>NC_083704.1:35472500-40472500 GCF_033118175.1 Dama dama | reverse complement strand
AAAAAAAAAAAGAAAGAAAGAAAAGAAGTTGTGTGTGTAAATATTAAAGCAAAAAAGGAGGGAAACCAAATTTCTATACCTATAATTTCTTATATTTGAAAGATATGTTTTAAAATAAGTTATTTTTGAGGAGTGAGGCTGTGTAATTTTATACTGCATTGTTTTATTGTGCAAGCAATCAAGCAAACCTCAGTTTTACCAACCACAGACATTTTTAGGGACAAGCTTCTCACAGCTGAAAGATTTCATTTTAACTAATCATTTCAACCTTATTCCATATTCCCTGATCATATTAGGACTAAATAAATACAGACTTTAATACAAGCTCGAGGAGGGCAGGGAGACTGTCTGATTTGGTCACTGTGCTACTACCCAGAAAGTGTCTGGCACATAGTAGGCTCTTAAATATTTATAAAGTAAGTTGGTTCTAAAATGAGACCACCTCCAGGTAAAAATATAAGCAATGAATGAAAGAGTTCAAAAAGAAATATCAAAGGCCTCCATAAACTAGAGTATTAAGCCTCCAAATAAAGAGTTAAAACGTTTTAGACATTTTTGCTCCCTTTCAGGTCTCTCTCACAATCACTGTGTATTTTTAAAGCGACTCTCTTTGGCACTGCTACACAATTAACTTGAAAATTATGGCATTTGTTGCCTCATAAGCAAGTTACTTCATACGGTAATTGTCAAATGTATAGATTCCCACTGATCTAAGATTCATAGCAACAAAGACTACCCAGTGCAATAATTCAGACCCAAGGTCAACTACAGTGGGACAGGTCATGAAAAAGGAGATTCTCTAATCAACAGAATAGCTCAGCATTTAAGATCAATTAACCGATTAGTAGAAACCTAAATAATTTTTAAATTTCCAATCGAACAAGAGGAAAAACTGGTTTGTGGGAAAGAATATATGTTATTAAAATTGATAAAAAGTGGTGATTCTTTTTTCTATTTTTAAAACAACATTTGATGGAATTGTGTTTTTTGCTGTGTTGCTAAGAGTAATTCCACTCCAGGAAATAACTCAAACTTTTTCACAGTGACTGGTCTAAGTTCTCGATGTAACCACTCATTCAACTGCTTGTTGAACACATGTGATAGGTTAAGTGTTGGGCTTAGAACTCGTATACAGAAAAAGAACTAGCAAAACCCTCCGGGGACAAAAATGCTGAGCCTCACAAAACAGAGTTATGTGCACTATGCTTTTTTGCTGTCCTTTCAGGTTAGATAAATGTAAATGTCAACACATTCAAAGTCTTTTCATTCAAGAACTTTCAACCTAGTAATTCATTTCTAAGACCTCGTCTACTCTTATGCTTATAATCTTCTCAAACATCTTAGTAAATACTAGGCAACATTTCTACCATTCTGTTTTTAAATCTGATAGTCTATTCAAACTTTAACGGATGTCAACCTCATTGGAAGAAAGAATAAAAATCAGTAACAGCAGCTCCAGAACTGTATTAACAAAAAACAAAAACAGGTATCTAGATAGCATTCAGTTTATCAACTCAACACACTATGGGGAAGTGAATGGGTTCAGTGTGGCATTTTTATCAACATGGCACCACATATCAAATAGGTTTATCAGTGAAAATGGCATATCACACGCTTTCAGAGGTACTGTTTGGGCATAATTTTCCTGGCTGTGAGCATCCCAAATTGATCAGTTGTGCCAGAGATCCCCGGGGGCAGAAAATTGACAGCAAGACCCAACAAGCCAGCAAGATCTTTGCACTTACTGTTTATAATGCCCTAAAAGTCACCCAGAGCAGACCGGCTGTCAGACAGAGCCATCAGAATAGTTACTGAATCCATGATTGGTGCTGCTCTCTTTTCTTCCCACCAGACTTCTCAAAATTTTTCTGACAGTTTTTCTGGTGCCAGAGGGTGTCAGTATGATTCCAAGGGATGTGCTTACAGTCAAATATTTGGGGTCTGATTATCAACATAAAAATAATTTTAAAAAGAAGAAGAAGCAAACATGATAGGAAAATGGTGATCACCAAACTAACTTGATTTTGCCATGAAAATATAGTTACAAGGGAAAAAAAATACTTGGTGTGTATTTGATGGGGCTGAGGGAATCCTGTGATTTCCCTTTATCTAACATTATCGCCTCTGTGTTTACTTTTCTTTCTAGAAATTCTTTTCCCTTTAGTTATAGGTGTCTCCCAAATTCTTTTCCCTACAGCAACTCTAATCAGTCAGCATCATGGATCTGCATACTTCTTGGGATCAGTAAATCAGCAATCTCTGTTGGTATTACATCACCTGCTTTAAGTGACACAGCAGAGGGTCAAACAGGAATTACAATTTAATTTTTCTGTCACTGGTATCATGTAATCATGGTGATTGGCTCCTCTGTGAATATGGGAGTCTCATTCTCTCTCTCCTCTTTTTCCTCTCCTCTACCCACATCCAGATGCTATGAGAGAATGGAAACAAGGGGGAGAGAAGGAGTGCCTCATCAGAAGCCTCTGTTACGTGAGTCTTATTAATATTAGTCATGGCTTCTGTGGTGCCTTTAATGCATGGGCACCATTTCTGTTTTCACATTTATGCACGTAAAAGAGCTACAGCTGTTGACTACAAAAACAGTCCTGGTGTTGGAAAAAATACACTGGATTGAGGTGGTCCTTTCTGTTAATGAAATTGTTACCTGCAAGTTTTCAGAGAATCTGAGTCCCATGATTGGTAGCTCTAGGAAACACACCAGAGGCTCAATCACAAACTGCTCCTCTGACCACAGTTAACTTAAAAGGTAGTGAGGCTCTGGTCTCCCCTGTGGGAGGTCTCATGATAAACACAACTCTCCATGTTTTTGCTCAGCACAGTCCAACAGGTAAGACTCAAGTCTAAAGGAAATATAGATCCATTCAGGAGCTATAGTAAG
Organism: Dama dama; assembly: GCF_033118175.1. Classification (NCBI taxonomy): domain Eukaryota; kingdom Metazoa; phylum Chordata; class Mammalia; order Artiodactyla; family Cervidae; genus Dama; species Dama dama. The sequence goes on along the minus strand of NC_083704.1, from coordinate 40,469,601 downwards.
TGAAAGAACAACAAACTGATCCCACATCTCGTTATTACATGCACAACAAATTCAAATACCAAAACCCAAACATTTTTTTTTTTTAATGCTGCCACAGAAATATAGCCTAAGAAGAAAAACTACATAGGGATGCAAACCAGTAACATTCAATATTTCATTTGGTGGGGTCCAGGAGGGGTGAGGTGGGCTTCAGGGTTAGAGACCAGTGTCCTCAGCAGGGACCTTCCCTCTAGCCCATCCCCTTCTCCCAAAACATAACAGGAAAGACACTGGGAGGCCAGGGCAGACTGCTTCTGTTTGCTCAGTTGAGAAATGGAGGAATCAAGACCCTGTTGATACCATTAATCTGCTAAAGCTTTCAACAGCACTAAAATTCATGGACAACTGATGAGCTGCATCTTGTTGACAAGTTCCAGTGCAAGTTAAATCAAGAAAAGAACCTACAGGCATATCCAATCAATACTTGAGGGCTTGCAAAGTTATCAAAAACACCAATTTTTAGAAGGTAATAGCCTTACAGGTGATAAAAGACAAGCTTTTTCTCAACTAAAGAAATGTATTTTCCCAGAACCAGAAAGACAGTATGTTATTATTGAGGTTACTGAGTTCATATACATGGGTTCATCTGTGTTGTATACATACCCACTCTCAAATATTTTTAATATGAAAAAGTCACGATGACCTCATGCAAAAGCTTCCAGTTTTATTGGCTCCCCCAACAAACATGTCTGAACGTTTTGAAAGCACTGAATGCTTATTCAAGATGAACAGTAAAACAAACAAACAGACCACAACAAAAACCAGCAAGGCTTTTTTGGTCAGCACACGCTCATGAGTAAGTAGCCTCCTCAACGATTCTCAACTGACAAAGCACGGGCACGGTAACTCTAGGAAAGAGAAGAGGATACTACATACCTCCTAATCCTTATAAATACGCTACACATACCCTCAAATAATTTGGCTCAGGCACAAATCCATTCCCTTTGTGTTCCAGGCAAAAGTCTGTGTTTCAACACCACGACATGACAGCTTCCATGCACACTCCACTGTTGCCTGGCACTCAGGTCAGACAGACTCAGGACACGGGAAGGGGCAGGGCCAGCCTTCATGCCTCTCTAAAACCCTCCCAGCCTTCCTTGCTCGGCCCACTCACTCAGAAGAACCAGACAGCGAGAAGAGCCTTTCAGCTCCCAAGCACTCAGCAAGCCAGAGACTCTAGATTCTGTTTTCTATTTTCTGGTTGCCCACAGACATCCATATCCTACCTAGATAAGACAGTGCTCTGATACATGTTAATTTCCAGGAAACTTAAAAAGCCGCCTGCACCTGCAGGTACTCTCTTTCTTTTAAAAATGGGTAAAACGGGAGGAGGCGATGGCAGCTCTTTCCTCCTTTTATTTCCCCGGGAGCTTGCGAAGCCCTCCAAAGTGCAAAGGCTTTTGCCCACCAGTGCCCGGGCGAAATAGCTCACCCTCTTCCCCGCCAACCCCAGGCTGGGCGCCGGAACAATGCAGTAACATACATTTCCCAACACCTGCTGGAGCCTATTAATATGCACGGGGACCTATTGATTTTTCCCCCGTCCCTTCCCCTGCCCTCCACACTGAGCAGGCTTTCATCTCCTCCTTTACCATCCATCAGGAACTCATTTCGGCGCCCCCTTCCCCCTCCCACCGCCGGTCCCCATTCAGCCGAGCCCCTCTCTCGAAAGCCAGGCTGACGAGCACACTTTGGAATGCACTTCATTAAAATTTAGCTGCCCGATTCCAACCTGCAATGCGGAGGAGGCGATACAAAGCGCGCGCCACACTTCCTCCAGCATCCCCTTCAAAAGCCCCATTGTTCGCCAGGCATCTGCTCCAGAGCCCGGCCTCTCCCTACCCACTGACCCCTGATTTTTTTTTTTCTCCCCCCACCCCTTCCCGCCCGCCCTGCAGGGCCAAACGGGCCTGTCCGGTGAATTAGAACGCAGCCGCAGCCATCTGGCCCTCCCAAGCTGGCCCGGTTTCTCCCCGCCCCTCCTCCCTGGTCCACACACCATACACGGCATCTTCACCTCCATGGATGTTCCCACAACCCAAGCGCAAACCTCGGGCGACGGTGCGCCTCTGCCGACGCCTGCCTGTCCCCAGGCTTCCTCCTGCAGCGGAGCGTTCGAATCCGGAGGTGGGCAGGGGGCGGGGGGGGCGAAGAGCGGGCGATCGCGGACCTCTTGTACTTGCCTGCAAACCCCAGCCCAATCGCCAAGATTAATCCTTCCCTTTGTGAGCCAGAAAGAGCCTCCCACCACGCTGGTCCTCGGCTCTGCAGCGGCTGTAAAGAGAGGCGGGGGTTGAGGGGGTGGGGTGGGATCCGAACCCCTTCCTAGGCGAGCTGGGGGCGCCTCGGCCACCTGACCATGGAGAGGTTTTGCGAGGGAAGCAGGCGCTGTTGGCAGGAGCAGCTGACGGTGCGAGAAGGAAAAGAAGATGCCCAAGCTTGCGCCTTTTATATTACAGGCGACATTTCTAACACATGACAACAATTTCCATCTGTATTTAAGCCGGGAGTGTGAAAAAAGAGCATTACATCACAGAGCCCGGGTTCCTAGAGGCTGCCGGATATCTAGGCCAGGGGGATTAGGGCCGCACCTGCGGAGTGGGCGGAAGCCAAGAGCCGGGCGAAGCGGGCACGGCCTCTCTCTCCCGCCGGGCGTGTCACGTCCCTGTCGCCCGCGAGGTCCTGGGGGAGAGACCCTGGCCAAGGAAAGGCGGGAAATAAGGCTGCCCCCATTTGCAAGACGCAGGAGGCTGGGGGAAGGAAAACGGGGGAAGGTGGTGATTCTCTTGGCTACGGATACAACCTGACTTCCCAAGAGGAAGGGGCAGCCGACTTCCAAGCACCTTCAGGTGGGACTCATTTCTGCCCTTCTGCCTCGTCCCCAGCTCTGGAGGGAACTTCAAAGATAATAACTCTGATGTTTGAAATAATAGTTTTCCCTGGAGTTAGAGGCCGATGGAGAAGCTTAGCATATTAATTTGTGGAATCTACTTTCAAGGAACAGCCACTTCAAGAACTCAGAGTAGAAGCGGGCTCAGAATCAAGCTGTTTCTTTACGGCTTATCTCTGTCATTCAAATCCACTCTTTAAATGTAAGAGCCTAGTGGTGTTATCTCCCCTCTGCTTCCAATGAGGCATCCCTCCCCTCCTTAGGGGCCCTCACCCTCCTTACCAAGAAAACTTTATTGAAAGCCATCTGGCTCTAAAGAGGTACATTTTTTTCCTCTATTGTCAAATGGTCAGTCCTTAGAAACTGCTGAAGCCACCTGTAAGGCAGAGAACGCCCACAGACTATCAAACGAGGGAGATGGTCCACTGCCTGCCTTCCCCTCACTCAGGTGTGACAGAGCCACATGTAAGCAGTCTCTGAAAATTCCTGACTCAGTTGGGATAGGAGGAGATAAAGGGGCAGGAGAAATATTCCGGGGGACAAGTGACAAGAATATAAGAAAAGGGAGGGAGGAAGCAAGGGACATGTCTATTCCTGGGGGTTAGGGAGGACAAGGACAATGCAGAACCTATATTCAGCATGGACAGAAGACCAGATTTCATGTGATAGTAAAGCAGGGTGATGGAGGAAAAGGTGAGAGGGCAGCAGAGACATTCAAATCACAGGGTAACAGAGTTCACCCTTGAAGGCAGTATCAGTTACATTTCACACCGGATGAGAAAACAAAATGTGTTCCTTTGATATTCGCTACCCAGTAAACAGTCTCTGTGTGCACATCCATCTTGCTATCTGTTCCCTGAGAAACCGGGATGTGGACAGACGGCACTGCTAAAGCTCCTGGTCCTTCCGGTCACTCATGATGGTCAAAACCCTCAACTCTGGAGTCACACTCACTGGGTTCTCCCTATTCTCTCTACCTTTCCGCTGTGCGGCAGAGGGTAACTGACTTGTTAGGTCTGCACCTGTTTTTCTCCACATGTAAAAGGTACTAAAACTATCTACTTGTTGGATAATATATACCAAGTGCCTGGCACAGTTCACCACACAAAAAAATGGTGCTCACTAAATGTCAACTATGATTATTACTATGACTTTATCTCTATGTAAAGAGTCCTCACAAAGTGAAAACCTCCATCCTCTACCTCTGTGGACACCTACGAACTGGGACAGCTCCCTGTGCTTAGCAAAAGGCACACACCAGCACCCTGGATGTCACCTGGTCAGAAACAGATACCCTGGAAGAAAAAGCAGTTTCATCTGCTTCATTCTTGTCTCACACCTACTTTGAGGAAGATGGAAAGGCCTTGAGAGGTGAATGAGAAGTATTAGATTACATTTTTGGTTTGCAAGAAACAATAAAAACTTAAGGGGATGGTTTCTTTATCAACCATGTACATAATACATGTGAACATTTACATCATTTCCCCTCTTGATCATCATCAAAAAAGAAGAAAGAAAAAGGGAAGCAGATTATATATAAAACTTTTAAAAGCCTTTAGCTACAACCCAATGCTGAAAAATGGAATTTGTGTGTTATTAGTTTTCCACAAGAAAATGATTGTGCAGTACAAATTAAATTGCTCTTTTGCAAGGAATCTGCTTAGAGACTGCACTGATGGGAACAAAAATACAAAAGCCATTCTCCTTATGAAAGAAAGAAGGGAACTTTTATTCAATAAGTATTCAAGGATGTAGCTTTCCAATCTTCAATAGGGGGAGAAAAATAGCCCTCATTTGGTTTGGAAATGTCCCTAACAATAACAAATTATTTTCAATCAGAGCTCCAAAAACCAGGTTTCTCTACGTCTAATGAAGCACAAGGAAAAGATTCCATGAAAATCTACTTGGCTTTTTATCAGAGTACACACTTGATCTCAAAAACTGGCTCTCTGAGCTTGTGTGGTCTCCAGCATAAGCCAGGAGAGATGCTTCATTGCATTTTTTCTGAGTTTCTTTTTGTCACACACACACACACACAAATGAAAATCAGTAGGTCCTGAACTAGCCTTCCTTCCTGGATGTCTAACTTCCGAAACTTAAGGGTGAGCTTGCAGTGTCTCCAGAGCACAGTTCAGAGTGGTAGCAAAATGTAGCTATGCCTTTATGACAATATTAACTAACAACGGAAAGAAAAGGGCCAAGAATTTCCTCCACTGACTGTGTTCAAAGCAATTACAGAAATAATTATAAATCAGACCGATAAATTTGGAAAAGTGACCACTAAGGAGGTGACAGAATGTAGTAGTTATCAGAGTGGCATTTGGGGCTAGACTAGCTGGGTTGAAAACCCGCTTCTGGCTCTCTCTGGGTATGAATCATTGGGTAAGAGACACCACCTTGCTACACCTTCACTTTCTCACCCATAAAGTGGGAATAAAGCGTTCCTGCCTCATAGGATTGTTACAAAGTCTGAGTATATACTGGGCAAGGCACTTATATGAGTGGCTGGGGCAGAGAAAAGTACTTAGTAAGTGTTAGTTATTACTGTGACATCAATCACTTCTAACATTTAGGTATGGATTTCCTCAAAAAACTTGCTCTACATGTGTCTTCCCATAAATATGTATTAGCACATACCAAGTACACAGCATTGTTGCATGTAATAAGTAGTACATGTATAGAGTTGAAAAAAAAACTTTATAGTTATTTTTTAATAGAAACGTACTTTGGATAAAATTATATTGATTTTTTCATGTGACATATTAATAATACAGGCTACCTTCATGGAGTAAAATGCAATAAAAACAGAAAAAATTTAATAGAAAAGGAAGAAAAATTATCAATAATAACAATAAAATCTGCGGGATGTACCTAGATTCCTAAACAGAAGGAAATTATAGCTTTAAATGCATTTATTAGAGAACAAGAGAGACAGAAAATTAATGTCTTATGCTTTATACTCATGAAGCCATAAAATAAAAATGAAATGAATTTTTAAAAGAAGCAAAAGAAAATCTGAGTTGAGACAACTGAATATCCACATACAAATGAATCAAGTTGGAAACCTACCTCATACTGTACATGAAAAGTAACTCAAAATGAATCATAGGCCTAAGTGTAAGACCTAAAACCATACTGCTCTTAGAAGAAAACACAGGAGTAAATTTGGGATAGATAATGACAACAAAAGCACAAGTCACAAAAGAAAAAAATAGGTATGTTATACTACACCAAAATCTTAAGTTTTGTGCTGAGAACAATATTACCAATTATGTGAAATGATAATCTACTGAGGATATATGTACATGTATAACAGATTCACTCTGCTGCATATCTGAAACTAACACAACATTGTAAATCAACTGTAGTCCAACTTTTTTTTTTAAAACGGCAATCCACAAAATGGAAGAGAATAGTTGTGAACCATATACCTGATAAGGGACTTGCATCTAGACTGTACAAAGAATCCCTCCAACTTAACAATAAAGACAAATAACCCAATTAAAAAATGAGAAAGTACTTAGATATTTCTCCAAAGACAAGACACAGTGACCAATAAGCATATTAGAAGTACAACATCATTAGTCATTAGGGAAATGTCAATCAAAACCAAGATGAGATACCACTTCAAACTCACTTGGGTGGCTATCATTGAAGACTCAGCAACTCTATTCCTAGATCTATAGCCAAGAGAAATTAAAAATACTTCTACACAAAACTTTTAATTGAATGTTGCTAGCAGCATTATTCATCATAACCCAAAGAGGAAATAAACCAAACGTTCATCAACTAACAAATGAATTTATAAATGTGGTGTATCCATACAATAGGATATTACTCAGCAATAAAAAGGAATTGAGTACTGATAGATGCTGCAACTTGGATGACCCTTGAAAACATTATGCTAAGTTAAAGAAACTAGACACAAAATGCTGCATAATGTATGATTTCATTGATATGAAATGTCCAAGAACAGGCAAATTTATAGATGAAAAATAGACTAGTATTATAGTTACCTAAAGCTTTGGGATTTGGGAGGAAATGGGGCATAACTGTTAATTAGTCAAGGATTCCTTATGGGGAAGATTAAAACACTCTAAAATTTGATTGTGGTGACACCCTCACAACCTTGTGAATATACTAAAAAAAAACACTGAATTTTTGAAAAGCGGGTGAACTATATAGTATGTGAATTACATTTCCATAAAGTTGTTCTAAAAATGTAGAAAGAAGGAATAATGAAATTAAGGTGGAAATATAGATAGGTAACTGGAGGCAATAAAGAAAAAAAATCAAGAGAAAAAAAAGCTGTTTTATGATAGGATTAATAAAATTGAAAAGCCTTTGGCAATTATGACCATGGGTGGGTGCAGAGTGGGGAGGAGAAATCACATACACTCAAAAAAAAAAAAAAAAAAAAATCAACTTTAGCACAAAAGAGGTGGCATTAAAAATACATAAAAGAGATTTATCTTCATGCATAAGAGAATACTATGTACAGCTTTATACCAGTTTAATTTCAAAATCTAGTAAGAACAGATCATTTTCCAGGGCAATAAATTAATGAAACTACCTCAAGAAGCAGTAGGAATCCTAAGTAGAGCAATGGTTTTAACTAAAATGAAATGAAGTTAAAGAATTATCTCCGTGTTCCCTTTTCCTAGCATTTATAAGTGAAAAAACATGTCCCAGGCCAGGATGCTTTATGGGCAGATTATACTTCTAAAGACTTTCAAAGAAGAGTGTGGTACCCTTTATGGTAATCAAAACACACACACACACAACTATGTATTATCCATTTTTCTGTGGATTCATATATATATTTATGAATGACTAGAGAACTATACCAGAGGATAATTTCAAATGGTGATCTGTGGTTGTCTTTGGGAAAAAACAAAAGAAAACAGTAAGAGGGTCGGATGGTCAAAGAGAAGGCTGAAATTTATTGTGATGCTTTTGTTTTTAATGAAAAAATTGATATGCATTGGTTACATAATAGAAAAAGGAATTTGAAATGAAAAAAAAAAAATTAAAGTGTTCACTGGAGACTAAATTTTCTGTCTCATTGACTGAAACATGGAAGGTAGATAAGAGGGTACCATTATTGCCACCTTATGGAAATGTATTCTAATTGCAGGCAAAAATCCCTAAGGAACTAAATAAATAGTCTCTGAAAGCTGGATTTGCAAGCCTGACCAGAACGTCAAAGCAGTAGCCTGGTAATTTTTATAATACCAAAATTTTCTTATAATATGTCATTAATTATAACATACATCTTTAAATTAACAGCTTTCCAGAAAAAAAACAAAAGTACCACAATTAGCATCTATATCTATGTTTAACAACAGCCAATCACAGAAAAAAATATTGATTTCTTACTGTCTGAGAATCAAGAAATAATGGTGCTACCTAACCAAGTGAGATGCTGATAAAAATAAAAAATATTCTTCAAATGATAATAATTTAATCTGTGTTGTTTAGATTCTGTAGCCAAGTTCGGTCTGGAAAATATTTAATTAGATATGGACATAAATTATAAGAAATAGCAAACATTTTAGTTATTAAGGAAAACAGCATTGGTTAGGAAAGAAAACAGAAGCATCTCATTATATCTGATGCTTTTAAAAGTGACCAAGGGGCCTGAATATAAGATCAACATATAAGAGTGATATTGTTCATGTTTTTTCATGACTTATGGATGAAAGATAACAACTTTCATATGTCAAAGACAAATGACATATCACTTAGCTTTGAGTATTTACATAACCAAAGAAATGGGTATTTTCCTTATAATAAACTTAGATTTCCAGCATTAAAAATATATAGATCAACTTGAGATGGTATTTTCCAGCTGGATTTTTAACTCAAATTTCCATGGAAGTGTGAGGAAAAGACCCTTTATGAAGTAACAACTCCACTGACAATTTTCTGGCTTTTGTTAGTCAACAGGGGAACCAAATAGCAAAGGGGAAATACGTAGAATTCCTATGGCTGTAAATTTCAACAAGAAATGGAAATAGGACAGACATGGAACATTTATATTAAAGTGTCATAATTCTAGCATTACTTCTCTTCAAGGTGTGAAAGATGATCATATTCTTGGATGGGACTCAAATGAGATTTTTTACAGGTTTTCCAAGAAAATGCAAAAAAAATAAAATAAAAATCAAGCCTCCAGCTGTTACACAAGAAAATGGCTCATGCAATGAAAATACACAATTTAAGATAGTTAATAGAAGGATCCTGCAATGGTGCTATCAAAGATCAAAGTTTCAGGAACTTCAGACTTTAACTGCACACAGGATAGTGTCAAAATTGACTCTACATTTTTATGACCAGATCTCTCTACAAATGACCTGATTAACAAGACCACATCTCTCCCTCCTTTAAACTGCAAAACTTACATTGAACCTACAGTATCATCTTTGTGTCTTTTGACTCCTGCTGCCTTCAGGATACAAATTAGGACTCCCAAGAGTATATTCACCATGTGCATGTTAGAACATTTCACTACATTCATATACCAGCCAAAAAGACTTCTGAATAAATCTGTCACAGTGAATGAGTAAAGGGGGCATGAAATACAGATTCGATACTTTCCAGAAAGTCTGTTGTGAAAGGCAACTGTGCTTCTTGGGGACCATGCACCACTGCAGGGAGTGCTTATCTTCTTGCAGATATGCAATGACTCAGAGATGGAGAGCCCAAGAGCTGGCAGTAAAAGAAAAACTAGCCCTTGGAGGCCAACTAGTCCTTTCCAGGGTGCCTATCCTACCTTTAGAGTATGCTGAAGGGCTTTCAGCAGATCAGAGTTAAGGAGGAGGAGAGAAAGAATTAAGCTTATACTATGCAGCATTTAAAAGTACCTATCAGTGGGCCTTATGTTAGTAAATTATAAATTGTTCAACATGGCCTCGATGGTGGGTGAGTGATACGGTAGACTTTTCTCAACAGTAATTGCTCTAATTAACATAAAACACTGTAGTGGAAGAATTATAGAGACCAAACCTTGCAAGAAAGCCTTTTTTTTTCTTTTCTTTTTTTAAAGAAAGCCCATTTTTATCCACAACCCAGAGATGAGGTCTAGCAAGTGCTCTTGTGCAGCAGAGTAGTTACATCCAAAGATCCTTTCGTCCTCCTCTGCATCACTCCACTCTGCTCACTAAACAGTTGTCATGGAAATAGAGCATGCACATCTACTCATCAGATACATGAATATATTTCTGTAGTTTGAGCAACTATTACTTGCTAGGACCTCTCTTGGTGCTTCTTATGTCTTATGTCGCATAACTCTCACCACAGTTCTATTGGGATGATACTACTGTCCCAATTTTATAAACTAGGAAACCTCAGGGAAGTAATTTATCTGAGATCACAGAGCCACAGAGTGGAGGGGTGGTGAGTCTAACCAGTTCCATCCACAACCGAAGCTTATGTTTCCTCAGCAGTCACAACCCTGTGCCTCTCAGCATCCTGAAAACTGAAGGGGACTGATTTTCTAGGAAGTCGCCTTGAAATAAGGTTCTGCTCAATGTTGACACAGGTATTCAAGGTGAGTTTCAGTAACTTCCTATGCTATTAGGATATTCTGATTTTGATATTTTTAGGAATAAATAATCTATCACAGTAATATGGTTTAGGATGCCCAGGTCATCTTCAACACACACAAATCTGGTGTGCAAATGGGCAACCTATGCTGATTCCTCCCAGAACAGAGGACTCTTGGCTCTTTTCTAGCTGTCCCACCTACTTCCTGAAACTGTAATTGTCTGCCCTGAAACAGCCTTTCATGTGGGCTGTAAACAAGTCTGCTAACAGAAGTGGTCCCTTCAGTATCTTCAATACCATCACCACTATCCCCATCATGGCCAGCACAATCACCATGCCCATGACCCATCCCAGCATTCTCCAGATGTAAAGTGCTTACAGGAGATCAAGATGGTGCCTGACTAACCCTTTAAGGAAAGTATTGTTATTTCTTTTTTGAAAATGAGAAAGCAAAGTTTCAAGAAACTGGCTGACAAGGAAGAAAGAGGAAATAAAAGACATGCTTCCCACCACTACCCAGGGCAGACAGATTTCTTTAATTGGGTCCTACATCTGCATTTTACCTTATTCTCTCCTTTTCAGAAACTCTCTTTTGGTTCTCACTTGTCCCAGTTGCAAGCACAGAATTCTTAGGAGAACAGATACAACTTCTAATTTTCTTTTGTAGGAGATAAGTCACTTTGGCCTATAGTGTATTATGCACATGGGCACTGTCTTCCCTTTTGTTATATAAGTATAAAAAAGAGAAGAGAAGATTGGGAAAGAAAAAGAAAGGTATTTAAAATATCTCAATAGGCTATTCACCTGGTAGCAGAACAGATTTTTTTCAGTTTAGTTATAAGTCACCCATGCCTTTTCTGTGCTTGGAAACACAGGCATAGTAATATATGTTACTAGAAATTAACATACAATTCTTCAAGTCACTCTCACCACAACCTATAAAATAGGTATTACTGGCCCCATCCTATAGATGAAGCTCAAAAAGGTGAGGCAACCTTTCCAAGCACAGCTAATAAGCAACAGAGTCAGGATTTAACACCCAGCTTTTTCTACCAATCAGCAAGAAAAAGACAAACTACCCAATTAAAAAGAAAAATGGGAAAGAATTTCAATGGTATTTCACAAAAGAAGGTCCCGAAGTAGACAATAAACATTTGAAAATGTGCTTAATATCATTCTATATCAGAAAAATGAAAATTCAAATGATAATGAAATACCATGGCACATCTACCACGAGGATGAAAAATCTAAAAGGCTGACAATAGCAAATGTCGGTGAGGATGAGGAGCAACTGGAACTCTCACGCATGTAAGTATAGTGCAAATTGGTACAATCACTTTGGAAACTGTGTGACAATCTCTGTTACAGCGAACTGCTTATGCCTGCATGTGCCTACACATATGCCAACAATTCTAGGTGGGAAATGAGTACATACATCCACTTACATAAGAATGTTCTCAGTAGTAAGCTAAAACTGGGAGATAGTTTTGATCAACAGAAAAATGGATAAAGATGGTGGTATAGTCACACAATGCAAGACTCAGCACAAAAACAACCAAAAACTGAACTACTGCTACTGTTACATGCAAACAATGTGGATGAAAAAGAAGTTAGAACAAAATAATACACATGGTATGATTCTGTTTATATGAAATTCAAGAACAGACACAATAATCCAGGGTACTTAAGTTACAATCATCAGAGGAGACATGAGGGATCTGCTGGAATGCTCAGTGTTCTCAATATTGATCTGGGTAATGGTTACATAGATATGGGGATGGGGGTATGAATGTGAATGTGCATAAAAATTCAGCAAGCTGTGCACTTAAGATTTATATAATTTATTATAGATGTTTTATTTGTTTTCTACCTTAACTTTTTTTTTTTTTAAATATGGAACGCTTCACGAATTTGCATGTCATCCTTGCGCAGGGGCCATGCTAATCTTCTCTGTATTGTTCTAATTTTAGTATATGTGCTGCCGAAGCGAGCACTACCTTAACTTTTTTTTAAGGTCTCTGTTAGAACCTAAATACACTTAGCTCCAGTAATGGCTATTGACAGCTCTACTGCCAGAGTCTGGAACAAGGGGGAGAAATAGACAGTTTGTGGTGGAAGGAAAGAAAAGAAAGAGGGGGTGGGAAATGGAGAGTGGGAAGAACAATGGGAGAAAGGAAAGAACAGAGGAAAGGAGAAAGAAGGCTGATAGGTCATGGCAGGCCAGGCCTCTAAAGTATACAACATGAATTCAGAACATAACAGCAAGTATTCTATCAACAAGTTATTTTTTTCAACTGCTCCACGTTCCCTAAAGATAACATTTTTACAGTTGTATCTAACAGTTTGCTTCTGCAAAATCATCCACATCTACAGTCAGAAGGTACAAAATTCTTTCAAAGGATCCTGCTATATGGGAGGACCACATTAAGCAGCAAACTTGAAATTCAACAGAACCTGTATTAGTCACAAACTTCTATTCACTAGGGCAAAAACATGTAGATTCTCAGACTTATTTACAGTCATGCACAGAACTTAGGCCAAATTCAGTCTATCTGATGTTTTTATAGGATGTTTCACTTTCAAGTCATATTATTCATCTAGAGAACACTTTATGTACAATTTGGGTAACATTTTTTTGTGCATCCCTCAAATCAATTGATGATGAAAACTAAAAATACGTAAGTTGTAATTTCTGACAATCCTATAGGATCTGTTTAAAATGATCTTATGAGACCAGAAAAGAGAAAAATATCAAGTTTATTTACATACAGCAACTACAACTAGAAAGCCAAAGTAATAAATCTTTTAAGTTTGTTGACCCTGAAAATGACTTCATTGGTAATATAACCAAATTCTGTCTCAGTTTTCAAAGCAAAGCACTTAAGAGATAGCATGGTCTCACTTCTAATAGGGAAGTCAGGAGAGAAGTCCCAACTAGAAACATGGCAACCTCAGAAGAAGTGGTCCAAGTAATAAAAAGTTTTCCTTCTGATGACAGAAGTGTACAAATACAATGAGAAGGCTGAGCCCTGGTACAACTGGAGCTCAGTAGGGCCTGTCTTGCTTGCTTAGATAGTCCTTGGATCACTTATTTACCCTACTTTGGCTTTTTCCATTAGCAAGCTACTGCACCTTGATTTGAAAAAGCCAAGTCTCAGTCCAAAGTGTCATCTCATCTCGTGAGAGTTGCTCAGTTGTGTCCTACTCTTTGTGACCCCATGGACTATGGGGTCCATAAAATTCTCCAGGCCAGAATACTGGAGTGGGTAGCCTTTCCCTTCTCTGGGAGATCTTCCCAACCCACGGATCAAACCCATGTTTCCCACATTGCAGGTGGATTCTTTACCAGCTGAACCACAAGGGAAGCCCAAGAATACTGGAGTGGGTAGTCTACCCCTTCTCCAGAAGATCTTCCCAACCCAGGAATCAAACCAGAGTCTCCTGCATTGCAGGCAGATTCTTACCAACTGAGCTATCAGGGACACCCCTATCTCATCTCATAGCATCCTATATCTACTGACATTGAAAAGGAGACAAAGGAGCAAAATCTTTAACCCGTGTCTACTATTCACGAAGGGCCTTAAAATGAGACTTTTGGTATCATCAAATAAAGTTATGTCTACAGTTACAAAGATACACTAAAAGAAATGTATTTGGACTTGGAGTCTATTACTAGACTATGCTGCCTTTAATATACCTTGAGTTAATGTTTTATACATCTTGCAGTTAGTGAACAGCCCTATTATACTGCATTGTTACGTGTATGCTAAAAGGATTAAGAAAATGCAAGCATTAAAACCGCGTCCTATCTTTTACTGTGGCACTGGTTTTTGTTGTTATTTTTTAACATTTCAGAAGATACAAAACACTAAGCAGTCTATTCCTGAAGGGTCCTAAGGAGAGAGCACTGTACAAAGACTATATTATCTTGAGACTGGGCCTGGGATATTAAGATGCTTACTGAGTGAATTATACCCCTAAGAAACATACTCCTTTTTAAAGAGGAATTAAGCCTAGAGATCTTAGTCACTTGCCCATGATTACATGAGTGGGTATTTCCTGATTCTTCCTAGGAAAGATATTCCACTGCTTTTCCTTATGTCTTCTCTTCTGGGACTTATTTCACTTCCTGGTCACACTGATTCACTGGTCTCAAGACTGAACCTGGTGTCTGTCTTTGTGTTTCATGTAGTCTTGGGCTTACTCTACCATGGGATTTACTTCACTCTCTTACGGCAGTCTCTTGTTTGTTACAGTGGTTGCCCACTATACTATAAACTCCCTTAGAGCAGGAAAGGTAACCAGTGACCTGCTCACAGTAGTATTCAACACATGCTTGCTGAGTAGACAGATACATGGAATAAATGGAGAATGGCTGTGTGAATAGATGGAGCAAATGACTGAAGGCAGGATAAATGAAAGAAATATCAGCTTCTACTCTAAAAGATTCAATTCCAGTACTGTCTCAAACCTTTAATCAGCAGAATTAAGGATGGAGAGATCTTATAATTGGACTGGATTAGGCTTCTGGTGTTCAAGTATCTGCTGGGTATTACCCTCACAGGAATAAGGCACCGTTTTACCATGATTGAGACACATGCATCCCAAATGAATGGCAATTTGGTTCTCTTTCAGGCTAGCTGAGTATCTACTACTGGAACTCAGCCACAAGATAAAGCCAGGCAGTCAGGGTACTGCCCACAACCCAGGGCACCATTCACATAGATTATAAACTGAATAGTGCCCCCTGGAATTGTATTATATGGTAGCTTTCATAGAATCTAAGACTAAGACATATTATCTTAAAAAGAAAAACAGGGAATTTTCTGTCAGTTCACTGCTGTGGGTCGAGATTCAATCCCTGGTCAAGGCCCTAATACCCCCACCAAAAAAAGAGTATGAAAAAATAGTTGCTCTGTTCTCCAAAAAAGGAGTATGTTGAATTACTGATTATTTTCCTTTTTTTGTTTTTCCTAATGTTCTCCAGAGTGATAAATAGCAGGCAATATGAGCCACTGGCTAAGAAGGAAACTTTTAGAACAAGACAACAGTTCTACCTTCACCATAACATCTTCAGCAAAGTATTCAATCACTTTGTTCCTCAGTTTCCCTGAATGTGGAGAGTAATACCATATACATACAAGGCTACTGTGAGGATTAAATGAGTTATTACACAAATATAAGATAAAATCTAGCACCTGGCAAGCACTCAATATATGGTAATAATTCTAATGATGATTATTATACTCATAGTCATCTAGAATGCCATTAGCAGATACTTAGGATCCATTTAAAAGAATTTTTTCCTAACTTATTTCCTAAATATATTGAGTCTGTGTATATGTTATCTATACACACAGTCTGAGCTAAGAAAATGTGGTGGCTACTAGTGGCAACATTAGCATCCATGTTGAGTGCCTCGGTTCCAGTTCAATTCCACAACTTTAAGACAAAGTATTAACCTTACCAAGTCTCAGTTTCCTCATCTGTAAATGAGAACAATAATAATTACTTTATACCCACAGTTTTTCTGCAAAGGTTAAATGAGAAACTATAACTACAACATGCTATTTGGTATTCTGTAAGTGTTGGGTTTTTGTTTTAATATATGCACAATGTCTCAGGCTAGTCCCACTATAGTTTAATAAATAAGATCTATCCAAGTACTAACAAAATCTCAATGTTAGGTTAAAAACATTAATATTAATAATCTGGAAAAACAAAAATATAACACTAATATATAATCCCCCTTTCCAGAAACTACATTGGTTGTTTTTATTTATTTATTTATTTTTTTAATTTTGGTATGGGTAAATAGATGGGGAAACAATGGGGGGCTCCAAAATCACTGCAGATGGTGACTGCAACCATGAAACTAAAAGACGCTTGCTCCTTGGAAGAAAAGCTATGACCAACCTAGACAGCATATTAAAAAACAGAGACATTACTTTGCTAACAAAGGTTCATCTAGTCAAAGCTATGGTTTTTCCAGTAACCAAGTATGGATGTGAGAGTTGGACCATAAAGAAAGCTGAGCACTGAAGAACTGATGCTTTTGAACTGTGGTGTTGGAGAAGACTCTTCAGAGTCCCTTAGACTGCAAGGAGATCCAACCAGTCCATCCTAAAGGAAATCAGTCCTGAATATTCATTGGAAGGACTGATGCTGAAACTGAAGCTCCAATACTCTGGCCACCTGATGCAAAGAACTGACTTTTGGAAAAGACCCTGATGCTGGGGAAGATCAACGGTGGGAGGGGAAGATCAACGGTGGGAGGAGAAGGGGATGACAAAGGATGAGACAGTTGGATGGCATCACCGACACAATGGACATGAGTTTGAGTAGGTCCTGGGAGTTGGTGATGGACAGGAAAGCCTGGTGAGCTGCAGTCCATGGGGTCACAAAGAGTCAGACACAACTGGGTGACTGAACTGAACTGTTTTTAAAATACTTTTATTTGGAAATAATTCCATATTTATAGAAGTTTGTAAGAATAAGAATAGTACAAAATTTTAACCATTTCTAATGTTTTGTAGCCATGTGAAAGTAAGCTGCATTCACCACGGCCCTATATCCCTAAATATATTAGAGTGTATTTTCTCAAAATAGAGATGTGTAATTGGTTAAATTTTAAATGCAATAGGCAATATGTCAAGCAGGTCATAAGTCTACTTTATTCATATCATGACTGAAACTAACAAAAGTGACACTTTCTTCTTGTTTAAACTGTGGGTAGCTCATTTCACAGGGACTTTAGGTAATCTTAACATAGCATAACTGGTGAAGTGTTCTTATTTGGATCTCATCTAAGTGCTCATTATCCATTAGAGAAGCTAGAAATTTTATTTGTACATAGTTTTATAAAACACATTTGATACAAGATTTCTTTAAACATATATTGTATTTCACTCTCTTAAATGATTCTTCCTAAATCTAAAATCACTAAAATTTCATCAAATCTTTTCTTAAAATAACTAAGTGGTAAGGATACTGTGAAACTTCCCTGTCCCTACATAAATTTCTATGGAAATTGCTTTATAATTTCAACAAATCTTGACGAAAAATGTCAGCTAAAATTATAAAGCAATTAAATAAATTAACATGGCTGCCAAACAGATATGTTAGCATCCTACATCCAGCCAAGGACTAATCTGTATGTTATTAAGACTCTTTTAAACTCAGTACATAAATTTAAAAACTGGTCTTTAAGGTGACTGAACCCAGAGACATAAACCAAGAGCATGGCCTCTCAGGGGAGGTTAGGACTGGATTTGAATCTGGGTTCCATCATTATTAAACTGCTCATCTTGAACAAGTCACTTATAAGCTCCTCATTCCATGCTCCTAACACAGGGATGGTAACATTATGCCTTTCAGAGTCTGGTGAAGGATAAAAGAGACAAAACTTGTAAATCACTGGGCATGGTACCTGGTACATAGTGGTAAATACTCGATTAATGACAGATGTTATTATTAAGCATTAAGGTTGGTTTAACCTGTTTTCACAAGAAGATCAGAAATTCCATCAACTCTAATTAAACTTAAATCTAAACTCCTATGGCTTTTCCTTGTTCTACACTCCTGAGAACCTTAGAATAAAGAACACCAGCCAAACCATGTTTATATGAGTCTATTAACAGACACATATAAATCAAATCCAGTGTAATGAGCCTTTAAGGTCATAGTTTTTCCTTTTTTTTCCAATATGACTCCATCCACTCACCAAATATGCAATGGCAATTACAGTTAACAACATATAATAATAAATACAAAGAAGAAAGAACATTAGGGAATTAGCTGATGCTGGGGATATGCAGAGAATGTGCTATTTCAAGCATGCCCATTATTGGTTAAATGAGCCAATCATTAATCTCCACTGTGTTCTCACCTAACATTGAATGTTGGGTTGTTACTCAACAAACATTGGAGAATCTTTTTTTTTTTTAAACTTAGCTTGTTCTTCCCCACCAACCCCGCCAAAAAAGTCATAAAAATCATAAAACAGAGAACCATATATATAAAGCCCAAAGTCTAATGACAACTTGAAAAGAATAAAGGGAAAACAGCTGAATTTGAGGAGTCATGTTAGAAAGGAAAGGCAAAGGGGTCTGGAAGAAAGAAGACTGATTTACACAGAAGACCTTTGGTACTTCCCTGGTGGCCCAGGGGTTAGGATTCTGGTCTTTCACTATCGTGGCCCAGGTTCCATCCCTGGTGGGGAAGCTGAGATCTTGCAAGCCACATGGTACAACCAAAACAAAACAAAAAAACTTATACATAGAGGACCCTTAAATAGAGGATCTATGAACTGCCATGATTAATGCTGGGGGCTGAGGTACCTCGGAAACATCAACACAGGTAATGAGGAAACGGAGTCTCAAAGAACCCAAGTCAACAGCACTAGTTAGGGTAGACCTGCCAGCCTCTCTGGTCTGCCAGAGCAGAAAGCCCAGCACATGTGAAGGTCTAGCCCTGAGAAGAAGAGAGAACATCCAGATCAGGAATATCCAAGTTCTTCTCAAGAACTCACTGATGGGATAACTCTAAATCTAGATCACATCTAAGCAACAAGTTTTTTGTTTTTGTTTTTTCCCTAATCCCATTATTTTTAATTTGGCACAAAACTCCTTGCCTACTATTGCTTTACCTTCTCTGCTTACACTTGCTGAAATGGGAATATACATACGTCTGAGAAGTGAAACAGCCAGCAGAGGGGAAAATCCCCTTGACATAGACAAGCCTATATTTAAAATATCATCTATGTATACCATACTGTGTTAAACACTAGAAAAAGGGCAAAAACAAATCAAAACCATAAGAATTCATCCCTACCTATGAACATCCCTCCAGAATATCCCATTTTATAGGATGTTTCTAGAAGCACCACATTTAAACTTATATGTGTTAAGATATGAGTATTATGTAAAAGAGAACTCTGTACCATCATATGAACCATTCACTTCTTTATTCTAATTCTTGGCTTATTAGAGGACAGCCCCATGAGAAACCAATGTAGAACAAGTAAGATCTGATAGAGAAGGACAGAAAAGACAGGCGTAGGCAGTAAGGGATGGGCCAGTGGGTAATGGAGTCTCCAGACCTCAGACCAGCTAGGAGCACATGGTAAAATACAGTACTGATGGGAAGAATGGAAGAGGAGAGAAAAAGTTGAGAAGTGATGGAGAAGGGATGAGGACATACACTGATCTGATTATGGGCAACAAACATTTGCAACTGAATAGAAAAGGGGGAGGGTCTACGAGTGCAGTGAGCTTGAGTTCAGGTCCTCAATAGACTGTGGGTCTTCCTTGAGGCCAGAGTGAGAGATGGCCTATGTATCAGCATTATGGCAAGGTATGTGGTACATAGTAGGAGCACAAAAGAGAGCACCTGGAGACTGTTAAACTGTTACTAGTCAGAGTTCTGCAACAAGGCTGGGCTTGGTAAAGACTACAGTGATCCTTCAATATCAGTCATCACTAACTGGTAAGAGGAAAAGGGAAATTGTCACAGTGAGAACATTTCTAGTGACTTTCATCTAATTAGTCTTGGGGTTGCTTACAGAACTGTATACATCACGAATGAAAATCTGAAGCCTTCTACTTGTGTCAAATACAACCTAAACACAGAAATGTACAGTCTAGGAAGGAAGCAAAGTTCCAACACCCAGTTCTTTATCCTGACCTCTTGCTGATAAACTGGCCTAGTTCATATCATCAGCTCTAACTGAAAAATGAGTTAGTTCCAGGCAAGAAGTACTGGAAACAGCTATGCTTAAGAGAAATTAACACATTTGAATAACACCAAAGGTAACTTATGGTCCTGACATCACAGTCACAATCAAAATAATAAACACATCAACTGTTGGTTAGCAGACGCTAACATGCCCATTAAAATCCACCACCTCTACAAATAAAAAGCAGGATCACCTATGTTTATCACATTAGATTTAAATAATCTTAGAGATCAAACATGTTTAATTCCTTTGTAAATTACTTTAAGTCAATGATCAATGCCTCTTACACAGGTTACAACAAGCTCAGTATCAGGGAGAGCCTTGATCAATATGTTACGCTACAGAAAAAAACTGACTTATCCTTTTGTCTTTCAAATGACCTCTTCTTGAAAAGACAGAGGTGCTCAATCACCCAGAGCCCAGAGAAGGGAGAAGGAACAGGAGGGGTGGACTTCAGCATTCTAGAGCCCAGAGACTCCTAGATGAGTTGTATCTCGTTTTGACAGCAGCAGTAGAGTAAATGACAAGCCCTGTCAGGTAATGCATTTATCTTCACGGGCAAAGCAGCCGTTTCAAAGCAAGAATCTCAGATGTTGTCACATCAGCTAAGACAAGAAGTCATAAAGCAGAATGGCTATCAGTGCAGGAGGTGCAGTGATATCTAGACTGTAATTAGGAGGAGCTGTGAATGGGCACTCCAGCTCCAAGCTCACCGGGAGCCTAGACTTTCTTCCTCTGGGTTTAGATTCTCAGTCACATAATCAGTGGAGTCTTCATTAGCCAACTTGGAGCTCAAGTTGCTGAGCTACCCTTTATTCTAAGAGTTTTATGGCAAGAGTAGCTTTGCTGATTCCCCCAAATGTTAAGTAATGAAGAAAAATAATAATAATAAAACAAGAAAAACAAAGAGGGTCTCTATCCATTTCTTCAACAATTCTTTCAATCAATAGATATTTATCCCATGGTCCAGGCACTCAGCCAGGTGTGGGCTGATCACTGAGGTAGATCCAGTCACTGGCCTCAGAAGAGCAGGATTCTAAAAGAACAGACAGATATACACCTGGCAGAGTATGTGGTCAAAGCGGGTGGCAGGGCTGTGGGAGCAGTGAGGACGGCAATGGGCCCCATCTACGGAGGCCTTCCTGGATGAAGTGGCATCTAGACTAAAGCTTACAAGAAGCATATGAACTGGTTAGATGGAAAGATGGAGAGAAAAGAGGCAATAATTTATACCCAGTTGTAAGAAGATATCAGGCGTATTTGAGAAATGGACAAAGTTTGTATGACTAAAGAATTAGGGGTAAGGGGATTGGGAATGTAAGCAGGATTTGAGGGGCAGGAGACAGAAATATTATCCAGATGATTCTGAGGAATGAGAGAAGTCAGCAACACTGATAATGTTTACATGCATTTGAAATCCACTTACTGGGATTCCCCCGGTAGCTCAGTGGTAAAGAATCCGCAGGCAGGTTGGATTCCTGGCCCAGGAAGATACCACATGCCGAGGAGCAACTAAGCCCATCCACCACAACCACTGAGCCTGTGCCCTAGAGCCTGGAAACCACAATTACTGAGACATAACCACTGAAGCCTGCCTATTGCAACTACAGAATAGCCCCCACTCACTGCAACTAGAGAAAATCTCATGCAGCAAGGAAGACCCAGGACAGCTGCAAATAAAAAAAATTCTTTTTTAAAAGATCCATTTAATACATGTAAATCCATGGCTGATTCATATCAATGTATGACAAAACCCACTGGAAAAAAAAAAAATAAATAAAAGATCCATTTATCTTAAGGTGGTTTTCCATGAGTAGACTACTGATATATCTCAAGAGATTCCTACAGTGATTTTTTAAAAGCTGAATAATCATAAAGCAGTTATTAAAATTCAATTCTACACAAGAATGAAATACATGAAAATCAGAGAAAAGACGCTTATTTCTTAGATACGATGCCTTATCTAGCTTCCCACCCCCAAGACATAAAACTCTATGATTTTAAACATTTATAGTTCAACAGTGAGGTTTTTTTTTTCTTTCTTCTTTCAATCTCAATGGTTCATGGTATACTGCTCTAATCACATTGTGTGTGTGTTGCTCTTTAGTCTCTCAGTCGTGTCCGACTCTTTGCGACCCCCGTAGACTGCAGCATGCCAGGCTTTCCTGTTCATCACCATCTCCAGGAGCTTGCTCAAACTCACGTCCATTGAATCAGAAATGCCATCCAACCATTGGGTCCTAGGTCATTCTCTTCTCCAGGCTCAATCTTTCCCAGCATTAGGGTCTTTTCTAATGAGTCAGCTTTTCGCATCAGGTGGCCAAAGTACTGGAGTTTCAGCTTCAGATCAGTTCTTGCAATGAATATTCGGGATTGATTTCCTTTAGGATTGACTGGTTTGATCTCCTTGCAGTCCAACACATTCTCAGGAGTCTTCTCCAATACCACAGTTCAAAAGCATCAATTCTTCGGCACTTAGCTTTCTTTATGGTCCAACTCTCATATCCATACATGACTACTAAAAAACCACAGTGTTGACTAGACAAACATTTGTTGATAAAAGTAATGACTCTGCTTTGTAATATGCTGTTCCGGTTTGTCATAGCTTTTCTTCCAAGGAGCAAGTGTCTTTTAATTTCATGGCTGCAGTCACTATCTGCAAGTGTCTTTTAATTTTATGGCTGCAGTCACTATCTGCAGGGCTTTTGGGGCCCAAGAAAATAACAGTCTGCCATTGTTTCCCCACCTATTTGCCATGAAGTGATCAAGTGGGCTTGTAGGTCTTCATACAACTGTTCAAATTCAGCTTCTTCAGTGTTACTGATCAGGGCATAGACTTGAATTACCGTGATGTTGAATGGTTTGCTTTGGAAATGTCATTCTGTCATTTTTGAGATTGCATCCAAGTACTGCATTTTGGACTCTTTTGTTGACTATGATGGCTACTCCATTTCTTCTAAGGGATTCCTGCCCACAGTAGTAGATATAGTGGTCATCTGAGTTAAATTCAACCATCCCAGTCCATCTTAGTTCACTGATTCCTAGAATGTTGATGTTCACTCTTGTCATCTCCTGTTTGACCACTTCCAATTTGCCTTGATTCATGGACCTAACATTCCAGGTTTCTATGCAATATTGCTCTTTACAGCATCGAATCTCGCTTCTATCACCAGTACCATTCACAACTGGGTATTGTTTTTGCTTTGGCTCTGTCTCTTCATTCTTTCTGGAGTTATTTCTCCATTGATCTCTAGTAGCATATTGGGCATCTACTGACCTGGGGAGTTCATCTTTCAGTGCCTTATCTTTTTGCCTTTTCATACTGTTCATGCGGTTCTCAAGGCAAAAATACTGAAGTGGTTTGCCATTCCCTTCTCCAGTGGACCACATTCTGTCAGACCTCTCCACCATGCCCCATCCATCTTGCGTGGCCCCATACAGTATGGCTTAGTTTCACTGAGTTAGACAAGGCCATGGTCCATGTGATCAGATTGGCTAGTTGTCCGTGACTGTAGTTTCAGTCTGTCTACCCCCTGATCCCCTCTCTCAGTGCCTACTGCCTTAGCTGGGTTTCTCTTACCTTGGACGCAGGGTCTCTCTTAATGGCTACGCAGCAGCCGCTGCTCCTTACATCAGACGCGGGGTAGCTCCTCTCAGCCACCGCCCCTGACCTCAGGTGCAGGGTAGCTCCTCTGACCTTTTCATTCCAATCCCAAAGAAAGGCAATGCTAAAGAATGCTCAAACTACTGCACAATTGCACTCATCTCACAGATTAGTAAAGTAATGCTTAAAATTCTCCAAGCCAAGCTTTAACAATACATGAACCATGAACTTCCAGATGTTCAAGCTGGTTTTAGAAAAGGCAGAGGAACCAGAGATCAAATTGCCAACATCTGACGGATCATCGAAAAAGCAAGAGAGTTGCAGAAAAACATCTACTTCTGCCTTATTGACTATGCCAAAGCCTTTGACCATGTGGGTCACAATAAACTGTGGACAATTCTGAAAGAGATGGGCATACCATACCACCTGACCTGCCTCTTGAGGAACCTGTATGCAGGTCAGCAAGCAACAGTTATAACTGGACATGGAACAACAGACTGGTTCCAAATAGGAAAAGGAGTATGTCAAGGCTGTATATTGTCAACCTGCTTATTTAACTTCTATGCAGAATACATCATGAGAAACGCTGGGCTGCATGAAGCACAAGCTGGAATCAAGTTTGCTGGGAGAAGTATCAATAACCTCAGATAGACAAATGACACCACCCTTAGGGCAGAAAGTGAAGAACTAAAGAGCCTCTTGATGAAAGTGAAAGAGGAGAGTGAAAAAGTTGGCTTAAAGCTCAACGTTCAGAAAACTAAGACCATGGCATCCAGTCCCATCACTTCATGGCAGATAGATGGGGAAACAGTGGAAACTGGCTGACTTTATTTTTCTGGGCTCCAAAATCACTGCAGATGGTGACTGCAGCCATGAAATTAAAAGACGCTTACTCCTTGGAAGGAAAGTTATGACCAACCTAGATAGCATATTAAAAAGCAGAGACATTAGTTTGCCAACAAAGGTCCGTCTAGTCAAGACCATGGTTTTTCCAGTGGTCATGTACGGATGCGAGAGTTGGACTATAAAGAAAGCTGAGCACCGAAGAACTGATGCTTTTGAACTGTGGTGTTGGAGAAGACTCTTGAGAGCCCCTTGGACTGCAAGGAGATCCAACCAGTCCATTCTAAGGGAGATCAGTCCTGGGTGTTCATTGGAAGGACTGATGTTGAAGCTGAAACTCCAATACTTTGGCCACCTGATGCAAAGAGCTGACTCACTGGAAAAGACCTTGATGCTGGGAAAGATCAAGGGCAGGAGGAGAAGGGGATGGCAGAGGATGAGATGGTTGGATGGCATCATTGACTCGATGGACCTGATTTTGGGTGGACTCCGGGAGTTGGTGATGGACAAGGAGGCCTGGCGTACTGCGGTTCAATGGGTTGCAAAGAGTCGGACACAACTGAGCGACTGAACTGAACTGATGAAGTGATAGGACCGGATGCCATGATCTTAGTTTTTTGATTGTTGAGTTTTAAGCCAGCTTTTTCACTCTCCTCTTTCACCCTCATCAAAGGCTCTTTAGCTAGTTCCTCTTTGCTTTCCAGCCATAAGGGTGGTGTTATCTGCATATCGGGAGTTACTGATATTTCTCCCTGGAATCTGGATTCCAGTTTGTGCTTCATTCAGCCCAGCATTTCACATGATGTACTCTGCATATAAGTTAAATAAGCAGGGTGACAATACACAGCCTTGACATACTCCTTTCCCAATTTTGAACCAGTTCATTGTTCCATGTCTGGTGCTAACAGTTGCTTCTTGAACTGCAAACAGGTTTCTCTAATCACATTACTGTTAATTATACCCAGTACAGGAGTTAGAGAATTGGTTAAACCCTGACCATGCTCTTTGCTAACTGTGTGATTCAAAGCAACCTATATACCTCTCTGAGCCTCTGTCTCCTCCAATGGATCCATCTCTTGGGACTGCTGTCAGTATTTGGTGAGACAATGCTGGAGGTAGATATTTCTAGCTCCATTTTACTAGAGATTAAAAAGAGAGAGAGAGAGAGACTCAGAGAGACCAAGATGACCAGCTGTAGAACAGCCCTCAGATTTTACACCAAGGCTTCTGAGTCATTCTGCATCTAGTTCTCTCTTTTTCCACAGTAATTTGGGATGGGGTGGGGTGGTGGTAGTAATTTTCAGTGATACTGTAAAGAACAACATTGCATAGAAACCTGGAATGTTAGGTCCATGAATCAAGGTAAATTGAAAGTGGTCAAACAGGTGATTCCAAGAGTGAACATTGACATTTTAGGAATTAGCAAACTAAAATGGACCGGATGGGTGAATTTAATTCAGATGAACATTATATCCACTACTGTGGGGAAGAATCCCTTAGAAAAAATGGAGAAGCCCTTATACTCAACAATAGTCTGAAGTGCAGAGCTTGGGTGCAACCTGAAAAATGACAGAATGATCCCTGTTCGTTTCCAAGGCAAGCCATTCAGTATTACAGTAATTCAAGTCTATGCCCCAACCACTAACGCCGACAAAGCTGAAATTGAACAGTTCTATGATGACCTATAAGACCTTCTAGAACTAACATCCAAAAAAGATGTCCTTTCCTCATAGGAGATTAGAATGCAAAAGTAGGAAGTCAAGAAATACCTGGTGTAACAGGCAAGTTTGGCCTTGGAGGACATAATGAAGCAGAGCAAAGGCTACAGAGTTTTGCCAAGAGAACGCACTGGTCATAGCAAACACCCTCTTCCAACAATACAAGAGACAACTCTACACATGGACATCACCAAATGGTCAATACCAAAATCAGACTGACTGTATTCTTTGCAGCCAAAGATAGAGAAGCTCTATACAGCCAGCAAAAACAAGACTGGGAGCTGACTGTGGCTCACATCATGAACTCCTTACTGCAAAATTCAGACTTAAAATGAAGAACGTAGGGAAAACCACTAGATCATTCAGGTATGACCTGGTCAGGCAAAACAGTAACCATCTGTTTTACAATAGGAGGTCCTAGTAAGGAACACAGAACTAATAAGCCAGCATCAACCGGAAGAGATCTGGAAAGTTCAAAAGGTGACACCACACGTCCAACCAACTCCCAGAATCCTTCTCGCTGGCATCCATCTTGGCTGATCAATGTATGCGCCACCAGGAAGGACTATGAGTCAGAATGATTGGCCAAAGACAACCCGGAAAATAATCCCTTCACCATAAAACCAGAGACTGCAAGCCACAAGACTGCAAGCCCGGGTTCCTTATCCTACTGCACTCTGCCCAGGCGCCCCTTCCCAATAAACTCTCTTGCTTTGTCAACCTATGTGTCTCCTTGGACAATTCATTTCCAAGTGTTAGACTTTTGGGCACTGGAAGTGTCCCCCCTTCCTGCAACAAAATCATTGCTGATGGTGACTGCAGCCATGAAACTAAAAGACACTCACTCCTTGGAAGAAAAGCTATGACAAACCTAGACAGCATATTAAAAAGCAGAGACATTACTTTGCCAACAAAGGTCCATCTAGTCAAAACTATGGATTTTCCAGTAGTCATGTATCCATGTGAGAGTTGGACCATAAAGAAAGCTGAGCACTGAAGAATTGATGCTTTTGAACTGTGGTGTTAGAGAAGACTCTTGAGAGTCTGCTGGACTGCAAGGAAACCAAACCAGTCCATCCTAAAGGAACTCAATCCTGAATACTCATTGGAAGGAATGATGCTGAAGCTGAAGCTCCAATACTTTAGCCACCTGATGTCAACAACTGACTCGTTAGAAAAGACCATGATGCTGGGAAAGATTGAAGGCAGGAGGAGAAGGGGATGACAGAGGATGAGATGGTTGGATGGCATCATCAACTCGATGGATATGAGTTAAAGAAAGCTCCAGGAGTTGGTGATGGACAGGAAAGCCTGGTGTGCTGCAGTCTATGGGATTGCAAAGAATCAAACACAACTGAGCAACTGAACTGAACTGAGTAATTTTCAATGATAATATAATTAAATTTTATCTATGATGACCCTTTTCATACTATGGAAATAATAAATGTTTTTGAATCAAAACAAGAGGAGTAGAAAATAATAATGACTATAGCAAAAATAGCACTAAATGAACAATTTAAGTGGGTGAACTGTATGATATATGAGTTATATTTCAATAAAGTCACTTATAAAAATAGCACTGGATAAAAAAAAAAATAGCACTGGATGAGAAGTGAGTAACGTGGCATTAGAACTGGTATGATTTTGAGGAAACTACGTTTGCTACTTCACTTTTTTACCTGAAGATACGGATGCAAAACTTGCATTGTCTTTGCCAAAAAACTAGGATAAAATGGAATTCTGAACGGCAAAATCCATCATGGTACCCAGAAGGTTCTACTACACTATGATGACAATAAAACAAACTTGAGAACAAACAGCTTTATCTGTTCATTTCTACTGACACGTGAGCCTCCTAAAATGTACAGAAAAGGAAGTCTACCCCAGCTCGCAAGCACCTGTTCATGAGATCATCCCTTCTCAAAAAACCAAAGTTACTGAAATATCGGCAGCAGGAAGTTCTGGAAAATATAGACTGCAGGAGCTCATTTCCCTGTGGCATAGTTACAACATCACTGGAAAGATCTGTGACTCAATCAAGGGCTTCCTCATCCATGAGCACAACAGCTTGGTACTGAGTTCTGCTCTATCAGTCACATGGGCCAAAGAACCAAAATAAACACAAATATGGCCCCAGTCATCTAAGCCCATAACCGAATCCCATGTCACCCCTGTTCAAAGGCACACACACTGCGCCAGATTCAGAAACAGACCTCTTCCGAGTTTCCTTCCCGTTTTATGTAGGAAATATAAAATTAAATGTTACCTGTTTTCTCTTTAGTAAAAATAAAAGAAAACTCTCTCCACATTCTCAATTTCTGATTTATTGGTTTCACAGACATGAAACATCAATACCAATGGCTCGATATAAGCAAAGACAAAATATTATTTTCCACTGTTTTTTAAAAAGCTGAGGTCATTTTGCCCCAATTCCTACAGAGTGATAAGCTTAAAATCAAGCCATTTAGCTCATAGTCAGGTCCAATAAATCAGTGGAAAAAATAAATGGAAAAGCTTGCCAAAATGTAACCATAGTAACACCACAGATGCGTTAAGAAATGGTGTGCTCATTTGCTTCATTCCCCAGTTCTTAAATTGGAATCTGAGTAGGGGAAAAATTACACAGAGAACAATCATGATTCTGCAATTACTGAATTCTGCAAAATTGCATCCAACCTGCTTACTAGAACTTCAGAGGCAGCAACGGTCGAGCTACAGAAATAGCCCTGGATGGCCTACAAGTCCCAAATCCCTGAATCTGCCATGTAACAGTTACTTGATCGCTCTGTGACTGTGTTTCCTCATCTGGAAAATGGGTACTGGAAACCTCAACCTCAAAGGGTTGCTATTCTAAGTGTAAAATGGGACAGTACATCAGAGGTAGAACAATGACTTGAAACCCTAGTCACCTTTGGCCTTGCTTTAATCGGCTTACCTTCGTGTCTTGATTTCTTTCTTTATTTTTTTTTTCTTCTTTTTTTTCTTTATTTTTATAAAAATAGAAAGGCAATCCCTGCCCATTCATGTGAGTAACTGTAGGAATTTTCATTATTATTATTATTATTATTAATCCAAGTGTAAGGAACAGTTAGGATATTATTAGGATTATGCCTTTCAATACTAATGATGCAAAATTAAAAGAACTGGGGGCCAGAGATTCACATTAATGCATGACCACATTTTCTCTGTCAAATGCAGCTCTGAAAATAAATAAATAAATAAATAAATGTGGCTCTTCCACTCAGCAGAAAGAGGCAACTTTGGGGCACTGACTCAAGTCACTTGCAGTCAACTCAGTCTCTTACTCTGGGAGTCTTGGCTTTATGAACAGGTGAAGTGGAAGGCAGGGTCTGTTCTAAAATCTGATTGCTAAGGGTCTCCAGCTACGCTTCCAGTCTAAGTCCTTGCAGAACCATGGCATGCCTGAAACCAATTCTGTTCATCATTCTGCAGTAGTATGAGGAAACACTAGCACTCTAGCACATCACTGGAAAAATATTACTTCTTTTAAAGAAAACCATCCATAGCAAACAAATTAGAGCAATAAGCAGAGTAACTTGAACTTCAAACTTGTCTGCCTGTTTTTAGGTGATTAAAAAAAATTTTTTTAATTATAAAATTTTGAAGGACTGGATAATAGGAAAAATGAAAACTCCCAAGTAATAAAATAAAAATCATTCTATCTTCTTATTTTTTTAATTTTTTTCTTCCTATTTTGAATGAAGGTAAATAATCACATGTCATCCCAGGATTCTCATCTCATAATGAGTTGGATGAGAATGTAGTCTGGTAGAGCATGGTAATACCTCATGATCTGGTAGGCTGATTCCCTCCTCCTTTCCTTCTTTCCCTTAACCACAAAATTTCCAATGTCATAGTCCCTACATTCTATTATCTTGCTTTCTCATACTTGGTCTTATCTAATAGGTTTGGAACTTTGGGATTTTTAACCTGTAGATTTTTAATCTGTGGAATCACAGAGGCTTTCTTCAAAGAAAATCATACATTAAATCATGATTTCTTAATCTCATTAAGGTGGGGAGGAAGAGAGAGTTCACTGAGGCATTCCCTTTGTTGAGGGCTACCAGAGACCTACTGAAATCCTCAGAGGTCAGTTTGAAGGCCTCTGGTCTGGTCCTCTCCACTCATGACAAAAATGGTTAACATTTATGAGGCTTACACCATGCCCATACGATACAAACACACTGACAAACGTCACTCCTTTGACTTTCTAACAGTTCTGTGAAGTTAGTAGGAGTAAGATGTCCTTTTCACTGCTGTGAAAACATGACCTTACAAAGGATGAATAATTTGCCTGGCATACACAAGCCAGGACTTGAAAAACCAAGTAATTCACCTGGCTTAGTACTCTGTCTTACTGTCAATTTTTTTGCTTGTTTTTACATTCTTTTGCCATTTTTTGGCCTCCCCACGCAGTATGTGGGGTCTTAGTGTCCTAACTAGAGGTAGAACTCATGCCCCCTACATTGGAAGTGCGGAGTCTTAACCACTGGATTGCCAGTCCCCCATTGTCAATTTGGACTCCCTACACTTAGGGAGTCACTAAGTGAGCAAACTGCCAAGTATTCCAGAACCAGCTATTGCTTGTCCTCCCTCAACTTTTCATACACCCACCAGCAGTAAGATGTCCCAAACTGGCTACTTACAAGGCACAGCATGGCGGTAAAGGTTATCTCTTATGGTCTGCTGGAGCTCATGATCAGGCGACCCTTTCTGGAACCTCTGATTGAGAAAATGTCGCAGGTCTTTGTTCAGCTTTCCTCCTACAGGAAATATATAAAACAGAAGGAATCAAACATCAGGTTTCCTAGAGAATGAGCAGCCTGAGAGCCATGTATGAGAAAGCCATATGAAGCCATTCTAGTCTGCCACCCTCAGTCATCAGGAAGACTTAAGTTTAGGTATTCCTATGCAGGGGAAAAAGCAAGCAGGAATGTAATAAAGATAAAACAGCACTGAAACAGCATTAATTTGGGGGTCCCAATTCACATAATACTAGGAGACTCAAATAACAAAGAATTCAAAAGAGGCTATTACATTTAAAATGTGTATTGTAGACACTTGCAAACATTATTAGATGGAAAGTGGATGGCTGAAATCTTACAGAGGACAATCTAGCAATAGCTGACAAATTATAAAATGCTCTTTGACTAGGGATTCAATTGGAATAAATTTACTCAATGGCTATATTTGCAAAAGTCTGTCCAAATCTCCAGTATTGTTCATTGAAACCTTTTTGTAACAGTGAATAAATAAAAATAAACACAAAAAAACCCTGGAAACAACCATCAGGAATCACTAGATCTTCATGTGTTGGAAGTGCAGGAAAATATGTGGAACGGTAACTACTATCTGACCTTTTATGTGACAAGAATAAAGAAAAGGAGAGACCATGTATTAATGGAAGGAACCACCAACAAGTTTAAACAACAGTCTCCTTCAGGACGAAGGACTTGAGTTTGGGAAATAAAAGAGGAGACATCACCTCTTCATTACACAGACAGAAAGAGACAGATAGATCTGACTATTCTGTGTTGATTTATAAGCACTAAACACACTTTTTTTTAAAATTGGTGTTGCTTAAGCAATAGTTATCTGGGCTGGTCTATGTGTTTATTTCTTTTTAATTCTCTCCAGTTAACAGACCGAAACAAAAGCTTAAAAAATATATTATTACAAAATGTATCACAGAAAGAAGTAGGTAACCAAACTTTTTTTAAAAATTATAAGCACAAATTATAGTCTACATGATCAGCAGATGGCTTATAGATCAACATAGCTAACACTTATTCTTAATGGAGAAAACTGCTTCAGTGACAGCTAAAAATAACAAGGCTAAGATTGTCCTTCCGTTTTTAGACAAGATAAAAATTAGTTAAGAGCATTTTTAGCCTTAGAGAAACAATGCAGTATCCGTGTGAACCACAAAATTCACGTCTTCAGAAGATAATTTTCCCATGGTCAAAAAGAGCAAGTTGTGAGGATGAAAGTTTTGATGGTTAAGAAGATGCTATGACGCCTAGGAGAGGAACTACTGATCTTTATTTTAGTATCACATTCTAAACCAGATTCCCTACTATAGCTGCTCATTTTAGAATAGACTAATGAAACTCAATTTGAACTATTTTATTTGAGTTGTAGTACACCTAAGATTTCAAGTGGCCAAAAGAAAAATATATAGCTCTATCTCAGATCATTCAATTATTCATCAAATATTTATTAAGTAAGAAGACACACACACATATTTCCTACTCCCCCAAAATGGTCTGAATATATAGTTTATAAAATATATACAATTGTGCATTAAGCATATGAAAAGATATTCAACATCATTAATTATTAGAGAAAGACAAATTAAAGTCACAGTGAGATCCTACTACATACTTGCCAGAATGGCAAAATCAATATTAGGTTTTAGCAAGACCGTGAAGCAACAGGAACTTCTATATACTGCTAGTGGGTGTCTAAAATGGGAAAACAATTTGACAGTATCTTATAAACTAATCTTCACTAACCATTGTTAGCAAGAGAAGTGAAAACAAGTACACACATATAAACACACAACATATAGATGAATCATCACAGTGACTTTATTCATTATATAATAGCCCCAAATTGGAAACAATCCAAATGATTATCAACATTGAATGGATAAGGGAACTACATTATATTCAAACAACAGGATGCTACACAACAATTAAAAGACACAAACCACTAACTAATATTGATGAATCTCAAATACATTATGCTGAGCAAAAGAAACCAGACACAAAAGACAACATATTATCTGATTCCATTTACATATAAAGCTTCAGAGCAGGCCTATCTACAATGACAGAAAACAGTTCAGCAGTTACCTGGAGTGAGAACGGGCAGAGATTAGCACACAGGGAATAAAATCTATAGAGTATACCTATAATTTCCTGGCTTTGCAACTGTATTATAGCTATATAAGAATGTTAGCACTGGAAGAAGCAGGGTGAAGGATACACAAGAAGTCTGAACTATTTTTTTATGACTTCCTGAGAATCAACACTGATATCAAGACAAAAAACTTTTTTAAAAGGGGGACTCAAAAGGAAACTTTGGGGGGTGATTCCAATACAGTATATCTCAATTGTTGTTAGTGATAACACAGGTTTACACATTTATCAAAACTTATGGAATAGTATATCTAAATGGAGACATTTTATAGTATAGAAACTGTACTATCATAAAATCAGTTTCAAAAGTTTAAACTGTACATAATTATTGAAAGACTATATGGTAGGCACTGTTCTTAATGCTTAGTTTTCAATTTTTCATTAAAGAGAGAACCTGAAAGAAGAGTGGAGTAAATCTTGGTGGTTAAGACAGACAGGCTTGGGTGTGAATCCTGGTTCTACTCTTTATTAGCTGGTGAACCCAAGTGCCTTTGCTTAATCTCTGAACCTCACTTTTCTCATTTATGAAAACAGAGCACTGATGTAACAGTAGCTCTAATACAAGACTTGTAAGGATTAAATGAGATTCAAACAGTACTTGGCAAAGAGAAAGCACTTAATAAAAGATGGAGATTATCACTAGAGTGGGCCACCATTGAAGCAAGTGGAGAAAGAGCTGAGATCATCCCAAAACGGACTGTTATTCCTTTTAAAAATACACATAGGGAATTCCCTGGTGGTCCAATGCTTAGGACACCAAAGCTCTCACTGCCAAGGGCCTCCCTCGGTTCAATCACTGGTTAAGGAACCAAGATCCTAAAAAGCCACAAAGAGTGGCCAAATACATACTCATACAAAATACTAACTATGAATTCATATATAAGAAATTATAATTAAAATTAACTTTTAAAAAATGCACATAAAACTTTTGACTTACATGGCCAGAAACAAAATACAAGCACGGGGAAATTTGGAATAAAGGATACTTCTAGAGTTTCCAGAAGGGAATAAAACTCTCAGTTCAGTTCAGTTGCTCAGTTGTGTCCAAATCTTAGAGATCCCATGGACTGCCGCACGCTAGGCTTTCCTGTCCATCACCAACTCCCGGAGCCTACTCAAACTCATGTTCATCACATTGGTGATGCCATCCAACCATCTCCTCTGTCATCCCCTTCTCCTGTCTTCAATCTTTCCCAGCATCAGGGTCTTTTCCAGTGAATCAGTTCTTCGCATCTGGTGGCCAAAGTATTGGAGTTTCAGCTTCAGCGTCAGTCCTTCCAATGAATATTCAGGACTCTGATAAAACTCTACTGCACTAAAATTTTCTGGACACGTGTAAACTGGTTAACATTTAGCACAGGTTTAATACACTCCTGGCACTGTGCCACCAACTTGAAGGACATGAGTTTGAGCAAGCTCCAGGAGTTGGTGATGGACAAGGAAGCCTGGCGTGCTGCAGTCCATGGGGTAGCAAAGAGTTGGACACGACTGAGTGACTGAACTGAACTGAACTGAACTGTCACTTCACTGGAATTATTCAGAAAATAAAATCAACTAGTAAATTACTGATATGGGATAGTCATGCTGGCCAACTCTACTTCTAGGTCTAAATATTCTTGAATTTGACCACAAGGACAAGAAAGTTTATCAGCAAAATCCCCATTGCCTAGAACCTAGGATTTATATTCCCCTAGGAGACCAGAGTTCTGTGCAATAAAAACACACCGACAGTTAACATTTGAGCTGTAAGTTGTAAAGATGTTATGGGATCCAAATGTACCACTGCCTAAGTCAGAAGCAATTCCAAAGACTCAGGATTCAGTATCTCTTTGTCTCAAACAGGTCTTTATAACTTCAAAACAAAAATCCAAAGAAGACTCAGGATAGAATATTTCTTTATCCCACATAGATCCTTATGAATCATATTCAATACCTATCAAGGTGAACCTGGGGCATTGAGACTGGAGGCATTCTTAATTCATAGACACTCTGTTTACACTTGAGCTTTACAATCAAACTAGCCAAGCTAGCTAAAGTTTATGATCATCAAACTAAAACGCCTCCCTACTGCGGATGTGCAAAAGGGCAGGGTTAACTAAGCTGCCGGTTAACATTTACTCTGTGTTCCATGACATTTATAAGCCAAAAGCCTCAACCTTCGCATTACATTAGAAATACTGTGCTTTTTTGGCATCTAATCTCAAATTAATTGCCAGTTATTCAGGGGACATGTCTATAAATCTTCTCCTAATTGTCAAGGGCAGTGAGCCAATGAAATAATAATTGTTAGAAGAAGAGTCTGTCATAGCATCTTCGCTCTCTGTGAAATTCAAGATTTGTTTTGCAAATGGAAAAGAGAACACAGGTCAGCAACATGCAGAACTTTTTCCAAGAAAAGGTTTCAGAGCTAATGTTAAGATAATTTTATCATTTAAATAGGAAAAGGGGGACTTCAGACACTGTCTTGGATTAGCCACTATTTCATATTTTCCTATGTATATATCTGGAATTCTGTGGTTTTAAATTTACAACAATATAGCTCTGCTTTTTGATTACCATTACTTGACAGAAATTTAACCATGTCAATCAGTATACTTTTGAATTATTTACATGTTGTATAATATTCCACTTTTAAAATACAGCAATTTTACTTCTCCTTCAGAGATAATTAGGCTATTTCCAATGTTGCTGACAATTCAACAATCCTGCAGTTAAGTGTCATTAAAATACTTTAAAAAAAAAAAAGCAAAACTGTGTATTTTTTTACTCTTAAAATATCTAAACCTGGAAATAGATGTAGTCACCTTCCAACTTACCTGTGAAGTGAAGTGAAGTGAAGTGAACTGAAGTGAAATGAAGTCGCTCAGTCGTGTCCGACTCTTTGCGACCCCATGGACTGTAGCCTACCAGGATCCTCAGTCCATGGGATTTTCCAGGCAAGAATACTGGAGTGGGTTGCCATTTCCTTCTCCAGGGGATCTTCCCGACCCAGGGATCGAATCCAGGTCTCCCACATTGTAGGCAGACGCTTTACTGTCTGAGCTACCAGGGAAGCCCCTCCAACTTACCTAGGTATCTCTAAATTCTCAAAATCATTGGGGCCAACTTGCTTTTCTACCAAAAGGCTTGGAAGTTGTATTTCCCCACACTTAGGCCAACATTTGCTATTATTTGTGTATGTAGGGTCCTGGGACTAGTCCCAGATTTGAAGATTCTCTAGGAAGATTCACAGGACTCAGAATATACTTGTACTCAAAGTTATATTTCATTATGGAAAAAGGGTACAACACAATTGCAACAAAGGGAAAAGGTTCAAGGGGCAATAAAGTCCAAAGGAAATCAGGTACAAGCTTCTAAGAGTCTCCTCCCCAGTGAAGTCACTAATTCCCAGGGCAACAATGCGAAATGCGCCCATTAGACACTCAAGGCAGCTCATTACACATAAGGGCCCAGAATTTGTATTAGGAGCTAATCGTGTAGGCAGCCTCTGCCTGGCATAAAATCAAGTTCCAGACTCTCAGAAGGAAAGGATAAAATGTATCTTTTGCATCAATAGTTAAAGCACAGTAAACCGCTATTAGTTCTGGGAATGGATAGAACCCTCTGGAAATGCAATTTCCCAGACCCTAGCCAAGAGCTGAAGCTGAAACTCCAATACTCTGGCCACCTCATGAGAAGAGTTGACTCATTGGAAAAGACCCTGATGCTGGCAGGGACTGGGGGCAGAAGGAGAAGGGGACGACAGAGGATGAGATGGCTAGATGGCATCACCAACTCAATGGACATGAGTTTGAGTAAACTCTGGGAGTTGGTGATGGATAGGGAGGCCTGGCATGCTGCGATTCATGGGGTCGCAAAGAGTCATTCACGACTGAGCGACTGAACTGACCTGAACTGAGCCAAGAGCCAATTTGGTACGCTGGCATTCAAACTAACCATCAACTCATCTCTGCACTGTCCATGGTGTTTCCCAGGTGGCGCAACAGTAAAGAATCCGCCTGCCAATGCAGGAGATGCAAGAGACAAGGATTCAATCCATGGGTCAGGATGATCCCCTGGAGTAGGAAAAGGCAACCCATTCCACTATTCTTGCCCAGAAAATTCCATGGACAGAGGAGCCTGGTGGGCTACACAGTCCATGGGGACGCAAAAAGTCAGACGTGACTGAGCATACACAAACCACCCATCTTTTAAAATCTTCCTAATCTAATAAAGGTGAATTGATATTTTGGTGCTACACTAATT
Organism: Dama dama; assembly: GCF_033118175.1. NCBI lineage: Eukaryota > Metazoa > Chordata > Mammalia > Artiodactyla > Cervidae > Dama > Dama dama. The sequence goes on along the minus strand of NC_083704.1, from coordinate 40,432,034 downwards.
TATTTACAACTGCTGAGTATTAATGAAATTGGACATTCTTTTTTTCTTTTTAACATTTCTTCTCCAGTAGCTTGCCTGTTCATAGTCTTTGTGTATTTTCCTAATGGGTTGTCTTGTTATTCTTGATAAGATGCTATTTATATATTCTGGGTATGATTCCTTCATCAAGTATTTATGTTACAAACCTTGCCTGTTATTATTTAAACAAGAAACAATTCCCAAAATAACTGAGTTGTGCTGTTCTTCAACTATTCCACTCCCATGCTAGGTAGTTTTCTGCCAACTCAACCAGAGCATCATTTTCAAGGTGATGGATTATAAAGGAACTCTGCTCTGATCTCTATCTTCTAGAATATAGATTCTAAGGAGGAATGCTAGTCAGTAGAAATAAAGTGCATGGTCAAGAAATTAGGTTTCCATATAAACAAAAGTACCTACAGAATGGGAGAAAATATTCAGTATGTGCAAATGATGCAACCTATTTGGGATTTACAGCCTAACAACAAAAAAACAAAAAACTCAACCAAAAAATGGACAGAAGACCTAGGTAGATATTTTTCCAAAGAAGATACACAGATGGCCAACAGACACATGAAAAGATGCTCAACATTGCTAATTATTAGGGAAATGCAAATCAAAACTACAATGAGATATCACCTCACATCAACCAGAACTGCCACCATCAAAACGTCTACAATTAATAAATGCCAAAGAGCATGTGGAGAAAAGAGAACTCTCCTACATTGTTCATGGGAAAGTAAATCTGTGCAAGCACTATGGAGCATAGTATGGAGGTTCCTTAAAAAACGAAAAATAAAGCTACCATATGATTCACCAATCCCACTTCTGGGCATATACTTGGAAAAGGTGAAAACTCTAATTCAAAAAGATATACGAACTCCTACACTCGCATCAGAAATATTAACAATAGCCAAGTCATGGAAGCAACCTAAGTGTCCAGCGGGAGATCAGTGAATAAAGAAGATACAGTGTATGTGTGTGTATAGATGCAGGCGTGTGTGCATGCACACACACAGACACACACACACACAAAACTGGAATATTACTCAGCCATAAAAAAGAAGAAAATAATGTCATTTGCAACAAAATGGATGGACCTAGAGAATATTATATTAAGTGAAGTCAGACTGAGAAAGGCAAATGTTATATGATACCACTTATAAGTGGAATTTAAAAAATTACATAAATGAACTTATTTACAAAACAGAAATAGGCTCATAGACATAGAAAACAAGCTTATGGTTACCAAAGGGAAAGGGAGGGGTAATAAATTAAGAGGTCTGGATTAACAGATACACATTATTACAAATAAAATAAACAACAAGAACTTACTGTATAGCACAAATAATTATATTTAATATCTTACAATAAACTATAACAGAAAAGAATCTGAAAAGAATATATTCTCTAGGTGTATGTATATGTAAATACATTTTTATATATATACATCAATATATATATATGTACTATATACAGGATAGGTTTTTCTAATACAAAATTATAAAGTGAAGAACAAATTTACTAGCTTTGTAGTCACTCAGACTTACAATCTGACATATCTTTAAATGAGCCTTGTCCGAAAAATACGTTCGCTATTTGTTTTATCATATTTTTCCTAATGTTTTTCTTACTGTGAAAATAAGATAAGTTACTGGTGAATTTTAATACTTAATGGGTACAGAGTTTCACCAGGGAAAGATGAAAAAAATTCTGGAAATGTATGGTGTTGATGGCTGCACAACAGAATGAATGTACTTAATGCCACAGACCTGTATACTTAAAAATGGTTAAAATGATATATTTTATGTTGTGTATGTTTTACCACAACAAAGAAGCGATATAAATTAATTACAAGATTTAAAAAATACAAAAAACTACCCAAAGAAAGTTTATTTATTTATTTTTAATTGAAAGATAACTGCGTTACAGAATTTTGTTGTTTTCTGCTAAAGGTTTAAAATAAACTATTATTTAATTTGTATCACCATGAACATTTAGTACTATATGCCCTGAGTATGCTTATACATATATACTTATAATATGCTTAAATATTGAAGCAGATTCGTTGATTCACTCAACAAATCTTTCTTAAGTGCCTTCAGCCAGATACCCTGTGGGCCCAGAAGACACGGCATGAAAACACTGACTTCTGAGTCAGGACTGACACACCTGTTTCGGGAAGCAGAAAGCAGGCCTCAGGACTAGGGTAATAGTAAGATGAGAAGGAAGACGAGAAGCTGGTTAGTTTTGCCAAGTGTGGGGGAAAGCACTGTAGACAGAGGGACAGCAGGTGTAAAAGTTTCAGAAGCAGAAAAGAGGTTAAAATTTTAGAGAAACAGCACAAAGCTCAGACAAGGGCTAGGCTCAGACAGAGGTTCCAAAGATAAGCAGGGACCAGGTAATTTTGTACCTTGCAGACCATGAGAAGAGTCTGCACTTTATTCCAAGCTCAGTAGGAATCCACTCAAGGGATTTTAGTCAGGGAGGTGGGAAGGTCTGGTGTAAATTTCGAGATGACTCTTGCAGCCGTGTAGCGGGTGAAGCGTACAGGGAGGAAATGGGATGACATCAGCGAAGCTGACCCAACAAGACCTGAGATGACCTGGACTAAGGAAATGACCAAGAAGAGGGGCAGAGAGGACAGAGGAAGTGCAATTTAAAGCTGAAACTGATAGAGTTCACCTATGTGATGGAGGAAAATATCAAATGCAAGAGAGGACTCAAAAATGACTTCAGTGTCTGAGCTTCAGTTAAGCTGTGATGAACAGGTTTGAGAGTTCCATGAGTACCTATTTAACATGGGATGTATCAAGATCATGTGATATACATGATTCAAACCCAAATGTTCTAATAATTCATTAGCATTTCCAATATACTATTAGAGTTCAAAATATACTTTGAATTTACATAGTATTTTATCTTATCAATTTATCACAATCTCTGTAATCATTACCAATTATTAAGCATACAAATTGTTTCCACTGTGCTTATCTTCCTTATACAAAATCTATCTGTATTCCTTAATACTTTCTCATGATTTGTAAGTGAAAATGTTGGTACAAAAGGTATAAAAACATTTAAGGTTCTTGACAGAAAACCCCCTCCAAAAAAAATTGTATCAACGTCCCTGCATCCTTGATTTCATTTATTTTTACCACATCACAAGGCATGTGGGATCTTAATTTCCCAATCAGAGATCAAATCTAAGCCCCCTGAAGTACAAACACAGAGTCTCAACCACTGAATAGCCAGGGCATTTTCTTCCAGCTTGATTTTAAATGGTCCCAAAATATCAGTGTGGGTACACCTTAATATTATTAGCTCCACATTAATAGACATTTAGATGTCTTTTCTTTAAAAAAAATATATAAACAGTGATGTAATGGAAAACACTGAATATGAATTTTTGCTGAAATTTCCTGGAAGTAGAATGAATACAGCAATGAGTATGAACATTATTTTTAAAGACTCTTGATACATATTGACAAATTGCCTTCCATACAGCAGTTTTTGGAGGAAATATAGTATCACTGATCTGACAACTGGGGGCTTCCCTGGTGGCTCACAAGGTAAAAAATCTGACTGCAATGTGGGAGACCTGAGTTCGATCCCTGAGTCAGGAAGATCCCCTGGAGAAGAGAATGGCTACCCATTCCAGTATTCTTGTCTGAAGAATTCCAGGGACAGAGGAGCCTCGTGGGCGACAGTCCATGGAGTCACTAAGAGTCAGACATGACTGTGCAACTAACACACAACTGACAATTACAGAGTCCAAATGAGAATGATTTTTCTCCTTTAAATTATGTGATTTTTTTTAAAAAAAACAAAAGTTTCCACCAATAATTCAAATAATTTTAATTCAAAGCTCTGTATTAGAGAGGAAGCATGGCTGCTAAAACTATGCTTCTTTTCATTCTGAGAAACTGTTGGTTCCAATGAGAAAACTAATTTGGAGAACGGCTTGTTGAGAAAAAACAAATGAATTCCATTATCATATGTATTTAAGTAAAAAAAATAAAAATAAAAACAAAAGAACCCTTGTGTCTAAAAAACACAGAAGTTGGTAACACTCCGTGTGCCAGTTATGGAATTACTTCCAAGTCGCCTTCCCCCAAATGACAAGGAAGCATTGGTCTAGGTCAGGGGTCAGCAAAATTTCTCTGTAAAGGGCCAACAGCCAGACAGCACATATTTTTCAGTTCTGGGGGCAGGTATGGACTCAGTCCAACTGGTCAACTCTGCCTTTGTAGTATGAAAACAGCCATAGATTATATGTAAACAAAGTTGTTTTCCAATAGAACTTATTTACAAACAGGCAGCAGATTCAGCCCAGGGGCCACATTTGGCTAACTCTTCGTCCAGATGTTGGTTCTGCATCTCCAGGTGAGCAATTCTTGTGTAACACTTGGGGTACAGGATATTCATCATCTCTAACATTAGCCTAAGCGGCTCTCCTCAGAAACTTATTGAAATTCAGATTACTACATTGTACTCAAGACCTACTGAACTAAAATTTCTGAAAGTCAGGTTCACCAATCTATGGTTTAACAAGGCTTCAAGTAATTTTATATATGCTAAAGTTGTCAAATTAAAGGTCTAAGTTCAGCAAAGTTCCTTAATAAAACTTAGGGAACTAGGTTCTGAGAATGAGCTTTTCCCTATTTCTCCCATCTCTTGCAAACCTCAAGAGATGCTGCCACTCCACTAGTGAGCTAGTAATAACACTTTATAATAAGAGGCACAGCACACATGACTCCAGGCAGGTGGTATCTCATTAGACCAGCAGAGATTGAATTCTTTCCCCTAGTGGTACAAAGACTGCTGTCCTTACAGTCTTGTTTCTGCAGAACTTAAAAAACAGAAAAGAAAAATACATGGTGAGTCTGTGATGTGAAACAGAGGCTGCAGGACAGATTTCTGTATGCTGATGAAGCTCTAGAAATTACTATCTACATTTAACTCCCTACATGGACAAGCATGAAACATTTTGCTAGCACTTCAGGATAGCTGCTTTATTATTATTACCCCGCCTGTTTTCTCGGTTCTTTTTCTCCTGGTCAATGTTTTGATGAATTTCATCCCACATGAGAAGAAACCTAAATTAGGCATGGAAAGGAAAACAAAGTTCAAATTCCATCATCTCTATTTTTCTCATTATTTCCAGCCTTTTGTGCTTTTTATATTCATTCTAGTTAAACAGGGTAGTAGAATAACACATGCTCAGAAAAATAAATAAATAAAAGATTTACTGAGAGGAGAAAAGACAATGGTCCCCTGCTGGCAGCACTATATAGCTGAGTTTCTGCCCAACCCTAATCAACAAACAGCTGCACGACCTCATGTAAAGCTGAAGTCAAATGTCTCTACAATCAGAACCGTGAGTGGAATCTGAAGATAGTGTGTGTGTGTCCTTCAGGAAGACACTAAATTCTTAAAAATGTATTAGGATCTAACAGAACTGTACTCAGCCAACCTGCAGGACTCAAGTGCTGACAGCGAACACTGGGTGGAACATGGCTCTGAAGGCCACCCACAGCGCTAAGTAATAACTTTACAATCCTTACTCCAACCCAATGAGACTGGTTCTGCTTCCAATGACATCTTACATAAGATTAAATTGAGGCTCACAGATTGCCCCATAACCCAGGTAATTTGACAAAGTGGAAATATGTGTAAATAGAGAGAGATAATGGGCAGAGCAAGATGTTAATAGCGGTCAGTGATGATGGAATACATTACGCTGGTTTTTTTTTTTTTTAATTAGTGTATGGGTTTGAAATATTTCAAGATAAAAAAAGAATAAAATGATTTTTTTTAAAAGTCACGCTCATCATGCCACTAGAAAACATCTATGTGGATCTCAACATAAAAACCACAAGCTGACTTCCCATAAAACTGTGGCATTGTACAGCTGTTCCAATATCCTCTTGATGCTCAACATAAGGAAACCAAGAAAGTGACATCTGAACAGCATTAGATTCCAGAGAACGCTCAGACAGGGAGTGTGTGCAAGGTTCCTTCCCAGGATTGGGCACCCCGGCCTGAAGCCCTGCACTCTTGGGTCTTAGGACACTGTTGACAAGAAGTTTTCAGTGTGTTTACACAAATACAAACTCAGATGCCATTGGCATTCCATAGTTTGAACATACATAGTAATTAACACAGCTGTTCCCCTACCATCCCAATCTCACTCCAATTTATTCTCAGACAAGAACAGATAATGCAGGTGGTAAACTATATTCTAATATGGTCTGATATCATTCAAGCAACAGCAGGCTAGGACTAGAGTTCCAGGTCCTCTGACCTACACAAGGAAATATCATACAAGCAGAGAGTTAAAGTGAAGTCTCTCAGTCATGTCCGACTCTTTGGGACCCCACGGACTGTAGCCTACCAGGCTCCTCTGTCCATGGGATTTTCCAGGCAACAGTACTGGAATGGGTTGCCATTTTCTTCTCCAGGGGATCTTCCTGACCCAGGGATTGAACCCAGGTCCCCCGCATTGCAGGCAGACGTTTTACCGTCTGAGTCATCAGGGAAGCCACCAAGCCATACAAACAGGGTGCTGGGAAAGACTGAAGGCAGGAGAAAAAGGAGGCGACAGAGGGTGAAATTGTTGGATGGCATCATCAGCTCAATGGACATGAGTTTGAGCAAACCCTAGGGGATAGTGAAGGCCAGAGAAGCCTGCCATGCTGCAGTCCACGGGGTCGGAAAGGGTCAGACACTACTGAGCGAATGAACAAGGATCATGTTAGCACACGCCACTCCAATTTCTCCTGGACTGTGAGAACAGAGCCCACCAGCAGTATCTACACATTATTTGATGGGTCTGAAAAAGGTGAGACCATTTCCCCTGAGCAAAGCATCCTAATAATTCTATGCTTTGCACAGCACTCCTTTTTAAAAATCTTTCAGAACTGAAAACAAATAAGAGAATCACAAGTATATGGTCCCAGACAGGTGAGAAGGGAAAGAAAGACATCTTGCATCAGTAAGATTCTACAGAAGATGCAGGCAAAACTTTTCTGAAAGGTCAGATAGTAAATATTTTAGGCTTCACAGGCTGTAAGGTCTGTGTTTCAACTCTTCAGCTCTGTTTTACCAGGAAATCAACTCTAAACAAAATGTAAACAATTGTGCCTGGCTGTGTTCTGATAAAACTTTATTACAAAAACATACAGAAGCCTGGACTTGGCCCACAAGCTGTAGTTTGCCACCACCCCATTCCAGAGGATTGTCTCTCTCTCAAAAATGTGCTGTTTGCCTAAGCTTGACGGGCTTTACATGACTGCACATCTGTGTGTATACAGGTAGCTCTGGTGTACAAACAACTGCCTTAGAAAAAGAGTGGGAGGGTGAGCCACAGATCTGCACTGATGGGGCTTTCATAAAAAAAACTCAATGGCTTAAACATAACCCATTCTAATGGCCTCTACAAAGCAGAACAATTTTACACATTTAAAGAGCCTTCTGAGAAATGTATTAAATGTTTCCTGGAATGGAATGTTATTGGTGTCAACCTCCACTTTATACAAATCTGCAGGATAGAAAAACTCAGGCATTATAAATAAAAATTTCCCTTTGATGATCATATGTTTGATGCTTTATCATAAATCTCTTTCATGAACGTTATCTCATTTAAACCTCATAAAATCCAGGGAGAATGGTAATATTGTTCCCATTGTTCCCATCAAAACAGAGGAAGAAAGTGACACTCCAGGCACTGACGGGATCAGACGCATATGTAGGACTAGAACTCAGATTAACTCCAAACCTCTACACGTTCCCCCTTTCATCTCTGTGATTCTAAACCAAGTGTTTATCCAGCAGTGGAGAGTGAGACTTTTCGTTAAAACCATATATTGGTATTTATCACAACTGTCAAGGTCGTGGAAAAGCAAGATTAAGAACCTTGTACAGATTAGAGGAGTTTAAGACATGACAACTATACACAATATAGTATCCTGAACTGGATCTAGGGACAGAAAATAGATACTGGTAAAGCAACTTATGTCAAATGTATCATGACTATGCAAGATGTTGGCCTGGGGAAAATCAGGTAAAGGAGATTCCAGAATGCTCTGTACTATCTTTGCAACTTTTTGCATCTAAAATATTCCAAAACAGAATTTATTTCTAAAAAAATGTACATAATGCACCTATGTGAATGTGCCTATGGGCGGGGTTCTCAGGCTGTTTTACTTTTGTGAAACCAGTAGGTAAGAATTCTTATAGGGATTGATCACAGTTCTTATTTATAGAGAGTATGATATACACTATATGTAGCTAAAAAATATTTGGGAGAAAGAGTTCTTAATTCATAGGCAGTCATAAGATATTTCTAATTCCTGTAATTCCATAAGTGATTATCATTTTCACACTATTATTTCCATTCCATCACTGTCTTTCAGCTGTTATTCAAAAGTGATTATAAATAATGGGGCTATAAAAGCCATTCAATAATTAGGACACTCACTGGCCATATGCCCACCCCGACAGTGGGAGGTGATTTATGTAAGGAAACCCCATCACATCTGCCAAGCTGGTTTCTCTCTGACAAACTCTCCAATTGCAGATGAAAACATGCCTCTTAATAGTCATCTTTTTCTTAACTAGAGCACTGACTTGTGAGCCAAAGTGCTATAGTATTTGAAATTTTATATACAAGGAAACAAAAACAGACTCAATAAAACCATTCTCTGTCTTGCCATTTCATGGATCCAGATAAGCAGAGGAAAAGCACAGAACATCATCAACTGGGTCTGGTCAGAATCCTGGCCTTTGTCACAGAATGGGAAAAACCTAAAGGAAATCCAAGAGCAAAAGAACTCAGACCTAGCTGGTAACATCTCACCCCCTTGATACACAAGACTTTAACAGATGTAAGCTTAAGCCCATGGCACGATTCACCAAGGGTTTCTTACAGGAGTGCCACTGGCATCTTGGACAGGAAAATTCTTTGTTGTTGTGGGTTTACTCTCTGAACCTCAGCAGCCCAGCTCTTGGCAGCTTCCAAATAAATGCCTGAAGTGATCCGCAGTCACTGCAACAAGCCTACTGAGGCAGTACCACCCGGGAGATGGGTAAATGAAGAGCAATTAGGAACAGCTATTCCTGTTGAGCTTTCTTTCCTTTCTCCATTTAGGCCCAAGAACATAGTAGAAGAATACTGGGGGGAATCCCGCATACTGGGGATGATTTCAAACAGCTAAGATCTCCTCTTCACATACTTACATAAACATATCTGCCTTCTAGTGCAGGGATGCTGGTAAAGAGGAATCAGAGCTTAATGCTGAGACCAGAGGTTCATGCTAGTCTTCACAATGATTCAGCAGAGAGAGTCTCCAGCAAGCCTCTCAATGAAAAGCCCCTCCCCACCAGTGTCTAGCCCATCGCTCTGGTTTATTATGTTCACAGCCTTTGCGTGACTGCTCAGTCGCTTCAGTTGTGTCCAACTCTTTGCAACCCTATGGACTGTAGCCCACCAGGCTCCTCTGTCCAAGGGATTCTCCAAGCAAGAATACTAGAGTGGGTTGCCATGCCCTCCTCCAGTGGCTCTTCCTGACCTGGGGATAGAACCTTTGTCTCCTGCATCTCCTGCATTGCAGGTGAATTTTCTACCCACTGAGCCACCTAAAGTGATGATTTTTTTTACCCACTGAGCCACCTAAGGTGGTTTATCAATGTGTTTCTTTATCTTGTTTATTGTGTGTCCTTCACCACCATGATAGTTTCACATGAGAACTGAGACCCTCTCAGCTTAGAGGAGAAACTGGCAAAGACCTAGTGATGATTACATGAGTGGATGAAAGATGAAAACACTAGCTAAAATAACACTAGTGACTAAAGCAGGACCAAGCAGAACTACATTCCCATCCTGACTTTGCCATTTGCTACCTCTGTGTTCTTCGGCAAGTTCCTTAATCACTCTGGGTCTCTGTTTCCTTATTAGGAAAATGGGGATAATGACAGTACATGTATCAGGGCAGTCAAGATTATTAAATGAAAACATGCAATGTTCAGCAAATGCTAGCTACCCTCCCCTTGACTTGGAAGTATCAGTATCATATTCCAAAATGTACCTTTTGTGGAATTGTTTGACCTCAAGGAGAGTTTTTTAATGATTAATGCTTATGACAAAATGTATAAAACAAGTTAAACAAGTCAAGCTTTCCATAGTACTAGGCTGAAAACTAATTAAAACTTGGATGCTGTCACTGGACTGCTTTCACACACCGAACACTTACAAATAGTGCATCCATGGTATACTCTATGGCCAAAGGTGTGCAAGCAAAGACAGGATTTTTAGGTTTGTATGGAATATGAATGATAGTGCAGAGTATCAAACACCCTTCAGTCCAGCACCAGTTATCAGGAAATCTGGCATTCATTTTTTACTTTACTATTTATTTCAATGTTCTTCATATATGTGTTATACTGCTTCTTCATTACTTTAACTTGTATTACCCTGATGGATAAGGATACGAAGTATCTTCTATTCATTTGTGAAATTTCTATTCAAATTGTTTAACTTTTTTTTTATTAGTTTATCTTCTTAATATTGACTTTAAGAGTTCCTTATACATCCTGCATATCAGTCCTTTGTCAGAAATAAATTTTTCAAACCCCTTCTCCTAGCCTGTGACTCGTCTATTCACTTTGTTAAGATATCTTTTGATGAGTGGAAGTTTTGATGGTTGATGAAGCCTCATTTATTGATTTTTATGGCTACTTTTGTCTTTATTGTTCATTTGTTACAGATGAGTCATAAAATAGGAACATGAAGCAGACAGAACTCTGAGCAAGGGTCAGGAGATGTTTATTTGAGACCTACATCTGTGCCATATATTTTGGAAAAGTCATGGCTGAGGGCTAACTTTATGCATCAGCCTGACTGGACCACAAGGTGTCTAGATACCTAGATATCTAGTCAAGTATTATTTAACATGTTTCTTATGAGAATTCTACTGGATGACTTTCACCTTTCAACTGATATACTGAGTAAAGCAAATCACCATCTCTAGATCAGGAAACAGTGTCAGACTTTATTTTGGGGGGGCTCCAAAATCACTACAGATGGTGACTGCAGCCATGAAATTAAAAGACGCTTACTCCTTGGAAGGAAAGTTATGACCAACCTAGAGAGCATATTAAAAAGCACAGACATTACTTTGCCAACAAAGGTCCGTCTAGTCAAGGCTATGGTTTTTCCAGTGGTCATGTATGGATGTGAGAGTTGGACTGTGAAGAAAGCTGAGTGCCGAAGAATTGATGCTTTTGAACTCTGGTATTGGAGAAGACTCTTGAAAGTCCCTTGGACTGCAAGGAGATCCAACCAGTCCATCCTAAAGGAGATCATTGGAAGTTCATGGTGTTCATTGGAAGGACTGATGCTGAAGCTGAAACTTCAATACTTTGGCCACCTCATGCGAAGAGTTGACTCATTGGAAAAGACCCTGATGCTGGGAGGGGTTGGGGGCAGGAGGAGAAGGGGACGACAGAGGATGAGATGGTTGGATGGCATCACCGACTCAATGGACCATGAGTCTGACTAAACTCCGGGAGTTGGTGATGGACAGGGAGGCCTGGCGTGCTGCGATTTATGGGGTTGCAAAGAGTTGGACACGACTGAGCGACTGAACTGAACTGAACTGAACTGAACACCCAATCAGTTGAGGGCAAGCTGACTTGCCCATGAATAAAAGGGAATAACTCCTGCCTCAACCTTTGAGCTAAGACATCAGCTTTCCGGATTTCATACTAAACTGAAACATCAGCTCTCCTTGTCTCAAGCCTGCCAGCCTTCAGACTAGAACTTACACCATCAGCTCTCCTAGATCTCAAGCCTCTAGACTCTTAACTAAAACCATACCATCAGTATTTCTGGGCCTCCAGCTTACCAACTATAGACCATGGGGCTTGTCAGTCTACATAACTGCATAAGCCAATATCTTACCATACAGTAAGTAAGGAAAAGTTGCTCAGTCGTGTCTGACTCTTTGCGACCCCATGGACTATACAGATAATGGACTTCTCCAGGCCAGAACACTGGAGTAGATAGCTGTTCCCTTCTCCAAGGGATCTTCCCAACCCAGGGATCAAACCAAGGTCTCCTGCATTGCAGGGAGATTCTTTCCCAGCTGAGCCACAAGGGAAGCCCAATTTCTTATCATAAATATCCATAAATAGATAAAACTTCCTATTGGTTCTGTTTCTCTGGAGAACCCGAATACATTAACTACCTCTTCTAGTTCCAACACAACATGCAGCATTCTAACAGGTACTTAATGAATCTTGCTGAAATCCCTAATAAATCAGCTTGGTTCATATACGTGTAAGTGAGCAGGCTAGATGTGACAATCCCAGTGTTCTCTCCCATTCTGATACTTATCGTGATCTCACCTTTCTATTCCAGCAAGGGCTTCTCCCTTGGGTGTCCTCTTGCAAAATTAATCCAGCTAAGCCTCTCAGAAAAAGTGACAAACCATTCTCTTGGCTCATCAACTCAGCAGTCACTCTTAACAGGCCCTGCTACATGTAAACCTGTTCCGGCTTGTTTGCCCCCACTTTGAGGAAGCAGAGTGCTAAGGAGTTCAGACAGTTCAAAGTTATTTGAGTGTTTACACATCATAGAGGTTACAGTAGCTGAATTCTTAACAGCACAGGGAACTTTACTCAAGATCTTGTAATAACCTACAATGCTAAAGAATCTAAAAAAGAATGTTAATCTAAACTAATCTAAAACAGAATCATATATTTTATATATACATATATATATATGTATATATAACTGGTTCATATATATGTATAACTGAATCATGGCTATGCATCTGCAACTAACACAGCATTGTAAATCAACTAAGTTTCAATAAAACATAAAAAAAAAAAAAAAACCCCAGGATGCTAAAACAAACCAAAAAACAATAAATAAATAAATCACTGATACACAGACATACTCATCAGACTTCTGACATTTTAAAAACTGCAACAAAGTCACCAAATGAGGCAATGAATCTAATTACTGATTGTTGTTATGAGGCAAGCAAGTCACAGGTGACACTCCAGAGGTACCAAAACACAGAAGGGGGTCTAACATTTGTCAGAGGAACAAACAGAAGTATGTCAACACCTCAGCCTTTGGGAACCTCTGACACCCTCTTTTCCATTGCTTGATTTCACACCAGTCCATAGGAGACAGAAAATTTTCGTTAGAAATTAAAGTGATCTTAAATAAATTTTGCAACACCTTTTGAGACCAACCTACACCCCAGGGAGATGTCAAGCCACATTTGAGAATTCCTGCTTTAGAATAAGCCGTATTCAATAAGAAAATTAGGTGATAATTATTTAGAGTCACCATGAGAACCTGAAGGAATGGAGTTCATCTGGCTTCCCTCACAAGTCTCTAACAGCAAAAGCAGGGAACTGGACTCTCCTTGGGGCCTGGAATATCCTAGTGACAAGGAACCAGCCAGGATCACTCAGAATGGAAGAGGTAACTGGACATTACCTGTAAGGGAGGGTTATGAACCTTGACGAACATTAGAATCACTAGGGCACAGCTGAAATAATACCAGTGTCCAATCTCCCATCGCTGAGTAACTAAATAAGAATCTATGAGGAAAGACTGGACAGTGGTGGGTTGTTTTGTTTTCTCATCTCCCCTAGTGATTGCAGTGTGCAGTCAGCATTCTAAGCCTAGCCTACTTCTCTGATCCTGAATTCTTAGTGGAGTCACTAATTGTGAGACTATCTATTCAGAACCTTCTGTGTAGAGAGAATCCTGTAGATCTCCTAAGATGAAGTGCCCTGAGCTTCAAAGGTGAAATCAGACTCTGAACCAGGAGCAGGGTGGGATGGGTGGAGTGAAGAACACCAAGAGGAAAGGAAGCTTAAAAAAAAAAAACTAACACCCTCTTAAAGCCACAGCCCTGGGAATTTAAATTGGGTTTCTGCCTGCCCTGACTAGGGAAGAAAACTCAAATTAGCTGGGTAGAAAATTCATTTCAAAGGATCTGGAGATGCTGGGTGACTTGGACTTTGATGTCTCTCAGTGCAGCTCAGCCACCCCCTTGGCTTTCTGACCAATTCCTGAGAAAAGTAATAAGCTACATATATTTAGTTTGAAGAACACGTATCAAGTGAAAAGGTGGGAAAGGGGCTACAATCAATGACAAAGAATAAGGTGAGAAAGGGTGGAGCGCGAGCACAAATGCAGGGCTTTCCCACACGAAAATAGTAATGCTGATGTCTGAAAAGGGGTACAGGCTGGTTTCTGGAGCTGAATAAAACACCGACACACTTAGAAAGAACCAGAGAAGATGAAAGAACAAACAGACGTCTCCCCTAAATTAAATACAGCTCAAATGTAACTGCTGTGAATCAGGTAATTATTCTGTTGACGGATTCTACACTCAAGCTGACACTAAACCATGGGCTGCCTCATTTTTTCAAGTACCAACACCAAGTGATGCTTTCAGCCACCCTCAGACCTCAATCAAGCTGTTCAGTGCTCACAACCGATCAATTTCCTTTAATGAAATATTATTCTGCCACTAGTCAGAGATATAGAAGCTACTACAATCATCCCTCTCTCCAAAAGACTCCCAGGGAATAAGTGAAAAGGCTTTAAAGCTTTTTCATCAGCAACTACATATATTTAACCCCAGCAGAAAACTTTTTCCTCATCCATATATTAAGATTTCCCTTGAAGTGTTTCTGTACTGTCTTACCTAGACATGTGCACTCCCTAAAACCCTCATGTGTAGTCTTTATTTCTTTATACTAAAATCACACTGGTATCTTAAAAGTTCAAGCAAAATCAAATTATGAAAGTAAAGTAGTTATACTTTCATTTCTTTTTCTTGTTAAAAGAATGCTAGCTTAACATTTGCGTTTTTCCCCATAATTAGAAGGATTATGGAAAGAGAAGAGAAAATGTAGTCAAACAGGCTTGAGCAGAAAATAGCTAAAATAGAAGCCCCATATACAAAAGAATAACAATTAAAGAATAAAAGCTCCATCCTTTATTTGATAGGTATTACCTGATTGGAAATTAAAACACTTCGTGCTATCTCTAGAGAAGAATTCTGTTCCAAAACGAGGGTCTAATGTTTAAATTGTGCAAGCCAAATCAGCTTGAAGAAACAGAAGGCTCTGCTAAGCTTTAGCAGAACAAGCCCTAACATAATATGCCAAGGAACACGTTTCACAAAACAGAAGTAGAAAAATATTTTCAAAATCGGTTCTTGGCTTAAATCTAGCATTTGGCACCTCAAATAAACACAGAGAAGAAGAACTAACTTGACTGTGCCATGTGACTTTCAGAACTGCAACAGGCCAGATGGTGGGGTAGGTTATTCATTTCTCAGCTTCTCGCCATCTCTGCCCTTACATTAGAGCCTCTCGAGGTGAGGGTGCCTTAGAAGGGTTGGAAAAACAAGAACTGGATAAATGCATATAACCAGTTTTCTGGGTAATTATTATCTCCTTTAAAACCATGTCTTTATCAAACATCTCATGCCAACTCAACAGCTCTCATTAATAAATGTTCTGGCTTACAGAACCAAGTCAACGTCACACCTGCTCTCTATAAACAGTAAAGGAGTAACACCTCCTCTTCTGGAAAGATGATGCAGATGTGCATTTCCCTCACCCTCCCACGGAGCACAACAGCAGACCTCGAATGTCATCTATGAAACTGACAAGAAGGCTCTGAAATGTGAACAGAAGGCAGACCTCTTAGGACTCTCAGGAAAGATCTCAGCATGCAGGTGAGTTCTGTGGGCTTTCTTTATGTCCCATATAACCCAGCATTGCAGCAGAAGATGCTGACAACAAGTAAATGTCAATAGGTGCAGATGACAAGAGCCCAACAAAAGCCTGTTCTCTCTACCTAAAGAACCAGGTAACAGGTGCAAGGCAGGCATGCCTGGGTTCGATCCCAGGTCAGGGAACGAGATCTCACATGACTCAACTAAGAGTTCACATGCTGAAATTGAGAAGTTCACATGTCACAACTAAAAGATCCTGTATGCTGCAATGAAAGATCTTACATGCTGTAATTAAGACCTGGTGCAGCCAAATAAATAAATACAAATAAATATTCAAAAAAAACAAACACCGTTGCCAAGTGATGAACATGCAAATAAAGTTTAAGGGTTACTGATATGAACTATTACATGACTGGGGGGATGGGGACTGCACAGCTTGTAGGATCTTAGTTCCTCATCCAGAGATCAACCCAGGCCTTTAGCAGTGAAAGCAGAGTGTCCTGACCACTGAACCGCCAGGTAATTCCCTACTACACAATTCTTAATTCACCATAGTAATGACTTTGTACCAACATGGAATGTATTTATTATATCCCCATAAGTAAAAAAAGCAGGGCATACATCTGAAAATCCTTAATGCTAGTGTAATTTGTGTGTGTGCACACAAGTCAAGGCCTGGCAGGAAATGAGCACAACATAAAAAGAGCGGTTTGGGGGCAGAGGGATTATGACTCTTTCCCCACCAGGTCCCCCACTTTGTTCTTAACACTTATAATCCTGCTAATATGTTATATGACAAGATGCCAGGGCCAATGTATGAGGATCAACACTTTTTACTTTCTGGCTTGCTGCTTTCCTAGGATCCTGACAACCTGGTAGAATGAAATCCCACATACTTGAGGTTACCCAGGCTCATGAACAACCAGATCTGCAAGGGCCCTGGCTTGGTTTTAGCCAGTTTAACTGGCTGCAAAAAGAAGTCTCATTTGAAGGCACACCCAAAGCAGCTCAAACATGCTCTAGACATAAGGTCCAACTTGTTGGTAGAGTAACGCTCCCTGCAGGTCCAAAGTCTTTGGATCTACACTGGCGCCAGGATGCAGATATGGCAGCGAGAGCCCAGCACTCACCAGAAATACACAATACCCTGACTGTGATGGTGGTTAGCTGTGTGCCTGGACATTACGGTGTCTGAGACTATACATTAAACCCACTCCTCCAGTCACACGGCATCAGCACCAGACAAAGAAATCAACTGACTGCTCATCAGAGAGTCAAATTTTGAATTCTTTGCTTCTTTTTTTTCCTCACTGCAGGCAGAATCCCAAGCATGTCATCCTTGTAAATGGCACCAAGAAAACACCACCAGATTTTCAGAGGCTCCAAGAAATAATCCGTGTCCCATAGTTGAAAAAACTATATGCTTAACTTAACCCCAAAGTTAATTCGTCAAATGATTTTTTACTACAAGCCAACTTTTCCCCACCTCATCTCAAAATGACTACATTTCAGATAAACTCTTCAGCTCATGTTTAGAGTATGTAGTGCCCCAGTTCAAACATGTTCTGGGAATATTTATATGTAAACATGTAAAACCCTATATTCCTTAACTATTACACTGATGGGAAAAAAACCAAACAAACACTTTAATTAAAGGGATAATGCTACATTGGCTGAACAAAACAATATCTACTTCCAAACTTCAACAATAATTTATACACATGCCATCCAAAATGAAAACTAAAGGAGCTTTATTACTGTTTCTATACTAGTCACACTCATGCTATGAAATCATTACTTAAATATTTTTAAACTCTGATTATCAAAGGGTAGATAAACAAACACTCTTGTAAGAAAATTGGTTTTCCAGTTCTAAATATGAAGTCACTTGTCATTTCTGAAAGATTTCAAAAAGGAAGGGCGATTCACAGTCATTCAAAGGCAGTAAGAGAGGGGAGATATAACACCGTAACAACTGGAACAAATAAAAGCTTCCCTTTAACTCAGGGCTTTCACCCTTAGCAGTACTGACACCCAGGGCGAGATGATTCTTGGTTGTGGGGGCTGTGCTGTGCCTTGTGGGATGTTTAGCAGCATCCCTGGTGTCTACCCACGAGATGCCAAAACTCACTTGTCTACCCACGAGATGCCAAAACTCACTTGTGGCCAGTTGTGAAAACCAAACACAAGCCCAGACATTGCCAACTGTCTCCTGGGGAATTAACTGTCCTCAATTGAGCACCACTGCTTAACTTAAGCAACAGAGTAGCCTAGTTGAATCCTAAATGTAACTGAAATCTCTCTTGGCCTCTGTTGTTTAGTGGTTTGCCAACACAACAGAATGACTGTCACCATTCAACCTCCTATGACTGCATTTGAGGAATCATCAAGTATTAGCAGATGGCATGCAATGCAAGTCCATGCATGAAGAGGCCTCAGTTTTACTGGGATTGAAACAACGGTGGTGTCAACTGCTCACTGATTTTCTAGAGACTGAATATATGTATATTTTGAACACTGAAGCCAGTGACTAGAGTTACTGTGAGGCATACATGAGTCACTCTGCCCAAAACTATGGGCAAGTAGACTGCAGTCCTGGCCAAAGTTATCATCACAATATGACCGCCTATTAGCCTAAATCGCTGGAGCCCAGGAACACTGAGTAGTTAGGAGAAGTGCACTAGGTGAACTAACTCATCCACAGAGGTCACTAGTGTTTAACAAATACATTCAAAGAGGTAAGCAACTCTGTGTGTTATTTTTCCACTTCTTTCCCAATGAAAATCTGCACTGAACTCACAGCCTGGTGAACAGGAAAAGGCACCCTCTTATACCTGAAAGGCATCTTTGACTCTTTCTATTTCCCACATCCCCCATGTCACAATGGTTGCCAAGTTCTCGCAATTCCACCTCCTGTGTCTCTCTTGAATAGGCCCACTTCTTCCCATCATACATTTCATTGCTGAATTACTACAGACACCTCTTAACCAAATACTGAGCTTCTAGTCTTGGCCTCTTCCATGGGACATAAAACAATTTTTCAAATGCACAAATCTGATTGCCTTTCTCCAGCTTTTATTTCTTCATGGGTGTCCCACTGTTCTTAAATGAAATCCAAACATCCTCATGCTTCTATGTTATCTGGACCATCAATATGGGCACACGGGAGGGACATTAAAAAAAAAAAATCAGTATCACATGCAATGGAATCAGATCTTAAGCTGAGTCTGGTACTAAAAGTTTAAAAAGCCAGAATTATTGGTAATTTAACTTGTATCTAAAAATCCCACTAACCTGCCAGGACCTGGGCTTTTGGAAACTCAAAGGCCAAGAATCAACCTCAGTTTTTCTTTGAATTTCTTTTGTGCCTTTCTTTTCCCTGAGACAGTGAGGGAGTTAGGCCAAGATTAGTTTAAATGTGGCAGGGGTGAAGGTTTGGGGAAGTTAAATTGCTGATAAACATTATTTAGAATGTGATTCTGGAATACAAAACACAACTCAAGCTATGTTCAAAATATACATACACACACATGGTATATTTCCATGGGGTAGAGGAAGCTGTTACAGAGAGAGTTCTAAGCAAGGCAAATGAACCAGAAAGAAATACAGCCATACTGTAATTAGAGATGATTAATTTGATTTTCCATACTTTCATGTGGTTTACACTATCAGTACCAGAATAAGAAAAGTAAATAAAAACTCTAAAAGGTAACTTTAAGTAAGCCTTTGCTTCATGTTGAAGTTTGACAGAAAACAAAATTCTGTAAAGCAATTATCCTTCAATAAAAAATCAATTAATAAAAAAAGTAAGCCTTTATATATCAGCTAAGATACAGAACAGATGGCAAAGGTAGCATGAAATTATTCTGGAATGTAAAGATTTATCATTTGCCCTTATTCTGCTAAGCTGCAGATCTCTGTGCCCAGATAACGGGGCACAGAATAGAAACTGTTGTCATGTGGTGTGTCCAGAAGTTATCCCCTCAAATCATTCAGCCCTAAGCTTTTTGACAAACACACAGTAAGATACACAAAATTGAGGACAGGAAAATGTCCTGTAACATTGTTAAACGGTGGTAGGAGAATACTAGTGCACAAGTTAAAGGAACGGAGAAAGCTGTGGAATGCTGACCACCAGGAATATAAGCAAAAGGAAAGGCACAGTTTTGAAGTATGAGCACCTGATAATGATCAGTGAAAAGATTTCCTTGCCGCTTTCACGAAGAGTAAAAAGCTTCAAATTCACAGCTTAATTCAACACACACTTTTGAGTCTCCATTCTCTGTGCTAGTGACATGGGCAGTGACTGCCTACTTTTTGCCCTGAAGAATGTCTTTTTTTCATTCTGGGCAAGGTGACATGCCAATTTGCCTAACTTTACCCGCTTTTATCTCTTCTTGCCCCAAAGCAACAGTGTGAATTTTGGTCAGGGCATGAAATGCACCTTTGTGCAGGGACCACGTTCCACACTGACTCCTTCTGCCTATTGCATTTCCTTTCCCAAGTTTCTGAGTGTTGAGGGTCCAAACTATAAGAATACAAACTACATTGACTTCATTGTCCAGTAGTTTGAGAAATGCAAAAGGGTATGCATAAAGTACATCGGGAGTGAACTATGTATTTTGTAACTGTCAAATAACCTAATTTCAACATGAAAATGCCTCTTGCTATCACCCCCATTTCTTTCAGATCAATTTCAAAAGATGAAAACTGTCTCCTGCCTTAGCACAGCTGCAATCATCACAGGAGCCTTTATAAGCTCTCTTTATTACACACAATGCATTTTCCTACCAGTGTGAAGGCCAGCGGGGGAGGGGGGGGGTCTCATTCAACTCCCTGGCATTCTAACAGTATGATGACTGGGAATATAGACACAGAGAGGAGAGAGGGGAAAAAAACAGCATCTCACCACCTGTAATCCCAGATGGCACTGGAAGACACTTCACTGAAAACCCATAAAGGCTTTAGAAAATACAAAGCAATGCACTAATTAAAAGGGGAAAAAAATCTACATCCAGCCACACAGAGTTATGGTACAGATTATTACACAGTTAACTGTGACTTTGGAAATAGAACCCAAACTCTAGCAAAACACACATGAGAAAATGAAGAGCTTTTCTGGTGTTCACTCCATTGACGGTACAATGCCTACAGAGTGGTTAACTCAGAGTGTTTCCATGTTGCTCACTTCGACATGCAGAGGAGAATTCTGAATCATCCTCATCCATCACCACGCTGACTGCAATTTATTGCAGGACTGTGGTAAGTGCTTACATACATTATTTAATTCAGTCCTCACCACTTTTCAAAATGGGAACTATCATTATCTCTGTTTTCAGAAACAGAAACGGAAGCATGGACAAGTTGGGAAAGCTGCCCAAGTTCAAACAGCTTATTAAGAGCCAATTCCCAGGGCTCTTTCACACTCTTGTGAAAAGCCATGCTGTTTAGCAAGAAATCATCTTTCTCAGTTTGGGGGATTTGTTGGGTTTTTGTCTTTTAGTTTCTTCTCAAAGGTGGGCTCTATTTTGAGTTCACGGACAACCTGGAAAGCTCTAGTGCCAAAGACACTGGAACTGTTGCGCATACAAGCATGGGTCTTCTTGCTAACCATTCCAGATTTCAGTATAAAAACATAATCCGCTAACCGCATCAAGTCTGCATCAGGGAAAGAGAAATGAAGTTTCAGAAGTGCTAAATTTAAAAAAAGTTTCCCTCAATATCACCACAAAAATTCCAGGCCATATATTGAGAAAATTCATTCTTGATCAAAAGTTAGAAAACTCGCATCCATCTCTAAGCCCCTTAGCCTCTGATGCATTTTACTGTACCTCAAACTACATATAACACTGCCACGATGTTAGTTCTCTTTCTCTTTTCCAGTTGGCCTCCCAGAAGACTTAATATTAGAAATGAGGTGAGGTCTGGTATCAATTTTCAAACTAGATCTCAGATCCAAAGGAGATAAAATTCTATATGCCAAACCATCCTCAAACACAGAATAACACTCATCTTTTAAGTAATTTTCAATTCTAAATCTTATACATTCCATAATATGTAATTATATGCATTCCATAATTTATATTATGCATTCCATTATACAAAATATTATGGAAAGGCTAATGGACTTAAGATAATCATCATAGGTAAAAAGATAAAGGAATCTTTTGGTACAAACTTCTTATTCCACGGGGGAAATGAAGAAAGGCTATCTAACAAAAAAACAAACAAAAAAATGGGAATAAATGGAAGAATATTTACTGTGTTCCACACCAAACATAGGCTATATCTGGAGGTATCAAAAAAGAAGTACAATAGCAAACATGATGATAAAGAGGCTAAGGATAATGATATCAATAGCTAATATTATGGAATGCCTAATACCTGCCAAGTATTGGGCTAAGAACCTGATAAGCCTCCCAGGACCTCCCAGGTGGCACAGTGGTAAAGAATCCACCTATTAAAGCAGGAGACATGGGTTCAATCCCTGGGTCGGGAAGATCCCCTGGAGGAGGAAATGTCAACTCACTCCAGTATTTTTGCCTGGAAAGTTCCATGGGCAGAGGAACCTGGTAGGCTACAGACCACGGGCTACAATGGGATTGTAAAGAGTTAGACACGACTGAACATGCACACACATGTTTAGGGCGCAAACACACACACACCTTCAAAGCCACAACATCCCTAGAAAGTAAATACTATTGTTGGTCCCAATTTAAAGAGAAGGAAACAGAAACACAGGCAGGCTAAGTATGTTGCCCAAGGCATACAGCAAATGTGGAGCTGAGATCCACCTCCGGGGCCTGTACTGACAATGCCTCCCAGGTAAAACAAACAGAAAATATGCCTTTGAATTAAGAGGGGAAGGGGAAAGCACTCTCTATTTAGTATGTACAATAGACATATGTAGCTACTTATTGAGGAAGAAAGTTGCAGCTATTTCCTAAATGAACCCCCTGTCAAAGGGAACACAAAGCAGGATCCCCCAAGCAAGTGGGAAATTGAACACCTCTGCCCACCACCTACCTGCTTCAACGTTCGGTCTGGTTAAACTTTGCTTTCTATAAAAACCTCTATCTGCATGCATCCTAATTAGCCTGAGCTTGGTACAGCCAAAACATGATAGCAATGACACTTGCTCTCAAGTCTGGAGCAAAGCCCAATAAAAATCAAACCAACTTGAAAAATACCTCCAATAGAAGCAATGGTACTAAGATCTTCATTTAAATCTTGATTCTGCCATTGAATGACCACCTGCTACTGTGAAGGTCACCAATATTCTCAGTGAAATTTCCTCATCTATCAAACTAGTGAAGCAATATCTTCCCGTGCGGGTCTTTGTCAATTGAGATAATGCACGTGAAATGTTTGCATCACATCTGATATATTTATCAGTGAAGCATTAAGTGTGTACACAGAAAGCAATTTGGGATTTAACATTAATGCAGTATGTGAGGACTTTCAAATGATGTGGAAGTCACACTAGGGAAAATCAGTGACTTAACTGTTATGTTCCTTGGGGAAAGAGATTAAAAGCCAAAAAGAACAATCTGTATTGCAAAGGTGAAATGAGGTGAGGGTTTCTTAGCATTTACTTATTCTAGTCTTTCTGACTCAAAATCACTCATAAAATCTTTCTTTTGGACTTCAGAGAACTACACGGTTCTTTATAAATATCACTGTTGACTTTCCATAAGGGTATGACAAACCAAATACCAATTTGTCAGTAAAGGAATGAATGCTCCAGCTAGTTATTGAGTCAAAATTCAGTGGTCAAGAAAAATGCTGCTATTTTAACAAACAAGTTTAATTTAAAAAATGATTTTTAACTTTTCTGTCCTCCAATACCATCTATAAGCACCAAGATTCCCATTTGCTAGTAACCAAATGAAGGAACTCTAGCAGATTTATCTTCTCAGATGCTAATGTGCCTTTTTTTTCAATTATCTAGGAATTTGGTTACAATGTTGATCTGGTTCCTCAGGACTGAGGTAAGCCATGAAATTCTGCATTTCTAACAAACTCACAGGTGATACCAATGCTGCTGGTCCATGGGTCACACTTTGAGTAGCAAGGTTGTGGGACACAAGGCAACCATCACGCACATGTGCGTGCACGCTCTCTCTCTCATAAATCCAGCTTTGAAAAAAAAATTATCAGCTCATGAGCAACAACCTGTGCTCCTACCTAAGTTTCTGTCCAATGCCAAAACCAAATGAAATATATACAAAATACAAAAGTACACTGGGTCTAAATTTGAGGGTTTTCTTTCCCAGTATCATAATATAACTACACAAGGATGAAGATAGTAAATACTAGAAATTAACCAGAACTTATATCCACAATTCCTTCTTTTAAGGATCAATGATGGTGGCTCCCTTCCCATATGTTTCATGCCAGTCCTGTATACTCACCTAATCTCAGGAACTACCAGGTCGGTCAGTCAGTCAGTCAGTCAGTCAGTTCAGTCCCTCAGTCGTGTCTGACTCTTTGCGACCCCGTGGACTGCAGCACACCAGGCTTCCCTGTCCATCACTAACTCCTGAAGCCTACACAAACTAATGTTCAGTTACGTCGGTGATGCCATCCAACCATCTCATCCTCTGTTGTCCCCTTCTCCTCCCACCTTCAATCTTTCCCAGCACCAGGGTCTTTTCCAATGAGTCCGTTCTTCGCATCAGGTAGCCAAAGTATTGGAGTTTCAGCTTCAGCATCAGTCCTTCCAATGAATATTCAGGACTGATTTCCTTTAGGATGGACGGGTTGGATCTTCTTGCAGTCCAAGGGACTCTCAAGAGTCTTCTCCAACACCACAGTTCAAAAGCACCAATTCTTTGGTGCTCAGCTTTCTTTATAAACCAGCTCTCACATCCATGCATGACTACTGGAAAAACCATAGCTTTGACTAGACAGACCTTTGTTGGCAAAGTAATGTCTCTGCTTTTTAACATGCTGTCTATGTTGGTCATAGCTTTTTTTCCAAGGAGCAAGCGTCTTTTAATTTCATGGCTGCAGTCACCATCTGCAGTGATTTTGGAGCCCCAAAAAAATTAAGTCTCACTTGCCATGATCTATTTGCCATGAAGTGATGGGACCAGATGCTATGATCTTAAGTTTTTTGAATGCTGAGTTTCAAGCCAGCTTTTTCATCCTCCTCTTTCACCTTCATCAAAAGGCTCTTTAGTTTCTCTTCACTTTCTGCCATAAGGGTGGTGTCATCTGCATATCTGAGGTTATTGATATTTCTCCCTGCAATCTTGATTCCAGCTTGTGCTTCATCCAGCATGGCCTTTCCATGAACAGTATGAAAAGGCAACTACCAGGTAGGTCCTGTATTTATCTCTAATCTGTAGAAGAGGAGAGTGAGGCTAGGTCAGATTAAATAACTTGCCCAATGTCACCAGACAGGAAGTACAGAATGTCTGACTACCAAAGTCCATGCTCATAAACACTATGCCATGATGTACAATTATCCCAGAACTGCCAATTCTGCTTCTGGAAAAATTCAGCTCCAAATCACTCCCTATGTCACAGCGACGTTGGCCTCAAGTTCTACTTTTCTCATCCCTAGAATTTCTGAATGAGTAGATGGCGAAGAAAGTAGGTTCCCGGAGTTTGGCTGGGTCTCTCCGTATGATGGATTGAGTCCGTGGTTTATAGCCTGCCCAGAACAATACTAAATAGTCACAGATTATAAATTAGCCACATAGAAATCCTTCAGCTGTCCAATTTAACTGCTATTTAGAAAATGACTCCTCTGTGCTTTGTTGTTATGTACACACAAAAAAAAAGAAGGCATGGTTTCAGCCTCCAAAGGAACCCAGTATTTTGGTGAGGTAAAATTTTTGTCGATTTGACTCATTCATTTCACAAATATTCACTCTGAGGCCATCCCATGTCACCCACTCTGCAGAGTTGTCAGACAAGGGTTTCACCCTGAGTTCATAGTCAAGCAGTAGAATACACATTAAATGTGAAATTATATAAATAATCAGAATTGCGATGAATGGAACAACAGTCAAGTACAAAATGCTGGGGGAGACGTGGTCTTGTGTAGGGCCACAGATAGTACATTCTAAAAAACTCAAGCAAAGTTAAGATAAATACTCAAACACCAATATTTAGCCACCTTTGAGGGAGTGGTCTAGCTATACAAAGTGACTGTCCCTTGACAACTCTGAAATCTACATACTCACGGGGAACAAAGGACATTACTGTCTTTTGAAAGTTTCCAGATCTCATTAGAGGAAAATGGGCCAGATTCCTGCTCTTATCACATGATTACTTCAAACTAGGATTAAAAATCACAGAAAGCAAGGGTTTCAAAAAGTTTCCTGACATCTGTCTTCTAATTATTTTTTCCACTTTCAGATTAGACAAATTTTGCTATAATGAAACAAGATTAACAAGGAACATCATCTCCATGGGAGGCCACAAGGTCCAGTCTTCCATAACAAGCTATTACAACATGATGAAGTCAACTACACAATGCAGAGGACCAATTATTACTAGAAGTTACTTCTGGGAATAAAAATGGTAGGCAGAAGAGCATCAGGTTCAAATAAAAACACTCATCAAACTGGCACCTCAAAGGCATATCAGACAAAACACTAAACTACACCCCAGGGCCCCAGCACCAATACTCATTTTCTGAGCAAATTAGGCACCCTTCAGGACACAGAACTATCTTTCCCAACATCAGTTGAGAGCTCTAGAAAAAAGAAGAAAAAAAAAAACTTGAAAAGCCTAAATGTCTATCTTCTACACATTTGCTCAGCAGATGGTTTGCAACTAGATTAATTGTGAGTATATGTTCCCCCCAGGGGGCAGAACTAGCCATTTCGGATCCCTAGTCTCAATCTACAATGAGTGGGGAGAAAAGCAAATGTCAAAGCATACCCCCGTTATCCTATGTAAATTACAGAATAAATGATTTCCTGTCAACAAAATGAATCCTGTAGGTTGTTTTGGAAATGGCATCTTATTAAACACACAAGTCATTTTCATAATTAAACAAGGACAAATTCAGTGGAAAACAGCCATTTAAAATGACATCTTGGTTTTTCAGAAAAAGAGCTGGAAAACTAACATTCTAAAATATATGGGGAAAACAGAAACCACAGCAACACATCAATAATCGAAAGCCTCTGATGCATAAGGGTTATGACTAGACTCAGGTCAAGATATTTGAGTTGGAAACCCTGCCTTGCTCCTTCTAAGCTGGGAGACCTTGGGTGTCTCATATGTGGGCCTTGGGTTCCCCATATGAAAAGAGGGGCAGACTTGCTATATGATGTGAGGCATACAAAGTACATAACCTGGTGCTTTCTACTAGTAGTCATCACCTGTTATTTCTAGTCTTATGTTATTGTTGTTGTTGAGTCACTAAGTCACGTCAGACTCTGCGACCCCACGGACTGCAGCATGCCAGGCTTCCCTGTCCTTCATCATCTCCCGGAATTTGTTCAAACTTATGTTCATTGAATGGGTGATGCCACCCTCTGTCGCCCTCTTCTGCCCTCGATCTTTCCCAGCATCAGGGTCTTTTCCAATGAGTCAGCTCTTGCATCAGGTGGCCAAAATATTGGAGTTTCAGCTTTAGCACCAGTCTTTACAATGAACATTCAGGCTTAACTTCCTTTAGGATTAACTAGCTGATCTTGCCATCCAGGGCACGCTCCATCGTCTTCTCTGGCACCACAGTTCAAAAGCATCAGTTCTTCAGCCCTCAGCCTTCTTTATGATCCAACACTCACATCTGTACATGACTACTGCAAAAACCATAGTTTCATCTTTATTTCTTTATTATGGCCACCAAGAAAGCAGGCCATGAACATACTGAAAAAACAGGAATTACCAAGAACTCCACTAACAAACTCAGGATAGAAGCTTTATCAAAAGAAACCAAAAGGTGCATTAAAGGAGACAAAAATAAAAATAAAAACCATCATTTGACTGGAACCACTCTCTCTCACCCCCATCATAACAAGTAGGACCTATTCAGTTCAAGGAGAAATCAAATTGTTTAGATGGGATATGCAAATGAGCACCCTAGCCTGGTTTTACATGAAAAAGTGCTTGTCTAAATTAGGAATCACCAAACATTTTCTATAAGAGACCACCCTGATTATCTTACACTTTGCAGACCATACAGACTCTGTAGCAACCACTCAGTTCAGCTAGTTAGTGTGCAAGCAGCCAGAGACACTGCATGGACATGGCTGTGTTCCAATAAAACTTTTATGAAATGGGATTAGCTTACCAATCTCTGATCTAAATGGAAGTTTGAGAAGTCAGTATGGTAGGTATGTGTTTATTGTTTTTCCAGCAGCTGGTTCTGCGGACTTGCTGTGGTTCTGGGCAGGGGTGGGATGGGCGAAGACAGGGTTCTGAGTGGAGCAGAGAGCAGAGGCACTGAAACACCTGTGCCAGAGAACGGCACCCGACCTGTGCCCAAGCACAGACTGGGTGCTCAATAAATATGTCAGCAGTGTTGTACCTCTTTAACAAATAGAGAAAAGGTGACAGAGTGAGGCTCAAAGGGAGATAACAAACATCAACTTGAGATAGCAAAGTGTCAGGAATTCCCTGGCGGTCCAGGGGTTAGGACTCCACGTTTCCACAGCAGGGGGCATGGATCTCATCCCTGCTCAGGGACCTAAGATCCTGAAAGACATGCAGCTTGGCCAACTGCAAAAATGAAAAAGATAGCAAAATGTCAACATTTGTGAAATCTGGAAAGTCAGAATCTGAGCATTGGTCATCTATACTTCTCAAACTAGCAAAAGTGAAGAATCAGGCTTTTACATTTCCAACCTGCTGCAGTCTGATAATTCTGTATATGCAACAGAAACATCACAGGATTGGCCAATTGCTCTCAAAATGCCTAAACTCTTACTCCCACATTCTCTACTGGCCTCCTTCTGGACTGATAACAGTTTGCAGACTGGCACCACTCCACAGACCACACTGTGAGCTCTGTTTATACTATTTTCTGTTTTTTTTCCATATGTTTGAAATATGGCACAGTTGAAATTTTATAAATAATAAAATGAAAAGGGAGGAGAAAAGTCAAAGATTAGCTCTTAAGATTACAGGTCATGAAGCCCACCTGTGGACATGCCTAACCAAAGGTCTGTGCATCTGCAAATTCCTTCAGTCTACAAGAATCCCTTGAGGGTCCACTGGGTATCCACTCCTGTGTCAGGGTTCAGGAGGGTGACTAGGTCGGTGCCTGAGCTCAGCAAGTTTTCAGTTTCATTCAGGATTTTTCACCCTTGGCCCTATGGCCATTTTGAACCAGATAGTTCTTTGCTGTGGGCAGCTAGCTGTCCTGTGTCTCTAAGAAACGTAGCAGCAACCCTGGCCCCTACCCACCAGATGCCAGGAGCACCTCCCCCAGTTATGACAACCCACAAAGACCTTCAGACGTTGCCAAACGTCCCTGATAATCAAAACCACTTCCACTGTGAACCACTGGCCGAAGGCGAAAGAAAGATAATTATAGTTGACAGGAACTATAATATGTTAAGTGGTGAGAAAGGGGCTTTACCCCAAAATGTTAAATCCTCGTGGAAAAATACTGTAAATGCTGACTAAGTGATATTCATAACTACTAGGAAAATGGTAGGTTGCATTCATACTGCTTCATCACACAGTAACTGTTCCTGTGTTGGCCTTCAGAGCTAACCAAATTCTGTCACCAATGGTATGTCGATGAAATGCACACTGCAGCCCTCTTAAGCATAGATGAACCTTGAACAACACAGGGTGAACTGGGTGGACCCACTTACAAATTTTTTTTTCTACAATAATTTACTACATTACTGTGTAATCTGGTTGAATCTGTGGATGTGGAACCACAAATACTATAAAGTTATAAATGGATTTTCAGTGGCACAGAAGGTTACTCTCCCTAATTCCAGCATTGCACAAGAGTCAACTGTAATTATAGTATGTTTGCAAGGAAAAGTAAACAAATCTAGAGAAATTAAACCTTAAGCATGAAGTAGGCCAGTTTACTCCAAGCCTAAGATCATGACGGCCAACAACACAGAACATTTAACATTTATGGAGTACGCACATATGTAAACTTGTTCTGACCATTATCTCAACTAATGGTCATGACAGCCCTATGAGACAGCATCTGATACTATCACATTTTGTACCAAAATATAACCTGAGGATAAGAGAAACTAAATAATGAGCCTGAAGTTACGGCACTCTGACACAAACTGTCGGAAGAGGGATTTGAATTCTTCTACATAGATGGTTCCTCAAAATCCAACTTCACATGGAGAAATACTGATTATCCATGGAGTAGTTATTTCTGAATTCACCTATATGTAACCCCTAAATCAACGTTTGTGGCACTTTCCCAATAATTCACAGACACGTGACAATCAGTGAAAACTTTTCATTGACCAACATCACATTACAGGAGATTAAAGGTGAGGCTCCACCTTCTGTTTTTAGGTCTCACAGTATAAACAAGCGTTTTCTTCATGATCTATTAAGTGCCATGTTTTCACACCTTTGTGCTTTTTGTTATGATTTCCCTATTTAAAGTAACCCTCAAATAAACTGCTAAAATGCTATCTAGTTTCCCAAAGTCCAAGAAGGTTGTGATTGATGTACCTTACAGAAAAAATACGCATTAGGTAAGTTTCATTTAGGCATGAATTACAGGTGGCTTTCATCATCTGCATATTTAATCAATCTCAGAACAAAAATATTTTTAAAAGAATTTCCAGCAAGTTCCAAGAAGCAAAACTTGATTTCCCTATGCACCAGCAACTATTTACATGGCATTTACATTGTATCCGGTATTATAATCATCTAGAGATGATTCAGAATATACATATAGGATGAGCCTAGGTTATATGCAAATACTAAACCACTTTATATAAACATCTTTAGATTTTTGTATCCCCGGAGCAGGGGTCCTGGAACCAATCCCCCTCAGATATTAAGAGGCTATATAGTGCCATGAGTTCAATAGTAGGTATACTCAGAAAAAGGAATAGAAAATTTGCCCATCTGTACATGAGGCTGCTCCAGAAAGTGCTAAAAGTAACATTTATAGCACATGATGAAGCTACAGAAAAAAAATAGAAAAGTGGCTACATTTGTGAGTTCTTGAGATGACAACTGATTTTTTAAAAACCAGCACAGTAGACAGCACTGTGAGACTGAAAGTCAAAGAAATCTATAGTCACATTATGCAGGGTCATGAAAATATTAAATCTTTCTTATTTCCTACTTCATTATAAAGAAATTCCAAATGTGTGATTTTTAGAAGTACATGTTACATAAAATGTCCGTAAACAGAAACAGAAATAAAACAAAGACATGCACTGAGTAACGGATGAAAATGTGACCAAAAGCTTGCAGGAACCTAATCCTGTATCTACCCTAGGAGTAATAGCTCAGTATTTGCAAATTCAGCATTCTGGCAACCCTAAGTACTGCAAATAACAAGCACCAACTACTTTTAGACTACCCATAGAAATCACACATTTCTAAGCTTTACCTTGGTGCTCTGAATTAAAATTTCAGCACAAGGGTCCATAAATCTGAATGTTCTTTATCCACAGACCTGTGTCTATGAATACCTGGGGCATACTATGCTCCCTAACAAAATGTAACTATTCATCCCAGAATCTGGCACAACCCTGAATTAAATGTGCATTTAATTAATTGTGCCATTAATCAAATGTGCCAGAAACACAAGCTGATGTCATGAAACTACCTGGATTATATCTTTGCTTCCAGTCAACAATTTACCTAAAACAACCAGGGGGAAAAAAAAATCCAATACCATCACAGGGTTATTTAAAAAGTAACCCAACCTAAAATTCCAGCCAAAAGTCTACTCACCGAGGCAGAAGGCTTTCTATAGTCACCACAGTTACACTAACTCATGGTGATGGGGGTGTTCAGTCACCAAGTCATGTCTGACCATCATTTGCAACCTCATGGACTGCAGTACGCCAGGTTTCCTTATCCTTCACTATCTCCCAGAGTTTGCTCAAACTCATGTCCATTGACTTAGTAATGCCATCCAATCATCTCTTCTGTCACTCATGTTAACCAGTATATAATAGGAGTCCATCATCGACTCCTGCTCACTCTCGGCAAATTTAAATTTCCCACCTCTTGAAAACTTCACATTTGGGCCTTTGTTTACCATGAACCATTACATTAATAATCAAAGCAATACACAAATAGCATTAAAAAATCATCCCTGGTGGCTCAGTGGTAAAGAGTCCACCTGCTAATGCAGGAAACATGGGTCCGATCCCTAATCCGGGAAGATACCACATGCCATGGAGCAACTAAGC
The DNA here is from genome assembly GCF_033118175.1 of Dama dama. Lineage (NCBI taxonomy): Eukaryota > Metazoa > Chordata > Mammalia > Artiodactyla > Cervidae > Dama > Dama dama. The sequence continues at coordinate 40,399,894 of NC_083704.1, read as the reverse complement.
TCAAGGAGCCACAATGACTGGCGCCCGTGCCCCCTAGAGTCCATGCTCCACAACAAGAGAAGCCACCACAGGGAGAAGACTGCGCACCGCAATTAGAGAGTAGCCCCGGTGGCCAGAGAAAAGCCCATGCAGTGACCAAGACCCAGCACAGCCAAAAATAAAGAAACAGAATCATTTTTAAAAATTTAAAAGATCATCAGAGACATTAACAGGATTATGAATGACTTGGAAATGTATTTTCTTAAGAGAACAATGACTGACTCCTGCTCAGTGTGGATCTCACAGTCATCGTCAAATGTCAAACAATTTTTATCTTCAATATAAAATTCCCCAGAGGATCTTCTACTGAACACAAATCCCATAAAATTCTTCGAGAAGAAAGAATTCTATGGCAGGTGAGACTAGGAAAATTGCTGGGTAAAACCTTGCAGACATTCCATCACATAAAATACAATAAAAGCACAGAGACTCCCTAAAGGGAAGATAGGAATGAAACATGTCTGAAATACGTTTCAAAAAGCAGTTCTCAGACTTAGTTGATGAGGGACTTCTTTTAAGCACCTATAAACTCCAGGGAACAACATTGAGAAATACTGTTTGAATATATTACTGGCAGAGGCCACAGAGAAAGATAAAACCACCTGCCACCAATGGGCCCTTCACTGCTCTCACGGGTCCTCTGTGACTCCTCACTCTCCTTTCCTAAATGTAAGGACTCATCATAGACCTCTCTCTATCCGGTTTTGGATCCCTTCAGAAATTCCACAGCTGCACCGTTTGCCACATGGCCACAGTTAAGGGTCCTTAGCGGGAGACAAAGATTGGCCTTCAGTTCTCTTTTCTCCATGACAATATCCATCCCGAAGCAAACAATACAATCCAAGTTAAGTCTTTTAGAAATAGCTACAACTATCCCACTGGGAGAGACAAGCATGACAAAAGAATATTCTTAGAGAAGAAAACTGACAGTTTCCTGTTTGTCCACATGGAGTGAAAATGGCCTTCCTTCTGTCTAGAATAAGAAGAGAGGAGAAAGTCTTCAAATTAAGACATGTTCATTTTCAAAAGGCCCTTATGTAAATAATTTGCTTGGCATCAGGAGAGAGTCCATAAGAAGTAAGCAATGGGCTTGGCCTTGAGGGACAATTCCAAACGGACAAGTGGGACTGAAGTCTTTTGAGAATATGAGAGGGTGGGTTAAACAGGATGAATAAACGTAACACAGAGTAGAGTTCGGTTCGTCAGAATTCCACAGTGGCTAGCTCCTACGAGAAAAGCAGCCAGAAGGTAAAACTTAATTATGCTTTCTGAAGCCATCAGAGACATGCCTGCATGAGAAGCGTGATGTGTGCTTGGCACTGGTGAGGAAGGGAGGGCTGTGAGTGAGGGAGAAAGGAGACAACCAGGAGGAAGGGGTGTCTTTCAGAAGTAATTCTGGACCCCTTAGAGTTTTCTGAGCGATAACAATGCAGGGCACGCACTCTGAAACCAGGCCGCCTGGGTTCCCAGCCCAACTCTGACATTTACCGGCTTTGTGACCTTAGGTTACTTGTTTAACCCTTCTGTGCTCAGTTTTCTCACCAGCAAAATGGGGATGATACTAGTACATCTCCCTCAAAAGGGCTGACATGAAGTTATATAATTACATATATAAGTATGTACATGAATTAATATACTTATAATACTTAGCACAGTACCTGACACATACAAGGAGTATTAACAGCTGTGTACTAGAGGTTCACTTGTACTGGCTCAGAGTAAAATCCTTTCCCAACTCCATATTCAGTGACATCTGTCATTGTCTGAAAAAGTAGTCATGTTGAACATTTCCCAAATTATCATATCTATATATATGTACACACACACACACACACACACACACACACAAGTGTGTGTATGTGCACAGGCCTAGTCATTACGGGCTACAGAAGAGGCATAACAAAGGTCTTTGCCCACAAAGAGTTTACAACCTAGCTAAAATTGTTTGCAAAGAAAATGCCAGAAGTAAAACTCCAGCTCTTCTCTCACAGGATTACAGGAAGAGCAAGCAGGAATCTGGCCCCAAGTAGTCAGTGATCATTGCCTTCCCTGGGTCATTTTAAGTACCATTATCTGTCTTTTGTCCTTCCTCCAGTAACCTCGGCTCCCTCCACAGTTGATATGGATCAGTATAGCCTGAGGCTATGCATACCGGGGGCTCATCATTCCTACTAGATATGTACAGAAAAACAGTGATGGTACATACACACCCACACACACACTCGTTCTCTCTCATTCAAATTTTTCAACTTAATAAAAATCAACAAGCATGCATCAAGCCCCCAGAATGTGCCAAAGTGCTTTTTGTAAGTTTCCAATCTTGAAGGTTATTCATTCACTGTTTTCAGCCATGTCTTAATGACATTGTATCAAAACTAAAAACATGCACTGTAATGATAATCTAATCATAACACCAAATGTTTATTGAGAATTTACTACCAGTCATGCATTCTTCTAAGTGCTTTACATTATTTTGTGAAGTGCCCCTCATTGTGAAGTATCCCCATTTTACAGATGGGAAAACTAAGCTTCAAGGGATTAACTAACTTGCCTAGGGTCACAGAGCTGGTAAGATTCAATCTGGAGTCTGGTAGACTTGAGATCCTGTGCTATTAATTATTGTAACCAGGTTTCTCAATTTTGACACAGGACTGAATAATTCTGTGCTGTGCATCACAGGTGTTTAGCAGCAAAGGTCCATCTAGTCAAGGCTATGGTTTTTCCAGTGGTCACGTATGGATGTGAGAGTTGGACTGTGAGGAAAGCTGAGCGCCGAAAAATTGATACTTTTGAACTGTGGTGTTGGAGAAGACTCTTGAGAGTCCCTTGGACTGCAAGGAGATCCAACCAGTCCATCCTGAAGGAGATGAGTCCTGGGTATTCATTGGAAGGACTGATGCTGAAGCTGAAACTCCAATACTTTGGCCACCTCATGTGAAGAGTTGACTCGTTGGAAAAGACCCTGATGCTGGGAGGGATTGGGTGCAGGAGGAGAAGGGGACGACAGAGGATGAGATGGCTGGATGGCATCACCGACTCGATGGGCATGAGTTTGAGTAAACTCCGGGAGTTTGTGATGGACAGGGAGGCCTGGCATGCTGCGATTCATGGGATCGCAAAGAGTCGGACACGACTGAGCGACTGAATTAAACTAGCCGCCACCAACTGGATACCAGGGGCCATTTCCATTTGTGACAATTAAAAGTTTGCCTCTGGTAAGAACAAACCTCATTCCAATGAGCTTGTCAAATGACCCCTGTGAGTCAAAACTGCCCCTGACTGAGAAGCACTGTTGCAAATTAAGAGAAACAGAGTAGAGGAATTCCTCAAGCTGATTAGAAATTAGAAATACCTACAAGACACTTTTAAAAATAAGATTAGAATTGCAGGCACCAAGCCCTACCATACTTTCTAATTTCTAGGGATCCAGCAAAATGGCTCAGGAGAAACTGTAAGAGGAGGAGGAGACATTTGTCCCCTGCCCCCATTAGTTCTATCACCTTGAGGAACTACTTGCCTTCTCAGAGTCTCAAATCCCTTATCAATAAGTTGAGTAGACACAGCTAGACGATGTGGAAGACCTCTCCATAGTTAACCATCCATTCTGTGAAACCACCCGGTACCCTGAGTTTGCCTCCATCCCAGATTTCTATCCCACACTGTACACAGTGGGTCAAATCCCCCAAACAGAAAAGCTTGTACAACTCCCTCATAGAACTATGAGACAATCTGGCCAAAGACAGATTTCTTAACGGAAGTACAATCTATTCACCACAGACACAAAACTGGTAAGGAATCACTGCTGGAAAAAGGCTAACTTCCACTTCACATCTCAGGGGACATGAAATTTAACCTCAAATTAGAAATGCAGCTTGAAAAAAAAAAAAAGAAAGAAATGCAGCTTGGCATTAAGCAAAGTATCTATTGCATCCCTGAGAAAAACCATTCCCCAAACCAGTATTGCCATCAACTGTATTCACCAGAAATCTTCGATTTGAAGAGACACTGGGAAATGTGCTCACGCTTTTGGATTCATGAAATATGTCCATGTCACTTATGTAAAAGAATGCAAAAAAAAAAAAAAAAAGTGGACATTATCTACACTATAAACATGCAGGCTTTAGTCTGAAAAATCCCAGATTCTATCCCAACTCAACAAAATTCATTCCGTGACTGAAAAAAAAGTACTTTAGAGGCTCAAACTGTCATTGCTCTGTATGTACTAGGTAGGAGCATAAGGAAACAACTACTGAGGGATTATACAAGCAGAGTTAAAAGAAGCCACGTTTGCTTGCTTATAAACATTTGTATATAATCGACATGTTACATCAGTTTAGCGCACTTTTACTTTATATGCCTATGTGTAGAAATGAAGTGAAAGTGGTTATACTTGAAAGCGTCTGGAGTTGTCCAAGTGAAAAAGAGAATAACCATTCTTTCATTCTTCAAATAGGAGGGGGAAGAAAAGAATTCCTGCAAGAATGTTGAATAGAAGGGAATATGCAGGGGGTCAAGAGGAAAGGAGAGACTTCCTGAATTAAAACACCATGATACAGTCTTCTGCCCAGAAATTAGTTGCATGCTATCAATTAATTAAGAGAAGATCAGATATCACTAAATCAACTTACGAGAAACTGATCTCAAAGAAAACAGACTTGTAACTGTAATTTCAAATTCACTCCTTTAAATATATACTACCAAGGCCACTCTATCAAGGCAGGTCTTATCAATATTAAAGTGAGAAAGAAACAATTTCAACTTTCTTGGCAAGTATGGAATTACAGAAGAAGGCAATCAACTGAACCTAAGTGCCACGCCACCAGGCCATAAACAAGTATCAAAAATTGCTTTCTTCTATACAAGCTTCTAAAGTGATGTATATAATAGGTTATACAGAGATGAGTGCTAAAAAATACTTGTGCACAAGCCCAGAGGGGGTGTCAACTAAATGACCACTACCGCCATCTGTTGGAAGTTGGTAGAGTTGCACTTTTACTCTGGCTCACAGTTCTTTACTCACTTTGGTTCAAGGTTCCTTAATTCAAGTTTTCCATGTGGAGGAGCATCTTTATACTATGCTTAATGGTGTGGTACAGAAGTCCTTAAACATTTTGCCCAATGTCTGTACCGCTTACGTATGTGGACACTGAATGAATTCCCTGTAGTGATCTGGAGGTAAAGTTGCCTCAAATTTCCTGATGTCTCAAATAATTCATATTAAAATTTCTTTGGAATTTTATGTTCAACACCAGAGTAATCCACTCCTGGGTACACATAAAAATATTTAAGGTTACTTACACTTCAATTTCTTATATTTTATCAGCAAATATTCAGGTTAATTGCTAATTCATTTCAGTTCAGTCGCTCAGTCGTGTCTGACTCTCTGCGACCCCAGGAACCGCAGCACACCAGGCCTCCCTGTCCATCACCAACTCCCAGAGCCTACCCAAACTCATGTCCATTGAGTCGGTGATGCCATCCAACCAACTTATCCTCTGTCATCATCTTCTCCTCCTGCCTTCAATCTTTCCCAGCATCAGGGTCTTTTCCAATGAGTCAGCTCTTGGCATCAGGTGACCAAAGTATTGGAGTTCCAGCTTCAGCATCAATCCTTCCACCAGAACTGATCTTTAGGATGGACTGGTTGGATCTCCTTGCAGTCCAAGGGACTCTCAAGAGTCTTCTCCAACACCACAGTTCAAAAGCATCAATTCTTTGGCCCTCAGCTTTCTTTATAGTACAACTCTCACATCCATACATGACTACTGGTAAAACCACAGCCTTGACTAGACAGACCTTTGTTAACAAAGTAATGTCTCTGCTTTTTAATATGCTGTCTAGGTTGGTCATAGCTTTCCTTCCAAGGAGTAAGCATCTTTTAATTTCATGGCTGCAATCACCATCTGCAATTATTTTGGAGCCCCCAAAAATAAAGTCTGACACTGCTTCCATTGTTTCCCCATCTATTTCTCATGAAGTGATATGACTGGATGTCATGATCTTAGTTTTCTAAATGTTGAGCTTTAAGCCAACTTTTTCACTCTCCTCTTTCACTTTTATCAAGAGGCTCTTTAGTTCTTCTTCACTTTCTGCCATAAGGGTGGTGTCATCTGCATATCTGAGGTTATTGATATTTCTCCTGGCAATCCAGTTTGTGCTTCCTCCAGCCCAGCGTTTCTCACGATGTACTCTGCATATAAGTTAAATAAGCAGGGTGACACTATACAGCCTTGACGTACTCCTTTTCTTATTTGGAACCAGTCTCTTGTTCCATGTCCAGTTCTAACTGTTGCTTCCTCACCTGCATACAGGTTTCTCAAGAGGCAGGTTCAGGTGGTCTGATATTTCCATCTCTTTCAGAATTTTCCACAGTTTATTTGGGTGTTCCATAATTAGCCCCTGGCTTCATGTAATCCTAGATACCTAAAATTTCCAGAAACACTTTTGACCCAGTGTGAAAAGCAGCAGCATGAACTCAAGGTAGCTCCGCCACAGCCCACTGCATGCCCATGCTGAGCCTCAGGTCCTTACCTGTAATGTAAGGACCTTGGAAGGGATCTCCAAGGGTGCTTCTACCTCTACAACAATGACCAGAGGTGGATCTGGAGATCTACCAACCTGCAATGCCTGCAACAATGTCAGATCATCAGACATAAGACTCACTCCTCTCTCTTTATTGGTGAGGCATGGGTATATACTCATAAAGTGTGGGCACAGACAAATGTGACAACACTATTATTTTATAGAATATATAAATAAAGTAATAAATATTACAAATAAGCATTTCCTATTTCATCTACATTCCTAAAGCTTTTGTATTACAGTTGACAAAATAAAAGCTCCCTGCATCCATATAAGCAAAATGGGGAAACACCTAATCTGTGAGATCACCTCATCTTTATTGTTCAGTCAGTAAGTCGTGTCTGACTCTTCACGACCCCATGGACTGCAGCATGCCAGGCTCCTCTCTCCTCTACTATCTCCTGGAGTTTGCTCATATTCATGTGCACTGAGTCAGTGATGCTATCATCTTTACATGCACACTAAGTCAGTAAGACTAGTCTTGGAGTTCAAGGATGAGGCAAATGATAACACTAAAGACATTATACAGAGTGAAGTAAGCCAGAAAGATAAAGACCAATACAGTATACTAACGCATATATAGGGAATTTAGAAAGATGGTAACCATAACCCTATATGCAAAACAGAAAAAGAGACACAGAAGTACAGAACAGACTTTCAGACTCAGTGGGAGAAGGCGAGGGTGGGATGTTCAGAGAGAATAGCATTGAAACAAGTATACTATCAAGGGTGAAACAGATCACCAGCCCAGGTTGGATACATGAGACAAGTGCTCAGGGCTGGTGCACTGGGAGGATCCAGAGGAATGGGATGGGGAGGGAGGTGGGAGGGGGGATCGGGATGGGGAACACATGTAAATCCACGGCTGATTCATGTCAATATATGGCAAAAAACCACTACAATATTGTAAAGTAATTAGCCTCCAACTAATAAAAACAAATGAAAAAGAAAAAAATAACACTAAAGACAAAAGCAATCAGTACATCATAATGAACTGAAGATCCGCCCCCCCCAAAAAAAGGACTTGCAAAGCTCAACATAGGAAAACAACCCAATTAAAAATGGGCCAAAGGTTGTAAGGGACATCTCACCAAAGAAGACATGCAGATGACAAACAGGCATAAGGAAAGATGCTCCACATCATATGTCATCAGGGAAATGCAAATTAAAAGAATGAGAGGCCACTATACACCTAGTAGAACAGAAAGAATCTGGAAATCTGACAATACCCAATGCTGGCAAGGATGTGGAGCAACAGGAACTCTCATTCATTACTAACAGGAGTAAAAATATGGTATAGCCACTCTGAAAAAGTTTGGCAGTTTCCTTAAACCAAACAGCCTTAGCATATGATTCAGCAACTGTGCTCCTTGATATTTATCCAAAGAAACATAAAAAAAGTATGTCCACACAAAATCTTGCACATAGATATTTATGACAGCTTTATTTATAGTTGCCAAATCATGGAAGAAACTAAGATGTCTTTTAGCAAGTAAATGGATAAGTAAATCATGACAATCAGACAATGGAATATTCATCACTAAAAAGAAAAAGCCATCAAGCCATAAAAAAACATGGGGAAAGCTTAGATGTGGATTGTTCAGTTCAGTTCAGTTGCTTATTCATGTCTGACTCTTTGCGACTCCATGGATTGCAGCACGCCAGGCCTCCCTGTCTATCACCAACTCCTGGAGTTTACTCAGACTCATGTCCATTGAGTCGGTGATGCCATCCAACCATCTCATCCTCTGTCATCCCCTTCTCCTCCCACCTTCAATCTTTCCCAGTATCAGGGTCTTTTCCAATGAGTCAGTTCTTCGCATCAGGTGGCCAAAGTATTGGAGTTTCAGCTTCAGCATCAGTCCTTCCAATGAACACCCAGGACTGATTTCCTTTAGGATGGACTGGTTGGATCTCCTTGCAGTCCAAGGGATTTTCAGTAATCTTCTCCAATGCCACAGTTCAAAAATACCAATTCTTTGGTGCTCAGCTTGCTTTATAGTCCAACTCTCACATCCATACATGACCACTGGAAAAACCAGAGCCTTGACTAGACGGACCTTTGTTGGCAAAGTAATGTCTCTGCTTTTTAATATGCTATCTAGGTTGGTCATAACTTTCCTTCCAAGGAGTAAGTGTCTTTTAATTTCATGGCGGCAGTCACCATCTGCAGTAATTTTGGAGCCCAGAAAAATAAGTCTGCCACTATTTCCACTGTTTCCCCATCTATTTGCCATGAAGTGATGGGACCAGATACCATGATCTTAGTTTTCTGAATGTTGAGCTTTAAGCCAACTTTTTCACTCTTCTCTTTCACTTTCATCAACAGGCTCTTTACTTCTTTTTCACTTTCTGCCATAAGGGTAGTGTCATCTGCATATCTGAGGTTATTGATATTTCTCCCGGCAATCTTGATTCCAGCTTGTGCTTCCTCCAGCCCAGTGTTTCTCATGATGTACTCTGCACATAAGTTAAATAAGCAGGGTGATAATATACAGCCTTGACATACTCCTTTTCCTATTTGGAACCAGTCTGTTGTTCCATGTCCAGTTCTAACTGTTGCTTCCTGACCTGCATACAGGTTTCTCAAGAGGCAGGTCAGGTGGTCTGGTATTCTTATCTCGTTCAGAATTTTCCACAGTTTGCTACGATCCACAGAGTCAAAGGCTTTGGCATAGTCAATAAAGCAGAAATAGATGTTTTTCTGTAATTCTCTTGCTTTTTTGATGATCCAGCAGATGTTGGCAATTTGATCTCTGGTTCCTCTGCCTTTTCTAAAACCAGCTTGAACATCTGGAAGTTCACAGTTCACATATTGCTGAAGCCTGGCTTGGAGAATTTTGAGCATTGTTAGGAAAGAAACTAATCTGAAACACTACATACTCCATGATTTCAACTCAATTATATTCTGGAAAAGGTGAAACTAGAGACACAACAGAAGGTCAGTGGTTGCCAGGGATTAAGGAAAGGGGAAGGATGAACAGGTAGAGCACAGAGGATATTCAGGGTGTCAAAATTACTCTTTATGATACTATAATGATGTGTAGCTACCTATCATTATACATTAGTTCAATCATAAAACATACAACACCAAAGTGAACCCTAATGTAAATGATGGACTTTGGGTAATTATGGCTTGTCAAAGTAAGTTCATCAATTAGAACAAATGTACTACTCTGAAATCTACTCTGAATATTCATGCTAAAGCTGAAGCTCCAATATCTTGGCCACCTGATGTGAACAGCCAACTCACTGGAAAAGACCCTGATGCTGGGAAAGGCTGAGGGCAGGAGGAGAAGCGGGGACAGAGGATGAGATAGTTGGATGGTACGATAGACACAATGGATATGAGTTTGAGCAAACTCCAGGAAATGGTGAAGGACAGGGAAGCCTGGTGTGCTGCAGTCCATAGGGTTTCAAGAGTCAGACACAACTTAGAGACTAAACAACAACCACCACCACTCTGGTGGGGGATGGTGGTAACAGGGGAAGCTATGTATGTGTAAGAGCAGAAGGCATATACAGGAATTCTGTATCTTCACAGCTAAACTGAGATTTTGCTGTGAACTTAATACTGTCCTAAAAAAAAAAAAAAGGCTCAAAAATATATACACATACCTAAAGAAAAAGAAGATAAGTAGCTGAGATTTTCCCACTTGGTGGTCTCTGGATTTTTCACATGCTGACAAGCCCGAAAAGATAATGCACCAGCACAGAGAACCCAATCACAGCCCAATCAGCCTGAGGTCTTTAGGGCAGATTCTTGCAAACATCGAAGAATCAAGTCCTCAAATGTATTTTCAAGAACAAGAACCAGGCATTTTATTTCTTCCCTGTGATCACAGACAGACCCAATTGCAAGAGGTGCCTGTAAAACTTCACATATGGGAAGTATATTTTCAGGGGAAAGGCCAAAGTGTCAGGAGCAATGAACACAAGAATACCCTCCCTCTCTTCTGAGCTTCCCAGGAAGCTGAGTGGTAAAGAATTCGCCTGACAATGCAGGAGATGCAGGAAACGGGGGTTCAATCCCTGGGTGGGGAAAATTCCATGGAAGAGGAAATGGCAACCCACTCCAGTATTCTTGCTTGAAGAATCCCACGGACAGAGGAGCCTGGAGAGCTACAGTTCATAGGCTTGCAAAGAGATAAGCATGCGTACTCAGTCGTGTCCATCTCTTCTACTGACACAGTTCAGCTTTCCCTCATTCCTACAGCACCTACTTTCCAAATTTTATGTTTTTAGACAAGGTTCATTCTATAGAGTCACCGTGGGAAAAAAAAAAAATTTCCAATGCACCCCTTCACCTTGTCACTATTTCCACTCCAGCCCAGCTCCAGGTGTTCTGTGGTTTGAGGGCTGCCCACCACACAACCTGCTGTCTAATTCAAAATCTAATTCAGATCTAATTCAAAATTGGTACACTTCCCAGTCACATCGGTAGTCTACATTTGTATGACAGTGAAGGCTTCAAGCTATTAATCAGTTGCAAACCAAATATTAAAAATGAGGATTAATCTCATCACCGCAGCCCAACAGATGCATTTAGGGTTAGTAAATAAACTTCAAACTTCCTGCAGACACTGTAAAGTGCATTCCCAATTCTGCTTTTGTACCAGGTTCCCAACAGAAAGGAGGGGAGAGCGCCATTGGTATTCTAAGGGTGCAGTACCCAAGGATGCAAGCAGCCGGCTCTGCTGTATCTCACAAAATAAAAGATTCAGAAATTAGACGGGGAGAAACATTCTAACCTGATGCTCTCTGATCTTCCTAACAAAACTTCAACCATATCATCACTCTCAATCACATCATGTGGGCACTGAGATTCATGAGGCCAAATAAAAATAAAATCACGACATTCATTAACATGTGTGATGGAAGGGTAGATGAAAAGCTCCATATGTTTAGAGTTTTCAGTATAATTTAAAACAGCAATGTATCAGCCTTAAAAATGGAACCCCCATGGCCTCCAAACTTCAAGGAGGAAGGAAGATGCTTGCTTTGAATAAATCAGTTTGGAAAGCTGCAGTCATCCATCTCAAAGTAATCTCTGCCAAAGCATAAATGGCAACTTAAACACAAGAAAATTTTTAAAAGGTGCCAGAAAAATACTACTTGAAAAAGTGTACTAACAGTACACGATAGAAAATGTACAGAGTTTACCTACTAAGAAACTTATGAAAAACACAAAGAGATAAGCTCATACAAACTCACACACAAATGGAGCACAGTGAATTCAACAGTGTATTAAAAACAAAAGCAAATCCACCATGAACCAAGTACAGCTTGACCTCAAAACTAAAGGGAAAAACAACAGAAAGATCTATTGCAGAGTTCATTACAGTGGTAGAGTCTCATAGCCACATCTGACTGAGGAATTTCAACTGTATTACTGAGCTCAAAACAAGACAATATCAACAAAACCAAGAACAACTGTCTTTGATAAAAGATGGTTCTTTAACACAAGCCAGTCAGTTCATGAGATTCATTCAAAGAAACAATGATCTATTCCAATCTCAGAGGAAAATTTGGCTGAGCTGCTCTCACTGAAAAATACTAGAGCAGAAGTGGGAATGATTTGACAGATCTTCAAAAACAATCATGACAGTATTGTACAAAACCTTCTGACTTACAATGTGATTATGTCCTGACAAACCCATCATAAGTGGAAAATACCATTAAGTCTAAACGGTAGCGAACATCACGGCTTAGTCGGCATACCCTAAATATGCTCAGAATACTTAGCCTGTGGTTGGGCACAATCATCTAGCACAAAGAAGGTTTTATAATACAGTCTTGATATACCATGTAACTTGTGGTCTACTACACTGAAAGTGAAAACAGAATGGCTGTCTGGATACAGAATGGTTGTAATCCTAAAGGTTGTTTACCCTTGTGATCACGTGGCTGACGGGGAACTACAGTGGCTGCCACGGCCCAGCATCATAAGAGAGGACCACACCATATGCCACTAATCCAGGAAAAGATAAAACTTCAAAGCATGGTGTCTACTGGATACATAACACTTTTGCCAAAAAATCATAAGCCAAACCATGATAAGTCAGGGAACATCTGTACAATTTTCACCTTGTTTGTTAACTTTCAACATTAATTTGTTTTGTTGTTGAGTTGCTAAGTCATGTCTGACTCTTTCATGACCATATGGACTAAAGCCCACCCAGCTCCTCTGTCCCTGGGATTTTCCAGGCAAGAATACTGGAGTGGGTTGTCATTTCCTTTTCCAGGTGATCTCCCCAATCCAGGGATTGAACCCATGTCTCCTGCACTGGCAGGCAGATTCTTTAGCACTGAGCCACCTGTGAAACCCTTCAACATTAATACCCTCAACATATCAATAATTTAGAGAAGCAAAACCATATGATTACCTGAGCATATAATATAAAGAAAGCCTCTGATAAAATTGAGCACAAATTCTCAACTCACTTTGTTAAAGTACAAGGATATTTGCAGCACTGGATTCAATAGTTAATTCTGGAAACAACCCCAACATGTATCTATTTGAGAGCAGTTATAGAATTATGACAAATCTATATAAAGAAATTCTACAAAATCATCAAAAAGAAGGAAACGTGCATATACAGTAAGGAAAAAAATATGCAAATTAGAGAGAATAAAAACTATAAACATCCTTTATAAAAGTCACATGTTTTGTCGTATATGCATGTATATATGTTTTTATATTTAAAGTAAAAAGCAGGAAAAGACAGGAGCTAAACCATTAATAGTGGTTAGTTCTGGGGAAAGAAAGTGGAGCAGAGGTTTCTTTTTTTAACGTTATACATTTATGAAATCTCAGATTTTTTTAAACAAATTTCCCTTATAATTAAAAAAAAAAAAAAAACACATAAATCTGGAGAATAAGAGGGGAAAACACCTGAACTAAAAACCACAGAATTGGAATCAGCCCAGAGAGGTCATCCGGAAAAACTATGCCCATCATCTCCATCAAAGAGGACATTCCTTTTTATGAAGACTCTAGGGAAGAAGATGGCAGAGTTCCTAGATAATCCAGTCAATGGTTATATAACATGAACACTGAAAAAAAACCCTTCCTTTTATCTACCCCCCTTCTTATTCTCAGCTCAGAGCCCAGTCTTTTTGTTCTTTCCTCAGGAGCTATAGAAAACAGATGGTCACCCCATCCTTTGAATTTGTCAATGAAATCACACAAAACTAACAATGTTTTTCTGGAGGGACGATATCATGTTTGACAATACAGAATGACATACCCCAGTTTGCTGCTCATACAGGAACTTACCAGACTTCATTACTAATGAGCTATTCAAAGGGATTTCACCAGATGTTTTTAACTTAATTCAACAAATATTAATTCAGTGTCTCCCATGCACTGATATTTTATTATGAGCAGGGCATGGAACTTTACAAATTTAAAACTTAATAGTAGGAAAGAAGATAAACAATTCAGGGTTGTTTAAGATTAACTAGGAGACTGCATTCCATCATCATCACTAATTATGATTATTATTATTATAGCATAAACAATATCTTTATTATAGAGTTGAGACTAGGCTAAATAGGGTAAGCAGAAAACTTTTTAATGACTTTTTAAATTTTTACTATTTTGTTTTCCTTCTTAAGTTTTGGTTTTGTCTTGCTTTGGTATTTACTATTTGCCAGCAAGATCAGATAAGCTTTGGAAAAGAGAACACTGGAGTTCTGGTCAGGCCATACAGCAAGTTGAAGGCATAAAGAGTAAGAAAGAGCCTTCCACAGTCATAAGCCATCCAGCAGTGCCAGCTGGGTTAAGGGCAGTGACCATCAAAGATTTGACCTGGCTTGGTGTCAAATTAGCAAGGTTTGGTAGTCTCATAAATAGCAATGGGGGATGTTTCAATAACTGACACAAACAGGAAGAAAGATGTTGAATTCGGGAAGAGTACTTAACAGAATGAAAAAAAATTCACATCAGTTTGTGGAAAGAGGAAAGCAGTTTAAAAAGTCAAATTTGGATCCAGATTTATCCTTTAGGAAAAGGAATCAACACATGAAAACTCAGTGGCAACTTCTCCTGCTTGATCTTTTGTATCCATGCCAAAAGGTAAAACTCTTCATACACCAAGTGACTCACCTATGCCTAATGCAAATCCACAAAGAAATACACTAAAGAACAGATATCAGGGCATGTGTCACAGGTAAGGACAAAAATTCAACACTATTAATCGTTGGTAGGCTGTGTTTCCATTCCCTAAAAAAAAGAAAAATGTACTAAGTGGCAGTATTTTTGTGTTTTCTTTATATATCCACCTTGCAGACCAAAAATTAAATCAAATGCCTTTGCCAACAAAATAAAAGTGAGCATTACTACCAGATCAAGTAACAGCACAATAGGATTAAGTAAAATGTACAGAAGTCTTTCTGGTCCTAAAAATGGAGGGAATGGATAATCAAGACTATCTCATGTCCACTCTATATTTTTAGACTTTCTGAAGATTCAAGGAAGTGTAGTTGGACTTGGTTGCACTGACACTAACACACAGCTTGCCTTGTTCAATGCAGAAACCTCAGGGTCATCTTTTTATTCCCTTGCTTATCAGTGCTGCGCTTTTCACGTTTTGTCAGCTTGTTGTGCTAATGCCCTTCAAACAAGAATACTGTCCATCAGTGGAGCATGGCTCTCCTATTCCGAAACTCAACAGATTTCCGAACAGCTGCAAAATTCCACATATACTTATCTTGTGAATCTTGAGAATCTCTTATTAACATACCCTTTTTTTCTTCTAAGATAGATGTTCTCTATCCTCATGGAGACCCAAATGAATAATTAAGAGCTATCTAATCTCCAAACATGAATAATGGCCTAGATGGTGACAAAATTCTTTGTTATTTCCATGTTCTAGCTGCTTAGCTTTTCCTCCTCAATCACGTTGTTTAATTTCTCGTCAGATAAGCACATCTTTGGACTAACAAAGCAATTTTCCCCTAGCGTGTGCCATTTCTGCAGGGAGAGCTTGCCATTTACCTGCCTACCTTCTTCAGCTCAAAAACCTGAATGTGGTAAATACTCAACTGTCTCAAGTATTCTGCAATTGCGCTGTGTGTGATACATGAATTACACACAGTGAACCAGGGATTACTTCATTTTAGGACCACCCCTGTACAGGTATCTATGGTGATAAGAACTGTGATTGATGTTTCCCTGGGGATTCTTTGGATAAGTCTTTACTGTTTCCTTAACAGCATTCCCACGGCCTAAAGAAAGCCTCCCCTGGACTAATCAGAAAATCCATCAACAAGAAAGGAGAAGACTTCCCTGGTGATGCAGTGGATAAGAATCTGCCTCCCAATGCAAGGGATATACATGGGTTCAACCCCTGGTCTGGGAAGATTCCACAGGTCTCAGAGCAACTAAGCCCGAGACCACAACTAGTGAGCCTGCATTCCAGAGCCCGTGAGCAGCAACTACTGGGGCCCGTGTGCCTAGAGTTTGTGCTCCACAACAAGAGAAGCCACCAGAATAAGAAGCCACACAATGAGAAAGCCTAGGTGTAGCAATGAAGACACAGTGCAGTCAACATTGAATAAATAATTTTTTTTTTTTAAAAAAGAAAGGAGAATAAATTCAACCCACAAGACCTTATAGAGGGTGCTACCTTCAGAGGGTTCTACATGTTACCTGGACAAATGACTTAAGGCCTGTAGCTGTTTAATGTCCCCACTCTTGCTCAGAGGTCCTCAAACACTCCAGTATACTTCCCAAAAGGGTAGAAAGAATGAAATAAGAAACTTAACCATCAAGGGTTCAGGTTTGCTAACTATTTTCTTCTATTTTTCACATAAACTACTACAAATTAGAGGCACAGTCACAGAAAAGGTAGTCCTCTCGTATCTGCATTCTGCTCTATCTTCTTTAGTTCAGTGAGAAATGTGTGAATTTTACTGCTCAAATGTCAAATATTCTATGCATTCCTTACTGATACTGCCATTAATAGTAACAAACACTTTCTAATGAAATGTTTAAGATATCAGTTTCGTTTCCTGCTAAAATGAGACTTTTTGAGATACATAAAAATTGTTGGTATCACTACTTAGGTGTTTAAAAAATACTGTTAAACGTGCTATACCTAACAAGGGTGGAGGCATTGATGCTACCCTCACCTTGTGGAAAAGTTTCATCATGTCACCCCATTCCTTAGAGGCAAAATAATGATAAGAACCTGGGGACTATTCATGAAGAGCAGGAGACAGATGTGGCTTGAACAAAAGCCCTCATATCCCCCACCTTCATTCTACCATCCAGTAAGAAGAGGACTGCCATCCTCGGGGAGGGCAAAGCTCATTTCGGTGGTCTCAAAGACTGGGTGGGGGTTGCTTTCTGCCCGTCAGAAGTCTGAGTGCATGGGGCTGCAAAATCTTGTCCCTCTCCCGAGTTTCCATGGCTCTCGGGCAGTAACATGGTTAAGGCTCTAGGAGAGAGCATGGCAAGATGATGCTGATATTCTGGCACTGACTCTTCTCTTGATGAAGGGGGATGAAGGAGACAGAACCTTTTACTCCCTTGACCTCAAAGTTTCTCCCCTTTGAAATATGGGTAGAAAAGGTAGAAAGGCATGCATAGGAAAATCCCTGACATTTCATACTTTTTTCTTTGTATGCTTCCTATTCTTTCATGAGAAAAAGTAGAACAGATCTGCAAGTATTTCCATTAGATTCCTACGCGCTGTGCCTAACTCATCTCAGTCAGGACACATTAGTGGACAGAAGCCCAGGGTAGCCTCCTCCAGGCATTAAGGGAGGTCACCTTGTGTCGTCACCAATACTTTCAATTTGTTTAGGACCTAAGTGTGTTAAGCCTACAGGGCCTGTAATATCATCCAAACATGGACCCTCTTGAGAGTGAAAGGGAGTACTTTAAATAATTAATTATACTGGGACAACCAGGGATATATATTAAAATTGTCACAGGCATGTGACATGCCAAAGAATGTTCAAACTACCACACAAATGCACTGATCTCACACACTAGCAGAGTCATGCTCAAAATTCTCCAAGTGAAGCTTCAACAGTACATGAACTGCGAGAACTTACAGGTGTTCCAGCTGGATTTAAAAAAGCCAGAAGAACCAGAGATCAAATTGCCAACATCTCTTGGATCATAGAAAAAGCAAGAGAGTTCCAGAAAAACATCTACTTCTGCTTTATTGACTATGCCAAAAGCCAAAACCTTTGACTGTGTGGATCACAACAAACTGTGGGAAATTCTTAAACAGATGGGAGTACCAGACCACTTTACCTGCCTCCTGAGAAATCTGTGTGCAGGTCAAGAAGCAACAGTTAGAACCAGACATGGAACAATTGACTGGTTCTAAATTGGGAAAGGAATAAATACATCAACATGTTTATTGTCACCCTAATTATTTAACTTATATGCAGAGTACCTCATGAGAAATGTCAGGCTGGATGAAGCATAAGCTAGACTCAAGATTGCTGAGAAAAATATCAATAACCGCAGATGTGCAGATGACACCACCCTTATGGCAGAAAGCAAAAAGGAACTAAAGGGCCTCTTGATGAAAGTGAAACAGGAGAGTGAAAAAGTTGGCTTAAAACTCAACATTCAAAAAATGAAGAGTCCCATCACTTCAAGGCAAATAGATGGGGAAAAAATGGAAACAGTGAGAGACTTTATTTTCTTGGGCTCCAAAATCACTGCAGATGGTAAATGCAGCCATGAAATTAAAAGACGCTTAGTCCTTGGAAGGAAAGCTATGACCAACCTAGACAGCATATTAAAAAGCAGAGACATTACTTTGCCAACAAAGGTCCATCTAGTCAAAGCTATGGTTTTTCCAGCAGTCATGTATGGGTGTGAGAGTTGGACCATAAAGAAAGCTGAGCGCCCAAGAATTGATGCCTGGTTTGCCTGACAGGGCTCAGGAAAGGTGTTCCCCAAAGGTCCGTAGGTCCAGAGTGCTTAACCAAGGTCTGCAAGGGGGCATGGGGACAAAGCCTTCTATGTGCTTGCACTCTGATTCATCTTCTGTGCACAAGTGTCTCAGGAACTTTGAGAAAAGAGCTTAGGTACTCCATGGTTTATTGGCTACAGCATGATCAGAGACACTTGAGGGCACTCATTCCATTATTTATGAACTAAGAATAATTCTAAATCATCTCTCCTTGAATGTATTCCTTTTCTCTTCCAAAGACCTGGAACTTACTCACAGACCACAATCTAAAAATATCTGCCCCAAACAAGCTGTTCCCTCCAACTCCCTGCCAAGTAACAAAGGACCTATGACTCTCAAAGATAAAAATCATTATTTCATCCTACCCTTATTTTATAATATGAGTTATTATCATTTTCATTCTAAATGAACAACCCAAACATTTTTCAGAAAAAGACTCTTCCTGTGTTTACAAATCTAACTGAGACAGACATTACAATTTACACTATCATTTTGCTGTCATATTGTTTGGAAACATTTTCCAAAGAAGATAACTCCAAAAAACTTTCTGTTTAAATAAACAATGGCAGACCCTGAGCACTTATATTTATGCTCAAGTTCACTGAGATTCCAGGGCAAAACATTCTTGCTTTTGAACATAATACTGTGAGATTGTCAGTGGCTAATTTCCACTCTTCATCCCCATTCCCAATCATGTAGATAAACTTGAACAAAATCGAAAGAAGTTAGATACCCAAGTAAGTAGATGATGGTTAAAAAAAAAAAAAGGCCAGAATGAGTCCACGGCAATGTCCTTGAAAACTTCAGCAGGTTTAGGTGCACATAAATAAAATCGTTGACATCTACAGTTTTAATTGTGAAAAATGAGTAAGGAAAAATAAAATACAGGATTTCCTGGGAAAAGGAAATGTTCCCTCTGTAAAACAAAATAATATCTGGAGGGAAAATTAGAACATTGAGTCCAGGGTTGAAAATGAACATCAAGGATAGGTATGCAAAACCAGAAAAGAGGACCCACCCACGACAAGCAGCCCTAGAAGAGCCACAACAATCCTGACAGAGAATAAGGTGGAAGGAATCACTCTACCTAATACTAAGGTTTGTTACAGAGCTACAATAATGAGGACAGAGTGAAAGACACAAAAATCAATGGGACATAATCTAGAACCCAGACACAGACCTACACAAACATGCCTAACTGATTGACAAAGGTGCAAAAAGCATTCAAACAGAGGATTAGTCTTTTCAACAAATGGTACTAGAACAAGTAGATATTCATTGGCAAAAAAAAAAAAAAATTACTGTTGACATAATCTCACACCACACACAAAACTTTACTCAGGATGGATCATGGATTTAAATGTAAGATGTAAAACTTGTAGAGGGGGAAAAAAATGCAAAAATCTTTAGATCTAGAGCAAGTGCTATTATAATTATTAGACTTGACACCAAAATATTGATTCATAAAACAAAAAAACTGATCATTTGAACCTAATCAAAATTTAAAACTTTTGCTCTATGAAAACCCACGTGAAGAAAAAGAAAAAAGACAACCTACAGTCTGGGAGAAAATATTTCATATCACATATGTGATTAGTATCTAGAACATATAAAGAACTCTCAAA
Source organism: Dama dama (assembly GCF_033118175.1). Classification (NCBI taxonomy): domain Eukaryota; kingdom Metazoa; phylum Chordata; class Mammalia; order Artiodactyla; family Cervidae; genus Dama; species Dama dama. The sequence continues at coordinate 40,379,703 of NC_083704.1, read as the reverse complement.
CATCAACATTAAAAACAAAAAGTCCAATGTAACAAAATGAGCAAAAGGCCTGAATAAATATCTGACTGAAGAAGATCTGCAGATGGCAAGCACATGAAAAGATGTTCAACGTTATTGGGCATTATTGCTATTGTTTGGGCTTCCCTGGTTGCTCAGACGGTAAACTGTCTGCCTGCAATGCGGGAGACCTGGGTTTGATCCCTGGGTTGGGAAGATTTATTGTTTAGCTGATCAGTTGTGTCCAACTTGTGACCTCATTGACTATAGCTTGCCAGGCTCCTCTGTCCATGGGATTTCTGAGGCAAGAATGCTGGAGTGGGTTGCCACCTCAACAGTATTTCCTCTCCGGGGGACTCTTCCCAACCCAGGGATCGAACCCACATCTCCTGCATTGGCAGGAGGATTCTTTACCACTGTGCTACCAGGGAAGCCCTTAAAAGCAGTAATAAAGAACAAATTATAAGGCACTGGGGAAATGCCAATTTAAACAACAATGAGATCATTTCACACCTATCAGAATGGATAAAATGAAAACAGTGACAACAGCATATGGTAGTAAGGATGTGACAAAATTGGATTATACTCATATACTGCTGGTGAGAACGATACAAGAAGTCTGGAAAATGGTTTCTTAGTTTCTTATAAAACTAAACATTTGACCAGCAATTGCACTTATGTGCATTTATCCCAGGAAAAAAAAAATGAAAATTTTTATTCAAAACAAGCTACCAAACAAAAAAACTGTACGTGAATGTTCACGGCAGGTTTCTCATAGCTAAAAGCTGGATCCAGCCAAAGTGTCTTTCAACAGGTGAGTGGTTAAGCAAACTGTGGAATACATAGAATATATACACGTATATGTACATACATCTAAATATATATATGTAATGATATACTGATGTACACACATATATATTGTATATATATAGTATGTGTGTATGCATCATGATATACTACTCAGCAATTGAAAAGCAACAGAATACTGATACCAACAACAAAGTGGATGAATCTCCAAAGAATTCTCCAAAGAATTTGGGGATGGGCACCCCAAAATGTTAATATGTAATATTGCAGTAACACAAAATTTTTGAAAAGACAGAATTTTAGAAGTGAGCCAGAGGAGTGGTTATCGGGGGTTAGAAGTAGAGGCAGGAGGGAGATGAGTGTGGCTGTAAAAGGGAAACAGGAGGGCTAGTTGTGATGTCAAAACTGTTCATATCTGACTGTGGAGGTGGACACACAAATGTAGGCAGCTGACTGAACTTCACAAAACCAAGTACATGTCTCTACACATATGAGTACAAGCACAACAGGAGAAACTAACAAAACAGGTAGATTGTATCAGTGTCAATATCTGTGATGGGATATTACACTAGAGGCGTTTTTTGTTTTTTGTTTGTTGTTTTTCCTTACTGCTACTGGTTAAATACAGAGATGTAACTAAGGAACAGCCGAAGAGAAGAGGGTGTGTATGTGTGTGGGGCTTCCATGCCCGCAGGTAGCGCGTCATCCTGATGTGTTCACTAACCTGGAAACTCCCCAAATCTTGTGGTTCAAAAGTTTTCATAGAGTTCATCTCCAGCTACTTCTTTCTCCCTGAAAGTCAGTGCCACGGGATGAAATTTCCAACCCTCTAATCACGTGACCCTTCTTTTCTATTTTTTTTTAATTGAAATATAGTTGACTTCCAATGTTGAGTTGATTCTGTGCAGTACAGCTAAGTGATTCAGTTATACATAATATATATGTATATAACACGCACATAAATGTATATATACATCCATTTTTATATCCTTTTTCCATTTTGTCTTATCACAAGATATTGAATAGATTTCCCCTTGCGAGATACAGTAGGACCTTGCAGTTTATCCATTCTGTATATAATGGTTTCCATTTGCGAAACCAAATCTCCCACTCCACCCCTCCCCACCTCCTCCCCCTTGGCAACCACAGGTCTCTTCTCTACGTCTGCAAGTCTGTTTCTGTTTCTAGACTTGAGTTTTGCAAAATGTAACCACTGGAGGAAACTGGGCCAAGCGTCAAAGGTATCTCATGAAACTGCATGTGAACCTATGAGTATCTCAAAGTTTTCTATTAATAAAAAATTAGTGCTAATATGAAGCATCATTAAGATGCATACTTTATAACACTAAATAAAAATACTAGCATACAAAATGAGTAGAACTATTCTGATTCTGTTAATATGTGAACATGTGCCTATATTATTTTTATATTAAAAAAAGATTAGGAAGAAATACTTGACTGCTGTTGTCATTTCTGATGATGAGATGAGGCACACTGTTACTTGCTGTTTAATTTTTCTCTCAAATTTGTAATTTATTTTTCAAATACTCTAAAATATATATATTCCAATGGTTCTTATACTCCAATGGTATTAAAAATGCTTGATATCAAAAGGAGGAAAAAAATCATCCTCATTGTATGTATTTCTTACCCAGCACAATGAGAGAGAAGGAAACTTGTCTGAGGATTAAGATGTTAAGATTTTTTAAGTTAAGAACCTATCTGAGGCAGTAACATTGAATCCAGAAGTGGTGGTTCCTTGAAAATAAATCTTTCTTGCAATACAACTATTAAAACCTAGAATAAGACTTTCAGCAGAACTGTATGGTACAAAGGTAGGACTTCAGAGGATTACATCACCCTGAATAACTGCTCTTTCCTTTTCTGTGTCAGGAGGATACCCATGGTCTCTGACACTGGAAATACAGGGCCACTGGGAGAGGTAAAAACCAAGCTGAAAAACAATTCAGTCTGTGGTTACCAGGAAGTTACACTTGCTTATTTCCACCCCACCCCCCAAATTATCTCCATTTGCTTCAGTTTCTTCACAGGCCTGCATTTAACACCCTCTCACAACACACTGCAAAACAAATCTGTCAGCAGCAAATACGGCCATAGCAACTTCCCCCAATTGCCAGGGTAACAAAGTGAACAGCAGGGAAAACACCTCGGAACAGAATGTGCCCTTCAGCTGTCATGTGCTGTGCAAGGCCTTCCATCTCTCCATTAGCCACGGGCCCTGCATTATGTGACGATGTGTCTAAATAAACTGCAGGGAGTGACATCACACCTGTGAATGTCCCTGTGGCCTGTTCCCATGTTTTGGTCTTTGGGTTCAGAAGTCCTCAACAGATGGTACTTCCTCCCAGGGGACATCTTGGAAATCTACGGGGAGTTTTCTGAATCCAGAGGGAAAGGGAGCTGTCATAGCAATTGAGAGGCAGGAGTGGGATCTGACGGGCAGAGTGTCTCCCAGAATTGTGTATAACTCGGGACTGCCCTCAGTTCAGTTCAGTTCAGTTCAGTCACTCAGTCATGTCCGACTCTTTGCAACCTCATGGACTGCAGCACTCCAGGCCTCCCTGTCCATCACCAACTCTCGGAGTTTACTCAAACTCATGTCCATTGAGTCGGTGATGCCATCCAACCATCTCATCCTCTGTCGTCCCCTTCTCCTCCTGCCTTCAATCTTTCCCAGCATCACAGTCTTTTCTAATGAGTCAGTTCTTCGCATCAGGTGGCCAAAGTATTGGAGTTTCAGCTTCAGCATCAGTCCTTCCACCAGGACTGATCTCCTTTAGAATGGACTGGTTGGATCTCCCTGCAGTCCAAGGGACTCTCAAGAGTCTTCTCCAACATCACAGTTCAAAAGCATCAATCCTTCGGCACTCAACTTTCTTTATAGTCCAACTTTCACATCCATACATGACTACTGGAAAAACCATAGCCTTGACTAGACAGACCTTTGTCGGCAAAAGTAATGTCTCTGCTTTTGAATATTCTGTCTAGGTTGGTTATAACTTTCCTTCCAAGGAGCAAGTGTCTTTTAATTAAGATGCTTTTAATTAAAATAATTTAATTTAATTCAATTTAAGATGGTGGCTGCAGTCACCATCTGCAGTGATTTTGGAGCCCAGAAAAATAAAGTCTGCCAGTGTTTCTACTGTTTCCCCATCTATTTGCCATCAAGTGATGGGACCAGATGCCATGATCTTAGTTTTCTGAATGTTGAGCTTTAAGCCAACTTTTTCACTCTTCTCTTTCACTTTCATCAACAGGCTCTTTACTTCTTCTTCACTTTCTGCCATAAGGGTGGTGTCATCTGCAGATCTGAGGTTATTGATATTTCTCCCGGGTATCCTGATTCCAACTTGTGCTTCATCCAGCCCAGTGTTTCTCATGATGTACTCTGCATATAAGTTAAATAGCAGGGTGACAATATACAGCCTTGACATATACAGGAATGCCCTAGCAGACAGGAAACAAAATGCCAAGCCTACAAACCTAGAAACCTTCAGTTCACAAAAATGCAAAGAATAATTTTTTTGTTTCTGTTTTTGCTTTACAGTCTTAATATACTCAGCATGTAAAATTGTGTAAAATGAGAAGAAACTGCTATTCTGCTTTGCTGGGAACTTTACTAAGGATTGTTTACCATTTCAAAAATGGTATCACCCACAGCAACGGTAGCCCGTTCAATGCATCTGTAGCAGTTGGTTTCATAGCTGAAGCATTCATAAAGAGTCTGTATATAAGCGCAAGCATCTGATATCTTATTATGTCCTTCAGAGTCTCCTTATCCAAAGTGGGGATCAAACTCATTGGTACCAGCATTTCCTCATAGGTTGTTAGAAATGAATGATCTCAGGCACCACACCAGAGCCATAGAATCAGAATATGCATTTTAGAAATTCTCAAGAGAAGTACTGCTCTAGAAAACATGTGCTGAAGCATCACTCACATACTGCAACATGCATCATTTGTTATAAATTACTTTCATTTTTATTTTCTAGGGTTAGATAAGTACATGATTTTTAAGAATTAGATGAATTAAAGTAAAATTGAGAATCTGGGGTTCACAGATACACACTACTATATATAAAATAGATAAACAGCAAGCACCTACTTTATAGCACAGGGAACCTTATGCAATTATCTTGTAATAACCTATAATGGAAAAGAATCTGAAAAAGAATATACATATATGTAATAACTGAAGCACTTTGCTGTATACTTGAAACTAATAAAACATTATAAATCAACTATACTTCAACAAAAAATAATAACAAACAGAGAGAGAAGAATCAGGCATATTTAAAAATATATTATCTACTAGTTTCATTTTTGGAAAATAAAGGGAATACTAAAAATATTTATTATTAAATATAATATAGGGAGCCTCAGCGTTGAGAACTACTGAAGAAACTATTTACCCATTTCCAGCTCTGTTTGTAGTTTTATTTTTCTACCTTATCCCTAGTCCTAGGAAAAGAGTTGAAGTTCAGCTGACTACAATAGAAACAAATGTGAATTTTTCCTTGACTACAATTTTTGTGACCCAAATTGTCTTCATTGAGGCAGTGAGATGTTAATGTCACTAAAATGTGGCATGAACACAATCTGCCACTCACAAATGGAAATATTGGGAAACACATAATCCCTCAGAGACCCAGACATCAGTTCATTTAAGAGAAAATACTCCATGAATACTTCCCTTAAATAGTCTTTTTAATATAGCACCCCACCTCCTGCATCTCATGAGGAAATATGCCTACACTTTTACCAGGGAAAATTTTGCTTTAAACTGAAGCTACAGCTAAAATTGGATTTTCCCAGGATACAACCAAATGGACCTGAGTTCCACGCTCACAAAGGCCACTCACTGTTCCACTAATAGGTCAGGTGCATCTCACTTCCAAATTCACACTCAGCATCTTTTCTCCTTAATCTGCTTTTTCCCCTACGCTCCCTTATTTCAGTTCATGACTTCTCACCAAGAATAAATAAATACACAGAAATCCCAATCCTCTAATTCTGTAACAGTGAAAAAAGTCACTGACAATTAACTATATGCCAGGCTACAGTGACACCAAGATAGAACAAACACAGTATCCCAGGTGGACAAGCTCACAGACAAGAAATCCTCATAGTCAACAGTCATATCAACCGGAATGAAGTCATCCTTGAATCCTCCCTCTCACTTGCTTCCCACACAGAATCAATTGTCAGGATGTGTTGATTTTATTTCTGTGGCATTTCTTCTATTTGTTTACTTCATCAGTACCTAGTCAGTTAACAAACTTAATTAGCTGCAATTTAACTAACTAGAAACTTAATTAACTGAAATCTTTTTCATTGGCTTTACAGGAAAAGAGGTATTCACAAGCCTGAAGGCAGGTAAATGGGATACCTGATGTTTCCACCTGCCAGGCATACATTTCTGCTTCTTTGGGCCACTGTACCTCCATTTTCCCCTAGGGATCCATATCCCAAGGCCACTTCCTTGCTCTGTGCATGGCCTTTCAATGGGGTGGCCCCCACCCCTCGGCATAAGAGAGGGTGCACAGTCCAGTTTTGCCCACACGGGGTAGGAGGAAGTAGGAGGCAGGGAGTCACGGGACCCAAACCACACCAAAGAGAATTAAATCTAGGACTCTGTTGGAAGAAAGGAAATATATGTATATATATCTCAATAGCCACTGCACACACTAAGTGAGCAGACCTACAAGAGTCCATCTCCTTAGACAGGCAAAGATCTTCCTTAATGATCAAGTGACTGCAGAGGGAGAGAAAATTCTGCAGACAGAACTGGGCTGAATCCTGATGACACACTCTTCAGCAGTTAATAAAACCCTCTCCAGACACTTTCCCACAATTTTTTGTTAAAGCCAGTTGGAGTTGATTTTCTGACACTTGCAACAATAAACAAGGAAACTTTGAGGAGTTTTTTTTTTTTTAATTGCTGAATTTAGTTTTAAAACTTACACTTTAAGCACTGTCTGCATTAAAAAATGATATTTAGAATGATGCCTGTGAAATACCAACATATAATTCTATGATATCTTGAATGGTAAAAGATGAAATTCTGAGAAATATCCCCAAAGCAACAAAATGTGTGAACTAATTTTAGACTGTCTACAGAGACCACCCTCAAAGTATGTTTCTTAGGATACCAGTCCCTTAAGAAAAGAAGAGTAGGGGGAAATGTGTGCAAGTATGCACACTGTATTTGTGACCTGGAAAGTCACAACGAATATCAGCATTTTAAGAGTGCTTGTGCTCTTTGACCAAAAAACTTTCATTTATTATTATGTTTTTTTTTAAATTTTATTTATTTTTAATTTATTTTTAGTGGTACTCAGGAACATTAGGGAAAACACTACACTCAAGATCCCATCAGCTACATTTAAATCACCAGCTGTATTGATTGAGTACTCTAATTTTAATGTTGACATGAAACAAAGATGGCTTCTTTTTTTAGCCTTTTATCTTGAAAACACAGTGTCTGGATTTTACAAAGGTCTTGGCATATCCCAACAATGTGTACTATTCTAGGGCGTGACAACTTAGGAGTGAATATAATATGAACTTAATACTTTTAGAGGGTGTCAAATTCAGGCAGATCCATCTTCTGACCCTTAACATGGTCCTACAGTAAATTGCTTGAGGAAATTGGATCCCAAAGAGTACAGATGGGGAATTTTGAAGTATGTCCGTATCCCACTGGAGATCAAAGAAGTCTAACTGAAAGAATTGTGGGCCGATTAAAATGACAGCTGTGGATTGAACAAAACTTTTTGAAAGGCCTATCTTATCTTGAAGATCATGACTTTGGTGGAACTAAAGTGATCGGCAGTAGAAAGAATCAGAACATGTGAAATTCCTTAAAAACGTATTGACCTAAATATTTTTGCCTATGTTACACATGGAGAAGGGAATGGCAACACACTCCAGTATTCTTGCCTGGAGAATTCCATGGACAGAGAAGCCTGGAGGGCTACAGTCCACAGGAGCACAGAGTCAGGCACACCTGAAGCGACTTAGCATGCATGCATGCATGTTACACATGCAAAACCTTAAAAAAAAAAATAAAGAACACACCAGTCCCACGTTAAGTACATCTCTCACCTCATTCTTCCCAGTTTGCTGCTATATTCATAAAAATGCTAAGAACCTTGATTTCTGAAATCCAACAGAATTTAAATCCCGCTATCACAGCCTATCACACGATAATGTACTTCTAGAAGTTATACTGTCAGCACTGTGTTACATTTTTCAATTTTGTATTTTAGACTGCTGTGGCCACCTGAACTTACATGGGAGCAAAAAGAAAAAGGCATGCATAAAGGGATTGCAATCATCCCAGAAAATAGCTGCTTCAACCAATTCCAATCTAATTAGTTTCTCATAGAAGCTAACACCCTGCTTTCTACAACCACATAGTGATTCGATTTAACAACCAAAGTCAACGTGCTGCATGTCAGAACAGAGTAACATTCAGGTTATAACTAATCAGCCCAGAATTGAAATTTAAATATTCCGAGTCTGTGATTTAATTACATGAGTAACGCTGCTTGAGCTGAATCAAGTAGACAAGTATAGGCACATGAGATTTTCCATTTAATGTGATTTGGACATTCCTAGATCAGATGGACTCACTTCAGAAAAGTGAAAAATAGAATCCAAAGAATAAGCTCAATGTTAGAACATGAGATAAAAAGGCATGTTTTTAATGTTTCAGTGGTCAACAAAGTGTATTTCATTCATTTATACTTGTATCCATATTCATTCATTTAATAGATATTTGTGTGTGTGTGTGTGTGTGTGTGTGTGTGTGTGTGTGTGTTAGTCGCTTGGTCATGTCCCACTCTTTGTGACTCCATGGAGCCCACCAGTCTTCTCTCTGTCCCTAGGGATTCTCCAGGCAAGACTACTGAGTGAGTTACTATTTCCTGCTCCAGCAGATTTTCCCAACCCAGGGATCAAATCCAGGTCTCCTGCACTGCAGGCTGGTTCTTTACCATCTGAGTCACCAGGAAAGCCCAAGAATACTGGAGTGGGTAGCCCATCCCTTCTCCAGGGGATCTTTGCAAACCCAGGAATTGAACCAGGGTCTCCTGCACTGCAGGCAGATTCTTTATCAGCTGAGCTACCAGGGAAGCCCAAGAGATATTGACTGATAGTCAACTCTGGGTTAAGTGCTAGATGCTAGATAATGGGGAAAGTGTGGTGAATGAAACACACTTTCTCCTTTCACTCGTCTTATTGGCTGAACTGTGCTCCACCTCCACACAGGCCAAATTCATTTACGTCCTATCTCCCAGCACTCTCAGAATGTGATGTATTTGGAGATAAGGTCTTAAAAAAGGTGGTTAAGTTAAAATGAGGTCGTAAGAGTGGTCCTAATCCAATACGAAGGGTATCCTTACATGAAGAAGAAATTAGGACACAGACAGGCACAGAGGCAAGACCATGTGAAAACACAGAAGGACGGTGGCCATCTGCAAGGCAAGGAATGAAACTTCAGAAGAAACCAATCCTGCTGGAAACCAACTTCTAGCCTCCAGAATTATGAGGAAATAAATTTCTGTTGCTGAAGCCACCTAGTCAATACTTGGTGATGTTAGCAAACAAATAAACTCAGAAAGCTTAAACTCTATATAGAGGCAGGCTTTGATCAAATGATCACACAAAGATTCCCAAACCTGGAGTTCTGAGTGGGAGCATGGAGATCCCAAAAGAGGTTCTGTGACCTGAAGGGGAGACCAAGGAGATCTTTCTTGGGGAAGAGACACAGTACCAAGATGGGGAGGAAAAAACTTAACAGAGTGAGGGGGTTAGGGGTGTACACTCCAGGCAGGAGTTCCAGTGTGTGCAAAAGTCTCATGGAGAGGCATACGAGGGACCAAGAGTAGGCAGTGCGACCGGGAGCAGAGAGGAAGCTAATATGGAAGGAGATACATGTCTGCAAGGTAAGCAGAGGCCAAGCCGTAGGGAACAAGACAGGGAAGGACTCACTGTTAAGATTATATTCCAAGGGTCTCAGAATTTGGATGGGTAAAAATTAGATTTCTATCTTTACTCTCTTTTGACTAAAATTCAGCATTTCCTTCTATTATGAGCGTAGGCAACAAATCATGATGCTATTATAGCAACAGCTGCCACTTTCTCACCAATAGAAATTAGAATCCATTTTCCTATCTTGTTAGGGTTTTGCAGACACCATGAAATTCATACACATTCATCACTACTTACAAATTATGGAGTTACTGTGCCTAGCTCTGGATCTCGTAATTTAACACATTTGAAGAAGTTCATGTGTTACTTCTATGATCCATAAGCTCCAAGTTTTTTTTTAAATATTCTGCACATTATATTTAAATGTAATTGTTTCCTTTGTGATACTATTTTATACAGTTAAAAAATAGTATGTTGAGACAGTTTCCGTAGGTTTTACCAGAGTGCTAGAAAGGGTCCAGGCACAAAAAGTTTAGGAACTTTTAATATCTTTATTTTGTCTCTCTTCTAAGTTTAATTGCCAGCTGCGTCACTTGGGCAAGTTTTAACATCTCTGAAACCTGGTTCCCTCATCTGTAAAATGGGGATTTAGAAGACTCTCTATCCATTACAAAAGATCCAATGAGTCAATACACAGAAAATACTCAGAATGGACTTAGTAAGCCTTAATAAACAGCAGATATTGCTTTTATTATTAACACGAATCCATTGTAGTGTTTTGAGGGAGTGACATGGTGATCGGGTTTATACTTTGAAATACCATCCTGGCTCTGTTGTGGAAAGTGCCTGAAGGAGGTCAGAAAGTGGCCAAAACAGGAGACTGCCAGAGCAGTGTTGCATTTGAAGAATTTTCTAATCTAAAATGAAACTTTTCAGTAGGGGAAACCATTCTTCAAATCAGATCTTAAGTAGAAGCCAGATACATAAATCAGAGAAAAGCAAAACCAGTCTGACTGAAGCTGGGTGTGGGAAGCCAGAGTCACATCAGCTCAGCATTTCTCTCTTCTCCCAGAAAATCAATTTCAACACACTTTAAAGAAACTCCCAAATCTACAAAGGCCATCATTTGCAAACTGTTCATAGTTATCTTCTGCTACAACAATTCTGAAACTACCAAAACCTCTTAAAAAAAAAAAAGTTTTTAAAAAAAGCAAGCTCATCTGTATCTCAACTTCCCTGCATGTTAAGTTTCAGTAGGGATCATTTGTTCATTCAAAGGCATTTGTTGAGAATTCACTCCATGCCAGGCACTGTTCTAGACACTGGGGATACAGCTACACTTAGAGCATTAAGTAAAAAATCTAGGGGGTAGAGGGGAGGACAGAAAACAAACACAATAAAATAAGAAAAACATATTATCTAGAAGATCATAGTACAGATTAACATCTATGTGGATGGCACTATAACTGGCAACAATTTGTTCGCTGCTGTAGGCCCAAGGTGCAAAGGGGCATGTGGTAAAATTGAAACTCAAAGTTGAAGAGGGGGTGGGGGGGTGGCTGTATGGCTGGCTGGATGGACAGAAGAATAGACAGATGGATAGATGATGGATGGATGGACAGATATATGGATGGGTGGGTGTATGGAAGGAAGAATGGGTATGTGGATGAGTGGATAGACTATTGGACAGATGGAAGGATGGAAAAAATGGAAGAAAGGGTAGGGAAGGCAGGAAGGAACATTGTAAAGGAAACAGACATTGAGGGAAAAGTAGAACACATAGAGAATGAAGCATATAATTTGAGAGGAGGAATAAAAGCCTACAGTGGCCTTAACCTACAAAGTTGTATTTAATTAATGGAACCCTACAAGATGGGCAGTTTCATTAACATCATCATCATGTCATCATCCCCACCAGCCCCATTTTGGGTTATGAGGGCTGAGATGCTAAAACACTGAGAGACTTTCCTAAGATTAGGCAACTTTTATAAAGAGAGCTCAGATATGGACTCAAATCTTTCCTGCCCTCACACTCTTGGGTCCAACCCACCCAGAACATAAAAAGTAGCATACAAGTTTGCTCTGTTTCCAAGTAAGTCAAATGAGATTCTGAAGATGCTAAAAATTAGTAGAAGTAGAAGCAATGTCCACAGTCATAATTTCCTGGAGGATCTTTATTGACTTATACAAAATGTCTATTCCCCCATCCCCAAAAGGGAGTCAAGAAGAGTTTTCCTAGATGGCACAAAGAAGGCTTGATCCAAGAGGACCAGCAGATATTGTGTTGTGACAGGATGTCCATATTCAGAGCATTTACAGGAGGAAAAAAAATTGGTAAAAAAAAAAAAAAAAAAATTTAAACTGATTTTTTTATCAGTAGAAAAACAAAGATGAAAATTAGTATTATGAAATGGAGTCAGACAACTACATAAACAGAAAACAACACGTATTAGGTATCAGATCTCTTATACTCTGTAGTATATTCAAACTATGTTTCTTTTTTGTTAAATCTAAAGAACAGCAGCAGCAGCTATTTCCTTCCCAGAAACACTCCATGTGTATCAGGCACTGCACTAACCTGGGTGTCCTTGAGCGGTTCGCCTAACCTTCCACCGTCCTTTCCCCAAGAGGAACATGAGGGCAGCAGTGTTGATCTCAGTAGCTACTGCAAGGATCAACTGAAATGGTGAATGTAAAGTGCTTGGCATTTGCCTGGTGGGTTTCAAGCACTCAAAATGTGAACTCTTCTCATCACCACCATCCTGAGTTAATCCCCACAGAAACCCACTAAGGTGGACCCAATTAGCTCCATTTTACAGATGAGTATAGCAAAGCACAGTGAGCCATCTTCAAGGTTGGAGAGCAGAAAAGGCTCACTGTAGAGTCCCTTAATCAAGACTCACGCTGACAACAGTGCCAGTCAGTTCTGGCTGAGCCTCAGTTCTGCACCAACCACACCTGGAAACTCTTACGCAGCAATGAGCAGCTGCCCCATACTTCTCGCTAACTCACGCTCCTGTGACTAAGCCCTCAGCTGCACTTTTCAAAGCAAGGCCCTCCAATGGGCAATAAAACAAATGTAGGCCAAAAAGCAGAAATCTATTATTTACAACCAAAGACTTCCATGACAAAATACTGCAATTACTACTCACTACTCTGGCTGGGTGGCTCTGAACAGATGAAACAACAGGCTTCCTTTTATTTTTCCTGTTGAACGACTTTTTTCTGTGTGTAAATTTTAGCAAACACTATATCAGGGTACAAGATGAGAAACACCTTTTGTATATAAGGTCTCCTGGGCTCAAGGGAAATTTTAGAAAGTGAAACTGGCATTTATTACAAAAAATAATTATGGAGGAAAAGAAGAAAGGAAGTCCCCAAACTAATAAGCTTATTAATACATAAATGCCATGTGAAATCCATCCTAATATAGTCCCCCACACAATCCTCATCAACATAAGTAATGGAAAAATGAAAAAAAGGAGGATAAGAAATAAAAGAATTACAGAAAGGAAGACAAAATGGAAATGAGAGCAGGAGAGTGGGATGGTGGGGGGTATTAAAGGGGAAGCCCAGAACAGACTCAGGCATCCATCACCCCCATCAAAGGATGCAGAGACTTGTCAATTGTGACACAGGGAGAGAATGGCAGAGCTCACAGTCTGCATGGACCAGAAGGATACATGTGAACTAAGAAAAAACAGGATCTGTGCCCAAGACACATTCTCCTTCAGCCATCTTGCCATAGAACCCTGTACCTGCTGCTCTCCTGCTTCCCCTATTATGTAAATGGCCCCATTTTTCAGGACTCAATCATGTTCTTCTCCAAAGCACTTATGATATGAAACTATCAAGTCCATCTACTTACAGGCTTCTTTTTATTGTCTGCCTCACAACACTCAGTACATAGTGTTGATGAATGAATGTCACTGAAGCAGGTGCCCAGACCTCTTTGAAGGATAGATACAGCACTGGAAAGTCATTTGCTATGTGAACTGTTAGGAGAGAGAGAAAGAGACTTCATTTCATGTGCAGAGACCAAGAGTTCTGTTCTAACCCTGCTATGCTGGAAGCCATCTCAATGACTTTTCAGTTCAGTTCAGTTTAGTCGCTCAGTCGTGTCCGACTCTTTGTGACCCCATGGACTGCAGCACGCCAGGCCTCCCTGTCCATCGCCAACTCCCAGAATTTACACAAACTCATGTCCATTGAGTCGGTGATGCCATCCAACCATCTCATCCTCTGTCATCCCTTTCTCCTCCTGCCTTCAATCTTTCCCAGCATCAGGGTCTTTTCCCATGTCAGTTCTTCACATCAGGTGGCCAAAGTACTGGAGTTTCAGCTTCAGCAACAGTTCTTCCAACGAATATTCAGGACTGATCTCCTTTAGGATGGAGTGGTTGGATCTCCTTGCAGTCCAAGGGACTCTCAAGAGTCTTCTCCAAAACCACAGTTCAAAAGCATCAATTCTTCAGTGCTCAGCTTTCTTTATAGTCCAACTCTCACATCCATACATGACTACTGGAAAAACCACACCCTTGACTAAGACGGACCTTTGCTGGCAAAGTAATGTCTCTGTTTTTTAATATGTTGTCTAGATTGGTCATAACTTTCATTCCAACAAGTATCTTTTAACTTCATGGCTGTAGTCACCATCGGCAGTGATTTTAGAGCCCCCCCCCAAAAGTCTGCCACTGTTTCCCCATCTATTTCCCATGAAGTGATAGGACCAGATGCCATGAACTTAGCTTTCCGAATGTTGAGTTTTAAGTCAACTTTTTCACTATCCTCTTCCACTTTCATCAAGAGGCTCTTTATTTCTTCTTCACTTTCTGCCATAGGGTGGTGTCATCTGCATATCTGAGATTATTTCTGGGATATTTCTCCCGGCAATCTTGATTCCAGCTTGTGCTTCCTCCTGCCCAGCATTTCTCATGATGTACTCTGCATATAAGTTAAATAAGCAGGGTGACAATATACAGCCTTGACATACTCCTTTTCCTATTTGGAACCAGTCTGTTGTTCCATGTCTGGTGCTGTTACTTCCTGACCTGCATACAGATTTCTCAAGAGGCAGGTCAGGTGGTTTGGTATTCAATGGCTTTTACCCTTTGTAAAATTTCCCTCCCTCACCACCACGTTTTGTAATCCCATTAGCTTCATTCTTCTTTAGGACATTTCTTACTTGACATGGTTTATTGACTGTTTGCTCCATCCATCCCTTCCCATGTGCCACATAAATGTCGTCAACTCCATTAGAAAAGTGATTTTTGTCTTCTTTATTCAGAAAGTATCCAGAACGCTGAGAATAACACTGGGTACATATAAAGAGTCCCTGCAACATACATGTTGAATGAATGAATAATAAATAAATAAATAAATAAATTCCCACTGATAATTAAACTGATTAAAGCCTATTTTCATCGAAAGAATAGCTTATCCACCTATTAAAACCTGTCTATATGTTAGGGACCTGTTGACTGAAACTGCCCACCTTGGCCAGGCACAATGGTAACTGCTCGCATGAGTGGTCTCACAACAGGAGGTCCAAACAAGGAACACGGTGCTGGTGCTGAAAACTAACCGGAAAAATTGGGCGGGGCCGAAAAGGGGGAGGAGAGGCCAGCCCATAACGTATCCTTCCAACCTCCTAGAATCTTTTGTTCTGAAATCCATCTTGGGTGAGAGACGCTTGTGCCACCAGGAAGGACTTGAGTCAGAACAACCATGGACCAAGCAAGATGACTGGTCAGAGACACCCCAGAAACTAAACCCATTACTGGGGATGCAAGCTACATGGCAGAGTGGTTCTCCTGGGTTTCCTTCCCTTTTTGCTCTCCGCCCAGGCGCCCCCTCCCCAATAAAGTCTCTTGCTTTGTCAGCTTGTGTTGTCTCCTCGGACGATTCACTTCCGAGTGTCAGACAAGAGCTCACTCTTGGGCCCTGGAAGGGGTCCCCCTTCCTGCAACATATATGGTTTCATATCTTGCTACCCTCCTACCAAATACCATAAATCCAATTTCCCAATCTGAAACAATTCTAGTGAAAAGCCAAACAGAAATGCACATTCTCAGCAAAAAGCAACGTACCCAACCATGACACACCTGTAACAAGGAAACAATATGGGGAAGTCCCCCTGCGTAACTCCTTACAGGTTTTCCCTAAAGCGGTGATTCTCAAAATACGGCCCCTAAACTCAGCATCAGGCCCCCTCCTTCCAAGCTCGAAATGCAGTCTTGGGCTTGACTCTACATACCCTGAATCAAAAACTCTAAAGGTAGAGACCCAGAAATAGAGGTCCTTTAACAAGCCTTCCAAAAGATTCTGATGTACATTCCAGTTTGATAACTACTGCCCCAAAAGGAGATGTGAACTTTTTCAAACTTTAACTAGGCACTTTACTCTTTTGTCTTGTAAATTAAAAACATGATTCCTTATAAGGTGAATAAGATAGCTCTTAAATAATAGCAAACTTGATCTTATCACCTTAATGGGATTGTCATTTTGACAGAAAGTTGTACAAAATGGAGTTAATGTTTTAAGCATTTTCAAGAATCAAGCTTCATATATTCCATATCTGCCCCAGATCTACTTATAAATAAAATGGAACAAGCACATCTAACCTTATGCCAATGTTGTGACTGTTTCAGGTAGCAGTTCTGATAATTAGCAGGAATCAGCAAATTAAAAAGTGACTGTAAAACGTCCTGTAAGAAATCCTCGAAGGACTGAAAACATGAGTGTCTAATGGCCCCACGTCCAGAAATTTCACAAACTGTCTTTACCTGAAGTTGTTTCTCTAATTGCTTCTAATGAAGTCAATGCATGTGTTAATTAAATATTAAGTGCAAATGTGAGTACTTATAAGATGTGCACAGCTCTTCAGAAAACCGAAGTGCTCAAGTCACTCCCCAACTCTAGAGAACAGTGCTGGGGTCCCCATCACTGCAGCGGACATTGCAGCCACAACAGTGCTCATTATCACATTTCAGAGACAAGAACCATGCCCATGATATGGCTTGAGGACAGTTTATATAAACAAGTCAGCAATATGAATTGCTAGCCTTATACTATGTGCTACATTCATAGTACATGTTTCATTTTTACAATGACCCTCTGAAGTTTGTACTTATCCTCAGGTACAAAGGAACTGAGGTCCCAACAGACAAAGTAACTTATCTAAAATTGTACAACACAAAGACCAAAGCCTGAACTTGAATCCATGTAGCTTTCTACACAAGACTTACTTTTTTTCCCCCTAAAAAAGTGGCTTCCTTGAGCTTCCAAGAAAACCCAAATAAAGGCACTTCCACTAAAGGACAGAGAAAGATGCGACTAGACTTGAAGCACTTGAATGCAAACTTCATTTGCCAAGAAATGGTCTCTGGCAGATTCAGATTTTCCCATTTTTCCTTCTTTGATGCTCTGAATCACAGCTGTACATTTCTAACAAAAAAAAATACATGCATCACAGACAGTCAATTTGAGCAAAAGAATAAAATAGAGAGGGAAATAGTAAGAAATGGCTACACTGGTAGGCGTGATAAAATTTTAATGTGAACATTTTCTGAGACCAGATTTCAGCTTATCAAGTGCTATGTAAATCCCATGCACATCCCCCACAATGCCTGCTGCTGCTGCTAAGTCGCTTCAGTCGTGTCCGACTCTGTGTGACCCCATAGACGGCAGCCCACCAGGCTCCCCCGTCCCTGGCATTCCCCAGGCAAGAACACTGGAGTGGGTTGCCATTTTCTTCCCCAATGCATGAAAGTGAAAAGTGAAAGTGAAGCTGCTCAGTTGTGTCTGACTCTTAGTGACCCCATGGACTGCAGCCTACCAGGCTCCTTCGTCCATGGGATTTTCCAGGCAAGAGTACTGGAGTGGGGTGCCATTGCCTTCTCTTCCACAATGCCTACACATATTCCCATCTCTCTCCCTTTCTGTCTCTCCCTCTCCCTCCCTCCCTGCCTTTTTTTTTTTTTTTTTTTTTTTCGCTCTGCCCTCCCTGGGACGTGGCCCTCAGGAAATCCAAGTAGAAACAACAGATTTGTGATTACCCTCTTGGCTCGGTGCTCTGGATGGAACATTGGCTGCCGTGGAGATGACAAATCAGAGGGAAGTTTCTGATCGGTATTCGGTACATACGTTCACTGGTCTCCTACAATGGCAGCACTAAATCCAAACGTCTAGAAGAATTTGTATACACATATTTTTCAAGTGTCAGTTTCAAAGGCCTCAGTCTAGTTACAAGCAGACTTTTGCCACCCTGCTTCTTTAAAAATCAATGCACGCACACAACAAACCATCTCTTTGATGGACTCATTAGGCCGAAAGTTTTTCACAGTTGAACCCAATGCCTTTGAAATGAGAATGCAAATGGAAACCAAGGAAAGCCCAACGCCACCACTGCCCTCTGAGTCACTGATGTCATCTGTCATAGGGTCACTAGCCTAGGAGACATCTCACACATGGCATATACCTCTCACTGCCTAGAATTACCAAAGCCTCTCCAGCATGGCCTTTGCAACTGTTTAACTGCTCTTGATTGTCCTAAATCTATCCCCTTTGCATACTTCAGGACACGGCTTAAATATCCACTCTTTGAAGAGGCCATCCCTAGGCTAAAGATTTCTTGTTGTTTAGTCACTAAGTCGCTAAGCTGGGCAACCCCAGGACTGTAGCCTACCAGTCCACACAGTGTAGGCTCCTCTGTCCATGGAATTTCCCAGGCAAGAATACTGGAGTGGGTTGCCATGACCTCCTCCAGGGGATAGTCCCAACCCAGGATTGAACCTGTGTCTCCCGCACTGCAAGTGGACATTTTTACTGCTGAGCCACTGGGGAAGCTAAGAAGATTACTGAATTATTTTCTACCAGAATATTAATCACTTATAATCATTTCATTTATTTCATCTATAGTATATCTCTTCTAGAATGTGAATTCCTTGAAAGCAGAGACATTGTTTGTATTGACAATGAGGTATCTTGAACACTGTGGCTTGCTTGGCATGCTCGCTTGGCATGCTCACCAAGTAAATAAATAAATAAGCAGTTTGCTTTTAAAATTTCCACTCCTAAAAGCTCGAGCTCCACATATGGCAGTGAGAAATTTTCTTCCTTAGATCTCTGAGAGCCACGGCTACCCCCCTGCTAAGGAGGATGGAAGGTATTTGCCTTCATAGAATACTTTCAAGTAGAATCTGGAGCAGAAACACTGAGGGAAGGGCCTAGGGAGTCAGGGCACCCTCCGAGTTCCGGGGATCCACGCAGCACTTGCCAATCTGCCTCATTTGGGCTTCAAGGCATGATGTGCTTCTCCCTATTGTTTGGGCAGAGGGTGGCTGGCTTTTCAGCCTTTGCTGCTATATGTGTTGTAATGGCTGCTGAACCAGAAGATGAGCACATCTGACAGCTGCCCCAATGCTGAGTGAGCTTAACTAGAGTAATGAACACCAGGAGCACATACACTGAACCCAGGAATGAGGTATAAGTAAGGACCCAAGACTGGAGAATCAATTATCTATTCAAATGCTAGCAAGACTGCCCTGGACAACTTTTCTGGCTCATTAGTATAAAGACCCAATAAAAACTTGCTCAAGAAAATTTAAATACACTCCTGGTGCCCTTTCCCATTCCATTAGACATGTTGCCCTTAGGCAATTCTATCTGAGCTCAAGTCTTCAATGACTATCTCTATGCTAATGAGTCTTCCAGGCTGGACCTTTCTCTTGAGCTTCTCCCATATGGCCAACTGCCCCTTGGACATGGCTACTTGGATATCTTGCAGGCATCTCAAATTCATAATGTGCAAAACTTGCCTAAGGTCATGCTGATAGAAAGTGGCAGGTTCATTTCAGGTTCAGATGACACGAAACACTATACACAGTCTTTCCCTCTCACGGATGGGGATGCCTGTAGGGAGGATGCCACTGAACTGATTTGCTTGGGTAAATGAACTTCAGGGAAATGAATTCTACAGCACAAATGGCAGTGAACACTGTCAATAAAATGCTACTCAATCTCACATTAACCTGGCAATTGTAAACGACAGTGCTAGCTGGGGATTTCTTAGACAACGACGGCCTTACAGTTGCTGCAAGAAAATCACTTGCCTAGAATTCAGTGGGTTTGCAGGGAAGCGGGTACAACCTAATAGCCCTTTATTGCTTACTTAGCTTTTAAGGTGTCTCAATTAATGAAGGATCTCCCAGGACAGGGGATGAGAAGGAATGAAGGAGGATGGAGATCATCAATCCACTGTTCTCTTTTAACAATCCTCTTAGGAAAATACCGTTTCTTGAGCAACACCATGCAGGTCCAGCCAGTCTTGTGTTTTGCCTCATTCCTTTTATGTTTTTGTTCACCAACACAGTCTTAGTTAGTCCCATCCTTGAACAGAGTCCTCTTGTTCTCAAAAGACACAGTTTCATTTGCAGCTTGTTTCCAAGCTTCAACTCTTTCCAATTTTCTTAGACGTGGTTGTTACCAAATATGCACCTGCCTCAGGTATCGATTCAGCCAGTTTGCCCAGGGACGACCACCTATCCTTCCCAGGGAGATGCTCAAGTCTGACTGGCTATGCTACTCCCCCTCCCTTTCCACATGCTGCCTTGAGATTTTTTGGACATTACCCCTTGCCAGATTTCCCCTGCCCTTGATATTCTCTGTTTCCAATTATCTTCATCCAGACAAATTATTTTTAATTTAATGTGTGACTTTTTTTATCCCCCTCATTTGTGTTGGCACCAAGAACTTGCACTTTTTACAACAGAATCAATGGAGTTGAAGTGGATTTTAAGTTTAGGGATGTTATTGTAGATCGGTTTCTTTTTCAACATTTATTTTCATCAATTCCTGAGAATTGAATGCCTTGACTTGTAAAGACTGATTTTTTTTAGATTCTTTTTTTTTAAATGACACAGGTAGCATCAACACTAACCCTATGCAGACATGCACCTATCTAATGAGCTAAATATTTCTCCTCTGTTGTAGTCATGCACAAGACCCCATCTCATTCCATTCTGCAATAAATGTGCCCTGTGAGGTATGTCTCATATTTACCTACTCTTCCAATTAATCCCCACTTTCCTTCTAGACTCAAAATACGGCTTTCTACTGCTGCACAAACCCCTTAGTGGCTTTCCCAAATCCCCAATCAATTAAAAATGGCTCTGCCTGGCTGAATTTTTGGAGAACTTTGCTGATGTGAAGGATCAGTCACAATTCATCACATATTACTTTCATACAAATACTAGATAGGACACTGATGCAGAGAATTTTGGAAGATTTTATAAAAACTCTCATTTTCATGGTGTTAAGTCAAGCTATGCTCGTATCAAGGTTCATTTGAAGTAAGAGAAATTTTCTAAGCTTACATTTGGATAATAAAGAGTTATTCTAGCTAATTAAAAAAAAATTTGAGTGTGTTAGCTTAACTGAGTATTTTTTCTGCCCTGTGAAGTTTTAGAAAGTGGTTAGCATTCAGTGGCAAACCAAGGCCATTTATGAGATTCTCTAGGAATTTACTGAAATTCTAACTAAACCCTTAAGAGAAGCAAGACTAACTATACACCCGATTCTTAAAAAGCAATTTATGGTTATAAGTCTCTGAATTATAATTGATCATGGACATCTTCACACTCCCCTCGATGATTAGACCTTCATTCATCCATTTCAAAGATTACTTCCATATGAAAAAGCTAATTTTAAAATTAAATAACTATTGACCTTTAAGTTCAATGCCATGGAACAAAAGTTCCAAGATTCTTCAGGTTTCAGAGCATCTGTCCTCACATTACAGAATCAAGCAAGAAGTTAGTACTGATAATTTTGTTAATGAAGGAAAACTCTTATAGTAGAAAGATCATTTCCTTACCTGCAGTATATTTCTGTGGAGGAACTGGATTTTTAGCATAAACTTAGCCTAAGTCCACAAGTTAACAAATTCTTCCCCCATCCTCTCTGTTTATAACTCCATTCACTGGTTCAACAAGTGAAGATTAAGCATATCCTAGGTATGAACCACAAGGCAACACACGAGAAAACTGTCAAAAATGAGCCAAGGTCCCCTGTTTCAATGAGCTGGGAAATAGACAACACTACAATAGAATCTTTTCTATTGGTTTTTCTATTAGCTTCCCTTGTAGCTAAGTCGGTAAGGAATCAGGCTGCAGTGGAGACCCGGGTTCAATTCCTGGGTTGGAAAGATCACCTGGAGAAGGAAATGGCAACCCACTCCAGTATCCTTGCCTGGAAAATCTCATGGACAGAAGAGCCTGGTGGGCTGCAGTCCATGGGGTCATAAAGAGTCAGGCATGACTGAGTGACTAACACTTACTTACAATAGAATCTGCCAAATAAAAAGGGCATAGGGAAGCTTGGGATGTTGGGAGGAAACCCAGGATGCTCCTGACTGGAGTAAAAGATGAGGAGAGCTTCCCAGGTGGCACGAGTGGTAAAGAACCTGCCTGTCAACACAGGAGACACAAGAGAGCAGGGTTCAATCCCTGGGTCAGGAAGATCCCCTGGAAGAGGGCATGGCAACCCACTCCAGGATTCCTGCCTGCAGAATCCCAAGGACAGAGGAGGGTGGTAGGCTACAGTCCATAGCGTTCCAAAGGGTCAGACACAACTGAAGTAACCTAGCATGCATGCTTGCAAGCATGGGAGGAGAAGGGAGAGATTCAGAAAGAAGATATGGAAATGCAAAGATTCTAAGACAAAGTAATTATGACAGCACTATGGCATTTCTGTTGATTTCAGACAAATGAAAACAGGGCTGGGTAGCATGGGATGGAACTAAAAAAGCAGGGAGGGCCCAGACACCACAGGGCTTGGTTGGCCATGGTAATAAGTTTCTGCATCTTATTCTCATTTCAGCAGGAAGACACTGAAGACATTTATTTAGGGTGCTCAATTTGCTTTAAATCCAGCCCTATAATTCCATCTTTGGGAGGCATAAAAAATTTCCATACCAAAACCACCTGTGGGTTTCATCCATCATCTTCAGTGAGCCACTGTTTCAGGAGGCAGCAGGATAAACTAAAGCCTTGGCAAAGAACTTAGAGAGATGACAGCTCATTGATCAAACATGAATGTGCATGCCATATTTACTGTAGATAGTATAGGAACTTCTATCCCCAAAGTCTGACCAAACCTTAGATGTAGGAAACATTCTTCAGTGCTGATTAGCAAGGCTCCTAAGGTATAACTTTCAAACTAAACCTGACATTTCACACTTACAAATTAAATATTTCATGACTCATATGCTTCAGGTTTGATGCCATGCCACATGGAAGCACTTTGTAAATAATCAAAATATGCAATCAAGAAGGCAAAGGCACCTGTGGAGAAGAGCGAGTTATTAAGCCACAGAGATAAAAGATGTTTTGCCAGCCAAGGGTATCAAGACTTCCCTCTCAAGTTTCTTTCTCAGTAAAGGCTTTAAACTACATCGATAGTCGAACCAGAGGAAAAGTGATCAAAAAAATACTGACAATTATAAGGCCTGTCAAAACCCAAAGTTATGACCATGCCAGTCCAACCTGAGGCTGTGACTGTGTTTAGAATATACAACTGAATAGGTACAAAGAGTTACAGATCATTAGATAGAGCATCAATTACACATACTAAAAAAGCATTTCATCATCAAAGAGCATGAAGTTGGACATACTTTTACATATGATCTATTGACCAAAGTAACCAACCCTACAAATGCAACCCACTTTCTGTAAGTTGAAAAATAATCTTTAGAACTAGCCTAACAAGATCCATGACTCTCCCACAACCAAACCTCTGATCTTAGTTTCAAGACTGCTCCAACCATTTATAGATGAGACTCAACCTGGTTTTCCCTCTACCTTAAAATAATAATAATAAGCCCATTTAAATGTGGAGATTTAAAAAAAAAAAAAGAACAATTAAGAGAAGATACTGAGACCCAAGAGAGGAGGAATGACAGTGTCTGCTGGGATAAGGATCCTGTGGCCACTTGAAAGGAAGACTAAGGAGTCTGGGCAGAGTTCTCTGTCCCTGTGGAGAAAGAGGGAATTCGGTCAGAAGAGCAACCATGGGGGAAAGAGCCCAATCATAGGTGGAGCAGAAAGAGAGAAAAGCTGAGAGATGCCATTTTCTCTTTAATTCAGAAAAGCTTTATTTTCTTAAAAAGGCATTTGGGAAGACAGTTTCAATCCTTTATTTCTTCTAACTAGGGTTTAAGTAAACAGTAAGATGGGCAACTGTGTTACTGGTAGTGGGGGGAAGGGGAAAAAGGGAAGGTAAATTGAGAAAACAAGACAGAAGGAGAGAAGAGTTGATGCATGGGGGTGAGGACGAAGGCTAAAGAAGAAAGAGGAGGAGGGGGCATTTCCTGGCAGTCCAGTGGTTAGGCTGTCTCATTTCCATCTCAGGAGGAGTGAGTTCAATTCCTGGTCAGGAAACTAAGATCCCACATGCCATATGGTAAGACCAACAAAAAGAAAGAAAAAGAAGAGGAAGGAAAAAGGAGAAAGAACAGACAAAAGATAACATTCCATGTCTTCTGACAGCTTCCAGAGACTTTGCATTCATATCAATTAACATTTCCCTTATTACCCACCCCCCCCACTGCTAACAAAAGGAAAAATCCAGCCAAGAAGTGAAGAGTTAATTTCCCACTCTCACCCTATTATATTCTCCCCATTCTACACTGGCTCTGTGGCTCAGAGGGGTGAATCTGAGGCTTCATATGAGTAAACAAACTGTTCTAAGTTAACTAGACTCCAGAAAATGGGACAGACCCTACACCCCAGCTTCTGCAGGGTAGAAACTAAGTTTAAAACTAGTCAGTCATTTTCCAATAAAGATGGATGGATACACATATATGTTATACATATAAGAGATCTCTGTTCCCTTTTGTGTGACAGAAATGTGCTCTATATTCACATCACTATCACTCAGTTTTTTACAAGTATAAAGAGTTGAAGAGGAAAGAAAGATATGCAGCCTGACACATTTCTTAAACCAATTTCCAAGGTAGAAGTGGTTAGTGACACATCAGAAATGAAAACCCTCTATCTCTTTGTTTCCAGTCCAATGCTTAGCACACTGGATTACAGAGTCCTCAAAAGTTTTGAGAAAATTCATCTTTGAGGCTGTGTCTTTTGCCAAGACTTTGCCTTTAAAAGTGAGTCAATTCAACCACCTCTGTCAATACTTCTGAGATTTTCCTTCACTTTTAAGAACTACTGAAAAAAAATTAAAAAAAACAGATCGGGGACAAAATATTTAAATCTCTTTTAGAAACATCATAGTTGAGGTTTGGGGAAATGAAGATGTGAAATTACAGACAAAGCAAGAACATCAGCAGTTTTTTACTAACACAAGCTTCCGCAAGACAAGATACGTTTAATACCTTCCTTTCTGTTTCTTATCCATTAGAGTTTTGTTTAAGCAAGCTGACATCCAATTCTGTCACCTCCATCAGCATATAAAAGTGCTCACTTTATGTGTCATATGTAACAGGTTAAAAACTCAAGACATGCTTTTGTCAAGCAATCTGAAAAGAAAATGAGTAGCTGTAATTTACTTATGACACCAGCCTCTGGATTAATTGAAATGCAAACTATAACTGGTGTAAATCAGACCATGCTTGATATACCTAGAAGTGTCTGGTGTGCTGTAAGTTACGGGGAATAACTGTCTCCAAAATCAGTGACCGTGTGGCCAAAGTTCCTCCAAAAAGCCTACTCAAGGACAAAAGGATGAACACAGAAGAACATAGAAGTCTAAGTTTTTGACTTTTGAAAGTACTCTTTTGGAGATCACCAAATAGTCATTGGAAAGACTGATGCTGAAGCTGAAACTCCAATACTTTGGCCACCTGATGCAAAGAACTGACTCATTGGAAAAGACCCTGATGCTGGGAAAAGCTGAAGACAGGAGGAGAAGGGGATGACAGAGGATGAGATGGTTGGACGGCATCACCAACTCAATGGACATGAGTTTGAGCAAGTTCTGGGAGCTGGCGATAGACAAGGAAGCCTGGTGTGCTGCAGTCCATGTGGTCACAAAGAGTTGGACATGACTGAGTGACTAAACTGAACTGAAGAAGTTATTCCCTAAGACTTCACAATCCTTTAGAGTTGATTTAGAGAAGCAAAATACTGCAGGAGGGAGACAGTTTAGGCACAACTGAAAAAGTGAAAATGTTAGTCACTCAGTCGTGTTCAACTCTTTGCGACTTCGTGGACTGTAGCTCGCCAGGCTCCTCTGTCCATGGGATTCTCCAGGCAAGAATACTGCAGTGGGTAGCCAAACCATTCTCTAGGGGATCTTCCTGACGCAGGGACTGAACCTGGGTCTCCTGCTTTGCAGGCAGATTCTTTACCATCTGAGTCATCAGGGAAGTCCATAATCGAAAAAACATAGGCTTAAAATGGGTAAGTTTAGAAGACCCTTGATTTTGAGTATCATGTCTCCCCTTAACATTTCAAGAGTGCTTATGTACTAAGTCGCTTCAGATGCATCCGACTCTTTGTGACCCCATGGACTGTAGCCCACCAGTCTCCTCTGTCCATGGGATTCTCCAGGCAAGAATATTGGAGCAGGTAGCCATTTCTTCCTGAATGGCATCTTCCTGACCCAGGGATCAAACTCTGGTCTCTTATGATCCTATACCAGTAGGAAGGTTTTTCACTACTAGCGCCACCTGGGAAGAGTACTTAGTAGTGTTTTAATTTGTCTAAGAACTTCAGAAGGATAGCAAGAGGATAGAGCTGCCACTTGGGATGGCTTAAAAGACAACCAAACATTTTTTCACACTCTTTCTATTGACAGGTAGGGTCTATGTCTCCTCCCCTTTAATGTGGGCTTTTGGACAACATGACCATGAAGAATACGGTAGAAGCAATGTTGTGCCAGTTTTCAGGCTGAGGGCTTAAGAAACTTCCAGTTCCTTTCTCCTGGACACCCACTCCTGCACCCCAGTCACCAGAGTGTGATGCAAGCAGGCCAGGTAGAGAGACCACCAGCACATGTGCTGGCTGACAGTTCAAGCTGTGGTCCCAACTATGAGCCAGCATCAGCCAGAACATGAATTAGAAACCCTCAGGATGAATACAGCTGCAGGTCCCATCTGAACTGCAACCACACTAGAGACCAGAACAACTCCCCAAACCAGGGCAGATAATGTAAAGTTGTTATGCTAAACTGTGTTGTTTTGGAAAGGTTATGGAGCAAGAGATTACTCAAACAGCACTCTTTAAATATGTTCTCAATGAAACTGTTTCTGACACATTCCTATAAATTTTGTCCATAGTGCTTTGGGATGCCTCTGGGAACCTTACCACAAGAGCAGCATTCTACCTTTATTCCCTCACAGGTAAAATTTCCAACTTACTATGTATTTAGGCAAATCATAGTTAGAAAAGTAATCCTATTGTTAAGTCTTGACCCTGAATACAGGCAAACCTCTCTTTCACAGGCAAAAACAGCTTTTCAGAACCCATTCCTCGAACATTATGAGCCAGTTTCTGCCCACTGTCATTGGCTGCAGACCATACTATTCATGGTCATAAAGATTTGGGATACCTCATGATGCAACATCACCCTCTCTGCTGCTCCCTCTCTCTGCGGTCCCAGCCCAATCAAAGCTGCAACCATTACCATGGAAACCAGCCCAGGAAGACGCTCAACATTCTTGGTCAAACCCTCTATGCTATCACTCACAGAAAGCTCTGGAAGGAGAAGCTCGTATTTAAGTAGAAATGGTTATTTCAACTTCTGAGAGGCACCTATTGCTTTCTCCCATTGTTTTCTCCCTATGAAGCTGTAAGAGAGATTCCAAAAATAAAAACAAATGAAATTCGTTTGTAACTGACTTCCAAAATTACACTTACTGCCTACCTTGTGGGAACTACTAAAACAGGTGAAAGAGAACCATAAACTCCAAGGATGCTTGTGCATCAGGCTGATTCCACTACTAACTGAGAAGGGCAGAGACTAATATTAACTCTGAGTCAGAAAGACCTTATTTCCAGTCCTGACTCCATTACTAAGTAGCTGGGCAAGTCTATTTGCTCATTTATATATTCATTCAACAAATATTTGAGGTATCTACTAGGTCACAGTAGCTTTGAGAAAACCCTTGGGATACAAAACAGACATACTCCAGAAAGATCTACCCCATGCCTAACACACCACCAGCCACAGAATTTAGCTGCAGGGAAAACAAAGGTGAATGAGATGAAATCCTTGACATTAAGGAGCTTTCGTTCTAGCAGTGAAGACAGAGAAAAACATTTAAACGAAAGGACATGTTGTGATAAGAGCCAGGAAAGAGACATATAAGAAGCTAAAACAAAATAACAGTTTCACCTTAGTGCAGGTAATGCTGTTTCAACTCTTTACATGTGAGTTTGCGTGCAATGGCAACCCACTCCAGTACGCTTGCCTGGAAAATCCCATGGACGGAGAAGCCTGGTAGACTGCGGTCCAAGGGGTCGCTAAGAGTAGGACACAACTGAGCGACTTCACTTTCACTTTTCACTTTCATGCATTGGAGAAGGAAATGGCAACCCACTCCAGTGTTCTTGCCTGGAGAATCCCAGGGATGGCGGAGCCTGATGGGCTGCTGTCTACGGGGTCGCAGAGAGTCGGACACGACTGAAGCGACTTAGCAGCAGCAGCAGACTCATACGCTGCACTGGAGTTGTCACAAGGATGCAAACTAAACTACACTGAGTACGTATGCTGTGCTTGGAGCACGATGATGCCCAGTAAATGGCAGTTAGTTGTATGATTAATATGACACATCAAAGTACCTTGGGATTGCATTCCACCACAGGCCATGAGCCCTGAGTGTCCCAGCAAAGAATGCTAAGTCCTGACCACTCTTTGCCAAGGCCACCAACAGGTCTGTGTCTGCAGAGAGCAATCTTGCGGGGAAAAGTCTTGTCTGCTTCCAGGGCAAAAAGCAAGTTTGCATTAAAGAGATGGATCCCCCAAGCTCCCAATTCCTTGGCTTTGCAGCAAATCCAGTGCGCACAGTATTCCCCGAGGCCCCTTCACATTGCCTGCGTGGGATGTGGGGAGCTGATACATATGTGATGCTCTTGTTGCCTATTGTGCTGTGACTAATTAAGTCCTTTATCTGACCCAGGAGCCTTATGTTTTCTGGAAGCACCATAGTAGGTGATTCTATTTCATATGCAGGGTAGAATCTTCAATCATGATAGCATCCTTCCAAAATCACCAGTAACCTTTAACTTAGTTTTCTACAGATAAGTCCTCATTCACTTCCTCCCTGACACAGCAGGCTCTCTTAATGATGGTTTTCAGGCACCATCATCACAAAATATATACACATCACACAGCAACAGTCTAAAACACCTTCAATTTCTTTTCCCACCACCACTAAGCGGGGCAGTTTCTTTTATTCCTCATCACTAGAGAACTATTACATGAACGATGGCTTCTTTTTTTTCCTCTAGCAAGTCAGAAAGACCAAAGACCCTATACAGACACAACTTTAGAATCAGCATATAGTACAGTGAAGAAGTTATGACAAAAGACAGTGAAAGAGGGAATGCCAAAGAATCATAAAAACAAAGAAGGTGGCAAATTTGCAAATGAGGTAAAGCACATAGATTTGCTCTCAAATGGAGACCTATCTAGGAAGAAAAATGAACTTAGACAAGTAAGTTTAATCAGCAAAAGGGCCTATCAGTTGTATCAGATGGTAAAAATGGTGTGTAACAAGTTCCTCTATCAAGTAAAAGTAAAAAATGGACAGGCAGCAGTTATTATTTTTGAAGGGTCAGAAGCTTTTCTTAGACTCTTATTGTATTTTCTTTCTTCTCTCCAAGCCATTTTATTTTTAAGTGCAAAGGTGTAAGTTGAATTCACTAACTCTTATTATATATGGCAAAAGCTCAGAATCTGAAATGCATTTTCAAATAAGGATGCTGCTGGGAGTCTGGAAACTGCAAGTGGACCAGCCGTTGTCTATTTCATTGTGACTGCCAAAAACAACAACAACAAAAAAACCCCCACTGCTTCCTCCTAGAAGTCACATGCACATTCCAGGGAAGGAAGTGGCAGGTACAAAGAGACACGTGCACACATGAACCACCGTTTCAGACACACATTTTGTTTATTTAAAAAAGAAATCAGTCAGGGGAAGGAAGTAGGTTGATCATTTCTCCCAGGCACTAGCCAAGCTGCAAAATTATTTCACGTCAAAGATAATTGCATCAATGAAATATTTATGCACACTCATTATAGGAAAACATTGCATTTTATAACCAAGGTTTTCTGCTGAAGAAAAAAATCAGGAAGAGTTTAGGTTGTTAAATTCATTCTGTTTGGGATTTACAAATTGAGCACGGTAAGGCCAGGACACTCCTTTGAACAACCAGAGGTGCTGGAAGCAGTTCAAGAGAATCGAATTTTCAAAAAGTTCCCTGTTCCCTGTCATAAGTCAAGGGATGTGAGGTTCAGGTCTCTCTGTTCCCTGAGGCCTTTGAAAACAAAAAAATTAGCCTCCAAGAGAGCACTTGCTCTACTAAAGCAGTCAGGCTCCCTTGGATTACTTTAAACGAAAGGCATCCCTAGTCGTCACCTTGGGGGCTGATGTATCAGACACCATCTCTTGTGGACTGAGGAACTACATCAGAGGCAGGACCAACCTGAGAAGCTAGGAGAGTCTCTGAGGACAAGGAGGGCATTGAAAGGACCACTGGATGTGCTCCAGGCTGGTAAATGCTAATTCCAAAGGGATTTGTGTAATCTCCCTGTTAGAAAATTCACAGACTCCAGGACACACAGCTGAGAACATAAATATATTTTATTTTGAGAAACTGCTCTGAGAAGGAAAATAAAAGTAATAAATTCTTATCCACCCAGGGTTGATTTATCAGTCACTTACCTCGATGAGCAAGGCACAAAAAAATGAAGGGAAGGAAGAGCAGCAATTAGGCTAACATGAAGACTGACTATCTTATTTCACAGAGTGGTAGGAACAGTGGGGAACTGCAATTTGCTACCTGACTCTGAAATCCCAGCTCTTTAAAATCACTTAATTGCTTCTCTTTGCAGGGAATGTTTACTTCCTTTCCCTTCATTTTCTCTCCCAGAGTCCTGTCTAACAATTCATGTGGTAAAGTTTCTAATAACTCTTCTTCATGGCACCCAAGACGAATGGAAAGAATAAACTCACATTTACTAAGTCCAAAGGGAAGGCCCACTGTTTAACAGGCTTTGTGTTAGGTGCTGGGAGTTTAAAAGAACTGAGTTTATAAACTGAACCACGATTAAAAAGAGGTTTCCAATACTAGATCTCAAACATTTTATTGTTAATTTTAGGGTATAGTCACTGACATCAATCTAGTTCAAGCAAAAAAGAAATTTATCAGTGCATGCAGGAGGCAGTAAAATGTCCATCCCAACTCCCTGAACTTATGAATATGTCACCTTGCATGGCAAAATGACTTAGCAGATGAAATTAAGGACCAAGATGGGGAGACTATTCTGGATTACCTAGATGGGCCAATCTAATCACATGACTCCTTAAAAGAGAAAAATATTTTCTGGCTTTGGTCACAGATACGAAGACAGAAACATGGTCATATAGACAACAGCAACAGAAAACTGATACAGTATGAACAACCAAACAATTCAAGAGTTCTCTTCAAACCCAGTTAGACCCAGTTGCTTCAACCAGTAGTTTTCACCTAGAGACGATTTTGTCCTTCAGAGGACATTTGTCCTGGAAACATGTCCAGTTATCAAACCTAAAGTTCAGGGGTTGTGCAATTGGCATCTGCTGGGTAGAGGTCAAGCATGGTGCTAAACATCCTATAAGGTATAACACAGCCCCCATCAACAAAGAATCACCCAGCCCCAAACGTCAAGACAATGCTCTGTCTTAACATTATACTGACACATTTCTCTCTATGTCTTGGCTTTGTTAAGTTTTATTCTTAGGTAAGATCTCCCCACATGATAGCAAAGTGGCTGCATACAGCTTCAAGCCCACTGCTTTCAACCTCAAAAATCCCTTCTTTGATGAGTCTGGCAGAGTCCTGGGGGTGATTCTGATTGGCCCATCTTGATTCATCCCGACTCCCAAACTCTTGAGAGTCCCTTGGACAGCAAGGAGATCAAACCAGGATTAAAGGAAATCAATCTTGAATATTCATTGGAAGGACTGATGCTGAAACTGAAGCTCTGATAATATGGCCACCTGATGCGAAGAGCTGACTCAATGGAAAAGACCCTGATGCTGGGAAAGACTGAGGGTAGGAGGAGAAGGGGATGACAGAGGATGAGATGGTTGAATGGCATCATTGACTCAATGGACATGAGTTTGAGCAAACTCTGAGAGATAATGAAGGAGAGGGAAGCCTGGCATACCGCAGTCCACAGGGTTGCAAAATTGGACATGACTGAGTGACTGAATAACAACAACATAAATTAATCTCAGCAGCCAAGAGGATGGAGTACTATTCTGATTGGCCAAGCTTAGTCACATGCCCTCCCCTAGGCCCACAAGTGCTGAGTCAGCTCCAGCTCCACATAAACCATTATGCAGTGGCAGAAGATGACCATCAAAAGGAAACAATGTCAGAAAGAATTTTAAATGTCTGCTGCTGAGGTAGAGTCTGTCTAATCAAGTGGGTTAAGAGTGAGTCTGGAGGGTTTTATAACCACTAACAACATCTTCCATGAACAGGAATCTGTTGGTTCCATATCTCTCTTTGGGCCTCTGAATTGTCCCTAGCTCTCCATCAAAGTGTTTCTGAAGGGTCAAAATGACATACAATTGGCAGGCTGTGTTGTCTCAGGTTAACAAGACACGATTTGGTCAAGAAGATTTTCTTTTTAAGAATGCTACGACTGGGCACTCTCACAGTAGATGTAAACTCTACAAAACTGCCAGAAGCACTGTGGCTGGATCTAAAAGATAACTTCCTAAGATGATGAAAAAAGGATTAGTCTCAGAACTTGATGCAATTCTCTTCACAGCACACGTTTCTAGACCAAGACAAAGACGAACGAATTTTTGATCAGTACACAGCAACAGACAGGAGAAAGCGAAATGACCTTAGTGCCCCAGGCCAAACGTGGCAATGGTGAGTATTCGCTTTATCTTTTCAAACTGACCTCTTCTCTCACACTTCTTTTATCTGCAAAGCATAATTGGTTCACTTTAGTTAAGCATTGGTCATGTGCCCTGCCTTAAAATTTCCTTCCCTTTCCATAACTCTTATATAAACAGTCAAAAGCAGTCTGTGGTAAAGAATGATATAGATTTCTGAGCATAACTGAAGTCAAATTATTATAGGATCCACATACAAACATGAGAACGTGAACCCAGAAGCTGATAAAACACTAAGGAGGGCAACATAAAAGTAAGATGAATAAAATCCTCTTTCTCCATATGAATCTCCCATGAACAATGTATTTGTCACGTTTGGACTCATGCTTTCCAAGTCAAGCATCACTAAGCACCCTTTACAGATGTGTACCTTCCTTTCAAACTAGAGCACAGGACTTTTCCTTCCTTCATTTCTCATTCCTTCCTTTCCTTCCTTATTCCCTTCCATCATTCCTTCCTTTCAAAATTCACTGAGTCCTTGCCAACTCCACTCTGCCCTCTTTCTGTTCCTCACCCCATCCTATGAGCTGTCTTCCAGAATTTCCAACCAGCAGCACACAGCCCTACAAACAAAAGGACACATAGTAAATGCCCTTTCAAAGAATAACATCTAAACCAAATAATTATATATTCATTGCAAAACACCAGAAGACACAAATACAAAGAAATCTACAAGCAGCAGTCTGTCCATACAAGGTTAATCAATATAAACATACTGCTTTAGATTTGTTCAAACTGTACATACATGTGTGCCTTTATACAAACACAAATGAACTACACAGAACGTATACATACATACATAGTACATATGGACTTTCCAGGTGGCACTAGTGGTAAAGAACTCGCCTGCCAACACAGGAGACCCGGGTTTGATACCTGGGTTGGCAAGATCCTCTGAGGGAGGGCATGGCAACCCACTCCAGTATTCTTGCCTGGAGAATCCCATCAACTGAGGACCCTGGTGGGCTACAGTCCATAGTGTTGCAGAACTGGACATGACTAAAGCGACTTAGCATGCATGCACACATACAGTCCATATATATTACTATATACAACTTCATTTTTGTAAAGCATAGATAATATACTACATTTATTGTAAGGATATTATACCAAATTTACTGTATAGATTTCTGTATTACACTATATTGACTATATCCGTTGTTGTTGTGCGTGTGCTCATTCGTGTCCAACTCTTTTGTGACCCCAATGAGTGTAGCCCTTCAGGGTCCTCTGTCCATGGGATTTCCCAGGCAAGAATACTGGAGAGAATTACCATTTCCTCCTCCAGAGGATCTTCCCAACCCTTCATCTCCTGCCCTGGCAGGTGGATTCTTTATCACTGAGCCATCTGGGAAGCCCTATATTGACTATACAGATTATTTTTAACAAATGATGGAACATTATGTGCTAGTTTGTAACTTTGTTTCTACCAGGTGAACAAATACTACCAGCAACAAATACTGTGACCACTGATTCATATGAAATCATATTCACCTATGACATCACTGTTAACATGAATGAGAAAATGATGGCCCTAGAAGGGAGACAGGATACGGCCAGCAGTGAAATCCCTATGACACTGTGGATACACTGTAGTGAGGAAAATGCATCAGTGTACGGGAGAAAAAAGGAGCTACCTCATCAAAAGTTCACTACTGGGGTTTTCACACAGAATGTCTCGATCTGACATCCCCCTACCCCAAGGTAGCTCAAAAAGGAAGCAGAGACCCTCCAGATGGCAAAGACAAGAGCAGAGAGTCTTATCTTGGTACCTCTGGTTGTGGAAACTACTCAAGGTCTCAGGACTTATTCATACTTTCTTAAATCATTCTGCCAAGGCCTTTATCCAGCTCACAGGGTCCCCCAGGATGGCGACTGGATTCCGTAGGTATAACTTGTGCCACCATCCAAAACAAGCTGGCATCTACGCCTCTTGAACACACACCTCCTCTTTAAGTAGTGCTCCCTCATTAATCTCAGGAAATCAGTAACAACAGCAACAAAAGATGATAAAGTCAGTCATTCTGATATGTAAAATACATATCATAATCCCAGTTTTGGTGGAGAACGTATGCTAAAGTGAGAGCAATGAAATCTTAATCGCAGAAGAGGGCCTCATTAGAGCCTCAAGTATTTCATGTTCACTGAGATGCAGCGTCAGCTTCAGAGAGCTTTGTGTGAAAATTAGCATGTTTTCTGGATTAGAAAAAGTGAGAATCTGCTAGGTGTACCTGTGAACATATATATTTTAAAAAGCCCATCGCTTGCAGGCAGACTATCATTACAAACAAAGCAATCTGATATTCCAAGCGAGGCAGGGGCAATTAGAAGGCTGCACAGACAGGTTTAATTGCCCTGAACACTGCAGATCTTTATGAAGACAACACAGGTATTACAGCTTTCCTCCATCCCAACCAGGCTCTGTAAAAAGCACATTTGTGTGTTCAGAAACTCACTCACACTGTCCTGTCAAAATTATGATGTAGCAGTGGAGAGGGATGCTAAGAGAAGTAGTTACCATAGCAACAAAAATCACCACCACACTGAAGATATCTGAGTGATTCTGTCTCATCTCTCAGGTTCTTACCAGAATGACTTGCTCAAGTTATCTTTCAGCCAACCAGAAGAAAGTCCCTTAGGCACAGGACTCTGTTCTGAATCACCTGAGTGTGGCCATAACTACAAAGTCTCTGGACAGGAAATTTTACTGCATACCTGGCTCCAAAAAATAGGTGGCACTGCCTAGTAGAATGTATGCTACATGAAAGCAGGGTATGTCCACTGTTTTGCTTTTTGCTGAATCTGCATTACCTAAGATAATGCCTGGCACATGCTAAGGGCTCAATAAATATATGTTAAATGAATGATCATAATGAAAAACACAGCACTAACAAGAACCACAGTATAAAACTCCACACTCTCTTGTAAAATCACAAGGCCCAGGATTTGGGTCAAGAGTACTCAGTTTTTCAATCTGATCAGAAGAACTCCAAACAAGATTCCTTAAGTTTTAGTCTGTATCCCTTCCATTTATCATGAACTTTCAACAGACAGAAGAGTACAAATGGTGAAGTAGATGGACTCCGGGACCGAATTGCCTGGGTTTGAATCCTGATTCTATCACCAAGTGACCTTAAAGTGATCAGTTAACCTGTGTGTGCCTCAGTGTGTCCATCTGAGAAAGAGAGTGAGAAACAGGACCTACATCAAATGCTGGCTATTACCATTCAGCACACACTACAGATAAAAAGATGACTAAAATACCCCTATGTTCTTACAACAGCACCACCACATGATATTATATATCTGGCTATATGTTTAACTCTCCCCACCAGGAGGCAGAAGGACGATCATGAGATAACCTTCCACTGTCTCAACTATGCAAAAGCGGGTGGACATTTTGCTACAGTTGGGAAGTGGACTTAGAAACTCTACCAAATCTCTGAAGATCACAATGAATAGATGCTTTGAATTTCCAACCGCTACTCAGAAACTAAGACTGGAAACTAAACATCTGGGCTTGCTTTTTGATCCACAGCACAAAAAAGAAGGAATGTGAGGGACTTCATTGAGACCAAGGGGGTTGAAAGAAAAGAACTGTGATCTCCTCCATCCACACACCACCATAACCGCAGAATGAGTGGCAACACATTTGATTCCAGCCAACTAAAAAAGTGGAAGGAGCCAGCCTCAACCAACCATAGACCAAAAAATCTAGAGGTTAGCTGAGACACTCCAAGCTGGGTGCTCCAATATTAGAAAATTCTGTGTGTAATAAGAAAAATGTGGAAACTCAACCTCTCAGAAAACCTGATTCCAGATAATCTAATTAGCAAAAAAAAAAAAGGAAAGAAAAGGGGGAAAGAAACTATGATTTAAAGGGTTAATAGTCTGGTTGCTTTTCAAATATTTTCTGAAGCCAATTTAGCAGGGAGAAAGAGATTTATATGAACAAATTCTTGGCAGAGACAGTACAGTGAAGAAATATAAAATTATGCAAAGACTTGCTGGGATTAAATGAATTACTGTTGCATATGAATCAGTCTTTTTTCAAGAAGCTATACAGCATAAAATAGACATGGTCTTGTAGTTGATTAGATTTACACTTTCATCTTATTTAAACTATGCCACCTGGAGAATAAAATAATTCAACACTTTTTATACAAAACACCTTGGCTTAATATTTCACAATGAGGGACCTTCCTTTTGAATTAAATTATGCCAAAATGGAAGTCTAGGAGAAGAGAAAATTTAGTATGTGTGATGTTAAACCATTCAATCTGGTAAAGACACTGAGTCTCTGACATTGGAGAACTATTGCAATGCATATTTTCTTATGGTTGGGAAGTAGATTTAAAAACTCTACCAATCTTTAACAACTATACCACAGGCATGTACTATCATGGTTTCTTGTTGGGGCATCAAACTTCTGCAGCATTCAGAAAGTCCAAAAATCTCTGAATGATGCCATTTTTAGTTCACAGATGACATCTAGGAAATAGCTGGAGAGAATGTGATTCTCTCCAGTGATCTTCTACACATAGTGATTTGAAAGGCCATAGTCTACATTATCTAGGACTCCATTCATAAATGTGCTAGAAAGCGTAGCTTCTCAACTAGGGTTCCTAGGAAGGTTGATGTCCTCGGCCCTGGGGGCCTGGGTGGGGATTTGGGGAGATGAGAGCCCCAGGATGAACTCATCCTATATGCATTTTATTAGAGCTCTAAATTCTCTCTGAAATGTCATGCTAATAATACCACTGGCTATTTCAGCCATGATATGCCAAAGGTTGGAGGCAGAAGGACAGGTTATAGGTTCCATACAATCTTAACAGGAGTTTGGAAGAAAGCAAAATATACTGGGATGGGGACTCCATGGCTAAATAAGTATAGTGAATAGTGACACAAAGTAATAAGGGGTTTCTTTACTATAGACCTTGAAAAATCCCTTGATATGCTATTGGAATATGCTAGAGGAATACGATGCTGCTGGATTTCACCAACTTATTTGACGGCACTCATGTTTTAATGGTGTTTCACCTGCATTAAGAACAGAACACAGTTTGAGAACTGCTGCTCTGAGTATTTAGCTTGTGACCAGATGAAGGGGCTTCAATAAGTATTTGAGTTTTATTTGAATTGTTTTTAAAATTAAAAAAAAAAAGAAAGGAGGTATTATTCCAGATGGAGTTCCTGATGATGTAGACATTTTATGATACAAAGGACAGAATGTGATCTGGGAGAAGAGAGAAAGAATATATTTGGATGGCCTCAATTAACTCTGCCATTTTACTTCTACAATATTCCAGGTATATTTTTACATTGTTTGCTTCCTTTTGCTCCATTTGAGGAGTATCACTGAGTGCCTACTATGTGCTTTAGGCACTGGGGGCCTACAGTGGGCCACATGGAACTTCCATCCACAGAAAGGGAGACAGACAATAGAAATACCGATATACAAAATAAACTCAGACTTGAAATATGTTATGCTTTTATGCATGACTCATCAACCTGGTTGATGTGACATAGCAAGAAAGATTAGGGTGACACAGGACTGGAGTCTGTAACCAAGAGAGTCAGTCAGTCAAGCAAAGATCTGAAAAGAGATTTCCCTTACTAGACAAACAACAGGGAAATGAGTTTGGAGTAAAGAGAGTAACTGCAGTTGGAGCACCTCCCAAGAGGGAGAAGGTAGCAAAAGATGAGCCTGTAGACCCAGGGAGGGAACAGAGGTCACACGGGACCACAGAACCCATAGTAAAGAATCTGGATGCACATCTAAGGAAAGGAACTCAGCACTTTTTAACAGTAAAAGCCCTGACATGATTTCTGACATTAAAAATGGGTACTGTTGGGGCATCCCAGGTGGCTTGCTAGTAAAGAATCCACTTGTAAATGCAGGAGACACAGTTTTGATCCCTAATCTGAAACGATTCCACATGCCGCAGAGCAACCAAGCCTGTGCGCTGCAACTACTGAGCCTGTGTCCTAGGGCCCATGGGCCAAAACTACTGAGTCCACATGCCACAACTACTGAAGCCCCCTCACCCTCGAGCCCGCGCTCTGCCAGTGCAATGACAAGCCCGAGCACCTCAACTGAGAGTAGCCCCAGCTCACTCCAACTGGAGAAAAGCCTGAGCAGCAACAAAGACCCTGTTGTTGTTGAGTTGCTAAGCCACGTCCAGCGCTTTGCAAATCCACAGACTGTAGCTGGCCAGGCTCCTCTGTCCATGGCGTTTCCCAGGCAAGACTACTGGAGTGGGTTGCCATTTCCTTCTCCAGGGGATATTCCAGGCCTAGGGATCGAACCCATGTCTCCTGCACTGGCAGGCGGATTCTTTATCATCTGAGCCACCAAGGAAGCCTTAACAAAGACCCAGCATAGTTAAAAATAAGTAAATAAATAAATTTCTCTTTAAAATAAAGGTGGATGCTGTTGTGTGGGAAACAGTGATAGGAAAAAGTAAAGAAATGAAATAGAATAATTATATGGTAGGTTACCTCCTCAAATCTTAGGGCCTAAAAGTCCAAATTCTGTAAGGATGAGTCAAGCCTGATTTTCATCCAACTAAGAAGGACCAGATGTTCTGTGACACAAGGGCACAGCACTATTGTCAGAGGAGATACAGTCATGCCAAAGAAGTGACACAATGAAATTTTTTTTTAAAAATTTGCTTTCATATTAGCTTGTCTACAGCATCATTTATTCTTAACAACCTTCTTTTGAATCATAAATGAAAGGAAAAAAAGAGAAAGAACTCGAGGATAAAACTTTTCTTTACTTACATAAGCATTATTCCTCTAGTAGAGCCCAAATGTGTACTGAAGCCAATTATTTCTTTAAAATAGTAATGCTTTACCTTGATTTTTAATCAATACCCACATGACATTGCCTCACAAAATGATAACTTACCATGTTTAATAACTTTTGAGATTTAAAAGAGAAAACCTTGGCATATGGCAAAATCTGATTAATTCTGGTCCTATTAAATGGGATTCTGTAAAAATCTGGACCTGGGTAATCTGAATCAGTATTCTGCTTTATCCAATTTTTTCAAATTTTGTTCTACAAATTAGGAATTAACAAATAATTACACAGAGGAGGATATTCAATCTGAAGAGAACAAACTATACAGAAATATATTTATGCATAACCAACCACTGATTACAAACTGTTCTTCTACTCATTCATGCAGGCCACTTAAAGGTTACTATTACATTCTTAGCCTACTTTGAGGTTTCTTGCATCTATATATTAGCAAACAAATGTATTTATTTCAAAATATTTCCTAGTTGAAAATTCTCAGTAATTCTTGCTAAACATTGAGGTTGGTTTGAATCACACACAATCAGTGCATTTTAATATTCCAGGTATAACATTTTGCACAATACTTAATAAACAACAGACATATTCAGTCTGGTCACTTGTAGATCTGGTTTTACCTGAATTTCTAAGTCCAGTAACTTACAGCTCTTCAGGTTTAGAAATGAAGCTGAATCTAACTCAGAAGAGACACTACTAATCTTGCTTTATCTAAACATTACAGCAACTGCCCAACAAGGCCAGGTTCCTTGAGTAGACCTGTGCCTGCCCTCTCTGGGAACCCATCCTGGAGACTCCTACCACTAATGAAAGTAAACTCCACCTCCTGACCTCTTCAGCTGTTCCAGGAATACAGTCATACTCAGAGTCTCTGGAGGCAAACTCTGAGTCAGTCTACTGTAAATATAGTCCTGTAGTCTAAGCAGCAGACTGGACTAGATTTTAAAACAAGTGGTTTGCAATAAAAGACAGCAACACTAAAATCACCGTGAAATGCAATCCTGCTAGCTCTGATCTTCAGTTATACAGTAGGTACAGGATGATTTAATTAAAAAAGAAATGCTAGATTATTTTCTTTCTGTTGCCAAGTACTTTGGGACCTCATGTTCAATTAAAAATTAAAACTTGGCCACAAATACCAAGAGTCTAATTATATTTCTCAACATCTGTCTTTCATTCCAGGCCAAAAGAAAATAATATTTACAGAGGAGCAGATTGAGACAAAATATACTACTGTCTTTTCATCTAGTTGAGTTGCTGAACTTCTCCACTGCATGTTAACTTTACATGGTATATCAATTAGGAATGCTTTTGACTGCAAATAAGAGAATCCTTAAATAACACTGGCTTCAATACTTAGTAGTTTATTTTTTGCCTAGAAACCTGGAGAGAGGTGGTCCCTGGGAGTGATTCAGCTATTCCACAATGCTGACAAAGACATAGCTCTCCCCTTCTAGTCTATCATCCTCAGCATGTGAGTTTTCTTCTTTAAGCCTGTCACCTCATTTTTCAAGTTGGCTGCTACCTTTCCAAGCAACATATCCTCATTTAAAGTAGAAAGCAAGAGAGACAGAGGCAAAAGGATTTACCTTCATGGGAGTCATTTTTATTCAGGACGGGAATCTCTCCCACTTCCCCTTAAGCCTCATTGGTTAGGATTGAGTCAAATGCACATCTTTATACCAACCACTGCTGAAGCAGAATGGGCTGACCAGACTGGTTTAGACCAATCACAATTCATCAAGGATTACTGGGGTCAACCTGCTTTGCTTGAGACCAAGCTGACTACAAAAAAAACTGGGGCTCTATTAGCAGGAACAAGAAGGGGATAGGTGATGGGTAGGCAAAAATAGTTGTTTATGCCACAAGTGTTTCACAGAATGGAAGGATCTATGAAAAACCACATAAATGCATGGCCATTAAAGAAAATAATATAATAATATATCTTCCATCTCCTGTTAAGCCTGAATAGTGTAGGAAACTGAAATGGGTCAGAGCTATAAAAGCAGATGAGTTATTATCTAACTCTCCTCCTTGGATTTTCTGAGGATTGTTCTTAATAAGAGAGATGGTTATCTCCATACCAAGTTTTACCATATCCTCTGCAAAGAAGCAGGATGAAATCAAATGGTCTCTGGAAATATCTTCCCACGCCACCAAATGCAGTGATTGCATAACTCCAAGGGTAACAAAAATACAACAGGTTAGTTTATCCACTCTCCCTGGAATGTGATTTAAATGTCCATTTTAAATGTACAACACATACTCCAGTGATATAACAAGTAGTATATGAAGAAAAGGTGACACTTGTAAATACCCTTGGAGGCAATCTGTTGTCAGAATATAGAGCTCCAAAGGAAACATAAGGATGTTTATCTGCCAAGTCAGGCACACATACAAGTAATTTCTATGTTATAGCTAAAAACACCATTGCACAGCCAACCTTAACATTTGGTTGCAGTCTGGCTAAAACTGAATTCCAGTAGCATATAAAGAAATTTATATCATTACACATAAATTAGCAATTTTTAGTGTTTTAAACAGTCAACAGTATTTCTCAAAACTCAGCCAATAAGCAAACTGTGTATATGTATTCCCAGGAATCAAGGACTAAGATAAAAATTAAATGTTAGTAGTCGCCAAGACTGGAAAGTAAGATGCAGTCTCTATTCTTGCTAAGTTTTAAGCACAGGGCAAAATGAATCTGCAAATTTTAGAAATCACCAAATATAATATTGTTAAAGTGATTATCTGGGGTTCAGATATGGTATCAGTTCAGTTCAGTCGCTCAGTCATGTCCGACTCTTTGCAACCCATGAACTGCAGCACGCCAGGCCTCCCTGTCCATCACCAACTCCCAGAGTTTACCCAAACCCATGTCCTTTGTGTTGGTAATGCCATCCAACCAACTCATCCTCCATCGTCCCATTCTCTTCCTGCCCTCAATCTTTCTCAGCATCATGGTCTTTTCAAATGAGTCAGCTCTCCGCATCAGGTGGCTAAAGTATTCGAGTTTCAGCTTCAACATCAGTCCCTCCAATGAACACCCAGGACTGATCTCCTTTAGGATGGACTGGTTGGATCTCCTTGCAGTCCAAGGGACTCTCAAGAGTCTTCTCCAACACCACAGTTCAAAAGCATCAATTTTTCGGTGCTCAGCTTTCTTTATAGTCCAACTGTCACATCCATACATGACCACTGGAAAAACCAGAGCCTTAACGAGATGGACCTTTGTTGACAAAGTAATGTCTCTGCTTTTTAACATGCTGTCTAGGTTGGTCACAACTTTCCTTCCAAGGAACAAGCGTCTTTTAATTTCATGGCTGCAATCACCATCTGCAGTGATTTTGGAGCCCAGAAAAATAAAGTCTGACACTGTTTCCACTGTTTCCCCGTCTATTTCCCATGAAGTGATGGGACCAGATGCCATGGTCTTAGTTTTCTGAATGTTGAGCTTTAAGCCAACTTTTTCACTTTCTCCTTTCACTTTCATCAGGAGGCTCTTTAGATCTTCTTCACTTCCTGCCATAAGGGTGGTGTCATCTGCACATCTGAGGTTATTGATGTTTCTCCTGGCAATCTTGATTCCAGCTTGTGCTTCCTCCAGCCCAGCATTTCTCATGATGTACTCTTCATAGAAGTTAAATAAGCAGGGTGACAATATACAGCCTTGATG
This sequence comes from Dama dama, assembly GCF_033118175.1. Taxonomy (NCBI): domain Eukaryota; kingdom Metazoa; phylum Chordata; class Mammalia; order Artiodactyla; family Cervidae; genus Dama; species Dama dama. The sequence continues at coordinate 40,336,305 of NC_083704.1, read as the reverse complement.
TACTCCTTTGCCTATTTGGAACCAGTCTGTTGTTCCATGTTCAGTTCTAACTGTTGCTTCCTGACCTGCATACAGGTTTCTCAAGAGGCAGGTCAGGTGGTCTGGTATTCCCAACTCTTTCAGAATTTTCCACAGTTTATTGTGATCCACACAGTCAAAGGCTTTGGCATAGTCAATAAAGCAGAAATAGATGTTTTTCTGGAACTCTCTTGCTTTTTCAATGATCCAGTGGATATTGGCAATTTGATCTCTGGTTCCTCTGCCTTTTCTAAATCCAGCTTGAACATCTGGAAGTTCACGGTTCACATATCGCTGAAGCCTGGCTTGGAGAATTTTGAGCATTACTTTATTAGCGTGTGAGATGAGTGCAAGTGTGTGGTAGTTTGAGCATTCTTTGGCATTACCTTTCTTTGGGATTGGAATGAAAACTGACCTTTTCCAGTCCTGTGGCCACTGCTGAGTTTTCCAAATTTGCTGACATACTGAGTGTAGCACTTTCACAGCATTATCTTTTAGGATTTGAAATAGCTCAACTGGAATTCCATCACCTCCACTAGCTTTGTTCATAGTGATGCCTCCTAAGGCCCACCTGACTTCACATTCCAGGATGTCCGGCTCTAAGTAAGTGTGAGTGATCACACCTTTGTGATTATTTGGGTCATGAAGATCTTTTTTGTACAGTTCTTCTGTGTATTCTTGCCACCTCTTCTTAATATCCTCTGCTTCTGTTAGGTCCATACCATTTCTGTCCTTTATTGAGCCCATCTTTGCATGAAATTTTCCCTTGGTATCTCTAATTTTCTTGAAGAGATCTCTAGTCTTTCCCGTCCTGTTGTTTTCCTCTATTTCTTTGCATTGATTGCTGAGGAAAGCTTTCTTATCTCTCCTTGCTATTCACTGGAACTCTGCATTCAAATGGGTATATCTTTTCTCCTTTGCTTTTCATTTCTCTTCTTTTTACAGCTATTTGTAAGGCCTTCTCAGTCAGCCATTTTGCTTTTTTGCATTTCTTTTTCTTGGTATAAAGTATATACCAGATGTAGTATAAAGATGATAATAAAATGTCAAAATTAAACAATTCTAAGTCCTGTGGAAAATTTCCCCTTTAAATTACTTTGCTTAAAAAAAAAAATAAAATAAATTACTTTGCTTCCTAGTAGAAAATAACCATATAAATCAATTAAGCAAAATAGCTCTTGCCAACCTGTTCAGGAATAAAATGAATTCAGTCCTAGTCTAAAGATAGAGGCCAGAAATCTGAGACAACAGAAACTAGAGAGGAAAAGCTTCTGCCTTTCTTTTCATTGTCTCTGTGCTAGGATTACAGCACAGTTCTTTGACACTTAGTAGTCAAACAAGAGACATGCAGGCAATATTTGGCCAGAATGATTTAAAAGACACACACAAAAAATAAGACACAAAACCTTGCCAATACTTTGTATATACACACTTCTTATTTGATTCCTAGGGATGCTACTAAACAATACCTAGCAGAAAATCTAACTTGCATCCCTTTTCTCACATCTCCAAGAACTCCCTGTACTTCTAGAATTTACATGCAAGAAAGATAGAAGGTTTCAGAATTATTCCAAACCGGTGACCCTGCCCCAGACTCTTAACATTAAACTGCTCTATACGGCCTTCTAAAGGAGCTGAACATTACAGCAGGAAAAAAGACCAGACTGCTAAAGTTTTCATATCACTACGTACTTTTTATTTATTTATTTCTGATGACTTAAAAACAAGAATGTGAAATTGATTTAAAAATGAGGATTTCTTCAATGTAACATTCAAAACTCTTCTGAAACTTAGGTGTTTCCATTTCAACTACCATGAGGAAACCATGCAAAAATCTTGTCATAGATTGACTGAACATCACATTTAAGCATAATTTATTTAGTATAGTGTATACCTGTTAATCCCATACTCCTACTAATTTATCCCTCATCCCCTTCCCTTTTGATAACCATAAATTTGTTTTCTATGCAGTGGGTCTATTTCTGTTTTATAAGTAAGTGCATTTGTATAGTTTTTCTTTTTTTAAAAAAGATTCCACAAATAAGCAATATCATATATTTGTCTTTGTCTGGTTTATTTCACTTAGTATAATATCTAGGTCCATCCATGTTGCTACAAATGGCATTATTTCATTCTTTTTTATGGTGACTCAGTGATTCTTGAATTCATTGATTAGAAATGCAAATGAGAGAAATAAGCTGAGTATAAAAACTTAAGGAATGGTGAGTACTGTGACAAACGGGAAAACTCATGCCCCTTATAGGGGTGAGGATCTACTTCATTCCTGGGCCCAGGGTTGCAACAAAACTTGATTTTTTTCTAAAGAAAAGTTCCCGCAAATATATATCTAAAATCTCCATAATTTTGATGTTTAAATTACCACAAAACACTATACTGGGTAAAAGAAATCAAAACAATAAATTGGATTTGCCCACCAGAGCAGATATCTCTGCTGTAACATCATCTGTCAATGGCAACTACAAACCAAGAGACAAACCAGACAAGGAAAACTCATCCATCTCTCCTACAATGAGATTCATCCTATCAAAAAACCATCTGGTGAATAGGAACAGATGTAGCACATGTGGTAATTTGAAGACTGCTTAAATCTTCAGCTAGTCCCTTTCTTGGGTTTTTCAACTTAATTTTGAAACAAAGTAGCTTTATATGGCATATTAAAACAAATAAATCACTCCCAGAGTTTGGGCTATTTCTTCCCCTGCTGGTTCAGTCCAAAAGCTCAGAGGACAGGTAGTCAGATGGTCATCCCCCAAGGAGGAAGTGGAGGCAATGGAAGAGCCTTCATGTTTGCTGGAGGCCATGTCACCACTGCTGTTAGTTACTGTCCCCCATGGAAGGGCAATACAAGTCTGCTGAAACAAAATTTCTAGCCTTAACTCCTACTGTTACTTTTGCACATTTTGGGTCTGATTTAAATTCCAATCTACCCTTCCCATCGGCATAATGGCCCTTCCTCACTTCCATTTATGCCTTTCAAAAATGAGTACAGACTCTCAGTCCATTTTCTCCAGAGCTGACAGACCAAGGCATATGAGAAAAGATTTAGCAAATGAGGGTAAGCTGGCAAGGTGCCAACTCATTTTCATTTGAGGGTTAAATACACTATCTTATCTATATAACCTTTATTATCATTAGTCAAATCTCTATTTCAGCAAGCAGCACTGAAATCTCCTTAGTGACTATTCTCCACTCAGATACATGACCTTTGAAGATTTCTGAAGGAAGCAGAGTTGCTAAAATTTAATAAAAAGACGTAATCTCTCTGAAGATATTTATGCATTTACCAGGAGTTCCCAGGGAGCCTAAATCCAGTATCATATCTGGATTAACAGCTCTGGACAAGAGACAGAGTGAGTAAGTGAGAAAGAGATAGAGAGGGAGAGAACAGACCCTAAAATTATCTTACTGACCACTGTGATTCACATGAGAGTTTCTCTCTATATATTAAACAATGTATGAACCTGTACATACAGTTAAGTTACTTGAAAAGCTCGCCAAATCTTTATTGATCATTTAAAAGCAAATTATTCCCGAAGGAGATGCAAGGTTACATTTAAAGACCAATGGATGTCATTTCATCTCCAAACACTGCTTCAGATCCCTACTGGAATTGTATTATATTCCTAGCACTTAATTTTTCCCTTGAAAATGAATGTATGAGAGCCATGCAGACGGCCTCATTTACAATTTCACTGTATTGATTGCTCCCTGAAAGTGTTCTAATAATAGACAAATGAAAGCAGAATGCATTGTTTAGGTCTCTCATTTTAAAAGTGAGTATGGTTGGTTTTTTGTTTGTTTTTTGACTGTTGAGGGTTTCTTTCTTATTTTTTTTAATTTACTTATTTTTAATTGAAGGATAACTGCTTTACAGAATTTTGTTGTTTTCTGTCAAACTTCAACATGAATCAGCCATAGGTATACATATATCCCCTCCCTTTTGAATCTCCCTCCTTCTTCCTCCCCGTCCCACCCTTCTAGGTTGATATAGAGCCCCTGTTTGAGTTTCATGAGACATACAGTAAATTCCTGTTGGCTATCTATTTTGCATATGGTAATGTAAGTTTCCATGTTACTCTCTCCATATATCTCACCCTCTACTCCCCTCTTCCCTGGATAAGGCTGATTTTTTTTAAGTTTTTTTTTTTTTAAAGACAGGAGGTCAAGAGAAAATACAAATGTTGTGATACCTGAGGTTATGAAAAATAAGTGGGATCAGTGAGAGTCTGTGGACTTGCTTTATCATTGGGAGATTATAAATCAAAATAATCAGTCATGTTGTCACAGGGTCAAGGGCAATCTGAAGACTCCACTCATGCTCAGATAGCACTGAATTCAGTATACATAACTCTTGCTGTGGATCATTTGAAGTCAGCGGAAACTCTATAAGCTCGTGTAAAAATACAATCCCCAGGTCCCAGAGCAGCATATCAATAGTGATTATTATCAACAGCCTATTAAAGACCAAACAAAATGCAACACATGGTAACCAAAGAGCTCCACAAGTAAAGATTTTTTCCTCTGCTAATTCTCATTTACAACTAAAGAAATCAAGCATTTCAATATGAACAGTTAACAATGATAATTGCCACCATCCATTAAATGTATAGACCATGCCAGGCACTACGCCAAGCACTTAACAGGCACTGTGTAAATGAATTCTGAAGATGTCCTTGTGAGACTTGCCATTCTTATCTCTATAGTCAGGGTTCAGGGACACCCATGGAGATTAGATGGCCCAGTCAGGGTCATCCCACCAGTGAGTACCCAAGCTATAGCCCAAACCCAGATCCAAAGCTACATATCTTACCTAAGAAGCTCTAACAACTAAAATTCCCAGACATAGCCTTTTCAGGAACAACACGGATATTTGTTAAAATGAATTCAGAGAGGAAATGGTTGGCTATCTACCCCTCATTCTCTGTTTCCATCATTTAACTCACCTATAGCTTTATATGGGTCTCACTACAAAAGGACTTTCAATTCTATCACTGGATTGCAAAGTTCCCAGACACAGCAGCTGACTTATTTAGGATTTAACAGTGGTTATTTTTAGATGAATAGTGCTCCAGGGGCCTTGTTTAAGGGAATACTATTAATTTCAAAGAAAACAACATTCATCAAATATTACAAATCCCTGTATTCTCACCTGCCAAAACTGAACACTAATACTATCTACTTCAGGTCTTTTAAAATGAGGGATGAGGGAAATTCTCTGGCAGTCCAGAAGTTAGGACTCTGTGCTTCCACCGCAGGGGGCAGGGGTTCAACCCCTGGTTGGGGAACTAAGATTCCAAATGCCACACTGCACAGCCAAAATAAACAAATAAATGAACCAACTGAATTGGAAAGACTTCTAAATTGTTAAAATTTAAGAAATAAAAGTAAAAGGAATAGATGGATGGGTAGATGGATGGATGGATGGATGTCTAGCTTAACAGAAAGATAGATCTGCCCCAAAATTAATGATAAAAGCAACTTCTACTGGTCTCAGGTAATTTATTCATTCACCAAGTGTGTCCTGAGTCAAAATCTAACAACATGGTAGACATTGGAATGCTCCAATTGTGTAAATGTTTCAATGAGGGTAAGCAGAAGACAGTTTTATGGGAACATAGCAGTGGGGAGCTAAATTCCTATCCTAAAGACACCATGGTCATCTTCATCCATAGGTGGCAAATGTCTACAGCACCAGGCAAATGTCTACAGATGTCAGGCAAGTGACATTAGTGAGCTGTGGGGCCTGAAAGCTTGGTCTAAGGGCTTCAACCACTTCTCACTGACGACCAACCGTCACCACCTACTGCCAGCCCTTCCAACTCTGCTGCAAGCAGGAAATTAAGACTTTCGATGAGCAGGTAGCCAGGGCCAGGTCACCAAAAGCCAGGTAAGTCCTGTCAAATTAGAACCAGTGAAACGCTTCAAACAAGGAAGTAAGGCCATCAGATTCCACTTCATCAGCATCACTCCAGTCAGCTACCTCTGGCAAATGGGTCAGAAGTCGGTGACAAGGCAAGACTGAGGTTCCACCTCACCAGTGACTGAATACACACACCCACCCACACATAGCATTAGCCTGTGAAACCAGCCTCATTAGACCTCCTAAAATTAGATTCTGTATCCTCTTACAATTTTCTAACATAAAAAGACTCACTGTAAGCAAGAGTACTTTCCAAAGCTCCCAGTTTTCTTTCCACTTTGTGCCAATGGCTTCAGGCCACATCTTCTCACTATAGTCCCAAAGTATTTTCAACCACAGGTTTACAATGAAACGAGCACCCATCCTCCCCACTGCCTCCAAGGAGACTTATAATTGGTTTTCTTGTACTAGTTGAGCTGAAGCATCTGATAGGAAGGTATACTCAGTACACAAACACACACAAAACCACACACTCACATATCAAACCAGCAACCTAGATTCACATTTCTGCTAGGAAATACCATGGATCAGCTTCCAATGGGGGTGCCTTTTAGGTTTTTATAATGATCAACTGACAACAACACTAATGACTGATAATAACACTAATCACATTTTCTGAGTGCCAGACGTACAATGTACAGTTCGCACATGACCTTAACATTTAATCCTTGCATGGATCCTAGGAGGTTAGTGCAATTACTATCCCCAATGTGCAAGGACAAAGAGCAGCGCTTAGGCACATTAGTGAGCTGGCCACAGGTTACCAATCCAGTAAATTACAACCCTGAGATCTGAACCTGGAGAGCCTGACTCCAACCCCTGTGTTTCTCAAAACCATGCCAACCATATTAAGTGCAAGAACAGAGGCTGTCTACACAGCCTTCTGCCATTCTGCATCAACAACAAAAACAGCAGCAACAGAACTCATAACTTACAGGGTCTCAGGGACCATGTCAAAAATTTTACATTGTCTCTCATATTTAAGAGATGACTCTCAGAATCTCTGTGCTCGTGTTTTGAGACAATGCATCCATTTCTTTTTCCTTTCACAAAAATCCACCCCAGAACATGCTCTCATTCAGTAATTCCTTGTTTATACGAGCAGGAAGGGCTTTGGAGCCTGACACATCAGAGTATGACTTGGGGGTCACTGAGAATTTGTCCAAACTTCAGTCCGTTCTATGCTCTCTGAGCCACTCTGTCCTCATCCGTGAAATGAAGGTTCCAGTCTCTCTTCCAGAACTCTTCAGAGGATGACAGAAGACACCACATGTGAGTGAACGTGTGTGTGCACTGCCCAGGACCTGGCAGGACAGGCACACAGCAACTGGCCATGTCCTCATTCAAGTCAAGACCTGCAACCAAACTGCTTCCTGTGCTCTCACCCTTTTAATGAATCCCATGCTGTACACTTCGTCCTCAGGCTCCTTATGAGGCTTCCCTGGACTCTGCTGAGTCGGTAAACTCCTCTGTCCCTGCATCTACAAAACCCTATAGCATTTGTCATACAATCAGAACACAGAAAACAGACTTAAGAAGCTGCATGTTAATTGAGGAAACCTGCTGATTGACAATATGTCTGGGAAATGTTTGTAAACAAACTGAAACATCTGCCCACATACAAGCCTGAAAACAGACAGGATACTTAGCTTTTGAAGGGGGTAATAGGAGGTAGGGTAAAACAAGCCCTATTTTATCAATCTCTAGGAACAGCAACGCTGTCTGCTTTCTATCTACAAAGGCATCAGCACAGAGTCCTTATTGCTAGATGCTCATAACAATACAAACAGGGGTCATACCATTCCATGATCACCTCTCCAATTTCCTTGAGATCATGTGTTAAAATACATCTTTGTTCCTGTGGTGATAACATTCATAGTCTAATGTTAAAAAGTTCCGCCCTTTCAAAAGTCCCTTCATTCATCTAGCTGCATATCAAGTTCCTACTATATGCCTGGTACCATTATACACAATGATAAGATAGTCCAGAAGATCCCAAACAGTTTCTCCAGTTATTCTTTCTCTACCATCTCACTTATAAATCAACCAAGATAAACGTTTCTGAAGCAAACCTAGTTTCCAACAGTATTTAAAAATGCTAAAAAACATTTCAATGCATTTCATTAAGGCTTTTGTGAAAATGTGTATTTTTCCCAGTCCCTGTTGTATTTTTAGAATATATGCATTTCCCTCTGTTGATTCTCTAATCTTGAATGGGATACATTTTAACAGAAGAAAAGAAAGCCTGAGGAGAATTCATTTACACGTTAAGATAGACACATATTCACCAAGACTCCACTATTGTGTGCGAGCTCTGTCCTTTTCCTTCTTAAAATATGAGACTACACCCTCCTTCATTAGAATTCTAGTAAAGTGCGCTATTATATTACAAATCAGTTTTGAGGAAAGGGCAAAAGCATGTCTGTCGCACATCCACTGACATAATAAAGAAGAGCTAGCTGATTTTGTTTTGTTTGTTCGGTTTTTGGCTGGAGCATGTGCTTGTGGGATTTTAGTTCCCTGACCAGGGATTGAACCCTGGCCCTCAGCAATGAGACTGCACAGTCCTAACCACTGGACCACCAGGGAATGTCCAATAGAGCTTACTTTGGAAAATGCTTATAACTGCTTGTTCATGGCCAGGTTACCTGCACTTAGTTTTCAAGTTTTCTCTGACTTCTTTCAAGTACCACGATGTTTTCAAGGTTCCTCTACAACTGAAAATTTTTTTATATTTGTAGTTGCATATTTGAATTTTTTATTACAGTGGAAATGTTATATATAGGAAATCATCAGGCTTTGCATTTTAATAATGAGTGATAAACAATGAAGCAGAAGAGAAAAAGGAAGCCGCCCCAAGCAGGACGAATATAGCAGGAACAGTACAGAGGACAGACAGTCTACACATTGGTGTAGGGAGAGGAGCTTATGATCAGGGGTTATTAATCTGACTGGCACTCTGACATCAGCCTAACAGAGAGCAAATACAACAGAGTGTCTTGCAGAGCTCTTACCTCCAGATCCACTCCACTGACAAAAGCACAGAGCATCTTACTTACAATTGTAAGCCCTAATTTTGCAGGCAAGCATATTTTGCATGACTTGGCAGGGTACAAATGAACACAAGAAGACTGCATCTGTCAGGTTCCTTAGAAAACCAGGCAGAACCAAATATAATTCCTTACCTGAAAAACATAAACACATAACACAAATTAAAATTCAATTGGCATAATTTTATGTCCTTCTTAGTCATTTAAGCCACATGTTTAATCAATTATTTCTTCTTCTCACGGAAGACTGGCAAAGGCAAGGGGATATCGAAGTCTTAATTCAAAGCACATTGTTCCCACCAACTCAAGACTGTTTTGATGGAAACGTTTCCATCTAGAATGTATATTTGATAAGTGCTCCTAACACAAATATATGAAACCACTGCATCAAACATAACTCAGAATTGACAGCAATTATATTATTAACGGGACAGTTAGTCAGTTCCAGGACACAATAATTACATAATAAGTCCTCCACTCTCACTCAAAATCCCATCTAATCCCTGAATTCACCTATTCACTAGTTGAATATCCATCCATTCACTCAGTACAACAGGTACTGAACACAAACTATGTCCACTGATGATCCACGGAGAAAAAGCATGATGCCAGCCATTAAGGACTTTAGATACTAATGTAGAAATAAATGATGTTAAAGCCTTTTCCCTTGTTACTAGTAAATTCCTAAAAAAATAATTGTATTAGTTTTTACTTCTGCCTACTCAATAATGGATACAGTGAGTATAATCAGAACTATTGTGCTAGGAATGCAAAATACAATAGTGAATGAAGCTCCAGTCCCTGCCCTCAGGGACCTTAGAATTTGGTAGTTAAATACAGATGTTTTAATGTAAGTGTGCATGATATGATGGCACAATAGGGAGCTGTAGTATTGGGTGAGAGAGCGCCTCTTTGATGACACACCTCTAAAACTGAGACCTAAACGATTATTAGGGCTTAAAGGAAGCATCATATAGGTGGGTGAAAGTGGTTCTCAAAGTGTGGTCAGGGGACCCAGGAGGATTCTCCAGGCCCTTTCAGAGCATTGACAAGCTCAAACCATTTCCTAATAATACTAACACATATATGCCCTTTTCACTCTCAGTTTTTTTAAAGTATACTGTGGTGTTTTCCAGAGCCTATGTGACTAGTGGCATCACAACTGAATGAAGGCAGAATCAATCACGAGAAACCAACTATATTCTATTAAATCAGACCAGAAAGAAACAGACAAAAATATAAACGAATATCATTGCTACATACATATTTTTTAATTTCTCAGTTTTAACTTCTATAAAGGTGATTACATAAGAAACAAAGCCTTTCTGCATTCTCAAATATATTTATGAGTTGAAAAAAGTAAACTACGGACTTTGATTAAGTAATATATTGACATTGGTTCATCAATGCTAAGAAAAATACACACTAACACAAGAGATTTTTAGAGCAGCTTTGGGTTTACAGAAAAATTGTACAAAAATACAGAGGTGGACATGACTTAGTGACTGTATAGCAGCAACACAAGAAGTTATTAATAAGAGAAACTATGAGGTAAAAGGGAAAAGGATATGTGGGAACTCTATATATAATTTTCTGTGCAATTTTTCAGTAAACCCAAAGCTGCTCTAAAAACTAAAGTCTATTAAAAAGAGAGAAATTCACATACCATATGAAAAAATAAACTCAAAATGGATAAAAGACCTAAATGTAATACTAGAAATTGTGAAACTCCTAGAAGAAGAGAGAAAAAAAAAAAAAGTAAAATGCTCTTTGACATAAATTGCAGCAATTTTTTTTTTTTTTAATATCTGTCTCCTAAGGCAAAGAAAACAGAAACAAACAGGACCTAATTAAACTTAAAAGCTTTGGCACAGCAAAGGATGTCAACGACAAGACAAAAAGATAAACTATTGAATGGGGGAAAATATTTGTAAATGATATGACTGAGAAGGAGTAAATAATCAAAGTGTATAAACAGCTCATACAAATCAGCATCAAAATAACAAACAACCTGACTAAAAAAAATGGACAGAAGACCTAAATAGCTATCTTTTCCAAAGAAGACATACAGATGATCAACAGGCATATGAAGAGGTGTTCAACATCATTAGTCATCAGAGAAATGCAAATCAAAACCACAATAACATACCAGTTCACACCTGTCAGAATGGCTATCATCAAGAGAAACACAAATAACAAATATTGGCAAAGATGTGGAAAAAAAGGAACCCTTGAACACTGTTGGTGGGAACATAAATTGGTGAAACCACTGTGGAAAAAAGTATGAAGATTCTTCACAAAACTAAAAACAGAACTACCATATGATCTAGTAATTACACTGCTGGGTATATATATCTGAAGAAAACAAAAACACTAATTCAGAAAGACACATGCACCTAGTATTCACAACAGCAGTATTTATGATAGCCAAGACATGGGAACAACCTACGTGTCCATCAACAGATGAATAAACAAAGACATTACACACACACACACATTCTATGGAATATGACTCAGTCATTAAACTGAAATTTTGCCATTTGCAACAACACGGATGGAATTAGAGTATATTATGCTTAGTGAAGTAAGTAGAGAAAGATAGTTGCTATAGGTTATCATGTATATTTGGAACCTTAAAAATAAAACTAATGAATGTAAGCCAACCTAGACAGCATATATATGAATATATGATCAAACTAGACAGCATATTAAAAAGCAGACACATTACTTTGCTGACAAAAGTCCGTCTAGTCAAAGCTATGGCTTTTCCAGTAGTCAGGTATGGATATGAGAGTCGAACCATGAAGAAAGCTGAGCACCAAAGAATTGATGCTTTTGAACTATGGTGTTGGAGAAGACTCTTGGGAGTCCCTTGGACTGCAAGGATTTCAAACCCGTCCATCCTAAAGGAAATCAGTCCTGAATAGTCACTGGAAGGATTAATGCTGAAGCTGAAGCTCTAATACTTTGGCTACCTGATGCGAAGAAGTGACTCACTGGAAAAGACCCTGATGCTGGGAAAGACTAAAGGCAAGAGAAGGGGATGACAGAGGATGAGATGGTTGGATGGCATCACCAACTCAATGGACATGAGTTTGAGCAAGCTCCAGGAGTTGGTAAAGGACAGGGAAGCCTGGTATGCTGAAATCCGTGGAATCACAAAGAGTCAGACATGACTGAGTGAGTGAACTGAACTGAATGAATATAAGAAAAAAGAAAGACTCACAGACAGAGAACAAGTTAGAGGTTACCAGTGGGGAGAGGAAAGGGGGAAAAGGGCAAGATAGAGGTGGAGGATTAATAAGCAGAAACTATTATATATACAATAGACAAGCAACATAGACATATTGTACAGCACAGAGAATGTAGCCAATATTTTATAACTATAAATGGAGTATAATCTATAAACATTTTGAATCACTATGTTGTACCCCTGAAAATAATATTGTAAGCCAATTATTCCTTACAAAAGAAAGAGGGGGGATTAAGAATGCTGAGATCAAATGGTTTGAGAACCACTGACCTATAAAAAAGAAGAATTGAAGCTACTGAAGGAGGTGGGCAGAGAAACCTGTAAACAGACTGCTCGGCAACCAGGATGAGAGGTGATGGTGACTAGAACTAAGCTGTGACTCTGAAGAATGCTATGGACAAGACAAATGCTTCCCAGCAAGACTGCCTGAAACAGAACACCTCCTCTCTCTAATGACAGCTAAGAGGGACTACGAAAACAAAAAGCCTCAGAGACAATCAAGCTACAACCAATCCTTGTAGACACCATAGTAGCAGAATTTAGATATTAAGACTTTTCAGGTCCGCTCTTATCAAGATTAGAATAATTAAGATTTTGTTGTTTTAATATATACCAGGTAACTTGAAAATGTCATCATAGACTAAAGTGACTAAAGTCACTTTCTCCTGTGGCAAAGAGAAGGAAACTTAGGCAGAGTCTGTACAGACATTCCAATTCTCAAGTTCAAATCTTCTGGACATGATTAACGTAAAGCTGGGGGCAGGATGTGAGCCTTTAGATCTTTGAGCTTTCTTCTGGGTTAGGGTTTTTAAAAACTGAGCAGTAACCCCCAGAGAGTGCAGGATGCTAGGGAAAGGCAATTAAAGATATGCAATTTTCAGATACCAAGTGACATAAATTTATAGCTATTGCTTTGTACTACTACTCAGTACAGGACAAGCTAGGTTCAGCTGTCCATTCATTCTTTCAACTGACCTTTATTAAACGCCAACTGTGTGTCAGACCTGACATACAGGACCTGGTGATCAAGTTGATGAACCGATATTAAAAAAAAAAAAAAAAGACCAGAAATATAGAGTCTGATATAGTTAAAAGATAAGGAAAGGATGCTATAGGCACCCAAAGGAAGGACATCTCCTCCTTTCTGGAGTAGATGTTGTCAAAATTGAGGTCTGGTTAACAAGTAGTATTTGGCCAGGTAAGGAAATGAAAGGCCCAACCACGTTGAAACTTGGGGGAATACATGTACAAAAGGCAGAAGCAACACAGGATCCCAAAGCAACTCTGGGAAAGGGGATTAAACTAAACGCTGGAAAAGACAGAGGAGTGATGACAGTGGGCATGATTGGCATCCTCAACTTAGCCAGTTAGGAACAGTTTGATAGAAGGAGATGGATACAGAGATGTTCTGGAATACCACTGATGAAAATGAAGTGGAAGTGTTAGTTGCTTAGTGATGTCCAACTCTTTTGAGACCCCATGGACTGTAGCCCTCTGTAGGCTCCTCTGTCCACAGAATTCTCTAGGCAAGAATCCTGGAGTGGGTTGCCAATCCCGTCTTCAGGGGATCTTCCTGACCCAGGGATCAAACTCAGGTCTCCTGAGTTGTAGGCAGATTCTTTACCATCTGAGTCACCAGGGAAGCCCAGGACTCTGCAAATGACAGGATGCACAAAATTAAAGAGAGGAAAACAGCACGAACAGCCAATTCTCTCTAGTGGAAGAGCTGACAGCCATCTAAGACTTGGTCACACAGGAGTGGAAGGCATTTGGTGGTGGCCAGAAAACTGTAGCCAAGATTGTGAGGAACATGAAATGAAAGGAAACCCTGGAAGTATCTGAAAAATGTGATTCATAATAACTGTTGTTACTACTATTATTGGAGCTCTCCTTGTAACTGAGCATCAGGACAAATAAAGATGAATTTTATTCTATGTTCTATGTAAAACACAGACCAAAATCAGCTATTACACTGTGCTGTGGGCTAATCATTTATTATGTGAGTGAAGTTGAAAGTTATATTCAGAAAGAGCTGATATTACAGAATCAAATCGTGGCCAAGCAAACAAAGGGGAGGCCTCCAGCCATGTTCTGGAATCTTTATTCTAAAATACATATTTTGTTTGAGCCTCCTCCGGCAAAGTCCAGGTGATACAAACAGAGCATCCTCTTTCCACCAGGCTCCATAACCTTGAGGGTAGGATTTAAAGTCAAAATAATGATGCAATGGAAGACGGGTCAGAAAGACTACAGCGCAAATGAGGAAAATCCAACTTCCTGGAGGGCAAAGCTCTGGTTAACGGCAGGCAGAACAGGATGGGGTCCAGTTGCTGCTAAAGCTTAGATACATGCCACAAATTAAAATCAGAAAATTGAAGCCCTCAGGCAAACAGGAGAACAAGAGGAATGGGTAATCAGTAAAATGATGGTCGGCGACCATAGAGGAAGCATCCTGTAATTCTGCCAAGTGTTCTAATGGAGACAGGGATGAAAACATGTGAAACCTGAGAGTTCAAAAGGGAGGTACACGTGTCACAGAGGGGTTGGGAGAACAGGCTTTTTAAAAAGTGACTGAGGAGCTGGGATTTATAAGCAGAGAGGTAGGAAAGAAATCTTTAATACTGCTTCTCATGTAGAGATGCATCTCCCTCTAAGACAAAATCTGGCATTAACAAACGAGATGAATGAAGAAGATGAACTCACAAATTTTATAAAAGATCTCACAACATAAGTCCTCTAAATTGAGATTTATTTCACAAATACTGGTTTATATACATTTAGACAACCTATTTAATGTCATTAGTGACTCTGAGAATCAGACTTAAGTTCAAAATTTGCTATTTAGATTAGAATTTCTCCAAACGTGGCCAAGGGAGAACCTAGCGCTCTCTCACTTGAGATATTTGTTTTAAAAAAAAAAAGTACACTTTAGAACTCAAATCAGATTCATTTCATTGGGATCTTCAGGTCACAGGAATACGAAATTTTCACAAGCTCCCCCGAAGAATTTTACAAACACTGAAATTTGAAAGCCACGAGGGGAAAGGAGGCAAACCTTGAAGGATGGACTGTTACATATTCAACTGTTCTCAAGGAACATAAGAAATAAAATACTACTTGGAATTTTTGTAGCCAAAGAAAGAGTTTTACAACAGGAGGTGTCTTTGGATACTGAAATGAGTTACCAAAGAAGAAGCAGCTTATAAAAAAATCTCTGAACCTTTCTTTATATAAGATGCAGTCAAAACATAAGAGTGAATATAACAAAAAAGAAACAAACTCACAGATACAGAGAACAAACTAGAGGTTGCCAGTAGGGAGCGGGAAGGAAGGAGGAACAAGACAGGGCAGAGGATTAAGAGGTAGAAATCGCTATGTATAAAATAAATAAATATGCTACCAGGACACGCTGTATTGCATGGGGAATATAGCCCATATTTTATAATAACTATAAATGGAGTATAACTTAAAAATTGCAAATCACTATGATACACATCTGAAACCCTTAATACTGTAAATCAACTAATGACTTACAAATGACTCAATGCCAGTTTTAAAAAAAAGATGCAGTGGGCAAGCTATTTAACCTCTCCGAACCTCACTTTATTCATCTTTAAAACAGGTATTACAAATAATGTCATAAATCTTAAGAGAACTTACCCAGCTAATACATTAATTATGTGCACAGTGCCAGGCACAGAGCAAGTGCCTAATGGTTGTAAGCTATAATTATCTGGATAAAATATTTGCTTAAAATGATATAGCTAGTCCTGCATTTAGAAGAGGAGAAAAGTGTCCATTACATTTCTGCCCTTAGCCCTGAGACTCCCTGAAGTACAAGTAAGGAGCCTTCAGCTGCCCTGTTCTCATAAAGAAAGAAACTGTCCTGCCCCCTGCTGGGCAACGGGTTATTAACACAGAGAGAGAAAAGGAATGAGATGTTTGCCGCATCAGTCAGGCCAGAGCGGTTTCATTGTGTGGCAGGGTCAGCTTCAAAGAGCAAACAGTGTCTCTCCTTGTCTACTTTGATGTCTCTTTTCAATCTCAGATTATGATGTCGCACTAACCTTTAGAGAAAAGGGCACTGTACTACACAGTTCTGATAAGCTGCTTTCTAAAAAAACACTTCCTAGACACTAGCAGTACTTCTTACCAAGAGGACAAGACAACAATTGTGTCATTTAATAGTGGCCTTAGGAAAAAGACACCAATGACAAAAGTGATTTCCAAATGTCACTGAAGAATGTTCTTTGTAAGTATCACTGAGGCAAATATGGACAGTAGGTATTGTAAGAATATATGTTCATGTGAATTGTATATGCACCTATAAACATTTTTCTCCTTCACTGAAATATATACAAATTCTACAATTAAGTTCATGTAACATTTTACAGCTTAAAAGAAAATAGAATAATTGAAAGACTTGATCACTAATTTTTTAAATTTCCTTCTTTGTTCTGTTCAGTCTTTTACAAATACAGAATTTCTTATGGAAGAAATTTTTAAAGGTATTTACCTTTAAAGCTGTTTCTAAAGATACCTAAAGGTATTTTGAAGATTGAGACTCAAACCTCAGGTTTTGTGGTTTACTTTAATATGATGTCAGCCAAGTCACTTAATCTCTTTAAGCTTTAATTTTTGCCTTTAAGATGCCTACTTAGGTTTCTTGTGAGGCATAAATGAAATAATGTATAAGAAAGTGTTTTACAAATGGCAACCCATCACATAAAGAAAATTTAAAGTCAAAATGAATCACATAATTAATCTAAAATGGTTCCTCTCCATAAAATTTTAGAAATGATTTTGTAAAGGTGTAAGTGCAATCTCAGAGGTATGATTTTTAAGCATCCAGAAAGAGCCAAGCTACTAAGGGGACAGGCCTTCCTGTGTATTGACAAAGACTCTCTCTTAGACCAAACTTTAGCTGGGCCCCTCTAAGTCTTGTTCCTCATTCCACTGTTGGCCTGCCTAGCTCCATTTTAACAAATCATAATAGCTCTCCCCTCCTTGATACCTAATTACCTTGACTTGCCTTCAGCAGCAATCCTGTTAGTGGACCACAATTAAGTTCATGTAACATTTTACAGCTTAAAAGAAAATAGAATAATTGAAAGACTTGATCACTAATTTTTTAAATTTCCTTCTTTGTTCTGTTCAGTCTTTTACAAATACAGAATAATTGCCTGGATACAGGCAATTTTTCATGGACACAAAGTCTTACAGAAGAAGCAAATTCATTTGCCCTCACCGTCAGCTATAATCACACAAAATCCTTCTCATTGTTTTTCCAAAATTTCTCCTAGAAAACCTTACTTCTCCTTCCTAACCCATCTACTATTCACTTGAAATCTAACACATCATGGCTCCTGCAGGAAAAACTAACATTTTATCAATTATTTGAAGGCATAAAAGCAAAACTGTTATTTCCTACTTACCGATGAGAGGCAAAATTTTGATCATTACAACAAAGAGTAAATCAAGCAAATATGCCAGTATCTGATGTAAAAACAATGACATATTAAAAATTAATTTCTGTCTCTATTCAAGTGACAGTTGCAAGAAGGAAAAAAAATAAACAGCTAATTGGTGACAAAATGAAACAGTTAACTATTTAAAATATCTATCAAAGACTTATTAACATTAAGGACACTCAAAAACATCTTCAACCAATTTGATGCTTACTCACTTGTTTTAGTCTCCAGATTTTTACCCTCATCATCATTTTTTCAAGGGTAATAAGGAAGTTATTTCACAAGTTTCCAAGACAAGTATTTTATTAACTGTATTTTATGATGTAATTTTATTGTTGAGTCTACCTTCTTAGTGGTGTTACTGTGAAAGGAAATACCTTAAGGAAAACAGCTTTATATAAACCAGTTTTACCCCCCAAAGGCAGTGTTAGTTCCAGGAAGCCAAACAAAGTAAAACTTTGGAAAAGCGCTATTAGGTTTCAAATTCTATCTTCTCATTATTTGAAACCAAATATGCCAAGTTACAGATAAACACATGGCAAACTCCTAATCAACAGATTTGAACATTATCTTGGAGGTTAAATCCATTTGGAGAACATATCAGTTAATTGCTATTTTCCATGTTTAAAAGATCTGAGTACCTTCCAATTAAAGGAGGGTAGAAGAAGGGCCAGTTCAACACCTACTATCCCCCAAAACACAACATATTTAGAATATTTCAATTTTTTTACCCATTTCCCACCCCACCCCATCCCCACCCCCACCCCCACCCCCAGCTTTTGGCAAACACCGATTTTTACTTTGCTTCTATGAGTTCTCATATATAAGTGAGATCATATAATATTTATCTTTCCAGGTAGCATCGAGGCCTATCTCTGTTGTCACAAATCATAGTTTCCTTTTTATAACTGAACAGTATTTCATTGTATATGCATACACCACATTTTCTTCTTCCAGTCATCTGCTGATGGAAACTTAGGTTGCTTCTGTGTCTTGGCTATCACAAATAATACTTTTCTATGAACATGGTGGGGAGGGGGATGCAAATATCTCTTTGAGATAGTGATTTCATTTCCTTGAGATATATTTGAACTGTTAGATTCTACGGTAGTTCTATTTCTAATTTCTTGAGGAACCTCTGTAACATTTTCCACAGTAGCTATACCAATTTACATGTTCTCTCAGTGAATGCTTAAATAATTCACCCAAGAAGGTAGTTCTCTCCTTTTGACAATTAAGGAAAGAGCTTAGAAAATTTAATTGACTTGTCTGGGCTCATGGTCATTTCTGACCAGATGCAGCCCATATTCTTGTACCCTATACCTGCAGTCTTTAAGAGTAGCACATTTACACAAACACGTGGGAGTTTATTTGAAATAAAAATCACTATTTTGAGCAGAGTTGTAGATGAGGCAGGGAAAGAGTGTGGGCAATATTAGAATTAATTTCTTTCAAACCATATTTGATGGAATTCAGCATGAGGATGGTAGGCATATAAGCATACAAAATAAATATCTTCTAAACATGTAAATGAGACCCAAGGATATGACTATATATATTGATGGCCTACAGAAAGGTTAGCATAATGCTTTAATATTTTCTCATGTGAATAATGAAATTAACTTACCACAATCAGCAAGTGTAGAAAAAAATTAAGGCAACAGCTATTCTTCAAAGTTACCATAATTATTAAAATGAAATCTCATTAACCCTGCGCCAACTTATTTCAAATAGTGCCCATTCGAGGAAACTGTTATCCTGGAGGCAACTTTCTGCATTACTATGTTGTAATACAAATAATGAATCACCTTTGAACCTGGATAATTCAAAATTTGTCCTTTCTGATCTCTTACATG
This sequence comes from Dama dama, assembly GCF_033118175.1. NCBI lineage: Eukaryota > Metazoa > Chordata > Mammalia > Artiodactyla > Cervidae > Dama > Dama dama. The sequence continues at coordinate 40,316,716 of NC_083704.1, read as the reverse complement.
TTACATTCATACAGCATTACCATTTTTACTTCTCCACTTATGAATAAGCTCTCACCTTAAATTTCTAAAATACTTTCAACTTTCACAATGAAAGAATCCAAAGATATTCTGAATATCCAAAGATACTCTGAATCTGGGAACAACGACACAATATGCAGGTGATGAAAACATTAATATAGGAGAATTCATGGATTTCTTCTTCTCTTTCCTAACTGAGTCTCCTCTCTGACCCCCACTGAATGAAAAGGAAAGGGACAATCTGATGAGTTTCCACATCAGAGTGAGAATGGAGGCTGCCTACCACTGGGGAAACAGGGTCTGTTAGGAAGAAACTGTACACATTTCTGGGCAGCACAGCTAACGAACTGAATGGTGGTACATGACGGTGTAAGTGAAAGCAAAGTTCTCAAGTGCTGAGTAGCAGGAGAAAAGAGCTGCAAGAAAATTTCAGTAAGAGCTGTCATGCAGTCAGTGGTCTTGGACCACCTTCAATATCTTGTAAAAACATGCATGCATGTGAAGTTGCTTCAGTTGTTTCTGATTCTTTGCGACCCCATGGATTGTAAGTCATCAGAATCCTCCATCCATGGGATTCTCCAGGCAAGAACACTGGAGTGGGTTGCCATGCCCTCCTCCAGGGGATCTTCCCCACCCAGAGTCAAACCTGCATCTCTTAAATCTCCAGCATTGGCAGGCGAATTCTTTACAAGTACCACCTGGGTTCTTTGTAAAAACATGAGCGAAGATCAAAATTCACATGGGACTATGCTTCTTTAAATGCAACACTGCTCTGGGACTGGACAGGGTGAGTACAGAGTTATAAACATGATCTGTGCACGCCAGCCTCCAGCACCTGCTATTTGCAGAGGTATCCACAACAACAAGCCTTTCATAGTATCTGGACATCCTGAAATATGCCCTTTGCCCACTGGACACGCTCAACGTGAAATATGGTGGCAGTCTTTTTCCTATAAACTACATGTATGGAAAATTATGGTAATATTCCCAAGTGACACATTCTGTGTGAGGTTAATGACAGACATTCTTATTATCAGTGCAGTGTACTCAGAGAAGAGAGCTAAAGTGAAAGCTATACAGTGTCTATGCTTCAGTCTTGATTAAAAGTAACACCCACAAACATACCATCATAAGAAAGAGTTAACTACTTACCTATTAAGTATTTGCTAAGATGGTGACTCTATTTAACTGTTACCTAACCTTGATAAAAAACAGAATTCCTTTGGAACTTAATATTTGAACTTTTACATAGACAGAGAAGTTTGAAAGTTTTTCAGTTCAAGAAAATAACTCTAAAACTATGAAGAAATAATTCGCTTTCAGACACTTAAAATATACTTCAGAATCCTGTAATATATCACAGCCTCAGGTTATTACAGTTTTGAATGCAAAGTTTATAAAATCATTCAAAAGCCTTTCCCAAATTATGTCGATTTCTATTAGCTAATTTTTTTAACCAGAAACCTGGAGAAAAAACTATATTTGATTATCTATATGGACTCTTTTTCATAAATAAGTGACTTATAACCATTAAGTGACTTATAACCATTGACTTATAACCATTTTGGAGGGCATTTACAGAAAAGAGATTTTCTGAACATGAAAACAAAGGGACTCTACTGTAGCTATACAACCAGTTGATTTTTTAAAATATAGTGTAAATTAAATTTCTATAAATAAAACCATAACCTCTTAGTTACTTAAACCATCTTCTCAGAAGATGTAGGGACAAATAACAACTTCAGTTTGAGGTTTCTCTGACAGCTTCTTTACAGTTTGATTCATTAAACTGGAACTCTAAAATGAATCCTTAAAGAAATTAAAAAGAAAAAAATACTCATTTCTGCTTTCTCTGGTTTAAAAGTTAAGATTTCCATCTTCTGATATAGAAAGTAAGACATACTTTAATTTTAACTAAATGAAGCACCTAATTTCCTCTGAAAAATACTGCAAGACCTTCTGCTCCAGGGAGACATTTAGGAGCATTTCTTCTCTTGCCAGGAACTTCTCCAAGGAAGAGCTAACATGAGAGGCCCATTTCTGTGATACCTCACTGCGTTACACACAGCTTAAAGGCACCTGAAATCCTAGAGCCTAATTAAGTGGTTCAAACCCCAAAAAAAGGACACTTGCTGACTTCAAGAGTGTACTGACCCTCTAGGAGATAAATCTCTCACTCCTCGTTGAGTCGCTCAAAGAGGCACAGAGAGGAACGAACACACACACACACACACACACCCCAAAAAAAAAGAAAACAAGAGAGCCACGCATTGTTAAACTAATCACCTTCCCAAGTCAAGACTGGGGCAGACTAAAACTAACAAAACCAAGGGAAGAGAGGGAAAGAAAGGTATTCATTGTCTTTAAAGATGTAACAGCTGATTTTATTATACCCAAAACTTTCCACATATTGGACAGTCTGTCTCACTGCTTTTTTCTTTCATGCGGAGCTTGTACCCAAGAAAGGCACTCGTGAAACACTTGGAAAAAAAATCTGTACTTGGCACAGGACAAGCTCTCAGAAGAACAAACAGCTGCTATTGTTCTTTGCGTGAAGTGGGACTCCAGACCAAGTGTGTAATTACAGCAGAATAATATTTAAGCAAGCAACCCAACGGCAGGAGAGGAAAGCCACCATAAGCAGCACCTATCATAAATATCTTTGTCCAATAAAACTGATCTGAATCTAATCTCCTTATTGAAAGGGATAGGTCAAACAGACTCAAAATGAAGCTCATTTTTATATGGCTGATGTGGCACTGAAATTAAAACTCAAGCCCAGCTCAAATCAGACAACCCAGATTCAAATCCTGGCTCTATGACTTTCTAGCTCTGATCAGTAGAAAGTTACATAATACTGGTAACAATTCAGCTTTCTTGTCAGATTTGGACATGACCACAGTACCTCTCCCTCATAGAACTATTCTGAGATTGAAATGAAAAAGTGTATGTTGAACTTTTAACATATAGTACATGTAGAATAAATGCTAACCATCACTACTGATGTTGCTTTTTGTTATCATCACAATGATTGTCATCAACACCATCATCATCCATAAGACCAAGCTCACAGCAGGCTCACAATTTTGAATGTCCAGTGATTAATAATTGCAAACATTTAATGATGGTGTACTACATGCCAAACATTGTACTATGAGATAGTTACTATTACTATCCCCTTTGAAAAAGGAAGAAACTGGCCATCAAGAGAGGTTAAGAAACTTGCTCAAGGTCACACAGTTGGGAAGCAACAGAGCTGAAATTTGAGCCCAGGCTGTCAGGCTTCAAAGTCTAAGGCCTTAGCCACCCCACACCCTGTTTTAAAATAGAGCAACAGTGGGGATTTCCCTGGAGATCCAGTGGTTAGGACTCCAGGCTTCCACTGCATGGGGTGCGGGTTCAGTCCCTGATAAGGGAACTATGATCTCACATGACGCATGAGGCATGGTGAGGGGTGTAAAAAAAAAAAAAAAAGAGGAACAGTGAAACCAAGGCTGAGAAATTTCTCATGAACCTAAAATTTCAACACACAAGCTTCACCTCAAAACCATGAAGAGAAACTACATGCCTGAGCTGGCCTGTAGAGGGAAGCTTCTGGAAACACATCTTTGAAATAAGGTATTGAGGTAGGTGGGAAATCGTATTTGAGTGCAGTGAGTTTGCTTGTCATTAAACATATTTAGTGTATACTGACAGAAGACCTAAAGGCACAATCGAGGATCCCTGAAAAGGGCAGATATTGAAGAAGGAAAAGATGGAGCCTTTCCATATGGCAGATGAAGTAAAATAACATATGTTCTTTTAAACCCTCAATCTTGACTCTCATCAAGCAAGTCCAGTTTCCAGAGTGTCCCTGAGATGTAGAAGGGAAAAGATGGGATATTTGGGGGGAAATAGCCTTCAGGCATCATAAACCTACACAACTTTACCATATGATCACCAACCAAATTCAGAGGAATAATTATTCAACTCAAGACTGTAACTGGAGATACCAACACAGCCAGAGAAGGCAAATAGAGTAAATTTAAGAACACCGTTATAGACATTTCTATGAAGAATAAATCATTTCCAATAGTCCTAGGCGTAATCTTGTCAAGTAAGGACTCTAAAGAACTACAACAGAATACCAAATCCCAACACTGCTAAGCCTTTTCCTACAGTAATTACATGAGGTTTCATTCCTAACCTCTCCAAATGCTTTTATGTCTGTCTCTTGTCTATAGTGGCAAAGGCAGAAAGGTTAAGAGGAGAGAACAATTTTGTTTCAAACAAGCCACAAACTGAATGCACAATGCCGCAAAAGAAGTCTTTATTCTGTCAGCCGGCCTGCTCCTCATTAACCAGCCAAGAATGAGTCTGGAATGCACAATTTCATGGCAATCACAGCAAAGAGAGGCTGTGATGGCTGCAGGTAAAACTGACGGGTCTTGCCTCTCAGGACCACATAGTAGGGAATGAGATCGGTTTTATTTCCCCTCCACTGGGAGGATTGCTGGGCTTCCAGGTGTTTGTGAAAACAAGTCAACTGCTGCAAGAAATGAAAAATGGCCTTGACAAAATGAAGAGTTGCATTTTTCATCCTGTTTGTACACAGGACTCAATGGACACAAAGTGAGGACTGTTAACCCTTGGAGATCCAAGCCTCTCAAGAGCAGATGGTGCTACAAACCCACAAAGTTTCAGGAGGCCACAGGGCAGTGAGGGCAAGCACTTTCCTCTCGTTTCTGTAACTCAGTCTCCTCTATCCAGCATTCACATACTCCAGAATAACTGCACTTTAACAGGTAAAAACCACTTCAAATGCCCAGGTCCTTTCAGGCAGGCAATCCGTGAACAATCACAGCTCAACTGGTTTCACTTTTACCTTTACAACAAAAACCACAAACGTATCCTGGGAAGGGGTTCCATCAGCACCTCCTTGAAAATCCATTTTGCTCTTCTCCAAATCAGAAATTTTGTACAGACCTCTCTGATGATGGAAAAGAGATCTTTGCAGCCGAGGTACTTTCAAAGTACCTATTCATTCTCCAAAAACTAGCCTCTTTTAGAAATCTCAGTATTGCAGAGCAGATGGACGGTGAGGTAACAAAGAGTAGAAAGGGGAAGAAAAAAAAAGCAAAAATGCACAAGCTCTCAGACAGACACCATCATTATTCTACTTTATAATAATCCCATGAAAGTAGTGAACCACTCATTCTTCATTTATTCATTTACTGGAGAATCGTGAACGGGACTCTGGGGAAGCAAGAATGCTATCATTAACAAAAATGATCCTGTTTCTATTTGTTCCTTTGGTTACATCATGTCTGATACGTTTATAATGGCCCAACCACTTCCCTAAGTGTTTTACATGCTTTTTTCATATAATCCTTATAAACAGCATTGAAGTAGATACTATTGGTTCTACTTACTTTATCAAAGAGGAAACAGATCCTGAAAGGCTAAATAACTCACCAAACAGTCACATAGCTAGTAAGTAGCTTGAGATAGGATTTAAACTCTGGTCTGCACTTAGAAAAAGAAATAGAGCAGCATTCTCTGTATGGTGTTAACGTATACATCACTCTATCACCTCCAGGACATGGTCTACTAAATGCAGGCATCGGTATACATACAAGGATATTCACTGCAACAGAGTAAAACCAAAAAATGAAAATATCATCTATCCCCAAAGTAAGGCTGGGTCACAAAGTTGTGATCAAGTCATACAATGTAATGTATGCAAAGGAAAACACAGACTAAGTGAGGGGGTGACAGAAACATTTACAGAGCACTCACTGTCTGTCAGATATTTTCCATCTATTTGCTCATTTAATCCTCTCAACCACTTCAGACAGCTGAGACACAGACAAACAAAGCATCCAATCACGTGACTGCTAAGTACAAAAGCTAGGGATCCAATCCAGGCTGTCAGCTCAAAGTGTATGTTCTTAAGCAGTACCCTATATTAATGGTTACAAAACAACACAATCTCCTTTTTGGGAATGTATGTATATTCCATATTTTATTACATATACACACATTTTTTAATAAAGAAAAACCCCGATTGTTTAAAAAAAATTTATAAAAGGGTAGTTTAAAAGTTTTCTCTTCCACTTTATAACAAAATACTTCATACAGTTAGCAGAATTTCCAGAACTCAACCCCTCCCCCGCCAAAAAAAAAAACAGATGTCAAAAATGGTATGATGATGAATTATCAAGATACATATATATTTGTATCTACCATTTTCTTTTTTTACAAAAAGCACAAGATGTGAAAAAAAAATAGTATCAATTAACATGACTTTTTGAACAGAATTTCAGAAATTCATTCATTTCTGGGATGAACCAGTGGTGCCTACACAACAGATACAGTTCATGCCTGGGGTTTCATGATTTCTGCCAGACATTTAAAAACAGTACCTCTTGTTTTGTCCACTTTCATGTCTTTTTCACTTAACTCAAAGTACAATGGCAACAGACTGTGTACTATCTCCTTGCAGTTTCAACACTAAACCAAGATTATGGCAGAAAAGTGATCACTCAATCATCAAAGAAATCATAGGAAATAAATTAAGTCAACCAAACAGTGAGGTTGGCTTTCCTAAGGGGCTATGTCCCTGGGGTTGCAATGCATACTTTGCATCTTAGAGGTCAATGGACGGCTCTTGCCACAGTGTCCTCAGTCCTACAGAACTCAACAGCTAACGTTATGTGATTAACACCATCTGACTTATCTGTTCTATTTTAAAAGTATAATTCATGAAGTCAGCTCCTATAGAATGAAAAATCTCTGGCAAACATGATGAATCTCATTTACAGTGTTGGTGTTAGGAATGGGCTAATACTAAAGGTAAAAGCCACCCAAACTACAACAAGATACCTAATATGGGGCTCGATTTTTATTTAGTGCCAAGTATTTGGTTCTCCCTCAATAACTGGTCATGGCAATGACAACTATAAAGGTACAGCCATTCGAGAACTGTAGAACACAAGGGTCTCATTAGTGCGCTTAACAATCTTAGAAAGTGTGTCTTATTAACTCTATCTTACATAATAAAGAAAACTGAATTTTAAAGGATTTAAGTAATAAACCAACGTCATTCAACTAGAGATCTGGACAAGTAGGGAATCAAGCTTGGCACAGCCTAGCCCCAAATTCACTAACCTAGAGTGCCTTTCCTCCATCTTCACCTTGCCTTAAAAAGTGTGACACTAGCCTTTAGAAATACCCAACCAGAGCTTATACAGCATTTTGGAATTAATTCTGTAGAGAATTTAATCACTAGCTGGTGAATGCCAGTGGTTCCTTCCCTATGGAATCAATTCCTTTGTTTCTGTAAGCAAGTCAATGGACAATCTTCACATGGGCTAACATTTTCAGATTTCCTGTCCTTCTTAAACTTGTTTCTAAGCAGAGTAATGATTCTTCCTAGACAATATTCTCATTCCTTCAAAGTCTGCCTAACCTGTTAATATGTACATAACTCTGCTTAATATAACCAAAATACTTGCTGCCCTTAACTAAATAATAATTTGATTATTTGACCATCCCAAACACCAGTCCCACCTGTGGCTTTATTCTTGCTACTTATTAACCTGAGATGAAAAGGTAGGAATGAACTACACCTAACATTTCCCTGCTTATTTAATTAACAACTATGGCTATTTGCATGTGCCTTCCTAACATATTTAGTACTAATTAAGCTTCACAGATTGAGCACAGCTCTTTCTACAAGGCACAGCACAAGTTAACAAATTAATGCTCAGAAAATTGGTATAAGTGTGAAGTATCTGCTTCAGCTCAGAAGTAGAGATTTTAATGAGTTTTGGTGGTATTCAATGTAGCACATGATTTAGAAGAAGGGAGGTGTCCTCACAGACCCAAAGAACAGTTGTGGTTGAGGGTAGGGGGTAGAGTGGGAGTATGGGATTAGCAGTTGCAATTTAGTATATGTGGAATAGATAAACGACAGGAAACTATATTAACTATCCTGTAATAAACCATAATGGGAAAGAATATGAAAAATAATATATATATAAAAAGACACACGTATAACCGAGTCCCTTTGCTATGTAACAGAAATTCACACAACACGGTAAATCAATCATGCTTCAATAAAAAATTAAAAAAGGAGGCATCCTGCTATAGCAGGCAATATAACAGTTCCCCCTTATTGCTAGGTGATATGTACTAAGACCACCCCCCCTTCAGTGGAAACTTAAAATTGGAGGTATTACCCAGCCCTGTGTATACTATGTTTTTCCCTAGATGTACATACCCATGATAAAGTTTAATATATAAAGTAGGCACTGTAAGAGACTAACACTAATTAATAAGAAAATGGAACAACTAGAACAATATAATGTAATGAGAGTTGCGTGAATATTGTCTCTCTTTCTTTTAAAATACCATATTGCACAAATTTAATGCCTTTTCCATCTTAACTAAGTAGTTATCACTCACTGTGGCCACAACTTTTGCACTTTGAGAGGCAACAACAAAACTAGCATGGATATCTTTTTCCTTTTTCACAATTTCATGGATAGAAGATTCGATCTTACCAGAGATCTCAGCAACCTCTGCACACAGTTTTTTCTTTCCTCATCAAGTCAAGAACTCTCATGGACTCACTTCAAGGAAGCACTTTGGGACTCCTCATTGGCAAACCTGAACTGCCAGTATCCCTACTACTCTTGTAGTTTGGGGTCATTAAGTAAAATAAAGGTCACTAGAACACAAGTACTGTGAATACAGTTGATCTGATCTGCTACTGTGACTAGCAGGCGGACACGACGTACAGAGGGATGTTGCGCGCTTAGAGCAGGTCGGCAGATTCCATCGTGTTGCTCAGAGAGGCACATGATTTAAAACCTATGAACTGTTTATTTCTGGAACTTTCCTGTTAATAGTCTCGGACCACGGTGGAACTGTGATAAATGAAACCACAGAATGTAAAACCATGGATAAGTGGGGATCTATGGTAGTGACAAAACACTCAAGTTACTGTAATTCACTCTGGGTGCCACACCTTAAGAGGGACACAAACCAAACTGTGCCCAAAGGAGATGTAAATAAGAGAGATTTGAAACCAGGTTGAAAGGGATTCTACGAGAGGTATATATCTAATAAAAAATGTCCCTTACATTAGCTCAAAACAAGAGTTTAATAGGATACACTAAAAAACAAAAACAAAAGTGGGGGGTTGTATGTCAAACAGTTGGAAATGATATGATACTATAATATCTTCCTATTGGAGATTTTTTTAAAAAATACTAACATTCTTAGTATTTAGGGACACATTTAGGGAAGAGATGCTTTTTTTAAAAGGGGCTTTTCCCCTCCTTTAAAATAAAAAATAGGCTTAGACATCTACACCTCAGCTGGCAACTCCCAGCTACTGACAAGAGCTTCAAGATAGCTGTAAAGACAAACTGGCAAGTTTGATAAAATGACAAGAGTGGGAAATATGGTCTGCTGAAGTGAAAGAAAAACCTTCACCACAGCCATTACTGTGATGAAGCAATACAAAATACACTAGCATGGGGGTAAAAATGCCTGGTTCTTGTCCTAGCAGTTGATAGCAGACCACTATCCTGAGCAAGTCATGTGCCTCTCTTTGACTTTCAGTTTCTCTTTTTTTCTCTTCTATGTGTTTGGTCTTGATTATCTACCAGAAATGGCAGAGCTACGGCAGGCAAAATCAATCAGCACAGAGGTTCCATTTGGTCAGTAAGAATTCCTCAGATCCTCACACTTGTTACCTCTCCATCTTATCAATAATCACCTATTCACACTTTTAACATTCCTTCCTAACCCATGTATGATACAAAAATATATATGCTTTCTCTTTCTGAGTCACTCATAATTTTGTTTGGTTAATGAAGACTTTCCTCAAAGCACTTCCAAAATCCCCATCACCCTAAATTGGAGAATATTTTTATAGCACTTAAAAATCAAAAGCTAGACTTTCCTGCTGGTCCTATGGTTAATAACCTACCTGCCAATGCAGGGTACAAGGGTTTGATCCCTGATACAGGAAGATTCCACATGCCTTGGGGCAACCATGTCCATGCACCACAACTACTGAGCTAGCACTCTAGAGCCTGGGAGCCACAGCTACTGAGCCTGTGTGCCCTAGAGCCCAAGCTCTCAGAAGTCACTGCAATAAGAAGCCTTCACACCACAACTAGAGAGCAGCACCTGATTGCCACAACGAGAGAAAGCCCGTACACAGCAACAAAGACCAAGGACAGCTAAAAAGAAAGAAAAAAGAAAAAATTAATTAAAAAGCACAAAGCCATCCTCTTCTGTGAAGGACAGAACACCCCAGGATGAAGCTCTGACAACAGAATTAGGCAAGCATCCTTCTCCTAATGGAAATCCTCTAAACAAACTACAGGAAAAAAAAAATTAAGGATATTGGTTCTACCACATCAAATTCAAGAACTGGTAAAACAAAAGTCACTTGCCACAATTAAGTTTTTTAATCATTTTTGCTTGACTAAAGTGCACACGCATGCTTACAAAAAATACTGAAATCTAAGAGCAGAAAGTTAGAATGGTTTCTGAAAAACTAATCACTCCTGCGGGGTTTACATAACAGAGCCAGCTGTGGGGTAGAATGACTTTATTCACATCTATTAAGTAAATGACAAAGATGAAATGCAGCAGTGAAGGCCCATTTTTTCCAGTTAAGGTAAAGCACACATGAGTGTGTGTTTGAACCTTCCTAAAATTTAATTTTTAATATCTCTGCTTTAGACAACTCTACGGTGGCATTACTTTAAAGAAATCATTATCTTTTAGAAAATGTGAGAAATATGCTCTTAAAAGATAAAAACCATGCCACATAGAGAATAATATTTTCCCCTTTAAGCCCCAGGGACAAGGGAAATTTTTCCAGTGCCACCTTACTGCAGCCCGCTGGGATTCTGAGTAAGCCTTCCTATCCCAAACTCAGTGCTAAGAATTCAGGAAATGTAAAACTAGCAAATAGATCTTGGTAACTTCAATCAAAATATTTCAGTTTTAAAGTCAACATCTCCTTAATAAGAAGCAGTGACTTAAAACATTTTTTTGCAAAGTCTGAGCTCATTGCTTTATCATCAAAGAAAAGAATCAGGAAAATATTCTTCAAAAGCCATCAATCTTTTTTGTTTATGACAAAGGAATTCAAGTAAGCAAGGCAAAATGGTTATTTTAATGTATATAATTCTAATAAATGTGTGTATTTAAGGGTTGTTTCATGATCTTGTCAGGGGAACCACTGACCGAAATTGACCGCACTGGCCAGACCTGACAGCAGCCATCTGCATGAGTTATTTTAGAACAGGAGGTCCTGGGAAGGAACGTGGAACTAACACACTACCACCAACTGGAATAATTCAGGAAATGTTAAAAGGAGAGAGGAAACACAAGTCCATATGTCCTACCAACCTCCTGGAAACCTCCTCACTGGAAGCCATCTTGGCTGAGTGATGCGTGTGTCACTAGGAGGCCCTTGAGTCAGAATGATTGGTCAGAGACAACCAGGAAACTAACCCCATTGCCACAAAAACTGAGACTGCAAGCCACTCGGCAGAGCAGTCCTCCTGGGTTCCCTGACCCTGCTGCTCTCCACCCAGGCGCCCCTTCCCAGTAAAGACCCTTGCTTGGTAAGCACGTGTGTCTCCTCGGACAATTCATTTCCCAGTGTTAGACAAGAACACACTCTCGGGCCCTGGAAGGAGTCCCCTTCCTGCAACAATCTTTCTGCAAACATGGGCTCACACTGCACGTGCCCTTTCTTGGTTTTGCTTCTCAAAGGCCATTAGCATCACAGGAAGCTGATTAAAAATACACAGTGGCAGGTATCACCCCGGGTACTAGCTGTATTTTAAGGATATTCAAGGGGATTCACATGCAAAAGAAAGTTGAAGAAGCCCTGGACTGTAAAGGGGATTCTAAAGAACCATTCTCTATTCTTCTGTTGGGAGAAGATCCAGATCCAGATACTGATAACACATATCCCTGGACACCAAGAAAATAAATATGCACCTTGTTTTAAAAGTGTAGCTACCATCTCTATATAATAGTGCCTTAAAAAAAAAAAAAAATAGCATGATTTGATTCTTCTAGAATGGACCCATAGATAATGATAATGTGTCTTATTTACCTCTAAACTGTTGTGAAAACAAAAGTATAATTAAAAAAAACCATTTCAGAACCACTGTAAGCAATTACCTAATCTCACTATCCATCTCATTTAATCTTGGTGCAGTAAATTTCATGTACGTGTTTGACACATAGGAAAGTGAAGCAGAAAGATGTTAAAAGACCCTTAAAGTTCAGGTTTGGGGAGGGGTGAAGGGTATTTGGGAACAGTTTCCCCAGCTTGCATCACTTCTCCAATAAAGTCACTTAAACATCATGAATGAGACAGCTTCTGCTGTCACAACTTTTAATGAAAGCCAATGCACCCAACAGGGTCCTTGGGCAAAGATGCTCACGTCCAAAATTCACCACTGAAAGTCTCAACTGGCAGATCTATATGCCACCTGGAAGACTGCTATCTTGGGCCCTTGACATGACATAGCTCTCATGTACCTTATTACTGAGGATACAGGACAGGTGAGGGATAGAGAGGAAAATATATCATAGTGCTAACTGCTCTCTGTTTACCACAGGCTTATTTGAATTTTCTGCCTACAGAAATGCACCCACTGGGACAAAAGCTTTCAGGCCATTCAACTGTTCCCTGGGATTCTTTATCTGGCCCGGTTCTAAAGAAGATGCCTCCTGGAAAACTGTCATTCCCGTCCTTACATCAAAATTGGCCAAGCACCATTTGTAGTGTTTAAAATGCTAACGTGCGTTTTTCTCTACCCTTTTCAATACCATAGGACATCACTTAGTGAACTTAATCTGCCATTCACCTTGCCAGGTGTAAAAAGAAACAGAGGTGGGAAAATCCCACTGGTCAGTCCTTGTTCTGACCACACGCACTAGTCCTTCCCAGAAGCAAGTCACTGTGTGCCTCAGCTCAAACGGGTAAGAGATACCTATTTGCCTCAAGTGTTCTTCACAGTGTGGTGCACTTTGCACGGAGGGGTGGGAAAGGGTTATGAAAGATGCTTTTTAATAAGTAATAAGCATTCAAAAAATCGGTGGTTCGTATATAGGTGCATTTTCTTTCATTAGTAAATTTTTTTTTTTTAATGTTTAAGGAAGTCGACATGAAGACTATGTGCATGCTAAGTTGCTTCGGTCATGTCTGACTCTTTGCGACCTACGGACTATAGCCCACCAGGTTTCTCTGTCCATGGGATTCTCCAGGCAAGAATGGAGTGGGTTGCCATGCCCTCCTCCAGGGGATCTTCCCAACCCAGGGATTGAACCCATGTCTTTTATGTCTCCTGCATTTGCAGGCGGGTTCTTAACCACTCAATTCAGTTCAGTTCAGTCGCTCAGTCGTGTCCGACTCTCTGCGATCCCATGGACTGCAGCACACCAGGCTTCCCTGTCCTTCACCATCTCCCGGAGCTTGTTCAAACTCATGTCCACTGAGTCGGTGATGCCATTCAACCATCTCATACTCTGTCATCCCCTTCTCCTCCTGCCTTCAATCCTTCCTAGTATCAGAGTCTTTTCTAACAGTCAGTTCTTCATATCAGGTTGTCAAAGTACTGGAGTTTCAGCTTCAGCATCAGTCCTTCCAATGAATATTCAGGACTGATTTCCTTCAGGATTGACTGGTTGGCTCTCCTTGCAGTCCACTAGTGCCCTATTATTAGGCAAATATCAGCACAGGTAATATGTGAAAGTGGGAAAAATAAATCTTAAATGTGGTTCTCAGTGTTTTCAGGTGGCAGAGCAGAGATAGTATCATAAACAACAAGGAAAATTTCATAATTGTATAATATAAAATCACAACCATCATATTACATATCTGCAATTAAAACAAAACTGGCTATCAAAATGAAATATAACCAGATTTCTTCAAATATAGTGGCTCTCCATTAATATTAGCTATTACTACTTTAACCACCATAAAATGCAAAGCTAAAGAAAAAACATGAACTCTCATGTTCTCACTGACCCTGAATCACAATGACCAAGGACTGACAGTAAAACAATAGTCAACGCCTTCTGAAGACTAATGACCTAACAGGATGGGGTTTGGGGAAGGACTGCTGGCAGATGAAGTCATAATATTCTGACACCAGGTCTGAATAGCACCATTCTGAATGTACAAAGTCAGCCACTGGCTTAGAAAGTTACACAGGCTGTGGTGCTGGTAGACAGGACTTGGAATTCTAAGTTACAATCACCTTTGAATTTCCTCTATGACTAAGAAGTGCACAAGACTGCCTTCTGGAGAGCACAGTCAATTCAGAAGGAAAATAAAACTGTGTTTTAATTTGCTTTTCTCAGGCCTCAGATCTCCTTGACTAGGCTGGCTATGCCTTAATTATACGTAAGTCATTAATTTTAATGACATTTTTTGTAATTAGATACAAAGATTAGAATTTTTATATCCCATTGTACTTTCAATTTAATACGAATTACTTGTGGTTGCTGAACAAGTTACAAATTAGAATAATTCTGAACAAAGAACAAAGAGGAAGAAGAATTCACAGGAAGAGAGAAAATTCCAAAGGGTACATAGCTCTGTTGTAAAAATTACACGCTACGGAATCCCAAATGCAACCAACTCAATAATTAGGTGGCACAGGATATTTGTTTTCATTGGCCCAGATTCTCTAGCTAATAAACAAAAGTTGAAAACCTAAAGAGTATAACATTTTATCCTAATACTGAATGAAACTTTTCATTATTATGAATTTCTGTTTATGACATTAATATAATTCCAGCTGAACTAAAATTCTGTTTTTGACAAGCACAGAAGTCCTGAGCAGGACGAAATGGTGGTTATCACCTATGCTGTTGCTATCAAAGGTACAGAAGGCATTTATCAGTGATATTACCAAGATAATATTATTGTTGCCTCTAAAATCTCCCTGTGATTTTTTTCCCAGCCAATGAACTTATTGTAAATACATTTGAAATGAGCACAACTTCTGTCCTGCAAACGCTTCTAGAATAATTAGTTTCCAAAGGCCAAATTTGGCCTCCATTTAAAATCTTCTTGGAGTAAAAGGTTCCTTCTTATTTTGAATACCCAGGTTTTGGTAGCAAAGGACTCAGAGTAAGTGCTCACATATTTTCCTTAGAACTTCACTGGCAGGCGTCCTCTAAAGCTCAAGGGTCAATCAAGCTACTGTTAACACAGCGTATGACTATACTGTGTACTCATTCTTCATCTTGATGTTCAACTATTCTGCTAAGAGAAACAGCATACTCAAAATACTTTCCCATTTGGGGAAGAACAACCACATGGAACTTAAAGATCACAGTAAGACAGTCAAGAAACTGAAACAAAGAACCAAATGGAGATGAGCAAATGTTCTGTGCCTAACAAGGAGTTCTTGGCCTTGGCCAATGGGAGACCATATTAAGAGGTCATGTGTTTGGCACCAGGAAGGCCTGGGTTGATTGCTGCCTGTGCAGTTGATTATGAGTCAATGAGCTATGATTATGAGCTATATGAGTCAATTATTTAGCCTTTCTAAGCTTCGGTTTCCTCATCTACAAATGTAGGATAAAATTTACCATCATCACAAGGTAGTAGTGAAAATGTGATAGAACAATACACATTAAGTTCATAGTGCCTGGTACTGAGAAAGAGTTCAGTAAGATTGGCTATAATTTTTTTATCATCATTATATCCTTATTATAATACAGGAGACTCACATTAACACAATATAGATATACATTAATCTCATATGTATTCTTCAAATTTTCTGAAATCATGTTATATAATAAAGTTTCACCTTTCCCCCCACCACTCTGCAAAAATACTGCTGCTTACTTTGGGAAAAATGACAGACATTGTAGAAGTTTCTGTCATTGTTGTTCAGCTGCTAAGTCATGTCCTACTCTTTGGGACCCCATGGACTGCCACACCCCAGGCTCCTCTGTCCTTCACTATCTCATGGAGTTTGCTCAAACTCATGTCCACCGAAGTGGTAATGCCATCTAACCATCTCATCCTCTGGCTTCTCCTCCTGCCTTCTATCTTTCCGAGCATCAGGATCTTTTCCAATGAGTCGGCTCTTCACATCAAGTGGCCAAAGTATCAGAGCTTCTGCTTTGGCAACAATTCTTCCAATGAATATTCAGGGTTGATTTCCTTTAGGACTGACTGGTTGGTTTGATATCCTTGATGTCCAAGGGACCTTCAGGAGCCTTCTCCAGCACCACAATTTGGAGGCATCTGTTCTTCGAAGAAAGCACAGCTTCTCCGGTGCCTCAGTGGTAAAGAATCTGCCTGCAATGCAGGCGACACAGGCTTAGTCCCTGGGTCAGGAAGATCCCCTGGAGATGGAACTGGCAATCCACTCCAGTATTCTTGCCTGGGAAATCCCACGGACAGAGGAGCCTGGCAAGCTACAATCCATGGGGTAGCAAAAGAGTCGGACACAACTGAGCAACTAAACAACAAAGTCTGTATGCTAACGGACATGAACAGAAAATATCCGCAATAATCTACACCAAAGTATCAACTGAGGTTACAAAATATGGTAAGACTATAGGTCTTTCTAACAGCATTTTCTTACTGCTGTTCAATGAACAAATATTACTTATGAAATAAATTAAAATGTGCTTCTATAAAAGAAAGAAAACAAAAACTACCAGCTTACAAAGTGTCCAAAGTACAGGTGAATATATTACATGAATGCATTTTTTTGGTTACCCTTGCTACCCAGTTGGCAATATTTACCAGTTCCTTGAGGTATAAATACTCATTCCTCTGTCTTCTCTATAGGTGGTACAGAAAGAATAAATGAAATTAATGCAGCATTCTTTAATACCTTCTGCATGAAACACTACTGGCTTTAGACAGTTGGGGTTTTTTTTATGGCTTCGAAATGTTTTACCTTCCGTTAATTAAATCCTCCTTTCAATTTTTCTTTTTAAAAAAAGCACACAAACATTAATATAAAAAAAAAAGTGATGAAGTGAAAGAATGAAAGATATACTTCCAAAAATTTTTTAAGGTTTCTGAGTCCCAGACAACATAATTTTTTAAATGGTAATGCTTTTTAAAACATACACAAAGATCTCCTTGTCAAACACATTAAACTATAAATTGGACATCAGTTTTGTAAAGGTTGATTTCTAAATTATAATAGAACACATCTGGGGTGATTTTGACTTTGCGAATATTTGGTTTTCTTGGCAGCTGCAAGAAATCTCTGGGCAGACACACCGCTACAATAATTAATGCCAGCTTTCAGGCATCATAATGAAAAAAAAATCCTGACAGCAACAAAAAACGGTGCACCCACCCCCCCCAGAATAACCACAGATTTAATGTAAAACATGAATCCACAGGGCTTCCAGCCTAGAACAGCTGAAAGACATTTGTGTCATTCATGAACAAAGAGTGATCTGATCTCTTCCATCAGACCTTTTCTGCATTTCAGCTACTCTTGTTGACTCCCATCACTGGCTGCTTCATTCATACCCAGATTATGTCTGGGTTGAACAGTACTTGCGGCTTCTATCACTGATTCCAACAAGGCCTTTACTTTGTCCTCGTTTTACATCTTCCTATAGCCCTGAGGGGCATCAAGGGCTTGCACTGTGCCAAGAACACAGCAGATGCTCAATGAGAGGCCATGGATTGACAGGCTGGGTGGCAAATGAATGCACACATCAAGAATGTGCACCAAAATGTGGAGGAAAGGGAATCCCTCTTCTCTTCACTTTTAGTGCAAATGTAAATGTGCGTAGCCAGTATGGAAAACAGCATGGAGATTCCTCAAAAATAATTAAGAACAGAACTACCAGATGATCCAGCAATTCCACTCTTGGGCATATATCCAGACAAGAGTATAATTCAAAAAGATACATGCATCACTATATTCAGAGCAGAACTATTTAGAACAGTCAAGGCATGGAAAACAACATATATGTCCATCAACAGATGAATGAACAAAGATGTGGTACACATACACATAATGGAAAATTTGTTGTTGTTTAGTCACTAAGTCGTGTCCCCGTGGTCTGCAGACCAACAGGCTCCTCTGTCCATGAGATTTCCCAGACAAGAATACTGGAGTGAGTTGTCATTTCCCTCTCCAGTGGATGTTCCTGACCCAGGGATCAAACCTGCATCTCCGGCATTGGCAGGTGCATTCTTTACCACTGAGATACCAAGGAAGTTCTAACAGAATATTACTCAGCCATGAAAAAGAATGAAATAATGCCATAAGCAGCAACATGGGTGCAATTAGAGATTACCCTACTAAGTAAGTCAGAAAGAGAATGACAAATACCATATGAATCCTTTTAATGTAGAATATAAAATATGACACAAATGAACTTAATACAAAACAGAAACAGACTCATAGACACATAGAAAGACTTATGGTTAACAAGGGAAGGAAGGTAGGGAAGGATTGGGAGTTAGGTATCAGCAGACACAAACTATTATACACAGAAAGATATGTATCTTTCTACCAAGGACCTACTGTATCCCACGGAGAACTATATTCAGTATTCTGTGATAAACCATAATGAAAAAGAGTATGAAAAAAATGTGTGTGTGTGTGTGTGTGTGTATATATATATGTACAACCAGTCACTAAAATTTAAAGTAGGAATTAATACAACACTTTGAAACAACTATATGTCAATAAAATAATTTTTTAAAATAAAGAATGTGTACCAAAAGCAAGCGCTGAAAACTAAAACACATTCCTGATTCTAAAACTATTCATAAAATAAAACAAAAATGTTAAAACTTTATAATATTTACAAATTTATAAAAACAAAATTTTCTATTGTTTAAAGTTTTTTCTAGTTTTCTTGAGATTAAAAACCAGTGTTACCTGCCATCTAGTTCTACAAGGATTAAGTTATTAGCCACTGCAGTTGCTGACTTACAGTCCACCCTGAAAGGAATTCAGGATGAAGAACAGGGTGAGGTACTCTGTGCTCTGGAGAAATAAGCAAAACAGGTCCTTAGTAATATTTCAGGGGAAAACATATTTTATGAATGTGGATTCGTGCATCTTTCCATAGTTTGAAAAGCATTAAAATTACTGAGACATCTGTTTCTCCTGAATAACAGTAACTGAGACGTAAGCTGGGTTGCAAGTACTCCTTAACCAGAATTGTATAAACACTGTCATCTCCTCCCATCTCTTTGAAGTGATTCCTTAGAGCAATCTGAGAGGCTGTCTCCCAGGCTACAGTCAGGTCCCCAAATAAAAATGCTGCAAGTTCTCACAATGTGCATCTTTTTCAATTGACAAGACATAACTACTATATATCACTGTATAAGCTTAAGGTACATAGCATAATGGTCTGACATATATATTGTGAAATAATCACAATTATGTTAACATCCATCATCTCATATAGACACAATAAAAAGAAAAGAAAGAGCAAAAATATTTTTTTTCCTTTGTGATGCGAACTCTTAGGATGTACACCTGTAAAATTTTTTTTCTACATCTTATACAGCAGTGTTAGCTTCTGTCATTATATGTTAAATTCCTAGTACTTATTTACATTATAACCAGAAGCTTGCTGACCACCTTCCTCAAATTCTCCCTCTTCCCACCCCAACCTCTGACAACTACAAATGTAATCTCCTTTTCTAAGAGTTTGGCGTGGCGGGGGGCGTTGGTTGGTTGTTTATTTTAGATTCCACATACAAGTGAGATCATATTTGTTTTTTCCCATTTGACATTTCATTTAACATAATGCAGTCAAGCTTCATCCATGTTGTTGCAAACGGCAGGTTTTCCTCATTTCTTATGGATAACACTCCATCGTATGTATATATCACAACTTCATTCATCATCCTTCAGTGGACATTTGGCTTTCTCTCATGTCTAGGCTATTGTAATTAATGCTGTTATGAATATGGGGGTGCAGATATCTTTTCAAGTTAATCTTTTTGTTTCCTTTGGTTACATACCTAGAAGTGGAATTTCTAGATCATAGGGTAGCTCTATTTTTAAGTCTTTGAGGATCCTTATTCTAAGTTTAGAAGCAGACATACAGATACTGTGCTCAGTAGCTATGTGACCTTAGGTAAATCCCTTAGCCTCTGTGCCTTAGTTTCCTCACCTGGAAAACAAAGAGTAATAGTATCTGTCTCAGGGGGCTGTCATAAGGGTTAAATTAGCTACTGCTTGTAACTGGAACAGCATGAGGGTTGCAGAATAAAAGTCATGAGGGAAAAAGTAACTAGAAGCAAATAAACACCAAGTTCATTATCACTAGTTTATTAAAACTCAAGGGGCCATCCTTAGTATAACATCAAATGAACATAAAAGATATGTTGTCTCCTAAAAAGATGAGGATCAAATACACACAGCTGGCTCTGAATCCTGCCTATTTGGTTGGGATGTTGTATTAATATAATCTATGGGTGTCTGTGTAAACAATCTCTATATGGAGATGATAAGTTTTTGTGTTCCTGTCTCATAGGGTTTTTGTGAAGATTAAATTAATAATATTTGTAAAGACTTTAGCAAGATGCCTGGCACAAAGTTAACAATCAATACATTTCAGTTAACACTACAAGAGTGCTATTTGAGGATGTAGTAATATGGGTTGGGAAGATCCGCTGGAGAAGTGAAAAGCTACCCACTCTAGTATTCTGGCCTGGAGAATTCCAAGGACTGTATGGTCCAGGGGCGTGCAAAGAGTCGGACACCACTGAGTGACTTTCACTTTCATTTTTTCAACATGATTAAATAGACACTGTACAATTACTCATGCATCTCATACTTATGAGAACTTATAGCATACAAAGCAATTTTAGATCCATATTCTGAAAAGTCCCACAAGAGCCAAACGAGAGAGTTTATAGCACTAACTTCATTAAAGACAAAATATTAAAAAGAAAAAAAAAAAAAAAACTTGGGGGGAATGTAGGTGAGGAGAAGAGATACATTTGCTGAATATCCAGCACATTCCAGGCCCTATATAGAGCCCTTCACATATATGATCACTTCTTCACTGCATACTAAGAAGATTAATACCATCATCTCACCTGCACAGGTGAGGAAACACAGCAGTTAAGCCACTTGCCAAGACCACAAAGGACCAGAAATGACCAGAAATCAAACTCAGAAACAGCCAACTTCATGCCCTTCTCTTTTTAAATTTCATAAACAGAAAAATAAACAGGTGAATAAAGCCAACTAATCAGAATTTATCTTTATATTTACTACCTTTTATAAAGAGAACTCTTCATTTCAGCTCATGGTCTTATTATTAACAAATTTCCAAAGATGGCAATGCATTCCAACAGCTCTCTACATAAGTGATGATGCTCCCAGGGACCCTGTCCAGTGACATTAATGGTTGTCACAATGAGTGAGGTACTACTGGTGCCTAGAGGTAGAGGCCAAGGATGTGGATAAATATCCTACAATACACAGATTAGCCCAAACAGCCCTTCTATACACAGTAAGGGATTATCCAGTCCAAACATCAATAGAGTAGAGGCTAAGAAATCCTGTATTAATCAATAAAATAAAAGTCTTTGACTCTCCAAACAGTTATACTGTGCTTGTGCTTGGTCATGCTCCAGAATTCCACATAATAACCACTTAACATACTCATTTTTTCTTCACTATTAAGTTTCTGCTTCAGCAGACATTACTGGCAATATGACCTCTTCCATCACATCCTGGGCTTGGCCAGCATTCACGTTCATGGCCCTCTTCTCCATGCAGATGGGAACAAATGGACTGAGGTGGGATTCAAGTTGATACAGAAGGTTCTCAACTAGCTTCTGGAAGGACTCAGCCCAAAGTAAGGAAGGTCAGGGGCAGGCTCTTTCAGATGACATTCATTGTCACACTCAAAATTTTTTCCAGATATAATACATCCTCACCCAGCGATAAGGTCTTCTCTGCCTGTGTTTTCTGGCATAAGAAATTGTGGAACAATTTAAAATTAAACTTTGCAAGGGCAAAGTTTAATCTGCTTTCTAATGGCAGGAACCACACAGTCACTTGATAGAATTATCCCTTAATTTGATAGCCTCTGCCCCTTCCCAGAAAAATTCAACTTAAGATTTATGGGTCTAGTTGGATGGATAGTTCTCCTGTGGGAACACAAGCCTTTTTTTTAAAGTCATAGTCTAATGAACTTTTCTCACATCATAAAGAAAAAGATCTTAATTCCTTAAGGTCTCCAAAAAAGATCCATCTTTTCAAAGTAACAAGTATGTTGTTAAGCCAAGGCAGTAGCAAGTAACTCTAACCATATTCTTACTGGCTAGATCTGTTACAGATTACTTGTGATGGGTATCTGAATTGTCACACAAATCACAGCATTTAAGAAGGGGGTGGGATGACAGCTGTAGCACTTCTGACAACCTGAAAAAGAGGTGGTGCCTTGTGAGATAATGCTGTCAACTTAATGTGTCACAATAAGAAGCAGGAAAAAGGAAAGGAGATTTGCTCAAGGCCATGGCCATCTAACATGTAAGCAGGATGGCAAAATTACTCTCCCTAGCAAACTTAAACAGAGTACTTTCAATCAACACTTAATGATAAATTACTAACACCCAAAGGATGAACAATCAGATCTGAAACCATTAAGGGACTTCGGTCTTCCCTGGCGGTCCAGTAGTTAAAAATCTGCCTGCCAATGCAGGCGACGCAGGTTCAAATTCGATCCCAGTCTGGGAAGACTTCACATGAAACTAAGCAACTAGGTTGGCCTGCCTCAAATATGGAGGACTTTAGCCCTAGGACCTGAACTCATGATCCACAACAAAAGAAGCCACTGCAATGAAAAGCCCTTACATGGCAAATAGAGAGCAGCCCCCACTCACCACAACTAAAAAAAGCCTGTGAGCAGCAGTGTAGACCCAGTGCAGTCACAAATAAATAAATAAATTTTTAAAACGAAGAAGAATAATCTGGGAAGGCTAATTTTCAGATCATTTTTATATTCATATTCAACATTACACAAGGTCAGAAAGTGTTAACAGTTGAACTAAAGTTCCTCTTTTTTTTTCTAAAAAAACATGATCCTAACATTAAAATAAATCACTATTTTGACCAATTAGATGAATAACCCACTGTGTATTTTAAGGGCAAGTGTGGATTTGTGTGTAAAATTTAAAAAAATTAAGGAAGGATTGGTATCAAATTATTAACAGTGGTTCACAGAGTGGGGCTGATGAGAGAAGAGGAAAAAAATCTAGCTCACTGAGGGCAGAAGGAGGTATTAGCACCACTTATTTTATATCTTTTCAGGGCTCTGTTTATGCATGAATTTTATTTTTTCAGTGCTTTTAAGTTTTTATGTTTTAATACTTCTGTATTTACATTTTTAAAATTTGGAAGAAAAATAATGCCTGCAAATAGAATCCTCAAAAACAAATATTGGTACGTCATCATAAGATAGTTCAGGCTTCCCTGATAGCTCAGTTGGTAAAGAATCGACCTGCAATGTAGGAGATCCCAGTTTGATTCTCGAGTCAGGAAGATTCGCTGCAGAAGGGATTGTATTATTGGGCTCCAGTATTATTGGGCTTCCCTTGTGGCTCAGCTGGTACACAATCAACCTGCAATGCAGAAGACCTGGGTTCGATCCCTGAGTTGGGAAGATCCCCTGGAGAAGGGAAAGGTCTGGAGAATTTCATGGACTGTATAGTCCACAGGGTAGCAAAGAGTCAGACATGAATGAGCAATTTTCACTTTCACTTTCATAAGCTAGTTCATAGTATCCACTGACCACTTTCATGTGCCAAGCACTAAGCAAAGGGTTTCTCTTGATGGTATAAGCATTTGATTTTCTCCTCTT
The DNA here is from genome assembly GCF_033118175.1 of Dama dama. NCBI lineage: Eukaryota > Metazoa > Chordata > Mammalia > Artiodactyla > Cervidae > Dama > Dama dama. The sequence goes on along the minus strand of NC_083704.1, from coordinate 40,292,821 downwards.
CCCAACTCCTTCATCAACCCTGATCAGGGAACGGAGTCTTTTTTTTTTTAAGTAAACAGTTTGTTTCAAAGAAACAGGTTCATTAAAAGAATTATTATACAAATTATATACAATTACAGTTTTTCAAAAATGAAGGATATAATGAAATTGACTTGACATAAAGTCATATTATAGATAATTCAGTTTCATCTCATGACTGAGATGCTGTTATAGGATCATAACAGCTTTGGGGGCCATACTGGCAATAACCATAATGAAAACAGCCTCCATGAGAGGAACCTGGTAACCGTTGGAAGTCAATTCTGATTAATCTCTATCACTCTGCCTCTCCCTCTGAGGCTACAAAAACACAGTTGAGGTAGCTTTCCTCACAGGGTCAGGGGGAGGCTGAACCAACTGATTGAAGAGCCCCTCATTGCAAACGGTTCTGTGAAAACAGACACACATGAGAAGAGCATCCTCCTGGGCAGACTATCTCACACAGTTTGGAATGAGATGCCTTGCATGTCAGTTTCTCACAGGTACCATGTCTAGAAACTCGTGGCTATCAAAGGGAAATACTCTGCAACCACACCTGGCACAGACAAAATCAGGAAGAATGAAACTCAAGACTAATGGCCCTTGATGATACCCACGACCTAATATCCAGATCTTATGAATATGATATATGCCAAAGGAGACTTAACTTTGCTAACTGTAAAGCATCTTAAAATACCAACATGATCCTGGGTTATCCACGAAACCCAGATCTAATCACAAGGACCCTTAGTAGAGGACCAGGCAAGCACAAAAGAAGTGAATCGAGACTAAGGAATAAAGATGCAACTTTCTTGGTTGTGACGACAGAATAAAAGAGCCTCTAGAAGTCAAGGAAACATTTCAAGCAAAGACGGGCACAATAAAGGAAAGAAATGGTATGGACCTAACAGAAGCAGAAGATATTAAGAAAAGGTGGCAAGAATACACAGAACTATATAAAAAAAGATCTACATGATCCAGATAACCCCACGATGGTGTGTGATCACTCACCTAGAGCCAGAAACCCTGGAATGCCAAGTCAACTGGACCTTAGGAAGCATCACTATGAACAAAGCTAGTGGAGGAGATGGAATTTCAGCTGAGCTATTTCAAATCCTAAAAGATGATGCTGTGAAAGTGCTGCACTCAATATGCCAGCAAATTTGGAAAACTCAGCAGTGGCCACAGGACTGGAAAAGGTCTGTTTTCATTCCAAAGAAAAGTAATGCCAAAGAGTGTTCAAACTACTGCACAATTGCACTCATCTCATACTTTAGCAAAGTAATGTTCAAAATTCTCCAAGCCAGGCTTCAACAGTACGTAACTGTGAACTTCCAGATGTTCAAGCTGGTTTTAGGAAAGGCAAAGGAACCAGAGATCAAATTGCCAACATCCGCTGGATCATTGAAAAAACAAGGCAGTGCCAGAAAAACACCTACTTCTGTTTTATTGACTACACCAAGGCTTTTGACTGTGTGGATCACAACAAATTGTGGAAAATTCTTAAAGAGATGGGAATACCAGACCACTGACCTGCCTCCTGAGAAATCTGTATGCAGGTCAGGAAGCAACAGTTAGAACAGCATCTGGTCCCATCACTCCATGGCAAATGGATGGGGAAACAATGGAAACAGTGAGAGACTTTATTTTGGGGGGCTCCAAAATCACTGCAGATGGTGAATGCAGCCATGAAATTAAAAGATGCCTGCTCCTTTGAAGGAAAGCTATGACCAACCTAGACAGCATATTAAAAAGCAGAGATACTTTGCTGACAAAGGTCTGTCTAGTCAAAGCTATGGCTTTTCCAATAGTCATGTATGAGTGTGAGAGTTGAACTATAAATAAAGCTGAGCGCTGAAGAATCGATGCTTTTGAACTGTGGTGTTGAAGAAGACTCTTGAGAGTCCCTTGGACTGCAAGGAGATCCAGCCAGTCCATCCTAAAGGAAACCAGTCCGGAATATTCACTGGAAAGACTGATGCTGAAGCTGAAACTCCAGTACTTTGGCCACCTGATGCGAAGAACTAACTCATTTGAAAAGACCCTGATGCTGGGGAAGATTAAAGGTGGGAGGAGAAGGGGATGACAGAAGATGAAATGGCTGGATGGCATCACCGACTCGATGGACATGAGTTTGTGTAAATTCTGGGAGTTGGCGATGGACAGGGAGGCCTGGCGTGCTGCAGTCCATGGGGTCACAAAGAGTCGGACATGACCGAGTGACTGAACTGAATTGAACTGAACTGAGAAGTCAAGGAAACAGATATTCCCCTAGAGATTTGAAGGAACACAAGCCTGCAGATAACCTGATTTTAGCTCCATGAGACCTTTGTCAGATTTCTAACCTAAAAAAGGTCTAATAGGTCATAAATTTGTTTAATATTTAACAGTAGTAAAAAGGAAATTAATATAGGGAGTAACTACTGAACTTTTGTCTAGACCTCTAAACAAAGAATAACATAAACTCTTTTTAAAAGAATTACATAGATTATTTTTAGCAAAAGAAAAAAAAATTACAAGTTAGATGAACAGTTATTTATTAACAGCATTATTTTCCTCACAATATCTGCCTTCCAGAGTAATTGAAGTTCACTTTTATTGTAGTTTAGGGTACGATCTTAATAGTTGGAGGATTCTATTTTAGTAAAATTGATCTGTTTTCAAGTTCAATAGCAACCATTAATATTGGCTGAGTGTTGGCTATATTCCAAGTATAAGTATTACCTCATTAAGTTATCACAACCTGTGAGGCAAATACAGTTGGGCCACTGGTAAAAATTGATTTAACAGATCATAAGTCGAAATTTAAGGGCTAAAACTGTAGAACTCTTAAAAGTAAATTCCATGACCTTTAACCAATATGTTTTTTAGGTGTGACCAAAAGCATAAGCACCGAAAGAAAAAAGCAGACAAAATGGACTACATTAAAATTAAAATTAGGGGCTGTAAACAATGCTATTAAGAAAGTAAAGAGACAACCTGAAGAATGGGGAAAATATTTGGAAACCATAGAGTAATTAGGGTCCATTATCTATAGGATGGAAAAAATAAAAACAAAACTGAAGCTCAACAGTAAAAAGACAGTCCAATTAAAAAAATAGCTTAAGAATTTAAGGCTTCCCTTGTGGCTCAGCTGGTAAAGAATCCACCTGCAATGCAGCAGATCGGGTTTCGATCCCTGGGTTGGGAAGATCCCCTGGAGAAGGGAAAGGCTACCCACTCCAGTATTTAGGCCTGGAGAATTCCATGGACTGTATAGTCCATGGGGTTGCAAAGAGTTGGCAATGACTGAGAGACTTTCACTAAGAATGTAAATACTCATTTCTTCAAAGAAGATACACAGTGGCCACTAAGTACATAAGATGCTCAAGGTTATTACTCACTAAGGAACTGTGAATCAAAGCTACAATGAAATACCACTTCACATCCACTAGAGTGGCTTAAATCAAAAAGGCATAATAACAAGTTTTGGTGAGGATGTGGAGAAATTAAGGTCACGGGTCAGTCACTTTGAAAAACTGCCTTGTAGTTTTTCAAAAAGTTAAACGCGGAATTACCCTATAACCTAGCAATTCCATTCCTAGGTATACACACAAGAGAAGAAAATTGTATGAGATACAGAAGTTAAATTACACTGTAAACAGCTTTAATGAGACATAATTAATATACCATTCTGTTCTCCATATGTATTTATGAACTACTCCATAGTTTTAAATAAGGAAACAGATATTTGAAAAACAATTTAAAACCACAGGCACCCACAAGAGGGCGCTTTCTTCATAGCTTCAGACTCAAGAGATTCTACACTGTGCTTAGTATTAGTAGCTCAGTTGCGTCAGACTGTTTGAGACCCCATGAACTGTAGCCCGCCAGCCTCTGTCCTTGGGGATTCTCCACACAAGAATACTGAACTGGATTGCCATGCCCTTCTCCGGGGATCTTCCCAACCTGGGAACTGAACCCAGGGCTCCCGCATTGCAGGCAGATTCTTTCCCATCTGAGCCACCAGGGAAGACCAATTTTACATTACCTGGATAATATTTACCAGTTTGATCTCCTTCTCCACTTTTTGTTGGAGTTAATGCTGGAGTATATTTCATCCAACACATTTAAGCCAATAGTGTGACCAGAGATGGTGACAGGTTTAGAAAATCATGACTTAAACACAGATGAAAAGTAAACATTTAACATTAACCTCCATCAGAGAAACTACGGATGACATTGTGTCTCATTCTTTTTTTCCCTTCTAGCTGTATAACACATTATACAAAGTTATTTATTTAGCATAAAACTCACTGAGACAATAAAAATCATTACAAGAAATGAAACATGTTGTAAATACTTGGTCTCCAGTTCTCTGCTGTGTATTTCCCTCAGAACGATGCCTGGTATAAGTGGCACTCAATAAATATTCATTAAATGAATTAGAGAAACGAATGACTGAGTGAAATCCACAGTTCTTAAATTTATGAGAAAAAGAAAGTTTTATCTATGCCTTGGAAGCCAGATCAAAATATTTCCCTTGATCCATACCAAAAATGAATAAAACATTACAATCATTTCACTGAATAAGTATCTCCCAAATAAGTTCATAGAGACATTCTGTGGTGTTAAATATAATTTCTTTGGCCAAGGAATCCTTTAATACTGACTGACATCTCTCTCTCAATGCATTGTCTCTGGTCTTCCTATTTAAAGTTCCTCAAATCATCAAAAAAAAAATTTTTTTTTAAAATAAAGTTTCTCAATCAATGTACCTCTCAATAAACCACAAGCACAAAACATTTCATCAGAAGCCATGTTCCTATCCATCCCTCTCATATTTCAAACAGTCTGACATCAGAATAGCATCTGAAGCAATAATAATACTGGCCCTATTTCCTACCCAGAAGCCAGGTTTAGTTGAGAAAATTGTATTACCCCCTAGCTCAACCACAATAAAAATTAGGCATGATTTTTTAGACTGCTTTTTCATTTGGGATTAACAAATGGGTAGAGCATGAGCTGCTGCAGACATAGACACTGGTCATCTTTAAGGTACCTTGAATTTATCAGGCACTGAAGCACTTTCATAGCAACACACTTTGCAAGAAACTAGATCACCAAATGATAAACTCAACTTGAAAAGTCTTCCTCTGCCATTTTTTAGTGAAGAGTGTACTGTCAAAACAAAGATGTTATGTTTAGCCAGTTCTAGGCAGCCCAGAAACTTTAAATAGAACACCAAAACACATTGTACTTGAGCGACAAGGAAACTAATTCTCCCACATCATTCATCTATATACCTAAAAATTATTCCATGTAACTCGGGGCTATATTAGGTGCTTGGAGACAGAACAGCAAGAAGGGCCAAAAAGGGCACATTCCCTGCCCTCTGGAAGCACAGAGCCTAGTAGAGCTGATGAATAAATATAAACCGGTGCTAACCAAAGAGACAGGAATGTCAGGGGTAGGCAGGTGGTGTTATGGGGACACAGAGGTTGAACACCTAATTTAACTTGGGTGGTTACTAATGACTATATCTGGATGTGATAATACAGCTGGAATTTAAGAGAAGAATTTAACCACTGACATAAATAGAAAAAATAGCCCAGGCAGGAAAACAAAAAGCCTGTACAAAAACTTGGGCGCAAGATAGCTTAGCAAGTTCAAGAAATAACAGGGTTTAATATAGTTGAAACCAACTATGAAACGGAGGCTGACAAGGGTGAAGGAGATAAGGAGAAGCCAATCTCACACACACACACACACACACACACACACACACAAATTTATTTAGGCTCGACCCTACGAGAGCCATGGCTACCGTGGCCTGCACGTCTGGAAGCTGCATTTTTCCTTTCCTCCATATTTTCTAGACTCTTCTAAATTTCTTTGAGGTCAAACCAGAAACCTTAGAAAGTAATTAACACACAGTGTCACTCAACTGTGTAAGAAAGTTTCCAAAAGCCCAAGTGGGCAGGACTCACAAATCACATGTACACTAAACGTACTTTAACGTTTTAAAAAGTCATCAAATGCAATTTGTCCTAGCAATCCCACCACCATCCCACCAGGTAGGGGCTCTCATTCCAATCCTACAAATAGCACTACTGAGGTTCAAAAAGGAGAATAGACTAGCTATGGTCATGAACTCAGGAATAATATTGATACCTGGACCCCAAATCTGGCCTCTGGCATTCCAGTTATCATTTTTTTGTTACCAAAACAGCAGATTCCCTCTGGAAACAAGTTGCTAGTGTGTATAAAAGTTGTGACCACTCTTCCCTAAGTTTTTTTTGACCATTTACTTCCTATTTCAGGAAGCTGCTTTTCCAGTGTGTTCTGCCTAAGTTCACTTCTCACACGCCCTGCTGGCAGCAGTGTCACTGAGGTCTGTGGACTGCTAAGAAAAATTAGCAAGTTCAGCTTGCACTTAAGATACTCCGCTGTAATAAAATCAACTACACAGTAGCTCCCTCCAAACCACTTCCAGTTTACACTTATCTCTGTATTGCTACTCACACCAAACAGAAGCATCTCAGAAAGTAAATCAATATTCAGAGAAATAGGGCATCCTCAAAGGAAAATGATATTAGTCTAAGACGCCTTCTCCAATTATGTGCGGGGTTTTCTCAGTGAGACTAAAGGGATAATTTAGAAAAGTTTATTGATTTTCTAAGCACAAAACTCACAAAACAAACAAAAAAAAATTTTTTTTTAAGAAACAAAACAAAAAGATCAAGAACATCTCCTCTACAGGGAAGGAAAAAAGCAAGCATGTGGACTAGTGAACGCCCTATGGACTCCTCTCTCCTCCCCATTCTCAAAGGATGGTTAATCCTCCTGGGTCCAGATCTCCTGCAGGTGGTAACAGGGTCCTTGGAAATTCCTTTTGTGGGAGACAAGAGATTGACCCAGATGCTGAAACCCCAAGTAGAGCCTACAGTCATAAGTCATAGAACATTCTGCTTAGCTCCAAGTCTTCTCCATTCTACAAATTATTGGGTATCAGTTAATCCTTCATTCAACCTTGAGAGGTTTAATTGAGACCCATTTTACACTTTGAGGCAGATGATTATCAAAAAGGCTGAGAAATTTAAACTCAACTACTCAGTGTAAGGAAAAAGCAGAAACCAAGCTCAAATCTCTGAGCCCTAAGTTAGGGAGCCACATCTGTCTTTTTGAATAACATGTGCCTCCATGCAAATCCCTCAGGCCATATAGATAATCTTTTTCATATATGGTCCAAGAAAGTACCCTCTGGGCTCAGTAAATATTAAATGATGGGACAGAAACACCTCAAGAGGCTGCTTTTGTGAATGCCTCACTCCTTCAGGGCCCTAATGCTGCCATTGGGGACTCAAAATTGGTGAGAATTATGTAAAATTTACGGAGTAAATTTCAAATGGAAAAAAAAAATCACAAGGCTTGCTTTAATAAAGTCCTTAAACAGTATGCAATCTCAATAATTTCATCAAAATTTCCTGTGTTCTATTTTTCACAAAAAGGAAGCATCTTGAACACAAAAATCTTTAATTCCTCAAAATCATGTCTTGCCCAGAGCACTCAAAATAAAAAGCATTATTATTACAAGCATAATCATATATCATTATTATAAATGTAATAAATAGCATCACTTTCATTTCAAAACTTGCAAATCATTCTTTTTAAAAGTAAAATAATATTTGGGGGGGTGGGGAGAAAAAACTAGTTCTAACTTTCCTAAGAGCCAAAGCAAGTTTATGCTCGCACTAATTTCACTAAACAAACCCAACATTTAAAAATCAAGATACAATATTAAAAAACTAGGAACAACTATAAGACCACCGGACCATAATTTTAAAAAAAAGAAAAACAAGTGATAAAATGTTCTGTTTGACCTTTTGATCTTATTGCCTTCTTAATCACAGCAGTCCACATAACTGGGAAGGAAAAAGAACAAGAAAGTCCACTGAGGCCTCCTTGCAAAATATTTGCATGCTCAGTCATGTCCAACTCTTTGAAACCCCATGGACTACAGTCTGCCAGGCTCCTCTATCCATGGGATTTCCCAGCAAAAATACTGGAATGGGTTGCCCTTTTCTTCTTCAGAGGATCTTCCCAACCTAGGGATTGAACCCACATCTCCTGCACTGCAAGTAGATTCTTTACCACTGACCACCTGATACTCCCCACATATGTATGTATGTATATACACACATATATAACCACACACACACAGACCTACCCTTCGATGTTTCTTTAAGGCCTTTATAACAGTGTGGCTTGTGGAACCACAAGCAACCAACTGCCTGTGGGTATCTTTTCAAAATAGTGTTCTTACCTCCACTCCATCCTTTTAAATCAGAACTTCTGAGGCAGTCCTAGAATTTGTATTTTAAGTCTCTCTCAGTGACTCACTCTAAAGCACATCAAAGTAGGGGAAATACTGTCTCTGAGTTTTAAAAAATGGTTTATTATAAGGCTAAATTCTGATCCTAATGATTTGTTCAGGCAACCAGCTAAGTTGAATAGGTTTCTTTTCTTGATGAGAAATCCTTTGAAGGCTGTCTCTGGGGAAGGCAACCTCAGAAACAAGGGAATCTGGAAGGCAGAGCCATGAACTCAAGGTGGCAATTACTGGCAGGGCTTGGATATATTCAACTGGATTCATACCATTTAGGTTCACTGGGCTCTGTTGAAGGGAAAAAGCCAGTTTAGTTGGGACAGATTGTACATGGGATGAATCTATTTGCAGTCACCTTTAATAAAATTACTGGCCCCTGGTAAAGGATAAAATGATTGATACATAAGTTGGTTAATTATACACAATGGTACTAATGAAAAGAGCTCTCACCAATAGAGCCTGAGATAGATAAACCAATTGTTCTCCACTGTGAATCACAGAATCACAGAATGATAGACACAAGATGGAACTGAGAAATTACACAAAGCAGATCAGAAAAGGAATATCAGAAAAACCCACCCTGAGGCCTGGGCTATGCATATCAGAGTATTTATCCAAAAAGAGACCACGGACAAGTTAGAGAGACAAAACAACCACTGAGTTAACTTCAAGGGGGTTAGCCTAAGAATCTGGAGTGGTATCTAGAAGAGATTATGATTTCAGAGAGAATAACTGAAGCAGATATCTGAGCTGTATAGTCCAGAAGAACTGCCTTTCAAGAACACTGTGCCCTGGTTCTTCTCCTGGCTTTGTCTTCTCTACACTCCAACAGAGACATAACTCTAGTTATGGAAATGATAAACACTTCATTTCACGGCTATATTTTTGCATCCATGCCACATAAACAGAAACAAGTCTATTTTCCACTATGTGATGCTGGCACCTTATGGACCCAGATGATGCTTAAAGCTCCCAGTGGCTGAGAAGTTATCCAACCTCCTCCTCACAATGCACTCCAGCGAGCCTGCAAACCCATCCCCTTCTTTTCTCCTGCGACACAGAAACCACAGTATCTGGAACTAACTGCACATCCACTATAAAAAATACATGTTGGGCCCCGAGTTTTCCCCTTCTTGGACCACGTCCTAGAACTACAAGGGACAGTAACAGTAAAAAGATGAGAGGAAAGCCATGGACAGAAGATCTGGAAGGGCCAACAGCACCATCCATGGGAAGGGAAACCGTGAATGAGATATAAAATGTAAAACTTTTGCTCAACAGAAAGACAAGAGACAGACTGGGAGGAAATATTTGCAAATCATGTATCTGATAATGGACTAGGATCCGGAATATATAGGCAACTCTCAAAACTCAACCCTTTCTTTTCCTCAGCTGCCGCTACAGTGCTCAGTCCTACTAGGGAAGCAAAGGCCACCTTGGGGAGACTTTCACTTCATGGTTTCCCCATAGTTTCTGTCCCCAGGCTTGCCTGCATCAACCTGGCCCCCATCCTGCACTTTTCTCTTGGGTGTTCAACCACTAAACAGAGAACATGGAGGGAGTGGGGCATTTGGCTCTCACAGGAATTGGCTCTGAGCACCGTGACATCTAAGTGGGGCAAGCAAGCTGTTAGTGAGTGCAGCTTTTCTATGAAACAGAATTAAGGTATTTTTATTAATTCAGTTTGAATACTTAAAGCTTAAACTTAATGAATAATAGTTACACTGATTCTGATTCTCTAATCAAGGGGTTGGCATATCTTATGTATGTGAAAGGGCTTCACAGGTGGCTCAGACGGTAAAAAAAATCCGCTTGCAATGCATCGTTCTAAATTCCATATATATGCATTAATATACTGTAATGGTGTTTTTCTTTCTGGCTTACTTCACTCTGTACAATAGGCTCCAGTTTCATCCACCTCATTAGAACTGATTCAAATGCATTCTTTTCAATAGTTGAGTAATATTCCATTGTGTATATGTACCACAGCTTTCTTATCCATTCATCTGCCAATGGACATTTAGGTTGCTTCCATGTCCTGGCTATTATAAACAGTGCTGCGATGAACATTGGGGTGCACGTGTCTCTTTCAGTTCTGGTTTCCTCAGTGTGTATGCCCAGGAGTGGGATTGCTGGGTCATATGGCAGTTCTATTTCCAGTGTTTTAAGGAATCTCCACACTGTTCTCCATAGTGGCGGTACTAGTTTGCATTCCCACCAACAGTTTAAGAGGGTTCCCTTTTCTCCGCACCCTCTCCAGCATTTATTGTTTGTAAACTTTTTGATAGCAGCCACTGTGAATGGCATGAGATGGTACCTCATTGTGGTTTTGATTTGCATTTCTCTGATAATGAGTGATGTTGAGCATCTTTTCATGCGTTTGTTAGCCATCTGTATGTCTTCTTTAGAGAAATGTCTGTTTAGTTCTGTGGCCCATTTTTTGATTGGATTATTTTTCTGGCCACTCCAGTATTCTTGTCTGGAGAATTCCATGAACAGAGGAGCCTCGTGGGCTATAGTCCATGGGGTCACAAAGAACTGGACACCGCTGAGTGACTAATTTATCTTTTCACCTTAATATGTATAAGAAAGTGTCAGATGATAAGTATTTTATGCACTGCAGGATATACATTCTCTACCCTAACCTCTCAAGTCTGCTGTTGTATTGGAAGAGAAGCCTTAGACTACACAGAAACAAATAAGAATGATTGTGTTCCATCAAAACTTTACTTATAGGGACTTCCCTTCTGGTCCAGGGGTTACACACTTCCACTGCAGGGAGCATGGGTCCAATTCCTGGTCAGGGAACTAAGATCCTGCACGTCACATGGTGGGGAAAAAAAAAAAAACATACATTACTTATAAAGCAGATCACAGGGCAGATTTGGTCTGTGGGCCACAGTCTGAAGATCCTTGGCCTACCTATTACCAACAAATTTTCAAGAATTTTTCATTCTCCCTTCATCCTTTCAGGGTGTGATCTTGAAGTGAATCTAATCCATACTTCTTCTCTTTTTTTTAATAGCACTTGCTATTTATCTAGAAGACTTTGGCTATGCCTCAGGAGTCATAATTACTTGTTGTACATTGAATGTTGAGTTATTACTATTTGCTAGCAGTTTTTTAACTGTAAGGAAAAATGATTAAAAGCCTCATTCTCTGAGATAGAAAGCAAGCCTAATTAGCATGGACAATACAAGCCATTACCCAGCTTCAATGGTCTCTCAAGTTTTCAAAAGAATAAGTGGAGACAGATAAACACTGTAGCACAGTCAACAGGGAAGAAGCTTCTAAGGAAGCTTTTATAGAGTCATGATGCCTTGAGAGAGTCTAGGACTAATTGCATTATTCTGGAAAAGCTTTTTAATTACTGTGATATAAGAATTCAATTCCTTCTTCTGATGAAATAGATTTGAAGTAGAAAAACAAAACAAAAACCTATTTTCTATAAATATTAGCATCTTAACCAATATGAATATTCAGGAACTTAGAAGAGTCCAAAATAGAGACATGGGAAAAAAGATACAAAATTGATTCAGCACGTTGGAGAAGTATGTTATGATTACGGTGCTATGAGTAAGTAAACCCTTGGATTAGATAAACCTGGAATGTTAGTATATGGGCAGTACAGCTCTTGACAGGGATATAACTTGCCTGAATTGCTAGAACATACCTTCAATTCTTCCATTTAAAAACACAGCCACATATGCTTTGAACAATGACCTCCCCACCCTTCCATGTCCTTCTTCCTCACAGGAAACGAAGTCATCGGAGCCCAGAGAGCTGACATCATTCTGAACATTAAAGACGTCACCCTGAGGTTTCAAAGAAAGACTTCAGTGGGAGGACTCCCATGAAGAGGCGCATAGAGCTGCTACAGCTCTTACGTCTCTACTGTGGCTTCAGAAGAATGCCTTGAGTTTCGTTAAGCTCAACACTCAGGAAGACTGCAATCAAAATAAATAGTCCCAAGATCTAAAGCAATCTTCATTGAGAACCTCATTGTGAACTGAGGTTTCTTTTAATTAAAACACTTACAGAAATGCTACAGCTATATTAAAGACTGAGTCACAAATCAGGCAACTGGAGTTTTAATGTGCTTTGAACTTCCCTGGTGGCTCAGCAGTAAAGAATCTGCTTGCAATGCAGCAGATGCAGGAGACACGGATTCGATCCCTGGATTGGGAAGATCCCTTAGAGGAGAAAATAGCAACCCACTACAGTATTCTTGCCCGGAGAATCTTGTGGACAGAGGAGCCTGGCAGACTACATTTCACAGGGTCACAAAGCGTCGGAAAGGACTAAGCATAATAAAACCCATATTTAAATATTTTTAAAGTATATTCTTTTGATCCGTGTTTAAAAAAATCTTTGGAAATGCTGTAGCATTTTGTACATTCTTTTCCAGATGAGTAAGTGGACACAAAGAATATCTCAATGTTCTTCAGTTGAAAAGATGCCTAGTAGTTAAAAAAGTGAGCATATTATTTGAACAAACGGCTAACATAATGCTCAAAAATAATTTTATAATGTGTTTCCAGATTTTTTTGATACCATGAATGAAAATTCAGGCTACACAATTCCAGGTCAACCATTTACTAGTTCAACCATCTTTAAGGATGTTACTTCATCTCCCAAAACCTCTGTTTTCTGTTTTGGAAATGGAGATCTTAATAATGCTGCCCCCCATACGGTGCTCTAAGGAAGAGAGATGACTCAATGCATGTATTTAGGAAAATACCTGGCAGATAGCAAGCCCTTACTAAGTGCTAATCACCATCACCACCACCATCATCATCATCATCTTTTTCTTCATCAATTTTTGGTCCTCTCATTTAAAGGTGCCATAAAAGTTAAATGTACAAGTAGATAAAAATGGGGGGGGGGGGGCATTAACTGTTAAATACAGTCAACCATTCATTACTTAGTTTATTTAAAATTGAGAACAGCCTTTAGTAATTCTGAATTTCTCTCTTATCCCCAGGAGGAAATAGAGGGATCTTTAGAGAAGGCCAGACATGAGGGTCAGTGAGACCAATTCAACACTATCACAGTCTCCTGATCACCCACAAGACAGCCCAGAAAACAGGAGCTCTGTGAGCAAAGCAGGAACTGCTTCAAATGTGTGAAATGTATTCACTGAAACAGGTAACACCCACCAGGAGACATATTTTTAAATAAGCAAGAAAAAAATTGCCATACAAGAAACTGGCAAAATTGGCATTTCTGGGAAAGAGAAATAAAAACTGAAAAAATGTGTCCATTCCTATGGTTTCCAAGCACTTCAGTATTCTTATATTCTACCAGAAATTCCACAGCATATATACTTCCTTTGCCTTAGAATGAGGCTATTTGTTACATAGTTTTTCTTGCAGGCAAGAGGGTGGGATGAACAGAGTGAGTACAAGCAATTTTCTCTGCAAGTTCTTACTTAACTCTTCTTCTCAGTCACCTTACATTTCTTTGCAAACTGCCAAGCAACACTGGTTTCTATTTTAGATGTTCATGAAAATGAGAGATAAAGAACAACTCTTTAGGGCTCACACCATGGTGCTAAAATTTACAGGAGACTATTCATTTTAGAAATGGCAAGGGACAACCACAATCGGGCGGGGCAGGGAGGTGGGGCGCACGGGAAGGGAATACAGATTTCCTAAACAGCAGGTGTTTAGCTTCCAGTTATACAAAAACACTCATGGAGTCAAAAGCAATAGCTCGAGTATTTCCAGATCTAATAGTATACATTCAAAGGATGGGTTTAAAAAAAAAATTGGAAGCTTTGAACTGATAAAAGTACCAAAGTCTTGAGATCAGATGCAAAGTCATAACATTACAGAAAAATGACAGAGTCATTAGATTTTAGATTCCATCAAGATGACTGCAAATTCTGTAGAAAAAAACCTCTGCACTTGAGTAACTTCACTGAAGTTACCATCTTAGACAAATTTGGCCTGAAAAAAGTTTCACATTATCAAGATCTGAGGAAGATCTCTGAAAATCTGAGGAATCATCATCCTGGAAGCCTGCCTCACTTTCCAGCAACTTGCCCACCCACTGCTTGTCCAGCACTCCAACTCAGTGGCTCCAACCTTCCCAACAATGTAGATAGGTTTTAAATTTTAGTGGAATGACTAAGTATTCAGTTATTAATATGCTGGTTAAGAAAATACATATTTAAAAAACCATTAAGAAATTCACCATGGGAGGAAGAATAAATTAGAAGATTGGGATGGACACATACACGATGCTATATATAAAATTGATAACTAAATAGGACCACAGGGAACTCTAGTTAATACCTTGTAATGGCCTACATAGGAAAAAAATCAAAATAAGAGTTGATATATGTATATGTATAACAGTTTCACTTTGCTATACACGTGAAACTAACACAACTTTGTAAATCAACTACACCCCCAACAAAAATGTTTTTAAAAACATTTAAAAACCAAGAGTTTCTATTTTATTAATCCCCAAAGTATCTGCATTCACTTTAAAACAGTCATTCCACTGATAGTTGAGACCCTATTATGTGCTAGACACTGTTCATAGAACTTGAGACACAAATTTTGCCCCTCAAAACTTCTCATTCCTTCTCTCCCTCCTTCCTAGACCTCTCTGTCTCAAAAGAGGTCTAAACAAAAATGGCTTCTTCTCACAGAAGAATTCTGAATTTTATTTGGTTGAGGGAAGGAGGTAAGAGAAAGAAATGGAGGTAATTTTTCCTTTATATTTGGTGTTTTAATTTTTGACTACATGAATGTATTCATGAATTAGTCATGAAACTAAACATAAAGGGAGGGGATAAAATAATTATGTAAGAGATACCTAGAAAAATTAAACAGTCCTTTACAACTACTTTAAGCCCTCCTCACCCTTGCCACCCTCAGCACACAAGACTACCCAACTCTACACTGAACGTTAAAATGAGAAACCAGTGGCTCTCCCCAGTTGTTCACATCAATGAGAACTAGTAAAGTGGCAACACTCAAGCAAGAATCATCGTTCTTTTGTTGGTCCCTGTAAAGCCCATCGAGTACACCATGACTGGCATATAACCAACACTCAATTATGTAATTACCGAATGGCTTGCTGAAAGAATAAGTGACTGAAGAAACTCCAGGGTCATGTCTTAAGGACTGAAAGCTGATCATTTTTCCTTTCTTGGTGACTAAACACACTATCCAAGACTCCCCTCAAGGGATCACTCCTAACTGTCTATGTTTTGTTGACAGCTAGCTTACTCACTGGGTTTCCCTGGTAGCTCAGATGGTAAAGAATCCGCCTGCAATTCAGGAGACCCAGGTTTGATTTCTGGGTCAGGAAGATCCCCTGGAGAAGAATTAGGCTATCCACTCCAGTATTCTTGGGTTTCCCTGATGGCTCAGATGGTAAAGAAGCAGCCTGCAATGCAGGAGACCTGGGTTCAGTCCATGGGTTGGGAAGATCCCCTGGAGGAGGGCATGGCAACCCACTCTACTATTCTTGCCTGAACAATCTCCACGGACAGAGGAGCCTGACAGGCTATAGTTCACGGGGTCGCAAAGAGTTGGACACTGCTCAGCACAGCAAAGCTTAGTCACTGTGAGCAACACAAACTTTGAGCCTATACCTAGATGTCTTCTGCTGATGGCTAATTCCACGAAACCATCAAGCAGATAAAGACAGAGACAACATTTTAAGCAAAATCCCAACAGATCCCTCAGTGTGTCCTCCTTTTATGTTTTTAGTAACGTCTTCCTCCACTTTTTGTTTATTTGTTTTCTGCTACTTGGAAAGTGAAACAGGTTTTGAATAAGACAATGATTAAACAAGTTGATTTTTTTTTCTTTTGTATTAGAGAAAATATCCCCTAATCTAGCAGTGATACAGACCAAAAATAGTAGGAGGAATCTAACCGCATTCTGTGAGGAGGTGAAAATTTAACACCGTTGGGATCTAAACTACATATGTAATATTTATTATAAAGGGTATTCTGCAAATAAGAATGGATTAAACATTTCTATTTGTAAATTACCTTTATTCTCAATAGTCAATGCTTAAATAATTTTCTATTCACATGCTTGTTGACTAAAAATAAAAGACACACTAAGGAAATATTCAGAGGTGACACAATGGGTCCTCTCAAACTTCTCATCTTAAAATTGTTCCCTTTGTGAAACTTAATTCCACCCATCACTGGAATGTTCAAAGGTAAAACATTTTGTTAAATAAATTTTGCTAAGGACAAAATACCTCATACCTTCTTTCACACAGGCATGATAACATGAAGGCCTCAAAAAAATTTTAAAGAAGGTCCATAAAAACAACTTAAATCTTTAAGATAATAAAGATAAAATGAATCCAGCACAAACTGTTTAAGGAATCTCTAAAATCCACTCTGCATCTCTCCGTGGGACAACTCCAAGAACATTCAAGTCCCATTTGTAACCTTCAAGAAGTTTGAAAAACAAACATTTGTCTTAGCAATGTGGAAAACCAGAGAAGGATCACACCATTAGCTCCTTGACACAGCCTGGCACAGACTCTGCTTGGCGCAGAACACAAGCAAGGCAGAAAGTTCCAAAGAATTCATCATGCTGCAAAATAGAGCATTTTTCAGATGGCTTAGCAAAAGAGACAGAGTAATTCCAGAATATCAAAACAGAAGAAAGATTTCCAGATGACATCACTGACTGCTATGGGCAATTTATTTACATCAGAGTTTCTTAACCCCAACACTCTTGGCACTTGGGACTAGACAACTATTTTTTATAGGAGACTGTGCGTTGCAGGGTGCTTAATAGCATACCAAGTTTCTGCCCACTAGGTGCCCGTGTACATACCCAAGTCACAAAAACAAAAACAAACAAAAAAAAATCTCCAGACATTCCTGATATCTCCTGGGAGATGAAACAGCCCTTGGGTGAGAACCACTAAGAAACAACAATGACACAGATGATGACAATGATGATGAAGATAGTAAAAAAGCAGTAATAATAATAAATCAAAACAATTTCAACTTAGTATTCTACATCAGATATGGTACTAGGGACTTTATATATACTTTATCCTATAAAACAACCCTAAGAGATAGGTACTACAATTTTCCACATATTATGGATAGAGAAACTTTAAGTTTTAAAAAGTTAAGTGCCTTATTCAAAGTCGTACAATTATTAAGGGGGTGATAAGGGTTCAATTTCTAAATCAGTAAGTTTAACCACTATGCTACATACTGCCATCCCCCCAAGGAGAATCATGAGTGTGTCTTCGAATGCAACACCCAACAAGCTGTTTTTACAAAGAGAGGTGAATGGATAATGTGGTACCCAAAGAAAACAACAGACTTTGTGGAGAGATAGGTGAAGCAGGGCATCGCTGGCCAGGAAACTCCTGGGAGGCACCTATTAATAACATATGCTTTACATAATCTTGATCATCCTCAGAGCAACCCCTCAAGATAGACACCAGCATTCCTATGTTACAGATAAAAAGAAAAAGAAAAAAAAAAAAACTACATCCAGAGAGACTTGAATAAATAATTCAAGGTCACATAACTGACTTTCCGAATAGAGTCAAGACTTAAAATGAGATTGGTCTGACAACTGAGCTTCAACTGCTAGGGATACAATGATTTTATGGGTTGAGAAAGAATAATATAAACAGCACACATACCATGGGCAGTAACTGATGCAGGTGAAATCCCCTTGGGTCCCACTTCGTGGTGAGACCTTGAGAAGACCAACAGAACTCACTCATGATCCAACCACCTCACAAACTGGGGACTGTTCCGGTATCCTGTCCCTCTGGACCACCTCAGGCTCCATTTAGGTATTGGCTTTTTAGATTTTATTTTAAGTAGAACCAGATTTTTTTTTTTTCCTAAGTGAAATTTCCCTTTACTAGGATATTAACTTCACAGTTGAAGGTTAGCTGGGACATGTGAGGTCCATGAACAACGTGTCTGGCGGATAATCCAAAAGGGGAGGAAAAACACAAAGGGAGATTTATGGTGGGAAAATGAGAGAAACACTCAAGGAGGAAATAATCTACAGTACAGATATTTAATCTGAGAGGAATATTTGGATATTGGAAATAACACAGGAGAATTGAGGCCATGATTATGGTTTAGAAGGGCCCAGGGATTGTTATTAACTGAGAGACTATTCTACATACACACACCAATGTAAAAGCACTGTTTGAGCTTTCACAGAGCCCTCCCATCAGAGACAGTGATGAGATGATCTAAAAGCTAGGATAATTGACCACACTGGGATCCTATGCTTGTTTCTGGACGCTTCAGCAGCTCACATGTAGAAGATAAATTTAAGTGTAAGGCCACTGGAATATAGTAATAATTGTCACTGTTTCCAAAGGGAAGTTAAATAAGTAGGTTAAATAATTTTATATAATTTTTCAGGATCGCAGAAATTCAGTTCTTACATGCCATCCATCTTAAGTTATTTTGCAATAGGGAAAGGAGAGCTTATACAAGCCAGACAACTGGAGGCATTAAAGGTGGCAGAGAAGAGAAAACTATGGAGTAGGAAAGAACAAGTTATATTAGGGCTCTTTCAGGAACACTTTGCACTGGGCTGTTCACTTTGTTCTAACACTATGGTGGTTCAGTTCTACCACCATGCAAAAATCCCGAACAATTAGAAAAAAAAAAACCTTTCAGTTGTGACGGAAAACCCAACTGAAGCTGAAGACGGGACACTCTCACCTATTGACCTAGTCACATGCCCAGCCCTGGAGCCTGGAAGCCCAGGAAGAGGCTGGTGCAGGAGACAAGGGTGGGATGCCCAGCGGGAGGTGGTACCCAGTTATCAAGTAAGGGGAATGGATATGATGCAGGGGAAAACATATACTGCACATTCCAATCATGTATCATGTACACACAATGGTAAATACTGCACAGCTCTTCTTTCTAGAAAAACTCATAGTCTTTCAAACTCATTTATGTTCCTTTCCTCTCTACTGCCCTACTACACATCATCAATTTGAACGCCCCTCCCTTAACTGTCCTCCTACTTCTTCTGTGTGCTCGTCTGAGTCCCCCTCCTGATCCCCCACTTAACACACACAAGCTTCTCTCTAGTATCTGTCATTTTTCTCCATTTTGAGATCTCCGCTTTTTCCAAGTATCTTATAATTTAATCTATAGTACAAACATGAGCCAGTATAAGAATTCATTCACCAAAAGGTGCTGTCATCTTCCTCTTTGCCTGTAATGTCCCTTTACATAAAGTTATTTTAACTTGAAGGCATGCATGCATGCTAATGGTGGCATTTCAGATACTGTGACACTTCTGGGGAGACCAAGAAGACCTTTCTTCCGAATGGGCTTCAAATCATGCCACAGAGATAGACAAGCCACAAAAATAGCCCACAGGAACCCTCTCTCTTTATCCAGTTTCTGCCCCATCCACTTAAAAGGTTGATATGCATGGCCAGTAATGTCTTTACCTGGAAAAGTAATACTTCCAAAAGGTTATTTCAAAACAGACTGTTAAATGAAACATGAGTAATTCCATTAGAGTTTTGATTACAAACACAAGGCAGAAACTACTCCAGACAAGAAAATAGTAACTACAACAACAAATGGAAAATGAGTTCCAATTTGGCTCCCTGGAGAGAACTGAATGAACGGATGGGTATTTTCCTTCTCTAATTCCTGAGGATCCAGCAAAGGTTCCCTGTCTGTCAGTGATGCGAAGAGGTCAGTCACAGGGAAGATGATAGCAGGCCTCTGCTGCATATCTTGTGTTCCTCAATCAGTCAAAGGGGCCCAGACCAGTGTCAACATACGGCAAGGAGGTTTCTACATTTCGACAAAATACAGGCAATACAAGCTCAAATCTCATTCCTCTGCTACTTACACAACATATACACATACAATAACACATAATGATGCAGTTTCATTAACTGCAGAATGACTCACAAATAATGTTACTACCAGAAGGACATGTTTGCCTTCTAGTAATTTCATTAAATATTTGCTAAAGGTATTTTGGGGGAGGAGCAGATAGATTTTCTTTTTTTTTTTTAATGTCAACCTTGAGATCTGCCTTCCAGTTTCAATGGTATTCCCTGTTCAGTGACTTTCTCAACTCACACCTCTGAATGTGGGGATAAGACACCCCATGTGTCCAGATGCTTTAGATGAAACAAAAATATCGAGCCTCCAGACTTTACACTAACACAACTCACTCAGCCTGGGATGGTCAGAAGTTTTCCCTATTTTCTTTCCTCACTCCTGAGAAACTTACATGCTGCATTTACTGCGGCCCCACAGTTCCCTATACCTCTCATTCCCAGATGTATTTGCTTGCTGTCATATCCGTCACATATTCAAAAAAAGGACTACAAACCATGCATATTTGTTAAAAAATAAAAACTCACCATCTACCAGGTCCTCATGACCCAGGCTCAGGCACACCCAATCTGCCTTGCTCATTATGACCCAGCCCTAAGACTGTCTTTCCCTCTATCTGGAGAAGTCTTTGCCCAATTCTTCCCATTCCTCCAGTCTCAAGCCTATGCATCTTCTTCATGACTTGAAATCAATGGTACGGAAACAGCCCTATTTCCTCCCCAGGTCCACAGACTCTCATTTTCAGCAACCTATTTATGTGCTTCAAAGCACCTACGTACCTTGATATTGCACTTGTTTTGTTATGTATGTACATGTTCAGTCTCTCTCCCATTTCTCCCATGCAAGACCGTATATTTCAGGAGGACTTCTGGCAGTATCTTCATTACCTTGTAAGTTCCTGACCTATAAACACTTAATACATATTTCTTGGGATAATTAACCCATTGGTTTTAAACAAAAGACTGATGATTAATTTAATTAATAGCTACATACTGCCACAGTTAGCTAGAAATATGATAACAAAATACTGGGTGGCTTACACATCAGAAATTTCATTCTCAGAGTTACTAAAATTTGGAAGTGGAAGCTTTAGGCACCAGCTGATTTGGTTCCTGGGTAGAGCTCTTTTCCCAGCTTCCAGATGGGCCACGTTCTCACTCTCTTCTCACATGGTGACAAAAATGGAGTGCTCTGGTCTAGTTATCTTCTTATAAGGACATTAGCTCCATCAATGGGGCTCCAAGGTCACAACCTCACCTAAATCTAATTACTTCCCAAAGACCCCACCTCCAATATCATCTTGTTAGGAAGTAGGGCTTCAACATATGAATTTAGAGGGGATGGAAACATTCAGTCCACAACACTTCTGGAAGAAGGAAAGAATGATTTTTTGCTTGATTCATCATAGACTTTTAGCTTCTGCAAGCTAACGGCAGAAAATGTTCTATAATATCAAAGCAAGTACACGAGAAAGCAAAAAGTTGGCATACATACTTCATTATTTATCTGCATGCAGTTTCACAGAAAAAACTCTTTGCATCTTGGCCCCTCAATATGTATAGAACATCTTTCTGTTATGATAACTTTCCATCAGTCTTATAATTCAGCCAGTACTGACATAAACAAACAATGAAGACTACAGCTGCTAACATTTCCTGGTTAGAGTCTAGGAGATTAGTGTCTGAATCCTGGGTAGCTTTTTTCTTATTATATTGGACATCTTTTGGATGGTCTGCCAAGCCCAGAAGCCAATCATCTTCTTGAGAAGCTTCTTGCCAGATATCCAAGGGAGCCCCAGGCAGCCATGTTTGGACAGGGAATCCAGGCTACACTCATTGGCCAAGAGCACTCACATGACCCAGGCTTGGCAAAGCAGAATCTAACTTTCCAGGGAATTTGGAACTGTGAATGAGAGCCAGCCAGCCAGTCTCCGTGGGTGGCTGGAATTGTAGAAGCGGCTAGGGTTATTCATGTTTTCTTCAATAAGAAAGCTGCTCAGCAGAAAAATACAGAATGTAGCAAAAACTAAAGAGCAGAGGCAAGAGAGCCAGAGAATGTCCCAGAAGTTTTTCGGGTCCAGAATATAGCCCATATCCAAGTACCAGCTCACTTGTGACCGTGAACACCATGAAACACCCCAGTATAACAGACACCCTTTTTTCTTCTTTTACTTGAGCTACTTTTGTAGCTAGCTAATTAACTGAATACAACCCAATATGTATATTTACATACCCTAAGAAAATGAAAAACTTTTGTGTATTTATATACATATGCATGGGTACATGCATACAATAGGCTATGAATATGAAACCTTTTCGTTTTCTGCAAACTCCCACAAAAACTCTGAATGAGGGGGACTAATTAATCTCATGATCTCTAAATTAATTCAGCATGAAACTGTTTTTTTTTTTTCCTTTATGAAGCTCAAAGCCAAGCCATTTAAGAGTTTTCAGGAAACATATTTTCCTAGACAAATGATAATTTTTTTAAGCAGAGAGGAAAAATAGGAATGCTCCACCAAGTTCAACACTCATGGCATTTCTGACTCAGTGTAGGTGCAACATAAAAGCTGCCACAAAGTGAGTGTTCTAGGAATGTTAATAGCTGTTATTGTTGCTATTAATTATCTGTTTTTGACCCAGTGCTCCCCAGTAGGATGTGTGAGATGGGGGCACACTTTTGCTGTGGCCCTAAAACTGTAAAAACATCATTTCCTAGCAAGGACTGAATAAAATTACAGGATATTTAAGAGATTTAGCAACGACACTTCGCATGCCATGTTTTAAAGGAATTCTAGATGACTTAAAATTAATGAAACAAAATGACTAGTTAAAATTGGCTTACATTTATTTTTTAAAAGAAAAAATATAAATGTATTTCTAAAATGCTCTTTATCAGCATAAGGCAATTAAGATAAAATTCATCTTTAAGACAATGAAGAAATTTAATAAGATGATAGAAAAGTTTCTGCCCCAGTGTCTGGTACACAAGAGGCCACAATGGAAGCTCTTTTGCTATACATCAGCCTAAAGCTTAGAAGTTTACTTTAGCCAGAGTTCATCCTTCACTTTCCATTAATGTAGCAATTAAAATCATCATCAGCTCAGTCCTTCTAGAAGGCACCCATAAAACCAAGTCTTCTCTGTTTCTGGTTATGAAACATATTTTATTTCTGTGAAATTTTAATAGAATGCAAACTATCTCCAATAAAAACACCTGTCTAATGAATATAATCCCTTACGATTATACAGTGGAAGTAACCTGAAGAACTATGGACAGAGGTTCCTGACAATGTACAGGAGACAGGGATCAAGACTATCGCCAAGAAAAAGAAATGCAAAAAAGAAAATGACTATCTGAGGAGGCCTTATAAATAGCTGAAAAAAGAAGAGAAGCGAAAAGAAAGGGAGAAAAGGAAAGATACATCCATTTGAATGCAGAGTTGCAAAGAATAGCAAGGAGAGATAAGAAAGCCTTCCTCAGTGATCAGTGCAAAGAAATAGAAGAAAACAATAGAATGAGAAAGACTAGAGATCTCTTCAAGAAAATTAGAGATACCAAGGGAACATTTCATGCAAAGAAGGGCACAATAAAGGACAGAAATGGTATGGACCTAACAGAAGCAGAAGATATTAAGAAGAGGTGGCAAGAATACACAGAAGAACTATAAAAAAAAAGATCTTCAAGACCGAGATATTCACAATGGTATGATCACTCACCTAGAGCCAGACATCCTGGAATGTGAAATCAAGTAGGCCTTAGGAAGCATCACTACGAACAAAGCTAGTGGAGGTGATGGAATTCCAGTTGAGCTATTTCAAATCCTGAAAGATGATGCTATGAAAAGTGCTGCACTCAATATGTCAGCAAATTTGGAAAACTCAGCAGTGGCCACAGGACTGGAAAAGGTCAGTTTTCATTCCAATCCCAAAGAAAGGCAATGCCAAAGAATGCTCATACTACCAAACAATTGTACTCATCTCACACGCTAATAAAGTAATGCTCAAAATTCTCCAAGCCAGGCTTCAACAATACATGAACCATGAAATTCCAGATGGTCAAGCTGGATTTAGAAAAGGCAGAGGAACCAGAGATCAAATTGCCATCATTGAAAAAACAAGAGAGTTCCAGAAAAACATCTATTTCTGCATTATTGACTATGCCAAAGCCTTTAACTTAGTGGATCACAACAAATTGTGGAAAATTCTTAAAGAGATGGGAATACCAGACAACCTGACTTGCCTCTTGAGAAATCTGTATGCAGGTCAGGAAGCAACAGTTAGAACTGGACATGGAACAACAGACTGGATCCAAATAGGGAAAGAAGTGTGTCAAGGTTGCATATTGTCACCCTGCTTATTTAATTTATATGCAGAGTACATCATGAGAAATGCTGAGCTGGATGAAGCACAAGCTGGAATCAAGATTGCCAGGAGAAATATAAATAACCTCAGATATGCAGATGACACCACCCTTATGCAGAAAGCGAATAAGAACTAAAGAGCCTCTTGATGAAAGTGAAAGAAGAGAGTGAAAAAGTTGGCTTAAAAATCTACATTCAGAAAACTAAGATCATGGCATCTGGTCCCATCAGTTCAAGGCAAATAGATGGGGAAACAGTGGAAACAGTGTCAGACTTTATTTTTGGGGGCTCCAAAATCACTGCAGATGGTGATTACAGCCATGAAATTAAAAGACGCTTACTTCTCAGGAGAAAAGTTATGACCAACCTAGTTAGCATATCAAAAAGCAGAGACATTACTTTGGCAACAAAGGTCCATCTAGTCAAGGTTGTGGTTTTTTCAGTAGTCATGTATGGATGTGAGAGCTGGACTATAAAGAAAGCTGAGCGCCAAGAATTGACGCTTTTGAACTGTGGTGTTGGAGAAGACTCTTGAGAGTCCCTTGAACTGCAAGGAGATCTAACCTGTCCATCCTAAAGGAAATCAGTCCTGAATATTCACTGGAAGGACTGATGCTAAAGCTGAAACTCCAGTACTTTGGCCACCTCATGCGAAAAACTGACTCATTGGAAAAGACCCTGATGCTGGGAAAGATTGAAGGCGGGAAAAGAAGGAGATGACAGAGGATGAGATGGTTGGATGGCATCACCGACTCAATGAACATGAGTTTGAGTAAACTCTGGGAGTTGGTGATGAACTAAGCGTTCTACAGTCCATGAGGTCACAAAGAGTCGGACATGACTGAGCGACTGAACTGAACTGAATGCATACATTTCTATTCCACTAGCTGTTCTATTAAAATATAATAACTTCATGCATAAATGGAATAATGGAAAATACATTTATAAGTAACCGAATCAAGTATAGCAGCAATTTTTTTTCAAAGCCCCTCCCCAAAAAAGGATAACAAAACTTTTAAAATGGCATGTTTCACATTATAGATAATTCAAAGTCATGTCTTACACATAGTCAAATCTCACCCAAAGGACTCCAATCTGAACTGTACCAGTGTTGTCAGGGGTAGGGACATTTGCAGCTAACAAAGCAAGCACTTCATTTTCTTAAAACAACTGCATATCCTAACAACTCAACAGGTTGCCTTTTCTCCCAGCCAAAGGACAACTCAAGAACATTCAGAGCATCATAGAACATTACAGAAGTCTTTTATTGAGAAAAGTATGGCTGTTGTGTTTTTATGTCTTTGAGAAATGGCAATAATTCAGGTTTCACTTCTATAGTAATTTGATTTGATCATTTTAAAAATCACACATAAAATGGTTCATTTATATAACCAGTTGCTAAGAGTCTTGGTATTTTAATAGGCGGCTTATGAAAACATACCTATTGAAAGAAATTACTAGTGTCTACAGAGAGGAAAAGGATGGATGAAGCTCATAAAACTTAACTGCATTTTAGTTTTGACTTGGGAAAGCTGCAAGATCATCCATTGGGAAACTCAATCTACAGACCCACTGATATATTGCTAAGTCTCACCTGATACATTCCCAGCCAGCTGCTGCAATGAGAGTCCCTTGTCTAAAGGGTTCCAGGAGCCAACAGCAGAGCTGACATGTGCTCCTCCATCAACACTTCTACATCTAACCTCATGAAAGTCTCAAGGACTCAGAGAACTAGAAGCGAGTTTCTTTCCTCAAAATCCGACAAGTCTGGGCTTGATGTCTGGGAATAAATTGGTCCAGCCTAATTCAAACCAGGGCCAACAACTGGTTGCTGACTGCTCTAAAAAGTGAAAATTGTTAGCTGCTCGGTTGTGTCTGACTCTTTGCGACTCCATTGACTGTAGCCCGTCAGGCTCCTCTGTCCATGGAATTCTCCAGGCAAAAACACTGGAGTGGGTAGCCGTTTCCTTCTCCAGGGGATCTTCTAGAACCAGGAAAGAACCCACGTCTCCTGCATTGCAGGCAGATTCTTTACCATCTGAGCCACCAGTGAAGCCCTGACTGCTCTAAGCATGGAGGCAATACCAAATCCAGTCAAGTCTCAAGAGAGAACACCTGCTAAGAACACTCAAATTCAATCCTGCTCAGCAATTTTATGTTGTGAACCAGAAAAGCTGAACAAGCAACTTCTGGTAGGTACAGCAGACTCTATAGAAAACTTCCTATGGAAAAGCCAGGGAAAGAGTTCTCATCACAAGCCAAAAATGCTGGGACCTTGATCTGAGATTCCAAACAAGCACATTTGTGAGGAATAAATGTCTGTTATTAAAAGAAAGAAAGGAACCTTCCTGTTCCAAAATATCTCCCTATTCATTTGACAGGAATGCCTAAATTCTTACCTTGAGTTGCCATAAGATACAGTAAGGAAATACTTAAAATTTCCCTGACAAAGAGGGCAAAATCCATGAAGATAATAAATCCTGTAGTATTATCTTAGCATGAATTTTATATTATATTTTTACATTATAAAATTCATTTTATGTTGTAAAATATATTCTATTAAAAGATATATTAATATTTATTAAGGGTTTTTGTGCCAGGAACTGTGATTATATGCAGTTTATATATGAGTGTTTTATATACCTTAATTAATCCTCATATGCTTCAAGGTAAGTTCTATTATTATCTATATTTTAGTTACAAAACCTTAGTCTGGTTAAGTAACTGACCAAAAGTCAAGCAACCAGTAAAGAAGCAGAATGACCCAGGGTCATTTGACTCTAAATGCTGAACTCTAACATTATATCTACATTTCTCTCCAGCAAAGTTCCAAAGGAGGCTGGTAAACAAAAGACAGACGTAGCAAGTGCAAAGGACACTGATTTGTCCCATTAAAAAACAAAATGTTTTTTGTCTAGATGGTGGTGCTGAAAGTTAGCAGCTGACTGGAATGGCTTGGGGAATTTTTTTTTTTTTTTAAACGCTGGTGCCCAGGCCCCAGGCCTTGATCCCTATTCTGATTCCAATTGGTTTCTACATCAGAAATTTTATACACTTCCACAGGTGATTTACACAGAAAGTACAGGTCAAACTACCATCTGAAAGGATGCAGAGTGGAAATTAAATGTTAATAAAAGAAGCTAAGTGACCAAATGAAGTTTTAGAAAACTCTAGCACAGAGTTGTCCATGTTAGAAATGATCTATAATCTGCCTTGTCCAGTATGGTAGCTACTATCTACAATGGCTAGTGTGACTGAAGAAGTCAATTTAACATTTAATTTCAATTATTTTTCATTTAATCGAAAATAGATGCTGCTATATTAGACAACACAGCTCCAGAGGTCCCTCAATGCATCTCAGCATCCTTGGTTTGCAACAGCTAAAAAGAGGGATATGGACTGTAAGCAACAAGGCAAGGTAGATAAGGCCTTACTGTTCATATCCATCAGGACCAATTTTCCAAAATAGAGCTTTGTTAACAATTCAGATGCTCTGAGTACCTTACAGGGAAAAAAAAAAAAAGATCAATGCCATAGAAAGTATGTCCAGCCAAATATGCTTTGAGGACACAAATCTTCAGAATCATTCTTTATTTGCTCTGTATAAAGCAAGTATCACCTGCAAGCCATGGCTGTTATATACACCATATCATACTGATAATGCAGAGAAATGAAGACAGTTAAGGATGTGAAGAAACTGCATCTTCACATCTTTGGCATCTACTAAAGTATATATACATACACACACACAAACACACACATATATATATATATTCCATGGATTGATTAGTAATTTAATAGTATAGAAAATGTAAATACATTTATCTAATGTCATGAATATTGTAGCTAATAATACTTGAGGAATATAAAGGCTTAGACACAAGTTACAGTCTAAAAAATACACGTTCTCGGCCACTAAGTCGGGTTCAACTCTTTGCAACCCTGTGGACTGGAGCCCATGAGCTCTTCTGTCCATGGGATTTTCCAGACAAGAATACTGGACTGTGTTGCTATTTCCTCCTCCAGGGGACCTTCCCAACCCAGGGATCGAACTCAAATCTTCTGCATTGGCAGGTAGATTATTTTCCACTGAGCCACCTGGAAGGTCAAAAATATATATCCACAGTCTACCAAAAAGCCTCACTTTTACTTCAATAAGAATTTTAAAAATTCTCTGACAAAAAACATGCCTGTGTGTCAAGCTATTAAACACTCCTTAATTTGGGGCTACAAGATGACATGTCAGTGTCATTCCAGAGACGTGTCTATTTCCCTAAATTTTGCCATAAAGTGAGATGCTTTGTTACAAGCTGAGATTATTTGAATTTTGCATATCAAATGTTAAAATATTTTATATCTGAATTTAATTTAGAATTTAACTTAATTTTTAACTAACTATATATGTGAATACCTCAATTATTTAAAATGATTTACTATATTCTGAATGGGACTTTCAAAAAGAAATATCATCTGTGTCTCTGTATTTACCTTTATAATGCAGTCATGCAAAACCTGAGCATAATACCAATCTAAATAAAACCAGGAACTTCATCTGGTAAATTAAACTGTCTGGAGATAAACACCAAAAACTTGTTGATACACTTATTAAATTGATAATATACTTGAACGTCCATTTTCCAAAATCAAGACAAGTTAATGACTAAGAGCTGCTAGAAAAGAGAGAGAAAGAAAGATTAGTAACACTGAAAATGCGTTGAATGTATTCAAAATCCAAGATCATCGGTTGCTTTCAGGGTACAGTTCTTCTGGACCATTCCTATTCTACTCTATATCATCTAAATAACAATTACTGTTCTAGCCTTGGTAACTCCTTTTATGACAGCAATGAAAAGGAAGAGTTTGCCTTTGTTTTCAAGAAAATGACATACAAATGTAATACAACAAGACACAATGGTCCAATAAAAAGGAAAAGCAAATCTTAAAAGAAATTTGGACTATGATAATGGCCTAAAACAGTCATTTCCAATGCAAGAGACCATGATATCTACTAATGGTTCCTTTCCAATTCCATAGTGAAAGTCAAAGACATAACACATTAGCTGCAGCAAAGAATGAGTGGAATTATGAATCTATCTCACTTTATCTTTTTAAACAGAATTTTTTTAAAGCCTATAGTCTTTTTTTTTTTTTTAAGACAATATTCCAAATAATTCAAACACTACCCTGGCCTGAAAAAAAGTTGGTTAACTGATCCTCCATGGGGTATCTTATACATTTTCCCACCAAAGTATTCACTGTACTATTTTTGTTTGCACATCTATCTCCAATATTTAATTCAAAAAAATACTTATTGAGGCTCCATATGCCAAGTGCCATACCAGACACTGGCAATCTGACAATGAACATGGTAAATTTAATGGTCTGATAGAACAGCATATAAATTTATGGATAAAAAATGCTGATAAGTGCTCTAATAGGAGCACAATCAGGATGCTGTCAGAACCTAGAGAAGGGTGGATCCAGCCCACATATGGAAGTGAGAAAAAGCCTTCCAGAAGATGTGATCTAAGAAGGATAACAGAACCAATGGGGGGCAGAGAATATGGGACACTAAGAGCGTCACTATCCAAAAAATTAACATGTGCAACAGTTCAGTGGTGAGCAGGGCACTGAATGAAGGAGAAAGCAATGCTCACTAAGCTCAAGAAGAAAGTAGGTTCGAGACGTGGTCAGTGAACGAGCAGAGGTAACCAGTGAAGGATTTATACATCACGTCAAGGAGTCACAGCTTCCATCCTGACAGCCTGGAGGTGCCAGATTTGAGTTTTATAGGACAATTATTCTGGTAGCCTTGGAGAAAAGAAATTGGGAGTGTGGAGGAGGCCAAAGTGTGTAAGACTCCTGATGCCTATTTCCCAGAATGCAGTTTAACAGGATTCAATGCAAGATCAACCGACAGCATTGATTAAACTTAATTCATGCTGGAAAACATATCTATTTATCTATTCACGCCCAAAATAAATATTTATATCACTCTTTACTAACAAGGCATGTGCTTACCATCTATAGGTGGTAAGGATATGGAGTTTAAGCTATTTCATAATAGCTTCCCCCAAGTTTTATGTACTCTATCTCCTTCCCACCACCCTCACATCGGTCATTCCAGTGATCAATGGATACACCCGTATAGCAGCTGGTCACAGTTAAGAGACAGATCTTCCCCTAAACTGAGGTAACTTCTTTTTTTCACAATGTTGATTCTACCAATATAATACAGTCCACCCAGCATTAAAACAATAAAAACCAAAGTTAAGGGATAAATGTATCCATCCAGAAATTGTTGAGCAGAATTATATACCTGTATATCAAGCAAATATGCTGCATTTGCATAGGGATATAACTCAAGAAGCATCCCACTGGACCATACTAGGCATTATCCCAGCAATTTATAAATTAGTTAACTGACCTTTAAGCTGACTTTCCAGAATACCCAAAAATTCGTACCCAAAGAGAAACAAGTCTTAACTGCTGCAGAAGCAAGTATTTCAAAGTGAGAGAAAAAAAAATCACCATACTTGAATAGTGTTATTTATTGTAGCATATACATTTTTTCTGCCTTTCAGCTTGCACCGCATAAAATTACCATTTTCTGGGAGATCCTTGGAGATGACTCTCTGGTGTTCTTACCACAAATGGGAACAGTTTTAGAAGCCTGCTCTTTAACATTTGAGATTTCTCCATGGTTTTCTTGCTATTTACAGCCCATCTCCAGTTACATCGGTGACATCATCCTCCATTTCAAGGGGCCAGTGGGTAGAATGGGTAGTGACATAGTGCGTGCTTACATGCTAAATTGCTTCAGTCCTGTCTGACTCTTGTCCATGGAGTTTTCCAGGCAAGAATACTGGAGGTGATTGCCATTTCCTTCTCCAGAGGATCTTCCCAACCCAGGGATCAACCTGTGTCTCTTATGTCTCCTGCTTTGGTAGACGGGTTCCTTATCACTAGAGCCACCTGGGGAATCCAGTGACAGAGTAGCAATCTCTTCCATTTAAGTCAAGGAGTATACCTTCAACTCTAATTTAAACACATCTTCACCAAGGGTCCTTAACCTATTAGGCTCATAAGTATTATGGATGTAAAGTACAACATGATAAATATAATTAACATTGTTGTATGCTATATATAAAAGTTGTTAAGAGAGTAAATCATAAGCGAGTTTTCATACAAGGAAAAAACTTTCTGCTTCTTTTAACATTGCATATATATATATATATGCTCACTATATATATATATATATATGCAATGGTGTTGGATTTTCAATAACCTTACTGTGGTAATCAAAAAAGAAGAAAAGGCATAATGAATATTTGTTATGAAAGACAGGGTTAAGTACTAATTCAAAAAGACATATGCATAATAATGTTCACAGCAGTATTATTTACAATAGCCAAGGTATGAAGCAACCTAAGCATTCATCAATAGATGGATGGATGAAGAATATGCGGTACACACTCACACACACACACACACACACACACACACACACACACACACACACACACACCATACAGAGGAATAAAACTTAGAAATTTTTTAAAGAAAAGAAATATAGTCATTTGCAACAACATGGATAAATTTAGAGGGTAATATGCTGTGAAGTAAGAGAAAGACAAATACCATACGATCTCAGTTATATGTGTAATTTAAAAAAGCAAAGTGAAAACAGACTTATAGATACAGAAAACAGAGAAGCTGCCAGAGGTGGGGTCCGCAGAGGCTGGGAGGGCAAAATAGGTGAAGAGAATTAAGAGGTATAAGGCGTACACGTGCTCAGTCATGTTTGACTCTTTTGGAACCCCACACACTGTATCCCACCAGGCTCCTCTGTCCACGAGATTTCCCAGGCAAGAACACACTGGAGTGGGTTGCCATTTCCTCCTCCAGGGGATCTTCCCGACCCAGGGACTGAACCCAAGTCCCCTGTGTCTCCTGTATTGGTAGACAGATTCTTTACCACTACCGCCACCTGGGAAGCCCCTAAGAGGTACAAACCCTCCAATTGTATCAATAAAATAAATTATCCACAAGGATGTAAAATACAGCATATCGAATATGGTAAACAATATTATAATAACTGGAGGCAGATGGTTACTAGACTTACTGTAATCTTTTCATAATGTGTGAAACGTCAAATCATTATGTAGTACAGCTGAAACTAACATAATATTGTACATCAACTACATTTCAACTAAAAAAAAAGAGAGAGAATAGAAATGAATGTAGAGGGTACCCCACAAGTTCATATTACTCACTCCACTAGTCCTAAGGCTAGTGGCATCACGGTGAGGCCCACAGCAATCTAAATAAAACCCTTTCCAGCCTGCTTCCACTGTTATTTACATACACTGTATGCACTGCTGTTGTCAACATCATCTCCTCCGGTCCACCACTACTGCTGTGCTTCCAGGTGGCTTCTTCAGGACTCACAGCTTGGCACATCATCTCCATGATTAGTGGAATGCAATACAAGTAAGAAAAGTCCAAACCAAAGCTATCTAATTTTTTTTTCTTTTGAAAAATGGTATTTACTGCACCTCTACTGATCTAGATCCTGAGGATGATAAGCCTTTCACGGGGCTTTCATTTGGAAGCATGGACACGTGCCTGGCACACACCCTCCCCAATGTCACCATGAGAGGCAGCAATGCACAGGAAGGTTCTGGAATTTAAGAGTGTGTATAAATCTTGGTTTTGCCCCTGACCAGATGGTGGGACACTAGATGAACCCTTTAAACTCTCTTTGCCTCAGTGTCCTCACTGGTAAAACAGAGAATATTTAAAATTCTACTTCCCAGAGTTGTTGGAATTAAACACAAAATGGCTATCACAATACCCAGCCAAAACAATGACTACAGATACTAGTTATCATACCAGGTTTTTCCCCAGGAAAATTTTGAAGATTAACTTGTTTTAATTAAAAGAGGATTAAAGGCTGTTTGGCCAAGTTACCCACATCGACTCACTCCCCGTGCAAACTTGGAACTGCACATGATTTTGGGAATCCCCATCCTGCTCTTTCCCTAAACCCTTGGGGGGGGGGGGGGGGGTCGTCCTCAGATGAGAATCCTAACAAGTGCCAGAGCTGCAGATACGCAGATATAGGACTTGGTTGCTCATCACATCTGGACTTCTCTCCAACTCCTTGGTGGCCAAGTTTCAATTTTTTGGAACGTCACAAGTTCCAAAGCTTTAAGTCTTATTTGTACACTTGCTGCATGAGGCAAATGAGCCACACTCCACTGCATGGATGGAAGCAAACAAGGGAGGGGTCAGCAGGTCTGGAAGGCCCAAGGATAATTCCCCAACTGTGAGCTGTTAAAAAAGACACGAATGGTGAGGAAGACCCTTAGAAAGCAGCATGTACAAACCAAATGAGCTGTTGAAAGGATTTTGCATGAGTTTCATTATCTTCAAAAATAAATCCATCCACTGCTCTCAGCCGACTCAACCTCTTTCCACCATTAATGGATTCCCCAACAAAGAAACAAGACACAATAGCCCTCCACTTCCTCCTGAAAGTGGCCACCTAAATACCTTTCGAGTCTAGAGCAGCATCTAGGGTTTGGGTTTTTAGTCAGGAAAGCAGTATTGCTCGAAGCCATGGATTTTCTCTTCCTATCAATAATTTAACCTCTCAGTAAATTACAGGAAACATCTGCTTGCTGAAAAGCACCATGTTACTTTCCATCATAACCTCTTCTGCTGCCACACAACAACGAATCTGTGGCAATATTCAAAAATACTTTAAGATTACATGGATACTAAATATTTACAGATGCTCCATGTGAGAAGCATGATCTGCACTGCCTACCTCAAACAATCAAACACACACACACAAGCAGCTTAAGGGAAAAGATCCTTCAACTATAAAGTGGAGAAAGAATTATCTTCAAAAAGTAGAGCAGACAATGAATGAACCATTTGTAAAGAGCATCTTGGTTTAAAACACTTTAATATATTATTTTTGAAAACGTAAGTCTGAGGTTAGTTTTAGGAAATCTAAGAGAAGCAACGTACTTTATAGCTCACCCAATTAACCATTTTGGCCAATGGCACTGTCTTTTCTCCCCCCTACCCGAGGGCCTTGCATTTAAACAATACTTCTCTTTAAAAAACTGCCCTTTACATCAATTGTATAAAACTTTGAACCCTAGCACTAGTTTGCTGAAGCTGGCTTGCAGCATCTCTTTTCAATTGCAGGTTCAGTGACATTCAGGTTAATAGGCTGAAATCATTCATGGTGGGTATGTTTACACCTCGGAAATCACCAAGTGCTACAAATCAGAAGTCTTTTCTTTTGCTTAGAGAGCCAGTTAAACACCAGCACACCAACGGAGCAAAATATCCATCAAAAAGGGACTGGTTTGGGCTTTCCTGGTGGCTCAGTGGTAAAGAAATTGCCTGCCAATGCAGGAGACATGGGTTTGATCCTGGTCGGGGGAGATCCCACATGCCTCAAAGCAACTAAACCCCTCTGCCTCAACTATTGAGCCTGTGCTCAAGAGCTGCAATTCCTCAGCCCATGTGTCGCAACACCTGAAGACCATGCACCCCAGAGCCCGTGCTCTGCTATAAGAGAAGCAACCACATTGAGAGGACCACGCACCACAACTAGAAAATAGTCCCTGCTCACCACAAGTAGAGAAAAGCTTGTACAGAGCCAAAAATTTAAAACTTAAAAAAAAATTTAAAGGACAGATTTAATAAATTATGGCAAAATTATACAATAAAATTCCAGAACACCTTGAAAACTAATGCTGAACTATATATTGATGGAGAAGGAAAGGTGTCCACAGTATTTTAAAGTTACAATTATATATTAGAAGCAATTTTAAAACTACACATACAGATATATATATATATATATGTATTTTTACATGGATCCCATTTTAGTAACTTACATATGTATAATACATATATATACACGCACAAAGAGAGAAAAATCTGGAAAAATATGTAACTAAATAGCAAAAACACACTATCAATGGCTGGTAAGAGTATGAGTAAATTCTAGTTTACCTAACTTTTCTGAATTTTCCAAAGTTTTTGGAATAAATGGCTATGATTTCAAAATGGGCAGGGGACTACAATGAAACTTAAATGAAAAGAAATTAGTGTTATGATACTGGCCCAAGTATACACATTTCAATGCTAGAATCATGAACCACCTGTATGTGAAGATGATTGGGGTAAAAAGTAGAGGGGAGTATTCTCTCTTTTTGATTTTACTTATTTTTTTAAAAATATTGAAATGAATTAGGTATCAGAGTTCCCTGTAAATTTTGAGAAGTTGTTTTGGCCTAAATGCACCTTCACCTTCCAGACTAAGAATAGATACTCAGTCTGATGAAACTTTGGGAAAAAAAACTAGCATATAATTGAGAAGAATTCTTTTCTTAGTGACCTTTCCTATCACTGCACACGCTGTTCCATAACATTCAACACTTGGAAAATTTTGTGGCCAACTCAAAAGACCAGGCCAACATGACATATACCAGCATGTATTCTTTTTTTTTTTTAACTCTCTAATTGCCACAAAGACATCATTGCATTGAGAAACCAATAGTTTCACCATTCGGATGCTCTAATAATCTCAGATTCTCCAAAACCTTCTGCAGTAGGTTTTGAAGGCGGAGACATGACCCATTTCCTATTTCAAATGTGAGTATTTTCCATTGCCTTTAAACATTTTATCAAACATAGTGCAAACAATAACATTATTGAGAGGAATGAGAACGTCTTTAAAAATGAAAAAGAGAAAATTAATCCATCCTACTAGCACTGTTCTTAGCAACATCCTCCAGCTTCTCCTCACATTACTTGAGTTATTCGAATCTAATATGAATTTGTAACACCAGCCCCTGCATCCTACTCCAGTAAAGAGATCTCAGGAGATATAGCATCTCCCATGGGAGTTCAATTTCCATAATCCACAGTAATCAGAGGATTATAAGACTCCTAAAATAAGGATTTCCTTATTTTATTCAAGTTTTTCAGACTTGCCTTTTCTTCATGACTTTGACACTTCTGAAGAATACTGATCTGGTATTTTATAGAAGGACCTTCCATTTCTCTTTGATGTATTTCTCATTAGGCTAGGGTTATAAACTTGTGGAAAAAATACAAACAGGTGAGGTGTACTTCTAATCATACCATATTAGGGGCAAATGATGTTAACATGGCTTATCACTGGTGATGTTGACCATATTCACTTAGTAAAGTTGTGTCTACCAGGTTTCTCCATGGTAAAGTCACTATTTTCCATTCCCTACCTTATATTCTTTGAAAGCAAGTTACTGAGTTCACGCCACACTTCAGAGGAGGCAAACTTAGCTCCCCCTTCTAAGAGTGAAAGTATCAACATAGACTACTTGGAATTCTTCTGGAATGACTGTCATCATTGTGGACTCATGGATAATCACTTTATTCTTTGGGCTACAATTCAATGCTATCATTTATTTTGTTGCTATTTATACTTTTAACCTGCACAATTTTTTGAGAAATTGAGATTTGGGATCTTCTCATCAGCTATGTTAGATAGAAATATTTCATTTATCTTACAGTTACATTTTCACAGCTTCAGTGGTTGTCCCATAGTACTAGGAATCTGAGATTTGCTCTACAAATGTATGCCATCTTGAGGACTATCACACTGCATAGCTCCAGGGGGATACTGGTCACACACACACACAGACACACACAACACACATGCACACACACAGACACACACACACATACAGAGAGAGAGAGAGAATTCCTGTTATCTTCACCACTAATCATTGGGTATCTCTTTCTTTTCCTTTCTATATTCCACTAGTTTCCCTGATACAGCAGCAAAACAGGAATACCCATGACCAGGAGCATAAGAGATCTGCAGGACTTGAGAAAGTTAATGATGAACTGGAATGTCAGACAGCAAGTGGGGATGCAAGGGAAGAAGAAAGCAACTCTTTCCATTTATTGATCACTTCACTACATGCCAAGCACAATACTAACTTGTTATTTAAAAAGAAAAAGTCTCTCAATGCTCAAAAATCCCTTCTGGAGACTAACATCCGGATTGTACTCAGTAAAATAAGACAATACCAAAGTCACACACAGCAAAGTTGGTTAACTATGAATTCAAATCACCCTTGTCCAAAACTCTTTATCTTGAGCACTATAATGTTCTACCTCCAAGCAAGCCAGGATCTAAATTTAACATGTTTTTGACTCGGGATGTCTGAGTGAAGGGGGCAAACCACAGCATTATCAGGTGCATCTTTTCTTCAAGCCCTACTCACCTACAGTCCCTCCACCACACACTAAATTTCTAGTTCCCCAGCTATGCACATTGGCATGGAGGAAGTTATATAAGATAACTGAGATAATTATCACAGAGAAAGATAAGCTTTCTCTGATCTCACTTCAGTACTGAGAAATACAGCTCTCATATTTATGTAATATGTAAGTTATATCCCATCAAATCCTTCCAACTGCCTGCAGTATAACAAAAAGTTATGTGTAAAAATAAACAGCATCTTTAAATCAATGATGATGATGCTGAGACTTACTATCCACCCAAAAAATTCCCTGAGCACCTCCTTTCAGAGGAACTAGTAACCATTCATTCATATAAAGTGCATGTTCAACTAGAGTCAGTTTCATAATATATTAATTAACATTGCTTCACTCTGCAATGACAAGACTCCATCTGCTTTCCTGGCAGTGTAGAGAAGGATTTTAAGTCAGTTTAAGGGAGATGTGAGTCTCGGATGTTTCTATCTGTACTTGAAACTGAAAGTACTCATCTAGGTCTACTTTTCACTGTCGGTTAACTCAGCACATCTTAACGGATCTCAAGGCCTTAACAGATCCTCAAGTCCTCAAGAGGAGGACTATTTCTTTATCAAGTTCCGTCACAAGGTGAGTGAACATCAGACATCAGCGTCGCAGGCTCACTCTGGAGCTGAACTTTGACAGAAGAGAGCAGGGTCATCCCACAGCAATAAGATGTTCCACCACCAAAACTTCTCTCCACTTCTCTACAGTTAAATCTACCTTCTGCACTGTTGCTATTTTCTGAGGTAGTCTTATCTTAAATACACAGCCAGATTTCTCTGAATGACTCTTTAATATAGGGCCTAAAGGAAAGTGAGCAAGAACAATGTTACCCTATGGTTAATTATTAACACTCTGATCACCAAATCTTGAAGGCAGAAATCTAAGCAAACTAACATGGTTTCAAGTTTTAAAGTCGTGTTAGGCTACATAGGCAGGATAATATTCCCTTGGATGTCCACATCCTAATGCCCAGATATTATGTTATGTTACATTAAAGGACTTGGCAGGTAGGATAAAGAAAAGGTATGGTCCTCTAGGGGCTTCCCTGGTTGATCAGCGGTGAAGAATCTGCCTGAAATGTAGGAGATTCAAGAGATATGGGTACAATTTCTGGGTCAGGAAGATCCCCTGGAGTAGCAAATGGCAACCCACCCCAGCATTCTTGCCTGGAAAATCCCATGGACAGAGAAGTCTGACAGGCTACAGTCCATGGGGTTGCAAAAACTCAGACACAACTGTGCAACTGAGCACATGCATGCACATGCATACACACACACACACACACACACACACACACACGGTCCTTTAGATGGGAAGTCTATCCTGGATTATCCAGTAGGTCCAATATAAATCATATGAGTCCTTAAGAACTGAGAACAATTCCTGGTCAAAGAGACAGAATAGAAGGAGGAGGAGAGATTTCAAAAGCAAAAGGAACTCAACCACTGTTGCTGGCTTAACGATGGAAGATCATATAGTAACCAGCTAATGAAAATGGAGGGTCCTTAGAAGCTAAGAATGGCTCTCAACCAACAAGAAAACGGGGATCTCATTACTACAATGACAACGAAATGAATTTTGCCAAAAACCCAAACAATCAAGGAAACAGATCTCTCCCAAGAGACTCCAGAAAAGAATGCAGCCCTGCCAACACCTTGATACTAGCCTAGTAAGTTCTGTGTCAGAAACATAAAATAAATTTGTATTGTCGTTAAGAAACTAGGTTCATGACAATTTGTTATAGCAACAAGAGAAAACTAATACATGGGCTCAGGCAAAATGAAGCCTTGTGAGAATATCTTCTAGGATTTCAGCCTTTAAAATCACAAGGAACAAATCATATAGTACATTGTTCACAAATGTTCTTCAGTAAGTGAGAGCGGCAACACCAAAGACAGCTGTTGGTGTTCAGCAAAGTCTCTGAAAGATTATTACCAAAAATATTAAATCAACCCAGATTATTCTCAAAAGCAAAGATAATTAACTTTGACCAGTAATTTCAAGGTTTTTTCAAGTATAAGGAGCTTTTATAGAAGCAATAAATGGCATGGGTTCCTACATGAACAGTGAAGCTTTTAGTAAGTATCAGTCAGTTCGTTGCTCAGCCATGTCCAGCTCTTTCCGACCCCATGAATCGCAGCATACCAGGCCTCCCTGTCCATCACCAACTCTCAGAGTTCACTCAAACTCATGTCCATTGAGTCGTTGATGCCATCCAGCCATCTCATCCTCTGTCGTCTCCTTCTCCTCCTGCCCCTAATCCCTCCCAGCATCAGGGTCTTTTTCAATAAGTCAACTCTTCGCATGAGGTGGCCGAAGTATTGGAGTTTCAGCTTCAGCATTAGTCCTTCCAATGAACACCCAGGACTGATCTCCTTTAGGATGGACTGGTTAAGATCTCCTTACAGTCCAAGGGACTCTCAAGAGTCTTCTCCAACACCACAGTTCAAAAGCATCAATTTTTCGGTGCTCAGCTATCTTCACAGTCCAACTCTCACATCCATACATGACCACTGGAAAAACCATAGCCTTGACTAGACGGACCTTCACTGGCAAGGTAATGTCTCTGTTTTTTAATATGCTATATAGGTTGGTCATAACTTTCCTTCCAAGGAGTAAGCGTCTTTTAATTTCATGGCTGCAGTCACCATCTGCAGTGATTTTGGAGCCCAAGAAAATAAAGTCTGACACTGTTTCCACTGTTTCCCCATCTATTTCCCATGAAGTGATGGAGCCACATGCCATGATCTTAGTTTTCTGAATGTTGAGCTTTAAGCCAACTTTTTCACTCTCTTCTTTCACTTTCATCAAGAAGCTTCTTAGTTCCTCTTCACTTTCTGCCATAAGGGTGGCATCATCTGTATATCTGAGGTTATTGATATTTCTCCCAGCAATCTTAATTCCAGCTTGGGCTTCTTCCAGCCCAGCATTTCTCATGATGTACTCTGCATATAAGTTAAACAAGCAGGGTGACAATATACAGCCTTGATGTACTCCTTTTCCTATTGATTGACATAATCCCCCAAATCTAGTCTGGATTCATTAATGCTTGTAAATGACTTTGCATCTTATTAATCACAACAGAATCTACATACAGGTGAAAAATTGCACTCCATACACAAAGGAGAAAATTATTTATACAGACAAAGCTTGGTACACATAGAGAGGCAAAGATTCTTCTGGGTCCTGGCCACCAGCACTGCTCAGACCCATAAAATGAAAATCAGCATCATGGACTAAATACCACCATTAATTAGTCTTGGCACATATGTGTCAGAGGGTACCTCTGTTAGAGGCATCGCAGGTTTTCCAATTTCTATCTTATGGATAAGTTTTAAGATATTTTTACTATC
This sequence comes from Dama dama, assembly GCF_033118175.1. Lineage (NCBI taxonomy): Eukaryota > Metazoa > Chordata > Mammalia > Artiodactyla > Cervidae > Dama > Dama dama. The sequence goes on along the minus strand of NC_083704.1, from coordinate 40,251,512 downwards.
TAAGGATTTTTAATCCTCTTAATATTTTAAGGAACTTTTTAATAATCACAGATCCACCTGAAGTTATTTTATACACTGCTAAAACCACACTTAGGAAAGATACTATATACAGAATCACTATCCTCCCCGCTAACAAAATCACTTCCCAAAAAATACATAAGGCAGCATATTCGCATGTTTCCATTTTTCACCAACCCATAACTTGGTTCAACTAAGTTCTTAAGACAAACAGAAAATGTTTTAAAACAGAAAGCTGATTCAATTATATTTCTAAATATTAAATCACACAAAACCAATACTAGAACAATATGCTGCTATACTCATTTTCCACCAGTAGACATTTTTTTTCGTTTGTTTACTTTACAATATTGTATTGGTTTTGCCATACACTGACATGAATCTGCCATGGGTGTACATGTGTTCCCCATCCTGAATCCCCCTCCCACCTTCCACCAGTAGACATTATGTCCAAGAGACTCCCAAAGGCAGACTTTATATCAATATGAGATCCAGCAAACAACCTCAAATAATACAAGGCTGACTTAACAAATACAGTCAATTTCCAATATAACTTACAGTTAACAGTATGATGTTGCACAATCCATTAAAAATAATTAAATACACCCATGTAATCAAATACCAGGACACCTGCCCAAAGTTTATCAAGGTTAGAATATAATATCTTACTTCAATACTATGGGTAAGTAAAATATAAAGAGATGAAAATAATTCCATGCTTTATCACAAATCCCAAATGTGACATCTGGTGATAACCAAAATGAAAAGGTTTATAATAATAAATTGAACCAAATAAGTGGGTAAAACTAGAGAGAAGGCAGCATTTGATGGTTTTAGGATGGTTATATGGAATTTTCAAACAGTGACAACGCTGGCATTTAGACTCTGCCAATAATCTGATGTACATCTTTAGACAAATAATTGAACCTCTCTGAGCTTAAACGATATTCCCCCTCATGTGTAAAATGATGAGGTTGGTTCTCATTTGATTCTGCACTCTAAATTCATGAATGCAAAGTGGAAGAGCAGTGTCCCTATTGTCTTCAGGTTCTGATAATGTTCCTCATCTCTAAGACTGAGCTAGGAGTCAGTTAGCCCACTGCTCTGAACCCTGATTTGATGCGCAACCTCAAGCAAGTGTGGATTTCCCTGCAAGCCTCAGCTTCTCCTTTGCTAAAAGCTTCCTTTTCTAACTGTGAAGAGAATAGGACCACCTGGGGAGAAAATCCTATACAATCAAAGTAGCATCCCTGTTTATAAAAACTAAACAATGCTCAGATTAAACTCCAAGCTAGTGAGCTCCACTTCCTTTATAATTTTAAGAATGGAGTGTGTGGAGGGGAAAAATAAAAAGGGGAGAGCATCTCATTGGGACCAACTACACTGTTGGACTTGGTCATTCTTTCAAAGCACACAAAATAGAACGCTTAATCCATAAAATAGACTTGAAGATTGGCCTCTAACTCCCGACAGCTGGCATGCAACCATAATAAAGCATGCCGAGTTTCTGAACCCCCCCCCAAAAAAAAAAAAAACCAGGCTAAATGACTCCTAGTCTTAAGATTTGGGCAGGAAAGCAAAATGAAACAAAACAGAATTCCACAAAGATTTTTGGCAAGAGAAAATTTTAAAAGCACTTACTAAAGAAAACCTACTTGCAGGAATGGGACTTTTAGATAAAATGCCCACTTGAACTGCAAGGACTTTAAAGAAAGGGAGAGAGGGAGGGAAGAAAGGTGGCAGGTAATCAGTCTTTAGTGAATATATGAAATTGAAAACGGCAAATCTGAATCCTGCTACCACAATGTGAGACACAAGGTTACTGTGAGGAGAACATCCTCAGAATTCTAATTTCTGTCATCTATCCCCTCCTGGACTTAGAGAATGGTGACTAATAATTGTGGGGACCTTGCTTTCAGTAATAGTGCCAATACTCTCTTGAGAGACTTCATACTGTTATTTATCAAGAAGTCTTGGATGGGGAATACTTGTAAATCTATGGCTGATTCATATCAATGTATGACAAAACCCACTGAAATGTGAAGTAATTAGCCTCCAACTAATAAAAATAAATAAATAAATAAAAAAGGAAGTCTCTACCACTTTCTTGTCATCACTCCCGAATGCCTTTTGGTCTCTGTTGTTCTCAACCATCTCTCTTTTTGAGAGCACCTCTCTCGTCTGTCCACAGAAGAATATTTAATCGTGTACAGAAAAGGAACAACCACACAGCCATCAGCATAAGTCACGCTGCATATCCACTAACTGCCACATTTAATTGGCGGAATTGATGTCTCTCACATCACTGCCTGCAAATGCAGCTGGTTCTGTAGGGTCCTCATGCCTTATAATTTGGTTAAGCCTTTAAAAAATTATGCCAAGGGAGAAGCAAACAGATATTCTTCAAGCCAATGGAGAAGGACTTGCAGTGTGTTTTCAGTACATGTAATAAAACTAAACCCAAAAAAAAAAAAAAACTAAACCCATTGAAAATAAAATTCCTAGGGATTGGGAAATCACAAAACTAAAAAGTTTATGGCAGTTCTTCATAGCCAGACTGCTAGCAAATCTCTGAATGTGTGTTCTTCCACACCTCTCTGCTCTGCAAGTAAACTCTGCCTGATTCCTCTACCTTTGTCAGGTGAAGTCACTCATCTTTGGAGACTGCTGAGGGAAGGTGCATGCTCCTTTGTCTCTGGTACAGAAGAGCCCAGTCCACAGCTTCAGTTCCAACAATTACTATATGCTTTGTAGCTGTTCCTTTTTTTCTGACCATCTCTCTCCCAAGACCTACTTTTCTTGTTCATTTCTGTACCTCAACAGCCTAGCCCCACCCCAGACATACAAGTGGTACTTGATATTTACTACCGTGACTGTCAATCAAGAAAAGGATCTGCCTCAAATATAACCATCGAGGTCACCATCCACTTTGATGGAAATGACACACCATCAAGTATACTGTTGAGTTTCCAAGGGAGATAACTTGACCTCTACTCACGACTTCACTACTTTCACCCAGTATATGACAGTGTCCAGGGAACAAATTAAAAATGCGTCATATTATTTTCTTATTAAAATACATACAGCAACTATACAGTGGTGCTTTTGCCATTCCCCTTCTTATCGCTGAGGTAACTAAGTCTTGAAAGAATAAATGACTTTCCAAATATCTCCCAACAAAACAAGTGATAAACCAAGGACTGGGTCCTAGATCTATCAAACTCCCAAATCTATGCATCATGATCTCTTCAATTTACCCAACAGCATACGGCCAACTCCAAAATAGAAGGAAGAAAAACTTGACAACGATCTCTCACTTAATGTGAATGTGCATGTTCGACTATCTGTTTGATCGGGTAAACACTGTTTGGTAATCATTTGCCTATTTTCAAGTCTTGTCAATGCTCTATAAAATAGAGAATATTAATTTTTAAATTCCAGTTTTACTTCATTATTACAATCAGCTTCGGGGAACCACCAGCCTTGTTCCACAAGTTAAGTCTGCAGGCTTCTCAATGCTTGTAAGCATTTGTCCTATTTCAACCAAGCTCCCCTAAGAGTTTCCTTAGCTAGGAAAACAAATACATGAAACCAAAGGTTAGCTAAACAGAGAGAGGCTAGTTCTCTTTGTCTCATTAGCATGCAGTAAAGAGTTTATTTATTAACTTTCACAAGACCCCTAGTGGTTTTCTGTGGCAGAGAGTATCTTTGGATAACTAGTATATGTAGCTACCTAGGTGACTGAAATCTACAATCCATTCAACAAATTCTTACTCAGCCGCAGAGGCTGGGACTGGTGATACAGCACGTGTAATCCCTACTTTTCTGAAACTTACACATATACTTATTTAGCTGCATCATGCAGCGTACATGATCTTAGCTCAACCAGGGAACAAATCCACACCCCTGCAGTGGAAGCATGGAGTTTTAACCACTGGATTGTCAGGGAAGTCTCCTGAAGCTAATATTCTTGTGTATAATACTGGCTCATAAATAAGTAAACAAACAGAAAAGGTAGCTTCAGATATTAATAAGTGCATGCATGCATGTTCAATCGTGTCCAATTCTTTGCAACCCTATGGACTGTGGTCCACCAGGCTCCTCTGCCCATGGGATTTTTCAGGCAAATTCTTTACCACTGAGCCACCTGGTACTAAGAAGAAAATGCAGACTAACACAAAAGTTGATGGAGGGTGGTGAAGTCAAGAAGATAGTAGCCAGATGATGTGCAAAATTTCTTTGTGTGCTTAATCACTCAGTCATGTCAGACTCTTTGCAACCCCAAGGACTATAGCCTTTCAGGCTCCACTCTCCATGGCGATTCTCCAGGGAAGAATACTGGAGTGGGTTTTCATGCACTCCTCCAGGGGATCTTCTCAACCCAGGGATGGAACCCAGGTCTCCCTCATTGCAGGCATATTCTTTACCAACTGAGCCACCAGGGAAACCCAATTTTTCTTTACATAAGGTAACTACCAAAGTTTCTGAGATGGTGGTGAATTTAGAGTTTAGATGAGTAAGTCAGCAGAAAACCTGAGGAAAGACATCTGGACAGAGACCTCAAGTGGTGTGAATGGGTTTAATATGTTAGAGAAACAATACAGAAAGCCCAAATAGCTGGAGCTATCATTCCCTTACTGATTTCTACTTTTGATTCCATCGTGGTCAGAGGGCAATCTCAATTCTTTCAAACTTGGTGAGGCTTGTTTTATGGCTCAACATACAGTCCATCTTGGTATATGGCCTGTGGGTACTTGAAAAGAATGCATGTTCTACTTTTATTGGGTGGCGTGTTCTATAAATGCCAACCTGATAGCTGATGGTGCTTCTGTGTTCTTCAATATCTTTGCTCATCTTCCCACTTGTTCTAACAATTGCTGAGACAGAGGTGTTGAAGTCTCCCACCATAACTGTGGATTTGTCTATTTTTCCTTTCATCTTTAAGTTTTTGCTTCACATAGTTGGCTGCTTTGTTGTTTGGTGCACAGGCATGTAGAATTCCTATATCAACGTGGTGAATGACCCTTTTATTATAAACTGTCTCTCTCTATCTGTAGTTATTTTATTTGCTATGAAGCCTACCTTATCTGATGTTAATATAGCCAACTTTGCTTTCTTTTGATTACTGTTTCCATGATACACTTTTTCCATTCTTTTACATTGAACCAGCCTATTTCATATTAATTGAAGCTAGTTCCTTGAAGATAACATAATCGGGTCATATTTTCAACCCACTCTGCCAGTCTCTGTCTTAAATTGGTGTACTTATACTATATGCATTTGATGAATTTACTCATCAAATATGTGTTAGGACTAAGGTCTTTTTTTTTCTTTCTGTTTTTCTTTTCTCTCTTTTCTTTTTCCTACCTTCCTATGCGTTGCCTGAACCTTTTTTAGAATTCATTTTGATTTATCTATAGTATTTTTTAGTGTATGTCTTATTGATAAAATATTTTATTTTATCCAGGAACTTATGTGCTAGATACTAATGTAACTACTTTACTCACATGAAGGAGACAAGACTGCAGTTATATCATAAGAATATTTAAAAATTCACTAGTTTTGCTATGTTTGGCAGGAAGAGAAAAGTGTTAGATGGGCCTCTTAATAGCAATGACAAATGTACCAGCAAGCTAGTTTATATAAAACATATACAAAGAAAATTCACCTTCAACCCAAACCTAATGCATTTTCTAATTCCGTGAATCTCCATTTCCTGTCTCTGGTTCTTGCCACTTTAACAAATAGGGCTCATAAGTATGATAAAGACCATTCATGATAAGCCAATATTTAAAAATAGATGACTGTGTATAACAAATTAATAACTCTGTCTAGTATATTTGCTTTCATTGCCAAATAATATTTGCATTAATATTACATTTTTATAGTAAAACCTAAGAAATCTAAACTATTTAAATGTAAATGAGAGTATTCTTATTTTACACTAGGTATTTATAGACCATTATTTGGCAGATTTAATGATTTATATTTACAATTTCAGCACCCACTGCACCATACATAGGCTCTCCCAGCTTGTGCCTAAAACCAAAATGCAGCCCTTCTGTTCAACCACCCTGTTTCTTCCCTTGAAGATTATATTAGGCTTCTTGCTTATTTCTGCTTTAATAATGAAATTGGTACCGTGAAGAACAGAAGAAAGGCAAACTGAAGTCCACACCACTGCACACGACCACGGTGCTCAACCTGAGGGCCCAACATCAGGACACTCTGGTTGGGCGGCTGCTGCCACATCACCCACGCAGTCTCAGGTACATATTCCTTTGGTCTACCAGCTCAGTGTTGCCTAGAGCAGGCTGTGGGATCCAGGATTGAAGCGAGGCGAATCCAGCCCCACGTAAGAGGTAAAAGGAACTATACACAACATCACAAAGCCAAGGGAGGATAACTTTTTCATTGGAAAATCTGAAAATTCTGCATGAGAGATTACAATCAGGAGAGTAAACAACCCTAGCTACTGACAGTTACCTTGGTTAGCCCCAGGTAACCAAGAGACTAATCTAATTCTGCAGGCATAGTGCAGTATTCTTGCAGTTTTTCTAGTTCCTTAAAGGATCTCTAAAACACAACAGAGGCTGAAGATGTCAACAAAGAAAAAATTAAGATCACTAATACACTGACTATACTTTGGTAAAAAATGATTAACAAAATTAAATTTTTAAACACACACACACACGGGAAAATGGAATCAGATCAGTTTCCTTGTGAAACAAGCATGACATCTCAGCTCCAAGGCAGCACAGGTGGGACATGAGAACCACTTCCTACTAGGACTAATCCCAGGCAAATGTAAGTCTCCAAGGCAGACGTGTGCCTCCCTGGCCCTGCCTCCTCCATCCCAGGACCTGTTTGGTGTTTCTGCAGCAGCTGGCTCAACAAGCCTCAGGTCAACACCAGCTGCAGTGCCTGCTGAGAGAAGGCAGAGCACAACGCTGAAGCGGAAAGAGGGGGAAAATGCAACAACCTCCCGCAGGTGAGACAGGGCTCCTGGATTTCTTCCAGCCCCATTCTCCAACACCCACACACCTACAAAGTCAGACCACCATTGTCTCTATTCCTCCAGCTCACCACAAGGGAATACCACACTAGCAGGGTCTTCATCCTTTGCTTGTATGAAATCTGTAGCCCCTGCAACCAGCTGCTCATCCAAGCTCCAGCCAAGATCCTGCTGCTTGGTAACAATGAGCATTTACCTGTGGCCTAAAAACCACAGGTGATTGTAAAGCACAAAATAACTCAAAACATGTTGTCATTTTCTTTCTATACTTTTTTCTCCTTTAGAGACACAAGAGTGGTTTTTGTCAGCATGCTAACCTATGATGGTCTTTGCTATGTTGCTCCTATCTGATTTGCTCTCTGGTTGCTTAAAGGCGTAACCCGCATAACCCCAGACCTCACACTCCCTCCTGTGTTGTGTGCGGGCTCAGTCACTCAGTTGTATCCGACTCTGCGACCCTCACACTGTTGACATTTGGGGTTGGAGAATTCTCTACTGCTGTGGCTTTGCTGTGCACTATGGGATGTTTAGCAGCATCTTTCACCTCTGTCAGGAGCATCCCCCATCACCACAGGTTCATCAAAAATGTGTCCAGACATTATCCAGGAGTGAGTGAGGGAGGAGGTGAAGGGGGTTTTCACGTACATATTTCATATTACAACTGGCTTGAAGAGAGCCAACTCAAAACGCCTGAGTGACATCGGGGGCTCATTTCGAAAACAGGATCATTATCTAAGGGTGATAATATAGATATAAAGGAAGCCAATCCTGGTAATTAAATATTTAAATAACTCAATATTTAAACATTCAGCAGCAGAATTATTTCTACCTTTCTAGTTCTTGCCCCATACCTTCCCCACCCCCCACAGAAATGTTTTGCCTCAATCAAATTTTTATTACCATTTCCCTAACATCAAAACAGATGTCACAGCCCTGAGTTATGGAGCTGTTTCCCAAAGAGAAGGAAGAAGTTGATTTTTCCCTCCTGGGTTTCTTAAGACATAACAAATAAATAATATCAGCATTTGTAACACCACAATTTATACTCTTCTAAGGGAGGAAGTATAAAAGGTTATTTAATCAAGTAAACAAATTCACAAATTTCTCCTCTTTTTCGTTCTCTTTCCCCTGAATTTTATACATGTGTACTTTTAACCTAATATTTTTTCCTGCTGAAAGAAATATTTGGACTATAGCAAAATGCAAGACAGAAAAAGAGACACAGATGTACAGAACAGACTACTGGACTCTGGGAGAAGGCGAGGGTGGGATGATCTGAGAGAATAGCATCGAGACATGTATATTATCAAGTGTGAAACAGATCGCCAGTCCAGGTTGGATACATGAGACAAGTGCTCAGGGCTGGTGCACTGGGATGATCCAGAGGGATGGGATAGGGAGGGAGGTGGGAGGGGGGTTCAAGATGGGGAACATATGTAAATCCATGGCTGATTCATGTCAATGTATGGCAAAACCACTACAATATTGTAAAGTAATTAGCCTCCAACTAATAAAAATAAAGGAAAAAAGAAAAGAAAACCAAATGGGAAACATATGGGAGAATTAAAGAGGTGGATGAAGCAAAGTCAAGTGACCTGGAATGTTTCACATCCCATGCGAGGCTTGAACACCCTTAATAAGATGCTCAGATGGCGTCCTATGAACTGAGAATCTACTTCAGCACTTATATACATTTACCCCTGGTCCCACAGACCTACTAGTGTTCAGCTTACAATAACACTTACAAACAGCTGACAGGCAAATTTTAATTAAAATACATTGAAAATAACTTGAGGCATACTTTGTACAAAGAAAATCACTTTTTTGGCAGTTACTCAACTTACATTATATCTGTGTGTGTGTGTCCCTTCTCTTCTGAGAGTTTTCAATAAAGGGAAAGAATGATCTTATAATTTATACAGAGACAGGGACTTCCATGGTGGTCCAGTGGTTAAGACTTCGAACTTCTACTCCAGAAAGTGTGGTTTCAATTCCTGGGCAAGAACTAAGATCCCACATACCATATGGTGTGGCCAAATGAAAATAAAAGTGTTAGTCGCTTAGTCGTCTCTGCCTGTGTGACCCCATGGACTGTGGCCCACCAGGCTCTTCTATCCATGGAACTCTCAAGGCAAGAACACTGAGTGGGTAGACATTCCCTTCCCCAGGGATTAAACCTGCATCTCCTGCACTGCAGGCAGATTCTTTACTGTCTGAGCCAATAGGGAAGTCTCATGGCCAAATAAACAGAACCTTCTCCTCCAAAAAAAAAATCTGCACTGAGTCCTGTCACCTGCAAGCAGGATGCTCTAGATCAAGTTACTTAAATTTTCTTAGTCTCTTGCCCCTCATCTTCAAATAGAGATTTCCAGATGTGGTGGACATCAGAGTAGTTCACCAACTATTTTTTGCCCTTTGCCAGTGAAGACATGAAAGGGTTAACTACCCGGTCTCCTCTTCTGTAAGTGAGAGGTGGGTAGGAGAGCATATGTTTGGTTCTAGCCCATCAGATGTATGTAGAAACCAAGTGTACTGTGTCTACTCCAAACTCAACTCCAGACTCAAAACCACCCAGGGAAGGTGAGTTCTCTAAGGCTCTGAGTGACTACAGTGAGCAGGACCACTCCCCACTCATTGACTCAACTGATGCATAAGTATCCTGAGCTAAAAGCAAGTCTTTTTTCTTTCTTTTCTGTGTTTTTGTTTTTGTTTTTTTGGTAGCACTGGTATTTGGGGGATTGGTTGCATCTATTACTTTAGACAATACCAACTGATAGACCACTTTTATAAGTTAATTATAAGGAGTAAAGTTAAGATGTCCATAAGTAGTCAATGAATAACTGATTTTTTGTTGTTGTGTTTGTTGTTGTTTGATTGTTTGGTAAGAAATACACATTTTCGCCAAACATGTACAAATGGTTAAATGGTGTTCCCAGGATATACTAGAGGTATATTTTTTTCTTCACACCTAACACAGAAGAGATTTAACAGAACTAAAATATAACCCAATAAACATTTTCTTTTTTCCTTCTTTCCAGGTTCCCCTAAAGATTCAATGTGGGTGTTTGGAAACCTACAGAAATTTAATCCCAAAGAAATGAGCTCTTTCCTCCAGAGAGTTTAAGCAACTCAGCCAAGAGCATCTTGCTTGCATGTGGCAGGGGTAAAACTCAGGACTGTCAGGGTCCAGCAACCCAAGCCTCGACACTAAATTACACAGCTGCTATTCTTCTGCTCCCTACTACAAACTGTATTTATCTCTTTATAAATTTAAGTTCATTTTCTTCCCTTCATTGAAAATTCTCACCATAGAAGGAAAATACACACAAACACACATAGACTGTAGACAATTTCTCTGCAGTACAGATAAATAAGATACTTGACTAGTAAGGTACAAAGCATGAATACGTACCTAAAATCAATTTATCAATTATGTACTATCATAGTTCAAAGGCCGTATCATATTTTTCTCCAAAATAACTAACATTAGAAGTGAGACAAAATATCACCAGTCAAACTTATTTAGATTATCCTGTTTCTCTGCTTAAAAAATAATGATCAAACCAGTCAATCCTAAAGGAAATCAACCCTGAATATTCATTGGAAGGGCTGATGCTGAAACTGAAGCCCCAGTACTCGGCCACCTGATGCAAAGAGCTGACTCATTAGAAAAGACCCTTATGCTGGGAAAGATTGAGGGCAGGAGGAGAAGGGGACGACAGAGGATGAGATGGTTGGATGGCATCACTGACTCAATAAGTTTGAACAAGTTCCGGGAGATGGTGAAGGGCAGAGAAGCCTGGTGTCCTGTGTTCATGGGGTCACAAAGAACAGGACACAACTTAGCAACTGAACAATAAGAAGCAAGTCAAGTATCAGCAGCCAAACATTTCTCTATTTAAAAAAATAATAATAATGCTAAGTTAAATGTAACTATTTGTAGAACGTTCTAAGAGTATATACCGGCATGTTTGTGATGTGCTACAAACTGAGATAAATGTAGCCCCCTTCCACTTCCGGTATGCAATCTAGGATGACCAACAAGTACCATTTTGCCTGACACTTACCCAGTTTAAGCACTAAAAGTCCCACAGACCCAGGAAACCACTCAGTCCCAGACAAACCAGGATGGTCCACTGGTCCACTGTCTCTATGTTAAGAAAGTCACATATCCCAAGAGTCCCCTCAGTCCAGAACAAACCAGGATGTTGGGTCACGCAGTAAAGAAAAGACATCTTTGAAGCATCAAGTAACCAAGAAACATCTTCCTGGAGTGTAAAGATAAAAGGAGGGACATTACATCACCTAAAAGAGCTTCATATGAAAACAAAGATATATAATAGAATACTACGTAAACTCTGGATGAACTTTGAGGGAAAAAAAACTCAAAGCAGTCAAAGTAGTTGAGTTTTTCATGCTGTTTTTACAGAGGTACACAGGTGGAAAGAATTGATAAACAAGACTACAGAAGAAAAACTGCTGACATAGAAACATGTAGGATGCAATGTTCTCGCCCTCCCTAACTTGCTACATGAACCTAGGCGAGGCCTTGAACCCCTCAAAGGCACAATCGCACTTACTTTATTTTTAAACAATCCCCACTAGAAGGCCGGGACTTTGCTTTGTTAATGACGTACTATGTGCCTGGTATCTAGAACTAGGCCTGGCACACAGGAAGGGCTCATTCTGCAATGTTTCACTAAATGAGTAGCTAAATCTCCAGTCAGAGATAAAACTACTACCCATGGTAGGATCTGCAAAACTATCAAAGATGATCATATTTACAGAAGCAATTTGCGTACTAATAAAAGCTGCATGAAAGTGATCTCACTTATTTCTGTAAATTTCTTTATCTTATTTTCTCCCATTTCAGTGATTTATAAATATTACATTATTGCTTGATTTGGATTTTGTTGGGTAGTGGTGATGGGGTGTATATTTGTAAACTTAAGTTGGGGGAAATCTGTTAGGCTAAGTTATATATATCTATACTGACATGGCCACATATGTTCGGGAATATTTTCTAAAATATATTATGCTGGCAGAAATCATGTGTTTATACTCAGTAATTAAAAAAAAAAACACAGAAAAATAAATGACCCAATCAAAAAATGGGCCAAAGAACTAAACATACATTTCTCCAAAGAAGACATACAGATGGCTAACAAACACATGAAAGGATGCTCAACATCACTCATTATTAGAGAAATGCAAATCAAAACCACAATGAGGTACCATTACACGCCAGTCAGGATGGCTGCTATCCAAAAGTCTACAAGCAATAAATGCTGGAGAGGGTGTGGAGAAAAGGGAACCCTCTTACACTGTTGGTGGGAATGCAAACTAGTACAGCCGCTATGGAAAACAGTGTGGAGATTTCTTAAAAAACTGGAAATAGCACTGCCATATGACCCAGCAATCCCACTTCTGGGCATACACACTGAGGAAACCAGATCTGAAAGAGACACGTGCACCCCAATGTTCATCGCAGCACTGTTTATAATAGCCAGGACATGGAAGCAACTTAGATGCCCATCAGCAGATGAATGGATAAGGAAGCTGTGGCACATATACACCATGGAATATTACTCAGCCATTAAAAAGAATTCATTTGAACCAGTCCTAATGAGATGGATGAAGCTGGAGCCCCTTATACAGAGTGAAGTAAGCCAGAAAGATAAAGAACATTACAGCATACTGACACATGTATATGGAATTTAGAAAGGTGATAACGATAACCCTATATGCAGAACAGAAAAAGAGACACAGAAATACAGAACAGACTTTTGAACTTTGTGGGAGAATGTGAGGGTGGGATATTTCAAAAGAACAGCATGTATACTATCTATGGTGAAACAGATCACCAGCCCAGGTGGGATGCACGAGACAAGTGCTCCGGCCTGGTGCACTGGGAAGACCCAGAGGAATCGGGTGGAGAGGGAGGTGGGAGGGGGGATCGGGATTGGGAATACATGTAAATCCATGGCTGATTCATATCAATGTATGACAAAACCCACTGGAAAAAAAAATAATAATAAAAAATAAATAAATAAAAAAAAATAAAAAAAAAACAAAGTTTAAGTGAAAAATTATGAAGATATAAGCATCAAAAGAAAGAAGAAGCTGCAGAGTTTTGATCTACAAGAGAAAGAGGAAAAGGAGAAGAATTTGAGAGCAATGTGGATGAAGGCCAAAAGCTGAGATTCTATAGAGAAGGTTTCTAAGGTTTTAAAAGAGAATAAATTGACCTGCGGGCTCAAGAACACAAGGGCCCAAGCCAAGTAGTCGATTCTTCTACCAGGTGAGGTTACAACTGGCCTATATATCAAGGGTTCACGGGTCAACACTACCTACAACTGCCCTCTTTTTGGACCCCAGCACAAGGAAGAGATCCCGACCAAGGTATTTCTCCTGGTGGCTTCCATGAGGAGATACAGCACCCAGTCAGGGGAACAGCAGGCTGACAGGGATGGAATTCCCGGCCCTGGTCAGCATCAGATTTGAGCCTGCCCAGAAAAGTAAGAGGAGGACAGTGATCAAACATTTTTAGGATGCTGGGTAAAAGTGTGATGCTCATACCTAATAAGTAAAAACAAACACTACATGTGTGTACACACACATGTCCATTACCAAGAAAAAAAAAAAAACAGAAGACATGCCTTATACCCATATTTTAAATAAATGGTAAACTATAAGAAAATATTTGTGGTCTCTACTCTGAGGCACACCACCAGATCCTCTGTTGATTTGTAACCCAAGATTCAAAAAGAAGTGTCTTAATATTGATGACAATCTCTAGCTAGCCCGACACAACATGGATGTAGTGAACAGCTCAGTGGAAACTGTGAGCATTACCTTGCTTGTGTGATACGAAGAGTCCTACGAGCGCATGTTTAAGAAACAGATAAGTGAGTTCCTGGCAGGAGCAAGATCTTAGCTCATTCTTCTATGCATACCCTGCGCTGATAATATTTTTAACGCACACTCCATCCTTCAAATGCCTTACTATCAAAAGTTTAAAACACTACACTTTTCTTGGATGCTAGCAAGTTCTGATACATCTAACCCTTACTCATTAATCTGCTCTGTCCATACTGTCCTCCCCCATCAACTTAATATTAGAGAAACATACAATGAATTTCTGAATCAATAAATAAACCTTAAGACGTGTCCAAAAAGGGTAACTGGATGACGAGGAAAGAAAAGCAGTCTCTATCTCTACAAGAACATATTTTATGAAATTGAGATAAAATGATTTACCTGGCATATCTTGTAGCTAATACTAAAAGCAGAAAGCTTTACAGAAGAAAATGGTTTTCGAAACCAAGACCTCTCAGAAATGCCCTTGATAAAAATAGATTGGTTATATGAAAAGTCTAACCTTTCATTTAGGGGGGAAAAAATTAAGCAGATTAAAAACAAAGCAACATAAACAAATGCACTGTGCTTTCTTGCACACAAGAATTTTGCCAAACCAGTAACTTAAGAGTGTGCTTTGAACGTACAAAATATCAGATCTTTGGATGAGTAAATGAGGGATGGGTGGATGGATGGATGGATGGATGGTTCAATGAATGAAGTGAATCACATGCATCCACTCTCCACTCAAAAAGCTCAAGAATTCCTATACTGTAATTCCTATACTGTAGGAATAGCCGTTTCCATATGATTCATACAAAAAAGGCCACCATATAAATAAAAGTGGTTAAAAAGGCTAGACTTCATGGAGAAGGAAATGGCAACCCACTCCAGTATTCTTGCCTGGAAAAATCCATGGACAGAGGAGTCTGGCGGGCTGAAGTCCATGGGATTACATGACTGAGCATGTGTGCACGAGGGTGGAGGGAGATGGGTTGGTAGCAATAAACTGGTAGAACTAAAAAAAAAAAAAAAAAAACCCACTGAGTGGGAAGGGAAAAGGACAGAGCTGGGGGAGACACTAGACTCCCAGGCACCCCTTCACCCACCCGCTCATGCCCAGGCCCTGGAGGGAAACTGTCAGTAGCACAGAAGGGACTTGTTTGGGGAGGTGGAGAAGAGGCTGAGTCACAGTCTCACACTGTCCCAGCCTCAGACCAGAAAGGTCCTGAAGTAGCTGCAACTTGAACTCCATGTCCTTGCCCAGCTCTTCGAGGGGGTAAGGAAGAGCATGTGAGTAAGAGTACTGGGGGAGGACCCAGGCCTTGCAGCCCCCTCCCCAAAAAAAGAGAAAAGGAAAAAAAAAAAAGGCTAGACTTCAGAGAACCATCTTTTCACAACATGGGTAACTTTCAATATAGTCATAGAAAAGCTTAAAGCTAGTCTTAAAAACACCACTCCAGGAAATCCTATTCAGGGTAATTTGCAACATCCCCCCAGAGGGTGCTCTGTGCCACAGGTTTCACAAAAGAAGCAGAGATCTACAAATCAAGCTGTCTGCTGTGTCAACCGACTATTTAGGCTGCACTATGAAGGGCAGTTCCCACATACCCCCTGGATGATAAGCCATGACAGATGGTCACATCCCTGAAAAGGGAAATACCTGTTAAAAGCCCATAATTAGAGTTTCATGACGGCCCTGTAGTTAGGACTCCATGCTCTCACTACTGAGGACTTGGGTTTGATCCTTGGTAGGGGAACTAAGATCCCAAAAGCTGCTAGGTACTGCAAAGAAAACAACAAAACCCCACAATCGAGGGAAAAGTGTAGCACCTGAAAGATGGGAATAGCATCCTCTGATCAGGGGCTGGAGACTCAAGTGTCTGCAGGAACCAGGAAGGTGACCATAAACAAGCACATGTGCCGGGCATTATACAAGACGGGATGTGCTGACTGCAGCTGGAGAGGGTATGCCTATCCTTAAGGATAAAAATAAATAGTTAAGGTAGGGGCTCATAGAATAGAACCTGCCAACATCCATGGAATATGCATTCACAACCTCTAAAATGGAAATAAAAGCATGCGGTTGAGCCAGGCTACAGGGTGCCTACCTAATAGTCATTCTTCCCTTAGTATTTGTGGGTAGAAGGTCAATGTCATTAGGGGAAGGATGTTCAGATGAAAGACTACATGTCCCAGCTTCCCCTGCAGTGAGGGAAAGCCAAGGAGGTGCCAGCAGAGTCACTGGGTGGAACTTCCAAAAACTTCCTTAAAACAGGACAGACAGCTGTCATGTAATCTTACCCCCCTTCCCATCCTTCTTGCTCCCTCCTACCTTGAATTTGACCCAGGAGTCTCATTCAAGGAGAGAAGAGCTTAACTCAGGAACAGCAGAACAGAAAACAAAAAATCATATTACAATGGGCTTTAAACACCCTAGATCACCTTTGCCTAGACTTCTCATTTCCTGGGGAAAAAAGTCAATCTTGTATAGGTTACCATTTTAGGGTCTCTGCATTATCACCCCAATATAATAAATCCTAAATGATATTAATTCAATTAATCCTAAATGATACTAATACAATTAATCTTAAATGATACAGAGCCCCAGGTACTTCCAAGAGGAATCAGAATATTTACAGAAATGAAAGCAATAATCAGGGTATAGTGAAAGAGGGTCCAGTCTGGTGGCTTTCAATTCTTCGATAAGGATGTGACCACTAGATCTGACGCGTTCTACACAGCTGGCCTACCTTGGGCAAGCTTCTTATCCTGGCAGTCCTCAGCTTTCCCATGGGGACTCCAAGAGAATATACCTCCCATGAAGAATGCAAGGATTGCATTAAATTGTTGACCTAACACACTCAGTGCCCAGCGTACAGGACGTGCTCAAAGAAAAATGACATTAGGAGTAGGACCCAGTGTAAGTCCAAAAGACAGAAAATGGCCTGTGAAATGTTTGCTTTGAGACCTTCAGGCAAAAGATCAAACAGCTCTGAAGAAATGGGAGAAAATGTAATTAAATAAGTGAAGTCAGAAGGGGGCAGATGGCACATGCATACTTATAAGAACCACTCCTGGAAAGCATTACCCTCACTGGGGACATCAGTTCGAGTGAGGGAAAAAAAGCACAGCATTAAACCAAGCACATGGTGAACGAAATCCCTTCATTCTCCTCTCCTTCCTAACTCACTGTGCAAAGGATCGTCACTGGGAGCTTTTCACAGTCAGGCACCCCCATTTCTGCACTAAAGATGATGGAATTAATATGTACATATGCACATATACATACACACACACACACACACACACACACACACAGAGGCCGTCTGCTCTCTCAGAGTTTACTGTCTGTAGTGATGTCCAACAGAATTCTGTGCACTGATGGAAACAATTACATCACACGGTCCTACACAGCAGCTACACGTGGTTATAGACCACTTGAAACATGGCAGTTGTGTTGGAGGGATTGAGGGTCTTTTCATTCTTTTTAATTTTCATCAATTTATATTTCAATTTAAATAGACCCATGTGGCTAATGGGCACCACAGCGGATAGCACAGGCACAGGGAGAGCTTGGAGACTAGCAATTCTCATTTGGAAAGAAGAAAAGCAAGGAAAATTGAAGACTCCAGAGGGACAGAATATAGGATCCATCCCAACACCCCTCTGCATACTAAACTTTCGGTATCAATTAAATGGCTCACAGGTTCAGCTTTTCCATGCCTACTTTCTCCATCCAATCTTTAAAAAAAAAAAAAAAAAAAAATCCCAGGTGACAGAAATTAAAATCAAATGGCAGGTGGTGACAAACACTTAAGATCCTATCCAATAAAGTATCTACAAGAGCACTAAGTGAATGAACTCCAATGCCCAATCCAATTTAGTCCAAACTGCACGCTGCCTGATGCTGTTTCCTTTCCACACATCCCAACATGCAGAATGACAAGGTCACCTTCACATCAAGTAATAGAAATGTTGCAGCACTACAGAAAACAAGGAGTCTAGGAGAACACACCAAGCTTTGCTCCTATTCATTCTGACATATTTCAGATGAATAAGGGAGGATATCAAGGATATCATGAGCTAAACCTTTGTGTCAACAATCCTTTTTTAAGTGATCAGCTTATTTGGGGTGATGGTTGAAGTCTGTGGACTTTATTCTGATTGGTTCGTGGTGAGGTTAACAAGGTGATGTTTCAGGAATCTTAATCACCAATATTCTGGTTCCAGCCAGTCTGGGTTGTCAGCATGTAGTCAGCACCCTCCACCTGGGCAGGGGTCTTAGTTTCTGCAGAACAACTCAGAGATCTGCAACAGACTGTCACATATGTATATCCCTCAAGGAGGAATTAGAGTTTTGTTTTATTGCTGAATTATTAAGTTACCAGGATTCTGTTAGCTTCACTGCTTTTGTTAGTTTCTGCCTCACTTCCCTAATTAGTAACTGCTTCAGTCTGCTTGCTGGAACTCTGGGAAGGCCTAGGAGAGAGGGAAGGCTCCAGAGTCCTACTGGGTTTCACTTTCCCTTTTCTGTGATACTTCTCAATCCTGAAGGGAATAAGAAAAGGACAAGAAAGGGAATAGTTTTGCTCAGTTGAGTCCCACTCTTTCCCTATGAACTGCAGCACACCGGGTTTCCCTGTCCATCACCAACTCCCAGAGCTTGCTCAAACTCATGTCCATCAAGTCGGTGATGCCATCCAACCATCTTGTCTCCTGTCGTCCCCTTCTCCTCCTGCCTTCAATCGTTCCCAGCATCAGGGTCTTCTCTAATGAGTTGGCTCTTCACATAAGGTGGCCAAAGTATTGGAGTTCAGCTTCAGCATCCATCCTTCCAGTGAATATTCAGAATTGATTTCCTTTAGGATTGACTGGTTTGAACACCTTGCAGTTTTGAATAGAGAGAAGTTAATCATCAACTTGGCCGGGGAACTTGATTTTGACTGCAGTCAGCACATGGAGGAACAGGATCTTCTCTTCTTTGGGAGGCTTGATGCTCAAGTTTATAGGACACCAAATGGAAGTGGACCTCAAACTCCACCAGACTTCCTGTTTTCTTAATTGAGTGACATATGAAAAACTGTCAACCTGTCTCCTCAAAATGCAGAACCACATGAAAACCAATATAACCTAACTGCCCTATTCACTTGACAGGAATCAGCCAGCTCAAACAGAGGTAATGGTGCTTAGCGGGAATCATGGCCACCGCACACACACACACAAGCACACCTGGCAGAAAGGCAGACCTTATTTCTCCATAGGAGTTGGCCTTTTCCCTAGGGGCAGCTGCTAGAGTCATGGTCAGAGGTATTCAGAACAGGAAATAGAACTGGTCTTTAAGAGGACTGGCAAGTGGTTTTCTGGAGGGAGGAAACATACGAGGCCTGCCCAAAGTCTGAGACTGTTACAGATTTTACAAACCATCAAAACACAAAAATGAAGCCAAGGCATCTATGATTTCAGCTATGTCCTACTTTTCACATTTTAACAACATTAGAATTGATGAAATTTGTGTAATTATCACCCAAGAATTGCTGAAAATTAGAGTGCTTTCATGGCCATTCTGTAATTTACACAGGTTAAGCCTCGCATTACTCGGGCTTGGAACCCAACTGACAGAGGTGAAAACTCCAAGTCGAGTTTCCTGCCAGATCACACAGTTTGGAGTTCAGGGTCTCTGATCTTCTTCCCCTCAGGGATATGCTACAAGCAGCTGATCAGCAAGGCTGTGATTTTTTGGCTCTTCTGCCCAGGATTCCCCTAAAGGAAGAACCTGAAGGGAAGCAGAATTTGCCAGCCCAAAATATGTCTCTCAGACAAAAATACTGTTTTAGGGCTGATCATTTTTAAGAAACAGCAGACAGGGTAAAGCTCTGAAAAGTGAGTTATCTTTTATAAGAGACATTTATTTGATAAGGGAAATCTCCATTTGTAAGGATGTCTTCCTGTCTGTCCCAGGAAGAGGAACATGAATAAGAAATTCTTATCAACAGAGAATCAAGGATTTAAAGCTGCATATTAACCATACTCTGGTTGACTGTGGTTTTCTAGGAATCTCCCATAACTGACTACCCCCTATATCATCCCTAACATCTTCTTTTGTCTTTTACTGGAGATGGTATTTAAGATATGGTTTGGGTTATTTCAGGGAATTTTATTCAGTTTTCCTAGGTATATTCCCTGTATACAAGAGGTAAAGATGTTATTAAACCTCTATTTGTTTTCCTCCTGTGAATCTTTCATTTATTACTAAGAGGGTGGCAGGGGGAGTGTCTCAGCTAAAACCAACAGGGTAAAGATAGTATTATTTTCCCTTCCCTAAAACGCTAAAAATGTGCACACCTGAGATGCTGCCTTTCTTGAAATCCTGAAAAGTGCTATGCCCTAGAAAGCTGGTTAGATGGTGCTATAGTCTGTCAGACTATATATGGGACAGTCACAGGTGGGTCCTGCTTTACCTGTATTTCATTCTTTTCTGGAGGGAAACCCTGAAAACATCCCTTAGGCATTTAAAAGGATACACTACAGGAAGAGGGAAGGAATGCATTGACCAAGCAATATAACATTTACACTATTAAGTAAAGATTCATAAAAACCTTGTGTTTTCAACTGTATTAATTGCAAAATGATAATAACAAGCATAATACTTTAATAATGATATAATCTTAAATGTAATCAATGCATTGAACAAAAATTCAAGACAAAATGAAGCTTCCAGATGACTTCAGAAAGAAGTCTCTGCTCCATGTTGACATAACATGAAGGGATGTTTACAAAACAGCATGATTAGCAAAAAGTTCCATGCCTAACATTCACAACACAAGCCAGTTGCTGCGGAGACAATACATCAGTGGGTCCATGCTGAACTCAACAAATTTTTAACCTTGTGGATTTGTGACTCTGTTTGGCTGGGAAATGCTATTAACACATTTGAAAAGATGAGAGACAGGATTTTCAAAATTCTAATAAGAGATCACTAAATCATTGCTTCTTCCCAGGAGGAACTTAAAATTCCTTTAACTCCATTCTACTCCTTATCTCTTCATGGGCTACAATTCTGACTTTCTCCCTCCTTTGGGAAGAAGTAAGGGGTCATGGGTAGCATTATGACCCTAAAAGTTTGCTTTTTAAAAACAGTGAGAAAGTTGAAAATAAACGTTTAATGACTCAAAGGAAAAAAAAAAACACCGATGACCTGCTTTTCTCATCTCTGCAAGAAACTACACCTGTGTGATGACATGAGGTAAAACAACACTGCAATTTTCAACGATTATTTTAGAAAAATACATAATCTCCAACTACATGTAATTGCAATAGCAATAAATCAAATCACATTTTATCACTGATTTTATTAGCAATTCAAAGTTAACTCATCTTCACTCCTGAATGAGCTAACACTAAGTTTCTCTGTATCAACTATAAATACAAGCAGAATCTTCAAACTTAAAGAGCAAGAAATTCTTACCGTGGGCAGGAAAGGGGGAGAAGGGAACAATTAATGATGGTATGCTGCCCACAAGAATGTAGACCCCAGACCAGTTGGACCTGAAGGTTGATGATGTTGACTGCTACTTACCTCACCACCAATCCATCAAACTAATGTCCACAAGCTGATCACGCCCTCTGAAGAATTGCTATAAAACTGCTCACTATCTCCCCCAAGTTGGGACACATGCTTTTGAGGGTTTTAGCCAGCTGTGGCCCCCTTTATCTGGCAAAACAATAAAGCTACTCTTATGCTTCATCCAAAAACCCTGTCTCCGAGATTTGGTTTAGCATTGATGTACAGAGAAGCTGAGATTTCAGCACCACTACTGTGGCATGTGCTTTAAATACATGATTTTCTTTTTTCCTTATACCAGAATTGTAAACACGCATACTAACAGAGCCATCTTCAAAAATGGACACAAACACTGGATCAAGGATGAACCAGAGCCTCACAGATGGGCAGTGAGAGTGCTGGTCTCTGGAGCTCATGTGCTTCCCCTCCCTCCCTCCACACTACTCAAAATGAAACAGTTCACCTCAGATTGGGACTCGAACCCAGCCAAAACCCACTCTGGGACTTGAACCCACCTGGCTGGGACTCAAGCTTAGCCAAAACCCACAATCTTCCAACTGAGATCAAAACACCTGGTTTCAGGACCTCAGTCCAGTCCAGTCCCTCAGCCATGTCTGACTTTTGCAACCCCGTGGACTGCAGCACGCCAGGCTTCCCTGTCCATTCCCAGAGCTTACTCAAACTCATGTCTATCAAGTCAGTGATGCCATCCAACCATTTCATCCTCTGTCGTCCCCTTCTCCTCCCGCCTTCAATCCTTCCCAGCATCAGGGTGTTTTCCAATGAGTAAGTTCTTCACATCAGGTGGCCAAAGTATTGGAGTTTCAGCTTCAGCATCAGTCCTTCCAATGAATATCAGGACTGATTTCCTTTAGGATGGATTGGTTGGATCTCCTTGCTGTCCAAGGGACTCTAAAGAGTCTTCTCCAACACCATAGTTAAAGAGCATCCATTCTTCAGTGCTCAGCCTTCTTTATTGTCCAACTCTCACATCCATACATGACTACTGGAAAAACCACAGCTTTAACTAGATGGACCTTTGTCGGCAAAGTAATATCTCTGCTTTTCAATATGCTATCTAGGTTGGTTATAGCTTTTCTTTCAAGGGCAAATCGTCTTTTAATTTCATGGCTTCAGTCAACATCTGCAGTAATTTTGGAACCCAAGAAAATAAAATCTCTGCTTCCATTGTTTCCCCATCTATTTGCCATGAAGTGATGGGACCAAATGCCATGATCTTCGTTTTTTGAATGTTGAGTTTTAAGCCAACTTTTTCACTCTGCTCTTTCACTTTAAGCAAGAGGCTCTTTAGTTCTCCTTCACTTTCTGCCATAAGGGTGGTGTCATCTGCATATCTAAGGGTATTGATATTTCTCCCAGCAATCTTGATTCTAGCTTGTGCTTCATCCAGTCAAGCATGCTAATGATGTACTCTGCATATAAGTTAAATAAACAGGGTGACAATATACAGTCTTGAGGTACCCCTTTCCCAATTTGGGAAACTCCCAGTTTCCCCCTCAGTAAAGCTTTCATAAGCCTCTTATCCTTCTCCATCAGTGGGAGGATTATTCCAACTATTTTGGGGAAGGGGAAGAGATTTCCAGGAATTGGGCCACCTCCCACTTTTGGTCTTTGATGGTCAGTCGTGGAACTGTCATGGCACATCTGAGTGTGTCATTTAGCTTTCTAATGTGTTAGGATGAGTGTATACTGAGGACCAAGTTCTAGTCAAAGTTGACTTGACTGCTGTCTTAAACCCATCTGATTCTAATCAGCTTATGTTTCCTCCTTGGGCTATGTCATTCTATCAAAGGTTGTGCCCTGCTCCCTTCCCTCCTGCTTCAAAAAGAGACAGAAGTCCTCGTGGGAGGTCACAGGGATCTCTGGGTACATCTCTAACAGGACCTGTGGGGATCTGCCATGGTGATGGCATCCTCAGTCAGATGCTACAGAGAACGTCCCTCTGGGATTGTGATTTGAGCTGCCCTCCACCAAGGCAGCTGGTGCCTCTGAAAGGCGTCCTCAGGAGAGAAAAGCAGGATGTGCGTATGGTTAACTCATCGTGAGTAATTTTCCCTCTTCTTCCATTTCCACCACTTCCTTTGAGAAGAGACTGCCCTTCATAGATTTCAACTGGGTTTGACATGACAAATTACGCTTTTGAGCCATTTCAAAATAACAAACAATACTCATTACCTTCCCTTGTTTTCTCATTACTTCCAAAGTAACATGCAGAATTCAAATAAGAGGGGCATAGCTCGTGTCTCAGTGAAGGTCTTGATTTCAGCAGTATTTCAAAGGATGTCAGCGGATCAGCTGATGGCATGCCCTGTGACCACAAGGCCAAATTTAAGAGTGACAGAAAACAAGGTCTCCTCACACTAGTTTTCAGCTTGGCGGGCTTGGCTATGCGCTCTTGATGTTAATAATCCCTGTTTTCTATGATTTCTCCAAAGAGCTATATTCTTTATCAGAGATCACAAATAAGAAACCAAAGGGTTGAACATATCTCACGTAACTATTTGTTTGCCAAAACGATATTTTGGTTTGTTCTTAAGTTTAGCTAGCAGTTTTACAGACCAAGCATGCACTCTCTCACTGAGCTACAACCCCACCAATTCTGACTGTCCCAGACAGGTGAGGATCACTCTTATGTCACCTCCCTGGCCCCTAAACATTTTCTGTCGCAACCTCCATTTTATAGATTCAGAAGAGGAAAAGAACAAACCTCATCTCCACAAAAAGTATGCCCCCCGCAACTCCACTTGTATATAAACCCCAGAAACTGGGGATATTAATTAATATCCTCACAGAGGAAAGAGTCCAGAATAGATTATTACAAAAAATAAACATAAAGAGAGCTAACTTCAAAGCGTGAACAGAAAAAAGAGAAAACTGCCTCTGACCATGGAAGTTAGAGAAAGCTTCCCAAGGAGAGGCCATCTGACCTTGGTCTTGAAGATGACGGGAAGGTGGCAGAGGGGAGGGGCAGCCTGAGACAGTGAAGATTGGAATGAGTCAAGGGCTGAGTCACAGGGACTGGGCCTCCACTGTCCCATCTAAAAGTGTATCAAACTTTCCCTTAACACAGAGCAGCCAATAAAAACCAATAAATAAAACCAATAAAACTACTTACAAGGCAACTTGTCAAGATGTGAACAGGCATGTACAGTCCATGTGCTACATCAGGGTCAGACATTGTGAGATGGGAGATATGGAACAACCGGTAAGGCCTCTCACACAGTCACACAGAGCATGCCCTGTCTCTGTAATGGGCAGCCCTGGGCCCCCAGCTTGACATCTTGTTCAGCTTGGATTCCTTTCTTATCCTCACATCTTATAAGGCACTGGCCACTTCTGTGCAGACCTGGGCCAAATGCTCACCTTCCCCTTCCTCCTGCATTCTAGGAAGGCAGCACAGCCAAGCAACAGAGAGTCAGTCTAGACTAAAAACTCAGATGCTAGACTAAGATCTGCCTCGTTATGAACCCTGGTTCTTCTAGTTCTCAACAAGTCATCCCCAGGCTCAGATTTTTCTTCCGTAAAATGGGGGCAACAACAGTAACTACCTCATGTTAGTCGCTCAGTCGTGTCTGACTTTCTCCGACTCCATGGACTGTAGGCCACTAGGCTCTTCTGCTCATGGGATTCTCCAGGGAAGAATACTGGAGTGGGTTGCCATTTCCTTCTCCAAACTACCTCATAGGATTGGTGCTTATGAAGTAACTGAGCTCCAGTCTTACAGTGACATTTGTTAACATTTATTAACAAATAAATGTTAGCCTTAATTATTCATGCCTTTGTGCTGACCCCCTTTCCCTTCCTGTCTTTGGGCTCCTTCTCTAGATCACACTCAATCCACCACAACTAAAACAGTGATGCAGCAACGTTTGCAATTCTGTTCCTGTTCATTCCATGCAAGACACCTAGACTCCACTCTCCAGCCCATGTGCAGCTTGAGGGTGCCTTGGAACTTAGTTACAACCAATGAAATGTGCACAAATGTGACATGAGACCATGTATAAACTTGGCATACAAAAACTTCAGGCTGCTCTGTGTTTTTTCTTCTTCCACCAGCTTGTTGCAGATATGCGTAGTGACACGGAAGCCACAGACTGAAGATGCAAAGTCCCCAAAATGGAAAAGACTTGGGGTCCTGAATCACCACTTGAAAGAAAGCTGCATGTCAATTACAAACACTGCTTTTGGACATTATGTGAAGGAGAAATTAATTACTATGGTGTGAAGTCACAGAGGCTCTGAAGTTAATCTGCTAAATCAGCTAATATTCCCCAACATAAACATGATGAAATGATTCTCTCCTCACTACCTACAGAATGAGATGTAACTTTCCTAGCACAGCAATCAAGGTCTCTGCCAATCCAGCCCCAACTACTCTACAAGCACATTTCCCACCAAAAAGCCAGTTATACACCTAGTACTTTCCATAAGTACCAGATATCACCAGGCCTCTGTAATCCTTGATATTGTTCCTCTTAAGGTTCCTTCTATCAGAAGGCCCAAATCCCTCAATACCTGACAAAATTCCAACCAGCCTTCAAGGATTAGTTCATATACAACCTCCTCTGAGCCACCCATGTGGAGCTGGTGACCATGTCCTCGGGCTTCCAGAACAGACGGAACAGACTAGGTTCAATCCTTTACTACACGAAGCTGCCTTATGATACTGGAGAGTGAACGGCTTCTGTATCATCACATATACTGGGTGCGCCTGAAGGAAGAAGCTAAGAGCTCCCCGACTTCATGTTCTCAACCCTTAACATACTAAGTGGCAGGAGTAGGGCCCTGGTAAATGTTACATGAGTAAATTCACAGAGACACAAAGGAAAAGGGGCACATTCTAGTTACCAAATGAGGCCACTTCATTGTGCAGTTCCTTGGCAGGTCTATTACCTTTGTCTACAGTCCAGTCTGAGCTTTGGAAACTTGGACTACTGAGTATCAGAAGCCAGATAAGGATGTTGATAAATACAGGCAAATCCATTCCACTGCCAGACCAAGAGCTCAAAGTTCTAATCCATCCATAAAAAATGAACAAAATGGATGAAAAATCAGCAGTAATCTAAATGCCACCACATACATCAATAAAGCTGGAAAAAAAAAAAAAAAAGCCCAACAATGTTATATAATCTATGACATATCCGTAAGTGGAATTATTACACAGCTATAAAAATAGATGCAGACCTCAGATGGCAACTGCAGTGACAGTTCCTTGGGGATTGGGTCCTCTCAGCTAAACGCCCACCAAGTAACTTTCCTTCAGAGTTCCTTCACATTCATTGCTATAATTATTTGACTATTATCTGTCTCTCCCAATGATATTGAATGATGGTGGAAAGCATGTTCTTTTGTGCAATTTTTAAAAGTTAGTGAATGAATAAATACATGAATGAATGAATATTCAACAGAATACTGACATGAAAAAATAATATACTTTAAAATTTTAAAAATTAGGTTACAGAAGAGCATATTCAACATAGCCCTATTTTGCAAAAGAAAAATTTTACATCCTCCTGACAACACACACACACACACACACACACACACACACAGTAAGGAACCTATGGAAGATCTTCCACAAAAATGTCAATAATGGGCTTTTCTACCCAAGATGAAAACGTCTGTAGGGTGTTCACGACCCTGTTCAGAAGATTCCAGGCTCTTTCTCTTTCTTTTTCCTGGTCCAGTCCTATCAAGTTTCCTCCTGAGCAATGGATGGAATGGACCACTTCTGTGCGCAGGTGGAAGAGGTGGCTTGCTTCCCTGCTTTGCCTGCCAACTGAGAAAACAGCAGCTGTGATGAGCAAGTGCGGATGGTCCAGGCCATCCATCAGCCACGGCACCACAACAGGGCCCAGGGCTCACGCTGAGTGGTGAGACCGCCGGGTCTGCTACTGTGCTGCCAGCTGCACGTCAAACTGGAAAAAACAGCACTTTGCATTTTCAGTTACCCAGTTTGAGCAGGTTCATTATGGACAAGAGATGAGTTACAGGAGGAGGGAAAGCACTGGTTCCCTTTCTCTGCCACCTGCCTCCAGGCTGTGGTGGAGAACCAGGTAGCTTTTCCAGGTGATTCACTGGAAATACTGAACAAATAGGAAAGTCCTGCCTAGTCACTTTTGTGCTCATCAGTCTCAAGCCTCAGTCACAAAATGGAGATTTCACTGAGGCTGCATAATAAGGGAAATGAAGATTTTTGTAGGGAAAGGTGGCAGGGATAAAGGAATATATGTAAATATCTACCATTATCATAATGATACATAAAAGCAGCTCTGCCCTTCAACACTTTAGATAAGGACATCTACAGTATTGCTACACACATACATATGTACGTATACACACACACATATATACATGCTCATCCATGCTTATACATACTATACATGTATGCATACTCACATACAGATACTTATGTATGTAGAAGGTATACATATGATAATGTTCTATTTAAAAAATCAGAAGTAGGGGAAACTAGACAGCATAGACTGATATTCTTCACCCTTTGATGGCACCATTTGTTCCTGGAAATTTGTCAAACAAATAATCTAGGCAAATTTCCCTATCAGTCCACTGGTTAAGATTTCATGCTTCCAAGGCAGGGGCCAAGATTCAATCCCTGGTCAGGGAACTAAGATCCCTGAATGCTGTGTGGTGCAGCCAAAAAAAAATCTAGAATGTGTGCCAAAATGAAAATATGGAAATATCCAAAGCAGTAACTTTGGTACATCGAAACAAGGATCACTTTTCATACTTTAAAAACCACAGGTGCATCTGCTGACAGGGAATGATGTTCATGATGCATCATTACATGAAAAAAAAACTTCAAAATACTGTAATTGTTTTCAAAATATTACATATATTGATTCAAATTTTGTTAACATAAACATAACATATATATATAAACTAAACATTTATATTATTCTATTAAAATATAAATATTACATAGGATATAAAACTACATGAGTCATATAAAAAATGAAGGTATACGACATATAAATAGCATAGATATGCTTGGGAGGGATTGTTGAAATTGACTATCTTTATGTTTTTCTCCTGTATTTTCTACTTTTTTTCTTTAAAAATGAGATCTGCAGGGTTTTTTTTAAAGGTGGGGACAAAGAAAACTCTAAAGCAAAAAGGAAGACTACCTAAACTAAGGTTCAGAAAGGCCAGTTGAGAAAGAATGAGACTGAGCAGGACCCTGGGGATTTCCTGGGCACAGAAACCTTTTTGTGTCCTGTTTCTTATTTGCAGGGAATAGGCTTCAGCCTCCATGACCTTCCCTGAGTTTCAAAGTTCAACAGCTCAGTTTCTAATCAGGGAAGGGAGGGGATGAGACACAAGGGAGGAGCAGTCAAGAAACAATCCTGCAGCCTTGAGCCAGGATCCCAGTTCCTCTTCAAGGGATACATGTAACAATATCTTTGAACTCTTCTACAGAATTAGAACCCCCAACAAATGGAAGATGTTAACTACTTGATGAAGCATTCTTCATTCCAGAGAAGAAGGCCACAGTCTCAGGTGAAAAACCAGAGGCTGATCAGAAGACCACCTGAGGCCAGATTAAAGGAGTGCAGGCCCAGCACAAACCTTAATCCCTATCAGCAACTCGCCATCCCTTGAACCACTGCTATAAAACTCCTCACCCAATCCTCCTGGGTTGGGACACACAGTTTTGAGGGCATTAGCCTACTGTATCCCTGTCTGATTGGCAAAGCACTAAAGCTATTCTCTTCTACTTAACCCAACACTCCGTCCCTGAAAATCAATCCAGTAAAAGCGCACAGAAGCCAAGTTTCAGCATCAAGACCAGGTTATGACAGAAAAAACTATGCAATATGTGCTCTAGAACTAAAGAGAGGCAGGGTCTCAATTATATGCATATAGAGGCAAGATAGCGTTTCCACTGTGGGCACTGCCTCCTACACCTTTCCTTGCCCCCCTTCCACTCTCCTTCCCCAGGCATCTAAACTTCACTCCTTTCTAAGGTTGACCATTTTCCACAACTGGGGTGCTGCCATATTCATCAAATAAACTTGATAAACAGCATAACTCAGGGTTGCTCAGCAAGTGTGGAGGAGGTCAGGTAGTCAGCACAGAGAGGAGGGTGAGAGATCATGGAGCAGTGAGGACGGCAGCCAGCCAACAGGATGAGCAGCCACACAGCTGCTGCTGGCTGCTGCTGAGCAGGATGCAAGCCCATTCACGTCCATCCATCTGCAGGTCTTTTTAAGGAGAAGCTGAAAATCCAGATATCTGGGAAATCTGGTATTTTAAGTGTCCATTTACCAATGGGTGTGAGTTACAATGGGGGTGAGTTACCTAAGCCCTCTCCAGCACGGTTTCCTCGTCTCCAAATTGGAGATAACAACAGTATCTCCCCCAAGGCTGCGGTGACATATAAATGACTTCAGACTTAGAAGCCCTTTGGGTGGATCTGCCCTTACCCAGCCCAAAATAAACACCTAGCGTTTATCATCATCCAACCAGAAGCTCCCATGGTCACGCCAAAGAACCACTGTGTCAGGGTTAGAAGCCCCCTGAGAGCAGGCCTGTGCCTCCACTAGTTTTGGTTACACAACCCCTAGTGCAGTGTCTGACACGCCGATGGCCGCAATGCCTTCTGGATACATGAAGCAGTCCTCGAATGTTTCCCCAAGAGCTAAGGTCCAGAATTCCTTTCTGTATCACTAATCCAGAACCCACCTCATCTTAAAGGATGTGAATGGGCTGCACAGAAAACAGCTACCACGTAAAGCTAACCTCAGCCAGGGGAGGACTGGGAACAGATGGTGGTCCCAGGGGTGACTCCTTGTAACTGCTGATCTATCAAGACTCCACAAGTCACTTATCTCTGCCCTGTCATTTGTTTACGAGTCTACCTGCTGAGAAAAATCCCCGTGAGTTCTTTTGGTCCATATGCTGTTCTGAAAAGTTGGCCCCGTGTTAGGAAGCAGAAGTGAGAAGTGCCAGGGCCTCCCTACTCTGGGCCTCTCACCTGGCCTAGGCAAGGGGCCTTGCAAGACTAATTGTCATCTAAACCATCTTGCCAACAACTTCTTTCTTGAAATAAAACCTTAGATGTTTCTACAGATGAGAACGGATAAGAATAATCACTGTGACAATGTGTCAGACCCCATACTAAACACTGTCAATAACACTTATATCAGCTTTACAACAACTTTTGAGCTAAGTATCAATTTTCCCATTTTACAGAGGAAGAAAGCAAAGCTGAAAGAAGTGAAGGAACACAATAATCATTGTCAAATGGTAGAATTCACATTCAAAAGGCAGTATGACTCTGAAGACAGAACTCCATCACTTAGAATCCCAGAGAGGTTCCTAGTATTCTGGGAAAATGGCTCAAAATTTCTGGAAGTCGGTCACAAAGTCTCCACATAACATGTGCTAAATAAGCATTTATCTGCAGG
Source organism: Dama dama (assembly GCF_033118175.1). Classification (NCBI taxonomy): domain Eukaryota; kingdom Metazoa; phylum Chordata; class Mammalia; order Artiodactyla; family Cervidae; genus Dama; species Dama dama. The sequence goes on along the minus strand of NC_083704.1, from coordinate 40,220,605 downwards.
AGGTGCTTACTGACACACAGTCTCACGTCCTCTGAGCTCTACTAAAAAACTCTATTCCTTCCACCACCTAGTCACTTCCTGGGGCTAATGGATATCCCTAGAGAAACTATAAGCCATTAAGGGGCATGGGTAACAGGGATGAACCATTCCTGCATTGCCCAGCTCCACAAAGACTTGGTAGATGAATTTTTCAACTCTTAATGAGATAACAGGATAATATTTTGCTTATTTTACTCAATTCTTGACCTCTCCATGAAGTCTCCCCTGACTATTTCATTTACTACAATAATCTGCTAAACCCTGACCTCTGTCAAATCCCCTTACCTTGCTCTACTTTCTTCCCCCCACAGTTCTTATCAACTTCTACTGAATTCTATAGTTTTCTAATTGATTATGCTTATAGTTTTTTATCCATCCTACCCTACCTACCTACCCTTTTTAGAATGTACACTGCCTAAGGGCAAGCCTCTTTGTTTTTTAATGATGTATTCCAACTGTCTTACAACAGAGCCTGGCACACAATAGGCACCCAATGAATACTTCTAAGTGAACTAAAACTGAAATAGAGATTCTTACTGTTTAGCATCTCACATTTCTTGTCTGCAATTAAACAACTCCACTGCCAGCTATTTCATGTCTTAGAGTGAGAACGAGAGGGTGAGAGACGTGTGGACCATGCAGGATAAGACTGGGCACAGAGTAATAAAGTGTCAATATATCTCCCCTATTCTTCAACCCAGAAAACGAAATCTGCATTGCATTCCAATACCAGGCTGTATAGATTGAATCACTGATTGCTACCCTTACAACGGATCAAGTTACTTCTGAGGTTGGGAAAGCCATTCTTCATTAAATGCAATTCCTCTTAGAAAGAGCTATTTATTCTACCAACGATGCTGAGAGTTTATTTCTACTGTAGACAGAAGCCTATAATGTTGACAAATATCTATAATGTAAACAAACATGGGAAGGATAAGAATTGACTTAATTTAATAGGCTGCCTGAGCACTGGGATATGATTTTTTTTTTAATTCTCAGGACCCAAGGTCAATTCAATACTGGAGAAGGCAGTTTGGGTCACCAATGGTTCTTCAATTGCATTCTGAGTGAGTAAGGAGGACTGTCCAAAAGACAGAAAGCTTTTATAGCAATAAACTATTCATATTCTGATCTTCTCACAAGATCTTGGCCTCCTAGAAAGTGATGGCCTTGTCTCAGTGCATCTTTATACCCCCTGGTCCCTACACGATGACTGAAATAAACAAGCAACTCAAATTAGGAAGGGGAGAGGGGGAAATGAAGGGGAAAACAGAGGAACCAGAAAGGGAGAGAGCATGGATCTGCAGGGAAGTGGGCAGAAAGGAGAGAGCAAGAGGGGAAGGAGGAAAAATCACAGGAAAGAGGTGAGGAGAGAGAAGGGGAAAACTGGACTGTGTGCATGGTGAGGCCCTACCATTTTAGTAAAGAAATGAAGACAGAATATGGTCTTAAGGCTTTTATATGTTCCTACAAGTGTGAAAAGCTAATCAATCTGGCATCATTGGCTGGCTGGAGTGGGACTGAGGGATGGGTGAGTTTGGAGGGGGAAGGAGGAGGGTTAACATTTCTTTCCTGCACCTCTGTAATGTGTGACTTGCTCCAGTACTGGGGTTATGGAACTACTGCAAAACCACCCAACTAATAGCTCAGCACCGAGAGATGACAATGGAGGAATTATGGAGGGGAAGAGGAAGAAAAATAACTGCGGAACCCTGGGTGCTTCCCAGGAGGCAAATGCTGGATCTTAGAAAGCAACAGAAACATGGTGTGAGGCCAACAGTGCACAAAACATGGCCGGTAGAGCCAGGAGAAAATGGAATAAGAAGGCATTTTTACCTGGGACCAGACTGAGGGATGAGACTTCAGAAAGAAGTGGGGGGAAGGTGCAATCTGGACCATTATCAACACCTTGATGCAAAGTTTCTAGTGAATGTTGGGAAAGAAACTCAAAAACTTGCCATGAAGATGAGGCTAAATATTATGGAAAGAGATCCGCCAACCCTCCTTTGTCCCTCATTCCATACAATCATTGTTCCTTCCTGAACTACTCCAGAAAACCCTGGATGACGTACTTGTGTTTAATACTACCTAAGTGGACAGTAGCTCTCCATTTGTGAATGTCTACAAACAACCTTATTGTCTTTCACTGTCTACTCTCCAGTCTCTGCAATCCATACATTGGTGTCCACCTATCAGAGTCCTCACTCTACTAGAGAAGGGGATCAAATATTACAACCCATTTGGCAGTGTCTTCTAAAGCCAAATACAAACCTACCATCCACCCAAGTTCTTCTTTTATCTACTGAAACATCCTGCCAGGCAAGAATAAAGAGAATTTCTTATTGAAAATAGCCCCAAACTACAAGCTACCCAGATGCCTATGAACATAAGAATGAATAAATCTATTATGGTATGGACATATTATAGAAGCAGTAATAAATGAACTATTAATACAACAAAAGGAATGTATCATACAAACATAAGTGAACAAGTTAAGCCAGGCATAAGAAAGCACAGTGTTTGCTTATTCAAATATCAAGAGCCAACAAAACAAATGTATAGTAAAAGAAACCAGAGCAACAGTGACCTCTTTGAAAAAGGAACACTGAATGGGCAGAGGCAGGAGGGAACCTTCAGGAGTGTTATATTGTGTTCCACACATTGATCAGTGTTCCACATATTGATCTAGGTGATGGTTACACAAGAATACATACATTAAAAGACTGTCAAGCTGTATTAAATATTCTTGCCCTTTATGTACTTTCAGTATTTCAGATTTCAATAAAAAAGAACAAAGACAATAAAAATATCTAAATCCATTTCATTGTACAGGTCTCCTGGGTTGTGGGGCAGTAGCCAAGACGGTGGGCTTTGGTACTATCCACAGGCAAAGTGCTGATTTGTCTCTTGGCTGAGACCTGAGAAAACCTTCTGTGTAGGACTAGGAACGGTGCAGCTGAGGGCATATCCACTGGAGTCACAGCCAAGTGCACCTGCTGCTCTCTGCACCTTCTGGCCCCAGAGTACGCTCCCAGGCCTGCAGAGATCTGCAGCAGAAGCTGGAGCACCGCTCACCCACAGCTGGGCCCTTGTGCTGACTCTGCTGCGTTCTTTTCTAACTCTCAGAAATAAATCCTGCTTCATATTTTCTGGGACACTTGATGGTTTTTAGTTGGTACATTATGATACTCCCCTTTCAGACCAGGAATGAACTGCTCCAAGATGTTTACTCCCTCTAGTCACAAAGGTTTCGGACAGAGAGTATTATGGGGAATCTATTCATTTTATTATCACGCACATCACTGCGTTAGTCACCTACACTTCATGGTAGAGCATCAGTCACCTACACTTCATCCTGACGGTATGTCAAAACCCCTGTAGATTTGATTTTTGACAAGGGTTCCGAGACAACTTAGTGAGAAAAGAATAATCTTTTCAACAGATGGTGCTGGGGCCATTTCATATCTCTATGCAAAACAATGAAGTCAAGATCCTTTCCTCACACTATACATAAAAATTAACTTCAAACAGACAGAACCAAAACTACAAAACTCTTAGAAGATACAGGAATAAAAAAAAAAAAGAAGATACAGGAATAAATGTTCATGACCTAGAGTTACGTAAAAGCCTTTTTAGATATGAACCAAAAGTACAAACACAGAAGAAAAAAATAAGACTTTTGTGCTGAAAACACCATCAACAAGAAAGTAAAAATATGTCCCAAAAGAAAGAAGAAAATATTTATAAATCATACAACGGGTAAGGGAATTACATCCATAACATATAAAGAACTGTACCATTTAGTAAGAAGAATAACACAGTATACAAGGAGAGACAACATCTGAATAGGTATTTCTCCAAAGGCGATGAACAAAGGGCAGTAAATGCAGGAAAAGATGGTCAGTATTATCAGCCACCAGTGAACTATGCACCAAAACCATAATAAGATACCATGTCGTATACTTAAGGTTGGTATATGTCACACACAGGAGATATTAACATACACTGCTGGTGGGAATGGAAAACAGTACAGCTGCTTTGGAAAACAGTCTGGTTACTCCTTGAAAAGTTAAACACAGAGTTTCCATATGAACCAGCAATACAAGCCCTAGATATGTCCCCAAGAGAAATGAAAACACATGTCCTCACAAAAATGTGTACATGAATATTCAGAGTAGCAATATTCATAATGGCCAAAAAGTAGAAACAACAAATGTCCATCGACTGATGAATAGATAAACAAAATAGCTATCTATATGATGGAATATGATTTAGCCATAAAAGGAATAAAATATTGACTCCTGCTACAACATAGATGAATTCTGCAAACAGTCTATTAAGTAAAAAAAGCTCATCACAAAAGACCTCATACTGTAGGCTCCATTTATATGAAATGTCCAGAACAGGTAAACCTATAGACATAAAAAGTAAATTAGTTACCTAGGGTTAAGGGTCAGGGGAATAATAGCAAAACTACAGAATTTCTTTTTGAGACAGTGAAAACGTTAAGTCAGATTTTGGCAATGGCATATAATTCTGTGAATATGCTAAAACTACTGAATTATAAACTTTAGGTGAGTGATTGATATTCAGATTGTATTTCAATAAAGCTACTACTTATTTGTTTTAAATTAAGAAATTAGGCAAAGGAAGAAGAAATGACTAAGACATAACACAATAAAAACAAAATAAAAAACCCTGCAAGCTACGGGGCTACATGAGAAAATGGAAAGAACACATGACTATAACTAATGTCAGAGATATAGGGATCTAGTTATGGCTCCACCTCTCTGTACTGACTAGACCCATGACCTTGGTAAAGACACATTATCTACCCTGGGTCTCACTGCAAAATGAGTCTTTTCCAGCTATAGAAATACACCTGATTCTTAAAGATGCACCGCAGATTAGTGAGCATAATTTAACATGATAAAGAAGAGGAGAAAGTTTTTCTTTAACAAGAATAACAGTAACTAACACTGATTAAGTTTTTATTTAATGCCACTCCCTTCCATTTCTCTCAGCCTATTAAATTCTCACAATAACTCCCTGTGATAGATAATATTATCCCCATTCCACAGATGAAGAGCCATGGCTGAGACGGGTTAAGACACTTTCCCTTTCAAGGACTTTAGGAAGAGACATTCCAAGATGACACTACGGGACAGACACAGAAAATGCCCAGTTAAGATTAGGGCAGCAAGACAGTAAACAACATGAGACAGGACTCCAAAGAAAATTTTTAAAGGAACTGAAGAATTTGATTGGTTTGACTATGTTGGGAGGATTTTTCAGTTCTGGTATAGAGTTTGAGGAAGAATTAGGGTACAAAGAAAAACAAGCAACAGAAGAAATAAAGCACTTGTGCCATAAAAACCAACGTAATTATAGTACACTATAAGACTTCACTGTGAATGAGCATCCAAAAAGGCTGATACGCTGATACCATTATGTAGATTTTAGGAGGGTAGAGGAAGAATTTTGTGTTTTTAGATAGAGTGAGAAAACAAACCTCAAGGTCCTTTCAAGGGATAATAAGAGGTAACAAGACATGATACCTACATTTGAAACTTTAAGAAACAAACATATGAGTTCTAAATATAAAGGGAAATGTCATAAGAAAAACTTACAGTTAAAAATGGTACCCTCTGGGGGACCCCATTGAAGGGTAGGTACAAGTGATGTTGGGGACTCTAAAGTTATTGTTATAAATCATTGAGCTTCTTAAAATTATCTATGTGTACTGCTTTATTAATTTTTTAAAATAAAAATTAAGTTAAAACCTAAATCCCTCTTCAAGTTTGAGCTGAGATTCAAAAGGAGGTCTCAATTCAAAATCCATGCTGTGATCAACACACTCTGTGGTCAACCTATGGGGCCTTTTTCCCTCTGAAATTTATAAAAAAATGATCTTGGAGATGTCTTAGAAAATGTCTTTTAAGACATTTTGACATAACCACCGATATGAGTTTATTCATTCCACAGAAGAGATGAAACTCTCCACAGTTCAATTCCCTGTCTTCTAACGCTTAACTGAGATGAGTAACACCAGTAATTAGTCAGGGCCATAAACAGCCTCCTTATAAGAATGAGCAGCTCTCAAAAGCCCAGAGATATTTTAATGTGTTTTTCTCCACTTCCACCCATGAGGACTGGTTCCCTAGAGATGATCTCAGCTTGCATCCAGCTGCAGTGAACAAGGCCTCAACCAGGGAGAAAGTGTCTTTGCTCTCAGGAACAGAATGAGCATGGTAAGAAAAAGACAGAGAAAGTGTTTCCCACCAAATATACATACCTGAATTTTCAGTTAACTTATGTGCTGAAGCTTTCTGATCACCAGAAAAGAACCCAGAGACTTCCCTAGCGGTCCAGTGGTTAAGACTCTAAGCTTCCACTGAAAAGGGTGTGGGTTCAATTCCTGCTCAGGGAACTAAGATCCCACATGCTGTACCGTGCAGCCAAAATATTTTAAAAATAAATTAAATAAAACTTAAAAAAAAAAAAAAGAAGACTCTAATCACCTGCAAAAACAGAACAAAAACAAACCGTGGTCCATAGCCAAACCACTCTGGCGTTGGATGAAATAATCAGGTCACAGGGTTCACACTGCAAATCAAAACTTTGGATGTGAGAGCGTACATCCATCCTTTAATTACCCAAATGAAGACAAAATAATCATTCTCTCCAGTCCTCAAATGAGTACATCTTTACCACAAGATGAGAAGGAAAAAATAAAAGTAAAGGACAAACCACACCAGAGATGGGACAGGCTTGCCACCATGACTGCACGTTCTGTGTGATGGCTTAAATATTACACTTTGTTTCGATGCTGTCAACCTGTTTACAAATAGCCCAGAACCCAGCTCGTCAGAGCCCAAAGGAAAGCTGTCTGGATTGATTTGGTGACCAGCTCAGACCAGAAGCCACCTCCAGTTGATGTAGGCAAACAGGTGGGGGGATGAACAGAGGTGCTAAGGTGGGAACTGACTTTTCACTACAGAGTTTCTTCCCCCAAATCCTGATCATTGACCCCATTGGAGCTGCTTTCAGCGGCCCCTGGGGCCAGAACTCCTCCAGCTGAGGGTGGAGTGATCAAAGTCAATACAGATCTTGCTTTGGAGTAACTTCCATGCCATCAAGCCACCTTAAGGAAAAAAAAAAAAAGAAATGCTTCTTAGTAAACAAAAAGTATCCCCACCTGGTAGGTCTGCCACCTAGTTGTGGGTGCGAAAGCTCATCGAGGCACCAGAGGCTAGCTGCAAATTTCCGCTACCATTTCTCAACATGCTGATGCAAACCAGAAATTGAAGTGGAAGAAGAGAGTGAAAAGAAGTGACTATAGTTCACCAGGAAGTCCCAGGATGGACAGTTAAACCCTGGATAAGTAATCATTCTTTCTTTGCGTTAAGGAATTTGGAACATCAGACCCACCTCCACCCACAGCAGGCAGAAAGAACTCCAAGTTGGGACTAAGGGTCCTGGGAAAAGAGCAGTTTACCTGGGAAGCCTGGAGTACTGCAGTCCATGGTGTCGCAAAGGTCAGACACAACTGAACGACTGAACTGAACTGAGAGACAGCAGTCAAGTCTACCTCCATGAGGGAAAAAGAAGCTTTCTTTGATGCTGAAAGCCCAGTTTGTGGTCGTGATACTACACTTTGAATAAACATGACAATGTACCAAGGGAAGTGATGTGCAAAGTCTCACGTATTACAACAACCTGGGACAACCAGACTGCCTTTGTTCTTATCCCAGCCCCACTTCATGCTGGCTCTGTGTCCACAGACGAAGCTCTTAATCTCTCTATGGTAAGAATCAGATGTAAATTGGAAATAATAATGATTCCTACAACTCAAAGCGAAGTTATTTAAAAGGTTCGAAGTAGATAATCTGAGTAAAATGTCTGATTCATAACTAATCAACATCATTTTATGGTTATTATTATTCCCATTTTACAGATAAGGAAACCAGCTCAGAAGGGATACAAAACTTGTCTTAACATTACACAGCTGATAAGTTGCAGAAGTGGGTCTGATGGGCCCCAGATCTCACATTTTATCGCAGTCTCTCCTCTCCCCTATACCCTTCCCCTTATCAACCCCAACAGTTACATGAGATCAGCTGTCGGTTTGACCATATGATAAAAAAATTTAGAGGAAAAATTAAAATTCCCTAGCAAGCCCATATAGTACTAACAATAGGGGCGGTGGTGATGTTGGCAGTGGTTATCACTATCATAGCAGCCCTCAGTGACCCTCTGCATGCCACTGTGAACTAAAGTGTCTATATACAATATCTCACCTTCTCTGTCAGCAGAGACTCCGAGGGTTACATATCAGCTAAAACATCAGGGATCTGGAAGTCGTAACACAGAAAGGGAGGTATGCTTTGGCGGGACAATGATGGACAAGAAATACTGGTGAATGGTCCCCAAACAAGGATCTTTATGACAGATGGGGTGGGAGGACCAAATGCTTGTGCCATAAAAGTAAGCATTACACACCTCACAAATGAGAAGCTAATGAACAGCTGACGGCCACAGATCACAGGGAGGCGTCCATACTAAACCATCTCAGCAGGTTAAGCAGGGAGGAAGTGGCCTTAATTTTTCTTCAGTAGAGAAAATCAAAGACAAGTTTGAGAAATCGTTGTAACTCCTAAACTAATGATTAGGAAAGTACTCTTGGTCCAGAACACATCTCAACAATGTCACATCATCACTTTCATCTTCTACATTTTCACCATTTTCATGGACAATGAAACATCTCTGGGTCTGATTTTAATTCCTCTTCTTTACCCTAAAGTCTATAAGGACAGGGACTGAGACATGTTCACCAGTAAACAAACAGCCAATACCTTATAACAGTACCTGGCACAAACTAAGTAGATAATAAATATTTGCTGAATGCATAAATGATATATTTAAATCTCTTAGCAGGCAAACACTAAGGACTCAGTAAATGAATGGTATCTGATTATTAATATTTTCTATTTTCCTCTACAAAAGGATTAATCTATTTCTTTGGATCTCACAATTTGCAAGCCTTACATGCAAAGTTCATTAGCATCTCAGAAATAAAGAAAAATGATGAACATTTGCAATTCATCATTTCACAAACAGATCCCTGCCATCATAAGTGAGGGATTAAAGCAATCCTGAATCATATATACACAGATACACAACTCCTGCAATTTATTGTGTATATATTGAACACTTCCTTCCCAGAAAATACAGAAGAAATCCACACAGCAAAAAGGTAATTAACCAGATGGCACTATTGTTTTCACAACCTGGAAGTTCATCATTGTTGATTCCTCTTTGCATCAAAAAGCAAATTTCTTGAGGGCAAAAAGTGAAGAAGAAAGAAATGCAAGATTATTACTTTCTTCCTGACCCAGGGATCAATCCCATGCCCCCTGCATTAGAACTGTGGAGTCTTAATCACTGGACTGCCAGGGAAGTCCCAGGATAATGATGTTTTAACAAAGAGGAGATGCTTCTCCATCCAAGTTTTTCTGTTACCTACTCACTCTTAAACCTACCTTCATTAAAAAATTCACAGCATGTTATAACTAAAAGAAATATCAACGATTATCTAATGACCAAACTTCTCAATTTACCATGGAAGAAGAGTAGAAATGTAGTAATTTCATATGAAAACAAAATCACACTCAGTACATTCAATGTTCTCAAAACATAGTATAATTAACATAAGATAATTTTAGATCTGCAAAGGCCACAGATACCCTGTAAATATTTGCAGTTTGGACTCAACTCAAGCCTTATTCCCTTCTTCAGACCCCTGCTTCCACTTGTTTCAAAACTTGACATCTCTCCCAGGAACTCATGTGCAAGAAGGAAGTTCAGCATCTGTGGATCAAAAGGCCATGCATTCTCAAATTCACATGTAGGAAGTGAGAATGACCAAGTCTGTATCAGTAGGGTTGCTCACCATCAGTATTCTGCTAAGTCAAGTGGGCCCAACTCAGCTGGACAAAACCCTGACCTGTAGACCTGGAGCGATCCAAGGAGAACCCAAGAGGTTGTGATCCCACTACCCACCCTGGGCTCTAACTGCATGTCTCACCTATTAAAACAAAACCAGAGAAACACTAAAACAGGTCCACAGCCAGCAAGCCACAAAGAGGACCATGACACAGCCCTAATTCCTCATGGACATTTTCCATGACATGCAGAAAGGTCACAATAGAAAGACACATTTCTCGGGTGAGTCAGAGGACAAAGTGGCATCCTAGAGTTCTAGAGGAGAAAGAGTCCTTCATATTCATGTGTTAATACCTTTCTGTTACAAATAAACTGAAATCAGAGCAGTGAGCAAGGTCCCATGGTAAATAGCAACAAACTCAGGTTCCCTGATTCCCAACCATAGGATCTGTCTCCTGTCCTGAAAGCAGAGAAATCATACGAGGGATCCAGGGTTGCATAAACACAACTGCAATCTGTCATGCTTTTGAACCCTTCCCACCCTCCTAAATCAGTTTATCGTTGAAGGCCAAATTAAATTTCATCTACTCTGTGAGGTCTACCTTGTCTTTCCTCAGCCCAGTTAGGACCAATCACTTCTTATTCTCTGTTATCAAGTCAGCCCTTTCCTTGATCTCAAATAATCCTCAGTTCAGTGATCCTGTAAATGAATTTCATCATTCATTTTTCTTTTCCTCTGGACTGGAAGTTCCTTGATGCCCAGATTCATCATTCTACCCTCCCACTCACCCTCAGTCTCTCAATCACTGCCCATTTGCACACACTCATCAAAATGTACATTTATCCAACAAATATTTACTAAGCTTCCTCTTCATGTTACACACTTCCCTGAGGATGTAACAATGACCAACACAGGAACTGAACCTGTCCCCATGCAGTCATCACTCTTAAAAGTGGAGAATCATATTACAGAATTAATTAAATAGTACAGATGGGTAGTACTGATATGAAGAAAAGTGTCTTATGTTTACACAGTTAGGAACGGTTGGGATAAGTAACAAGTTTAAAAAAAAAAAAAGATTCTTGTGAGAGGTTCTCCATGTGAAGGTGCTTATTATTTTGGAACACTGTGGATGTTTTGTAGCCAGTAGTAGAATGTACTCAATCTAAAGATTCTGATGACCATGATTTCAGCAACAAGGAAAATAAGTTTTGGGCAGGAGCATCCATAGGCATGATTCAAAGTCAAGTTCTGACACACTGGCCCCTAAAAGGGAGGAAGAAACTGGAATGAGAATTGGGGGAAATTTGAAGAACAGAAGTGAGGAAGAATCAGAGTGGTGAACAAGGGATGGGTTTTCTGAAAAAGAGTTTGACACTGAGACCTAAACGAGGACTATGACAAGAATAGGTGTGTTGAGAAGGATGAGAAACAGAAATGGTGTGGATTCTCCCAGGTGGAAAGAACAGCAGATTCATATCAAGCCTGAAGTCAAGATTACAAATAACCGGCACACTATAAACATCCCAACATTTCAAAAGTATTAATAACCAATTTCTAGGCACCTATATGTCTTCCTCCTTCATCACTGAAATCCACACATAGCAGCCTGATGCTGCCTGGCAGATGTGTCAATTCCTCCCAAATACAATTTCAAACAGATTTAGTTTCCCAGGAAGCATCACATATAAATTTTAAATCACCCTCTTGCCTTAAAGGACAAGATGGTCTCAGGGTAGAAACTGCACAGAAGGAGCTGGAAAACATGGTTGTAAAGCAAGTTTTGTTGTTAATTTACCAGATGGCCTTTGGCAAGTCAATAAACAACCTTCTGTCTTCAATTCTCTATCTACAAAATCATTATCCAGAATGACCCTCTTTTCTAAATACACTGTAATTTTATGAGAACTGCCAAAATGTACCACTGAATCTGCTTTAAAATGATTCAATAATAAAGTCAACTTTAAAAATTATTTTAAAGTATTTAAACGTTGTTTGGTCTTTTGATGTGGAGGAATTCTATTCTAAGAAATTGTGTCTTTTTTTTTTTCTTAAGTAGTTTAAAAATCTGTGCTAGAGCATTTACATTGATTAGAAAAATAATATATGGTGCAATTCTTGAGCATGCAACACCAAAAATCACAAGTAGGCAAATTATTGGCTAGATGACCATGGCCAGGTGTGTCAGAACTTCATATAGTGCAGTTTCCAAGAGGAACCAAGAGCGACAGTGTAGATAGAGCAGTTCATGGTCTGAATTTTTCTTCTACCACCTTACCAGCTAAGTAACCTGACTTTGGGCCTTAACCTTTCCAAGTCTCATTTTCCTACATGAAAAATGGAGCTGAAGACAACATTGGTGGATAGCTATTTCACAACATATTAACAAAGTTTAGCACAGTACATGGCATATACCAGTGCTTAAGAAATGGTAATCAACTTTAGCCTTAAAAAGTAGAACAAAGGCCATTTTGATATTTAACATCAAACATATTTAATCCTCTCAATAGCCACTAAGTACTATAACTATCCCCCACTCTACAGATGAAGAAATCATGGCACTGTGAGGGGAAATAATTTACCCAAGAGAAGAATCAGTCAGCCCCAGCATTTAAATTCCAGAACCTGTGCTCCAGACCAGTGTGCTATACAGCTCCTCTATAGAGAGGAAGAGTGCAGAAACCAGAAGGATCAAAGTAATTTCTTGGAAAAGTTATTCTGATGACATCAACAAAATTAAGTAAAGGGATGAGATTAAGATCAGGGAAACCAGGTAAACTTATTATAACAATCCTTAGGGAAGGGAAGGTGACAGCAAAGAAAAATAAACATCAGACGACCTAGTCTTGGACACATAACACATCTGGGGAAATCAAGTCTAGTTATCTTTCTGGGAAGGCTGGGTCCTTTTTCAGCCTCTAGTCTAGAGTTGTTATTGTCAAGTTTCCTCCAAGACCTTGGGAGGAAAATATGATAAAAAGAAGGAGGTAGAGACTGAAGCTGTTCCTCTGGGCCAGCAACTGTGAATGGTCACATTACAAGGTGAACATGAAGTTTTCCCTAATATACACTGAAGAATTCAGAAGCATTTAGAGTCCAATCCAGGTAGTATGATTTAAGTCTCAGGAACCTGAGAACATAATGCGGCTGTATTAAGCTCATCTTACATTTGGAGTAGCTCTATAAAATGATATGACTTAGCCTTAAGAAAGTATAGATTTAGAGAAGAATGTGCTCTCAATTTTACGGTGGAGCGCCTCTGCTCTTAGAATCTTTCTAAATTAGTTGTATTTTTCCTTGCAGGTGAAGTGGGTAGGAGAGGAAATTCAAAGTTCTCTTCCTCAAAGTAGACAGTGGTTAAAAACGCATGGGACCCTCTGGAAATCTAGCAGAGAAAAGGGCTAAGGGCTGACAGAGTCCATTCAAGCATTATCAAGAGGAAATCAGGTTTCTATCCTGGATCAAACAACTATCTTACCCTATTCATCAAGCAGTCTTCTATCTGGGAAACTCCTGACTTCCACATGGCTTGCCAATAGGCAACCATTAAAGTGTTATATTAAGCCTGCATGTTGACAGCAGCCTTTCTTTTTATAAATTCATGTGTTTCTGTGAAATGAGTTAATGTGAATTTGCTCCTGGCAGTTAGGTAAATACCCTCCTTGGAGGCTCCCTGGGTGCTGCACCAGCTGCCCTTGAGCCACTGTGAAATTGTTCATTGTACATTTGTACAACTGTACATTGTACATTTCAGATAGGCTTCTATGGTTAGCAACAGAAACAAACTCTGGCTAATGTAAAAGGAAAAAAGCAATTTACTTTGTGACCACAAAATAAAAGGCTGAAGAAACAGCCTCAGGAATAACAGGTAACAAAATAACTCTAAAGATCTAGGAAGCAGGAGCCAAATCTCTTCTCACCTCTGGATGAATAAGTTTTCACATCACTCAGTTCTGTATTTAACTTTTGTAAGGGTCTTAGCTTAATTCACACATTCTCGAAGCAGAAGTCAGAGAACTTTGGCTGGCGAACCCATTAAGACTAAATGAGACATTCCCCAATGGGCAAAAAAAGGGAGAGGGGAGAAAAAGGAAGCAAAAGAATGAGGAAAACATGATCAAAGAAAATGTGCACCAATCACCTCCGTGAAGAAAATGCCATCTCAAGTGAAGAAAAAGTCATCTCAAGTGCAGTGAGGAAGCCCACAGTAGCAGCTAAAGAGCAACTGCCAATCTCTCCAATTTCTTTTCATGGGCCTAGCTACACTAAAAAAGTGGAAGACTGGCTGTGACTATAACAAGGGACTCTCCTGAGAAGAGCCCAAGTAAAACATATATATTGAAAACAAGCCCCAAAGTCAGTGAAAATCATAAAAAATATTTTTTTTTATGATGTACCTCATCATACAATCTTTTTTGAAGCTGGATTTTCTGTTAATCAAACAAGCTGGAAATAAGTGTTTCAAAAACATATGCATTGGAGGGAGGTTCAAGAGGGAGAGGACATACGTATACTTAAGGCTGATTTATGTTGTTGTATGGCAGAAACCAGCAACATTGTAAAGCAATCATTTTCCAATTAAAAGTCAATTTAAAAAGGCATATGCATGCAGAAGTTGCACTAGGAACTTCTTGCCTAAAAGAAATAGAATGAAAAAAATCTGAAATGTAATTCTCAAGAATGAAAAACAGTATCTTGTTTATAAGCAGGATGGGTCATAGCAAAGAACTTCATACTTGTTAAGATAAATAATTCTGCAACTATTACAATAAAGACTTATTTGTGGAGTTCCACTGAAACTGGCAATTTGCACTAAGATTCTACTGCTGGAAGACCACCCAGTTAAGATGGAATCTGTGAATTACAGAATTACTAATATTCACAGTTTTCAAAAGATATTCTTTGACAGAAACTGTTACTCTAAACACTGGCATCAGAATATCCAGTTGTGAGACAAATGATATATTTCAGGACGGCCACTGTTCTAACCTTCTCTAGGGTCTTATTTTCCCAGTCTCTTACCCTGAGACAGAGAGAGGAAACTGCAAAAATTACAGTGGTTTATCTTGAGCTTTATGTTTATGTGAATTGCCTATGGGCATTCAATAAAATGTGACTCTCCCAAATAAACTATCAGGGCTACTATATTTCTTGTTCATTAGGAAAAAACAAGCTTTTCAGTCTTAATTCCCCAGTTTACCAAAAAGAAAGAAGAAAGGAATTCTTTCAGAATCATACTCCAGTGGGTAAAAAAAGAAAAAGAAAGAAAGATACTGAGATTCTAATAGAAAAACAAGTTAAGGAAAAGAAGAAGAATGAAAAGAGGAAGATAAATAGAGGTAATTCACCAACAGATGGATACATTAAAACAATCTAAAGTGATGGTCCACTAATAGGATTCCCAAACTCACAATCTAACAGAAGGAAATGCAGGGCCACACAAAGCTTACCAATCTCCACTCCCTATGGCCAACGAATTGCTGCCTATCCTTAGATAAAATAGGGAGCTAATGACAGAAAGCAAGGACATGAGGTATCCAAGTGCAGACTCATTACCAATAAAAAAGGATAAATTGTACCACATGCAATGTAAGAATAAAGGGAGAACCAGATTACACCACCATCTAAAACATACAACATAAGCAAACCATGAATAAAAATACTCCCCTCGAATACAAAGAGACACTATTTCCAAGTGTGGGATAAAATCAAAGAAGAAAAAAAAAAATTAAATAACTGGAATCAATTTCTCAACTACTAAAACAATTAACTATATTTATTATCAGATTATCATAGATTTAAGTGAAAGATAAAACTCCAGGGTTGAGTAGAATACAAGGAAATTTGTATTAACATGATATTTATCAAAAACCTTAAAAAAGTATAAATCCCATCACCAAACAGTTCTGCATGTAATACCGGTCTCAAGGAAATATTCAGAAAAATATGTAACATTATGTACACAAAAATACTCATCATGGTACTGTTTAAAACAGCAAAAGTGCAGACACAGCCTAAATATTCAAAATTAGAACTCATTAAATCAATTCTAAAATATCCATAAAATGGATACCTTAACAGTGGTGCAAAATGGTTTTTACATGTAGCATGAACATCAGTTAAGTTCACTTCAGTCACTCAGTCATGTTTAACTGCCCGCAACCCAATGGACTGCAGCACACCAGGCTTCCCTGTCCATCACCAACTTCCAGAGCTTACTCGAAGTCATGTCCATCGGGTCGGAGATGCCATCCAACCATCTCATCCTCTGTCATCCCCTTCTCCTCCTGCCTTCAATCTTTACCAGCATAGGGTCTTTTCTAATGAGTCAATTCTTGCCATCAGGTGGCCAAAGTATTGGATTTGCAGCTTCAACATCAATCCTTCCAATGATTATTCAGGACTGATGTCCTTCAAGATTCACTGATTTGACCTCCTGGCAGTCCAAGGGACTATCAAGTGTCTTCTCCAACACCACAACTCAAAAGTATCAGTTCTTCGGCACTCAGTAATCTTTACAGTCCAACTCTCACATCCATACATGACTACTGGAAAAACCAAAGCTTTGACTAGACGGATATTTGTTGGCAAAGTAATGTCACTGCTTTTTAATATGCTGTCTAGACTGGTCATAGCTTTCCTTACAAGCTAGGAGCTTGCTCCTACAAGGAGCAAGTTATCTTTTAATTTCATGGCTGCAGTCACCATCTGCAATGATTTTGGAACCCAGAAAAATAAAGTATTTCACTGTTTCCATTGCTTCGGCATCTATTCCCATAAAGTGATGGAACTGGATGCCATGATCTTAGTTTTCTGAATGTTGAGTTTTAAGCCACCTTTTTCACTCTCCTTTTTCATTTTCATCAAGAGGCTCTTTAGTTATTAGTTGCTTGCTGCCATAACGGTGGTGACATCTGTATGTCTGAGGTTACTGATATTTAGCCTGGCAATCTTGATTTAGCTTATGCTTCATCAGTCCAGCATTTCACATGATGTGTTCTGCATATAAGTTAAATAAGCAGGGTGACAATATACAGCCTTGATATACTTCTTTCCCGATTTGGAACCAGTCTGTTGTTCCATGTACAGTTCTAACTGTTGCTCCTGCAAACAGATTTCTCAAGAGGCAGGTCAGGTGGACTGGTATTTCCATCTCTTTAAGAATTTTCCACAGTTTGTTGTGATCCACACAGTCAAAGGCTTTGGCATAGTCAATAAAGCAGAAGTAGATGTTTTTCTGGAACTCTCTTGCTTTTTCAATGATCCAACGGATGTTGGCAATTTGATCTCTGGTAGCAAAAAGTCACGAACCTCCGTCCATAGTTCATCAGGTACTCTGTCAGATCTAGTCCCTTATATCTATTTCTCACTTCCACTGTATAGTCATAAGGGATTTGATTTAGGTCATACCTGAATGGTCTAGCGGTTTTCCCTACTTTCTTCAATTTAAGTCTGAATTTGGCAAGAAGGAGTTCATGATCTGAGACACAGTCAGCTCCCGGTCTTGTTTTTGCTGACTGTATAGAGCTTCTCCATCTTTGGCTGCAAAGAATATAATCAATCTGATTTCAGTATTGATCATCTGGTGATGTCCACATTACCTCCACCATAGTTTGGCCTCAGGTCAAACAACAAGGAGAAAACACAGCCCAGCTGAACAACAAAAATTGGATTAAAGATTTACTGAACATGGCCTCACCCATCAGAATAGGACCCAGTTTTCCCCTCAGTCAGTCTCTCCCCATCAGGAAGCTTCCATAAGCCTCTTATCCTTCTCCATCAGAGGGCAGACAGAATGAAACTCAGAACCACAAGAAACTAACCACACTGATCACATGGACCACAGCCTTGTTTAACTCAACGAAACTTTTTGAGCCATGCTGTGTAGGACCACCCAAGATGGATGTGTCATGGTGGAGAGTTGTGACAAAACGTAGTCCACTGGAGAAGGGAATGGCAAACCACTTCACTATTCTTGCCTTGTGAACCCCATGAACAGTATGAAAAGGCAAAAAGATAGGTCACTGAAAGATGAGATCCCCGGGTCGGTAGGTGCCCATTTGATACTGGAGATCAGTGGAGAAATAACTCCAGAAAGAATGAAGGGATGGAGTCAAAGCAAAAACAACACCCAGCTGTGGATGTGACTGGTGATAGAAGCAAGGTCCGATACTGTAAAGAGGAATATTGTGTAGGAACCTGGAATGTTAGGTCCATGAATCAAGGCAAATTGGAAGCGGTCAAACAGGAGATGGCATGAGTGAACGTTCACATTTTAAGAATCAGCGAACTAAAATGGACTGGAATGGGTGAATTTAACTCAGATGACCATTATATCTACTACTGTGGGCCAAAATCCCTTAGAAGAAATGGAGTAGCCCTCATAGTTAACAAAAGAGTCTGAAATGCAGTACTTGAATACAATCTCAAAAACAACAGAATGATCTCTGTTCATTTCCAAAACAAACCATTCAATATCACAGTATTCCAAGTCTATGCCCTGATTAGTAATGCTGAAGAAGCTGAAGTTGAACGGTTCTATGAAGACCTACAAGACCTTCTAGAGCTAACATCCCAAAATGATGTCCTTTTCATGACAGGGGACTGGAATGCAAAAGTAGGAAGTCAGGAGACACCTGGAGTAACAGGCAAATCAGGCTGGCCTTGGAGTACAAAACGAAGCAGGTCAAAGGCTAACAGAGTTTTGCCAAGAGAACGCACTGGTCACAGCAAACACCCTCTTCCAACAACAAAGAGAAGCGTGAACATCCTACATTATCAAATATAGATCATGTGGGAAAAATTCAGACTATGAAGCAGTTAAGACCTCTGAGTCAAATGCTAATGTAATTGTGGGTATTATATGTATATATTTCTACATACAGATTTATTCACATATATATAATGCTATTTAAAAATCAAATGTGGTACAGCAGTAATCTCTGAGAAGAGGTATTACAGTTTTATTTGTCTATATTTTCTGAGTATAGCAAACAAGTTTGATAAATTCAAGTAAAACTCTACAGGAATAAGGTGGTATAAGATAAGGCATGTATATATGTAATAAGCCAACTTTTTGTTAGACTGAGAAATGAACTATTATCCTCCAAATCTTTCTATTTTCTATATAGTTTCCTAATTTTAGCTTTATACTTATTCTGTAGAGAATATTCATACATAAAGTTTCACTGAACTTCCCAAATGGCTCAGTGGTAAGGAATCTGCCTGTCGATGCAGAAGATGCAGGAGATACGGGTTCGATCCCTGGGTCAGAAAGATCCCCTGGAAGGGGAAATGACAACCAACTTCAGTTTTCTTGCCTGGAAAATCCCAAGGACAGAGAAGTCTGGCGGGTTATACTCCACAGGGTAGCAAAAGTCAGAAAGAACTTAGCAACTAGCCAACAAAAAACAACAAAAAGGTTTCATTATCAGCAAAATTATATGCAATACTTTTTGACAGTCAAACTATATAAATGATTAACAACAAGGAAAATACTTAAAAGAGAAAACTACTTGATTAACTTATATTTGGTACCATCAAGGGTATTCACTTAATCTCAAAAAAATGTTTATGTCTCAAGATTCCTTTTAAACAAAATGATAAAGTTACACTTGTCACAAAGACTGTGAGATGCCTTCTAAAATACCTGTTCCCCACGTCCTCGAAATTTCTCAGCTGAGCATATGGCTGCTCTGATCAAAGTGCTCCACTGCATCTGGTTATGACCATATGATGAGGTCTGGCTAATGAGATGTGAGCAGAAGTGGAATGTGTAATTTCTAAGACATGTCTACAAAAAGTAGAGTCCTGCACTCCCATTGTCCCCTGACCACTAGCAGAAATGCTATGGAGGACAAAATCTGCAAACAGCAGAGTAATAAATGAAATGGAACCCAACTTCACAGCCCCACAGAACCACCACATTAACCCTGAACTATTATAGGGTTCAACCATTATATGAGAAAGAAATGAACTTCTGTGATACTGAAACCACTATGATTTGGGAGCATGTGCAAACTCCAATGGCTCAGTGGGTAAACAATCCACCTGCAATGCAAGAGAAGAGGAGACACAGGAGATGTAAGTTTGATCTCTAGGTCGGGAAGATCTCCTGGAGAAGAAAATGGCAACCCATTCCAGTATTCATGCCTGGGACATCCCATGGACAGACGAGTCTGGCAGGCTACCATCCATGGGGTCATAAAGAATCAGACAAGACAAGAGTGACTAAGCACAGCTAATAATCTAACTAAATGTATTCTTTTCATACTCTTCATATTGTTCATGGGGGTTCTCAAGGCAAGAATGCTGAAGTCATAGCAAACACCCTCTTCCAACAACACAAGAGACAGTGCTACACATAGAAATCATCAGATAGTCAATACCAAAATCAGACTGATTATATTCTTTGCAGCCAAAGATGGAGACGCTCTATATACACTCAGCAAAAACAAGACCAAGAGCTTACTGTGCTCAGATCATGAGCTCCTTCTTGCCAAATTCAGACTTAAATTGAAGAAAGTAGGGAAAACCACTAGACCATTCAGGCATGACCTAAACCAAATCCCTTACGATTATACAGTGGAAGTGACAAATAGATCAAAGGGATTAGATCTGACAGAGTGCCTGAAGAACTATGGATGGAGGTTCATGACACTGTACAGGAGGCCGTGACCAAGATCATTCCCAAGAAAAATAAATGCAAAAAGGCAAAATGGTTGTCTGAGGAGGCCTTACAAATAGCTGAGAAAAGGAGAGAAGTGATAGGCAAAGGAGAAAAGGAAAGATATATCCATCTGAACACAGAGTTCCAAAGAACAGCAAGGAGAGACAAGAAAGCCTTCCTCAGTGATCAATGCAAAGAAATAGAGGAAAACAATAAAATGGGAAGACTAGAGATCTCTTCAAGAAAATTAGAGATACCAAGGGAATATTTCACGCAAAGATGGGCACAGTAAAGGACAGAAATGGTATGGACCTAACCGAAGCAGAAGATATTAAGAAGAGGTGGCAAGAATACACAGATCTCTATAAAAAGATACCTTCATGACCAAGATAACCATGATGGTATGATCACTCACCTAGAGCCAGACATCCTGGAATGCGAAGTCAAGAGGGCCTTAGGAAGCATTACTATGAACAAAATTAGTGGAGGTGATGGAATTCTAGTTGAACTATTTCAAACCATAAAAGATGATGCTGTGAAAGTGCTTCACTCAATATGCCAGAAAGTTTGGACAACTCAGCAGTGGTCACAGGACTGGAAAAGGTCAGTTTTCATTCCAATCCCAAAGAAAGATAATGGAAAAGAATGTTGAAACTACCACACAATTGCACTCAACTCTCGTGCTAGCAAAGTAATACTCAAAATTCTCCAAGCTAGACTTCAACGGTACATGAACCATGAATTTCCAGATGTTCAAGTCAGATTTAGGAAGGGCAGAGGAATCAGAGATCAAATTGCCAACATCTGTTGGATTGTTGAAAAAGCAAGAGAGTTCCAGAAGAACATCTACTTCTGCTTTATTGACTGCGCTAAAGCCTTTGACTGTGTGGATCACAACAGACTGTAGAAAATTCTTAAAGAGATGAGAATACCAGAACACCTTACCCACCTCCTGAGAAATTTGTATGCAGATTTTTTTTTTCTCTGTATACAGAGAAATCTGTATGTCAAGGAGCAACAGTTAGAACTGTACATGGAAGATCAGACTAGTTCCAAATTGAGAAAGGAGTACATCAAGGCTGTATACTGTCACCCTGCTTATTTAACTTCTATGCAGAGTACATCATGCAAGATGCCAGCCTGATGAAGCACAAGCTGGAATCAAGATTGCTGAGAGAAATATCAATAACCTCAGACATGCAGATGTCACCACCCTTATGGCAGGAAAGCGAATAACTAAAGAGCCTCTTAATGAAATTTAAAGAGGAGAGTGAAAAAGGTGTCTTAAAACTCAGTATTCAAAAAATGAAGATCATGGCATCCAGTCCCATCAGTTCATGGCAAATAGATGCTGAAACAATGGAAACAGTGACAGATTTTATTTTCTTGGGCTCCAAAATCACTGCAGATGGTGACTGCAGCCATGAAATAATGAAAAACGTTTGCTCCTTGGAAGAAAAGCTATGACCAACCTAGACAGCATATTAAAAAACAGAGACATACCTTTGCCAGCAAAGATTCATCTAGTCAAAGTTCTGGTCTTTCCAGTAGTCATGTATTGATGTGAGAGTTGGACCATAAAGAAAGTTGAGAGCCGAAGAACTGATACTTTTGAACTGTGGTGTTGGCAGACTATTGAGAGTCCCTTGGACTGCCAGGAGATCAAACCAGTAGATCTTAGAGGAAATCAATCCTGAACATTCATTGGAAGGACTGATGCTGAAGTTGAAGCTCCAATACTCTGGCCAGGTGATGCGCAAAACTGACTCATTGGAAAATACTCTGATGCTGGTAAAGACTGAAGGCGGGAGCAGTAGGGGATGACAGAGGATGAGATGATTGCATGGCATCACCAACTCTATGGACACGAGTTTGAGCAAGCTCCGGGAGTTGGTGACGGACAGGGAAGCCTGGTATACTGCAGTCCGTAGGGTCACGAAAGGTTAGACGTGACTGAGTAACTGAACTGAACTGAACTGACTGAAACCTATTCTTAGAATCCAGTGGAAGCAGTGAACTGGCAGTTTGATTTCTCGAACTTGATCTTACATATCTCTTCCTCAAAAAATAGTTGAGAAGCGGTACATAACTCTTGTCACTTCTTAATCATTTAAGAAAATAGAGTATCTAATGTCCAAGGTTTCTGAGCTAACACATGAAATACTAAGTATAGCTAAAATAAAATATTAAGGATAGTCTGAGTTGAAAGCCAGATTTTCAAACAAGAATTAAATAAGTATATCAGCTTATTTAAAAATTATCTAAATTTTTAAAATTCTAAAGATTATCTACATACTTTATATGTATAGAAAAAATATAAGTGAAATTGGTTTACCTCTGTAGATCTGGACATTTGGATTTGAGGAAGAAGGAAGTAGGTAACAGGAAAAAATGTAGTTTTCCTCTTAAAAGATCTATGTTTTATTAGAATTTTATAATAAATGTGTATTACTTTAATAATATACAAAAACGTCAAAAATAAAGCATATATTAGAACTCTGTAAGTTACACCAATTAAAAAAAACACAGAGGCAAGAGGAGGCAATGAAATTTCCATCTACAAATAAAACCACAGCTTTCTGAAGTCAATGAAGTAAATCTATACCTTCATATAAGTTCTACTGTACATTAAAAAAATACTGCACACCATAAAACTTAAACCTATTTTTTAAACTTTCTTTCCTTTAATGGACGTAACAATTTCTCTCAGACTAATACAGTATATAGGAAAAAAACAACAACACATAAAATTAAAGGAACAGAAATACACACATTCTGTATCTAGTTAAGATATTAATAAACTAACAATCAAAGGACATCCCTGGATCTAATGCACAGTATTTTCAATCTGAATGTTAAGTCAGTACATCTTTGAGCATGGATCTGTGTCTGAAGGCTATCAAGACCTTGTGAGGGGGTGGTCGGCTGCTGTTAGCCAACTTGGGCACTGGTACGTTATCCACTGCCGAGTACTTATTCTCACTAAGAGCACAGCTACACTACCGAACAGAGTAACATCACATACACTGAATGTCAGTAAATATTAGAGCACCTAGAATCAAATATTAAGCATCTAGAATTCACCTCAACAACTTTACAAAAGCCCAAGGGTATTCAAAGAGAGCTGGAGAAAAGAAGGACTGTCTTTCATCTCCAGGGCCAGAATCAAGGAAAACTATTGAGCGTATATCAGGTTGACTGTCTAATGCAGTCAGCCAAAGTTTTAAGAGACTCATTATAACTCTCAAGGTCCAAATGAACTCTTACGAGGCTAAGCTGAGAAGAAGGAAAAAAAAAAAAGTTGGTGTTTATTGCAAGTTATTACTGGCAGAAGAAAATAAAAGCATTCAAGTGATAAATGGGATAAAATTTATAATAACATGATGCAGATTGAGAACCTACTAAAACTGGAAAATTGATTCACTAAAGTCTTACACACACACACAGATATTAAATTTTAAAATGCTAAAACAGTATTCTTTACAATTAAAAAAAAAAACTCTTAAAAAAATATTGATTATAAAAAACTAAAAGCCTTTAATTCTCCCATTCTAAAAGAAAGAGAAAGCATAAGGATTGCCCAGATGCTCAAGACATTCCAATCCAATGCTGCTATGAACTTCAGGTCACAAAATCTGATAGATGGAAAACAGTTATTCCAAGAGTTTTGGTACTCTATATATTATCTGTATAATAAATAAATAATATAAACTAAATAAATATTTTCCATTACACACATATGTAACAGATATGGTAATACAGAGATGCAATGTACAGTAAATAGGTACTAGCAGATTCATAGTGGCTTTCCAAAACTGCCAGATCCTAAAAGTATAATTAATATTAAGTGTCTAATTTTTTTTTTTTTAGTACAGACTCTAAAAGAATAGAAACCACATCCTTAGCCAGAGTGATGTTTCAATTAACCTGGGTAATATACTGTCTGATAGCTAGCCAGAGTTACTAAATCAGCCCTGGGTCAGACTGAAATGGCTGGAGTAACTAAGCAAAAAGACCAATCATCCAACCTGCAGTGGAACATGTGTGAAAGGAGAAGAGAAAGATCTATCAACTGAAAAAGGCAAGAACTCCTTTCTGTTTCTGGGAGTCCTTGGAAAGGTCCCATTGCTTCCACAGATTTTGAATCAGCACAAATCCTCTTCTGGGCTTATCAATGTGCTCAACATTTTCAAATCAGAGTCATATTCGCTGTCTTCTCAGCTACTCTGCAACACAATGAGCCATAGTTATGACTATTCTTGACTACCTTTAGTTGAGTACCATCAGTGACTTTCAACAAATTCCTCTTTCCCCAAAACACAACAAAGAAGGACAGTAACAAAGTCAATTTCAATGAGAGCAAAGGTTTAGTAAGATTCTTCTACAATTATTTGCCTCAAAGTACCTATGAAAACAACAGTAAATAAAAGCCTGTAGCACAGTTTCTGGTATGTAACACGAATAAAATAAGATTTCCTTCTGCTCCCCCTTTCTTCATCTGTTCTTCTATAATGGAATAATTATTCCTCTTTCTACCAACTGAAACCAAAGGTTCTTGAACATGTACAATCTTAGCAAAATATGTAAAATAAATGCTTGACAGATATTAGTAAAAGACTTATTTCTTTTCACAAAAATGACATTCAAACTTTGATATCCAAAAGCCCCACTGGTTTCTTACCTAAAAGTGCTTAAACAACATTTGCATAACTCCTTTAAAAATCATAACAATCAACATAAATCCCTCCACACATTCTCAAACTCCAACAATATAGTTTCATAGTAAATAACAACTATCATTTATTTAACATCTCACAAGTATTAAAACACTAAGTATCATGATACATCTAGATGGAGTCACATTTATACTTAAAGAAACAAATACAAAGAAGTTAAATAGCTTGCCTAAAGTCACACAACTATTAAGGGGTGGAGATAGGATTCAAACCTAGAAGAACGACTGCTTCATTTGAATCTCGCAATGAACTTGCTACATGGCAAATCACCCCAAAATATCATGACTTCAGACAACAACCAGATGTTTACTACTTTTTACAGTTGCGGTGCATCAGGTTTTTACACATAGCACAGTGGAAATGTCTTGTCTCTGCTTCTTGACTCCTGGAGCTTCCACTGGTAAGATTTAGGGTGACTCAACAACAAGGGGTAACTCATGCAGTATCCCCCTAGCTCAAGTGGGGCTGTCCACTACAATACCAATGGAAGCACCTCCAAGTGGTTGCCTGAGGTTCCTCACAGCCTGCTGGCTGGATTCCAAAGGCAAATGTCCCAAGACACTCAGCAAATAGCTCTCTTTTTAGGATACTATCTTGGAATTCTCACAGCACCACTCCCATCATCATCACAAATTCCTCTTGACTCAAAGGGAAGCAACATAGACACCACTGCCCTCTTCCTCCCTGTGGAAACAGTGTCTAGTGGAATGGGAGCTATCAATTGGTGCCATAATCCCTAAGGGACTAGTATTATGATTCTTAACCAGACTGAAAAACTAAGTTTCAGAAAGGCTCTGTGACTTTCCTAAGTTGACATAACTAATTAACTATATTAAGATGCTAAAACAGGCCATGGTGATGCCAAATCCTATACAATTTACCATTACTTGTAAAACCACCACTGAAATTGTGCTATTCTTTGGCAAAAGGTAGCATACCTGTGTTTTTGAAAAAAAACTTTTTAAAAAGCAAAGCATCTCATAAAAATCATGCTAAAAGATTATCCAAATATGAATTATCAGATTTTGGAAAGGTGGCAAGTAAAAATCCTATTATATTCTTAGCCTTGTCAAGCATGTTGAACACTAGAGCTTGTTTTTAATTGAGGATTAGTGTTAAGAGAAGAGAAATGGAGTACCAAGAGCATTCTGTAAAGACAGTCCTTGAGAAAAACAGGAGACACCTAGGACAGCGATGCAACCATCCAGTGCAGCCTACATAGGACAGACCCAGGCAACACAGGGAACCCAGTGAGCTACCATCTTCACCTGAGGTCAAGTCCAAGAAAGGAATCCTTAGTCATCACCATCAACAACTATGAAAGTGCCAACCCCAGCAATGAGCGACTCCTCTGGCATGGGAAATTTCACAACACATCTTTATTACAAGCCAAGGCTGCTTGCATCATCCACAGTCACTGCCTTACGAAAACTGCAATGTGAATGTTTACTGTTGTCATGGCACCTTCATATGGGGCAAAGATAACACACACCCATCACTGTGACAATTCCAAAGAGGACTGAACAATATAACAAGGATCAGAAATGAAGACATTTCATGTTATTTATTAAAACAATTCAATATTTCTCTTTTTTAGGGGTCTGGGATGTTCGCGGGAGACTTAGAAATCTGCACATGGTCTTGCATAACCTGACAATAAATACACACACACACACACACACACACACACACATACACAGAGTGTGGGCTTCCTAGGTGGCGCTACTGGTAAAGAACCTGCCTGTCAATGCAGGAGATGCAAGGTTCCATCCCTGGATTGGGAAGATCCCCTGGAGAAGGAAATGACAACTAACTCCAATATTCTTGCCTGGAGAATCCCATGGTCATAGGAGCCTAGCGGGCTACAGTCCACAGGGTTGCCAAGAGTTGAACAGGACTGAAGCGACTGACCACACACACATACACGGTGCATACTGAGTAAACCTTAAAAGTGACAGTATAAAAATCATATGGGGATGTTTTTGGCAGAACAAAATATTCACAATTTATTGAGAAGTGAAAATTCAAGTAGTAATATGTACACACTTCAATATAAATCTTCATTTTATATACAAATAAACTTCTAGAGTAACATATCACAAAAGGATAACATTGGTGGAAGTAAAGGTTTTCTTAATCTATTGTAAAGTTACTCTAACAAACACAGAGCATTCTTTTGCATCAGAAAGTTAATGGAAATCATATAAGCATTTTCCCACATTCTATGCCTTTAAATGGAGCATTTTTAAAGGCATATTGTTTTCAAAGAGATATTTGCTCCCTAAAATTAACGTGTAGCCCAAATCCAAATATTTAACTCGAAGATAATTTCATAATTAGCTCTTTTTTCTCTGTAGAATTCTTAAGATAAATGCTTGAGATAAGACTACCAGCCAGAGCATTTGATATGCCACAAGTTTAATAATTCTTTCAATAGAATCAGTGCTCAAAATAACTCTTTTCAATTTATCTATTTTTGCTAGGTATTTTCACCCGGAAGTCCAACATTAATTATAAAGAATCAAATTCTTAGTCTTACCAAATGATATTCCACTGAAAACTTTAAATACAAATGGGGTGGGGGTAAGGGGTGTGGGAAAAAGTATTATTTTTTAATACCTTAAGAAAAAGTAGTAACACAGAAGAGTTTAGTGTGGCAACAACATATAATGTAGTCATTTGTTTGTAAAAATTGAATATACATATTTGTTTGTATTATGGATCCATGTGTATATGTGTGTAGAGTTACCCACACATACACATATCAAAATATATACAAAAAATATAATCTGAAATTTAAATTTTGGCAAGTACAAACAATAGAAGTTGATGGTTCATTCATTCCTATGACTCATTTTAGCAAAAGTTTCTATTACCATTTTGAAATGCTTATTATACAAAGTCCTTCAAAACAACTGACTTAGAGCAACAAATAAAAACAACAGAAACCAATGACAAAGCAATACACTGTAAAAAGATGCATTCACACTGTGAAATCTACACCAAGAGGATTCAGGTCCATGAAAACAGTCACCATAGGCAGGAAGTTCCCACTTACTCGGGTCTATTTTCTCTCTATAATTCTTACTAACAACACAACTTCATGATCATTCATCTGAAAAAAATCAGGTTTATCATGAAATGAAAACAGATGACAGGAATGCAGAGGAGGAATGTCAACTTCATGAAAAAAAAGAGAGAGAGAGAGAGAACCTTTCAGAGGTGCTGACAGATAATGGAAATATCACCCATGCCAAAAACTACCAACCCTTTTGACATGACTGGACTAAAATCCTTTGTAGAAAACAGTATCAGAGGAATAAAATAAGAAGACTAGGAATAGAACACTTATGAGTCGTTTTCATTTTTATGCTGGAAAATTAATTTATAGCAAGGACCTTGGCATCAATGTTAATTTTCCATACATGCACCAAAAACCCACAGAGATTTTTAATACAATTTCTAATATACTTCAGGTAACTTGCTTACATTTTGAATTAGAACATGCAAAGGGGGATTAAAGTTAAAACTGGATTAAGGAATGCAAATTAAAACAAACTCTCCCTGATGCATTCCTTTTCCAGAGAAAACAGAAGTCTTGGTCAAGTCCAAAGGGAGAGTACTAAAATGGCCTTAAGTCCATGGAAATGCACATCTTGCCCCCAAAGAAAGAGGGAAAAGAATGTTTTTCACATGTCTGCAGTTAATCACTTGTATGCTTAGATCAAAGAGAATAATTAAAGTTCCAAAAGAATTAGTTTCCCATGATTACAATTACCTGGACCCAGAATATAATGAGCTTTCTTGCCTACTGGTAAATTAAATTATTCTTCTTTGAGTGTCTTTGGGACAGGTGATGGGCAGCAGAAATCCAATCTTCATGCCATGGATATTTCTTTAAAGACACATGCAGCTTTCTTCAAGAACATATGCAGTTTCTTACAGATCTTATCCTGCCTTTATCGGGCACCTTTGAATTCATTAACTATTTAAAGTCACAACCACCACTCAGGACATAAAAGATACATATCAAACATCACTGCCTAACTCTCAAAATAACTTGCTGTTCACTATAATGAACATGATGTGTGACAAACAGACAGAAAAAAAACAGTTAAAATTGGGAGGAGGTAGTAAAGACATTGCGGGCAGGAGAAGAAGGGGACGACAGAGGATGAGATGGCTGGATGGCATCACCGATCAACGGACATGAGTTTGAGTAAACTCCGGGAGCTGGTGATGGACAGGGAGGCCTGGCGTGCTGCGATTCATGGGGTCACAAAGAGTCGGACACGACTGAGCGACTGAACTGAACTGAACTGAGTAAAGACACGGACAAAAATAAAATGAGTCATGTAATTAATGTCTAATACCAGACTTGAAACAAAGCTTAACATACAGTAGACATTCAAATGCTCACTAAATAATAATAATATTCTAGACATAATTGGAGAAGGCAATGGCAACCCACTCCAGTACTCTTGCCTGGAAAATCCCACGGGCAGAGGAGCCTGGTGGGCTGCAGTCCATGGGGTCGCGAAGAGTCAGACACGACTGAGTGACTTCACTTTTTTACTTTTCACTTTCATGCATTGGAGAAGGAAATGGCAGCCCACTCCAGTGTTCTTGCCTGGAGAATCCCAGGGATGGGGGAGCCTGGTGGGCTGCCATCTATGGGGTCGCAAGGGTCAGACACGACTGAAGTGCAGCAGCGGCAGACATAATTACTTAGCCATATCTGTCTGTCCAACACCATGCATATAAATACCAGTGTCTGACTAAGTTCTGATAAAGTTAGGATGGAGAGGGAATTAGCAAGAAGTCCTACAAGGTCCAACCAACAAGCATAAACTCCAATTGTGGTGTATATACCACTGGGAAGCCAGGGCAATACTCTGTCACCACCCTCCTTCCAATCTTCTAGTCACTGTCATACCCCTATTTACTCGTTTCAGCAGACACACTTCCAGCTGCCATAGCTACATAGAACTCCATTGCACTGTTTATGGATCAAGGCTCTTATGGACCCAACTCTCTCAATCAGAGCTCCTCTCCCTGGAATTCTCAACAGGGACTATATGATTCCAAGCTCAGTCTGGCTGAGCCAGTGAGAGTAAGATATGCACGCTGGGAACTGCAGGGAACCACATTCTGGTGTGGAAGGGAGATGAGTCTATTTTTAAGAAACAGAAGACTAAAGCAAGAGCATATTAAGGGAGAAAGGGCAGACACTTAGAGCAAAACCAAATAAGGTTCAAAGTCCCAAGTCCTAGGGACTTTTTAAAGGCTTGACCTCATGCCTTACCTTGACTACATGCCTTAACTTATCTCTCAGGCACCTTATTTCCTACAAGTACATACCTTTGTTTTGCTTTTGCTAAAAAGCATTATACTACTTGCAACTTAGCCTTATATGAAAGATTAACAAAAATAATCAACAGATAAGAAAGACAAGAAAGGGAAGAGCAAATGATTCAAGGTGGCACTTGAACAGAAGAGGAATCCACCACGCAGAGCCAAGACAAAGCCCAGAGAGCTCAGAACAAGCGGATGAACTGCAGTTCTGTTCATCCACTGAGTAAGGGCTGGGGAAAGACAGTGATCCCACGGGCTACAGATATCAGCGCTGTTTTTACAATGTTTTAGTATCTTTGAATACCACATTCTTTTCCTTTCTTGTACAGTCTTGTTTGAAACTCTGGCAAATCCTACACAGGGGATGCAACTGAAAGCAGGCTGAGATGAAGTTTTGTGATTTCTGTTAGAAACATTCTCTGATTCACCACTTGCTACCGCTGTGGAAAAGAAAGAACCACAGTGACAAGGGGGGGGGGGGGGGGTGTTCTATTGAAAAATATTTTTCCTAAGCTTCAGAATGGTGAAAATCATTTATCTACAAACAAAAATAACTTCTATTTAAGCTATACGAAGATTCTGGTCCAATCCCCAGATTCTGGGAAAACGGCAAATTTTTTAGAGACTAATTCTACTGTTCTCGTTTCCACACACTTGCACTGACATAAGCCAAGAATGGCTAAAAACACCCCCAAATGCCTGCTATCCGACAGAGTTCCAATAATCTTCACTTTTACTAGAACATGCTCATTCTGCTTCAGAAGATACCTGCCAGGTTGAAAAAAAATCATTATTATTAAAAATACACCCCTTTCACAATACAAAAAAAAAAAAAAAACCTGCCAAGACGGTTTTCTGCAAAAGAACAAACCTAACGTAACTTTTCCCCATGATACTAAACATGAAAAAATGTAACAATAAAACCTCTGTGAGCATTCTCTGCTATAAATTAATGATATCTTCTAATACAGTAAGAATAAGGAATAGACAGCTGGATTTGCTTCTGCTTCCTGAGCAATTGCACAGGTTGGGATGTTAGCATTATACAAATTAAAAGGAGGCACACAAGCAAAGTGGAAGAAGAAAGGACTTCCCACATCTCTGAGCTCTGTCTTCCCAAAGAACTGGTCCCAGGAACGCTGCCTCTCCCTCCAGGAGGGAAGTCATAGACTGGCAGCCCTCAACATGAAGCCCAGCTTCCAAGAGTGGAATGAAAATAAAATGAGCCAAGATGGCTCCTTCACACTGAAATTCCAGCAATGCAGGAAGACAGCCACCCACCAAAACTGATTTCAGAGGCAGGGATAGCCCCAGCCCCTTGAAAGTGTAAAAATAAACCCCCGTATGGAGTCATTCGTTCCTGCAGGAAGCACCCACGGCCCTGCTGGAGTCACAAGCAGAAGGACTGAGTTTTAGCTGTAAAACAACAGACCGAGCTCGGGCTCTCTTACCTGTACCAGCCTGCGGCTCCCTCCCCCTTATTCCAATTTGGGACAGGCTACCAGGGCTCTCCCAGCAACTCCGAGAAAGGGGCGGGGCTGCTGGATGACTGCTCACACCTGCCTGCAGGAAACTGAGCATGCTCCCACACCAGGAAGATGCGAGGGCAAGGATACCACCTTCATCCGGAGCTTACGAGAAAGACCAGGACACTAGCACTGGCCTTCCAACATTACTATTAATCTCAGGAAACTAAAATTGCCCTAAGGAGCTTTAACACAACCAAAAATTAAAGATCAAAGGAAGAGAACAAAAGAGATCATGAGTGTCAATCAAATGGCTGAAATTAAGCACAGGGCCAATCCTTTAAAAAGGAGCCATGGAATTTGTCCACATTCAGCCAGAAATTCTTAGTTTGAAGTCTTCATGCAGTGGGAGAGCAGAAGATAAGAGCTCCAGCTATGCAACCCTGGTTTATACCCTGACTCCGCCAGTTTCTAGTTGGGTGTTACCTTGGACAAGTCCCTCCTCTCTGGGGTAAAGTTTCCTCATCTACAAAACAGCGATACCAGCAGTGCCTAAACTTCATAGGGTGGAGTGAGAATTAAATTATGAACACACAAAAAGCGCTGACGAAATGTCATTAAGGGTAATAAACAGGAGTATGTACACACACCCACACACCCATACCTTCAAGACCAGTTTCCTGAAGAGAAAGAAAAGAAAATACTTCCTGAAAGGTTTTTGTTTTTATTCCTTGCCAATTGGTTTGCTTTAATCAAAATTCCTAAGTACCTTTTACAAATGACCCAGTTTTCAATGTGCTGGAAATCGGGCTCAGAAACTTTTAAATTCCTTGAAAACACACAAACCTAGCAAATTAGGTTGGAACACAGACTACGTCATCTTGGAGGAAGTCATCTAGACTGTGCAATAGCTTTTTGATTCAGTTCTCACCTTTCAAACTAATTATAGACAATGCAGAAACACCATCACATTCATGGCTGATAGATCTACAATCTATGAGGTGAAGAGAGCTGGTGAAG
Source organism: Dama dama (assembly GCF_033118175.1). Taxonomy (NCBI): domain Eukaryota; kingdom Metazoa; phylum Chordata; class Mammalia; order Artiodactyla; family Cervidae; genus Dama; species Dama dama. Next base: position 40,187,374 of record NC_083704.1, on the reverse strand, counting down.
GCCAGAGTTACCTACATTGACCAACCCCAATTCATTTTCTATTTTCCCTGCTTGACTGAAAGCAGAGTGTCAGGATTAGAAGAGGCAATAAAGTCATCCAATCTCAAGGCCTTTATCACACCTCTAAAAGTTGTATTGTATTAATAATTATGCACCAGGAGTTAAAACACCATTTGCACCCCAACATGAGTCTATAAAACCCATGTTCAGAGTGGCCTGGCACTCACCCAAAAAGTACAGAAAAGGGACAAAATACAGTCTAACAACTTAGTTGAGGACTGTACACCATTCAACTTATACTACACAGCAGGGAAAAAATAGCATGTCTAAACCAGAGGGCAGTGCCATAAAGATCAGGACAGACCTGTCCTCTGACAGATTTCTTTTTGTGCTGCTTCTGGGTACAAGGAAGCATTCTCAACAGTTTTTAGAATGCTAAAAGAATGGAATTTCTGGGGTGGTTTATATACAATTAAAGTGTTCCCTTTTTAAAAAATAACTTTGCATTTGTTCACTTTTTATTTTACCATCTCTGTTTTGGAACATGTGTTTTACATTACCTAATAATGGAGAGGCGTGTCATTCTTCTGCCTGAAAATATGCTGCTATCATGAAAGCACATGTTCAAAATGATAGCAGTTAACCATAAAGAGAATGGCGGACTTGAATCAGAACTAAGAGAGGAAAGGGAGCCTCATGGTCTAAAATTAATAAAAGGATTGGAGAGATTAAGGTGGTTCAAAAGAGCAAGTGAAGGCTTCGTAGAGAAAGAAGCACTAGGGGTGGGACTTACAGAGGGTTAGGATTACACAGGCACACAGAAGCAAGGAAGGATTTCAGCCCAGCATGAAGAACAGTCAAGACAAGCGGCTAAGGGTAGCACAAGAGCTGTGCCATGCAGGGAGAGGAGGTGTATGATGAGTACACATCTTTTCCTGGAGGGAACCAGCCCCCAGGCTCCCAGACCTTTCTTGCCCTCTTCAGTATCCATGAAAGTCAATGCCTTCACTAAACTCTCAAGGGAAAGACAGTGAAAAGTCTAAATCGATAACAAAGTCCATGGTCTTCCCACGAAGTTTTAAAAATGAAGAACTTAAGAATGTACTTCTGCATCTGAGTTTGGTGAGAAAAATGAGATCTCTCTATTGGATCTAGTGTGCATGCTCAGTCATGTCCGACTCTTTGCGATCTTATGAACTGTGGCCCACCGGGTTCCTTTGTCCATGAGACTTTTCAGGCAAGAATACTGGAGTGGGTTGCCATTTCCTCATCCAATGGGATCTTTCTGACCCAGGGATCAAACTCATGTCTCCTGTACTAGTAGGCATATTCTTTAGCACTGAGCCACCTGGGAAGTTCATTGGATCTAGCATGGATCCATACATTTAGTGAGGAAAATCTTGCTTCTTATTTACTTAAAACAATAACCACTGGAATAAACTCATCTTGGTGCAGGTTAAGTATTTTCAAAAAGAAATAGCTCAGTTACATCAGTAACATTAGTTTTAGTCATGCTACTGCCTAAAAAGCCCTTAGAGTTTTTAAATCCTAAGAATCTTACTGTTTACTTCTCTTTGGTTTCAAATATGATATCATATGTATTATTAATAATAAACATTCTATATATGTTATACCCATTGATCCTTCAGAAAACTCTAGTGGGTGAATATCACTATCTTTTCACAGACTGAGGCCTAGAGAGATAAAGTTATTTGCCCAACGTCCTATAGATTGTCAGTGACAGAGTTAAGACTCAGACTCAGGGCTCTAGTTCCAAATGATTTGAAGGTCACCACCTGCAAAATGCTTTCACTGCCACCTCTGTCCTGGATCTTATAACAGCTCAGTCAGTCAAGCTTCCACTACTGAAACATAAGGAATTATGAAAGCAAAGAACCAGGTTAAAAGCAAAAGCACAAATTATTTTAAAATCTGGAAGACTCTGCTCTCCAGAACTGGCCAATCAAAGGCTTGACATTTTTCAGGTAGAAGCCTTCAGTAGACCTGGCTTTTCATGTTGCCTGACCCAGAATCCTCACCTAGTCAACATTAGTCCTCCTGGGAAACTTCACTGTCATGTCATTGGAACCTGTTTCTAACTATTCCTTCTCCATCTCACTTCCCTCTTCAAACATCCAATGGTTTATTCAGACTTGTTCCTGCCTGAGGCCCTTGACACTTGCCATTCTCTCTGCAGGGAACTCTCTTTCCCAATATCCATGTGCCTGGCTTGGCTCAATATTCCAACTCAAACACCACCTCCTCCAAGAGGCCTACTAGGATTACATCGTGCCTGACTCTTTGCGACCCTATGGACTAGAGCCCACCAGGTTCCTCTGTCCATGGGATACTCCAGGCAAGAATACTTCAGTGGGTTGCCAAGAAATAGGTTAGGATACAACAATCAGCTAAGAAAAACCTGACTAACTAACCTGTCCAAAATAAAGTAGATCAGTATTCTCTGGCCATCTGCCCCTCCCAAAAACGTTGATCAGTCTTTCCAACATTTGTCCAATGCAAGGCAACTTTCCAGAGTACCTCATTAGAGGATTCTCTTGGTCATTAGCTATAAGGGCTATTCACAGCCCCCTCATTTCCATCTGTAACACAGTGGGGCTGCTACTCAGAAGACTTTTCATTCCCTAGCATGTTACGCTGATGAAGATCAATTTAGTAATAAAAATGGTACATTTATGGTTTTAAAATATTTCCTCCCAGCTATGAGGAATTAACTCATTTTGCAGTGCCAACCCTGTACACAACTGGGACTCAAAAGTGAAACTGCTTCCAAGGAGAGTATGTGAATTCTTATTAGAGGGTGCTTTCTGCTCACAGTGCCTCCCATCTCCAGGAGGCGACTCTAAAGTTATAATCACAAGTATAAAATCCCTCTTCCTACACTGACACCATCAATGAAGTGCGAGTGTCAAAATTATGTTCTACAGCCCACGTCTTCCCAAAGTAGCCGCTGCCAGCTTTATTTCAGAGGTTTGGGGATTCCAAATGTAAGCAAACACAAATAATGTCAATACAATGTTAGTTCATAACCATATGTCTGTTTGGAAAACACTATAATGAATAACTGAACACAAAATAATAAATAGTTTAAGTAGCTTGAGCTATTAATTTAAAGACTTACGGAGCACCTTTGTTATGAGCTAGATATGTCATGAGCTGGGAATATCAAATTTATGAGACTTTTTATCCCCATGAAAAGAATACAGTGATCCCTCTAATATCTGCCAGGGAAACTGGTTCCAGGATTCCCTGTGGAAATCAAATTCCACAGGTGTTCAGGTCCCTTATATAAAACTGTGCACTATTTGCTTATAGCCTATGCATATCCTCCCACATATTTTAAATCATCTCTACATGATGTATAATACCTAATACAAAGTAAATATTACATAAATAGTTGTAAAATACATTATAAGTGTTATGTAAATAGTTGCCAATGTGCTGCAAACTAAAATTTTGCTTTTTGGAAATTTTTTCCAATATTTTTAATCTGTGGTTGGTTCAATCCATGGATACAAAACCCGTGGATACAGAGGGCTAACTATACCAGTTAGTTCAAAGCAGATATATAGAAAATGATAATAAATCCTGTGCTGACAATATACAAATCTGTCAAAGACACATTCCAGAGGAAAATCAAATATCCTAAATAAGTCAGTCAAAACCAACCAAAAAAGCATGTCACCGTTAGTCAGTGTCTTTCTTATTTATATGTTAAAGTGGCTGCTGGGTCAGCACATGCTGAAAATTATGATGGCGGTATGAGGTAGCCAGGAAAAGTCAGAAATTAATCCAAGGAAAGAGTCAGTGATGGTTTGTAAAGAACTATTTACTTATAACATTTTGCTGTAAAAACAAGACATGACCTTCAACCTTCACCAAAATGTTACAATGGCTCCAGCTTTCCTTCCCAATATCCTCCTGATGCAAACGCTCTGATCTCATCAAATCTCTGTTCATCACCTATGCAACATCACTGATCGATTTCAACCTTCAGGTTTCTTCCGTACATGGTAAACTTTTGCCACCCAACATGCATTTCCCCTGCACCTGGTAGGAGTAACGCAATTCTCTCAAAAGACAAAATCTTTTCTTCACTGGCTCTGGTTGAGTGAGAGTCAAGGCACTCTGTGTGGGAACTTTCCCAAGATGGACCATTTGTTCCAGCAGAGAAAGGCTGAAAAAGGCCAGGGGGCAATCATTCTACAGGGGGCATTTGACAGAGATGGTGCATCAGTTCCTTCACCCAGCAACCCTGGAGGGGTCCAGTCCCAAACCACTCTGATTCCATTTTTCAGGTGACCCTCAGACTCCATAGGCTACTTACTCTGTGTCTCTATTGTTGGTTTTTAATAAATGTATCTTTCCCTTAAAGTGTATTCAGGGCAGATAATCTGCTGCTTGCACCCAAAACACACAAAGCCCACATGCTTGACAAGATCATTTTGACAGCTTGGTACCAAAACCTGGTCACAGATAATTTTCAAGTCCCTCAACGTTATACCCCAACACCATGAACCTCCTTCCTCAAAGTTTTTATGACTCCTATCGTGTACTCTTACTTTTTTATTTACTCTGCTTTTTCAAACAAATACAAAACCATAATTTTATAGCCCACTAACTTGTGATTTTCCAGCATTGAATTTGCTACCAAGAAGGTGATAAAGTTCTTTTATCTACCATCCCTAGGTGCTTACTCCCACCATACCTTATTTCACTTAATCTACACAGGATAGGTCAAGCAATCCCCTTTAACAGACAAGTATACTAAGGCTAAAAAGAGATAACCTTACCCAAGAATATACATACACTGCTCTGGAAAAAACAAAGCAGGATTTAAATCCAAGTATACCCTGAAAAACCTCAATTTCCAACCACCAATGATAACATTTGACTGGGGTGGGGGAAATGGGTATGAAACTAATTGTACCTTGGCGATTTTTATTTTGTTAACTGGTTGCAGATGACCAACCCATATCTTCTCTTGGGTCTCATTTAAAAACTCTGTCAATCTGAATGTCCAAAAGCCCTGTCTTGAAAACTATTCAGAGTTAAATGAAACAATCCATTATTTCATCTAGACAGAAAAAATAAAACGCTGTCCTCTTAAGAAAAATGTCAGCATCCTAAATCAAACATACCATGTCCACAGACTTTCAGTTCAGTTCTGTTCAGTTGCTTAGTCGTGTCCGACTCTTTGCGACCCCATGGACTGCAGCATGCCAGGCCTCCTGGTCCATCACCAACTCCCGGAATTTACTCAAACTCATGTCCATTGAGTCAGTGATGCTATCCAACCATTTCATCTTCTGTCATCCCCTTCTCCTCCCGCCTTCAATCTTTCCCAGCATCAGGGTCTTTTCAAATGAGTCAGCTCTTCACATCAGGTAGTCAAAGTATTGGAGTTTCTGCTTCAGCATCAGTCCTTCCAATGAATATTCAGGACTGATTTCCTTTAGGATGGACTGGCTGGATCTCCTTGCAGTGCAAGGGACTTTCACTTTTCTCCAACACCACAGTTCAAAAGCACCTTCAGTTTTCTTTATAGTCCAACTCTCACATCCATACATGACTACTGGAAAAACCATAGCTTTGACTAAACGGACCTCTGTTGGCAAAGTAATGTCCACAGACTTTAGAGTTGCTTTATAAGCAGCTCTGACAAAGCCAAGGCAGGGGGAGGGTGACAGAACAGCCAACAGAGAAGCTGGGAAGAATCCATCAGTGGATTAGAAATTAGCTACAAGTGGTAATTTACATATGGATCATTAGGATTTGGGCACAGTTAAAAACAGCTCACATCTGGTTTTATTTGGACTCCCTGTTTTGTCTAATAAACAAGTGCCAAAATGTAAGGAATTCTCATTTTGGGCTTTAAAAAAAATCAAGTTAACACAAAGGTATTTTTTCAAGTCATACACAAAGCAATACAGCTAGAAAGACTAAGTCACTGAATTAACTCACCATGAGACCCTGAGCAAGTGACTTGATCTTCTAGAACTAGCTTCCTTAATAAAATGGGGAATTATGTTTCCTATAGTAATCTCACAGGATTATTATAAGAATCAAAGGAAAGTATTTTATTCAGGAAAGATTTACAACCAAGAAAAGATATTAACAAACATGCCCAGGAGAAGCAAAGCAGGTCCAACTGAGTCGACATTTGGACAAGTTTGTCCAATGTGTTGCAAACTGCATGATAAGATTAGTTGCAAGTCACCAAAACAGAAAGAAATACAGTCCCCATGTCATCAAGCAATCCACCCACAGACATCATGAAGAATGACATAGGCTTTATTTAGCCTAATCATTTTAAATACAACCAAGCTATGAAGTTCAATGCTTCATTAAAAATTATTCAGACCTGACAAACTTGCATTCCACAAAATAAATCCATTTGAATGGAATGGAGATCATGCTCCCACCCTCCCCTCCTCCCCCTGCCCAAACAAAACCAAAGCAACCAACAAAAACCATGGTTCATGTTTTTAGGTAACGTCTACTAAGAAGCAATCTCAATGTATGTTCTGTAGAAAGCTGATAGGTATGTGCAGTTTTGGAGGACAAGGAGGTGATGTACAGAGGAGTTCTCTGGTACTAAGTATATTCCTTAAATATGGTACTGCCCACATCCTCTAATACAGTACGCACTTCAAGTTCCTGAGTAAATGTTGGGATAAAAAACATTTCCCAAACATTTGTATTGAGCATCCTACAGGGAAGTATTTCATGAGAGACACATTGAAATATGGTAGAAAATATTTAAAAATGGAAACACATGAAACAGACCTCTTTTCAAAACATAGCAATGCACATAAATAGCAGCATGGGAGGGGAGTTCTACCACTGACTCAGTATCCCAAGTTCCCTTCATACTATTCAAGGAGTACTAAGGTTCCCTGAACATTATTAATAACTTAGAAGACACTCATATGGGGCCAAAATGCAATTCATCTAAAACTGGAGAGTCAATTAAGAAGGAAGGGAGCAAGGAAGGAATGCAGGAAGAAAGGGAAGGAAAGGAAAGAAAAAAAAAAATCACAGACTCTTCTTTCTAATGATGATGAACAAACTTGCTTTCACCTTTTTTTTTTTCGGTCAAGAGATTTAGACTTATGAAAAAAATCACCTCAGGGTATATTATTCTAATCAACCAAACATCAGTCTTCAGGGGATGCACCATATGACTCTACCGCAGGTCAACAGACAGAAGTGAGGCGGGAAATTCTACCTACTAAAGGACTTCTGTGAAACATGTTAACGGTAAATTGGTAATGAAGTCGACTCATTGTTTTATAGAGAGTAATGTAAATTAATCTGAACCCACAAATGAACACATCCTAACCAGCATACTTCCTGATTTAATGGTTTCTGCAATTGCAAATGTGGATGCTATCAGGGCCCATGTAGATAACCTTAATGAGTGAAGCAGGCAGAGCCTACGGAAATAGAGTTATGGGGACTAAGGAGGAACTTGAGAGCACACAAAAGCCTCAAGGCTTTCACGCTCAATTCAATTAAAACACAGTGCTGGGTTCTCCCTTCCTTCCCCTCCAAAACAAAACAGGTGCAGTCCACATTCAGCCTACAGGCTGCTGGCTTGAGACCTCTGGAGACCCACCATTCTTAAGAGGATCTGACCCAACTCCTCTGCAAATGCCTGGTGAGCACATTAAATTCACAAATTGCCAAGTTGAGAATAGAGTGTCAACCCAGATGTGTCAAATACATTTGCTTATGGTGGATGAATATTTGCAAGGTGTACGTACAGAATAGATTTTCAACACTGTACAACTGAGTTGAACGCCTTACAATCACCTCTTGAGTGACCTCAGGCAATATATGTCACCTCTCTGAGCTTGAATCTGCTCATTTATAAATAAAGATGATAATACCAAGCCCTCTGTATTGTAGTACAGGTTACACAAGAATACATTTGTAACACTTTTAGCAGATAGCAGGCATTTGTTAAGAATATTAATAAAAAGAAATTTCAATTAAATAAAGCTGGGTCAATACCTGCTATGATAGAAGAACTCAATGGGAGGAAGAAACTGGCAGGGACTCAGCCACTGAAAAGCCAGGGTCTCTACAGGTTTACTATAGCCCTCCCCCAATTTCCTTTTCATCTCTTGCCGAAGAGGGAACTTGCAGGTGACTTGCCAAGGTTGCAGACTCTCAAACTTGGATTCTCCACTGATCCCAAATATTTTTGCTGGAGAAGTTTCTGGCAATCTATTTACTGCAGACCTATACACATAGTTAAACAATAGTTAATAATTTTTATTACGAAGTATATGTCATTTACTACTACACGTGATGTACAGAATGATTCATTGGAGGATAGAGTAAATTTCATAGGTAAACAACATTGATCAGTCCCTTGGGAGAAGCTACTAATCTTGTGACCAACATCAGTCACTTTCCAGAAGTCATGGAAAGATGCCAGTGCCACCTCATGGAAATGCTCAGAACCCAGAGAAGATTAAAACATACTAGTGCCATTCAAATTTGAACAGCAGTTTGTACACATTTAGCATTAATTCTATTAAATATTTTCAAACACAAATCAGAAGTGCAAATCCAAATATACACAGGATGCTAATACACAGCTCCCTGTACACAGTCATTTTCCCTCTATAATTCACACAGATTAATGTTACTATTCTCACCTCGTCTTCCAGCAGATGATCAGTATAACTCCCCTTTTTAAGACACTGAACACTTTTCCCTACAAAAATTTAAATTCCAACTTGTTGAGTTTTTTTTTTTTTTCTTTTTTTAATCCCTGAAGAAAATGGACTGAGAAGAGGAAAAATGATGAAGTAAAAACACCCAGGTGCTTCCTACCTAATTAAAAGAAGTTTACAGCTGCACTGTAGTGAATCATCCCTATGGATTATCCACATGTATCCTTCAAGTGTCACGTAGCTCCATCAAGAGCCATATTCCATATGCTTTCCTCAAAACTGCCGTCTCTTAGCTTTGGTAAAATGATGACTATCAGGTAACTAATGGTATTTTCTGTTTCCTGGCTTTCCTCCCTATGGACATCTCAGTTCATTTCTATTTCCTTAATTCTAAAAATAATTAAGTAACCATGAAGCAAGAGGCTCAGAGCTTAGTAAATCAAGCTTTAATTTATTTTAAATCAAAGTGTACTGTCAGTGTTAAAAAAAAAAAAAAGCTAAATGTAAAATGAGTATAAAGCTACCATTTGTGTTTCACAACACACACCTCCGCACACCTTGTCATTAACTCCAGGAGAACCCACCAGGGGAGGTAAGGGGAACCAAGGTGATCCTTGGTGATCATAGGTTTCATCATATACCCTCTTACCTTCTGAAATTATACACCTGATGAACATATTAACGGCCCCCAAAATGCACCTTTGACTTTTAAAAATTTCATCTGGACTGCCAGGTGTTTCTTACATATCAAAGTACCACTAAAAAAGACGTTTATACTAATCTGTTTTTAACTAAAATTTACCCATGGATATTTCTCTTTTTTACACATAAATAAAGTATCTAGAAAGGCATACATCAGACCACTAACTCTAAGCAGAAGGGACTAGAAGGTTCGCTTTTTTGTCTAGCCTTCTGTAATAGTATCACGTTTAAAATTTAAAAATTATAATAATAAAGTAAAAGCTGATCAAACCAGTCAATCCTAAAGGAAATCAACCCTGAATATTCATGGGAAGGACTGATGCTGAAGCTGAAACTCCAATACTTTGGCCACTTGATGCGAAGAACTGACTCAGTGGAAAAGACCCTGATGCTGGGAAAGACTGAAGGCACAAGGAAAAGCAGACAACAGAGGATGAGACGGTTGGTTGTCATCACTGACTTGAAGGACGTGAGTCTGAGCAAGCTCCAGGAGTTGGTAATGGACAGGGGAGCCTGGCGTGCTGCAGTCCATGCGGCTGCAAAGAGTCAGACGTGACTGAGCAACTGAACTGAACTGAATTCAGAGGGTAAACAGAGAGATACCCCTCCACATCTATTAGAATGGCTGGCCACAGTTCAGAACTGACAAGACCAAATGCTGACAAGGATGTAGAAACAGCAGGAACTCTCATTCATTCTGGTGGGAACAAAGAATGGTACAGCCACTTTGGAAGCCACATTGGTGGTTTCTTACGAAACTAAACAGTGTTACCACACAGTTGTGCTTCTTGGTATTTACCAACAGGAGGTAAAAAACTTACATCCACAGAAAAACCTAAGCACAGATGTTTAGACCAGCTTTATTCACAATTGTAAAAATCTGGAAGTAACCAAGATGTCCTTCCGTAAGAGAATGGATAAATAACCTGTGCCACATCTAGACCATGTAATATTATTCAGCACTAAAAAGAAATGAGCCATGAAGCCATGAAAGGGCATGGAGGAATGGTATGCGCATATGACTAAATGAAAAACCCATCTTAAAAGGCTATACTATACAACTCCAACTATATATAACATTCTGGAAAATGCAAAGCTATGGAAAGAGCATAAAGATCAGTGGTTGCCAGAGGTTAGAGCACCAGGAAGGATGAATATAGGAACACAGATGATTTTTAGGGCAGAGACTGTATGATACCATAACCGAGAATATAAGTCTTTAAACATCTGTCCATACCCACAGACTACATAATATCAAGAGGGAACACTAATGGAACTATGAACTTTGGGTGATAACAACATGTCAGTGTAGGTTCATCAATTATAACAAATGTTATCACTCTGGTGAGGCATGTTGATAACACACAAGGTTATGCACATGTAGGGAGAGAAGGTATAGGAGAAATCTCTGTGCCTTACTCTCAGTTTTGCTATGAACTTAAAACTGCTCTAAAAAATAAAATATATTTTTTTTAAGCTACACAGAAAAATGTCAGAATGAGACTGAGTTAATTTTATAAAGAGAATAGCTACATACTGAGGTAGGGTCAGAATCCTAACAAATAAATTGTTACCTTTAAGCATTTTTATTAAATGCTCGGGACAATTGTAGTTTAAACAGGGACTTAATTATATTAGGTTAATTTTCTGCATTCTTTTTTTATCTTCCAGATTCAACTTATTGTATAGGAATATTCCTATTTCTTCATTACAGATCTTCTGCACTTATAAATAATTAAAATGTACTTAAAATTAAGATGCTTCTGCCCTTCAAATAGTGCATGTATTATTTGACTATTGGCAGCAACTGGGCTTCCAATGTATTTTGTAGTTACTGTGAGTTTAATCACAGTGTGATATTTAATATAAAATTCTATTTTTATTGAATGAAAGAATTTATATTTTACATTTCTTTACAATTTTCAAAAGTTTCACACACATGGTTTCATATAATAAACTTTTTTTCCCCTATGCATTCTTTACTTAGCTTATCTTGATTAAAAATCTAGAGTAGGAAACTTTTACCTGTACAATGTATTCTTTAGAGAATCTATAGAAATATCTAGCTCCACAACATTCTTCAACTGATCTTTTTACAATAAATAAATTGTTTTCATCCTACTGCTTAGAGGCTAGGCATGTGAATTGAAAATTAAGGTAAACCTAAAAGATTTCAAATATTTTTCTTCACTTCAAATTACTCCCCCGGCCATAAACAAATTTCTCCTATGGAAAATGCTTATAAAAAGTGCTGAACAGTTAAACCCAGAGAGACCTGATTTTCTGAAGGAAAGATGATAATCCTCATTTTCCAAAAAATAAAAATAAATAGAACAACCACTACAAAATGAACACCAGCCAAAAGGGCATAAAATTTGAGTCCTATATTATTCTGGCAGACAACAATAGCATGTCTACTGGGGATTCAGAGTATGTGGAACCAAGAAATAAGCTAAGCATTGATTTGAGAAGATCAGTTTTCATGACCCTACTCAAAAGAATTTCATCACCATTTATTTTGGAGAAGAGTGAATTAATACAACTGGTTTAGGAAACTTTTTTTTCCCACCCAGAAGATAAAATGCTGACTTCTCATTCTGAACCTATATATGTAAGAACAACACAGCTTTCCATTTCTTTTTTCTTTGAGTTAAAACTGATATATAACATGTAGTTTCAGGTATACAACATAAGAATTCAGTATTTTTATACAGATTTGCTATTTCTTAATCCCCAAAATGCTTACACAAGAGAAGGCATCCAGGAGGGAATCTGGATATATTCTCATTCATATTCATTCCCCTCCCTCCACCCTCTACACCTCTCACATTGTGCCAAGTGAGAAAAAAGCAATTTTCCACCATTTGAGGCCTTGCTGGCAATGAACACTAAATACTGTTGGAAAAATTTTGCTCATACATACTCTTAGCCACCTCCTTAATAGCTAGATACTCATTTGTGTATCAAAAGTCTACTTTTTAACTAAATATTCTAGACCTTCAAGGAACTCCCTGGTGGTGCAGTGGTAAAGAAGCAGCATCTGCCAATGAAGGAGACACAAGAGGTGCGGGTTCAATCCCTGGGTCAGGAAGATCTCCTGGAGAAAGAAATGGCAACCCATTCCAGTATTCTTGCCTGGGAAATTCCATGGACAGAGGAGCCTGGAGGGCTACAGTCCACAGGGTCACAAAGAGTGGGACACGACTTACCAACTAAACAAGAACAAATCTTTAGCTAGGTATGGCCTCTCCAAAGGGAGCACATTTAAGCTGAGTAAGGGAAGAGATTTAGGAGAATCAAGAGCAGTTAAACAGAAAGGCACACACACACACATTCTAGACCTTCAATCATGTTGCCCCCTTTAAATTTTTCAATTGTATCCAATGGTCATCAGCTTAAAATTCCTGGAAATGCAAGAATGACAGGAATATAAGTGGTCACCTGGCCCAACTTCTCATTCAATGTCTGAGTCCATTCACAATTTCTGCTTAGAATGACAGAGGATGGATTTGGAGAGCTCAGATGCCAATGAACGAATCACCTTTCGAGGCAGCCACATCTCATTTTAGGGCACTTCACAAGTCACCAATTACAGCCATAGTCCTGTTCACATCTCTTAGGTCCACAGAAAACAAACAGAAGTTCATTTCCAAATATCAGTTGTTCACTTATTCAAAGTGTTGGTCTTCACTCCATTCTGCTGCATTGTTTCCTCAAGTTCTGCCCTCATTTTCTCTAAGGCCTCTGTTAATAGTCATTAAAGACAGTAATATTCAAGAACAAGTTATTCTAAAATTACTTTCCTTCCAGTTTTAAGCTGTGTGGAACAAAACATATTGGATCTTCAATCAAATTCTGACAGTCACATACAAACGCCACATGAATTTCTAATCCTGAACCATCTCATTTTAAGCCATAATACATGAGTCAGACAAAAACCTAACTTCTCTTAGATCCAATCATCTCAAGGCACTCCATATTTATAAACTCCATTCTCTCCTGGAACTTATATATTTTTAAAATAATACAGTACAATTAAGTTTAGCCCATTTTGCCACTTCTCAAAAAGACCCTTAACAACATTTATTCAATTTCACATTTCAGAAGAAAATTAAAATTAATGTTAAATTATCCCTTGTGATTATTTATACATGGGTTTTAATTTATATTACATTTACATTCACTAAGTACAAAATAGAATTAGGTTGCAATTTTATACTTTTAATCTACTCCACTGCCAAAATAAGTTCATTGAAAAATGATAATGGCACTAAAAGTGCAAACATACGATTTTGACTTTTTATTACCATTTCAACCCACTGCAGAAATTATTTAACATGGTTTCGCCAAGTTGGAAGAATCCTATCATATGATATCTGTTCAAGCCAATGTACAATCATAAAAAAATTGACTTGAAGATAATTTTTTAAAGTATGTGTTTTGGCCTTGACTTAACAACTTTCTTAAAAACTCTACCACCAGATCAGAATACTCTCCAATCAACACAGACACCATCACCTATCTTGTAATATACTCTCCCTTGATCCCCAAGGAATGATCATTTTGCCCTGTCAATCATAGAATGAATTAAAAAGAATGACAATTGTATGCAACCTACTAAGGAAAGTTAGAAAATCAGAATTGATTTGGAAAAAGTTAACAAAAAATTCTTTTTAGAAAGCAATTTTAGGTTCAGGTTAAATACGAAAGAAAAGAACAAGAAGAGAGTATTACAAGCTTTACCCTGTACTGGCTGTGTATTACACTATTTATCTGCATTATCACATTTAATGCTGAAAACTTCCTAAGACACAAGTACTATTACTGGTGCCCTTCTACTGAAACTGAGCATCTAATATATGACATGACATGCACAAAGTCACATGTAGAACAGCAGACCTCCGCTGCCATCGGGTCACGGAGGAGGGAAAGGCAGGAATATTTCACCGCTGCCTCAAGGCCTGGGCTTGGCTAGTGGGCGGCCTTGGTGTGGGCTCTGAAGCCCTGCAGGACAAAGTCCCCAGCCTGTTCCCTGGGCCCCCAGTTCACGTGCCAGCCCGAGGCCAGGTGAGCGGAGGAGCCATGGGATAAGGCTGGGATCCACCTCTCACCTCGTTCTCCGACGGCCTACACTCCACTGACTGTTGGCTAAACGGGCCATTAACGGCCACTCTTGACAGTTGCTCGCTTGGGGGAGGGGCCCACTGCAGCACCAACCAATGTCTGAGCAGGACCACTAACGGTCGCTCTTTGACAAGTGACAGTTGCTCACTTGGGGGAGGGGCCCACTGCAGCACCAACCAATGTCTGAGCAGGACCACTAACGGTCGCTCTTTGACAACTGACAGTTGCTCGCTTGGGGGAGGGGCCCACTGCAGCACCAACCAACGTCTGAGCAGGACCACTAACGGTCGCTCTTTGACAACTGACAGTTGCTCGCTTGGGGGAGGAGACCACTGTGTCACCGACCAATGGCTGAACAGGGACCTCTAACCACAGCTCTAACCATCTCACATCAGTGGTCTCCCGTTAGTGGTTTCACGGTAACCGTTGCCTGGTAAGGAGTTGCGCTGTAATGGCGTAGAGCAACAGTCACATGCCAAGGGCTGTGCATTGCCGTACTCTATTACTACTACACACACCTAAGATGAGCTCTGGTAGCACAGCACATAATGAGAAAACACAGCATTTTTTCTGGAGAGCAGGAACATCTGGTTATGTCAAATATAAGAGATTCACAACAGAAGATATGTGCAAAATATAGCCTCCCTAAGGCTGAAAAGTACCTAGATAAAACTTGATTATTCTATACCAGCCTGTAAGTTTGATTCTAAATCCCAGGTTCATACACCTCAGTCAAAAGATTTCTAATCCTTTCATGTAAGACCTATGCTTGCTCTATTCATTCCCTAGACATCCATGGGCCCAGACATGGATGCAATTGTCAAGCCTGCCTTCAATAAACATCATAAACAATAAACATCGTAAAAAGCGTACTGGGTACCTGGCATTTTGCTTGTTCTTAACAATACAGTAGTAAATATGACAAATACAGAGACAGTTTACAGAGAGTTTACCCTCTAGCAAAAATGAGAGACATTCAATCAGTCATTTTAAGTGAGATAAGGATTACCAAGGAAACATAAAAGATGTTACGGGGGATATGAGATGAGGTGGTCAGTTATGTGCAGCTGTACAGGCTGTGCATGGCACAAGGGCACATGGCCAAGGAACATGTGTAGCCCTATCCATATGTAGAGCCTGACCAGAAGAGCAATATTTCCTCATTATCACAAAGAGGCAATTCAAACTAGCATTAACCCTGAAGCCGTAGAGGACAGGGGTCAGGTCTTGTAGGTAGCAATAATATAGTTGGATTTTATATTAAGAGTGATGGGAAATAATGGAAGAATTTTGTACATACTAGACTCAACTGTCTATGGGAGCAGAGGCAATAATTTACTCAAGATGATTTCATCACTTGTGTAATACTGAAATAATTCAAGGAAATGTATAAATAATTGAAGTGAAGACCATTTGTCAAAATGCATTTTGCCATTTTGCCAGTTGATGTGCATTTAAAACCAGGATGAAAAATATAGCTTTTTTTCATTCTCTTAACTTCAGGAGGATATAAACCCTTTATTAATCAGATGTACTTTCATTTGACTCCAGTAAGATCACAAGCCCTATGCAGAGCTGTCTTCCATTTCCACACAGCAAGTTCTCACCTTCAAGAGATGCTACTAAAATGCTCAAATGAAGAAGGTACGGTCTGCAGAAAAGGGATCTATTCTCCCCATCCAGGAGACTGTAAAGTTGGAAAATTAAATCTGTCACTTTTAGATTTATGAGTCCTGCACTTTCAGAACTTATAGCATCAAAGAAAGCAAGAAAATCATTGGGAAACAAATCTATATAACATGGGGATTTTAAGAGAAGCCATCATTTCCTCCACAGAAACCAGAAGGCCTAGAAACGTAAGGTCAGAAAAAGGCCACCCGACATCCAAAATTATCTACACGTGAGTCAGTGTATTTAGAGCGTTAGACCAAGCTTCCCACGGCTCTCATTACATAACATGCGTCAAAAAACTTGTCTCTGGTCAGATAACATTTAAGAAATCCTACATCCTCCACTCTAGGATTCAGTTTCCTCACATATCAAATGAGAATAACAGTCGTGCTTTTCTGAAGATTTACAAGGTAATACACAAAAAGTGCTCAGAACCATGTTTGGCACATAGTAAGTGCTAAATAAAAGTTAACTGTTATTGTTATTTTCATTTTTAAAGCATCATGATGGATTTCCATGCATAAAACCCTCTGAACAGACATGAGAACAGATAAATCCATTGAGCTTTACGTGTCCCAGTCTTTCCCAAACTTGTCTGGGCAGCAGATCCTTTCTCTACCTGTTAAACACTTTCTATCACTAGGGGAGCTCAAGTCCTACAGAGCTCACCATGGGACACGCAGCTGCTCATTCAGGAATCCAGAAGGAGATTTTATTTATAACAGAAGTCACGAGATGGCAGAAGAAAAAGCAGACCCATATTTAGGCCACCTTTAAATTTCCAGTTCCTCATCTATTGCATCGTCCTTGATATTTCCGTTGAAATTTAATTCCAAAGTAATAAAAAGCCTCAGTCCAGGTGGTGTTTTTATGTGTTATTTATACATCAGAAATTGGCTGAAAGGGCACATGAAATGACAATAAAGGGCATCTTGCCCAGACTTAGTGTAAAAAAGCCCACCTTGACTCAACAAGGACAATTATAAACAACCCAGGGCCAGTGAAAACATAATTCCCCAAAGTTGAGCTGGGAGGAAAACAATAAGAACTTTTTGTTCATAATATTAACACAATGTGGCTCATTCTTTTTTCTGTTTACATAACCTAGAACCCTAAGTAACACTCCTTTAAGAACTAGAACATATCGGTTAGACTGATAAAAATTAAGAATTCCCCCACCACCACTGCCATGAAGAACATCACTCTCTTAAAAATAATTATAATAGTTCACACTTACATAGCCATAACTATCTTTAACGTATAACTCACTTAATCCTCACTACTATCCTCTGACATAAGGGCTTTTATCCCCATTTTTCAGATGAGCACACTGAGGATGCACCAAGCATTAAGAACCTTACCCAAGATCACACAACTAGCAAAAGAGGAATTCAAGTCAAGAGACTTACGGTTCATGCTCCTGACTGCTATACACACCCATGATTATGATGAGATGTTTTAAGATTCTAAAATATTGCTTATTTTATGACCTGGGCTCTTAAAGAGCTTTGTATCCACTTCTGATCTTGCAGCATTGTTTAGACAAACATTAACCAAACTTCAGACCTTGAAGATACACCTTCATAATGTGTCAAACTTAAAAACCATCTGCTATTTATTTCAAATTTCTTTAAATACATTTTAACATGAATACTTTCAATTTGAAAGAAAATTTTATTTCATTATGTGAAAGGAAAATCAATATCGTCTACTGTAAGTAAAAGACAAACCTAAAGATAAATAAATACAATATATTGTAACTAAAGGAATGTTCATTTCTAGCTAAACCAGTCATCTACAGAGACGCTTAAGTTCCTACACACCCCCTTCTCCCTGTCTCCTTTCTCTTTTGAGAAAAGGCACATCAGAAACTGATTGCTGTTTTTGTTCAGTTGCTCAATTGTGTCCATCTCTTTCCAACTGATATAAGATATTAAAGACTCACTGGCACCAAAATGAGACTGTATCCTCAACTGCATCACACTCACTGACAGTGAACTACAAGGGGGAGCAACTCTCTTCCTTTAAGAGTCAATGTCACTCAGTGCCAGTCTCCTCACTTCTCATGGGTGATTCCACACTTTGGAAAACATTGCCTCAAGGAGCATTAAGACCTAGAGAAGTTACAAATGCAAATTTATCTGCCAATAAATCAAGCTGCCCCTGTAGTTATTTTGCATAATGAGAAACCACAGGAATAAATGTAAAGTACTGCATCTAGGTTCCATCAGTCAATAGTAAAACGATCTGATGAGGGAAAGCTAGCATGGCTGGCAGGCATTCCTGTGGCAAGGGACCTGTGGTTTGCACTGACCACAAGACAACAGCAGCCAAGAATGGGACTTGGGTCCATGGAGAGAGAAGGGCCTCTCAGGCTGCATTCTTAAACCTATTAGGGACCAGTTTGCGCTATGACACCTGGGGCTCAGGGCACACAACTTAACACAGCATGTCCTTTTGAGAAGAGGCAATGAGCAATCGTGAAAGGTCTGAAAATTAAGCCATGTGAGGAATATCATCCCCATATTTAAAACAGCAACCCAAGTCTCTTCAATATACATAATCCCCTTCATTCTGTTCTATTTTGTTTCACAGCATTTTCACCTCCTAACACACAAATTCCTCGATTTTATATGAGTCTGTTGTCTAGCTCCCTCCATAAATGGGAGGATATTTACTGTTTTGTTCACAGATGCACCAGGAGTGCCCAGAACAATGACACACACAGATGCTCAATAAACTCAATCAACGAAAGAGCTATTTTATTAGAATTGTGGGTGCATACAACCAGAAAGCAGATGCTTAGATGAATGCAATCAGCTTTTAATTTTATTTTGTATTTTACAGTGATACTCTGTGAAGATTCTGGTATCAAAAAGACATGGGTTTGAATCTGCCACTTACAAGCAACTACACTCTAAATACTTGGATAACCTCGAGTTTCACAGAGATAACTATAAAGAAGTTGAGAATCCAAGTATTTGGGAATAGAGACTGTATTAAAATGAGGTGAGTAATAACACTTATTTCCCAGTTATGATGGTGCCCAAATAAGGTAATGTGTGTGTGTGTGCGTGTGTGTGTATGTGTGTGTAAAAGAGCTTTTAAAACTCTTGTTCCCAATAAACCATTATCCATTCTCATTTATAGCTATTATATTAACCGTCCTGATAATTTACTGTGTATGGAGCTCAGTGGTGGCAGAAGCCACTCATATTAACATCAAGGAGCCAGCTCTTCCCAATCCTGTGTTCAGTGTCTTTTCATTAGTGACTTAACATTGGCCAAAGTGTTGAGTATTTACACAGTGGAAATTGGCAAACACTACAAACCAGCACTCCCTGCCCTGAGCAGGTTGATAACCATTAACCAGCATACCACTAATTACATTTGAGGACAGAATTAGGGGCAAGAGCAACTTAAGGACAAACTTTCAGTGAGAGAGTTTTCCAAAGTGGCCCCAGGAGCATGTTTAAACACAAAATGGACATCATTTGTCAGAAGGACATGAAATGCAATCAATGCATTGTTGTCCCACTGACTCAGCTCTGTGCACACAGCAATCTCCACTGTCCCCATCTCTGCACCCCCAACACTGCCACAGGAGCAAGCATGCTGCATATGCTGGCTGTATGCTTCCTTCTCCCTCAAGATTCTAAAATTCTGTAATACGTGTCAAATTACATTAGATCTGATTTCCATGGTCCTGATCTCAACAGAAAAGCAGCCAATGCCTTCTTTTAAATATAAAAGGTGCAGTTTCACCTTTTAAAATCTACCTTCCAAATAAGAAAGTTACAATGGAAGCTGTTACACAAGGAAAACCACACCTTGCAGTGTTACCATCCTAGCTACAGGCAAAACAATGAAAAGGACACCCACCACCACCACCACACCACCCTACTCCCAAAATGATGCAATTAGCAGTTTGCAGAGAGGCAATGATGATGAGTATGCAGAGCATTCAATGAAAAAAGCCTGTGACAATGAACCTGTTTGTAGCACCTCTGTCCTGAAAGCTATCTCTACTTCATTCATCCTTTCTCCTCATTCTGATTCAAAACTCATTTACACAAGTATCCTCTCTACCATTGGTGGTAACAAAATGGTGACAAAAACTCCACCATTACAAAGAAATGGAATCAAAATATTTAAAGCAAGAATTTAATGCAATCTGTATAAGATACTGGACAATTTCACCTGTTCTTTAACTAATATCCTTTCATGTTGTCAAAGTTATGAAGTAAAAAATGAAAACAAATCCTTATAAACAAGGTACCATAAGCCACAAACCAAGGAGCCTGGTCCAGAAACCAAGTCAGGGGAATTATTTAGGATGCAAAGCTGAGGGGATGTAACATGGGAGGTGTACTGAGTCAGAAATCCAGGGTTCTACTTCATTCTTTGATATACTAATACCTTCGTGGCTTTGGGCAAGAAATTAAATGAAGTTAGTTTTTTCCATCAGCAAAAGAAAAAATGCTTCCGTGTGGACCTCACACCTTTTCTACAGGGTAAATCCCTTAAAAGTATGTCAGTGTAAACTCTTTAAAAGCAAACTCTGAATAACAACAATGTATACTGGATCTAAAATAAGCATTAGGTTCTTCCGATTATGTTTTGGCCTTCAGCTTCTCCAAGTAATTATCGAAAAGATGACTTGCATTCTTGTGTTTGCTCAACTTCTTTTCAAGTTATATTACAGGATGTGTGTGTTAGTCACTTAGTCGTGTCCGACTCTTTGCGACCCCATGGGGTGTGTACCACACCAAGTTCCTCCATCCATGTGATTTTCCAGGCAAGAATACTGGAGTGGGTTGCCATTTCCTTCTCCAATATTATAGGATAAGAAGCAGATTATGCATTACTCCCAAGGGCACAAAAAACACTACCATTAAAAATGGATTTGAACCCAATTTTATGTATGGCACAGGGAAAATCCCCACCTATATTTTCTTACAACTGACTTTTCATTGTACTGTTAGGGAACCGCACAACTTGGCCAGGCAAGTGATAACTACTTGCCTGAGCCGTCCCACAATAGGAGGTCCCGATAAGGAACACTAGCCATGAGAATTTGGGAGAGGCCAAAAGAAGGAGATGACCAACCTTCCAGAGTCTTTTTCACTGATCCATCTTGACAGAGAGACGCGTATGCCACCAGGAAGTCAGACATGAGCCAAGCAAGATGACCAGCCAGAGACAATTCAGAAAGTAACCCCATTGCTATAAAATCTGAGACTGCGCGACATGGCAGAGTGGTTCTCCTGGATTCCCTTGCCTTACTGTTCTCTGCACAGGCGCCCCTTCCCAATAAAAGTCTTCTGTTTTATCAGCACGTAAATCTCCTCTGACAATTCATTTCTAAGTAACACAGGAGCTCTAGAGCCCTGGGAAGGGCTCCTGCTTACTGTGATAGAATTATAACTAGAGTATGCATATATGTACACTCACAGAAAAGCCTTATGACACTAACTAAACCATGTGTTTTAAAATACCCCTCCCCATTGGAATATTACAATAGTTCCTAAGTCATGTCTGACTCTTTTGTGAACTGGACTGCAGCCCACCAGGCTCCTCTGTCCATGGAATTCTCCAGGCAAGAATACTGGAGAGGGTAGCCATTCCCATCTCCAAGGGATCTTCCTGACCCAGGGATCAAACCTGCATTCCAGGCAGATTCTTTACCATTAGAGCCACCAGGAAAGCCCTACCATCACATACGTTACTCCAGATACTTCACTGAAACTGGGAAATGCCAAATATTCCACAGATAAATCAAGAGATTGATGAATGCAAGCATTTTTGAATAGGAAAAAAAACCCGCAGTAAATTAAACTTGTGAAGTCACAAATACTTAGAAACACTTCAGAATAGCTCAATGAACTATTTTTTTCAGCGAGGAATGCGTCAAACTTGCTCTTTTTAATCTGACTAGTACGTCAGTTTCTTGTTCATTTTTCTCTTCCATTCTGTTTAAAACAACGCAGAGAAAGCCCTGTTGGAAACTAGTGCCATATCCCGATTATTTCATTATATTGTTCAAGAAGGAAGTATTTTATTTTTTTTTTAAGGAGGAAGTATTTTAGACATCCTGACTCTAAGATGTATGTGGCAAATTAAGAACATCAGAACTGCCACATGTATTTTGCCCAAATTCCCAGACAAAGCTTAAGTGTATATGGACTAGAAGAAGGGTATTTGTTTTCACTCCTCCCACTCTTTCAAATGTATATTTACAAGTGATGATTTGGAATGGCCAAGAACACTGACTTTCCTCATAGGTGTCATAAAAGTACATTATTGATACCAGTCTCTGATTTTGACCTTTAGCATGGGTAATAAACTACATTCTCACTAAAGTTCTTGGTAGTAACATTTATAACCCAGGATATAAGTGGGAATAAGGGAGAGAAGGGAAATGATATTTAGGGTTTTATCATCAACTACCATTTTATAGGACAGGCTGAGAATGTGCTGCCTCACAAAGCTGAGATCATGTTTTCTAAAACTGGTTCTCTCCTATCTGAGCAAATACCTCTGAGGTTTCTGTCTGTCCCACAGGCTCCTTTAGAACCTAACGCCCCCTACAGTATCCTTACTCTCCCTACCCAACTCCCACCCCACATACCTATACCATCAACAGGAAAATGCTACAAGCAGTCCTACAGTCCCGTCCCCAACTCCAGCTCCTCCCCTAGGGCAGTGGCTGACTGGCTCAGGAATGGGCATCTGGCTGAAACTCTACCAATCAAATTCTCTCTTTGGGGGAAACTTGAAGGGTGTCTCTGTGTGACTAAAACTGCCACATAATAAAGGGAGCTGTAGGACTTCCAAATTCCACCTTGTAAATGGAAAATCAGAGGAAGACCAGCTAGAGAAAAAGATATTCAGAGCAAGAAGAGATGAAGTAAGAGTCCTTATAATTTTCTACTCCAGTTCTAGATCCTTTATGAGACCTGCCTCCTCCTTAACCTGTGGCTCCATGAGACATTTCTCTTTCTATATAATAAATTTCCTTTTTGCTCATGCTGTTACTTGACACCAAAGTCAATTTGTAAGTTTAAATAAAGCACTATGCTGTACTACCCTGTAGCAGACTTAACTTACTTAACATTTCTATCTTTTCAAAGTTTTAATCATATAAGGTATGAATGATATGAAAGATGACACGATTTTCCCATCTACCTCTAGGTAGCATCTAACCCAATGTTCCACTGAAATCTGGGTATCCAGGAAAAGTTATAGTTATGTTTCTTCCAACAAATAGACATGTTATGTAATATGTATCTTTTCCAGGGCAAAGCTCAGTCAATCTTGTCACAGACAAAGGCCACATGCATTTCTTAGAGTCCAGAGAGAATGCAAAATGGCCAATATATACCTCTCTATTTCCATGTAACACACTACTCAACATGTAACAAGCCTAAAATAACAAGAGACATGAATTATCTCAACATTTACTATTTCTGTGGGTCAGGATTTGGAAATAGCTACGTGGCTCTGGCTCAGTCCCTCGTGTTTGTGCAGTCAGGATGTTGACCAGTCATCTGAAGGCCTGATGGAGGCTAGAGGATCTGCTTCTAAGATGCTAACTCATATGGCTGTTGGCAAGAGACCTGGGTTCCTCACGTCATAGTCCAATTGACCACATGGACAATTCTCAAAGGCTGCTTGCATATCCTAAAGTGGCAACTGGCTTACCTCACAGCAAGTGATCACAAAAAGCATACCAGAAGCCACAATGTCTTACTCCACCATACTGGACTGGCTCAAATGTTGGTACAATTTGGTGTGGGAAGAGACTATACATGGACATAAATACAAGGAGGTAAGAACTGCTGAGGTCAGGGGGAGGGGGGAGGGCTGTCTTGGAGACTAGCTACTACAACTGACTAGATTAGAAAATATATTCGCTGAAACTCTTAACACTAAATCTAATGCTTGGAGCAAAAGAAGAAAGGAGGAGGATGTTTTGGCTGAGCCAGAGTCTATTAATTATTTATGATAGTATGCACCGCGAAGAAAATAAATGAGGTATGAAATACACTCCTATTCCTTCAAAAAGTTGATTCTAGGTGAGAGGTTGAGACTTGCACATGGCATAATTAGAGAGCAATTAGAGTGCACTGATTCTAAGTATAGTACAGATTCAGAAAAGGAAGAACTAATAGGGTGGCTGAGCTAGGGAAAGCCATTTTCCACTCTTAACAAACAAAAGCTTAGCTTAACTTCACATTTTTAACCACTTATTTTATGGACTACAGGTAGGACTTCTTCCAAACATTCATTTGAGGTTAGCAAGTGATTTAACAGCTCTAATGACTCATTAAATCTAAGAAAAAGGTCTCCACCTTAATTACTCCACTACCAAGTACCTCTTCAACTGGGCTATCTTCTTGATGCTAGATAGCTGGGCTGAGAAGGGAAAAAAAAAAAAAACTTTTAGAGTGGGTAGGAGGTAGTATTCCAAGGGGAACCTCAAAATCATCTTGTGAGCAAACAACAATAAGGAATCTACACCAATTTGATCTTGTGATTCCATAAATATTTATCTAACAGTAGCTATTATAAGCCAGTCACCGTGCTGGGTACTAGACACAGAGTAAGAACAAGACAGACACCAATCCTGATCTCTGACAGTTTCCAGTTTATCAGGAAAGGCAAAAAAAAAAAAAAAAGTTTAACTCTAGTAAGGATAATGAAGTTAAAAACTAAACTATGTGTATACGTTAACGGGGTGGGGGTGAAACAGGCAAGAAAGTATATTCCAGGTGGACAGACATACATGTCTGAAGGCCAAAAGCTAGAAAATAAGATGAGTTTAAGGAACTGAAAGAAGTAAGAGACTAAAACATGCAATGAAAGGGGGCAAGTGAGAAAGGAGAAAGGAATGGTTTAGCAAAGTAAATTCTCTGCAACAAGTCCCAGCAAGAAGAGAAGTCTGTTTCCTCACCCTTTAAATTCCGGCCAGCCTGGGATGTGCTTTGACCAATAAATGTGGTAAAGGTAACACTGTGTGACCTCTATTAGTCTGGGCCCCAAGAGACCTTGCCATATCCACTTTCACTCCTTTGGAATGCTATCCCAAAACCACCAGGTAAGGAAGCCAGTCTAAGCTAATGGAGGCAAAGGGACCACCTAGAAGAGAAGCAAGGTGCCCCAGCAGACAACCAGAACCAAATACCAAACGCATGATGGAGATGAGCTGGGACCTTCCAGAGCTCAGTTACCACTCCAACTGACCACATCAGGTGAGTGAATCCAGGTGAAATTAGCCCAACTACCATCTGGTCAACTCAAAAAATCATAAGAAATAAAAAATTCTTGTTTTTTGATTTTTTTTTTTTTTAAGTTACTAAGCTTTGGGGATTTTGTTAGCAAATAGAAAGAAGCCAGATTACATAGGACCAAGTAAAAGACTTTGAAACTCATCCTGAAATCAATAGCAAGACATGGATGGGTTTTTAGAGTAGAGTAACATAACCTATGAGTACCACAGACACAGTGCCCAGGCCAACAAGATTTCCAGGAGCTGAAAAGTCTTGTAAAGGTGTTAGGAGAGACAGAATGGATTATGAAATGCAAAAGAACAAAAAACAAAAACAAAAAAAAGGCAGAATCAGAGCTCATTCGTGTTTCATTAGATGTCTGCAATCTGCAGCAGGATGACTACAAATCAATTCTTAGATAGTTACATATATTATTTTTCACCTGGGAGATGGGTTCATTTTAACCTGTTAGACTAGCCACAGAGGAAGGGCTCTCCAAAAAGCCTTGTCTTTAAATGGCAAATATGGGAACAAAGAGAAGGTCTCAGAAGTGAGAGTAGTGATCAGAGACACCAAAAGGCTTACCACAACATGGTGCCAACTCAGGAATACAGCAAAGAAGTTTTATCTATCATGCAGGCCAAAAAATTTAGCAAAATTTGAGTCAAACCGCTTTAAAAAAAAAATTCTCTCCCTAACTTTCTCTATAGATGATATCTTTCATCCCAATGATGAGACAATTTGTACAGATGACCAAGAGCAAATTGATACCCGTTGTGCTTATACCAGGCAGAGAATCTCATCAGGGAAGTAAACTAGCAAAAGAGAATAAGGCCTATTTTCTGGAATCTAAATTCCAACAGCAAGTTATGACCGCTGGAGATCACCAAGAGCTGTCAAAAGGATGGCAGCCAAATACCTTAAAAATGCTTTCAACCAATTTGCAGACCTCAGCCTGCCCCTCCCTGCCCCTCCTTTGCCCTTTTCCCTCCTATTTCCCAGGCTCCCCAGCTTTGTCTGTTTTGAATGGCAGGGCACAGTGTTCAGCTAAGGAAATCCCCTCCTTCCCCAGCTGGCTCACCAGGAAATTGTTTAGAAGTCAGCTTTTTCCTGGAGGTGGCCTGACTGCCTACAGGGAGAGAGGGAGACTATCTCTGGAGCTGTCTCCCCAGGCAGGTCAACATGTGGATGTTGGGCCAACCACCCGGCCTCAGGCAGCCTCTGCAGTATGAATGACCTGTCTGCATAAGCGTCTACTGTATGGACTGCTTCAAATAAGCACCACCCAGGACTCACTATCCCTCACCTGCTAAATAGAACTTTTAAGTCATAAATTTTATTTTAGTTTTTTTTTTATTTCCAACTTCACTTCTGATAAATAGGAGTGCTATTGCAAAAGGTGACGTCTCAATCAAAGAAGGGTAAAGAGACAATGAAATTACATCAAAATTAAAAAGAATTTTCCCTAAAGGACATTCTTCAGTTTGATGATTACTTTAGCCCAAAAGAGTTTTAAATAGGTGAAGTCAGCCTCCCAGCCAATTCAATGAAAAAAGAATACGGCAGCTCTTTACTTTTTATTTAATTTTATTTATGTATTTAGTTTTTTTAACAGCAATTGCCAGAATCAAAGGAATATGGCCAAAATAATATTTTTCTAAGGATGAACTATTTAACTACACACCTAGACCTTAAGGGGGCTTCCCAAGTGGTGCAGTGGCAAAGAATCTGCCTGCTAATGTAGGAGATGCAAGAGACATGACTTTGATCCCTGGGTCGGGAAGATCTCCTGAAGTAGGAAACGGCAACCCAGTCCAGTATTCTTGCCTAGAAAATTCCATGGACAGAGGAGCCTGGAAGGCTACAATCCATGGGGCCACAAAGAGTCAGACATGACAGAGCACACACACATTTGACCTTAAGAGAATATATTCCACATTAAATGTCAATATGATCATCCTTGCTCTCAACTTCAAATACATACAAGGAAGACAATCTTCAAGCTACTGCCAATGTTTTTTCAATTATCCATGGTACAAATAAAAATAGAGCTACCATGAGAAATAAAGAACTTGATCCATGGAAAGGAGCAATATCTTCCAATTTAGCTTAGTTAACTCAAGTGTTACTTGGGAAAAACTATACAACTTGCTTCTTTAAGAACATTAACAAAGGCTCTGTTCTCACTTACCTGCTCCAAGTGATTCAAGTACTACACAGAGGCTGGGACAGGAGGGACCATCTCTGAATGTCTCTTTCAGTCTTAAGATGAAATTGTTCAAAAGGAAAACCCCACCACTAGCCATATTCATGGAGACTTGTTATTTTTCCCCTTTCAGCATTTAGACAAAACAATTTAAAGCCCGGGATGGAATAAATTAAAACAAGTGTCAAACATGCACCCCTTTAAATACAGGCTGCTTGTAATGTACGTAGGTGGGACATCCTAATTATCTCAGGCCTCAAGATGTCCTTGTTCTTTGGTGTAACAGTGACATAGGATTTATTTATAGTTTTCCTGAGACTCATTAAACATTTCCTGAAATGAGACCACATCACTGAAATCATTTTATTGTGGTAGGCTGCCAGAGCTCAGCCTTGGTAGCAAAGAGAGGGGCATTAAAAAAAAAAAAAAAAAACGAACAGAGGATGCAGCCATTGGAGGTAAACAGCAAGAACACACTCAGGCTATTATTACATCCTGTCCTGTTTAACTCATTAATTTAGGAGACCCTATGCTCACAGAGTGAACACTAGCATTAGTAATTCCTTTGTGATTGATTATGCAGCTGAAGAGAAAAACATAAATCAATCTACTTATATTTTAAATTAGTGTAGATTAATTTAAAATAAGTAGACTGTTTATGCAGAAACTGAGACACTCAGATCATCCATGAAATATACTCTTTTGAACTTACTGTGGCCTCCTAGTTGGACATGAAATCTTTTTATTTCCTCTCTTTTTTTTAATTGCCTTTTTCAAGTCCTGTAGGCTCCCATATTTTATGACTATCGGCACAAAGACCTCTGTAACAGCAAACTGTGTAATCTTTACTATTAAAAATATATACAAATTACATTTTACCATCTGTATTTCACAGTATTTCATGTTTAAACACTGGGTTGGGGGGGGGGGCATCAATAACCAGACAGATCACCAATGCTAATTCTAAACAAATTACAAACAGTTAAATGTAGACAACTGATCTTGAATTACTCACAGACAGACTAAATAATGTGAAAGTATACCAAAGAAAGACTGTCAAAGGGTCTTAAAGATGGTTTGTTTTCTAACTTCAGAGAAAATATTTCAATGGTGGATGTTAAAAGATGAGCCCATTTAAATTATTAAGTAGGAGTAACAAGGGCCATATAAAACACCAACTCCTACTTCTCCATCACTCAGACTAGCCCCTCTGATCTTCCCTAGAATGTATCATCCACATCACAGACCCTACAAGAAAGGAAAGGATGATTGATTTGGGGAGTAAAAAGACTGAACAGTCACAGTATCAAGTAGTTCAGGGCTAATGAGGATTTGGAAGCAGAACTGACATTCCTCATATTCTTTGAACATTAGTAAGCACACTGTGGCCACTTGATAAATGGCCACTCAAAATATTACCGGGTTTCTGGATCAATTTATAGTCTCTCAGATAAAGGAAGAAAAAATGAGAAAGACAAATTTTTAGTGAAATTAAAAAAAAAAAGAAGAAGAATCTTGAAATGTCAGTGGAGTACAAGCTGTAATTTGCCTGTTGTCAATTCTACCCTTTTGCACCTTTGTAACAGAACTTTCACATTACTGGTAATCAAGTACCAGGAGCTGGGCTACGAGATCATCGGGGAGGGAAGATTTCACAGTACCAGAGTCACACTCAAGGAAGTTCCCTACATCCTACTTCTCTTTATCCCAAACAAAGCAGAGCTCACAAGGAAAGCAACTCTTAGGAATGCCCACTCAAAGACTTTCAGCTCAGTTCAGTCGCTCAGTCGTGTCCAATTCCTTGCAACCCCACGAACTGTAGCACGCCAGGCTTCCCTGTCCACCACCAATACCCGGAGCCTGCCCAAATTCATGTCCATCAAGTCGGTGGTGCCAAAGACCTTGCATCATGCTTAAAGAATTAGGGAGTCCAGTTATTTTACTACATCATTAAAATGAGTAAGATTTTGAATTTTATTGACTATCATGAGTAAGCAAAATAAGTTGCTGTCAAAAGCAAAAAAGTTGTCACACTACCCAACACAGGGACAACCTGAAATTTTTAACCACGATTTAGTTTGTTTGTAGCATGTATTTCAGCAGATCTCTACCAACACACAAATTCCAAACCCCAAACAACCTCCTGTTGTTCCAAAGTTCAACAATTAGAGAAACTCTATAAATATTATGATTTTCCAGGCAACTGACATTGTTTTTCACCTCTCCTCACCACTGCAGGATTCTATCCCCTGCCAACTAAAATCTGCAACTGGATATGAAACTGCAGCGAAGGAAAAAAAAAAAAAAAATTAATGTAATCAAGGTGCAAAGGAGTTGAATTCTACTGTCCCTAGTTAAAACCAAGATAGTTCACTAACACTGAACTGCATCTAATTTCTCCAAAGCAGGCTTTCTCAACTGTAGCACTATTTGCCCTCACAGCTAGTAAATTCTTTCCTCTGAGGAACTATACTGTACACTGCAGCATGTTTAAGCAGCATCCCTGGCCTCTACCCTCTAGGTGCCAACAGCACCCTCCCAGGTGCGACAATCAAAACTGTGTCCAGATATTGCCAAATGTCTCCTGGGAGGCACCATTAACCCTGTGGAGACCCAGTGCTAGATTAACATCACTGAAATGAGAATCACAACTCCAGCATAAAGTCACAAGGCTCACGAGTTTAGCTGCTGTCCTAAGTGAATCAAATAACTTCTTTAGAAATAAAAAGTGTTTCTCAACAGCTCTGGGGCAGTCAAGGAAAAAATATTAACTTTCTTAGAGAATGCCAGTTTCCTTTGTTGAGGAGCAGGGAAAGAGTCTTTTTTTCTCTGTCTTGTTCAATTCTCAGCCAGGGCTCTATATCAAAAGACAAGAGAGAAGCACAGATTTATTTAATATAAGTTTTACATGACACAAAAGCCTTCATAAGGAAATGAAAACCAAACAAAGTAGTAAAATCTGAGCATTTTTTTATACCATGTTTGATGAAAAGCACAAAGTCATGAAAAAGGTGACAGGACAGAAGGATATGAGGTAAGGGTAGTGGACTGGGGGAAACCTGGCAAAACCTCTTAATTCAGATATCTCCTGGTGTCTTAACAGCTCAATGGGTAAATAACCCGTCTGCAACGCAGGAAATACAGGAGACGCGGATTTGATCCCTAGGCTGGGAAGATCCCTGAAAGGAGGAAAAAGGCAACCCACTCCAGCATTCTTGCCTGAAAAATCCCATGGAAAGAGGAGCCTAGCAAGCTACACAGTCCAAAGGATGACAGAGAGTCGGAGATGACTGAGCAAATGAGCACACATTTGGTGTCTTAGGAAACGTGGGTGCTCCTTTCCTCCAGGGCGCACAAGGGTCATGAGCCCGCTTCAGGGGACGGTCAGAGAGCCCTTGACGCCAAAGCCAATTCTCAAACTCCTTCAGTTTAAAACAGTCAAATGCCAACAACAAATGTCCTACTATATAGCACAGGGAACAATACTCAATATCCTGTGATCAACCATAATGGAAAACAATATGAAAAAGAATATATATGTGTGAAAAACTGACTCACTTTGCTGTATCGTAGAAATTAACACAACACTGGAAAGCAACTGTTGTTGTTGAGTCTGGAGCCCACCAGGGTCCTCTGTCTGTGGCATTTCCCAGGCAGTACTAGAGTGGGTTGCCATTTCCTTCTCCAGCGGATCTTTCTGACCCAGGGATCAAGACTAGCATCTCCTGCACTGGCAGGCGATTTCTTTATCACAGAACCAACTGAGAAGCCCCTGGAAATCAACTGTAGTAGTAGTGGTAGTCACTCAGTCATGTCGGACTTTTTGCGATCCTATGGACTGTGGCCAGCCAGGATCCTCTGTCCATGGAAGTCTCTAGGCACAGATACTGGAGTGGGTAGCCATTCCCTCCTCCAGGGGATCTTTCCAACCCCTATACTTCAATAGAAAGCATATCCAACATGCCAAGAGTCATATTTTGGGGTAGTATGTCCTAAACACTGTTTTCTTCCTCACCTGTGGCCAACTCAGCGTGTCACTATGTACACAGTACAGTTTGTGAGAACTGTTACTTTTATCAAAGTTTTATACTGCTTTCAGAGAAGACAGACACAAAACCAAGAAGAGGAATAATTCTGACATTAGTGAAACACTTTATTATCAAACAAAAATTTCTTACTAAGGATGGCTGGCAAGCAGTATCTGAAGAAGTTTTATCCATGTGGACAACTGTCATATTTTAAGAGCCATCAAGCAGATAATTCCAGCAGCTGAGCATAACTTGCTATGTCCCTCAACCCCATTACTATGGGGCGATAAAGAATACCTGGCATGATACCCACTCTAATATTATATGGTTGACTTCTCTTTTTGGTTTTTAATGACCACTGTTAAACATGAGGTCAAAGTTATACATACTAGAGTAATTATTACTGCCATTTTCTGATTTTACAGTTCATTGTATCAGACAGAATGTTAGCAAGCACCTCACTTTTCTCATTCATAAATCGGGAATAATAATAGCACAGGGTTGTTATGAGGATCAACTTAATTAATATTTATAAAAGGTTCACAATAGTGTTGCAACATAGGAATCAACATAAGTGATTGCTAAATAAACTTAATGTGGCCTGGTTATTTGAACACGATATTTTAATGTTTATGCTGGCATTCTTCATGTCAAATTGACTGTTATTTTTGTGTTGTTTTGTTTTTCATCTGGTAGGAGCACTGTTTTGAAATGTCCCTTTCTATCTCTGAATTTTTAGGATACACTCATACCTTGGGGGAAAAATCATTTTATTTTTCCTAGAAAACAATACCCCACTATATGTGATGTACTAATCTTATGTATATACGTATGTGTACGTGTAAATTCTGATTGTAACCTCCCACATAAATTTCCCTACCATCATTTATGAATCTTGTCCTGCCATTTGAAAACACCTCCTCAGGCCCATATGTGCCAGAGGTGTTCTGTAGAGATGTAAGATCAGCAGGTATTAAAGGAGGGATTCTGTGATCAAATAAGTTTGGGAAACAGTTTATGTCATATACCCCAAACACAATGAAAGCCAAGAAATTAGAAATTAAGAAATGGACTCATTCTGTAGAACTCAAAGATCTCAAATTTATTTACGGACTGGGAAGATTTTTTCTTCCATGGTAACAAAGTAGCACTACAAAGCTTGAGGAATCATAGCTAATTCTTGTATTTCTTATATGGAAGGAAAACAAAGCCTCAGAGAGGCATTCTTTGTGACTCAGCCTACAAGTGCCTTAAACCTGTGACTAACTCAGGGGAGGTACTTAGGAATTCTCACTCAATTCTGTTAAGCATTTTGGAGTTTCTTAATATGATTTAATGACAATTAATCCTGAATGCCAAAGAATGCTCAAACTACCACACAATTGCACTCATCTCACAGGCTAGTAAAGTAATGCTTAAAATTCTCCAAGTCAGGCTTTAGCAATATGTGAACCGTGAACTTCCAGATGTTCAAGCTGGTTTCAGAAAAGGTAGAGGAACCAGAGATCAGATTGCCAATATCTGCTGGATCATCAAAAAAGCAAGAGAGTTCCAGAAAAACATCCATTTCTGCTTTATTGACTATGCCAAAGCCTTTGACTCGGTGGATCACAATAAACTGTGGAAAATTCTTCAAGAGATGGGAATACCAGACCAACTGACCTGCCTCTTGAGAAACCCATATGCAGGTCAGGAAGCAACAGTTAGACCTGGACATGGAACAACAGATTATTTCCAAATAGGAAAAGAAGTATGTCAAGGCTATATATTGTCACCCTTTTCTGGGTGCCTGATGTCCTCTGCTAGCGATCAGAAGTTGTTTTGTGAAGTTTGCTCAGCGTTCAATTATTCTTTCGATGAATTTGTAGGGGAGAAAGTGGTCTCCCCGTCCTCCACCATCTTCTATTGTCACCCTGCTTATTTAACTTATATGAAGAGTACATCATGAGAAACGCTGGGTTGGAAGAAGCACAAGCTGGAATGAAGATTGCTGGGAGAAATATCAATAACCTCAGATATGCAGATGACACCACCCTTATGGCAGAAAGTGAAGAACTAAAGAGCCTCTCAACGAAAGTGAAAGAAGAGGGTGAAAAAGTTGGCTTAAAGCTCAACATTCAGAAAACTAAGATCATGGCATCCCATCACTTCATGGCAAACAGATGGGGAAACAGTGGAAACAGTGGCTGACTTTATTTTTGGGGGCTCCAAAATCACTGCAGATGGTGATTACAGCCATGAAATTAAAAGACGCTTACTCTTTGGAAGGAAAGTTATGACCAACCTAGACAGAATATTAAAAAGCAGAGACATTATTTTGTCAAGAAAGGTCCACCTAGTCAAGGCTATGGTTTTTCCAGTGGTCGTGTATGGATGTGAGAGTTGGGACTATAAAGTAAGCTGAGCACCAAAGAATGGATGCTTTTGAACTGTGGTGTTGGAGAAGACACTTGAGAGTCCCTTGGACTGCAAGGAGATCCAACCAGTCCATCCTAAAGGAGATCAGTCCTGGGTGTTCATTGGAAGGACTAATGTTGAAGCTGAAACTCCATTACTTTGGCTACCTGATGCGAAGAGCTGACTCATTGGAAAAGAGCCTGATGCTGGGAAAGATTGAGGGCAGGAGGAAAAGGGGATGACAGATGGTTAGATGGCATCACCAACTCAATGGACATGGGTTTGGGTGGACTCCGGGAATTGTTGATGGACAGGGAGGCCTAGCATGCTGTGGTTCACGGGGTCACAAAGAGTCGGACACAACTGAGCGACTAAACTGAACTGATCCTGAATTGCTTTTCCCTTATAAAGCAATGTCCTAATTGAGTAAGTAAAATTCAGTTCAGTTCAGTTCAGTTCAGTCACTCAGTTAGTGTTCTGAATGTTGAGTTTTAAACCACCTTTTTCACTCTCATCTTTCACTTTCATCAAGAGGTTCTTTAGTTCTTCTTTGCTTTGTGCCATCAGGGTGATGTCATCTGCATATATGAGGTTATTGATATTTCTCCCGGAAATCTTGATTCCAGATTGTGCTTCATCCAGTCAAGCATTTCTCATGATGTACTCTGCATATAAGTTAAATAAGCAGGGTGACACTATACAGCCTTGATGTACCCCTTTCCCAATCTGGAACCAGTCTGTTGTTCCATGTCCAGTTCTAACTGTTGCTTCTTGACCTGCATACAGATTTCTCAGGGGGCAGGTCAGGTGGTCTGGTATTCCCATCTCTTGAAGAATTTTCCACAGCTTGTTGTGATGCACACAGTCAAAGACTTTGGCATAGTCAATAAAGCAAAAGTAGATGTTTTTCTGGAACTCTCTTGCTTTTTTGATGATCCAGCAGATGTTAGCAATTTGATTTCTGGTTCCTCTGCCTTTTCTAAATCCAGTTTGACCATTTGGAAGTTCACGGTTCACATACTGTTGAAGACTGGCTTGGAGAATTTTGAGCATTACTTTGCTAGCATGTAAGATGAGTGCAATTGTGCGGTAGTTTGAGCATTCTTTGGCATTGCCTTTCTTTGGGATTGGAATGAAAACTGACCTTTTCCAGTCCTGTGGCCACTGCTGAGTTTTCCAGATTTGCTGGCATATTGAGTGCAGCACTTTCACAGCATCATCTTTTAGGACTTGAAATAGCTCAACTGGAATTCCATCACCTCCACTAGCTTTGTTCATAGTGATGCTTCCTAAGGCCCACTTGACTTCACATTCCAGGATGTCTGGCTCTTAATTTTATATAATTAATATAATAATTATATAATATATAGATATATATGTTTTTGGGTGGAGGAGTTGGCATTTCTTTTTTTTCCTAGTTTAAATGAGATATAATTGACATATAATTATGTATTATAATATACAACAATAATAATTAGATATATATATATATATATATTCTGAATGATTACCACAGTAAGTTTTGTTAACATCTGTTACTTTACAGAGTTAGCAATTTTTTAATACAGTCTTTTAAATAAATAAAATATTTGAGACCATGAAGAGAATCCTTTAGATAGTCTATCTCCTCTCTGCAAGATACTTCTAGAAAGAACCACCAGCTCACAAATTGAAAAGCTATATGCCTAAATTATTCTTTGTAGCATTAAAGAATAACAGAGAGCTTCCCAGGAAGTGCTAGTGGTAAAGAACACCCGTGCCAATGCAGAGACGCCAGAGACTGGGTTCAATTCCCGTGTCTGAAAGATCCACTGGAGGAGGAAATAACAACCCGCTCCAGTATTCCTGCTGGAAAGTGCCACAGAAGAGTCTGGCTGGCTAAAGCCCATGGGGTCACAGAGAGTCAGACACTACTGAGCAACAGGGCACGCATGGATGCACACACATGTGTGTGTGCCCATTCACATACTCATTCATTCATTCATTCACTCATCAAATGTTTATTAAATTCTAGTCTGTCAGAATATTAAAATGGAAAAGTGAAAAGCAAGGCAGAAAACAAAAGAAATTTAAAAAATGGAAAATGGGGGGGGGTGGTGGGTAAAGTAAAAACAAGGAATTGGTTAGATATGTAGAGATTGTCGGTTTGTTAGATAACATCAAAATGTATAACTGGGTAAATATGAATTATATAATGTCAGCACTCATCTGTTATACAGGGGATATTCATTATATGATATTGCTGTGGAGAGGCAGGGAGTCTGGACAAGAGAACAGGAACTAAGATCCTCATGTTACAACAGGAAAAACTGAAGATAGCTGGTGTGTTAGCACATCAGTCTCAACAGGAGTCTGCTGGAGAAATCAATCTTAAGATGCAGATGTTCTGGCCTCTCTCCAGACATTCTGATTCTTGAGGCCTATGGTGTGCCTGAGAATCGGCATTTCTAATGACCGCCCAGCAGCTTCTGAGGCTGGTGGTCTGTAGACCACACATTCCTTCAATGAAACCTCAGTGTGTACCTAATACGTGCCAATTCCTGCTTGAGGTGCTAAAATCCGATCAGTGAGAAAAGCACACGTGAGAAACAAGCATTCAGGTGGTAATAACTTTTAAAAAATTATTTTAAAGTAATATAGTATTCCTCAAATAAATTAAAAAAACTAATTCGGGAACCAAAATTTCCCTGCTGTAACTTACTTATTACATTAGAGGAAAAAGCCATTAGGCAGCCGTGTGTGCTGTGTGTGCCCTCTCCCTGGGACCATGGGAGGATCACTGGAGAACAGAAAGGGTGCTGATAGAGAGGAAGCAAAAAAAATATGTCAGCTCTCTTGCCAACAAGCCCCAGTTAAAGGACTTTCAAACCTGCAAGTCCTCCTCTTCCTCCTTCTGGTTACTGACGCTGACCTCTGAACTCAGTGCAGTTAGAATTTGCTCCCTCCCTTTTCTGCATTTTATCATATACTTCCTGATTTAGAATATTAAAGCTTCACTACATTCTATTTCTGGTCCTCCACCCACCCCCTTTGGTTCCAAATTTCAGCAAAAGCGTCTCCAGGATAGAGAAAGACAGACTCAATGGGGGTATGAAATTCACCCTGGGCAGGATCAGCCACCAGAGAGGACAACTCAGTCTTATTTGTCTTGGCAAGGCATTCAGTAAGCTGCTGGTTATGTCATTCACCCACAAGTAGGCAGGCCTGGCTGTTTTGCAGTCATCCATTTCCCAAAAATGGTATTCTGACCACACACACACACACACACACACACACACACACACACACACACATCCAGCGTATACTACCTCTCCAGTGCCTTCCAAAAGAAGCAGGGCCAGACAATGAAATGAAAACAAAAAAGATACAATCCACATGGAACAAAACACATAAAATTTTTCAATACACAAAGATTTTTTTCAGCTACAGAGAAAGTACAGAATAAAATGCGGATAGCTGGAGAATTTTATCCAACTAATAAGTTGATACAGCATACTTCTGAAGTTAAATGACAAAACCAGGAAAGCCAAGCAGTACCCAAAATTCCACTACTAAAGTATTTCATCTCAGGTATTTTATATGAATTAATTTCAATTTACAGCTAAATGTCAAGGAAAACTGGTTTGCTTTCTACAT
The DNA here is from genome assembly GCF_033118175.1 of Dama dama. Lineage (NCBI taxonomy): Eukaryota > Metazoa > Chordata > Mammalia > Artiodactyla > Cervidae > Dama > Dama dama. Next base: position 40,149,630 of record NC_083704.1, on the reverse strand, counting down.
GGCATTATGTTTGGTGCCCTAAGGCCTTTAGGCCCTGAGTAGCTTTTAAATAAATAACATTTTCTCCTGACTGTTATGTAAAATAATTTCCCAGCTTGCACTTCCTGCAGTCCCTAAAGGAAACAGAATTCCAGTGTTACAAGAGAATTAGATCTATAAGCCACAGTAAACAGTTTCTGAAAGCAGACCAGCAAAATGCTAAGAGAGTCGGCCTCTGTGCTTTTATATTTATACCTGTATCCATACTAAGGCTGGGGCTAAAATTTGTAAAACTCCCAAACAGAATTGCAAGATGGAACTATACCCTACATAGGATTAAGAACCTAGAAAAATGTATGCGCAACCTAAAATGGAGAAGGGGGAGAATAAACAACGTTTCTCTAAATTCTGGCTTAAGATAATTTGCAAGCATTTAAAAATCCTGTGAAAGTGAAAGTGAAAAATGAATGTCGCTCAGTCATGTCCGACTCTTTGCAACCCCATGGACTATACAATCCGTGGAACTCTCTAGGCCAGAATACTGGAATGGGTATCCATTCCCTTCTCCAGGGGATCTTCCCAACCCAGGAATTGAACCACGGTCTCCCACATTGCAGGCGGATTCTTTACCAGCTAAGCTACCAGGGAAGCCCATATTAACAAAATCCTGTATTTATATCTTAAAATCGCCAAGACTACACTGAGACAAGCTATCATGAAATTATTGTGATCAAATAACACTAATTATAAACTGCACATCTTTGATTAACTATTGAAGCTTTTACCAGCAGTACCTTTTTAAAACTACTTTGCCCAGTGTCCTAAGATGGGTTGAACTTTAAGCCCAAGGAAAGAAGACTAGTTCAATAATACCCCCTCTTTAAGGGCAAAAGGAAAAGACCTGGAATATTCTGAGATGAGACCCACCTCCCTTGGCCCTCCTTCAGTGATTCTCTTGTTCTATAAAATGTCGAGTTTTCTCTCTCTACTTTGAGACTTTCCTCATTAATGAAAGTTTTCCCTACTGCAACAGCCTGAATAAAATGCTCAGTAATTTGCCCTTTCATTGTAATAAAATTCAAAGTGTTCAAGCAGAGCTATGGTAAACTTTGAAACAGGATTAAAAGTCACCTGGGTCAGCCTCATTAAACTTCAGTTTGTGTTAAACCCAAGAGGTTGAAAATTCTTGGAAAGTTCAGTCGGACTAACTCAAAACCCATGTTTGAACTTTGGACATCTTTCCTTTAAAAGATAAAAATATAATTCATACTGGCTCAGCTTATTCAATAGATTTGTAAAACAAATCCCTTAATATCACAAGCAAAGACATTCCTCTTCAACTCAAGCATTTCAAGTCATTCATGCCGATGTATAATGTCTAAGCAACTATTTAAATTACCTAAAATTTAAACTGCTTCAAATTGTTTGAACAATCTAAAACCTGTTTTGATTTTAGCATCATAAAATCTCGCAAGAGATTTATTAAGAAACAAATTCTGCAATGAATGAAGAAGCTACTGCAGAGATACACTATCTGTGAACCATGCAGCTGAATTTTCACATCCCAAAGCAAAAGGACTGACCTGACTCTCCCAGCCTCCTTCAACTGCCCAGTAACCAACCTAAGAAGATGACAAGAACAGAGTGAAGAAGTGAAGAGAAAAGAAGGCAAATGTCACTCCTTAAAATGCACTCAGCAGACTTACTGCTCCATATTCTTCCAAGCATTTGTCACTTCCTGAGAACATTTCCATAGCAGTGGAACATTCAGCTATAAATTTTTAGTCACCCAACTTGTTAAAGTACAAGTGTGCCTGTGTCACATCTGATACGTCCCCAACATCTGCACAATAAACGCAAGCGACTCTGCATCCATTGTGTGGGTAGCTATATTTTAGAACAGTGCTTGACACATAGGAAACACCCACTAAACACTTGTTGAATGAACCACTAAATGCCCACTGTTGTTTCTGATGTTATTACTGCTGCTTGGCTGGAAATTCCTAAGTTTCTGTTAGGTGTGTGATTAAATAAACAAAACAGAATCCACTGACAATTGTACCTTCTGTCTCAATCATCATTTAGGCTTATCCAAATTTACAGCTTTGTTTTACCAAGACTTAACGACTCCAGGTCCCCAAGAGCAGGAAATGTGCCTTCGGTTCTCTTTCAGAAGCCCTAGAAACACTCTGACAATCAACATGCAGGCCCAGAGTTCAGTTGAAGGGTGGCACATGCTTCTAGGTTTCTAAGGTCCCAAAGAGTTCAACATTCTCTCAAAGAGCCAAAGACACCCAGGAGTACAGAATTCATTTACCAACAGCATCTGACTGCCTTCCATATCCATCTAAACCTCAAATGTTTAAACTTTTTATGTCTAGGAAACAATAAACCGGATTGGGACTAGCTACTCTATTGATTCATAATGTTTTCACAGCTTGTCAATTTTAAGCGAGAGAAATGAAAAGGCCACATCCAGGATCAAAAATTAGACACACACGTTAGGATATGAAAGTCAAGCTAGACCGCCCAAGTGGAGAGCTTAATCTTGGCTGAAATTGCCTAGCTTAACTTCAGAGATCCATTCCTGGAAGGGAGAGACATGAACAACTGCAGTCAATTGTGGAAAATGTGGAGCCTCACTTAACCTTCCTGGTAAAGGAACTCCACGTGGATTTACATCTCCTCTCAGCCCTCCTAAGACTAAAAAACACTAGGCTCGTATACCACTCAGTCATAAAAAAAGAATGAAATTTTGCCTTTTGCAACAACGTAGATGGACCTGGAGGGTTTCATGCTTAGTGAAATAAGTAGGTCAAGACAAATACTCTGTTGTTATTAGTTATATGCGAATCTAAAAACTAAAACTAGTGAATACAACAGAAAAGAAACAGACTTAAAGATATAGAGAACTAGTGGTTACCAGTGAGAACAGAGAGGGGAGAAGGGGCAAGATAAAGACAGAGGATTAAGAGATACAAAGTACTAGGTATAAAATAAGCTAAAATTATATATTGTACAGCATAGGGAATATATCTATTATTTTGCAATAACTATAAATGGAGTACAATCTTTAAAAACTGTTAGTCACTATGTTGGACGCCTGAAACATATAATATTATACACCAACTATATCTCAGTACACACACACACACACACACACTCACACACACACACGTGGGCACAAAATCAAAACACTAGGCCTGCATCTGCCCTACCTGGTGAATGATAGTCAAAGAAGATAGGCTTTGATCCAAAAAGTAAAGACTAAAGTAAAAGGCTAAATATAACTGAGTGCTGCAAAACGCAGATATAACCACTATAAATTCAGATGTAAATTAACTCCCTTATTATGCCAAAGGATTGCTCAAGGAAAATAATTAGAATCTCTCCTCTCCAAGAATTTGTAAATCCCTCTTCTACCAGTTGGAATGGAAATTACAAAATGCCAGCTCCCAAAGACCTTCAAAAGCCAACACTTGAATGGAAATGCCTACCCTGTAAGACACAAAGCTCCAGCCAGAGTTCTGTATTCTGTGTGGGTCTAGTGGGGAGCAGGAAGGGTGAGGGTCTACTGGAAGACAGGCAGAGTGCTGGGGAGACTTTAAGGAGAGGACAAAACAAGCACTTGGTTCACTAAACAAAGTAACAAAAGAGCGCATGTTATGTTAAGGAAGTCTCCCTGGAGTCCTATTCCTGTTTCTCCTTGCCGAGGCCTTCATATCCAGTCTGGCTCCCAAGATGGGCTAACAGGACGAACACAGGCCACCCACAGGACTGCTTACATACTTATAAGGTGGGCGAGTGCGACAGAGAAACTTTATTTTAAATGTCATCTTCACTGATTTAAAAAGATAGTGCAGTTAATGGAAAACTTTTCATTTTAATGAAAATAAAAATAAAATAAAACTTTTATTTTAAGCCACCTGAATCTACTTTTCCAACTAAATTCTTTTCAACATACATACTCAAGTATGAAGACACATACACAGAGCAAGTATTTCCAGTAAAATTATAGCATCCAAACTGAGATGAACTCTAAATGTAAAAGATACACTTGATTTCAAAGACTGGTATGAAAACAAAGGTAAAAATCTCATTAGTAACTTAATATTGACTACTTGTTGAAACGATAATATCCTGAATAGATTCAGTCAAAATGAGTATCATTAAAATTAACTTATTATAATTAATCTTCCAATTGAAATTAATTTTATTTATACAATAATAAAATTGTATTATTACCAGTAATTAAATCTACTTCATTTTATTCTTTTAAAGTAGCTTTAAAACTTTTTAACTACTTGTGATTCACATTATATTTATATTGGATGACACCACTCTTCAGATTTAAATCAGCCTAAACTTTCAGCTTTAAAACTCCCTCTTAATCTTTTCTGTGTCTGGACTTGGGCAGTCAGATAAAACCTATGGACCCTTCTAAGAATGATTTTTATAAATAAATAAAATGAGTGGCTTATTTTATTAAACGAAAACAATAAAATAAATTGGTTTCACAAATGAAACAAATTATACTAAAATACTATTGCCCAAATACTTTAAAAATAATTTTATAATTGTGCTTTTTTTAAAATTTTCATCATTAAAGAACTGAAAAACCATAAATAAATAGTGATGAGTCTAATGACTAGTATAATTTCTAACTAGACATAAGCATAAATGAATCTGTCATGCCATATTAAATCTTCCAAGATTTCTGTTGATGGCAAAGTTGTGGGTATTGTTTATGCTGCTGAGGTTTGTTGCCTACATTTATAATTGAAGGAAATGCTCAAGTTCAGTTCAGGGTGAGGGGGGGAAATGTGGATGTACTTACTTTTTACTCCACCCAAATGTATAAACCCCTTGCTGTTTACTCATAGACCCCCGTGGGGACCAATGGACTGAGTTGTTTGAATACCTGGTGAATTCCTGAATCTGTTTGTCAAAAATGACCCCTATCCCTAGGATGTCATTTTACCTTGGCTCATTCCTGTTCATTTGGAGGTCATGACTCACAATTCCTGTTTTTGACCACAACCAAACCAATATTAAAAGGAAACGCTTGCACTTGTTTTTTTCCGATACTTTTGCCCTCCAAAGGGAACAGGAAGAGCAGCTCAGAATGTATATATTTTAATTTTACTGAAGCACAGTTGATTTACAATGTGTTATTTTCTGCCGTATAGCTAACTGACTCTGTTATACACATATATTTTTCATATTCTTTTCTATTATAATTTATCACAGGATACTGAATATAATTCCCTGTCCCACACAGGAGAACCTTGTTAAAGAATGTATATTTAAAAGGAAAAAAAAAATTTTTAAGTACGTAGTATCAAAAATTAGTCTTTTGATCTAATGATTAATTTCTGTGCATCAGAATATTCAGCAACCACAAAGACCACAGAAATTTCAGTGGCACTTGATATAACTGACCACCTGGCAATGTCCTTGTGTAGAGTCGTCTCTTGTGTTGTTGGAAGAGGGTATCTGCTATGACCAGTGCATTCTCTTGGCAAAACTCTGTTAGCCTTTGCCTGACTCATTTTGTACTTCAAGGTCAAATTTAGCTGTTACTCCTGGTATCTCTTGACTTCCTACTTTTGCATTCCAGTCCCCTGTGATGAAAAGGACATTTTTTTTTGGTGTTGGTTCTAGAAGGTCATATAGGTCATCATAGAACTGTTCAATTTTAGCTTCTTCAGCATTAGAAGTTGGGGCATAGACTTGGATTACTGCGATATTGAATAGTTTGATACTGAATGGAAACAAACAGATCATTCTGTTATTTTTGAGATTGCACCCAAGTACTGCATTTCGGACTAAATATCAATAACCTCAGATATGCTGATGACACCACCCTTATGGCAGAAAGTGAGAGGAACTAAAGAGCCTTTTGATGAAAGTGAAAGAGGAGAGTGAAAAAGTTGGCTTAAAACTCAACATTCAAAAAAACGAAGATCATGGCATCCAGTCCCGTCACTTCATGGCAAATAGATGCAGAAACAATGGAAACCATGACAGACTTTTTTTTTTTTGGGCTCCAAAATCATTGTGGATGGTGACTGTAGCCATGAAATTAAGATGCTTGCTCCTTGGAAGAAAAGCTTTGACCAATGTAGACAGCATATTAAAAAGCAGAAACATTACTTTACTGACAAAGGTCTGTCTAGTCAAAGCTATGGTTTTTCCAGTAGTCATGTATGGATGTGAGAGTTGAACCATAAAGAAACCTGAGCACCAAAGAATGGATGCTTTTGATCAGTGGTGTTGGAAAAGACTCTTGAGAGTCCCTGGGACTGCCAGGAGATCCAACCAGTCCACCCTAAAGGAAATCAGTCCTGAATATTCATTGGAAGGACGGATCCTGAAGCTGAAGCTCCAATATTTTGGCCATCTGATGCGAAGAACTGACTCATTGGAAAAGACCCTGATGCTGAGAAAGATTGAAGGCAGGAGAAGGGGACAACAGGATGAGATGGTTGGATGGCATCACCAAAGCGATAGACATGAATTTGATCAAGCTCCGGGAGCTGGTGATGGACAGGGAAGTCTGGCATGCTGCAGTCCATGGGGGTTGCAAAGAGTCAGACATGGCTGAGCAAGTGAACTAAATACAATTGCACAAAGTATCTCCCAGATTATTTTAATTTGCAAACACTTCTACTATACCTATTGTCTGTGAGTTCTAAGGACTCCAAGTATTAACTCCTAAATCCTTAACACAATTCTATGACTTAAGTATTATCAGTATTATCCCCTAATAAAAGTGAGAAAATTGAGGCTCAGAGAGATGTTAAGTAACTTTCCCAAGGTCACACAGCTGGGCTTCCAAGAGAAACCAGCTGCCTATTACATTTTCAAGGTGAGGTCAACACCGAACAATGGAACCTCAAGACTGCTCATTACAAGGGAGCTAATGGTTTTGTTTTCATTTTGTTTTACCATCTTCATTTTTGCTTCTTAATCATTCAGTGAAAAAGCTAGATGAGGTAAGAAAGGCCACCTTTATACCTTCCAGCCTATTCACAATCAGGTTTCAAAATTAAACCAAATGCCTTTCTTTGTCTGTGATGAAAAATAAGCTCCTCTGTATCTCAGCACAGAGAATGCTAGGCCTGGCATTTCTTCCAACTCTTATCTAAAATGCGTTCCAGGAGAACTGAGGCCCGTGATAAGCCAAGTTTCGACTTCACCACACCAGCTCAAGAGAGATTACACACATGCTCACGGGACTGAACCAGCAGGAGAACGACCCAGAAACCTTAGTTCCTAGGTGTCCAGTCACTATTGACACTGTTGCCAGGGCCACGCAAACACCACTTAGCCATGAGCTTTCACCAGAGAAACCAGCCCTACAGGTGTATCCAGGGAGGCAGGTGTACAAGGGCCACATTCTTGCCTTCTGTGAACAAATGCAGAATTGTCTCCAGGCTGTGCTAGGCTCCCAGAGCCAGATAACAACCCCCAACAAACACACACAGTAATCTCAACACAGAAACATTTCAGCAGGCTGCCACTGTGTAACGCTGAAAGTAAAAGGATTTGAAGCCAACCACTAAAAGAGTCTGATAATGTTACAATAACATTCATCTAGATAGACAAGGCTTCTTAGGTAAAATTTAACTACATCAAGAATTTTTAGGGCAGATAAAATCGATCAATATTTGTGGCTCTGAAAACCTACTGCTCTCTTTTAAAAGATTTCTTGGACTAATATAAAAGCTTCTTCTTGGCTGTGTTAACTGCCATCCCCTTGCTGAAATGATGGAGTCCCAGTGGTAACTATAATATTAAATAAAATGACTTCATTTCCTCCAGAGAAATATTTTTACCTCGACCCCCGCACTCCGGCACTCAAATACACAGGATTCCAATATCAGGGGGCAAAAAGTCAGGCCTAATAGGCCTGGCCCGTTCTCAGATTAACAACCTTAGGGGAATAATCCTATAAGAAAATATTTTCAAGATTTGGGGTAATAACATTTTGGGGCCAGATGAAATTTGTTAGAGTTTGCACTTTTGTTTCTCAAAACCTCTGAAGTCATTTGTTTCCCACAGTTTTTCTCAGAAGCTACTTTGTGGGAAAGAAAGCCAGTTCCTAGGCAACAAGCCAGCTAGAACTGGGCTTCTCTGAAAGCCAGCCAGCTCCTGCCAAGGCTGGGCTAAAATGGCCAGCTCTTGCCAAGGTGGTTAATTTTTGACCCAGGTAGAACTGTAGGTATTGACCTGGAAAAATGTCTGTGACAGTGTCAGGGAACAAGCAACATGGACCTGGTTTCTTGGATCTGTGTTCGTGCTTCAAATGACAGAGGAGGAGTTATGCCAACCTGTGAAATGCTTATCTCTAGATAACAGTGAAGGATGGGGATACCCTGGTTGGAGGGATGGTGGGAAACTGGCAATATTGTGACAAAGACATAAACTCTGGAACCAAACTGCCTCCTGTGTAAATCCCAGTTCGGCTACTTCTTACCTAAGTGATGCTTGGTCAAGTTACTTAGACACCCTCTGCCTCAGTTTCCTCCTCTGTAGATTAGAGCCCACAACCCACAGGGCTGTTGTACAAATTAATGAATGTATATATACCAAGTACCTAAGGTACTTCTCACATGTTACTTACTTGGTAACATTTGTCCCATTTGCCACAACCTTTGTAACAAAGGGTAGGACTACTGTCTCCATGCAGAGATGAAAGCACAGAGGCTTAGAGAAATTACAGAATTTGCCCTACATCATGGAGTTAATAAGAGACCATGTGGAGGGATGCACACCAGTGGTGTCAACTCAAAACCCAGCAGGGTTAGTCTCTTTGGTCTCTTGTCTGGCTTTTCTTTACTGAGTTATTTCTCTCTTAAAAAAAGAAAGTGATGGGGAAGTTTAAAAAAAAGAAAAAGGGTATATTATACTTTTTTAATTAATAAAAATAATCTTAATGACACAAAATTCCACCAAGTCAAACTCTTGGAGGCTGAGAGATGAGGGGCTACTCTTAACCTGCCCTCTTGGCCTGGCTTGCACCTTGATTCTAGTTGATCTTCCCCAGCCAGGCAAATAGAGCAGAGGAAGGCCATGCTCACAGGGAAGAGACTCAATTAACCACAGCTCAATTTTCTTGGAAAAATCTCTCCTAAGGCTCAAGAGAGGCAGCATGATAAATCCAGGCGCTTAGGGAAGGGAATGCAAACAACCCACATAACTCTCCTCTGCTTTTTCCTTCTTGAGAAGTCTCCCAGTTTCCCTCAAAAGAAATATTTACCTTAAGGTTCCTATTTTTCTTTATATCACTTTTTCATCTCTGGAATTGCTACAGTTGGTTGTCCTTCGAATATCAGCATGACAATGACTGATCTTTCAAAATGCCACCCTCGCTCACCCTGTGATGGCAAGAAAGGAAAAAAACAACCAGACAGGGCTGCTCATCACAATATTTACCAGGGCTGGAATGTTTTGTTAGTTTTCAGTGGAGGATGCCGAGACTTGACAAAGGAAAAACAAAAACTCCTCTGTGTCAAAACACAAGCTGAAGATGATTTCCTTCTCTGCTGCCCTGGTGTCAACCGCACACAAATTCAGAGCTGCCCTGGGCTCAAGGAGTGTTTATGGTCCCGCAGAGCTATAAACACGCCATCCTTCAAAACAACACACAGAGCCACCCAACATCAAACAAGCGAGGGTGATCCAGAAAGGATATATTGGGTTTTGACGTCCAACACACTGAGTGAAATAACTTTGTTTCCCCTAAAAATAGGTAAACTAAAACAAATATAGGAGTGTTCCAAAGTACTGTAGTCAGCCACTTCTTCCTGTGACTCAGAAGGATCTCATAGCTCCTTTTTTGTAATGACCATGGGCCAGGAATGACATGCTTTTTGGTGGACTGACTCACAGACTCTTCATACCAGTGCTGTGATGAATTTGAAATTATTCCCATTTTGCAGGCGAGAAGACTGAGGCTCACGGAGGTCAAGCCATGGTGTAGGTTCACAAAGTTTGCCACTGGCTTTTGGACCTGGTCTGTGAGATTCCAGAGGTCGAACTTTAAGAAAATTGTCTCAGACAGTACCTCAGTGTCCCTTCAACAAGGGTTTAAGCAAAATTCATTCAAGGTTTCTGGGCTCCAAATCTGATTTCTTTTCACCAAGAACACCTAGACTCTACAATGAATGATCAATTTTTAAAATTTAAAGTAGGCACACTTTTTCTGTCTAAAATGAAAAGAATGGCAATACCAAATGTAGGTGAGAATCTTAAACAACAGAAATTCATATACTGCTGGTGGGAATGCGGACTGGCACCACCACCTTGAAACACTATTTAAAATTATCTACTAGAATTAGATAAATGCATACCCAATGCCCCAATCCTGCAGTTGCACCCCAGGGTTCACCCCTGAGAAATGCAAGTACTTTTCATGTGCACCAAGACATAGATGGTCATCAATGGTCACAGTGACAGTAATATTATTCATGAGTCCCAAATTGCAAGCAACATAAATGTCACCAAAAGTAAAGCATGCTTGTAAACGTTGCTGTCTCCACATTGTAATACCATACAAAAATGAAAATGAATGAACCACAGCTATCCACAACACAGACAAACCTCAGGATAATGGTGAGGAAATGAAAGCAAGAGAATACAATACTGAATGAATCCATTTATACAGAGTTCCAAAACAAGCACAACTCATCAGTGGGGAGCAAAGTCAGGACAGCGGTTACTTTTGGGGAGAAGGAAGCAAGTCCTAAGAAGGAGCTTCTTGGTTATTGTCAAGTTCTATTTCTAGATCCAGCCTGTGGGGTAAACTCATCCACTGTCTGCTTAAGACTTATGTGACTCTCTTTCAGATGACCTTCCTCTCCCTTCCCTCCAAAACAAACAAACAAAGTAAGGAAATTCATAAATCCTTGAAAAATAAACCAGGTTTTTAAGATCTGTACCGGGGAGGGGGGGGTGTGGGGGGTGGGGAGGTACTGCCTAAGACCTTCTAAACCAAGTTCAATGATCTTAACACACAGGAAAAGCTCTACAGAGAAATCTTCTCAGCAGTATTGTAAACCATGTTTGTATTCAATAAAGGCCTGCTTATTGTGGCATCAAAGAGATACAAATGTGATCCATCTCAGGAAGGGGCGCACACACACACACACACACACACACACACACACACACACACACAGTGCCACAGGTTTGAAAGTATAACTCTCTTATTGCAATGATGGAGCCATTTAGTATTTTGGTACAAAATCCTCTATGCCAGGGAAAAAAGTGAGCATTCTCAACATCAGCTGCTAAGAGAAAACAAAGGACCAGCCTGGTCTTAAATGTCATCTTTACCATGGCAGACTTACTTCAGCAATCCTATAAGACAACAGGGCTCTATATAGTATGATATGGCCCATATATTTGAGATTAAAAAAAAAAAAAAATCATGATCCTAGTGAGGAAAAATACTCACTATGCCCCTTGGCCAGTATAGAAAGAATTGCACTGCTTCTCACCGTGCCAAAGGACAAATAAGATTTCAAACTTGGACTTCCCTGGTGGTCCAGCAGTTAAGAATTCATCTACCAATGCAGAGGACATGGGTTCAATCCCTGGTCCGGGGAGATTCCACATGCTGTGGAACAAGTAAGCCCATGGGCCACAACCACTGACCCTGTGCCCTAGAGACCATGCGCAGCGACAACTGAAACCCACGTCCTAGAGCCTGTGCTCGACAATAGCAGAAGCCACCGCAAGGAGAGACAATCCAGCAAAACTATAGAGGAGCACCCCCTGCCCCCCACTCCCCGCCACTTGCTGCAACTAGAAAAAGCCTGCGTACAGCAACCAAGACTCAGTGAGTGCAGTCATTAAATAACTCAATAAAAATAAAACCACATTTCTTTTAAAAAAATTTTCAAACTCTCCAAGAGCCCCTGAGGGCATGGTACCTCCAAGAGATACAGGCCCTGGGACTCTAAAGTGGTTTGTTTGTCTGGTCCCTTCATTTGGTTAACTCCCAGATACTTTTCAGACCTGCCTCAAGCTTGCTGCTTCCAAGCTTTCTCTGACCTCCCCTTCCCCTGTGGGTCCCCCTTCATCTTCTAGACCCTTAGAATGTTATTCCTTTACAATCAGCCCTTTACTCAAATGGTCATTATATCCTTATCTACTTAATTTGATTTGCTACAAAGAACATCACTTTTCCGTCCATCTCCGATTGCTTACAGCAAAATATCTGTGCACAGTGGGTGCTCGATAAAGTCTTAATGGATAAATGAAAAATCTCTCTCGTAATAACTACAAAGGCAAATATCTTCCTGTTCTATGCAAAACAACAAACTGCAGCCTGGTAAGTTTCAGGAGAGATCTAAAAGTCAGAAGGGTTTTTAGACAGTCAAGTTCATTTTCCTTTCTGCCTAGATTCCCCATGTGGAATAGCTCCCAGAAAGGCTTGCCGAGATAAGGAGAAAGTGATGTCTAGACGATTCTGCTTAGCCTTCTGCTGGGAAAACCTCCAGCTATTTCACTGAACCTCATATAACCAAGTCATAGTTCACATTTCACAGATTCCACAAGAGGGTTTTGACATCTCTGGAGAAGAGAGTTGGGGGATGGGTGGACAGACTTGAGTCTTTAGAGTGGTTTCCAACAAACCAATAAGTACAAACAATTCTAAAAGGCTAGGATGTCACTGGTCCCTGTGGTTGCCGAACAAAAAAGAAGGTCTGTCCTATGCAGTGGCTCTGAAACAGTGAAAATGTGCTTAATCATGATCTAATTACAATATTTTATGCTGAAACCACAGAGGGGAAAACCTCCCAGGTTTCAAGCTAGAATTGTGGATCTCAGTGTCCATACACATATGTTAATATGTAAGACTGCCGTGGAGCAGAACTGTGTCGGGCAGTGGGTTTTTGGTACTCTTCACCCATATCCCTTCTCTCACTTCTCCCCTAAAATGTCCCCACCTTAGTTTACATGCAATTTCCTTATCCTTCCTCCTATATGGCCATGAGGAAAAAAATTCTAAGAAATGAGTTTCTTGCTCTAGATACATGCATTCCTTCCTTGTTTGTTAATAACCCATAACCCTTACTGACTTTCTGTACCTTGACTCTAAGCTCTAAGCTGTTGATAGACAGGGACTGATCTGTCTTTTCCGTACTCTCAGCACAGAGTACACCCTATATGTCGGCATAGCAGGCATGCAAATGCTGATAGGCTAAATGGATAAATTAGGTTCCTTTTCTGCTTTGAAATACATGGAATGCCAGAATAACCTTTTGAACTTGCCTGACACCAAGCTTCTGTGAACAAAGAAGGGTAAGATTACTGCTGTCTGCCACCTGGTATATCCCTGCATCAGGCTATCCCCACGTGTTATGATACATCAGAAGGAAGACGATAGAAAACTACTCTTGATCAAATCAAAAACTTATTCAACACAGATCTATAGAAACAAAAGTCACCTTGATCTTAGTGCTACTTGCCCAGCATTCATTTCCCCTTACCTCTTTGAATTCACTGAGTGACTCAGCCCATCCCTTCCTGAGAGATAGTTGCTTAAGCTCCTGAACATGTGTAAATGAACTGTATACTGTCAGCACTGAATAAATTACTAGGGTCTTGAAGATTCCTTATGTAAATTGAGAAAAAATATAAAACTAAAAAAAACACATTGAAAAATCACGTGCATACTGTATGGTTGGCTTTAACAGTTGAAATACCTTTGTATACGTGCTCTGCTGGTTATCATGTGTGCTCAGTCACTCGGTTGTGTCCACTTCTTTGGGACCCAGTGGACTGCAGCCCGCCAGGTTCCTCTGTCCATGGAATCTTCCGGGTAAGAATATTGAAATGAATTGTCATCTCCTACTCCAGGGGATCTTCCTAACTCAGGGATCAAACCCACGTCTCTTACATCTCCTGCCTTGGCAGAGAGATTCTTTACCAATGCACCACCTGAGAAGACCCTCAACTTCTAGTACCAATTCTAAAAACTCACATACATACGCTCACCATATTACTAAAAAAAACATGAAATCCTTGTTTTACCAATAGATGCTGGGAACTTCACACTGCATTCTCAAAAAGGCAGAATTCCATCTGCAAGAGGGCCATCTAGTCCTTCCACCATGGATGGAACAGCTGCCTCCCTACCCTCATGGTTCAGACCACAGGGGCCACATGATGGGCTGTCTGAGTCATACACAGCACATGTCTGACCCTCAATACACGGCTCAGCTTACCACGAAGCAATAATATCAAAATGGAGCTCTTTTGGAGATAACAATGAGATAAGGAAGACCTAGCACCTAGATTGTGCCTCAAAAGGCACTTTATAAAGAACAAGTATCCTCATTTTCAATATAGTCAGGAGCCGAACAGATCATGCAAAATTACATCTGTTTATGTAATTTTACATGTTTCAAAAAACAAGCTTTCCAATAACAACAAACTCATTCCTCTTCCCCATGACCTTCTTGTCAGGCTTCCCTTAATGAAGTTTCTCCCTGATAAACATCATGAATGTTCCATTGTGCCAAGAAGAAAGAAGCTCACATCAAGTTGCTTGTTTGAACTAAACACTTAGGAGCCACCTGAGCAAATCAGCTAAGGTCTTTGGAAGAGGTTATTTCCAACTGGGACAGTTTCCATGATATCACTTGGAATAATATTCAACAGCAGGTTCTTTTTCTTCTACTATCTTTCTCATAATCAGTAGTTTCAAGATAAGAAGGAAGCATATTTGGCTTTTTTTTTTCTCTCACAGACACTACTCAACTATATTATTCAAATGTATTCAAGTTTTTCCAAGAGTTATTCACATGCACACACGTGTGCACACACATACCAAACAGATGAACTTTCCTACTCAGTTGTTTAAGAAGATACACTTTCACAATACTGTAAATCAACTATACCCCCATAAAAATTAATGTCAAAAAAAAGATGGACTTTGTTACATCAAAATAGTGATTAAAAAGTCAAGACACAGGGGCAGAGAAATTTGATTTCTCTCATAAATAGGCAAAAAAAAGAAAAAAGAACATTAAAAGAAAACAAATTTTTAAAAAATACTGTGTGTAGAACAATGAAGTAATTTTTTCAATAATTTTATTGTTAAATAATGACACCCCGGTATAGAATGGGCAGCTCATCACTTCTCGATAACAGTTATCTTCTAATTTTAACAAGAGCCTTATACCCTTTAACAGGCACTAATTTCTTTAAATTTCACAATAATCTGAAGTGAGAAGGGAAAAAAAATTCCGTGAGGGCAGAGAGCTTTGCCTGCTTTTTCACTAATTTATCTTAAGAGCTGGCGTGGAGTCTGGTGCACAGTAGGTATATAATGAAATCTGTTGACTGAAGGTATATGTTAGACAATGCAGCTCATAAATCTCAAGCAACTTGTCGGAGACCAGAAGACTAGGAAGTGGCTGAGCCAGGCTCCCAGTGAAAGGTGGTGGGATTCCTGAGTCCTGGCAGGACTGGTCCTTTTAATGCCATTAAAAAAAAAAAAAAATTAATTGGAGTATAATTGCTTTACACTATTGTTAATTTCTTTGTACAACATGAATCAGCTATATGTATACATATATCACCTCCCTTTGTACCTCCCTCACACACACACACTCCATCCCACCCCTCTGGGTCATCTCAGAGCACAAGGCTGGGCTCCCTCTGTTACACAGCTGCTTCCTACTAGTGGCTATTTTATATATTTTATACTGGATATATGACAATGCTACTCTCTCAATTTGTCACACACCCCCTTCCCTTCCCTTGTGTCCACAAGTCCAGGAATAGAGATTCAGACAAAGAGAATGGACTTCTAACACTTTTAAGATCACACCATATCCCTGCAAGGCAGCTACAAGACACTATCCTGGAGAATGAGAAACAAACATATTTTTAATCCCATTAACCCAGTAACTGTCCTGCCCATGAATTTCACTCTCCTTCCACTGTCTCTTTCGGGAAACTTGACCCCCAAGAATTACTTAAGAGTTACAGTTCCATGGAGAAGGAAATGGCAACCTACTCCAGTATTCTTGCCTGGAGAAGAATCCCATGGACAGAGGAGCCAGGTGGGCTACAGTCCACGGAGTTGCAAGAGTCAGACACAACGTAGCAACTAAACCACCACCACCACAGCTCCATAGGGTCTTCCCAGGTGGCCCCAGTGTTTAAAAACCCACCTGACAATGCAGGAGACACAGGAGACTGGGATAGATCCCTGGGTCGGGAAGCTCCCCTGGAGGAAAAAATGGCAACCCACTCCAGTATCCTTGCCTGGGAAATCCTACGGACAGAGGAGCCTGGCGGGCTACAGTCCACGGCGTCGCAAAGAGTCAGACACAACTGAAGCAACCTAGCATATGTGAACTCAGGAGAAGCCAAACCACAGACCTGTAGATATCATAGCCCCTGTGGGAGAAAGTCACTTCTGTACTAATGTCAAAATCAGTACCAAGAAGAAGGAGAAAGCAAAGGGAGTAGAGGGAGCTCATCTGAAATCACCCAGACAATCTGAATGGGCCCCATATCCCTGTGTCAGCAAGTGAATCAAAGGGAAAGAAGAACTCTTCACAGAACAGTGGCATGAGTCATGGGTTCCCTTTTACCAAGTTATGCAAAGAAAAGTTTTCCTTTATATACCTAGACATCTCTCAGTCTCTCCCAATCAATCTGTTTCTCTCTTTTTCATTTGCACCCTTTCTCAAGGGTCCATGAATTCGAACAAGTTCTTATCAGTGAGCATCTGCTTCTCTTTCCAAGCTTAGATCCTGTCCTTATCTTCCCTCCTTTCCAAAGTGAAGTCGCTCAGTCATGTCCAACTCTTTGTGACCCCATGGACTGTAGCCCACCAGGCTCCTCCATCCATGGAATTTTCTAGGCAAGAGTACTGGAGTGGGTTGCCATTTCCTTCTCCAGGGGATCTTCCCGACCCAGGGATCGAACCCGGGTCTCCTGCATTGCAGGCAGACACTGTACCATCTGAGCCACCAGGGAATCCCCATCTTTCCAAAGGATGATTCAATAATTTAGCACTAACCCAGCTCAGGCAGATTCTGAAAGCAGGGGTACACATTTATCCTCCTGAACAGAATCACTGAGAACCATGCCAATCCTGAGGCTTATCCTGGACTCCCTTTCAGGGCACTCTCTGAGGATGCCCTTTTTGATGTCCCTCTGCCTTATGAAGTCACCCCAAGACTAACAAGACATATAATAGCCATTTCCTGGGTGTCCGGACACATAAGAAATGTGAAGAAATTCAAGGAGAAGTTAAAAACACCATCATCCAACTCAGCCACTCTAGGTACCAATGATACCAAGGGCTGTCTCATAAAAACAAGCGCGCTTGCCCAGAGCTCCAAGGCATAATTATAATTAGCCTTGTTCTGAAAACTTCCGGAGAGGCCAAAACCTACTGCACATGTCTTCTCAGTCAAGAGACAGATGTAGGGTGAGCATTTTCCACTGAGCATCTTCACAACAGAAGCAACTTCCCGATAGATGTTCCCTCTGCCCAAAGCATTTACTTTCAAGAGACAGGACAAAAAACCCTGAGGACTGGTTAGTATTTCTTTAAACACCATCATTTGCATCCTCATTCTCACAAATCTGGTCACAATTAAGTACCATTTTATTATTCCAGCTTCACTTTCAAAAAAAAAAACCCAGCTTATATTTATATAAATAAACATATTTTACATGGAAACTTCTTATCACTTCTCTAAGCAGACACATAGAATCAGTTGCCATAAAAACAAGGTAACTCGAAAAGCAAATACAAGCAAGGCAAAATGATGTCATTAAAAACTAGGGCCTCTCAATTAGAAAGGGAGATTTGTGCACGTGTGCATGCTCAGTCGTGTCAGACTATTGTGACCACATATACTGTAGCCCACCAGGCTCCTCTGTCCAAGGGATTCTCCAGGCAAGAATACTGAAGTGGGTTGCCATTTCCTACTCCAGGGGAATCTTCCAGACCCAGGGGCTGAACCTGTGTCTCCGGCATTGGCAGGCAGATTCTTTACCACTGCACTACCTAGGCAGCAGAAAGGGAGATTAGCAAATGTTAAAGGGTATTAAAGACATATTAGCACCTAGAATTAAGAGGAACAGCGGAAAGGATTGAATCTGAATGGAGGCAGGAACTCCAGGGAGAAGACAAAAAAACCCTAGGGGCTTTATTTCAATCTCCTCTTTACTACCCGAGGTGTGTGCATAACACAGTTTACTGCAGACTTCCTCTCCTCCAGGGGATCTTCCCAACAGAGGGATGGAACCTGCCTCACTTTTGTCTCCTGCAGTGGTAGGCGGATCCTGCCACTAGTGCCAAGTGCTTCGATCCCTGGGGTCAGGAAGATCCCCTGAAGGAGGGCAGGGCAACACACTCCAGTATTCTTGCCTGGAGAATCCCATGGACAGAGGAACTTGGTGGACCTGGATTTCCAGGATTAAGAAACCTACAGTCCATAGGGTCACAAAGAGTTGGACACAACTGAAGCCATTTAGCAGGCACACTAGCGTTTGAGATATTAAGCAGGTAACATACAATGGTACTCCAAAACACCCTCAAGGTATTTCCTACCCAGCAAGGTCAGTCAGCACACCAGGCAGCAGGAGGACCCAGAACTGGAAGTGTGCATGGGAAGGAAAAGAATTTTAACATGACACAAAAAAACAGCAAGTTCTTTCTTCTGCAAGACTGACCTTCAGCAGCTCAAGGTCACACCAAAGTGGTAAAACCTTGAGTGCCGGTGCCTGCTTCTGGAGTTCAAAGGAAAGTTTTCTCCTCAGCCATAGAAACCTCTGCCACCTTATACAATCCAGCAGTGTCTCCATCTTGTGATTAAAAACGAAAGAGCGAAGCATGCAGATAATAACCATTGGAGTAGGATATACTTGTGACTAAATCCCATCCCTGCCACTTTCTGGCCTCAGTTAGCTCATCCACAAATGGGATAACCTGTTTAAGGTTATTTTGAGGATCAAACTGTTAGGTAGTTAGAATAGGGAAAAGGAGTCCAGAATGGCACTGGCTAAAAGACCTGGAAGGGAAAAGCCTGCGAAAATAGAACAAAGGAAGGTCCGAGGACCGGAGTGAGAACCTCAGGTAAAACAAACAGCACTCCTTGCTGGCCCAATTTACATAGGACAGGCCCAGGGAGAGAAAAACATACAAAAAGAGGAGCCAAAGCTAGCTCGCTCTCTCCCGCACGCTGGGGCGCTCTTCTCTTCGCATCTTTGGGTCGACATGCCCTCACGCCTCGAAGACGGATTTTCCTGCTATCTTCTAAATAAAATAGAGCTGTAACACTGATTTATCTAAGAGCTATAGCACTGTTCGTTTGAGACCTGAGAGCTATAACACGGTCTGTCCAAGCCCCGAGAGCTGGGACACGCCGAGGGGGGTTTTAATGTCCGTCACGCCAAATCTTTGTTGTGATGAGACAAAAGCCGAGGAGCAGCAGACACTCGCCTGACAAAATGAGGCGATGTACATACAATGTCTGGCCCAATACCAGGTACACAGTTGTTTCTCCTTAAAATCCAGGAAATTTATTGCTTCTTTTTTTCATCCAGGAAATCAAAATTAACTTAGCACTTACTTTATGGCATGTACTAAGGGAGGCCTGGCGTGCTGCGATTCATGGGGTCGCAAAGAGTCGGACACGACTGAGCGACTGAACTGAAGTGACTTACATGTTGTGCCCTGTTCTACATGCTAGACATGTACTGATGCATTTAATCTCACAAATCCCCTGAAGTAGGCACTATTATTTCCATTTTGCAGTTGAGAACACCAAGGCGACAGAGAGATTTGGTAACTTACCTGAGGTCACAGGGTTCAAACAGAGGAGCCAGGCTTCAAACTCACAGCTCACACTCCAAACCACACTCATTCCATGATGCCTCTGAAATGCCAGAGGTATCACTAACAGAGCCTCAAATGATGAATGGGGAGACAGCGATATAATAAAACAAGTACAGTAAAATGTTTAGGGCAGAATCTATTAGCAGACATATGAGTGTTCGCTATAAAATTTTTATAACTTTGCTAAATGTTTAGAATTTCTCATAATAAAATACTGGAAGGAGAGTGAGGATGAGCCCAGGATGTTATTTCCTGCTCAAAAATGGAAGAACACTGAAAAAAAAGGATTTGCCAATGATGTCATGGTGAAAGGATTTTTTATTAATCCTTTTTTTAATCCCTTTTTCTTAAATGTCCCCATTAAATTCCAGAGGCCACAGAATCAAGTTACAGGTAACCCCAAATGGGATGGAAGGCTAGGAAACAGAGGAGCTGGGGGGATGGAAACCTTGGTCTTCTGCCAGCTTAGCTAGAGAAACCATCTCCCCACTGAAAGCGTTAATGGAGATGCCAGGCCAAAGCAGTCATCTGGAAATCATTTCTTGACACTGTACATGCAAACAAGACACAACTTCGTCTGAAAGGGCAAAGAATGCAGTGGTCCAACCATGCCTATCTTTAAGTACTGGCAAGCACCCAAGACAAGTGAACAGATTTGGACTTTCGGGGTGCTAGCGACGAATACCAGCTCTTAAAAGCTTCCCAAAGGAATGAAGAGAGAAGAGTGAGGAAAGGGATTTCACACCGATGAGGCTGAGCCAGCAAATGAAGGGGAAGGGGGCCAGTGGCCGGCGGCATTGCCTACCCCGCCAGGAAGGAAATAGGGGCAGTCTTCACAAAGGGGACAGGTCTGTGTCTTTCATGAAAGCTCCTGTAATTTGTGTTCCACGGACTTCAATAAGATAAACCCTTTCCTTGAAGGCTCCTCAACTTCTAGACTGGGTCTGGGGGCAGGAAGGAGAGTTGGAGAGGATAACAGGGTGGTAAAGATTCTAACGAAGTACAAGGATGAAATTTTAGGCATGTCCATAGACAGGTTAAGGTAGAAAATGGTGCATCTTTTTAAAAGGCAATCTGGCAATATGTCATAGAAACATAAAATGTACCTACCTACCTGCTGAACCAGAATGTCCACTACTGGGATTTTATTTTACAAATATAATTATATATGCATAAAGATTAAGATACAAGAGTGTATTGTTCATTGCAGCATTTATAAAACCCAAAGCCTGGAGAGGACTGTAATGCACATTAGCAGGAGACTGGTTCAATAAATTATGTATGGAACACTGACAGGAGGGCGAACTCCAAGTCACTGAAAAGAATGAAGCCAGTTTCAGTACTGATGGAAAAACAGCTCTAAGACAAAGTTTTAAATATTAACTGAAAACAATAAGGAACAGAACATAAAAAATTACATAGAGTCTATGTATGTATATGTATTTATGTAACACACACACATATATATAAATTTTCTTTTCTATATATTTTTCTATATATTCTTACTAAAGATGTACAATATTGTGTTAATTTCTGTTGTACAGCAAAGTGATAAATGGGAAAAAAGTATGCATGTGTCTAATTAACTGCTGTTGATTAAAATATCCAGGACAAAAACATGTCACTTCCGTGGGCATTCTGTCATGGATATTTTCAGGGATAAAATCAAAGTATCTTAGGGGCTATCAATTTGGGGAAATCATGTTAATTCATACAGTTTCCAAGTGATTAAAATTCAAGTCTTCTTCAAAAATCACAGGTCCTGGGACATCCGTGGCGGTCCAGTGGTTAAAACTCTGCACTTTAAATCCAACGAGCCTGAGTTCAACCCCTAGTCAGGGAATTAAGGTCCTACATGCCTTGCAGCATGTCTAAAAAAAAAAAAAATTCACAGGTCCCCCTTAAAGTACATATAGGCTTCCCTGGTGGCTCAGCTGGTAAAGAATACACCTGCAATGCAGGAGACCCAGGTTCAATCCTGGGTCAGGAAGATCCCCTGGAGAAGAGAATGACAACCTACAGCAGTCTTCTTGCTGTAGGAAGAAGATGGAAAATCCCATGGACAGAGGGGCTTAGTGGGCTACAGTCCATGGGGTCTCAAAGGTCAGACATGACTGAGCATCTAACACTTTCACTGAGTACATACAGGTCTTTCAGTCCATACAGGTGATGTCAGACAGAAAATCCTCAGGTGTTATCACTGCCTACTGAGTTGATAAAATCTTAAAAAAGCATTTTACTGATGCCCTTTGATCTGACAAGTAGGGCTAAAGATTATCACCAACCCAAAGGCCACTAGTAAAGTATGATGAGGTCCCACGGTTTGTTTACATAAAATAATACTTCATTCATAGGGAATGAGATACTCCATTTGGAATGTAGTTAAAACATCTCCACGAGATTACTGCACTGAATGCCTACTCTGTGGACATAAAAGTGAAAGAGTATTAGTCACTCGGTCGTGTCTGATTCTTTGCGGCCGCACGGACTATAGCCCACCCGGCTCCTCTGTCCATGGGATTCTCCAGGCAAGATTAGTGGAGTGGGTTGCCATGCCCTCCTCCAGGGGATCTTCCCAAACCCAGGGATGAAACTCAGGTCTCCTACAACTGCAGGCAGATTCTTTACCCTCGGAGCCAGTTTACACAGGGTGGAACTAAGATAAGGAACTACTAAATAACTTGCCTTGTTAGGAACATGCAGCAGAAGGCTAAAAACCCAACCCAAAAGAATTTAGGTGAAAGAGGAAAGTTTTATAACACTGAGGTCCTATACAGAACCCCAACAAAGGAAAGAGGCTGGTCTTAAAAACAAGGGAACTGGATCCTGCTCAGGGGTCTACATCTCTGCGGCTGCATTCTCTCTCAGTGACACCAGCTTCTTTTATATACCAGAAAACATATCTCTCAGATATCGGTTATCATCTGTAAACAGTTCACCAGGAGCAGGAACATATCTCTAGTTTGGAATTGTGAGCATTTAGGGCCATATACTTTTGTGGTGTAGGGGCCGCCCTCTGCATTGTAAGAGGTTTATCAGCACCCCTGGCCTCCACCCTCTAGATGAGATGCCAGTAGCACCTCCCTCTCCCTGCAGCTGTGACAATCAAAACTCTTGCCAAACATTGCCAGATGCCTCCTGTGAGTAAAATTATCACTGACCTAGAGAAATCTAAATTATTTGCTCAGTTTGCTTTCTGAAATGCTGAGGAAGGCCTCTGATTGGCTAGGTGGTTGCTCAGATCTGGACAAATAAAATATGGCCATCTTGCACTTAGAAGGTGACTTTGACATGTCTGTGGTTTAGAAGAAGAAAGTTTCCAGAAGGAGAGAGTTGTTTTATATCTGCATCATTCAATACAGTAGTCACTAACCACATGTGGCCATTAATCCTTTGAAATGCAGCTACTGCAAGTGAAGAAGCACATTTTAAAATTTTGTTTTCACTTTGATTTATATTTAAATAGCCACATGTAACTGCTGGCTACCAAATAGGAGAGCACAACTCTGTCAACTGAGAAATTTTAGGGTGCTTGAGGAAAACTGCTGGCACATACTGGCGCTTAATATTTGCTGAATTAATGAATAAATGAATGAACAAGAATGAACACAGGGTCTGAAGTGGAAAGGATTATTAGGCAAAGTCAGATGACTCCAGCCATAGGGGAAAATGGAAAATCAGTGACAAAGAATCAGAAAAATTAAATTAATCCAAGTATCCACTGAAAGATGATTAGATAAACAAAATACGGTATATGTATATTATTCAGCCCAAAAAAGAAAGGAAAATTTGACACATGCTACCACATGAATGAATCTTGAAGACATTATGCCAAGTAAAATAAGCCAGTCACAAAATAACAAACATTAGGTGATTTTACTTATATGAGGTTCCTAGAATTATCAAATTCATAGAGACATTACATAGAAGGGAAGTTGCCAGGGGCTGGAAGAAAGAAGAAATGGGGTGTTGGTGTTTAATGGGCATAGACTTTCACTTGGGGAAGATGAGAAGTTCTGGGTGATAGTGATGGCTGCACAAAAACATGAATGTAGTTAATGCCACATAAAGAAATATGGATTTATATATGTGTTGTGCTGTACTTAGCCGCTCAGTTGTGTCTGACTCTTTGTGACCCCATGGACTGTACCCCATCAGGCTTCTCTATCCATGATGATTCTCCAGGCAAGAATGCTGGAGTGGGTTGCCATGCCCTCCTCCAGGGGATCTGCTCAACCCAGGGATAGAACCCAGGTCTCCCACATTGCAGGCGGATTCTTTACCGTCTGAGTCACCAGCGAAGCCCAAGAATACAGGAGTGGGTAGCCTATCCCTTCTCCAGAGGAACTTCCCAACCCAGGAATTGATCAAATTGGGGTCTCCTGCAATGCAGGCAGATTTCTTACCAGTTGAGCTACCCAGGAAGCCCAGATTTATATATATTTTACCACAAAAAAAAAAAAAAGGAAGAGAAGGAGGGAGGACAGATGGATGGATGAATAGATGGATGGACCTACAAAACCTAACACAGTATGGGGGACTACACCATGCCTCATGATTCTTCATGCTATGTCTGCATAGAAATTATACATCCATGCCCTTTCCCCTGTAAACTTATAGTTTTCTTTTTTCTGATATGGATACAGTATATTTCCCTGCACCATTAATGTTGGATCTGACCACACGATCTGCTTTGGGCAGAATGAGAAGACACAAACAGAGGTTTCCATGTACTTTGCAGTCTGGTTTGCCTTCTCACACTCAACCGATGCACCATCAGAAGAAAATGCCAGAGTAGCTGCTAGTCAAAGAAAGAGGAAATAAACAGAACAGGTCCTAACCCAACCCCATACTCTGAAGCCAAGATCTATTAACCCACAGCCTGATTTAAAGCCACTTCACCAACCTGTGACCAAGAGAAAGACATGTTATTATTGCAGGCTATGGGATATGTGAGCAGTTTGTTACACAGCATGTTTATACCAAAAGGTACCTGATACAAAGAGTTTTAGTGGTCACGGTTTTACCACCAAGAGAATCATCAATGAGTACCTGCCACAAGTATCTTGTGAGGAGTTGCATTCTAGAATTATACGTATATAGGTTATTTTAAATATAACGCCCTGAACTATAAACTTTTTATCAATTATTTAGGAGGCCCACTAGGCCTCAGAGTTTTGAACAAGGTGAGTCCAATGTAGAAGTGTGCTTCATTCCTTAAGGGCCTGTGGCTTCTAGTCTTAAGTGGTGTTAAATCAGAAGAAAACAAATCCTGGCACCTCTCATAATGCATTATCATCCGAGAAGACCATCTGATTCAGAAAGGACCTAATTTGAAACTCTCCCTGAAGCACAAGCTTCATTTAGCACTATCCTTTCAAAATTTCTCCTTTCAGCAGTCCCTGGTAGTCACTCCAAGCTGGCAGCCAACAGACTGTACTATCCAAGACCCTTCACCCAAGGAGGAAATAAAATTCACATCTAAGTCAAGTGCATGTTTTGATGCAAATCAAAGAAACCAAACCTTGAACAATCGGAAGACTCACAGGAGCCCTGTCAACATCCATGAAGATCTGTGAAGCCAACTCCAATGCTCCATCACTTCCACAACACAGAGATGCCTTCCTGCATCTTGCTGGGAGGAAGTTTTTCTGTTTCTTGCCTGATGTGCTTCCCTGGGCTTTCAAGAGCTCCACCTCTGCTCCAGCCTCCCTTCACCTCTGCACCAAGTGGCCGAAGGAGGAAGAATGGTTTGGATTTTTTTCTCCAAGAGGCAAACTTCTAATGCTTCGGGGCCCCAAGCTCACCCTTGGACATATTCAATAATCACACTGCACCAATACAAGAAGGAGCAGAAGAAAAATCCAAGGGCAAATGGAAAAAGATTCGATGGGGGGGATAAGAAGAACAGCACCTAGGAGAAAGACTGATTCTAGGGCACAAGAGAGAATGCGTTAAGACAAAGTCCATCCTCACAGCCTCTAGCAGGTCCCAAATTCTGTCACATCACATAGCAAAGCAGCACCCATTTCTTATTTGGAAAACCACCAGGGACACAAGACAGCATGAAACACATACTAGCAGCAGAGAAAACAGTAGAAAGGAGAAAACTATTACAAGAGGAATTTGTGACACAAAGCATATTGTTTTAAATTCAAAACATTAACTAGTGTTAAAAAAAAAAAAAGGACAGAACAGAAATACTTTAGAAAGATGTTTACCAAAAGATGAAATTTCGCTGACAAACTTATTTTTCTATTTTTATTTTTAGAAGTTTTTTTTATTTTTAGTTGGGTGGGAGGGGGGTTTGCTGGCAATTTTAAGTATTTCCTGATGCAGTAATGTTCCACTGCCCTATGTGTATGCCATATGCATATGCATTTCTTCTTTTATTTAAATTGTAAATTAACTAAAAGTATTCCTCAAAACTCAGTTTTTATTCTGTAACCTCCTGGGCAGTCAGCACCATATGACCTTCACTTGGCTAGAACCATTTTGTTCCCTAATTTTTATTTGAAGTTTCTAGCCAGCCTAAAATCTCATGTATTCCTGCTAAAATCATTGCTAACGATGAGGATGATGATGACAAAGAGGGGAAGAAAGGGAAAAGAAGAGCAACCCTATGTTAAACTATTAACAGTCAACTTTTATTAAACACATTAAACACATTTTATTAAACACACATATATATATATATGCATTTACTCAATCCTCAGAACAACGTAATAGTATGCTAATATTATTCTAATTTTATATATGAGAAAATATGCTAAAAAATGCTTAGGCCTCTAACTAAAGTCACACACTTGGTAAAAATAGTGGTGCTTGGATTAAAGCCAGGGCCAATTAATTCCAGTCCTGATCCCAGAACACCTTCCCAAGTGCACTGCCCTCCATGTGGGTGACACACACAGCTTTCTAAAGACAAAAGGTAAGGGGACTTGTTCTCCTCCAGGAGGCATTAGTCAACTCATCTCAGCCTCCTCTCTTAACAGTGATCAAAATTTAATGAGATACAGTAAGTTTTCATGAGAACTGTAATCTGCTATGTTTCTTTCTCTCTTTTCCCCCAACTCCAGCATCTTTACAAAGGAAGAGTTCCTTTAGGCTGCACAGGACTCAATAAAAAACCTCCATTTACAGTTCTATTACAGCCTCCAGGATACTCTGATACAAATTTGGCCAAATCATGCTTTAAGGGCTCTGTTTACACATAGAAAACAGGACAACTGAGAGTACCCTGCAAAAACCATAAACTCCTGAAACATGTAGCATGGCGCTGTGTATCGGTATACAAGCACACACATCTATGTGGAACGGAGCAGCGAAGATCTTGAGACCTGAGCCTGAAAGTCATCTCCAACCCTTACTGATTTTTGGACTCCACGCTGATTAACTGTTCTACATCTTAGTTTCATATCCACAAGATAGGGATAATAATTATAATACCTTTTGAGAACTAAAAGAAAATATGTATAAATTGCTTAACACAGAATCTGGCATAGAGAAAGGACTCCAATCAACATTATTAATAGTATTTACTATTAAGTATTAATTGGGGCTTTCCAGGTAGCTCAGTGGTAAAGAATCTGCCTGTCAGTGCGGGAGACACAGGAGACGTGGGTTTGATTCCTGAGTCTGGCATGCTCTGGAGGAAGAAGTGACAACCCACTCCAGTATTCTTGTCTAGAGAATTCCACTGACAGAAGAGCATGCATTAATCTGGCTCAAATCCACTTTCTTCCTGAAATTCCTTAGTAACTTTTTATTTTTGGAACCATTCCTATAATCAGGGGAAAATTATAAACAATGACTATCAAGAATTCAATCAAAGCATTATATACAACTTATAAATACTGATGCCATATAGTTTGCATTAATTTCATCTAAAATTCAATGTAAACCAAGTAAGATTTAAAGTAATGTTTATTATGGGCTTCCCAGGTGGTGCTAAAAGAATCCACCTGCCAATGCAGGAGACATAAAGATGGGTTCAATCCCTGGGTCAGAAAGATCCCCTGGAGGAGGAAACAGCAACCCATTCAGTATTCTTGCCTGGGAAATCCCATGGATGTAGGAGCCTGGAAAGCTATAGTCCATGGGGTCACACAGAGTAGGAATGGACTAAACTGACTTATTAGCATGCAGTGTTTATTGTGACCTGTTTTGAGTAGCATAAAGAATATAAAAAAGGAAAGACAGAGAAAAAACAAGAATTTCCTTTAAATATTTATTCACTTTTTAAAGTCATATTTAATCCTATCTTTAAAAAAATTAATCCTAGGAAAGTGGAAAGGTAGTATTTAATCTGATTTAATGGGGAAAACTAGATATTTTTACTCCTTGAGAACACTGATTCTGGCATTCACTTCAGCTTTCTAATCACTGAGTATAGTTCATAGGACAGAGTAACTCCTCAAATATTTGTTGAAAGCAGAGAGTTGGATGGATGGATGAATGTATGGATAAAGTAGGTGGAATGGGTAGGTGGGATGCGTGGATGGATGGATGAATGGATGGGTAGATGCATGGGTGGATAAATTAACCAATCTTATATTACTAGACTGTATTTGTTTTCTATTCGTGTATAACAAATTACCCCAAATGCACTGGCTTCAAACAACAAAATTTTATTTTCTCACAGTTTCTGTGGGTCAGGAAACCAGAAATGGCTTAGTTGGGTGGTTCTGGGTTAGGATCTCTCACAGTTTTGGAGTCAAAACATTAATAGGACTGCAGTCATTTACAGCTTGACTGGGTCTGGAGACACTCTTCCAAGCTCATGCATATGTCTGTTTGCATGTTCCTCTCCACAGGGTTGCTCACAACATGGATTTCCCCAGAGTGAGGGATCCCAAGAGAGAGGGAAAGAGAAAAAATGCTGAGGAAAGAAGGAGGCTTTTATAAAGATGCACCATCACTTCTGCTAGGGGTCACACAGGCCAGTCCTGCACAAGGGTGTGAATACCTGGAATCATGGAGGGACATTCTAAAGGCTGTAAAGTTTGAAATCATCAACTCTTCTAAATCTCTGAGCCAAGCTCAGATGCTGACAAAGTAACACAGCATCAGAGGCAGATTTCTTTTGGTACAGTAGCAAAAGCTTACACAAAAGCATTCAAATTATGTTACAAAACCAAAACGGGAAATACCTATAAAGAAGAAAAAGTAACCATCTATAAGCAATGTCAACTTTAATTTTCTTCCTGATCCAAAAGTGACTGAAATGCCCCTGCTAACTCCCAACTCATGGCAACAGTGGTTTTCACTCTAAAAATTCAAAACTTAACTCAGCAAACTCATCAATGCCAAAAAGGCAGATGTCTAAAATCACATCTCGCTCTTTCTGGAGCACAGGTTAGATATAAATGAAGAAACAATCTAGACCACAAAACGAGCTGTCATTTTGAGACCTTGTATAAACAAGTTACATTTTAAGTAAGGCATAAAATAGAAGGAAACACTTTTCTAGAATGCCTTACTACCCAAGTCTGAATTGGAAGATGGTTTTTATATCACCGAAAGCTTTGTACCAGTTTCCCTCTATTTCTTTGTCTATAATCAGATGTCACTCAGACTTGAACTAAAATAAAGTCATAACTGACCAATGTTGACTCTTGTTTTTGAGCTCTTCTTCTGTGACTGGATCAAGTCCCTGAGTATCCTTATATGGCACATTCTTCCTCTTTTTAAATGTTTCCAGAGGATGGTGGCAGAGGCCAGCATACATTAATACAAAGTACTTTAAATCTTTTTTTTTTCCCCTCTGGATCTGGAATTAAGAAGAAACAAACGCCAGGCTGAACTCAGTTTTACTGCTGAATGATGGAGATGTTTGGGAGACCGTCTCCCAAAGGACAGTCTTTATGGCTGCTTCCCATTCTGGTGCCTTCAAAACTGCTCTTTGCAAATATATCATCAATATTCCGGAGTTCCCAGGTAGCAGAGTGGTAAAGAATCCACCTGCCGACGCAAGAGACGCAAGAGACGCGGGCCCAGTCCCTGGGTCAGGAACATCCCCTGGAGGAGGACATGGCAGCCCACTCCAGTATTCTTGCCAGGAAAATTCCCATGGACAGAGGAGCCCGTGGGCTACAGTCCATGGGGTTGCAAAGATTCAGATGCAACTGCGCAACTGAGCGCACAAACACACGTACATCAAAGTTCTATTGCAAATGCTAAAAAAGCCAGAAGCATTTGGTAACCTCAATCATGCTTCTTTCTGTGAGCTGTAACCCCTTGCTGCCCCTCCCAGTTCAGCCCATATATGACCCTAGATGATACTATAAAAGCTGCTGAGTAGTAGGATATTCATAAGTAAAGCAAATTATCACCAACACCTTCAAATGATGGAAATTATTGTTCATGACTATTCTTCAAAGTGAGGAGGGGGGTTAAAAACATAGGCCATGCACAAGGTAATGGTAAAATTTTCTTAAGGTCTCTCAGAGAGAGAAGAACAAAGAACATATGCTATTACTTCAATGCGGAATTGAAAAAGAATGTTACAAATGAACTTATTTACAAAACAGAAAGAGACTCACACATATAGAAAATAAACTATGGTGACCAAAGGGGAAAGGTGGTGGAGGGATAAATCAGAAGTATCAGATTAACAGATATACACTACTATATATAAAATAGATAAACAACAAAGACCTACTGCTGTCATACAACAAAGGGAACTAAATTCAGTGTCTTGTAATAACCTATAATGGAAAAAAATCTGAAAAATATACACATACATATATAAACACACACATGCATGTATGTATGTATGACTGAATCACTGCTATACACCTGAAACTAACATAAAAATCAACTAACTACTTCAATTCTTTAAAAAAAAAAAAGATATAAAAGACATTTCTCACCACTGAGTTTATTGATGGTAAAACACTTTCGATCATGTTCTAGAGTTAATTACTCTTGAATTTGACTCTGTTAGTCTTTTAAATCAAATTCAATTACATACATGAATCAATGAAAACACACTTAGCTTGAAGAGCAGTTAAACCAAGAAAAGGCATTACAAGTTGTAATACTAAATTGGTAGACGCTTTATTACCTGCCCTAATTCAGATCATACACTTTCACACCTGCTTTGCTCAGAAGCAACAAAGGCAGAAGGCATTTCAAAAAAACACCTTCATCCTCTATGGTATCTCTTCCAGGTATTTTCAAGCAGAAATCGTTTGAATATTTCAAGTTAATAAGAAACGGAAACCACTCCAGCAATCATTCAAATTCTAATTTCAGGAAACCTAAATGTCAGTTAAAACAGTTAACCTTGGCCCTTTTTAGTGATGTTCAATACTTATTTATAGAAGATGGTAGTAGCATGGGGCTTCCTTCCATTTAATTTGTGCTTTAAGCATCTAAGCCTTGGAAAGGAGACCAGAGGTCATCATAGACTCTAACCCTGGTGGACCTCTCCTCCATCCAATGACATGCTTCAAAGGTTGTCAGCATCACTGCCAGTGTCACAGTCACCTTCAACCTGTGTGCAACTTCACTTGACTTCATTCTAAGAGCACACTCAGGTACAGGTTCCAGCTTTTCCAAAACCAGGTCAAGATCCTGCTCATTTGGACACCCACCTTACAATACCCTTACAGTAAAATCCAAGTTCACCTCCAAGGTCTACGTGCAATGGCCACTATCTCATCTTTGAGTCACACTGGTCTTGCAGCACTTCCTCAAGCTCACTAGGTTCTTTTCTGGCTCAGGGCCTTTGGTGGTGCTGCTCCTTCTTCCCCCAGATCATCACGAGGTAGACTCCTTAGAATCCAGGTCCTGCCTAAAGTATCAACTTCTCAGAACAGCCCTCCCCAACCGATCGAACTAATATTGCATACCCCATTCTCTCTTATCATTAGCTGTTATTTTTGCCTGCATTTACTCATTAACATGTCTATTGCCTGTTATGTGGGTACACATAAGGCAACAAGCTTTATAATAACAGCAGTTGATAAAAAACTAAGGCTGATGTGGGATATAAAATTCATTAGGTTGCCAGGCATAGTTCTAAGTACCTTAGTTCTCTCAACAACCACCTAAGGCAACTAACCAATACTTTCTTCCTCATTTCACAAATGGGAACACCAAACACATTGAGGTTAAATACTTTGCCCAGGACACACAGCTACTCAGGGATAAAACTAGGATTCAAATCCAGAAGTGTGTGGGTCCAGAATTCATACTCTTAACCATCATCACATTCTGCTGCCTTCCTGTCAGAGCAGAGACCTTCTCTGTTCAACTCACTGCTGGATGCTGGGAAGAAAAGGCTTAGAAAAAGGGAGCTAATTCATCTCCTACCCCATCACCCCAAATACTGCCAGCCTCCACAGTGCACTCAGCTTCTTTGTTGCCAGGTACAATCTGAAATAATATAACATGGGTGACTCAGCTATAAATTTCTTCAATCACAGAGCAACAATTTTAAGTATCCAGAGAGCATCACTTTCTTCATCCAAAGGGCCTAAATAGCTACTCAATTCACTCAGTTTTTTTAAATTCCAGGGAAAAAAAGGAGTTTTAGAGAGAACAGCCAGGTTTGGGGGGTTTCATGTTTTGTTGTTTTTGCCACAGTCAACTTACAGAGATCTCAAGATCTCTGAAATAATAAATAAGAATTGAACATGAAAAACCCAGCCCAATTTTTTTTTTTTTATAGTAATCTGTCAAACAAGGTACAACCTCAGCCTACAAGCCCTTGGTGCTCCTCTAGCTCCTATGCGGACTACAGTATTTCTATCTTCAAGAGATCACATTCCCAGGGCTGGGAAGTAAGTAGCCTGCTGCTTAATCAAAATGCCATCCAACAAAACCTTCCTAGCAGTTAACTACGGTTTCCTTCAGGAGCACTTGGCTGGAAGCTCACTGGGATGTGTGGTTTCAGCTATTTGTACTCTTCAGGGCTGTGCTATTTTTGCTCAAAGCAGTGTAGCCCAGCAACCCCAAGGAACCCTGATTAGCTTCTTTGGGGACGTACTTACAGAACTCTTAGCTCTCTTCACTTCAGGGAACTGAATGGCAGGATCTCTGTTTTACTGCATAAAATACTCAGAGACATATGAGCAACAATTAAAGCCTCTTCTGGAATCTTGTCTCTCACTGTTCCTCATTTTGTTTTTAGAAACCAGGTCAGCAGTAGGAACTGGAACGTACGCTTCAGCTCTCTAAAGAACAGCTGCACTTATACACTTGAAGATAAGGGGTCCTAAGGAGATCTTTATGAGTGAATATTTTATGCAATAATAGGACATACTGATAACTCCAGTGTCTGGGAACTCCATCATTCAGGTGCTTCTGGTGGTGGTTTAGTTGTTAAGTCATGTCCAGCTCTTTCAACCCCATGGACTATAGCCTGCCAGGCTCCTCTGTCCATGGGATTTCCCAGGCATGAATACTGGAGTGGGTTGCCATTTCCTTCTCCAGGGGATCTTCCCAACCCAGGAATCGAACCCAGGTCACCTGCATTGCAGGCAGATTCTTTACCAACTGAGCTATAAGGAAAGCCTCAGACGTTTCTAGCACCAGGCGATGAGACCAAGGATGCAAAGTCAGTCTCTCCTGATAAACTGAGCCCAGCAATATTGCAAGATTCGGCTGCACTCTTGGCTTTAGAGAGTCCATCTTGAAAGTATATGCTAATGACTGGAGATGAACTGGCCTGCAAAGTGGGTCAGTGCAACGGATCACCATTCCTGAAAGAGCTGCTGAGTCCTGGGTGAGAGCATATCTGAACAACCATCAGGGCCAGATGCAGACGGGGAGAATGAGGCTGGGGCATTTGTGTGCAGGGTCAGATCCTGAGTTTATTTTCAATTTTAGTATTTGTCATAAATTTTTGCATTAATTTAAAAGTATTGCATTTGCTATTATTTACCTTGATTATTGAGCTTTTGACACCCCAGAAATTTTGCAACCAAGATGAGTGCTTCATTCTAGTTGCTGCCCGGGCAGCCCATCTCTATGGAGTAACTGCTTACATCTTAAGTTTCATGTGTCAGTGGATTTACTCATCTCTGTTATGTCATTTGATTTAATCCTCACAACAACCCTATGAGGCAGGTGCTGTTATGATCTCCATTTTACTCAAGACAAGTTATATAACTTGCCCAAGGTTGCAGGGAGTCCAAGGGCTTCCCTCCTAAAGGAGCCAGAGGGGAATGGGTAGCTGTACTGGTATCTCTTGACAAGTAAGCTTCAAACCCCTTCCTGCATTGCACTGCCTACCTTCGCTTAAAGAAAAAGGATACCAAGGAATACAACATAACCCTCAATGTATCAGCCCCAAAATAGCTTGAAATAGCTTGTGCTGGACTATCACAAGCCAAATACAAGCAACATAAGACTTCTCCTTAAAAGAATATTTAGACAAACAAGCATCTAAGCTTCTGCAACTCCAATGGATACTTCAAATATGACTTATGCACCACAAGAGAAAAACAACCTCAGTTACCTAATCTGAGCCAGAACCAATCTTGCTGCAACCTTGGTAAGGCCACGCACATGCCTTAAAAAATTAAATCAAGGGTGAAAGAATCTGAGATGTATGCATTTGCACCTGGGGAACGTCAAAGCAAGAGCTA
This sequence comes from Dama dama, assembly GCF_033118175.1. Taxonomy (NCBI): domain Eukaryota; kingdom Metazoa; phylum Chordata; class Mammalia; order Artiodactyla; family Cervidae; genus Dama; species Dama dama. Next base: position 40,115,163 of record NC_083704.1, on the reverse strand, counting down.
ATTTTAGGACTGGCTGGCCTGTTCCAAACCCTTTACCTTAATTAAACACTTATACTAGTAGAGCGGAGAGGTTGGCCCTGATTCAGATGCACACCCCAACTCATCCACGGATAAAATTAGGATAGGTTGTAAATGTATTTATAGAACCTATGTCTTCATCTGAACCTAAGGATCTCTGCAAATATTAACTCTTCTTCTAAGATAAGTTGATCTTTATTTTCTAAGTTAATTTAATATGGGTAAAATCTAGGACACATCAATAGAAAAACTCATGTCATATTATTATGAATAACACACAGTTTCATTTCATGTGCCAATTCTAATAACCTGAGAATAACTGCAACCACAATTGCGTTTGGTGGGAGAAGGTGCCAAAATTGATCAGCTGTGTCTGTCGTGGGCTTGGGGAAACAACGACCACATAGACAACCCATTTGCTACTCTGATCCTAAACCCTTGCCCTTGAGTTGATTATCCAAAAGCCAGTGAAAGACAGCAATCTATTAACTAGGGCAGAAGTCTGCAGCATGTAATACATCCTTCTTGACTGAGACATGGTGTAGACTTAAAATGGACACTATTTTGTTTTAGTTTTCCATTTTCAGTTCTCTTGGATTTTCGGCAATGCCACTAGCCTTTTCACCTGAACCCACAGATGCAAAAAACTTGAGCCAAATTGGGTCTATCCCAAATCACTGTCTGAAATCATAGCCCCATTGTTCTGAGACAATATGACATTTCCTCCAAAAAGGTGGTTAGTAAATAAACAATCAAATACTGGAAATGAAGTTTATTTTAGCCTCTCAAAGTATCAGGGGAAAAAAGGCATGGGATTCATTCCTTTATACAGTTTATTAGTCCTGTACTCCCTTCCATGACTTTCAATCCCATTGAACTTTTCAGAATGTGATACATAAAGAATTTTCACTGAGATCAAGACAGATAGATAGACATTTCAAACTTTTCCCAATTGTTTATCACATACATTTCCAATGAGGAAGAACCTAAATACTGACTTACCAGCTAGATCCAATCAGCCATTGACAATATCCTTGAATATGACAAAAATAATCAGGCTACCAAATAGGCCACTGTGATCATTTTGGCCCTTCTCAGAAAAAACTAAAGTCAAGAACAAGGTCTCAGCTTAAATGCTATCTTCTGCCAAGTCCTTGACTTGTCACTCCCTATACTGATGATGTAAAGAACAACTTCTCTCACATGTTCCTGAAACTCTGTGAACTCCATCCAATACTCAGCATGCTTTTAGTTACATGCTCAGAGTAAGAGAATGGCTATCTAATTCATCATGGAACTTGAGAGGCTAACAGCCTTACAAAAGTCTCACAAGACGTAGTTAACAACTGAGGAAATGGGCTTGCCATCAGTATCAAAAGTGGGTTGCAAGGGCTGCTACAAAGAACTGGACTTAGGTAGAACTTCAAATTACTCCAAAGCAAAATAAAAGTAAAATCTCCCCTCTTCTCCACAATATTAATCTGAAAAAAATAGTGTTAGGTACTCAAGCGTGTCCAACTCTTTGTGATCCCATGGACTGTAGCCCGCCAGGCTCCTCTGTCCATGGAATTCTCCAGGCAAGAATACTGGAGTGGAAAGCCATTCCCTCCTCCAGGGGAATCTTCCTCACCCAGGGATCAAACTTATCATCTGAGCCACCAGAGAAATCCCAATCTGAGAATAAAATGGCATTATCTTTTGAAAAATACATAATGGTCTATTATATTTATATATTTAAAAAGGGGGAAGATATAAACATGCAGATTGACCACAACAATTCCATTAAGCATTCCCACCCTGGTATAAACAGAATTAAAAAAAAAAAAAAAAATATTAGGTTCAAGCATCCATGAATGCAAAACCACATTTTTCCATTAACCGCTAACACACTGCCTTCTAAGAAGGCACTCAGCTTATAGTGGATGAATGAGAGAGAAGGTGAACTAAAGGATGATGATAATGATGACTAGTAATAACATCAGGAAAGTAATATTAATGACAAATATACTTAGTACTTCCTGGGTGCCAGGTACATTGTATGCGTTAACTCATTTAAACCTCCCACTAGTTTATACACTATACCTATGGTAGTTATCACCTGAGGCTGTAATATCACTATTCCTATTTTACAAATCTGGAAAACTGAGACAAAGAAAGGTTAAATAACCTGGCAAAGTTACCCAAGAAAGTAGCTGCTCCCAGCTAATGTTTCCGTCCATTCTAGGAATGCTGAGTGATGGAAAGATGAGGGCATGAGGAAATAATGAGAGGATAATTGGGAGGAAGAGAAGAACATGGGAGGGGCAGATAAATGATTTATTTAAAGGACTGGCCACCAAACCCTTTAATTTTTTTTTTTTAAACACAATATTTATCTAAAAAGAAAATGTACTTAGAGAAAAGCATTCAAATTTGAAATCATGCTATCTAAATCTCGTTGTCAGTGCCAATTCTTTCTTTTTTCTTTTTTTGGCTATGCTGCACTGGCATGCAGGGTCTTAATTCCCTGACCAGGCATTGAGCCAACACCCCCTGCCCTGGAAGCATGGAGTCTTAACCACTGGACTGCCAGGGAAGTCCCATTCATTCCAATTCTCTTAATCCAAATTCTGTAAGTAAATTTTAAAAGACAGAAAAGCCCAGAGTTGCCATGCTCACCAGTTGTTTTAAAGTCACTTCACAGAGACCTCAGAGAACCACACTGTACTCTGCATTATTGGGATAAAAGAACTTCATTTAATTTTCACAACTTCAAAGGGGAACACGAGTAAACAATGGTCCATAAATCAGGAGCTATTGAAGCAGAAAGCAAGAGGACAGAAATAAATAGTAAGTCTACATAATAAAGAAAAGGAAGCAAATATTTATGTCAGAAAGCAAACAAGTTCTCCTTTATGAGGTAGCTTGGATTTTTCTTCTTCTCTAAGAAACCCCATGCATTAAAACAACCAAGCTCCTCGCTCTTAAAAAACTTTTTCTTTTTTAAAATTTTTATAGGCTAGACTGTGCCGTCCCAAGACTATCATGAAGGCTTTTGCAAGCTCTTAGTTCCAGGGTCTCTTAGTCACAGGGAGCTTCAAATTCAGTCTTGCAACCTTTTCTCATAGTGAGTTTAGATATACGTGACTATAATCTACTGACAGGAATGAAATTACATCACTGTCAATACAACTTTACACATGAGCCCCATTACCAGACCACACATCCTCTAAGACACCAGTAATTAATATTTTTTATGAAACCATAACCATGTAATAATGGCAGTAACTCCACATGGCATATTAGGTATGCATTAAAAGCACAAATTTATTAGGCATAAATATTTAAAATATACCATCATTTTTATAGCTTGTTTGGCAGTTATTCCCTTTATGAATGCACGGTGGAAAGTACCCAAGTGTCTCCCGACCTCTGCCCAGGACTGGGACTGAAGTATGTCGACAGTGAGGAGACAGATAACAGAACAGGGATCTGCCTTCGTTCTGGAAGCTGCGCCTTGTGTAGGAATACCCAGCACTAGACAAGGAGCAGGGAGCCTGCCCAAGTTCAGCCCCAGAGATAAGGAGGGGGTGGGAACTGAATCCCAAGCCAATCTCAGGCTGAAGTGCTCACAGAAACCCCCTCCCTAAATCACTAGGCTCTTCTCAGAGCCACTAGGAAAAGGTCAGATGCCCAGGGGCCTAGGCCAAGAGATGAAGGCGCCTGTCTTCAGATAAAACCCAGTTGCAGCCAAAACGGCACTGCAGGGAAAATATCGCTTCGCTATTTTAAGTTACATAATTAAGATGTCCACTCCTGCAAGGTCAGAGGGTGCTGCAGCGCAGTGCTGTTTTAAGAATCTGAGCTCTGAAGGCAGCCAGAGGTCCCCACTTACAAGACTAGGGTTAAGTACTGAGCTACATGCAAAATACATACACACCATCTTTTGAGTCTTAGTGTATAAAACATCTCATAGAATATTTACAAGTCTGTAAGGGGATTATGCGCAGTGGGGTTGGGGGAGGCTCAAGGTGGCATAGTAGGAATGCAAGATATTCTTGTCGGGAGAATCTCAGGGACAGAAGATATGGGCAGCTCCATGGAACCAGGATGCACAGCAGGAGGTGGGCAAGGAAGCGAGGCTTCATCGGTATTTACAGCCGCTCCCCATCTCTCACACGACTGCCTGAGCTCCACCTTCTGTCAAGTGTAACACACTTGGATCATCGTGAAACCATTCCTCCACACCCGGTCAGTGGTGCCAAAAAGGTTGGGGACCACTGTTCTCCAGCGAAGCTATCCCATTACAGGAGCCACCAGCCACACATGGCTACTGAGTTCTTGAAATGAGGCTAATGTAACTCAGGAATTAAATGTATTATTTTATTTTATTTCTATTCAATTAATTGTAATTATTTAAATGTAAATAATATGAACACAGGACAGGATAAGCTCTTGAGCACTTGGATGATCCAGGGCCTGGTTGGCACTAGTAAGGAAACTTTCAAACTCTCAGGCCAGTGCTCTTTCCCACAATATCAAACATCAGGAGTTCCGTGTACAAACTAGTTCTCTGACCTACATCCACCATATTAACTAAGACAAAATGCTTGGATGGCATCACCACCACAATACACACAAGTTTGAGCAAACTCTGGGATGATGAAGGACAAGGGAGCCTGGCGTGCTGCCTTTCACGGGGTCACAAAGTATCGGACACAACTTAGCAACTGAAGCAGCAGCCATTCTGTGCTAAATCACAAGGGCTCCCACATGTTATCCTTCAACTCTTCATACATCCACATACTACATTCTTACAGCCCATCAAAATATGGCTCAGAGAAACTAACTAATTTGCCCAGTGTCACACAGCTTGTAAGTGACAGGAGTCAGAATTTAAAACAGTTAGCTTCTGACTCCAGCTTACTTAAAGCTGGATTTTAACTGCCAGCACCACTTACTTCTATCAAATGATGCTGATGCCTTTCCTGATTACCTCATAGTGTTATAAGGCTAAAATGAGAACAGGGATCGGAAAATGCACTGAAAATATAAGACAGGTGTAAGTTATTATCTGAATACCTTTTTTTTTAAGTTTGAAAAACAAAAATCCTCTCAACTTTTCAGAGCTTATTAATGGGGACTTAGGACATGCCCATCAAAAAAGAAACCTACATCAGCAAGTAATGGAAATATTCAGAAGCTTCCCCAAGTCACTCAGATCTCCACTTGTCCTGAAACTTAAGGTTGTTGTTTGTATGTAAGATCCAATTTTTTTTTAGCCTATGGCTCCCAGAAGCCAGGAAGGCCAACTATTTTCGAGTTGAAGGGTAAATCAGGCATAATTGAGTTCCTAATAATGTTAGAAACTGTCCCTAGGAAGAGGAAGAATTCATACAGCACCCATAAGCCCACTGGGAGATGGGGAGGGTAGATATTTCTCTTCACCCACACTACTGCGTCTGAGCCATCATCTGGAACAAAGCAATACTTCTATCACCAGTGTGGAAACACACAACTTCCAAGACCCTACCACAAATGAGGGCAAATCCAGAGCTAACCCACTGCAGTAAAAACCAAGTAAACACAATGAGGTACAGGGAAAGGGAGTCTAACTTCAAGACACCAAATTCAGACCTGACTATATATTTTATTTTAGTTGTAATTAACAGCCACTGTTCATTTCAAGCACTACAATGAGCCCAGCTGTTCCATTTTGGGGACTATGAACAGTCCGAGAGCAAAAATATAGGGTAGGTTCTATAATTATAATTAGCAAGTAGTCATTTTTTTAAATCACCCACCACTAATGTGAAATATTTTCTCCTCATACTCTTCCTATGCTATTTCTTATCTTTCTCCAGACTTGCTAATTAATAATAGTTGTAAGACATGATACCCTTAATACATTTGATGGCACATTTTTTTGGTATTTTTTTTTTAAACTGAAGGAAAATTGCTTTACAATGCTGTGTTGATTTCTGCCATACCAATATGAATCAATCATAATTATATTATATATTTTCATGGCACATGTTAAGAATGCATTTTCTCACTTGAACATTACTGAGCTGGGAGATATGCAGGGTATGGATGAGTCTCTCTATGTCACTTAACTAAAATTCAGAAAGATATAGCCATTTACCTACAGTCCTCAAGTTAAAACATGGCAGAACTGAGCCTAGAACCCAAGTTTGCTCACTTTCACTCCAGTATCACCAAACTGTATACCTAAAATGTTTCCTCTGAAGATACTATTTAAAGCACTGTAATTATTTCTGTACAACCAGTAGTCTTGAAAATCACAGTTTTGAGAAGATTAACATAGACATAAAATAAAACATGAGTTAAAACAGGTAGAGACTAAAGAAAGACTATTTGACCCTATTCTAGGCTCAGTTCAGTTCAGTTCCGTCACTCAGTTGTGTCTGACTCTTTGTGACCCCATGAACCGCAGCACACCAGGCCTCCCTGTCCATCACCAACTCCCAGAGTCCACCCAAACCCATGTCCATTGAGTCAGTGATGCCATCCAACCATCTCATCCTCTGTCGTCCCCTTCTCCTCCTGCCCTCAATTTTTCCCAGCATCAGGGTCTTTTTCAATGAGTCAGCTCTTTGCATCAGGTGGCCAAAGTATCGGAGTTTCAGCTTCAACATGAGTCCTTCCAATGAATACACAGGCTCAGTAGTTTTCAATTCCAGCTGCACAACAGACTCACCACAGACATTTTTCAGAAAAACACGTTCTACTTGTAACCCATTTTCAGAAATTCTGATTTAACTGATAAGGCTTGGGACAGGGAGTTTGTTGGGTTTTAATATCTTCCCACATGAATCCAATGTACTTCAGCTGAAAAACCACTGCTACAGGTCAAAGCTCAGTACCCAAAATACATGGGCAAGGATGGTACGTGAAATGATTTTGTCATACCAGGCACATTTTGTGTGTGTGTGTTAACAGCTGTATTTTCATTTTTATGAATATTTGGAAAACATTAGTGATCATATAAAACCAAGGATTTTACAGACTTTAACAGACTATCTTGTAAAAAAGTTTCTGAAAAATATATGTAAAAAATAGTACAGGTGGTAGACAGACATAGAAAAAAAATTATGAAGGTGGTTCAAGCATGGCTGAAGTCTAGATCTTTGAAGATAAAAGATGGAGGTTGGGAGGGGTCTTGAGAGAAAGGAGACAGGAAAAAGCAGACACAGGAAAAGGAACCAGCAAGAGGCAGAAGGAGTTAACAAGAGTGCACCATGACAAAGTGCAGGAAAATGAAGTCACTTCTCAGTTCTCTATCTTGCTCCAAGTACTATAAATACCTGGTAGGGTTTCAGTAAGCATTCCACCACAGGCAGAAAAAGGAAAAGTTAAAGATTAAGGAGGTTGCTGATGGAAGACCAACATTGAAACCAAATGCTCAGGCTAATTGCCTTAGAAAGACCCACAAGTCCCTTGAGGAAGGTGCCACCTACTACGGCAGCCTGCCAGAGATCGGCCCTGGAGGAAGAGAGACTCTCCTTATTTAGCTGAAGTTTCTAAAACCATCCAAGCATAGCTATCAAGCCATTCTCAGGCACATGCATGCTTCAAGTTTCATTCTTCAAATTCAGTTCCTGCCATGGCGCTATATACCTTTGAGGCAGTCTGCCTCCTCACACAGGGTAAGTGATGAGCATGAACTCAGTATAACATAATGTTCCTAAAGTCTACGAACCACTTGCTCAGGGATGGCTCAAGGAAGAGAATTCCAACCATGAAAACTCACTCATCTTCAGTCATGTGCCAATGGACAGGAGGAGAATTCCGATGGTATACACACACAGAAATGAGTGGATCACATTTTGAGAAAATTACTCCTGTCTAATTCTCTCTCAATCCTTCAAATTTTGGATCTCAGAAGGCCAGAGTTTAGAACTAGAGGGTTTTTTCCCCATCTAACACTGGTTAATCGCACTTTTTTTTCTTAATTGGATGAAAATTGCTTTACACTGTTGTGTTGGTTCTGTCATACAACAGTGCAAATCAGCCCTAATTATACATATAACAGCTCCTTCTTGTGCCTCGATTCCCTCCCCCATCCCGCTCCTCCAGCTCACTCTTTAATGAATGGACAACAGGACTCAGGCCCAGAAGCTTGTATTTAAGATGGGTTACATTCATGGCAAACAGTGCGGGTTTCCACAGAAAACTGATATAAAGCTTGCTCCTAAAACACATCTAATTCTTTAAAAGTGACTCAGTTACAGAAAAACAGGTTAATAGTCCAGTAACAGCATGTGAATAGGGGGGAAATTGTGAAGGTGGTTTCCAAATGACTCATATTTGAGGACTTCTGTTTCAGATATGTGTTTTAGTGTTCTCTTTCAATGGCATTATATGTGTGTCTCTACAGCTTCAGTATATTTATGAGACGTAGGTGTTGGAAATGCAGAACTAGACATCACTTTTTCTCGTTCCCAGGAAACTGAAAAAAATAGCTCGCATGAGCTCATCCTAGCTGTCTCCTGGCCTGCTTCTGATGCAATGAAATTCAAACATTTACCAACCACTACTACACTGAAGACTTTAACCGACCAAAGATACGTTTTGATGTAGATTCTTTTCTTGCTTAGATTCCTCCCTACATCTCATGTTGATATTAGTTTAAAAAAAAAATAAATCCCAAAGCCATGAGAAAAAAGTGTGCAGGCTGATGGCACAGAAATGTTCAGGTGCCAAAGAGATGCAGAGTTTGATCATGGGCAATCAAATTCCTGGTGGTTCAGGGTGTAAAGTGTCTGCCTGCAGTGTGGGAGACCCAGGTTTGATTTCTGGGTCAGGAAGATCCTTTCAAGAAGGAAATGGCAACCCACTCCAGTATCCTTGCCTGGAAAATCCCATGGACAGAGGAGCTTGGTAGGCTATAATCCATGGGGTCAAAAAGGGTCAGACACAACTGAGCAACTTCACTTTAACTTTCACAATCAAATTAATCTCCTCAAACCTCCACATCTTCCTAAAGCTTTAAGATGACAAAATGAAATAATGCACAAAAGGTGGGTCAGTGTACTAACTGACATATAATAGGCGTTTCATAAATGTCAGCTTGCTTTCCCTTTCTCTAAAAAAAATAAAAAAAAAAAAAAGCCAGTTATAGAGTTAAGGAATCAGGACCTCACTTAATGGAGAACCATTGGATCAGGCCTTAAGGTGCTCGTTATAATGACACAAAGCTAATTTGCTTGCTTTGCATGATTTTACCAGCAACTCATCTGATGTCAGATTCCCCACTGACACTTCAAACTGACAGTTTTTTGGCCTATTTTCCACAGGGTGTGGCTCTGCTTTGCTGGAACAAATGTTGAGGTAGCTAGAGGCTGGGTCACTGTAGGAATTGAGAGACAATTAGAAAAACCAGCAAGCCCTTACTGAACACCTACTGACCAAGAATAACTTCCATCCAAACAGACTTCACAATTAGTCATTCATTCAACAAATGCTGGCGAGGCACTGTTTGCTAAGCCTGTTCTAGGTTCCACAGACCGAACTCAGAAATTTGTTCACAGCTATAGCCTTAACAATCCTTGATAGGTTCTCTCTCTTTTTTTTAATCAAATTGAATGACATTTGATCAAAACAAGCCTATGCCTTCAGCAGTTCAAACACAATCTTATCAGATCTTATCAGACTACTTGCTATATCATCTTACAGTTTTTGAACTCCATGAGGTTAACATGATCTGTAGAGAGATCACAGGGAATTCTCTGGCTGCCCAGTGGTTAAAACCCTGCATCACCACTGCAGGAGGTAGGGGTTTGATCGCTGGTTAGGGAACTAAGATCCTACATGCCACATGGCATGGACCAAAAAAAAGAAAAAGAGAGAGATCACACACACACATACCCATCTTGGGGTGGTTAAGTAAACTTCTCCCAACACAGCTAATAAATACCAAGGAACAAAACCCCACCTGACTCCAAGATCCATGCTCTCCATCTCGAGCCTGCTCTACCTCTTCAGAGGAGAGAATCAACTCCATGCCTGCCCTCAAGAAGTTTATCATCTCATGAAAACTAGAGAACAACCCATAGCTTGGAGGCAAATCAACAAACACAGAAAATGGTAAATGGTAAGCCAAAGGGAACACTTTCAACACAAAGTCCTCTAGAACTCAGCATCCCATGAGCAACTCATTGCCCTCTTCAAAATACTTTTAACTTGGGAAACTATATCAAATCTCTTTCTTCCCATCCATACACTACGGCTTCCCAGGTGGCACCAGTGGTAAAGAAACCACCTGCCAATACAGGAGACGTAAGAGACATGAGTTCAACCCCTGGGATGGGAAGATCCCCTGGAGGAGAGCATGGCAACTCACTCCAATATTCTTCCCTGGGAAATCTCATGGACAGAGGATCCGGGCATGCAATGTATGGTCCATAGGGTCGCAAAGAGTCAGACACAAACAAAGCAACTTAGCACACACACATACACTAAGCTCCAAGATGTACAGAGACCAGCCCAGTGATGCACCCACACTTAGTGCTGACTAAATATCTCCTGGATATTTAATGCTTGTGCTGGATGAAGCACAAGCTGGAATCAAGATTGCCAGGAGAAATACCAAGAACCTCAGATATGCAGATGACACCACCCTGGTGGCAGAAAGAGAAGAACTAAAGAGCCTCTTGATGAAAGTGAAAGAGGAGAGTGAAAACAATGGCTTAAAACTCACCATTCAGAAAACAAAGATCAAGGCATCTGGTCCCATCACTTCAAGGCAAATAGATGCAGAAACAATGGAAACAGTGACAGACTTTATTTTCTTAGGCTGCAAAATCACTGCAGAAGGTGACTGTAGCCAGGAAATTAAGAGACGCTTACTCCTTGGAAGGAAAGTTATGACCAATCTAGACAGCATATTAAAAAGCAGAGACATTACTTTGCAAGCAAAGGTCCATCTAGTCAAAGTTACGGTTTTTCCAGTAGTAATATATGGATGTGAGAGTTGGACCATAAAGAAAGCTGAGCACCGAAGAATTGATGCTTTTGAACTGTGGTGCTGGAGAAGACTCTTGAGAGTCCCTTGGACTGCAAGGAGATCCAACCAGCCCATCCTAAAGGAGATCAGTCCTGAATATTCATTGGAAGAATTGATGCTAAAGCTGAAACTCCAATACTTTGGCCACCTGATGGGAAGAACTGACTCATTGGAAAAGAGCCTGATGCTGGGAAAGATTGAAGGCAGGAGAAGAAGGGGATGACAGAGGATGAGATGATTGGACGGCATCATCAACTAGATGGACATGAGTTTGAGCAAACTCTGGGCGTTGGTGATGGACAGGGAAGCCTGGCGTGCTGCAGCCCATGTGGTCGCAAAGAGTCGAACACAACTGAGAGACTCAACTGAACTATCTCCTGAATGCATGTTTCAAATACCTTTTTAAAACCAAACTAACCAAAACTTAGGGGCTTAGAACAAATTCAACCACCATTTCATTATTTTGAAAGTGGTATCTTATTTAATGGAGCCGGGGTCCCTGACACACCTTGTATACCCACGAGTTGGGGGTCCCAACAAGAATGGTTGAATGGTTAGAAATGCTTACAAAGTGTTAAGAAATCAGGTGCTAAAAGTGAGGGGCACAGAGTCTTGGACTGGAAGCCTCCCCACCAACATACAAGATTCGGGGTGGGGGGAGAACACTGTATTGTTCCTCACTGACTGCCCCTGGCTCACACACTGCAGGCCCCAGACAAACACGGAAGGCACCGTCCATGACCCTCTGATGAGTCACCCAGCTCTGGCATCTCCCTGGTGCAGACAACAAGAAACACATTTCCATAAAGGCGCCGAGATAAGCAGCAGCATAAATAACACAGCAATCTGGTCTCAGGATGGATTTTCTACCCAATGGTGCCTGTCCAGAGGGTTTGGCAATAGCCAATTACTACAACGAGTCATTAGGAGGTAAGCGGCTTGAGTTGACCCAACACAGAGAAGTCGAGAAATAATAAGAGACAGACAGGTTTGGTCCCCCTGGAAGCTCAAGTTAACTGGAAATTGAAAAAAAAATTTTTTTAACCACACAGCTGATGGAAACAAAAGGACACGATCTTTTCTCCCATTTTCCCTGTAGGCAATTAGGGAAGGATGGCTCCCTTACAGGCTTTTTTTTTTGAGAAAGGGGTCAGATTCGAAGTGTCTCCAGGCCCCAAACAACGAATTCAAATCCTACTCCAGCTATAGTCAGGGGAGTAGGGGAAATGAAGGAATAGCAAGCGCATTCCTAAAACACCAACTTAACAACCTCCCATAATCTCTTCCAGCTGAGAGAGCACTGCTCCACTGGGTCCTTCTATTCCCACTTGTAATTATTCAAGTGCACTGGTTTCCATAGTACTCAACATCCAAGTACCAAGTCCATGCTGTGTGAACCCTGGCAATAGGTTCTTCGTAATGAGAGTCTGTACAACAATTCAAAAGGCTCTTTATCTGCTTCCTAATAATAACCAGAGTTCTCTGAATTTGCGTCCTAGACATACAAGTGTGGATCAGAATCTAGGACCCACCAGTCAAGAGCTCAGTAACCTTGGGCCACTACTGCACTTCTCCAAGCCTCAGTTTCTTCATCTATAATAAGAGAATAATTTTAACACCCACCTCATAAAGATGTTAGGAAGTTAAAAAAAAAATGGTATGTCAAGTGCTTTGCTCAGGACATAGCACCCAATAAACTCTCAATAATTGCTAGCTACTATTATAACTTGCCTTTTTATACCACACCTAACCCTACATTAGCAGTGAGACACTTCATTCTTTTTAAGTCTAATTCCATCCCATTCAAGTCTAACTGAATTTCAAATATACACCAAAAACTAAAAAAGAGATACAGGCACAGCTGCCAAATGGCAAGTGAAAAGCCGTAATTTTCCATCATTGGAATATATTTAGTGATAACTATAAATGAAAAACTAAGGGGAAAAAAAAATTCCCAACTTCAAATCACCCTCCCAGTCTGCCGGTCTGAAAACCAAAAATGAAGTTAGACTTCCGCTAGCTTTGCTCCTTTCCACTCCCGTCTGTCAAGGTTGGGTGGAGAATTCCCACATTTCCTGTTCTGAGCTGGGAGCTCTCTGCCAGGTAAAGCAAGAGACACTCCAGTTTGTGTTGACAGCTGGGACAGTCAGGGGAGGGGCTGGGAACTCAGGAAGCTTTCTGCCATTCTTTCTGGGGTGTTTCTGATAGTATAAGCACCCTAATCTGAGAGAGGGCCCCAGTCAGCCAGGGTTAAAGATTTAATCACCAAGACATGCCTGCTGCTTAAGCAACTCATGTGTGGCCATACGCAGTATCAAATGACATCATCACCAGGATACACCTTGCTGGGTGTTCAACTTTCAACTTCTCACTCCTGAAAAAGAAACAGCCTGCTGGTTCCTAATATGCTTAGTGAAGGCAGAAATTTAATTGGGATATAGATGGATCTTTATATTACATCCCACAGATTATGTTGCCTCTAGCCCTTGACACTCTCAAGAGAATAGTTTCTGCTCCAGGGACGACTTAAAAATGTGCATGAGTGCACACCTCGGCCTTGATGGACGTGGTCTGGCAACAAACTTCCTCACTTCCTCTGACCAGCATGTGCGAAACTTCATACAAGATCCAAACCACGAAAACCTCCACCACGTTGACCACAGACCAATGTTCAGATTTGCCAAGACCTATAAAACTATAGCGATATCACACTAGGAAGAAAAAAATATCAACCTTAAAGAACTCTAAACAAATGACAAAGTAAAATACATCTACATGATATTAAAGGCAGTATGTTCTACCTCATCATCTCACCCACTATCTAAACTATCTTGTTCCAGTATTTGCTGTTGTGTTTACTATCTTTTCCCTCCACCCCTGCTCCCCTGAAACAAGAATAATAAATGATCCTTGAGTGCAAGAACTTTATCAATCTTGTTCATCATTGTAACTCTGACCTTACAAGGTATAGCAAATAGTAGTGGGTATGGACTCAAATTTTTTCTGGCAAATCTCTCTCTCTCCCTCTCCTATAACCAAGGTGGGAGAAATATACTTCACTAACATGTCTTGGCTATGTGTCTAAATGACAGTGTCATGTCACTTCCAAGACAAGACTTATCTGTCTACATCTATACCTGCTTGCCCCTCTAGGAGCTTGGGTTCTTGCACCACAAGGAGAACCTGCCCTAAATTACCAATGCCCCCACAGCCTAGGCCCCAGAAAGACACTTGCAGAAAAGAGCTCCTTGGCCAACCTGCAGACGTGGAAGTGTGAGAATAAAAACTTCCTGTTGAATAGCATGGAGTCTGGAGTGACTGTTACACGCCACTTCTGTACCAATAGATGACTAACACAGCAGCGTCTCAATATATTTTTTTCATTTCTTCCCATGTACGTTTGCTAAAGTAACTAAAGAAAAAAATCTCATTCCACTTAGCACTTCTAAAACTCCACTATTTGTGACAGTTCTAAACACATCAAGTTTTAAGCCTCGTTTTGCTTCCTGTGTGTAATAAAAAATACGTATTCAGAAACTGGGACCAAAGAGACCAACAATGATCTATTTGGTCTTCCTTATTTAACCAGAACCAAAAGATAATGACTACTTCTTCCATTTATAGATTATACTCTGAAACCATGGATTTTCTTTTTTAACCCCCTCCTTTCCTAAAATGCTGGTGAAGGCTTCAAGCTCATAAGATACCAACTTTAATGGGGTACTATCCCTTTCGTCTAGTGCAGAAAGCCTTGAAGCTCATAAAATTAAGGCTGCAAACTTTTAAGGCATATAGCTTTGTAGGGTTATTGTTGATGTATTTCCATTACTTGAACACTAAATGGAAGTCATTTTACAGTTCACTTACATACTGTATTTACAATTACTTCATTTCTCAGCAGAGGCTAGAATCACATCGAAATGGGAGTAAATCCACATTACAATCTCTAAGTATCTTTTCATTCTGGCCCTTTATCACTCAAGGCAACAGCTGTTAAAGAACTCCCTGTAATACAATCATTAATACAATTTCAGTGGGGTGGAGGACAGACAGACAGAAAGCGGGAAGGACCAATACAATCTGAGACCAATATGCTTCCCAGCTATGGCACTGATATGTTTGATCTGAATGTGCCAAGCATATGAAATACTAAAATTTTGTATGTGCAGATGGGTATAATCTATCAATGCCTTCTCCCCTTCCAAGTGTTAAAAACTATAGGGGAAGCACCTAACAGAGCCACAGTATATACCAGGATATACCAGTGGTCCATTATCTTTTTGCCATCCAGAGAACTAATTGCACCATGCTTTGCAAATACAGCCCAGTCATGAGAAGCCTGTGCTCCCCGGCTGTACTTATGAACTAATGAGAAACTTATCTGCTCCCAAGATAGCCAATGAAACCAACAGAGGTGAGATAATTCCAACTAAGAGTCAAGAAACTTGACATTTTAGTTAACCTACGTAACCATATCTTTAGAAAACAAACTCCAATCCGGTAGGTTTTGTTCTCATTTAACAATGAAAAAAACTTGAGATTCCCCCCTCCCCAAAGGTTTTTTTTAAGAACTCTAAGACACAGGAAACCAGGTTGAGAGATAGTATGTGGTTTTAATCTTTAATTTCCCTTCTCCTTCTTCCTATCCCAATTAAATTTTCTTACTGAAGAAAACAGGCTTTAATATATATATATATATGATTAAGGCAAAAACTACTTCCTATATACATATACTCTGATGATTCAACCCTGGTTATTTACCAAGTAATGGTAGGGATTAAAAATGAAGACCATCCAACGGCACCACACAAGATGAAAGGTGTTGCAAACTGTACTATCTCAAAAAGTAAGCAGGTGGGCTAAGAACTTGGCTGAGGCCCTATGCCTCCTGTGGGGACAGAGGAGCTGGGGGCTGATGCTGGGGCGGTCAGCACTTAGCCAAGGGCTGGGCCCTTAAGTGGGCACTTAAGGAATGTAATCCCCAACATGGGTTCAATCTTCTCTATCAGAGTTTATGAAAGGTGGGAATTATTTCCTCTCAGTTCACCAACCTCGGTAACAATCCACGTCAGGCGAAACTCTGTCTAAAGTGTTTCACACACATTATTTTGTTTAAACACCCCAATGATCTAGTGAGCAATAAGGAAACTGAGGCTCCAAGAGCTTCAGTCAGCATGTACTAAAACATTAGGAAGATACCTTGTCCTGGTACTGGAGGTGGTGAAATGGAGAGATGTAACTATTTTTAAGGTACGTGCTTATCAAACAGAAGAGACAGAAAGGTTTTCAGACAATAACTGAATATTACAATAAGAAGCAAATACAAGGGGTCCAGAGAAGGCCCCTAAGACACAGGTTTGCTCCCTGGGTTGGGAAGATCCCCTGGAGGGGTGCATGGCAACCCACTCCAATACTCTTGCTGAGAAAATCCCATAGACAGACAAGCCTGATGGGCAACAGTCCATGGGGTTGCAAAGAGACTGTTTTTAAGACATTTTGGAGAGGAAAAGATGATCTGTGTTTTCTTCAAAACGAATGAGTACTACTTAACACTTGCATGTCCCAACGACTACCAAAAGCAGTGCTTCTGATTCACTGCATTTCAGAGCTGGCCTCTAATATTTCCAGGTACAACTGGTATAAGAAGGACCATTAGCTTAGGCAGGAAAATTAATGATTGACCCAACAGTAGAATTAGTGCAGGGATGGAATTAATAAACACACATATACACAAACACATACACACACCATCCAGGCAGTATTAGATCTATATTCATATACTAGGCAAAACTTCTGCTTGAACTACTTAGACCTGTTCTCCAGGAACATACAAAAGAAGAAGAAATGATAACTCTTGATACCTAATAAAGTAGTGACGATGCACACACAGGCGGTGCCATAAACTCTCATTCAAACTCTTCATCCCCTTCCTTTGGCCTTGGCACTGCGCACGGGCAATCTGGCCACAGTATGATGGGAAGTAAATTGGCTTGTTGACTCCTAAGGTTAAAAGAGGGTAGGCATGAGAGAAAACTACTCCACTACAGAAAAGGGGGAAATATCCTGTCATATTATCTGTTTCTATCACTCACGGACAGATAAAATTTTTTTAATGTATTTACCTATTTATGTACCAGGAAGAAAGGAATGCAATAGTCCCCAGGACATCTCCTGTGAATACAAAGAGCTTTTGTTGACACTAAAATCACCTTCTGGAGAAGGAAATGGCAACCCACTCCAGTATTCTTGCCTGGAGAATTCCATGGACAGAGGAGCCCGGCAGGCTAACAGTCTATGGGGTCACAAAGAGTCGGACACCACTGAGTAACACTTTCTTAAAATCACCGTTAGGCAATTTCCGTCTGAAAACAGTATGGTGTCCCAAGAATAGTGCTGGCCTGAGAGCCAGAAGGCCAGAACCCCAGTCTAAGCTCTACCACATCCTGGCTGTGTGACCCCAGCCAAGTCCTCTCTCTCTCGGTATCGGCTTCTGTAAGATAAACATAACAGAGAGGGTCCAGTGGTTAGAACTCCGCGCTTCCACTGCAGAGGGAACGGGTTTGGGCACTGGTCAGGAAACTAACAATGTCCAAGCTCAGCAGTATGCCCAAAAAAAAAGAAAAAACAAAAGATAAATATGTGACTGCCAAGGTCATTGTAGCCTTGACACACATTACCAGAAAGTGCCTTCCACCAAATATTTGTCAAATGTGGTTTAGCAAAGTCATCATGGATAGGGAGCTATATAGGAAGATACTAACTCAAAACCAAGAATACAGCACATCCTATGGGATGTCAGGACACCAAAAGTTTTCAAACATTTCATGTTAATGAGAAACCTCAATTGCTTTTAAGGCTTAACCTGGAAATTTATGGCTAACCTGGTAACTGCCTGGAGCAAATTCTCACCTTTTTGCTAGTTTGTTTTAGTAACAGAACAGTACCAAGAAAAGGTACATCACAGCATGTACCTGTACTCTTTCTTAAGCTAACAATCCTACTTCCTTTATACCTGGGAGGCAAGCTAAATAATTCAAAAGATTTTGAATTATTTCATGTTATAAATATATATATATATATATATATATATATGGGGGAAATAAAACACTCAAAATTCACTTGAATGGAATGCTTTTTGTTTCAGTCTCTCTCTCTCTGGTTACTAATGCTCTGAAACAAATCACCCTCAAACTCTGTGGTATGAAATAACCATTTTATTAGGCTCACTGGTTCTGGAGTTCAGAAATTCAGATAGAGCAAAATGGAGACAGCTGGACTCCACAGTGTCTGGGACTTTGGCTGGGGGTGACTTGACAGCTAAGCACTGGAATGTCTGAAGGCATCTTCACTTACATGTCTGGAGGCTCACACTGGCCATTAGCTGGAACACCTACACATGGCCTCTCCATGTGGTCTCTCTACATGGGTTAGTTTGAGCTTCCTCACAGCATGGTGGCTGGGTTCCAAGAGTAAGGCAGAAACATGTGGCATTTTTACGGTCTTGCCTCAAAAGTCACAGTATGACTTTTATCATACTCTGTAGGTCAAGACGGTCACAAAGGTCTGCCCAGGTTCCAGAGGAGAAGATATAAACACCCCTCCTTACTCTATGGAAGAAGAGTCAGAGTCATGTTATAAGATAAGCCTGTTATAAGATAAGCCATTCCATCCTTGTGGAATGGTACATAGTTTTGCCTCCACCTTTGGAAATGCAGTCTGCCGTGCAGACAGACCCCTGACAGAAGAAACCCATGACCAAGGTAAGTACAAAAATCTGGATCTCAGGCATCCTTGACTATTGTCAATTTAAAGCCAACACTTTGATAGGCAAAAGATCACAGCCAAAAGCCAGAGGAACGGTTTTTTAGCCACGGAAGCCCACTGAGTTTCCTTTGAAGCCATGATTACAAACACTGGTCCTGGTAACAATTAAAAGTGTCCTCAACATACAATATGTACCTCCACTGTTTTATTACAGCTTGGTTCCTTCTGTATTCCATTGACATATGATTTAAATGTATGAGAGTAATAAAACATCTGCTGAATTACAATTCCAAAGTTCAGATGACATTGAGATGAAATCTATGAAACCATGAATTCACCATGTTAAATAGATTTTTTTTTTTTCAATTTTTAATGGAACACAGAGAGCAGCTGTTTATAAAGCAGCCCCACATGCAAAGACATGGGTTAGGTTTAATTCGGAGCTGATGTGACCTACAGATCTTTGGATGTACTGCAAGGGAGACCTCACTTCAATAATGCAGCAGTCAAAGCAAGCCTGCTCTCCAAGATGGCAGTGAAAGAGAGGCAGAGCAGAGGAGAGGATCGACACTATCCCATGGTTTTTCAGCAACTTTCCCCTTTTTAAACCTAAAATACCTCATCAAGTCTCTTCCTCTTTAAGGATGTAACAAACACATCTTTGGGCTTCCTGGGTGGTACAGTGGTAAAGAATCTGCCTGCCAATGCAGGAGACACAAGAGACCCAGGTTAGATCCTGAGTCGGGAAGATGCCCTGGAGGAGGAAATGGCAACCCACTCCAGTATTCTTGCCTGGGAAATCCCATGGAGAGAGAAGCCTGGCAAGCCACAGTCCAAGGGGTCACAAAGAGCGGGACACGACTGAAAGTGCATATGCACGCGCACACATACACACACACATAGAGACTCATCTTTCAGATTCCTAGTACCATCACCAACCAGGACCATCATCGCTATCTGATATTAGGTTAGGACACTCATTATGTAAGTAACTGCCCTATTGATACTTGTTCAGTAATCAATATCCACAGCCTCTTTGCCTCCCCTCACCTCCTAAGACAACTTTGGCCTTTTCCACTTAGCACTAACTCCATTCCTAAATCTCCTTGTGTCTTACTCAACACACTGAGGCAATCAGTGTGTGTGGGTGGAGGAGTAAAATGCAATGGGAGATTAGAAGACAGCAGCTGAAGGATAAAGAAAAAGAGAAGGAGGAAGAGACCAAGAAGAAGGGCAGCAGGATGTCAGGGAGAGACTTGCTAGAGAATAAGGAATGTACGATGAGGAGACCATCAAGGCATCTACCAGGTACAAACAATGGGACTGAAGACAAATTGTCAGAGAAGGGAAGTGTTGCCTGCCTGAGTTCCTCTAAATGTTCTTCAAGAGATGTAAGATGAGAATCACTTCTGTTGTTGGCCCTGGACTCTTTCCTTGAAGGAGAAGCTGCACCAGGACCTAAGGGTTTTCATGGGGTTCACACAGCTGATAAAAAGGCTTAGAGAGGCTGAGAGAGAATTCCCTGATTGTCCAGTGGTTAGAGCTCAATGCTTCTACTGCAGGGGGGGCGGGGTGGGGGAGGTCCAGGTTTGATCCCTAGTTAGGGAACTAAGATCCCACAAACCGCACAGCAGGGCCAAAAAAAATCACAATAAGTTGAGGCAACAAAACAGTTCTGCCTAAGAATGTGATTTACCAATGCAACACACTAGGCAAATAGAAATCATACAGATTCACTGAGCTCTTATCATCTATTGCTCCTCAGCATGAGCTATTCACCAGGAAGGACAAGCAACTAGGAAAGGAGGCATCTGTGTTGCTACTATGCAAATAACATCAACAAAGAAAAACTAACTCACCAAAGGCTGAGAAATTACTGCCAGTGGTAAATGTAAAATAAAAGGAATTCCAACCTTCTAAAAGAGAAAAGTGCCATAGATTTTTGCTGCAGTTTTAAAGTCTTAGAAACTTCTCATAATGTCAATCAAGTAATTTTTTTTAACTTGCAACACAAATGTATGCGCACATGTATGTATAGGGGTTTATATGTAACTACAGTCATGCATATATTTGGGTATATGTATGTATGTATGTGTGTGTGTGTATGCCTAAGTCAAACTAAAGTGATTTACTTTCAGCAAATGCCAAACACCAGGCAAATGCCAAATAATGCTTTATTACTTGCTTAACGAAATGGCAACCCACTCCAGTACTCTTGCTTGGAGAATCCCAGGGATGGCGGAGCCTGATGGGCTGCCAACTATGGGGTCGCACAGAGTCGGACACGACTGAAGCGACTTAGCAGCAGCAGCAGCAGTAGCAACCATCCTATGGTATCAGGACTTCAGGAAGTTTCCAATGATGTCACATATTATACTGTTTAAAGAGTATATGACATAAAAACACCTGAACAGACCCATAAATATTAAGGGAGAATGCGATTCACCATTTTTAAATTTTGTTTCAGTTTGTTTTTAGTTCAGCAGTTTTATCTTTAAATAGCACAAAGTTGCTGTAAAATGTATTTGAGTTCTACCAAGCTCAAAGCACAGTGCAGAGGCTGGATTTCAGGGTCAGGAGAGGAGGGTGAATCCCCAGTTCCATCCTGGTAGACCTTCAGGTTATCATCAGCTCTATCTGATGATCTCTTCCAAGCCCCCAGGTCACGGTGGCATTCCCATTTTCCCAGCGAGTCACTGCCTCTTTTCCTATATAATTAACTAACAGGCAAAAATCAAGTTGCAAACAAAAGAGGATAAGGAAAACAAGAAGCAGAAAAGCTGGGTCACACACTCAGAACATAATCAGTGCCTAAGACATCAGGAGTTGCCTCCAAGTCCTCTGGCACCACATGTCTTAGGCGCAGTCCAAGCCTGACGGGGAGGAGGACAGCGGACAGAGAAACTCAGCTCCATAAATGTACGAGGAAAAGAACATTGCTACATGGAGGAGAAATCCCTTAACTGCATTCCAAGCAGCTACCTTCGGTAAGGTCTGTTGTTGCCACCGTGTTGTTTCAGAGGAAATCCTTCTGGACCATTCATCACAGGAGTTGGAACATGATACGGATGAGCTTGACACAAAAGAGAAAATATACTGCACACAAGAAGGAAAACAGAGAACAACTAAATGTGACAAGCCACAGAGAAGAGGTAACCATGTCCGTGTACTTGTTCTACTTTCCTCGGGAGCAACAGGGAATGAAAGGTACAAAGTGGAGGAGGGGTGTGTGCACCAGCCATACCTGCTCTCTGGATCTTACCTGGTTGCACTGCCTCTTACTATTCAACGTATGGTCCCAGATCTGCATCAGCATCACCTGGCAGCTTGTTAGAGCTGCCCAACCTGGGCCACTGAGTCAGAATTGACATCCCCATATGATTCATAAACATATTCAAGTTTACTCTGCTGGGCCCTACACCATCTGGTGAACCCAGAAGAAGAACCCATCTTCTCTTCATCTCTTCCTTCAGTTAGTCTCCAAAGTGTGAAGACCCATGGCATGCAAACACCATCTCTGGCAGGGACTGCAGATATAAAAAACAGCATGTTTGGACTCTCTTGGTGGTCCAGCCATTAAGAATCCCCCTGCCAATGCAGGTGACATGGGTTTGATCCCTAGTCCAGGAAGATTTCACCATGCCACAGGGCAACAAAGCCCATGTACTGCAACCACTGAGGCCTGTGAGCCCTGGAGTCAGGGCTCCGCAACAAAAGAAGCCACCATAATGCAACTGGAGAGTGGCCCCCAGTTGTCACAACCAGAGAAAGCCCCCTCGCAGCAGAGAAAACACAGAGCAGGCAATAAACAAACAAACAGAAAGTCACCGGCCCTCATGCAGCTTAGAGCTGAGCACTGGGTGGGGGGAGGGGGGGCGGTGGAGGGAAGATAAGACTCATACAACCACAAATACATATAAAAGTACAACATAAAAACTGTGATGAGTGCTTTCAAAGGAAAACGTGTGGTCTTACAAAAGTAGAAAACGTGTGGTCTTACAGACCCTGTCAAGGATGGCTCCCTAGAGAAATTGATGATAGAACTGAGATCTGCAGGATGACTAGACGTTAACTAGGTAAGGAGAAGGTACAGCATTCGGGTAGAGAGGAAAGACATACATGGCCTGAAGGAACACCACACATTAAAGGAACTATATTAGCACAATATGTACAAAACGAGACTGGCAAGAGAAGCAGAGGGCAGATCACGCCGGCTCCTGTAGATCCATGAAGGATTTGATCCTAAGAACAGAGGGAAGCCCCTGACAGGTTTTAGGTAGGCTACCTAAGGTGAGAAAAAAAAAGAGTAAAGACAAATGGACAGATCCCAGGGATTTCACTCTGGAAGCAAGACTCAGATCTCAGACAGTTCTCTTTGTACAACTTACCTTCCCTCCTTTTGAGCCTTGGCTCTACCTTGCCTGCCACACACCCCATAACACAAAGTGAGGCCCTTACCTACAGAAGAGTATGCAAGAAGCACCCCAATGCTAAAGCAAGAGAAACATACAGTTAAGCTAGTCAATAAGCCTAAATGACTTCCTGTAATGTTGGAAGGATGTTAAGTAATACGTGAGATCCAGGAATATCTGAATTCAGACCTGGTTCTATCGCTGGGCATCTCTGAGCCTTCATTTACTCAAGGCCCTAACAGTCCCTACATCACAGGGTTCTGACTGGTTTGAACAAAGCAGAAACAGAGTCTACAAGCCCTAAGCAATGCCCTTAGCATGCAGTAGGTGTTCAATGAAAGATGTCTTATCTTTACACATCACTGTGGTTCTCAACCTGCCTCCATGAACACATTAACTCTTGAAGCTAAAAGCTTCTTTATTAAAAAAATCATCTTCACTACCAAGGAGCAAATACTTAGACACAATGTAAAGCCCTCATCTCTCATTTATTATTTCATTAAGTAACCACAGCAGCTCTACAAAGCGGACACTGCTATTAAGCCCACTGCACAACAAAGCACAAAGAGGCCACGCTGCCGGCTCATGTGCCAAGCGTGAGTCCAGGCTCTAAGCAGGCTCATGGACCCTGAGGGCTCCCCGTGGGCACACACCAAGTGGTAGGGTAGTTCCCACTACGGGCTCTTGCACTCCTTGAAGCAATCGGCACGAAATTCAGCAATTCCCAACGAGACCTGGTGCACCCAAATTCCAGCTGAGTGAAAAGCTTGGATGAAGGAAGCTGCTGCTAAAAGAATCTGACCCTCCGAGTCAGGTGAAGAGTAAGAAAGGTTGGGGACTCCCCTGGTGGTCCAGTGGTTCAGACCCTGCACTTCCAATGCAAGGGGCATGGGATCCATCCCTGGTTGGGGAACTAAGATCCCATATCCCATATGGCAAGGCCAAAACAAGGAAATGAAAAAAGAAAACAGTAAGAAAGGCTGAAGAGAAGTGTACTTACCGGGAGCACCTCATTATACCTCTCTGTCTTGGCTGGACTGCAATGTCCTTAGCAGGTCAGTGACCTGAAAATCCCTAAGGACTGAATTTTGGTAAAATGTAACTTTCTCCTTGGAATTTCCTGTTCGGGGTATTTAGAGGAATTGCTTTAACTCTGGGTTCGTTCAACCATAAACTGAACTACCTTAATTTTCCAATTTTTTGCACACCATGGCCACCGCCAATTTGGTATTTACAAAACACGTTTGCCCGCAGGATTTCCAGGCGTCGACAAAAGCAGAGAAGAAATCTTTTATAGCTTTGGTCCTGTACTAGTGCGATCAGGGGCAAGCAGAATGCCAGTCAGCTGTAAGCCTAGCACCAGGACTTGAGAGCTTTCTGAAAGGAAGCCAAGTGCTCCCCGCGGGATTTTAATGGTAAGGGACCTGGTGAGTCAAGTGCTTCCCAGGGGAACTGGAGGGACACCAATGTGTTTGAAGTCACCCCTGGCTGAGGAACATAATAGAGGCATAGAGTTCAGACTTTTTTTTTCCAACTGATGATTTGTTTAGGACAAATGATTTTACCTTTCATTTCACCCCCTGTAACAAAAGGTATGTCAGAGAAAGTCAATTCAGCAAACCTTAAGGGGGTCCCCACACTGCAGCAGATGTAAAGCCACATGGAAAATGAAACAGACTGCCATGGGTATTCTTTTCTGTGGCAACTCTCATTGCAAGCTGTCTCAGTATAGGTTTGGGGACTAGTCAAATGTGAATTCAGGGAACTTCCCTGGCGGTCCAGTGGTTAAGAAGCTAAGCTTCCAACACAGGGGACTCTGGTTCCATTCCTGGTTGGGAACTCTGATCTCACATGAGTGGCACAGTCAAAAGATAACAAGTAATTTTTATGCGTGAGCTCAAATCCAAACACATCTACTTTCCAGATGTATCTTCTTGGTCAAGTTACTCAAAGAAGTGGTACTCAAATAATTATCCAGCACAAAATGTTAAAGTGTTGAGGAGGTGAAATCCTAGTGGAGTGGAGGGAGCTCTAGAATCCCCAATCAAAGGAACCCAACTAGACTCCCACGTACCTGGGCCAGGAACTTAGCTTTTCTGAGCCTCAGTCTCCAAAGGCTTAAAACGGAGCCTGAAACACTCTTGAAGAGTTCTGGTAAGGAACACATGAGATGGCACGTGAGAAATGACCTAGCACAGTGCCCGGCACATCAAAGGTGCCCATGATGTCTGGGCAATCTGAATCACTGCTATTTTTTAACTGTAGCTACTTCCCACCAATCTCTATTTCCTCTATGATTTTACTAGGAAGCAAAGAAAAGAGGAACCCAGCCAACTTTGAAGCCCACTCTAGGTCAAGAGTTTGCATCTAGCTCATTTAATAATTCTGACTCCTATTGTGTCTTTTACATTTGAGAAACCCAGGGGTGAGGAAGGCCACAATTTTTACATTTTTTTTTAAGGTGTGTTGTTTTTCCAAAAAAGAATTTCAATTTAATGGCCTAGGAGCCAAATGAAAGAAGGAAATGCAAAAATCCCCACTAGATCAATGAAAAGGCCTATTGCTGCTAAGTCACTTCAGTCGTGTTCGACTCTGTGCGACCCCATAGACGTCAGCCCACCAGGCTCCCCCATCCCTGGGATTCTCCAGGCAAGAATACTGGAGTGGGTTGCCATTTCCTTCTCCAATGAAACAGCCTGTTAGTGGGAAGCCTAATAAGCACTTTTCTCAGACAAAGGAGTATCTTCAATGAGTGGACCCAAGACTTCTTTAAGCAGAACAAAGTAGATGCTCAGATATCAGACAAAACCAAAAAAAGGTAACTTATCCTTTAGTAATGACCTCACGTTGTGGCTAAGCAGAACACCACTGCATAATATCTTAGGAGCATATCCTCAGTTTACCTTATAAAAATAATACTTGCCTGTTATAAACTATACCAAGTCCTGTGTGTGACATCCAATTTCCCTTTCCTCTTGCCCCAATTCTAATCCTCAGAGGAAGGTAAAGTAACCATGTAATTCATCATCCCAACCAGGCCACTCAAGGCTGAAAGGGAACACGAGAATAATTACACCAGGTTAACAGGTGTGGGCCAGGTATTTCTGTACCAAAGTGGGACAGATGGCCACCCCACTCAGAGGTAGCCATGGCTCATAGTTACCTGTCATTCACAATTTTAAGGTACACACACAGGCACCCATGAGGTCAACTGTGAATGAGTCATACTAATGGGATGAGCCTGTAGATTCTGCTGTCTCCTGTGGGTTTTTTTTTTTTTTTTTAACATATGATGTGTCTACATGTCAGAAAACAGAGATCACCTCATTTGTTTTCGTTGTTGTTGTTAATGCAAAATATACTACTGTATAAGGTGCCATAATTTTTCAAACACATGTAAGGCAACTTCATATTTTTGTCATTACAAGTAGAGCTACAGGGAACGTAACTCTAAACACATCTTTTATGGGCTTGTGTATTTCTGGAGAATTGGCTTCTGGTGGTGAAAATGCTAAATCAAAGGTTACCATTTTTGAAGGGTTCTCCCCAAATGCTTTCCCAGGTCATATCAAGACAGTTCCTTGACAGTTTTTGAGTTTCTGACAAGCTGATAAAGGAAGCATGCTAATGTACCCCAGTATTCATAGCTGCATTATTTACAACTGCCATGGTATGGAAGAAGTAATCTAGGACATCAACAGACAAATGGATAAAGAAGATGGGCCATAAATACACAATAGAATATTGCTCAGGCTTAAAAAAGAATGACATTTTGCCATTTACAACAATATGGATGGACTTGGATAGCATTCTGTAAGTGAAGTAAGTCAGAGAAAGGCAAATACTGTATGATATCACTTATGTACGTGCATGCTCACTTGTAAGTCGTGTCCAACTCTGCGACCCTATGGACTGCAGCCCACCAGGCTCCTCTGTCCACGGGATTCTCCAGGCAAGAATACTGGAGTGGGTGGCCATGCTCTCTTCCAAGGGATCTTTCTGACCCAGGGATTGAATCCACATCTCCTGCCCCGCAGGTGGATTCTTTACCCACTGAGCCACCTGGGAAGCCCCATATCAGTTATATGGGGAATCTAAAAAACTAGCAAATAAAACAACAATGAAGGAAACTCAGAGATACAGAGAAATAGGTTACCAGCGGTGAGAGGGACAATATAGGAGTAAGGGAGATAAAAAAAGGTTATTATGGAATTATATGAAATCATGTGTGTGATACTTTTGAAAATTGTAAAGCACTACAGACTGTAAACAATCTTCTGATCTTTTTTTAAAGCAAATGTATACAAAATTAGAGAGGGGAAAAAAAAAAAAGCAATAAGTGACCTTTTGGTAGGGGTCAGAGACCATGCTCCAGAAGGCTTGACCAAATGATCCAAGATGAGATGTCAAAGGCATTTCTAGCCTCATACCCTGACCACCTGTGCCAAATTGGAAAAAAAAAAAAAAAGGATATTAATTCATCCCATGATTTCCTTACATGTTCCCTCAACTCCAGTCTGGGCCGTGAGTATATTTGGAATTTTCCTGCCACCAGGCCTCTGCTCTGTCATTCCCTCCACTTAGAGTAACATTCTACCCACCTCTTTAAATATGCTACCAACAATAAATACAACCTCCATAAGACCTGTCCTGAGCCAGACTAACTACAAACTGTCTTCACATCATCGTTTCCTCCTACAAAAGCCCACCGTGCTAATTCCCCCCACTATAACTCCTTTCCCATAATCTGAATTAGAGTCCACGATAACCACTAAATCACAGGAACTCAAAGACAAGAGTCAATGGGCACACACAGGCAAAAGACCTGCCCTGCCCCAATTTCCAGGCCTCAGTTTCTGCATCTATAAAATGGGGATTTTAGATAGTAACTACCCCAAGGTTTATTTTGAAAATTATATGAGCAAATGTATAGAAAATACTTAACATATAAGATAACAGAAAGAAATGCTAACAATTTAATTTATTACTATTTAATGAGAGAACTCCCTTAAGGGCTAAGTTTCATTCAATTGTGAGTCCTTTGGAATCTAGCACATTCAATTGCACATAGAAATCATACAATATATATGTTTGTTGAATGGAGACTTTAATGTTATTGCTCAGTGGATCAAATTATACTAATAACAACGGTATCTCACATGAATTGAGCACTTACAAAGCACAAGGCATTCTGATGAATATTTCTCATCCATCATCATAACTTAATCCTCACAATAATTCTATGAGGTAGGTACTTTATATGTAAGAAAACTAAGACTTGAAGAGGTTGCAAATCTCACCCAAAGCCACAGGCGAATCAGAGATTCAGACTCACAACTGCCTGACTCCTGAGTCTGTACCTAACACAGTGTCCCTGAGTCCCTATGTTGTACCCCACACTGCATCTAAAATCTCATTAGAGAGGGAAATCAACGGAGTCCCAAGACCTCCTTGCCTTAGTTATATATGAATTCTTTCCTAGATTATAAAATATCTTTATATGCATGGGGCCTCGATTTTCAGAGAGGGGGGGAAAACCTGCTGCTTAGTGGAATCACCACTCAGGTATCCCTGATCTTGAATCACCCATCCGTCACCAGCTCTCTCTTTCAATGAAACCAAATATTTATTTTAAACATAACGCAGGGACAGATGAAACAGTTCTGTGGATGGAGAATGCCAGGTCTCTGAAGCTAGGCTCAGCAGAGGGTTCTTTCAGTCCCGCCAGTCCCGGAGCTGCCCCATGGTGCAGCCTGCAAGCCCAAGACATATTCATATAGCCCTGCTGCAGCCTGCAGCTTCAAGACAGGAAACAGGACTGGGCACTGCAGCAGCTTGGGAAACAATTCCCAAATGAGACTTGCACCATATGAGCAACTTCGAGCTCCACGGGGGATGAGTGCACAGCCAAAGCCACTGCGAGCACTTAAGGTGCAAAGAAGCCATGTTCTCAGGATAGATACTCAACCTTGGCAGACATGCAAACAATAACTTCACTGAATTCTAGAAATGTGTCTTGACATCCACAAATACAGCATAGTACTCTTTCTACAGACAAAGAAACTGAGGCATTGGCAGTACAAAGTAGCAGAGTCCTGGATCACTTGAAAGTAGGAATAAAATGTAATAGTTGGGAAACACAGAGTTTTCCCTTCAACAACCTTGCTGACTTGTTACATCATTCTCAGGGTTTGTCCAAACTGCCCTTGTC
This sequence comes from Dama dama, assembly GCF_033118175.1. Lineage (NCBI taxonomy): Eukaryota > Metazoa > Chordata > Mammalia > Artiodactyla > Cervidae > Dama > Dama dama. The sequence continues at coordinate 40,085,750 of NC_083704.1, read as the reverse complement.
ATATATCAGCGGTCTTTCTGGACCTGGAAAAATGGAAGATGTAATGTACATAATGAAGATTGCTGTGGTAAATAAAAATCCGCTCAAGACACAGCATCAAAGACCTGGATGGGTAACACTATATCCAATATCCTATGATAAACCACGATGAAAAACAACTATGAAAAAGAAGGTGTGTGTATGTGTGTGTGTATATATGTATCAATAAACAAAGGAGCCACTTTGCTGTCCAGCTGTAAATAACACATCACTATAAATCAACTATACTTTAAAAAAAAAAAAAAAAAAGACCTGTACGGGCTCTGCTGATCCTCAGAGAGGTCCATTTCTTTATCAACAAGTAAAGATGCCAACCACCTCCCAGTGCTCAGAAGGGCATCCATCATTCCTGGACTCACTCTGTATTCCAGTTCTGCCATTAACAGCAATGGCAGAGAATACTTTTAACGTCTCTGAGCCTCAATTTTTTTCTTCCATAAAATGGGAAGAGTTATAGTACCTACACTCCACGGAGTTGTTTGAGGAGTAAATGAAATAATACAGAGCACTGGCAGCGAAGCACAGCACAGTCACAGTCAGGCTCTAACTAGTACTTTTAAAAAGGATTAAATGAGAGAAAAGTATACAAAAAATTTAATAAGCAACGTCTAGTGGTTCCCTCATGATCCCATTCACAGCTGGAATAAATATTTGCAAGAATAACTGACCAAACTAGGTAACTACTCTTGCATCAAGTTTATTGGAAAATGCCTATCTTTACACCAATCATTCTAGAATTCTAAAGACTCAGGAATCATTTAATTGCTCTGTAATCATTTGTAGCTTCCACAGAGTGGTGACTAAATTCAGACCTCAAGAGATAGATGTAAGAAAAATAACATAAAGACATAAAGATAGTATACTTAGAATGTGTCTCTATCAAATCTGCTCCATATAATTTGGTCCAACAAATTCAGCTCCATAAAATCTAAGACGAGGTGTTAGTGCCAAGGAAGAATATAAAAATGCAGAGTGTTAAACAGAAGTGTTTTAAGTCAATTATGCAGTAAATTCAGTGCTTTCATAAACCTAAAATCAAAAGTAATCAGATTGAAAAGAGAGAAGCTGACAAATGTAATATAATAATATCATTCATTCAATGCTCTGTGTTCCACAATAAGAGCTTCATTGCAACATTTCTTTTAATCCTTGCAGCAACCATACAAGGTCACAGAAGTAAAATCATGCATCAAAGGTCACACAACATCCATGGCTGATTCATATCAATGTATGACAAAACCCACTGAAATGTTGTGAAGTAATTAGCCTCCAACTAAGAAAAAAAAAAAAAGGTCACACAACAGTCAAGCAGTGGGACTGGCTTTGAACCCAGTGGGTAAAGAATCTATCTGCAATAGGAGATGCAGGAGACTCGGGTTCAATCCCTGTGTCAGAAAGATCCCCTGAAGGAAGGCACGGCAATCCACTCCAGTATTCTTGTCTGCAGAATTCCATGGACAGAGGAGCCTGGTGAACTAGAGTCGATAGTGTCACAAAGAGTCAGACACAACTAAAGAGACTTGAGTGCACACTTACATCTGAAACACAAAGTCGGTGAGTATCACTTTTAAGCTTATGGCTGGGTCAGGAAGATTCCCTGAAGAGAGAAATGGCAACCCACTCCAGTATTCTTGTCTGGGAAATTCCACGGACAGAGAAGTCTGGCGAGCTACAGTCCATGGGGTCGCAAAGAGTCAGACATGACTAAGCGACTAAACCACAACCTCCACCACCACACACACTTCACAGCCTGTGCTGAGGATTAAAGATCAGGCTTCGGCAGCCCTCAGAGCAAAGCCTGACCTGCCCAGCACTGAAGCTAGTTCTGCTCTTGAGGACATCATTGGTACTAGCTTTCTCTGCTGGGTTTTCAGTCCCATACGTGAAGTCCAAAAGGCAGATGACAGGACAAAGTTTGAGGAGGTGAGGGCCAGAAGGCTTCCCGACTCTGACAAGAAAGACGGACTTACAGTCTCACACAATAAGGCAGGAGAAAGGCATTCGAGTTGAACCGTGAGGATGCCAGGAGCCAACATTATAAAGGAGAAGCAAGCATCCTTACTCCTCTTTGGGAGTTAAAAATCTGCCAATTGCTTTCTTATCTCGGATTCATTTATCTTTCCCCCTCTTATCTTGCTCAGAGATGGGGTCCCTAATTATTGCTGGCTGTACTTCTCACACACACAATACACACAGGAGCAACGAGGCATATTCTCACATTTGCAACTTTGTTACCACTACTTGGGAGAGGTAAAAGAAGACTATTTTCCTGCAAAGACTGTATGCTTGGGTAACAGAATTTGGCCACACTATCTTTCCCTAAAGATGGCATCCCCCTCCTACACCCATCTACCAGGGTATTCAGAGCCAGCATGTGAACTCAATCTGCATTTCCAAAACTCTTGCGTAAGAAGCTAGCTATGTGGCCTGCAGCCAGGAACTAGAATTATCATTGGATTTTACAGATAAGGGAACTGAGGCACAGAGAAGCTAAGTCATATGCCCAAGGCCACACAGCTGGTAAAGAGTGGACTGGAACTGAAATCAGGGCAGCCCACTGTAACCACTTAGCTCTTTTGATTCACAGAGTTCATGGTTCCCTATGGCCTGATGCTAGATGTATTCCAGCCATACCTGCTACAGCCAATGAGGCTGGTGACCTTCTTTACCTCCCTTGCATTTTGAGTGCTCAGGCTCTTAGCTCACTCAGCACAACACATGCTTGTTCTGCTTACTTAATTCCATTTCCCTCTTCAAGTCAGTGCTTGTCAAGCTTTGCCAGCAGACTGAAAATTTGTCTGCTCATCTCTCACTCTGCCCTTCATCAGTCCATGGTGTGTCTCCACAGTTCTCCTGCACTGCTCAATCAAAATTCCTGGCTAATTTTCATCTCTTCCCTAAGCCATGCATCTGTCTGAAAGCACCTACCCATCAGGAGAAGGCAGCCATTTGGCTTCATTCACTCATTGGTCCATTGAATGAATGGACCAATTCATTGGTTTGTTCTGCTCAGCTATCAAGTGCTAGAAACTGCCTGGCCACAAGAATAAGAAAGCAGGGAATTCCCTGCTGGTCCAGTGGTTAGGACTTACTGCTTTCACTGCCATGGCCTGGGTTGGATCCCTGGTTGGGGAACTAAGATCCTGAAAGCTGCATTGCGCAGCCAAAAGAAGAATAAGAAAGTATATGATTCAAGTTCCTGCCCTTAAGGTAATCACACTCTGGTGGGACAGATAATAAAGGGGTTAATTTCCGATGGCGATGAGGGCAAAAGCAAAAGGAGAGTGATGAAGTGGTGAGTGACTGGAGGAGAGGAAAGTTCTGTGAGAAGGTAACACGAGTCCAAACCAGGATTTCTAAATCTTGGTACAATACAAAGGATCCAGATGATGGAACTCACTCCTACTTCAAGTGGCCAATGATCTGCTTAAGCCTCAAGGACTGGTTTGCACACAGTATGTGGCATTCTTCTCCATCTCTCTCCCCCTGGTGATAAATAAGCAGGCCTGTCACCCCTTTTGCCATGGTCACCTGTCTGCAAACAAGAGAAGCCACCCTAAGGTCAAGCCAGCATTGTGAAGACAGCACTGAGAGAACCAAGGCTATCCTTTACAGTATCTAGGCTGTGTCCTTACAGCCGGTAAGTATAGGCTGAGATCCAATTCATTCTCTGCTCTCCACGCCACGCAGGGATGTGTTTGCCCAGCAGAGATATAATTTCTACTCTGAACAAAGACATCATATGGCCTAGTGGCAGCTCTGAAGCAAATCAGAAAAACATGGCCCATGCCCTGATCAAACCCTACCTGAAACTCCCTTCTTATTCTGAAATTCTTGGTTATATATATATCTTGATTTATATATATATATATATATATATATATATATATGTATGTTAATCCTCTTTGCTGTTTAAGCCATTTGAGTTGTTTTTTCTATGATTTGTAACAAAAAGCATCAAGTGATAAAATGGCTTATGCGACTCCCAGGTAACTTAGAGTTTCCCTCTCTGCATAAAATACTCAAATTGAAGTAATTTATTCAACCATCTGTTATATTAGGTGCTGGAGACTGAGCAGTCCACAGGAAAAACATCATCCCTAGCTTCATAGAATTTATCTGTTCCTTGTAAACCACTCCATTTGAGACAATCAGCATAATGCCATACTGAACTTCTTTAAGAAAATTGTCACCAGAAAATATATTGATAAAACAGTCAAAAGGACACTTAAAATCTACCTATCCCAGGCTTTCACATTTAACAAACATCAACACAAAGGGTCACTTCAGCCTCTTTTTCTTGGAGCAGCTAAATGTGTCACTAAAGAAATATGACTGCTCTCACCATCTGTAATAGCAATGTCCCCCATGCTGTTCAATCTGGTAGACTCTAGCCACGTGTGGCTACTTACGGGAAAATTTAAATTAATGCTATGTAAATAAAAAGAAAAAAATACCTTTTTCATAGCATGGCTGGTGAGAGGTAGCCACGCCAACCGTATGACAAGTACACAATCTCCTTATGCTAATGTATAAAATAGCAGACAACACAGGTCAAGACCATTTCCATCACTGCAAAAAAATTCTACTGGGTTGTATTAATCCTTTCCTTCTGCAGAGTTTCTTATCTATTTTGCAAAAAGGCAAGCATGGTGATGAGGAAGAGGTCTCTTAAATTACCAGGCTAATGCTAGGATCCTGAAGCAAAAAAATGACCTTCCACGTACGCATCTGCACACAGCCAGTATGTGCCACCCTAAAAGAACCAGCAGCTCAAATAACTCAATTAGTCTTTCTATTCTTGACTCCGTTCTCCAATCAATGTTCATTTAAATGTAGAGTGGGGTCTGCTACCATCATTTACTAGGGAACAGGATTTGAAAAGGCCAGCATGTTAGAGCCTGGAATCTCAAGCTTTAAACTTACTGCAACAAGTCAAAACTTAAAAAAAAAAAAAAAGTGTGGATTCACAGGGTCCACCCTTAGGATTCTAGATTCCACAGGTCTGAGATAGGGCCGAATAACCCCCAAATTTCATAAACACTCCGGATGATTCTGAATCGGTGTCTGTTCTATGAACCACTCTTTGGAGTTGGGGTTATCAGGATTCCAATGGGCAGGGAGACACGAGTCCGCAGCACTAACAGACTCGTCCGCAGATGTCCAGAGCTCACAAACTCTTCCAGGTAATTCTGATGTACTTTCCATTCACCCAAAACCTAATTTGCAGGCCCCTGTTTCTGAAGTTGATTATTTTCTCTAAGCAGCTCCGCCTGCAAGCTGCTGGCAGCCATCAGGTGACTGTAAGTGCCTGGTAACAGGTACCCAGGGCTTCCAATTTCCCTCACAGCCCTTTCAGAATGTCTTTCCCTCAGGAATTCAGGCAATAGGGTGACTCATCATGTTTTATTAAACCCCATGGACGGGCTCCTTCCACCAAAACAGATTCCAACAGTGACAACCAGCTATCATCTTCCCCAGTAACGCCGTCTTCTAACAATTGCCTTCCTCAGAGATAATTCACACAGAATAGCTTGAGCTTACATTTTTAGCTAAAATGTCTCAGAAACAGATTCACATTGCTTTAGAAAGCTGAGGCCTTTCTTCCTTATGGCAGTATTTTCCCACAGCCAGAGACAGAAATAGCCAAGAGCTGCACTGAGTTTTCCTCCGCTGGGCATCCTCTCTCTCTGACATTCCTTTTACAAATCATGATATGTGTACAATATATCAATAATGAGACAACACTTTGTGCTCTTTAGAAAAGAGTCTTCCTAGACCCTGTGCAGGTACTAAACGGGGACTCTGCACTGTGGCATGATTTCTCATGGCTGGACTCTTCTCTCTACCAAACACCAAAGCTCGGGAAGCTTACCAATGTCTGTCCAGCCTAAAACACTGCAGAGGACTTCCCTGGTGGTCCAGTAGTTAAGACTCCGCATTTCCACTGCAGAGGGCACAGGCTCATTCCCTGGTCTGGGAAAATCTTGCATGTGGCATAGGGCAGCCAAAAAATTAAAATTAAAAAAAAAACAAAAACAGTTAAAACACTGCAGAATATGAGCCTTTCCTGCTCCATCTTATCCTTGGGCATTTTAAAGTAGGACAGAAGCCAAATTTCATCCTAACTTGGGGGAATCATGGGTGCCCCAAAAGTGGTGATCATAAGGAAGGAGGTGGATCAGAGCATATAGCAGTCTCCACTTGAAAACGCCTTAGTTTTGTCTCACACCCAAAGTCCTGGATTACATATAGTATATCTTATCTAAAATCTGAATTCCTAGACAGTCTCTCGGAATGTTCTCACTCTGATACAGATATGGAGAGAAAGAAGGCAATGGGAGCAGAAGAGAACAGAAACACAGTCCTAATCCACACCTGGCACAATCTGAGCTCTATGTTAGGCTCTCACTGCCAACTCCACAGTTTTCATTTTACAGAGGCCCTTCCTTGGTTGGCTCCATGATAGAAAAACTCCACTCCCTAAATTTCAAATCTAATTTACACAAGTCCCCTTCCCTATCCTAGGTCAGCAAGCCTGGTGCCCACCATGAATCTTGCAACACAAAATGATCCATGATGCAGACAGGAAAGCAAGAAGGGCCGCGCTGCTTTTCAAAAAACTAGAATTCTACCAGATAATGCTGGCCTGGAGAACAGAGGTGAATGGTGTTCTGAAAGCATCTGCTCTTGGACTAAAGGTCAGGGTCCTGATTTACCTGTAGAATAGCCAAATGAGTCATGTTATTAGGGATTTTCCTGCCATATTTAGAAGTTTCCTAAGAAATACACATAAAAGTCATTCATTCTTTAATTTGTAAGACTACACATTTTAGAGTACAATCACCTCAGGGTAGAGAATATATACTGTTCCCAGTACATACACACATAAATGTCATCATCAAGATGTTATTTTGCACCCAGTTCTAAGACTCAGCAGACCAGGACCCTGAAATAAAATAGTCCAAGACTCAAGATCAACTGTCAAAATATATCCTCTCCCCATCTCCTTGTAACTCGAATGGGAGAGCGGTCACCAGCTAAGCGACCAATAAACTAACATGGTCTAAAGGGACACACCTGACCACTTCTGGAACTTATTATTCTCCTCAAAACACGTTTGTGGGCCCTCACTGGGAGCGAGTTGCTATCCTGGGCCCTGAGAACACAGATGGGTAAGAAATGTGACAACTGCTCTTGAAGAAACAGTGTGAGAGACATGAAGTGAGAAAGACAAACAGGTCAACCAGAGGCTGCAGCTTGTTGCTTGAGGACCAAATATGGCTCCCAGATATGTTCTTGGTTTATCCATGCTTTAGAAAATTTTTGAACTAACTCTTTCAAATTGGCGAAGTTCATTTTTTTTTAACAATTAAAGATTCTGCACTTCTCTTTAAAGCTTAAAAAAAATCTGGCAACGATAGGCAACGCCCCCGACAAGTCAACAACCAGCTGAAGCTGCTCCCTTTGAACAAAACAGTTCCTTCCAATTTACCCCAGTCCCCACCATTCCCTAATGCCCTTTAAAATATCCACTCATTATCCGCATTTGTGATGACTACTGGAAAGGAACAATTCCAGTGCTAGGTGGGATCTGTTCTAACTGAGCTAAGTTAAGAAATACAGAACTGTCACATCCAAGCAGCAGGGAGTTAAGTTGATAAGCAGTCTGAATGGTTTTTTTCAAGGCATTAAGTCTTAAAAAGATAAAATTCAAGTGAGACAAGAAGTTCTAGACATCTATCCAAAGAAAATAGCTGAAGAAGTTCACTGAAATGTATATATAAGGATATTCAGCAATGTGTTGTATAAAACAAGAACTAAAAACAACCTAAATGTTCACTCTGAAAACATGATTTAACACATTATAGCACAACTAAAAACTGATTCCACAGCCATCAAAATGGTAAACTTGATCTACACGTAAGTGTAAGAAAAAAGTCTGTGATATGTCGTTAGGCACAAAGAAAAATCACACTAAAACTATATGTGCAGTACTACTCAATTTTCATAAGAAAAAGACCCTCCCAAAAAAGTCGACCAAAAAAAAACTATGTGTATTTATATATGGTTTTATATATATAAATATACATATATATATAAACGTCTGGGTAAAAATAGAGTAACACATGTATTTCTCTGAGATGGGATAATGTGCGATGTGGGTACATTTTCCTTTCATAGAGTCACATTTTTCTGTATTGTACACATTGTTTAAATGAGGGAACAAATTGAATTTCACCATGAAAAAAACCATAAGCTATGGAAGCACAGAACAACAATGGAGAGTGATCGACAGTCATCCAAGATCACAACTTTGAGTTTTAAAAAAATTAGAAACCAAAAAAATCTACATGCCTGTGCTTTCTGGGAAGAGAAAAAAAAAAAAAAAAAACTACATGCTCCAACACCAAAGAAAGTCCTTTTTTTAATAACTTGATCTTGAGTTTTGAATTCTTAACCAAGTCACACAGACTTAAACAGGCTGATAGTTGGAGGAGGAAATGAACAGGCTCTCCCTATCAGATGTAAATTCCAACGCTTAGCCAAGAATCCAGGTGGTAAAATACTGACTCTATTTAAATCAAGCCAAAGTGATGCCTTCCGTGGCCATATTACATAAGCAATAGGCTTCATTGCTGCACACATCTGGTCAGAATAAAGGCCCTCTAAGACCTTCAACACAATTAATTCAATATTTTCCTGACAGTTCAAAATGCTACGACAACTGGCAGACAACCATCTTAAATCATCACGGAAAAGTCAGACATATGGCTAAGTATATTTAATATGCTTTAAAAATAAGCCACAGATTTTTGAGCCAACAAGATCTTAGGCAAGAATTTTTCTTATTTATTTAAAAGTTATGCCTACTCATTACCTCAAAAGGTTTCGATTCAAAGGTGATTGCTTGAGTACCTAGAGAGGGCAGAGATTATAAAGAGACATAAAACAGGGATGCTGCCTTCAAGACTGTGAGAAACACATAACCCAGTGCAAGAGACAGACAAGCAAATCTGTGTTCAAGACACTATTATGACTCCTGAAATCATGATGTGCATGGAGGAAGAAAGAGCACAGAGGAGGAAAGAATCAACAGTGCTGGTGATGGAGATCTGGGAAAAGAGAAGGCAAATAAGCAGAATTGCTTGAAACTCTGTAGCAGCACCCTCTGTGTTCTGCCCAATAAACACTTTGCAAATCCATTTTATTATTATTATTAATTCTGGGACTCTTTTGGGGGATGGGTGAGGTCACCAGGCATGGTTTGCTGTCTCAGACAGCAATGGTACAGCTTAACAGAGGTCAACACACTTCTAGTATGGAAAAACCTAGGATGAGAATTTTGGAACCAGGCAGATCTGAGCCTGAAACTCCCTTGTGTAAGTAAGCTACCTGGGGACCAGGATAAATTATCTGAGCTCTCCAGCTACTTTTCTCATAGCTAAAATGAGAATGACATCATCCACCCGGGCAAAACCCTAACCGGGGTCTCAGAGACATGGCAGAAGATCAATATATAGTCATTATGATGATCAGTTTACCGCTTCTAATTCAGACTCCCAGTCTCAACCATGAAATTACACCTGAGAGAAGAGCTTCTGGACTCAGCCTCAGTGCCCTCCGGGGTTGGATATCTCTCTGCGATGGCTGTTGTTGTCCAGTCACTAAGCGCGCCAGGCTCCTCCGTCCTCCACTATCTCCTGGAGTTTGCTCAAATTCATGTCCACTGAGCTGGTGACCCTATCCAACCATCTCCCCCTCTCACCCCTCCTCCCTTCAATCTCTCCCAGCATCAGCGTCTTTTCCAATGAGACAGCACTTAGCATCAGGTGGACATACTGTGCACTGCAGGATGTTTTAGTCACATCTCTGGGCTCTGCTCTCTAAATGCCACGTAGCATTGACCCATCCTAAGTTGATACAACCAACAACGTCTCCAGACATGGCCAAATGTCCCTTGGGGGTCGAAATCACCTTCAGTTGAAAAACCATTTCTTCACAGGATGGACTGTTGGGTCTTTGTTGATGGGTCTTCATTTCTGAACTGAAAATTATCATGGCTGCTATTAGGTAGGTATCGCGGTAAGGACCATGTACTGAACACACCAAGCAGAGGATAAAGTGTTTTGCATATGTTTTCTCATTTAGTTCTCTCAACCACCCCTATGAGGTAGGCATTATTCTCATTTTCAACTGGGACAACTGACATTCTGGGAGGTTAACATGCCCACGGTTCTTCAGCTGGAGTCAGACACAACGAGGCTGACTTCAAAAGCTTGTAACACCAAGTCCCACTGCCTCTCCAGCCTTTCTTGATTCAGGAGCCCAAGTATGGTGCCAAGAAGGCCCGAGGACCTCAGGGTCAAGCTCTTAAGGATCACTTTTGCTGGTACTGCCCTACCCAGGACCCCCAGGAAACTGGGAGAGGACCCATCCTCCCTACACCTTCCTGAACCAGGGTCCTGAGGACACTCACTAGAATTAATTCTTCACCAGTGACAACACAGGAGAAATTCAGGCAGAGATCCAGAGGTTTCCTTCGTCCTTGTCTGAACTAATCCAGTCTCAGCCTTTTTAAATAGTGGCATCTGAATCAGGCAGAAAAATGAGGGCTTTTTCTAGACTTGAAAAGCTCTCTAGGGAACTGTGTACCACAATTGCTATCTCTCAAGAGATCCTTTCTTCTCCCCCACGTGCTTTCCAACAGGGAACACTCAAACAATAACAGAAGCTGGTATTTCATGAGCACGCACTACGTGCCAGGCCCTGGGCCGTGTGGTTTACCTCAATCTCCTAATTTGATCCCTCCATCAGCCTCAGGTAGTAGGTATTATCATCCCCATTTTCAGAAGGGGAAATCCTGACACAGTGAGGTAGAGTATCTTGCCCTAAGTCACACAGGTATTACACTGATATGCCTGGCTTCTAACCCAGGCCAGCCAGAGTCCAAAACCTGCCAATTTACAACACATCGATAAATGCATACAGTCCTATTAACACTGTATATGGCAATAACTGTGAAACATGGCTTATAATCAGGGCATAATGGCCTTCTAATTGTACCATCATGCCACTGTCCATAAAGAAAGCTTCAAGTCTCTCCTCACAATGGACTGAAAGATTAGCGTTATTGTGGAAAACATAACTGCACGCTATTAAAGTCACACACTGATGCCTCTGCTGGCAGTAAGAACAGGGCTGACACCTTAGCCGGGAGGATGTAATTCTCTTACGTAACTCATTCTCACCACACTGAAGATAGAATAGGAAAAGTCTATACACACAGCTGATGGTGCCCAAAACATCTCCACCATCCACTGAACGGTGAGAGAGTGTGCAAAGTAATCTAACACACTCAGCATGGTGCTGATCTAAATCCCTAAAATAAAGACCATTTGAGACCAGCCTGCAAGGTTCACTGTCTTCAAGGTTACTCTGAAATCAATCAGTGAAGCTCTATTTAGACCAAGTTATAGACAGCAAAAGTTAAATCAAGTTTAATGCAGTTTATCACAAAGTACCTACATTTTCAGAGACTTTCAAATATCAGAATTTTCAGAGGCAACCAAGCTCAGAGAGAGTTCTTCTAGCTCTAAAGTTGACAGTGGACATTCAAGAAATACTTGAGCAATTATTATGCATTAGGCACCATTCTTGGTATTGGGGATGCAGCAGGAAACAGATCTACAACAACCCTACCCTCTTGGAGCTTATATTTGAGAGAGACAAAGTAAGGAACTTAGTCATTTTGAAATACTCGACATATTATAAAGTAAAATAAAGCAGAGGACAGGAATGGGGAATATCAAGACAAGTGGGAAAGATTTGAAGTTCATGACGGAGTAAGCCTCCCAGGTGACCAGGTGGGGACCACCAGGCCATGGCCAGGGAGACAGAGGACAAGTTACGGGCCAGATTGTGGGGGGGGTGGGGGGTCTTGTGAGTCACCAGGAGGTCTTCAGTTTTTACTTAAGAGAGAAGGGCTAGAGAAACAACTGTGTTATAGAGTATCCATTCTTTAATTATTTAGCTATAAAAAGAGATTACTATTTAATGATTAGAGACATTGTTCAAATTACATCTTCTCGATTTGCTACATGCTTTCAGAAAGGATAATACCCAGAACACACTGGACCCTCCGCAGGCTACTATACCATAAAGCAAAAGTCCGTATTACTTGCTTGTCCTTGACATCCATGCAGGTTCAGCTGTGAAAAACACCAAAACGAATTCCCCAGACATACTACATGGATGTTGACATCCAGAGGAGTGCAGCAGAGCAAAGCCCCAGTGTTTACCAAGGATTTTTCAAGGTTATAGATCTCACATATGAGCTCCATAAAGACAGGCAGGAAGGCAGTAACCTTCTTCTTTTAGGATATGAATGTCAGCCCTTAACGAATTTGACAGCCTTTATTCACAGTGTATACAAAAATCAGTATATTCTGTTACACGTATATACAAACTTAAGGAAGGGACCACTAACATCAGAGACGGGTGTTTTGCATTAAATAATCATCGTTTATAAAGCAACATCCTTCATGTAAACCCTTGTGGTAAGGAGATGTCAGAATGTTTTCCCTTATAAACCGCTTAATTCCCCTTGGTGGATATCATCAATTCTGCCATCCGAAACTAGCTGGGTAATGAATGCCAACAAATGCAGTGAGCCCACTGTACGCCAAGGCTTCATAAGGTCAAGTTATTCTATTTTTAAATAACATGGCCTTTGGCAAAGAGTACCACCAGAAACAATGGACATGTTGGGTTCACTGTCCTTGCATTATTTTTTGTAAAAGCTATAGAATGTTCCACAGTAAAACCTAAATATATCCTTCCGAGAGTGGTCTTTTGGCACCAAAAATAAAAACAGATTGATTTTTGAAAGTTTAAGTTAAAAAAAAAGAAGACATAAACACAAAGCTCAGTTTAAGAGCAAGAGAGGACAAAAATCAGACTGTTTTCTGCAGCAAAGATCCGATTTGCTCCTGGCTGGAAAAACTATACACAGGGACAAGGCTACAAGAAAACAGAGGTAAAGTGTCATTCTTCCGGATGCTGATATAGACTAGGTCCCACATAAACAGAAAACAGGACAGCTCCTCATCATCCTGTTGAATGAACGTCTGAAATTTCATCTCTTAAACCCCACCTAGAGTCAACAGGCAGAAACACTTAAGTATAATTCATGAAGCCTTGTCAGTTATTTATTTATTTATAGCTCAGTATAAATTATTAGACAGAGAACCAGCTGATCAGAATGCCTAGTGATGAGAAAATGAACATATTAGGATCCAAACTGAGAAGAAGTCAAAGAGGAATAAAGAGGAAAGGAGGAAACATGTTGTGCATGGCCTGATCTACATTCACCATCCTAATAAGAAGCAACAAGAGAAAATTCATTCACGCGGCCAACAAATTTTTGCAAGCACCTGTGGAAACAGTGACAGACTTTATCTTCTTAGGCTCCAAAATCACTGCACATGGTGACTGCAGCTATGAAATTAAAAGATGCTTGCTCCTTGGAAGTAGAGCTATGACAAACCTAGATAGCATACTGAAAAGAAGAGACATTACTTTGCCCACAAAGGTCTGCCTAGTCAAAGCTATGGTTTTTCCAGGAGTCATGTATGGATGTGAGAGTTGGACTATAAAGAAAGCTGAGCACCGAAGAATTGATGCTTTTGAACTTTGGTGCTGGAGAAGACTCTTGAGAGTCCTTTGGACTGCAAGGAGATCCAACCAGTCCATCCTAAAGGAAATCAGTCCTGAATAATCATTGGAAGGACTGATGCTGAAGCTCGAATACTTTGGCAACCTGATGAGAACTGACTCACTGGAAAAGACCCTGATGCTGGGAAAGATTGAAGGCAGGAAGAGAAGGGGACAACAGAGGATGAGATGGTTGGACGGCATCACCAGCTCAATGGACATGAGTCTGAGCAGGCTCTGGGACTTGGTGATGGACAGGGAAGCCTGGCATGCTGCAGTCCATGGGGCCACAAACAGTCAGACATGATGGGGTGACTGTACTGAACTGATGACTTGCCAGGTACTATTTTAGGGAAATAGAGGCATGAACACGTGAGATAACTTTCCTTTTTTCATGAGGCTTACATTCCAATGGGAAGAGAGACAGACAATAAAGAAGCAACAAAAGAAGATAATATGAAATTATATCAAGGCTATAAAGACACAAACCAAAATGGGGAGATGGTATGTGATCCAGGGAGCTCTCTTATACGGGGATCAGTGTGAACACTGGGGCCAGCTCAGACTGGCTCTGGAGAACGAATTACATGATGCATCTCTTTCCAACTCCAGTGATGCAACAAATCAGTGTCTCCCTGCCACCAGAGCCAGTTGTTAAGCCTTTAGGAGCACACCACCAGATGAGGAGGTCCTTCTGAAGAGACACTAAATAGACAGGTCAATCTTGTGACCATCTTGGGTGGGGTCGGGGGGTGGGGGAGGAAGCAAGCCCAGAGACCCCAAAAGCAGAATTCACAGGAAACTAAGCAAGATAAAGCACTGTGTTTTAAAACAAGAACAGAATTATTTTGTTAAGCTGTTGTAATACATTCCAATTGGTCAAAATAAACACGCAATGTCAAAACAAAACTCAAAAAAGCACCAAGAGCTATATTCAATTGTGTAATGGTCCTAAGTCCCTCATTACAGCTTGGGGAAGGGTCTGGTGGTGGTGTTGTGGTTTTTAAATTGTGTCTTATTTATTGTCTCCATTCTGTCTGTAAAAAAAAAAGTGGAGGGACAGTTTTGGTTCCTGGGTAATTTGCAAAACCACAAAATTCACTTACAAAAATATGTAAGCGTGACCTATAATATTACCAGTTTGGGAAACTACAATCACACCCTTTTAAACTTTTGGAGTCTGGGTTATTCAGGGAATCTTAGCATTTTATGAATGCAAAGGAAGTGAAGGGGCATATCCACTTATTTTAGGTATAAAGAAAGGTCCAAATAGGTAACATACTGGAGATAACAGCACTAGTCACCTAGCTTGTTCACAATTATCCGTTTCATTTGATGTCACATTTGTTTTCTTCTTCTTTTTTTTTTCAGCTCCACTGTGCAGCATGTGGAATTTTAGTTCCTCGCTCAGGGATCAAACACATGCCCTCTGCATTGGAAGCACAGAGCCTTAACATCTAGACTGCCAGGGAAGTTCAATGCCATATTTTCAATGTCATTCTATACCCTAGGACAGTGGTGCTCAGAATTGAGCATGCATCAGAATCACCTGAGGACTTGTTTAAAACACCCACAGGCTGCACGCTCCTGAGTTTAGGTATCTGTAGGGCTGAGGTAAGGGCCAGGAATCTGCACATATAACCAGTTCCCTGGTAATGTCAATGCCACTGGTCTGGGGACCCTACTTGAAATTCACTGACCCAAGAACTGGAAGCATGGGTTTTGCAACCTAACACAGCTGAGTTCCAGCTCCACTTCAGTCACTTGCATGACCCTTGGAAAAGCCACCCAAACAAACCCTCTGAACTTCAGTCTCTGACACTTAAGTCCAGGTGGGAGGAATAAAGAAATGCCCATAAAGCACTAGCTCAGCCAAGGGCCAGGCCTTTTAGAAGCAAGTGCTCAAAAAATACTAGTTACATTCTACAGAAATGTTTTCCTTAACCATCATAGCTCCCTGTTATCTGCTATTTCACTTTCTGTGATTTCAGTCACCTACAGTAAACCACAGTCTGAAAATATTCAACAGAAAATTCCACAAATACACAATTCACACGTTTTAAATTGTGCACCAAGTAACATGATGAAAGTTCCCATCTTCCCGCTCTGTCCTGCCCAGGACATGAATCATCCCTTTGTCCAGGGTATCCTTCCCATGAGTCACTTGGAAGTTCCGTTATCAAATCAACTGTCCAGGTATAGCAGTTCTTGTATTCAAGTGACCCTTATTGTGCTCAATAATGGCCCCAAAGCACAAGAGGAGAGATGCTGGTAGTTCAGATCTGCCAAAGAGAAGGCATAAAGTACCTCCTTGAAGTGAAAATGTGGAAGTTCTCAACTTAAAAAAATCATATGCTGTGGGGACTTCCCTAGTTAAGACTGCACTTCTACCCCAGAGGACAAGGTTTTGATCCCTGGTCTGGGAACTAAGATCCCATCTGCCACATGGCACAATGAAAAAAACTCAAAAGCTGTGGATACTAAGATCTACAGTAAGAATGAATTTTCTATCTGTAAAATCATGAAGAAGGAAAAAAGAAATACATGCTAGTTTTGCTTTCATACTTAAAACTGCAAAGTTGCAGCTGCAGTGCATGATAAGTGCTTCATATTAATAAGAGAGAAAAGGCATGAAATTTGTACGGTAAGGTATTTTGAGAGACCACATTCACATACCTTTTATGACAGTATACAGTTATAATTTGTTCTATCTTCTCACATTGTTGTTAATCTCTCACTGTGCCTATTTTGGAATGTACCATTCGAAAATACTTCACTTTTCTCCTTTTTCAACATACACTAGAATAGTTAAAGTTCAAAAGATAGATAAGATCAAAGATTGGCAAAGATATGGCAGAACTGGAACATTTATAGCAGCTTTATTCATAATAGGCGAAAAAAAAAACAGTTCAAATGTCCATTGAGAAACAAAAATATAAACAATCTGGTACATGTATGCAATGTAATACTACTCCATGATACAAAACAACCCTGATACACACAATACAAAATCTCCAAAATATTTTGTTGAGGGAAAAAACCCAGATAGAAAAGAATGCATAGTACATTATTTCACCGATATGCATTTCAACAATAGACAAGACTAACCCAAAGTGAGAGAAATCAAATAGTCAATGCCTCTGGAAGAGGTGGAGGGAACTGACTGGAAAAGTATAGGAGGGAAATTTCTGAGATAATGGAAATGCTCTGTATCTTGATTTGGGTGAAGCAGACATGAGCATATACATTCATCAAAACCCATCAAACTATATACTGAAGATCTGTACATTTTACTACAGGTAAATATAAAGCTATAGTATATATAGTACATGTATATATTGTATTATACATGTACTATATACATTATAGTACATCATATATATGAAGTGATTTATTTTACATAGCATATACATGTAAATTTCTTAAGGCACTTTTGTGACAAAAAACTGTCATCCCCCATTTAAAATAAACCAAATCCAACCTGGTAGATCCGTTTAGCTTGATACTTTTACAGACCAGTCCTATTTCATATACCATTTACAACAGACTAGTTTGGTCTGTGCAACTTTCCAGAGAGCTGCCATGAAATAGAAAGACAAGAATTTTCTCCCACAAGAGGACCATGACATTTCCATACAGACAGCACCCACAGTGACCCATGGCCCTGGGAGTAGCTAGTTTAAGGTGCAGACAACTCAAAAGTATTATTTTCCTTTACCAAGTAGGAGCCTATTTAATATGATTAAAACACAGTAATGAAAACACAAGAACAACTTTATAGTATAATTTAAATCATATTCTCAATATAAAAGAGAAGGCTGGTGATGTGGATGGGAGGGGACTTTGGGGGAGAATGGATACACATATATATGTATGGCTGAGTTCCTTCCCTGTTTACCTGAAACTACCGCAACATTGTTAAATCGGCTATATCCCAATACAAAATAAAAAGTTACAAGCTACAAAAAAAAAAAAAAAAGACAGACAGAGAAGGCTGGTGAAATGCTCTCCAGCACCTTCTTTCTGTAATGAAGATGTTAGAAGAGCTGCCTGCGCCTGTGTAATCATGGCGGGAAATAGTAGCTTTTACATTGTGGTGGATTTCAGACCATTCAAATGTCCCCATCCATAACTTTATTCCACTATAAGAAGAACAAGTAGGTTTGCATACACACACATGCACACACACTTTCTATGAGCGTTCTTGCGTGGCACACAGAATAATTCCGGGTGAAAGGAAATAAGGTGGGGAGACACTAGCTTCCTTCAAACCCAGAGGCGTCTGATTCCAAACACACTTGGTTATCTGATTGACCTTTCCAGAGTTTCACCATGCAGCAACACTGGAACAAAGCCTCCCAATCTTTGGTGCAGGGAGGCTCAGCCACCTATAGTATCTCGCACACTGAGAATGAGCTCCCATCGATCTATTAGACACCAGTAAAACGCTCCCTGCCCCCATAACCTCTGGGATAGTCAGGAACTCGTGCCTGTCCTCCTACCAGCCCTGTCTCCAAGATGCCCCTGCACGGTGACCAGCAGCCAATCCCATCAAATGCTATGACACAGTATTTTCTCTACAGTTGTATCAAGTCCTAGTAATGCAGGAACCTGAATTATGGTGTTAACCTCATAATTCAGATTCCTGACACTAAAAAAACCCGAGTCAGACATGACTTAGAGACTGAACAACAATAAAGTCCTCCAGGAAACCTTCTCTGATCATACAACTGGAAGTTGTACATAGGCATTATCTTCTTCCATGAGACTGGACGCTCCGAGAGATTGAGGACTGTTTTGTAAACTTCATTTTATGTCTAACATTGCCTGCTCAGTAGATAGCACGTAAGTGTCTCAAAATGTTTGGTGATATATGGAGTAAGTGGAACCCGTTTTAATGTAGTAATGGTAATACACTGGGTTATTATCATTCTATATCTAATACCTAATAAAGTACTAACACATTTTTTTTAAAAGCTAAACTTAAAAACTAGACATAGAAATAACTGCCCCAACTTCACTTGAAACATAATAATAGCTAGTCTTTATTGAGCACTTATTATGTTCCAGGCACTATTCTGCACCCTTTATGTTTATAAGTTTATGTAACACAAAACGGCCAGTTTACAGATAAGGGAGACATATTTCCAGGTGAGACAAGGTGTTGGACCTTAAGCAAAGTTGAGGCGACGTTTAGTAAATGAGGCATATTCTCTCCTTTCAATGAGCTTACCACCTTGTATGGAAAGAAGGGAAGGAATCTAACACATAGTTCAGAATAAGTAAAAACCTACAAGACACACATTTAGGGGAGTCCAGAGGAAGGCTGATTTCTTCATCCTGGCAGGATACCTGAGGGCTTCTTGGAGGAGGTGTGCAAGCAGATAATGAAGACACAAATGGAAGGAGAGTTCCATAACTGTCAGTCCCTCAGCTCCCAAAGCTACCAAAAGGCCTGTCTCTTCTCCCTGTCCCCCTCCTCCACTTCATCTGGAACAGGCCTGTTTCCAAAAGCGGACAAGCTCAGCCCAGCCCTCCTTTCCTCTGACACAGTCCTCCAGCTGCTACTTGCCCTTTCAAGCACGCAGGCACATGTGTGAACTTTTCACCAGGGCTCAACCTGGTGCTTTTGCAGGGAAGAACCTGCATCACGGTGCTTGGTCATACAAGGGACCCCTTTAAGGGAATCCAGTCCTTCTCTACTGCACTACATCAGGGACAGCCCTGAGCCTACACCAAACTAAAATGCAAGGGGCTCCCCCCAACCAGCAGCCATCAGAAAGGTCATCACTCCTCTCCAAGCTTCTAAGAGGTGAATTTGCTTCCACTCCCTTCTCTCAAGTGCACCCCTCAGGTCTCCCACACTCATCCCCTACCTCTTCCTCCTTGGTGGTTAAGGCTCTGCAACAAGGATTTTCAAACCCTCACTCTTGGCATCTGTGTGACCTTGGGCAAGTAACTGAACCAACATCAGTAAATGAAACAACGTCAGTCCCAACTTCCTTATCCATAACATGGGGTTTGTAAGAAAAACTCCCTCTCAGAATTGTTGTGCATCAGAACAAAAGAGTGCAAGGAAAGCATTTTACACAGAACCTGACACATAATAAGCTAACAAGAAATAGCAGCTATAATCATCTTCACAGGGATGATGACGATGGTTGCAGTGATGGGGATGGTGGTGACGTTGGTGGCAGTATAAACTTGGGCTTGAATGGCGCTGAAATACCCTCTCTACACTCTCCCCCCAGCGCCACCCACAAGTCTGGGGCCAGGCCACACGGTAGACACACATGCGTCATCCAGCTGTGGGGTGAATGCAAGATCTTCAGGCTGCAGGCTTTGGGACTGAAAGGTGGTGATGCCCTAGCCCACCTGGCCGGTCACGGGGTGATGCTGATTTTCTGATTAAGTAGGTCCAACAATCAAAGACCTCCTTCATACCCATTCTCCAGATCTGAAAACAGCTAAGAGATCAAAGAACGCATTAGCTGCGCACGCTGCAACACTCGCCCAGGGAGCCAGGAAAGCGTCCACTTTGCCCCTGCCTCAGTTCCCCAACTCTCCTCCCGGTGCAGGCAAGCCACTGCTGCACTTGGTGGCGGAGATAACAGGTTAGCAAACCGGGCCAGGGAAAAATCTCTGCGCTTCCCCGAGCTAACCCAAGCCCGTCTTCCCAACGCAGGTGGGCAAACAACCCACAACCTCTCAACAACTTGGTGTATTTCACCATCACTGGGCACACGGCCTCAACATCACCCCTATGCCGCGTTCGCAGGAGAAAAGCGGGAAATCGGAAGGGGGGCGGGGGGAGCCTCCTCAGGCCGGTTCCCTATTCTGGGGGTGCCTCCAGGAGGCGCGTCCCGACTTACCTTGTCTGACGGCTTTGAAGGTGACGGCCTCCTTGCAGCTGTCGATGACTCCCAGTACGTCATAGCGGGGCAAGCCGGACACCCGGATCCCCTGCACCTCCAGAAGCAACTCACCCTCGCCCAGCCGAGGGCCCTCGCCGCCGCCGGGAAGCCCCGACGCCTCGGTCGCCGTCACCGCTCCGACATACGGAAACTCTCCATTCTCCGCGCCCCCCAGCACCGTCACCCCCAGCTCTCCCTGGGGTCCCCGCTTCACGGTGCATTCGTGAACCCTGCTAGTCCAGTGGTTCTTCTTCTGGATCACTTTCGACATGATGAGTTACACCCCTCCTACCCCCGCCAAAAAAAATAATGATAAAACGAGAGACAGGTGCCCCCCACAGCACAAGCCCCCAAGCCCCTGCTGGTTCATGGGAGAGACATCTCCCCCCAAACAACGCAGCGGGAGAGAGAAACTTGGCAGCCTCGCTCCCTTGCACACACTCGCTCACTCAAGCCATCATAAAACAAACTTTCTGGGCTTCCCCGCGAGCCCAGCACAGGCGCCCGCGAGCTTTGTTTGCATTCCGGTGCTTCTCGGTCCACGTTCCGGCGCCCGACCGTGCTCTCTGGGACCAGAGTCCACTCTGCGCCGCTTGGATTATTTTTTTTCCTTCCTTCCTTTCTTTCTTGCCTCTTAGAAATGCGGTGTCTCCTCTTTGCCTCCCGCCTGGCTCGCCTTTCCTCGCTGGCGGGCAGTTTCTGAGGGTGAGGGAAGCCCTTCCAGCCAGTTGCTGGGAGCCCTGGAGACGCGGTAGCTGAGCGGGGGCGGGGGGGACAGGAGGGAAGTGCCTGCGTCCCCTTTAAGCAGATACAAAGGCTCGGCTTGTTTTGTTACAGTTCATTCTATTCCGCGCCGCCGAGCGCAGCGGCCGGCGGGAGGAGACGCGCGCGCATGCGCCCCGCGACCGCCTGCCGGCCGGCCCGCCCCACCCCGCCTTCCTGAAGTGAGAGATTCCAATGTGCTTCCCGTTGGGTCCTAAGTCCGACTCTTCCCGGATCAGCCACTTTTCTCCCCCTTCACACACCCCTCTCATTCCTACTTTTATTTTAGTGCTCACGACTCTGCATAGCCCTTCGGGGGTGTGGGAGACGAGCAAGTGTTTTACTCCAACGTCTGCAACTTTTGAAAACATGGGCAATCTGCTTGGGCATTTTAAAACCATTTCAAACAGGTGGGGGTTGGGGAGGCTCACACTCACCCTCGCGCTCACACTCACGCACACACGCACGCACACACGCCGGCCTAAGCTTCCTTACCGCCCTCGGCCAGTGGCTGGCCACGCTGTCGGTCACCCAGCCCACCCCCCGCCGCAATTCCCTCTAATACCCTGAACCAACCCAGAGGAACGTGCCTTCCCGGCTTGCCCCCAACCTGCACCGTGCGGGCGGGTTCTGGTCTTGGAGCAGGGTGTGCTCCAGCCTCTGCGACCCTGGGGAGGCGGGCCATGGTGGTCCCCCAAATGGGATCCGTCACACGCTCACACACGTATACACACACTTATCTGCATCCTTAAACTTTAGGGCCAACTTTTCTGGACGCAGATAAAATATAAGGCGAGGGAAAGAAGCCAAAAAGCAAGAGGGGCTTGGGGTCTTCAACCGAAAAGGGTCTAGCTCTTTAAAACTCCCTTGCGGCCAGAGACCTCTGAAGCCAGGCGTCTGTCCCGGACTCCAGTTCCTGGCTGAGCTGGGCAGCCTTTGGACCCGCCCCGGGGCCAGGAGATAAGGATCACTCCTGGGTCTGGGATCTGCACCCGAGTCCTGGCGCCCGCGGGGGCGTGGGCGCGACAGCCACCTCTCGGAATTCGCAGCCGGGAGTTGCTGCTGCCTCGGGCACCGCCCGAGAGCGGGGGTAGAGCCAGCTAATGTCCCTGCTAGGTTTCGGAACGTGCTCGGGGGCTGCGGACCGAAAGAATATCCTGCACCGGCGAGGCTACCCTCCCCAATACTCCCCAATCGGCCTGGACGATAGTCTCCTAAACATTTTCTTTTCCTCGGTGATTTATAACTTGTTTATCCATCTTGGGTCACAAGAGAGATTTCAAGTGCTAAATAAGGGAGGTGAGTGTAAAAGACTCCGAAAGGGCGGGGTGCCTCAGAGGTCACGGTTGAGAGCTGAGCTCTGAGGTTTAGGTTCTCACCGATCCAGTGTCCGTGTGATCTTGACCAAGCGCTGGGACCCCTCAGAGCCTGAGTTTCTTAAGTAAGTGTAACAGTACCTGACAAGATTCTTGGGAGTATTACCGGGAGGACACTTGTAAAGTGATGTATAATAAAAGCTTATTAGAAGTAGTAGTACTAGTAGTAGTTTGAAAATTTAGGAATCATTCGGGGTTTCAAGTTACATGGTAATTCCTCCTCTTCTTTCTAAAACTTAAAATATATAGGCATACATTTAAATATTTTAAAGCACTGCTTATAGGGCACTTTTCTAAGCCAATAAAAATAAGAGAAGAACTTTGCTACTTCTCTCTTGAGATATCCAAAACTGAAAAATCCTATTGCCTTCTAGTATTTGTAAAAGAAGGAAGTGACCAGTATTCCATGGCTCTTCTTGGTAAAGGAAACCATCTTCAGCCTCTTTTCTTAGAAGATACCCATTTGTCTCCAGCTTGACTGGATCAAGATGAAGGAGAAATTAAAAAGGTTCAGTCCCAAAACCAAACAAAGATCCAGCCAGTCAGAATCTTAAGGATAGTTTCTATCATCTGGATGTTTAAGGTTGCCTTTACATGGTGCTAGCACACACCACTGAGGACCACAAGTCTATCATCTTGATTCCTGAGCTCACAGACACTTTTAGGGTAAGAATCTATGTCCACATCTTCTTGGACAGTATATACTCCAGGAAGGTAGTGGATCTGGGTAGTTTGGTTTACTGATGTATTCCCAGTTCTTAGAACAGTATCTGGTACCTTGTTAATGTTCAAGTATTTGGTGAGTGAATCCTCTTCCCAAAATGAACATTTTTGTGTACTACCTTAAGAGTGAAATCACAGATTTCCCTACAGATCATTGGTAATCTTGACCGTCTATATTTCCCACTGCCTACACTCCATATTTTACAACTGTGGGTGCCTACGATTACTTGCCAGGAATTCTCCCACTTGCCTCTAATCAGCGGTCACCTACCTAGAGGAGGCCAAACAATAGACAAGATCAAGTGGTCAGCAGTTCCTCCCACTGGCAGCAGCACCATTTTCCCTCTCCAGGGTTCTGCATGACCCTGAAGCTGAGAAGAAGAAAGGACTTGGAATTTAGCCTACTTCAGATTCTAGGTGTGGAATAACCCCCCCAAAAAAAGAAGGGAAAAGTGAGGGCACAGACAGCAGGGTAGAGAGAGGTATAGAGAGACATATTAAAATCCAGGAATTTAAAAAGAAGTAATTTGAACTTTCAAAACAGCTAAGACTGCCAATTTCCAGACATTAAGTTTATGATGTTCCCAAACTCTCTGCCTCTCCTCTGAACCTTTCTGTTTGTTCTACTTCTCCTGGTTCAGTTCCTGTGTCCCAGGTTGGAAGGAGCTTCAGTGCAGAAATCATATTTATTCTACCCAAACTTTGAATACTCAGCACCTAAACCCATGCCTTGAGGTGAGTGTGCACATATATACTTGATGAATGAATGTGTGAATGCATGGGTGAAGTGTGACCTTAAACTATGTAGTATGTGACCTTTAGCATGAAACCCATTTAAATTCCCTGACCTTTCAGTGGTTAGTTAGGACTACACCTTTCTGTTGCAGGGGGTGTGAGTTCCCTGTGGCATGGCCAAAAAATTAAGTAAGTAAAAAAAAAAACATGAAACCCATTTAGATTTGGTGGCTAAAACTGATATTTATAGATTGTTTTCTTAAGAGTTTATAGTTATCTTGAAGTAGATTTTTCTTGAATATATGTAAAGAAGAACCCTGTGTTCTGGCTTCTCTCACTTACATTATGAATTTGACAATATATTCTAGTGGGGGGAAATAATGCCATACAATAGTTATGTGCGTTATTTTATTTAATCACTATAACAATTGTGTGAGGTAGGTATGGCCTTGATTTTGTATGAATGACTTTGATTTTAGAGGAAAGTAAAGCGGAGAAAGCAATGGCACCCCACTCCAGTACTCTTGCCTGGAAAATCCCATGGATGGAGGAGCCTGGTAGGCTGCAGTCCATGGGGCCGCAAAGAGTCAGACATGACTGAGCGACTTCACTTTCACTTTTCACTTTTATGTATTGGAGAAGGAAATGGCAACCCACTCCAGTGTTCTTGCCTGGAGAATCCCAGGGATGCGGTCGCACAGAGTCGGACACGACTGAAGTGACTTAGCAGTAGCAAAGCTAGATAAGTAAATAAACTTGCTCAAGAGCCTGGAAATGATAGAGCTAGGATGTGAACCCAGGGGCCCAAACCAAAGCCCACATTCAGAACTACAGCCCTATGGGAGGGGTAGGATGTGGCCATCCACCATCTAGCATATTTGGGTACCAGCATATTTTGGCTCCAGTATCTGCCACATAGTGTGTGCATACCAGTTAAGACACTCTCCTATCTCTTCCTTTTAAACTGAAAGAATACAGTATTCCACTCTGGAATCCAATCTGCAACCCTCCTTCTTTGGGCCCTGAGGATCAAATAATTTACTGGAATGTAGAGAGTATTAATTTGCAAACATTTCTGAAGTGTCTAGAGATCTGTCGGCTCTGGTACAGGTGACATGCCAATATACTGTTACTGCAGAAGCAGTTCAACAATGAAATCTTAATAAACGTGATTAAGAAGTAAACTGTGACATAATAAACTGCAAAAATGATATTCTTATTTTCCTATAGCTAGTTCCACTCAAAAGAAGAAGAAAAATCCACAAATGTAAAATTGTGCATTTCTTTCTTCCAAAGACATTTCTTTTCAAAGGTTCCCAGTTGTGAGTAAAGAAAGCATTACTGCAGTCGAAAGTGGTAACTTACCTCCTTTTTCTGAAAATGTGAAGACAAGAGATAAGCTGGCTGACTGTGAGGCAAAAGAGGACATATAAATTGGTTATCTTTTAGTTTCTGAAAAATGTCATCAAGAAGCATATATTATAGATATCAAGGTAAATGCTTCATATTCAATAAGGTAACTGACTCCAAACTGGTAATTTAGAGCAGATCAACAAAGTTAAAACCCTTATTTCAGATAGAGGGAAACAGATAGTGAGGACCACTTTCTGAGTCATCTCCTGGAGGCACTTTTATGATTTACTTGATAACATGTTCTTTTCCTCACAGGGAGGCAGACAGGTTTTTTCTGACCACAGTACCCCTCTAGTCCTTTCAACTAGGGAAGAAAAAATAAAATGTTAATTCTCATGAGGTCGTGATCTTCCAAGCCATTGCATGTGAACTATTATTTTCATATCCTAGAGGAGGGACTCCAGGAAGAGAGTTTAATCCTGGCTAATGTTCTGGTTCACTTCCATGGGAAAAAAATTAATATTGGTAACTGGAAGATTTGACATTTCAATGTTGGCTGTGAGGAACCAAGAGAAACCCAAGAATTTATTATGGGAATCTCTCCTAAAATTTCCCAAATATTCAGCTATACTGTAACATATCATCCTGCATAATTCCACTGAAAATATACCTGGTGACAGTAAATTTCCTCATGAACAGTATATTTGCAATTTTCTTCATAATAGATATTTGTATCTCTTTTATTTCATCTCCCACCAATTCTATGAAAATATAGAAGTTGGAACCTGGTAGATGCTTAAATAATAATTTGATTATTGAAGGTGTTCGTTCGATGTATGTCTTCTTATTATATATTTTAACAATTTTTATTGCACTGAAGCAGAACTGAATGAAGAGGAAATTACACATTGAAATCAAGGATGCAATACCTGCATTTTAAAAAATACCCCATAGTATAAATTATTGCTGAACAACTTTAAAAATAGACAAATAAAAAGGCAGACTTAAATCATTCAGGGACTTCCCTGGTGGCCCAGTGGCTAAGACTCTGTGCTCCCAAAGCAGGGGGCCCTGGGTTCAATCCCTGGTCAGGGAACTAGATCCCACATGTTGCAACTAAGATCTGGTGCAGCCAAATAAATAATTAAATATTCAATTAATTAATTAAATCATTCAAGATTGTATTGCCATGAAATAACTACTTTTTGTATTTGGGTTTATCTCCTCCTGGACTTTGGCCAATACAAATATATACACACTGACACAATCTACTTTCTTTAGTTGTCTCTCTTCTCATTTGGGATTTATAGTTAGTTTATGGAATAAAATAATCCTTTATACCTTTTATTGTGTGTGTGTGTTTGTGTGCTCAGTTGCTCAGTCATGTCCAACTCTTTGAGACCCCGTGAACTGTAGCCCACCAGGCTCCTCTGTCCGTGGGATTTCCCAGGCAAGAATACCGGAGTGGGTTGCCATTTCCTCTTCCAGGGGATCTTCCCAACCCAGGGATTGACTCTGCATCTCCGGCATTGGCAGGTGAATTCTTTACCACTGTGCCACCTGGTAAGCCCCTTATCTTTTATTACTCACCAATATATCCTCAATTTTCTATTTGTTAAATATAAACCTATATCTATCACTTTTATCAGCTCAATAATATTCCATTCTTTAAATGTTCCAAAATGTATTAAAACAATGCCCTATTAATGATCACTTAGCATTCTGCATGAGACTAAAGTAATTATTTATATTAGGATGGTTTGGTTGCCAGGGACAGAAACTTAGTTGAACTAATTTAGGAATAAAAGGAAATGTATTAATCCATATAACTGGCAAGACTAGAGATGAAACTAGTTTTCAGCAAGCCTAGATTAAGAGGCTCAAGCAATGCTGTCAGCTTTATCCCTCCATCTCTTGATTCTTTTTTTCTCTGTTGCCCTCATCCTCTCATACTACATATGGATTGACCCTCTCCCAAAATCCAGGAAAGACAACAATGTGCATCTAGGTTTAGCAATCCCAAAAGAAAGATTTTCACTAACAGATGGGAAAAGCAATGATAGAAATTTCATTCCATTTTAAAGTTTTCAGTTTCAATTGTGGAGAGTATAGATGGAGTTTGTGTACTTTTCACCGGCTTTGAGAATAAACACAAGTGAGTCACAAACATGATTGGCTACCTGATCAAGCCTGGCAGTGTGTGTGTAGACTTGAGACTCAGGGAAAGGTCTTTAAGGTATGTTTCTCTACAAGCTCCTATCGTGGTTGCCTCTTACGCAGTTAACTAAGAGTTCCAAGAATACAAATACAGTGGGAGTTTGATTTCAATCAAAGCTGCAGTGGTTGGCCCACACATTGGTAGCTGTTTTGAATATACTCTGAATCTGGCAGTAGTGCAGGACTGTACCCTTTACAAAGGAAGCCAGTCAAGTGTTATACTTATTTAATACAGATGGTTTGTTAAACTATTTACATAACATCGATTTCAAATATTCTGAAATGAGTCTTAAGTTTTTCTGAAGCTAAACTGAAAAAGAGAAAGTTAAATATTTTAATATGATCTGTGACAGTTGATCAATTGTTAGATTGTTTTCATTCATTTGTTCCTTCAACAAATGTTGATTAAATACTTATTTTGTCAATTGGCACTAGGCACTGATGGTATAGAACTAAAAGACCCACTAGGCTTTTTTTTTTTTTGGCTGGAGGAAGGTTATCTCCTAATTGGATACACAAACAAAAATACAAGTTCAACTGTGTTGGGTAAGTTCAATGACAAGGAGCTAGGGTCATCTTGGTAGACATCTCTTTAGGAAAATTATAATTTGCAAACATGGCTTCAGAAATTAAAGGTGCCATTTTTAGAAGAACTTCTTGCCTCCTCCACCTATAATTTATTTTAATAGTATTTTAATAAGTGAAAGAGAATGTCCAGTTTTATGATCACATTATGATACCTGAAGATATGTTTTATGGAACCATTCACTGAGTTCCCACATGGTTACAGTTGAATGTAGTGTGAATATGTGCTTCCATAAAGAAAAACTCTGTCTTGCCACAAAGTGATCCAGCAAACGCTAGGTGGAGTTTTGGAAAATGACTCAGCAATCTGGAATCTGAGCAGCCTTGCTCCTTGAACTGTACTATCTTTGGAAAATTGTTCCCTATAAAATCTTGTAGCCAGATGAACAAGGACCCCCGAAGATGCAGTACTCACTTTCCAGATTTAGCACATTCCTAGAATTTTAAACTCATTTTTATGGACTGTTGCCCAGGTGAGGGGGGGCTTGGCCAAGCCAGGAACAGTTATGAGCAACATCCCCCCGGAAGTCAGTTCCCAAATTTGGAGTGCTTATATTCTGAACATTCCTGACAATTCTGGCTGAGAAATTCAGCTTGCCTAAGTTTGGGTACCCCAAGGATTTTACATGCAGCAGAGAACTGCTGAATTAAGCTAAATGTTGGAAGACATTGCAGTTTTAATTATTAAGTTAGCCCCCTGCTTTAGTGAATGCACAAGTTGGCATATGTTTGGGAATGTTTCTGTTTCCAAACTCACAGCAACTGCATTTTTTAAATATTTGACCTTGATCTTGTGACCTTTCCTCTAGAATCCTGAGAGTCCTGGGAACACTCACAGCTGAGTGATGGGAGCAAAACTAGACAGATAGCAATTTTCTTTTTCTTTTATTTATTTGTTTAACTCTTAGGCTACTTTGTTGTTGTTGTGTTTTTTGTTTTTTTTTTAACTCTTAGGCTACTTTGTTATAAACTGGACCTAACTTCCCTTTCAGTTATTAATTTTATTGAAATCTATCCTCTTGGTATGACTTTACACTTTGAATTGATACCACTAAAACTAGTAAAGCTATGTGACCCACCTGCTAAGGCAAGCTGGCATTTTGACACTGCTCTCCAGAGAGCTGAGACTGTTCTCTAGATTAATGTTTTCAAAGTCTTTGATTGCGGTTCAGAATAAGAAACAGGACATAAACATATATAAACACACACATATTATATATGATTGAAACAAAAATTTCAAGAAACCATATTTATCCTTTCTGCATATGATGTACTATGCCTTGGGTTATGGCCCACAGCCATATTTCTTAACCTTTCCCTGTATTACCTACAAGCTAAGAACGGTTTTATGTTTTTCAGTGGTCAAAAGCAAACAAATTATAATGAGACACATTTACAACATGTCGTGTGCTCTTCTGAGCCTTCGCATTTATTGACTTGTTAAATCTTTAGTGGTTAACATATTTTGAGGGAGTGCTCAGTGTGCAGGATGCTTTG
Organism: Dama dama; assembly: GCF_033118175.1. Lineage (NCBI taxonomy): Eukaryota > Metazoa > Chordata > Mammalia > Artiodactyla > Cervidae > Dama > Dama dama. The sequence continues at coordinate 40,055,833 of NC_083704.1, read as the reverse complement.
GTAAGTGCTTTCAATGATGCTTCCCAGGTAGCTCAAACGGTACAGAATCTGCCTGCAATGAGGGAGACCTGGGTTCGATCCCTGGGTTGGGAACATCCCCTAGAGAAGGGCATGGCAACCCCCTCCAATATTCTTGCCTGGAGAATTCCATGGACAGAGAGCCTGGCAAGCTAGTCCATGGAGTCACAAAGAGTCGGACATGACTAAGCGACCAACATTTTCTCTTTCACTCTATGAGGCAGGGGATATTAGTAGTCACACTTAATAGATGACGAAACAGAGGCTATATCACTTGCACAGGATTACACACCTAGGAAGTGGTCATTAGGATTTAATCCTAGGTTTCTCTGCTTCCAAACTTTTGGTTCTTAATACTGTTGATATTTTCAGCTTCTTGACCATAGCTTGACACATAATATGGACCCAATGCATATTTGAAGAATGAGTGAATACATGTATGAATAAATGAAGGATGCAGAGATAGATTGATGGTATCCCATAGACCCTGACCAACTATGAGAACACAGATAAATTAGGTGATTGCTTGGTGCTTTAAAAAGCAACCAACCAAACAAATAAACAAAGTAAATCCCTCACTTATTAAGTGCTAAATACTTCATGTGGGCTTTCCTGGTGGCTCAGCAGTAAAGAAACGCACCTGCAGTGAAGGAGATGCAGGAGACTCAGGTTTGATCCCTGGGTCAGAAAGATCACCTGGAAAAGGAAATGGTAATCTATTGCAATATTCTTGCCTGGAAAATCCCATGGACAGAGGAGCCTGGCGGGCTTCAGTCACAAGAGTCCGAAATGACTTAGCGATTAAACCACCACCACCACCAACTACTTTATGTAATTACTTTCAATATCTTTACTCAATTAACCCTCATAAGGACACTATGAGGTAGATGCTATCCCTGTTTTGCAAAAGGAAGGACTGAGGTCCAGAGAGGTTAAGTACATTGCCTAAGATGATACGACCAGTATAGTTAGATCTGGTGTGACTAAGACAGATGATCTTTTTAATTACTATGCTATGTAGCTCCATTTATTAATTTCTAATACCACTGTAACACTACCTACCCCTATAATTGTGTAACCAAAATAGACAATGTATCAGAACCTTCATTAATAACTATAATATTTTCCAGTGACATATTTCTCTACCAAAAAGTTAAAAACTCAAGGTGGAAGAAGTAGAGGAGGCAAAGAAATGCCTTCCAGTACATTTGATATGGAAATTGTTATTAAAATGTTGTGTTATATTTTTTGCAAATGTTCTATAAATCTAAAATTATTCTAGAATAATTTTTTTAAGAACACGATGAAGCACATGAAAAAATGTTTTACTTAACCCCAGTGAGATACTACTATACCTCCACTAGGATGGGTACAGTTTTTTTTTAATGGAAGATAACAAGTGTTGGTTCAGATGCAAAGAAATTAGAACACTTAGGCATTTTTGCTGGAACTGTAAAATAATGCATACACTGTAAAACACTTTGATGGCTCTTCAATATGCTAAATATTGAATTACTGTATCACCCAGCAATTTAATTCCTAGGTGTATATCTATATATGCAAAAGAATTGAACACAGATGTACAAACAAAAACTTGTATGTGGATGTTCATGGCGGCAATTGTCACAATAGCCAAAGATGGGAATAATCCAAAAATCCATCAAAAAATTATGTTAAAGAAAATGCAAAAAAAAAAAAGAAAGAAAGCGCAGCTTTCCATACAGTAGAATAGTATTCAGCTGTAAAGAGGAACAGAGGACTGACATATGCTATGAAGCAAGAGAACCCTGAAAACATGATACTAAGTGAAAGAAGTCATATACAAAAGACCATGTATTGTATGATTCCATTTATATGAAATGTCCAGAACAGGCAAATCCATAGAGATGAGAAATAAATTGGTGGTTATCAGAATTGTGGGGAGGCAGAAGGGGGAGTGCTGGTTAATGATCATGGAACTTTCTTTTGGGATGATGAAAATGTTCTGGAACTAAATAAATGGTGATAGCTGCACAGTACTTTGAATGTACTAAATGCTACTGAACTGTACACTTTAAAATGGGTAAGATAGGGAATTCCCTGGCAGTCCAGTAGTTGGGCTTGGTACTTTCACTGCAGTGGCCCAGGTTCAATTCCTGGTCCCAAAAGCCATGTGTCAATAATAATAATAATAAGCTTAAAATAGCAAACTTTATGTTCAGTGAATTTTACCTCAATTTAAAAGCTCACTGTGATACCATTTTTAAAAGGTAGTATACAGGGGAGGGGGGTGGTAAATAAATAAATAAATAAAAGGTAGTATACTGAAATAGAATGTGCTGGGAGGTATGATACAACTTACAAAGGAAAAAAATTAAATATTGTGTGAAATACCAGTGTTCAGTACAGCATCTTGATTTAGAGCGTGAACTTTCAAAACTGGCAGCTCTAGAATCAAAGCCCTGTGCTCTCAAATAATGACCAGTTATCCTTAGGCAAGTTTTATAACCTGTCTGAGACTCAGAGTCCTCATTCGTTAACTGTGTGTCATTGCTATTGGTTATAATGAAATACTTTTTATATAAGTTGTCACCTAGCCTAAAAATAATGATGATTAATATATACGTTGGTGTTTTTTCTTTTTCACCTTTGTATATATGTGAATTGAGTGTTACTAGTCTTCCTAATGATAATTTCACTAAAAAGAAAGTGATCTGGGTTTGGGGAGATAACAATCATAGTTTTATCACCATATGTGACTTTTTACATCCCAGGAAAAGTATCCCGTGAACAGATCTTTAAAATAGCATCCAAAGGAGTCCAGCAATTCATTGTAACGATTATGTGAGGTTATACTGAAATTTAGACTAAATTGCTATTACTAAAATTTCTAGGTTGCTTCCAACTGTTACTACAAAACAATAGTCATGGAATCTGGGAATTGATAGGAAAGACTTTATTAGAAAAAAAAGATACCTATGTTTCCTTCCTTTCCCCTTGAGGATAACTAAGCTGTCACCATGAATATCAAGACTGCTATTTCTTCGTGAATTTGCATATGGCATCCTCCCAGGTAATTTATGGAGCAAATCCTGACATAGCTCAGGAAGAAACCATGTCGCTCCTTTAGTATCATTAGTAACTGAAAGGCCAAAACATTTAAAGAGGAAATTCATCTCCCAAAGATTCAGACACAGCATTCTCTGCTCTACACCATACACAATTCTTCCAGCCACACAACTCAGCCTTTCTAAAGTAAGAAAAAGAAACTTCTAGAACCCTGCCCTCTAACCTCTGTTCCTCATCCTCTTGGGCTCTCCTGGGAGTTGAGGAATGTGGGGAGAAAAATAGCTGCAGGGTTTGGCTTCCAGTTGGTCAACCCTGACGCTAATCGCTCTATGGGAGATTTTAGATCTCCGTTCTTGGCAAGAAACTACAGGACAACAAAACTGCCAACTGAGTGACTATGTGAAGAGCAGGGAGCTGGGTCTGATGGGTATCTGGGGAGGGAAAGGTTTAACAGTTTCCATGCCTGTTCAAACATTCTAGTCTTACCAACAAATATAACAAAGTCTCACTGACGTTTGACCTGCAGGCATACCTCAGTTTCCTGCATTTTGCAGATATTTTATTAATATTTTTATAAATTGAAGGTTTGTGGCAATGCCACCTCAAGCAAATCTACTGGTACCATTTTTTTTTTCCCCTACTGGTACCATTTTTCCACCAGCATTTGCTCACTCCTGGTCTCTGTGTCACGTTTTGGTAATGCTTACAGTATTTCAAATTTTTTCATTAAGATTGTGTCTGTTATGGTGATGTGTGGTCAGTGATCTTTGATGTTACTATTGTAATTGTTTTCCAGCACCACAAACTGTGCCTGTGTAAGGACATAGTTAACGTATCTGATAAATGCTGTATGTGTTCCAACTGCTCCACAAACCGACTGTTCCCCTGGTCCATCTCTACCCCTCTCCTCCTGCTGTCCTATTCCCTGAAACACAACGATATTGACATTAGGCCAGTTAATAAACCTACAGTGGCCTCTACGTTTTCAAGTGAAAGGAAGAGTCTCATGTCTCTAATTTTAAGTGAAAACTAGAAATGATGAAGCTTAGTGAGGCAGGAATGTCAAAAGCCTAGACAGGCCAAAAGTCAGGCCTCTTGCACCAGTTAGCCAAGTTGTGAACGTAGAGGAAAAAAGTCTTGGAGAAAATTATAAGTGCTGCTCCAGTGAACCCAGAAATGATAAGAAAGTGAAACAGCGTTACTGCTGATACGGAGAACATAGTAGTGGTCTGGATAGAAGATCAAACCAGCCAGAACATTCCCTTAAGCCAAAGCCTAATCCAGAGCCAGGTCCTAACTCTGTTCTATTCTATGAAGACTGAGAGGTAAGCAAGCTGCAGAACAAGAATTTAAAGCTATCAGAGGTTGGTTCATGAGGCTTAAGGAAAGAACCCATATCTGTAACATAGAAGTGCAAAGAGAAGCAGCAAGTGCTGACGTAGAAGCTGCAGCAAGGTACACAAAATATTTAGCTAAGGTAATTTATGAAGGTGACTATCTTGAGATTTTCAATATACATAAAACAATGTTCTATTGAAAGAAGATGTCCTCTACGACTTTCATAGCTAGAGAGGTAGCTAGAGAGGAGAAGTTGATGCCTAGCTTCAAAACTTCAAAGGACTGGCTGATTCTCTTGTGAGGGGTTATTGCAGCTGGTCATTTACAGTTGAAGCCAACGCTCGATTACCATTCTGAGAATCTTAGGGCCCTTAAGAATTATGCAGGAACAACAAAACCTGGATGACAGACAGCACATCTGTTTACAACATGGTTAACTGAATATTTTAAGCCCACTGCTGAGAACTACTTCTCAGGAAAAAAAAAAAAAACACTCCTTGTAAAATATTATTGTTCATTGGGCTTTTCTGGGGGCTCAGTGGTAAAGAATCCTCCCGCCAGTGCAGGAGACATGAGTTCGATTCCTGGTCCAGGAAGATCCCATATGCCATGAAGCAATTAACTTCATGTGCCACAACTATTGAGCCTGTGCTCTAGAGAGCCCAGGAACCTCAACTACTGAGACCACATGCTGTAACTACTGAAGCCCGCATACCCTAGAGCCTGTGCTCCCCAATAAGACAAACCACGGCAGTGAGAAGTCTGTGCACCACAACTCCAGAATAGCCCCCACTCATTGCAGCTAGAGAAAAGACCACACAGCAATGAAGACCCAGCACAGCCAAAAATTAATAAATAATTTTTTAAAATAAATATTACTGCTGCTCAGTGACAATGCATCTTATCATCTAACCGCTCGGATGGAGATGTACAATGAGCAACATTATCCATTCTAGCAACATTATCCTGCTAGCAACATTATCCATTCTGCAGCTTGTGGATCAAGGAGTCATGTTTACTTTCAAGTCTTATTATTAAGAAATATATTTCCTAAGGCTATAGCTTCCATAGACAGTGATCCCTCTGATCAATCTAGGCAAAAGGAATTGAAAACCTTCTGGAAAGGATTCACCATTTTAGATGCTGTTAAGAATATTCAAGATTCATAGGAAGAGGTCAAATTGTCAATATTAATGGGAGTTTGGAAGAAGTCAATTCCAACCCTCCTGTATAACTTTCAGGGGTTCAAGACTTCAGTGAATAAAGTAACCACAGCTATGGTAGAAATAGCAAGAGAACCAGAATTAGAAGTGGAGCCTGAAGATGTGGCTAAATTGCTGCAATCTCAGAATAAAACATGAACAAGTGAGGAGTTGCTTCTTGTGGCCAACCAAAGAAAATCGTTTCTTGAAATCACTATTTCCTTCATCTCCTGGAGGAGATGCTGTAAAGATTATTGAAATGACAACAAAGGATTTAGAATATGACATAAGCTTAGTTGATAAAGGAGCAGCAGGGTTTGAAATGGTTGACTCCAATTTGAAAGAAGTTCTACTGTGGGGAATGCTATCAAATTGCATGCTAAAGAGAAATAATTTGTGAAAGGAAGAGTCAATCGGTGTGGCAAACTTCATTGTTATCTTAAGAAATGGACTTCCCTGGTAGTCCAGTGGTTAAGAATTCACCTGCCAATGCAGGAAACATGGGTTGAATCCCTGGTTCGGGAAGATTCCACCTGCCTCAGGGTAACTACGCCCCTGCGACACCACTAGGGAAGCCCGCCCTCCGCATAAGAGAAGCCATGGCGGTGAGTGCTCACTGCAACTAGAGAAAGCCTTAGCTGCAACGAAGAACCAGCACAGCCCCAAATAAGATAAACAAATTATATATATATATATTTTATATATTTATTATTATATATTATACATATTATATCATAAATATTATGTATTATATATTATAGTGTAGTATATTTATTATATATTATATATAATATTTATATATAATTTATATATGTAAATTATATATATAAATATATATATATAATTTTATATATTATAGTATATTTATTATATATTATATTATTATATATTATGTATTTGTATTATATATATTAAATATAGATTTATATTTAAATTATATATATATATGTATATATTTAAAGAAAGTAATAAACTGCCACAGCCAAGAAACGAAGATCCTGCCTGCTTGGTACGTCCCCTTACCACACCCCTGCAAAAGAAAAATAGAAAAGATACCTGATCACATCTGAACACAGGGTTCCCTTAAAAATAGTAGGGTGAACTGAGGGGAATGGAGGCAGCCCTCAGGATCACCCCAGTGTCAAATGGGGTCTTTCCGTTGAGCTAAGAGGGCTGCAGATGGCTCCCAAGGGCGGTGCGCCCGCAGCGGGATGTGCTGCGGCGCGCAGGCTCCAGAGTTCGAGGGCACAGCGGTTGCACACGCATGGGCTTCTCTCCAGTTGTGGCACGTGGAGGTTTCAGAGCGTGTGTGGGCTCTGAAGCTGTGGTGTGAGGGCTCAGTTGCCCTGCAGCATGTAGGCTCTTAGTTCCCCAAACAGGTATGGAGCTGCCATGTCCCCTGCATGGGAAGGTGGATTCTTAACCACTGGACAAGCTGAGAAGTCCCAAGGGCGGAGGTTTTATCTGTGGACTGGCTGACTGACTGGCTAACAGCTCCAGCAATCTCACAACCAGCCAAAAGCCTCAGGGGTAACAGGCAACTAGAGTTTTGTGAGTAGACTATGCCAAATTCTGGGTTTAGAACGGCCCAGCAAATTCGGTAGTATTCAAAACTGTGACTTGTGTTTCAAAATCATAGATAAAAGCCGACTGTCACCATGAAGCTCTCCTCTCACTGAGAAAGAGTCCGAGCGGCACTTTTCTCCCTTTGTCATATCAAGATGGCATTCTTATCTTGACTTAGCGTACTGCACCTCTATTCTATGATGGGTGCTTACTGCATAGTCTTAAAGAATCAAACTGTCGGATGAGAAGACAATATTGTTCTTTTATTTCAAGAATGTGTGGTGTTATCTAAGATACCATTGCCCATCCAGTAGATGGATTGCCAAGGCATTTCATCTGCGAGGAAAAAAACAAACAAAAGGTATGGCATGAGTCTGGGACAAAGTGCGAAGAGTTAGCCAACCCCTCACTTTTCCACACTTGAAATCAACTTTCAGGGGAGAATTCTGATATTTCTTATCAGCCTCCACTCTTTGGTTCCTGCTTCCCGACAATTCTCATCTTGCATTTGAGGCCCCCGGTGGTACCAGGGAGGCTTCCCTGGTGACTCAGTGGTAAAGAACCTACCTGCCAATGCAGGCGGCTTGAGGGTTGGATCCCTGGGTGGTGAAGATCCCCTGGAGAAGGGAATGGCAACACATTCCAGCATTCTTACCTGGAAAATCCCAGAAAGAGGGGCCTGGCAGGGCTACAGTCCGGAGGTCGAAAAGAGTCAGACACGACTGAGCATGCGTGCATCCCATTACATTATGGTGCCATGGAAGTGAATTCCGTCTTCCCAGGGGCAGGAGCAAGGAACCCAGGTGCGTCCCATTTGTTTCACCTGGCCACAGTCACGGATACCAGGCTCTGCACCTGTGAGCTAGGCTGGTTCCAGGCGTGAACCTCGGGCTCTGCACTTGGAGTGCCGGGACAGAGGCTGCCCTCATGCTGGGCTGTGTGGCGGCGCTGCCAACCCCTGGAATAGCAGTGACATTTTTTGCCACTGTTAGGGGGAGCCAGCCCGAGGCCAGTGCTAATTCAGAGGACACCAGAGATGAGAGAACTGAGTGGAAAGAGCAGTGGAGCCCCCATAACATGCATCAGATCGCCACTGAGTCTGGCCCTGTTTCTGGACTCTTCCACAAAGTCTATATATTCTGTTACTGAAACTGAAACTTCTGGATTCGCTGGCCAAATATCCTAGGAGGTAAGGGTGACAGAAATCCAGAAACAATTTTCTGTTCTCTAAAAATATAGTAGTATATATAGGAAATCAGGATGCAGCTGTAATCGCTGCAAGATCTATTTTCTCTTAGTTTTTTTAAGTGAAATCTTCCAAGTGTTAACACCTTAAATATGTTAATAACGTTTTGAATACATGTGTTTTCTTAAAAATGGCAACAGTGTGAAAGGATAGACATTGAGGAGGGTGTCTCCCTCCCATTTTTCTCAGTTCTCCTCCTGAAAGGCAACATTTAATTCCTTTACAGGCTTCTTAGTATACTTCTAAAGATATTCTGCACAAAGATCTTCCTTTCAGTTAACACTTGCTATTGGGTTGGCCCAAAAGTTCATTTGAGTTTTTTTATAAGACATTATGGAAAAACACAAATGAATCTTTTGGCAAACTTAGTATATGCTGTCAGCATCTTGCTTTTTTTGCTTACAAATATTTTTCAGAGGTTGTTCCATATCAGAAAATATTTAAGCTGCTTCTTTATTTTTTATTTCAATTGAAATATGGAGCAACCAGCAACCATATTTGGTTTTTTTAATGGGAAAACTGCTTCTTAAATATGACAACATGGGTAGGAATTTTTCATTCTTCATTTCACTGCTACCTGCAAACAAGGGTGAGTAAATTAGCTTGTTTAATTAGTGAAATGAAGCAATTGTAGCAAATACCTGTTGCACATTTCTGAAGAAATTCATTTAAAATTATGAAACAGTTCCAAACTATTCTCTGTTTTGGTTCTGTGATTTGTTTAACCAAGGTCCTATAGCGAATCATTTAGGCTATAACCTTTAGCTATTTTACATAAAGCTGCAGCAAATGTTGTTATGTATGCTCCTTTGTTTGAAAGCTATGTAAAATGTTCTCAAAAACAGCCTGTATAAGTATAGGCTATTGAATCAAAAGTTTTAAATTTGAGACTCTGAATACAAGAATTCAAAAATTTGTTTTTGTTGGCTTTTTTGTTTGTGTGTTAACCTTTCCCCTTGACAAAGAGTTTAAAATTGAGGCATAATTGATTTACAATATTAGGATATTTTCAAGTGTACTGCAAAGTGATTCAGTTTTAAATTATACTATATTATATTACATATATTTTATTTAACTCATATCCATTATAAGCTATTATGAGACATTGAATATAGTTCCCAGTGCTGTACAGTAAATCCTTATTGTTTACTTTATATAGAGTGTGTATCTGTTAATCCCTTACTCCCAATTTATTCCCCCATCGCATCCTTTTTGGTGATCTTAAAGTTTGTTTTATATGTCTATGAGTCTGTTTCCATTTTGTAAATGACTTTGTATCATTTGTTTAGATTTCATATATAAGTGATATCATATGCTATTTGTCTTTCTCTGGTTACTTCACTTCGTATGGTAATCTGTAGGTCCAGATGGATTCCTTTTTCTCACTCACCCATCCATCCATTCATTTATTCAATAAATAGTTATTGAGCACTCAGTATGTGCCAGGGAGTATTTGGGGTACTGATCCTTACCTTAAGGACCTTCATTGAAAAAGAACATAATAGGTCCAATGAATGTCCAGTCATCTGTGGTTATTTAGACACGTTAGTATTTAAGGGACTTTGTTATAACAGCTTCACAGTTATTTCAGTACAAACCAATTCATTTTTGGACCTGTATCAGAAGTCATGTCTATGCTAGGGCATTCAATATTTCTAGGTGATAAAAGCAAGGGACCAATAGTTCTTTTTGATGGCGAGCCCTCCATAGAATACTTCTAGAAACAGTTCCAAGCCATTCATTATGTATCAGTAGCCCCACCTACAGGGTCTTCCCTATAGGCCCAGCTCTCTGGCCTTGGCTGACTGGACCAGGAGTGGGCATGGGACCTTAAGGCAGCCACTTGATAGGCTGATTGGTGACCGCTATGCTGACCTGGCTCCAGAGCTTTGTCCATTAGGAGTATTGGTCACAACATTGCACCAATCAGACCCTCTCAAATTGAGATACTGAGAAAATAAAATAAGTGTTAGCTAAGGAAGCAAAACCCAAAGGAAAGGAGAGACTGAGTCACATAGTCAACTCATGAAATCCTGTAGCCAAGGTTTTCATACCCAGTGACTAGCCAGAGTTAACCAGGGCAGGTCTGGTCTAGGGCAGTTTTCCTCAAACTTGGGCAGAGAGTCCCTGCTTCTGGATCTTTAAATTAGGTCAGTCCATAATTTCATTTATTGTTTAAATTGAGACTTCTGTTTAACTGGTGATTGATGTCACAATTATCCCAGATGGTAAAGGTGATGGAAATCTAGAAACAATCTTCTCTCCTTGCCTAAAGGGCCTGTTAAAATAGAGATGCTAGTTCCACAGTCAGAATTCCTAATACAGTGGGTCTGGGGCACCAAGAATTTGCATTGCTAACAAATTCCTAGTTGGTGCTGATACTGTTGATCCAAGGACCAAACTTTGAGAACCACTACTCTACAGAAATATTCCATGCATTCAAATCTCTTTGAAATAAGATGGGTCCTCTTCTTGCTGTTAGACTAGATAGAACATTTCATTTTCTGGGTCCCTGTGAGATCATTCTACCACAGAGCTGAAATTCCTGATTGCCTATATTTTCAGGTCCTTTTGACATCTCCACATTATTTAAGCTAATCTGAGTGAGTCCTTACCACAGTATGAGCCTCCAAAATAGAACACAGTAATAGGTATCATTTATTGAAGTCCTTACTCTGTACAAAGAGAAAGCATTCAATAAATGATAACTAGATGTTCCACTAGGGAATTGCAATGACTCATAAATATTTTGTCCCTAAGTTCATTACTGTAGTGTTGTTTATTTCATATTTTTCTTTTTAAAAATGTTTAATTTCCTCTTGATTCTTACAGTCAATTATATAAGAACCAGTTTTGGCTCAGTGTTTGCAATTTTTTCCTACAGTTGCAATGTTCCATCATATCCTCAAAAATATTAAAACTCAGAGAAAACCAAAATCAGCACTAACAATTGAGACTGAGCTCTTCCTTTGACCTAGATACACTCTTTCTGACAAATTAGTGTGTTATTAAAATGTCTTACCTCTGAGGACATCTGCAATCACATTTATTACAAACAGAACTAGGAAGATCTATTAGAAGTTTATACCAGGCTCCATCCTAATAGTATCAAGTCTATGGTTATGTCTTTTGTCAAACTTTAAAATGGACTATTTATTTCATGATTATTCCTTGTGCTTCTGCACCACTAAACTCCAAGCTGCATAAACCCTGCAACTGGGTCCACCAGTTTTCTCTCAGTGCCTAACACATGACAGGTGTTCAATAAATATTGATGGATGTTATGGGCTCAAAGTTTGTGTTCCCCACCCCTAATTCTAACTCCTAATATGATGGAATTCAGAGGTGGAAGTCACTAGGTCATGTGATGAAGCTTTGGTAAGTGGGATTGAAGTAAAGTGAAAGTCGCTCAGTCTGACTGTTTGTGTCTCCATGGACTGTAGCCTGCCAGGCTCCTCTGTCCATGGAATTCTCCAGGCAAGAATACTGGAATGGGTAGCTGTTGTCTTCTCCAGGGGATCTTCCCAACCCAAGGATCAAAGCCAGGTTTCCTGCATTGCAGGCAGATCCTTTACTGTCTGAACCACCGATTGGTGCCCTTATAAAAAGAGGTTAGAGTATTCCTTTGTCCATTTTCCTCCATGTGAAGGTACTAGGAGAAGAGGGCAATCTACAAGCCCGAAGAGGACCCTCGTCAGAACCCAACCATACTAGCACCCTTGTCTCAGACTTCCAGTCTTCAAGACTGTGAGAAACACATTTCTGTTGTTTAGAAGCCACACAGTCTATGATGCTTTGTTATAGCAGGCCAATTAGACTAAGACAGTGAAATTGAATTTCCCTGGCTGTACACTTACAATTAATGTGCTCAGGCAAGGGTCATTTGTATAATTTAAACTAAAATAATAACATGGAAATAGTTAAAGTGGAATAATACATTGAAAATAAAGTAGCTCATTTAGAAAGCCAGTGAAAATAAAAGGAGAAGCAACAAAGCTAGGAATTACTTTATTCTTCATTCCATTGATAAGAACTCTGCCTGTGGCCAAGGGCAAGTAGATGGTTTAATCGGTGAAGTAAGGCAACCACTTTGAATTCATTTAAAACGAGTTTGCTCCATAATCTGTAAAAGAAAACTAAGAAAGCACATAATAAAAATGACAGCCTGATACACCAAAATGACCCCTTTTATCTCAAGACCTTGAGGCATTTTGCAAATGACAATTATCTCTTACATCATCCACTCTGAGGTAAGAATTATTTTCCCCATTATAACTCAGCCTCCATAAAATTATTCTTTCCCAAAGTCCCAAATCATGGCTGCTCTTTGAATCCCTCACCTCCTGAGAAATGTCTAAGTTAGCACATAAATCACATTGTTAAAGAAAACTTTAAATCAGGGCAAAAAGTTATATTTGAGCTATCAAGAGACTAAGCTACTTGGAGATTTCAGATTTCAGTAAAACTTCCACAGTGGGCTTCCCTGGTGGCTGAGCTGGTAAAGAACCTGCCTGCCAGTGTAGCAGACACAAGAGACGTAGGTTCAATCCCTGGGTTGGAAGGATCCCCTGGAGAAGGAAATGGCAACCCACTCCCGTATTCTTTTCTGGAAAATTCCATGGACAGAGGAGCCTGGCAGGCTATAGTCCAAAGAGACACAAAGAGTAGGACATGATGGAGTGCGTGTGTGCGCATGCCCGTGCGTGTACACACACACACACACACACACACACACACACACACACACAGAGCGATGAGTGGAAATGAGAATAGATTGGGAGAATTTTAACGCAAAAATCTGCTCAATTCTACTTCATATTTTAATGACATTTTCAATATTTGGAAGGCCTTAGAGATGAATTGACTTCAAAACACATTCTGAAATTGTAGGTGATCTGGAGCCAAAATAAAGAATATCTGACCAAGAATACATTCTCAGAGGAGTGATAATAAAATCCAAGACTGGGAGAATGTTCCATTTTATTGCCCAGATCCATAGAAATTCACCATGGTAGATCAGACTTTTAATATCTGGTCACAACAGGACATCATTCTTAATGATCCCCAGCTGCAGAGAGTATGTACTTGGAATTTCCATCCCTACCTTTGTGCTATTAGGGAGCCTACATTTTAGATTTACAGTATTTTTAAACTTCTATTTGCAAGGAATTACAAGCATCAAGAAAAAAAACTTACCAAGATAGTATAAAAACACTCCATAATGCCCTTCACCTAGATTCACCAATTGTTAATGTCTTACCCTATTTACTTTGTCATTTGTCATATATAGAATATTTTTCCCAAACCATCTGCAGTTATGTTGCATTCATTATACCACCTTATCCTTAAGTCCTTTACTGTGTCTTCCTAAGAATAAGAACATTCTCTTACATAACTGCTTTATAGTTATCCACTTCAGGTAATTAAACATTAATCAATATTTTTATTCAATCTACTGTTCACATTCCAATTTTGTTGACTGATCCAATAAGGATCTTTATTGTATTTTTCTTCTACAGTACAGGATTCAGACCAAGATTGCTTATTACATTTTGTTACTATGTCTCCTTTAATTTTGATCAATTCTTCAGGTTTTTTTTTTTTTCCCCATAACAGTGACATTTTTGAAGAACATAGGTACCTTTTTAAATATATTACATAGAAAAAATTTTTGGAGAAATTTAGGTTTAATGATGGTAGTTTTAATTTTTCAGCTAACAAAGTTTTAAAAAATTGAAGTATAGTTGATTTACAATTCTGTGTGTGTTTCACATGTACAACACTGTGTTTCAGTTATATATATACATATATATATGTACATATATTTCCTGGAGGAGGAAATGGCAACCCACTCCAGTATTACTGCCTGGAGAATTTCATGGACAGAGGAGGCTGGCAGGCTACAATCCATGGGGTTTCAAAGAGTTGGACATGACTGAGTGACTTAGCATTCATGCATATATATATATATATATATATATATATATACACACCATACTGTGATTGTTATATATATAAATATATGTGATTCAGCTTTACATATATATATACTTTTTCAAATTCTTTTCCCTTATAGGTTATCACAAAATATTAAATATAGTTCCCTGTGCTATACAGTAGATCTTGTTTGGTTATCTATTATGTATATATACACAGATAATAGATATATATGTATGTGTGTATTAATCCTAACCATTAATTTTTTTCTGCTGAGCAACTTTTGATGGTAACTGCAAGGAGAGACAGGAATTGCATAGCTTCTAATTCAGTCCTATCAGTGAAATTCATAAAAATGCATTCACATGTAATGTGTTAAAGGAGTGCCTGGCACATGGTTACTAGAAAATAAATGTCCTCAAGGGTAGCTTTCTTCCTCTCTCCAAACATGTATGTTCCATGTGATGAGAGTCATATATGAGTCTTGTTGGTAATTTCATCCTAATTTTCTAAGATCATGGGTTGATATTGAGTAGACTCAATAAAAAGTTTGCTGAATGAATGACTCCTGCAGCAATGAGGTGTTAACTAGTGCCATCTTTTTCTTTAAAATTTCAGTCACCTAACAAGTGACAAGGCACAAAGTAATTGAGCAGGTATTGAAAGCCTTCACCTTCCCGGGAAGATGGGTTTCCCAGCAGGTGTCAAGCATATTCCAACAAAAGAATATTTTGTTTACTCCCCAAATGCTTAAAATCCACTGAAAAGATTGTGTTCTGTTATCTTTAATGGCCATTGTACATAATTTTCTTCTCTTCTTTGTTCATTCCTTCTCTCCACATGTTAAGATACCTACCAAAAACTCATTAACTCAAATTCTGATAAACTGAAACCTGTGGAGTTTTTGAAATATTCTCTGCTGTCTGAACATGCTAAACAAATTTTAAAAATAAATAAACCATGTAAGGGTGCTCACTTGGTTTACTTAAGGAAATCAATAGTGCTTTGCTGAGGCACTGTTTACGTACAAGTGATGGGTTAATTGCAAAGAGCTCTATACTATTATTTAGTTAGCAAATTGAGAGGACAGATTTAGGGGACTGTGCATCTGTTTACTTGTTCTTATCCCAACACAACCATGGTTCAACCACAGACCAGATGATTAATGCTCAGTGAGAAGGATCTAGCCCAGGGTCACACAGGTAGTAAGTGGCTCAGATGGGATTTGGATCCAAGTCTTCAAGTCTCACCTTTGGTAGACCACTCTTTGCCCACACAGTTTGAGTCCTGTGGGTTCATACTACGCTGAGTCTGTGGTAGGCAAATTAAGCCGATCAGGTAACTTCACCAAGAAAAACATTTGGAGAAAGAATTTAAGTATATGCTATTTGAAGGAAATCAACAATGTAGTCCTTGTGGGAAAAGTAGAACTTTGGCCTTTTCCCCCACTTATTTTAGAGTTGTTTTTATTTTGAAATACGAGGTGGGGTGTGGAGAGTAGCCATTGTAATGTCTTAAGTCTTTAGAGCCTCTTAAAGTACAAACTGCAGCCCTAAGTCCTTTAAAAAGAATAAAATGGCATTTCATTTAAATATATTCTTTTCATCATTTTAGAGAAAGCTTCCTTCACATTAAGATAATGAGCTTTTCCAGCAAAATATGATGGTGAGACACTTTGAATTACCCAACTTGGAGCAAATTTTAAGCAATTAGAACAGCTCCTGAGATAAAAGAAATCACCTGATAAAAAACACGTTATTTGTGTCTAGAGAGAATTACAATGAAGATTTCAGAGTACCATTATTTTCTGATTTTTCATTGTTTGTCTCCGGTCAGCTAAGGATTGCATTCTTTCTTCGTAGATTAAGTGCCCTTCTGAATATTTAATGGCTCACTCAGAGTTGGTTTTTTAATTTCTTTAAAGATGGTTTTGATTTTTTTACTGGGAACTACAGGGGATAAGTTGTGGGAAGAGTCTGTTAGGCGTATGAAAGGAATTGTATTCACTTTAAAGAAAGAATAATGAAATGATCCATCTACTCATATTTTAAATGCTCCTTTTATATCCATGACTTAGACTGTTCATAAGTATGATTGGTTTCATTTAAGTTACGTGCATTTTCTCCTAATTATGCTTCTCAAAAATTATGGGGGAGAAAAACAAGGCATAAACCTTCTTTTGCACTTGACTTACATAAACTGATAAATGACTATTGCAGAATAAACACGTGCTAGTTTGTATTAACTGGAGTGAGATTGTCCAAACTGGTTGGCTGGTGGACAGGCCAAGTGGTCACAGTCATGGAACCTAGATTTACTTAGCAGTTGTTATTTGTAGGTGCTAAGGAAAGCCCTTCACTTTCACCTAATCCTCACCTGAAACCTCAAAGGCAGTGACTGCTATCAGTTTTGTAGGTGAAGACAATGAGGATGGGAAACACTATGCATGAGCAAAAGTCCTAGGGTTAATGATCCCATTCAGCCTGACTCCAGAGACTACACTTTGTGTTGGGTAGATCTCACTGGCACTTGTCACTGGGGAAATTAGAAGACTGTTGAGTAGATTCAACAAGCTAGAGGAAGAACTGGTGCAGGAGTCCAGGTAGAAGATGACGGGAGCTGGGACGAAAAAAAAATTTTTTTTAATTAATTTTTTCTTTCTTTTAACCTGTTCCTCCCATCCTTTACCTGCCACATCTGGCAACCACCAATCAGCTCTTCTCTATATCTATCATCTTGGTTTTTTGTTTTTAGATTCCCCATGTAAGTAAGATCATATGGTATTCACTTAGCATAATATACTCAAAGTCCATTTACGTTGTTGCAAATGGCCAGATTTAATTCTCTTTTATGGCTGAATAATGTTCCACTGTATGTGTGTGTGTGTGTGTGTGTAAAAACATGGGGGCTCATTTTTTTTTTTTCAAATTAATATTTTTGTTTTCTTCAGATAAATATCCAGAAGTAGAATTTCTGGGTCACATTATGGTTGCATTTTTTATTTTTTTAGGAACTCCCATACTGTTTTCCATGTGTGTGAAAGTCACTCAGTCATGTCTGACTCTTTGCAACCCCATGAACTGTAGCCTGCCAGGCTCCTCTGTCCATTAAATGCTCCAGGCCAGAATACCAGAATGGATAGCCATTCCCTTCTCCAGGGGATCTTCCCAACCCAGGGATAGAACCCAGGTCTCCCACATTGCAGGCTGATTCTTTACCATCTGAACTACCGGGGAAGCCCAAGAATACTTGAGTGGGTAGCCTATCCCTTCTCCAGTGGAGCTTCCTGACCCATGAATCAAACTGAGGTCTCCTGCATTACAGGTGGATTCTTTAGCAGCTAGGCTACCCAGGAAGCCCGCTGTTTTCCATAGTGGCTATACTAATTTACACTCTCTCCAATACTTCTCCACATCCTTGCCAACACTTGCTATTTCTTGTCTTTGATAATAGGCCTACTTACAGGTGTGAGGGGACATCTCATTGTGGTTTTGATTTGCATTTACCTTATGATTAGTGACATGGAGTATCTTTCAGTATACCTGTGGCTATCTGTAAGTCTTCTTTGGAAAAATATCTATTCAGCATCTCTGAAATTAAAAGATGCTTACTCCTTGGAGGAAAGTTATGACCAACCTAGAAAGCATATTAAAAAGCAGAGACATTACTTTGTCAACAAAGGTCCATCTAGTCAAGGCTATGGTTTTTCCAGTAGTCATGTACTGATGTGAGAATTGGACTATAAAGAAAGCTGAGTGCAGAAGAATTGATGCTTTTGAACTGTGGTCTTGGAGAAGACTCTTTTTTTTTTTTTTTTTTTTTTTGGAGAAGACTCTTGAGAGTCCCTTGGACTGCAAGGTGATCCAACCAGTCCATCCTAAAGGAGATCAGTCCTGGGTGTTCATTGGAAGGACTGATGTTGAAGCTGAAACTCCAATACTTTGGCTACCTGATGCCAAGAGCTAACTCATTGGAAAAGACCCTGATGCTGGGAAAGATGGAGGGCCGGAGGAGAAGGGGACATCAGAGGATGAGATGGTTGGATGGCATCACCGACTCAATGGACATGAGTTTGGGTAGACTCCGGGAGTTGGTGGTGGACAGGGAGGCCTGGTGTGCTGCAATTCATGGGGTCGCAAAGAGTTGGACACAACTGAGCGACTGAACTGAAGTAAACTGAACTGAACCTATTTTTTAATTAACTTTTTTTCGGTTTTTGGCTGTTGACTTCCATCTGGCTATTCCTGAATTAAATCCTTTTATAATAAACCAGTAACCTAGTAAATAAATGTTTCTGAGTTCTGCGAGCTGCTCTGGCAAATTAAGGAAGGAGGCTGTGGGAACCTTCAGTGTTGGTCAGATGCACAGGTGACAACCTGGACTTGCATTTGGCATCATGAATTATAATCATCAGAACCTCCAGTCTCTAGCCAGCTGGTCACAAGCACAGGAGATAACTGAAGTGTGACAGCAGGGAGCAGATGGGGGCACTCCTGTGGGACTGAACCCTGACTCTGAAACCTGATGCTATCTCTGGGTGTGCAGTGTCTGAATTGAGTTGAATCATAGAACGCCACCTGGTGTCCTGAGAATTGCTTGCTGATATGGGAAGGAGCCCCACCCCTACACACACATTCATACACTGGAATTAAGTCCAGGAACCCTAAAATACATGGCTAAGACAGGTGGTGGAGAAGGAGCTCTGGAGAAGATCTAATGAAACCCTCTTTTATCTGACTCCATGCTTTTGTTGTTCAGTCACTCAGTCATGTTCGACTCTTTGTGACCCCATGGACTACAGCATACCAGGCCTCCCTCTCCTTCAACATCTCCCAAAGTATGCACAAACTCATGTCCACTGAATCAATGACCATCCAACCATCTCATCCTCTGTCATACCCTTCTCCTCCTGTCTTCAATCTTTCCCAGCATCAGGGTCTTTTCAAATGAGTCAATTCTTCCCATCTGGTGGCCAAAGTATTGGAGCTTCAGCTTTAACATCAGTCCTTCCAATAAATATTCAGGGTTGATTTCCTTTAGGATTGACTGGTTTGATCTCCTTGCAGTCCAAGGGACTCTCAAGAGTCTTCTCCAACACCAAAGCTGGAAAGCATTAATTCTTCACTCTCAGCCTTCTTTATGGCCCAACTCTCTCATCTGTACATGACTACTGGAAAAACCATAGCTTTGACTAAATCTTCTCCAGGGAATCTTCCCAACCCAGGGATCGAACCCACATCTCCTGCACTGCAGGCAGATTCTTTACCATTTGAGCCACCAGGGAAGCCCCTACTCCTTGTTAGAGGAAAGCCAGTTAGAATGAGTGGAGGTCAGAATGGTGACATATTTTAAAGGAAATGATTTCACTCTTTCCAAGAAACAGAACCAGGTTATAAAATTATTCCTTCATCCTCCCTCGAGCACTTGCTTAATAAAGAATTAGAAATGATTTGCCATTCAGAAATCAGCTGGACGGCCAATGGTGCTTCTTAAGTGTTTGAAGGTGATTAAAAGCAGTTTGCTTTTGTAAGGTGTTTAAACAGTCCCTCTGGAAATCTTGTTAAACTCTTCAATTGCTTCCCTTTTCTTTAAAAAAGGGGAAAACATAAACTCTGTTGAGAGTTGAGCCTTTCTGTGTCCCAATTAATGAAGCTTTACTCAGTTAAGAAATATTGACTGGCTGTATTAGCATGCATCTTCCTCTGGGGTCAACAGAGGCACCTTTCACCAGGCATTTAAACCTTAGCTGATGTTAGTGACTATTTTAACGACCACTCCAGTTAGCATTTTGCATTCTGCCAAATAGACTAATGGCGTGAGGGTGGGGATAAGGGACAAAGTCTCATAGCCTGCTTTGCCTAGAAACAGACCCCAGATCATGGAACTATGTCGTGGAGGTATTTCCTCTGATGTGTTGAATATCTTCACACGCCAGACTTCCACACACACTGTCTCCTTTAGTCCCCGCAACCAGCAGACATGGATTATATTTCAGCTTTCCCTTTTGCAGATGATAGAACCCAAATATTAAACCTGTATATCCAACTCTCTGTTGGCCATCTTCACCTGTACCTTCCCTGAATAAAAGCCCAAACGACTCTATTTTTTTTAAAACCTCCTTTTTTTTTTGAGGGGGTCAGGAATCAATTCATCCATCAACAGTTAGAAATCTTGACTCATTTTTGATTCTTCCTTCTGTCTCTGTTTTTAAACCTTGCATAATCTAACAATTGCCAGCTCTTAATGGTTTCATTCCTACATATTTCTGTACAGTTGACCCTTGAACAGCACAGGTTTGAACTGCATGTTTCTACTTTATGGGGATATTTCTCAATAGTAAATAATATAGCAGTACATGGTCCTCTGTTGGTTGAATCTGTGGCTGCAGAACCACAGACATGGAGGCCCAACTGTAAATTATACATGGATTAACACCAGTGTTGTTCAAGGCTAATGGCTGCTTCCTCCAAGAAAAACAGTTTTTCTCTCCCTGCGTCTATGGTCACCCATCCAAAGACTTCTTCCTCTTCTGCAACTGAATCTCTCTCTCCTTCCCTCTTACAAGGATACTGTGATAACACTAAGAGCTCACCCAGATAACCTCCCTGTCTCACAGTCCCTAATCACATCTGCAAAATCCTTTTTGCCATGTCAGGTGACTTCACAGGTTCAAGGGATGAGGACATGGACATCCTGAGGGGCTAAGCCCCCCACATCCTCCTTGCCTTGCTCACCTTGTCCTCACTTCTCACCTCCTCACTGGTCTCTCTGTCTTTAGGGTAACCCATCCTCCCTTTCTGCCACCTGTGAGCAGTGGCTCCCCGACACAGATCTGTTAACTGAACCCTGGGGGACAGCTAACAGGACACATGCCTGGGTTCTACCTCTAGAGATTCTGAGTCAGAAAGTCCAGTGGATCTGTATTTTTGAAATCCACCAGCATACTGGTTTAAATAAGTAAATGAGCAAACAAAACTTTATACTTGGATGACAGTTCCAAAATTTCAACATAGGGGTAAGTCAGAAGTTCGTTTTGAGGAACAATCTCATAGGGGACTTACCTGAGACTGTGTTTACATAGCAAACATGTTATGTTTACATTGATTGCATGTTACAGATCAATGAAAATAGCAAGATTTTCTAAAGATGCTTTTCTGCAGATATTACATTACTTAAAAAAATTGTTTTAGTAGAGGAGTGATTTTTAACCCTTCCTTCCTCCTGCCACACCTTATCACCTACTATTTCTTGAGGTCACTGATACCCAAAGGAGTTTGGGAACCTCTGATTCTCAGACTTCTTAAGGACAAGTATTTAGTCTCCACCTCCTAGAATTCCGGTTACTCAGCATTCAATTACTATGCTAAGTGCACAATTCTTCAAATTAATGGAATTTGCTAGTACAAAATCCAAGTACAAAAGCGTTTGTTAAGTTTTTACTAAAAGACAACCTACTTTGATGAGAAACTGAGACGGACGATTAAAGGAGAACCATAAACACCCAGGCTGTTCGGAGGTCTGGTGAGCATTTTCTGTTGAAGAGTGTTACCAAGTCTGGTTGGTGGTGATGCATTTCGAGAGTGGATCCAAACACTCCTGGGAAGTGAAAAGCCAAGCAGATGTGTGTTATTTGTATCTGTCCAGATATGGAGTATACAGATTATACCTAGCACGTAGCACTTCTAATGGGCCCTCAGGCGCTGTTCTGATCACTGTATATGCATTAGCATGCTTCACCTCATGTAATTTGTATCATCTCATTTAATTTTCAGAAGACCTTAATAACTCACTCACTCACACACACACACACACACAAACATTTAAGAATGGTGAATCAGGGTGGTTAAATACCTTCGCCATGGTCACACAGCTAGGGAGTAGGTCATTAAATGCAAGCGCCCTGGTTGCAGAAGTTTTACCCTCCACACTGCACTGCCCAGAGATGTCAGCTGTGTCACCAGGCATAGTACAAGAGAGACAGAAGAACAGGCCCTAAGTGCATGGTCTAGTTAGGTAGAAAGGACACAAACACAAAAACATTCTGAGGCCATGACAAATAATTCAATACAAACAGACCTGTGCCCTGAAGTCTTATGGAGGGCAAGTGATTTGTCCAAGATCAAGCCAGTAAATAGCACAGTTGAGAATAGAATCCATCTGTATCTGAGACCAGATCCAGGTACTTTCAAATGGAATGAGGCTATCTAAAGCAGGAGCCAAGGGAAGGTACAGCAAGGGTATTTTATTTACTCTTGGGCTAAAAAAGGCCTGGCTTTATTATTATAAAAATTTTTTTGTTGTACAGTTCAGTGATTTTCATTCAGTTGACAGAGTTGTATAACTATCATCAAAATACAATTTTTATAACATTCTTATCACCCCTTTAAGCTCCCTCATTCCCATGTACAGTTAATTTCTGTTTCTATCTCCAGTCACAAGCAACCTTTTGTGTACTTCCTATAGATTTGCTTTTTTCTGGACATTTCATACAAGGGGAATCACACAATATGTGATCTTTTGTATTGACTGCTTTCATTTAGCATAATGCTTTTTAGGTTAATCAGTGTTGTAGCATATATCAGTACTTTTTGCAGCTAAATAATACTTCGATCTATGGATATGTCACATTTTGTTTATCCATTTTATTCATTTGCCAGTTGACAAATCTTTGAATGTTCCCCAGTTTGGGGCTCTTAAGAATAATGTCGCTACGAACAATTATGCACAAGGTTTTGTGCAGATGTTTACATTTCTCTAGGGCACATACCTAGAAATAGAATTGCTCAGTTGTGGTAATCTTGTTTACTTTTGAGTATGTTTAATTTTTAAGGAACTGAACTGAACTGAACTGAAGGCCTGACATTTAAGCAAAGATATGAAGATGAAAAAAGAAAGAGCCAAGGAAAAAGGAAGGGACAATGTTCTAGGCAGTGGGTAAAGCACCAGTTTCTTTATTCCTGATGGGATACCTATAAAGTAATAACTATTGTATTTTGCATCTTAAACCCAAGGCAAAATAGTGTTATCAAAGGAAAACTGTCAGTTTCTTGAAGGTGATAAATGAGCCTACATCACAGTTAGGTTGCGTTTTCTCAGTCTGGTTTAAACTATTCTGTAAGAAATCATTTAAAGAAGAAGAAGAAGAAAGAAAGAAACACCCCAAACTAAAGCAAGGAACAAACACGCAAGCAAACGAAAAACCAAAATGCTGGCCATGATAGTCTGATAAGAGAAAGGCACAAGTCAAAAGAAAGAATCTATACTACTCCTTAGAGCCTGTGTTTTTCTGTGTTTCAGTGAGTTAATCTCTTCACATACATAGCAGTAATATTTGCACAGACTGAAAGCCACAGCTCTGCTTGTACTGCTTCCCAGAAGATAAATGGTGTTTAGCAAAATGCAGGAAAATAATCATACCCAAGCCATCTTTCTCCAATATGCTGTCTTCCTGTTTGTCAGCTTTAGCCAAAGTTGTTTTGTGTGCCTGTGTGTTTTCCCTCTTTGTGTGCTTTTCTGTTCAAGACAGGGCACATATTCAGGGCCCTGGCAGTTGTGCACACAATACACTGGTTAATCCAAGGTGACCTGCAGGTTTCAACTTTGTTTGCGAAGGCAGCTGCCGTACAACCAGCGAGGTAATTACGACATTACAAACCATGGACATAAAGTTGGAGAGCTGATTTCTAAAAGGCCCAAAGAGAGTTTTTACTTCTTAGCTTATGACCAGAAGTTCATGGCACATTAAGTTTTCCATTTGAAAGCTAGGAGAATCCCTTGCCACCGCTTCTAACTTCTCAAAGTGATTGGAGAGAGAAAATGTCAGGATTTCTCTTGATGAGAAAAGTGCTCTTCAAGTGGAGTGATAGAATGCCAGCTTTGTCTCTGTACTTTAAGACTGAATAGGAAGCAGAGATTGGAGTTTTATCTGGATGGAGATCAGTGACGGCCTTTTTTTTTTTTTCATCACCTACTTAAAATTCATGTCCCTGACTTCTGGATATGGCCCCTTCATTTTCCTTTGTGAAGTTCTCACGTAGTTTGCTTGTTCTGAGACCATCACCATGCCCTGGGGGTAGGCACATG
The DNA here is from genome assembly GCF_033118175.1 of Dama dama. Classification (NCBI taxonomy): domain Eukaryota; kingdom Metazoa; phylum Chordata; class Mammalia; order Artiodactyla; family Cervidae; genus Dama; species Dama dama. The sequence continues at coordinate 40,031,395 of NC_083704.1, read as the reverse complement.
GTCCAGACGTGACCATTTGGAACAATGTGTATACCTGGTCACAGTATTGGGTTCAAGAATGGGCATGTGACCTCCTAAGCTGGGCTGATGAGAAGTCTAGAACTTTTGCTTAAACAGTCAGGAGAAAGGTGCCCTCTTTCCTTTGAATTGTTAGGCTGGAAGAATTTAAGTCTAGAGATGCTAATAAATATCTTCTCTAGTTTAAAGGAGCAATCCTATCTGTAACAGGACAAAATAATAGCTGAGAGAGAGAAGTAGAACCCAGAGATGAGGGAAAACAGTGTCCATCTGTGCTAAAATCTATAGCTTCTAGACTAGTCTATTATTTGAACCAGTAATTTCCTTTGTGTGTGTTTGGATTGAGGGAGGATTTTGTTACCTGCAATAGAAAAACAACAACAAAAACCCCACCATTCTGACTGATTTAGGGGTCACCCAAAACTGTGTTTAGTACTAAAAGAAAGTGGAATTTCTCCATACCTTAAACCCCAACTCTGAATCAACAAAGGAATTTGGGGAAAAGTCTCAGCATATGAATTTAGGTTCAGCTTCTATTGTGGCTTAGCTGGTAAAGATACTGCCTGCAATGTGGGCGACCTGGGTTCGATCTCTGGGATCTGAAGATCCCCTGGAGGTGGGAAAGGTTACCCACTCCAGTATTCTGGCCAAGGGAATTCCATGGACTACAGTCCATGGGGTTGCAAATAGCGGATACAACTGAGCAACTTTCAATTTCACTTTCTACATAAGTGCCATACATAAAAATTTTAGCAAGTTAAACCAGAAAGAATCCCAGAAAGTTTGTAACCTAAAAAGGTGAAGTTACTGTCCCAGGGTTGTCTGTTGTGGTATAACTGAAGTGCCATGACGTTGGAGTCCTCCACTCTCTTTGACTATCTTTTAGTGAAACAAATTTCAAAATGTAAGCTCCTGCATATATGTGGATTGTAATATCAACTTGGGCTTCCCAGGAGGCTAAGTGGGTAGAGAATCTATCTGCTAATTCAGGAGATGTGGGTTTGATCTCTGGGTCAGGAAGATCCCCTGGAGAAGGAAATAGCAACCCACTCCAGTTTTCTTGCCTGGGAAATCCCATGGACAGAGGAGACTGGAGGGCTACAGTACATGGGTTTACAAAGAGTTGGACACAACTTAGTGACTAAACAATAACAGTGTTAACTTATGGACAGTGGTCAGCTTTTTATAAATGAAATAGAATACATGACATCAGAATATATCACATGTTAGAAGAGAAGAGTAAGTAGTATTTAGTGAAGTCTCGTTTAAGTTGTATATTTAAAAATATGTATATATCCAAGTATACATAGAAATTAGTACAGTGAATCATTGAATCTGACATGAACTATGTCCTTGTATTGTGGTTCTTAGAGTTTGAAAACCTCTTGAATGCATGCTTGGATTTCTTTTATGAGCACGTTTATATTTGAAAGGAATGGGGGGAGTATGTTTTTCATAACAGCAAAGGGTTCCTGGTCTCCCAAGCTAGCCTATTCCGGAGGGCAGGGATTCTAAGGAAGGTTCAGAGCCTGGGTTGTGAACACAACAATTTCCCTGTTTGTCTTCCCCATCACTGAGCTACCAGCAACCAGAGCATTCTTTTGGAACGCTTTTGGAATTCTTTGGGGGATGAAAGTGCTGTATAAAATAAAGTCTGGTCTGTTTATGGATGTAATTCCCTGTGCCCAGAGATCAGGACGAGCGCTGCGGTCGGAATTACACTGCATCTGATTCTCATTAACAGCCCATGATTTCTCCCCTGGATCCCGCGGCTCTGCCCTGTCTGAATTACTGCGCACATGGTTGGCTTCCGCAGATTGCTCAATCCGGGTCATCTGCGATCCAGTCCGCCGTTCCGGTAGAACCGACGCTGCAATTTGAGTGGACCTATATCAGAAGTGCTTTCGACATGAAAATTCTGTCTAATGATTAAAGAAACTTCCTGAGCTCAATGCTGCTGACTTTACAGAGTTTATTACCAAACGCTGTGGGGAAGGGGTAGATTAGATTTCTTTGGCCTGGAGACAGAAAATTGGACAATACATGTTTATTACCAAAATTGGGACAACAATCAAGGCCTATCTCAATCCCTGTTTAGTACTGAAAGAGTGTTGCACATTTTTTTTAACCTAATAATTACTTACTTCAGTTCAGTTCAGTTCAGTTGCTCAGTCGTGTCCAACTCTTTGCGACCTCGTGGACTGCAGCATGCCAGGCCTCCCTGTCCATCACTAACTCCCAGAGTCTACCCAAACTCATGTCCACTGAGTCGGTGATGCCATCCAACCATCTCATCCTCTGTCGTCCCCTTCTCCTCCTACCCTCCATCTTTCCCAGCATCAGGGTCTTTTCAAGTGAGCCAGCTCTTCGCATCAGGTGGCCAAAGTATTGGAGTTTCAGCTTCAACATCAGTCCTTCCAATGAACACCCAGGACTGATCTCCTTTAGGATGGACTGGTTGGATCTTCTTGCAGTCCAAGGGACTCTCAAGAGTCTTCTCCAAGACCACAGTTCAGAAGCATCAATTCTTCAATGCTCAGCTTTCTTTATAATCCAACTCTCACATCTATACATGACTACTGGAAAAACCATAGCCTTAACTAGACGGACCTTTGTTGGCAAGGTAATGTCTCTGCTTTTTAATATGCTATCTAGGTTGGTCAAAACTTTCCTTCCAAGGAGTAAGTGTCTTTTAATTTCATGGCTGCAATCACCATCTGCAGTTATTTTGGAGCCCCCAAAAATAAAGTCAGCCACTGTTTCCACTGTTTCCCCATCTATTTGCCATGAAGTGACAGGACCAGATGCCATGATCTTAGTTTTCTGAATGTTGAGCTTTAAGCCAACTTTTTCACTCTCCTCTTTCACTTTCATCAAGAGGCTCTTTAGTTCTTCTTCACTTTCTGTCATAAGGGTGGTGTCATCTGCATATCTGAGGTTATTTATATTTCTCCTGGCAATCTTGATTCCAGCTTGTGCTTCCTCCAGCCCAACATTTCTCATGATGTACTCTGCATATAAGTTAAATAAGCACAGTAACAATATACAGCCTTGACGTAGTCCTTTTTTTATTTGGAACCAGTCTGTTGTTCCGTGTCCAGTTCTAACTGTTGCTTCCTGACCTGCATGCATACAGGTTTCTCAAGAGGCAGGTCAGGTCATCTGGTATTCCCATCTCTTTAAGAATTTTCCACAGTTTATTGTGATCCACACAGTCAAATTACTTACATAGTGTTGCTATATACCATTCATGTTCTCAATGCTAACTGTTACGTCATGCAGTCTTCCTATGGACTCTATCAGGGTAGGCTCAGTGATGCTGAGTAAGGAACAGCTCTCACATTTCAGTGTTTAAAACTACAGGTGTTTACAAAACTACAATGAGGTACCACCTCACACTTGTCAGAATGACCATGATTAAAATATTTACAATTAACAATAGTTCCAGGCGGTGTAAAAAAAAGGAACCCCCCCCCCTTTTACTATTGATGGGAATGTAAAGTGGTACAGCCATTGTAGAGAATAGTATGGAGGCGCCTCAGAACGTTAAAATAGAATTGCCATATGATCCAGTGATTCCATTCCTGGATGTAAATCCAAACAGTTCAGTTCAATTCAGTCACTCAGTCGTGTCTGACTCTTTGTGACCCCTTGGACTGCAGCACGCCAGGCCTCCCTGTCCATCACCAACTCCTGGAGTTTACTCAAACTCCTACAAATCAAAAAGAAAAATGCATCCCAATGTTCATAGAAGCATTGTTCACAATAGCCACGACATGGAAACAACCTAAATGTTGATCAACAGATAAATGGTTGAAGAAGATATAGTTTACATATACAATGGAATATTACTCAGCTCTAAGAATGAAATAATGCCATTTGCAACAACATAGGTGGACCTAAAGAGAAATAATGGTTGAGTGAAATAGTCAGAAAGAGAAAGACAGATACCACATGTGACACAAATATGTGGAATCTAAACATAGACACAAATGAACCTATCTACCAAACAGAAACAGACTCACAGACGTAGAGAACAGACTTGTGATTGACAAGTGGGAGGGGAGGCAAAGGAGGGATGGATTGCAAGTGTGGGTTATCAGATGCAAATCTGAAGCAACAAGGTCCTACTATATAGAATAGGAAACTATATTCAGTATCCTGGAATAAACCATAATAGAAAAGAACTTTTAAAAGAATATATATACATATATATTTGTGAATCACTTTGCTGTACAGTAGAAATTAGTACAACATTGTAAAGCAACTATTGTTGTTGTTCAGTCACTCTGTCCTGTCTGACCCTTTGCGACCCCATGGACTGCAGCACACCAGCCCTCCCTGTCTTTCACTATCTCCTGGAGTTTGCTCAAACTCTTGTCCATCGAGTCCGTGATGCCATCTAACCATCTCATGCTCTGTCCCCTTCTCCTGCCTTCAATCTTTCCCAACCTCAGGGTCTTTTTCAATGAGTCAGCTCTTCCCATCAAGTGGCCTAAGTATTGGAGCTTCAGCTTCAGCATCAGTCCTTCCAATGAATAATTGATTTCCTTTAGGATTGACTGGTTTGATCTCCTTGCTGTCCAAGGGACTCTCAAGAATCTTCTCCACAACCACAGTTTGAAAGCATTAATTGTTTGGCACTCAGCCTTCTTTATGATACAACTCTCACATCCGTACATGACTACTGGAAAAACTGTAGCTTTGACAAGATGGACCTTTGTCAGCAAAGTGATGTCTCTGCTTTTTAATACACTCTCCAGGCTTGTCAAAACTTCTTTCATGGGGCAAGCGTCTTTTAATTTTATGGTTGCAGTCAATATCTGCAGTGATTTTGGAGCCCAAGAAAACAAAGTCTGTCACTACTTTTCATTTTTTCCCCTTCTGTTTGCCATGAAGTAATGGGATCAGATGCCATGATCTTAGTTTTCTGAATGTTGAGTTTTAACCCAGCTTTTTCACTCTCCTCTTTCACCTTCATCAAGAGGCTCTTTAGTTCCTCTTCACTTTCTGCTTATAAGGGTGGTGTCATCTGCCTATCTGAGGTTTTTGATATTTCTCCCAGCAATCTTGATTCCAGTTTGTGCTTCAGCCAATCCGGCATTTCGCATGACGTACTCTGCACATAAGTTAAATAAGCAGGGTGACAATATAGAGCCTTGATGTACTCCTTTCCCAATTTGGAAAAAGTCCATTGTTCCATGTCCGGTTCTAACGGTTGCTTCTTGACCTGCACACAGATTTCTCAGGAGGCAGATAAGGTGATTTGGTGTTCTCATCTCTTGAAGAATCTTCCACAATTAGTTGTGATCCATACAGTCAGAGGATTTAGTGTAGTCAATGAAGCAGAATAGAATTTTTTCTGGAATTCTCTTGGTTTTACTATGATCCAATGGATGTTGACAATTTAATCTCTGGTTCCTCTGCATTTTCTAAATCCAGCTTGTACATCTGGAAGTTTTTGGTTCACATACTGTTGAAGCCTAGCTTGAAGGATTTTGAGCATTACCTTGCTAGCTAGAATGTGAAATGAGTGCCACTCTGACAAGGAAACAGAGGGTGGCAAATTGTGCAGCAGTACTTAAGCCTTCTACTCAAAGTAATACCTTCCTTCTGCTCACTTCTCATTGGCTAAAGCAGGTTGTAGGCCTCACCTAATTTGAGAAGAGCAAGAAAGTACTGTCCTACCCATGTTTCTGGAAGGAAGAGAAACACATATTTATTGAACAAGGAAAATAACTTCTGCAACTGTTGTATGAAGAATGTGCTTTTACTACACCCATTTCTCATCCATTTTACAGATGAGAAAACTGAAACATAGTGAACTTATGGAACCTGTGTCAGGTCACAAAAACAGTAAACAGAGTAGAATGACCAGGTTTAGCAAATAAAAATACAGGATACTTGGTTCAATTTGAATTTCAGACAACCAACAAATAATTTTTTAGTATATATGTGCGTGCTAAGTCACCTTCAGTCGTATCTGTCTCTTTTCAACTCTGTGGACTATAGCCTTCCAGGCTCCTCTGTCCATGAGATTGCTCCAGGCAAGAATACCAGAGTGGGTTGCCATGCCCTCCTCAAGGGGATCTTCCCGAGCCAGAGATTGAACCCATGTCTCTTGTATCTCCTGTGATGGCAGGCGAGGTCTTTACCACTAGCGCCACCTGTATAAATACAAATATCTCTGTATTTTTGCTAAACAGGTATTTGGTGTTTATCTAAAAATTAAACTTAACTGGCTGCCGTGTATTTTATCTGGCAGCCTTAAGATGAAGTGGCCAGGATTTGAACCCAAGAATCTTGGCTCCAGAGATTATTTTTTGTTGTTATTTATCATGTTTGTTTTTGGTTTTTTTGCTTCAATTTCTATTTTTATTTTTTGGCCACTTTCCACTGCATTTGGGATCCTAGTTCCCCAACTAGGATAGAACCCACGCCCCCTGCAGTGGAAGCACAGAATCCCAACCACTGGACCACCAAGGAAGTCCCTCCAGAGATGAATATTCTGTTTAGTACCATTCTCTTCCTGTGGTTCTGTTCCCCTTTCAATGTTAATTTAGTGTTTTCTCTTTAATCATATGAATAAGGCCATAAACAAATTTGAACACTTCTCTAAGAGGAAAGAAAAAGGCACTCTGGAAATGTTTTCTCACTGATAGTTTCTTGTACTGTTCTCGGAGGTGGGGATGGGACTCAGGAGGGGACAGAAGGTGGGGAAGCTAAGAAAATAGAGGAGAATGAGAATCTGTCTGCTTTCAGACCCATCTCGTGATCTGCCCCCTAATCTTCTTAGCCAGTAGGAGGGGAAATGTGGGGCAGATAATTCCCAAATTTTTCTATGGTTTTAAAACGTGGCAAATTTCCCTTTTTAACTATGAAGCTCGTAGGCTGATAATAAACTTAGTTGTCATTCCTGGTTCACAATAATTGGAGGATACAGGCTTGAGGAGTTGCATTTAACTGTGGTTGTCAGTGGGCGTATGATTTGTTTATGTGGGTGGGTGTAAGTTTGGCGTTGGGTGGGTTAGGAAGCCAGCCTAAGACTCTAGATGTTTCAGATACTTACCCACCCAGTAAAGAGTTGGTATGCAAATAATTGTTGATAATAATTAAGCCAGCCCAAGACTCCACGGGCTTCGCAGGTGACGCTAGTAGTATAGAACCCTCCTGCCAAGGCAGGAGACCCAGGAGACATAGGTTTGATCCCTGGGTCAGGAAGATCCCCTGGAGAAGAGAATGGCAACCCACTCCAATATTCTTGCCTGGAGAATCCCATGGACAGAGGAGCCGGTGGTCTACAGTCCATGGAGCCAAAAAGAATTGAACATGACTGAAGCAATGAAGCACGCAACACACAAGACTCCACATTTTTCAGATACATTTTCACCAAGCTGATAGTTGATATGCAAACAATTATTTAATAATTATTACTATTAATTATTAAACAATAGCTGACTCATGATTAGCATTTGATAAACTTATTCATTGCCTGAAGCAGAATCTAGCATATAATGGAAATGAAATCTTTCTTGAATCAGTGATTTAAAGTTGATGACTTTATTTGCCCTATTATACAAATGAGGAATTAGAAGTTTAGAGGAGCGAAGTGACCACTAATTAAAGTCATACCAGTTTCTGAAGAGCTTTTGGTCTAGGCAAGAACTTTAATTTGCCGAAAGGCTGGTGTTCCAGAGCTGGTTGTTATTGATACTACTCCCTTTGACTTGACTTGGCCTTCTAAGGCAAGCAGTTGCAGCCTTAGAAGACTATTAAGAGTGGGGTAAGGACAAACAAATAATTAGGAGGAGCCTATTGGTATGCTTGAGCCCTTGGATAAAAAGATAACCCAGTACAGAAGATTAGCATTTCTTTACTGCTAAATGTCCTGTTTCAAGTCTTAATCCCATGCAAAGGGAGGCAAAATCTTTCCCTAAACTAGGTTTTTCTTTTTTTGACTGCTCTGGGTCTTTGTTTCCGTGTATGGGCTCTTCAGTGGGGCCCACAGGCTTTCTCTAGTTGTGACTTAGTTTCCTCTTGGCATGTGGGATGGGATGGAACCCATGTCCTCTGCACTGCAAGGCGGATTCTTAACCACTGGACCACCAGGGAAATACCTAGGCTAGATGTTAAAGCAAAATATTTCTTTTGATTTGGTGATCCCACCAACTGAGCTATTTTTCTTTAAATGTTGTCCTGCAAGACACAGTCTGAGTAGTTTTGTTCTAGAAATAGATGCTGTATGCAAAATCACCATGGTCCTTTATTTTAATTTTGTTGGCTGGCTTGTAGTTCAAAGAAACTACCTTCTCAGTGAGGCCTGTACAACTTTCAGATCTGAGCAATGGAGATTCAGTATCTTCTTGGTGTGCCTTGGTGCAGGGACCAAGGAAAAGGAAAGTAAATGCAAATCTAAAGTTGTTTCTGATCAGGAATCTACTCTACACAGATATGTTCCTTAAGCTTTTTAATACATTTTGGCTTGGCACTAGGGCACACATATCTCAAAAACTAGTGTAACAGAAGATAACACCTGGCATTAATTAATTTCCATTGGGAATACTATTATTTAGTCATTACTATTAATATATCCCAGATCCTGTCCTGTGTTCTTTGTCATGATCATATTTTATATCCTTCAAAACAGGCTTATGGACTATTCTAACATTGTTGGTGGGTATACAGCTTGGTAAAGCCACTTCAGAAAACTGGCCTTCTCTCCCAAGCTGAACATATGCATACCCTATGACCCAGCAATTCCACTCCTTAGTATATATGTACCCAACACAAATGTGTACAAGTGCTTACCAAAAGATATCTTCTAGAATATGCATAGGAGCAATGTTAGTAATGGTCCCAAAAGAAGAAGTACCCAAATACCCAAATAAGAGAAGTACCCAAATAGATCAACTTTTAAATGGGTAAGTAAATTGTGTTATATTCACACTTGCAGCAATGCAAATGAACCATCTACAATTACATACAGAAGGATGAGTGTATTTCACAACCGTAATGTTGAATCAAGGAAACAAGACACAAGAGGCATACTGTATGATTCCATTTTTATAAAGATCAAAAATAGGTAAAACTCCTGTGTTATATATATATATATATGTCAGAGAGTAGCTACCCTTAGAGAAGGGTGTGGTAGGAGAATTCCAACACAGCCACCGTGATCCATGCCAGTAGCATTACTCCCTAGCATAACCTCTGCCACTTTAATACAGGGGAACCTGTGATTTGATGGGATATAATTCCTATAACTAAGATCTTAGTCACCCAGGAGATTGACCTGGGTAGCTTGAACTAACCAGGTGAGCTCTTGAAAGAGCATTTAAAGGTCAGAGATAGAAATTAGAGAGACCAGCTACTGCTAGACTGAAAGAAAGCAACAGGGTTAACTGGATGAAAGCCACATGGCAAGAACTGTGGGCAACTTGTAAGAGCTGAAACTGGTATCCTGCCAACAACTAACAAGAAAGAAGGGACCTCAGTTATTGAGCCATAAGGAACTGAGTTCCAACAACAACATGAATGAGCTCAGGTCACAGATAAAGACCCAAGCTTTGTGTGACACCTTGATTCTCACCTGTGACCCGAGCAGAGGATCTAGCTAAGCCACACCCTGACTCCTGCCCTATGGAAGCTGAGGTCATCAATGTATCTTGTTTTAAGGCACTAAACTGGTTTTTTACATAGCAAAAGAAAATTAATATAGATCATAGAGACCGGAAGGAGCTACTGGGGTCTGTTTCCTGATTCAAGTGATGGTTACACTTTGGTGTGTGTGTGTATGTATATATATCTATATACACAGGCTTCCCTGGCAGCTCGGTTGGTAAAGAATCTGCCTGCAATTCAGGAGACCCCAGTTTGATTCCTGGATCGGGAAGATCCACTGGAGAAGAGATAGGCTACCCACTCCAGTATTCTTGGTCTCCCCTGGTGGCTCAGCTGGTAAAGATACTGCCTGCAATGTGAGAGACCTGGGTTCAATCCCTGGGTTGGGAAGATCCCCTGGAGAAGGGAAAAGCTAAAAGTATACTGGCCTGGAGAATTCTGTGGACTGTATTGAGTTCATGGGGTCACAAAGAGTTGGACACGACTGAGCGACTTTCACTCACTCACTCACTCATATATACATGTATATATGTAGGTTGTTCTTTGAGGCTTGCAAGATCTTAGTTCCCCAACCAGGAATTGAACCTGGGCCTCAGCAGTGAAAGCACCAAATCCTAACCACTGGATCTCCAGAGAATTTCCTTCACCAGTATATTTTTAAGTTGTGACGATTCATTGTGCTTTACACTTAGGATATGTGCACTTTTCTATTTGTATTTTGTATATATGTTTTAAATGTTTACTTATTTATTTTTGGTTCTGTTTGGTCTTAGTTGTAGCATGTGGGATCTTCATCATGGCATCTTCTGTTGCTGTGGGTGGACTTAGTTGCCCTGCAGCATGTGGGATCCTAGTTCCTTGACCAGGATTTGCACCCATATCCCCTGCATTGGAAGACAGATTCTTAACCACTGGCTGCCAAGGAAGCCCCTGTATTTTGTATATTGTTACAGAATAGCTAGACAGTGTTATGAAAGAGTCATCAAATTATGGTACAGTCTTATGAAGTAAGTTATATATTCTGATGTCTACAGTTGAGGAAGCCCAGAGACATACAAACCCAGGCCCACCTGGTTACACTGTAGCTAGTCTGTTTTGTTCATGATCAGGCAATGAAAATATCCCCATGGGATTGGTGCTACTGCAAAAAAGAGAATAGGATTACTGTTTAGAAGGAATCAGACCTTTGCGATGTCACTTCGATTATTCAGAGAAGCTTGAAGATAGTTTCAGTCCTTCTCTCATGGTGCAGTTGAGTGATCTCTGCTAAGTGTGGCCTCTTCTTGCTATCTCCCTGCCCTTCCTTCCTCCAAGGGTTAGCAAAAATTGTAGCTCCTGAAGATTTTGGCTTTGACTCCGCCTGTCATCAGTAGAGAATGAAAGTAGAGATAAGGATGAGAGGTAGGATTTCACCTAAGGTGTGTTAGTGCAGGGAAAGGCATTCTTGACAGCAGCAGTTTCTTCAAACAAACAACCCAGCACCAACTCTCTTTTAAAGATACTGATACAGGGATTTCTCTTGTGGTCCGGTGGCTGGGTCTCTGTGCTCCCAATGCAGGGGGCCCAGGTTTGATCCCTGGCCAGGGAACCAGATACCACATACTGCAACAAAGACCCAGCACAGCCAAATAAAAATAATTATTTTTAAACAATTAAAATTAAAAAAAGATACTGATACATAACGATACTATAATAAAAATTTTAAAACCTGTTAAACATCTTTTCCTTTCTATTTAAATAAATATATATTGAAAGTGAAAGTGTTAGTTGCTCAGTCGTGTCTGACTCTTTGCGAACCCACCAGGCTCCTCTATCCATGGGATTCTCCAGGCAAGAATACTGGAGCGGGTTGCCATACCCTTCTCCAGGGCATCTTCCCAATCCAGGGACTGAACCCAGGTCTCCTGCATTGCTGGCGGATTCTTTATGGTCTGAGCCACCAGGGAAGTTGAAATAAATAAATATTACTGATATAATCTTAATGTTTAATAATAATATTTTAACAATAGAATTTTAACATAAACAACCTGTAAATTAAAGACTCTCCTTCTAAAAATAAACACTATTAACTCTTGGGTAGGTCTTTGTTTTATTTTGCTTTGGTTTTTTTTTTTTTAATGATCAGTTTAAATTAAAAAAAAAAAAAACAAGCGGAAAGTTACCAATAACAGAACTGGCTGCCCTATCGTTATGGAGAATGAGGGCATGTGCCCATCTAAAACCACTGTTCTATACAGCAGACTCTAGCCATACTGAGATGTCCTATGTAAAATACAGAGAATTTCAAAGGCTTAGGGGAAAAAAGAATATCTCAATGGCATTATATTGATTATATGTTAAAATGACAATCTTTTGATATAGTAGGTTAAGTACATTATTTTATTACTATGTCAACTACAAATTGGCACTTACCAAGAGCACTGCCAACAACTGGACAACAAAGGAATTTGTCATCTGCCCTCTATGGGGAATTGAACTCCATGCTGCTATAGCCGTTCACCTTCAGCAACCCCTGAGGGAGTTCAGGATGGAGTGAGTGCTCCAGGGAATCTGGTGGGACAGGTCTTTAGATAGTTGGATGTTTTTAGGACAGATTTTATTATCTCAATCCTTGCATCTCTTCATAAATAGAGAAGCACTAAATCCCTTCAAGGTGACATCAGATTCTCATGACTAACAAAAACCTTTTGTAAAATAAGTGCTTCATGAACTCCCCCTTCACCAAAACCTTATATGTATTGACTTTCCCCTACTGCCACTTTAGAGCACTCTCAGAGCTATCTGAGATGCTGCCTCCTGGGCTGCAGTTCTCATTTTGCCCCAAATAAAACTTAACTCACAACTCTCAAGTTGTACATCTTTTTTAGTCGACAGAATAAAATTTTATCTGTAGCTCGTATGTATTTATTTCCATTGGGTAGACTAATTTAGCGTATTGCAGAGTCTCATAAAAGATACCTGGAAAGGAAAGAACTGGAGATTTAGTTCCACAGCATCATTATTTGTTTCTTAATAATGTTTTTTGTCTTTGTAAATGTATTACAGTAAGAAAGAAAAAAGTTAGTACAGGAAAGAATAAATTAGAAAGTAAAAGCTCTCCCACAAACTGAATCATCATTTTTGTTAACATGATGCCTTATACCCTTATAAACTGTAATTACACATACATACTATGTATAGTCTCTTCTAGAAACATTTTTTCACTAAATCTATCATAGATGTCTTTCTATAGAAATACATTGGTAGATATTTCACTGTGTAAGTGTACCAGGAGATTAAGGTTCTGTATGATTCATTTTTCATGGGGAGAAAAAAAAAAATGTCACTTACTAGAATTCTTATAGTACTTTTATCATTAATTCATCACAATTTTAGGATTTTAAGTCTTCAAGGAGTGCCTAGAAATTAGTAGGTGCTCAATTGCTATAGTTAATGGAAGTAGAAGAAATATTCAATGCCATTTAGCCAACCATTATGCTAGTAGAATTAGCACCATTTTATTAGACCTTTAAAACCATTTTGTATTCAGAAACATGCTTTAGTCTACAAATATACACCTCTAGGGATTTAAGGTCCATAGATTATCATTCTATAATACTGTATAATCATCAAGAGTATTTTTAAAAAGGCAAATGTCACCTACTGGAGTACAACGGAAAAGTTCGAAGCAGGGATTGACTAATTTCTCCTGGAGTTTGGAGGGCCCAGAACCTGACTTACACAGAATAGCCTGAAGATTAGTAGCTGAGAGATTGTCCCTCCGAGTGAGCTGTGAACCGAGAGTGTGGACACTCCATTGTCACTGGTAACTTTGATTTTCTGAAGATCCCCCCACGCTGAAGAGGAGAGTACCGGAATGTGGCATTATGGGCTGGGTCACCAGAGTAGGCTGGAAGGAAACACAGGCTGTTGGTAAAAATGTACATTCAGGAAATAGGGCACTGTCAGAAATCCCTAATTTTGGTGTTCAGTAAGACCAGATTTGGGGCTTGCTCAGAGACTCAGTGATAAAGAATCTACCTGCAATGCAGGAGACATAAGCAACACAGGTTTGATTCCTAGGTCAGGAAGATCCCCTGGAGGAGGGCATGGTAACCCACTCCAGTATTCTTGCCTGGAGAATTCCATGGACAGAGGAGCCTGGCAGGCTAGGTTTGCAAACAGTTGGACACAACTGAAGCGACTGAGCATGCACACACATAGGACCGTATTTGAAGTTCAGTGAAGACCATAAGCTCTTCCCTTTCTCCCAGTCTCAGCTCTTTGTGATCCTCAAGTACCCAAAAGTGTCTAACATTGGAGGCACAATAAGGAGAGAAGCATCAAAGCATTTTGCCCTCCCATCTAGGGTTAGGTCTGAGCTACTTGGGGAAAAATTCTGGAATGGATGAGAAACTGAAGTTTTGATAGTTACACTACATTGGACATTCTAATACCTGAAAATTAGATTGTTAATAAACTCAGATGTTCCAGAACAAGCCATGGAATCTGGCCTAGATATTGACCTGGGGTAGAGGAGACAAACACAGTAAAAAAGATCTGAAGATGGCAATGGGGAAAATTAGTTTGTTTCCTTATCAAGGAACTCTTACCAAGTTCAATTCATTTAATTAACCAGTTTCTCACATAAACCTTCATTTCTATGTAAACTGTAATTCAGTTTTTACAACCTGAGATAATCTGATTGACCCAATAATCATATGTGACTTATAAGTTTGGGATTAAGTCAAGTTTCTCTATTGAGATGGCTATCTTTGACTAAACAGTGGACTGGTCCAGGGATCAGCAGCATCAGTGTCCCCTGGGAGCTGTCAGATCTACAGAATTTCAGGCTTTATCCCAGACCTACATAAGAGGAATCTGTAATTCTAACAAGATCCCCCAGGTGATTTATAAACACATTATAATTTCAGAAGCTTGATCAGAGAATTCAGTATGTTTTGCATTGTCTGCTACATGGGGAATTGCTCATTTTGATCTCAGAACTGTGAGATGCTGAGTTAAAGGGAGGTTGGAATTTTGATACCCGGGCCCTCACTGTGCTACCCTGGGCAAGTCATTTCTAGGACTCTCCTGCTTTCTCCTAGTTGTCTCATCAGATGAATTGTAAGGTCCTCTCTGGCTCTGACATTCTGTAATTCTAAGAAATTTCAGTGAAGCAAAACAAAATGAAACAAAAAACCCACTTGAGATTTAATAAACTCTGTAATCAATTGATTAAAGAGCCACTGCAGATTTACCATGTCCTTGTGTAACTGTGATGAAGGATAGTGCCGGTGCATCCAAGCTTGTTGCATAGTCCTTTGTGTTAGCCCAAATGAAAAGTAATTTCCTGTTTAATAACAATTATCTCTTCTGCATTGAGGAGGAAGCATATTTGATGGTAAAAGAAGATTATTGCTAAAACAAAATAATATTTAGAGCAGTAGCCTTCCAGGAGCTTCTGAATCATTTGTATTAGAATAATTAGTAAATTCTTCATCTGAAAGCATGGCTAATTGGGATCTGTTTTGTGTAAAAGGACTTCTTCTGAAGAAAGCTCTGTGGAAAAACAAAACCCACGTTACTTCCCCAATGCACATACACCAAAATTCTCCTTCATCTTCTGAATTTAAGTCATGTGTTGGTGCAGATTAAGGAGATCCCTGGGGCTCAGTACTCAGGGATATGTGTCAGGTGCATCACTGATTCACACTGCGACTATAGCAAAATTTCTTTCCTCTTCTGGGGTTCAGTTCTATTATCTTAAAAGTGATCAGGGGCTTCGTTGGAGGCACAGCGGTAAAGAGTCTGCCTGCCGATGTACGGGTTGGATCTCTTATCTGAGAGGATCCTACTTGCCTCCGAGCAACTAAGCCCAAGTGCCACAACTATTGAGCCTGTGCTCTTAGGGCCTGGGAAGCACCACTACTGAACCCATGCCCTGAAGTCTGCATGCCCTGAAGCCTGTGTTCCGCAACAGGAGAAGCCACTGCAAGGAGAAGCCCTCGAACTGCAGCTAGAGCGTAGCCCCCACTTGGCCACAACTAGAGAAAAGCCTGTGAAGAAACGAAGACCTGCACAGCCAAAAATAAATTAAAAAAAATTTTTTTGTTTAAAGTGATGGAACTGGACTATTTCACCCTGGGTGTTAATTGCTGTTCCCTAACAAAGGTTTCCTGGCATTGAGGGCCTGAGAAGGACAGCAGGACTTCAAGCAAGCTCAATGGGAAGGAGTCGATCAGTTAGTAATGTCTGCTATGGGCAAAGGAGCAGGAAGTGACAAAATAAGTTCCATTTGTTTGCAAATTCCTGGACTCCCTGGGCTCTCTGAAGACGGTCATTTTAAAAAAATATTTCTTCCTGGAAACATTTATAACAGGTTCTTCTTCTAGGCTCAAACGAAAGAAATAGACTGATGACTAGGTTTGCTATTGCTCTGCTGGAGTCTTTTCAAAGCTTCAAGTGTTTTTGTGTTCTCGATAGCAACATGCAGGGCAAGCTCTGAGGCAAAGAAAAATGTGCCTGGATTTAAAAGAAATTCAGTGTGAGATATCTGATAGGTTGAAAGTGATTTATGAAATGAGTTCTCTGTTTTGTTAGAACGTGGAGTGTTGTTCCATTCAGGGGCCCTTGATATGAAACAGATGCCCCATCTTATAAATCAGGCAACCTGCGGTAAGGAGATGGCATTTTTGTATAAATTATTGTGGATCCAGGAAGGAAAATCATGGGTGAACAAATTTTTACTGGCTTCTTGGCGTAGAAGTCACTTTACTGGTCATCTGTCTGAGCTGATCTTCCTCTCCATTTTTCCTGGAGGATTGATGATGAGGAAAGAGTCGAAAGTTCTGTGGAGGAACATCCTCTTTGACCTAACAAGTCTCTCTGCAGGTTTAACACGGCTGGATAGGTAAGTGCTGCTTTCCCAGCCTGTAGAGACAGCACCGCTGTCACATTGGGGTTTCAATTTCAAATGTAAACCCTCCGAAAGGAAGCTGGATTAAAGCCTTCCATCGAGTTCAGAGAAGGAATATATTTATAGTTTTCTTTTTTCTATCTAAGGTCATTAAGCTCTTCCTTCAGTGGTCTACTTTCTACTTTCCATTTGAAAAATGAAAACTTCATTGTTTTCATGCCATTCCTTAGTTCTTTGATAGTTTTTGACAGAGTCAGCTAATGATTATTCTCTCTGCAGTTGAAAGCAGCAAGCTCATTCATTTATTCATTTGTTCAGGAAAAAGTATGCCTTTACACTCTCTGATTGAAAGTAAGAGACATACCTGGCTACCTGTTTTATAGGCGCTGCATACAACCTTGCACAGGGCCGTCAGGGTTTTCAAAATGACAGAGAAGTCAAATATGGATCTGAGTTGGGAAGTCTGTACTCATTTTAGAAGATGTTAATTATTTTCTTTATTTTGATTGCATTATTGGAGTTGATCATATATTCACACAACTTAAAAATATATTGCAGTCAAAAGAAGTCTTATTCTATCTCCTGACTCCACCTACCTAATTTTCTACCTTCAGCCTCCTGTATATACCCACTCATTAATTTCTTGTATAGCCTTCTGGTGTTTGTCTTTCTTCAGATATAAGCAAATATAAACATGTTTTTATTTGCCCCCTGTTTATATAGAAATGCTATACACTGCTTTGCGTCCTTCTTCTTTCACTTAATAGTTTCCCTGAGATATTTCCACAAGGCATGGAGAATTGCATTCTCCTTTTCTCAGCCACGTGATACTGTGTGAAGTACCATGGATTATTTATCTGCTCCTCTTTAGATGGACACTTGGGTATTTGCAGCCACTTGCTCACACAGTCTTACGATCAATAACGAGGTTTATCTGTCACTTTACTTCACATTGGTTTAAGTAGAGCTGTTAAAAAAAAAAAAAAAAATCCCAGGAGTGAAATTGCTGAGTAAAAAAGTAAACGTATTCATAATTTCAATAGTGATTGCCAATAAGCTCCCCAAAGGGTTGTGGGTCATTTTTCACTCTTGCCAGCAATGTGTGAAAATGCCCAATTCTGCTATTTATTACAGAATGTGCTGGGTAAAACTTTTGAATTGAATTTTTGCCAATTTGATAGGAGATAAATGATATCCTTGTGCAGTTTTGACTTGCAGTTTTCTTATTATAAGTAAGGTGGTCAAACATCTTTTCAAATGTGTGAGAGCCATTTATATTTATTTTTCTGCGACCTGTCAGTGTTCCAGTCGTATTTCTATTGCTTCACTGATATTTTTCTCCTTCAGTTTCTAGGTGGATTTACTCTTATTTGTGAACATTTATTTTAAGGATCTAAGTCCTTTTTATACATGTACTCGTTTAATCTTCATAACAAGCTTGGGAGTTGGGTATTGCCACCCCATTTTAAAATGAGAAAACAGATTCAGAACAGTTAAGACACTGACTGCAGGCCACACAGCCAGGAGGAGGCAAAACCAATGCTCAGATCCAAGTTCATCTCCCTGCAAAAGCCTTTCCTCTTAATCCTCCAGTAGTACTGTTTCTCTTAGGCAGAGACCAGAATTAACTAATTCAAACTGGCTTTCCTTTTCCCAGCATGTAAGATGGCAGAGGAGGGTTTGGCTGAGATCGTGCTGGGTGGCATGTGGAAGCCCAGCTGGGATTAGAAACATTGCCTCCTATAATCCAACCAGTGAATAATCCGCAGGAAGATTGATGGTACAGCCCCCCCACCCCCGCCCTCAGGAAAGGATTGCCACAATGCATTTGAAGCCAAGAGGAAACAGAAATGACAAGTGGCTGAAATTAGACAGGAAAAGGATCACGCTGAGTCAAGCATCAAAGCACGTGTGTGGTCGCTGTGAACCGAGCACAGAAACCAGGTTTTACCTACCAAGAGTGCTTTCCCATTAGGAGCCCAGAAAATTTTTAAACATTGCAGTTCCTTCTGCCTCTGCCACCTTAAAGAAGGCTTCAGAAAAACCTGAGGGGTCGGTGGGGTCAGCAGCCCTTCACACACAGCTGGGGCCAGCACGTGGAGCTCAGTCATTCTTGGGAAGGGTTGTTTCCCTTCCCAGCTGTCCTGTCTGCTTAAAGTTGCCTGTGCTGATTGAAAAACTAGAGCTGGGCCCCAGAGACGAAAAGAGAGAAAACTGTGGTTCATTTACAGCATTTGACAAATCTGCAAGGTTTGAGGGAAGTGCATTACCAACTGATTAAAACCCCAGGTTCTCCCCTCTGAGAATAAGTGTGTAGGAACATTTCATTACTTGCTGAATAATGTAATCATTACAGTTTTCTGTCAGTTCAAAAAGACAGCCAAGATGCCCATTTTCCCTCTATTTCCCATGTTCTTAAAGTCATCTTCCCTAAGGCGACTTTCTTCATTTTCTTTCACATTCATTTACTGTGACTCGATAGAATATGAATCCAGTGGATTTAAACTTAAGATTGCTGTCACGTTTTTCATTGAGGTAGCAGGCATGCACAAGGGCATGTGCTAACAGGGTTTGGGGGTGTCTCCTGGTGTACAGACTGGTCACACACACAAAAGAGTGGGAGTCTGAAAGGGTTTTGTATTGCTGAGCATTTAATTAAAGTTTTCATTATGATACAGAGGTCCAGCATTACCCCTGAATGCATGTGTTCAGCAGTGGAAAAATCCATGGAAACAGATTTTTAGTGTTTGGTCCCAAAGCTTGATGTTACAACGGAACTGGTGTGGTATAAATAGGAAGATCTTTGAACTGTAGCCACATCAGAGAGCAAAGGTTGGTAAACTTTTCTGTAAAGGGTATTGACCTGAAATAAATAGACCACTGGATATTTCTCCAGAAAAAAAAAAAAAGGTGGGGGTCATTTATTTGGGATCAGTAGAGAATTGCGATTTGAATCTGCAACTCCAGCAAGTCTTGCACAGCCAGGGAAGGAAACTGCTTTTATAGGGGGGAAAATGAAGTTGGGAGGGCTAGGGTAAACAAAGGCTCCATGACTGTTCATTGGCTGAGTCCTTGCCAGGAAAGAAGAGGCTTTCTTCCTAGGGCATGATGGCTCCCCCTTCTGGTCTTCTGACTCTATTTAACTGAGGTTTCTCTTTGCTTTTTTTTTTTTAATTTATTTTATTTTTGTGTGTGTGTGTGCTTCCCCTAACAACTCCCCCCTGAGAGACTTCATACTCAAGATATTTCTTGGGAATTGGGGCGGAGGTCTCCTTCTTCTATAACTTCCTGCTGTGCATGGGTATAGGCCTACCTAGCAGAGCAGAAGGCTCCCTCTACCTAAACTAAGTTGGGGTGTTCCACATCTGAAACCAGCTTTCATCCTTGTAATAACAGCAATTTAGTTTGAAACTGTTGGCTCCTCTCAGAGATGAAATAGACAGGGACCAAACAGGAGACCTAACAGGATGGTCATCACTGGTCCCCAGAAACAGGGGGCAACATTTGGGGTGAAGGCTGCAGGGTTTGTGACTTTTTTTTTTTTTTTTTTTTTTGATTGGTTGGTGGTGAAGCAACAGAGCTGTGCTCTAGGAATCTTGTGTTTAGTCTGAAGTTACCATCCTCCACCTGGGTGGGGCTCCAGTTCTGTAGAATAACTCAAAGACATTGTTATGCATATTTCTTTGAGTAGGAACCAGGACCCTGTCTCAAGGCTGACCCATCATTTGATTGTTTCTCCTCTGTTTCTGTATCCCCTCCCTTCCCTGATTAGCAATTGTTTGAATCCACCCTTTGGAACTCAGGGAAGGTCAAGGAGGCTGAATGAAGCCTATATCCTACAGATAAGAAATGGAGAACACACAACAGGTCTGTACTCCAGAGCCCTACAGAGTCCTGCTCAGTTTTAATTTAGGGAACAGGGCAACTATGACTGTGATAACTTCCTGTCAAAATGGGGCATAGGACTGCCTCAGCTTGGAGAATAGACCTTGAATTGGAAGTATTCCTGAGTTACAAGTTCTAGATCTGAGTCTTGTATGATTAAAATCTCTATCCCTTGGTCTGCCATTTTGGTGTAACAGACGCAATTAGAAGTAGTTGGAGGAGTGAAAACTGGAATTTAGTAGACAAAATAAATCTCGTTTCTTTTTAGAAGAATAGGCCTGAAACCCAGTCTGGACCTGGCACTTTGGGGAGACTTGTAGCCAGGTAGCCAGTTGCCTAGTTTTATAAACAGTAAGGTTGCAGTTACTAGCTTCCAGCAGACAATGTTTTGAGAATGGTGGCATCTAAGCCTGACACGACTCTGAAAACTCAAGTGTTTAGCAATACAACATCTAATCTGAAATTACACCCATAATATCATTTCTCAGGATATCTGGGAAATAGTTATTTCCCAGGATGTCTGAACCATAGCTACTCTACTTTGACTTTTAATTGTAAACTTTTTCTTAATAGCCAAAGCAGATTTCACCGTTAATGATGTCAGTGTTTCTCTAGGTTTGAGAAGATGCAAGAATTGGGATTCATAAAATCTTCTCCTGAAAAGATCTAACTATCTGAAGGCCTGTTCTGCCAGTTTTTTCCCCCAGATTACAGAGTGCCTCATTCCTGATTTTCACCCTGAACTCCTTTCAGGGGAGTTGAAGGTCAGCAGTTGCAGTGGTCATGATTTAATCTTTGTAGATGTAGATGGCAAGTGTCAGTTTTCAGTTGGCAGAGCCCCTTTTTGCTCATAAACTTGACCATGATTCTGAGGGGGGACATTTCATGACCATTTTACCCCATGGTGCCGAGAATGTCCATTCTCAGGTTTGGCAAAGATTTTGTTGACAGGCCACTCAATGTGCTGTTACTGGACTACGCCATAAAACATTATCCAAAATCCTCTGGACCACCTGTCTTACTAGCCTCTTGGTCCAGGAAAACATTCCCTCTTGTTGCTTCTTCCCATATCTAGAGTTACACTGTTACCATCATCGATCTCACATGGAACTATGTATTATCCTATCAGAGGCCTTAGTCACACATTTGGCAGTGTAAGAAACAGCAATTTTGTAAAACAGGTGAAATACAAAGAACATAGCCAGCAGTACTAGTAAAGTCACAAGTAAGACTTAAGAGCTTCCATTAGATGTAGCCCAGCATATCCCAGGTCTTCTGACTTAGTCTACTCTGTACGAATCTTTATCTTCCAGGGAAATTATACATTGGCACCACCGTCTATAAGGCACATAGCCCAGTTTTCTAGTGTTACTAAACTGATTATCCTTAGTATGATTTGATTGTTTCCAACACAGAGGAGACTTTAAACCTAAATTACCATAGCCTGGTGTTATCTATATAAATCCATCCTATAATTGTGGGAGATTTTTTTTCTCCCTTGCTGAAACTTTGCTTGTTGCTCTGATTGAGCTTGAGTAATAGAAGAAAGCTCAAATTTATGGCCAGCGTCAGAACAGGCATTATTAATTGGCCTGGTGAGGGGATCCCATCTAGTAATATCACAGTGACCTGAATATGACTATAATTTTATTTTTTAAAGTAAATTTTCCCAGGGCCAACCAGTTAGAGCCTTGTAGTAGAGAAATTTACTAAGGTAACCCAGAACTAGACATAGGTAATTGGCCACAAACCCAACAATTGGATTGATTTCTAAAACTAGCATAGGACCAGGCCTATGATAGAAAAGCATTTGATTTACATGCAAGGGTCTAAGAAGTCAAGAAAACATTATAAATGATCATACAAATCAGGCCCAGCATCTTGGGCAAGTAGTCTACCTCTTATGTTGTCGTTTTCTCATCCTGGTGTAGTGTAGTTTCTCCTGATAAAAAAGTCCTTCCATCCAGGTAGTCCTGGTTGCATGTCATGAGGCATCTGATCTTCATCCAAAGATAGATTACTGAGATAAGCTTCAGAAACAAACTTAGGGTGTTCTTTAAGAATTCAATTAAATTTTACGTTAATATCACATTACAGCAAAGAACTATCTAAGAAATGAGTCTTACTACCTCCATTGGTAGACCTCCATTAACAAACTGGGATTTAACATTTATTGAAACATCTTTTTCTCCCTAAAATTACCCTCATTTTTATCAAATATAACCAAATTAAGGCTAGCTTGTTTGCAAAATAGGTCTGTTCTCACAATTTTGGTCTGATGATTTATATAACCATAATTGATCATAGATTTTTTTTATTTTGCTGAATCATTTATAGAATCTCAGACTGAACTTTTAAAATAAAACAGGGCTGGGAAACTCAGACCAAAGGCTTATCACAGATTTTGCCTAACAAATCTAGGTGAATTCTTCCCTTTTTAAGGTCTCAAAAATTCCTTGAGATTTTTGTACATGTTAGTGAGATAACCTTCCTAGGTCATTTGATAAACTTACTGGAAACCTAAGAGTTTCAAATTTCTGGAGGAGTCAGACAGAGAGAAAATAAAATTTTTTGTTTATAACATAAAATGTTACCAAATTATTTTCATAATTAGTTTGAGAGGAAGGTTTTCCCTACTCCTGGAAAACACAAGATTCAAACGCGTAATTTTTCAGATAGAAACCATGAAAGTTAAAGCATATTCGCTGGTTCATTCAGTCCTTTGTTAACTTTTGTGAAGTCATCAGGTTTTTCATTAGAATACCAGGACATATCAAAATGTTAAGAACTCCATATAATTTCTAGGATATCTGTATTAGTAATTTTACCATATATTATAACATGAGTGGGTTTATTACTCATTTGATAATCTTTTTCATGTAATTTAACCAACCAAATAAACACAGTTTAATATTTCTCTTTGGGATGTTTCAGGGGCCCTCTGAAGCACCCCAAAGTTAGCTAGAGGTCAAAGGAACTTCAAAAGAATTTGATTTAGGAAGTTTTATTGAAAAGATCAATTAAAGTGTTTAGAACATTTGGTTAGATTTAGTCAATGTTGATGGGTGTATCATTTAGCTTGTTGATATGTCACAATGGGCGTAAATACCAAGGTTCAAGGTCTAGTGAAAGTCAGCTCCGCCATCTTGGACCTAGTTGGCTTTAACCAGTTTTCTTGTGGCTGTGTCATTCCTAACAAAATCCATTTATCTAACTAATTGTAATCCAATTTTAGAAAATCCTGATCATGCATAACTCTTTTTAGTATTTTTTCATACTTTTTTTTTTTTTTTTTAACTGAAAACACACTTCCTACTTTCCTTTAGCAACCAAGAACTAACTTTTATATTAGCATTTTATAGATTGGTGAGCATAAATACCAGTGATAATTTCTAAAACCCTTGCTTTCTTAGAACATTTTAGGATGGCACCAAACATTATTCATTTATAGTCCCAAATCTTTTTAGTTTTTCTGTAAAAGGAAATTAGTGTTTAGTAGTAAATATTTCAAAGTCTTATTTTATTTGGAAATGACCTAACTATTCAATAGACTTCCAACATTTAGCACACTTAGTACAACCCTTAGAATTCAAGTTATGCCAATCTTGAGAGACTATTTTAGACAGATATTCCTAAAGAATAATTACTCTTGATAGAGTTTATATACAAACTCATATCTCATTTACATTTTTTAGACGTTTTTTCACTCGAGGTTATTTCCTTGTTGACAAACTTGTAACAGATATAATATTTAACTTACATTAAACCAAGGTACAATGAAAATATTCTACTTGATGTTAATTACTCTAAGACATGTCTATATTAGATAGGTCAACAAACAAACATTAATATCAGGTATTTAATACTGAATGTTTCCCAGTTCACATGAACCTGGAATTTATTGTTTAATTTAGAATTATTTGATTTGTAAGCACTTACCTTTCTTAAAGCTAATTCAATAGAGCTCATTTACAAATTAACCTAAAAAATATTACCCAGAGACAAAGGCATACCAAGACATATTTAGACAGACACAGTGCAAGATCTAGCTTCATTTTCTAAGTTTAGTCGTGAATTAGATATTACAATATAAAATTTACTAGTTTATAAAAAAAATTGAAATAAATAAAATTTTTTATTTTTTCCCCTTTTTCCCTCAGTCTCAGGAGTTAGAGATGGTCTAGATAAGTGTTCCTGAGAGCACTGGTCTCAAGATACAGGGAAAGAAAATCAAGTTCTAACAAAATGGCAGCAAGTCTAAACCAACGGTGGCCAAACAAAGCAAAATGGCCGTTAAAAATCACAACACAGAACACAGAGTTAAAACACACACATATAAACCTAGCAGTCCTCATCAGACACTCCCTTAAATACAAGAATACAGTCTTTCAGAAAACCTTCTATAGAGACCCAGAACTTCAGATGTCTTCAAAGATTTCAAAGGGAGGAAAGGAAGCCAGGTTGAAAGAAGAAGGGAGAGGAGGCGGGAGAGGGGGGCAAAAGGGGTGGCCTTACAGACATCTCCTGCCACCTGCAGATACCCAGGCATTATGGGACTTTACCCTGGGCCTCCAGATAAGGGAGGACTGGAACTCGGCCCTACCAGAAATCAACCAGAATTCGAGTTCTCTGCCAAGAGGAGGTGATCAGTCTCAAATCCTCAGCTCAAGCTGAGGCCCTTTGACCAGGGGACTAGAAAAACAGGGAAGGATAGGAAGGGCTAAGGAGAGGAAAGAGAGAGGGGAGGGGAGAGAGGTCAGTAAAGTCTCTTGTTCCTTACCGGTTGGGGCACCCTGGCCAGTTGTCTGCGTCAGGAGGAGACGAGGGACAAAAGGGTCCCAGTTGCGGCCGCTGGATCTGGTCCATTGGCAGACAAGCTGGCCCCTGAGTACCTCAAGTGGTCAGGATGTCAGTCTCAGTGAAGAAGAGCCCCCAACCAGAGTCGCCATTTGTTGTAGGAAGGGGAACCCCTTCCAGGGCCCCAAAGTGGGCTCTTGTCTAACACTCGGAAATGAATTGTCCAAGGAGACACATGTGCTGACAAAGCAAGAGATTTTATTGGGAAAGGGCACCCGGGCGGAGAGCAGGAGGGTCCTCTTTGCTTATTTATTTATTTTACTTTACAAAAGACAGACTGTCAATATTAAGGCTTTTTAAAACTTAATTTTTATTGGAGTGTATAGTTAATTTACAATGTTGTGTTACTTTCTGCTGTATAGCAAAGAGGATCAGTTATACATAGGCATATATCCATTCTGTTTTAAATTCTTTTCCATGCAGGTCATTATAGCGTATTGAGTAGAGGATATTTAAGGCTTTTAATGGCTCTGTTACAACCTCTCACCTCTGTCACTGAGGTATGAAAGCAACCACAGCCAAAACCAACACCTGAATGAATAAGAGTGGCTCTACATCAATAAAACTTTATTAAAAACAAAACGAAACAAAACAGGCCATGGGTAGGTTGGGTCTGAGAGCCATACCTAAGCTTGCCAAAAAGCAGAGTATGAGGACTCTCTTCTCCTGCATGGGAAATCTTACTTTGGGCAGCACCTTCAAGTTATAAAAATTTGTAAATGTGTGATTGCCTCAATTGTGATTGCCACAATTAATACTGCATACCACCAAGAGGACTCTGGAGATGGGTCTAAAACCAATTCTTTATTTTCACCCTTCTATCATGTGCCTCCATCTTTTCAGTTTACTTTCTCTCCTTTCCTGGTTGACCCTGGAGAGGAAACGGGAGGGAGTAAAATTCTGGCCTTGACCCTAGTTCACCCTGGATTTAACTCTTGCCTTAGTCACCTGGGTAAATGCTTGACTGCTGGGATTGTGTTTGCTTTGATCTTTCAAATGAGAACTGATGTAGATAATCAGTAAAGTTATTGTGATGTTCACACGTGAGAATGAATGAAGCTTCACAAATTAGTACTCAATGCATGCATGCTCAGTTGCCTCAGTCATGTCCAAATCTTTGCGACCCTATAAGTAGCCTGCCAGGCTCCTCTGTCCATGGGATTCTTCAAGCAAGAATACTGGAGTGGGTTGCCCTACCCTCTTCCAGGGGATCTTCCTGACGGAGGGATTGAACCTGTGTTTCCTGCACTTCAGGCATATTCTTTACTCACTGAATCACTTGGGAAGCTCTTTAGTACTCAATATATACTAAAAAAAAAAAAAAAATGTACAAAATAAGTCTAAATTATTACTGGTTTATAGTCTCTGTCCTTCTCTCTACTTTTGTGAATCAAATTATGAGTTTCTTCCAGATTTACATATATGATACAATGGGAAGCAGAAACATCCTCAGCCAAGAAGTCATTGTTTTGACTGGGGGTGACAAAAACACAGACTCGCAGGATCTCAGAGAAGCGCAGCTGGGGCAGCCTGGCACCCAGGATGGAGGCCCCTTCTGTCTCAGGTCCCCTGTGCCCACATTGTTGTCCAGTCCCACATGGGAATGCTCTGTGGGCATTTAAGCAATCAGAAAGCCCAGGTCAGGGCTGGAAGGGTGAGAAGAAGAGGCATCGCACAGTCACCCAGTGACCCCCTCAGGTACACACTCTGTCACATGAACTTGCTTTACTTTCAGCACAAGCTAGAATCATCTTTCATCTTTTTGTTTATTTCCTGTTTCCTCCCAAGAGAATATAAGCTTTAGGAGTTTGGGGACTTTATTTGCCACTGTTTGTCCCGTATCTAATACAATGCCTGGCATGTTGTAGATGCCTGTTCCTTGTCTTTAGAATGAATTCCAGAGTTAAATTATTTCAGATCTGACCCACTGGAAGGATTCATCTTTGTGTCTTTCAGAGTGCTTTGTGCATAGTAAGTACTTAATGCAAATAACAAGCATGAATGCTTGAACCATCAACAGAATATCTGTAGCTTGTGTTTGTGCCAGAAAATAATCATAGTTAACAATGATTTTGTCCTGAAGGATATGCAAAGTGTTTGACATGTTTGATCTCCTCCATCTACCCCAAATTCAAGGACTATGGGTGGTAGTAGTAGTGGCAGCAGTCAATCTCATTTTAATGATCAGAAAACTGGACTTCAGGAAAGTTCAATAACTTTCCCAAGGTCACATCACTGAAAAAAAAATTCAGGACTTGACCCAGGTGTCTCAGATTTGAAGGGCTCTTCCCTGGTGGCTCAGTCAGTAAAGAGCCTGCCTACAATGCGGGAGACCCGGGTTCATTCCCCGGGTCTGGAAGATCCCCTGGAGAAGGAAATGGCTATTCTCTCCAGTATCCTTGCCTGGAGAATTCCATGGACCGAGGAGCCTGGCGGGCTACAGTCCATAGGGTCACAAAGAGTCGGACACTACTGAAGCGACTTAGCATGCCTGCTTTACCCACAGAGGAGCCTGCTGAATTCTGTGGATTGGATAGAGATGATTTCAGGATTCCTGGACTCATGGGAATAAGAAGTATTTGAGGCACAGCAGACCTGTCTTTAATATGTGTGGCAAAGAGGTACAAAGAAGCACGGTGAGAAGGCATTACTGTGCTTAGTCTTTGTTCATTGACTTGATGATGAGCCTGTCTCAACTTGTTCTTTCGTTTTATTATAGTTAGTGATAAGCGTTCAACTTAAATTCAAGGGAAAGTTAATGAAGTGAAGTCTGAAAGTTAGCAAAAGGAGAAAATAAATCAAACTGATAAAAAGCTAAACCGGAAAACTTTCTTTCTTAAACATTTGAAGTCACATTTCTTTATCAAGTGTCAAGTGTCCAGACCCTTATTAAATTAGCTATTTTGTGTGTGTGTGGGGGGGGTGGTTAGAGTGCAGCTAAAATCATGACCATAATTCAGGTGCCAAGAGCTATAACTATAAAATGTCTTGGAATTCATTCTTTTAACATACAAATAAAAAATCTTCCTGTTTGAGGCGGTATGGAATAGCAGGAAACACCTAAGACTTAGATGGGTCTGGCTTTTAAAGACTGGCTTTGCTAGTTTCTGCCTGAGTGGTCAATGTCTTCTTGTTTCTCTGAGACCTGGTTTCCTTATCTTTAAAAAGGCTGGAAGTGGGTCCTAAAATCTCCCTCAATGTTTTGTTATGAAAAATCGGTGAGATAAAACCCATGTCACATAATCTCTGCCAATTACAAGCACCTATGAAAAGCTGAATTGGGCTGTGAATTTAACATGTGATGTCTCTCTGGGATTTGCCATAGCCATTTAGAGCACCATGATGATAAATAGTACATGTCTGAATGTTTTTTTTTTTTATGTCTGAACTTTTATAGTGGCTCAGACGGTAAGGAATCTGCCTGCAATGCGAGAGACCCAGGTTCAATCCCTGGGTCGGGAAGATCCCCTGGAGAAGGAAATGGCTACTCACTCCAGTATTCTTACCTGGAGAATTCCATCAACAGAGGAGCCTGGCAAGCTACAGGCCAAAGAGTCAGACATGACTGAGCAACCAACACTTTAAACTTAAGAGCCCAGCCCAATACAGGGTTGAGAATTGCTGAGCTTGCTCATACTTTGTACTTTTAAGTTAATTTGATCCCTTTTTTAAACACTTTTTAAAAACTGAGGAATAGCATGCCTATAGCAAAATGCATAAATCTTGAGCATAATGTTCAGAGAAATTTAAATATGTATGCACTCTTGTTCCCCCAACCAGGATCAAGAAGAAGAATATCTAGTACCCCAGCTTTCCTTATATCCCTCCCAGTTGATACTTCTCTGGAAGGGAACAATATTCTTTTTTTTTTTTTTTTGTAACATTGCATTATGAAATAATCTCATCTTTACCAAAAAAAAAAAAGTTGCAAAAGTAGGACAAAGAATTTCTGTCTACCCATCACCCACTTTTCCCTAGTGGTGACATATTTCTTAATCATTGACAATTCTCAAAACCCAGAAATTAACATTGATACAATACTGCTAACTCTTCTACAGACCTTATCTCAATTATTCCACTATAGTTCTTTTTCTGATCCAGGATTCAAGCCAGGGTCACACATTGTATCCTGCTTTTATCTCTCTTTAGTCTATCCCAATCTGGGACAGTTCCTCTGCCTTTCCTGTCTTTCATGACATTTTAAGAGACCATTCCACTATTTTGCAGAATGTCTCTCAATTTAGTCTGTGTGATGTTTTCCCAGATTACATTAAGGTTATGTGTTTTGGGGAAGAACGTTTCAGAAATAATGTGCTCGGCTTAGTGTTTCCTAACTGGAGACGTACGATGACGTCTCAATATTGTTGACATTAGCCTTGATCACATGATGAAGGTAATATCTCCCAGAGTTCTCAAATGTAAAGATATTTTCCCCCTTTCTTATTAATAATTATCTTGGGAGATATTTTGAGACCATGCAAATACCTTATTACTCATCAGGCATTTACTGACTAATTTTAGCATCCATTATTTGCCAACCTGGTGCTTTTCTATTTTTACCATTCCTTTCCTACTTATGAATTGAAACTCTCCTGTAAGGAAGAACTGTCCCTTCTCCTAAACTTATTTCTTCACTTAATTATTTATTAATATTAGTCTATACTCATGGAGATTTATTTTATTCTATGCATTGTAACTCATTACTATCAGTATTTCTTTCTCAAATTGTCCACTGGGTAGTTTTAGGACATTGGAAGTCCCTTCTTGTTGCCTCCTGTGTCTTTTAAACATGACCCACTATTATCTGCTTTT
The DNA here is from genome assembly GCF_033118175.1 of Dama dama. Classification (NCBI taxonomy): domain Eukaryota; kingdom Metazoa; phylum Chordata; class Mammalia; order Artiodactyla; family Cervidae; genus Dama; species Dama dama. The sequence continues at coordinate 40,001,304 of NC_083704.1, read as the reverse complement.
TTAAAATATTTATTGGAGTATAGTTGATTTACGTTGTCTTAGTTTCAGGTGTATAGCCAAGTGATTCAGCTATACATATATTCATTCTTTTTCAGATTCTTTTCTCATATAGCTTATCACAAAATATTAAGTAGTGTTCCCTGTGCTATATAGTAGGTCCTTGTTGGTTATCTATTTTATATATAGTACAATGTTTATGGGCTTTCCAGGTGGCTCAGTGCTAAAGAATCCACCTGCCAATGCAGAAGACATAAGAGACTTGGGTTCAATCCTGGGTCAGGAAGATCCCCTGGAGTAGGAAATGGTACGGAGAGAGGAGCCTGGTGGGCTACAGTCCGAGGGTTTGCAGAGTCAGACACCATTGAGCACGCACACAGGCATCATGCTTATGTTAATCCCAAGCTCCTAGTTTATCCCTCCCTCTCCTCCTCCACATTTCCCCTCTGGTAGCTATAAATTTGTTTTCAAAATCTGTGAGTCTGTTTTGTAAATAAGTTCATTTGTATCATTTTTTAAAAATTAGATTTCACATATGAGTGATATCACATAGTTGTCTTTCTCTGACTTACTTAGTATAATTTCTAGGGTCTATCCATGTTGCTACAAATGGCATTTTTTCATTCTTTTTATGGCTGAGGAATATTCCTCTGTGTGATTTGAGATGTCACCTTTATCATATGCTAGATTCTCATATATCCTTGAGTCTATTTGAGGTTTCCTATTGCACAGTGTGTCTTCATTTGCAAATACAACACTGTTTTAATTTTAAAGGCTGTTTATTTGATAGACCAAGACCACACTTGAAGTTTTTCTTTTCTAGTGTGGGTAAAAACTATTCTGACTCCATCACTTAGACTGATTTTGCCTGCTTTTGATCTTAATATACAAATATACAGTGTGTACTATTTTGAGTCTTATTTCATTCATTTAACCTTAAATCTGTGAGATGCAGTCACAGAAGTTGTTAGTATCGGTAGCTTGTTTATTTTCATTGCTATGTAGTATTCCATTATATGCCTTGTACCACAATCATCTCATCCATTTCTTAGTTGATAGACATATAAGTTGTTTTCAGTTTGAAAGCTTCTATGAATATTCTTAAACATGTTTATACACACATATCTTTGGGATTTCTAGGAATGAAATTGCTAGGTCAAAGAATAAGACTGTTTTTTTCGAAGTGTTTGTACTAATTTATACTCCTACCAACTATGTATGTGGTTTGCACTTGCTCCACAACCACAGAGCTTATGATACTGTTAGTTTTTTAAGTTGCCTTAAAGGAAAATAAAGAAAAAAGGAAAACCTTGCATGATATAGATCCTCTTTTTTTTTAGATTGAGGAGCCATTTCCAAAGCAAGGAAGACCCTAGAAATAAAAAATAAAAACACACAGCAGACCCCATTTTTCATCACACCTGACAAGTTAACTCACAACAGTGGTGAATGGGGCTTCCCTGGTGGCTCAGTGGTAAGAAATCTGCCTGCAATGCACAAGACGTGGGTTCAATCCCTGGGTCAGGAATATCCCTTGGAGAAGTAAATGGCAACCCGTTCCAGTTTTGTAGAAAAGTATGGTGCTGGCCCAAAAGTTCATTTGGATTTTTCTGAATGAACAATTTGGCCCAATAAATATAAAAAAGCAGTTATTAACGCAGACTCAGGGTAGCATACAGTTTGTCGTCCAACTCAAAATTCATTTCCCCTCTTCCTCCTTACTAGCAGGACCTCAGCTTTGTTCCGTAGCCATATTTCAGGGGAGGCCGTATTTCAGAAGAACTGATGACCAGCTCAGGGGAAAATCATGACTAAGTTAATCCTGGTTTTCCTATTACTTTCCCCAGTAATTAGCTAAGTAATAAGCTTGTGACCCGTGTCTAGTCAATGAGAAAGGAATAAAGGTCTGCTGAGGGTGATGGAGGCTCCTAGGAAAGTTTCCTTACTATTAAGAAGGAGCTTCCAGAAGAAATGGTTCATTTTGCCTCTGGATGTGGTGTATGATACATGGAACTGCAATAGCCATCTGACTGCCAGGATTGAAGATGAAGCACGTATGTGAAAGAATCATAAGAAATGGAGATGGAGCCTTAAACAGAGGTCTTAGAACCTGCCCTATTCAAGTTCATGTGAAGTAATAAATTTACGTATTGTTTAAGACCATTTGGCTGAGTACTTTTTACTGGACACTGTAACTAATAGCCCTGATATTAAGCTGTATTAAAATAACAAAGGGATACCCTTACTCATCCCTTATAGACCAGTGATTTTCAATATTTAGCATGTGTTAGAATCACCTACAAAGCTGTTAAAACAGCTTGCCTTAATCCATTAAAGAGCTTCTGAGTCAGTAGGTCTGAAATAGGGCATTTTCCCAAGTGTTGCTGATGCTGCTGGCCCTGGGACCACTCTTTGAGAATTGCTGTTCTAGAATTTAGACACCATCTTACTGCATGTATTTATTTGTTTTAGTTTTCTTTTTAAAATTTTTATTTGTTTATTTATTTTTGGCTGTGGTGGGTCTTCATTGCTGTGTGGGCTTTTCTCTAGTTGTGGCCAACAGCGGCTTCTCTCTACTTGCTGGGCTCAGGCTTCTCATTGCAGTGGCCTCTCGTATTGCAGAATGTGGGCTCTAGGGTGTGCGGGCTTCAGTAGTTGCAGCCGTAATTGTGGCTCCGTAATTGTGGCCCCCAGGTTCTAGAGCACAGGCTCGAGAGTTGTGATGCTGGGGCTTATTTGCTTCGAGTTATGTGGGATTTTCCATGACCAGTGATTGAACTCTCATGTCCCCCGCATTGGCAGGCAGATTCTTTACCACTGAGCCACCAGGAAAGCCCACCATCTTACTGTATTTAGCAACACGCTTTTAAGACTCTAATCTTTCATGAACTTCTTTTTCATGTCAGTGAGTACAGACCTTTACCATCTTTTTGAGTGACTACCTAGTAATATATTTTGCAGCTATATCAGAACTTGCAAAACCATGCTACTAATAATAGATACTTCTACTTGGCAGGGGGTTGTATTATTATATTAACATGCACAATCCTGCCATAAATATCATTTTATGGTACTCCTGACTAACTGTTGGATTCCCCGGTGGCTCAGCAGTAAAGAATCCACCTGCAATGCAGGAGACATAAAAGACGCGGGTTTGATCCATGGGTGGGGAAGATCCTCGGGGGAGAGAAATGGCAACCCACTGCAGTATTCTTGCCTGGAGAACCCCATGACAGGTCCCAGCCCATACGGTCACAAAGAATCAGACATGACTTAGTGACTAAATAACAACAACATAAAGCACTTACAACATTGAGTAATTTCCTTAACGTAAATTCCTAGAAGTAGAATTGCTGATATTTGGGGAAATATTTGGAGTTTTTTCCCTTCTGTTTCATTTCCAACATTGTCCTTAGGTTCAGATATTTTGTCAGAGGACCCTTGGTTGACCCTGACTCAGCAGGACAAGACCTTGGCTATTTGCTTTGCAGTGATCATTCCTTCACGTTCAGAGAGTTGAGCACTAAAGATTATGGCACAGACTGTTTTATTTGTAAGGGTTAATTTAGTGATTTTACTCGGGGACGTGAATGGAAGCTTGTGAACTTCTTGAGTCTTTCTTTCTCTACATTATGAGAATCTGAGCATGCTTTCTATCTTTGTCATACTTTTATTTGAGAATAAAGCAAACCAACTGTTCAGTGGTCTAAAGATCAATGCTTGCATTTGGATGTCATCTGTCAATCATTTCAGGTATTAAAGAAGGTCACCCTACAGGGGGAAAAGCTGGGTCCAAGTTAACAGCTGTGATGCTTGAGTGTGGAAGCATTTCTTTTCAGATGTATCTAACCTCCTGAGTGGGAGTAGCACCTTTGGTTTAGCCAGGATATTTAGTATAATTCAGGGGAAAATATTTACCAGAAGAAAGTTGGCAAATGGAACCCAAGGAAAGATAGAAACACCTAATACATTTTCATTCTAAATACCAAAGTTTCTCTCTCTCATGAACAGACCCAATGATAAATGGTCCAGAACTGGCAAGGCAGCTCAAATATCATTGATTTGTAGCCTCAAAACTGTTCAAATCAGTGCTACATCCCTGCCAGCGGGGAGTAGGATGATAGAAAGAAAGAGGATGGGAGGGAAGTGTTTACTAAATTGTTTTTAAGGGCAAGACCTAGAATTTTTATATTCCACTTCTCATAACCCATTGGCAAGAACTTAGTCAAACAGTCACACCCAGATCCAAGAGTGTGGTCTCTCGCAGTGAAGCCATGAGTACGGCACTAAAACTTTTATTTTGGATGTTCAAACCCAGGGAGGTGATGGTGAGGGGAAAAGTGTAGCCAGACAAGGAAAGATGGGAAGCAGTGTGATGCCTAGCTTTATAAGTCAGTCATGATGAGACGCATGAACCACTCCTCAGGCTTTGCACATAGTGCCTTTCTCTGGGTTGCAAGAAAGCCTGGGAGTAGTTCATGGAAGGAGAAAAGGAAGGGGGTTTAGCTATTCTTCTCCCTCCCTCTTCCCATTCCCAACTGTCAAAGTTTACCCTCATGGAGAACTGATTTGCCTCTCTTCCTATTGTATCACCCAACCCCTTGGCAACTGCTCAGGAAACAGGTACCCTGCCCCTGAAGTAGAAGAATGACCACACATGAATGAGGGACTAACCAGGAGAGAAAAGGGGGCAGTTAGAGTCTGAGAAAATGTACGAAATGTGTGTTTTAGTACATGATTTACTGTCATTTTGAGTAGACAGTAAAAGGAACTTCTTGGAAAACTTTTCTAACTGAAGTCTACCTCCTGGAGTTCTGAACCTGTTGCTCATTACCTTACAAAATAAACTAACTGATCAGAGGCTGGTAGGGAGAGGGGAGTCTCCCTTCATCTTCGGCCAATAACTCTCCTGACATAGGGATGGTGTTTGTTGGGCATCTCAGGAACCTAAAGGATGATTTCCTCTCGTTGCTCTTCTCCCTTCATGGATAGCAATTAGAATGCCAAGAGAGGTTGTCCTTCCTCCTTTCCTTCCTCCTCCCTTCCTTCCAAAGGAAGATTTGTGTGTGATTACCTTTGTTTTGTTAAGAAGGTTAAACTCTTTCATGGAATCAACTCCATCATGGAATTTTTCCTGGCAAACAAGCAAGTGTGCAAACCAACCATTTCAAATGACCTAGAACATGGATGGCTAGCCAACCAAACCAGTATATACTTTAGGCCATCTTTGATTGAGCTTGACATGTTTGTTTACTGTGAATCGGTGAATTTAGAAATACAGCCAAATCAAAACATAACTAAAAGCCCCCTCTCCAAGGAGAAACAGGCTCAGTGGGTTTTGAAACATCTGTTTTCAAAGGATCTTTAAAAACAGAAATCTGATCTAATTGGCACAAATGCTGCTTAAGGGGCAGAATGCCTAGTGGTTAAGTTCACTTCCTATAGAATCAGAACACCTAGAATTAAGTATCTCAGTGTATGTTACCAAATTCTTAGACTAGTTTTATTTTCTGTTTAATGAGCATCTAGTATTATGACAGTAGCTATCATTACACTGCCTCACAGGGATGTTGTAAGAACTAAATGAGATAAAACATGCCAAGTTCCTGGCACATAATATGCCCTTAATAAATGGCAAAATTTATCATGATCATCATCGTTGTCATCATCAACATTATTTTATGGCATGATTCATGTTCCATTCACTGACATGTCATTCCATGTTGTTAATGTTTGAGGGTTTTATTTGTTTGTTTGTTTGTTTGAGGGTTTTTAAGTGACCTTTCATTTCATTAAAGGGATAATGGTCGCTGCCATAAATCATGAAGCATGTAAGGGTGGTGCTTCTGGGCGCAGTCAATTGTTGATTGGTTACAGGTTATACTACCATTATGTTAAGCTTCCTTTAAAAGTCACTTTAGCTCTCATGTCAAAGGGCAAATGTAGTTACCTCAAGTTTATTTCCCATTGTCTTGTTAGGAAGACTTATAAATAGTACTTGGGGATTGTTGAAACTCTGTGAAGATGCCAAGTCATCCCTGCACAGTGAAAGGTTCTCCTTGTCCCCTGAAGCTTCCTGATGCTCTGGCTCAAGAGGACCTCACCTAACATTCAAATTCCACTCTTTATCTTATTTAAAAACAAAAACTCCTATCTCATATGAACAGAGCTTGTTAGGGCAATAATCCTGTGAAACTGTTCATTGCCGGTGGATATCATTAATCAATTTGTTTACACTTGGTCTAGGGTAATTTGGCAGTTATAAAATCTGTTCTTTGGTTTCTAACAGATACCAAGAGCTTATCCCATAAATTCTGCAGCTGTGGAACTAAGGACATTAGGGCTGTCCCTTCATATTTTGGAGTGTATACCACCACAGTGGTGCCCACCCCTCCACCTCAGGATAGATGTATTACAGATATAGCGTACGTTCCATAAAGCAAACTGTCATCTTTTCTTGACTCAGCAGTTCTTAGCTGCAAAGACCATGATTCATCTGGTCAGGAGAATGCCAGCTTCCAAATGAGAAGGAAAAGAAAAGAAACAGCATTAGGAAGATTCACCTGTAGGCTCTCTCTTACCATTTCTCCTCCAAGCCTACTCTTATAAAGCCACTGGTTTCCAGAATCAACATCAGTGGGTCTGACCTTTCTAGCTTTTGACACTCAAAGAAGACAAAAGTGAAACCAGAGTCTTGTAAAGAGAATGATGGCGATGATGAATTTCGAGACTTTACGAAGTTGTGGACCAACAAATCGGCTGGGTTCTCTCAGACCACTCCTCTTGACTCAATGCCTCTTCCACTCTCCTGTCCAACCACAGTGGTCTCCTCATGACCCCTCAAATATGTAAGCTTTTCCATGATGACCTGGAGCTCCTCCTCCCAGATCTTCTCATGCCTGACACTTTCTCAACTCAAGGATCACTTCTTCAGAGTAGCTTAATTCACTGAAAGAAGCCCCTCCAGCTTACCCCAGCAATATTGTTTCCTTAATCCTTTGGACTCTCTGAAATAACTGCTTATTCACTTAACAGTTCACTTTTCTTTGTTTTGGTTGCACTGTGCAGCTTATGGGATCTTAGTTCCCTGACTAAAGGTCAAACCCGTGCTCCCTGCAATGGAAGTGCAGAGTCCTAACCACTGGACTACCAGGGAATTCCCTAGTTGCTGTTGTTGAGTCACTAAGTCCTGTCTGACTCTTTTGCTATGTGGACTGTATCCCTCCAGGCGCCTCTGTCCATAGAATTTCCCAGGCAAAAATACTGGAGTAGATTGCCATTTCCTTCTTCAGGGGATCTTCCCGACCCAGGGATGGAACCTGAGTTTCCTGTATTGCAGGCAGATTTTTTACCACTGAGCCACCAGAGAAGGCCAGGGAATGCCCTACAAGTTCGCTTATTTTATGTCTTTCTCATCTTCCACATAAGGTGTATGAGAGCAAGACCTTCGCCTGTCCTGTTCACCACTCCATCCCCAGCTTCTGGAAGAGATCATGGTACTTCATAGGTGTGAAGAGCACTTGACAAGGGGTCAGATGATTTGGGTGGCATTTCCAACAATGAGCAACTTTGACTCATTTCCCCATCTTCCTGAACCTCCTTCCCTCACCTGTAAAAAGAGACAATAATACCTACCTCACAGAGTACCTGTGAAGATCATTGAAACAATGATCCTGAAAATATGTTTTTAACCTGTTATCATTACATGAGGGAGAAATCCAAGGGTTTTGTAAAGGACCTGGTTAGTGAATGGATGAATGAAATATGGAAAGTGGAGAGTCTTAACCTCTTGAGATGATTAAAATTTAAGATGCTTATCCCACTCAGAAAAAAAAAAGTATGGAAGTTACTACCTCAAGAAGTTACATCAGTTGACTGTACAGATTCTAGAAAGTTAAAGCAGAAATAAATGACAAGCTATAATCAAGTGAGTTTTAGAGTCGAACTTCTGGAGTCCTAGGGTCTTCTTGGAAGCCCCCTTGGAGTCTCACTGTGGTAAAGGGGAAATCATAATAAATGGGAGACTGAAGTGACAGGAATTCATGGCCTTCCTCCCCAATCCAGACTGACCAACTCCAGTTTTGTGCTTTTTGCCCTGTTTCAGAAACTGGCTATTTCCTGCTCAGTCCTCCTCCCCCACTTGCTTCCTACACCCTGATTTTGTGTGCAGTGGCATTGGGCCCAACTTCAAGCTGTGGGGTTTGGTCAGAGTCATTCATGGCAATCCTGTCCTTCAATCCCTGTCTGGCTGGGAGCTATGGATTGACATGTGACCCAGCTATGGCTTCTCATGGAAACATGAAAAGTCCCTGATGCTGAAGCTTTGGGGAAACTTTGATTTCCTTAGTAGTAAGGGACATGTGTGGCTGGTTCTGACCTTGCCTTTATTCCTCCGCCTCCCTTCATGGCCAGCATTGTGTCTGCTTCTCACTTGCAGCCTTGTCACCATGTGTCCATAAGCATGATGGGAATGCCTGGAATCGCACAGACATGGAATTTGATCAATGAGTTACTGAATCAATGCCAGCAAACATCTGGCTCCAGAATTCTTGCCATGTGAGGAAAGGAACCCCCTACTGTCTAAGCGACTTCATTTGGGCTTTCGTTACTTGCATCTAAAAAGGCTTTCCTGACAGATACACAAACTTGGTGCTTCCAGGTAAGATTTTGTTTAGATCAGGAGTCTGAGACGAAAAAGAATTTGAAACACTATAATCTTGTCTCCTCTTCTCATCGTAAAGATATGGGAAAAGTTGTAACTGTCTATCATTGCAGAGCAAGGTACCTTTGAACATAGAGGCATCACACAACGGCCTTTTGGGTGTCTCCTACAATTCTGTGAGCTGGCTGGTTTCAGCCAGGCAGTTCTTCTGCTCCTAGTGACATCACCTGGGCTACAGTTAACTAGGGGCTCAGTGAGCTTGTCTCTTTTGACAGGAATGCCTGTAAGTTTGACTCACTTGGGACACTGGGCCTCTCTCTCTTTACATGTCATCTCAGAGCCTCCCCACGTGGCCTCTCCATGTCGCCTGTCCATTTGGTCTCTCTGATCAGGTAGCTGGATTTCTTACATGGCACCTTAGGAATTCCCAAGTACAAAAGCAGACGCCACCAGGCCTTCCTAAGGCTTAGGATGATGGCATGCATAGTGTCTGATTTGCCACATTCTACTGGTGACAGTGGGGCGTCCCCCCCGGCTCAATGTAGAGAATCTGCCTGCAGTGCAGGGGACACAGTAGATGCAAGTTCAATCATGGTGTTAGGAAGATCCCTGGGAGGAGGGCATGGCAACCCACTCCAGTATTTTTGCCGGGAAAAAGCCCACGGACGGAGGAACCAGCTGGGCTTCGGTCCATGGGGTTGCAAAGAGTCGGGCACAGCTGGAGTGACTGAGTATGCACACACCTGCTGATGACAGTGAATCACAGGGACTTTTAGATTCAAGGATAGGGGACCTCCCTGCTGGTCTGGTGGTTGAGACTCCACACTTCCCCTGGACGGGGCACAGGTTCGATTCCTGATTGGGGAACTAAGATCCCCACATCCCATATGGCCAATATATTTAAATTAGATTCAGGGGTCGAGTACTATCCAAGGCATGCATATCAGCAAGTGTGCTTTATTGGAGACCATGTGTATTAGCTGCTCAGAAACTGAGACCCAGACTGTGAAGGCTGGTAGTCTAAGCTACTAGAGTCATAGCTATTGAATTTAGCTGATCATTGAAGGGCTGAGAGGTGCAGAGAGGGATGGAGTGAGGTGGGGTGAGGAGGAAGGAGGGAAGGTACTTATCCCTAGCCTCAGCACCCTAGAGATTTGGGGCTGGGTCATTCTTTGCTATAAGCGCCATCCTGTGCACTGTAGGATGCCTGCTTGGCCTCCACCTACTAAATGCCTCTAGCACCTAACCGCTGGCTGTCACAGCAACCAAAAATGTCTCCAGACATTGCCAAATGTCCCCTGGGAACAAAACAGCCCTCAGCTGAGAACAGTGGCCCTCACCTTAGTGGTGTTTAGAGGTTCTGTTACTATGCAGAAGTCTAAAGGCTTTTTAGGCTGAAAATGCTGGTTTTACATACGGTGGGGTGGGGGGCACATTTATACTCTTAAAGTCTTTCAATGGGAAATGTCCATATGTAATAGAAAAAGATAGGAAACCAGGTTCACACTCTGGGCCTCTTGTTCTTTGTGGAGCCTTTGCTTTAGACAAAGACTTGATAATTTCTGCTCTAAATTCACAAAGGTGTACTTTTAAGATTGTGCTCCTGAGTGAAATCTGAGCTGGCAATCTCCTTTACTGCCAGTACATAGTAACATAGTATTAAGCAATTCCCTTACCATGTTTCCTTTTTTTTTTTTAACCAAGGGTGGTCCACAAATAAGTAAGTCTATTTAAAAGTCATGGAACTGAGTGACATCAGCTGGAGAAGTAAGCAGGTGAAGGAAAAAGAAAAGATGGTGGGCTAGGCCAGGGTCCTCTCTGAGTCCCTGAAATATTTTGAGGTGGGAAGACCCACCATTGGAAACCAATTGTATATGTAAAATAAGAAGGAAGAATCTGAATTAACTCTTGGTCATACTTAAAGAAGGCAAATGAATCAATCTGATCACTGCCAAGTCCAGGCTCGCTACTGCCTCCTCTGGAACAAGTAGGGGTGCATTTATGAGCGCCGCAAAACTTGCCTGCCTTGCTCACCACTGTGTCCACAGTGCCTGGAAAAGCGCATGGCACGGGGCAGGCGCTCTTGGTACATTCAGTGAATGAGTACGTGCCTGTACGTGTCTGTGCTGGAAGGCAAAGCACTCTAACGTGGAAAGCCAGATGACACGGGTCATAAGTGCAACTCTGTGTGATGTCCCTGCAGCTGGTGCTGCTGGTGCCTTGCCCTGATCGCCTTTATCTGTCCTCCAGCGGCTGCAAGCGTTGACTTAATGCAGGTGAGGGAAAATGATGAGTTAGGCCATGGTATTGTCTGTAGAAGTGTTACAGGGGATCAGATTCTAGATTGCATTGTTTATGTTTTTTAATTTTCTTTATGTTGTGATGTTTCGACGTCTTAAAAAACACACACACACACACAAAAAACACCTTTCTGGCTAGGGAAAGACTGCCCCTCCCAAGGCTATTCTTAGAGATAGGAAAGGGCTCAGCATGCCTTTGGTTTGCAGACTAACCAATTCAGAGACTAGACATCCTCTCCTTGACCTCTGTTTCCCATTCCTCTGCCTTAATCATCCTGAAGCCAGGGACCAGGTAACTAGAGACCACCCTGAGAGCTTAAATTCCAAAGAATTATTCCAAGTAACCAATCCTAAACCATTTACCCAGCTGTGCCTTGCTTTGCAGTTCCCGCAGAAACTTCAGTAAAGGTTGACCTAGATTTTCCCCTCCTTCCTATCTTCCTTCCCCTGACCCAAACCTGGTGTCCCTCACATGGCCCTAGGTGGCCTGTCCTGCCTCCTATTTCCAGGGTCTGTAAGGATATTAAAACTTGTTTGCCTGAGCCACTCCTGTGTCTGTTCTTATGGCCACGCCTGACTGTCTCATAAAAAAGCACAGAGCGTAGATACATTTTGATTGTAGAGCCAACAGGATTTCCTGGTGGATAGGATATGGAAAGTGAGACAAAGATTGCAGACGAGGATGAATCCCAGGTTTTTGGCCAGAGCGACTGGAGAGAGGAAGTGGAAATTTGCTGAGATATGGAAGACTACAAAGGGAACAAGTCAGGGGTGGAGTGGAGGATTGAGTGTAGAGTTTGGCCATGTTAATTTCCACATGTCTATTAGATATACATCCAAGAGAAGCAGCTGAGTAGGTAGTTGAAACAGTGGGTCTGGACTTTAGGAGAAAGATCTGAGCCAGAGATATCACTGGGGAGTTATTGGCAAATAGATGATGTTTAGAGTCATGGGATTGAAAGAAATCATTCAGGGAATATTTATTTAGAGCAGAGCAGAGGGCCAAGGACTGAGCTTCAAGACCACCAAAACTTAAAAGTTTGTCCCAGTGGTTCTCTAAGTTTCATTTCTATTGTCTTATTCTGTTATCCTCATTGAGCTAATAAGTTTATCAGTCTTTCCCCAAATTATTCATCGTCTGAATCCAGTTATTACTGCTCCAGTCATCTCTTGCTGTATACCAAGCTTCACCAAAAGAGTGGCATAAAACACCAGCATTTAGAGTTATAGATACATAAAACATTCTTGTGATTACCAGGGGGGAAGAAGGGGAGGGATAAATTGGGTGGTTGGGATTGACATGTGCACACTACTATATATAAAATAGATAATCAACAAAGACCTGCTGGGACTTCCCCGATGGTCCAGTGGCAAGACTCTGTGCTCCCAAAGCAAGGGGCCTAAGTTCGATCCCTGGTCATAGAACTAGATCCCTCATGCTGTAATTAAAGTTTCCCCCATGCTGCAAAGAAGATTGAAGATGCCACATGCTGGAACTAAGATCAGGTGCTGCCAAATTAAATAAACAAATACTCACAAAGACCTACTGTATAGCACAGGGAACTCTACTCAATATTCTGCAATGGCAAGTAGATATATGTATAACTGATTCACTTTGCCGCACATCTGAAACTAACATGACATTGTAAATCAACTATACTCCACTAAAAAGTTTTTTAAAACCCAACATTTTGTTATTTGGTTTTGTGGGTGCAGAATATGGGCTGGGTAGTTCTTCTGATCCTTGTGGGGGTAGCTGGAGGTCTATCCATGGTATTTAGCTAGGGGATAAACTAATACGTTCATTGAGGAGAGATGTAAATTGACTCTCACAGCAGTGCAGGTAAGAGCCAATGAAAATAAGTGACACTGTATTTTTCAGGAAGAGAGGGTGGACAGTCTTGGAGAGAAGACTGAAGCCTCCCCAGACCCTAAGGCTGTTAGAGAAGTTGGAGGAACAACCAGGCATTTCGTAAATTGCAGCATAAATAAGAAGAGACAAATTTACTCACATGCAAAGAAACCAGAATCCCATCAGAGCACGGCGCTTCCTCCAGCTCATCACTCTCATTTCATCTAATAACTGAGCTTTGACCTGGTGACCTATGGATCCTCGTGCAGAAGCCACTGTTCCACATACTTCTTGGGAAATGCTTTCCAGATTCCTCCAGGCAGAAGTGGTTGTTTGTCCTGCTGTGTCCCTGCGGTATTTTATACTCACAAGAGGTCCCTGGCACTGGATCAAACCTTCAAATGAGGTGCAAACTTCAGTGCTTAATGTGGATGTGTGTTTGGTGTGAGAGCAGGCTTAGCGGGACTTGACCTTGAAAGGAATTATAAAAAGAAATGATTTCTTACTTGATAAAATGTTGTTTCTGATGGCAACGACATGCAAGAGGCAAAGAATGAATTAAGTGTTTATTGTTTTGCTTGGCATAAAGTTTTCACACATAAAATTTTATGATAAAGGGCAAGACAAGTCATCCTTTACTCAAGTGTCACTTTTTTAGCCTAATACAAAAAAGATCAGTTTTGCATTTATATATGCATACCTGTGTATGTGTGTATGTAATGATCCAGAGCTTCAATACTTTAAACTTTTCTGGTCTAATATACTCACAGAAAAGTGCACAACTCCTAAGTATAAAGCTCAATGAATTTTCATTTTGATTTTCATAAACTCTTCACACCCAGGAAGTCAGCACCTACCTCCAGGAGCAGAGCTTTACTAGCACCCTGAATGCTCCTCTCATGCTTAAATCCAGTTTTCCACCATCCCCATAATCCCCTCAACAAATACCTTTCTTGTTTTCTGATAGCCTCATAGGTGAGTTTGCTTATTCTTAAACTTGATATAAATAAAATTACGTTTTGTATCTGCCTTCTTTTTCTCCACCTTATGTCTATGAGATTTATATTTGTCATTGCTGACAGAGGTTTATTCATTCTTATTGATTGCTGCCTGTATTTCATAGTATGCACGTACTGAACGTTATCCATTCCACCATTGATGGATCTTTGGGAAGTTTCCACTTGGAGGCTCTTAGGAAGAGGGTGACTGTGAATATTTTAGTATGTGAGTTTTGATGCACATGTGTATGCATTTCTTTTAGGTCATGATATAGGTGTTTTTGCCTGTGGATCTGTTAATTAATTCGGTCATATCTGTTCAACTTTGTTGTATTGATGACATTTTGTACATTGTTGAAACTACACACATTGGGTTTAACTGATGTTTGATAAACTTGAGAAAAGAGAACATAATGATTCAGCATTAAAATGGAAAGTTATATCCACAGTTTTCATGGATATAGAAACAAGAGTTGTTATCGTTGGTAGTTGCTAAGTCATGTATGATTTTTTTTGCAACCCAATGGACTGTAGCCCACCAGGCTCTTCCATCCATGAGATTTTCCAGGCAAAAATACTGGAGTGGGTTGACATTTCCTTTTCCAGGGGATCTTCCCAACCCAAGGATTGATCTTGCCTCTCCTGCATTGGCAGGCAGATTTTTTACTGCTGAACCACCAGGAAGATTCAGAAACAGAGTTGCAGGGTGCAAGTAATGTGATTGATACAAATATTCATCAAGGGAGGATTACTTCAATTCTTCTAAATATTTGTAGAAGAAACCTAAGAACACAGATCCCCTCAAGGAGATGAAACTGCCAATCATACTTGAGTTCATGCTATTTCTCAGATATGTGCAAAAGTATTTCTCATCTCATGTCAAGTCATGCAGCTGAAGGAAGGAGAAATGGCCAAATTCCTTGAAATAGATGAAAGAAATTTTAAAGCATCAAGAAACTGATGTTACCTCGTTTAGGCATTATGCAGGATTGTCATTAAAGCCTTGTGTCATCGTTTGGCAGCATTTTTACTTTTCCTTGCATGCTATGTCACTTCAGTCATATCTGACTCTGTGCAACCCCATGGACTGTAGCCCTCCAGACTCTTCTGTCCATGGGGTCTCCAGGCAAGAATACTGGAGTGGGTTGCCATTCCCTTCTCCAGGGGATGTCCCCACTCAGGGATTGAACCTGCATCTCTTATGTCTCCTGCATTGCCAGGCAGGTTCTTTATCACTAGCGCCACCTGGGAAATCCTCACTTTTCCTTGGAGGTAGATAAATAACAATGCATTTACCAATAACGGTGTCTTATATTTTGATGAAATCTGGTAATTAGAATGACAGTATTAAAACTGTAATTTATTGGTCCAGGCAGTTGCAACAATTTTCAAACATTCTCTCATTTAATTTGATCTTCACAGCAGCCGTGAAGGTAATATCTTTAGCCTTGGTGAAATTAGGTACCTTGTGCAATATGCGGTGATAGCAAGTGATGGAGCCAGGACTCAAACCCAGGGATGTGGAGCCTACTGAATGCTGACCTGCCCGGTGCTGGGAGGTCTGCAGTTTTCCAGCTGCCCTACATGGAGAATAATTTCATCTGAGATGAGGAGAGACAGGAAGATTATTTTGGCTCTGTGTTGGCAGTATTCTTCCCTCCAACTTTAATGGTGATAAAGCTTCCACTCTGGTCCAAACTCTCGTCATCTATTATCTGTGTTAGTTGTAATAATTTCCTGCTAAGTCTCCCTGTTTCTAACATGGTCTCTTCCTACAATTTGTTCCCCACACAGCAGCTGGAGCAAGCATTTCAAGTATACGTCAGAACATGTCACCCCAGGAATTCCCTGGTGGTCCAGGGGTTAGGACTTCACACTTTCACTACTGAGGGCATGAGTTCAATCTCTGATCAGAGAACTAAGATCCCAAAAGTCGTGCAGTGCAGCCAAAAAAAAAAATAAAACTCTCCAATGGCTTCCCATCTTATGCGTGCTAAGTCACTTCAGTCGTGTCTGACTCTGTGCCCCTACAGGGTGTAGCCCTCCAGGCCCCTCCATGGGATTCTGCAGTCAAGAATACTAAAGTTGGTAGTCATACCCTCCTCCAGGGGATCTTCGTGTCCCAGGGATGGAACCTGCGTCTATTCTGTCTCCTGCATTGGCAGGCAGGTTCTTTACCACTAGCACCACCTGTGAAGCCCATTTTACTAGATGTAAAACCTGAGCATCCTCCAGGCCTTGTGGTGTGATCTTGTCTTGTTCTCTGACTTTCTCTCCTGTCACTCCCCTGCCTCCTTCTGTTCAGCAATACAGGCCTCCTTCTGTGCCCACACTCACCCCCAGCGGCAGACTCGAGATACAAGGATTTGAGTGTCAGTTATTTAGCTGGATCATGTCAATGTATGGCAAAAGCCACTACAATACTGTAAGGTAATTCGCCTCCAATTAAAATAAATAAATTTTTTTAAAAAGTTATTTAGCTGGGGAAGCGAAGGAAATCCCCATAGGACATAGGGAAAGGAGATTGGAAAGGAAAGTCTCCTAATATGGCATGTTACTAAGGCAGCCACCACTGTGGACCACTGATTTCAGTTCCACTGGCAAAGTGCGGGAGCCAGTGTAGAACAGACACGTCAGGGTCGGCCCTCCCGAGAGGCAAGGGGCCTGGAGGTACATAGCCCAGCTCTCTCCTCGCTGGCGGTGTTGATTACACTCCTGCCAGCTAGCCATGTGTGTATATGTCCATGTATCTGTCTGTGTGAACATAGAAGGCTCCAGCGCCCAGAGAAAGCCTACAGGCAGAAAGGGTAAAAATGTTGGGAAAAAAAAAAATGTTGATATGTGACGTCAGGCTGGCCCTCTACTAATAAAGCCTGAGGCATAAGGGCAAGACCCTGAAAATGTCCACAACAGCCCCAGGCACTTGCTCTGCCTGGAACACTTTTCCCTCTGATGATTGAGTTTTAACCTCTAAGGTTTACGCTCAAATGACTCAACTAGGCCTTTCCTGATCACTGTGATTAAATTGCCACTCCACTTCTAACATACACATGTATCTTGCTCGTTGTCTTTCTTACCCCATTTAAGAGAGGCACCACAAGGACAGAATTTTGGTTTGTTGTGTTTGTGGCTTTATCTGCAATGCTTAGCATGGTGGCTGGTACATAGTAGATGTTCAATAAATATTAAATGAAAATGAATGAAATGAATGAATGAAAGGTCATTTTTAAAAGTCTCTATTAGTGTCCTGTGTCTATATGTCAATTGACTAATAATCCCCAAGAGACGAAAAAATATGATTAATTGACATCTACACATGCTAACATATACCCGTTAGGACCTGATTATGAATGGCCTTCAATGGCTTTCATGCTGTCACAAAAATGTTGACCGTCAACTACATACCAGGCACTGTTTAAATACTAGGAACATCGCTTTATAGTAGCTGGGAATGACTTTTGGAAGGCAGAAACACTGAAAGCAATGGCTTAAACTGAGTTGGTTTTATTTTTCTCGTATAATTAGAAGTCTAGACGTAGGCAGTCCGGGGCTTGTACAGTGGCTCCAAGGGGCCACCAGGGACCCTGTCTGCTTCTGCCTTCTCCATGTGGTCCCGAGTTTGCTGCTTCAACTCCGTCAGTGTCTGCATTCCAGGCAGGAACAGGGGAAGGGCCACAGGAAAATGTGTGTTCCAGAGGATTCCTCAGCCTGTGATCAGTCTCTTCCTGTAAAGTTCTACCTGGACAATCCCCACTTACTTCTTATCCATCTCTTGGCCACCTAGCAGCAATACTAAGAAACACAGCATTTTTTGTTTACTTCGTTTTCTTTGGTCGGCTATGTTATTTCATAAACAAAATTGGGGAAAAGACTACAATTAAAGGCATCCTTGAATAAGCGGCCAGCAATGCCAGCTGCACCAAGACTTCTTTTTTTTTTTCATTTATTTTTATTAGCTGGAGGCTAATTACTTTACAAGCCCCAAGACTTCTAAGAATCATACTCCCTTGGACCTGTCACTGTAGTTAAGGCAAACAGAAAACCAGAAAGCATACACACATCCATCAGTACATACACACCCACTTGCCAGAAAACAGCGATGCAAACAGCTGCAGTAGTAAAATAAGGGGAGACATTAGAGTGACTCAGATGCCACCCTGTACCTAGAAGTCAGGGAAGCAGCTGTCCAAAGAGGTGACAGTTCAGCTGAATTCTCAATGAAGAAACAAGCAATCTTGCCAACATCAATTGCAATTTTACTGATCCTTGGTTGGTTATAATTTAATCCAGGACAAGGAAGCAGTATAACCATGTCTGCCTAGTTCTATAAAATCCAGCTCTCAAGAGGTGGAATAAATCATTCCTAGTTTTCCTAAGCATTCTTTCAAAGCTGTGATGAGTCCTTTTCTCCTTTTTGATGCTTTTTAAAATTCTCTCCTCTCTTCTCCCTGACACACAGAGCAAAAATGATATTGTTCCTGGAAATAATGGTAAATGATCATGAGATGGAGGGGTCAGAGGGCATTGTTTTGTTTTGTTTTTAAAGCTTGCTATAGGCAAATGCAAGAAAAAGATATTTCCAGAAAATAAACTGGATGCCGGCAATTTATAAGAGAGGGAGTAATTTTAGAGACATTCTGTTCAACCCATGAGCCCATCTGGTAAATGTACTAATTTTTAAAAAAATTTTATTGGGGTATAGTTACTTTACACTGTTATGTTAGTTTCTGCAGTACAGCAAAGCGAATCAGTTATATAGTATATGTATGCATGTATCCTCTTGAATGTAGGTTAATATTAAAGAAGGCGCAATTTGAGAGCTCAATGTTTTAGCATCAAGAGGCTGTAGTGTTGGGTGAAACTCTGTCTTATGTTCTGATTCACACACAGCCTTAGAAAGGTTCTCAGGTGCTCAGGTGTTATAAGACAGTTAAGCAGAAATGTTATTTTTGCATTTAGAAAGTTTGTTGACCATAATTGCAAATTCAAATGCTATCAGATTTATTTTTTCTTGATACTGGGCTAATGTATGGTCTCCTGCTGCCAGTTCTTTTCTCCCAATCCTTTTATGCTATAATTGCACCTTTGTGCAAGTTGACAAATATGGTTCCTAGAACTCTTGCCTAGACCCAAGTCCGCAGGTGCATCCAAGTCCACTTTCAAGAGAATCATTAAGGAGAAAGGTGGAACAATGTCCGTGAACACTGGGACTCTAACATGGATATAACGTACTACCGTCCATTACATTCACCAGTGACTTCTTACACTTTGTGTGTGTGTGTGCTCAGTGGCACAGTCGTGTCCAACTCTGTAACCCCATGAACAGTAGCTTGCCAGGCTTCTCAGTCTATGGGATTTTCCTGGCAAGATTACTGGAATAGATAGCTATTCCTTTCTCCAGGGGACCTTCCCGACCCAGGGATTGAACCTGGGTCTTCTGCATTGCAGACAGACTTTTTACCACTGAGCCACCTGGGAAGTCCTATGCTTTGCATACAGATGTTTAAAACGCTTTCCATCGCATTTCACTTTTTGGTTGCAGTGCACTCTCTTACCCCTGATATCACCAAGACTGCCCAGATGATTTAGCTCTTCTACAAAACTGCCACATCCAGACGGGTTTTCACTCTTTATCTGGATGTTTTGGTACTGTCTAAATGCTGCCTAAGTGAAAAGTTTTTCTTTTTAATTGTGAAGAATCTGAGTTATAATGGATTCAGACCTTTTCATGTTTTTATCACCTACAACTTTTTTTGCTAATAATCTTCTGTTTAGAGGAAGTCCCTGCTGCTTATTCAGTTGTATTTGAAACTGCTGACAACAAAACCCTATGCTCTCAATTTCTGAATTCCGTAGCTTGTTCATGTAATAATTCTACTTATAGGATAAAGATTTATGATGAAAGGTTTTGATAATCAAAATGATTTTTAAATGTTTCTTAAATGATTTGAAGAAACTGGTCCATGAATACAAAGGAATTATTTGCAAGTACTAGCAACACTTTCTAAAAA
Source organism: Dama dama (assembly GCF_033118175.1). Taxonomy (NCBI): domain Eukaryota; kingdom Metazoa; phylum Chordata; class Mammalia; order Artiodactyla; family Cervidae; genus Dama; species Dama dama. The sequence continues at coordinate 39,981,484 of NC_083704.1, read as the reverse complement.
ACATTAATATGGTGTTACTATGTCTTGAATAAAAATATGGAAGATATGGAATAATGTAATTACTGAATGATTCCAGTTTTTTAAGATACATTAAAAAACCCAGGAAAGCACCATATTTATGTATTAACCATTGTAGGATGGAAGTTTGAGTTATTTTTACTTTCTTATTTTGCTTGTACTTGCAAAGTTTAAATTATTTTTACAAGTCACAGGTAAAGGCAATGTTTTTTCTTTTTTCTTTTTGCCAAACCGAAGCTTGTGGGGTCTTCGTTCCCCAACCAGGGATTGAACCCATGCCCCCTACACTGGAAGCGCAGAATCCTAACCACTGGACCACCAGGGAATTTTCTAAAAGCGATTTTTAAATGAATACACATCCAACAAGGATGGAGTGCATGAAGAAGAAAGAACATCAGCTTAGGATCTGAGCAGATGTGGGTTCAAATCCAATGGGTCACTGATTGCACATGCAACCTAAACCTCCAGGCTTCAACGTCTCTCCTGGATAAGTTCAGGGAGAGGGAAGAGTGGTTCTCTAAAGCCATGCCTTTTTCAATAAAAATAAAGATGAAGGGCTGAAATGACAGTTGTTAATGAATCCTGATAAGAAGATGGTAGAGGAATCTGTGAGAACGCACAATCTCTCACGGTTAAGTGAAGACATGAGGATGCCCACAACTCCCCAAACCAACATCAGCACAGGCTCACGATCACTGTTTCCAGACTGCTTCTAGAACCTGCCTACCCTGCTTCTATAATGTGAGAATGAAAATGCATATTCCATCCAGATCAAGAGAAGATGCCAGTAAAATAATCCACATTGCAGGCACTCAGAATTGCTGTATTCTAATGTTTGTTTCTGTCACCCCCAGTTGAAAGGAAAGAAGGGCTAGAACATCAAAATTACCATTGGTGCTGAGATGGCAGCTGTAGGTATTCCGAAGTCTATTTTAGCAGACTTCCCTCCAGTTGGAAAACAAAACAGGCATAACTAGCTTGACTTTGTCTCTTTATCTCTTTCCATTTAAACACAGATATCCTGTTGTGATAACCTTTGACACTCTATTTCACGGTGATGGTAAATAACAACTGCCCCCATTTTGTAATGTCATTCTTGGTTAAACAGTGCCATTAATTACTGAACATAAAAGTTGAAGTTTTTGTGAATAGAAGGAAATGTCGCTTGAACTCCTTTGCTTTGTTCACTAAATTTATTTGAAGGCTTGGGTGGTTTAAAAGGCTTAGAGAGAATTATTGGATTGTGGATCTGTCATTGGGAATGGCCCCTGCACTGACCATAAGAACCAGTCCATTTGGGGGCAGTGGTGATTTATTTAAGAGACTTACAGAGCTTCCTGGGAAATCTGAGTTCACAGTAAAATTAAGAAATTAATGAAATTAAGAAATCAACTTTCGGATGCTCACAAGCTACCTTAATTTGGTTAGGAAATGTAGCTTGGTTTACCTTTTTTACTGTATTAAAAAATGATACTCTTTGTTATTGAAACAGTGTCTGAGAACTTTGCAAAAGAATGAGTTTAAAATCATTATGTAGGTCACTTTGAAGAAAGTCTTGGAAATTGTTTTACCGTAAATTTCTGTATTGATCAGAACATTGAGTTAGAGCTTCTGTCATCTTTCATCTTTGATAGTGTCATTCTTTCTCAGTATTTCTTAAATAAGGAAAAGCCTGGGATTATATAAGACCTTTTATGGAAAGTTATTTAATTTTGTTTTCCTATAAGCAGTTCTTTTTTCTTGACTTATATTTTAATTTCAGCAATTATTTTTATTTCAAGTTGATTTTTTTTTTAAGTGAATTTGATGATATTGCATGTCTATCTTTTCAAATTAGTGTTTTGGGTTTTTTTGGTGTGTTCTAGGAGTGGAATTGCTGGAATGTATGGTAGTTCTACTTTTAGTTTTTGGATAAACCTCCATACTGCTTTCCACAGTGGTTGTGTCAGGTTGATTTTCAATTTACTCCCAGCCTTTTTAAAACTTGGCTTTTTGTAAAATGTAAATAAACATTATAAACTGCTAGGTGATGGGACCCTAAAATTTGAGATTTGGAAAGGGTCTTTTCTGTTCCATCTTTCCCATTAGTTAGATGATTACTGTGTGCTCAGTCACCCAGTCGGGTCCAATTCTTTGCCACCCCATGGACTGTAGCCCACCAAGCCCCTCTGTCAATGGGATTTCCCAGGCAAGAATACCGGAGTAGGTTGCCATTTCCTCCTCCAGGGGATCTTCCTGACCCAGGGATCGAACCTGTGTCTCTTCTGTCTAATGCATTGGCAGGCAGATTCTTTACCGCTGAGCCACTGGGAAGCCCTTCTCCTTCCCTCCCCAGGTTTCCCACCTCATCTCCCTGGTGGCTCAGATACTAAAGAATCTGCCTGCAACGTGGGAGATCTAGGTTCCACCCCTGGGTCAGGAAGATCCCCTGGAGAAGGAAATGGCAACCCATTCCAGAATTCCAGGACTGAGGAGCCTGGTGGGCTACAGTCTATGGGGTCACAAAAAGTTGGACACCACTGAGCTTCTGAGCACACTTTTCCCCCTATTTCGCCTATTTTTTTTATTATAAATCTGCTATTTTCAAAGTGGTGTTAACTTCTGCACATCAGGTCTTGACATAAGCGTAAGAAAAAATTTAAGACTTTGGAATTTTTAAAAAAGAGATGACTGGATAGTCTTTCAGCAGAATACTGATACCTCTGGGGATCTTGTACCCCTACAGGAACATACATTTTTATCTGTGACTAAGCTATTTTACAAGTCCATTGAGCTAAAAGTCAACTTGAAAACTATATTAGTTGACCAGAACAATTCAGAATTTGATGAGGAAACTCTAGTAATGCAAATAATTCTTGTCCATAGACAAGCAAAGATAGTCTGTCCTGTGAACAGTCTATTGATTTTCCTTTCTCGTTGTGGAAGAAGACAGCTTTGTATCCATTTGTAAATTTATTTTAGCATTCCCATCTATACATGTTTCTTCTCTTTGACTTCTCCTTTGAATGAGTTGTCACATTTCACTGATAATGAAGTAAATAAAATATTTACAAGGTATTCCTTTCCTTGTGGCTCAGCTGGTAAAGAATCTGCCTGCAATGCTGGAGACCTGGGTTCGATCCCTGGGTTTGGAAGATCCCCTGGAAAAGGGAAAAGCTACCCACTCCAGTATTCTGGCCTGGAGAATTCCATGGACTGTATAGTCCATAGGGTCACAAAGAGCTGGACATGACTGTGCAACTTTCACTTTCACTTCACTTTCATATCTATAGGAGAGTCATGCCTTGACCTTTTTGTGAAAATTATCCTTTAACCTAAGATATTATACAAATGGCCACTGAATCATAGAAAACCTCTTGTCATTCTCCCTAGCTTTTAGATAAAGAGAGTTAGGCTCACAGAAACTCAGAGTATTATATACAGGCAATAAACTGCTGACCTGGACTTGAATCCATGTCCACTCCTAAACTGTTGTTTTGTTCTATCGCTTAGCACTGCCTTCTTATTGAGAAATAGATTTTTATGCATTAAAAGATTGCTTTTAGCTTTATGTTCCAGTTGATGCTAATATTCAAAGTAATTACTTGTTATCCAAAAAAAAGGGATACCCCATAATCTTGAGATTCATAGTAAACTTGATTTATACAGTGTCAGACCTCAGCTTTGTCTTTCTAACTGCTAGGTTTCTCTGTTCTGCTTTGGTGGGGATGTTTTTCTTGGCTTTGCATCAAATAATACCATATTTCTCAAAGCTTCGGTTGGTCTCATTTAAGGTATGCATTAAATTGCATACGTGGCTACTCCCTCTCAGTTCTTGCTCAGGCCTTCTGATCATGTCGAGAAGAAAGCCTCAATGAAGTGGCTGTGTGCCTTTCACATCTCTCTCATTCTTGCTACTCTCTTACAACAAAGAGAGCCTCAGAGCTTCCCCAGCATGGGCAGTACTTAATTATTTTTGTTTCTTTTTATTGTGCTTATTAAACGGTTATCTTTTATTTGTGGAAAATTATTCTATTTTGAATTTACATTAGTAGTATAAAACTTCTCTTAAAATAGACTGCTGTCAAAAATAGGTTGCAATAACAGTTATGAACTCAGTTCAGTTCAGTCGCTCAGTTGTGTCTGACTCTTTGTGACCCCATGGACTGCAGCACACCAGGCTTCCCTGTCCATCACCAACTCCCAGAACTTGCTCAAATGCATGTCCATCGAGTCAGTGATGCCATCCAAGCACTTCATCCTCTGTCGTCCCCTTCTCCTCCTGCCTTCAATCTTTCCCAGCATCAGGGTCTTTTCCCATGAGTCAGTTCTTCGCGCCAGGTGGCCAAAGTATTGGAGTTTCAGCTTCAGCATCAGTTCTTCCAACGAATATTCAGGACTGATTTCCTTTAGGATTAACTGGTTTGATCTCCTCACAGACTCTCAAGAGTCTTCTCCAACACCACAGTTCAAAAGCATCAATTCTTTGGCACTCAACTTTTTTTATAGTCCAACTCTCACATCCATACATGACTACTGGAAAAATCATAGCTTTATGTGGACCTTTATCAGCAAAGTAATGTCTCTGCTTTTTAATATGCTATCTAGGTTGGTCATAGCTTTTCTTCCAAGGGGCAAGCGTCTTTTAATTTCATAGCTGCGGTCACCATCTGCATTGATTTTGGAACCCCAAAAAATAAAGTCTGTCACTGTTTCCATTGTTTCCCTGCCTATTTGCCATTAAGTGATGAACTAGGAGATGGCAAATACCATGACTCGTATTGTTGTTCATTCGCTAAATCGAGTTTGACTCTTTGCGACCCCAGGAACTGTAGCATGCCAGGCTCCCAGTCCTTCACTCTCTCTCAGAGATTGCTCAGATTCATGGCCATTGAGTCGGTGATACTATCTAACCGTCTCATCCTCTGCCACCTTCTTCTCATTTTGCCTTCAATCTTTCTCAGCATCAGGGTCTTTTCCAGTGAGTTTTATGAGGCCTCAAATTTAGGATGGAGAAGTCTTTGGAGGTGAAAATCAGATGAAAAACAGTCAGGTGTGTATTAAGTAAGTGGCCTTGGGTCGATTACCACCTCTAGGAACCTAGCCATCAAACTGAGAACACTACCATCTACCTCACAGAGTCATTGTGACAAAGAAATAAGATAGCTCTCCAGAGTATATGGCTAGCTTATATTTTTAATCCTTCAGCTTCTCATGCAGTCCTTAGCACAAGACTTAATTAGAGCCTCGTTTGCGTCCTTCTTTCTGTGATGGCACTTGGTATTGTCACATGATTCCCTATGTTATTAAAAAGTAGAGAGTATACCATATGAACACATGAAATACACACAAGCATTTCCAGTCTTTCATTTCCCCCACAATTATCAAAGCTGCATGTGGTCACTATACATATTGTATACATTGTGCCCAGAACACACATTTGAAACATAGAAAAAGATAATAAAGCAACTAAAAAAGGCCTCCCTCAAATTCCACCTCCCTGTACACACACACACACACACACACACACACACACACACATCACACATCAAAGTCAATCATTCTTAACTTGTCAAAATTCAGTGTTTCTAAAATTAAAAAAAATATATATGTATGTGTGTGTGTGAATGCACGTGTGCACTCAATTTTGTCCAACTCTTTGCAACTCTACGGACTGTAGCCCGCGGGCTACTACTGTATACACAGTTTTGCAGTCAGTTATGTTCACTTAACATTACGTCATCAGCGTTTTACTCGGTGTTACAGAATTCTTTTCACTCAGCACCATTTTTAATGTTTCCCCACAGTAGGGCCTTGCTTTTGCACTAGTCGTGGGATCTGCCGAGTTTAGAACGTCAACCTGTGAACCCTTGGGTAGAAATGCTCCCAGATGACCCAATCAGACAGTTTGGATGCAGCTCATGGCTGTTTTCGGGGGCAGGTTAGGGAAAGAGGAGATGGAGGGTGGTGGGTAGGAAAGGAGCCAAGGAGACAGCTTCACCTGCACGAACTAGATTGGGCAGTCCTGAGAAAGGAGCCGGTCGCCTTGGCGACGCTGGGAACCCACCCATTAATCTCACGCTCCCTCTGCTGGCCTCCGCGAACACTCTGGCTGCGTGGTGAAAGTGAGCGGTGACCACGGAGAAGCCGAGTCCATTGAAATCGCCTGTGATGGACAGACGAGAAACCGACACCCTTTATGCGGTTTTTGTAAGGACAACGTTTACATCAACACTGATGGATTGACTGACTGTGCTTATTCGGTTGAAACAAATGAGAATATGCAACCCCCCTCCCGCCTCCTCCCCAGAGTAATGCAATTCTAAAGGTCTCCCCTTTCCTTTTCAAGATTCCTATATCCTCCTGCCAGGTCTCCGGTGATCTCTTCGGTCGCTTTTCTTAACTGTATTTTGCTGTTGCTTTGCTCTGCGTTTCCACCGCTTTGCCCCGCCCCACGCCCTCGCTGATGCCATTTGTGAATAAGAAAGTCATGGGAAAACCCTGCCTTTGCCTTGCAAAGCACAACTCCAGTCAGCTTCTCTAATCGTGCAGCCTCTTATTTCTCCATTTGGGCTTAATTCAAAGCTGTAAAAAGCTTTCAAAATAGGTGTGCGCTCTCCTTGACAGTTGTGATAAAACAATGCCTCCAATAAAGAGAAAGCAAGACACATTTGCAATTTCCTTTTCCATAATTTATAGTGATTTAGCTCCCCGCATCAGGAGATAAGAATTTCTTTGGGAACAATTTTCTTTTAATAGCACCATCTGAAGCAGCAAACATTTCTTTTGCAGTCATTAGAGTGCCTAGCCTACAAAACAGTGACTGAAGATTGAAGTAGGATTTAGACAGTGGCTGTCTGCATCACATAAATAAACAATGAGAGACCTGACCATTTCATTACAGAACTTAAATAATCAGTACAGATGGTCAGCTGCAGCATTACGCATGCATAACCTATTTAAAAGACAACACTGTAAGGGCAGAAGAATTAATGTACTCCCAGTGCCACTCACTCACTCTACTTGAGTTACTTCTTTTGCAGTGAGCACCAAAGCCTGGGTCAGGCAAATTATTGCAGGCAGTAATGCAGACACATGAGAAGATAAGGGAATTGTTGAATGATGAGAGGACAAAGACTAAAATTAGCTTAAGGATTTATGGCCCCAAGCTTAGCCTAATGAATGTTATGTGCTTTGATCCTTCTCAGTGAGTTGCAAGTGACCAAAAAACCAAACAAAAAAAAATTTAACTACACCCCAAAAGGTAATTTTTTAATCTTTTTAGTTCATGTAACTAAGAACTTCAGAGCTTTAGATACAGCTGGTTCTAGACGCTTAGGTAAGGCTGTCAATTCTGCTTCTTTCCCTGTTGGCTTCCTTTTCAGCATGACATCCCTGATGGTCTCCACTGATACTTCATGCTTGTGTATTAACACCTTCAAACCCAATTAAGAGAGATTCTTTGTCCTAATCATCCGGCAAGATCATGGATTACATCTGCCTTTTTTGGGGGGGTTACATCTCTTTGATCAGTTTTGAATATGTGCATTTTCTGAATCAATCACTGTGTCCAGAAGAGAAACATGTTTTGATGGAGTCCTTCTACTGAGCCATGAGTGTGTGTGTGTGTGTGTGTGTGTGTGTGTGTGTTTGTGTGTGTTAGGGCAGGGGTGGGGGAGGTGACAGAGGGACAGAGTGGGAGAAAACAGGGTTTGTACGTAGCACTCCCAAAACAAGTAGACTAGGAGAGGAGGTGAGTGGCCCTTCAAGGGAAAACCTCCTTGCTATTAGCAGATGATGGTGAAGGGATGTTGACAAGGCAAAAGAGATGTCTGACCCTTTAACAAATGCAATGTAGAAAGGAACATTCACTAGAACCCTCACATGAATTAAGTTAATACACAGGATGGAGCCTACAGTCAACACTGGGAAATGTCCTCAAGTCTATGTATTTGCCTGAGGAGTTCCAAGTTACGTTTGTTACCAGGGTGAAATAACACGTGTTCTTAACAGGTAAAAACAATCTTCCTGGCATCTTTTCTATGCTCCCACTCAATGTTTGCTGGCTTTTACGTTTCCCATTTTCTCAAATGAAAGAAGAGTATCTTAGAGTACCCCATCCCTCAGTCTGTTGAATAAACCAAAATATGTGCCAGCCCTTTTGAGAATCCTGGTGCTGAAAGGGTCAAGTGAATCTAAATAAGGCATGGCTGACCTAACAGGTTCCAGACTGCTAAGCCCCTGTTACTTCTTTGGAAATGTTTCTTTCTTTTAACTTGTGCTCAGAGTAATTTACTTGTGGTTATTCTGGTTGTGCCACAATCTCTCTGGAATGTTTTACTTGTTGACAGACTAAAAGGAACTGTTATTACATTTCAGTTAGAAACAGGACACACACACACAAATGAGTACAGTTAAAACCACTGAATCTGAATGAGATAGATGGATTGTATAAATATCAGTTTCCTGGTTGTGATATTATTCTATAATTTTGAAAGATATTACCATTGGGAGAAATTGGGAGGAGGATCACAAGATCTCTCTGTATAATATCTTTTACAGCTGCATATGCATCTATAATTATCTTAAAAGTTCTTTTACAGTTTTTTTTTTTTAATAAAGATACCATAAGACTAACATACAAAACAACCACCCAAAAAAAAAAAAATGCAGAAAAAGGTTGGCATCTTAATGATAACAATGTCTGTTGTCATCTTGACGGAAGCAAGTACTTAAAATGTTTTTTTCAAAGAAAGGTGTGAATGTGTCCTTATCTTCATAGGCTGAAATTTTTGAAGCCCTAGGCTAAGTTAAGAATACGCTGTACTTGGTTTTGGAGAGAATTTGGTCACAAGTTCTATAAATATATATTCTTTCAACAAATACTTTTTTTTTCAGTTTTTTTTTTTTTAAATCAAGGTAAAATTAATACAATACACAGTTAATCCTTTTAAAACAAAACTAACCTTTTAAAAGAAACAATTCTCAGCATTTAGTATTATACATTCATAACAAGCCTGTGCATCAACGGCTTCCCTTGTGGCTCAGCTGGTAAAGAATCTGCCTGCAATGCGGGAGACCTGATTTCGACTCCTGGGTTGGGAAGATCCCCTGGAGTAGGGAAAGGATACCCACTCCAGTGTTCTGGCCTGGAGAATTCCATGGACTGTATAGTCCATGGGGTTGCAAAGAGTCGGACACGACTGAGCGACTTTCACTTCACTTCACTTCACTTCACAACCACCATTTCTATCCAACTCCATCCATGTTTATTACACCAAAATAAAACCCCATACTCGTCAAGCAGTTACTCTCCATCTCTCCTTCCTCCCCTGCCTCCTCTAGCCTCTGGCAACCACCAATCTACTTCCTATCTCTACAGATTAACTGTTTCTGGATATTTCACAAGACAGAATTATAAATATGTGATCTTTTGTATTTGATTTGACGTAGGGTAATATTTTGCTATGGAAAACATTCGTCCATATCAGAGCACATATCAGTGTTTCACTCTTTTTCCTGGTTGAATAATATTCTGTTTACCAGATATAGCACATTTTGTTCATCCATTCAACAGCTGATGGAAATTTGGGTTGTTTCCACCCTTTGGTTATAGCGCCACTATGACATTTGTATACAAAATTTTGCTTGAACATCTGTTTTCAGTTCTTTTGGGAATACACCTAGGAGTGAAATTGCTGGGTCACATAATAATCCTCTGTTTAACTTAACAAATACTCATTGAGCAGCTACAGTATTCTCTGTAATGTCCTAAGTACTGACAACACAATATTGAACCTAGAAGATACCCTGCTCTCCTGGGTACCTACTAGCAAAGAGATAATTACCAGTAGGCTGGAGAGGTGCATAACTTGCAGTATAAAATGAAAATGAAGATCTTCTTGGAAAAAAAAAAATATTTAGAGTCCCAAGACAGTGACAGCAGAACATTAAACCACATGGAGAACCCATCCAAACTTGGGATTCCAAGAGAACTTACGTGTCACTCATGCTGAAGCTGATCCTGACAACGAAAACACAGGTACGGTCATTTCAGCTGCCAAGCACCCACAAGTACATGAAATGGGGATACTTGATGAGCAGCAACAACCAGGAATGTGTGAGCTACTTAGTATAGGTGGTGGGGAAGGGCGTTTCTGAGGTATATTCAAGCTCAGACCTGGATGATAAAAAGGAAACAGTTTAGCTCCATCTAGGGGCAGAGCAGCCAAGCAGATGGAACAGACTGAACAAAGGCCCCAAGGCGTAAATGCTCTTGGTGTAGTTAAAGAACCAAAACAACAGAATCAGGCCACTGTGTCTGGAGCCTGGTGACTTCAGCATGTGTTGAAGTATGATTTCTAACCGTATGTTCCTTGAAGAGGGTCCCCGAGTTTTTACAATTCTACTCAGTAATAACTGGGACCTGTTTTTGGAGTGAAGTTAGTGAAGCTTGGTAACTTCAGACTCTGGACCCATCATTCTCAATGAGCAGGACGTGGCACACCGCTGTTCCCCAGGTCCTTCTTGGTGGGGGCCAGGGTGGGGGTCAGATTTCACTGAATGTGTAAAATGTACTCTGCTTCACAGAGAATTTGTGGCTATCTGTAGGAGTGCTGAGCTGAGGGGTGGCAGGATGTGGTGTGTGTGGAGAAAGTGATGCAAGTCAATGTTAAGAAGCATACCATAATTCCAACCAGGGTCAAAGACCATCTCCTGGGATGGACTGAGAGTAGGAGTCTCTAAGTGCAGAGTCGTGGAAGGGAAGGAGGCTGAACTGAGGCCGAGAGCACAGAGTGACTTCTGTGCACACTCTCATACCCACCACCCAGACACGGGAGTGGACGCTGCCTTGCCATCACTGCTGAGGGCTGCTGTGTCTCTTCATCCCTCATAGCACGCCTTCAAAAGTTCAGTACTCATAAAGTTCTGGAAACTGGGGAAAATGTGGAGAACATGATGCCAGACAGCATTCACAAGCGCTATGTAGGTGAAACAGTCAGACATCTGGCTGACCTAGCAGTTCTTTCTGCAACTGGGGAAGCCCTGGCCCAAGAAGTAGGGTTTACACCCAAGCCAAGAATTTTCTGGAGCCATGAGGGCAGGATGGGTGACTCAGAGAGGTGATGCAGTCCAAAAGGAATATTTTAGGAATTACTGTAAAATCAGTGGTTTATAAAACTGAGTTAATAAAGTTGGAGACCAGGGGTGTGGTGGGAAACCTGTATGCGCCAAGTCTTCCCATAGCATGCTATACTAGAAACTAAGAGAGAACAGCAATGAATATCATCTAAGAGGAGAAAATGAAGATATCAGATCACAGAAACGATCAGGTGGCAGTATAAACACTTCACAGGATTTTCATGAGCAAATATTTCCTAGTTCTTTTTGGTTAGATAAACACTTTGTTATTTTAGATCGTGCTTGGACAGATAAATGTGATCTTATTCATTTTAAAGGACACTGCTTCAGTCATTTGAAGTGGTTATAACAAACTACCGCAGACTGGATGGCTTAAACAACAAACATTTATTTCTCATAGTTTTGGAGGCTGGAATTCTGGGAACAGGGTGCCGGCATGGTTGGGATTGGTGAGATCCCTCTTCTAGGTGGCAAAATGGATTTTTCACTGTATCCTCACATGGTGGAGAGATGGTGAGAGAGCTGTCCCAGGTCCCTTTTATAAAGGATCTAATAAATGGGATGCTAATCTCATTCATGAAGGCTCCATCTTTGGGAACTAATTACCTTCCCAGAGTCCCCCTCCCCCCACTAATAGCATCACACTAAGGATAGAATTTCAACATATGAATTGGGTGGTGGGGGTGTCAGTATACAAACAATGTAACTCATTGCTGATCATGTCCGTGAGTACATAGTGAGTCACACCTGACTTTTTGCAACCCTGTGGACTGTAGCCCATCAGGCTCCTCTGTCCATGGGATTCTCCAGGCAGGAATACTGGAGTGTGTTGCCATTTCATCCTCCAGGGATCTTCCCGACCCAAGGATTGAACCCGTGCCTCTTATATCTCTTACACTGTCAGGCAGATTCTTTACCACTGAACCACTTGGGAAGCCTATTGCTGGCCATATCAGGTTCCAAAGTGTACTTCATATTCATTACATTTGTGGAAGTACCAACCAGTGAGAACGTTCTGCATGGTTTCAGCCATGTCTGGGCATCCAGTTAAAAGATAGTTCTTGGTAATATACAAAATTCCAAATTCTCTTGCCTTTTTGACAGACATTGCTGACTCAGCATTCCATTCAGATCGTGAAACACATACCTTTTTTTTTTTTTTTAAATACTCATCATCATTTGGCAGGTTTTTTTTACTTTGAAAGTGAGGTACCTAGGAAAAATGTTATATCCTCATTTTAAGCTAAATATAACCTCTCCAGATGGAAATTGAAACTAGAAAATGTGCTATCTTATTTTAATTCTTTTCTTCCCCCTTCTCTTCTATGATCATAGAAGAAATTCACTGAAAGCCAGCTAAGTGAAAAAATATTCCCCACATTTATTTTTCCCAGCCTGAGTAAAATTTGAAAGCTAAGTCACTTCTTTATAAGTCAGAACTCTGAAAATATATATTTTTGTAATTGTTTTGGGAAAAGGTGACATTATAATAATCATAATAATAATGTTCTACAAAAATAAAGTTAACTTTTATATGATTGAAATTTAATCTGAGGACATTAACTTCCTATGATTTGTTTTAATTGGAAAGGTAGACTATTAGGCACTTTTCACTTTTGAGAACTTTTAATTTAAAAACTGAATAATCATTTCACCTTTGCTTTAAAAACTATGTTTATGTGTTCAATTCACTTCAGTCGCTTAGTCATGTCTGACCTTTTGTGACCCCATGGACTGCAGCTCACCAGGCTTTCCTGTCCATCACCAACTCCCAGAGCTTGCTCAATCTCATGTCCATCGAGTCGGTGATGCCATCCAACCATCTCATCCTCTGTCGTCCCCTTCTCCTCCCACCTTTATTCTTTCCCAGCATCAGGGTTTTTTTCCCATGAGTCATTTCTTTGCATCAGGTGGCCAAAGTATTGGAGTTTCAGCTTCAGCATCAGTCCTCGCAATGAATATTCAGGACTGATTTCCTTTAGGATGGACTGGTTTGATCTCCTTGCTGTCCAAGGGACTCTAAAGAGTCTTCTCCAACACCACAGTTCAAAAGCATCAATTCTTCAGCACTCAGCTTTCTTTAGAGTCCAACTCTCACATCCATACATGACTACTGCAGCTTCCTTGGGTTAGGCCATTCACCTAACGATTATTTAGTCTGTCTTTTTTTTTTGGCTTCACCACGAAACATTAGTTCCCCAACCAGAGATGGAACCCACACCTCCTGCCTTGGAAGCATGGAATGTTAACCACTGGAGCACCAGAGAAGTCCCTAGTCTGCCCGTCTTTGTGCCCAGGTGTGTGGTGGAGCGCTGAGCACGCTGCGATGCCGTCACCTGTGGTCACTGTCATTGTGACTGTGTCGTTGGCCCTCACAGCAACGAAGATATAGAAATGGATTCGGTTCACGTCAGCCTGACCCACAGCTCCATTCTGTCTGTCAACCCCAAATAACAAATGTGGTGTGAACATGCTAGGCCATGCTGGTCTACTCTGCTGGGTGATAAGGCAAGGAGGGGGAAGACAAGAACAAAAGATGTTGGGACAAGGGCTCAGATTGTGTACACTCTGAGTTCATAAACTGTGCTACGTGGGAAAGCACTATATTTGAAATATGTCAATGACTTCCCACTCAGCAAAGGAATCAACATGGTGATGCTATCCTATGGGATGGGAGGAAATGCATGGAAACCACAAATCTGAGGTCCAAAGTATATTAGAAACTCCTACAACTCAATAGCAAGATAACTGAAAACTTGATTAAATGGGCTAAGTACCTGAAGACACTTTTCTCCAAAGAAGACATACAAACATACAAACATGACAGGCAGATGAACAAATGCTTAACAACACTAATTATCAGGGAAATGCAAATCAATATCATAATCAGGTCTCACCTCACACCTTCCAGGATGGCTATTTTCAGAAGAGGCAGCAAATGTTGGTGAGGAGGTGGAGGATGTGGCAAGGATGAGAAGACTTGCACACTGCTGGTGAGAATGCAAGCTGATGCACCCACTATGGAGAACAGTATAGAGATTCCTCAAAAAAGTTAAAAAAAAAAAAAAAATATATATATATATATAGAGAGAGAGAGAGCTACTATGTGATCCAGCAATCCCAACTCTGGGTATCTGATCCAAAGAACTGCAATCAGAGTCCCAAAGAGAAATTAACATTCCCATGTTCAAAACAGTAGTATTCACAATAGCAGTATTCACAATAGCAACCTAAAAGTCCATTGACAGATGAATAAAAACAATGCCATATATACACATGGAGGAATACTATTCCACCTTATGATAAAAAGAAACTCTGCAATATGCAACAACATGGATGAACCTCAAGGATATTATGCTAAACGAAATAAGCCAGCTACAGAAAGACAAATGCTACATGATCCTGCTTATTTGAGATATGTAAAACAGTCAAATTTATAAAATCAAAGAAGGGTGGTTGCTAGGGGCTGGGAGTGAGGGATATAGGGAAATACTCATCAACAGGCATTAACTTTCAGTTAAAGAGGATAAATAAGCTCTAGAAATGCTGTATAACATTGTCAGCCTAAAGTCAACAATAATGTACATGTAAAAATGTGTTAAGAGGGTAGATTTCATGTTAAGTATTCTTGTCCAAGTGAAATAAATATTAAAATGCGTCAGTGGCTTTCTGTTAGTTTGAGGATTACGGGAGGATTCCTTACCGTGGTTTTTATATTGTTAAAGAGGCTGACCCTTGGTTACCTGTCTGATCTCATTCTGACCCTTCCTGCTCCCTGCTCCTGGCAACTGTTGTGTTCACTCGCTTCTTCCAGCTTGAAAAGCTTACACATTGTCTTCCCTTGTGCCTCAAATATTCTCCTCTTTATGTGTCCCACTCTTCTCTACTCGCCCTTCAGATCTCCTCAGGGCAGCCTTGCCTGACCACTCTGATCAAATCAAATATCCCCCACGAAGGAACCCTATGGGAGGAATGCCCATAGGACCTCTCCAGGGCAGCACTTATATCATTGGCACATTAACATTTATCTGTGTGATTACGATATCTGTTTTCTCAAATGCACAAAGAGCTTCTTTAAGGGGAGAGTATGCCTCTTCTCTCTTCTTTGAGCACACTTTTTAATGTTTCTGCTAAATTTGTCCCTGCATTGCAGGCGGATTCTTTACCTACTAAGCCACCAGGGAAGCCCTTAAACTCATAAGTGTAGTGCTAAATATATATTTGTTGAATGAGTGAAAGAATGGATGAACTGATGGAGTTGAGGTGTTGGCAAGTATAAAACAGGGCATTTAACCAAGTCATAGAACCAAGTGACCAAGTCTGTTTTCTGCTTATCCTTGGATCCCTATTATCTAGCTCAGTGCTTAGGAGAGCAGTTACCTAAGCCCAGGTTTCTTAAACTTTAATGTTCATTTGAGTCCCTCAGGCTTCTTATTACAGCACAGTTTCTGATTCAGTAGATCTGAAGAGGAGCCTGAGATTCTGTATTTCTAAGAAGTTCCTAGGTGATGTTGAGGCTGCTGGTTCAAGGACCACTCTTCATCAAGGCTTGTTGATAAAAAAAAATTAATCAATAGTCAATCTAAGAAAGAAATGGAACATTTTATTCAGGTCAACCAGAGGATTATAACCCAGGAGTCAGTCGTTCAGAAACTTCTGAGGACTATTCCACCCATTAGAGGTCAAACCACATTTATATAAGTTTTTGAGACGAAGGGTTATACATCAAAATGAGACTAGTAATGGGTCACTGTAACCCCTTACCGAATTGAGAAAGGAATGTCATCTCCTAAAGAGTTACCTTGCTGGTGTCAGGAAGAAATTGCTTCTTCTTCTTTTCTTTCTTTCTTTTTTTTTTTTTTTGACTAGTAGGTGTTCCTGAGTCTTCTTAGGGGATCTAGTTAAGGTACAATGCACAGTAAAGGGAGAGGGGTAGGAGCACAAAAGATAGAGAAATTTTATGTTAAGTTCTTTTCTTGCATTGCCTTAAAAATTATTTCATTAGCTCTAAGCAATATGCTATGCAGATCTTCCTTGACTTACAATGAGATTACATCTGATAAGCCCATCATAACTGAGAAATATAGTATGTTGGAAATGCATTTAATGTGTCTAACCTGCTGAATACCATAGTTCTACCATAGCCTGGCCTGCCTTAAAGTGCTCAGAACACTTACATTACCCTGTGTGTGTGTGTGCTGAGTAACTCAGTCATGTCTGACTCTTTGTGACTCCCTGGACTGTAGCCCACCAAGCTCCTCTGTCTATGGAATTTTCCAGGCGAGAATACTGGAATGGGTTGCCATTTCCTACTCCAGTGGATCTTCCTATCCCAGGGTTCAAACCCCAATCTCTTGCATCTTTTGTGCTGGCAGGCAAATTCTTTACCACTGTGCCACCTATATTACCCTAAAGTTGAGCAAGATCGTCTAACACAAAGCCTAATTTATAATGAAGTCTTGACTATCTCATGTAATTTATTGAATTCTATACTGAAAGTGAAAAGCAGAGTGGTTCTCAGAGCACAGAATGGTTGGAGGTCTATCAGTTGTTTACGCTGTGATTGATGATTGACTGGGAGCTGCATTCGCTGCCCTGTCCAGCATCTCAAGACAATATCATATTGCTAGACTGGGAAAGATCAACATTCAAAATGTAAGGTACAGTTTCTTCTGAATGTATGTTTCTTTCACATCATCATAAAGTTGAAAGATTGTAAGTCAAACCACTGTAATTTGGGGACCATCTATAATTGCAAGAGGATATTGGTCTGGAGTGGTATATCAGTTAGAATTCTTTTGATTGCACATAACAGAAAACCCACCTCAAGCTGGCTTACTTAAAAAATAAAGATGATTTGTCTTGTCATGTAACTGATTATAACTTGGCAGGGTGGAATTCAGGTACAATTTGATCAAGGCTATAGCTCTGTTGCTCTGTGATTCTTTTGGTGCTGCCCTCCTCTGAGCACCCTTCTCATTTTTGGTCAACTTCTTTGATAGTGGTGAAATGACTGCAGCTTTGTCAGCTGCCATCTCTCTATATTTTACCATCCAGCAGAAAAAAGTTTATCTGTTTTCCTAGCCATGAAGGAAAGTTCTGTTTTAAATTCTGATTTAGGTCACATATGGGGTGAGATGGGAGGAATTTATAGTGTATCTGTCTGAAGCTCTGTTTCAAAAGAGGTGGATTTTGTCATCCTATCTGGGTGCCTGGTCCTGATGATACATAGGTGCTCAGATAATCCCATCAATGTGACTTGCGTGTTTATAGCTTCCATGAAGTCACAAACATACATGTAGACTCATGCCTCCAGCATCTACCTAGAGCAAGGATTCTCAACTCTGCCATATTGAATCATTTGGGAAAACTTAATGGTGCCTCACTTCCACTCCAACTCAAACAAATAAGACTTTCTTAGGGGTAAAGTTCAGTCATCCAAGTTTGACAAAGATCCTTGAGTGACTCCAATGTTCAGCCAGGATTGGAACCCACTTATCTACAACAGTGCTTCTCAGTAGGGTCTAAAGTGGGGGTTCTGTCCCCAGGGGACACTTGTCATTGGTCACTGACATTCTATTGACGTTTGGAGCCGTTTCTGGTTGCCACAACCAGAGGGAAGTCATTACAGGTATCTAATAGGATGGTACTAAACATTCTATAATGTAGAGGATAACCCCCATCTGCAAAAAAACTACCTGGCCCAGGTGTTGATAGTATGGGAGTGGAGAACATCTGACCTAGAGGGACAAGATCTTAGAACCAGTCATTTATTTGCAGCATGCTCTGGCACCCTGGTAGGGGAACATATAGTGTAGAATGGTTGTTTTCAAGCCTTATTGTACGTAAGGATTAGCAGGAGTACTTGTTTAAAATGAAACTTCCCGGGTCCCATGCTCTGAAGAATTAATTCATCCAGTCTGAAACAAGAGCTAACTGGTTAGCAGAACACTTACTCTGATAAAGTTGATTTAAATGTCAGTGTTCCACAGAGCACACGTTGAGAAACAATAACAGAATGTCCCTTGGCCTTTTGTAAAATCAAATAAAAACCCAGCTCTCATCTTCTTTGGAGGAAAGATTGCCTGAAGACAGGGTTCCAGTGCACCAAGCAAGTTCTGAAGGTTTTACTGACATTCGTTTTTATAGCTCTGAGGAAGTAAATTCTCTCCCTTCTGAGAGTGCTGGGAGATGAGTCAGAAGGAAAAACCACCCCATCCCCCCACAGGAATGTCCAGCTTATTTGAGACCTTTAATGTAGTTGCAATGAGCCTAGTCTGAGCCTCCTAGAAGCTCTGTGGCCAGGACTGTGTTTATCATCTCACTGTGATGCCTGCATGTGAAACCCCCAGGTACCAGACCCTGGCTGCCCAGCAGATTTGGGGAAGAGATAGGTGGCCTTGTGAACTTCAGCCATCCACCGTGCCTCCCGAGGTGGGGGACCATGGGCCTCTATCAGACACCCATTCACTGGGCATAGACACGCTGCTTCTGCAGGTACAGCTAACTAACTGCCTCTTCCCTTTGCTGCTTGCAGAGTTTTAGCAGAATTTATCCTAAAAATAGAACAGCAGAGTCCTACCTGGATCCCTTCTGCCTGATGCTTCTTCAGGGTTGTGCAGTATGTATGGTTCTGCCACACTTGTCATCTCCTCATGGAGGCAGAATTTTGCAGGATGGCTGGTAAGGAACCCTACTGGGCTTTGGAGACAGAAGACAGCAGTTAAGTCCAGGCTCTGCCTCTGAGCAGCCTCATTGACTTTGGATAAGTCACTTAACCCTTGTGGGTGGGGCTCAGTTTTACAAACATGCCTATAAAATGAACATCTTTTAAAAACCAATGATGTGGGATCAGTCTGAGGGTCAAATCAGATAAAATGTGTGTTAGTGCTTGGTTCTTTGGTTGGTAAAGAACCGTATGTGGGTCCCCATTCTAAGCAGATGGTGGTCCCCTTAATACTGATGATGACTTAAGCCCAACACATTCCTGGCACATACCAGACAGTATATGATGCAAACATTCACTATTTCTCTTCTTGTCTTTATTTGAATAATGCTGTCTCCCTGCCCTACTTCCACCAAGGCAGAGGCAGTGTCTAACTTTCTGTCACCTGTTTTCCTCTATTTTCTAGCCCAGTGCCCAGCTTGATAAATACTTGTTGAGTAAGTGAACAAATGAACGAATATATGAAAAATGAAGTCAAGTCAACAAAGGTTTTGAGGATGCCTCCCACATGCTAGGGTTTAGTGCTCAGGAATATTCTGTGGGCAGGAAGCAGAAACCCAATCAAACTAATGTAAAGTGAAAGAAATAACCAAGGCTAGAAGCACAGCCAAGTCTTGAGGGGCAAGATGAAAAACGAAACCAGCATGCTCCAATCAGCGAGTTCACTTGCCCGGAGTATCTCTCCCTCTCTCTTCCTCACTCTTCTCCCATCTCTTCACTTCTTCTCTACAGTGTGTTTTATTTTCTTTACCTTCATACTAGCTCCTTCTGATTTGAATATTTGAGATCCAGACCTCTCCAGCTTCGCATTTTAAGCACCAACTCTTATGATCAGAATCTCTGAGTGCCAAGCCCAAATTTTCCAGAACAAAATTAGGAATGTCTCAGCTTAGAGCAAGAATCCACCCCAAGTCTAACCAGCCATGATGGCAGAGGCAGTGTGTGTGGTGAGGGAGGTCCTCTGATCCACCCCCAATGTGGAGGGGCCCCAGAAGTAGGGGCACAGAGGGAAAACAGACCGCTTCTCTCAGAGGGGGAATGGAGGCTGAGCGGTGATTTTCGATAGAGATTATTGTGTCTGGAACACCGGCATTGTGTTGAGCGCTGGGGCAAGGACCATACATTCGATATTTCAGAAATATCCACTGAATGCCTGCCATCTTCTGGTCTTTATTCCAGGTGCTGGGATCCAGCAGTGACAAAGAAGACAGTCAGGAACTTTGTCCTCCCGGAACCCTCATTCTTCAAGACAAACAATTGTACATTACAGCAAATGTGAACACTAGCAGGATAACTTCAGATAAGTGCATGGAGGAACTGGCAATATAATATAAGATGATGGGGCAAGGAGTGAGGTGGTTTTTTTTTTTTTTTTTTTTTTGAGGTGGTTATTTTTAATGGCCACTTACAGTGTTTTATTCTGTCATAATGGCCCAAAATATCCAAAATAGTGCCAGGATTTGGTTGTTCTATTTATGAAGAAGGACTTAAGAGTAGAGTCCAGACTGTTCCTTGCAATTCTCTCTGTGCTTATCATGATATGGAGAACAATCCAGGGCAAGGAGTGGAGCTTGGGCTGGTCTGGGAAGAAGCAGGTGCAGGAGTCACCTTCTCTGACTCTCTATTGGCTCAGGACAAGCCACATTCCAAGAGCCACATACCTTTGCTTTCTTTGGGGGCCTGCCTAGTGCCAGCATCGGGGGGAAGCCAAGGGAGTGCATGGGAGAGACGTTCATCTGTTTATCTCCACTTCAAGTCTCTTGGAGTTTCCCCAATAGTCTTCCATGGAAAGGAAACAGCAATGGGCAAGTCTATTCTCTCAGTATCCTCAGAAATAGCAACAGCTAACGTTTACTGCAAACTTAACTGTAAGAAGCAATTAACTATTCTGGTCAACAATTTGAGAGTAAGCGAGGATACTCTACACGGTCATCTGGGTGTCCTACAATTCAAGTCAATTCTGACACTCTCTAAGGCGAGATAGCTCCAGGTTCCACAGGTGAAGAACTCAGTCCCACACCTTGTGAACATAAAAAGACGCCTTTGTCACTCATCACTTAGGATATTCTTAGGGCTTTAGAGCTCTGTGCCAGAAATGGGGATGAAGACCAAATATATATTTCTTGTTCTAAAACAAAGTATCACAGCTATGTTCTAAAAGCTCTACATGTATTAATTTCTACAATTACACTATGAGGTACAATTATAATCCCTATATTACAGTTGAGGAAATCAAGCCACAGAAAGCTTATATAACTTGCTCAAGATTTCATGGTAGAACTTGACTTCAAATGCAGGCATTCCAGCTCTCAAATCCATGATTCTTAAGAATAATATCTGGTTCCAGCTGACTCAGACCCCTGTCTCTGGCTTCCTTCAAAGTAAGTATTGAACAACTAAATGACTACATCAAGTTTACTATTTCCATTGAATTTTTTGCTAAATAAGTGCCATGTGCATGTTCAACATCTTTCAAAGCTCCTATTCAAATACAGAAAGGAGCGTGAAAAACCATGAATATCAGGTAAACTGCAGAATGATTTTTTATGTGTGTTCAAACTTTCCTTCAAACCATTATAGTCTGAAATCCATTGAGAGGAGGAAGAATTGTATTATATTTGTCTTCATTTAGAAGCAAGATTGGACTCAGATTGTTCCACGAATATGAAGAGGAAGAATAGAGTAAAATGCTTTGACTGGAATGTAACCACAGTAGAGTTTCAGTAAACAATAAGTAAGAACAGAAGCGTTTGGAGGCAGGCAGCATTTTGATCGTCTAACCTAACTGCAATCCTTGGTAAATGTGGTGGACTCTATCAGCTCAGCCCAAGTCTGGTTTTGCTAGAAGGAACTAGAGAGCTGGTGGTTCTTACCCCCATTTCTCACTTTAAAAATGTTTTTTTTTTTTTTTTTTAATTGCAATCTAATTCACACACCATAAAATTAACCTTTTAAAGTCTAGGATATTCACAAAGTTGTACAACCATCAAGGCTATCTAATTTCAGAACATCCTATTTACTCATAAAAGACTTCCATAAAGAACCTACTAGCAGCCATTCCCCATTCTCCTCTTCCCTTAGCTCCTGGCAACTACCTGCTGACCTTCTGTCTCTCTGACTTTACATGTTCTGGACATTTCGTATAAATGGAATCAGACAGTATGTGGTCTTTGTGTTCAGCTTCCTACACTTAACATATGTTTGAGGTTCATCCATGTTGTAGCACGTATCTGTACTTCATTCCTTTTTAAAGCTTAATACTATTCTATTGTATGGATGTAATTCATTTTATTTATCTATTCATCAACTGATAGCCATTGGAGTTGCTTTCCGTTTTGGCTATTATGAATAACATTGCTACCAACAGACACGTACATAGAAGTTTTGTGGACGCTTATTTTTAATTCCCTTAAAGTGAAAGTGAGGTCGCTCAGTCGTGTCTGACTCTTTGCCACCCGGTGGACTGTAGACTACCACGCTCCTCCGTCCGTGGGATTTTCCAGGCAAGAGTACTGGAGTGGGTTGCCATTTCCTTCTCCAGAGGATCTTCCCGACCCAGGGATCGAACCCGGGTCTCCCACATTGTAGGCAGACGCCTTACCGTCTGAGCCACCAGGGAACTCTAATTCCCTTAAGTACAAACCTAAGTGTTATTGTTCCTCTTGTTGGTTATAGGGTGTCGATTCTTATAGGTATTTTGTTCACCAGTTACTATATAAGGTAGTTTTTTGTTATCTCTTTATATGTGAAGAGGCAGGGGAAGAAGGGAAAGGTAGGGACAATAGAGTTTTGCCACCTAACCTTGTCTCATGAATTGATCTCGAGTCTCAGGGAAGAGAGGAAATAGTTAAGAGCTCAAGAAGTCCCTGAAACACCTAGTGAATAATACTCTGTTCCCCAGCAGGATGCTTTGGGACCCAAAGGATGGGGTTCAATATGGTGGGGACCATGTCCCCTTATTGATGCTGGAATGAGGGCCAAGAAGGAGGTGGCTGAGCGATAGGAGCGGGTGGGCAGTGGCTTCCACAAAGATGCCGGGATGAGAGAACATACTGTGACATGCGAAGGCTCGGGGGGTAAGTGTCAGCCCGATTTGGGAATGAATCTTTAACCCATAGGCTAACAACTACCACGACCACATCCCGTGGCCCTACGTCAAAGACCCTTGTGCAAATCCAAAAGTCACTGTTTGCCTTTTAGGGAGTTCTAGGCCTGACAAGTATAAGCACAATAGCTGTGACCCTACTGAAGGAAGGAGAGATGGAAGCATCGTGACCTTTTACATCCTCATATTTCTACAAAGCCCAGTATTTCTCATGAGTGTTTTACAGACTGGAAGAAAAGCAGTTTTTGTACCATGTCAATTATTTTGAGTTTCTGGTATCCAGCGGGAAGATCCTCAGAGCATGTTTTATGCCAGTCCATTAGAACGCGTGACTTATTGATGAACCAATAAAGCATGCCCTGCCTGGGCCTTGTAATGGAATCTCCTAATTCATAATTATTATTCAGATAGGGTACCACCCCATTAATCTGATTTCCCTTCTGTAGTAATTGGGGTTTAATTTCTATTTTATTAGCCAGGATTGGTAAATCTTGTGAGCTTCTGGTTCCAGGCATTTGCTCTGAGAGTCTGCTATGTCCTTCAGTGTTTGGAGGTTAAAGATACTTTTCCGTAAACAAGGAAGCCTGTCACATCTTCTCTTTGTGTGTTCTTACCTTTAAGAAGCCCTTCCACAATCTGACGTGGGCCCCATGCCCACTTGAGAAGGTAGGATGAAGCAGGTATCATGAAACCACATTTTTTAAAAATTAATTTATTTTTTTATTTATTTTTGGCTGTGCTGGATCTTTCTTGCTGCACTTAGGCGTTCTCTAGTTGTGGTGAGCAGGGGTTACTCTTTGTTGCAGTGCACAGACTTCTCATCGTGGCAGCTTCTCTTGGTGCAGAGCACAGGCATGTGGGATCTTCCAGGACCAGGTATCAAACCCATGTCCCCTGCATTGACAGCAGATTCTAATCCACTCTGCCACCAAGGAAGTTCGTGAAGCCCCAGATTTTAACTCATGAGATTTACAACGTGGCAAAACAAATGAATTCTGACAGTGATTCTCTCAGTTCTACACAAGTCCTACGCTGCATTCATAGGACGTTAATAATGAAAGCTGTAAGATGGTTTTATTGACTTAATTTGTCAAATCAGTCTGTCTCCCATTTCTCTACCACCACCACTCTCCAAAGCCAACGAGTAAATAGAGTGCTTCAGAAGCTAATGCTGGAAGCCAAAACATTGTCAGGATGACTGATCCATTCGGGTCAGTTCTGCCTGAAATAAAATAAAGTTCTGCACAAGCAAAACTATTTTTAAAAATCAGACACAAAGGTGTAAGGGGGATAAATTTATTTCCATTACACTAGCCTCCCCCCACCCCCAACAACAAGACCAAAAAACTCATTATTCCAAATGCACAATAGCCTGTGACAAACTTAAATTAACATATTGGGTTAATAAACTATTATGAAAATCAATAGTAATTAAAGGGAACACTTCACTGACAAAGTTGACAAAATAGAATGTATTGGCAAGTTCTTAATTTTCTTTTTCTCCCTAATTGCTCCCTCTGGCTGTCTTGGCTTTCAACTGTTCATTATCCAAATATCAAAAAGCGGATCTTGTCTGGGTATTATTGGGTGATTTCAATTACTGAAAGTGCAAAATGGGATTTTATTTTCTAAAGAACTTCTCCCATCTTATATTTATTCCTTTAAACTCTTATCATTTTGGGCTATGATTTGTGGTTACCTGGAAAGTGGAGGCCAATTGCTTTCCTGTGGAATCAGCATAAATGGATTGAGGTGCAGCGGGAGGTATTAGGGCTGATGAGGTGGCTCAGTGGGTAAAAAATCCACCTGCCAGTATAGGAGATGCAACAGATGTGGGTTCGATCCCTGGGTCAGGAAGATCCCCTGGAGAAGGAAATCGCTACCCACTCCAGTATTCTGTCCTGGGAAATCCCATGGACAGAGGAGCCTTGTGGGCTAGTCCATGGGATCACAAAGAGTCAGACACGACTGAGTGACTGAGCACACAGGAGATATTAAGGTGCTTCCAGATTGTGGATCCCTAAATGCACCAAGTGGAGAAGGAAGTGGCAACCCACTCCAGTACTCTTGCCTAGAGAATTCCGTGGACAGAGGAGCCTGGTGGGCTGCTGTCCATGGGTCACACAGAGTCGGACATGACTGAAGTGATAGCATGCATGCATGCATCGGAGAAGGAATTGGCAACCCACTCCAGCGTTCTTGCCTGGAGAATCCCAGGGACGGAGGAGCCTGGTGGGCTGCTGTCTATGGGGTCACACAGAGTCGGACACGACTGAAGTGACTTAGCAGCAGCAGCAGCAGCAAATGCACCAAGAAACTCTTCTCTCTTTCGTCTTCTCCTCCCATCGTCACTGACTCTGACTCCTATGGGTAATGTGAGTGAAACAGACATGGTGAGACACAGAACCTAGATAAATTGATAAATAATGGAAAACCCACCACAAAATTTTCTTTGACTATTCATGATTCTCAGGCCAAATTTGGGGAACATTTGAAATGTGTACCTTCATAGATCCTGTGAGGTATAGATAATTTGATTAGAAATTACTGAATTCAGGTAAACTATCTAGGAAAATGCCACTCCAAATCTGTCTTTTCTTAAGTAAGAGAGGTTTTGTTTACCTAAATTACTGGATAACTGACATGATGTTTTCCATTCATATCCATCCATTCATCTATGGAAACCACACTGCGTTGTACTCCTTCTATATGCCTGTGGGCATTCAGGTAGGTCTTGATGATACATAGATACATAATCCCTGATCTCAAGACTTTCGATCACCCACGCCTCAAGTCAAGCCATCAGCGCCCGCACACTCACACACTAAGGAGACAGAACATTTCAATATGATAAGTGTTTGGAAAAGAAAAATAAAGGATGGTGACAGAAGGTCATAGCTGGTCTCCTGGAATTCATGGAAGACTTCCTAGGGTGTATTAGTTTGCTTGGGCTGCCATAATGAAGCACCCTAGACAAGGTGGCTTAAACAACAGAAATTTATTTCCTCACAGTTCTGGAGGTTGGAAGTCCAAAGTCAAGATGTGGGCAGGGCTGACTTCTCCCAAGGCCTCACTTCCTGGCTTTTGGATGGCCATCTTCACGTGGTCTTTCCTCTGTGTATGTCTGTGTCCCAATCTCTCCTCATAAGGACACCGGTCATACTGGATCGGGTGCACCCATAAGACCTCATTTCACCTCAATGACCCCCAAAAGGCACTATCTCCACATATTCACATTCAGAGTAGGACTGGGGGTTAGGGCTTCAACACATGAACTTCAGGGCTGACACAATTCAGCCCGTAGCACAGAGGAAGGGGCTTTTAAAGTGGGACTTGAAGCAAAAGTAGGATTCAGTCAGGTGAAAGGCTGGGTAGAGGGAGACCATTCTGTGCCAAAGGTACACATATATCTGTTTATCAAGGCAAGTTAGAGGAAATGGGAGCTGCAGCAAACCTCATGTCCTTTGGGGTAGCCAGAGCCTAGAAGTAACATGGAAAGCCATAATATTTGAGGCTGGCGCATAAGAAAGGCTAGACTGTGCCCAGCCATCGAAGGTAACATTGGGACAGTGAAGTACAGGGAAGGATTTTAAGCAAAAGGCTGAAGACCAGATTATATTAATCTAGTATATAGAGAGGCTGCTCAAGAGTGCATGAGCACGTAGCATGACTTTGCACAAGCAGTCAGGAGGCTGTTCACCTTTCACGCATGCCAAGTTGTTTCAGTCATGTCCAACTCTTTGCGACCACTTGTACCATAGCCTGCCAGGGTCCTCTGTCCATGGCATTCTCCAGGCAAGAATACGGAGGTGGATCGCCACACCCTCCTCTGGGGATCTTCCTGACCCAGGAACTGAACCTGTGCCCCCTGTGGCTCCTGCAGAGCAGGTGGGTTCTTTGCCGTAAGTGTCCCCTGGGAAGACCCCCACATCTTTCATAGAATACAATTTGTGGAGGTAATAAGGGTAATAACCCTCCTTGCACATGAAGGTGCAGTTAAAGAAGCTTTCATGAAGATGTTTTTGTTCAATTCTCCAAAGTCACAGCTGAGAAAACCATGGCTCAGAGAGACAGAGGGACCTGCCCAGCCGAGGTCACCAAGCTAGCCTGTGAGCTGGAGATGGGACCCAGTTTGGAACACTGTTCTCTCACTCTTCACCCCAGGCTCTTTCTAGGAAATCAGCTTCCTTTCTGAGTGATCAACTGCATTCTCTAGCCTCCCTTCCCAAAAGCCCTGCAGCACATATTTCTTTGTGGTCTGCTCCACAGCCTTGATAAAAACATTCACCCTTTTACGGGAGAAAGAAAGCTGTCATTTGAGAAGCACCGACTGCCATAATTACAGCCGCCATTTGGTGACGTTGAGTGAGAAACCCCCAATGACTTAAGAGGCAAACCACACTCCATATGCCACAATCTGTCAGGGGCCAGTGTTTGACAGAAAACAGTTTGCTGGAAGCTTTTCTGTTGTGTTTTCAAAAGAGATAGGCATATTGCTGGGAACCACTCTCGATACAATGATTTTTCTTGTTGCTGAGTTAGGTTTTCTCAACCACTTTTAGGTGCTACCTTCTTCTTTTTTTTTTTTAAATTGACTGGTTTATTTATTTGTTTCTGGTTGCACTCGGTCGTCACTGCCTCTGGGCTACTCTCTAGTTGCGGTGCACAGGCATCCCACTGCAGGGGCTTCTCTTGCTGTGGAGCATAGGCCGGGGGGTGCATGAGCTTCCCGAATTTGCAGCACCTGGGCTTAGTAGTTGTGGAGCACGGCCTTTAGTTGCTCAGAGGCATGTGGAATCTTCCTGGACCAGTGATTGAGCCGTGTTCCCTGCATTGGCGGGTGGATTTTTATCCAATGTACCACCAGGGAAGGCCTAGGTGTTACTTAATCTCCCCCCACCCCACCACCCCATCCTTTATCAAAACCTTGGCCCCAAAGGGCCACGGCCTCCCTAAAGCCTGGGTACTGTTGGCAAGATCACATTTCTTTCTTTTCATCTTTATCATTAGAAATGTTGTGGTCCCCAGGACCATTTTGTCCAAGGCCCAGACCAAGAAACTTGGTCATCATGCCCAATAACTTCCACACAACAACAACAACAAAAAAGGATCAGAAGAGGAGACGGGAGTGGTTATCTCTGCACCCCCTCCAGCCTGAGGCACAGCCAGGATTTCCACCAGGCCCACCTCCCTCCTCTTCGTTTGTCCTTATGGTTCCATCACCCCCTATCAAGCTACCCATTGTCTTGAAGGCCTCTCTGCCTTGACCAGAGTGTGGCTGAACCCCACACTTAATCTAAAGTGTTGCATGATAAATCATGTACACTAGAAACGAATATCCTAGGGATCATTCCACAATACCAGTAGTTCTCAACCAGGAGTCATTTTGTTCCCCAGGGGGCGTGTGGAAATGTCTGGGAACATTATTATTTGTCACAATGTAAGGGAAGGGGTGTTTGTAAGATTTAGTAGGTAGAGGGGCTTCCTTGGTGGACCAGTGGTTAAGACCCTGTGCTTCTATTGCAGGGGTCTTGGGTTCAATCCCTGGTAGGGGAACTAAGATCCTGTATATTGAGTGGTGCTGTCAAAAAAAAAAAAAAGTAAAAATCTAGTGGGGTGGAGGCCAGGAATGCTGCTAGGCATCCTACAATCCACATGGCAGCCTCCACAACAAAGAATTATCTGGCCCCAGTGTCTGTCGTGCTGAGGTTAAGAAACCGTGGTTTATAAGACTGATTCTTTAGACTTTATTCTATGCCAGGCCTTATTGTAGAAATAAAATATTCTGTGATAAACAGGCATTTTTACCCTCTAAAAATTCACTGTCTAGAGGAAGGTATATATAGTTTAGTGTGATTTAAGCTGCCAGTAACAAGATCCCAAGGATTGGCTTAAAGATAGTTTTAATTTTCTCATGTAACAAAAATATGGAAATAGATTGTTTTAGGATTGGTTAACTAAGCAACTCAACAATGTCAGGTGTGAGTCAACTTCTCCCGAATGTTCTCGGCTTTCCCTTCATGTTTACAAAGTGGCTGCCACATCACCATTCTCACAAGAGAACCCCAAAAGCAGGATAGATGAAAAGTATATGGGATCTCCTTTAGTGATATCATTTTTTTCTTATGAAGTAGAAAAAAATCTTTCCAGAAGCTCCCCAAGCCCAGTAGGCTTTCTCTTTATTCTTCAGACTAGAATTGGGACACCTGCCTGTCCTTAAACCCTTCAGGGAAAGTTGGGAATGAGATTACCATCAGGCATTAGCAAACTTTTTCTCTAAAGGATCACAGAGAAAATATTCTAGGCTTTGTGTGCAATATACGGTCTCTGTTGCACATTCTTCTTTTAATTTTTATAACTGTTAAAACTATCTTTAGCTCAATGGGCCATAGTTTGCTAATACCTGGAAAAATTGCTTTCTAATACCTGAACAAAACCAGGGTTCTATTATCAAGGAGAATGGGAATAATGATTCTTGGTAAGCGGACAGCTGTGTATGCTACAGAAGGGTGTGCAAATAAAAGGTAATTACAACACATCGGGACAAGTCCTGTGATAAGAATGCATAAAAGAGGTTGTTGCCCTTAGATGACCCCCAATGATCCCTGCTTCCTAGTATTTATCTGCTTGTATTAGGTTGGATTTTTGGACTAATAGAAGTGACAGCATATGACTTTAGAGACTAGGTCCTGAAAGACACTGCTGCTTCTCCCTCATTTTCCTGAAGTGCCCATTCTCGGGGAAACTAGTTGCCTTGGTGTGAGAACAACATAAGGAATGGTTGAGAGGCCCACAAAGAGAAGAGCTGAGGTTTCCCATCCACGACCAGCTCCAGATTGTCCGCCGTGTGGATGAATGTCCCTGGAAGCAGCTCCTCCAGACCCAGACAACCTTCGGCTTGCCTGCAGCTCTGGTTCATATCTTAACGGCGACCTCATGAGAGACCCTGAGCCAGAGCTCAGCTAAGCGGCTTCCAAATTCCTGACCCACAGGAACGGTAAGACAATACGTATTGATTAAGTCCCTTAGTTTGGGGGTGATTAGTTACATAGCCATGGATAACACAAGCCTTAGTCTTAAGACTTTTGGAATGGAATTTTCAAATATAAGTAAGACAGTAAAGTGTAGTGGGGAGAGGAGGGTGGAAACCCAACAGACTAGGATTCAGGAAGCCTGGGACCTCTACTTCATTTATGAACTTGAGGCAAACCGACTCACTTCTTGGGATGACATAAGCACATCTTGGAAGAAGAGGGTATAATTGTCGGAAAAAAAAAAATGAGAGAACTATCAGATGCTTGTAGAATAATCTATATATTGTGATATAAGTCTCAGTTATTTTCTCTGAGGCAGTAAATAACATCTTTTTTCCCCATTCATCTCAAAGATAGAAATACAGACACACCCGTAGGACCAGGAGAGGTTGGACTGGCATACAGGTGTCCACCATTAGGAAAAGCAACAGTTCAGAACCAAGGACAGTAGCCGACGTACCCCTGCCACTTCCCTCCACAGGTGATTTGGGGCTTGATATGCATTTCCTGGCATCCATTCTCTGATATGTAAAATTGGAGGAGTTGAATCATAGGCTATTTAAAACTCAGCTCTAATCTGCAAATTCACGCTTCCAGCTTCTTTGTACCGCTGTTAGATCCCTGTCAAACACCTTCAGTTCCTGCTAATGTAGAAGGTCATCTTTGTCTATCAGATGCGCGTAGCGCTGAGGTTGGTATACTGAACTCACATCACTTTACCAAGGAAAAGAGGACAAGAAAAGGTGCTAATTTATTTCTCTTTATTCAGCTCACATTTAGTGCTGCTTGCGATTATTTGCCAAGCCCTACAGGGGGAAAAGGCGGGAAGTCACAGATTCTTCCCTCAAAAAAGTCTGCAGTCTAGAGGGGAAGTGACAAGGACTCAAATAACTCTCCTTACCGTGTTTCCTCCTTCCTCCTTCATACACACACTATATACATCTTCCTACACAAAGACTGTCTCTCAAAGCAGAATCTTAGAACTTTTTCTTCCATGTTGGTTTCATTTACCTGTGTTACCATGCACTTTAAACCTCATCTGTCTTATGGAATGAAGGTTAACGAGGTCATGATTTACAGACACGTTTTAATTTGGGCAAGTCCACTGTTAAAATTGTGTGTTGGCAAAATGGAACTAACGATATTGGCTTTGCCTATTTGTAGCTTTTGTCAGCTTAGCATGCCTCCTTCCATTGCAGAAATAGTACCCCCAGCCCTAATTCCATGTGGCTGTCAGTCACATTTACTGTCTGGTCACCATAGTAACCATACACGTGAGCCCAGCTAATGGTGGCAAACTGCTCCAGTGTTCACAGAGGTTGGCTCAAGGGATGGGTGCATGGCTGAGGCAGAGCCTGTTAGAATCTCCCCACATGATCTGATTTCTGCTTCATGTGGAATTGCAATCTACAAAGATGACATCAGCTTTAGCTGCCTGTAGGAAGCCATCTGCAACAGAAGAAGATAACACTAATGTGTTAAAGAAAAATGAAACCAAGATAGACAGAGGGAAGGGTTAAGAGAGAATGAAAGGGAGGGAGGGAGAGAGGTTGTTTGGCCTCTGGATCTGAATACAGTACCTGAGTATACAGACCTGAATACAGCACATTTTATATATGCCAATTGGCTTCCGGGTAGCTCAGACGTACATAATCTGTCTGCAAAGCAGGAGACCCGGGTTCAATCCCTGGGTCGGGAAGATCCCCTGGAGAAGCGAATGGAACCCACTCCAGTATTCTTGCCTGGAGAATTCCATGGACAGAGGTGCCTTGTGGGCTATAGTCTATGGGGTTGCAAAGAGTTGGACACGACTGAGCAACTAACACACACTCATATATGCTAATACATTCCCTCTTATGCTTAAGCATGCTTCAGATATGTATCTTTCATCTGCAACCTAAAGGATCCTGACTAACATGCGAACTCTAAGAGTTATTATGAGGACAAGAAAAATATCTTAAAACCTTTTGTCCAGCAGAAAGTGTAAAAACCGCCATAATGTTCTCTGGAGCTGATCCTTTAATCTCTCCAGGTGTCCTTAAGTGCACAATCAACATTATTCCTTCAATACAGTCCTGCAGCCTTGTTGCCCTGATGGTGGAGAAAATGTTCAATTCTCCCTCCTTTGATATTAGGCTAATGTGTTTCATTTATTGAATTTCTCAACGAACTCCATAATAACCTGACAGAGCTCTGTCTTCTTTCCGTATGTGTTAAAAATGCCTAGCTGCTCAGAGTTAAGTGCAAACAGCTTTTTGCATAACAAGAACCTTAAGGAAACCATTGCTCCCTTAATGTTTTGCTTAAATTGCAGTGAAATGGCTGCCATTTTGGATGATAGAACACCCCGACATTCACTGCCTTTGATTTTATCTGCACTAAGATGAATCTATTACAGTGACATTCCTGAAATTCTGAGGGAGGGAAAAACTTTTGCAGATGTTCTCTCAAATTAACTTCTCTCTCTTTTGGAGTGGGGAGCTCTTTACAAAAGCTTGCATTTCTAAAGCATTTTTAGGGAGTCCCGTTGAAGCCTTGACTTCAAGTCAGAACCATAATTAGTTTTATTTTGTCCTCCAAACTTGAAATATCTCTGCTGGAAACATGGGACTTTGTGTTTTTCTCTAAAAGTAGGACATTTTGGAGTATAATTTAGAGATGTTGAAGAGTTGATGGTTGAAGTGAAAGTAGTGGAGTCTAAAAAGTTGGTGAATTAGAGCTTCTAGCTGACAGAGGTGGTTTGGAGCCCTTCAGGACCCACCTAGCTCAAGTAATTTCTAAAACTTAATCTATAGCCCACAGGTCTTCCTACTATGGTATTTAATCACTTAAAAGAGTGCTGGCCCTCTCTTGAACTTTTACAAGGACTTTTAGGATTTCTAGATTTTCATTAGTACAGTTAGAGGCTATTTCTAAAAGCCTATTGAATAGTTACCAAGTGGTCAGAAACTAAGGTTATTGCACTATTGAGTTACTGGGGCCTCAGACTCAGTGTTAATTTGCTGTATGCCACCTACACTGGTCCCATCTCTATTCCTCTAAGACCACATTTATCACCTATGCAGGACCTTTGCATTTGATATTTCCTCTGCCTTGGAGTACAATTTTTAGTTCTTTAAACATTGGGCTTGCCATTTAGGTATCAACGCAAAGACTCCTAAGGACCTACCCTGCCCACCCCATGGAAAAACAGCCACCTATTAGTCACTCTTAGTTACTGTATCCCATCTTGTTCTATACCTTGCTTTTTGTGTTTATTGTAATCTTGTCCTTAGAATCTCAATTCCCCAAGGACCCAGGCCTGTTTGTCTTGTTCATATCTGTATCACCAGCTTCTAGCAACTATGCCAGATGCAGGGTAGACACTCAGTGAATATTAGCTGGATGAAAAAAAGCGTAGGCTTCTCATTGCAGTTGCTTCTCTCATTGCAGAGCCATAGGCTCTAGGTGGCTTCAGTAGTTGTGGCTCATGGACTCTAGTGCACAGGCTCGGTAGTCGCTCCGTGGCCTGTGGGGTCTTCCTGGACCAGGGGTCCCACCTGTGTCCCCTGCTGTGGCAGGCAGATTCTTAACCACTGGACCACCAGGAAGTGCCTGGTAGCATGATTTTGATTATGATCCAGTGTGCTTCCTCTGATCAGATTCTCTAGTCATCCCAGCAATTATTTGGTTTATTCAGTGGCCTTTTAATAAACCCTCCCCCACCTTATTTTTGTTAAACATGTGCTATCACTTACAACTAAGTCCTCTGACATTTTCATGGCCTTTGTTCATCACATATTTATAGAGCAACTCCTTTGTGGCAAGCACTGGAGTTACAGCAAGGAACCACTCAGGAAAAGGTCCTGCTCTCCTGGAGGTCATGTAAAACAGCCTCATTCCTCCTTTATTCCTTCCTGCATGGTCATTCTGCTGGCTAAATATCCCCAGCTTCTTCGACCTTGCCTAGGTGACACAGGTTTAGTCCCAACACCATCCTATTCCCTGTAGCCGCCCCCCCAACCACCAATGCTGTAAGCGTTCAATGGATTATGTGTGAGGAATCTGAAGTAGCGAGTGTTAGAAACTCAGTCATATTGGATTAAATAAAAAATATATATGTACATATATATATGTATGTATATACACACACATAGGCTCAGAAAACTGAAGGTTCTAGGGCAAATCAAGTTCAGGCAAGACCGGTCAGGGGCTCTGTATGCATGTGCTAGGGCTGTCATAACAAAGTTCTCCGTGATGGATGGCTTTAAACAAAAGGTATAGAGATAGAGATATCTATCTATATACATTATAGGCCCATTTAATTTATTTTATTGAAGTATAGTTGATTTACAACATTGTGTTAATTTCTGCTACCGCAAAGTGATTCAGATATATATATATATATGTATATATTCTTTTCATATTTTTCCATTATGGTTTATTATAGGATATTGAATATAGTTCCCTGTATAGTGCTATACCATAGGACCTTGTTGTTTATCCACTCTGTATATAATAGTTTATATCTGTGAGTCTGTTTGTGTTTTATAGATAAGTTTATTTGGGTCATATTTTAGATCCCACATATCAGTGGTATCTTACAGTATTTGTCTTTCTCTTTCTACTGATTTCACTTAGTATGATAATCTCTAGGTCCATTCATGTTGCTGCAGATGGCATTGTTTCATTCTTTTTAATGGCTGAGTAGTATTCCATTGTATATACCACATATTCTTTTTTTTTTTAATACCACATATTCTTTACCCATTCATCTGTCTGTGAACATTTTCATTGCTTCCATGTCTTGTCTTTCGTAAACAACTGCTGCAATGGACATTGGGGCCTGAGGGTCTTTTCGGATACTGGCTTTCTCTGGATAAACCCTCAGGAGTGGGGCTGTCAGATCATCTGATAATGTTCTTTCAAGTTTTTTATGGAACCGCCATACTGTTCTTTATAGTGATGGTCAGTTTCTACTCCCACCAGCAGTTTAGGAGGGCTCCCTTTTCTCCATACCTTCTCCAGTTATTTTTATTTGTAGAATTTTTGATAATGACCACGTGACTGGTGCCAGGCAATACCTCGTTGTAGTTTTGACTTGCATGTCTCTAATAATTACAGATGTTGAGCATCATGTCACGTGTTTTCTTTTTAAACAGTGTGAGTAAAAGTTAGGTCTTGAAATTGACTTCTTCATAGGCTGTGTGTTTTACATTCTTTTCTGATTCCCTACCACACAGGACATTTCTTGAGGGCAGGGGTCATCTACAGTCCCCCAGGTCTTGTGACGTGAAAATGTTAGTCGCTCAGTGGTGTCCGACTCTTTTGCAACCCCATGGACTGTAGCCCCCCAGCCTCCTCTGTCCATGGGATTCTCCAGGCAAGAATACTGGAGTGGGTTGCCATACCCTTCTCCAGGGGGCTCTACCTGACCCTGGAATCGAACCTGGGTCTCCTGCATTGCAGGCAGATTCTTAACTATCTGAGCCTACCAAGGGTAGGCCTTTGTTAATATGAAGTGTCCATTAACACCGGTTTTAAGTTTGTTGTTATGAGAAACGGCCACATGGGGGCAGGATTTCTTCATACCCAGTTCTGGTTACTCAAACAAGAGCTTTATGGAAAGTTCTGTTCCCCAGTTGCAAATTCAAGTGGTATGTGTTAGAACTAGAGGACTTCCTTGGTGGTCCAGTGGTGAAAACTCCATGCTTCTATTTGATCCAGCAACTGGATCAGTTCTTTTTGGGAGAACTAGAATCTCACTTGCCAGGCAGCCAAAGGCGGGAAAAAAAAAAACCCAAAGGGTTCTGGACTCATTATTTCCTCACCATAACCCCTCATCCCAGAGGTAAATCCCAGCTTTGGAAACCACTTGTTTCTGAGTTTTTCTTCTCTTTTTTATTTAGATATCATTGCATACTGGAGTAGAGTTGACGAACAAAGTGGTGTTGTCTTGGGTGTTTGGTATCCTGATTCAGTTATAGAGATATTGACGTATATTCTTTCGATTCTTTTTCCGTCTGCGGTCTTGCAGAGTGTTGAGTAGAGCTCACTGAGTTATACCTTAGCTCCTTGTGGATAATTTATATTGCCTCTATTACTGTGTTTGTGTTCAAACCACGCTCTGTATTGAAACCTGCCTGAATCCCACCATTTTTCTTTGGTAACCAGAAATTTCCTTTCCAAGTCTCTGAGTCAGTTTTTCCTTTTAAAATCAGTTCATTTGTACAGATGTTCATATTCCCCCCATCGGGGTATCACAGACATTCTATCATCCTCTGGGAGTCTCCCTTCACTTCGTGTAATTATCTCATGTCCATCCATGCTGCTGGAAATGACTCTAGCTCTTTATTTTCTCTGGCTGAGGCGTATTATTGTAGGTATATGAAACAGCTTCTTGATCTGTCCATCTTCCCTGGAACTTTCAGGTGCTTCGCTTTTTGCTAAATGTCAATAATGCTGCAGTGAATGCTGGAGTGCCTGTGTCATCTCCAAGTCCCGACTTTCTCTAGGAAGAGACCTGGAATGAAAAGGACCAGTCATGTGGCATCTCAATTTTCAGTTTTTTAAGGAAACTCCATACTGTCCTCTGTCCTAACTGTTGCCAATTACACGGTTCCCAAGAAGTGTAGTATGGTTCAGTTCTGCATGCCCTGTCGCGAATTTACTCCTTGTACCCCAATGCCCCCCCCCATTTTTTTTACTTTTTACTTTACTGTGGAGAGCAGCTGATTAGCATGAATGTGACAGTATAAGGTGAAGAGCCAGAGGTTCATTCCCATATATCCGTTCTTCCTGAAACGGATTAATTGTTAATTTTTTGATGACTGTGGTTCTCAGGGTTGCCTCATTGCAGTTTCCATTTTCATTTTTCTGACATTTAGGGACGTGGATCAGCCTTACAAGGGCTTTCAATTGAACTCTTGAGATTGGATTCTTGAAGATGGGCTCAACCATTTGCCCTGGACAGTTACCGGAGGTTCTTGAGGTCAGGTATCCTTTTGAGCTCTTCAGGCCTTGTGCATCAGAAGTGTCCCTAAAGCACCGGTTTTTCTCTTGCTGTTACCAGAAATGTCCACAAGGCGGCAGCACTGTCTCATACGCTACGAGGGCTTCTAGGCTAACTGGATCCCTGCAGAGAGCTACGTTCCAGGGTTCGAGTGGGCAGCCTGTGCCAAGGCTCGTGTCTTCTGACATTTTTTCCCATTCCCCTGCACCCCCCCCCCCCCCCGCCACGAAGATTCCCAAGTCCGACCCAAACAGTGATGCTCAGGGTAATTTTGGAAAAGGCCTGAAGTCTTGGGAGACACAGGCTGCAGCAGGGACCCCAGGGGCTGAGAGTCTCGGAGGCCAGGGGACTTTTCAAGGAGGTTTCTGCCCAGAAGCCCTGCTTTCCTTTGGGTGCACTAGTCCAGGCGGAGGTGTCCGAGGATATGCTGCATCTGAAGATCGGGGTTCCATCCACAGGCCACAAGGGGCTCCTCCTCCAAAGTGGGGCTCCTTTGCTGATCCATGCTCCCTAACACCCTGCGATTCAGTACAGTCCAGCCTCGACACCCACGGTTGCTTAGGGTCTAGGGACGTGTCACCAGCCCAGATCTCCTAGGCCTGAGGCCAATATCCCAGGCATTTATTTCTGAGGTTTTCTTCTCTGTCTCTCTCTTTTTTCTTTTCTTCTCTTTTTAAATTGAGTTATTGAATACTGGAGTGGAGCTGATTAAAAAGCAGTGTTGGCTTCCGTGTTCAGTATCCTGATTCAGTTATAGAGATACCTATGCGTATTCTTCTTAGGATTCTTTTCCCATCGGCGCTATTACAGGGCATTGAGTAGATTTCCCTGAGTTATGCCTTAGGTCCTGTTGGACTATTTACAGTGCCTCTATTATTGTGTATATGTTCAAACCAACCTCTGTATTTAAACCTCCCTGAACCTGACCGTTCTTTTTGGTAACCAGAAATTTCCTTTCTAAGTCTCAGAGTCGGTTTCTCTTTTTAAAACCAGTTCATGTGTATCGATGTTCATATTTCGCCCATACGGGATATCCCAGACCTTTTGTTGTCCTATCTGAGTCTCCCTTCACTTAGTATGATCATTGCAAGCACATCCATGCTGCTGGACAAGATTTTAGCTCATTATTTTCTCTGGCTGAGGCATATTATTGTAGGCATATGAAACAGCCTCTTGTTCCATCCATCATCCCTGGAACTTGTGGGTGCTTCGCTTTCTGCTGAATGTAAATCATGCTGCAGTGAACGTTGCGGTGCTTGTGTCGTTCCCAGATCGCGGCTTTCTCCCAGAAGAGACCTGGAGTGAAGAGGACCAGTCGTGTGGCATCTCACTTTCCAGCTTTCTAAGCAATCTCTTCACTGTCCTCTGTCCTGACCGTTAACACCCACACAGTCCCCGAGAAGAGTAGCCGCGTTTTCAGTCTCCAGGCCCTTTCACGCCATTACTCCTTGTATCCCGCAGCGCCGCGTTTGTTTGTTTCTACTTTTTTCTTCAACTTTTTACTTTACTGTGGAGAAGAGCCAATTAGCATCGATGCAAGAGTTGAAAAGCTGGCCTAAAATCCAACATTCAAAAAACTAAGATCATGGCATCTGGTCCCATCACTTCATGGCAAATAGATAGGGAAACAATGAAAACCATGACAGACTTTATTTTTCTGGGCTCCAAAATCACTGCAGATGGTGACTGCAGCCATGAAGTTAAAAGACGCTTACTGCTTGGAAGGAAAGCTATGACCAACCTAGACAGCATATTAAAAAGCAGAGACATTGCTTTGCCAACAAATGTCCATCTAGTCAAAGCTATGGTTTTTCCAGTGGTCATGTATGGATGTGAGAGTGGGGCCATAAAGAAAGCTGAGCATCAAAGAACTGATGCTTTTGAGCTGTGGTGTTGGAAAAGACTCTTGAGAGTCCCTTGGACTGCCAGGAGATCCAACCAGTCAGTCTTAAAGGAAACTAGTCCTGATTTTCATTGGAAGGACTGAAGCTGAAGCTCTAATACTTTGGCCACCTGATGGGAAGAGCTGACTCATTGGAAAATACCCTGATGCCGGGGAAGATTGAAGGCAGGAGGAGAAGGGGACGACAGAGAATGAGATGGTTGGATGGCATCACCGACTCGAAGGACATGCATTTGAGCAAGCTTCAGAAGTTGGTGATGGGACAGGGAAGCCTGGCATGCTGCAGTCCATGGGGTCACAGAGTCAGATACGACTGAGCAACTGAACTGAGACTGAAGAGTTTCAGGGGAAAAGTGGAGAGAATCAGCCGTCCATTCCCATATATCCATTCTCCCTGAAACTGCAGTTTTTAATTTTTGATGATGGCAGTTCTGAGGGCTGCCAGGTGATTCCTTATTGCAGCTTTCATATTTTTTTGTGATATTTAGGGACATGGATCAGCCTCTCATGGACTTTAAATTAAAAAAATAAAAAAACCAAAACGCCTTTTGTTAATTGAACTCTAGAGATTGGGTCCTTGAAAGTCTGCCCTGTTGAGATGTTTTCAACTCTCTACCCTGGGCATTGCTTGAGGTCAGGTATCATTCTCAGCCCTTCCGGCTTTGTGAATGAAGTGCCCTTCAGCACCGGTTTTCCTCTTGCTGTTAC
The DNA here is from genome assembly GCF_033118175.1 of Dama dama. Taxonomy (NCBI): domain Eukaryota; kingdom Metazoa; phylum Chordata; class Mammalia; order Artiodactyla; family Cervidae; genus Dama; species Dama dama. The sequence goes on along the minus strand of NC_083704.1, from coordinate 39,941,878 downwards.
TAGAAATGTCCACAAGGCGGCAGCACTGTCTCATGCCCTACTGGGGTTCCTAGGCCAGCAGAGCTGCGTTCCAGGGTTATAGATTTGCGTGGCAAACCTGTGCCAAGGAGCGTGTCTTTTGACTTTTTTCCCCTTCCCCTGCACCCCCGTCCCCAGAAAAATCCCCAATCCTGTCAAAACAGCGATGCTCAGGGTCCTGTCTGAAGGAGCCCGGAGTCTCAGGAGAAACAGACTGCTGTGGGGAACGGTGGGGAACGCCATCGCTGGGAGTCTGAGGCCAGGTGTCTTCAAGAGCTTTCAGTCCAGAGGATCCAGCGTCCTTGGGGTGCATCAGGCTTACTTGAGGTGTACTGGAGACTGCCAGGATCTGTGGTTTGTGGTCCCATTCACAGGCCTCAGTGCTCTCTTTGTTTAAATTTGTGCTCCTTTGCTAGTCCATCGTCCCCTGGCACCCTGCACTTCAGCCCAGTCCAGCCTTGGGAGTCAAGGCTCAGGGTCCAGGGATCTGTCTCCAGCCCAGGTCCCCAAGGACTGAGACCAATATAATTCCCATTCCTTTATTTTATTTTATTTTTTTGAAACTTGCTATTTGTTTTGATGTGAAAATAATTGGTTTTCAGTGGTGTGCCTTTTCTATGTACAGCCAATAATTTCATTTATACATATATCACAGTGCATCTAGTAGTTTTCTGATTATTTTCCCATAGCAGTTAGAGCTGAAAGTGGAGTAGATTTTCTTGTCTGAAATCAATTGCTTGTGAATTCCTATTATTTTTCTATTTCTGTGTATATGCGAATCCAGACCTTCTAGTGTGTTCTTTTTCCTTAATCTTTCCAATGTGTAATCCTATGTTTGTGGTTTAACTTTGTGTGTTTCCTTTTTTATAAATTTATTCTTTACAAAATGAACTACTGTATCTATTTTTTCCATTGCACTTTTAAGTGCACTTTTGGCTCTTTGTCCCTCTCTGCCTGAATTACTTCATTTAGTGTATGATCATTCTCGGTGTCCATGTTGCTGCCAATGACTTTATTTCATTCTTCTTCTTTATGGCTGAGAAATAGTTCATTGTATATTTGTACCACACATTTTGTGTGTGTTTATCTGTTGGTGGACGTTTTTGTTAAAAAGCAAAGTTATTTGTTGTCACAGATTTGGGGATAGAAATCCAAGGTCAAGGTCTGAACGGGTTTGGTTTCCCCTGAGGCTGCCACTCTCCTAGCCCCAGGTGGTTTTCTGGCTGTCTTTGTCTTTGTCTGTTGTCTTTGAAATAACAAGCAGCAGAAAACAGATAGGATGCCATTGTTCAGTATTCAACCAAATTTGAGTTATATTCTTCTTCTGTATAAAGTTATGACCGATGAATGACTCTCCCTGGAAAGTAGAATCGCCCCAAACTCCTCATCAGGGCTAGAGAGCAGTTTGTGGAGTTGTAGTTAAGTTATGCAGCCCAGAATCCCCACATCTCAGCACTTCAGCGTTTATATCCACATTTCCATTTTGAACCAAACTTTTTAGATGCTCTCCCACTTGTGTGATAAGGCTCTCACAAGAAAAGACAGTGCCTTGAGCACTTATTAATATTCATCATTATTTCTAAATGAAAACCAAAATGAAATGATGTCAGGCATATGAAAATGCATTATGAAAAGTCACCAAATATTGCTACGCAGGGCATAGCACTCAAAGCTTTTCAGATTCAGAGGGTTCATTTCAGTTTACCTGGCTTCCCACTTTAGTTAATTCTAAAAGTAAGTTGAATTGGTTTAGTTAATCCAGAAAATAAGTCGGTTTCTTTGTTAAATGAAACACAGTTGGTACAGTGAGCATAAAGGTTAACTGCATACTTGACTTTTGAATCATAATATACCTGGTTCTGAGCCCAGCTCCAACCTTTACTTTCTGGGCACGTAACTGGGCAAGTATTTTAAGCATCAGTTTCTTTATCTACAATATGGCAATAAATATATGTGGCCCTTATGGTCATTTTGAGGATTAAATAACTAACCTGTGAGATTACAGGGCACAGTGTTGAAGGAAAACACTTGGCAAAATGGCAACCGCTATGAAGTTTAAAAAAAAAGCAAATTTTCTTTAGTCATTAGAATACCATAAGTGCACTTGATCTTTGGCTTGAATATGGTGTTTAGATAAATGGAATCTTTGGAAACCCACAACTGGATTTTTTTTTTCCACCTTTAATGAGGTGTCGTGTCAAAGGGAGTGTTTCATCCTGTTTTTACTTTGTGATGTAAGAGTAAGTTATACCTGCGAGTAATGGTTTCAAAAAGCTGTCTATGCTTACACAGAGTTCTTTAAGAAAGAAAGAAAAACGGGAGCAAATATTCTGGCATCTTCCATCAAACCTGAGAAAAGTATTGAGGTGTTATATAACCATAAAAAAATACCCCCAAACTAGGAATAATGACCGCTGTTACAGCCGGAAGAGAGTTTCTCACAGAGAGTTGGTGAATGGTGGCATCGTTTACAAATGACGGTCCTTGTGCCTGTAGGACGCTGCTCTAACATAAATTCAGAGGACGCCTTGGAGCTTAGTAAATCAAAAGTAGATTTGAGCCTTATTGATTAAATAAGAAATCAAATCTTCTGAAACCTATTTGCAGCTACAGGATGTTGCCGGAAATTTGAGACTATTAAGGAAAAAATACCAGCCAAAAGCAGAGGATGGGAATTTAGAAGCTCTCAGGCTTCTGTGTATACTTAAATTCACCATTTCCAAGTCTAACAGCACCTTATACCTAGCCAACAAAAGAAATGGTCCCTGAAGACAGGAATCAAAGGACAGCTTGACTGTCCTTTTCCTTTTTTCTGTCTGGGCCATGAAGCATGTGGGATTTTAGTTCCCCGACCAGGGATCGACCCTATCCCCCCTGCAGTGGAAACACGGAGTCTTAACCTCTGAACCATCAGGGAAGTCCCTGTCCTTTTTCTTTCTTAATTGAATTATAATTGACACACAATATGATGTTAGTTTCAGGTGTATATCACAATGATTTTATATCTTCATACATTATGAAATGATTACTATATCTAGTTACCATCAATCAGCCTACAGAGTTACCGCAGTGCTTTTAACTTTGCCCCCTATATTCTCCATCACACCCCTGTGACTTATTTATTTTATTGCTCTAAGTTTGCGCCTCCTACTCCCCCTCACCCATTTCACCCATCCCTTCAACTGTATTATCCTTTGTTCCTAAGGACATGTCATCATCTGTAGGATCTGTAAGGCATGGTTCCGGCGAGGCAGAAAAGGAAAGACGACCTCAACAGAAGTAGGTTACCTTTATTCAGGCAAGGAGGGGCGACAGTTGGCCTAACGACCAGGCTGAGTGCCGAAAGGGATCAGGGAGGCTTCATACTTACAGGGAGGTTTGTGGAAGCGATAAGGGAAACGTCAATCAGGCGGGATATTTTGAGTATTCTTTTGTTGAGATGACACTTGTAGTTGGGCAGCGGGTGATAAGTCTTCTGGGCGGGTGTAGGGGGTGGTAGGTTTCCGGACAGGGGGTGATAAGTCCCAGATAGATGCAGCTGGCCTGGAGCATCAGGATGGAACTAAAGTTATGCTTTGTTTTCTCCGAAGTTAGATGATTCAGCAAGGGGCCCTTGAGACTGTTGTTCTCTTTTCTAGGCCCAAAAGACTCCTTCAGGATCTGATGAGGACTTCATTTCTGGTTGCTTTTATTGGGGAAGGAGCAAAAGCTGGTAAGACAGAATGAGAGCAATGCATGTGTGCTCAGTTGTGTCCGACTCTGCGACGCCATGGCCTATGGCCCGCCAGGCTCCTCTGTCCATGAAATTTCCCAGGCAAGACTGCTGGGGTGGGTTGCCATTTCCTTCTCCAGGGGATCTTCCCAACCTAGGGATCGAACCTGTGTCTCTTGAATCTCCTGTCCCTTTACTACTGCCCCACCTGGGAAGGAGTGAGGGCAAGGATAACAAATCTCCCCCCTCCCCCACCCCCACCCACTAAGCGTGGGAAGGAAGAGGTGTCTAATATCTTTTTGTTCCACAAAACTGAGCTTATTGTCCTGGAGATGAATGACCTTCTTAGATCTCTTTCTAGTCCTATAATTTTTTTAATTGTAAGAATAAAGTCTCCCTCCAGTCATCAAGCAATTAATGTAAGGATCACACTTTGGCGAAAGTGAGATGATGGTGGGAGTCATCCTGTCAATCACTGTAATCCTCAGCTTCTGTTTGGCATTGGGAGCTTGGCAGGTTTAGTCAAAGGATGGGCCCTGTTGACTGGGTGAATGGACGGTTAACTGGGTTCCCTGAGAAGGGCAAACTCACTGGGTACCACAGTGAACATCAGATGATGTGATCTCTAGCCTGAAAAATTTTGGAAGTGCTAACATAGCAGGACTGAACACAGTAGATTATCTTTTAGGTTTCGGCAATCTTAGTGATATTGACAAGTAGCAAGGAGGCTCTGAACAGAGCAACTATTCCCAAAACCACTTGAATAAATGACAAAAGGAGAATCACAGTGGACCCCCAGAAAAACTTGTTTTCAGTAAAAATTCACAACACTTCCTGGTGAGCAGCTCTCCCCCCTTTGAGCTACCATGAACGTCCCAGTGGCTCAGACGGTAAAGAATCTGCCTGCAATGCTGGAGACCTGGGTTCAGTCCCTGGGTCAGGAAGATCCCCTGGAGCAGGGCATGGCAACCCACGCCAGTATTCTTGCTTACAGAATCCCACGGACAGAGGAACCTGGTGGGCTGCAGTCCATGGGGCCACAGTCAGACACGACTGAGCGACTAACACCCTTTGAGCTACTACCCTTCCTGGCCAGCATCTCCTGTCCTCTCCACCTCAGATAGAATCCGCATGTTCCCTTTTGCCCCCACATAGAGCCAATGCAATGGCCCCCTGTATGTCTCTGATGTACCCATCCTCTGTCTGTCCTGTGATTGCCCAGGAGATGGGGATAAGTGAGATCGCTGGGTGACCTGGATGGTGTATGAAACCCTCAGGGTGTGGACTTGTCCTTCAGAGTCATGCTAAGTAAATGCTGGCATTTTAGGCACAACTTGGGTCAACGATTCACAATACGTTTATTGGCCTTTATTATGTGCTGGAGGGTTTTTTTTTAAGTAGTTAGTCACTCACTTACTTATTACTTTTGGCTGGGCTGGGTTTTTCTGGCGGTGCACGGGCATCTCACTGCGGTGGCTTTTCCTGCTGCAGAGCGCAGGCTGTAGGTGTACATGCTCAGTAGTTGCGGCATGCAGGACTTAGTTGCTCCACTGCACTTGGAATCTTCCCTGACTAGGGATCGAACCTGTGTCCGCTGCATCGGCATGCAGATTCTCATCCACTGGACCACCAGGATAGTCCCTGTGCTGGAGTTTTAGGAACCGCTGTGGCTCATTCCCTTTAACTTTAGTCAAGTACAGGCCCAGGAGGAAGATGTTGCTGGCTTTCTCACACTGTTGGACAGCTGTTCTTTCATTCTACTTCTGAGAGAAAGTGGTAAGATGAGTGAACTAAACAGAACTGATTTATTTATTTGGTTATCTTTGGGGCTATAGGAGATGGGTGACTTCAAAGATGGTGACCCCGTGTGTAGAATTTTCTACCTGAGACAGCTCTTTAGACTTGAAAAAATTGATTTTCCTGATATTTGTTGAATTTGAGGAAGCAGCCCGCTCTCTCCAAGTAGGCTCACTTCAAAGTAATAGAGGGGGTTTCTTAGTAACTTTGACTTACTAAGGCGATGTAATCTCTTCTCCTGCTAATTAATGTTTTAAATATGCAAGGTGTTAAAATGTAATAAATATGTTTAAAATGCCAGAGCAAGTAACATAGAAGGAAAGCCCTCAAGAAAGCCTAATGAGGATGCAAAAATAAGATGCAGAATGACAGACTAAGATGCTTCTCTAATTGTTTAAAGACATCCGAAGTTGACTCTGTGTGGTGAAATCAGACTCATTTGTTTGGCAAAAAGAGCTCTGCCACTAGCTGTGTCCTAGCTGCTGCGGCTGGAGGTCAGGGTTCAGAAGGTCCAACAATCCAGGGTGAATTCAGACCCACCGTGGCTGGCCACATCCCAGTGGAGCATGCACTGGGTTTCTGCCTTGTTCTCCTTTGGGGGCTTTCCTGATGCCCCCACCATCCATGGAAGGTGCAGCCCTGAAGTTTGGGGGAAGTTAATGCCCTGGGGCCCATCGTCAACCAGTGGAGAAGAGGAGCTTAGAGTTGAATTTCTCATCCTCCATTCCTTTAGATCGATAATCCTGGGCAGCATTTCGTGTGTTTTACAAGAGGTCCTGGTGGTATAGAGGCTCTGTGGCCCCACCCAATGCAGTTTCAGTCATATTCTTTGGCACTGACTTCCTCACCCCACGCTTCCTCACTCACTTGCTTCCTGGGACTCTCTCAATAGATTAATTGCCCCGAAATCTTTGTCTTAGAGGTTCCCAACATAAGTCATTGAGGGAGTACCATTCTCTGATAATATTCTGTGAAGTGCTGGAACTATATAGGTGTCTCCCAATTACTTAGACTTATTGAGCTTCTGAAATGTCTCCTCCTGCAAATTAAAGTAAAAATGCAAATTGTTAAAAATTTTATTGAACATTTAAAAAATGTCATCAAGCATTAGGAGGAATGCCTTCAAGAATGCATGAAAGTGGAAGTGTTAGCCGCTCAGTCGTGTCCGACTCTCTGCTACCCCGTGGACTGTAACTCTCCAGGCTCCTCTGTCCATGGAAATTTCCAGGCAAGATACTGGAGTGGGTTGCCATGCCCTTCTCCAGGGGATCTTCCCAACCCAGAGACTGAAACTGGGTCTCCTGCACCGCCGGCAGATCGTTCACCGTCTGAGCCACGAGGGAAGCCCTAAGAATGCGTGTGCGTGCTTGCGGAGTCACTTCAGCCATGCCTGACTCTGTGCAACCCTATGGACTACAGTCTGCCAGGCCTCTCTGTCCATGAGATTTTCCAGGCAAAATACTGGAGTGGGTGGCCATGCCCTTCTCCAGGGGATCTTCCCAACCCAGGGACGGTACCCATGTCTCCTGTGGCTCCTCCATTGCAGGCGGATTCTTTGCCACTGAGCCACCAGAGAGGCCCAAGTATGCATATGAGAATGCAAAATTAAGTTGAAGAGTGATACAGTAAGATGCGTATACAACTGTCAAAGGACATACGAAGCAATACACAAAGCAAAGGGCATACAGAGCGTACCACATTTCCATCTTTCCTCTGTCGTTGTTGGGTTGCTCAGTCGTGTCCGGCTCTTTTCGACCCCAGGGACTGCAGCCCTCTATAAACACTGTAAACATATGAGCTTCATTCTATCTTCTATAAGTACTTCTGGTTGCTGGGCTATTTTTTTGCCTTCTTATGATTAAAAATAACCTTTATTAATTGTGCAAACTGAACTTCCCATTTGGAATCATGCGCACGGCTGCCACTTGGAATTATTCAGTATTATTTTTTATTAATATATTAATACGTGTTGGGAGACAAGAGAACATTTTGATAAATACGCATGAAACGTGCCAGATTGTTGCATATTTAGAGTCTCTATTTGCACAAAGCAATGACGTGAACATATGGCTCACAAATTCTGAAGTCTGATCCTGTTAGATAGATGGATGCTGGTAATTTATCATGCGCAGGCACAGGTAGGGAGATGAATTGTAAAACCCTTTAATGGCTTCTGGCCTCCAGGCAACAAACCTTTCTGGCCTTTCTCTCTCTCCCCTCGAAGGCATCAGCATCTCTCTGAAGTAGGATTCAAGGATGACGTCCACAGGATACTTTTTCTCTAAGTTTTAAGGAACAGATCGGGAGGGCTTGGTTATGAAGAGACCTAGGTAGAAATCCAGTATTCTTGCCTGGGAAATCGCATGGCCAGAGGAGCCTGGCAGGGTCCATGGGACTCCATAGTCCACGGGGTCGCAAGAGTCAGACACAACTTGACTAAACCACCACCAGCCAACAGAATGCTCTACAGAGATAAAAAGCAGACTGTCTTTTCCTCTGTTTTTGTTTTTTGTTTTGCTTTGTTTTTTAAAAGAACTTGTAGCTTTGCATACTGCAAACCTTTCTGTTTCCCTTCTCCCCCAACTGCCACCCTGTGGGAACAAGGAATAATAATTTCTAATGGCCTGGGGGGGCGGGGGAGGGGCGGCATGCTGTAAAGCCTTGGAAGTGATTTGAGAACTCTTGACTCCTTCAGACTCCTCGGTGCCAGAAACTATAAATAGGAACCCCTGGCAAGAGGGGAACAAGGGACAGACCTTTCACTTCTGCGGAATGCTCTTGAGAAGGAGGGAGGGAGCGAGCAGGAACGTTTTTTAAGTATTTTTCACGAAACCAGCTTCATTCCTTTGACAGCAGAGCTGCGTGGCATTATGGGAGTTATCTGAGCAGGACTCAGAGCTCAAGAATTTTACTGCAGCGGCTGCTGTTGATCTGACGGGATTGAAAAATTTCCTCATTGGGGAGAAAACGTTGACAGAGTATTTATTTATTTTTTGGAGTAGGTGTCTCGTGTGGACTGAATTACGTCCTCCCCAAATTCGTATGTTGAAATCCTGACCCCTTCCCCTCAATGAGACAGTATTTAGAGATAGGACCTTTAGTAAGGTAACTGATACTGAATGAGGTCATAGGGTGGGTCCCTAACCCTATGGGACTGGTGCATTGGAAGAAAGGAAGAGACAATCCACACTCAGAGAAAAGGCCACGTGGAGACCCAGACACAAGGCAGCCATCTGCAAGCCAGGAAGACAGCTCCCACCAGAAACCAACCACATCGGCACCTCGCTCTCGGAATTCCAACCCCAGAACCGTGAGAGAATACGTTGCTATTGTGTAAGCCACCTGGTCTGTGGTGGTCTGTTGTGGCAGCCCACCCTGACTCACACAATGCCGATTAACACTGGAAGGTGGATTTCTTCTCACCTGGGGATGTTAAGGGCTTCCCTGGTGGCTCAGACGGTAAAGAATCCGCTGCAATGCAGGAGACCTGGGTTCGATCCCTGGGTTGGGAAGATCCCCTGGAGGAGGGCATGACCACACACTCCAGTATTGTTGCCTGGAGAATCCCCATGGACAGAGGAGCCTGGTGGGCTACAGTCCACGGGTCACAAAGAGTCAGACATGACTGAGCGACTAAGCACACGTGAGGGGACGTTAAACAGCTCAGGACGCATGTTAGGGTCTGAGAGGCGGCCGTGTGGTTAAGGGAATTGGCTGCTGGACTCGGGTCTTGTTCACATCCTAGTTAGCGGCTCTCTGAGGGCGTGACCTCCACCAAAAGACCATTTCTCTGCATGGCTCCTCATCTGTAGAAGAGGAATTGTAGTACTTTATACCTGCAAGATCGTTGTGAGGTTAGACGCTTCAGTGTATGCAGAGCAAGTCACAAAGGCTGCTATCAAATTTGCTCTACCAAATTGCAGCTCTGTCAGGGAGGCTGGGAGCCTTGTGTATTTTCAGGGTTTTTTCCCCCCCCCAATATTTTGAGTTTACAAAGAGCTTCCTTAACCACGATTACATTTGATTTTTATAGCCATCTTTTGAGGTTAGTTGGAAAGGAAACGTTACACCCACTTGAGGGAAGAGGAAACCCAAATTCAGAGAAGCCAAGAAACTTTCCCAAGCTCGATTTCCTAACAAATGTAATAAATCAAGCAGAGCCAGGCTTCAAATGTAAGTCCCCTGACGCCAAGTCTCATGCTTTCTGAAAAATTTCTAAATTTGCTCTCTCTCTGAATTTTTCCCTTCCCCCCTCATTCCCTCTTTTCTGGTCTTTTTTTTCACCAACCTTGTATGGAGTTTCTATTATGCTCCCGGCATTTCCCCTCTTTCCCTGAATCTGTATTTCTTTTCTCTTTATTCATTTTGACCTGGAGGCTAGGTGTGTCCTGTGTGTGTGTGTGTGTGCGCGCGTGCACACACACCTGCCGGAGGACGACCCTCCGCCTTTGCTACTAACCTGCCAGTCTTGAGCTCAAAGAAGTCGGCACTCAGCCTTCAAGGGCGTATTATAAATAGAGCCTCAACAGCACTCTCTCTTCTTATCTGAAAACTGACACCAAACAGAGGCAATCAGGACAAAAAGAAGGAGAACACGGGAGTGGTAGAGAGATAATCAATATCTCTAAATGATTTGAGAACAGAGATTCCCAAAAGAGAGGTGAAAAGAGACCTGAATATGACGGCCTGTGAGAGCCCGCCCGGCTCTTCTGAGGGCGTGAGGGATGAGGCGCTGCTTGAAAAAGCAGATCTCACGTTATGATGCTCGTGTCTGGGAAAATGTCAAAAATATCTCTGATTCTCACAACACAAACTGTAGAAACTGCAGCTCGGCAGAATCTCTTTGACCCCTGAAGCTGTGCAGGAGGTGGGCTCTGAATTGTGAGGTGAGATAGTCACCCTGTGTTTTGGGCTGTGTGGGATGTGAATTTTAAAAGCTGGGCGACATTATTCTGCAGTCTTCAGAAGAGAAGCAGGGCCTGAAAGTTAGGAGTCGGTGCCTGAAAGGATCGCATGGAGTCTGAAATGACCATCCAATTCCTTATTTTATAGGTGAGGCAACCATAGACCCAGAGAGAAGTCTCTGGCTGGAGGGCTAGTGGTTAGGGTGCCTCACCAGCACTTGCAGGGAGGGGCGTGTGGGTGAAAAGCTAGGGAACCTCCAAGCAGCCTTGCTCTAATTCTTTGATAAGAGAATTAAAATGTGTCTGGAGGAGGCTGGGACTCATCCAATGCACTGGCTCAAGGGGCGTGAAGGAAGCTTTGCAGTGGAGGTTGCGGATTACTTCTTGCTGTTCTAGACGTGCTGTAAGAGGCCACGGATTGTCGGGTAGGTCTTTCCAAAGACCTGACATGGTGGATTGGACAGTAAAAATGTGGAGGATCATGAAGTAGCTATCGGCTTTCTGTGCAGAAATAATGACCCTAATCCCAAGCCCCACAGTGACCTTGTCCCCAGATCCGACCCAACACTGACCTTCAGCCTGACCCTCACTGAGACCCTCATTCTCAGGGGATTTGACTCTGAGGTCAGCCTAACATTGCCTCTGACCTTCCCACCCTGGAGCCTTACGTGAACTCGATTCTCAGCTTGTCCCTGCCTTTAACTGGACCCTCATCATCGCCCTATCTTGAAAACCTTTTCCCCTGATCCTGAAGCAGACCCTGACCCAGACTCTACTCCCACACGGGCCCAGAAACTGGATTTGACCTGACTCTACGCTTTATGCTGACTTTTACCATATCCCCTCAAGCTGACACTGACCAGGACCATCAGTGAAGCTTTACTCTGGCTATCTTCCTCTCTCTGAATGTGGCTTGAACTTGAACTTTCTCTGACTCTCATGCTGACTCTGACTGTAACCTTCACTCTGAACTTCATCCTTATTCCCACCATTTCTATAACCTTGACCCTAAATACACAGAACCTCTGCTTCATCAACCTGATCCTCACTCTGACCCTAATGCCCTCATTTACCTTATTTACCTCAAAGTGGCTCTGATCTTGACGTCACCCTGACGTCACTATCTGACTTCCTTAAGCCCCCAATATTACTCTTGGGTGATCTTGACCCTGTTCATCGTTCTGAACTTGATTAGCACCCTGACCTGACCCTTGTATTACTCTCACCCTGAAGCTGACCCTCACTTTTTTGTCACCTTCTTGATCCTCAACATGACCCTAATCCTGATCACACCTTGACGTTTACCTCCCACTGACAGTGAACGGGACTGGAATCTCAACCTGACCCAGATCTCCATCCTGCCCCTCGCATGAAGAAGGACAATTACTCTGAGTTTCATCATCGCTTCCACCTTGATCCTGAAATTTCATTCACATGTTTACCCTAACTCTTATCAGGACCCTTACCCTGACCTTGATGGTGATCATTGATCTTCAACCTGACCCTCACCCTGACACTGACTCTGAAAAGTACACCCACCCTCACTCTGAACTTGTACCAGACCTTCTCTTCTGTCACCCTGACACTAACTCCCTCACTGACCCTGACCTCAACATATACTCTGACCCAGATCCTAACACCTATCCTGACCCTCGTCATGATCCTAAAGCTCACGGTCATTGTGACTTTGACCCCTAACCTCCCTGCATGACCCTCAATGTGAGTCTGACTCTCATAATGCTTTTCAGAATGGTTCTGACCCTGTCAATTACCTACCATCACCAAGTTGGGTCTGAACATGAAATCTTGTACACTCTCATACTAATTTCACCTAGATTTCTTATAACTAGCAATAAGAACATACTTTTGAGAACTATGTATAGTTCTGAACTTTCTTACATTTGTAGTGTATGTTTTAAAATGTGCTGCTTTGACGTGTCAATAGGGTCTACTTTTGAAAATGTGTGGTTCTCATTGATTTCTCAATAAGAATTTTCTTTGGAGATTAGCATCTGATTTCTGTACTGCTAGTTTGTTCACACAAATGTGATTTTCAGTGATACATGCCTTAACTCACAATAAGAAGTTACTATGAAAAAAAAAAAAAAAAAGAAGTTACTATGGAGAACAGTGTGTAAATATGAACTTATTTTCACAAATATGGATTAGAGTCCTCTTACCTTGTTCTAACTCACAGGAAGAAAATGCAATGAAGATGCTGGTGAGTTTCTGAGGGTTTTTTGCTTATATAAATCTTATTTATATCTGCGTGTAGGCAAACAGAAAGGAGAATTGAAAAAAAATTCATATTAATGGAAAGAAGCTCAGTCTCAGATATTTCTCGAAAAATAAACTTCTTGGTGCTTCTCAGAGTAAACTAAGATGAACACAAGTGTGGATGTTTGTCTCAAAGGCACACCCTTAGAGCTAATGAGGAAGAGTCTAAGCAGTAGTCGTGAAAAGAGTCCGTATTAGTATAAACAAGCTCAGTTTCAGACATTCTTTTCAAAGATAACTGTATTGCTTTTCAGAGTAAAGCAAGATAAATATAAGTACAGCGCAACACTTGAAAAGGCACATTCTTATTAAAAAGACAAAAAGATAAAAATTTACTGTTTACTAAGTAATTTTAATTAATCCTTTATTCTTAAAATGTCCATGGATTAAAAAATATGCAAGTATTTTGATGAATAATACATTTTTGTTTGTATTTGCCTTTTCAGAGCCTTTAATTAATATGACATAAACGCTTATAAAAAATTACCTACATGGTTTTTAACTTTCTGTCCTTTAGGTGTCCCTTATGTTTAGAGAAAAAAGAAAGGAAGGATTATTTAAAGAAAGTACTTGGTGTGGACACAAGCACTGCAGAGATACAGGTGTATGCATAAGAGGCGATTTTCTGTTTATTTTCAAAAGTTATGCACTTCATTCACACAATAAATTTAAGATGATATTTTATTTAGTATACTGACAATTATAGTTTAAAGTTTAAAACTTTAAATTATCTACTCATATGTTTCATATCTATGTGTCTCTTGAGCTTGCCAGGTTGTTCAGGGGTAAAGAATCCACCTGCCAAAGCAGGAGACACAGGAGATGTGGGTTTGATCCCTGGGTTGGGAAGATCCCCTGAAGGAGGAAATGGCAACTCACTCCAATATTCTTGACTGGAAAATTCCATGGACAGGGGAGCCTGGCAGGCTACAGTCCATAGAGGTTGCAAAGAGTCGGACACAACTGAGTGAGCACACCCACGTATGCATGTCTTGGTGCATACAGAACAGGTATGGATCTTTTGCTACAATTTGTTACACAAGTAAAGTGCCCAAAGAATAATATTAAAATTTGAGCCTTTTCTGTAAAATTATTACTTTGTGCCCAGATCAACAGAAGTTCCTTTTTGTCACCAAATGTTAACTGCTGGTTAACTATTAATGCTTGTGTTTTTTGCATACTCTTCAACCACTTTCTCAGCAAGTCCCTGGATAGCATTGACCCAATTTGTTCAAAGTTAAAAATCATCCTTTTTAACAAAGTTAAGTCATCCTTTAGACTGACAACTTCCACAAATAAATGAGTTCAGATGACTAGCATAATTGTCCTCATTCGTGGTTGCCTGCTCTCAAAAAATAAAAGTGCAAATATTTATACAAATATGCTCTTGAGGTAGCTCACATATTCAGAGTTACTTAGAAACAAAGGTGTTTCTGGGATTTCCCCAGTGGTCCAGTGGCTAGGACTCCTTGGTCCCAATGCAGGGGGCCTGAGTTCAATCCCTGGTCAGGGAACAAATGACTGCATTCTGCAACCAAAGATTCTGCATGTGGGACTAAAGGATCCTGCATGCCATAACAAAAAGATTCCACAGTGAAGATCAAGGATTCCACATGCTGAAGCTAAGAACCAGTGCAGCCAAATAAATTAATAAGTATATATATATATATATATAAAGATTTTTCTAACCTTGAAAAATCTAAATAAAGTGGACAACACATTAAAAAACTTTTAGGTACTTTGTTAGTACCTAAGAAAATAGCTGTAATGAAAAATAAAAGGTCAAAGACTAAGACTTAGAATCTCATAGCAATGCTTCAGCAGACCATTACTATGTTAAAAAAATTTTTTTTTACCTAGATAAATACTCTTATAATCATGCAGACAAGAGAAATCTTTGAGAAATTAAAAAAAAGTCAGAAATACGTCCCTAATTCAATTTGGGATGTTCATTACATTTCTGGATGGATGATTATGCCAAAACAATTGCAGAAGGGAGTTCAACAACAGTTTTTCATGATATTGCCCAGGAAGCAAAGATAAATCTGCAACAGTGTCAGATCATCACCAGTGGCCTAATTTTACAAGTAGACACCAGGGATGTTTCCAAAACAAGTCTTACTTGCCAACCATACAACCCTTAAACTGTCAAGGTGGGTGGATCCAGAACAGGAACAAAGAGCCCCAGGGTCCTTTAAATACTTCTGAACGGACTTCATACAAATACATTTTGCAGTAAATTAGGAATTTGTTGCTTCTGTTGTATATTTACTGTCAGAATGCATCTAAGCTTTTCTTTGCTGGAGAGCTATGCCCAAACTTGGGGTGGAGTGGGGGTGGGAGGGGGTGGGTTTTTGTTTTCCCACCAGGGGAATTCCCACTTTCTCCTTTAATGACTGAGATACTCATTTCACTATTACTGCGATCAAGTGCTTTTACACAGAAACTCCACTGTCCTTATCACCTACAAGTCAGGAACAACCCAGAAGACTAAAGGAATTTTAGAACTAAAATTAACTAAGGTTTCAAAAACCCTTGGGTCTTTGCAAATTCCAGCGCGAGGGAGTCCTACTCAGCCCCTGGAGTGCTCGTTAGCGGCAAGAATAGGGTTTACAGGGAGATCTGTTGCATCTTCCTCCTTCCTCAAAAGGAAGAAAGACACAGCAGGCAGGGTCGAGGCTCAGATAAACATCATATTGTGACTACTTGTTCCTTCGAGAAAGTGCTCTTGAGCTGGGCAGGCCAGCGGGCTCGCTTCAGCGGCAGGAGCGCACGCGCTGGGTGTCTCCACCTGCTCGTCTGTGGTCCATATTTTAGGCGTGGATTCAAGTTTGCAATGGCATTTTTTTTTTTTTTTTTTTTACCATTAACAAGTAAAATTAGGTCAGGGCTACGCAAGGGAATCTCAACAGAATAGTTGAAGAGTATGCATAAAGCATTGAGAATTAACAATAATTTGGTGACAAAAGGAACCTCTGTTTATCCTGGATTAAAATAATAATTTTACATGAAAGACTTAAATTCAAATTTATTTCTTAACATTATTTATGTAATGCATTTTAGTAAAGGGTCTATTGATATACACTTATTTGTATGAATTCAAGCATACACATATATGCAAACATATAAATAGGAGATAATTTCAAGTTTCTGACAATAGCTTTAAAATATAATTACCCTATATATAGGTCTGTATATCTGTGAAATCGTTATACCTAGTATAGTTTCTATTAAAATGTATATACATTAGCATTAATTAGTTAATACTGTTAATTACTTAGTATCTTTAATTAAAGTAAGCAACTCCTTTTTTCTTCTTTAAACATTAAAGATACCCAGAGGGTAGAAAGTTTAAAACCATCCAGCTTTTTTCTGAAAATAGTCTTTATTTTCTATTATTTTAACATTTTTGAAATGGTAAGAAAAAAGGTATTCTAACTCTACCCAGGCTGACCCCACAAGGCCTGTGCCCATGTATGCATTTGATTTGTCAGTGCCCTTGAATCAATGACTCCTGGGAACACACTTGTCATTGAATAACCCGGGCTTATTACTGGTTGTGTGGAGGGAGAATGTGCAGCTCTGGTGTGCCACAGGGTGTCTCAGTAAGAGACTGGTAGAAAATAACTCTTAGAGAATTTGGTCTTTTGCTGGGTGATTTGGGGAAGGTCTAGGGAAGTGAAGGGTTTGCTGTAGACTGGCTGTTGTTAGAAAACGGGGCCAGTTCTATAATCCAGTATTTTTGCGGATACACAAACTCGTAATTAGGTAGTAATTTAAAGTTTATACTTACAGCTCTAAAATGTAATTTAATTGTCAGTTTACTAAATAAAGCAATATATAGATCATATTACATTTATTATGTGAATGAACTGCAGCAACTTCTTAAAATAAACACATGGAAAATCGAATAGAATCTCTCAATCAACTACATCAATTATTATTTTTAATTGAAGTAATCCTTCTTTTCTTTCTTTTTCTGTAGTCATAAGTGACACCTAGAGGACAGAAAGTTAAAAGCCATCCAGGTAATTTTTTGGTGTCAGCATTATCTCATATTAATTAAAGTTTGATAAGACAAATACAAATATATATGTATTATCACCCAAAAGTTTGTGCATATTTTAAATCACTGACAATTTAAGAAATAAGGAGTCAGTTAATAAGGGGTCACTATGGTTTATAAACAATGTTTTATATCTTTTTTTCTTCAGGTAAGCGTGTACCTTTGAAGTGAATCTGTTTTGCTGTCCTACATTTATCTCGGTTTGCTGTAAGGAGAAATAAGGACTTTCTTATGAAAGGATTGTGTGAGGCTGAGCCGATTTGTGAATTGTTCTCAATACAGTTTCTCATTTGCCTAAACTGAGACATATGCAAGATTTATGTGAGGAAAAAACAGAAACAAAACTCAAACGCATTTCATCTCAACTGCTTTTTCTTCCTATGAGTTTGAACAAGCTTCAAGCTTAAGACTTGCCTAAGTTGTGTATGTGAAAGAGCTCATAGTTATGAATTGTTTCCAACAATAACTTCTTTTTGCAAATTAAAGCAAACAGTTGAAAACTGTATGTATGTGTACAGACAAGGTGTAAAGAAGAATCAAGCTCAGAATCAAAGTTTCATCTCTAATAAAGATGATGGTCTTGATGCTACCAAAAAATAAAAACTTACTTTTATTTAGCCAAGGGAAAAAAAAAACCTTAATATCTAAAGAAAATTCTTAATGACTGTTAGAATTAGCAAAACTGAGCCTATACTCTGAGGCAAATCAATGAGGACCACACGTTCTTCTTAACTTCACTTTCTTACTTTGAGGTAGACTATCTTAACACAAATCGAAACAGCATATTTGAAAGCATGCAGTATGAATTCGAAACTTCAAAAGTATACATAGTTATCAAAAATACATTCTAGAGTTACAAGGAATCTTGATAAAACCAGAGTATAATTGTACAAGATTTCATATTCAAACTCATCCTGATGAAGGCAAGGCTTACATCAGAGCTCAGGTCATAATAAGAATCAGGGTCAGTATCAGGCTCTGGAAAGAGTCGAGGTATTGATTAAGTAGTTCATGATGACAGAGACTGTCAGGCTCAGGATGAGGGTAGGGTTGAGGTCACAGTGAGGTTAACAATGAGGGTCAGGACCAAGTTTTGTGTCAAGAAGAGGATCACAGACAGGCTTGACTGTGAGGTTCAGGGTCACTGTCACGGTGAGTGTGAGCTTCGGGTCACAGAAAGGATCAGGTTCAGAACCAGGGTCAAAATGTGTGTCAAGGTCAACCTAAGAGTCATGATCAATGAAGGGTTTATAGTCAGAGTGAAAGTAGAAATCAGAGTCAAGGTGAGGGCGAGTGTACTATTAGGTCAGTGTCAGGGTGTTGAGGGCGGGTTGTCATCAAGGTTACTCATGGGTTCATTGTGGGAATCAGGAACAGATGGAGGCCAAACAAGGGTCAAATCTGGGGTAAAGTTGAGTTCAGCTTCAGAAAAAAGGTGAGTATTAAGATCAAGGACAAGGTGGGAATGTAGGGTCACTGTTTGGAGGAAAGTCAGGGTGAGGATCAGAGTCAGATTTAGTATCAGTGTGACACAAGAGTGAAGGTGTATATAATCAGGGTCAGGGTCATTATCAGAGTCAAGGTAGGGTGACGGTCAGGTCCAGGGTGAAGGTAGTATGATGGTCAGGGTGAGCATCAGAGTCAAGATCTGGGTATAGTTAGAGTCAGAGGCAGCTTGAATGTCAAGTAAGCTACAAGGGTGAGGAGGTCAGAAACAATGTCAAGATGGCCTGCATATGCCCTGTGACACTTGAGCAGTACAATGGCAGAGAAAGGAACTTAATCATCTTTGTGTCCTCATACACAGTTTAGCACCTGGCAAATAGTGCTCATGCAGGGTGCTGGGAAGAAGTGGAAAAAAAGGGTTACTCTACTTAATTTATGTACCTCCTTCCTTTGTGTCTGAATTTGTAATCAATATGAGATAATTGACCTAATGATACAGCACTAGAATTGCTCGTCTTATAGCTGGAAGCTTTAATGAAAATGTCAGGATGGTGTATGCAGCCGAAAGCACCCATACCATTTACTCCTGTAGGTTCACTCTTTCGGACGTTCAGAGTTTTCTGTTTTCAAAAACACTTAATAAAATGCCTCATACTCAAGAGACAGGAATATACTGTCTGTTGTGTTCACCACTCTATCGTGTCATCAAGGACACTGCTTTTTCATTTTCGTTTTCATTCCTCGAGTGAGAACAGTGACTGGAACATAGTTGGAGTTCTGTAAAGGGTTAGTTGAAGGAGTGACTTTCTGGTACCAATTCTCATTGACAGCCGCTGTCTGCTGGCAGCAATTCGTTGAGCTGTGTGATGTTGTTTCAGCAATAGATTAGCAATGTCTGCATGTACACAATGAGCAAAGTGAGGATTTTTGTAATATGTTTGCCATGAATGTGTTAAACCATTCTCCTTGCCTTAGGTATCAGCTAACAACCTGAACAGTTAGTTGACTGCAAAGAGGAAGACTGTGGTACTGGATGGGAGAAGTGTATTAACCAGGAGGACTAAAGGGGTTCTGAGATGGAAATGAGAATTCTGGAAGACGGATTTTGCCGCTTCCATGTTTGGCTGAGTTCTCTGGTGGAAACAGAAGAATTTTAGGCTTTTTTTTTTATTCACTAGCTTTTTGTTTGTTTTATTTAGTTTTTCCACAAATCAAAAGGTTGTGCAATGCAACAGTGTTTTTAACATGATGCTAATTGAATGAAGCTAGTGATGTGCAACGAAAAGGTTTTCATGTTTATTTATTGAGATTGTGCATGCATTCTGTTAATTTCACACTCTTTGCACATGTATTCCTTCCTGAATTAGAGAAGGAGAAAAAAAAAAGCATTGTTGAGGCTCAGAGATAAAGCAGTGATTTTAAAGAACAAAGAAATGGATTTATAATTTCTCATCCCCAGAGTCTTATATCTTTCTCTGGTTAGAAAGCGGATGCACTTGTCATTTTTCAAAAGCTAGATTATCTCAAGGCTTTGTGTCCCAGATCAGACTGGGGGTGTCTGCAGCTGTTTTACTAAGAGCTTGAGAATTTGAGGAGTGGAGAAAGACCTTCTATAGCATAAATACAAAGGGCCTTATACTTCTCCCCGCTCAAACTTACAACGTGAACTGTGTCAGTGCTTGCTCAAGGAGCAGTCATTCTCATCTGGAATGCAGCACGCTTTGTTGGCTCTGTGATGGGCAGCTGAGTTTCCTGTCATGTTGTCACAGATGCAGTTTGAGGCATGAAAACTCATTGCCTAATTTGTTGTCACTTCGCACCTTCTTGATCAGTAGAGGCAGTCCATTGCACTGTGTGAGAATTATTCATTCATTCATCCAATGAGCATTTTGCCCCAGACCAGCACTCAGGTTACAGGATCAACTAAGGTCATCTGTTCCGAAGCGCATCTGTCTTAATTTCAGTTTCTTCTACAATAGACCCTGAGACAAAGACTTGGATGCAGGTAGTTTTTGGGGGGAGACACTTCCTGGAAGGACAAATGAGGAAGTGGAAAAAGTGAGACAGGAAAGGGGAAATAGTGATAAAGTGTGCATAAAATAGCAGATTAGGGCTCAGTTATCCTGGGGAACCTCTGAGAAAAGATGTAGAACAAGTACAAAATGTCCCTGTTAGAGTGAAGGGTGGAGCACTGATTTACTCACACTTCTTGATGGTGCCCGCGAAGCTCTCAGAGCAGGAGAGCATTCAGATAGAGGACAAGAGACACTGATTCCTGAGTTGAGATGCTGTCATTGTGCCAGGGACTGTTGACTACAACTGCCGGCAAACCAAAGAGATATAGGGCCAAGCAGCAGTATCATTTAGTGCAAAATCCTCACTTTATCTACTCCAAGGCAGGTCCAGTTTTAGAACTAACAAACTTCAAACTGAGGTAGATTTAAGGCTAGGTAGGTTGTGCACTACCGCTCCAAGGCTTGCCAGTTACACAAAATGAGTGTAATGTTTGTCTCCCCGAGCTGTGCAGTGAGAACTGCATGAAACATTTACAAGAACTACTTTGTGATTGTCATCTCTTGGAGCCATGCAGTACACAACCTGCAAAGCTGTACACTCAGTTTCTCTTTATTTATGTATATATTTATTTATTTAGCTGCACCAGGCTTTAGTTGTATCACCCCACCCGATCTTTGTTGAGGCATGCAGGATTTTTAGTTGCAACTTCTGAACTCTTAGTTGCAGCACGTGGGTTCTAGTTCCCTGACCAGGGATCCAACTTGGGCCCTCTGCATTGGGAGCATGGATTCAGCCACTAGATCAGGTAGTCCCCACACAGTTTCTTTTATATTAAAAAAAGTCTGAAGGGTAGATATTATTTTTGCAAGGGTGAATAAATTATTGTAAAGCATCAGACAGAAGACATTTCAGGAAAAAAGGGACTTCAGTTAATATGTTTGTATCAGCCCAGTGGTCGTTACAGATTCTAAATGTCCATCAGGCTCAGGAGATCCAGAAAACTTTGCCTAACAGCATCTTTTCTTGGCTTTTTAGATGGATATAGACCACAGACACAGCATCTGCACCTCACTGAGGGACCCAGCTGCTATTCAAATTCCCAGTCCTCTGGCCTTCCTCACCTACGTGGACAGGTATAGCTGCCATGCCTACAAGGTATGGATGTGTCACATTAGCTCCGAGAGTTTGCAGTCTCAGTTTTCTACCAATCCTTTAGACCATTCTAGTCCAGTGTTGCCCCAACAATTAGATGTTTCACAGCAAACAAGGCAGATAAAACCTTCCATGTGTATCTTAGTTTGTCATTTCCAGTGAGACAGAACTACAAGAAGACACACTCTGAAGTTGTTTCAAAGGCAGATCTTGGTTCAGCCCAGGGCCCAATGCGATATTGTGCATGATTCACTTGCAATATTTTGCATGATTCTTTGATGAATAAGAATACAATGTATATGAAACTTGGCCCTCATCTTCAAATTCCTGCCTAAAGCAATTGACAAATGCTACAAACTTTCATGGGCTTTGGGCTTTCCCGGTGACCCAGCAGTAGAAGAATCCACCTGCAATGCAGGAGACCTGGCAGGAGCCACAGGTTCGATCCCTGGGTTGGGAAGATCCCCTGGAGAAGGAAGTGGCAACTCACTCCAGTATTCTTGCCTGGGAAATCCCATGCACAGAGTCACAAACAGTCAGATATGATTGAGCCACTAAACAACAACAACATAAACTTTCATAAAAAAAAAATACATAGTTAAAATCAACCTTTTAAAAAAATTACAAATGAGTCTCATCGTTAATTGTAAAATATTTGGAAAAGAAGATAGGCACATAATATACATTGTAGAAATATGTGTCTTGCTATAATTTTAAATCTTGATCATAAGTTCTGTCCCAATTTTCTTGTCCATCTAAGCTTTCTTTTAGAGGACTATTTTAGAAGCTGAGAAGAAATACAAGTAGAGAAGAAAGATAGTATAATATAATCATCTACTATTATTGCAGAAACCAGTACTCGAGAAACCAAGCACCACACTTGGAGAGGTGGAGAACTCAGGTTTATTATACCGGCAGGCCCAGAAGAGTTAACACTTCAAGCTCTGAGCCCCGAACAAAGGGGTTACAGAGTTTTTACACACCGACAGGCATGATTAAGCGGGTTTGCGGGTTTGCAGGGGCTAGGGCAATTGCAAAGAGTAGGACAAGGGTGAATGAGATGAGCCCCAGTTCCTAGTATTGTGAGTCCCCACTTTCTGAGACCTATGTCATCTAGACTTTGCAAGGAGCAAGCTGAGTTCCAGAGGCAGAAAGGGCAGGAGGTTATGTAAAAATTTTAACTTTTCCTCTTCACTATTATGGACAGCAAGGAGATCCAACCAGTCCATCCTAAAGGAGATCAGTCCTGGGTGTTCATTGGAGAGACTGATGTTGAAGCTGAAACTCCAATACTTTGGCCACCTGATGCGAAGAGCTGACTCATTTGAAAAGACCCTGATGCTGGGAAAGATTGAGGGCAGGAGGAGAAGGGGACGACAGAGGATGAGATGGTTGGATGGCATCACCGACAAAATGGACATGGGTTTGGGTGGACTCCGGGAGTTGGTGATGGACAGGGAGGCCTGGTGTGCTGCGGTTCATGGGGTCGCAAAGAGTCGGACACGACTGAGCGACTGAACTGAACTTAACTGATTATTATTGATCAATTGTTGAAACAGTTTATCAGCACAACAGTAGTTCTGACTATTTTTCATGAATTAAAAATTAATTGTAGGGACTTCCCTGGTGGTCCAGTGGTTAAGACTTCACCTTCCAATGCAAGGGATGCAGGTTTAATCCTTAATCCTTAATCCCCTGGTCGGGGAGCTAAGATCCTGCATGTCTCACAGCCAAAAAGCCAAAACATAAAACAGAATCAATATTGTAACAAATTCAATAAAAACTTTTTAAAAAATGCATTATATACAAGCATAAAGTAAGCATACTGTGAGTACTTGTGTAGGTAGAGTACTCACTGAGTACTTGCCAAGAGTAAACCACATATGGCATGGGAAAAGATTTTATAGTTAAAACACTACAGAAAAATCACTTTGTTTCTGAGGGATTAGCCAACTGTATTCTAGCTTTTTTGAAGCTTATTTTTAATGATTTTTTTCTCTGGATTTACTAAGATAAAATCTAGGTTCTTTTTTTTTTTTTCTTCTAAATTTAGGTTCTTCTTTAGTCTTCTTGTTTAATATCTGCAAGCAACACAATCTCATTGATCGTCTCAATGACTTTTAAAAAGTGAGATGATTACCTGCTTTTGTGAAATGGCCATTCTATATTTCCAACCAGATCACAGTACAACTGGTTTCTCATTGCACCGGTTGGATTCACTTGTGCTACTGAGAGAGTTTGTTTCATTCCTTTTTGTAAAAAAATAATTATTTATTTTGGCTGCAGTGGGTCTTAGTTAACGGCATGTGGTATCTTTTTTAGTTGCAGCATGTGGGATCTAGTTCCCTGACCAGGATCAAACCCAGGCCCTTTGCATTGGGAGCTCGGAATCTTAGCCGCTGAAGCACCAGGGAAGTCCGGAGAGCTCATTTCTTGAATGAATACCATGGCAGGCCAATGACAGTGAACTCTGGGAGTGCACGGATCAGGGAAATTAGGCTAGGAATTGCTGTATGGATTACATATGCTCCTTTGTCAGGATCACATGCTCTGAATTGACATCCTTTGCTTTCCAACCCTCAGACATAGAGGAGGAATAGTTTTCTGGAGGAAAGGACACCTGAAGATTCACATAGCATTACAGACCTCTAGAATTGGTCTCCAGAAGTCTTGGCTGCCCGATGACTCTTCCCAATGCACATCAGCTTTGCTACATGCCTGAAGATGCAACTGTTTCTTATGGTCTCCTTCATTCCCTTCCTCCCTTCCTCTCTCCTGTTTGTTCTTCATTCTTCCAACAACTGAACTCCTTCTATGTGTCTAGCGCTGAGTACAGTGGTGAACTTGACAGACGTGGACCTTGTCTTCACGGATTTTATTTTTATTTATTAAGCTGCATCGGGTCTTAGTTGTCCTGTGCAGGCTTAGCTGCTCCGTGGCAAGAGAGATCTTAGTTCTCTGCCCAGGGATGGAACCGGCATCTCCTGTACTGCAAGGCGGATTCTTAATCTCTGGACTGAGAGGGAAGTCCCCATTCATGGCTTCTATAATCTAGTGGTGGAGACAGATGAGCATACAAACATAGAATTACGAATTGTGACAAGTGTGGGGGAAAAGCTATAGGAGAAATATAGTACGATGAGGGCGATGTGACAGAGAAGACAACGTCTCAGGAAACCACAGTAAGCTGAGCTTAGTAAAGGTCAAGGAAGAAGGAAAGGTGTGGAAGTGGGGGTTGAGTTTGTGTACAAGCCCTGAGGCAGAAGGTGTGGAGAAGATCAACTTCCCTGGGGGATCAAGAGCAGAGAAAGGTGCCTGGCAGGCCAGGAGGTTGAAGCAGTAGCCTTGGGCCCAATGATTCAAGTAAGAATATAAAATGTCTGTTGAGGAATAAAACCTGCAAGAGGAACTAAACATTAGCAGAGGACATGGGACTTGCACGTAAGTGATACAACGCTCTCTTGTGATTATTTGGGGGAACAGAGGCCATTTTTCAATGTCAGTAACATTAGACCTGAGAAATGACAAAGGTATTAAGTCACCTTTTTAAAGTGATTTTTTGAGCTCTAATTGGTTCACCCGGGGTTGGATGGAGATTACTATTCAGTATAGCATGAAGCCTAAAGTGTTCATTTAGGACTCATGCTGCTAACTCAGAGGAGTAAAAGGTCATGTCCTTTTGAATGGAGGACTGCTGTTTGTTTGACATAAGGTAATAAGTAATGGGCTTCCCAGGTGGCTCAGTGGTAAAGACTCCGCCTGCCAATGCAGGAGACGTGAGTTTGATCCCTGGGTTGGGAAGATCCCCCGGAAAAGGAAAAGGCAACCCACTTTAGTATTCTTGCCTGGTGGGCTACAGTCCATGGGGTTGCAAAAGAATCGGTCAAGACTGTAATGACATGCATCCACCATTATAGTATCAAATAGAATAGTCTCAATTTGCCTTTTCCAGAATGTTGGAAATCATCCAGTATACAGCATTTTCAGATTGACTTCTCTCAAACAGTAGCATGTTTAAGGTTCCACATGTCTTTTCACAGCTTGATGGCTCATTTCTCTTCAACACTGAATACCATTCTATTATCTGGGTAGACCACAGTTTATTTATCCGTTTACTTACTGAATGACATCTTGGTTACTTCCAAGTTTTGGCAGTTACGAATAAAGCTGCTACAAACATCAATTTGCAGATTTCTGAGTGGACATAAGTTTTTGACTGATTTGAAATACATGAAATAAATACCATGGAGCACAATTCGCAGATTATATGTTAAGACTACATTTGGATTTGTAAGAAACTGCCAAACTGTCTTTCAAAGTGTCAATGACTTCCTTTTGGGCTTTACTGTTTTCCTTTAAAAAACCAGGAGCCCAGACTTGATTTTAATATCTAAGCCACAAGTCGGCAGCTTAAATTAACTGAGAAAATAAATAGGGAAATCAGTCATCTGCATAAGGCCTGAGATAAGATGGTTCCCTTTTATTTCTTTTACTCTTGCATAGTTGTCCAGATGAACTGGAAATGGGGATACGGAATTGGGAGAAGGTTTTTATCACCTTTTCAGTCATTAAGTTTTGATTTATGAAGGTTTAAACCAAGTCGTTTTGCAGAAAGGAGAGGAAGAAGTCCTCTAAAGAATTAGGCAATGGTTTAGGCATCAAGGATGATTAAGAAATTGGACAAGAGGCAGGCTTCTTAGCCTAGCAGATTGTAAGAATCAAGGAACACCATGATAAAAAATGAAGTTGGGAGGATCAGATGTTTAGAAAGAAGAAAGTCTGTTATGGACACCAATGTGGTTAGCACTTGCTGATGGAATTAATTTGAAGACTAATAAAGTTCTTATGTGTGATTAGCCAGAAGATTGTGGGTTAATGGTGGACATTTTTGTTTTCAATTCCTAAAATGGGAAGATGGACCCCATTTCTGTTTTCCCATTATTTCCTCTACTGCAGAGAAAAAGAAAAAGAAAAAAAGGCTCAATTTACCCTTGAATTTCAGTAGTGAGTGGCTGAGAAAAATCATTTGTGTTGTCATCTGTGTCAGGGGTCACACAGGTGACATAACGATCAGTTGCCACTTGAACAGACGAGAGCAATTACATCAAAGGCACTTCCTTGTTGGATTTCAGTGTGACAGGCTTGCCAAATTGATGGGCAGTAAAAGCACACGGCACAAGGTTTTAGGATAATTTGTGGCTCAGCTGGTAAAGAATCTTCCTGTAATGCGGGAGATCTGGTTTTGATCCCTGGGTTGGGAAGATCCCCTGGAGAAGGGAAAGGCTACCCATTCCCAGTATTCTGGACTAGAGAATTCCATGGACTGTATAGTCTATGGGGTCGCAAAGGGTTGGACACGACTGAGCAACATTTTTTCCCCCCACATCCAATGAAGTGGAGATCTTTGTCAGAGAATGTAAAAATTAGCTGAGCAAATTTCATCCTGATTATTTTAATATATGTTTTAGAAACATAGCCAGAGCTTCTTCTTGGGTCAAATACTGAACAAAATCCAATAATGAGAGATAATTGATTCATGCTTGGTGAAATCTAGGCAGGTTTATATAAACTGGCCCATGGAAAAGACAAAAAAATTAAGCAATATCATGTGAGTGGCTGTCAGCTCGAGGGTCAGCAACAATAAATGATGGTAACAATTACAGCAGTACTATTTATTCATTAGAAATGGCCAGTAACGCAGGAAGGAAATAGAAATCATTTTTAATGTACCCAAAGATAACCAGTCATCATACAGATTTTTTCTGTGCATTTGTAAATCATATTGATATATTGCCTTTAAGATTGTCCGCATTGATTGTCGCTGCCTTGTAGTCTACCCTTGTATAATCCCCTCCCTTTGAGTGTAATTAGGTTATAAAATATTGTGGCTTCTGTCTCGGGTGCTCTCTCTGATGGAAGCCAGGGGCTGTGTTGAAAACTCCCACATGTAAAGCCCCCATGGCAAGAAACTGAGGGAGGCCTCCAGTCAACAGACATTAAGGAATGGAGCCACTCACTCCGGCATTCTTTGCAGAACTGAATCTTGCCAACAACCATGTGAGTGAGTTTGGAAGAAGATCTCCATTTGAGCTGTCAGATGGGGTTGCATCCCTGGCTGACGGCATGACTGCAGTGTAATGAGAAACTCTGAGGCAGCCAGGCCTAGCTATGCCACTTCCGGAGTTTAGACCCACAAAAACTCTGGGATGGGACACATTTATAGTTCTAAGCTGCCAAGTTATTAGAGTAGTTTGTTATTGCAGCAATAGATAATTAATATGTAAATGTTTCCAAAAACTGGATTAGAGTGTCTTCTGTCAGTCAGAGTTCTAGCAGCAAACAGAAGGCACCCAACTGGGATTTTGAAGAGAAACTTGGGCAGTGTTAGGAAAATCAATAAGGTGCAAAGAGGGAGCCAGTGCTGAGAACAGTGGGAAGCCATTATGCTCCCTAGACCTGCGGGAAAAGGGAGCCTGAGAGTGGAAGCTATTCCATGGGAGGGAACTGGGAAGGCGCAGGGAGGGAGCAGAGACAATCACCCTGACCTCTTTCTCCAGCAATCCTCACATCTGCCCATGACTTTCATTGGCCAAACCATATTGGAAACTAGGGAGCAATTCCTATGGGTTGGCTCTCTAGGACAGAAAATTAGAGAAGAGAAAATAAGAGAGTGGATTTGCTGGGGCATAAAGAGAGAAACCAACATATGCAAGTGCTCTTGCGCAACGTTTTTTAAAAAATATTTTTATTTGTTTATTTATTTGGCTACGTCAGGTATTAGTTGTGGCACGTGAACACCTAGATGAGGCATGTGGAAGTTAGTTAGTTCCCTGATCCCCTGGGATCGAACCTGAGTCCCCTGCATAGGGAGCTCAGAATCTTAGCCACTGGACCACCAGGCAGGTCCCTGTGCAACTGTTTTTATGTTTACCATCCTTCTGTATCATTAAAGATTCTTCTACATCATGGCTTTAAATAGATACATATGGATACTATATCTACATTATCTCAATCATGCAATGATGAACATTTTTGGTTGTAGAAAAATTCTTCTTTTGCTCTGGAAAACTGTGAAATGAGTATCCTTAGAGTCATATTTCTAAGGATTAAAAAAAATAGTTCCTTAGAGTACAATGGAATAAGTAGAAAAATCGAGGAATGAAAAACATTTTTTAGGGCTTTGGTATCTTGCCATATCACTCACCAGAAAAGTTGCTTTGATGCTCCCCCTAGAAAAATCTTGGGTGTCCCTGGTGGCTCAGTGGTAAGAGAATCTTACTGCAATGCAGGATATGTGGCAGGAGCCAAGGGTTTGATCCTTGTGTCATGAATATCCCTGGTGAAGTAAATGGCAACCCACTCCAGTATTCTCGCCTGGAGAATCCCATGGATGGAGGAGCCTGGTGGGCTACAGTCTATGGGGTTGCAAAGAGTCAGACACAACTCAGCGACTAAACAAACACACACTCTAGAAAAGTTTTTGCCTATTTGATAAGTTTAAAAAATGTTGTATTGTTTTAATTTTCATTTCGATGTTATTAAGGAATTTAAAATATTTTCACATGTTCATTAGCTACTTATTTTTCTTCCTTTGTGACTTTCCCCATTTCTTTCTACTGATATTGGTGTTTTTCTTTCTTTCTTTTTTAATATTTATTCATTTGGCTGCCCTGGGTCTTAGTTGTGGCATATGGGATCTAGTTCCCTGACCAGAGATCCGACCCAGGCCCCCTGCATTGGGAGCCTGGGGTCTTAGCCACTGGACCACCAGGGAAGTCCCTTCTTTTTAATTTATAGGAGCTACTTAGTATTAAGAATTCATTCTTGTCATATGTGTTGCAAATATTTTTCCTAGTTAAAAAAACTCATGCATAAACCTGTTTATTTACCTTAAGAATATTAAAATATTTACCTTTTCCTTCTAATAGTTTAATAGTCAAATTATGTCAAGTGAGAATTTTAACCCATTTGGAACTGTTTTTGGAGGTAAAGTATGAGACAGGGATGAAACATAATTTTCGGACAGTCTTGTTTTTTTTTCCTCACTCATTTGAAATGAAAACACAAACCTACAAGGAAAGCATAATCTTGTTGTTATCACTTAAAAGAAGACTGTCCTTTTTTTTTTTAACTTTTTATTTTGTATTGGGGTATAGCCAATCAACAATGTTGTGACGGTTTCAGATGAAAATGGAAGGGACTCAGCCATATATATACATGGATCTATTCTCCCCCAAACTCCCCTCCCATCCCAGGCTGCCACAAAATGTTGAGCAGAGTTCTATGTGCTAAACAGGTGTAGGTCCCTGTTGGTTATCCATTTTAAATTTAGCAGTGTGTACATGTCCATCCCAAAACCCGTAACTGTTCTTTCCCCACATCCTTCCTCTGGGAAACGATAAGTTTGTTCTCTAAGTCTGTGAGTCTCTTTCTGTTTTATAATTTCATGTTTATCATTTCTTTTTAGATTCCACATATAAGGGATGTCATATGAGATTTCTCCTTCTCTATCTGACTTACTTCACTCAAAAAGAAGACTGTCATTTAAAACAGAATTTTTACATTTTGTATTTTCTTTGCATACGGGTTGAGATATGTGAATATTTGTATTGAAAATGATTCTAACTATTACTTTATCTTTCAATAAACATCAGTAACAGGAACTTGGAACTTGGGTCTAGTTCTGGTTAAACATTATGTCCTTTATTTCCCCTAAGGTGGGCCTAAGTTATTTTTTTACTTGGCTGCATCGGCTCTTAGTTGTGGCATGTGGAATCTAGTTTCTTGACCAGGGATCAAACCTGGGCCCCCTGCATTGGGACCATGGGGTCTTAAGCACTGAACAACCAGGGAAGTCCCCTAATTTGTTTTCTGATATATTGTTTTTGATGTCTTGCTTATTTTTGTAAATACTACGAATATTTCAGAACTTGTTTAATCATAAACTTGGCTTACAGAGGTAGATTTAATTTAAGAAAACAATATTATTAGTATAGTTTCACATATTTCTGCAAACCAGTAGTTATTGCATTTCCCATTTTTTTTTTTAAATAGAAGATTTGAGTATATACTCTCCTTGCAATGTGGCAACAATGACAATGCATTGTAATATTCCATTTAAAAGTCATGCACAACTGGTAATGGATCTTTCTGTAAGCATTTCATGGAACAGGGGCCCCAGGTCATGTTTCTAATATCTGTATTTCCTAAAGGGTTTCCAGTGGCATCATGAAATATCCGATGGAGCTTTTACCTCTGTACAATAGAATGTAACATTTCTGTCTTGCTCTCTCTTAGGTCACTCACCATGGGGAAAACCAGCTGAGGACACTCAAGCAATCCTGGAGAGAGGTCTATGAGGTGAGGAACTGAGGCCACCTGCCAAAAGCTGGCACTAATTTGGTAGTGATGGAAAGATGCCGTTTTGGAGGTGGATCCTTCAGTCCTCACCAACTCTTCAGATACACCCTAGCCAATGCCTTGACTGCAGTCTTATCAGAGAGACCCTGAGTCTGAACTGAGATAGGCTTGTTGCTGAAATTCAGCCTCTGTCCACTGGTGCTGAATTAAATCTCAGAGACAGAGCTTTGGGTGAAATAGTGTTATTGCTTTGCCAAGCAAAGGGGCAACAGCAGAATAATGCCCTTAAGACTGTGAGTCCCACGCTGGAGTGGGCAGTGAGGAGTCTTATCATGTTTAAGGAATAGCGTGTGATCAGCTCGTGGACATTCTTTTGATTGATTGGTAGTGAGGTAATTAGGAGTCAGTATCATCAACCTGTGGTTTTAATTGGTCTGGGGTTACATGCTTGTGGGCAGAACACAGTTAACTTCTTCCACCTGGTGGGGATTTCAGTATCTGCAAAACAGCTCCAAGAACATGACTTAGAATATTATCTATAGTCTTTGAGGAAGAACTAAAGGTCCTTCCTTGACTGTTTAATGGCCAAAGTATTATTATCTTGTCTTGCTTGACCGTTTTCCTTTCTTTCTGCATTTTGTGACTTCTCTGATTAAAGGTATTCTTTGAAAAGTTTTTGTACAGACAGAAGGCAGGTGGATGAAACGGGTGGGGGCTCTATCCTGGGAAGGCCTCGCAGGGTCCTGCTCAGGCACTGGCTGGGACCTGGGACTTGGGACTCTGCAGCAGTGCTTGCACCTTTACAAATATCTCCTCAAGCAGTAAAGAAACTATAAGGGACTAAAAATAACTGATGCATGCACTGCCGGGGAAAGTTATGAACAAGATACAAAAGACCAAACACCCAACTATCACATCCGAGGAGCTGGGAACAAAAGCAGGTATTGCACATGGTCCTTGCAGACAGCACCTCCAAGGAGGTGCACAAAGCGCCCAAAGCATCCCTCCAGCCCGACCCCGGGATCTGCCCCCAGCCTCACTCCAAGGACCAGCTCTCCACCCCAACCCCTCCCCACCGTCTGTGAGGGAGCAAGCAAGGGCACCTGTTACTCATTTTCACTCCTTTGTGCTGCAGCATGAGTCCAAGTAAA
This sequence comes from Dama dama, assembly GCF_033118175.1. Classification (NCBI taxonomy): domain Eukaryota; kingdom Metazoa; phylum Chordata; class Mammalia; order Artiodactyla; family Cervidae; genus Dama; species Dama dama. The sequence continues at coordinate 39,909,979 of NC_083704.1, read as the reverse complement.
GGCTTAACTGAATTGTCTGGCCTCTTTTCAATTTTTGGTAACAAACTGCTCAGGTAAGCCACTCTCAGATTCCTGAATGTTCAGAATTTGAAACGCTAAAGGTATTCTGCTAATCATGTCTAGGTCATTTCCACTGGAAGAGAATAAAGACTGGAGCAGTGGTATGAAAGACACAGGGAAGAGAGGCAGACACAGAGCCTGCTAAGGCTGTAGCACAGGGTTTGAGGAAAGATGAGGGGTAAAATTTCAAGCCTGGGTGCACTGTGATCTCTGCAGCCTTGGGCCAGCTTCTGTACCAGTTGCAGAACCGGGATTCTCTGTACAATGAGGATGGCAATGGTGCTCACCTAACAAAGCAGCTCTGTTACAGTACCTTATCTGAGATGTTGTTCGCCCTTAATAGAAGCAAACTTAGAAGGTATTTATAATGTAAAGTCACTGTCCACTCCGAGAAGCTTATATTAAGTACTTAAAGTGGTCTTTGAGGTGTGCAACTGGTACCACAGCTAACGAGATGAGCAAATGAATAACTGAACAAGTGAATAATATTAGGTGCAAAAACTGTCCGTAAGGAGAAGTAGGGGCTTCCCTGGTGGCTCAGTGGTAAAGAATCTGCCTGCCAACACAGGATGCCCCGGTTCGATCCCTGAATCCGGAGAATCCCCTGGAGGAAGAAATGGCAACCAGCTCCATTATTTTTCCCTAGAAATCTCCATGGACAGACGAGCCTGGCAGGCTACATTCCCTAAGGTCGAAAAGAGTCCAACCCAACTTAGAAACTGAACAACAACAAGGAGAAGTAGAGGATGCTAATTTTTAACCCAAAGAAGGAATTTAAAAAAATTATTTATTTTTAATGGCACGTGGCACTTGGTTGCTGCACCTAGGCTTTCTGTAGTTGTGGCCTGTGGGATCAATAGTTGTGGCTCACAGGCTTAGTTGCCCTGCTGGTCCGTGGGATCTTAGTTCCCTGACCAGGGATAGAACCTGTGTCTCCTACATGGGCAAGCTGATTTTTAACCACTGGATCACCAGGGAAATCTCAAGAAGGAAACTTTTGAAGTGCTTTTCTATAGTTAATAATTTTCTAATGATGAGTCTGTTTTATGGAAACGTCTGACAAAATTTCTACAGATGAAGCCAAACGATAAAGCAAAAAGAAATAACATTGGAAGTCATGAAGCCAAACGATAAAGCAAAAAGAAATAACATTGGAAGTCACAGGCCTTCCCAGAAACTAGTCCGGCAGCTCCTTGGCCACGCCTCCCACTATAGCCACGCCTCTTTTGAGTTAACGCTTGGGCTTCACCCTGCGCTCACGGCGGTGGGGGCTTGCTGCGCCAGGTTCTCAGGCTAGGCTCATTTGCTCGCGAGAGTTCCTCCATCTAGCCTACTGAGAAGCTGTCGGACTTGGAGGCAGAGAAAAGTCGCGAGACTTGACTAGATCACCCTTTCCAGACTCCGCCCCTCCATCCCGGAACTCCTCCCGGCGCAGCTTCCCCGTTTGCACGTGTAATTGTTGTGGTTCAAGCTCACGTGGCCGCGGAGGTGCCGGCGGCTTCCAAGATGGCGGCGCCCGGTGTCAGGTGCCCGTGACTCGCCTCTGTCAGCCTTGAATTATAACCCTGAGCAAGTCTATGGGGCCATGGACCGGCCTGGGTTCATAGCCTCGCTGGTGGTGAGTACAGGGCCTTAGGAGGGCCGGAGTCCTGCACCGGAGCCCGTGGTGTCTTCTCTGTCTTAGCACCTCCTTCCGGTTTTGCAAGGTGAACCGTCGCTGGGTCACCGGTCGCCAGGTCCGGGAGGACGCGCCGGGGTCCTGGGCCGCGCCGGGGCTTGTGTCAAGTCCCTAAGTCTGCTACGTGTATGCCAGAAGGGGACAGGAGTGGGTTAGCGGTGGGATTCTTCACTCGTCCCCCGCACTGCGGTTTATTTAAAGGAAAAAGAAAAGCTTACACTTTGGAGAACTTGGCAGTTTATGAAATATTCGCAAGGACGCTCAAGCCGCTTCCAGACCTGTTGGCCAAGACTGTAGTTTTGCTGTATCTTTTTTATTCTCGGAAAAGGATGTATCCCTTCATTCAGTACACAGTTAATCGGCTATTCTGCGTCTGAGTATTTTTCTAGGCTTTAGGTATGTACTGATGAGCCCAAATAGCCGCGCTATGCAGTCAGTGGTGTATAATAGGAAAGAAAAAGAATCAACGTGTCTTAAAAAACAACCGCCCTGCCAAAGTCCTTCAATAAATATTTTGAAAACAAGTCCAGTAGGGTTTACTAGATACAGTGGTGAACCAGACAGATTGCCTGTTTTTTTCATTGTGGGAGAGTGGGTAGAGGCAGAAAACAGACAAATATCTTTACAAAACCTTTCCTGAGAAATGGAGACCCAGAGGGCTTTCTTCATTCAATTATCAAATGTTTTCTGCAGGTTTGGGAGATAACATGGTGAACAAGATAGACCTGTTCTGGTGGTGGAGGGTGAAGAGGGAAATGGTTGTTAGCCTAAATGACGTTGAGGGTTACTTTCAGCGTGGTGTTGAGAGATGTGGAAGGGGGATCTTACTCAGACGTGTGGAACGTTGGTTTTAAATCCAGATTTGTTGAAATCTGTGGAAGCTAGGTTTTAGAGATGCAGAGAGAGGCTTTACCACTTTTGAAGGCGTTTTCCCGTACAGCTCGTGAGATAGCAGTAGTACTTGTGAGGGCATTGCTCTGTGCGGAAGTAGGGTAAGCTTTTTAGGTACAGTATCTGATTTAATTCTGACAAACAATTGAAGTCTTCTCCTAGTTCTCTCAGTGAGGGAACTGAGGAGTGATATGTTAGATAATTTGTTCGAAGTCACACAAGTGAGATACATTTCATGTGTGTTAGTGTCTGAGCTCAGATCCCAGGCATTGTAACATGGGATTTTGTGCCCCTTATTGCTCTTTAAGACTGTCTCTTAAGTCAGCAACAGTAGCAGTTGCTGAAAGCAGGTGTCAGTTAAGGAAACATGGTTTCAAAATTTATTTAGGATTTATTAAATAATGGTACATATGCATACTTTTTAAAGTGTAGTTACAGAGAGTAAAATTAGGATTGATTGGTCGAAGTTTCAAGGACAGTTTTGCTCTGGCTAAATTCATTTCATGTGCAGTTTCTCTGCCATATATTCTGCCTGCTGGTACTGTGGTTGCCCTTGGAGATTTGATGGCAAACAAACCAAAGCATTACCATAAGGTGCTGTGAAAGAAATGAATTGAGGTATTACTGAGAGAGAATCATCTTGGAGAACTAAGATTCAGCATGCTGCATGGCCTCAAAAAATAAAACTCAATGACAATGACCACCCTCCCCCGCAAACATGGTTAGTAACCTTTTGTTACAGTCATTAATTCATGTATTCTTCTAATAGTTATTAAGTGCCTACTATTGCCTACTGTGTACTGGTGCTGGGAACATATTGGTGGACAAAACAGGTATGGATCTTACAGTCTGGTGGGACACACACACAGACTTTGAAGAAATGGTCAGATGCTCAACTATAGAATTAAAATTCCAATCGGTGTAGAACAAGAGGGTCTAAACGCAGACTTGGGGGATTAGAGAGCATCATGTACACAGTCCTAGAAATGAGCGAGATCAGATGACTCAGAGGAAAAAGGTCATGGTGGCAAGAAGGTACCTGGCAAAACGTTAATGATGGAGTTGGGGGTGGAGATGTGGGGGCGGGGGGGCGCGGTGGTGAACTTCTAGAGGCTTGCAGACTGTACTGTGATTCTGTTTTTCATCCTAAGGGCTTTTGGAAGCTTTGAAGAGCGTGGAAATCTGTTTTACAAAGAAAACTCTGCCATTAGTGTAGAGGGTCAAGAAGTGCTGCTGGGAAAGTTGGTGAAGGGTGTGGAAGAAGGCAGTTCTCATAGGAAGCCACAGCTTTGCATTGAGGAGGTTAAAGTCACTGGTGGCCACTTCACTGTGGAGAAAACCGAGAATGTCAGGGAGGGATGCTCTCTGGAGAAGCCATGTTAATGTTTTTCTTGTTCTTAGTTGTGGTCTAGGCTAGGGGCCTGTGATCATTTTGCTTAGTTAAATTAGGCAGGTGGTTTAGTTTTTGTCCTGTAGTTGAATAGCTGTGATTTTTGTTTTTCCTGTTTTTGCCGGCTTTCTTTCGAGAAATAAAGGTTTCATAGCATGTAATCTTAACTTTCTTCAACTCCCAGAGGAATTTCTAAGCACTGATTAGACTCTTGCTGTCTGTAACACTTTTAAATTAAGGTTGTGGTATATATGTTATCTATTGTATATGGTATCATGATCTCAATAAATTGTTATGGTGAGGTAAGGCTTGCTGGTTATCTGTGTTCTGTTCTTTTTGGATTTTGTCTAGTACTTAGGATTTTCTGTGTAAGCTACCATAAATCTTGAATCCTTTGGTAACCTTTTTGATATGTGATCATAAATAATTTCTCAGGCTGAAGAAAAAAAATGGTAGAGTTCCTTAAGATTCAGTTGATGCTGACTTGATGTAAAATTATAAGCATTCCTTAAGGTTTAAGGTTTTTAAAAAAATCTTAAACATGTTGCTGTGTGTCTAAATATATATGTATTCTTAATCCTGTTAGCTGTATTTTTTTCCAGTCTCATGAATTTACATGATATTTGAGTTATAGAAGTTTGAAATCCCCAGAAGAAGTTAGTAGCTCTTGATTCATGATTTGCTAGATAAGTAGATTGAATCTGATCGTTTACTCTCGGTATACAAGAATTCTGATGAAAGAAGGGCTGGAGAATCAATGCATGCAAAATAGCCAAATAGATTAAAAGAGTAATTAACTTACTGATTAAAATTTAGCAGTAGATAGCAAGCATCTTTGTGAACCCCTTCCTAAGATTAAAGAGAAAATTAGAATGAAGTGCAGCATATTTTTAAAGGAATCAGTCATATCAGACATTCTCACAAGAATTTTAGTTTTCCCTGTGTTTTGAGAAAATGAAGAGGCATGCAAAATATTTTATTACATATTGAATTTATAAAATCCTTAAAGAATAAGTGAGAAGAATGTTGAAAAAATTGACTTTTCTTTTTCTTTTTAACTTTCCTAATTGTGACCTTTGCCCTGTGGTTTAGATGATTTCTTTATATCCAGAAAGATATTCCACAGTGTCTTTTTTTTTTTTTTTTCCTACTCACACTGATACTCTCCTGGCACATCTCTGTGTTCTTTTCGTGACAACTTTTTAGGTCATTTGCAGAGTGGCCTGCATGGTTCTGTCATGGCTTTCAAGGTAGTGTACACTAATTTTTAATAATTGACCTATGCTAGCTCATTGAAAAACAGATTATTTCATTTCTCATCTGAATAATTTCATTTTTCCAGTGAACTCTTGCAGTGGTTTTATTGTGCATGACAAGTAGAGCAGAAAGTGTTTGCTAGGTACTAACCCTTATACCACCTGAGCACTTTGTAATCCCAAAGGATGGAAACAACAGATGATTTTGAACTCTGCCTGTATGTTTGAATAGTATTGATTCCTCTTTTCTGTGTCATGGAATATATAGTTTTTAATGTCTGCTTTTACTTTTTGAATAGGTAATATATCACATAGGTCAAAGTTCAAAAGATAAAGTTAGCAATTCAGTTTAAAAATAACTATATAGGAACCATATTGCTGCTTCATAATTCTTCCATTTACTTGCTATAAAATGGTGTTGATTCATGTCTTTAAATGGTACCTCTAGACCATGTGTATTGACCTTTCTCTTCTGCTGTCTCTGAGCTTCTGTTTTTCTGGGTTTCTTTTTGCTATGACTCAGCTGTAACCAGTTTTTTAAATGTTCTACTCTACCTATGCTTTACTGTAATCACAAGGAGCAGACTTGGTTTTCAGTCAGTTTTTAAAGTACACCTTCCCTAAAGCAACATGGGGTCTCTTGGGAGATGATGCGTTTGGGGCAGGTTTAATGCTCTCTAGGAATTTAGCTCTATTTTTTCATTTATTCTCTTAAAAATTATCAAGGAATTTTCCAATATACAAAAAGTAGAGAAAATATCAAGAACCCTCAGATATGTGATTCTTTTTTGTTTTAGTTCTACCACTTTATTGCTACCAACCCATCTCCCTCCACCCTCGTGCACACATGCTCAGTCATGTAACCCCGTGGACTGCAGCCCGCCAGGCTCCTCGGTCCATGGACTTTTCCAGGCAAGAATACTGGAGTGGGTTGCCATTTCCTTCTCCACGTGATTCTTAAAATGTGGATCTAGATTTCACAGGCAGCATTACCCATTTAGAATGCAAATTTCAAAACAGTTTTTTTAAAAATGCAGATTCACTACTCAGTTAAAAAGGCCAAAAATACAACATTTGGTATGCTTTGGAAAGATCACTGAGATAAACTGTCAAATAAAAAAAACACAGTGCTGCAAACCATCTTTTACTTAAAAATTTACCATTTACTGGTTTGTTTTTTATTTATGCATTTTTTTGGCTGCAGAGCATGTGGTATCTTAGCTCCCCAGCCAGCGGTGGAACTTGTGCCCCCTGCAGTGGAAGCACACAGTCCTCACCACTGGGTGTCCAGGGAAGTTCCTCATGTTCGGATTTGCTGGTGTATATACCTAGAGTGACTTAGGACGGATGCAATAAGAAACCAATAAAAGTGGTTACCTCAGTTTTTCAGGATAAGGAAGGAGACTTTGAACTCTTTTCTGATGTTTATTTCACTTTTTTGAATCCTATGAAATCATTAAAAATGAATTTAAAATATAAAAATTGTTAAAAATCGTTAAACATTTGTTTAAAACTGAATATAAAATATAAAATTTACAATTTGAAAGTATAGCACAGTAATGGTTATTTTCCCAGGACAAATCTGTAGATCAAATCTGTAGATTTAGGTAGGAGGTCTTTTGACTATACCAAAGTAGTCTGGTGAAGTTTAAAACCATGTTTGAAAGAAATATGCTTTAAAAACTACCTTCTTATCCCCATCCCTCAAATGGCATATTATTTTTTTGTAACTTTTTTTTTTTTTTTTAAGGCTGGCGGAATAGCAGGTGTCTCTGTTGACTTGATATTATTTCCTCTGGATACCATTAAAACCAGGCTGCAGAGCCCACAGGGATTTTATAAGGCCGGTGGTTTTTATGGAGTATACGCTGGAGTTCCTTCTACTGCTATTGGATCCTTTCCTAATGGTAACAATTATATTGATATTATCATTGCTTTATATAAAGCCAAGCTAATAGGATTTATTTTCAGAATAATATGTGGTCCAATCCTAGATAGAATTCCTTATGTTTAATGTAGTTGATACTTGGAATTTGTTTTCTATTCATTAATCCGTTATTTTTGACTCAACTAGTGCTATATATGCCATCCTAAACAGCAACAACAAAAAAACAAAACCACGAGCAGTCTTTTGAAAGTGGTTTTCATTGATAGAGCTCCTAGTTAGAATCCTTAAAGTGTTCTTCTAATGTTGATTGTGATGCCTTGGAGTAGTTGTTCTCAACCTTGCCTGAATGCTGAAATCTCTTGGGGAGTTTTACAAAACGCTGATGCCTGTGTCTCTGTGAGAAGTTTAACTGGTCTTGGCTTTGCCTGGGTATCAGGAGTTTTAGTAGCTTCCCAGGTGATTCAGATGTGAAGCTAACCTCAGTGACCTCTGCCTTGGGGAGTCTCGTGGAGCAGGTGAACCTGTTTTATTTAATCCACCTGTTGGTGTACTCTTTTTTTCAGATACTTATTTTGATAATTGTTTACTGATGCTTTGATTGGCACTCACACTGAGCAAACAGAAAACCACTACCATCAAACACACACTCACAAAACCACTCACTGCTCCATAAAAAATAAAAATTAAAATGATTTTTAAAAATTTTTGATTTATTTTTAATTGAAGGATAATTGCTTTACAGTATTGTGTTGATTTCTACCAAACATCAACATGACAGAAGATTCTTAAATTCTAAGGTTTGAGTTCTTTTTCGCAGTGTATTTCATTAGAAATTCTTCCTTGTTAACTTGACATTGAAATGTCCATCTGTAAAAAGTACAGTATTCACATAAAGATTTGTAGTGCAGATCTTTTTGGTCCTTTAGTTTATCCCTTCTTCCCTTTCCCTGAGCCATCCTTAGAACAGCCGACTGTTTTGAGGTTATCTTTGAATTCTTTTTCCTGGAGAAGGGAAAGGCTACCCACTCCAGTATTCTGGCCTGACAAATTCCATGGACATGGGATTGCAAAGAGTCGGACATAGTCGACTGAGTGACTTTCACACTCACTCTGAATTCTTTTATGCCTAAATTTTCAGTAATCGATTATAGCAAGTCACCATTTAGCACGCACTCCATGCCAAATATAGCTCTGTTAGTGGGAGATAGGCCTGTGTTTCAGTCACCTGATAATCTGAGTTTTTTTTTTTTTTTTTTTTAAAAGAAAGTACTGCTGCCTGTGACCCACTCTCAGAGGTATGGAATTTAGTTGGTCTGAGATGTGGCCTGGGCTTTGGATTTTTAAAGAAATATATATCCCATGGTAATTTTAATATGCAGACAAGTTTGGGAGCCTCTGAACTAGGGAATTGCAAAGAAATATCAATATGTTACTAAGTCCCTATCTTTTGGGTACTCCTCCTTACCTTGTTTCCTTCATTGTTGTAAATTTTTCTCTCTCACATATTATGTAGGGATTGTTGGTAGATGAAGTATTAGTGATGGTCTGCAGGGTACCTGGGTCTCCATTAAGCTCACAGGACTGGTTTAGATTCTTGTGAGCAGGAGTTTACATAGAGAACGTGGTTTTGAATTTTTGTATGGTTGAGAAAGTGGATGTTCTCGGACTGCTTTACTTTGCCCTCTACAGAACATCATTGAGGAGAGGCTGGATAAAAAGAGTGCCAGCATTCCAGAAATGGCTGTTTTTCTGCAAATTTTTAGTGAACTGAAACTCTTTATGAGGAACTTTAAACATTTTCTGCTGTTGGTTCAAGTTCTCTTTAGAATACAATACACCATTTTAACATATAGCAGTTGTAGGTTTTTTTGAGGACGTATTGCGCAGGGGGTGCTGGGCTGCAAGTGTGAGCTGCAAGAAGAGAGGAGAAGAACTGCAGTCAAGATTCATATGTAGTACATGTTTAGAAGGGAATGTAGAAGGAATGTAGAGAAACCACAGTTTTTTTGCTTTTTTTCACTCGGGGTGGGGGTGGGTGGGGGTGGGTGGTGCCATGTCCAGTAGGGGGAACTGAGAACTGAATTTGATTGGTAATATTCTAGCCCAGTGGTGACCAACCTTTTTGGCACCAGAGACCAGTTTCATGGAAGACCCATTTTACCACAGACGGGTGTGTGTGTGGGGGATGGTTTTGGGATGATTCAAGCATATTCCATTTATTGTGCACTTTATTTCTCATATTATTACATCATCTCCACCTCAGATCATCAGGTGTTAGATCCTGGAGATTGGGCACCCCTGTTCTAGCCCATTTAGTGAGTGGGCCAAAATAGGACCAGCCTAATGAAGAATTGCAGGTGGGAATTAGGTCCTGCATTAACTAAATACAGCTGCCTGCTCGGTCCTTAATTATCCAGGGACAGTGTGCCGCCTCTTCTGGCCTCCTGTTTGTGAGCTGCTGAGGAGTGTTTGTTGCAAGCTTACTGACTGTGGAGAACTGGTTTTCCCTCTCAAGCCCTTTTCCTGAGTATTTCAGACTTTGCTGTGACATGTTCAAATGACCTTTGAAAGATGATTTTGCCATGTATTTATCTTTCATGCCAAATCTTTTATGTAACTGATAAACATGTTTGATTAACAGTACATGGCAAGTCTAAAAGCCTTCCTGTGCTGCTAGTTTATGTGATGGGGTAGCTTTTTAGAGATTTTGATTTTCAGTTTTAATTAAATAGTTGATTGTTTTCTTGAAGTAAAGGTGAATTGAGGTAGTAAAAAGTAGCCATGGTTATTTTGAGTATCCAGCAATAAAGCATAATGGAATAGGTGTTTTATTGCGATATATGTTTGCAGTTTTAACCTGTCTGTAAATTAGTGTACTTGATTATTTTATGATCATATGTAAAGATATTTTGGATCACAGATATTCATATCCTTTTCTAAAACTCTTGTTAAAAAGTGTTGAGTGACTTGTCAGTACAAATTGGTAAATGCCAGGTTAGCTGTTAGGGTTCCTCATGGCAGCAGGGATCATGTCTTCTGCATTTTTGGAAGTCCAAGGTCAAGCGTGTAACATGGGCTCAGTGAAGTCTGTAAGAGTGATGGGATGGCAGGGAAGAGTACATATTATTATTATATCTTTATTATTTTTACTTATATTTGAAATATTTATAAACAAATGTTATATTTATATTAGTCATATTTAATATTTATTATCTTTATTGTCTCATAAGTTAATAATTGAGTTGTAATTTTTTTTGAGAAACATATTCACAGTTTGTGTAGATATTTAAGCTTTGTGAAAGACTGGTTTGTTTTAAATTTCAGCTGCTGCCTTTTTTGTCACCTATGAATATGTGAAATGGATTTTGCACACTGATTCTTCTTCACATTTGATGCCTGTGACACATATGTTGGCTGCATCGGCTGGAGAAGTGGTAAGTAATAAGTTACGTGTATAACATACTTCAGAAGTGCAAAGCATGAATTATCTTCAGTATATATATTACTTCATTTCATTTTCAAAAGACAGTTCTTTTTTAAATTATGAAAGTCTTAAATCCCAATAAATGTAAATGGATTAAACATGATAGTTGAGAGATAGTTTAGATAGTATGAAAGAAGAATCCACATATATGTTATTTACAAGAGACATACCTCAAACATAATTATACAGAAAGGATAAAATTAAAGAAATAGAAGAAAATATCCATGTAAATTGTGGTGGCTTTTTGTTGTCAGCATAATTGAGCAAGAACTGTTTCCTAGAACACCCTTTCCAGGAGGGTTCCAGGTTAGCCTGGCTACAAGAGAAATCTGCACAACATTTTGAAGGCGAAAGTGACCCAGCATTTGTGTTTATGCTCAGAAGGTTGGTGTGGGGTCAGACACAGTTGCAGTTCGTGTACCTCATCAATGATCTGTTGGCTTCAGGAAGCAAGCCAGGCCTCTAGCTGCTCCACCTCCCGCTGGATCTTCTTCTTCAGCTTCTCTTAAGTTTTGAGTCAGATGTGTGGGCTCTGTTGAAGGATGCTGCTTGGTACTGCAGGACACCCACAGCATCGAGATTGGTGATGGAGAATGTGAAATTCACTTTGTCCTTGCTTGTCTCCATTTCACACCCATCTTTCCTTCTTTCCTTCCTGATTGCCTGTCTTCTAAATTTCTGTCCCAACTCTCCATGCAGAGGCAACAGTTCTATATGAACTGCCTAATTAGCTCTCACAATTACTGTTCGTATCCCTGTGATAACTCCTTTTTCTTACCTTTCTTAGTGATTCTTCTCTGGTCAGCCCTCACTGATTCAGAAATGCTACTTGAGAGTAGATAGTAATGTTAACATTAGCCCCCTTCCCAAAAAAAAGACTTAAAGGTAATAAAAAAGAAACTGTTGTATACTAATAGAAGGAACAATTCTCTTCGGAAATGTAATAAACCTGAACTTGGACTAAATAGCACAGTCTCAAAATATAAAGCAAAAAATTGCCAGAATTATCATGAAAAATCAGTACAATTATTATCTTCATTGGTGATAGTCACATCTACTTTATAAAAGTCCTAGGACCAGGCAGGCATAACTTGTTAAGACCATAGAAGATTTGAACACAGTGACAGGAATGGTCTAATGGATGTATATGCAGTTCTGCACCTAATTGCTAAAGATTATTTTTTTTAAGCCTACTTGAGACCTTTAATAAACATCTCTCCTTGAAGAGAATGTTGAAAGAAGTTAGCTCAAAAGACATTAAATTCTCAAAAGTGTTTTATATAAAACTTCCTTTTGACATTGGTTTACAAATAATTTTGGAGAACCCAAGCCAACTCTGGATTTAAAATGTGTTAATAATTTACTGAACTTATAAATGTGATAGGACTAACAATATGTTAATTTTTGGAGTAGCAAAGAGCATAAAGTAGTAGTTCCTTTATGAGTTAGAGATGCCTTTAGGAAGCTAACAAAACCTGTGGTTGTCTCGCCTGTAAGCTGCACTTATGGACAATTTGTGTACAGTTTCTGGGGATTTTCGTTCCCCCCACTCTTAACCGAAGTAAAGACTCCAGGACTTGAATTCTGCCTGAAAGTTAGTTTAGTCTGCCATTTAAAAGCAATTTATATTTAATTTAAAAAAATCTTTTATTATCCTTGGCTTGGTTTTTGTGATCATGTTCTGACATTAGAACCCATTGCATGTAGTTATTTTCATGTATGTATACTAAAGAACAAGAAAAAGTGTGAGAGAGTTTCATTGTCTCTCAGCTTGTAAAAATTCTGTCCTTCTGACTGCTCTTGCTGCTGTTTTAGAATTGCCTGTTACTTTGATTTAGTTTAAATATATTCTTGTAAATTCAACACTTGGCTTATATTTTGTAGTATGTTCTGAGAGCAAGCATTAAAAAGAACTTGGCTGCTTTTTTTTTATTTCACATATAGGACCATTGTGCTTGAAACTTGATTTGCCATGTTGGAGGATAGACTTTCAGTTTATAAAAATTTCTGTCTCTTAGACATACCAAAATTATATAAAGCGTTAAAATCAAATTGGGCAAAGGAGAGCTGTTAGGTCAGTCATATTAATGATAAAATATTTGATCTGTAGAAAATATTGTATTCTAATATGTTAGTATCTGTAAATGGTGTTCTTTTTTTTTTAAAAACTGGAACCTTTTAAATGTAATATTCTGTGTGTGTACTGTTGGGCAAAAGAGATGAATTAAGTAGTCTTCAGAATTAGAAAATAAGTATCTGTAAGACTGGAAATAAATAATTCTAGGATAGTTTTATCTGTATTGTGTCTCATAGTGTTTGCATAGTCCTTCAGGTAGTAAAGCCTTGTGTCAGATGCCTTTTTATAGTCTCTGTGGTGCCAGGAGAACCTTAAGATGAGACCTGATCAGCAGCAGGTATGTAGATTGAGGATTTCACTGGTGAAACATGGCTTGATATTGACTTTGATTTTAAATTCAGTTACAGTTTAGTATGCTAAAAAGTTTATTCCATTTATGGAGTTTGTGAAATGTTTTTCTTGTGGTCCTGTAATCTTTAAACTTTCTTGATAAAGTTCCTTAAGGCATTCAGTGTCAGTGTTCCCAGGAAATGTACCTACTGCCGTTCTGTTCTAGTCATTTGCTTCTGTTTCATAGAGCATCAACTTTCGGTTTCAGATTCAGCCAAGTGTGGTCGCTGCAGGAGAAGGAAACAGATGAATTTAGGAGAAACAGATAGGTAAAATAAAAACGAATAGAATATAAAAAACATGTATAGCTGTCAGTGGTCAGAAAGGTACAAAGAGACCTAGAGAAAATCAGATACAGTTTGGTGCAGTCCTTGTCCTGTAATGCATTTGTGCTGATATAGTTACAGTTGCAAACAGATGCCTTACAAACAATGCTATATATTTGTTGGCATTAAATATGTCCAGTTACTTTGTTGTAGTGATGATAAGTATCTGAAACTTAGAAACAAGGGAGCACTGCTGTAATAACCATTCCCTGTAGTAGCAGGTTGATTAAAAGTTAATGACAAATCAATAAAACTGTAATTACAGCCTTCTACCTTATGTTTGTAATTTGGAATACAGTAAAATCGATCAAATAAGATTTAATATGTAACAATAGCAAGAAGAGTCCCATTTGTGCCATTTTTTATTAGGAGCTTTGCTGTACCAAATCTCTAAATCCCTGTCTCAATTATTTTATGGCTCAGTTTTCATCAGACACAGAAAAAACCCTGTAAGAAGTAAATAGAATCTGTAATTAGATCAGAAGGCTTGGGGTGGGTTTACTTTAGTATAACAGATGCTATGACATTGCAGTGGTAATGATTTTTTTTTTTAACTTTAGAATTTGACTTTTCCTGGCTCTGATTGTACTTATGGCCTTAGTCAATATTGTTTTCAGAAATAAAAGAGCATTAAAATTTCTTTGCTGTTAAAAGCAGCCCCTGTGATTTAATGTACTCAAGGGTGATGTGTGTGGATGTCCTCACACACAGAGATGCTGGTAGCTTTTTCTTTTCAGTCCCATTCTAACTTGGGATTGAGAAAGCTAGGAACTCAGTGATACCATGTTTTATTTTTCCTTTTTTTTTTTTTTCTGGCCACAATAGGTGGCATGTGGGATCTTAGTTCCCTGACCATGGATTGATCCTGGGTCCCCTGCAGTGAAAGCATAGAGTCCTAACCACTGGCCTGCCAGGGAATTCCCAGTGATACCCTGTTTTCTGAAGTACCTCTAACAGTACTTCTCCACACAGTAATATGGGCCAGGGAGCACCAACTTTAGAATCAGTTGCCTGGGCATCAGTTTACAAATGAAGTTTTTGGGAAGTGACACTGTGGGTCCTGCATTTTCAGCACAGTTTCTAGATGGTTCTGGAGTTCAGTGATATTTAAGCACCACTGATGAAGGATTATCAAAAATTTTAATATATACCCCAGTCGTAAACATTTTCACTGAGTTGACTTGGCAGTCGTGTGTTTAAGAATACTCAACAGGTGTGGAGCACACTGATCAGAGCGTGATTCCTTGTGTCTTCCTCAGAATGCCATATTTTTCGCCCTACTGAAAAATCTTAGTTTATTAAACTGGTTAGTTTTTGAGGATGGCAGTGTATTCACACATGGAGATTTTGAAGTCAGAGTGAGCATTGCATGCAGCATTTTTAAGGCCAGTCCTGTGGTTGGAGAGCCTTGAAAGTGAAAGTAGTGTAGGCTGTAATTTGCTACTGTAGCAACTAACAACGTCAGTGGAGCTACTTCATATAGTAGTCATTCCCGGGGTTTGTTGAATGTCAGATGTGGGTTAAGCACATCATTTTTATTCAACTTCACCACTAAATTGGCTGCTGAGAGGATTGGATGCATTGTTGTCAGGAGTGTTACCGGCTACACGGCACAGTGTATGTGTTACTTATTATTTTATATTTTCCCTCAGTGGGGATTTAAGCTGTTTTTGATTATGTTGTTCATAGCATGTTTTAAAGTGCTTTTCATGATGTTTACCGACCTTTTCTAAGAAGAACCACTGAGCAAAACAATAGGAGAAAGGTTGACACATTTTGAAATGTTTCACCTTTTGAAATGATCGTGAAAGGTTTTGAATATCCATAAATTAATAGAGATGCACTCTCATTTGAAATTGTGTTAGCAGCTTGTCAGACTCCTGTGCAGTTGTGTAATCAAATTATGGAAGATAAGCTGAGTGGAAAATAAGATGGGAGTCACTGAAGTGCAGGATTGCTATAAAGTCTGGAGGAAGCTCGCAGGAATGCTGCAGGGGAAAATGCTTGTGTGTGTTAAGGTGCTTGAAGGCAGGAGTGTACAGACAGTGCTGGGAAGTTTGTTAGACGGTCAGAAGCTTCAGCTGTGCCGTTGGATACCCAGCTACACTCTCTCAGGCACGTTGTTTTTTGAAGTATCTGAGCACATGCCTCTGCCAAGGGGGCTTTTTGCCTTGTTCTCTCTGTTCATTTTCCACTGGGCCAGAGAACCTCTTTTTCTACTTTAGGAACATTAAGTACATAAGGCAGACTTCATAATTCCTCCTCTTCCTTTTAAAAAAATTTATTTATACATGGGGCTTCCCAGGCAGCACTAGTGGTAAAGACCCTACCTGCCAATAGCTTCTTGGCCTTCTGGCTAAGATCAGGTGAAGAATCTACCTGCCAATGCAAGAGACATAAGAGACGCAGGTTAAATCCTTCGGTGGGGAAGATCCCTTGGAGGAGGGCATGGTAACCCACTCCAGTATTCTTGCTTGGAGAATCCCATGTGGAGGGGCTTGGCGGGTTATAGTCCATAGGGTTGCAAAGAGTTGGACATGACTGAAGCGGCTTGGCACGCACATGCATTTATTTATTTTTCTGTGCTGGGTCTCTGTTGCCGTGCGGGCTTTTCTCTAGTTGTGGAGAGTGGGGGCTACTCTTCCTTGCAGCATGTGGGCTTTTCATTGCGATATCTTCTCGTTGCAGAGCGTGGGCCCTGGAGCCCAGGTTCATTAGCTGTGGCACATGGGCTTAGTCACTCCACAGCGTATGGGATCTTCTTGCACTAGGGCTTGAACCCCTGTGTCCTGCATTAGCAGGCAGATTCTTTACCACTGAGCCACCAGGGAAGTCCCGTAATTCCTTCTTAAGAACATGAAACGATAAGAATTATAGAAGAAATTGTCTCCAGACTTAGAAGAAAGAACCACCTTCCTACTGCTTTCCCTTTTTATATCCTTTCCTCATTTGGGCTTGTTCATTTCCTTTTATCTCAGCTGCTTTTGTTCAGCTCCTCTTAGTTTCCTCCACCACTTTTGTTATCCTGACCTGGCAGTGTGGATTTAGACCTTGAGAAGGCCTTAATGTGTTTTTGGCAATGAGGATAAAAATACTTCTTTAGAGGCTTGCAGTGAAGACATGCAGATGGACATGGAAGTGTGGACGTACAGTAAAGGGTTCCAGGTATTTTAGGGGAAGTGAATTCGAGTGGATGGATGGGTGTTGAGTCAGGAAAGGCCTCAGAGAATAGCTCGTCCTTGAGCTGATTTCAGAGGATGATGCTGAGGTGGGTTGGTACAGGGAAGGCTCTTGAACTCAGGCAAACCCCTTGTTAGATGATGCTTTCAAGTTCCGCATGGCTCACGGATGTGACTGCGCCGTCCTGGACGGCCCTGCCTGCCGTGCTGAGGAGTTACGGGCTGCTACCCTTTGAAGGTTCGCGCAGCGCACCTCAGGGCCGGTGGTTTAAGAGCAACCTCCGGCAGCAGTGTGGAAGTGGGCATGCTGCGTGAATGGAGGCGAGGAGACTTGTACAAATCTCAAGGAGAGCGAGATGATCAGAGACCCTGTTGAGGCAGGGCGAGGGATGCAGAGGAAGAAGGTGAGTTCACGAGAACCCGAGTCGGGGTTCGCCTTTGGAAAGCCTTCCCCGCAGCACTCCTTCAGTGCGTCTCCTCCCGGGTGCCTCTGTTCGCTTGTTGCAGCTGCGTTGTGTGCGAGCTGGAGCTCCTCGCAGCGTCTCCCGAGCGCTGCTCAGGAGCACACCCCGGCTCTTCAGCGGTCCCAGCCCCCTGAGCTGAGTGCGGAAAGGGGGAGAGAGAGGAGAGAGAGGGCAGGGCCTGGCGTAACCTGCACGTGGTGGTGATCCTGCTGGTAGTTATTCATTTAAAGAATCAGCGTGGATGTGCTGAGAGATTGTTCCTAGTGGCTCTTGTCAAGGAGCTGCTTACACACCTTTCCACCGCTTTCTTTATGGCTTCTTTCTCCAACAAATTTCAGACTTTCTGTGGCATGGACTTTCCTCTCCCTGGTGTCACAGGCAGCATTCGTTCAGGTGGTGCTGACTCATGACCTTGGCCAGTGTGTGTTACTGATTATCTTATGTAGTTTGTGTGGGGCAGTGGGGGAGCTCTGTGTTTTTTATTTAAGAGCAATGTCAGTTTATGCTGCACAAATTAAGCTCAACTTTATAGAAATGATGGGTATGATTTTCGTATAGGATAATGAAGTTGAAGAATCTGACTTAAACTGCAGAATTTACAGATACTTGAAGATATCTGCGTGCCTAGTACTAGCTATCTAGTACTGTGATTGGTGCTAAGAAGCATAGAATAAGAAATTTTGACCCCTGTCCTTGAGGGATATATAAAGAAGTTGGATACATTTACTAAGTAGGTAGAGAATATTTTGAGGGCCTCTGTAAGGAGGCAGAGTATGGATCATGAGCTGTCAAGTTACACAGATCAGGTTTGGAATTGTGTCTTGTCTGTGTATTTCCTCTGTGTCTGCAGGTCATTTACGGGGCCACCATCCCCGGTGGTTCAGCCGTAAAGAATCTGCCTGCAGTGCAGGAGACTCAGGATCGATTCCTGGGTTGGGAAGATCCTTTGGAGGAGGGCATGGCAACCCACTCCAGTATTCTTGACTGGAGAATCCCATGGACAGAGGAGCCTGGTGGGCTGCAGTCCATGGGTTCTCAAAGAGTGACTGAAGCTACTGAGCATGCATGCACGCAGGCCATTTACACAACCTTACTGAGCTGTTGTTTTCCTTATCTAGAAAAATTGGGTTAATGCTACCCCACTCACAGTTCTTGTAAAGCTTAAGTGATACAACACTTCTAAAGTGCTCAGCATAGTGTCTGATAATGTAAAATGTTTATTAAAAATTGGTTCTGGTCCCATGTCACGCAAATTGCTGTTAGGAGCACATTCTTAGACTTTTACAGATTTGTGAAGGCTGTCACTTCCAGAAAACAAAGAAATTGAAAGTCAAAGACATATAGTGATGCACTCAAGGTTTCCCAGCTGCTGTGGAAAATAAAACACCATTGCTAAGTGAATAGTTAGACAACTATTAGACCTTCAATTTCAACTTTTTATATCTTTTAAAAGTGGCAGAACTGGTGCAGAACTGGAGATGGATGCTGTTTTACTTGGGTAATGTTGAGAACTTGAATCATTTGAGGTTTACTTCTAAGTTCTGTGAGATTCTGTAAACAACTTCTAGACACAGGGCCTAAAAGATACAATTATTTTTGTTGAGAGGACTCTTAACTTTTTGTGTAGAGTCTGGATTATCAAGTTTGTTAGTTTTGTCAGGGAAGAGAAGACGTATACTTAAAAAAAAAAATCTCTTTATGCTCATTGGCTCTTTGTATCTGTGTAAAGAGGCTTAAAAGGAAGAAAGGCATAGTGAACTTACACCTCAGTATCAGTGGATATAATTTAAACCCTAAGGGAGATATCAGGCTTCCCTGTGGCTCAGACAGTAAAGAGTCCGCCTGCAGTGCAGGAGCGCTGGGTTCAGTCCCTGCATTGGGAAGATCTGGAGGAGGGCATGGCAGCCCACTCCAGTGTTCTTGCCTGGAGAATTCCATGGACAGAGGAGCCTGGCTGGACAGTCCATGGGGGTCACAAAAGAGTCAGACATGACTGAGAGACTTAAGCACAAGGAAGGTATAGTAGGATTTGCTACTGCTGCTAAGTCACTTCAGTCATGTCCGACTCTGTGCGACCCCATCCCTGGGATTCTCCAGGCAAGAACACTGGAGTGGGTTGCCATTTCCTTTTCCAATGCATAAAAGTGAAAAGTGAAAGTGAAGTCGCTTAGTCATATCTGACTCTTCGCCACCCCATGGACTGCAGCCTACCAGGCTCCTCTGTCCATGGGATTTTCCAGGCAAGAGTACTGGAGTGGGGTGCCATTGCCTTCTCTGATAGTAGGATTTAGCAATTGCTTTTTGTGTTTTATCAACAACTGTGATTCCATTTATAACCAGAAGATGGCAGAATTGACAAGCAGATGAACTTTTGCAGGGGTTTTGAATTTAAATGGTGGTGTCGAAAAAGGTAATGTTAGGTATTCTTAATTTGAAAACCTGTTTTCTAGAAGGAATTTTGGGAATGTAATACAAGTAAATTGTGCTTTAAAAATTTTTTGGAGTGCCCTGAATTCTCATTTTCTGTGTGTCTCTTTGTCTCTGTTTCTCTCTCATTAACTTGCCACTTGGAGTTTACTATGCAAAGTCTAAAGCAGATTTTTTGTTGTTGTTCAGTCACTAAGTCGTGTCTGACTCTTTGTGACCCCGTGGACTGCAGCATGCCAGGCTTCCCTGTCCATCACCAACTCCCGGAGCCTACTCAGACTCATGTCCGTTGAGTCGATGATGCCATCCAGCCGTCTCATCCTCTGTTGCCCGCTTCTCCTCCTGCCCTCAGTCTTGCCCAGCATCAGAGTCTTTTTCAGTGAGTTGGCTCTCTGCATCAGGTGGCCAAAGGATTGGAGCTTTAGCATCAGTCCTTCCAGTGAATATTCACAGTTGTTTTCCTTTAGGATTGACTGGTTTGATCTCCTTGCTGAGGAACTCTGAAGAGTCTTCTCCAGCACCACGGTTCGAAAACAGCTTTACTTTGTGATTAAACTTTGATTGGCTCAGTTTTTAAGTTTCTGTTGAACTAATTATGGCATTGCTGGTTTAAACATAAGAATTAGCTGATAATTAAACCTGGAACCTTTAAGTTCATTAGCTGCATGTAAATATGATGCATATTTAATGAAAAATCTGGATCAGTCTTCCAAGGCAATAAAAATCAAAGCAAAACTAAACAAATGGGATCTGTCAAACTTAAAAGCTTTTGCACAGCAAAGTGAAAGTGTATGTTGCTCAGTCTTGTCCAGCTCTTTGTGACCCCGTGGACTGCAGTCTGCCAGGCTTCTCTGTCCATGGAATTCTCCAGGCAAGAATACTGGCGTGGATTGCCATTTCTTTGTCCAGGGGATCTTCCCGACCCAGGGATCGAACCCGGGTCTCTTGCATTGCAGGTGGATTCTTTACCGTCTCAGCCACCAGAGGAAATCATAAACAAAACAAAAAAACTTCCTGTGGACTTGGAGGAAGTATTTGCAAACAGTGTGACTGACAAGAGCTTAATTTCCAAAATACACAAACAGTTCATACAGCTCAATAACCAAACAACAACAACAAAAAGGCAATCAAAAAATGGGCAGAAGACCTAAATAGACATTTCTCCAAAGATGACATCCAGGTGACCAGTAGGCACATGAAAAGGTGCTCGACATTTTTAATTATTAGAGAAATGCAAATCAAAACATCAGTGAGGTATTAGCTCACACTGGTCAGAATGACTGTCATCAAAAAGTCTACAAATAGTAAATGCTGGAGGGGGTGGAGAGAAGGGAACCCTACTATGCTGTTGGTAGGAATGGAAATTGGTGCATCCACTATGGAAAAAGAGGCAGTTCCTTAGAAAACTGAAAGCAGAGTTGCCCTATGATCCAGCAATCCCACTCTTGGGCATATATCTGGGGAAAACTATAATTCAAAAAGATACATAAACCCCAGTGTTCATAGCATCACTCTGGTAGCCAGGATGTAGAATCAATGTCCATGTCCATCAACAGATGAATGAATGAAGGTGTAGTGTATATATATATATGTACATGTAAATGTATGTATTATGTATAATACCATAAAGAACTATGGTGCTGGGAAAGACTCCTGGGAAAGATTGAGGGCAGAAGGAGAAGAGGGCGTCAGAGGACAAGATGGCGAGATGGCATCTTTGATGCAGTGAACATGAACTTGCAAACTTTGGGAGATGGTGAGGGACAGGGAGGCCTGGTGTGCTGCAGTCCTTGGGGTCACAAAGAGTTGGACATGACTGGGCAATTGAACAATACACACAGTGGAATATTACTTAGCCATAAAAACAAAATAATGCTATTTGCAGCAACATGGTGGGCCTAGAGAATATCATACTAAGTAACGTCAGAGACAGATAACATGATATCACTTATATGTATAATTTAAAAAATAATGCAGATGAAGTTATTTACAAAACAGAAAGACATAGACAACAAACTTCGAATTACCAAAGGGGAAAGGGTGAAGAGATAACTTAGGAGCTGGGGGTTAGCAGATAAAACAACTATATATAAAATAAACAACAAGGACTTATTGTATAGCACAGGGACCAATATGCAATGTCTTACACTAAACTATGATGGAAAAGAATCTGATAAAGGATATATATACACACACACACACACATATATATATATAAAAAACTGAATCACTTCGTTGTAGTCAAAAGTAATACAATATTGTAAATCAATTATACTTCAATGAAAAAATTCTGGAGATGATAATCAAAAGATTTGGGTTTTACCCTTGCTTCCTAGGGCAGGTAGTTCCCTGACCTTCATTAACTTCTGTCTCAGATTGATTTATACGTTAAATACTGACATAATTAGCTTCTAATATGAAATTAATATTTTTAGTCTGTTTATTAAGCTTCCTATGGAAAAGTCTTAAGTCAGGTATTTTTTTGTATATGTAAACTGTGTTGAAATAGTTGGGTAAAAGATAGTGTTAATAGAAGTTACTGTGGGTGATACCCAGCAAGTTTGAAAGAGGGTTTCAAGAGTGAGAGGTTGGAGGTGAGACTGTTAATGACTGGCAAGTGACGTGTGGAGGTGTGGGGCTTGGGTAGGGCAATGAGAGAACCAGGGTGTTTTAGCAGCTTCTTTCTCTCTCTCTCCTTTTTCTCCTTCACTCAATTTTACCTAATATCAGACCGAAGCTAACTGTGATTTTCTTTGCTTTCATACACTTACTCTTAGGACTTGTAGTTTTGCGTCTTGGTGTTCCATGAATACTAAAAGATATTCTGCTCCCCATTTCAAAAATAAAAACATATCAGAAGAGTTTTTATTTATGTCAAAGAAAGAAAAGTCTTGGTAGCAACTTTCATGTTGTAATCATTGTCAATCTGAAGTTCATCAGAGTTTTGGTGTATTAAATTCCCTTGAGGTCAGTATTGTATTTGAACGTTGATCAAAAAAAAATGAGATATGTATTTTCTTTATGAAAAGCCTTATTTGTCTTGTCTTTCGATAGAGCTTTAACATATACAACTTTTTGGGGTTTAATGAAGATGTCACCTTCCCTGTGTCATGGATTCACACTGAACCCCAGGCATCTGAGGAAAGGATGCTCTGAAGAATGGAAATACCCCAAGACCCTCAGACGACATTGCCTTTATTTCCTTTCATGCAGCCATGAGATTGTAGCATGTTTTTGTTCCTGTGCAATGAAATACTCTGTTGGGGCTCAGATTCAAATCTAAGAAAGATCAGAGTTAATAGAAAACCAAATGGAAGGCAAGGGAGCTGCTGAAGGAAATAGAAGCATTACTTTGTGGCCTCTTAGGCCAAAATTGCCCTGCCAGGGAAGTCAGGAAGCCATGCTGGGTGCTTTGTACCTCTTCTGTTAGTTAGATTGTTTTTCGTCTGGGAAGCTTTACAAAATTTCTCTTCTGCTGCTGTATTTTTAAGAAATAAAAATACAACATACGAACATGGAGGGTTATGAAGCATGAAGTTCCGTAAATATTTATGCTGAGGCACAAAAGTGGACAATTCCTATTTTCTTGACATATTGGGGTCGTATTTCACTCTTGACCTCTTGAGTTGAAAAATACAAGGAGTTAGCGTACCCTTTTCTTTCTTTTCTCTTTCTTATTTATTTTTCATTTCTATAATGAGTTTTAGATGCTGGGAACTGCCCTGTAAGGTTCATGTAAGTTTCAGTGGACTTTATTTTCTATCTTGGCTTATAAATATGGCTTTAGAAGTTTGCACTCTCACCAAAAATAACATAATTTATATCCAGTTTTAGTTAGTCGTAAGCTATTTAGTGTGTGTGTGTTAAAATTGAAACTAAATATTGTTTTTGTCAGGGCTAATAAGTAGGATTGTTTCTAAAAGTGTGTTTTAAGCAGTCCTTTGATTTTATTTTGTCCCTCACTTAAAATCTTTGGTTCAAAACAAATGTTTTTGCCCTTTGAAATTATGTTAAAGAAACTTACGAAGTAATCATACATGTTCACTGTAGAGAATTTAGAAAATGCAAGTGGGCAGAGAAAGTGAACGTCGCCTATAATCCCACTCTTGTTTTTTCTGTTCTTTTTGTAACTATTAATACATATAAAAATAGTCTATTCAGTTCAAAGGAAGAAAATGCATTTAGAAGATTCTGAAGTATTGGTAATGTTTTTCTGTGGAAATGATTAATTTTTGGCATTTCCCCTCTTCTTGGGTAGTTTTATTTACTTTCTACATAAAGTAACACCAAAAAATGGTAGATGCAGTTTTGTCGATTAAACCTAAAATCAACTTGGAAAAGATAAACTAGAGCATTTCGTGTCCCCTGCCTCACCCCTGTTGATTCCAGTTGATTAGTAAAATTGATGCATGTTTTTGCCCTCAGATTATTTATGTTTAGTAGGAGAGAAAGCAGTATATTTTCAAAAACTATATGGCATAAGTTAAGTGAAAAATTTTCAGTTGAAATCTTTTTTTTGGGGGGATGAGAATAGTCAGGAAATAGTTTATTTGGAGAATAAAGAGAATCTTTGGGATTCCCTGGTGGCTCAGACGGTAAAGTGTGTGTTCACAATGTGGGAGACCTGGGTTTGACCCCTGGGTTGGGAAGATACCCTGGAGAAGGAAAGGGCAGCCCACTCCAGTACTCTTGCCTGAAGAATCACATGGATGGAGATCTTTTTGAGCTTATAAAAGAGAAAGTATAATGGGCAAAAATTAAGAATTATAGAAATCAAAACCTAAAAGGGTATGATGAAGATTTCTAGTACAAGTCAAATAAGAAAAGCTAGACCCTAGAAGGTGATGGGAATGCTTGAGAGTTCACTGACACAGCTGGGACCACTGACTAGGTCTGAAGCCCTTCACCCGGACTACTGCTCATCCCCTCCTGGAGCCCAGTCCTGAATGAACAGCGCAGTGTGGATGCAGAATGGTACCCCGTGCTGAGGGCAGCTCAGTTAAAGGGATGCTGTCCCAGTGGTGCAGGCATGTGCCTGGGCCCCTGGCTCTTCCTTCTTCATAGTCTCGGGGGTTTTCATGTGTCATCCCATTTCTTTCCTAAATTGTCAACCTCTGCTTTGCTGTTACAACTTTCCCTCATCCTACCTACAGATATTTTTTACCATCCTAAACTATCTCTCCTAATGTCTTCCCCAGCTTTCTTTAGGAGTTGTCCACACTTGCCCATCTCTATCTCTGAATCACTTGTGAATTCACAGTAATTCAGTGTGAATTCACTCTCCTGGCCCAGCCCTCCACTGAAACCATTCTTGGTACCTTCACTAGCCCTAATGTGTGCACTGGTTGAGACCTGTGACCCATTATTCTGGAAATTTTCCTCTGAGACTTCTGGTCCCCTTGACTATCAGTGGTCGAGTAGCATTCTTGGTTGCTTGCAGTTGAAATTGATCTTGGCTATCGTGTGAGAAAAAAGGTTGGTGTTTGGAAAGTTGGCAGACATTGCTGCTTTCTCTTTCTCCCTTGATTTGCTTTGGGTGGCAATGTCCCCAACCCTTTTCTTGATCTACATATTCTCAGCCTTCCTAAGAGGGGGTGGCCATGTCACACAATGATGGTCAAGTGGACACCCACTAGGGGGCTTCTGAAAAAAAAAAAAAAGACCTTTTCTTGCCTGGAATCCAGTTGTATGACCGGGTTATGCTGGAGGATTTTGAGTCACATAACTCATGAGGCAGCAAGCCTGTGGATGGAAGGCCAACACGCCAGCGCTGGCAGAGAAGAAAGAGAAAGAGCATGGATTCTAGCTCACTTTGTAGAGGTTCTGCACTAAATGTTGACCAAAATACTTGTTAGGTGACAACTTAATGTCATTTATTGCCCAAGCCACTAGTTGGTGTTTTACTGCTTTATCCAAAAGAGATTCTGTAATTGACTCAGAACACTGTTTGATGGCTCTTAGAATAGATGGAAGACTGGAGAATGAGGGAAATGAATGGGAAGGGAAGCCATGGCAAGGACCCCAGTCAGGCCTGTATCTTAGGGTCAGTACAGTTAGGATGCTGCCCCCGGCACTGCCCGCTGACTGCCCCTGGACCCTGGACCTTGGATGTTGCTCTCTTGGTAGCCCCAGAACAGTACTGTCCAACAGAAAGACTCTATAAGACACTGGTGTAATTTTACTTTTTCTAGTAACCACATTAGAAAAGTGAAAAATAAAAAAGCTAGCTGGATGATTTTAATACATGTTCTCAACCCACACTTATCCATAGTATTAACCTTTCAACATGTAATCAGTACAAAAGAATTATTAATGGGATATTTTGCATTATTTTTTGACACTAAGACGTTCAGTCCCCTGTGTGTGTTGTGTTGAAGCACCTTTCACTGGGGTGTGCGCCTCTGCCGGCGCTCTGTGGCCTCACGTGCTCGCGGCTCGGCTTGGCCCGTGTCGCTCAGGATGCAGACCCTCGGGTGGGAGTAGCTGACAGTTAGGCCTAAGTTGGTGCCATGGCCGGGGAGGAGAGGGACTGACTCCTTCTGTTTTTCTCCAGCAGGGGAGCCTTTCACACACGAGCGTTGAAAACTGGGCAGCCACAGAAGACCAGTGTTCACTGCAGCAGTTTTTTCCTTCTCATTTGTCTGAGCGAGTCTTTTTGTCTGCTTTTTAAGAATGGGTGTTCCTCAGGATTCCGTTCTTGACCTTCTGACCTTCCCTTTTTGCCTTCTACTTGGGTCATTTAATTCACTCTATTGATTCCAGCTACCACTTAATGCTGATGATTTCTATGTCTGTATCTCTAGCCCTGTTACTTTCTAGCTTTAGTCAGATACTAATTTCTTGACCAGATAGAGCCCCTTACATGTGCCATAGACTTCTCAACGTTTCGCAGTCTGAACTCTAAACCTGTTCTCCTCCTCTGACCCCTGGTCATTTAACAGCACCACTATATTGACCTCTTATCAGTCACCGGGTCCTTTCATTTAACTCCTGACTCAAATTTCCTTCTTTTATGAACCTTATTCATGTCCCTATATCTTCTACAGAACTGTTGTAGCAGTCTGAGAGCTTGTCTTTTGCTTTCTTTTTGTCTTTCCTCTTTGCCTCTTACCATTCTCTCTCATCCTCCAAGTATTCTCCTACCTGCTGCAGCCAGAGTGATGTCCCTAAAGCACACACAGGTTATCATTCTTCTGCCTAAACTTTGTGTGTGTGTTTTATGTATTTTTTTTAATTGAAGCATAGTTGATGTAAAGTATTATGTAAGTTACAGGTGTACAATACAGTAGTTTACAACTTTTAGTGATTATACTCCACTTATAGTTACTGTAAATTATTGGCTATGTTCCCTGTTTTGTACAGTTTATCCTTGTTGTTTATTTTTTTCCTTGTACCTTATTTTATATCTGATAGTTTGTACCTCTTAATCCCCTACCACTATAACACCCCTCCCCCAACATCCTCTCCCCATTAGTAACTACTGAGTTATTCTGTATCTGTGAGTCTGCTTCCTTTTGTTACATTCACTGGTTCATTGTATTTGTTTTTTTTAGATTCCACATGTAAGTGGTATGTACTGTATTTATCTTTCTCTGTTTCCCTTCACTCAGCGCAATGCCCTCCAAGTCTTGTCTGCGTTGCTGCTGCAGATCTGCCTAAACTTTTCCAGTTGTTGCCGTTGTCTTTGCATTGAAGCTCAGCCTCTGTGTGTGGCACAGGGCCTCCTTGCTCGGCCATCTGTTCAGTCTTACTCCCCATGACTTCTGACCTTAAACTTGAAGTTTTGGTGGTGTGGAATGGGTTGGGTGAGTGCACACTGTGGAATGCTGAGGGATGACTCTGTTACCCTGAACACCCTGCTTTCATACTTGTGTGCTTTTCTGTTTCCACTCCCCATCATGGCCTTTTTACCTTTCTTCGCCAGCTAATTCTTGCTCATTTGGAAGGCTCTCTGAAGGCATAACATCTGACGGTTTTCGTTTTCCCTCAGTTTGGAAGTTGGACTAAATACCCCTCCTTTCCATTTGCTATGATACATGTCTGTCCCTCTTTGAAGTTTTATTCTGTTTCTTGCCATGTATTGCTGAAACTGTTAATGTGACTGTGGGTGCTTTGAGGTCAGGGCAGCTTCTTAGTCTTCTTTACCAGGCAGTTTCTTGTGGCTCCATCTCTTTTTATTAAACTGAATCAGGTAAATGTGAAAGGAGGCTATGGGTGGAAAGATAAACTGGCCCGAATTGCAAATAGCTTTGCAGACAAAAAGCATTCAAGTGATTGATGAATGAGGAAAAGCAAGGTAAATACTATTGTTTTGTAAGTCTTGTCAGTTTGGGGAGAAAAGTGACTTGAGGTCATTAATCCCTTGTTATCCTTGTTAGAGCAGTTGGAGTGCACCACATAAAGTCCTGTTCCTTCTGAGCTGCGTTTCAGAGGTGATGTGGCCATGTTAGCTGACTCCGTGACATCTGGAGTCACGTCACATAGCATCTCTGTTCCTTGTGTCCTGGGGTTGCTGAGACCCACGTCTGTCCTGTGTCTGCTTTGCTCTGGCTGAGGTGAATACGAAGGAAGGATTTGCTCGTGTTTATCCCTAGAGTGGGGGGTTGGCAAAGCATTGCCTATTTTTATAAATAAAGTTTTATTGGAACATAGTCGCACCATTCAATTACAGATTACTATCTTTGCTGCTTTGTGTTCCCACAGCATAGTTCAACTGTAGTGACAGAGATCGTGTGGCTTGCAAAGTCTAAAATATTTACTGTTTGATTGTTTATATAAAAAGTTTGCTGATTTTTACCTTTGTCGTTGCTGTTATTTGGTCACCAAGTCATGTCCAACTCTTTGTGACCCCATGGACTGTAGCCCGTCAGGCTTCTCTGTCAGTGGGGTTTCCCAGGCACGAATAGTGTGGATTGGGTTGTCATTTCCTTCTCCAGTGGATCTTCCTGACCCAGGGATTGAACCCAAGTCTCCTGCATTGGCAGGCAGATTCTTCACTGCTAAACCACTGGGGAAGCCCAGTTTGTACCTTAACATTAAGAGCTACTTAATATTAGGAAGACAAAGCCTTATATAATACCCAAATTGCGTCATAATTTCAAATTAGGAATTAGGAGACTGCAGATTGAAAATGGCAATTGAAAAAGGCACCACCTATTTGATGGTATGGTTTTCTTAAATTTCTTGTTTTTATTTCCATTTTGTTGCATGTGTTATTGAAGAAAGAGTGTCCACATTTTTTATTGTGCCTCATATATATGAAATACATATTCTGAAAGTTTTAAAATTAATCTCAACCATATACAAAACACTGAACACCAGAGTCAGGTGTGTGAATTACGAGTTGGAGAAAAAATTTGTATTCTTGGCAGACTGCTTGGTCTGTGGAGGCTTAAATATAGGACTTCCATTATAGCAGTTTAAAACACCAGTTTATATGTCTCCCTCCCTGTTCCCTGCTGCCTTCTGTCCTCCAGTGGGCAGAGTCCCTTCTGATGTGGCCAGTTCTTTATTGTTAACTGTTTCTCTAAAGATAAGTGGGCTACTGAAAGCAGAGTCCTGGAAGTGTGAGATTGAGGCGCTGTGTGACTGGCGCTGGCAGGTCCCCAAGGGTGATGTTACAGTTATTTGTTGGCTGGTCTAGTCAACAAACGGTATGGGCCAGGCAGGACCTAGGTCTGCTCAAATGCTGGAGCCCAAGAGCGCCTGGGGTTACTCCTCAGCTGTTGAGTGGTGGGGAGGTCAGGGCTGCTGGAGCTGTGAGCAGGTTGAAGCTGGGAATGGAGTGGAATGGAAGATTGGGGTTATCAGCTGATTTTTCAGTCTTGCCTCTGTCATTGTGTATTACTCCAGTAAAGCTGAGGCACTTTTGATTCATTCATCAAGCAAACATGTTTGAAATAGCTGTTGTGTGAACGCTAGAGGCCCTGCTAGGTGTTGGGAGTTCAGAATGAGTACGTGAGCTCCTTCTCATGGAGGGGTATATAGACGGGTGTGCTTGGAGCAGTGAGGCAGGAGGTGGGAGGATCCCCACAGAACAATGCGTGTCCATTAGTGCTCTGAGTGTTTTAGGTTAAAAAAGAAACAAAAACAGAAAACCTTTTTGATGTCTTGCAGTGAGCACTGTACATTATGCTTTTCTTTAACTGCATTTTTTGCTTATGAAAAAATTTCCACTCTCCTAACAATTACTTCACTTTAAGGATATAATTAAATTTATGTATTTTAGGTTGCCTGCCTGATTCGAGTTCCTTCTGAAGTAGTTAAGCAGAGGGCACAAGTATCTGCTTCTTCAGGAACATTTCACATTTTCTCTAACATCTTATGTCAAGAGGTGAGAATATGTGTGTTTTTTATGGCTGCATCGAGTCTTAGTTGTCACATGAGGGATCTAGTTCCCTGACCAGGGATCGAATCTGGCCCCCTGCATTGGAGCATAGTCTTAGCCACTGGGCCACCAGGAAAGTCCTGAGAATATGTTTTTAAGCTCTCGTATTGAGGATATTTTATTGTAGCTGATAGGAACATTGTGGCCTGACTCAGGAGCCTTAGAGCTTAAGGCTAAATTTATTGTCCAGTTATAGCAACTGTTAATGCTGAGATTATCTTTGCCTTTCCATTGTTTTCAATTTCTTATTTTCAATTTTATTTCTTTTTCAAATTTCTAAACAAATAGACAATTAAGTATGTGCCCTACATTGTAATCGGCCTGTTGTTCTTTCGGAATCAGAAATAGAATAAATAGTGAATATATAAAGTGAATAAGGATGTATTAAAACATCACTATGGAATTTGAGGACCATGGAAGAGACCTGTGGTAATCATGTCATAATATTTATATACTTGTAATTCGTCTTATACTGGTTCATGTTAAACTGTGGGTCAGAAATCATGCTTGCTGACCATGTGACTGGGGACCATTGAGCTGCTTTTCTTTATAGTTTGTACAGAAGGCCCCCCCCCCATCTTTTTTTTTTTTTAAATGAAAATCAATCTCATGAAAATTTCAGTGAGTCCAGGTTTTAGGGGAGTTATTTTTAATAATCTCAATGTCTCCTCATCGAGGTGTGAATGAGATCAGTCCAGGGAAGGGTCCCTGTTGAATCATGTAGGTAGTTAAATAGATCAAGGCTTGCCCAGAGGTATTTATCACTTTTGAGAGATTATTTATGAATTTATCATGTCTGATGATTGAAAATATGAAATATAAATATAATTGTTTTTATATGAAAGGATAGCATTCTGTGTGTATTTGCATTTATTTAAAACATCTCAAGTATTTTTTTTTCCAAGAGATGAAATGTTGAAAACTAATAAAGCTTAGTTGAATTGTAGTCAGCTTTATTATTTTATTACAGATATTCTTATTTGAAAGGAAGCTAACCTGAGCTTTATGTACCTTAGGCCGGTTTAGGACCTTTAACCTCTTGGAGAATTGTGGTCATTCTGAATATTTTAAAACTCAAACTTTAGAAAAAGTTAATCTGCTTTATGCAGAATGTTTAGAAGTTGCTGCTATTCTGACTTTCTGAGCTCTTGGCTTTTTATTTGTTTCAGGGCATCCAAGGATTATATCGAGGCTACAAAAGCACTGTTTTAAGAGAGGTAACTAACTTAATTTCTAATATTGAAGTATAAGAGAATGATATGCTTTGTTCAATAAATTTATTTGGAGAGACTGGTTTAAAAAATTACCAGGGGAAATTATCAATCACTGTGTAGTTTTTTCTTTTTTTTGTTTAATTTTTAAGGTGTGGGATTAAAAAAACAGTATTTTTATTTTTGACTGGTCTGGCTGTTCGTGGGCTTTCACTAGTTGTGACGAGCTGGGGCTTCATGTTGTGCTGGCTTCTGTTGATGAAAGAATGGAGCGCACTAGGGCACACGGGCTCCATAGTGTTTGTCTTCAGTAGTTGCAGCACATAGTCTTAATTGCCCCATGGTATGTGAAAACTTCTGGACCAGGGATCAAACCTGTGTTCCCTCCATTGGCAGGTGGATTCTTAACCACTGGACCACAGGGAAGTCCACTGTTATCTTGGTTCTGAGTTGGTCCCACTGAAAGAGCAACCCCAATGGTCAGAATGACCCATCCTATAGCTTCATGTTTATCTAAGGTGGCTACTTGGCCACCACAGCTGACATAATAAGAAATAGCTCGTAAGGGTAAGATATCAAGTTAATTACTGTAATACACAAAAGGAGTGATAAGATGGTCATGAAAGAAGCACTCTGGGAGACAAGTGTCTCAAAAGTCTGTTTTTATATGAAAAATTGTACAGTGAGCTCTTATCTTCCTGAGGACAAAACACGATGTATTAGAAAGTTCAGTCTGGACTGGAGTGCTGGCCCGGCCCGAGGTTCTCATTACAGTATGCCTTGCAGCAAGCCTTCTAGCTTCAAAATTCTGAGGTTCAATATGTGGTGAGTGTCCTTTTTCCTTTGGTTGAAAAAAGCAAAGTATTTTAGTATGTATGTTACTGCAGAAAACATGTTTTAATTTTTTCTGCACATGCAAGAGGCAACTTTTGTTTGTTTTTGTTGTTGTTTTACTTTTTTTTTAGATGATTTTTTTAAGATTGAAGGATAATTGCTCTACAATGTTGTGTTGGCCTCTGCCACACAATGCAAATCAGTCATAAGTCTCTATATACTCCCTCCCAGAAGAGGCTATTTTGAAGTTTAAAAGTTGATTTATAGATAAGGTGGCCTTTGGAATATAAGAGAAGTCTTTGTTTGGTTTGGGATGTAAGTTGGTTTCTTTTCTTTTTTTTTAATGAGTTTCAATCCTAGACTCTTTTTTTTTTTTTTTTTTTGAGGTATAATTGACAAATGAAATTGTGAGGCATTTGAAGTATACAGTGTGATGATTTGATATAGGCATACGTTGTGAAAAAGATTAGGACATAATTTTCTATTAAAATGCAAAAGAGAATCTGCGTACCTCTCCTTGAATCCTTATTTTCTGTTTGGATTTCCCTCGGATGCTAAAATGTTCTCATTTATAAAAATGTGTTTAATTTAAATGTGTGTTGTCACAATTAGAAAATTGAAATTCTTTGGAATCTGAATTTTATTCCCAGGTAGTTTTTTATTCTGTCTTGTTTGTTTGTTGTTGTTGGTACAATCTTCTTTATGGAACACCAGCACTGCTATGTGTTATTTGAAGCTTTGATTTCTATGAAGTAACAACCTTTAGTGCAGTGGTGGTGTTGATGTATATCTTTGAAAAACTTCTTTTGAAGGCAGACTGAATGTTTCAAAATTAAGTTATTTGTGTGAAGATAACTTCTGCCTTTCAAAATAACCATCTTCATTCTGTACTTATTTTCTGACTCACTAAACACTTGTTATTTACTCAGGTTTCACCTGGGTGCAGGAAAAAGAGAGGTGGGCAATAGATCTCTTTTTTATTTTTCTGTGAGATGCCGAATGAATGAATGTATTTACATGCCAGAGAATACTCATTGTGCATACAAATAGATAAAACATGGTTACAACTGCATTCTGTTCTTTTAAAAATTTGTTTTGACGTACGTCACACTAGTAATTAATTTCTAGGCTGCAGTTCTTGCTAAAAGTGTGACCCTGTTGAGATGACTTTGTTTACTCAAAATGGCAGTGGTTTGCTGAAAATTTAATTGGGGTCTTCTGCATTATGCATTTTCATAAAAGATCCTTCAGAATTGATTTTAGTTGAGGTATTGCTTTTGTACGGATTCTCAGAGAGAATGAGAGAATAGTTATTGCCAAATGAAACATAGCTTCTTCTCAAAATGAGAAAAATAAGAAGTGATGTATCTTCTTTAAACAAATTTTTTTCATTATAAATAGTTTCAGTTTTTACATTGTTCTGACATCAGTATAAGATCTTTTCACCAAGAGCTTGTTTGATTGTTTCAATAAGAAAATACATTGAAGCCTTAGTGAGAATCATGAGGAAACTTATACATTTATTCTGTGTGCAGTTTTTGTTTAAAATAGTTTTATCGCCCTCACAGTAGCCCATTAGAATGAAATTGAAGTTTGAATCCATACCTTATAAGATAGATCATGTGTGTTCTTTAGATTTTGTGAATGCTGTCACATGATTTTTTCTACATTTGATGTTTGTGGAGATTGCATGCTTATCCCTTATGTTCTCCTAAATTATTTTAGTTACTGTGAATTTTAGACAGAGTCTAAGGAAGGGCAACCGATTATACTCTTCATCTCACCCTTTCAGTATTCATTTTCCTCATGATCTAGGCCAGATTACCTGTGGCCAAGCATTGTGGGGCAGTGCGGTTATTTCAGTAATGTGGAAATGGGGAGTAAAGTCACAGCAGCCTCTGTAGCCAGGCTGGTTTCAGAGGGTCCATTGACCCAGACATGGCATATTAAAAAGCAGAGACATTACTTTGCCAACAAAGGTCCGTCTAGTCAAAGCTATGGTTTTTCCACTAGTCATGTATGGATGCGCATACATGACTGAACTGAACTAAGCATCAAGGTCTATAGGAGGCACTTCATGTGGATCTCTTCATTTAATTTGCACGATAACTTCAGTATAATTAAAACTATCAGTTCACAATAAAGGAATAAACTCACTCTCAGATACATATTCATATGCCCAGTCTCACTTAAAATTACAGTGAGATCACTTCTTACCTCTGAGATTGCTAGTACCGTTGGTAAGTGTGAAAGTGTTAGCCGCTTCAGTTGTGTCTGACTGTTTGAGACCCCATGGACTGTACCTTGCCAGGTTCCTCTGTCCATGGGATTCTCCAGGCAAGAATACTGGAGTGGGTTGCCATTCTCTTCTCCAGGGGATCTTCCCAACTCAGGGATCAATCTTTGTCTCCTGCACTGCAGACTGATTCTCTGCCATCTGAGTCAACAGCAAGGCACCAGCTGTAAAGTGGCTGCCCCCAACTGGCTTCCCCACAAGAATGTGAATCCTTTAGGGCAGAAGTGTTCTGCGTGGTGCCCAGCCCACACAGCAGGCACCTTTAAAAAGGAGTAGAATGTGTGGAGAAAACCCATTTGTTGAGCTTAACTTACTGGAAACAACTTGCCTCTCTGTTTTCTTTTGCTACAGAAATTCCTTTCTAATTCACATCCAAGTTCGAGAGGCTGCTCTCCATACAACTTCTGGGTCAGTCAGTTCAGTTCAGTTACTCATTCGTGTCTGACTCTCTGCGACCCCATGGACTGCAGCATGCCAGGCTTTCCTGTCCATCACCAACTCCCAGAGTTTACTCATACTCATGTCCATTGAGTTGGTGATGCCATCCCACCATCTCATCCTTTGTCATCCCCTTCTCCCGCCTTCAGTCTTTCCCAGCATCAGTGTCCTTTCTCATGAGTCAGTTCTTTGCATCAGGTGGCCAAAGTATTGGAGTTTCACTTTCAACGTCAGTCCTTCCAATGAATACCCAGGACTGATTTTCCTTAGGATGGACTGGTTGGATCTCCTTGCAGTCCAAGGGACTCTCAACAGTCTTCTCCAACACCACAGTTCAAAAGCATCAATTCTTCAGCACTCAGCTTTCTTTATGGTTCAACTCTCACATCCGTACACACTGGAGAAACCAAAGCTTTGACTAGATGGACCTTTGTTGGCAGAGTAACATCTCTGCTTTTTAATATGCTGTCTCGATTGGTCATAACTTTCCTTCCGAGGAGTAAGAGTCTTTTAATTTCATGGCTGCAATCACCATCTGCAGTGATTTTGGAGCTCCAAAACATAAAGTCTCTCACTGTTTCCATTGTTTCCCCATCTATTTGCCATGCAGTGATGGGACCAGATGCCATGATCTTGGTTTTCTGAATATTGAGCTTTAAGCCAACTTTTTCACTCTCCTCTTTCACTTACATGAAGAGGCTCTTTAGTTCTTCTTTGCTTTCTGCGATAAGGATGGTGCATCTGCATATCTGAGGTTATTGATGTTTCTCCCAGAAATCTTGATTCCAGCTTGTGCTTCATCTAGTCCAGCATTTATCATGATGTACTCTGCATATAAGTTTAATAAACAGGGTGACAATATATAGCCTTGACGTACTCCTTTCCCAATTTGGAACCAGTCTGTTGTTGCATGTCCAGTTCTAACTGTTGCTTCTTCATCTGCATACAGATTTCTCAGGAGACAGGTCAGGTGGTCTGGTATTCCCATCTCTTGAAGAATTTTCCACAGTTTGTTGTGGTTTACACAGTCAAAGGCTTTGGTGTAGTCAATAAAGCAGAAGTAGATGTTTTTCTGGAACTCTCTTGCTTTTTCGATGATCCAACAGACCATGGCCCGGCCCATCAGAACTAGACCAAGTTTTTGCATCAGGAAGTTTCCATAAGCCTCTTATCCTTGTCCATCAGAGGGCAGACAGAATGAAAACCACAATCACAGAAAACTAACCAATCTGATCACATGGACCATAGCCTTGTCTAACTCAATGAAACTATTAGCCATGCCGTGTAGGACCACCCAAGACGGACAGGTCATGGTGGAAAGTTCTGACAAAACGTGGTCCACTGGAGAAGGAAATGGAAAACCACTTCAGTATTCTTGTCTGAGAACTCCGTGAACAGTATGAAAAGGCAAAAAGATAGGACTCTGAAAGATGAACTCCCCAGGTCGGTAGGTGCCCAATATGCTACTGGAGGTCAGTGGAGAAAAAACTCCAGAAAGAAGGAAGAGACAGAGTCAAAACAAAAGCAACACCCAGTTGTGGATGTGACTGGTGATGAAAGTAAAGTCCTGAGGCTTAGGATATATTCAGAATATGTTAACTATGATTAATAGTATTCTTGGTAACTGAAAGGGCTTTTGACAGGAAATGACATCTCAGTGTGGAATGCCACTGTCTCTCACCAGCTCTTTGCCCTTGGCAAGTAACTTAACCTCTCTGAGCTCAGTTTGCCTGTGTGTATTTGGAACCTCATGTTGAAGTCTCATGAAGAAGGTGTTACAGCAGTATGGTCTGCTAAGACCAGAGATGAAGCAAGCTGCCTCTAGGCTGTGAGGTTCTTGAACAGGGATGCAGCCTTGTTCTGTCTGCATGTAAACGTGTGAATGCCATCTCATGATGATGAATAAACACTCATTGTGTTTGAACCAGAGGCTCACTAGCTGTTATTGCTTAAAGAACTTCTCAGCTCCAGTTGGAGAGTGCTTTATCCAAATGTCTTGTAGAATGAAGTTGTTTATTCAGTTAACAAATTGCAACCTGCAATTGATTTTGTGTGCACTGGCTACTTCTGTAGGAAAAACAACATATTGGTTATAATAATGTACAGTTACTCTAGTTGATGGTTGAACTGAGCAAAATTACTAATGTAAATGGGTTGGAAAATTTTTCATAGTTATTCTTTTTTAGGTCATGTTGATAATTTACTGGAATTTTTTCTCCAAATAAGCTAACCGACCAAGAGAAAGGCTTTCTTTCACAGATTGCAATAGTTGAACAATTTCTGTTGAAAAATGTTTTCAAGCAGCTGTGGCTGGAATTGTTACTTACCATTCTTAAGTCTGGGTACTGTTTCCTGCCGCCATGATAGTAAGAAGAGAGAGAAAGTATTCTCCGATGAGAGCTTTGCCCCTTCTATCAGGCTTTGTATCTCTCTGTGTGTGTGTGTGTGTGTGAAATTGTTTCCTTGGCTTTATCTCTTCCTTTCTCTTCTGGTTTGTTTCAGTTATGTCTGGCTCTGTGTAATTATGCCTGGTCTTCCCAGGCAGTCTTTAAGATCCACATGAAGATAGCAGTGGGATTTTTACCTCTTTGTATTATGTGCAGGCTCTGGGGGTCACACCTGCCACAAAGTCAGTGCTCAGTAATTATTTGTTGCTTTTTTCATTTAAGTTTGATGGTGTTTTGTTCAGATGCTGTTAGACACCGTGACCATTTCAGAATGCTGGGGGAACTCTGAGGGAACTTGGAATTACGCCGGGTGGGGGCTAAGCCTTTGGCATACTACAGTAGATCTTTGCACTAGAGTGGTCATGAAATACCAAAGAGTATATCCTTTTCTAAGATTTCTGTCTTCTTAAACCTTGGAAAAATAGTTTTTATAAAGCTGGTTTCATTAGAAGAGTAATTAATTCCCCCCCTTTCCCTTACCTCTTTAAGTAATTCACTTTAAAGGGGAAAAAACTGATTGTAAATCTTGGCAAACTTTTTTTTCCCTGAACTTTTAATGTGAAATTGTTTTCAGTTAAAATCCAATGCAAACATATTGAACCTTGTTTTAATCCTACATAATTCATTTTATTAACTATGACCAAATAGAACATCTGTTAAAATTCCATAATGTTAGCTTCATGGGAAAAGAAAAAAAAAGTCCGTTTGCTCTTGGAATCTGTCCATTGTTTTATTGTTCAGGCTTTCAGTAAATGTGTAATGAGACATTCTTATTAATGGGAATATTAAACAAATGAAAATGAAATATTGCCTTTAATCACAAGCGGTTTATAAAATGAGTCACCTAATTGCATTTACTTTATTATAACTTTACTGTAGAGATGGTCTATGAGGAATGAACAATACTTCATTCTTTAATCCAGAGAGTAAACTTGTTACTCCTCAAATATGGATTTCAGCCTACAGTTTTTCATCATCTCTTAAATAAACAAACAATTTTAGAAAGAACAATTTTGTAAAATTATCTTAATGTAGAAAGATTACTTTAGCCCCTCAGTGCATATTTTCTCATGTTTTGTTTACATGAAACCAGCTGCTATTTACTTTTCTCGTCCTTGGGACAAATTTCATTTGCACTGTACAGTTTTGAAAAGGCTACATATTTCCATTGTTTCATGGTGGCCGTGTTGTCTAGAAGGGGTACCCGTTCATGTCTGTAGAGCTTCCGGAGAAGTAAATTAATAGCGAGAATCTTCAGTGGAAATGTAAGAAAAGCTGTTGAATAAAGGAGGAAACCATCTCTTATTTCTTCTTTTTTAGATGTTAGCATCATATACCATAATATTGAAATAGCTGTGTATAGGGTGTATGTGTTTTCTCATCTCATGTGAAATATCCTGTCTCTTCACATTTGTGTGTTAATTTAGATGGCAGATTGTAAAGAACAGAAGATCTGACTATAGTGGCTGAACTAAAATATGGTTGTCTTAAAAAAAAAAAAAAATGTGTTCTTTCTCTTACACTGTAACAAGAAATTTGGAGATGTGCCCTCTAATGCTGGTGTACTGGTTAAATGATGGGCACCTAGAAACCAGGCTCTTTTTATTCTGCTTGGGGAATCCTAATACTCTGGCAGAGTTACTCATGATTACAAAATGGCTGCTGCGCTCCTGGGCTCGTGGCCCTCGTCCAGGCATGAAGTGGGAAGGGCA
Source organism: Dama dama (assembly GCF_033118175.1). Classification (NCBI taxonomy): domain Eukaryota; kingdom Metazoa; phylum Chordata; class Mammalia; order Artiodactyla; family Cervidae; genus Dama; species Dama dama. The sequence goes on along the minus strand of NC_083704.1, from coordinate 39,871,144 downwards.
GGAGGCATCATCCGTCACTCTGTTTACTTAGAAGACAGAAGGTTTCTTGGGCTAGGTGTCTCCAGCTCTCCTGAGTTGCATGGGCATTGAGATGTTTGTATACATTGTGGTTTTTCAGTGTGGTAGATAAAGGTGGGCACAGAGGGTGTTGGGACTACAGGTACTGAGTCTGCAGCCTACAACATCTGCCCTCTTCTCTCTATTCAAGTCTTTGTAGTTCAAACTCGGCTGCTTCAGAAAGGAAACGGTCTCATGTACCCGTGACTTCAGTTGCGGATCCTGTTGTTCACATTCAGATCACTTGTCTGGACTACAGGTTTTTGGACATTTAATTCTACTTTGTAAATTTTTGATATCTGTTCATTTTCTTTTTTTCTGTCACCTTTGTTTTTTGTGGGCATAGTGTGGAAGCTTTTCTTCTAAACTCATTTGTCTGTAATCTTTAATTTGGAGATGGACTTTACTTCAAAATTACTTATTTTTCATACATTTTTTAATTTTAAAGTTAAGGTCTCAGAATACCTATATTGATACAGTCATATGTAGACACTTTCCTTAAAAAATAAATGTAAATCACGATCGAAGTAATAGCTAATGCTTACCAAGTATTTACGTTTCTGTGCTACATTCTTAACATGCGTTATTTCACATACCCTCACACTGACCCAAAACACCATTCATTCTTTGTGGAAACTCAGGCTTAGCAAGGCTGTGGTTCGTCCAGAGTCTCACATCCAGTAAGGGAGGAAACCGAGGACTTGGAAGCTCATGACATTAGGCCCTGTGGTGAGCTATGTATTTTGCATTTTATACACAGACAAATTTTTCAGGAGAAGAAAATCATATTTAAATTTTAATATTCTGTATTTTTTATTTTTTCTCATTTTTAAACCTTTAAGTAGACATTAGTGCCAAGAGTTTGGGAAAAATAAGTCTCAGTGACCTAGAGGTCTCCATGACATTAAAAGAAAAGTTAATTAGAGGATGTAAATAGAGAATGTGTTGATAGCGATGTTCATGGTGAATAGTGGCTTGTAAGTGCACATTATTCCATATGTTTGCATGATTTGTTCTTACCATTCAGGTGTTACTTCACATGTCCCTTCTCTGAGGGGCCTCCTGTGACCACTCTAGCTCACATACACCTGCCAAAAACCCCTCCTGGTTACTTGGTACCCAAGCAGGTACTATTTCTTATTTATGATTTTTTTTTTTTTTTTTTGGCCTGCCTTCCTCTCTTCACTGGAATATACTCTCTTTTGAGGGCAAGTGCTTCTTGCATGTTTTCTTCCCTACTATTAGTCCAACACCTAGCCGAGTCCTCGACATATAGCACACTCAGAAAGTATTCAGTGAATACAAATAAAGTACTTAATCACACATTTCAGAAGTAGACTAGTTTTAAATACTTAGATATTTAAAATCTCCATCAGCTGCCCAGACTGAGATGTATGTGGCAAGAATTATGGAGTCCTAACTTAATTCCCAGACCAGTTAGTGATTTTCTGCCATCCAAACTTTCTGCACTTCCAGTGAGCTTAATTTTCTCCTTGTCTTTTCTTATCACATTTCCTGGTATTCTTGAGCCTTCAACAAATAGCCCTTATTTTAATTTTGTCATTTCTTGTTAAGAGTTGGTCTTATGAATATTTTATATATGTAAAACTGTTTTTGAAATGACATGTGAAAATAGCAACTTATTCATGAAGAAAGTCTTTTATCAGCTATTGCAACTCACAGTGAACACTGGGTAGAAATGACTCTTGAGGCTCTTAGGGTTGTCTGCTGTCTTACGGTGGAACAAGCACCATCTTATAAGAGATAGTAAGAGAAACTTTGTGTATTAAGTAATCCAGATGTGCAGGTAAAATCTCGAATGTTTATGTGTAAATCAAGGATTGTGGTTGCAGGGAGTCCTATAAAAGAACTATTGGAAATGCTTACCTGTGGGTTTTGTTGTCTAGAGCACATTACCCTGGGAACATACAATGATAACAGTTACAGTTTGAATTCTGGGCTTGTACTTGTGTTCAGTTCAGTTCAGTTGCTCAGTCGTGTCCGACTCTTTGCGACCCCATGAATTGCAGCACGCCAGGCCTCCCTGTCCATTACCAACCCCCGGAGTTTACTCAAACTCGTGTCCATTGAGTCGGTGATGCCATCCAACCATCTCATCCTCTGTCATCCCCTTCTTCTCCTGCCCCCAGTCCCTCCCAGCATCAGGGTCTTTTCCAATGAGTCAGCTCTTCGCATGAGGTGGCGAAAATATTGGAGCTTCAGCATCAGTCCTTCCAGTGAACACCCAGGACTGATCTCCTTCAGGATGGACTGGTTGGATCTCCTTGCAGTCCAAGGGATTCTCAAGAGTCTTCTCCAACACCACAGTTCAAAAGCATCAATTTTTCGGCACTCAGTTTTCTTCACAGTCCAACTCTCACATCCATACACGACCACTGGAAAAACCATAGCCTTGACCAGACGGACTTTTGTTGGCAAAGTAATGTCTCTGCTTTTTAATATGCTATCTAGGTTGGTCATAACTTTCCTTCCAAGGAGTAAGCGTCTTTTAATTTCATGGCTGCAGTCACCATCTGCAGTGATTTTGGAGCCCCCAAAAATAAAGTCTGACGCTGTTTCCACTGTCTCACCATCTATTAGCCATGAGGTGATGGGACCAGATGCCGTGATCTTAGTTTTCTGAATGTTGAGCGTTAAGCGAACTTTTTCACTCTCCTCTTTCACTTTCATCGAGAGGCTTTTTAGTTCCTCTTCACTTTCTACCATAAGGGTGGTGTCATCTGCATATCTGAGGTTATTGATATTTCTCCTGGCAATCTTGATTCCAGCTTGTGCTTCTTCCAGCCCAGTGTTTCTCATGATATACTCTGTGTATAAGTTAAATAAGCAGGGTGACAATATCCAGCCTTGACGTACTCCTTTTCCTATTTGGAACCAGTCTGTTGTTCCATGTCCACGTCTGTTGCTTCCTGACCTGCATACAGGTTTCTGAAGAGGCAGGTCAGGTGGTCTGGTATTCCCATCTCTTTCATTTTCCACAGTTTATTGTGTTCCACACAGTGTTGTGCAAAAAATTCGTTCCGGTTTTCCTGTTACATCATATGGAAAAACCTGAATGAACTTTTTGGCCAACCTAGTATTTTTCTAATTTTTAGATAAAATTGTAAAGTATTGACCCCCCCCCCCCCCCCCCCTTTAAAAGCTAATCATTAGGCTGAGGCTTGGAAAAGTTAAGCAATGCAGTTAGTATATATGGTATATGGCAGATCTGGAAGCAGAGACCCAGCCTGTGTGTTTCCAAAGTCTGTGTTTCTGGTTATACTTGCTGCCTGCTCAAGTTTTGCAGATAAATTCCCTATTCATTTTGCTCTCTGAATTTTTCAGTAAATTGTGGGAAAATAAAGTGGTAGTATATCCGTGGGACTTGCACCACATCTGTGAACTTGAAGTGGAGCACAATTTCTAAGTGTTAATAGGACTTTAAAAGATAGAAAAGGAGCCATCTCTATAGGCAGAACACAATGGACAGTGCTTCTGAATTAGTGATGTTGATTTCAACATCTTCTTTCCTCTAGCCTGTGTGAAGTTTGCTTAAAAATGCTTTAACTGCTTTTAGCCTTCTGTCCTCTTGTTCCCTGAGCTTTTAGCATATATTCTGAGACACAACCCAGTAGATGAGAAAAAATTGATAATCTTTGGCATAAAAATGGTTTTGGTACTTAGCCACATAATTAACAGATAATTTATTGACTGGTAGAGATGTAGAAATGGACGAGAGGGTATTTCTTTTCCTTTGTGAAAATACTCTGCTTTAAAATTTTTTTATTTACGGAGTCTGTTGATAGAAAAGTTGTGTTACAACAATGCACACTAGAGGGCGCACAATGTCCGTGTTTTAAATTTTGGTGACGGACAGTTCAGTGAACCTGAAGCTTGAAGCTCTTGAATTGGGACTTAAAGCAATTCGAATTTAAAAATGAACAACAAAGCTTAATAATAGCACTTTCCAATCCAAGGTTCCAAAATAATATTTTCTTATTTAATCCATACATAACTTCATTATAAACATAATTATAACTTCATTATAAACATAGCTTTAAAATACGAGAGCCAGTATGTATATTTAACTTACCAAAAATGAGTATCACAGTCTTAAAGTATTTCCCTCAAACTATTTTTCAATTACAACTGTAATTTTAAAATTTGGAAGAACTGGCAGATGCTTCTTTTTTATTTATTTATTTATTTTAATTGGAGGCCAATTACTTTACAGATGCTTCTTTGTTCAAGTGATGAAGGGTGACATAACCAGTAATAAGAAATGTGATACACAATATTACTTCTTTGTTCTTCTTGCACCGCCCCCCAAAAATACATAATTTCAATTTCATCATGAGAAAACATCTGACAAACCCAAATTGAGGGACATTGTACAAAATTGTCAAGGTCATGAAAAAGACAGGTGAAAGAATTGTCACACCCAGGAGTAGGCTAAAGAGATAACAACAAACAAATGCAGTAGATATTAGGGGGGAGAACTGGGGAAATTCAAATAAGGTCTGTAATTTAGATGTTTGTACTACAGCGATTACCAGTAGTTGGTTTTGCTAATCATGTTAGTTGCTCAGTTGTGCCCAACTCTTTGCGACCCCATGGACTGCAACCCACCAGGCTTCTCTGTCCATGAGATTTTCCAGGCCAGGATACTGGAGTGGGTTGCCATTGCTAATCATACTCAGTGGTTAAGTTCTTACCATTTCGGAAGCTAGGTGTAGGCTGTATGTGAACCCCCTGTATTTGAGTAACTTTCGTGAAAGTTGATAAATTATTTTTAAAAAATAAGAAGCTGGGAATTCCTTTATGGTCCAGTGGTTAGGACTTCATTCTTCCATTGCAGGCGGTCCGGGTTCAATCCCTGGTTGGGGAACTAAGGTCCTGCTGCTTCATGGCATGGCCTAAAAAATAAATAAAAACAAAAAGCTGGAAAAGGAAAGACGCTAGATTTAAACCTCGTATGAAATCATTTATTTTTAAAATGATCTTCTAAAATAATGACATTTTAAAAAATACTGACAATTTAGACTTACAACTTAAATTTTTTCTTTATCTAAGTGATAGTTGGTAACAATTCAGATAATACTTGAAGAAGATTTTAATATGGAAAGCAAGTCTTCTGCCCTGCCCTCCTTCATTCTAATCCCACTCTCTGGAGGTACCTGCTTTTATCTGTTTGCATTTTCAGTTCCTATTACATCAATGTTTCTGAATAATTACCATCTGTTTCTTCATCTGTCAGTTTAGATACAGTCTCCTGAGCCTTTGGAGTAGAAGATGCAGTTAAGCTGGTAATATGCTGCTCCCCAGTCTTATCTTCCTTGATAGCTCAGTTGGTAAAGAATCCGCCTGCAATGCAGGAGACCTCAGTTCGATTCCTGGGTTGGGAAGATCCCCTGGAGAAGGGAAAGGCTACCCACTCCAGTATTCTGGCCTGGAGAATTCCATGGACTGTATATGTATAATCCATGGGGTCTCAAAGAGTTGGACACAACTGAGCGACTTTCACTTTCTATCTTATCCTAGTGTTTCAGTTACATAAATGTCATTCCTCTGGTTATTTTAGAAACTCAAGGTCATATATTTGAGTCATTATTTCTTAATCTCACAAACTTCCAGCATCTTCTAACTTTCTTCTTATAAGGTGAGTGTCTTCCTTTTCAACACCTTATCCTCCTCATCTTTTAGATACCACTTTCTGGAATGACTTCTTGTCACCTGCGCTTCGATCCTAGGTTGTTACCAAGATGAAAGCTTCATCCTGCCCTTCACCCACAGTCACTTCTTTGATGGCTTTTCTGGGTTGATTCTGAAAGTTGAACGTCAGTGAACTGGTGGTAGCGTTGTCTGAGTTTCAGGCACGATCACTAGGCCATCTGGTGTGCCAGGGTTAGACTTGCTCTTGTGTTGGTCCTGCGTTACTCTGAAAGAGGTGTTTCCAGCATCACAGTCGAATAGTCTTGCATTCCATCACTTGCTAAAATTGGTACCATATTGTAATTTGCTGAATCATGAACTTTTTAATGTGTTTTTTTTTTTCCCCTTGGAGTTTCTAATTGCCTTATGGGAGGGGTACATCATTTGCCCTTTTCGTATATTTGTGTCAACCTCAAAACCATGTTGTTTTTGTGGTTTTGTGTTTTTTCTTCTCTTGGGAATCTTGGAATCTTCCCATTTCCCACTTTAATCCAGTGTCTGGGCTTCTCACTGCCTTCCTCAGCTGGCTTCACTGTTGCCTGAAGGTGTCAGAGTGCAGCGGTTCAGACCACAGGCTTTGCAGCCAGACTGCTTGGGTTTGACCACTGCTCTTCCTCAGGCAGTCCACACCTCTGGTTCTTTACTGTCTTCTTCTAACAAAAACATTGGAGGGTGTAATAAATATAAGGATGTATCTACTTTGTTTGTAAGCCTTTATTTTATCCTGATTTTTTTTTGGGGGGGTCAGGTAATTTTCTTTCTCTGGTTCCTAATATAACTTACTAAGGTTCTTTCTAATGATACTTGATAATAATCATTTATAGTGATTCTTTGGCCTCAACTGTGTTAGGTTGTTTTTTTTTTTTAAAAGAAAGGAATTGTGTTAATAAGTTATGATTCTTAGAAAAGCATGTTGATCTTATCAGTTCAGTGTGTATCCTAATTATATTTGGGAAATAAGTGATAAAATATGTGTCTAGGAATCTTATAAACTGATACCAAATTTTCTAATAAAGCTTCCCCGTATCTTTTTAAAAAAAATTATTTGGCTGTGCTGGGTCTCAGTTGTGTTATGTGGGATCTAGTTCCCCGACGAGGGATCAAACCCTGGTCCCCTGCATTGGGAGCCAGGTGTCTTAGCCACTGGACCACCGGGGAAGTCCGAAGCACCCCTTTATTTTGATCTACATGTGATGAGTTTTTCTGTTGTTTATCTGTGAATTACTCCATATTTCTTTTTTTTATAATTAAATTTATTTTTAATTGAAGGATAATTGCTTTACAGTATTACATTGGTTTCTGTTAAACATCGTATTCCATATTTCCATTTTGGGAAGTAGAGTGATAACCAAGTTAAAAATCACTTTGGGATGAAGTTTACTTTCTTCAGTGGGTAAATTAAGTATGTTATTTTAAGTATGTCTTTTGTCTGGGAGAAGATATCAGTCATATCTGTGTGTAAAGGAGACACTGATTTGTCTTATGTTGAGCAACCAAGATCTTGTGAAAGTTATACTCTCTGCTGATTTATCTGTTAGTTCACACAACTGTTTACAAAGGTTCCTTCTTCCTCCTTGTGGATGTTTAATAAGAGTCTAAAAAAAATTGTGTAGCTAACACATCTTAGTCATTAAGTTTTGGACTAGTTTTGATTAAGTGAAGGCATCAGAGAAAGGGTCTGGCACATAATAACCTCTGAGTAAGTTCTCATCACTTTATTTTTCTGTGTTTGAAGGAGGAAATAGATTGATTTTATTCAACCTTTGCCAGACTATGTACTTTTCACATGCTTTTCATTTGATCTTTATACAGTAATCATACAGAGAGTCATAAATGTCAACCAATGCTTGAAAATTGTGTACCCCTGTTCCCCCCCTACATATCTAGTTATGATTCCGAGCCATTCTATAATGTTTGTCTCTTGTAAACCATGTTATGAGCTAACAGATAGTTGCCTATTTAATACCAGTGGGAGGCTGACATTCAGATGTGTCAGTAACTTGATCTACATAAAATAATACAGTTAACAGAGGGCTGAGTTGAGCTCTGAATTACTTGAAGTCTTATGCTCTTTTCATATCAATGTATATATTTTCTTTTCTCTTTCGGGGGTGTTCGTAAGTAGGTTTTAGAATGAATAGTATAGCACTTTATTTTTCTTTTGTCCCTCTCCAATATTTTATTTTGAAAAATTTCAACCTACAGAGAAGCTGAAGCATAAGTTCTTTTCCCAGGATTCACTGATAGACATTTTGCCCCATCTGTTTTGTCCATTTTTCTCTATACAGTATTTTCCTGAAGCATTTTAAGTACAAAGACACAACCCAGGATAGTTCATCATTAAATATCCAGCATATGTCTCCTAAGAATAGAGTCATTCCTGTCATAACTGTAATACCATTATCCTTTCAAGAAATGTAACATTGATATATTCATATTATCTGATACATGGTCAGTTTTATAATTTTTTTCTATTGTCCCAGTAATAAAAACTGTACCTTTTTCTTTTTGCAGGATACAGTAAAGGATCACACATTGTCTTTGGTTATTGTTTCCTCAACCTCCCCCTGCCCCCACATTGCCTTTCCCATCTGGCGTTGACACTTTTTTAGAGTCCAGGGCAGTTCTATAAATAGTGCCTTAATCTGGAAGTCGCGTTTCCTTGTGATTATATTCAGATCATATATTAACCTTTATGCATGTGTATAGATAATGCATGGATGATGCTAGGTACTTTTGTTGCATTGTATCAAGGATTACATAGTGTCTCATACTTGGTGAAACTAAGTTTAATCATTTGATTACACTGGGATTCCCTACCTTTCTGCACTCCAGAGGTTCATCTGTCCTTTGTTTTGAAAAGTAGTTGATGGGGTACTGGGGGTCTTCCTAGGGGGTGCAGTAGTAAAGAATCTGCCTGCAATTCAGGAGATGCAGGAGGCATGGGTTCGATCCCTGGGTTGGGACGATCCCCTGGAGAAGGAAATAGCAACCCACTGCAGTATTCTTGCCTGGTAAATTCTGTGACAGGAGGTGGGGGCCACAGTCCATGGGGTCTCAGAGAGTAGGGCACAATTGAGCACGCTTGCATGCGCTGGGGTCATAGTTAGAGCTAACATGATTATCCTGCTCCCCAGTAATCTTTCACCCAATAGTTCTAACATCTATGAGTGCTTCTTGCTGGAAGAGTCTATTACACTGGTGATTGCAGAATGATGATGTTCTAAGGACTGTCCTTTTTCTTTTAATTTATTTGCTGACACTCTTATGTAAAAAAGAGCTTTCTTTAAAAAAAAAGAACTTTCTTCCTTTACCAACCGCCCGCACCCCCACCTAGCCCCTTTTTAGTACCCTGTGGACACGTGGGTTCTTTTCTTTTTTAATAGCCTCATTGCGATATAATTCATGTACCATGTAGTTCATTCATTTAAAGTAACCATCTAGTGGGTTTTTATCTATTCACTGATATGTGCAACCATCGCCATAGTTGAGGATTCTTTAGTAATATAATTGTAATAATTATCCCTTACCATTATTATTTCTGATGCTCAAACTGGCCTGCGTTTGCGGTGGGCGCCTCTTCACGCTTACTGTTCTTAACGCATTTCCTAGTCAGTCCTTGGGAATTTCCTTATTGGGGTGACAAGGTGTCCCATCTTTGTACTTCCCCTGCCCGTCTGAAATCAGCTGCCTCTGCAAGGAGCCCTCGATTCTTTTCAGTGGGGAGTGGTATTTAGAAACTAAGTGTGGGATCCTAGGTGTATTACTGCATGTACACTCTTTTCATTGGGCAGAAAAGCTTGTAAAAATTAAATACATTGTTTTTATTCCTCCTCCTCATTTTCCTGTATTTGTCTAAGGTGAGAACAACACGTAATTACTATTTATTTTGTTTTCTAAATCATCATACTGCAAAACTGACTCCTTTTTGGTGTGCAGAGCTGTACATTTTAACAACATGTATTCATACAACCAGCGGTACTTTGGGGATACATAATACTCGTATCATCCCGAAAACCTGTTATCCCTTTGTAGTCATTCTCGTTTTCCTGCTTCTAATCCCTGGCAACAACTGATCTGTCATTTAAATGGAGTCATATGTTATAAAACCTTTTGAGACTAGTTGCTGTCACTCCTCATAATGCTGTTGAGATTCATCTCAGTTGTTGTGTGTATTGGTAGTTTGTTCCTTTGGACTCTCTCATTGTTTGGATTTACCACAGGTTGTTTATACATTAATCCACTGAAGGACTCTGAATTCTTTCCAGTTTGGGGCTGTCATGAACAGAATTGTTACAAACATTCACGTATAGGTTTTTCTGTGAAAGTAAATTTTCATTTCTCTGGGTAGACAGCCAGGAATGGGATTGCTGATCATTTGGTAAGTGTGTAGTAACTTTATAAGAAACTGCACGACTGTTTTCTACGTTGGCTCTACAGCTTTGCATTCCCGTCAGCAGTGGACGCCCTGAATCTTTGTCACCACTTAGTTGTGGTAGGTTTTTTTTTTTTTTTAATTTTAACCATTCTCATAGGTGTGTAATTATATCCTGTGGTGGTTTTAATTTTCATTTCCCAAATGGTATTGATTTTAAACTTACTTATTTGCCACTGTTAGATGCTCTCTGGTAAAGTGTCTGTTGTCTGTTTTTTAATTGGGTTGTTTCTTTAGTATTTCAAAAGTTCTTTGTATGTTAGAGATGCTAGTCCTTAGTCGCCGATGTGATTTGCACATATTTCCTGATAATCTCTAACTTGTGTTTTCATTCTCTGAACATATTATTTGTAAAACCTTAAAATTTTGGCGAAGTCCAATCTGTCAACTCTTTCTTTTATGAACTGTGCTTTTTTTTTTTTTTGAACTGTGTTTTAATTGTAGTGTCTAAGAGCTTTGACTAACCCTAAATCCTTAGGGTTTCCTCTCATGTTTTCTTCTAAAGGTTTTATAGTTTTGTATTTGACAGATCCACAATCTATTTTGAGTTGATTTTTAAGTAGTGCGGTTTAGGTTGAAGTATGTTTTTTCGCACATGGATATTCAGTTGTTCCAACAACATTTGTTGAAAAGACTGTCTTTTCTCCATTGATATATTTCTGTATCTTTGTATTATAAAAGAATCATTTGTGTCCATCTGGTCAGTGTCTGGAATAAATTTGAATTGGTTCATTGTTAGGTTCCAGGCAGTGTGTTTTTGTTTTTTCTTTTCCTCCTCAGGTGTTTGTGTTCATATTTTTGAACATCCCAGTTTTGAAAGATGATATTTTGATTTTCTAAGAAGTTTACTTAAAATGTGTTAGAAAGGGCTGCTAAAAAAAAGCTCCTGAACTTAGGCATTTTCCATCCTTTTTCTTTCTAAATCATCTCTTTTAAAAATGATAGGAAAGACTGACTAAAAACACTTGAAAACTTTTATATGTCTTTTATCCTTTTTTATTTCCATATTTTAAATAATGACCTATTTTCTGTTGAATTACTGTACCTTTAATAATGTATCCTGAATAAGGAAATGGCAACCCACTCTATTATTCTTGCCTGGAAGATCCCATGGACAGGGGAGCCTGGTGGGTTACAGTCCAAGGGGTCAGAAGAGAGTTGGACATGACTTAGTGACTAAACAGCAGTATGTATACATCAGTGGGTTAGAGCTTAGTTCTTCATCTGTTATTCAGCAGATAGTATTATTTCCTTATATAATTTGGACCATTAATGTTTTTGCTGTTATTGCTGTTAAATTACCATATTGTATGAATAATCTTGACATTTACTTGCAGAAAAGATGCTATGTATTTTATTGTATCGAAGCATGAAGCATATTTGCTTTGAGAGTTATCCCTTTAACGCTATTCTGTAAAATACAAGATGTGAAATGAGTTACCGATACTACTCTGCTAGTTTCTGGTGAAGGTAAACTGAAGGTAAACCGAGATTATTTGACTCCATCTAGCTCTGCCTTCCTAGACTGAAAAGGCTGCAAACCATGGAATTAATATGAAATATTTAATGCAAAAGATAGGTTATGGATTTTTTTTGTAGGGGAATACAGCAGCTTAAAAGAAGTTCACTGCAGTTGTGAGATAAATATTGTTGCTGAGGTGGTGACCAGTGGTTTTAGCTCAACTAAAAATGTTTATGATGTGTGGGGTTTTGAGCTATGGAGTTAGCAGTGTGTGGATAAGACAAAAGAGGTCAAAGATTCTCCCCTCAGAGAGCTTCTGTTGTATGTGGAGGGGCACTTATGCATTTGAAAACCATTCATCAGTGGTTGAAAATAATAGTGAAAGTGCTGGTAAGTATAGGGGTGAATAGTCAGGGAGTAAAACCTTTATCTCTGGATGAGTTGAATTTTACATAATCCTTTTATAAAACAGGAAAGGGTAGAGGAGAGTAATGGGATCCTTGTGTTAACACTGGAGGACACATTCTTTACAAAAGTATGCTAGCCGCCTTTAAAAGAATGTTTTTTTTATACTTCAAGTGGTACTGAAACCCTGAGCTTGACTTCCTGCTTGTAATCACATGTGTGGTTGGGACTTTTTTTATTTTCCGGAATGCCTAATTCTTGCCTCAAGTTAGAAGGGTAAAGTAGAATTGGAAGTCCAGGTGGAATTTGCTTGGAGAGGGGTCTCTTTAATGTTTTCATGTAAATTATAGGAATGGGTCTTAGAATGTCAACATTAAATAGAAGAACTTAGAAAAAATCCGTCTTGTACTGCCCCCAAAATCATAGCGCTGGCAGCTAATTAACACTCTCTGTATAATACTTAGTAACCCATTTACTATGGGCTTTCCATTGATGACTGAAAGTAAATGTTTGAGAGACCTTTGTTGGAAATGTGTCCCTAAGGATCAAATGTGGGAGCAGTCAAGGCTAACACTCTGCCCTTGCCTCTTGGTGTGGGATTTCACTTCAGAGATTGAGTGTACTGACTCTGAGTAAAATTTAAAAACACTAAAGAGTTAACCTCTTAATCATGAACACTTTACTTTGATTCTTTATGTTAAAATAAAGTTAGGTGTATGCTGAATTAAAAAAAAAAATGGATGCAGAAAAAAATATTGCCACATTTGTTTCAATCAAATCAAAACCCCCAAATCATTTACAACCTGACCTATTTCTGAAATTAGTATTAAACTGATGTCACCCATATTTGGAGGCTTTTTGAAGCATTTATTCAACATAATGTCAAGTTAGGCTAGTTTTTGCATTTTCTCAAACTTGTTTGTGTGTGTGTGTGTGTGTGTGTGTGTGGTTTTAAAAACTGTAAAATATTCTAGTTCTTAAAGAAGGGAAGCCATCAAAGTTGGCAAGTGTTAAGCATGCTAATTAATTAGTTCAACATACTGACCAGTTCTCTGAATTATTAGTTCAAAGAAGTATGTGGACAAGGATGAAATTAGATTTGGGCATTTTTCACTCTGGTTGTTTTAGGATACTCAGGGTTGCTTTGATCTGTAAATAACAGATGCTTTTTCATGCATGGTTCAGGATACATCAAACATGCCTAAAGCTTTGTCTCATTTAGAACTCATTGTTTGTATCCAGAATGGGATGTATACATTATAACTGTCCAGCAACTTCAGAAAAATCTATTCTGAGTTTGTATTTGATAGTTAATAAGTGCAGGATATTTTATTTTTCATAATATGCATGTACCGGCCTTTTTGGAGGGGTAAACTGGTGTAGTTATAAGACAATGGATAAAATTTATCAATTGCTAAAATATATTGACTTATTTAAATGTCAATTTTAAGATTAAAAGCTTAGGCAGCTATGAAAGCATAAAGTGTGTGTGTGCATACATGCATATGCATATATAACTGCTTATGTGTGTTTATATATATAGTCATGTGCTTTTAGCTATTTGTGTGGTAAAGATAAATATGTTGTCTTATTTTTATTAGCTAGATATTCTTTTAAATTATCTAATAATTAGAATTAAGAGCAAACCTAGTTGTGTGCACACTAAGTTTTACAATTTACTACCTCCTCTGGCTTTTATGTGGGAAAACTTTAGTGTAATCAGGAATAATTTTTGTAAGGAATGGCATCCATTTACTCAGTGAAAGACTAAGAGAATAAGAAGTGAGAAATGCACGACTTCTCACTGCCCTCAGTGGCTGATCAGAAGGCGCTATCACAGCCCATGCTTCAGCTCAGTGTTAGATGCGGGGGCCCATGTGACAGGAGTGCAGGCCGTGTCCTCTGCTGTGTAAGGACAAGAATACTGTGTATTCCTATTTAGAAATAATCTTAGAAATACTAAATAATGTGCTCAGTCGTGTCTGACTCTGCAACCCCGTGGACTGTAGCCTGCCAGACTCCTCTCTCCATGGGATTCTCCAGGCAAGAATACTGGAGTGGGTTGCCATTTCCTATTCTAGGAAATCTTCCCAACCCAGGGATCAAACCTCCGTCTTTTGCATCTTCTGCATGAGCAGGCGGATTCTTAACAACTGTGCCACCTGGAAAGCTCTATTAAATAATAATGTCTTGTATTAATGAGAGAGTATAAAAATACCCTTTTGTTTAGTATAAAGTTATTTTTTTTCTTTTTGATTATTAAGATACATGAGGTTTTATAACACATTCTATTTTTGTGGCTTTTAAAAATCAAACTATTACTTCAGCCGCAGTATACTGCATCAGGCATCAGGATTCCAAAGTTCTAGTTGCAATTATGTCACTTACTGTCTTGTGCCTTTTAAAGTGGTTTAATCTCCCTGGGCATTGGTATTCTTAAAGGGAAAGTGAAAGTCACTCAGACGTGTCTGACTCTTTGTGACCCCATGGACTGTATAGTCCATGGAGTTCTCCAGGCCAGAATACTGGAGTAGGTAGCCTTTCCTTTCTCCAGGGGATCTTCCGAACCCAGGTCTCCCGCATTGCAGGAGGGTTCTTTACCAGCTGAGCCACAAGAGAAGCCCCAGATAGGTAAAATGGTTGGCAAACTTGTGGGCCTGTGCCTGAACACACCCTGTTTTTGTCAGACAGCTTGATTGGCCCAGAGCCACTCTCACTTGTGTGTCTCGTCTGTGGCTGCTTTCATATTTCAGTGGCAGAGTACTGGTGGCAGAGACTCTATGGCCTGAAAAGCTTAAAATAATTATTGTCTTATCAAAAAAAACTCTGCTGAATCTCAGACTAAATCCATCTCCAAGGCCTATCTTCAGTTCAGTCGCTCAGTCGTATCTGACTCTTTGCGACGTCATGAACCACAGCACGCCAGGCCTCCCTGTCCATCACCAACTCCTAGAGTCCACCCAAACCCACGTCCATTGAGTTGGTGATGCCATCTAACCATCTCATCCTCTGTCGTCCTCTTCTCCTCATGCCCTCAATCTTTCTCAGAATCAGGGTCTTTTCACATGAGTCAGTGCTTTGCATCAGGTGACTGAAGTATTGAAGTTTCAGCTTCAACATCAGTCCTTCCAATGAACACCCAGGACTTTAGGATGGACTGGTTGGATCTCCTTGCAGTTGAAGGGACTCTCAAGAGTCTTCTCTAACACCACAGTTCAAAAGCATCAATTCTTCTGCTCTTAGCTTTCTTTATGGTCCAACTCTCACATCCATACATTCTACTGGAAAAACCATAGCCTTGACCAGACGGACCTTTGTTGCCAAAGTAATGTCTCTGCTTTTTAATATGCTGTCTAGGTTGGTCATAACTTTCCTTCCAAGGAGTAAGCGTTTTTTAATTTCATGGCTTGCAATCACCATCTCCAGTGATTTTGGAGCCCAAACAAATAAAGTCTGACTGTTTCCACTGTTTCCCCATCTATTAGCCATGAAGTGATGGGACCAGATGCCATGATCTTAGTTTTCTGAATGTTGAGCTTTAAGCGAACTTTTTCACTCTCCTCTTTCACTTTCATCAAGAGGCTTTTTAGTTCCTCTTCACTTTCTGCCATAAGGGTGGTGTCATCTGCATATCTGAGGTTATTGATATTTCTGCCGGCAATCTTGATTCCAGCTTGTGCTTCTTCCAGCCCAGCGTTTCTCATGATGTACTCTGCATATAAGTTAAATAAGCAGGGTGACAATATCCAGCCTTGACATACTTCTTTTGCTATTTGGAACCAGTCTGTTGTTCCATGTCCAGTTCTAACTGTTGCTTCCTGACCTGCATACAGGTTTCTGAAGAGGCAGGTCAGGTGGTCTGGTATTCCCATCTCTTTCAGAATTTTCCAGTTTATTGTGATCTACACAGTCAGAGGCTTTGGCATAGTCAATAAAGCAGAAATAGATGTTTTTCTGGAACTCTCTTGCTTTTTCGATGATCCAGCGGATGTTGGCAATTTGATCTCTGGTTCCTCTACCTTTTCTAAAACCAGCTTGACCATCTGGAAGTTCACGGTTCACGTATTGCTGAAGCCTGGCTTGGAGAATTTTGAGCACTACTTTATTAGCGTGTGAGATGAGTGCAACTGTGTGGTAGTTTGAGCATTCTTTGGCATTGCCTTTCTTTGGGATTGGAATGAAAACTGACCTTTTCCAGTCCTGTGGCCACTGCTGAGTTTTCCAAATTTGCTGGCGTATTGAGTGCAGCACTTTCACAGCATCATCTTTCAGGATTTGAAATAGCTCAACTGGAATTCCATCACCTCCACTAGCTTTGTTTGTAGTGATGCTTTCTAAGGCCCACTTGACTTCACATTCCAGGATGTCTGGCTCTAGGTGAGTGGTCACACCATGGTGATTATCTGGGTCATGAAGATCGTTTTTGTGCAGTTCTTCTGTGTATTCTTGCCACCTCTTCTTAGTATCTTCTGCTTCTGTTAGGTCCATGCCATTTCTGTCCTTCATTGAGCCCTTCTTTGCATGAAATGTTCCCTTGGTATCTCTAATTTTCTTGAAGAGATCTCTAGTCTTTCCCCTTCTGTTGTTTTCCTCTATTTCTTTGCATTGATCTCTGAGGAAGGCTTTCTTATCTCTCCTTGCTATTCCTTGGAACTCTGCATTCAAATGGGAATATCTTTCCTTTTCTCCTTTGCTTTTTGCTTCCCTTCTTTTCACAGCTATTTGTAAAGCCACCTCAGACAGCCATTTTGCTTTTTTGCATTTCTTTTTCTTGGTGATGGTCTTGATCCCTGTCTCCTGTAAAATGTCATGAACCTCTGTCCATAGTTCATCAGGCACTCTATCTATCAGATCTAGTCCCTTAAATCTATTTCTCACTTCCACTGTATAGTCATAAGGGCTTTTATTTAGGTCATACCTGAATGGTCTAGTGGTTTTCTCCCCTTTTTCAATTTAAGTCTGAATTTGGCAATGAGGAGTTCATAATCTGAGCCATAGTCAGCTCCCAGTCTTGTTTTTGCTGACTGTATAGCGCTTTTCCATCTTTGGCTGCAAAAAATATAATCAGTCTGATTTTGGTGTCGACCATCTGGTGATGTCTATGTGTATGGTCTTCTCTTGTGTTGTTGGAAGAGGGTTTTGCTATGATCAGTGCGTTCTCTTGGCAGGACTCGTTTAGCCTTTGCCCTGCATCATTCTGTACTCCCAAGGCCAAATTTGCCTGTTACTCCAGATGTTTCTTGACTTCCTACTTTTCCATTCCAGCCCCCTATAATGAAAAGGATATCTTTTTTGGGTGTTAGTTCTAGAAGGTCTTGGAGGTCTTCATAGAACTCTTCAACTACAGCTTCTTCAGTGTTACTGGTCGGGGCATAGGCTTGGATTACCGTGATATTGAATGGTTTACCTTGGAAACGAACAGAATTCATTCTGTCGTTTTTCAGATTGCATCCAAGTACTGCATTTCGGACTCTTTTGTTGACTATGATGGCTACTCTGTTTCTTCTAAGGGATTCCTGTGGCCTCTCTTAGATTTCCTTTATGTCAGCATCTCTTTGATTCTTATGGTTAGTGGTCTCTATCTAAAAGATATAGGGCTTTCCTGGTGGGTCAGGTGGTAAAGAATTGACATTAAGTCAGAAAACACAGGTTTGATCCCTGGGTTGGGAAGATCCCCTGGAGAAGGGAGTGGCTACCCACTCCAGTATTCCAGTATTTAAAGAATATAATATATCATATACCATGGTTCAAGTGTTCACTTTTTCCCACTACTTTGCTGCTTACGAGGACAAAGGAAATATTGACTAGATCACTGGTTCTGAGAGTGGACCAGTTGCAGCAGCGTTACCAGGCAACTGTATAGAAATGCAGATTTCCAGGCCGCAAACCTTTGATTCAGAAATTTTGGGGTTAAGACCCGGAACCGGTGCTTTACACGCCTTCCATGTGATTGTGATGCACACTGGTGTGTGAGATCCACTAGGCTAGATTATACCAAGTTCATTTACAAGATTTTCTTGATTCCTTTTCAAATAAAGAAAAAACTTTAATTTCTACAACCATTTGATAAATCATGAGAAAAAGTAAATGTTGGATAGTATTACAGAAACTAGGGCTTCCTTGGTAAGCTTAGTGGTAAAGAATCTGTCAATGCAGGAGACATGGGTTCGATCCCTAAGTTGGGTAGGTCCCCTGGAGAAGAACCCACTCCAGTATTCTCTGGGAAAATCCCATGGACAGAGGAGCCTTGTGGATAACATGTACTCCATGGGGTTGCAAAAGAGTCAGACAAGACTTAATGACTAAACAACAACCATTACAGAAACTGGAGAAATTACTAATTTTTCTTCTTCAGGAAAGCCTGTTGTCACAAATCATCATTTTTTTCAAAATAATGAGAAATTCCTGAAAGGTACGTCTGTGTGACGGTCAGCATAATTTTCTTTCTTTTTCTTTTGTGGACAAAAAGGAGGGTAACCTTGCCTTCTTCATGGGGTTTTCTCTTTTTTTTTTTTTTAGTGAGATTATTTTGTAACTAGTGAAACAAACAGTTTTCACAATAAAAGAATTACATCAACTTTTTTTTTTTTTTGACTTGTAAAGGAAAGGCTTTAAGAAAAGAACATTTGAGGGTACAATAGCCTGTCTTCTGTGGCTGCCTTTCTTACCATTTTGTTAGAATCATTTTAAATTGACTTTTTCCTGACACTGGAAGCCACTACAGTTCTGAGCACCAATCAGACTCCTCATCTCTGTTATGAAAGATCACAAACATAATGCTTCATATTCAGTCTCAAAGAGAGGAACAGAAAAATTGTACATGTCAAGAAAGCATTACAGAATGACGTTGTTATTTGGAGAATTGCTTTCATCTCTGAGATTCCTCACACCTGCTTCATTTGGCACAGACTGTTTTCATCTCATGGAAACCAGTCTTTGCTCTTCCCCAAGTCCCAAGGTAAACAGACATCACATGGCAATAAGAGAAATTTGAACATGAAAACTCACTTAAAGGTGCCCTAAAATGCAGTGTGTGTAAGCTGAATTAACCACATTTTGTTCAAAAGAGACCCTTAGTTTTGTGTGTGTATGTGTAACAGCATACACATAAATAAACTTATACATACGTATATATATACACACACATATGATATTTGTCTGAATGTATATAAACATTTCCATGTATGTGTGTGTGTATATTTAAAATAGTGCATACAACAAATTTTGTGTATTTGGCCCTCTAATACTGTTTATTAACTGCTTCTAAAACCTATGTTAACTCTTAGTCACTAACAGTTCTGTAGGCCGAATTTATTACGCTGGTTGCTTTTACTTTCTCTTAAAAATCTTTAAAAAAGATATTTACTTATTTTCTGCTTTTAAAAAATGCACCAAAAATATAATGAAAAGGTACAAAATGTGTGTGTGTGTGTACATGTGTATGTGTGTAATGATCTAATTGAGAGTTAGTTATTTCCAAATACTAATAATATAAAATTCTCTAAAGTCTTCTTTTCTTTGGATAAACAGTTTCTGCCTTTTAGGTCATAGGTGTTTTTGTTTCTATTTTTAATTAAACATCGTGATTATTTGCATGCCATTTAACTCCTTGACACACTTCCTTCATGCTCGCGGTTTTTGAAAAGGGAGTATTTATTTGCTTCAGTTTTTCAATGGGTAGAATCAGACTTCTTTTTAACATTTTATAGATGACATATTTGGCTCTCCTTGGGCAAAATCCAGTTAAACATAATAGTATTTAATATTTAATAAACAAGCTTTTGGAACCATCTGGAACTTTATTTTTTTTGCACGCAGCATCTGAATTTCAGCTGTTAGAATTGCTCCTTTGCTCTAGGAAGGGTCAGTTGCTTTTAAAGTCTTTGATGCTTGCTGTGTCAGCCCTTTTTGTATTTTTCAAATGCCCATATAAAAGGGCTTTTCATCCGTTCATGCTGATAATTCTTTTGAACTTGAGGTTTCAACCAAACTAATCAAATTTAATTATAGCTCAAATCCTGTTACAGTGAACTCCAGTACACTTCTTCTAGATTATTATTTATTTTTGTTATACTGGAATTTAGCCATTACCAATGTTACCAGAAGTGAGTGGGCCCTAGACTGTATTTTGGGAGATCTTTTTGTAGTATTTTTTGTTATATTCCAGATTTTGTTATATTGACATCGGTAAATATGGATTTGAACTTTTATTCTTCTCTAGAGAAAATACTGTTAGTCTGAAGTAAAATTTCTCTTTAGATTTCTGTACTTCAGGTGATCTTTTCCTGTTCATCTGTAACTGATTTTGAACAATTCAATTCTAAAAACTACTTTTTGAAAGAATCCTTCAGGTTTGTTGTTGCTGATGTTTTGAAGATTCTAGACAGAATGGCGTTTTAAATAAAGCCTCCTGGGAGCAATACTGTGGTTTATGCTTTTTTTTTCCTTTCCTTCTATTTGCTTCATTAAAAAAAAAAAAAAATTTGAGCAATATTATTTACTGGAGACACAAAGTAGGAAATATTTATGTTTTAGGCTACAGTATATATTTAAGGGAAGTGGACTAATACTGACATTTTTAGTGCTTTCTTCAAAGTGATTGCTAACACATGTATATTATGTGTTAGCATCTTGTTAAATTTACTTGTTAATCTGTATTTATGCCTCTGTATATGAGAGTTGTTTTTCCTGACAGTTTAAACTTCTGTCCATTTTAAAATAAGGTTTTGTTTGGATTTCTAAGCAGATTTGGGAGTTGTGGCATTTAAAATCCTTTAAGTTCCTTTTTATCTCTAAATAGAGTATACATTTTAATGATAATAGAGCGGTTTTTGATCTGCAAGAATAAAATGACTTTCCTCAGAGCTTTTGACTCTGAAAAAGAAAGTAGGCTTAGTGAAGAAGAGCGAATACCAGAGCTCCTGTTAAACATGAAAACTAAATTTTCTTTTTAAATTTTGTGTCAAAACTTCTAGTTTCCCTAAATTCTTGTTTCAAAAGGAAGGGGATGTGAGTTACTTTACATACTGGTTGTTTTGAAGCATAATATACTTTACACACTAGCTGTTTTGAAGCATCCTTTTGCTTGCTAAGTTGTTACGGATTTGGAAGACACGCCTTAAAGGAAAGTTAGTAATGACGCTGCTGTGTGTAGTGTGTGCACAGTTGCCTGGTGTCCGGCAAGTCTGCCCATAAATCTCTGGTGAGTTTAGAATTGTTTGCCCTCATTCCCACTCTGGTCAGAAAGCGTGACCAATTCTGGAATGCCTTTTTTGACTTAAACGCAAGAGGCTCTGATACCCACGTATGGTTGTCAATATTCTTACATAAGCAGAAGCACAAACTATCATTAGGAAAATCAAACTCTGTCAAGGAGGACTGGATCTTGCTAAGCCAACATAATTTCTAGAGAGCAGAGAGTTAATATTTTCGTTTAGGGGAAAAAAAAAAAGTTTGCATTTCCTTACATGTTCAGACAGAGGACACAGCCTTGTTCAGCTTTTTCTCGTCTAAATGTTGGCACGTAGATAAGAACTGAGACTGAGGAAGCATGTTTTATCCATGGGTACAGGTGGGAAGAGAGCTGGAACTCACTGCCTGCAGATGTCAGCGTGAGAAGGGTGACGGGTGGTGGCTGGGAGGTTGGCCTCCAAGGGGAGCCTTTCTGGGTTCAGGTCTGAACTCCACACTCACTACTCTAGGTTCTTAAGCCATTATTTAATCCCACTTTCTTCATTTTCTTCATCTTTATGATGCGGATGATAAAAATACCTACCTCATAAAGTTGTTGGAAAGGTGATATATGTTCATACATAAAAAGTATCTCGGCCAATGCCTGACAGAGGAGTCTGTTATGATTTAAGTAATTGTTGTGGCTGTGATGTTATTGTTTTCCTCATTAGAGTCACCCTTGAACTTGCTAGCCTCCCCCAGGAGCCTTGTCATGTAGCTTCATCCTGAGGGTCCCTGCCCCTCTGTCTCAAGGCCTGAACAGGCCCTGAATTCCATCTCTGGAGCTTCTTCATTGGCCCTTATTATAATTTCCAGACCATACATTTCAAAGAGGTGGTTCCAAATATGGGACCCATAAAGTATTTTAAAACTATAAGCCAACTTGTGAAAATTGAGTGGTTTCAAACACAACTCGAGACACCAAGTTTTCCTGGAAAGTCAGCTGTCTGGCAGCGTCAAGCCCACATGCCTTCGGGGCAGCAGCAGCTCTCACCTTAGAGCTTGCCCTTCACAGCACTGGGGTGTCTACTGCTCCCCGTTGTTTTGACCCCTTCCTCACATCAGCCTTTTATATATGATTTACTTGGTCCATGTGATAGTTACTTCCTGCCAGCGGTTTAGACTAAGCACAGGTTCTCAACTCTGTGCTATGCACAGTCAAGTTCCCCTTGTGCTTCCCTGGTAGGTCGCCAAATTCTGATCCATTTATAAAGCACACATTTGTTAAGGTCAAGTATACATCATGGTATTTTAGGTTTGCCTGTAAAAAGAAACGCTGAGCTGTGCAGTTGTTTCTGTGTTGTCCAGCAGGATGCAGCTTGCTGAAGATCAGAGGTAAAAAAATTAGCCCGTGTTCAAGCTCAAGTCAAGGAAAAGTGACTTAAAGCACAAGCCAGAGAAGATGGGGACACAGGTGAGCTTTGCCTCCTGAGTGTGTCAGAGGGCAGTCAGGGATGTCACCTGTGCCGCCTTCCGCAGGCTCTCTCACCTCGGCACCAGTGACATTTCCTGCCCGATAATCCTGTGGCCTGCAGGTTCTCCTCTGCGTCATTGGACGTTGAACCATATCCTTGGCCTGTAAGCACTGGATGCCGGAAGCATTGTCGCTTCTCCCCGAGTTGTGACTCCCAGCTGTCCCCTGGGGGGCCGACGTGTCCCTGGTTTAGAACCAATGCTTTCAAGACAAGACATTATTATAATACAGTAGTTGTGCTCTAGTTACCATTCACCTCCTTAGTGCTGCTCTTAGCCTCTGACTCTTTTCCAGTATCTGCTTTAAAACCCTACTTTTCTAAAGTGGGCAGTATATATTTTACAGGCATTTTAATGCAGTAGCTGAGAAAGGAGATACCCTTTCCCTTTCCCTCTCTACAGTCAAGCCTAACCACCAGTACCTTTAGGAAGAGGCCACCTGACGGGCTCTCCCGTGTGTGCGGACCTGGGCTGTCACTCTTAATGCAGAGCTCTTGAGTGCTCTGAGCCCCGGTACATGAACACCCTCTCTGTGGCTCGTTTGGACAGTTAGGTGGTCGTATCTGATAGTGATCAAGATAGATGCCTTCTAGGTTCAACTTAGGCCATGAGTCAGAAAACAGTGTGGAATTTCTGAAACCATAACAGCTTATATATACACATATTATTATGTATGTTATTTTAGCTGTTCCTTGGTCTGAGGTCATTTGATAGTCAAGATCATTTAACCAGAATATCCCACGTTTTTCTCCCAGTTAAAATGAGTGACTTCAGGAAGTGCCACGTAATAGCCAGTTCACTTAGGAAACATCCAGAGGTGCTTTCGAGGACTGTGTTAGTTTCCTATTGCTGTGTAACAAATGACCACAAACTGAGTGGCTGACAGCAACATTTATTTATTCTCTGCAGTTCTCTGGAACACAGTCTGGGCCCTGTGTGGGCCCTGGGTTCTCTGCTTGGGGTCTTACATGGCCGCAGTCGAGGTGTCTGTGATCTCATATGAGGCTTGGGGCCCTCTGCCAAACTTACACTGTCGTTGTTGGATTTTGTCCTTTGTGGCTGTATTGACACATTATTGTCACTCGAAGAAGACTGACGATGTAGGTTATGATTTTTAGGATCTAAAAAGACCTCTTAAACTCACCCACATTTTATTCCATAATATCAAGAAACTTGAATGATTTTGTCCCCAGAAAGTACATCTTAGGGTTTGTATAATGTGGTGGTATCTGTTGTTAGGGTCCTGGGATTTCTTTTATTAAGCAAGTAATAATTTCTTGAAGCTAAATTTTACACTTGTAACTGTCAAAAGCCACATCTATTTCCAAATGATCTTCATCCTTCTCCCCCCAAATGGAAACTCACAAGCTCATTAAGTGGCCTGGATTCTTAGGTCATTCTTTAGTGTTCTCATGGATGGGAGAAGTCTGGAGAAGTACCGTTTAGACTTAGAGAATGGAGGTCTTTGACATTGTCAAGTGTATTGCTGTAAAGACATATGAAAACTTGTCTTTTTTCTCAAGTGGATTTTTAAAAAAAATTCATGAAAAAGTTTTTTTGGGCTGTGCTGGGTTTTTGTTGCTGTGTGGGCCTTTCTCTAGTTGTGGTACTTGGGCTTCTCATTGCCGTGACGTTTTGTGTTGTGGAACTTGGGCTCTAGGGATCCCAGGCTTCTGCAGTTGTGGTGTGAGGGCTCAGTGGTCGCAGCTCCTGGGCTCTCCAGCAACAGGCTCAGTAGCTGTGTCACACGGGCTTAGTTGTTCCACGGCATGTGGGATCTTCCCTGACCAGGGATTGAACCCATGTCCCTTGCATTGGCAGGCAGATTTTTATCTACCGTGCCACCAGGGATTCTGGGATCTACCTATTTTTCTTCAAAATAGTTCTCCAAGAATAACATGATTGGGATAATTTAATCATTGATATGAAAACTAGAACTCTTGGCTAGGATTTTAAGATGATATTAACAGACACCAAGTTTGTATAGTAAGGGTAGAGAGAGTTTTAGATTCATAGATGTGAATCTGTCTCTCCCCATTCCCAGGTGACTTTTGCTGTACTCATAAACTGTGATTTAGCACTGATACAATTTGTGTATGCCAGTGACTGTGGATACGTAGTGAAGGCAGAGTCACAGCCATCTTCTAGGAAGCTTACAGTTTGAGGTAGGGAGTCAAGAGCCTGCTTCATTTAAAACTGGTTCAGTTCAGTCGCTCAGTCGTGTCTGACTTTTTGCGACCCTATGAATCGCTGCACGCCAGGCCTCCCTGTCCATCACCAACTCCCAGTGTTTACTCAAATTCATGTCCATCGAGTTGGTGATGCCATCCAACCATCTCATCCTCTGTCGTCACCTCCCCTTCCTGCCCCCAATCCCTACCAGCATCAGGGTCTTTTCCAAGAGTCAGCTAATCCCATGAGGTGGCCAAAGTATTGGAGTTTCAGCTTCAGCATCAGTCCTTCCAATGAACACCCAGGACTGATCTCCTTTAGGATGGACTGGTTGGATCTCCTTGCAGTCCAAGGGACTCTCAAGAGTCTTCTCCAACACCACAGTTCAAAATCATCAATTCTTCTGCGCTCAGCTTTCTTTATAGTCCAACTCTCACATCCATACATGACCACTGGAAAAACCATAGCCTTGACTAGACAGACCTTTGTTGGCAAAGTAATGTCTCTGCTTTTTAATATGCTGTCTAGGTTGGTCATAACTTTCCTTCCAAGGAGTAAGCGTCTTTTAATTTTGTGGCTGCATTCACCATCTGCAGTGATTTTGGAGCCCCCAAAAATAAAGTCAGCCATTGTTTCCACTGTTTCCCCATCTATTTGCCATGAAGTGATGGGACCAGATGCCATGATCTTAGTTTTCTGAATGTTGAGCTTTAAGCGAACTTTTTCACTCTCCTCTTTCACTTTCATCAAGAGGCTTTTTAGTTCCTCTTCACTTTCTGCCATAAGGGTGGTGTCATCTGCATATCTGAGGTTATTGATATTTCTCCCGGCAATCTTGATTCCAGCTTGTGCTTCTTCCAGCCCAGCGTTTCTCATGATGTACTCTGCATATAAGTTAAATAAGCAGGATGACAATATCCAGCCTTGACATACTTCTTTTGCTATTTGGAACCAGTCTGTTGTTCCATGTCCAGTTCTAACTGTTGCTTCCTGACCTGCATACAGGTTTCTGAAGAGGCAGGTCAGGTGGTCTGGTATTCCCATCTCTTTCAGAATTTTCCAGTTTATTGTGATCTACACAGTCAGAGGCTTTGGCATAGTCAATAAAGCAGAAATAGATGTTTTTCTGGAACTCTCTTGCTTTTTCGATGATCCAGCGGATGTTGGCAATTTGATCTCTGGTTCCTCTACCTTTTCTAAAACCAGCTTGACCATCTGGAAGTTCACGGTTCACGTATTGCTGAAGCCTGGCTTGGAGAATTTTGAGCACTACTTTACTAGCGTGTGAGATGAGTGCAACTGTGTGGTAGTTTGAGCATTCTTTGGCATTGCCTTTCTTTGGGATTGGAATGAAAACTGACCTTTTCCAGTCCTGTGGCCACTGCTGAGTTTTCCAAATTTGCTGGCGTATTGAGTGCAGCACTTTCACAGCATCATCTTTCAGGATTTGAAATAGCTCAACTGGAATTCCATCACCTCCACTAGCTTTGTTTGTAGTGATGCTTTCTAAGGCCCACTTGACTTCACATTCCAGGATGTCTGGCTCTAGGTGAGTGGTCACACCATGGTGATTATCTGGGTCATGAAGATCGTTTTTGTGCAGTTCTTCTGTGTATTCTTGCCACCTCTTCTTAGTATCTTCTGCTTCTGTTAGGTCCATGCCATTTCTGTCCTTCATTGAGCCCTTCTTTGCATGAAATGTTCCCTTGGTATCTCTAATTTTCTTGAAGAGATCTCTAGTCTTTCCCCTTCTGTTGTTTTCCTCTATTTCTTTGCATTGATCTCTGAGGAAGGCTTTCTTATCTCTCCTTGCTATTCCTTGGAACTCTGCATTCAAATGGGAATATCTTTCCTTTTCTCCTTTGCTTTTTGCTTCCCTTCTTTTCACAGCTATTTGTAAAGCCACCTCAGACAGCCATTTTGCTTTTTTGCATTTCTTTTTCTTGGTGATGGTCTTGATCCCTGTCTCCTGTAAAATGTCATGAACCTCTGTCCATAGTTCATCAGGCACTCTATCTATCAGATCTAGTCCCTTAAATCTATTTCTCACTTCCACTGTATAATCATAAGGAATTTGATTAAAACTGGTTAAAGGTTGTCAAATCAAAGTTAGTGAAGTGGAAAGTACTCGGTGCACAGCTTATTGTAAATTTCCTATATAGTAGGAGTCTCATTATATAATTTGAGTGTGATACCTCTTTCAATTTAAAAAGTATGCCATTGAATATTTAGGACTGATTTCTTTTATGATGGACTGGTTGGATCTCCTTGCAGTCCATGGGACTTTCAAGAGTCTTCTCCAACACCACAGTTTGAAAACATCAGTTCTTCAGCACTCAGCTTTCTTTATAGTCCAACTCTCACATCCATACATGACTACTGGAAAAACCATAGCCTTGACTAGATGGACCTTTGTTGGCAAAGTAACGTCTCTGCTTTTTAATATGCTATCTAGGTTGGTCATGACTTTTGTCCTGAAGAGCAAGCATCTTTTAATTTCATGGCTAGAGTCACCATCTGCAGTGATTTTGGACCCCCAAAAAATAAAGTCAGCCATTGTTTCTACTCTTTCCCCATCTATATTAGTCATGAAGTGGTGGGGCTGAATGCCATGATCTTAGTTTTCTGAATGTTGAGCTTGAAGCCAACTTTTTTACTCTCCTCTTTCACTTTCATCAGGAGGCTCTTTCGTTCTTCACTTTTTGCCATAAGGGTGGTGTCATCTTCATATCTGAGGTTATATTTCTCCTGGCAGTCTTGATTCCAGCTTGTGCTTCCTCCAGTCCAGCGTTTCTCATGATATACTCTGCATGTAAGTTAAATAAGCAGGGTGCCAATATCCAGCCTTGACGTACTCCTTTTGCTATTTGGAACCAGGCTGTTGTTCCATGTCCAGTTCTAACTGTTGCTTCCTGACCTGCATACAGGTTTCTCAAGAGGCAGGTCACGGGGTCCGGTATTCCCGTCTCTCAGTTTGTTGTGTTATGGGTCAGAATGAAATCAGAACGTTTCTTTTTGAATCAGCACTCTACTTACCTGGTATTCCTGTACTTCTCCTGTCACTGATTAGTGACCTAGTTCTTGTACCTTTCTTTCGTGGTTGATTTGAGTAACTTTGGTTGAAAATGGTGCCTAGTCTCCCATAAGTGAATTTTCTTTGTGAGCATGTAAATACTATAGACAAAACAGGACCAGAATGACATGTCTTTATAATTTAAAGGCTCAGCTAAACCTAAATCAAAGTACTGATATCAATAATTCAATCTCCATTTGGGTTTTAGAACAAAAAATATAAGTCTAAAATTCAGCAGCATTAACTACATTCATAGTGTTGTATAAACATCACCTCTATCTGAGAAGTTTTTCATCACCCTCAAGCATAACTCCTGCAACCGTTAAGCAATAGCTTCCCATTCCACCCATGTCCCAACTCTGTAACCTCTGATCTCCTTTCTGACATTGTAAGTTTGCCTGTTCTAGATATTTTGTGTAAGTGGATTGTGAAATATTTGTCATTTTTTGTCTGGCTTATTTCACTTCATTCCTTTTTATGGCTGAATGATATCCCGTTGTAAGTATATACCATATTTTGTTTAAATAACCACCTATTGATAGACATTTGAGTTGCTTCCATCTTTTGGCTTTTGTGTCTTAGACTTGGCCTATGTAACAGAAATGTCACAGCCTAGAAGACTTGTAAACAGCAGAGATGTAGTACAGTTCTGAAGACTTGAAATCCAAGATGTGGGTGTCAGCACAATCAGGTGAGGGCTGTCTTCTGGGTGGCAGACTTCTTGTAGCGTCACTGGATGAAAGGAGCTAGGGAGCTCTGTGGCATCGAAGAGCACTAATTTGATTCATGAAGGCTTCATGCTCGTGACCTAATCACCTTCCAAAGATCTCACCTTCCAAAACCATCACATTTGGCAGTAGGAGTCCAACATGTGAATATTGAGGAAACATAAACGTTTAGACTGTGGCATGCAGTGACCATCGGTGTACAAGTATCTGTTCAAGACTCTGCTTTCCACTCATCTCAGTACATCCCTTAGAGTGGAATTGCTGAATCATCCAGTCATTCTCTGTTTAGCCTTTTGAGAAATCACAAAGCTTTTTTTTTTTTTTTTTTAACAACGGCTCTACCATTTTAATTCCCACCGGCACCATCGGAGGGTTCTGATTCATATCAACACTTGTTTCTGTTTTTGATTATTGCCATCCTAGTAGGTGTGAAGTGGTATAAAACACTTAAATATTTAAAAATAAGTTGACGATAATTTGTTTCTGAAACCTTTAAACTTTGTTTTAAAATGCCCTGAGTTCAACAATCAGAAACAGTTGTTGCATTTAAAAATATTTTACATAAAAGTATTATTAGACCCTTAATTCTTTTCTGTGTTAACATTGGTCATTTTTATCCCATTTGTCATGATGGTTAAAGTGTGTGTAGCTCACCTAAAAAA
Organism: Dama dama; assembly: GCF_033118175.1. Classification (NCBI taxonomy): domain Eukaryota; kingdom Metazoa; phylum Chordata; class Mammalia; order Artiodactyla; family Cervidae; genus Dama; species Dama dama. The sequence continues at coordinate 39,841,734 of NC_083704.1, read as the reverse complement.
GAAAAAAAAAAAAGGGTAAACTAATGAAATAGAAATAGTTTGAGGGGAGAAAAAATGAGCTTGTTTTAAATTAATGCCAATTTGTTTTCCAACTATGGAAAAATAATGGGATTCTCCAAACAGTTTATACACATCTGCTTTTACCAGTGGTTTTCAGAGTGTGCTCCATGGACCAAGAGCGTCAACATCCTCTGGGAAATGAATTTAAATGCAGATTTTCAGGCCCTGGAGTTGGGCTCAGAGTGGGTGTTGTAACCTAATCCAGAAGATTATGATGCAGGGCAAAGCTTATTCCATTCTCTCCATTCAGAGTACTTTCCTTGTCCTCTAAAGGATGGTAAGGTTGATAGACCCTGACCCCGCTGCACTAGTCCCCCTCCTAGGAAGTCTTCCAGCCCCAGCCCCCTCCTGCCCCGGGCTCCCAGCATGCTACACTGTAGAGTGCCAGTAGCTTGTTGGGCATCCTCCACAGTGTGGGAAGGCCTTCAGTGTAAGGGTTTGCATCTCTTTTGACCTCTTTATCTGTCCTAATGCTTAACAAATGATTGGGGTTCTTTAAAGGTCTGTTCATTTGGATTGTGTGATTAGTGGGTGGGTCAGGGTATGAGTGATTCTAGGGAAGAAGCGAGGAAGCCAGTTATTATTTAACTTGTGGGGTCCTGGAAACCATGGTCAAAGGTGGTTTTACATTAAGAAAATGTTATTCTTGTGGATTTTATTATACTTTCTCAATGCGTAGCTTCCTGACTACTTCATTGCTCTTTGCCTTACTTTAACCGTGGTATGTTACAGAGAATTCAGAATTATCAGGAGGAACTTGCTTTAAAATACAAGGTTGTCTGAAATGTACTTTGAAGATGTTGTGGGGCTGATTCTGATACGGTGATGATTTGTCTGTATAGTAAATTGTCTTTCTAGGAGGGAGTCCATTATATTAGTACTAATTCACTATTTACTAGTTCGATATATGCTTTACATTTTAAAAGAAGATACTTTTACCTTACACAATTCAAACATATAAGTAGTTGAAGATGTCATTTAAAGTTTTGGCACACATTCTCTCAACAAACAAGTAATGGGATCCGTGTTTTCTAGCTGAGGGGATAAAAATAAAAACTTGGTGAGTAGTTGCTATACTTTCAATCCCGTTACAGCTGCAGTGGTGTTTTTCTTATTAACACAAACCTGCTTTCGACCACAGAGACACTTTGAGAGTTCAGAAAGCCGCATGACTGAGGCTGCATTGGAGTTGAGTATCTTGCCTTTGACAGACTTCTCGGGCTCTATTTGTTTCCCACAATTTTCTGCGTGTTTGTCTCAAACGAACCATGAAATGCTTCAGTGCCAACATGTGGTTTTCATAACAAATAAGCGTGGGCAAATGAGTGTTGAATCAGAATGTGAAGTTTTATATATACCATTACTTTAACTCCTAAGTTAGTTTATAGCCCAGCAACTCAGTGTTAAATCATCAGTTACTATGAGAAAGTTTTCATTCTGTGCATCAGTTATTTGGAATGTTTGTTGATGACTGAAAAAGCAAGATTTGTTGGTAAACAATTTTCTGCAGGTTTTTCATACTGAATTTCTAGTCAAGTTTTATGATTAAGTGGGAAACAATTTCCTCCCAGAGCTCTTTTTATCTTCTTGATTTTTAACTGTAATAACAGTTTATATTAAAATGTTACTTTAACAATTATTTTAGTATTATAAAACTCACTTTTTTAAAACAAAATTCCCACTGAAAATGAACTTTTGAAGTAGGAATATAGTTGCTACTCAGAACATTAGGATTAGGAATAAGGGGAAATTTCTTCTCTCTCTGGGATGGACAGCATAAGGCAGTTGTCTGTGTAAACATGTCTTTTCCCTTAGATGGCTTGTGGGGTGGGGAGTGACGGGGAATGAAAGAGGATGTTGAGAAACAGTTAATAGAGGTCACGTGGAGTTGTCTTGCTTTTTAAAAGTTTTGCCTAATCTAAAACCATATTTTCCAGTCAGCTACACAACAATAAAAAAGGATAATCTAGCCTAAAAATAAAGAAGTAATGCATTATATCTGAAAGAGCATCTTCAGTGGTTGAAGTCCACTTATTAGCCCAGTTTTGTTTCTTTTGTTTTATATTCTGTGTCTTAACTTTTTCCTTTTTAACTTCTTGAACTCATATTTTGTTTTTACATCACGATTTATCTTCATTAACGTACTTACTCCTTTTAGGTCAGTTGTATTGAGGTATAATTTGCCTACAAGAGATGTGTTTTAAACATATAGTTTAAAAAAAAAAAAAACATATAGTTCAGTAGGTTTTGACATATTCAAACAACCTTACAATCCCATCATCCCAAGTAAGATAGAGGTGAAGAACAGGTGTCAGAAACTTTTTATGTAGAAGGCCACATAGTAAATTTTGCTGACCTTGTAGGCCATAAAATCTCATTTGCAGCCACTCAGTTCTGCCCTAATAGTTTAAAAACCGTTGTAGATAACACATAAGTAAGTGGACATGGCTGTGTTCCAGTAAAACTGACTTGCCAAACCAGGCAGCCAGCTTGCAGGCCACAGTTTGCCAGTGTTCCATATAGAACATTCTCTTGTTTTAATATAATTTTATTATTATTATTTTTGGCCATGCTGGCTCTTCACTGCTGCGTGGCGTTCTCTCTAGTTTCTGCAAGTAGGGGCTGCTCTTCCTGTTGTGTGCACAGGCTTCTCTTTGCAGTGGTTGCTCTTGTTGCCCAGTGCAGGCTCTCGGGCGCTCGGCCTTCAGTAGTTGCAGTGCGTGAGCTCAGTAGTTGTTCCCAGGCCCTAGAGCACAGGCTCAATAATTAATGGCAAAGAGACCAATCACAAGCACCAAAATTGAAACTAAATCAAAACTCTTCCAACAAACAAAAGCCCAGGGCCATATGGCCTCACAGGTGAATTCTACCAAAAGTTTAGAGAAGAGCTAACACCTGTCCTCTCAAACTCTTCCAGAAAATTGCAGAGGGAGGAAAACTCCCAAGCTCATCATGCGAGGCCACGGTCACCCTGATACCGAAACCACAAAGATACCGCAAAAAAGAAAACTACAGGCCAGTATAACTGATGAAAATAGATGCAAAATTCTTCAATGGAATTCTAGCAAACAGAATCCAGCAACACATTAAAAAGATTATACATCATGGTCAAGTGGGATTTAACCCAAGGATGCAAGTATTCTTCAGCTGACAGAGGAGCCTGGTTAGCTACTGCCCACGGAGTTCCAGAGTTGGATGCGACTGAGTAACTAACGCTTTTAAGTCCTAGCCACAGCAATCAGGAAACAGAAATAAAATGAGTCCACATCAGGAAAGAAGTAGTAGAACTCTTATTTGCAGATGACATGATACTGTACATAGAAAACTCTAAACATTCAACCAGAAAATTACTAGAGCTAATCAATGAATACAGTAAAGTTGCAGGATGTAAAATTGACAGAGAGAAATCCCTTTCCTAACAATGAAAAATCAGAAAGAGAAGTGAAGGAAACAATCCCATTCACCATTGCAACAAAAAGAATAAAATACCTAGGGATAAACTTACCTAAAGAGACAAATAACTTGTATGCAGAAAACTGTAAGACACTGATAAAAGAAATCAAAGACAACACAAACAGATGGAGACATATATCATGTTCTTGGATTGGAAGAATCAATATTGTGCAAATGACTATACTACCCAAGGTAATCTACAGATTCAGTGCAATCCCTGTGGAGCTACCAGTGGTATTTTTCACAAAACTAGAACAAAAAACTTCATAATTTATACAGAAACACAAAAGGCTCCAAATAGCCAAAGCAGTCTTGAGAAAGAATGGAACCAACCTTTCTGGCTTCAGTCTGTACTACAAAGCTCCAGTCATTAAGACAGTGTGGTATTGGCACAAAAGCAGAAATATAGACCAGTGGAACAAGATAGAGAGCCCAGAGGTAAACCCACACACCTATGGGCACCTTCGTTTTGAGGAGGCAATATTACATAATGGAGAAAAGACAGCCACTTATTAGTGGTGGTGGGAAAACTGGACAGCTGCATGTAAAAGAATGAAACTAGAACATTTTCTAATACTGTACACAAAAATAAACTCAAAATGGATTAAAGATTTAAATGTAAGGCCAGAAACTATAAAGCTCTTAGAGGAAAATATAGACAGTACATTCTTTGACATATATCACAGATCCTGTTTGACTCACCTCCTAGAGTGATGGAAATAAAAACAAAAGTAAACAATTGGGACTTAATTAAAACCTTTTGCATAGCAAAAGAAACAATAAACAAGGTTAAAAGACAACTCAGAATGGGAGAAAATAATTGCAAAGGAAACAACTAACAAAGGATTAATCTCTGTAATATACAAGCAGCTCATATAGCTCAATACCAGAAAAACAAACAACCCAATAAAAAAATGAACAGAAAACCTAAACAGACATTTCTCCAAAGCAGATATATAAATGGCCAACAAACACATGAAAAGATGCTCAGCATCACTCATTATTAGAGAAATGAAAATCAGAACTACAATGAGGTATCACCTCACACCCGTCAGAATAGCCATCAAGCCTCTTGCAGTGTTGGTGGGAATGTAAATTGATACAACCACTGTGGTGACCAGTATGGAGATTGCTTGAAAAACTAGGAATAGAACTACCATATGACCCAACAGTCCCACTACTGGGCATATACTGTGAGAAAACCACAATTGAAAGAGATGCATGTACCCAGTGTTCGTTGCAGCACTTTTAACAATAACAGGGACATGGAAGCAACCTAGATGTCCATCAACAGATGAACGGATACAGAAAATACGGTACATATAGTCGATGGGATATTACTCAGCTATAAAAAAGAACACATTTGAGTCAGTCCTAATGAGGTGGATGAACCTAGAGCCTATTGTACAGAGTGAAGTAAGTCAGAAAGAGAAAGACAAATATTGTACATTAACACATGTGTCTGAAATCTAGAAAGATGGTATTGATGAACCTGTTGGCAGGGCAGCAATTGGAGATGCAGACATAGAGAACGGACTTGTAAACACAGTGTGAAAAGGAGAGGGTGGGATGAATTAAGAGAGTAGCATGGAAACATATACATTACCAGATGTAAAATAAAGCATCTGCCTACAGTGCGGGAGACCTGGGTTCAGTCCCTAGGTCGGGAAGATCCCCCGGAGAAGGAAATGGCAACCCACTCCAGTGTTCTTGCCTGGAAAATCCCATGGAGCCTAGTAGGTTTATAGTACATGGGGTTGCAAAGAGTAGAACACAACTGAGTGACTTCACTTTCTTTCACTAAAAATAGCTAGCTAGTGGGAATTGGCTGTGTGACACAGGGAGGTCAGCCCGGTGCTCTATGATGACCGAGAGGGGTGGGATGGGGTGGGAGACGGGAGAGAGGTTCGAGAGGAAGGGGACACGTGTATACCTGCGGCTGATTCATGTTGACGTATGGTGGAAACCACAGTATGCTAAAGCAGTTATCCTCCAATTAAAAAAAATAGTTGTGGCTCATAGTCTTAGTTGCTCTGCAGCATGTGGGGTGTTCCTGGACCAGGGATCGAACCCATATTTCCTGTATTGGTAGGTGGATTCTTTACCACTGTTGTGTTGTTCTGTCGCTCAGTCATGTCCAACTCTTTGCAACAGCATGAACTGCAGAACACAAGATTTCCCTGTCCCTCACCATCTCCCAGAGTGTGCTCAAACTCATGTCCATTGAGTCGATGATGCCAGCCAACCATCTCATCCTCTGTCGCCCCCTTCTCCTCCCACCCTCAATCTTTCCCAGCATCAGGGTCATCTCCAGTGAGTCGACTCCTCAAATTAGGTGGCCAGTGGCCAAAGTATTGGAGCGTCAGCTGAACCACGGGGAAAATCCTGTACTTTTCGTCAGCCTAGAAATGTTTTTCATAATAAAATCTCCATCCTCAGCCCAGTCAAATACTAATCGGCTATCTAGTACTTTAGATCTAGTTTGTGTGTCTGGAAGAATTTATAATAAATGAAATCATACAGTATGTTATCTTTGGGGTCTGGCTTCTTTTACTCAAGTTAATGCTTTTGAAGTCCGTCCACACTGCTCGGCGTATCAGCATGTTGCTTTCTGTTGTTGAGTGGTATTCAGCTGAACAAGAAGTAGATCACGATTTGTCTGTCTACTTTCCTGTAGATTGACATGTGAGTTATCAGTTTTTGGCTGTTATAAATAAAGGAACTATGAGCATTCTTATGCAGATCTGTATGTGAATGTTCAACTTTTTTTGGGCAAATACCTAAAAGTGGAATAGATGGGCCATGTGGTATGTAACTTTTTAAGAAACTGCGAGATTCTTTTCTAAAGTAATTGTACCATAGTACGCTTCCACCAGCTATGCATATAGAGTTCTAGTTGCTCCACGTTCTTGCCAGCACCTGGTAATTTTCATTGTTCTTAATTTTTTACTTTTCTGTTCCAGTAAGCATTCTTTTTTTTTTTTTTTTCCTTTTATTCCTTGTCTTGGTATACTTGGCTAGATCCTCCAATAAAATGTTAAATAGATGTGTAAGAGTGGACATCCTTGCCATTTTCCCAGTCTCAAGGAGAAAGCATGTGATCTTTTGCCACTAAGTCAGCTATACGCTTCTTATAGATGTTCTTTTTGAGATTAGAAAAGTTTCCTACCATTCCTGATTTGTCTATAATAATGGGGATCTCATTTTTAAAAAATACTTTTTGTGCAATCTGTTGAAATTATCGTATGTTTTTCCTTTATTCTGTCACAATTTTTTCAATTTCAGGATGAATGAACCTTGTATTCCTAGGCCAAACATCACTTGCTTATGATGTGCTGTCATTTTTATATATTTCTACATTCAACCTACTAATATTTTGTTAGGAATTTTTACATCTGTGTTCACGAGGAATACTGATCTGTAGATTTCTCTTGAAATATCTTTATTTGGATTTGGTATCAGTAAATGCAGATCTCGTTAGTATTAATTCTTTCTTATTGTTTGGTAGAGTTCAGCAGTAAAGCCACCTAGACCTAGGTTTTCTTTGTGAGAAGGCTTTTGATAAATTCAATATATTTGATAAATACAGGACTACCAAAGTATTCTCTTTAGCTTTTGTCAGTTTTATAAAGTTGTAGTTTTTCACAAATTTTTCCATTCATCTAAGTTGTTTGTCTTATCTTTTTAATGCGATATTCCTTCTTTCATTCCCAGTTCTGAAATTTGTATCTTTTCTCTTTTTGGTCAGTATAGCTGGAGGTTTGTGAATTTATTGATCTCTTCAAAGAAACAATTTTGAAATAATTGGTTTTATGTATTTTTTTTATCTGTTTCGTATTTCACTGATTTCTGCTTCTTTCTTTGTCATTTCCCTTTTTCCTTTTATCTTGGGTTTACTTTGCTGTTGTCTTTCTAGTTTCTTAAGTTAGAAGCTTAGGTCGTTGATTTGTAGATCTTTTTTTTTCCCCTCCTCTTGTAAGCATTTGAATTTATAAATTTACCCCCGGCACCAAATTAGCCCAAATCTCCCAAACTGTAATATGGTATGTTTTAATTTTCATTCCTTTCACAGTATTTTCTCAAGTGCCCTTTCACTTAGAATATAAAAAGCCACAAGGAGGAAAGAAGTCAGATAACATATAAAGTCATAGTTCTTTTTCTTGAGCCCATTAGAGCTGAGGTTGCAGGACAGCTGGGGAAACTGAGTTCCATGGGGTCACAGGAAGAGGCTGGGTGGACACAGACTGTCTGACCTCTGGTGGACAAGGAAGAGGTGACCCGCGAGTGGGCGAGGAGGAACCACTGGAATCTGAACACAGTCTTAGGGCCAGTGTTGCTGATCATGAGAGTTCAGGATTCCTGAGAGACTCAGGTGCCAGGCGCGTCTGCGCCCATTCCAGAGATCGTCCCATGTCACCCCACCATCTACTTAGAAAAAGGATTTGGAGGCCGGGCAAGAGACCTGAAAGAGTCTCCTCCTGACAGGGTTTCAAGGTGGCACAGGAGTAGGAGTACTCAGAAAAACCCATCTGTGCTCTGGGCCCTGCTTGAGTACAAAGTGCTGGTCAGGTGTCGCTGGCACGAAGCTCATCCACATCCCAGAATCTTCATGGAGGTGCGGCAGACATCCCCCGCAAGGGGAAGGAGCAGGTACTCTCTCCCCTACCCCCACCCAGCTTCAGTACCAGGCGGCTGAGGTGGGCAGCCTCTAGTGGAGGAAGCGAGAAATCCTACCTCAGTCTTCTGATGTTGCTTGGGAAAATGCCGTCTGCCACTTCCAGGGGGCCAGAAAATAAAACCGAAGTATTGCATTTCTTGAACTTGCTACCAGGAAGATGACTGATTCTGTGTGGGATGACTGTGGACTTCTTTGGCTGAATGTGACTTGGGGCCTGTTACAGGCCATGTTTACTGTGATGAGGTTGTGGTCGTGGTCCATGTTGGTGTGTCAGTGTTCCCTTTGAGGATAACCTAGTGACATCCCTCCTGGCTCAGCTTGTAAAGTATCCTCCTGCAATGGAGGAGACCGCGGTTCAGTTCCTGGGTTGGGAAGATCCACTGGAGAAGGGATAGGCTACCCACTCCAGTATTCTTGCCTGGAGGATCCCAGGGACAAAGGACCCTGGCAAGCTACAGTCCATGGGGTCGCAAAGAGGCAGACATGACTGAGAGACTTTCACTTTGACTTAGTGACTTCCTTTGTTAATTTTATGTCTGAGATGTATTATTCTCTTTATGAGGTACTTATTTAGGATACCATGTACATTGTAAATGCATACTTAGTTGTGTCTGTTGCTTTTTACTTTTCTATAATACTTTTATGTCCCGCATGGTGGTTTTATACTTGTATCTAGAGAAATGTATCATTTCCTTCTCCATCGTTATTTTTTTTTCCTTTGCTTTTATAAACAGGTCTGCACTCACTTTTCTTCTTTGAGCTCTAAAATGCATATCCCACACGGCACAGATCTTAAGTGTACAGCTTGGTGAGTTGCACTTTGGTACACAGCCCCATAATCGCCAGATGAAGATGCAGAACGTTTTCATCCCCCAAAGGCTCTCTGGGGCCCCTACTCATTTCCTGTTTTCACTCCTGTCCCCAGGAGTTAATCAGTCTTTTAACTTTCATTATAGATGTTTTGATCTCTTCTTGGCCTTCAAATGGTAGAATCACACACTATGTGTTCTGTTTATGTCAGCATTCTTTCACTCTGACATTCAGCAGTGTTGTGTATGTAGTATCAATAGTCTTTTTTTTTTTTTTTTTTGGTTTTCTTTTATTCAGTCATATAAATATGGCACCATTTGTGTATTGGTTCTCCTGTTGATCGATGTTTGGGTTGTTGGCATTTTTTGGCTCTTTTGGATAAAACTGTTATGAACACTCTTGCACATGATTCTTTGTGAATTTAGGTACTCATACGTAGGGGTGGAAATGCTATGTTGTAGGGTAAGCTGGTATCTTACCCAGTCATTTCTTGTTATCTGTGCTGGTTTGGTTCTAGGACCCCTCCCTGAGGATAGCAAAATCTGTGCATACTCTTGTGTCTTACATGAAGTGGTGTAGAATTTGCATATAACCTATGCACATCTTCCCATGTACTTTTGTGTTTTTTTGAGTTCTAATTGATGTACAATATTATATGGGTTTCAGGTGTATCTCCCATATACTTAATTTTTTTCCTTCAAAAAATTATTTATTTATTTAGTGTTGGCTGTGCTGGGTCTTCATTGTTGTGCAGACTTGCCTGTGGTTGAGGCAAGCAGGGGCTCCTCTCAGCCCACGGGCTCCTCATTGCGGTGGCTTCTCCTTTGAGCACAGGCTCCAGGTCACAGAGTTCGGTAGTTGCAGCACATGGGCTCAGTAGTTGGCGGCTCCCGGGCTCCAGAGCACAGGCTGAATAGTTGTGGTGCATGGGCCTAGTTTTCCGAGGCATGTGGGATCTTCCTGGTCCAGGGACTCAAACCTGTGTCTCCTGCATTGGCAGGCGGATTCTTTACCACTGAGCCACCAGGGAAGCCCCATATACTTAAATAATAGTTACTTAAGTAGTTAATAATGCTTACTATAATATACATGCTATGTAAATAATTGTAAATACAATGTAAATGTATGTAAATAGTTGCCAGCAAATGCAAAGTTCACTTTCTGAACTTTCTGAAATTCTCCCTCCCCCCCCCACCCCCCAAATAGTTTTCATCCTTGATTGATTGAATTCACAGATACAAAGGGCTGACTATTTAACTTAGTAGATACTTTGAAGCTCTCATCCAAAGTGGTAGAACAAATTGGTAACACCCTCCTCCCAAAAAGCATGTACTCATTGGTTTTTTTCTTGTTGAAGAGATCCTTTTTTTTTTTTTTTAATTAAACATTTTATTTTGTATTGCAATACAGCTGATAACAACGTTGTGATAGTTTCAGCTGGACACAAAGGGACTCAGAGATCCATATACAGGTATCCATTCTCCCCCAAACTCTAGCCTTCCAGGCTGCCACATAACATTGAGCAGAGTTTCCAGTGCCATAGAGTAGGTCCTTGATCCTTTTTGTCTCAAATATTTTTAGCAAAAGTTCTATTTTGGTTCATCTTCAAACTGTAGCTTACTTTATGAGAAATATTCTTTCGTATAATTGAGTGACTTAACTAACACAGCTCTACCGAACATGACAGGAGGTGAAGTGCTGATTCCCTTGTCACATCCCAGTATTCTCAAAATACTGTTGTTTAGGAAAAGCAGTTGTTCTTTTTCCAGGTCAGTACGTTCCTTTAACAACTTCATTTCAGCTTATGTAAATTCTTTAGGTGCTATAGAGGGTGTAAAACTTTTTTGTGGTTTTATTTAAGTGTCCTGGCATAAAGGGACTTTTTGTGTATCTCACTTTTAATTTACTATATTGAAATGAAAAACAACACAACAAAACAGCTTACCCTTTCTCAAGGATATGGGAGAGCAGTGGTTTATTTTTTCTCAGGTCTTTTATCTGGAAATCACATCCATCGTGTGTTTGAGACCCACAGACCCACTGGAGTCTTCTACTGACCCCCTGTAAAGAAAGCTATCTTTCTGCTCACGTCGCTTGTGCTTAGCTTGATGAGTGAAATGGTGCAATTGGAGAGAACTGTTCAGCAAATGGCATTGTCACAGGGAAAAGGTTTTGATGGCTCCTGTTTGTGAAACAGTTGAAGTGCTTAGAATGTCTTCCAAATCAAATATCTTGAAGAGCATGGGCCTCTCCAAAGGTGGGACCTCTGGTCTCTGTTAGCTGCTCACATAGGAGTGGGCTTTCATGCGGTGGGGTTAGTAGTTTAGGTATGCTGGAGCGATCAGTCCTCAGTTCCTCATTTTGCTCAGTGTCTGTATTTCTACCTCTGTGTTCATAAGGACAAGAGTGAAGACAGAGAGACAGAGGAGAATTATTCATTTCTCACTCTTGGACATGCTAACTTTGGCCACCTGTTAGGTGAGGTGGCAAGAATAGCGAGAAGCAACTGTGGTTCTGTTCACGGTGCCTCCACATTCTCCTGCCTGTGCCGTGGATGCCGTACTGGACTCCTGACCACAAATCCAGACTTTCTCCTATTCGTAGTTGCCTTGGTTTCTGGCAAGAAGTCCCACTAAATAGAGAAGGGTCCTGTGGTCGCTTAATTTCCCCTGCAGACCTGTAGAGCCTAACCTATGTAAAATGGGACTCCACTGGGATGGCTCCAAAGGCGCAAGGGTCGTGATTCTTCAGTGTGGCTGTGGTAAGAAGTGCCAGCCAGGAAAGAGAGGAAGCAGTTGACTTTATTCTTTCCTGCAGCTTTCCAAACCACAGCATGTAGGTGGTTTTGATTTAGCAAACCATGCATTTAAATCCAATACCTACTGAGTTCCAGTCCCCATGCTAGTACATTTTGCACACAGGAACTTGTTGAATCATAACTGATATGTGTATCTATGAGCATATATCACGGTTGAGGAGGTTTCATAATAAAACAAAATGAGAAAAAACCCACAGGCAAGCCAGTCACTTGAGAATACTGTTCCATCTTCCTTTCATCTAGGAATTTGATAGTATCTTAGAGGCAGAATGGTTTGACTGCTGAAGGATCTGCACATGGCTTTTCTCTTTTCTAGGCTTTAGCTCTCTGGCTCTCATCCCTTAGTGTGCTTGCATTACTGTCTGAGGTTGGTTATCTAAAACCAGGTCTGGTAAACTTAAAGGCGAGTTAAGTGACATTGATGGAAATTTGGAGCTGTCCTGGGTGCTTCCATTCTTCTTCTTTACTCTGTACCACCACTCAGCGTCATAGTTGGCTTTCCACGCCCACCTCCCCTTTCATTTGGGTTTGTCTTCATTCTGGAGGGTTGTCTTAACCCCTGTAAAGTTTTCTTAGTCTCCTTTGATGTTTTCATAGTTTAACTGCAGGCATTTCTCTCTGAATACTCATCCAGTTCTAGTTTGTGGGAGACTGGGGTATATATTCAACAAAGAAGAAAAGATTACTAGTGTAAAAGAAAATAGTTCCAGGGAAGAGTGAGATGATAAGCCCTACCCTGTTTGTGTATCAGGAGTCAAATCCAGCTACGCAAGGTATCACAGATTGATGGGTGGATGGTTAGGTCACTGATTCACTTGAAGTACACACAGTCTTTCATGTCCACAAGGCACTGTGCATAGGGGGATGTTCATAACAAGGCAAGTATGGCCCTACTCTTTGTTTTTGCTTTGCTCATGGTCAGGTCAGTGAAACAGACAGTAATTGAACATGAGAGTCTCAGAGGAGAAGCACACATACTGTGGAAGTGTCTGAGTTGTGACTCCTGGTCTTATCTGGGATCAGCTAGTGGCATTTTCTTGGAGGTAGTGCTATTGAGTCTGAATTCCAAGGTATGAACCCTAATTAGATGAAAGGGGGTTCAGTGACAGCTGAACAGTCTGGACGGGGATCATGTATGAAGGCTCTCAGCAGATAAGGCCAGAGTGGCTTAGAGCCTGGAGCAAGGTCAGGTGGCTTGAAGTGAACAGTGCATGCAGAGTCTTGAAGACCAGGGGATCATGTTGTATTTTATCATAAAAATAATAGAAACCTTTATGTAGAAGGTGACCGCTCACTGTTGTTTCATTTGCTGAACTACTGTTCTAATACTGCCTCTGGTTCCTCTCAGAAATTTGTGTTGGGGGGAATGGGAAGGAGGTGGGAGAAAGATGTCATGCTCTTGCAGTTGTTCAGATGGAAGGTAATGTGAGCTTGGATTAGGGGCGCAATGCAGAGCAATAGGTTGAAGAAATAGGTAGGAGAGCAGATTGACGTATTAGAATTGGCTACTAGCTAGTGAAGAGAGAAAGGACTTCCCTGATGGCTCAGACAGTAAAGTGTCTGCCTACAATGCAGGAGACCTGGGTTCAATCCTTGGGTTGGGAAGATCTTCTGGAGAAGGAAATGGCAACCCACTCCAGTATTCTTGCCTGGAAAATCCCATTGACGGAGGAGCCTGGTAGGCTACAGTCCATGGGGTTGCAGAGAGTCCGACACGACTGAGTGACTTCACTTAGTGAAGAGAGAGGAAGTGCCAAGAACAGCCCCCAGGTCTCTGGCACGATGACCTGGTTGTATAGTGTCCTTGTTGACACCATAGGGATGCCAGGAGAATGAAAGACTTTGGTGGTTGGGGCAGTTGAAATCTGTGGATCAGGAGCTAGAGGAACTGTCTGGGCTAGAAAAACGTTTCAGATGGATTTTAAAAATAATTTCTCTAGGATTTCTGAGCGACTTCATTTTCCCTGATGATGAAGAGGACATCTTTTTTTGGTGTTAGTTCTGGAAGGTCTTGCAGGTCTTCATAGAACTGTTCCACTTCTTCTCTGGCATTAGTGATTGGGGCATAGACTTGAGTTAGTGTGATATTGAATAGTTTGCCTTGGAAACAAACAGAGATCATTCTGTCGTTTTTGAGACTGCACCCAAGTACTGCATTTCGGACTCTTGTTGACTGTGACGGCTGCTCCATTTCTTCTAAGGGATTCTGCCCCACAGTAATAGGTACAACGGTCATCTGAATTAAATTCACCCATTCCAGTCCATTTTAGCCATCTTGGCTATCTCCATAACTGTTAATGAAATGTCCAATATTGCAAAAATTTGCAGACACCACAGATTATGATAATACAACTTTTTCCTCGTCATTTTTTTTTCTTTCTTTTAAAGTAAGATATCTTCCCTGACAGCAGCAGTAAGGGAGAATGGAAACCTTCAAATAAGATCACCTGTAGAGTCGTCTGTAAGGAAGCTGCCAGTCACAGGCTATCCTCTTTCCAGCCAGATGCGACGCCCAGCTCTTTATATCTCTCATCCTCCCAAGTAGAGCTTCTGTTCACGGGTTAAATGTGATGAAGCTTAGGGACATCCAGTAACTTCACTCTTTGCACTAACACCTGTTGCAGTCCAAGAAACGGTTAAACTAATCTCTAGTCAGTTTAAAATCATTATTTGAAGCATCTGTGGTTTCACGGATACCTGGAGTGTACTCTGTTTCAAAGCATACTTCTTCACTTCCTTCTCTGCCTCTTGTACTAGTGTTCTCTCAGCCAACCGAACTTAGAACCTCAGAATTCTAAAACTTTAGTGTTGGAAAGGGCTTATGAGATCTTGATGTCTAATATCCTTAGTCTACAGATAACCAAACAAAAACATCAAGGTCACAGATCCTGTTAATGGGAAAGGCAGACTGTAGCCCAAGCATTGAACTCCTGGCTCCTCGTTTCACCAGTGTCCACTGTTGATCTCGTCTTTGATTTCTCTGTCGGCACTCACATTCATTTGTGTAAGCACCATCCACTGATCTCCCACAAGGCCCTTCAGCCCTGTTGCTGAATCCACTTCTTGCTCTCTCTAGCCTCATTCATTCTCCCATCCTTCCGCACTGTTGCAGTGACCTCCTAGTGGGTCTTTTCCTAAGTTCCACAGTGCCCCTTTACAGCTCACACTGACTGAATTCTCCCCAGAGCCTCGTGTTTGCTGTCGCTCTTCCTCGTTCCCTGTAGCTGGGCTCCAGCGTCCACACACGCCCCATCTGCATGACGCACTGGTCCTCATTACACACCCGCTCGCTGTCCTGCACAAGGTGCTGCTCCCCGAGGGCTTTTCCTTACCTGTGCTTTGTTTCTTCTGCCGGAAGATCCCACCCCCCCTTCACCTTTCGAAACACTTTCTTTTTCAAAGCCCGTTCCTCCATCAGCTGCTAGAGTCAATGGCTCCTGCCTGAGGTCTCCTCTTAGAGTGTCGTGCTCTCATGCACTCATCTCCACTTCCACATGGGGCCTTGAGTCTTGCAGGAAGTCTATAAATGCTTGTCAGATAAATTCCGTGTCATTCTTTTTTCCTTCAGTGTTGCATTTTCTTAAGAAGACATTGCATTTGCTTCAGTCATTTGGATTTTAAAACTATAAGTATCTTCCGATTTCTGGTAACTTTCCAGTGTGCACTTATGTTCACTGCACCATTTATATCTGCTTTCCAGTTTTCACATCTGTTTTTGACACTGTTCTTAGGGATGTTTTTTACACTGTTTTGAGTCCTGAGGGATGGGATACTAGATGTTGCTGGCTGGAGTCTCAAGGATTTGGCGGGAGTGGGCCTGATTTGAAAACTAAAATCAGATCATTGGGGACTTAACTATTGTGAGATATTCATCTTTCTTTAGTTCAGTTTGAATTATTTTGCAGAGACCATTACTTCAAGTATTGTATTGTCTGTAATTTATCAAAAAGTATTTCTAAATATAGTATAATATATGCATACATATAGAAGTTAATTTTAATCACTGGGTCTGTCTTCAGTTTTGCTATAAGGTGTCTTTTCATTGTAAATATCACCTGATAAGTTGTTGGAAAGGAGACTTATAATAGCCTAGACCCCTCACCTGCTTCACCTTTATTGACCTTGCCAATATTTAAACAAACAAATCTAATCACATTGGCTTAGTCAGTTCACAGGAAGATAGACAAATGGTGAGTACAGTCACCACCAATAAAAACCTCTCTGGTTTTCTCACACCCCCTGTTAAGTACATACACACAAACATACAGAGTGATGGCTGGAGCTGGTCCAGGTAGCATAATATTCTAGAATATAGATTTGGAGCTTTTCACTTCTCTCTGACTTAGCTTTATTGTGTCATCCATGTAGGGACTAAAGTTCCTGCCTATATTATGTGGACCCTTGGGCTTACTTTCCGATTATTTGGGAGTGAATTTTTATTAATAGATTGATTGACATATTGTAGCTGTATGTTTGTTAAATTATCAGGGATTAAAAAATTTTTTTTTATACTGAAAAAAGATCAATTATATGAAGGTTCCACTGAATATTTTATTTATTTTTAGAAAATAAAACTAGCAGATTCTTGGATAATTCTATAGATTCAGCACAGCTTTTTAACTGATACAGTTGGAAAATAGATATTTCATTCTATCTGCATTATAGTGTATCTAAGAGTTTTACACACATGTATACAGGTATACTTACATACATATATTTACTGTGCCACCCTCACCCCCCGGCCGTGGCTCACTTGCTAAAGAACCCATCTTCAATGCAGGAGACCCAGGTTCGATCCCTGGGTAGGGATGATCCCTTGGAGAAGGAAATGGCAACATACTCTAGTGGTCTTGCCTTGAAGATCTCATGGGCAGAGAAGCCTGGCGGGCTACAGTCTGTGGGGTTGCAGACTTGGACACGACTGAGCCTTTGAGCGTATACAGGTATACTTACACACATGTATTTACACATATACAAATATATACCAAAGACATGTAATTATTGATGTAAGAATAATAGTATTGACTTACACACACATGCACACCCCATACAATGTGTGAAAGAAAAAAAGTGGAAGTCTCTCAGTCATGTCTGACTCTTAGTGACCCCATGGACTGTACAGCCCATGGAATTCTTCCAGCCAGAATACTGGAGTGGGTAGCCTTTCCCTTCTCCAGGGGATCTTCCCAATCCACGGATTGAATCCAGTCTCCTGCACTGCAGTTGAATTCTTCACTAGCTGAGTCACCAGGGAAGCCCAAGAATACTGGAGTGGGTAGTCTTTCCCTTCTCTGGCAGATCTTAGGAATGGAACCAGGGTTTCCTGCATTGCAGGTGGATTCTTTACCAACTGAGCTGTCAGGGAAGCCCCAAGCAGTATATTGCTCCCCCATCTCCTTTCCCTGTTTTCTGTGAAATTTTTTGTGAAGTTACTTGTTTCCAGGAGATTTTTTCTAATTTTTTGGACCAGAACTGAAATGCAGTTACTAGGAGTCATCAGTATCATCTGCCCAACTTTCTTGTTTCCAAATATATAGATACAGTTGGAAAACTTAATAAACTTGTAGCTGAAATAGTCTGGTAATCCTTCCTGTGGTACAAAATCATCTGACTTTGTCTCCAGGGTCACCTCAGAACTGGTAGTCAGAAAGTTTCTTGGAAGGAATTGATTCTGCAGCTGTGTGATATTAGAGGACAAGGAGGGAGCACAAAGCTTCAATCTCCATCTTACTGTTTTCTCAGCTTTGGAACTTGAGAAAGGTCAGCTTTTAAGAGGGAAGTCAATCTGCCTCTACCTATATGCTGTTGCCCTCTCTAGCTGAGCTCCGTTCAGCTCAGTTGCTTTAGGGATCATTTATGAAGTGCTCACAGTGGACCAGGCCCTGGGATAGGCTTGGGAAATGGAGCCAGTGACTTTTGTTCAGTAGAGTTTAACATCTCTTTTATTTAATTCTTAAAAGAAAAAATAACACTAGAATGGAGTCTTCTTGAGGTCAAAGACCTTGTTTTGATTATCCTTGTATCCCCAGGGTTTAGCTTAGCAATGGGTGCTTAATGAGTTGGCCTTCAGTAGTTGTTCATAGTGTTCATGGAGATTGGACCAAAATAAGACTTTTTGAATTAAGAAAACTTTTTGAACTTTCATGTTCTGTTTTACTTAAAATTTTTTTCCATAAAAAACACTTTTTAAAGGTTTCTTAGTTTTGTTGTTGGTTTTTTAAAAATTTAAACTTTTAAAATTCACTCTGTTCTGACCTTTTCATTTGTTTCTTTCTCATTTAACTTAATGATGGTTTAGTCATCGAGAAAGTAAGGTATTAACATGTAATAAAATCTTTTGTTGTGTCAAATTGAAAAAAACACATAGTAAAGGTAATATGACTTGGGTTTATATTAATACTGTGGTTTATTAGGAATTTGAAGCATTTAGTGAATATTGTATGAAAGTATGTCTTATTCTCTTGTAAGTCATTCCTTGTCTTTTACTATTACATTTTATTTCATTTTTTACTTTCTTACTGTTACATTTTAATTAGGAAGATGAGTTTCCACAGATTCTTTTCATTATGCTTATCTTTTTTCACATTGTGTTGACGCTGCATTCTTTCAGTAATGGTTAGAAAGAGAATAAAAGTCCTTTTAAGATGAAAATTCAAAGAATGACTTACTTCATAGCAAAGGTTTTTCGTTATATTTAGTCGTCAACCTTTTTTCCTCTGAAGTTTTATTTAATATGAAAACCTGTTTCTGAGAGGTGCTTTTCATGTGAATCAGTGTTAGATCTTTGTGGTTTTAAATCCTGCACATGTGGCCTAATGCATTACCTACCACTAAGTAGGAGATCAGCTGTGGCTTCTGAACAGCTCACAGATTTTCAGATGGTTTACTGTTTCTTTTAATGATGGGACTGTAAGAGGTTTGCCATCTGACATACTTCTGTTTCCTATTTAACAATAATTCCATTCATCTAAAGCTGCTAAATCATCTACTACATTACAAAATGTTTACCTTAAAGGAAACTCAGGTGTTCAAGAAATAGCTTAGGTGTCTTTAGGTAAGACATTGTTTTACACATTGTTTAATCAATAAGATTGTGTCAGTAGAACACCACTGTGTTTCTCCTTATAAGGTATTCTTTGATAAGTATTTGCAATTATATTTAAATCTTAGTTTCTCATTTGTTGTCTAAATGGCCCCATTTAAAATGTTTTAAGAAGACACTAACATTTTCTTATTGGATTATGAGAAAACCATATCTTTAGGGAAAAATTACCTAATGAGCAGGTTACTTTACAGTATTGTTTTCTCATGGCTTGTTAAAATCCAAAATACATGCAGTTTTTTAAAAAAAGTTGTATTAGAATTAGTTATATATTACCATTTATTTATAAGGTATATAAAGTGCTTCAAACAGTGCCTGCCATACAGTGACCACTAAGGGTTTGTCATTATTACTTTTAACTTGATTTTACAGATGGAAAAGACGGAAATGAAGGATATTTTTTGGTTCTTACACTGAAATTCCATTTTATCAGTGATCATTATTATAAACTTGTTTCCTCTAAAATTCTCTGCTGAAGATTTTGTTTCTTCATATTTAATTTGCGTGTATGCCATAATTTGTTTTTCCACACTTTCTCCTTTTGTGGTTTCTCTGTAGATTTTTTTAAAAACATGTCTTACTTAAGAATCTCTTCCTTTTCTTAAAATTCTGCATGCTTCTATAAACCAAATAATTTATAAAGCCATTCAAATTTTATGCATCTAAGTGGTACCAAATTTGAGAAGCAAAGAAATAAGCTGTATTGCATGCCTATATAATAATGAAGAATATTGCAGTGAATTGCTTTTAAGAAGTTCCCCCCTTTCTACCCCCTTGCCTTCCAAGAGTGAGTGAAGGTGTTAGACAAAATTGACATGAGTTTCCATTAGGGTTTTTCATGGAATTTTTCATTATAATGCAATTGCATATTTACTTACTACATTTTAAAATATAAGTAAGGTGAAAAAAGAAAACCACTGAAAGGCAATTAGGTTTACTATTTTATGGCAGATTGTTCTATTATTATTTCACCCACTCTATTTTAATATTGGTTTAGATAGTGATTGTAAATCATCTTCTATAATGAACAGCTGTGGCATTTATCCTTGTATTTTTTTTTCTGAGATATATTCATTCATTCAAGAAGTATTTATTGAGAACCTGTTACATATCAGATGTTATTCTTGGGACTTTGATTCATTAAGACACACCACCCCTACCCCATCTTTAACTTTCCTACTTTCTCTTAATCTTCCAGTCTGCTCCTGAGTTAAGGAGTTTCCAGTAAGTTGGCCTATAAAGGATGTGATTTGTGAGAGGAAAAGGGCAGTCCTCCAATTGGACTATACAGTTGGTCTCTTACCTTAGAGTTCCCTTTAAGATGGGAGAGAGTGTAGGTAGAGTAGGTTTGAGAGGAAGATCAGGAGTTGAGTGTGGACCTGCTCAATTTAAGATGTCTGTTAGACTTCCAAATGGAAATGTTGATTAGGCAGATGTAAAATAGTAGAAAATATGTATGTTGATCAAAATCCCTGGTTTTGGCTAGAGATCCTAAAACCCTTCCAAATTCATGTTTGGTAAGAATACTAAGAACATCTTTTGTTCTAATGTTTGGTCTTTGACCCCGGTTCACAGAGTTCCTAAATCCCTTAGGATTTTCCCGGTGATGGGAATGTCTTTTGCTCTAGTGAAGTGACTCATGGTGGGCTTCTGGATGTCCCCTGGTTGAGAGTGGTCACTAGAAAGACCATATTTAAAATACTGGACCTTTCCACCTCACCCTCCATCTTCCGGAGAGTGGAGGGGGACTGGAGGCCTGAGTTAAGGATCCATCATGACTCTGTGATGAAGCCTTTATAAAAACCCAACATACGGGCTTTAGGGAGCTTCCAGGTTGAGCACATGCACGCATGTGCATCAGGGTGGTGCACTCCAGCGCTACGGGAACGGAAGGGCAAGACTCTTGAGGCCTCTTGTATCTCTTCATCTGCCTGTTCATGTGTGTGAACAGAACTGTTTTCCTGAAGCCTGCGAGCTGTTCTAGCAAGTGATTGAATTGGGTGGATGGGAGCGCATCATGGGAACCTCCAGTTTGTAGCCAAGTTGGACAGAAGGTGTAAGTAAGCCGGGGACCTGTTATTTACAATTGGTGTCTGAAGTGGAGGGCAGTCTTGTGGGGCTGAGCCCTTAACTTGTGGATTCTGCTTTAACTACCTTAAGTTAAATTGAATTAAATTATAGGACGCGACAGAGGATGAGGTGGTTGGATGGTATCACTGTTTCGATGAACATGAGTTTGAGTAAGCTCCAGGAGTTGGTAATGGACAGGGAACCCTGGCATACTGCAGTCCATGGGGTCGCAAAGAGTCGGACACGACTGAGCAACTGAACTGACCAGCTGGTTTCACAGAGAATTGCTTGTGTGGGAGAGAACCTCACAGATCTGGTGTCATAAGTGGTGTGAGTGTGGTAGCTATGTCTGGAACTTTGTTCTGTTTCTGAAACATCATTTCTTGGGTCAGTTTTAGATTTACAGAATTACTGCCAAGATACTAGAGTTACCATATACCCTCTGTGTGTGTGTGTGCGTGCACGCACGCGCGTTTGCACGGTTGTCTCCAGCTCTTTGCAACCTCCTGGATAGCCTGCTAGGCTCCTCTGTCCATGGAATTCTCCAGGCGAGAATACTGGAGTGGGTTGCCATCTCCCTGACCCAGGGATCTAGGCAGATTCTTTGCCTCTAGCACCACGTGGGAAGCCCACTATATGCTCTATAAAGACAGTTTATCCTCTTACTAATATCTTACATCAATATGATGGGTTGGTTATGGCGAATGAACTAATACCGATACATTGTTGTTGACTAACATCTACACTTGATTCATATTTCCTTAGTTTTTACTTTATTATTTTTTCCCCCTAGGATTCCACCCAGGATATAGCACAGTATTGCATTGGCCAAAAAGTTTGTTTGGTCTTATGGGGATAACCTGAATGAACTTTTTGGTCAACCTAAAATATTTTGTTTTCATGTCTCCACAGGTCCCTCTAGGTTGTGTCAGTCTCTAACGCTTTGTTTTTGCAGACCTTGACTGTTTTGGGGAGTTCTGGTCAACAGCTCTGCTTGAAGAATGCCTGTCTATTGGGATTTGTAGAATATTTTTCTCATGATTAGACTGATGTTAGGGTACTCACTGCCTACGAGACTTGTCACTGTTAATGTTGACCTTGATTACCTGGCTGAGAGAGTTAGTACTTGTTAGGTTTCTCCACTGGGAAGTTACTCTTTGTCTTCCCACACTTAAGGAGTGGGGGACTTAACGCTCCACATTATAGAGGACAGGGCATCTGCCTGAATTACTTGAAATTCTTCCATACAGATTTGTCTCTTCTCCCTGATTTAGTTATTTATTAATTAGTATGATTCATGAATGCTTATTTTATACTTTGGATCTGATCCATTACTACTGTACTTCTATTGTTTGAATTGCTCTAGTTTGAACTATTGGGTACTCTTTCCCTTGGCTCCTATGTCCCTCTGATATACCCTCATCAGTGTGAGTGTTGAAGTTTTTTGTGTTTTTGGTTTTGAGTATTAATTTCTGGACTTAGAAGATGCTCCTGGCTCTTCATGTAAATTTCCTGCCCTAGCAGTGGAATCCTGTCCGGGTTTTCCCTCCACTCTCAGCTCCTCCCTATGCCCCCTCCCCCGGCCTTCTCTACTGTAAAACATTTTTTGAATGCTTGAAATGTGTTCACCATTTGTGATAGGCACTAGGGCTCCAAGGTGACAAAGGATAAATTCCACATTACTTTTCCTGACATCTCAGACTTTGTATAGACCTGTCCTGGTGTATCTTTGTAGTTTTTATATTTTCTTTTTAAATTTTATCAATTTTTTATGTATTGATATATTTAAAACATATATCTTTTATCCTTTATAAAAGATGGCTTACATGGTACATATTTTCCTGTATTTTGTCTTTCTGTCTTTTAAAAATAGCTAAAGGAGGTCTTCATCCCACCTGTTAGAATTCTGATTCGTTCTTTTAAATGGCTGCTTACTATTTTCTGGTAGGTGATCATTTTAATGAATACAGCTATTTCATTGTTAATGGTGTTCACATACTTTTCTTCTGAGGCATTAATCACTATGAATAGTGTTGCAGTAAAAATCCCTGAACAGAAATGCTTTATTTTTGTAGGATGAATTTCTCAGAGTGGGTTTGCTGTATCTAAAGATATGTTTTTAAATAGTTGTTTCTAGATTGCAACATTCTTTTCAAACTAGCAAATCACACACCCACCAGGAATGTCTGAGAGGAGCCTTTCCCTTGCATTCCTGTCTGCAGCAGGTGGAACAGGTCTCATCAGTTTTGCAGATCTGGGTTATGTTCAGTGATGCCTCCTTGGTGGTTCAGTTTGCATTTCTCTCGAGCGTCGTCTTGTTCATTGGTTGGGAACACTGACCACTGAGAGCTGCCCTTCTGTGAGCTTGTTTCTTTTCTGTCCTTTACCATTTTTTTCCTGGGTGCTCATCTTGTCAGTTTGTAGAAGTTCTTTGTGAATATTAAGCCTATGTCCTCTGTATTGGAAATATTTCCCCTATATGTTGTTCCATCACCCAGTTGTGTCTTAACTCTTTGCGACCCCATGGCCTGCAGCATGCCAGGCCTCCCTGTCGCTCACCATCTCCTAGAGTTTGCCAAAATTTATGTTCATTGCATCGGTGATGCCATCCAGCCATCTCATCCTCTGACGCCCTCTTCTCCTTCTGCCCTTGATCTTGCCCAGCATCAGAGACTTTTCCAGTGAGTTGTCCACTCGCATCAGATGACCAAAATACTGGAGCTTCAGCATCAGTCCTTCCAGTGAATATTCAGGGTTGATCTCCTTTAAGCTCGAGTGGTTTGATCTCCTTACTGTCCTAGGGACTTTCAGGAGTCTTCTCTAGCACCACAGTTGAAGGGCTTCGATTTTTTGGCATTCTGCCTTCTTTATGGTCCAGGTCTAACAACCATACGTGACCACGGGAAAACCCTCGCCTTGACTGTGTGAACCTTTGTGTGGCAGAGTGATGTCTCTGCTTTTCAGCACACCAAGTTTGTCATCGCGTCCCCTGTATCTGTTGTCTGCTCTTCTGTGTTTTCTGTTTGCTATAGAAATCTAAAATGTTTTATGTAATAAATCTGCTTTTCTTCTTGTTTATAGCTTTTGGGTTTAAGGTCTCTTAGATTTTTTTTTTTTTTTTTTTTGCAGATTTTTTCTTAATCCAAATGAAATTTTTTAAATTTACTTTTTATTTTGTATTGGAGTATAGTTGGTTTACAATGTTGTGTTAGTTTCAGGTGTAAAGCAGAATGCTTCAGTTATTTTTTTCTTTTTCAGATTCTTTTCCGAAATAGATTATTATAGAACTTTGAGTGGAGTTCCCTGTGCTGCACAAGAGATCCTTCTTAGTTACCTGTTTTATATATAGCAGTGTGTATATGTCAGTCCATTCCTCCTAATATATCACCGCCCCCCCCCCCCCAACTCTTCGTCATTGGTAACCATGTTTGTTTTCAAGGTCTATCAGTCTGTTTCTGTTTTGTAAATAAGTTCATTTTTACCATCTTTTTAGATTCCACATATAAGTGATATCATAATGTGTTTGTCTTCTCTGTCTGACTTCACTTACTGTGATAATCTCTAGGTCTATCCATGTTGCTGCAAATGGCATTATTTCATTCTTTTTTATGGCTGTTATTTTGTTGTATACATGTACCACATCTTCCTTATCCATTTTTCTGTTGATTGATATTTAGGTTGCTTCCATGTCTTGGCTTTCATAAATAGTTCTGCAGTGAACATTGGGGTGCATGTATCTTTTTGAATTTTTTATTCAGGTAAATGCCTAGAAGTGGAGTTGCTGGTTCGTGTGATAGTTGTAAATTTTTTTGTTTTTTGAGAAACCTCCATGCTGTTCTCTATAGTGCCTCTAACAGTTTACGTTCCCACCAACAATGCAGAAGGGTTTCTTTTCTCCACACTGTCTCCAACATTTATTATCTGTAGAATTTTTGATGATGGTCATTCTAACCTGTGTGAGATGATACTTCATTGTACTTTTGATATGCATTTCTCTAATAATTAGCGATGTTGAGCATCTTTTCAAGTAATTAGCAGTGTTGAATATCTTTTCATGCTCTTCTTGGCCATCTGTATGTCTTCTTTGGAGAAGTGTCTACTTAGGTCTTTTGCCCATATTTTACCTAAGTTGTTTATTTTTTGGGGCTGAATGAGCTGTTTATGAGTTTTGGAGATTAATCCCTTGTCAGTTGATTTGTTTGCAAATGTTTTCTCCCATTCTGTGGGTTGTTTTTTTGTTTTGTTTATGGTTTCCTTTGCTGTGCAAAAGCTTTTAAGTGTAATTAGGTCCCATTTAAAATTTTTAAAAATTTTCATTACTCTAGGAAATTGATATATTAAAAAAGATACTGCTGTGATTTATATTATAGAGTGTTCTGCTGGGAATTTCCTCTGAGAGTTTTATAGTATCTGGTCTTCTGTTTAGATCTTTAATCCATTTTGAGTTTATTTTTGTGTGTGGAGTTAGGGAATATTCCAATTTCATTGTTTTTTATGTAGCTGTCCAGTTTTCTCAGCACTGCTTATCAAAGACATTGTCTTTTCTCCATTGTATTATGTATTCTTGCTTCTTTTGTCACAGAATATTGGTTCATGGGCTTGGTTCTGGGCTTTCTATTCTGTTCCATTGGTCTATTGTTCGTTCGTTCTTTTTTTGTGCCAGTACCATACTATTTTGATTACTGTAGCTTTGTATTAATAGAATATTCAAAGTCAAGGAGCCTGCTTCCTCTGGCTTCTTTTTGTTGTTTTGTTTTTCTCAGAATTGCTTTGGCTATTCTGAGTCTTTTGTGTTTCCATACAAATTTATAAGTTTTTTTGGTTCTAGTTCTGTGTGAAATACCATTGGTAACTTGGTAGGGATTACTTTGAGTCTCTAGATTGCTTTGGGTGATATAGTCATTTTGACAGCATTGATTCTTCCAGTCCAAGAACATGGTATATCTTTCCGTCTGTGTCATTTTCAATTCTTTCATCAGTGTCTTACAGTTTTCAGAGTACAGATCTTTTGTTCCTAAGGTAGGTTCATTCCTAGGTATTTTATTCTTTTTGATTCAATAGTAACTGAGATTGTTTCCTTAACTTCTCTTTCTGATTGTTCATTGTTAGTTTGTAGAAATGCAACAGATTTCTGTATATTTTGTATCCTACAACCTTACCAAATTCATTTTTGAACCCTGGTAGTTTTCTGGTAGCTTCTTTAGTGTTTATATTTTGTGCCTGGAGTGAGATGGAGTTCTATTTTAGTCTTCTAGTTTCCCATGGTGTAATATACTAGAACCTTTCTTGACCTTTTTATAAATTAATTTCTGTTATGTGTTGAAATTTATTATTAGATTGGTGCAAAAGTAATTGCAGTTTTGCATTGTTGAACTTTGCTGTTTGATATTGAAATACATTGTTAAATAAATGTGATTATGTTACACATCATTTTAATGCATATTTCTCACTTTATGTTTTTTTGCTAATGACTTATTGCTGTTTGTTTTATGTTTATCTTAGACTAGGGAAACGATGTTAGGCAAAAAACAAATTTGAGCTATTTTCTTATTCGAGTTCAAAATGGGTCATAAAGTAGTGCAGACAATTTGCAGCATCAACGGTGCATTTGGCCCAGGAACTGCTAACGAATGTGTAGTGCAGTGATGGTTCTAGAAGTTTTGCTAAGAAGATAAGGAGCACAGTGACTGGCCTTCGGAAGTTGACAACAACCAACTGAGAGGATCATTGAAGCTGATCCTCTTACAACTACAGGAGAAGTTGCCAAAGAACTCAACATTGACCATTCTGTGGTCATTCAGCATTTGAAGCAAATTGGAAAGGTGAAAAAGCTCGATAAATGGGTGATGCAAATAAAAAAAAACATCATTTTGAAATATCTTCTCTTATTCTGTGCAACAACAAACCATTTTTATATTGGACTGTGATATGCGATGAAAAGTGGATTTTATGCTACACCCAGGAACGACCAGCTCTGTGGTCGGACTGAGAAGCACCACCAAAGCACTTCCCAAAGCCAAACTTGCACCAAAAAAAGTCATGGTCACTATTTGGTGGCTGCTACCAGTCTGATCCACTACACCTTTCTGAATCCTGGTGAAACCATTATATCTGAGAAGTATGCTCAACAAATCAATGAGATGCATCAAAAACTGCGATGCCTGCAGTTGACACTCATCAACCGAAAGGGCCCAATGCTTCTCCATGACAGTACGTGACCCAGTGTCACACAACCAACGCTTCAGAAGTTGAACAAATTGGGCTACAAAGTTGTGCCTCATCCACCATATTCACATGACCTCTAGCCAACTGACAACCACTAGTTCAACCATCTTGACAACTTTTTGCAGGGAAGATGCTTCCACAACCAGCAGGAGGCAGAAAATACTTTCTAAGAGTTCATCAAATCCTGAAGCATGGATTTTTACACTACATGAATAAACAAACTTACTTCTCATTGGCAAAAATGTGTTGATTGTGATGGTTCCTATTTTGATTAGTAAAGATGTGTTTGTGTCTACTTATAATGATTTAAAATTCACAGTCTGAAATTGCATTTACTTTTCACCAACCTAATACTTGGCTGACTATTCTGTTTTGTTGATAGTTCTATTTACTTTTAGGCTACAGATGTATTGATTTGATTAAAGTTGCTTTTTAAGTATATTCCGATATATGAACATGAATTCTGCTTCCCCCCACCCACCCCTTGCTCTTGTTTTTCAAAATACTCTTGGCTATGCATGTGTATAGTTTTCTTCCATATAAATGTTAAGATCAATATGCAATTTTTAAAAGATTGCTGTATAGCTGAAAGTTATATAAAGTATATATGTATTAAACTTGGGAAAACTGAGAAGAATGCAGTATGGTTTCTACATTTTTTCCAGACCTTATTTGCTGTCTTTTGCTAATCATTCTGTAGTTCTGTTCATAATTATAGATCAGTTTTTTGGCTGTGCTGCATGTTTGTTGCTTTGTACAGACTTTCTCTAGTTGTAGCGAATGGGGCCTTCTCCTTGTTGCAGTGAGTGGGTTTCCCATGGTGGCCCCCCCTGTTGTGGAGCACAGGCTCGAGGTGAGAGGGCTTCAGCAGCCGCAGCACACAGGCCCAGTGGTTGTGGCACATGGGCCTGGCTGCCCCACCGGCCTGGCTGCTTCTGGTATGTGGGATCTTCTCAGACCAGGGATCGAACCTGTGCGTCCTGCATTGCTAGGCAGATTCCTGTCTACTGCCCCACCAGGGAAGTCCACCTATACCTCTTGAATTTATCCGTAGGTTTTGTTATTATTGTGAATGGTCACCACCCCCATCCCCTTTTTTTATTTTTAGGAGCTTATAGATAAAACAGTTTTAAAACATATTGACTTGGTAAGTTTCTCAGTAACACTTGAGTTTTCTATGGCATGAGAGTAAGAAAGGTTCTTTTTCCTTCTCCTTTCCTGTCTTCTTTTTCTTGTGTTCCTACTGGTTATTTTATTTTTTGGTTTTACTCTGTTCACAACCTTTAAGGAATGTTGACTAGTACTCTTGGCTGATGGCAGTATTCTCTAGTTTCAGTTTTTTATTCGTGTAATTGCTAAGGTTTTGGTTGGGTATAGGTTTATGACATGGCCTGTTCATAAATCCTGGCTTTTATCATTACATAATGACACTTAATGGAGAAGGAAATGGCAACCCACTCCAGTATTCTTACCTGGAGAATCCCAAGGATGATGGAGCCTGGTGGACTGCTATCTATGGGGTCGCACAGAGTCAGACACGACTGAAGCGACTTAGCAGCAATGACACTTAAAAACATATCATTTAGTCATTTTAACCTTCTAAACCTAACTTCTGTGCCTGTCCTTTTAAGTGTTTTTTTGTGATTTTACTTTTAACAGAATATAAGCGGGTCTTATAATGTAATAATTTTATTTCTTCACCTATTGTATAAATTTTCTTTTAACTTGTTTAATTATATATTTTAACTTTTGGTTTCTTTATTTCCTTTTTATTTTTTGCTGGTTTGATCAAGTTATTTTACACTTCTCTTTTTTTGGTGCTGGTTCTTGTTTAAAAATTTTCCTACACATTTCTATCCCATGAGTAATTACCTTTTCTGTACTTATCATTAGAAATATTTACTCACCCTTATTTGAACATAAGATACTAGTAATTTCTCCCCCGCAACTTGACTTCAGTATGACTTGCTCATTTTTATACCTTTTTCACTCCCCCCTCTCAGTAAAGTGAGAACTTGAGAATACTCGAGTCTTCTGCCTACCTCATACCTAGCTGGGGTCTGTAGGATGCTTTTACTCCTATTTGTAGTCCCTCTGTCACCTCCTGGATTTTCCTGAGACAGTTTAATACTTTTAGTTCAGTGGTTAGTAGATACTGCTTTGCTGTATGTATGTTTTCTTTCAAGAATTCGGATCTAGAATTTATTACATGATGCCAGACAGTTAATAATTACTAATTTGGACTCAACTGTATATAAAACTTTCATATTTCATAATTCTAAAGCAAGTTTTTTTTTTTTTTTTTAGCACTTTGAAATTAAGATGTGCCTTATAATTGATAGCTTCCTAGGATTAGATTTACAATTGTCCTTTGCAGCGTTTGTCTTTCTTATGGTTAGTAGAGTCAGCGGAGTTGATACAGATACATGAAACTGGATATAGGGAGAGGAAGCAAGTGCAAGAACAAAGGGTTTTCTTGCTCTTTCTGATGTCCTCCCTTAGAGGGTCTTTGTTCTAATCCATTTGTTCTTCAGTCAGAATTCTTTCACAGATATTTTTCTATATGAGGCTGATGGGTGGTACATTTTCTGAGTATCCACCCATCTATTTTACCTGCTAGACGTGGTGTTTAGGCATCACTGTTTTCCTTTCAGTAGTCTGTTAAAGTTATTGCTATAGCTTCCTACATTGCACATGAGAAGTCAGATGTCTCTGAATTCTCTTCTCTCTAAGGTCTTGTTACCTGCAAGCTTCAATTGTTTTTTCCTTTCTTAAATTCCTGGAATAGTTCAGGAATTTACATAGTTATGTCTAGATTTGTGTCTAGGGTAAAGTGAGCTCTCTGAATCTGAAGATTAAGGTCTTTTTTTTGGTCTAAGCAAATTTTCTTCTGTTATGTATTGTTAATTGTCTCTTCTCTGTCTGTTTGTATTTCTTCTGCTAGAACTGCTGTTCTTCTCATTAAATCTATCTTCCAGATCTCTTATCTTTTCTATCATGATTTCTATTTTGCTACTTTGAGCTATTTTTTCCATTTGACTTTCCAGACCACAAATTTGGACCTTTGCCACAGTTCATTCTTTGCTTTAGTTTATAGACTGTATGGTTTATTTGGAAACTTGTTTTTAGATGCAGGAAGACTGCTCTATGCTGTGGTTAAATCTCCCTAAGTTCTTTTTATTATTTTTCTGACCCATGTTGGCCTCTCTCACTTCAAGCAGCTCTGTTTAGTTGTGGGTTTGTCCCCTTTGTTCCGACCAATCACTATCTTTTCGGATGCTCAGCCTGCTTATATGTGGTCATATCTTCCTTGAAAGCTCATCAGGGTCTACTTCTGGTCTTGGCCTGTACTTATCAGGGAGACATGCCTTCCTCCTGTCCCAGGGTCATCAGATCTCCATGGACTGGGCTTTTTCTAGTAGTGTTAATTTACAATCTTTGTTCCAGGCTTGTTCCAAGAGGCTGGTCCCCAGGCACTAGGCTCGGCTCGGAGGGAAGAAAAAAAAAAAAGCAACATTTTCTAGTTCCCTCCTCTACCCTCCGAGGGATCCAAGTCCTCAATTTCATTTAGGTGTCTGCAGGCTCCAGGCCTGTACCTGTCGTTGCAGCAGATAGATTGAAAATAGAATGGGGGTAAAAGGGACTGAGTTCATGTCATCATATTCTCAGAATCTTCTTCAAGCCTGGATTGTTCATTTTTTCTTTCCCTTAATGGCTGTGAGTATGCACTTTTGCTCAGACTTACCAATAATGGGGAGAAAAGCATTCGGCATGCAAGTTGGAAGATCTGTGGGATAAATTATATCATAGTTCTCAATTCTGCATCTTTCTCAGTAAGATGATTTGTTATACTTTGCTGCCTGGGGTTAAATGATTTGCAGTGCCTCCCTGCCCCATAGTCATGCTTGGCATCATGACTTAGCTTGGTCAGTGAATGTATGTGAAAGTGACAGTGTTCTAGTTCTGAACAAAGCTACAAGAGGCATAACAAGTTTCTATCAGCCCTCTAGCTTCTGCCTTTTGCCTTGAGAATGGCATGTCTTAGATAAGGTCTGTTCCTTCTGATTGTGTCTTGGAGTCAAAGCTATGGTTTTTCCGGTAGTCCTGTATGGATGTGAGAGTTGGACCATAAAGAAAGCTGAGTGCTGAAGAATTGATGCCTTTGAACTGTGGTGTTGGAGAAGACTCTTCAGAGTCCCTTGGACTGCAAGGAGGTCAAACCAGTCCATCCTAAAGGAAATCAGTCCTGAATATTCATTGGAAGGACTGATGCTGAAGCTGAAGCTCCAATACTTTGGCCACCTGATGCGAAGAACTGACTCATTGGAAAAGACCCTGATGCTGGGAAAGATCAAAGGCAGGAGGAGAAGGGGATGACAGAGGATGAGATGGTTGGATGGCATCACTGACTCAATGGACGTGAGTTTGAGCAAGCTCCAGGAGTTGGTGATGGACAGGGAAGCCTGGAGTGCTTCAGTCCATGGGGTTGCAAAGAGTCAGACATGCCTGAGCAACTGAACTGAACTGTGAGAAGACATGGAGCAAAAGCTACAGCCTGGGGGCAGCCACAGCCACCCTACAGCTGACATGTCATGTGAATAGGAAAAACAATGTATAATGTGCCCTCTGAGATTTGAGGATTGTTTTGATACTGAAGCAAGGCCGACCGATAAAATCTGGTTTAATTCTTTGTTCCTTTTTTTTATTAGATAAGTTTTTTTCCCCATCTTTAAAAAAAAGTCTGTTTCAGACCCTAAAATCTATTTTCTTTCTCCTAATCTTTTAACTGACTTATAAGCATAAGCTAGTGTTGTAATTAAACAGTAAATACCTATGGTAGAGTATTCACAAATTATATACTAGGACCCGACCTATGTAACCAAACTGGAAGAAAAGGTAACCAGTTAATCGGGGCAGTGTCTTCTGGTAGTTTATTACACTGATTTATCTAATACCTTAAACTCTACCCCGGATTATTTTTCTGGAAGCATAGCTTCTTTTCAGTTGTACAAAGTAGATTATTTATAGTTCTCAACACCTGGGCTTTAATGCTGTTTTCTACTATCATAAATGGTATGATAAAAGATAAGTGGAGAAGCATTCATAGAGTGGCTTTCAAAAGTTTTTGTTTCCTGGGATGTGTGTGTACAGTGTGTGTGTGTACGTGCATATTTCATCTTTTTGACTTAAATAACAAATTGAATGGGATCTGTTTTTATTCTTTTCACTTTTGTGCTTAATTGATTACTCACTTTTTTCTCATTCAACTCTCAAAACATTGTTGTAACGAATACTTTTAAGTTAATTGTCGATGAATGAAAAGAGTATTCATTGGACTATGAACCAGAATACCTGAGTTCTACTGTTGTCCTACCACTAGCCTTATTTCCTGCCTTCTCTTCTTCCATCCCTTTGCCTTTCTTCTATTCACTTACATAATAAGTAGTTACTGAGCACTGTCAGGCCAGGCAGTGGGAGATAACGAGAGGTAAGTGGACACCTCTGCCTTCCTACCCGTTTCAAGCTTACCGCCCTCTTTCCTTCTGCTTCTCCAGCCTCTCTTCCTTCTGACCACACTGTAGCCTAGTCAGCGCCCTACTTATGCTGAGGCTCCAGCGTAAGTCATTTTACGGTAATATTGTCATTTCATGGTAATGGGGCTGCTTTTGAGTTTTCTTTTACGATCATTGGATTCTTTTGGCGAGGTGGAGGGAGTTGCTGGGAGAGGAAAGAAGGAAGTGGGAGGGAGAGGTGGAAGGAGCTCCCTGCACAGCCTAACCACTGTACAAACCTGTCTTTATTTTTCATAATTCTTTTCAAGTTGTAGTTTTGCCTACCCAAAGGATGTACCTATGCAGTAGTGGTAACGAAACTGCCTGTCAGTGCAGGAGACGCAAGAAGCATGTGTTTGATCCCTGGGTTGGGAAGATCCCCTGGAGAAGAAAATGGCAAGCCACTCCATTATTCTTGCCTGGGAAATCCCATGGACAGAGGAGACTGGTGGGGTGTGGTCCATAGTGTGGCAGAGAGTCGGATACCGCTAAAGTGACTTAACCCACACACACATACAAATGTTTTGAATATTAGGTGAGGTGTTTATTGCTCCTGGTTGGTCTTTTAAATTGTATTAATCTAATTTTTGTTTCTGAGAATTTGGGAAGCCATTGATTACAACATCTTTATTACCAAAAACCAAGTTGCCTCAGAAAGAAGCAAAACCCAGATAAATAAGTATGTGCCTTGGTTACCAAGGACAGTTGGTGATATAGTAAGTTAAATAATATACTCTCTATTATAGAGCTTCTTGAGGGATTGGTTACTCATTTTTCCTTGCTTTCTGAGTCAAGAACAAGATGGGCTGCTGGATGAGAAGGAGGGAGTGGTAGGTGGGAGAGACAGCCAAACCCTTCTTGCTAAAGCCATTCTCAGCCGCAGAAAAACATCTCAAGAACAACCTGATTATATTTTGTAAGGGATTAAAGTTGCATGCAAATGCTAACTGAGAACATCTGTTTGCTGACCCTGTGCCAGAGTTCTCACATCTTGACAGGAATTCTGATTTTGAAATTCTGAGTCTCGGGCACCTCCCTCAACTGCTCTCTGGCTGTTTTCTTAGAAGCCTTACATCAACACTGCCTAACGTGTTGGGAATGACTCTGTGAAGAACTGAAAATGAACATCCTTTGCTTTTTATACTCAAAAAGAAAATTTCAGGTTTCATTACCGAGAATTGTTCTAGTAGCTGAGTGATTAACCTGAAGGCTTGTGGGGTGATCTGTAGTTCATTAAAGAAGTCAGTGAAAATAAATGGAAAGGAATGCGTGTGTATGTATATTTATTGATTGGTCTTGGATGTGTTGAGTCTTTGTTGTGGCACGTGCTTTTCTCCGGTTGTGGTGCGCAGGGCCTGCTCTAGTTGCAGTGCCCGCCCTTCTCATTGCAGTGGCTTCTCTTACTGCACAGCACGGGCTCTGGAGCCTGCAGGCTGCAGCAGCTGTGGCCTGCGGCCTCAGTGGTCGCGGTTCCTGGGCTCTAGGGCACCGCCTCAGTAGTGGTGGCAAGGGCTCAGTTGCCCCTCAGTATACGGGATCATCATCGATCAGGGATCGACCAGTGTCTCCTGCATTGGCAGGCAGATTCTTTACCATTGATCCACCAGGGAAGCCCCTATATGTATATATTTATATAAAGATGGATTTTACTTAACTTTCTTAAAAATAAATGGAAAACTTAAAAAAATACTTCTAATTTTATTTAGGAGTCTCAACTAACATATAGGTTTTTTTTTTTTTTTTTTTTTTTTAAGATTGATTACAGCTAGTGTCTACTTGTGACCTTACATTTACATTCCATAAATCAGACATATATTGGTAATTCTTGATACCATGATTCCGCTGCATAAGTAGTTGTTTATAGATCGCTGGAAGCAGGATTAAATCTTAATGCAAATGTTGAACATTTGCTCAGAGTCCATTAATGCTGACTGCTATATTAGAATTATTCACTGGATACATGAAAGCCAGTGTGGTAATGTTGTTTTCCTTTTGATTAACTTATTAAATGATAGTCATGGAAGATATCTTTGTGCTCTGATTTTCCTGAATGTTAACACTAGGCATTTATAAAGGTGATTATGTTGATGAATGGTTAATGTTGGACCTTAGCCTTCCACGTTGTTATTAGATATGTTCAGAAATTATATATTAACAATCTGTTTGATATATCTAGAATCTCCTGTGTATCAGAAATGAATGATTAAACAAAATAGTATCTTTTGAGGGAAGTAATTGGACATCAACTATTACGGGATAGTTAAATATTATAAAATACTGTGCATTGATCTGAAATGATAATCATGGAGATATCTCCATGGAGACATTGTTTAGGGAAGAATTTAAATTTTGGAATTATATGTATACTACTGTTTAATTGAGGGGACAAAAACACTATGTTGAGATAAATGAGAAGCTATATCCCAAACTGTTAATGTCACTTAACTTTGGTTTAACTGGAGATGGGAAGCCCTGTTCAGCTTTCAGCTCTGGGCTGCTCTAATCCTAGTACACGGATTCTGATAATGAGAAGCCAATCGTCCTTTGTGCTTCGGTGCTGGTTCTGTGGTAGAGAATCCATCTGCCACTGCAGGAGACGCGTGTTTGATCCCTGGGTCGGGAAGGTCCCCTGAAGAAGGAACCCACTCCAGTATTCCTGCCTGGAAAATCCCACAGACAGAGGAACCCGGTGGGCTTACGGTCCCACAGGGTTGCAAGAGTCAGACACGACTTAGCGACTAGACAACAACAATTGTGTTTCACTTTTACAGTTTTTTTTCTTTTTTTCACGTAATAAAAACTTAAGTCATAGGTAACGTAAAGACATAGTATAATGAACCCAAAGTGCTCATCATCAGGCTTTGACAGTTACCAGTAATCTGTCATTTTTATTCATCTCTTACCTCAACCCACTCTTCACTGCTATTGTATTTTTCATAGTGTATTTGTAGATAGCATTTGTATATGTTGAAATGCACACATCATAGATACACACTTTTCAAGAGAGGATATATTTGTAATCCACACCCTATTATGATATTGAATATTTCCATATCTCTAGAATGTTTTCTGATATCCCATCCCAGTTACTCGGCCCATCAGGTTAGTTTTCCCTTTCCCTAAAACTTTCTGTAAATAGAGTTTTGCAATATAAATCCTTTTTGTGTGTCTGGCTTCTTTTCCTCAGCATAGCATAGGTGAGAATCATCAGTGTTACAGCATATATTGGTAGTTCTTTCCACTTTATTCCTAATATTTCATTGTATGAATATACCACAGTGTATATGTCTTTTTTTCTGTTGATGGTCATTACCTATTATGATTAAGGCTACTTTGACGTACATATACTGATCTTATCACACGCACATATTGTTACTGCTCTTGAATAAATACGTAGGAGTGGAATTTCTGGATCAAATAAAAGCTGAGCAAACTCCTTTTGAAAGGGACTGTCCCATTTTAAGTTCCCACTGGCAAAACATGAGAGTTGTGGTTGCTGCACAGTCCTTACCTTTATTTGGTTTTGTCAGCCTTTTTATCTCAGCCTTTCTAGTGGTTGTATAATGGCGCCTCAGTGTGTGCTTTTCAAAAAACAGTTTTTAGATTGTGGTAAAATAGGTATCACATGAAATTTGCCAGTTTAACCACTTTTAAGTATACACTTCAGTGTAATTGATGACATGGTGCAGTCATCACTACAGTCTACTCCCCAACGTTTTCATCACTGTGAACAGAAACACTGGACTCCCGAAGCAACAACTCCCCACTCTCCCAGGTGGCACAGTGGTAGGGAAGCTGCCTGTCAGTGCAGGAGATGCAAGAGACGTGGGTTCCAGCCCTGGGTCGGGAAGATCCTGTGGAGAAGGGAACGGCAACCCACGCCAGTATTCTTGCCTGGGAAATCCCATGGACAGAGGAGCCTGGTGGGCTACAGTCCACGGGGTCACAGAGAGTCAGACAGGACTGAGCTCACCCTGTTGTTCTCTTTCCTGAGTCCCATAACTTTTAAACTAGTTTTTGTCTCTCTAAGTTTGCATAGTCTAGCTATTTCATATAAATGGAATCATATAGTATTTGTCAGTTGTGTCTGACTTACTTCACTCCGCATAATGTTTTCGGGGTTCATCTGTATTGTAGCATGTGTATAATCAGAACTTCGTTCCTTTTTATGATGGAATAATATTCCATTATATGGATAGATCACATTTTATTTATTGATTTATTTGTTGATGAACATTTGGGTTATTTGGTTATTGTCAATATTGCTGCAGTGAAGCTTGTTGTACACATATCTGTTTAAGTCCCTGGTTTTGGCTCTACCTAAGAGTGGAATTTCCAAGTTGTGTATTTAACATTAGTGGGGGCAAACACTGCATTGCTTTCTCAGTATGCTTTGATTAATGCTTCCTTGATGACTAATGATGTTGACTATCTTTCCTGTGCTTGTATTAGTGAATTGTATAACTTTCTTTGTGAAGTGCTTGTTCAAGTCTTTGTGCATTTAAAAAAAATTGGGTTATTTTTCTTTGTTGTCTATGTTTTCTTTGTGTTGTTAAAGAAAGTTCTTTATTCTGAATAGAAGTTCTTTTTAAGGTGTGTGTTTTGTGAATATTTTCTTTCATTCTGTGACTTGCCTTTTTAGTAACAGTATTGTTTAAAAAATTTGACATATGTTAACATTGTAATAAAATACACATACATGTCATTTTAACCATTTTGAAGTGTACAGTTCAGTTGTACTGTTTTCACATAGTTTTGCAGTTGTCTTCAAAACACTTCATTTTGCAAACCTGATACTCTTTAACTTTTTTAATAATCATTAAACAGCGACTCCCCTTTCCCATCTTATCCCAATCACCCCCTCCTCCACCCCTGGCAGCCACCATTCTACTTTGTCTGTCTGTGAATTTGACTATGTTAGTCACCTCATGTAAGTGGGATCCTCCAATATTTGTCTCCTTCTGACTGGCTTTTACTTACCGTAATGTCTTCCAGTTTCATCTGTTCTGTAGCTTATCAGAATTACCTTCTTTTTAAGGCTGAGTAGTATTTTGTTATTATGTATATACCATATTTTGGGTACCCTTTTGTCCGCAAGTGGGCACTTGGGTTACTTCCAGCTTTTTGCTATTTTGAATAATGCTACTGTGAATATAAATGTACACATCTCTTTCTAAGACTTTGCTTTCAGTTCTTTAGTGTCTATCCCCAGAAGTAGGCTTGCTGAATCATTTGGTAATATTATTGTTAGTCTTTTCAGGAACCACCATACTGTTATCCAAGTGACAGCACCATTTTACATTCCCACCAGCACAGTTTGTGGATTCCAGTTTCCCCATATCCTGGTCCACACTTGCTTCCTTCCTTCCCTCTTTCCCTCTCTCTCGTTGCCTCTTTCTTTCATAGTAGTTTCATAATGAATGATATTATTTTGCTTTTGATTTTCATTTCCCAAATGACTAGTAATGTCGAACATCTTTTCATATGCTTGTTGGCTGTTTGTATATCTTTTTGGAGAAATGTCTAGTCAAATCCTTTGTCCATTTGAAAAATAGGATGTTTTGGTTACTCTTGAGTTGTAGAAATTGTTTATGTATTCTGAATATTAACCTGTTATTAGATTGATGATTTGAAAATATTTCCTCCCATTCCATAGGTTGCCTTTTCAAGCTGTTGATTTTGTCCTTTGATGCAAAGTTTGAAATTTTAATGTAGTTGTTTGTCTAGTTTTGTCTGGTTTGTCTAGTTTTACTTTTGTTACCTGTGAATTGGTATAACAGTCAAGAAATAATTGCCAAAGCTAATATCATGAAGGTTTTTCCCTTTTTTCTTCTAGGAGTTTTATGGTTTTAGGTCCTACCTTTAGATCTTTTATTCTTTTTTTTTTCCTTTGATTCATTTTGAGCTCCTTTTTGTATGTGGTATAATGTAAGGCTCAAACTTGATTCCTTTGTATGTGTATATCCATTTTCCTGTGTGTGTGCGCACGCGCGCTCAGTTGTGTCCAACTTTTTGCAGCCCCTTTGCGGCTCCATGGACTGTAGCCCACCAGGCTCCTCTGTCCATGGGGTTTCCCAGGTAGGAATAGTTGAATGACTTGCCATTTTCTACTCCAGGGGACCTTCCTGGCCTAGGGATCAAACACATGTCTCTTGTATCTCCTTCATTGCAGGCAGACCCTTTACCACTGAGCCACCAGGGAAGTCTTTGAGGAAGTTGTCCTTTCCCCATTGAATGTTGTTGGCATTATTATTAGAGATCATTTGAACATATAGGCAAGGGCTTAATTCTGGACTCTTCATTCTGTTCCATTGTCTGTTACTACCGCACTGATTTGCTTACTATATATTTGTACAAGTTTTAATACTCTTAGTGCTTTTGCCTCTGAGATTAACTTTTACTTGAGAATCAAACTGCTCACCGTCATCTCCTTCCCTAATTTAGATTTTGTTACTCTTGGGTCCACTTAGTGCTGTATTTGGAAAGATACTTCCAGAATTTTAGTATGGTTTATAGACCTGTGGGGTGAGTCACTTTAAATTTTTTCTACTTTTAGGTTAATTTCCTTTATTAGGTATACATTCTGTTCTCTATATATAGTTGTGTGTAAGTGAGTTATAGTTGCTAAGTTAAAAAAATCAATATGTATTATTAGAATCCTTTGCTGGTATGTCAAATGCTAGCAGACCAGATTTGAATGAGTCTCTTTTTTTTTTAATAAAAGAATAGTAGTCACTTTGGGGAAAAATACTTTCTGGTCTTCAAATTCAGTTGTCCTTGGTTACCACTGGGCTTGAGTGGAAAAAACCAGAATATGTAACAGAAGATCTGGCCTTGTTATCTTTGCAACACTAGAATGGAAAACCTGAAATCAAACACAGAAATTTGAACACTGTCTTGCAGCAGAAAGGAGACTTCCTTTGGGTCACTTGTAGGATCCATTGTATTCTTTGCAGCTTGCAATCAAGTCTTTTTTTTTTTTTTAACATGTTGGTATTCTATTAATAATTTGGAAGATTATTAAGACATAGAATTCTAGAGCAAATGAGACTTTAGAAATCATATCTTCATATCCCTTCAGTTATATTGTAAATCACATTATTTGATCAAGGACTATAGGGTTATAGGCATTTAAGATCACAGGATTGTCAGCACTGATTGGCTTCAAAGATAATTCTAGTAGAAGCACTTGGTAATAGGTAAAGTGTGCCGATAGTATAATTTTTGTACCTTCTTTATTTCATTAGTAATGCCCAACACTTCCTTCCCCTGTTTACCACTCAGCTTTCACTTTCTCTGCTTCACGTGGAATCCTTATATGCACTCTTGTGTAGAATTATTGCTGTGTTTATTACCAGTGGAATCCGTGGTGAATTCTAGCAGGTTCTCCCTCCTCTACATCTGCCTCTTTGATGGTAGTTGGGTTTACTGCTGCTCGCTTATTAGTGCCCTGGGTCTTAGCCTTATTCAAACAAAACATCTTAAATGGAGTCATTAAAAAGGTCACAACAGTGAGCCATTTTTGTAACTTTTGGTGCAGTAAAATGGGTATGTTGTGTTTTGGAATACAAGACCTCTGAGTGCAGCTATTCATTTTCTTCATCTATAAAACATTTTAGAATAACAGCTTACATCTGTTTAGGGTTTAAGATTCCACGTTTTAAAGAAACATCATTGTTTTGAAACTACAAACCAGACCTGGGGAGGGAACTCGCTTTCTGACTGGCCCGTGTTCTGTAGTGGTTGGGAGTGTTTGTTTTAGCTGGGGAGCCATATTTGCTGGCAGAACTACTGTAACATGTGTGGAGCACATTTTCATTATTTCTTCATACTGTAAATGACAAGACACATTCAATATGAATTTGACCTGAAGAATGTTTGAAACATTTTTACACATCACAAGTTTATCTTATGAGGGATATTTCATTACCAGAAGTCAAAAATACATTTAATTATTCAAGCATTTACAGCACATTTAATTACCTGAGACTGTCAGTTAATCTTGTTTTAGAGTAAAGTTGGGATTTACTGTCGGCTGACTTTTTGAAATAAATAACTCTGTGGAATAGTTTTGGCCATTTCAAATGTGTGATTTCAAAATTACTTCTTTAAATTGAAGTAACAAAGTAATGAATAACTCTTAATAGAGAAAAATGGGCAAAATGTCCATCTATAGTATTCAAAATCTGGTATTATTAAGTATCAAAAAAGTGCCAATAACATACAATGCAGTTTTATGGGTTAATTTTAATCAAGAAGTGAGGAAAGCTAGCATGGACCATTACAATAAGTTATAAGGTGTTTTTCATCTTATAACTGTGACATATGTACATTCTTGTTAAAGTGTAATATATTTACATTTGGTAGGAGACAACACAAAGAAGAAAATTAAAATCATCTGTAATCCCACTTTTCATACTGTTCATGGGGTTCTCAAGGCAAGAATACTGAAGTGGTTTGCCATTCATGAAAAGGGGGCGACAGAGAATGAGGTGGTTGGATGGCATCACGGACTCAATGGACACGAGTGTGAGCAAGCTCTGAGAGACAGTGATGGACAGAGAAGCCTGGTATGCTGCAGTTCATGGGGGTCACAGAATCAGACAGGACTTAGTGACTGAACAAAAACAATAATCCCACTAACTGTTAGTCCTCTTTGGCATTTTGTTACATATTATAAATTTTTTAAAATGGTGGTCCAGTGGTTTGGACTGAACACTTCCACTGCAGGGGGCCCAGGTTTGATCCCTGGTTAGGGAACTGAGATCCCGCAAGTGTGTGGTACAGCCAAAAAAAGAAGAAGAAAACTACAGTCAGTTTTTTTGAGTTTTGATAATTGAAAATACAGCACTCTAGTGTCAGAATGGATGGTGTCAGATGCTTTCATGGTTTGGTAACAGAAACTCAACTAAATTTATCTCCTGTTACGGTACTCTGATGTACAGGATGGGGTGCTGCTTAATTATGAAGATGACAGACTTCTCTGAGACTCTTAGGTTGTCAGCTTAAACTAGTTTAGTGACATAGGCTTTTTAATTTTTTTTTTTTTTCCTCATTGCCATTTCCTGCCTGAATGGAAGGCCCAGTTTCTTTCTGTGGACACTTGTCAAGCCTAGGGCCACTATTTCTTCAAGCAGAGGAAGAAGCTGATGCTAGACTCTTAATTTCTGATTAAATATAAATATTTTAGAAATAAGTTAGCACTCTTAATTCACGGGGAGGTAAATACTCATTAATCTCTTCAACATTGTGGTCTACACACACACCCACACACCCACACACACCCCTGTGCCTATTGTTACTGGTCAGAGTCCACATTTACTCTTCACTGACAGCTGACCTGGGTACAGAGCAGCAGTTCTGGGGCCATAGTCTGCTTGAGCAGAATCGTCTCTTTCTCGGGACCAGTGCACAGTGCGTGGAGATTATCTAGGCTAATGGGTAGGGTCCCCTGGAGTTCAGGTATTTTTATTTTAGGAAATATGAAGGTAGAGTCCTTTTTTCTAGAATTTTAGAAGATTTAGTTAAAAGCACATGGATTATACTGGGGGTGAATTTATATGCAGATAAATCCAGTTTAGGTGTCTTAGGTAGTCTAGTAGTCAGATTGTTTGGGCTTCTTACTTCTTAACTCTTTGTCTTTAGGCAAGTTAAACAGCTTCTCTGAAGCTCCATCCCTCATCTATAAAATGGGGATGGTAATGATACGTGTCTCACGGGGTTGTTGTGAAGATTCAGTGAAATAAGAACTATAAAGTGCTGATAGACACAGTTCCTGGCATGTGAAACGTGCTTGGTAACAATTCTAGCTTATCAATACACATCTGATTGTAAATCTTTTTTTTTTTTTTTCTTACTATGAGATTTTTTTTTTTTTAACAGCATAACTTGCCATTTCATTTTTTTTTTCTTTTTTTTTTTTTTCTTTACACGTATTCCCCATCCCGATCCCCGCTCCCACCTCCCTCTCCACCCGATTCCTCTGGGTCTTCCCAGTGCACCAGGCCCGAGCACTTGTCTCATGCATCCCACCTGGGCTGGTGATCTGTTTCACCATAGATAGTATACATGCTGTTCTTTAGAAATATCCCACCCTCACCTTCTCCCACAGAGTTCAAAAGTCTGTTCTGTATTTCTGTGTCTCTTTTTCTGTTTTGCATGTAGGGTTATCGTTACCATCTTTCTAAATTCCATATATATGTGTTAGTATGCTGTAATGTTCTTTATCTTTCTGGCTTACTTCACTCTGTATAATGGGCTCCAGTTTCATCCATCTCATTAGGACTGGTTCAAATGAATTCTTTTTTACAGCTGAGTAATATTCCATGGTGTATATGTACCACAGCTTCCTTATCCATTCATCTGCTGATGGGCAG
Source organism: Dama dama (assembly GCF_033118175.1). NCBI lineage: Eukaryota > Metazoa > Chordata > Mammalia > Artiodactyla > Cervidae > Dama > Dama dama. The sequence goes on along the minus strand of NC_083704.1, from coordinate 39,798,590 downwards.
TTAGGATGGCTGCTGTCCAAAAGTCTACAAGCAATAAATGCTGGAGAGGGTGTGGAGAAAAGGGAACCCTCTTACACTGTTGGTGGGAACGCAAACTAGTACAGCCGCTATGGAAAACAGTGTGGAGATTTCTTAAAAAACTGGACATAGAACTGCCATATGACCCAGCAATCCCACTTCTGGGCATACACACTGAGGAAACCAGATCTGAAAGAGACACGTGCACCCCAATGTTCATCGCAGCACTGTTTATGATTGTAAATCTTTAAGTGCATTGATTGTCTTCATGCTAGAGATGACTCTTGTCCCTGACGAAGCTTGAGACTAAATCAGGCTCTCAGGCCACCTCTGCTCCTGTCTGCTCAGAGCCCTCACTCATCCAGCACAGAGAAGCGTTGCTTCCTTCCCACGCTGGGCTCTGGCCCTGGATCCGTCTTCTCAGCTTCCCCCTGCAAGCGGCTCTGCCTGCCTCCTCTTCCCTCTCTCCTGCTCTGTCCCTCCACCCACCTGCCTCGCCCCTCTGTTTTTCTTCCTTCCGGCCTCCATCTCTTCTTTCCCCCTCCTCCTCTTTTCTTCTCTCCCCTCTCTTCTTCCCTGCCCTCCCCTTCCCTTCTCCACTCCTCCTCCTCTCCTGCCGCACCCCCGTTCTCTTTCCCCCTCCCAGTTTCTCTCTTCAACCCTGACACCTGGCCTGCAGACAGCTGAAACTCTATAAAGCAGAAAAATGTCACGTCCTTAAAGCTTTATTACTTGTGATGGAAAGCATTTATTTTCTCATTTTTTTCAGTTGCCAGACTCTTCATACTGCACTCCTATTTCAGTTTTAAGAGGGCATCACAGCATCATTTTATATCCCTTGTGCTTAAAAAGTCAGTAGATTCTACAAGCAGTTACTGTTTAATTCTTTACTTAAAAATTTGTTTAATGGTAATTTTTTTATGTACATAAAGTTAAAAATGAAATAATGTTTCTGAATAATAATTATAAGTTCATATGGTCATGCTAAGCAAACTGATCTTTCTGGCCTAATTTATTTGGTTTTCCTTTTTTTCTCTGCAGATTCCTTTCTCATTGGTCCAGTTTCCCTTGTGGGAGTCCTTAAAAGTAAGTTTCCTGATCTTCATATAAAATTGCTGTCTAATTATAATAAATACCCACTAGTTTCAGGATGGAATACTGGAATATAATATTGATTATTGATTTAAAAACTCAAAATCATTAGTTGGAAACATTTTGTGAGTGGAATTTACATGCCAGTAAACTTGTTTTGAACTTGTTTAGGTATCTGTGGTATATGGGGAAGAAGCATATGGTAGGCATAACTGAAATCCTGAGATGTTTAGGAAAAACTTTACTTTCCTGTGTGTTGTAGCGCTTTTTCTACCCAATTGAATTATATTTCAGTTCGCTGTGTGCGTGTAGAGGCTAAGGAATAACGGTGAGGGTAACTGGAAAAGGAAGGAGAGCCAGGCTGTGAATATTTATAGGCCTAGAAGGCCAGGACCTTCCCCCCACCCCCACATCTAGCGGTGGGCCAGAGCAGGAGCAGTGGGGGCCCTGGCTTCCTCAGGTCCCTTCCATCTTCCCTGCTCTCCAGGCTCAGGAACCCTCACTAAGCCTGAGCAGGAGCAGAGTGTAGGTAGTCAGCCGTGAGGAATGTCACGTATAGATTGAAAAAAAAAAAAAACCAACTAAATGAATGTGTGAAAGCCATTATTCAAAACACGAGGAGATGTTCTATTTGTTTTTCATCTTCTGGTGCAGTGATTTTGAAAGTTGTGGGCCATGCTGTGACTTGTGTGGTTGTTTGCCAGCATTTTAAAGATAACAATAAAAAAAGAAAATAATAGCATCTTATGAGGTAAGGTTGATAAGTCTTGTTTTGTCAAACTTCCGAATTGTGTGCACATATATGCACACATCTGTGCACTGGGTTGCAATGTGAAATGTATTTCTCACTGTGGGTAATGATCAAAAAAATTTGAAAGCCCTTGTGCAAATGAAAATGGTTTAGAATTGACCAAACTGTAAAATGGCAAAGTTCCTAGGTAGGCACTTGATACTACAAAAAATAAAGGAATAACTCATTATTGTATAGTATTAATAATCATGGCACGCTCAAAGAAAATGTCTTTGGAAGAGTAACAGTTATTTGGAGTCTGAAAAATAGTCTGTTAGGTTATACACTAAGGATTATCATTTTATTAAATGAGACAAAACGTTACTCATAAAAAATAAGCTCTTCAGTATTTAGTATTGAGAAATACTTCTTATAAGTGATCTGATTTTTAAGGAGTAATGCAGTTTGTTTAACACAGGTTTTGGGGTCTTTCATGGTTATTTAGTTTGTTTTTGCTTTTACTGTTTTCTGTGTGGCACACGGGGAAAATGAATTTCTCTGGCAGTGTTTCCAGGCGTGATGTAACAGCTGTCCAATGAGAAGGTCACATTACATAAGCATAACAGCTCTCTTTTTGTGTTTGTGACAAAAGAACAACGAAGCAACAGCTGTCCTGAAAACAAGACTCACTTTAGTGGTGTCTCAGTAACCAGCATTCACGTAGCTTCTGCACACTCGCTGACATCCCCAGGCCCGGTCTCTGCACAGGAATGTTTTGAGGCCCAAAGAGGGAAAAAGCATGGGGCTTATTTCTTTTCGGTTCTCAGGACATTTGTAGTATGGTAACTAGTTAAGAAATGTCTAGAATTTTTCAGAGTGATCATAGATGCCAGTGTTGGGCTTTAATGCTTTTCTTTGAGCCAGTGTTCAGATGCTAAGGTTTTTTTTTCAAGTCAAATGTATTAAGGTATAATCTTCATATAGGAAACCTCTGTAAGTGTACATTTTTATAGGTTTTGGCAAATAGTGAGTACCACCCTAAACATGATACAGAATATTTGTAGGTTTCTCTTTTCCAGAATCTCATATAAATAGAATCGCACACTGTGTAGTATTTTATGCCTGGCTTCTTTGATTTAATGCGATGCTTTTGAGGTTCATTTCTGTTCTGTCCCATACTTGTAGTTCGCTCCTTTTCGACACTGAGTGTAACTTGTGTGCATATACTATAGTTTGCTTAGCCAGTTTCTAGTTGATATACTCTTGAGTTGTTTTCAGTTTTTGATGATTTTGGATGAAGCTGCTATATATATTTGCATAAGGATATTTTTGTATGGACATATGTTTTTGTTTCTCTTGGTTTAGTACTGAGAAGTGTGATTGCTGGATCTTACGGAGAATATAAGTTATTAAGAAACCGTCACAGTGTTTTCCAAAGTAGCTGTCCCGTTTTCTAATAATGTATGAAAGTTCCTGTTGCTCTACATCCATGTCATTGCTTATTATTATTATTATTAAAGTTTAGCTTTTCTGATAGTTGTGTACTGGTATCTTTATGGCAGATTTTTTGTTTGTGTTTGTTTTTTATTTTTGCCACACCACTCTGCTTGCGGGCTCTTAGTTTCCTGACTAGGGATAGAATCCCTGCCCCCTGTAGTGGAAGTGCAGAGCACTACCCTCCGGGCTGGTGGGGAAGTCCTCATTGCAGTTCTTGTTTATTCAGGTTGGGCTGGGTGCGCGGACTTTGCTCTGCTTGCGGTGTGGTGTGCGGGGCTCCTCTTCGTTGGCGATGCAAAGGCCTTTCATCATGGTGTCTTCTCTTGTGGTGGAAGCAGAGGCTCTGGGTACACAAACTTCAGTTGTTGTGGCACACGGGCTTTGCTCCTTGGCATGTGTAATTGTCTCAGATCAGGGATTGAATCTGTGTCCCCTGTGTTGTTGGACGGATTCTTATCCACTGTACCACCAGGGAAGTTCCCTCATTGCAGTTTTGATTTGCATTTTTCTCAGGGCTAAATAATGTTGAGCATCTTCTCATATGATTTTTTTTTTAAACGTACATATAATGTGAAATCACAGTGCTTTGTAAAAGTAGGTGATTTTTGGCATTCTTTTATTTTTGTATTTATGATTTTTATCAAGTAAAACTTGCTTCTACAGCCATGGAGACACTGCATTATATGCAGTAGTTTCTTTCTGTTATGTTTAGGGAGAAATACTGCTCAGAAGGATTTTTCTCAGCAAGGACTTGGGCAGATTGTGTGCACATTATGCTGTAAAGTAGTGGGAATCTGGAGATAGGGTCTAGCCACTGTCGCCTTAAACTTATTCTGCCTGAAGTTGATGGAATCACCTTCTAAAATCACTTCCTCCTATCGCCTTGATTTCTGTTAATCGTACTGCTGTTCTCCTGACCCCTTAGTCTCAAATCCCAGATTAAATCTGATTCTCGGTTTCTATATCATTCACCAAGTTGTGTTGACTAAGACTTTTTGGAACTTGTGGTATCCTTTGTTTTTATCAGATTCTTACTAACTTGTGCCTGAACTAAGTTAACACTCTGATCTGTTCTACACACTGAATTTGTGTGATCTTCCTTAAACATCTTTTTGAAGTTTCCAGGAATGTGTAACTTTCTAAAACTCGAAAACATGAAGTTGTTGGCACTCAAGGATATCCACATTGTGTCCTTAATTGGTTTTTACAGCTCCCTTCCCCAATACTTCTTTTGTTTTGGTTCTTCCTCCCTTCCTTTCTTTCCTTCCAACCAGAATAGGCTCCTTACTGCCCTTTTTCTTTGGCTAATCTCTGAAATGCCTTTTCACAGATCATCTGCAAATACATCTTTTAAAGCCAGCTCAGTTTTTTTTTTCTCCTGCCTGAAGTCTTCCAACCCAGACCCTGAAGACATATCATACCGTACGTATGTCTAACATCTGTCTATATTGCTGACTGGTGTTTAATCGTGTGCTGTGTTGTGTATAAAACGTCCTAGAGGTGAGCCGTGGCGCGTTCTCACAGGGCCCCAACCCCTTTCACGGATAGAAAAGTGACCGATGCCACTAGTGTACATGTATTGCCTGCCTCCTATGAGCTCGATACTGTGCCCTTTCACAGCGGTTCAGAGCTGACTGGGGTGTGACTGATGCCCTTGAGGAGCTTGTAGTCCGTCAGAAAAGTGCACACTCACAGGTAGCGCCGTGGTCAGGTGTCTGTGATTGACACCCACCAAAGGCAGAGTGGGGGTCCGCCCTTCTGACTCCCTGAATCATATCACTGCACTACCTCGTTTCTCAGATTTTCTTTCTGTTTTTAATAGTACACGTACTTACAAAAACAATTTAGATGAGAGACTAAACAGCATAAAGATGGACTTCCCTGATGGTCCAGTGGTTAAGACTTCTCCTTCCAATACAAGGGATGCAGGTTTGATCTCTGGTCGGCGAGCTAAGATCCCACATGATCTGTTTTTTTTTGTGGCTGAGAAAACAGAACATAAATCAGAAGCAGTGCTGTACGAAATTTAATAAAGACTTAAAAAAAAAAAAACCATAAGGAGAAGGGGAAGTAAAGGGGCTCAATCATCGTATCTAGAATCCCCACACAAATAATTTTCCTTAAAGGTTTATGTTGACTTTGGAATTTTCTGGCAGCCCAACAGGAAGAGAAGTGTGTTAGATGACATGGTTCTATTACCCAGCAAATGACCAAAGCATGCTATTTTACCTTGTTTCTTGGCTTTGGATGCCATATCGGTGTGGATAACTTGCACATTGAGAGCTCTGTCATGGACCCCCTGCTCTGAGTTACAGCATCACATGACCAACGTCCTCGGTGACATCCTTATCTAGGTGTCTCAGGGGAAGCAGTTCAGAACACAACACGTGGTTTGTATTCCCCTTTCCCCCAGCCTGTTCCTTCCCAGATGTCCCCTCCTCAGTAAAATAGCACAAATGTCTGTTCCTTGCCAAAGTAGAAACCTAAGGATAACTCCATGGTTCTCTCCGTCATCATCCAGTCCATCGCCAACTTCACTGTTGGGACTTAAGCCTCTAACTCACCTCCTGTCTGAACTGTTGCATTGACCTCTCCGAGGGTCTCCCTGATGGTATTTGTGCTTTTCTAAAATATCCTCTCTTCACAACAGCCAGAATGATCTTTTACAGAAATAGATCTTAACACTCTCTGCTAAAAGCCTCCAGTGACAGCTCTTTGAAAGAAGAGTAAAATGCGGAGTTTCAGCTGTGGTTGACGGGCCCCACGTCATCTGGGCCCCCCTGCCTCACTGGCCTTGCCCCGCAGCGCCCGCCCGCTGCGCGTCCTGCCCGGCGGCCCCTCTGGCCTCCCTCTATTCTGTCTGGACTTGCCAGGCTGCTTCTTACCCGAGGGCCTTTAAGTTTGTAGTGCCGTCTGCCAGAAGTGTTCGTGATTCCTTCTACGCTTTGTTACTGGGCGCCTACTGTGTGCTGAGGGCTGGGGCCGTAGTGATCTGGAGGGTTGACAGAAATCCCTTCCCTCCTCATTCTGGCTCTTTCGCTAGGCTTTCTTGGTGTCCAAATCCTTCTCGTTTCCTAGGTCTTAGATCATGTCACCGCAGAGAGGCTTTCCTTCCCTGTCCACCCCTCTTTAAAGTAGGACTTTCCCCTCTTCCCGGCTCAGTCAACACAGCACCTGTTTATTTCCTTCCTGACATTTTAATGATTCATTTATAAGTTATGTTAAATTATGAGTTTATAGTTTATAAGTTTAATAGTTATGCACTTATTGTCACCTGAATTCTTGCAAGAAACACATTGTGTGTAGAACAGATGTTATATGCTGGGGTGGGCACTGTGCTAAGCAGTGTATTATATATTCCTTAGCCTCTTATTCATGTGACATACAGCTCAGGGAGACAGGGCTTGGTCATCCCCACTTACACAGAGAAACCAGGTCTCAGAGATTGTGTTTCATCTCCCAAATCAGGTCCTTGGTTTTCTGCCCAGCACCCTTTCACCATGTTAACATTGTTTCTATTCCTACAATTTTTAGTAGTTATTAATAGTCACAGTAGTTAGCATTTCTCATAGTTACAGTGTGCCCAGCACTGTGATAACCACTTTCCATGGATTGTTGTTCAGTCGCTCAGTTGTGTCTGATTCTTTGTGACCCCATGGACTGCATGCAGCATGCCAGGCTTTCCTGTCCTTCACCATCTCCCAGAGTTTGCTCAAACTCACGTCCATTGAATCGGTTATGCCATCCGAACCATCTCATCCTCTGTCAACCCCTTTTCCTCCTGCCTTCAATCTTTCCCAGCATCAGGGTCTTTTCTACTGAATGAGCTCTTTGCATCAGGTGGCCAAAGTATTGGAGCTTCAGCATCAGTCCTTCCAGTGAATAGTCATGGTTGATTTCCTTTAGGATTGACTTGTTTAACCTCCTTGCTGTCCAGGGGACTCTCAAGAGTCTTTTCTAGCACCATGATGAATTTTGACATATTTTTCTATCTATGAAACTTTATAATGAAAAAAATGAACATATTCATTGCCTTCTCAAAATTACTCATGTTTCTCTGAAACCTCTTTCCACTTTTATTCTTCCTCTGCCCCATGGGCAGCGAACACTGATCTTCTCTGTGTCACTAGAGATTAGTTTGCTTTTTCTAGAATTTTATAAAAATGGAATTGTATAGTATATAACTTTTGGCTCTGCCGCATGACTTGTGGGATTTGAAAGCATCAGTTCTTTGGTGTTCAGCTTTCCTTATGGTCCAACTCCCACATCCATACATGACTACTGGAAAAACTGTAGCTTTGACTATACGGACCTTTGTTGGCCAACTGATGTCTCTGCTTTTTAATATGCTGTCTAGGTTGGTCATAACTTTTCTTCCAAGGAGCAAGCGTCTTTTAATTTGATGGCTGCAGTCACTGTCCAAGAATGATTTTGGAGCCCAAGAAAATAAAGTCTGTCCCAGTTTCCATTGTTTCCCCATCTGTTTGCCATGAATTGATGGGACCAGATGCCATGATCTTTGTTTTTTAACTGCTGAGTTTTAAGCCAGCTTTTTTACTCTCCTCTTTCACCCTCATCAAGAGGCTCTTTAGTTCCTGTTCACTTTCTGCCGTTAGAGTAGAGACATCTGCGTATCTGACTATGCGTATCTGATTCCATGGATTATCTCTTATAAATCTTCATGGCAGTTCTGTGAGGTGGGTGCTGCTCTTGTGTGCTTAGTCTCTTGTGCTTAGTCACTCAGTTGTGTACGATTCTTTGCGACTAAATGTAGCCCCCGCCAGGCTCCTCTGTCCATGGGGATTCTCCAGGCAAGGATACTGGAGTGGGTTGCCATACCCTTCTCCAGGGTGAAAGGTTGTTGCTGAATGATGAAAAGACGCTGGGATTCTTGGCCTCTGGAGGAGAAGAATTCAATCTGGGGCCAGAGACGAGGCTTGATTGCTCAGAACTTTGAGTAATAAAGATTTATTAAAGTATAAAGGAGATAGAGAAAGCTTCTGACATAGACATCAGAAGAGGGCAGAAAGAGTACCCCCTTGCTAATGTTAGCAATGAAGTTACATACTCTCCAATTAGTTATTACAGTGAATCAAAAGAATGTCTGGAGGTTGTTAAGACCTCACTAGACCTATTCCCATAATTTACATTTTAAGATAACGGGATTAGCCAGAAGGTTTTTTCCAGAGAATGTCCTCAAGCAGGATACATTATTGTTATATTATCCTAAGGGATGTAGAGGGGAAAAAAAAGTTTGTCCTTTCTTCCTCCTTGAGAATTCCAGACGCCTCTCTCCTTGGGCACCCCTGGACTTCTTATCAACCTGCCTAGGAAATCTCTCTCTCAAGGGGATGTTCCCAGCCCAGGGATCAAACCCAGGTCTCCCACATTGCAGGCGTGCACCACCAGGGAAACCCAGGAATACTGGAGTGGGTAGCCCTATCCCTTCTCCAGGGGATCTTCCCAACCCAGGAATCGAACCAGGGTCTCCTGCATTGCAGGCGGATTCTTTACCGACTGAGCTACCAGGAAAGGCCTTTGTTTTGCAGATGTGGAAACTGAAGGAGAGTTAGAGTGCCTTGACCAAGGCCTCAGTAATACTCAGTGTTAAGGGGTACATCCGGGATTTGCACCGAGACCGTCTGACTCCAGAATTGGTGTCCTTTAACAATTTTTTAATTGGAATGTAGTTGCTTTACAAAGTTGTGTTAGTGTCTCCTGTATGGCAAAGTGAACCGGCGGTATGTTTACGTACGTCCCCTCCTTTCTGAATTTCCTTCCCGTTTCGGGCACCACAGAACGGTGAGTGACGTTCCCTGTACAGGTTCTCTCATTACTTACCTGTTTCGTACATGGTGGTGTATATAGTCATTCCCTTCTCTCAGTTCACCCCACCCCATCTCTCACCACTTGGTGTTCATACATTTTTTCTCTACATCTGTGTGTCTCTTACTGCTTTGCAGAAACTAGATCCTACCTGTGTGTGTTAATATATGATTTTTTGTCCATTTCTGACTTTACTGTGTGTGACTCTAGGTCCCTCTACATCTCCTCAAATGGCACAGTTTTGTTCCTTTTTATGGCCAAGTGATATTCCAAGTTGATGTTCTTAATCATTTTACACATAATTTTGCACATAGTGCATGATGTCTTTAATAATGTTGTAGCTGTTTCATAGGTTCAAAAGTTGAGGTTGTATTATTAAATCAGCTTATTTCAGGTGTTTCTAGAAATTGTGTTGATTGTTTGACTTGATGATATAAATATGGCTCATCAAGTCAACCATATTTCTTATACCAGTACCACCACCCACAGCATTCCTGGTTATGCTGTTCTTGGGCGAGGGTTTAACAGTGTTCATTCAGGAAAGACTCAGGTCTCAGAGACTGACATGGGCTGGGGGGGGCACAGATGGTTTATGGGGATGAGTGGAGCCAGACCACATGTTTCCACACGCTTGTGTTTTAACTCTGCATTTTGGAGGAAGAAACTTTGTCTTCTGATCATTTATGTTTATATTCTTTGTAGTTATGTCTTTTACACAGCAGGTGTTCACAGCTAATTTACTAATTGTTTGGAGGTTAGCATTCTTTTTCAGGCTCAGTGCAAAGTTGGATAGCTGTATACACGAACTGTTTTATTTATAATTAGTTTGTCTTAGAAGTACAACCAGAGCTATAATGTACAGATGTACTCTTACTGAACCTTAGGCAAATAGTACATGGATTGTGAAAGGATATGATAAAATTTCCTGTAAGAATGTCAGATTTGTTTTTGTGTCTGAATATATAAAGGCAGTGTAGAGGATTGTTAACAATGCTATCAGGTCTAAGTAGTTGTGCTTCTAGCCACAAGGTGTTATGAAGTTGCAACACAGAAACTAGAAGAAACTGCAAGCTTTAACTCACATGCAACATTTGAAGCAAACTGAAAATAAACTCAGTTTGTTTATGTGAGATTTTCACATTATGCTGCTGATTTTCTAAGATGAAATCATAGCTTTGCAGTAGAAATCAGGGGACATTGAATTATCATTTCTGTTATACTACAGTGTATAAAATAGTACATTTTATGTCTTTTAAATAGACAGTACTTTATAAAAACCATATTTTTATTCAGATTTACAGGTAATAACTTGTTTATTGTTGTTGATTCTTATTTTAACAATAGTCAAATGTGTGTTATCACCCCACCCTCAGGATTCTTCCATTCCTTTGGTAATGTGAACGAGATGACAGTAATGTAAAGGGTGCTCACGCTCAGGCTCTCCACTGCCCGCATTTCACACTGTTGTTCAGCCACCCAGTTGTGTCCGACTCTGTGTGACTCCACGGACTGCAGCACACCAGGCTTCCTTGTCCTTCACTGTCTCCTGGAGCTTGCTCAGCCTCATGTCCATTGAGTCGGTGATGCCATCCAACCGTCTCATCCTCTGTTGTCCTCTTCTCCTCCTGCCCTCAGTTTCGTGAGGCTGGACAGTCTAGTGTCTGCACAGACAGTTTGATCAGAACGTAGATTCCTGTGAAGGCTGAGAAGGGAATGATAACAGTAAAAAGATGCTGTATGATTTTACCACACCAAACTTGTTCCCTAAATTGAATCAGCATGCTAATGTGGAAAGAAACACTTGAAAATAAGAGCAAAGTATCTTGTGTCTAGATCACCAACAAAGTCAGAGTTGCCGATTAGGATTTTTAGCAAAATTGAACCCATGTCCCCTGTGCTGCCAGGTAGATTCTTAACCACTGGGCCACCAGTGAAGTCCCTATATAATAGCTAATCACCTATGGTATGGAGGGCACTTGAGTGAAAATAATCATCTGTCTTCAGTGTGTTATAAAATTCCGGTGCTAGACGGGCAGCACTGAGACCCGCAGAGATAATTGTGTAGGTTTTTTTTTTGTTGTTGTTGTTGTCTTAAAGTAATCATCATCAATTATTGCGATGTTGATTCATGTGGAACTGAGTAGGCGATTACAGCACATTCCTACTGTTGTATCGAAAACGTCGTGGCATACAGTTTTGTAATGTTGCACTGTTGGAAGCCACATGACTGCTTCTGAATATAGCAACTGAAAAAGTCTCACATTTAGGTTTCCCCACACTGAAGCCAAAATGGCCTATTTTCAATTTGTTGTTCATTCATAAGACAACTGTACGCATTTGGATGGGTCTTTTAAAGTGACAGAGTCTCCTCTTCATGCTATACTTTAAGAAAATTATTTATTTTTTTAATTGGAGGATAATTACTTTTCAGTGTTGTGTTTCTGCTACATAACAAAATGAATCAGCTCTGTGTGTACATAAATCCCTTCCTCTTGTGTTTACTTCCTGACCCCCACCCCCCAGTCCACCCCTCTGGATCATCACAGAGCACCAGGCTGAGCTCCGTGTGATACACAACAGCTTCCCACTAGCCATCTGTTTCACACACTCACAGGCTCCATTTATCTGGAAATGGGTACACTGGCAAGTTGTTCTCCTCAGGAGCACCAAAAAATATGTATAATAAGGAGTCAGTCACTTGTTCTCATTAATATGCTGAAGCTCTCTCATCTGACTGCCAGTTCTCAGGAGAAAGACCTCTTTACCTCTTCTCAGTACGTCCCAGCCTCTCCTTTCCACCTTGTGCCCACAGGTCCATTCTCTATGTCTGCATCTCTATTTCTGCCCTGCAGATATGTTCATTGGTACCGTTTTTCTGGATTCCATATATATGTTTGTTAATTTACAGTATTTTTTTTCTCTGCCTGACTTGCTTCACTCTGTGTGACAGACTCTAGGTCTATCCACATCACTGCAAATGACTCAACTTTGTTTGTTTTTTTGGCTGAATAACATTCCATTTTATATATGTACTTGTTGTTTAGCCACTCAGTGATGTCCAACTCTTTGTGACCCCATGGACTGCAGCATGCTTCCCTGTCCTTTACCATCTCCTGGAGCTTACTTAAACTCATGTCCATTGAGTCAGTGATGCCATTCAACCATCTCATCCTCTCTCGTCCCCTTCTTCTCCTGCCATCTGTCTTTCCCAGCATCAGGGTCTTTTCCAATGAGTTGATTCTTCCTATCGTCAGGTGGCCAAAGTATTGGAGCTTCAGCTTCAGTCCTTCCAATGAATATTTGGGGTTGATTTCCTTTACAGTTGACTGGTTCGATCTCCTTGCAGTCTAAGGGACTTTCAAGAGTCTTCTCTAGAATCGCAGTTCGAAAGCATCAATTTTTTGGCGCTCAGCCTTCTTTATGGTCCAACTCTCACATCCACACATGACTACTGGAAAAACCATAGCTTTGACTGGATGGACCTTTGTTGGCAAAGTAATGTCTCTGCTTTTTAATATGGTGTCTAGTTTGGTCATAACTTTTCTTCCAAGGAGTAAGCGTCTTTTAATTTCATGGCTGCGATCACCATCTGCAGTGATTTTGGAGCCCAGGAAAATAGGATCTGTCCCAGTTTCCATTGTTTCCCCATCTATTTGCCATGAAGTGGTGGGACCAGATGCCATGATCTTTGTTTTTTGAATGTTGAGTTTTAAGCCAGCTTTTTCACTCTCCTCTTTCACCTTCATCAAGAGGCTCTTCAGTTCCTCTTTGCTTTCTCCCATAAGGGTGGTGTCATCTACATATTTGACGTTATTGATATTTTTCCTGGGAATCTTGATACCAGCTCGTGCTTCATCCAGCTCGGCATTCTGCATGATGCACTTTGCATAAGTTAAATAAACAGGGTGACAATATAAAGCCTTGATGTACTCCTTTCCCAAGTTGGAACCAGCCCATTGTTTCATGTCTGGTTCTAACTGTAGCTTGTTAACCTGCATACAGGTTTCACAGGAGACACGTAAGGTGTTCTGGTATTCCCATCTCTTTAAGAATTTTCCACAGTTTGTTGTGATCCACACAGTCAAAGGCTTTAGCATAGTCAATGAAGCAGAAGTGGATGTATCTCTGAAATTCTTTTGCTTTTTCTGTGATCCAGTGAATGTTGGCAATTTGATCTGTGGTTCTTCTGCCTTTTCTAAATCCAGCTTGAACATCTGGAAGTTCTTGGTTCACATGCTGTTGAAGCCTAGCTTGGAGGGTTTTGAGCATGACCTTGCTAGCGTGTGAGATAGTGCAATTGTGCAGTAGTTTGAACATTGTTTGCCATTTCCCTTCTTTGGGATTGGAATGAAAACTGATCTTTTCCAGTCCTGTGGCCACTGCTGAGTTTCCCAAATTTGCTGACATATTGAGTGCAGCACTTTAACAGCATCATCTTTTGGAATTTGAAATAGCTCAACTGGAATTCTATCACCTCCACTAGCTTTGTTTGTAATGATGCTTCCTAAGGCCCACTTGACTTCAGACTCCAGGATGTCTGGCTCTAGGTGAGTGATCTCACCATTGTTATCTGGATCATGAAGATCTTTTTTGTATAGTTTTTCTGTGTATTCTTGCCACCTCTTCTTGATATCTTCTGCTTCTGTTTCTGTTAAATTGTTAGCTCACAGTGTACGTTGTCAGATTCTTGATCTCCGAAGAAGATTTAGCTTCGGGGCCAGGGACCAGACTTGATCACTGAAGAACTTTTGTGCAGCAGAGTTTTATTAAAGTATGAAAAGGGGCAGAGAAAGCTTCTGACACAGATATCAGAAGGGTGACGGAGAGCACCCCACTTGCTAGTCTAAGCAAGGGAGCTATATACTTTTTAAATTGGTTATTACAATAAATCAAAAGAATGTCTCAGGGTTGTAAAGATCTTACTAGACCCGCTTCCATAATATACATTTTAAGATAACAGGATTAGTCAGAAGGTTTTTAGGAAGGAGAAACTGCCCTCAAGCAGGATACATTATTGTTATATAGTCTTTAACAAGGACTGTAGAAAAAAACATTCGTCCTTTCCTCCTCCTTGAGAATTCCAGACCCCTATCTCCTCCTTGAGAGCCCCAGACCCCTTTCTCCTCCTCGGGGACCCTGGATTCCTTATCAACCTGCCTAGGAATTGACTCACAATATGTACTACATCTGATATATGGCCTACATCTTCTTTATCCCTTCATCTGTTGGTGTACATTTAGATTGCTTCATGTCCTGGCTATTGTAAATAGTGCTGCAGTGAACTTTGGGGTTCATGTGCCTTTTTGAATTATGGTTTTCTCAGGGCATATTCCCATAGTCGGATTGCTGGGTCACATGGTAGTGTTATTCGTTGTTTCTAGAGGAATCTCCATCCTATTCGCCACAGTGGCTGTATCAGTTGACATTGCCACGAACACTGCAAGAGGGATCTCTTTTCTCCACATTGTCTCTGGCATTTATTGTTGTAGATTTTGATGATGGCCATTCTGACCTCTGTGAGGTGATAACCTTACTGTAGTTTTGTTTTCCATGTCTCTAATAATGTGCATCTGAACAGAAGTCACTTGGCCCAGGCTTGGATGTCCAGTTGTTTCCTGGTGTGGAGCCTGCTGTTTGCTCTCTGTCCTGTGAATGAACGCTGGGGCTTATTGCTGTAACCCTGGTGGGAGTGCGTGTGGGGAAGCCTTGAAATTACTTCATGCTGTTCTTCCTCTGATGGGCCTCGAACTATGAGTGAAGAATGACTTGGAAAATTAGAGCAACTTGATTGTGTTTGTAGTGCCACCACTAACTGTTTAGAATTCCTCATGATATATTGAATACTGTTGATAATAGAAATATCATTAATTGAAAAAACAGGCTTGCTGTTTAAAAATTGCACACCTAAAAAAAATAAAATAAATAAAAATTGCACACCATTAAGCATTGTGAATGGTGAAATTCAGTTAAGGTCTGTGTCTTACTATTGTACCTATTTTCATTTCCCAGTTTTATAAGTATACTTGGGTTATGTAAGATGTCAACATTAGGGTAGGCTGGGTGAAGGGTACATAGAACCTCTACTATTTTTGTAAATTTTCTGTAAGTCTAAAATTACGTCAAAATGAGATTTTCTAAATAAGCTACTAGAAATAGTTTCCAGTCATCATATGTTAATTAGAAGCTTTACTCAAGACAAACCGCAGAAGTGAGATTAAGAACATTTCTGACTGCCATTCTCATTACTTGCAATGTTTCGTTAACATGAGATGTAAACAAATGAGCATGGATTCATCTGAAAGTTTCATTCATTATTTGAAAAGAAAATGGAAACAGGAGTTTCAATTTTGATAAATAAGCAAACACCAAGTAAAGTATGGCTGCTTGATTTTTAAAAAGTATTATTTAGGTTTATTTTTAGGTTCCCAAGCTTTGTCACCTCATTTGAGACACCAGCACTGTGGTTTACATATCTTGGCCCCTCTCTGCGCCTTTACAGGAGTCAACATTAGACCTCAGTGGCAATGGAAATGCTTACTTAATGGCAATTAAAAATTTTGGTGTTGAGGTTTTAAAAAAAATTCTCTATTACAAACCGACATTATTTAACTGAATTTTATTGACATCAAACTATACTAACTTGCATATTGTAGCTTCTCTAGGAGGTGAGCTGTGTATCAAGGGAGCTTACAAATGTTGTTTATATTACTGTTCTGTCTACAAGACACATGGCTTTGAGGGAACCATAACAACCAGGTTTAGCTCCCCCACTTTCTGTCTGACCTCAGGCAAGTTACTTGGCGTTGGTTTGCACCGCCCCACACCTGTGTTTATGGATAATACACACCTTTCAGAATTCAGTGAGAAATGTGAAATCTTTGCATAGTTTCTAGGTACTCAGGAAGTGGCCAGTAATACTGTCACTCACAGTCGTTCGTACTGTTGGCTGACACTACACTTTTATTCCATTTCCCACTACTCTTTAAAGTATTCAAAGTCTGTAAACAATAATGCTACACTTCCTGTGAGTAATCCTCCCTGTCCTTTCAGTCCGTTTTTTTTGCTTATGACCCTCTAGTTCCTCCATAACAAATAAGTAATTTCAAAATGCTTTAATAATACATTTTACCAGCCAGATTCTTGTCATTATTCTTGTAGCTTAATGAATTTAAAGTTGCTCTCAGATGAATAATTTGTAAACAACACTTACCTTTTTTGGGTAGCGATTGATTTCTTTACTCATTTCTGGCTGTGCTGGGTCTTCGTTACTGCACAGGCTTTTCTCTAGTTGCAGCAAGTAGGGGCCACTCTCAAGTTGGGATGCATGGACTTCTCATTGTGGTGACTTCTCTTGTTGCGACTCCTGGGCTGTAGAGCACAGGCTTAATAGTTGTGATGCATGGGCTTAGTTGCTCCACGGCATGTGGGATCTCCCCGGACCAGGGATTGAGTCTGCGTCTCCTGCATTGGCAGGTGGGTTCTTTACCACTAAGTCAGCAGGGAAGCCGCATGCGCTTTTCTCTTTAGCTTAGTGTCAGTATTCTTTTTCTGAAGTTTTATATTCAGGCAGTTCTTTATTTTAAAAAATCACACATATTTAAAAATTTTTTTTCAAAATTTTTTTTATTATGGTAAAATTCACATAATGGAAAACATACTATATTAACCTTGTTTAGCTGTACAGTTCAGTGGCACTGAAGTACATTAACATTGTTGTACAACTCTCACCATCCATCTCCTGGATTTTTTATCTTCCTAACCTGAAGCTGTCCCATTAATTACTAACTCCCATTCCCCACCCCCACCCCCCACACCCCTACCCCCAGCATTTATGAGTGTACTTCATGGCTATGAATTTGACTGTTCTAGGTACCTCATGTAAGTGGAATCAAGCAGTGTTTGTACCTAATGTATAGATGGGGAAACAGTGGAAACAGTGTCAGACTTTATTTTTTTGGGCTCCAAAATCATTGCAGATGGTGATCGCAGCCATGAAATTAAAAGACGCTTGCTCCTTGGAAGGGAAGTTATGACAAACCTAGACAGCATATTAAAAAGCAGAGACATTACTTTGCCAACAAAGGTCCGTCTAGTCAAGGCTATGGTTTTTCCAGTGGTCATGTATGGATGTGAGAGTTGGACTATAAAGAAAGCTGAGCACAGAAGAATTGATGATTTTGAACTGTGGTGTTGGAGAAGACTCTTGAGAGTCCCTTGGACTGCAAGGAGATCCAACCAGTCCATCCTGAAGGAGCTCAGTCCTGGGTGTTCATTGGAAGGACTGATGCTGAAGCTGAAACTCCAATACTTTGGCCACCTCATGAGAAGAGTTGACTCACTGGAAAAGACCCTGATGCTGGGAGGGATTGGGGGCAGGAGGAGAAGGGGACGACAGAGGATGAGATGGCTGGATGGCATCACCAAGTCGATGGACATGAGTCTGAGTAAACTCCGGGAGTTGGTGATGGACAGGGAGGCCTGGCGTGCTGCGAGTCATGGGGTTGCAAAGAGTCGGACACGACTGAGCAACGGAACTGAACTGAACGTATATTGGGGGCTTCCCTGGTGACTTGGTGGTAGAGAATCTGCCTACCAATGTAGAGATGTGGGTTTGATCCCTGGGCTGGGAAGATCCCCTGGAGAAGGGAACAGTAGCCCACTCCAGTATTCTTGCCTGGGAAATCCCATAGACAGAGGAGCCTGGTGAGCTACAGTCCATGGGGTTGCAGAAGAGTCTGACTAGTGACTAAACAACATCAAAATGAGTTCTGGAATCCTTTTTTAAGTTTAACTCAGTGTGTGTCCTACAAACAGGTTGTACCTTCTCCCCCTGCGCCCGTGCCGCACGGCAGGCCTCACGGATCTGCTTCATGCGTCCTTGTGTACACAGTCCGTCCTGCTCTCCCAGGCCATCCTGCCCCCGCACCCCCATGATGTCCACACGTCTGTGTCTACTCTGCTTTGCAAATAGGTGCATCAATACCATTTTTCTAGATTCCACATAGAAACATTAATATATGATATTTGTTTTTCTCTTCCCGACTTCACTCTGTATGACAGACTCTAGGTCCATTCATATCTCTGCAAATGATACAGTTTTGTTCCTTTTTATAGCTGAAATATGTTCCATTGTATGTGTTTATCTTTATCCATCTTTACCCATTCCTCTGGTGAATGACATCTAGGTTGTTTGCATGTCCTGGCTGTTGTGAATAGTGCTGCACTGAACACTGGGGTGTGTGTGTATCTTTCAGAACTACGATTTTCTCTGGATATCTGCCCAGGAGTGGAATTGCTGGGTCACATGGTAGTTCTGTGTTTAGTTTTTTAAGGAACCATTTTACTGTTCTCCACAGTGTCTGTATCAATTTGCATCCCTATCAACAGTGTAAGAGTGTTCCCTTTTCTTCACACCCTCTCTAGCATTTAGGGGTTTGTAGATATTTTGATGATCTCTATTCTGATTGGTGAGAGGTACCTCGTAGTTTTGATTTGCATTTCTCTAATAACTAGTGATGTTGAGCATCTTTTCATGTGCCTCTTGGCCATTTGTATGTTCTCTTGCAGAAAAGTCTGTTTAGATCTTCTCCCCATTGTCTGATCAGCTTGTCTGTTTTTTTGATGTTGAGCTGCATGAGAAAATTCATATTCTTTAAAGCACATTATTTTGGACATTGACGTAGTTTGTTCATTCACTTGGTTATTCTGATATCATTCTGGTAAAAGTTATCATCTGTATATAGAACTGTGAAATGTCTTATAGATACCTTTGTTTGCTTTCAAGACACCTCTAACCTATAGATACAAGTTGGAGCATTTATAAACTGTCACTATTTAAACTTTGGCAAGGTGCTTAACTTCTCTGAGCCTCAGCGTCCTTGTTGGTGAAATGATTAAGTGGCAAATACTTTGGAAGATTGTGGTTAGGATTGTATGAGTTACTGTATGTACAGTGTTTGGTGCCTGGAGCGTAGTGAGTTCCGTGTGAGTGTAGTTACTGGGGTTCCTGTTACAGTGCTCTGTGTTTGCCATGGGAGTTTTTCACTTGAATCTTAATCTTTTGGTTCTAGAGATTTTTTTTGTTTGTTTATTTATTAGTATCTTTTTCTAATAAAAAATTCTTTTTATGTTTCTAGGCTAAGTTATTCTGGCCAGGTGATAGTGGAAAGTTATGCTTATCTTTGGAGATTCTATTTTTAAATTGTGTCTTCAGCCTTTTGGGTCTATTTTGACCCAGTGGTTCCCCCCCACCCCCCACCCTTGGCAACCAATTTTTTTTTCTTCCCTAGATTATAGCTGGCACTTCTGTGAAGCCTTCTTCCTCTTATAACCTCTTCTGTCCTCATTGTACCCCTATCAAATATTAGACCTGGGGACTGCTATTTCTTTTCCCCCTGACTTTACACTGCCTGAAACCTAGTAGGTATTGAGTAAATGCTCAATTTATGAATTATATAGTGTCTCTGGATTTTCTTCTCCTGTATGACACGTAATACACGTCTTATTATTTGTTCTTTATTACTAGTTATAAGGCCTTCCCGGGTGGCTCAGTGGTAAATAGCCCACCTGCCAATGCAGGAGATGCAAGAGACACAGGTTCAATCCCTGGGTCAGGAAGGTCTGCTGGAGGAGGAAATGGCACCCAACACCAGTATGCTTGCCTGGGAAATCTGATGGACAGAGGAGCCATGTGGCTGCAGTCCACGGGGTCGCAGAGTCAGACACGACTGCACCTGAGCACATGCTCACTACTTACAAACTCAGCATTATTTGTAGTATTTTACGTCTGTTGGGAGTAAACTTTGACTCTGTGGAATCCTTGCAGGTTCCAGCAGAAACTGAAGATGACTTTCAGTCATTTCCAAAATGACCATTGATATTTTATGTTTTGTATCCATTTCCTGAAAACTCAGCAAAGTAAAGAATAGTGTTCAATTTGGCATTAGCCTGATAAAATAAACATTTTGCCACCTATTTAAAGTAAAAAGTTGTGACTTCCCTGGCTATCCAGTAATTGAGATCCTGCTTTCCAAACAGGGGGCATTGGTTTTGATCCCTGGCTGACAAACTAAGGTTCTGTGTGCCTTGGAGTGTGGCCAGAAATTGAAAAAAGATAAACAGATAGAAAGTTGCTGTTCTCCTGATTTGGTTCTTATGCTGTCTCCAGTACTTGTAAGAGCTCTGGAGAAAATAACATTTTTTACAAAAGCAGACAGATATACTTGGAAACATTTGAACATTTACAGAAAAATACCAGAAATTCTGCTTAATGGCAAGACTCTCTTTAGAAAGCTGTTTTTGATTAAACTTTCTTTTTTTAGTTAATCTACTTCCACAAGTAAGGTTACAAAAATCTATTTGATTAGCTTTACTCAGTCCAGTGATTTCAATAAAGATACTTTCCAAGTAAACAATCTCATTAGTTAGGTGGAAGGAAATGTTGGAGCTGGACACCACACATTATTGTACATTTGATGTCTGACTGAAGAAGCGTTGTTAAAGCTAACAGAGACATGCATGCCTTGGTTTGTTTACATGGTGGCTTTTCCATTTCTGTAGCAGCTTTCTCAGCCTTCCAAGTATATTTTCAGTGGAGAATTATTGAGAGTAGGAAAGTAGTACTAAGTTAGCTGTTCTTTCGGTTGTGCGTGTATGTGTATATATTTAGAGGATAACGGCTGTACAGTGCTGCGTTCCTTTCTGACGTACAGTGAGGTGAATTAGCTGTCGGGCCACCACGCCGCCCCTCGGTCATCACACGGCACCAAGTTGAGTTCCCTGTGCCACGCAGCCGTTTCCCACTAGCTGCCTGGCTCACACGTGGTAGAGTGTATGTCCATGCTGCTCTTTCAGTTCGTCCCAGCCCTGCTCTCTCCCTGACCCGTGTCTGCGTGTCCATCCGCGGTATCTGCGTCTGTATTCCTGCCCTGCAGATACGTTCACCTGTACCATTGTTCTAAATTTCCTGTATATTCAATAATATGTGATACTTGTTTTTCTCTTACTTCACTCTGTATGAAAGATGCTGGGTCCATTCATATCACTACAAATGACCCAGTTTCACTCCTTTTTATATTGTTGTTCTTCAGTCGCTCAGTCGTGTCTGGCTCTTAGCGACCCCATGGACTGCAGCACGCCAGGCTTCCCTGTCCTTCGCCAACTCCTGGAGCATGCTCAAACTCATGTCCATTGAGTTGATGTCATCCAGCCATCTCATGCTCTGTCGTCCCCTTCTCCTCCTGCCTTCATTCTTTACCAGCATCAGAGTCTTTTCCAGTGAGTCGGCTCTTTTCATCAGGTGGCCAAAAATATTAGGCTTCAGCTTCAGCATCAGTCCTTCCAATGAATATTCAGGTTTGATTTCCTTAAGAATTGACTCGTTTGATCTCCTTGCTGTGCAGGGGTCTTCTTCAGACTACAGTTCGAAGGCTTCCATTCTTTGGCCACTTGGGCATTCCATTCTTTTGGCATTTTTATTGTCCAGTTCTCACATCCATACATGACTACTGGAAAAGGCATAGTTTTGACGCTATGGACCTTTGTCAGCAAAGTAATGTCTCTGCTTTTTAATATGCTGTCTAGGATTGTCATAGCTCTTCTTCCAAGGAGCAAGCGTGTTTTAATTTCATGGCTGCAGTCATCGTCCACAGTGATTTTGGAGCCCAAGAAAATGAAGTCTCTGTTTCCATTGTTTCCCCATCTATTTGCCATGAACTGATGGGATCAGATGTCATGATCTTTGTTTTTTGAATGTTGAGTTTTAAGCCAGATTTTTCACTCTCCTCTTCCACCCTCATCAAGAGGCTCTTTAGTTCCTCTTCGTTTTCTGCCATTAGGGTGATTTCATTTTCCTCTCTGAGGTTATTGTTATTTCTCCCAGGAATCTTGATTCCAGCTTGTGCTTCATCCATCCCGGCATTTCGCATGATGCACTCTGCAGATAAGTTCAATCAGCAGGGTGACATATACAGCCTGATGTACTCCTTCCCCAATTTGAAAGCAGTCTGTTGTTCCATGTTCAGTTCTGTTACTTTTTGACCTGCATACCGATTTCTTGGGTGGCAGGTCAGGTGGTCTGGTATTCCCATCTCTTGAAGAATTTTCAGTTTATTGTGATGTCTGCAGTCAAAGGCTTTAGCATAGTCCAACGTAGATGTTCTGGAATTCTCTGTCTTTTTCTGTGACCAACAGATGTTGGCAGTTTGATCTGTGGATCCTCTACCTTTTCTAAATCCAGTTTGTACATCTGGAAGTTCTTCATTCACATACTGTTGAAGCCTAGCTTGAAGGATTTTGAGCATTACTTTGCTAGCATGTGAAATGAGTGCAATTGTGTGGTAGTTTGAACATTCTTTGGCATTGTACTTCTCTGGAATTGGAATGAAAACTGACCTTTTCCAGTCCTATGGCCACTGCTGAGTTTTCCAAATTTGCTGGCATATTGCATGCAGCACTTCTGCAGCATCATCTTTTAGGATTTGAAATAGCTCAAACTGGAATTCCATCACCTCCACTAGCTTTGTTCCTAGTGATGCTTCCTAAGGCCCACTTGACTTCGCACTTCAGGATGTCTGGCTCTAGGTGAGTGATCACATCATCATGGTTTTCTGGGTCATGAAGATCTTTTTTGTCTAGTTCTTCTGTGTAGTCTTGCCACCTCTTCTTAATATCTTCTTTTTCTGTTAGGCCCATACTGTTTCTGTTCTTTATTGTGCCCGTCTTTGCATGATGTGTTCCCTTGGTATCTCTTAATATTCTTGAAGAGATCTCTAGTCTTTCGTATTCTGTTGTTTTCCTCTTTTTCTTTGCATTGTTCACTTAAAAAGGCTTTCTTATCTCTGCTTGCTAGTCTCTGGAACTCTGCATTCAGATGGATATATCTTTCCTTTTTCTCCTTTGCCTTTCAATTCTCTTCTTTCTCAGCTATTTGTAAGGCCTCCTCAGACAACCACTTTGCCTTTTTGCATCTCTTTTTCTTGGGGATGGTTTTGATCACCACGTCCTGTGCAGTGTTAGGAACATTCGTCTATAGTTCTTTGGGTACTCTATCAGATCTAATCCCTTGAATCTATTTGTCACTTCCACTGTATAATCATAATGGATTTGATTTAGGTCATACCTGAATAGCCTAGTGGTTTTCCCTACATTCTTCAATTTAATCTGAATTTTGCAATAAGGAGTTCATGACCTGAGGCACAGTCAGCTCCCGGTCTTATTTTTGCCGACTGTATAGAGCTTCTCCATCTGTACAGTCTCCCATCTGTATGGCTGCAAAGAATATAATCAGTCAGATTTCAGTATTGACCATCCGGTCACATCCATGTGTAGAGTTGTTTCTTGTGTTGTTGGAAGAGGGTGTTTGTTGTGACCAGTGCATTCTCTTGGCAAAACTCAGTTAGCTTTTCCCCTGCTTCATTTTGTACTCCAAGGCCAAACTTGCCCGTTACTCCAGGTATCTCTTGATTTCCTACTTTTGCATTCCAATCCCCTATGATGAAAAGGACCTCTTTTTTTGGTGTTAGTTCTAGAAGGTCTTATAGGTCATAAAACCATTCAACTTCAGCTTCTTTGTCATTAGTGTTTGGGGCCTAGACTTGAATTATGTGATACTGAATGATTTGCCTTGGAAATGAACAGAGATCATTCTGTAATTTTTGAGTTTGCACCCAAGTACTGCATTTCGGACTCTGTTGGTGACTACAAGGACTAGTCCATTTCTTCTAAGAGATTCTTGCCTACAGTCATGGATATAATGGTCATGTGGATTAAAGTCACTCATTCCTGTCCGTTTTAGTTCAGTGATTGCTGAAATGCTGATGGTTCCCTCTTGCCATCTCCTTTGTGACCGCTTCCATTTCCTTGTTTCGTGGACGTAACTCTGCGGGTTCCTCTCCAGTGCTGTTTCGCCAGCGCCAGACTTGCCTTTCACCACCGGACACGTCCTCAGCTGGACATTGTTTCCCCTTGGCTCAGCATCTTTGTTCCTTCTGGACTTGGAGGGTCGGACACAACTTAGCAACTAAACAGCAATGTTCTGTTCTATATACGTACCACATCTTTATCTATGGATGGACGTTTAGGTTACTTCCAGGTCTTTAGGTATTGTTAAAAAGCGCTACAGTGAACATTGGGTTGTGGATGGTACCCAGATAGTGGGATTGCTGGCAGTTCTGGTTTTAACTTTTTAAGGAACCTCCATACTGTTCTCCATAGTGGCTGTATGAATTTAC
Organism: Dama dama; assembly: GCF_033118175.1. Classification (NCBI taxonomy): domain Eukaryota; kingdom Metazoa; phylum Chordata; class Mammalia; order Artiodactyla; family Cervidae; genus Dama; species Dama dama. The sequence continues at coordinate 39,774,197 of NC_083704.1, read as the reverse complement.
ATTCCCACCAATACTGCAAGAGGGTTCCCTTTTCACCGTATCCTCTGTAGCACTTAGAGATTTGTAGATTTTTAATTTTGAAGTAGTTTATTTGTTTAATTTTATTTTCAGTTGCTATGAGTCTTTGTTGCTGCCAGTGGTCTTTGTCTAATTGCAGTGAGCAGGGGCTGCTTTTCACGGTGCAGGGGCTTCTCGCTGTGGTGGCCTCTCTTGCTGGGGATCATAGCTTCTGGGTGCACAGGCTCCGTTAGCTGCAGAAGTCTGGCTGAGTAGCTGTGGCACATGGGCTTAGTTGCTCCAAGGCATGTGGGATCCAAAGCCATGTACTGTGCGTTGGGAGGGGAGTTCTTAGCCAATGTATCACCATGGAAGTCCAGGTTTGTAGATTTTTTGACGGTATCTCATGGTAGTTTGGTTTGCATTTCTCTAATAATGAGCAGTGCTGAGCATCTTTTCATGTCCATTGGCCATCCATATGTCTTCTTTGGAAAAATTTCTGTTTAGGCTTTGTGCCCATTTTTTTATTGGGTTATTATTACTATTATTATTATTTTTGATATAGAGCTGAATGAACTGCTTCTGTATTTTGGAGATTAATCCTTTGTCTGTTCCTTCATTTGCAAGTATTTTTTCCCATTGGGAGGGTTGTCTTTTCATCTTGTTGAGGGTTTCCTTTGCTATGCAAAAGGTTTTAAGTTTAAATAGGTCCCATTTGTTAGTTGTGGTATATTTGATCACCTATGAAAATGTCACATCACCATTGACAGGATATTATATATACCATTCTAACCATTGTAATGAATATATTCAAGAGGTCTTACTTCTAATATTCTTTGTCCTTATTGCAGTACTTGCCATTATGCTAGAGGCCCCAAGCAGTTCAGTAAGACAAGAAAAATAAAAGGCAGTAATTAAGAAAGAACTGTCAAAACTCAATAATTACGAAACAGACAACCCAATAAAAATGTGTAAAACATTTGAACAGACACTTCATAAAGAAGATATTTTATGGATAGTAAAAAAAAAAAAAAAGTACATGAAAAGGAACTCAGCATTATTAGGGAAATACATATTGAAACCACAATGAAATACTACTGCACATGAATTAAAATGGTAAAATATTAAAAATACTGACAGTACCAGATATTGGAAAAGATGTAAAGAAACTGGTCTGAATGTAAAATGGTACAACAGTTTCCGAAACAATTGGATAGTTTCTTAAAAAGTATACCTACGTACGTCTGCCATGTAGTTCAGTTATTTCACTCGTGGATATTTTTCCAAGAGAAATGAAGGCATGTGTACATATGAAGTCATAAATATAAATGTTCATAACAGTTTTATTAGTAGTAGCCCCAAATTGGAAAAATCGTAAAGGTCCATCAGCAGGCAGATACATAGACAAATAATGATACATGTATACAATGGACTATTATTTAACCAATAAAAAGGAACAAATGATTGATATCCACATTATCATGAGCAAATCATACAAAAAATCTGAAGGAAAGAATGTGTGTTAAAAAGTTAATGTATAATTACATTTATATAAAATTCCAGGAAAGGCAAACTAATCTACAGGGATCGATCAGATTGTTTAAGGTTTGGTCAGGAAGGGCAGGAAAGGGGGATGTCAAAGGGACAACAAAGCTTTTTGGGGTGATGGATATGTTCATTATCTAATCATGGCGATGGTTTCATATATATGTGTATCAGAAGTTACGGTATCACCTACTTTAAATACATGTAGTTTACTGGGTATCATTTATACCTCAAGAAAGCTAAAAACAAATAGTGTAGGCTCTGGTGTTAGAAAGCCTGGATGAAACGAGACTAGCAACAGGACCTGACTCTCAGTGCTGTTATGAGGACTGTGGGTGTTTTGGGGTTTTTTTTGTACATTTATTTGTTTTGTTTTGTTTTTGATTTTTTTTTTTTAAATATTTATTTAGCTGTATTGGGTCTTTGTTTTGTCGTGTGGAGATCTTTCGCATGGATTGTCCCAGTCGTGGCATGCGGGATTAGATACTCTGGGGGGCAGGTAGGATCTTAGTTCCCTGACTAGGGATCAAACCCACGTCCCCTGCAGTGCAAAGCAGATTGTTAACCACTGGAACACCAGGGACATCTTGGGTTTTGATGTGTGTTCAGAGGCCTGACTCAGAGCTCTTCACCATTTGAAATGACTATCTCATTTTCTAGTGTATCGTAAACTCTCAGCAAGCAAGGCACCACACCCCTGCCATCATCTTGTCTAGTTTGAAACTCAGCATGAGTTTTATGTTACACATATTACACAGAGCAGTGTGAAAACATTTTGAGGAACTTAACATTGTTTAGTAATAGAATCAGCGTCCTTCAAACATGTACAGCATGGATAAAGATTGAAAACAGAACTGTGGAATTTGGTATACACTGCTTTGGAATAATTTGTGTATTCTGGTATTAACATGTTTAGAATTATACAGGAAATACTTTAAATGTTACATTGTCTTAAAGATGTCTTTATTTTTATACCTATATATAAATATGTGTATATGTGTATGTGTATGACACGTATTCCCGGAAAATGGTTTCCTTTGGGCACGCTAATGTCCCTGTCCCCCTGGTTTCTTTGACTTATTTTAGAAGGTCGTTAGGTCCTTGGGAAAATCACTTATGTCATCAGTGAGGAATGCCACCAAAATAGCTTCTCACTTAAGTTCCCATCCCCAGAGCTAACCCACAGGAGGTTCTGATAAATTCAAATATTTAATAACTTGTATTTTTCTTTCTCCTTTACCACAGGCCCTCTGGTCCTGGCGGCAAGATCATGTGGTGAATTCTTGGCAGTCAGCAGTCTGTGGAGCTTTTGCAGGTGCAAAGGATTATATTATACTGGGAAAGACCAAGGAGGGGGAGAAAAATGTGAAAATATTAACTATGCAAAAACAACATTCTTCAGAAATTCCAGATTGTTTAGAAGAAGAGAGTTCCACTAGTTTGAGAAAAGAGTGTCTGTGTGGGTGTTGTGGGGGGAGGAACTCCTGCTAAAAAGGTGTCTGCCTGAAAGACAGCCAATTTGTTTTTGACAAATTTTTCGTTTTCTTTTTATTAAAGCCTTCACTCAGGCCCTTGGATTATCTTGAAGATGATTTACCAAGGCCTCTCTACGAAGAGCCTAGCTGTGGGTGCAGGGCTTCCAGTGCAGCTGTCTGCCTCGAGCACTTCTTGGGGGGTTTCAGCAAATTCTGCAGGAGGCAGTGATTCACTGTCCGTGTGACATGTTTGACAGCCTTGTAGATTAACTATTGTCACGACAGGAGAGGCTGCTCCACAACTTAACGAAGGCTAAACTGCACGGTGTAGAAAATACAGAGGTCTAAACATCTGAGCGTCTTTCTAGACATTAAACAAAGAGCAGAGGGACAATGTGCACTGTCATGCTATCTATCACTTGGTCATACGCATTTTCCAGTGAGGTTTTAGGGAGAACGCAGAAACTGGAAAGAATTTAGTAAGTGAGAGGTGTAACAGTCTGAGAGAGAAAGGCATTTTGTTGTTGGAAATAAAGGTAAGTGAGAATTACAGTTGAAATAAATTGAAACAGAGATTTGCCAGAAAACTATAAACTGCTGGTTTTGATGCAGACCCCATAAAGTGACAGATACATGGGCTTAGGATACCAGCTTTAGTGGAAAAAAACAATTCATTTCCAATTTGTTTTAATGGTCGTTGGATGGACTTTTTGTTATAGTGATCAGGAAAACAGAAAACATACATTTTTATAGGATCCTGTAGTAATAATTGGACCCTTCTGACTTGTAGAATTGATAATCCAAAATAAGAGTATTGCCTGTCGATAGGAAGCCAGCTCGGATTGATTATGACGGGTGATTGTTTCCACGTGAGCCATGTCCTCAGCTGTGTCAAGTGGGTAGGTGGTCTTGATTCGTTTGCTAGTGGTCAGGAGTCCTTACTCCTTGGTACCTATGAGGTTCTGTCTGTGGACCCCCTCTGGGGCCTGGGGGCCAAGTGAGCATTCTGGAAATTGAGTCATACTGGATAAGGAAGGCCACTTCTTAAAGTGAACATACTATAAAATGTCCATGTGTTAAAACAAATATATATTTTTTTCTGGTCTCTTTCTTTAAGGAGCTAATTCAAAGATATACTTGCAAATGTATCATTCTTCTTAAGGACATGTGTGTTCATTACAGCTCCTTTTTATGAGAAACAGTGTATGATAGACAGTAAGCATTTAGTTAATCAGAGGTGGCAGGAGGTGGGGGTGCGGCAGAAGGGGGAGAAACTTGGTATCAGTGATCTCGGCGGTCTCGGCTGGCAGCCACTTGAAGCAGGGCTTCGGTCCCGGCCAGAGATTGAGGACGGGTCACGGCGGAGAGAGCACCAAACCTTAGCCAGTGGTCAGTGACAAGACCCTGGCTTTTCAACTTTGCAGAAAAAAATTCCCACAGAGATGGGAAGTGAAGTTTTTATTAGGTGGAAAAAGAGTACAGTACGTGTGGACAGAAACCCCCACAGGCAGACTTAGAGAAAGAGTCCCTGAGTTGTGCCCCCGGGGCAGTGTGAATTACTGTAATGAGGCATTTCTTCCAGCTTTCCTTTGGCTAGTCATTATGGTTCGCCCGGTTCATAGCCCATATTTGGTGTATCTCAGGATTCTTCTGTGTGTGCACACATGTCTGTTAGCCAAGATGGATTCTACTGCAGAGGTTTATGCGTGGAGTATCTCTTAACGCCACTCCCCCTTGATCGCCAAGACGTTTTCTGCGCATGTGTGGTTGGGGAGGTCGCCTGACTTGGAGAATGAGAAATCTGTGGTCTGGGCCAGGCTCAGCCTCCCGTCCTGCTGCTGTCACCCTGGAGTTTCAGTCCACAGAGAGTGAATCTCCAGTCACTTGACCCTGGGTGGGGGAGACGCGGGCTGTCTGTTCCTGCATCACCAGTATCCACTGTCTGGGTCAGTGGGGAAGCTGGGATCGGTGCAGCCAATGGATTCGCCCAGAGCTGCAGCCTCCAATGCTGGCTGACGTGTCCGAGTCACAGAGCTGTCAGACCTCTGTTCTGTCCGCAGCTGAGGAAGGAGACTTCGGGGCCTTGCTAGGCACCATTTTCCTTAGCTGTGACGTAGAAGCAACTGTCCCTCCATGAAGAGGTTGTTTCTGGGATAGATGATAGTGTGTTGTCGTTGTTTAGTCCCTAGGTTGTGTCTGACTCTTTTGTGACCCCATAGTCTGTACAGCCTGCCAGGCTCCTCTGTCCATGGGATTCTCCAGGCAAGAACACTAGAGTGGGTAGTCATTCCCTTCTCTAGGGGATCCTCCTGGCAGAGGGATTGAACACGCATCTCCTGCATTGGCAGGCAGATTCTTTACCACTCAGCTACCTGGGAAGCCCCTGCATAGCGTGTTAGTGTTTGGTAGTCTGTAGAACTACATTTAAGGAATTACTAGTATTTCAGTAAAAACAGCTAACACCCAGGAAATGAAAAGCTGTCATCATCATAGTAATTCTTAATTGCATGGGGGGGAAAAGCACATTAATAAATTTAGTATACCTAATCATTGCCTCTACTAGGGTATAGATTTAAAAGCTCCTCCAAGACAATTATCTTATTTTTTCAGCTGACGTCTGATAGGAATTTGCCCAAGGTCTGCAGAAAATTGTTAGTAGATGTACATGTCTTTAACAGAAGACAAAATTAAATAGGTTTCTTGTTTACATTCCTTGTTTTGAAATTTTAGTTGGTACAAATATTGACCCTGAGGAACAAGGTTACTGTTTAAAAACCTTTCTAAAAGATAAGCATAATTGGAAAATACTTCACATTGTGGAAAGGTGATATTCTGTAAGAATTTGCTGCAAGATTGTGTACTACACAGTATAGAGACATGAGTCCCGACTTGTCACATTGGGCAGCCTGTAAGTTCTGGCACGGTTACCCGCTGCACTTTTCAGATGTTTTCGCCTTACATGGCCATAAAGGCAATGATAAAACTTGCCCTTAAACCAGAAATCTTATTTCTCATCCCTGTGAGCTTTTCCAACTTTAAGCTGATTAAATTATCATAGACAAAGCTCTCTCTGGTCATCCTTGGCGCTGTGTGGTGCCCATGCTTGCTTTATGAACCACTTGGCACAAATATCCAAAAATGTCCCTTGAGATTGGAGGTGTTGATGGCTTGTCATGCTTAGAAATTCCCTTGGCCTCTGGTCAGGGGTTAAATTAGGGGGGAAAAAATGAACTTTGGAACTGTTGCCAGCTTCCTCACTTCAAGTTAACTCCTAAACATAAAACCATCATTCAGTCTGCACAATTATGACATCTGCTATATGGTGATATTTGCTATTCTAATGTTCTTTGATTCATTTCCTGTAATGAACACTTACACTCTCTGGGAGAAGGAAGGAAAGCCATGGCTTGAAATTCTTTAACAAGGTGAAGGATCATCTGGGTAACAAATGACAGGGCCCGATACAGTCTGAAAGAAATGGAAGCACGTTTGTTGCCATTGTTGTTGTTGAAGCCCCGTTTGTTTGGGGCTCTCCGCTGGAGCAGCTCTTCCCGCTCCCAGCTAGTGAGTGGGGGGCAGTGCGTGGCAGCCCCCGACCGCTGTGCCCCGCCCCCACACTCCTAGCAGATGTTGGAGGTGACAGCTCCAGACTTACTGTAGGCAGGTGGCCCCTTTGTCTGGAGGGGAGAGAACCCTGAGGACACGTGAGATGCTGTTTCACTGTAAAAATCTAATTTCCCCCGAATCTGGTTCTTGGAAGCAGTTAGCCTAACATTAAGTACAAACCTGTCTCTAGTGGAACACATAGAAAATTGTTTCACATGTGATTTGAACACTAAAGTAGCCTGCAGTTGCTATACCAAATAATTATTTCCTGTCTAATACGTTAGCATGTTCCTTGTATTTATTACCAGAGGTTTACAGTTCCCTTAAGTAAAATGTAGAAAATAACTGCATTTTAACTGAAAATACAGCTCCCTTGCTCCCTCCCCATTATGACCGGTTATTCTATTACATGATCTTCACAAGTCCTTCTTACAGCCTCATAAAAAAAACACTGTGAGGTCTGTGAATTAAAGCAGTCTTTGATATTTGAAGACATTTAAATTGACATTAATAACTTTCATAAAATAAAGTTTCCTTCATGGTAGTAAAATTAGGACCTATTTCAGCATATGTTTTTGTCTCACTTTTCTTCATATTACTTTCAGGAAACAAATCAATGGAAGAATATTGGCAGGCACCTACAGTAAAGGAATGATGAACTTCGCTAATGGCCAAAATAAGTTCAATTTACAGTATCCAAATTTAGTAGAAGACAAATACTTTTCAACACGGGTGATTCGTGAGAGCTTGAGTGGTCAGACGGGGGACTGATGATGTCCTTGTCAATTTTTAAACCTTTTTAGTTGGTTTAGGTCAGTTTGAAACATTTTCAAACAGGAAAATGGTTATGCACTTAGGAATTTAAACAACTGGACAAATTTGTGTTTGTCTTATTCTTATATCAAAGTCATTGTGTAATGAAACAGTACTACTTTTGGAGCCAAGATACATGTGACTTTGAGTATCAAAGGCAGAGTAAATGGTTAAGTGATTTAAAAAAGAGAGTAGTGTTTGAGGATTGAGTCCACAGAATTTTAAAAATACTTGCAGTTTAGCAGGTTTCTGAATTTCAGGCAACTTTTGAATTGGGAGGAAAACATTTCACATTCATAACTCAGAGGTGGCTAAAATAAAAGGCAACTTAGTATGCATGTTTCTGCTTTACTCTTTAGCCCTAAGATTTGTGCCCTTCTGGGTATATCTTTCAAGAAGTCAGCATCATAATAAATAACATAATGTTACCAAATGGAGGAGGTTCAGTTTAATGATCTTATTTCAGCAACATATTTAGAAAGATATTTGGCAGAGATCAGATGACCTCCTTGTCCACACAACCCAGAACTTGGAGGGAGAGGCTGCTATTTCTGGAGCATCCTTCACACATGTGTTGTGTTCAACTCTTAGAAAATTGTCCAATTTCACTGTGGTCATGGAAGCTGAATCTTTAGAAAACCCTTTTGGGCTTACTGTTTCAGTCTATTTTGGGACTTTGGGGTCTGCAATATCTCTTTGTAGCATATTGAATAAAATGTTGATACCAGATACCGTGATTTCTGTTAAAAGAAAAAAGAAAAAAATCTTCCACTTCCTCTGTGTGTACGTACAGACCCCTTTAAAATATGTAGATTTTTTTTAAAGATCCATTTGGCAGTCACAGAATTTAAATAAAGAGGACAGAGCCGTAAGGAAGAACTTGGGCTTGAATCAAGACTGACTCTAACAAGAAAGGAGTTTAGAAATCTTGTTACTCTAGCTGTCCTGTTGATCAGAAGTCTGGAAATACAGAAAAATGTACTGTCTTAACCGTTAAAAACCCAGCCATGTATACCAAAAGTTCCCGCAGCAATACACGTTTCTCTCTGGCAGTTTTGCCTCAGAGCAGAAACCATAGCAGCGTTTTGGAGTCAGATTAGAGAACATAGGCCCGCGAAAGGCATGGACCCCCCGAGCCTCATGGGGTGCTGCAGTGCCTCTCAGACAGGGGCGGGGTCTGACCACAGATACCCCATGTACACACAAAGGTTTGTGTGCTGCTTCACAAGAGAGCAAGATACGTTGTGGGGCTTTTTTTTTAAACTTGAGCATATAAAATGTTGTCCCGTCACCTCTGTGATATGCAGTTAGACATCACTGCCAAGCAGCAGAGCGTGCGGGTAAAGATATTGCATGTGTGCGTCCTATTCTTGAATCAGTCAAGTGGATGTAACGATAAGGAAGTATTTTTGGCAGAGTTACGAGGAATTCTGGAATAAAAATTATAAAATGCCATGTGACGTGGTGAACAATGCCTCACTTGTGTGTTGTGTGTTTTTATGTGCGCAGGTGGCTCTGCAGCTGCAGTCACCACGCCTCTGGACGTGGCCAAAACAAGAATCATGTTGGCAAAGGTAATTGGTAAAATAAGGTATCGGACACAACAGATGCTTGTCTCCATCAGGGCCAGGGCTTATATGTATATAAAGTGAACAAAGGTGACGTGATACCTGTGCGTCAGCAGCCTTGCGCTGCCTGTTGAGTCGCGAATGGAACTGCCTTTGCACAAAGCACTATCCACCGGAATGGCTTGATGGCTGTCCTTTTGAGATGACTTTCCTCCGTCTTATGTGAACAGGTGGGGCTGGCAGGGCCTCTGGCTGGCAATGCTGTTTGCAGAAACTCCCTGTTTTTACTGGTGACGGTCCTGAGGCTCAGAGAGCTGGCCCGCTTCACGCCAGGCAGCAAGTCTGAGGCTCTGAACTCAGCTCATGCTTATTAAGCTTTCACTAGATGAACTAGGACAGTTTTCAGGACTGTTAAGAAATGCCATGAAGAAAAATTATCTTTAAAAAAACTGCATCAAGACTTCAGAGAAGTCCATAGAACATATCTGAACCAAAACGGTGACTCTGAAAGGTCATGCCCTTGTGGATAAGTGGAAGAAATAAAGACAGAATCGTAGTATGAAGCTTCCGAGGGCAAAGCCAGTTTTAAACGGAACGTAGTATTCTTTATCAAATGTGTGCATTAGCCACTTAGAGAAGTTTCATAACATTATACTGATTACCCCCCATCCTTTCAGATCAATTATACCGCTTCCCATCTTTTTCCTGGTTAGTAGTAGTCAGTGAATTGTCTGGGGAAGCTCTGCTCATTGGTTGATGGTGAGAGAACTCACCTAGAAAAGCTGCTTCGGGTGGGATTTGGGCCAGATGAGTGCTTGCTGGCAGCTTCGGATGTGAGGGCTGCTAGTCCAGGGAGAGCCAGGGAGCTGATTCCCTAGGGCCTCCCCAGTCTGCCTGAAACTGTCCTAGCTGAGGGTGTCGGGGAGCCAGCTGTAAGGGGCTTGGGGAATTTTGTGAGATGATGTCTTCGCTTTGTCTCTTTGCAGGCTGGTTCCAGCACCGCAAGTGGGAACATCCTCTCTGCCCTGCACGCGGTTTGGCAGACACAGGGGCTGTCGGGGTAAGGCCAGGGGGGAGGCCTCTCCACCCTCCTCCTCCTCTAGCCGTGTCGGGCACACCCACCCTTCTTCCGCTCGTCCTGATCGTGGAAGATGTTATGTCTGATGTTGCGTGTGTGAGGTGCTGCTACACAGTCAGCTGACGCAGTGCTGTAGCCGGTGGGTCCCATCCCGATGTCAGGCGATGTCCGTGTGTGTGGCCCCTGCCGGGTTCTGGGCTGCAGCATTGAGAAAGCCAGCGTCCGCTTGTGTAAGGCAGGACCCGAGTGACGGAGGTAGCGTTGTTAGAAGACAGAGTTTGTGGTTTGGGACACTTTCACCTATCTTAGTTATCACCTTCAGCATAGCACAGTGCGTGACGCCTCCCTGGAAGCCCACAGCTTTAGATCGTCAGCCGAGTGCTTCATATTCCAGTGTAGTGTCCCGCAAAGCTCTCTTTAAAATATTATTTCAGTACTGCTTTTACAACATGTAAACCTGTTCAGGCGCTTCCCTGGTGGCTCAGCAGTAAAGAATCTGCCCGCAGTGCAGGAGACACAGGCTTGATCCCTGAGTTAGGAAGATCCTCTAGAGAAGGAAATGGCTGCTCACTCCTGTATTCTTGCCTGGGAAATCCATGCACAGAGGAGGCTGGCAGGCTACAGTCCATGGGACACAGCTAAGTGACTAAGCACCAAAGCTGTCTAAAGGTTGGGATCTGAGCGGATGGGTGAAATCATGATTCTCTGTGGCGTCACATCCAGGGATTTCCCTGAGAGCCCAGCCTCCTTTCAGAGAAGGTTGAAGGGAGCCTGGGGACAAGGCTGGTGTGACCCAGCCCAGCCACAGTAGTGCCCCCTCCTCGTCCCAGCGCCACGTCCATCAGTTACGTGACTAGTTTGTGTCCATTTGGCAGGTTTTATGGCAGCTCACTGACAGTCTGGAGGACCTGGTGCAGGTTAGCCAGGCCCAGGCAAGGGTATTTTGCAGAACAGCCCCATCCTCTATTCAAAACAGCTAACGGGGTGTAGCCTCACTGACTGTGCCGCCTCCCAGCGGATGCCGCGTGCCTGCAGGACACGGGGTACGGAGACTGGGGCTGGGCTCACCAGAGGAGTGGTGAGCCTGGGAGGGCGGGTGGTAGCTCGCCTGTCCTGAGTCAGTGACGCACGGCTAATCGATGGTGAGGAAGTAGGAATCCGGTTGCTCATAGCTGAGACACTTCGATTTTGATGTCAGTTTCTCCTGAAGAAAGAAATGGTTTGAGGGGGGAGAAAAAGAGCTATGAAGTAGCCCAGAAAAGGTTCTTAGGGCTTCAAATAATGACTGGGCCACATAGAGGTGTTGCCTGCAGTAGCTTTTTTAGGTTATCATGTCAGACTGCCCAATTTTACTCATTTGTTTTGATATCATTCTTAAAGAGGCTCTGGCAACTATTGGTCAAACCTCTGCCCTAGAGCTTAGCCCTGTGGAGTCTGAGTGGGGCTGTAGCCTGCCTGCCTTTTTCAGGAAGGTGGTGATGTGTGTGGGGGTGGCCTTGTTGGCAGGACCGTGGAACCAGAAGCTCGCGGAGGTGGGATTTCCCCGAGATGATCAAAACTTAGCCTTGCCTGTCCTGGCGGTGGTGTCACTGGGTGCTGCCTCATGGGACCACACCAGAATCGCAGGCAGAGACAGGGCGTCATCCTCATGCTGAGGGCCTGTCCCTGCCCCTGCTGTCAGCCCTGTGAAGGGATCTCACCTCCCAGAAGCTTCTTGAGTCCTGGGTTCCCATTGGTGTGCCCAGTGCGGTCCTTAGCGGAGTGTTCTGTAGCTTCTCATTAATGTGATAGGAGACAAATAATCTGACAAGGGAACTGTAACAAAAGGCAAAGAAACACTGGCCCTGCCAACGTGGGCAGCTGTTCTGAGCAGTGAGCCTAGGCTTCTGCTGCTTCCTCCGTCCTTGACGCAGAGGCCCCGGGGGCTCCTGGTGGTCCTGGAACACGCCTGCCGGCTTTGCAGAGGGTTCCAGCTACCTCGCAGGTACAGGCTCGCGCCTCGTGTGCACGTGCACACCCCCCACAGCCCAAGCCCTGCTCAGGGCTGGTGCTGAGCTCCTGGCATCCGTTAGAGCAGTGACGCGCTTGAGTCACTCCGGGGAGGGCGGCGGGAACCATGTTCTGGCACAGATTTGGGAGATGTGCCCTTGGGCAAATTGGTTTCTCAAATAAAAATGCCACACGCTCATGCAGCCCAGTGGGCCGAAAGCAGACGGGAGCCTGTTTGTCCTGCTCCGCCCTCCCGCTCGCCTCCTGGCCTTCTGCTTTCCTCTCCCGCGCGCCGCCGCTGCCCCTCGGCCCGCGCGTGGCGCCCCGTGTCTCCTGTGTGCTCCTCCCAGCGAGGCTGCGCTCTGCTCCAGCCCGTGTCTGAGTCTGGTTGGGGTGCTCACTGGACAGGTTACTCTACATTAAAGCTGTAATGATGTTAACAGACTCAGTTGTCATCTAGTGAAGCCATAAACTGCTTCCGTCTGCCCCTAGCGTGGAGCAGCTGAGCTCATTAGCGGGAGCGGAATGAGACACTGGCTGTGGAAACAGGGCAGGGCGGGAGGATTCTGTGGCAAGTGTGGTTTCCACAGCTCAGCCCCTGCCGACCGCCCGGCCAGCTCGGCTCTTTGTAGGGTGGGGGATGGGAGGTGACGCTGTTCTCCAGGTCAGGACAGAGGGGCCTGAATGCAGAAATTTAGGGACACCTCATGTAGAAACAATTTGCACGGTGCTGGGCTGAACAGCTTTTTCCTCACAAATGTGTTTTCACCGTCTGTAGAATCTTCACATGGACAAGAAAAAGGTTCTCATTTTGGGTATCATTTTCGTTGATGATTTAAATTCTCAGCTAACTAAATCACTGACCCCCAGAACCCCTGTCGAGTTTGTTTTCCTCAGAAGTGCTGAGGGCTTACGTGGTGGGATTGTCTGAGGAGCGGGGAGCTGGCCTCTCTTGGCAGTTAGACAGAAAGGGGGCAGCTGGGCAGCCGTGAACTAGACTGCCTTCGTGAGGCCTCCTTCCTGTCGGGGTCTTGGCGAGTCTCCCTTCAGCTGAGCATGGAGGTTTCCCAGACTGTCAAGGCCACCCCAGGCTCCTGTTGGCATAATGTATGTATTTTAAGCTTTCCTCCCTAGATCTGACCCAAAGTATTTTTAGTAGTGAATTCACTAGTTATAACTTTGTAATTTTGTTTTCTGCTTACACAAGTAATACTGTTGGTAAAAAGGTTCAATTATTACACATAGGCGAGGAAAGTCTCCACAGAAAGTTGAGGACACATGTCGGCCGTGTTTGTCCAACATGCAGTCATATTATACTGCTCTGGGACTTCTTTTAGAACCCATTTTGTCTGTCTTCCACTGAGTCCCTGTGGACGACCTTATTTTTCAGTTGCAGAATCTCCCAGGTTTGTCTTCTGTACCAGACAGAATCTGTAATCTGAGAGTGGGTTCTTTGCAGTTTTTGTTTCATCAGCGAAACCACGATGACCATCTTTGAACAAATAACTGTGTGTCGCACTGGGAGTGTATTAAACAATGATAGCCCAACTTATAACCCCAGTAACATTGTTCTTTTACTTTGCATTTCTTTGCTTGTTCCAAAGTTGCAACTTTGATGGTGACTGGCCTTCCCTAGTGCTTGGGGACAAAACCCATAATGAGGTGCTGTTCCCCTCCCAGCTGGAACAACCCATCTGTCTTGCCCTTCATTAGAGGAGAAAGAAAACGGGATCCATGGAGATTGGATTCCCCAAGTGGCATCACATTTGTGGGGTTTTAAGGACAAAATGGGACCAAGTGAGTCACCGGGAGGAGCAGAAGAGTCGTTGGAAATCTCCCTAAATACCCAGGGCCCACGTCAGGTTTAAGGTGTGGGGGGGCTCCAGCCTTCCCCAGGAGTCAGCTCATTGACAGCTTTATTAAAAAGTCGATTTCATTGTCTCTCGAAGACAGAAATGGTGTGAAAATTGTTAACAGAACTCTTGTGGGGATCAAGTTAGTTTGGACTAACTGCTGGACTTAGTGGTGGGTGCTCACAAGTAAGCTCTGTTTGGTATTGGGCCACTTTAGCCAAAAAACAGCTGGGCTCCAGCTTCAGCAAGTCTGCTCGGGAATGTAAGTGCCATTATGAAAGGAAAAACACACACATCTCAAGTGCTATGTGGGGTTTAATGAGTGTGGTGTGTTAAGTTGAGCAAGTTGTAGGTGTTGGAATTTAACCTTTTTCACACACACAGTTTTTAAACATCTTTCCTCTTGCCTCCCACCAGATTATTTGCAGGTGTCTTCCCTCGAATGGCAGCCATCAGTCTGGGGGGTTTCATCTTTCTTGGTGCTTATGACCAAACACGCAGCTTTCTGTCGGAACTTGGCAGAGAGAGCCCCTGAATCAGAGACGGCCCCTGCCTTCAAGAAAGGATCCTGCTGTGAGAAGAGTTTCCCTTCCATTGAGCAGCTGTCCAGCCATCTGAACGACGAGACACAGTGCGGAAGCCCAGTCCCGCTCGGGTTACAACATGGAGGACACGTCTTCCGCGCTGCCGGCTGGCTGGGGTGACGTCATCGGCTCGTTTGCCAGAGTGGAGAGAGAAAATGATGTCCACAGCGGTACTCTGAACAGTTTTTTTCTCAGAACCCCTCAATAAATAAGCATGGTGATGCTGAGTCCAGGCCCTTTCAGAGCCTTCATTTGATCTGTGTCTGATCTTTCGTTTCCTGCCACCCGATGGTGGAGTCGGCCAGAGGCAGGGGTGGTTACAATTTTAAAAGAATGGCCAGAAGGAGACTTACGGAAAAAGTTGGGGATGTGGGTGGGTTTTTCCCCCTGGGTTAATTCCAGTTGCATCAGCTTACAGCTTTGTGTAAAAAGAATGAACTACAGGTGCACGGCAAGCATCCTTGCTGGGTAAGCAAGCTGCTGGTCTTAATGACCATCAGATTTCACCTATAAAAACACTTGTATTCTTTTACAGAGACGTGTCCAGCTGCTCATGTGGTGTCTTGTGAGAGAGAACCCAGTCTCGGCTCAGTGACTAGCTGGGCTGTCACCGACCTCTCCCCCTATTTCAGACTCAGAGCAAGGGCCGGGGCTGGCTTTGCAAACACGGTGGTTTCATCCTTCCTAATCGGTAAAGGTTCACCGTTAGGAATTTTAAGCTCAGCACTGGAAATCGAAGAGATGAAGTGAGAAGGTCACCATTCTAGAGCTTGACTAATAAGCTCCAGGTGTTAGAAAAATTCAGAGAGAAATCTTAGGAATCCAGTCCTGTCATGTTCCCTGGAGCAACAGTATATAGTTCTGCTTTGACTAATTTTTTTCTTCCTTTTCAAGAAGTAAAAGGGTAATTAGGGCAGGATGACTCCCTTATTACAAAGGCAGTCTCTGAAATTAAACAGGATGAAGCATGGCTGGTTAATGTAGGTATAAAAACAACCCGCCACACACTTAACATGTTATAAATGAACCTTTATTAAAGACACTTCAATGCCATTTGTTAGACACTTCAATATTTTACATGTTTTTCAATGTACATTGTACCAAAATTTCTATAAATAAATAACTTTGTACATAAAAGTAATACTTCCTCTTTCACATTGCCTCTCAGAAGCAGCAAATTCACATATTTTGTGGAAATAACAATCAGTTAACTGTTGAGAACAGAATTCTAGATGTGCTTACCTTTTGGGACAGTGGTGACAGCTGACAGTGATTAACATAGGTAAGTAACCATTCCATCAATACATCCCCTTCAGCTTTTTGGCCAAAGGAACTTGGCTTTCTGAGATTTTTAAGGACCTTGTTTCAATGTAATTTTTCCTGAAATACACATTGGCACTCACAAGATGGTTAGCAACAGGTCTCAAAAAAAGTGCAAAAATACCCAAAACCCAGGAGGAGGGCTGATCTCTGAGAGTCCAAGCCCGGGGCCATCTGGGCGAGGGAAGGACATGGCCAGGCCTGCTCTGGATCCTCAGTAGAGACATATGAGCCCTGAAAAGTGAGGACTCGGATTTTTTTCTCCCCTAAGGCCAATGTAATATTAATTATATCGGCAGAACTACAACATCACTATTGAAAAATCCACAGGTACCAACACCAGCAGCCTCTATCTTATTAAAAAACCTCAAATGACCATTGAATGATTCTGACAAGACCACATTTGCCTTTCTCACAGAGGGAAGAAAGGCATCCTAATTGTTGGAACCGATTGCTTGTGATGGATTAATATTCCACCTGTTAGAGAGAGAACTTAAACCTACAAGAACGCCTTCACCGTGAAGGAATGTGACGTCTGCTCCTCCGGGCTCTACAGGGAGGTCCCCGCAACACTGTCCACACAAGCAACTGTGACAGGAAGTTGCTTCCACTGCAGACACAGCCTCTGGTGGTAAAGCATCCCAGGGATGCCAGAGCGCCTCCTTTCCATCCACCTACCAAACCCTCCTGTGAGCAAATGTGGTGTGTAGCTTCAAGGAACTCCATCCATGCATTAAGGCACCAGAACTATCCCCCCCTCCAAAATTAAACAGCAACCAGGTATGAAAAATAATAATGTCAATGTTGTAGGATTTTTGTTTCTGTTAACCATGCACTAAAGGTTAAAATAGCCTCTGTAAAAGATATATATAATATATATGGCATCTCTGAGAACTCTTATGTACAAGGGTACCAAATACTTCTCTACCTTTTGTACACGCTGCTAGCCTCTTGCATTTCTGTGCTTCTACTGCAAGTCCTTTCAGACTCTTGCCGCTCCACGTGGAGGTGAGAACTATGTACAAATCAGTGACGCCCGAAGCCAGGCTCCCTCGCGGCCTCACCCACCTCTCTTTCCTGCAGACGCCATGAGGGCCGAGGTAGACAAAGCCTAGCTTTTCGGTGCAAACAGCAGTGGTGTGCTCCGTCTCCCGGGCGGCTGTCCCGTCAGGGGCGTGGACTCGGAGCCGGAGTCACAGGCTTGGGGGAGGTGTCCATTGGAAAGAAGCAAGTGCTGGCCTTCACTGGGCACATCAAGGGAGCCCGAGGCGGCGTCCGTGAGCTCAGGCTTGCCTGGAGTTAACACAGATGAAGGCTGTAGGTCTAAGGAGTCCGGCTCACACAGCCGCGCTAGAGTCCAAGAGGATGCCCCTAGGAGGGGAGAAAGGAGAGGCCACATCAGCCTGGCCGCACACCCCCCGCCCCGACTGGTAACCCTCGGAAGACAAAGCCCCGTTACCTTTCCCATCAAGAGGCACCACGGGCTTCTTCAAGGCGGCCCGCATTCTGTCGTGGTTACTGGGGTAGAGGGGCCCCCTGCTTGGATGCAGTGGAGAGTGTGGGTGCTCACTTGGGCTGGGCTCCTGGCTGCTCGGGGTTCCCGGCTGGCTGCTGTCCCCGGGCTGGAGGTGGCAGGCTGGCTCCTTGGAGTAACCGTGCGAGTCAGCGCTGCAGTCACCGCACCCCATTGGGCCGCCGCGCTCTGTGGATGAGACAGAGAACCATCAACTGCTCTGTAAGGCCTGAGCCCTGCTCTCATCACCTCTGTAAACACCTCCCCCCGCAAGTCCGTTCACAGACAAAGGACTGTGGCCAACACCAAGCTATTCGTGAAGAACAGAGATCGTCCACATTGAAATGCTGCAGGTTAATTTCTTAATCAGACTGTGAACTGCTACTCTCTGATCCCAGGGGAAAAATCCAGTGTGCATGAGGCATTGTGCAGTGTCAGAAGTCTCCTGAACAATTAAGACATCTGGTGTCAGAGTGGCCCTGGTGCAAAGGTACCTCTTTATTTGTCACTTAAAAATCTAAACTCATGCTTACCACACCGTAGTATTACTTAAGCGACATCCTATTCTGGAATTTAAAAAGAACCAGGCCACACTTCCTGTTTATAGACTGAATGCCAAATTCTGACATCAGTTATGTGTCTCCCCCCACAACTTTCATGTAGCGAGTAGGTCAACTCATTTTGATTTCAAGAGCTAAATACTCTTTCCTGAGAAAAGCTTCTCATACCCATTGTCTTCTGGGGACCAGGTGGGCCATCAGCCTTCTCCACCACTTTCCAGGGCTCCTTGGTAAACCCAACGCAGAACTTGGGCTGCCTGCACATAACACTGTGAGCTTCCACCTCGGGAAAGAGGCCTGCGTCTCTCGGACAAACACCTGCAACAGACTCCCATCCGGTTAGACTCCCTTCCTGAGGTGGGCATAGCGCTTCAGACAATGCTAGGTGAAAAGAACGGGCAAGGCGACCAGCACAGGGACATTCTTCAAGAGGTTCCTCCCAGGGGTCTGTTCCTGGGCTGCTAACCCAGAGGGCCAGCGAGGACCCTTCTCTAACACTGCCTTCACACCAGGCCGGCCTTGCAGCACCCAGAGCCGTGACGCTAAGCAGTTCTTGGTTTGGATAAACTCACTCCAAACCACTGTGCAGTCTTGCCCCATGCCTGCGGGCACTTCCTACCCTGAGAGGCTGGAAGAGCAGAGCGGGGCAGTCTCCCTGCCCCAGGAACGGGGGTGGTGTGTGTGTTTCTGAAGCAGTCTCGTGCTTTGCTGCTCTTACTGCAGGCAGTCCCCACCTTGTCCGGATTAGGAGATGGTAAACCCAACAGAGACCTTGTGGAACTTGCACAGGTTAAGTCCCAAAAGACCCACCAGCAGACTCGGGTCACCCAAGCTGACAGGTCCCCGTGCTTAAGAGGATGAGCTCCGGCTGAGGCCCTACCGTTGCTCTCCAGATGCCCGTTGGCCTGGTGGCCACCTTCCGTCCTGACTGCAGTCTCCTGTCGGTCCGAGAGCGTCCCCTGAGAAGAGAGGTAACTCGGGACGTCTGGGGGCACGATGGTTTCATCTGCAGGGAGGCAAGACGGTCAGACAGCAGGGGTCCTGACCCTCTGTGGTGACAACAAGCAGACGTGGGCAGCCGCTGGAAAGCTGTGCAGAGACGCCGTGTGGCGTCTGCGCTGGAGAAGCCCTCCTAGCACCTGCTTAGCCTGACTTTACCCAGGATTGGGAGAGATGTCTGTCTGCCTTCTCATCACTGTGCCCCAAGAGAAAAACGGCCCGGTGAAATCCCTGCAGCAACAACCCACCACACAGCAGCAAAGCTCGACGGCTCAGAAAACTGCAGTTTGTAATGTAGTTGCATTGAGAGTATTCCCATTAAAATGTGCTATTCTCCAAAGACAGAATGCGGTCATTGAGAAAGATAAAATGGTGTCATTCCCCAACGATCTAGACTTTTGAGTACACTGAGTCTCGAAAAAGCCTGTGGCCTCCTTCCCAGACAGCCTGGCCGCTCCCCTCCGCTGCGCGTCCCCTGGGCGCGGTGGCTCACCTGTGTTCGTGACGCTGTACTCCTCGCTCTTCTTCCTGGTCTGGTAGATGATGCACACCCAGACGAGGGAGGTGAGCACGATGCTGCACACCACGGCGATGGTGAAGATGCCCACGGTGGTGCCGTCCTTCCTGCAGCCCGGGGTGGGCAGGACGCTCAGCTGGCTGTGCGCGCGCTCGGTGCCCAGGGCGTTGGACATCTCGCAGGTGTAGCGGCCCGCGTCTTCCACCACCACGTTCTGAACGACCAGCAGCTGGTTGCCGGGGGTGAAGTGGTGGCGTTCGGTGAGGCTCAGGGGCCGGTCCCCCTTGAGCCAGGTGATGCGGGGCGGAGGGCTGCCGTTTGCCTTGCACTGCAGGGCCACTGTTTCTCCCACGGACACCACGCGGTCCTCCAGCGGCACCGCCAGGGATGGGGTCTCTGCAAGAAAGTGGGGGGTGTCACCGTTTCTCTCTGGGCCTCGGCTGTTCTAGGTCTGTCTCCTGGAACAAGGACAACCCAACGCGTCATGTAGTGCCATCTGGGAGCTTTTATCAGAGCGGCTAGGTTTTCTACCAGAGGGACTAAGCCGTGCTGTCTGGGGATGAACTGACCTCAAGCCACAGAACCCCCGTGGTTCCCACACCGCCTCGTGACAGGCTCACGTCTGTCCCTCTTGACCCACCCTGCCTGCCTGCAGAGAGGGCAGTTCTTCAGAGTGCCTCACACCTAAGCCCTGTGGAGACTAATCCGATGGCTTTTTTTTTTAAGAGAGGGAACCACTTGTTTTGTTTAAAGTAAAAACCGCCTCTTGCACTCCCCGACCCCAGGCTTCATAGGACAGTCTGACAACCGTGCCTCCAGGTCCCTATGATGTGTAAGAAAAACACACACACACACACTCTCAGCGTACCAACCTAGGACAGTCAGGGTGGCGTTGGCTGAAACAGAGCCAGCTGAGTTCTGGGCGGTGCAGCTGTAAACCCCCATGTCATCTATCTTCACATCCGTGATGAAAAACACATCGTCGTCGGGCATGACGTGCATGCGGCGCTCCCGAGCGGCGGGGAAGTCTGTGCCCCCATCCTTCTGCCAGGCGATCTGGGGGTTGGGGTGGCCGGTGGCGGCACACTCAAGGCGGGCCGTGGTGCCGGTCCGGATGGCGATGTCGTGGGGCATTTTGGTGAACGAAGGGAACACTGCAGAGCGGACAGAGTCAAGTCTGTAGAAAGCTGGGTGCAGAGGCCGGCAGTGGCTTCTGTCAGAGTGACTTCCCCACTCCCAAGTGTCAGCTCACACTCACCGCTCTTTGTGCAGCGTCCGCCTAGGACCGCCCCCCCAGAACCAGGAGCTGGGCTTTCTGAGCGCCGCCGACTGCTCCTGCCACAGGGGCGGCAGTTATCACTCCCTCTTGTCACGCACACAAGGTTGGCTTGGACCCCTTCAATGGAAGGCGCCCCTGAAACATTGCTACTGTCTGTCCTGTGGTGACCAGTCTGTATAGGGATACCCCGTAAGTGCCAGGGCCTGATACCTGCCTGCCTGCTTTAGTCACCCTGAGGGAGCCTGAAAAACAAGGACATCTGCTCCTGCCAGGTGCTGTGACAGGGAACGTGACATGCCTCCAGCCTGGAGAAGGCAATAGGATGGCTCTTCTGTCTTGAAGAGAACCCATTTAGGAACCTTGGTGCTGGAACCATTTAACTATAGATTTAATAAATCAAGAGAATCTTGCTATGTTACAGGGCAGGGCGCTATTGACTGCTCAAACTGTCTACCTCTCTCCTACCCTTAACTGACTACTAGAAACAGCAGCCCCAAAGAGGGCCATCTTGACAGGCTCTAAAGCTGGCTGCCAAGTAAAAATCCTTGTCAGATACCCGCAAGACCGTTCTGCTCCCGGGTCACTGGTCCACGGCTCTTTGGCCTGGCCCCACCTGGGCTGGCTGCCGGCCCCAATGCTGCGCTGTCTCCTCGGAGGGCAGCGGCTTCCCCAGTGTTGGGGTGCACTTGGAATCTGGCTGCCAGGCATCCTGGGCTGAGGAGGATAATAAGTGAGGGGGAAAAAAGTAACAAGGTTTGGTCCTACCTACGATGTGGTGGTGGTGAAGTTGCTCAGTTGTGTCTAACTCTTTGCAACCCCATGGACTATACAGTCCATGGAATTCTCCAGGCCGGAATCCTGGAGTGGGTAGTCTTTCCCTTCTCTAGGAGATCTTCCCAACCCAGGGATTGAACGCAGGCCTCCCACATTGCAGGCAGATTCTTTACCAGCTGAGCTACAAGGGAAGCCTACTGTACATAATAACTGGATTAAAAAAAAAAAAATCACCCAAAAAGAATCCACTGAGAATAACCCTACAATCTGCTACTCCTGAGCCCAAGCCAGGCCACAGTGTGTGACAGAATGGCGTCTCCCATCTCAGTCGTTTCCAGACGGGTGACAGAGCAGTCCCGAGCGTGGCTCTGCAGGAACCCGACCCCCAGCACAGAGACGGCGCACGTACCGTGCACGGTGAGCTTGGCCTTGTGCGAGTAGGAGGAGCCGAAGTGGTTGGTGATGACGCACTGGTAGCGGCCCTCGTGCGCGAAGGTGACGCGGCGCAGGTGCAGGACGGTGGTGTACTCCATCACCTCCCCGTCCTGGGCGCGCACATGGGCGAAGTTCTCCATGTCGGCGTTGGCCAGCGCCTCGCTGTCCTTCTTCCAGGCGAATGTCATCGGGGAGCTGCTGCTGCTGGCGGCCGAGCAGGTGAAGCGGACGTCCTTGCCCATCACGGCTGTGATGGTCTCTGGCTGGGTGATGATCTGGGGCTTTGGCAAGTCATCTGGGGTGAGAAGAGCCAGCTGTAAGGCACTAGGACCCTCCAGGACATGGGGGCCAGCTGCGGTTCTCGTGAACAAGAAACTCAGACTTCCGCGGGTCCCTGAGCACCCTCAGCTCTATCAGATACTCTCGGGGACGTGCACTGTGGTTATCTGATCATATCCAGTGGCAGCTCCATGGACAGTGACCCCTCCATGATCACACCCCTCGATTACAGGCACATCCATGGTGCTCAGTGATCAAACAGTCCTCAGCTTCCCTAAGGCTACAGCTGTACTCACTCATTGTCACAGAAAACAGCGTGGTGAGCCACTGTGAATGCAGAGCGCCCCACACCTCTCAAACTTGACTCCAAAGGGAGTAGGATATGAAGTACCTCCAGAACATCACTTACTTCCCTTGTAGCTCAGTTGGTAAAGAATCTGCCTGCAATGCCGGAGACCTGGGTTTTGATCCCTGGGTTGGGAAGATCCCCTGGAGAAGGGGATGGCTGCCCACTCCAGTATTCTTGCCTGGAGAATCCCATGGAGAAAGGAGCCTGGCGGGCTACAGTCCATGGGGTCGCAAAGAGTTGTACACGACTTAGAGACTAAACCGCCACCACCAGAACATCAGAGTAATGGCTTGTGAAAATGTGCACCTCTACTAAAGCAGTGAGAATGTAAGCAAAAATGATCACCATCATCTTTTTTGGAATCCTAGGAAATAACTAGTCTGTAACAACCCAAGGAGTGTTGATTCAAGAAAACACTTGAAGAAAAGTGACCATTCTGGCATAACTCACCTGAAGTCCCATTCTTCTCTCCCCAGCTCTATGGTAGCAGTAAAACCCCACAAGCCTGGTAACTAGTGAGGCAAGCAGGACGGGCTGGGCACACCCACAGAAGCTGCGTTTACTTGACCTGCTACAGTCTGCTCAGCAAGGGGAGCCCCGGCCCGGGGCATGTGGTAAAAATAACCAGCAGTCAGTGCTGAGGCAGGTGTATCAGTTGGAACCATTAAGAGGGTGGCCAGGAGATTGCAAAGGAAATCGGGTGAGTGAAATGTCATCAGTGGGCTCTGAAGAGGTTCAGTACATTTCTGAAGGACCTAGAAGGCCACCCGCATGTGCAGGACTAGGCGTGTGCCCAGGAAAGACCTGAGAGAGTGCAGATTCCTTCCCTGTGACGCGCATCGAAGATCAAACAGGAGGTGATGGCACATCCCCAACATACAATATGTTCATAGGCCACGAAGACACAAGATTGCAGTACTCCCGAACTTAATCTAGAGGCTCAATGCAATCCCTGTTTCAAAATCTCAGCTGTCTCTATTGCATAAATTGACAGGATTATGGGGACATCGGAGGGAGCCGTAGTGAAAAGAATCTTCAACAAGACCCAAACTGGAGGACTATGTACAAGCTGATAAAATTGTGAAACTCTCAAACGAAAATATAGGCGTAAATCTTTGTGACCTTGTCTGTGCTAACAGCTTTTTAGATAATGACATCAAAATACAAATGACAAAAGAAAAAATTAGACAATCAAAATTTAAAAACCTAACTAACCCACAGAATGGTAGAAAATACTGGCATATCTTAATCCTGCTGAGGATTTACTATCCATAATACATAACAAACTCTTATAACTTAATATTGAAAAGACAGATGACCAACTAAAACATGGGCAGAAGATGTGAGTAGCCAGTTTTCCAAAGGAGAGATACACATAAGTCCGATAATATATGCATATGAAAACAAGCTCAACCTCATTAGGGGGATGCAAATCAAGACAACAGTGAGATTCCACTTCATATCTACTAGTCTAGGTAAAACTGAAACGGCAGTAACAAGTGTTGGACAGCGGAGCCCGGCGTGCTGCAGTCCATGGGGTCACAAAGAATCAGACACAACTTGGACGGAAGGAGAAGTGCTGAGAAAGGCAGGGAAACAGACTTCTCGTGCATTGCCTGGGGGCGTGTGAAGTGGTACATACTGTGGGGGAGAGTCTGGCAGCTCCTCAGAAAGGTCAGCATACAATGACCATATGGCCCAGCGGTTCCATTTCTGGTACAAACCCAAGAGATTTTACATAAAAACTTGTACATGAATTTTCACAGCAGCATTATTTATAGTAATCAAAAAGTAGAAAACAACCCTGATGAATGGCTAAATAAATGGATAGCCACGCGCTGGAATATTTATTCAGCCACTTAAAAAATAATGAAGAACTGATACATGGTGGGGGAGGGAGAAAGAAAAAAAACTACATTAAGTGGAAAAGGCTAGTCACAAAACACTATATACAGATTTCCAGTTACACAAAACATCCAGAATAGGTAAATCCTGATGAACAGGAGTGGTTGTTAATGTGTTTAGGGTTTCTTTTATGGGTGATGAAAATGTGAAATTAGTAGTGAAGGTTACATGACTATTCCATATTCTAAACACCATTGACTTGTACATTACTTATAGCAGTACATTTTATGTGTAAATTATACTTCTCTTAAAAAATAGCTTTAGTGAAATACAACTTTCTTACAATACCATCCACCTATTTAAAGTGGACAACTGATGGTTTTCAGTATGTTCACAGGTATGTGCAAACTGCATCACAGTCCATTTTAAGAACATTTTCATCACCTCAGAAAGAAACTTTGCATCTTTTAGCTATCATCCCTTCCCCCTCCACCCCTCCCCAGCCCTAGGAAACCAACTAATCTACTTCTACCTCTAGAGGTTTTCCTAGTCTGGACATTTCACATGAATGGAATCACATACGGTCTTTTGTGACTGACTTGTTTCACTCAGCTTGCTTTTCATGACCTAATAATAATCCTAATTGTATGCCTATACCACATTTTATTTATCCATCATCAACTGATAGGCATGTGGGTTTCCACTTTTTGGCCAGTAAGAATAATAGTGCTATCAACATTCATGTACATGCTTTGCTGAGGGCATATATTTTGTTTCTCTTTGGAACTTACCTAGGAGTGGAATTGGTGGGTCATATAGTATCTATGTTCAACTGTCTGAGACGCTGAAAGCTGTTTTTCAAAACAGCTACACCATACCGCATTCCCACCCGACGTGTAGGCAGCGTCGGAGCTCTCCCCGTGCTCACCAACCCTTATTGGTGTCTGACTTCGATTCTAGCTTTCCTCGTGGGTGTGAAGTGATTTCCATTTTATTAAAAAGGAATGGGAGATTCCCACAGAGCTTGAAATTCTGATCTTCTGCCCAGTGTTTCCATGATTCCCACTAGTACTGGATGATTGATTGAGTGGGAGCCTGAGCGAAAACGTGAAGGTGGCCCTGAAAAATGGGTCCTGACTGCTGCAGCCCAGGACCTACCTGCCGGGGCCGCAGTCCAGAGTGTCCTGGACATGCTGTCCGAGGCAGCATGTCCCAAGTCCTGCCTCGGCTCGCATTCACTGGGAGAGATGATGCCCCGTAGCAGGACAGAGGAGGAAGGGGGCAGAAAGTGCCATTTCGGGGAGCTCTACGACAACCAAATGGTCAGGGACTAGGAACCTGAGAACAATGGAGGATGTGGCTCTTCTGTCCTAGAGAATGGGAGCCAAGCTCATGGTTTCCGTGAGAAACACTGACAGTAAGGACGGCTGGTTTGGGGGGCTGCTACCACACCACTGGACTGGGTCAGAAGGAAGGCAGGCAAGCCTGCTGTCAGAAGTGGTGGAGGTGGTGGCGGGTGGGTGTGTGGAAGGTGGGCACCTCTATCCTGACATCCCTAGGCGCACTGGTTACTGCTGTGCCCAAAGAGTAAGAGAGTGAAGTGCACCACGGGGGTCCCCAGACCCTGCCTTGAGGAGCTCCTTCCTGGGAACATCACCCCGAAGGCTCCGGGCAGACCAGGGGGACAAGAGGCAGCAGGACGCACAGCTGCCCGGCAGTTCCGCTCCTAGAGCAGGAACCAGCAACAACTCGAAGCTCACCTCTTTCCGTGACTACATCTTCCTGCCCACGAGGCTGCGTCATCCCTGCATGGAGCCTGTGTGCATGTGCGTGTGTTCTGAACCATCTGTTCAGGTGCTCACCATTTTCTGTACTCTCTGCAACCAAACCTGGATCCCGACCACCCCTCGTCAAGAAGATGGCAGGACCAATATGCCAACAATCAGAAGGAAAAGAAGCTACAAGTGCGATTCCAGTGCTTTGGAGACTCAGCAAGAGTGCAAGTCAACACGAAGGAATTATTTTTACTGCAGCAACTGTTCTCCTGAGACTCATTCTTCCTGTATTTAACCTTTCATTCTTGGGGTTGGAAAGAAACACACAGGAAAACCCCAGCCTCGTACGCTGAGTAAATTCGCAGCTAAGCCTGGGCACCAGCGCCGTCCTGAAACAACACAGCCACCTTCCTGTAACTGATTATTCGCCGTGTAACTGAACCAGCTCCTGCTCTCCCCTGATTAAATGCATGCACTCCGAGAACCACATAATGAGGCGATGGCCCCGTAAATATGACGTGTGGTTTCGGTGGGAAATAAACTGTATCCAGCAGCTGACAGGTCACCGCGGGCTGGGCTGACTCTCATCCAGTAATGAAGTTTCACCCGGCCCCCGTGCCCTTGGTAAAAAAGAAAAACACCAAATTACAAAAACCGTCTTACCACACACAAAACTCTCGGGCGGCACGGAGAAGATGCTCTGGCCCTTGAGCGCCGCTGGGTGGGCACAGGTGGCCGTCACGAGGCCCTGCAGCGTCCTGCCCAGCAGCCAGGGAGGCAGCCACTGGAGCTGGCAGTCACAGAGGAAGCTGTCGCTGCTGATGTGGCTGAAAGTGAGACGAAAGGGTCATGTGAGCTGTGACCGCACGGGAGGGACGCCCCCCACCTGGCCTGGAGTGACCCTCCCCTCCAGCCAGCTCTGGCTGCGGTGTCGGCAAGCTGCAGCGGGAGAGCTTTCTCTGACGGTTCCTTTCCGGCGACCTAGAGCTGTGCGTACAGTCTACCTGGAGACTAAGCAACAGCAGCTTCTCGCTCAGCGGTTTAGATTCTGCGTCACGAACACCTGGCGACGCTGACCCTGCCGGCAGAAGGCCCACACTTCAGGCGCCGCCATCTAGACGCCACGTGTGTCCTCTCTGCGACAGCCGCCGCCCTCACGGGACCCCAGGCGCGCGGTCTCCTGGCCTCTGACCATCCGGATGGGAATAGCATGGCCTGTGTGTGTTAAGACACTCAGGTGTGTCCCACTCTTTGCGACCCCATGGAGTGCAGACGCCGGGCTCCTCTGTCCGTGGGGTTCTCCAGGCAGGAATACTGAGTGGGTTGCCATGCTTTTCCCCACCCTCCTATAAGACAGACTTGGAGCTTCCAAGCTCAATCCAAGAGTGAGATCTAAATTCTGAAACAAGTCTCGAGAAGGGCTCTTTTCCTATATGACTGCTGTGTTTTTATCCGGCGGAGCTGCAGGTTTTGTTACATCCAAATGTCAGCCTCACCAGTGTGCTCCCCTCTTGTTTGTATATTTATCTCCACACCAGCGCTAGTCAGGAGGCCGGCAGGAATCGGCTCCGCTCCCTAAATAGTGCTTGTGAGTTAATTGCCACTGCCCAGGGAGCATGAGAACGCACAAGCTGGGTTTTGTGAGGCTCCAACCAAAACAGAGAATATTTTCTTTTTCATTTCTCAGCAACTAAGGATAAGCTTTTTCAACAGAAATCGGAATCGCCATCTCAGCGGACATTCCTTCTTGAGGAGTCACTAGAAGATAAGTCAGCCGAGGAGCAGACCTGCCCTGTTCCTGGAAGACCTCAGGCCATGAGCTCAAGAGTGGAGGTCAGCCTGCCACGAGAGTGGAGACGGAGGGCTTATTACATGGGCTTCCCTGGAATAAATGGTCCCAGGTACATGATGACAAAAGGGGTGCTGAGATGCTCAGAAATCCCAGTAATGTCACACGGGCCAGTTTTAGAGCAATACCTGTCCGCTAACCTGCCCCCTCTCCCATATTCTCCTGTATGTCACTCAGCCTGTGAATCAGCAGAGAAGCCATCAAATCCGTCAACATCAGTAAGGCGGGATGAACCTGAAGGCAGAGAACTACGGCTGACAAAATTATATAAAACCTGCTCTTTGCTCCCATTCCTCACCATTCCCAGATGAGCTGGGCGTCTTCACTTATTGAAATAATTTGGGGAAGTGATTTCTCAAGACTGAAATAATTGAGATCTGAGCCATGATAACTGGGATATTGCCCATATTACACCTTAACATCAACACTGGGTTTTGTATCTATTTGATGGGGTAGGGTTATGCTTAGCGCTGTCTGGAGAGTTGCTTTGTTGTGGTGTTCCCATTGGTGCTACTCTGTTGAGGGTTCCTAGAGGTGCCAGGAGGGTCCTCACAGCTGAGCGTGGAGAAACAGCCAATCCCACTCCACATCTGGAGAGCTCCCCAGAACAGTGGTTGTGGAGGTGCCACGAGGCACCAGAAAACTCCTCAGCAAGGGTGAAGAGCAGAAAGGGGCTCCCCACTGTTGGGGGACCATCCGGAGTGGCTGCCCCTTCCCACAGGGAGGCTTGGGCACCACACATGAATGTCTAGGGGAGACACTGGCTGTCACTGGGAGCCTTCAGGCCTTCACGTCGGGGACAGGGGTGTGTTTCATTTGAACCACACAAACAAACGAGAAAACACACCTGACTTTTCTCCCTGATCAGAAACGTTTTTGGGAAGGGTTAAACCTCACGTCACACAAGCAGGGCATTTTTGCTGGCCCAGCTTCCTGGAGAATTTCACCTCCTCCTGTTAAAACCTCTGCAGATGGAAGCCTGGAGACCTCAGAAGACAGTGGGTGTTCAGGATGGACAGAAGGCTATTCTAGAGAATTTAGGAGTAACAGGCCAGAAGAAGAGGCATGGAGGCAGACATTGGGGACACTGACCTCCCTTCCGCACACACACACCACCTCCAAGACCAGGCCTAGCTTGAAAGGCCAGACTAGGGGGGTCACTGGTGACCCCAAGACTCTGCAGCTCCCTGCTGCCAACGAGCACAGCCGTCCGGGCTCCTGCCTTGCAGCCTCCCCAGCACTCTGCTGGCTTCCATCATGCATTTTCATGACTCCAACTCCAAGTGTGTTTCTAATCATTGCTTGTGGAAATTTACCCAGAGGATGACTAAGTGCACGGCTCAACCTGCCTTGATCCGATGGGGGAAGAAAATGACCAAGTGGGATTACCCATTTCTCCCATCAGAGGGCTGGGCCCAGGGCCAGCCCCAGCTGGGTACATTCAGGAACTGGTGGGAAGCACAGGCAGGGGCCCAGGCTGAGCCTCCAGAACCAAAAGCAGCATCTGGGGGGCAGGGCCGGGGCGGAGTCAAGCACTCGGAGGCGTCCAGTCGTCCCAGCCGGGAAGCCCTGAGGAAGCCCGCGTTTTTAAGAGGCCCAGAGGAAATTCTTCTCTCCCTGTCCTGCTGTCTTCCCTCAAAACACCCTCTTCCCTTTAATCAGATCGTTTTTACTTCCAGCACTATATTTGGAAAGTTTAAAAAACAGGAATGCTGGAAGAAATGTACAGTGAAAACACAGCTTAGATTCTACAATGAATGCTTTGTGATGCTTACTTTATCATGTATCTATCCACGTGTCCATCCTTCCACGAACTCTCGTTCTAAGACCACGGCCCTTCTGAGAAACACCAAGACCTGACAGACGGGACTCTCACAGGACACTGAGTGTCACAAGGCCAGTGCCTGCCTGCCTCCCCTCACTAAGTCCTTCCCAGGGGAACGTCACTGGGGCCTCTTCCTGCTCTCCTTTCCAACCATGGAGACTGTGCCCCTCTATGGCCCATTCCCCGCTCCCCGCCCCCACCAAGGGTCCACCAGGAGGGTCCTCAGGAACGAGGATGAGCTCAGGGTGCAAAGACAGCCATGGGCACGTGTGACTTTGACAGCTACTTTAAGAACCCAAAGCTGCACCTCTAGGCAACTAAAGAATCAGATACATGTACAGGAAGAAGAAAGGAAGCTCGGATGTTGCCACCTCCATCCTTACATGAGCTGCTCTGCCAGGGGTAAGCTCTTCACACCCGTCGCCCCAGGGCCACACTGCAGTGCCAGCATCACCCCCTGCAGACGCCACAGAGGCCCTGGAGACACATGGGGGCCGGGCACCTCCTCTCCATCCCGAAGTCCATGTGACACTCCACGGGGAGCTCTGCCCTGTCCACAGTCCACCCCGCTGCTTAGAGAAAGCCCTCTCGATAAGGGCCCTTCATTGTAAGCACACCCTAAAGATGGAGACCTGTCCTTGATGTAATTAAAGGGGCAAGTATCCATTTTACAGAAGAGAGTTTGTTTCCCATGATCGACAGCAGTGGGTCGCCAGCTGCAGCCTGCAGGCCCCCGCCTGTCTCTGTAAAGGAGACTTTACTGGCGCACGGCCGCACCCACGCATTTATGTATTATCTATGGCTGGTTTCTGCTTAAGAATCAAGCTGTCGTGACAGAGCTCTTGTGGCCCAAAAAGTGGAAACTATTTACTGAGGTCCTGTAAAAAAAAGGGTATTGTCCCCTGATTCAGAATAAGCCCCGAGAGGGCATTTTTTTTTTCCCTAAAAGACAATTTAACTTATAAATGATCCCAAGTGTGAAAGTAAAGTGTTAGTCACTCAGTCATGTCTGACTCATTGCGACCCCATGGCCTACAGCCTGCCAGGCTCCTCTGTCCATGGAATTCTCCAGGCAAGAATACTCGAGTGGGTTGCTATTCCCTTATCCAGGGGATCTTCCTGACCCAGGGATCAAACCTGGGTCTCCTGCATTGCAGGTGGATTTTTTACCACCTAAGCCACCACAGAAGCCCATAAATGATCACACAACTGTTTGGTAGGTAAAATGAAGCTTACTACAAATAAGGTACTTCTTACTCTGAAATCCTCTACTCATGTTAATCTGGGGCCACAGAACCCCGGGTACTTACAGCTCTTTAAGATTCTTCATCTTCACAAAGGCATCAAACTGGACAGATCTGATTGCATTCTCTCCAAGGTTCCTGAAAAGCAACATTCTTTACTTAGGCAAAGAAACACTATAGGTATCCTTCAGGTTAGCCATGTGTGTGAGTTAAGATGCTCAGGGATTTTTCCTGACAGTCCTGGTTTCACTGATGAACCATGGGCAATAGGTCACAGCCCTGTGTCCTGTCCAAAGGCCACCATTAGTGGCTATCCTTTCACCTATATTGACACAAGCACACAGAATAACTGGGAAATAAGCCAGTCTTAAGGGCAGCATCAAAGCTAAGCTGAGGCCTGCTCAGCAAGTCAGTAGGGAAAACTTTTCCAAAAGAATTAAGGTTGCATTTGATTTAAACACAAACTAAGAATCCAGTACCAGAGGCATCAGATGGTGACACTGATCAGCCTCAGGGCTGGCCCTGTCCTCCCAACTCCTGGCTCGGCCCACCGTGTCCCTAAGCCCTGCTGAGCTGCTTAAGGGGAGGCTGAGCCTGAGGCAGGTGAAGGGTCATCAAGGAAGTGGAAGAAGCCCAGGGCCCGAGTCAGCGCTGGGCAAGGGGACAGAGGAAGGTATTTCTGTGAGCCCCAAGAGGCCGTATGTTCGGTAACCGTTGCTGGCACAGGCAAGATGAAAGCCAAAGTTGAAGCTGACTTAGAAGGAAGCAGCTGGCATTTCTGAACAGCCTGTTTCTGGGTTTACAAAGACGTGATTGAATTGCCAGTGGATTCCCCGGCCACCGGGTCCACAGGCCTAGGGTCGGGGGGGCCTGGCTGGGTACTCACAGATGCTCCAAGCCTTCCAGCCCCGAGAACGCTCTCTTGGCCACGGACTTGATCTTGTTGCCGAACAGCGTCCTGCAGTTTCCAAACATCCAGAAACAGAGGTGGAGAGGGCAGGAGAGTGACGAGGGAAGTGGGGGGAGAAAGAACACAGGTCAAGGCGATGCTAGCTGAGAGGTCGGTCTGGGGAGAGGCAGGTGGGAATCTGACCTGGGCTGAGATGATGTGTCTGAGGCACACAGACCCTCCCCTTCTGAAATGAGGTACTTTTATCTTTAGCAGAACTTAACAGTGATGACAAGTAGGAACTCCATGCTCTGTCTTGCCAAAAAAGGCCCCTTGTGGTGGTAAGTGGAAATCACCTCATCCAACCTGGTTATCTCCCCAGGGACCACCCATGGGTGGGGGGTGTGTAGCCACAGTCACAGGGGAGAAAGCGACTCATCAGGCTCCAGTGAGAGCACACGCAGTCAGAATGAAAACTCTTGGAATGAAAGACTACAGCCCACTTCTGAAAACTGCATTCTGGGGATAAAGGTCCCCAAAGGCAGCTGGAAGAGGACAGGACAGTGGGTGTGCACTGAGATGGCAGCCAGGATGCGGCCACGCGGAGCTGCGCCCCTGCCCACAAGGCCCCTCAGCTCTTCAGCAAGAGCCCAGGTTTCACATGAAGCCAGTGGTGCGAGGATCGTCAAATCCCAGACAGACAGGTCCTCAAAGGTTACCTAACTAACGCCTGAACCTGGACCACCCACCCAAGAGAGGGGGCACCCGCCTGCTGGCCACTCTAATTACCATCTCAGCAGTGACAGCCAGAGTTTCCTCAAAAACCCAAACCTGGCACCTGCTATACACCTGGAGGACATGCAAGCCTCTTCCACAGGCTGTGTGATCCGAAGGGCAGTGAGCCTGGACTTGGGGTAAAGGGTAGGGGTGCACTGAGGGGCTGGACACTGGGAAGGAAAAGCATCAGATTCCAGATTTCCCTCATTATCAGACGCTCTGCTGAGTGCCCGCACCGCATTCTCTCCACCCGCGGCTGCACACAAAACCGTTGGCAAACACCGAGATCATGCTGACACGTGTGGCTCTGTGACCGTGGTGCCTACCAGGCTTCTGCAAAGCGCAGGTTAGGAAGGCTGCGGGCTCCCGCCAGCCAGTGTCCGGGAAGTCTCTGAACCACAGGGTGGGGCAGAGACCCCTAGGCACCGGGCAGGTGCTCAGGGCAGAGAGCCCTGGAGAAAGGCCGGCCGCGAGCCGCTCACAGGAGCAGGAGTCTTTGTCCAGATCCACTGAGCATCAGGGGGATGATCGCCATCAGAGCCCAGCCCTGCTTCAGACCTGCGTTAGGATGGGGCCCACGAGGGCCAACAAGAAGCACCAACCACTCTCTGGAAAGAGAAACGTGAGGCTTGAAGAAAGCCACAGATGGGCCCCAAGCCTCCGCCTCACTGCAGAGTCCCTGCGGCCATGCAGGCAAGGACCATGAGGCTACCTCCAAGAGACGGGGTCACAGGCCCCGCGGACCCAGCCCTCGCCAGGCATGGCCTCCGCCTGCTCCCGGGCCGCTGGACCCCAGGGCTGCGCCGGTCCCGCAGCGTCACAGCGGCCCCACGGGGACCCTGAGCTTGGCCCTTGGACGCAGCAGCTCCGGCACCCGCCTCCGAGGGTGAAGAGCACCAAGGCCACTGACCCCTTTGCCCTTTCCTTCTCTGGGAGGTGGTCTGCATGAAGGTGAAAACAACAATCTCATCTTGCAAGAGCTTCCACGACTGCTGTCTGAGGCTTTCATTCTAAGACAAACCAACCCAGCACCCAGAACCCGGTGGCCGTGCCTGCCGGGGCTCTCTCACCGCCGGGCGAGTGCAGCCAGCTCTAACCGGGGGGCGCCGAAGCCCGGCACCTCTGACAGCGTTGCCAACCTCGCACTTACTCAGATCCCCTAGGCCGGGTCACTGCGTGCTCCAGGTCCCAGTAAAGTATAGTGAACTCTTCAGTGAAATCTTCCGTAAATGAGATCCAGGAAAAAAGCTGTGCTTTATTTTATCCGTTAAATATTAGTCAGGTTGACCTCTTTGACAATGAGGGCAGGCTGTTATTTCTAATGGTGACAATAGCAATAAAACAAAATCTCAAATTCTCAATCATTCAGGGGCTGGCTCATCGACCTGTTGGTGGATTGAAACAGGTCCTCCCATTCCCCAGCAGATGTCTATGGGTGGGGGCCGGGCTTGCCCAGCAGACTGTGTGGGCAGAGGAGAGCTGGGGCTGTTGGGGGGGGGGGGGCGCCCCCATCCCATGTGCTGGGGGCCAATGAATGTGGCTGCACTCGATGATGGCTCCCAAGAAAGGACAGCCGGCCTGATGACCCCACACCATTGACCTGGAGCAGACAGTGACCTTGGGCTTCGCCTATCAAACCCTCTCCATCATCCCCTGCCAACCCAGATCTAACTTCACCCCACAAAGACTGAAGGGCCTGTGCCCAGGAATGCCACGGGAGAGCCGGAGCTGTGGGCCAGCACCTGTCTCCCCGTTGCATACAAGTGACTGAATGCTCTTCTCTGTGGCTGACCTGTGCTCCAGAAACCCTGCCCCCTGCCACATGTGGGCCCCCAGCTGGTGTCCCGTTGACACTGTGGAAGAGGGGGGCCGCCGTGTGGGTGAGCACAGTAATGCCGGCCAGCAAGCTCTGGCTGGAAAGCCCATCACCGATGGCTCTGTTCAGCGGCTGCAAGATGAAAGGCAGGGCAGGCTTCACAGAGGGAAGCCTTTTATGGCTCTGCTGCTCACTTGTTCCTTTTTGGAAAGCGTTTTAATTTCGGTCTGGCCTTGAGCCTGGCAGGAAGGACCCCAGGTCCTTGACTAGGGGGGTGCAGGCCACACAGTGTCCCCGGCCCTTCCGAGGGAGGTCCCCGATCTCCGCCCCCAGGCGCTTCCGTGGCAGAGCCAGTCAGGCTCAGGGGACCCGGAGCCCTGACAGCAGCCCCACGGTGGACAGCAGCTCGAGGGGGACAGCCCTCCTCCACACTGACGTGTGCCCCCGACCCCCGATAATGGGTCCAACAGAGTCACCACTCGGCTGCTCAGTGGGGCGACGTGGTGTCAGGGCCACAGCGCAGAGCATTCAGGCAGCGCTCCAGGGAGACCAAGGCAGCTCGGCTTCCTCCCACTTCACGTGACTCAACACAACCATCCATCAGGAAGGGCTGCAAGCTGAACACGGGCTGGCTGACACAGAACCACACGCCCGTGGCCTCGAAGGCCAGGCCTGCCTCACGGGCGGGAGGGCCGCCACGAGCCACTCATGCTGGCTTCTAAGCAGAACACGGGCTGGTGGACACAGAGCCACACGCCCGTGGCCTCGAAGGCCAGGCCTGCCTCACGGGCGGGAGGGCCGCCACGAGCCACTCATGCTGGCTTCTAAGCAGAGCCACGCACCAGGGTCACAGAATCACAGCCCATCTCACAGCTGTGACCATCATGTAACGGTGCCAGTCCTATTTCCCGTCTGCCCATTTCTCATTCCTTACCTCTGAGAATCTGCATCACATAGTTTTCTTTTTCTAACCAAGAAAGAGAATTACTTTTTTTCCTTTTGCGTAGAAGCGAAATACCACCGCGCCTAAGTAACTGATTGCATGTATTTAATGATGTTAAGGAATTACTGTTACCGTCCCCAGTTTCCCCCAATTGTTTGCATCTGTCTGTCTTTTTTGGAAACGCTCAGGAGAGCCTCTGTGCCCAAGATCCTGGCCAGTGGAGCTGGGTGGGAGGAGACTGGAGACTATTCTATAGGTCAGGGTTAACCAGCTGCTTCCAACTAGCCCGTGTCAAGCAGCTCAGCGCAAGCGAGGGATCCAGGCTCTTGGGCTGAGTCCTTGGGACTTTACACAGGACTGTTACAGTAGTCCAGTGGGGAACGGAGAACACGCGAGCGAACAGACCACAGGCAATTAGAAAGTAGCTCCAGACACGGGATGGCTTACGCGGAACCAGAGGTCACATGCCCCAGAGGGTCGCTGCCCTTCACCTGCCAAGGAAGAGCCTCCTGGAAGCTACGATACGCAAGAACCGCCTCCAGGTTTCACGGAACGGACAGGCCCCACACAGGACCCCAACTTCGCCATCGCTTATGCTGGGGCCGGATGAGGCGCTGGAAATGAGGCTTGAGCTGAAGGGCTGCTCAGGTGCCCACACCCCTGCCCATGGCCCCCAGCAGCCGCATCCCGAGCTTGGGGCTCCCCTGTCAATGACAAGCCCCTGTGCCCCATCATGCGGTCCCCTCCCAAGCTTGTGGGGCAAAGCGCCTAGGAGGTGGGGGAGAAGGGAGCATTTTTAGGGGAGAAGAAGGCAGCTGCCAGGCTTTTTCAACCCACTCTCAGAACACAGGATCCTCAGGAAGAGACCTCAAGTCAAAACAGCTGACATGTACTCACCACTCCCAGAGCACCCAAGGCGTGAAAAACACCACTTTTCTAAACAAATTAGAAACGCTAACTCCACAGAAAGACCCTCCCACCACAGCCTTTCCCGGAGCCTCGCCTTCCACTGCCGCTTTCAAAATATTTACTTTACTCTCGTCCTCGGCTTGCCGTCTCCGAAACAGGCCGGGGGAGGTGGGGGTACGAAGCTGTGACCATCCTCTGTCTTGTCCTCCTCCACACCCTCCACTCGAGAGGCAGTAAACAGTAGTAACAGCTCCCACCCCTTGCCTGAATGTTCCCAGGGCAGCCTCGGCGCAGAGCGCTGGTGAGAGGCAGAAACAGCGGTCAAGGAGGGTACAGGGTGGGCTTTGGGTCCGCACAGGCCCTGCCACCCAGCAGCTGTGTGATCTTGGGCAACATCCCTTCCCCTGTTTCCTCAACTACAGAAAAACGCAAAACACAGCTAGGCCTCCTGAGATAGATGTCACACACACTCACACATAGACACACACGCCTCCTGAGATAGTTAGATGTCACACACACTCACACAGACAGACACACACCTCCTGAGATAGTTAGATGTCATACACACACACACACACACACACACACACACACAGATACACGTCTCTGGCGAGTTAGATGTAATACACACAGGCGTGCACGCACACATACACACGCCTTGCAAATTCTAGGAGCTTAGAAAAACAAACCCAAACACCGGAAACCCTGAATGAAAAACAGCTACTGTATCACCCTTGGTAATGACTGTTTCTCTTTAAGATTATGATTGACAACAAAAAGACTGCCCGAAGTCTCTAAACCATCAAGAGTTACTTGGCTTTAGATGTTTAGAGTTTCTAGAAACTGAATAACAGGGCAAGACGCCTTTGAGCAAAGAAAAACAAAAAAGTTGGCTGTTTTCACATCAGTCAAGAACTAAAGAGGAAAGAAGATCTAACGGGCCTCCAAACCCCAAATCTTCAGCCCCAAAAAAACCAACACTCAGGGCAGCAAGGAGACGGCAGGTCAGAGAGAAGTGGAGAGGTCTCTGCCTTCCTAAGCAGACTTTCCTTTCCAAACAAAAGAACAATGAATGTGCCAGTGCTACCCGGGGTGGACCCACAACCAAAGTGGTGTGTGTATTGGTGGGGAGCAGGGGCGTGGAAAGAGTCACCTCTGTGCACCATGCCCACGGATCTTTCAGTGCCCACACTCACAGCTTGCTGAGGCTGTCCAGCCCTGTGAAAGCGCCACTGGTGTCCTCGATCGTGCCCGAAATCTCATTGTGGTCCAGATCCCTGGGGAGGAGAGACAGAAGGCTCAGCATCCAGTCTGCTGTGGGAAGAGAGACCCATGCCTAGCCTGCCACCTTGAAGCTCAGAATATCCCAGTCTATTCCAGATGCCTGGACGGCATGTCTGCCTAAGAAAGCATTAGAAAGACGGCATTAGAAAGCAAACTTATGCTTGCCCGTACACATGGCTATGTTTAAAACGGATCACCAACAAGGACCTACTGAACGGCACAGGGAACTCTGCTCAATGTCACGTGGCAGCCTGGGTGGGAAGGGGTTTGGGGGAGAGTGGATACACGCGTGTGTATGGCTGAGTCTCTTCACTGCTCACCTGAAACTACCACAACAGAGCTTATTGGCCATACCCCAGTGCGAAATAAACAGTGGGAAAAAAAAATTAGAGGTGTGACCACCGGGCCACCCTGCCGTGCAGCCTGGCTTTCTCAGCCTCCCAACCAAGCTGACAGGGGCCTCTGACCAGCAGCTTCTGGGCTCCGCATGCTGCTCCCCAGTGGGCTAAGATCAGCCCCGGGGGAGGGGTGCGGACGGCACACGGGAAAGCCTGCTTTGGATTCTACTCCCCGAGGTTGGACTTCTGGCCACTGCTCTGAGAATGAGTCCAGAAGGTTTCCTAAGGTTCCCGTCTGCTTTCCTACCACCTAGGGTCCCGTCCCTGGACTTGACGAGACACTGTACAAGGCCCGCGGAGGAGGGGGACGGTGAACAGCAAGCCCTGGCACAGGGCCCTCTGCAGCCACCTCCAGGCTGGCAGGTGGGATTTGCACCCTCAACTCCCAACCCCCCCAGGGCCTCCACAGGTGCTGACTCCCAGCCAGGCACATCTGGGTGCTGAGTCAGACTTGTGACCCACTTGCCAGGATGAGAGGACCAGGCCAACTTCTCGGGCCGGTCCCCTCCAACAATGAGAATCACAAGGCCGATGACTCAGCTTCCTGCCCCAGCTTCCAAGGGCAGGTCACCACCGGGCGAGACACCCCACCTGGTGACCATGCCCTGCGCTGCCCCGGTCGGCCCTCTCTGACTTTCCACAAGGTCTCCCACACCTTCCTTTCCGGAGCCCTGGAGACGTGGGCCATGAACAGGACAGGATGCTGCTCTTGGCTCCTGGGAGAGCCAACGGGGCAGGGAGCTTGGACTGTGGAGTGCGTTGGTTGCTCTGACCTTTATTTTACAGCAGCATGTGCAGAGAGCTGCGATTCAGAGGCTGGAAGGGCCTCCTCCTTCTCATCTGTTCCTCCCTATTTGTCCTGAAACACCCGGGACCCGGGGCTGTGGCTTTGTGTGCCTGTCCCCCTGCTCCAGTCCTGGCTGCCAGAGTTTTTTCTCTCTTCTCTGGCCTGCGCCATCTGAACATCCTGGCCGTGTCAGTCAGCACCGCAACGGCTCGGAGGCTGACCCCAGCTTGAATAGCCTAGTGTCCGGGTTCTTTCTCACTCTCCAGCGACGGCCTGGCGTGACAGCTTTCTCAGCCCTCCCTGCCAAGTGCAAGGGCCTTTCTCCCCATCAGACTGGAGCAGCCGCTCTTTCTGCAGGGGGCAGGCCTGGGAGGGAGGACCCGCAACCCTCTGTTGAAATCCAGATGCGCCCCGCCCCCCAACCCCCACCCCATAGCTGGTTGGCTGGTTGTTCTCTGTTGCCTGGAAGTTCTTGGAAGCCAATGGCTGAAAAATTTCAGTCCCAGAAAAGCGCCCTGCAGCAAGCTCTGAAAGTTCCCTCCACCTCACTGGTTGCTGTGAGGAAGGTGACACGACCACCTCCATTGGGTTAAACAACCCTCAGGGACAGACACAGGGCTCCCCCGTCACCTCTCGTGGACATGGGCTTCTGAGCGCACAGTGTCTGCTGAAGAAGTTGAGATGCTAGCCCAAGACACACGCCTCAGTACTGCCCTCGCTCAGATAAAAATGCTCAGGACAAAACCGCGAGTCGCTGTGGGATGGCTCAGGACCCAAGGACGGCCCCCCGGCTGGGCTGCTGTCCCGGGGGGCGGCGTGCGGTCTGGGGAAGTTCCTGCGGCTGGACCCCACGTCCCATCACGCGTAGTGTGGGAACCAGCGCTTGGAGACGAGTTTGAGTCTTCATCATTCTAGGCACCACCCTAAGGGGAATGAAGGACAGTTTTCTGCTCAACCAGCTCTTTTTTGATTTACGATGTTAAAGTTTGAGACCGTGGCAGACACAACTCAGCTATGGATCTAACTGCAACTCAAGACCAGTGAGAAGGGAACACAGTGAAGCAGGTGGCTTGCTGTCTTCTGCTCTCCCATCAACCCAACGGGGAAAGACTTACAAGACACGCAGGCTCTTGAGTCCCCGGAAGGCGCCTTCCGCGATGTGACTGATGGAGTTGTGGCTGAGCCGCAGGATGCTCAGGCTACTCAGGTCGGCCAGGCTCTCCTCGTCCAGCCGGGTCAGGTTATTGAAGGACAGAATCCTGAGGAACGGGAGGGGAGAGCAAACGTGGTCACCATTGGGTTGCTTGGTGTTGTCCCTTCTCCTCTCCCGATGGTGGAGCCGGGTCAGCCAGTCGTCTGGGTCCAAGTGGGAAGGGACATGGCCACCAGAATCCCGAGGGCAAAGTGGTTTCACAGCTAGAAACCCACCAGGGCTTGATGCCCATGGAGCTTGACTCTTGGAAGGAGATCTGTAAACAGAGCACTACAGGGTCGTTCAACAAGCAACCACAAGGCTCCAACCCCTTCCTACACGTCGTGTCCGTGGCTGGTCCTGATTCAGGCCACGGAAGACTTCTCATGGCTGTGGCCGGAGACTCTCGATGGGGCCCCAGTGGGTTCTCACAATGAGCGAGGCAGCCGGACAGCCTCCACCCTCGGCCAGCAGAGGGCGCCACCAGGCACTGCCTGGAACGAGACTTCCTCAGCGAACTGTAGGCCTCACCTGGGCGGCGCCCTTGGGACCAGTGTCCCTCCAGGCTTCCTTGCCCTCACCTGAGCCAGCCTCTTAGCATGATCTCGCTACTGTAAGCAGGTCAGGACCACACCTCCAATCACACACCTTCTTTGAGCGTCAGAATCAAACTTTCCTCCCAGCACACCCCCTGCACCTCTGATGTGGCTGTGGGTTGTGACCTAGTGTATTAGTCATCTGTCCTTGA
This sequence comes from Dama dama, assembly GCF_033118175.1. Lineage (NCBI taxonomy): Eukaryota > Metazoa > Chordata > Mammalia > Artiodactyla > Cervidae > Dama > Dama dama. Next base: position 39,733,383 of record NC_083704.1, on the reverse strand, counting down.
AAAAATGGGAACTCTGGGCTGGGGCAGGAGGAAGGAAAATAAATTCAGAGATTAGTAAGTATGTTAAGGTAGCAGGGAGTGACAGTTTTTCTCTCCTGGAGAAGTCAGGCATGGTGTCTGTCAGTTGCAAAGACCTGGCAGGAGATCAAAATTACAACCTCACCTGCAATTAAAGAATTCAGCTTAAAGGAGGGGCGGGACACACACGTGGAAAGCAGCCCTAAATCTGGCTCCAGGGTTACCTGGGTGTCGAACACAGTGTGAAGCTGGTCAGGACACATTCCCGTGACTGCCTCTGACCCTTCTGAAGGGCACAGGAGGCAGGCCAAGGGGGGCAGGAGGAGGCGTCCCTCCCCATAGCCTCAGCACCAGGGGGCACACACCCTCCGCGATTCAGCGGGCGGGTGGCTCCTCGCCTGTGCAAGTGCATGCACTCCAGGGGATGAGAAGACTTCTGCTTCCCCACGGCTCTGAGGCCTGGACCGTGGAAAACCAAGGGTCCTGGGAGCTCCCGAGTGGGGTCCTGGCCCAAGGGTAGCCTTTCAGAAGCCATCCTAGTCCATGTGAGGATACCGTGCAGCTCCACGGCCTGGAGGGGGCAGGGAGCCAAACCCAAAGGGTTATTCACACACACACACACACACACACACACACACACACAAAACTATCGATTTTTACATTAGGTAATGATGGACTTCACTGAAATATAAACTCCAGGTCAGTATGGGGTGGGCTGAGGGGGAAGGAGGAGGGGGGAGAGGGGAGAACGTGGACAAATAGATAAAAACACAACCTGCAAAAGACTCAGTACTAAGTTTAAACAGGGTAAACACATAGAAATTCCTTACTGTCCATGTGTCACCATTGCTCGGGTTCACTGTCTTTTCTGTGAGCCCCAATATAGACATAACTTGCTTTACTGCGCTTTGAGGATACTACACTTTTTTTTTTTTTAAACAAATTGAAGATTTTGGCACCCTGTGTGGCTGGGTGATAAACAGCATTTTTCAGTAATAAAGTATTTTTAAATTAAGATCTGTACATCATTTTTTCAGACATAATGCTACTGCACACTCCCCAGACTACAGTGTAGCAGAAAGACACTTTTCTATGTACTGGGGAGCCAAAAGCGTGGGATGTGCTTTACAAGGTGGTCTGGGACTAACTGCACAGTACCACTGGGGTCTGCCTGTAGCCGCTCTCTCTATACAGAAGCACATGTTACGGGCTGCAGCCGTTTGTGGGCAGAGGCTCTCAAAAGAGCTGTTCTTAGACAGTGGTCCCTGCTAATCTGAAATGGGGAGCAGAGTCTAGAATAGGTGAGAGTCAGGCTCTCAGGTCCTTGGAGTCCCTCCCTGCAACAGGCCCTCAACACTCCTCCCAAGCCCCTGTGCGGTGGGTCACGGGGCCCAGGGCTCCTGAGGCTCTGGAGGAGGCACCCCCGGGTGCGTCCACTGTCACCCGCAGAGCTGGTGGGACACTCACAGCTCGTGCAGCTTCTGGCAGAAGCTCCAGCCGTCTCGGTGGATCCGGGAGATGGAGTTGTTGCCGAGGTGCAGCTGGTGCAGGGCCGTGAGGCCGTACAGCGAGCCGCTGTTCACCTCCACCAGGCTGTTGTACTCCAGGTGCCTGCCACGACAGCCCCACGTGCGGTGAGTGTGAGCGCAGATCCCCGGGGTCCCGCACCCACCCGCCCACCGGACGGTGAAGGAGCCGCTCCCTGCCATCACACCAGGCGGCACTGAGGATCTGACGACACTGCTGGAGGGACTCGTGATGGGTGTGCACTGACGTGTGTGCACACACCTGGGGGTGGCAGGGAGGCAAAGCCACACAGACGGTGGTGAGGATCCAGGCCAGCTGCGAGGGCTCACAGGCCACAGGGAAGCTCCTAGAAGCAACCTTCTGAGTGGCATACAAGCGAGCCAGCAGCACACGGGCAAGGAGCTCGGAGCGGAGAGCAGGGCCCGTTCAAGGCAGAGAGAGGAAGACAAGGGGGCAGCTCTCATCACTATCCCTGTCTTACAGATGAGCAAACTCTGTATGAGGCTGAGACAAGCAGGGTAACCTAAGCCTTGTTCCTCAGTTCAGCCAGTAGTGAGGGGCCAGAACTCAGAGCTAGGTGAACCAAGCATGGGCCTGGGGCCACTGTGCCAAGACATGGCTTGACATCTGGAGTCAAAATACTGCGACTTAATTCTCAATCCTGTCACCTGGCTGGTTGAAGGAGCCTGAACAACCATGAAGTGGAGATGCCCAAGAAGTATTGACTCCATAGGGCTGTGCTGAGGAGGCAGAAAACGCAGGTCAGAATTTCAGCTTTGTGCTGAGAACTGAGCTCCTGCTTAAGTTCAGTAAGTAGGGATGTAAGTCACCATCAGACTTCTTGACAGCGCGGCCACAGACGATGCGCCACCTCACAGGACTGGCCTTGTGACCAGAAGCTACTACTTCAGATGCTGCTCCGCATGCACGATCACAAGGGCTTCGGGCAGCTGGGCTTTGCTTTTCACATCGTCTGTTTTCTGCGTCTGCTCAAAACGTGAGCCCTTAATTTATAACTAACCTCTAAGGTAACTCTTCCTTCACCCCGCAACTTGCATGAATTTGTTCAACAGAAAAACCAAATGGTATGTGCTAAGAACTCTGTTTTTCTGAGAATGCACTCTGACTCCCAGCCCACCCAGTGCATGACCACCTGGCTTCCAAAGTCCAAAATGACAGTTTCAAGGATGTCAAGGACAAGTGTTCTTGAATATATAAAAAGAGACAGAGTTATGCAAAGGTGAACAATGAAGACAGTGAGAAGCAAAGCTTCGCAAGGCTAAGCTGTCTTTTACAAAGTATGTGTGCGTGTGTGTGTGTGTGTGTGTGTGTGTGTGTATGAAAGGTATGCACATTGAGATGCTCCTGATAATGAGGAAGGCACAGGGAGTTGATGGAACTGGACCTGGAGTTTCTGGGTTTTGTTTCAGTTGCAAAGATAATTGAGCAAGGACACAGATGGAGTGGTGTAACTTGTAGACCAAAGGGCTTCGGCGTGTCTTGAGCAAGTTAAATCACTGACCATAAAGCAAGAAATCTCATGATGACACACCAAAATGTAAGTGGTATTAGTATATGAACTTGGAAGGAACAACCAGCAGAACTACAAATAGAACACAAAGATAGAACATGATGAGAAGTGACTGCCTGCCTCTTGTGAGTGGAACTGGGAGTGGGGGGAGAGACTGGGGGCTAGGGTTGGGCAACAACTGCTTTTCTTTACTATCTGATTTAGCTCAACTATTGAGTATACGTTTCTTTTGATTAAAAATAAACAAATATAAATATTTAAAAGTTGAAGCTTGGTAACTGCCTTGTCTGACCCTCTCCGGACACTCTTCTGTTCCTCTGTTAGGCAGGCAAGCCCCAAGACTGTCCACATCTGGCTGGAGCAAGTGCTCCCTTGACAGACATGGAACATCTGCAGTGAGGGGCTTGATTAGCTCACAAAACAGAAATAAATCTCTCAGGATGAACTATACATTCTTTGGCCCACCTGCACATCAAGAAAGACTGTCAAAACCAAAGTAGAGGGAGAGGGAACTTCCTGTGGCGTGTGGGAGAGGGGAGAGGATGTGGGAAGGGAGCCCACTGTCCGCCAAGGAGTGGGGGGCAGGGGTATAATCAGGAAGAACAATCTGACTCCATAATAGATGTTCCCTGTACTTTAACCTTTGTATTCTATCTCTTTTGCTTCCGGTTAAGAATGCTGCCTAGAGTATGAAGAATACTAGGCCATATGACGCTTTTCCACTCATCTAGAGACAAGAAGTTGCAGAGCTAAGAATAACTTTTGTCTGGTCGGAGGTTTACTGAACGTCAGGACCTGACTTACCATGGATGGCTGCAAGATCAAGGGATTCCTACACCAAGGCTGTTGGCTGTAACAAGGCACCATGCTCCTCTCTCACTTGGCCTTTAAAAATATTTTCTTGAAACACTTTGGGACTCTGGCTTTTCTTGGGGCATGAGCCACCCATCTCCTCGCACGGCCCTGCAATAAACCTTTCTCTGCTCCAAAGTCTGACGCTGCAGTACTGTTTGGCTGCATTGTGAGTTGGGCACCTGAGCGTGCATTCAGTAACAGAGGGAGTGGAAATGGGAGAGGGGAACAGCCCTAGCAAAGCGGCCCCTGCCTTCCATCCTCACCAAACAGCTCACTTTACCAAATCCTCTGAAACTCTCCCAAGAGATTATCCTAGCCTGCAAGGAAAACACCCCAAGAGGTAGCAAAAGATCCCAAAGACACTGAGGAGGGCCACCGCTGAGGTCCCCAAGGACAGGGGCTGGGTCCAGCCGAGGCCCCAGGGGATTGCTCAGGGCCCTGCAGGAGCCCCGGCGCCCGGCCCTGACTCACAGCGCGTGCATCCTGGCCAGCCCCCAGAAGGCGCCGTCCGTCAGCTTGCTGATGTTGTTTCGCTGGAGCCTCAGCACCTCCAAGCTGTCGAGCCCCTGGAATGTCAGGCCCTCGATCAGCCGAATCCGATTCCGATTGAGGTCCCTAAAGAGATGAGGCCAGCAGTTCAGAGCATCCACCACCCATGCCCCGCCCCCCCCCCATAGCCATCACCAGGTGGTCCCCAGGGACAATCCCAGGAGGCGGTCCCGGGCATCACAGACATACCACGGAAGCCCATGTGCCCAAGACACCAACTGGCCACTGTTAACATGTGAAAGGGAGCCCATGGCTCCTAGAAGCTGGTCCCCTTGCACCCCAGAATGGGCAAGCGCGCCTGTTTCCTCCCCCATAACCGTGACTCTGCAGTGAGGACACGGTGTGACTCAGGATATGAACGTCTTAGGTGAGACATCTCTTAGCTCAGCAGCAGAAACCACCATCAGATGCGTCAGCCCAGGAACTCGAACCACTAGATACTGGTGGCAACTTCCCACCAACTGCATTCGGGAGGAGGTGCCTGGAACCACCATGAAGCACACTCACGGGCCTCCAGCCCCTGTGTGATGAGACCTCAGTGAACCAAAAGATTTCAGGAAACTGGGTGAGCTGGCTACATTGGTAACACTTGGGAAGGGAGAACACAGCCTGCCCAGTGAGCCCTTGGTTTTCCCCAAATTCTTCTGCAGTGTCTCATGGCGCATACCAGGTCCTAAGCATCAGCGAGTCTCTCTGGGACCCCCCGCCTGGTGTGCACGGGGAGCACAGCAGTGAGAGGAGGGGAGCACGCCGTCTTGCCACCACACCTGCCCCTGAGCAGCCCATTCTGCTTGAACCAAAGCTCCAGCATCAGTGTGTTCTCCCAAAATACATTTTTCTCCTACCAAAAAAAGGACGCTGGGAAGGCAAAAAACCGGGGAACAGGCAGTCCGTCAGGTTTCGGTAAATAGAGGTTTTCTTGACTCCAAACCCTGGGCCATTCTAGGACTGCGGTCATTTGTGGTAGTCAAAAAACTAAACAAACACATCCTTTCTTTACAAAAAAAAAAAAAAAAAAGCCAATCAACTACCTTATGAGACCGAGGAGATGAAAACAGTGACCCTATCTCTTGCTTCCTACCTCTGGCTACACTAAGTTCCTCTCTTAACTGCTCAAGCAGCACTGGACCCCATAATGGCCACTGTACAGATTACATGGGTTCCTTAAAAAGAGAAAAAAACCACAGAAACCTCGCAATAAATAAGGACTCCAGTCCACACAGGCTATGTATTAGCCAGGGTCAGCTAAGCAGCAGGATTCCTCACTGTGTTCTGGAAAGTGCTGAAGAGGACCGGCCTGTATATCCTCAGAGGATCTTTTCTCAGCAACCTGGGGCAGTTTGCAGGCTCCAGACCCAGTGTCTAATTTGCTTTTATTAGGTGCTGCCGCAGGGCCATCAGTGGTAGTTTATGCAGAGCCCGACCGAAAGGGGAGCAAGGGAAGTGGGTGCATTTGGAACGCTCCTGGAGGAACTCTGGTCTCCATAAAGTTTGGCTAAGCTTAATTACGGCACAGGTCTCTGGACTCACAGTTGTGTCAGCCGGGGTAACTTGAATGCTTTCACAGGAAGCTGGGTGATCCTGTTTTTGCTCAACCGAAGCGTTAGCAGTGACCGTGACAGACCATCAAATGCTCCTGATTCCAGGGTGCTGATCCGGTTGCTTGCCAGGTTGCTGGAAGGATTCAGGAGAGAAAATGCAGGGGTCAGTAGGAGGCCTTCCTTGTCTTGTTACAGACACCAGACCTGGCTGAGTTGGGAAAACAAGCTACAACACACCCAGCAGGCTGGGTTTCCAATGAGACATTTGTCATCCTGATGCCGCACAGCCCATCTCCACTCCCAGCCTCAGGTGTTAGGACCGTCTTCAGACGTGACAGAGGCCTGGCTTGTTCGAGCCCAGTGCTCACCCCGCTTTCAGCCAGGGTGACTACTCCAGGAGGGAAGTCAACGGCCTCCACTCCAGCTGGGCTGCTGCAGGAGTCCCTCCTTGCCAGCCACGACCCAAGGCTCAGGGTTCAAGGTTGGTGAGAAGAGCCTTAGAAAGCAGAAAGTCCACTGTGAGGCAAGGTCAGAGAGGGTTTCACAATTTGGGGAAATGGCCTTTAATTCTGAAGTGGATCCCATTGTTTGACTTCTAAATGTACATAAAACATTTCATTTTAACCATTTCAAATGCGTCAGAGAAACATTCTAGTGAAGGACAACTGCACATGAATGGTTCTCAGCGGGGGAGAGGGAAAGGAAGTGGGGCCACAACACTTTTCCTTCCACCTTCCCTGGACCAATGCTGCTTGTTGTGCCTTAAACAAAAGAGAAAAGACCAGACAGAATTTTCTACATCAGAGTTGGGAAGGGAAGGAGGCATTCTTCATCTCCATCCGGCAGAGGCCCAGCACAGGGCATGTGAGGATTCTTTGCAAACAGAGCTGGACTGTTTGTTCTTAACACTCCAGATTAAAGAAGAACATTCTGTGTGATGAAGATATACCGGCCAGCTTCTGCCAAAACAGAGAGTCCCCCTGCTTTCGTGCAGAGAGAGAGAAGGTCACTGCGAGGCAGTTCAGCAGGGGAGGTGTTTTTGTCCCAAGCAGGGTGGTGGTGGGTGGCCAGTGGACCTCCTTTGGAAGCCCCACTGGGGGCTGAGCACCACTCCATCAGCTGAAGGATCGGCCAAAGCCTCCCGCTTCCACCTCGGGCACCTTGATGCATCCTAAGAAAAAGACTGTTCTGCTCCTTGGACATCTCAAAAATCTGTGCACCCGGCCTTGGTCTCTGAACTGATGGGTCACAATGACCCATAAACCAACCTCACAAACAACCCTTAGAGTACTCAGTGGTAACCCAAGAGATGAGAGCTCGCATGTCATCTGAAGACGCCTCTTTAGCCTGAGTTTTCAGTTTCTTCCCTAAAATAACAGTCTCCTACCAACAAGCAGCGGGTTAACTAGGTTTTGACTGTTTTTCTTCTGTCTGCCATCAGCGGGCGTGAGACAGGGCAGAACAGAAACAGACCAACAGTCCAACGAAGCAGGTCGAGAGCACTCAGAGGACGGGTAGGCACTGGCTGGTGGAGTCTCTGCAGAGGGGCTGCCCTCCGCTGTCACTCACCTAACTACTCCCCACCTCTTCTCTAAGCTCGCCTAGGGGGCAGCCCCTGGAAGGAGGAAGAAACCCGGCTTTGTGGTCCACAAAGCCACGCGTTTTAGCACGAGATGGTGCTCTGAGATGGTCTGTCCCCAGGTCAGCTCCCTCGCCCACGTGTAGTCAGAACAGCACCGCTGACTTGGACATGCTGAAAATGTGGACCTGGGGCCCCTGCCCTGCTGAGGGCACAGATGACAGGCATGTGCCTGGCCCACGGACTCAGCCCGGCATCCACCAGCGTCCAGACCTGGGCAGTGCGGGCAGACCCGACGCACTTACAGCTCCTTGAGGGGCAGTCCATGTGGGAAGCAGGTGCTCCGGATCTCTGTGATGTTGTTGGCGCTGAGATCCAACACTTGCAAGGAAAGGTAAGCCTTCAGCTGACTCCCCTCCACGCTGCGAATCCTGTTGTGTTGCCTAAAACACACAGGGCAGGTGAGTCCAACATGTCATTTTGCAAAGAAACTATTTTCCTCAACACTTCTAGACATTTTTTCCCCTGCAGTTTCAGAGAATTACAAATGCTATGACACTCGCAAATGAGATCTCCCATCCTTCTTTCCATCAGGTTATTACCTGTAGGCCGGAAGCTAGACAGAACATTAAATTCTTTGCCTGTGACAAGTTTGCCTGCCCAAGTTCTAAGCCACACTGCTCTCCCCAAGGACAGGAACGTGGAAGTGATATTTTGGCCATGTGGAGAGCAGCCTGGCATGACCAGAACTCAGAACTCACTGGTACACTTTCCCACAAAGGATGTACCCCATGCAACCAGCCAGCTTTTGAGGCTGCTCGTGTCTAGAATCTTCAGAATCCAGGCCAACCCCATCACTCACAAGAATGCAGGCACCAGAGCCCAGCATCCAATTTAATCCAACTGAGCGCATCATTACACACTTCACATTTTACTGACACCTACCATGTACCAGGCGTGTCGACAGGCACAAGGGATTAAAAAAAAAAAAGTGCACAATCCTGCCAGCCTAATAAGGGAAACAGGAATTCAGCACTGGGTCTAACTGGAATCAAATCCCCTGCATCTCTGACCCTACCCTCTTGAAAGTTCCTCAAGTTTCCTCATCTGGAAGATGGGGCCACACCCCCTTACTTTAGGGATATGAATGGTCCCACCTGAACCACACTGCTGTGTTTGGCAGATGTTCACATATGTGTTCAGTGTTCACCTTCCTCCGAGACTTATTTGTCCTTGAATCCTCTTTCTAAAAAATACCACTGTCTCACCCACCAACCAGTATTTATTAATCAGCAGAAATCTGACAAATGCCAACCAAGGCTGGAAGGAGCAGGCCAGCCCCCTTGTGGGTCTGGCTCTGCCTGGCGGATTCAAGCCGCCACAGCCCAGATCCTGGTATCCAGATATTTCAGACCCCGTGGAGTTGGGCGCTGTGCTTCTGGTTCCACGCGCTCACTGGGGCCAGCTTCTGAGTAAACAGTGTCGGGGGCTCCAGCCAATCCAAGCAGTCTCGAACACGACACAAGGGAGCCAGGCATCGCTCACCAAGTGGCATCTCTTTTAAACAAACACTTGACCAAATCAGTTCCAACAGGCATAAACAAGGCCCTCTTTCCCAGAAGCTCTGGGCCTTCTCGCTGATGCCTTTGTTTTCTTCCCATCTTTCCCAGGCCTTGAACCCGAAAACCCATTTACGAGGGTACAGCTCCCTTTACGCACAGCAGAATCTCCCTGGAGTGAAAGGCCACTTTTTTCCCTCCATGCTCCCCCCGCCAAACTACTTCCTTTGAGTTCTTTATTAAGTTGTTAATAAAGATAGTCTCTTCAGTTTTCTGACTCCCAAATAAAAAGGAAGAAAAAAAAAGAATAGAAAAGGAAACCTTTATTATGTAAAGTATGGGAAAAAAGAAGGAGAAATAAAGGGAACAGAGTTGAGCCTCATCCAGGAACTCTGAATGCAGTACCAGGGAGCCAGGAAAAAGAAGGTCTAAGGAAAGAAGGGGAGGGGCGCCGCTGGCCCCAAGTCGCACAAAGAGGGACCGACCGTACACAGTCCGAGCGGCCACGGGACAGCTGCAGGCCACCCCCAGCGCTCCCCCGCGCAGGCTTCCCTGTTTCTTTCATCTTACACCTTCTTTCTTCTTTCTCATCTATGTATTTATTCACCGAATCAAACATGTTCTGGGCCCCACTCTGTGCCAGGCCCAGGCTGGAGGAAGGATGCTGTGATGAAGATGGGTCTCTTTCACACGCTGGAAAGAGTTCCCTGTTGAGCAGAAGAGGCAGCCATGGAGATGGGGAACAACGGAGCGTGGGAGTGAGGATGGGTGAGATCTGCCAGGAGGCAGAGAGGAGCTGGGGTGGATTCTGCCTGGAAGAGGCTGCGGGGGCCAGCTCCAGGGTGGGGGGTGGGTGAGGATGCAGGCAAGAGACGGGCAGGGCAGAAGCAGAGGGACATCAGGCGAGGCCTCAAGAGCCTCTGAGGAGTAGGGCGTCTATGTCCCAGGGGCCCAGGTGAGAGGTGGTGGCAACAGAGACAGGGTCCACAGGATCAGGGCACCACAGAATGGTGATGCTAAATTTTCTAGTTCAGAAATGTTAAGAAAACCAGGTAACTTGGCTTTCCTGGTGGCTCAGTGGTAAAGAATCTGCCTACAACATAGGAGATGCGGCAGGAGCCGTAAGTTCGATCCTTGGGTTAGTAAGATCCCTTGGAAAAGGAAATGGCAACCCAGTCCAGTATTTTTGTTTGGCAAATCCCATGGATAGAAGCCTAATGGGCTATAGTCCCTGGGGCCACAAAGAGTCAGACACAACTTAGCGAGTACAGAACAACAACAACGAGCTAATGGGCTACCCCTTCCATCTTTACCCCCTTCTGGCCTACTCTCAACTCAACATTCAGAGAAATCCTGTCAGGGCATCTCTCAGAATGGGAAGAAACATTTGCACATGTATCTGATAAGGAGAAAATAACCAGAACACACAGGAACTACAACTCAGCAACCACCACACAAGAAACCCCAACAAGTTGAATAAAAAATGGGCAAAGGCCTTGAAGAGACATTTCTCCAAAGACGATAAATAAACACATGAAAAGATACTCAACATCACAGATTGTTAGGGAAACTCAATGAGTTAGAGCCCCAAACCTACAGCATGACCACTACTAAAGACAAAACAAACAAAAACAGGAACAGTAAGTGTGGGACAGGGTGTGGAGAAGCTGGGATCCTGGTACAGTTGCTGAAGACAACGGTATGGTGGTTCTTCCACAAAGTAGGCACAGAATTACTAGCATGGGCCCCAGTAATTCTATTGGGTATCCATCCAAAAGAAATGAACGTGGACCTCACAGGGATCTGTATACCCACATTCACAGCGGCATCACTCACAGTAGCCAAAAGGTGAAGCAACTCCATCAGTGGGTGAATGTATGGATGGATGGACAAACCCCACAGGTGTACACGTACGGTGGACTATTATTCAGCTTTAGAAAGGAAGTTCTGACAGACATTACAGTATGGATGAATCCTAAGGACACTATAGTAAGTGAAAAATGCAGGTCACAAGAGACAAATATTTCATGATTCCACTTCCACGAGGTACCTAGAGCAGTCATATGCATTGAGACAGAAAGTGGAGTGGTGCTGGTTGCCAGGGGCTGGGGTTGGGGCATGGGGGGTGGTTTAATAGGGGTGGAGTTTTCATTTTCCAAGATGGAGAAAGCTCTGGAGACTGGTTACACAACACGAGTGTACTTACCACTACTCAACTGTACACCTAAATGATTAAGATGGTACATTATATGCAATGTGTATATGACTACAATTTACAAACAAAACAAAGAAAAAAAAAACCAAAGCAATTCACAACGTGTATTTGTTTAAAACTCGAGTAACAGCTCTGTGTCTCACTCAGGACTAAGTCCGCACAACAGCCTCCAAGGGGCACGTGAGCTGCCACACACCTGCCCTGCTGCCTCACTTCCTGCCCTTCCGCCTTGTACCTTGCCCAGAATGCTGGCCCTTGGACGCAGCAGGCAGGATCCTGCCTCAGCATCTTTGCAAATGCCTTTTCCACCTCTTGGAATGCTCTTCCCCCAGAGATGCGCAGGTCGCACGCCTTCACTTCCTTTCCATCTTTGTTCACATGTCACCTTTTCAGTGAGGTGGCCTGAGCAACATTCTCTAAAACTATAAGCCTCTGACTCCTAATTTCTTTCCCTCATACACATACAAATACACGCACGCAGGCACACACACAGACACTCATTCACACTTTCCCCTCTTTTGCCCGCTTTATTTCTTGTAATATTTCTATCATCTAATACTCCCAGTATTTAGTTTATTTCTACTTTAACATCTCTCCCATCAGGATGCAGCTCCCTGAAGGCAGAGATGTTCATCTGTTTTGATTATTGTGTCTCCAACCACTAGGATAGTGTGAGGTACACAGTACGTCCTCAGTAAATACTTGTTGAAGAAATCACAAAGAATGAATACAGACTGAATTCAGAAAGGCTGAACCCACAGATACAGATTTGGGACTCACCTGAACATTTAAGTAGGTAGCACTAGAGATAAGAACCCACCTGACAATGCAGGAGACGAAAGTGACGTGGGTTCGATCCCTGGGTTGGAAAGATCCTCTGGAGTAGGAACTGGTAACCCACTCCAGTATTCTTGCCTACAGAATCCCATAGACAGAAGAGCCCAGCGGGCTACTGTCCATAGGGTCACAAAGAGTCAGACACAACTGAAGCACAGCATTCCACAACATTTAAGTAGAAGAAAACCATGCAAGCAGATGAGTATAACCAAGAAACATGAAGGAAAGAGTTTGCCAATTGCTCTGTAGCAGCTCTGCTCAGAGGCAAATGACCTAGCCCACGGTGACTTCAGAGCTTCTTGCGCGTCATCTTCTCCCCCAGGTCTGGTCTCTCTGCTCTAGACTCTAGCCCAGTGCCCTGATTAAACTCTTCCCAAATTCCTCATGTTCAGGAAAGCTGACCCCACAGCTCTGTCTCCCTTCTCTCACAGAGCAAGAATCACATCTTGTTAGATGTTTCTGTGGACCCCAGGATTTCACCCAAGGCCAGCTGTTCTTCATGGGCTGAACACGCTGCAGCACTGAACAGGCCGCGAGCAGAGCCCTGCCTCAGTCTGAATCCCCACACACCCCTCACAGGTGTGAACTGCAATCAAGCGGGTGTCAAGTTCTATGCCCCTTGGGCGTACATGACCTGACATGAAGCACACACTCAATAAAGTACAATGAGTTCTTGTTTTGATTAGCCATGTTCGTATCCTCAGAGCCAGGATCAGTATCCAGTTTGTGGGAGGTGCTCTGGAAAGAGAAGGAATATGGTTTCCTATTTGTCTGCCACATTACAATGCAAACGGGCAGGACCGATTCCTCTCTAGGGAGCAGAGAGCTGACTCAGAGCTCTCACTCTTAGCTTCATGCACGACATGAGTCTGTTCCAGCTGGAGAGTGTAAAAAAACCCTGACACTGAGAGACGGGCCTCCTTGGGGCGCTGTGCTTCAAAGTAAATCCCAGACTGAAGCTTCTGCGGGACTCAGGGGGGGCCTAGAGATCTGATGGGTCCCTAATAATCCCCTTTCTCACTCCTGTAGCAAGTGGGACTCAGGCCCACACCCCTAACCCAACCCACCAAACCCCACCCCCTCGGGACACCCCCTCCAGACACGCATCCCTCTAGGTTAGAGCAACAGCCAGTAGGCAGGGGCAGCCTCCCACGCCCCCTCAAGGGGTGTCCTACTTTTCTAAAACTCCACCTGTTTTTACTGCCATGTGACCGTGAGGGCCCCTATCAGTCCTTTAATGTAACTACCTGTCCAGTTTTCAAGAAGGTCCACACTCAACACTGTAATCTCTTGAATCTTTGTCCAAGCTCTTCTTGACAACAGCCGACCAGTTACGGGACACCTGTATGTCACAGGCCCTGGTGATGGCTCCATGAAATAACACTGTGATCTCACAAGGAAGGTACTCTACTTCACCATCATCTCCGGTTTACAGCTGAAGACATCGGGACTCTGCCTGCGGTCAGCCCAGCTGGGACACGAGAGGAGCCAGCACGCGAGCCCAGGGGAGGAGGAACTGCCAGTCCATCTGAAAGGCTCTCTAGGCAGAATTTTAAGTGCACCACCCCAGGTTCAATCTGTAAGCCTTCGCCTGAGCTTGGCTAGATGTGAATGCTGGCCGCCTCTCCCCAGGTCAGCAAAGACGGTCTGCGTCATCGGTCTCAGCCTGGCCTGCTTTTTTGAACCAGCCTCCCAAAAGCCTGAGTGACTGATGAGTCTGCAGAGGGCGAAGGGAGCCAAGCTCAGCAAGTAAGGCAGAGGAAGCTCTAGTTCTTAAGGATACTCTGGATGGAAAGAAGAGAACAGTGCAGACAAGCTGCAAAGCGATGCTCTTAGGTTTACAAAGACTGAGGAGAGGGGAGGGGAGGGGGCAGTGCCACGCGAGGACCTCTACTGGTGACAGGGACTGGGGGGGCAGGGGGCAGACCACGCCGCCTGCATGTTCATCCCGGGTTGCTTTCCCCCTTGGGCTGCCCTCTGGGGCACAGAAAACTTAATACGGCAGAAGTCTATTAAACCAACACCTGTTAAAGGCTTCACAAATAAAATCAGGCTTCAAAGGCGGAGAGCGGCAAGATAAGCTCTCTCCACTTGGCCATGTTCTCAGAGCTGATGTTAAATTAGACAGGAAAACAGACCGAGGCATTTGAAACCAACATTTAAAAGTTTTTATCGTAAGTGACTGTTCCAGTACAGTTCTGTAAACTGGGGTTTATAAGGTAGTCCTGTGAGCGGTGAGAAAGATCTCATGTCACAGATAACAGCCAGGAAGAAAGGGCAAGGAGATCAAAGAAGGCAGGGTCAAGAGGGGTCAAATGGATTATTGCTGGTTGCTGAAATTATGCACCTACTGTCTACACCAGGTGTCAGCAACGTATTCTATAATGGGCCAGATTTTAAATATTTTAGGCTATCGGGGTCATTTGACTTCTGTCATGACAACTCAATTTTGACACTGGGGTGTAAAAGTAGCCAATATGTAAACCAATGAGTGTGGTTGTGTTCCAATAAAACTTTATTTACAAAAACAAGCTGTGAGCCAGATTTGCCCCCCTGCAGTTTACTGACTCCTGGTCTATACTTCAGCAACTAGTTTGGGTTTCTGGGGACAGGGACCCAGATTCTAATTCTAGCTCTGATTCTAATTCTGGCTTTAAAACTGTGTGCAAATCACTCTTTTTGGATCTGGTTTAATCACCTGCAAAATGAGGCTAAGTGCCTCACTGCAACAGAGAGAACCTACAGTACTCCCTATAGTGCCCAGGTCAGACTTCACTAATCCATGCCTTCCCCACCGATGCCTTCTCTACCCCTTCAAGAAATGAAATGGAACCTAAGTTTACACCACTTATTATGCACCTCAGATGATGATCCAGGTTCCTGACTGGGGCCAGTGGAGCAGGCAGGCTGACAGGGTGATCTGAGAACAGATTCACACTTGTGCATCCTCACTCTTCTCAGTTCTTCCAGTAAGGCAAAAAGAAACACACCGAAGCTAGCCAACATAGCAGTCCTAACTCTAAGCAGGTATGCCCCAGGCTCTCCCAGACAAGTGTTGTGACTCACAGTGGTCAACTCCTGCAATGGCGACTATTACTACAAACAGCAAGTCTTCCATAATGTTACCTTAAAATCATGCATTTAATAATCAGCAAAATTCAAATTATAGCTCTCACCTCATTTGAACCTCTGGCTAAGAAACAGTTGCACACAATCTAGCCCGGAAATGGAGGGAAAAATGTAACACACCTGCCACCATTCCCACCCCTGCCCCAGTCCATTTCCCAGAGTGACCCTGGCAGACACGGTCAATCAAACGGCACACCCTGCAGCCTTGGAGCACCCGCAGCACTTTGCACCTGGTCCATCACTGTGCTGCCCTGGAACTCCTCCTGTGACTCTGCACCTAACCCCATGCCCCACCTGGAGCAGGTGCTCCAAGATCTGATCACAGTGAGGAGGATGAAGGTGCACACCAAGTATTAATGATTTAGCGCAAAACTCAGTGCTGGGCAGAGTAGCCCTGATGGCTACCTCGGGGGTTCAACTGAATTTCAGCAAGGGCTAAAACACATTCATCATTCAAGAACAAACAAGAAGATCATGATTTCTCCTTTGTTGAAAAATATAGCACTATACAACAGGCCATGTGTTGTGGGGGGGGGCGCCGCTGTTCTGTTTGCAAATGTTTTAATGAAATATCACAGGCATACTGAGAAGTGCATAAATGATCAACATAGAGTTCAATGCATTTTAATAAAGTGCCTGCACTCACGTAACCACACGACAGACACAGGACACTTTCAACATCCCAGCAGGCTTCCTCTTGTCATTTTCCTTGTCATTTATTCCTTTCCAAGGCAACTGTAATTTCTATCACCTGTGATTAACTTTGCCTATTGCTGTGCTTCATCTACATGAAATCAGTCCATACTTACTCTTCTGTATCTGGCTGCTTTCGCTCCACATATGAGACCCCTCCATGCTCTTGCCCAGTTGTGTCCGGCTCTTTGCAACCCCATGGATTGCAGCACACCAGGCCTCTCTGTCCCTCACCATCTCCCAAAGTTTGCCTAAGTTCAAGTCCATTGCATTGGTGATGCCATCCAGCCATCTCATCCTCTGACGCCCTCTTCTCCTTCTGCCCTCAACTGTCCCCAGCATCAGGGACTTTTCCAATGAGTCAGCTATTTGCATCAGATGACCAATATACTGGAGTTTCGGCTTCAGCATCAGTCCTTCCAAACAATATTCAGGGCTGACTTACCTTAAGATTGATAGATTTGCTCTCCTTGCTGTCCAAGGGACTCTCAGTAGTCCTCTCCAATACCACACTTTGAAGGCATCAATTCTTTGGTGCTCTGCCTTCTTTAGGGTCCGGTTCTCACAACCATACATAACCACTGCTAAGACCATATAGCCTTAACTATACGGACCTTTCAGAGTTGTCTCTGCTTTTCAGCATGCCATCTAGAATTGTCATAGCTTTCTTGCCAAGAAACAAACATCTTGTTTGCTCTTGCATTAGCAGGACTTTACTCTTTTTCATCATTGTGTAGTACTTCTCTACAGCAATTTATTTTCCATTCTACTGCCGATGGATACTGAGCTACTTTCAGTTTGGGTTACTGCAAAAACCACATTCATGCACAGCGACGTGCCTTTTGCACGTATCTTTCAGTGCATACTTGCCTGCAGGTCTAGCATGCATCAGCGTCTAGGGTGGTGTTGCTACACATTTATGTTCAGCCTTTGCAGACATTGGTACATTCCTTTTAACCAAATCCCTCAGGGATGAAATGAATCTGAAAAGTCATTTGATCCAAGTGCCATGTTTTATGCTGGCTCATTCAACCACATTCTGAGATGCCACCGCCCCCATGTGTCTCTTTTCCAGTACCCTTCCCCCATGTAAACCATCAGGAATATAGCCTGGGACCACACAGCATAACAAAGCTCAATCTAATCTTGTTCAGGAGTCAAATAGAGTAATTTTATTATAAGTAGGGGCTTAATGGAGCACCAAAAAAGGGGGAAAAAAAGAGAATGAGTAATTCTAAGCCTCAAAATCGGCAAGAAAACTTCAAATATGCCCGTCATTGGGACCAATGCCCATAAGCATCTTGAAAATAAAGAGATTTTTTAAACAACCCATGAATTCAGAAGAGCTTTCCTAGGCCAACTTGAGGAAAAGTTTCTCTTCTCAGAATGACATTTAAAAGCATCACCCTCTCACTAGGCTGCTTTGCATTCATCATCTTAAAAATGAAAACCCAAACCATCTGTTTTATTGCATAAATTGATAATTTGCTCCAAGAAACCAGTGCCTTGTGAGAAGGGCCCAGCCTGGGTTATTTTCTGGACAGGAAATGAGACTCCGAAAAAGCAGGTCTCCTTCTGTCTCTTGTTCACTCCCTCTCCCCCCACCCGCTGCTGGTGAATCACCAGTTCCCTGGGGAATTTTGGCGCGATTCTCAGCCTGGCTGCAGATGACGTTCCGGATCTGTTTATTCAGGTGGAGATCGGATAAAAAACAAGAGCGGTCCAGTGGCGGGATAAACAGCCTCTGCCAGGCGGGGTCAGCCACTCTGAAAGGCAGGACTGGCCTGTGTCAACCGACCTTCTGACCTGTTCACTTCCTTCAGGGTCACTTTCCCCTTGGGATCTTCAACAGACTGTTCCAATGAACTCTGTGTGAAGGGGATCGGAGGTCCCCAGGCACCTTGGTGCATCAGATCATGCTTGGTTCTCCCACCCACCAGCTTATTCACATGTAGCTGGAAGCCCAGCATCTGGAATGAAGCAACTTAAGGCACAGTCAAGGGTCGGCCACTACAGTTCTGTGGAGTCAAAAGCAACCCAAGTCACGAAGGACTGCAAGTCGTCAGGATCTAATCCAAACTACAAGCACAGGACAAAAACAAGACCTCCTGAGGAAACGCACATTGCTGAGTGGGAGAAGCTAACCAGAAAAGGCAATCTACTGTATGATTCCTAATACATGACATTCTGGAAAAGGCACAACTACAGGGACAGTAGAAAGAGCAGTGGTTGCTAGGGGGTTGGGAGGAGAGGAGAATGAATAGGTGATGCACATGGGATGTTCGGGGCAAGGAAACCATTCAGTGTGACACTGTAATGGTGAATACATACCCCAGGACATTTGCAGAAGCCCACAGTAAGCACTACACAAATAGTGAATCCTTCATGAAAACCATAGGTTTAGTTAACAATAATGTAGTAATACTGGTCCATCAATGATAACAAAGCACCACACTAATGCAATATGTAAACAGTGAAAACCAGAGAGGGGGCAGGGTTTATAAGGGCTGTCTCTGTGTTTTCTGCTCCATTTTCCTGTAAACCTACAACTGCTCTAAAAGTCTATTAATTATAAACAGAACAAAACAAAACTTCCTAAGGTATTAAGTAGTCCCAAGATCATCACATCATTAGAATACAAGCTACACAAGGGCTGGGATTTAGTCACCTAGGACCACGTGGAGGACGTAAAAGACAATCAATATCTGGTGAAGACTCACAAACTTAGAGAACAAACTTATGGGTACTGGGGGGAGTGTGGCAGGGAAGGATAGCTAGGGAGTCTGGGAGTGACAGGTACGCACGGCTGTATTTAAAATAGGTAACCAACAAGGACCTACTACACATCACAGGGAACTCTGCTCTATATTATATAATAATCTAAATGGGAAAAGAATCTGAAGAAGAATGCATGTATGTATCTGTATAACTGAATCACTCTGCTGTACATCTGAAACACAACAATGTTTTTCAACTAGCTCCAGTATAAAGTAAAATTTTTATAAATCTGTTGAATAAATGAATGACTTACAACTTTACTTCAGTCTCCTATATCTGCTACCACATTCACGAACAAAGAAATGTTAATCAGAAAGAAAGAAAAAAAAAAACTACTCTGAGGCAAAATCCACTATTCAATTAAAATTTTTCTAAGGAAAAATGTGAGAGGTATAAGGTAGAATCAACTTTCTAGTTGGGAAGCTAACTGATAACCTTTGAAGAAAATTTCAAACACCATGGACTTTCAGGTTGACTGTGTGAATCTATCTCCCAAGTTCAAACTGACCTTGAATATTCACTGATCAGCTGGGGTTGGTGCAGATGACGCCTCTACTCGTCATGAAGTAGCCAACAGACCCCTGCCCCACCCCCAACAGCAGGGAGGGCTGCTTGGCCCTAACCAGGATCTCTGTCACAGCCACACAGACCCTTCCCCAATCCTGCCTCAGCTACAGTGAAAAAGGAGGAGGAGAAATTCCAGCAGGGAGTTCCAACCCAACAAGCTGACCTGAGGACGCCTTTTGGGTCACATCTGGACTGTGCTCCCCTGGGAGATGGCTGGGCCATTTCATACTGGCAGGCGCTTCTAAGGGCTGGCTGGGGACTTGGTTCCATGACCACAGGGAGGTAACCTGCCCTGGATCTGGGCAGCGTGGGGCAGCACGAAGCTGGGCCAGGACATGGAAAAGTCAGCAACAGAGAGCCACTCCACCTGAACTCCCACCGACAGAGCGGCACCCCGGGTCAGAAATGCCCAGAGAGCTTCTCTCTTCTGGTCAAAGTCGACATGGCTCCTCTGGGCTTTATCTTCCCCTCTACGTGAGTTGATCAAGCCCCTTATTTTTTTCTCCTTCTCTCCCCTTGCCCTGGCGACCTGCTCCCTGCACACTCCACCACACAGGTATGATCCTCTGCATCTCAAGGGGGAGGGGCCTGGCTGTCAGGCCGAGTCACATGGAGCCACACACCCCAACATCACTCGGGGGCCCATCAGTGCTGCATGGCTGAAGGCTGAATGGACTCGCCAAGTTTCTCATATTTTTCAAGGAGGCTCTGCAGGGCAAGCCTAACCACAAGTTAGAGGCACAGACTCTTCTAGATTCGAGGGGCTAGGCTACCATTCCTGGCAAAGAAAGGTGGGAAAGATGGAGAGAAGGCAGTGATCAGAACCCAGGAGGACAGAGCATCCATGAATGCAAGGTTCAAACAAGGGATGTCCACACAACCCCCCTGGAGGACGTGAAGACGCTGCAGTGGGTACTTCTATAACTGATGGCTCCCCAGAACGAGAGTTGGGTGAGCTGGCTCCCTGCCAGGCGACACAATTGAGCTGCTGGCTTGCACAGAGCAAGCACCCCTCCCCAGGGCCCATTGATGCTGGTCTGCAGTCGGTGGGGCTGGGGGAGCACGAGGGTCCTCAGGGATCTGAGACCAACAGGCTGTGTCAGGAGCTCCTCGTAGTGGTGGTGGCTTTTCCTTCCCATCCACCTCACCACTCAAGACTTGAGAAAACGTAACCCCTGCAGAGGAACAACATGGAGGCCTCACTCAACATTTCCAAAGGAAACCTAACCTCGTTCCTCTCTGGGCTGGGCTCCCACTGCAGCCTCGGCCACCAGGCTGCCCAAAGGACTCAGGCGCTCAGGAGGCTGTGCGCGCCACCTGCCAGAGCAAGGGGCAGGACACGGGGCTGACTGGCCGCTGAGCCCCCGAGGAGGCACGTACCTCCTTCTCAGGAGATACAGGAGCTGGAGGAGGACTGACACATCTAGCGTTCCATTTGTGCTCACTAGGAATCAGGCTCTGGTTCAGCTCATTCAATCTTCATGACAACCCGAGAGGTGGACCCTGTTACCATCCCCATTTCACAGATGTGGGGGATGAGGAGTAGGAAGGCTAACCAACAGGAAGCAGTGCAGCGGGACTGGAGCCCAACACGACTCCTCATGCCACCCTCCCACCTGCGTGTGGAGCCGCCTTGTTAACAGAAACGGGTAGAATGACCCTGGGGAAGCGGGCTTCTCTGGACAGGACCCTGTGCCTCCCCCTCCTCCCAGCATCCACCAGGGCCACCCCTGATCCTGTGATTCCAAAGGAGGTAGCGCCCGACTACACATGGAGGAAGTGCACATTCTGCCACTACCCAACCGTCCCTCTCACACCCATACACACACACACTCATACACACACCCCCCCCCCAGACCCTCACCCCACAGCACATCAGCACACAGTTGCTGCAAGGCCCCGCCAAACCTTTCTATTTATGTTTAAGATGACGAGTGCAGGCCCTAAATAGGACTGTCAAAAGCAGTTCTTCCATCTTTAGGCAGTCAGTATCACAAGACAGAACCGGGTGCTTCTCATGGAGCAGAAGAGACTTGCACATCCCCTGCTCCACCCTCCAGAGAGGGTACACTGCGGCTCTGGGGTCCCCCAGCTAACAGCATGCAAGTCCAGCTGCCCTCTGGCTCTGGGCCACGCTGCTCTCTGGAGACGGCCTGTGGCTACAAGGACAGGGACGGGCCTGTGGTTGCTGGGGTGCTCCTGAGACTGCACCCCGCCCCCCGCCACCGGTGGCCACTGCCAGCTGTCCGTGGCTTGCCTGCCAGCACTGCAGCAGCTCTGCAGCTCCAGCCGTGGAGGAAGCTGCTTCAGCACTTGGCTGTGGCCTCTAAGCTGAGACCCTCCCGCCTCCAGAGAGTGACACCACTGATGGGCCTTTACAAATAAAGCCGGCCTGCTTCCTGCCCCATCTGGAAGACTTCTGATCTCCCGATCATATGATTTAGTATATCTCTTACCACGCAATTTCCCAAGCCTTCAGCATGCGACCTGACTGCACTCTGGGAGGGTGAAGGATGAGCATGGGCGGGATTAAGGAGTTGGCTTCTAAAACAGTCCTTCTTACCCACACTAGGGGGATAAGACTCGCTACAACATCAAAGTGGCACCGACTTCAGCATCTCACCCCTTCTGGGTTCCCACTCTTGCTCTCTTCCTTTCATGAAATCACAAGCTTTAATTTTCTCCTATGCTTCAGGTTTTAAAATATGTATCATCATGAACCTTAATGTCAAATGTAAACTAAAGACTTTTTAGAAAAAACATAGGAGAAATCTGCTTTGGGATCTCAAGCTAGACCAACTTTTAAAATTTGATACTACAAGCACAATTCATAAACTAAAAAATTAACATACTATAATTCTACCAAAATTGAAAACATTTGCTTCGGGAAAGATCCTGTTAAGATGAAAAGGCAAACTACAGACTAGGAGAACATATTTTCAAACAACACATCCAACAAAGAGCTATTATCTAGAATAAATAAAAGACTCTCAAAACTCAATGGCAAAAAACCCCAAACAATCCAATTAGAAAATGGGCAAAAGAAATGAACAGATATTACTCAAAAAAGAATACACAGATGGCAAATAATTACATGAGATGATGTTCAGCATCTTTAGCCATTAGGGAAATGTAAATTAAAACCACTAGGAAATAACAATATACACCTTGTGAATGGCTAAAATAAAAAATACTCTCAATATCAAATGTTGGTCATGCTGTGGAGAACCAGATTGTTCACTGCTGGCAGGAATGTAAGACAGTATAGCCACCCTGAAATAGTTTGGCACTTCCTTAGAAAATCTAAACATACAAGTATCATACAATGCAGCAAATACCCCCTAGGGCATTTCTCCCATAGAATGGAAATTTATGCTCACACAAAAATGCTCAAAGCCACTTTATTCTTATTAGCCTAAATCTGCAAACACCCCAGATGTCCCTCAGAAAATGCACAGTTAAACCAAGTATAGTCCCTTCACACTGTGGATACTCAGCAGTAATAAGGAACCAACTATTGATACACACCACAATGACCTAGATGCATCTCCAGAGAATTATATGCTGATTGAAAAAAAGCCAATCCCCAAAGGTGAGATGTTGTATGAAGCCATTTATATCAGTTCACTCACTCAGTCGTGCCCGACTCTTTGCGACCCCATAGACTGCAGCACGCCACGCTTCGCTGTCCATCATCAACTCCCGGAGCCTACTCAAACTCACGTCCATTGAATCGGTGATGCCATCCAACCATCTCATTCTCTGTTGTCCCCTTCTCTTCTTGCCTTCAATCTTTCCCAGCATCAGGGTCTTTTCCCATGAGTCAGTTCTTTGCATCACGTGGCCAAAGTATTGGAGTTTCAGCTTCAGCATCAGTCCTTCCAATGAATATTCAGGTCTGATTTCCTTTAGGATTCACTGGTTGGATCTCCCTGCAGTCCAAGCAACTCTCAAGAGTTGCTTCTCCAACACCACAATTCAAAAGCATCAATTCTTCGGCACTCAACTTTCTTTATAGTCCGACTCTTGCATCCATATATGACTACTGGAAAAACCATAGCTTTGACAGACGGATCTTTGTTGGCAAAGTAATGTCTCTGCTTTTTAATATGTTGTATAGGTTGGTCATAGCTTTTCTTCCAAGGAGCAAGCGTCTTTTAATTTCATGGCTGCAGTCACCATCTGCAGTGATTTTGGAGTCCCCCAAAATAAAGTCTGTCACTGTTTCCATTGCTTCCCTGTCTATCTCCCCATCTATTTATATCACGTTCCTCAAATGAAAATTATATACATGGAGAACAGACTAGAGGTTGCCAAAGGTATGGGGCAGGAAAGAGTTGGTGTGGGTATAAAAAGGCAGCACAATGCATGACCCAGGGATGGAAATGTTGTTTATCTTGTCTGTATTGAAGTCAATATCCTGTATGTATGAAATTTTGCAAGCAGTAGTCATTGGTGGAAACTGTGTTAAGGGTATAGAAGGATCTTTCAATGCAATTTTTTACAATAGCATGAGAATCCATAATGAACTCAAAAAGATTAATTAAAACATTAAAAAACATGGCAAAACAGCGGAATCAGAAACTCCGGTGAAATTTATGGTGGAATCAGCCAGCCAACCTGCTACCTCATTTGGTTTCCAGCAAAAATCTACCCAGTATGATTCAGTTCCAAGGGCCAAGCACCCAATGCTGCTGGACTCTGAAATTTTCAAAATCTAGGGATAAGCATAAATTGTTTCATTACTTTCCACTGATGAGGAAGGAATTACGGGGTGGGGGACGGGGTAGTTTGGACTCAGTGAGAAATGTGTAGCTGACAAAGGTGACTGGGAAGAACACTGCCTTCTGTCTGTGTATCAGGAGTTATAGCTCAGTTCAGTGTCCTGTGACTAGGCCAAGATCCAGCACTCTGTGGCCAAGCGGGAAGGCCTGCAGGGCGTCAACTAAGATGGTGGTGGACAGGAGTCAGGCCTGCCCTGCCAGACACAAGGTTCTCAGAACCCCATCCCTGGAACACCAGCCTAAAAGGCTCTGGAAGGGTTGCATATATTCCTCCCCTGGCAGTCCTGGCAGACTCCCAAAGCAGGTTCAGGAAAGGTACCCTCTCATTCTGCTCACCTCTGCATTTGCTAAACTTTTGTGACCTTCTTC
This sequence comes from Dama dama, assembly GCF_033118175.1. Lineage (NCBI taxonomy): Eukaryota > Metazoa > Chordata > Mammalia > Artiodactyla > Cervidae > Dama > Dama dama. The sequence goes on along the minus strand of NC_083704.1, from coordinate 39,708,852 downwards.
ATGAAGCAGCTCTTAGTATCTCATAGAATAAGGGCTTATTTCATGTGGGAGACACCACGCTGCACCCCCTCATTATTAAAGGCTCTACATATCCTGGGGTAAAGGAAGCTGCTACCCTTTAGCTCTGGGTTTCCTGAACTTCCTGACTACAGAGTAGTAATTGGGTTGGGATGGATGCACTGAGGGGTCTGCAGGGATTCTCCACCTTCACTGTGACAGAACCCTTTCCCCAATCATCATTTGACCCTCACAGGTGAGTGGAGACCAGGACAGCCCTTGTCCTGACACACCCTCCAGGGTAAGGGTAATTTCATGTCTAAGCAAACCGAGGTTTCCAAAGCTGCTACTAGAAAAGAACAGGATAAGGATTCACACTTGGACAATGAGACCCCTGGGCCCTTTCACATCCCCAAAGCCATGCTGACTTTCACAGGGTAACTTCAACTATTTTTCCTTCAGAACATTTGCTCAGATTTTCAAGAAATCAATGAAAACGAGTCCTCTTTCCTAGCTGAAAAGATCAGGCCCTCTAGGAAGTCCCCCAAAAGACCATTTCTGTTATTACTTGTCTCAAATGTGTCCCTTCACCTGGACAATATATTTCTAAAACTAACCAATATCTGCCTTACGCTTCATACTCACTTATTCTTGGATGAAACCATTCATTTAGTCCTTAGTTTATATTCAGTCAAGTGTGTATGGGGTGCCTATATGTGCAGCAGCTGTAAGGAAAAGGTAAACTAGATCACAGTAGAGCCGACCCCCTTCTCCCTGGAGTTGAGGAGTCACAGAAAGACGGAGGTGATGGACGTCAACATATGGGGACACAGCGCTGTTTGGGGAAGGCTGAGGGAGGGACAGCCATTCCAGACCAAGGTGACAACATGAACGAGGCCTGGAAGCAGGGCCCTGGGCTGTGAGGGCTCCCATCATGAGCAATGTGATGTAAAGTTCGAGGCAGGAAGTGGTGAGAAGCCAGGAAGAAAAGGAACTGGGGCCACCTCTGAAAGAGCGGAGATTTACCCCACAGGTGATGGGGAAGCCACAAAGGGTCCATCCTTCATTTCCTCATCCAACACTGACTGAGGGGCCACCGAGAGGCAGGCACCCCACTGGGTGGTAGGTGTGACATGCAGGGTGATGAGGGTGGAGCTCTGTGGGGTGGGGGGTCATGAGGGACAGAGAATGGAGACGAAGAGAGGGGCCAAACCCTGACCCCACTGGAACCGAGGCTGTGAGGACCCCTTCAGAGCTGGGGAGTGCGTCTCAGGTTTGGTGGTGACCAGGAGAGCTAGGATGTGAACCTTGTACCATCTAAGCAGCTTCTCGACAGGGGTATGCAGTTGGCCCATGAGACAGAACTCAAGCATCTGAGCCTCTGTGAGGAACCCAGGGTCCCACAGCTCGTGGGTCACCCACAACAGAAGCGCTCTAGTTTGCTACAGAGAATACACAGCCCAGGTGCCCCCTGGGGCCTGTGGGAGAGGAAGAAGCCATGTGTATCCTTAACCCTGGCTAAGTGTGGCTGGTAGGAACCAGGACCTTCCCTCACAGCTGAGGGAACAGAAGACTGAAAAGGAAACGTGTCTTGTGAAAGGCCCTGTAGCAGTGTCTCTGCAAGTGGCAGGGCTGGAAGCTGAGTGGGAGGCCACACTCACCGAAGAGATGCTTCTTCCTGTTCCCATTATGCTGGGAACGGCTTGCATTCTGAATTCAAGAGGTAGGAAGTGCCTTGTTGGGTGACAGCCTGGCAAAAGGACAGAATGGGGGGGTTTCCTGACAGCAGAAGAGTCGCCCCAACACCGCATGTCCAGTTGGAGGTGAACAGACACTGGACCAACAACAGTCTCTGCTCAAATGCCCATAAAGGAGCAGCGCGGGAGGGGCAGGCGGGGTCTCTGTCAACGTGCTGTGTGTCTTCTCTTCTCCACGGTGACCATGGGGCCACCGAGAAGGGGACAGCACAGACTGTGGCCGCGCCAGTAAACGGGTCTGATGGTACCCATGAAGCGTATAGCACTTTGTTTTCTGAATCCATCTCCCAGGACAATTTCCTGAGCCCTCCAGGAGCTGGGATTCTTTTTCAGGGAACAGGGGAAAGTGAAGACAGGCGTGAGACTCTTACTTGGAACCACAGAATTGCTGGAGCATCCCCAAATCAGGGCTCTTGTTAACACACACTAGAGAATGAGTGGGAGGGGGAAGAGCCTCGAGTGGTGAAAGGGTTTATCGTGGCTGTCGGCAAGGCCAGGAGGAGGGGGACCCCTGGAAGGGCCAGTCCTCACGCTGTCTCCCAAAACCAAACAACAATTATGGGGCAGAAAAACTTCACTCTGCACACTGATAGCCACTGCTTTTCCACACACAAAGAAGAATGACACTCGGAGAAAACGTCACATTCCCAACAAGTCCAAGAGAAACTTTCTCTCTTATTTCCAAAGTTCTAGTTACTCTCTGTGACCTGGTGAAGGGGCCAATTCCAAACACAACCCTCACAGAATACCAACGGATAATTACCCACAGTGAATGTCAGGACCAGAAATCTGCTGTATTACAGTACAGTTTTTTGGTGGAATCGGAGGGGACATTCACTGCGTATATCTCATGTTTACATATTCTTTTTTTTTTCCCCTAATTAAGAGTAAAGTTCAGTGACTTCCCTGGGTGGTCCAGTGGTTAAGAGTTCACCATCCAATGCAGAAGGTGCAGGTTTGATCCCTTGTTGGGAGCTAAGATTCCACATTCTGTATGATCAAAAAAACATTAAACACAAAACAGAAGCAATACTGTAACAAACTCAGTAAAGACTTTAAAAATGGTCCACAAAAATTCAAGTCTTACTTTCAGAATTATAAAGAAAAAGATTTATAAAGTCTGATATAAGTTTTGCCTATTGTTTTACTATAAAGAGATACCCCCCCCACACACACCACGATCATAATGGGGCTTCTCTGATTTATAAGCAGAATCCAAATGACAGATGGGTCGTCTGGCTTTCAGGAGGTAAAAAATAAATAAATAAATAATCCAGATTAAGGGGCAAACCCAGAGTCAAGTTCTGTGATCACCAATGAGCTGGTCATGCCTCACCAGGCCAACCAGGCTGTCACATACACCACGAGGCCAAAAGCATCTCCTACTCATTTTAAAGGGCTAACCTTGTAGTAGAAACTGTTAGTTGCCGAGTCGTGTCTGACTCTCTGCAACCCCACGCACTGTAGCCTGCCAGGCTCCTCTGTCCATGGAATTTTCTAGGCAAAAATATTGCAGTGGGCTGCCATTTCCTTCTCTAGCGGATCTTCCTGACCCAGGGATCAAATCCGGGTCTCCTGCACTTCAGGCTGATTCTTTACAATGTGAGTCACCAGGGAAGCCCAACTTTGCAGTATCTTTCCATTAAAAGAGGTAACTAAAACCTCTAACAGGGACTCCAGAATTATAAGTACTAAATTAAAAGTCAGCCTTCTTATTTATTTTTCCACCAACTGGAAAGAAAAAGAAAAAAAGAAAAAAGAAGGTGTGAAGGTGAGGAAGGCAGGGGAGCCTGCAGATTTTAAGTGACAGGCATCAGAGGGGAGGAGACACACAAAACCTTTCCTTGCAATTACCCAGCTGTGACTCATTAATTTTATCTGCACGTGGAAAGGACCTGGAAAGGAGCTTAAAAAAAAAACCCAAAACACTAATAAACCCCCAACCCCCCAGTCCCAAGGTTTTCCTTGACCTGCTCTGGGATGCAGCCTGGGCATCCAGGCTTGTTCAAGCTCCCTCGGTCTTCCCACTGTGCAGCGCGGGGTGGGGGATACTGTGGGGACGTCTGCACGGCCCTGCTGCTCCTGCACCTCTGCCCGGCGAGGAGCAAAGAGAAGGGAAACCAACTCTCCCGGGGCACGCAACGGCTCCCGCGGCAGGAATTAATACAGGAGAAAGCTAAGCAGCACATACATATATACACACATGCACACAAGGGTGGACGTTAACAAGCCACAGTGGGGAATGGCAAGTAGAGTCTGTTTTCAGGGAAGTGACGAGCCTCTGCCTCTGCTTCTAACACCAACCTCCTGGCTTGGTGTGGAGAACACCAACCTCCGTGGGCACACAGACACCAAAGCAAGGCCAGCTCCATGCACGCCTTCTGTCTGACGCACCTCCACTAGACGTCAGAGCCTGCGCGGAGACCCGTGGTGTTTAGTGAGTCCCACGGCTCGGTGTGCTGGCACACACCACTGCACGAGTGAGCGAACCAAGGCCCAGAGGTGATGGAGGCAGCGTTCTCTAAACCAGGCTCCATGAGGCCCTCTGACACAGGAGGCGCTGTGAGGTGAAGACACGGACACCTCCCTCTCCCCAGACTCTAGGGGAAGGAGCCCGCTCTTTACCAACTGATCCCAGCAGCCCGCCTCTCACAGCCCTCCCCACTGAAGAGAAGCTTCTTTGTCCCCAAAGAGACTACAGCTGTGCAGCTGAGTAGAGACCAGTGGCCCCCAGAGAGGGGACCCGGGAGGGCCACCTGGCTGCACCCTGCAGCCCTGGGCACAGATTTCCTGCTCTTGTTGAAGGGGTGGGGAGAAAGAACCACACGTTGGCACCTTTATCTCAGCTGCCTGCGTCTGAAAGGCTTCCAGGAAGTGAGGAAACTGTGGAGGAATTTGCCTTGAAGTGGTGTGTTGGAGGGCAGAGGGCCACTGTCTGAGGAGCTGCTGGCAGAACCGAACAGGCCTGGGGGCTGCAGACACCTGGGAGCAGGGCGAGTCGTCTGCCCTGCACCCTCACAGGATGGGCGACCAGAACCAGCTCAGAACAGGCAGCCTCTGAGAGTGACTGGGGGTGAGGGGACAGTCAGGCTGATCTTCAGGAGGACTTCCTGTCTCCCTGCATCTGTAGATGAAAATCATACCGAGGGCCTCTCAACGTTCACAGGTGGGAACACAACCTGAAGAGACACCCGCCTCATGGGGCACAGCCTCTCATCCACACCGGAGAGCCACATTGGAGCCTTGCGGCTACAGGCCAGAGAAATTCCCCTCCTGACACAATCTGAAATGTCAGCACATGAAATGAGAAGACCTTCCCAGGTTCCCAGACCACACATTTCCCCATGTACAGTGAGCACAAAGCCCAGAGGTGCACAGAAATGAGGTCAAGACTCACCTCTGCCACTTTCTGTGTGACCTCAGGCAAGTGTCTTGCCCTCTCTGTGCCTCAGACCTGTCATCTGTAAAAAGTGCTTAACAACAGACCCCGCGCCTCCTCGGCCTGCAGCGGCAACACTACGAGATGAGGCCTGGGCACAGACACACAAAAATGCCCGCCAACATCTGTGACCACATAGAGAGACTGTCGCAATTTTCTCTCTCAAGAGGCTGAACCATCACGAGTCTGGGGATGCTCTGAGCATTTCTGAACTATAAAACTGGACAGTTTCGTATGACTCAGCTTAAGTACACTGGGTAAACTGGCCCGTCTTTAAAACCCTTGCCTTTGAACAGGCAGGGGGAATCTAATATTCCATCTGCATGGCCTGACAATGACAGGCCTCATGAAAGGAAGGCCCGGCATAAATGCAAACACATTTCTTCCACTTGGGCTGTAGAAGCTGAAAATGGCTCCCAGGTGTGAGCCGACACAATCGGCCCAGTCTGCTTCGCAAGGTCACCACGGGGGTCAAAGTCAAGCCGGCCATTTTCGGATTAGGTGCACACGCTGGCGAGCCTTCCCCCGGGGTAAGTGGATTACAGAAGCCACCTGCAGGAAGTGGGCGCGGGGGAGGAGGGGGAGGAAACGGGCGCCTGGAAGGAGGCTGTGGACATGGGCGGGAGACTGTGCCATGGGCCAGGCAGCTCCCCGTCCCTTCCCAGTGCTGCCAGGTCAGCACCCACTTCCCTCTAAGACCATCCACACTGCACCCGCACCCCATTCCCACTGGATCTGGGACTCTATTTAAAGCTTACATGGTCATCAGAAAAAATGAGGGGGGGGGGGGGAAGAAAAGAGCCAGAAACACCACGAAGGCCAACTCTGGCCAACAGACCCTAAGATACTGAGTTCCCAAAAAAAGGCAGTGTCTTCAGTGACCAAGCTCCTACTCCATGGGCGCGCCCCTTCCTCCGTTCCCCAGACCCCACAGCTGGAGTTTGCTTCACTTTCTCAGCAAATGACATGCAGATGGACTGCTCATCTGGCTGCCTCGCCACCCCCACTCTCAAAGAGAGAGAGAGAGAAAAAAAAAATATGGAAAGAAAAGAGAAGGAAAACGACAAGTCAGGGCTGTGTGTCATTTGGCAGGCTTGCCTCAGAGGCCTTGACGGCTCCTTTCCCAGTGAAAGGCTCCCTGAGACTCCGGGCGAGAGGCGATCCACACTACAGAATCCAGGGGAGCTTACAGGACAGAGGGCTGCTTTGTCAACTGGGTGTTTTAACTTTCTGTTGCGAGGCCCACTGGTCATGTCCAGCATCTGAGGCGGCTGTGGGTCTGAGAACCAGGGTCCTGCCCTGGTTCCGGCAGCAGCGTGCTGGCCCTTCGGAGCAGCCTGCCTGCTGGCAGAAGAAAGAGTGGGGAGCGGGGAGCAAACTGGCCTTACCGTGGAAGCAGCCATGTCTTATGGACATTTCTCCCACTGCTCCTCCAAGTGGCCAGCGTGTCGGCTAAGCACCGCGCTGCCCCATCTTGAGGCCCATAACCAACGTTCCCATATGGGGGACGAGGAAGGGGATCCACAGAACATCACTTCGTCTGGGAACCTTCCTTGTCTTGTAGCCCATCAGTGACGGTGGTGAGAAGCCCGAGACACTCCCCAGGCCTTGACTGTGTATGGCAACTGCCGGTTTACTCATCTTTCTCTGTGGCAAGACTGAGAGTCCCTCGAGGGCAAGGGCTCCGGTGTGCAGGGCTCGTTCATCAGCCCTGGGCTCCACGTGGGGCACACGCTGGCACCCCTCTCCTCGGCCTTGCACGTGGGTCCTGGGCCCTGACATTCTCTTCCTCCGCTTTCCTTTCGGTTCTTGTACCCCCTGACAGCCTGGACGGCAGCCTGCCAGGTGCAGAAGGCTGGGCAAACAAGAGTGAAGGACTGGGGTCACAGACATCTTGGGGTGGGAGGAAGGTGTGGGCCCCATGTTCTGATCCCCCATCAGGGCCGACAGCACTGCTGCGCTTGTCTTTCAGATGTTCCTTTTAACTTCCGCCTGGCACAGAGCAGCACCACTCAAGTCTGAGTCAAGGGCAAAGTTTCATCTGATAACAGTGACTGATAACCTGCAGAAAGGTAAGCGGTGCTAACAGCGGCTCCTGGCCCAGGCCCTCCTGCCCAGGGACGCAGGCTATAAGGAGGGCTGCAACACCCAACACCGAGGCGGGAGGCAGGAGCAGGTCTCCTGCCAGGAGAGGGTGCTTGCTGAGAGGCTCCCTGCCTCCCAGGAACTTGTGAAGGTCTGATGGGGAGGCCGTGTGATCACCCATCAACAGGCAGAGCTGTGCTGCCCACGCTCACTTGATGTCCACTGCTTTCAGCACTTTCCTCAGAAATAAATACCTTAACCAGGGCTTGGAGCCCCACCGCCCCAAATAAATGCCCGTGCCCACACAGGTGACATGGGGAATTTGTCTAAGTAATTTCCTGCCCTGCAAAAGCTGAGCAGCTTGGTTAGTAAGGAGTCTCCCACCCCCACCCATCACTACAGATGCTCAGGTAGTGGTTCTCAAAAGAAGGGCAGGGGGTTGCCAGACCAGCAGCACCAGCATCACCCAGGACTTTGTGAGTAGAGCAAATTCTGTAATCACACCGCACCCACACCCGCCATACCAGAAACTGTGGCTGGGACCCAGCCATCCTATGGTCCAGTGAGCCTTCTAGGCGATTCTGGTAAATGGCCCCGTTTGAGAACCACACAGGTGATGGCGAAGCCACAGTCTCCCAAGGTAATGGGTGTGACATTTTATCCAGAGGAAGGAATTCGTTCACACGCACCCAGAGAAATCTGGGCAAGAAAGGCAGAAGGCGAGCACGTCTCTGAAGACACAGAAGAGGACCCGAAGCCCCCGCTTTACCGTGTTTTCCTGTTGTGCTGTCTTCTGACGAGGGCCCTGGCTTCCCTTCAGCATCTGGGATCTGAACTGGACATTCACGCTTGACTTACGGCCTTTCAAACCAGGGCTTCCCTGGTGGCTCAGATGGTAAAGAATCTGCCTCAAATGGGGAGAACTGGGTTCAATCCCTGGGTTGGGAAGACCCCCTGGAGGAGGGGCATGGCAACCCACTCCAGTATCCTTGTCTGCAGAATCCCCAAGGACAAAGGAGCCTGGAGGGCTATAGTCCATGGAGTCACAGTCAGACACAACTGAGGGACTAAGCACAATGTTCAGTTTCTCCCTAAGCTTTTCAGTCACTACTAACTCCATGATTCTGATGAGAATGTCCAAAAACCCAAAACAAATACGATGCCAAGAACCCACAGGGGTTCTTTTACTCCAATTCCCGAGCTGACTGGTCTTCCTTCACCAGCAAGGCTAAACTAGGTTATTATTGGATGACACAGTTCAGAAGCAGAAATAGGGGGAAAAAACTGCCCATTTTCTCTTAAACTTGGTTAAGTCCACTCTTAACCTGATGATTCATGGATGGTCCAGCAAGTTCCCCCAGAGGAAAGATGGGTAACCCCTCAGCTTGGGGAGAATTCTGATGTCCGCCTTACACAAACCTGTACTCCCCACAGGTCCACCTCTGTAACATGATGTAAAGAGCTCCACTGTCCACAGTTACCAGTCAACTTTTTAAGACAAGCTATGATTTCACACTTAGGGGGAGAAACTTCATGGTAAAAAAAAGATTTCAGCATCAACTATTATGTCTACAAATGATGACCTTCTTCCAGGTGAAGCAACAGAGAGAAAGTTTCAAGGGCAGCAAAGTAAAGGCAAGAGGTCTGAACCCAAGCTACACCCACACACGGCTTTAGCAATGCCCAGAAACTATTTATTACTCAGGAAAACTTCACCTGATTACTAACAGTCTCCGCTCAGGTCCCAAAGTCCAGCCGAATTTTCTGAAGAGGAGTCCGGGGCTCCTTTCTCCCTGGCTTCTGGGCTGGGCCCTCAGAGACCTGGATTCCAGCACTGGGAAGCAGCCCAGGTCCTCACTGCCTTGCGTTAAGGCTCTCGCCTTTCAATTACTCTTTAATGTGACCTCATCTGCCCAAGAACGAGCCTGCAAAGAAGACTAATCTAGCCCCTTTCTTCTAGAGGGTCTGCTAGGCAGAGGGAGAGTTAAATATCACTACTGATTTTACATCCACAGCAGACCTGGCCCAGAAGAGTTCGCTCCATCCTTCCCAGCTTTGGGGTCCCTCAGCCCCACCCAGCGCTCCTTCCATCTAACTGGCTCCAAGCGTGGTCACAGACAGGACAGCAGGTTTCAGTCCTTCCAGGTTTTATTCTCTGGAAGTAACAATAAAGTAATGCTAAGTACTCCATGCCTTTAATCAGTTTTTCTTCAGTTAAGAGGTCACGGCAAAATACACAACTGTGTAGTTCATTCTGCTTCTGATATTTTTATTTAAATGATTCAATTCTAAGTCTTCCAGGTACATTTGCTAACAGGAGAGAAAAATACTTTACTCGAAGGAAAAAAAAGATGAGTTTTCAGGAAGCTGAGAGGGTGGGGATAGGGGAGGTGATTGCTTAAGGAGCAGGGGGATTATTTTGGGGTGATGACAACGTTCTGAAATTAGATTGTGTTGAGGGGTGTGTTGTGTTTGAGGAAGTGCACCTGAAATTTGTTTAAAACAGTGTTTTATGTTAGTTTTCTCTCAATTAAAAAAAATAAAATAAAATGTTTCCCTGAAAAAAAAAAAAAAGCTTTCAGAAAAGTTTATTTCCCCCAGATTCGAAGTAAAAGATTAATATTTTGCTGTGTTTCCAAACGCAACATAGACCTAAGGATTTTAACAGCACAAAGTCACAGGTAACAGTGTCTGAGGAGTCTTAGCCTAGATCTCCTACCTGATTGAAGCCAAAGGAGGGAGAGGAAGCCACGAAACATGGGTAAGGGACAGGGTCCAAGACACACCACCAAGAGGAAAAGAACTTACGAGGACAAAGCCGAGGGTGACATGGCTAACACACACGAAACAAAGCTGCTGGGCTTTACAACTCAAGTTGGTTTTACAGCAAGCATTTTACTCCTAGGGCTGAAGGGGGAAAAAAACACACACAGAACCATTTCCACTGGAACCAATCTCCTCAATGATACAAGTGCAGTAACACCACAGGAAAAGCGGAAATTTTTCTTCCCCAGAAATGTCACTTATGCATCACATGAAATTACTATTGCTGTGGGAATTGTAACTTGAGTTTCCTGGACTCCAAATTAGAAAGAAAGAAAGAAAAAAACATGAAAATCTACCAGCAGAGTCTGCCCCCACTGGACAAAAGTCTGTTTCTTTTTCTGAGAAGCATTTCATGAAATCTAGCTCCCTCACTCCGACCCAATCCTATTAAAAGCTTTCCTTGAGTTTAATGGTTTTTGGTTATTAAGGACAAATGGCTTTGTCCTTATCTGCAGAACACAATGCAAATAAAAATCTGCTCTTTGACAAATACATTAATTGAATTAGATTCCTTTAATCAGACATTGTTAACCAACTGAAATTTTCCTGAAGGACTCCAGTTCCCAAAAACTCTAGAAAACTCTGTCCTGAGGCCCTAATAGTAAAGCCAGGCTTGAAACAAGTCCTTTTCCCCACACAGTCCTCCCAAGTGTGACCTCAGCGAAGCAGGGTGCTGGTGTGCGGGTGATGAGAGCTCTGTCATGTGAGCGAGGAACCAGGGTTACTGACACAGACTCGGGAGACAAGAAACCAAACACAGAGATGGAGAGCTGACTTGGACAGGCAAACAAAATCCAGAGGCAAAAGTCCCTAATCTCAGGTGTCTGAACTGAAAACCACAAAGCTGCTATCTGTCCTAAAAGACATAAGGCAGCAAGAGCAGTTATGGGACAGCAGGGTCAGTGTTTCTTTTGTGACATTATTGCCTCAACTCTCAGTTTCCTGGTCATGGAAAGGATATAAAAGCTGCAAGTGCACCTTTTTGAGTATTTCAACCCCTTCATCCACCTGTCCCTGTTCCTGTTTGGTCCCCTGTCCCTGTTCACACTATCATCAGAGATACAGCTGGATATTTGCCTGGTCCCCCTCTTTCCTCTGGCCCACCTGCCTACAGCCTTGTCCCCAGAAAGTCGTCCCAGCTCCTCAGCCATGTGGTCCCTTGGCAAGTTCTGATTATTTACCTCCTCCTCCTCCTGCCCAGGAAGGGGAGAATCTGGAGACTATAAGGGCTACCAAGGTGAATGCTAATTAAGCTAACTGACCTATCACATCCACAGAGAATACATCAGGAACCTCCTAAGTGTGATGATGTTGGAGCCCAGGTCACTCTGGGCTCCAACTGCGAGGGCACAGAGGTTCCTACTAAATGTTTGTTGAATACGTGACACCTTTTACTGCTATTCTTCTGAAAAACCACAAACATACCAGCACAACTTGCCCTTCAAAGCCTGAATGGTGGGCTCCCCTGGTGGTTCAGTGGTAAAGAATCCACCTGCCAGTGCAGAAGACCCAGGTTCGATTCCTGATCTGGAAAGATCCCACATACCGTGGAACAACTAAGCAAGCCCATGTGCCAGTGCTCCAGAGCCCGGGAGCTGCAACCAGTGAAGCACGCACACCCTAGAGCCCACGCTCCGCAACAAGAGAAGCCACAACAGTGAGAAGCCTGTGCACTGCAACTAGAGAGTTGTCCTCGATTGCTGCACCTGAAGAAAAGACTCAGCAGCGACCAAGACCCAGCACAGCTGTAAATAAACAAATAAAATAAATCTTGAAAAAAAAAACCAACAGCCTGAACTGTTGGAATTATCAATCGTGGCTGGATGGAGATGCAAGGTGTTTCCCCTTAGAGGTCAGGCTGAGAAAGTCACGTTCACCTGCTGTCCGCTCTCCCCTGCTCTTTGCACAACTCACTTAGGAAATACAGGAAGGCGTGAAGGAAGACAGCACATTTATCTATAATCCTGCTACTGTGACGTCATGCTGTTAGCCTGACTCCCAGGCAGTAAATCCACGAGTCTAAGATCGGCGAACACAGGCCCTTTAGACAGAAGGAAGGTAAAGACCCTTCAGCGTCTGTCATTTCAGAGAATTCACTGACCAAGTTACATGGAGCCCAGCTTCAGGCCAAAGGGAGTATCTGCCAATACAAACCTGCATTTTCCAAACTGAATCAGAATTGGGAGGGAGCCCTGTTTTCTTTTTCCTTCCTACTTTACATATTTTAACGCTGTCTAATGGAATAGCAGGAACAAGGCCAACCAGCCCCCCTGCTTTAGACACCTGGGCCAAGGAACAGAAATGTATTTTTAGTCAGCAGAGCAAGGAGTGATTCACAGCGCCACAGGCCCCAGGGCAAACGGGGGGCCCTGCCCGTCCTGGCACAGGGTGGGTCACAGTCACCTGCCATGCTCCTGCCCCCATGTGGGGGGAGAGAGAGGAGCCGTGCACGGGCGTGTGCTCAATCTCCGCTCACCTCTCTGTTGCGCAACTCACAGGAGCTCAGGCAGCCTCGGTTTCCTGTCTGGTAACATAAAGATGGTCTCTGTGGCCTGGGCTTCCCAACCAAGGGAAGAACAAGGGATGGGGAAGCCATGCTTCTCAACCTTGAATGAGTGCGCCAATGGCCAGAGGCCCCAGTGAAAACGGCTTCAGACCAGCAGGACTGGGATGAGGCCTGGGAGTCTGCATTTCTAATGAGCTCAGTACTGACAGCACACTGCTGGGCCAGGAATGGCCCTTTAAATAGCAAGGCATTAGAAGCATCTTCCGGTGCGCTGCTCTATAAACATACCAGGGATTGACATGTCCTTAACTGGCCTCAGGTACGGATAACTCATTTAACCAGCAATGAAACACCTTCCAGATGCTAGAACACCACAGGCCAAACAGGTGCAACAAGAAAATTAGATCCCTGACTGATCATCTTGGTACAAAGAACCATATGCATCATTCCAGCACTTCACAGGTACAAGAAGTGACTCACAGACCCTGTGGCCCTAAAGGTGAGATCATGCCAAGGCCCAAGGGGCCAGGTGACAACTAGCCACCAGCCAGCAGTCGCTTCCACCTGTCAAACACCTATTCTGGCTTGTGCAAGACATTAGACGTTTCCTGTACCTCATGCTCCCCTCGAACTTTGGACTCACTGCCCCTTCATGTACAACACAAGGGGAACAGGAACACATCCCATAGATGAGGAAAATGAGATTCAGAGAGATGAAGCTGTCTGTTCAGGACACAGGGTTGGGTCACAATTCTAAGCCCCTGCTCCCCAACCCCACAACACCTGGAAAAGGGTTAAAACCAAGACTGTGTGTCCCAAGGCTGGGCGATCTTCTGAACACAGGCCCTGCAGCCAGGAAAACCCAGAGACCTGTAAGCCGCACTAGTTATCGGACAGATGAAGCCTTCTCCCCAATTCACTCTGCTCAGGTCAGTGTCAGAATGATACCTCCAGGTGAGTGGACGAGTTACACCACCAGTAAAATCACAATCAAATAAAAAGGGCAGGGCTGGAGTGGAAACAGGAAATTTGGCGTGAAGAGGGAGGTGCTCTGCTGGGGAAGCTGCCAATAAAGGCTGGTCTAGAAAATAGCTGGACTTGTGACTGGTGTATCTGGAAAGACCTCTGAGTTTCAAATAAGCAAGCACCTCCGTCTGACTGCGGGAGAAGTGGGGTAACTCACAGTACTTAACTACCCAACAGGGTACTTTTGGCCCCAACAGTGACATACCCAGGGCATCTCCCTTTCTTCCTCAAGAAAGGTCCCTTTATTCCCTTTCTCATTTCCAGTATGTTGTCTATAACAGTCGACAGGTTTTATGCTGTGTAACACTTGACCATGACAAAGAAATCCTTACTTTCATGCTAATGTCGGAAGGCTGATGAGTTTTTTGTTTTTTTTTTTAAGCCCTGAAAGTGAGCTGAGTCACATTACCAAAGTCACTGCCACAAAGATGAGCCTGCTGTCTCATCACTCATACAGTGTTCTTTAAGTTCAGTTTAGGCACTCAAACTGCCAGCTTATCCATTAGGAACAAGACATTTAGTACCCCTGGGTATTAAAAAGATAATTTCCTGCCAAGCTAGAGATGAGGCAAAACTTCCAGTTTTTAATTCTACACACCCCGAAACAGCAAGCAACATATTTGTCATGATCACTAGAGGTACATGGAGTAAGACCATTTTTTCCAGTGAGCCCAGGAATACAAGTTTCCCTGATACCCAGTGTCAGCAACATGATACCATAGCCTCCCCACACAGCCCCAGGTCTCCCAAACGGTACCACTTACAGAAAGAGAGAGATGATATGAGATGAGGCAGTGCCCAGGGATGGTATGGCTGTCAACTCATTGTTATTGAGGTACCTATAATGACAAGAAGAAGAAATGAATCAGTTAAATCATTAAAATTAGTCGTATGGAATCACAGATATACAAGGACATTTTTTAAAGAATGGTCATGGGCAAACTGCTATGCTGTAACGCTGAATACGAGAATCTAAAAGCAAGTTTTTAATAGGAGAGAAGTTATACCAGGTCATAAACACTACGTACCACACTCATAGTTTAGGAATAAACACACCCAGGACACGTCCCCTGTCCTCTAGGAGCTTCCACTCTAGCTCAGAAATCAAGACTAACAGACAAGGGACTATGAACACAGGCAGAGATGCACGAATGAAACAGCAGCTCCCCAAGACCATCCCTGAGAGTGCTCCTTGTGGGCTGAAGGACCAGAGCCCACTCCAGCTGGGATCACCGCCTTCCCCCACTGTTTTGTACGCATCCACCACGTGGCTCTGCCCTCACCAAAGGGCCACAAGCGTGCACCCAGCGCCACAGATTCATGCGCTCCTGTGGGGGGTTCCTGGTGCTGGAGACGCATGAACTAATGACTGGTTCTTAGAGGTTCTTATCTATTTGTGTGAACTCTGATGAAGCCTCCAGACGTGTCTTCCAGGAATACATCCATATACACATACTTTGGCATGCAGGCAATCTGAAAATCCTCTGCAGACCAGAGACCCTCCCCAAGCTCCCATCCTGCTTGAATATTCTATGTCTGTACTTCCACAATTCTCAACTCTTAATGGAAGGGGAAGCCCAAAAACCAGAACACAGCTCGCCTGGGCCATCCCCAGAGGCTCTGAAATCCAACTTCCTTACATGGATAAGTATTTCCAAGTTGGGGAAGAGACTCCAAAATCAGATTTGCAAAGTGAGCCCCGAAATCCTTAGGATAGCCAAAGCACGGTGATCAGGCTTTTTGACAGGGACAGGCTGGAAAGAAATGGTATCTGAGATGCAGAATCAAGGATAATGCTGGTTTATCTTATTCTTGTTTTTTTACACAGTATGTCTTACGCAGAGCATCCAGTTACGGTTTGAAGACAAGGCCACTGAAATGACAGCTGCATTCACACAAGCTTACGCGAGAATTTGCTTGAATAGAATAATCTGGTTGTCTGCCATCTTTTATAGAATGAATGGGCAGGGGGAGGAAAAGGCCTTGAATTATCCCATTCGCTTTCTTCAGTGCCAAAGCTGGTTAGAGATGAAGCCTGGCAATTACTGGGCTGAGGGACACAGAATGTCTATTTCAACAGCTTCATGACTGAAGCATCTGGCGGAGAGAAAGCAGATCTGTATCACGTGGCAAAGCCTTTCTCCACTTAAAGGGCCCTTGTTTGTGTGCTGAAGTAGACGATTAATTACTTTAACAGTCTCTTATCTGACTGCCCCTAAAGCAGACTACTTCTGCTTCACCTTTTATCTCTCCACCCCTGCTGTGATCCGTTTCCCATCTTGGTACAGGGATGCTGAAAACTCACCATCTGTTGGAATCTATTAATAAATTTTCACAGTACCATAAATGTACGTATTCCTCGACGAGATCCTCAGATCTTACCAGGGCAAGGAAAGCTAAGGTCAAGGGCCTGTTGCCAAGAAGGCAGCTTGCTTACAAACTCTTCATTTCTTAGAGATTTATTCTAAAACACAGATGCGGGGGTGGGGTGGGGGTGTCATAATAATTATAGCAGCAGCTAACTTACTGAGGGCTTATTATGTGCCAGGCCTGACTCTTGAAGGCTTTTCAATATATTAATCTGTCCTTAGAGCCCCACTAGGCAGGCCCCATTAACATTTCCATTGTACCAATGAGGAAACTGAATCACTAAGATGTTAAGTAATTTAACTGAGGTCACCAGCAGTAAAAGGCAGTGGCCCTGGGGGTCAAGCCCCAATGTCTAGGTTCTTAACCATTACTTCCATTGATTCATAGCTGCAGCAGCAACTCTACAGCATTATGTAACTGCACTGTCCGACTCTGGGTTCGGATCCAGGTGCTAGTACTGTTCTCTACCTTACAGGTAAGGTCTCTAAGTTTAAGTCACCATCCTAAGGTGACAGAGAGAGAGAGAGAGAGAGAGAGAGAGAGAGAGAGAGAGAGAGAGAGAGAGAGAGAGAGAGGCCTGGACAAGAGGTGAACGAAGTATAACTGCAAGCCATGGGAGAGCCACAGCTGAAAAGGCTAGCAGGTAAAAAGCTCATAACCTCATGGTAACATGGTAGCTGTCTTTCAATTGTCAGTAAGGACTTCTCCGCAGGAGAACTTTCGCTGAATGAGTTCGGTCTCGGGTCACCCTGTTGCATACACAACAAACTGCTCCACCCAACTCCTAGGAATGATAACTGAACAAGGAAAGGAGGCATCATTATCATATCTCAAATCGTGACTGAAATGCTGCAAACAGAGCGTGCAGGTGTAGCCAGCAGTGCTGAAGGTACACAGGGCATTTCAGGTCTGGATCAGCAGCCTGGAGTCAACAAGACGAGGCGGAAATCTCAAGCTCTGTTCTCAGCAGGGCCTCTGGATTTATGAAAAGGTCAGAGGGAGGATAGAGGAGAAGATCTGCAAGGCTAGCTTACTTCTTGATCATTTCTGCTTCAAAAGAAGCAGAAAACCTCAATCAACTCCTCCACCACTGGCTCTCTGCTCGCTCTGTCCCTCGTTGAAACCAGACCACCACCCTCGGAAGGCAACAAAGGCCCAACTCCCGCTGAGACATGACCAACTTGCCAGCCTGAAATAGAGACTGGTCAAAAATAGCACCAACTCCAGAGCCAGCCGAAGAAGGGCCTGCAGACTGTTCGGCACAGTTTCCATGTGTAGGGATGTTGTCAGAATTTAGGATGTTTGATGAACTCTTCTGAATATCTAGGGCTGTGCAGTCTTTTCCCCGCTTCTCACTCCCTCCAAATACGTTTCCATCCAAAGGCCCTAAAAATTCTTCTTAAATATCTGACTTCTACAACTGAAACTTTTCCTGATGATTTAGGACCAAGAAATGCTCTGGAAGCATCAGACCGTGAACAATGGCCCAGCCCTGCAGCTGGAAAAGGTGTGAAAAAGGCATGGGGTGGGGTGGGGGGAGAGCTTTGCATAGACCGCCTCCCCATCCCCCCACTCCCCATCCCACTCCTGGGGCAGAACCTGGACGTTGGCCTTTCCCAGCCTTCCGGGCCCCCTCAGCTCTCTCTCTGAAACTTCCATTTACTGGACCTGGTGAAAGGAAGTTTTCACATTGTGCAAGATGCAGAATGTTAAAAAGGATGTTTCAGAGAACTTTTATTACTGACTGCCTCAACCAAATCAGCCATCAAGAAACAACGGAAAACAAACCCACAGGATCACTTTGAATTATAGCCCGTTCTGTTTTTTAAAAACTGTTTGGCCCTATTTACTTACTGAATAGCTGATATAAGTACATGGTGAAATTCCAAATTATTTCAAAAAAAAGAACACGAGGACTATATATTGAAAGCCACCCCCTGCCCCCTCGGCCTTTGGTTTGCCTCCAAGAGGAAGCTCCAGCCGCAGGCTACTGCAGATGGACACGCGGTCTTCTTCCACACAGATGCCTGTGTCTTACACAGACTATTCTGCACCAGTTTCCCCTTAGTAATAGATCTTGGAGATCTCCCTAAATCTTTTAACCAGAGGTGAAGTGCTCCTCTGCTGCAATGAATGGTATGAATGAACCACGACTGATATAGCCAATTCGCTAATTTCCTAGACACTTTGGTTGTTTCCAAACACAAAGTGAGCTGCCATCAATATCAGTCAAGTTGGGCCGGGGGGTGCCGTATCAGTTTGTTTTGTTTCTGAAGTGGGAGAAAGTCATCAGTAGCAGGTAGGCGCCACTTTGGAGTTAGGGCCACTTCATCAATAGCTGTTATCAGTGCTTTCAGCTACTCGAGAATAAGGAAGACTACCTTACCGACTTTGGCCAGACTTATAGTTTGCATACCAGCTGGACAGGTACAGGTATTTCAGGACTGTGACACAGAATACAGTTCCTCTAAGTCAACACTTAGAAACAAGAATAAAGGCAAACACTTCTCCATGTGCCAGGCTCCGTGCGGAGGGTTTTCCATGCCATGTGTCACTGAATAACACGCCAACCCTTGAAGGAAGGCACTACGTCATCACCTCACGCTGAAAGGAGAAACGGAGACCCGGTTACTGCACAGCAGAGCAGGGAGTACTAGGAGGAGACGATACAGCTCACGTGTTTAAGTCAGACAGACCCGGGTCCATTTAACCCTGAGCTCACCCCTACCAATCAAACGGCCTTCAGGGTGTCACTGAGCCTCACTGCGCCTTAGCTTTCTTCTCCCCCAAATGCACAAAGTACAAGCCCCAACTTCAAACGGTTTTGGCAGGATCTGGCTGAAATCACTAAATCTAACAGCCTAGGAGAGAGCCAGATATATAGTAAATGCTTAACAGGTGGTGGTGATTCACAGCCAAAAAGCAGTGCCTCAAATGACACCCCCTTATGGTTTCAACCCTCCCCTGAAACACACCGCACACGCGCACACAGGGGCAGCGGAAGCCTGGGCCGCCGCAGGGTAAGCCATAAATACCCAGGGGCGGGCACGCTCAGCCTTTCTCGGTGCCTTCAGAACCGTTTAGGTCAGCGACCCTGGAAAGCACACGGCGGCACCCACATTAGGCATTCCCGGGCCAGGCAGCAGTAATGCGATCTGAGCGCAGCTCTGAGGAGGACGGTATAAATAGCCCCTCTTATTAACAGAGGGGCCTCGCAGTCCAGGACTCCTGGCTGGAGGCTCTCCCTGGCGGGCTTTCCTCAGCGCTGTGGGCAGTGACGACCACGTGGTCTGGCGGCAGCTGCGCCAACATCCTTAGGTCCTCCGGGGGCCCCCAACCGGCTTGCTTTCTCTCTCCAACTGGCCCGCGATGCTCTGTGGTTGCCGGCCTCCAAAATAAAACCACTGCTAAACCACCGACCATGGCTTTGCCAGCCTGTGGTTCCCCTCGTGCTGAGGCTTCCAGACACAAGTGGTGGCTGGTGGCTGTGCAGGTTTCAGGAGAACTGACAGCCCCTGGAAGACCCAGTTAATTCAGAAGCAACTGTGTGCCCAGTGATTTTTTTTCTTTTCTTTAATATCCTTCTCCATCTCCCCACCCACTGCTCCTCACTGCCTCTTTCTGCCTGCACGATGTATTAGGATTCCCTTCAGGAAAGGACTGGATCTTTATCAATGACAAGTTCCACTGATCTGGGCCCTAGGGAATTTGTGTTATCTGTCCCACAGTGTGACACTGGGGACCAGGGTGGTCACACTGGTAAAGGGTTCAACCTATCAGCCCCCAAGGATTTGTTTCTTAACAAGCCACCCAGCTCAGTGGCGGTGTGTGGGGGGGTGTGGAGAGAGGCTCTGGGGTTCTCAAAGTAGCAGAAGAGAAATAATACACAGTGTGCCCCTGGGCTTCCCAGGTGCCTCAGTAGTAAAGAGGCTGCCTGCCAATGCAGGAGACATGGGTTCAATCTTTGGGTCAGGAAGATCCCCTGGAGGAGGAAATGGCAACCACTCCAGTATTCTTGCCTGAAAAATTCCATGGACAGAGGAGCCTGGTGGACTACAGTCCACAGGGCCGCAGAGAGTCAGACACGACTGAGTGACTGAACACACAGCATAGAGCCCTGCCCGTGTACAACGCTCTGAAAATCAGATCCAGCAAATAGTTAACGGTATTTGTAACTGGATAACACGTCACTACACCCGTGTTCCAGACTCAGCACAGAAGGAAGTAACTTGTCCGGGGACTCAGTCCCGGTGAGGGGCAGAAGCAAGACTCCAAGCCAGGTTTGCCTACTACCAAACTCACATCCTCCCAGTACACGACACTGTACTCACAAGGAGTGATCCCTCTCTTTACAAGTCCCACGCCTGGGAAGACTGGGCTGCCATGGAGAGTCTGGGACAGGAGTGAGACCAGGGACTCCAGGCCCCGCTCCCCCATTTACTAGCTGTGCAATTGCAGCCAGGTTCCCAGGCCTCTGCTCCACAACTGCCTGAAAATGTAGAAATGACCATAAGGAGTGGAGGGCTTTTTATTAGCACAAGAGCCAGCTACGGTCAACTTTCCTGAGCTCATTAGCTGGAGTAAGAGGAGAAGACACACACAGCAGAGAGAGGGTAGACGATGGGGGTCGAGAAGTCTCACCCTGTCCCTAAATTCAACAGGAGCTCAGAGGAAGGAAAAAAAGCCAGAATGTGAAGGGAGAAGGGAAGGTGGGCTTGGACGGGGTGATGTGGGTTTGGAGGAATCAGAGGAAATACCTCAGTACCTCGATAGAGAAGACCAATGCAGGAAGAGTGAAAGAGGAGATAAAACACTGGACTTTCTATCCTTTTAAAATCTTGGGTGGAAGGTTGCAGGTTAGGAGGAGGGGGTGTGGGGTGAAGGCAGTGCAGCTTCAGGCTTACATGCACAGTTCTGGAAATCAAACAGATTTGAGTTCAACTCTCAGCTTTCCTGAGGCTGAGATTGTAAAGAATCCACCTGCAATGTGGGAGACCCGGGTTTGATCCCTGCTTTGGGAAGATCCCCTGGAGAAGGGAATGGCAACCCAACTCCAGTACTCTCAGCTGGAGAATTCCATGGACAGAAGAGACTGAAGGGATACAGTCCATGGGGTTGCAAACAGTTACACTCAACTGAGTGACTAACACTTTTCTAAGCTTTACCAACCAGGGGACACTGCACAGGTTTATTTAATCTGTCTGAGCTTCCATTTCCTCCTCTGTAAAGTGGAGAAAATGACTGTAAAGAAAAGAATTTAAATCACGTAGAGCTGGTGTCAGGATGAAATGAAGCTGTCTTCCCCTAAGGCTGAGTTGCTGTTACTGTCATTGCTGTGCTGTTGTGATTTAGGAAATTTATTTTTAAGACTAACCAGCATCCCCAGTGAAGGACAGGTGCAAGTCAGATGCTCTCCGTTCTAGATCTGGGTGGGGATTAAGTTCCAAAAAAGCACCAAGTAAAAGGGGGATTAAAAGCCGCAGGTCAAGGGAACCAAACCAATTGAAACTGGACGGCTGTTTGGGGAAGGAGCAAATGGAAACTGAGAGCTAGAGAGAACACAGAAAAGGCTCACAGAGCATCAACTGTGCACCCAGTCTATGGCGGGGCCGATGACATTGGATCCACAACCTAACATGACCCCCAGGGTCCCATGGGACCCAGGCCCTGGCCACACACCCCGCCCTCGTGCACATCAGGTGCAAGGGCTCTCGTCCTGGTCCTTCTTTGAGGGCCTTGTCTTATATGTGCAGCTCACCCTGTCCACACCACTCACAGCTGCTTGATCTGCCTATCAGTCACCATCCCGAGCACTCCAGCTCCATTATTACCTCTCCAAAATCAAAGAAGAAAATCCTCCCCTGACCCTGTTCTAGGTCCCCCAAACACGTACGACTAGTGAGTCACCTGGCTTCCTTGTTCCCCACCTATCTTTCCCTTTTTTAATGTGGTTCTGTGACAAGCGAGGTTTGTCTGAGGTGCCAGGATTGTGGGAAATGAGAGCAGCATTTAAGCGGCCACCAAGAAAACTAGGAAGCCAGAATAAAGAATATCTGAATGTAGCACTGTTAAAATATGAAAGTGAACATAAAACTACACTCATTCAGAGTTTGTAAGTTTTCAAACCAAGATATGATCAGCAACAGAGCCCCGTCAAGCCAGACAGGAGCTTGGGGCAAAAGGAAAAATAATCAGTTAAGCTGATTTAGACTTTAAACTTTTTGTATTTTTTTCCATCATGGATTAGTATTATTTTATTATTTGGCATCCATTTTGCTTTTTTTAAATACTGCATTAAGATGTCCTTCATCTCGAATGCTGAATTTTTAGAAGCCCCTTCAATCCTGCACCACCGGCGAACGCCTCACTTACCTAGCCCTCACCCTAGCTCTCTCTGTCTGCCTTATTCATTCCCGTGCCCCCAGCAGCAGAGCAGCGCCTGGCCCATAGGAGGTACTCAAGGAAATAGTAAATGAAAGCCTGAATGATGCCCTAAGAAATAACGTGATTTTTGTTTTGTCCAATTCTAAAAGAAACCACTAAGCTCTGAGACTCAACACACAGAAGTTGAATACAGTAACCACAAGTGTTAAAGACAGCCTGGATCAAGGGAAAGCACTGGGTTATGGCCTAAACCAGCTCCTTGATGGGCTGGGTTTATCATTTCAGGTGGCTGTGGTGGGTGAACTGTACCCCCACAAAATTCTTAGGCTGCAGTTCCAGCCCTCCGCACTCAGCCTGTGACCGTATATGGAGAAAGGGTTTTTAAAGAGGTCATATGGATGGGTCCTGATCCAGTGTGACTGGTGCCCTTTTGAGAGGAGGACATCTGGACACACAGAAGTTCAGGCATCAGGGAAAGGAAAGGATACGGGAAGAGGCAGCAAGAAGGTAGCCATCTGCAAGTCAAGGAGAGACGCCTCAGAGGAAACCAACCCTGCCAGGACCCTGATCTTGAACTTCCAGCCTCCAGAACCCTGAGAGAATAAGTTGCTATTATTTAAGTCATCCAGTCTGTGGTCTTAAAAGTTTACTACAGTAAACTTACATAATGACCCACTTCCAAACTAGTCCTAATCACTATGACCTTATGGAAAAATATGGGAAAATAAGGGCCCTGGACAAAGTATTTCCAAGGGTCCCTTCCAACTCTCATCTTCCTTTAACTTGGGAAGTTGGAACCTTCTTTAAACAGACCTGGAAATCATAAACAGCATTTTGGAGAATCTGGAGATGGTGGCAGAGAACACAAGTATTTAACAAATTGCATCATCTGATTAAATTTCCTTTAGATTAAACCCTCAACAATGGGATAAAAAAATAATAAACAAGGATTTTTATCAGTTACATATAACAAGTAAAATATATAAAGCACTTAATGTCTACTAAAAATAGAGTAACAATAGGAGCATTTGGTGAATGATTTATGAAATCTTCATGCATAAGCAGCCTTACTAAAAATTGAAATGGGATAGTAAAAATGTTTTAATTTACATGACAAAGTATTCAGAAATGTAAGGAGAAGTAAGAAACAGATGTAAAACCACAGTATAAACACAGTTTGACTCTAAAATTATGTGTAGAAGTATACAGTTTTCACTAAGTGTCCACAATGTTTAGCCTTGGGTGATAATACTGGTGATTTTAATTTGTTTTACATATTTCTACAGTTGCCAAATTTTCTGCAGTGGGTATGCACGACTTTTCTTTGAAGTCCCCATGGAACTAAAATCCTGAATAACTCTAACATTCATGTTAAAAGCAGAATTCCTTACATTAAAAAGAAGAAGAAAAGACTGAGGCCTGATTTAAAGGACACTGCAAGAGACAGCAAACCTAGCGTTCTAAAGACAGTAATGTCTAGTTTTGTTTGGCGATCAGGAGAGAAAAATCAGCCTTATCATCCATTCCTCTATATCCTGGATTCCTGGGAAACAGAAGGGGTGGGCTGGCTGATTTGCCCCTGCAAAGCAGGCTGCTCTAGTGCCCTGGGGACTGGGGGAAGTACCACCCAGGTGTGTTAGTCCCCTTGGCACCCAAGGCTTTCCACAAGCCTGTATAGCCCCGTGGGCCTGTGATTTCCAGTAAACTCACACCTGCTGGACACACCCACCACTGACTGCCCAGGAAGAAGAGAGGGGCTTCAGCAAGGGAGCGCTAAGTAGGCAGGGCCTTTTGTCTCCAACAGCCCCCAGCAGATGTCCCCTCTAACAAGTTCAGAATGCTGATCCAGGGGAAAGAGCAGCGCTGCGACATGAGAGGCTCCTCCCCAGGAGCTTGCCATCCTGCCCACCAACCCCCCAGAGTTTTGGGAAAAGCACTCACACTTCTTGTAGATTCGGCAAGTCCTCAAAACCAGCAGGATCAATCTCAGAAAGTTTGTTGTAACTCAGGTTTCTGGTAAAAGGAGAGCAAAAAACAAAGAAAAAATTTAGTCAATACTCCAAAATTCAGGAATCATCTACCCATCCCTCCCCAGGAGAAATAATCCCTCTTACTCATAACTGCCCCCATCTCATGTACTATTTTAAGTAACCCTGGTGGCTCAGACAGTAAAGAATCTGCCTGCAACGCAGGAGACCAGGGTTCAATCCCTGTGTCAGGAAGATCCCTGGAGAGGGAAATGGCAACCCACTGCAGTATTCTTGCCTGGAGAATTCTATGGACAGAGGGATTCTGTGACCACCATGCTGGTCCAAATGCCTGGCACCATATCAAATGGCATTTTTTAAAATTACTGTTTTACTAAGGCATCAAACACTATTAAGAAGCAGTAAAGGGAGTCTGATCCTTCATTGTCTAAAAATCAGTGGTCCCCAACCATGGATGACATTTGGCAAAGTCTGTAGACATTTCTGGTTGTCACAACTGAAGGGGAGGGGAGGGGAGGATCCTACTAGCATCTGGTGGGGCGAGGACAAGGATGCTGCTAAACATCCTCCAAAGGACAGGACAGCCCTTAAGGACAGACCCAGCCTTCACTGTTAATAGTAACATTCAGAGGTTGAGAGACCTTGGTCTAAACAAAAACTTCAGGATCAAAACTCGCTGGGATGTATAGTTAAAGTTGAAAGGACTATTTAATAAGTGAGCAATGTAAGATCTTAATCATAAGGTTTATTTATATGAACATGGCATTCCTACTATCAGTGAATAAATATTTCATGTGATAATCATGCTGGAGAGAGGAGCAGTGTCATAGGAAATCACGCTGGTGTGAACCAAAGCCTCACATGCCAGTAGCCTTCTCAAGATGACAGCGTCTATCACATGACTCAGAAGTACATCTCTCTCCCCTTCAGCCCATCCTTGACACCATTCTCAGAGGGAGACAAGGATCAAGCAGGACAATGTCTGATCCGCTGAGCTTCCCAGAGCACACCCTCAACCTGGACCAGCTTGATCTTTCAGGAACAGAATCCACACAGATGTGGTCCACACAGGCCCTCACTGTGCCTCACTCTCTGCCACCAAAACACATCCAGTCCTGTGTGTGCCAAAGGAGCTGGCTAACATTTTTCATCTTGGCTATTAATTCCATTGCCATTACTGCCAATTAACAAGTACTACGAATCGAGAGTTCAAAGTCTCTTAAGGGGCCCAGTATCACATTAAGTGGCAACTTTCTTTTAAGCTTCCTCCAGAGACATTCCAATCAATACTAAGCCAGAGCTGAGAGCCATTTCACTGTCAACTCAAGACATTTATCTAAATAAAAGTCAAACCACCCTTGAAATTAATGGTACATCTGTGTTCAGGGCACAGCCTGAATTAAAAGCAATTTGTCCAGGGATTATGTTACCATAAAAATTGAAGGTGGTAATTTTTAAACCACCTATTGAAGTCAAGTGTGAGCTTGTCTGTTCTTGGGAGTATTTACAATGAGATACTTACATAGAAATCAACAGGTTAGACTTGGAACAGAAAATCCACAAATGGAGAGAGTTCTCTCCTGTCACAGAAAGGACTGAATGGACTCAAAGTTTCTCCTACGATGAGCACATTATCATGACAAAGTGGGGCGGAAATCTTGTTTCTGGGTCTACAGGTAGTGTGAGTTGATAATGACTGTGACATTCATATCATCACAGGTAATGGGGAGTTGCTAAGCTGGAGCAGGCTTGAGAGAAAGACTCAGAAACCACAAAGCCAAGAGCTGGAAGGGTAAACAAGTGATGCAGGGGGTCACCTGGCAGGTGTGGAATGAGGCTGACACAGCAGTGCCAACTCAACCTGCCTGCCACCTAAAGAGGTCATTTGTACCTGTTTCCCAAAAGAAGGGTGATGCAGACCAGTCTCCTTCATTTTCAAGAGAAGCCTGATCTCTGAAGTTTTATGTGAAGCTTTTTCAATTCTTTAAATGTATATGTACAAATCTGGCGGTGTGTGTGGACCACATCTCTGCATACATAAATCTACAGACCACATTTAACCAGAGGATCACCATTTTACAACCTCTGATCTAGTTTCAAAATGAATGACTTGCGGCCAGGGCAGGAGCTGGGGTTCACAGGATCTAGAGCCCAGGCTAGGCCTGGTGGCTCTGTTCTGAACAATCTGAAAGGAAATCACTTCCCTCAATCCTCGTGTCAGAAAAGTCCAGATCCTTTAGGAACTCAGGATTAGAATAAAGACATTTAAAATCACAACTCTCCTTGGTCTCTATTTTTCCCTTAAAGAGCACATAAAATTTATTTACATTTCAAAAATGCTGTATCTAGTGTTATATTTAAAACACATGGCCAACAAGGACCTACTGTATGAGATAGGGAACTCTACTCAATACTCTGTAGTAACTTAACCAGTAAAAGAATCTGAAAAAGAACAGATACATGTGTATGCATAACTGTAACATATGAATTACTCTGCTGCACGCCTGCAACTAACGCAACATTGTCAATCATCTATACTCCAATATAAAATAAAGTAAAAAAAACAAAACAAAAAAACCTTTTACAAATTCTGCTTTTTAGATAAGGCAACTTGATAAAGGGGGATTCCATAAGCTACTTTTATCAAGAAGCCAGACAGGATCAGTACTTAACACGGAGATTCCAGGGATGTAGCAACAAGTTCAAGAGACTTGTTAAGTGGAAATTTAAGCGTTCACTTGGTCTGCCTGGATGAAGTGATTTTTCGATTCTTGATCAACTAGAAAAGCCATGTACCACCAACCCAGACTGCCTCTAAGAGTAATTCTCCTCCCAGCGCCTATCACCAGCACAAAGAGAACACGGTGGCTGAGGCCCAGGTCCCTTGGAATGGCTCTGCTTTGGGACACAGCTTTTAAGTCTGAAAAAATAAACCCTGGTACAAAGCGGGGAATGAGGCCGACACAGCAGTGTCCACTCATCTGCCTGCCACCTAAAGGGGCCATTTGGACCTGGCTCCCAAAACGAGGGTGGGTGCAGACCAGTCTCCTTCACTTTCAAGAGAAGCTCGATCTCTGAATTTTTATGTGATTACCAACTGCTTTATCAAAAAACAGGGAAAATATTTACTTTCTTCTCCCTGACAAGCACAATCTGAAGTAAAATCCGCAGACATTTTTCTTGTTTGCTCATCTCTGGGAGACACACTCTCAGTATAAATATTTTCCTACTGTGGTAAAATACACATAACATATAGCGTACCATCTTGACCATGTTTATGTGTACAGTTCAGGGACAATAAGTACATTCTCACTGTTGTCCAACCATCACGACCAACCATCCCTCCCTAGCACTTCTACACCTTTTCCAACTGAAACTCATCACCCATTAAATACTAACTTCCCATTCTCCCCTCCCTCCAGGGCCTACCTACCTTCTCTCTACATGCTGTCTGTAGGACCTGGACTTGAGCGGTACTTCACACAAGCGGAGCCGCACAGCACCTTCTGTGTCTGGCTTATTTCACTCAGCACAGTGTCCTTAAGGTGCATCCATACATGTGTCATGGTTTCCTGTTCCTTTTTGTGGCTGAATAGTATTCCACTATTCACCTGTGTGTGTGTGTGTGTGTGTGTATCTTCCATATTTTGTTTCTCCCTATAAAAGCTGATGGATATGAGGGCTGGTTCCATCTTTGGTTATTGTGAATCATGCTGCTGTGGACATGGTCATCCCCCACCCATGCCCCGGCATATCATAAAGATTTTTTTTTTTAACTCTTTGAATGCCACACTTTCTAACAACATTCATTTCTCCAAGATGAAACATATCCACATACTTTGGTCCAAGAACTGTGCAGAGAAGGGTCTGAATAACAATTTAAGAGTTAATTAGTGAAAAACTTTTACCTAAGAGAACTTTTTTTCAGGTGGCAGCTGACAGGGACACAAATCTAAAGCATCTCACTTATTTCTGCAAACACGGTCAGCCTTACCAGGCCGGACATCTGAGTGTGTTATTGGTTGAAGGTTTCAGATTCTCCTGTCAAAACAATCCATCTATCAGCAGGACAGACACTGTCAAAAGCACTTCTGCACCTTTCAGGAGCAAAGCAGAGAGGAAAGAAACCTTGGGGAATTTAGTTACTGCCAATTGCAGCTTTCATTAAACAGTTTGTCAGCCATTGTCATAACACAAACTTCCCTTGTTCTTGCACAAAGGGTGCACCACTCTTCCAACAATGGAGCCCAGCCGTAGATACTCTTCCTGCTAATCTGCTGAGAGATGACTGTCCGGCCCACCGTTTGCCCAAGATGCAAGAGGCCCCTCCGCAGAGACCGGCTCAAGTTTTAGGCAGGTTTTATCTGCAGCTGAAGAGCAAAGCGTTCAACAGTGCACGGCAATAATCTGCTTGCTGAGCCCTTTTCCGGGCAAGACCCCCTACCCAGACCTCACAGAATGAGAAGAGCTAAGTCTTCAAATAGCTGAAAAATCTCCCACTGTTCTGTAAACCCCTGCTCTCCAATCCAGCAGCACCCAGCAGAGTGACCCTGACATTCATACTTAAGACTAATCAAGATTACAGAAAATTAGGACTTCAGGGTCTCAGGGGCACCTCCCACCATACAAGTGTCCAACCACCTGTGGCTAGCAGCTACTGTCCTGACTGCACAAGGCAGGGGCAGGCCATTTCCATCATCCCTGAAATTCCTATTGACTGAAATCAAGGAGTAATCAACAAATAGTTAAAGTGAAATGCATGGAGGGAAGAAAAGTTGGATTTGAAAAATAAATGTGATCACTGCAGCTTTGTAGTATAGTCTGAATTTAGGGAGTGTTATTCCTCCAGCTTTAGTTTTCTTTTTCAAGATTGTTTTGGGTACTTAGGACTTTTGTGTTTCGATACAAATTTCAATTTTTTTTGGTTCTAATTCTGGGAAAAATGACAAAACAGAAATAGTTATAGATGTAGAAAAGAAACTTTTCGTTATCAGAGGATAAAGCAGGGGTATAAATTGGGAGATTGGGATTGAAGTATACACACTATTACATATAAAATAGGTAACTAATAACAGCCTATTGTATAGCACAGAGAACTCTACTCAATACCCTGTAATGACTTATATGGGAAAAGAATCTAAAAAAGAGTGGATATTTGTATAACTGAGTCATTTTGCTATACACCTGAAACTAACACAACAATGTAAATCAACTATTCTTCAATAAAAATTTTAAAAAATAAATCTGAATTTCCCAATAATCTAAATCCACTGGAATCCAGCACCAGCTGTGCTTAGAGGCTCAGGCGTGTCCGACTCTGTGTGACCCCATGGACTGCAGCCTGCCAGGCGCCCCTGTCCATGAGTGGGTTGCCATGCCCTCCTCCAGGGGATCTTCACAACCCAGGGATTGAACCCAGGTCTCCCGCACTGCGGGCTGATTCTTTACTGTCTGAGCCACTAGGGAAGCCCGAAGGCTTTGTTAAAAACCTGGTGGGGGAGGGGCTCAGATCTCAGCCCAACAGTTCTTAACCAATCCCAACAGAGAAAAGGGGCTTTGAAAACTAAATCCATGAGGAAGAGGCTCTTAAATCAAAAAATGCCCTCTGAATGTAATTCTATAGGCTTTATCAGTTATTGACATAATCTGACCAGCACCATTCTGGATTACAACCAGAACCACATATTTACAAACTTGGCAAACACTGTTCAAAGCTGGCAAACAATAATTCATTGACTCCTTGGAAACTGAGGGAGAAAACGCTCCACTTACTTCTCAGTAAGTTGTGGTGAGGAGACAACCCCAGCATCACTAGACAATGTCAATAGCACTTTACCCTCAAAAACAGGCACTGCTCACAGACCACTGACTCTATAGGCAAAACCTCTCAGAGGAAGGAAAGTGCCATGCACAGCTGTATTTTTCAATTTTATGAAGAAAAATAATCCAAAGTGAAAGGAACTGGCCACAAATCTGTGACAGGAATCCTCTGGGAAAGGAGGTTTTCCCATTCAGTTTGGTTTCCAGGCTAGTCTATTTCCCACTACTCAGCACTGTCTGGG
Source organism: Dama dama (assembly GCF_033118175.1). Classification (NCBI taxonomy): domain Eukaryota; kingdom Metazoa; phylum Chordata; class Mammalia; order Artiodactyla; family Cervidae; genus Dama; species Dama dama. The sequence continues at coordinate 39,678,412 of NC_083704.1, read as the reverse complement.
CACCTGAACAAAACAGAACTTAGCATATTTTAAGCGTTCAGATGTTCGAGAAAGTGAAGAATGCAGTTGGAAAGCAACCCATTTGCTGAGCACATTGGGGTGCCGCGGACTAGCCCAGGAACCTCTTCTTTCTCGGGAACCCGTGGGCTTTGGCTGTATATCTCCGCTTAACCTTATAGGGTGCTGCCTGCCTTCCATTATAAAAGGAGTCATCTGCTTAGCACTAACTGGAAAGACGTGATTAGTCTTGTTCCCAAGGGGTGTGAGTGAGGAAGAACACGCAGACTTGTTAGAGTCATTCAATCTCTTAAACTTTCAAGGCTTTTTCTGTTGCATTTTTGCCTTCTGAGCAGTTATGTATTGTACATATCAAGATCCAACGAAATCACCACACTGTTTTCCTTAGGCCCACATTATAAGGTTTTATGAGAAGGAATTTCTTTTTAAATCTAGGATATCAGATGCCCTTACCTTTTTCTTCCCCCTATTACAACACTTTCCCCTCATTAACCAAAAGCCATAAGTGAAAGGGCTGTTCATACACATTGAAGGTTTATTTCAAGAAAGACAAAACTGTATCTTAAACTAGATTATCATTCCTCTATATCAGAGGAATTCCTCACCCAAAAATTACCAGGCAAAAGGTGGTCTTATACTTGTGTCTCTTCTGTCAGGTGATCAACCACATATTCCCTAAACTGAGGCTCAGATAAAGAAATACATTCAGCAAATAATCAAATGCAAAATCACTGGACAGAACCAGCTCACCTTGACAGCTTTAGGTCACTAACATTGAACAAAGTCAGTAATGAGTTACAGTTATTCTGACTTTTGAAAATGTTACACAGATAATTCTATATGCAAATGAGGCTTACAAGTAACTCAGAACAGGAGTTATTACACACTAGCCATTATCCACACACCAGAGTCACTCACTCCTTAAAACCAGCTTTAGAAATGAGCATGGGTCTCCGACTTCTGACGCTTAAGACATTATCTGAGAGAAGTCAGCCTTGTGTAACTCATCCTGTTGGTCTTAAGTGGGCTTCTATGCCTGACAGTTCACACAGCTCACCCAGGCCTGTGGTTAGTTTGAATGCAGGTTTAAGTCTTTGTCCTATAGCACCCAGAAAATGTCAAGTTTGACAAATATTTACTGAGTGTTGGTCTATAGCCTATATTGTGCCTAGGTTAAGTTCTAATACAAATCAGGATAAGATCTAGTCCGTGGCTTTAAAGAGTTTACAACCTAATGGTCAGATAAGACCCTGAACCAAATAACTCCACCCAAAGGCTCTAACAGGGCAAGCATCTTGGGAATGATGAACCAGAAGTTGCAAGATAATAGCTCTTGGGCCAAAGGTGAGCTGCAGGGAAATTCGTGTCTGACTAAATGGTATTTGGAGATACCTAAAGTTTTCAGCAAAAATTTGAAAGTTTCAGCTTCTCTTGAAATTGCAGGGACACCTCATAGATAATGTGAGTTCAGTTACATACCACTGCAATAAAGCAAATGTTGCAATACAGCAAATCATACAATTTTTCTGGTTTCCCAGTCAATACAAAATTGTGTCTTTACACCATACTATAAACCATGAAGTGTGCAACAGCATTATGTCTTAAAAAATAATAATGAACATATCTTAATTAAAAAATACTGCTCTTAGAAAAATTGACCCTACAGACTTGCTCAGTTCAGGGTTGTCACACACCTTCAATCAGTAAAAAATATAACAAAGTGAAATGCAGTGGAGGGCGCTTTGCCTGTCGTCACAGGGCCAGCATGCTGATAGCACAATCCGTTACATTATTTAGCAAGGACCCAGCTGACCACAGGACTCACCACTCCTATGATCTCCCTCATGACTTCTCTGCTCACCTGTAGTATCTCCCTGGCCCTGCAAGCATCTGGGTTTGTCTTCCTGGCATGGAGTCCAGGTGACGTTCAGAGCAGGGAAAATTAGCTGTGATGAGGAAGGTTTATCAGAAAATGCAAGACCTTCGCTAAATCTGGAAGAGCAGCAGCAGAACAGCATGGCTTTTAAGGAAGAGTTTCAGGATATAAGGCCAGAAAAGTACAATAAGGCATGGATTAAAAAAAAAAAAAAAAACAAGTCAGGAGCTCCTAGAAAGGGAAGGCCAAGACAGGAAAGGCTGCAGGCTTCGAGGAGAAGAGCATGCAGCCCCCGGCTGTCAGAGCGACAGCCCCGCAGGCAGTTAAGTCACGGGTTCTACAAACCATAACGAACCCCAACGCCAGGTCCGGTGATTTCCGCAGCAACAGAAAATCTCCTTGCTCATCTACTTCAAGTTCTGACCCGAACGCTCAAGATGCCCACCATCACTGAAAGTAATCAATTTCTACAACAGCCCTTAAAACAGGAGATCCTAGGATCAGCTTTCCCTGCCCAAATCTTAGCTTGGGTAAAGAGAGAAAGCAACTGGATATGATATGGCTCTCTCATTTAAGCAGTCTCGTGCTTGATTGTGGAGGATGTACTAGGGGGAGTACACACTTTTTCCATAATAGTCATTTGTTAAATATGGTCTGTGCATCACTGACAATGAGAGATTAATTAATTTCATTAAGAAGAGGCACTCCAGTCGCTGCAGCAACTAAGCAGGTTGGTGGGGACCTCACTAATAATGAAGATTTGGGCAGAGAATAGCTGCTGGCCACAGGCTGACCCCCCCGCCCCCCGCCCGCAAACCTGTCACAAAGACACCGATACCCAGGAACACCCCAGCAGGGAAGAAGCACCTACAGCCATCACTTGGTTTTGCTATTAGAGAAGTGACTTTGCACCGACTTGGAAATGGGCAGAGGCTGTGAGGGGTCAGGAGTCTCCTCACCTATTCTCTCCTTTATCACCTCTGGACAGGGATCACGCATTGGCCCTTTCAGACAGTCCTTAAGCTCCATCGGGCTTTCCAAAGTCATCACCCCCTTGCTGGGCACCACTCCACACACAGCTTAATCTTTCCCTCTTGAAAGCCCAGCCATTCTGTAGAACAGAGGGTGGTGGTGCCTCAGGGCCAGGCCCTCCCACCCCACCAACCTCTCCTCCTCCAAAGGCACGGGGGGCTCTGGGGAGAGCAAAGGGCCCATCAATCAGGACCTAGAAAGGCTCTGAAATGAGCCCCGAGAATGTGGGCTCACCGCCACCAACACACTTGAGAGGCTGGCGTTCCTTCAGTTAAAAAAAAAATGGAGGAGGGTTTTCCTAAATGAAAACCATGCTGTATTAAGGCAGGAAACAGAGGCTCTTGCTTCCGTAGTAGTTAAAACAAGCTGAGCAAAAGGGACAGGAAGTGAGGGACACACTAATCCAGTGGATAAATCTGGAATCCATGGTTTGCCAAGTGCTTTGTGGAGTCCACCAGTGCCCCTCTGGTCACAGATCACTGTTTTCCTGTCCTAAAATCTCCACCTGTACCTCTGTCCCTACAAATACTCACTTTCAGAAGATTAGCTTCCTGTGGAACCAATCACTGCAAAATACAGGGTATTTAATAAAAGGGTGATGGGGCTTTGAAATTCATTGAGTCTGAGTTGACCTGTTCAAGACGTAACACTGTAGGAACAGTTTTTTCAATGTGTCACCCAACCAAATTTAACTATATAAATGGTGGCACAACCATATACTGTGATCAATTTCCTTTTACAACACACTCAAATGCTTCCCCACAGAGCGCAGAGTGGTTTCCCACACTTCATGCCACCACCTAAGGGCCTGGGAGGATTGCGATTACCAGAGAGGAAAAGAACTATTTTAACACAGCCCCGTAAAAGGTACTCCTGGTTGCAAGAACAGGCTGGCCAGATTCCAAGCTTGTCTTGCTGGCAGAAGATATAATCGAGGATTTCATTGGGATAAAAGGATAAAGAAATCCTATACCAGTGACTCGAGACTCTTCAGAAATGAAACCTCCAATAATGGATTACTTCCCCTGAGTACATGAGACACACACTGAAATATTAAGAACAAATCAACCAACCAGAAAAAAAAACACAAACAAACACCCTTTCCACCATCTGAGTCATTACACACCATCCTAAATACTCTTCTCTAGATGCTTCCTGAACCAGGCAAGGATCAAGGCATTCATTCTGTGTTTTTTTAACCCTCATTTCTGAAAATTCACTTCACAACATAATCCAGTCAATGAAAAAATAGTACACAAGCTTCACATTACAGAAATGTACACCGAAAGATGAAAATTAAACTCTGCACATGTGATGATCAGAGTCTGTTGATGTTGTTTTAGAAAAGTATTTAGAAGAGTCATTTTAGGCAAACATAATTTTGGGTTACAAAAGGGCAGTATATATACATACAGTCTATGGAGTCACAAAGAGTCAGAAACAACTTAGTGACTAAGCCACCACCCCTGACATGGTAAGTGGCCTTTTTGTCCCCCTTTAAGGGGGAAGAAGGAAATGATTTTTTTCCCCCAGTAATTACATTTTTATAAATAAGTATACCTTAATGTTATCAGTATACCTTTCCTAATCTGACACAAAAAATTTTAAGGGATAAATGACATAAGTGGGCATAACTACCTTCCCAGAACAGAGTTGCTCATAAGGAAAACCTTCTCTGGAAAGCCAGACGTTCATACAGGTATTCTCTGGAATCCTCTTTCAGCTTGCAGTGGAATTTACATGCATCTTTTATTTTTCCAACTGAAATCACACCAAGCATTCACTAAAGTCTCAGGCATCTCTCTGTGCCTGTGCAAAGCCCGAGCATCCGCAAGCTACAAAGCTAAGAGAAAAATCTAGGTTTACTTGCATTGACCATGTTACTCTACATTACAAGCTGATGGAGAGCAAGGTTCCCACAAATATTAGCAAACATTGTCTTCTTGGTTTTCTGTATCTTCTTCTAGGTCTCAAAGAGTCAAATATTACCTTCTAGGTTTACCTTCCCATCCTTTCCCACATTTCCCAGCTACTTCCCAACTTAAAAATGAAGATGACTCAAATATAAAGAACAGATACCACAAAAGCTGAATTTGAATTTACCCACAAGTTTTCAAGAACACATCCGCTGTATTACAGGGAGGCACAGAGGGACTGGAGTTAAGTATTTTAAAGAAAATGCGGTTTGGAAAGGTCAGCCTCCTGGCTAACAGTGAAGGTGCTGACTTTATTAGCTAGCTTATCGACTTGGGATCTCATTCTGTCGATTTTTCCGCTGGGCTTTTAAGAGTTTATGTGTGTCACGAAATGCTCAGCTGAAGCCAAAATTTTTTGTTTCTATGATGCTCAGATGTCACACAAACACCATAAAATTCAAAGCCCATCCACACTGTTGTCCTGGGGCCACGGTGACTTCTCTGGTTCTGGCTGCTGGAATGGCTGAGCAGAGACCAAGTCAGTTCAGGTGGAACAGCTAGGTGCAGCTTCTGCAGTGTTCTCTGCAATACAGGGCCTTCCTTCTCACCACGATTACAGACACCAAGAATCAGATGATGCCTGTGACCTGCACCCTGGACATACTAAACTTCTACTACTTTGAATGCAGAACTGTCAGTGAAAATGACAGAGCCACAATATACTTTTGTTGCTTCTTCTCTTTTTTAGTCTTTCATCAAAGTTTCCAAAGCCTGGTGTGCTACAATTCATGGGATCCTGAAGAGTCGGACATGACTAGGTGACTGAACAACACGACGTATCTAAGAGATCCTCTTCCACATGGCTCACTGACATTCGCTGAGGCCCAGGGCACCCGAACATCCAGCTCCTCACAGCCACACCGCCCATCCCCCGCCCCGCTTCCTCTTGAGTTTGCAGTTCCAGGTCATTTACTCCCAAACATGTGTCTTAAAGGAGGGATCCTAACAGTGAATTCTGCTAAATTACATCTCAACCAAATAATGACTGTTACTATCTATGGGATATGAGTCTGTTTTTAAAGTAAATCGCCAGCAAAAGCAATTAAAAGCTCTACTGAAAGTCATTCCTACATGGCTCCCTATGGTGTCCCTGTTAACAGGCTGAAGAGACCTCAGAAACACCATGTGGACTTCGAGTTATTCCATCTCCTCTCAGAGTGCTCGGGAGAGACAAAAGACATCCAATTCCCATCTCAGCAGGGACTCAAAGCCCATGTTCTGGCCAGACCCAGACATCCATGACATGGGCTACAGGGAAGCAGCTGCCCTAAGAACAGCCAGCACTCCTTTGCCTACCATTTGTTATCTCTTGAACACTACCACAGCCCACCCCGCCGGCTTCCACCATCACTCCTTTTTAAAGATGATGTCATCAAATTCCAACTAGTCACAGTCTCTGCTCAGCTTGCCCTGGTCAACCAACTCTGTCACTCTCAGGGGAGAGGCTGACTTGCGCCTGCAGACTTCATGCTAACAAAGCTGGCATCTGAAACCCTCTTTGGTTAGGAGCCAGTTGGGTTCCACGCACTGAGATACAAAACCAAAGTACAGCTGGGAGTGTGGCAGAGTTGGGGCAATAAGGCCTCCAGTGATGAGATCCAACCTGTCCTCCAACTCAGACTCTCCAGGCTGCCTGTCCTGTCTCCTCACTCCCTCCTCCCCACAGAAGACTGTCACAGCAAATAAAAGATGCCCCCATCCCATCCCAGGTTGGGTCCACGCGGCCACACAAGCGTGACTCTGCAAAACTGCACTGGCAGCTCATTCACCTGCGGCAAATTTGGCCCCGATCGATAAGCTGAGGCAGGTCTGGATTCGGGGAGGCTCCCCCTCGCAGAAGCACAAGGCAAAAACCACCCACGCTCCCAGACCCAGAGAGCTCCTGAGAAAAGCACCTGCACGAACTCGTCAGGGTGGTTTGGGAGGTCACAAGTGCCTCAAGAAAAGATCTTTTCTTCCCAGGGGCACGGGACAAATGGCAGACCTGCCGCACTGCCGGTGTCAATATTTATCTAAGGCCTAGGTATTCACCATGGTAGAAACCGGGCACTTTTTCAATTCACTCATTCACGTACTTTGCCACTACAAAACTCCCCAAGAGAGATTCATTTACAGCTTGAATTTCTTTTCTTCCACTGCCATACAGGAGGCTGGTGGTGGGGCCCATGGTCTGTGTCAGCCATAATCCAGCAGCTCGAGAAGAAAGCGTTCAATGTGTTTCAGAACTGCCGATATCAAATGGCCTTGCCCCTGAGGACAATAAAGAGACGGGGAAGTGAAACAGAGCGCCTGCTTTCTCCCTCCCCAAGGCATGTGCGTTTTCTGCTCTGGAAATGAACAAAGCTTAGCCCTTGTAGTAAAGTGAATCCCCAGAACCACACCCGGCATTTCTAGGTGTGACTTACTCACACTGCAGGATTAATCCAGCAACGAATACCCAAGGTATGTGCAGCTCAAAGGAAGCCATGTGCTATTTCAGGAGCCCTTCTTGCTCAGTTCCAACTCTCCTGGACCCCCTCCTTCTCACCCTGTAAGGAGTCTTGCTCCCTTAGTCTCCCCTTCTCCCAAGAAAGAGGCATATATACAATCTCCCTTTCAGGTAAACATCAAATTTAGGAGGCCCTTAAGGCCCCTGAAAATAGCTGTGCATTGTGGAAATGAGGCTCATAAATGGAGGCCTCCAAGTCTTTCCCCAGCACTCAGAGTCCTGAGATGCCCTTTCCGCAAAGGACGCTGAGTTGCACTCCCTCCATCCACTGTGCTGACATCTTCAAAGAGAGGCGTTGTGGTGGCCTCGTGGGGCCAGCCGACTCCAGGCTTTTATGCCAAGGAAACTGAGGCACTGCAGAAAAAGGGCGCTCTCTCCAGTGACGGGTCAAAGAACTTGCCTAAAAGCCCTCTTGCAAAGCTCAGGGGAGTGACAGCGAAAAAGATTTCTCAAGCCAGATTCCTACGATTCACTGGATCTACATTTCTGAGCCCATTCACACAATACTTCCCAGTTACCTGGGTGTCCCCCAAGACCCCACTAAGATCTGGACACTCCACAAAACCCGATAAGGATCATCAGACTTCAATCTGCCAATGGACTGTAAATCACTTCCGTTCCTTCCTGAGCAAAAAGTGTGACAGCAAGTGATGAGCTATGAGGCACGTGTGGTCTGCGAGGGGCAAGCATTCCTTCCTCTGCTTTAAATATTCCTGCTGGGTGGAAGCGGGCCAGCACTGAGCCCAAAATGGTAGCAGCTGAAGGTGTGGTCAGTTTTATTTTTTTCTCACATAAAAATATACAGGACACTTAAGCGCACAGTATTTCCTCACGCACACTGAGGTTAATAATTCACAAACTAACTGACATCCATCAAGGATTAGAAAATTGAAAGGTGGTTTGTGCAAACACTGCTGTTCTTGCTCTTACTTAACAGCTGGTTTATTTAACTGATGGCTTCTGTTGCCATTAGGGGCAGGTAGCACAAAAGGTTAGGCATGAAGGCAGATACGCCACTATCTGGGTTGCTCAGCCTCTGGCTTACATGTTATCCAACACCCTGGAAGATCCCCTGGAGGAGGGCATGGCAACCCACTCCAGTACTCTTGCCTAGAGAATCCCATGGACAGTGGAGCCTGGGGGGTTACAGTCCATAGGGTCCTAAAGAGTTGGTCACGACTGAAGCAACTCAGCACGCACATGCACACATAGAGGAAAAAGCTGGACAAGTCCAGGAAGGTGAAAATCCAGGATCGCAAAAGTCCTAGTTTGCTGATAAGACTTTATTGTAGTCATGCTCTCTGGTTTCTAATCTGGGCAGATGGTCAAGTCCCCAAAATGCCATTGCGAAAGAGCAGGAGGTGCCCACGGAAGAGGCAAGCTGCCAGGATCTCAGATCAGATTGCCAATCCCCCAAAAAGGAGGGCCCAATCCCCTCTTCCCTCGACACTCTTTCCACTTCTCTTATCTCACTTCGGTTTCCTCTAAAACGGTGCATATGTGTGTTGAGAGTGGGGAGGAGGACTGTAAGGCTGCTTTCTCCAGCCGCTCCCGAGTGTCTCCAATGCTGCAGGACATGACGCTGACCAGTGGGTGGTGGCTGTTTTTCAACCAGGAGAAATTAAACCTCGGGGGTCTGTGTTATCTGCAAAGCCATGAACTTCATACAAACACGGGACCTACCGCCTGGGTTTATGAACCTGCGATAGCGCTAAGGCCACATGAATGTCCACATAACCCTTGTTAAAGAGGTTACACATTAACCGCCACAAGGCTCAAGGAAGAGTCTATCACCCGCACCATCTCCACACCTCTCATATCCCGCCTTTGAAAGGGTTTTCTAGAAGTTGCTACCATGGCACTGGAAATAAATAAGGCTGGGTCCACATTCTTAGTTTTTAATAAAGCCACGACTTCAGTGGGGGGCAGCTGGCCCTTAAAAGGGACAGAAAATAATACTAAATAACAGTAAATGCAAAAGGGCAGACGTACAGGACACAGCCAACCACTGGTTATTTCACCAGGTCTTTCAGGGGCATGGGGAAACAGTGCCTCGGGACAATATGGCACAGTAGAAAGAGCGGTGGTCACTCACACTGGTTTGGAAATGAGTGAACACACACTAGTGTCCTGAGCTCCAGGAATGGTGCTGGACTCCAGGGCCACAGGGTAGCAAGGTGGCCTCTCCCCTGACGGAGTATATAACCAGGAGGGGAAGACAGATGCTGAGTGAGTCACCAGAGACATGTTCCAAAGGCCAGCCTGGAGCACGACCACAGCCAAGCTCACCTGGGTGTTTGGACAGACCCCTCTGAGCAGTGGTTTAACCTGAGACCAGAAGGATCACATGAGTCGCGCAGAAAAGGCACAGGGATGACAGCATAGGCAAAAGCTCCGTAGGGAAGAAACGGCTCGGCTGGCAGAGGTAACTCCAGTCCTGGTATCCAGTGACTGCAGAGGAGGGTGGGCAGGAGGCAGGGAGTAGGCGCCTGGAGCCACATGGACGTGAAGCTGGACCTAAGGGACCCCAGTGTCCAGGGTGGTGAGTCTCCCACTTCAGACTCAAAATCCAGTTCCCCAAAGAACTGCTTACAATGCAGATCCTCAGTCCCTGGAACCACAGACTCAAAGTGTGGGGATGCGTTAACTGGACCCCATGGCTCCCTGGGGGATAGCAGGCCAGCCACCATGTCATTACTGTTTCAATAATAATCAGCCCACTGGCCAGTTGACCCGCATTGGTGGATCGCCAGAGGTAGACTGGCAATGTTTTTCCAAAATCTACCTGTCGCCTTCTTTCAAGCAAGACTCCACCACCTGGGGCCCTCAGCACACCCAGAAGAGGACTAGAGGGTAAGAAATGAGAAACAAGTAAGAGGAGATCGGGCCCCCTAATCCAGGCCCAGGGCTCTCAGTGCTCACAGAGGTACAGTCCAGACCCCCTGAAGAAACCCCACTAGCCACTCTCCCCTGGCTTCTGGCTCTAAAGGAAACCGCTGCAGAGCCTTGGCTTCCTTTCCCATTAAAAGCCACCAGGACCACAGTTTTCAATTAGCTGTGTCAGCCTACCACCCCGAAGCCGCCCAAGTTCAACATGTCAGCCCTCCCCCCAGCTTCCGGTCGCCACAGAGCACTTCACACCTCCCTATTGTAAACCTGTCCAGAGCAATTACCCTGCCTGCCTTTGGACAGCCTCAGGACCGCATTTCTGTCTAATTTATAGCTGCAAAGCTCTGGCGGCAGAGGCAGCCTTGCCCTGGAGCGGAGGAAGTGCAGAGAAAACGGTCAGACCTGGCTGTACAGGCAAGCGCACAGCCAACGTCCTTAGGGTACAGAAGGGCACATGCTCCCCTTGTCCCAGCGGCGGGCACGGTGTGCTAGGCTCCCCCAGAGAGCCTGAAATCTGTACTCGCTGCGGGGATAACTATTGTTCTGTTCTGCCGCATTTCCTCCTTCGCTTGGAATTACAAACAGGGAGGCAGGTACAGCATACACACTAGGCAAATACTGCCCGTTTTATTTCTACCTGAAGATCTTAAAAGTCTTTAAACTCAAAAATAAAATCCAGCTCACCCAAGGATGGCGAGACAGAGACATTTCTGTCCCTGGGGAATTCAACTCATCCAAGATTTTATGACCTGTCTTTTTTTTAAAACTTGCCCTGTTCACAACTCAAAAGACAAATGATCCAACTGAAAAATGGGCAAAGAAAATGAATAAATATTTCTCCAAAGAAGATACACAAGTGGCCAAGAAGCACATGAAAACTTGCTCTGCATCACTAGTCATTGCTGCTGCTGCTGCTAAGTCACGTCAGTTGTGTCCAACTCTGTGTGACCCCATAGATGGCAGCCCACCAGGCTCCCGTCCCTGGGATACTCCAGGCAAGAATACTGGAGTGGGCTGCCATTTCCTTCTCCAGTGCATGAAAGTGAAAAGTGAAAGTGAAGTCACTCAGTCGTGTCCGACTCTTCGCGACCCCATGGACTGTAGCCTACCAGGCTCCTCCGTCCATGGGATTTTCCAGGCAAGAGTACTGGAGTGGGGTGCCATTGCCTTCTCCGCATCACTAGTCATTAGGGAAATATAAATCAAAACCACGAGGAGATACTGCTTCATACCCACCAGCATGGCTATAATTAACCTGACAGAGATAACAAGTACTGGTGAGGTTGTGGAGAAATGGGAACCTTTATTCCCTGCTGATGAAATTGCAAAAGGTGGTGTGCAGCTTCTGTGTAAAACAGCCTAGCAGTCTCTCAAAAAGTTAAATATAGAGACACCACATGACCCAGCAATTTCAATCCCAAGTATCTACCCAAGAGAAATGAAAACATACATTCATACAACAAACGCTATACACCGATGTTCATAGCAGCATTATTTGCATCAGCCAAAAAGTCCAACAACTTATGAATGGATAAACCCAATGTGGTCTACCCATGCAAGGGAATATTATTCAGCCGTAAAAAGGAAAGATGTGCCAATACATGCTACAACATGGAAGAACCCTGAAAACACGAGGCCAAATGAAAGAAGACAGACACAAAAGACCAGGTACTGTATGATTCCGTTTATATGAAATGTTCAGAGGGGGCAAATCCAGAGAGCCAGGAAGCAGATGTTGCCAGGGGATGAGAAGAAGAGTGAGGAGGGGCTGCTAAGGGAACAGGGTTTTGTCCTTGGGTGACTAGGATGTGCTGGAATTAGCAGTGATGGTTTTACAACTCTGTGAATAAACGAAAAAAAACCCTGAATCACATAGTTTGAAAGGATGGCTTCTAGATATTTAAATTTTATCTTAATCAATCTACTATAAACAAAACACAAACACTTTTGCTTTAGCAGGCTTTCAAAATTACAGACTGAAAATGCCACCTAGCTATAATACTTCTGTACCACACAGATGCAGAAATAAACTTTTTCTCTAAGTGCTAGGAGATAAATGCAGTGGGGGAACAGGCAAAATGTTCACATTTCAGATGCTCAAGGCATGGTACCACCTCTAAAATCCTTTCCACCCAATCAACTCCTTCTTGCTTCCTAAACTGCACTAAGGACCGCAGCTCAGTCCACAAACCTGGAAGAAGTGGAAAACCTCAGTTGGAATGTATCCTCCCGCAGAAAATAAATGCTCAACATTTCAAAACAGCATTTTTTTTTTCTTCTGAGTAATTATTTAATAAGGCTGTGGAAAGTAGGGTTTTCCCGATGGTGAGCCTTTCAAAAATTAAGAACAAGCCAGAGGCAGGAGGGAGTGCCACCACAATGGGGAGAAAATAAATTGGTTAGATTAAGATCTAATTGATTAAGATCTGATCCCTTTCTGTGGTTGGTGCCGGCGGATTTTAGGGGAAAAAAAGCATGTTATTTCGGGAAAAGTCCTTCCAGGGGAAAAGATGGGCAGGGGTGAGACTCTCCATTTCAGTTTTATGTTAAAAATTCACTGAAGCTGATCAAAAGCAGATACAAATGGCCAACACTCCCCACTTGCTCCGAACAGGGATGCTGGTCCCTTCTGTTCAAGAAGTGTCCCCCTAGACCACAGGTAACCATGGCATAGCACAGTCTTTGCCAGCACACATGCAGTTAACTGGGAAGTCCAAAAGTCTAATGGGGCCAGGACGCTAACCAACTTCAAAGAGATTCCAGTTGCTCCCCTTATGCAATAAACTTCTTTCACCCGACATCATTCACACTTTCAGAGTGCAAAGTTCACTCTGATATTGGTGACTTTCTCACTTTGTAGCTTTTCTGGCAAATGTCCCTTGGCCTGGTTGTTCATTAATATGTAATAGGAACATTAAAAGCATTGTTTCGCCTTCTAGGGAAGCTGTGGCCAATTTAATAAAGTCGACATTGTCCCTGGGATGGAAGAACTGTTATAAGCCGCAGACAATTCAAAGATGCCCAGGTCAGAGGGTAGGTACCTGTCCACACCCTCACACTTCACATGCGAGGTATGTATTTCACAAGATGTTTTTGATATTCCTACTTGGCAAAGGGGTAAGATTAAAATGTTGATGTTACCGCACAAATGAACCTGGCATTTCTTTCCCTTTCAACACAAGATTACTCCTTACCTTTTAAACCTCTCCAGGAAGTTGTGCTATTTGTGGCAGGAAGACAGATGAGTTAAAAGGGACATCTCCAGGGCGATTGGGCGGACTATGGGGATGCTGGGGAGGGCACTACTTTTACTTTTCAAATCAGACACACACCAGGACAACTCACTTTCGAGACCATGTTTACTTTGCCGAAAGCCACACTCTAAACACGGGCTCGTTTGTAGAAGGGAAGTGGCTTAGAGTCCAACCTTGTTTATGCTCCAAGTAGGTTTGACAGAAAAACCACATCAATTTGTTTTAAAATAATTTCCATTTGCTGGAAGCTGTTCTTGAAGGGCTCTCCACCACGCTAATCTACTCTGATTCCTAGCAGCTGGAGGTGCCAGGCACGCCGGCCACAGACAGGGAGGGCTGGCACAGACAGGCTGGTTCTGAGGGCACGGCCACAGGCTGGGGGGATTTCGGGGGACCCACAAAGACACGGCGACATCCCCCTCCCGGACGCATAGTCAACTTTGCTTTAAGAACACACAAACATTTCCTAGTTCAGAGGCAAAAGTGAACTAGGAAATTGACACGCCCACACAGAGGCAGTTTTCTAGGCAATTACACCTTGGCAGGGTGGGGGAGGGAGGCTTTCCAGGCCCTCAGACACACACCATCTCTGAGTATCAGGGGTACTGGATGTGTGTTTGAGCCCAAAGGTCACAGTTGAGGGTGCTAAGAGATGTTATTTGGCTAACTAAACCTAAGAAAAAAAAGGAAACTTAAAAAAGGAAGAGTCCATGGGTAACACGGGCAAAGATCTTTGGCCTCACCATCTGAAGAAATGCAGATTAAAGTAATCCAATGCTATTTCCATGTATTAAACTGGTGTGTGGTCGAAGAAAGAAAGCAATCTCAAGTTTGTGAGGGGAAAATGGGCACAGTTTCACATGTAAATCATAAATCCACAGCCTCTCAGAAGCAGCCGTGTCAAGTCCTAAGAATTTGCATATTCACAGCAATTTAGATTTAAGTCATCTTAAGGAAATAAGAAATGTATACACACATAAGGATGTTAAAGAATAATCCTAATACTCAATATCACGGAAGTTTAATTATGACTTAAATCATAGTTATTTAAATGTTTAAAGTTGGAAAAAATATTCATGATACTGAGTCTTAAAGCACATGTTCTATTGTACATACACCTGAAACTAACATAATGTCACAGGTCAATTTTTCCTCAATTAAAATTTTTTTTATAAAAGCAGAAATTACAACTGAATGGTAACCATAATTTTGTTTAAAATATATATATATAAAACTTGTAATAGTATTCAACCACAGACATTATTGGAAATTTATACACCAAGGTGGTGTATATAAATTTATATACCAAGGTGGTAATATTTACCACTGGATAGTAAGATTAACTATTCTTTCTTGTGCAGCTTCCTCTTTATTCAATACAATGCCTGCCATGTGTCACCAGAGAATTAAAAGTAACTAAAAAAATGCATGGGGAATACCCTAGCGGTCCGGTGGTTAGGACTCCAAGCTTTCATTACCAAGGGCGCAGGTTCGATCTCTGGTTGAGGTTAAATTAAGATCCCACAAGTCTCATGGAGTGGATAATCAATCGATAAATTAAATAAAATAAATGCATGTAACTGGGATATCAGGTTAATGGCACAAAACCCCTTTCATATCAAGTCACCTTCCCCAGCTTACCAGGTACAAAAAAGGGCCTTACCTCTGAATCACAGCCCGAGGCCTCCAAACCATTAAAATAAACATTTGAGGCAGAGTTTACCAGGGAGAAGATAGCTTTCCCACTGCCTCTCATTAACATGTCCAGGGGACTGCCCATGCCTGAGGTGCATGCTCAGTAGGGTCAGACTTAGAAATCCATCTGCCCAAAATGTGTCCAGCCACAGACTAAACCTCTCCTCTGCCCTGGACCAGAGGACACGGTAACCCGCCCTCAGCGTCCTTACAACTCATCTGGTCAAGGAGAACAGCCTTTCCCTGTGCCAACAAAGAGGGAGGGAAAAAAAACAAAACATGACCTTGGCCTGATCATCCCTTCTGTCAAAGAAGAGGCCTTAACGAAATGAAGAAGAGCCAGGCAACCCAAACCAGCTGCCTGGCCAGGGCTCAGCATAAACTGAGCAGAAAAACCACAAGGGGAAGGGTGTCTAGACAGCCCTGGTCTAGGTGAGAGGCAACCCGCCCCTGCTGTGTCAACTCTGCAAAACCGGGCTCCTAGCGCAAACACAACACGCAGGACGGAGACCAGAGACCCCAAAGGAAGGCAGGTTCCATGTGGTGCTTAAACCAAAAAAGGAAACAATACTTGGTTACATGATTTCACAGCCACCCTCCCCCAACAGAGGGAGGGACCAAAAAGCAGCCAAACCTTCTTGGGGCGTGGAGGCTGCCCATCTGTCATAGCTCCACTTGGGTGCCACTTCTTTCTTCTTGCTTCCATTCTTTAAAGTTCTTCAACACAAATATTTGGTGGAGGGTGGAGAAAACTATCAAACAGACAAGCTATGGAAACGACAGACAGCTGAGCCACTGGGAGCCCTCAATGATCCCCACTATCTGGGAAAGATGTTTATGTAGGACTTACAGGAGGACACAGAAAGAGGACTGACAGGTCCAGCTATATCAGGATCTGTCCTGAGCATTTACTGTATGCCAGGCTTGGAAAGGGATTCTGGGGCACCACGTGGATCAGAACCAAGGCCAGTCCCTGCTCCAGGGAGCTGACAGTTTAATGGGGGAGTGAGGATACAGAACTTCCAATCAGGATGCAGAACTTCTGTGTGAAGTACTGCAGGGTCCCCAAGGCAGGACTCTGTAACCCAGAGGGAAGGTCAGCAAAGGTCTCCAAGAGAAGAGACATTTAAGGGGAATGAACAGGAGTTTGCAAGGCAGAGAGAGAAGAAAGCCTCTCAGGCAGAGGGACATGTGACACATGGAATATTAAAAGAGCCTGTAAAAAATCCCACCTGGTGGTCGGGATGCACGGAACCAGGTGGGAAGGAGAAATGAAGCTGGAGAGGCAGGTGGATGGCCAGAGCATTAGGCAGTAGGAATTCTATGTTCTAATGCGTAACTCTGCCAAGACCCCCACAGCTGGGGGTGGGCAGGGGGGCAGTGGGTGGAAGAGATGAGAGTAAAAAGTCCTTTACTTCCCATAAAGTCTGCATAACACAAAGAAAATATATAAGAAAACTGAGCATAAAACGGATCCACCAAATAGCTGATGAATTCCACCTTCTTTCCATCTCTCCGATAGAATCTTTTTATAAAATGAAGGCGGTGGGGAGGCAGGCAGGGGCTCACTGATGGCCATAGCGGTCTCCCGGGACGGCTCACAGGGCTGCACAGCCAAGGCACGCCACGGATCGCAGGCAGAGCACACACTCCATCGGCTGGCCTAACTGTTTATACGTTCTTGAGTTAAAAATACACCACTCAGGTCAGCGTTAACACCAGGGCTTTATCACCAAGGCTCTTTGTAAGCCAGTTACACAAGCGGGCCTGTGACTTGCCCATCTTTTAAATGTGCCTCAATCTGCAAATTGTCTGCCGATACATCAGTGGGATTATAATAAAGCCACCAAATACACACGCATTTGAGAAAAACACTTTCCAAACCCAAGGATACTTTACTGTTTATAAATAGTTTACTTTTTTTGATCCCTGGGCATATAATATTCGCAGTTGCTCCAGAAACCAAAGAAACATGGAACAGGAACACAAACCACAACCTCACGGAAACAATAAACAACAGATGGCGAGACACATGCGCAGGCTGCCACCCCTGCACCGGAGGGGCACACCAGAAATGGATGCTGACACACCAGCCTGCCGACAAAGACACGTGCCCTTCCAGATCACGCTCCAGACACCACTTACGGAGCACCAGCCATACACCTAGAACCGTGGTAGGTGCTTCAGGCCACCAAGCAGGTGAAGGACCGATCACGGGCCTCCAGGAATTCACAGACTTGAAGGGGATGCCAGACAAACACACGAAAGCAGATGACACCAATCTCACTGAAGTCTTTCTAAATACAGTTATGTCATCCGGTTTGGGTTCTAATTCTGGCAAAGGGCTAGTTTCTGGGCAGGTTATTCAACCACCCTGAGCCTCATGCATAGCAAAGATGTAAGATATTTCACAGAGTTAAGGTGACAGCTAAATGAGTTTGTGTTGATGAGTCCTCATGCAAAACCACAAACTATCACTGCTATGTGCTGGGGCCTCTCTTCTAACAGTTATAAATGATTTCAATTTTGCCCTCCCTCATAATAACTTTAGTGAGGTGGGCTCTATGATTACCCTCATTTAACACAGAGAAGAAACGGAGTCATTCAGAAGCTCAGTAGATTGCCCAAGGTCACCCAGGAAAGTAGGCACACACGCTACACTGTTGCCATTGTACTACCTAAAAGCATGGCTGGCTTCATCACCGCCACAACACCCGTCATCACCACACAGGTGACGTGAAGGGGGCTTTGTAGAGGACGGGGACACGGCATTATCTTCCCCAGCAGACCCTACAACTGTGTACTGTTCTGGCCTTTTCCTGGGTTTTATGGCTTGAACTTACTTGAAAAGTTCAGGACAAATGCTAAAATAAATTTGGACTCTAAAGTCACATTTGCCATAACTAATGACTCTGATTAGTTGATGTTTACAAAAATTTTTTTAAACGTCTGCTGTCTCAAAACAAAGGGAGGGGACCCAATAAATAAGTGCGGCAGTCATATTGCTTTCCATATATGGACATGTCTATTTCAGGAATCACAATCTCATGTCCAATTATTCTGCCAATTTCACCTCAATGCTCATTTTATTTTTTTAAACTCTGACTAGAATTTTCCAACTACACTGTAACTTTAAGCCTTTGTGTTTCTTCTACATTTAAAAAGAATGCCATTTCCCAATATATAACTCCCAGATGTAGAATTCACAGATGATTCATCTCGCAGAACAAGTGTTCGGAGACATCAGCTCCAAATAGAGCAAAAACTTGGAATTCCCTTCTTCCCCAAAGTTAAGAACTCGCCTAGATCTGCTCTGCTCGACAAAGTTTGTTTTCAATTATATTTCCAAATTCTTTTAACAATAACTACATGGCGTCTGGCATCAACACATCTGATTCTTTGAAGTGGTTCTCAAGCAGAGAGCAGAAAATAAGGATAAAGTGGAAAGGAAGGGAAGCCCATCCATAATTTCTGGGCTTTATGTCCCTCCAAAAGGGCTCTCTGCCACATAAAATCAGACAAACCACAAGCTATGACTTCTCCCTGAAGGTCCACACTGTTGGAAGCACCACGACTGAAGAAGGCTCCTGAACTCATCCCTTTACCCATCAGCTGGGCTCTTCATGGGAAAGCAGGTCTTCAGCACAAAGAAAATGGCCTTTTACTCTTTAAACCTGAACGCCAAACACACTTCTGTGAAGTCCTCCACAAAGGTCAATTAGGAGTAATCACACTTGGAGGGTGAACCTCAGAACCCTTTTCAGATACAATGAACACATGGGATCCTTTCTGCCCAGAAAAAAGTGCACCAAGCCTCAAGAACGAGAGCTGTAGAGCTATAAACAAATACTGATCCAGTGATTCCTGGCCACGTGAAACTGGACAATCCCTGCTACCTCAAGTGGAGAGAAAAGAGACAAGGATGTGTGAAAACTTACCTAAGCAGAGAGACTCCAAGATTCCTCTGGGGAAGGACAAGATATAAACAATAAATCCACCAGAACAAGGTCAAGCGCATAACAGAGAGTGTGTCTAATGTTGACAAAAGCTTGTGGAAGGGCAGGAGGACTATTTGGACTATCTCAGAACGCACATGGGCAAAGGCCACGTTTAGGCCTGAAGGGGAGGATATTAAAAAAAGAAAAAGAAAGCCTAGTTCTTTGGACTATTTCCTTTATTCCTAAAGTAGTCCCTAACTCTTGTCAACCCTCCTCTCAAGAAATTCCAAACCACTAATTGTGCCTCCCAACTTCACCACCTTTCAGCTATATCTCAAACAGGGCTCCAGATTCTCAGAATTAGCTCTACAGGATAAAAGAGAGAGAGAAAAAAAAAAAATCAAAAGGTTCCACCTTATGAAACTGTGTATGACAAAGAAAGAGTGGAAAGGAAAAAAAAGTCCAAGACTTTCCACTGAAGGCACAAATGAACTTGACACCAAAGAGAGGTGGATATTCAGGACACAGAGGAGAAAAGCTCCCACACTTGGTATAACAAATGAAGTGTTTTAAGGAGTTCCATTATGACAAAAACCACGATTTTCAAAGCCAGTGTCTGACCAAGTGAGAACCAATGAAGACCCAACGCAGATGGGTAAATTGCTATGACCTTGACCAGAGAAAGAGAGAGACCTCAAAATTGCAAAAATCAGGCCCCTAGACTTAGTATGGACATAGTATGTGTTGGGCATCAAGTATGACCTTGATCTGATAGTACGGACATAATATGCTGTTGAGTTTCCACCTTGAAAGGCACCCTCAAAAGAGCTCCTTGGTAAAGGGTTAACAGCTCCTCTGATACCAGCAATGTTCCCAGCATGTTGCCAATGGCGAGCCAGCTCAGGGAGGACAGACAAGGTGGGGAGCACTGCCCTTCCTCGGGTGATTACTAGTGAATCTGCTACAGGTGGCTCATCTAGTCATTCACCGACGGCCGACTTGAGAGGGATGCTGCCTGCAGTGGCCCTATGAAAGGCAGAGGAGACAAGTGCCTCTTTGAAAAAACAGGCCCTTAATTTATTTGCCTTTTGTGACGAGATCTTAAAAGGCTAAATCAAAGATCTAATGTAGGTCTGCACCAACTTCTGTGGTTTTCTTTGGGTTAGTGGGAAAAAGAGGCAATGACCAAGTAAAGAAATATGGTGGAGTACATGCCCCCCTTCAGTAACTCCTAAAGGACCACAGGAGGTGCCCCAAGAGTCCCACATGCACACCGTTTCCCGTTACTTCCCCGGGGCATCCAAATGAGGATACCACTCAGAAGAACCGAACATGGAAGGTGACTGAAGTAAGTATCCTAGACACAGCGAGTAAAATGACTGATTCTTACCATTCACTAAGTAGTGTAAGTTTATTACTTCTTTGTTTCAATTCAGATGGACTCCTATATTTGAAGATGAGCAGCCTTAGAAATCATACATCGCTTTACAGAAAGGAAATGAACTGATTAAATCAAGGTCATACTGCCAAGCAGGGGCAGAACGGTGACAAAACCCCAAACTTTCCAGATGTCCAGCCATTTTCTCAACCACCCACACTCCTGCCTTCACAGCTTTAAGACAACTATTTGTTTTTTTCCTTTTAGGTCAATAGTTTTTACTCCTCTTTGGTCTAGAGCCCCTTTAAGATGCTTAATGAAAATGTTAGCTCCTTTCTGCCCAGAAAGATGCAGCGAGTTTTGAGATTTCACATACAATGTAGTTTCCTACACTGCCCCCTCTCCTCCCCCACCCCCAATAATATTTGAGGTCAGTCAGTCTGTATTTTAGGATAGTCTGGAATTCAATATAATTTAATCAATTCACAATTCTGTTTCAAATGAACTCGTGAAGGGATCCAAAAATCTAGGAGATTTTTCTCTTGGACAAAACACAACCATCGATGAAGCCAAACCACTGTGGCCAAGAGTCCCACACAGACACCAAATCTGAGAAAACATTCAGAGGAATTTGGGATGGGGCAGACTTTCAGAGTTACAAAACATTTCAGTTCACTTTCTGGATCTCTTCTCCCCCAAAGACGAAAGGAAACTCCATTCCATTTGAGCTGGAGTTTCTGTATCCGTCACTTTGCTGGATCAACAACCAACTTCCTGGAAGCAAGAAGCTCTCCTGGCTGTTTATAAGTTTTGCAAGCCCTGGGAGCTTGTGTGCCAGAAACTCACACCAGCCCAGGTGTAGGGAGGAAATCAAAGGGAAAAAAAATTAATTAAAGATAAAATGAAAACTAAAATGTAGGCAAGATGCATGGTACTAGACCAAGGTCCTGCACAGCAGAAATCAGATGAAACAACAAATTTATAAAATAGAAATTAAACTCACAGTCAGAATTTCTCAGTTTTAAGCGCCCTCCCACCCTGTAGATCTTTCTTAACCCCTTCGGTGTGTGCTTCCACTTCCCTAAACACAGAATGCCCTGTAAGATGGTATCTAACCAAATATCATATAAATTTTATTAAGCTTAATACACACATGAATTTAACCTGACCATGTAAGACAGCTTTTAAAACCAACGAACACCACAGGATCCATACAGAATTAGATTTTCACAAACAGAATATGGAAAACATTCCACAGACTTTGATCAAGTGGATTGGTATGTAACTCCCATTCGGACTGCTAATTAAGCTGCAACCAGCATGAAATCCATTCTAAAAGTCTCTCCTAACCAACAAAGTAACAGGCTGCAGAGAAATTAAACTATGCATTTTGACAAAACCAAATCAAACCATTCTGCAGCTACTTGAAGAAAAGCATTTTCAAATCTGTGTGAAGTTTAAATCAAGCACAGAGGGTTCCAGGAACATAGTTTTTTGCTTTGGGGGGGATTTTCTTCCAGGGTGCCTCTCACTCTATTTAAAGCAGCCTCAAGTAGCCACAGCTGGAGGGTCATGCTTACAAAGTAAACAATAGTTAAGTCGATTCAGACTCACGACTTAACTACAACCAATAGCTAATTACCCCTCTATTAACCAACAGTACCTGAAATATCACTTTTTAAATGACCCATTTGGAATTATGCTCATTCACAAAAGAATTCTTATCAATTAATAGCAGAGAAGAAACTTCCAATTAACAGCTACATGGGGAGAGATGAGAGTTCCTCAGAATTACCACATTTCAGGCAAAGGATAAAAGGACAAAAGAACTAAGTACCTCTCACAAGAGAGAGACAAAACTGTATTCTGAGAGCATACAAATTGAGAGAGCACACACTATGTGCTCAATAAACATTCTTTAAAGGTATCATTTACCAAAACCCTCCCTTTGGAAAAACAGACTTAAAACAAATGATTTTTTTTTCCCAAAAGGTTGTTACAGTTAGCACTTCTTTAAACCATCCTATAGCAAATAATATATGCAAATTATATCTCAAAAATAAATGCATCTTAATTTTTTAAAACCTATCTATATCTTTGGATGAAGTGATATGCTCGGATTTGCTTCCAAAAAAACAAAAAACAAAAAACCATGGGGACAAGTCTATTGCAGCATAGATTAAACAAAAGAGGCCATTATCCAAAATAACACAAATAGCAAATGCTGAGGAGGATGTGGAGAAACAGGAACCCTGGTGTACTGTTGGTGGGAATGTAAATTGGTACAGTCACAATGAAAACAGTATGGAGGTTTCTCAAAAAAATAAAAATTGGGTTTCCCCGGTGGCTCAGTGGTAAAGAATCCATTTGCCGATGCAGGAGACATGGGTTCAATCCCTGACCTGTGAACACCCCACATGCTGCGGAGTGACTAAGCCCACGCGCCACGACTACTGAACTTGTGCTCTAGGTTCAGGACCCACAACTACTGGAACTACTAAAGCCCAAGAGTGGTCCTGTTCCACAACGAGAAGCCCTCGCACCCCGACTAGAGAGTAGACCCCACTCATCACAACTAGAGAAAAACCCGCGTAGCAGTGAGACCCAGCACAGTCATAAATAAATAAATAAAATTATTTTAAAATGCACAGCTAAAAATAGATCTACCATATGACCCAGCAATTCCACTCCTGGATATAAATCCAACAAACAAAAAGACTAATTAAAAACAATACAAGCACCTCAATGTTCATACTGGCATTATTTACAACTGCCAATACACAGAACTGAAGTGCCTATCAACAGATGACCAGATAAAGAAGATGTGATGTGACATCCACATATATATGTAAAATGGAATACTATCCAGTCACAAAAAATGAAATTTGCCATCTGAAGCAACACGGATGGACTTGGGAGGGCATGAGGCTAACTGAAATAAGTCAGACAAAAAGACAAGCACTATATGCTATCACTCATATGTGGAATCTAAAAAAATACAACAAAGTCGTGAACACAAAGAAAAAGCTGAAGACTCACATATATATAGAGAACAAACGAGTGGTTACCAGTGGCAGAGGGAGGGGGGTGTCAATGCCTCTTCACCCAGCTTGAAGTGCTAAAGTTTGTGGGTACCAACGAAGAGCACAGTGACTACAAAATGTGGAAATAAAGTGAGATTATCCATTCCTTAGTTCTAAAGTGCTTGATTCTTCTCACTGTATATCTAACAGGCCATCATCAAGTAGGTAATCCAGTGAGGAATAATTTTATCAGTGCAATGTACGCCCTGACCAAGATAAGTGTGAAATTACTTGAACAGCAATTATAAACGGGTGGTAGGAGCAAAGGACAGGAAGAGGAGGTGGGGGCGGGGAACACCTCCTAAATACTGTATAATACAGTCTTAGAAGATGAAGTTGTGTGATTTGTTTTTAATCAGCTAAAAAATAAAATAATTAACTCTCCACTATCTTATTTCTCAACATATAGGTAATTCTACCACAGGACAGAACCTCACTCCTCTCATTCATTTTCTTCCCAATAATAAGAGACCTCAAGAAAAAAAAGTACCCACAGATCATAAAGGATCAGAGACTTGGGCACCATAGAAGTTTAAAGAATAATCAATGCAAAGTGCTTCAAAAGAAGACAGGCCATGCTTTCTTTAAACTCTCTGAAGGCCACCTTTTGCCAAAATAAACTGAATGAGCAGTGACTGGAACCTGCATCCTGGTTCATAAGGAAACCAAGATGTATTAGGACTTACGGAGATGAACAGATTGGTTGTTCACACAATGGGCTTTACCGGTTATGCTAGATTAAATAGTAATAAAGACGCAAACAATCGTAGCCGTTCATGTGGGCAAGGCTGTGAATCACAGCCATTCATGGGGGAAGGGAGGCAGGTACAGGTGCAGGGGCAAGGAAAGACACGGCTTTTCAGGTGGCATCCTTGCCACATTCCACGGATGGCCCTGTGCTCAATGCCCATGTTCCCTACAAAGTTACTGCACGATGGCAGACAAACCAAACAAAAAATGTCAGAGATCTCTAGCCCTCTGCAAACCACCCCACAATCATCTCCCCTCACCCTACCTCCTCCCTCAAACATTTCCAAAGAGAAGTGGGTACAGCAGAGGATTCAGCCAGCCCCCGAGTTCGTAACCTAACACTTGTTTGGAAGAGTGCACCTGCATGTTTCCAAGCAATTGACCGAGCTTCTCGGTAGGGATCAGTTTCAATGAAACCCTGAGAAATAATAGGGTAAAATTATTAGTTTAAGGGCCTCTCACTTCTCAGCCTCCTTCCCATATCCCACTTCCCAGGAGGGTAATGCTCAATAGACAGTTGTATTTGCACAACTGGAATACATTTATAAACTACCTCAATCATTTTTTGCTAATTGCATAATTTGTATAATTTTTTGCAACTGTTCATAGAGTCCCCCTTGAATTTGTCTGAGCTTCCCTAGGGCACACAAAGCTTCACTGTATCCATATCACCAGAAACTTTACAGCAGAAGGCCACTTGGGGGCTGAGCCCTGCCACCTGCTCCCAACAAATGAGATCTTCATGTCAGAAAAGCACTCTTCCCAGGAAGCCTCTGTCACCAGGAACTCCTGACTTGGAGAGACTGGCCATGCTACAAGGGGATACAAAACCTGTTAATGGGGTGGGAGGTCTTAGCCTCCAACCTGTGCTCTGAATCATCAGCAAGGTGACTGACCCACACTGGATTAGGCTGAATACAGATATTGCCTAACTTTGTCTTCACAGCAGCTTAAGGTAGAATATTATGATTCCTTCTTTTACCAACAAAGGGGAAAGTTTCACCACAAATCACACACATAGCTGTCGGGTGGCGGAGCCAGGAATGGACCCTAGAAATAATTTCCAATCTCATCATCACTACTCTGGAGTGAACAGTGAGTACGGGGTGCCATCAGCAGGGAGGAGGCATCCAAATCATTACCAGAGAAGAATAAAGGAAGCTTTGCCCTCATCCGCTCCTTCCTCCATCACTAACCCAAACAAGACCTGAGGATCGATCAGACATCACATGCCAAGCTGCAGGACAAAGAGAAGCGCTGAAGGCAGGACACCAAAAGCACGAAATCCAGGGGAACAGGGGAGCAGCTTTTTAAAAAACAGTGACTTTTATAAGTAGACTGGGTTTATAGCATGTATCTTACAAGATTATGCATAAAGTATATTGAAACCACACGTAAAGTATGAAATTATATAAAACATATTAGTAGAGAAATGTATAAAGCATAAAGCCCTTGGATAAGAAAAATTCATAAGCATACCCCACCAAACCCCTAAAAACTAGGATACAAATTAGCAACTTTCAATCAGACCAGAGACAAACCACAAGTTACATTTTTTCCATAATCCTTATTTAACTACTCATTTTGCTTCATGGCAACAATGGTCCTGTATCAAGTTCTTCAGTAGAAAATTTCTTAGTCTACTCATATAATTGACCAATTAATAGGTAAGTCTGGACTGCCATTTTAAACACCACAGTTACATAGAAAAAGTAACTCCAAGAGGGTTAACTACTGTGCAAATTTTTACCTCTGGTCTCCAAAGTCCTATTTCTCTGGGGAAATACGAACAGATCTGAGTTTGTGACAGATTCCCATGCTTTAACATGAAACAAACGCAGAAGACAACCACATTACTGACACACTATGAACTGAAGCCAGGACGTAGATGGAATGGACCCATAGGCTCAATGACATGCGTAAGTCGTTAAACACCACCACTAACGGTTCCTAAATTTCCCATCGGCCAGGAAACATTGGGGATTTTCAGATATATTTCCCCTCCTCTGCCTGGGAATTTTCCTCCTACCCCTCCTCCTTCGGTCTCAAGACAATGCCTCCAGCCTTTGAAACTGCATCCATTGTAAACAGCTCTGAATATTAACAGAGCCCAGAGTTCTACTCTAAAAGACCCCCAGGGTTTCTAACTGCAGTTGCTGAGGAGGGGAAAGGTCCCCAATGAGTAAATGTCACCAAGCTCATTCACAAGTCATTGAAAATCAGGCTTGCTCATGAAACTTGGTCTTTCAACCTATGGGCTAAGTCACAGGAATCCTTCTAAGTTTTAAACCAGAGATACTGGTACAACCAACATCCTTGACTGCTTATAGCAACTTTCAGTTTAATGAATCCCTTCAGCAGATTTCCCTCTCTGGTGGATGTCACTTTTGAAATAACCAGTGGCTATTTTAAACCACCTCCTTCCCCAGATAACAGACCTTTGGGGCTGCAGCAGGTGCAGAGAGCTAGGCCAGGGGTATTGTTAAGTCGCACAAAACCCTAGCGGCTCTCTTGCATTCCTGTCCACACTGAAAGAGAAGATGCTGAAAAGGCTTTGCACCAGGGAGACACCTCTGCAGAATGGGGGAGAGGCCCTTTCATTGTGAGCATGGTGTCTGAAGGAGAGTAAGGTCAGCCAGAGGTCATCCCAACGTGCTCAGGGAAGGCTGCGTGGGGAATTCAGGCCAAGGCATTAATAGGAAGGGAGAGAGACTTACAGCCCCTGGGCAGGGCTGCAAGTCCCGTGGAGCTGGACATCCACTGGGACCCAGATCTGATTACTCTGCACAGAATCATCATCCTTCTGGAGATGACGAAGTACTGCCCACAATACATTCAAAAGTTGGGAAATCTGGTGACCTGATGTAAATATGAAAAGAGATGAACACGCTTCTAAAACTGTCCCTTGTAAAAGGGGGCAGGAACAGCCCTGACATACACTATAGGCAAGAGACACCTTGGACTTTGAGGTCTCTGGGCACTCCCTAATTTCAGTCCTCAAAACTTAGATTTTATGACTATAATTTCATATCAAAGGCACACTTAAATCCTGTGCCTAAAAAGGCACCCAATTTCATTTCCCTGACTTGCCCTTATTCAAAAAAAGTGTCAAATAACATAAGGGATGCAGACTTCCCAGGTGGTTCATTGGTAAAAATCTGCCTGCCAAGCAGGAGATGCGAGTTCGATCTCTGGGTTGGAAAGATTCCCTGGAGAAAGACATGGCAACCCACACCAGTATTCTTGCTGGGAAAATTCCATGGACAGAGGAGCCTGGTGGGCTACAGTCCACGGGGATCGCAAACGAGTTGGACACTACTTCGTGGCTAAACAACAACGTATCACATAGGTGCTCTCCATCATGTAGGGGAGGTGAAGCCAGGCTTCTGACACTTGAAAAGAAAAGGACTGAGCTCAGGCTAAAGCTCCCCCAAACTTTAAAAGCACTTGCACTTCTCAGATTTTCTCTCTGCCGTTACCCTGTGTTGGACAAGCTCCCTCTTCAGAACAAACCTCTGTCTACACCCACGAATTGGAGAATTGGACGTTCATGGTCTGCTGAATTCTTCTTCAGTGTTAGAGACAGAAAGAGGAAAATGGGCAGAAAGGAAGACCTCAGGGCAATCCAGACTATTATCTACCTCTTAAAACAGACACACACACATGAGTGCGCGCGTGTGCATCTTAGCTTTGGTTCTGGAACAATTTGGTCTTATGCACTTTAGATCTAATTTGCATAAACAGGATGGAAACTATTTTCCAAACCCTTAATTCACAACACCCTGCACACCTGGGTCTTCCAGCACAGCTGTAAAATTTGAAAGACAAAGGCCCTCTTTGCTTCCCAACAACAATGGGAACCACCGCGGGGCTTGCGTTTAGTTTTCTAATATAATCCTAAGTGCCACGTAGGTGCCCAGACTGACAAAGAAGTTCGACTGAGTCCCCTGGGTTTGGTAATGCAAACAGGTAGGGAGACAAAACACAAAGAGAACCAAATCAATACATTTGTCTTAATGTGACTCAGGATGACCATACCCGGTAACCTTTAGGGAATGTCCTTGCTTTCCAATGCCAAGTCATCTTCCCTCCAAGCTGAGATTCAGTGGTTCCTCCCCCAGGGCCTGCCTGCCATCCTATCACAGAATCATTAGCTCATCATTGAGTTGCCAGACCCTGTGAACAAGCAACGCTCTGCTCAACTTTATGCCACAGACAAGAGTCGAAGGTAAATTGTGTTTAAAGCATCTTAAACAGCTTCTGAAGCCATACTCCCCAAAGCAATTTCAAAGAAAGAAAACATCTGAGTTCTAAGAAGTTCAACGTCTTCTAAGGTTCTGGGAAGTTTGAAGAGAGCTTGGCAGAGCTGGGAGCTATTTATGAATGTGCTGGTTGGACTAGGCCGTTCTCACCTACGTAATGGGATGGCAGACTCAGTTATGGCTCGACTACTACAACTATAAGTTATTGTGTTGAATAAGTTATCCTCAGGCCCCAGGAACGAACATATTTTCCCTTCTCCCAGCACTATTTCAGTTCTGTTATTCCAACTGCATTTACATCCACTATTAAGGAGTTTTACTTTCCTTATGTGGGGCTTAACAGAAACTCCAAAATTAGATGCACTGTTTACAGAAGAAAAAAAAAGTTCCATAAAGCCACAGGTCCCCTTCTATCTCAAACCCACAGCCTGAAATTGAACTAACTGCAGTAAATCTAGTTCATGGGGTTATAAACTAGCTCAACGCACTTTCTAGACACAATGGATTCAGAGGGTGTAAAGTTGGTGAAGCTATAATGTATTTTATCATATATATAGACAGAGACTTTCTCCCCTCAAGTCTGACTGAATCATAGCCAGGAATATAAAACAAATATCCTGATGGAAAACTCAGAATTAGACTAATGACTTAAATCGAGAAATGTGAAGTCTGGGGGAGGAGGGGGAAAATATTTACCAAATTGTTCTTTAATCAGAAGAAAAACAAACTTCACAAACATTTTTTCAAAGGACACACATTTCCGTACTGAATACCGTATTGCCACATACTAACCAGAGGCCATACTACTCACTTAAAATCTCAGCAGTTACCACCATAATCAGTATAATCAAGTCTCCTGAAATTCAAAATAGCCAGTTTTGTATTCACTGATCAGCAAATGTGTTGGGAAAAGAGAAAAGACTGCAATTTTAAAGGTATTTATGACTTGTGAAATGTCACTCTTTAGGAGACAAAAGCCCCCCCAAACAACCAGTAGTTTTGCTCCAAAAATTAAAGGGCAAGGCAAAGAGGATCTTGTGGTCATAGCAAGTGAAAAAAGAGGCCACCCTGTCCTCGCAGGAAGCCACCACTTCTGAACTCAGTGCCTTGCCCATGGTGCCACCGACACGTGATATTGGGAGTCACTATTCCAGCAGGTGAACACAAGCAGCTACTGATCCCATGACTTAAAACAATTAAAAAAAAAAAACTACTTAAGAGTGTGTAAAGGCAAACCCACAATACCCCCGGACTGCCCCAGCCACACACCAGACTACCTAATGGCAGCTCCGGGGTCCACCTCCATTAATTTGCATGGCCACCACCTGTGTTAAAACCCCACCACCTGACCACCGGTTTTCCCTAAGTCAGGAATTCCAAAGCAGCAGCAGAACACTGAAGAAAAATCCTGTGTATAAGGGTCGCGCTTCACAACTGCGTGGGATGGAGCGCTAAGCAGTGTGGATCGTTAAGAGATCTGTGCCCCACTCTCAGAGACACAGGATCTTCACATTTGAAAGGAATTAACTTCTTTCCCCTTATGGCAGTCTGAGTCTCAGACCACATGTTCTTACACCAAGCCACAGGTGTTGGTTAAAACTGGTGTCACCAGTTTTGTTTCTCTTTTTGAAGAGTGAATGTCACGCCTGAGGTTACTACTGTGACTCTCGTATGTTCTAGGAAAGATGTCCAATTATTCAACTAAAAAGCAGACTATTCAAGCTAGGCCTCTTCTGGAAGGTACTAACAGTTCTGCAGAGATGCTAATTACTGATAACTGGACAGGATTTTGACTCATGAAGCAGATTTGTTAGAAATTTTAAAAGGTTATGACATTCTGCCATGTTTACACAACTCCATATTTGTGTTTTGCTGAGAAGTGGCCCACCAAGTCCCAATAGGTCAAAATCCTGACAGCACAGAGATGAGACTCTTGCCGGTTAACACACTCTGCTGAAACCAGAGTCTCGCACCCTCTCCCGAAGTAGCACTACTCCAAGACTCATCTGCACCATTTACAGAGGAGAAATGCTACAGGGTGGGCCCCAAGGTGCACTGGATTGGCAAGTCCTAGGAGTCCCCTAGGGAGCAGCCAGGGAGGATCTAAACACAGTTCCCTAAGATACCAACCAGGGCGGAAAGGACCAACTTCCAGCAGTCACAGATCTCCAGGAACTCTCAGAGTCCCCTATCTCAACTCGGGGAGTCCTCCAGAACTCTGCGGGGGGCCAGAGCCAAGTCAGGCCACCAGTCTGGTGGATGAGAAGGCGGCTACGCACTCTCACTAATAAATGATGTAAATGGAAGACTGGAGCCAAAAGTCACCTTCATTCATTACCCACTGGAAGGCCAAGCAGCTCAGACAAGAGAGATGGATTACAGGAGAGAGAAAAAGAAACACTCGCGGACCCCCAGACAGACTTCCTCACACTCTCCCCTCCAGATGTTTCCCGCTCTCCACCCACACACACACTCTCACCTCCTGACTCTTCACTCACACTCTCTTACCTCCACATTCCCACCCACTCACCAACTCCCAGATGGCTTTAATGAGCCACGCTCACTCACCTCCAGACCCCCACGCACTCCAGAACCTCAAGACCCACATTCGCTCACCTTCAGACCCCAAAGACTCACGTTCGATCTCATCCTTCCCTCCACGAGGTACACTTCCCGCCTTAAGACCCCAAAGACCCACGCTCGTGCACCGCCACACACTCAAGAGACTCACACTTTTCCCATCCAGACTTCTTCGCACGCACAGTCTCCTCCAGATCCCCAAGGACCATGTCACCACTACAATCCCGCACTAACAGTTTTGCAGCTCATTCAAACTTGACACACACGAAACTCAAAGCGTAGCCCCTTTTCGGAGAAGCACCCCAGCCGCCCGGTCCGCAAGTGACAGCGCCCCGGGGCGCGAGGAGGGCGTAAAGGGCGGCACTTACAGACTCCGCGTCCAGGCGGGCAGGTCCCCTGGCAGCGCCGCCAACCCGCGCCCGCCGCAGTCCAGAGAGTCCCCAGCGCAAGTGCAGGCGGCGGCGCAGGGCGCCCGCGAGCCCGCTGTGGCCGATGCGGGCTCCAGCTGAAGCAGCAGCAGCAGCCAGAAGAGGAGAAGACAAGGCGAGAGGCGCGGGGCCCCGAGCGTTCCGCGGACCGGCCGCGCCATCTTGTCTGGAGCGCGCAGCGAACTCCCTGTGCTGGGGCTGCGAAGTCCGGGGCGACCGCCGGCACGGGCAGGCCTGCGGGAGCTCCGCTCCGCACTAGGCTCAGTGCCGGGGCATGGCTGCCAGCACAAGTTCTCTTTGCGGTAGCGACTCTGACGCTCAGGGGGCCCCCAGTGCCTGGGCTACTCGGCAGAGCCCGGAGGGGGCCGCGAACCCCGCGCCCATCCGGGCCGACCCGTCCGTGCTCGCTGCGAACCCCACGGAGCCCAGCAAACGGTGCTCGGCTGACGCTCCTCGTTCCCCCGCCACGCTTCGGAGTCCCCGCGCACACCAAGTGCCGCCGCCGCTGCGAGCAAGGAGCTCGGGCTCACAGCAGAAGCTCTGCGCCCGTAGGCATATTCCTCGCGGCTCCAAGCGTCCAGCTGCAGACTCCCGGCTGGACGACGCGGCCACCCCCGCAGTGCTCCAAGGGCCCGGTGCGCCTAGCTGTCCCAGCGCCTCAGGCAGAGCGCGCCCGCGCAGTTCCGGGCTCCGCACGCTCCTCCGCTTAGCCAGAACCCCGCAGACCTAGCGGCCGAACAATCAGCCTCTCGCCGCTCTCTTCCCCGCGGCCCAGCCCGGGCCGGTCCCGAAGCCCCGCCCCCGGCCGCTCGCCCTCACACACCCCCTGGGCTCAGCGGCCCACGGCCTCCTGCCGGCCCACGTTGGATGCTTTGCAACAGCGCCCCGCCCCGCCCCCGCCTGCTGTTCATTGGCTGCCGGGGTCCACGGCGGCCAGTTTGGACGCCCATTGGAGCGTTCACCATGATCCCGCCCCTCCCGCCTCTCCGGCCACCCCACCCCAGTCTCTTTTCCCACCCAAGGTGTGAAGGGCGGGGGACTGGGAGGAGAAAGGGAGAGTCGGCCTCTGGCTCTTAAAGGGGACTTACTGACTGATGGAGGAGGGGAATGCCCAGTGGGGAGAGGTGCAATAAAAGTATGCCCTCTGGGTGTACGGGAGGAGAAAACTTCGGTAAAGAAGGCAAAGCTCCCGCTTTGGAGCTTTCTGGCCTCAAAGTTTATTCCCTCCTTCCCAGTCTGCAAACAGGGCCGGCAACTTAAAGTTTACACCCATTTTCCAGATGTATGCAGATTTAAAACTTCACTAATCTACTGCTGGGGGCATCTTTAGTTATTTTATTAGGGGTGACCGCCTTCCTCTCTCACAACCGGGAGCTCTTTTTGACTCTTGACTTGTTCCTGACCCCTTAAATCTAGCAATATGTCCTTGATTACCAAAATGAAAGTGTAATGCGTGCAGAAACCGAATCTGAAAGGTGTTCGCAGTCCCACCTCCATCCCCACCTCTGCCCTGGTGAACTGCAGGGTTATCCTGGAAACACTCCGACCTTTGATATAAAGGGGTTGCTTTGTTTGTTTAAATCACAGCCTTTTAAAGCCAGTTTTCAAGAAGCTATACATCAAGAACTCCTAAGAGACAGAATAAAAAGAGAAATAATAATTCTTACAAAGTTACTAACTGTGGCTCCTACTGGTCCGAGCGTAGTAGCCAAGTGTTAACGACAGCGCAAAGAGCAAGGCAGGCACTCCGCTCTGGGGGCACAGGCGCGCGCGCAAACACACACACACACACACACACACACACACACACACACACACACAGAGTGAAAAAGTTACAAGATTAACACTTCAAGATATAGCTGCTCCTATCGACATTTTGGTTTCCTGGTGTCTCATGTCCCTTCCCAAGAGTATGCAAGTTTCTAACATAACTGCACACATTGTCAGAAAAATTAAGTGAGTCATGTCTGTTGAAAAACATTTGCTCCAGCTATTGAAATCTGACTTCTGTGTTACCAAAAAGAAAGGAAGATGTTCCTCAGAAAGAGAAAAAAAAAAATTTTTTTTTAAGCATTGCTTCATTTTTGATACATTCTAAGGGGTTGCTTTAATTGAGATGTTAAAATTTTCCTCAGTCAAGAAAACTTCTTTTCTTTAACCAAAACTGGGTTTGGGCTTGGTAGTCACGTGGTTGCTGGTTTCCTTTCTTTTTGTTCCCTCCTTCCCCTTTATCCTCCTCCAACTTCTACTGATTCACTATGCTATCAACTACTGGTGCCTCATGTTTTCCTTCCTTCCTCCATTCCCTCCTCCCTCTTTCTCTCTTTCTCCTTCCCTCTCTCTCTGCAAGATCTCAATAGTAATGCCCAAAGCAAAGCACAAATATGTGTGTAAATTAATCCAAATATGATTCCCAAGGAACACTATCAGAAAAAGGCTGTACCTGATCTATTCTACCAAGACCTTAACCAGCTTTTATGTTTCATTTGTGACCCATACTAAACATACAACATCCCTCTGGACAAGAAGAAATATACCTCTTTGTCACAATGCCTTTCAGTAAAATAATATTAATAAGCAGAAAGATGGAATTTAAAGGACCCCAAATTGGTGTAGTCCTCTATGTCAAGGTTTCTGAAACTTTTCATGACCAAAGAACACAAAATAGTAATTTAATGCAGAATACCCATGGAGTACTTCCTTAAACAAAGCTATCAGACCTGCCTTGCCCCACCTCTAATGAAACAACACATACAGCAGAAACAAACTGAATTCATTGAACCCCTTGAGAGGCTGACCTAAAATTACCTTTCATGTTTGTTCCACAATTGGTATTATAATATGGACATTTATTGTCAAATGTTTTTCCAAATGCTTGTGGGTGCACCTGTGAGATACTTTTCTTGGAGGGTAGGGAGGTTGGACCTGAGAACTGGCAAGGTAAGGATGTGCTCACAAGTCTAAAGCAGCCCCTGTGGTCTGGTTACCACGCAGCCAGAGAGAAGGATTCCAAAACCCAGGAACACTTGCAGGCACCGGGCGCCTGAGCCTTGGCAGTTCCCCTTGTCTACAGCAGAGCATGAAGTCATGTCTGCTCCCCATACCATGTATGGAAGTTTGCCCATATACTAGCAACCTGCTTGTGACTGAAAGGAGAGTGTGGGCTTGGAGAACTCAGGGGAGAATTCATCTGTAGCCACAACTTAAAATCACAAAGACCTGAACAACAAGGGCAGCTTTCTAAGGGCGTCTCTGTCACCACTTACAAAAGAGCAAATAGTGGTCCACTAAGCACAGAGCAACAGCTGATTTGGGCATTGTGGGTCTTCATTTTCCTCCACTGCCATCTCCTCAATTTTAAAGTTACTCCTTGAAGGGGGTCATTCAGGGATTTTTAGGCTTTTCACTTTGTTTTAATCCACCAGAGACCAACCGCTAGGACCAGCATGGACTCAAATCCCCCCTCCCATCCCAAATATCTGCAGGATTTTCTTAAATACAGCAGTTAATCACCCTAAACCCACTGAAAGAGACAAACCCCAAATCTAAATAGCCTGAAATCACCAAGCAGGAGAAAAGCAAATGACAAAATAACAAGAAAAGAGATTGATCGCATGGATTTTTTTTTTTTTTTAAAGAAAACACAAATTCCGGGAGACTGAATTGGGGCAGTTTATGACAGTTCTAGGTGGTGATAATTGGTGGTTTTAAAGAATGCTGAGATTCAGACGTGCTTTTTGACTGTGAGAAAAGATTTTACACTATGTTCAGTACATTCAAAGAGCACCAGGGCTGTATTCAGAAGACCTGGATTCTAGCCAAGACCTGTTACCTATGAAACCTTCGCCCAGTCATTTCCTTTAAGCCTCACTTTTCTCAAATGGGAAAACAAAAAGAATGGTACTTCTGACCCAGTGCTAAGAGAGCTAGGGAAGGATCCGTTCTGGTACAGGACCTGGGGGACTTCGTCAATCATTTGGGCCTATATACATAGATTTATTTTTAAGGTATTACTGAATTTTAAGTCTGAAAAAAAATTGAGCAGGTATGGTATGTGCAGGTACATACCATAGATGGAGTATCTTAGTTGCTTAGTAGCAGCACAGAGGGTTTTTTTCCCCCAGGCAGGCCACAAAGGGTTAATAATTACCTATAAAACCCCTGAAGATTTGCGGGGTGATGACAGCCCTGCTTTGAGCCTGTTTTGTATCTCTCTTCCAAGGAAAATAAAGCTGTGCACTCATTAACTCCTTCCTCGCAGTAACTGTGTCAATGAGACAGATAGGTAGAGAAGGTGACAGGAAGTCAAGGGATGGAATATAAGAAGACACAATTTGGAGATTTTTCTGTCCCATCCCAATTTTTCCCTTGGTGGAAGTGCGGAGATGTATACTTTATTGTACATTCTCTGGCTACTGAAATATTCGTTAATGCCCCAAAGGGTGCCAGGCTGCAGTCACTGCATTTCCATAGCAAGAAAGGCCATTGCCTGAAGTTCATCTGTCCACTCCTGCTCCTGCAGAACATCATCTACCAGAGGCCCCAGACCACTAGAGTCCACCTTCTAACACAAACTAAACCCTGTATGTTTGTCCTTGCCTCATGAATCTGCCATTTTAATTGGTTCACTGAAAGACTAAGGAAAAGCTTTATGAAAGCTAGGAGCATTTCAAAATTTTGAGATTCTGGTGTGAGGATCAGTGTAAGATGCAGCCTGTTTGCTCCAATGATGAAGAGATGGCTAATTACATCATCACAGAGGCTGTAACTCTCACCACCAATCTGCTGCCTTTCCAATTATTACTTGCAACCACACATGACAGAGAAGTGGGGCGGGAAATCAAAGTTTATGCCTTACTGCCAGAAACTCGAAAGCAACACCTCAATGTATATAAAGAACAGCACATTTATCACGTTATAATAATAATCTTCATGAAGTCATATACCTTATATTTTTCAAAGGAAGGTCACATCATAACAACAGCTGTCATTTACAGAGCACTTATTCTGTGTCTGTCCCTTGGCAGAGTACTTTAGGTACTTTTTTAGTGAGGTAGAAGTTGAGAAAAATGGTCAAGGTCACACAAGCTAGTAAGTGACAAGGCCAAGATTCAAACCGGCTGTGAGGACACCAAAGATTCATTATGACATTTGAGCCTCATAAACTTCAAATATGACAATTGTTATTGTTTCCACTTTATAGATGAGAAAGCTGAGGTTAAACGACATGTCAAGGTCCCACAGAGTCAAGAAAAAATAGAACCTTAAATCCAAGTTCCATTTCAACTATCGTCACACATGCTTTATATTCAGAAAATGTCTTAAGAGATGCTCATGTTGCTTGTTTTTCAAGGATCCTGTGAGAATGGATGAAATTTCTTTCCTCTTCCACAGTGGTCAATCACTTTCCGGAATTTCCTCTCTGATTAATAAGCAAAATATTTTACAGATAAATATATTGGTCTTTCCCCCCACCATACACGGTAGGATTTGTATAATAATAATAAAAGTTAATCATTACTGACCAGTTACCATGCACTATGCATTATGTGGCGTTATGGCTTAATTTCACTGAAGTCACCTAAGAATTCTGTGAGGTAGGCATTGGAAAGATCATTTTATAGATGAAGACTCCAAGAGTCTAGTCAATCAACTAACCCAAGCCACATCCTTGTTAGCGGTTCAGGAATCAAAGCCTCTGCTAATTGACAGATAACTCATCAGAATCACAGTTAACCCACCATTCCCTCAGCAGTCTCTATTGCAATTGTTTTTTGTGTTTATCTTTCCTTCTAGACTGGCAGCTCGTTAAGTTCAGAGCCCGAGTCTTAGCCCAGTGGCAGGCACGTGGTAGGCACAGAGGCAACATTTGCTACCTGACCCTTGCTGGCCCCTGAACAGGGAAGTGTATAGCAACCCCTTCCATCCACCATCTAATACAAGCTTACTCTTCTGTTCTGTGCACCAGCAGCATAAATGCACCTGAGCGTGTCAGAAAACTCCAACTTCAGCTCCCACCCAGGCCCAGTGGATCAGGATCTGCTTTGAAACAAGGTCCCCAAATGACTTGTTTGCATATGCAAAGTTTAAAAAGTACCAGGTCACCTTACACATCCCATATATGAACCTCCTCTGTCTCTCCCATCACTGCTATGGGGACAGACCATACTTAATGCATTTTCATATGCTTATGTGTATATGTTTACATTTTCCATATTTTCACAAGCCCTCAATAAAATAATTCCCAAAATATAGGCAGGCATGTGGTTGGCATTATTACCACTTAACGGAAGAGCATTCAAAACATCTGCTGCCCATGAGATTTTGGTCAAATCCTCTCGTGCCATTCAATTCTTTTTCTTTGAGACGCATTCAGGCTAATAAGAAGCATTTGAGAATTTTATGGCCTGCTGTATTTGTTTCCAAAAGGATGCTTGGGTTTTTGACACATTTCAAATTTATCGTAAATGTATAGCCAGACATATGCATATATGCTTTTCACTGTCACTCTTCTCCATGAGCTACATTCTTTAGGTAATCATTTAAATATCCTCATTTCCCTGAGGGAGTTCTGACACTCTTCTTGGATTTAGATATCTATAAAGACTTTGTCTTGTCACCAGACCCCCTCACCACACACACACACACACACACAAAACACAATTTTTTCTTCTTTGAAGTGCATTAACTAAGAAGGCAAGGATATAGGTTAATCACCTACAAAAATGGCCACCAATAATTTCTTCCATCAAGATGTAGAGTACATTTTTCTCTCCTTCTTTGAATCTGGATTGGTCCTGTGACTTGCTTTGACCAACAGAACATGGTGGAAGTGACACTGTGCCAGTTCTAACACGTGTGTGCCAGCACCACGTGAGCAGAGATATGCCATCCCCCTGAACCTGGCCCAAATTCCTGACCCACAAAATGGGAACCAATAAGAACAGACCTTCCCCCCAAAAAAAGAAAAAAAAAAAAACAGACCTTCCTTTAAGCCACTAAGTTTTGGGATGATGGGTTATGCAGCAGTGGATATCTGAAACAACAAATGTGGCTAACAGGACATGCAATAACATGTGAGTAGATGGGGGGAGGGTGGGGAATTAAATCTAATCAAATAAACCTGTCATTAGGAGTGTCCAAAAAATGAGTGTTATCACTTGACCTTCCTGGCATGTTTGTCAGGGCCCTTGATTGAATGAAACGTGCTGACTGACTTAAGAGGTTGAACAAAACTTACTGGGTAATAAATATTCTGGCTCTTCATCAGGGCACAAAACGAACTCTCTTCCTCCTCACTTGGAACTTGGTATGAGAGAAATGCAGAATATCTGCTTATTTATAAAAGGTAGCTTCTCCCATGTAGCGGGCATCAAAATAAAATATTTGAAAGGATGACATTGTGGAAGTCCTATTCTTTCTCAAAAATATCAGCTAAGGCTTAAAGTGTGAACCCTATTTTTCATGAGACAAATGGAGAAATCTAAAAAAAAAGAAGAAAAAAAATTCTTGGCCATAAAAGTCCTTGACATTGAGATACGAAGTCTGGGTGTGGGTGTTCAGTAGGCAATGAGGGGTTGTAACTCCTGAGCACAGACTTTCTTACCCCTCTCCCTAACCAGGTGGCTGTACGCTTGCCTTTAAGGTCTGTAAGGCAGAGCTTACTGCTTCCGTGTGTTATCTTACCCTCTTCTCCAGTTCTCATCACCTCAGAGCCTTCCCTGTGTGTGACACTGGGGAGAGGCAGGGCAGTGCAGGGTATAGAGCTGAGTCCCCTGCTTTTGGTTCGGTGGACTGCTAGATCTCTAGCAGCGAGAACACTACCTGACAGATAGCAGGTGTCCAAGAAAGTCGTGTTGAATGAACACATGACTGACTGACATGGTTTTCTGTACCTGAACCTCATTTTCTCATACAGACTGTGAGCAGGTCACAGGAAGCAGTCACAGAATCATACACTGTTGGAAGACAAATGGACCTTTATGATCGTGGGTCGGGCTCCACCTCACACCTATTGGACCAGAAACTCTGGGGGTAGGGCTCGGCATCCCATGTTTTAACAAGAAATTTTCATACATGATGAAGTTTGAGAACTTCCTGTCTAGTCTGAACTCTTCATTTTACAGAGATGGCATAAGATGGCCTCACAGTCCCACAGCTAGTCAGGGGCTGGAAGCAGAGTGAGGGTTTTAGAGAACAGACTTGTGGTTGCCAGAAGGAGGCAGGGAATGGATTGGGAGTTTGGGATCAGCAGATGCAAACTATTATATACAGAATGGATAAACAATAAGGTCCTACTGTATAGCCCAGAGAACTATATTCAAAATCCTGTGATAAACTGATAGACCATCATGGAAAAGAAAAAGAAAAAGGATGCTTACCTGTACTATAATCTATCACACTATTACTAAAAAACAATAACCATCATCTGAGACTTCAGCGAGTCATAGTACTAACATCAAAGGTCACTGATCACAGAGCACATAACAAATATTAATATAATAGTCATGAAAAAGGTTGAAATATGGTGAGAATTACCAAAATGTGACAACAGAGACACGAAGCAGGCAAATGCTATTGGAAAAATGGTGCCAACAGACTAGCTTGACATAAGGTTACCACAAACCTTCAATTTGTAAAAAACACAGTATCTGTGACGTGCAATGAAGTGAAATTCAATGAAACGAGGCCTGCCTGTAGAATACTGACACACAGGAAGAATAAGAAACTTGCCTAAGGTCATAGAGGTAGGAAATTAGACTTCAGAACTTAAGCTCCAGAAACTCAAGACTCCAGAACTTAGCCATCATTCTCGTATACTTCCTTTTTATTACAGGAGATTCCCAGCTCCTCTTCCACTTTTTTTTCTTTCTTGTTAATCACATCCCTCGGACTTCATAACACTTTTCCACAGTTCTTTCGCAGCTATCATCTTCCCAATTTGTCAGTCAACCTCTAACAGGGGAAACAGAGCCTGAGAGAAGGGGCCACCACTTGACCTTGCACAGTGCCTGGCACAGACAGGGCCGAGGACACAGGTGCTGAATGGATGTCACGAGCATGAAACATCGTGGGTGACTCAGTGACCGACTGATCAACGTGAGTTTCTGAAAGAAAGGGAGTCTAATATTAACTGAATATCCACCATGTCTCAGCCACAGCCCATGAAAAATGTGGGCCAAACTTGGCCTTCAGGTATGGTCTATTTGACCTGGTGTGTTTATTTTCAAAATCTAAATATGACCTACCTTTAGGGGCTAGCCATCTGCTGACTGTCCTAATTTTTATTTCCTTTCTGTCCATCCTGGCAGGCATTTGGGTTTGTAATTAGGACCCCAAGCTTTCTCTAAGACAAATTCATTTATTTTTAACAATAAGACAACGTAGCAGGTATTTACATCTACACTTTACTGATACAAAAACTGAGGCTGAGGAATTACAGGTAACCTGGCCGAGATTGCAAGCTCCTAAAGACTCAACTCAAAAGAGCTCACCCTTCTCCCCACCTCCATCCCTCCAGCCCCACTGCCCTTTTAGCCACTGGAGCACCACCGGAGCAAGAGGGCGGTCTCCTCTCAGATAAAGTGTCCAATTTACAAGGGTGAGGCTTCTACAAAAGGAGTCTCCTTTTGCATTCCATACAATCACTCCAAATGCACCTCAGGGTCTTTTAGATTGTTCTTTTCCATGACTGAGATATGATGAGAACATGGTGTTCTGGAAGCTAAGTGGAAGAACAGTCAACCATGTCAAATTCTTTCATAAGGTCAAAGTGAGAACGACAAACTGACCGTTGATTTAGCAATACAGATTTCATCTGTCACCTTGGCAAGAGCTCTTCGGGTGGAGTAAAGGTAACAAAAGCATGATAAGAATGTTAAGAAGTGAACTGAAGGTAAAAATTGGACACCATGAGGATGGATAACAGTTTTGAGTTGTCCTACAAAGGGGAACAGGGATACGGAGTAGTCACACTTCCTAGGGTAATGGAAATAAAAACAAAAATAAACAAATGAGACTTAATTAAACACAAAAGCTTCTACACAGCAAAGGAACCAATAAACAAGATGAAAAGACAACCCCCAGAATGGGAGAGAATAATTGTACAAGAAACAACTCACAAAGGATTACTCTCCAGATTATATAAGCAGCTCATATAGCTCAACATCAGGAAAACAAATAGCCCAATCAAAAAATGGGCAGAACACCTGAACAGACATTTCTCTAAAGAAGACATACAAATGGCTAATAAACACATGAGAAGATGTTCAACATTGATCATTGTTGCTGCTGCTGCTGCTGCTGCTAAGTCGCTTCAGTCGTGTCTGACTCTGTGCGACCCCATAGACAGCTGCCCACCAGGCTCCCCTGTCCCTGGGATTCTCCAGGCAAGAACAGAGGAGCGGGTTGCTATTTCCTTCTCCAATGCATGAAAATGAAGTGAAAGTTAAGTTGCTCGGTTGTGTCTGACTCTTTGAGACCCCATGGACTGTAGCCTACCAGGCTCCTCAGAAATGCAAATCAAAACAGAAATGGGGTATCACCGCACACAGGTCAGAATGGCCATCATCAAAAAATCTACAGATAACAAGTGCTGGAGAGAGTGTGGAGAAAAGGGAACCCCCTTGCACCATTGGTGGGAATGTAAATTGATACAGCCACTATGGAAAACAGTATAGAGATTCCTTAAAAAACTAGGAACAGAACTACCATATGGCCCTGCAATCTCACTCCTGGGTATATTTATGGATAAAAACATGATCTGAAAGGATGCATGCCTCCAATGTTCACTGCAGCACTGATTACAACAGCCCAGACATGGAAGCAATCTAAATGACCATTTACAGAAGAATGGATAAAGAAGATGTGGTACATATATACAATGGAGTATTACTCAGGCATTAAAAAGAATAAAATAAAGCCATTTGCGGTAACATGGATGGACCTAGAGAGTGAAGCAAGTTAGAGAAAGAGAAATATTGCATGACATCCCTTATATGTGGAATCTAAAAAGAAATGACACAAATGAACTTACTTACAGAACAGAAAGAGACTCACAGACTTAGAAACCAAACTTATGGTTGCCAGGGGAAAGGGATAGTTAAGGAGTTTGGGAAGGTCATGTACACACAGTTATATTCAAAATAGATAACCAACAAAGATCTATTGTATTGCACATGGAACTCTACTCAATGTTATATGCCAGCCTGAATGGGAGAGGAGTTTGGGGGAGAATGGATACACGTATATGTATGGCTGAGTCCCTCTGCTGTTCATCTAAAACTACCACAACACTGTTAATCGGCTAGACCCCAATACAAAGTAAAAGGTTTAAA
Organism: Dama dama; assembly: GCF_033118175.1. Lineage (NCBI taxonomy): Eukaryota > Metazoa > Chordata > Mammalia > Artiodactyla > Cervidae > Dama > Dama dama. Next base: position 39,635,429 of record NC_083704.1, on the reverse strand, counting down.
GTTTGAAAAAAAAGAAAGCCAACTAGGAATAAAACTACCATAGGACCCAACAATCCCACTACTGGACATATACTCTGAGGAAACCATAATTGAAAAAGACAGATGTACCCCAATGTTCATTGCAGCACTATTAACAACAGCTAAGACATGGAAGCAACCTAGATGTCTACTGACAGATGAATGGATAAAGAAGTTGTGGTATACATATACAATGGATTATTACTCAGCCATTAAAAAGAACAGTTCTTAAAAGTCAGTTCTAGTGAGGTGGATGAACCTAGAGTTTATGATACAGAGTGAAGTAAGTCAGAAAGAGAAAAATAAATATTGCATATAAACGCATATATATGGATCTGGAAAGATGGTACTGATGAACCTATACACAGGGTTAGTGAAAAGACTTGTGGACACAGTGGGGGAAGGGGAGGGTGGGCCAAATTGAAAGAGTAGTGTGAAAAAATATACATTACCATATATAAAATAGATAGCCAAAGATAGGCACAGGAAATTTTCTGTATGATGGAGGGAACTCAAACCTGGTGTTCTGACAACCTAGAGGGATGGGATGGGCTGGGAGCTGGGAGGAAGGTTCAAGAGTGAGGGGACATATGCATACCTATGACTGATTCATGTTGATGTATGGCAGAGACCAACACAATATTATAAAGCAATTATCCTTCCATTAAAAATAAACCAATTAAAAAAAGAAATAGGGTCGTCAAAAGAGAGAAATGGAGTCAAAAGATGGGAGGAATAACAAGATACTTGTAATGATGGAAATATTCTTGCACAAAATGGGAAGAACCAATAATGTACTAACGGAAGGAGAGAAATGTGGAGAATTGAATTCAAGAATTCAGATATTTTTTAATAGACCAGAAGTGATGGAGTCTTGTGGATAAATGGAGAAGATGGTCTCACCCAGGACCACGGAGCCTTAAATAAGCTGGAAGGCAGATTAAATGCCAAAGAAGCAAATAGCTCTGGCGGTGGGAGTCTGCGGATATTCTGTTCTGGGAGCTTCTCTGCCTTAGTGAAATAGGAGGCAAGATCACTTAGAAAAAGAATACAGGTAGAGGGGTCAGAGGCTCATGAGAAGCCATGAGCCAGAGCCATGAGAAGGTATGAAAAAATCATCTATGAGAATGGAAATGAGAAACATGGAATAAGATAATCAGGGAACATACATGTCTACTCAAGGTTAGAGGGCATGGATGAAAGTGGGCATGGCTGTATGTATCTTTTTAGTCAAATTCCTGGGCTTAGCTGCAGCTGGGTCCAGTATTGGACATCACCAGAACTCAAGCTTTTCTGGAAGATTGTTACAAAGCAGTGAAGGGGCAGGGAACTTCAGACTATACGCTAAACAGTAAGTAGAACAAAAGGCTATGACGTGTAAGCTAGGCAGTAAGGGATGTGAAGACAGAAAGGGGTGAGGGACAGTGAGAAAGGTGGTGTGGCATCAGTGCAATAAGTCCCAGGGTTTGGGATTTCTTGAATTTGAGAGCTACAGGGAGTGAGCTGGGAGGCCTGATTGGGCAGGAGTTGCTCCAGTTGTTGAACACTAGGCTGGGGACCATGGCAGTCAGCAGTTGAGAGAGTATGGAAGAGGGAGGTCTGGCACTCCAGCAGATCTTGTTGGACGTTGAATAAAAGCAAAATCACTGGAGGTGATCTAATTCAAGACCTGAGAGGCCAGGATAATGGAAATACTGTTTATGAAAACAATACTAAAATTACCAAGAATTATGATGGGAAGCATCCCCAAGAAAAAGAAATGCAAAAAGGCAAAATGGTCGTCTGAGGAGGCCTTACAAATAGCTAAGAAAAGAAGAGAAGTGAAAAGCAAAGGAGAAAAGAAAAGATATATCCATCTGAATGCAGAGTTGCAAAGAATAGCAAGGAGAGACAAGAAAGCCTTCCTCAGTGATCAGTGCAAAGAAATAGAGGAAAATAAAATGGGAAAGACCAGAGATCTCTTCAAGAAAACCAGAGATACCGAGTGAACAAGTCATGTAAAGATAGGCACAATCAAGGACAGAAATGGTATGGACCTAACAGAAGCAGAAGATATTAAGAAGAGGTGGCAAGAATACACAGAAGAACTATACAAAAAAGATCTTCATGACCCAGATAACCACGATGGTGAGATCACTCACCTAGAGCCAGACATCCTGAATGTGAAGTCAAGTTAGCCTTAGAAAGCATCACTACGAACAAAGCTAGTGGAGGTGATGGAATTCCAGTTGGGCTATTTCAAATCCCAAGAGATGATGCTATGGAAGTGCTGCACTCAATATGCCGTCAAATTTGGGAAACTCAGCAGTGGCCACAGGACTGGGAAAGGTCAGTTTTCATTCCAATCCCAAAGAAAGGCAATGCCAAAGATTGTTCAAACTACTGCACAGTTGCATTCATCTCACACACTAGCAAAGTAATACTCAAAATTCTCCAATCCAGGCTTCAACAGTACATGAACCAAAAACTTCCAGATGTTCAAGCTGGATTTAGAAAAGGCAGAGGAGCCAGAGATCAAATTGTCAACATCCATTGGATCATAGAAAAAAGTAAAAAGAATTCCAGAAAAACATCTACTTCTGCTTTATTGACTACACCAAAGCCTTTGACTATATGGATCACAACAAACTGTGGAAAATTCTTCAAGAGATGGAAATACCAGACCATCTTACCTGCCTCCTGAGAAATCTGTATGCAGGTAAAGAAGCAACAGTTAGAACTGGACAATGGAACAACAGACTGGTTCCAAATTGAGAAAGGAGTACATCAAGGCTGTATATTGTCATCCTGTTTATTTAAATTATATGCAGATTACATCATGCAAAATGCCAGGTTGGATGAAGCACAAGCTGGAATCAAGAAGGAATCAAGGAAGGGTATGGGAGAATTTAAAATCATGAGTTTCAGAGCTGTAGGGATTTGGGGGCGAAAGGAAGGAGAATGGTCTGGAAGTGGCAACTAGGATAAAGAAAAACATCTACCCTACCTCCTGACTAAGAAATTTAAGAGGTGTGAGAGAGAAACAAACAAACAGGCATCAACCATTAACTTTCCCTGGAATCATAATAAACATAATTTGGCTAGACAATCATCAACACCAGAGGTCAACAAACCTTCCTAGTGAAGTGTGAGAGAGCAAATACTTTGTCAGCCATAGAGTCCTCCTTGCAAATACTCTACTGGGTCATTGCAGCTCAAAAGTAGCTGTATATGATGCATAAATGAATAAGTATTACTACAGTTCAATAAAACTGTATTTACACATACAGGCTGCAGGCCAGATTAGGCCTATAGATAGAAATCCACTAACTTCTGACAAAAACTGTTGGAAAAAAGTCCAGCGAGGGGAAGGTCTAGTGAAGAAAAAGAGGACATGTTTATCTAAAGACCAAAGATTTAAAAGGACTTAAAATTAGGATCTGATTACAAGCAGAGCACCCATGTACAGTTGTGAAAGTTGCACACTGCACAACAGAGCACTATTCACATACACATCAATGTCAATACTACCCCAGACATTGTGCAGGGCATAATCTGAACATTTACACACGATAGTCCTAGTTGTGAGAACAGTAACTGCAAGGATTTTACTGTAATGAAACAGTTGACAGGACATGCCAACTTGAATTACTTTCACCACTATTTCTAGAAAAACAATAACTACTTGTATTGAGCATCTGCTGAGTACCAGGCACAATACATGGGGATACATAAATATTATCCCATACAAAACTCCAGCAACCCTGTAAGGTATATATTTTCCGTTTTTTAACTTTGATATTCAGAAAAGCTAAGCAATCTGCCCAAAGTACCCAGCTAATTAATATCTAAACCAAGGTCTGCCTCATATTCAATTTCTTCTATACCTCTCTTCCCTCACATAAATTACGAGGTTCTTTAAGGATGACCTAGTAAAGCATACGGGCTTCTCAAATGGCTCAGTGGTAAAGAATCCACCTGCCAGTGAAGGAGAAGTGGGTTCAATCCCTGGGTTGGGAAGATCCTCTGGAGGAGGAAATGGCAACCCACTCAAATATTCTTGCCTGGGAAATCCCATGGACAGAGGAACCTGGCAGACTACAGTCCATGGGGTCACACGGAGTCAGACATGACGGGGCACAGCACAGCAGCAGCAGTAAAGCATGTATTAAGAAATTTTCTTCTGGAGACCTAATTAAAAATAATTACATACCTTAAAAGACACTGAAAATACGGCAGGCACGCCAACAAGGAAGACAGTTTTTATTATATCAATGTCTTTATGGATTTGGATTCTGTTCAGAAAAGCTCAAACTGAAAAGGTAGTTGCTGGCAAAATCCATCAACCCATAATTAACATATGACAATTATTCTAATAGCCTTAAACAACATTTCTATGTTTTTAATTGTAGAGCAATTTGCCAATCTCATCATTAATTGGCGATTCATATTTTAAAACACATAAAAGACAATGGGCCTTTATTTCCTTTGAGGCAACTGAACACATTAATTGAATTTTTAAAATATGTTTTCTTCTTTTCTCTGACCACAGGACCCCCTTCAGATGGCTCTGACTGCAGTTTCTGTTGGCCAAAGTATATTTTCTCTGGGTAACATAATCTTACTTTAGCACTTTAATGCATTTTCCTAACAATTCACTTAGACCAGATCCTTGTTTCTCTCTAGACACCCTGAGCAGGGCTCCCGTTGACTTCAAAGGGAAAAGAGTAGGTGCAAGGGAAACTGGGAATCTGGTTCCTGGTTTAAAAAACCCTCCACACACTATAAAATCTCGCTGGTGTCTTCCTGTGTGTTAAGGGCAAATTAATGTATGTGAGTAAAGCCTTTGTATGAAACCACACTGGCAACTTGTGAACTTGCTGGAAAGCCCAGCAGCTCACGGAAAACAAAGTTTAGTGGGCCCAGTTTCATACAGACCCCTGGTTTGCTCATGGGGAGGGAGGAAGAAGAGTAAGAACTGCCTCAAAGAGCGGAAAGGCAGTAAAGACAGTCACTGACTCCCCCATATTCTCTCTCTCTTTCTCTCCATTCCTTCAACAAGCATTCATGGGCCACCATGGGCCACACCCTGGGCTAGGTATCAAAGATGTTCATCGCTTAAGCATTACCCCTTCACCCCAACTGTAGCAGTCACTTTCCTCTGGAATGGGGAAAAGAGGTGATATGCCTTAACTCTGCAGCTCAGGAAGTCTGACACAGTCTCCCAGGTTGCAAAGTCTTCCTTCCCTCCAGGCTTCAGCCCCATCAGGGGGATGCTGCTTCTCTGCATGAGCATTCGTGGAGGAGAGCAGAAGGAACAAGATGTCTTTCCTTCGTCCCTTATTCTACTCCCCTCCCCCCCACACAAAACCACCACCACCATTGCCACTGCCTGCACTAGGCTGGGAGAATGTAGTGATGGCCTGGAGATATCTGAAGGAAACTGGAAGACAAAACTTTTATCAAGGTCAAACTCCTCATAGCTGTTCGCGTGACTGTTATACAGAGCCGCAGGAAACAAGGCAAATTCACATGTTGACAGGGGTTTCTGGCCTGGCCTTGATTTTCAGACTTCTGGGCGCTTTCTTTCCAAGAACATCTCCTTCTCCAAACATGGCTCTTTGCTCTTGCCCTTGCTTGGGGAAGTTCAAATCTGATTGGATATTTGCTGGTGAGCCTCAGTGCACCAGTCAAATCAGAACCTCTTGACATGGAGCTAGGCATCAGGACATGTTTTATTTTACCAGGTAACTAGGAGAGACTTTAACATGTAGCTAGGTTTGTGAGCCACTGCCCTAGCAGAGATCCTGTCCCTCCACCAGGTCACAGGGCAGAATGGGAGTGGCGGTGCAGGTTCCAAAGCTTGAATTAGTCAGTCTAGACCAGAGCTTGCAAATTAGAAGCCCACCCACAGGCTCGATCCGGCCAGCAGATGTGTTTTGTTTGGCCTGTATGGAGGTTTAAAAAAAAAGAAGAAAACTGAATTACTTGCCAACATTTATTAATGGGAATGTATTGCATAAAAATCTGGATATCTGGCTTCATTTTGAAAATAGGATTCTCTGGCCATTCTCAGTCTGCATTCCTGTGTGACCATAATTTGCTGGAGAGGAGGGGCCGTCCTCACCACTCCCTAATACCTTCCTGGCCCTGGTGACTCTGACTAAAGGGGGAGGGCGGTTGGGGGGGGGGGGAAGCCCTGTCTCTCTCTGTAATATTTCCCCTGGGAAGTACAATACAAGGACTGCCATCCACAAGGGTGGTGACAAACCCACAGAGATTCTTGGATTTACAGAGAATTAGGGACGAGAACTCCTTTTCTATACACAACTCAATCCGCACAGGCCCCTGGTGGTGCTGTCCAGTCGCTCAGTCATGTCTGACTCTGTGTAACCTCAGGGATTGCACCACCCCAGGCTCCCCTGTCCTTCACCAGCTCCCTAAGTTTGCTCAGATTCATGTCCATTGCCATCGGTGATGCCCCTTCTCCCTTTGCCTACAATGGGAGAGTACTTAATATTATTTTCACAAAGTGGGGTTGGTTTGAAGCTCACTCCATCTCCACCCTTATCTCCACTTCCATTTTTTCATTTAATCTCAGACTTGGACTTGCACAGAAAAGAAAAGAAAAAAAAATCCCATCCCTTGACTTCCAACTCATTCACTGATACACAGTTACTGTTTATCAATGCCCTGGACCAGGCCAGGTGGCCCCCACCCCCCGCACTTGTCTTCCTGGGGTGGCATATTTCTCAACATGTGGTTCAGTTTGTGGCAGATTCCTGGGCCCCACCCTAGACTCACTGAATCAAATCTCTAGGGGTGGGGTCAGGAATCCACGCTTGTCAAGTTTTTACTCAAGAAGAATCTCAGCAGCAGCTCATGGCAGCACTTATCAAGCACTTTCTTTGTACTATCTCACTGAATCTTCACAGAAATCCTTAAGCTGTGTAGTAACAGCCCCACTTTATCAGTGAGGAAATTGCAGCTCCGAGAGGTTAAGCAATCTGTTCAAGATCTCACAGTCAGTAAGTAGCAGAGCCAGGATTCTGATCTAATTTTTAGTTGAGAAACCATTGCTGTCAGTTTTTGAAAAGGAGGCAGGAGGAAGGTTCATAAGCTCCCAGACCAAGGAAGAGGATGAGGTAGATGTTCATTTATGGCTAGAAACCATTGCCTTGTTTTCAGGAACTTGCAAATGTTTGGGGCAGAGACTAGACAAAGGCATGTTACTTGTAACACATGGAAGTGTATGGTTAGAGGACAAATACGTAGTGTCCACAGGATCTGGTCTCTGCCTCTTTGACTTCATCTTTCCATCTTATTCCCAGTTTCCCTGCCGTCCCCTGAGTTTTTGTACTGGGACTCAGCATGTGTGGGTCCTTTGTCCAAAAGTTCTTTTCTTAGACCAAAGTCAGCATGCTTTCTCCTCAGTTCATCTTTTAGGCTTTGGGCTCCATCAATTCTCTGTTGTAACTGCTCAGTTCTGCCAGTGTAGCATCCAAGTAGCCACAGATGGTATAGAAGTGAACGGACGTGGATTTGTTTGGATAAACCTTTGTGAACTCAGAAATCTGAATTTCCTATGACTTTTCTGTGTCACACAATACCCTCTATTTTAAATTTGTTTTTCCCATTTAAAAATGAAAAACCTATTCTTAGCTGGCGGGCCGCACAAAAGTTGGTATCAGGTAGGGTGTGGCTACAGGTCATCCTCTCTCTGCCTTAGATCTTCTCATGGGCATGCTTCCTTGTCCTCAAGCTCAGTTCACTTCTCAGAGGCCTTTCCCGGTGCTTCCAGCTCAAGTTGCACACCGCCTCCCCTTTCATATCTCTCTCATCACCTTTTAAAACAACTCTATAATGCTTAGTACTATTTTAAGGTTTTCTTGTTCATACATTAGTTTATCTGCTCATTTGGGGTCTCCCTCTGCTAGAATACCTGTTCTATGAGGACAGAGAGCTGGTCTGTGTAAACAGCTCCCATCAGCCTCAGAATTCTTCACTGTGTAAACAGCTCCCACTGGCCTCAGATACTCATAGAGTAAGAACCAGGATAAACCACAAGACAAAATCCTCCAGTAGTACAAAGCACAGCTCCTTCAACTGATCTCTTGCAAATCTTTCCTTATGCCAAGCTCAGGGGCTGCAGAGAGAAAAAATATCACCCAGCCACTGCCCCACAGGAGTGGTAAGTCATAGAAAACAAAAAACCAACAACAACCTAATTTCTCTTATATAAAATAGAATAGAGTTTCCTAAATACCAAGGCTGGCTATAATTGATTAATGCCTATAATTATTGGACTTAGGCACACTAATTTTTCAGAAAGCAAAAATGGCATCTTGGGTTAAACTAATAAGCATTTCCACGTTTTCTTATGAAAAGGTTAAACAACTAGGCCTCATGATTTTCTCTCATGTATAATTAAGACAGTAAGCAGCTCTTAAATGCCATGCCTCGTGAGGGTATGAAGGAAATGGACTTCTGGCACACACATGAGAGAACAAACCTGTGCTGTTATCAGCTTTGTGAGCAGGGCCGTAGGGCCCCACGATCACAGGAGAATGTTCCCCTGAGGCTCTGAGGGTCAGCCAAGTGGCACAAATGGGCGAACACCGTGATGTTCATATATTCAAGGGATGTTTTCCTTAAATCACAATCTTTCAATATTAAACAGTGATGTTTTCCTCCCACTAAGGACCCATGGGAGGGGCTTCTGTCTTCCCAACTGCAGATTGAAAGTTGGATGAGAGTGAGTTTTAGCATCTCCAGGTGAGTAGCTCAGTGATGACTTAACACGTGATTGTCATCATGTCCTAGGTACTGTCAGGCTCCTGTGGACTTCACCACACCAGATTCTCAGGCTGGAGGGAGTTTTGTAAAGAAAAATTCTACCCCAGAGGCCTGAAGCTGAGGCTGTGTGCTGGTTGCTGTGTTCCCTGAGCATCTGTTTCAGATGACAAAGTCTCAAAGGGCCCTGCGGGCATGAGGGCAAAGGCATTGATGCCTAAATGCAGGATTTCAAAGTTAAAATCTGCTATCTCTTCTACAGAGACCCTTGTAGCAGTAACTTGAAGCACTGACCATGTTTCACTCATCATATTAATTATAAGCCATTAAAATGATTCAAGGGTCACCTTGGTTTCTTAGGACCTAGATCTTTAACGAAGATTCTATTGAGCATTTACTACATACAAAGCACTACTTTGATGGATGAGTGGAGTCAGTGGGAGGGTAACACAATGATGAAGACAGCAGGGCCTTCCCAGGTTGGAATTCTCAACTGATTGGAAGAGTGTACGTGCTGGATAATATAATTAGGTGTTTAGATACTTAGAACTGGAAATTGAATGGAAGTTACATCATCACTGGAAAGAAAATGAAGCTACTCTTGCTGGGGATCAATGGCTGTCACTTACTGAGAACATAATTTGTTTGACTTTGTCTAATTCTCACAGACAATCAATGAAGTAGGTTTTCTTTTTGCCCCATTTTATAGATGAGGCCATAAAGGATCAGAGATGTTAAAGAAACAGGCACTAGTTCACATAGATGGTAAACATCTAAGCTAAGGATCAAACTGGGCTCTGGTAAAGCCCCTCTAGTGAAAGTCGCTCAGTCATGTCCAACCCTTTGCAACCCCAGAGACTATATAGTCCATGCAATTCTCCAGGCCAGAATACTGGAGTTGGTAGCCTTTCCCATCTCCAGGGGATCTTCCCAACCTAGGGATGGAAACCAGGTCTTCCGCATTTAGATAGATTCTTTACCAGCTGAGCCATCAGGGAAGCCCAAGAATACTGGAGTGGGTACCCTATCCCTTCTCCAGTGGATCTTCCTGACCTAGGCATAGAACTGGGGTCTCCTACATTGCAGATTGATTCTTTACCAACTGAGCAATCAGGGAAGGCCCTCTACCTAAACCCTTTTGAGAGTGCCCTACTGGGTTGGCCTAACTCTTAGGTAAGGGCCTTCTTCTCTAACTCCACCCTGCAGTCTTACTTCCAAGTGCTGTGATTTTACCATTAGAGATTCATTGCTCTGGGGGAAATCTAGGTCTTATGGTAAAATGGCAACACCCCCTCAGAGGACTTATCCTTTATGAACTGCTCATTCTCGTATTGATAAGGGAAGCACAGAAATAATGCACTGGGAGTTAGGCACAGTTTAGAGAGTAGCCTTCAGAGGAGTCCCTCACGAGGCCTGCAGCTGGGGTTCCCGGCACCTCTGGCCATAGGATAGGGGAGGAGAGTGAATAGAAATGAGCCCTTCTCTTCTCTGCACTGGGCTTCAGGCCACTGCCAGTATGTCCTCCTCTTCTTCCTGGCACCCAGCAATGCGACGTTTGTCTGCTTCCTTTAGAACAGGTGTGGTCTCACCGAGTTCAGACAAAGACGGAAAAGCCTGGTCCCCTAAGCAAGTCAGTGCCTGAACCACTACCCTCCTCCCCCTCCAATGAACTACGATATGAACACGGAATACACTTACTGTATACAGCCACTAAACTCTGGGGACTGTTCATCACAGCACACTGTTTACTGTATTACATGCTCTGTGAGCTCCCTACCATCTTGCCCTTTTAACCTGCTAACCCTCAGCTATGTACTCACATGCCATGTGGAAATAAGTGCCTATTTATTCAGAGTTGGCTATAACAAGGTGCACTGGGTGGGATAGCATCCCCCCCAAATTCATGTCCATCCCAGAACCTCAGAGGGTCACCTTATTTGGAAACAGAGTCATTGCAGATGTAATCTGTCAAGATGAGGTCATACTGGAGTAGTGTTGGTAGCTCAGTCGTGTCTGACTCTTTGTGACTCCATGGACTGTAGCCCGCCAGGCTCCCCTGTCCATGGGATTCTCCAGACAAGAATACTGGAGTGGGTTGCCATTTTCTCCCCCAGGGGATCTTCCCAAGCCAGGGATCGAACCTGGGTCTTCTGCATTGCAGGCAGATTCTTTACCCTCTGAGCCACCAGGGAACCCACTGGAGTAGGGTGGGACCTTAATCCAATACAACTGGTGTCCACAAAAGAAGATGAGAAGAGACACACAGGAAGAATACCATGTAAAGATGGGGACAAGATTAGCGTGATCTAATCCATGAACAGACGAAGGAGCAGCAAGCATTATCGTCAACAACAGAAGCTAAGAGGAGGCATGAAAGATTCTCCCCTAGACCTTTGGGCGAGAGTGTGGCCCTACTGATTTAGGACTATAAGCCCCCAGAAATATGAGAGGACAGGTTGCTGGCATTATAAGCCACTGAGCTGTCATGGGTTTGGCAGCCCTAGAAATGTAATACACAGGGAATCAGCCACTATCACTTGCCTTTAGCAAAGACTCAAAGGCTCTCAGGAAAGAGGGAAATTTTTAGAGTGAGGAAAGGGAAAGGCTTTAGGTGTGCCCTGATGGGAGGCTATTGGCACAGGAGAGGTGGGGGCTGCTTAATTAGAAATGGGGCAGTTTGTGTGGTTTGAAAGCATACTTGGCTTTCTCTGGTTACTCCTGAGCTGGGAGTGGAGGCAAAAAACATAGATGTTGGCTGCCACTGACTGAGTCTTAACCATCCTGAGCTGATGATTGCAGAGGTTGTGTTCTGGCTTCCTGAACTGGTCATGAAATTAAGGGACTTTGATTAGGCTTACTAGGACGGTTGCTGCAGAGGTACATGGCTCAGGATTCTGTTGACACACACGGTCTTTCCATTTACATATTCAGGGTCTAAGGTGAAACCCTTTTGGGCCAGTATCCTCTAAGCAGACATCACTGATTCCCAGCAGAGTGCAGAGTCCCTGGAGCACCTCCACTGATGTCCCTAATCCTTGTGTCTCTTCTGAATCTTTCATCATTTCCTGCCTTCTTCCTCTTCCTCCTCTCTCTACCCACCTCCCTTCTCTCTTTCCCTCCTCTTCTTTATCATCACACCTTTGTTTCCTCTTTATTCCTGGAAAGTAAGTTCTTTAGGGAAAGTATCCTAAGAAACCATAAAACATAATAAAAATGATAATTATAGCTAACATTAACTGAATACTGTGTTCCAGAAATGTACATTTTCCATTGAATACTTTCAACAACAGTGTTAGATATTATTAGCACTGGTTTGCCAATGAGGAGGGAAAAGCTCAGAGCAACTAGGCAGTTGAGGTGCTCTTTTTCCAGACTATGAAAAAGATCTTTCTCCTTTTCATCCCTCACATTGCCTTCTAATAATTTTCCTCTTTATAAAATTATACTTGCCATCTAATTATGATGATTATCTTATTACTAGTATTACATGTGTTTTCAAAATTTCTGTGAAACCTTTTCAATGCTCTTCTAACAAAAGCTGCTGCTGCTGCTAAGTTGCTTCAGTCGTGTCCGACTCTGTGTGACCCCATAGACGGCAGCCTACCAGGCTCCCCCGTCCCTGGGATTCTCCAGGCAAGAACACTTGAATGGGTTGCCATTTCCTTCTCCAAAGCATGAAAGTGAAAAGTGAAAGTGAAGTCACTCAGTCGAGTCCGAGTCCTAGTGACCGCATGGACTGCAGCCTACCAGGCTCCTCCGTCCATGGGGTTTGCCAGGCAAGAGTACTAGAGTGGGTTGTTATTGCCTTATCTGCTTCTAACAAAAGAGAAAGGTCCTATTTTGTCATGAAAATAATACTGGTTAAAATGGGAAGGGTTGCTGATAAATTCATTTTAGAAGTAAAATTGTATATGTAATTAAGGAATTTTAATTTCTAAAAGCTGATACAATACAACCTCAGAGCAGAGAGCTGATAAAAAACAATTTTACGGCAAGCACTTGATTTGGTCATTACAGATTTACATTGTGATTGAATCAGCAAAACAAACTATTAAGCAGCATTGAAAATCGATGTGAAATGGGTTTCTCTGTGACTTGTCTATGCACAAGTTGGAGTTTGACAGAAAGCAGGTGCTTCATTGGAATCCAATTAGAAAGATTGGTTCAATACAACCCCAAACTGATTACCCATAATTCACGTCACAAATACTAACGTCATGCCCACGGTCTGCCCTCTAAAGAACACGGTCATCTATGCATCACATGGTCATTTTCAAAATCTTCAGATGGCTTAAAACAAACAAACAAACAATTCGAGCCATTGTCCCCCCAGCCTCCCATCCCTGCTTTTCCTCCCATCCCAATCTTTTCTTACTCACTGGAAAGGATGTAAAATTAGGTATGGTTACATTTGGCAAGAATAATCTGCTACACATGTTTATTCGTTATGGACTAAGATATATGCTAGACACCATTGCTGTGCTTAGTCACTCAGTCGTGTCCATCTCTTTGTGAACCCATGGACTGTAGCCAGACTCCTCTGTCCGTGGGGATTCTCCAGGCAAGAATACTGGGGTGGGTTGCCATGCCCTCCTCCAGGGGATCTTCCCAACTCAGGGATCGAACCCAGGTCTTCCGCATTGTAGGCAAATTCTTTACCATTTTAGCCACCAGGGAAGCCCATGGCAGCCACTAAATGGACCACCCTGCAAACTCATAGTCTTCGAGAGACCAGGTACGGAACAAAGTAACTAGAAAATGATTTATTTCAAAGAGGTCCTCAGGTTCTTTTGACATTCCTTTCATAGACAAGTGGAGGTCTTGACTCCAGTGTGTGACTGCTTTGGGTGATAAAGTAAGACAGAGGAGATGCTTGGCCAGGGCCAGACCTGCCTTTGTAGGGATGAGGAGCTTTCCCTTTGGTTTACTGGATCCCTGGACTACCATGTAAACATATCAACTGCACTATGGTCCCCATGCCATGAGGAAGCCCAAGCTGGGCATGTGAAGAAGCTCTGTTGAAAAACTGAGCCAGAGACATACCCAAGTCAACTTAGCCAATGTTTCAGAAATCATCGAGCAAACACATGCCATTCCTGCTATGCTCTGACCAAATTTTTTCACCTAGAGATTCTTGAAATCAAACAGCAAATTGTAGTTTTATGTCATTAAGTTTTGGCATACTTTCCTGTGTTGCCGTAGAGAAGCAGCAATGCTTAAGTGTTAAGATAAAGGGATACATGAGAAACTTGAGAAACCAGAAGAAAAATCTGTTCCTAACCTTAATGATGGTGGGAGGAAGCAGGGAAGGCTTCAAGAAAGTAGTGACATTTGAGATGAGTTTGGGAAACTTTGAGGATTAGGAAATTCAGAGACGAGAGGCTAAGGACAATCCAGGCAGAGAAAAAAATGCAGGTAAAGGTACAGGAGGTAAGAAAGTATCTGATGAGTGGGGAACATGGAGTGGTCCACTGTGGGGAAAAGAAAAAAAAAGGCTGCAAGAGTAACGTATTGGGATATGAAAAAAAGAAAGGCTGATATCAAATATCACATCACCAAAGGCCTTAAATACCAGGGTGAGGAAGTAGATTCAATTAAAGAGACAAGGAAAAGTTATCCATTATTTTGAAAAGAGAACTGATGGTTATAAGCCTGTGCCTTAGAGGAACTTAATCCAGTGGGACTGGAGGTAGGAGTTAATGAAAAGAAGAAGGCCAGTTATGAAGGTCCAGCAGACAGAGAATTGGGGGTCCACCCTGATAGCTCTTTGGGATAGAGGTGGGGTACTAGAAGGTATGGACTAGCAGGAAGAGTCATGCCCCCAGAAATACCCACACACTAATCACTAGACTCTATGAATATGCTACCTTATGTGGCAAAAGGAACCTTGCAGATGTGATTAATGGTAAAGACTTTGAGATGGGAAGTTTATCCTGGATTATCCAGATGGGCCCAATTTACTCACATGCATCCTTAAAACAAAGAGCCTTTCCCAGTTGTGATCACGCAGAGATATGCCCATGGATAAAGGGTCAGAGAAATAGGATGTGACAAGAACTTGACCAGCCATTGCTCTGAAGGGGGCCATGAATCAAGGAACATGGCACCTTTAGAAGCTGTGAGGGGCCATCAGCTTTCAGACGGCAAAAAATCTGTAATCTCAGTCCTGAAACTGCAAAGAAATGAATTTGGCCAACAAGACAGAAGAGCAAGGACACAAATCCTCCCCAAGAAACTCCAGAGAGGAACGCAGCCCTGCTGACACCTCAATTTTAGCCTCATGAGAGACACAGCAGACTTCTACATTCCAGAACTGTAAAAGAATACATTTGTGCTGTTTAATCTGCTAAATTTGTGGCACTCTTTTATAGCAATAGTAGAAAATAAGTACAGATCTCAATGAGTGAGTGACATTTACTGAGCACCAGGAGCTGAAGACCTCGCATAAACTTCATCGCCCTTTCGGCTACAGTTCTATTTCCCTGCTATGGGAAAACACTGGCTTCTTGTCCTGATGGGTTCTCTACCCACCAAGGTGATTTTGAAGAAGTTAGCCAACCTCTCTGAGCTTTGGTTTCCTCCTCTGTCAAATGAGAAGACTGAGCAAGAACAGCTGCTCCCAACTTAATTATTATTATTTTTACCATGACGTGCTTCACAATGTTCCCATCCACCAGGCAAGGATGGACATAATCTAAGTTGGAAGAAATTTCCAAGGTTCTAGGTAACAGTCTTTCTTCGCCCCATCAAGAAATCATCTCAGACTATAAGTGATATCTTGACAGAATAACCTCAGATTTACTCCAGTTTACTGAGCTTTAAGGTAGCACAAGGCAGTTTATGTACATGTTCTCATTCTACAACAGAAGCACAGAATTTCATTAGTATAACACAAGACAAGAAACTGATCATATATTATAAGTATCAGCAGTGAATTATTACTGCTAGGGTTACATTACTAATAGAAGTAGGAACACTGGATTAGATGTTGGCTACACTCTTCCTAGTACTGACATTGACAGTTTTAGAAACTGAAGAAGGACCTGAATTAGTCAAGGGTGAACTACTTACAGTTAAGAAGGCAGGTGGATAGAGAAGGGAAAAACAAAGTTTTCTAACCCTTAAAAAAATTCAGCTTCTACATACCCTCTGCTTTCCCATCAGACCAAACAACTTGAACACATCCTTAACATGGTAATATATTATTAGATTTATAATTATTTCATTAGAAAATGATACCCAAATGCAATCTCCAGTTTGTAGAGGGAGCACAGGCTGAGATTGTCCAGCAATTCTTAATGAATTTCCTACTGAACAAGAAAGAGTGAAAAAAATGGTAGAAAGGAACCCAGCAATATTGACAGCACAGCTTGAGTTGCAGTCTGTTTAATGTTTCATGTTGAACAGCTGTACCAGAAAAAGTTCCAAATCTGAACATTTCAATATTTTCAAGGCAATTCAATTTGAGTTAGGCATCCTGACAGAGCATGTGAATTCCTAGAAAAAGAGATGAGCAGTTGCTGGAGGAGGGAAGCCCTTATGTTGGGGACAGTGTAAAAGTGTGGCTAGAGTGCTGGGTCCTGGGGTCAGACATCCCTGTGAATACATCTTACTTTTGTCACTTACTATGAGTTGGACATCAGGTAAGATATTTATTTCTCTCCACTTCAGTAACCTCACCTGCAAGATGAGAATGACAGCACTTTCTTCACATTCTGAGGGTTTAGACTGATGCCTGGTAGATATGAAGGACTCAACATCAGCTCTCACTCTTGTTAATAAGACCACACACACACACACACACACACACACACACAAAAGACCACAGATACCTCAAGAAGAAAGCTGACAAGTGGACTAGGTTGTTTCTTATATTAATGAATATAATGCTATGCATTATATTCCTAAAATTCCTTGCCTGCCTTGTAAAATATTAGGGTACTTCTACATAAAATTCCAAACCCTGCATCTATGCTCTTAATTACCTTTCTGGAATTCTCCACAGCCTGGCTTTCATGTCATTTCCATCGTTAAATATTAATTTTTGGAAAATTTGAATTGAGCAGGCTTTTTGAGGACAGGATGACACAGGGCACTCCTGGCCCCATCCTCAGAGCAAGGGATGTGTGAGTAGTTTTCACCACCCTGCATCCTGGCTCTTTCTCTGTCTTAAAAATGGTCCTGTTACAGAGAGTAGGTCGGTTGCCAGGGGTCAAGTGAAGGGGGGAATGGGGAATGACTGCTAAGGAGTATTAGGATTCTTTTGGTGTGATGAATGCTGCGGAATTAGATAGTAGTGACAGTTGCATGACTTTGAAAATGTACTAAAAAATACTTAACTGTACACTTTAACAGAGGTACTTTTATGGTATGCAAATTACAGCTCAATTTAAAAAAAATTTAGATACCTTCTTCTCCCCAAAATTTTTATATGCATGGTCTATAGTTAGTATGGGCTTCCCTGGTGGCTTACCAGTAAAGAATTTGCCTGCCAATGCAGAAGACATGGGCTTGATCCCTGGATTGGTAAGATCTCCTGGAGTAGGAAATGGCAATCCATTTTTTTTTGCCCTAGTATTTTTGCCTGGGAAATCCCATGGACAGAGGAGCGTGGTGGGCTATAGTCCTGTGTGTGTGCTCAGTTGCTAAGTTGTGTCTGACTCTTTGCAACCTTGTGGACACGACTTAGCAACTGACTAAACAACAATAGTTACCATAGTTCTTTCTATTCTGATTTAAATACTGGTTTGAATGAGGGGAGGGGGTTAAGAAAAATAAACCCTTTGGGAGACCCTGCTCAACTGTCTGTGAAACTTGGAATTTAACACTTTTCCCTTCGCCTTCTTCCCCTGATCTGAGCATTAGAGGTAAATCCTAGTTTGACTTCAGTAAAACAGATTCCCAAATGTGTGATTTTTCTGCTGTGACTTTTCCCACAGTTTCCCCTGGAGCTTCTAAATTTAAAAAAAGAGAGAGAAAGGGACCCTTTGTTTTCCAGTCAGAGGCACTGCGTTTTAAAGATTGGGGACAGATGAGTTTGACAGCTAAGTGTAGTCCAAGTCTTATCTTTTCTATTACCTTACACTGGAAAAGATGACTTTGTCTCATCAAAGCCTATAACTTTGAGAAAGATCTGAATCCACAAATGCCCATCTGAAGGGCCATGCTTTAATAAAAATTTCAGCATATGTTGACTCTTTAAAAGATTAACTGGGAGCTTTGATAGTTCGATTCAGCAGCCTGTTCATTGCCTAAGAGGAGAAAACCAACTCCACTACTTCTGCTTATCTGTCCATATCTTGTCTGTGCTAATGGTCTGTTATCTTTTTCTTTGAAAGGGTACAGTAACCCCACTCATGAAAGAGGTTCATGGAAACAGTGATTAACTTTAATGGTGCAACTAAGATAAGACAGGATTCTCCCTAACCTCTTTTACTCTGGTGAAGAAAGCCCTAGCCAAACCTTGATCTCCTTCAAGAGTACCTATTACATGAAGAGAGGACTATTTATCAGTCAGACAGTGTATGGAGTTGAAGGAGGTAAGTAATAGGCCAGGCTGTTCACTCTTCCTTTCACGCTAGGAATTTTCTGGTGCTTCTCAAACTGTACAGTATACACAGAGCACCTGGACACGTTGTTAAAATTCAGATCCCAGGTCAACAGAACTGAGTGGCGCCTGAGATCCTGCATTTCTAACAAGCTTTCCCCTGATGTTGATGCTGCCGGTTCAGGAATCACACTGAGTAAGAAGGAGTATCTCTGATTTCCTAAGGATCTTGAAAACTGAGATTCAAAAGAAGTTTCATAAAGCTGACACTCTGAGATTCTTTTTTGCTGGTCCTACTTAAATAGTAAAGGTGACAATAATGATTACTACGATGATGACTGACAATGACGGAGGGCCTAGTATACAAAGGGCAAGTCTAGCCTGCTTATAACTGTCCCCATCTTATTAATATAAAAGGACCTTCTGGGGTTTGGAGACACTAAAGTTGCCTGAGATCATTTTAGCTAGTAAGATGCAGAGCAGGAAACTCACATGCTACCTGGCTTTACAGATGGGCTCTTAAATGTGACTGCCTCTCATCTTCCACTGTCATATTTTAGGCTCAGTGAAGCTGAGCAAAACTTGACCTTTATCTCCAAAAAAGGAGCATTTTCCTTGTGCTATAGGAGTGAGTCACTAGGGGAAAGTTATCCATGAAATCAGATGGAAAGTATAGAGAGACAGAGAGAAAAACTCACCCAATAATGGCCTGAAGACTGAGGCTGCACTGAGAGCAAAAACCTTCAGCCAGTGACTCACTTTTTATCCTGCAAACAGATACTAGCTTAGAAGACTGTTGCCATCGTAAATTTGGGGCTCATTCAAAATTGGTACAGACGCAAGAAAAATTTATCTATTATATGTGCTTTAGTCACTTAATTGTGTCCGATTCTTTTCGACCCCATGGACTGTAGCCCTCCAGACTCCTCTGTCCATGGGGATTCTCTAGGCAAGAATACTGGGGTGGGTTGCCATTTCCTCTTCCAATCTATCATATACTTTTACATGAAAATTATCTTCCTTGAACAAAGAAGAAAATGCTTACAAAGGATACCATAAGTACAATGGATAAAAGAAAACATTTGACAAATTTGATTTCATCAAAATTAAAAATATATGTACTTCAAAATATTTGCAAATGAAGTGACCAACAAGAGCTTAATTTCCAAAATATACAAATAGTTCATATAACTCAGTGACAAAAAAACAATCAAAAAATGGGCAGAAGATCTACTTAAATAGGTACTTCTCCAGAGATGGCCAATAGGAACAGGAAAAGATGCTCATCATTGCTAATTATTAGAGAACTGCAGTCGAAACTACAATGAGGTACCAGCTCACACTGGCAAGAATAGACATAATTTAAAAGCCTACAAAATGTTGGAGAGGGTGTAGAGAAAAGGGAATCCTCTTACACTGTTGGTGGGGATGTAAATTGGTAGAGCCACTATGGAAAACAGTATGGAAGCTCCTCAAAAAAACTGAAAATTTTGTTGCCATATGATCCAGCAATCCCACTCCTGGGCATATATCCAGGAAAAACTGTAATTTGAAAAGATGCATGTACTCCTTTGTTTATAGCAGCACCATTTACAATAGTGAAGACATAGGAAACAATTTACATGTTCACTGACAGATGAATAGACACAGACGATAATGGTATGTATACACAATGGGATATTACTCAGCCATGAAAAAGAAACGAAATAATGCCATTTGCAGGAACATGGACGGACCTAGAGATTATCACATGAAGTGAAGTAAGTCAGAAAAAGAAAGACAAACATCATATATGTGGAATTTACAATACGACACAAAATGAACATATCTAAGAAAGAGAAACAGATTCACAGACAACAGAACAGACTTGTGATTGCCAAGAGGGAGGGGAGTGGGTGAGGGAAGGATTGGGAGTTTGGGATTAGCAGATGCAAAATATTATATATAGAATGGATAAACAACAAGGTCCTACTGTATACACAGAGAACTATATTCAATACCCTGAGATAAATCAGAATGGAAAAGAACATGAAAAAGAATATAACTAAACCACTTTGCTCTACAGCTGAAATTAACACACTGCAAATCAACTATACTTCAATAAAAAAATTTTAATGTATATATTTCAAACAGCACCAATAAGAAAGAATAGACAGAGAAAATATTTGCAAATCATCTATCTGATAAAGGACTTGAATTCTTACAGCTCAGTAGTAACCCAATTAAATAATGACCAAATGATTTGAATAAACATTTCATCAAAGAAGATATATGGATGACAAACAAGCACATGAAAAGAGGTTAACACCATTAGGCATTAGAGTAAAGCAAATTAAAACCACAATGAAACACCACTTCACACTAACTAGAGTGGCTGTAATAAAAAAAAAAAAACAGACAATTACCAGCATTGACAAGGAACTGGGGAAATTCCCATGTATTACAGGTGGGGCTGTAAAATGTCTCAGTTGCTCTGGAAAATAGTATCCTTTAATAACTTTCTAAAATAAATGCACGTATATTTATACATTGGGCTTCCCCGTGGTAAAGAATCTACCTGTAGTGCATGAGATGCGGGTTCGATCCCTGGGTCAGGAAGATCCCATGGAGAAGGAAATGGCAACCCACTCCAGTATTCTTGCCTGGGAAGTCTGACAGAGGAGCCTGATGGGCTACAGTCAATGGGGTCACAAAAGAGTCAGACATGACTTAGTGATTGAACAGCAACAACATTTATACATGTTGTATTTGTCAACTTCCCCCTCTTCCTTTTTTCTTTCCCATACTATTTTTATATAGAATGTGTTATGGCGGTTAACTTTGCAATCAATTCAAAGGTTTCATGATACTGAGATGTAGTGCCACTGACTTAGTGAAATGGTCATGATCCACAAGTCCTGGACTTTGAGCTGGGGATGCAGGAGTTGAAGAAACCATGCGTTGCTTTCCTCTGGGAAGTGGATGAGCATGTTTGTGGCTCTATGGGATTTGGTTGCACAATGTTAGCTGGAATATTAAAGCAAAACAGAACTGTGGTAAGGCATGCTGGACAGCTACAGGAATAAGCCGCAGTAGACACTGTCGCTGTCTAGCAGCCTAACTCTCTTCTGTTTAGGGGACTCACCACTTGCATGTGATCTGTCTCTTATGATGGAAGCCAGAGAGCCATGACAGATCATCCCTCTCTCGTCTTCTCTCTGGATACCAGACTGGGAACATATGAACCAGGAGCAGCCACTCAGCAACATCTGCCCAGGGTTTTGAATCTCGATTGAGCATCACAAGAGGACTAGTAAGGTTCATTCATGGCAGTAGTGCATTCATGTCTGAGGGCCCTGGTACTGACCCTGCATGCTCTGCCTGGCTGATTTTGGTCCCATCATTCCTCTCGCTCCTCCACTCCATCCAGGTCTCTCCTCCATGACATTTACGGAAGAGATCACCTCAATTGAAACAGCTCCCTTATCTGCCTGTCATCCTTTATTCTCTCACTCTATTTTTCCACATGGCACACATCACTATCTAGAATTATATAGTTAGTTTTAACAGGTTATTTTTTTTGTACTGTATTAAAAATGCATTCTCCACAAGGATATAAACAGTCTGTCTCATACCCTCACTTCATTTCCAGAGCTCAGAACAGTGCCCAGTACATGCAGCTGTTCAGTATACTTTTGTTAAGTGAATGAAAAACAGAAAATTAGCCCAGGGCCTGGCAGGCCAATAAAAACCTGTTAAGCTGTACTGAATTAGTATTACTTCTTTATCAGGCTTACTGGGGGGAAAACAATCCTGTGTGACAAAGGTGAAATCATGATTTGAGAGCTCAGTCCCAGCTGTGTCTTGATGCCTGTGCTAAGTTAGGAAGTTATTTATCTATGAAGTTATTATGTTACCATCTTATGAAACACGAACATCTGGCTGTGCAAATTTTAATTTAAAACGGCATCCGCCTGCATGTCTCAACACAGCATCTGCCAGCTTGTGCTCAAATACTTAAGGAAAACTAAGAAAAAGATAGAAACCAGCCTCAATAGAGGATCAAATGCCGAGTACCAGAGGAATCTTCACCAACATAAGTCAAATGGTACTGTATTAGGAAAGCAACCCACAGTTCTTTGAAAACACAAAGCCTTCTTCCTCAAAAAAAAGTCAACAGCACTTTTCACAATTAAATGACAAAGGTTAAAACACTGAAAGTGAAATACATACCTACAAGTGATTTAAGTGAAAAGCTTAGAAATAAAAGGATGAGTAAGATTTTCCTTGAAAATGCAAACGAAAAGATCAGAGGTGGCACATTTATGTTTTGGCAATTTGGCCACTGCTGCTGCTAAGTCGCTTCAGTCATGTCTGACTCTGTGAGACCCCATAGACGGCAGCCCACCAGGCTCCCCTGTCCCTGGGATTCTCCAGGCAAGAACACTGAAGTGGGTTGCCATTTCCTTCTCCAATGCATGAAAGTGAAAGGTGAAAGTGAAGTTGCTCAGTTGTGTCTGACTCTTAGCGACCCCATGGACTGCAGCCTACCAGGCTCCTCCATCCATGGGATTTTCCAGGCAAGAGTAATGGAGTGGGGTGCCATTGCCTTCTCCCTGGCAATTTGAAATCTGAGACAAAAATCAATCATGAAACAAAAGAGGCAATTTTGTACAGATAAAAGTTACAACCCACAGCAAAACCAGAATACTCAATAATCTAAATGCATCATTTATCACAGATATAGTAAAAAAAAAAAAAAAGGTGAAGTGGATAGTAGGCAAGTATTGTGGGAGATTTTACAATGTTTTTCATATACTTTTACAAATTGGGTAGTTAAAAAATACAAATAGGCAGAGGAGAGAATTTGAACAATAAAGTTAGAATCAATATGTATATTTATATAATGAAACAATATCCTCTTCTTGGGTATCCATTAAGGTTTATAAAAATTGACTATGTTGTCACATTGAGAATGTAACTTCCTCAACTGAAAATACCCGAGTCATATATCCTCAACGTAGTGTAATAAAATTAGAAATGAATAACAAAATGTAAGATAGAAATCATAGAAACATACTGAGGAAAGGAGAAATAAAATGCCTACTAACTGACAATTTGGAAATTAATGAAAAGAGTATTTTCAGAAAACTAGCAAACCCAAACTCTGACTAAAATCACTGACTTAAATTTTCTCATTATTAAATAAGAAAGAATAAAAATAAATGAGGAGTGTTCAATACAAACCCTTATCAAAATGATAAAACATACACATTGAAAATAAAAAATATATTAGAGCAAAAATTAATAAGATCTGAAAAAATAACCATACAGTTAATAAATAATTCTATGCACTTGAGAAAAAAAAGGCAAAACAGAAAAATCTCAGGAAATTTTCACCCAGAAAAAGAAAACACAATAAATGAAATGTTAAGTGGAGGAGAGTGACAGAAAATTAGGCGCCCTTTTCTCTATTAACATTGTTGAGGATTTCAAAGAAGTAAAGGATTATCTGAGATAATATAAAACTAAAAATTGTACAAGAAAATGGAACTATGTATCAAAAAATTATCTCTAAAGTAGCTTCTGAAGCTAAAAAAGTAAGGTTTTTAAACCTTCAAAAATTAGGCAATTCCTCTGTTTAATATAGAAACTTTCTCAGAGTAAGAAGTGTTAGGGCTGCCATCATAACATAGTATAGACTGGGTGGTTTCAACAACAGAAATTAATTTTCTCACAGTTCTGGAGGCTGGAAGACCAACCTCAATGTGCTGGCAGGTTGGTTTTTGGTGAGGACTCTCCTTAGCTTGCAGACAGCCCCCTTCTTGCCGTCTCCTCGCATGGCCCTTTCGCTGTGTGTCACACTCCTGGGGTCTCTTCCTTCTATAAGGATACTGGCCCCATGAGATGAAGGCCATGCTCTTTTGACCTTCTTTAACCTTTAATTATCTCCCTAAAGGCCCTATCTCCAAACAGTCACATTAGGGGGTTAGAGCTTCAACCTGTGTTTTTTTTGGGGGGGCGTGGGGAGCACAACTCAATTTATAACAAATATACCTGTGGATAAAGAAATCTGAAATTTATAGGGACGTCTTACAGAGTACATACAGGTTCAGTTACATCATCAGTAGTAGTAATAATAAATATTCTTTAGTACTTTGCAGTTTATAAACCTTGCTCATTTATACTATATCTCAAGTCAGTCAAATATCACCTCATCATTGAGGCTTCTCTGAATAGTGCCTCCACCATATCATGTGCTATCATGTTTGTGTACTAGGTCCCCCAGTCATTGTTCTCTAACTTATTATGTGGCTTTACTTTTTAACACTTGTCATCATTCACTATATTTATTTAATTAGTGAGCTATTGCTTGTCTCCTTCACTAGAAAATGCTTCTTGAGAGCAGAGACTGTGTGTTTAGTGCACTATTGCATTCCAGCACTTAGATCAATGACTGGCCCAAAGTAAGTGATCAATAAATTGTTACATGAAAGAGGGAGTTACCATGTGATCATCTCAGTTAACCCTGTGTAGGTAGGTGTGTTAGTAGATGAGGAATCAGAAGCTCCCCATGGTCACAGGAGAGGGCTTCTGATTTCCCATCCTATACTCCATCTGGTATCAAAAAATCACAACCTTTGCAATTCATGTTGTCTTAGATGATTAGATAAAATATGTTTTTTGAGTAGGAAAAGCTTCACTGTGATATAATTCACATACTGAGTGCTGAAGAATTGATGCTTTTGATTTGTGGTGTTGGAGAAGACTCTTGAGAGTCCCTTGGACTGCCAGGAGATCAAACCAGTCCTAAAGGAAATCAACCCTGAATATTCATTGGAAGGACTGATGCTGAAGCTGAAGCTCCGATGCTTTGGCCATCTGATGTGAAGAGCCGACTCATTGGAAAAGACACTGATGCTGGGAAAGACTGAAGGAAGGCAGGAGGAGAAGGGTACAAGACAGGATAAGATGGTTGGACGGCACCATTGACTCAATGAACATGAGTCTGAACAAGCTCTGGGAGATGGTGAACAACAGGGAAGCCTGGTATGCTGCAGTTCACAGGGTTGCAAAGAGTCTGATACAACTGAGTGACTGAACAACAACAATACTTCATCCATTTAAAGTACACAATAAAAAAAAAAAAGTACACAGTTCAATGGTTTTTAGTATATTCACAGAGTTGAGCAATCTTTTCTACAATAAATTTTTGAACATTTTATCACCTTAAAAAGAAACTCAATACCCTTTAGGTGACCTGCCTTGATTTCTTGAATATCCCCAGGCAACTCCAAGTAACAGTAATCTACTTGAAATCCTTACTGACTTGCTAATTAGTGTTAAAATATATATGAATTCTAAACTTGGTTGGAATTATTTCTAGATAGTTTATGTTTTCATAATCATTTCAGATGGAATTTACTGTTCTAGAGCTGTTCTGTCCAATACACTAGCCACTTACCACGTGACAAAGGAAGACTTGAAATGCAGCTGTCTGTTTCTTTTTCCTTTGTTTAAAGTGGCTACCATTCATAACAGCATGGCTGACAACAGTCAACACATGGAAGCAACCTAAACGTACATCAACAGATGAATGGATAAAGGTGATGGGCTACATATAAATAATATGCTTAGTTGCTCAGCCATATCCGACTCTTTGTGACCCCATGGAGTGCAGCCCACCAGGTTCTTCTGTCCATGGGGAATACTACTCAGCCATAAAAAGAATGAAATAATGCCATTTGCAGCAACACGGAAGGACCAAAAAGATTATCATACTAAGTGAAGTCAGATAGAGAAAGACAAGTATCATATGATGTCACTTATCAAGACTAGGTTCTCAACTTTGTATTTGGAGAGGGTGACCATGAAGAGAGTCAGTGCAGTGAAGAAAGAAAAGGATGTCCTTTTATTGTGATCCTAGGCCACTCTTATGACTTTAGACATATTTTATACATGACTGTGACAGAGGTTAAGAGTACTTTTGGTTATAATGACAAAACTCACTTCATGCAGTTTAAAAACAAAAGGGAGTTGTTGGATCCACTCTATGGAAGACAAGGAGAGAGAAGATGGCTTCAAGAAGCGCTGAGTCCAGAGCCTCAAGTGTTGAACTCACCTGTGCTGATTTGGCTGCTTCCTGTTTTTCTCTCAGTTCTACCTGTCTCCAAATGTCACCTCCTTATTTCCTAAAGCAGAAGTGTTTTCTCCTTACAGCACAACACATGGCCAAAGAGACCTTTCTGGTTTTGCAAAATTTCCAAGAGTGAAGAGTCTCTCTTTCTCTCCTAGTTATAAAAATCCTAGGGAAGACCTCTGATTGGCCTCAATGAATTACACCCCCACCTCATTAGCCAATCACTAGTCAAGGAGGTGACACATGAATCACGTGTTCATCCCTGTGTTCAAGGGAGATGAACCACCAGAAAGAGGGTGTGAAATGAACAGAGAGGGGGCAGTAGAAATAAAGAATCTGAAAGTGTCAGCTGTTAATCATAGACACACAGATATTGAAATTTTAGTTGCAGAGTGAATATTCTGGTCATTTCCTCCAGTCCTCCATTTTATGGATATAGAAGGGTAGACCAAAAAAAGTTAACGAACCTATTCAACATCACAGAGCTTTTATAGTAACAGAGTTGAAACTAGGAAGTCAGCTGAGAAGACTGAGCCCCTGATGTGTCCATAATGTTGTGCTCTGTGTGCTGGCCAACTCCATTCCCATCGCCCATGAAGTGTCAGTTAATACACAGGCTCCTCTGATAAAGATCTTGCACTGGAATGGCAATAAAGGCAATGAGCTGAGTACCTACTTTGTTCCAGGCACTTAATATGTTTATTTTGAAACTTCACCATCACCTTGAGTGGTTGGTACTATTTTTCCTATTTTGCAGGTAACAAAAATTGAAACCTGGAGAGGTTGACTGGCTCCCTGAGGCCACACAGTTAGATGTCCATGTGATGAAACTCTTGTCAGATGCTACAGCTCACACTGATTTCATAACACCCACTGCCTTCCTTCCTAGGCATCAAAGCCTCCTTCACTAATAACAAGAATAAACTTACAGTGGGGGGCATCTAAGGGAAGATTTTTGTTGTCATATTTTTTGCCAAACGGGTGCTGCTTCTTAGCAGTCACTTTGAAAACAACTTAAAGAGGAAGACTGGGGAAGATAGTTTAGATGGAATAAAAAGCTGCCCCTGCAGTTGAGGAAAAGGAGGGTTTGGGGTAGGTTGAGAGGGTGTGGCGGAAAGATGGAGATCTTGTTGACTCCCATATCAGATCCCCTGGGGAGTTAGGCTGCTTCCCGCTCAGAGCTCCCCTCCAGCACATGAACCATCAACCTCATGGTGGTAAGAGCACAAGACCTATCGTTTCTTGTGTGGTTGCCAGTGTCAGGATAATGCTATTCATCTGAATAAGGATGAATAAACTACAACTAACTGAGCTTACAGAATTTCCTTTCGTCCTCTCAAAAGCTAGTGAGGTCAAGAACTTTCACGGACCTGGAGACGTAGCAAAGTGAAGACCTTTGCTCACAGCTAAGCAGTCGTTTCCCATCAGGCCTCCGGGTCTCTCCTGTGTTTGTCCCCACCTCATCCCCAACTGTGTGCTTCCGACGCTGCGCCTGTGCTCCAGCTGAGCCCTTGCCCAGAATGCCATCATCACGCCTCCTCTTCACAGTCATCCATCAAAGCTCAGATGAGATCCCCCATCCTGGGGGGAAACACATCTGTGACCACTTTAGCCCACAGAACGTTTTCCCTCCTCTGATGCCTTAAAAAAAAAAAACTTCTCTGAACTTTATTAGGAACGTCTTATTATACGTATCTTGATTTATTTAAGTTACTGCTTCACATTAAAAAACCATACACACAATTTTAAAATACTTCTCACAATAGTCCCCAGAAGGCCACCACTTGCTAGTTGTGCAACTCTGTTCAGTTACTCTCGGAGCCTCAATTTCCTCAGCCCCTAAATGGAGACAATCTTTTCAAGCCTCTGATGGCTGGCAGGGTTCTGGTGAGGATTCACGCAAATATTGAATGGGGAAAAAGTTTACTGTAATTCTCTAGCCTAGGGACTGGGAAGCCAAATCCTCACAGGATTTAGGCAGCTAATGTAAATGAGAGCAGGCCAGAGCGAGGCGAGAGAGGTAGGTGGGGATGTGGTAGATTGTGGCACCTAGAGACCACATGATTCATCTAAAGGGGACAGTCATTGCCCAGATCTAGACAACTGTTGCCATGTAGCAACAAGGCAGAACCTCTGCTGCTGGAGCTTAATTTTTGAAGAGAAGTCAGAGATATAAACATTTTATAACACTTCTTCATTTCTGAAACATTCTTATGCCAAACAAAACCCAAAATCTTTCTGATAGGAAGCCTGTATGTAACTCTATTCTATGTATATGTGTATTGCTCCAAACTACAACAGGCATCTGGATTGCATGTCTGAGTTATTTTCTCTCCTGTGTTTTCTTCAATTTGTGCTTTGTGAGTCTATGTTTTTTGTTTGTTTTTTTTTGTTGTTGTTGTTATTTTTTGTTTTCCTCAATAAGACTGTAAAGTTTTTGTGGGCAATTCATATCTTCTGTATTCAAACCCAATTAATCTTGGTAAATGGTACTTGCTTGTTTGTCTAGTTGTATAGCTCTTAAATTTTAGCATGGGTCAGTGTTAATGGAGTTGCTTGTTAAAAATGCTGATTTGCCCCAGCAATTCCACTGCAAGGTATACACCCAACAGAAATGTGTACAGATATTCATCAGAAGAGATCCACTAGGATATTCACAGAAGCATTATTCATAATAGCTGCAAGTTGAAAGCAATCCAATAGCCCATCATCAGTCTCAGAATAAATCTAAAAATTATGATAATATTTATAATAAAAACATAGTGCAATGAAAGTGAATGAACTGCAGCAACATGTAGCAACATGAATCTCACAAATCATAATACTGAGTATAAGAAGCCAGAAAACAAGAAATACAGTTTACACTTACATGTATAAATAAATCCACCTGCAATGCAGGAGACCCCAATTCAATTCTTGAGTCAGGAATATCTTCTGGAAAAGGGATAAGCTACCCACTCCTGTATTTTGGGCTTTCCTTGTGGCTCAGCTGGTAAAGAATCTGCCTGCA
This sequence comes from Dama dama, assembly GCF_033118175.1. Lineage (NCBI taxonomy): Eukaryota > Metazoa > Chordata > Mammalia > Artiodactyla > Cervidae > Dama > Dama dama. Next base: position 39,605,963 of record NC_083704.1, on the reverse strand, counting down.
ATGTGGGCGACCTAGGTTCGATCCCTGGGTTGGGAAGATTCCCTGGAGAAGGGAAAGGCTACTTACTCCAGTATTCTGGCCTGGAGAATTCCATGGGCTACATCGTCCATGGGGTTGCAAAGAGTAGGACACGACTGAGCGACTTTCTCTATCTTTCATATAAATACAGAGATTGTCAAAACCTCATCTATAGGTTATAAGTCAGGATAAAAGGAACTGCTAGAGAGAGGCAGTGACAAAGGGAACCAGGTAGGGGAGAGGGATTGATAACTTAGGGCTTTGGGATTCACCAATACACAGTACTAAACATAAAACAGAAAAAGAACAAGGTCCTACCGTATAGCACAGGGAATTATATTTAACTATACTCAGTATCTTGTAATAACTTATAATGGAAAATAATCTGAAAAAGAAAATATATGTATATATTTTGAATTACTCTGCTGTACACATGAAAATAACGATGCTATAAGTCAGCTAGACTCCAACAACGATGACAGAAACATTAAAAGAAAAAGGAACAGGACACTTCTGGGGTGCTGGCAATATTGCTGACTACATGGATGTTTGAAAAGTCATTGAGCTGGACACTTATTTGTACTTTTCTTCACATTAACATTGCAGTGAAAAGTTAAAATGCTAATTCCAGGGCCCCACTCCAGACCAACAGAACTGCTCCCCGGACACTACCAGTGGGAGTCAGCAGAGGCCTCCCTCTTTGAGAAAGCCGCTGCACTAGAAGGAGCACACAGTTCCTCCTCCAGAGACTTTCTAGAAGGCACCCAGCACCTGCCTTTCCTATTTTCCCCTGTATGTTCCCATGTTTTACTAGAAATAAAGAGTGACATAAAATTAAGAGACATTATGGGTATGTTCAAACAGTGGCACTTGAGGCAACAGAGAGAGAGAGACAGTTCTGATGATGTGCCAGCTTATAAAATATAGCTAAATAAAATTAAATGTTTATGGGCTGACTAATGCGCCATATCCCCAGGGTGAAAAAGTCAAGTGTTCACCGTTGTTGAATGTCAGCTGAATCCTGGTCTCCCCGGGAGGGATGAGAGCTGGGTGGAGGCCAAAAGGATGTGGGGCATTCACTGGAAGGAAAAGGGGAGCTTCTGAGACTGGAGCAGGAACAGGGAACGCCCAGCACTGGAGCGGTTTTGGGAGCTGTGCTTTCAAGCTTAGTTTTTGTCAGTGTGAGAAAGCTGAGGCTGAGAGGTGATTCAGATGACAGATATTTACATTCTGTGCTCTAGCATTTAAGAATTCTGAAATCAACAGAATGTCATAGGGAAAACAGAACGAATCCTTTAATAATCTACAGGAAGATGAAGACTGTTATCTATCAGCTTCATCTTTGAAGCCTCAGCTCCTGGCCCCACGCCTGGCACATTAGAACACTCAATGAATTCATTCATTCAATACCTATTTATTGAATACCTATTCTAGTTTAGGTACCATTCTTATAAGTTGAGACAAAACAGACAGAAGTCCCTTCCAATGACTTCTGCCTCACTCAGAGTCTAAGCTGGGGTCTTCACAGTGAGTGACCACAAGCCTGAACCAGTGGCCAGTAAGCTTATAATCTTATATTTAACCTAAGTATGTGCAGGCCTGCAATTCTGTTTTATGCATCATTGTCAAACTTGAAATAAACTGTTTTAAGGAGAGAAAGTTTCTTCACAGACTTAGAGAGTGAACTTATGGTTGGTTACCAGGGCTAAAGGTCGGGGGAGGCATCATTAGGGAGTTTGGGAGTAACATGTACATACTGCTATATTTAGAACAGATAACCAACAAGGACAGGAACTCTGCTCAATATTATGTATGGATGGCCAAAAAGTTTGTCCAGGTTTTTTAAGCTGATTCAGGAAAACCTGAACAAAGTCTTTGGCCAACCCAGTAACAACTTAAATGGGAAAAGAATTTGAAAGAGAACAGATACATGTATAACTGCATCACTCTGCTGTACTCCTGAAACTAACCAGCACTGTTAATCAACTGTGATCCAATAAAAAATAAAAAGGTTAAAAAAAGAAAGTTTCTTAAAACACAGGCCAGCCTCCTCTATCCATGGATTCTGCAAGCAAAAATACTGGAGTGGGTTGCCATTCCTTTCTCCAGGGGATCTTCCCGACCCAGGGATCGAACCTGGGTCTCCAATGCAGGTGGATTCTTTACCATCTGAGCCACCAGGGAAGCCCATTTTTAAATTAACTCACCATGAAAAAGAAAATTCTCTTGCATGACTTTGATCAGTTTTTCATTAAAAAAAAAAAAAAGGATAAATTTTAGCTTAAAAGGAACTTCAAAGGAAAAGAGTATCTAGATACCATCCAAAGTCATCCTGTACATTCCCCAGGGCCACAGGTACAATTTACTTAGAGACACTCTGGAAGGACAGTAGGGGTGGAGGGGAATGCTTTTGGGATGGTGTCTCCTGCTGGCACTTCTGTCAAAAGGCTGGGGCAAGACTGTAGCCTGTTGCCTGGGGCAGAGAGGGGGCAGCAGAGGGAGACAGGAGCTGGTTCCTTCCAGGAAGCCTGAAAATAGACAGGTTGCTGCCAAGCTCTGGAACGTTTACATAAGACAGGAAACCTCATGGCGCAAAGGACGACTTTTGTCTACAGAGACCTGGCAACCAATTAAAGTGGTTGTCAAGCTGTGGAGCTTGGAGTGTTCAAAAGGGAGCAGATCTGCAGGGTTTAAGATTTATATTCCAGGACTGTAGGAGTACCACTGCGAATACACAATTCACACAGGTCTGGCTAACTCTTCCCAGGTCCTACTGCTTCTTCTCTGCCTTCTTGAGTTATTACTCAGGTATTTATAAAAAGGGAGCATAACACTTGGCTGAGATCCATCGTTCAGCACAATCAACTTAACACTAAGCCCTGCAATATTCTGTAATACTGATTTTGTTAAGTAAGTGAACAGAGATTAGCGAGAACCAGACAGAATTACAACCAACAGCAACTTTTTATTAAGCTTTGAGCCTTGTTAAAGAGTTTTTACTGTTAACTTATGCCCAGTGACTCTATAAAACAGGGATCTCCTGAGCCCCACTTTCAGGATGAGGGAATATAGTAAATTTAAGGAACTTGCCTGGTGTCACATGACTACTGGATTCAAATCCTGACATGCCTCAATTCAAAGTACCAATAGGCAGATGTTCAGACAACAGGATTTTAAAGACAAGAGGAAGACTACAAGGCTCTGAAAAAGGCTGGTCCATCCAGGGCATATATGGAAACAGAATTTAATGGTATCTATCTGGTACTGGTTTGACTGAGTTAAGAACGTACATGAAATAGAGCTGTACAATACTAGACCAACCATGGGGTCCACACCTAACAATTTGGGGGAATCATTAACCCTGGGAGACAAGGACACGTGTGTTTATAATTAGGTTCTCTGGAATCAGTCTCAAGTATCATGCCACTGATGTCCGGGGAAGAGTGTGCACCAGTCACCTGGCTGTGCCTCTACACAATGGTGGAATTCTGGAAGACTGGAGAGAGAATTGTTAGTCCATTTCCCTATTAGTTGCTCCCACAAAATATCCACTTGGCTGTCAATTTCAACTTTGAAAGATGGTCATGTGTGGAGGAAAGATTCCAATATGAACATTGTCATCAGAGCCTTGGCCATCACAAATGTAACATTTCATGGTGATGAGGATGAGGATGAGGTGATGGTGAGGTCCCAGACACTACTGTAGGCATTTTTTCATGTGATTCATTTAACCTCTTAGGTCACCACAATTAACCCCATTTTACAGATGAAGAAGGTGAAGCAGAGAAGTAACCTCATCCAGGCTCACACACCTCCCACCTGGCAGAGCTTGAATTCAAACTAGGACAGGATGTCCTCAGACAATTTCAGTCTTCCTGAGTCACTGAAGACTCAAGATGTAGACTTTTGTGTCATGCTTCAGAGGCATGAACTGAAATACACTTGCTATGAGGGACTTAGTGCCAGAAGCTAAACACTTAGGTAGTGACTAAGTCCAGCTCAATGACCAATATCTGAATCTCAGAAAAGTTCTGCTGTTTTCTGGTTAACTGAATGTGGACCTTTTTTGGGAAAGTTACACAACATGGTAGATTTAATAATTATGCTTTTAACTACAAGTGACAAAAATACCAAGTAACAGCAGTTTTTAAAGTAAAGACAATTTTCTCAAGTAACAATAAGTCTGGAGACAAGTATGTGTTAGTGATGTCTCCCCTCATTGTCCTGAGATAGTTGCAGTGCTTCCAAGCTTCCCATCTTTACACCCTAGCATTCCCCGCCCCCTTCCAAAAGAGGTGGGGCAAAAAAATACTGCCTCTTTTAAGGAGGAAAATTACTTTCTAGAAGTTCCCCTACCTCCTTCCTGTCACATTTTACTGACCAGAACTGTGTCACTCTTCAATTCCTAGACCACTGTGTCTCAACCTCGTTTGTTGACACCTGGGGCCAGGTAACTCTCTGTGACGGGGAGCTGTTTTGGCATTGCAGGAGGTGTGGAGCATCCCTGACCTCCACCCACTACAGCCCAGGAACACCCTCCCAGTTACCATAACCCCAATGCCTCCCAACATCACCAATGTCCTGTGGGGGTATGTGTGTGGGTTTAAAACTCTCTGGGATGAGACCATTGCCACAAACTAATGACAGGTAGAGAGAAACGGATAGTCACAACTGGCTCAGACCAATCCTGGTGCATCCCCCAAAGCTGGGCACATTGTTGCCTGAGGAGTTCTGTCTGAAGGAGAAGGGGTGTTAGCTTTGGGTTTGGCAATTGTTCCCCTGAGAAGGAGGTTTTCCCTCTTCCCACATACTTCATAAAGCATATCAGAGAGATGAGAGCCTCAGCACTATCTAATCTGCAGCTTTGGTGGCTACAGGAAAACAATCAGGACTCAGGGTGGTCTGTAGTCTTCTTTCTTAGAAAATCTACACCAAGCTGTCTTTCTCTGAATGCATTCCTTTCTTTTCTTCTTGCCTCACCTCCCTTAAGAGAAAAAAAATAGGACAAACCTGTATTTGTCCAGGGATGTTTAGTAAACAAGGACTTCAAGTAGAAAATTCTCACATTTGTTCCCTCAATTACGGCTGCCTTGGACACTTAAAAATACATGTTGGTTAAAGTACAATTGATCATTTCATGATGAAGACAGTCACTCCGTTGTAAATATGATTACTGGAGGGTGCAAGTTTTAAGAAAAATAGCTAACACATTTTGAGCATTTGCTACGTCCTGGGTGCTATGATAAATTGCCAGATGTGGATAAAGACTGTGAAGTAGGTGTCAGGATTTGGTTTTACAAAAAGTCACAGAAGTTCTATGACTTGCTGATTTGCACAGCCAGGACGATGAGGCACTAATCTCTGAACTCAGCTTGAATCATCACTCTTTGCTGTTTTAAAGCCATCTTCAAAAATTAAGATTATGTATCAAATCACTGCAAAAGAAAAACTAGTCAATTTTATGCCTAAACACACATACACACACCAAACAAAAAACACCCCAAACTTTTAAACTGGATGTTTGACAACCATTGGTAAATTCTGTCAATTGGCAGCCCAAGGTCAATTCAATATTATGCTACCTATTTTTAAAAATTCCATCAGTCTGATGTGGAAGATGGATTCAGAATTTTCAGCTCAAAAACACTGCCTGCATTTAAAGGGTTACAGGTGTGACTTCTCTGGGTTTTAAGAACTGTTCTTCAGATCATGGTTCTCATTAAAGTCACAGTCTACATTTTTGTAAACATGTTTAATAAGAAAAAAAATTAAATGGCAAAAACAATATGAAAGATAGCTCTAAATATGGAAACAGTGGAATGAATGTTATGTTTTAAAGGCGCTCACTTATGAAAACACTAATTAAAAAGCACACACTGTGTATCTTAGGGAAGGGAGATACTTCTTCAATGTTTTCAAAAAAAGATTTTTTTCTACCGTCCTTTAGTAGTAGGAATGAAAGAATATTGAGCATTCTCAAATGAGAACCCAAATTTCATATTAAAGAGAAAACCCAGAGTCAATATGAAATTAGTTATATTAAGGGCTACAGATTCCCATGAAGGTTGAAAACTAATCATAGTAAAAGAAAATTCTGTTAATCTCCTTAAAGCCCTAGAGGCATAAAAACTTCAGGAACTGATTAATTTCTTTTGCTCAGATACTTTATAATGATTCAGCAAAACAAAGTTATAAATACCTCAGCACTGAGTAACATTAAATTGGGAGCAGATTTGAACCTATCCCCCCAAGCCAACTTGCCTCAGAAGAGTCAGCAATATCAGGGTATGCTTCAATGCAAAAGTTTACCCTGAATTGATTGGAGCAGAGAAAACAGAATCATATATATATATGAGTTTTGACATATAAGCTCCTATTCCTCATCATATGCTCAGTGCATCCCCCACCTTTTTCAATGAAAACAAATCTGGTTCAAAATATTTCATTTGAAAACAAAGTCAATCAGATTTTGTAGAACTAAAAAAAAAAAAACAAACACAGGTAGCGTGTACGTACAGACAGTTGATTCTCATTATCTGCGGTAGTTTTGTTCTAGAAAGTCATAGCAAACACTGAATTAGTGAATAGCAAGTCATCATTCCTTGGGGAAATCTACCCTGTGAGGCTCTGGCCATAATGTTATTGTTAACACATAACCTTGTTTTCTGTATTTCTATTTAAAGACATCTTATTTAATATATATTGCTGATTCTGTAAACATCAGATAACAAACACTTAAGCACTCTGCTTAGGGGCCACTGTAAATAGCAAAACCACCAACTAAAAGCACAAAAATAGGAAAAGCATAGTGCTAAATGGACGGTGAAAAGGACACTTGTTCAGAGGCTGAGAGCTCAAACAGGCAGGTACAAGCGTCTTTGCTTGATCTTATCAGGAATTGTGCCTGATGGAGACTCAGATTTTTCACTGCTCTGCACACATTTGCAGATTAAGGCAAACATGCTGCACATTGGTTTTGGGGTTACAAATAAAGTTTAGTGAGTGGGTGAATTTACAAATATGGAATGCGTGAATAATGAACACTCAGTTTATGCATGTGCATGTGTGTGTGTACGTGTTCAGTTGTATCCACTCTTTTTGATTCCATGGAGTGTAGCCTGCCAGGCTCCTCTGTCACTGGGCTTTTCCAGGCAAGAATACTGAAGTGGGTTGCCATTCCCTTCCATCTCCAGGGGATCTTCCCAATCCAGGGATCGGACCTGAGTCTCTTATGTCTCCTGCATTGGCAGGCTGGTTTTGTAACACTAGTGACACCTGAGTTTCTGCATAGATGTTCCCTGTTTACTGCAGGTAAATGGAGAGAAGCATTCTCTGTATTGCAGGTTTCACTACAATCCTTGAGTTTGTACTTCCAATCCTTGGGTAGGGAGCAGGTGGATTCTTAAAGAAAAAGAGAGGCCAGGATGGATCACTGCCTAGGACAGAGGGGCTTCAGAGAGTGGGGAAGGGGAGGCTACTCTAGATTATGAATTGAGAGGGATGTTAACAATCAAGTGCAGCACCTGGAGAAACCAATTGTAAAAAGATACTTTTGAGAAAACTGGGGACAATCAAATACCAACTGGCTAGTAAATGATGTTAAATAATTATAATCTGCTAAGTGTGATAAGAGTATTGCAGTTTTGTTGGTAAAGGTTCTGATATTTTAGAGATTCATACAGAATTGTTAAAGGGTGAATGATGTTCTGAATGATAGGCATTCACTCTAAAATATTATGGAAAGAAAAAGAAAAAAGAACTGCGAAAAACAGCTGCCAAATTAGTTCTTTGACTAAAATTAACAGTAAATTCCTCCCAAGTGAGTGCTGCCTAAAGTACTTTGGCGCTATGGAGGGAGCTTAGCTCAATTACTCTATATAGTTGCTATTATTTAGAATAAACATCTGTGTTTTAAGGAGAGAAAAGTAGAAATACGTTAAGAAACAGTTGGTAAGTAATAGTTTCCGCTGAAACCTCTTGAGATCTTTGAATAATTTGTGATTTCAAGACTTTTTACTACAATACTCAGGAGCTGCTATAAACTGATACCTAAAAGCTAAGAAAGGAAATGTGTTCCAGGCAGAGGGAACAGCATATACGAAAGCTCTACAGAGCTCTGTGCATATGGTGATCTGACTCAGAGTGGTTCTGTGTACTGGGAATGTGGAGTTCACAGCACATACACTGTTAGGAGCAATAGTTGATGGAATGGTTTGTGTGTTTGGGGGTGGGGGTGGGGTGGGGTATGTCTTTGCCTTACAAATGCTCTTTGGCACAGGTTAAAGCCTAGAGCTCAGGCTCCAGAATTCTCACAAAAGCAGGTGGCAACCTGTCAAGGATTGGAAGGCCCACCTCAAAGGTATCAGATGCTGCACATTTTCTCTCTGTGCCATAAATGTAAAAATATGGTTCTTAAAGATACTCAGTTTTGGGCTTCCATGGTGGCTCAGTGGTAAAGAAACTGCCTGCCACTGCAGGAGCTACAGGTTCCATCCCTGGTCTGGGAAGATGTCACATGCTGAGAGGCCACTAAGCCTGTGTGCTACCACTGCTGAGCCCGCACGCCCCAGAACCCGTGCTTTGTAACAAAGAAGCCACTGCAAGGCGAAGCCTGTGCACCACAGCTAGAGACTATTCTCTACTCCAGTTGCAACTAGAGAAAAGCCTGCACAGCAAGGAAGATCCAGCACAGCCAAAAATGAGCAAATAAATGAGATACTCAAGGTTGGCAAAGCAATAGTAACCATCCCAGTCCACACTATAGAGCATGTGTGAGTTTACATATAAAGCTCTTCCTTCCAAGCATTCCTAAGCTTTGGTCTTGAGTCTACAAGGTAGACACAGTGGGTATTCTTATCCCCAGTTTTCAGAGTAGGAACCTAAGGTTCTGAAATGCCAGGTGTCTTGACCTGAGTCACCCAGTTAATGACTGGCAAAGCCAGGACGTAAAGTTGGGTTTCTTCCCACTAGATCATTCATAAAGCAATAAGTTCATGAAAATGCTTACTGGTCTTGTATGAGTCTGTTGACAGTGAAAGCTGAGGCTGTAAGATGGGTAAGACCCAGTCCTTCCCCTCACAGTCTTAGCCCTGGCAGTTCTCTGCACTCAGCACAGTGTCTAGTACACTGCAGCAGATTCCAGACCACAGATTCTTGGGTCCTTCCACTGACCTTCTGCCTTTGCAAATGGTTGCTAGGTTCTGTCAGATGGGTCTGATATTACATATTAATAGTGAAGACCACTGAGGTGATAAGAAAGAATTGCCTATCGGCATTTCATAGTAACTCATTCTCAGATTTAGGGCCTTTCAGTACATGTTTCAGGTCTCCTTTCTTGTCCTTTTCTAAACAACATTTCACACAAACGCACATGGGGTTTAAGAAGAGGGCAAGCCCACACTTGTCCCCTACCTCTGAGCTGTCCATGGCTCCCTGCTTTCTAAGGCAGAAGTGGTAACATGATGAGTTTACAGACCAAATCCAGCCCTCAGGTTAAATCCGGCTCACTGACACAGAAGTGGGGCCCTCTGCCTCACTGGATCTTCACTGTATTTAAATTTGAATTAGTTGCTTTGGCCACCTGATGCAAAGAGCCAACTCATTGGAAAAGACTGTGATGCTGGGGAAGATTAAGGGCAGGAGGAGAAGGTGGTGGCAGAGAATGAGATGGTTAGATGGCATCATCAACTCAATGGACATGAGTTTGAACAAACTCTGGGAGATGGTGAAGGACAGGGAAGGCTGGCATGCTGCAGTCCAGGGGGCTGCATAGAGTTGGACAAACCTTAGTCACTGAACAACCACCAACATTTACAGAGAGGGAGAGTGGCATGTAGGGGTCTGGATGTCACCTTCAGTTGAACAATGAGAAGATCTGGCAAGACTAGTGTTGTGTTCTCCCGTGGTAACAACTGGCTAGAGTATGGAGTGGCCTCTTTGGGTAACTCAAATGCACTCCTATTTGCCACAGGTCCCACCATTCCTTGTTGTCCCTGGGCCACTGACTGATTCACATCAGCTGCCTGATATTGGCATTCATGTACAAAACCTTAGGACTAAAGGGTCAAAGAATGTTTCCTTAGTCCTACATTCATGGCCCATGGCCCTGTAGCATTGGTCCCGATTCACTTTTCCCTTCTCATCTCCAGCACACTCTGAGCTTTATGCTTTTGCAATAAGGAGATGATTTGGATTTCCAGAAAACAGCATGTCTTTCCTTCCTTGTAATGCCTTTCACCCTTTCCTCAGTTCTGGGAAGCCATACTGAGCCTTCAAGTCTCAGTTTAGGTACCAACTTCTCCAGCAGGCGCTCCCTGATGCTTAGGGTCAGACCAAGATCTCTTTATGTTACCCTACTTGCTTGTACCTCTTTAGCTGACGATTTGAGAAGACTGGCTTGTCCAGCTGTCTTCCCAGCTAGGAAGTTCCCTCACCTACCCATACTCATTTCTGTACCCCACACTCAGTGCAGGACCAAGCACATTTAGGAGAGGATACCACACAAAGTCAGTCAAAGACTCTGAGCCCAAGTGTCTCTAAGGGAGGAGGTCTTGGGGGGTCCCAGAATGAGAAACTTTCTTTGAGTCCAAATCCCCTTCTGTAGCCTTTCCTTCCTTTTCTCTCTGTGTCCATTTCAAGAGTCCCTGACTATGAAGGAAAGAAAAACAAAACAAAACAAAAAAACACTTGTTTTGGCTGTACTGAGTATTGTGGACTTTAGGTAGGAGATAACTTTTTAACAATCAAGTCTTTCTGGCTCCTGTCTTTGCACACCTGGCTGAGGTCATGGTGGGAGTGTAGGTCAGCCACTGGGTGGCCTTCTGGCCCTGCTGGGGCAAGGCTGAGGGGACCACTCCCCAGGAAAGGGGCTCCTGGCAATCTGGGGGAGGGAACTACTTCAGAGATGCCAGCGAGAGGCCAGGATGGGTTAATAACTTTAATTGCTCACTGCCACTATTAGTAATCACCCGTTATTTAGATATGAACTAATTAATTCACCACGAGTAAGTGGAGGTATTTAGACAGGAATTAAATACCTGCCTAAGGCCATCCTTCGAATAAAGGCAGGGAATGTGGTACTCAAATTTAGAGACTGCTCTAGGAAACTCACCTGGATGACAGGATCTGCTGAAGATGTTATTTATTACTTAGAAGAACATCCTCAGGGGGCTCCAAGGGAGACACTGATAGATTGCTACTTATCAGGAAGATAAGAGCTTTTCCTGGACAATGTGAATTATGCAGCTGATCCTTTTTGTGTGAATTGTTGGAAAGCTCAGAAGCAAATCTGTGACTTGCCTGATTAAATCTTCATCATATTCATTTTTGGAATAAGCCTCATTCCTAGCTCCCTATTCTTTTTATTTCTTTTGGTTTACCTATTTTTCTTTTAAAAAAGATAACTTTCTCATCCTGTTCTTCTATAAAAGTAACATAAGCTCATTTTTAGAAAATGTAGAAAACACAGAAATACCAACATCAAATTAGTAAAAATTATTCATGGTCATACTTGGAGGGAAACACCTTTTATGTTTTAGTGTTCCCCCTCTTCTGTCCCCATGGTGCACATATTTTACAAAATGAAATCATGCCATAGATAGTGTTTTAGAACTGTCACCCCCACTTGTTACCCATGCACTTCTCTGATTTAGTAGATGTCCCAAAATTTAGTCAGCCAATACAGGATTGGTGAATTTTAGGCTGTTTATAAATGTCTCCATTTACAAAAAGAAACGTTTTCATAAAACTCCCTTGTAGCTGAATTTTTATGAACATATCAATCCTTCTTGCAATTAAAATTCTTAGAAATTCTCCTCAGCTTCTAAGCTTTGTCATTCTTGCTTTACTCAGTGTATCCCGTTGATCACCCTTACTTTGTGGAAAAAGCATAGACATAATTAAGGAGAGAAAGTCAGACACGCCTAATCTCTAGTCCTCAGATTAGCAGAGGCTCAGCACAGCTATCCATCAGTCAACTGGGATTAGTGCATGGCCTTTACATTCAGTTTTTCTCTGAGGACTCAAGATAAAAAAACCAAGAGATGTTCTCTGTCTTCAAAAGGTTTAAATTCTACTAAGGGAACAGATGAGTGATAAGATGTGCACCAAGTTACCAAATACAAGATGGAAAAAATGTCTATCAACAAGAAAGTAAGGTGGTATCTGAAAAGTGCCAAAAGCAACAAGTAAAGAAGGATGGTGGGGGCATTTAGCAGGTATTTACTGTACCAAGTGCTGTGTGTGAATACAAAGGAGATTAAGACACTGAGGAGCTCAAGGTCTGTGGGGGTGAATGGGTAAAAGAGGGGGGGGGGGTCCCACTGCAAAACCATGAGGTAAGTGTACCAGAGAAACACACAGGGTGTTCTAGAAGCCTGGAGGTCAGCTTCTTAAAGCAGAAGAGGAGACGGAAATAGTCTTCCAAGAGTGTACCCTAGAGAACACAGAGGAGAATGCCAGAGGAGAAGCAAGAGTGTCTTAGTAACAAACAGACCTTTAGCAGAGAGCATTGGACTCAAACCTTTGACTGTGACCCACACCTGAGAAATTCACTTAAAATCTTAAGATAATCTACTATAGATTCATTTTCATATATAAGTGAAATACAAGTCCATGTATCAATTCCTTTTTTAAAACAGGCAAAATACTCTCTTACTTTCTATTTTACTTCAGTAAAAGGGAGGAGGGTTGCCGCCCACTACATTGTTGGAACCCACTGGAGTGCACTGACGGTTATCGGCCTAAACTTAAAGTGGGCGTAGTGCCTGATAAACGCAAATTAAACGGGGTGGTGGCTCAGACTCCAAGTCTGTGAATCAGATCAACCTGGTCAGGAAAAAGCCCTCTTAGTATGAAAATCAAAGCGTGAATTGGTTTCCATTGTCCTGGAAAAGTGAGTCAAGAACTCGGTGTTTTATTCTTTTGTGGGGTGTACCAAAAGCTGCCTCAGTCTTTGTTATATGGAGCTAGTGCTTGAGAAGAATTGAGTTTTCATGCAAACTGCTCCCAATCTCTTTTAGAGGGATCCGGGCCTTGCAGAATAGCCCCTATGAATTGTGGGACAGGGCCACGGAGTCCTTAAAATAGTATTAGATGGGTAGCTCCGCTGGTAAAAAGTCTGCCTGCTGTGTAAGAGATCCCAGTTCAGTTTCTTGGTCGAGAAGTTCCCCTGGAGAAGGGATAGGTCACTGACTCCAGTATTCTCAGGCTTCCCTGGTGGCTCAGATGGAAAAGAATCTGCCCACAATGTGGGAGATCTGGGTTCAATCCCTGGGTTGGGAAGCCTCACCTGGAGGAGAAAATGGTGACCCACTCCAGCATTCTTGCCTGGGGAATCCCCATGGACAGAGGAGCCTGGCAGGCTACAGTCCTTGGGGTCGCAGAGTCAGACACGACTGAGCGACTGAGCGCAGCACAGATTTATACTAATCATTAGGTCCCACCCAAATGGCTCAGAATCCAGAGTCGGGCTGATTCTGGCACAGGGTGTGATTAATGACCTGAACTCCCCTGGGCTCAGTTATCTTGGCATAGTGGGTGTGCTTTAGTGAAAAATGGGTACATGTGGGAATGTAAAGGGAAAAAAGCTGTAATAAAGCTCCAAACGAGATGTCAACGCACTGCTTCAGAAGGTGCTTGGATCAGTCAGAACCTGGTAAGTAACGGCATGCCCACATGTACAGGGACAGTCTTCAACAGCGTTCTCGTGTGTTCAGGAGAAACAATGGCAGTAAGTGATCAATGTAGAGGTTCTTTGTTGAAGAGGAGTAACTCCTTCCAGACTCAGGAAGATTCTGGGGTTCTTAGACAGTTGTTCATGTGGGAAGATGTCTCAAACAAATGCTACAGAACATCCTACTATTATGGCAAGATTAATTATATAAAAAAAGATGTGACCAGATTTGAACTCTGAGTTTGGAGTCACCACAGTTGCCTGGGTCCGTCTTACTGAGCCCTTATTTTTAAGCACGCCACCAGTGTTCTCCAAGTCTGGTCCCACGACCAGGAGCATCACTAGGGAACTTGTTAAAAATGCAAATTCTCACTTACACTCCCCCTCCCCAAAAACTCAATCAAAAGCTCTCGGGATGGGGCTCGACAAGTCTTATTTGACAAGCCCTCTGAATAATTCGAATCCCACTAAAGCCTGACAATTATTGCTTATTGGTCCTCCCCCTCCCCACCTTTCTCTTCTTTAATCCTTCTAATTCTGTACCTGGGCTGGCTGCTGAAATTAAGACAATAGCTGAGACAAGTTCATTAGAAGTTGGAAGACAGCCCTAAGTTACTGCTGAAGACCTGGGACTTAGTTTGGTCCTGAGAGCTAGTAGAATTTGACCAGGAAGAGAAAAGACAGGAAGATAATTTAGGCGGAGGAAGACAGGGTATTAGTAGAGGGAGGGAGGGATGAGGCATGCTACAGGACAGGCAGGTAGACAGTGTGGCTGCAGGGGAAAGTGAATCTTATCCTGTAGATAGGCAACAAGGCTGCAGAGGGTTAGACTAGTGAGGGCCTGAAATCTAGGTTTAGATGATAATGCTTTATCTGATACACAATAAGGAGGCACAGGAGATTTTGAGCAAGGGAGATCTAACATGGCATCATTTTGGGGAAATCGAAAGCAATAACATACTCAACTGTCACAAACTCTGATTTGTCTTTTCTTTTCTATTTTCTTCTGTACTCATCTGTTTTATTCTTTGAAGATTTTTAGTTATGGCTCACTAGCTACAGTTATGATTTAGTTGGGCTTCCTAGTTGGCTCAGTGGTAAAGAATCTGCCTGCCAGTGTAGGAGACACAGGAGATGCAGTTAGATCCCTTAGTCGGGAAGATCCCTGGAGGAGGAAATGGCAACCCACTCCAGTATTCTTGCTTAGAAAATCCCATGGATAGAGGAGCCTGGTGGGGTCACAAAGAGTCGGACAGACTGAGCACGCAGACACACACCTATGATTTAGCTATGGTTTCACTTCCCATGAATGATTGGGTTCCAACCCAAGGTTTAAAAACACTACATGAGAATATACTACTTTACAAAGAAAAAGCCAACTGTTGGGAAATAGCAAGACAGAACAGATGGCATTTCAGCACATAATTGTTGCGAGCAGGTGAAAAGTGTCATGGTCATGCATTTGGCTGACAGGGCCAGCTCCATAATGACTGAGCCCATCTCTTCCCAAGAGTGTCTGACTCCACTGTCTGGGCTCTTGACCGCTGAGCTGTGCTGAAGCATCTTCTGACCTTCTCACCAGAGCCATGTTCTCCTCGACGTGGTCTTCTCATTTGGAAGCTGACAGTAAGTGTGGCTATTATGTCTAGTCAAACTCTTTTCTCCTTCATCAATGAAAACTACTTTCACAAGTGCAGGGAACAGGCACATGTGAGGTATAGTGGATCCAGGGTCTCCAGTTCTCAGGGGGGAGTGGGTCAGAGCCCCTCCTTACTCTGCTGAAGGCCCGAGGGCAGGCCTGTCAGGAGGAGCGTGAGGGTGAGCGTGATTCCGTTCCACTTTCAGGATGTGGATGTCTTGTCATCCATTATACTCTAGCCACATGCTTGTCCCTTTGTTTTCTTCAAAATTTTATTATTTATTTTTACTTTTAAATTTTTGGGCCAGGCTGTGAGGCTTGTGGGATCTTAGTTCGGGGACCAGGGATTGAACCTGCACCCTTGGCTCTGAAAGCTTGAATCCTTAATTGAGGTATAGTTGATGTACAATATCATATAAGTCTCAGGTGTACAACATAGTGATACATAATTTTAAGGGTTTTACTCTGCCTATAGTTATTACAGAATATTGGCTACCTTCCCTGTGCTCTACTATGTATTTTGTAGCTTATTTACATAGCACTTTGTACTTCTTATTCCTCTCCTCCAATCTTGCCTCTCTTCCCCTTTCCTCACTGGTAACCACTAGTTTGTTGTCTCTGTGAGTTCGTTTCTTTTTTGTTATATTCACTAGTTTTCTATTTTAGATCTTGCATATAAGTGATATTATACAGTATTTGTCTTTATCTAACTTATTTCACTAAGTATAATACCCTCTGAGTCGATTCATATTGTTGCAAATGGCAAAACTGCATTTTTTTTTTTTTTTTTTAATGGCGGAATTTCCCATTGTCTTCTAGAACTTGCCAAGCTCCTCTCTGCTTCTGGGTCTTTGAAACAGCGCTCTTTCCCAGGTCTCAGCTGAGAATGTCCCCTGCTCAGAGTTGCTTTTTCTGACCACCCCAGATAAGCAGCTCTCTACCACTGCTGTCTGATTAGTTCTGGCCATTTGTCACATGCGTATTCGTTGGTTTACTTGACTGTCAGACTGATTGATAGAATGTAAGCTCTACAAAGGCAGAGAATAGGCCAGCTTGCCTTATTCATGAACCTCCTTCATGAATAGCACCTGGCCCTGGACTCTCAGTAAATATTTCTTGTAGCACTGAAGACATCAGACTGGAGATCTTTCAAGATTCAGGCCCATGGTGTGAACTTAGGTAAACTCTTTCTTGTCTAGGTCTCAGTTATCTCATCTGTGAAATGGCCTCAAGATGACCTCTAAGCTTCCTTCCAGCTCTGAAATTCCCCAGCTCTGTGATCTGACTTCGGAAACGTTTGCGCCCCACCCTGTGTGGTTATTTTGCTTTTATCACCCAAATACTTCTTTAGAAAAGGGGGTGGGGCACTGCTGCTAGAACCTTTATCCTTTTTTGAGCATTTGGGCAGTTTTCCAATTCTTGTAATTAGGTTAGAAAGTGGCATTAACTGAGTTATTGATTCTGCAGTTTGGGGTCTCTGTTGGTGAGACCAAACCCATAGGCTCGCAGTTCGGTGTTATTTTTTCTTTCTCTTTTTGTTGAGGGGGGGGATCATTGTGGGATTATAGGCCAGTCCCTGAATCAACAATTCTTTCAGCCTATAATAAAGCTGTATTTTTAAATTTTGCTTTTGACTTTAATTGCAGCCAGGCATGAAATGAGAGAATGAGGGTGCCGTTCCAGATGAGTGCACATTCAAAATCATTCAAACTCTACTTGGACGAGGAGAGGCAAATTAATAATGAGAACAAACAGGCCTTTGGAATTGGGCTCCCTCCTCCTCCCTTCTTTGTAAAATGGAATCCTTTTCCTAACAGCGATGAAGGAGAAAACACCAGAGAGAACATGCTGCGGAAGGCACTGGCACAATTGGTTCTTTTGGTCTATGCAGACCTCAATAAAGTGGAGTCTAAACTATGTACGTAATAAAAGCAGATAACTGAACATTCATTCATTCATTCCTTGACACTTGTTTCTTTGGCTGTGCCATGCCATCTTGTGGGATCCTAGTTCTCTAACCAGGGATTGAACCTGAGCCATACCGAATCCTAACCACTGGACCGCCAGGGAATTCCTAAACTAACTCGTTCTTTCTTTCTTCTTCTCACCCAACAAGTGTTTGTTGAACTCCTATCCTGTGTCAGATTTTAGACTGGGTATGCAGATAAAACAGTGAATAAGACAGAAACAATTTTCAGCATAATACAACAAATACTACTCATGACAATAAAAATAACTGTTATTCATACTTAAGGCTTCCCTGGTGGCTTAGATGGTAAAGAATCTGCCTGCAATGCAGGGGACCTGGGTTCGATCCCTGAGTCAGAAAGATTCCCTGGAGGAAGGAATGGCAACCCATTCCAGTATTCCAGTAACAATAACTGTTATTCATACTTAATAGGTTCATGACTAACTGCTTTTAATAAATTTTCTCAGTTAGTCCTCATGATATCTTTAGGAAGCACGGATATCTTTAGAGATGGGAAAACTGAAGCCCAGGGGAACTGAGTTGTTGAGGATCAGGTGGCTGGAAAGAGACCCACAGGGACGGCTCTGGAGCCTGCACGCTTATGCATAGTAGATCCAGGTGGTGAGCAAATGGGTGGTTCAAATGTGATTTGAGAAGTGCTGAGCTATCAGACAGAGAAAAGGCTGGCTCATTTGAGAGCACTTTGAATGCAGAAATTGCAAGACCAGGTAATAACTTGAGTCTCCATTTTTCAAATCAGGCAGGAGACTAAACAACTTTGGCTGCTTATGATAAGTGGTAACTCTCCACTTTGTGCTGTGTGGACAAGGTTACACGTGAGAAAATGAGGGAACCCTCTACCCCGTGATGTCATCTTCCCTGTTGGCATAGTGCATAAGAATCCACCTGCCAAAGCAGGGCATAAGCGTTCAATCCCTGGTCTGGGAAGATCCCACATGACCTGAGAGGAGCGACTAAAGCCCGTGTGCTACAACTACTGCAGCCCAGCGGCCTAGACCTTGTGTCCACAACAAGAGAAGCCCTCACACCAAAACTAGAGAGTAGCCCCCGCTCACTGAAACTACAGAAAGCCCGCTCATGGCAAACAAATACCCAGCAGGGCCAAAGATAAATAACTGAAAAAATTATTAAGAAAAAAAGAAAATGAGGGAACCCTCTACCCTGTGAGGTCATCTTTTCTCAAAGACTCCAACAAAGTTGATACGAAAACAAATGCACGTCCATGTTTCAGTCTTTGCCATTGTAATTTACACCATTTTCGAAGTGCCTCCTAGGATAATTTACAATCAGCATCTAGTCTTTTCTCTTTTAACTGGTGACTAAGAGTGATTTAGTATACCATGTTGTGCTTTTGCCTGGACTACTGAGAAGTTCAGGGTGAATTTTTACACTCATAATAAACGTATTAGCCTAGGTGCCTGAGCCATGCTTTCTCTTTTTTAATTCCTATCATTTTCTACAGGGGCCATTTTTTTGTTGTTATAGGCATACAAATTTTTATAGGCCTCCAATGCTGTTTGGAAGAAGTGGTGTATAAAATGATAAATATAAATTACACATCTGAGAGTGAGGTCACAAGGTCTGGCTTCTAAACCAACTACATCCTCTCCCATCACAGGTCCTGAGATTCCCTCACTAGACTCACTCTCTTTTGTTAAGGCATCTTCTTCACAAGACCCATGAGAAGCACACATGTATTGTTTTGGACGGAAACTTTTCTGCATTTACTAGTAAGACTAGTTTGTTGAATGCGATGTCACACTCAGCATGGTACAGGGCTTGGAAGTGATGATAAACAGGACAAGGGAAGCTATGATGGATACCTGGAGGTTAGGGATATTTTGCAGCTTAGAGCATTGTGAAAGTCAGGTATTACCAGCATGGACTCAAGTGGGAGGTAATGGAAGGAGTCTCCAGATCACCCCAAAGTTGGACAAGCGTCATCGGCAGGAGAAATGGAAAGCCAGAAAACTGGTCACTCAGCCATGTTTTCTGGCATTCTGTTGACACAGGCTGACCAAGCCACACTTTTGACTGACATGAATAGCAACCCCAAAATACCATATTTAGGTGACTACCCACAAAGAATGATGTTTAGAAGGCTTGGAAAAAGATTCTACTCTCTCTGGTCTGAATATGTTTTATTATGTTTCCACTGTTGGTGGCTTATTCATTGTATCAAGTCATTGCCATTTTGGGAAGTTTCTGCTAAGATGTAAATACCCCAGTGTTTTCATACAACACAGATGAAATCCTAGGAACATAGGCCTATGGGCTTGGAGAGAACTGATGGCAACCCTTGTGTATGTGATACATGAAGAAACTTAACCACAGGGAGGTTAAACTAATCAGACCTAAATCACCAAGCCAATTACTGGCAAAACTTGGATTAGAATACAGGTCTCTGACCACTAGTAAAAGTTCTTTCCATATTAAGTGATTAGAGGTTAGCTTATGTCTGATTCCTTTCTATAGTTAACAGCTAAATAAAAGGAAACTGGAGCTCCAGAGTGAGCAAGTTTTGATAGGAAATGAGATAAAACAGACCAATAGTAATTATGAGGACGTACTTATGGAGACGTCAATCATTTTTGTGAAACTGTGTGGTGTTGGTGCAGAACTGTCCTTTGTCTACCCCATATGATTCTGGTGGGCTATCAGTCAAAGACCCTACAGTTGGCTGACTCCTTACCCCTGAGGGCACATGCAACTAAGCCCAGCCAATCATAGGTCACCCCATACCATTTTGTAGACAGAGGTCTAAGCAAGGGGTGACTTTCAGATCCACTCAGAGTCCCTCCATGAAATGGGGTAAAGGGAAGTCTTATTTCCTTTGTAAGATTATTTGGCTTAGAACTGTAAGAAGCCATTTTTTTCACATTATCTGGGAGAGCCTGTCTGAGTATGACACTTACTCACAGAAAAGCAGAGTCTAAAATAAGAAACAAAGAGCAAGAATGAGAGGAAGGTAAGGAGAGGAGGAGAGAAGGAGGGAGAAAGAGCGAGAGATAAAGAGATTGAGACAGAAAATGCAAGCAAGCATCTGGAAGAAATAATTTGAGTAACTGGATCCAGCTATGCCTGAAGCCAGATGCACCCCA
Source organism: Dama dama (assembly GCF_033118175.1). Taxonomy (NCBI): domain Eukaryota; kingdom Metazoa; phylum Chordata; class Mammalia; order Artiodactyla; family Cervidae; genus Dama; species Dama dama. The sequence continues at coordinate 39,585,543 of NC_083704.1, read as the reverse complement.
GGACTTTTCAGTTGATGGGAGCCAACAAGTACCTTTTATTTTTTTCTGCTTATACTCATTCAAGTTGAGAGGTTCTCCTCCTTTTAACCATAAAGTTCCTATTTATAATAAACCTTTTATATAAATTATCCCACTTGGTTTTCTCAACTAACCTGTGAGACGGTTATCATCACGATCACCATTTTATGAATGTGAAAACTGAGGCTCAGAAATGGTTAGTGACTGGCCAAAGGTTACAGAGCTTTATGAAAACAGCCTGTGTTACTCTTTATAGGATTCTTTCTTTTTATCTGCTAAACCCTGGCTGTGCAAGGGTTTAGACTGAGAGGCCTGGATGCCAGCTCTGTCCTCTCGTGGCCTGGTGCGGCACTAGCCATCCTCTTTGTGGGCTGTTTTTCCGAAGCTGTTGTGTTCATGAACCATTAGCGGCTAAGATAATGCTCACTTGATAGGATAACTACCCCTGGCCAGGAGAAGTGGGTTATTTGAAGGGCTGAGTTGGGCATGGTACGCGCACCACCAGCCAGGGGCAGGCGTGTTTCCAGCTCTGTGCGGGTGGAGGCCGTGCCAGCCATCCAGGCTGCTGTCGCCTCCTCCTCGACCGCGGCAGGCCCTCCGTGGGAAGCGTCACTCTGAGCCATTCTCCTCTGAGGTCAGCGTGTGGTGCCGCCGGGAGCCTGTGGTCAGCATGTGGCAACTCAAATAATACGCTCCACCGGGGTGAGAAAGCCACAACACAGCACAGAGGAAACTGTACCAGAGCTTTCTACCTCACGTCTGCTGGGCAACAAGGCCTCTGCGGCTGGGATTTGAGCAAGGCCTCTGAGTTCACCCATCCGTGTTTCCCAGAGAATTGTGTTAAAATTCACAGGTGGGGGATTTCCCTGGCAGTCTAGGGGTTAGGACTCAGCACTTTCACTGCTGGGAGCCTTGGTTTGATCTCTTGTTGGGGACCAAAGAATCCTCATGCCACAGAGCATGGCCAGGAAAAAAAAAATCAATTAAAAAGGGAGACGAGACAAAAAAAAAATTTAAAAAGACAGGTGGGCTATGACACAGGAGAGCTCCTCTAAACAAAAGCTAAAAAGGCCTGACTCTCTGGATTATTTCCCCCAGCTTCGGGGCTGAGGACACACAGGCACATCCTTCTACTTCTGGGGCATCTCTCCACACCCTCAGAGGACATGCCAAACTCCGCACCTCCCTAATGAAGACACGTAGCAATGTGGGCTGGGGTTAGATTGTTTTCTGAACCAGTTCCTTGGCTAACTTGGGGCATCCACCTCAGTTTTTCTTCCGTGTTCCTGGGAGCCATGTGGCCCATGTGGTCCAGCAGCACAGGAAGAAAGGTCTAGGAGTTCCTGGTCCTCTGACTTGGGAGCACGTTTTGCCTCTGATGTCTTTTTCCTGAATATGGTTCAGCTTTATTCTTCTGATTCTTTCTCTCCCATCTGGTTTCTATCTGATGCGAGCAGCTGTTTTTTCCATTGAAAGTAACACACTCACCTCTTTCTTCTTTACACGCTGTGTTTTCAGTTTTGAATTGCTTTTTCATCTGGACTGAAACACATGGAGGTGTTTTTGTCTTCTTCTTCAAGAAAAGAAGTACCTATATTTTGATTTGGGTACGTGTCAATTCTTTCAGCAGAACAACAGTAATGAATGTCTTTCTCCCCTGGCCAGGACGCCACATCTACAATCAGTATGCTCTGTGCTTAGATGGCCCTTAAGCCATGACTAATATTAGCAAAGCACCGTATATATAACGTGGTCAGTAATGTATCATAAATATTTATAAAGACCATAGGAACCTTGCTCACAATGCAGGGGGATATGCCCAATAAGAGTTGAGCAGTATGTGTCAGAAGTTTTTGGAAAATGAAGAACAGACAAACTTTTTCCAAATGACAAAATGTCTCCCTCTGCTACCCCCTTCCACCTCTCGCGTTTTAAAGATAGCTGGGAAATTGAAGCCCTGGAATTCTCTCTGCTGATTGAAGAGTGAGGCAGAACACTTTGCCATGAGCCATAGAAGAATTTATTCCCATTTTAAGTAATGTTTACACTATCCACCACACCATAGAGAAAGGGAGACAGCAAGAATTTGAAAAAGAGTGAGGCTCAACACTCAGGACAGTGGCCAATTAAACAAGAGACAGCAGTGAGGCACTGGGATTAGAAGAAGAACTGAACCCTGAGTCCATGATTTGTCAGCTGTGTGACCTCTTTGTTCCCTTTCTGGCCAGGGTCTCTGCACACGCTGCTTCATGTGTAACACTCTTCCTGCCTTTAGCATGGGGGCCTTCATGTCTCTCTCGACGTCACCTCTTCAAGAGGGTCCTTCCCTGACCACCCCGTTAATGCAGGCCCGCCATTTGCCTTGTTTGTTTTCATCATTACATGGAGCACCAGCTCTTGTAATGTTTTTATTTCTTTGTTTTCTATTTGTCCTCAGGTCTTCATAATGGTAGGGCCTGTGGTCCCCCCTTCCCATTAAGAAGAGAAAATAGACTTTTGTTTTTGAGCAGATTTAGGTTCACAGAAAAATTGAGTGGCAGGTACATTGAGTGTTCTAACTGAGTGTTCTAATACATTCCCTCATAACCCAACTCCCTTATGACTACTATCTTGCATTAGGGTGGTGCATTTGTTACAACTGATGAACAAATGCTGACCCACTATAATTAATTAAATTTCAGAATTTATATAAGGGTTCACTCTGGTGTTATACATTCTAGGTTCCACCATTATAGTATCACACAGAACAGATTCACTGGCCTAAAAGTCCCTTGTGCTCCATCTATTCATCCTTCCCTCTCTTGAACATCTGGCACCACTGATCTTTATGCTGTCTCCATAGGTTTGCCTTTTCCAGAATGTCATATATAGTTGACTCCTGAACAACGTGGATTTGAATTGTGTGGATCCACTTTATACATGTATTTTTCTATATTAAACAATAAATATTTAATACTAAATATTAAATACATGATCCATGATTGGTTGAATCCTCAGACACCGTACAGTGGATACAGGGGAACTTGAGATATGAAGGCCTAGGAGGTTAACTATAAATTAGACTAGAATTTTCCACTGTGTGGAGGGTTGACACCCCTCACCTCTGCATTGTTCAAGGGCCAATTGTAGTTGAAATCAAACAGTAAGGAACTTTTACAGACTGACTTCCTTCATTTCTAATTCTCCTCCTTGCCTTACTTTTTAAAAAAAACTGTATTTATTTTTGGCTATGCTGGGTCTTTGTTGCTGCCAGTGCTTTTCTCTGGGTGTGGTGAGTGGGGGCTGCTCACTGCTGGGGCTTGCCTTCCTGTGGAGTGCAGGCTCCAGCTGTGCAGGCCTCGGCAGTTACGGCTGCTGGGCTCTGGAACACAGGTTCGGTGGTTGTGGCACATGGGCTTAGTTGCTTCTCAGCATTTGGAATCTTCCTGGACCAGGGATCTAACCCATGTCCCTTGCCTTGGCAGGCAGATTCTTTACCACTGAGCCACCAGGGAAGTCCCTCCCGGCCTCATTTTTAACCACTGTTATTTCGGAGTTCTAGATACAGGAAGTGCCCAGTGAATATTTCTGGAATGAATAAATGAATTAGCCTTAAGCTGTCCTAATTTGTTAAACGAGTCTACTTTATAAAGTTGTGAGGATTCACGAGGGTAACAAAGGGGAAGGACTTGCTGAGCTTATGACCCATGGTGAGGTTTTGAGAAAGGTGGTTGCTATTTTTCATATTCTGGGGGCATAATCTAGGTTGTGGTGATGCTGGTGTGTGGATGGGGAGTGTTTAGGGGCTGACAATGTGTTTATGAAACTCAGGCTCTTTTCAAAGCTCTGGCAGGTAAAACCTCAATTTCTGCATCAGCTTTTCTATGGCAGGACAGCCACTCCTTAAACTATGAGGCCCTTGGGAAATCTTGGGAAGGTGCTGATAGGATGTCTCTGGTCATTGCTTTCAGTGCAAAATATTTCCACTGTTTGTAATTATTCTGAGAGATGTTTCTTGCAAAATGATTCTGAGGCTCTGTATTTGAAATGTTCTTACTTCTTTTCTCTGACATGATCTTTAGTAACCTCAGCGTTTCCTGAAGAAAACCTTCACATGGTGATCCCAGCTCTGCCTCCTGTGGGCATGGACTGAAAACTCTGATGGCTGTCCCTGTGGGAACCTGATGAGACTGGCCTGCTTGTAAAAGCGGGGCCTGAATGTACAAAGTCTCTATATTCTGCAACTTTTCAACTGTCTGAAAATTTCAGATTGTTGAAACAACTTCTAAAATGTAAAATGTGAAAAGCATCTCATAAGAGCTCCTGTCCATATTGAAAATACTTTTGGGAACTGGAACATTTCTCTGATTTTTTTTAGGCCAAGACAGAAGTTGTGTCTTCGATTGTCATGTTTTGTTTATTTAATACCATCCATCTGGTTGCTTGTGGATGGCCAGGTGACTTCTGCATGTGTGCTCTGGCATTTTCTGGAGTGTTAGGATCATTGTTTTATAAAAATAAAATGCAACTTTTGAGGCATTTTAAATGGGTTGCGCTAAACAAAACTGGTTACAAAAATGTAAAGCCTTTGTCATTTTAAACAGATGGGGGAAAACCCATCTTTTTGCTCTTGCAAAAAGACAGTGACACATCTAAATAAACAGGGTGAAAAATTCTAAAGCGAATTTCCTTCAGGGAATAATCTTACAATATTTATAGGCTATCATTTCTAATAATTTAAAATCTTGGTTGTAGTTTTGCAACTTGCACATAAATGGGATCACTTCTTGAGACCTGACCTATTTGAAGGTCAGATGAAATCCAAAGGTGAGAGTAGTTGGCTATGGGTTAGAGCAGGGGTTGTCAAACACTAATGCTTGTAGGGATCATTGGGCACTCAGTGCTCATTAAAAGTGCAGAGGTTTTCCCACACCAAGACTGCCCTAACTGCCTGGGGTCTGAGATGAGGTCCAAATGACTTCATATGGATGCCAGAAATGTCCTGGGTTAGTGCTGTTTGAACTAATATATATTTATAGAACACTGTTCTAAGAGCTTTGCATGTATTCACTCATTTACACCTCACTGTAACACTTGGAGGTTATCCTCACTTCAGAGGGGAGAAAACTGAGGAAAAGGGGTCATGCACCTCATGCAAGATCACCCAGACCCAGTTGGCTACAGCGAACCTGGGGTTCAAACTCTGGCAGTCTGGTGGCAGAGTCTAAGCTTTCATTCACATTGCTACACTGCCTCCTATGGGTTATCACTGCTTGCTTATTTTGAGTCTGGATGAAATATTCCATTTTTTAACTTTTTGTGTAAACAAAAATTTGCATCTTCCTGTGACTTAGATCAGCCATGTTGTATACAGCCATCAACTGATTCTATGAAGATGACCAGGAAAATAGACAAAAGACCACTTAAAAAGAAATGGACACACTTATTAGGATGGCTTATAATAGGTGTTGGTGGGGAGGTGGAGACACTGGAACTCTGGTGCATTGCTGGTGGGAGTGTAAAATGTCACTGCCATCATGGAAGACAATTTGGCAATTCTTCAAAAAGTTAAACAGAATTGCCGTATGATCCACCAGTTCCACTTCTAGGTACATACACCCGAAAGAACTGAAAGCCGAGACCCAGGTTCATTCCTGTACACCAACAGCGGCCTGAGTCACAAGAGCTAAAAGGCAGAAACAACCCAAATGTCTACCAATGGATGGAGAAAGTGAAAGTGTTAAAGTGTGAGTCACTCAGTAGTGTTTGACTCTTTGCCATCCCCTGGACTGTAGCTCGCTAGGCTCTCCTGTCCATGGCATTCTTGAGGCAAGAATACTGGAATGGATTGCCATTTCCTTCTCCAGGGACCCCAGGATTGAACCTGGGTCTCCTCCATTGCAGACAGATCCTCTGCCATCTGCTCCCTGAGGGAAGCCCAGTGGATGAAGAGATAAATGAAATGTGGTATATCCATACAGTGGAACATTATTCAGCCACAAAAAGGAACAGAAAATTCTGACACATGCCACAACATGGATGAACCTTGAAAACATGATAAATGAAACAAGCTAGACACAAAAGGACAAATATTATATAATTCCACTTATATGAAGTACCTAGAATAGGAAAATTCATAGATATAGAAAGTATAACAGAGGTTACCAGGAGCTTAGAGGGTGGGGGAGAGGATGGTGGGGAGTTATTGTATAATGGGTACAGCATTTCTATATGGGATTATAAAAAGTTCTGGAAATACAGATACTGGTGATGGTGTACTTAATGCTAAATGTACTTATTGTTAATGTATTTAATGCTATACTAAAAAATGGTTAAAATGGTCAATTTGATGTTATTTATATTCTATCACAATTAAAAGGATGGAAAAGGGAGACCATCAGCCAAATGGGAAGAGACAGTGAAGCAAAGGGACTTAGGATTTGATTCAGATTCTTATCTCAGCTCATGGCATTTTATCCAGATAATCACCCCATTGTTATCCATTCCAATGTATACATAGACACAGAGGGGATAACTTTATAGAGACACTGCTGAAATCCATCAAATGTTTATCTTCTCGTAGAGAATAAAAGTTATTAATGTTAAAAACCATTAAAACCATTTTAAAACACTAAACTTCCAACAAATCCTAAGCAATACGATCCATTAAGATGAACAAAGTCCCCCTGATTCTTGGAGTGGGGTTCACCACAGTTTTGCATGACTACAGTGGGTGTTGTAATGACCCATTCATAAATGCAGGCACCCCAATTATTGGCTCATCCAGACACGTGTCATAGGAAACAGAAATGTGCAACCTTGACCTCCAAGATGATGAACCCTGGCCAACTCAACTGAAAGAGCAACTTGTAGACTGTATCCAGTGAAGGGCTGTGGTTTGAGCAGAGACAAACAGTACATAAAGTAAAGTCTGTTGTTCAGTCCTGCCGAGGAAGAGGAAAGTTCACAGGAGCTCAGTTCAACGTGTGTAATCAGATAGGACACCCAAGAATTAACCAACGTGAATCAGGCAACAGAGTGTGACTGTGCAGGGACAGCACATTCACCACGGGGTCGGGAGGCAGACTTTATGACTCAGGAATGAAGGCGTGGCGTCTGGCTGATGAAGGGAATGATCTCACTTGAGAAAGATCAAAATCATATCCTAGGAGGGCTATGGCAAAGGATAATATAGCTTATGGTGAACTCTAGTAAGTACTTTCCAGCACATGGCAGATAAATAAACTCACAATATCTCTATCCTCTTCTGCGAGGCACTTGTCTTTTTCAACAATTCAATTGAAGGAGCAATGTGCTAATCTGTGAGTCAGTTTATGACTTCTTAATGCTAGTGTCAACATCTAGACAGACAGCATCTGTCCATCAACAGCGTTGATGAGAACAGCTAGGCAGAAGAACTTAGGAAAACCTTCCCTCTTTTAAAAAAAACTTATAAAGGTGTGAATTACTTTATTTGCGTAAGTAAATAGACAAAGATATTATTTACTTTTGCTTTGCAGTTGTGCACATAGTTTTTCTGTTTAAGATATAGCAAGAATGGACTAATATTTCTCAAATCTCTCCAACTAGTCATCTCTCTGTAACTATCACTGTAATCCCAGCCACCTTCACCTTGCACCTGGGCTGCTGCAGTAGCTTCCTAGTGGGTCTCCCTAAGACCAAATTGCTTATTTCAATCCAGTCTGCAGTCTCCAAAGTGAGTGATCATTTTTAAATGGAGATTTCATCATTCCACTTACTTGCTTAAAACCATCAACAGCACCTCATTCCTTGTTCTTATAAAGCTTTAAATATTTACTAGGTCCTGCTGGATTTAGTCTCTCCCTAGCATTCTGGTGCCTGGTCTTGCCCTTGATCTTATATACCTTATGGCCCACCCCAGGACCCCCAGCCTGCCAGCAACACCCCTGCCAGCCTCACCTAACACTTCCCAGCCTCAGAGCCTTGGCCAATGTTAGTTCCTCTTCCTGGAAGACCCTTACGATCAGTTTTGAGTTGGCATCCTTTTATCTCACACTCACTGATAAGTTACTTTCTCAGCGAGGCCTTCCTGGGGCATCCCAACCAAATGAGATAGCCTGTGAACTCTTTCTCTTGCTCTCAGGTCCCTTTCCTCCCTGGCACTTATTATTGTTGGTAACTGTATTTTTGTCTGAGTGATTACACACCTACACCTGACGTCAGCTGTCTGCTGCACTGTTAACATAAAACGGGCACTGCGTATTAATGCATCTTCAGAACCTGGTAGGGGGGTGGCCTGCTACAGAGGAGCTTCTCAGTAAATACTTGTTGAATGAGAAATATTTAATCATAACGAGCTCACTGTGGTCAGAAAGAAGATGTAGGTGGAGACATCTCATAAACAAACTACATGCATTTTTTTAGGACTCAGTTTTATTATCTAGATACCTTGGTAAATTAAAAAAAATAAGACACTGGGGGAGAAATCTGATTAATCATTTAACCTTCATTCATATTTAATATGACTTTTCCAAACAGATAGGCTTTGCCAGTCTTGTAAACAGAATTACAAAATGTGCAAGGTCGAAATGCACACACACAAATCAATTTTATCATTCCCCTCCCTTTCTGCTTTTAGTATTCATCAACTCATCACAACCAAGAATTAGTCCCGTACCTGGCAACAGGAGGTGTGGAAATGAATGGAGGACGTGGGTAATGACTTAGAATCTCTCAGAGCTCCCACCAGACCCACACTCTTAGAGAAGTCAGAGCAAGAAGTGTAGAGGAAAGACAGAGAATAATAAATATCTTTTCTAATCACTGCTTCATGTTTTTAGATCTACCTTGAGCAAGGCAGCCAGAATTGTTTTAAAAAAAATGATCCATTTGATTGCTGAAGTTCTCCAAGAGAAAGTTATGCCACAGTATCCACAGGGATGAGGTAAAGATTAAATCAGATAATACGTGGAAAGGATTTAGCCAAGTGGTCTATATCAAGTGCTCAATCACGCTGTTGGCGAGGATTATTACCATTCAGCAATGCTGGGCGAGCCTCTTTCAGTCTTTAGTCTTGGAAACTATACTGATTATCTAAGAACTCTTGTGGCCAAAAAATTTTTGATAAATCAAACCTAGCCTCCTTGCCATTCAATAGTCTTTGGCGACCTTTAATATTGCACTTCCCTGCTTCAGTCACTTAATTGGAAATATTTTCTCCATCTCCCCACTAGACCTTTGTGATAGTGAACTATCATTTGTATGATTTCCAATATTTAAGCAATCAGTTACTTTAGTATTGAACCCTTATATTTTACCCTAGCTGGCTTCCCTGGTGGCTCAGATGGTAAAGAATCTCCCTGCAACGTAGGAGACCTAGATTTGATCCCTGGGTCTGGAAGATCCCCTGGAGAAGGGAATGGCAACCCAGTCCAGTATTCTTGGCTGGAGAATCCCAAGGCAGAGGTGCCTGGTGGGTTATAGTCCATGGGGTCACAGAGAGTCAGACATGACTTAGCTTCTAATACACTAACACACTGGGGGCTTGAATGGTGAAGAATATGCCTGCAAGGCAGGAGACCTGTGCTCTATCTCTGAGTCGGGGAGATTCCCTGGAGAAGGGAATGGCTATCCACTTCTGTATTCCTGTCTGGACAATCCCATAGACAGAGGAGCCTGGCAGGCTACAGTCCATGGGGTCTCAAAGAGTTGCACAGGACTGAATGACTAACACTTTCACAACATATTCTGTACTTTCCTTACAATATGAAACTAGAAAGTAAGAAGTAACTACTTCATGTTGCCTAGGATACTAGCAACTGGTCAAACATCTAGGCCTAGATTTTCTCCTCCTTTTTGTCCTAACCTCCGTGTTTGGGTAATTGCATCAATTCTACACTGTGCTTTGCATCTATCCCTAGAGTGTAAAAAGGGATGTCCTTTAATGATTTCCTTTGAATGGCTTTCCATCTGGGGAAGAAGAGGGCCCCTCTTGTTCAAATACAAAGGAACCATCCATCCACCAAGACCTTTCTTCTCTGTTAAGTATCTCTTCAATTTCAAAGGAGGACTTGGAATTTCTCAGTCCCAGCCTTAACCCGCAGCTCCAGAACTGCAGTCTATTGTCTTTGTCTCTTTAAGACTAGTAACACTACAGGCAATGAAGTAACTGTTCTTATTTTTCTTGGGTTCCAAACAAGACCAGATTCCAACCTGCTCATGCTTATCATTTCATAGTAACCAAGCAGTTTATGATAATTAGCTCAAGAATATACTTTCCTTCCAAACAAGGAGATGACTACCAGCAGCAACAGCTGTATTTTGCTAGTCAATCCTCATGGTAAAGATTTATAGTTTTCAATTCTGTCACTTGATTTGCCAACTGTTCCTCTTCCTGGAGCTGCCCAGTTGTTTTTGAGGGGCCTTGAAGTGGTTTCCTAGCTATTTAAACTCCCCCTGAATGACAATGCGGCTTTAGAGCTGGACTGAAGAATGGAATTCCCTGTTTATATCCACAAGACTTCTCTGCTCTCCCTCTTTTAAACATATGCAGAGTCACCGCAGAAACTGGAACCAGATTAAAAGAAATGCTGGCTTTTAAGGAGTTTGAAAAACGGTAAAGCTGGGACCTGGCCCTGTGCTCTCGCCCTCTTCCCTTTCCGCGTTATGTGATTCATTTGCTCTAATCCATCACCGATTCATCATGCTCGTCCGTCAGAACCTTCAAAGCAAAGTCCACAGCTGCTTTTGCCATTTATCAGTGGGAAATAAAAGAGAAAGGGGGGAAAGTAAGGAAAACACATCACCCTGTTCCAGGACCTGGGATAATGGGTGTGAAAAAAGGGTGGAGGGTAAGCTTATCTAATGAAACCCAGAGCCTTGCAAGGATGTGGAATCTTGAACAAAGGATTATAACTGAGAGTGAACCCAGCAGTCAGTCTGCCACCAACTTTGGGGGAGAAAGCCTGACAGAAACAAAAGGTTTAGTGGGAAACTAGAGGAATGTGTACCAAGTGATACCCACACTTGAGAGGAGTTTAAGACTCACAAATATTTGATGGAATTTGTTCTCTGTGACATGTCTCTCAGCTTGCTTTAAGCTGTGCAACAGAGCTGAGGCTGGGAAATGACGGACGGAGGAATTCACAGTTACCTTTTTCATAAGATGTCTTGCAAAACACCAGCTATTGAAACATGCCTGATGAGTGTCTCATGCATCAAGATTTGTTCGCAGGTTTGAGGATCAAAAAGCAAGGATTATCAAACTCAGTAATTCCACTTCTAGAAGTCCAGTTCATGTATTTATAATCCCCAGGAGGAGAGGTCAATCTTTGTGATAGCAGAAGGTATAAACAGCCTCAAAGTTTACCAATAATGGCATAAGATGTAGTTATGAAGATGAGGAGATTAAGGAAACTGTGGATATATTTTGGAATCTACTCCTTCCTGTGGAATTCTCAGCAATAAAAAGGAAGATGTGCAACAACATGGATGAATCTCAAAACCAAAAGCATACATACTGTATGGTTTCCTTTATAGGAAATTCTAGAACAGGCAAAGGTATTTTATGGAAGAAAAACAATCGTCATTTCTGAGGATGTAAGAGTAGGAACTGACTGGGGAAGGACATGATAGAAAGGACAATATTAATTTTCTGTATCTTGTAAAGAGTCTGTCTGTATTCATTTGTCAAAACTCAGTGAATATACACCTAGGATGTGTGCATGTGTCAAAACTCAGAACATGTACTTAAGATTTGTGCATTTTATTGTACATATATTTTACACAAAAATGTAAACAAATATTGAACTCTAGGAAATGATACACTTGCTGAAGTATTTAGGTGAAAAGTATATTGAAGTCTTCAATCTTTCTTGAAATGCAGCAAAAAATAAGGTGGTTAGATAGCTGGCTAGAAGGATGCATATTTGATAAAGCAAGCACAGTAAAAATACTAACGGGAAAACCTAACTGGTGAGTGTTTATAGGTATTCACAGTAAACTTACTTAAATCTTGCTCTATTTTGAGAATGTGCATAAAGTGTTGGGGGAAAAAAAGAATGAGGAAGTTTTTCATGTCCTGATAAGGACTTATCTACAGTTTCATTCAGTGAAAAAGTAACAGTATGTACACAGTATACACAGTGCACTACCAATTGTAGGAAAAAAAAAAAGGAAGAGCAAATGCGCAAGTATCTGTTACCATGTGCAAATAGAGAAGGACTTAGAAACGGAATCTATAGCGGTACTAATCCGAGAAACCCTTACCTTAGAGGAAGGGAGGTAGGATGTGTGTGTTAAGTGGCTTCAGTCGTGGCTGACTCTTTGTGACCCTATGGACTGTAGCCTGCCAGGCACTTCTGTCCATGGGATTCTCCAGGCAAGAATACTGGAGTGGAGAGGGCATATTTAAAACATAAGGTAAATCATTTTATACCTTTAGATTTTGTATATTGTACACAAATATACATGGATGGAGTAAAACAGATGGACTACCTACTCAAAGAAAAAAAAGCCATGAAAAAGAATGTATATCTGAGCTGTCTCAAATATCAAGACTGACACTTTGAATTTCTTTCTTTCTTTCTTTTTTTTAACATCCATTTATTCACTCCATATTAACCAACTGCCTGAGTGCCAGGCATTGTGCCAGACCCTGGGGACAGGGTATGGAGCCAAACCCAGAGGTGCTTCTTGCTGTCACAGAGTCTACTGACTGGTGGACCTAACTAAAGGTCAGGTGCATGTCCCAGGGTGACCTAAGCTAGTCTGGGGTGGCGTGGGATGGACTGTGGATGGCATTCCGGGGAGGGAGAACTTCTTGTGCAAAGGTTCTGCGATGTGAGGGAGCAAAGTGGTTCAAGTGCCTGGAAGAAGATCAGAATGGAGGATCCCAGAGAGAACACAGGCAGCTGAGGTAGGAGGTGAGGAGACAGCAGTTGGGATCAAGCATTCAGATATTGAGCTTTATCCTATTATTTAACATCATAACTTACTTTCTGAACATCCTTTGTATGACAAGATACATGTTTTCTTCTATGTAAACTTTTTTTCTCACAAATTCTAAGAGGATGTCAGGGCAGAACTTGGTATAGCTCTTTTCAGGAGAAATGGAGCATCTCACTAAATCTGGAATATCAGACAGTCACATCAGCTTGTTCTTTCCACCTCAGGACACACTGGCCTGACTTCATTTGCCTGAGGGCTTTCTTTGTCAGTTGGAGTCCTCCTCACACTGTGAGGTCCACAGATGGGTATCCTAGAGAGTTAATGCCTCAGACAGCAGCCCTTAACCAATGACTTGAAGAGAGTTGGGATACTCGGAGCCCAGCTTCTCCACTTTGGCTTTCACCAGTCTTTCTCCTTTTGACCACTGGGGACTTGGGAGACTGGTTTTGATGAGTTCAGTTGCAGAATTTGGGTTGAGTTAAAATCCTAGGTCTTCTGACCTCATCTTAAGTCTTGTCAGGAGAGTGCGTATTACTAGTCACATTTTCTTCTAAAGAAGACAGCTGCTGTTTCTTTGATCTTTAGTTTCACTAAATACAAATCACAGAGGAGGCACTCATTTATAGATTGTGTTGGCTTCCATTTTCTATCAAGATAGTCAACTCACATTTTTAGCCTATGGTCACTTTATACTCTTCTATGCACCAAAACCAATATTGAAATTATCAAGAACCAGATAAAGAGATGTCAAGTAGTCTGGGTGGATCAAAAATATTATTTTATGTGACTATTTTTGAAGGACTTTCACCTTTAAGCCTTTAAACTAAAATACATGCTCGGTATAGCTAATTCTCCACATCCTGTCTCTCACACTCTTCATTTGTTACTTTTGAAAAAAAAAATCAGTGAAATTTTCTGCAGAGATCAGATGTGAAGAAATCTGTGGCAGGGTGAAATTTTATAGTCTGGATGCTGCCTTTTTATTAAGGTGTCATTTCCTTTCCTTAAGAAGAATGAGGCTGTTTTAGGGTGGGTCTCTGTGAATGACTCAAACCCTTTTAGTTTGGGAAGTCCAAGTACCAAGATAATTTTCACGCTGGGATTACTTGTCCAGATGGTTTGAGCGCAGTTTTCTTGGCATGCTTGTAAGAACACAGGAATTTTCAGGGGAAACAAGAGAACATAGTAGGGAGGAGAAGAGGTGGAGAGGATAAGTGTGGCTAAGAAGTCAGAAAAAATTTTGGATTCCACAAAATGGCACTAGTTGAACTGGAATCATTTCCTAGTTATATTTGGCAATGGTAGCCCTCTGGCTTCTCCAAGAGCACAGACTTTTCTTTGTCGTAGTGGGAATTACAAGACTCTCCTAACAGAGGACAGAGGAGGAAAGAACCAGAGAGAAATTCGCAGTGCTGATGGAGGTAAGCATGGAGGGGCAGCAGAGAACCTCACTAGCAGGAAACCTGGGGTGAACTCCTGTATGCCTGCATGGGGCACTGAGTGAGGCAGAGAAGGAAGGCTGTGGAGGGAGATATCATTTCAAAGAGCTGTCTTAGACCCCAAAACATAGTATGGGCAGGAGACTTTCTCTGATGGCCTCAGCAGTCACGGAACTAAAGTGTGGCAGTAGGAAGAATGCGGAGATGCCCCTCAAGATTCCCCTGGTAGGCACAGACTATCTCCTGGTCAGGCAGTCAACTACTATTCTAAGCAGTGCTGTGAAAAATTTTGGAGATGTAATTTAGGTCCCAAATCAGCTGACTTTAAGATCAGGTTTTGGTCCAGCAGGATCTAAGACACTCTACATGAGTCCTTTAAAGACAGAGTGGCATAGATGAGAGGCAGAGAGGCCTGGAGGAAAGCAAACAACCTCGTTTGTGAAATGCCCACGGAGGTCATATGGCAAGCAGTGCAGGTGTCCTGTAGGAGCTGAGGGTGACACCCAACTGACAGCTAGGACATCAGTCCTACAACCGCAAGGAAATTAATCTACCAACAACTAGTGTGCTTTTTGGAGGAGCCAAAGCCCCTGATGAGAACTGCAAGGCTTGGCTGACATCTTGATTTCAACCAAATGAGACCCTAAACAAAGAATCCAGCCATGCTGTGCTCAGACATCTCACCTACAGAAACTGGGAGATAAACTTGTGGCAACTTGTTACTCAGCAATAGGGCAGTAAATCATAGCACAATATCTAGAGTCACAGTCAGACAGGCAGTGGGGCTTTTTGATCAGGAGGATGTTCTCTTTATTCAAATATCTCTGATTAAAACCCTGGCTCTACTAGTTAACAGGTGTGTTATTTGTAACAAATTACCTAACCTCCCTAAAACTCAGTTTTATTATGTACAAATTAAAATTAAAATGATAGGTAAGATTTTTTAAATGTTATGAAGATTAGAATGAAATAATATGTATCAAGTCCTAAATATGATGCATGACATTTAACAAATGCTCAAAAAGCAAGAATAAGCAGCAACAGCCATGATCATGCAACACAGATCATGTGTTGGGCCCTCTGCAAGGGGCTTCCTAGGATTCATCCTCACAGAAACTGTATGAGGATGAAACTATTATACCCATTTTATAGATGGGGAAACTGAGATTCAGAGAAGTTCAATAACTTGCTCAGAGAAGTTCAACAACTTGTTATGCACCTAGTAGGTGGAGGAGTTAGAATTAAAATATGGGGCTTTTTGAGTCTAAATACCATCAGCTGAATCTCTTAATATTTTAAGCTCTATTCATAGCAAAGAGGTCATAACTGTCGAGATTCCTCTTTGGAGGAGAATCACAGTGACAGGTTGGGATTCGGGCCTACTGAGTGTCTCAAAATGGAGCCAAAATGATTACCATTTCTTTAGCCATGGTCTCTGATTTGTAGGATGCTCTCCCCGTGTCTCCCTGCCCTCCTTGTTTGGGTATCTCCTACTTAACTTTAGACCTCAGCTCAAATACTCCTTCCTCAAGAAGGCCTTCTCTGACTCCACCGTGAAACCAGACTCACTTCAACACATTCTCATAAAGTTTCCTTCTTTTATAATAGTTCCCACAGATTATCAATATGTGCTAGATGAGCGGTTCTCATCCAGGGGACATTTGTCTATGTTGGGAGACACTTTCTATTATCACAACTGCAGGGGGCGGTGAAAATTCCATGAACAGGTCATGGATAATGCTAAATATCCTACAATGCACAGGTTATAGAGTCCGTACAACAAAAATTATCTGGCATCAAATGTCAGCTGCAACATGAATAAATGCTCAACACCACTCATTATTAGAGAAATGCAAATCAAAACTACAATGAGGTATCACTTCACATGGGTCAGAATGGCCATCATCAAAAAATATACAAACAAGGTGGTGGGAATGTAAATCGATACAGTCACTATGTAGAACAGTATGGAGATTCCTTAAAAAAAAAAAAAAACTAAAAAAGAACTATCACAAATCCCACCACTGGGCATAAACCCTGAGAAAACCGTAATTCAAAAAGACACACGCACTCCGATGTTCACTGCAGTGCTATCTACAATAGCCAGGACATGGAAGCCACCTAAATGTCCATCAACAGGTGAATGGATAAAAAAGTTGTGGTACATATATACAATGGAATACTAGTCACAACAAAGAATAAATCTGAGTCAGTTCTAGTGAGGTCGATGAACCTAGAGCCTGTTAAACAGACTGACTTCAGAAACAGAATAACAAATACTGTATATTAATGCATGTATATGGAATCTAGAAAAATGGTACTGATGAGCCTATTTGCAGGGCAGGAATAGAGACACTGACATAAAGAACAGACTTACAGACACAGCAGGGAAAGGAAAGGATGGAGCAAATTGAGCGAGTCGCACTGAAACACATACATTGCCATGTGTAAAATAGCTAGCGAGGAGGAAACTGCTATATGATAAAGGGAACGCAGTCTAGTGCTCTGTGACAGCTTGGCACTGGGGGCGATGGGGGAGGATGGAGTGGGGGGTTGGGAAAGAGGTTCAGGAGGAAGGGGACATATGTATACTTACGGCTGATTCATGCTGTTGTATGGCAGAAACCAACACAACATTGTATAGCAGTTATCCTCCAATTAAAAATAAATTAAAAAAAGAAAAGAAAGTAAAAAGACAACCTAACAAATGGGAGGAAATATTCACAACTCCTGTATCTGATTATAGAGACTTGTATCCAGTATATGTATGTGTGTGTTTGCATGTGTGTGTATATATATATATACAACTTGTAAAATAATAAAAGAGAAACCAATTTAAATATGGGAAACAAGCAAAAAAAAAAAAAAATGTCAGTTGCACCAATGCTAAGAAACTCTGTCCTGTATGTATTTATATTTTAAAATACAAATAAGATCACAATTACAGATCATTTGCTTTTACAAGTTAAAAGTGAGTCCTGAACATTTATTTATTCATTTCTCTAACATGACTAGTTTTCCAGAAGCAGACTTACAGATATTGAAAACACACTTATGGTCACCAAAGGGGAAACGTGGTGGTGAAGAGATAAACCAGGAGTTTGGGATGGACACACACACACTATTATGTATAAGATGGTGACCAACCAACAAGGACCTACTGCATAGCATAGGGAACTGTACTCAATGTTCTCTGATAACCTATCCGAGAAAAAATTCTAAAATAGAGTGACGGTATGTATATTTATAACTGATTCACTTTGCTGCACACCTGAAACGAAGCCATGTTGTAAATCAACTATACGGCAATAAGATTAAAACGTTAAAAAATTAATACTACTAGTTTCCTTCTAGTGTGAAAATTCTTTCATGCCGTCATCTAGCTTTCCATAACACTGTTCTTTTTAGGATGGCATGTCATTAATACCAACCAATTCTCTATTACTGGACATTTAGATAGATCCTTCTTCCCCCCCTTTTTTTCCTTCACTTTCTCTCTCTCTTTCTTTTTTGTCTTTTTGCTATTATAAACACCACCATCATGAACATCTTTGAGGCTTAACTTTACACACATCCCTGATGACTAACTGCTATGGAAATCACTTTGTATTGCTGAAGTTAACCAGGAACCCATGGTCAACAGCAAACCCACAAACATTTCAAGGGATAAAAACAAGTGTTTGCCCCCTCCTAATAATGCCGATGGGGGAGCCAAGGCTGTAAGAGAAGAGAGGCAGGACAGCCAATTCTCACTTGAGATGTGGTTTTCACATCGTCTAAACCTGCTGGGGCAGGCCAGCCTTTGGCAGGGACTAACTTTATAATCTCTTTTACCAGAGGCTTCCAAAAATTCTCAACTACGTTCTGAGTTCCCAGTGAAGATTCTTGACATTCACAAAGTTAAAGAAAAAGATGTGCTCACAGACAAATTAAGACAGAGAATGCCAACTGGCTGGAGATCATTCTTTCTGTGTAAGGAAGGTAGGAAGTGCAGTCAAAGCCCTAAGTAAACAGCTTACAGAGACAAAAGACAAGGTGTTTTCTTTTCTGAGCACTGGAAATTCAGGAAAAACTTGCATCAGATTTTGCAACTCTCACAAGAGTTTGGCTATCACAACATAATGACTGTATTCCTGGAAAAGTCTCAGAACCAATTACCAGGTTCTTTGACCTGAAAGTCAAAGATGGCCATGAAACCAGACCAAACCAGGTGAGATTTGAAGACTGGTGGGGAGACAAACACGGCTGAAATAAAAGTGATGGGGACAACAGGGCATCTTGGAACGATATAAAAATCCTTCCGTCTCTCAACTCTGACAATTATTTGACTCTATGTGGACAGTTTGAACTTGAAGCATTCTTCGGGTGAGCACAGGACAAAGGGAGAAAGGATGCGTTCTGGTCAAACAAAGAACATATCTTGTAAATGTGGGAGGTGACTTCTGGCAACATGTTTTCAGGACATAAGGGGTTAAAATGCAGGAAGAAGCGACCCAATCCCAAAGCATTTAAGTTGTGTGGTTTTCCTGGGCATAAAGGCATAGAAAGAGTCCAGGGGAAGGGAAGAATGCGTTGTTCATAAAATCTAAGGCTAAGCAAACAGTGCAGGTTGGAAAGGAATTGTAGTGTCTTAATATTGTGCAAAAGAATAGATGATAAATCTATTGAGAATTGACAGAAGCAACCACGTAAATAATCCAACAAGTACTGCTCCAAAGTCTGGAGAATGAATAATGTGATATCTTGCCCTGGCATATTTCTCTTTCTAAATATGTTTCCTATAATTTATTGTTTAAATGAATAAGCATTCCTGAGTGGCTGGAGAAAGGGGACCCACATTTTGAACAGCACTAAGACATACCCCTGGGATCAACATTCCTGCAGATAACTTATACAGGCATCGGTGAGAGTTGACTGGGGGTGCTATCATCTCGGTGAGAGTTGACTGGGGGTGCTATCATCTAGAGTTTTTTCAAGTTAAAAAACTTTTGAACCCACTGTTGTCCACTCCTAGTTTTGGTGTGGTTTTTCCAGTGCCCTGCATCCTACTGACAACTCTGCATTCCCTGACCAAGAAGACATTCACTGCATGTTGTTAGCCAATTTTACTTTCTTATTTTATCACCACTAGCTGAAATTTTCTTAATTAATTTTAATCTTTTAAAACTTGATTATAAGCCGTGAGGTTTAAAAGATTAGGAACTCCTCTGTTTTGTTTGCTATTTTATTTTCTATGCCCAATATACTACTTGGTTCACAGTTGGTGCTCAGTAAGTTTTGCTAAGTAAATCAACATGTTTTCGTCAATGTACTTTCTAGAAAGGAAGTCAGGGCTCCCTGAAGATGCAAAGCCAGCTAAGTTCCTTCAAATGATTTCCGACCTTCATATCTTTCCTTTTTTTACCCCTTTTCAAATATTAAGATATAAATCACCAACAGTAAACTCCATCTCCCTTAGTATGTGGTTCTGCAAGTTTTGACAAATGCATTCAGTCATATACCCACCACAATCAAGATAGCAAGAGTTTCATCACCTCCCAAACCGCCCCCCACCCCGAACCCTGGGCTATTTAGCAGCTAATCACTCTCTGCACCGGCAACAGCTGCTCTGATTTCTGTCCGTACAGGAGCAAGTCTTTAGAATCTGGCTTCTTTCGTTTAGCATAATGCACTGGAGACTCATCATACTGTATCATTAATTCGTTCCTTTCAATGGCTGAGTCGCTTCCCTTGTATGGATGTACGAAGTTTGTTTATCCATTCCCCACTTGAGGGATATCACCTCCTCTCTTCTCATATGGAAAAGTAATGCCTTCACAGTGGCTGAGAGCAGGTTTGGGGTCAGCTAAACACGGGACTGAATCCTAGGCGTGATACTTCCTAGTGTGTGAACTGTGGGCAAGTCAGCGAACTACCATGACTCAGTTTCCTCAGAAGAGTGCTGGAGGAAATCTATACAAAGCACGGAGCAGAAGGTCTGGCAAGCAAACAGTGAGCAGAGAATGGCAGCCGCAATCATTTTGGGGTAGACTGGAGTGAGGTCCTGCTGAAACTTCCTTTCCTCTGATCACCGTACCAATCTTTGGTCATCTGGTCATTACTTAACAGCTTTCAACCTCAGTTTATTTAACTGAAAAATGGGGCCAATAACACAATTTCATCGAGTTGCTTTGCAGGCTAAATGGGCTAATATACGTAACTATCCTAGTGTGGTGGTGCCTGGCCCAAAGGAGGTCCTCAAGAAACAGCAGTTAGAAAATGAGTGTTGGGACTTCTCTGGCAGTCCAGAGGCTAAGACTGCATGCTCTCTGTGCAGGGGGCTCAGGTTCGATCCCTAGTCAGGGAACTAAATACCACAGGCTGCAACTAAAAAGTTTGAATGCTGTAACTGAAGATCCCGCATGCTGCAGCTAACACATGTGCAGCCAAATAAATAAGTATTTTTTTAAGAAAGGAAAACGAGTGCTGAGATCACTTGGTTAATATGACTCTTCTTCCATCTTCAGGGTTTGCATGAATAAGGAAGCAGTGTTGTATAGGTGAGGGGTGGGGAGACAGGCTCGGCAGTCAGACTGCTTGGATTTGATTCACTGCTCTGCCCCTTCCTAGCTGACTGACCCTGGACAAGTTACTTCACCTCTCTGTGTCTCAGTTTCCTAATCTGAAGCATAAAGAAAATAATAGCCACCCAAGGTCTGTTTTGGGAATTACATGAGACAGGGCATGTCAAGTGCTTAGAAAAATGCCTAGTACATGGAGTTCAATAAAATATCAGTTGTGAAGATGCTACTAATTGTTAGATACTGTATGTGTCTGGTTCTCCTAGATCACCTGAGCTTTAGGTTTCTATATCATCACAGAAGTGAACAGTTCTGGGCACTATGTATGAGTTCAGTGTATGCTTGTTGAATTAATCTGAACTAACATATATCTCTTTGGGTCACATTATGATCTCAAAGTTCCATTATATATTTTAAAATGCTAAGCAAAGCAAATTTTCACAGGATACATTCTGTGAAACCTACTAGTATCACCGATGAGATTCAGAGAAGCAGTTGAGGACATATATTACTTATGAAAGAGGCCTTTCATTAAGATGACTGTGTAACATTTTCCATACTGACACTTCTTTTAGATAATCTCAGCCTTGATTTTTCTGACAGCTCTTTTACAGTTCACTTGTTCTGTCCTTCAGAGAAGAGTACATTCAATTCTTGCAATGACCTGGTTGTCTTTGGAATTAAACTTGTCTGTTTTCTGGTTCCAGGACTGACCCGCTGTGTGACTCCAGATGAAGTGATTGCCTTCTCTGTACCATAGATGCTCCATCAACTACTTTTGCACATTACAGAGTTAAATCAACAATTACTGTTTAGTTGCTGGATATAAGGGTGGGAGGTGTGTACTGAGGTAGGGGAAGGCACTCTAAAAGTTGCTGTTGTTTACTGTAAAGAAGTGAGCAATTTTAGACATTGCCTGGTGATAGACCTGTATAGACTATACATGTGTGTATGTCGCTATTAAGCTCACATTGAGGTCTGTTTGTACATTCATTCATCCATTTTACACCTGTCAAGCATCTATCGTCTTGCCTAGTTATCAATAGGACAGTCTGCTCTGTGGGCAGGGTACAAAGCCCTGATGCTGGGGTGGTATGAGGCAATTAACTCCACATCACTTTCTGCTGTCATGCCAATGGTCAGGGATGACTGGGGTCAAAACCAGTCCAACTGGACTGAATCCTCTAAATTCTGGTGGGAACTGCCAAAAAAGAGACTCACTGTTTCCTCCTGGACTTGACATTAGAAGCAACTACTGGTGGCCACTCTGCCACCCAGGGGAGGCTATCCAAGAATGGAACCAAACAGAGGGAGTTGGCTGAGGAACAGAGCAAGACACATGTACACATACACACACACACACACACACACACAGACACACACAGAATGGGAAGTGAGGTCCTAGTGGCAGAGTATGAGGCCTGACTCCAAGTGTTAACTGAAGGCAACACTTCCTATGTATTTTCTACAGATGTACCTATTGATGATTTTTTTCAATTCTGTAAGCCAATCAGTCGCCATCCCATCTGTTTTTTCTGGCATATGTCGGTTTGGGTTCTATTTTCTATTATAGCCTCTTACTAGATATGAAAACTTGGGGTTACACAACCATACTGAGCTTCAATTTCTACATTTGTAAAATGGGGGTAAAAATTTATAATGTGGGGTTTTATTGTGAGAATTAGAAAGGATACTAGTATATAGTAGTACACAAACAAATCTTTCCCGAATGTTACCTTTGCAGGGGAAACTGTGCTGATCTTCCTACTGAAAATTTCGAGGCCTCAGCATCTTCCATCTCACAAAGCCTGCTTTGTTTCTGCAACATTTATTCTCTGTCTTTATTTCTGAAGCACTTATTGCAGAATCATTT
Source organism: Dama dama (assembly GCF_033118175.1). Taxonomy (NCBI): domain Eukaryota; kingdom Metazoa; phylum Chordata; class Mammalia; order Artiodactyla; family Cervidae; genus Dama; species Dama dama. Next base: position 39,562,744 of record NC_083704.1, on the reverse strand, counting down.
ATGCAATCTTCCCTGAATCTGCATCTTTTGCCCTGTTTCACAGTCCCCTCCACTGAGTCCAGGCTCTGTCACGTGACCTCCTTTGGTCAGTGGTATATTAGTAACTAGAATGTAAGCAGAGACTTGAGAAGTGTGTGTGCCTTTCCATTTTTTCCTTTTGTAGAATTGGACTGTTCGCCTTTGCATGTCTGCCTTGCCATGAGAATTTGCTGGGGCTAGTCTGCTGGCGGGATGGGAGAGACATGGGCCAGAATGGCCTAGTTTGCTCCAGCTGACCCGGGATGACTGAGTCTTCAGCCACAAGCCAGCCAGACATGTGAGCAAGCCAAGAGCAGACCAGAAGACGCAAACAGCCTAAATCACTGATCGGGAGAAGCAGGAACTACAGAAATGGTTACAGTGTTAAGAAACTGAGATGTGGGGTGCTTTGTTATGCAGCAAAGGCTACCTGATACATTGACATACCATTAGTCTACCTATTTGCTGTGTGTACTATCTTTCTCCCCCAACTAGACTGTGAACCCCAAGAAGGTAGGGATTTTTACATGTTTTGTTCACAGCCTGGCAGATAGTAGGTACTTGGATAATACTGCTGAATGTTAAATGAGTAACACAGAAATGGCCTACAAAGAGGCATGTGAGTTGATGTTTAATGAATGGTAGCTGTATAATAATAATGTTTAATATTTTTTAAAAATATTTTTACGGATGTGAGAGTTGGGACTATAAAGAAAGCTGAGCGCTGAAGAATTGATGCTTTTGAACCGTGGTGTTGGAGAAGACTCTTGAGAGTCCCTTGGACTGCAAGGAGATCCAACCAGTCCATCCTAAAGGAAATCAGTCCTGAATATTCACTGGAAGGACTGATGCTGAAGCTGAAACTCCAATACTTTGGCTATCTGATGCCAAGAACTAACTCATTTGAAAAGACCCTGATGCTGGGAAAGATTGAAGGCGGAGGAGAAGGGGATGACAGAGGATGAGATGGTTGGATGGCATCACCGACTCAATAGACATGAGTTTGAGTAAGCTCCTTTCTCTGTGATGAACAGGGAAGTCTGGCATGCTGCAGTCCATGGGGTTGCAAAGAGTCGGACACGACTGAGCAACTGAATTGAATACTTTTTATGACAGAACAAAGTTTTTTTCTCAGGTTCTTCTATTATCTTTCATGATGATATTGTGGGGGGAAAAAAAGGGAAAAGACAAGCTGCTCTCCTTTGGGTACAGGATGGATGATGAGAGTTAGCAATAATGTCAGATGCAGGCTTAATTTTTTTCTTACAAACTGACTTCGGATTGTGGGTGTTACAGAGACACAGCTCTTCATTTTTCAACTTGGTAGGTGTTGCCCTAGCAGTCCCTGCGGATGTAGTTCGGTTGATATTTATGTGTATAGGTGGAAGCAAAGGGTGTCCAGAAGGTAGATTTATAGCAGAGTTAACATTATTTTAAAACTTCCATCATACTTAAAGAAATTCATTAGTTACTGGATTATCTGTGTAATTCCTTTCTTCTTCATCAGGCTCTCAGCTCCATGAAGGAGGGGACCACTTCTACTTTATTCACAATTACACCCACACCATCCATCACAGTACAAGTACTTAAATCTACTTGTTTGGGAAACAAATTGTGCCCCTATTCATTTTAAGAACATAAGCTTCCCGAACTGAGGGACTACATCTTCCCACAAATAGTGTGGGAGCATGGCACTGCAGTTCAGTTCAGTGCAGTTCAGTTCAGTCACTCAGTTGTGTCCAATTCTTTGCAACCCCATGGACCACAGCACGCCAGGCCTCCCTGTCCATCACTAACTCCCGTAGTTTACTCAAACCCATGTCCATCGAGTCAGTGATGCCATTCAACCATCTCATCTTCCGTCAACTCCTCTCCTCCTGCCCTCAATCTTTCCCAGCATCAGGATCTTTTCCAATGAGTCAGCTCTTCTCATCAGGTGGCCAAAGTATCGGAGTGTCAGCTTCAGCATCAGGCCTTCCAATGAACACCCAGGACTGATTTTCTTTAGGATGGACTGGTTGGAACTCCTTGCAGTCCAAGGGACTCTCAAGAGTCTTCTCCAACACCACAGTTCAGAAGCATCAATTCTTCGGCACTCACCTATCTTTATAGTCCAACTCTCATATCCGTACATGACTACTGGAAAAATCATAGCCTTGACTAGAAGGACCTTTGTTGGCAAAGTAATGTTTCTGCTTTTAATATGCTGTCTAGGTTGGTCATAACTTTCCTTCCAAGGACTATGTGTCTTGTAATTTCACGGCTGCAGTCACCATCTGCAGTGATTTGGGAGCCCAGAAAAATAACGTCTGCCACTGTTTCCACTGTTTTCCCATCTATTTCCCATGAAGTGATGGGACTGGATACCATGATCTTTATTTTCTGAATGTTGAGCTTTAAGTCAACTTTTTCACTCTCACTTTCATCAAGAGTTCTTCTTCACTTTCTGCCATAAGAGTGGTGTCATCTGCATATCTGAGGTTATTGATATTTCTCCCAACAATCTTGATTCTAGCTTGTGCTTCATCCAGCCCAGTGTTTCTCATGATGTACTGTGCATATAAGTTAAATAAGCAGGGTGACAATATCCAGCCTTGATGTGCTACTTTCCCTATTTGGAACCAATCTGTTGTTCCATGTCCAGTTCTAACTGTTGCTTCCTGACCTGCATACAGATTTCTCAAGAGGCAGGTCAGGTGGTCTGGTATTCCCATCTCTTTCAGAATTTTCCACAGTTTATTGTGATCCACACAGTAAAAGGCTTTGCCATAGTCAATAAGGCAGAAATAGATGTTTTTGTGGAACTCTCTTGCTTTTTCGATGATCCAACGGATGTTGGCAATTTGATCTCTGGTTCCTCTGCCTTTTCTAAAACGAACTTGAACATCTGGAAGTTCATGGTTCACATATTGCTGAAGCCTGGCTTGGAGAATTTTGAGCATTACTTTGCTAGCATGTGAGATGAGTGCAACTGTGTGGTAATTTGAGCATTCTTTGGCATTGCCTTTCTTTGGGATTGGAATGAAAACTGACCTTTTCCAGTCCTGTGGCCACTGCTGAGTTTTCCAAATTTACTGGCATACTGAGTTCAGGACTTTCACAGCATCATCTTTCAGGATTTGAAATAGCTCAACTGGAATTCCATCACCTCCACTAGCTTTGTTCATAGTGATGCTTCCTAAGCCCCACTTGACTTCGCATTCCAGGATGTCTGGCTCTAGGTGAGTGATCACACCATCATGATTATCTGTGTTGTGAAGATTTCTTTTGTACAGTTCTTTTGTGTATTCCTGCCACCTCTTAATATCTTCTGCTTCTGTTAGGTCAATACCATTTCTGTCCTTTATTGAGCCCATCTTTGCATGAAATGCTCCCTTGGTATCTCTAATTGTCTTGAAGAGATCTCTAGTCTTTCCCATTCTATTATTCTCCTCTATTCCTTTGCACTGATCACTGAGGAAGGCTTTCTTGTCTCTCCTTGCTATTCTTTGGAACTCAGCATTCAAATGGGTATATCTTTCCTTCTCTCCTTTGCTTTTCACTTCCCTTCTTTTCACAGCTATTTGTAAGGATTCCTCAGACAGCTATTTTGCTTTTTTGCATTTCTTTTCCTGGGGATGGTTTTGATCCCTGTCTCCTGTCCAACGTCACGAACCTCCATCCATAGCTCATCAGGCACTCTGTCTATCAGACCTAGTCCCTTAAATCTATTTCTCTCTTCCACTGTATAATCATAAAGGACTTGATTAAGGTCATACCTGAATGGTCTAGTGGTTTTCCCCACTTTCTTCAATTTAAGTCTGAATTTGGCAATAAGGAGTTCATGATCTGAGCCACAGTCAGCTCCCAGTCTTGTTTTTGCTGACTGTATAGAGCTTCTCCATCTTTGGCTGCAAAGAATATAATCAATCTGATTTCGGTGTTGGCCATCTCATCATCATATATGTGCAATCACCCTCACTTTGGGGCAAATTTCCTTTGGTCATTACTATGCGCCAGGCACTGTTCTAAGCACATTATATGTGCAGGAAGGCCCTGTTAAAAGTCCCGTTTTATAGATGAGGAATAAGAAATACGGTAAACCTCTGTTGGAATACTGTGACATACATAGGGCAAGACACCACCCCTCTGGAATCTCTGTCCCCCAACTGTTACTTAAAGGGGTCAGGATAGAGCAAGGTTTCCTCGTAAGGGTTCTAAGGAGAACTACGTATCTGAGTTGCTCTAGAAGGAAATAAAGACTTCTGTGGTGAGCAGACTTATGTGCCATGCCACATCCCTTTGGCCCACCTTGGCTCAGGGCAGCTGTGTGGAAAGTTCCACGCACATTGCCAGAGTTCCATGTCGACTGTTTCCTTGCTGTCTCTTTCCTTTGTTGCCTTAGCGTTTTCCCCAAAGCTGCTGCGGTTTGCTCTGCCAGCACTCAGGTGCAACCCAGGAAGGGCAGGGCATCTAACACCTCACCGACAACCCTCAGCCAATAAGAGCCTGAGGAGCCTCAATCTTTAGTGGGACAATCTTGAGGCACGTTTTATATGGTTCCTCAACTGTTCTCCAGCAACACTGAGTTTCCATTACTCATATTTGTAATCAGCTCCTAATGCATCTTTTTCTTTTCCTGTTTCCTGCTCCCCACTCCTTCACTTTTCATCACTGGAATCTACTCAGAAATAAACTGTACCTGAACTCAAGCCTTTGTCATTGCTTCTAGGAGAAGTAAAACTAAGACATATGGTCAAATAATAAGAAAACCCTGCACGCTATGTTTCTCTGTCAGACATTCAAAATACACGTTAACATATTCAAAGCTCTGAAAAGTCCTGCTGCAGTTACCTGTCTAGCTCTCCTTAGGGCTTCCCTGGTGGCTCAGTGGTAAAAAAAAATCCACCTGCAATGCAGGAGTTATAGGAGATGCAAGTTCGATCCCTGGGTTGGGAAGATTCCCCAGAGGAGGGCATGGCAAACCTCTTCAGTATTCTTGTCTGGAGAATCCCATGCACAGAGGAGCCTGGTGGGCTACAGTCCATAGGGTCTCAAAGAACCGAACACGACTGAAATGACTTAACACAGACATACAGGCTCTCTTTAACTCAGGGCTTCTCAAACTCATCTGCCACAGAATGGTTTACTCCTAAGATCTTTAAAATTCCCCAGGATGAAAGCTCCCTGGAATGTGCTTTGAGAAACGCCCATCAGTATAATCTCCAGCACCCACTTCCTTGCTTGCCATTCTTCATGGTAATGGGTGGATCCAGCACTGGCTGCCATTCCCTGGCCTGGAGTCAAAGCCAAATAGAACTTCCTGGATGAGAGATTTCTCAGCATCAGGGAACAGAACCTTCAGACAAGGCCTTTCCGGAAACTGTCTCTTTCCCTTTTCCTTACAAATGAGATGGTCAGCCTGCTGCTGGGGCCAGGAATGTCTGGCTTGACTGGGTTGGGAATGCAGCTGTGGGCATCCTGAGAAAAAGCTCTACTTGCTGATGACGTGGGAGCCCAGAAGCGATGAATAAGAGATGCATGCCAACCAGTCTGCCGCCCCTGCTCTTCTGCTCACAAGCAGCCATGGGAGAATTTAATTGGCGTGGGTCCAGAGAGGATAATTATTTCCGAAGGTGGTGCACAGAAGGACACTCAGGAGACCAAATCAGTGTAGGATCAGGAGGGTGCATGTGGAAACCTGGGCCTGAACCTCCCTGTGGGGGTGGGATGGTGGGAGTGGAGAGGGCTGCCCAGCAGCTGGTCCATCTTCCTTTACCACTCAATATCTTACATTTAAGTAATAGCATTTGGGTTCTTGGATTTGGGGGATCAAGTCATATGTATTTGAGAGACTTGCTTGAAGATCTCTTCATTCCCTTGTTTAATAAAAATGAAACCAATGAAAATAATAATAATGGGAATATCAATTTCTAAATTCTCTGTGAAGAATATACACATACAGCCCTTTATCAAATCCTTTATATTCAATGACTGGTCTGGGTTAGAGTTTCTCATCCTCAGCATAACTGACATTTTGGGCTGGTTCATTCTCTCTTGTGGGGCTATCCTGTACATGGCAGGATGTCGAGCAGCATCCCAGGCCTCTACTCACTTAATGCCAATAGTGCCTTTCTCTTCCCAAATTGTTACATACAAAAATACTTCCAGACACTGCCCAATGTCTCTTGGGGTTGTAAAGTCAGTCGCGGATGGGAGCTATGGTCTATGTTAAAGGGGCAGGGTAGGTATCGTGCTTAAAGCACAGTTTTCCAGCTCAGCTGTCTTTGTCCAAATTCTGGTTCTACCATTTCTTAGCCTCGTGAATTTAGATACATTAGTTAACTTCTCCCCCCTTCACAGATCACAGACTTGTCATGGCAAAGGGGTTTGTATAACTCAATGACGCTATGAGCCATACTGTGCAGGGCCAACCAAGATGGATTGGTGGAAAGTTCTGACAAAATGTGGTCCACTGAAGTATTCTTGCTGCGAGAACCCCATGAACAGTATGAAAAGGCAAAAAGATATGTATGACACTAGAAGATAAGCCCATTGGGTTGGAAGGTGTCCGATATGCTACTGGGGAAGAGTGGAGGGCAATTACTAACAGCTCTAGAAAGAATGAAGTGGCTGAGCGAAAGTGGAAGTAACACTCAGCTGTGGATGTGTCTGGTGGTAAAAGTAAAGTCTGATGCTATAAATAACCATATTGCATAGGAACCTGGAATGTCAGGTCTGTGAATCAAGGTAAATTGGATGTGGTCCAGCAGGAGATGGCAAGGGTAAATATCGACATTTTAGGAATCAATGAACTAAAATGGACAGGAACAGACGAATTTAGTTCAGATGACCGATATATCTATTACTATGGGCAACAATCCCTTAGAAGAAATGAAGTAGCCCTCATAGTCAACAGAAGAGTCTGAAATACAGTACTTGGGCGCAATCTCAAAAACGACAGAATGATGTCAACTTGTTTCCAAGGCAAACCAACATCACAGTAATTCAAGTCTATGCCCCAACAACTGATGCTGAAGAAGCAGAATGATTCTATGAAGACCTACAAAACCTTCTAGAACTAACACCAAAAAAAGATGTCCTTTTCATCATAAGGATTAGAATGCAAAAGTAGCAAGTCAAGAAATACCCAGAGTAACAGGTAAGTTTGGCCTTAGGGCACAAAACAAAGAAGGTCAAAGACTAACAAAGAGTTTTGTCAAGAGAATACGTTGGCCATAGCAAACACTTTTCCAACAACAAAAGAGACAACTCTACGCATGGACATCACCAAATGGTTAATATTGAAATCAGACTGATTGTACTCTTTGCTGCTGAAGATGGAGAAGTTCACACGGTCAGCGAAAACAAGACCCGGAGCTGTGGCTCAGATCATTGGCTCCTTATTGCAAAATTCAGGCTTAAATTGAAGAAAGTAGGGAAAACCACTAGGCCATTCAGATATGACCTAAAGCAAATCCCTTATGATTATATAAAGGAAGTGATGAATAGATTCAAGGGATAAAATCTTCTGCCTGAAGAACTATGGATGGAGGTTTGTAACATTGTAAAGGTGTCAGTGATCAAAATCATCCCAAAGAGAAAGAAATGCAAGAAGGCAAAATGGTTGTCTGAGGAGGTTTTACAAACAGCTGAGGAAAAGAGAAGCGACAAGCAACAGAGAAAGGGAAAGACATACCCAACTGAATGCAGAGTTCCAAAGAATAGCAAGGAGAGACAAGAATGCCTTCTTCAACAAATGATGCAAACAAATAGAGGCAAACAACAGAATGGGAAAGACTAGTGATCTCTTCAAGAAGACTGGAGATATCAAGGGAATATATCATGTAAAGATGGGCACGATAAAGGACAGAAATTGTAAAGACCTAACAGAGGCAGAAGAGATTAAGAAGAGGTGGCAAGAATACACAGAGCAATTATACAAAAAAAGAAAACCACGATGGTGTGATCACTAACCTAGAGCCAGACATCCTAGAATTCGAAGTCAAGTGGGCCTTAGGAAGCATTGCTACAAACAGAACTAGTGGAGGGGATGGAATTCCAGCTGAGCTGTTTCAGATCCTGAAAGATGATGCTGTGAAAGTGCTACCCTCAGTGTGCCAGCAAATCTGGAAAACTCAGCAGTGGCCACAGGATTGGAAAAGGTCAGTTTTCATTCCAATCCCAAAGAAAGGCAATCGCAAAGAATGTTCAAATTATCGGACAACTGTGCTCATTTTGCATGCTAGTAAGGTCATCTTTCAAGTGAGCCCTCAGCAGTATGTGAAACGAGAACTTCCAGATTTGGAAGCTAGGTTTAGAAAGGGCAGACAAAACAGAGATCAAATTGCCAACATTTGTTGGATCATGGAGAAAGCAAAGGAATTCCAAAAGTGTTCCAAAAAATTACTGACTACGTGAAAGCCTTTGACTGTATGGATCACAACACACTGTGGAAAATTATATTAAAGAAATTGGAATACCAAACCACCTTACCTGTCTTCTTAGAAACCTGGATGTGAGTCAAGAAGCAACAGGTAGAACTGGACATGGAACAACAGATTGGTTCAAAATTGGGAAAGGAGTACAACATGGCTGTATACTGTTACCTTGTTTATTTAACTTATTATGCAGAGTACATCATGTGAAATACCAGGCTGGATGAATCACAAGCTGGAATCAAGACTTTCAGGAAAATATCAACAACCTCAGATATGCAGATGATACCACCCTAGTGGCAGAAAGATAAGAGGAACTAAAGAGCTTTTTGATGAGGGTGAAAGAGAATGAAAAAGCTGGTTTTCCAATAGTCAGAAAACTAAGATCATGGTATCCAGTCCCATCACTTCATGGCAAATAGAAGGGAAAAAAACTGGAAGCAGTGGCAGATTTTATTTTCTTGGGCTCCAAAATCACTGCACACTGTGACTGCAGCCATAAAGTTAGAAGACATTTGCTCCTTGGAAGAAAAGTTATGACAAACCCAGACAACATATTAAAAAGAAGAGAGATCACTTTGTTGACAGAGATCCATATAGTCAAAGCTATTTTTTCTCCAATGGTCATGTATAGATGTGACAGCTGGACCATAAAGGGTGAGCCCAAAGAATTGATGCTTTTGAACTGTGGTGTTAGAGAAGACTCTTGAGACTCCCGTGGCCTGCAAAAAGATCAAATCAGTCAATCCTAAAGGAAATCAACCCTGAATATTCATTGGAAGGACTGATGCTGAAGTTCCAACACTTTGGCCATCTGATGTGAAGAGCCGACTCACTGGAAAAGACCCTAATGCTGGGAAAGACTGAAGGCAAAGGAGAAGAGGGTAGTAGGGGATGAGATGGTTAGATAGCATCACTGGCTCAATGGGCATAAATCTGAGCAAACTCCAGGAGATAATGAAGGGTAATGAAGGCTGGTGTGCTGCCGTCCATGGGGTCACAAAGAATCGGCCATGATTTAGTGACCCAACAGCAACAACAAAATTTAACTTCTCTGTATGTTAGTTTCCTCTTCCGTACATTTGGGTTAACAAAAGGACCTATCTGAAAGGGTTACCGTGAAGATTAAAGAGGTTCATATATGTATTTAAGTACCGATGAAGTATTTAGCACAGTCTGGTGTGCAGAAATCTCTCAATAAATGCAAACTTTTACCATTATCAACATCATTTATTTATTTATTTATTTATTTGCTTTTTCCTCCTGGTCTCTAAACTCTTTGAGTACAGACAGCAAGCCTTATTTTTCAGTTCATGATGTCCAGGAGAGGGACGTAATAAGACTGAATTAGGGAGAAAAGGAGGAAGGGAGAGAGGAAGGCAATGTGGAGATTAGCAGTGGAACTTTCAGTGTGAAGGCACAAGAGAGGAAGGTTGAGACCTTCCCCAGAAAGTGGCCTCTGTGCAGTGTCTGGAGCTGGGGCTCAAACAGTTTTAGATCAGACCAGGGGCGATTTCACATTCACATGACAATTCCTGCAATCCTGCCACCAGTAAGAAATTACAGATATTTTCAGATCGTATTATAGTTGTGGCAGGGGTACTGAAATAGCATTTTCCCTTATCACTTCTTTAAAATTACAGTGGCTATCAGATGGGCTGCTCGATCATGTTATTCAGTACGTTACTAAAGAGGCTCACAGATAATTTGATCACTTTTTAATGTAAACACTGCCTTAATGATTTCTTTTCTAATCCAGTGTATTTTGTTTTATGCATTTCAAAATCTTATTGTGAGAAGGGATCTGCAGCCCTCAGCAGATTGCCCAAAAGTCCACATCCAAGGAAGTGGGAAGGGTTCTATACCCAGCACTTTCCAGTTCCTGAATCTGGCCCTTTCGCTAGTTTCAGCTCTCCAATGAGGAAAGTCTTACTCAGTTTTGCCTTCCTGGTCGGAGATGCCTAGGACAGGGTTAAAGAGTGGCTGGTGGAGGATAAAGTCATATCCCAGGTGTGCAGACTAATAAGGTATCAATTAGGAACCAGCTGAGCTGAGAGTGGAAGTCCAGGGCATGCTGCATTGGGCTTTTTCTTCTTAGCGTTTGTTGACAGAACACCATCCACCCCTTCTCCTCCTGGACAGAAACGGGCCAGGTGCCTCCCTTTGCAATGATGCTTTTGCAGAAAATCCATTGCTGCAGTCCTGGGGCAGACCCTGGTTTCATATGTTTAATACGTCTCATTGATGGATTTGTTGTAAACCTTCACTGAGCCCTTCCTGTGTGCCATGTAATTTGCCGAGGGCTGTACCTGGTGATCTCATCCAGGCCTCACAACAACTCCACAGGGAAAGTCCTCCTATTATTTCTATTTTTCACTTATGAGGCAATAGAGGGAGGCTCAAAAGAGCAAGTGACTTGCCTAAATCCAGACAGGTTGCAAGTGGTGGGCTGGGATCTGCACTTGGTGTAACTCTTCCAAAAGTCTGTTCCGTTGGAATTTGGGGTTATTTGGTTTTTTGTTTGGGTGCAATAGAAATGTCTCAATTTTAAGGAAATAGCTCACATTGTGTCGTTTGATAGGCAGTGAGCACAGAGGCAGCTTGTGAACCAGAGACCCATGATAACATCGCAAGTGACTCCATGAACACAATGGGGGCTTGCTGAGAATTCCACAACCCCAGAGTGGAGGACAATCTGCATCACCCTCAAATCCTGCTGTTCTATGATAATCACAAAGGTTGATACCAGAGAGGCCGTGTGTGTGTGTCTGTGTGTGTGTGTCAGTGGGATGCCAAGGCTCAGAGAGAAAGGTATTCTCTTATAATGAGATAAAGATCACACATATCTGTGAATTTTAAGTTAAAAAGTCAGGGGAAGTCAAAAGGTACAAACTCCCAGTCAGAAAGTAAATGAGTTGGGGATGTGATGTACTGTGTGGTGACTATATAACTAATACAGATACCGTACTGCATGTCTGCAAGTTGCTAACAGACTAGATCTAAAAAGTCCTCATTGTAATAAGAAAAAATATTCTGTAACTCTGTATGGTGACGGATGCCAATTAGACTTATTGTGGTGATCATTTTGTATATACTGAATCATTCCATCAGATATAATGTCAATTATATATAATCCTGTATGTCAATTATACCTCAATTAAAAAAAAAAAAAGCCAAGGGGAAAAAAGTCACCTCTCTCTTCCCTATAATGGTCTAGTCAAGTTCAGGTCTTGCACTGCTAGAACTTTGAGGGAAGTGGCTGGTTTTTCTCTGGGACATTGTAGGTTGGACGGATTTGCCATCTGAGTCACTCTATCCTGGGTCTGGGGTCGGCTTTTCTCTGCCCTGTCTTTGATCACCCAGAAATGTCAATACTCAGATGCAGTTTCTCCACAAGGCACCTACCCTTTGTCACCATCTGTTTATATCACAAAGAAAGACTTCATGTTGCAAAACACTGAAATTCAGAGTAAGCGGAGTAAGGAACAATCCATTCCTTGTTTTAAATCAAGTTGTCATAATCCAAAGGCAAGCTCCAATTTTAATAACAAACACCCAATGTTATGACATTTTACCTTTTCCAACTATTTATGTAGGCACAAATATTGTGTTTAAATTTTAAACTATACACTTAACATAAAACAGTCCACTCACTTACATAGAGTAAAAATAAAGCAAGTTATGCCAATTTTGTTTCCCTTTTAGGCCTCATTCTTTAAATAGATCATTCATGCAACAAACGTCTGCTCGGCACGCAGTGTCAGATACTAGTTTGGCACAGTTCACCCTAAAATGAACCAGAAACTGTCCTTATGCTCTGAGCACCAGAGGGAAAACAGCCAGAGAACCCTCGGGGCCACTTTTACACTCTGACCTGTGCTCTGCCACCTCTAACATCTCCAAGGAGAGCTCTCAGAACTGATTTGCATTCCCTCTTCATTCTCCAATAAACCCTGTTCCCTCAAATCAAACCTCAGTGGGGTCTAGGAACTGCATCTCTGGAGTATGGTTTTTCAGCAGTTTTAGGAACTTTCGCTGTGAAATGCAGAAAGTGGCGGACACAACAGTATTTCAGAGGATTTTCCCCCAAGAAAGATACCATGTGTGATGCTCAAGGCTTGACATCCTGACTCTTCATCCCACACTCAGATGGCAATTGGATTTTAACAAGGAGTGGGGTTTGTGGTTTGGGAAATATGGCTTTTTTTTAACTGCCTTGGGTCATATTTAAAATATTTGCAGGCGTTTAAAATAGCGTAATGTTATTTTTTCCCTTGTCTTCAAAACAAACCCAGTAAGCTTTTATAAGTCATAACAACAAGCATAAAATTGGGACATTGGGAAACCCATGGGCAGGGATTTGGAAAATCCATTCTCCCCCAAGAGGAGCTGGGAGGCTCATGAGCCCCGAGGGGCCTGCATGACCTTGAATGACCTTGGGGTCCTGAAGGAAGGGAGGAGAGCTCAGGTGGCAATAGAAACCAGGACACCCCTGCCCTGCAACCAGTCTTCAGAGCAAAGATAAAAGTACGTACAGGGGCTTTGGGATTTTCCTTCTAGCCAATTTTACTCTGGAAATTTCTTTGAAAGAAAAAATAAAAATAATCCAGAGACTGATATTTATTTAAGTGACCAATTCCCAAAACCCATTGCCCTGGAATTCTGTCCTGAGAGCCTTGCTGTCTGGGGCCTTTTCCTGCCAAAGGGCCTCAGGTGGGGGCAAACACTAAATGAAGATGTGAACTGGCCTTGGATGTAAGGGTATCCAGCTTTCTGTTTATTAGAAAAATGAACAGTAATCAGTCTCTGCGCAGAAGGAAACATGTAAGGAGATATATATATATACACACACACACACACACACACACATATGTGTATACATTAACATAAAAGCTAATATTTCTTGATCATCTAGTAAGCCATACCCCAAATAATCCACACAACAACTCCATGAAATGTGTGCTATTATCATCCCAATTTTGCTGAAGGAATAAACATGGAGGTTAAGTAAATTGCCCAAGGTCACACAGCTGGGAGGTAGTAGAGCTGGGACTTGGATTTAGGCAGCTGGATGCGGGAATGGAGTTTCTATTATCATTACTCACCCTGAACTTGTTTGTCAAGCCCACATTTAAATAAATCCGTACCAGAAATTCTAAAAATCTGATGGCAAAGTAAAGTGTTTGATGGCTTTCCGTTTGATGTTTGGTATTAAAAAAAAAGTTAAGTCCAATTCTCAGATGTGGAAGATATAAGAAGATGAAAAAGATCAAGAATGAGTTAAACCAAGTTTTCTCTATCTCAACCCTACTATAACCTCCCCCAAAGAGAAAAGAAGCAAGAAAAAGGAGGAGGAAAAGTTCTTGATTTGCCACCTTTTCAAACTTTTAAATGCCTGACTTTAGGAATGTAAAAGAAGAAGAAACGATGCAAAACAGTTTTTGAAGCTGAGCAGAAAGCAGCAGAACCCAGCAAGCTGTGTGCTTCACAGGGCAGCCTGCTGGTGGTTGTGCTGGAGTGTGGGAGAAACCTTCTTGTGACAAGGACATGGGAACATGCTCAGCATCCTGGGATAAAAGACTTGAGAAGAAAGACGCCTCTCAATGAATGGTGCGCAAAATGGGCTGGAAAACAGGGGAAACGGGCCCTCTCCATGAAAAGCTGAGAAAGTGTCTTTTTTGTTAATTCTCTCACTGCAAAGTGCTGCCCTCCCCCTCCTCTGTCACCCACTCGACCCCTTCCCAGGCTCATCTCCCTGGGCTCAGAGAAAAGGCTCCTTGTAATCCCATCTGCTGGCTGCTCATCCACACTCTTTTATCTCTGCCCAGGGCTGGCAATTGGGCCTGGGTTTCAGCTGCCAGAAATTTTGGGTTTCACATCGAATCTTCCCAAGATGGGCATCTGAGAAATGTCAGTTTACATCAAAATTGCCTTCCTAGCAAATAGCCAGAAAGCCTTCTTTTCCCTGGCAAAGTTGGGAAAGAATTCTCTCTTGGAGATCATGCCAATACAAACTCCAATCCACATTTGGGATGATTGATTGGACTTAAAGGGACAGGGACTACTTCAGCTTTATGCTTGAAAAAGAAAATAATTTTAAGTTAAAGATGGAAAATTAGTAATGTTTCCTTTTTAGTAGTGCTAGGTGTAACAAGGAATACTGTAGTGTAACAAATTCTTAAGAACAGGGTTTGTGGATATGGTTAGAGAAAGCAAATAATCCTTTGGATAAAGGCATAAAAAGAATCTTTTCGAGAAATATCCCTGATATTTAGAAAGTTCTGAAAGAAAGGAAGCGAAGCATTCTTTGAGACAGCTGATGGGGCTCTTCACTGAGTGTTAGAAAGGCCGTGAGAAACTGGGAGAAACTGATTTTTTAATGCTGCAGGAAACCTCTGCTCAGAATAATTTCAAGCGCTGGCACCTCTGTCCTACAGGCTAGACTCTGGCTTCTTGCAGAAGGAAATCCTGGGTCAAAATGGACAGAGCTGTTGTGACTCTGCAGGACTGGTGTCTGTGTGGAATGCTGCCTGCTCTTCAGTGCCAGGTCTGAAAACAGAGCAAGGCATCCGAAGGCAATAAAGGACCCTGTCTGCTGCTTGCCCCTCTTTCACAGTTGTCCTCTGTGGGTTTTTATCTAGGGGTGGATATGGGAGGCTGAGAGGGCAGGAAGAGGAGAGGGGTTAGGAGATGGGATTTGGGAGGGTTGGGAAGGTGGGGGTGGGTGGGAACCAAACAATAAAACCCCTGGCGTGGCTGAGTGTGGCCATCCTAGTCGCCACCCTAAGGTGATGGGCTTGAAGTTTCACACAAAGATACTGCTAGGTTTTGAAGCTCCTGGCAGTTCTCTTTCCACCCCCATTTTTTTGTGTCCTTTGTACAGAATAAGCAAGCATCCTGCTGCTGCTGGTCCTTATTTGCTACTGCTGCTTAGTCGCTATGTCTAACTCTTTGTGACCCCGTGGACTGCAGCTTCCCAGGCTCCTCTGTCCATGGAATTCTCCGGGCAAGAATACTGGAGTGGGCTGCCATTTCCTTCTCCAGGGGATCTTTCCTGACCGAGGGATTGAACCCATGTCTCCTGCACTGCCAGGCAGATTCTTTATCACTGAGCTGCTAGGGAAGCCCAGTAGCCTCAACAGCTTTTTTTGTTTGTTGTTTTTTTTTTTTTTTTTCCTGTCTTTCAGCAATATCTCTAGTCCCTGAAGCTAGCAAGGCTGTTCTCAGTTCAGTTCAGTTCAGTCACTCAGTCATGTCCGACTCTTTGCGACCCCATGAATCGCAGCACACCAGGCCTCCCTGTCCATCACCAACTCCTGGAGTTTACTCAAACTCATCTCCATTGAGTCAGTGATGCCATCCAGGCATCTCATCCTCTGTCATCCCCTTCTCCTCCTGCCCTCAATCCCTCCCAGCATCAGGGTCTTTTCCCATGAGTCAGCTCTTCGCTTGAGGTGGCCATAGTATTGGAGTTTCAGCTTCAACATCAGTCCTTCCAATGAACACCCAGGACTGATCTCCTTTAGGATGGACTGGTTGGATCTCCTTGCAGTCCAAGGGACTCTCAAGAGTCTTCTCCAACACCACATTCAAAAGCATCAATTCTTCGGCACTCAGCTTTCTTCAGAGTCCATACATACTCTCACATCCATACATGACCACTGGAAAAACTATAGCCTTGACTAGACAGACCTTTGTTGGCAATGTAATGTCTCTGCTTTTTAATATGCTATCTAGGTTGGTCATAACTTTCCTTCTAAGGAGTAAGTGTCTTTTAATTTCATGGCTGCAATTACCATCTGCAGTGATTCTGGAGCCCCCAAAAATAAAGTCTGACACTGTTTCCACTGTCTCCCCATCTATTTCCCATTAAGTGATGGGACCAGATGCCATGATCTTAGTTTTCTGAATGTTGAGCTTTAAGCCAACTTTTTCACTCTCCTCTTTCACTTTCATCAGGAGGCGTTTTAGTTCCTCTTCACTTTCTGCCATAAGGCTGTTCTAGAGTATAATAAAAATGAGACCTAACACTCCAGCTAAAAACCCTGCAGAGGACTGCCTGTCATCCTCAGGGTATGATGCAATTCAAATCATGGCTCAAATGCAAGAAGACTGTTATCATCCAGCGAAGGACATTTCTTTCTTTTTTTTTTTTTGAGAAGGACACTTCTAAAGGTGAAAGTGCAGCACAAATTATGCCAGGACAACGGATATACACAGAGGCTGTCCCCAGCAAATCAAGGTGTGGACTCATACCTGTGGTATCTGGCTCCTGCCTGCCCCCTCAGCCTCTTCTTATTTTCTTCAACCCTCTGCTCTCTGCTCCATCTAGGGTGGATTCCTTTTGTTCCATTTGCCTTTTCCACTTAAGGGCCTTGATCAGTCCTTCCTGTTGCACTTTCCCTCAGATCCTGCTCTGCCCAGGGAAGCTCCCCATGGCTACATTACGAAGCTGGACCCACACTGGATCCCTTGTTTTCTGTTCCAAGGACCAGAGGTGACAGTCAAAATACATAAGTGCTGTGGGGTAATGAATGAATCAAGGAACAAACGAATGCAAGAATTAACACTAATCTCCCTCTGTCTTAGCTAGCTAGGGATGCTATAACAAATTAGCATAATGGGTAGCTTAAGTAACAGAAACTAGTTTTCTCACAGTTCTGGAGGCTAGAAATTCAAGGTCAGGATGTCAACATGGTTGGGTTTTGGAGAGAGCCCTTTTCTTGACCTGCAGACGGCTGCTTTCTCTCTGTGTCCTTACCTGGTAGAGAAAGCAAGGGCAAGCTCTCTGGTCTCTTTTTATAATGGCACTAATCTCATCATGGGGGCTCCACCCTCATGATCTCATACAACCTGATTCCCTTCCAAAGGACACACCTCCAAATACCCTTAGGGCTTCAATATGTGAATTTTGAGGGGGACACAATTCATTCAACGGCACCCTGTATTTCTCTACATAAATTAAACTATATGTTGAACAAATATGCTTACTGAGTGATATGTTACAGTATAAACTGTTCCAATAATTTCCAAGTTACTTCTTAAAAACTATTTTAAAATAATTATGGATTCACAGGAAGTTGCAAAAATAATACAGAGAGGCCCTGTGTCCCCTTCACAGAATTTCCTCCATAGAAACATTTTATAAAACTCTAGTATGAAATCAAAGCTGGGGCATTGGTGTTGTTGCAATCCATAGAACTTTTTTCAGACTCCATCAGTCATACAAATACTTTATGTCTGTGTGTATAGTGTGTATATGTGTGTGTGTGTGTGTGTGTGTGTGTGTGTGTGTGTGTATGTGTCTGTGTTGCTGTTTAGTTGCTAAGTCTTGTCTGACTCTGCAACACCATGGACTGTAGCGCAACACCATCGACAGGCTCCTCTGTCCTTGGATTTTCCTGGCAAGAATGTTGGAGTGGGCTGTCATTTCCTTCTCCAGGAGATCCTCCCAACCCAGGGATCAAACCCATGTCTCCTTCATTGGCAGGTGGATTCTTTAACACCAAGCAACTTGGAAAGCTGTTATGTGTCTGTAGCTTTATGCAATTATATCACATGTGTAGATTCACGTGACTATCACCACAATTAAGACACAGGACTATTTCAGCACTAGAAAGGTCTCATGAGCTCTCCTTTTACAGTAAGACTCAATGCATTTCCTCACCATCCCCACCTGTTTCCAACTCTTGCAAGCACAAATTTGTTTCCATCTCTGTAATTTTGTCATTTCAAGAAGCAATATCAATGTAATCAAATAGTATGTAATCTATTTTAAAATCACACAGTATGTCATCTGAAGGTTTAAATATAGATGGTGTGGTCTTATCTTTCAAGTGGAATGCCACTAGCTAAATATGTGTCTTCTGGGTTATAATTTGACAGAGGAATCTGCACTGATGTTTCCAATGACCTCCTCATTACATCAGTCACGGTGAGGTACCTGGCCTGTTTTGTCCTGGTGAGGGATGCTACCTGCACATTCAGGTGCAGCACATGTGTGGATGCCAGAGCTTCCCATGTACTCAGGAGAACCTGTTACAACAGTGGCACCTCCCAAGTCCCTTGTCTTGCTACCTGCTCCCCATCCCCAGAGACACAGGCCATCCCAGAGTAGCAGGTGGGCACTGCCAAAGCATTCCAGGTCCTGTTCAGGCTCTGAACATATCTGGACTACAGTTAAAAAAAAAAAAATTACACTCACCAGTCAGTACAGAAATCATTTCATCATTCTAATAATCTTCAATTGTACTGGTGCACATTTACTAACCACCACTCTGTAATGTCCGGTTCCATGTCTGCCCTCTAACCTTCCCGAAATCAGATACCTCCTGGTACTTGTCATGTCACCAGCACCTACCTCCATGTCAGCACACAGTAGGCACACAAGGCATTTTTGCTGAATGAGAAAGTGGGAATATGTTTTGAAATAGAGTGTTAAATCTAAACTGATTTCTCTTAAGAAGAGATTATTTATTCCTTGCCTGAAAGATGCTTTCCCCTCAAATTCCACTGGACTTTTTTTTTTTTTTAACCAAAAAAGACGGGAATGCACCAGCAGCTGCTAGTCTAAATGGCCTAGTTATGGTGTTCTCAATGCCTCCTGCCCTCCTGACTATTTTGAAATAAGCACAGGAAATTACGTAAATTGGCAATAAGAGTCCAACAGTTGGGATCGGGGAGGTATGCATATTTGCTTTTCCAATTTTCTGCTCCCCTACCAAGCGAACACATGGAGCTTTGACCCTCCATATGTTTTTAATGCGTATCGGAGATAAACGTTCCAGCAAGTTGGAAGCAACAGGTTGAGTGCTCCCCCTGCCCCCCAACTCCATCTGACGCTGCTTCAAGCAGGCTGTGGACCTGAGGGAGAACAGAACAACCTCCTACAGCACTAGACCTCAGAAAGTTCTGCACTCCTACCCTGCTGACTGGCTTGTGCAGAAAATTTTCGCTGACTTGCAGGGCTGGATTAGGGAACCCTTGCTCCCAGCACTGGCTATGCTGTACTGGAATCACTGTTTTGTCCTCTGTCACCCACATCCAGTTATAAACCCAGGGGAGATAGGACTGTGTCTGTCACCTTCTCCACCTTGTCCCCAGCATCTGGCTTAATCTCTGACCCAGGGTAGGGCTCAGAATGTATTTGTCAGATGAATGAATGGATGAGGAGAAGGGAAACAGGAGCAATAATCAGAGCTTTACAATTGCCAAAAGTCCCCTGGACTTCTGGCACTCATATCATCTGGTTCTTATTGCAAGAATGAGCAGGACTATTGGCACTGGCCCTATAATTCAGGGGTTCTCAGCTTTGTCTGTGCATTACAGTCATCTGAAGGATTTGTACAAGGACAGACCGATGGTCCTGTCCCCAGAGTTTCTCGTTCCCTGTGTCGGGGCCCTGACATCAGCATTTCTAACACACCTCCAGAGGATGCTGCTGCAGTTGCTCCAGGGCTACAGTGTGAGAACCACTTCAGGGATAAATAGGGGAACTGAGCTGTAACTGCATTTCTTTTAACAATTACATTTGCACTGCAGGTTTTAAGAAATGGCAATATTACTACCTACAGTGGAAAATCAGCCTTATCGGTTACAGTGTGATCTGAAGAACTTAGGAATGTATATCTTTGACCATGTGGTAGACAGATGGGCCTTTCATCAGTGTAGATTCCATATTTAAAAGGTATGTGTAGGAAAGAGCATGGATTTTGGAGCCAGTAGGACCTGACTGAATTTCACTTCACTGTCAACTGGCAAGGAGACCCTGGACAAGTTAATGCTGTCTAAGGGTCTCAGAATATCCATCAGGAAGTGTAGATTATAAAAGATTCTTTTCAAAGTTGCTAGAAAAAAGAGTTAAAAAAAAAAAAAGAAGAAGAAGAAGAAAAGTATTCCTACTTACTAAAAGATCAATTGGATTATGGGAAAAAAAATTGTCAATTTGTATAGCAAGGGATGTAGTACTTTTTGAAGCTATTTGGCTCCTGAGTTTTAGGTAGTGAAGGTTTTATTGGAAAATTTTATTTGGTTATTGAGCTTAGATAGTAAGAGTTTGGACAGAGAAAGATATTTATACATGTAAGGAGACGTTTTACAGAGCAGACACTCAAAAAAAAAAAAAAAAAAAAGATAGAGAGGTATAACTCAGAGATATTATAGATTTGGCTCCAGATGACCACATTAAAATAAGTATAGAGATAAAGCAAGACACACAGAGTTTTTTGTTTTTACAGTACATATAAAAGTTGTATTTACAGGCTACTGTAGTCCATTAAGTGTGCAATAGCATTATGTCTAAAAGAACTAATTATAAACCTTAATTTAAAAACAATTTTCTTGCTAAAAAATGCTAACCATCCTCTGAGCCTTCATTGAGTCCTATTAAAAACATAAAGAAGTCACTCATCACAGAAGATCACAGTAACAAATACACAATAATAAAAAAGTTTGAAATATTGTGATAGTCACCAAAATGTGAAACCAAGACCCAAAGGGAGCAAGTGCTATTGGAAAAATGGAGCCAGTGGACTTGCTTGATGCAGAATCGCCACAAACCTTCAATTTGTAAGAAACCCTATCACTGTGAATTGCAATAGAGTGATATATGCCTGTAATAGAAAAATGAATGCAAGAGAATAATGTGTGGGTAAGAAAGTGGATAAATCATATGGGGAAGTTCTCCATTACCTGAATATTCATTATTTGAGAACTTGCAGGGAATAAATCGTGAAGGGACGCTGAGATCATGGTAACATGAAAAATATCCACCAATGACACAACTATTTCAAAATTTGTGCCATCTTAAATTCTTCCTTGCTTAGTACCCATTTTGCTCATTAGGCCACAGTCTTAGTTGGTTCCCCTCTCTTACTGTCCTTTGGGTGCCTACCTGTGAACAGGAAATCTTACACACAGTGTAAGACTTCACAAACTAGATGAAAAGATGTTAGAGATCTGTTCAAGTCACATAGAAAGAGGGATCTAGCAGAATTAGACAAATGTACACCCGAATAAGAGGAAATCCAGAAGGATGGTGCTATAACATTTTCAAAAGGTAATTATTTAGCTATCAAAGGGCTGTGTGAAATACTAAAGAAATGAAGAAGCCCTCCAGTATTTTTGCATAATAATGGGCTCTTCTTGATAAAACTGCTGAGTTCAAATAAGAAGTAATGATACTATACTTTGTTACCACAAATTTTGTCAGAAATACTGTGTTTAAAAAAAAAAAAAAACACAACCCACATGATTCTTGCTTTTTATAAGAATCGTATATACTACAATTACGACCCAAGTCAAGGGTCTGCAGACTGTAGCTCGAGAACCAAATCTGACCCATCACCTGAGTTTGTAAATAAATACTAGAACACAGCAATGCTCATTCATTTGCTTATTGTCCATGGCTGCTTATATACTGAAGCTGAAGCCTTGAGTAGCTACAGCAGAGATACCATTGTTCACAAAGCCAATAATACTTACTATCTGGCCCTTTACAGACAAACTTTGCTGACTTGTGAGCTAAATTTTTTTTTTTTTTTATAAACTTTTTCTTATTTTATTTTTATAAAATATTTTTCTAATAAAAACTTTTCCCTCCACTCTTTCCAACAGCATTTTGATTTCTAAGTTGATTTATTCTCGGTGATGCTTACCCCCGCTTATCCTCCCTGAATTATCCCTCATTGATGAGGCCACTCTACAATTCAGACAAAACGTGGTTATTCATAGAAATAAATCATTCCTGGTTCCTAATTTAAGAATGCTCGGAACCAGACTGACAGGGTTTGAATTGCAGTACTATTCTTCCTACCTGTGAGCATGGGCAAGCTTTCTGTCCTCTGGGTCTCAGTTTCCTCTTCTGTCAAGTGAGTTTAATAGCATTAACTTTGCACAGTTAGGGACTAAAACAAGGTAATGAAGGTCAGGCTCTTATTCCATCACTGGAGCACAGTGTACACACACAATGGTAGCTTTTGTGATTTCTATGTGTCTAATTTCTCTTTGGTTTGGAATGGCAGTTTACACAGTCTAGATTCTGAGCTCTGAGTTCCTCCAGGCATTCTCTGAGTTGCTTGTTCTAAGGCCCTCCTCTAGCACTCTGGTTTATGAAGTCCTACATGGAGTGGAAGCAAGTTCTTTACCAAACCAACCAGTCTGCTCTGCTAGAAAGAGCAAGGCATGAGTGAAGAATTTATCTTTACTTTTAAATGAGTTCCCTTTAGTCAGTTGATGTCATAAATATCGGCAGCAGCAGCTGGGGGGAGACTCTTCACAACAGTCCAACTCCAGCCGGGGGAGAGAGCCCAATACAGCTTGCATATAAATACTCCCAGATGCTCTGACTTCAAGAGGGGCGGCATTTTGTCATCAGGAGAAGTGGACAAACATGACAGCCGTGCGGCAGTGATGGTAATGAGGGTGGTAATCAGCCGGCTAGGGGAGAGCAAGATGATTTCCTGACTAGATCACGGGGGAGGAACAATGCTGGCTTTATTCCTCCAGATCGCATCCAACTAGTTGTAGTTCCCCTGGTGGGCAGCTTCTAAGTCAGCATCCCACAATCCCACCTCTTTATATTCCTGCCTCTATGGAACTTCCTGCCCCTGAGTATGCACTGGAGCTAGTGACTTGCTTCTAACCAACGGAAAAAATGATGGCATATCACTTCTGCGATTAGGCTACAAATGTGTCTAGCATTCGTCTTGTCAGCAGACTCACTCTCCTGCCCTCTCAGCTTGTTCATTTTCATGAAATAAGCTGCCATACAGAGAAACCCACCTGTCAAGGAACTAAGGGCCAACAACACTCCATTTTGTCAATCCTGTTGACAACCGTGAACAGTAGATTCTTTACCAATTGAACTTTCAAATGAAAGCCCACCCCAGCCTGACATTTTGGTTCTAGCTGTGAGACCCTGACGCCAAGGACCCAATTAAGGTATGCCCAGATTCCTGACCCATGTGAGATGTGGGGTAATAAACACGGGTTATTTGAAGCTACTTCAGTTTAGGGTAGTTTGTTATGCAGCAGTAGATTACTAACACAGATTTCTTTCTTAAAGTTAAAAAGTACATAAACATACATTTCTGCTGAGAGTTGGTGATGAGTTAGATTGTCACTTAGTTGGTTTTCTCTTAGTTTGAATTCTTCAAAAAATGTGTAGATAGGTTAATCCACCTGAAGAATACTTCAGATATTACCCTTCTTCTATTTAAACACCTTCATTGACTTTTATTGACTGAAGCAAAGAAGGACTACTTTTGCAAGTGTCATTCAAAGCTCCCCTGGATATCTACTTTCTGCCAGCTGTTAGAACAATCTTCCTAAAACACCAATTACTATTGAAAACTCAAACAACTCAATCAAAATATGGGTGGGAGATCTACATTGGCATTTCTCCAAAGAAGACATACAGATGGTCAACAATCACACGAAAAGATGCTCAACATCACTAATTATTAGAGAAATGCAAATCAAAACCATAATGAGGTACCACCTCACACTGGTCTGAATGGCCATCATCAAAAGTCTACAAACAATAAATGCCGGACAGAGTGTGGAGAAAAGGGAATGCTTTTGTGCTGTTGGTGGGAATGTAAATTGATACAGCCACTAGGGAGAGCAGCAAGAAGGTTCCTTAAAAATTAAAAATAGAACTACCATATGACCAAGCAATCCTACTCCTGGGCATATCAAAGAGAAAATCATAATTCAAAAAGATACATGCACCCCAATGTTCATTACAGCACTATTTACAATAGTTAGGACATGAAAGCAACCTAAAGGGCCATCAATAAAGGAATGAATAAGAAAGATGTAGTACATATATACAATGGAATATTACTCAGCCATTAAAAGGAACAAAACTGGGTCATCTGTAGAGATGTGGATGGACCTAGAGTGAAGTAGGTTAAAGAAAAAGAAATACTGTATATTAATACATATATGTGAAAGCTAGAAAAATGGTATAGATGATCTTATTTGCAAAACAGAAATAGAGACACAGATACAGAGGACAAACGTATGGACACCAAGGGAGGAATAGGGGAAATGGGATGAATTGGGAGACTGAGATTGACACATATGAGGACTGACAGGATCCTATGTAGCCAATTTATGCACAGTACCCATCTCCTGTCCCTTCTTTTCCTCCATCCCATCCATCTTTAAGACACATGCTCTCTCTTAACCTCCACTGTCTTTCTCCTCTCGGGAAAATTTATACTTAAAGATTCAGCTAGATGATCAGTGTAATCAAGAGGAAAAACAAAGAACCCCAAATATACTCATTTCTTTAGATCTGCATAGATGAACTTTAGAAGGATCCAGAAGAAATCAGTGACACTGGTTGTGCTGGGGGGTGTGGTAGGATGGGTATTCAGTAGGCTTAAGGGATAGAGGTTGGGAGAGAAAATTTTCACTGTATATCCTCTGGTATCTTTGTAATTTTCTAGCATGTGAGCACATTGACTTAACCAAGCACCAAAGAAAACAGCTACAATGAAGGAAAGAAAGTTAATTTCTTGACTCATCCTTATTAAGACCTTATTTCCCCACACTGAGTTAATTGCGGGATGACTTGCTTACTTATCTGTCAGCTCCTCTAGCATCTGAGGTTGGAGATTCATTTCTTATTCACTCCTTATCTCCGACCCCCACTGTCTAGTGCAGTGTTTGCTACTTCACAGGCCCTTGAAATATCTGAGGAATAAAAGAGCTGCACTTCCTCACCACTCCCTGGGCAGATACTAACTGCCTCCCTGGGGGCTCTGGACTTTACTGCCTCTGGACTGTACCCTACTGATTCCTTTGCCTATATTTTCTTTCCCCCCATCATTTCATTTTTGATTCTTCCTTATCTTTTAAGACCCACCTCAGATTTCACCACAGGAAGTCATCTCTTTCCCTGATGTTCAGTAGCATGACTGAGGAGTTCTACAACTTTTCCGTTTATGTCCAGGGTTGGCAAACTATACCTCATGAGCCAAATCTGGTCTAAGCCTGGTTCTGTGAGTGAAGATCCCATTCTTCTACCTATTGCCTCTGGTGTTTTCCTTAACAAAGGCAGAGTTGAGACTCTAAAGCCCTGCAGAGCCAGAAAGTAAAAAATTTTGGCCCTTTATAGGAAAAGCTTGTTGATCTCTGATTTATACCTTAATTATACCTATTGACTAGTCTGCTCATTAAAACTCAAATTTGTACTCAAACTCTGTGTTGGATCCAGCCAAACTCATCACCCTGGCAAAAGGCTGCCCCCTCTTCCCTGGAGCCTACCAAGAACCATCCCACTGCAGACTTTCCCTACCTCTAGGGCTTCTGGAGTCCTTTCCTGTCTCAGGTTGGAAAGTGCTCTCCCTAACTCCCTGGAACTCAGCTCACCCCAGACCAATTTCTTATCACTTTCTGAGTCACACCCAGGTCCTCTGCTCAGAGAGGCCTTCCAGGACCACCTCATTGGGGAGGATCACTGCTGATCTTACTGCAACACTGGGCATTTTTACAAGGCAATTCTGCAAACTGAACTTATTTTTATTTATTGTTTGAATTTTTTCTCTCTCCTACCAGACCATGAAGTCCTTGAGGGCAGTCTCATATCTATCTAGTTTACCACAGTATTTGCAGGGTCTAGGATAGCAGCTGTCACACACTGGTAAGGACTGTAGGAAATACTATTTACTGACTGACTAAACAGATGAATAAATGAATACATTTTCATCTCCATAAAAGTGACTACCTGAGAGTCTAACAGGCACTCAAAATTATTTGTTGAACGAATGAATAATTTAAGAGAGGATATTTAGTCATAATACTCATAGATGAAAGTAACTCATTGCATGGTTTGCTCAACCTTTTAATATCAGCTCATGGAAAAGAATAGCTTTCTTCAGCTCCATTTAAATTATTCAGGATAAAGGAAAGAAAGTACACTCTCGAGGCACACACTAGAATACCCTCTGATTGTGTGTGTGTATGCATACGCACCTGCGTGTGTGAGTGAAAGAGAGACACACACCAGCCTGTAGGTCTCTCAGTCAAGCTGCTGTCCATAGGCTGGGGGACAGGGGAAGAGAAAGGACACTGCAAACATGCTGCCAGTGGACTGCAAAATCTGATTTTCCTCAAAACCAGCAGTTCACAAGTTGGAATACTCATTCAATATAGTTTTTAAAGCAATGCTGTTTTGGACCATAAAACTGATGCATGCATTGCAAAAGAATTTAAAAGCTAAACAAAATGTAAACAAGAAAATAAAAATTACCCTTAATCTCACCATCATGGTTGCCTATCTTTTTTTTGTGTATTTGTGTTTTAAATTCCTTTCCCTCCTCTCTCCTTTCTGTTTCTTTCTGTCTCTCTTTCACACAGACACACACACACACACGTGATCTATTTAGCATTCTATGTGTTCTGTACACCAACTACGCCTCAATAAAAGATAAAACAAATGTGTTTTGACAAAATTTTAAAGAACTGTATACTATTACAGTTAATTTACCCTAATCCCTTGCATCAGTTGTTTTTATTTATTGCTATCAGTCTACAACTAATACAAAATTCTACAATGAACAAATTTGCTAACTTTGCATTTTCCTTAAGGAGCTTTGTAAAAGCAACATTATTGGCTAAAGGAGTATACTGTGGACCGGCACAGCCATATTAATTGTGTGGGAATGATAAAAGTCCACAGTCTTAACCCCATTCATATCTATTTTACCACACCCCCGCCAAAGAATTTCACCAAAATTATTACATTGTTAAACACATAATACTTTTATATTTCATTAGAAAACATCAATTAAAATGCTTACCAATTAAATCTTTTTCTACAAATTTATTTTCCATGTTCACATGTCTTTTGAAGCTTAAATATTCAATTACACTTAAAGAATTATTGCTATCATCTACATGCTTGATTATACTTCCAATCAGAAGAAATATTTTAAGTGTAGTATACAAGAATCACTTGATATAAACAATCAAATTTATATAGGCTGGAATACTACTACAACAATAAAAATTTGTGATTTAACAGTTCACTTACCCTCAGCTGATTTATTGATCCATTTTAACTCTTTGGAGTATGGAATACCTGCATAAAAACAAAAGAATGGATTTGGAAAGCTGAAATTAGGATTAAGGACCAGGCTCTCAGGCAACAATCCTTGAGGTCTGGCGCAAGTACACAATACAACAAAGTTATCTGGTGGGGCTGTGCCTAGCCCATACCCGCAGATCAGATGATCCTGTTGACAAAGTCTGGGGATCTTAATAAGAATTGTAACAAGGAATGTTAATAAAAATCTTGCAATTTAGGAATGCAAGGAAATCCAACCAGTCCATCCTAAAGATCAGTCCTGGGTGTTCATTGGAAGGACTAATGCTGAAGCTGAAACTCCAATACTTTGGCCACCTCACGCGAAGAGCTGACTCACTGGAAAAGACTCTGATGCTGGGAGGGATTGGGGGCAGGAGGAGAAGGGGATGACAGAGAATGAGATGGCTGGATGGCATCACCGACTCAATGGATTTGAGTTTGAGTAAACTCCGGGAGTTGGTGATGGACAGGAAGGCCCGGCATGCTGTGACTCATGGGGTCGCAACGAGTCAGACAGACACGACTGAGTGACTGAACTGAACTGAACTGATAGACTTTCTTCTTTCCCCTGACTCTGCTGTGCTTTATCCACAGTCTAATAAGCCTGTACACATATTCTGAGCAAGACAGCTCTTATTCAAACAGAATCTTGCAAATGGGACTTGCCACAAGGACATGCTTTTCTTTGTTGGATACGACCTATTGACTATACTCAGAGAAGAAGCCTGTGTCTTAGAAATATGCTGCTGCTGCTGCTAAGTCGCTTCAGTTGTGTCCGACTCTGTGTGACCCCATGGACAGCAGCCCACCAGGCTCCTCTGTCCACGGAGTTCTCCAGGCAAGAATACTGGAGTTGGTTGCCATTTCCTTCTCCCCCTGCCTCTATAGGTCTGGTTATATAGTAGCTGCAGGGGCTATGCCCTGATTATAGACACAGGATTAAGGACCTGTAAGAATCTAAGAGGATGATATGGACTCCTCTCCTGCTCAGGAGTAAGGCTGGTCTTTGACTTAGGGGTCAAATCCCACTGGTCTGGGGGTGAGAGTAGGGTGTAATAGCTGAGCAGAACTCGTAAAGTAAGGTAGAGACAAACCTTGGAAGAGGAGAGGAAGGTTGGCTATAGAACACAGGAGAGAAAGTACCAGAGAAATTCTGTAATATATCCAGAGGGAAAGCATCTTTCTGAGCAATATTCTTCAAATATTACTGCTCATGACTCCTAAAATGCTTCTGAAAAAGTATTTATCCTTCATCTATGTTATTATCACAACTATTTTTATTTGCATTTAATTGGTCAAAACAACAGATATATGCATTATAAATTTTGATAAATAATTACAAAACACAAGAAGTAAAATTTTAATGGAAGTGTGTATCTTAAATGAGTTTGGGTTTTTCTCTCCTATTAACTCCAGAATACGTTTTATTGTCCAAGTGAGACAGAATTCAGCATCAATTTCATTCCTTCTGCCCGCCCCCCCTGCCCCCCACCTTTTAATCACAATTGTAAGGACTGAAAACCTTTGTTCACATAAGTAGATGGACGTGGAAAGAGTTTTTTTTACAGCAACATCACTCAAGTCTTTAAACTCTTCCAAGTCATTTCTCAAAAATTATATGGTGATCTATCATCAAAAATTATTTTTAATGATCAACTGACAACTCCATCAGATCCTTCTTCAATTTTGTTGAAAGCAAAGAACTGAGAAGGATTTGTAACCCAATCACTAGAATCATTCATTTTCTCAACACTAACAGCTAAAGTTTGAATCACTCCTTTGTCTGAAGTCCTGGATTTTTTACCCTGGGGTAATGCACCACAGTAAGATTCAAATGGTCAAGAGGTGGGCCTCCCTGTGATAAAAGGGGAAAAAGGCAGCCATGAGAAGGGAAGTGGGAGGGAACCAGCTGGGGCCCATGGTACAAATCCAGATGCGTCCTTCTCCTTGAGTTGTGGTGTCCTGGAGCAGGCCACTCCAGGAGCCCACATTGTGAGGCTCTGGCAGGAGAACTTGCATGCCACATGCGTGCTCTCAGAGCACTTTTAGAAGACTCTAGAGGGGAGCTGACAATCTGGAAATTATTCCTTTAAAACCGTTCATGCGAAGTTGCCCTTAAAAATCTTCATGTCAAGTATCAGAGAAATAGCAGATTCAGGCAAAAATCATCAACGTAGGCTAGAACTGGTGAGGAATAGGACAGTTACTAAACATGAAGATGAAACCAAGTATCACTAAATACGACATAATTATAGAGCACAGAAAGTTGCGAACTGTACATGGACAAACAGTGGGTCCCTACAGAGAGGATGCACTGAGAAAAACATAGCATCATTTCTGATAGTTCTACTTGAAAAGTGTACCTTGAATTGCATCTTGGGGAAATGTTTAGAGAAACTCAAATGGAGGGATGTTCTACAAAATAATTGGCCCGTACTCTTCAAAAATGTCCAGACAAATGCAGTATGTGACCACAATTGGATCCAGACCTGGAAACCCATTACTGGGAAAATGGGTGAAATGCAAAAGAAGTCTGTAGATTAGAAGGCATCATCATTTCATGGCTGTACTATGACGATATGGGGAAAGGCTCTTATTTTTAGTGAAGAGACTTTGGAGTATAAAGGTGTAATGTGTATTAACTCAGCAGTGTAACTTCTTATGGCTCTGAAAAAATATAAGTACATATATTGAAGGAGTGATAAAACTGTGAGGAACCTGAGTGAAGAATACGCAGGAACTCAATGTACTGTTATAGAAGCTTTTCTGAAAGTATGAAATCATTTTAAAATAAATCATTAAAACATCTTATTCTCCTGGGAAGCTACAAAGCCCTAGTTTAAAGATCACCAGATTTTTTTTTTTTTTAAGAAACGTCATGGACAAAAATAAAGCCTTCAGGAGTTCAAAGCCAGTGTGAACACATAAAAGAATTCATTACAAGTAAGAAGGTCCTCATTGTGTAGTAGGAATAAAATCACGCAGAGATAAGTGAGTGAGTCTCAAAGAAGGGGGAGTAGAGAAGTTCCCTTGTACATAGGTAATGAGTATTTTTTTGACTCTCTTTTTATTTTCCTCCCCCCCGCCCCCCAATTACTACTATGTTTATGTAATAAGGGAAATTCGTATATTTAGAGTTCTCAAAACTACATCCTGGAAATGATCAAACCGACCTAGAGATATACTTGTTTAGGGTTTTACTTATGACAATGGCTAAAAACACAAATATTTTGCTACCTGATTTTTTAGAACTAAGAGTTGGTGTGTTTTTAGTATAAGTAGAAAGCTCTCTGGGGTCCATGTCTGGCCCTGAAGTCATGGTACTGCTCAGGGTATGGGGATGGAATGTGCCTTATTCTCTCCAGCTCACTGGAGGAGAGTGGATGAATGTCATGACTACTTTTGTGCAGGCCCTAGAAAAGAGCCAACAAATAATTTTTTGAAACAGGACTTAGGGGTTCCAGAGGATTACTGTGAAATGTTCTGCTCTTCATGCAGTTCTCAGAAACCAGAATAAAACTGAACCAAAACTGGAGACATTTTCATCTGGAGCACATTGGTCTATAATAATAGGACTTTAACTACTTGACTTTTGTAAGCAAAATTATTCTGGAGAAGTAACTTTTTCATACAATTGTATGTGTGTGTGTGTGCGTGTGTGCGCAGGCACAGTCTGTCCTGTTCAAGTCTTTGAGACCCCATGGATTGTAGCCCATCAGCCTCCTCTGCCCATAGGATTTTCCAGACAAGAATAGTGGAGTGAGTTATCATTTCCTTCTCCAAGGTAATGAGTTTGAAGTTTATGCAAAGAGAAGGCAGCTGAAGAAAGGTTGAAAAATTCTGCCACAGACATCAGTAGGATACCCTCAAACCTGAAACAGGCATAAGATAGAAACTAAGCATAGGTCATGCCCTCTGATGTCCATCTCTGGTATTTTTCATTGATTAAAATGATGATAACTCTTGTTCAGTGTAGCCAACAGAATAACCTGCATTCTGGTCAGGACTGGATTTTCCTCTATGTGTCCAACTATGATATGATCTGATCTCACACGGGCTCTTTCATGCTGTGATGTACATTTCTTTATTCTTGGTCCTTACTGTGAAATATCTGCCTCTAATATTTTATCAATTGATTTCTACTACTAGCTTTGCTTGCTTCTCATTGACTTTGCAAACAATGGCTGTCGCCATGCCATATTATAGTTCTGTCTCTAACTACAGTCTCTGTTTCTGTCTAGATTCTCAACCTAAACATTTTCTCTACTGCAATGACTTGGAATGGTTACTATTTAAACAGGAGAAGGCAAGTTGCCCTTATCACCACCTGATTGGTAACAGGCCTCTTGGAGTCCTCGACTAGACAGGATTTTGAAAGTTCTTCTGGGCTCAGTGGGAGAGCACGCCATGACTGATTAATCACTTCTGCTATGGCCTCAGGGAGAAATACAATGATATGTTGGTATGTGAGGGTAGGCAGCCTCTGTGGGAATCCCCACTGATCCCTCCCCTGGTATTCTTCTCTTTGACAGTGGGCGGGACCTAGTGCCTTGCTTGGAACCAATAGAATACAGCAAAAGTGATGGAATGTCACGTCTGTGTTTAGGTTATGACTGTGACCTCCATCTTGCTGGAAGATGCTCTCTTGCTGGCCTTGATGAAGCAAGCTAGCTGCCTTGGTGGAATGGCTCATGTAACAAGGAACTGAGGGGTGCTCCAGACAACAGCCAGCAGAGAAGTAAAGGTCTCAGTCCAACAGTCCTTGAAGATTGGAGGCCTGTCTTCCGACGAGACCCCAGCTGTGGCAAAGACACCATGATTGGCAGCCATGTCAGACACTCTGAAGTAGAGGATCCAGTTGAACATGCTGGATTCCTAACCCACAGAAACTGTATGATAATAAATGTGCGTTCTTCTAAGCCAGTAAGTTTCAGGGTAGTTTTTTACATAATAATAGACACACCATGTACATGCTATCCCTCATTTAACCATTTCATGAACATTACGGAGGAACAGAAAGATGACAGGGGCAGTGCCACACACTTAGCAAACAGTAAGAAGCTGGAGATAAATTGAAGGGAGGAAGTACAAATTTTATAAGATCAACTGCAAGAACCCAAGGCATAGCTATCAGAGTGGTGAGGCCAACTGTTCTGGAGAACCCAGCCAGCTCTGAATTTAACTATATTTGTCACCCAATTCAATGAAGTTCACAACAGTCTTTATATCTCTTATCCTGCACTTCAGTATGATTCCTTGTTTTTCTCTCTTCACCAGAACAGAGGGTTTATAAGAACAGACACCCTTTCACTGGAAAAGAGTGTACCCGGCACAGTGTCTGGCACATACAAGGCTCCCATAACTATTTATTGAATAAATGAATGTCTACGTTTCCTTGACTGTCAATAACTCACAAAATACTGCCACACATCTGAGAAAAATAAGTACTGAAATGGTTATAATAAAGATTTTCTTTACCCTGTAAAGGGAGCAAGTCTTAGTATCTGGCCAATTCACTCATTTAAGGCATCTAATTCCCTGATAATGTCAGTTAAAAGGGACCTTATTGTAATAAGTACCATAAATTATTCATGGCTAACAACACAGTGCTCAAGGTCAAGTGAAATCTGATGGAAAATCTCTTCACTGAGGAAAAATCAGTTGCTGATTGTTATCACAACTTTCACAGCCTCTGTTTACAGAGCTTCTCACCTTCTGGTTTGTTCAACGGGGACCACAGGCACTAAGTTCATTGTATGGAAAATAAGGCAATTTCATTTATCTGACTGCCTGCTTCTCTGCTGCTAGGAATTTTCTTTTTCTTGTAAAGGATATTATTTTTGTCTTTGAACTATTATAAAGAGAGCAGGAAATCAGTTATGGTATGACAGAGGCAGAATAAGCGAAAAATAGATTAGCTGTTAAAAAGAAACACAGAAAACAAGTATTACCAAATTTCTGAGATGAGCCCTGAACTTGCTTCGCCTATAAAATCTAGAACCTACACTGAAGGGATAAGTTTAGCATTAGCTTGGCTGGTAAAATGGCCAAAGGGTGTGTCATCTTTATTCACTGAGAACGAGAAATGGCATTTAGGTTTCTCCTGTTGCTCTGTGTTGATAAGGATTTTGAGGCCCAGTGAAGGAGCCCTATGATTGATTAATGATGGCACAGAGTCTAGAATAGACATATTAGTAAGTTTATTTACAAGTCTTAGATTTCTCTAATTAATGCAATTTCAGGGTAAATTGTGACTCAGTGAAATCCAATTATGATTTCTTAAAAAAAAAAAATTGCAATAGCATGACCAGACATCTTTCTAAATTCAAGAAAAAAAAAAATTCCCCTCTTTTACTTTAGATTTAAACTTACCTTCAACAGGTTATTTTAGTTTAGGGAAGGATTTCAGGTTCTGAAATGTTACCAGGTTTCTCATGAGGGAAAAACAAAGCCCACAAAAAAATGAATCATTTTTCAAAGGTGACAGAATCCCCTGATGCCTCTGGCTTATGTGTTTGCATTTCACTGGAAAGCAATAACTACATGTCCACTGGTGACTTGCTTTAATCTTAAGATAAATAAAACCTGTTGGAGCAGCAACTGGGAACAGGGTGGTCAGAGGGTAAACAGCATTGCGAGTACTTTGTTCTCACATTGCACATGATTTCCTTGGGGCATCTAGCCCTTCACCAACCTACATTAGTACACCAAGCCTTTAGAAAAGCCCCATGAGACAAAATAGGCTGAAAAGGCTTTACAACATAGTTATCAAACTCAGTAGACTGCATAAAGGCAGTGTGTATTTTCAGACAACCTTGGTCTATAAAACTTTTTTCCTTACTCAACTGTGAAATGTGAGGTGGTCTGACACCTTGAGAGCAGGACCACAGGTTCCTCCCATTTGGCAAGTCTACGCATTATCTGGACTTTGTTTCTGCCAGTTTCTACCAGATACATTAGTTTCCTGGAGTCTTCTACTCCTTCCCCTCAAAATATAAGGTGTGGAGCAAACAAACATCTTCTCCAAGAACCTGCCTTCTCTTTATTACTATGTATTTGTGACCCAGCTTGCTGAATTTTCATTCATTCATTTATTCATTCACTTGTTCATTTACATATAAATTTAATAGAAATATACTGAGATGTGATGCTAGTGAGGTCCTGAAGATACAAGGGGAGAGAAAAGAACAGAGTTAATATCTTCATGGAAAATAGTGAGGAAGACAAATTAAACATGTAAATGAATGATATACTGTGTGTTACAAGGAATAAATAAGAGACTGAGAAAGAGAAGAGTAGAAAGGTATTTCTGTTTCTAACCAATTGACAGACTAGATGTTTGCAGAAACTCATCTTAGTAAAGTACAATGATTTTAACGCTTAAGAAAATACTAAAGACATTTTAAGAAATGAATTGCTTTCTGCACAGGAGAGCAAGGGAACTGCATGGAGGCCATAAATGACCAGAAAACAAGAATCATCAGGGAAAGGTAGCTCTGGAGTTTGGCACTTGTCTTAGGGTAAGTTATTTTTCTCATGGCTGACATCCTGGGTCTAAATTAGTCGCCAGGAGGAGATAAGAGGGGGCTTCCCCAGTGGCTTGGCGGCAAAGAATCTGCCTGCAGTACAGGAGACACAGGAGAAGTGGGTTTGATCCCTGGGTCAGGAAGATCCCCTGGAGAAGGGCATGGTAACCTACTCCAGTATTCTTGCCTGGAGAATCCCACGGACAGAGGAGCCTGGTGGGCTACTGACCAGAGGGTCGCACAGAGTCAGACAGGACTGAGCAACTGGGCAGAGCATGCAGGAGAGAGGAGGAGCAAGTGCCCGAGCAGAAGCTGGCTTTACAGTGCTCTGCATGGGGCCAGGAGAGAAAAGAGAAGGTGTTTCCAGGTTTGGGGCTGGAATCCATGCTATCAGCAAACAATCTCAGCGCAGAAATGTAATTTTAGGCAGTTCTAAGGTGGCTGGGAGAAGGAAAAGTCTCAAGTTCTTAGTGCAGAAATGCAATCAGAAACCTGGGTCTTGACGAGTATCAAGAAATGACATTCACAATTAAAACCAATACAAACATTAAGAAACAAAGTTATCATGCATATAATGAGAAACAAGACTACATATATAATTACCCAACTATTCAGGAGGAAGAAATGGAATTAGGGAAGCCTTGCCCAGTCTTAAACAGAATGCAGTCAACAGAAAATTTAAAATAAGATTATAGACTTAAATAGTATTATAGTATTAATCACTATAAGTAAAAAAAAAATTCAGTAAGAAATAGAAGCTTATTGGATATCATTTTTAAAAATGCAGCAGTACAGAATGATTAAAAAAATAAAAAGATGAACAGGTTAGGTAAGTATTAATCCAAAGAAAACGTGTACCTCTATTTCTAGAAACAAATGCTTCTACAGATAAAGAGGGTCACTAGATTTTCACAAAAGTTGCAATCATCAGAAGGACAGAACAATTCCAAACATGTTTCTGGTAGTATAACTTCAAAATTCCTAAAGCAAGAATTTTAGGACCACAAAAAAAAATTAACAAGTCCCCTATGATTGCAAAAACTTCTTTATCAATAGGAACCAAAAAATAATAAAGGAAATAAAAATGAGAAGATAGAAAATTTAAAGAACACAGTAAGAATAACGTACTGGATATATACAGAACACTATTCCTAACACATTAGCAAACTTTAAAATTTTTTGCATACATGCAACATATATAAAATTTGACCCTGTACTGGGGCATAAAGAAAGTATCAACAAATTTCAAGCAACCGATATCACAGAGACAGTGTTGATACTTGATTTATGCCCTCATTCAGTTCAGTTCAGTAGCTCAGTCGTGTCCGACTCTTTGCGACCCCATGGACTGCAGCATGCCAGGCCTCCCTGTCATCACCAACTCCTGGAGCTTACTCAAACTCATGTCCACTGAGTAGCTGATGCCATCCAACCTTCTCATCCTCTCTTGTCCCCTTCTCCTCCCACCTTCAATCTTCCCAGCATCAGGGTCTTTTCCAATGAGTCAGTTCTTTGCATCAGGTGGCCAAAGTATGGGAGTTTCAGCTTCAGCATCAGTCCTTCCAATGAA
This sequence comes from Dama dama, assembly GCF_033118175.1. Taxonomy (NCBI): domain Eukaryota; kingdom Metazoa; phylum Chordata; class Mammalia; order Artiodactyla; family Cervidae; genus Dama; species Dama dama. The sequence goes on along the minus strand of NC_083704.1, from coordinate 39,526,114 downwards.
TATTCAGGACTGATTTCCTTTAGGGTGGACTGGTTGGATCTCCTTGCAGTCCAAGGGACTCTCAAGAGTCTTCTCCAAAATCACAGTTCATAAGCATCAATTCTTCAGCGCTCAGCTTTCTTTATAGTCCAACTCTCACATCCATACATGACTACTGGAAAAACCAATAGCTTTGATTAGACAGACCTTTGTTGGCAAAGTAATGTCTCTGCTTTTTAATATGTTGTCTAGGTTGGTCATAATTTTTCTTCCAAGGAGCAAGTGTCTTTTAATTTCTTGGCTGCAGTCACCACCTGCAGTGATTTTGGAGCCCCCCAAAATAAAGTCTGCCACTGTTTCCATTGTTTCCCCATCTATTTGCCATGAAGTGATAGGACCAGATGTCATGATCTTAGTTTTCTGAATGTGGAGTTTTAAGCCAAACTTTCCACTCTCCTCTTTCACTTTCATCAAAAGGCTCTTTAGTTCTTCTTCGCTTTCTGCCATAAGGGTGGTGTCATCAGCATATCTGAGGTTATTGATATTTCCCCCGGCAATCCTGATTTCAGCTTGTGCTTCATCCAGTCCAGCGTTCCTCATGATGTACTCTGCACGGTGACAATATACAGCCTTGATGCACTCCTTTCCCGATTTGGAACCCGTCTGTTGTTCCATGTCCAGATCTAACTGTTGCTTCCTGACCTGCATACAGATTTCTCAAGAGGCAGGTCAGGTGGTCTGGTATTCCCATCTCTTTAAGAATTTTCCACAGTTTGTTGTGATCCACACAGTCAAAAGTTTTGGCATAGCCAAATTTTATATATGTTGCACTTGTGTGTGTGTGTGTGTGTAACTTGACAAGTTGTTTAGAAATTCACACAGAAAAGGAAGAACTGGCAAGGTAGGCCTCAAAAAAGTTGATAAGATTTGCTATAACATATTAAGTTAAATAAGACAAAGTAGTATGGGCCCAGGGACTGGGTCACAGAACACAGAAACAAAAGGTCCACGTGGAACCAGTGTGGGAAAATAAGACAATTCAATAATTAACATTAGGATACTTAGTTATCCATACGGGGAGAAAAAAAGGAATTGAATCTCTACTTCACAACTTTCATGAAAGTCAATTTCAGATGTATCAAGGGCTTAAATGTGAAATGCAGAACTTTTAAGACATTTAAGAAGAAATACAGAAGTTTATCTCTATGACTTTGGAGGTGGGGAATGATTTCTTTAATGATTTCTTAAACAAGAAGCAAAAAGCACCTATGAAAAAAAGATAGATCAATTTGACATGAAAAGTAAAAATTCTGCTCAATGAATGATAAGGGAAAATAATATTTCAAGATATCTATAACTGCATGTTACAGAAAAAAAAAAATCAACATTTTCTACAGGTTAAAAAAGTCACAGGTACTGCCAATTCTACTGTGTGGTTTGTTGCCTATATTTATAATTGAAGGCCATTTTTTTATTCAGTTAGAGGTCACTGAAAATAAAAAAAAATGTATATTTTCCTCATTCAAGTTAATATATAACATACATAAAGTCTGTTCAGGCTACTATAACAGAACATCATAGGTGGGGTGGCTTACAAACAACGGAAATTGATTTCTCACAGTTCTGGAGACGGGGAAGTCCAAGGTCAATGCACTGGAGAATTTGGTGACTGGTAAGGACCTGCTTTCTGGTTCACCATTTCTTCTTAATGTCTCACATGGAGGAAGGGTGACAGATCTGTCTGGGGTCTCTTTTATTAGGACATGAATTCATTCATGAAGGCCCCACCCCATGACCTAATCATCTCCTAAAGGCCTCACCTCCTAATACCATCACACTGGGGATTAGGTTTCAACACACGAATTTTAAAGGGAATACGAATGTTCCATCTAGGAGCATCAGTGTTCTTGAAAAAGTAGTACTGTGTTTCTTTTTAATCTTGTTTATTAAAATTTTAAGAGATTAAGAAAAAAAATCCAACATATTCTGTGATAGAAAAACATTTAGCTGACACAAAACAGGTCCTTTAGTTTCTCTTCTGTTAAACTCAAGTAGTATTTAAATGCTTTCATTTAAAAATAGAGTTGAACAGTTACATTTCTGTTTAATTCTATCAGATGATTAGACTGCCTCTCCATCCATCCATATGTAAGTTAAGCATGCTTCTCTGATCTTTGATTTTGGATCTAGGCATAGGACTTGCTTTGCCCAGTGGGATGTGAATAGACAAATTATAAGCAAAGGCTTGAAATGTGACTTCATGGTTTGGCTTGGCTCTTCTGTACATCTCCTATCACCATGAGACAATCATACCCTTGAAGCCACTGTCCCTCTGGTCTGGGTACCAAAATGCCACATAAGATGCAAAGTCAACAGACAGACCCACAGGCCACTGAAGAATTTGTCCAGACAACTCACAGAAGCCTGAATAAGAAATAAAGGCTAATTTTTGAATACTACTGCTATTGTGAGGGTATCTGTTATGCAGCCATAGGTGACTGATACAGTGTCCATCTATCCAGCCATTCTATTATCAGTTATAAGCACCTAGCAAGATGTCTGCAGTGATGTCTTTCAAATGTTAATAATGGTTGTAGAAAAAGCACTTCTATTGAGGCTTGGTAGTAAGCAACTCCAGTTCTTGTTGTTGCTGGGCTATTGCCAGTGTATTGAGAAGACGCATGGGCAAGCATGAAGAGTTTCTGCTACACAGGGCAGGCAGCTCTGCCACCTACCAGACTGGCCCTGTGACCTGGGTGAAGCAGGCAGTCTCCCTGACAACACATACATACCCTATACCCCTGCCTCCCCCGCCTCCCACGCAATGCCTCTCCTGCAAATTTTACTACAGAGCTAAGGTGGGGAGTAGGGGAAAAAGGAGGAAACAGCTCCAGGTCAGGTCCTGCCTGTTACTGCTTCAGCCTAACAAATATCATTATTCATAAATTATAACTGCTCATGCTCTGGATTTTACTTGTTAAGAGCTGAGTATAATTTCCTTAATTAGAGTCAGGAGTTGGAATGCCTAAAAATAGAGACATGGAGAACATCAGAAATTCTGAACCTAAAATAAAACTCTTCAAACAGATTATTTTTGAAAGAATAAAGCTTTATATGCTCTTGGAGAGACATCCTTGTGTGTGTGTGTGTGTTAATTCTGAGCCTGGGAAGTTTGTTCTGTACCCAGTGATTCTACAATGCAGTTTTCCTGCAGCCTTGTTGAATTTTACCACATATTTGTACTTCTACCCTCAACATTTAAAAATGCTTTCATACCTGCCATCTCTCCTATCTCTCTTCTTTCCCAAGGGCTTGCTGGGTAGGTATGATCGCCTTTTGCTCAAGTTAGCCAGAGAAGATTTCTTTGCTTGTGATTCACATTTCTTTGCTACAGACATTCTAAGAGCCTCTATATACTAGTGTGCATTGAGAACACCAGAAAGGAGAAAGAAAAGTCAGCATTCTTCCAGCTCATAGGACCCATTTTTTGTCTGTGGCATTCCTCAGAGTGCTAGTAGAGACCTGTTGTCTTAGTTATAACTTCTGTAAAATAAATGCTTTTCTTACGCGGTGTCTGCAGTCACCATACTCAGGTAACAACCAAATGAAGGAGAAGCCAGGAGAGACGGGTGTGTGACAGGGCTGAATCTACAGTAGAGACAGAGCTGTCTTAGGAAGAAGATCTTGCGGTTTTTAAAAAGATCATCTTATTTGCCTTATTCATTTTGTGATTTCTTATAAAGCCTGAAATCTTATTCCCAGACAGCTTGTTCTTTTCTGGTTTTGGAGCCATTGGCTTGGCCCTGCACCCTTTCAAAAACTCAGAACGCTTTTCTCTCATTCAAGGTATGCCAGATACTAGCTCTTTATTCCTGATTTTCACATCTCTTCGACTCCTCCCCACCCACCCCTCCCATGGAGGTGCTGCTTATGGAGACTGTGCCTAAACCTGGTGGTCTCAAGGAAAAGTTAGTTGCCTGGCCTTGTGGAACAGGGCCCGTGGGTGTTACCGGGAGTCACAGGGCACTGCAAAGCATCTGGGCTGTCAGCACCCGAAGCTCTATCTCTGCTGAACATAAAAGGAAGCAGCCGCTGAACATTTCCCAGATGGGAAGCTGGCCTGGCGGATTACACAGGAGATTAAAAGAACAGCTTTTTTGGTTCCCCTATTGAAGAGGTGTCAACTTGCTTCTCACTTGCTGGAAGTAAGTTGTCAGTATTTTGAAAGGCATCTCTTCACCCATATGACCAACTTTAAATGGGTCTGAACAGGGGAGGAGGGTACCCACAGGGGACACTGGGCAAAGTCTGGAGATATTCATGGCTGCCACAAAGGGGGTAGGTGGTAGGTGGGTAATACTACTGGCTTCTAACAACCAAGAGAACAAGGATGCTGCTAAACATCCTACAGTGCACAGGACAGCCCCACAATGAAGAACTATCCAACCCTCACTAGTCAATATTGTCAGTACTGCTAAGGCTGAGAAATCCTGTTGTAGAGCATGATGGCTAATCATAAAAGCCATCAGAAAGTCAGAAAGGAGTCAGAAAGGCCAGAGTTCAAATCCTGGCTTCATCACCTACTGCCCCTGTGACCTAAGCAGATCGCTTCGTTTAATTCTTTCATTTCTAAAAGGAAACTAGTTACACCTACCTCATCAAGTACTCAGATTAGTACATGGCACTTAAAATGATAAGATTTCACTATCAGTGCTCTGAATGGGCCTTATGGAAGACAGGAAGTTGACAGATGTGAACAGTACCTCATGTGCCAGGTACTGTGGCATGTAGAGCAGATTGTGGGGAAGAGTTTGTAGAAGAGACAGAGCAGAAACATGCTGCCCTATGTCTCATACAGTTTAGAATGATGTGGTTCAACATAACTTTCTGGAGTGATGGAAATGTTCCCTAACTGCTCTGTCAGACAGGATAGCTCCTATTTATACGTGAATTGTGAGCACTTGAAATGTGGCTACTGCAGCCAAGGAACTGAATTTTCAATTACTTAAGTTTAATTATTTAAAATGAGGATGCAACACATAACTTATAGCTCTTGTATTGGACAGAGCAGTTTTAGAAGAGGAGATGAGACTGATGTGGACTGAATCTTGACAATCTGTGACACCACATGGGGAGGGGCACAGCTGGGACAGAGAAATTGAGGGGGAGAGGCCATCACTTCTGAACAAGCATTTCATGGAAGAGATTCTAGGAAAAGGCGGGCCTGGAGGATGAATAGGCTTTTGCATAGCAGGAATGAAGACCAGTGAGGGGGAGCAAATTCCAGACAGAGGAAGCATGAGGGCCAAGATGCAGGCATGGGGAGAACAGCCTGGTATGTCTATACAGATGAAGGTCAGGTCCTAAGAAGGCAGCATCTTCTGAATGCAGTGAAGATGACATTAAAAAGCACCCAAAAGATACAACTTCCAAGCGAATTTACGACAACAGAACATGTTAAAATACACCACACTCAGAGGAATGACTTGAAAAATTTTTAAATGCCATGTTTTGTAGAGCTAAATTATTTTGAATCCACCACATGTTAGTAAATGCACGTCTTAAACCCATGTCTGTGTGACTTCAAGCACAATGTTGTCTGGCCTACCCCATGAGAGCCCCAAGTCTCCTTGTGGGCATCAATAATATGAGAAGCTGGAAGAATGCCGAAGACACATTTTGGCAATCTGTCTCAGGCTGCTCTGATTTCTGGAACCCAGTTAAGGATGGATGACACAGAGAGACAGAGGATACTTGGTACTATGAAACTCCCTGTCTCAATTCAATTTTATTGCAGACACCCAGACACTGCCTAAAACTTTTCCTAGACATCTATTAAGTATCATGACTCCACCAAGCAGTACTTACTTAGAGGCAGGAAGGGTTGGACCAAAAGCAACAACTGCTCTGAGGATCTCACCTCCAGGGGAGGGGAAAATAATTTTTGAAACAGAAACCTGAGGTGTGTTGCTGGAGAGAGGAAATTGATCTTTCAACATAAGGAATGTTTGCATAACGTGCCAATTGTAGGATCCAATAAAGGCGAATAAAGAACTGTTAGTAAGTCAAACATTTTTCAGGACAAAAGGAAATTATCTGTGCAAACCAAATCTTTGTCAGCTCTGGTTACTGGCTTCAAACCAGGGTTCTTATCTAACTGGAAAACAACTGTGGCTCCCCAAACCAGGTGAATTTTTTAAGTTGCATATCTTAAAATATCTGATTCAGTCAACAACCAAAAATTTTGATGAATAAATTGGAAAGAAAAATTTCACAGTGGCTGTATCAATTTACATTCCCACCAATAGTGCAAGAGTGTTCTCTGCTCTCTACCCCCTCTCCAGAATTTATTGTTTATAGACTTTTTAATGATGTCTATTCTGACTGGTGTGAGGTGATATCTCATTGTAGTTTTGATTTGCAATTCTCTAATAATGAGCGACATTGAGCATCTTTTCATGTGTTTGTTAGCCATCTATATTCCTTCTTTGCAGAAATGTCTGTTTAGGTCTTTTTCCCACTTTTAGATTGGGTTGTTTGTTTTTCTGATATTGAGTTGTATGATCTGCTTGCATATTTTGGAAATTAATTCTTTGTCAGTTGTTTCATTTGCTATTATTTTTCCCATTCTGAGGGTTGTCTTTTCACCTTGCTTAGAGTTTCCTTTGCTGTGCAAAACCTTTTAAGTTTAATCAGGTCCCACTTGTTTACTTTTGTTTTTATTTCCATTACTCTAGGAGGTGGGTCATAGAGGATCTTGCTTTATGTCATCAAGTGTTGCCTATGTTTTCCTCTACAAGTTTTATAATTTCTGGTCTTACATTTAGGTCTTTATTCCATTTTGAGTTTATCTTTGTGTATGGTGCTAGGAAGTGCTCTAATTTCATTGTTTTACATGTAGCTGTCCAGTTTTCCCAGCACCATTTATTGAAGAGGCTGTCTTTGCCCCATTGTATATTCTTTCCTCCTTGGTCAAAAACAAGGGACCCATAGGTGCATGGGTTTATTTCTGGGCTTTCTATCTTGTTCCACTGGTCTATGTTTATGTTTTTGTGCCAGTACCATACTGTCTTGATGACTTTAGCTTTGTAGTATAATCTGAAGTCAGGATTCCTGACTTCTTCTAGCCCCATTCTTCTTTCTCAAGACTGTTTTGGCTATTCGGGGTCTTTTGTGTTTCCATATGAATTGTGAAATTTTTTGTTATAGTTCTGTGAAAATTGCCATTGGAAATTTGATAGGGGTTGCATTGAATCTATAGATTGCATTTGATAGTACAGTCATTTTCACAATATTGATTCTTCCTACCCAGGAACATGGAATATCTCTCCATCTGTTTATGTTGTCTTTGATTTCTTCCATTAGTATCTTATAATTTTCTGTGTACTATTCTTCTGTTTCCTTAGGTAGGTTTATTCCTATATATTTAATTCTTTTTGTTGCAATGGTGAGTGGGATTGATTCCTTAATTTCTCTTTCTGATTTTTCATTGTTAGTATGTAGAAATACAAGTGATTTCTGTGTATTGATTTTGTATCCTGCTACTTTGCTAAATTCACTGATTAGCTCTAGTAATTTTCTGATACTCTGTGGGCTGTCTACTAATTTTGGAAGAAAAAAGGAAAGGAGAGATGTCTCAAAATAAATATACAAATGTTTATAAAGAGAGAGAGAAAGAGAAACCTGGAAACATCTTTGAAAACTAAGCACATTGTTCCTAAAGGCAATCCCACAGAAGAGCAAAAATCATGTCAGAAAAACAGAAGCTCTATGGCATTATCAATATTTTTTTTTGTTCAATCGCTCAGTCCTGTCTGATTCTTTGTGACCCTTGGACTGCAGCATGCCAGGCTTCCCTGTCCTTCACCATCTCCCAGAGCTTGCTCAAACTGTGGATAGCTTAATTCACAATTGTAGTCATCTGGTATTAAGACAATAATTTCATAAAGGGAAATTTCAAAATAACTTATAGGTGTCCACTCATTTAGGAATTAAGGTCTGTAGTTTTTCTCTAGCTAGAATCTAAGATAAGAACTCTAGGGAACAAGATGACCATTTTTAACCTCCCTGGTTTACAAAGTCCTGGTTCCTTTCTGTGGTCAGACACTGGATCAAGTCAGATGTGTTTTCAAACTACTTTGCCTCTTAATTTTTAAATCCTTGTTTATTTTAAAGAAAATTTAATCCATATGTTTCCGATTCATTTACACTTAACTCATTGAAATGCTGTTTCATAAAAAGCTCTTTGATGTTTAAATTGCCTTTGGAGCTATTTTTAATAAGTTTTTTTTTTTTTTTTTTAAAAGACTTCCCTACTTAGAAACAGAAAGTTTCATTTCATTGCTGTTTAACAACTTGGGGTCCAGAAGGTTGGGTTCAGTTTATTATCTAAATGAAATAATGTATGTAAAATGCTTCATAAATTCTAAAGCAATTGACACCTGTTAGTGATTAGAGTTGCTATTGTTATTACCACCACACAGAAGACATAAGGTTTGAGGTTTCTCCTTCCCATAGTTGGCTGGACTAGCTCATCTTGTGGCTCCCTCCTACTTATAACATTTTCTTATTCTACGACTTTCTCATTCTTAGTAACACATACAATAAACATGTTAAGTGACTAAGTAATGACAGAGTAAGTCAGGGAGAGACTCACCCACACAAATTAAACCCCTTTTAAATGAGCTCCTGGTTGGACCTACTGTGAGTAATGTGTCAGTCTTCACTGAGATTCAAGGTCTAGCTGGGTTTCACTGACTGACGGGTCAGTGTTTTCCTGGAGTATTATGTGCAGGAATGGTTAGATTCTGTTAGAAAAAGAATTCACTAAGAAGGAAGTTTTGAGAACAGGCACCTAGGGGCAGGAGGGGGACAATCAAAGCAAGGTGGGTTCTCTTCCCCAGTCTTATGGAGCGCTGCATGGAAAAGCTGCAGTTATTCTGGGAAGCAGGTGGTGTGGGAACATGGTCACATACTGTATTGCTCAGGGTGACATGACAAAATGTGAGATAAAGCATTCTCCCACTTCTTGGTGGAACCCAGCTCTGCCTTGTCCTCATACACATTGATGATAGAATCTGAACAGTGGACAGCAGTGGTTGGGATCTATGGTCTGGTAGGATGGGGCTGAGACATCTTGGCAATGCACAGCAATTGCGTGTAGCAGCAGCGTCCAGTTAAAGTTGGCTTAAGCACATGGGAGTCGCCTCTGAAACACTTTGGTGTATGTGTGTGGGTGGCCCAGGGGGTCTCTGTGACCTCATTCCTAAAGTCTAATGAGCCCTGGGGTCATTCAGATTTCATGTGAAAATGCCAAAATGGGCATTCAGCTCGTCCTGTCTTGACAACTGCGCAAAAGGTCTCGACCATTCTAACAAAAGTGAACAGGAAACCTTTGTCTCCTGGAAATTGACCCTGATCTTGAGTGTGAAGCACACACCTCGCTTCCTCATGCTCTCCCCATGCCTTGGCCTGTTGTACACCAGGCTGCCTTTAGGAATTTGGAATCAAACATGAAACTCTTCATCACACAATGGAGGGACCACTGCTCTGCCCTTTCGCACATCAGTCTTTCGTGGTGAATGGCTCTCCAGCCCTATGATTCTTGCCATATGGAACAATCGGTCCCTTCAGTTAACTTGCCAGCAGTAATCAGTTATTTCTCCTAGCCATAAATTTTCACCATTCTTTTTGGAGGGGGAAGAAATTAAAGTAACAAAGGGGGGTGGCTATAAAGAACAGAACTGTCAGAATAGAAAATGTTTGAGTAATTTGTTGGGTCCTTGATTTAGGGTTGACTAATTTCAGCACAAGTTTTGGTTTGGACTCTTTCTTGGGACCAAGAAGTCTTATTTTCATCTGCATCTCTAGTGAAGATTGGGACTACAAGTGTGGAAAAGCTGTGAGAGAGGTTTTATCAGAATGTAACAACTTCACTGATATTTTTGGCAGGGAGGACAGGGGAGAATTCATATCTGCTTGGCTATCTCTTTTCTCATGAAACAAACCAGAGTTCTGACAGCACCCACTGAACTTGGTCCATTACAGACACTGCCTGAGAAGCCACCTGATTCAGCTAAATGGTAATAACTACTCTGAGCATCTAATTCCACCAGGTCTCATTTGAAAAAGAGGAAAAAATTCCCCAAATGACTAATGCTTTTAGGTCCGGCAGCCGTTTTTCATTGTCCTCAAAGCACCTGGTGTAACCTGCTTGCCTTCAATTCTTCTCAGAGCCCGTGGATTTGAAATGAAAAAAGCAAACAGGATCCCCTAAGTCCACAGGGCAAGGCAATCTACTTTTATAAAGAAAACATTGAACAGTTTTGAACATGTGGCCCTCTAAGCTCCCCCTGTCAGGGTCAGATTTATGTATTTGCTCTGGAACCAAGATTTTTGTACACCAGGCACAATACCTTGGCGTATTTACAGTGCAAGCTATTTTCCTAAAGCAAACAGCTGCATCGGTAACCCCCCGTCCCCAGACACAGGAGTCAGAGCCTTCTCTGGGAGCAGGTGTGCCGTAACTAGGAGGCAACCTTCCTTGGGCCTGACTCCTTAAATGTCTGAACACTTCTCCCCTTCCAGAGCCACAATCTGATGACTTCTGAAGTCTTTGAAAAGGCAATTCTTTTCTTATTTCCCTCTTGATAAGAAAAACTAAAAAAGGGTCCAGTTATTGCAATCTAAAGGGAAGGGGTGGGTGGCTTCTAGAGGAAGCTGTAGATAAAGCAGAGCTATGACAAAGGCACTTTATCTTCTTCTTCTTCTCTTCTTCTAATAAAAAACAAAGTTCCCCTCCCTCTTTTCTGGCAGGGAGAGTACAGGCCTTGGTCTTGAGCAGGCATGTGAAAGGGAAACAAAAGGCAAATCCTGAAGTTGGGATTCCCAGGGAGCTCACTTGGCCTGTGTGAAACTCCTAGCTGGCCTCCCTCAGTAGAGGTGAAAATCATCCACCTTCTGTAGAAGGGACTTGACAAAAACAGGCAGAGGTGGCATAAGGAGATGGTGTGAGTCATTTACTTATTCATTCCATAAATATTTATTAAGTGCCCACTTGGTATCGGGGGCTGATGACACTTTCATAATGGAGTTGAACATCATCCCTACAAGTGATTAAAGCGGTCTCCTTCATTACTTGACCTCAAAACCTTCACGATTTCAGCCATTCCTTACCCTTTTAGAAAAGAGACACTGACAGGAGGCTGTCAAAGTGGAAACGCCATGAGAGGACAGTTGCCATTTTTCTATTATATTTTAAAAAATCTTTGCTTGAGTGGTGGGATCCAGTGTAACATGGTGTCATGGGAGAATCACAATTCAACAGTCAGGAGAGATGAGCTCTGCTTCTAGTTCTGCTAATCACTACCTGGGTCATGTGATCACATGCAAGTGACATTTATCCTCTGGGCTGCAGCCTTTTGAAAGGTATGAGGAGGTGGTGAGGATTTTTAATTGCCTTCCAGCTTTGTGATCCTACAATTTGTTAATAGCTTAAAAGTGGATATCTACTTATTTAATTTATATGCAGAGTACATCATGAGAAATGCTGGGCTGGAGGAAGCACAAGCTGGAATCAAGATTGCCGGGAGAAATATCAATAACCTCGGATAGGCAGATGACATCACCCTTAAGGCAGAAAGTGAAGAACTAAAGAGCCTCTTGATGAAAGTGAAAGAGGAGAGTGAAAAAGTTGGCTTAAAGCCCAACATTCAGAAAACTAAGATCATGGCATCTGGTCCCATCACTTCATGGCAAATAGATGGGAACAGTGGCTGACTATTTTTCTGAGCTCCAAAATTACTGCAGATGGTGACTGCAGCCATGAAATTAAAAGACGCTTACTCCTTGGAAGGAAAGTTATGGCCAACCTAGACAGCATATTAAAAAGCAGAGACATTACTTTGTCAACAAAGGTCCGTCTAGTCAAGGCTATGGTTTTTCCAGTGGTCATGTATGGATGTGAGAGTTGGACTATAAAGAAAGCTGAGTGCCGAAGAATTGATGCTTTTGAACTGTGATATTGGAGAAGACTCTTGAGAGTCCCTTGGACTGCAAGGAGTTCCAACCAGTCCATCCTAAAGGAGATTAGTCCTGGGTGTTCATTGGAAGGACTGATGTTGAAGCTGAAACTCCAATACTTCAGCCACCTGATGCGAAGAACTGACTCATTGGAAAAGATCCTGATGCTAGGAAAGGTTGAGGGCAGGAGCAGAAGGGGACGACAGAGGATGAGATGGTTGGATGGTATCACCAACTTGATGGACATGGGTTTGGGTGGACTCCGGGAGTTGGTGATGGACAGGGAAGCCTGGCGTGCTGCGGTTCATGGAGTTGCAAAGAGTTGGACACAACTGAGTGACTGAACTGAACTGAACTGAACTGATCCAGATTAAAATGTGATGGGAGGGCTGAAGTGCTTCGCATGTGGTCTAACCTGGAAGAGGAAAAGACATAAAGGAGGGAACCCTATGTATGTAGATTAATAAATAAATAAAATATTGTTACCATATTAACAATAGGTCAGGACAGTTGGGGAGAGAACATCACGGGCTATGGAGTCAGGCTACTTGGGTTTGAATTCTGGCTCTACCACTATGCAGATTGAGGTGTTTCATTGACCTTTTCGAAATCTCAGCATCATCACCTGTGAAAAGGGTTAATATTAGTATCTACCGTAAAGAAGTGTTGTCAAAATTAAGTCAGACTGCCTATCTAGCACAGGGTAGCTTAAACAAGTGTGGTCTGGAGACCCCTGAAGAGTTTTATTGGGTGGGGGTCTGTGAGGTCAAAAGAGGTTTCATGATGATATTAAGATATTATTTGCCCTTTCATCCTTATTCTCTCATAAATATACAGTGGAGGTTTCCAGAGGCTACATAATGTGTAACAGTATCACAGACTGAATGCAGAAGCAATTAGGAGAACACACCTATCTTTCTTTATGCTGGTTGTTCTAAAAAATTGCAAAAATATAAAATAATCCCACCTTTCTAATTTTTCTTGGAAAAAATAGGTATCTTTCATAAAATATGCATTTTTGTTTAACATGTCATATGTTCTATTATTGCAATTTTAAGTACACAAATAATTATTTAACACAATCTTAGTTTGAATTTCCAATATGGCAAACACTGGTAGCTCTGACTCACACAAACCAAAGCTATTTGGGGTTGCCAATTATTTTTAAGACTATGGTTCTAAAAATAAAGAGAAAATATATTTCTGCCTTAGTTTGCTATTGCTACACAACTGTTGTAACAAAACACCATGAACTTGGTGACTTAAAAACAACATTCTTATTATCTTCTTGTGTCCCCAGGACTGAGTTCTTTCTGGAGGCTCCAGGGGACAATTTACTTCCTTGTCCTCTGCAGCTCTGAGACTGCCTCCATCTCATGGTGTGTGTCCTCCTTCCTCTGTCTTCAAAACACTGGGCTGACCTGAATAATCCAGGACACTCTCCCCATCCTAAGATCCTTAACGTTACCACACCTGCAAAGTCTCCTTTGCCATATAAGATATCATAGGTTCTGGGGATTAGGACATGGGCATCTTGGGGGCCATTATTCAGCCTACCACAATTCCATTGAGTTTTTCTACAAATTGGATCCTTAACAGAAAAACAAACAAAAAGCCAACTAAAATCTGTAATTATAGTATATATCAGTTTGAATGCAGATACACCTTTTTTACTCATTTTCTCAACAGAGATTTCTATAAAAGTCTTTGCACAGACTTCAATCAGCAGTTTAAGAGTCCCCTCCTCCTCCACCTGATATCTTCTTTACCTCCCTCAGGAGGGTTCCCTCTTCTCAGCATCTGCACTGAACTTGGACCAGAGTAAGAGCTCCATAATTGTTAGCTGACATTATTTCAATTACTTTTCCATGTCTCTTCCCTCTCCTAGGTCTAAGCCACCATCCTCTAAAGCATGTTTCACAAAACACTTGTCCCATGAGATGCCACTGCATAAAAACAGTTCTACAGTCAAAACATTTCATGAAATACTACATATTTTATCCTCCCACATGGAGATTCATGGTGCACATTAGCATATTAAAGGCTCTGAGAAGTCCTGCAGTGTCCAGGGGTGAAGGTGAGGTTAGTTTAAAACAGTGTTTTTCAAATGTATTTGCCCAAAGAATCTTTTTTTCATATAAAATTAATTACCATTCTATTTTTAGAAACACTACTCCAAGCTCCTTGGGATATGGGCCAAATTGTGTCCTTCTTTTGTCTTCTGTGACTGGACTGCCTCTGAGAGGTACTTGATGAGTATATGTCATATGAACGTATTGAAAAGAGGAAAACCAAGTTGATAACACAAGATCTCTTCCCTTAAGTGGTTACAAATGAGGAAGACATATGTATAAATAATCATTTATGTAGTAGTAGGTAAGTGAAAAAGCGATATAACTCAGGATTGTTAATAAGAAGAGAAAATCTAACACAAATGCTGGAAGCCAACCTAAGAGTTAAACAAAACTGAAAGAGGTAATTCAAGTGGCCCTTTGAACTTGGTGGACTGCCCTCTCTACAAAAGGGAAAAGGAAAATTAGATCTGTGTAGCGGAGAGTGGAACAGAAAGAAAGAGCTGTCTTCAGATAAAGAATGAAAATTATAATAGAAAAGATTAAGCAAGGGTTGAAATTCTGAGTCAGGTCTCTACTGCACCCCAAGTGATGGCTGAAACCCAGTACTCACATCCAATTGTCCCTGTGAACTGCAGGCAGTCACTTTGAGGGAGTGAACCTGCAGCTTGCTGCCAAAGGCTGGACATAAACTTTTCAATCCCAACCACTGTCATTTATCAGAAATGAAGGTTCTCTTGACATGGGAAGCAGCGCTGGCCCCACTCTGAGATGGCGGCAAAGGCCAGGGCAATCACTGGTTGGACCAGTCACGCTGGCAATGCTCCGTGGCCTCACTGGTTTCCTCTGTCAGTTGACTTCGAGAGCTAATTCAACCAAAGTCAGGAAGGGGCAGAAGGCAGTCTTACCTACATGCTCTGTTAAAGTCATGATGTAGAGGGAGAAACAAACAAAACTATGTCCAACAAGAAGAAAAAGAAGTTGGTATGGCTCTGTGGCAGTGGCAAAGGATTTGGGGGTCACCAGGATGATTTGGGTTTGAAATTCTGGCTCTGTTGATCCTGATTGTGTGCAAGTTACTTAATATCTATGAGCCTGTGTCTTCGGTTGATAAATTGAATTTATCTTCTTAGGGTTGTTGAAAGTCCTAGAAAGAAGATTTAGAAAGTGTACATAATAGGCACTCAATACATAATAGTAGGACAGCACTTATAATCAATAACATTTGTTAATTAATATACAGACATCCTGGAATGTGAAGTCAAATGGGCCTTAGGAAGCATCACTATGAACAAAGCTAGTGGAAGTGATGGAATTCCAGTTATTTCAAATCCTGAAAGATGATGCTGTGAAAGTGCTGCACTCAATATGCCAGCAAATTTGGAAAACTCAGCAGTGGCCACAGGACTGGAAAAGGTCAGTTTTCATTCCAATCCCAAAGAAAGGCAATGCCAAAGAATGCTCAAACTACCGCACAATTGCACTCATCTCACATGCTAGCAAAGTAATGCTCAAAATTCTTCAAGCCAGGCTTCAGCAATACGTTAACCATGAACTTAGATGTTCAAGCTGGTTTTAGAAAAGGCAGCGGAACCAGAGATCAAATTGCCAACATCCGCTGGATCATCGAAAAAGCAAGAATGTTCCAGAAAAACATCTATTTCTGCTTTATTGACTATGCCAAAGCCTTCAACTGTGTGGATCACAATAATCTGTGGAAAACTGTTCAAGAGATGGGCATACCAGACCACCTGACCTGCCTGTTGAGAAACCTGTATGCAGGTCAGGAAGCAACAGTTAGAACTGGACATGGAACACCAGACTGGTTCCGAATAGGGAAAGGAGTACGTCAAGGCTGTATGTTGTCACTGCGCTCATTTAATTTATATGCAGAGTGCATCATGAGAAATGCTGGGCTGGAGGAAGCACAAGCTGGAATCAAGATTGCCGGGAGAAATATCAATAACCTCGGATAGGCAGATGACATCACCCTTATGGCAGAAAGTGAAGAAGAACTAAAAAGCCTCTTGATGAAAGTGAAAGAGGAGAGTGAAAAAGTTGGCTTAAAACTCAACATTCAGAAAACTAAGATCATGGCATCTGGTCCCATCACTTCATGGCAAACAGATGAGGAAACAATGGAAACAGTGGCTGATTTTATTTTTCTGAGCTCCAAAATCACTGCAGATGGTGATTGCAGCCATGAAATTAAAAGACGCTTACTCCTTGGAAGGAAAGTTATGGCCAACCTAGACAGCATATTAAAAAGCAGAGACATTACTTTGTCAACAAAGGTCCGTCTAGTCAAGGCTATGGTTTTTCCAGTGGTCATGTATGGATGTAAGAGTTGGACTATAAAGAAAGCTGAGTGCTGAAGAATTGATGCTTTTGAACTGTGATATTGGAGAAGACTCTTGAGAGTCCCTTGGACTGCAAGGAGTTCCAACCAGTCCATCCTAAAGGAGATTAGTCCTGGGTGTTCAATGGTAGGACTGATGTTGAAGCTGAAACTCCAATACTTTGGCCACCTCATGCGAAGAGCTGACTCATGGGAAAAGACCCTGATGCTAGGAAAGGTTGAGGGCAGGAGGAGAAGGGGACGACAGAGGATAAGATGGTTGGATGGCATCACTGACTTGATGGACGTGGGTTTGGGTGGACTCTGGGAGTTGGTGATGGACAGGAAGGCTTGGCGTGCTGCGGTTCATGGGGTCGCAAAGAGTCAGATATGACTGAGCGACTGAATTGAACTGAACTGAATATGTATTATATTCATGTAATAAAATATAAATAGCAAAATATAATAGATAGTAAATGCTAAGTTTATTATAAATAAATCAAATAATTTATCAATGATAGTGAGGTAACATCTGTGAATTACTAACCTTTGTTCCCCTACTCCTTTTATCCCATAACTGTATTTCCCATTGGGGAAATTGTCTATTCTGGGTCACTGCCTCAGGGAATAGAAAAGCAGAGAAAAAGAAGGCTCTTCTGGAGTTTTTACTCTGAAAGTCAGACAATGAAGGAATGGAAAGGAAGACTCAAGTCACAGACAGTGCTGACAACATGGTAGCTACTGGCGCTAAGTTTCTACTGAATGGCTGACTGTGTGTACAGTGTAAGTGCACGCTGCATGCTAGATTTCAGAAAAAGGGACTCAAAATACTTCACTGTTTTTAAAAACTGATCACATGTCAAAATAACAATATGCTACTGGGCTGAGTAAAGTATACTGGAAATATTAATTTTACCCATTTCCTTTAAAAATAAATCTATTAGAAAGTTACATATGTGGCTCATGTTATATTTCTGTTGAACAGCACTGGTCAAGACAATGAAGGAATAGGAAGGATTCATGACATAAACAATAAATTCAGGAGAAAATGTATTCAGTTAGAGCAAGGGATTTTTTCGCTCCTAAAATCAGAAAAGAACTCTCGACCTGTGTGAGAGGGGTCAAAGGCATGCCAAGAGGGCTAAGATGCAGGTTTATTTCTTTGACCTAGATGACCTCTAACTCTCTAGCTTAATCCTCGGAGAAGGGAGGATACTTTCTCCAGAGAGAGCTTGGGGACCAAGAGGCAAAGATCCCCAACTTTGCCAGACAGAGTTCATATGTGGCAGCAAGAGTCTAGAAAAGAGACGACCTTCATTAGGTTCACTGCACTCCAGGAGAAGAAACCTCCAGCACCTTGGAGCGGTATAGACACAGGAGAGTAACTGCTGGATCAGAAGAAGCTTTACAGGTGGGATCTTTATTATAATAATTACTAAGGCACAGCAGGCTAATAAAGAGGTGGGATGAGGTGTATGTGAGAGAGAAAGAAAGTACATCTGATGACATATATATGACTGTTTTAAAAAGTGAAAAAAGAGAATTACATGGTATTGGTTCAATATGAGCTGTTGGTAAGAAATATTTACGCATTCCAGTGGTTACATGGTGCAATATCCAGGTGGATATTAAATGTTCTGTGACAAATCTGCAATGATGGTACTGACACTATAAATATCTCATTAACAGAGCACCACCACCTATAAAAAGAAAGCTGTTACTGACTGCATTCATGTGGTTGCCATATTTTCTCGAGAGTTTTACAAACATTTAGATTTGTGTAATTCAAGGGAAAAACAATCTGTCCTGGAGGAAGTTGCCAAGAGCTCATGAGGCTTTCAGTTCTTCATGTGTGTCATAAGAGCTCATGTAACAGGTTTTTCTGCTTGTATTTGTTTCACTGCTTAATTCAATCAGTTTCAATTTACATTTTTATCCCATCTTTAGTTATAAAGCACCAAATAAGAACTTAAAATCCCTCAATTCAAAAACAATAAAAAATGTCAAACTTGCAAGGTTGTTTAAAAAATAATCATTATTTTGCTAAATATTTGCCAGCATCAAATATGCTAATTAGCTCTTTTTCCCACTGCCACCCCTCCCCCCACAAACTCTCCTGATCATTTCACTAGTTTCTCCCAAATGTGATTGAGGACTCTCACACAGTCTCTGCAATGATGTTCTTAGCCATTTTCTGCAAACTTTATCAAATTACTTTGGGTCATTCACTCATTTAGTTCAGTAAAAAATTTACTGAGAATTAAAACTGCTAACACGGTCCTAGTACCTAAAACAATCTATATATTTAATGTGATCCTCATCAAATTACCAATGACTTTTTAAAATTTTACAGATCTATAACAAATAATCTTCAGATTTACATGGAACCATAAAATACCGGGAATTAGCAAAACAATCCTGCAGAAAAATAATAAAGCAGGAGGCATAATCTCTGAAGGTTTCAGATAATACTACAAAGCTACAGTAGTCAAAACAGTGTGGTACTGATACAAAAACAGACATATGGATCAATGGAACAGAACAGAGAACCCAGAAATAAATCCATGCATCTATGGTCAATTAACAATGGGGAAAAGAGAGTCTCTTCAGGAAGTTGTGGTGGGAAAGCCAGAGAGCCAAATGTAAATCAATGAAGTTAGAACATACCCTCTCACCATACACAAAAATAAACTCAAAATGACTTAAGGAGTTAAACATAAGACATGACACCATAAAATTCCTAGAAGAGATTATAGGCAAAACATCCCCTGACATCTACTGTACCAATGTTTTCTTAGGTCAGACTCCCAAGGCAACAGAAATAAAAACAAAAATAAACAAATGGGATCTAATCAAATGTACAGGCTCTTGCACAGCAAAGGAAATGATAAGAAAAGACAATCTAGACAATGGGAAAAAATGTCTGCAAACAATGCAACCAATAAAAGCTTAATTTTCAAAATATACAAACAGCTCATACAACTCAAGACCAAAAATACCCAAACAATCCAATCAAAAAATGGTCAGAAGATCTAAATAGATATTTCCCCAATTAAGACACACAAATGGCCAATAGGCACATGAAAAGATGCTCAACATCACTAATTATTAGAGAAATGCAAATCAAAACTACAATGATGAACCACCTCATGCGACAGAATGACCATCATTAAAAACTCTACAAATAGTGCTCGCTTCGGCAGCACATATACTAAAATTGGAATGATACAGAGAAGATTAGCATGGCCCCTGCACAAGGATGACACGCAAATTCGTGAAGCATTCCATATTTTTACTCAGCCATTAAAAAGAATTCATTTGAATCAGTCCTAATGAGATGGATGAAACTGGAGCCCATTATACAGAGTGAAGTAAGCCAGAAAGATAAAGAACATTACAGCATACTAACACATATATATGGAATTTAGAAAGATGGTAACGATAACCCTATATGCAAAATAGAAAAAGAGACACAGAAATACAGAACAGACTTTTGAACTCTGTGGGAGAAGGTGAGGGTGGGATGTTTCGAAAGAACAGCACGTATACTATCTATGGTGAAACAGATCACCAGCCCAGGTGGGATGCCTGAGACAAGTGCTCGGGCCTGGTGCACTGGGAAGACCCAGAGGAATCGGGTGGAGAGGGAGGTGGGAGGGGGGATCGGGATGGGGAATACGTGTAAATCTATGGCTGATTCATATCAATGTATGACAAAACCCACTGAAATGTTGTGAAGTAATTAGCCTCCAACTAATAAAAAAAATAAAAAAAAAAAACACTCTACAAATAATAAGTGTTGGAGAGGATGTGGGGAAAAGGGAACCTTCCTATGCTGTTGGTGGGAATGTAAGTTTTGGTATACCCACTGTGGAAAACAGTAGGGAAGTTCCTCAGAAAGGTAAAAATAGGGTTACTATATGATCCAGCAATCCCACTCCTGGGCATAAACTCTGATATTAAAACACGCATGTACCCCTATGCTCACAGCAGCACTATTCACCATAGCTAAGACTTGCAAACAACCTAAATGTCCATCCACAGATGACTACATAAAGAAGAGCAGTGACGTAAATGCCATTTGCAGCAACACAGATGCAACGAGAGAGTATCATACTAAGTGAAGTAAGTCAGAAAGACAGACAAATATCATATGGTATCAGTTACATGTGACATCTAAAATACGATACACATGAACCTATCTATGAAACAGAAACAGACTAATGGACATAGAGAACAGGCTTGTGGTGGCCGAGTCGGAGCACTGGGGAGAGGTGGAGTGAGAAGTTGGGGTTAGGTGATGTAAGTTATTGCACGTGGAATGGATAAACAACAAGGTCCTACTGTATAGCACACAGGAGTATATTCAGTATCCTACAAAAAGACATAATGGAAAAGAATAAATAAAAAAGGATGTATATATATGTGTGTGTGTATATATATATAACTGAATCATTTAGCTGTACAGCAGAAATGAACACAGTATAAACCAGCTGTATAAAAAAGAAAGGTCACCTAATGCCTATCATGTGCCAGGGGCTGTTGCAAGCACCACGGATCCAATGGGGAACAAAACAGGTCCACCTTCTGCCTTCATGAAGCAAACAACAAGCAAATCGTCATCAACTGGGCTAAGAAGGAACACTAGATCTACATTTTGAACATGGCTTCTTTCTGGTGGCTTTTGTTCAACCTAGTGTTTGTAGCTAGCCATTGGGACATTGAATAATGTCTACTACCTATCAAGGCAAGAGACCTGGGGTTTTAAAACATGCTCATTATTTTATAACCCATTATTCCCCTTCTACATGTAAGGAAAACAGACTGCAAGTTCATGTAGCCAACCAAGATTGGTCCTAACTTCTCTGTTTTATTGCTTTCCTCTCAGAAATTATTAACTGAATGGTATCTACTTGATTCTTATTTCATTTGGTTTTAGGACCAATCTTTAGCCTTCATTTTAACCTTGGTACAGCTTTCCCCTAGGAAGCAAACCTGTGCTTGTGACAGCAACCATCACCTCTATGACCCTAGCCTCTGGAGTCACTTAGCCCTGGGGAGTTATAAACTACCCTAATTGCCTATAGTCAAAATGACTTTGTAAAGAGAAGTCTAGAGGACAGAGAACAAAGAACAAATGGGATCACATCTGCAATCTAGAAATACTAGTACAGAACAAATTGAAGAGGGGATGTCAAATTGGGAGCAAGGAGAAAAATGAGGAAGGCATTAAAATAATGCAGGAGACAAGTGACAGGACCTGTGGCAAAAGGCATTGCCAGTAAGAATGTAAAGGAAGCTATAGCTTCATTACAATCGTTACAGGTACGAGTTTATAGCAATTATTCATGGAGGGGAAAATGTGTCTGATCACTAATGAAGTCCCGTTTCAAGTGGGCAGAAGGAGGAACATGGGCAAAAGAAATGGAGAAGGTGTAACCACAAGGGCAGAAAGAAAACCAGGAGAGGGGCATCACAGAACAGAAAGTGTTCTTAAAGAGGAGGAGCAGTAGACAGAGGAACAATTACTAAAGAAGTCAAGAAGGAGAGCAAAGAAAATATATCGATTGTCTTTGGCAACATGGCGGTGACTGAAAACTCTATACTAAGTGACTGATGTGGTGGATTGATGACAAAGGAAGCCAGATTGCAGCTGACTCAGCAACTCAGCCTCTTTTGCATCCTGGAGTAATGGAAAGCATGGGATGAAGGGTCATTCCTATGCAATTACAGAAACTGCTGGAATACAGACATCAGATGGAGGCAATTCTTACAAGAAGCTTGGTTTGATAACATAGAACGTTTTCAATTTATACACATGTTGTCTTTGACTCACTAGAAATGATATGAATACAAAAACTTCAGCACTGTGACTGCCCTCAACTGTTTGTACATCTTGACTGCCATCCAGTCTGTCTGGCCAAAATCAACTAAGCAATTATGCACGTGGGTGTGATAGCAATATACCAAATGTTGACTGTCCTCAACCAAGAGATAGTAATGAAAAGTTCTGCTAATTAGGTCCTGTTTGTATTTCTATAATCAAAACTAACTACCTGTTTTATTCAATGATATGCTTTATTAATTATCATTGGTGTACTTGTTTCTCAGCACATTTTAAGCATCTTCAATACTTTGTCTATCTTCTGGGTACCCTTACCAGCCAAGATTTTGCTTGTATTAAAAAAGCAATAGATATATGGAACACAATGTGTTCATTACATAAGTTATTCCCCTGCCCTCTTTTGATCTTTCCCTGAGAAACTTGGTCCTAGGCTTGTCAAATTTAATGTCAGAAGGGATAAATTTAAAGATATTATTAAGTGAAGCAGTTCTCATACCAGGAGTAGGGAGAAGGCTTTTTTGTGGAACACTGGGATTTTATTTTATTTATAAGACATATTTGAATATCACTATCAAATGCATTTCTGCAGGACAACTGAGGTCCTTAAGACTTTTCATATGTGGCTTCTATGACAACAGAATGCCTATAACATATAGTTTTTCAGAAAAAAGAGACTTTCAGCTTCTATCATGGTAAGTGCCAAGTCTTTGAAAGAGTGATTAGTGGTCTGTAGTTGAATTAGGGCAATATCTCCAGCTCTGAATGGAAAAGACTGAAGTCCAGATTGGGACAAGGAACTATCATAGGATTGCTAAGTGTGAAAACAGCCAAGTTAGAGCTGGACTTTCAGTCTCCTATGTCTTCCCACTGACCTCTACCCTTACTCCGTGTTGGAAAGGCAAGTATGATGATTACTTTTAAATGTTACCTTGACTGGGCTAACCGTGGAAAGTTCTTCAAGAGACAGGAATACCAGACCACCTGACCTGCCTACTGAGAAATCTGTATGCAGGTCAGGAAGCAACAGTTAGAATTGCACATGGTACAACAGATGGGTTCCAAATCAGGAAAGGAGTATGTCAAGGCTGTATATTGTCACCCTGCTTATTTAACTTACATCCAGAGTACATCATGAGAAATGTTGGACTGGATGAAGCATAAGCTGGAATCAAGTTTCCCAGGAGAAATATCAATAACCTCAGATATGCAGATGACACCACCTTTATGGCAGAAAGCAAAGAGGAACTAAAGAGCCTCTTGATGAAAGTGAAAGAGGAGAGTGAAAAAGGTGGTTCAAAACTCAACATTCAGAAAACTAAGATCATAGCATCCAGTTCCATCACTTCATGGCAAGTAGATGGGGAAACAGTGGAAACATTGAGAGGCTTTATTTTGGGGGGCTCCAAAATCACTGCAGATGGTGATTGTAGCCATGAAATTAAAAGACTCTTGCTCCTTGGAAGAAAAGCTATGACCAACCTAGACAGCATATTAAAAAGCAGAGACATTACTTTGCCAACAAAGGTCCATCTAGTCAAAGCTATGGTTTTTCCAGTAGTCATGTATGGATGTGAGAGTTGGACTATAAAGAAAGCTGAGTGCTGAAGAATTGATGCTTTTGAACTGTGGTGTTGGAGAAGACTTGAGAGTCCCTTGGACTGCAAGGAGATCCAACCAGTCCATCCTAAAGGAGATCAGTCCTGACTATTCACCGGAAGGACTGATGCTGAAGCTGACACTCCAATACTTTGGCCACCTGATGTGAAGAACAGACTCACTGGAAAAGACCCTGACGTTGGGAAAGATTGAAAGCAAAAGGAGAAGTGGTTGGCAGAAGAAGAGATGGTTAGATAGCATCACTGACTCAATGGACATGAATCTAAGCAAACTCCGGGAGACAGTGAAGGACAGGGGAGTGTGGTATGCTACAGTCCATGGGGCTGCAAAGAGTTGGACACTACTGAGCAACTGAACTGAACTGAACTGACTGGACTAAAGGATACCTGGATCACAGGTAAAACGTTATTTCTGGGTGTGTCTGTGGCGGTGCTTCAGGAAGAGATTCGCATTTGAATCTGTAACTGGAGTAAAGATGGCCCTCACCACTAGGGGTGGACATCATCCAATTTGTTAGGGCTTGAGTAAAACAAAAGAGCAAAGTAAGGGCAGGTACGCTCTCCTTTAGCTTGAGCTGAGACATTCATCTTCTGCCTTTGGACACTGGTGTTCCTGGTTCTTAGACATTCAGACTAAGACAGGGACTTAAACCACTGGCTCCCCTGGTTCTTGAGCCTTTGAACTCGGGCTGACTTACACCACCAGCTTCCCTGATCTTGACTATAGGTGGCAAAATTGGTGGACTTCGCAGTCTCTGTAACTGCATGAGCCAATTCCTGTAATAAATCTCCTTATATATATTTACACGTGTCCTAGACGTTCTGTTTCTTTGGAAAATTCTAACTAATACAGGGATATCTCAGGCTCTGAGGTCACACAGATTTTACTTTGAAGCCTAAATTCACTCTATACATCACTCATCTCACCTGGAAAGTGGGTTCACAGAAGGTACCATTGTACTGGCTGGGATTACTGTGATGGTTAAATGAGAAAATGTATGGAAAATGCCAAATCAGTGCTTGGCACGTGGTGACTACCCTACAAACGTCAACTGCTTTTAACAACACAGAGCAGAACTGGCTGTCACTGTGTTGGGTTTGTCCCCATCCCAGAAAAAAAGCCTAGGATCCCTATAAACTGAAACAATCAGTCATTACCAGATTGTGATCTGTTTGTTTTTCAGACACTTGCTGCTGATCAGTTTCAACTGAGACCCAGTCATAGCCATAATCAAACATCAAAGGCAGGTGGGCAATAACATACTCCCTTTTTTCTGTTGTTGTTTTCCACATAAGTGTATCTAACTGAATTAACTGGTTGGCTACTACCACATGGGAGCCTTTGACTAACTGGGACCAAATCTCTGAGACTGTTGAGCAGAGCAGTTAGGATACAGCATCATGCCTCTGTCCTACTGAACACTCCTGGTAAATCACTCAACCTCTCTGTGCCTCTGTTTCCTCATCTACAAAATGGGGATAAAAGAAGACCTACCTCTTAGGTTGTAAGCTCAAATAAGACGCTACACATAAAGTGCTGGGCTAAAGAGGGCCGCCTCCTAAGTCCTCAATAGTTGGGCCATTAGTATGATTTTTATTTCCCCTGCTGTCCCTACCATCTCACTGAGGAGCTTGGTTCTAACCAGGACCAGGATATACAAATGTCGCCTAAGGTTCACCGTGTTGTAAAGTTGGATTAACAGCATCATGCAGGCTGAGAGGAAACCCAAGATCTCTCCTCTACCGTAACACCTCCACCTTGTGACTAAGCAGGTGGGCTGTAGAGGGGGAAAGACCTTTGGGGTCTCTGGGTCACTGAGTTTATAGGCTTGGATCTCTCATAAACTGAGCTTAAAAGGATTAGAGCATGAGAGAGACCCGGTCTCTCCTGACTATAATTTCCCATCCTCTCTGTTCTCAGCCTCTCCTTGACTGGCTGGCTGTAAGAGATTTCCTCTTCTCTGACTTCTTATTTGTAAAGAGCTCCAATCTGATTCTGGATGCCGGTTCTAAAGACGATGAGGATCAGAAGAAGTCATATATGAAAATGAGATGCTCCAACTTATACTGTGCCTGTGGACCCCAGGGTGTACTTACTACACCGCGGATGGTTGGTTCTGACTTTCAAATGTCTGAATTCAGCCAGTCCTGCTCAGCAATCTTCACCTTTCCTGATTACCAGACAAAGGAATTTAATGCAGAATCATGTCTGAACGTCACTAAGAAACTCGGTTCTTACTCGCGTCTGCATCAATATTCTGTTGTTTTGAAACTTGTTGCTTAAGTAAGAGAACACTGGCTCTGGTGCTGCAGGACCTGCCTTCGTTCAATCCATATGGGCACCCCGCCCCACCCTTCCCTGCCGAGTCATTTCCTGAGACAGGCTTTAATATCAAGAAACACACTTAAAGCCTACTTTTAAAATCACTTTAACTTTTTAACCAAGAGAAGAAATAGAAAAAAAGCATAGCACTAGAGAAAAAAGATACCATTTAAGTAAAGAAATTTAAAAAATAATAATCTTAAGACGCCAAGCTTACTGATTTGGTCAAGTGAAGAACACAAGCCAAAACCTACTGGCCAATTTGGTTAAAATTTCACTGAAATGTGATTTCTACTATTTAGACCAAACTCTCAAGGAGGAGGGCCTTCATGGTGGCACAGAGATAAAAGGGTCTTCCTGGCAATGCAGGAGACACAAGAGACATGTTTTCGATCCCTGGATTGGGAAGATTCCCTGGAGAAGGTAATGGCAACCCACTCTAGTATTCTTGCCTGGAAAATTCCATGGACAAAGGAGCCTGGCAGGCTACAGTTCATGGGGTCGCAAAGACTTGGGCACTACTGAGCATGCATGCACACATTCATTCACTCAGCCTCAAGGAGGGAGATAGCTTGGTGTAATGGAAATAATATAGATATTCCTATCAGACAACTTCGGTTTGAAATTTGGCTCCATCAATCCAGCCAAGTGACATTAATCTCTTTGAGGCTGGTTCCCCAATGAGAATAGTGATAATGTATATAACCTGCATAGCCCAGTTATTCGTATTATTAATGATCATTGCTATTGTCTTTATCTCTTCTTACCCTCAATCAGTAAAGTGTTCAGTTCAGTTCAGGTGCTCAGTCATGTCTGACTCTCTGCAACCCCATGGACTGCAGCATGCTAGGCCTCCCTGTCCATCACCAACTCCCAGAATTTACTCAAACTCATGTCCACTGAGTCAGTGATGCCATCCAACCATCTCATCTTCTGTCATCCCCTTCTCTTCCTGCCTTCAATCTTTCCCAGCATCAGGGTCTTCTCCAATGAGTCAGTTCTTTGCATCAGGAGGCCAAAGTATTAGAGTTTCAGCTTCAGCATCAGTTCTTCCAATGCATATTCAGGACTGATTTCCTTTAGGATGGACTGGTTGGATCTCCTTGAAGTCCAAGGGACTCTCAAGAGTCTTCTCCAACATCATGGTTCAAAAGCATCTATTATTCGGTGCTCAGCTCAGTAAGGTAGGGAACATAACAATATTATTTCATAACTGTTGTGAAAATTATTAAATTAGATAATTCAAAGGCTACACATTCAGTGTGTATGATGTGTCAGGTACTGTTCTAAGTACTTCACATGGATTTATTTATTTACTTCTTACAACAAGACCATTTTACTGAGGATGAGGAAACTGGGGCTTAGAAAGATTAAGTACATTATGCAAGGTTGCACAATTTTAAGGGGTGAAGCTGGATTACCATATGTGAAGGGCTCAGCCAGGACCAGGCGTACAGTAGACACTCAAGAATGGGCAGTATTCATGCTGCCATATATATAGAGAACCTTTCCTAAGGGGCTGCCTTGGGAGTATCAGAATTTTGGCTGGCTGGAAATTTCACAATGGTCAGTGTGTTACTATTGATGGAAGTTCATTCTTTCATGGAATGTGGGTTTGGGGTTGGCCTGGAGGACAAAAAGAACTATCTCTGAGCTACAAACAGGAGTGGAGATATCTTTAAATAGGGGTTGAGTCAGATTCATTCAGTCAGGTGGTCCCCAAACTAATGTCACCTGTCTACAAAGAAACTGAATAACTGTCATACTTAGAAAATTTCCTGTTTAGTCCTGAGAGAATGATTATGCTGCAAAGAAGCAGTTGTTAAGACTGGCTCGGGGGGAAAAAAAATCTTCTTTTGTAAGTTACATTTTGATGGGCCAACATTAGACACAATAAAGGCAGTGATATTTAAATTGATCAGGGACAGATGTTTAACATATTTTATGTAAGAATTGTAGACAAAGTTAACTGCCAAAACAGACTGTTTCCTGAAACATTGGACAGATGGAACTAAGAAGATGTACTCCTGAGGAGTGGGAACTCCTCAAAGTGACCCTAATTTTTAAAAGAAAAAATCATTTTGATCAAAGCACTTCAGTGATTTTTAATTCTTCTGTTTCTGTACTTTGTTCACTTTGTCGTGGCTACAAAGGTATTTGGGATGCAACATTTTTCTCTCTTTGTCTCTCTCTCCCTCTCTGCGTATGTGTATGCTACACATGTGTGAGTATTCCTGGTTTCAAAAGCATGCTTTGTTTTATTTTCTATCATTCACTGTGGGAAACTGAGTGTGCTGTACACATTGTTGGCTGTCTCCCCAGCATCTGCTCCCCTCCCCACTCCTCAGCAGTCCCTGATTTCCATTTGGGGATCTGGGGTTCCAGAGATGCTGATTCTACTTCCACTTCCAGATCTTGTCACCATTCTGCTGCAAAGTCTTGCCTTTGATTGTTCCTTTTCTCATTCAGAGTAAAAAAAATAAAACAAAAAACAACAAACTCTTCATACTGGGGCTGCAAGGCTTGATGCAGTGGGGCCCTGTTACTCCAACCTCATCTGCTACAGCCTCCCACTCAGCTGTGCTCCTTTTTACCGCCCCTCTTGCTCTTCCTTAAACATTCCAGGCACTGCTATATCTGCCAATACTCTCCCACCTCTAGGACTTTAACTCTCTGACCTGTTAGAATAAAGCAACTGAGTTGACCAGTTTCCCCTAAATCCCTCATTTGGCTCACAGGGAAAAAAAAAAAATCCTGATACAATCAGAGTAATGTTAATTAAATTAATTAATTAAATCAGATTACTTTCTGTGAGAAATGGGAACACATTTTCATTCCCACTAATGCTTTAAGAGGAATGTTCACCAACATTCTGCCCCGATGTATATGAAGTCTTTCTTCTTGTGTTCTTAAAGAACAATACACAATTCAGTGGTGCAGAGAAAGCCTGGTTGAGAGCAACTGCAAGAGTTATTTACTGGGTGGGGTTGCAGTCTTGCTTTGGCTATTCTGCTGATATTCACTTAATGAAACTGACAAATAAAAACATCTGAAAGTATGCCAACCAATGCCTGCTTCACCAATCCAGCTTTCTGGCTTGCCTTAAGTAATTTTAATAAAATACATTAACTGTACCAGTGTCTTGAAAGAATTCATGCTCTGTAAGCTAGCTCTCTCAATTGCTCTAAGTTTTGGAAATAGGCCCGTGAATTTAATGAACTACTTAAAATAATACTTCAGGAGACTTAAATCTTGATAATTATGCAAGGAGTTGTATTTCAGGTATATTACATGTTTTGAAAATGACGCATTTTGCCTAGAATTCTGACTGTTGTATGTGCAATGAGCTATGGTCACCAGGATTGAATTTAAATCAAGTTTTCAATTCACAGATGACCCAAAATGAAATTCATGCAACTAACAGTAGGGAGGGATGGTGCTACCACTCTCGAGTTTGCCTTATAATGATGCTGTTTAATTTCCTGTTTTAAAGAAAGAACCTGAATGGAATTTCTTCTTCAGGGATTATTTGGTTTAAACCTGATCCTCTCACATGCCTTCCTAAATCCCTCCTTTGAGGATTTGGACTCTGGACTCACCTGAAGGTATCGTTTCAGTTCTTGGATGAGAGACACGCTCTTCATCATCCCAAAGCAATCCGAGAAAGTCCTTCTCTGCCACAAATGGCACCTGCAAGTGTACAAAGCCCACTTTGTTCTGTGAGAAATGAAAACAGATTTTAGCAGTGCATCCTTGGATTGAAGTAGGAAGAACTTATACAGGGACATTAACGCAAGTCAGAATCATTAACATTCATAACAATAGCCACTGCTGCTGTTTATGCAGTTGGTGTTCAATGTACCTGGGTCTTGTTTCATTCAATAACATAATATCTGCATTTGCCAGTACTCTTGCTCTGGACTTTTTTGCTATTAAATTCAGTGAGGACTATTAGTAGTCAAACAAGTGTAAGGTTAAAGCCTTCATTACTTCTTTTGCCATGGGTGGTTAGTGGAGCAAAAGACCTCCTGGCCTATCCACCCTATCTTTCCAGTGGAAAGATAGCTCCTTGATAACAATGAAGGGTCAGTGTCTAAGCAATTTCTTTGGGATTGTGTATAGGTTGGTTTTAGCAATTCAGACAAGGATGACTCATTTTGATCCACAACAGAAAAAATACATGCAAGTCAACTTATTCAAAAGTTTATTGACTAGACATAGTTATATAGATAGGAATTTCTATACAGCATCAAGTTAAGCAAGCAACTCCAACAAATTCAATTAATCATTGTGAGGCTAAACCAAGAGTAATTTAAGATAAAAAAAAAAACACCATTAGGAGAAATAAAAAAGTATAGTCTGATAAGATAACAGTACAATGTATTCTACTCCCATAGCTCAGGGTTTCCAATGACTAGATGGTACCTATGCACACAGCAAGAGCTTCACAGGTCTGTGAAACCCTGCCTGGAACATAGCTTTCTTAGAAGAATTCAGAATTAAAAGCCAGAGTAATCTAGTTCTAATAATGAATATCAAGTTTTAAGTGAATATTTGAGTAACTCACTTATTAGGTTACTATGAAGTGACCCTTAATCATACATTAATATAACAGTCCATGGAATTTCAAATCATTCATCTAGAAGCCACAAGAGAAAAAAAATACTAAAAATGTTAACTTCTTATTTTGAGACAATCGTAGATTCATACACAGTTGTGAGAAATATGATGGAGAGGTCCAGTGTACTTTTTACTCAGTTTCCCCAAATGGTAATATCTTGTAAAACAATAGTACGATGTCACAACCACAATATTGACACTGATACAATCAAGATACAAAATATTTCCATCAACACAACAATCTCTCAAGTTGTCCTTTTGTAGCCATACCCACTTCTCTCCCACCTCCAACCTTTTCATCTCGGGCTACCAGTAATCTGGTCCCCATTTCTATAAGTTTCTCATCTCAAGAGTTCTAATCAATGGGATAATATAGTAAGTAATCTTTTGGGAAACTGCCAAATTATTTTCCAGAATGACTGTACCATTTTACATTCTTACTGAGATATACAAGTGATCTATTTCTGTATATCCTCTCCAGCATTTGGTGTTGCCTCCATTTATTTTAATTTTAGTCATTCTGATAGATATGTAGTGATACTTACTGAGGTTTTAATTTGGATTTCTCTAACGACTGATGTTGAATGGTTTGCCTTGGAAAAGAATTGAGATCATTCTGTCATTTTTGAGACTGCACCCAAGTACTGCATTTCAGACTCTTTAGTTGACTATGAGGGCTACTCCATTTCTTCTAGAGGATTCTTGCTCACAGTAGTAGATATAATGGTCATCTGAATTAAATTTGCCCATTTCCATCCATTTTAGCTCACTGGTTTCTAAAATGTTCACTCTCGCCATTATATAATAATAGCTGCTACAAAGCCTTGGCCAGATACTTTCAATATGTGTATCAATGTGGTATTGAGGTCCGTTGATTGCTTTTCCAATGCAGTTTAAGGTTTTTCTCATCCTCTGTATGGCCAGTAATTTGGATGTATTTTGAATATTATATTATAAAATTCTGTGTCTTTGAATCTGATGAAAATTATTGATACTTTTGTTTTAGTAGGCAATCAAACTGGTTAGGCTCAGATGACAAATTTCAATCTATGAGCACTGTTTCTAATATCTTTTTAATTTTCAAAGCCTTTGCAGTACTATTAAGATCTGTCCCCCATCTGTGTCACTCAGTGGTTAGTCTGGAACCC
Organism: Dama dama; assembly: GCF_033118175.1. Classification (NCBI taxonomy): domain Eukaryota; kingdom Metazoa; phylum Chordata; class Mammalia; order Artiodactyla; family Cervidae; genus Dama; species Dama dama. The sequence goes on along the minus strand of NC_083704.1, from coordinate 39,494,152 downwards.
TATCCAAGGCCTATCAGTTAGTTCAATTCTCACAAGTCTTCGATCTGCTGATTAGAATCAGACTCCTGCATACATAAGTCAGGGGAAGCCCATGTCTTCATAAATCACTTCATGGGTTTCTGTTTTTCTTTGAGTTCTCCTCTCCAATCTCCTAGGTGCTTTCATTTTCCTTGGGTTCCTCTTTTGGCCTCTGGCCTGAGAGCTGGGCTTTAGTTACCCTTTCTGTCTTGCACATTTGTGACTACACCCATGTTCTAGGCCCAAGTGGCAAAGGACAGAGAAGGAACCAAGGCAATGGAAGTGCTGTCCCACTCTCTCGGGACCACATTTCCATCACTGACGAGAAAGGTGCCCTTCCCTAGAGTTTTGGTTCCTGCTAGCTCCAGGCCCAGTTTTTGTCACTGTTATCATGGGAATGTCTACAGAACATGGTGGGAATGAACCAAGAGAAGGAAAAGAAGGTAAAACCATTTTCCACACTGTCTCCAGCATCAGAAGTCCCTTTTCCCTTCTTCTCAAGTTTGGAGTAGAAGGCTTCTTCTGGAGCACTCTCTGTACCCCCAGGGCTCTCTATGGGGTTTCAGGTTGTACTGTGTTCAGCCATGGTGATGTTCAAAGGGAAAAAAATAATAAACTCACAACCATTTTGGTGGCATTTCAAATTCTAGTCTTCTTCCCTAAACTACCTGGTACTAATTACTTTTCAGAGTCCTCAGATAGCTGCTCCATGCATTCTGCTCATATTTGACAGTTGAGTTCAATGGGAGATATAGCATAGAATGTGCTTACTCCATCTTAACTGGAACATGACCCTTAAAACATGCATTTTCAAAAAAATTCAGTGGAATATAGTTGATTTACAATGTTGTATTAGTTTCAGGAGTACAGAAAAATAGTTTCATTTATACATATACATATATCCACTCTTTTAAAAAAATATTCTTTTAAAAAATATTCTTTTCCAATATAGTCCATTACAGGGTATTGAACAAAGTTTCCCTGTGCTAAACAGCAGGTTCTTTTTAGTTATCTATTTTATATACAGTACAGTGTATATGTCAATCCCCATCTCTCAGTTTATCCATCTACCTGCTTATACCCTGGTAACCATAAGTTTGTTAAAACATGCATTTTTTAAAAATCTATTCAACATCTATCATAAAAAGTCCTACACCATATTTGAGAATTACCAGTCAAAAGCAAGGTGGCTTTTTCCTAAGAAAAGAACAATGGGTTTATCAGTCTTTTAGTCACGACATAGGTACCATTAATTTAAAACTTACGTCTGAAGATCTTAGATTTGCTAAGCATCTTTAAAAAACTATATACCTGGATGATACTATTTTAGCTCTTGGTTGAAATTTACTCAAGACAGTGATTAAAAACAGACTTTGGTTTTTATCCAAAGCAGAGAAGAGAAAAAGTAATCTAAAGTTTGCTTTGTTATCTTCTACAGTTGTACTTTGGAGGACATTGCCCATTTTGTTCCATGCTGTTTAAACAAAACATTCCTCTTTGAATTTCATGTAAAGAAAAGGTTCATCACTTCTTATGAACTCACATGCCTCTTCTACAACTTTTCTTTTTTCCATGCCTTTCAGGAATATAAGAACCTCATATAGAACCTCATATAGTCTTTGTTCTGGCTCTTGTGTCACTGGTTCTCCTTAGCTAGTATTCTCAGAACAACTGCTTTTCCTCTATCATATTACATGCGGCTTATTAGTTTATACTTATTTTATTGATAGAAACTAAGTCATAAGTGAATGAGAGGCAATGGTAGGATTATTAATCTCTCTCCTTTTTCTTTGCCATTTCTTTTTGACTTTTTCTAAATCATGCTTTAAAAATAATGTTTTTTGATGAATACATAAGACTTTATAATATAATTTTATCTCTTTTGTATATTCTTAAAATTCCTCACAATAAAAATTAAAAGTTAAAAATTAATGAAATTATAATAACAGTGTGGCACTGGTACAAAAATAAAAAGATAATTACTGAGATAGGATAGGTAGTCTTGATGCAGATCTAGCTAGCACATTGCTGACATATATTGATAGGTTGAAGATGCAATCATAAGTCAGTAGGAAAGCAATCATAAGTTACAGCCACTGTGGAAAAGAGCATAAGGTTCCTCAGAAAACTAAAAACAGAATTACCATATGATCCGGCAATCCCTCTTCTGGGCATATATTCAGAAAAAAGCCCAATCTAAAAAGATACACACACTTCTGTGTTCACAGCAGCACTATCCACAGCAGTCAAGACATGGAAATAACATAAATGTCCATCAACAGATAAATGGATAAAGAAGATGTGGTACATAATATATAGTGGAATACTACTCAGTTTAAAAAGAATGAAATAATACCATTTGCCACAATGTGGATTGACCTGGAGATTATCATACTAAGTGAAGTTAGAAAGAGCAAGACAAACACCATAAAACTTATGATATAACATATGTGGCATCTAAAACATGATACAAATGAACCTATCTAGAAAACAGAAACAGACTCACAGGCATAGAGAACAGAACTGTGGTTGCCAAGGTGGAGGGTGGGGAGAGGAATCGATCAGGAGTTCGGGATCAGCAGATGTAAATTAATATAGACAGGACAGATAAACAACAATGTCCTATTGTATAGCACAAGAACTGTATTCAGGGTCTTATGGTAAACCATAAAGGAAAAGAATATAAAAAAAAATGTGTGCATGTGTATCTACATCTATAGGTAGATATATAATACATGCACATAACTGAATCACTGTGCTGTATAGCAGAAATTAATACAACATTGCAAATCAATGATACTTCAAAACAACAAAAACAAAAACCAAAAAAAATACATCAGTGGGAAAGATTTTTTTTTTGTACAAATAGATATCTGGTAATGCATTAGTTGTTTGTGGGAAAAATTTTTTCTTTTCATTGAATACAAAACCTGAAAATCAATTCTAGGTACATATAAGAGTTAAATGGAAAAAAAAGTTAAACCATAAAAATCTGAAAAAATAAGTGATTACTGACTCTTCATTTGGGAAAAAACTTTTTAAGGTAAGAACGAAAGACAACACTCCCAAAGGTTAAAGATTTTATCACTTAAACATTTCACACTTTATATTTTGAAAGTAACTAACAACAAACTATGAGTATCTGCAACAGATATGTTCACCTAATAAACGGATAAAATGAACAGTAATATTCAAGAAGATAGTCAAATACCCTGATAACTTACAAAATGAAAATGGCTAACAAATACGTAAAAATTCTTTAATAATAAGCTGCTTTAGAGAAATTAAAACTACTAGACATAATTATCTACCAAATATGATAAATGGTCATACAGAGAATGTGATGAAACTCTCTTTCTAATAATAAAGACAATCCTTTAATCAGGCTTTTTGGTTAAGAGCACTAAAGCTGTAAAATACTACACATATGATCCAATATATTCACTTCCCTGAGTTTATTTCAAGGACAAAAATATAATGTATAACATATATTATTATGCTATGCATGAATTATACACATATGAATGTAAGTTTGGAATCATGTGATATTTTATAGCACCTCTTACACAATGATCCAATAAGAAATTGCAAATATACTTGAAAGAAATAAAAAAAAGAACATCTCAGCATAGAAACAGGAGATATGAAGAGGAACCAAATAGAAACATACACAGACACACACACACACATACATTCACACACCCACCCCAATGTTCATGTAAGTCTTAGAAAGAAAAATCTGGAAACAATATAATTGTCCAAAGTTATAACAATGGTTCAGTAAATTACAGCATATCCATATAAGGAATATTTTGTAGTTAATATGAAATGATGTTTAAAAATATGATTTTTCTCCAGGGGCTGGGGATATGAGAGGCACGATTTGTAAAACTTCTTTTTGCCATGATGAAAAAGTTCTGGAATAGACAGTGGTAAGGTGGTTCATACGGTAAAGAAACTGCCTGCAGTGCAGGAGACCACCATTTGATCCCTGGGTCAGGAAGATCCCTGGAGAAGGGAATGGCTACCCACTCCAGTATTCTTGCCTGGAGAATTCCATGGACAGAGGAACCTGGTAGGCTACAGTCCATGGGGTCGCAAAGAGTTGGACATGGCTGAGTGACTGACACTTTCACTTTTCAATGGTTATATAACATTGTGAATTTTCTTAATGTCACCAAATTGTACACTTCAGTTCAGTCGCTCAGTCGTTTCCAATTCTTTGCGACCCCATGGACTGCAGCACGCCAGGCTTCGCTGACCATCACCAACTCCCAGAGTTTACCCAAACTCATGTCCATTGAGTCAGTGATGCCATCCAACCATCTCATCCTCTGTCATCCCCTTCTCCTGTCTTCAATCTTTCCCAGCATCAGGGTCTTTTCCAATGAGTCTATTCTTCACATCAGATGGCCAAAGTATTGGAGTTTCAGCTTCAGCATCAGTCCTTCCAATGAACACTCAGAATTGATCTCCTTTAGGATAGACTGGTTGGATCTCCATGCAGTCCAAGGGACTCTCAAGAGTCTTCTCCAACACCACAGTTCAAAAGTATCAATTCTTCGGCACTTAGCTTTCTTTATAGTCCAACTCTCACATCCATACATGACCACTGGAAAAACCATAGCCTTGACCAGACGGACCTTTGTTGGCAAAGTAATGTCTCTGCTTTTTAATATGCTGTCTAGGTTGGTCATAACTTTCCTTCTAAGGAGCAAGCGTCTTTTAATTTCATGGCTGCAGTCACCATCTGCAGTGATTTTGGAGCCCCCCCCAAAATAAAGTCTGCCACTGTTTCCCCATCCATTTGCCATGAAGTGATGGGACCAGATGCCATGATCTTAGTTTTCTGAATGTTGAGCTTTAAGCCAGCTTTTTCACTCTCCTCTTTCACTTTCATCAAGAGGCTCTTTAGTTCTTCGCTTTCTGCCATAAGGGTGGTGTCATCTGCATATCTGAGGTTATTGATATGTCTCCCAGCAATCTTGATTCCAGCTTGTGCTTCTTCCAGCCCAGCATTTCTCATGATGTACTCTGCATATAAGTTAAATGAGCGTGGTGACAATATACAGCCTTGACGTACTCCTTTTCCTATTTGGAACCAGTCTGTTGTTTCATGTCCAGTTCTAACTGTTGCTTTCTGACCTGCATACAGATTTCTCAAGAGGCAGGTCAGGTGGTCTGGTATTCCGATCTCTTGAAGAATTTTCCACCCTTTAATGTGATCCACACAGTCAAAGGCTTTGGCGTAGTCAATAAAGCAGAAATAGATGTTTTTCTGGAACTCTTGCTTTTTCAATGATCCAGCGGATGTTGGCAATTTGATCTCTGGTTCCTCTGCCTTTTCTAAAACCAGCTTGTACATCTAAGTTCACGGTTCACATATTGCTGAAGCCTGGCTTGGAGAATTTTGAGCATTACTTTACTAGAATGTGAGATGAGTGCAGTTGTACACTTAAAAAGGATTAAACTGATAAATTTCATGCTATGTATATTTCACCAAGATAATAAGGAATTTGGTAATACAGGAAAATACTTGTAATAAAAAAAACCCAAAACAACAACAAACCCAGATACTATGTTAAAAATGACTTTCTATTCCTATTATAGGGAATACATTGCTATTTTTTTCTTTCTATTAGAATACACTGATTCACAGTTGGAGATATGGACCTGAATCATCAGAGGAGCTTAAAAAAAATCTATTTATGGCCAAGGTCCATTCACTTTATATATACTAAATCATCATTTGCAGGGAAAGGCTTGTTTTTATTTGAAGATTATATTTAAAAAAATAAATTCTACAACTGACTTTAATGTATACTAAATCATCATCTCCAGGGAAAGGCTTGTTTTTTTTTGAAGATTATATTAAAAAAAATAAACTCTACAACTAATTTTAATAGGAAGACCTATTCTTTCAGACTAGGTAAACTTTAAGACAGTGACTAAGAAGAAAAAATAATTGCACTATAATTTCAAAACTATCCCAGGTGAAAAAATGGGCACACAAACCAAACATACACAGAGATTTCCTGAAAACTTAGGGCTTCCCTGGTGGCTCTGACAGTAAAGAAACTGCCTGTGATGCAGGAGACATGGGTTTCATCCCAGAGTCAGGAAGATCCCCTGGAGAAGAGAATGGCCATCCGCTTCAGTATTCCTGCCTGGAGAATTCCATGGACAGAGGAGCCTGGAGGGCTATAGTCCTCAGAGTTGCAAAGAATCGGATGAGACTGAATGACTTTCACTTTCAAGTTTTGTTTTTTTCCACTTTTACTGAAAAGTTACACACAGAAATATTTCTGAGATGGGATAAAAACTGTCTGATATTTCATTATTTTTGTTTGTGTGTTATGTCAAGTTTTCTACATAGGTACTAGCTATATAATCAGCAGCAAATTCAGAGTAAATAGTCAATGAATTTCTTTTTTGAATAAGAGAGGTTTTCCATTTTAAAACCAGAGGTTACTCCAAATACCTACTTCTACTACACTGAATGTGCTCCTTGTCACTGCAGCCAAATGTGTTCTGTCTGTGACCAGAGTCAGCTGAAAACTGAAAAAGAATATCTATCTTTGTTTAGGGATTTGAGATGACAAGTGACCAGTCTGCTCCCTCCCACCACCCCACTCCAATCCCCCTTTCTCCCTTTTTTTCCCAACTCCTGCCCACTGACTCTTACAACCACTGAATCTATGGCCCATTTTGGTTTCAGCCTTATGTTTAGGTTCAGAGATACATCTACCCAGGTTCTTGGGGGTGCTTCTGTGGAGGTGGCTTCTTTGTTTTGATTTTACATCTTTCTTACTTTAAGGGTTTCATATTAGTCAGGGAGAGCCAAAAAAACCAAAAAACAACACACCAGGTCCAGAGACTAACACATTTTGGCGAACACTTTGTGTGAAATACCTTATTTTCTAGTGTTCACTATAAAATCCTTAGGCCCACCTCCATCAGATTTCCATTCTATCAAATATTTTTTTTGTAAATCACTTCTTTCAGATGAGTGTTAACCACTCTCTAACGTTAATAATGTAAAGCCTAACCTGGCTTTCCATTATAACATATTATTGTAACATTTATGTTTATATTGAAAATTATAAACTTCAAGCTTAATTTCCTCCTTTCCTTTAGTGGATAGAGACTCTAGGGTCATAGATGTAGGGTTAACTATTGTAAACTGCCTAGCACCATGTCTGGTTTACTATAGGGTGTTTGCTAGTTCTCTTGTATTGGCTTCCTAAGGTATACACATTTTTACAGCCCTCTGCCTCTCATAAGATTATGGGAGTAAAGACTTTGAGTGATGAAAGATACAGGGAGAAGGCAGGCCACAACTTTTAAAAGACTGACATAACTGTTGAGGACATGACAGACTGGTTAGAACCAACTAGGTCCAAGATGGTGGACAAGTTGACTGTAGCCACTAGACCTTGAGCCACAGTACATGCTCTTCCATATGAGCATGCCAAATGACACACCCACCAGTACTATGACAGTTCTGAGGCTACTTATAAAACGCCAAAAAAACTTGGTGGTGGTCCAAGTCCTGGAAATCCCTGCTACTTCCCCCAAATAGTTGGAAAAATCCTCCTACTCATTACCCTATGAAATTATTCACCCCAATAAAAACTGACAACCCCATACCCTGGTGCCTCTTGCCTTCTGATATGGCCCACACTCTGTATATGGAATGTGTATCTCCCTGAATAATCTTTCACTTAAAAAAAACAAAACAAAACAAAAAAATAGCAACAAAATACCTACCAAATTTAGTAGCTAGAGAGTCAGTCATTTAGGAAAGGTTTTGAAATCCATATCACGTGATCTTTTTTGCTGGATATTTTCCATTTGCTCCTCCAGATCCACTCTATATCTTGACGAAGCACTGTGCTCTTAGGAGGCTGATCATGGCCTCCACCAATGGGCTCCCTTGCCCTTTCTGTTGAATGTGGCCAATCTAGAGCATTGCCAAGAGGCCCGAGAGTGAAGTTATCATGCTTATTTCCCTTTTCCTGTCCTTGTTCCTCCCTCTACAGTTGACTGTCTTTCCAGTGAATGATCCATCTCCCATGAGGCAGCCCTCAAGGGCACTAGACTAGCCCTCTTCCAGTCCAGTGATGCCCAGATTCTGCCTCCTCACTCCTTCACCTTTGGGCTGGTATGGCTCCTGAGTAGCTAAGCACAAGGTTCCACACCACCCCTTCCGTGTTCCCCTTAATCTATCTACACTTTTATAAGCTACTTTGCACCTTCATTGAATCCTCCCCAACTCTCCCATAGGAGAGAGCAACATGAATCTTGCCAAGACTTTGAGTCACATTGCTTTTGAAGTGAAGCAAGTTTTTTCCCATTAAGCCTTCATGGGAGAGTAAAGCATACTCTGCCGGCCGAATGGCGGTGACGGCTGCACCATGAGGCCTCCTTCTGCAATCCTGTGGGATGAGGGGTGCTTCAGAGCAAACAAAGAGCATGTGAGCCCAGACGGGCACACTGAAGTCAATCAATGTGCGCAAAAGGCGTGGTGCCATGTTCACTTCAACCCTCAATGATTTTTCTGATCTAAGTAAGCATAGCTTTAAAACAACTGACCCCTTAGACCTTCCATCCAAAGGTCACACCAACATCCAAAGAATTCAACATCCACCTTGCAAGTATGGTGGCTGTTCTGGCTTAGGTAACCCAAAGTGTGTGCTGACAGTGAAATACTCTGTTACTCAGTCTACAAATCCTCTACTTTTAACCTCCCTGACTCCCCATGAGGCTGATACTGTTGTTGTTTTACAGATGACTAAAGAAAACTCAGAAAGGATACTGAAGGAGCAGCAGGAGCAGCACCGTCACATGCAGGGCTGAGGCTCTGAAGGCCTAGAGCACGTTATTAGAGATACACCTTTGGTGATGAAAGCCTTAGAGTTAAGTCCTAGCTCTCCTGCTCCGGTTGGGTGACCTTACCCAACTTTTATGAGCCCAACTTTTCTCATCTACAAAGAAAGAGAAAGCATTTCTATATTACAGGTGAATTCTGACTACTATAAAGAACTAACATGGAGGAAATAATTCTTTAAATACTTAAGAAATGTAAAAATATGATTTATTCTTTGGTTGCCTTCTTAATCCTTTTCCACCTTGGAGGTAATGAATATGATTCCAGTTTCCATTTCCATGAGAAATCCAAAGACAGACCAGTGAGGCTCGACTTTCCCAATAGAAATGGTAAAAGTAATAATGACACCAGTAAAAACAATAAAAAGTTTGCTTCTAATAACTCAAATTCATTGGCCAATTGTCACATGCTGAGCCCTTTACTTGGATTATCTCATTTAATCCTCACACCCACTCTGTGAGTAGACATAATGAAGTCACTGTTGTTTTCTTGGATGGAAAAACCAAGGTGCAGAGAGTTAAAATAACTTGCCCAAGGTCACATTGCTATACACACATATAAATATGGTTTGCATTATCCATTCACTGGATAGCTCTGGAATACAGCAAAAGGTACCTCATAAGTCTCCACTGGGATTATTCTAGAACTCTACTGCCTACAGCAGTAATGAAGAAAAGTAGACTTTTGCTTTCAGTAACATTTACCCAGAGCAGCAGTGGAGGAAGCAACCAAACCCATTTTTGTGTGGCCTGGAGAAAGCTACAGCTTTGCAGGTTTATCTTCACCAAGAAAGAGATCTGTTTTGTGGGGCTAAGGCATGTACTTCTCTAAATATTCTGATGGTTGAATCCAGCCTGAAAGCAAACATTTCAAAGCCTTTGGCAGAAGTAGTTTAGAGAGAGGCTTCCAAGTCATCAGGCCAGCAGATGATGTTTACTTCTTGTGACATAATAGTCAAGTCAAATTTCATTTCATAGCAGTCACTTTCATGTCCTGAAAATAGAAACATCCCTTCAGATGACCATAACACCGCTGCACAACCCAAATCCCATTAAATAAATCTGTGGCTTTCCCTCTTTTGTGGAGAACAGGCAAGATAAGTCCTTTAACATCCCAAGATGCTTCTTTCATTAGCAGCAGTGTGTGTGTGCGTGCATGTGTGTGTGTGTGTGTGTGTGTGTGTGTGTGTGTGTGTGTGTGTGTGTGTGTGTGTGTGTCTATGCAGGCTTCTTTATGCAGATTGATTATGGTAGGGTTCAAATGTGTGCCACCTGATTCAATAGGATGATTTGCAAAGCCCAAGTGCCCTCCTCTAAAATGCCTGGCAGAGGACAAAGATGGGTAGAAATACGAAAAGTATGTGTTTTCACACAGGGCTGTACACTTTTCAGAGTCCTTATGCAACCGTGACTTCACTGTCTGTCTCCCCACTCCCACCTTCTCAATGAGGGAGTGAAGGAAAGTGAGCCCAAGCAGTGTTCTAGCTCAGTGCTGGGGAGAAAGGGTGAAATTTGGAATCAGTGGACTTGCCCTTAAATTTCTGCCCTGCTTTTACAGCTGGGTGACCCTGGGCAAGTTACAGAACTTCTCTGAGCTTGCTCTGACTTATTCATGCAATATGCCTAATACAGACTCAAAAGCCTATACATGGTACTACTTCATTTATATGACATTTCAGAGGAGGCAAAACTACAGGGACAGAGAAACAGTGGTTTTCAAGGGACAGGGCTAGGTGTGGCGAAGGTAAGCCTACCAAATTTTAGCCTAAGGAAGAGTTTTGAGGTGACAGAACTGTTCATTGTGGTGGTCACACGACTCTGTGCATTTATGAAAACTCATAAAACTAACTGTAGAGAAAAAAACTGAGGTTTACTGAATGCAAATTTGAAAAGATTCAGATGATTAAAAAGATAACTGGGCTAATAAAGATGCTTCTCTCATGGGGTTGCAGGGTGTTAGCACACTCAACAGTAAAGTAACTGCCAAAACTATTTTTTACATATTTCTAACTAGGTATTTCTAGGTTTGTGGCTGCTGAATGGAAGGACAAGAAGTGGAACCAAATTTAATGTCAACTCTTCAAAATGGTGAGACAGAAGTCGAGCAAAATCCTGGGCTGTAAGAGAAATGCTGATGTGGTGACAGTTGAAAAGAGACAGGGGACAGAAAGAATCCACACAGACTTCTACACGATGACTTTACCAATAAGAGAACTCGAAAACCTCTTTGTCCTCCCTGCCTGCCCATTCTCTCTTCCACTGGAGCCCCCCCCTTTCTGTCCCACCAACTCTAAACTTTCTCACCAAGTTTCACACAGATCTAGTTGTTTCTTGGTTATTTGTTTCGGGCACAATGCCAGCTGGCTTGATCTGCTTACTGCTACAGAAAACAAACCTCTCCTCCATTTCTCATGTGTTACCAGCCTAACAAATAAACTACTGTCTAAGTTTTACACTGATTCCTGCAAATGACCCGGCCCCTTCCACGCAGAATGCTTTCTGCAGGCTGAGGTTTTTAAAAAGATGAAATATAACTGACAGGCAGCAGTGGGGTCCTCTGAGCTGGCAAAGGGTATTTTTAGCTGCTAGGTTTTCATTAATTACATTGGTTGCTGTTGGCTGTGGCTCTTGGTTTCCGCTGTCTTGCTGAAGAGAGTGTGTGGCTTTGAAATATAATTAAATCTGTCTGAAGGGTCCCAGCTCCAGAGCTTAGCAATTTCATCGTCACATCTTTGTCTTTAGGGTGTTCTGGATTTTAGATGTTTTTACGGTAGGATATAGGGAGAGAATGGTTTCCCCTCTCTCTGCACAGTTTGAGTTCTCTTCTGCCTTTGCCTGGGAGATTGGCTCCAGCTTTGCAGTTTCTCCCAGCTTTGAAGGACATGATTACCACGCACAAAATGTAGCGTTTTAGTCATATTCTTTTCCATTATGGTATAGTCAGGATGTCGAATACAGTTCTCTGTGCTATACAGTAGGACCCTGTTGCTTACCCATCATCATATTAGTTTGCATCTGCTAATCCCAAACTCCCAATCCTTCCCTCCCCACATCACCTCCCCCTTGGCAATCACAAGTGTGTTCTCTATGTCTGTGAGTCTGTTCTTATTCTGTAGGTAGGCTCTTTTGTGTTGTATTTTAGACTCCACATTTAAGAGATATCATATGGTATTTGTCCTTCTCTTTCTGACTTACTTCACTTAGTATGAGAGTCTTTAGGCCCAGCCATCTTGCTGCAAATGGCATTACTTCATTCTTTTTATGGCTGAGTAATATTCCATTCTATGTACTGGGTTGGCAAAAACATTCGTTTCAGGTTTTTCTGTTAACATCTCATGGAAAAGCCTGAATGAACCTTTTGGCCAACCCAATATATACCACATCTTCCTTTTTTTGCAAGGGAGATCTGATTTTTTTAAAGTGTATTTTTATTGGAATATAGCTGCTTTACAATGCTGTGTTAGTGTCTACCGTACAGCACCGTGACTCCGCTGTATGTATAGATACCTCCCCCGTTTCTGGATTTCCTCTGCACACAGGTCACCGCAGAGCGCTGAGGAGAGCTTCCTGTGCTGTACGGTACTTTCTCGTTATTACCTACTTTTATACTGTGTCTTCTTTATTCCCTCAGCTACTGGTGAACGTTTCAGTTACTTCCAGGTCTTAGCTGTTGTAAACAGTGCGGCTAGGAACACTGGGGTGTGTGTATCTTTCAGAATTAGTTTTCTCCAGATATACAAGCTATATAGGGAGAGTTTTCTCCACTCCTGGGAGTGGGATTGTTGGATCATATGGCAGCACAAATTTTACTACACAATGTAGAGTTTTAGAGCTCAAGTATCCCTCTCTGTGAATGGGAGTTGGGGATGTAGACTTGTTCTGGTGATGTTGGGGGTAAAATGAGAAACTGAGATCTGGGCCGTGGAGGCTTCTAACTGGGAAGGTTGTGACATGTAGTGATCTCTCTGTCACTAGAGGCATTCAAATAGATGGCCACTTGCTGAGGATCCTTGAGAGAAGTTTTATGCATTCCAAAGGGGTTGGTGCTTTCAAAGTTCCCCCAAGCCCAAAAATCTGTGAATCCATATGATTGCTTCCCATGTAAGATGATGATTCAGGGAGGGTGTGGACTCAAACTGTCCTGCAAGTTACTTAATACAGTACTGGGCTGGATAACTTCTGTCTGTCTAGGTCTACTTTCTACACTTTCAGATTTCTTGGTCTTCCCAGAGGTTGACAAATATGAGTCATATCCACAGGTTTCTGTGCTCTCTGGTTTCCAGGTGAGTCTAACAAGTAGGGAACCCAGGAAGGGCAGAGGAGAGTGGGGTGGAGGGTTTATTTCCTCCCCTCTCCCACTATGGATCTGACACATAATGGATGTATTCCTTGGACAAAGGTAGCTCACCTCTGTCTGTCCTTTCCGCTTCCTTTACATGTCCTTTCAGGCTTAACAATAGTTTTCTTTTCACTCCTCTGGGGTCCTGCCTTACCTCCTGCAATTTCTCTACACCTGCCTACACCTTGGGAAACTGTCCCTCTGCTGGACTCTCCTCCAGGATTTCATTTGAACAGATCACCTCTTTGCCGGCAAGACCCTGAATGACACAAACATTGGGTTGGTAAAAAAGTTTGCTTGCCTGTTTCTGTAAGATGTTATGGAAAGACCTGAATGAAGTTTTTGGCCAATCCAATATTTAACATCTATTGTGTGCAATAGAGCTGATCACATAGCTGTGCCCTCGAGTGCTTTCCAGGGTAGTTATGGAGATAAAGTGAAGATCTTGGGGGATAAACAGACACATTTTTATTGTGGTGCTTGTTGCTACGTAAGCTCTTGTAACCCAGGGAGATGAGGACTGTGCTGAGATATATGAGCTAACAAGACCAAATACTGTTCAGAATAAAACTAACCAACTCTTTTATGAATGCAATCAAACAAATGTGTTAGTTTTTTTGCTTTCTGACAAACCAGATTGGCTTAATATTCCTTCTGGACTAGCTATTTGGTATGGTGTTCAGATATGGCCTCTGACAGCATCTGTAAATTTGGGAGAGCAATGCCCAGGGGGTCCGGTGCTTCTGGGCAGCCACAGGGTAAAGTGGGAGGGCGGAGATCAGAACACATAAGGTGGGGCTGGATCCCAGGATAAGGTGAGGATACTGCCCTGCAGGACCTCCCAGCTGCCTGATCATCAAGCAGAAATAAGCTGAATTCCCTCAGGAGGGAAGCGCCTGCCGAACTGTTCACAGGAAGAGAAAGTCAGTGTTCCTTCTGAGAGGAGTGTAGCGAGGAATAAAGACATCCTTGGGTCTTCACGAGACACGTGATGTAGCACAAGGGGTGTCCCACCCAATACCCTGCTTTGTGGAATCCAGCAAAGTGCCTTGTACTCAGTCCGGGGACAAAACCATCTACGTGCATAGCTTTGATTTTTCTGTCCAGCCCTTTCACTTTTCCTCGAGACTAAAAGCTGTATCAAGTCAGGGGTTAGTCATCTGTGTTCACTTTATTTTTTAAGATCTCCAGGTCTTTACAAAGTTTCTGATACATAGAAAGTGTTTAATAAGTAACTGTGGCTCATGCTCAGCTGCTAAGTCGTGCCTGACTATTTGTGACCCTGTGGACTGTAGCCCTCCAGGCTCCTCTGTTCATGGAATTCTCCAGGCTCTCTCTAGGCTTCACGGGGGTTCTGAAAGGATGAAGCAAGACAAAGTACATTAAAATAGGTTCAACGGAACAGAATAGAAAGCCCAGAGATAAATCCACGAACCTATGGACACCTTATCTTTGACAAAGGAGGCAAGGATATACAATGGAAAAAAGACAACCTCTTTAACAAGTGGTGCTGGGAAAACTGGTCAACCACTTGTAAAAGAATGAAACTAGAACACTTTCTAACACCATACACAAAAATAAACTCAAAATGGATTAAAGATCTAAATGTAAGACCAGAAACTATAAAACTCCTAGAGGAGAACATAGGCAAAACACTCTCCGACATAAATCACAGCAAGATCCTCTATGACCCACCTCCCAGAATATTGGAAATAAAAGCAAAAATAAACAAATGGGACCTAATGAAACTTAAAAGCTTTTGCACAACAAAGGAAACTATAAGTAAGGTGAAAAGACAGCCCTCAGATTGGGAGAAAATAATAGCAAATGAAGAAACAGACAAAGGATTAATCTCAAAAATATACAAGCAACTCCTGAAGCTCAATTTCAGAAAAATGAATGACCCAATCAAAAAATGGGCCAAAGAACTAAACAGACATTTCTCCAAAGAAGACATACAGATGGCTAACAAACACATGAAAAGATGCTCAACATCACTCATTATTAGAGAAATGCAAATCAAAACCACAATGAGGTACCATTACACGCCAGTCAGGATGGCTGCTATCCAAAAGTCTACAAGCAATAAATGCTGGAGAGGGTGTGGAGAAAAGGGAACCCTCTTACACTGTTGGTGGGAATGCAAACTAGTACAGCCGCTATGGAAAACGGTGTGGAGATTTCTTAAAAAACTGGAAATAGAACTGCCATATGACCCAGCAATCCCACTTCTGGGCATACACACTGAGGAAACCAGATCTGAAAGAGACACGTGCACCCCAATGTTCATCGCAGCACTGTTTATGATAGCCAGGACATGGAAGCAACCTAGATGCCCATTAGCAGATGAATAGATAAGGAAGCTGTGGTACATATACACCATGGAATATTACTCAGCTATTAAAAAGAATTCATTTGAATCAGTCCTAATGAGATGGATGAAACTGGAGCCCCTTATACAGAGTGAAGTAAGCCAGAAAGATAAAGAACATTACAGCATACTAACACATACATATGGAATTTAGAAAGATGGTAACGATAACCCTATATGCAAAACAGAAAAAGAGGCACAGAAATACAGAACAGACTTTTGAACTCTGTGGGAGAAGGTGAGGGTGGATGTTTCAAAAGAACAGCATGTATACTATCTATGGTGAAACAGATCACCAGCCCAGGTGGGATGCATGAGACAAGTGCTCGGGCCTGGTGCACTGGGAAGACCCAGAGGAATCGGGTGGAGAGGGAGGTGGGAGGGGGGATCGGGATGGGGAATACGTGTAAATCTATGGCTGATTCATATCAATGTATGACAAAACCCACTGAAATGTTGTGAAGTAATTAGCCTCCAACTAATAAAAAAAAAATAATAAAATAGGTTCAGATTTTATCAACCATAATGGGAGAGGTAATTTGATTTAACAAAGCTTTATCAGGATTTGTTTGAGGAGATTGGATTAAATGGGACAAAACATAGCCTCTGCCCTCCAGTATCTTTTAACTGACTGGAGGAAACAGATCACCGAATAACAGACAAGCCCTAAAGGACCAAACGATAGTAAACGATCAGCACTGTGGTCTGGGTGTGTAAAAGAGATTAATCTGGAGAATGAGAAAGGCTCCAATTGTGTTCCTAATGATCTTAAGAATAAGGGCAAAATTTCTTAACATACTTACAAGGTCACATATGACTTGTGCTCTTACCCACCACTTCTTTGGCTGTAACTCTTGGCACTCCATAAACAATATTCTACGCTTCAGCCATAACCACCTATTTTGAATTTTTAAACTTCCCGTATTTTCTCCTCCAAGTCTTTGGACCCTCCTTTATCACCTCTCCTATTGCAAAGTGTGTTACATATCTTTTATGCTTTAGCTCATGAGTCATCTCCTCCAGGAAGTCTCCCTCATCTGCCTTAGTCCAGCTTAGATATTCATTGTATCATTTAGCATACTACTGGCTGTAAGTAACAGATAATGAAATACAGTGGCATTATCACCTAACTGGATGTCACATATCTGGATATAAACAGATCAAAGACTAGTTCTGTGCTATGATAATGTTGAAAACTGAATACAACTTTTCTGTAATTCTCTTAGCTTTGCCTGATGGATACAAGAGGGCTACTGCAGCTCCAAATTATGGCCTCTCACAAAACAACCAAGAGCAGGAAGGGAATCAGACACCTGTTTAAGGTGATCTTACTCTTCACAGAAAATCCTTCCCAGAAGTCTCTGGCTTTCCCTAACATCTCCCTGGTCAGAAGGGGCCTATATATACATACCATAGTTGGAATGGAGGCTGGATTTTCAGGGAAAGAGTCTCTTCAAGCATGGAAGAAATGCAAAGGGTATGATTATTGGGTAAGCTGTTGACAGTACCTCACTTTGGACTTCCACAATCACTAGTTTCCCCAAGGTCCACCATTATATTGTATGTAATTACTTACTTGACTATCTACTAGCCTATTACCTTTGTTAGAGAAGGACAGTTTTATGGAATGAATGAAAAAAGAAACACAGCATTACTATTACTGGTACTTATAATAACAAAACAACAAATTGAAATCACTTCAGCCTATGAATAGCTATTTTTGCAACTCTTTAGTGACCAGTGGCTCCATAGTGAAATCCTAACAGGTTAAGACCTCAACCTTAAGGGCTGTAAGTTATGGAAAAACAAAACTGAAATAAAGCACAATTCCTGAGTCTCTACCAGGTGGTAAGATGAGGTGGGGACAGTACTTGAGACCTAGTGAGAGCAGAGAGACCTGAAATGACCTGGTAGAGGCCACATAGGAGCATATATCATTTTGGATTCTACCGGATGTAAGAAACAGAAAACCCAAGTTAGTTTACACAATAAAGATATTTATTCTCACAGCAAGATGTCCCAAAGCAAGGCAGTTCCGGGGTTAATTCTGCTTCATGATCCATAGCCTGGTTTTCCCTATAGTTGCAGGATGGCCACCATAGTTCCAAAGTCACCAGAAGAACATATCTTCCCCTCTGCCTCTTTTGCAGGGAAAAGACACTTTTGCCAGGAGCTTCCTAACAGCCTTTATTTTTCATTAGGCAGCACCAGGTTACATGCTCATCTATAAGCCAATCACTGGTACGGCCAAAGAGATGACCATGATCAAATGAAATCAAGAAAGACTTATCTTTGATATGACTTACATATGACTTACATGTGGACACTGCAACATGATTATGAGCTCTTCTTCAAACAAAAAAGGAAAAACTGGAGCGGCTGCTGGATGTGCAACCAACGATAGCGATCACAAATGACTTCCTGGCATTCAAGGCATGGAAGCAACCTGAACGTCCATCGACAGAGGAAGGGATAAAGATGTGGTACATGTGTACAGAGGACTAAGCTATTACAAAGAAAGAAATAATGCCATTTGCAGCAGCATGGATGGACCCAGAGATTGTCATACTGGGTGAAATAAGTCAGACAGAGAAGGAAAAATACCATACGACATCCCTTGTATGTAGAATCTAAGAATAAATGATACTAATGAACTTAGAAAAGACAAAGAGACTCACAGACTTAGAGAATAAACTTATGGTTGCTGGGAGGAAGGATGGGGGTGAGGGCTATTAGTTACGGAGTCTGGGACGGACATATACACACCGCTATATTTAAAATGGGTAACCAACAAGGACCTACTGTAATGAACATGGAACTCTGTTCAATGTTATGTGGCAGCCTGGATGGGAGGGGAGTTGACGGGAGAATGGATGCATGTACATGAATGGCTGATTGCCTTTGCTATTCACCTGAAGTTATGACAACATTGTTAACCATCTATACTCCGATACAAAATAAAAAGGTAAAAAATGGCTACCTTGCAAATTCCAACTTCGGAAATGAGTAAGTCTTACAAGGCTGAATCTCACATCATACCTGGCACTATAAACCCCTCACATAAAAGGACAGCCTGGATCATAGTATGTGTCCACTGGTTCCTTCTGCTGCAGTCTCAGAGAGAGGTTCATATCATTACTTTTATTTTTTTAGTGTTTATTGGTTCTTTTATTCAACCTCTTCTCTTACTATTCTAGTTTCTTTTTTTTCCCCCATTTATTTTTATTAGTTGGAGATGGGATGGAGAGGGAGGCGGGAGGGGGGATCAGGATGGGGAACGCATGTAAATCCATGGCTGATTCATGTCAATGTATGGCATATCATTACTTTAGAACTAGGACATCAATACAGAGTAATTTATTACATTCACTTCCTCTCAGTTATTTCTTTGCAGAAGGGATTGTTTAGTTATTTCTAAACACTGGGAGTTATGTGTCCTGAACTATTCTAGAAAATTAAGACAGTGGTACTCACTCTGCTCCTCTGATATAAGTCAGAACCCTAACTTCCTGCTTCACTGGAATCTAAACAGCATTTCTGGGCTTCCTTGGTGGTCCACTGGTTAAGAATCCGCCTTGCAATGCAGGGGACATGGGATCAATGCCTGGTCCGGGAGGATCCCATATGCCGCATGGCAAGTAAGCCTGTGCGCCACAACTACTGAGCCCGTATGCAGCAAGTACTGAAGCTCATGCACCCTAGAGACGTGCTCCACAAGAGAAGCCACCACAATGAGCAGCCTGTGCACTACAACTACGGAGCAGCCCTGCTCACCACAACTAGAGAAAACCAGCATGCAGCAACAAATAGCCAGCACAGTCAAAAACAAAACAAACAAACAAACCCAGCATCTCCATTTCTATCTCATCGCTCAGAGGAAGACATCCTTGTCCCACATTTGGAACTTGCTTTGATTGGTTCCAAACTATGAGGTAATACCTTCACTAAACGTTTTTAAATTGAGAGGTATTTTCTCACTTTCAGAATGAGTCTTAGTCCAGTTGGTCCAGAGAGACCAAGACCCATTCTGAAACTGGTCTGCTAGTGTTTAACTTCCATTACTGAGGCATGGCTCAGCTTATGCCAGGATATACTTCTAAGTCAGAACTTTACATGTGAATGGATTCTTCTGCCTGGTCATCTGGGTCCTTCTGTTAGATGTTTTGAGATTCCAAGCTAGAGATCAGCAAATTACAGCTTACAGTCCAAATCTGGTTCATTTCTGGTTTTTGTAAAAAAAGCTTTATTGGCACATGACCACACTCATTCAGTTATGAATTGTTTATGGCCGCTTTTGAGTTACAGTGGCAGAACTGAGCAGTTGTGATAGAGACTCTTTGGCCTCAAAATATTTGCTATCAGGCCCTTTATAGAAAAGTTTGCTGCCCTTTGTCTAAGGGAGAAAGGGCAAATGAGAAGTAAAAAGTCTATCAGCAAGATGAATGGCCAAATGCATATAAATACTGAACAAAAGGTGCAGAGATTAGAATGGATTCAGATGGTTTGGAACTGGCCACAGGGGGTCACGTTGGGCCTTGCTGGGACTCTGTTCAGTCCCAGATATATATGGGCACTTCCCAGGGAGCTGAAGCAGTGCCACATCTCCCTGGGAAGAAGCATTGCCCTTTATGAGTATTTGTGTTCCCAAATGTGAAACCTGGAGGTGGTTTTCTAAACCGTCCAGTTTAACGGCTCCAGGCAGGGGTGTTTTGCAATCTGACACACACATCCATCAGAACTGTTCCCTTGGAGCCTCTGCACTGGTTGTAAAACACTCAGGCACAGACAGACCTCCTTGGTTTGCAAACAGGAGCCCAAGAAAGACCACAGCAGAAACCTGTTTATACAGTTCAGGTTTTCTTAATAACATAAGGCAGACGTCAGACAAGACTTCGTCACTAACTAAGAATTGGTTTCTGCTATTAATAAAACCTATGGTAGACAGAGTTAGCTGCTTAGGGTTCTGGTTTCTTACCTTTTCTTTCTTTCTTTTCTTTTTTTAATTTTTATTTTTTACCTTTTCTTAAACTAGAATCAAGAAATAAAATGAAGCCATGGAAGATAAGAATTAGGAAGAATGCTTATTTTAGACATCACATTAAGTACTTTATGTATACACTGCCTCCCTTAATCTTTACTATCATATTGTGAGAAGGGCATGATTACTATGCTATCTCCTTTTTAAAGATGTGGAAGGTGTGGTCTAGCATGGTGTTCCCCAAAGCTGGAAAGGTTGTTAAAACAGAGATCCCTGGTCTCTGTCCCTAGAGATTTCTATTCCATCAGCATGGGGTGGGGCCCTCAGATTTTGCATTTCTAAGGAGTCCCCAGATGGTGCTGAGGCTGCTGGCCAGGACTGCACTGTGATGACACTGGCCAAGCATTTAAGTGAACAACCAAATCTCATGATCACCATGGCAGGGCCAGTTCTCAAACTCAGATGTGAATGTGACTTTTTACTCATTCTTTTAATCATTCCTGGTAAACTGCCTCCCATGAGCTCCAAAAAGAAGCCAGTGAAAGATATCCAAACATACACTCAGAAAATCTTATAAAAAATTTAATGGATGCTATATCCCAAATGACTCAAGTCTCTCTCATTGGGTCCTGCATTTTGGGCCATTTAGGGAAGGGATCTGGTCCCATTACTTAATGGGAAATAGACGGGGAAACAGTGGAAACAGTGTCAGACTTTATTTTTTTGGGCTCCAAAATCACTGCAGATGGTGACTGCAGCCATGAAATTAAAAGACGCTTACTCCTTGGAAGGAAAGTTATGACCAACCTAGATAGCATACTAAAAGGCAGAGACATTACTTAGTGAACAAAGGTCCGTCTAGTCAAGGCTATGGTTTTTCCAGTGGTCATGTATGGATGTGAGAGTTGGGCTGTGAAGAAAGCTGAGCACCGAAGAACTGATGCTTTTGAACTGTGGTGTTGGAGAAGACTCTTGAGAGTCCCTTGGACTGCACGGGTTCCAACCAGTCCTCCTAAAGGAGATCAGTTCTGGGTGTTCATTGGAAGGACTGATGTTGAAGCTGAAACTCCAATACTTTGGCCACCTCATGCAAAGAGTTGACTCATTGGAAAAGACCCTGATGCTGGGAAAGATTGGGGGTGGGAGGAGAAGGGGACGACAGAGGATGAGATGGCTAGATGGCATCACTGACTCGATGGACATGACTCTGAGTAAACTTTGGGAGTTGGTGATGGACAGGAAGGCCTGGTGTGCTGCGATTCAGGGGGTCGCAAAGAGTTGGACACGACTGAGCGACAGAACTGAACTGAACTGAGGGAAGGGATGTTTGCACACCACACAGCCACAAAGCCATGCAAATCGTCTGTCACAATCCTTTGGTCTAGGAGACTGGATCCCTCAAAATTAATCAGTTCTAAGAAGTCTTATCCAAATGACCTCACCTTTCAGGGCTTGAGAAAGAGGTTACTGCCACTGCAATTGTCTCAGTGCTATATATCATACCTTGGCTTCCCACACAGAATGGAAATTGCTTAAAGGGATTAGCTTCTCCTGTCCTGATATCCTAATGTTAAACTGCACCTGAGTATACAGTATTCAAGGTCCAGTACCATGGAGAGTTTCTGGATAGTATGACACAGTGTTGAGAATAGCTTTGCCTTCAGTTTTTTTGTTTGCAGAGAGTCATTGCTCTCCACTATGTGACTGCTCAAATTGCTAAATTTTCTCTTTCCCTATCAATGAAATGGAGATTAAAATAGTCCTGTAAAGTCAGACGTATTGAATGTATAGCACTCAACTGTGGTATGTGGAGAGACATAAAAAATGCTACTTATAAATTATTATATACATAAAAATGTGGACTCAGTCATGTCCAACTCTTTGCGACCCCATGGACTGTAACCCACCAGGCTCCTCTGTTCACTGGACTCTCCAGGCAAGAATACTGGACTGGATTGCATTTCCTACACCAGGGGATCTTCCAGACCCAGGAATTGAACCTGCAATGTCTCCTGCACTGGCAGGCAGATTCTTTACCACTGAGCCACCCAGGAAGCCCATATATAACAATATCACGTAATATATTCTTATATAGTTACAATTATTATATAACTTACAGTTATGTATTAATATTAACCTATACTTTATTAACATTATTAATCATATTACTAATATATTATGTAGCACAATCACTTATAAAATATCAATAAACCTATAGGAATTATATATAATGCATACTATACAGTATACAATTATATATATTTATGTAATTACAAATTATTATTTAAAGCTCTAGAGAATGGGTTAACTCAATGCAACTTTTAATTTTGTGTTTTAGCAGAAGAATGGATTAGTCAAAGTATGTGATGTATGTCATGGACAAGGTTCCATGCCCAATAGTGCTTTTTCCTATGATCAGATCATTTTCCTTCTAGAACAAGTTCTTTTTCACTCTTTGCCTCTCCTGTCTTCAAGTCTGTCTCTGCTTGCTATGTATGAGACCTTCTTAGACCATGGCTATACCCCTGTCACCCTTCAGGGCAACACTAACTTTTGGATAAATTGTACAAATGAATTAAAATCCTCTTTTCTACTTTTTGCTATGTACAGTCTTATTCCTCTAGTCAGAACAGAATCTTCTCGAGATCAATTATTCATGTCTGACTTGTTTTGTACCTGCCACATGGCTTGATAAATACTTGAATTATATAAGTGTGGAGAAATACAATCAATTTAAATGTATTCCTTGAAAAGAAGCAGAGTCCACACGGTGATGCAAAACATGCTAAGTCCCTGCAGAATAATCACTGGTCTTGTTTTACAAAATAACATTGCATTCAAACCAGTGCAAGTACAAAGTGTGTTTAGGCTGTATAACTCCAAACAGGTTAGAGAGAGAAATAATGAGGCCATTCTTTTCGCCTGTCCACAGCAGCAACACAATTAGACACACGCTACAGACGGGTGGCATAAACATTTCTTAATGCAGATCTTAAAAGGGGCTGTAATCCTACACTCACCTCTCCTTTAACAAAGTTATTCTGTTTTGACGTTGGCCTAGATTAAAATGTCCCATGAATTTAGCAGCTATACTTTGGTTCTGGTAGCAATGGATGTTATGGACAAGATCTGGAAAGCCCAATGAATTTTAAAACTACCTTTCAACAAGGTTTTATATTTTCAGCCTAATGCATGATTCTCCAGCTACAGACTTTTCAACTAACTTGGAAGAGTGGTGTTGAGAGAGAAGACTGAACACCTGGGGGGTGGCAGTGATGACGGACGAGGGGTGACATCACTGATTCACCTGAAGCTGAGTCTGACCCATCTTGACTTCTTTACTAATAGTCACAGGAGAAGAAGTTCCACTCCATGTGACAGTGACAAGCAGGATGGTGCTTCTCAAACTTTAACGCACACATGAATCACATAGGGATACAGTTTACAAGTTGATTCTGATTTAGCAAGTCTCGGGGGCCCTGTGACTCCGCATTTCTAACATCTGAGCTTGTGCTAAGTCTCCTGGTTGAAGGGCCGCACTTTGAACAGCAAGTAGGTAGAAGATGGTGGATCACTTTACGAATGGCTGCACAGCCCACCCAGCCTGGGTGGGACAGTGACACATGTGCACCATTCCAGAGGGAATGGAAACAGGACCTTCTAGAAATGAAGATCAGAGAAGGCTCAGGTGACTTTATAACGAGCATTCTACTCAGGGTCTCTTGTCAGAAACGTCAGATTAATCAACCCAAAGAACACACTTCCCTTTCTAAATCTGCAAAGCAATAACTCCTGAAAAGCTGCTAGCTAAAACGATGGAAAATGAGTGTGACTACAGGTAATCATGGGTTCTAGAGACAGAGAGTCCAGGTCAGATTCCCAGCTCTGCCACTCACTCATTAGCTGTGACTTTGGGAAAGTCACCTTCTCTTGCTAAACCTCAGGTTCCACAGTGGGGAAGTGGGAATAATACTTACAGGACTGTTGCAAAGATCAAAGAATAAAACACGTGTAGAGCACTTCCTTCTACGCATGGCCCATACTAGCCAATACATTGCAGCTTTTATTTTTTAACTAGGAAATTAGCTAGCCAAGAATCATGGAGAAATTGCTCAATAAGCTTTGAGATGTTTCTAGGGAAAAGAAAGAGAAAGAGAGAAGAGGAGGAGGACAAGGAGACACAATCACAGTTCTCAAGAAAGTTCCAAAATGTACGTGGAGAGGCAAATGCATACGCATGTGGAATGATTTAATATTTCCACAGTTACAGGCCAGGAAGCATCGCAGGTAGAGTTATACAGAACACATAAGCCATTTGGAGAAAGCAGATGTTTAAAATGATATCATTCGAGACAGGAAAACTGGAGGAGTCCCTGGACAAAGCCAGGGCTGTAAAACCTTTTGAAAAATGTTTCACATCTTTAGTAAGATATTGACAAGAGCTGCTGTCATATGGAAACTATTTTTTAGAAACACCTGGCAGGACTAATTTGGAGGATTGATTTTTTTTTTCACACAAATTTATTAACACAACAGAATACAAGGTGTGTCTGAGATGCAAGCCTGGTTAAAGGTTAGATCACTAAAGATAAATGGTAGTAACTCCCATATTATTTCTCATTATGGCTTGGATGAGCCACCATTTGCAAAGAACCCAAAGAAATTCTTGTAAAGCTCATGATAGTCGGAAGGCTCTCTGTTTTGATATGTGTGTGCTCACTCACTCAGTGTGTTGGACTCTTTGTGACCCCATGGACTGTAGCCCAGCAGACTTCTCTGCCAGTGGGATTCTCCAGGCAAGAATACTGGAGTGGGTTGCCATTCCCTTCTCCAGAGGCTCTTCCCGACCCAGAGATTGAACCCATGTCTCTTGAGTTTCCTGTATTGGCAGGCAGATTCTTTACCACTGAATCACCTGGGAAGCCCTAAAACACTCATATCTGTTAATTTTGTCCCTCTGACATGATAAATTCAATAATATCTTGTTTTGATATTTTTCTCTTAAAGGCAACTCTACAAAGGAAAAATAAGAAAAGCTTCTTATTTTCTCCATTATTTATTTTGTGATTAAACTTGACCATCTTCCTGGTTACACAGGCCAGTCTGCTTTCTGAAACAGAGATAGAGTCAAGGATTTTGAGGAAGATGGAAATAGAAGTCTTCAGGGAATGAGCCTGGCCGACTGATGATTCTGATGGCTCTACCTCAGTCTGTAGGTACACATGAACATTCTTCCTTGGAGAAAGTAGCATGACAAGAATCACACTTCCAGTTGACTCTCAATTTGATTCCAACTACTAGATGGGACCATTCAACGCTATTTCAAGTAAACTTTTCAGATTAGTGGTTTAGAGTCATTGGCTTAGTTTTCTTAAGGAAAATGCTAATTTCCTCTTAAAAATACTTTCACTACCTCTTCTCTTTCTGTTTATGGTCCTATGCTTAGCTTCTCTCTATTCTTTCTTCATTTGGCAATTGCCTAAAGCTTCACTTGGCTGTTCAATAGGCACCACCAACTTAATTTAGCTCAACCAACATGTTCTGGCTGGGCAGTGAACTGGCACAGATGACCTTGAGGTCCCTGCCCTCAAAGAGCTGATTAAAAAAGAAAAGCAGATACAAAAGTAGGTGGTTTCAAAACAATACGTTAACTCCAAGTTAGAGTTACACCCAGGAAATGATGGGTGGCATGGAGGCGGGCATCTGTCTTTAGAAGGATTAGAAGTTTAGTGGAAGAGCCATCTGAATTTAATCCTGAACTCTTTGAGGTAAGGGTCACATCCTATTTATCTCTGCCTGGCAGGTGGAAGGGGGATTAATAAATGTTTCATGAGTGAAAAATTTGCTTTCGTGGCTGAGCCTCCATAAACTGCCAATAATGAGGCAACTTACCACAATTTGCTATGCTGTTTCTTACCCTCTCTTTGGTCAAAATTTTATCATTCAACTATATAAATAAACTATATGAATAATCAAATGGATGTAATTCATTGTATTTCCCTAAGCCCAGTGTCACAGTGTTTTACATCAAATAGAAAAATAAAAACAATTTAATATTTACAGGTCTGAAAAAAATCAAATCTCTTGATATACATGGGAAAAATAGTTTTTTGTGACTCAAAGCTGCCATTGTCAAAGCTTTGGGTCATTGACAGTTACTCAAAGCTTCACTGTCCAAAGACTGTTTCCTATGTTGCTGGCCTGTGTGGATATTGCATAATTCTCATAAATGCTATTTACTTAATCCCCATAAGAATCCTAAGATACAGGGAATACTACTACCATTGCCATTTTATGGATAGAGAGCTTGAAACTGAGAAGAACTGAGTAACTCACCTAAATCTGTACAGCTAGAAAGAGATGAAGCTGGCATTTGAACTAAGAGGCTATGCTCAAACAGGCTACCCTGTGTCACTCCATTTCTGTAGGTCAGCAGTTTGCTTTCTACATGTTTGTGGGGAGCACTGCACGCTTTTCATTTATTTTTCACCAGCATTTGCTCTAATCAGAGACAGGACCCATGAAAGATGAGGTGCTTTTCTTCCTGGACTTGCAGGATATGTAGGAATGCTCTTCCCAATAGCCCAGGTATGTTTCTATGTTTCCAGCTTGATGCTCTTTTCCCAACACAAACTCTCTGCTTCTGTCTACTTCTGTCTCTCCCCAAACTTTCCTAGAGGACAACCTAGTGCAAGAGTGTATCACAAGCTTGGTGCAAGAGTACATGTAGAAAGACCCTGGACACCTGGAGTCATCTTATTTCTAATCTCTCTATTGAGAGGCCTGAGAATCAGTGTGGTGGAAGAGATAGAGTGAGTGGGGTTCAGGCCCCTGTCTTCACTAACAGCATATTGTTTAATCTATCACAGTCTCCATAATTTGTAACCTTTCAAAGGAAATGATGTTGTATTTTCATTGCTGTACCCTCTAGCACACTGCAAAGAGCTCAGAAATGGCTGACCTGCAGCTCAGAGTTCCAGGTCAGTGCTATTCACTAGAACTTTCTGCAGAGATGGAAATGTTAATTATTTGTGCTGTCAGAGGTGATTATTGAGCACTTGAAAGTTGGCTAGAGGGACTAAGAAGCTGATTTTTAAATTTTATTTAATTTTAATTTATTTAAATTTAAGTGAAGAATTGACGCTTTTGAATCGTGGTGTTGGAGAAGACTCTTGAGAGTCCTTTGGACTGCAAGCAGATCCAACTAGTCAATCCTAAAGGAAATCAGTCTGGAATATTCATTGGAAAGACTGATGCTGAAGCTTAAGCTCCAACACTTTGGTCACCTGATGTGAAGAGCTGACTCATTAGAAAAGACCCTGATGCTGGGAAAGATTGAAAGCAAAAGGCGAAGTGGGCGGAAGAGGAAGAGATGGTTAGATAGCATCCCCGACTCAATGGACATGAATCTGAGCAAACTCCGGGAGACAGTGAAGGACAGGGGAATCTGGTATGCTGCAGTCCATGGGGTCACAAAGAGTCAGACATGATTTAGCGACTAAATAATAAAGCCACAAAGGGCTAGTGGCTATGTACTGGACGGCACATTGCTTGACTATAAAGTCAGGAAAATAATTCACAGTCTGTTTCTCTTATAGGGCTATGGTAAGGAATAAATGAAATGATGGAACTATAAGGCAGTATCATGTGATGAAATCAGATAACCTGGTTTAAATATTAATACCAGCTCCAGCCCTGGATATCTTGACTTTTGGTAAGTCTATTCAACCTCCTCGAGCATCAGTTCCCTCATCTCAAAAGTGGGTTTAGTAATAACTATCTTTTATACAATGGTCAAATGGATTAAATAAGATAATAGATGTAAATTGCTCAGCACATTGCTTGGCACACAGTAAACCCTCAACAAATTGGTAAGTTTTGTTTTGCTTGTTTTGGAATTGAGAGTACTCTGGAAAGCACAGAATTCTATGTTTGGGGGGCAAGATATGATTATTAGCAGGAAATGACATCGTCCATAATGGCTCCCCTGAGCTGAGCCTTCTCTGGAGGGGACACGGCTGTGCTGGATTCTTCCCTTTTCACAGCCTTTGTGGTCGTATACCAGACAGCTTGTGAATATGTATCCCTTCAGATGTATCCCTGAAAGATTTCTCAGCTCCTGGAACTAGCCTGGGCTCCCCTGGGTGACAGGATACTGTGCCTATCTCGCGTTGGGGGCTGGGATGAGGTCAGCTTCCTAGGTCTCTTGCCTCCCGACACTGATAGTTTTCCTTGGAGTTTCTGCAGCTGAAACAGGCTTTGTCTGGACAAGCAGCGGCTGGTCTGGCTAGCACAGCAGCAAACATCCTCGATTGTTTCTCTCCGTGTTGGCTGCTAATCCCCTTTTCTGTTTATCCCCTCAGGAGCCCAGGCTCTAGGCGTGGGCTCTAGACCCTGGGGCTTGGGGAGAGAAAAAGCAGATGTTCCCGGGACTGTCATTGCCATGGGCACCGGACTTGTTTGTAGCAGTGTTATTGATATGGTCCCGAGATGGCACGAGCTGCAGGCTGTCAAGGACAGCCCCCTGGCTCTAGTTACTGAAGCTGTCACCAGCACTTTACAGTTCCCTGCCAGCTGCCAGCCTGGGAGAGTTCAAGTCGCTGGAAAGAAGCACCTCTTTCCTTCCAGCCTGGTGCCAGAGCAAGAGAGCGTTTTTGCAGCATCCGGGAATCTACCCCAATTCTCAGCCTTACCCTGGGACTATGGTACAGATCTGTTCTGCAGGAGGGAAGAAAAGGGAAAGAGGGCTTGGGTTGCTCTTTAGCAAATGCTTGATGAGGGAGAAGCAACAGCAAGTGTTGATAGTTGGGAAATGAGCCTGGAAGCCAGTCAT
This sequence comes from Dama dama, assembly GCF_033118175.1. NCBI lineage: Eukaryota > Metazoa > Chordata > Mammalia > Artiodactyla > Cervidae > Dama > Dama dama. The sequence continues at coordinate 39,464,724 of NC_083704.1, read as the reverse complement.
TTTGCACCTTATCATACACTGACTTGTTTGTTTATTGGCCACCTTTGCCAACAGAATGTAAGCGCCATGAGGGCAGGGATTTTTGTCTACTTTGTCCATCACTCTATCCCTGAATCATGGTACATTGACACTCTTGAATGAGTATATGCTGAGTAAATGAATGGCTGGCTCCTTATTGATGAATCTTTTTTTCTTAAAATTGAAATATATAAGTCAGACAGAGAAAGACAAATATCATATAATACTTATATGTGGAACCTTAAAAAATGACATCAATCAATTTATTTATAAAACAGAAACAGACTCATAGACTTAGAAAACAAATTTATGATTATCAAAGGAGAAAGGAGGAGGGAAGGATAAATGAGGATGTTGGGATTAACATATATACACTATTGTACACAAAGTCATCAACAAGGACCTATGGTATAGCACACGGAACTATACTCAATATTCTGGAATAATCTATATGGGAAAAGAATCTGTAAAAGAATAGACACATGTATATGTATAACCACCACTTTGCTGTCCATATGAAAGTACTATAAATCAACTATATTCCAATATAGAATAAAAAATTAAAAACTGAAGTATAGTTGATTTACTATGTTTTAGGTGTACAGCAAAGAGATTCAGTTATGTGTACATATGTGTATATGTATACATATATATGTATGTATTTTACATTCTTTTCCATTATAGGTTATTGCAAGGTACTGAATATAGTTCACTATGTTATACAATAAGTCCCTGTTGTACATCTATTTTATATAGAATAGTGTGTATGTGTTGATCAAGTTCCTAATTTCTCTCTCCTCTATCTTTCCCCTTTGGTAACCTTAAGTTTGTTCTCTGTATCTGTGAGTCTATTTCTGATGTATCTTATAAACTGAACATATAACCAGAAGCCCCTGACTACAAATCTACCTGTAAAAGGACCAGAACACATCAAATCACTGACTGAATGATGTGCCATAACTTTCCTCCTGTGTTCCTTGTTCCGTCCTCCTTTTTCCTCCTTCACTTGTTCACTTTTTCATTCATCTAACATCCACTGAACACATGAATAGCCTGATAAACTCAACCAGTGAGTTTGCTCAACCAGTGTATTTGAAAAAAAACAGGGGCCTCTCTACTGTGTAAAATATGAAGGTTTATTGGTGGTTGGGAAATTTGTTGAAAGATGGGATTAAAACTAGAGATACAAGTTGAACTAGGCGGTTTATAGCCATGTCCTGAAGATTTCTCAAGGGATGAAAATGTCAGAAGGGAAGAGATAGTCTTACTCTGATATTTTTATAGTAGGAATATTTACTGTACTAAGTCACAGATTCAAAAACACCCAATACAAATCTATTCAATTCAAAAGACAAATTAATTCTTCTTGAATATGAAGAATATGATGTCAGCTGGTAATATAAGTAGTTCAGGGTCTGGGGTGACCAAAATAGAGACTATTGGTCCAAAACAGGAGTCAGCAAACTATGGCCCATGGGCTAAGTCTGGCCCACAACCTGTTTTAACAAATACATTTTATTGGAAGGCAGTCATGCTCATCTGTTTACAAATTATCTCTGGTTGCATTCATGACAGCAGAGTTGAACAGTTTTGATAGTGACCGTATGGCCTGCAAAGCTGAGAACATTTACTATCTGGCTCTTCACAGAAAAAGTTTTCTTATCTCTGGTCTAAAGGAAAGATGCTCTGATACCCAATGAGAATCTCTAAAAGAAAACATTCCTCATACTCAGCCAAGTTCATGATGTTTATACACCTGCTCTCCCTATTAACAAAAAGTAGCCAACAGTTTATACCATAACATCATCAACCCCCAAAATGTAACTACTTTCTGTAACTCTTGCTGCAATATGGCCACTAAGTTAATGATCTGACATCATTTTCCATAAACTAAATTGTTGACAGATAAAAGTATCCTCCCTTCAGGCTTCCTACTGCACTACCCTTTCACTCTCCCATGGCAGGGTTGTACAATACAACCACACTGCCTCAAGTGTACTCTGAGGTTTTGACTTGGCATTCAGCAGCCTTAAAACTGAGCATTTCTTCACCTGTGCTTGTTTTGTGGTTACAGGTCTCCGAATGCCCATAATCATGATGAAACTTGTCCTTTTTCTGCCTTCGCATTTCACATGCGGGTTGTTTATGATGTAGAGTTACATAATTCTTGGTTTCCCAATAAAGAAATCAGCAGGTGGTGTGCCTTTTTTGTTTTTAAAGTTACCTCCCTGTGTAAAAATTTGGAGCCAGGTGTCCCTCACTGAGTTCATCAGACCCAAGTGTCCAGACCTCCTAGACCTTCCTTAAAACCCAGCCTTGACTTTTAAAAATTTTAAATAAATATTTTCAAAGAAGGGCTGAAGCTTTTGTCCATTCTCTCTACTCTTACTGCAATGCAGAAACTGAAAAATGGGATCCTCCTTCACTGTTCTGGTGATAAAGCTTTGCTGGAAAGATAATAATTTAAAAAGCAATTTTCAGATACTCATTTAATAAAATCCTCACAATCTAATAGAGTTCTTCTCACCCTTCTACAAATGAGAAGATGGACGCTCAGAGAGTTCCAGTAACTTCTCTTAGATGCATGGGCAGATTCAAACCCATGCTCTTTCCATTCTGCTATTGTTCTTCCCAACAGAAGCACAGGAATGAGGACCACAGAGTTCTCATGATTGATATCTAGAGACAGAGTTGATATCCTATACTCAGAAGTTTAGAGAATCCTATTGTAAGTGGAAGCTGGCTTTCATGATCTTAAACATTGTGCAAAGAACAATTACTTTGGTTGTCATTTCAAATGGAAATAGAGTTGGTGAGCATTTGGAACTTTGTGTGAGAACAGAGAGGAACAAATAAATTCCATTTTCACCGGAGAACCATGTATAGGAAGAAGCCAAATGTGGATGACAAGGTCTGGTCAATGTCAGCTTTAAGTTATGGAGAGTTGGTTAAAAGGTAACGGATCTCATCACTTTGCCAACAAAGGTCCCTATATTGAAAGCTATGGTTTTTCCAGTAGTCATGTACAGATGTGAGAGTTAAACCATTAAGAATGCTAAGTGCCAAAGAATTGATGCTTTTGAATTGTGATACTGGAGAAGACTCCTGAGAATTACTTAGAAAGCAAGGAGATCAAACCAGTCCATCCTAAAGAAAATCAATCCTGAATATTCATTGGAAGGACTGATGCTGAAGCTGAAGCTCCAATATTTTGGCCACCGGATGCAAAGAGATGACTCACTAGAAAAGACACTGATGCTGGGAAAGATTGAGGGCAGGAGGAAAAGGGGGAGACAGAGGATGAGGTGGCTGGATGGCATAACTGACTCAATGGACAAGAGTTTGAGCAAACTCTGGGAGATCGTGAAGGACAGGGAAGCCTGCCTTGCTGTAGTCCATGAGGTTGCAAAGAGTCGGACACAACTTAGTGACTGAACAACAATAACAACGATGGATCTCACCCAAAAGTGGGTGCTACCTGCTTTATAATCTAAAGCCTCCTACCCTTTGGCTCTCTTGCCTTTTTCTTTTTCATCTCTTTGCTTTTCCCATCCATTCACACTGCTGACTAAAGGCCAGGTTTTAAGTAAGATCTGGAAGATAAAAGGACAATATGACATGTATCCTGCTCTCCAGAATCTTAAGTTTAAGGCTTTCATATTCAAATATTCTCCCCATTTTTCCACCTGTGGGGACAGAGAATGCAGGGGATACCACTGAAATACAACCCAAGGTATTTCTAGGGTCCCAAACATCATGGCATATGCGTCAAATTTTGCCCCTACAATTTGAAGTTCTGTCCTAGGAACTGCCCACCAGACATCTCCTTCTTCCTTGCCGTTGCTCTTTCTTATCTTCTCAGCCCCTAAAACCATGACTCCAAGTTCAGCTTCTTTTGATCCATGGGGATACAGTCTAAGGGAAAGGTGGGGAACAACCGACTTACTTTAGATTCCCCAGCAAACCAAAGGCAAGGAGAAGACACGTAAATAAAATATTGCTGTAGTCAAACTTATCCTCTCTCCCTTCAAATGACTCACCTTCATTTAGGAATCCCAAAGAAATGGGGCTTGATGGAGATAGGATGACATCATAAACATCCAGTTTCTAGTAATAACTCAGAATATTTCATTAATCCATAAAAGCTTTAAATTTTGTTAGTTTTTTAAAAAAATCACACCCATAGAATGTATAGCACCAAGACTGAATCCTAAAGTAAATTATGAACTTTGAGTGATAAGGATGTATCAATGTAGGTTCATCAAGTGTGACAAATGGACCCTCCAGTGGGGGGTGTAGACAGCGGGAGAAGCTGCATGTGATGGGCTGTGAATCCAAAACTTTAAAGTTTATTTAAAAAAAAATGATATACATTCATAATCTCACTGGAAAAACTTGTCAAAACTGTAGAAAAGTACAAAGAAGCAGGCGGAAATCACTTGGCATCCTTCTGTCCCTAATGTCAGATGAGTAGGGTGAATGATTTGGTGACCATCTCTCAACGGCTCTTCTCTGGTCATACCTGTATGTGCACAGATTTCCATAAATAGAGATGTATGTGTATGCATGTGTGGATGTGAATGTATACATATGTGGGTTTCACCTGGTATGTTTTTGTCTCAATTAATATTGATTTTCTTGATTTTTAATAGCTGCATGGTGTTGCTGATGTGAGATGTGTCATAATTTACCTAGCCAGCCTCTTCTTTGATAATCATTTTGGATTTTTTTTTTTTGCTTATATAAATAATGATGCAGTGAACATTCTTGAATGCACATCCTTTGCCTATTGTTATCTTCTTTGAATGTATGTATTTTTCCAGTCCATACCATATCTTGGGGGAGGTTATGAGTTACATACACTTCACCCACACTGTGTGGATAGTTCTTTATACAAAGTAAACTTCTAGACAGAGAACACTGAAGAATTCTAGGTATAACCTTTTTGTTAGAAAAAAAGAGGAAGAAGGTTTGACTATGAAACCACATACATAATTGATGCCTGTAGCTCAGAGCATCACACACAGTATATGACCAATAAGTGACAGCTGCTAATAGGATCATTGTCATTTCTTCTGTTTTTTTGCTTATATAAATAATGATGCAGTGATTAATGATGCAATGGTCCACGTTTCTTTGCTGAAAAAGATCTGAGCATGGCACATGGGGGCCTGAACCACAGAAGATGAACTGTATTTTATTTCTTACAAGTTTCTGTCTCTGGCTGTAATCATGTGTGAGTTTCAGAAACCAATGGTCAAGCCAAGAATGCAGTTCATACAACCACCCTGTTCACTCAATGAGCAGCAACATGGAGGCCCCATACTCAATGGTGGCCATAATAATGGTCAGACGTCCTTTCTCATATGTAATAAAGAAGCGAGTACAACTTTTCTGGGTTTTTATATATCATTATATCTGTTCTAACTTTCCTGTTCAAAGGAAACAACAGTAAGGCATGTTGGACTCTTATAAATATTATTCCTTGATTCCAAGAACTGATTCTATCAGTTTTAGAGCTCAAGGTCAGCCCCAGATTGGTCCCAGAGACTTCAAGAAAAGCCTCTTAATACTGTCTGCTTTATCCTCTTCAATTATGACACAGTTGTAAAAAAAAAAAAAAAAAAAAATCCCCCAAACAAAACAAACACCTAACACCAAACTGCTTCTGCCTGCATCTACCACACTTTTTATGAGACAGGGTGTGGCTCCTGGCTGTGCTGATTTTGAACATCACCTTTAGGAAAATTTTTTGCTATAGGTCGAGGCTCAGATTTACAGCTTCGTTTTTCGCCCTGAGGTGAGATGGAAGCAAAATCAATGAGGTTAGCTTTGGGGCCACTAGAAGTAAGTAACATGAGCCAATTATCAGTGACCTGAGATCTGTGAAGTAGGGAAAAAAGGTCCAATGAAAAGAAGGAAATCAAGAAGGCACTCTCTCTCTCATGACTGTCTATGATAGAATTCACTTAAAAATGAGTAATCACGTTTTATTGGCACTAGAGAAAGAGTGGTGGTGATGGTTTAGTCACTAAGTCCTGCTGGACTCTCATGTGGGTCTCTGGCACTGCAGTTGGTTTCTTTACCGACTGAGCTACCAGAGAATCCCAGAGAAAGAGAGAACAGTATTAAATGCGATAGTGGAAATTTTGAAATATCCAAACAGTTTTGCTCCTTGACCCCTAATTAAAAGCAGTCCATGGTCATGGGACCTCTACCACCTCCTTTGTGAATGGAGGGAGATTTTCTGGATCAAAGTCTCGTGTCATCTCAAAGAAATTTAAATAAAAATAATAACCATGACTAGCATTTATTGAGCACCTACTGAATGCCTGGCATTGTACAAGGTCCTTGGCACATGAGTCACTCAACAGTCCCTGAGACCTTACTGTATGCCAGGCATCATTCCAGGTGCTAAGGACACAGCAGTGAACAAGATACCCAAAGTGCCTGCTTTCCTAAAGCTTCTATTCTAGTAAGAGGAGATAATCAACAAGTTCTTAAAACAAACAACAGAATCAATGCTATGCACAGAATTAAAATCCAGTAATGCGACAGAACCACTGGGGAGTCAGGAAAGACCCCGATGAGGGAGGTAGTTTCAAGCTGAAACTTCAATGAAAGGAAGAGTCACCTCAATGAAGGTGAGGGGGCAGAATTTAAACCTCAAGAAAGCTCTAGCAACCCTACTGCAAAGAGGAAGAAAATGAAGCTCAGAGAGGCTATGCAACTTTCCTATGGTAGGGCTGGGATTCAATTATTGCTCCCTTGTCTGTAAAGCCGCACTGTGAAGCCCCACTGTGAAGCTTCAGTAGAGGAATAGGAATATCAACCTGAATTATGTCTACAGAAATATGTTGCCAAGTTCCCGAGAGCTACTCTTAAACCTTAGTCATACTCCATCCATTTATCAGAAGAGTTATTTTATCAAATAGGTAACATTTATGCCTGCCGTTGTTTTAACAGCTATATGAGTCTAAGAATTCTTGGGGAACTTGCTAAATGGCAGACTCCTGGGTCCCACATCTAAGTAGTCATTGTTTCAGCAGAGTCAGGGTGAGGCCTGGGAAACTTTATTTTTAACATGCATCTTGGTTCAACTTGAAGAATGCATAAGAAGAGTGCTTTTCAACTAGGAGTGATTTTTTATTGTTGCTTTCATGGGACATTTGGCAATAGAATGTGAAAATGTTGGTGTGACAGCTGGTGTGTGTGTATGTGTGCATGCACATGTGTGTCTCTCACAGGGATCTAGTAAGTAGAGGCCAGGTGTGTGTGTGTGCATGTGTGTGAGTGACAGGGATCTTAGAAAGTAGAGGCCAGGGATGCTGCTCAACATGTTAGAGCACAGAGGCCAGCCTCTGCAATGAAGAACTTTTTGGCCCTAAATGTCAATAGTGCTGAGGTTGAGAAATCCGGCCTTGGGATTTAACATCTCTTCTGCATCAATCTCCTTTCCTACTCACCTCAAAGAAAATTCCTTAGAACCCTCTTTAGAACTTCCATAGCTCCTCTCATGTTAAAAAACGATCTTTCTGGTTGGTTCCGCTACCTGGTAGAAGAAAACTTTACTTAGGCCAGGATCTCTGCTTCATGCATTTTTGAGTCTGGCCTCATCCTCACTCACTCCATAAGTGTTTATGCCATTTCAAGAAAAATTCATTTACAGTACCCTTGGGACTGACCACAAAATGGTTCTGTGAGTGATAACCATAACTAGTGTTTACAGAGAGAAGGAAGACCCAGGGGCCTAATTTTCAGTCTAAAAATCTAATACAAATCTCCCAGGTTTCATTTAAGAAAATGGCTATGTATTTTTTTTTTTTTAACATTCACCAAATATCACAGTTGCTTCCAGACCTGCCTGGGGGTGTGCAGGTGAGTCAGTCACGTGAATATGAAGACCACCCATGGTGCTCCACCATCACACGAACAACCTCACTGGCTGTGTCTGCTGTAGTGTCTGGCTACCAGTTGGCAGCTCTGAGCAAACTAATTCAGTCCCTAAGCCAACCCTGAATTCCAGGAAATTAAAATCCAGCAAATAACTCTATACAGATCTGAGAGGAAACTGAGCAAGGTAACAGTACCCTCTAAAAATAGCCAGGTAATTACTTTTGAAGATCTTTCAAAAAGATTCACTAAACTGCACAGACTAAAGCAGCAAAGGGCTTATTTGTTTGTTGACAGAAGCTGTCTCTATGTAGTCAGCAGACTTTGGAATGTTGGATACCCAATCAATATTTGGATGCCATGGAGTTACTATGCTACTCAGCTGACCAGAGTTAAAAACAAGAGACCAAGAGACTACCCTTGGTGAGGTTGATCTGGCCACATTTTTTTACTCAATTGATCATGTTAGTTTTCCTCACTTTGCTTCTTATTCCAACTTTAGCACCTGGCATGAATATTGTGGTGAAATGCATTCATTGCTCTTTCACTTTATGTGTTGGAGCAATCTATCAGCGCCATCAATTGTGTAAAGGCTCCTTTTAAAGGTATTCTACCTCCAGCAAATTGGTGAATACAGAAATGATTATATCACAGACTGGTTATGAAGTTCAACCAATTTAGCAATTTTCCTCTTGTGGTTAATTATCCACACAATGTTTGCTCTTTTTCTTCTTCATCTTTTAATTTTCAGTCTTGGCAATCTGCGCTAAAGTGACTGGAAGTTATGAAAAGTATGAAAATGTGTCTGTTTCAAATAGTTGGCTGAGTTCTTCATCAGCTGGAGGCCCAGCACAGGTGTGAATATTTGTTTATAATCCAAACACAACAAAGTAAACAGTTCCATTTTGCACCTTTTTTTCCTCCATACAATGATATGAATATTTCCTTTGTGATGGTCAGTGACTTTGTTTAACTTGAAAGAAAGCCTGAATGGAAAGGAAGGGCCGAGAGACTCGTAACTGTTTGTACAAGGGCCTGAAGTGACTGACGGCTCAACTAATCTGGGCGTAGAGCCCTGACATTTTGTCAGCTCCCCTGAGGAGTCAGACGTGCTGTCCACGACACACCTGTCAAGTGCTGATAGAAAAACAACTCTGTCACACATAGCCTTCAAGGCTACATATGTGACCCTTAACCCCAGAACCCCTTCTGGAGTTTTCCACTGGGTATCAAAAGCCTTTCAAATATTTCCAGCTGGACATCTCCATGAGCTGTAATGGCAGCTCAGCATTCTAGCACTGGTGGTCATTGTTGAGGGAATTCCCCTCTCCCTGGTGTTTTGCTCTCCCGCATGGGAAGGCCCAGTTCTGAAATCTCTTTGGTAGCAAAAGAGAGGAGCTGCTCTCATCATCTAAAACTCAGTCTTTGCCTCCCAGTTGAACCCAAGTGTCTTCCTGAAAGTGGGATATCTTTGAGGCCACTTAGATTCCTGTCTTCATCTCCAAGGTCTGAAACCCTTGAATGGGCCTGCAAGACAATAAACTTTTCCAGGCTATGGTGTTCAGTGTCTTCCAAGGGCTTGGTCTGGTTTCCCTTCTTGCACAAGAGACAACAACAAACAGGAAGAAACAGAGACGCCCCTGACGCCAGGGGATGATGTTAAACAAACTAAGTACTGAACTTAAGACAATCTGCAAGTCTTTGCTACCATCCTGATAGCCACCAGTAAAGATTATGGGAAAAGAAAAAGAAAAGATGAAAAAAATGGGAAAATATGCAATATAGGAGCTATGTCCAGGAGAAATGAATTCGTAACTAAAGCAATAAATATCCTACAAGTGCAAAGATGCCTCTTCATTCAGCATAGCAAGAAAATAAGACAGTTGACTGAGCCTATTCAGAATAATAATTAATCAGTTTCAAGCAGGAAAATAAAACCACCTTCAAACTATGTCAGTTGAACTCCAACAGGGATCTCGGAATCCTTGGGTTGGTCACAGCTTTTCTTAAGATAAACTAAAACGGCCTTGGACAGAGTCTCCACAAACCAGCACACCAGCAACAGGCTAGTTTAAGCCAGAATATTTCCGCAGCTTCTTCCAGGGATGGTTCCCTTTTTCTCTGGTTTCCCAGATTGTCAGACTAAAGGACCCAAGCATTTGCTGAGCACATTAAAGCTCATACTCATAGTTCCTCTATAGAAATTTCCACCGAAACGAGCTAAAAATAACTAAATGAAAGGAAAACCATGGACTGGATCTTTAGACAGTATTAACATCATTTCCCTCATTTTACAGATGAAGAAAGTGAGATCCAAAGAAGTGAAGTGCCTGTGCCCCCAGGTTACTAAACTAGTAAATGACAAACTCTCAATGAAAACATCAATTTCCTTCATTTCTTTAAAGTCTTGGGCACCGCTTATTTCTAAAGCTGAATGTACACATTACTATAGCTTATAGATACAAATTATTTTATAATCTGTGATTGTTTAGAAACAAACAAGTGGCTCATAATAATTACAGTTCAGGGAAAAATAAACTAAAAAATTATTCTTCTTCTCAGGAATCTTTTTTTTTTTTGGGTGCCATTCATGATAATGTCTCCTTAGGATACGAATATTAATTCAGCTAGCCTCAGTGCCTGAAGCAGCTGAAGTCACTGTTTAACCAAACACCTGGAATGTCATATTTTTCAAACTGTCTTTTTCCAGGACAACTCTGCCTGCAATAAGCTTTGTGACCCATCCAGCTTCCTTGGAAAGTAAGGTTAGCTCCCCCACCGTGTCTCATGGATCCCAGTCTTAATCTTAAGGCATTTCCCTCAAATTTTCTTTAATTTTTTAAAAAAATTTTATATTGGAGCATAGTTGATTAACGATGTTGTGTTAGTTTCAGGTATATAGCAAAGTGATTCGGGTATACATATATATTTACCGATTTTTTTTTTTTCAAATTCTGTTTCCATTTAGTTTACTACAGAATATTGAGCTGAGTTACCTGTTCTATATAGTAGGTTCTTTGGGCAATCTATTTTAAATACAGCAGTGTGTACATGTCAATCCCAAACTCCCAGTCAATCTCATTTCCTTTTAGAAGACTTGCGTACCATCAGCCTAAGGTAGCTCAGCTTCCTCAGTTGCCAAAGCCCTAGATAGATCAGCCTAGTTCTTGTCACCCTGTCCAGGGATCTGCTTGGGCTGAAAATCAACACAACTCTCTTGTAACAGAGCAGTGGTCTCCCACCTTTTTATTCAAAGACTTGAGTCTCAAGATCTGGGAAGCTGCAAAGGAGTGGGAAGGATCAATCTCTGGAAGGAAGGAATGATAGAAATGTGCAAGGTCAAACAAAATTTTCTGTAGATCTGTTGGTTTATCTTGAGAAATGCTGTTAAAATGTTGACTGCAAAGGATGGTGCACGATCTCACTGCTCCCTACACCTGCAGCAGAGGCATCACTTGGGCGTCTGTTAGGAATGCAGTATCTTGGGCTGCAGATCCACTGAATTACATGAATTTCAACAAGATCCCCAGGCAATTCAGGTGCACAGTAAAGTTTGTGAAGAGCCTTGTGGTGAAGAGATTCATACAAGTCCTTCTTCATTTTTATCTCCTTTATTCCTGGCATTCAGAGTCACTGGCTAAGACGTAAGCCTTTTCCAAACATTTCTTTTTTTGCTCCACCTGCACCTGGCTCATTCTTTACCTCCTCTTTTAGATTCTTTGTCCTGCATGTCCCTCGCCAATCTTCTTCAACTTGAATCTTTAGAATACTATTTGTTTGACATAATATATCACTTTATATTGGAGGTTTGTTTTTTTTTTTTCCGAGAAATCTCTCATCTCTTGGAAGTCTTCTTTTCAAGAATAGGCCACTCACTCATTCTTCCTTTTTTTTTTTTTCTGATGGCCCTTTTCTATTCCTTTATTCTTTTTTTAATATAAATTTATTTATTTTAATTGGAGGCTAATTACTTTACAATACTGTAGTGGTTTTGCCATACATTGACATCATCCTTCCTTTCTATAACCTATGACAAAAAGATTTCCCCTAACTTATCACAGATGCTTCTAGATCACATTCATTCTAGAACTTTTCTTTTGAGAATTTTAAAAATATGGCTTAGAGAAGCTTGATAAATTTGTCTGGGTTAAAATTAAGAAGATGGGTCAATCAAAGGTAGCAAAAGCAAACAAAAAAACAGAAGTTTTCAGTGCATATATCACTCAGGATTAGTGTCTAGAATATATGATGAAATGCTATATGTTAGTAAAAAAGTAAATCATTCAATATAAAGAAAATGGGAACAAGATACATTGAGGCAATCCACAGAACAGGAAACATGAACATCACACAAAACATGAGAAGATGCTCAATTCCACTTCTAATTAGGGAAATACATGCCAGAACCTTAGTAAGTACCATTTCACACTCAATTAAGAAGTTGGACAATACCAAGTGGGGATGATAATCTGAAGTAATGGAAACTCCTGGATGGAGTATAAATGTTTATGACCACATCTGAGAACCATCTGGCAGGGTCTAAGTCAGTAAAAAAGCCCTTACTCTAGGACTCAACAGTGTCATTGCTAGCTGAGTCTAGAGCAGCTCTCACCCAGATGCACAACAAGGTATGTGTAAACTGGGGCAAGACTGGAAATGACTAAAATTGGGAGCAACTTAATGTTCACCAAAGAGAATGATAAATAAATTTTATATTCATATAGTGAGAAACTATGCAGTAGTTACATGTGAATGAACCTGAAGTAGGTATATGTGTATGTGGGTGCATATGTGTATGTGTGTGTGTGTGTGTGTGTGTGTGTGTGTGTGTGTATCTCTCAACTTGAGTGAATCTCATAATTCAATGTTGAATGAATAAAAGGAAATTATAGGAAAATGTACAGTATCATTTCTGTAAAAGTTTAAAACATGTAAGTCAAAGCTTTAAGGATACATGTAAATTTAACAAGAACAAAAAGAATGATAGTCAATGATAAGACCTATTTAATAGTAATTACTTTGGTAGGGGCAGGAGTGGAGATGAATCTGTGAGGATTTACCTAGGGGGCTACAATGATGTTGGTATAGAGCTTTATTTCTTAAGCTGAGTGATGGATGCAAAGGTAATGATTGTATTTTCTGTGTAAACTTCTGAGGGTCTAAAACACTAATCAAGGTGGATTAAAACAAAAGAACTTTTCTTTAAGACTATATAACTCAGTCATGTCACCCTCTTCCCAGTTTCGTTACCACAGTATACTGATGAACTATCACTCATATCCAGCCTACAATTTTCCTTTCCATCCTCCCTACCATCAGCTGCATGATTTCAGCAGCCCTGTTGCTCCTGGTCCTCTTCTGCCCCAGCAATCTTGACCATCACTTGCCCTAGGTACTCACAAGAAGGATTTTAGATCTTGTCACCCAGCACATCTCCAGCCAACATTTCCTGATTATCTCTTCTGCTACATCTTTCACGCTCCTTCCAAGCCTATCTTCAGTCAAACCTCCTGGGGGCTCAATGTTCTTGCCCTACCTTATTCCTCAAATCCTCTGAGTTTTCTTCTTCTTTTTCAACAACCCTGGGTCCATACATGGCCAACATCTTAGAGCTTTTGTCACACCCATCTTGCCTAATTCTAACCATCCACTTTTTCTACTCCTAGCCGAGGATGCTGAATAATGCTAACGGAAATCATGTAACAGTCCTGCCCTGCATCATTTCAAACCCATTTCCTCCAGAGAACCTGGCCTCCAGACTCTGACACCAGTTTTTTTATTCACTCCTAGCTGAAATCATTCCCAGCCTTCAATACCAGCACTGGCTTCCCTTTGCCAGGAATGGAAAGTTAACTGTGTCCTGTACAGCCACGGAGGTGCTGGGGAGTAGCTTAGGAGAAGTCTTCTCAGACCGGCTCAGGGTCCCCTTCCTCAGTTCAATCAGAAAGGTCTGCTTTAATCATTTAAAATATGTCTTCTGAATAAGATTCATTTAATTAAAAAAGGGCAGGGAGCTGACCTGCTTTTTAAACCTCCAGCTTTCCACTGCACTGGGTGTAAAACACAACCCCCTTAGCCAGGTGTACATGGGACATGACTCCATCTCGGCTCTGGCCTGAGCTAGTGCTACTCAGCCCTGGCCTCCCACCCTGCGGGCCTAGGGCCCTTCTGCTGTCACCTCTAGGCCCATGTGTGGTTCCACCTGCCAACACCCTGCCCCTTTGTCCTTTGTGTGCCTGACCCCTTACTTTCAAATTCCATTTTAAATGTCACCTCCCCCAGCATTTCTCTTTATTCTTAATCATGCTATTTTCTTCATCTCTCTCATAGCACTTCTTGCACCTTTATTGTTGGGGTTTACTTCCTCATTGAGTGTCTGTTTCTTCCACCAGTAGACTGTAACTCCCTTGCCAGGAAGCATTCTCTTTGTCAAGGTTCACATTCAGGGGCAGGGCCAAAGTGGGGTGGGGGTGGGGTGGGGGGTGGGCTTCAGACCCTCTTTAGGTCCTCAGAGAAGAAGCTGCACCTGAGACCACCCCAAATAAGTAGGTAACTAAAGGAGAAACCCTGGCTGTGCACCTCTGGCTTCCCAGAAAGGGCCCCAGCCCTCCCCCTTCCAGCCAGATGCCCCAGGACCTCTGCCACAGAGAAGTCCAGGAGCTGCACCGGAGCCAGAGCCTCCCTCATGGATCCTGTTCCTGTGCGTAAGAAGCAGGCAGGAAATATTTTTTGATGAATCAATAAATTGTGAAAATCTGAGAAGCACCAGGCTAGGGAAAAAAAGTCAGCTCCCCTAGACTGATAGGAACAAGAAAAGTAGGGAGGTCAACCTTCCTCATCCTCTCCATCACTGGCTACCTACCCATGACAGTCTATTTCAGGACAAAGGGCAATAGAGCCAGACCAGCCTTCTGAACCAGCCTGACTTTCAGCATCTGTGCTACATACAATCTTCAGATATGAAGATCGGGATACTTGCGGAGGTAAGCGTTGATGGAGTTTAACTGATTAACAAAATGATTATTTACTGAAGTATTTCTGGATACAACTTAAGCATCGTTGGTCCATCTTAAAATAAGTGGCAAGTCTTTGAAAAGACTGTCATTATATGATGGTTGTCATTATAGCAGGAAGCAACAGCATTATGGGACACAGAAAGGAAGTTAGTCACCTCAGATACATGAGACAGGTAGATGTGATTAGGAGTAAAGGCTGTCAAACTCCTAGCTGATAAATCTCAGTTATCCTCCTGTGTGTACCTGGGTTGCCATGGCTGCACCTTTGCTTGGCAAATGTGTCCAAGTACTTTTTCTCCCTAAGCTGCTTTGCCTATTGTGCTTGTCCACAAGGCTTGAATGGAACACAGAGAGATAGCAAACATGTAGTCTGTGTGGGTGTATTTGTTTTTCTGCGCAAACAAGGTTGAGTTCTTTAGAAGAAATACACAGCAGGAGTTGATTTCAGGCAAAACACAGGGTAGTACAGTATGGGGGGGAGAAGCCGTGTGAAGGTGGGGGCGTGGTGGCAGATACCAGGGCATGCAAGTCATCAATCTGGGTCAGCACAGGGCGGTGAGGTGGAGGTTACGGTAGGAGGGCAGGTGAGTATGAAGACTATGTAGCTACTCTTCCTGAATAATCATCATAAACCAGGTACTGTGCCTTTTACATAGAATTGATTGTTACTTTCATAAATACTATGAGACAGGTTGTTGTTTTTAGTTGCTAAGTCATGCCCAACTCTTTTGTGACCCCATGGACTGTAGCTGGCCAGGCTCCTCTGTTCACAGGATTTCCCAGGCAAGAATATTGGAGTGGGTTGCCATTTCCCTCTCCAGGGGATCTTCCCGAGCCAGGGATGGAATCCATGTCTCCTGCCTTAGCAGGCAGATTCTTTACTGTTGAGCTACCTGGGAAGCCCATGAGATAGATACCTTTTTCAATAACCACTTTTTAAATTGATGTGTATTTAATCTACAATGTTATGCTCGCTTCAGGTCTACAGCAATGTGATTCTGTTAGACATATATACATATAGCTCTTTTATTAATATATATATATACTCTCTTATGCATATATACTCTTTTTCCAATTCTTTTCCATTATAGGTTAGTACATGATATTGAATATACTTCCTTATGCTATATAGTAAGTTCTTGCTGCTTATTTTATATATATAGTTGTTCATTATATATATATATATATATATATAAAATCCCAAACTCCTAATTTATCTACTTTCCCTGCTATCCCCTTTGGTAATCATGAATTTGTTACCTATGTCTGGGAGTCTATTTCTGCTTTGTAAATAAGTTCATTTGTATCATTTTTTAAATTCCACCTGTGAGTAATAACATATGACATTTGTCTTTCTCTGCCTGACTTCACTTAATACAATAATCTCTAGGTTCATCCATGTTGCTGCAAATGATTTTGTTTCATTCTTTTTTATGGGTTAGTAATGTTCCACTGCATGTATGTACCACATTTTCTTTATCCATCCATTTGTTAAAGGACATTTAGATTGCTTCCATGTCTTGGCTACTCTAAATGGTGCTGCTATGAACATTGGGGTGCATGTATCTCTTCAAATTAGAGTTTTTCTCTGGATATACGCCCAGGAGTGGGACTGCAGGATCATATGGTAATTCTACTTTTAGTTTTTAAAAGAACCTCCATATTCCTCTCCATAATGGCTGCACCAACTTACATTCCAATCAACAGTGCTGGACTCCTTTCTCTCTACACCCTCTTGAGATAGGTACCTTTATTATTCCTCTTTCACCTCTAATACCTCAGTGAAGACACTGAGGCTCAGAGAGGTTAAGCAATTTGCATAAGGTCACAGAGTTCATATGAGAGCCTGGATTGTAATCTAGGTTTATCTATTGCTGAAGTCTGGGGTCATAACCACTATTCCATGCTTTGCTGCCAGCTGGCAGAATAGCCTGGAGCCCAAGAGAGGGGTTAAGCTTAGAGCTGTAATTGCAGGGAAAATTTCTTAGGAGGTAACAAAGAGAACAAAGAAAGAGCCAATCTCTGGCAGCATCACTAAAAAAGGAAAGGACTGAGGAGCAACCAGGTTTTTTATGTGAGAAAGATGTTCTACTATTGCTTACTTTGAGGACAGAAACAGGAAAAAACTGTAATTCTGAGGCTGTGGTGAAGAAAAGAAGAATAAAGGACACAGGAAACAGACAAAAAAGGGAAAAAAAGAAAAAAAAAAACACTTTAAAAATAACTTTCAGCACCCATCTATGATAGTAACTCTTCAAAAAATGGGCATAGAAGGAGTCTACCTCAACATAATAAAGGCCATATATAATAAACCCACAGCAAACGTTATTCTCAATGGTGAAAAACAAAGCATTTCCTCTAAGATCAGGAACAAGACAAGGGTGTCCAGTCTCACTGAAATCATTCAACATAGTTTTGGAAGTCCGAGCTGCAGCAATCAGAGAACAAAAAGAAATAAAACAAATCTAGACTGGAAAAGAAGTAAAACTCTCACTGTTTGCAGACAACATGATACTATACACAGAAAATCCTAAAGATACTATCAGAAAATTATTAGAGCTAATCAGTGAATTTTGAAATCAGTAGTTATAGGATACAAAATCAGTATGCAGAAATCACTTGCATTTCTATACACTTCCCTGGTGGCTCAGATGGTAAAGCTTCTGCCTACAATGCAGGAGACCCGGGTTCGACCCCTGTGTCAGGAAGATCCTCTGGAGAAGGAAATGGCAGCCCACTCCAGTACTCTTGCCTGGAAAATCCCATGGACAGAGGAGCGTGGTAGGCTACAGTCCAAGGGGTTGCAAAGAGTCGGACACGACTGAGCGACTTCACTTTCCTTTCCCTTCCTTTAGAAAAAATAAAACATCTAGGAATAAACCTACCTAAGGAGATAAAAGAACTGTATAGAGAAAACTATAGGACACTGATGAAAGAAATCAAAGACAATATAATGTTTTTGATGAAGAGATACTCCATGTTC
Organism: Dama dama; assembly: GCF_033118175.1. Classification (NCBI taxonomy): domain Eukaryota; kingdom Metazoa; phylum Chordata; class Mammalia; order Artiodactyla; family Cervidae; genus Dama; species Dama dama. Next base: position 39,446,814 of record NC_083704.1, on the reverse strand, counting down.
CTGGGTTGGAAGAATCAATATTGTGAAAATGACTATACTACCAGACGCAATCTACAGATTCAGTGCAATCCCTAACAAATTACCAATGGCATTTTTCATAGAACTAAAAGAAAAATTTTCACAATTTGTAATGGAAACACAAAAGATCCTGCATAGCCAAAGGAATCTTGAGAAAGAAGAATGGAGCTAGTGAAATCAACCTTCCTGTCTTCAGACTATACCACAAAGCTACGGTCATCAAGACAGTATGGTATTGGCACAAAAACAGAAATATAAATCAATGGAACAAGATAAAAAACCCAGAGATAAACCCACATACCTATGGACACTTTATTTTTGACAAAGGAGGCAAGAATATAAAATAGAGGGTAGATTATCTCTTCAGTAAGTGCTGCTGGGAAAACTGGGCAGCTACATGTAAAAGAATGAAACTAGAACACTTCCCAATACCATATGCAAAAATAAACTCAAAGTGGATTAAAGACCTAAATGTAAGACCAGAAACTATAAAACTCTTAGAGGAAAACATAGGCAAAATACTCTAAGATATAAATCACAGCAAGATCCTCTATGACCTACTTCCTAGAATAATGGAAATAAAAACAAAAATAAACAAGTGGAACCTAATTAAACTTAAAAGCTTTTGCACAGTGAAGGGAACTATAAACAAGGTGAAAAGATAGCTCTCAGGCTGGGAGAATGTAATAGCAAATGAAATAACTGAAAAAGGATTAATTTCCAAAATATACAAGCAGCTCATGAATGTTTAAACTACTGCACAACTGCACTCATCTTACACGCTAGCAAAGTAATGTTCAAAATTCTCCAAGCCAGGCTTCAACAGTATGTGAACTGTGAACTTCCAGATGTTCAAGCTGGATTTAGAAAAGGCAGAGGAACCAAAGATCAAATTGCCAACATCTGCTGGATCATCAAAAAAGCAAGAGAGTTCCAGAAAAACATCTACTTCTGCTTTATCAACTACACCAAAGCCTTTGACTGTGTGGATCACAGTCAAAACTGTGGAAAATTCTTCAGGAGATAGGAATACCAGACCACCTGACCTGCCTCCTGATAAAATCTGTATGCAGGTGAAGAAGCAACAGTTAGAACTGGACATGGAACAACAGACTGGTTCCAAATCGGGAAAGGAGTACATCAAGGCTGTATATTGTCATCCTGCTTATTTAACTTATATGCAGAGTACATCATGAGAAATGCCAGACTGGATGCAGCACAAGCTGGAATCAAGATTGCCAGGAGAAATATCAATAACCTCAGATCTGCAGATGACACCACCCTTATGGCACAAAGCGAAGAAGAACTAAAGAGCCTCTTGTTGAAAGTGAAAGAGAAGAGTGAAAAAAAGTGGCTTAAAATTCAACATTCAGAAAACTGAGATCATGGCATCTGGTCCCATCACTTCATGGCAAATAGATGGGGAAACAGTGGCTTACTTTATTCTTTTGGGCTCCAAAATCACTGCAGATGGTGACTGCAGCCAAGAAATTAAGACGCTTGCTCCTTGGAAGAAAAGTTATGACCAACCTAGACAGCATATTAAAAAGCAGAGACATTACTTTGCCAACAAATGTCCATCTAGTCAAAGCTACGGTTTTTCCAGTAGTTATGTATCGATGTGATAGTTGGACTATAAAGAAAGCTGAGTGCTAAAGAATTGATGCTTTTGAACTGTGGTGTTGGAGAAGACTCTTAAGAGTCCCTTGGACTGCAAGAAGATCTATCCAGTCCACCCTAAAGGAAATAAGTCCTGAATATTCATTGGAAAGCTGAAACTCCAATACTTTGGCCACCTGATGTGAAGAACTGACTCATTTGAATAAGACCCTGAATCTGGGAAAGATTGAAGGCAGGAGGAGAAGGGGATGACAAAGGATGAGATGGCTGGATAGTATCACTGACTCAATCGACACGAGTTGAGTAAGCTCCAGGAGTTGGTGACGGACAGGGAGTCTGGTGTGCTGCAGTCCATGGGGTCGCAAAGAGTCGGACATGACTGAGTGACTGAAATGAACTGAACATGCAACTCAATACCAGAAAAACAAAGCGCCCAATCAAAAAGAGAGCAAAAGACTTAAATAGACATTTCTCTGAAGCACACAAAAAGATGGCTAACAAACACTGCCCAGTTTACCGAAAGACTAGAACTGCTGAGGCTGAGTTTCTTACATGGGCAACACCATGGTCCAAGGTTGGTTGCTTAAGGAATGTATGTATTTAGTGAAGATATTCCTGTGCAGAAGGAAAGAGATCAGCTGGTTCTTCATAAAAGAGCAGTCAGGAGATATCAACATAATGTGTAATGTATGCCTCACTATGGGTAAATGGAAACTTCATTTGATCCATTATAACCAATGTAATTTTCACCTCTAGAGCTTTGCTACTCAAAGTGTGATCAATAAGCCATCACCTGGGAGTGTCACCCAGATTCACTGAAACAGAATGTGCATTTTATTAATAGGATCCCCAAGTGATTCTATCATATATTCATTAAAGCTTGAGAAATGCTTCCCTGCCATCTTGGTAATTTGGTAAACTCCTATTCATCCTTCAAAGTCCTGCTCAGATATCATGTCTTTCTTAAGACTTCTCCTACCAGAGTTAATCACTTCTTCCTCTCTGCTATTTCTGTGGACCACTTACTTATCTCCATCCTGTTCATATCACACTGTGTTGCTGATATATTCTTGAGGAAATGGGTATCTTTGTGTTCTTACTTTTGCAGTCTAGTGGCAGTTAACCATGTTATCTCTATAGATATATCTCTATACCTCTAAGATAGATTCTAAGGAGTATTCAATCACTCACTTTAGTTGTTGTTCAATTTAAATCATTCTGGGAAAAAAGTTTTACAATTTTCCCATGCACAAAAATCACCTAGTAAGCTTATTAACCTGGGGGACTCTGGATCCCTCTGCCATAAATTCTGATTCTGTACTTTTTAGCTGGGCTCCAGGAATCTGCATTTTTAACCAGTAGACTAATGATTTCTGATGCATATGGTCAATGTAAAATGCTGGTTTAGAAATATTTCTGAATTGGAGTCTAGGATGCCGAGTCCTGGTCTGGTGGGCTGCTACTGCCCTGCTCATTGCACTGGTCTCTATGTCCTCTAAATACCAAAATCATGGACCAAATACATCAGTGAGGGAGCCACCCAAGTTCATTTGGACTATGTTTCTGTAAGGATGCCTGCATAGAGAAATATGAAAATGTGCTCAATTTCAGGCCAGATCAGCCTGAGTTACTCAATACTGATGAGTAACTCCACCATCAAGAAGATCTCCTGGGACTTCCCTGGAGGTCCAGTGGCTGAGACTCTGCATTCCCAATGTAGAGGGCCTGAGTTTGATCCCAGGTCATGGAGCTGGATTCCACATGCCACAAATAAGAGCCGGCACAGATCCAGCACAGCCAAATAAATAAATATTAAAAAAAAAAAAAAGGATCTCCCTCTTGAAATTGATCCACTGACTCTTAGGATTCATTCCAGTATTTTAGAAACACATGAATGTTATCCACATGCATAGCTCTGATTGTGTGAATCCTGCTATGGGCAGGCAACAGATAATATTCCATTTGATTTACACAATGCTAGAAGGCAAAGGACACTATCACCTTTTAATGATAAGGTCATTGAGCCTCAGTGACATTTTGTGACTTTCTTAGTCACAGAATTAGGAAAGGGCTGAGCCAGGAGTCAAAGTCTGATTTGTTTGCTTCCAAAGCTATTGCTTCCTTCCTGTTTGTCAGACTGTTTCTTCAGCTACACTTTCCACACAATAATCCCCCAGAGGCTGGCACAGCTGGGGAAGGTGAGAGCTCTTCAAAACATCCATTCACTGCACTCCTGTTCCAAGTGGTGTATATAACCATTTATATAACCATTTATCTCCAGCTGTAGAGTACATCTATACCAACAGAATGCCTGGAAACACAAAGAAGTGATCTGGCTCTCTCCCTAAAGGAACTTTTAACTAGCTTGACTCTTCCCTTAACTGGTGCTCTGAGTCAATGCATATCTCCATGGAGTAAGAGAAACATGGACACATAGTTTCAAGTTGTTACAATAATTGAATTAAATCATAACAGAGTAGAGACAATCAATTTTTGCAGTTGGTTGGGAAGACAAGAAATTGGATGGATGGCACTTATTTAGTTAACTGTCTAAAGCTCTTAGAGCACAAAGCAAAGTTGTTTTTTTCTTGAGAAGGGTTATTATTTCAGTGGTAGGAGTAAAGAATGGGCTAACTAAATTATGATATATCCATAAAAGAAGACTTTTATGCTGAATGTTTTCAGTCTACTACAGCTAGGGCATAAAAATGAGCATAGCACATATACTGCCTGCCCTCACAGAACTGATTGTATACTTGATGAAGCAGAATGATCTAGATCTATACATTCTATCAGTGATTCAAAAAATGTTGTAAAAATGCAATATGTGATTTGCAGAGTACATAAAAAAATTAAAATGCTAAAAAAAGTATGTGTATATATAAGTGATTTTGCCAGAGGGTTCTACACAGTGTTATTCATAGCAGTTATCTTTGCAGACTAGGAATGAGTTTGGGTTGGGATGGAGGAATGGATGGGAATGGTGGACTTAATAATACATTTTTGTGGCAGGGAGACAACTGCCTACCCTCAAATCCCTTCTTCAGTCAAAAAAAAAAAAAGAAAGAAAAAAGAAAAAGACTCCTAGTGGCTCAGCGTAGGCATGGGACCAAGTGTTGGGCAAGCTGTAGACTAGTAGTAGTTGTGTAGGACACCTAGGAAGCCTCGTTAAAAGGGAAGGGACTAGCCCTTTAGTCCAAATTCCTCCCTGCTGCCTGGAATGTGGATTCCTGGTATGACTTCAACAGCCATCTTGGACCATGAGGACATCTTGACTGTAGAAGCCACAAACAGGAGGATACTAGGATGAAAGAGCATAAGTCTGCTCCATTCAAACCCACTGCTCCTCTGCTGTCTACCATGGGAGCCATGAACCCCATGTGAATGTCTTAGTAGATTAATCAAAATTATATAAAATTTAAAAAAATTCAGTCCCTCAGCCCAAGTAGCTGCACTTCAAACGCTCTGTAACGGCCGAGCACTGGCCAGCGGCCGTCACGTTGGGCGACACGGGCTTTCATCACAGCAGAGAGCTCTGCTGGCTAGTGCTGCTCCACTCCTTGTTTCCAGATTCTCGAGGATAAATCCCCCCAAATTTATGCCTTTTTTACCTGTATTTGAACACACCCTGTACATGTTTTTTACAAGAACATGTATCAATTTTATGATATAAAATGAACAGAATTTTAAATATACAATTGGACATCAACATGGATTAAAACAGACAAAGATATACTATAAATAATCTGGTGTGATTATTTAAAAATAGAAAAAACATTGTATCAAGAATAGATTTTAAAAAACACTAGGTATATGAGAGGTCTGGAAAATATAAACTTCTAGATTTGTTTCTTTGTTCTGAAGTAAAAGGCTGGGCACCCAAAGTTTATACAACCTTCACTTTGAGTTGACAAAGACCACACACCAGGTAGGCACACACATTTCTATAGAGTTGTTGTCTACACACTGAGCCACGGAGCAGATTAAGAATTTTCTGAGAGATACAGTTAACATTCATGGGAGACACTTTTATAAGGAAAAGATATGGTCTGGTGCTCTTTAGCTATTCATCAAACTCTCTGCTGTTTGCATTTTGAAAATATACACTGCCATTACATTTTAAATACACTGCATTATATTGTGCTCTCTTTGAACCTGCAGCAAAATTATGATTCCATTGTGTATTTTTAAAGATTAAATATTTCTCATATTTTTGCACTATAGCAAGCAAACTGAAGGCTTTTAGCATTCCAGGTCATGTAGATGATTTCAACAAGTTTGTTTATTCTTCGTTCAACGTGTGTGGGATTCAGGAGAATCATTTGCATTCTTACAAGAAGGTGCCACCCAGGTAATCTTTGGCAAATGATTGTCAATGCATATTCTGATCTGCCTGGAAAATATGGTATATAACACCCAGGCCAAGGGAACCAAGGGCAGAGAAAGCAAGATTCTGTGGGGGATGTTTATCACAAAGCAGAATAACCTTAACCTTTCTGTCAATGGGGTACTGGATATACTAAGTCCTGAAGCCCCTCATCTGGTACTCTGCCAGCACAAACCAAGGACATGGGTCTTCTTCTGCCTCCCCTTTGTGTGTGTGTGTTTATGTATGTGTATTTTATTCTGTAGGTCATAATGATATGCCATATATGCTGTTTGTGCACATTTTAATGTTCTAGTTCCACTGAAAGTCTCAGAGGCTTCTTCAGATGAGAACTGAAAGCCAGGCAAGTGTATTCTTGGCGGGCAATTGGTGCTGTTACAGAATTCCTTTTTCACCCTACTAGGAAAGAAGTGGTTTCAAAGGTGGGCATTCTCCGATCACCATCTCCTCCTTTTTACCTTTGTCTGAGGGATGAAGGGATGAAAGCAAAGAGTGAAGCTGGCTGAGGGGCATGACTGGGACAGAGGGTTCCAGATCCTACTCCTGATACTGACAACATTTCTGAGTGCTGTGTATTTCCTTCTAGTTCCCTCAGCACTGGCGATTTTTAGTGCACACTTTAGGATGTTGGGCTACTGTTCATTCAACAGAAAACCAAGTGTGATAGTCAAAGAATATTAATGAACCACTTAAATTTTTACTGAAGTCTCTTGAAATGTCACGAAAAGGGGATTACATTCCCAACCCACAAAAACTTTGGACAGTCCTCTTTCCCCTCTTTGTCTCACTGTCTCTGAAGTATTGTCAACTCTTGCAGCAACCCCAAGACCCCCACGCTTTCCAAACTACCATGAGCCTGGATCTTCTCTGGGATCTGCCCCTCAACTTTCACGAGGGTCTTAGTCTTTTTCTAACATAAATATTTCTAGATTTTCTGGCTATCTTTCAATTCTCCTTTGCTATTATTAGCAATAACACAACCGAAGGCCTTAGAGGGTGAGCAGGCAAATACAAAAGCTCCCTGGGAAGTGGTGGAAGGGGAGAGCCCGAGGAACTTGCCTGCTGATTTTGATATTTTTGGACCTTGATTACAAAACCTCTGAAGACCCTTCTAACTCATTCCCTCTTCTTCCAACCTCCTTGTTCCCTTAACTTTAGCTGAGCTTCAACTTCACTAGTTCTTTTATAACCCCAATACCTGTCACTTGTTCCCTCTTTCTTCTCCCAGCCCCCTCTACTATGTGACCTTGAGCTAGTCATTCCCATGCTAAACGCTTGGTTCCCTCTCCTACACTGCTGGTGGGAATGTAAGTTGGTACAGCCACTACACAAAACAGTATAGAGGTTCTTCAAAATCTAAAAATAGAATTACCACATACTACATGATCCAGCAATCCCACTTCTGCACATATACCTGGACAAAACTCTAATTCAAAGATACACACGCTCCTAAGTTCATAGCAGCACTATTCACAATATCCAAGACATGGAAGAAAGCTAAATGTCCACTGACAGATGAATGGAAAAAGATGTCGTCTCACACACACACATACACACACACACACAATGGAATACTATGCAGCCATAAGAAGAATGGAATAATGCTATTTGCAGCTATGTGGATGTAACTAGAGATTATCATGCTAAGTCAGTCAGAGAAAGACAAATACCATATAGCTTTAATGTGGAATCAAAAATATGGCACAAAAGAACCTAACTACAAAACAGAAACAGACTCACAGACATAGACAGCAGATATGTGGTTGCCAAGGGGGATTGGAAGTAGAAGGCACCAGGAGCTTGCAATTAGCAGATGTAAACAATTATATATAGGATGGATAAACAACAAGGTCTACTACACAGCACAGTGAACTATATTCAATGTCCTGTGGTAAACCATAATGGAAAAGAATATGTAAAAAAAGGAATATCTCTATGTATATAACTGGGTCTTGCTCTGATGGGTGGGGCCATGCTCAGTAAATCTTTAATCTTTAAGTTTCCCCCTCAGTCAGTCTCTCCCATCAGGAAGCTTCCATAAGCTTCTTATCCTTCTCCATCAGAAGGCAGACAGACTGAAAGTCATAATCACAGAAAACTAACCAATCTGATCACATGGATCACAGCCTTGTCTAACTCAATGACACTATGAGCCAGACCGTGTAGGGCCACCAAGACGGATGGGTCATGGTGGAGAGTTCTGACAAAACGTGGTCCACTGGAGAAGGGAATAGAAAGCCACTTCAGTATTCTTGCCTTGAGAACCCCATGAACAGTATGAAAAGGGAAAAAGATAGGACACTGAAAGATGAACTCCCCGGGTCAGTAGGTGCCCAAAATGCTACTGGAGATCAGTGGAGAAATAACTCCAGGAAGAATGAAGAGATGGAGCCAAAGCAAAAACAACACCCAGTTGTGGATGTGACTGGTGATGGAAGTAAAGTCTGCTGTAAAGAGCAATACAGTATAGGAATCCGGAATGTTAGGTTCATGAATCAAGACAAATTGAAAGTGGTCAAACAGGAGATGGCAAGAGTGAACATTGACATTTTTGGGATCAGTGAACTAAAATGGACTGGAATGGGTGAATTTAACTCAGATGACCATATATCTACTACTGTGGGCAAGAATCACTTAGTAGAAATGGAGTAGCCATCATAGTCAACAAAAGAGTCCAAAATGCAGTACTTGGATGCAATCTCAAAAACGACAAAATGATCTCTGTTCATTTCCAAGGCAAACCACTTAATATCACGGTAATCCAAGTCTATGCCCCTAGCAGTAATGCTGAAGAAGCAAAAGTTGAATGGTTCTATGAAGACTTACAAGATCTTTTAGAACTAACACCCCAAAAAGATGCCCTTTTCATTACAGGGAACTGGAATGCAAAAGTAGAAAGTCAAGAAATACTTGGAATAACAGGCAAATTTGGCCTTGGAGTACAGAATGAAGCAGGGCAAAGGCTAACAGAGTTTTGCCAAGAGAACACACTGGTCATAGCAAACACCCTCTTCCAACAACACAAGAGAAGACTCTACACATGGACATCACCAAATGGTCAACATTGAAATCAGACTGATTATATTCTTTGCAGCCAAAGATGGAGAAGCTCTATATAGTCAGCAAAAACAAGACTGGGAGATGACTGTGGCTCAGATCATGAACTCCTTATTGCCAAATTCAGACTTAAATTGAAAAAAATCGGGAAAACACTAGACCATTCAGGTGTGACCTAAATCAAATCGCTAACGATTATCCAGTGGAAGTGACAAATAGATTCAAGGGATTAGATCTGATAGACAGAGCACCTGAAGAACCTGAAGAGGTTCGTGACATTGTACAGGAGGCAGTGATCAAGACCATCTCCAAGAAAAAGAAATGCAAAAAGGCAAAATGGCTATCTGAGGAGGCCTTACAAATAGTTATGAAAAGAAAAAAGTGAGAGGCAAAGGAGAAAAGGAAAGATATACCCACTTGAATGCAGAGTTCCAAAGAAGAGTAAGGAGAGATAACAAAGACTTCCTCAGCGATCAATGCAAAGAAATACAGGAAAACAACAGAATGGGAAAGACTAGAGATCTCTTCAAGAAAATTAGAGATACCAAGGGAATATTTCATGCAAAGATGGCCTCAATAAAGGACAGAAATGGTATGGACCTACAGAAGCAGAAGATATTAAGAAGAGGTGGCAAGAATACCCAGAAGAACTATACAAAAAAGATCTTCATGACCCAGATAATCACGATGGTGTGATCACTCACCTAGAGCCAGACATCCTGGAAGGCGAAGTCAAGTGGGCCTTAGGAAGCATCACTATGAACAAAGCTAGTGGAGGTGACAGAATTCCAGTTGAGTTATTTCAGGTCCTAAAAGATGATGCTGTGGAAGTGCCGCACTCAATATGCCAGCAAATTTGGAAAACTCAGCAATGGCCACAGGACTGAAAAAGGTCAGTTTTCATTCCAATCCCTAAGATAGGCAATGCCAAAGAATGCTCAAACTACTGCACAATTGCACTCATCTCACACGCTAGTAAAGTAATGTTCAAAATTCTCCAACCCAGGCTTCAACAGTACGTGAACCGTGAACTTCCAGATGTTCAAGTTGGTTTTAGAAAAGGCAGAGGAACCAAAGATCAAATTGTCAACATCCACTGGATCATCGGAAAAGCAAGAGAGTTCCACAAAAACATCTACTTCTGCTTTATTGACTATGCAAAAGCCTTTGACTGTGTAGATCACAAGAAACTGTGGAAAATTCTTCAAGAGATGAGAATACCAGACCACCTGACCTACCTCCTGAGGAATCTGTATGCAGGACAGGAGGCAACAGTTAGAACTGGACATGGAACAACAGACTGGTTTCAAATCGGGAAGGAGTACATCAAGGCTGTATATTGTCATCCTGTTTATTTAACTTATATGTAGAGTACATCATGAGAAATGACAGATTGGATGAAGCACAAGCTGGAGTCAAGATTGCCAGGAGAAATATCAATAACCTCAGATATGCCGATGACACCACCCTTATGCAGAAAGCAAAGAACTGAAGAGCCTCTTGACAAAACTGAAAGAGGAGAGTGAAAAAGATGCTTTAAAATTCAACATTCAGAATACTAAGATCATGGCATCTGGTCCCATCACTTCATGGCAAACACTTCATGGCACATAGATGGGGAAACAGTGGAAACATTGAGAGGCTTTATTTTGGGGGGCTCCAAAATCACTGCAGATGGTGACTGCAGCCATGAAATTAAAAGACACTTGCTCCTTGGAAGAAAAGTTATGACCAACCTAGACAGCATATTAAAAAGCAGAGACATGACTTTGCCATCAAAGGTCCATCTAGTCAAAGCTATTGTTTTTCCAGTAGTCATATATGGATGTGAGAGTTGTACTATAAAGAAAGCTGAGCACCGAAGAACCGATGCTTTTGAACTGTGGTGTTGGAGAAAACTCTTGAGAGTCCCTTGGACAGCAAGGAGATCCAACCAGTCGATCCTAAAGGAAATCAGTCCTGCATATTCACTTGAAGGACTGATGCTGAAACTCCAATACTTTGGCCACCTGATGTGAAGAACTGACTCATTTGAAAAGATCCTGATGCTGGGAAAGATTGAAGGTGGGAAGAGAATGGGATGACAGGGGATAAGATGGTTGGATGGTGTCACCGACTCAGTGGACATGAGTTTGAGTAAACTCAGGAGCTGGTGATGGACAGGGAGGCCTGGCGTGCTGTTGTCCATGGGGTCAGAAAGATTTGGACATGACTGAGTGACTGAACTGAACTGAACTGATGTGTATAACTGAGTCACTATGCTATACAGCAGAGACTGGCACAACGTTGTATATCAACTATACTTCAATAAAAAAACATGAAAAGTAAACCATCGGTTCCCTCAGCTGAGACAAGGGACCTGTTCTGGAAGGTCTCTGAGGGTGTGTGTATTCTGAGGTTGAAGGTTCAGGTCATGCTGCTCAAGGAAAACAAACCTGACTTGAATAAAAGTGAGCACGTGAGCACAGGTTACCCTTTTACCTTTAAACTATTTTTTAATTGCACAAATGACACATGAGTATTTATTCCTGTACAAAATCAAAACAGAATTAAGACTCAAATGATTCCTACCTCCTACCCTAACCCTTATCACTTCCATGCTTTAGGATAAAAGAAACACAAACAGACACACACATACACACAACACCAAATTTTATTCACTTCACTTCTTTAGGGGTTTGACCTGTCCTTTTCCTGGTGGTTTCCTGCTTTTATACACATACGAATATCCAAAGAAACTGTATAGTATTGTTTGTGAGGTTTTAAAAAATGAACACATGCTGTTTCTGCACATTTTAATTTTCCAACTCTATTGAATGTCAGAAGCTCATCAAAATGAGAGTTGAAAGCTGGGCAACTGTATTCTTGGCAAGCACTTTAGTGCTGCTATGAATTTAATAATAAAAGTATAAATGGAATACTGTGTTTAGTGCCTTTCATTTATTTTTGTCCTTAATGTCAGTTGCTACAGAAAAATCATAGATCATTCTTTGTAACAGCTGTATAGTATTCCCTTTAATAATAACAATTACAATTTATTGACTGTTGACAGTTTGCCAAGAACTGTTCTTACTTAATCCTCAAGAAACTTCATGAAATAAGCAGCCAATACTGTTCCCACTTCACAAACAAGAAATCTTGGAACCAACATAAAAATGCCATGCTTTATTTCATCTGCTGCTAGACGTTTATGATATTTCCAATTCCCTACTGTAACAAACATGCTACCAATTCTCCTTGTCCAGGTGTAGGTAGGATGAATAGGAGAAGGCAAGAGCTGAGGGGTAAGGTATGGGCATTTTTAGGTTTAAGACATTCTCCAAACTGTGATGGGGTATGGAATGGGGCGTGTGCTGGGGATGGCCAGAAACGGGGTGGCTGCAGGGACAACCCAGGTTCCAGCTTCATCCACTTTTCAATTGCCCCTAAGAACAATCCTGGGTAAAAGAAGGAATTTGTCACTATTTCTCCTAAGTCTCCTAAGCCCCAGGGCATCGTCTCACTTCTCTTCTTTCTCCCCAGCCCTGAGAACCTTCCACCCACCCAGCTGGTGCATCTGGGCACCAGCTGTGCCAACTTTGTTAGGTTTAGGAGAGATGTCAAGCCCTTCAGTATTTACTTTATCCTGAGAACATTAAGGAAGGTAGACAGGCCTCCATCCCTATGCACCATTTATACAGATGTCAGGCTGGGGATGTGGGTTCATTTTTCATTCTTTAATCCGCAGGTATGAATTAAACCATAACCTGCCTCGCCGACACCATGGCATCAATATTTTCTCAGACTGGAACATGGTCTCCCTGTTCTTGCCCACCCTTTAAAAATAAACTTAACATATGGCGTTTGTCTTATGGCAAAGGAATGCAATGTGTTTTTCTTGACATGTGACTCAATTCAAACACTAGGGAAAACTTTGATATTTCAGAGGAGGTTTGCAGTTGGAGGGAATATGCTTGTTACCTTCCCCATTAAACAGGGTAATTCCTGGAACACAAGATGTGCCAAGTTTCTCAGATAACTGAGTACCTTAAATCATCACACATGTCATGTAGACCTTAAAGTAGTGCTGTAGATTTCATGTGATGTCTTAAAATAGTCAGAAACTAACAGGTAAAATGCATCCAGTTTGAGAACAACCCTGGCAATGTTTATACAGCTTTCTCAGTGACCGTACAATGCCTGACCAGTCATCAAACACACCCCAATGTCACAACACAGAACACACAGTAAAAGCCTGAAGGCAGAGACAAAATTAAATACATACAGAACAATGATTTTTAAAAGTGAACAATTATATTGGGTACAATGCTTAATTGCTACTAGAGCCTTTCTGGGTCTTTTAATCAGTTTCTCTGAGCTCCCTGCTCCTTTCTCCTCATTGAAAAGCATATGTGCTATATATGGTATATGCATGTGATCATCCTTGATCTAAGGCTTACATAAAGAAAAAGCAAAATTATTTTGATAATTTAAAATGCTTTTTATCATCTTCACAAAGGGTAACACCATACTGTAAGCCAGCACTTCATGGGCCCTGTCTTGAGCAGTGTCACATTGAAAGAAACCAGAAGTTTAAATCAATCTAATGTTAACTCATATCTCTTGCAAAACCTTAAAGATTTACTTCCTAAGTGAAAGCAGCATTTCCTCACAGATGCTAACTCTCTCACAACTTCAAGCTGGCTCATAATTTCCTTCTTCCTAACACACACTCAGCAGAAGGTGATGGCACCCCACTCCAGTACTCTTGCCTGGAAAATCCCATGGATGGAGGAGCCTGGTGGGCTGCAGTCCATGGGGTCCACTAAGAGTCGGACACAACTGAGCGACCTCACTTTAACTTTTCACTTTCATGGATTGGAAAGGGAAATGGCAACCCACTCCAGAGTTCTTGCCTGGAGAATCCCGGGGATGGGGAAGCCTGGTGGGCTCCCGTCTACGGGGTCGCACAGAGTCGGACACGACTGAAGCGACTTAGCAGCAGCAGCAGCAGCAACACACACTCTCTACTTTCTCCCCAGACTCTTCTTTGATATTCCCAAGTGGTAGCTCACTCTTTCCTGCCCTCACTCTTTGCTCTTCCAAGTGAGTTTTTCTTTGTTTGTTTGTTTGTCTTCCCCTCTCTAGAAGTGGCTCTCAGAGCTCTCGATGACAGATCCTCACTGGGTCTTTCTTCCTGTTGATTAGCTTATGGTTTCTTCACTTTTGTACTAGTGACACTTGGGTCTATACAATTCCTCGCTGTGGGGCTGTCTTGTGCATTGAAAGATGTTTATCAGCATCCCTGGCCTCCACCCACTCGATGCCACTAGCACTGCCCCTTAGACAAAAATGTCTTCAGACACTGCTCAGTATCTCCTGGGTGGTAAAAGCAATCCCAGTTAAGAAAGAGTGGGTTACTCCAATCTATGTATTAAAAGCCCTGGGAGATTGGGGAGCAGCGGCTAATGCCAGAGCTTTTCATGGTGGAAGAGGAAGGGAAATAAACTAAAAATATATTTAATAATGTGTGTCTTTATTATAGTACATGATCCGACACTGTGATCAGGAAATGAAAATGACTCAAATATGAGTTAAAATCATGTGTTCTGAGCTCCATGTGAGAAAAGCATGTGAAGCTAACCTAGGGTTATCACCTGGTCCTATAAAACAACCAGGGACCTTGGGTTCAGGTCTGAGAGCTGCCACTTGTTATTGGGTTGAGCAGGTGTGGGCTGGGTCTTGGGCATGAGTACTTGAAAAGGCACATTAGGTGTTTCTGATGTGCGCCTCTGGTTAAGAATCTCACTTCTAAGGACTCAATAAATGGAGGCAGCTACAGTGCAAAGCATGTTAGAATGCCGGATCTCTATCAGGTGGATCACTAAATGACCTTGACAAAGGCACTTCACCCTCTGGGACTCACTCTTCTCATCATCTAAACAAGGGTGTTGGACAAAATCAGTGTTTCTTCAAGTGTGGTTCAGGATCACCTTGGCTGTTGGTCAAAATGAAGGTACTGAACTTCAATGAACACTGAAACTGGAACTGTTCAAGGTGAGGACCTAGAGATCTCTATTTTTAAAACGCACCCTAAATTGTTCCTATGATAAGGCATTTCGAGATTATTTATAGGTATCAGATTGTATACGCTTTGTTCTCATTATACTTACCTGTGATGTAAAGTATTATTATTATTATGTCCACTTGACAGATGAAGGAACTAACAGTCACAGTGATTAAGTGACTCTTTCAAGGCGTAGTAACTATGGGGAGCCAAGTACCAATCCAAGCAGAACTCCAGCTGCTGCAATGTATACTCTGTCTCTCTTGAACACTGATGTTTCACAGTCTCTGGATCCTAACGATTGCTAAGGCTCCTTTAAAGACTATTTAAAATTCTTTCCAATGACCTGTCTCTACTGTAAGCACTGATAGATTAATGAAAAGGCAATGGAGGGGGGCGGGGGGGGGGGATGAAGAGGATTCACTAACATAAACATGAGAAGAATGTGGATTCTAAATATGCACAGTTTTTCTTATTAACCACCTTTCTCCAGGCCATCATGGCTAATTCATTGCCATATTTCATTATAGAAACTAACTGAAAGGTTATGAGTAAATACTTTTCAGTCAGAGGTTGCAGTTATTTTCAACTTCAATACTTATTAATGTTTCTGACTTAATGCTGACGGATGGTGAAATTTCAAGAAGTCACATGGAGACTGGTTCGCGGTTTTATACTCACGCCCATCCTCTCTCCCAGATAGACCATTTCAAACAGCTTTATTGGAGAGTCCAGCAGAGGCATTTGTTTTGATTTCCCTCATTAATGTTTTCTCCTTTTAGGATAAATCACAGAGAATGCATACCAGGCTGAACATTTGCAAGCAGAATCCACAAAATAAAGTCAAACTCAGGAATAATTTGGTTATATCTATTCATCATGTCTAGTATTACTGACAATATTCAGACAATGTAATTCCTATTACACCTGCTTTCAGAAAAAAACCTAGTCAGTAATCCTAAATTAAATTAACATTTTTAGTGTATATAATTTGTAGTTCAGAATGAGCTATAATTATCATTTAGGGAAACCATATGGAAAACATTACCAGCCTTTACTAAGTCTTGGGTTTTAACAGTGATCCATGACTCAAAATGCTTTATCCAAACAGGTTGTAAATTCTAAGACAAGCAAGATGCATTTCAGTCATTTTTATATTAATTCCAAATGAAGAATTCATTGTCTTTTCAAATTATAATAAATTGGAGAGCAATTTCCCGCTAAGCAAATCAAGGAAATTGAAAAATTACTTCTCTGGGAGCTGTTTTCTATATCCTTTTTCTTTTTTAAAGGCTCTTTAAAAGACCTACTTTTATTATTCTTGATGTGTATAGTAATAGGCATTTGCATTGCCACAACAATTTTCTTCCCCTTCTTTAAACTGGAACGTACACTCTGAATAATGTTTAATGTTCAATGTAATTTCATTCTGGGGGGAGTCTGGAGCCTGCAATGAGAGCTCACATTTAAGAACCTCAATTAATATGTAGAAAATGAGCTTCCAAAGCTACTGCCCTTCTCTCTCAATGATGCACTTTACTTCTTGGGGAACCACAGAACTGGTAGTGTCACGGCGAGGCCACAGATTCAACAAAGCTGTGCCCTGTGGGCACTCAGGTGTCCTTGAAATTCTTGGGATTGTTAAAAATGAATCTGAGATTTAGAATACTGTACATAATAATCCCTTAAAATAGAGAGGAAATGATAACAAACAAAGGACACCACTGAAAACCAAAATGGGGGGAAGAAAGAAAATACAAGAAACAGTGTTATTGCATAGAAGACAACCAAAAGCAAATAAAACAACTCTTAAGAATGAGGTTTGCTTTGCCTTTTGAAAATCTATTCCTGCCCCTGCTCTCCTCCACCCTCTGCACCTGCTCTATACAGAAACATGGGAAGATTCTCTGATGAGAAGAGAAGGGGGCATGTCTACAGACTGATAGTTTTTGCTTGACCAAGCCGGCAGAACATTTTGATTTACTCAAGATAGATGTGATCTCTGTTTAGGTTATCTGGACCCAGAACTCTCTGTGCAAGGCCTATTTTAGATGAACACTGACATTAGGGATTCTTCTGACTTTGTTTCACAGGGTTTTGAAAATGAGTCAGGAGCTTTCCTTCCTACAGGCTGCAGTTTCTGTACAGAGACTGGTTGGTGAGCGTCAGGACCAGAGTGTTCTTACTCTAAAGAAGAGTTTGTCCAGGAGTGGGCTGGGGGGCGGGTCTCATGTGGTTGGAGGAGCTAATCAGATCTTAAAGATCTCTTCTGAAGGTGTCATATGGTTTCTCTGAAGGCTGCCCTGTTGGCAGGATTTGGGCTTGGGTTAGTCACTGAATACTGGGATTTTTGTTAAACTTGTTGGTTCCCAACTCAGACAAATCAAAAACAGACACAGGATATCAAACTACTGAATGACTATTGTCCTGTTTCTGTAGTATAAAATACTCTTATTTCATTTTGTTTTTATACCGTGGAGTTGGATAAAGAAGGGAGAAACCTAAGAATGATTTTTATACAGCAAAGAAGTGATAGTCACCATGTGAAAAAGTTTCCTCATTGTTTCATCATTCACATCAATTCTCCTCACTTGTGCCAATACATACACAGACACAAAGTTTGTAGGTGTAATGGTCAAAGTCACCAATATATCAAGGGCAACTAAGTCCAAAGCCAAGTCACAAACTGTCTTAAAGATCAGCTGAAGAACAATATTGTCTCCCAAACTCAATTCCAGAAGGAAGCCAAAGAGGCTTGGCCTCAGCTAAGCACAAACATCGCCTCATGCTAGCAGACGCTCCCCAGTAGGATTCTATGCAGTTTGGAGAAAGATCATGAAAAAGTTCATTGTAGATCTTTACCAAGCACAAAGAAGAATATGAAAGAGACTCATGTACCCCAATGTTCATCGCAGCACTGCTAGCCAGGACATGGAAGCAACCTACATGTCCATCAGCAGATGAATGGATAAGAAAGCTATGGTACATATACACAATGGAATATTACTCAGCCATTAAAAAGAATACATTAGAATCAGTTCTAATGAGGTGGATCAAACTGGAGCCTATTATACAGAGTGAAGTGAGCCAGAAAGAAAAACACCAATACAGTATACTAACGCATATATAAGGAATTTAGAAAGATGGTAATGATGACCTTGTATGCAAGACAGCAAAAGAGACATAGATGTATCGAACAGTCTTTTGGACTCTGTGGGAGAGGGCAAAGGTGGGATGATATGGGAGAATGGCATTGAAACATGTAAATTATCATATGTGAAACGAATCACCAGTCCAGGTTCGATGCATGAGACAGAGTGCTCGGGGCTGGTGCACTGGGATGACCCGGAGGGATGGGATGGGGAGGGAGGCGGGAGGGGGGTTCAGGATGGGGAATACATGTACACCCATGGCGGATTCATGTCAGTGTGTGGCAAAACCAATACAATATTGTAAAGTAAAATTAATTAATTAAAAAAAAATATATCCTTTCCTAATCTTTTTCTTTTCCTTTCTTGCCTGCTTGCCTTCCTCCCTTTCTTTCTCTCTTTTTCTATTCTTCCACATATTAAGCACAGTTTACTTATAGTACAAATTTAGAATCACTGGAAAAATGTTTAACATTTTCCTCTTGATGATTTTCAGAATAATCATCCAAAGATTCCATCCTATTTCTTCTCTATCTATATATAAAGTAGATCGGTGCCTGCTACATAGCAAGTATTAGAAATATGTTTATTATTTTAATGATTACTGTGAAAAATAAATGAGATGAGGTATGCAAATTCTTTGGTTAAATGTCAGCTATATAAAATGTGTTCAGTACAGGGTATTGGATACAGATACACACAGTTACAAATTATATAATAAAAATATAAACATATTATTATTATTGTTGTTTTTGCTTGGCAAGCTTCAACTTACCCCTAAAACTGCAACCTGAGTTCAACCTTCCCATCACTTCAAAATAGAACTGATCATTCTATCTTCTACAGCACTCAGGTGATTACGTATTATAGGAACTTATTCTATTGTATTATAGTGAGTTGTCACTGGTATGTCCCCTTTGCTAGGTCATGCGGTCCTTGAAGACAAGGATTCTGCCGTACTCAGCATCAGACTTCTACAGTCCACAGGGCCGTGTCTGGCCATGTGGTAGGTGCTCACTGACATCTGTTAAACTCAACAGTACTGGCTAGAGACAAAGGGAATGTTCCCCTCTTCATGCCCAAATGAAGATGGGAATGTAGAGAATGTTTTTCTTCGCAAAAAGAAATCTCAGGGGCTTACATGAAAATAGGTTCAGTGCTTACAGAAATGAGTGCCAAAAGCAACGCATAAGCAACTCAGGCCTGGTGCACCCCCAGTGTAGAAACTATCACAGCCTCTTTCTTTGCCTTGGCAGCTGCAACACAGATGGGGATGAGTGTGTCTCAGTCACGCTGCCGCTGGGCTGGGGAAAGGGGCCAGATTCCAAAAGGAAAAGAATATTTTCTCCCACATGTTCATTTGAAAATGCAACTTTCTTTAAAGATCACAGCGCCTGTATCAACATGATTTCATGTGAGTTTGGTGCTCACAGGGCGGAGGGAGAAGGAAGAGTCTCCAGAGTGCTGAAATGATCTCCACGTCCCCCTCACGGCAGCTGTGAGGCTGCCATGGGAGCCATCTTGCCTAAAGATGTCCTTTCATCTTCCCCAAGGTCTTACATTTTCTTCAACCCACAGAGTGACGTGATGGGGACAACTGTAGTCAGAGTGGCGGGAAGCATCTGAGCAGAGAGCTGTGAGCCAGAAATGTCCATTTATGGGGCTGAGTCTGCAAAAAGTGCAATAGCTTGGCCCCACATGACTGCTACACAAGCAAAATTCTGAACAGCTGTGTGTGGTACCCCCTACGCCTACTGCCTCCCAGGCTGAGAGAATGGTCTTCATCTCTACTGCCTGGCTACAAGAAAATTCTCCAAGTCAGCTGGCTGATGTTACCCACATCTTCATGAGTCCCATCCCCAGTCCACAAAAAAAAGGGTAGCTTTTCTTCTTTCTCTGAGTAATGAAATAGGTGATGCATTCACTCAACATCAACAAGGGTGCCCATCAGGCCAATAGGTTCCAATAATTATTGATGGGGCACAGGAAGAGGAATTCTGTCTACTTTCCTGCTGAATTGGTTAAGATGAGGGTCTCTGGTCCACTGGCAGCCTCTGAAGGTGATTAATAGCAAGTATGAATTTCAGAAGAAGAATTTAGTACCAGTGGAAACCATTTTTTTACAAACTGTTCAAACAGCCAACAATGATCTGACAGGTTTCAGAGAAATAACTTGTTTACGCTGAAATTTTTCCTTATAAAAATGGGTGGGTTGTTTACTAGATTTTAATGGCATTTGTCGAGTATCACCATAGTCTTAATTGCCTCCAGGTATTGGGCGTCTACACACATGGTTCCAGCCCAGAAAAAACTTTGTATGATAACCGTGTTCTTGTGCCTTCCATTCCTTGAATGGTTCAGCAAAAAGCAGCTAAGGTTGGCAGTCCATCTCCATGCTTTCTGGCTGGCCGTTTACTCTAGCACTGTGAAGGTGCTCCAGGCACTATGAAAAATATCTGTGTTTCCCTTGGGAAGCTGATAGTGAGGGCAGAAGAAATTCAAGATAGTTGGTACGAAGAATGTGTTGTCTTGACCTCCAAACACAAACCCTGCTAATATCACAAGGGGAAAGGGGAAGATAGAAAATGGTCCATGGATAGAGGAGTTTGGGAGCCTAATCTAACCTCTCGATTGGCCTCAAACTATAATGGGTTTGTGACCACTGCAGATTATTGTGTCCCTGAGAAGTTCTGATTTGTGTCCTTTGAAGTCTTTATATTGAAGCATCTTTTAGGACAAATATATCCATGGGCAGTAAGAATCATCTTTTATAGAAACTGCATTGATGAAATAGGATGTTACCATGCCTTTTTTTTTGTTTCTGTGTCTTATCAAAAAAGCCTTTTTCAGATGCTCAGCATCAATAATCATCAGGAAAACGCAAATCAAAACCACTGTGAGCTATCATCTCACACTTGTCAGAATGGCTATCATCAGAAAGAAAACAAACAACAAATGTTGGTGAGGATGCACAGAAAAGGGAACCCTGGTACACTGTTGGTGGCAACGTAAATTGGTGTAGACACTGTGGAAAACAGTATGGAGATTTCACAAAAAGCTAACAAGAGAGTTACCATATGATCCAGCAATTCCACTCCTGGCTATATATCCAGAAAACCCCCAAAACACTAATTTGAAAAGATACGTGCAACCCAATGTTCACTGCAACATTATTTACAATTGCCAAGATAGGGAAATAACCTAAGTGCCCATTAACAGACAAATGGACAAAGAAGAGGTGGCATACATATATAACATGGAATATGACTGAGCCGTAAAAAAGAATGGGATTTTTGTCAGTTGCATCAACATGGACTGACTTCAAGGGTATTATGTTAAAGTGAAAAAAGTCAGAAAGAGAAAGACAAATACTGTATAATGTCACTTAGATGTGGAATCTAAAAAATGCAATCAACTAGTGAATATAACAAAAAGGAATCAGACTCACAGGTAAAGA
The DNA here is from genome assembly GCF_033118175.1 of Dama dama. NCBI lineage: Eukaryota > Metazoa > Chordata > Mammalia > Artiodactyla > Cervidae > Dama > Dama dama. The sequence goes on along the minus strand of NC_083704.1, from coordinate 39,425,080 downwards.
CAACAAACTAGTAGAGGTTACCAGTGGGGAGCAAGTGGGGAGGCAAGAAAGGGGTAGAAGGTATAAACTACTGAGTGTTAAGATAGGCTCAAGGGTGTATTGTACAACATGGGGAATAGAGCTAATAGTTTTTACTAACTGTAAATGGAGAGTAATCTTTGAAAACTGTACATATTAAAACTCTTTCTCTTTACCAAAGATATAGAGGTGGGTAGGAAGGAGTAAGACCGCTGGAAAGAGAGAGAGGAGGGAGGGACAATAAAAATGAGAGGGAGACTGGAGGTGGTGAGAAGGAACAAAAATGCCACATTGACCCAAATGTATTACACGGTAATCTTGCCAGAGTAAAATACTGTAGCCACAAGGATGGTCCTTTTCCAAAAACACAGCCAAGGACCTGGGGGAATTAGATAATTTGCCCAGAGGACACATGGTCTAGTTTCTGTCCCTGTAAGAATAGCTCATAATGTGGCTTCTCATTCTCTCACTAGAAATTTTAACCTTCAAAGAATACTTCACTTGAATTATATATTTATGCCAATGTGTGTGCTTAAGCTCAGTGAAAGTCTGGATCAGTCATCAATTACAGAACCTAGTTTGCCAATGGAGAAAATAAAGGGTGGGAAAGTTGAGAGAACGTCTCTTTTAGGGTATTCCAGAAAAATAGTGTCCTGAGCATATTGTAAACCATCCCTAACACTGTCTCTCTGGCCTTTGCTTTTCCTTCAGCAGAGATGTTAAATTAGAGTGACCTCTATGTCAGATATAACCTATCTGAATTTAACCAATTCAAATCACTATGTTGCAAAGATAATCCATCAAGAGCAAAAAAATATTTCCAAGCTTCAGCCACTGGTCTATTTATTTAAAACAATATTAGATAAAATAAAATTCTTGCACAAGAAAAGGATTCCCACAAGAACCTCTGAGGTAATTTCAATAGGATTTCTGGGCCCTGGCAAGTTTAAATGGTCCGTGTATATCAAGAGAGACATTTCAGAGAAGAATTTTGTTTTAGTCTCAGCAATGACTCACTGTGAGAACAAGCAGGGACAATGGTAACCCGAGAACCGAGCAGTTATCACAGAAGGAAGGGACGTTTTGACACACAAAATCCTTTCATGATAATCTCAACAATGTAATCTGTACATGTGTGTGGTACTCCACCTCGGAGACAGTGTGCCAAGTTTAGGGGCTGCCCAGAGGATGTGCTGGCTCCAGAACTCTGTAGGTCACACACTTTTATTTTTCCACCAACTCTCTGCCTCTAAAGATGAACAAGGAAATTTCTCATCCAGATGACATTTTGTAAAACCTTCCTTAAACTTCAGAAATAGCAACAAATATTGGAAAAGAAAGCTGTACTGTTGGAAAATACTGCAATATTGTACGGACCCTTCCAGCAGCCCTATCAGTGGTTGAAATTTCTTTTCTGTTTTCAGTTCAGTTCAGTTTAGTCGCTCAGTCGTGTCCAACTCTTTGCGACCCCATGAACCGCAGCACGCCAGGCCTCCCTGTCCATCACCAACTCCCGGAGTTTACCCAAACTCATGTCCATTGAGTCAGTAATGTCATCCAACCATCTCATTGTCTGTCATCCCCCTCTCCTCCTGCCTTCAGTCTTCCCCAACATCAGGGTCTTTTCAAATGAGTCAGCTCTTCGCATCAGGTAGCCAAAATATTGGAGTTTCAGCTTCAGCATCAGTCCTTCCAATGAACACCCAGGACTGATCTCCTTTAGGATGGACTGGTTGGATCTCCTTGCAGTCCAAGGGACTCTCAAGAGTCTTCTCCAACACCATAGTTCAAAAGCATCAATTCTTCTGCGCTCAGCTTTCTTTATAGTCCAACTCTCACATCCATACATGACTAATGGAAAAACCATAGCCTTGACCAGACGGACATTTGTTGACAAAGTAATGTCTCTGCTTTTCAATATGCTGTCTAGGTTGGTCATAACTTTCCTTCCAAGGAGTAAGCGCCTTTTAATTTCATGGCTGCAATCATCATCTGCAGTGATCATGGCCCTGTTAATTATTTTCCAAGCAAACTTTATATATACAAGGAGACCTGTGCAAAATGTAATTGCTTGGCTCAAATTTTTAGCAAAGTGAAAACACAAAATTAGCCGGTATCAAGATAAAAAAGTATTACTAGCACCCTAGAAATTGCCCTTTGGGCCACTCCCTGCTACCCCCTACTCTTCTAACATTGTGGATTACTTTGTATAGCATGTTCAACTCAGGGTGACCTTCCCCCCCCAGGATATTTGGCAATGTCTGAACACACTATTGGCTATCAAAACTGGGGAACAGGTGCTACTGGCATTAGTAAGCACAGAGATGTTGCTACACATCCTGCAATGCAGAGCACAGTCCTCAACAACAAAGAAACACCTGACTCCAAATGTCAAATGTCAGTATCGTCAAGGTTGAGAAACCCTGGTTTACAAATAGAATCATACCATATGCTTTCTTTTGTATCTCGTTTCTTTTGTTCACCATGATTTCTGTGAAACTCACCCCAATGGTCGTGTGGATCATGAGTGCATTTATTCTCATGCTTCCAGGTAGTCCCTCACTCACTCCTTACATGGTCCCCCTACCCCCACATTTTCACTGGAAGATATTCTTCAAAATATGCCAGTCTTTTTAAAAATTTAAAATCTTCATTTTATGCTTTGCTTTTAGGCACGTCAAAAAAAATGAAGTGCTAGTGTATTTTGCCATAATATTAATACACTGCTTGACTGCTTGTTTGGCTGAGTGACTGATTTCACTTGTTCTTTTGTTTTTTCCATTTAATCAATACCAATAAAAAGCCATTTTATGTCAGGCTGGAGGATGCAGAGATGACTAAAGACTCTCAGGTGCTAGGATCAGGGAAGTCATGCTTGGGAGAAGAGCAGGGCGGCGCTGGTGGTTGGTAAGCACGTAGAGAGGATGCCACCCTTGGTTACCTTCTCAAGATAACATGAGTCTATTTTCACATGGTTTCCTCTTATATCTTCATTATTATCTTACACACTACCTTAAAACTATTGAAAAGACAACACTTTTGGAGTATATACTGAGGGAAAAGCATCACTTGCCAGAAGATACTTCCTACTCCCTGGCCACATGCTTCTGAATCTATACAATGGTTTTTACCTGATAGGCAAAATAATGAAGTTCACTGGGTCCTTCAGTCTCTAGATGACCAGAGGGGATGCCAAATTAGCTGTCCCTGTGTAAGTTTTATATGAATTCTTAGAGCAAACTGCATTGCTGTGATGTTCCAGACCTGGGTTTCTCGACCTCAGCACTACTGACACTTTGGGCCACTGAATCATCCACTGTGGGGAGCTGTTCTGTGCAATGTGGGATAGTAATATTATCCCTGGCCTCTACCCACTAAATGCCAGTAAGATAACCTCCTGTGCCTACTTGTGACAACCGGAAATGTCTCCAGACACTGCCCAACAACCCCTGGGTAGGTGGGGCAAAATCAAACCCCATTGAGAACTACTGCCCTAGCGGATGGGACACGTTTCTTTGCCAAACAAAAATTCCCATTATTATTCTACTAGTAAATAGTCCAGCTTAATAAAATTTTCGGGCTTCAAATGCAAGCAGAGGGAGTATCTTTAGTATTCATTCTCTTTAAGACACAAAGCAGATTTAGGAACTGGAATAAACACACTAATCAAAGAAATTATCATCTGGAGATCAGAGTTGTAATAGCTATGGCCTGGCTCCATGGTTGTTTTCGTCCATGGGCCTTTGAATGTTTAAAGGTCAGCTTTGGAAGATAAACCTTTCAATTCTTAGCCTCTGTTTTGGCTTGGACTCAGGTTGAGTCTGGGATGGCTGGAAGCCTGATATCTGGGGACACTCCCCTCTCACTTAACATTCTGGCAGATAGCATTTCTATTATGCTTGAATATTGCATCCCAGGGACATGGTTTTCTGTGTGCAGGCTACTGACCTTCGTAACACTGGGAGAAATCATCTCTTGGTAGGTAGGGAAGAAAAGAGCTAAAGTTTATTGAACAGTTACTATCTTCCTGACACTATGCTCATCACTTCATATGCTTAACTGATTTAATCCTCACAACAATCTAAAGGAGTAAATATTATATGAGCATTATTCCTAACAAGGAAACTAAGGTTAAACAATTTGTTTAAAGAGAAAAAGCTAGCAAGTGGTAGAGCTAGAGGCTGAGCCTAAGTGTGGTGGACTCAAGGAGAATGCAGAAAACAGAAACAGACTCACAGACTTAGAGAACAAACTTAGTTACTTGGGAGTGGGGTGGGGAGGGGAAAAAAGCCAAAAGCTCACCTGACACCCCCCCACACCACACACAGCCAAACCGGGGGTTCCTACAGAGTGGGGCAAGAATCCTCCTGCACTACTCTTGCTCCTGCAGAACTCGTGCTTGGCACCACAGACACTGCACCTTGTGGATTAGGTGTAGCCAACACGGGCTGTGTTCTGAAACGGACCCCGTGCGGGAGACTCCTTCGCCCACTACTGCAGTCTGTCCACCAGTCACACACAGCTACAACTGAAACAGCCCTTCTCCTTCCATGCAGAACCTGATCCCTGATGGTTATCTGTGCAATGCCTACCAGGTTACACTGGATTTTGCAACAGGCTGGCCAGTCATGCTCTTAGTCCTCTGGCAAAACTAGCTGCTTTAGGAAAAAAAATGAATATATAGACAAATTCTGTGTTTTATACATGTGTACACATATATAATTTTTTCAGTTGATTGGCCTATAAAGTACAGGAAGTAGAGAAATCACAGTCTTTCAGTGTAAAGGTTTCTAAAGAACTTATTTCCTAATGGTACCATACCTTCTTAGGAATGCACTGTCCTTTGGTATCCACGGGCCAGCCCCTCAACAACGAATTGTCCACCCCCAAATGTCAACAGTACTGTGGTTGAGAAACCCTGATGTAGACCAACTATTTTGAAATACATATAATTTGACATATATATATATATATTTCATAAGTATATAGATAGGTAAGTTCTACTATATAAAATAGAACTTATAATTCATTTCAAATAAAGATCCCTAAATACACATGGGATAGAAGTAGAGCTTCTTTCATGTAAAAACTGTTTAGTGAATATGATTAGGAAGTTGAAAAGATTTCTTAAAAAGAAAGATACAAAAGTTATTAATTCAGATAACATGAGGGAAGATATGTACAGCTGCAAAAAATAATGACAAATTGCTATAGTAATAGCCATGCAATGTTTTCATGTTATTGTGCTGAATTTCCCAATAATCTGATCACAAGGAAAATGAGAACCACATATTTAGATAACCAAAGACCTACTGGTTCCATAACATTGGAACACCACCATTGCATATTCTGTGGAGCTGAAATTATGAAGTCCAATTTCTGTAAAATCAAGGAATCTTTGTAGGTAAAATTGATAACTCAGTAAGACAGTGGCATAGCTGATCCTACTGATTTCTTTTCCAAGTAAAGAGAGAAAGTGGAGCTGAGGTTATCATCCTGGTCCTTGCAACTATGACCCTGTGGGCCATCTGGTTACCAAGGATGGGGTTGTTAACCAGGGCTCGATGCAACAGCTTTCTCCGGCCAGGACCTGTGAGAAGCGGCTGGTCCAACTGAATTTTTCTTCTTTTTCACTGTAACATGCCAAGTTTCTTTCTTAATTACAAATTTTGAGATGCTCAAGAACTCCCATGGAAACAATGAACAGGAAATTAAATAAGGAATCAGCAGCTGGGAATAAATTTTAACTTATTTACATTCAGAAACATGCATGTTTTGGCCCTTAATCTCCTCATACGTAAAACGAGAGAGGTGGATTAGATGCCTTACGTGTGCATGCTAAGTCCTATGAATCACATGCTGACAGAATAAATCATATTTATTGTGATTTAGAAGTGATCAGGATGATCCCTCCTCCTTCTCACACTCGTCCTCTGCTTGATTAAAAAAAATTTTTTTTAACCAAGTAACTTTTATTTTTATGTTTTTATTGAAGTATAGTTGATGTACCAATGCTGTGTTAGTTTTAGGTGTAGAGCAAACTGAATCGATTCAGTTATACATATACATGTTTACAGTAGATACATGGATATTACTCTTTTTCAGATGTTTTTCCATTAGAGGTTACTACAAGATACTGAGTATAGTGTCCTGTGCTATACAGTACATCTTTGTTATTTATCTGTTATATACAAAGTAGTGTGTATCTGTTAATCCCACATTCCTAATTTCTCTCTCTTCCCTCCTTCCCCTTTGGTAACCACATTTGTTTTTTATATCTATGAGTCTATTTTGTAAATAGACTCTATTTTGTAAATTTATTTATACAAATAAATTCACTTGTATCATTTTTTAGATTCCATATATAAGTGATACCACATTTGTCTTTGTCTGACTAACTTCACTTAGTATGATAGTCTTGAGACAAGGTTTTTAATAAAATGAACAATTTCTTTGGAAAAAGCAGGCTGACAACACTAGGCTAGAGGAGTTCTTATCTTTGGGTCAAGTGCTAAAATCAACAGAAATATATAAAGAAAAAAAGCTGAGAGTTCATCAAAAAAGGCCAGAGGTTGTGCCCCTACCTTATTTTACTCTGCTTACAGTCAAGGTTGCTCTTTTTCACAAGTGAGGCTTAAGAAACTTGCACTGAGGGTGCCATTCAATCCCTTTACCATGACTTGGGAATCACTTGAAGGCCCTCTAAGTGGAGCCATGTTCATCGCCCATCAGGGGAAGAGGCTGTGGGTCAGCAGGGAGGCACATTCAAGTTCTACTTGGAAGAGTTCTCTTCTCTTACGTGTTTGTGTTTTTGCTTATAGCTGGGTTGATGTTGTTGCTTTGTGAAGGTGTGTGTGTTTGGCATGGGCCTCAAATCCAAATCAGCAACTTCTGTTCATGGAATTCCAATCTGCATGTTTTTTCCGTGGGAACATTTTCTCCAACTCAACTGAAATTCTAAGGAGATTTCAAAAATGACCACCAAGTTCAAGAGAAAAGGTGCTGCCACTGTGTCTGCTGGAGGTGGCAGGGGTTCCTCCTTGCGTATAAGCAAGCGTCCCGGCCAGTGACAGCCCCCCCTGTCCCACCAGTGTGAGTCCAGGAGGTAGGACATCCTTTGGGACATTCTTCATGTTCAGGGCCCTGGGTGTGTTGCCCCACAGCTGAATTCCAGAGCCTTGGTTCTCACATCCTCATTGAGGTCTGGAGAGTTTCCTGGAGGGTTCTCCCAGCAGAACAAAGCTTATTGTTTGTCCAGATGGTGTTTCTATCAGTCTATAGACCAAATCAGTAAGGAAGCAACTCTCACTTCAAGAATTAATGAGGAAAATAAAAGTTTGCCTTTCCTGGGAAAGGAATATAATAAGCAATTTATCATCTAACAATAAGGCCCAGGTAAATAAATGCCAGTTATGAGCCTATGACTCTTAAAGAACCAGGTCAAGTGAACTCCATGCCCCAAGTAATCCCCAAACCAGGTGATTCCAGCTCTTTAGGCTCCTTTCCCAAAATCTGGTACATCAGCTTCCTGGAGCTGGCTGGAAGGAGCTGAGACTGTTGGAATTTGGCCTGGGTTTGTAAATCTTTAGCTAATCGGGGCCTATTTTCATATTTCTTTAAAACTTTGGAAAGATAATGAGTGTTATTTTAAATTACTGTGGCAACGTTTTTGACTTCTCACTTTCCCTGTAGAAGACTTTGGTTTTCCTCACCATCCGTGGCACCTGTGTAGGTGAGCTGCGGAAGGTGGCCATGCTTTTAAAATAAGGTCTTATTGTTTGAGTCTCTCAGCCTTGTCTTTCAACAAGCTGATGTGCTCTGGCTATCCTTTTGGAAACGGGCAGCCTTAGGGGGGATTTTGTGACCTGTATTACGATTTCTGCTGTGTCTGCCAGCCCTGCTCTGATTCCAGTTGAGTCAGTCCTGTTGGGTCTTGATGCTTATTCTTTTTTTTGTTTACTCCACAGGGGATTTCATCACAGGGCCTCAGGGCATGAACTGCATATGATTTCTGTGTATATGACGAGACTCAGCCTGAAAGTGGATTCCAAGTATTGGGCAATCACTCTTCAACTGCCTTCCCAAATGGTATTTTTCTCTACTTTTTACCTGCATTCAATGGTAGGTTTCACCTTCTTGTATGTAAAAGAAGTTTATGTTGAATTTTTTAGCCCTGAATTGAGAATGATGGTATGGAGGGCTGGAAAGTGGCTTTCTGGGGAGGTTTTATTTTTCCTTTTTCAGGTCATTCTCTGAGTTGCTTTCATCATGAAAATAGCGTTGTGCCCAACTTGAGAAGCAACCACTGTGATTTAATGGTTGGGCTCAAGCACTATAGATTTGGTAGAATAAGAACTATAGGCTGACTCTTGGGTTAGATTCATCTAAACTGGTTATCACAAGAGCTGGTATCTTTTTCTACTGTGAGCTTCTCCTTTATGACAAACTACAACCAATCCACAGATCATAGCACCTGAAGATGGGGGATTTTCCTTTTACTCATAGGAACAGAACAGAGAGACCTTTTTATCATTCATCAACATCAAGTGTACTTTGGGAAGTCCCAGTTAGTATTTCTGGGCTCACAAAAACCAAGACTGGGCTAACTCCAAACCCCAAAGGATCTTGTAATAAGAATGCTTCAGCCCATTTGAAATACTTTCCAGGAATCTGAAGCGTGCCCTCAGTTCAGTTCAGTCTTCATTTCCTGAGTACGATGAAGGCATTAAGATTGATATTGTGGACTTAGCTCTCTGTCTTATTTTTCCTCTTCTATTCCTACTATTCCTTTCAGAGAGATTTAAGTCTTCTTATGTGGCTTTGGAAACAATCATGAGCTCAGGTTACTTCTTCCTTTTAGCTCCAAAATGTAACATATAAAAGTGAATTCACAGGCTGAAAATTCCTAAAACATGCCAATAATTCGCTGTCCTCTTATTCTGCTGCTCCAAATTCCACAGTGCTTCCCTACTTCACTCAGGGCAAAATCTACAGTCCTTACAGGGGCGTCACGGCTCAAGGCTTCTGACCATGTTGTGCCCTCTGACCTCAATTTCTTTTCTGGTTCACTCCTTGCTCTTTCTTGAACATGCGAGGCAGGTGCCTGCCTTACAGCCTGTGCCTCAGCTCTTCGCTCTGCCCCAGTCACACAGCTCACTTCGTGTCTCCCCCAAGGCTTTGCTAACATCTCACTGACTCAAGGAGCCCCTGCCACCTGACCAAGCTATTTAATTCTGCATTATGTCTCCCTAGCCTTCCTTAGGACTCCTGATTGCTCTACTCTGCTTTATTTTTTCCAAAGCATTTAGAAATATTGTGTAACATTTTTAAAAATGTTATTCTCTTACCCACTGAAGTATTAGCTCCATAAGGGCAGCAATTTTTGTCTACTTTGTTCAAGATAAATACAACATGCCTAGAATAGTGTCCTAGTACTGGGTACACAGAAGGTACTAAATATGTTTTAATTTTTTTATTTACATTTAAAAAAGAATCCCTAAAGTGAGATCATATAGTATTTATCTTTCTCTGACTTATTTCACTTAGCATAATGCCCTCAAGGTCTATCTATGTGGTGGCAAATGGCAAAACTTCTTTCTTTTTTTTAGTGGTTAAATAGCTTTCCATTGTGTGGACACAGATACAGATATATACACATTTTCTTTATCCATCTGTCTGTTGATGGACACTTAGGTTGCTTTCATATCTTAGTTAGTTAGTTCAGTCGCTCAGTTGTGTCTGACTCTTTGTGACCCCATGAATCGCAGCATGCCAGGCCTCCCTGTCCATCACCAACTCCCAGAGTTTACTCAAACTCATGTCCATCAAGTTGGTGATGCCATCCAGCCATCTCATCTTCTGTCGTCCCCTTCTCCTCCTGCCCCCAATCCCTCCCAACATCAGGGTCTTTTCCAGTGAGTCAACTCTTCACATGAGGTGGCCAAAGTATTGGAGTTTCAGCCTCATATCTTAGCTACTATAAATAATGCTATAATGAACATGAGTGTGCAGGTATTTCTTCTGCATAGTGATTTCATTTCTTTCGGATATGCAGCCAGAATTGGAATGCTGGACCATATGGTAGCTCTATTTTTAATTTTTTGAGGAATCACCACACTGTTTTCCAGAGTGGCTATATCAACCTTTTTTTGTTTTTTTAAATAGATTCAGTTTCTTTAAGCTATAGGTCTTTTACTTCAAAACAACCTCTCTGCTCCTCTAAGCTATAGGAAAACTTGGAATCTCAGAGTTTTGTGCAGACACAGTTGCTTCAGACTGGGGATGAAAGTGAAAGTAAAAGTGAAGTCACTCAGTCATGTCCAACTCTTTGTGACCCTGTGAACTGTAGCCTACCAGGCTCCTCCGTCCATGGGATTCTCCAGGCAAGAATACTGGAGTGGGTTGCCATTTCCTTCTCCAGACTGGGGTTACCCTTGTTAAAATAAAAAAGAAATGAGAAAAACCTGCATTTCTCAAATGAATGCAAAACACATAGTAAATAGTGTTCTTAGTAGTGCACCAAATAGAAAGATTTTTATAACCTTGAGCACACATGTCTCTGCGCAAAACCATCCGATGGCTTCCCACCTTGCCATTACAAGCTACAGCTCTGACACTGACAGATCTGGGAGTCTGCATCTTGGCAACTTGATTAAGCTGGAACTAATTTTCACAGAATCCTCTTCCCTGAATGGTTCTCGGTCAGAGTTGGCCAGAGAGGAATTTGAGCAAGATCTGGAAGGCAGAACAAAAGTGGCCACTACTCTTTGGAGGTCTTTCCAGTCAAATACGGAGAAGGACAAATACAGATGAGTCTAGAAGACTCCAGGTGTTTCTCACTCTCCTCTGCCATACACCTAATTTTTCTTGGCTACTGACTGACAGTCGCCTCAGGTCCAACTCCACATGCTCGTTTGTGGACATTCAGAGGCAGGGGATATGCATGGGCTATAGCCTCCTGTGGACTTCTTTGCTAGCTCTTCTCTGTAGCCCCATCCCAGCATCTGGACACACACCTGGCTCCTAGCTCAGATCTCCTTGCCAGCTCTAAGTTATTCCCTACACCAGGCTGGTTAGTGACTCCCCTGACAGGCAATACTCCTTGCCAGACTGTTACTTACCCAGCTGCTCCCACAAGTGTGAAAAGTCTAATTCCTATAATAAAGCCCTTATTTCAAAGTATTCATAGGGGTTCTGCTTTTCTGACTGAACTTTCACTAATACAATCAACAATACCCTAAGAGGTGGGATCACATTTGGGGCTTCCTCTACCTAGAATGTTCTTTCTACACATGGTCACAGGGCTCACTTCCATTATCCTTTCATATCACTGTTCGAATGCCATCCTAGAATGTCAGTCCTAAAGTGGCTCATCCTCCTCCACACACTTGGCTCGCTCTTTCTCCCTTACTTCAAGCTATTTTCCTCTATAATATTTATCATCAGTTGGCATGTTATTATTTACTTATTACCTGCCTTCCCACAAGGGATTCTTTCCTAGAGTCAAACTGGGAGTCTAGGAGTCCTTGGACAACAAAATAATCATATCCTTATTTTTAATGCCCTCTAACTGAAATTTGACATTTCTTTCAATTATGAGTACAGACAGCAAACTGAATGTATAGCAGGGCCTATGACTTGTTAGTAGCAAGAAATTGCAGGTATGTTTCCCATGACATTACAGTTGTGGACAATATCTTAAAATAGCATTTATGCCCACTGCTTAGAAATGATGGTTGTCAATGGGCTTGCAGCTAGGTGGCATGTGATAGAGTCTTCCTGGATACAGATGCTCACAAAATGGCTGATCATAGAACAACTCTGTGCTTGGCTGTCATTCAGCCACCAGTGAAACCATGGTTTCCTATGCTGGTGACTCAGACATCTTGCATTCTGGTATTTCTCACTTACAGTGTTATTCAATATGTAGAAAGACTGAGTTGTTTCTGTTGCTTGTTAAAAGTGTCTAAGAGTACGTAGTTCACACAAGAATTCTTAACTCTCTATAACGTTGCATGGCCTTCTGTAATAAGGACAGGCATACAGTCTAGGAATAAAGACCAGATAACTTCAAATACATGTGATGGTTGAGATAATTATTGCAGTGTGTTATTTAGAGTAGCCTACAGCTAAGAGAGTGTGCAGTAATAGGGGTCAAGTACAGTGCAAGTTAGTGACTTTCAATATAATTGCTTTTCTTTGAATTCTTTGTATTTTTATTTTCTACATTTGAAAACACTATTCTGAGAAAGGATCTCTAGACTTTACCAAAACACCACAGAATTTGTGGACAAGAAGAAATTAAAATCCTGAACTAGAATGTGTTACAAGAGGGTAGAGATTTTTTTCTGTTTGTTTCCTTTGCTCAGGAATCTACCATTTGGCAGGACTTGATTATCAAGAATAAGCTAGGGCCAGACAGGACTCTATTATTTATATTCTTTTCTCACCTTGGCATCCACTCCTTCGCTTTTTCCCAGGGCCACCCTTCCCCGTATTCACTAGACGTGGCATATTCATGAAAGGAAGGCATCTCTTGGAAGTGATGGGAGACAACATTCCTCAAGAGTCTGCTGACAGGTAAGGGCTTTTCAGGACACAATGCCAAACCTATTTTTCTTAAAAGCTTAAAATATCCTAACAACAAGAAAGAAACCCCGTAATAGCTCGTACTTTGGGGATTTCCATGTTGCTTTTTTTCCCCCATGAAAGATACATGACATTGTACTCAGAACTGGCACTTATTACTTCTAGGCAGAGTGCTTGTCGCTTGACAAACATTTCATTTGAATTTCCCAGCTACTTTAAGAGGTCCATATCAGGGGAACCAAAGCTCAGAGGGGTTAGGTGATCTACGCAAGGTCACGCTCTTTCCATCCATCAGAACATGCTGCTCCAGAGCTCACAGAATTTCCCAGACTTGGGCCATTTCATACTATCTTTAGGGTCCTATTGTTTGCTTCATGTTGTTCTTTACAATGGCTTTGAAGATTAAATACATGCATTTAAAAAGGAAACTTTACATTGTTGCTGATAAATAGTACCACTTGTCACAGATTGAGGGTAATTGTAAAAAATAAATCAATGAAAACAGGACAATGCTGGAACATTTTATCCAATTGTAGTCATTAGTAAACGTTCTAAGCCCAAGGCTGATGCTCCTCAATCAGAAGCTAGCAACTGCTGGAGATGGATTACAGCCATTATGACTGCATTACTTTGCTGGGTTGCCATAACAAAGTATCAAAGCCTAGAGGGATTAAACAACAGAAATTTATTTTCTCACAATTCTGGAGGCTGGGGGTCCAAGGTCAAGGTGTTGGCAGGTTGATTTCTTCTGACATCTATCTTGGCTTCTACATGGCCCTTCCCTTGTGTCTTTACATGGTCTCCCTTCTGTACGTGTGTGTGCAAATCCCCTTCTAAGGACACTAGTCGTGTTGAATCAGGGCCCACCCTAAGGATCTCATTTAACTTACGTCTTTAATGACCCTATTTCCAAATTTAGTCACATTCTGAGATTACTGGGGGTTAGGACTTCAAATTATGAATCTTGGGAGGGACCCAATTCAGTCCAAGTGTGCTGTGTTTAGTCGTTCAGTCATGTCTGACTCTTTGCAACCCCATGGACTGTAGTCCACCAGGCTCCTCTGTCCATGGGGATTTCTCCAGGCAAGAATACTGGAGCAGGTTGCTGTGACCTCCTCCAGGTGAGGCTTCCCAACCCAGGGATTGAACCCAGGTCTCCTGCATGGCAGGCAGATTCTTTACCAGTTGAGCTACCAGGGAAACCCAAGTCAGTCCATAACAGCACCAAAATGAGACATTCTCCTTGGAAAAATAAGAAAAGTTGAACCAAAAGGGAAAAGGGAAGAACTCCCTCATCACTTGATAAATATTATTTAATGCCATGACCCAAAATGATCTAAAGTTGTCTCCTAAACCACTGGTGATACTCATCCTATGTTTTGGAAAACACAAATACTGGCTCCGTGATAGATATCTTTGCCACATGCTGTCAGCAGATCCCCTTGGCCCTGTCAAGGTAGACGTCACTCAAAATTTTCTTAAGTTTCCTTGCATGCCGCTGGCTTCTGAACTCAGCCTGCGGCTTTCTGTGTCCTATAAGAGTCTGATTGACAAGCTTACAGGGGTGGCAGGCCAAGGTACAAGGAGTTAATTTTCCCAAGGAATAATCCTTAAATAGTTGATGAAAAAGTACTCCTGCTTCCTTATGATTTGCCAAGCCAATTTGAAGGGTTTTCTATACAGACCCTCAGAGTCTCCAGCAAAATGTAGCACCAGTTGCCCAGGGCATCAACTCACTCATTAACCCACCTCTGGTGACCTTCTCCCCTTCTTGGTCTCAACCCTACTCCCTCACTGTGCTGTCCCCAATAAAATAACTTCATCTAAATCCTTTTCTTAGGGTCTACTTTTAGGGAATACAATCAAAGAGTAAATCTATGATTTTCATCGAAAAATGAATAAATAAGATGAAACTTTATTTCCAGCTAATCCAACTAGAAATCCAGCTAATTCCAACTGTTACTTCCAGCTAATCAAGCCCAGTCCTGTATCACTCTTGCTCCTAAAACAATGAGGTGAATGCTGATGTAGAAACCGACATGGAAATACTATAAAATGACCTCTTAGATACTTTTCAATGACCAAGAAGTTCTACAGTCCTAATTCAAGTTTTGATCATCCCCTTTGATGATTCAATCTCCCTCCTCAAGCTGGAAAATTGAAAGCTTTTAACTTGGCCTTACTAACCACTGTAGGCATACTAAGTATTTCTTTTATTTTTGGCCTTCAGGCAATTTGGGGGATTATCTGTTGACATCTTATCTTTCTTCTGCAGGCTGAACTCCTTGGAAGTGGATTTTCTGATGATAAATTTAAAAGAAAACCCTCTCCCTAGAAGGGGAGAATAACCTAATTGCTCATTTTACTTAAAAATGAAGAGGTTTGCTGATGATGTGTAGATGTGACTTTGGAGAACAGTAAGAAAAGAATTCCATGCATACCTTTAGAACGTTATCAGCAAAAGTTGTGTACCAAATGTATAGCTAGACCCACAAATAAGGCAATAAACCATATGGACACACTGAGGCTTCTGATTCTTATTAAGCTTTAAAAAAATATATGTCAACAGAAAAGCATAGAGAATGATGTATTGGGCGCCCACTTACCCACAGCAAAACTTAATGAAAGCTTAATTTGAAATAGCCCTCTTTCTCCTTTTAAAGAAATGAAACATCACAAATATGCTTGAGACTCCCTAGTACCCCTATCTTCCTAGTATCTCCCTCCTTCCCCAGATGGATTTTGTTTTTTATCATTCCTAAATCTGTTTTAATATTTTTACTACACATGCAATATTATAAACAACAGTATTATCCTGCATGTTTTAAAACTTTCCATAAGTGGATCATTCTGTGTGCATCATTTTACAACATGATTTTTTTTTACTCTATATCATATTTTAGAAATTAATCCATGTTTACATGTCTAATTTAACTCATTCATTTTAGCTGCTATAAAATATCCCACTGTATGAACAAACCACATTTTGTTTTTCCATCTTCCAGCTGATAAACATTTAGATAGTTTCTAATGCTTGTATATAGCAAACAGACTCCACCTGTTGGCGGATGGGCAGTGGCAAGATCTGGAAGATCATGTGGGACAGGAACTATTGGTATGGCTCTTTCTGGAAAACACACTTTGCTATAATTATTACTTTATATAGGACTGCCAGGTAGGCTTCTTTAAAGGTGATATTTGAACATATAAAAGTACAGGAATGAGTCATGCTTATATTTGGAAAACAGTAGTGAAAACAAGTGCAAAGACCCTGGGGCAGATTATGATAGATAGATCAGAAACAGTTTGCCTGAAGTCAGGTAAGCAAGGGGAAGTAGTGCTAAGTTCAGAGAATAGCCAGCGGCCTATTATCCAGGGTCTTGTAGGCCATTATAAAGACTCTAGTTCTTAATCCAAGACATAGAGAAGGGGGTGGTTGACAGAGGGGAGGCATTATCAGACTCATCTTTTAAAAGGATCACTAATCGAGGCTCAATACCCAAGAGTCTGACTGTGAAGACCAGTCACCTAAAGATAAACAGGAATTGAGTTTATTGCTGCACATTCAGAGTACTCAATTACATATGAGCTAAAAAGATGAGTGATAAATCTTACACCCTTGTTAATGTCTTTCTGAAATCTTTAGTTGGTTTAAAGTTGAATTTGTACATTTTAGGCATTACTAATAATACTTAGTGGGCTTCCCTGGTGGCTCAGGTTAATGAATCTGCCTGCAATGCAGGAGACAACAATTAGATCCCTGGATCTGGATGATACCCTGGGGTAGGAAATGGCAACCCACCCCAGTATTCTTGCCTGGGAAATCCCATGGACAGAGAAGCCCAGTAGGCTACAGTCCATGGGGTGGCAAAAGAGTCAGTATTACTTAGCAACTAAATAACAACAATAATACTGAGCACCTCAAGCAAGCATTTTCTCAGTTTGAAAACTTTTATACGCGTAGGGTGGCAAGTGTGCTGGAGACCTCTCTTTTGCTCTCCAGTCCCACTACGCTCTTTACTCTGCTGTCTGCTCAGGAGCTGACCTGTGTGGACTTGTGTAATAGCCTCTGATAACTCTGGGGTCCAGGGAGGTAGAGCCAATGGAAATTTCCAGCAGGTGAAAAGGAAGGAGGAGAGTGAGATTTGGCTATTAATTTCTCCGGCCCCCTTTGAAGTTCCTCAACTGTGTCTCAACAGAAAGTCACGGTGCTCTCAAGGTAGCTGTTCTATGTGACTGTCTCTTTTTTTCAGTTCCAGCAACCTCACCCTCCCTTTTAGGTCATGATAGTGACAACTTCACTCCAGATATGCCCCAGTTTCTGCACCATCCCCTGTGGCACCCTCCACCCACATCACCATAAGTAGACCCTTTGTAAATAAAAACTTACCAAATGATTTTATTCAGCATGTGTCATCTGTTCTTGTTGGGACTCTGAGCTAACTCAGCAATATTTAATCTCTTAGAATTCAAACCTGGGTATTCACATATTTAATTTTTATCCATTTTTCTCCTCTATTAGTGTTTTCTTTTTTCCTCCTAGCCCTATGGCCTGTAAGTATGCAAATATGAAAAAAAAAAATATATAGAATTTCAGGAGGTAGTTTGGTTTAACATTTAAGTTACGCAATATAACAAAAATAGATGTCCCCCTAAAAGGACCAGTTTGGGCACATTCATTTTGCTTATACAAATGTGAGAGAGTTGTTTTCATGTCTTCTCCCCATTCCCCACACCAAACTAAACTATGGACATTTTATAAGGATGCTTGAGCAGAGGGCTAAAAGAAATGAGCCAGGTTCATATCTGAGAAAAAAATGTCAAAAACCAGGTACAAAAGCACTGGGGTCAGGGACAAGCTTGGCCCCCTTGGTTTGCAAATCTTAAATATCCTGAATCTCTCCTGAATCTCTCATCAGACAACATGAGCCTATTTTTCCACCTACTATTTAAGCCATTATACCTTTCTCTTGGTTTGTCGGTCTTCCCACCTCCCTTTCTTTTTCTGGAGAAGAGCATTACAGAGAGGATCACAGGGTCTCGACTTCAAGCACAGGGGGCATTTCTTTTTTTTCTTTTCTTTGTTTTTCTTTTTAAGAAAATTTTCATACAGCATCTTTTTACTTAATAAACTCACTTGGACAAAGCCCAGTATTGGTCTGAGTAATTCCTTAGTCAATAACTGTTGAAGGACTGGCTAGATCTTTCCTGAAAGAGGCCAATTTAACATCTGGCTTAAAATAGCATTTGGCTTGCAGTCTCTGAGGCAGCCTCTTAATTCCCAACAAAAGACTTGGGAAAACTGAGGAAAATGCAAAAACTTAAACAATAGAAAGACTGATGGGAAAAGTTCTCCTGACAGAGTTGGATCAAGAAAAACCTACACAAGATTTCTCTCATGGCAACATCAAGCCTGGTGATATACCAGAGTGGACCAGAATAAATGTGGGGATGGAGAAGGAAATGGCACCCCACTCCAGTACTCTTGCCTAGAAAATCCCATGGGCGGAGGAGGCTGGTAGGCTACAGTCCATGGGGTCACAAAGATTTAGACACGACGGAACAACTTCACTTAGAGAGTCCCAGAGATCTTATTCCAGTCTTTCTATAAGAGTTAGAGCAATATTCCAGTTACTCTGGCTACATAGGAAATCTCCTAAAACTCAGAGGCATCAAACAATGGTCATCATTTTTTGCTGTTCACAATTTGTGTGGGTCAGGAATTCAGACAGGGCTGACTGAGAATAGCTCGGCTCTACTCTGCATGGTCCAGAATCTCAGGAGGGGGCCTGGGGCTGCCCTAATCTACAGTCCCACACACCCATGTGTCTGGGGGTCAATGCCGGCTCTTGACTGAGGCCTCGCTGGTCCATCAGCCAGAACATCATACAAGGCCTCTTCAGGCAGCAGGGGCTTTGTTTTCATGAAATGGTGACTTTATTCTAAAAGGAAGTGTCCCCAGAGAGGAAGAGAGCAGGGAAAAATTGTATTGCCTTTTATAACCTGGCCTTGAAAGTCAGACAATGTCATTTCCAATGCATTCTATTATCAAGACAATTACAATGGTTCACTCAGTTTCACGGAGAGGAACACAGATTCCCCACTGCTTGATGAAGGAGTATCCATCCAAAGGTTGTACTTATACATGGTCTACATTACGGATGTAGAGAAATTGCCTAAATGTCTACCTTTCTATCCAGAGGAAAAGGAACCAAAATATTAACATTGGTCACACTGGGTGATGAGTTAAAAGTGATTCTTGCTTTATTTTTTAAAAACCTTTGGCAAATCTTCCATCATTTCATAATTTGAGTAAGTGTTGGGGGAAAAAATGACCTCTGGACACACAATAGCTGTGTTTCCCTGTCACTAAATATTTCTGAGTATCAATTACCAACACACTTTCACCAGCATTTCAAATGGAAAAAATGGGCTGAACCAACCCCTGGAGCTTTCTTTCCTCAAGAGAGGGAAGAGTTTGCTGAGCTTCACTTGAATCCAAATCTACAGAATAACCACGATGGGGTGACTTAAAGAAGGATGAAGAGGTCAGCTTCACGGCCTACAGTGGGGTGACCCTAGTGACTGACCTCCACAAAGACCCAAAGACCCTCTGGATTTGCCTGATGACGTTTGCTGAAGAGCCCAACGGATTTCCCAGTGACCCAGATCCCTGTGAAGTGAACGTGACTTCTGAAATTTCAACAGAAACTTCTGTAGCCTATAAAAAATACAGGACTGGGGCAGGGGGGCGGGGAGGTGTATGAAAGATCACAGAGCACAGCCTGGCTGCACCCCTACCCCTCCTCTTTATTTCGAATAGCACACTCAGAGGTCCTCAGGGAGGGCAAAGCACAATAAGAAAACACCTGTGAATTCCTTGCAGAACTCCCCCAATGGCTACATTCCACACTTTGCTCTTTTATAAAAGATTCCAGTTGCTCCATCTCTGACCCCAGGGCATGGACAAATGGATGGAGATCTAGTGTGGTTTCTCTGCTCTTGGCTGTGTTCCCTGTACCAATTAATCACTGGACGCCAGTCTGACAGGCCCAGCTCTTTGCTTCTACTCATCCTCTGGCTGTTCTGGTGATTATTCCAAAGCCTACCCCAGATGCAAGAATTCCTCAATGTTTTTTTTTTTCTTTCCCACTACTCCATCTCACATGCTGGCTCCTGCACAGAGAGGGGCCAGTGTCCCTCCCACACTGATGACTGTGATCTGTTGGGAACCCTGAGCATCCCATAGGAGCTCGGGCTCTGTTACCCACTACGGCCATCTTGGGCATGTCACTTGACTTCCCTAAGCTTCCTCATCCTTTGAAAGAGGACGACAGTAACTACACCTTGCCATCTTCTAGGAGTCATTGTGATAATGATAATATCACCAAGTATTACTTTTTTGTATTTTTTTCCCCCACAGATCCCTTCAGCAGTCCAGGAAACCTACAAATCCCTTACTGGGATTTTATTTACAATATAGTTTAAAATTTATAGTTAAGTTACAGGGCTATGATATAGTAAGTAACTCACAATTTTGAAAGGTTATACTGTGAAAGAGGAGAGTGAAAAAGTTGGCTTAAAGCTCAACATTCAGAAAACTATGATCATGGCATCCGGTCCCTCACCTCATGGGAAATAGATGGGGAAACAGTGGAAACAGTGGCAGACTTTATATTTTTGGGCTCCAAAATCACTGCAGATGGTGATTGCAGTCATGAAATTAAAAGATGCTTACTCCTTGGAAGAAAAGTTATGACCAATCTAGACAGCATATTTAAAAGCAGAGACATTACTTTGCCAACAAAGGTCCGTCTAGTCAAGGCTATGGTTTTTCCAGTGGCCATGTATGGATGTGAGAGTTGGACTGTGAAGAAAGCTGAGCGCCAAAAAATTGATGCTTTTGAACTGTGGTGTTGGAGAAGACTCTTGAGAGTCCTTTGGACTGCAAGGAGATCCAACCAGTCCATTCTAAAGGAGATCAGTCCTGGGTGTTCACTGGAACGACTGATGTTGAAGCTGAAACTCCAATACTTTGGCCACCTCATGCGAAGAGGTGACTCATTGGACAAGACCCTGATGCTGGGAGGGATTTGGGGCAGGAGGAGAAGGGGACAACAGAGGATGAGATGACTGGATGGCATCACCAGCTCGATGGACATGAGTTTGAATAAACTCTGGGAGTTGGTGATGGACAGGGAGGCCTGGCATGCTGTGATTCATGGGGTCGCAAAGAGTTGGACACAACTGAGCGACTGAACTGAACTGAACTGATACTCCATTTATATTTATTAGAAAATATCTGATATATTTCCTGAGCTGTACAACATACCCTATGGCTTACTTACTTTATACATGGTAGCCTGTACCTCTGAATCCCCTACTCCTATCTAGCCACCCCCTTCTTTCTTTTCCCCACTCGTAACTACTAGTTTGTTCTCTGTATCTGTGAGTATGCTTATTTTTTGTTATATTCACTGGTTTATTTTTTTCTACATATAAGGGATATCATACAATATTTATTTTTTTCTGTCTGACTTATTTCATCAAGCACAGTATCTCCCAAATTCATTCATGTTGGTCCTAACGGCACATTTCCATTCCTTTTTATAGCTGAGTAGTATTCCACTGTATATAAATACCACATCTTCTTTATCCACTCATCTGCCGGTGGACACTTAAGTTGCTTCCATGTCTTGGCTATTATAAACAATGCTGCTATGAACTTGGAGTGCATGTATCTTTTCAAATTAGTGTTTTTGCTTTCTTCAGATATATACCCAGAAGTGGAATCAGAATTGTGTTTTTACAGAATCGTGGACATAGAGAATAGACTGGTGGTTGCAAAGGGGAAGGAATGGATTGGGGGAAGGATGGAGTGGGAGGTTGGCATTAGCAGATGTAAACTTTTATATACAGAATGGATAAACAACAAGGTCCTATTGCATAGCACAGAGAACTATATTCAATACCCTATGGTAAATCATAACGGAAAATAGCATTAAAAAAGAATGCATGTATATGTATAACTGAATTACTTTGCTGTACAGTGGAAATTAACACAACTCTAAATCAACTAAACCTCAATTGAAAAAGAATTGCATTTTTAAATGCATAAAATACCTAGGATTATAAACAAAACCAATCATTTGAAGGAAAATTACCAGTGTATTGAATTGTATTAAATGCATTTTAATGTATTAAAATCAATCGATATAGAAATAAGTGTCAGACTTCCCTGGTGATCCCACATGCCATTAGGCAGCCAAGCCTGTGTGCCGCAACCACTGAGCCTGAGCTACAGAGCCCGGAAGGTACAACTACTGAAGCCCGTGCGCCAAAGCAAGAGAAGGCACCACAATGAGAAGCCCATGCATCCCAACTAGAGAATAGCCCCCAATTGCTGCAACTAGAGAAAGTTTGGGCACAGCAACGAAGACAGAGCACAGCCAAATATTAATAAATAAATAAAGAAAGAAAAGAAAAAAAATGTGTTTCCATAACACATTAAATGGGAAGTCTAAGCAGTGGATCTAAAGGCTACTGTGATTTCAGACTAGTGATGAGACCAAATGATATGTTCAGATATGTGCAACAGTAGTGATGTGGTATAAACATATCTATGATTTCATCTGGTGATCAAGTCATACGTACCTTTGAGAGAACAGTTTGTTATCTGGATTCAAAATTGAAGAAAATACTGAATTTTAGTAAGAGGTTAGTAGAACAACAACAACAACAAAAAACCTTTTCCCATTCAAAGTTCATAGTCCCCCCCCAAAATCTATGTACATATTCTGTGAGGCCATGGGCTTCAGATAAAAAAAATAAGACAAATACAAATGAGATATGTATGTGAAAATGCACACCAGATTCAAGTTTCCTTGAATCTTTAGACTTCTTGCCTTTTGGTTGAAGAATTTCAACCAAATTTAAACTTTGAAGAATTTTTCAGTAGTTGGTTGGGGCAGAATGATCCCTAAGACACAGCTCGTTAATATCCACCACAATAAACTGTGGAAAATTCTGAAAGAGATGGGCATATCAGACCACCTGACCTGCCTCTTGAGAAACCTGTATGCAGGTCAGGAAGCAACAGTTAGAACTGCACATGGACCAACAGATGGGTTCCAAATCGGAAAAGGAGTATGTCAGGGCTGTATATTGTCATCCTGCTTATTTAACTTATATGCAGAGTACATCATGAGAAACGCTGGGCTGGAGGAAGCACAAGCTGGAATCAAGATTGCCAGGAGAAATATCAATAACCTCAGATATGCAGATGACATCACTCTTATGGCAGAAAGTGAAGAGGAACTAAAAAGCCTCTTGATGAAAGAGGAGAGTGAAAAAGTTGGTTTAAAGCTCAACATTCAGAAAACTAAGATCATGGCATCTGGTCCCATCACTTCATGGCAAATAGATGGGGAAACAGTGGAAACAGTGGCAGACTTTATTTTTGGGGGCTTCAAAATCACTGCAGATGGTGATTGCAGTCATGAAATTAAAAGATGCTTACTTGTTGGAAGGAAAGTTATGACCAACCTAGATAGCATATTAAAAAACAGAGACTTTACTTTGCCAACGAAGGTCCGTCTAGTCAAGGCTATGGTTTTGCCAGTGGTCATGTATGGATGTGAGAGTTGGACTGTGAAGAAAGCTAAGCGCCGAAAAATTGATGCTTTTGAACTGTGGTGTTGGAGAAGACTCTTGAGAGTCCTTTGGACTGCAAGGAGATCCAACCAGTCCATCCTAAAGGAGATCAGTCCTGGGTGTTCATTGGAAGGACTGATGTTGAAGCTGAAACTCCAATACTTCGGCCACCTCATGCCAAGAGTTGACTCATTGGAAAAGAACCTGATGCTGGGAGGGATTGGGGGCAGGAGGAGAAGGGGACGACAGAGGATGAGATGGCTGGATGGCATCACCGACTCGATGGACATGAGTTTGAGTAAACTCCGGGAATTGGTGATGGACAGGGAGGCCTGGCGTGCTGTGATTCATGGGGTCGCAAAGAGTTGGACACAACTGAGCGACTGAACTGAACTGAACTGAAGGACTGAGGAATCATGTCTCAGAGTTAGTCCATTATAAACCTTATGCTCAGGTTAAGTAAGTATGTCTCCAGCTACAGTTTCTAGCTCATTCACACTGGTTGAGTAGTGGAGAGGGTGGGCAGTGTTCATGGTAAAGACAGAGCCTCCAAGGACCTGTCTGAGCCCTATTAAATTAGAGGTGGGCCCAAGTGACTTTCCTTTTCTCTTTTTTTTCTTTTCAAACACCTTCTGGATGATTCTAAGGCATACCCAAGTCTCAAAACTTCCCGATTAAGGGGAATTGCATCTATTATTATCAATCTTGGGGCTTCCCTTGTGGCTCAGCTGGTAAAGAATCTGCCTGCAATGTGGGAGACCTGGGTTTGATCCCTGGATTGGGAAGATCCCCTGGAGAAGGCAAAGGCTACCTATTCCAGTATTCTGGCCTGGAGAATTCCATGGACTGTACAGTCCATGGGGTTGCAAAGAGTCAGACACAACTGAGCCACTTTTATCTATCTATCTATTTATTATCAATCTTGTTTGAAGAAGCAGAGCTGTTATCTGGACAGCACAGAGGATGGGCAGATGATTTTCTGAAAATTTCTCAGCTTGATTATCACCTGAAAGTCGCTCAGTTGTGTCTGAGTCTTTGCGAACCCATGGACTACACAATCCATGGAATTCTTCAGGCCAGAATATTGGAGTGGATAGCCTTCCCCTTCTCCAGGGGATCTTCCCAAGCCAGGGATTGAACCCAGGTCTCCCGCACTGCAGGCGGATTCTTTACCAGCTGAGCCACCAGGGAAGCTCTGAACCCACATCAAATAAACCAGAATCCATGCTCCAAGGTGTCCTTGTATCTTCTCCTCAACATCTACCCCAGTTAGGATGGCAGGAAAAAGAAAAACATCTACACTTAAGATGGAATCCAAATTTCACTGTTAGCACGACACTGCATAGACCCTTCTGAGAGTCAAAAGAAAAAAAAATCCTCATATTTAAGTAAGCAAACCACCAGTTTATGTCTAGCATCCTACTATGGAGACATGTCACATGTTCAGCATTGGTTGGAGGAAAGCAAAGAGTGGAAGGAAGGCAGATCTCACCACAAGAAGCCTCCATCCAGTTTGGTGATCTTTTTCCCAGATACAAACTGCCCAATTCAGGAACTTTTACAAATCAGGCTCTCAGAGCTTTCTGATGTTTTCCTGATCTCAGAAACAGGGCAAGTGGAGCAGAAAAGAACATTAAAGGTAGCACCTTCCCTTAGAAGACACTGCCCTGGCTCACTCTGGTGAAAGTATTTCTTTCTCTACTCAGGAGCTTGATGGGGGGAGAAGAGAATTTTCTCCTTCTAGAGAAAGATGGAGACAGAAGAGAGGCATGACTGATCTCCCTCAGTAGGAACTGATTATTTGAGAAGATACTTAACCCTGCAGAAGATGTGGAGGAAACTGAAAGAGTACCTCCCGCAGAGGGGGACAAACAAAAATGCTACGAAGTATTTTTTTTTCAGATACTCCTTTCCTGATGATTTCAGCAAGCTTCTAGGAATATTTGAGACCTTTTCCATATGGCACAACCAACGACTGAACCATTTCAAAGCTCTCCTTGGTGCAGACATTTGCAGGCTCTGTGCTCCCCACCCCAGCCGCCAGGGATTTGGAGCACTGTGGGCAAACAGCCTGGAGGGGTATGAGGGGAGCACTCTCAGGCATCGGATGCTGTACCAAGCACCATTTCCACCCCGTCCCCCCAATACACACACAGTGGCACTGTTCCTTCTACTTCGAGACTGCCCTGTTGTACAGAGAAGCTAGCTAACTTTCTGCAGGGAGAGAGGCCTCCATTTCCCCCATTTCCCTTCAATCCATGCAAGCCCAGGCTCCTTTCTCAGGTTTCTTCTGGAGCACACACGCTAAACACTTGGTTCGTTCCAGTGGCCTCTCCTGCCTGCTTTGTGCACCTTTGGAGGAGAAACAGAGCCTAAATCAGGGGGCAGAAGCTTCGGCCTGAGGGCCGCATCCTGCGGCTGCCTATTTTTTGTGAGTCAAGTTTTACTGGCGCACAGCCGCACCCATTTACTTCTGTATCCTCTATGGCTGCTTTCTAGTGACAAAGGCAGACATGAGTAATGGTAATGGAGAATTTACAGTCTACTAAAGGAACGTATCTGGCCCTTCACAGATAAAGATTTCTAACACTTGGCTGAAGTAATGGAAATGCAGGTCAGAACAGCTGAA
Organism: Dama dama; assembly: GCF_033118175.1. NCBI lineage: Eukaryota > Metazoa > Chordata > Mammalia > Artiodactyla > Cervidae > Dama > Dama dama. The sequence continues at coordinate 39,399,192 of NC_083704.1, read as the reverse complement.
AAATAGGGGATTCAAAGAATTGAAGGAGGACATCTACATTTCTGACCGTGAGAGCAGAAAAGCAAGGGAAATAACTCATTGTTTGCAATACAATAAGTAATATGTGCTGGACATTTTCCGTGTGCCTAAACACTGTGGCAAGTACTTTACATGCATTTTCTCTTCTCAGCTCTGTGAGGGAGGTGCTATTATTACAGAGCAGAAAGCTGAGGCCTGGAGATGCTGAGTCACTTGCTGTGGACATCCAGCTAGTAAGTGGTAGAGTGGGAATTGGAAGCCGGGGTGATTCAGAGCCCACAGTTTTGACCACATGGTTGTCCTACTGTCTGTTTCCCTGTCACAGAGAGCTCTGGAATGGCTGCATCATTTACCCAAGTCTGTGGTGCCCAAAGTCTCAGTGTCTGCTGCTGGAGGCAGCAGTATTACAAGAAATTTGGATTCCTTACGTCTTCAATGGCCCCCTGAATCTGCACTTAAAATGTCCTAGTGAAGGGTAGGGTGGGGAGGACTTTCATACCTAGTTGCACTTGACTTCCTTACTAGATTTTTAAAAAGAAAACTGATTAATCAGTCACACAGCTTTTCACTATTTTCAAAATTAGTTACAGGATGAGGCTGAAAGCTTGGAAAAGGAAGCCCCAAGTCAGCACAGTAAATGACACTTTCAAAAATGTTTCTGCCTGGCCTTTCATCTAGAAATCTCAGTTGACTTCACAAGCAGTTACTCTTCACTATAATGTTCTTCTCTCAGGAACTAAAACACAATGAGACTGCTTTGAGACTCAAAGAGTCCCTTCACAGTTGTCTAATTTTTTCCCAGATCTTTCTGGTTAAAGCATGACTTCAATATTTGAAAAAAAAAATGCTGTGCACTGATTTCTCTCTTTGTATAGATGGACATTTACCTAAGGAAGTATTTCAGGCAGATCCTCGATTCCAAAGACTGTTGTTTTATGGTACTGGGCATGAAAAGTTAAAAGAAAGGAAAAGTAATCTTCAAGAGTCAAGTGGAAGCAAAATAGTGCTTATTTCACAATCTGCTTGCATGGATGGAGGAGTTCAGATACACAAGACATTTAGCTCAGGGTTGGCTACAGGCATGGTGGTTCCATGTTCAGCTTTTTTTAACAAAGAAGTTAAGACACCTTCATATCCCATCATCAATAATGACATGTAAGAGTTAAGTTGTGAGCCTGACCAGGTGCCAATTCTGTACAAGAAGCTGCCTCAGTGGCCCCTAGAGTGAAGGGTGGAGAGTAAAACCTCTGATTCATATTTATTTTGAATCTCATTCTGTTAAATTATTCTTGGTTCATGCTTTTTAATGATGATTCAGTAAATCATGGACATAATTAATAAGCAGATGTCTAACAATTTGTAAATGAAGGGGCGTGTGGACAAAACATTATTTTACATTCCACATCTCAGCATGTGAAAAGCAATAGACTCTCGGGGGTCACAGACTGGGATATCATGGGGGCCATGGACTGAGCAGACAGCTCACACCCCATCTAAAGTAGGCAGCTGCTGCACGGCTCTGCCCACTCAGTTTCCCGCCAAGTGTTACCACACGGCAATGACCCAGCTTGGCCCAACCTTTATACTTTTCAAGAGAACCTTAAAAGTCAAATTTTATGTGAAATTTTGCCATCTGTACGTGAAATCTTGCTATACTTGAGTACAGGAAACTTCTAAAAGCAAAAATGCAGTGGCCAAAAAAATCTCTACATCTGTGAGCCAGATCTGACCCATGGACCGCCAGTTGGTAACCTCTACCCTGAAAGTTAGATCCAAAAACTGCTGTGGTTGAATAAATTTGCGAAATGCAATAGAAAATGGTTCTTCTTAGATATTCTTAATGCAAGTAAGTATAATAAATGCCTTGAGAAGCAGTTCGAGAATAGAAGCTGTTTTTAGCTTTGTTGAAACCACTGCTCCTCTGGTTCCTCTGCCTCTTGGCTCCTACCTCACAGTAACCTGCAGGAGTATGGTCCCAGTGTGTGCATGGCCAGCGGACCACAGTCTCACTTACTCTCGTCAGGAACTGCAAGGCAGGTCTTGCTTTTACTCCAATACTGTACACAGAAGCAAGTGAGGCTCTGGAAGGTTAAGAAAATTATTTAGGGTCGTTACTGAGAGAGGGATTCTGTCTCTGACTTTAGAGCTGAAACTGTGTCTACTACATTTCATAACTAAAGTCCCCCCGACACTCCCACCCCCACCCTCCTCACCCCTGCCAAGAGCCTGTGGACTTGTTTTTCCCATGATCGGTATAATAACAATTCCAGAATTCAGGGTCTATTCTTTGGTAAGATTAAGAAGAAGGCCCATATTCTACAGAAATATTTCAGATGGCCCTGGATCTGTAAGCCACACAGGCCCAGAGGTGTCATGCCAGGTGCTCTGAGTAACATCACCTCCCCTGGGGAGGCTTTGTGGATCCTGTCCTCCACACCCTGCCCTGCCCTTGGGGTTCTGAAAATAGCTCCTCTGGCCTCCCCCATCTCTTTCCCTCCCTCCCTGAACTTCATCACCTTTCTCCCCACCCAAAGCCGGCCCTGGTTTCGTTTGCCTCAGTCAGTTCCCTCTGCAGACACCCAAGTGAGAGCCAGAGGGAGGGGTCGGTCAAGGTCGGGGATGAACAAGGAGGAGGTCTGGGAGGTCCAGTTCTGTGGCACAGGGGTCTGAATACAGGCTGGGGTAAGGTCAGGCTGAGAAGGGTGAGGAAGGCCTGGATCATGGCCTGGCTCCTCTCACACCATTTGGACACCAGATGCAAAGTGAACGCTGCCATTTGGACAGCCTTGAGCCAAATTCCATTCCCAGGAGTGAGACATCCCTCCCTACTATGTCTTAAAGATCCCCACAGAGGATCCTTCATGTCAAAAGGGGTATCCACCCCTCCCTTGGCAGTCACTCCCAAGCTTAACTAACCAGCCATGATGGAGAAAGTTCATCCTCAGCTTGCATAGAAACTCTTCCTGCTGTATTTCTTTTCAGTGTCTCTCCAGAGGCTCCGATAGACATGAATTCTACCCTCCACTGATTAACCTTTGATAAACAGAGCGGAGCAGCTAAGAGCATCAGGCAGAACTCACTTTGAATCTCAGAGCATTAACTAGCTGTGTGTCCTTGGGTAAGTTACTTAACATCTCTGTAGCTCAGCTTCTTCATCTATGAAATGGGGTAAAAACAGTACCACCAAGAGAAATGAAAGCATAATCCACACAAAAACATGCACATGACTATCAAGAGCAAAATTCTTCATAACAGCCCCAAAGCAGAAACAGCCCAAATGTCTATCAACTGATGAATGAGTAAACAAAACGTGGTATATTAATAAATGGAATACTATTCAGACCTAAAAGGAATATGGTACCGATACATGCTCCAATGTGGACAAACTTGGAAAACATTATGCCCAATGAAAAAAGTCAGTCACAAAAGGCCATATATGATGATTCCTTTTATAAGAAATGTCCAGAAAATGCAGATCTATAGAGACAAAAAGTAGATTTGTGGTTGCCTAGGGCTAGTGGAGAAGAAGGCAATGGCACCCCACTCCAGTACTCTTGCCTGGAAAATCCCATGGACAGAGAAGCCTGGTAGGCTGCAGTCCATGAGGTTTCGAAAAGTCGGACACAACTGAGCGACTTCACTTTCACTTTTCACTTTTATGCACTGGAGAAGGAAACGGCAACCCATTCCAGTGTTCTTGCCTAGAGAATCCCAGGGATGGGGTCACAGAGAGTCGGACACAACTGAAGTGACTTAGCAGCAACAGCAGGGCTAGTGGAAGTGGGGAATGGGGAGTGACTTCTTATGGGTACAGAGGTTTTTGGGGAGATGATGAAGATATCCTAACATTGACTGTGGTTATGGTTGCAAACTCTGAATATACTAAAAACCAATGAGTTATATACTTTGAATGAGTGAATGGTATGGTATGTGAATTAAAATACTGCACATACATGCATGCATGCTAAGTCCCTTCAGTTGTGTCTGACTCTTTGCAACCCCATGGACTCTAGCCCACCAGGCTCCTATGTCCATGGGATTCTCCAGGCAAGAATATTGGAGTGGGTTGCCATTTCCTCGTACATCATATAGTTATTATAAAAATTAAGTCATATAATACTTGTAAAGTGTTTAGCACACTGCAAGGTGGTGCAGGGGTAAAGAATCCACTTGCCAATGCAGGAGATGTGAGAGACTTGGGTTTGGTTCCTGGGTCCAGGAGGATCCCCTGGAGGGGTTTGGTCCCTGGGTCCAGGAGGATACCCTGGAGAAGGAAATGGCAACCCACTCCATTATCCTTGCCTGGAAAATTCCATGGACAGAGAGGCCTGGCGGGCTACAGTCTATGGAGTCTCAAAGATTTGGACACAGCTGAGTGATTGAGGATGCAAGTACTGGTAAACAATCAATAAATATTATTTTTAATTATAATAATAATGTCAACAATTATATACTTATGCAACTGTGTTAAATATAAATTATCATAAAATAATTACAAAATAATTATTTTAACCTGTCTCCTCTTCCTCTTAAACTTTTCTGATCTTGGAATGATTATCTAGTCTATAGCCATATGGCACTGACCACGCCTGATCTCATTTGGGATGGTCCTCCAATTTTATTTATTTTTTTAATTCAGTTCAGTTCAGTTGCTCAGTTGTGTCTGACTCTTTGCGACCCCATGGATTGCAGCACACATGCTTCCCTGTCCATCACCAACTCCTAGAGCTTGCTCAAACTCATATCCATCGAGTCCATGATGCCATCCAACAATCTCATCCTCTGTCATCCCCTTCTTCTCTTGCTTTCAATCTTCCCCAGCATCAGGGTCTTTTCCAATGAATCAGTTCTTCGCATCAGTTGGCCAAAGTATTGGAGTTTCAGCTTCAGCATCAGTCCTTCCAATGAATACTCAGGACTGATTTCCTTTAAGACTGACTGGTTTGATCTCCTTGCAGTCCAAGGGACTCTCTCAAGAGACTTCTCCAACACCACAGTTCAAAGGCATCAATTCTTCAGTGCTCAGCTTTCTTTATATTCCAACTCTCACATCTATACATGACTACTGGAAAAACCATAGCTTTGACTAGATGGACCTTTGTCGGCAAAGCAATGTCTCTGCTTTTTAATATGCTGTCTAGTTTGGTCATAGCTTTTCTTACAAGGAGACAGTATCTTTTAATTTCATGGCTGCAGTCACCATCTGGAGTGATTTTGGAGCCCAAGAAAATAAAGTCTGTTCCTGTTGCCATTGCTTCCCCATCTATTTGCCATGAAGTGATGGGATGGGATGCTATGATCTTTGTTATTTGAATGCTGAGTTTTAAGCTAGCTTTTTGACTCTCCTCTTTCACTTTCATCAAGAGGCTCTTTAGTTCTTCTTCACTTTTATATTACTAAAAATATTTTTTAACATTTTGAATATTGTCCTGTTACATGTTATATGTATATATTTGTGCCATACTATAATAACTACCACAATGTATTACACATCTATAAGATTATTACTATATGTTATACATATAAGAATACATATGTCATGGTATATGAGGTATATATTACATTGTACATGAGATATTATAATTATTATGAAAGATTATATTATTAGTAGTATTCACCCTGTGACTTTTCTTCCTCTTTAACCTTTCTGAATTTGGACTGGTTTCCCTAGTTCTTTGAATGTTTCCTGGCTCCTCATATATTTGGAAAGAAAATAGCTCTGAGTTTGGAGAAATTAAATTACAATCATGACTCTAATTCAACTGCCTTGTGTAGCTGCAGCCAGAAAACAGAAAAAAATACCCTGGGGTATGCACTCCCCTCTGGGACCTGGGAGAGTTGAGGAGGGTGCGGCAGAGCAAGGCAGACCCTTGGGTATCCTGCTGGTCCTGCAAGGTGGCCAGGAAGGGCTCTTTCCTCCCAGCCCCTGTGCCCTTTGTAAAGGGATCTCAGAGTCCAGGCTGTGCTCTCCTGGCAGAGGAGGTGGGGGCCCGAAGTGCTGGCACACAGGTGTCCCGCGCTCATGAAAATGCAAACCAGAGTTCCAGTCTGAGCTGATAACAAAGACATCATTGAAGCTGGGGGTCTGCCTTCCAGGGCCAAGCAGGGGACCGGACAGTTCTCCCCAGGAGGCGTTCGCTGCCCGCCTTCCCCACTGAGAGCTCGGCAACCACTGGGTCATGGGTGAACGCAGGACTTCTGACAAATCCCAGCTGGACTCAGTTGCTGCAACTTCAGAGCTGTTTCTCTAAGTTGGGGAGGAGGGAGGCAGCAACAGCACCTCCTCCCCCAGCCCCAGAGTGTGGTTTCCAGAAACAGAAGCACAATGATACTCTCCTGGAGAACTGTTAGCTGGACCTGAAACTCCCCTGTCCTCTCGATTTCCCTGGAGTCTTGCTCACCAGAGGCCTGAGCAAGGACTGCTTTCCATACTAACTGGACAAACTTCCCTGTTCATTTATCTATCAACTAATTTGGGCGAAAAAAAATTTGCAGCTATTTTTGGGGTCCTTGGAAGTTCTGCCTGACTTCATAACAACTTTCTTCTTATCAAATCAATCTGTCTAATACACATATATTTAAAAGTGCTTTTGAAGGGAAAGGAAAATTAGTTATGAAATCCTTTTTTTCCTCAGAAAGACTACTAGAAGCAAAATCCTTTACAGCAGGGGTCCCCAACCTCTGGGATCTAATGCCTGATGACCTGAAGTGGAACTGATGTAATAACAGAAGTAAAGTACATAATAAATGTCATGCACTTAAATCATTCTGAAGCCATCACCTGTCCTGGGTTGGTGGAAAAATTGTTTTCCATGATACCAGTCCCTGGTGCCAAAAAGGTTGGGGACCATTGCTTTAGAGGAAAAGGCCTGGCAAATTGGAATCACAAAGTATCCAAGCTGGATTATGCAGTATAATGAGTGCCAGGGGTAACTCATGTGGCTTCCCTATGTGGGTGAGGAAAAGGCAGACATACCAGGTCCTGGAGTACAGGGCACAGGGCTGATGAGTGGATGGCAGGGCTGCACTTGTGGAAGGCACAGCCTGCCCAGTCATTCATGGGAGATCTGATATGGTTTATTCTTCCTTTTTCTACTACCCCTACTTAATTCTAAGAACAGAGGCTCAGAGACAAACTGATTGTCACATAGCCAGACAGTCACAAAGCTCTTCTTGATGAATTAACAGCCCTCTCTGATGGTGCCTCTTCAACCCAACAAGAAGGTATGGTGTCCAAATGCCTCCCAGACAGCAGCATCTATAGGCACCTTGCAGTGTTTTGTAAACCCTTGAGAGAAAGGCCCTGGAGGGAATCATTTCAACATTCTTCATGTAACACGTATAGTTTCAAAAAGAAGTAAAAGGATTGGACAAAACTAAGGAGAAATTTAATGGAGATTCAGAAAGAATGAAAGATTGCAAATATTGTGATCTAGACATATAGTGTCTTCCCTTGTAGCTCAATCGTAGTGGCTTCCCTTGTAGCTCAGTCTGTAAAGAATCTGCCTGCAATGCAGAAGACCCAGGTTCAATTCCTGGGCTGGAAAGATCTCCTGGAGAAGGAAATGGCAACTCACTCCAGTATTCCTCCCGGGAGAATTCCATGGACAGAGGAGCTTGGCAGGCTACAGTCTATGGGGTCGCAAGAGTCGGACACAACTGAGCGACTAAGTGCACACACAGACACATAGTGAATGTGAATTCAGTCCTTATATTCAGTGTTTCTGAAACATCATATTTCTTTATTTAACTAAGCCAATTTATTTTTGATTTTGAGCCCTTATCCTGCCATGCTGGTGGGAATCTTAATCTCAGTCATTGTGGAGATTCCTCACTCTTGATTTCTAGGGTCTAACTTTGTGCCAGAAGTGGTATAACAGGGGTGGCCTTCTGGTTGTCAGACCCAGGAGCTGGTCTGGGGAATACCACTGCCACCATCCACAGGGGTTGGTTCCAAAGCTTGTGGCTGCTTCAGCATGAGGCTTGGGAAATAAGGCTCATTTGCTGGACTGCCTGAGATGCTGCATTCAGTCATCTTTCTTTGGGATTCTGCCATTTCTTCAGGGCACTGCCAGGAAGGTGGACCCTGGTCTCTGTTCCTGCTGGCCCATGGCATTCTTCCCTTCATACCTCTCCAAGCCTATCCTCAGCCCCTGCCCTCAAGAAGACAGGCTCTCTCTGCTTTTTGCCTTCCCACAAAACTCTGTTGGATGCTTAGAGGCCCAGAATCTGCTACCTGCTTAAATGAGGGAAAGAGTAAAGGAAAAATGTGTATTTATAGAACAAAATGAATTAATATGTCAAACTACTCTCCAGTTCCATAAATGGAGGATCTTGCTCCCAGATGAAACTCTGAAATTATTCACTCTAAACCCCTTATTCTGCAAAGCAAGACACAATGCTTTCCAGGTGGCACAGTGGTTAAAAAATTCGCCTGCCAGTGCAAGAGACACAGGAGACTCAGGCTCAGTCCCTGGGCCGGAAAGATCCTCTGGGGGAGGAAATGACAACCCACACCACTATTCCTACCTGAAAAATTCCATGGACAGAAGAGTCTGGCAGACTACATACAGTTCATGGGGTCACAAAGAGTAGGACACAACTGAGTGACTAAGCACGCATGCAAAGCCCTTATCTTGCAAAGTAGGACACAATGCTGAGACAGAAAAGATGATTGACCTGGTCCATGTACAGCACAGGATGTAAAAGGGAAAATTTAATTTGAATCAGATAACATTTTAGCTGTGTTTCAGTACCTCATACTTTAACAAATTCTAGGAAAAAGTTCGGTGTTGAAGCTAAAAATTCCTTTGGTCAAGTGAATAACCATACCTAATTTTCACTTTAAGGGCTTGTATTTAGATACAGAGAGTTTTCTTAAGTTCACCTGTTTTGTAAAGATTTATTTTTGTTGGCTATTGCACACTCTTTGAAATAATTTTCCTCAATAATGTAGTCATAAAGAAGAGTTTATGTCCCACTAATTTGCACATGCAAAATACTCATACAGGTCTCCTTGGGGAGTTTTATTTAGTGGTTTCACCAGCCAGATGCGAGCATCTCTCAGTAATAAGACAAAATACCCTATATACTTCATTCCCTGTCCTTGTTTGGCATTTAATATCTGAATATTCTTTGATGAGGCCCATTTGATTCACTTACATACTGGTGAACTGAATGGGAAATGTGAACTTGACTGATGCTTGCAGTAGCAATCAGCTTAGGAATTCTTGAGTGTGCACTTGCTTTGAAGCCAAGATGGAATCTAAGCAGGGGCCACAAGAGGATTGAGAGATGGCGTGAAGATCATTAAATAACTTCAGATGGACACCTGTCCATTTGTCTTAAGAAATGGGAATGATTCCACAGTAGGGCTTCTGAAGACAAGGGAAGGGGGAGAGTGGTAAGAACAAGCTCACAGATCTTTCTTCATGCCCACAGTTGGACTTGTGAGAACCAAGGCAAATTCTAGGCAAGGAACTTATTTTGTAGCTATGGATACTTCTAGTGGGCCCCTGGTATGACTAGCTTTTTCCTAAGTGAGAATTAGGTATAAAAATAATGGATTCCAATTTTTTATTTGGCATTTTATTCAGTCAGGTACTGGTAAAGTATTTCCTGCTCATCCTTCACAATCATCCTATGAAACAGGCACTGGTCCTATCCCCATTAAACAGACGAGGAAGCTAAGCACAAAGACGTTCAGGTCACAGAGCCAAGCCATCATCTGAGTGCATGTCTCTCTGCTCGCCCAGACAGCAGCAGCCTTAACCACCATGCTGGATTACCTCCCAGTGGATGTACTGAGCCCCTCAGGATGAGACGATAACTGCACATTATACCTTGCAGGTTAGAACGTATCTGGAGGAAAAATTCAGTAGATGATAGACAGGATGTGAATTTGATACAACATGGCCTTCTTGGAGGTCAGACTTAACCACCTGTGCCAGTTTGCTTGGGGCACTGGAAAAGTGTTTCTCAACCCTACTTAGTAACAGCTTAAATCTTAAAAAACACCTCCCAGGAGTTCTTTCAATGATGTCCAACATCAACATAATGAGATGATGTCCAGAAAAAGAATGGAGGGAAAATTAAAATTTGTGTGGAGAATGGGGAAAAGCATACAGATAATGTCTACCTGGCAGGCATAAGGACATCATAGCCACTTGGTATAAAAATCAATATAAGACATGGGAACCCATCCTTTCATTTCCTCATTCACTGATTGATTCGATAATTCTTTACTGAGCACCTCTCCTGTGCTCAATACCAGAAGAGATAGTAGAGTGTGGCAACTAGCACAGGCTGCTTGGGTTAGAAGCACAGCTCTGCAACTGTTATCTCCATGATCTTCAGCATACTACCAAACCCTTCAGTACCTTAGGGACAACTTTCCCTCTCTCAAGTGCCTAAGTCATACTGAAGATTAAATGAGTTAATATTCAATGAGTTTGTACATGTAAAGTGCTTAGAAGGGAGCACGGCCCACTGTCAACACTATTTAAAACTTTTTTATTATGAGATAGTAGAAAATTTGCCCAGTGGCTGAGGCCAAAATGTTAGCAGCATCCTTCATTTTCCTCTTCCCCTTTATCCCTCTCTCCCATAATCTATAAACAAGTCCTTAGATTTCTCTCTCCTCAATCCATCTACTCTTCTCAGTCTCTAACACTAACTAGACTAGGCCACCATCCTTTCTTTCTTGGACCACTGCAATGGCCATGCCTTCACCTCTGTAATAATCCATTCTCCACAGTAATCAGAATGATCTTAGTAGAACACACAACATGCCACTGTGTCTCTTTAAGCCCTACCATTGGTTTCTCACTGTAGCCAGAAGAGAATCCAAAATTCTCACCAAATTTTAGGTGAAGAGTCGCCAGATAAAAAGCAAGACTCTCACTTAAACTTGAATTTTAGCAAATAGTATTTTTTAGTATATCCCAAATATTGCATGATATACTAAAAATGACTTATTTCTTACACAAACTTCCAATTTATCTGAGTGTCTATTTATTTAGCAGAAACTGGTAGCCCTACCAAACAGGGCCTCTGAGATGAAGCTCTTTTCACCATGTATCACTCTATTCTTCCAATCCACAGACCTTTCACCCACATTTCTTGCTTCATCTGTCTTCAGAATTTGTCCTTGCTATTCTCTCTGCATAGAGGTTCTCTAGAACCTCTTCTAAAAGGGTATTAACCCCACTCATGAGGTCTCTACCCTCATGACCCAATCACCTCCCCAAAGTCTTACTTCCAAATACCATCACGTTCGGGGATTAGGTTTTGACATATAAATTTTGGGGGTAGGGATACAAACATTCAGTCTATGGCACTGGTGTATAGCAAAATTCAACTGTTACAGTGTACGATTCCATGAGTTTTGACAAATGTGTAAGTCATGTAACCATCAACACAGCCAAGATATAGAATAGTTCTTTCACCCCCACAAAATTCCCTTGACTTCCCTGGCCCTTTGGAGTCAACCACTGACCCCATTCTCAACCCCTGCAACCACTGACCCCTTGTTTGTCCCTCTAGCCTTGCCTTTTCTGAAATGTCATCATAATGAAATCATGCAGAATATAGCCTTTGTCCATTTTCATAATGTCTTTGAGATTCATCCATGTTGTTACAGCTATAGTACTAATTTCCTTTTGTTGCTGAATAATATTCCACTGTATGGATATACCACAGCTTATTTATCTATTCACCAGTTGAAGAAAATTTGGGATTAATTCCAATTTTATGAATGCAGTGACCATGAATAAAGCAAATGGATATAACAAATGTTTATTTGTGTATAGGTTTTTGTGGAAGTCTCTGCTTTTATTTCTCTAGAGTAAACACCTAGGAGTGCGTTTGCTGGGTTACACGGTTAGTTTATGTTTAACTTCTTTAGAAACTGCCAAAGTATTTTACAAAGTGATTGTGCCATTTTGCACAGTACTGTCAGTTTTTAAAAAAGGTAGTATATCTCACTGTGCTTTTAATTTTCATTTCACTAATAACTAATGGTCTTTTCATCTTTAGCATTTTTTCATGTACTTATTTTCCATTTATGTATCTTCTGTGGGGGATGACAGAGGATGAGATGACTGGATGGCATCACCGACTCAATGGACATGAGTTTGAGTAAACTCTGGGAGTTGGTGATGGACAGGGAGGCCTGGCGTGCTGCGATTCATAGGGTCACAAAGAGTCGGACACGACTGAGAGACTGAACTGAACTTAACTGATGGCATACTGTCAAAATCTTTCATCCATTTTTAAAAATGGATTACTTGTTTCCTTATGGTTAGGTTTTGAGAGTTCTTTCTATATTCTGGGTATAAATTCTTTATCAGATACAAGGTTTGTAAATACTTTCTCCCTGTCTGTAGCTTATCTTTTCATTTCCTTAGCTGCTGATCATTGAATCTTAGTTATCTTCCTCCCTATTACTCTCAAATGCAGGACTGTTTTATTATCTCTAAACCACATATAAATTTCTGAAATGATCTTATTTATTTCAGGCCACTGCTCAGTGGAATGCAAATGCTACAGGCACAGGGGCTTGTCTATCTCAGCCATCACTATATTTTCAGATCTTAGATCGGTGTCTGGCACGTAACAGGTACACAATAAATACTTGTTGAATAAGAAGTAATAACGTTCACTAATACTTCTTAAGTGCCTATACATCTCTGGGCACCCTGCTAACCACTTTTCACGACTAGCCTCATTTAAACCTCAAAATAATAATAAGAGGTAGGTTCTATTATTACTTACAGTTAATAAGGATGTGCTAAAAACAATAATAACAAAATGATGTGCTGTTTTAGCTCCAAATCTTCTATATTCTGCTACGTGATGCTGGGGTTGGAACTCTGTAAGCCCCACATCTGTTGATGCAGCTTTCTGTTAGGTTCACCAATGGGGACGCTGGAAGGAGCTGGCAGGAATGGAGGCGGGAGAAGGGACTTGCTCCGGCTGGATTTCCTTGCCTTTGCCCTCAGCATCTCTCCAGCAAGGGGTTTTAAACTTGTCAGAGTCTGTTGATTCCAATAGGAGTAGTAGAAGCTCCTACTGGAGTAGAAGCTGGTTTCAAGCTGCAGATTTTTTCCTTCAACACAACTAGGTGCATCAAACTCTCTCTGAGACCAGCACTGACAAGTACCTCGACTGCCTTGTTCCCCACGCTTGGGGTTGTAGCAAGCTTCCTTAAGTTACTACCTCTGTGATACTGTGATGCCCTTTTTTGCCTTGTTGGTTTTCTTATACATGGTTAATAATGCATCCTGTTAAATTCTTTCTGATAAAATAATTGGGAACTTGACTGATGCTGGAAACTGAGCACAGAGAATTAAACAACCATCAGGTTAATGGCCAACCAGCAGTAGTACTCTTCTTACACAGTTAGATTCAATAAAGGAAGAAAGTTAGAAATGCTCCTTGAAAAAAAAAAAAGAAATGCTCCTTGAGAGGAACAAACAAAACAAAGACCAATTTGGCAGTATCTATGACTCCAGTGTTCTTGCCTGGAGAATCCCAGGGATGGGGGAGCCTGGTGGGCTGCCGTTTATGGGGTTGCACAGAGTCGGACATGACGGAAGTGACTTAGCAGCAGCATGACAACTGTTACAATGCATGTTCAGAGATGGGAACATACTGTACGATACTGGTAACTCCACGTGAAGCTGAGGACAGACAATTTTCAGAAAATATTGGAAGATAGACTATCTAACAAATGTCTTTATCCTTGTTTCAGATCCAACCCAAGTACTGCTTCCTCAATGAAATCTGCTGTAGCCAATATTCTCAGATGCTCCTGAATATTATAAGGCTTTTTATTTCTAGCCATAGTTCCCAAAGAAAGGCAATGCCAAAGAATGCCCAAACTACTGCACAACTGCACTCATCTCACAAGCTAGCAAAGTAATGCTCAAAATTCTCCAAGCCAGGCTTCAACAGTACATGAACTATGAACTTCCAGATGTTCAATCTGGATTTAGAAAAGGCAGAGGAACCAGAGATCAAATTGCCAACATCTGTTGGATCATCAAAAAAGCAAGAGAGTTCCAGAAAAACATCTGTTTCTGCTTTATTGACTATGCCAAAGCCTTTGACTGTGTGGACCACAACAAACTGTGGAAAATTCTTCAAGAGATCGGAATACCAGACCACCTTACTTGCCTCCTGAAAAATCTGTATGCAGGTCAAAAGCAAGACTTAGAACTGGACATGGAACAACAGACTGGTTCCCAATAGGGAAAGGAGTAGGTCAAGGCTGTATATTGTCACCCTGCTTATTTGCAGAGTACATTGGTGAAATGCTGGACTGGATGAAGCACAAGCTGGAATCAAGACTGCCGGGAGAAATATCAATAACTTCAGATATGCAAATGACACCACCCTTATGGCAGAAAGCGAAGAACTAAAGAGCCTCTTGATAAAAGTGAAAGAGGAGACTCAAAAAGCTGGCTTAAAACTCAACATTCAGAAAACTAAGATCATGGCATCTGGTCCCACCACTTCATGTCAAATAGATGGGGAAACAGTGAGAGACTTTATTTTTGGGGGCTCCAAAATCACTGCAGATGGTGATTACAGCAATGAAATTAAAAGACGCTGGCTCCTTGGAAGAAAAGGTATGACCAACCTAGACAGCATATTAAAAAGCAGAGACATTACTTTGCCGACAAAGGTCTGTCTAGTCAAGGCTATGGTTTTTCCAGTAGTCATGTATGGATGTGGGAGTTGGACTATAAAGAGAGCAGAGTGATAAAGAGAGAATTGATGCTTTTGAACTGTGGTGTTGGAGAAGACTCTTGAGAGTCCCTTGGACTGCAAGGAGATCCAAACAGTTCATCCTAAAGGAAATCAGTCCTGAATATTCACTGGAAGGACTGATGCTGAAGCTGACACTCCAATACTTTGGCCACCTGATGTGAAGAACTGACTCATTGGAAAAGACCCTGATGCTGGGAAATATTGAAGGCAGGAGGAGAAAGGGATGACAGAGGATGAGATGGTTGGATGGCATCACTGACTGAATGAACATGAGTTTGAGTGAGCTCCAGGAGTTGGTGATGGACAGGAAAGCCTGGTGTGCTGCAGTCCATGGGGTCACAAAGAGTCAGACATGACTGAGTGATTGAATTGAACTGATAGTTCTGTGAGAGGAGAGTGGAAATGCCAGAATCATACTCTCACAGCATCCCTTGGGTCAAGGTAGTGGGGAGGCTTATGATCTAATTCTGGTCAATTAGAAAAAGAAATCTCTTAGAAGGTGTCCGGCAGAAAGTTTGTTCAGAGATGCAAGGAGACTGTACTCATTAAAGGTCCTTCTCTTTCTTTGCTGCCTTAGCTACATGGTGCTTCCTACCCTTGAATGTGGTTGGAGTTGTAGCTGTCATACTGGATAATAAATGTGACAAGTCCAAAGATGTAGGATTACTAAAGAGGACAGAAGGAACCTAGTCCTTGATGATACTATTGAAATACTGAATCAACTTAGGGACAGCCAGCTTCAGACTTCTTGCTAAGAAATTAAGCCTCACGATTTAAGTCACTGTCACTTCTGTTTTCTGCTTCTTATATAGAAACACATTTTTACCTGGTACATCTTCCAGCCTTCACAACTGCTAATATCTTTCTCTCCTCTCGGCTCATGAATCCTTCTGAATTTCTCTATAGTTTTGTTTTAGGGTTTGGTTAACTTTCATATATTTTAAAAGTTTATAAATACATCTTCTTTCCCTTCTAAGACCTCAAGTTATTAAGGCCAGGAATTCTAATTTATCAGGATATTCCATACGCCCTCTTGTAGGGTACCTGACACAAGGTAAATACTTAATGAAAGCATATGCATATTCTCTATCTCTGTATGTGAGTTTTACCTACATCTTATACCTGATGCTTAGAGTTTATATTGTGAGAGGAATCTTACTTAAAAGCAGCAGCACTGGACTCAGATAGAACTGGGTATGTCTTGGCTCAACCCCCTTGTTTAGCTAGGTTGTTCTGGATAAACCCCTACATCTCTAAATTTTACCATGCCCCAAGTTTCAACTCTAGTGTCACCTTCACATAAAGTAAGCTGTGCTTATTTTCTCCAAAACTTGGAAATACTATTTTCCTCTTTAAAGTCCTCACCCTTTTCTGAAGTACAGAACTTTATTTAATTTTTAAAATATATGTGTTCATTCTACATCATGTTCCTGCTACTTGATTTTTTTTTGTTAACTTACTGTGTCCTGAAGATATTTTCAGTTCTACATGTACAGATCTACCTCACTGGGATAGCATTTACTAGTATAGATTTGGCAGAATTTAATCTTTCCATTATCAATGAACATTTGTGTTATTTCAAATTTCTGCACACTACATAAAATTCTACAATTAATGTACAAGTTTTTTTCTACCCATATTCAGCTATTCCTCTAGGATAAATACCAAGATGTAGGCTGGCTGGGTAGATGGACACATTTTGAAATTTAAGAGTATGTACTGAACACCCTCTAATTAGGTAGGAACAACTAATAGAGGATTAAAATCAGTCAACTGCTCTTCCTTGATTCTACTCATCTTCTCAGATTTTGGAACAATGGCAATAAGGGGCCTTATGACTAAAAACAGCATGTTGTCCTGACTTGTCACGGATCACCCTCTATTACCTGTTTGTGGGGCAGTGTGGTTGATGAGGTTAAAAACACAGATCTCCCAGACCAGCAAATGGCTCAGGTACATTCTGGCTGTAAAACCATGGAAGTGGTGGCAGGCTTCTTTGAGCTCTTGTTTCCTTATTCATGAAACTGGATGAAAAACATTCTAGGACAGTGAGGTAATAACAGGTAATGCTTAACCAACTTTTCCCCCTCACAACCTTCTACTCATTTCCTCCATCTTTCCTGTCATTGTCTGCCCTCAGAAGTCAAGGGGAAACTCACTGTATCTGTAAACCCAAATAAGGACAGGTGTGCAGTGAATGTGAACTGAAGATAGGCATTGATACTCTACAGAGAATTTCATCTTCTGAAACTGTTTGCTTCTATAATGTGAGTGGATGTGCCAAATTCATCTCCAAAGCAGCTCAGCATTCTGAGCAAATTCTACCCACTTTAAGTCCCCAATTAATGATTGCTAAACAGATGAACCCACCTGCAATGCAGGAGACCCTGGTTTGATTCCTGGGTTGGGAAGATCTGCTAGAGAAGGGATAGGCTATCCACTCCAGTATTCTTGGGATTCCCTTGTGGCTCAGCTGGTAAAGAATCCGCCTGCAATGCGGCAGACCTGGGTTCGATCCCTGGATTAGGAAGAACCCTTGGAGAAGGGAAAGCCAACCCACTCCAGTATTCTGGCATGGAGAATTCCATGGACTGTATAGTCTATGGGGTAGCAAAGAGTCGGACACAACTCAGTGACTTTCATTTCACTTCAAACAGATGAACTGATCCTACTTTACTGACAGCAGTTTCACAAGGAGACTGTTTTGGGGACCAGGAGTTCCCAAAATAATAAAAACAAAACTGATCCCTGCTTGCCATTTTGATGCTATTATAACTGAAGTGTTAGCATAGCGATCCAAGGAGGCAAACTTCTCAATAAAAGAACATTTCTGATGTCAGCACTAAGAACCGGCAAAGTGAAATTCCAAAGGATCCCATGCAACACCAACAAAGTTGTGAGAGATTGAACTGACTGACGGGCCTGCTGAAGGAAAGCAGACAACCTTCAGAAATGCAAGAAGAATGGAGCAAACTGTGTCAGCTGCCACACTAAGATTAAGTAAAAGGGGTCACAATGAAGAGATGACGTCTCAGGTCTTATAACCTCATGGAAAATGCAGCTGGTCCAGGGAAACACTACATTCAGGTAGATGAAATGAACAGATCCTTCATGAAAAATATCATGACATTAAGAAAAGAATCAAGCAACATTTCAGTCAGGTGAAGACTACTTGGGTAGAGGTTGAGAAATTTAGCATATTATGAAACAGTCCCTGCTGGTACTTTAATAACTTGCACATTAAAATTTATTACTTCCTCTAAAGGGAAGCTTTTTAGCATAGATGTTTAAAAACCAAGGGTAGGAAGAAAACTTTTCTTACAAACAAATAACCTCATAGTGTCCACTGGAAGTGAGCTTACAGTTTGAGAAACCACCAAAATCAATTAAAAACACTTATTTTTCTTGAACACTTTTTAATAATAATAATTACTTTATTACAGTGATAATATTATATAGAATGTATTTAACAATATGTGTTATATAATTTCTACATTATACATATAATAAAGTTTATATCGTATATACAATATGAAAATAACATGAAGTAATAAAACAAGATAATAAAATGTACTACTGTTACACTGATAATAGCTAATACTTATGCAATGCGTTCTATGTGCCAGGTCCTGTTTTAACCATTAGAACAAGTAGGTGCTTGCAAGCTTACACAAGGAAACCAAAACCTAGAAAGGTTGTTATAAAGTTCATAAAGAAAGAAGCTAGAATTTTAATCACGGTGATATGGCTCCATAATCCACATGTTTAACTGTCTTAGTATGTGAGATTCTATAATGGGCATTATTATTGTACTGTATTATTATACAAATGCCAGAGATTAACTCTTCTTGCAAGATATTAGAGTCTCTTTAGGAAGATATATACAAACACAAACAACTCCAATACTAGGCAAAATAGATAAAATACCAACCAGAAGTTCTGGTGGCAAGCAACAGAAATTAACCATCTGATTTAAGCCAAAAAAGGAAGTTCCTGAAAAATGTTAGTGGCATCACAGTCACTGGAAAGACAAATAAATGGGCAGAGACAAAGTGAGACTATCTAAAAGCAAGACATTCATCACTGAATCTTCCTTTAACAAGATAATAACTATGAAGAATAATGAAAGAAAAAAGCTGAAAAGGTAGAAAATGTACTGAAAGTATATCTTAGTTTGTTAAACACAGTATATAGTGTTAACCTCCTTGAATATGACTTTAAAGTTTCTTAACTGTCAAGTTTGACTGATAATAAAAATGAATTGTGAGGATCTGGTTAATTTTCACTTGAGAGTGTTATGAAGTTATATTTGGGATGTCTTATTCTCATGAAACTGTAAGAGTTTCCTGGACTTTGGAAAGAGGCAAAGCATAGGTGAAAGGAATCATCACAGCCCTTCAAAGAATTGAAGTACAGAAGGTCTTTCCGACTTTACTGAACATCTAACAAACACCTTCCAATGTTGATAAGACATAAACAAATCTGTGCTCTCTGTAAGAATGTAATTTTTTTTTCTTCTCAGAGATGATTTTGGCACTGGGACTGATGCTCATGAAAGTTTAAAAGATGATCCAGGAAGAATGATGACACTGTGTAGACGATTCACTCCCCGACTTTGAGTGTCTGCCACTCTGACCATCACACAAATTTTATGGGCCTGCCAAGAGAACCTTCCTCCTTTTTCAAAGAGTATAAAATTCATTTCTCTTTCGTTGAGCACACACAGATGGCTTATCTGCTCCGGGGTTTTGATTGTGTTTTCAAGTCCCTACTTGCAACCTCTCCGAACTTATTCAAAAATAATCACCAAAGTTGCAAATCCAGATTTTCAGATCAGGAAATATTCTCTGATTTATGAGCTGCACATGTTGGTTTAACTGACAAAGCCTCATCACTCATCACAGCCTGTTTCCCCAGCTCACCTCTCTCCCTTTCTCTCTGTGTACGGCTCAGAACCCTGTTTGAGATGAGAGTACAACAAGATAGCCTCATTAACACTGGCACCCAGGTAGCCAGAACTGGCTTCGGTCCCTCAGATTGGCCAGTGAGGCCCAATGCCCAGCTGTACTGATCAACATGATGATCTTCTAAATTCTTTCAGTTAAATTCCATTCCAGGCAAACACCTGGGGTTCACTCCACTGATTGGACCTGTGCAGATATTTGCTTATCTTCTGAGAATCATTCTTTAAATTCTGGAAGAGATCCACATTCAAAATAGGAAATGAGATGGGGTTCACATGCTACAAATTGAAAATGCCTTACCTACTTCTCATACTAACCAGAATAATTCAGTTTCTTCCTTCCCTTTCTCTTCTGCTTGACTTCACCATTACACTTCAAAGTTTCCAAGTCAAAAGTACCACAAACTCAATTTAGAACAATCCCTGCTGCTGACAGGAAGCATGAAGCATCCCTTTGCTCCTCTAGTGGTAGGAGGAGATGAACCTCCCAGAGAAAGAAAATCTTCTGCCTGTAATTCTCCAGCTCGAGAAAGAACAAAACTAGAACATAGGTCTTCTGACTTTGCATCTATGGCATATGCTCGAATTGTAAATTCAACTGTTTACTGTAGCCAGACGACTAATACAAAAAGTGAAGTTGGCCATATCTGTCTTACAAGGGCACCTGGGGCCAAGATAGTTACTGTGTGTGCTGAACATGTGTGAGTGCTAAGTTGCTTCAGTCCGACTGTGCAACTCCATGGACTGTAGCCGGCCAGTCTTCTCCATCCATGGAATTTTCCAGGCAATAACAGTGGAATGGGTTGCCATTTCCTTCTCCAACTTGCAAATTTTATATATATATATATATATACACACACACACACACATACATATATATATATAATTTATATAAATTTACACACACATATACAGGGTAAGAGGAAAATATATGAAAAAAATCTGAAATTCATAAAGAACTCATATAACACCATAACAACAACAAATACTTCACATGATCTGATTAAAAAATGGGCAGAGAAATGAAATAGACATGTATCCAAAGACATCCAAAAGGCCAACAGGTACATGAAAAGATACTCAACACTACTAATTATTCCAGACATATAAATTGAAAGTACAATGAGATACTACTTCACACCTGTGAATGGCTAGCATCAAAAAGATAAGTAATAACAAGTGTTGACAAAGTTGGAGAAAAGGAAACCCTTGTACATTGTGGGGAATGTAAATTGGTTCAGCCATCACAGAAACAGTATGGTGGTTCCTCAAAAAATTAAAACTAGAACTGCCATATGATCTAGCAGATCTACATCTGGGTTTACAGTCAAGGGAAATGAAAACAGGACATTGAAGAGATATCTGCACTCCCATATTCACTGCAGCATCATTCACAATAGCAAAGATATGGAAACAATGTAAGTGTATCAATTTATGTGGTTAAAAAAATAGATGTGGTATGTATACACCGTGGAATATCATTCAGTCACAAAAAGACAGAAATCCTGCCATTTATAAGACATGGATGGACCTTGAAGACGACATGTTAGATAAGTCACAAGGTGAAAGATAAATATTGTGTGATCTCATGCATACATGGAATCTAAATAAGTTGAACTCCCCCAAATAAAGCAGAATGGTGGCTGTGGGGGGTTGAGAGTGGGAAACTGGGGACATGTTATTTAAGGGCACAAATTTGCAATTCATAAGTTTTGTGATTGCTATATGGAGATTTAGGCTTCTATTAAAAGAAAGCAGAAATCCAGATTTTTTTTTTTTTGGTGAAATTTTCCCATTTTAAGAAGTTGGTGACTCAACCTAATTATAACCCTGCCTGGGGCCACATAATCAAGTCAAAAAGAACAAGGCTATAGACTGGAGTTAATTATTCCTGCATTTGTCTTTCGGTTGCTGGGATGGCTCATCTTCCATTCAGCTTTCTTCCTATGGAGAAGCTAGCTTTAGGGTTACAGTCTAAAACTTGAAGTCATTATTAAGTGTATATTTAATTTAAGTCAGTGACTAGAAATGAGCCTCTGCGGGGACAAGGCAGTGTTAAGCAGGCAGGGCTGTAGACATGAGCAAGTCATAATGCCCATCTTTCCTCCCGTCTCACAAGTCATGGAAAGGCAAATAAAAGGAACATTAGGGCAGATAGATGGGTAGGCTGTTAAGAGATGGACAGCGCTAGTACAAAATGCACATGAACAGAGGAAAGGCCTCAGGCTGAGTCACTCTGGAAAGATTTCATTAAGAAGGTGACACTTTTGAAAGATAGTGCATAGGCATGGTTTCAGTAAATTTAAACACAAGGAATTAAAGAAAGAGGGAATAGCATAAATAGGATGTAGATTTGAGAAAGTTTTCAGTTTGGCTGGAGAAGAACATGTTTTTAGAAGCTGTAGCTATCAGTTCAGTACAGTCACTCAGTCGTGTCTGACTCTTTGAGACCCCACGGACTGCAGCACACCAGGCCTCCCTGTCCATCACCAACTCCCGAAGTTTACTCAAACTTATGTCCATTGAGTTGGTGACGCCATCCAACCATCTCATCCTCTGTCATCCCCTTCTCCCACCTTCAATCTCCCCAGCATCAGGGCCTTTTAAATGGAGTCAGTTCTTCGCATCAGGTGGCCAAATTGGAGTTTCAGCTTCAGCATCAGTTCTTTCAATGAATATTCAGGACTGATTTCCTTTAGGATGGACTGTTTGGATCTCCTTGCAGTCCAAGGGACTCTCAAGAGTCTTCTCCAACACCACAGTTCAAAAGCATCAATTCTTCAGCGCTCAGCTTTCTTTATAGTCCAACTCTCACATGTATACATGACCACTGGAAAAAACCATAGCCTTGACTAGACAGACCTTTGTTGGCAAAGTAATGCCTCTGCTTTTTAATATGTCTAGGTTGGTCATACCTTTTCTTCCAAGGAGCAAGCGTCTTTTAATTTCATGGCTGCAATCACCATCTGCAGTGATTTTGGAGCCCAGAAAAATAAAGTCTGTCTCTGTTTCCACTGTTTCCCCATCTATTTCCCACGAAGTGATGGGACCAGATGCCATGATCTTAGTTTTCTGAATGTTGAGTTTTAAGCCAGCTTTTTGAGTCTCCTCTTTCACTTTTATCAAGAGGTTCTTTAGTTCTTTGCTTTCTGCCATAAGGGTGGTGTCATCTGCATATCTGAGGTTATTGATATTTCTCCTGGCAATCTTGCTTCAAGCTTGTGCTTCTTCCAGCCCAGTGTTTCTCATGATGTACTCTGCATATAAGTTAAATGAGCACAGTGACAATATACAGCCTTGACGTACTCCTTTCCCTATTTGGAACCAGTCTGTTGTTCCATGTCCAGTTCTAACTGTTGCTTCTTGACCTGCATCCAGATTTCTCAAGAGGCAAGTCAGGTGGTCTGGTATTCCGATCTCTTGAAGAATTTTCCAGTTTGTTGTGGTCCACACAGTCAAAGGCTTTGGCATAGTCAATAAAGCAGAAGTAGATATTTTCCTGGAACTCTTGCTTTTTCAATGATCCAACGGATGTTGGCAATTTGATCTCTGGTTCCTCTGCCTTTTCTAAAACCAGCTTGACCATCTGGAAGTTCACGGTTCACATACTGTTGAAGCCTGGCTTGGAGAATTTTGAGCATTACTTTACTAGCATATGAGGTGAGTGCAATTGTGCAATAGTTTGAGCATTCCTTGGCATTGCCTTTCTTTGCGATTGGAATGAAAACTGATCTTTTCCAGTCCTGTGGCCACTGCTGAGTTTTCCAAATTTGCTGGCATATTGAGTGCAGCACTTTCACAGCATCATCTTTTAGGATTTGAAATAGCTCAACTAAAATTCCATCATCTCCACTAGCTTTGTTCCTAGTGATACTTCCTAAGGCCCATTTCACTTCATATTCCAGGATGTCTGGCTCTAGGTGAGTGATCACACTATTGTGATTATTTGGGTCGTGAAGGTCTTTTTTGTACATTTCGTCTGTGTATTCTTGCCACCTCATCTTAATATCTTCTGCTTCTGTTAGGTCCATACCATTTCTGTCCTTTATCGAGCCCACCTTTGCATGAAATATTCCCTTGCAATCTCTAATTTTCTTGAAGAGATCTCTAGTCTTTCCCATTCTATTATTTTCCTCTATTTCTTTGCACTGATCAGGGAGGAAGGCTTTCTTATCTCTCCTTGCTCTTCTTTGGAACTGTGCATTCAAATGGATATATCTTTCCTTTTCTCCTTTGCTTTTTGCTTCTCTTCTTTTCACCGCTATTTGTAAGGCCTCCTCAGACAGCCATTTTGCTTTTTTACATTTCTCTTTCTTGGGGATGGTCTTACTCCGTGTCTCCTGCACAATGTCACGAACCTCTGTCCATAGTTCATCAGGCACTCTGTCTATCAGATCTAATCCCTTGAATCTATTTGTCACTTCCACTGGATAATCGTTAGCGATTTGATTTAGGTCACACCTGAACGTGTTTTCCCGATTTTTTTCAATTTAAGTCTGAATTTGGCAATAAGGAGTTCATGATCTGAGCCACAGTCAGCTCCCGGGCTTGTTTTTGCTGACTGTATAGAGCTTCTCCATCTTTGGCTGCAAAGAATATAATCAATCTGATTTTAATATTGACCATCTGGTGATGTCCATGTGTAGAGTCTTCTCTTATGTTCTTGGAAGAGGATGTTTGCTATGACCAGTGCGTTCTCTTGGCAAAACTCTGTTAGCCTTTGCCCTGCTTCATTCTGTATTCCAAGGCCAAATTTGCCTGTTACTCCAGGCATTTCTTGACTTCCTACTTTTCATTCCAGTCCCCTATAATGAAAAGGACATCTTTTCTGGGTGTTAGTTCTAGAACCGTTCAACGTCTGTTTCTTCAGCATTACTGCTCAGGGCATAGACTTGGATTACTGTGATACTGAATGGCTTGCCTTGGAAATGAACAGAGATCATTCTGTTGTTTTTGAGATTGCATCTAAGTACTGCATTTCGGACTCTCTTGTTGACTGTGATGGCTACATTTCTTCTAAGGTATTCTTGCCCACAGTAGTAGATACAATGGTCATCTGAGTTAAATTAATCTATTCCAGTTCATTTTAGTTCGCTGATTCCTAAAATGTCGATGTTCACTCTTGCCATCTCCTGTTTGACCACTTCCAATTTGACTATATTCATGGACCTAACATTCCAGGTTCCTTAGAAAAGGAGGTCAGGGACCAGGCAAAGGAAGATTAGAATAAAAACAGCACACTCTCATGATACATCTAGATCCCTCTCATCAGTTCACACTTTCTACAGCCAAAGCCCTCACTGATAGTTTCTCAACTGGTCCACTTGGTAGCTCAGCTTCTTTAGCTCGGGGAAAACTGAGTCAGAGAGGTTAACTAGTTTTCTCAAGGTGACAGTGAAAATTAGAGAAAAAGGGAGGATCACGACGCTCATCATTTAAGTTAGGGGCTGGCCAACTTTTTGTTAAGAGCTGGATAGCAAATACTCTTCGCTTTGTGGGTCAAACTGTTTCTGGTGCAGCTGCTTACCTTTGCCACTGATAGGTGAAAACTGCCACAGACAATCTATGACTGAATGGGCCTGGCTCTGTTCCGAGAAACTGTTACTTTATAAAACAGGCAGCAGGCTGGATTTGGCCATGGCTGCAGTTTGCTGACAGCTGACCTAAATTTTTTCATAACCTGGTTTCAAAGGTGCTTTGGGAACTTGTTGACTTTGTTCACTGTTGTATTCCTTAACCGAGAAAAGGGTCTGAAATATATAACAGGGGCTTAATTTATGTTTCTTGACTGAAAAAGTCACATTCCCTGAAATTTAATAGATATACCAACAACCTATTTTAATATATGTGCCTGGATGTTGTCCTTTATTTCTTCCCTTTCTAGTCATGTTCAACTGCATCAAGTCCTGTTGATACTACTTTTACAATATCCTTCTCCATCTTCTGCCACCACCATCTCTTGCTGAACTATTTAAGCAAACTCAGTCTTCAGGGATCTTCCCAACCCAGGGATTGAACCCAGGTCTCCTGCATTGCAGCCAGATTCTTTACCACCTGAGCCACCAGGGAAGCCCAAGTCTCCACTCATAACTCCTCCTGTCACCATCTAATTCAACCTCAACACAGAATTACATCTGAACAGCAAGCAGGCCCTGCCTAAAATTCAATGAATACTGTAAATAATGTTGCTACGAACACTGGGGTGCATGTATCTTTTCAAATTAGTGTTTTTGTTTTCTTTGAATACATACCCAGGAGTGAAACTGGTGGATCATTTGGTAGTTCTATTTTTAGCTTTTTGAGATATTGCCATACTGTTTTTCATAGTAGTTGCACCAATTTACATTTCTACCAATAGTGTACGGGTGTTACCTTTCCTCCACTTCCTTGCCAAAATTTGTTATTTGTATTCTTTTTGATAGCAGCCACTGGCAGGTGTGAGGTGATACCTCATTGTGGTTGTGACTTGCATTTCTCTGATGATTAGCAACGTGGGGTATCTTTACAGGCCTGAAAAGTCCTATTTCATTGCCTTTTGATACTGAATTATATCAGCTATTTATGCTATTTTGGATATTAACCCCTTATCAATCATATAATTTCCAAATATTTTCTCCCCTTCAGTAGGCTGTCTTTTGTGTTAATGATCTCCTTTGCCATGCAAAAGCTTTTACATTAAATTAGGTCTCATCTGCTTATTTTTGCTTTTATTTCTTTCTTTTAGGAGACAGATCAAATGAAATATTGCTATGATTTATGTCAAAGACTGTTCAGCCTGTGCTCTCTTCCAGAAATTTCATGGCTTCAAATCTTGAATTTAGGTCTTTAAGCCATCTTAAGTTTATTTTTCTATGGTGTTAGGAAATGCTATAATCTCAATGGAAAACACTAATTTGAAAAGATACACACACCCCAATGTTCACAGCAGCATTATTTAAAATATCCAACACATGGAAGCAACCTAAGAGCCAATCAACAGATGAATGAATGAAGATGTCTTCACACACACACACACACACACACACACACACACACACACACACAATGGAATAGTACTCAGTCATAAAAAAGAATGAAATTCCGCTATTTTCAACAATGTGGATGGACCTAGAGAGTATTATGCTTAGTGAAATACATCAGAGAAAGACAATTATTCTGTTAACATTTTTGTGGAATCTAAAAAAATAAACAAATGTATATAATAAAACAGAAACAGCCTCGCAGATACAGAGAATAAACCAGTGGCTACCAGGGACAGGAGGCGGGGGAGGGGCACCGTGGGGGCAGGAATTGAGAGACAAACTACTCTGGAGGAAATCCATAAGCAGCAAGCGTGCACTGCCTAGCACATGAAAGTATACCTATTATTTTGTAATAATTTTAAATGAAGCACAATCTATAAAAATACCAAATCACTATGTTGTATGTCTGAAACATAACATTGTAAATCAACTATATTTCAACTTTAAAAAAGTAACTTTGAAATAACACAAATTTGAATTGTTTGAATTATTTGAATTATTGAACACTTATTTTGAGTTAAACTAAACTGGTAGTCTGAAGGGTACACTCCTAGTCCAGAAGCCCTGACAACCCTCTGACCTTAGCTGTGACAACCCCACTACCCACTGCTGCTCCACACACTGTGCTGTCTTCTCAGATGACTTGGGGCTCTCTTCTGCAACAGGGCCGTTGCACAAGCTCCCTCCTTTCCATTCTGTTTCTTCCATTTGTCTAATTCAATGTTCTTTCAGTCTTTAGAGGTCAGCTTGCTGGCTCGTTACACTAGGTTAGATAACCAGCCTTCTCTCACATGACAACCTCACAGTTCTTTTTACATTTGTAATCAAGTAATGATTATTGTCTAAAGCCTGTCTTCCTGCTTATTTTGCTTATCACTGTATATCCTAATAGCCGGCACAGTGTCTTTCATAAAATAAGTACTCATTAGTAGTTGTTGAATGAATGTATTAACAATACAGAATCAATTTTGGAAACGACCTTAGAAGTTTAACTAGTTGAATCTTCTGATAGATGCAACATTTTCAACAATTTAAGTGAATTTATATGGTGCTGAGCTTCTCACTTGGTTTCTGCAACCTGAAGCAGCCGTATTTTATTGATTTGCTACACTGTAGCAGGTACCTTAGTGAAAAATGCTAATCACAATCTTCAAAAGTGTTAAGGCTTGTGGCAACTGTGGATATCTCCCCTAGAGTTGGTAAGCTACCCCCTCCATTTTCACTTTTCATAATTTTCCAATTTTTTCCTGTAATTATTAGGTATCACTCTTATGGTAAGTTAAAGTTCTATAACATTATCTTGAATTTACATGTTACCTTTCCCTCCAAACACAGTGGTGCTTATTAAAATGAAGTATTTCATATTTAGTTGTGAAATAGCTTAAATAAAAAAAAAAAAAAAAAAAAAGAACAAAAAATAAAACTGCATCAGAAACTCAGGCCTGGTGCTTTACAACTATCTGGCCTTTGGCTTATCCTTAAGGAATAAAGGAGTAGAAGTTATTACATTCAATTCCATTTTACAGATGGATTAATAAGCAAAGGGCTTAGATGACTCTTCTGTGATGATACAAATAGAAAAGAGAAGGAACTGAGATTCAAGTACCCACAGATGGTCTCATCTTGAATTTTCTCAGATTCTGTGATACACAAAGAGTAGTCTAACTTTCCATTTAGAATATTGCTGAAAAGTAGTGAAAAAAAGTCCTCTTGAAAAAAAAAAAAAGTCCTCTTGAAGGCATAATATAAACTGACCTTTATATTATGGAGAACAAACTCTTTTCTTGAAGTTGTACAAATCCTCAAAATCAATGATTCTTTGGGAAAACCCACTAAAGCCTCCGCCTTCAGATGGGAGAACCTGAAAGAGAAGCCAAGCACATGGCTCCCTCTGGGTGCTCACGCCAGCCTGCACTTCAAGTAGGTGACTCGTGGGCAGGCCTCTCAGACTTCTGCTGCTTCCTCGGTGCATAGTTATACATAAAAGAAAATTTTCACTCTGAGATATTCAATCCCAGGTATTAATATTCCCTCAAACGAATTCAAGGACAAAAGGAATACTCTTCATGGGCAATCTATTCTCTCTTTCTTTCTGTTTTTCAAGAGCTGAGGGTCAGTTTCTGAGATGCTTGTCTGGGTATCTTTATCCGGTTTGAGGTGCGAAATTAAGACAACCTCTAAGAGTGTAAGAGAAACTTGTTGAGAAGTGGTAAGAGCAGCTCATTTGACCTGTACAGTTCCCTCCAGTGGGGATGTATTAACTCCAGCTAAACACATTAGTGCCACCTATTGGAAAAATATATTTTAATAAAAATAAAGTTGCAGGCTTGACTGCACTACTGGAAAATCTTTACCTGGATGGCAATTTCCCCTGACAAAGAAAAACAAAGTGAAGCCAGCTCACTGAAGGAATGGTAGGTGAGCTCTAGGTATTTGGTTTCGGGGGGTGGGGGTGGGGGGAAAGCTTTTGTTTTTCAACTGGATACAAAAAAAAAAAAAAGTGAAATAATAATGCAACATGAAACCAACACTGTAGTTTGAGAAAGGGCTTTGCTACAAGTTATTCCACGGCCATCTCTAACGGGGGCTGAGTTTCCCAGGGCATGACCAGAGCAGGCTCTTCTCAGAAACTGGGAGCTTTCCTTCCTGAGCTCTGTTATAGAAGGAGCCAGAAATCTGGAGAAGAGTCTGGAATGACCACTGGAGATTTGATCTACCTTTTCAAAGAAAAGAAAAGGTACTCTCCGCCCTTCCCTCTTATTAATTAAGAACAGAAAGTATCTGGTTATGAATTACAAAATAGCCTTTCTCACCCTCCTCCCCAATTCCCCTCCCACCAAAGTACTTTAAACACAGCACTGTAAAATGTGTACAAACATCCTTTCTGGGGGGAAAAGGGTACAGAGAAGGTGAACAAGAAAGAGGACAGTATGTATGTATCATCTGTTGAGTGTAAATTCAAAAACGAGGAGGAGAAAGGGAGGAAGGAAGGGGGAGAGGAAGGAGGAGGGAGAGGAAGGCGGAGGAGAAATAATTCTGGCAAAGGGCACAAACATTTTCCTGAAATAAATCAAAAACAAAACAAACCACAAAACTGAAAATCTATTAATGGACGTTTAGGAAATACAGGGTAGGGAGAAAGGATATTGCTTTCTGGTTTATGTTTCTGTACTTAAAACTTTTTCTGATCAGATTGACCTAATTATTTGTTTTAAAATCAAGAAAAGAAAAAGGCATGACAAAGTTAATCTATGACATGAGAAGTCCAGATCAGGTTTGTCCTTGGAGGTGGACAGTGCCCTAGAAGTGGAAAAGGAAACATGGGGAGACTGAAGATGTTTTCTCTTGAGCTGGGGAGCTGGTGCCAGTAACAAACATGTGCTCAGCCTGTGAAGATTCACCAAGCTGTCTATTTCTGTTTTGTATACTTTGCTGCATGTGTGTTCAGCTGGAGTAAAAGTTTCAAGAATGATGTCAAGAGGAATCCTTGGGTAGTAAGATTATAGACCATTTGTTTTCTTTCTATTTCTCTGTATTTAAAAAATGAACTGATACATGTTATAAAAACCAACAAAAATCAACTCAGTTTTGAAATTTTGTTTCCCAAATATATGTTTCAAATACATCTGCTTAAACACTGTTACGGTCAACAGGAGTCAGAAAGAACCCTACATCACCCATGCTGAGAGCAGGAGGAGGAGCCGGGATCTCCTCTGTAGCCTTGCTGCTTCAGCCTGGTCTCCAGTGTCATGGCTGGGAGACGTGGCAGGGCCCCCAGTCCACAGGTCCATGTTGTCGACGACCAGTCCCAAAGCGCCTGTTGCCTCTTTCATGAGAGGCTGTTAAGCAGCCGGGAGGCCCAGCATCCACACTCTGAATCGGGCCAGCTCCTCCCTCCCTCCCTGGCAAGGGCACCTCAGTCGCTCCCTGTCTGCAGGAATCCACCAGTTCAGATTACCTGTTTACTAGAGAACATTTGATGGGCTTGCAGATAGCGAGGCAGATAAGTTTTCAAATGATTGCGCCTGCCATGTCCTTTATTTGGAAGAGCCACCGTATAAGCCTGCAGCTGGTGAACAAGTGTGCTGTATTTCCTAACCGCTTCTGATAAGGATGGGGAACACTGAAGACCCAGGTAAGGTTACAAGAGAGCCGTGTGCCTGACAAACGTCATACCCCCACCCGATGTTTTACATTCAGGATATTACCGATTGTGCTAACTGTACAGGTCAGAACTTTAATCTTCTTCCACTCAGATGGCGGATAAAAGTCTGAGTGAAACCAGTAAAGGGCTTTTTCTATCACTCCCAAAGAAAGCAGTCTTAGAGGCTGAATGCTTCGCTTTTGTACTTTTCCACTAGGTTATCCTTTTCTTGTAAAAAGCACATGATTTAATTCTCACATTCTTACAAATGGCAACAGACATTTCAAAGTAGATTTATAGATTTACTTATCTTCAAACTTGGGATAGCCTATATGGGAAAGTATCTATATAAAAAGAGTTGATATAAATATATATATATGTGTGTGTATTTGTATAACTGACTCATTTTGCGATATACCTGAAACTAATACTGTAAATCAACTACACTACAATTAAAACAGAAAAACAAACACAAACAAACAAAAAAAACCTTGGAGCAGGGTAAAAAAAAAAAAATCTAGAATTTGAAAAGAAAAATGATTGATTTCCTAACATTATTTCCTAATTTTCACTACATGGAGAATGGACTTTATTTGAATCATAAAAAATAGTTGGTAATAGGAGCTGTAACTGGTAATTAGAGCAGCTGTCATTTCTCAAATACCTACTATGTGCCATGCACTGAAGTCCAATGTTAACACACACTAAGGCATTCCTTTCTATCACACACCACTCTTAAAGAAATCCTGAGACATTTGAAAACCTGCACCACATCACACAGATGGGATGTAAGCTGTGGAGGTGGGGCTTGACCTGAGATCTTTGTTATTCTGAATGCCTTTCTTTCCTGCATTCTTTCTTATGTTACACTGATGTATTATCATTGCCTTTGTCATTCTTGGAAGATTCAGAGCTAAACAATTTGGGGCTATCAACTGGCTTCTTAGGTACATACTTGGGGGAAACATTGGAACTGACTCCTTCACAACCAACTCTAGCAGGCTGGCAGCTTAGGAGATGAGCTCGTTTCTTTGCAGGACTCTTGGAAGGTTCCTGAGACTGGTTGTGTCAATCCAGTTCTTCTGGGCAGAAAGAGACTGAAGAATAGGTTCTAATAAAGTTAAGTCTGGCTGTCTTTGTGGTGATGGTGATTTTATGGAATATAGCTCTCTTGGGTGAGACTGCAAGAGCTGGGTCAAGCCATGTCAGAGATGCCTGGGAAACCACATGGTAAGGGAATTCCTTTTTCAGGGGTTTGGGAGGTGGTGATGAAGGTGGGAAGCTATTTTATTTGCTTCTTAAAGAGCTAATCTAAAAGCATACAACCGAGGGCCAACTATTTTCTCCAATGGATTCAATTTATACATACACAAGCACTGGATGGATATCTAAAGTGAACAGAAGTGTATCTAATCTAGAAATAGTGTATTTTTAGGGTTGTGATCATTTATGATAGAGTTTGGCTATCTGAGATACCAACAAATAAAATGGAGAAATGGGAAAATAATACTCACTCCACTTAACCAATTTTTGGGGAATGGGACATGTGGATATACATACTTTACAGTATTTTAGTCTTCACTTGGTTTGGCATCCAACTCAGTGGCGGTACGAACTTTAAGTTCAGGGGGTAATTCGGTTCCAGAAGTTGCCAAAAGAATCCTGCTGCCCACAGAAAGATGACAGTTTTGAACAGTGGATTCCCCAGTGCAAGAGGTCAGATGAGGCGGACTTTACCAAGTTTACATAACAAAGAGCAATTCTGTTAACTAAAATGATTAATTCCCATCAGTACACATCAAACAGAACTATTACAAAACATTATTGTCTGGGTTCATATCACATAGTAAGGGTTTTTCACAAGTTCCATTTCCAATAACTCTTTTGACAAAGCCAGAACTTTTTTTTTTTTTTTTTTTGAGGGGGTGGTGGTGAGCGGACATTAATTTCCAGAGGAACCCATGAATGGGGCTGAGTAGGCTGTGCCTTAAGTGCGAGATATGTCACAGTGATGTTGTGGCAGGAAAAACACAACAGCCCTTCTGAGGAAAGGGGGCCTTCCAGGGATTGGGGATTGAGGAAAAATGTGCTGCAGTACAAAGCCTGGATTGTCCCTCTCCTCTGAGACAATGGGGTATTTAAAGGGCTCACAGCACCAGAATTCCAACTTACTCCTTTAAGGCATTCTGAAGTTTTATGTCTCACAGCTGACAGTGTAAGTGAGGAGAAAAGGCCTGTTTTATGAACTCTCTTGCAATGAAGGAGACAGCTGGATTTTGAAGATGCTATTCGTCTGCCAGCATGGTAACTCTTGAAAGGCCTAACAATTTAATGAGCCCATTTTCTGCTTCTTAGAAAGTAGTGACTGGGATGAGGAAAAAGCTCTAAATCTCCACACTGAAAGGTCTGGATGTGAGTACCAATCTTGCCAGTCATCTGAGTGGCCTTAAGCATGACCCCTAAACCTTCCTCATTTGTAAAGAGGAAGCAACTCATTCCTCTGAGTTGCTGTGAAAAACAAAAGGAAAGGCGTAGTCAAAGATAACAGAAGTTATCATTATCACTAAGTACTTCTATACAGACAATGTTCATCCTTAGAAGAAGATTTTGGGGAGGGCGCTTGCAACAGGTTAAGTTAGGACCTTTTTCCTTTGGTTAATCCCCTTCTTAGGCTATGGAATCTCTTAGCTTCCCAGTCATTTGGTTAAGTTATCAACTCCAAAATGACTGTAATAATAGCAATAATACTGAACCTTAGGGTAGGGAGATCCATCATTTCTAACCAGATCCTTAAATTATCCTCATTTCCAAAGCTAGGATTTTACACATTGCCATGCTTTCATTTTTCTTCCTCTGTGGCCAACTCAGTAGAAGTGAACTGTCAAGATCAGTGTAACTTTCTACAGAAAAATGAACTGTATTGGCTATGGCACGAGGACCTGAGACCTCAGTTGCAAAAATTAAATTAAAAAAGCTGGAAGAAAAATGCCATACTAACATTTAAAAACTGGTTTTCTTTAAATGCCAGAGTACACGCGGCCAGTTATAAGACAACAGCAAACAGCACATTACCTTTGAGTGCATGATGTGTATGTGTGGTATGAAGTCACATTTATAGAACTTTGTGGTGGCTAAGGAGCAGACATTACAGTGGAGCAGGTACTAACAGGAGTTCTTCATAAATTGTTTTCCTTTCTCCTCCTTCTTTGGCCAGTCATCTTCAAGAATCAAATGGTAATTCTACACCAGACCCTACACTTATTTTTGGCAGAAATGTGCCACCCTTACCTGGACCATAAATGGGAAAGTCGAGTTTTCGATTTAGGATTTCTAGAATGAGTTATGGCAGATGCCTGGAAAAGGATCAGAACATTGTTTAATGCCCTTGCTCTTGCAGAAATGATCTTAAAGAGTCACCTTGGTCAGTATCAGAACAGAAATTATCTCGAAGGCCTGAAAGGCAGATATGCCCCTTTCTAAGAAGGTTTGCAGGCATTAAAGACAAGTCTCCTTAGAAGGTTTTGCCACCCACTCCAGTGTCAAAGATCTTCCCTGTAGCTCAGATGGTAAAGAATCTGCCTGCAATGAAGAAGACCCGGGTTGAATCCCTGGGTCAGAAAAATCCTCTGGAGAAGAGAATGGCAATCCACTCCAGTATTCTTGCCTAGAGAATCCCATGGACAGAGAAGCCTGGTGGGCCACAATCCATGGGGTCGCAAAGAGTCGGACATGACTAAGTGACTAACATTGCTACCACTACCAGTGCCAAGGAAAGTGGTATAAGAAAACATTCTGTTTGAGAAGCATCCAGAGCCCTGGCAGTAACCTGTGGCCGGAGAGGTTGGTTGGGTTCTAACAGGTGGTAGGTGCCTATGTCTACCCTGACCCAGTGTGGGAGGGTGAACTTCCAAACCAGCTAACAGCTGGGTATGGGAACAGTGGGAGCCTGGCCATGAAGGGTCAGCTTTGTGACATGCCCCTGTATCCCCAGACTAGAATCCACCCGATACCCTCTAATGGGGCTTGATTCACCAGGTCAATGCTCTCCTTTGTGGTGATTTCTGGAGCTGTTATCAGAGAAGAAGTGGGGAGTGGGAGTAGGGGGTTAAAATACATGATCTGGAGATGAACACTGGTGACCTCTAAACTGAAGAAGGGGTTGGTGACATTACACTTATGTTCCTGTTCCAAATAGCACACATGGCCTTCTCTAATTCTCAGTTTGTGAGACAACTCTCAAACTCTCTTGCTTTGGAATTCTTACCTGAATTTTCCCCACCTCACATATCTTTCTCAGGTCACATCTCTTGTTTGGGTGAGTGGAGGTGAAATGACGCACAGCCTGACTAATTATGGCTGTTCTGTCTCTTCCAGGTGTCAGACCAGCTCAACAGCTTACATGTGTTTGCATGAAACCAAACTATAACCTTCCCAAACCTAACTTCTTCATTTCATTTAATGCAAGACAGTGGAGGACAGAGAAGCCTGGCATGCTGCAGTCCATGGGGTCACCAACAGTTGGACGCGACTTAGTGACTGAACAAAAAACTACAACAATCTCACTTACCAATGTATTTTTCAATGGTTTTCGTGTGTAGTTTAAAAGACTGGGCTACAGGTCTGCAAGAGGTACCTATCTTATGTTTATTTAACCACAGACAGCAGCTTCCTCTGAAACGAAATCAATTATCATGTACATCATTTATGGACCAATTTCTTCCAGTACTCAAATTCTATTTGATTTTAAGCTGTGTATTTAAGCAGTATTTGTACTGTTGTTCAAAGCAGCACCAAGATCTCAGCAGATGAAATATAAAGCATGTGTTCAGTCTATGATCTTGATTAGAACATATTTTGATGTGATAATTCAGATTTATCTTGACTCACATTTGTTTGACAACCGCCACAGATAATGTTCAAATCAGAAGAGAATCATTTACATGGGGGAAAACAACCCTTGAGTTTGAGTCAACGTGTTGGGAACCCAGTCCATGACTACATTTTTGGAGAAATCAAACAGTAACAAGTCCCATGTAACAAACATGTAATATCAGGACTACTATATACATATATTATATATCCATTTAATAAACAATAAATATATATAAAGCCAACACCATCACTAAACACCTACTAAGTGTAGAAGTCTAAGAACCTTGGTAAACATTGCTTCTTATCCTATACACCACAGTTTTAACAAGTTCCAATCAGTATTTGTTTTCCACTCATTAAACAAAGTTCTTTCACAGTGCCATGCAATCACACCTAAGCATTTGCCCTTCTCTGGGTTTAATGAAACGTTTCAGAGACAGACTATCAAAGAATGAGGACTATACAAATGTCTCCCTGTGATAACAGGACTCGGTGGCAACCTGAGTGGCTCCAAGTCTCGAGAAAGTTTCCACTGCCTCCCAGTTTTCTCCTGCCATGTGACTGCAGGAACTTGAAGTGGCTCCAAAGACTGAGACCAAGGTGACTGTCCTGACCTTTCCAGCAAGTGTCCTTGGAGGACCTCTGTGCCAGTGTCACAGGGGCAGGGGCTTTCTGACCATTTCCTTTCCATTGCCCTGTAGGCCAGTCCCTTGTATTACAGATGGGGACATGAGGACCAGAAAGGAGTGACTTGTTCAAGGCCACTGCTAATCTATCTCTGTGCCAAGACTGGTACCCCAGTCTCAGGACTCTCATTTCTAATGCTCTTTTCTTTCCCTTAATCTAAAGCATCTTAATCTTTCTGATTTCTGAATGAATTGTGTGTCCTCTATTACCCCTGAGCTTTTGCAGACAAGCTGTTCTATCTGAAGGTCCATCATCTCCCTAAATATATCTGCAGGTCTACCATCTCCCTGTATAGTAGTGGGCCCTTCACCTTTGACAAGTGACTGGTTGATTCCTAAGATCTTAGGGAAAACATTATCTCCTATAGGATGCTCTTCCTGACCTTCTGAGACAGAGTTACATGTCACTCCTGTGTCTTCTCCTACCATCTATGCATGCGTGCTACGTCACTCATGTCATGTCCGACTCTGCGCAATCCTCTGGGCTGTAGCCTGCCAGGCTCCTCTGTCCATGGGATTCTCCAGGCAAGAATACTGGAGTGGGTTGCCATTTCCTTCTCCAGGGGAGCTTCTCAACCCAGGGATTGAACCTGAGTCTCTTATGTCTCCTGCATTGGCAGGAAAGTTCTTTACCACTAGCAACACCTGGAAAGCATTTCTCACCCTATACTGTAATCATCAGGATTTCCCACCAGCTGTAGGTTCAGAGAGGACAGGGATGTATCATGCCATGGTTGTATCCCTGATGTTGAGTACATTTCTTGGGTCTCAGTAACTATATTTAGAACACATCAATGAACAAATGAGGAAGCATTCTCTGAAGAGTGAGGGTTGAGGGAAGAATGTTAGGGGTAAGTGGGGACCTGAGTAGAGAACTGATAGAAAAGGAGGTGACTCTGTGAAGTCTAGATCCCAGCTGAGCATTTCTCTGTGATTATCTTCTTTTGAACCTTAGAGTATCTATTCTTTCAATTCTAGTGATTTGGAATTTCTAGATAGGCTTTCAGCAAGTTGAAGAGAAAGTTGCTCAGTCGTGTCTGACTCTTTGCGACCCATGCAATGTATAGTTCATGGGATTCTCCAGGCCAGAATACTGGAGTGGGTAGCCTTTCCCTTTTCCAGGGGATCGTCCCAACCCAGGGATCAAACCCAGGTCTCCTGCATTGCAGGCGGATTCTTTACCAGCTGAGCCACAAGGGATCCCAGGTCATGATTGATTGAGGAAGGTCATGCCTAAGAAGACCCTACCCACCATCGCTCTCAGGCTCTGCTGGAGAACTCTTACCAGAAGAGGCCCATTAAGGGCCTTCTCAGAGGCTGCCCTGGTATCAAGCAGGAGCTGGGCCTTTAACTTGTCAGTGTACCAGGTTAATGCCCATCTTTTATTAAAAAAAAAAAATTATTTCAGATGGCTGCCAAGTCTGATTCTTATTACAACTCTACTGTGAAGCAGCTCACAGGGGAAGGGAAAGAGAGGGATATTCTTGTGCTAACATAACCCAGGTGTCCATGGGGCTCCAAGGGAGGCAGCTGAGAGTCTTACACAGGCACAGATTACCTGGGGGCCTCTTGGGGCTAACTGGCTGGCACTCCAGTTCCAAGCACTTATTGAGGCAGAATTCTGGTCTTGTGGTTAGAGGGGAAGGGTTTCCCACTGTTCCTGAAGTAGGTGCCTTGTTCTGGAGATCACAATATGGCTTTTAAATCTCCAGAGCAATAAGGCTCTAGACATTTTAGCAATGGCTATCCCATAATCCATGGGGGTCCTCCTCGAAGTCCAGATCCCACCTTCAAATTCCAGGGCTAAGGCAGAATTCACTGGAATATACTTAGTACTATGGTTTGGGAAGAAACTCCTAAGTGACTTCCCATATTTCCCTCCTAGCATGTTTTCTTGCCTGTCAAAGAACATATTTGAATGAAATCACTTTCAGAGTCCATTTTAATTCTAAATTTATTTTTATCAGAGTCCCTAGTTCCTCTCTCAGAGTATTTTCTGTAAAATGCTAGTTGCCCCAAAGAAACACAAACAGAGTAAATGAACCAACAAAATCAAACATATAGCTACAGAGAACAGAATAGTAGTTACAAGAGCTGAAGAGGTAGGAAGAGAGTGAAGTGGATACAGAAGACCAAGTGTAAGGTGATGGGTGGAAATTAAATTTTTCTAGTGAGCACACTGTAGAATACATAGTCACAGAAACAAAATGATGCACACATGAAACACGTAACATAAATTGGTTTCCTCAGTTAAAAAATTAAGAATAAATAAAATGCTAGCTCAGGTGCATGTCCAATCTGTGTGGAAATGCCTAACACTTTTCAGAGAGATAGGTCCTCAAAGTCCAAACTTCTTGTCTACAGAGGTCTTGTCATCATAGAATCAACTTTCTATTTTGCAAAACAAACAGCTCACACTCTGGCCCTCATGTGTGTAGGCAGAGAACCTCCAGCCTCCCCCAAAGTCCTGCCCACAAGCATCTGAGGGAATACTTTCACCCCCAAGGTTTGAGTAGCTTCAAGCACTAGATTCCACTCTCCTGAGCAGAAGAGGTGGTGAATTCCCTGCCTCTGGGACCCATGGAGAGTCTGGCTTGCTTCTCAGGGAACCAGGTTCTCACCCTCTTCCGCCACAAACAGAGCTCCCTGCAGAGACTACACTGGTTCTCTATCTGTCCATGTACTGATGATGTGCAAGAAGCTGGGGGAAGGAGAGAAGTTTCTCATTTGTGCTGCTCCATTAGCATTATAGAGGCCCCAAGCGAGCATTTACAACTACTCATGTGACCTGAAATTTAGGGAACATATACTTTCAGAATTTACTCACAGTCTCTCTCTCTAGATCTGGACATGCACTCAGAGGGCTCCTCCAGGTCATCACTGAAGAAAGTCAACATGCTCTATACTATTCATCCCTTTGCGACCAGGGTTGTGATTCAATTGTGTCACTTTCCTTTTTGAGAGGAGTCTTCTTGGAGGAAGCTGAAAAGCTCAGATTCAAATAAAATGTAGGGACTTCTTCCTGAGTTTGTCTGACACCCTCCACCATATGCGAATCCCAGTGGACACAGGCACGACCAGGCTTAAGGAGGGCTTGCTTGCACATAGACTCTGGAATTCTTGGTGGCTCTGTGATCATTCCTCTACTCTGGGTTATATTTCTTCTCTGTTCTGTTTATTCTGATAAATCCCTAATTCCATATGGTGGTTTTCCTACAGTGACTGATGGACCAAGAACTCTTTTTACTCATTTGGACAGAGCCATGAGTTTCAGGTTTACTGGTCCCAGTGTGAGAGGGTGAGGAAGGGAACAGGTATGATTTTGGTGGGTCAATCTCAAGAGATGCTATGTGTTCAAGAGCCTTTATGTGTGACCACCATTGAGTTTCTGCCTAATTCATTCTTCCAGCAAGTATTCATCAAATGCCCACTACTTGTCCCTGTGAACTGCATTATTATTCTGGGCACTAGGGACAATGGTGAATAAGATGTGCTGACAAAAACTGGAAACCCAGTGGGGTGTGGGTACAGAAAGGTTTTGCTATTGGACCACAGAGCAGTTAGATCATTTAAGAAAAAAATACTATTTTACACTGAAATGTTGAAAGACTTTCAATGTGTTGTATTACACAACTCAGCCACTCTAGAACTACAACTATTGGGGCTTGGAAGGTATTGCCCTAGGTGACAACAGATTACAGGGAGCGAAATCTATGATTTACGAGACGGGCAAGATAACATCATTTAGGAAAGGAGACTGGGAAATCACCTTTGTTGGGGATCTTAAAAAGAGAAGACCTGTCAGTCTGGAAGCACCAAACTGACTTCTTGTTCTGCTATGCTGGGCTATGCTGGTGATGAGGGTACAGGCTCTGAGCCTGCTTTCTGGCAGTGGGAATAGGGATGGTCCTAAATTTCCTGTCACTGATGACCCACGGCCTGGATGGAGGTGGAGAGTAAACTCAACTAATCCAGCAGATACAGGAAATCAACGGAACCCCATAGACTGAACAGATTCTTTGAAGATGGCTTACCACAAGTCCAAGTGTGCCTGTTCTGTGGAACTCCTCCAGAAGTAATAGAAGTGATTTAAAGTAAGAGGAGGGGGATGGTTAGGAGACAAATAAGCTTGAAAAATGCCTTGCTGATCAAAGTCAACCAAGCTTCTTTCCCACAGGACTACTCAGTCTTTTAATGTGAAAATGTACTTTTTGAAGCAGTCGGGTGGGGGCCAGGAGAGAAAGCCTGAAGCAATTTGCAAATATATTTGGAAAAATGGAACCTGTCCCTAGAGGCACATCACGTGGGGCCAGTGTTCTCGGAAGACGCTCTGGCAAGCACGGCTTAGGAGGACGTTGTTATCAGGCTTGAGCTATCATTTCAATCGAAATTAAGGGTGATATTTCTCTTTTTGCTTTTACTGAGATGTGTATTTTAATGTGAAGAAACATATTTTCTTCAGCACTTTAATATTTTCAAAACTGCTATACTTCCCATTAGAGAAAATATCTTAAGTAAAGCAAAACAAATTGAAAAAATAAATAAGATTAACACTCCCTTAGTCTCTTGTTCATAAAAAATACACACTCTTATCAGGATTCACTAGGGTCACAGAAAACCTTAACTATTTTTGTCTTTTGAAATATGTTTACTATTTGTATTGTAGAGAATTTAAGTTAAATATCTCTATATATTTATAGCTATTTATTATTCTATCTATTGATCAATTATACAGTCCATAAGTTAAAGTATATCATCCTAATAGTGAATATTCCAAAAAACCACATGACTTCACAAAGATTATATTTTATTAATATTTGTAACTCTTTTCTAGGGTTATATTATATACTTTGACTTATGAACTATAAGTCATATAGTTTACCACATTTAAACCATAATTATGATGGTATTACTGAAGATCTGGTTTGTTAGCACTGTAGCAATTCAAAAATCATCTGGAAAGCTGGATTAA
Organism: Dama dama; assembly: GCF_033118175.1. Lineage (NCBI taxonomy): Eukaryota > Metazoa > Chordata > Mammalia > Artiodactyla > Cervidae > Dama > Dama dama. The sequence goes on along the minus strand of NC_083704.1, from coordinate 39,357,740 downwards.
ACTGTGATTTCCTGAGTTCCAGGCTCAGAAATCTGGTTCAGAGGGTCTAGGGCAGGGCCTGGGAACCTGCATGTTTAACACGCTCCCCAGGGAATTCAAATGCTTGGATGCTATCCTGAGAGAAATGAAAGGTTAAGAAACAGTATGTGCTATGGGAACATGTGATTGCCGGCCTGCCTTCATTCATGCAGCATTTCCCACCAGTGTCTTGGAAACATGTGACTGAGGCTAAATGATATACTCAGCGACATGTAAAGTGGCCAATATAATTTTGAAACAATATTAAAAATATGCTACATTAAACATGTTTCTAGGCAGCCTGGGCTTTGAGATGGGCATTATGGAATAAATGGATGTGGTGGGATAAAGAATTGGACCCTATTTTTTCTATTATTCTCCTTTGATAACAGATGATGTGTTTTGTGTGTCCCAAGTTTATTTGCTTGAGGAGAAAAAGACATGGGTCAATATTTGCAATTTCAGGAACATTTTACATTGGTTTCATGTGTTGAGTTTATGATATATAAGGTTACAAAGCATTTTCTTCCATAAACATAGTTAATAGGGCAGATTAGATTGGCCCTTCTGACAGATTAGATAGGTTTTTGTTTTAGCCTTTGATGAAACACAGTAAGAGCACAAGAGATGTAGTTGTTTAAAAGTCATCCTAGTAAAAGGATCTGGGATTAGCCCCTCTGCCAGCAGCCATGAGACAGTGAACAAACCCCCGGGGCATTACCAGCTACCAATATGACTTACTCTTCTGTACCATGACAGGGAAAGAAGGGTCCCTTTTCTGTTGGAATAAGGATGGTCATTGCTGCCTCACATGAAAAAATCACATCATCAACCAAAGCAGGAGACATCTGTGTGAAGTCTGAGACTATTCACCACCCATAGAAAATCCTAGGTTTCCTTAAGTTTAAAAAAAAAAAAAACATTATGAAAGCAGCTTCATTTCACTCAGTCAGTTATACATCTTTGCTTTTCTCTCCACCTAAACTGGGATTCTTAACATTTTTGAACAGCCATGAGTTCCTGTGTGTGTGTGAGTGTGTGTGTGTGTGTGTGTGTGTGTGTGTGTGTGTGAGTCACTCACTCGTGTCCAACTCTTTGCAACCCCATGGACTGTAGCCCGCCAGGCTCCTCTGTCCATGGAATTCTCCAGGCAAGAATACTGGAGTGGGTTGCCATTTCTCTCCCAGGGGATCTTCCCAACCCAGGGATCGAACTTGAGTCTCCTTCGTCTCCTAGACTGCAGCAGATTCTTCACTGCTGAGCTACCAGGGATGCCTCCTATGAGCTCCATGATTGTATATGAACAAGTTTACATGTTTTCCTAATATTTGTCTATTTGGTTAGCGAGAGGAGAAGGACACATTGTTTTCTGTGACTGACAGTTTCCCTGCTGTTTTGTACAAAATACAAACTCAATCCCTACAACAGCCAGTTCTATGGATGAGAAAACTAAGGCACAGAGAAATTAAGGAAGGTGCCCAATGTCACACAGTTTAGTAAATTATGAAAGTGTTAGTCGCTCGGTAGTGTCTGACTCTTTCCGACCCCATGGACTGTAGCCTGCCAGACTCCTCTGTTGATAGAATTTTCCCGGCAAGACTACTAAAGTGGGTAGCCATTCCCTCCTCCAGGTTATTTTCCCAGTTGAGGGACTGAACCCGGGTTTCCCTCATTGCAGGCAGAATCTTTACCATCTGAGCCACCAAGGAAGCCCAGTAAACTATGAAAGCCGATGCACATCCAGGTAGCTGGGTTCCAGAGTCATTCCTTTTAAACTGCTATTCTATACTCTCCCTTATAATATTAACAATATGTGTAGGTTCATAGAGCTTCAAAGAGATGGAACTGGATGGGTGAGAAGATAAGAAACAAGATCCTAATAGGAGGGTTCAGTCGACTAATTAGTAAGTACATGCCTTTAACTTTCAGCATGTCTACCCCCTCTATTTCTCCTTCAACATACAGCCTTGATAGACTGAATGGGAAATGATAGTGGATAAAATGAGTAACAACCAAACAACAGGAGCAGAAATAGTAATGGCACTATACATACTAATGTATGTTGTACATTTGCTATTCATGCACCTCCACATGTGCTTCACACAGAACATTTCATGTGTGATCTCCTTTAATCTTCTCAACAAACTCATTTTCCAAGGAAGGAACTAAAGCTTAGGGGAGATGTAATGGGCTCAAAGTCAACCATTAAATGAGTAGTAGAGCCTGAATTCACCTAGGGGGAAAGATGTTTATTCTTTAAGGTACATAGGTCCTCCTCAAATTTCTTGTTGACAGGCCCTGAATTTGTATTTACAACACCGCAGCTTGTTTTGTAGCTCACTGCTTGCTTCAGTGTGAGAGTCAGTCATGATATTTGCCAAATATTTCTAGCTTACCACCTTCTGAGCATGTGCAAAGACTTCACTGACTCTCCCTTCCTTCCCCCTTTGCCTACCCGCATGACTACTAGGTCTGGCTACCTGATGAGAGGCAGTCCTGGTGCCACCTTTGGGCAGGGGCACTCATGTGCAGGGCCGGGCCCTCCCAAACTCTCTTTACCTTGATCACACTGCAGATGGGAGCTGATCTGTCAGCCTGAACCCACAACACACAGAAGAACCCCCAGCTGCCTCGCAGATGGGCAAGTGGGGTAGGTGAGAGAGAAATGCTGATGTGTGTTGAGATCACTCTGGACTCCCACAAAGTTGCAAAAATAGTACAGAGCATCCCTGAACCCTTCAGCCAGCTTCCCCCATGGAGGTATCACATCTAACTACAGGTCAGTATTACTCCAGGGAACTGCCATTGACATAATACTGTCAACTAAACTACAGATTTCACTCCATTTTCTCCAGTTTTCACAAAAACTCGTGAGTGTGTGGTAGAGGTGGTGGGGGGCTCATATCTTGCCACTTTAAGATTCAGCAGTTGTTACCACAGTAGAGCTTATCCTATGATGATTCATTAATCTAATCTCCCCTTCACTTAGGTGAAACCTCAAAGTTCATCTAATTCCTGAAAATAATTCTTTGCTAGAAGCCATTGATGAAAATGTTTCCACTGGTCATCTATAGTCAGAGGTGATTCTGGGTGGTGGGGATGAGGTCGGAGGCATCTATTTTTTTTTTGCTTTTAGTTATTTACACAATATGTTATGTTACTTGATTCAGGCTGGAGAAGTCAGGCTTCCTGAGAAGTTAGAGCCCAGGACACTTTGCAGTGACAGGCCTGATAATAATAATGTGAGAAAAGAGGTGACAATGGATCATAGAAGAGTTTAGCATATGTAGGGTGGGAAAAATAAAAATTTTATTACCAATGCTCCCCCATGAACTGAACAAACATGCTGGTTAATGACCGATTTCATGTCTCATTTACACAGCCTGACAAAATATTTTGAAAGCATGATAAGTGAGGAAAGACTTGTGCTTTCCCAGCATTACCATTTTTCTCTCCAATACTGTAATTTTTGTGGCAATTGTTCAAATAGCCAATCTACTTCGGAAATTACTTTTTTTCCCTTTTGCCTTAGGGAACTTGTCTCAGATTATTTTGATCAACGCTTCAGCCATAGTCTTAGGATCAAGAAACAACCACTTGACAGATACTGTTTTAGAAAATTTAAGTCTGATCTGAATAGGCAGAAAAAAATCAGTTAGGAGTCTGAAGACATATTTAAATTTGAATGGCTAAGCAGCTGTGTTATTTGAATTCTTTAACCTTTTTTTATACTGTCTTTTAATTAAAATTTTACTTTGAGATAACTAAAGATTCACATTTGGTTTCAACAAATAAAACAGAGAAACCAATCCCATGTATACTTTACCTGATCTTTCCTAGTGTTAACATTTTGCAAAACTACAGTTTAATGGCAGAACCAGGACATTCACAAAGACACAATCCACCAGTCATATTCAGATTTCTCCAGTTTCACTTGGACTTGTGTCTGTATATGTGTGTGTTTAGTTCCATACAATTTTACTACCTGTGTAGGCTTGTGCTCCCACCACCACAGTCAAGATACTGAACATTTTATCACCATAGGGATCCCTTGAGTCATCCTTCAATAATGACACTCAACTTCCTCCCACGTCCTTCCCTTCCTCCTGTGGTTCCTAATCCCCTTAGGAATCACTAATGCATTCTCAGTTTTTAAACTTCTGTTACTCAGAAATTTTATATAAATGGACTCATCAATGTGATATCTTTTGGGGCTCTGGGATGCTGGCAGATGTCACCTGGACAAAGAGAAGAAAATACATCACAGGAATAAAACATAAGTTCAAATAAGGTGTTAGGAAGGGAAAAAAAACTGGTAGCAGGAAAACAACTGATAAAAGGCTGGTTATCTGGAAAGTGAGGAACCCAAGGCCTTCAATTCATCATAGTCATAATTTGGGAAGGAAAATAGGTTCCAGTGAAACAGGAAAAGCAGCAAGTCCCTGTGACCCATTTAAACTGCTCTGGACTTTGGGGGTGTATGTTTGCAGAGAGTTTAGTTAACCAATGCAAGCTTGGGTTTCAATTTTCTGTCTCCTAATTTAGGTTTTCAAGATTGTCAAATATCTTAATAGATCAACATTTAAAAAAATTGAATTTCTGATGTAATATAATCCATACTGGATATTCTATGAAAAGATAAATACATATATACTTATATAAGGCATATCTAAATGATTTTAATTCTTTCAAGCTACACCAATAGTAGAGGTTACATAAGATATATGAAGGTTAATCTAGTATAATCTTTCAATTGAGAAGGCTATTTACAAGTGTCAGTCTGAATCCTAGTTACCAGCTATACCTTTCCATTCATTCTCAATGTGAAGACTGCCCTCTAGTGTTCTGTTTTTTTAAGAACTAGCAGTCTAGGTCTGGTACTGAGTGGGTACTTGGATACGAATTGCTTCAGCAATCAGTTCCACAAATTAATGTTACACACCTACCTGGTGCTGTGCCCTGATGAGGAAGGTGGGCCTTATTCCAGACCTCCTTCAAACTGTGCTAGATATTTCAAATAATCTTGGTAATTTATTCATTATCAAACTGAAAGTCAATATGATGGAACTAAGTGTACAATAGGGATGTTATGTCATTAAGTCAAATTCAAGATGTAAAGGAAAATCTGTATGAGTCTGCTTATATATTTAAAAGTTACTTCCGGAGATGTTCACTCTTACAAACCATTTTATTCAGAGATCAGTTCCCAACAAAAAAAGACTTTCAAAGATATCATTTCTAAAAGATATCAGTTTTGTATCACAGATGGCAGTATGTCATGATAATGAGGTTTTTAAATGTTTTATTAGAGAAAATTTCAAACAGTCATAGAGGAACCGAGAATGGTGTACCAAATCTCCATGGGCCCGTGACTCCACTCCAGCCATTATGGCTGTTCTGCTAATTGAACTGCATCTCTACTTCCTTCACCACTTGCACTTCCTTCATTTCAAACACTACTTTAATCAGTTTAATAAATTATCATAGTTTGAACATCAAACATAGTTCAAAAATCCACCTTTCAGTGCTTAAAATCTTCTTTAAAACAGTATTCAATGTATTGAACTCTACTGACTTGAGGGGAGATAAGTGAAGTATCACATTTGAGAGCAGTAAGAAGAAGGTACTGTAAAGGCAACATAAAAGTTAGCTTTTGTGAATGATTCAGTCAGTTCAGTTCAGTCGCTCAGTCGTGTCCGACTCTTTGCAACCCCGTAGACTGCAGCAGGACGCCAGGTCTCCCTGTCCATCACCAACTTCCAGAGTTTCTTCAAACTCATGCCCATTGAGTCAGTGATGCCTTCCAACCATCTCATCCTCTGTCATCCTCTTCCCCTCCCGCCTTCAGTCTTTCCCAGCATCAGGGTCTTTTCCAGTGAGTCAGTTCTTCATATCAGGTGGCCAAAGTATGGGAGTTTCAGCTTTAACATCAGTCCTTCCAATGAATATTTAGGACTGATTTCCTTTAGGATGGACTGGTTGGATGGTTGGATCTCCTTGCAGTCCAAGGGTCTCTCAAGAGTCTTCTCCAACATCACAGTTCAAAAGCATCCATTCTTTGGCACTCAGCTTTCTTTTTAGTCCAACTCTCACATCCATACATGACTACTGGAAAAACCATAGCTTTGACTGCGGACCTTTGTTGGCAAAGTAATGTCTCTGCTTTTTACTATGTTGTCTAGGTTGGTCATAACTTTTCTTCCAAGGAGCAAGTGTCTTTTAATTTCATGGCTGCAGTCACCATCTGCAGTGATTTTGGAGCCCCCCAAAATAAAGTCTCACTATTTCCATTGCTTCCCCATCTATTTGCCATGAAGTGATAAGACCAGACACCATGATCTTAGTTTTCTGAATGCTGAGCTTTAAGCCAACTTTTTCACTCTTCTCTTTCACTTTTATCAAGAGGCTCTTTAGATCTTTGCTTTCTGCTGTAAAGGTAGTGTCAGCTGCATATCTGAGGTTATTGATATTTCTCCCGGCAATCTTGTTTTAAGATGTGCTTCATCCAGTCCAGCATTTCGCACGATGTACTCTGCATATAAGTTAAATGAGCACGGTGACAATATACAGCCTTGATGTACTCTCTCCCCAATTTGGAACCCATCTGTTGTTTCATTTCCAATTCCAACTGTTGCTTCCTGACGTGAAAACAGATTTCTCAGGAGGCAGGTCAGGTGGTCTGGTATTCCCATCTCTTGAAGAATTTTCCACAGTTTGTTGTGATCCACACAGTCAAAGGCTTTGGCATAGTCAATAAAGCAGAAGTAGATATTTTTGTGGAACTCTCTTGCTTTTTCGATGATCCAGTGCATGTTGGCAATTTGACCTCTGGTTCCTCTGCCTTTTCTAAAACCAGCTTGAACATCTGGAAGTTCATGGTTCACGTACTGCTGAAGCCTGGCTTGGAGGATTTTGAACATTACTTTACTAGTGTGTGAGATAAGTGCAATTGTGCAGTAGTTGGAGCATTCTTTGGCATTGCCTTTCTTAGGGACTGGAATGAAAACTGACCATTTTCAGTCCTGTGGCCACTGCTGAGTTTTCCAAATTTGCTGGCATGTAGAGTGCAGCACTTTCATAGCATCATCTTTTAGGATTTGAAATAACTCAACTGGAATTCCATGACCTCCACTAGCTTTGTTCCTAGTGATGCTTCCTAAGGCCCACTTCACTTCATATTCCAGGATGTCTGGCTCTAGGTGAGTGATCACACCATCGTGATTATCTGGGTCATGAAGATCTTTTTTGTATAATTCTTCTGTGCATTCTTGCCACCTCTTCTTAATATCTTCTGCTAGGTCCATAACATTTCTGTCCTTTATTGAGGCCATCTTTGCATGAAATGTTCCTTTGGAATCTCTAATTTTCTTGAAGAGATCTCTAGTCTTTCCCATTCCATTGTTTTCCTCTATTTCTTTGCACTGATCACTGAGGAAGGCTTTCTTATCTCTCTTTGCTCTTCTTTGTAACTGTTCATTCAAATGGGTATATCTTTCCTTTTCCCGATTGCCTTTTGCTTCTCTTCTTTTCACCGCTATTTGTAAGGCCTCCTCAGACAGCCATTTTGCATTTTTGCATTTCTTTTTCTTGGAGATGGTCTCGATCCCTATCCTGTACAATGTCACGAACCTCTGTCCATAGTTCTTCAGGTACTCTGTCTATCAGATCTAATCCCTTGAATCTATTTCTCACTTTCCCTGTATAATTGTAAGGGATTTGATTTCGGTAGTACCTGAACAGTTTAGTGGTTTTCCCTACTTTTTTCAATTTAAATCTGAATTTGGCAATAATGAATTCATGATCTGAGCCACAGTCAGTCAGCATCTGGTCTTGTTTTTGTTGACTGTATAGAGCTTTTCCATCTTCGGCTGCAAAGAATATTATCAATCTGATTTCAGTATTATGAATGATTAACTAATGCTGCTGCTGCTAAGTTACTTCAGTCATGTCTGACTTTCTGCGACCCCATGGATGGCAGCCCACTAGGCTCCTCCATCCCTGGGATTCTTTTTTTTTTTTTTTTTTTTCATTTATTTTTATTAGTTGGAGGCTAATTTCTTTACAATATTGTAGTGGTTTTTGTCATACATTGACATGCATCAGCCACGGATTTACATGTATTCCCTGGGATTCTTCAGGCAAGAATACTGGAGTGGGTTGCCATTTCCCTCTCCAATGCATGCATGCAAGCTAAGTCGCTTCAGTCGTGTCCAACTCTATGCGACTCCATGGACAGCAGCCCATCAGGCTCCCCTGTCCATGGAATTCTCTAGGCAAGAATATCGGAGTGGGTTGCCATTTCCTTCTCCAGATTAACTAATACTAAAGCTAAAAAGATATTACATAAGAAAAAGAGAGAGAAGGATATGGAAAGATGGAGAGAGAGAAGAAGTAAGAGAAAGAGGAGGGAATGAAGAAGGTCTTAAAAGAATGAAAAGAAGTCTTCTCACAGACACCTTCTCCAAGAAGATTTTCCCTAATGGAAGCAATTAACCAACCTTTCCTTGGCTTGCTTTTTCTTATTCCATTTTACCTCATTTTAAACAAAATGCTGCAAAGATCTGTTTTCAGTAGTTTATAAGCTTATTGAGAGCTAGAATTATGTATTTGTGCATTGTATTTCTTTCCTTGGAAAATTTCACAGCCCTCTAAGAAGTCTCCCTAAATCTATTCTTGATTTTTAATGATCTTCATACAGTAATCAGGATGATCTTGATAAGATCTGATTGGATCCCTTCACTTCTTTATTCAAAACCCTATGAAAGCTTCCTGTGTCACTCAGTGAAGCTGAAGTCCTTACTGTGGCCTCAAACATTCCAGGTATCCTCTGCCGCAGGGCCTTGGCACAGCCTGTTCTCCTGCCAGGAACGTTTTGTTCCCAAATGTCCACTTGGCCAATTCACTCATCATTTTCAACTTTTTGCTCAAATAGTCTCTTCTACTCCCCTACCCCATCACTTCTCACTCCTCCCTTACTCCACTCCACTTTTGTCCATAGCAAGTATCACCAGATGGTTCTGTCTGACCTGTTGGAATGTAAGCTCCTTGTATAGGACATGTTTTCACAGCCTTGCTTAGAACTTGTCACATAGCAGATCTCCAGAGATATCTGTGGGACGGATGCTGGAATGAATCCTGTCTCACGTAGTGTGTTGTAGGCATGTTTAGTAAATGTTTGGGGAATGAGCCAATACATGAATTTTGACCCAAACTTATTCTGAATAACCAAACTGCCTGAGAAAGCAGGGGAGAAATACTCAAAAGCAAGGCCAACTGTAGGTAGATCTTTGAACACACAGCAAGGTACTGGCTCCATTAAGTGTGAAAACTTTAGCTGTGAACCTAGAATATGAATTCTGAGAAATCGAGTGAAATGTTTTGTCTAGTTCTATTTCAGAACGAACTTCTGATCCTGAAAGCTGCACTCTACAGTCTTCCTGAAACATCTGACTCTGGTATAGATCTTGTTAAAAGAGAGTTAAATAACTCCCATCCACCCCAAACTAGTGTACTCAATAATGGGTCTTTTAAAGCAGGCTTCTCCTTTACTAGATGCTTTCCATTTCACTCTTTCTCATGTTAGGTGGGGAGAAAGAAGGTCACCATGCAGCAATTTCCTTGGGAACAAAAATAGTAAGTGTAGAAGGGAAAAGCACAAAGCCCCCTCTTAAGTGGGTGGTCAATACCACCTTAATTCTTGGTTGTAATCCTCACAAACCCAAAGCCCTGTGAACTATTAAATTACCCTGGGGATTTCCTTTGGGCTCCCTGCCCCAGCTGGTCTCAGGATGTTCTTGGCAACAGGCAGATTGGGTAATGTTCTCTGAACACCTGTCACCTGCTGTGTACAATAATCTAAGTAGAATGTGAATACAAAAGGCCTATTATCAATTATGCAATTATCAGTTTGGCCCAGGCTGCACGTCTGTGTGGCCTCCTTTAGAGCATGTTGAACGTTCTCTGAGCAGACCCATCACAAACATGGGAGACAAGAAAGGGCATGAAGACCTGGTTGCTAACCCCGTACTTCCAGGTTCAGCTAAATGAGTATGTATATACGGAGGTGATCAGAGGGTGGAAGAAGATGTTTGCATGATGCCAAAAGCAGGGGATCTGGGCAAGGCGTGTGTTAGCCAAGTTCTTAAACATGTTTTTTTTCCTCTCTCTCTGGTGAGTACAGGTGACCTCTAAACAATATGGAGGTTAGGGGCTCAGACAGCTCTCACAGTCAAAAATGTCTCTACAATTTACAGTCCACCCTCAGGATCTGCAGTTCTTTGGTATCCGTGGTTGTGTGTTTGTGGATTAAACCAAGCTGGAATCCCGTAGTACTGCATGTATTTATTGAAAAATAATTCATGTAAGTGGATCCACAGAGTTTAAACCTGTGCTGCTCCAAGGGTCAACTGTACTTCTTTCTCCACTGATACTACACCAAATGATATTCAAACTACTGGTATTAGAACCTGGCTTCTTACGTTTCCACTATCTTTCCTTAATGTCTGGCATGTGTAAGATAACCAACTACCCCCCAGTTGCACAGGACTGAGGGAACATGGGACTTTTAGTGCTCAAACTGGGAAAGTCCTAGGCAAACTGGTACAAGTTGGTCATCCTGTGTTGTAAATACTCAGTATCTGTTTGCATGGAGTCTCTTTTCAACTCATCATTATAATATACACAAATCAGCTAAGGGGCCAACAGGGACTAAAAACAGTAATAAAGATATTCAGAGAGCAAGACCACATAAAGGATAAATACGAAGCCAGTGATGCATCTAGTGCATCTAGTGCATCACTAGATGCACTAAAAGCCAGTGTCAGCAGTCTCCTTAGGAGCAGATAATAATGGAGTGCGATGTCTACAGAGGATTTTAAAACAAACCTAGACAGCATATTTAAAAGCAGAGACATTACTTTGACGACAAAGATGTGTATAGTCAAAGCTATGGTTTTTCCAGCAGCCATGTATGGATGTGAGAGTTGGACTATAAAGAAAGCTGAGCACCGAAGAATTGATGCTTTTGAACTGTGGTGTTGGAGAAGACTCTTGAGAGTCCCTTGGACTGCAAGGAGATCCAACCAGTCCAGCCTAAAGGAAATCAGTCCTTAATATTCATTGGAAGGACTAATGTTGAAGCTGAATACTTTGATCACCTGATGCAGAGTTGACTCATTTGAAAAGACCCTGATGTTGGGAAAGATTGAAGGCAGGAGGAGAAGGAGACGACAGAGGATGAGATGGTTGGATGGCATCACCGACTCGATGGACATGAGTTTGAGCAAGCTCCGGGAGTTGGTGATGGACAAGGAGGCCTGGCTGGCTGCAGTTCACAGGGTCACAAAGAGTCGGATACAGCTGAGTGACTGAACTGAAGTAACTGAACTGGACTGTAAGGAGATCAAACCAGTTAATCCTAGAGGAAACCAACCCTGAATATTCATTTGAAGGACTGATGCTGAAGCTGAAACTCCAATACTTTGGCCACCTGATGCAAAGAACTGACTCATTAGCAAAGACCCTGATGCTGGGGAAGACTGAAAAGGCAGGAGGAGAAGGGGATGACAGAGGATGAGATAGTCGCATGGCATCACCGACTCGATGGACATGAGTTTGAGCAAGCTCCAGAGTTAGTGATGGACAGGGAAGCCTGGAGTGCTGCAAGTCCATGGGGTCGCAGAGTCAGACACAACTGAGAGATTGAACTGAACTGAAAAGTCAATCTGTCTTTAATTATCACCTACACCAGTAATTCTAAATAAAGTCAATGATAAAATACTCCTCTTGACTGAGAGAGATAACCCCCACTGTACCCTCCCCTTGGAATGCTACTGTATGGAGCAAAGATTCATCCATTATATGTAAACATCTCCCCCCCACCCAGTTGAGAGCTTCCTGATTATACTACCCCTTAACATGTTTTTGTCATCTAATCTTCTCACCAACTTATAGGGAAGATACTCTCACTTTTCTCATTGTGTGGATGAGGTATTAAGAAGTCTCATGCTTAGCTACCCTGTATAAAATTGATAAACATCAAGGTACTACTATATAGCACAGGCAACAATATTCAATATCTTGCAATAAACTAGAAGGGAAAGAATCTGTGTGTACATATGTAGCTGTACAACAGAAATGAACACAACATTGCAAATTAACTATATCTCATAAAAAAAAAAGAACAGGCATTATGTGAATTAACTGAAATAAAAATTCGATGCTCTTAAAAAAAAGTCTCTTGCTTAAAGCCACACAGATAGTAAATGGACAGTCTGAATCCTGGGCCTTACTAGTGCTCTTACTTCAGATGATGTGTTACTTTTATGTTTGGCTCCTACATGAAGACAAGGCTGAAATTGAGGGAATGAATACATGAATACAGCGCGGGAGAACCCTGGTGGCTTCACAGGTCATCAGATGCCAGAGAGCTTCATGTTCAAGCAGGACAGAAGCCCTTCCATTTTTCCATCAGGTGAGGCTTGCCAGAATCTTAAGAATTTAGAACATGGAAGACTGACCTGGTTCCTATCACTCTTTTTTTAGGGGGAGATGCTTATACCAATGGACACCAACTGTTGGTGGTGAGCTGGACCAGGAAACACTAATGTCTTTGTAAGACTCTTCTTTCTTAGACTAGGTTCTTTCAGTTTATAAGCCATGTGGAATGAGGACCCAGGAATGAGACAGCTTCTGAAGGTTTGATGTAGGCAATGAGGTCATCATTAATGGGGTTCTTAAGAAGTCCCACTTCCTCAAATCTATTTGACATGTAACAAGGCTGACGATCCCTGCTCTTCCTATGGGCAGTGTAATTTGATGATTTTTTTCATAATTTTTTAGGGGTGGGCTCTCAACTAGAGGCTGCAGACTGCTATTTCATGGCCCACACCTGGCTGGTAAATATATTTTGTTTGGCTTGGAGTGCTCCAAATTTTTTAAAACTTGTTGACGCATTAAAGAATAGTAAGACTTTGCATGCAAACTTGCATTTCTGGCTTCTCCTGAAACATGAGGAAAGCTGGACAAACACCTACCTAGCAGCATTGACTAACGCTAGTACTGGCTGAGACTCCTTTAAATAAGGCATTCCTATGTCTGTAATTTCCATAAGTCCACACCCTGTCATAGACTCAGCTCACTTCACTGATTTGTCACCTGTCTTCTCCCTTTATGCACTTAAGCTTATGATCTTTGCTTTAGATTTGCACCATCCAATACAGTAGCCATTAACCACATGTGGCTCAATTTGCACTTAATTTAAAGTTAAACAAAATTTAAAATTTAGAACCTCACTGCTGTACAGCAGAAATTAACACAATGCTGTAAACCAACTGCTGCTGCTGCTGCTGCTAAGTTGCTTCAGTCGTGTCCGACTCTGTGCGGCCCTAGATGGCAGCCCACCAGGCTCCCCCGTCCCTGGCATTCTCCAGGCAAGAACACTGGAGTGGGTTGCCATTTACTTCCCCAATACATGAAAGTGAAAAGTGAAAGTGAAGTCGCTCAGTCATGTCTGACTCCTAGCAACCCCATGGACTGCAGCCTACCAGGCTCCTCTGTCCACGGGATTTTCCAGGCAAGAGTACTGGAGTGGGTTGCCATTGCCTTCTCCGTATAAACCAACTGCACTTCAATAAAAATAAAATTTAAAAAATGAAACAAAATTTAGCATCTCAGTTGCACCAGCCACACTTAAAGTGCCCCTAAGCCACAGGTGGTTGGTTAGGCAGCACAGGCTAGAACACTTCCATCTTCAAATGTAATCTGTTGGACAGCACTGCTCTAGACAGTAACTGTTTCAGAGTCATGGCTGGCACCACTTATCATTCACTCAATAGATTTTACTCCTGAAAATTCATTTATGGCAAGAACAGAGGAGGATGAGGAGGAGGAAGTAGAGGAACCATCTGAACAGCACTTACTGTCAGTGAAATACTATAATAATGACATAAATTGTCTCATTTCATGCTTTAAATAATCCTATGTCATATGGGAGATTATTAACTCTTCCTTAATCCAAAGGTGAAGAAACAGAAGCTTAAAAGTTAATTAAACTGCCAAAGGTCACACCATATTGATATGGCAGAACCAGGATTTAAATCAAAGATGTGTTTGGTCCTAGAACTCATGTTCCTTATGATCCTTCAATACTTGCAGAGTCCACAGAGATGGATTCACATCTCCATCATCAGTGATTCTGCTGGGAAGCCAGGGGGAAGGGATGTAGGACCTTGGTCCACTGGATCAGTCTGAGGCTTGCACCAAATTAGTTTAATGAGGTATTCTTGGCCAATCCCAATGGCCACTTGAGTTAAAAACTGGAAAACATCCTTTTAAAGTTGACAATTATTTATCCATATCTGTAGTATTTTCACTGCTGATTCTTTTCTATGATTTGAGAACTCATAGCTCTCAATTATTAGCTGATTTTAAGTGTTGAGAGCTACTACAGGTATTTATCAAGGAAATTTATTTTGGCATACAGATGAAAATGCCATTTTTCTTTTAAAAGAAGGTTTATTATTAAATGTGTTGTTGCATTCTTATTTAATAGTATTATTTTCACAAATTAGCACTTACTTAATAACATCATATGCTCAGAACAGAAAAAAAAAAAAAGAAAACACTAACTTTAACCTACTCTGTGGCAGTAAAAATTACTGATAACTTGGAGATAACTGATAATTAATTTCATTATGGTAAGAAGTTTGATATTATTTTTATACCTGTGGGCAAAATAATTATCACGGTCATGGTGCATAAACATGCTTTTGTTGCCCTTTTAGGTATGTGTTACAAATTCTTCTTGATGATTCTCTTTTTTTCCTGCTTTATTTACGACTTTTTTCTATTTGACAGTTCTTTTGTTCACTAGCACTGTTTTCCATTTGCATGCTTTTAAATTATGATTTTCCTTTAAAGAATGCAATGCATATAAAATTACATCGAGTTACCATTAGCTGAAGAAGACTGAAAATTTTTTGTAATCAAGTAGAATGCTTTTTAAATGTAAAGGAAATGAATTCATTTGGTTTGTGTCAAGTTTCCTCTATGTTCTGTATCTGAAAATTATTTTGTAGTTTTTTAAACTATAGACATTTATCAGAAATATTTTTATGACAGGATTTGCTTTGCCAGGACCCATAATTATCATCAGTTTTGTTTGCCAATAAAAAAGAATGCTTTCATCTGGATGAATTTATGCATGGGATGGGGGCGGGAAATTCTTTTTGAAGGAGATTTTTATCTATAGCCTAGAGGCTGGGGGAATAGCTTTTTTAAAAAAGTAGACAGAAGATGTGATTCATAAAATTTCTTATTTTAATTACAACCACGCATAATGCTGGTTCTTTTATAAATGCAGTGGTCATACTTTCCATTTTATGATATGACCCTTTAAAATATCTCTCCTTTACTGTTCAGATTCACATTTGCCAACCTTATCTATTAGTTTAGAAAGAGGGTTTTTGTTTTTGTTTTTTTAAGGACAAAGATAAGCAAAACCAAATGCTGTTATTAAAATTTGAGAGCAAAATGATTTCTCAATGCAAATATATACACTTAGTAGTAAACATCTAGGTGAAGAATTTATTTATTTATACTTTCAATTAGCATTTGCAGTGTGGCCTTCAGCGTGCTCTATGCCAGAGTTTATCAAATTGCATGTACCTATGAATTGCCTGGGGTATTGTTATAGTACAGATTCTCATTCAGTAATCTTGGAGAGTCTGCATTTCTAACAAGCTCCCAGGTGAGGCCAACGCTGTCAGCCCAGGGATCACACACTGAGTACAAGCCTCTGGGCAACAGAAATAGAGATGCATAAAATACAGCCCCGCAATGGGCTCTTGAATAATGGAAGAGAGATGAGTAACTGAAGACTTGCAAAAAGTAGGAGGTGGTTTCATTGTGGGTAATATTTGAACAGTTCTCATTTGGCTAACATTTTTGGAGCAAACAACTACAAAACTACTATCTACAGGCCTGTGAGAACCACTAGAGGAAAGCAAACATTGGAAGGAGGGTAGACACTTGACAAAACAAAAACAGGGAACAGCACTTGGCGAGTCTCCCATTTGGATGGCTTTTAGCCTTAAGGGAGTCCCTACTCTGCCATTTGGGTCAATGCAAACTCAGAACAACTCACAGTTAAGTGGCTTGAAAATAAGGAAAGTGAGGGGAGATATCACAGAAAGGAGAGGTACAGACAGTGTCCTCAGTTTTGTGTATAAATCTCGTCCCAGTCTGTGGCTGACCACCTGCCTCCCAACCCCCCCCGCCCCCCCCCCCTCGCCCCACCCCGCCCCGCCCCGCCCCATCCCAACATCCCATATGCATGGGAAGACCGCAAACAACCCATCCAAGGCTAAAAGAGCTGGAAAGACTTCAGCTGATGCTCATGGCAGGGGAGGAAAAGTCTGCAGTTTGAGTTCAGTTAACTTGCAAAAATCATCAGTAGTTTTCAAAGGAACATACCAGAATCCAGAGCTTTGATATAATCATACTCACTATCTAGAATATCATCCCAATTTTCTTATAACATGAAGACACAGGGAAATGCAACCTATATTCAAGAGTATCAACAAAGACCAGATGTGAGATGAACCAGGTACTGATATAACAGACAAGGATTTTAAGGCATCTCATAACTATACTCAAAAAGACACAAAGGAAAATATGACTTTTGTGATTTAAAAAAGGGTAGGAAATAATAGAAGCAACTTTATGACCAACCTAGACAGCATATTAAAAAGCAGAGACATTGCTTTGTCAACAAAGGTCCATCTAGTCAAGGCTATGGTTTTTCCAGTAGTCATGTATGGATGCGAGAGCTGAACTATAAAGAAAGCTGAGCGCTGAAGAATTGATGCTTTTGAACTGTGGTGTTGGAGAAGACTCTTGAGAGTTCCTTGGATTGCAAGATCCAACCAGTCCACCCTAAAGGAGATCAGTCCTGGGTGTTCATTGGAAGGACTGATGTTGAAGCTGAAACTCCAATATTTGGGCCACCTGATGTGAAGAGCTAACTCATTTGAAAAGACCCTGATGCTGGGAAAGATTGAGGGCAGGAGGAAAAGGGGACAACAGAGGATGAGATGGTTGGAAGGCATCACTGACTCAATGGACATGGGTTTGGGTGGACTCTGGCAGTTGGTGATGGACAGGGAGGCCATGGTTTTTAACCATCTCCATGCGGTCACCTTAAATTTGAGCTATTATAATAATATGCTAGGTTATTGCAGTAGCTTCCCAGTAAGTATATCTGTTTTTACTCTTGCCCCACCCCACCTCCCCCAGTCTGATTTCAGCAGAGCAGACAAAGTGATCTCTGTTGTAGCCTCGGCCAAATCAGACCAAGTCCTCTGCTCAAAACTCTGTCAAGGCTCCTGATGGTACTCAGAGTTGAAAACCAAAAAGATCTTAACAAGGATTACAAAACTCTACACACATAACCCTGCTCTCCTTCTGGTTACATTCCTTTGCATTTACACCCGCTTCCCTCATGGTGCTTGAACGTGTCAGGCACACTGCTGTCTTCAGTACCTCGGCACACTCATCTCCCAGACAGATATCGACATGGCTCATTTACTGACCTCCTTCAGGTTTTTAATCAAATACTTAACCTCAATAAGGCCTGCCCTAAGATTCTCCACCTCCAACTTTTCCCTCCTATTGTCTTCTATCTGTTCTTTTTTGACTGTACTTTTCATATATACTTTAGTACTACATGCTTTTAGTAAATAGATAATGTATATATTCATTTTTTTCCTATGGTTTATTGTCTGCTACCTCTTTTAGAATGATGCAAGGATCTTTGTTTGTTTACTGGCCTATCAAAGTGCCCAGCACAGTGACTGCCATTTAGTGGAAGCTCAGTAAATAATGTATACATCCTGAACCTCTTCCCTTGCTAGTCCAGAGGTAAGTCCTGGGGAAGAAAAACAGGACTATTAGATAAAACTTCTAGATGAGACAAGGGGTAAATTGTATGTCAGCTGATGTCTGTTATCTAAGCACAACAGCAGGTATCCCAGAGGTTTTTATATACATCCCATATAAAGATGACAACTGCAGACTGTTAGTTACTTCAATTCTTTGTACCAAGAATGGGGAAATTTTTTTCTGTGAAGGGTCAAATACCAAACAGTTTAGAATCTGGATGCCATATTTTGTCTCTGTTGCATATTCTTTGTTCCTTTTTTTTTTTTTTAAAACAATCCTTTTCATATTCATAAAAAAAAACATTGTAAGCTTGCAGGGCATACAAAAACAGGCAGCCTAGAAACTGTAGTTTGCTGACAAGGAAAGGGAAGGATTCTCTGATGACTTGTGTAAGTGGAATGAAAGCTTAAAGCAGAAGGTGTTTGAAAAAAATAAATTAAAATTTTTACACCATGAATATACGATTGGGGTTCAAATTACATACAGTAGCTGCAGGCTAAGCAGGATATTATCCTTTTGTTCAAGAGGTCAGAAGAAGTGTGGTCAGCTCCTTCTCAGGGTACAAGATGGCCCAAAGGAGAAACTATGTTTTGCCTAAGTGTTCCTCCAAGGCCCCACCAGCCCACAGTAAAATTCCCAACATTAAGGGCATTCCAGTTATTAAGTTCTGTGTAACAAATCATTCCAAAACATAATGTCTCAAAATAGCAACCATTTCATGATATTTCAGAATTTTATGGGTCAGAAACTCAGGTACAGTTTAACAGGATGGTTTTTCTGCCCTTGATGATTTTGAATGAGGTCACTTGGTGGTACTGATTAACAGATGGGCTGGTCTGAACGTCTGAGATGGCTTCACTTTGTGGATCTGGATCCTTGGCTGGAAGGCTCAGCTTAGCTGGGACTACCACAAGAAGTGCCTCCTCGTGGTTTTTCCTATGATCAAAAGGAGTCATACTTTTTCATGGTGACTGAATGCTCCAAGAGTGAGTGTTCCAACCAGAGAGGATGTAGAGATGCATAACCTGTCCAAGCCTGGGCCCTCTCACTGCACAGTCAGACTTTCACCAAATTCTATCGGAGTAGTCACAGATTGCACCCAGGTTCAAGGGAGAGGAGATTCCCCCCTCTAGATAAGAATTATCAAACACTTCTATCTTTAATCTATTATAAAGTGAAATCAGCAATATTTTACCAAGCACAAGATCATGGTGGAGGATGAATTTGTGGAATGACATTTTCCTTCTCTGGTGCTATCAAGGCATGGGAAGAATGTCACCCTTACAAGAAATACATTTTTTAAAAATTTCTTAATAAACAAGTAAGCCAGTTTGTTACTCTACACTCTAGTTAACAATTGCCAGTAGGGTAAAAGCAAGTAGAATTGATTCAGATTCTGATAGAAGTGGGAAGGAAAAGGTAAAGAAAAAATAATTTGGGAATAGAGTTATACAGGAATAGAGGGCAGAACAAAACAATTTTATAGAAAAACTGATATGTTTCCAGAAAGAGAGGGAAGGCAGCAAATGCACATTGGTGGAAAAACAGTGAGTAGAAAGCAGTGAAGACACAAACATAATTTCAAAGTCATTTAGATATATCAGGAAAGAAGAAATCAATTGGGGAAGGACAAATGTGTGCTTGAAGCCAAAAACTAAAAATAAGATTAAACTTTACTTCTAAAGATTTCAACAGAATTTAGACTTCTTTCTAAAGAACTAAGATTAGGAGCAAAAAATACTGTAAAACATACCACTAAATTTTGAATAATATTGTTTTCAGTATGAATTAGTAGGGAAAACGTTCAATTTTATAATAGTAGTTATTACTATTATTATTTATCTACACTTGAGGAGGAACAATTGAGAAGCACTTAGGTTTCCAATCCAATTCTGAAGTACAAAAACAAAAGGACCGAGTGCAAACAAACAACCCTTTCCCAAGTCTCCTATGCTAAAAGTCTGTCCTCACAGAATTTCACTCACCCTGAAAAAATGAGAAAAGCCTATCTTCTGTCTGCCCTGTATTAAGAAAGCAGTTAGCCCTGCATTTCCTGGGAGACGGAAGTGGTTTATTCTCTGGTGTTCCCAAACATGCATTTGGGCTGTCAAGACAGAGAAGGTTGTGTCTAAAGAACTTTCCTCCTGGAATGGTGGCAAACGGAAACAGTGTGCTCAACACAATTTATGCAGAAACATCAGGGCAGCAGCTGAAATAGCCCCAGAGAGGACAAGTCAGAAACAGACAGGCAGTGAGAAAGAAAAATACATCCATGTTTTCAAAAGAATTCTGAAAAGATGGCCCGAGTTCAGACGATATATTTATTTCACAAACAACAAAGCATCATCTGAAACAATCAATGCATTTCCTCATGTGCCCTTTCTCACCCCAATTTTCTCTCTTCCCCAATCCTGTCCCCTGCTATTTTCCCTCAGATCGATGTTCAGGCCTCAGCATTTAAAAATCTATAACAAGCATGGTTCTCACATCAAATGTGGAGAGTTTGTGTCCCTTTTTCCCCAAAGGAGGGTGGAAAGTATCACTGTTCACTGCAGTCCAAGCTCAGTAGCATAAAATCTGACATGTCCAAGACCAGAGAAGAAAAAAGGGCAGTGAACACATTGGGAATGGAGTGGGAGACTGGATGTCATAGCAACAGCACTGTCCCTAGAAACAAAACAAGAGGTTGAGGCAACCTAAGGCCCCCAAGGAAACCTACTGAAGAAGGAAATGGCAACCCACTCCAGTATTCTTGCCTGGAGAATCCCATGGACAGAGGATCCTGGCAGGTCGCAAGAGTCGAACACAACTTGGCGACTACACCACCACCACCAAGGAAATCTACACATAAGTTCTTTACCAAGTGCAGCCCTAGAGGGTCATATAACTACTCCTAAAATACCAGAAAAACTTCCCATCTGTAATTTACCTTAATCTCCACTGTTCCACTTGGAGACTTGAATGGGATAAAACCCAGATGGAAATTCATCTATTTAGTGGTAGCAAAAACAGTTCAGTTTCATATCACTGATTTTTCAGGTATACCCCTCACTATGACAATGAAGTCTTCTTTGAAAGACTCTCCTGGTTGTAAATCAGGCAGATAAATAAATCAGGCAAATACAAGGCATGACCCTGTAAATATAACTTATGTACTGACAGAACCTTCTTCATAAAAAATAATTTTTTTAAGGCATAAAGTGATTTGATGACTCCTTTAAAAAATATCCTCTTAGGATTTGCAGAGTGCATGTACTTGTATTTACATAAATTTATCATTTATAATAATTATGCAAAGTATGGAGAAGCTTTAGACAATAAGTTAAAAATGATATATATGGGCTTTCAATGAATTATATGGTACAAGAGTTGAGAAGAAGAGATCTCAGAGATGATGTAGCTCAATCTAATTTTACTTAAGACCAGAGATGGTTAATGATTTTCCTAATGTCACACACTTAGCTAAGTGTTGGAGCAAAGACTTGAGTCTTTGTCTTCAAATCCACTGCTTTCAGACTACATTAATATTATAGCCAAAAAAATCCCATGATATTGATTGCTTATGTTTTATTAACAAAGGTAAGTAACGGCAAGATTCCACAAAAGAATAATTTCAAAATCTCAGTGGTTCCGCCAATGTGTTTCATGTGGAGTCAAGTAGGTAACTGGGGACTCCCACTTTTCCGTGATCCAGAGGCCCAGACTCTCGTCCACTTGAACCACCACCATATTAAAAAATGGCTTATCACACCAATTTTAAGTGCTTCATCTTGGAAGTTTTATATATTATTTCCACTTACATTTCATTGGCAAAAATTAAGTTACATGGCCCTGTCTAAACCAAAGGGGTCTGGGAAGCACAGTATCCCCAGGCACCCAAAAAAAGATGAGAAATGGACATGAACAAGCACCTACAACCTCTTTCACAGATGTACATCTGTTTTCAGCAAGCAACAAGAGGTATTACACTAACAAATATGGAGGCATTCTAGGAGATTAGGAAGTAAGAATAAGACAAATACTTTTTTCACTAAATCTTACTAAAAATATGAAGCCCTGGCAAGAAATACTGATGGCTTATGAATTCCTCTTTTTGCACAGTCATCCTAAAACCTCAAGTTCAATCTCACAAACATTATGATCCAAAATATTGGCCACCTGCTTTGTCTATAAAATTATACAGATCACAACTCTAAATTGGATCTCTTTTTCCAGGGCATTCTGTAGCTTTCAGTTGGCCCCCTGGCAAGGAAAACTGTGCCTCCAATAAAAGGAACACAAATATTTGTGAAGTTCATGGATGGCTGCTCCAAACAACCTGGCTAGAGCCAGGCCCTGGAGAGCATGTGCTCTGCTGGCACGTGGCATGTCCTCCTTTCATGGATCAGTGAGCTCCTGGAGACTTTCCAACTCTAGAAAACTGTGCAAACTTTAGCCATGGGCTGTTAAAGCTAGTCATCTGCTTCTCGTTTTCCTATCTGTTTCTAAGACATAATCTTTATTGTCTTCTTCACCCATTTTGTTGAAGGGAACCTTGTAGTTATGATTAAGCTAATACTAAAATACTAGAATAATAGGAATTTAAACTTTTTGATAAAAATGCTTTTTGAGTAATGATATTGAAAACTTTCATACACACACACCATAAATGTGGGTTAGAGCCCTGGTTTGGGAAGATCCCCTGGAGAAGGAAATGGCAAGCATGGTATTCCTGCCTGGAGAACCTCAAGGACAGAGGAACCTGGTAGGCTACAATCTATGGCGCCAAAGAGTCGGACATGACTGAGCAACTAAACCACCCCCATGGGCTTCCTAGTTGCTACTAGTAGTAAAGAACCCATTTGCAGAACAGAGTTTCTCAACAGTGTGCAAACATTCAGAGATGTTTATTAAATGCAGATTCTGATCTGGGATGGGTCCTGCAATGGTCCTGTCTTTCCAACAAACTCATAGCTGATGCCAGTGCTACGGATCCCTCCAGTGGTGCAGTCTAGCTACATGACTCACATGAGTCCCCTGGGATTCTCCTTTTACCAGATTCTGTGTATCCATTCCTCAGTTGTTACCCTTTTCCCTATTAAAGCCTGGGAAGAACTGCTCTTGGGCTATTGTTTATGCCTACTCCCATTCTCTGTGATCATATCCAGTAACTCACAGTTATTAAAGAACAAAAGCCTATTTCACTTGCCAAAAGGTGGAATACACTCTTGGGTGCAATTTCTGCTTCAAAGCTTTTCAGTAAAGTGGAATCAGGCTGAGGCTAGACTTCACCCAAAGCCACATCCTGACCCTACCTTGCCTCGGGTCTCTTGCTTAGAGGTTTCTTCAGAGCACTGCCTTCTAAACCCGACTGTAGGCTCTGCTTCCAGAAAACCTGCTGAAGACATTTACAGCCCATACTCTGTAAAATAAGGTTAGAGTGTCTAGAACATTGAAGTAGGATATAGTGGACTTGGGATAAAGCAGATTAGATTTAAAAATTTAACCAATACTTTTTTCAGCTCTTAGTCTAGGGTAGTAGTTGTTCAATGTTCTTTAAAAAGATGAACCTTCTTGATGACTCCCTGAAGTATAAACTGTAATTAGCTCCATTTGATAAACAAAGAAACCAAAAGATCAAGAAGCATCCCAAGTCATTCACTTGGAAAGTGGCAGAGCTAATAATGGCACCCAGACAACTGGTTCCACAGTCTGTATTGCTAATTGCTAAATGCCTACTTCCTCCTTCTGTGACTGCGGCCTATACTTTTTCGACCCTCTGATGACTAACCTTTGAAGCAAGGGTTATGGTATCTACCGTTGGGAATTATTCAAGGATTAAAGGAGGTAATTATACCAAGTGCCTATAGTACAGAGCTATGCACATTTTATGTGTGATGTTGACCTCATTCAACTCAACTCTTTAGAAATCACCCGGGATGTCTATCTCATTTTTCCAACCAAGACTCTCATCAGATTTTAAAATTATCAACCAGTCTGTTGTGATGTAAATGTTCTTTTGGTGAATAGCTTCAGGTTTCAGTGCTGTTCCTGTTTGTCAGTTTGTACTTTTTGACCATGGTATTGAAAGCCTTACTAGATGAGGCTCACTGTACTTACCGGAGAAAATAAACAAAGTCCAAGTCAAGCTCAGGCACGCTGAGATTTCATTTTTCAGAAGACTAATGGAAAATCCTTCTGTTTTAGATTGGGGGAGATGATTCCTGAGGTGCAATACACAGACACTAGAAACATATCAAGGTTTCCAGATGGGCCAAATCCTGATTCAAAATGACATGTGGAATATCACTTATGTGTAGAATCTGAACTAGAATGCAAAAGAGTTAATCTACAAAACAGAAACAGACTCATAGGCATAGAGAACAGAATTGTGGTTGCCAAGGGGGAGAAGGGATGGGGAGAGATGGAGAGGGAGGCTGGGGTTAGCAGATGTAAGCTATTATATATAGAATGGGTAAACAACAACATGGAGAAAATAGATAACTATATTCAATATCCTAGGATAAACCAAAATGGAAAAGAAAACAAAAATGCATATATATATGCAAAAATGCATATATAACTGAATCGCTTTGCTGTACTGCAGAAATTAACACAACACTGTAAAATAACTGTAGTTTCCAGGGCCTTGTCAGTGAAAGTGCTAAAATATAACCACTGGATCATTAGGAAAGTCCTTTATTTTATTCTGTATAGCAGAAATGAATATTCTCAAATTATATGAGCACAATCATGTTAGATGAAGGACACCTAGCATGGAAATACCAGCAAATAAAAAAGATATTGGCTAAAAACGACGTTGGAAGATCTGAAAATGAGATGGTGTGATGACCAAGGGATTAGTCAAAGTGGAGGCACCTACCATCCTTTAGGACTGAGGGAAAAGTTGAAGCTGCTTGTTACCAGTTTTTAGGACCCAACCTAGCTGGAGGCAGGATCACAGAGGAGATAATTTAAAAAGCAGCAGACAGACAGACACAAACACACAGACCCTGGTACTCCCTTTCTCCTGCTTTCTCTCTTGTCAGTGTCTATCATGAGCTAATGGAGCCAGGGGCCAACTGGCAAGGGAGGCTGGTGAGTTCAGAGGGCAGAAGCAAGCCCTGAAACACAAAGCAGAGGAAGTATGGTGAATGGGCGTCTGCAGGGCCCCTCTACTAATAAGCTTATTGGTAGTGACAAAGTAAGGACTTACTGAACAGGGGAATTCAAGCAAACTGTGGTTTTTCTAGCTTCCAAACTGTGTGTGCATGCTAAGTTACTTCAGTAGTGTCTCTTCGCATCCCTATTGCTTATAGCCTGCCAGGCTCCTCTTTCCAAGGGATTCTCCAGGTAAGAATACTGGGATGGGTTGCCATTTTCTCCTCCAGAGGATCTTTCAGACCCAGGGATAGAGGATAGAACCCAGGTCTCCTGCATTGGCAGGCAGGTTCCACCTGGGAAGCGCCACCAGGGAAGACCAACCTAACTGGTGAGTACCACTAAATTAAAAAAAAAAAAAAATCCATAAACAGAGCTATTGATCTATGATGGTAATAAGAGTAATAACTGTAAAGTCAATTGAGTTCTGCTACATGTCAGACTAGACTCAATGATGTCTATGATTTTTATCATCCTGTGATTTACCTCCAAGAGTTCATAAGTTGAAAAAATAAATTTGCCCTTGAAAGGTTAAATGAGATTCTTAAAAGTCGATTCCTATGTTCATCCATGGCAGGTGGAAAATATTAAAACTGAGTAGCAATTACTATTTTGTGAAGAAATCAAAGAAACTTAATACTAGTAGAAGAAAAAGTCCCATTATGTTTATTAGAAAATAATTCCAGTATTAGCTCTAGATAGAATATCTGTTACATTTAAAGATTATGTTGCAATAGGGAAAAGAGAGAGAGGAGAAAATCTATATTTGTGATGAGAGGGGCTTTTACTTATATTGAATAAACCAAAATGATAATGGTAATGATTCCTTGAGTATTTAGGTTTCAAGACCTGTGCTAATTGCTCTAAAAAACAGAGTTTCTCTTGGTAGTGCCTTGTAATAAAGCACTTGTAAGAAGGGCTATCTCTGGTGGCTTAGATAGTAAAGAATCTACCTGCAATGCAGGAGACCTGGGTTCGATCCCTAGGTCGGGAAGATGCCTTGGAGAAGGGGAATGGCAACCAACTCCAATATTCTTGCCTGGAGAATCCCATGGACAGGAGAGTCTGGAGGGCTACAGTCCATAAGGCCGCAAAGAACCAGACATGTCTGAGTGGCTAACACTTTCACTTTTGTACACTGTAAAATGTTTAGCATCACCCCTGACCAGCACCCATTTGATGTACTCCTCTCCCAGTTTTAATGATAAAATGTCCCTCTTGGGGGGTAAAACTGCCTCTGGATGAGAACTGCTGCTCTCCAGGAATCAGAAATGAGGAAAACAAGGCTTACAGAGGTTAAATAACTTGCCCAGTTTCATTAAGGTAGTGAGTGGTATGATCAGGATTCGAACACAGGTCTAACTCTCAATCGGCTACTTAATCTCAACATGGAGCTTTCTTCTTTCACTTTACTCCTTTCTTCTCATATTCTGAGAAGTACTGTGGATTATTTTTTTGTAATTTGGAGAAAAATATCAGGGAAATGAACTGTCATTTTTGGATTAGAATCTACAGCAAGAGATTGGCTGGATTTCTGATAAGATGATAGTTTTATACTTCTTTGACCACAGAAATTCACAGAAGTGTAAAAGTCTCACAGCTCCTCTGTTTCAGGAAATTCTATGGTGGATTTAGCCAACTGCTAAAAACAACATCTGACAGCAGCTGGTTCATTTCAGGTGAGGCAAGACTGCTGAAAAGCTCCCTGTTTTGTGCATGCTATGATTCTTATTGAATCTCTCTTCCTTATAATCTATCACTGCAGCAAATAATCAATTTCAACTTCACGCAGCCAAGGTCAAGTGTGAGGGAATAACAGGCTCTCTACTCACATCATGTAGGAATGATTTATTGCTTTTCCAGAAGAAGATTCTTGACATTTTGAAAATGTAATGTAGTGCAAGAGTAATTAAGCCAAAGGTGGACTGCTGAACGATTGATTAGCATTGTCAGAGAAGGGTGATTAGCTTAGATGCT
Organism: Dama dama; assembly: GCF_033118175.1. NCBI lineage: Eukaryota > Metazoa > Chordata > Mammalia > Artiodactyla > Cervidae > Dama > Dama dama. The sequence goes on along the minus strand of NC_083704.1, from coordinate 39,330,665 downwards.
TCAAGAACTGATTTTGCCAGCGATGAATTAAAGGTTAGTGATTAAATTTATGGGCCATGGCCACTGTCTCCAGGTGGCATTTCACATAGGAGTGTCTGTGTTTGGAGAGGACAGGCAAATAAAACAAATGCCAGCTGCTTCAACAACCTTTGGTTAAAATGTCTCTTCAGAGACAAAGAAAAATAATATTGAGTCAAACTTGTCGTTAAGTCATTGTATTGCCTATTATGTTCAATAATGTTTTCAACAAGCAAGTTCTAGCTACCTTTTCAATGGACCAAATCAAAGACAGAAAGGTAAGTTTAATAAAACATATTTGCATCCATCATACTCATGTACTTAAGTATGCTCTGGTTAAGGAAATACTTATACTTACAAGTCTTCTGTTATCTCCATCCTTTATGAAAACTGTCTCTTCCCCTTCCCTCAACTTCCACCCACACACTGATAGAAGCAGTGCATGTGTGCGCAGTCACTCACAGTGTCCAACTCTTTGTGACCGCATAGACCGTACTCCGCCAGGCTCCTCTGTCTGTGGAATTTTCCAGGCAAGAATACTGGAGTAAGTTCCCATTTCCTACTCCAGGGGATCTTCCCGACCTAGGGATTGAACCTGCATCTCCTGCACCAGAAGGTGGAAGCAGACATACTCACAAAATATAACTTCTTGCCTCTGGCCATAGTTGACGCATCTGGGAGTAGACACAGAGCCCCAACTAAAGCCTTCAGGATCCTTCCCTGAGGAGTTTCTCTTCAATGTTTGAATAAATTCAGAGTGTACAAACATCACCATAATCCACATAGAACATTTTTATTAGCCAAAAAAGAAACACTCCATGCCACTGCCAATCACATCCCATTTTTCCTCCTCTTCCCCTGTCCCCAAGGCCCTGTTGTACTTTCTGTCTCTACAGATCTATTAAGGACATTTAATAAAAATGTATTTATATGGTATAGATCTTTTGTGACTGCTTTCTTTAACTTAGCATAATGTCTCTGGGGTTTATCCATGATGGAGCATGCATTAGTATTTCACTCTTTTTTTAAAAAAATAGCTGAATAATATCTCATTGTATGGATATACCAGTTCTGACCCATTTATCAGTTGTTGGACAGTTGGGTTGTTTTCACTTCCAGTCTACTAAGAATAACACTGTTTGCTATGAACATCTGTGTTCAAGTTTTTGCGTGGTACTATGTTTTTATTCGTCTTACACCTAAGAGGTAAAATTAATGTATCATACATTTTGAGAACTGTCAAACTTTTTCAAAGTGGATGCACTATTTCATACTTTCATTACAATGAATCAAAGAGTTCTAATTTCTCCACATTCTCATCAACATTTGTGACTGTCTATTTTCGCCATCCTAGTTAGTGTGAAGTGGCATCTTATTGTGGTACTGACTTGAATTTCCCTAATAACTAATAATGTTGAGCATCTTCCCACGACTTATTGGCCACTTATTTACCTTCTTTGGTTAAACATCTATTTAAATCCTTTGACCACTGTTTGATTGCATATTTTTATTACTTACTTGAAAGAGTGACTTATATATTCTTGAAATAAGTCTATTTTTAATTAAATATTTTAAAAAATATTTTTCCTCAGTCATTAGGGTGTCTTTTCACTTACTTTGAGTAGAAAGGTCTGATTTTTGATACAATCAATTTATACTCTTTTCTTTGGCCTCTGTGCTTCTCGTGTTTCTTGAAGAAACCACTGCCTAACTTAAGGTCATGAACACACACTTACATACTCATGTATTTTCTTCTAAAAGTTTCATAGTTTTACTTTTCACATGTAAGTCTGTGATTCATTTTGAGTTAATTTTAGTGTGTAGTGTGATTCTGGAGGTCCAACTTCATCCTTTTGTGTGTGGGAGTCTCAGTACCACTTGTTGAAAAGATTATTCTTTCATCATCAAATTACCTTTACACCTCTATAGAAGGTCATGTGTGCATGCTAAGACACTGCACTCATGTTCAACTCTTTGCAACCCTATGGACTGCAGCTCGCCAGGCTTCTCTGTCCATGGGATTCTCAGGCAAGAATACTGGAGAGGGTTGCCATGCCCTCCTCTAGGGTATCTTCCCTACCCAGGGATTGAACCCTCTTCTCTTATGCCTCCTGCATTGGCAGGTAGGTTCTTTACCATTAGCGACACCTGGGAAGTCCCTATAGGAAGTCAACTGATTATAAATGTAAGGGTTTAATTTCTGGAGTCTCAATTCTATCCCACTGACCTACCTGCCTACTTAATGCCAGTACCACATTGTCATGATTATTGTAGCTCTGTAGTAAGTTTTGAAATCAGGAAGAAGAGCCCTCTAATTTTATTGTGCTATTTCAACACTGTTTTTGTCATAATGGGTCAGCTGCATTTTTCTATGAATCTTAGAATGAGTTTCACAATTTCTGCCAAGAAAGTACCTGGGATTTTTACAGGGATTATTCTGAATGTGAAGACACAGTTGGAGACTACTGCCATCTTTACAAATATTGAGCCTTCAGATCTATGAAGATTTGGAGGAAGATGGGATGTTTTTCCATTTATTTAGATCTTCTTTAATTACTTTCAGGGGAGAAGCTTGTACATCTTTTTGTTACATGTATCCCTAAGTATTTTATTCTTTTTGATGCTATTGTAAATTTCCTCTTGGAAATTTAAAATAAGGATTAAACAAGCTCAGTCTTTGTCTGGTCTCTTGGATGGCAGAAATGTAAATCTAGGTAATGTTGATAGCAGCCATTTTCTGCTTTACGGTAGAAATACAGAAAGCTATAATATAGTCTTAAAACATAAAACAGACATAGAGATGAGAGATGGTAAAGAAACGCAGGATTTCTTCTCTGATTTTGGTGCAGTCTCCACCATGATTCTTGATGACAATACATTCCTGTTGCTTGAATTACCCCTAGTGCATTTCCACTGTGCTTAACTAAAAGTCCCAATTAACACCCTATCAGCATGCAGAAAACAGAACCTGCTTTTGTTATTATGGAAGAAAGAGGCCACTTCAAAACCATTTCCATCTCTCAGCTCTCAATCACTCATTTTTGTTTCAAGTGAAATAAACAACATAATATTTTAATGGTCATCATCAATCCTGTGAAATTATCCAGCCACATTAAGCTTTTTGGCATTCTAATCATATTAAACTGCCCAAATTATAACAGATGCTATGAGAACTGGCACTAGATTTACATATCAGCAGAGGGTTTAATGCTTATCTCTTGATGCTTTACCAAAATGCGACAGTTGTTGGAAATGAGCAATATAAAGTCAAACAGTTTTAGAAACCTTTTAGCAAAGTCACAAGTCTAAATACTCGGGTGATATTTGGGCCCTAGGCGAATAATTCTCAAAACTGGTCATGATACGTGTTTGTCACCAATTGTCTTAGGGGATATTACAAAAATTTCCAAACACATGTAGGTTCAATTTAAACACTTTAACATGTATTTGTAACGTACAGATAAGATTTTGGGGTTGTTACGGAAGTCCTTCCTCCTGCCCTGTGAATTATATAACGAGAAAGGTAAGATTTGAATCAGCCAATGGATTTTATAAAAGATCAAATGGACCTTAGAGGGAGTGAACCTTCAAATCTCTGTCTACTAATAACGCCTCATAAGGTAGTATTTTAAATTTTATACACTAATCCTTGATATGGTATTCTGACTTCTATAAAATTATCCTAAGACAAGTATCAGAGATGTACATTGAGGATGTTTAGTAATACATTACTAATAATAGCATAAAATGTAGCTACAGACTAAAAAGTACAATAGAAATTACATAAATTAGGTTTAGTCCTTTCACATGATGGAATATTAAGAGATATTAAGAGTCATGTTTTAGAACTTTTAATGACATAAAGACGTTTTCTCAATACAGCAAGTGTGAAAAGGTATTACATAATATTCAAATTCAGTAAAATAATTTTTATATATCTATTTATGCACAGAAGAAAAATTTAGAAAGCTAACAAGCTATCCTGAACAATAGGAAGCCCATTCTGTTCTTGTGTATGTATTTTCTACATAGCATTTATTACCATTCTCGTAAGAAAAAGTGAAAGCTATCTCAAAATTCTAAGAGTCACAAATAATGTAGAAAACCATGATCTTTTCAGAAGACAGAACACTGTGTTTGATTCCACCTGAATTTAAGGAGATAGTGTCCTAGACCTGGGTCAGCTAATGAGTCCTCTTTATGCCTAAGAAGGGAAAAAATATCACCTGTCTCCTCATGTGCCAGGTTTTTGTTCTAATACATGTCTTATCTACTTTTTTCTTTACTGAAGTATAGCTGACTCATAATGTTGTGTTAGTTTCAGGTATACAACAAAGTGATTCAGAAATATATATATACACATAAATTTTCAGATTCTTTTCCATTATGAGTTATTATAAAATTTTAAATCTAGTTCCCTGTGCTATACAACCTTGTTGCTTCTTTTATACATAATAGTGTGTATCTGTTACCCAAACTCCTAATTTGTCTCTTCCCCACTTTCCCAAACCATGAATTTGTTTTCTATTTCTGTGAGTCTATTTCTGTTCTGTAAATAGGTTCACTTGTATTATTTTTGAATTCTACATAACTATGATCTTTGTCTCTTCTGTCTGACTGACTTTACATACTATGACAATCTCTAGGTCCATCCATGTTGCTGCAAATGGCATTATTTTATTCATTTTTATGGTTAATATCCTATTACATGTATACATACATGCACACGCACCTCTTCTTCATCCATTCATCTGTCAGTGGGTTATTTACTTCCCAAGGTTGTAAGGAGGAGCTAACTTAAGAAGCTACTTTGAAAAATACAATAAAAAAATGTAAGATATGATTATTAATGATCATTTATAAAATAACAGGTAATAATAAAAATGTAACATTAGTGATAGTTTAGTAGACTTGCACCTTATTATAACTGCACAAGTTAATATCAGAAATTATTTTATAATAAAAGTTAGATTTTTATGAGTGTTTTGGCAGAATGGCCTCTATTTCCCCAAGGTATTTGAGGTTACAAGAACTAAAACACCTTGGTCTTCCTTTGTTCTCTCTGCTTTCTTTAAAAAAAAAAAAACAAAAAAGGCAAAGTGAATCAGAAACAGACTCACAGGTTAGAGAACAAATTTATGGTTAATGGAGAAAATGGTGGAAGGGAGGGATAGATCGGTTGTTTGCGACTGATATGTACACATTGCTTTATTTACAACAAATAACCAACAAGGACCTACTGTGTAGCACAGGGAACTCTGCTCAGTACTCTGCAATAACCTAAATGGGAAAAGAATATGAAAAGGAATACATACATGTGTATATATATAACTAAATCACTTTGCTGTATACCTGAAAATAACACAACATTGTTAATCAACTATATTCCAATATAAAATAAAAATTAAAAAGGCAATGTGAAATGTGTATTAATACTATTTTACTGCCATAATTTATTTAATTTGGCAGTTAAATATTTTATTAAAATATTAACCAGGATGTGAGAAGTCATAGAGTAACCCTAGATATCCCATTTTCTGTACTAACCCCAACAACACCCTCTAGTTTCTAAAAAGGCCCAATTTGTTGCATTTAAACCTGCAAGGCCAGAGTCTTCTTCCCAGGATCACTCTGTGCAATCCGAACCAAACACAGAGAATTTCTTCATCCACTGCTTTGGCCCTGAACCAGTAAGAGAAGAGAAATCAAAGAGCCTACACATCCCTTCCCTTTGGTCTCCAATGACAAACACAATTAAATCATTCCACATTAGAGGAAACTATTTTCTTTATATCACCATATCACACCATATATCAAAGCATATCATGTAAGTCATATTATATCAAGTATCTTTCAGTGCAAGAGTCAAGACTCCAGTTTGTGGCAAACGCTGAGCTCAGATCATTATATAATTAAATTCTCCACACTATGTAAATTCACAAGTATAATCAAGCTACACAAACACAAAATGTATATACAACTAACACTTAACAACAGTATTATAAGTACTAAAAATTGGTAATTTTTCTTCATTTTACACATGAGGAAACTGAGGCCCAGGACCACTTGCCTAAGATCACACAATTACCAAGTTGCGGTGACAGAATAAAAAGATTACCATCATGTGTGTTTCATACTACTCTTTATACTGATTTGGGGAACCTGAATGCTGATACAGAAAGATATATAAGAAGCAGAAGAAGAAACTGTACTTTCAGTTTGCCAACAGAGTAAGATCCTGCACACGTAACACATTATCTGAATCAAAAAGCTGTCTGAATATACACTGCTAAGTTTCCACTGATGAGATCATCATCAGGCTGCTAGAAGTCTGGCAGTTATTCCATGGGATACTGTGAAGATTAGACAAATAAAGTTGAAGGATATTGATTCAAGCAACGACGAGTAGCTCCTAACAGACCAATTGTCCTGCATAAATATAAGTATTAAAAGCAAGTATCTGGAGGCAGTGGAGAATGACCAAAAACAATCACGTATTGGAGGAGAAACACTACCTGAAAGAAGGGTAGTTATTGAGTTTCTGAATCTTTTATAGCTACCAACCTCATGGCAAGCTTTAGACTGTGCTTTGCTGGGTGGTTAAAATTCATATAGAATACCCGCAGTCTTACTGGCTTGAAGAATCTGAGGACAAAGTTCAGAGCAACTAAAAGTACCAGAAAATGCTGGAGGAACTTTCCAAGGAAGAGATTCAGAGAGGGAGAGCACCAACTTCTATGTAAAAATTCTTCCCAAATCTCTAAATGACTCCTGAACTGTGTGTGTATATGTATATATACAAACATATACACACAGACACATATATGTATATAGCAGACACCAAGAAGTCCAAGTGAGGCTACAAAAAGAGTTCATGGGGATTTCAGCTAAAGTCCAATGCAGAGGAGACAGACTATACAGACTGACTTTAGTCAAGGGAAACACTGTTTCGAAAAAAGAAAAATATCAATATTCTTCAGAGGATTATAACAGAATGTGGTCTCTCAGCATCTACTTGACAGTGCTTATAACACTATCTAAAACTATTCAACACATGAAAAAAATGAGAAAACATGATCCACTCAATAGAAAAAATAACCTATAGGGACCAACTCGAAAATGACTCAGATATTGGGTTTAACAGAGTTTATAAAAGAAAATGCTAATAATGAGTAATAACAAGGGGTAATCAAGCAGAAAAAAATGGAACTACAAAAATGAACCAACTATACATTCAACAATGAGTAGATCATCTAGACAGAATATCTGTAAGGAAACACTGGACTGAAACTATATGTTAGATCCAATGGACCTAACAGGTATGAACACTCCACCCAAGAGCAATAGCATAAACATTCTTCTCAGATGCACACAGAACATGGTCCAGGATCTTAGGTCAGGCCACAAAACAATGAATGATTGAAATCCTTTTAAATTTAAGACTTGTGATATGGCCCACCATATGGCTATGGTACATGTTATGAATATGTGCACTTGAAAAGCACGCATATTCTGCTGTTGTTGGGTGAAGTGTTCCATAAATGTCAACTAGGTCAAGGGGTTAATATTATGCTCAGATCTTCTATATCTTTATTGGATTTCCAATGCAGTTGTTTTGTCAATTGCTGAAAGAGGAAAGCTGAAATATCCAAGTACAAACTGTGGATGTGCCTGTTGTTGTTGTTCAGTCATTAAGTCATATCTGAGTCTGTGACCGCATGGACTGCAGCTCATCAGGCTTCCCTGTCCTTCACTATTTTCCAGAGTTTGCTCTAACTCTTGTCCACTGAGCTGGTGATGCCATCCAACCATCTCATCCTCTGTCGTCCCCTTCTCCTCCTGCCCTAAATCAAAGTAGGATCCTCTATGACCCACCACCCAGTGCAAAAATAAACAAATGTGACCTAATTAAACTTAAGAGCTTTTGCACAACGAAGGAAACTATAAGCAAGGTGAAAAAACAGCGTTCAGAATGGGAGAAAATAACAGGAAACGAAGCAACTGACAAAGAATTAATCTCAAAAATATACAAGCAACTCCTGCAGCTCAATTCCAGAAAAATAAGCGACCCAATCAAAAAAACGGGCCAATGAACTAAACAGATATTTCTCCAAAGAAGACATACAGATGGCTAACAAACACGTGAAAAGATGGCCGACATCACTCATTATCAGAGAAATGCAAATCAAAATCACATAGAAGTACCATCTCATGCCAGTCAGAATGGCTGCTATCCAAAAGATAACAAACAATAAATGCTGTGGAGGGTGTGGAGAAAAGGGAACCCTCTTACACTGTTGGTGGGAATGCAAACTAGTACAGCCACTATGGAGATTCCTTAAAAAACTAGAACTAGAACTGCCATATGACCCAAAAATCCCACTGCTGGGCATACACACAGAGGAAACCAGAATTGAAAGAGACACATGTACCCCAATGCTCATCGCAGCACTGTTTATAACAGCCAGTACATGGAAGCAACCTAGATGTCCATTGGGAGATGAATGGATAAGAAACTTGTGATACATATACACAATGGAATATTACTCAGCCATTAAAAAGAAGACATTTGAATCAGTTCTAATGAGGTGGATGAAACTGGAGCCTGTTTATACAGAGTGAAGTAAGTCAGAAAGAAAAACACCAATGCACTATACTAATGCATATATATGGAATTTAGAAAGATGGTAACGAGAACCCAATATGCAAGACAGCAAAAGAGACACAGATGTATAGAACAGTCTTTTGGACTCTGTGGGAGAAGATGAGGGTGGGATGATTTGAGAGAATAGCATTGAAACATGTATATTATCATATGTGAAATAGATCACCAGTCCAGGTTCGATGCATGGGACAGGGTGCTCAGGGCTGGTGCACTGGGATGACCCAGAGGGATGGAATAGGGAGGGAGGTGGGAGGGGAGTTCAGGATGGGGAACACATGTACACCCATGATGGATTCAAGTCAATGTATGGCAAAATCACTACAATATTGTAAAGTAATTAGCCTCCAATTAAAATAAATCTAAAAAAAGGAAAAAAAAAAAGAAACCTTCAAGGAAGAGGAATATATTGTGACATCTTCCCTCACATATTAAATGTGAACTGATTCATTTCTAGAAGTTACACCTTACTTACCATGATCATTTGAATCTTAGCTGAAACTTGAACACCTACAGTTGCCTAAAATGTCTAAAATATTGCGTTGTAATACAGAAACAAAAATGTATTGGGTAGGGAGAAGACTGTTGTCAAAATAGCAAGCAACACAAACAATGCCAGTAGAATCTGTGACTTGTGACAGGATAACTAAGAGGAATGCAAGGTGCGGAGACGTTGGCATGTTTGATCCATTCATCTAGAAAAGCTATTGTATCATTTCTGGACATCTATGTATCAAAAACCCCTCTCATTTTTAAAAGAAGTTTAACATGTAATAAAATTTAAGAGGAAAACAAAATGATATGCTCTGTCAAATAGAAAATGCAGAAACCCCAGTGTGCTTTAGTATGCCTTAAGAAAATTCTGTGAGAAAGCAGGTCAGTGATTGCCTGGAGAGAAACAATGGTGGAGAGAGTGAGGGAGGGATGCCAAAGGGGTACAAGCAAACTCTGGGGGTGATGGACAAACTTATTATCTTACTTGTAGGGATGGTTACATGGGTATATACATACTTCAAAACTCAAAGATCATTCACCTTAAATACTGATATATGCATTTGAGCAAATTTCAGTTATACCTCTGAAAAGGGGCTCATTCTGTAAATAATAAAGATAACACAGAAATCATGGTCATGAGCATGGATTATCAAAGACAGCATGGCACGAGATGCCACACCAAAATGATTCAGGAAAATCTTCAGCCTCTGAATAAATCTGAACATCATTACCACCTTCATCATCAACACAAGCATATATTCAATACTTGCCCTGCATGGACCAGGTTTCCTACAAAAACATTTACTTGTTTTATTTTGTTTAATCCTCACAACCACTCCAGAAGCTATATCTTACTATTATTCCTGTTTTCGAGATTGGGGGGTGAGAGACATAAAAGGATTAAAACCTGTCCTGGATCACTCAAATAAAAGGCAGCAGATGCAAGATTTCAACTCTACAGTCTGTGTTCTGAAACCACCACTCTAGGAGGCTTTTAGGACTGGGAAGATGACACTTAAAGGTTGTTTTTCAACAGGATTTTCATAGTGGTATATAAGGATAGAATAAGGAACAATGACATTTCTTTAAAAGTTCTGTACTTTGCAGGACCTACAAGAATATCTCAAATCTGTGGTCTATTAGAGGGTAACCACAAGTTCAACATCTATGTTGAAAATGGTACATGAGGACTTTGGATGATCTATGGTTTGAGCAGTACACAGTTAGGGTTTCCAAATGTGGTCAACAAGGGGCAAAGTTGCATAAATTTTGGTTTATTTCATTACTATTTAGAAAAGGGGGGTTGGTGAATCAGAGAGTATAGAGGGACTTGGAAACTCTGAACATTCCTAAGCATCTTATTCTGTGTGAGTATATAGTCTTGGTTTTTGATCTTTTCTTTTTACTGTAGCAAAATATACACAATATAAAATTTACCATTTTAACTGTTTTAAGTGTACAATTTAGTGGCATTAAGGACATTTTTCACCTTATTTTTAAAGGTAATATTTTACTCTTGGGAGACAGTATGCATAGTGTTGAGGGCATGGGTGCTGGAGTCACACAGGTTGGCATTTGATTTTCACTTTTGATTCTTACTGGTTTATGGTCTTGGACAAATTAGAAACGTCTTGTTCAGTTTACTCTTCTTTAAAATGGTGACAGTAAAGACCTACCAGATAGTACAGTTGCTAAGATTAAGCAATATAATATCCAAATTGCTCAGTAAAATTCTTGGCATGGAGTAAAACCTTCAATGTGCAATACAAAAAGTAGTTACTCTGTTTACCATTTCAGTGAGCCAGATGTTTGTAACCTGGGGAATGTGAACCATAAGAGGGTTTGGACTTTTGACAAGAGTCTCATAAATAACGTACAAATTTGTGTTTTCTTACCTAGTAGACTGTGCATGCCTTTGACAGCATTTTAATGCGAATGTGAATCACCTCTGAATCTTGTAAACATGCTGACTCTCAGAAGTTTAGAAACTCAGACCCACCCAGAACCTACTAACAGCTTCCCAAGGGACCACCCTAGGAATAGGGAGGCTCTAACCTCTTTATACAATTATTAGTTTACTTGCCTTCTCATCAACTTTCTCTGGACAAAACGAAGACAGGATCAGGGGTGAATCTGACTCTATTTCCCAGGGGCTTTGCACAGAGAGGACACACAGAAGCTGAAAGTAAATGCTGAATGACGCATGACATACACACTGAAGAGAAGGGAGTTGTTCTCTGGGAGCACTGAGGCATTTCTCCAGTTGTCACAACTGGACACATTTTCCAGATATATCCTTCTCAGATACTTTCCAGGTATTTTTCTGCCTCTAAGGTCAAAGTTTCCTCCCTCTTTGGGTCTCAAGGAAGCCTCCTTCCCATGCTAATCACTAACAAAAAAACTTAAGTGTGTCCAACATCAATTCCTAGAGAATAAGAACATTTACTGTGTAATGAAGTTCATAGTGTAAAACCTGCCCTGGGCATTAACATCTGCAGGACATAGATCCTCACCTGGCCATTCATGCACCTTTTTGTAGAAGGGGCTGTGCTTTGTCTAACATGGATTTAAAAGGTTTAACTGACGCAGCTATGTTAGCCTGTACTGCTGATGCAGGAAAAGTAAAGACCCAAGGAAAGAAGGAGGAAGCTGCATTGAAGCAGACACAGTAAGGCTCAACTTTTACGAGCAGGTGGGGACAGCTGCAACCCCAGGTGTGACTACGTATTACCTTTCCTGCTCAGTCACTGCTGCCTTTACTTGCCACTGGGTCGGCTCACAGAGAAGCAGAGAAAGTGTGTGCCATCAGTCAGAACGCTGTGCCCTGAGAACAGATGATTTCGTCAGGCGATGATGGATCACACTGAAGCTCTCACATCTCCTTTCCCACGACCTCTGAGCAACTGGGGAAAGCCAAAGAACAACTCTGGGCATTCAATTTCCCTAACAAAGCCACAGAAGGCCCAGATTAAACTGGCCTCTTTGAAACTTGAAAGAGACCACCATTTGTAACCTTTTAAGGAGGCACACTGATGAATGGGCAGTGAATAACCACAAGACAATTCCCTGATTAAAAGTGTAGCCATTATAAATGCAGATTCAAGTGCTTAGAAATAAATGTGGACTCTTGAGTTCAGCTGAGTGTGCTCAGAAGTTTTGTATTTATAAAGAAAGTGAAAATTGCAAGGGCAACTTCTGAGGTAGTGTTTAAGAGACACAAAGAAAAAAGAAAACTTTTAGCACAAATTCTGAATGCATTACTCAACGCTACTGAATACATGACTAAATTGCTAAACATTGTCTTTATGTTACAATCTTCTGTCACCCTTCTAACAAGGGCCACAAAAGCTGGAAAAAGCCACCCATCTTCAACAAAATGTCAGTGTTATCTGACATTTCCCAATAATGGTGATGGTAACAAAGTTGTTACCATCAACCACTCTTCATATATTAAACTGTTTATTCCTCATGACAATATAAAATCGATGATTATTTAACCTCATTTTTAAGGTACAGCGTTTAGGTAACCTGCCTAATGTTACATGCTGGTTAGTGGCAGCACCTCCTCAAACTTGGGTAATCTGGCTCTAGGACACATGCTTCCCATCCATCTCAGTTTGAATGAGATATAATTGACATTCAACATTGTGTATTTTAAGGCATACAATGTACTGATTTGATAAACCTGCAATGTGATTATACCACAGCATTAACTGACGCTTTCCTCCATTGTGTTATACAATTACCCTTTACTTCTGGTGACAACATTTCAGATATACTCTCTTGGCAACTGTCAAACATACATTCAGCACTGGTGACTATAATTACAATGTTGTGCCTCAGATGTCCAGAACTTCTCCTCTTCTAAAAGGAAGTTTGCACTTTTTAATCAACATTTCCCACTTCCCTTACCCCACAGCTCCTGGTAACCCACCTTCTACTCTGTTTCTCTAAGCTTGGCTTTTTTGGATTCCATATGTAAGTGAAATCATACAATACTTGTCTTTCTCTGCCTGACTTACTTCACTTAGCATAATGCCCTCAAGTTCCACCTATCCGGTTGCCAACAACAGGGTTTCCTTCTTTCTCATGGCTGAATAATATCACACACACACACATGCTCACACACACACTCTCACACATACACACATCCTACATCTTCTTTATCCATCTATCCAATGGATAGAAATAAGGCCATTTGACAGACACAGGCTGTTTCCATACTTGGCTACTGTGATTAATGCTGCAGTGAACAAGGGGGTAGCACAAGTGCTTTTCATTCCTCCTGGCACCCATCATGATGGTGCCAGCACATTAACTGCTATGCTTTCACATGGCGTGGCAGATTCTACCACATTTACTTCAACTATCCACAAAGTTGTTCTCCCAGCTCTCATATTCCATGAGATCATGAGCCGACTCACAGCAACAGGAAAATGAGTTCAGTTGAAGTGGTTCAGTCCAAAATCAATAAAATATTAAGGGACCAGTAAGTGCTTTTTGTGGCTCAGGAAAGGAGATGGGTGGTGGCAAAGGACATAAATAACACACAAAAACGTGGCCCCTCTCCTCAGGTGTTATCTTCTCTTTTTAAATATTTATTTATTTGTTTATGGGCTTCTCATTATGATGGCTTCTCAGTTGTGGAGCAAGGGCTTAGTTGCTCTGTGACATGTGCGATCTTCCCAGACAGGGGTTGAACCTATGTTCCCTGCATTGGCAGGTGGATTCTTAACCACTGGACCACTAGAGAAGTCTTCTAAAAGACAGTAGTGTTAGTTACTCAGTCATGTTTCACTCTTTGTGACCCCACAGACTGTAGCTCGCCAGACCCCTGTCCATGGGACTCTCCAGGCAAGAAAACTGGAGTGGGTTGCCATCTCCTTCTCCAGGGGATCTTTCCAGGACCCAGGAATCAAACCTGGGTCTCCTGCACTGCAGGTGGATTCTTTACCATTTGAGCTACAAGAAGTCTAAAAGATACATTTGAACTAAAGATGCCTGAACCTTGGGAGGCCTCACCAAGAGAACCGGATGACCATCTTAAAAGGAAGCCAAGGGTGGTGGCGCTGATTTTGTTGCCCAGGACCCTCCTCCACTGGTAATGGCATTCTGAACTTCTGTCTAATACTTCCTACTCTCAAGTGTCTAATACTTTCTACTCTCAAGATTCTCAGTCTTGTTTTGATGTCAAGGGGCAGACAAGTGGCTTGAGTTATACCACCTGGAGTCATTCTCTTGGGAATTCAAATCTTGAGCAGAGCAATCCAAGGACAAAACCCTTTCAAAATAAAGAACAAACAAAAAGCCCATTAATATCAACATAAACTGCATACCCACTTGGAGAAGGTGTTAATTCAGTTCTACTACCTGGATCTCCAGAACCCTGATGAGTGCCTTTCTGAGTGTTGTTCTTCACTGTTGCCTCCACAAATTCATTTTGAGCCTAAGTTTCCCAGTTTCTGCTGCTTGTAACCAAATTACTCTAACTGGAACACCAAAATTATATACTCAGTTATTCTATAGACCAGTTAATATTGAACTACATTTATCTCAAGTCATTTTAGCCAAGCACACTGTTGGCTACAAAGGGGAGTTTAGGCAGGATTCAAAGAAACTTGCTCACATGCTACTCACAACAGCCAAACACGGAAACAACGTAAAGGTCCATCAACAGCTGAATGGATAAAGAACAGAAGTGGCGTATGTGTGTATATATATACATACACACACATACACTTATACATGGAATAGTGGTGGTTTAGTCACTAAGTCGTGTCCAACTCTTGTGACCCTATGGACTGTAGCCCTCCAGGTTCCTCTGTCCATGGGATTCTCCAGGCAAGAATACTGAAGTGGGTTGCCATTTCCTTCTCCAGACACATGGAATACTCAGCCATAAGGAAAGAACAAAATAATGCCACTTATAGCAAATGGATCCACCAGAGATCATATTAAGTGAACTACATCAGAAAGATAAACACTATATGATTTGCTTATATGTGTAGTCTAAAATATGACACTAATGAACCTATCTATGAAACAGAAACAAAATCAGAGATATAGAGAATAGACTGGTGGTTGCCAAGGGGAAGTTGGGGGAGACAGATGGATTGGAGCTCGGATTAGCAGATGCATACTGGTAACATACAGGATGGATAAACAACAAGGTTAATAAAAAGAAACAAAACCTCAAATAAATCTGCTGATGAAAGTTGATGTGGTCATATTTTATATAGAAAGATAGCACATTAGGAATGTCCCCCAAACTCTCTATGCAGTCTTCCTTAACTGAACTAAGCACTGAGTCAAGAATCAGGAGACCTTACCAGCAGACCCAGCTCAGCCATGAAAAGAGTATGTGTCCTTGGGTAAGTTACTTCCCCTCCCTGAGCTTATTTCATTTCTATAATATTAAGAAGTGGAGGGTCTTTGAGTATTCTCTAAGCCAGAGTTTAAGGTTCTAAATGAAAAAAAGAAAAGCTTTAGAAATTACTGAGGAATTGTGTAGATGCACCCTAAGACCTCTTCTTTCTATAAAGACTTTTTTCTTATATGGATTGGTAAGCTGGAGTTGAGTTCCAACATGACTCCTTGAAGTCTCAGAGTAGGCATGTTATAGTATGTTTCATATGCTACCTGTAATGATCTTACCACTTAAGGGGAGATCTCCAAAAGTCAGGATTATTAGAGAACTCCTCTGTCATTTAACTGAAATCTAGTTATGGACCAACCCCAAGGAGGTCAGCAACAAGTGTAATTTAATTCTTACCTATTAATAAATGAGTTTTAGATTAATTTGGGTCTCCAAAGGAACTCTGTGTTGAAGCAAAATTAATCATAAAGCTTATTGGATTATTTTGTTGGCAACTGTTCAGACTTCATGGTTTCAAGACTTAGCTGTATCACTAAAGAAGAGCAAAGGAAAAAGACATCTCTCAGTTGAAATAAACAGTTTGAGTCCTAAAATATATTTATTTGTCTTTTCAACATATTTTCTCATCTGATACTCCTCTGATCTACAAAAGCCACCCAAACCATAGATTTCCTAAAGCTACTCCTGATCTCTTTTTTACTTGTCCTAGAGCTTACTCCTGCAATGTACTGACATCATTTGTCAATTCTGTGGTCAGTGGCCTTGAGCTGTGCAGAAGGACCAGTTCACAAGGTGAAAGGCTAAATATCAAATGATTCTGATCAATTCTATTTGCAGTTAGATTCCCAGTGTTGACTAAAAAAGATGCACAACTTGAGAGTTGCGAGTTAAGTTTTATTTGGGGTAAAATGAGGACTGCAGCCCGGGAGGCAGCACATCAGATAGCTCTGAGAGACTGCTCCAAAGTGGCAGTAGGGGAAGGTCAATATATAAGATTTTGGTGAAGGGTGAGTTCAATACCATTAAGCAATCATTTTTCAAAAGGATTTTTTGTTAGTCATGAGGATCTGATGTCACCATGAAGGGATTTAGTGTTTCTCTCCATATGAGAAGATGCAAGGATTGAGATAATAAAATCTGTCCCTAAAAACATCCAACTATCTAAAGACCTGTCCCACCAGATTCCCTGGAGCACAGAGTGCCTCACTTCACCCTGAACTCCCTCAGGGGTTGTTGAAGGTCAACAGCTATAGCAGCAAGGTTCTACATAAAAGCAGATGACAAATGCCTTTGCTGTTTAGTCATTGGCAATGCTCTTGGTAAGTGCCAATTTGTAGCTGACACCAGACAGGATGAGAGAACGTAATTGATGGAAAAAGGTTACTTCTTCCAAGTATCATGAAAACAGGTAAACAAACATAAACATTACTAAGAAACACAGGGATTCCCAGGTGGCACTAGTGGTAAAGAATCCACCTGCCAGTGGAGATGTCAGAGATGTGGGTTCAACCCCTGGGTCAGGAAGATCCCTGAAGGAGGGCATGGCAACCCACTCAAGTATTCTTGCCTGGAGAATCCCATGTACATATCTCCATCTTAATATGGTTTTTATTTAAAAAATAACATCAGAAGACATTCTTTGCCGAATAATTCTGAGTTTATCCATTGGCATTAAGGTTTAGATTAAGTAAGGTAATATATGGAAATCAATTAGTACAACTTCAGCTTCTCAACTCCAGAGCTCTGACACTGAGCCAGGCACTGTTGTGAATCATACTTAAATCACAACATTTGATTCTACCACCCTTTAAAATAGCATCTATTATTATTCCATTTTTCCTGATTAAAAAACAGAATAACAGAGTATGTGTCCAGGGTCACATAGCTAGAGTGGCAAAGTGCAGGTTCACATCTAAGTGTCTTATAGTTCATCTTTTCAACTACTCTGCCATGTTAACAGATTAAAGAAGAATCTGAAGGAAAAAGAAGGCAGACAGTGGTTTCTTGAGAACTTTCAAATATTACCTGAGTATTACGCCAAAAGGAAAAAAGTATTTTTACCCCTTTAAATGGCATTGTTAGGAACTGTTGATACTACTGTGTATGTACATGACACCTGATGCCACTGGCAAACCTGGTGATTGCAAATCTGACCTGACAGTCTGGGTCTTCCTGGTGGTATCATTTAGAGGGAAGGAAGGTTGCCGTCAGTAATAGTGGCTTCCTGTCATTGAGACGTAAAAGCTAGAGGTATGTGATCTAAGCAGAAATCTTTTCAGACAGAACCATCGCTGGCCTGGACTAGAGACTGACTCTGTATGAGGATCCATCGGTGCTGTCTACTCAGGAGGGGTTACATTTTTATCTCCAGAGAATTTGACATAAGCCATCTGTCAGCCACTGTCACATGTGCTTGGTGTGGTTGTGCTTTAGTTCTTTAGTCAAAGCAATAATTCCTCGTTGAGAGAGCAACTGTGGAGTGCCAGGTGTTGATATTTCAGAAACACTGGTAGGGACAGCTGTGGGGGCAGATTTCAATTTTTTTCAGCCAAGCTGGTGGTCGAATTGGATGCCAGATGAAATCAAAGAGTTCCAGTTTTATGTCTTTGCATCTCCACAAAAATGTGTGATTTGCCATGACCTTTCTCAGGGATCCCCCTGGGATTCACCTTTATTCTAGAGCACGAAACTCTAAAGAGGGGCTCTGCTCAGGCACTTAGACCTCCTGAATGTAGTCAGAGATTCCTCCAATTGTCCATGCTAGGGCCCTCCACCATTGTGCCTGTTCTCATCATTATCACTCATCACTATGACGACTTTCTTGTCAGATAAAATTCAATATGACCTTTGGTTTTACTTTCTTTCGTGGATCGATGTCCATCTGACCCACACTAAGTACTGCCTCTGGCATAATTTTTACTGCTTTGAGTCATAATAATTTCTATGTTCTGATTTAGTGAGTGAGAGAAATAATACTTTAAGGAGATTTTAATGGAATCTTTGGTTTCACAGGTAAAAGCAATGCAGATTTAACAAAATTATGCTTCTAGATTCTTCAATAGCTAGTAAACTACTCAGGCCCTCAAATAAAATGAAATTTCACTGCAGTACAAGACTAGTAGGAAATTACTTTGATATTTTACTAGTTCAGTTCAGGGATATAAGAAAATGCTATGTTCACAATGGTACTTGTGTGTATGTATCCTGCCAGGATTCTCTGTCCATGGGATTCTTCAGGCAAGAATACTGCAGTGGGTTGCCATTTTCTTCTCCAGGAGATCTTTCTGACCCAGAGATTGAAACTGCATCTCCTGACTTCGGTACTTAACTTCTTTGAAAGACAAGCACCTCTTTCCAGAAAAAGACAAGTATCCTCAAAGTTTCCTATCCTCCATTTTTAGGTTTTCGTGGATCTGGTGAATACTCTACAGTGTGTGCTCCAGACCAGTGCTTCTGTAACACATTCCTAGAAGGAAAATGTTTTCTATCTGCACTAATACGGTAGCCACTAGCCTAGACTGGACAGATAGCTCTAGACTAGAGGTTCACAGACATCAATATAAGAACTTATTTCATATAGATGCATTTCTAAAAAACAGTTTTATGCAGCTATAATACATAAGAAAGGATTCTTCAGTGATCAAACAAAAGAAATAGAGGAAAACAACAGAATGGGAAAGACTAGAGATCTCTTCAAGAAAATTAGAGATACCAAGGGAACATTTCATGCAAAGATGGGCTCGATAAAGGACAAAAATGGTATGGACCTAACAGAAGCAGAAGATATTAAGAAGAGGTGGCAAGAATACACAGAAGAACTGTACAAAAAAGATCTTCACGACCCAGATAATCACAATGGTATGATCACTCACCTAGAGCCAGATATCCTGGAATGTGAAGTCAAGTGGGCCTTAGAAAGCATCACTACGAACAAAGCTAATGGAGGTGATGGAATTCCAGTTGAGCTATTTCAAATCCTGAAAGATGATGCTGTGAAAGTGCTTCACTCAATATGCCAGCAAATTTGGAAAACTCAGCAATGGCCACAGGACTGGAAAAGGTCAGTTTTCATTCCAATCCCTAAGAAAGGCGATGCCAAAGAATGCTCAAACTACTGCACAACTGTACTCATCTCACACGCTAGTAAAGTAATGCTCAAAATTCTCCAAGCCAAAATTCTCTTCAGCAATACGTGAATCGTGAACTTCCAGATATTCAAGCTGGTTTTAGGAAAGGCAGAGGAACCAGAGATCAAATTGCCAACATCCGCTGGATCATCAAAAAAGCAAGAGAGTTCCAGAGAAACATCTATTTCAGCTTTATTGACTATGCCAAAGCCTTTGACTGTGTGGATCACAATAAACTGGAAAATTCTTCAAGAGATGGGAATACCAGACCACCTGACCTGCCTCTTGAGAAACCTATATGCAGGTCAGGAAGCAAGTTAGAACTGGACATGGAACAACAGACTGGTTCCAAATAGGAAAAGGAGTATGTCAAGGTTGTATATTGTCACCCTGCTTATTTAACTTCTATGCAGAGTACATCATGAGAAATGCTGGGCTGGAAAAAGCACAAGCTGGAATCAAGATTGCAGGGAGAAACACCAATAACCTCAGATATGCAGATGATACCACTCTTAGGGCAGAAAGTGAAGAGGAACTAAAAAGCCTCTTGATGAAAGTGAAAGAGGAGAGTGAAAAAGTTGGCTTAAAGCTTAACATTCAGAAAACTAAGATCATGGGATCTGGTCCCATCACTTCATGGGAAATAGATGGGGAAACAGTGTCAGACTTTATTTTTTTGGGCTCCAAAATCACTGCAGATGGTGACTGCAGCCATGAAATTAAAAAACACTTACTCCTTGGAAGGAAAGTTATGACCAACCTAGATAGCATATTAAAAAGCAGAGACATTACTTTGCCAACAAAGGTCTGTCTAGTCAAGGCTATGGTTTTTCCAGTGATCATGTATGGATGTGAGAGTTGGACTGTGAAGAAAGCTGAGTGCCGAAAAATTTATGCTTTTGAACTGTGGTGTTGGAGAAGACTCTTGAGAGTCCCTTGGACTGCCAGGAGATCCAACCAGTCCATCCTAAAGGAGATCAATCCTGGGTGTTCATTGGAAGAACTGATGCTGAAGCTGAAACTCCAATACTTTGGCTGTCTGATGAGAAGAACAGACTCATTGGAAAAGACCCTGATGCTGGGAAAGATTGAAGGCAGGAGAAGGGGATGACAGAGGATGAGATGGTTGGATGGCAGCACTGACTCGATGGACATGAGTTTGAGTAAACTCCGGGAGTTGGTGATGGACAGGGAGGCCTGGTGTGCTGTGGTTCATGGGGTCACAAAGAGTCAGACATGACTCTTTGAACTGAACTGAACTGAATGCGTATCACACAATTTGCTCAAATGATGTATACAGTAATTCAATGATGTTTAGCATATTACAACTATGCAAGCATCGACACAATCAGTATTAGAATATTTCTGTCACCTCCAAAGAAATCCCAAACCCATTAGATGTCATGCATTTTTCCCAGTCTCTCCTAGCCCTTGGTAACTATTAATCTATCCCAACTCATAGATTTATCTATTTTGGACCTCTCATATAAATGGAGTCATACAGTATGTAGTCCTTGTGACTGGCTTTTTAATAACTTCTGTAAAAGGTTCTTTAAAATATTTTAAGATTCATTTATGCTGTAGTGTCAGTGGTACTGATCAAGATACTTCAGTGATCATGATGTGTCAGCACACCATTCCTTTGTACTGTTGAATAATATTTCATTCTAGGATAGATGACATTTTGTTTACCTATTTATCAACTGAACAGTTTTTGAACTGTTTCTGATTCTTCTAATTCTCCTAGAATTATTCATGTGCAAGTATCTGTTCACATATATATTTTAATTATCTTGGGTATATACCCAGGAATGGAATTGCTGGGTTACACGGTCACTCCATTTCTAATATTTTGAGGAACAGGCTGTTTTTAAAAAAACAAACTCTGAAAAAAATTTTTAAGTGGCTATACCACTGTATATCCTTACCAGCAAAGTATGAGGGCTCCAATTTCTCCCCATTCTTTTCAACATTTACTATTATCTACCTATGATCATTTAAAAATTATTTTAAAAATATTATTTACCTATGATCACCAAAAAAATCATTATCTACTGTGATCATGTAAATATTATTTTATTTGTTTAATTTTGGCTGTGCTGGGTCATCACTGCTGTGCCAGCTTTTCTCCTGTTGTAGCGAGTGGGGGCTACTCTTTGTTGCAGCGCGTGGGCTTTTCATTGCAGTGGCTTCTCTTGTTACAGAGCACGGCTGTAGGGCACGACGGCTTCAGCAGTTGCTGTGTGGTGTGGACTCAACAGTTGTGATTCCTGGGCTCTAGAGCACAGGTTCAACAGTTGTGGTGCACAGGTTTAGCTGCTCCACGGCATGAGACATCCTTTTGGACCAGGAATTGAACCCGTGTCTCCTGCACTGGTGGGCGGATTCTTTACCACTGAGCCACCACGGAATCCCCTCTGATCATTTTTCATATGTGTAAAATCTATAAGTATATTATGTCCTTTTCTGGACTGTCGTTTCACTTTTTAAATAAGTACCCTTTGATGTGCAAAAATTAATTTTAAGGAAGTCCAGTTTATCTTTTTTTTTTCCTTGTCAGTTGTACTTTTAATGTCAAATAAACCACCTGATCCAAGGTTGTGAAGGTTTATTCCTAAATTTTCTTATAACACTTTTTGTTCTTCTATTTTGTTCAAGAATCCACTTTGAGTTCATTTTGGAAGGGGTCCAATGTCATTTTTTTGTATGCGAATATACAGTTGTCCCAAAACCCTTTCTTACAAAGACTACTTTTTTTTTTCCTGTTGAATTATCCTAGCACTCACAACAAAAATCAATTGACCATACATATAACATTTTTTTCTGGACTCTCAATTCTATTTTATTGTTCTATGTCTATCCTTAAACCAGTACCACACTACCGTAGCTTTGAATTATGTTTTGAAATTGGAAAGTATTACTTCAACAGTTTTGCTCATTTTCAAGATTGTTTGGGTATTCTGAGTCTTTTTCAAGTTGAGTTTTTCAATTTATGTAAAAAAAAATTCAGTTGGGATTTTTATAAAAATTCTGTTGAATCTGAAAATCAGTTTGAGGAGTGCTGTCATCTTAATAATGTTAAATCTTCTGCACATTAACAAGGATCTATATCCCAGAATATATTTATCTGAGGTTCTTCTCCAATAATCCTGTCCCACAGAATTTTTCTTCCTTTTACTTCAAATTTTCACATCCATTTGATAACATAGAGTCATTTTAAAACTCTAATATTATAATACCATTAATTATCTTAATTTTTATTGTACCTCATTTTTCATCCACTTATTTAACATTTTACATATTATATACCTACTATGTTCCCTGAACTTTACTGATCATTCCTGTGCTGTGCTTAATGGCTTGGTCATCTCTGACTCTCTGCGACCATCCCTCATTTTAGAAATGAGTCTTCTCTCTTTTCCTGATCATTCTGATCATTCCAGCAAAAGACTCATCAATTTTATAGATCTTTTCAAAGAATCAAATTTTTGTTTCAACAATTTTTTTTATTGTTTTTCTATTCTTTTTAAAATTAATTTTCATTCTGTTCTTCATAATTTCCTTCTTTTTGCTAGGTCTAGGTTTAGTTAGCTCTTTTTTCCCCCAGAGTGTCTTAATATGGAAAGTTATGTTACTGACTTGTGACCTTTCTTCTCTTATAATATAGGCATTTACAGCTATAATAAATGCCTATGTTAGAGTTTAGGAACTCCTTTAGCAGTCTCCCAGAAGTTTAATAAGTTATTTTTTATTTTCATTCATCTAAGGATTTTCTAATTTCCCTGGGAACTTCTCTGATCCATTGGTTAGTTACGCATATAGGTTTCTTTTGAAATGTACTCTAGCTCAAAAATTAATTATAAAAGGGAAAATACCAATTTTTCACCCATTATATTTTAATTTTTAAAATAAGTCATTTGGATTCAGCAAGTAACACATTCTATAGTGATCAGGTTAATTTTCACAACTACACCTCTGTACTGCTTCTCTTAAGACAGACACAAGTCACCCAAGGTTTTTGCTAAAAAGCAGATTCTAGGTGTAGTGTGGGTGGGCTCCAAGAATCTGCATTTATATTAATAACAAATTCCAAATGCTGCTGATTCTGACGCTGCTGGTTCAAAGAACCTGCTTTGGGTACAAAGGCTCTGTTCAACTGCTTGGGATGCCTTTTTCATGTAGTCTTTGTGCTCAGGTGCAAATGGCCTTCTCTCCCAAAACTCTTACACCTTGTCCTTCTAGTCAGAGAGTGAACATTCTTTTCTATAACTTCTAACACCTTCCCCATACCCTTTATTTCAACTTGTCCCATTCTTGTAATAACTTCTTTATGTACTGTTTTCTCCAGGTAGACTATGAGACTAAGAGTAGGTCTCTGTTCTCTTCATGCTGCTCTTGTTTAGTTGCTAAGTTGTTCAACTCCAGTCCACCAAGAATGAAATCCCATGGACAGACTCCTCTGTCCATGGGATTTTCCCAGGCAAGAATACTGGAGTGGGTTGCCATTTCCTTTTCCAGGGGATCTTCCCAACCCAGCAATCAAAACTGGGTCTCATGCTTGGCAGGTGGATTCATTACCATTGAGCCACCTGGGAAGCCCCATGCTCCTCATGACTTTATTGCCTGGCTTAGTATTCAATGGCTCAGACTAGATGCTTATTAACTCTCCATTAGTAATGATAAGTAACACTTACTATGTGTTTACTGTGGGTCAGCACAGAGTCAGATGCTTGGCAGACATTATCTCATTTAATTATCAGGTCAGCCCTACAAGGAAGGCCCTACAATTATCCCCATTTTGCAGATGAGAACTGAAAATCTTGATGTCCACGATTAGTTGAGTTTGATTCTGGTTCCTTTAGAAAATTAACTCAAAAAAAAATTAAAAAAAAAGAAAATTAACTCACTTCAATTTAACAACACTGACCAGATCTCTGAGCAATCTAACACATGTCACAGTCTAAATGTGTATATTAAGGCAGCCAGTTCAGAAAGAGAAAAACAGCAGAACACCTTTCTCTCTTCTGCCTGCATGGGATATTGAGGCAGGTGGGCAGCAATAGTGCCCCTTTAACTCTAGCCCTGCCCTCACCTCTTCTTGCTTGGTCACAGTATGTGCCTCACATTTTGGTCTCCTGCCTCCAGATCCCTCTCATTTGTGCTTCTTCTAAAGTGTATTTGATCATGACACTGGCTGAAATTTTCAATGACACATAATGCCCTATAATATCCAAATTTCTTAGGTCTGCTTACAACTTTCCTACAAACAACTTGTTTAGCATTTCCTCCTGTTGGAAGAGGGTAGTTCTGGAATGCAGAATGACTAGTCATTCCTCAAATAAGACACTTTCTACTCCTTTGTGTCTTTACACACTCACTTCCCACTGCTCTCGGTGTCCTTATCGAGACCTGTCCTGTCCCTTACCCATTCATTTTTTAGGATCCAGTTCCTAATAACTACATTGAGAAATGACCTTAGCTCTACTCTAGGCTCCAGTCCTCCTCCTTTGTGCTTCTTTACAATTACACACATATCTCTAATGCTACAGTTGCCACATTTCATGACAGTGATCTATTTATGTCTTCATCACTAGCCTGTGAGCTTCTCAAGGGCAAGAAATGAGCCATCTTCCAATTTCCAGCACCCAGCAAAGGACTTGGCCCCCAACAGATGTAGTTGCTTAAACAAATTAGGTCAAAACATAAGACACCAACTGTTAACCTCCTCTACAGAGTTCTTTCACATTCATTCCCAAAGCTTTCATTGTGTTTGATTACTATAGTAAATATCAGATCTGCTTTGAATGATCTGCTGCTACATTTGTGCATGGGATTTGTGAGGACTGGAATAGTACCTGTTGACTTGTCACATATGACAGTATCCTGTACACTGAAACCGTTCTGTGAAGCTCTGCAGATCTGAAATGAACCTAATGAGCTTCCTGGGTTTTAGCCAAGTTATTATAAAGCCTTCTACTACTCTGAGGAAACAATTATCTCCAACACAGGAGTGAATGATCTATCACAATGCTGTCTGATGTTTCAGAGTCTCACATTCCTATGACAGGAGGTAGGTTCAAATCAGGTTGGTGTACTGTCAACTCTGATTACGTTGGTCAACACCCAACCCAGATAATGGCAATGTAGTGGGTTTAAAAAGAGGGGAATCATTTTAGAAAGCAGAAGTCAACTGAAGAAGTAGTAATAATTTAGAGGGAAATATACTTCAATCTGAAAGAGTGTTCATATATCCACTCTCTTTCTCTTTTCTTGCATCATAAATTTGTTCCCAGTGAAGAAACATTCATGCATCTTACCTCCTGTCAGAGACCCAGAGCATGTAAAGGTGAACCCACTGGGGCTGGCCGGAGTAGAAGAGGAAAGCTTTTTCCAGAAGGAACTGTCTGAGGAATTATAAGAATTTTAAACATGGCAAAGGGAGGAACAAATTACTATTTGAAAAATCAGTTGTTGTTTTCCTCCAGTACTGAAGAAAGAACAAAGCATACTCAGTGGATTCCAACTCTTGGAGGATATAAAAAAATGGAATTGTCTTGGGAATTCTTGGTGGGCCAGTCATTAGGACTCTGCACTTTCACTGCTGAGGCCTGAGTTTGATCCCTGGTCAGGGAACTTGAATTCCACAAGCCTTGAGGTGCAGTCAAAAAAAAAAAAGGCCTTTTTTTAAAACAAACTAGCTGTTCAAATTAGCATACAATCATTTCAGCTTTTCTAAATAAAAGTTTTTTTTTTTTAAAGAAAGAAAGAAATTTGTGAGATACTAGCACATGGCTCTCTCAGTGACTCCTTGAGAGGTCTTTGCATTTTGCATTCTACAAGGCCTCTGGCAACCTCAAGCTCAATTCTTTCTCCCTCACCACCCTGCAAGCATCTACTGATCATTGGCTAAGCATGAAGCACTGTGCCAGGCACCACCAGGACAGATGATTAGGTTGAGAAAATATAGAATCAGAAAGCATTATTGGGTACTTTAAAATAATACCTTCAAAATCAAGGGCAAGAAAGATCACAAGCCAATAGCAAGAATAACACCAGTAACTCCACTAGGCCATACAGGTATTTGAATTCAGACTTGTTGGATATTGCACAATGGATAACAGAGATAATGATTCTAATGGTTATAAATGATCAACATTTGCTGTTCTAAGACAGTGATAATTGAAATTAATGTAACTGCTTCTAGATGAAGACAAATATTAATATGGCCACTGCTTTCTTCACCAACTTTATCTCTTATCACACTCCCCCTCCTCAAGTATTTCAGTCACAGTGGCCTTTATTCAGAGTCATGGACATTCTCTGCTCCCATGATAAGATTTGCACATACTCTTCCCTCTGTCTGGAACATTCTTATCTCCCCCCACTCCCTCACTCACAAAAGTAACCCCTATTTATCCTTTCTATCTCAGCTCAGTGTCACTTTCTCAAACTTACTTCCCTGACTTTTCAGACCAGATTATATCCTCCTTTCATACACCCTCCCAGCATCCTTTATTTCTTCTTAAGAATATTTATGGTAGTTACAATTTTAAAAAATCTTATTCTTATCTACTTATCTGGCACCTCTACAAGACAATGAATTTCATGAAAACAGGGAGACAGTTACTTTTTGTTCACCACTGGCTGCTCAGTGCTCAGCAACATGCAGGGAACACAGAAAGTACATGATAAAAAAGTGCAATAAATGAATAAAATATAAGTTAAGGTGTCTTAAAAATATTACTATAGTGATTACTACTACAATATTAAGAGTTTGAAAAGAATTCTATGTTGGCAGATATGAAACGAAGATATGAAAAAGTTCAAAGTGAAAAAGAAAAAAGCTATAGAAAAGGATTGTTGGAGAAGAAATTCAAATATATACAAAGGTGTAGATTTAATGTGGATTCTGAAAACATGAGGAATGATGGACAAGACACTTCATAAAAAATGGGAATTAATAGACAAGAATCTTCTCAAAAAAGCTGTAATGCTAGGAAAAATATGGGGCACAGATCTTTCAAACTCTGAGGAAAAGGAAAGAGTGATATATTAATGGTAGAAAGGCAGACTTTTTCTGGACTGAGTATGAAAAACACATGAGAATGTAATGACTTTAAAGACTGAGAAATTCCAACTCTAAATTCTAAATCCACCCTGTATATTTCACCAATGTGAACTATGAAGTAAAGCACATAAATTATGGATGCAGGAGTGAGGTGAGGGTGTAGGCCTATGGAAATAAAAACTTGTGATTAATACATCTGTCAGAAATTAGAATGCTACGCCAGCTGGTGATTTGCTTTAAGCTTGTCTCCCTGCAAGTTCATGTTGCAAAAGATGCCAGCTGTTCAATTCAACATCACCATTTGTTCCTTGTGGACCACCTAGAACTGGGTCTTAGACTGAGATCCGCATCATAAGAAGAAAATCACCTTCTTTATTAGCCTGAAAGAAGTCTGTGGGCTCCCATATAACATGCATGACTATGGCTAGGTGGAATCATTGGGCCAATAACCAAACTACTTTTATGAAAGTACCCTACAGAAAATCCTTGGTGAGGGTTGCAAGGCTGTTTCCCAAAATTTACTTACAATGTCTAATGGACCTGGCCCAGGAAACTGGTTCCCTCAGCAATTACAGAGCCCCCTAAAAGACTAGGTGTGTAGTCTGATGATTCAAATTCTCAGACAGGAAGCAGTTCAGGGCACTTCCATGATGTGAAGGCCCTGGGCCCACAGGAACAGACTCGCTCTGAAACAACATTCTGTTTTCTCTGCCTCTGCTCGTCTTTATCCTCTATCCTGATACCAGGTGCCTTCCTGGCTCTGTAATTGGTGGGTTTCTCTGCAACATGACTCTTGTAAAGAGCCTATGATTAATTATAGAAGAGACAGAGGCTTGGATAATCAATTGTGCAATGCACCTGTTCATAACCAATTTCATGCTTGCTCTCACCCTCTTAATGGCACATGGCCAATTTCTCAAAGGTTTAGGGTGAATTTGCACATTTGGGGTCTGCAGAAAATCCTGTGGGCATAATGTTAGTGGGAGTGGAGAGCTATTAATACTTGGTTACACAATACTTAACAAAATGACAGAGAAACTCTTATGGAAGGAAATTTGGCAAAATTCACTAATGTTAGAAAATGTTTCATAGTATTTGACACAGCATTAACACTTTCTTTTTACCAATTGATTGAAGAAATAACCCCTGTAATAAGAAAAAGTATATATACAAAGCTGTTTTTTGATTCATTCACATTATAATAAAGAAATGTATAGAAATTGAATGGCAAATAGAGAAAATGTAAAGTAAGATGTGGTTAGTCCACTTCTGGAAAATAAGTAGCTAGCATCAATGGTAGTTATCAAGACCAGGAAGCAAAATGAAAAAAACAAAAAAAGACAAAAAACAAAAAACAGACCACTTACAACTAATGTCAAGAGGGGAAAAAATAACAGAATAAAAGTTAAATGTATGTGAATGACAAGTAATAAAATACAGTAAACTGAAAGCAGGAAACACAATAAACTGTTTCAACACAAGTTTTTAAACTGTGGGTATACTGGCTGTGGTTTTTTTTTTAATTTATTTTAATTGGAGGCTAATTACTTTACAATATTGTGGTGGTTTTTGCCACACATTCACATGAATCAGACATGGGTGTACATGGCTCCCCATCCTGACCCTCCCTCCCACTGCCCTCCCCTCAGGGTCATCCCAGTGCACCAGCTCTGAGTACACTGTCTCATGCATCAAACCTGGACTGGCAAACTATTTCACATATGATAACATACATGTCTCAATGCTATTGTCTCAAATCATCCCACCCTCGCCTTCTCCCACAGAGTCCAAAAGTCTGTTCTTTACATCTGTGTCTCTTTTGCAGTCTTGCAAATAGTGTCATCGTTACCATCTTTCTAAATTCCATGCTGCTACTGCTGCTGCTAAGTTGCTTCAGACATGTCCGACTCTGTACGACCCCATAGACGGCAGCCAACCAGGCTCCTCCATCTCTGGGATTCTCCATGCAAGAACACTGGAGTGGGTTGCCATTTCCATCTTCAATGCACAAAAGTGAAAAGTGAAAGTGAAGTTGCTCAGTCGTGTCTGACTCTTCATGACCCCATGGACTGCAGCCTACCAGGCTCCTCCATCCATGGGATTTTCCAGGCAAGCGTACTGGAGTGGGTTGCCATTGCCTTCTCCATCTTAATTCCACATATATGCATTAATATACTATATTGGTGTTTTTCTTTCTGACTTACTTCACTCTGTATAATAGGCTCCAGTTTCATCCACCTCATTAGAACTGATACAAATGCATTCTTTTTAAGAGCTGAGTAATATCCCATTTTGTATATGTACCACAGCTTTCTTATCCATTCGTTTGCCAATAGACACCTAGGTTGATTCCCTGTCCTGGCTATTGTTAACAGTGCTGTAATGAACACTGGTGTACACGTGTCTCTTTCAATTTTGGTTTCCTCATTGTGTATGCCCAGCAGTGGGATTGTTGGGTCATATGGCAGTTCTATTTCTAGTTTTTTAAGGAATCTCCATAGTGGCTGTACTAGTTTGCATTCCCACCAACAGTGTAAAAGAGTTCCCTTTTCTCCACACCCTCTACAGCATTTATTGCTTATAGACTTTTGGATAGCAGCCATTCTGACTGGCGTGAGATGGTACCTCACTGTGGTTTTGATTTGCATTTCTCTGATAACGAGTGATGTTGAGCATCTTTTCATGTGTATTTTAGCCATCTGTATGTCTTCTCTGGAGAAATGTCTGTTTAGTTCACTGGCCCATTTTTTGATTGGGCTGCTTATTTTTCTAGAATTGAGCTTCAGGAGTTGCTTGTATATTTTTGAGATTAATTCTTTGACAGTTGCTTCATTTGCTGTTATATTCTCCCATTCTGAAGGCTGTCTTTTCACCTTGCTTATAGTTTCCTTCATTGTGCAAAAGCTTTTCAGTTTAATTAGGTCCCATTTGTTTATTTTTTGCTTTTATTTCCATTACTCTGGGAGGTGGGCCATAGAGGATCCTGCTATGATTTATGTCAGAGAGTGTTTTGCCTATGTTTTCCTCTAGGAGTTTTATAGTTTCTGGTCTTACATTTAGATCTTTAAACCATTTTGAGTTTATTTTTATGTATGGTGTTAAAAAGTGTTCTAGTTTCATTCTTTTACCAGTTTTCCCAGCACCACTTGTTAAAGAGATTGTCTTTTCTCAATTGTATATTCTTGCCTCCTTTGTCAAAGATAAGGTGTCCATAGGTGCATGGGTTTATTTCTGGGTTTTCTATCTTGTTGCATTGATTTATATTTCTGTCTTTGTGCCAGTACCATACTGTCTTGATGACTGTAGCTTTGTAGTATACGCTGAAGTCACTCAGGTTGATTCCTCCACTTCCATTCTTCTTTCTCAAGATTGCTTTGGCTATTCAAGGTTTTCTGTATTTCCATACAAATTGTGAAATTGTTTGTTCTAGTTCTCTGAAAAATACCGTTGGTAGGTTGATAGGGATTGCACTGAATCTATAGATTGCTTTGGGTAGTATATTCATTTTCACTATATTGATTCTTCCAATCCATGAACATGGTATATTTCTCCATCTATTTGTGTCCTCTTTGATTTCTTTCATCACTGTTTTATAGTTTTCTATATATAGGTCTTTTGTTTCTTTAGGTAGATTTATTCCTAAGTATTTTATTCTTTTTGTTGCAATGGTGAATGGAATTGTTTCCTTAATTCCTCTTTTTGTTTTCTCATTGTTAGTGTGTAGGAATGCAAGGGATTTCTGTGTGTTAATTTTATATCCTGCAACTTTACTATATTCATTGGTTAGCTCTAGTAATTTTCTGGTGGAGTCCTTAGGGTTTTCTATGTAGAGGATCATGTCACCTGCAAACAATGAGAGTTTTACTTCTTCTTTTCCAATCTGGATTCCTTTTATTTCTTTTTCTTCTCTGATTACTGTGGCCAAAACTCCCAAAACTATGTTGAATAGTAGTGGTGAGAGTGGGCACCTTTGTCTTGTTCCTGACTTTAGGGGAAATGCTTTCAATTTTTCACCATTGAGGATAATGTTTGCTGTGGGTCTGTCATATATAACTTCTATTTCTTGAGGTATGTTCCTTCTATGCCTGCTTTCTGGAGGGTTTTTTTTTTTTTTTTAAATCATAAATGGATGTTGAATTTCATCAAAGGCTTTCTCTGCATCTATTGAGATAATCATATGGTTTTTATCTTTCAATTTGTCAATGTGGTGTATTACATTGATTGATTTGCGGATATTGAAGAATCCTTGCATCTGTGGGATAAAGCCCTCTTGGTCATGATGTGATCTTTTTAATATGTTGTTGGATTCTGTTTGCTAGAATTTTGTTAAGGAGTTTTACATCTATGTTCATCAGTGATATTGGACTGTATTTTTCTTTTTTTTTGTGGCATCTTTCTCTGGTTTTGGTATTAGGGTGATGGTGGCCTCATAGAATGAGTTTGGAAGTTTAACTTCCTCTACAATTTTCTGGAAAAGTTTGAGTAGGATAGGTGTTAGCTCTTCTCTAAATTTTTAGTAGAATTCAGCTGTGAAGCTGTCTGGTCCTGGGCTTTTGTTTGCTAGAAGATTTCTAATTACAGTTTCGATTTTTGTGCTTGTGATGGTTCTGTTAAGATCTTCTATTTCTTCCTGGTTCAGTTTTGGAAAGTTATACTTTTCTAAGAATTTGTCCATTTCTTCCAAGTTGTCCATTTTATTGGCATATAGTTGCTAGTAGTAGTCTTTTATGATCCTTTGTATTTCTGTGTTGTCTGTTGTGATTTCTCCATTTTCACTTCTAATTTTGTTGATTTGATTCTTCTCCCTTTGTTTCTTGATGAGTCTGGCTAATGGTTTGTCAATTTTATTTATCTTCTCAAAGAAGCAGCTTTTAGCTTTGTTGATTTTGGCTATGGTCTCCTTTGTTTCTTTTGCATTTATTTCTGCCCTAATTTTTTTTTTTTTTTAATGATTTCTTTCCTTCTACTAACCTTGGGGTGCTTCATTTCTTTTTTTTCTAGTTGCTTTAGGTATAGAGTTAGGTTATTTATTTCTCTCCTGTTTCTTGAGGTAAGCTTGTATTGCTATGAACCTTCCCCTTAGCACTGCTTTTACAGTGTCCCATAGGTTTTGGGTCGTTTTGTTTTCATTTTCATTCGTTTCTATGCATATTTTTATTTCTTTTTGGATTTCTTCTGTGATTTGTTGGCTGTTCAGAAGTGTGTTGTTTAGCCACCATGTGTTGTATTTTTAATAGTTTTTCAATAGTCTTTTTTTGTATTTTTAATAGTCTTGAATAGTGCAGCTTGAGAGTAAGTTTTGCAATTGGAAAATATAAATTCTCTAACTTTGATCTTTTTAGAGACTGTTTTGGCTATTTCTTGCATTTCAGATAAATTTTAGAATGAGCTTGCCAGTTTCTGCAAAAACGGCAGCTAAGATTCTGATAGGTATTCTGCTGAACCTATAGCTCACTTTGGAGGAGTACTACCATCTTAACAACATGAAGAAAAGGGAACCCTCTTTTATTGCTGGTGGGAATGTAAATTGACACAGCCACCATGGAAGACAGTATGGAGAGTCCTTAAAAAACTAGGAATGAAACCACCTTATGGCTCAGCAATCCCACTGCTAGGCATATACCCTGAGGAAACCAAAATTAAAAAAAAACACACATATCCCAATGTTCATTGCAGCACTATTTACAATAGCTAGAACATGGAAACAACCTAGATGTCCATCAACAGATGAGTGGATAAAGAGACTGTGGTACATATATACAATGGAATACTACTCAACCATAAAGAGGAATGCATTTGAGTCAGTTCCAATGAAGCAGATGAACCTAGAGCCAATTATACACAGTG
Organism: Dama dama; assembly: GCF_033118175.1. Taxonomy (NCBI): domain Eukaryota; kingdom Metazoa; phylum Chordata; class Mammalia; order Artiodactyla; family Cervidae; genus Dama; species Dama dama. The sequence goes on along the minus strand of NC_083704.1, from coordinate 39,297,072 downwards.
AAGTTAGGTCAGAAAGAAAAATATAAATAATGTATAGAAAGAAAGTGAAAATCACTCAGTCGTGTCCGACTCTTTGCGACCCCATGGACTATACAGTCTGTGGAATTCTCCAGGCAAGAATACTGGAGTGCGTAGCCTTTCCCTTTTCCAGGGGATCTTCATAACCCAGGGATTAAACAGGTCTCCTGCACTGCAGGTGGATTCTTTACCAGCTGAGCCACAATGGAAGCCCAAGAATATTGCAGTGGGTAGCTTATCACTTCTCCTGCAGATCTTTTAAATATTGTATACTGACACATATACATGGAACCTAGAAAGATGGTACTGATGAATTTATTTTCAGAGCAGCAAAGGAGAAACCATAAAGAACAGACCTATGGACATCAGGGGATGGGAGAAGAGAGGGTGAGATGTATGGAGACAGGAATGACAGCTTATGAACCGTGTTGGATTCTTGATCTCCAAAGAAGATTTAGCTTCAGGACCAGGCTTGATCACTCAAGAGCTTTTGTGTAGCAGAGTTTTATTAAAGTATGAAAAGGTACAGAGAAAGCTTCTGACACAGACATCAGAAGGGGGATGCAGAGTACCCACCTTGCTAGTCTAAGGGAGTTATATACTTTTTAATTGGTTATTAAAATAAATCAAAGGAATGTCTCAAGGTTGTAAAGATCTTACTAGACCCACGCACATACTATACATTTTAAGGTAACAGTATTTGTCAGAAGGTTTTCAGGAAGGAAAAACTGTCCTCTAGCAGCATACATTGTTGCTATACAATCCTTAGTACAGAGTTTAAACCCAGTTGTTTGTTGTGTAACCATCAGTTCCTGGCTTAAAGAAAACAACATTTTATGTGACTAAGACTAAGGAACATAGAGGGGAAAAAAAAATTCGTTTGTCCTTTTCTCCTCCTTGAGAATTCCAGACTCTTCTTTCCTCCTCGGGGACCCCAGACTTCCTATCAACTTGCCTAGGAATTGACTCTTTCAGTAACATGGAAATTTACAGTACAATATGTAAAATCAATAGCCAATGGGAAATTGCTGTTTGACTCAGGGAACTCAAACAAGGGCTCTGTGACAATCTAGAAGGGCGGGATGGGGAGGGAGTTTCGGGAGGGAGGAGACATGACTGATTCTTGTTGATGTATGACAGAAAACCACAAAATTCTGTAAAGCAATTATCCTTCAGTTAAAAAAAATAACAAAGTGGCATAAAAAAAGAAGAAGAAGGAAAAAAAAAAAAAGAAATGCACAACATGTTTAAAATAAACTTGCTAAAAAGAAAAGAGCAAATACCTAGTATTTCAGAGAGAGTTGTGGGTGGAAGGAAAGGAGAAAGTCATCTGGTCTTAAAAAAATGTATCTCTTTTTCTCAGCAGCCATGTTTTAGCTTCAAGGTATTAGGGAACATTATATGCTTTTTGGTAAATGGCATTGCACTTAAATATTCCCTCAAACAGTTGTTTTCTTTAACCATTAGCAGTATGTTCTAGAATTAAAGCATCATAAAAGATCCTGGATTAAACAGCAGTGAAGGATAGTCAGGTGTCAGCCACTTAGTTCCTCATGTTTGGAGCAGCATATACCACTGATGGTACCCCCCTCATCCTCTATAATAGCCCACTTTACTTTATCTCTGAATACCACTGGCTGAATCAAATTTATCCCTTCTTTGCTACTTTCTATTTAAAGATAAATAAATAAGGCATAGGTAGCACTCTATTTTTTAATGCTTTCTTCTTCTACAAACTGATACAAAGCCTTCCAACTTGGAAACATATTCAGGTTTCTCTTTCAGACACTTTCATGTTTTTACAGTCAACAAATTCTTCAGTGGCACTGATCTGTGTACAGTGATTTATAATCCTCTTTGGTTACTCAGGTCTTTGTCACACATATCAGTAGGACTGACTGTTACTTTTTTGTACTGTGAATGTTGTCACTTTTTTTTCCCTCCCTCTTCCCCCTCAAAATCATTCAGGTCCCTTACTTCCTGCTCCACTTAGAGACAAATGTTTGCTATTTCTTTAAGAAACTTGTGGTTGCACGTGAATACACAGAAGTCATTTTTCTCTTAGAGAAAACCTAAATTCTCAAATAGTGCACAAACTTTTAAACTGACCCATAAATAGGAATCTCAAAAGTAACATTTTCAGCTTACTTTCTTTAGAAATATCTCCGAAGAGTAGGACATGACTGAGCAACTGAATAGACACACATGTGTGTATACACACACACACACACCAATTTACATTCTCACCAACTGTCTGCAACAAATCAAGGAGTACTATGCAAGAAGAATGGTAGACGTTCAGTAAGAACAATGAGCTAGAGCTTCATAGCAGTTTATCCTTCCTTAATTTTATCCCCTTACCTCAGTTCCAGGCTAGCCTTTTACAGTATCAAACTATACTACAAAGCTACAGTAATCAAGACAGTATGGTGCTGGCACAAAAACAGACACACTGATAATGGAATAGGTCAGAAAGCCCAGAAATAAACCCACATGCCTATGTTCAATTAATCTATGGCAAAAGAGGCAAGAATATACAATGGAGAAAACACAGTCTCTTCCGTAAGTGATGCTGGGAAACTGGATATCTACATGTAAAAGAAATCAAAACATTCTCTAATACCATATACAAAAGTAAACTCAAGATGAATTGAAGACCTAAATATAAGGCTGGATACTATAAAACTCCTAGAGAAAAACACAATCAGAACACTCTTTGACATAAATCACAGCAATAATCTTTTCAGACCCATCTCCTAGAGTAATAGGGGCTTCCCAGGTGCCACAGTGGTAAAGAATCCACCTGCCAATGTAGGAGATCCAACAGATGTGGGTTCAATCCCTGGGTTGGGAAGATCTTCTGGAATATGAAGTGGCAACCCAATGCAGTATTCTTGCCTGGGAATTTTCATGAACAGAGGAGCCTGGCAGGTTACAGTCCATGGGGTCACAAAGAGCTGGACTGGACTGAGCAACTGAGCTCATACACCAAGAGTAATGGAAGCAAAAGCAAAAATAAACAAATGATAGAACCTAACCAAACTAAAAAGATTGTGCAGAGCAAGGAAATTGTAAAACCTATGGAATAGGAGAAAATATTTGCAAATAATGTGACTGACAAGGGATTAAATTTCCAAACTATACAAACAGCTCATATAGCAAACTACCAAACCAAACCAAACAAAAACCCCAAAACAATCCAACCAGAAATGGACATAAACCTGAACAGGCATTTCTCCAAAGAAAACATCCAGATGGCCAACAGTCACATGACAAGATGCTCATCGTTGCTAATTATTACAAAAATGAACATCAAAACTACAATGAGGTATCACTTCAGACTAGTCAGAATGGCCATCAGCAAAGTATACAAATAACAAATGTTGGAGAAGGTTTTAATAAAAAAGAACTCTACTATGCTGTTGGTAGAAGTGTGAATTGGTGTGTGTGTGTGTGCTCAGTCATGCTCAGTAGTGTATGACTCTTTGCGATCCTACTGTAGCCCACCAGGCTGCTTGTCCATGGGATTCTCCAGGCAAGAATACTGGAGTGAGTTGCCATTTTCTCCTCCAGAGGATCTTCCCAGCCCAGAGATCGAAGTGTATCTCCTGTGTTGGCAGGCAGAATCTTTACCACTGGAAGAAAACAATGGCTATTATGGAAAACAGTACGGAGGCTTGGGTTCCTTAAAAAACTAAACACATAATTACCATATGACCCAGCAATCTCACTTTTTGGCGTATATCTGGAAAAGATAAAAACTCTAATTTGAAAAGATACATGCATCTCAATGTTCACAGCACCACTATTTACAAAAGCCAAGACAGAATAGCAAACAAAATGTCCGATGACAGATGGATAAAGAAGATGTGGTACATATATACAATAGAATATTACTCAGCCATAAAAGGATGAAATAATGTCATTTGCAACAACATAGATACTGCATAGATCTAGAGATTATCATACTGAGTGAAGTAAACCAGGAAGACACATCATATTGCTTATATGGGGAATCTAAAAAAAAATAATACAAATTAACTTACATACAAAATACAGAAAGATTCACATACATAGAAAACAAGCTTATGGTTACCAAAAGGAAAAAAGGAGGAGACAGAATTTAGGAATTTGGGACTAACATATACATACTACTATATATAAAATAGATAAACAACAAAGACCTACTGTATGGCACAGGAAACTATAATGTCTTGTATATAATCTACAATGGAAAATACTCTGAAAAATAAGACATGTAAGAATGACTGAATCACTTTACTGTATACCTGAAACACTATAAATCAACTATACTTCAATTAAAAAAAAACTGACCTTGAATCTTTAAAAAAACGAAAAAACAAAACACACAAAAAACCCAAGCAGAGGGAAGTAAATTAATAAAGATTAGAGGGGAACTTTATGAAATACAGTATAGAAAAACAATAGAAAAAAATCAATAAAATAAAAAATTGGCTCTAGGAAAGACAAAATAAATAAATAAATAAACAAACTCAAAAGACATAACTAGATTGACCAAACGAAAGTGACTCAAGTTACTATGTTAAGGACTTTAAAAGAAGCACATCATTATCACTCTTCGAGGAATAACAGAAATTATAAAGGTATACTATGAATAATTATATAGCAATGAGTTACATCACTTGGATGGAATAGGAAAATTCCTAGAGAGACAAAAACTTCTGAAACTGACTCAAGAAATAGGAAGTCTGAATAGACATATAACAAGTAAACATACTGAATTATTAATCAAAAAATTCCACAAGATAAGCCCGGGCTCAGGTAAGCTCAGGCTTTGTTAGTAAATCTATGAAATGTTTAAGAAAAAAAATTATTACAGATATTTCATCAACTGTTTCAAAAAAGTAGAAAAGGAGGGAATATGCCCCAAGTTATTCTATGTGGTCAGCAATACCTTGAGAGCAAAACCAGACAAAGACATGACAGGAAAAGAAAACTATGGCTGAATATCTCTGATGATTTATAAATGCAAAAATTCTCAACAAAACTACTAGCAAACCAAATCCAGCAAGATATAAGAAAGATTATACAGAAACTGACAGCACTCTGTAACAAATGTGCAATTTATTCCCCGGGGATGCAAGATGAATTCAACATATGAAAAATCAATGTAACAGGCTGTATTGACAGGATAAAGGACAAAAACCACACAATCATCTCAACAAACCTAAGAAAAGAATTTTACAGAAATCCAGCATCCCTTCATAGTAAAATATTTAACAAACTAGGAAAAGACAGGAATTTCCCCAAGTTGATAAATGCTATTTAAAAAAACCTCACAGCTAACATCATACAGAATGGTTTTTCTTTTAAGAACAGGAAGAAGATAAGAACACTCTTGACATTTTTATTCAATGCTGTACAGAGGTTTTATTCAGGGCAATTTAGGCAATAATAAATGTTTAGATTAGAAAAAATAACTAAAAGTATCTGTCTGCATAGCACATGATCTTATATCTAAAAAAATCTAAGGAATCAACTAATAAATAATCAGATCTAATGAGTGAGTTCCGAAAAGGTATAGGACACAAGATCAACTTTTAAAAAACTGTATTTCTATACACTGTACTAAGTCCCTTCAGTCCTGTCTTGACTCTTTGTGATCCTATGGACTGTAGCCCACCAGGCTCCTCTGTCCATGGGGATTTTCCAGGCAAGAATACTGGAGTGGGTTGCCATGCCCTCCTCCAGGGAATCTTCCTGAACCAGGGATGGAACCTGCATATCTTGTGTCTCCTGCATTGGCAGGCAGGTTCTTTACCATTTGTGCCACCTGGGAAGCCCCTTTCTATACCCTGCTGCTGCTGCTAAGTCGCTTCAGTTGTGTCTGACTCTGTGCGACCCCATAGACGGCTGCCAACTAGGCTCCTCTGTCCCTGGGATTCTCCAGACAAGAACACTGGAGTGGGTTGCCATTTCCTTCTCCAATGCATGAAAGTGAAAAGTGAAAGTGAAGTCACTCAGTCGTACCCGACTCTTGGTGACCCCATGGACTGCAGCCTACCAGGCTCCTCCATCCATGGGATTTTCCAGGCAAGAGTACTGGAGTGGGGTGCCATTACCTTCTCCCTTCTATACTCTAGTAATCAACAATTCTACAATAAAATTTAGATGACAATTATATTTACAAGAGTACCAATAAAATATTAAAAAATAAATAGAAAATACAAAATTATTACTAATAATTGTAAAACTTTTCAGAGAAATTAAAGAAGATCTAAATAAATGAAAATACATCTCATGCTTATGAGTCAGAAGACTTGATTAAGATGATCTACAAACTCAACCTATCGCAGTACAATCCCAGCTGCTACTTCTGCAGAGATGAAAAAAGTGATCCTAAAATTCACACGAAACATAAGGAACCCAGAACAGACAAAATGACTTTGAAAATAACAATCTTTCTTTAGCTGATGAAAATTTTCTGAACTAAAACAATGTGCAATGCTGAACATGCTAGAAACCTCCCCGCCCCATCACCCACCGCCCCCCCCCCCACACTAAATTGTATACTTTAAAAGGATGAACTTTTTGGAATGTGAATTATCTCTCAGCAATGCTATTTTTATGAAAACCTGTAGCATTCATGTCAGGTGAAACATATTGATGGTGTAGAGATTAGTTTATTTTCCTCTTATTTCTTTCACACTGAGAGATACTGGCATATTTATGATTTATTTAGAATGTTTGCTTCAGAATTATTTTCTAGAAAATAACATCCAATATCTGAGTTCAAAGTAATTACAGTAGAAATGACCATTTCTAAGAATTTTCCAATTTGGTCATAATAAGCAACATTTACCAAATGTGATCAATACTGGTCTTGCAAATGTTCTTCAATGGAACAGTGATTTTAAAGATTTTTATGAAAATTACAAGAGGTCTTATTTTGCAAGTGTTCAAAAATGTGTACTGTTGTGACCTTCATCAACAGAAGGTCAGACTTGTTGTATTAAGACCAGATGTCAAGGTTTTTCACTCTCGGTTAAAAATCAAGGAAGCATTTTCAAGAACTGTCCCTATTCTTCTCTGCCAGATGTTAGTCTTTGTAAGATCAGTTCATTTGGACTCTTAAATTATGGATTACTGATTTTCAAAACACTAGGCTAACAAGCTTCCAAGGAAAAGTATGAAATAAATATTTCACAAATGGAGAGCTGTAGGCCTAGATCACTGATTTCAGATTCCATTTCCCTGCTTTCTCCTCTGACTTCTTACATTAAGTAGATACAAAGAAGAAGAAAAAGAAAGCCTAAGGCTATTTGAAAAAACCAGTTACCACATGCCAAAAGATTCTTTTAAGGTCTTATGTATTTTGGAGACCATACTAAAGAAAGGAAAGTGTTCTGCACAATGAAGTTTATAGTAGAAATAAATAATCAGGAGCTATGCATTTATTTTAGCTCTTGATTTTCAGAAAAGATGGTACTAACCTTGAGATAATCCACTAGAAACCCTTACCCTTCTCATGGACACCTGGCAACAGGATCAGTATATCTGGAGACAAGTCAGCTCATATGACATAACACTGTCTATCAGGAATAACATCTTTATCAGCTAAGGTTAGTACTATGGTCCCTACCATTAGGAATGAGCACCAATAAGCAATGCCAACTGAAAAAAAGACTCCCTTGTGTTAACATAGATGGGAGACATATAAACAAAGGCACATATCTGAAGGCATAACTCAGATGATGCTTGTGATAAGGATGGGAGTTTTGTAAGAACTTATGTGGTATCATTCATAAAACTGCAAAGCTATTCAGCTGTCACTTACTGAACATTTCCAAGTTGGTGACATGTTGTTAAGATTTATCTGGGATTTGTTACTAAAATGTGAGATTCTAAAGTCCATACAATTAATCATAATTCTATTTGCCTCCCCAAAGTAAAAATGAATTTCATTCAGTAAAGAGCTCTATTAGAAGGACAAAAGGAAAACTTTCTTTGATTGCTTCTTCCAAACAACTATCAATATTTTATACAATATTCTGTGATTCTACAAATATGTATTAACTTCCTGCTATGTGCATGGAATATAGTCTTTAAAATACTATATAATGTGGCTGAATGGAAAAATGCATAGGGTGAGAAGTCAGGACAGGGGTCCTGTACTGTGTCATTTCCAGTATTTTGAATTAGTTTGACTTCATGAGGAGGATCTTGTTACAAATAGGTTCATTACCAACTATCAAATTCTCTGAGTGAAAAGAAAAATGATCATATATCTGTACATGATGATTTTACATATAAATATTAATCATCTTGTACTCACTCAGATCATTATATAATACAATCATTTTTCAGTTCAGTTCAGTTGTTCAGTTGTGTACAACTCTTTGCGATCCCATGGACTGCAGCATGCCAGGCCTCCCTGTCCATCACCAACTCTTGGAGTTTACTCAAACTCATGTCCATTGAGTTGGTGATGCCACTCAACCATCTCATCTTCTGTTGTCCCCTTCTCCTCCCGCCTTCAATCTTTCCCAGCATCAGGGTCTTTTCAAATGAGTCAGCTCTTTGCATCAGGTGGCCAAAGTATTGGTGTTTCAGCTTCAACATCAGTCCTTCCAATGAATATTCAGGACTGATCTCCTTTAGAATGGACTGGTTGGATCCCCTTGCAGTCCAAGGGACCCTCAAGTCATTTTTAGTTAACTCTTAAAACACAGCTATGGGTCTTCTAATAGCATGTTATAGGGGACACTAAAAAGAAATCAATAGGCTTATATAACTAATTATCTTGTAGAATAATTACTGAATACAAATTAGATGACTGACAATGTTCATGTTACCATTTTAGCTTTTTTCCATCCCAATCTGTAATATATGCTAGGTGAAAAATTAGAAGCTCAAACTCAGGCCTAAAATTATGTAAAGTACTTTGTGTTGAAGCACAGAACAAAAATACCACACCTGTCCTTAAAAACCCTTTGCAGCTTGACAAACACACCATGTGCACAGCAGAAGCAGTCCAGCTTTTATCTGACAGACTTGTTTTCAGAAGTCTGACCTCTGGCTCCCGTTACATTACTGCAACTTAACTTTTCATGTAGAAAGTGTCCAGTGTACTTTTTTTTTCCCCCAAGCAAATTTCCTTGTCAAAACTACAAACGGACATTTGATCAAAGGTCAGTTCTTTCACATTCTCGTTTGATAAAGAAATTTCTATTTCATCTTCAGCGATCAGGCCAGTTTTGAGAAAGTGTTACCTGACAGAGAAATCACTGATGCATATCTTTCTGGCCCTCTTTAATTTTTTTCTGCCTCCTACCTTTTTTCTTCTTTAAATTTTCTGGGTATTTAAATATGTTTTCACTTTTTAATGAGATACTTAAAATAGCTGTGGAAGGAATCTGAGCTTTGCTTGTTAACTGAGGTCCAACTGCTGGTAGATAACATCTAGCAACTTAGAAAATAACTTTTTTATCAGCAGTATTTCATGCTTAACTCAGAACCTGTGTACTGATACGCCTAGAAATGGCAAGTAGTTACCTAAGGCCAAATAAGGACTTTTTCCCCTAACCAATATTATTTTTTAGTTTAAAATGAGTTTAATTTTTTAAAATTAAAGCTTAGCTGATTTACAATGCTGTGTTAGTTTCGGGTATATAGCAAAGTGATTCAGTTATACACACACACACTTATATACATATATTATATATATACACACACACATGTACATATTCTTTTCTAGAATATTTTCCAATATCAGTAATTACAAAATATTGAGTATAAGTTCTCTGTGCCATACTGTAGGTCCTTGTTGATTATCTGTTTTATATTCAGTAGTGTGTATGTTAATCCCAAACTCACAATTTATCCCTCCCACTCCCTTAACCTTTGATAACCATAAGTTTTCTATGTCTGTGAGTCTATTTCTGCTTTATATCTAAGTTCATTTGTGTCATTCTTTTTTAAGATTTCACATATAAGCAGTGGTACGATATCTGTCTCGCTTACTTCACTTGGTATGATGATCTCTAGGTTCATCCATGTTGCTGCAAACAGCACTATTTCATTCTTTTTATGGCAGAGTAATATCCCATTGTGTATATATATGGACCATATTTTCTTTTGTCATCTGGTAATGGATATTTAGGTTACTTCCATGTCTACATATACCCCAAGTTCACTTTACAATATATGATTAGTCCTTTGTTATTACTGAGAAGAATAAGGAAAAGAGAAACAAAGAAATTCTTAAATTAGTTCAAAAATATACTGCTAATATTCTGTAGTCAGTTTTTCACACCAAAAACCCAGGTTGAGTTTAAACATTCATTCATTTATTATATTTTCAGTTTCAGATGAGAAGGTTAACTTGAGATACTACAAGATAGGCAAAGATTCACTTGAATCTTCAACGAGACTGCTTCAGCTAGTTATAAATGGTGTAGACACTTGAAAACTTCAGTAAGTTGTTTGAAGAAATGGAACTCCTGATTATGAACACAAAAATTTCATCTGACAAAGAAGAAACTGTCAAGTGAAAACCTGGTGATGTAAATAACATTGTATCTGTAGAATACCTCACTATTTAATAAAAAGAAAAGTGATCGCTGAAAGAAAGAGACTTTGAAAGGAAACAGACTGGGTTTGAACCAGTCCTGGCACTTTCTAGGTATTTGACCTGGCATCACTTAGTGAATTTTTTGAGAGCCAACTTGCTGATCTATAAAATGGGATAATACAGTTCCTTACTTAGGTGCACTTAATAGATGCTGCTACTTCTCCCTTCCTTTTTTACATATGGTAAGTATATACTTATAAATAGTATAAGTAGATAAATATATATTTATCAGTAGTAGATACATGTAATAACCAAAACATTAATAGTGTTGTGGGAAAGGCAAGTAAAATATTTTTCTTCACGACCCATTAAAAAGGGGAAGATTAGTGAGGTAAACTAGCCTGCCTATAGTCCCAGAGCTAAGAAGTGAGTCAAGCATTTGTGTTCAGACCTTCTCTCTCCCCAAGAGCTCTTTTCTAGATTTTCTCAATAGAAACTAGGAAGAGAAGGACTTTTAGAATTCCTATGTATTGAGGAATCTGAAATCCTTCTCCAAAAAATAGTTTTGTCTACTTACCCCACCTCTATTGTTAAAGTTTTATCAATTTAGTTAGTACTTTGCAAAATAAGCTGTCACTAGTTCTGTCCAATCCTATTCATTTAGAAAATCTGATTTTTGTTAACCAAGGAGAAAGTTTACTTTCCTTTAGGTAAAGTGCAATGTCCTTTATTCTGTCCCTAGGATTCTAAAACCCTCTGCTTACTGTCTAAATGTACCACCAATTGTTTTTAAAAACATATCTAAGGGGTCCTCTTTCAGTGGGAACATCCAGGGAGAATTCTTGACCCATGTGGTGAGTCTCAAGGTAATGTATTAAGCAGAGGCAATAGACCCATGGCCCAAAGAACTGTTGGGGTCAAATACCTTACTTGTATCTTTCAAAGCTCAGGAACATAATAGTGGCCATTTCACCTTAGAGTATCCAGCTTTTTCCTCCCCCAATTTTCCCTTTATCCTTTCTCTGGTGTTTTATCATGTAGATTTATAAGGCATTCTTTCTTATGTAGATTAGAGTTTCTCCTTACGACTGGGGGAATCTGGAGAAAACTACCTACAGTTCTGGTTTCTCTTCTACAGGCTGAGGAAGCGGGGAAAGCTGAGAAAGAGATTCCCCCTGTGCTGTGACACACATCAGTTTTAGTTTTGTGGATCAGAAAAAAAAAAATTGTTGAGGATGTGAGTTGTTTAGGACAGGAGGCACCCCTAAGTGACCAGCAGTTAATAAGGTCACAGGTGGAGAGAAGTGGGAAATCCACCTCCTCTTCGATGTTCAGGGTGAAATTAATCAAGATACTGAAATAACAGGATCAGTAGATATCGATAGTTAATGGTCAATGGTCCTGCCATGCTAATCATCTTTTTTTTGCTTGATGTACCTGCCTCAGGTGAGCTGAGGCTCATTGAGAGTCTACATTTTTCAAAGCTGAATGGCGTTTTCCCCGCTGCACAGCTTCCCTACAGTCAACATCTCCTGGAAGATAAGAACACCATATTGGTTTGTGGAACTCAGTTACGGTTTATTTTTCTAGTCCCTTTTGTTGTTGAGAGTTAGGACAAGAAGAATATATTTGAGGCAAAGTGGTCACTGTAATTGCCTGGGACATCTGGATGTGGGTCCCTAAGTAAGGCCACATCAAAGGCAGGCATTCACAGGATTCCGTGCTGTTTTCTTTCAGATGCTGATGATCTTTCTTAGTTTTAAAGGAGCAGAAGAGGGTGGCTGCACCCAGAGCTGCTGGCAGGCTTCCTAGTCATGAGGCTCAGTAACCTTGTGCCAGATCAGCAACAATCTGAAAAGGAATACTTTCTGGAACCCCAAATCCTCCAGCCCACAAATATATGCAAGTGAAAACCAAGCACAATTTTATGAAAAAAAATTACTGGTTTTGAATGTGAGGAGTAACAGCGGCATTACTGACCAATTCCTACACATGTGCTATATTTGGTTATCCAATAGATTTGGTAAAAATTCTAGTGGGATTATTTTCAATCACAGTTTTTGAGATAGCATTCAGATACTGACAAATCACCCATTGGAAGTGCAGAATTCATTGTTGTTGTTGTTTTAGCATATTAACAGAGCTTTGCAACAGTCACCATAATCAATTTTAGAATATTTTCAACACCCCACATGAAAACCTGTATCCATGAGTAGTCAGTTTCCATTTTTCCTTAATCAAAAGCCCTAAGTAATTTTAAATATACTTTCTGTCACTATATAATGCGATTCCTTTCATTCCTGCTTTTTAAACCAGTGGGAAAAAAATCTACACATCACAGTGCTGAGAACTACAGACAGCCTTAGGACCAGGGCCAAGCACACAAGTCATCGCTAAAGAGGGTCCTAATGGAGTAAGAGCTGAGCATCTAGGAAGAAAGACCTGGATTCAAGTCCTAGTTCTGCATGGGTTGGGGCTTCCCTGGTGCCTCAGCTGGTAAAGAATTTGCCTGCAGTGCAGGAAACCCGGGGTTCAGTCCCTGGGTCAGGGAAGATCCCTTGGAGAAGGGAATGGCAACCCACTCCAGTATTCTTGCCTGAAGAATCCCATAGACAGAGGAGCCTGATGGGCTACAGTCCCTGAGACTGTAAAGAGTCAGACACCACTGATAGACTAACAAACACACTGCACAGGCTAGCTGTGTGTTTGCTGAAAAGTAACTTCTCTGAATCTATTTTCTCAACTACAAAATAGGCTTGTTTTGAATATTAAATGAGAATGCATATAAATCATTACATATTAATTAATATGGGTATATTTACTCTCATTATTCACAAACCTCTTTGCAGAATGGATTCAGGTTTTATAATAACTCATCCTGCCACAGCTTAACAGTTTCACTTTATTTCTTCTAAGTGACTAGAGTTGTCATTTGACAGGTCAATTGTGAGAATGCCTTCAGAGCAGGGGAGGAGATGGATGAATGAGAGCTGAACAAATGATAGCAGCAAAGGCAGACTCCTCTATCAAGAACTTGGGCAGTGGCATGAGGCAGAAGGTCTCTCCAGGATGGAGAGGATATGCAGAAGGAATCAATAAAAGGAACAAGACTGGAGATGCCAGAGAAAAGAGGGTCAAGGTCCTAAAGACAAGAGTCAAGGCCACTCTGTAAACAGACATACCACATGAGTAACTGGATAAGCATTTTTAAAGTCAAAGCTAAGAAAATTAAAAACAATAGTGTTTTAACCTGGGTTCCCCTGAAAGTGGAGCTGAAGACAAACTTTCAAGGGCACATTGTTTATTTGGGAAGGTGATCCCAGTGAGCAGGAGTACAGGGGAACAGGAGGGAAATAGGGAGGAAGTTTCTATATGGGTTTGGCCTCCTCTGCAGCCAACTGGTGCTTAATTCCAAACCTTCTGAAAAATCTCATAAAACATGTTTTAAAATTGCCTACCTAAGAGCAAAAAAAAAAAAAGAAATATTTTTCTTTTGTTTCCATTTCACCTAGGTCAAAGATGGTCCACTAGATGAACTTCTTTGCATTTCTGAGATGAGAAGATTTTGAGTACCAAGCAGGTTGCTGAGGGTACCCCATGATGTGGCTTCTTAGAAACCCAAGGGCTGAAAGAAAAAGGTACAGGGCTACGGCCCAGGTGGAAAACTGTGCCACTGTACATGTTAAAGCCTTCAAAGCTGGCACAGAGCTGTCACAAGTAGTGGCTGGTGAGATAAGAGGTAAGGCTGAGAGGATTTTACAGTGACAGGAAGAGATGTCCCACACAGACAGTTATCATCATTCAAAATTTATTATACATCAAGCACTAGGGTCTAAGCTTCTGACATTAACTCATTTGATCTTCACAACCACCTTGCATTGCAAATAAGAAAACTGAGGCACAAAAAAGGTAAGAAACCCAGTCAAAGTCACAAAGCTAATAAGTATCAGAATTAGGAGTCAGAATCCAGCACACACACTCCTAACCATGACACTGCACATTCTTTGACAGAACTGGGCTGGCTGAAGCTGGGGTAGGGGAACGACTGAGTGAGTGAGTGAGTGAGTGAGTGAGTGAGTGAGTGACTGTCTTTTACATTGTCCTGGCCCTCTACCTGCAATGGTCCATAAATGACCTCTAATGAACTTGAGGGGTAATTTATTCCTGGAAAGTCTGCCGAAGACAGTCCACTAGGAAGACCCTATAGTTACCTCTTCCCAAGGGCACACCAAAAATTAAAGCTACTCACAGAACAACTATTTATGAGAACAATGTAAAGACTAGCAGAAAAGAAACTCCACAATTAAAGATATAAAGAAGAAGCCTCAACATGACAGGCAGGAGTGGCAAAGATGTGGTTTAGTCAGGACCCACATTCTGGGGCTGGTGATTTACAAACAGGAGGAATATCACAACCGCAGAGGTCCTCCCCAGGAAGTGGGAGTCTTGAGTCCCAATTTGGGCTCCCCAGACTGTGAGCCTGAAGAAGCTGTGGGCGAGCAGACCATGTGGCCAGCCATGTGGGGATCTGGCCCTGACTACCAACGGGCCAGAAGCACCGGTGTCTGCAGGGCTGTGCAGCTGAGCACGTGAGAGCCTGCCCTGTGCACCCGCGGGCCTGTAGCAGCCACATGCGACTGGGTTGTTGTGCAAGAGGTCTGCTCTCTTCTCCAGTGGACCTGCAGCCACAGCACAAAGCAGGGCACTGCAGCCAAGAGGGCCAGCGGCCAGCCCTGCCCAGCAGCGCACACAAGGGTCACTGCACAAGGGTGCACACTCATATAGGCGCATCCCAGAGCACACAGCTCCAGTGACCAGAGGGGAGCACGCTGCTGGTAACATAGGACATCTCTTACATAGGCCACTTTTCAAGACTGGGAGACACAACAGACCTACCTAATAACATAAACAAAATCAGAAAGTTAGATAAAATGAGAGAACAGATGTTCCAAATGAAGGAATAAGATAAAATCTCAGAAAAAGAACAAAATGATAGAAACGTGCAATCTGTCTGGTAAAGAGTTCAACCATAAAATTTCCAGAGGAAGACATAGGCAGTATGGCCTTTGCCATTGGTCTTACCAATATATATTTATGTTTTTGGATCTGCCTCTTTAGGAAAGGGAAATAAAAGCAAAAATAAAGAAATGGCACTACATCAAACTAAAAGGCTCTTGCACAGTAAACAAATGTAAAGGCAGCCTACCAAATGGGAGAAGATATTTGCAAACAATGTATCTGATAAGAAGTTAATATCCAAAATATGCAAAGAACTCATGTAACTGAATATCAGAAAAATAACCCAATTAAAAATGGACAGAGGATCTGAACAGATGCTTTTTTAAAGAAGACAGACAAATGGAAAAAGACAAATGGGTAGATGCTCAACATCACTAATAATCAGGGAAATGCAAATCAAAACCACCATAAGATACTACCTTACACCCGTAGGAATGGTTATCATCCAAAAGACAGCAAATACCCAGTGCTGGTGAGAATATGAAGAAAAGGGAAACCTTGTGCACTCTTGGTGAGACTGTAAATTGGTATAGCCACTACAGAAAATAGTATGGAGGTTTCTCAAAAAAATTAAAAACAGTTCTTTCTACCATATAATCCAGACTCTGGGTATTTATCTGAAGAAAACAAAAAACACTAATTCAAAAAATAGTGTAACCCAATGTTCACTGCAACATTATTTACAACAGCCAAGATATGGGAGCAACCTAAGTGCCCATGAAGAGATGAAAGGATGAGGTCCATTCACATAATGGACTATTGCTGCTGTTGTTTAGTCATTAAATCATGGACGACCCTTTTGTGACCCCATGGACTGTAGCCCGCCAGGCTTCTTTGTCCATGGCAAGTATAATGGAGTGGGTTGCCATTTCCTTATCCAGGGGATTGTCCCAACCCAGCAATCAAACCTGCATTTCCTGCACTGGCAGGCAGACTCTTTACCACTGAGCCACCAGGGAAGCCCCATAATGATCTTAATATTACTCAGCTATTAAAAAAGAAATTTTGCCATTTTTGCCAACATGGATGGATCTATAGGATATCATCTGAGTAAAATAAGAGACAAGAAGATAAAGACAAACATATGACCTCACTTATATGTGGAATCTAATATAACAAACAAAACAAAATGAAAACAGACCTGAAGGCACAAAGAACAAACAGGGTGAGTGGTAGGGAGTTGGATGAAATAGGCGTAGCGGATTAAAGAGGTACAAACCTCCAATTACAAAATAAATAAGCCATAGGAATACAATAAACAGAAAAAGAAATATGTTCAACAATAATGTAGTAACTTTGTACGGGGATAGATGATTACTAGATTTTTTGAGTAATTTGCAGTGTATGAAAAGTCAAATCACTATGCAGTACACCTGAAACTAACATAATACTAAATGTCAAGTATATTTCAATAAAAAACTTATTCCTACCTAAACATTCCAATATCATACCCACCTGTTCCCAAGGTAGAACAGCTGAAAGAAACCCAGTGTACTGAATGAATCAAGGTTAGCTTGGAATCCCTTTGAGCTGCAAGGTTTCCTGCTCATTTATTCTCCATTGAATTCTATAGAAATTATTTGGCAATCATCACTGGGTCACTTCTAAAAGGTAAGAAAATGATCTTAAAAAGTATTTCAACATTAAAATATACCTAGAAAAAAATTTTAAATGGAACCATGGCTACACTTGACTATTGAGGTTTGACCTATGGCTAAATCAAATGAGTTGTGATGTAAGACAGAATTTGAAAGATTTAGTACAGAAAAAAGTAAAATACCGCAGTATTCCTTATATTGGTTACATAATGTTTTAGATCTATTGAGCTAAACAGAATACATGATGAAAACTGATTTCATCTATTTCTTCTTGTTCTTTTTAAACCTGGCAACTAGACACTTTAAAATTGCTTATGTGGCTCACATTACATGATTATTAGCTAGTGCCACCCTTGACAGTCTAAACTCTGCCATCTTCTCTAGCCTCACTGTCACTTTGCCAGTTACTACACTTCAGTCACCCTTGTTTACACCCCAACATGTTCCTACCAGAGGACCTCTGCAGTGGCTGTCTCCTCAGCCTAGAATGTCCTTTTCTCACATTTCCCCATGGCTTGTTTCTTAATCTCATTCTTGAATTCTTCAGAGGAATGTTCCCCAACCACTTTATGGATACAGTATTTTTACCACTCTACATATCCTTACCCTGTTTTATTCTTCTTCATAACATGTTGAACTGGTAATATATCCTCTGTGTTGTTGTTCTATTACTGTGAATATACATGGATGGATAGATGGAATTGGTTCTTGTGTTTTCTTATAATCAACTTTTTGGATAATGCCCAATTTTAAAAAATAAATAAATTTGCTCACTTTGATCTCTTGGCCTTCACATTTCAAAGCTGCCTTAGCTACTTCTTTACTTCTTCACTTGTATCACATCCTCCAGTTAGGCTACAGAACTGGACTAGTAGCTCAAGGATGTTTACAAGGGTCTTTTACCTCAGAAGGGGCATTAACTTGCCTGGCCTTCCAGTGAAACTGAAAGTCACTCAGTTATGTCCAACTCTTTGTGATCCCATGGACTGTAGTCTGCCAGTCTTCTCTGTCCATGGAATTCTCCAAGCAAGGATACTGGAGTGGGTAGCCGTTTCCTTCTCCAGGGAATCTTCTCAACCCAGGGATGGAAGCCAGGTCTCCTGCATTTGCAGGCAGATTCTTTACCGTCTGAGCCACCAAGGAAGCTGCCAGTACCAAGGTGTTCCCATCATCTCTCATTCACAGGTGCCTGAGTTTTCTTTTCTTCTGTGTCCTCTACTTTCAGTGACAGCAGAGGGCAGCAGAGTTCTTTCCACAGGATGCATTATGAGCAAAGACCAACAGTCTCTGGACTGTGCATAAAAAAGCCCCCTTCAGAGAGAAATTGCTAATTAGTCCTATTATGTCTAAGATGAGACTTACTGAAATGACATATTTTCTTCCATCTCTAATACATAGATTGAAACTTCTGAGGGAGGAAAGTCTGCATATTTGGAAGTTAGAGTATTTTTGCAACCTTGTCAGGAAAAAAAAAAAAAAAAAAAATCACAGTCTTAATGTTCCACAACCTCCTTATTGAATTATTTTATCTTAATTCTTATTTCCTTCTTTCCATTGTATTTAGTTTAAGAGTTTTCTGAGAAACTATAGCACTAGAGTAAGTTGATATTTGGCAGATTTGCATGTATTTGGCCTACATCTCATTCCTGGACTTTCAGGAATGAAAGCTGGCTCCTTGTGGTATGTATTTCTGAATTCATCTATACTGATTTCACTGAAAGGCAGGTGATTTTAATTCTAACTTTCCATATGACCCAGATATAAAAGTCTGCATTAATCCATTACCACTACAGCATTGGAAATTCTCAATTGAAAAAAATATATATAGAATAATTAATAACTCATTTCTGGGGGTAAATTTTCCACTAGATTTCCCAAAAGTAATTTTAAAATCCAATAGGTAGTGAGGGTGTTGGTAAGGAATTACTAAGTGTCGTGGCCCATCAGTGATTTTAGAATTAACACTTAGCTGGAAGCTTCAGTAAACCAGCAGCTTAAGGGTGTTTTACCTGTTGGATTTATATAGTTTTTAAATTTTCATTACATTTACTTTAAAAAATCACAATTATTTCTTCATCTCTGTATTTCAGGGACCAAAAAAATGGCTTAGAAAAGACCACTTGACCTTGGCATGTTGCTCATGAAAGTTAGGAGCTGGTAACTTAGCAGCTTCTTCCACTAGCTGTACTCAGTAGGTTTCCACCTAGAAACTGTTGTTTGTTGTCTCAGTAACGGCATTTTGATTTATAACTGAATTTATTCTGAAATTACATCCTACTGTTTTGCTACCTAGTAGTTACACAGATGTCTGCTATCATGTTCTGGTAGCTTTTATTGTGAATGTTACACTCTCAACAAATTCTGTTTAGGAAAAACAGGTCCAAGTGTGTAGGGCCCAGAGGAGAGAAACTTGACTTTGTTAAGTCACAATCATAGTTATTATACCAATAGCCACTGGAAGATTGTTGCTGTTTATGGTCACACAAATCAGTCTCAGCTGGGATTGTCTGGGCTTTGTCTGAATTTGATACTTAACTTTGAACTCTAAGTTTTGAAAATTTCCATTCAGTCTCAGGAATATAACCTTAGGAAATTGGATTCTCAAGAGATGGCAGGAGATAGTGTTGAGCATGCCTTTTAGATATAAAATAGGATTAAAGAGCTTCATCCTGTTGAAATTACTTACCATTGGAGTCTCTGAATACAAATAGACTCCTAAAAGCAGTGTAGCTTAAAGCAGCCATAGAAAGGAGAACAAGAAAGGACTTCTATTATTATACATATGAGATACTGAGAAAGAGATGAGAATAAACTACAAGGAAAATATAAAATAGATGTGGGACAGACATTCCATTTTGAATGTATAAAGATAAGTCAGGGGCAAATTCTATTTTCACTTATAGTATCTCTATGCAATATGCATAACCAACCAACTCTTACTCAAAAAACTAATTCTGATTTAAGAGACAGGAAAAAGATCTTTGCATCCTGAATTTGTCCTTGTAGTGAGAAAGAAGTGAATTATAATCATAACTCTTACTGATAGACATGAAGTCAAGACACTGAAGTATACATTTGATAAAAATACAATGAATATTTCTTTGTGCCAAATACGGTGCTAAGTATTGTGGGTACAAAAACGAGCAGGAAGGAGAAAGACAGCCTCTGGCCTGGAGGACTTCAGTATTTGAAGGAAGAGACAGAACAACTAATTTAATGCATTTATTGAACAATCACAGTACACTATGAGAGTATGGGCAAAATGCTGTAATAATGAGAACTAAGAGGAAACAACTTCTCGAAAACAAATCTTACATATGTACCTATTCAAAACAGTTTGAAAATAAATCAGCATACCAATACACAAATACAAAGGTTAGGCAACTTGTTTTGTAACCTCAAATTACTTTTGAGTATGATTTGTTGTTGCTTAGTCGCTCAGTCCTGTCCGATTCTTTGCAACCCCATGGACTGCAGCACACCAGGCTTCCCTGTCCTTCACTATCTCCCGGAGTTTACTCAAACTCATGTCCATTGAGTCAGTGATGCCATCCAACCATCTCATCCTTGGCTGTCCCCTTCTCCTCCTGCCCTCAATTTTTCCCACCATCAGAATCTTTTCCAGTGAGTCAGCTCTTCGCAGCAGGTGGCCAATCTAGAGGAGCTTCAGCATCACATCTTCCAATGAATAGTCAAGGTTGATTTCCTTTAGGGTTGACTGGTTTGATCTCCTTGCTGTCCAAGGGACTCTCAAGTGTCTTCTCCAATACCACAGTTCAAAAGCATCAATTCTTTGGCACTCAGCCTTCTTTATGGTCCAACTTTCACATCCATTTGTGACTACTGGAAAAACCATAGCTTTGAGTATACCAACCTTTGTCAGCAAAGTGATGTCTCTGCTTTTTAATATTGACTAGATTTGTTACAGCTTTTCTTCCAAGGAGCAAGTGTCTTTTAATTTCATGACTGCTGTCACTGTCCACTGTGATTTTGGAGCCCAAGAAAATAAAGTCTGTCACTGTTTCCATTTTTTCCCCCATCTATTTGTCATGAAGTGATGGGACTGAATGCCATGATCTAAGCTTTTTGAAAGTTGAGTTTTAAGCCAGCCTTTTCACTCTCCTCTTTCACCTTCATCAGGAGGCTCTTCAGTTCCTCTTCACTTTTTGCCACTAGGGTGGTGTCATCCGCATATCTGAGGTTATTGATATTTCTCCCAGCAATCTCAATTCCAGCCTGTGAGTCATCCAGCTTGGCATTTCACATGACGTGCCCTGCAAAGAAGTTAAATAAGCAGGGTGACAACATAGAGCCTTGACACACTCCTTTCCCAGTTTTGAACCAGTCCGTGGTTCCATGTCAGGTTCTAACTGTTGCTTCTTGACCTATATGCAGGTTTCTCAGGAGACAGGTAAGGTGGTCTGGTATTCCTGTCTCTTTAAGAATTTTCCACAGTTTGTTGTGATCCACACAGTCAAAAACTTTAGTGCAGTCCATGAAGCAGAAGTAGATGTTTTTCTGGAATTCTCTTGCTTTTTGTATGATCCAACCAATGTTGGCAATTTGATCTCTGGTTCCTCTGCCTTTCCTAAATCCAGCTTGTACATCTGGAAGTTCTCAGCTCACATATAGTTGAAGCCTAGCTTGAAGGATTTTGAGCATTAGCTTGTGAGCATGTGAAATGAATGCAACTGTGCAGCAGTTTGAGCATTCTTTGGCATTGCCTTTCCTTGGGATTGGAATGAAAACTGACCTTTTCCAGTCCTATGGCCACTGCTGAGTTTTCCAAATTTGCTGACATATTGAGTGCAGAACAGTTTTTGAGGATGATTATTTCTCTGTCATGACAGCCCTTATATGGTTGACCTTTGAACAATGAGGGGATTGGGGGACCAACCCTCCTGGCAATGGAAAATCTGCCTATAACTTACAGTTGGCCCTTCATGTCCGTGGTTCCTTTTGAACCCGCAGTTGTACATTAGTGGATTCAGCCAACACAGAGGTGTGGTACTGCCTTGTTGACTCTTGAAAAAAAACCTGCTCTTAAGTGAATCCTCGCTGTTTAAACCCATGTTGTTCAAGGGTTAACTGTAGGGTTTATGGCTATTTGGGACTCCAATTGTGTTGAATCACTATAAGTCTCTCTCACAAAACATAGTTCTCTTATTCTGGCATACTTCCATAGCACCTAACTCTAGGTCAGCATTTGATAAAAATTTTAGAGCTAAATTAAGTTTGAATATGTTCTTATGGGGCAGATGAAATGGAAAAAGAGGTTACTCATTGGTAATATCTGAAGCAAAACTGGATAAGTACTTAAAGAAATGAAGATTATATGTATTTAAACCTTGCATATAGTCATCTACACAGACTCTACATTAACTATACGATTTATAACTAAAAATGTAACCTTACAATTTCTATCACTTGATACATATTTAGGGGGTTTTTATAGCAGAAAATATATATCTAGTAACTAAAAAATAGAAATATCTGATATTAGGTGAATTAATTTAAGACATTTTCTTCCTAATACAAATGGGACCAGCTTACAAAGCATAGATTTATCTACAGTGTTCTGGTCTTAGGTAAAAATGAAGTCTTTTAAAGTCTTCAGATTTCATAATAAAGTCCCCCCCCCCCCCCCACCTTAGAATTGATTATGACTTTTCATAGGGATAGCTGCATTTCTAAGCTTTGCTTAACTGGGTTTTTTTGTTTGTTTGTTTGTTTTTTAAAAGCCCTATCTAAAGTATCAGCAGGCAGATAGGCATTTGTTTTGGGAGGCAAGGTGGGTCTCCCTGGCAACTCCCCTCCTAAATGACATCTCATAGATACATGCTAAAATGATCCAAATGAGACCTGGACTTCCCAAATGGTTCTCTGTTTTTCTAAAACAGCAGGTCTTAGACCAAAAGTTCTCCATGCAAGAAGCTGATTGAACCACCATGTAACCACTGGCTTCCCTCTGCCCAAAGCCACAAGTAATTAACTGCCCATGATAATCACAGCACTTTGTACTTGCAGCAAACATGATCTCATGTGACATGAGTAACATCACAGCCTACCTGGCAAATCTCCGCTTGGAGATCCAGAACCAGCTGACAGAGTTTACAAGAGATGAAAAACATGAACTTACAGATAAGCACAAACAGTCCACCACTAACTAGTGACGTTGGTCTCATTTTGTAGTTTTTTCCCCTCTAGGCATGGTGTTTTATAAAACTAGAGAAGATGCTATTTATTTCATGGACCCAAACTCTGTGGGTAATTTAACTTGCTAACTAGCGGAAATCATCACCCATTCAGAGCAGGCACCAGCAACAATGGATTTCCAGTGAGTCTGTTACTGGCAGGATTTGAGAATGCCTCTGTTTCTGAATTCTGAAACAAAGATTTAATGAGCTCCTGCTGCTCTGAAGATACAGTATTCAAAGCTCAGGGTTCCAAAAAATAAATATAAGTCTACGTTTAAAAAAAATTTACAGTCAACTTGCAGAGGCTACTAAGTACACAAAAATTTAACCAGTGTTTGGAGACATATTTAATAATATGATAGACTGGAAAGTCAGATCGAGGCGGGCAGGGATTTCTGTCTGTCACTGCTGCATCCTCAGCTCCTAACACAGTAACAAGCACATATTTAGTGCTCCATAAAACATTTTTTTTTTCATGAATGAGTCGCACAGGCAATGGGTATCATGGGATTTAGGGGGAGAGAGCTGCATGAATGAAGAGGTCATCAAAGACATCATGGATGAGGCGATATGCCATCCAAGCCTTAACATACATAGAGTTAGGTGAGCTTATTAAATTTAGTATATCATTTATTCAGTGTCTCCTATACAGCAGGGTACTGGTGGGGAGGGGAGAGCAAAAACCAAATCCCTCACTGATCTAGGATGAGCCTGAGAGTTTCACTCTGAGGCTAAAAGCCAGTCCTCTTTGCCAAATACTGCTTATCATTCAAAACATGCACAGAAAAGCAAAAGAGTGAAATAATTAAGAAGTCAGTAGTCTGAAAGCAGATGGTGTAGCAGTAGAAAAAGAGAGGGTACACTGTTTCTTTCTTGCCTGCCATTTCCTTTCATTTCTTGCTAAACATGGTTCAAAAGTCCTGGGAAGGGGTGGAAATGCAGAGGGACAAAAACGCTGCCCTTTTTGTCACTGTGTGCTGAAGGGATTCCCTCTGCCTGTGTTTTCCAGCCTAGAGGCTGGATATACATTAGGCACGGTCGTCTGAACATCACCGTTGTCTAATGCTTAACCTCACTGCCCTCTCCTCTCTCTCAACCCATTCGCAGCTGCCACCTTGAAGTGAACTGTCTGCATTCCCGGGAAATCAACATACTGTTCTTCATCATTTCTCTTGCAAATATAAAAATTACCCTGACCCTGGCCAGTCAGGACATAACTGCAAGACTAGAAAAACAGACACTGAGAGGAGGTCTGAAATCTTTCCACCACCTGCTCCTTAAGTAGGAAAGCCATGCAAGGTGCTGGGTCTCTGATGGTAGAAATCTCACCATTCTTAACTGATATCTGGCATCTTTGCTGTGTAGGATTCCTTGATGGCTCAGCTGGTAAAGAATCCACCTGCAATGCAGGAGACCCCGATAGGATTCCTGGGTCGGGAATATCCCCAAAAGAAGAGATAGGCTACCCACTCCAGTGTTCTTGGGCGTCCCAGGTGGCTCAGATGGTAAAGAATCTGCCTGCAATGCTAGAGACCTGGGTTCAATCCCTGGGTTGGGAAGATCCCCTGGAGAAGGGAATGGCTATCCACTCCAGTACTCTTTCCTGGAGAATTCCATGGACAGAGGAGCCTGGTGGGCTATAGTCTGGGGTCTCAAAGAGTCGGATATGACTGAGCCGTTCTCAAACTTTAGCTGTAGCAAATTAGCGCACATTATTGTTTCATGTTGCTGGACTCATGTTTAGAGGAAAAAACCCCAAAAGCATGTGTGTGTATGTGTATATATATTTATGTATATATACCCATACATATATATATCTTTTGACTTCACTGCCTCTGTTTGTTGGCTTCACTTGCAAACATGGTGAATTCAGGAAGCTTCTGTGACATACAGTTTTGCTCTGAGCTTCAAGGTTCAGAGACCTTGGCTGAATCTGGGCACTACAAGAAGTTAAACCATCTATGCTTCCATCTACATGTTGAGGGATGTCAAAACATACCTCAAAGCATTATTTTGTCAAATAGACAACAGGATCACCCCCTCAATGTGTTGCTTACAGTCCCTGAGGTAGTGCACATATTAATATGTTAGCTATTCCTATAACTATTCTCCTCTGTTTCCCAGTTTTGAGCCTGACATCAAATTAATCATCTTAGTCACACTTTATTAGTCTAATTACTTAGGCCAAACACCTTAGGGTAGACTTTCTCACTCAATGTATGGCACTTTGAACCAGATAATTCTTTGTTGTGGAGGGATCTCCTGTGCCTTTTGACATATGTCCCCTGGGGGGCAAAAGCATCCGTGGTTGAGAACCACTGTGGTAGGGTCATTCTTGACTTTTCTCTTTTTTGTACACTTTGGTACCTACAAACCCCATTTGTACCAACAAACCCCATTAACTCTACTTTAAAGACGACTTTCTCTTACTCTCTCTACTCTTCCCTCCCTCACCTAAGCTACAAAACATCTTTCTTCATTTCTGTGTCAGTCTCCTTGCCAGTCCGTCATCCCCTAGCCCTCATCTCTACCCTCATTCAATTCCAACTACAGTGGCCTCCTGGTTGCCCCTTCAACACAACAGAGAGGCTTTGCAATCTCCTTTTGTTCTTGCAAAACTGAAACTCTCTATCCATTAAACAGTGCCTCTTTTCCCCAGCTTCTGGCAACCACCATTATACTTTTTGTCTTTATGAATTTGACTACTTTTGGGTAGCTCTTATAAGGGGAATCACATTACTCTTTGTCTTTCTACAACTGGCTTATTTCGGTTAACGTAATGTCCTCAAGGTTCAATGATGTTTCAGAATGCCCTTCCTTTTTTTTTTGCCCTTCCTTTTTAAGGCTGAATATATTTCATGATATGCGTATGCCACATTTCAAAAAGTCCATTCACCTATCAATGGACAGAAGGGGAATTCTTGGATCAAACAGTGATTCTGTTTTTACTCTTTTGAGGAAATGCCATATTGTTTTCCACAGTGGTTGCAACATTTTATATTCTCACCAACAGTACACAAGGGTTCCAATTTTTTCACTCTCTCACAACACTTGTTACTGTCTTTGTTTTTGATAGTAGCCACCTTAATGGGTGCAAGATGGTCACTCACTGTGGTTTGGACTTGCATTTCCCTAATGATTAGTGATGCTGGGCATCTTTTCATGTGTATCATCACTGTTTTTAACTTCTAGAGTCCTCATCAATAGGGTGTGTGCCCTATCCCGGCCGTGTTACATCCATCTCTGTCTCATACCCATGTCTGTTTTACTTGATGTATCTTGAGGCTCTGAATTCTGTCTCAGTTTTTATTCACCTGGCTTCAGTTGTTAGTGAGGGAAGGGGCTACCCTTTTCTGTTTGACAAAAAGACAGAAACCTGTGGATTAAAGTCCATTTTTGTCCTTCTCTCACTGACATCATTCTTCATGCTTCTATAGGCAATTGTCTCACAGAAAAGTTACAAGAGTAAACAAGTGAATGTTCAAATTAGAACATTTACTGGTGAGACTTTCAGAAGCTCTCTGGGTAGATGACTTACTCAGTTGACTTATTTATATAATTTTAATGTAACACTCGTCAGTCAGATGTTCAACCTAGAACATGGCTTCTTTCCCATCTAGTTTCAATTTTTTTCTCTTTCCAATATTGCAGCATCTTAGCTTTAGAGAGTTACTTGCAGTCACTGACTTACTTTATCTTGTACATATGATCCATATTAATAATCCATATTAATTAGTATTCCATAAAGTCTGAAACAAGCTCATATGTATTCACTAGAAACCTTTCAAGAATAAAGACATCTCATAGTCTCATGATATTTTTTTTTCCATTTAGCACTGATGAGTTCCTCTAAGACACTCTGAAATATTTCTCCAAGAAATATTAAATTTTGCATATAAAATTCTGGACTGACCTGCCTTTGAGAGCTCATTTTAGTCAACACTTGCTTTCTTTACTGTGACTTTAAGGCTGTGTTGTAACAATGATCCAATGGTGATTATTCTGTCAAATGACAATACAAATTTGCACATTATCCTAAGCTTCAACAACACAGATGAGACTGACTGCCCAGAAAGGAGATGGTATCTTTACCCTTCCTTTCTTTACTGTCTTCCATTTTACCTAACAACTTTTAGAATTTGTTCTTTGGCTTCTCTATAAGTTGTTTTCTATTCCATGTGGCAGAGAGCTCCCTCCCAAATTCTTTCAGAGGTTCCTCTTCTTTTTGCAGTCTTTAAACATAGGTGTTCCTCAAGTCTCTGCTCAGTCTCTTACTGTGCCTTCCTGTCAATCCCATTCATCTCAAATTTCCATTTCTATCTCTCTGCATGCCCAAATGCATGCCACTGGCATGGCCTTTCCTGAGCTCCAGAAAGGAATCCCCAGTGCTGGTCAGGAATTTTGTCAAAATCACCTTATCTCAGTAAACCCAATCCTCCCCTATACCTCCTGTCTGCTTATAGACAAGTATCCTACTCATCTGAGTTTATAAAACTTAAATATCTTCTCTATTTTCATTTCTGTTGTCAACAACAAGAAGCCAGTACTTAACACATTTAAAGGAGAGAAAGACTGTTTTGGGTTAGGGAACTCAGGGAAGGCTCCAAGAAGTGACTTTGGGGGTGGACTTTAAAGGATATGCAGACAACTGTGCCAAGCAGAGAAGAAGAGTGAGGGAGAGTTTTCAGACAGAGGAGGAAAGAGGCAAAAAGGCCATGTTTCAGGAGGAGAAGACTTAGCTGGACCGGTTAGAACAGAGTGGAAGAGGAGTTTAGGGTCATGGAGAATCATGAGTTTAGAGTAAGAAGTTTGATTTAAAGTGAGAAGCCCTGAGAATCTAGCAAAGACTTCCCAGTTGAAGTAACATCATTTGAATTTACAATCTATTCTGTTGTATCTCACACTCTATCTTCTCTGAAAAACTTTCCATCCTTAAATAATCCATCTCTCTCTCTCTCTCTCTCTCTCTCTCTCTGATTCTTCTCTGTATTCCCCAGAATGTTACCCAGCACACTGGTAAATGTTTCATACATGAGTAAATAAGAAAATAGTACAAGTACAAGGGAGCAGTGAGCATAGACAACAAACCATTAAAAAATACATGTTCCATTTAGCACTGGAACTTCATAAGCTTTTAGGCTTTCCCTCTAGGCTCAGCTGGTAAAGAATCTGCCTGCAATGTGGGAGACCTGGGTTTGATCCCTGGGTTGGGAAGATACCCTGGAGAAGGGAAAGGCTATCCACTCCAGTATTCTGGCCTGAAGAATTCCATGGACTGTATCATCCATGGGGTAGCAAAGAGTCGAACATGATTGAGAGAATTTCACTTTCCAACCATCCAATGTCTCATTTAGCATCCTCCCTTCTCTCACTCAGCTAACTAGTCCTGTTTACTTATAATGTATCAGATATAAAAGAGTAAGGCCTAAAGAATGTACTTGTGGGAATCAAACATATGTGTAAACAAACTCTGAAATAAGCCACAAGAAGGATTTGAGAAAAAAATGCTTAAAGTGATAATGGAACACAGTGAAAAGAACAAGTTCTGTGGAATGATGTATGAGCCATATAGACCATTCACTCAAAAAATATCATCTCCTATGTGTCTGTCTCGTCACTGGCAGGATCATGTGTGGGATGTACACCCTGTTCCTAAGAACTCAGAGTTTGATTAATAGAAAAATGCTCTTATTTATTGGGCACTGCCATTATCCCATAAATCCTCACATAAAAGCCTTTATACAAAGAAACTGAGAAGCAGAGAAGACAGGTAATCTACCCAGTTGGAGCTGGGGTTGACTTCAAAGCTCATTATTTGTTTACTACACAGTGCCTCTCAGAACAGTACAGGGAACGATGTATAAAGTGTTATGAGAACTTAGAACAGGGTATAACTGGAGGGAAACTAGGAAAATCTGCCAGCAAAAGATGGGATTTTATAGCAGAAAAGCAACAGGATAGCTGTTACCTTTATTTGCTCTAATGAAAAAATCTTTAATATCAAGATCTAGTGACAGAATATTTTTCACCCATCCTACTATGTATTGGAAGCAGCACACAGATGCAATTTTACTGGGTTTTTTTCCATTTGGGCACCCCAGGTTATATGTAGAAGTGATTTAGGGGTGACATTTCCAGAAGAATTTATTTGCCCCATCAGAAGTCTGTTGCATGAGGCCTCTTCTCTCCCATCCTAATCCAACAGCAAAAATGCCTGGGGCTCAAAGTTCACTACATATTATTGTAGAAAACAAAGCCAGGGCTCTGAGGAAAATCAGCTCATCCTTTTCCCTCATCCAAGCATGGCTCAACTGGTATAAATCAATTTATTTGCTCTGGGTTTGAGAACAGACATTTGAGCCTTGTGTGTATAAAAAGCAAGTCACAATATCCCCAGCCTGAATAATTCATGTTGTTTGTAACGGCTCTTTTAAGCCTTTCTGTTAAACTTGAAGATTAGTTTTTTGGTTTTTTTTTTCTTCCTTAATCAAAGCTTATTTTGATTCAACTTTGAACAATTCCTCAAGCTGGATTGCTCAACTATTGGATTCCATATTCTGGGCACTTGGAAGCAGGTTGCCGCTGGTTCTTAGGCCTGCTGTATTATTCAATGCCTTTGTAAATGATAAATAGGTTGAAAGCCTAGAAGGCTATTTTCTAATTTCTCAAGGGTCTCTTTACCACCTAATTTTCTTTTCATCAAATGTTATTTACTGAGTAACTCCAATCAACAGCTTTGGTATTGCAGCTTGCTGTGATTTTAGCAGATAATAAATGTTACAGTGGGGAGGGTAAGAGATCTTAGCCTCAAATTTAGTAATACTGTTTGTTTGAAACTGACTCTGCCTTCATCAGACCAAGTCTCACAGGGGGCAAGCCCTTTACTCAGCCATTTTGGTAAGATACCCAGGGTTCTTATTGGAATCTCTAGGATTTGCCACGTGTGCAAGAGAAGAAAACATTTCAGTGATCTAAGAAACAATGTGATCTCATTTCTGTCTTGGAAATTGCTTTATATTATGTGTTTTACAGGCACACAGGCATATTAATATACAATCTATCAAAAACATAAGAACGAAGATGTTAAATTAATATGTCACAAACAGACTGGCAGGAAAGAATCATTTCTACTTGAAAGGAAAGTAGACTTAAGATGGGAAGTCACAGAAGGCAAACATGTACAAGGCAAGTCAGAGTAGCCCCTTCTACACCACAGTAACCACCATACGTCAAACTAAGCAGTCTTTCACGCTGAGCTCAAATGCAGCTCAGAATCCTTCTTGACAGAGTTCTCCAGTAAACAACTGGTGATCTTCAGCTGCTATGCCAGAGAAAAATCTTGGCCATTACTGATTTCTTAGGATAGTTATGTCCAAATGAGGGGACATTCATAAACAATCCAAGAGGAGGCCTTAGAGATATTCCCTGTTAAACACTGTAACAAAATAATCTAACCACAAATGGGGAGGGAGTCCATGTGATTATTTCAGAATTGACAAGGAGAATGCCAGGGTTCCTGTTGCAGTGGGCTTTCCATGACAGTTTACTGTGAATATTTTATCTCATTAATAGCTAGTTTATTGCATGGCCATCTAGTTTACTCCATTAACAGTTACTCTGCCTCATTAATAGCAAGCTTGCACCTCCTTTGAACCTTTTGGTTAAGATCTCTGTGTGGCATCTTTTGACGTCAGTAGTGGCATCTTTGACCTTCACTACGCAGAGCTTCTAAATTTTGTATTAGTCCCTAACTTTTATCTCAATATGCCTGAAATATAAAGAGCAGTTTTTGTTTCCCTGTGTGAAATGCAGGCAAACAAGAGATGCCACATTTTACCATTTTACAGTCTAAAAAAGGCAGGTATTTTTCTTTTCTTTTTTTTTTTAATTTTTTTATTAGTTGGAGGCTAATTACTTCACAACATTTCAGTGGGTTTTGTCATACATTGATATGAATCAGCCATGGATTTACACGTCTTCCCCATCCCAATCCCCGCTCCCACCTCCCTCTCCACCCGATTCCTCTCGAAACATCCCACCCTCGCCTTCTCCCACAGAGTTCAAAAGTCTGTTCTGTATTTCTGTGTCTCTTTTTCTGTTTTGCATATAGGGTTATTGTTACCATCTTTCTAAATTCCATATATATGTGTTAGTATGCTGTAATGTTCTTTATCTTTCTGGCTTACTTCACTCTGTATAAGGGGCTCCAGCTTCATCCATCTCATTAGGACTGGTTCAAATGAATTCTTTTTAATGGCTGAGTAATATTCCATGGTGTATATGTACCACAGCTTCCTTATCCATTCATCTGCTGATGGGCATCTAGGTTGCTTCCATGTCCTGGCTATTATAAACAGTGCTGCAATGAACATTGGGGTACACGTGTCTCTTTCAGATCTGGTTTCCTCAGTGTGTATGCCCAGAAGTGGGATTGCTGGGTCATATGGCAGTTCTATTTCCAGTTTTTTAAGAAATCTCCACACTGTTTTCCATAGCGGCTGTACTAGTTTGCATTCCCACCAACAGTGTAAGAGGGTTCCCTTTTCGCCACACCCTCTCCAGCATTTATTGCTTGTAGACTTTTGGATAGCAGCCATCCTGACTGGCGTGTAATGGTACCTCATTGTGGTTTTGATTTGCATTTTTCTAATAATGAGTGATGTTGAGCATCTTTTCATGTGTTTGTTAGCCATCTGTATGTCTTCTTTGGAGAAATGTCTGTTTAGTTCTTTGGCCCATTTTTTGATTGGGTCATTTATTTTTCTGGAATTGAGCTTCAGGAGTTGCTTGTATATTTTTGAGATTAATCCTTTGTCTGTTTCTACATTTGCTATTATTTTCTCCCAATCTGAGGGCTGTCTTTTCACCTTACTTATAGTTTCCTTTGTTGTGCAAAAGCTTTTAAGTTTCAATAGGTCCCATTTGTTTAGTTTTGCTTTTATTTCCAATATTCTGGGAGGTGGGTCATAGAGGATCTTGCTGTGATTTATGTCGGAGAGGGTTTTGCCTATGTTCTCCTCTAGGAGTTTTATAGTTTCTGGTCTTACATTTAGATCTTTAATCCATTTTGAGTTTATTTTTGTGTATGGTGTTAGAAACTGTTCCAGTTTCATTCTTTTACAAGTGGTTGACCAGTTTTCCCAGCACCACTTGTTAAAGAGGTTGTCTTTTTTCCATTGTATATCCTTGCCTCCTTTGTCGAAGATAAGGTGTCCATAGGTTCGTGGATTTATCTCTGGGCTTTCTATTCTGTTCCATTGATCTATATTTCTGTCTTTGTGCCAGTACCATACTGTCTTGATGACTGTGGCTTTGTAGTAGAGTCTGAAGTCAGGCAGGTTGATTCCTCCAGTTCCATTCTTCTTTCTCAAGATTACTTTGGCTATTCAAGGTTTTTTGTATTTCCATACAAATTGTGAAATTCTTTGGTCTAGTTCTGTGAAAAATACCATTGGTAGCTTGATAGGGATTGCATTGAATCTATAGACTGCTTTGGGTAGAATAGCCATTTTGACAATATTGATTCTTCCAATCCATGAACACGGTATGTTTCTCCATCTGTTTGTGTCCTCTTTGATTTCTTTCATCAGTGTTTTATAGTTTTCTATGTATAGGTCTTTTGTTTCTTTAGGTAGATATACTCCTAAGTATTTTATTCTTTTTGTTGCAATGGTGAATGGTATTGTTTCCTTAATTTCTCTTTCTGTTTTTTCATTGTTAGTATATAGGAATGCAAGGGATTTCTGTGTGTTAATTTTATATCCTGCAACTTTACTATATTCATTGATTAGCTCTAGTAATTTTCTGGTAGAGTCTTTAGGGTTTTCTATGTAGAGGATCATGTCATCTGCAAACAGTGAGAGTTTCACTTCTTCTTTTCCTATCTGGATTCCTTTTACTTCTTTTTCTGCTCTGATTGCTGTGGCCAAAACTTCCAACACTATGTTGAATAGTAGTGGTGAGAGTGGGCATCCTTGTCTTGTTCCTGATTTCAGGGGAAATGCTTTCAATTTTTCACCATTGAGGGTGATGCTTGTTGTGGGTTTGTCATATATAGCTTTTATTATGTTGAGGTATGTTCCTTCTATTCCTGCTTTTTGGAGAGTTTTAATCATAAATGAGTGTTGAATTTTGTCAAAGGCTTTCTCTGCATCTATTGAGATAATCATATGGTTTTTATCTTTCAATTTGTTAATGTGGTGTATTACATTGATTGATTTGTGGATATTGAAGAATCCTTGCATTCCTGGGATAAAGCCCACTTGGTCGTGGTGTATGATTTTTTTAATATGTTGTTGGATTCTGTTTGCCAGAATTTTGTTAAGGATTTTTGCATCTATGTTCATCAGTGATATTGGCCTGTAGTTTTCTTTTTTTGTGGCATCTTTGTCTGGTTTTGGAATTAGGGTGATGGTGGCCTCATAGAATGAGTTTGGAAGTTTACCTTCTTCTGCAATTTTCTGGAAGAGTTTGAGTAAGGTAGGTGTTAGCTCTTCTCTAAATTTTTGGTAGAATTCAGCTGTGAAGCCATCTGGTCCTGGGCTTTTGTTTGCTGGAAGATTTTTGATTACAGTTTTGATTTCCTTGCCTGTGACGGGTCTGTTAAGATCTTCTATTTCTTCCTGGTTCAGTTCTGGAAAGTTATACTTTTCTAAGAATTTGTCCATTTCATCCAAGTTGTCCATTTTATTGGCATAGAGCTGCTGGTAGTAGTCTCTTATGATCCTTTGTATTTCAGTGTTGTCTGTTGTGATCTCTCCATTTTCATTTCTAATTTTGCTAATTTGGTTCTTCTCTCGTGAGTCTTAAGGCAGGTATTTTTCTATTCTTTGGGCTCTAAATATGATAGTTCTTCATCCAGATGTTTATTTCTCTGTGACTTTCAGTATGACATTTCATAACAGTTATATAAAACCAATGCCAAACACTATTGCTTCACATGTGTTAAGTCTTAGCCTCACAAAAAGGCGTTGTAAAACTCTTTGAGAATTCAGGTAAGGACAAGACAATATTCCAGTTTTCCTTCTGACCTTGTAGTTTTCAGAATTTATGAAAAGCTGATTATAAGAAGACTAAAACTTACTTCAAACGAATGCTAGAAGATATTTTACCATTCAAGTTAGTAACATCAAATGTCAACTTTATGGCTTCACTCAAAAAGGAATGAGGTAAAGACAGGGACACACAGGTTGCCTTCAACACTATGGGTTTTTTCTAGTTGCCACCTGCAAATGAATGTGTGGCAACCTGTGTGTTGTCAGCTTGGTAAAAACTAACCACCTTCCCACAACTTTGTCAGACTATTTTAATACAGTGTTTAATAGGGAACTAACCACTACCAGCCTTCTAAGCTCCCCTGGGAGCTCAGTTGGTAAAGAATCTGCCTGCAATTAGGAGACCCTAGTTTGATTCCTGGGTCAGAAAGAGTCACTGCAGAGAGGAAGGCTCCCCACTCCAGGATTCTCGGGCTCCCCTGGTGGCTCAGCGAGCAAACAGTCCGCCTGCGATGAGGGAGGCCCGGGCTCGCTCGCTGGGTTGGGAAGATCCCCTTTGAGAAGGGAAAGGCTACCTACTCCAGTCTTCTGGCCTGGAGAATTCCACAGACCGTACAGTCCCTGGGGTCGCAGAGTCGAACACGACTGAGCGACTTCACTTCACACCAGCCTTCCAAGCTTTATTCTGTCTCACAGAGGAGACGTCAGGGACTGTATCCCCAGTCCCTGGCCCCATACAGTTCTAGATTACAGCTGGCCCTCAAGAAGAACAAATACAAGATTTGAAAGGTGAAAGAGAATAAGAAATCTTTATTTCCTCGGAGTAGTGGTAATCAGACTTGCAGGCTGAGATATTTCACAGCAGCTTCCCAATGAGCTGATGAAAACTATGCTTTGTGACTCTGCCGTGGAAGCTGGTGGGAGTTTCCTGGAGACTGGAGAACCACAGCAGGCTCTGAGTGAGCTCTACAAGCCACCTGCTTCAAAGCTTGTGGCTGAGATCTGTGTGTCATCCCCAATCTTTATGTCCCTACAGCTTCTAATATAAGCCCCTAATTCCTATCTATTGGGTTGGCCAAAATGTTCTTTCTGGTTTTCCCATGTCACGGAAAAATCCTAACAAACTTTTTGGCTAACCTAATAAAATTCATCACCACTGAAATATAGAGTGGCATCTCTTTTTTCCTGCCTGAACATTATCTAACATAAGTGAATGAATAAAATAATGAATACTCAGAATACTTATCAAGCATTATAGACTGCTCATCATATTATAAAAACAACTGAGAAACAGACATTTGTTGCTAAGCAAATACTTGAGTTTCCCATATTTCCAATCCTCTTTTGCAGTTGGTTGAGATCACGGAATTAATTCTGGCCATGAGGACTATCCATAAGCAAACTGATGGACCATTTCAGGGCCAAGGCATTTAAGAGCTTCTCTTGCTACCTCCACACTCTGTTCCTCTTTCGCAGAGGTTCTGTATTACAGTGGGTCAGCTACAAGATGACAGAGTTTCCAGGAGATGGGAGCTCTAAACATTACAAGCAGTGGAGCTACCTTGTTGATCTCTGTTGAACATGAAACATGAACAAGAAGGAAATCTTTGCCAAGTATAAAGTGCTGAGATTCTGGTTAAATTTGTTAACACAGGTGGCCCTAGCTTGGTCTGTTTCACAGGCACAAGACCTACTTAAGAAACAATGGAACCTGTCTTAAAATTTGAAACAACAATTTCACTTCTAACTAAAATGTACTACATTATCATTAAAAGAAATGTACTATATTATTATTAAAATAATCCTATTGAAATAGTGTATGCAGATATTGACACAGACACGAACACATACACGTATACGTAAAGTGTTAGTCATTCAGTCATGTCCGACTCTTTGTGATCCCATGGACTGTAGTCCGCCAGGCTTCTCTGTCCATGGAATTCTCCAGGCAAGAATACTGGAGTGGGTTGCCATTCCCTTCTTCAGAGGATCTTCCCAATCCAGGGATCAAACCTGGGTCTCCTGCATTGCAGGCAGATTCTTTACCATCTGAGCCACCAGGGAAGCCCCTATGTATATATAAAACATACACTCAAATGTTGAGAACTACAAAACAATTAGTCAATAAATGAATAGAGACACAAAAATATTCACACGGGGAAAATATAAACTCCAAACAAGGTATTTTCCTTCACTAGTATTAAAAATGCAAACCGAAATAAGCTGTCACTTTAAAGTTATGAGATTATAAGTTAAAGTGTCCATCTTAGAAGAACAATACCTCAAGTTGGTTCAGTCATAACAGGAAAACTTGCTCACCAAAATTTTGGTGGTGCAGTATAAATAAATGTTTTTAGAAAGGAATTTAGCAGGAAATGTGAAATAAAACTGGTCCTAACCTTTGCCCTCAGTCACACTCTGGTGAATACTTGAAAAGTGGAGAAAAAGTGGAGCTATATATATGAACAAGTTTGTTGCCAATACTGTACATAATAGTGCAAAAACTGAAGTAAGAGCAGATGTAACAACTATGGTACATTAACATGATATGATGCTATATCACTATTTAAAGGTAATATAAAGCAGGTTCTTCAACTATGCATCACAATTATACACTCCTTGGCCCCAGTCTCAGAGGATGTGATTTGGTGGATCTGGATTGGGAGCCAAGAATTTGTATTTCTAAGAAGTTTTCAGGAGATACTGCTGATGCAGATTTATTTCAACACTAGCAGTAGGAGTGTACTAAGTTGTGGAGTAGAAAATGGCAACACACTCAAGTATTCTTGCCAGGAAAATCCAATGAGACAGAGGAGCCTGGCGGCCTACAGTCCAGGGGATTGCAAAGAGTCAGACATGCCTAAGCAACTGAGCAGTACGTGTATGTGTTTTGATTAATTTCTTGCCAAGGTATGCAATGGCGCTTCCAGAGTAAAGAAGCTGGCACCTTTTTTTGACAATAGTTTTTAAACACCAATCTCAATTAAACTTATCAATGACAAAGGAAGAGTCCTTGTTACATTTGGCTCTCTGCCATTCATCAATAGGCTTCACTCATCTCATCTCCCTAAATGGTGTCAGTTAATCTTTTTCATGCATGATCTACTCTCCACACAGATGTACCACAGCAGATTAAACATGTGTGCATGTGTGTATATATATATCTCTCAATTAAAACTCTCCAATGGCCTCCTATGGAAATGTGAAGGAAAGAAAAAATTCAAACTCTAAGTACAGGGACCACGTGCCCTGGTTTGCTTGAGTCAGACATGGTTTTTACCTGCTGTCCTGGATTAGCTGTCAGTAACGCCCAAGTGATTCAGAAGTGTTTTTGTTTGGACAATAAGGATAAGGGTAGTTGTGATATTGTGATTTATAAGAAAAATATATGTTTGGTCTTTGCCAAGGGTTCCTGAACCATAGTTCACCAAACCCTTGGATTCTTAAGTAGGGGAAGTGATGAAGCTGTCTCTTACCATGTTAAAGAGATCAGGGCCCCACCTAGGACAGCAATTGCCTGCTGGAAGAATTAATCATGTTAGATTCCATCCATTACTCCCCTCACCACACCCACTCTCCTCCACCCATGATCCCCAAGGGGGGCGGAGAGAGGGCTGGTGGTTTATTTAACCAATCACGACTATGTAATGAAGTCTCCATAAAAGGACAAGGTGTGGAAAACTTCCAGGTTGGAGAACATGTGGAAATTTGAAGACAGTGGTGTGTCCAGAGACAGCATGGGAGCTCTGTGATCCTTCTCCATACCTTGCCCTAGGCATCTCTTCCATTTGGCTGTTTGCCAGTTATATCCTGTCATAATAAACAAATAATCTGGTGAGTACAATGCTTCTGAGTTCTGCGAGCTACAGAAGAGTCCAAGAAGGGGATCTCGGGAACCTCTGTTTTACAGTCAGTCAATCAGAAGTACAGGTAATAAACAACCTGAACTTGCAACTGGCATCTGAAGTTCAAGGGGCAAGTGGAGGGAACCCCTCATTGTAGCCCGATGCACAGGTAACAATCAGGACTCAAGACTGACTGAGGTCAGCGGGAAGGAGGGAATGCAGTCTTTGTAGGACTGAAACTTAACCTGTGGAATCTGAAGCTATCTTTGTGTAGATAGTATCACGATTGAGTTGAATCACATGACACCCAGTTGGTATCTGGAGAACTGCTTGGTGGTATAGGAACACTCCTCACTTCAGAAATGATACCAGGATTGCACTTAATAGGATTGCCAGATAAACTGTAAAACATCAAATATTGCATAGGACATACCTATAGTAGAGTTTTTTCATCGTTCATCTGATATTCAAGTTTAACAGTCTCTTATATTTTTATTTGCTAAATCTAGCAACATTATTAACTTCACACAATGGCCTTAGGAGTTATGTCCCTGCCTACCACTCTGTCCTCTCTGCACCCAGCCATACCTGACCTCAGACACCTTGAACATCCATACTCATTCCCTCCTCTGTATCCTGCACTTCCTCTCTGATCTCCCTAGATCATTCCCCTTCTTTTTTTCGTCTTTACTCAGCTGACTGCTTCTGATCAACAGGGTCTCAGCAAACATCAGCTCAGAAAGACTTTCCCCAATCACCCGAGTGAAAGATGGTCCATACCCTCTCCTCTCCTTCTGTCACTATCTAAAATTAACAGCAGCTATTTCCATGGCTGACTTTCTCATTATAACAGATATTCCCTGAGATCAGGAAGACTTGCTGGGGTAAAGTATACATGCCAGAGCAAAGCTTGGAATAGTCTATACTCAGTAACTAGCAATACTTTTGTATCAAAACCCTAATC
The DNA here is from genome assembly GCF_033118175.1 of Dama dama. Lineage (NCBI taxonomy): Eukaryota > Metazoa > Chordata > Mammalia > Artiodactyla > Cervidae > Dama > Dama dama. Next base: position 39,257,882 of record NC_083704.1, on the reverse strand, counting down.
TTGAGTTTCTGGGGACACAGTATTTTTCTCTATAAGGAGGGTCACACTTCTTTAGAAAGATCTAAGACTTGAATCTGAGCTATTTCCAAAAGTGCAATGGTTGTGCACGTGATAATAGTTTTATAAAGTATGTTAATCAAGGAACCATGAAAATTATTTAATCTAAGAAATTTCCTCACCACCATCAAATACTGATTATATTTCCATAGAAACTGACTCATTACCATGAAGCTGATAAACATGGCTGAAGGGAGACCCCTGCATAAATGTATTCGTCAGAATCTCCAATTCCATCTGCTGGCGGGAAACAATCATTTTAAAGACTGACACACAAAATGTAACAATACTGCATACTTCCTTTCTCTACAGTAGAATCAAAGATTAATAAAGATAATAAAAATAAAACTACCATATTAAAAAATACCAAGGTAAGGGCTTAGAAATATATGATGATAGATGTTATGATGATGTCTAAAATAAAGACCTAAAATAAATATTTGAAGTTCTTAAAAAGAACTATTTAGGCTGTACTCTGTTAAAAACATTTAAAAAGATGAGAATAATGGAATGATTCCATGGATGATGTATATGCATGAAACAATTCTCTGTGTATGTAAATAAACACATAGGTACACACATGTGAAGTAAATGAAATTTTGTTTTCTATTTAAATTTAAACCAAAGGTATGAAATGCTTAAATGGAAACACACCTCCATATTCTTGCTTGGAAAATTCCATCAGCAGAGGAGCCTGGCGGGCTACGGTCCATGGAGTTGCAAAGAGTTGTATGCACACACATGAAATGTTTATTTTCACATTCAAACACCATATTTTCATTCTTCTTTGGATATTATTTTAAAATAAGCCTCCTTTTCATTTATGCTGCAGGTAATTTTAAGGAGCTCACCCCCATGAGAATCTGAGCTCCATACTGACCTGCTGTCGAAACCAGTAGGAAGGCTGTCACCTCAGCGCCCTGGTCTCCCACGTGATCTTCCCTGCCCTGTTCCCCGCTCAGAATTCAGGTCCTCGGCTTAAAGAGCCCATTCAGACTATGATACCTGAGTCAGAGTTGGCTCTGCACTGATCTCAGAGTGTGGCTAATTCTACAGCCCTCTCTTGTTCTAGACAGCATTTTTATATTGAGGAGCTAAACCAGTTTCTATAATGCAAAAATGTGCTATCTGATAAGATTTTAAGGTTTAAGATCATGTAGTGATTAACTTTTTTGTTCTGATTTACCTCTTAGTTTCATTCAGATACATGTAACCTTACTAGCTAAAGTAATAATTTTCACAAATGATTTTCTAATTATGAGTAATTAGTTCATGATTATAGAAAGAGGTTTTCTACAAACTCTGCCTTCAGTTATGGTAAAAACTTCAGTGATTAAAAAGTCCAGTAAAATGTACTAAAGATAAAATGGTTTGGAGAAAGCAAAGAACAACATTCTATAATTTAATGCATTGCTCTTCTATTTCAGTTGTACTCTGGGATAATCAGTTGTTAATTTAAAAAGACCTCTGGGCTGAATACAGGGTGCAGCACGTGAAGATTTGGGGTGGCCTTTGTTTGACTCTGGATGATGGGATACACTTCTGTTTACACCACTTTACTCCCCAGTCAAGGCAAACCTCTAGCTGACATTACTGGCTGGAGACCTGCTCCAGTATTCTTGCCTGGAAAATTCCATGGACAGAGGAGCCTGGCGGGCTACAGTCCATGGGGTTTCAAAGAGTTGGACATAACTGAGCACACACGCATAACAATATATTTTAATAAAAGTTACTTGAATGTGGACTCTGTGTCTATCAAAATACCTTATAGTCCAAATTTACTGCCTTTTTTCATCTTATCTAAGTACTCATTGTGCACTGTGGCCTTAACTTTTGCAGCTTAAGGTATGACAGCAAAACTAGTATGATTTCTTTTTCCTTTTTCACACGTTCATTCTTACTGCAGAAGCAACTTCAGCATATGATTTTTTTTTCTTATTAAGTTGAGAACTTTTACCTTTTCACTTAAAGGAAGTACATTATGGCTTCTCTTTGGCACATCTGAACTGCCAGCATCACTGGTCTTGCCCTTTGGGGCCATTAATTATTATGTATAGTAAGAGTGACTTACAAGCACTGTCACACTGCAACACTTGATCTGATAACTGAAATGGTTATTAAGTGACTAACAGGCAGACATGCTGGACAAAGGCCCATTTAGGGCAAAATGGGGTGAGACTGTGAGAGATTTCAGTACCATACCCAGGACAGTGTGCAATTTAAAATTTACATAAGATGTTTATTTCTGGAATTCCCCATTTACTGTTTTCAGACTGTGGTTAATCTTGAGTAACAAACTGAAAGAGAAAACATGAATTGGAGCGGGGGCGGGGGGAATCTACTGTTATTTTGTAGACTCTCCTTCAACTTGTGTTTGATGTTTCCTTGTGATTAGATTCAAATTATGAATCTTCAGCTTGATGGACAGAGGGGGAACCCAGTGCTGTTTTCATTGCATCCAATCAGATGTCAGATGGTTTCTACCTGTCCCATTCTAAATGATACTCATTTTGATTCCCTGGATAACCTGGCCTCTGCCAAGTTTCTCCACTGTAAAGTTATTTGGTCCACCTGTGTAAATTATAAGTATTTGGGAGGGGGTACTTTGAAACCATGCAAATACCTGATTCTTCATCAAACTTTCTATTTATTCATTCATTTACTTGTTTCATATGATAATGGGGTTTCTAGTTTTATTTAATGGGTTATACTCTATCCTCATCTATTTTGATGTTCATACTGTCCCATATTTGGACAAAAGGAGTATCTTGGAGCTGACGCAGCTCCATGGTTCTTTGAGCACTTCCTCGTTTTCTGAAACAAGATATTCGTATTCATCTTCTCCTTTGCCTGTTCCAGCCTTGAAATCAGCCATTGCTAAAAGAACCCTTAATCTTTTTTAGTGGAGATTGATTTTGAGAAGCCAAGATTTCGATGCTTCTGCTGCTGCTGGTAAGTCGCTTCAGTCGTGTCTGACTCTGTGCGACCCCACAGATGGCAGCCCACCAGGCTCCCCCGTCCCTGGGATCCTCCAGGCAAGAACACTGGAGTGGGTTGCCATTTCCTTCTCCAATGCATGAAAGTGAAAAGTGAAAGTGAAGTCACTCAGTCGTGTCTGACTCTTAGCGACCCCATGGACTGCAGCCTACCAGGCTCCTCCATCCATGGGATTTTCCAGGCAAGAGTACTGGAGTGGGGTGCCATTGCCTTCTCCAAAGCTGCTTCATAGAGAGGAGCAAAGGCAAGGCTCCCAGCCCAGCCCTGTTGTGAGAGGGTCAGTGAAGAAGGCGCGGGGAGTCAGTCATGTCTGACTCTTTGCGACCCCATGGACTATAGCCCACCAGGCTCCTCTGTCTATGGGATTTCCCAGGCAAAAACACTGGATTGGGTTGCCATTTCCCTCTCTAGGGGATCTTCCTGACCCAGGGATCGAACCCATGTTTCATGCTTGTCAGGTGGATTCTTTACCACTGAGCCACCCTGCATGCCCGCATTCATGAATGTGTATATATACTGATTTTCATATCAATCTATATATTGAAAATATGAATTCACAACAAAACATTTAATTTCAACCCCATATCACAGGATTCATTCTGGTCTTCTCTCTCTCTCCATAGCTTTATTTTCCTCCTCTGACAGCAAGAAATCAGGTTTCCTGTTCCCTCTGTGTCATCAATTTCCCATCACCACCTCATCCCTCCAATATGGTGATGCCTTCCTCAATCCACTTGGGCTCTGTCTGGGCCACATGCTTACATGGAAGCCATTTTTACCAGATTGGGCTCTGATTTTGTGGGCCAGGCTACCCATGTACAGATACTTTACTCACCCAACGTGGGCTCTTGCTTCTGATGAGCGCCATTCCCTCTCCTGCATGGGCTCTGACACCAGGCAGACTCTTGGCAAGAATCCCTCCTCACTCCATTTGCACACTGTGACAGGCCTTTCAACTCCATGGATGCCCTTATCACTCAGTTTGGGTTCCCCATGCCTGCCCATAGCTGTTTGGGTGACACTATCACCTGTTTGGTCTTGAAGATCCCATACCAGGCCATTCCCTCATGCAAGGCCTACCCTGCTCTACCCTACTTAACTGATCTACTCTGTGGCCTGGATTGTTAGGAGATGGAAGGAAATAGAAAGAAAGGGTAAAGGAAAAGCCATTAGATTCTTTTCAAGGACTTACTGTGGTGATCATGTATCAAATCATCATACTGTACTCATGAGACTAATGTTATATGTCAATTATATCTCAATGAAAGTAAATAATACATTAAAAAAGAAACAAAGGCTAAGCATGTCCATTCTTACCATGGCTATTAATTATCTACATGAGAAAGGCACTGATATAATAAAGACACAAAACTATTTGTGGTTGAAAAAAGAAACAAAGGCCTCAAATTGACACTCTAACTGTCCATCTTAACAAACCAGAAAAAGAGTAAATTAAACCCAAAATAGAGAAAGAAAATAATAAAGGTAAGGCCAGAAATTGATAAAACTAGAAAAAGAGAAACAACATAGGGGGAAAAAAATGAAACCAAAAGTTCCTTCTTTGAAAAGATCAGTATAATCTACAAAGCTATAAGGGCAAACAGGAGAGAAGACACAACTTAACCAGTATCAGGAATGAAAGGGGAAATATTACTACTGATCCAACAGACAATAGAGAATAATTAAGGAATACTATGAGCAACTTAATGTGATTAAGATCCAAAAAATTTTAATTTTAATTTTCCCATTTAACAGATCTTGAAGATATTTAGTGGCACCACAACACATTTATAATAACTGCATAATATTTTTCAGTTTGAATTACAAACAGTATCAGTCTTCTACTGATGGACACAGAGACAGTTATAGATCTTTTCTTCTTACAAACAACACTGTAGTGTACATCCATGGAGAAATGCCTTTGGGTATGCGTCACATTTTCAAATTATAAAAGTTTATTTAGTCTTAAAATCAGGTAGTTCAAGTACAAAAATGTGAAATGAGGGCACCGTATCCTAATTGTGAATTTGGGCCACAGAATTTAAGGTTAAAAGGTCATAAGAGATCATTTTGTCCAAATGCTAGAGTCTGCCTGTTGTTGTAATTGTTCAATTGCTCAGTCACATCTGACTCTTTGCAACCCCATGGACTGCAGCATGCCAGGCTTCCCTGTCCATCACCTACTCCTGGAGTTTGCTCAAACTCATGTCCACTGAGTCAGTAATGCCATCCAACCATCTCATCCTCTGTTGTCCCCTTTTCCTCCTGCCCTCAATCTTTCCCATCATCAGGGTTTTTTCAAATGAGTCAGTTCTTTGCATCAGGTGGCCAAAGTATTGGAATTTCAGCTTCAGCATCAGTCCTTCCAATGAACAGTCAGGACTGATTTCCTTTAGGATTGACTGGTTTGATCTCCTTGTAGTCCAAGAGACTCTCAGAGTCTTCTCCAACACCAGAGTTAGAAAGTATCAATTCTTTGGTGCTCGGCCTTCTTTATGGTCCAACTCTCACATCCATATTATGACTACTGGAAAAACCATAGCTTTGAATACACCAACCTTTGTCGGCAAAGTAGTATCTCTGCTTTTCAATATGCTGCTGTGGTTCCTCACAACTTTTCTTCCAAGGAGCAAGTGTGTTAATTTCACAGCTGCAGTCACTGTCTGCAGTGATTTTGGAGCCCAAGAAGATCAAGTCTGTCACTGTTTCTGTTGTTTCCCCATCTATTTGCGATGAAGTGATGGGACCAGATACCATGATCTTCATTTTTTGAATGCTGAGTTTTAAGCCAGCTTTTTCACTCTCCTCTTTCACCTTCATCAAGAGGCTCTTTAGTTCCTCTTCACTTTCTGCTGTAAGGGTGGCGTGATATACATATCTGAGGTTACTGTTATTTCTCCAGCAATCTAGATTCCAGCTTGAGTTTCATCCAGCTTGGCATTTCATATGATGTACTCTGCATATAAGTTAAATAAGCAAGGTGACAATATAGAGCCCTGACATACTCCTTTCCCAATTTTGAACCAGAATCTGCCTAAATCTCTTTAAATAGGTGAAGGAAGGTCAAAGCAATTTATGGACAAGGCAAATACTAGCACCCATGAAAATCCAGACAGGGTTCCATACAGAAGTTGCCATAGGACCAAAGTCTCAACCTCTAGGAGGTGACCCTCTCACTATCTTCTTTGCACCACTTGCAGCTCTACCTGGTATGCACTGCTTACATTCACAGAACCCTTTAAATTTCATGATGTACAATTTACTCATTGACAGAGTCGAGACCCTAAAGTTGAAATCAAGTTAAACTTCTGGCTCCTCTTCTATGAATGTTCCAGCACTAAATCAATGACTTTGTTTTTAACACTTAATTATCTTTATCATCCCCAAATGCATCACATTCATGAAAGATAAGATCAATAAGAAAGAGGATGATCAAAGAAGATAAAACTGAAAACAGGATTTTAAAGATGAGGACAACCCATGGAAGAAGATAAACAACTAAAACAGAACAAAACAAGGTAAAAGTGGTTCAGAAGGGCAAATTACCTTGTAAGAGTTGAAAGAAAAGACCACTGAGTTACAGGAGATACAACAAACTGTAGGCTTAATCAGCTACAGAAATTTACCAGACAGGAACTGAAGTAAGAAAAACTTGGACATACCAAAATAAAAAGAAAAAAAGCACAGTCTTGGCTTGTTTGCCTTCTACTTTAAATATTTCAATGCATTAAGTTATTTTCCACTGCATACATGCTTAGTTGTGCCCGACTCTTGGCAACCTCATGGACTGTACCGGGCCACTCTCCTCTATCCATGGGATTTCCCAGGCAAGAATACTGGAGTGGGCTGCCATTTCTTTCTCCAGGGGATTTTCTTGATCCAGGAATCGAACCCACGTCTCCTGCATTGGCAGGTGGATTCTTTACAACTGAGCCATGTGGGAAGCCCCCATTTTCCACTAAATCTTAAACCCCAAACTGAGCAGTTATATTTAGATTGCATTAATTAGCCATTCCTTTAAATTACGGTCAATTATTTTTCTCAACTAAATACAGAGGAAAAAATAATGTAGGGATAAAACATAAGGTATATCCTTACAAGGAAAATCTTCCATCACACACACACATACACAAACAACTATCTTAACACATCAAATTAACAAGAGCCTAAACTTAAAAAGGAGATACATGAATTTTTCAAAAGTATTTAATACACATCTGAAATTGACCCTTCATGTCTCATGCCACAGAAATGGCAACCTGCAGTAGTTTTTAAGTAATTTTTTTTTTTTTTAACAACTCTAAAATATGCCAACTCAAGTTTCTGATGATTCAGCTGGTACCATCTTCAGGGGACCGCACTATTCCTTGTGATTTCCTTCCACCCTGCCCACTATAAATAGTCCTTTTATTAATCCTTCTTGAATTACCCTCAGTTGCAGTGTGCCTTCTATTTACTGCTGGGACCCTTGCTGCTTCTACAGATTGTGAGTGGTGTGCAATGCTCTTTCAGGGGACTTGGTCATAAAGGAAAGGTAGGGGTAGATATGAGTAGAGGGAGGAACAGGATGCAGTCATCTCTTCATTCTTTCAATCTGTTAGGAAATGTGTGCATTATATTATGTTACTTAAGAGTGCAAAAAAAAAAAAAGTCATATTTTCAAAAATTCTTACAATGACATCTGGCTCTAGCTTTACTTGTTTGAGATTAAGTTCTAGAGAGCTACTTCTAACTGGGCTGGCAAAGCACAGGAGAGCAGGTCAAATTCTGATCTTCTCTCCTGGGCACTGGTCAAGCTGGGCTCCTTTGCCCTTGTATCATGGTCCTTTTGGAGGCAGGCATCCTGTGTCTTAGTTTAGAACTGGGATGAAGTCTCCAAGGCCTCAGACACCACTCCACAGCTATTCCTCCAAAGTCAATCCATCCTGGGATATATGGTGACCCATGTCACCACCATATGCAGTCCCAGTAACCTGAATTCTCCAGGCCAGAATACTGAAGTGGGTAGCCTTTCCCTTCTTCAGGGGATCTTCTCAACCCAGGGATCGAACTCAGGTCTCCCACATTGCGGGAAGATTCTTTACCAACTGAGCTACCAGGGAAGTCCAGACTTTGGCATATATCTCATTTAATCCACCCACTGACAAGGCCACTGAGGCTCACCAAGTATGAACTGGTGAAGTCTTTGAGCGGGGCCCAGCCTTTCTAACACGTGTGACCTGCAAGGTTCAGAGCTGCCACTGGCAAAGCCCTCCCAGAATGTTCTTCCCCATCTTTCCACCTGGTAGAATCTTCTGCTTTCTTAAAGCAAAGCCTGGCTTTTTATCTCCCTGAACTTTTCCATGGCTACAGTCAACAGGGTTGGTTCTTTGTCTCCCTCTGTCCCCAGAGCTACTTCAAGGCCTCTTTGTTACAGTTCTTATTACTTGCTTCCTTCTTACATGCATTTTTGAGGGTTGTAAATACTAACTGCAAGATGTTTGGGAAACCAGGACTGAAGGTATATTATTCATCTTTGATCTTTAGCTCTTGTATGGGGCCTGGTATGTGTGATATGCTCTATCCTATTTGCTAAGATAAGAAAAAAAGGAAGGAATTTCTTACACTGTCCCACCACCATCTATGGCTTAGAAAAAACAAACACACACATATGCTTTATCTTGTATGAAAGTTTCTAACCAGTAGTATCTTGTCATCCCAAATAATGAGATGTGTCATATATACAACTGGGAATAACAGATAAGCTAAAAAGGCAGCAAAAAATAATATTTAATGAAAATAATATTTAAAGTAGTGACAAGAACATCATTCCATAATGATTCCAAAATTGACCTGGAACATAAAATACCCTGAATTAAGTTAAAAAAAGGAGAGCAACACAGATGAATTATTTTTATATAAGGAAAAAGATAAAGAACTTGCAAAAACAGAAGACTGACAGAAAGATTAACATTTAAGATCAAGGCAACATCTCTAAAATTCTGAAGCTTAAAAGCGGATTGTGCTTGTGTACTAAGTCAATTCACTAGTAGTGTCTGACTCTGGGCAACAATATGGACTGCAGCCCGCCAGGCTCCTCTGTCCATGGGATTCTCCAAGCAAGAATACTGGAATGGGTTGCCATGCCCTCCTCTAGGTATCTTCCTGACAGAGGCATTGAATATGCAACTCTTATGTCTCCTGCACTGGCAGGCGGGTTCATTAATACTAGTGGTTTATACTCACTTATAAAATGGATTATAGAGTGGATTATGATGATTCTATATTGTCTTTATGGTGGTTGAGATGAATAAAAATCTGCAAACGTAACACAATTAGGGTCTAAAATTGTCATTTTCAATGTTCCAATCTAGAACTAAAAGGAAAAATGAGAAAATATCAGTGGTGTATTAAAAATACAAAGTGAACAGTATTAATAAGATCTCACTTACAAGGTACAGAATAAAATTAACTTACTCTCCTCAACACACTGTGAGGCATGGTTTTAACAAAATTATTTTAGTTTTCCCTGTGTACAATTATATAAAATATCATACCACTGCAAAGCTAATTTATGTCAAATTGAGATCCTAAAATGTAAATTTAGTGTATCATATTCAAAAGTCAGCACTCTTTTCACTGGTTGCATTAAGCATAAAATAAAAACAGTTCTCAGGAATAAAAAAAAAAGAACTGTCAATTTCAGGAAGAAAAATACTGTTGACCACAAAACAAGATTTGTTTACCAAGGAACTTTAAGGTCATAATTTATAAAGTAAGAGAATCTTACTTTAAGGTGATAATTTGTAAAATAAGAGAAGCTAAGAAGATCATTTTAATCTTGCATATACTGAACCAGTTATTTCAAGAGTCTTCTTAAAAGTAACTCAGTACAAAACAAGCATATTTTTACTAAGACACTAAGTCCCTTACCTAATTACTATACGAGTGAGCCTGAAATACATGAAAGATGATGTTACAGAATTTTATCCAAAGAAAGTTCAAGAACCTTGGTACCAGGTAGTTAATGTTGCACTTGGAGAAGCCATTCTGTTGCAAATTACTTGATTAGGAGTTAACTTGAAAAGATCCTATCAGAACAGACTGGTTTAACAGATATTATTTGTAAACCTTTTTAATAAGGGATGTTGTAACCAACTTTGCTATTTTATCTTAAAAATTCAGGATCTAGAAGGAAGATAGTTATTTTAAATTCTAGTCACACATTCCTCTCAATACATTCACTAAAATCCATCCTGAACTCAACACCAAATGCCTACAGTCATCCTCTCTAGTAAAGAAATATTAGTAGCCGAAAAATAAGTGTTACGAAATACACGAAGTGAAATAAGTCTGTATGATTATTTATGTTTCTAAAGCATTTCTTGTTTGTTCATTCAATTCATACTTCTTGAGCACTTACTCAGGATTCAGGAAGTGTGACAGGACAGACAACAGGGCAGTAAGTAAGGAAAATTCTTTCTCTGTTCTCAGGCTTACAGTCTAATGGTGAAGATGGCAGGAAATAAATATTTGTACAAAAATATATTTCTTCCATGAAAGACGGTGAAATAGAAAGCTCTCAAGGTTTAGAGTCAGACAACCTGAAACCACTGCCTAGCAGTGAGCTTGTGATCACATTTTAGTAATTTTAGCAAAACAGGAATTGTGAAACCCACCATTGAGAATTCTCCTGAAGACTAATTGGAATAATGTCTGCGAAAGACTGACAATTTACAGGTATTCAAATCATTCTGTTTCTTCCCTCATTTCCTCCCTAATTCTTGTTTTCCATCAGCTAAATTTGGCCACAAAAATGTGACAGTGAAAAACCCTTTTTCTCTATTAAATTCAGAAGTTATTTAATAAAAAAAAAATTCACTTCAAAACAAAAACTAAAATAATTTTCGTAGTTAATGAAGAAATTATCTCGACTTTGAATAAGTGTATATTGAATTTTGTTATCAAGTTTCCAGTCCATTCTCAGTGTTCATCCATTTTCCCTACAATTTAAAACATTAAAAAAAAGAGTAACATTTAGAAAAAAATCTCCATAAAAAAAAAAAAGAGTAACATTTTCATTGCCTAAGGGGAAACATGATTTTATATTCAAAACAACAAGCACATAGAAAGCAAAGAATAAAACACATACATTCTGAGCTACTTCCTCTTAGGTATAAGAAAACCAAGTTCATGGAATTAAAATTACTTAGGGTTATGAAATCAATGTAAATTTCACAAAGCAAACGCAGTTAAGGCAATTATTTGTAGTTTATAGAATAACACTTTTTTTTTTTGCTTACTGAGGTTATTGGGTACAATAAAATGTTAATCTTCATTGGAAATGCTCATGCATATTACAATTTCTCCAGCTTTTAACTATATTTTCAAGACACTAGTAGTGTTAGAAGACTTGATCTTGTATATGACATTTTGGAGAATGACAACCATACTCTTCAGTACTGATGATGCCTTTTTGAACCCTATAGATTTAAACTCTGAGCATTTGAATTTATTACAGTCTATTTCAATATAATCTTCCTTGAAAGAAGGTTTAGCATTTTGTTTATAATCTAAAATTCTGATGAGGAAAAGAATCTTGCTGCCTTTTCTACTTGAGATGTAAAGAAAGAAAACAGATGTCATAACTTCAGAATAATAGCATCCTGTTGTTGGAAGGGAACTTAAACCAAATTCCTTTATTATATTGAAGAGCAAACACCGGTGGTTTAAAATCCTATTTCAAATAAGTATCAGAATCAGGACTGGAGTGCAACCTACCAGGGTGGATGGGTGGAGGTGTGTGTATGTGCACAGGGGTGGCAGGGGGAGTCGTAGGGTAATGTGTCTGCCATCTTGTGTTTGCCTCTGTATATTGTCGTTATACAGAGTCGCTAAGTCATGTCCAACTCTTTGTGATCCCATGAACTGTAGCCCGCTGGGATCCTCTCTCCATGGGGTTTTCCAGGCAAGAATACTGCAACAGGTTGCCATTTCCTTCTTCAGGGGATCTTCCCCACCCAGGGACAGAATCTGTGTCTCCTGAATCGGTAGGCAGGTTCGTTACCACTGAAGCCATCAGGGAAACCTCTCTGTATATTGATGGCAAATTTAACACTCCAAAATGTCTGCTCTACTGAAAGTTGGGAGGGATAATTTTACTATTTTTCTCCAAGTAGTTTTGCATCCAAGTTTTAGGGTTCACACATGTGCTTCCAGCATTCCATGAACATTAAATAATTCTTCTTTTTATATAATTTTAATTGTTTTCAAACAATAAGGAACAAATCACATGAACAACTAAGTATATTAGACATCAGATTTTAACACATTAGACCTCTTATATACAAATCTTTGCAGCTTAGTTAACCTGCTTTTCTGAAGACACTGGAGTAAAGCAGGGATCACAAATGACAACAGGGACCAAGGAGGTAATGTGAGGGACTGAAGGCAGTAAGGACGCAGCTGCATCTCATCCAGGCAGCTGATCTCTGTGTGAGGAAATACAGAGCCAATGTCAGCCACATTGATTCTCTCAAGTCAAGAACAAAACCCTGTGTCTCTATGAAATTAGGAAAGCAGAAAAAAAAATTACTAGTTAAGGATCCAACCACTGACTAACTTCATCACCACCTGTTCTAATTAACTGAGTTATTAACCATAAGGTGAAAATGCAAGTCAATGAAAGAGAAATAACACAGCATAAGGACCCAGAATGTCCTGGGACTAAAGGCATCGCCCTCATTTAAATTGTTTCATGACCACCTGCAAGTAGTTAAGTCAAAGACTCACTCTGCATCTGTCAAGTAGAGAATAACAATACCACCTCATGGGATTCAGTGGAAATTAAATGAGATAATACACACAGATACTGAGGCAGAGCGCCAGCCTTCTAGTAAACCTCTCATTACTATCATCATCATTTATGTGGGGACTGACTCTTCAGGAACAAGCTGAACTGAGTCAGTGAACTCAATAATCCAATACAGAAGACAAGTGAACACATTCTCTGTAAGAAAAAAACAAGCTCCAAATAAATGCATATATATTTTGGTCTTTTAACACAAATGTATCAAATGGTTCTATAAAACAATTTATCTTCAATGGACTTACAAGTCAAAAATTACTGTTTTTATAAATACAATAGTTACCTAATAAGGAGCACAATCATACACAGGAAGAGAAATTATAGGATGAGATTTCCCCAACATAGATTATCACTTAAAGCTATAGTCTTTTATGTAGTATTCAGCATAATCTGCCTGATTTCTTAAAACTGCAACTGCTGTTGGCCCTATTAAAATCCATAAAGGCTATCATTTTTAGATTAATTTTTTGGAGTCATTTGTATGAGATTTTTTATTTTTCTTCAGTATCAAATTTAAGTAATTTAGGAAGCTTTTCTTTCTCCAACCACATTACAGATAACCATCGGTTTCAACAGAATTGTTTAATAAAATTGTTTTCACTTGTAAGAAGAGACATTTGTTAACAATGGAAGATCAATAGCCTATTAGCTTTTCTGCTTCAATCAGACTCTCCAACCTATTGCGCTCTGTGGTGTAACCAGAAAAAGCACTAGTATATTTCAAGGAACTTATAGTCAATATAGGAAAATGAGGTGAAAATTTAAAAGATAATTTACCTTTAAAGCTACTATAAATTTAAGCTTGTGCATAAAATAGATCATTGTAATAGTAACTTAATCGAACCAATTTAAAATAACTTTCAAAAATGGATTTATATATAAGGATTTATATAGTGCTTTTGCTATTCAGTTTCAAACACATTTGTAACTTTATAGGTATGCTTCCTAAATAAATATAAATAAGTAAGAGTAATCATAGAGATAAATCTTTTCTTCTATAAAGTTTAGAAGTCAAGGAAACAAGCCTCCAGACACTTGAATAATACAATACTCAAAGGCTAGAGGAGACGCGAGGAAAATAAAAACAGAGAAGTTAAGGGCTTTTCTGTATCTGTACACAGGAACAGTCGCTATATTCTCCATGTGTCTCCCAAGAAAGTTCTCAAGTACAGAGCATCATCTTTTCCCTCAAAATGTTACAGACTGAAGGCCAAAGTTCAAATATTGCTTTGGAGCTTTCCAACTTCATTTTTGTCAAACCAGATAACTTATTGTATAAAAGGACCAATTTCTGAGAAGCCAGACGACAGGGACCCCAGGTGAAATTCTACTAAAGGAGTCTGGATTGTACTGTCACAGGGCCGACTCTGAAACTGAAGCCAAGAAGTTCATATTCATACAAATATCTGAAATCCACCTCGGTTACTTTTATTTCTCGACGCATTACATTGGAGTATCAAACCTCATTTTCCAAAAGATCAAGAAGTTGCCAAATTAAAAAAAAAAAAAAAAAAGGAAAAGCACCCAGAAGTTGACTAACGTTTCATACAACACAAAGAATACGCCTTGCAAAACAAAACCAAGATTCCTAGCCTACAGAAGAGAAAATGTTAACATCAAAAAAAGCGCGACCTTTCCCGGCGAGCAGCGCTAGGTGGCAGAAGAGAGTCGGGTAGGCGGCAGCTCGGAGCCAAGCTGAGGCCTGGGCTGCTCTCACCCTCATCTCTTCGGTCTCACGGAGTAGCTGTTTAGACTGACCTGATTCCAACCCGAGGCCACCTCATCAACCCGAAACCGTATGAGCTAAATACAACTCATTGAGGCTTCCACTGCATCTTATCTGACTGGCGGAATTAGGCCCAAACTGAAGGGACTAGGCTGGACAGCCCTTTCCCTCAGTTTAGCATATCACTAGTCACCAGACAGCGCCACATCAGTAAGAGAAACATGCCCCAGACGGCGGTTGGGGACCCTTTCCCCCCTAAAAAATATATCTATATGAATTACTTACAAATGCAGAATCTCCGGAGGAAGAGCTGAGAGGGCGCCTGCTCTCTGAGACGCCGGAGCCTGAACCAGCTCCCGCGGATCCGGCTTTAAGAAGCTTGCGTGGGCGACGCACGCCGGCGCAGTGGCTGCTGGGAGGCTGCTGGCGGGCCTAGCGCTGGTGGCGATCGCAGACCTGGAAGATGTTTTTCTAGTCGTCAAGCTTCAGTAGTCACCTGAGACACCTAAGCCTCATTTTATTTCAAAAACGTGAGGCTAATAACAGTACTTATTTAAAGGGTTGTTGTGCGTAGTGAAAGGTGATCCATGCAAAGTGCTTTGTTTGATGCTTTGTCTGTACCATGCTCAATAAATGTGAGCTGTGGATCCGCCCACCATTAAATGCGACAGGAAATGGGAGGAGGTCGATAAAGAACAATCATCATTATCACCGTTATTGTTATTAACACTCTCTTTATGTCCTCTTTGCTCCATCTAAACCAGCTGCATTGCGGCTTTTGCTGGCACGCCCTGTAATGTCTCCTGTCTCTTTAGAATTCACAGCTCTTGCTATAGAATCACATACAGTTGATTCTGAAGTCTGTGTGCATGCCTGCGTGCCAAGTCTCTTCAGTAGTGTCCAACTCTTTGTGACCCCCATGGACTGTAGCCCACCAGGCTCCTCTGTGCATGGGAATTTCCAGGCAAGAATACTGGAGTGGGTTGCCCTGTCCTCCTCCAGGTAATCTTAACGACCCAGGACTCCACCCCAAGTCTCTTATGTCTCCTACATTGGCAGGTGGGTTCTTTACCACTAGCGTCTCCTGGGAAGCCCCTTCTGAAGTCTACCTCTGCCATTTACCAGCTATGTAACTTTGGGCAACTGGTTTCATTTTTCTGAGCCTCAGTTTCTCCACATGAAGAACAAGGATAGCAATAGGACTTCTCTTCATAGGTTACTTATGATAATGGGATGACGTAGCATCTCATGCAGAGTAAGAATTCACCAGACATCCTTGTTAATAATTAGTATTTACTTTGCTTGGCATATGCTCTTCATCTAAAACCTACTTTTTCTTTAAGACTCAGTTATAACATCTCCTCCATTTGTCCACATATCCATTCTGTCATGTGAAATATATTCTTATGTCTCTTTCATACTCTTGGGGATTAATAAGTGAATTGGACTTAGCTTCTGAGCTTCAGGTATCAAGGAGCTCCTAGCATGGGAGCAGGAACAAGTCAAGTGTACATTGCTCTTAGTGTAATGTAGTGTTAAGTGATCAATGAAGCATTTATTTTAGAGATGGTGTTAATTCCACCCCGGGAAGAATCTGAGAAGGGAGACAATGTGTACCATTGTGATTAGAAGAATAGAGTTTTGTGTTACATTTGAAGTTAAAGCTCAGCTTTGCCACTTGTTAGCTGATCACTTGGGATGAATCATAATACTGTCTCTGAATCTCACTTTATGCTTCTGTAAAACAGAGATAATTGTAGAAGCCATGTGATTGGGGGTGAAAATTCATATAAGGATACACTTAAAGTGTTAAAGAAATGTTAGTAAAAGTTAGTTATTATTAGTAATGGTATTAACATAGGTAATATCATCATTAACACTTTGTGATGGGGATACTGAATATGGTTCTTGAATTATGAGGTGGAATCAGTTTAAGTTTGGGGAAAGGGGATGAAGAAAACTCAGAAGTGAAAAAGCAGAGAACATCTGAAAGAATCCGAGAGTGGCTCACTTTGGCCTCATCAAACATTAAAGTGTGTAGTTTGGGAGACCCCCCCATCCTGGTTTGTCTGGAATGATCTGTTCTCCAGGGAAGCAGGACTTTAAATACTAAAACTCAGTAAGTCCTGGGAAAACCAGTATGAGTTGATTACCCTAGACTTAGAGGACTGTGGCCCAGGAAACTAGGGTCTTAAAGGCCATGCCATAGGGGTTAGGCTGTGTTTGTACGCAATAAGGAGCTCTTGAAGTTCTTGAGTGGGGAAGTAACTGTTCAGACGAGTGTTCCAGGTAGTCTACAAAATGAATGCTTTCTCTGTTCCTTACCAAATCAGTATCCTTCTCATGGCTCCCCTACGGTCTGCTCTCTACCACTTAACATGTCATCTGTATTAAAGATTTGTATGTGTGTCCTCATAATTTTACAATAGAATCTCCTTGATACAATGTTTAGATCTTCATATTATCTTCAGTATGTACTTAATTGATTAAAACCTATGATTCTATGGGCTTCTCTGGTGGCCCAGATTATAAAGAATCCGTCTGCAATGCAGGAGACCTGGCTTCAATCCCTGGGTCAGGAAGATCCCCTAGAGAAAGGAATGCCTATCCACTCCAGTATTCTTGCCTGAAGAATTCCATGGGTAGAGGAGCCTGGAGGGTTACAGTACACGGGGTCACAAAGAGTCAGACACAACTGAGCAACTAACACTTATAATTCTATACAGCATAATATTAATTGACATTTACTATTCATCTCAGTATGAAAAGGAACATCAGTTTTCTGTATGCCTAGTCATCTTTCTTCTGATTGGCAAATCTACACATAAAATAATCCTCTGTAAAAATGTAAAAGAGTATTCTTCCCCTTTCTGGTAAACTTTTGAAATAAAGAAGTTTTTCTTATTTATTAATTTATTCAGTCATTCAGCCAGCAAATGTACCTTAGTGGTACTATGTGCTGGGTGCTAGACTGTGGCCTCAGATACAAATAAAGAATTAGGGTTCCTCATCTTATTAGGTGGCTGGTTAAATCCCTGTAAGGCAGAGCAACAGAGTATTCTCTGCAAAGTTCAAGTCAGCTGAAGGTCATTTTCAAATGCTTAACTACCCTCATGCAAAGCCCTCTTTTAGGCACCATAAAATCAACAATTGAGTAAAAAAGCATTAAATTATTTCTATGCATAAGGAACTGTGGAGGAAACCAATATATAGTAGTCAGTGAGATACTATAGCATGTCAGCTTTAGAACACAGGTCCTAGAGTCAGAAAGGCATGGATTCAAATCCCAGCTTTGCGTCTCACTTACTTACTTTTGACAAGATATTAACCACTCTAATCCTCAGTTTCTTCAAATTCAAAATGGGAACAAAATAGTATCTGCTTCAGAAAGTTGTTATAAGAATAACACAAGATTACACATGGAAGGCACTTAGTGGCCCTGAATATGTTATATGCAAGGAATATGTTCCTGAAGGCCTCGGATAATCTAAGACTGACCCAGACAGAGGATGCAGGGCACTTTTATCTACTGGCTACAAAGGGACTTCTTGGTAGTCAGTTCATTCATTCATTCACACAAGAATATAATCACTTGACTGACTAAACCTTGAAATTATGAGATCCTTGGGCTTCCCTCATAGCTCAGTTGGTAAAGAATCCTCCTGCAATGTAGAAGAGTCAGGTTCGATTCCTGGGTCGGGAAGATCTGCTGGAGAAGGGAAAGGCTACCCACTTCAGTAATCTGGCCTGGAGAATTCCATGGACTGTATATAGTCCATGGGGTTGCAGAATTGGACATGACTGAGTGACTTACACTTGGCACATTCTGGGTTGGGTTGGGTTCCTGGGAGGCAGACTCTGTGTGGAGGTGAGCATTTGGGAGATTTATTAAGAAATACTGTCAGGATCAGTACCTACAGAAGGGAAGGATACAGTTCTAAGGGCCCCAGTCAACCCTCCAGGATACTCTGAGGCTGAGATGGCTCATCTAGGGCATCCAGTATTAGGACTTTCATCTCCTTGTTGTTATCAGTTCTTGGAGGGAAGGGGTTATGGTCCTGAACAGGGCAGCTCTTTTCAGATGAAGCAGTCTCCAGAGAGACACTGACCTGAGGCCAGTCAGCTTATTTCTCTTCCAGCAAGCAGCTGAATTAGGTCCTCAAGTGGGGATGTCGGCAATGTAGCATCCCATCCACTGCACAAGTGACTGTCATAATTTCAGATGTCGTATAGCAAGTGAAATGCTATACTTTTAAGTGATATAATTTTGAAATTATATACATGACTACCTTAGTGTGTATGTTCCCTGTTACTACTATTTTGCTACCTTTAGCCACTTCTTAATTTCTCATCTGTTTGCAGTGTCTATCTCGTAGCATTTTGGTGAAGATTAAAAATCATATAATGTATGTAAGGTACTTTGCAAAGTTCCTGGCATGCAGCAAATGTCTGGTTTGTGTTAGCTGTTTTTTTTTATTAAGAGAAGGTCTTGGAATATAGAAGGACTCAGTAATAAATGGAGAAAAGGAAACTATGTTAAAATTCTAAAAGTTACATACTGACTTTAAGCACTGAGCCTGTCACTGGCAAAGTTTACATTATGGTATTTGACTAGTGGGTGTCTTGGTCTAGTCTTAAGTCAACATTAAATAAAGGTTTGGGTTTTGGCACCTAGTAGGAAGTCCTGGCCAGACTGTGAACATTCTTCTCTCTCTCTCTCTTTAAAAAAAAAAATTTTTTTTTCACTCCCTCTTATAAGAAGGGAATGTGGAATGTTAGAATGATACTCTTGTCCATTTGGGGAATGGACATGAAAATAATAACAGGAAAGGGACAGAACTAAGACCTACTAAAAGATCTAAATTCTAGTCACAGGGTATTTATCTATCAACTAGATTGTCATACCATTTTTTTCATGTTAATTATCTCACTTGAATCCTTAGAACATGTATTCCCTTAGCCAGTGACCAAAATTCTGTAACTGCTTTTTAATTTACTGAACTAATCAGCACTAATGAACAGAATGATAATCTTTCTTTTCACTGTCTAATGAAAGTGAAAGTCGCTCAGTCGTGTCCGACTCTTTGCGACCCATGAACTATATATATAACCCATGGAATTCTCTAGACCAGAATATTGGAGTGGATAGCCTTCCCTTCTCCAGGGAATCTTCCCAACCCAGGGATCAAACTGAGGTCTCCTGCATTGCAGGAGGATTCTTTACCAGCTGAGCCACAAGAGAAGCCCAAGAATACTGGAGTGGGTAGCCTTCCCTCCTCCAGCAAATCTTCCCA
The DNA here is from genome assembly GCF_033118175.1 of Dama dama. Lineage (NCBI taxonomy): Eukaryota > Metazoa > Chordata > Mammalia > Artiodactyla > Cervidae > Dama > Dama dama. The sequence goes on along the minus strand of NC_083704.1, from coordinate 39,237,961 downwards.
ATCCAGGAATCAAACCGGGGTCTCCTGCATTGCAGGTGGATTCTGCACCAACTGAGCTATCAGGGAAGTCTTAGGGGCATGGTTATCTTTTTAAAGTATATTTCATGTTCCTATTTGTAAAGGAAACATCAAAACCAAGCCTTCCTACTGTTGTCCTGCTCCTACCCCACCCCTAAAATGGGGTTCAAATGCTTATTTGGGGATTAGGAACCATGTCCTAATCTGATTGTGTTTCATTTTATTCTGGTTTGTTTTATTGATTCACCTAGAGCAGTGCTTGGAATGCAGTGGGTGCTCAATGAAAATCTGTTGCATGAATGAATGAATTGAAGAGCTAGGAACAACACTAGAGTCCTTATTTTAGAATCCTGTTCAGGAAGATGGAGGCATATGCAGGACGGTGCTGAGCTGTCTGAGTCACAGCAAGACCTAGGTCTCTGAAGTTTCCACTGCAATACATTTCTGCATTTCGTATTCTGGGAACCCAAGGAAATCTGCTCATAGCATTGCTGGACAGTTATGCCCACCCCAGGCATTCCTTTTCTTAGAGCTATTTTCTTCTCTAAAGTTAGATGGGCATGTTTTCCTCATTCCAGGCCCATAAAATAATTTTATTAATATCATGTCCCACTTACATTCATGCTTTTTTTCCTTTCATATCTTTGGTAAACTTTCTTTTATTTTTAAGGTATGTCAGATGCCTTCTTTAATGATTCCTTGTAGTTCTGAGGTTCTTCTTAATTACCTACTTAACTCCACAAATTTGGAATAGATCTAGATCATGCACTAGATGGAGAAATCAGGACAAGAGCAAGTTTGAGACATGTAAACCTTTAGATAAATTATTATTAAAATCTGTATACTCATCTTCAATAGAGAAAAGTACCTCCTGAAAATCTTCTGTGATTTTGCCTCACTAACCTCACTAACCGAATGATAATAACATTCTGGTGAATTTATTCACAGTATTTTTCTCTTTGACATATTTTCTCCTATGTTATGATCAGGGTGTACCACCCTGACATCTATAAATTCTACTTGTCTACTCAACATTATATGATAAGCATTTCCATTTTTAAGATATCCTTTATATAACGTTCATTGGCTGTACAATGTTCCATTACAGGCATACATCACAACTGACTTTACACTTTTTCTAAAGGTGGACATGAATGCTTTTTTTTTTCCCAGTCATTTGGTATTATCAGTCAAGTAGGACTGAATATTTGGGGTCACACAGTCTTTTCCATGTTTTGAGTAGCTTCCTTAGGACACATACCCAAAGTAGAATTACTGAGTCAAAGAGAATAGACATTTTTATGGCTCTTCAATCACATATTATCAAATTCTTGGTTGGGGGATAGAATTATGTGTTTAATAAATTGGAAGAAAGGGTAGCTATGGTGATTTTCCTACAATCACTATTGCCAGGCAACCAACTGAGTTCAATGGTGTGAACAGAGAGAGTTGTTTTAAGGAAGTGTCCACTTTTCAGCCCAACCTCTGGAGACTTATTAGAATTCTAATGGATCAGAAAATGATTTCTGAGAGATCTGCACTAGAAACTCTAGCTAGACTTCAGTGTTGACTTTTCTTAATCCTGTTTTGGTCTGTTACAGTTATCTAATAAGCAGAAAAAAGAAAGCTTTTCGGATAAACACATTTTTATGTCCTTCCTTCTAATGATAGGTTCTGAAGTTGAGATTTAAAAGAGACAGAATATCATGACTCTGAACATTTCTGTAACATTAAGTCACACTGTCAGAAGCCACTATGATTTAGAAAGAGGCCCCTGATCAAATAGGGTCCTCAGGGCCTGGGTTTACCCCTTGAAGCTCATAGAAGTGAGATGGAGAGATTCCTCTAGAGGTGGGACCCTTAGGAACACATCTGAATAAGTCAGACAAACATATCTGGATGTTTAAATCAGGACAAAGAGACTCCCATATATTCTTCAACCACACATCTAACTTTTGTGTAAAAAAAAAAAAAAACCACTTCCTTTCCTGCATGTTTATTTCTCAAAGCAAAGAAGACTCTGATGTCTCAGAGACCCACTGCATGATGATGACAGTGAGCTCAGCCCTGGGGGTGGGAGGGAAACTCAAGAAGGAAGAGATATGTGTATACATACAGCTGATTCATGTTGTTGTACGGCAGAAACTAACACAGCGCTGTAAAGCAATTATACTCCAATGGAAAAAAATACAATAGATAAAAAATTTATGCTGACCCAAAAATAAAAAATAAAAAGAACCAATAACCTCCTATCATTTGCACATGCTTTCCAGTTTTATGAGTGATTTCACAAACATTACCCTCACAAGAGCCTTGAGAGCTTAATACGTTTTGAATCATGATTTTACAGATAAAACAGTGACGGCTCAGGTGCATCTCTGATTTTCCTTCAGTCACCAGGCCAGCAGGAGACTGAGTCAAGGCTACAATTCCTGTCTCTTATCCCAAATCCTGTAAGTTTATTATTCCCTTCATCATAAAGAACCAATGACAGAAATATACTAGGTAACTATCAAAAATCCTACAGTCATTTAAAAGAAAACCTCTGAATATCAGAATTACAATTGACAGATGATAGAAATAAATAATAACAATAAAATTGGGTCAGAATATCATGGAGCCCAAGCCAACAGAGAAAACGGGAAAACAGAATATCCAACTTCCAGTTACAGATGAGCTACTTACTGAGGCCAAGGAAGACACTGTACCCAGAAGAGCTTGAGATGGTGCCCTGAAACACATCTTTTCCATTCAAATGGCTTGCCCCACAGCCAATTTCTCATCAATCAGAAGACAGATTATACACCTCACAGTCAGGTCTTCCTAAGTGCATACATTTTGTGCTGCCTTTAAATCATCAGTGTCTCATTTGGAATGTTCTTAAGATTTTAAGATATCTCTATAGATTATCTGAGCCAGCTCCTATTCTGAGAAATGTGGAATATTATGAGTTGGAAGGAAGTGAGGTCTGCAAAGTTGTGCCTTGTTCAAAGAGAGAGGAAAAAGAATGGGTCTCCTACAGGTAAGATGCTTTTTGAACCATGATTGAGGGAGAACCAACCTTGCTGTCTCTCAATAGTTCCTTCAGTTAATAAGATAGAAATGCTACCCTACTGGAAAGGTTGAAGCTCTCACCTCTTCAACACTTCCATGAAAAGAGAAATGAATTATCTGGCTGGTGAGAAGATGAGCAGTCTGACGTCTGTGGTCTGTATTTCCTTACTAGAAGACCTGGATGAGTTAGATGCTGTTCTGTTCCTGTGTGCACTCTCTCCATCTTCCTAGATTCCTCTTATGCTAAGAAAGCATTCAGAATTCCCCTTTGGCTATCTGTCCACGTTAGGGTCTCCAATTGGGCTTGTACTCTGGTGCCTGTGTACTTTCTATGCCAAATTCTCAGGTGGTTTAGGATACATAGGGTTGTTGGGGGGCGGGGAGGTGAAGGCATGCTTCATGCATTTACTGGCTTACTTAGGAAACTCAACAATTTCTAAGTCTTGACATCATTTACAGTTTGAACTTATTTAATTCCTGCAAACATATAAACATATAATAGAAGCTCCTTTAAATCTCTACTTAGCAACTTGCCGGATCAACTAATGCTCTCCAGTCCAGAGTTTCTCAATCTCAGGGCTTTTGACATTTGGGGCTGTATAATTCTTTGTTGTGGGAGGCTGTCCTGAGCATGGTAGTGTTATTTGAAAACTGGATTCACCTCTTGGTGGATGTCAAGCCATCGAAAGACATAACCAAGACAAAGAATGGGAAGAGGAGGATTTATTCCTTACAGTAATAAAGAAGGACACCAGCAATACTTCCCAAGCAGGGTCTCTCCAAATAGCACAAATGAGGAAGTTTTAAGTTAAGGGTACATGCATGATCATGAAAGAGTCTGAGCAGAGAAGTCAGCATAGAATTAGGGCAAAGGTCAACAGAGTCCAATTTCAGTGGACTAAAGTCAGGAGGGTTAGAAAAGGTCAACACCATCACCCCTTAGGTTCCAACTGATCTAGTGGTTCAGCACCTAAGTTGGGGGTGGTTTAAATTCTGCAAAGCAGCTCAAGAAAGTGCTTCAGGCTAATCTTTGTGATTGGGGGGAAAAAAACTGGGGATCTTGTTATCTCATTTATTATCCTTGCTACAGTTACTTCACTTGCCTTTGACCCTTAAGATCATTCCTACAAGACCTATTCAATGGCAACTGTCATGGGCGGGTTTGGATCACAAATGGCTTAATCCTAAAACGGCTTCGCTTATGTCAGAAACCTCTATCTGGTTCTTTTCCTTGGGGGATCCCCTACTGTGCTTACAGTGGGAATATTTAGTAGCTTCCCTGGCCTTCACTTACTAGATGCCAGTAGCACTTCCTAGTAATTACAGTAAACCTAGAAGAATTATGTTGCTCTAAATTAAAGTTTTTCAGATAATTAAAAATAAATAAAAATTTTCAGATAATTAAAATTTTATATAAATTATATATATATTAAATATTAAGTGTAATATTTAAGATACAACATTTAACTATAAATATATTAATTTAATTTTAGAATCATTTAAAAATATCTCCCACTTATATTAAAAATGTGTGCCAATTTAAATTTAAGGATGCAGTATGTTTGAAAGAAAAAGGAGGAAAAAGTTAGATCATGTAAATACCAATTAAAAAGAAACCCGTGTGTCTATGTTAATATATTTTTAAAATTAATTTATTTTTATTGAAGGATAACTGCTTTACAGAATATTGCTGTTTTCTGTCAAATCTCAACATGAATCAGCCATAGGTATACATATATCCCCTCTTTTTTGAACCTCCCTCCCATCTCCCTCCCCATCCCACCCCTCTAGGTTGATACAGGGCCCCTGTGTGAGTTTCCTGAGCGACACAGCAAATTCCCGTTGACTATCTATTTTACATATGGTAATGTAAGTTTCCATGTTACTCTTTCCATACATCTCACCCTCTCCTCCCCTCTCCCCATGTCCATAAGTCTATTCTCTATGTCTGTTTCTCCACTGTTGTCCTGTAAGTAAATTCTTCAGTACCATTTTTCTAGATTCCATATATATGTGTGTTAGAATATGGTATTTACCTTTCTCTTTCTGACTCACTTCACTCTGTATAATAGGTTCTAGGTTCATCCACCTCATTAGAACTGACTCAAATACATTCCTTTTTATGGTTGAGTAATATTCCATTGTGTACAAATACCACAACTTCTTTATCCATTCATCTGTTGATGGACATCTAGTTTGCTTCATTGTTCTAGCTATTGCAAATAGTGCTGCGATGAACAATGGGATACATGTGTCTCTTTCAATTTTGGTTTCCTCAGGGTATATGCCTAGGAGTGGGATTGCTGGGTTATATGGTGGTTTTATTCCTAGTTTTTTAAGGAATCTCCATACTGTCTTCCATAGTGGCTATATCAATTTACATTCCCACCAACAGTGCAAGAGTGTTCCCTTTTCTCCATGCCCTCTCCAGCATTTATTGTTTGTAAACTTTTTGATGAGGGCCATTCTGACCAGTGTGAGGTGATATTTCATTGTAGTTTTGATTTGCATTTCTCTAATAATGAGCAATGTTGAGCATATTTTCCTGTGTTTGTTAGTCATCTGTATGTCTTCTTTGGAGAAATGTCTGTTTAGGTCTTTTTCCCATTTTTTGATTGGATTGTTTGTTTTTCTGTTATTGAGTTGTATGAGCTGCTTGTATCATTTGGAAATTAATCCTTTGTCCGTTGTTTCATTTTCTATTATTTTCTCCCATTCTGAGGGTTGTCTTTTCACCTTGCTTATAGTTTCCTTTGCTGTGAAAAAGCTTTTACGTTTAATCAGGTCCCACTTGTTTACTTTTCTTTTTATTTCCATTACTCTAGGAGGTGGGCCATAGAGGATCTTGCTTTGGTTTATGTCATCAAATGTCCTGCCTATGTTTTCCTCTATGAGTTTTATAATTTCTGGTCTTACATTTAGGTCTTTAATCCATTTTGAGTTTATCATTGTGTATGGTGTTAGGAAGCATTCTAATTTCATTCTTTTACATGTAGCTGTCAAGTTTTCCCAGCACCATTTATTGAAGAGGTTGTCTTGCATCCTTTGTAAAACATAAGGTATCCATAGGTGCATGTGTTTATTTATGGGCTTTCTATTTTGTTCCATTGGTCTATATTTCTGTTTTTGTGCCAGTACCATACTGTCTTGATGACTGTAGCTTTGTAGTATAATCTGAAGTCGGGAAGGTTGATTCCTCCAGCCCCATTCTTCTTTCTCAAGACTGCTTTGGCTATTCGGGGCCTTTTGTGTTTCCATATGAATTGTGAAATTTTTTGTTTTAGTTCTGGGAAAAATGCCATTGATAATTTGATAGGGATTGTATTAAAGCTGTTTGCATTTGGTTGTATAGTCATTTTCACAATATTGATTCTTCCTTCCCAGGAACATGGAATATTTCTCCATCTGTTTATGTAATCTTTGATTTCTTTCATTAGTGTCTTATAATTTTCTGTGTACAGTTCTTTTTTATCCTTAGTTAAGTTTATTCCTAGATATTTAATTCTTTTTGTTGCATTGGTGAATGGGATTGATTCCTTAATTGTTTTCTCTGATTTTTTCATTGTTAGTATATAGAAATGCAAGCGGTTTCTGTGTATTGATTTTGTATCCTTCAACTTTGCTAGATTCACTGATCAGCTCTAGTGATTTTCTGATACTATCTTTAGGATTTTCTATGTACAGTATCATGTCATCGCAAACAGTGAGAGCTTTACTTCTTCTTTTCTGATTTAGATTCCTTTTATTTCTTTTTCTTCTCTGACTGCTGTAGCTAGGACTTCCAGAACTATGTTGAATAACAGTGGCAAAAGTGGACACCCTTGTCTTGTTCCTGATCTTAGGGGGAATGCTTTCAGTTTTTTAACATTGAGAATAATGCTTGCTGTAGGCTTATCATATATGGCCTTTACTATATTGAGGTAGGTTCCATCTATGCCCATTTTTTCAAGAGTTTTAGTTATAAATAGGTGCTGAATTTTGTCAAAGGCTTTTTATGCATCTATTGATATGGTCATATGATTTTTTAACTTTCAATTTGTTAATATGGTGTATCACATGAAAATTGACTGATTTTCATATATTGAAGAACCCTTGAATCCCTGGAATAAACCCAACTTGATTATGGTGTATGAACTTTTTGATGTGTTGCTGAATTCTGGTTGCTAAAGTTTTGTTGAGGAATTTTGCATCTATGTTCATCAGTGATATTGGCCTGTAGTTTTCTTTTCTTGTGTTATCTGTCTGGTTTTGGTATCAGGGTGATGGTGGCCTCGTAGAATGAGTTTGGAAGTGTTCTTTCTTCTGCAATTTTTTGAAAGAGTTTTAGAAGGATAGGCATTAGATCTTCTCTAAATGTTTGACAGACATCTCCTGTGAAGCCATCTGGTCCTGGGCCTTTGTGTTTTGGGAGATTTTTTATCACAGTTTCAGTTTCAGTGCTTCTAATTGGGTTGTTCATAATTCTATTTCTTTCTGGTTCAGTCTTGGAAGATTGAACTTTTCTTAGAATCTATTTCTTCCAGGTTATCTATTTTATAGCCATATAGTTGTTTATAATAATCTCTTGTAAACCTTTGTATTTCTGCATTGTCTGTCTCCTTTTTCATTTCTAATTTTGTTGATTTGATTCTTCTCTCTTTTTTTCTTGATGAGTCTGGCTAAGGGTTTGTCAATTTTCTTTATCTTCTCAAAGAACCAGTTTTTTTTTTTTAGTTTTATTAATCTTTACTATTGCATCTTTCATTTCGTTTTCATTTCTGCTTGGATTTTTATGATTTCTTTCCTTCTACTAATTTTGGGGTTTTTTTTCTTCTTCTTTTTCCAGTTGCTTTAGGTGTAAAGTTAGGTTGTCTATTCAATGTTTTTCTTGTTTCTTGAGGTAGGATTGTATTGCTATAAACTTCCCTCTTAGAACTGATTTTGCTGCATCCCATAGGATGAGCTGTCATGTTTTCATTGTCATTTGTTTCTAGAAATTATTTGATTGCCCTTTTGATTTCTTCAGGAACCTGTTGGTTACTAGAAATGTGTTGTTTAATCTCCACGTGTTTGTGTTTCTTATAGTTTTTTTTTTTTTTTCTTGTAATTGATATCTAGTCTCATAGCATTGTGGTCAGAGAAGATGCTTAATAGAATTTCAACTTTCTTAAATTTACTGAGGTTTGATTTGTGACCCAAGATGTGGTCTATCCTGGAGAATGTTCCATGTGCACTTGAGAAGAAGGTGTATTCTGCATTTGGATGGAATGTCCTGAAGATATCAATGAGATCCATCTCACCTAATGTATCATTTAAGACTTGTGTTTTCTTATCAATTTTCTGTTTTGATGATCTGTCCATTGGTGTGAGTGGGGTGTTAAAGTCTCCTACTATTATTGTGTTATGTCAATTTCTCCTTTTATGTCTGTTAGTGTTTGTCTTATGTATTGAGGTGCTCCTATGTTGGGTGCATAGATATTTACAATTGCTATGCGTTCCTTTTGGATTGATCCTGTTATCATTATGTAGTGTCCTTCCTTATCTCTTGCAATATTCTTTATTTTAAGGTCTATTTTGTCTGATACGAGGATTGCTATTCCAGCTTTCTTTTGCTTCCCAATTGCACAGAATATATCTTTCCATCCTCTCACTTTCAGTCTATATGTGTCTTGATGTCTGAAGTGGGTTTCCTGACATAAGACAGCATATATATGGGTCTTGATTTTATATCCATTCAGCCAGTCTTTTGTTTGGGGCATTTAATCAATTTACATTTAAAGTAATTATTGATATATTTATTCCTATTGCCATTTTCTAATTGTTTGGGGTTGATTTGGTAGATCTTTCTTCTTCTCTAGTATTTCTTGACTATATAAGTCCGTTTACCATTTGTTGTAAAACTGGTTTGGTGGTACTGAATTCTCTTAACTTTTGCTTGTCTGAAAAGCTTTTTATTTCTCCATCAGTTTTAAATGAGATGATTGCTGGGTACAGTATTCTTGGTTGTAGATTTTTTCCCTTTCAGTAGTTTAAATATATCCTGCCATTCCCTTCTGGCCTGCAGAGTTTTAGCTGAAAGATCAGTTGTTAAATGTATGGGGTTTCCCTTGTATGTTACTTGTTGCTTCTCCCTTGCTGCTTTTAATATTCTTTCTTTGTATTCAGTCTTTGTTAGTTTGATTAGTATGTGTCTTGGAGTGTTTCTCCTTGGGTTTATCCTGTATGGGACTCTCTGTGCCTCTTGGACTAGATTTGCGATTTCCTTTTCCATGTTGGGGAAATTTTCAACTATAATTTCGTCAAGAATTTTCTCATACCCTTTTTCTCTTCCTCTTCTGGGATCCCTGTAATTCGAATGTTGGTGCATTTGATATGGTCCCAGATATGGGACCCATTTGATATGGTCTCTGAAACTGTCCTCAGCTCTTTTCGTTCTTTTTACTTTATTTTGCTCTTCAGAAGTTATTTCCACCATTTTATCTTCCAGCTCCCTGATTCATTCTTCTGCTTCAGATATTTTGTTATTGGTTCCTTCTAGAGTATTTTTAATTTCAGTAATTGTGTTATTTGTCTCTGTATGCTTATTCTTTAATTCTTCTAGGTCTTTGTTAATTGACTCTTGCATTTTCTCCATTTCGTTTTCAAGGTTTTTGATCATATTTACCATCATTATTCTGAATTATTTTTCAGGTAGCTTTCCTATTTCCTCTTCGTTTATTTGGACTTCTATGTTTCTAGTTTGTTCCTTCATTTGTGCGGTATTTCTCTGCCTTTTCATTCTTTTTTTTTAAGTTATTGTGTTTGAGGTCTCCTTTTCCCAGGCTTCAAGGAAAGGTGAATTCTTTCCTTGAAGAAGGTTGAATTCTTTCTTCCTTTTGGTTTCTGCCTTCCTAAGTTTGGTCCTAAGTCTGCCTTCCTAAGTTTGTGAGCTTCGTATAGATTTCTGCTTCGTATGAGATTTGTGCTGAGTTTTTGTTTGTTTGTTTGTTTTTCCTCTTATGGACAAGGCTGAGTGAGGTGGTAATCCTGTCTGCTGATGATAGGGTTTGCATTTTTGTTTTGTTTGTTGTTTAGATGAGGCATCCTGCACAGGTGCTACTGGTGGTTGGGTGATGCGCAGTCTTGTATTCAAGTGGTTTCCTTTGTGTGAGTTCTCACCACTTGATACTCCACAGTTCTCTGGTAGTCTAGGGTCTTGGAGTCAGTGATCTCACTCCAAAGGTTCAGGGTTTGATCTTTGTAACAGCATGCTCTATTGATTTGTCTCAATCAAATCCACATAGTTTTCCATCTCTAAATATACCAATTAATTATGTCATTCAAGGAAACACTTTTACCTGTCCTTCAGTATCTCTCAGAGTTTGGTCAAATTCATGTCCATTGAGTCGGTGATGCTATCTAACCATCTCATCCTCTGCCAACCCTTTCCTCCTTTTGCCTTCAATCTTTTCCAGCATCAAGCTCTTCACTTCCGGTGGTGGCCAAAGTATTAGAACTTCAGCTTCAGCATCAGTCCCTTGTAACCGACGGATGAAATGTGGGCTGGTGTGTGAATGTCAGTCCAGCAAGGCAAGTGGAAGGTCCCATCCCAGAGCTTGTCTCAGTTTCTTGGCAAGGTCCAAGGGAGGGAACCACCAGAGGTGGACTCATGAGAGGAGCCTACCCAGTTGTGGTGGATCTTCCCTCCTGGGTTTCAGCAACAGAATGTAAGGCGAGTGCAGAGAAAAAGATAGTGAGCTGGGCAATCAGGCAAGAAAAGGGAAATTTATTAGAGGGAAAAGAGAGGGTGACTGACTATGTTAATATTTGACAAAATAGACTTTAAGATGAAAGGCATTACTAAAATGCAGAAATAGAAAGATGAAGATAAAATAATTCTTAAATACTATATACCTGCATGTGACAAAAGTCATATCAGTCTAATTTACTAAAAAGTAGTTGCTAAAACCCTAGTTAAGCTTTCCTACACATACTATATATATATATACATATATGAAGTTAGTCAATCTAAGAAAGGAATGGAAAATTTTAGTCAAGTCAAATTTGAGGATTATAATCCAGGAACAGCATCTCAGAAGCTCTGAGAACTGTTTCATCTACTAGAAGTTAAGGCACAGTTACATACATTTTTTGAGACAGAGGACTGCATATTACATATTATTGCCGGCTTATACAATCCAGATTTAAGCACCATGTGACCTCTTATGAGATCTACAAGGAACATTATCTTTCAGGAGTTGTTTTATTGATGCTAGGAGAATACTACTGTTTATGGTTGAACAGGTATTTCTGTCACTGGGAAGGCCTGGAGAATGCAGAATGCAGATACACAATGCACAGTTGGCAGAGAAGATTTTTTTGTTTAAATTTTTCCTCTTGCTATAAAATATGAATTCTATTTCATTTATATCATTTATACATATAATTAATGTGTATATTTCAGTAGGGCAAAAACATTGGGATGGTTTGGTGACAGTATGACAAAATAAGAGAGAATGCTTCAATTAGGTGTTTAGATTTCTTGATGAATCTATGCCTAAACCCACTGAGTTCATTTTATTAGTCTGTGTGGCAAGTGAAAATGCAAAGTTTTTTATATTGTGGATGAAAAACTATCACTCGCCATCTCCCTCTACAAGGATTAGGTCTCTAGCCACTCTAGTCACTGACCTTCAGCACACCCTGAAAGGAATTCAGGGTGGAAATTAAAGGAGGCATTCTGTGCTATGTGAAAGACTGGCAGAACAGGACTTCAGATAGTTAGACATTTTTCATGGAGTTGTGACATCTTATCATTATTAATTTGCCTTTTATGATCATCAACAACTTCCTCCAAAAGCATATTTTTATTTTATTATTTTTTTCTCATGTTATTTACGTACTTATTTTTGTATTGGAATATAGCCAGTTACCCTGGGTCGGGCAGATCCCCTGGAGGAGAGCAAGGCAACCCACTCTAGTATTCTTGCCTGGAGAATCCCATGGACAGAGGAGCCTGATGGGCTACAGTCCATAGATTTGCAAAGAGTTGGACACAGCTGAAGCAACTTAGCATGCACGCATGCATAGCCAATTAACAATGTTGTGATAGTTTCAGGCGAACAGCAAGGGGACTCAACCATAAGTGTACATGTGTCCATTCTCAGAAGAAGATTTTATGAGCTCAAATTCTTATATTTTCTCATATCTAGAAAAGTCCTAAAATCATAAACAGAGATTATCTGTTCCTCACGACTGGCGGCAACCTTCTTGTGAAGAGCAGTAACCTCCCCAAATGTATACTTTACATACCCTCCTTCACTAAAATAAAAACTATGTGATCACCTTTCTTTCCTCTTACCTTTTTGGAGCAGTTCCTCAGAGTTATCTGAGAGGCTGTCTCCCAAGTTACAGCCCTCACTTTACCCCAAATAAAACCTAACTCACAATTCTCATGTTTGCATTTCTCTTTGTGGTTGACAATATCTGACCTCATTCCTTAATCTACTCACCAGTTTCTGACCATTATCCATTAGGTAGAGTCAGGACCAATTCAGTGACAGCTTTAGAGATGTAGGGAATGTCAAAATTGGGTTGGAAAATACACAGTGTGATATAAAACATAACATGAAAATTAAACTTCTACCATAAGCTGAGAATCATGTAATAATTAAAACCATTTTCTTAAATTATTTAGGGTTTCCTCAGTTGTTTTTGAAAGATGTTTATTGCTATTACCTTTAATATTCTTTTTTTTTTTTTTTAAGTACAAGAAACAGGCATAGAGCTGACAATTTTTAGAATTACAGGGAGATACTGAGCCTTCTGATCAAATTTAGCATACAATGGTATGCTTTCTATGTAACCAAACCATGTTATGTATTTCTAAAGTGAGTGTTACAATACACTCTGGTGTGACTTTATATTGTAATTTTATTTACCACCATCTTCTTGGTAATACACTATGACAAAAGATTTGGAAATTAAAACTGTGTCTACCTTTCTGTACTGCTAATTGATACACATGTATGTACATGTGTAACATCCTAGGCAAGTCCTCTCTCCAGCAAGTAATATAAGAGTTTTAGTTTTAACTTTCTTTTATTACTGAAGCTTGAAAAAGTGAAAGTGTTATTCACTCAGTCATGTCCGACTGTTTGTGACCCCATGGACTGTAGCCCTGTAACTCTGTCCATGGAATTCTCCAAATAAGAATACTGGAGTGGGTTGCTATTCTCTTCTCCAGGGGATCTTTCCAAGCCAGGAATTGAATCCAGGTCTCCCTCATTGTAGGAAGATTCTTTACATCTGAAACACCAAGGAAGCTCCCATTATTGAAGTCTACAGAAAATTAATTCACATTAGCAAAGTATATTTTGTTTTGAGTAATTATAATCATACTTACCACTTACAGGCTTCCCAGGTGGTGCTAGTGGTAAAGAACCTGCCTGACAATGCAGGAGATGTAAGAGTTGTGGGTTCAATCCCTGGGTCAGGAAGGTTCCCTAGAGGAGGGCATGGCAACCCACTCCAGTATTCTTGCCCGGAGAATCCCATGAACAGAGCAGCCTGGTGGGCTACAGTTCATGAGGTCACAAAGAGTCGGACAGGCTGAAGTGACTCAGCATGCATACATGTATTATCACTTACACATTATTTTGAATTTATTTGCTTTGTCACTGTGTCCTCACAGGGAGAGGGATAGCATCAACTCTCTGGTGTCTCTCTTTAAAAGGGCACTAGTCCCATCATGAGGGCCCACTCTCATGAACGCACCCAATCCTGATTACCTCCCAAAGGCTGCATCTGATACTGGAGGGAAAGGCTTTGACACAGGAATTTTGGGAAGACACCTTTCAGTCCATAGCGGCAATCAATAAGGAGGTCTCCAAGGTCCAATCCACTACAGTGAACTATCAGGTCTCAAAAGCACTCAGTGCTGAGGAAGCATTTTTTCTACCAGCACAACTAGGACGAGTCAACCAGGCAACTTCGAGTCCGGTGCTGATAAATCAAAGTCAGCTCAGACTAAGTCATTATACAGAGGCATACGTTTATTGTCAGCATCCTGATTAGGTCTCTCCCTCTTTTTTTTTTTCTTATAATGAGAGACATCCGTTCACATTGTGTAGCTAACTCTGGAATCATCCGTCATCACTGATAGAAAAACACCCTGAGGAGAGAAGCATCATCCCCTTCATTTAACAAGGATGTATTAACAAATAGAGTGTTCCATCACATCCAAATATTCTTTCTTAATGACTCAACCTGCAACCTTACTCCCACCAATTTACTTTAAAGAAAAATTCAAAACAATTTTTATTGCTATCTCATTTTAAGATTTTAAACTGTAATAGGAGAACCTCCTTTCTACTGCCTCACATATTTGGGATTTTCTTTGTTTGCCTGCTTGTTTTTTACTTCTTTATTTGAAACAGTGTAAATAAATCTGCAAGAGTAGAACAATACAGTCTTGTAAGTGTTTCACTTTGAATCACCAAAAGGTTAGTATTTTGCCATGTTTGCTTTATTCCTGTGTAGGCTTATATACTTTATTTTTAATTGAAGTATAGTTGATTTATAGTGGCATGTTAGGTTCAGGTATACGGCATAGTGATTCAGTTATATATATGTATGTGCAACTGAAATATATATATATGTATATGTTGACATATATTTTATATTTATATACATTTATATATGTTCTCAGATTCTTTTCCCTTACAGGTTATTACAAAAGATTGAGTACAGTTCCCTGTGCTATACAGTAGGTCCTTGTTCTGTGTTTATACTTTTATACTTATTATTTATGCTAGACCATTTGAAAGTATGTTGTAAGAATCATGACTCTTCACACCTAAGCTCTCAAACTTATATTCTCTTAGAAGAATAACATTTATGTAACAAAACCCAGTGCATGAAAGGAAGAATATGCTGGTCTCCACCAAGGACAGGTGTGAAAGGGGCAAATTTTTTTTTTAATGAAGACGCATAGCAATTAAATTTCTTCTATGACTGTAGACACTTGATAAATAAAAGAATTCCAAACTGAATTTAGGCCTGCTCCTTTGACCTGAGTCATTCAGAAAGTGTTGGGATTGTATTTGCACTACCGGAAACCTAACGCAGGAGGAAAAATCAGCAATTTACTGATTTGGTCCATTCCAAACACTTCCCTAGACTATTTCTGAGACCCTGTGCTGGATGCATTCTTGTAAATGACTGCACTGGCTCCCTCTCAGCCATCAGGATTAACATACTGCTGGGCCAGGGTTTGCTTTTTGATTCACAGATTAACAACCCACAGATCTCCTTTTGCCAGGCATCACATCATGGTTCTGGAGCCAATCATTCTACAAGCCTCAGGCTTGAGGCTCAGATGGGGAAACAAACCTTGCCATCTGGGATCCAACCTTAAACCCAAATTCTAACACAAGCTGATGGTGGGGAGGTCAAAATTACCTTGGTGTAGTTCACTTACAGCTCCTGACCTTGAAGTACTATAACAAATTCCTTCTATTTCCTCCCTTACCTCTGGAGTTGTGTCTGGCAAAACCTGCCCACAAACTCAGTTAGAACCATGGACTTTTACTACACCCCCTTTTCTTGGTCACTAACCACTGATCATTTCCTGATTCCTCTTACCATGCTAGACTTTTCTTAGAGAAAGGTGCTTCAGGGCAAGAAGGTCTCACCATAGCCCTCACCTTACTATCCACAGTCAGCATCTAATTATGTCATGCCACTTTTTTTTTTTCCCCCATTGGGACTAAATCTTGCTTAATTAAGCTGGCCAATATATCAGTGGCTTTGGTTTCCTTTCTCCACATGATTGGGGTAAAGTGATCTTAGCAGCTGCTAGTTAATTTCAAAATCAGATGTGGGGACTTCCCTCGTGGTCCGGTGGCTAAGACTCTGTGCTCCCAATGCAGGGGGCCCAGATTTGATCCCTCGTCAGGGAACTAGACCCGACATGTTGTAACTAAGGGTTTGCATGCTGTAACTAAAGATCCTCCACGTCAAAACGAAGATGGAAGATCCTGTGTGCCACACTGAATACCTGGTAAACCTAAATAAATAAAAGTTTGTTTAAAAAAAGTCATACATGTTCATGCACAGATTGCCTTTTATCTGTCAAGTCACTGAGAGTAGCTGCTAGGTTTTGTTTATGCCCAACCACTAAAAGCGCTTAGCATAATCTTTGTATGGCATGTTTGTCACTGATGTGGATCTCCAAATATTTCTGGCTTTCTTCCTTCTGAGAATGGTAGAATTAAATGTTTCATCCTATTTACAATGAGGAGTGGCCACTTGACTTTTCTGGCCACTGAAATGGGAAGGAAAGTGATGCATATTTTTCCAGGTGGAAATTTTAAGAGCCAGTGCACAATTCACCACCCAATTGCTTTCTTTCAGACATGTGGACCATCCCCATTTATGATGGTGGATACCCATCATTCTGGGTCTCTGAGTGACTACAGTGAGCAGAGATTTCTGCTCGCCTCAGTTGGACATACACAACAGTGAAAAATAAAATTTTTGGTGAGTTACACTACTGGAAGTATGGGATTATTTGTTACCACAACATATTTTAGTCTATTCTAAAGTATACATGATTCCCTGGTAGCTCAGTGGTAAAGAATTTGTCTGCCAAGCAGGAGATGTGGGTTTGATTCCTGGGTCAGGAAGATCCCCTGGAGAAGGGAACGGCAACCCACTCTAGTATTCTTGCCTGGGAAATCCCACGGACAGAGGAGCCTGGCGGGCTACAGTCCAGGGAGTTGCAAAGAGTCTGACATGACTTAGCAACTAAGCAACAATACGTGCTGGTTTTAATGTCAGGGACATTTGGATTCAGAGGACCCATGAGGGTGGTTTGCTTCCTCTTCCCTTACCCTTAGCAAGGCTACAGGTCACTGATGGTGAGAGCTGGGGAAACAGCTGCATCTCAGGTTCCTGATCAAGTTTAACTGTAAGCTGCAAAACTGGTAAATGTTCCATGAAGAATAAAAAATTAATTGCCATAATTATCTGGAAAATTAAACGGAATTTTCACTATCACAGTCCTACTACTACTAATAACTAATATTCACTGAGCATTTTCTTTGTGCCCATCAGTGAACTAAATGCTTTGCAATAATCTGTATAAATTATCTCCTATGTTCCTTATAACTGTAAATGTTATTATTAGCTCAGTTTTAGAGCTGAGGAAACAAAGGCATCAGGAAGTTATTAATTTGTGTGAGGTCACAGTTTGAACTGGGGTAGTCTGATCTCAGCCTGCACTTCTTGACAGCTATGATAACCTACTTCTTAAAGAATGATTCTCTGATTTTCCAGAAAATGAGGTCCTGGTGAATATGCAGACATGTGCCTAACAAGATAGGGCTACATGTGCTCTAACAAGGAAGCCTTATGAGATGGTTGGAAAAAATAACCATATATTTGAAATGAGGCGAGATCCTAAACCTGTAACCGAATTGATATGTATATAAGTGAATACATTTCTTTCTGAGGGATGGATTGGGTCATGCAAGAAAGCTGCATGTAAGACACCATCGGGTTTGGGTCACATCTAATGTAGTGAGTGTTATAATTTTGGTTCCAGACCTGTAGAAAGAATTCTGCCTCAATTATGAGGCTTGATGTGTCTATCATGTGCGTGTACATGTGTAAGTCACTCAGTCACGTCTGACTCTTTGTGACCCCATGGACTGTAGCTCTCCAGGCTCCTCTGTCCATGGAATTCTTCAGGAAAAAAAAAAAGATGACTGGAGTGGGTAGCCGCTCCCGTCTCCAGGGGATTTTCCTGACCCAGGGATCAAACTCAGGTCTCCTGCATCGCAGGCAGAGTCTTTACTATCTGAGCCACTAGGGAAGCCTGTCTCTATCATAGTAACCTGTTTATCTTCAAGACTTAAATCTAGTAAAGTGGCTAATCTCCAGAGATGGCCACAAAGGAACCATACCTCCCAGGTATTCAAGTCCTCATCCCATGTGAATCTCACTCTCCTTACAAGATGCCCGAGTGAACCCCTGCTGCAGTCAAGTGGACCACCCAATTAACAGACAGATGTGGGCTGACTGTTCACCTCACGATTTTCCCTTTAAAGTATTACTCTTCGAGGTCTTTTCATATTTTGAGATTCTCTCAATTTGTATGAATAATAAACACTTTATGGAGAGACAAGGAGGAGACAGGAGAGAGAAGTTCAACTGTTGGAAAGTTTTGTACACTTATCTGTATTAATTCAGCCACTGTGTTACTTTCCTATCGCTGCTGTAACAAATTACCACAGATTTAGTGGCTTAAAACAAAACAAATGACCTTACAGTCCTGGACGTCAGAAAACCTGAAACTAACATGTCAGCAGGACAGACTTCCTCATGCAGGCTCTAGGGCAGAATCTACTACCTTGCCTTGCTAACTTCTCCAGCCTGCCTGCATTCCTTGGCTCATGCTCCTGACTCATCTTGAAAGCACATCACTCATCCTCTACTTCTGTCATCACGTCTCCTTTTTCTGGCGTTGACCCCTTTTTCTCCTCTTATAAGGACCCTTGTGATTATACTGAGTCCACCTGGATAATCCAGGGTCATCTTCCCATCTTGAAATTCTTAATTTAAGCACATCTCCAAAGTCTCTTGGAGAAGGAAATAGTAACCCACTCCAGGACTCTCGCCTGGAAAATCCCATGGATGGAGGAGCCTGGTAGGCTACAGTCCATGGGGTCGCTAAGAGTTGGCACAACTGAGCGACTTCACTTTCACCTTCATTGGAGAAGAAAACGGCAACCCACTCCAGTATTCTTGCCTAGAGAGTCCCAGGGATGGAGGAGCCTAGTGGGCTGCCATCTATGGGGTCGCACAGAGTCAGACACGACTGAAGCGACTTAGCAGCAGCAGCAGCCAGTCTCTTGTGCTTCATAAGGTAACACATTCACAGGTTGTAGAGCTCACAACATGGACGTCTTTGGGAAGCCACTATTCTGTCTGCTATTCTGATTCACCATTTGATGTATTCACTTATGCAATTAATTATGTGAACATTTATTTGGCACCTAACATACATCAGATAGTAAGCTAGTTGATGGGGATATAAAGAAGAAGGATTGACACAGATCTTAAAACACAGTACTGAGTGAAAAAAGTAAGAAATAAAAGAGATCCATAGCACAATACCATTATATAAAGTGCATAAAACAACAATCAGAATTTACAAGAACAGATGTAAACAGAGGGATCCACATCAAACCATTACAATGGCTGTATAAGAAGCAGGAGAGGATGGGATTAGAGGATGCGGGGAGGGGTAAAGAAAGTAGGACATCTGCAACACAGGAGATGGGGCTTCTGGACCAAAGACACTGTTGTGTTATGAACACAAGAGATGATTAACTCAAATCCTTGCAATGAATATTTAAAAGAAAGATAAACAAAACAGCTTTAAATAATAAACATGGTAGATCGATATAAAGTGTAATAGAACTGTTAACAAAGCAGGAGGGCACAGAACAGACAGAAGCATGTTGCACTACAGTGGTTCTCAACTAGGGATGATTTTCCCAAGGGACATTTGATCACCTCTGGGGACATTTTTGGTTGTCAAGTCCTCATGGAAGGTACTGCTGGCCTCTGGTGCACAGAGACTATGGATACTGGTGAGCAGCATTTGATAATGCACAGGACAGACCCAACCCCCACCCCCCCCCCCACCAAAAATTTATCTGCTGGCAAATTATGAATAGTGCCAAGATTAAGAAATCCTGGGGTAGAACAAGCAGAAATAAAAATTAAATATCTCTGAAATTACTGTGGCATGCCAGCAGATTTGCTTTCTAAACATTTGATTCTTTTAGGGATTAAAGTACCATCAGCTCTTCATCCTTTGTGTTCTCTCTGCTGTGTTTAATATACTTCTTTCCTATACCTTATGCCTCTTCTCGATGAATTTCTGTTCCTATGGCTACATGCTGAAGACACTGATGTTTCTTCTCTTTACATTTTCCAGTGATACCATGAGCTTAAAGATTTGGATCATGACTGAGGTTAGAAAGAAGCAGCAGTCATTGATTAATTCTATCAGTCCCAATTGGGTTATAAGGTAATCTTCATATAAGGAAGGGTGTTGATGTCTCACATTTTGACACTGGCTTTGGCTCTCTCAATCATTTTAAGTTTAAATATTGTAACTGAAGGGTCCAGTAGAGTAATTCTGTTCAAGGTTTCCAGTTTTGTACTCAGTTATATTGTAGAATACTGAATTATGATCAGCTTAACAAATATGAATGAATATATATATCATATATATATGATATATATGAATATATATCATATATATGATATATAATTATATGTGATTAACCATATACATGAAACTATATATATGGTTAATCATTCATATATATGTAATATGGCTTCCCTGGTGGCTCAGATGGTAAAGAATCCACCTACAACACAGGAGACACGGGTTTGATTCCGGGGTTGGGACAATCCCCTAGAGAAGGAAATGGCAACCCACTCCAGTATTCTTGCCTGGGAAATCCCAAGAACAGAGGAGCCTGGTGGGCTACAGTCTGGGGAGTTGCAAAGAGTTGGACACAACTGAGCACATATGCACACATATATCACATTATATCATTTACATCTATCTAACCATCCATCCATAAATAAACCTTAGTCTATTCAAGCTCCTATAACCGAATACCATAGACTGGGTGGTTTATAAACAACAGAAATTCATTTCTCACAGTTCTGGAGGCTGGAAAATCAAAGCTCAAGGCACTGGTGGGTTTGGTTTCCAGTGAGGACTTGCTTCCTGGTTCACAGATGTCTGTCTTCTCACTGTGTCCTCACACGGTGAAATGTCTTTGGGGGGTTTCTTTTATAAGGGCACTAATTCCTTTCATGAGAGCTTCACCCTCACAATCTAATCACCTCCCAAAGGCCCTGTCTCCAAATACTATCACACTGGAGATCAGGTTTCCACATCCGTTTTGCAGAGACACACTCAGTGTCTCTATCTGTACTGCTGTCTTTATCTCTATCATCATGTACTATTTCTACTATCAGGAACACTGCTTTATACAGTGCCTGCTCAGAATGCAGGTTCAGGTGGAGGATGGAGGTGATAAGTATTCCTGAGGAACTGACTATCCCAGCTACTACTTTTAGTGCTTCCCTGGTGGCTCAGATGGTAAAAAAAAAAAATCTGCCTGCAATGCAGGAAACCTCAGTTCAATCCCTAGATCGAGAAGATCCCTTGGAAAAGGGAATGGCTACCCATCCCAGAATTCTTGCCTGGAGAACTCCATGGAAGAGGAGCCTGGCAGGCTGCAGTCCATGGGGTCACAAAACAATTCCCACCCCCCACACTTTTTTTCACATATATGCTAAATTTCAAATACTTAAAAGACAAATTAATATGATTTAACATCTTACAATATGATCAAATTCAGTGATTCACAAAATGCAATCTTCTAGTTACTACCATGTTGAGTCCTCACATCACCTTAGATGGAATAAAAATTAAAATACAACAAAGGTTAATAATGTTCAATCAGTAAACCTGATGCTACTATCTATTTAAAGTTTTATATTTCAAAGAAAGTAATTCATATACAATATGTAAGGTTCTAGACATCACCCCCCAAATCTCTCTCAGTGTGTAATATTATATCAAATTTATATTCAAATAATCACTTATTTTCAAATAATCACTTTTATATTCAAATAATAAAGTTGAAAATATAATTATTTGAAAATTATATTCAAATGATCACTTTTGTTACTGCACTTGAGGCAGTTATCCATCACAACAGTCTTCAGCAAGGAAAATGTCATCTTTTGTTGCAGCCATAGCCTGAAAAGAATGATACTATGTATATACTATAAGATGTCATTTGTTAAAAAGGAGAAGTCACAGGAATTCTCTATTTTCATTTTAAGTTGCTCTGGTCAATTTCATAGCCTGAATCAAAACTGAATAGGGAAACCGGAAAACTGCAGAAGAGATTTGCAGAAGTGAAGTCCTATTTTCTTTTACACTTTCTTCATCAGAGTTGCTATCATTCTTGTGTTATGTGGTATTATTAGGGACAGGAGCCTGGGCACACCTGATAATTGCTAAGTCATTCTCTTAAAGTAGAAG
Organism: Dama dama; assembly: GCF_033118175.1. Taxonomy (NCBI): domain Eukaryota; kingdom Metazoa; phylum Chordata; class Mammalia; order Artiodactyla; family Cervidae; genus Dama; species Dama dama. The sequence goes on along the minus strand of NC_083704.1, from coordinate 39,215,781 downwards.
CAGAAAAAAACAAAAAACCAAGGCGACTGTGCAATTTTCTTATTTTCCAAATTTGCTGCTTTCCTTTCATCTCTGTAAGAATTTAAATGTGAAGACTTTTCAACTCTCAAACAACTATGGTTACAGCAATCTCCTTTGCCTTCAGTTCCTAGGTAATAATTAATAAAGTAATAATGCTCTAAATTTCTAATTTGAAATAAATATAGGTTCTTCAACTATTTTGGTTTGCTTTTTCAATTTTTATCTCCATGAAAATTTACTTTAAACTGTAACTATTTGAGAAGATTGCTTCAGAGGACAGTACAGTACTTAATACATAAAGAAGAAAACGGGCTTACCCTTGCTGCTGCCTTTCTAGATTGGCAATGAGTTCATATTAAATTTCAAATCAGAGCTATTTAAAAATAAAGCTGTAGTCTTTGGCTACTTAATATCAATCCTGAAACAAAATCTCCTTTGTGTTCTTACAGATCACTGAGAATAACTACTATGGGGCTACTGACTCAGTTTTGACATTTTCCCACTTATTCTATATTTTTCAAAAGTGCCTTTTGAATGACGATAGACTCTACTATGTAACGCCATTTGCCCAGTAGGATGGAGTTTATTTACAGTGTCATATAAATGGCAACCTTGTAATTATAAATCTTCATTTTTTCCCCTATTTATACTTAAATTGACTTTTGCTCTTTGTATTCTTCCCACCTCCAAATTTAGAAACTATTGTGGCTCAAAGAATCAGAAAACTTTAAAAAAATGAAAAAAAAATATTGCCAAGTCTATTTCTTAATTAAGTGAAAATTAAATGAAAAAGCAAATTGGCCAAATTTCTAAAATCTTCAACAGGTGGCTACCAAAAGTCAAACTCAAACAATAAAACCCCTATTTTAATAGGCTCGAAAAGGTTAACAGGTAAAATACAAAACACCCAATTAAACTTGATTCCGATAACAAGTGACATTTTACTATAAGTATCTCCCCAATATCGCGCCTTCTGTGTTTTTATTTGCTAAATTTGGCAACCCTAAAGATTGATGTCATTTCTCTTGTGTGTGTTAGTTGCTCAGTTTTGTTCGGCTCTTTGTGACTCCATGGACTGTAGCCTGCCAGGCTCCTCTTTCCATGGAATTCTTCAGGCAATAATACTGGAGTGGGTAGCCATTCCCTTCTCCAGGGAACCTTCCCAACCCAGGGATCGAACCCAGGTCTCCCGCTTTATAGTCAGACTCTTTACCATCAGAGCCACCAGGGAAGCCATCAATATTGTGAGTAAAATTCCCACTATTTTCAAAAAGTAGAAAGCAACAACATTTGGCTCATAAAAAAATGGAAATTTAAAGTCCTGAATAACAAAAGTTAAATCAATTTCATTCATGCAGAACTGTGTATACAGGGTTATCAATGTCCACATATCCCAGCTCCAAAGAAACACCAATTCTTGTTAACCTGCACAGAATTATAATACTTTGAGCTCTAAATTATTCAGCCGACCTTGTAGGACAGAATTGTATTGTTTTTCCTCATTCTATATGTTCCACAATTTCAATTTAAATTCCGAGATCCTTCATCAGGAGATTCAACTGTTTGGTCTTTTCAGGATTAGAAAAGCCATGCTCATGCACTAACTATATATCATCCAAAATTTCCTTCCTATTCGCTGGTAAGACTTCCTTACAAGTGAAATATCTGGAAATAGCATTTCCAATGTTAGCTCATTTGTGCCTTACATTTATTTTTCAAACATTAACTACCTATAATGTGTCAGGCACCCTGTTAGATGCTAGAAATACCCGACAAGAAAATCAAAACATGTCAACAGTAAAACATTTTTGTTTTCTTTCAAAAGACTTGCTGCCTATGAGGCAGCTAGAAAAAGAATTATTATTCACACATTACAGGTGAAGGAGCTAAGTGACCAAGAATTAAATGGTCTTATCTAAAGGTCCCACATTAAGAAGTAGAGCCAGGGATTCAATAACCGTCCCTCGTTTCAGGCTCAGGGCACTTTACAGGATTTCTTCAAAGGAAAATCCAGACTACTTAGTATCTTCACCACTCAATTTACCAGGAGCAAAAAGGAAAGCGTCTTGTATCCCTCTGTAATGTCCACGTACTCTTAAAAGTGGAACAGGTGTTCCCGAGTGCTCAGGAGAAGCAATGCATTTTGTGGGAGTTAAAGATCCCGAGCAGCGGTTGTAACCAGACCAATTAATCTGTGGAAACCGCAGCACTCAGCCAAGTCGATGCTGTTTCAATTGGGTGTCACAGGTGACTCATCAAAGATGGCTTGCTTTTTGGCCTCCTGATATTTTTCTTAGGGGTGAGGTGTCAGGTTTCCTTCCCATTTTTGGACAACAGCTCTCTTGTCCATTTCCAAATTTTTCTCGTTTCACAGCCCTCACATGGACCCCCGCTTTCGTACCGGAAGCTAGTCATTGGCAGGAGGTTTAGGAAACGAAGAACCAGGTGGGGGGAAAAAAAAAAAAAAAGAACCGGGGGCCTGGAGAGAGGCCTAAAATGGGGAAATTTGCACTTCAAGAGCTTTCCCTACCCCAGCTCTCAGAATGACAGCTCGCCTCAGCCAGAAGACTACCTCTTCCGGCAGGCACTGCGCGCCCCACAGACACAGGCTGGCGGGCTCCCCGCTCTCCTCCTCCACCCAAAACAGCCAATAGAAATTCCGAGCTTGGGCCTCCGCCCTACACGGACCACGCGGGAGCGGGGGCAATAAAACTACATTTCCCGACGTGCCGTTGCGCTTCTCGTGGCCAATAGACCCCCTGATTTCGGAGCTTAGGGGCGGAGCCGGATGCATAGGTCACCCCATTGGCTAGGGACGGCTTAGAAGAGCCGGAACCCGGGAGAGAGAGAAGCGAAATGACATTTCCTCTTTAAATAGCTGGAGCCCGGGCCGCGTCTAGAAATGGCCGCGTCGGCAGGTGGGTCGTGTGGTGGCTAGGGAGGTGTGGAGGGGAGGTGGGCCGGGGGCCAAGTTCGGGCTGCGAGCTTAGGCGGCGGCGATGAGGACTAGGAGAGAAGGATGGAGAGGTGGACAGAGATGAGTAGAGGGAAGATGAATGGCGTGGAGGGAGGTGGGCGGTCCGGCCGGACAGGGATGGGGAGGCCGGGTACCCGCCGCCGCTCTGACCTGTTCGCAAGGCGGTTGAGGAGGCACTGGCGGCCGCCATCCATCGAGCTTCCCTTGTGAGGCTCCTGCCCTCCGCTCTCAGCTGGGACGTTCTGGCTGTTGGCGGAGTCGCCGCAGCCACCTCGCCTGTTCTGCCTGCGCGGTCTGTCGGCGAGCACGGGGCTTCGGGCTCGCCGGGCTCCGGGAGAAGCAGGCTGGTGTTTGAACTTGCATCGCACCTCGCTCTTTCCCATATCCTATCTCGCGTTCTCATTAAGGGAGTCTGTATACATATGTGTATTTTTGTAGCGGGGAGAAAGCAAGCCAAGCCAACAAACAACCCCCAGCCCCATCCCAGAGACAACAACAAAACAAACAAACACAAAAACAAAAAATAAAACCCGCAACGCCGAAACTGGCCCCGAACTTCTTGTGGTTGTACGATTTTTCTCCTCCTAGATTTAAGTAAGTCTTCCCCAACACCGAATGGAGTTCCATCTTCAGACACAGCCAGCGATGCCATGGACCCCTTGCATGCTTGCAGTATTCTTAAGCAACTCAAAACAATGTACGATGAAGGACAGCTGACAGACATTGTAGTGGAAGTGGATCACGGGAAAACATTTTCCTGTCATAGAAACGTTCTTGCTGCAATCAGCCCTTACTTCAGGTATGATGTTGGTGGAAACCTCTATTGATGTCTGCACCGAGTCTCCGTCCTCCTTCAGTACTGCCCACTTCATTTTTATATTGAGATGCAACAATGACTGAAACTAATGCATTTGTTTCCTAAGAATAAATAGCAGGCCCTATTTTATTAAGCCCCCCCCCCCCCCCCCGCCTTTTTAAAAAAAGCTGACAGATTCTTCTAGAATTCAGATGACTGGTTTTAAGTCAGTGAATATGTTTTTGTTTGTATGTTCCAGAAAAATCTAAAATTGCACTGCCCAATATGGCAGCCACTAGTCACGTGTGGCTAAACTTCACTTATCTAAAATTAAATAAAATAAAAAAAATTCAGTTCCTCAGGTACACTAACCACATTTAAAGTGCTCAGTAGCCACATGTAGGTAGTGGTTGCCCCACTGTACAGCCCAGAAACAGAACCTTTCCATCATTGGAAGTTTTATTGGACAGTGCTGATCTGGAATTTGTTCCAGAAATTTATCCAGGATTTCTTTAGTGCATGTTAACTCTTTTACAATTTAAAAATTAATAGCGTTTTCTTTTAAAAACAAATTGCCCACTTAATGGACTGTCTTAATCCCATGATGGTAACAGCAGTGAAATAAAAATCAGTGAAATACAGTTTCTATGTGTGTTAGGCTCCACACTAGTGACTATTTCTAAGATTTCCAGAAGTATTTTAGAGGTCAATTTTCATTTTCATTTATATTCATCTTTATATATTATAAAACTTGGAAAAGTAAAATTTCAAAACTTGGGTCTAAAAAATAATGTCATACTCTAAGAAAAGATCAGTGATAAAGGCAATTTCCTGTTCAAGTTTAACTTTTTGTTTGAAGTGCTCACTTTAAGCCTTTTTGTTTTCAAAAATGGTGCATGAATGACTGTGAAGTAATTTTCTCAACCACACGGTAAATGTATTTTTTCCTTTTGAAGGTGCTTACCATTATAGGGCATATAGCAGTGTAATGTTCCAGACAGTAGTTTCTGGTTCCTCCTTCTCAGAATACTGGGTTACATATAGTCACTTCAGTTTGATGTTTGTGATGTAACCATTTAGATTTGCATTGGATAGGCCACTGGACTATTAAGTATTAACCATAACAAGGGAGTGACCTGGAAAGAAAAAAGAAGAAACTGGTATACACAAAAGGTATGAAGTTTGGCCTCTAATGAAAATTGCTGGTGAGATTCAGTTATCTAGGTTATCCATTAGATATGGTTAGGTCATTTATGTGTTTATATATGCTATAGTTACTGCTGATCAAGTTCTAGGCAAAGCTCACTTTACCTATGTCACTTTATATAATCTTTATAATTCTGTCTCTACACTCTTGTTATTACCCTTTTACATGTGAAAAAACTGAGGCTCAAAGAGGTTAAGGGAACTGCCTAAATCATCTAACTAGTAAGTGGCAGAGGCTGGATTTGAGTCCAGAGTCAGGCTTCTTAGTCACTGTATAACTTTTAAGGAACAAGAGTGTGTCCTCTTTAAATTTTAATTTACAGAAGTGTTAATTGTATATTAGATTTAAATAGTAAAAAAAAAATTGAAACTTTAAAGTGAAAATATTTATTCAGTGTAATTTTATATTCTGGCTTATTTCATTTGAATATCACACTTGCTTAAAATTAGTTTTGAGGACCTGACAGATCTCTTGGAAAGACGTACACTGCAGTAGATTTTCTTGCTTTCCAAGAAGTTAAGGAAATGCTTGGAAGACTTTCTAAGCATAAGATAGGTGAAGTCAAATGAAGGTATTTGGCTAGAAGACTCAAGAATTAGGTTCTTCTCACTTGACTAGAGCTTTTTGTACAGAAGTTTCTTGGGCACCAGTTGTTGCACCTTATGTGAGATGTAGAAAGTCATACTTAATATTTGCAAATCTTGCATCACTGATGGAAAAAATAGAATAGCTTGCAATCTGCCATGGCTGTTTCCTGATCCCAGAGACTTGTCAGAAATAAAATGTGTATGATTATTAGAAACATGTTGCTCAGGATTTTTGTGTGAGGAAGTACTCCCACTTTATATAGAGTTTACATAAAGAACATGATAGACCAGGGGAGAACTTGGATGTCACATTGCTGTGTGTGAGGCCAGCTTATTCAAGTCAGTAGAGTAGCTCCCTTGATAAAGGGTTATGTGGTAATGTTCTCCTTTGGGATTTAATCTTTGCATAATGAAGGGCTTTCTTTTTCTTTTTAATTGGGACCTATATAACTGAGTTTTTCAGTACCTGAATTTAAAAGCAGCTCATACATTGGAACATTTAGTTTTCAGTCATTTAAGGGGGAAAAAAAAAGTCTGCAGGATATGAAATTTTGCATAATAGAAGTAAAATTAGGACTCAAAGGATGGTTAACCCAGGTAACAAGCCAGGTCCAGGTACCCCTGTATACCTCCAATATTACATATTGCATTTTTGAATTAATTTCATGTTTTTGACGAAGATGTTAAAGTGGTCTGAAATCTTCCCACTCTTTTTTCATAACATCACACTTAAAATAGGAGAGGTCTGGATCTGAATAATCAAGTTTATCACCAGTGTTAGGTCAATATCTTCAACAGACATCTATTAAGCATTCTAGGGCATACCATCCTTTTCTCAAGAGGATTTTAAAAGAGCTTTTGACCTTTTTCTAAGTTTCATTTTAAGAACTGCTTAGAAAGAAACATCAAAGCAGGGAGAAGAAAGGCAAATGATGTTTATAAATGACTAGGACTTTAAATAAAAAGCTAGGCTTTTGACTTCTTAATGGTTTGGCCAAGAAAGTACCATGCTGTGCTGTCTTAGTCGCTCATTCTGACTCTGTCCATGGAGATTCTCCAGGCAAGAATATAGGAGTGGGTTGCCATGCCCTCTTCCAGGGGATTTTCCCAACCCAGGGATCAAACCCAGGTTCTCCCGCATTGCAGGTGGATTCTTTACCAGCGGAGCCACCAAGGAAGCCCAAGAATACTGGAGTGGGTAGCCATCCCTTCTCCAGGGCATCTTCCCCACCCAGGAATCAAACTGGGGTCTCCTGCATTGCAGGTGGATTCTTCACCAGCTCAACTACCAAGGAAGCCCTGAAAGTACCATAAAAGCACATTAAAAAGGAAAAGAAAGCTTGGTCTCAAAGACAAAAACCTGGAATTTTTGAAAACGAACAAAATCAGATCTGCAACAAATCAGTTAATTCTTAAATTCTCTTTAGAAGTAGGCATTTTATTAATATTAACCCTAGCCAGATCTTTATTTATGGCCTCCCAGGTGGCTCAATGTTAAACAATCCATCTGTGATGCAGGAGACAGGGGTTCAATCCCTGGGTTGGGAAGATCTCTCGGAGAAGGATATGGCAACCTACTCCAGTATTCCTGCCTGGGAAATCCCAGGACAAAGGAGCCTGGAGAGCTACAGTCCCTGGGGTTGCAAAGAGTCAGATACGACTGAGCATCAGTGAGGCTAACATTTTTATTTATAAATAGATAAAACTATGGTAACTTTGAGAAAATAAAGTATATTGCTTGATTTTCTCAAGCAAAAGGATAACTGATGAATTGATGTGCTTTATATTCTTTATAGTGATCAAGGAAGCATTCAAAGGATAATTATGTTAAAAAGGAGTAGGAAGAAAATAAGAACTTCTGAAGAATATCTTATGTTTCTAAGCTAAAATTTTTAAAGATACATTTTGGGCACAGGTTGCCTTGTAAATTTCCACTGGGTTATGAGAAGTTCTATTAGACAGTCTCTATATGCTAATGTGTCACACTGATACCCCATAGGTATTTGAAAACTTTCTGACTGACCTGGTGATTGAAAATCTTAACTCCCTAAAGCAACTTGACCAGAAGCCTGCATGGGGTTCCAAGGAAAATAAGATGTCCTAGAATATGTCTTGCCACTTTTCAGTTTGATTTAGTTAGGTATACTCTGCTTTTCTCAGAGTTGGCACAAAGTAGACCGACTGGTCCTGAGAACAGGGTTTCTTTGAGATTAGCCAGATTAAATCCTTCTGCTAGATGATCCACTTTATCCCTTTCCTGATATTCAGGATATCAGGAAACACATTAAGACATGTTTTTCAATTTCAAAAGGTGATCCTTGTGATAACTTTATGCTTTTACAAGCTTGCCACAATAATTTTTATTTGTAGTGCACATAAATTCACCACTCTTTCCTTCCTAGATCCATGTTCACTAGCGGCCTTACAGAAAGCACTCAAAAAGAAGTTCGAATTGTTGGTGTTGAAGCCGAGTCGATGGATTTAGTGTTGAACTATGCCTATACCTCCAGAGTTGTTCTGACAGAGGCCAATGTTCAAGCCTTGTTCACTGCAGCTAGCATCTTCCAGATTCCCTCCATCCAAGACCAGTGTGCTAAGTACATGATCAGTCATTTGGACCCACAAAATTCTATCGGGGTCTTCATCTTTGCTGATCATTACGGTCATCAGGAACTTGGAGATCGATCTAAAGAATACATTCGTAAAAAGTTCCTGTGTGTCACCAAAGAACAGGAGTTTCTTCAGCTGACAAAAGACCAACTGATAAGTATCCTAGACAGTGATGATTTAAATGTAGACCGGGAAGAGCATGTTTATGAGAGTATTGTAAGGTGGTTTGAACATGAACAGAATGAAAGAGAAGTGCACCTTCCAGAAATTTTTGCCAAATGCATACGTTTTCCTCTGATGGAAGACACCTTTATAGAGAAAATTCCACCTCAGTTTGCACAGGCTATCGCCAAAAGCTGTGTGGAAAAGGGACCAGCCAGTCCCAATGGCTGTACACAGAGACTTGGAATGACTGCATCGGAAATGATCATATGTTTCGACGCAGCCCACAAACACTCAGGAAAGAAGCAAACAGTGCCTTGTCTAGATATATTCACAGGAAGAGTGTTCAAACTATGCAAACCACCAAATGATCTGAGAGAAGTTGGAATTCTTGTATCACCAGATAATGATATTTACATTGCAGGAGGGTACAGGCCAAGCAGCAGTGAGGTATCCATTGACCACAAGGCAGAAAATGATTTCTGGATGTATGACCATTCCACCAATAGGTGGCTTTCCAAACCCTCCTTGCTTCGAGCCAGAATAGGCTGCAAACTGGTGTACTGCTGTGGTAAGATGTATGCAATCGGAGGGCGTGTCTATGAAGGTGATGGGAGAAACTCACTAAAATCTGTGGAGTGCTACGACAGCAGAGAGAACCGCTGGACTACTGTTTGCGCCATGCCTGTTGCAATGGAGTTTCATAATGCCGTGGAATACAAAGAGAAGATCTATGTTTTACAGGGTAGGTGTCTAAGTGGTTAAAGTATTTATTGGAGTAGTCTGTTCTTTAAGGGACTAGTAAAGAAAATAAAATTTTCAATCAAAAAAGGCAGGTGCTTTCAAGTTCCTAAAATGATCATGTAAGTTTTTTATGTTCTTACTGTCTTTTGACATCATGTGACATAAGTATTTTTGAAAACTTTTTTTCCCGTAAATAATAGTTCAGCATTTGAGAAAAACTATTTCTGTGCCATTTTAAAGACTTTAAACAAGGAAGCAAGTTTGATACATGACTTTTTGCAGTTGAATGATATATAATCAAGGGATGGTAGCAGGTATTCTTCTTATGGAACTTACTGGACTAGCTTAAAAGAGAAAAAAAGAACAAAGCCTCAACTGCAGTTATACTATTCAGTTGCCAAAGAATTTTGTATGAAGTCTTATGATGGCAAAGGTTATGAAACTCACTTACAAAGAGTTTGAAATCACACTGTTCAAGATTTCAATTTCACTGCAGTTAATGTTGTCATCCATAATACAGTGTTTTCAATTTTTTTTTCACTGAAAAATTTTGAGATGTCATCTTTTTAACCTTATAAGGTGAGCGGGATGGTAATATGCTTAGCTTAAAAATTTTTGTTTAAACAATTGAAGACTGGTACCTTGGTAAAGATACAAGAAAGAGGAACTGAGTAACAGTAAATAAGGTACTTGATTCAAGGTTCTGATTTGTGCTAATATTTTCCTTGTGTTTGATTTCTTATTTTAGTTGCTTGAATGCTGAATACAGTATTGACAATACCAACATCCTTCTTCTTCTTTTGCATTTCTTAACTGCTTATATATAAATGCTTTTCTTCACTACTATTAAAAAAAAATAAGGAAAGGGGTGCAACTTCTGTGTAGATACATATGATTTTTTAGTTTTTTTCCCCATTGTAAGTTTTTTTTTTTTTAATGTTCTTTGCCGTAATCCTTTATTTGACTTAAAATTTCTTAGAAATGCCTAAACCCATTTGTTTAAACTTCAGTGTAAAGTTAATTCTCCAGAGAGAGTAAGGAATACTCTCTTGTGCCTCATTTTAATTGAATGGACGCCTGAGATGATGTAGGTTTGTTGGTCTTGCCAAAAAAATGGAGTATCTGAATGAATGTAAAATCTATCAAGAATGGTTAGATAGGGCTTCCTGGGTGGCTCAAGTGGTGAAAAATCTGCCTGCAGTCCTGGAGAGCCAGGTTTGATCCCTGGGTTGGGAAGAGCCCCTGGAGAAGGGAATGGCTATGCACTCCAGTATTCTTGCCTGGAGAATTCCATGACCTGAGGGGCCTGGTGGGGGCTAGAGTCCCTGGGGTTGCAAAGAGTTGGATACAACTCAGCCAGTAACACATTCACTTACATGGTTGGATAGGTTATATCATCCAATATGATGAAGCTCTCTCTTCATAGATTTTTGGTTTTACTGGCTAAGCAGTTATTTTTCAGTAGAGACAGAATTAATTAGAAGACTCCCAAATGGAATGTAAAGGTTGTATATTAATTTAAATACTAAAGCAAAGTAACAGTGAATTAACAGAATTTCAGGGCTGGAGTGAACATTGTTGAATCAGATTGTATAAGACAAATCTGAGGCACTGAGGGTTTTAATTGCCCATTACTGGTTTTAGTTTATTAAAGACAACTTTAGGTTTAAAAATCAACTTGTAAAATGTATTATCTTTCCTCTTTATAAGAAATTTGTAGCGAGGTAGTACATGGTAAAAAGTGTTCATTCCTGTCTTCTTTATTAAGAATCCTGTTACATTTTAGTCAAAAAGCATAGGGAATATGCAGGCAAAAGCTGAGAATTTAACAAGCTATTTTATGAAAACCTGGATTTTTTTCAGCATCACTTTTTTTATTAGGTAGGCAGTTATATTTATTGATAGGAGTTAACCTAGTTCAGAACAGTTTTCAAGGGGAAGCTCAATTTAGAAGTAGGTACTTCTGATCTAAACAAAGCCTCTTAATATAAATAAACTTGACATGAATAGTCAGAAGATCATGCCCTACTGTCAGTGGCTATTGGAGTACCACTTAATCTGATCATAAAGGGTTCAGATTTTCATGTCAAAGATTTTATTTGATTCTTTCAAATAAAAGATTTTAATGTTATAATTAGCCAAGCTCTTGTAAATCTTCACTAGCTTAATTCTTTTAGACATTTTTACATCGGCAGTGTGACTCAGCACACCTTTTCATTGTCAAAACAGAATGGAAACTGCCTCAATTCTATAAATGATGTGCATGTTTTCTATCAGCTTAAGGTCATATTTTCTCCTCTTGATATTTGTCTTTGCCTTATAGCAACACTAAAGTAAACATATTAGTGGCTCATAGATACAAATCTGAACAATTCTATGTACTACCTTATAATTAAATAACTAGCACATAAATTTATAGTGGCTTATTCATGATTGAACCTATATTCATATTTTTATCTTACTGGCTAACCATTAGTAATGATACTTTTTATAAGAGCTGGCTTAAAATCAATTTTCTGAAATACCCAGATATTTGGATAGAGTAAATGAAACCAAGCTCTTAACCCTTATACTGCCATCAAGCCAAAGTAACTTCTCATACTTACCCAGTTTGAATGCCCCAAATCAGGTTGATTCTAATATTATGTTATGTTGTGCCATGGGATGTAGATGTTTTAAGCTATCTTATATTTAAATGTTCATATTCTTGTTTTGTTTTCTCTCTTTTTTTTTTTCCTTTCTCTTTCTTTAGGAGAGTTTTTCCTCTTCTATGAGCCTCAGAAAGACTACTGGGGTTTCTTAACCCCCATGACTGTGCCTAGAATCCAGGGCTTAGCAGCGGTATACAAGAACTCTATCTACTACATAGCTGGAACCTGTGGAAATCATCAGCGGATGTTTACTGTAGAAGCCTATGATATTGAGCTCAATAAGTGGACTCGTAAGAAGGACTTTCCATGTGATGAGTCCATAAACCCATACCTTAAACTGGTACTTTTCCAGAATAAACTCCATTTATTTGTTCGAGCTACTCAAGTGACCGTTGAAGAACATGTCTTCAGAACCAGCAGAAAAAATTCCCTTTACCAGTATGATGATATCACTGACCAATGGATGAAAGTGTATGAGACCCCAGATCGCCTCTGGGACCTAGGCCGGCATTTTGAATGTGCTGTTGCTAAGCTGTATCCTCAGTGTCTTCAGAAAGTACTTTAATGAATGGCAGGCCTTAGTGAGCTCACCGGCATCCTGTGCTGGAGGAAACTTAGTCTTTCAGTGATAAGAAGTGCTGTCAGTATTTAAGAAAGCTGAAGAGAGTTTACACGTGGAGATGGGTGCTGTTTGAGATGAGTGTAGGGAGGGATTTCTTTTCATCCATGTGATGTTTTCATTTCAGTAAGCAAAAGGTAACAAAGTGCAATTATCAGCATTTTTTTTTTTCTGGTATAAAAGTAATCACATCATTCTAGAATTGTGTGATGAATAGTCACTGAGATACCAGACGAATTGACAACTATGCACTCTTAGAAGAGCAGTTAGGGTACTATGGGTTAGAGACATCCAAAATAGTTTGATGTGACTTTTTATTTTAAATACGGGTAAAAATTTGAGGCAATATCACTAGGACTTTAGCTGTGACCTCTCTGCTACAGAGACGCACTAACTTAGATCCTCATTCTGAATATGTGTATATTTTGTGTACTGTTTTCATGTTTACTGGATTTAAATGTGTTATTAGAGTAGTTTGAAGGAAAAACAAATCAGTCTCAGAAAGAGCTTTTAGTTGGCTTATTTTATATTTCCCATGTTACTTTAAGTTAAGCTAAAGTTTTAAAGTAGTTTTGTGTTGACAGTTTTTTCAAGTGCTAACACTGTCTCTCTTTTTTTTTTTTTAATCTGGAGTAGGGTTCAAATTCAGAGGTGGCTGGTGCTAGTATAATTTAACTCATGTGTATAGTTAGGTGTATTTCAAATGTCTGAGCCTATGCTTACCTTTCAAATTGGTATGTTAGTTTCATGACCATAGTACTTGACCTGCTGAACTCTTGTGATTTCGCAAGATTCTCTACTTAGATGATGGCAAGCTATGGCTAGTTACTGGTCTAACTGGATTCAATCTGAGAATAGTGAAAAGACTATTTTCCTCATTTTGCACTAACATGGGGCATTTTGTTGCCTAACCTCCTTTCCATCCTCTACCTGTCCATTTATTATTGGTACAAACAGAGCAGAATGTGAAGTTTTAACTCCTACTTTTAAAATTCTGTTTTCCAGAAACATAAAACTCCTGCAATAGTCTCATTTAATGTCTTTTGCATTACCTATGACAATTAAAACCTCATTTAAAAAAATTTTTTTGCACTTAACAGTTATGAATAGTTTTGCATTGAAAACCTTTGTTCTAACTGCAGGTGACTGAGAAGGAAAAGTGTGAGTGAATAGAACCGTAGCATTATAGGTACTAAATCATTTTTCATATTTAACTGATTAATTTCTAACAGAAATACTCACAGAGAGGACAAACCAACTCATGTGTTATACCTAAGGCAGATATTTAGATCAGTAACTTATTTTTTACTCTTCCCAGAATAAGTAATAAAGGGTATAAGTATAGCCAGAGTCTGTCCTTAACTGGAACATTTTGATTCCCTTAAAGAAAACAAACTGGCACGGTTTGTATTAAAAACTCTTGCACAAATTGTAATGTGATACTGTGAAACAAATCGAAAACATTGCCTCTTTGCATCACATACCTCGTTTTTCGGAAACTTTCCAAACTGCTTGTCTTAGCTCTCTACAAGCAGGGAATGTTTCCTGAAGCCGAATTGAAAGTGGACAGCATTTAGAGAATTGACATTTTAAAATCCAGTCTTGGGAAGCTGGGTACATGCTTTCTTCTTGCTGGCCTTGGTAGTGTGTCTATAGTCTCCTTACTGACTGTCAACTAATCACCTATTCTTTTTCTTCTCAGTTTTTCTTTATCTTCGTGCTGTTTTGGGGCTTTTTCTGTGAGCATTTTGAAGCATCTACACCGTGATGCATTGCCAAGGGGAGGAAAAACCAAACTAAACATTATAAGAGATGTTCCCATAATTTATTTTTGAAAGCTTTGTTGCTTCCTGAGACTTCTGCCGCTTTTTGACAATCTCCTGTATTTATTTAGAACACTGTGTTACTTGAAAACATGACATTAGAACATTAACAATTTACATGTGCCGTGTGATGTATAGGAGTACAATGTACTGTGGTTAATTCTGCAGTCGATTTATTCTATTGATCTGCACAACAGTTGATCCTCTAACAATTGATCCTATAACAGTTTATATTGAGGATGTGATCTAAGGATAGTGTGTCAAAGCCAAGGTTTAGAATTTGCTATGGAAGTATCAATAGAATATATATTGAATTTTGTATGAATAACTATTTGTTTAAATTATATAGCTGGGATATTTTGCCACTTTTCAGATGATTTCAGAAGAGGTTCTAGAAAACTAAGATTAGTAATATGTGTGGGTCTGTGTTTAGATATTTAAGGTACATTTGCTTAGTATGATGAGAATATAAGTAAAAGGCATAATGGGTACTATAGAATTAAAATAGAGGGTGACAGACGCCAGTTCCACTTGAGCTTTGTTTTTGCATTTGAAGAAAGTATGTAGCACTTTCCTATGTATTTTTTATACATTGAAAACTGGATGTGGTATAACTATGTTATAGGGAAGTAGAAATTGTATTCTTTATTTTCCATCTTTGTTTTCTGTTATCCTACAAAGTTGATGCTTAAGCATCAAGCTGATTTCATGGGTGCATGAGAGAAAGTGGATGTGATCTTGCAAGGAATCAGATTTTCTACGTGAAACAGTTTAAAATGGCATTCGATGTTCTGTGCTCAGGTATGTAGTTAAGTACTGTAGTCCTTTGGGGGCAAATGTGTAGATATTTTTAAACATTTTGCCATAATTGCACAATTTTTTGCATTTTTACCTGATGGCATTGTTTCTTGTAATAAAACTTTTTCTGACGGAAAAGTTCCATTGTCATAAATTGACCTCTGACCTAGCGAGTTTGGTGAAAATCATGTAATACCTTTTATTGGGAATTGGAGGAGATTTTTATCTACCAAATGCCTGGTCTCTGGTACAAAATGAACAAGGTAATTCATAATGCTTGAATAATGCTCTTGAAATTCTGAAGCAAGCTCACTCATCGGTAGCCCCTTTGTTGAGTGGTTCTGCCCTCATCTCTCGGTGTCCCACTCCTCTCTCTCACAATTCATGTCAACCCATAAGGAAATCCTGTTGCCTCTTCCTTCAAAATAGACCTCGATTCTCACCACATATCTCTTGCACCACTATCACCCTAGTCTAAACTAACCGACCTTGTCTGCCTTAATGCTGTGCCACTGAATTGATCTTTTCTCAATCACCTTTGTCTCCTTGTAATCTATTCTGTCCACACAGTAGCCAGAGCAATCCTGTTGAAACATAAGTCAGATTACTTTCTTCTGCTCTGATCCCAGTGCCTCCCCATCTCCTTTCATGTGAGAGCCACACCCCTTCCTCCCATGATCCATCCCAACCCTACTCTTGGGACCACATTGCCGTTCCACCTGCTCACTCCATTCCAGCCACACTGACTGCTGTTCCAAGTCCCTCCAACACTAAGGCCTTTTTCTTTGCTGTGTCTTCTGCTGAGGAAGCCCTGACAACACACTTATTTCAGTATTAAAACTCCAGACAGGCCTTCCCTGACTACTTTGTGTAAAACAATGCCTTCCAAACTCACCCCCACCCATACCACCAGTCTTTTCCCTATTTATTTTTCATACATCTCCCCCCATTCAAATGTAAGTTCCATGAAGGCAAGGGATTTATTTTATTTCTTGTTCACCTCAGCCCAGCGCTTGGAACCTACAAGGCATTCAAAGTTTGTAAAAACCAAATTTTCATTTCAGTCTTAGAAAACCCTGAGAAGTGGCAGAACCAGTGCTATCACCTCTGTTTTATCAGAGCAGAAACACAAAGCCCAAGTAAATTGCTGAGGGTCATGTAACTAATGAGACGCTCACCCGGGATTAGAGCCAAGCACTCCACTTTGACTCAATCTAGTTCTGACAGGTGCTCCGTTGAAAAGTGAAAGTGAAAGTCGCTCCGTTGTGCCTGACTCTCTGCTACCCCACGGACTATACAGTTTATGGAATTCTCCAGGCCAGAATACTAGAGTGGGTAGGCTTTCCCTTCAGGGGATATTCCCAACCCAGGGATCGAACCCAAGTCTCCCGCATTGCAGGCGGATTCTTTACCAGCTGAGCCACCAGGGAAGCCCAAGAATACTGGAGTGGGTAGCCTATCCCTTCTCCAGGGGATCTTCCTGACCCAGGAATCAAACCAGGGTCTCCTGCATTGCAGGCAGATTCTTTACCAATTGAGCTATCACAGAAGCCCTAGTTTCTCCATTGTGTGTTAGTTGTTCAGTCTCGTCCAACTCTTTGCAACCCCATGGATTGTAGCTCGCCAGGCTCCTCCATCCACGGGATTTTCCAGGCAAGAATACTGGAGTGGGTTACTAGTTCCTTCTAAACAAAACTGATAGAAAAGCAGATGCTCTACATTTTGTGTTTACTGGTTGCCTTTTCTGAGTCCCACCTTTTTTCCAATACTATTATTTAAATTATCTACTGTATGTCATGGGATTGCAAAGAGTTGGACACAACTTAGCAACTGAACAACAACAACTCTATGTTATATAGACTGTGATTAGCTCTCAACAAGGGAATGCACCCCACCTGCACTCCTATAATTACATCATTATGCTTATATGCCACTGTACTGAGTTCTATCCCTCAAACAAGTTGATGAAAAGGCTTGAGAAATACTGATTTAAATTAGAGTGCTGTTACTTTCGTTCTCTGTGAAGTTAAAATACTTGCCAAATTAAAATCTTGGCTGTATGACTGTTTTTTTTTTTTTCTTAATTGACAAATTATTTGCAAATACAAAAATTAAAAATAAGTGGTCTGGAATCTAACTCTTTAGAAAGTGAAAGAAAGTGAAAGTGAAGTCGCTCAGTTGTGTCTGACTCTTGGCGATCCCATGGCCGTGGGATTCTCCAGGCAGGAATACTGGAGCGGGTTGCCATTTCCTTCTCCAGAGGATCTTCCCAACACAGGGATCAAACCCAGGTCTCCCGCACGGCAGGCAGACTCTTTTATTGTCTGAGCCACCAGGAGCTCCAAAAGAATGCTGTAAATGACACCTAGTTTTTTGAAGTGAAAGTTGGAATTTGATAAAATGGAGTAAGGAAAAAAGTATTTTCCCTCAGTTAATGTATCCCTCAATTGATGCTTTCAAACTGTGGTGTTGGAGAAGACTTTTGAGAGTCCCTTGGACAGCAAGGAGATCAAACCAGTGAGTCCTAAAGGAAATCAACCCTGAATAGTCATTGGAAGGACTGATGCTGAAGCTGAAGCTCCAATACTTCGGTCACCTGATATGAACAGCCGACTCATTGGATAAGACCCTAAGGCTGGGAAAGATTGAAGGCAGAAGGAGAAGAGGATGTCAGAGGATGAGATGGCTGGATGTATCATCAATGCAATGTACATGAACTTGGGCAAACTTTGGGAGATGGTGAGGGACAGGGAGGCCTAGCATGCTGCAGTCCATGGGGGTCTCAAAGAGTCAGACATAACTAGGTAACTGAACAAATGTGTCTAGTATATACTAAAGGTTCTTGACTTGAAACTTTGGTAGACAGAATTTAAATGCCTTTCAAAAGTAACTATGAAGTGGTAGTATTACTACTACCAGTTCTAGTAAATATCAAGTCAATTTGTCCTTCATTCTCATTCTCCACACTTCATTTTGATGATCTGTATTTCTTTGGTAGAAGACCCCAGAATCTAGAGAGTTGGACATCTGGTTCATGGATTTGCTGATTCTCCTTCCTTTTTGGTAACCTTTAGCCTAGTTTACTTGTATAGGTTCATAAGGAAGCTATTCTACACATTTGAACAGGGGAATCAATAGGGCTGCCACCCCAGAGAAAGGAAAAAGTGAAGACATTCCATCATAAAGTATTATTTGGAGATTTAAATTGCTAAGCCACAGGCAAAATTTTAATTTATTAAAGTATAAAGTATTTTATGCCTACTGAGAGGGACATAGTTCAGTATGACAGTTACCACAGACACAATATTCCACTTTTAAGTCATGCATTTTAAATCACTCAAATGATAGAAAGTATGTAACAAGCCTCCTACCAGCTACCGCCTCCATTATTTAAATCCACTTGCTCAAGAACCCTGCAGTTAGGCTTTTTGGATTTCATTGAGATGCCAATCCCAGGACTTTTTCTACTATCCATCAGCTCCTACTGGGGACTTTTTCTGAACTTACCCATCTTAAATTCCATAATCTATTCAAAATAATGCCATTTTACATTTCCTCAGTTCCTTCTTGTTACTGCTGCCATACTTACCTGTAAAACCCCAACTCTGAAGATCCTGGCTATGAGCCTCCTCTGTGCTTGGGCCTGAGTGGAGGAATATTGCTGGAGAAAGTCCATATGTTCATACTGACTCTCTTTGACATGATGGACCTACCGTGGGTTCTCAGCATAATGGAGCAGTTTTTACCTTTTCTCAAACTTCTGTATGCCTATCTTTTATCCCTCTTGGTTATTAGTTCTGTGCTTTTCTTCCTGATGTATCAAGGTGGCAGCCATTATATATATAGGTGCTCCCTTTCCTTCCACCATCTGCCTAAATCTTCTCTACTTGTCCTTTTAAAATATGTGAAGAAAATAAGCTTTTTCTATGCATAGTTGCTTTCTGCTCCAGTTCCTTCACCATCCCCTCTCCTAAGTCATCCAAAAATCCCCCTCAGATCATTTGACGAAAACAAAAAATGCACTTTTCTCAACCACTTAGCAAAACAAAAACAACAACAGATTGTTCTTCAGTCCAGCAGCTCCCTCCACTTCGTGCCCCTACTCTCGGCTTCCATGAAAGCCACAGTTTTGTAATGGGGTTGTTCCTACAAATGTTCGATTTCCTAGCTTTCATTAACTCTTCAACCTGCTGCAGTCACTACGTTCTCCTCATAACTGAAACTCCTGTCATCAAGGTCTCCAACAACATTAAGCTGTAAATTCATTTTGCACATTTCCGTCCTTAACTCACTTGACTTCACAGATGTGTTCGGCACAGTTGACTCCCATATTCTGAAGCCTTCCTGGGACACCATGCCCTGAAAATTCTCGTTACTCACTTCTTACTAACCCCCCTTTACAGGGACCTTCTCTCCCTGAGTCCTCTACTGTCTTCTCTTCTCAGCTGACCTCACCTATTTCTTTGGCATTGGAATGCTATGTGCACACTGATGACTTTCAAATTTATATTTTCTAACCACATCTCAACTCCTGTCTCCAGGCTCCCATCCAACTGCCTACTAGATAGCTCCTGTTCGATTGGTGGACACATCTCAAGCTCAGCATCTTTAAATCCTCCTTTTCTATTATCCCCTGAAAAGCTCCATCTGCAAAATGCAATTTATACCTGTCCACCCCTCTCCATTTCCACTACTCTCACCTATGCTGAAGCTAGACTTCTACTGCCCGGCCCACTACAGCGGCACCGTAACAGTTCTGCCTATTTCAACTTAAGCCACATCCTCAGTCTCCATTCCCAGTAAAATAGCCAGAGTGATCTCACACAAATGGTACTGTGTTATTGCCAAGTGTGGAACATAGCAATTGCCTACCATCAGGTGCTACAGAAATGGCCTCCTGCTTACTCCTCCAGCCTTATCCAGTGCCACTTTCCCCCTGGCTACCTGTTCCTTAGGTCCACGGCTATGTCTAAAGACCTGTGCATGATTCTCCCACACACACTTGGCACTCACGGTTCCCATGCCTACTGACCTTTTTGACTTTCAGTTGTCATACAGGTATTCAAGTTAAGGCAGTTACCCCTGAGGAGCATTTTCCAACCAGTTCCTGATGGGAGCTGGTGGATGAACATCCCAGTTTCTTTCCATAGGTGGGATAAGTGAGGCATGTTCTCCACTGTCTCCTCGAGTTCCCCAATGAGAATGAGCCCTAGTTGCCCATAATACCTGCTTGATAACCATGTCTTCTCCTATTCATTTTCTTCCTATCCTACCAATGCTTCTTGGGACCACCTTCTCTCCCCATGATTAACTACCTGCATTCAGATCCTTGTTCTTGCACTCAAATTCTGGCTCATGACTGGCTTCTTCAATAACTCAACCTAAGACACTGGCCATTTTTTCAATCCCTCAAGAAACCTATGTTATGGGCTCTGTTCATGCTGTCCCCTTGCACTTGAAAACTTCTGTCCTTCACCTCTGCTCTTTGCATGACGATTTTGTTCTTATATTTCAAGTCTCAATAAGATCTCGCTAGCTAAATCCTATTGCAGTTATTAAACTTTTGTTTAAAGAAAACAATCCTAAATGAACTAAATGTCCCTGTCATGTTAGATCTTACCACCCAAAGTAGTCTATTCCCCCACTGTTTTTTTCTGTCTAAACAGTTCCCCCACTAAACAGTTCTACAAGGGCAGAGCCCAGGCGTATTGTCATCCAATATTTGCCCATACCTGGAAGAGTGTCTCACATATAAATTTTTTAAAATTATTTTTAATTGGAGAATAATTGCTTTACAATATTGTAAAGGTTTCTGCCATCCATCAACATGAATCAGCCATAGACATACTTCTCAAATCCTCCTTCTCAAATCATTCTCCTACCTTCCTTTGCATCCCACCCCACTAGGTTATCACAGAACATCAGTTTTTAATTCCCTGCTGTTTCACGTTCAGTCGCTAAGTTGTGTCTGACTCTTTGCAACCCTATGAACTGCAGCATGCCAGGTTCCCCTGTACTTCACTATCTCCTGGAGTTTGCTCACATTCATGTCCATTGAGTCAGTGATGCTATTTAACCATCTTATCCTCTGCCTCCCTCTTCACATTTTTCCCAGCATCAGGGTCTTTTCCAATGAGTTGGCTCTTCACATCAGATGGCCAAAGTTGGAGTTTCAGCTTAAGCATCAGTCCTACCAATGAATATTCAGGACTGATTTCCTTTAGGATTGACTGGTTTGATTTCCTTGCAGGCTAAGGGACTCTCAAGAGTCTTCTCCAACACCCAGTTCAAAAGCATCAATTCTTTAGCACTCAGCCTTCTTTATGGTCCAACTCTCACATCCACACATGACTACTGGAGTCCCCGCATCATACAGCAAATCCCCACTGGCTATCCATTTTACATACTGTAATGTACATGTTTCAGTACGGCTCTCTGAGGTCATCCCACTCTTTCCCTCCCCCACTGTGACCATAAGTCTGTTCTTTATGTCTGCATTTCTTTTGCTGCCCTGTACATAGGTTCATTAGTATCAACTTTTTAGATCCCATATATATATATGGGATAGAACAGAAACATAGAACAGAGAGTTCTCATATATCCCACACCCAGTTTCCCTTATTATTAATGTATTAATAAGCAAATATAGATTCATTATAATTAACTAAATTCTATGGTTTTTCCAGTGGTCATGTATGGATGTGAGAGTTGGACTGTGAAGAAAGCTGAGTGCCAAAAAATTGATGCTTTTGAACTGTGGTGTTGGAGAAGACTCTTGACAGCCTCTTGGACTGCAAGGAGATCCAACCAGTCCATCCTAAAGGAGATCAGTCCTGGGTGTTCATTGGAAGGACTGAGGCTGAAGCTGAAACTCCAGTACTTTGGCCACCTCATGCGAAGAGTTGACTCATTGGAAAAGACCCTGATGCTGGGAGGGATTGGGGGCAGGAGGAGAAGGGGACGACAGAGGATGAGATGGCTGGATGGCATCACCGACTCGATGGGCATGAGTTTGAGTAAACTCCGGGAGTTGGTGATGGACAGGGAGGCCTGGTGTGCTGCGATTCATGGGGTCGCAAAGAGTTGGACACGACTGAGCGACTGAACTGAACTGAACTGAACTGATACTTTACTAAGAAATTCTTAGTTTTTACATAATGTCCTGTTAATGCTCCAGGATCTCATTAAGGATATATAACATTTAGTTGTTATGTCTCCTCAGGCTCCTTTTGGCTGTGACAGTGTCTCAGACATTCCTTGTTTTGGATGACTTTGACAGTTTTCAGAGACACTAGTCAGGCATTTAATAGAACAGCCCTCAACTGGGATTTGTCTGACGTTTTTCTCATGATTAGACTGAGGTTATGTGGTTGAGGAAGGAGGAACATAGAGGTAAAAGTACTAATCATGTCATCATATCAAGGGTGTTTAGTCTCAGTATGACTAGTCACCGTTGATGTTAGCCTTCATCACCTGGCTGAGATAGTTTTGTTAGGTTACTTCCCTGTAAAGTTATTTCCCCCTCTTTCCTCTGAAAGGAAGCCACTGTGTGCATTTCCCACTCAAGGAGTGCAGAGTTATGGCCTCCTTAAAGGCATATTATCTATGTAAGTTATTTGGAATTCTACTGTACAGATTATCTCCCTTCCCTAATTTATTTATTTATTCAATTATTTATTTATATTAGTATGGACTCATTTTAAATACTTTGGGCTATTATATATATTTATACTTTGGGAGATAATCTACTGCTACTTTATTTTGTGGCTCAAATTGTTCCAGCTTTGACCACTGGGAGCTCTTTCAGTTGGCTCCTCTGCTCTTTGGACATACTCCCATTAGCATATTTTCTTTTTTTATATGTATATATTTTATGAGCTGTTCCTATTTTCTGGCTCTACAAGATGCTCCAGGCTTAAGTCATAAGCTTCCTTTCCCAGTCCTGGGATTAGCCATTTCTCCAAAAATCTGTAGTTCTTTTCATTGGACATCTGGGCACTTGGTATTCTCATTGCTACTGGAATATCTTTGTTTCTAGACCCTCTTAGCTGACTGAAAAAAAAAGTTGTATGTGTGTTCTAACTGCTTTATAAGCACATATCTGAAAAATTCCTATATGCATTCATATCAACACGAAGCTAAATTTTACTTTATACTGTGTCCTACCCTAATGCATTGCTACATGGAAATTCCTAGCCTTCTCTCCCATCCAGTGAGAAGCCTGGCTCCAACCATCTACCATTCATTTACTAAACTGTTCATTTCTACTGTATTCGCCCAGTGGTTTCAGAAATGATAACCCACACTCCCATGAGAAGCAACTTTATCAGTGAGAGCATGGTGCTTATATATAGTTCTTTCAACTTTACTCTTATAGACTCCATTCATTTCTAGAGTTATTTAGGTCAGCACCTTTCCCTCCCTGGTCTCCCTGGTGGCTCAGATGGTAAAGAATCCACCTGCGATACAGGAGATCTGGGTTTGATTCCTGGGTTTGATTCC
This sequence comes from Dama dama, assembly GCF_033118175.1. NCBI lineage: Eukaryota > Metazoa > Chordata > Mammalia > Artiodactyla > Cervidae > Dama > Dama dama. The sequence continues at coordinate 39,192,284 of NC_083704.1, read as the reverse complement.
TGGGTTGGGAAGATCCCTTGGAGAAGGGAACGGCTACCCACTCCAGTATTCTGGCCTGGAGAATGCCATGGACAGAGGACCCTGGCAGGTTACAGTCCATGGGGTTGAGATTGTTTCATACAGTTTAAAGAATTTATGTGATGATATAGTTTTTCTTCTTCAGCCTATGGTGTGGTGGATTACACTGATTGATTTATAAATGTTAAACCAGACTTGCTGCTGCTGCTGCTGCTAAGTCGCTTCAGCCGTGTCCGACTCTGTGCAACCCCACAGACGGCAGCCCACCAGGGTCCTCCGTCCACAGGATTGTCTAGGCAAGAATACTGGAGTGGGCTGCCATTTCCTTCTCCAAACCAGACTTATATACCTAGAATTAAATGTACTTTGTCATGATATATAATCCCTTTTATACATTGTTGTATTTGGTTTGCTAATATTTTTTGAGGATTTTTGTGTCTGGGTTAATGAGAAATATTGGTCAATGTCTTTATTGTGTTTGGTGTGAGGGTAATGCTGGATTCATTAAAGGAAGTTTTCCCTCTGATTCTGTTTTCTGAAACAGTGGAAAACTGGTATAATTCCTCCTTTAAAAGTACGGTAGAATTTACAGTTGAAACCATGTGAACCTAATGCTTTATTCCTTGCAAGTTTAAAAAAAATAATTCAATGTCTTAAATAGATATTTGGTTATTCAGGCTATGTATTTCTCCTTGAGTGAATTTCGTTCATGTCTTTCAAGAAATTGGTCCATTTTATCTACATTATCAAGTTTGTGGGCATAGACTTATCCAGAGTATTCCTTTATTATTCTTCTAATGTCCATGGAATTAGTAGTCATTAACCCTCTTTCATTCCTGGTGTTGGTAATTTGTGTCTTCTTTTTTTCTTGGTTTATTCAGCTTGGTATACTCTTAGTTTACCCAGCTAGAGGCATCAATTTTATTGTTCTTGTCTAAGAATCAGATTCAGGTTAACCAGTTTCCTTGATTGTTTTGTGGCTTTAATTTCATTGATTTCTGTTCTAAGATTTATTATTTATTTTCTTATGCTGGTTTAAGCTTTAATTACTCTTCATTCTGTAATTACCTAAGGTGGAAGCTTATGTTACCGATTTTAGATTTTTCTTCTTTTTCTAGTACATGCACTTAAAGCTATTAATTTTCCTCTAAGCACTACTTTTATCGCCTTTCACAAATTTCAATATGTTGTTATTATGACTTTAGTTAGTACAAAGTATCTTTATCATGTCTTGGAGAAGGAACACTTTCATAATTATGTAGTTTCTGATAATCTTCCTTGTTCTAGAGACTTCTTCTGTGAAATTAATATAGTCATTCCAGTATTCTTTTACCTAGTGCTAACTTGATATCATCATCTTTCCCCATCCCTTTTAACTATCTGAATCTTTATACCCAAATGAGTTTCTTGTAAGCAACTTATACTTAGGACTTGTTCTGATGTAATTATAAGAAGCTCTATCTGTTCATTGGTATACACAGACCATTCACATTTAATATGACTATCAATATAGCTGGACTGATATTGACTGTATTTGTTAGCATTTTGTTATCCTTATTAGTTGTTTCTTCTTTTCATCTATTTCCCTGCCTTCTCTTCATTTATTCCTTCTCTGACATTGTCCATCTCTTTATGTAGATCCAAATTCCTGACCTATGTTGTTTAACCAGTTTCTGAAGAACTTTTTACATGGCTTGTGGAGCAGGTGTGTACGTGATGAATTCCTTCAGATTTTGTTTGTCTGAGAAAACTTTGTTTTTAAGGATAATCTTAATGAATCAAAAATTCTATGTTGCTTTTTATTTGTTTTTTTTCAACCTTTTAAATATTGCATAGCTTCCAATGAGAAGTATAATGTAATTCTTATTTTTGTTCCTTTTAAAGGAGGGTGTATTTTTCATCTTATCAAAAAGAAAGATTTCCCCTTTCTATTTGGTTTCCTTCATTTTGAACATGGTATCTCTACATGATAGCTTTTGTTATTTATCTTACTTGGTGTTCTCTGAGCTTCCTAGCTCTGTAAGTTGGTGTCTGTCACTAATTTAGAGAAATTCTCAGTCATTGTTAAATATTTCTTTTTTGCTCCTTTCTTTCTTTCATCTTCTGGTATTAAAATTATGCTTATGTTACACATTTTGTATCTGCCTAACAGTCTTTGGATGTTCTCTACCATTGTTTTCATTCTTTTTCTTTGTGTCAGTATGCCAAATTTCTACTGACATATATTCAAGTTCACTGATTATTTTATCAGACATATCCAGTCTACTGATGAGTCCATCAATGGCAATTTTCGTTTCTTGTACAGTGTTTTTGACTTCCAGTATTTACTTTTGATTCTTTCTTAGAGTTTCCATCTCTTTGCTTACATTACCCATCTGTTCTTGCCTGTTGTCTGCGCTTTTCCATTAGGGCCCTTACATATTAATCAGTTATTTTAAATTCTCACACAGACCATCCCAAAATCTTTGACATATCTGAGTCTTGTTCAGATGCTTGATTTTTCTCTTCAGATTGTGTTTTTCTTGCCTTATTTGAGCATGCCATAGTTTTTGTGAAAGACAGACATGATGAATTGGGTAACAGGAAATAAGGTAAACAGGCCTTTAGTGTGAATACTTACGTTAAAATGGCTAGGCGTCTGGGCTGTATTTAATGATTACTATAGCTACTGGCACTGGAGGCATCAAATTCCTGTAGCTCCCTTGTTTTGTCTACTCTTTCTATTGGGCTTTTCTAAGTATTTGTCAAAAACAGTTTGTGTCTTGTGGCTCTTTCTGCTTTAATTCACTCTTATTATCTGCAGTCCTGTTGGTGTGGTGGTATGGGTGAGGGAGAGCATTGTAAAGTTTTATGATTAAATCTCAGTATTTTGGTGGGCCTGTGTCTTGGGCTGTTACCTTCTCTACTGGTACAGCTTTTTATTTTCTCTTGCCTCATCCCCCCTTCCTTGGTGCAGTGACCCTAAGCTATTTCCTTAAAGCTCTGATCCCTGTGGACCTGTTCATTCTTTTTCCCCTTAGATGAGATGGAAGGCTAGCTCTTCCTCCAGCTTTTATCAAGCTCTCTCAGAGTATTTTTCCCTGGAGAGGAGGCCTTTGTTACGGAAAGGCTCTGGGAGTATTTCACAATTATCACTCCTCCTCTCATGCCAGAACCGCTAGGAAACCTTTCTCAGCTCTTCACTATGAGAACTGGTGCCTGTAGGTAATGTCCACTAAGATATAGGGGTCCAGGAGTTTCACACTCTCTTCCTTCTCTACACTCAATTTCCAGCAATTCATCAAAATTACCCTTTTAGTGTTCTTATTAGTTGATAGCTCTTGGGGTTTCTGGTCCAGGTGAGCAGACCTTGATGACAGTCATTTGGACTCACCCGTACTCCAGATTTCAGAGTGACTGCCCTGAAATCTAACTTCTCTGATAGGGCCAAGAAAAGGCATTAATTCTCAGTTGAATAGCTTTTCCTTGTTGTAAGGCTGAGAGTAACAACTTCCAAACTCCTTACATTGCAGTGCTGAATCTGGAAGTCTCTATAATAAGCTTCTATTCATTTACTAAGTGAATGAGTTATTCTTTCCGTCATACATAAGTACTATATAGCCTCTTTTATATGTATATATTTCACAATAAAAAAATAAGTTTAAAAGTTAGTCTTACTTTGTAAACATGTCCATACACTTAATCATATGTAGGTATCCTTACATGGTCACAGAATTATTATTATTTTTTTCCCACTGGAGGATAATTCCCTTATGATGTGTTGATTTCTGCAGTACACCACCATGAATCAGCCATCGGTATACATATGTCACCTCCCTCTTGAACCTCACTCCCACCCTCCACCCCATCCCACCCCTCTAGGTCATCACAGACCACCAGGCTGGGCCCCCTGTGCACTACAGCAGCTTCCCACTAGCTAGCTGTTTTACACACTCTCTCCATTCATCCCACCCTCGCCTTCCCAGAATTATTTAATACACAGTTCAGTGATTATTGACTCTTGAGTACCTAATAGCCCAGCTTTTCAGGGCCAAATCAAAATGATATGATATAATTCAATTAAGATTTTAATTTTGAGCATAATTATACATTTGAGTATAAAATATATTTTCATAGATGTAATTATACTATTAAAACTAAATTGGACATTTGAATGTAATCATTTTAAATTATCCTTATCATGCACACACAGAACATTTTCTATTGATTAGTTTGCTAGAAATACATGAGAGTGAATAGATCCTTTTCTTCCTTTCTTTCCCCTTCGACGATATATGCACAAGCATATGATTTGGTGGAAAAGAAAGCTAGACACAAATATTAACAAACAGAAAATGTGTAATATGTTTTCTAAATATGTAAATTGGTCTTATGAACAGGAATTACAGTGTTTTGGGTGACTGGGCAGATTACTTAAAGTCCCCAAGCTTTAATCTTTCTCATATATACAGTAGGACTTTTAATATAATTCAATTTATAGTTTTTGTGAGGAGAAAATAAGCATGAAAAAATCATATCACAGTGCCTGGCATGTACTAAACACTCTAAAATGGTCCTTGTTAGTGTTATTCACAGCTATCCTGCCGTCTCTTGGATACACTGAAAACAGCCTCAGTAGAATAACATCTCCTTTACAACTAGTATAAGGTACATGCTAAAAAGAAGGGTAGCCGTTTGGACTCTTATTAATGAGAATGTGCCCATAATCCACACATGAAAACAATTTTCACAGTTTTACAGTCACACAGTTCTCACTTTCACTTCTTCACCACTCATTTCTAAAGGACTGAAATCAAACAAACAGTACTTAAAGCAATTGCCACTAGGCTAGTAACTTATGTCTACAAAATAAAAAGTGGGCTTGTGTGTATCTGCTTGTCTATTTTTAAGAACTGAAAAGAATCTGTCCCTCAGGGTTCAATCCTGTCCTCTGTTCTCACTTATGGATGAGGATCTACAGGATTCAAGTGACATAGTTCAGTTCTTGAAAAATGTGATTCTAAAGCTCCTTTGACGACAAAAAATACAGCAAAAGCATTGTATACTGACACCTATTTAGGATATCTAAGGCCTATGCCTGAGTCAGGTGACCGAAGTTTTAAAGGTCACGTACTGAGAAGAACCTACACAACATATGGGGGCATTTCCTTGGAGCTAGTGAGCATCTGAGATGACAAGAAATCCACAGATGCTCTCTGACAGCTGGTCTAAAGCTGAGGTCAAGGTTAGCAATGGAACTTAGGAGTCTGGCACCGAACTGGCTGATTTTAGTTAAATTTCAGTGAATAGATACATTGGCTAAAACATAAAATATAAAAGGAGAAGAAAAATTGTCTAAGAACAAAAATCTGATAAATTGAGTTGAAAAGGTGGTAGAAAGGCAAACTAGGAAGTTATCAGAGGAGAATGTGATCCTAAGAACATGAGGAAAATGCAGCTAGCTCCAGGCTCTGGCAGTTTAAAGATCAGAAAGGATGCAGTGGTTTCAGCAGAGTGCTAGGGACAAAAATCAGATTGCTGTGACTTAAGGTACAGGTTGAAGGTATGAGTGTGTGTGTGTGTGTGGGGGTGGGGGGGGGGGGGAGGCTACAGGTGCTCAGCCCAGGAAGCCTAGAGGTAGCAGGAGTCAGAAACAGAGGCCCGGGACACATGGAGTTTAAAAAATTAATCAGAGCACTTCATGCTTTTTCAGCAAAAACAGGAAATGAGCAATACCCATGCAGTCATAACCTACTCTGTTTCTAGACTATTCCCAGGTGAGAGTTCTGCAGTACCCCTGTTCCCACTCAAAGTAATGAGAACTACAGAGACGAGGACACCCATAGAGCTGCAGGCTGAGCTCTGAATCAGCACAAGACAAACTCTCAGAAACAGGAGCGGATGAAAAACCACGCAGGGAAATACTGACCCAGAGAGAAACAGACACCCTTTCTGTGGCCTCTCACATCTCTGCCAGAGAGTACAAATGTTAACCGATTTTGCAAGTTCTTGCTACTTCGCCCCACAGGCCGGATGAAATTCAGTTGAGAGCCCAATCTGGTTTCCACCCCTGACCCAAGACATCTGGTTTGTGATAAGTACTCGAATATCCTGTGTTTTCTAAAGTATGTGGTGGGTGTGGCGGGAGTCACAGGCAGAACTGATGAGCTGTCAGAACAGGCGTATGCGAAGGTATGGAGGACCTAGCTCCTCTCCCACGGTGTTTGTGGAGCAAGTTTGGGCATGGGGTGGCTCGGGAGATGGTACCCACCGCCTGGCCAGCCCCCAGGGAACAGAGACTTCCCCAGATTTCAAATTTTAACTCCTGGTTGTGCAGCACGTGCCTGGGGATTTAGTCCTGGAGCAACTATTGTCCACAGTTCAGAAAACCACGACAGAATGGTAACTGGGGCGGCAGAAACGAGGTGATTTGGGCACATGGATATTACACACTTTCACAGTCATACATAAATGTGATACACAGCAATTTTTGTGCCTCTTTATTCTTGAGGGCTTCTAAGAGGTGATTTTGTTTTGTTTTGTTTTTTCTTAAACCTACATTTCACTCCTCCAAAAATACAATGCTATCCACCCTTTTCTGGGCATTGAGCTGTTCAAGTTTGATTTGGAGTTTGGCATGACAGACTATATTTTAAGGCTGCAGATCCTCTTGATCATACTTGTATATGACAATAGCCTCCCACGTGAAAAGTATTTTAACATTTATGAGCCACTGGCTCATATTCTTGTGTGACGCTACTTTGCAGAACGGTTTTGTATGTATTATTTGCTGTCATCTGTCACTGCCTCTGTTTTTACTGTTGAAGAAACAAAGGAACTGAAAGGCAATTGTCAAACTAATGGGATAAGAACGTAGCTGTAAATGGAAGCGGATTTATGAATTTCTCCCCAGTCCCTCGTGAGTGGGGACCCAAGAGATGGCCAGAATGGGTTCTGTTGAAAAACAGAACATGTTGGTGTGAGGACAGCAGACGGCTAGAAAGCCAGCCAGTGTGGGATTGTAAAGCGAGTGAGCTCACTTTTGGAAGAGCCCGAGTTGCAAGTGACAGCGGGATAACTATGTATAGATCGCTGTGCGGGGAAACAGCCAGGATGGGCCTGGAGACAGGAAACTGAATGAAGGTGATAGGTCAGGCAAGATGCGAATTTGGCAGCCAGCCCGAGACTGAGCAGAGCTGGAGCCCCCAGGCATGCAGGCCAGCGTTCACGGAGGGAGTGTGGAGAGAAGGGTGTGGGGAAGAGCCAAGCCTTGGAGGGCCCATGTGAGGCACGGGAAGGGGAAGAGAGTCCTTCTGAGGAGCCAAGAGCAGTGAGGTCCTGGGAGAACCAGGAACTCGGGACTGAGGAAGCAAAGAGGCCACACAGTGTCAAGTGCAAACCGGGTGTTCACAGTTCCAGGACTTCTGAAATGATGCCTGGAAACTCAGTGACGCCTTTTGCTTCTGAGTTCACTGTGAAGTGTAAGTTTCAAATTCTGACTCTGAAAATTGTTTATTCGTATAGAATAACGAAATTATTTGATGAATCAGAACGCCTCTCTGCCTAACCAATACGGCTTAGAGGAACTTGATTTTGTTTCTTAATGCATGTTGCTGAGTGTCCTCTTACACACCTGTACGTTCCCTCAGGACGCTGGTCCCCCTAAGCTCCCGCTTGGATTTGAAGCTCCCGAGGACAGGGACCTAGTGCATTTAGTCTCCAGTGTCCACTGAGCACAAAGCAGGGTGTGCGGCAGACAGGAGTCCCCCAACTCTTTGATTAATGGAAGTGTGAAAGTCCTTTTTTCACCTGCCACGGGTTTCTTTCTCCTCTCTGGGACTTTCAGACTCCACATTCCCCCAGACTGTTTGGAAAGATACATTTTCAGGCTTAGCAGTGATTGGCAAACATTTTTATATGGGGCTTGGCATTTAACATCCGGAAAAGTTGTGAAATCAATTTGCTGCAGATAAAGATGGACAGATGGAAATATCTGGTGCTTCCGTCACATGTGCAATATACATAATGAGATCATTGCTTACTGTGATACACTTGAACTCTGCTTTGCCAGTGTTTAGGAAGAACATTGTCCTTTGTTATGCAGCTGGACCACGTGGGTAGAAACACTGTCCCCTGACTAAAAAGAGGACTGGGTATGGAATATTTGTCAGTGCTGAGATTTCACACGCTTTTCCTAAATGCTTACCAAATCTCTTTGGAGACTGTAGATTTGCTTTTCATTTGAAAAATGGTACATTTGCACTGACTCTATTTTATCATTCTGTATGTGTAGGGAGAGGCAAAGAAAAAATAAATTAACAGAGATGGGAAAAGGGGAAGGGAACTAGTAATTTTTTAACCACACGTGGGAGCCTATCTTGGAAAATAAAGAAAGTGTGTGCAGCAAGAAGGAGGTTGTAAGACTTTAATATTGTAACTTATGGGGGAATAATAATTTCATTATTTTAAATATAACCAATCAGGACATCTTTCGAGGTGAATGGGAGGAAAAGTATAACCTGTCCACTTTCATTTAATTCTGAGTTTGATCCAATAAATTTAACAGTTCCCTTTCAGGAGTCTTCAGTTTCTTGGACAGACACGCCCAGTTTTATCTCTGTCTGAGCAGGCAGTTCTACTAAATTAGAGTGGCCTGCCCTGGGTTGGTGTGGGGACAATCCAGGGTGTCATCTTATCCAGGATTCTAAACAAGGACGAAGGATGGCTCTGCTCTTGATGTTGTTGCCACATCCTCACACATCCTCTCTTTCCTTTGAGAAGGAAATAATGACACAGTTGTCTGGTAGCTCAGTGGTAAAGAATCTGCCTGCACTGCGGGAGACCATCTCCAATGCGGGAGATGTGGGTTCGATCCCTGGGTTGGAAAGATTCCCTGGAGACGAAATGGCAACCCACTCCAGTATTCTTGCCTGGGAAACCCCATGGACAGAGGATCCTGGCAGGCTACAGTCCATGAGACTGCAAAAGAGTCAGACATGATTTAGCAACTAAACAACAAGAACAACACATCTTGACCACTCAGTTCTTTTCCTTTCTGTCTACATCTCATCCTTCTCTCTCCATCTCATCCTTCTCTCTCTTCTCCTTGACTCCTGTCTCACAGAAACCTCTATACTCCAGGTGACTAAGCCTGGTGCTTGGTCACATGAAGGTGAATGGTCAGGCACAGATGACTTTCCCTTGAGAGAGAAGCTGGCCTTGCACGATTACTTTCTTGCTGCATGAACTTACTTTGTATGCCATAAGCCAAGTATCGCTCTATACCCTCTCTCTGTAGTCTTCCTCTAGAAGAATCCTAACCACTGGTGGGACATGTTCTAACTCCTAGAGGCCAGAGAAACACCCTTGAATGGTAAAAGAAAAAAAAAATTATTGTTCCAATTTAAATACAAATACTTAATTTTGTGTCTAAATACCCTCATCTTCCCTCATCTATCTTTCCCTCTCCTCATCTCTTCCCTTTCTTTTCCTGGAGGACCTCAGTGAAGTATCCCACAGTCCTGAACACTTCTGTCCCCAAAGCCAATTACATGCTGTCATTTTAGAACTCTTGTCCTAATCTTGTGTCAGTTTTACTATTTCTTCTTTCTTAACCTCTGCCTAATTTTACACGAGCTCATTCTCTACCAGTTTTCTAAAAACACTTGGAGATAAATTTTATTAAATTCTGTTCATACAGGATCTTGCTGTGATTTATGTCGGAGAGTGTTTTGCCTATGTTCTCCTCTAGGAGTTTTATAGTTTCTGGTCTTACATTTAGATCTTTAATCCATTTTGAGTTTATTTTTGTGTATGGTGTTAGAAAGTGTTCTAGTTTCATTCTTTTACAAGTTGTTGACCAGTTTTCCCAGCACCACTTGTTAAAGAGGTTGTCTTTTTTCCATTGTATATCCTTGCCTCCTTTGTCAAAGATAAGGTGTCCATAGGTTCGTGGATTTATCTCTGGGCTTTCTATTCTGTTCCATTGATCTATATTTCTGTCTTTGTGCCAGTACCATACTGTCTTGATGACTGTGGCTTTGTAGTAGAGTCTGAAGTCAGGCAGGTTGATTCCTCCAGTTCCATTCTTCTTTCTCAAGATTACTTTGGCTATTCGAGGTTTTTTGTATTTCCATACAAATTGTGAAATTCTTTGGTCTAGTTCTGTGAAAAATACCATTGGTAGCTTGATAGGGATTGCATTGAATCTATAGACTGCTTTGGGTAGAATAGCCATTTTGACAATATTGATTCTTCCAATCCATGAACACGGTATGTTTCTCCATCTGTTTGTGTCCTCTTTGATTTCTTTCATCAGTGTTTTATAGTTTTCTATGTATAGGTCTTTTGTTTCTTTAGGTAGATATACTCCTAAGTATTTTATTCTTTTTGTTGCAATGGTGAATGGTATTGTTTCCTTAATTTCTCTTTCTGTTTTTTCATTGTTAGTATATAGGAATGCAAGGGATTTCTGTGTGTTAATTTTATATCCTGCAACTTTACTATATTCATTGATTAGCTCTAGTAATTTTCTGGTAGAGTCTTTAGGGTTTTCTATGTAGAGGATCATGTCATCTGCAAACAGTGAGAGTTTCACTTCTTCTTTTCCTATCTGGATTCCTTTTACTTCTTTCTCTGCTCTGATTGCTGTGGCCAAAACTTCCAACACTATGTTGAATAGTAGTGGTGAGAGTGGGCATCCTTGTCTTGTTCCTGATTTCAGGGGAAATGCTTTCAATTTTTCACCATTGAGGGTGATGCTTGCTGTGGGTTTGTCATATATACATAAATCACAGCAAGATCCTCTATGACCCACCTCCCAGAATATTGGAAATAAAAGCAAAACTAAACAAATGGGACCTAATGAAACTTAAAAGCTTTTGCACTATAAAGGAAACTATAAGTAAGGTGAAAAGACAGCCCTCAGATTGGGAGAAAATAATAGCAAATGAAGAAACAGACAAAGGATTAATCTCAAAAATATACAAGCAACTCCTGAAGCTCAATTCCAGAAAAATAAATGACCCAATCAAAAAATGGGCCAAAGAACTAAACAGACATTTCTCCAAAGAAGATATACAGATGGCTAGCAAACACATGAAAAGATGCTCAACATCACTCATTATCAGAGAAATGCAAATCAAAACCACAATGAGGTACCATTACACGCCAGTCAGGATGGCTGCTATCCAAAAGTCTACAAGCAATAAATGCTGGAGAGGGTGTGGAGAAAAGGGAACCCTCTTACACTGTTGGTGGGAATGCAAACTAGTGCAGCCGCTATGGAAAACAGTGTGGAGATTTCTTTAAAAACTGGAAATAGAACTGCCATATGACCCAGCAATCCCACTTCTGGGCATACACACTGAGGAAACCAGATCTGAAAGAGACACGTGCACCCCAATGTTCATTGCAGCATTGTTCATAATAGCCAGGACATGGAAGCAACCTAGATGCCCATCAGCAGATGAATGGATAAGGAAGCTGTGGTACATATACACCATGGAATATTACTCAGCCATTAAAAAGAATTCATTTGAACTAGTCCTAATGAGATGGATGAAGCTGGAGCCCCTTATACAGAGTGAAGTAAGCCAGAAAGATAAAGAACATTACAGCATACTAACACATATATATGGAATTTAGGAAGATGGTAACGATAACCCTATATGCAAAACAGAAAAAGAGACACAGAAATACAGAACAGACTTTTGAACTCTGTGGGAGAAGGCGAGGGTGGGATGTTTCGAGAGGAATCGGGTGGAGAGGGAGGTGGGAGCGGGGATTGGGATGGGGAAGACGTGTAAATCCATGGCTGATTCATATCAATGTATGACAAAACCCACTGAAATGTTGTAAAGTAATTAGCCTCCAACTAGTAAAAAAATTAAAAAAAAAAATTCTGTTCATAAAGGGTTCACAGGTAGTATACTTTTAAATCCTTGTGTATCAGAAAATGTTTTTTATGACTTAATTTTACTCTTGCCCTTGACTGTGAAAGTTCACAGTCCTTTACTCTTAGAACTTGGTAGGCATTTGTTCATACCTTCAAGCATTTAGTAGCATGGATCAGAAGGCTGATGCCAGTTTAATGCTTATTGTTTTGCAAACAACCGGTTTTAGTTTCATTCTAGAACATGTAGTATATTACCCTTATTCTGGAAATAAGAAACATCATGAAAGACTGCAGTGGGCTGGTGGTTGTGGGCAAGATACCGGGCTTTCACTACTTGGTATGAATCAGAAGGACTATTAGGACTGGGGAAAATATGCAGTCACTGTGTGTGTGCTCAGTCGCTCGGTCATGTCCGACTCTCTGCGACCCCATGGACTGTAGCCCGCCAGGCTCCACTGTCCATGGGATTTCCCAGGCAAGAATACTGGAGTGGGTTGCCATTTCCTTCTCCAGGGGATCTTCCCGACCCAGGGATTGAACCCGTGTCTCTAGCCACGTCTCCTGCATTGCAGGCAGATTCTCTCCCACTGAGTCACCAAGAGAGCCCAATACTACTATCACCACACAGTAGTATTTTCTTCTGGGTCTCACATCTGAGAGAAAGTAAGGCCTAAAGATCATCTGGGGGCCTCTCGAGTGTTTTAACTTTTATTTTTTTAATATTTAATTTATTTGTGCTGGGTCTTAGTTGCGGCATTTGAACTCATAGCTGTGTCCTGAGTCCCAGCATTGGGAGTGCACAGCCTTAGCCACTGGACCACCAGGCAAACCCCTCCAGTGTTTAAACTTTAGACCCCAAAGATGCAGAGAAATAAACAGTTCATCAATCAAAGACCTGATAGCTGCCATTCTTACCCAACTTCTTACCAAAATGGCATGCTGACCCTCAGATTTCAGGAGTTCCCCTAGGAAGGGTTTTAAAAAGTGTCCAATTGAGCAGAAGGGATCCTTATAGCAAAGGATTCAACACTTTCAGACAGAAAGGACAGAGTGTCACTGTGAACATGCACAGGGGAGAGGTTATTTCCCTCTCCTCTCAGAAGTTGGATGGCTGAATAGATACTATTAATATAATAGCCAACTTTCATCTTATATCTAAAGGGTAAGCTTCGTATGTCACCCAGATAGATGTAGAAATGTGGAATCAAGGAAACATCTCATACTAAAACCAACTGGGATAGATTTGTATTTTCCTCCAAAGTCAGTGAAAGTAGCCTGAAAGAGCCTACAAATGAGTGATGACTTTCATCAATAGGCGGGCCATAAGGAAAGAAAAAGACCTAGTTACAGGGATGCCACTGCAGAATAGAAATGGGAGGGTAGGCATGAGGAGGAAACACATAAGCTTGCCATCCAGATTTACTCTAAACTAGATGCCTTTCCCAGGAAAAACAAAACAAAACATGCCTAAAAGTGTAAGGAGTCAGTGACAGGAAAGAAGCAGTGATGAACTCTGTATGTGCTAATCCAGTCAGCTGAACAGAGATAAAGTGACAGGGAGTCGTGGAAGGATTTGTGACACAGGAAGATACTCTAGCCTCCTGCTTACCCCGAAGTGAAGAATGCTGGAAAGTGACAAAGGATGTTGCCCCTAGGAAGAAGACATGTGATTTGATGAGAAAATATTAATATTTAAAAACAAGAATACAAACTAAAGCTACTGGCCAAAAACAGCTCCCCTAAACCGCCCCTACTTTGTTAACCAGGTGTCTGAGGGAAAACTCTCCACATACAAAGAAGAGGAACGTGCAGAAAGGAATAACATTGGGATCTATGCTTTGATAACACAAAAGAAAATGGGGGAGAGAGAGAAAGAACAAGGAGGAGGATAGGAGGGGGACAGGGAGGGGGTAGAAAGAAAGCACAGTAAGTAACTTGTAGATAATGAAAATATGAGAGCAGAATTACTCCAGGAAACAAAAGAAAACTTCACACACATATAAATCTATATTCTCATATTAGTTGAAGAAACCACATACTGTACTGTAGCAAAGGAGAGGTCAAAGAAATCTCAAGAAGACAAAAAAGAAGATGAAAATGTGCCGGGAAACTTATTTAAGGAATGGGAACCATACACATATGTTAAAGGACAGACATTCCTACTCAAATCAGAAGAAGGTGTGCACCAACCACTGTGAAATTAGACGAGGGAACAAAATAGACTTTGTGGGTAAAGAGATATTTGTGAATGATTGGTTTGCTTACCTAGAAAAAAAAAATCTAAGGAAACCAAACTGATAAGAGTGGAACTAATTATACAGTTTAGTGTTGGGCAGCGACCATAGATTGTGCTTCCCTGATGGTTCAGACGGTAAAGAATCCACCTGCAATTCAGAAGACCCAGATTCGATCCCTGGGTCAGGAAGATGCCCTGGAGAAGGGAATGATGGCTACTCACTCCAGTATTCTTGCCTGGAGAATTCCACAGACAGAGGAGCCTGACGAGGTATAGTCCAATGAGGTCACAAAGAGTTGGATACAACTGAGCCACTAAATGTGCCCGCACGTGCACACACACACACAAATCAAAACCACTGTAAATAAGTCAGAGAAAGACAAATATCATACGATATTGCTTGTATCTGGAATCTAAAAAAAATGGTACAAAAGAACCTTTTTATAAAACATAAAGTAAATCATAGATGTAGAAAACAAACCTATGATTACCCAGGGGGAAAGCTGGGGGAGGGATAAACTGGGAAATTCTGATTGACATATACACGCTATGGTACGTAAAATGGATAGCTAATAAGAACTTATTGTATAGCAAAGAGGACTCTACTCAATACTCAGCGCTCTGTAATATCCCATATGGGAACAGAACATAAAAAAAGTGGACATATGCACACATATATATAACTGACTCACTTTGCCTTATAGCAGAAACTAACACAACATTGTAAATCAACTATATTCCAATAAAAAAATTAACTTAAAAAATCAAACTTGTGTACTGGTTAAAAAAAAAGGAAACACTGGTGCACGCACACAAATGTTTTTCAAAATAATGATTTTAAAAAAGGATGATCAGATTTTAACATTATATTCAAGGTGAAAAGTGAAAGTCTCTCAGTCGTGTCCAACTCTTTGCAACCCCATGGACTACAGAGTCCATGGAATTCTCCAGGCCAGAATACTGGAGTGGGTAGGCTTTCCCTTCTCCAGGGGATCTTCCCAACCCAGGAATCGAACTGGGGTCTCCTGCATTGCAGGTGGATTCTTTACCAACTGAGCTATCAGGGAAGCCCATATTCAAGGTGTTAGTTAATTAATTTAGTTAATTAATTAATTATCATCTTGGAGGATAATTTATCATTACCTGTCAATGTTTTCTTAAGCACATAGACTTGAATCAAGAACTGTACTCCTCAGAATTTGTTTCAGAGAAATTCAGCACATGTAAAAACATATATGTGCATAAGAATGGTAATTGTTGTATTATCTGTAATAGTACACGGAGAGATGTATTTTAAAGACACAGAAACATGCATGTTAGATATTAAGAAAAAATGACATGCATCGTATAAAAGTATCCCATTTTTGTGAAAGTACTGTGTCTCTACATATGTGTAAGTCTATGTACTTAAGTCTCAAACTGTTAGTTTTTGAGCCCAGGATGGAGAGGTGTTCTCACTGCTTCATTTTATATACTTCTAAACTTAGCTGTATTTATTTGTTTCTGAGCAGCTTTTTTGTCTAGTTGACTTTTGTTTACTTATTCTAAACAAAGACCATGCATTACTTATTACACAAACTAAACAAAACTAACACTAAAACTCCTTGAATTTGAACACGAACCCTGCCACTCACTGGCTTGTATGATCTTTGCCAAGTAACTTGAGTTTTCATGGTGTCAGTTTTCTCATTTTAACACAGGAGTAATAATAATGCCTATCTTGTAGAGTTGTTATAGGATTATTACATTAATATATAATATAAAACATACAAATATTCCAGCATACACTAAGCATTCTTTGTTAACTACTGTTTAGGGGCACTCATTTAAGAGTTGTGGATTATTTGCCCTAAGCTTACTTTTTGATGACCAGTTAGTTTTTATGAGTAACATATTAAATAAAGCTCTGATATATATTTTTATAAGTGAATATCTTTTATGTTTTATATAATTATACTTATTAACTGCTCAACTGAATAAACTGATTTTCAGAACAATGTTCTCAATTTTCTTTTTTAAAGAAGATATGACACACTACTTAAGCTATATACTCTCTTGATATATGAAACCGATTTTTATAAAAACAATGTAGAACTCTTCCCTCAACTCTATTCATTTTATTCCCTCCCTCAAATTTCATTGCTCTTTATCACTCACATCCAGAAGGCTGCAAAACTTTGAACAAGCTCTCCCAGGAGTCCACTGTAAGAAAATAATACATTCATCACTTCTTTTAAAAAGAGTACTTTGAACTTTTTATGCATATAGTCTTATGCATATATTTCAGTAGAGAAGGTAGTTAATATTTTGTGGTTATATTTTTATCACCATGTTAAGTGGTAGCTTGAAAAACCAGTTTATACTATGTCTCAGGGATCACATGAATCTGAAATTGTGTGGGTTAAGCTCAGGTCCTCTAGCATGAAGCTCCCTTTCTGGTTTAGAAAAAGTGATGTGCTGTCATCATATTCTGGGGTAAGAATTAGTGAGGCTGAATACTGTCACAGCTCTTTTCAAGTTAGGGCTCAGTATTACTTTAATTCTTTTGTTTGAAGGTCTACACTATGAATCTCAAGAGGATTTTGATGTGCCTATTTTAATTATGAAACAAAAATTTGTCAAAAGTTCTGTGATATGTATTCCTTCTCAGTTATTTGAGATCTGAAGCTGATCATACTTAGGGGCTGATAATATTAAAATTCTAAAATTAGCTTTTTGGTACAGTTGAATGCAGCCTTAGTGATCATATTTCATAACTAATCTTGTGGCTCATTGGTAAATAAATGTCTTGTACTGCCCAAAATGTACTGTATACACTGAAGAGGTTTTAAAAAAACTTCTACTAGTTTGTAACATTTTTTAAGAATTAAAAAACTATAATGTATGTTCTTTTAGTGTGAGGAGGTCAGGTTAAATGAAGCCATTCTAGCTGTAGGAATTTGACAGTGGCAATGTTATTAAAATATCCTCCTATCGGAAAAGTTTGGTGCAAAAGCAAGCCTACTAACCCAGTTAAATGGAATTTTTTAGAGTTAGAAAATGTAGAAAAATTTAATGAAATATGTGAAAATTTCTGAATATTTATAGTTTCTCCCATTTTTCCTGGGAATGTTGTTTCACAGATGCATTTCAAACTTTTTTAACTACAGCTTCATAGCAGTCATCTACATTCTCTTGAAATTGAATGAAAAAGGGTCTACTGATCCTTTCCTATTTTACTAACTTTTCTGTTAATGACAAAGGTGTGATTTTGAAAGTGCATTTTGGTCTTTGATCACCAAATCGTGACTCTTTGCAAAAGGTCCTTGAGAAGGCAGCTCAGCATCTTCAGGTGGATGAACATCTCATTGGCAGAAAGACGGCTGCCTTCTCTGACAGAGGCTCTCTGGGCAAGGCGAGTGCACAGTCGTTGCCCAGCATCACCAGGAACCAAGTCCTCCCCTATATGCCCTACATCCTTAACTTTCTGGCAAGAGGCCGCTCACCTCTCAGTGATGGCTTCATGGTCATGGAGGACACCCAGTTAGCATCTTTTCTGTGAACTCTTCACATAACTGTAAAGGGTAACTATGATGGTTAATTTTATGTGTCAACTTGACCGGGCTAAGAGATGCTTACATGGCTGGTTAAAGAAGAAAAGAAAAGAAAAGAAAAAAATGTCTGTTTGTGTCTCGGAGGGTGTGTCTGGAAGATATTAGCAGCTGAATCAGTAGACTGAGTAAGAATATCTGCCCTCCTCTTTGTAGGTGAGCATCATCCAATGCAGTGAGGGCTCAAATAGAACAGAAGGCAGAGAAAGGGTGAATTTTCTCTGTGCTGGCTTTGAGGATGAAGAAAGGGGCCACGAGCCAAGGAATGTAGGTGGCCTCTAGAAGCTGCAAAAGATGAGGAAACAGATTCTAACTTAGAGCTTTTAATAGCAGTAGCATAGACCCAACTGACAGCTTGATTTCGCCCACTGGAACTGATTTTGTACTTCTGACCTCCAGAATTGGAAGTTGATAAATTAATGTCATTTTAAGGCACTAAGTGTGTGGTAATTCATTACAGCAGAGGGAATGAGTACATACTCATTACACTGTCCTACACTTTCAGCCTCCCTCTCTCCCTTCATTCCTTCCTTTCTTCACCTGTACATGCTCTTGAGCTTCCCTGGAGTCTAAGCTCCTAGATTCTTCAGGCCAGTCTGTCTTCACCATCATCCTTCTTATTGCCTCTATGTCCTAACCATACACTCACTACTTCATTCTCTGTAAATGGAGTTCCCTGCCCAATATTCACTGAAATGTCTCTTTAGAATTTGACTTATTAAAGTGTAATCCCCAGGTCTATCCTGACTGCCTTCTCTGCATATCTGAAGCATTTCATAAATGGAATCACTTAACCAACAAATCTTTCTCCCCTTTTAAGTGGACTTTATTTATAGAACATTTTTGGATTTATAGAAAAATTGACACTATAGTGCAGAGGATTCCCATACACCTTATTCACCAGTTTCTCTATTTATTAACATTGCTGAGTTGTCCAGTCATGAGACCTCAGAGTGGTATTCAGTCTTTCTTGCTAACACCTAATTCAGTAATTTATCACTTCCTGAAATCCTCCATGTAAAATGTTTTTCTCATCAATCTCTTTCTTTTCATCCCCATGGTCAGCCAGAGTCAAGGTCTCATTTCCTCTTATCTCAGTAGTTTCAGCTGGTATCTGATCACACGCCTCTTTCCTCACAGTCTGTTCTACTGTCTACTGTCAGATGATTTATTCAATACAGCTGAAGTTACAGAATCCTGATATAAGCATCTCTATGGCTTCCTATTAGTATCTCCCTTCTTCCCTATCTTCTCCCGTCCCTCCCTCTCCTCACATAGCCACACCACCACCAGCAATTACTGAATGACATTTTGATACTAGTGGGATAGAGACAAAAATTGTTAAAATGTATCTCCTGTCAACCAAGCTAAAGACACAGTCTTCACTGTGACATATCAGGCACCAAATATCCCAGTTCTCAGCTCCGAATACATCCTCTGCTCACTGACACCAAAATATGTCTTTATAAATGTTTCTTTAAACACATTATTTATCTAGAAGGCCCCGCTTTCTGAGACAACCCCATCACACACAGAGATAGAGACATAAACACACACAAACACACACATGATGATGTCGTCTCTCTGGTAAAATTCTGATAGTACTTTGCTTATCCTTAATACATGGGGTGCTCTTTTTGCTAAATTATAGCCCTTAGTGTACATGTCTTTCCTCCCTTACCAGATGGGTAGTCATTCCAAGCAGGTGCTTTGTATCACTTATCTTTTGTTATCTCCTATAGTGTTCGCACAAAGTGGACACCCAGTAAATCACTGTTGACAGTTTACCTTGCTTTGGATTAAAGTGAAATCCTTGAAATGAGAAACAGTGCCTAGATAATTACTGTGAGCATTGCCCTGCATCCCACACACCACTATCAAGAATGGACTGTAGTTTGTATCCAGTTTGGTAGGCATCAAATAATTATCTGTCCAGTATGTACGTACTGCTGGAAATTATTTTATCGTTAGAAAGAACGTTAGTGATAAGAAACAAAGTGAAACACATAGCTGAGGGTTTTCGACCTACTTATAATAAGCAGCTATTATTTAGTGGCTTTTAAAATCCCTTGTCAGCCAAGATATTTTAAGCACCTTTCTATAATTTAATTGTGTGAAATAAACATGGTCTTAAAGTTGAACTTCTAAGTGATCTTTCTTTTTTGTGTCCTTCCCAGATTCACTTCGGACATAATTTTCCATTTTGAGTAATAACATTTAAATTCAACCCCAAGGTAAAAAGTGTAAGACAACATAAAAAATGAAGTCTTTTTCATGTTTCCCATTGGCAAATTACTGTGTTTTTTCCTGCCATCAGATTTTATCTAATGATGTGACCTTTACTGTGCTAATAGACAGCAAACAAAAATCTGCCAAATTGTGATAAAATATAGGTTTTAAATATAAAATTAATTTAGCCAAGAAACTTTACAAAGGTCAAAAGCATGAAAAGAATTAAGTTGAAACAGTGATTTGTGTTTGACACATGTTGTACCAGATTTTCTCCAAGGTTAGTTATTTTTTGTTGACATTTTGATGCTCAATAACTGTAGGAAAAAACTGTATTTTTAAAAGTAGCACTATGGCATTACTAATCTTTTGGCTAGAATGTTAGTTTATTCAACGACTCTTTACTGTGTATCGAATATGTGCCAGGCAGTGGTGACACACTCGTGAGGAACCTGGTAATGATCCCTGACATCTTGTGACTTCTGGTTTAACAGGTGATGTAGACAAGCAAACACTCCACTACTCCATAGAGTAGGGCCGTTCATCGGGAGGGGAGAGACTGGGGGGAGCTGTACTCGCCTCACCCAGACATCCAAGCGGAGCCCTAAAGAGAAGACGGAGGCCACTAGACACAGAGGAGTGGGGAGAGTGCTGTGTACGTAAAGGGGATAGAAGGTACACAAATACAGAGGAGAAAGAACAGTGTGCATCTGAAACAGAAAAGAACTCATTACGGTGGGGAGGTCAAGTCTGAGGGAGTAAAAGGCTAAATATCCACTGGTGATTTTCAACCAGGGAAGGTTTTGGCTCCCAGGGGACACTTGTCAACGTCTGGAGATGTTGTTGTTTGCCACAGCTGAGTGTGTGGGGAGGCTACTGGCTTCAAGTTGGTGGAGGCCAGGGGTAATGCCAACCATGACAATGCAGAAGTCTCCTACAACAAAGGATTATGTGGCCCTGATGTTAACAGTGCCTAAGCCAGAAAGCCCCATTATAGATAAACTTGTAGATGAAAGCTGGGGCTAGATCACAAAGCTAATTGAAGGGATTTGGGATTTATTCTGGGAGTCATGGGTCACCACGGAGGATTTAAACACATGTTTTTTAATCATGCTGAGAGCCAGTCTCTTATTATGACTGAACTTAGGTATCTGTTTATTTACACTGTGTCTCGCATTATCAGAAAATTATGCTTCCTGTGAATTACAAATTATATCTACTAGTCTTTTTTTTTGGCCATGCCCTGGCCTTATGGGATCTTAGTTCCCCAACCAGGGACTGAATCGGAGCCCTCAGCAGTGAAAGCTCAGAATCCTGACCACTGGACTTCCAGGGAAGTCCCTTCTCATCTAAGAAAGACTGAAAAAGCATAACTGTGGAAAGTTTGCTAAAAGCTTAAAAATAGAAGGAAAACATGGCAGAATTTTTCATCCTTGCCAGTCACAATATTTAAATTATCTCTATTTATTTTATTGGACTCTCCCACACAAGGTCAAGCATGAACACCCATTCTCACAAATGTGAAAGCACTACTGGAGATCAACAGAACACACACTGGGCCACGATGCAGTTTCAGCCAGAAATAGAAAGCTTGTACATCAAGAGTAAAGAGGAATCATGCATGCAAAGCTCTGGAACAGAGATTCTTCCTATCACTAATATTATTTTAGTAATAGTATTCAGACTCCTTTGAATATCTGATGACAGGAATTTTTAGAAATATGCTCTTATTCCCTCAAATATACCTAATATTTAGGGGCCAACAGATACTACAAAAATACCGTACTTTCTTACATAATGCTGATGTTCCCAGAAATATTTAAGGCCAGAAAGATAACCACAAAAATTTGTGAAAAGAAATATGGCATAATTTAGAATCATTCAGAGAAAGCTTTACACTTTTTAATCAATGAAGAACTCTTTCTAAAAACATGGTCATCATGATACTATTTGTGTCACCTTGTGATATATGCATAATACTTCATCAGAGCAAAAAAAATTTCAACAGAAATGAGCAATTTTTCTTATGATCCATAATGAATACAATACATTGCTTTGGTTACAACTGTGATGAATGGTTCTATAAACCGTGAGCTTTCTGCTATTTCTCATCCATTTAATCATCATTATTTTTTCTAAAAATAATGCTTGAGAGTAGGCTCAGTGACTTGTGAGTTAGGAGAAAGGGTGAATTGATCTGTTCTTCAATTCATTACTGTTCTTTTCTTTGACAACCAAGTACCAAACTTTCAATTCTCTTTACTTTCCTTTACTACAAATGTCCCAGTTACTTCAGTTCAGTTCAGTTGCTCAGTGGTGTCTGACTCTTTGCAACCCCATGAACCGCAGCACGCCAGGCTTCCCTGTTCATCACCAAATCCCAGAGCTTGCTCAAACTCATATCCACAGAGCCAGTGATGCCATCCAACCATCTCATCCTCTGTCGTCCCCTTCTCCTCCTGCCCTCAATCTTTCCCAGCATCAGGGTCTTTTCCGATCAATCAGTTCTTCACATCAGGTGTCCAAAGTATTGGAGTTTCAGCTTCAGCATCAGTTCTTCCAATGCATATTCAGGACTGATTTCCTTTAGATGGACTGGTTGGATCTCCTTGCAGTCCAAGGGACTTTCAAGAATCTTCTCCAACACCTCACAGTTCAAAAGCATCAATTCTTCGACGCTCAGCTTTCTTTATAGTCCAACTCTAACATCCATACATGACTACTGGAAAAACCATAGCTTTGGCTAGACACACCTTTGTTGGCAAAGCAATGTCTCTGCTTTTTAATATGCTGTCGAGGCTGGTCAATTACCTTAAGCCAATTACCCAGGTGACTTAAGTCAGGACAAAAGCTGTCCCCAGAACACCTACACCATCTTAAACTCACACATATACACATACGCACATCTTGTCAATTCTTTTGAGGAGATACTACCTGCTTATTTAAAAGTTTCTATCTCTATCTCTGCTGATGCCATCACCATTAACCCAATGTGTTTTCCACTTCTTATTAGTCAGTCTTCCCATGATTTTTTTCACTTGGGCTAGTTCTGTTGAGAGAAGGTGAATGTCTACTTTACCTCCAATTCTTCCCGTGATTTCAAGTAACGTATTCACTTGAGTTCAATTCCATGATAACAATCTCAATGTCCCTAATGCTCTTTAGATTTGGATTTTGCATACTCCAAAAATATTAGCCAAAAGTTAACATCTAGCCAGAATCAACATATCAGCTGGGACTGCAATTCTTATGTGGATCTCAGCATTTCTTACAAGCTCATTCGTTTTCTGCAAAACCCGTTTCCTTCTCAGGTTTTAATGTTGGTGCTTCCACTCATAAGCCAGCAATGAGTCCCTCTCAAGCTTCCAATCTCTGAGTCCAGGTGAAGAAAGTTCTTTGCTTGTAAGGCTCATGTGCTGTGCAATACAGGCTTACCCTAGCTAAAGTTTTCTAACCTTAATTCTGCAAAGCCTCCTGGCTGTGTAACATACTCATATGTTCCTAGGATCAGGGTGTGGACCTTTTGTGGCAGGGGGCGGGGTGGT
The DNA here is from genome assembly GCF_033118175.1 of Dama dama. Classification (NCBI taxonomy): domain Eukaryota; kingdom Metazoa; phylum Chordata; class Mammalia; order Artiodactyla; family Cervidae; genus Dama; species Dama dama. Next base: position 39,168,791 of record NC_083704.1, on the reverse strand, counting down.
TATGTTATCAGAGAGACCTATAGATAACATGTCGCAGACATTCAGCAGGGATAACCAGTCTGATTAGAACTATCATGGAAGACTAAAACCACAGTGACTATCACCTCACATCTGTTGGAATGACTATCATCAAAAGGAAAGAAGATACGTGTTGGTGAGGATGAAGGGAAAGAGGGGGGGGCTCTTTTTGCATTTTTGCTAGGAATGTAAACTGGTAGAGTCACTACTGAAAACAGTGTAGAGATTCCTCAAAAAATTAAAAACAGAACTACTACATTATCCAGCAATACTCACTTTGGGATATATATATCCAAAAGAAATGAAATCAGGATCTCAAAGAGATATGTGTACTACCAGGTTCGTTGCAGCATTACTGATAATAGCCAAAATATGTAAACAACCTAAGTGTCTGTCAATGGATGAATAAAGAATATGTGGTATGTACATAACAATGGAATATTATTCAGCCACAAGAAAGAAAAAATTCTGCCATGGATAGACCCTGAGGGCATTAAATTGAGTGAAATAAGTCAGACACAGAAAGACAAATACTGCATAATATCACTTACACATGTAATTGAAAAAAGCCAAAGTCATAGAAACAGAGAGTAGAATTGTGGTTACCAGTATCAGGGGAAGTGGGGAGATATTGATTTAAAGGTAGAAACCTTCAGTTAAACGATAAACAAGTTTGGGGAATCTAATGATGAGTATGGGTAAAAATACTCTATTACATACTTGAAAGTTGCTAAAAGAATAGATGTTAAATGTTCTTACCACAAAAAAAGAAGTGGGAATTATGTGGGATGATGGTGGCATTAGCTAACAGGATGAGGGTAATCATTTCGTGATATATAAGTGTATGAAATAAACAGGCTGTATGCCTTAAATTTACACAATGTTAAATCTCAATTACATCTCAATTCAAAATTAGTAACCAAAAAAAAATAAAATTTCTAAAGCTAAATGATAAGAAAGAACTATTACAAAAGTACTATCCAATTAGAACTATTAGAGGTGGGGCCTTATGTGGATAGAATTTTGACTGGTGGAAGTTAGGGGTATTCCAGACGATGATAATAGGGTGCTTAGATATCTGAAGGTGGAAAAGTATGGGACTGTGGAAGAAATAGTGAGTACTTCAATTCTGGGATGTGAAGGATGAAAAAGTAGGTTGGAGTCAGTGAGCAGGGAATTTTAAATTATGGGTCAACCAAGAGTTTACTCTTATTAACAATATAACCTTTACCTTAAATACATTAAAAAATAAGCATTAAAATTAAAAATTAAATAGAAACTTTCCTTAGCTGATGCAAATGAATTCAGAGAAATGTCAATTTTTCGATGGCTGGACAAATTTATCAGTAGGGTTGCAGCAAAGTTCTGAGAACTGATGAAGCCAAATAAAACTGGTACCAATTAGCAGTTCCTATACAAGGACTTCTCAAGGTTGTGATTCTTTTCTATCAGAAAGCCTCAGATTTTACAGATGTTCATTCTCAAACATCATTATAAACACCTGTCTCTTTGAAAAATTTGAATGACTTGCAGGTTATCCCTTTTCCCCTATCATTCATGACAATAACCAAGCATATTAGGATGAAAAAAAACTAAGAAGATATAATGGAAAAAATATCTCATTTATAGTATTAAATGAAAAAGTAAAAGGGAATAAATTTGAGAAATATGCAAGACTTAAAAACATAAAAATATCTTTAAAACATGGTCAAAGGATACCAAAAAGAAAGATGTATTAATGTTCTAAATCAAGAAGACTCAATATCATAAAAATATAAATTCTTCCTATGTAAATTTAAAATTTAATGTTACAATGCCAATAAAAATACTAATAGTCTTCTTCATCTTTTTTTTATTAGAAAAGCTCTCTCTATATAAAAAATATCTATATAAAAATATAAAAGCTATATAAAATAAAATTCACATGGCAAAATAAACAAAACTATCCTCCAAATAAAAACTCGGGAAAAGAAAAGCAGACTAGCTTTATAAAGTGAGACTAGCTGTAATAGACAGAAAATCATACCCTAATAAGTCAATAATTTAAACACTGCAGTAGCAGTTCAAGACTAAACAGAGGAATCAACGAAACAAAACAGAAAATACAGAAATTGACTCAAACACATGCCACACAGTAAAGAAGCCATCTCAGGTTAGTGGAATAAATATAGAGTAGTCAATAAATGGCATTGATACAGTTGGATGAGTATAAAGAAAAAAGCTGTGTCCAAACCTGATGCACTGATCTACCAGATAAATTCCAAGTGGATCAAAAATACACAAGTAAAAAGTGAAATCATAAAAGCATTAGAAGAATACATGAGAAAGTTCCTTTATGATTGTGGAAGTTCAGAAGCTATAAAACGAGGTATTTATGTTGACATTAAAATTTAGTCTTAGCTGAAAATGATGTAAGCTAAGTCAAAATGCAGTAACTGATAAATATATTTGCAGCGATATTTGAAACAGCAAAACTATTGGCAACATTTTATGTTTCATCTGTGCCATGCTGGGCTAGTCACTCAGTCCTCTCTGACTCTTTGTGACCCCGTGGACTACAGTCCACCAGGCTCTTCTGTCCATGGGGATCCTCTCAGGAAGAACACTGGAGGGACTAGTTAATAAATCATGTTGATCAATACAATGGAATACTGTGCTTCTGTGTAAAGAATAGGGGACCTCTTCATGTATTGATACTGAAAGAACACAGATACATTACCAAGTGAAAAAAGCAAAGTACAAAACACTGTTTTATAGAAAAAGGGGAAAATTCAGGCTTTACATTTATATTTGTTTGTGTAAGGATGAAAAAACATTGGAAATATATAAAATAAACCAAAAACAATAGTGCTTATCTGGACATTGGCAAAATGGAAGGAGAGGGTCAGAGGTAAGAGTAAATTTTTTCTTCGAATCCCTTCTTAAAATTTTGTATTACTAATTAACACTGTAAAATAATAATAAAAAAACTCTAATAATACTTTTTCTAGGGAACCCTAACTTATTCTATGTATCAACTGAAGAATTACATCAAAACATCAGAATTACATGACATCAATCCAAAAGAAACTGGCCCAGTATGTGGTACCACATGGTTCTAAAACACAAAACTGCTAAAGCAGTGCTCAATTTGAGAAGGGTAAAGTCCTCCTGGGTTTTGGCCTCTGTGGCTCAGAGCCACTGCCATAGCTGGACACATTCTTTATAACTCTCTGAATCCATTCATTCGGCTTTAAAATACAATTCCAGGAATCTGGTGGCTCTGGGGCCAGAACTAAGTAAGTGAGTCCATGACTAGGATACAGTTAGCAAACAGAAGGAACAGAGCACCCAAATGTTGGCTGGGATCCCCACTCCGAATTTCCTCACCCTGCTCCCCTGGTTTCTGTGGATCTACCCTGACCTCTTACCTTGATAGAGCCCCACGAGTTCCAACATGATCTAGAGTTAAGGGAGACAGACAAGGAATTACACAGAGAGGGAGAAAACTGCCATTTTCATCTGTCACTTCCACGAATGGTATTTTCCGTTTATAAGACATTTTGGAGAAGCCGCTTTAGAGTTCCATTTAGAACCATTTTAATATGTGTCTAGGCATACCTTTCTTTAAAAAGTTAAATTCCAAGAAATGGAGTCTGGATTCATTTAAATAGGTCAGACTGTGGTGCTGAAAACCATTTATGCGCATGTAGAGGGCAGGTGGTAGAAGACAGCACACAAGCCTAGAATAAATGAAATCCCATTCCAATTAAAAAAAGGAGGCTTGGAAGCACCTCAAGCAAACTATAATTACTGCCATGCCTGTTGATGTTCTAATCTCTCCTTTTCTATTGAGTTAGAGGCATGTAAAGGAGAAGAGAAACAACGCAAGTAACTTGAGAAACCAGGTGAAATGTTTTTCTTTATAAATTTTAAGTGGACAGAGGCTGGCTGCTGTCGAGATACAATTATGGTATAAATGGTCTGAAAAGAAGAAAAGCTACAGTAATTTTGATAACTGACCTCGGTGAATAGGATGTTAATTCCTTAAAGAAGTCCTAGAAAAATTAAAAAAAAATCAGATTGCAAGGGATTCAGTGAGCTTTGAAGGGAAACTCAAGGTTAAATTGAATACTGAGCAATAGAGCTGAAGATGAGTAAGCAAAACATCCAATCTCACCTGGTATCTTTCTAAGTTTTTCTCTAAATTGTGCCTCTTGTTAAAAGAGAGTCTTTCTTCATGTTCTGCTGTTTTCTTTAACAGAGAATTCTCCTTCAGATAAACCTGAGCAGAACATTTAGCTTAATCCCGTGGCTGACTTAGCATGCCTGTGGGAAGCTAGCAATTCACACTTGGAAGCTATAACTTAGAGAGCACGATGAATAGGATGACAGTTCACTCAAATAGTAGCAGGGGATCAGGAGAAATTTAGAATCCGCTTAACTGCTAGATTGAACATGCAAACCTACAAAATAACCTTGGTAAATACCAGAGATGGTATAAATGAGATTTTTTTGGAGGGGAATCTATTTCTTAGAGGACAGTGCTGAACTTGGCTGTCTGAGTGGATGCAGTTTTCAAAATGAGAATTAGATGTTAGATCTGCAGAACCTAAATAACAAGAAAACCAAATAAAACTTAGGGATGGCCATGGAAGTACACTGAATGTTTACTTGTACAAATTAAAAGCCAGTAATTTTCATCTTTGTACTAACACAACAGTTTTCAAAAGTTTTAAGCAAAAGTGGACATTATATTTCAAATGTTATCTTTTATAGACTCTGGAGACATAAAATAAGCACAAATAGAAATTCAGTCATTTCAATCTGTTTTTTTATTTATTTATAAAACCAGAGGATATAATTAGGCTGTTTTGACACACTCATTATTTGAAGCGACGGTTATTATTACAGTAATGATGACAGTTTTACTCTTTTATCAGTTTTGACAAATCATTGTTTTTGTATTTTATTTTGTTTGCACAATAGGGAGAAATTCCTAATTCATAATATAGAAGAAATGACACTTCTCTAAGCCATTCATTTTGCATTCTCAGGGTACTGGACACTTAAACTGATTCTGAAACACTACAGAGGATACTAGATATTTTCCTGCATTTATTCATTTTGTAATCCATCTATTGCTCACATAATAAGGTAGGTAAGTGTTTAAATTTCAGAGAAGCTGATTAAAAAACAAAGATTTTTTTTTTTGTAGAAAAGATTTAAAAAAATTATCTTATAATGTGACATTTGGTGTAGTTATTTAAAAAGTCTCCTGTATACTTCAGTGCTTGTCTCTAGTAAACAGAGTTACTTAAAATTTCAAAACAGTAAAATGGACTTTGCTTTGCATTTTAAGTTCAAGAGTTGCCTTCACTGCTTACATTGTCTGCAGTAGGCAGGATGGTGTGACTACAGACTGCATAGTCTAATGAATCCTATTCATGTTATAAAAATTATTGGCAAAAATAAAACAAAAAGAAACAAGAGCTGATGCAAAATTGCAATCTAATGTGACAGACATGTACAGTCCTGAATAATTATTTAATACTAAAAAGACATGTAAATTAAGAGATGGGATTGACTTATACACACTCCTATATATAAGAGATAACCAACAAGAGCCTACTGTATAGCACAGGGAACTATACTCAATATTTTGTAGTAAGCTATAAGAGAAAAGAGTCTGGAAAACAATGTGTGTGTCTGTATATATATATATACACACATACACACATATATACTTGTACATATATATAATAATATACATATGTATAACTGAATCACTTTGCTATACACATGATACTAATACAACACTGTAAATCAAAAATACTTCATTAAAAATAATAAAATAAAATGACATTTCCATACTCAAAAGTAAAACATGTATGTATAGTCACATACATTTTTTAAGATGAACATTGCATTGGTAAGTTCAACTATATGCAAAAGAGGTTAAAGCAACTATTATTTTCACATCTGTACCTCAGTGATTGCACGTGAACACATGAGATCAGGCACTAATTCTCTCTAATGTGTTAAAATTTGATAATCAACACTTTTGAAAAATTGCATCTATTGTAGTCTGCATGCGTGCTAAGTCGCTCCAGTGGAGTCCAACTCTTTGTGACCCTATGGACTGCCTGTCCATGGGATTCTCCAGGCAAGAATAGTGGAGTGGGTTGCCATGCCCTTCTCCAGGGGACCTTCCCAAACCAGGGATCGAATCCTCGTCTCTCGTGGCTCCCATATTGCAGGCAGATTCTTTACCGCTGAGCCCCCAGGGAAGCCCCTATTACAGTCTACTACAGTTTAAATAATACCTAAAAATGTATGAACTAATGTTTGAATTAAATAATTGTGGGACTCCTGAAGCACATTTTGAAATATCCTTTAAGATATCTCAACAGTGGAGTCAGACTTTGGGGACCTAGGGTTGGAACAATTAGTACAAGCCTAAAATCCTGAGCTTTCATGTCGGTGTATAAATCCCATAAATCTCTTAATCACTGCTAGGGCAAGCTTTCATCTAATTTTCCCAAGAGAGAGTTATCAAAGTAATTCTTGGAGCTGAATTAGGGTAGGTTCGAGCTCTTTAGAGGATAGGCTTCTTATACTTCTCACAAATCAATATGTATCCCAAGTTGCCTAATACAATAACTGTGTTAAGTTCACTTCTTCAGACTATTGTGCTCTGACATTATGTCTTCATATTGTTATCACAAAAAGGCTGAATTTCTTTCCTTAAAAATGTAAAGTTAAGCCTTCTTTAAGTAAATAATAGAGAACATTTTATAAGACTTTCTTACAGTAAATTTTTCTGGTTTGAACTTTAGTTAATTTTACCTTTTGTCTCTATCAATTAAAAGTCTTCTAGATAAGATGTCATGAATGGAAACAGCTATTGATAAAGATAACAACATCCTGACTTTTTATTTTTTACTGAGATATAGCTGATTTACAATATTATATAAATTTCCAGTGTACAACATAGTAATGCATACTTACAATTATATTCCATTTACAGTTAGAAGATACCAGTTATGCTCCCTGTGCTGTATAATATCCCTGTAGCTTATTTATTTTATACACAATAGCTTGCATTTCTTACTCTCCTAACCCTATATTTCCCCTTCCCCCATCCTCTCCCTACTGATAACCACTAGTTTGTTTTCTATATCTGTTGAAATCCTAACTTTTCTCAGTGGGTTGATAATCCAACTGGAAGCATAAAAAACACTGATGTGTCAATCCTTTAGGTTACTGATTTGACTTAAAGAGGCAGCTTACCAGGGTCTGTAGTTACAGACCAATCACAACTTTCACTTTCAGTGTCAATTAGTATGGGATGAAACTATTAAAAAACATGATGTCTTCATATTTGTTATCCTTCCTGTCCTATTTCACAAGAGTAGTCAACTGGTAACAATCTTTTTTTCCATAAGGACACAACATAAAACTAGTCACTCTAGAGCATTCATGCTAATGATTTTAGCCATTCTTGAGTCTTGACTTTTACTCACATTTTTCTCACTACTAAGCAACCTGTAAAAGGTAATATCACCACTCTGACCTCTGCTAGTTACTTGTGAAAGTTGTATTTGACTCTTCATCTTCCTACTGTTTTGTCCTTAAGCTATTCTGTGAAGATACTAAGGGAAATAAATCCTTTTTTAAAAAAAATTATTTTATTGCAGTAAGGGCACTTAGCATGACATCTACCCACTTGACAATTTTTTAACTGCACCCTGCATTATTGTTTACTGTAGGTACAATGTTGTATTCTTTTGGCCTCTGTATTTTATTGGCCAAGTGAGTTTCCTGATGGAGCGTGGCTCTATTGGCACGGTGGCCAGGAGCACGGGAAGGCAAAAAGAATGTCAGGAGGCCAAGGACTCACTAGTGAAGCGTGGCTGTCCACCTAAAGGGTTCTCTGGATAGACAGATTCAGCAGTCAGGTTTAGCCTTCTTGTTCAGATATATTTTAACTGGATAGAAAACATTTATAGAATATCTATTAAGTGATTCCATCCCCAGATATGGGGGAAAGTTTTGTTAGCAGATTCGTGGTATACAGAAATCCCATTTTCTAGCAAAGGCACAATAAAAAAGCTCTGCTATAAAGCTATAAAGCAAATTCTTGTTTAGTGCTGACCCAGTAAGCCATCAGAAGATGGTCTATTGATCCAGATGGGGAAAACCTAAAGAATTCTTTATTCTTGCCTTTGGATTATATTTACACATGTATATTTGGACGTGTCCTTCATTCTGGAAATTCACATTGCTTTGATTAGCTGACTCAAGAGACAAGATGCTTATATCAGTTTCCCACTGGTTTTTGCTGACCAGTCCTTCGGGCTCTAACATAGCACCTCATTAACTGAAGCAAAGCAGCAGTTTTGAAAGAGTTGATATCTTTCTATCTACTAATAATCATCTATCATGTAGGGAAAATGAAGTACTTTGCCATACATTCCAGTTTCCAGAAAAAATAAAACAACCTATTTACATACATTAGAAAGCCCTTAAATGAGTGAAGCAAGTGACACAACTAATAAAAGAATGAAGTCCTGACTTAGCATGTTAAACAGAGATTCCCTTCAAAGGTAAGTACAGAGGCTGTGCCTCATTTATCTCAGCTTTGACAGGTAATATAGAGGTCTAATGATTCTATCCACTTTTTCATCTTCATTTTGCTTCATATAATATACAAAAAATGTTTCAGGTGAATCAAAGATCAAATTGTGAAACACAAAACTTCTAAAAATTTTTTGTAGAAGTTAGAATATTTTCACAATACTGAAGCAGAAAGGAGTAGATTATAGAAGAAAAGTGCAATAAATTTAACTACATAAAAAGAAAAATATGTATTAAAAAAAAGAACTATAAGCTCAGTTAAATGGCAGCGGCACATAAGAAGAAATTATCAAGAGTTTAAGTGAAAAAGTGTCACTATTCAGAACCTGCAGACAATTCCTACAGATCTATAAGAAGACCCAAGTAAAAAATGGCAAAGGATAGGAGTAGGTAACTCACAGATGAGAAAACTCAATAAACAAATTAAAAGGATGCTCTACTTCACTAGGAATTTGGGGAATGAAAATTAAAACTACAATGACAACATTTCAAGCTTTAAAACTTAATAGTAGGTTAATACCAGGTGTCAGTAAACATGTAGTCAAAAAGGAACTCTGATAAACCTCTGGCAGGAGTGCAAATTGGTACAACCACTTGGGAAAGTGATTTGGTAATAACTTGTAAAGTTAAACACTCATTCTCAGGTATATACGCTAACTTGAACATGTGCACAAGGAAACACCTAAGAATATTCAACATGGCAATTCAAACAAGTAGAAGAATAGGCACATAAATAATAAAAATTTATATGGCAGCTAAAATGAATGAGTTTGCCTTATACATACTGAAATATAATGTTGAGTGAAAAGCAAGATTCACAATGTTAATTACGCCATTTATGTAAATCTTTATTTAAATGTATATATTTTAAAAATACAGTTTTATGTAAAATTTATGTACATTGTGTACATTTATGTACAGTTTATGTGCGATTATGTATGATTTAAACACAGTTTGGACTTCACTAGTGGCTCAGATGGTAAAGCGACTGCCTACAATGGGGGAGACCCGGGTTTGATCCCTGGGTCGGGAAGGTCCCCTGGAGAAGGAAATGGCACCCCACTCCAGTACTCTTGCTTGGAAAATCCCATGGACGGAGGAGCCTGGTGGGCTACAGTCTATAGGATCGCACAGAGTCGGACACGACTGAGCAACTTCACTTCACTTCACTTCACTTCAAATACAGTTTATGTATGACTTAAATACAGATTATGTATGATTTTAATACAGTTTGTGAGATCAAACTGTCAACATCCGTTGGCTCATAGAAAAAGCAAGAGAATTCCAGAAAAAATCTGCTTTATTGATTATGCCAAAGCCTTTGACTATGCAGATCACAACAAACTGTGGAAAATTCTTCAAGAGATGGGAATACCAGATGAACTGACCTGCCTCCTGAGAAACCTGTATGCAGGTCAAGAAGCAACAGTTAGAACCAGACATGGAACAACAGACTGATTCCAAATTGGGAAATGAGTATGTCAAGGCTGTGTATTGTCACCCTGCTTATTTAACTTATATGCGGAGTACATCCGGAGAAGGCAATGGCACTCACTCCAGTACTCTTGCCTGGAAAATCCCATGGATGGAGGAGCCTGGTAGGCTGCATGCAGTCCATGGGGTCTCTAAGAGTTGGACATGACTGAGCGACTTCACTTTCACTTTTTACTTTCCTGCATTGGAGAAGGAAATGGCAACCCACTCCAGTGTTCTTGCCTGGAGAATCCCAGGGACGGGGGAGCCTGGTTGGCTGCTGTCTATGGGGTCGCACAGAGTCGGACACGACTGAAGTGACTTAGCAGCAGCAGCAGCAGAGTACATCATGAGAAACGCAGGGCTGGAAGAAGCACAAGCTGGAATCAAGATTGCCGGGAGAAATATCATGAAGCTTAGATATGCAGATGACACCACCCTTATGATAGAAAGAGAAGAACTAAGGAGCTTCTTGATGAAAGTGAAAGAGGAGAGTGAAAAAGTTGTCTTAAAACTCAACATTCAAAAAACGAAGATCATGGCATCTTGTTCCATCACTTCACAGCCAATAGATGGGGAAACAATGGAAACAGTGAGAAACTTTATTTTCTTGGGCTCCAAAATCACTGCAGATGGTGACTGCAGCCATGAAATTAAAAGATGTTTGCTCCTTGGAAGAAAAGCTATGACCAACCTAGACAGCATATTAAAAAGCAGAGACATTACTTTGCCGACCAAGGTCCATCTGGTCGAGGTCTTTCCAGTAATCATGTATGGATGTGAGAATTAGACTATAAAGAAAGCTGAGCACCGAAGAATAGATGCTTTTAAACTATGGTGTTGGAGAAGACTCTTAAGAGCCCCTTGGACTGCAAGGAGATTAAACCAGTCAATCCTAGAGGAAGTCAGTCCTGAATGTTCATTGGAAGGACTGATGCTGATGCTGAAACTCCAATACTTTGGCCACCTGATGTGAAGAACTGACTGTTTGGAAAAGACCCTGATGCTGGGAAAGATTGAAGGTGGGAGGATAATGGGATGACGGAGGATGAGATGGTTGGATGGCATCACCAACTTGATGAACATGAGTTTGAGCAGACTCCAGGAGTTGGTAAGGACGGGGAAGCCTGGCCTGCTGTAGTCCATGGGGTTGCAAAGGGTCAGACACGACTGAGCGACTGAACTAACATAGTACTAAGAAAATGCACACAACCCAGGTGTATGGGATCTTCCCTCATAGCTCAGTTAGTAAAGAATTGGCCTACAAGGCAGGAGACCCGGGTTCAATTCCTGGGTCAGGAAGATCCCCTGCAGAAGGAAATGGCAACCCACTCCAGTACTCTTGCCTGGAGAATGCCATGGACAGAAGAGTCTGGCTGGCTACAGCCCATGGAGTCGCAAGAGTCAGACACCACTTAGCAACTATACCGCTACCGCCAGGTTGGGGAACTAAACATCAGAAGATACTCATGATTCCCAACTCAATGCATGCATTACATACAATAAGACAATTTTTTCACTTGAAAAAATTATCCTAAAATTAATCTAGAAGAGTAAACAAATGAGCCTCCAGCAGAGTCTGGCATATGGTAAAGACTCAAGGCCTATTATACACAAGATCTTACAAACAGAAAACTCAACAAGAAGAGGAGAACCATAACAATGTGGATGGAGCCAGGGAAGGGGGAATTCAAGAAAGAGGGAGACATCAACACAATTGAAAGATCAAGAAAAATAATAAATTTGGTTATTAGAATGTCAATGCAGGATTTCAAAACAGGAAAAAAATATGTAATCCTTTTCTTCCCTGCCTAACTGTAACAACTGAGAATTTGGTCAAAAGGAGTGAGGCGAATGGAGGCTAAAGCATTGCCATTACTCATGAAACTGGCATTGCAGAATGTGAATGCCACAAGGCAGGCCAGTGACTTTCCAACAAGGAACTCGGTTTTAAAGTAATCCTCCTATTCTCAGCTCCAGCTGGACCTGGCTGGAAAAACCTGAGAATGCATTTTCTCTGTTCAGACTTGCTCCTAAGAAAAGAGAAAAAGGGGTTGGGCCTAACATTTAATAGCAGAAGGCCAGAAAGTTCACCAGTAATCATTTCATAAAGAGAATACTGTTTAGCTTTGGAAAGTAAAGAACTACAGCCAGGCTCATCAAAGACAAATCTTAAAGACATAACAGTAGCAAAAGATGCAGCTCACAGAAGAAAACAAGTAGTATGTGTCATTAATATAAAGCTCAAACAGACAGGGATTCATGATTTAGTGCTCAGAGATAAATACACAGAAGGGGACTATTTTTGCTGTAATTGTGCAACACTGATAAACAGTGTTTATTCTTGATATTCTCATCTGGACCAAGGCACAAGGAAAGCACACATATACATTAAAAAGAGAGAACAAGAATGTCTGGTAACAGGATTAATTTATTTCCTGTTCTTTAGTTTTGGCTATGGGATTTTAAGTATTTTATTAAACAAGTGTTGCTAACTGGGCCAAAATAGATAGAACTTTAAAAGGAAATAAGCACTTTATGTTGATCTTGAATTTTGACTATAATAGTATTATTAAATGCTTTTATGAATACTTTCTCTAACACCTCTTTGATTTTCTATTGGCCTCATGAGTAAGTTTCTGGCTTCCTCTCCCATCAGAAAGGAGCCATTTTAACCAGGGGATTATCACAGATGTCAGGAGAGAGGTTATCTCTATGGCACAGAGGGGCTGTCATAACCGTCGAATACAGGGTCTCTCTAAGGTTTTGGTTATATTCAAATTCTAGAGTGACATTTAAGTATTTATTTTATGTATGCTTTTGTACGCATAACGTATTTCAAGTTGAAAAAATAAAAATGATATGAAAAGTAACTAAAAATCCTTTCTATTATATCTATATCTTGGTTTTCCTAAACAAAGAAAGCCTCACCATTAATTAAACTTTTAGCTGTCTCTTTTGGACAGATATCAGTTGACTCCATCCCACTTTTTGACACAATTTTTTTTACTTAAAAAGAATTATAATTTTAGCCAGGACATGGAAGCAACCTAGATGCCCATCAGCAGACGACTGGATAAGAAAGCCAGGGTACATATACACAATGGAATATTACTCAGCCATTAAAAAGAATACATTTGAATCAGTTTTAATGAGATGGATGAAACTGGAGTCCATTATACAGAGTGAAGTAAGCCAGAAAGATAAACACCAATACAGTATACTAACACATATATATGGAATTTAAAAAGATGGTAATGATAACCCTATATGCAGGACAGAAAAAGAGACACAGATGTATAGAACAGACTTTTGGACTCTGTGGGAGAAGGCGAGGGTGGGATGATCTGAGAGAATAGCATTGAAACACGTATATTATCAAGTGTGAAACAGATCGCCAGCCCAGGTTGGATGCATGAGACAAGTGCTCAGGGCTGGTGCACTGGGATGACCCAGAGGGATGGGATGGGGAGGGAGGTGGGAGGGGGGATCAGGATGGGGAACACATGTAAACCCATGGCTGATTCATGTCAATGAATGGCAAAAACCACTACAATATTGTAAAGTAATTAGCCTCCAACGAATAAAAATAAATTTTAAAAAGGGAAAGTATATATACATACACACTCTACAAAATATAGGTTCTTTTAAACTATAAAGTTAAATTTTCACAATAAATGACTGGATTATACATAAGAAAAAAAAAAGAATGATAATTTCAGAAGAGTTGCAAAGATAGCACCTCAAGGTGCAAGTGCCCATAACCTGGTGTCAACCACGGGCTCTGTCTTACATAATTACAGTATGTCATCAAACTGGTAATGTGACATTGCACTTCTGTTCTTTTATCACGGGCATAGATTTATGTGACCATCACCACAATGAACACACAGGACAATTCTATCACCACAAAGATTTCCCTCATGCTGCACCTTTACAGTCACAACCTGCCCCCAGCTGCCCACCATCTCTAATCCCTTGTCATCGAAAACCTGCTTTTCATCTCTATAATTGCATCATTTTGAGAATATTATGTAGAGTGAATCATACAGTATAAGATTTGTCTTTGTTTACTAAGTATAATGCCATTAAACCATCCAAGTTGTTGTGGGTATCAAAAGTTTATCCCTTTTTTTATTGGTGACTAGTATTCTATGTTTGGAGAAGGCAATGGCACCCCACTCCAGTACTCTTGCCTGGAAAATCCCATGGATGGAGGAGCCTGGTAGGCTGCAGTCCATGGGGTCTCGAAGAGTCGGACATGGCTGAGCGACTTCACTTTCATTTTTCACTTTTATTCATTGGAGAAGGAAATGGCAACCCACTCCAGTGTTCTTGCCTGGAGAATCCCAGGGATGGGGTTGCACAGAGTCGGACACTACTAAAGTGACTTAGCAGCAGCAGTATTCTATGTTATGGATGTACCACGTTTTAACCATACACTTACTGAAGGACATTTTGATTGTTTCAAGTTTTTGGCTTTTACAAACAAAGCTGCTATGAACAATCATGTACAGGTTTCTTTTGTGGACATACATTTTCATTTACCTGGGATAAATGCCCAGGAGTGCAACTGCTGGATCATATGGTAATATACATGCTTGGTTTTTTAAAGAAACTGCCAAATAATTTTTCAGAGAGAATCTAACATTTATATTTATATTTCTAACAGAAATGTAAAGATTTATTTTCTGTGCATCCTCACATGTATTTGCCATTGTCACTATTTTTAAAATTTTAACTGCTCTCATATGTTTGTGGTAAGATCTTACTGTAAGAAATAAGATCCATTTCTCTAATGGATAGTTGAATTAATTTCCTATTGCTGCTGTAGGAAATTATCTCAAATTTAGTGCGTTGAAACAAGACAGATTTATTTATTCCCTTACAGATCAGGAGGTCAGAAGTGTAGAATGCAGGACTGCCTCTAGAGAAGACTCTAGGGGAGAATATTTCCTAGCTTTTTTTTTTTTCTCGACTTCTAGAGATAATCTTTGGCTCCCGGCCCTTTCCCCCATCTTCAAAGGCAGTATCATAGCATCTTCTCTTATCTCTGATCCTGCCTCCCTCTTATAAGGACACTTGTGATTACATCAGGCCCTGCTGTATTATCCAGGACAGTTTCATTGCAAGATTCCTAAAAACTTATTCACAGCTGCAAGTCCCCTTGGAATGCAAGAGAGCATATTCAAAGTTTCTGGGAATTAGATTTATGGATTTTGAGGGGGTTATTATTATGTCTGTAACAGCTAATGATTCTGAGCATCTTCTGCTGTATTTTGTCATCCATGTAACCTTTTCAGTGATGTCTTCTGTCATTTTCTTACAGGACTGTTGTTTGGATTTTGTCATGTTCTGTTCTACTGTTAGGAGAATTCTTTGTATATTACAGATGTAAGGTGTTTGTCAGATATATTTCTTTGAGTTTGCAGCTTGTCTTTACATCATTTTGATTGTGAATTTTAAGATATCTGTCTACATTTTTAATTTTAATTAATTTCATCATCTGAGCAGGGTCTTTCACAGAGGGAATTTTTAAACTTTACTTTGGATGAAGACCAATGGATTGACTTTCTTTGTCTTGCTTTGGTGTCAAGTCTATGAAGTCTTTATGTATCCCTAGATTACGAAGATTCTCTCCTATGTTAAAAAACAGTCATAGTTTTATATTATACACTTTTGGTCATGATTCACTTTGAGTTAATTTCTGATAAGGTGTAATTTATATCACAGTTCATTTGCTAACACTGTTTCTCTGCTTAGGCTGTTATTTCATCTGTTTCAAGTGTGTTAGGAATTGCTCAGACGGCTGCTTTAAAGTCCTTATCTGATAGTTCTGACATTCGTATCATTTTGGTCTTCACAGATGCTGCTTCTCTTGTAGAAATTGAGATTTACTTTGTCCTTGCACGATTAGCAATTTTTGATTAAAGTTACAGTACCATTCCTCAAGTCTGAGGACTCCAGTCCTTCTTCATCTTCTCTCTACCTATATATAATACCCAAGGGTTTTTAGATGTACCTAGTAGGAGGAATGGGGAAAACTGTCTACTTTATCTTTTCAGAAATAGAAATATCCATGAAAGACTTTTAATGGCATTTTGATTATTGAGCACAAGTATGTCACAATATTTGAATTTAAAAAAGTTTTTGTGTGTATATACTTGATTGAAGGCCAATAGGTATAGCATGTGAGCACATCAGTGGACTGGGCTTTAAAATTTTGATATTTAGCTCCAAAATCATGGATATATATATATATATATATGGATTGAAGGATATTTAGATGTTAACTACATTTTTAAAATTCAAAATTCTAATATCTTCCCTGGATAGTCCTAAGAGGTTTAAAAGCCAAATGACTCAGCAAAAGTTAAGCATTCTTTCACTTTATATAAATCTCACCTATATAATTTTAACTCTCTAAGCAGAGTTGTCATATTTGTTATACAGATTGTGCAGTGCACAACGTCATGTTGTGAAAACACATGTTTTCTATTATAAGCAGGATAAAGGGAACAAAAATTATCATAGCACCTTGCTCATTGTCACCTTTTATAGTCATAATTAATCTGATGTTTCTTACTCAATTTACTAGAGCAGAGTGACATGTTCAGAGTTAATCCAACAATACTCAGGTGCAAAGTTAATTGGATTCTAAATCTCCTAACTGCTCTCTTCCTTCCATACATAAAGACACTGCTCAAAAATACCACTGGGAGCCCAAGACTTTTTAAGGGCTATAGTGATACAGACAAATGTAAGAGAAGGGAGGGGATTTACAACTGACAGCACAGTGACATTTCCATTAGGTATGTGTTCCCTTCAAGTTCCAGATTTGAGGCTCACATATATTTGGCCCTGTGCAAAACAAGTAGCTTCCAGCCCCATTTCTGAACTCTTCTTACATCCCCATGGGTTGGAAGTGATAGCTCTGTACTACTACCCTGAGTGAGGGGTGGGGTGTGGGGGGTGCAGAAGAGGAGGTGGTGAGGGGGAAGGGGTGGTTTGAGAGCTGCAGAGTAAGGGTGGGCTGAGTGTTCTCCTCTTCTTACCTGGTC
Organism: Dama dama; assembly: GCF_033118175.1. NCBI lineage: Eukaryota > Metazoa > Chordata > Mammalia > Artiodactyla > Cervidae > Dama > Dama dama. The sequence goes on along the minus strand of NC_083704.1, from coordinate 39,151,620 downwards.
AAGTGGAAGATAAGCATGGATACAGTCCTCTCATTTCCGTCTCTCTTTTTTAGGCAACAGCAGAAGGAGGGAAGCATGGGAATGCCATTTTTATTTTAAAGCAAGAAGCATAAGCCGCTTTGAAGAGGACCTTAAAATTTTACCCTAAAAAATGAATGTCCCCAGAAAGATGGGAAATATGTGAATAAATATGGTATTAATACCTTAATTTTAAAAATTAATATGAGTTAATATTAAATTAATATTACTGACAACCCAAGAACAATACAAAAAATCACCTAAATCAAAGTGTCAGAACATTCCCAAGTAACGGACTTTATAATGTAAAATTTCAATTTTTGGCAGGGAGGAGGTTATCTCTAAACATTCTCAAGAGAATCAAACATTTCTTGGCAGGTAAAAAATATTCATTTATATAAAATATAACATGGATTACAAATTAGTTCTAATTACAAACACTTGGAGATCCCTCAAACTTACCAACAATATCTGTCTGTTAGATAATAAATTATTTAAAATGTAAACAGAAGATTTACTTAAGGAGTTTTCAATAACTGTATCTTTCTGGCATTAATTTCAAGTAGTGAAACTTTACGTTACTACTTCTGAGTGTGAGTCAGCTTCACTGGGTCTACGAATTGTACCAGGCATCCGCGTCTCCTTTAGCCAACTAAAGAACAGTCATTGTGGGTGTAAATAAAGTCATTACAGGTGGAAAACAAGGTAGGGATTTGGAAAGTAGTTTGAAAAAAAACGTGTATTTTGTTAACCTGGCTGATAGTTAATGCTACTGATATAGATTGTTCTTAAGTTTAGATAAAAAGCTTTACCATGAACTACACAGAACTGTGTCGTCTGGCCCCGTCTGCCCACACTGCTGACGTCAACCCCAGGAGTCTCTCTCTGACGCGCCCCACCGACCGGAAGAGAGGTTGCCCAGTGCTGAGCACGTGAGGGCCATTTACATGCTCACTCTTCTTCTCTAGGCAGGGAAACACTGTATGCAGAGGGTGTGAACAGTTCCAAGAACAGGTTTCAGAGATCTTCTTCACTGAGAATGATTTCAAAACACTTAAAAGAGGGCTGATGGCATCACAATGACAAGACACCTGATGACGGTGACCTTTCTGCTTCCATTTACCTAGCTGATGTAGCTATGGCTGGAGGGGGCAGAATTTTCTTAGATAGAGTTCTCTTTAATTATTTAATTATTAGCAAATTCCGTAAGGGTCCTTCAGCATCAAGGCACAAAAAGTAAAGTCAACGCCGCTGGCAATGAAGTGGTTGAAATTAAACTTCATCGACTGAAGAAAAACACATGGCTCCTTTAACTTCTGGACTCTACCTTTTGCAGCATAATATTTTGCTATTTTTCTTGGAGATTCAAAGACCATTCAAATCTTTCCATTCTTAAATGGTTTGGTAAGGCTGTGATAACAAATACCATGGGCTGGGTGGCTTACACAACAGAAATTAATTTTGTCTCAATTCTGGAGACTAGAAGTCCAAAATAAAGATGTTGAATGGTTGGCTTCTTCTGAACATCTCTTCTTGGCTGGTAGATGGTCTTCCTCTCCCTGTGTCTTTACATGGTCCTTTCTTTGGGTGTGTCTCTGTCCTATCTCCTCCTCTTTAAGGACACTAATCAATTATATGGGATTAGGGCCCACTCTAAGGACCTGGTTGAACTTAATCTTTTTTTTTTAAAGACTCTACCTCCAAATATAGTCACAATCTAAGAGACTAGGAATTTGGATTTCAACATATAAATTTCGGGTGAACACAATTCATCTTACACCTTTACCCAAACTATTTCTGATACTTCAGTTAGCCCATTGGAGTGAACCATTTATAGCAACTTCTTCTCAGAGCACTGAATGCCTTATGTATATTGTTTCCATGCCTTAGACCTGAATGTGGGCAAAAGATAAAGAAAATTCAGCCTTTAATTCCACATGATAACAGTGCAGTAATTCTGTATGTTGAGGATCATGTAGATTAAGCATGAATTTTCTAGGACCCTTCTAGTAGTATATTGCGTTTTTGCTACAATGGCTTTATTGAGATATAATTTATGTACTCAAAAATTCACCATTTAAAGTTCCCAATTCAGTGTACACAGAGTTGTGTAACCACTAATCTAATTCCAAAACATTTTCATCCCTTCCCCTGCAAAAAACCATACCCATTAGATACTGATACTGCCCTTTCCTCCTTCCCCCAGAGTTTTGTAATCACTAGCCTACCTTCTGTCTTTTGAGATTTACCCAAACATTTCATATAAACGGAATTAAAAAGTATGTAGTCTTTGCTTTCTTTCACTTAGCATAATGCTTTCAAGGTTCACACATTTTGTAGCCTATAATACAGAATGTCATTCATTTTTATTGCCAAATAGTATTCTATTGTATAAATATATGACATTTTGATTGGATATATATTGTTTATTCATTCATCAGGTGCAAGACATCTGCATTGTTTTTACTTTTTAGTTATTATGAATAATGCTGCTACAAATATTCAAGTACAAGTTTCTGTGTGGACACATGTTTTCAATTAACTTGAGCATAAACTGAAGAGTCAAATTACTAGGTCATACAGTAACTCTATGTTTAACATTTTGAGGAAGTGCCAAACTGTTTTCCAAAGTGACTACACCATTTTATAACATACCAGCAATGTTTAAGCGTTCTCAGTTCAGTTCAGTTCAGCCGGTCAGTCGCGTCCAAGTCTTTGCAACCCCGCGCACTGCAGCATGCCAGGCCTCCCTGTCCATCCCAACTCCCGGAGTTTACTTAAACTCATGTCCATTGAGTTGCTGATGCCATCCAACCATTTCATCCTCTGTCATCCCCGTCTCCTCCCACCTTCAATCTAAGGGTTCTATGGGTTCTGATTTTTCCACGTTCTTGCCTACACTTGTTATAGCCCGTCCTTTTTTATTTTAGACATTCTTATGGGTCTGAGAGCATATATTGTATGATTTTTATCCTTTTAAATCTTGTTTCATTATGGCCCAGAATGTGGTCTGTTTTGGTGAATTTTCTGTGTGAGCTTGAGAAGAATGTGAATTCTGATACTGGTGGATGAAACAGTCTATAAGATGTCCATTATATGCATTCTAACTGAGGTGCTGTTGAGTTCATCTATATCCTCTTTGCTGGACCTTCCATTTGTGAGAGAGGTATTGACTATCAAATAATTAGTGGGTTTATCTCTTTCTCCTTCTACTTTTATTTTATCTATTTCTCCTTTTACCTCAAAGTTTGACTTTCTGCCATTAGGCACATAGTATTTTGCGAACCATTGGTGGTATCCTTGAGTTTGATACAGTTTAGAGAATACAGATTCTCAGTGATGCAGGAACATGTCTGAAACCAATGCATCAGTGACCACTTGGCTCCAACTGAATGCTTGAACCACAGTTACTCCATTTCAATTTTTACATGAATTATTTTAAGGGTGAAGCTGATGTACAATGAATGCTCAACAAGCCGTAAGACAGGTTGTTCTAAGCATAAAGTTCAAGACAATCAAATATAAGGTAGAATGACTTCCCCATACTTCAATGTGTGAAAAAATTTTCCATCATGTTGTTGCTTCTGTTGGCTTATTTTGTGACTTTCTTGGTCAAATTAAGGAAAGTCTGCATTCTTTGTCATTTGAAGTCACCAAAGATTGTGCTTGGTTGCCTTGGTAGTCAGGTAATGATTATCTAGAGACTTCCTTGACCCAGAGATTTCATGCCTTTGCCATGGGGCTCTTTGTGTGTGGTTGGGCACCCTGTCAATGCAGAGGCCAGCGGTTTAAAACTCTGCCTTAACCTTCACTTCCTGTTTGCATAGAGCCTTAACTAAAGTAAGTGTTAGTCACTCAGTTGTGTCTGACTTTTTGCGACCCGATGGACTGTACCCTGCCAGGCCAGTGGTAAGAGAAAAAGGCCTCCTCGGGTGTCTCCTGAGCATCCACACTGTCCTGCACGTGCCTGTGTTCTAGGTCTCCCGGCACACATCTGGGATTTTTCAAGTCCCCTGTGGACATCTAATTCCTCAGCTTTTCCTTTTAAGTGTTTTTGTCAGGCTCTTGTTAGCCTCAACTGATATCAGAAAAGAGTAATGTTAAGCAATTGCTGCTTGCTTATTTATTTATTTATTTAGACCAATGTCTTAGCAATGATGCTGTTTCCAAAGCGAGTTCTGTGTCAGGTCAAACAAAGACAAGTGGATCTTCTCCAGGGAGTTTCCAAACAAGTCAGAGAGTGACACACATTATGTTTTTTGAGGACTCCAACCCATCCTGCCTATTTTAGTGGTGGCTAGGCTTCTGGTTTTCATAGTCACCACGGCTGTGAGACTGTTGTTCATCATGGCTATTTTCCTTCTTTTCTTTTTATTGTATCAGTATGAAAAGAGAGATGTTAGCTGAACGTCTTCTGGTAATCATTTCATGACATATGTAAAACAAACTATCACGTTGTATGTCTTGAAAGTGATGTATATCAATTAATTTTAAGTAAAACTGGGGGAAAAAAGTAAAGTGAATTACAGCGGTCTGAGAACTGGAGAGCTAGGGATGGGGATCGGGAGAGAGAGAAGCCATGAAGCTTGCAGTCTTACTTACTCAGAGCAGTCTGAGATTCAGCTCTTTTTTCTTGCATAAATGTTTATGTAGTCAAAGAATGATTGCAAGATTTGCTTAAGATCCAGACTTGTGAAAATGTTGATTTTCATAATTTTTGCCAGTGTTCTCATTCCTTTATGGAGGAGTGTTTTGTTTTGTTTTTGTTTTGCCATGTTGCACATGTTGGATCTTAGTTCCCCAACCAGGGATCAAATCTGTATCCACTGCAGTTGAAGCTCAGAGTCTTAACCACTGGACCACCAGGGAAGCCTCAGGCAGGAGTGGACTTTTGGAGGTCCTTATTTTGCCGTTCCAGAAGTGTTCCTCTTGTGGTGTTCATGGCATGTGTTTTGACTTCATTGATTCAGTACCATTTGAAACTCTCCCAGTCACATTGAGAACAATCTGACATACAAGCATTGCTGGGAATCATCTTGCTGGGAATGTTTTACTATCATTATCTGACGCTCAATTTCTCCTCATGTCTCTTCTCTTAAAGACAGCTATAAATGGAGAATAAATGGGAGAAAAAAAAAAAAAACAACTTTGCCAGGATATAAGAGAACGAATGCTAAATCAGAAACTTCAAAGGATAAAAGTTAGCTCTTTGGATCCATGAAATTAGAAAGATTCAGTTGTTATTACTTTCAGGTAGATACAGTTTCCCTTAAAAAGCATTTGAAATAAAAATACTATGTTACTAATTTCGGAAAGTTGTTAAGAGTAAATTCTAAGAGTTCGCATCAAAGGGGAAACATTTTTTGTCTTTTTTCTTTCTTTTCTTTTTATTGTATCTATATGGGAAGAGAGATGTGAGCTGAAGCTCTTGTGGCAATCATTTCACAACATATGTAAATCAAACCATCATGCTGTATGTCTTGAAAGTGATGTATGTCAGTTACTTTTCAGCAAAACTGGGGGAAAAAAAGTAAAGTTAATTACAATTGTCTGAATTTGGTTGTCCTATAGACTTAATTTGCATGCATGATAAGTCACTTCAGTCATGTCCAACTCTTTGCAATGCTATGAACTTTAGCCCTCCAGACCTCCTCTACCCATGGAATTTTCCAGGCAAGAATACTGGAGTAGGTTGTTGTGCTCTCCTCCAGGGGATTTTCCCAACTGAGGGATCGAATCCTTGGCTCTCAAGTCTCTTGTAATGGCAGGTGGATTCTTTACCACCAGTGCCACCAGGAAAGCCCCATAGAGTGAGACACTTAATTATATAAGCTCTCTTTGCTCCTAGCTTAGAAGTAGGAAGTGTCTTATGTAATAAAACCTTGATACGGAGACTGATAAAGGGCATCTGCTTCTGCAAACTTTAGAGCAAAACTGGCTCTTAAATTGCAATAAATCTACTCAATAATCTTTCTACTGAAAGAATGATAAATTATTACTACCATATTTTTTTTTAATTTATTTATTTTTTCATTTATTTTTATTAGTTGGAGGTTAATTACTTTACAATATTGTAGTGGGTTTTGTCATACATTGACATGAATCAGCCATGGAGTTACATGTATTCCCCATCCCAATCCCCACTTCACTTAAGTACTGTCTGGACTTTAAAAAATATTTGTTTAGTTATATTATATAAGTGAGCTTCAGACCTGAAGTGAAAATCTTAGTGTCTCACTACTCTAATATTTAAATATAGAACAACTGAATTTTAAGTTTAGAAGATAGAAATGTTATTTCAAGAGAAAGCATGAAAATTTCTACAAAAGTTATATGTGTGGTTATGGATTGTTATGAATCTTACAGCTATGTAAGCTATGTATGGAATCAAGATTGCCAGGAGAAATATCAATAACCTCAGATATGCAGATGACACCACCCTTATGGCAGAAAGTGAAGAACTAAAGAGCCTCTGGATGAAAGTGAAAGAGGAGAGTGAAAAAGTTGGCTTAAAGCTTAACATTCAGAAAACTAAGATCATGGCATCTGGTCCCATCACTTCATGGCAAATAGATGGGGAAACAGTGGAAATAGTGGCTGACTTTATTTTTCTGGCCTCCAAAATCACTGTGGATGGTAATTGCAGCCATGAAATTAAAAGAGGCTTACTCCTTGGAAGAAAAGTTATGACCAACCTAGATAGCATATTAAAAAGCAGAGACATTACTTTGCCAACAAAGTTCCGTTTAGTCAAGGCTATGATTTTCCCAGTGGTCATGTATGGATGTGACAGTTGGACTATAAAGAAAGCTGAGCACTGAAGAATTGATGCTTTTGAACTGTGGTGTTGGAGAAGACTCTTGAGAGTCCCTTGGACTGCAAGGAGATCCAACCAGTCCATCCTAAAGGAATTTAGTCCTGACTATTCATTGGAAGGACTGATGCTGAAGCTGAAACTCCAATACTTTGGCCACCTGATGTGAAGAGCTGACTCATTTGAAAAGACCCTGAGGCTGGGAAAGATTGAGGGCAGGAGGAGAAGGGGACAACAGAGGATGAGATGGTTGGATGGCATCACCGACTCGATGGACATGGGTTTGGGTAGACTCTGGGAGCTGGTGATGAACAGGGAGGCCTGGCATGCTGCGATTCATGGGGTCAAAAAGAGTTGGACACGACTGAGCAACTGAACTGAACTGAACTGAACAGCTATGTGTTAGTCCTAGCAGAATATAGTTGAACTATATTCTGAGTTTTCTTCTGTTTTATAATGGCCCACCCTAACAATAATTAAGAAAAGAGAGAAAACTAGAAATAAAGAATGCAAGAAGACAATAGCATAAATCAAAATATTAAATGTGAATAGTGGAGAAAGATAAAAGAAAGCTAAAAGAAACTTAAAGATATATTAATTACTTCACCTTCAGCGTACATTACCCTCTGAGCACTGTAATCACAGTAGACTCTCACAATGCTCTAGGATCTTGCCTTCCTATAGCCATAGCTATGTCACAGTTAAATATGAGTTTCCTATTAATGACTCAAAATATGAAACATTTATATAAAAACAATTACATATTATAAGTAGTAGAAATACAATGACACAGGGAAGTCACTGCAGATTTTGTATTCTATCAATAACTTCAGAGCTTTCTATTTTTAGATATAAAAATATCACATCACAAATATATTATTAGAACTATAATGACTTGAGAAATATTAATGTGCTATAAGCATAATATACTGTAAAAACATGTTTTGAAATTAAAACTAAAATTACATGGAGTTAATAACAATTCATTTGATCTATATGTGAGCCAACAGGTAGCTGTGACATGTGAGAGTTGCCTTGGAATTGAAACCATATTACCCCAGCTGGAGAGAATCCCAACAGATAAGCCCAGTGCTCTAAAACATGTGTAAACTTTTCAGTTCCTAGGAAATCCTTGTATCTTTTTAAATTTTGGCTCAATTTTAAGTTTTTCACCCTCCTACTTGGTCAACAATTTTAAGCAGACACTGCTATTCTTTCTAAGTTATAGTATAGTACCCTTTCAAATACATGCCTTAATTAGTTGGTTAGAAATATTTATCATATGAAATATATAGGTATTTTCTCATCAAATATGCTATTTTTCTATCTAACCCATATGAATAAAACAGGGCTAAAACTTACATATAGTTTCACAAATATTGTCTGATTTACTTTATGAAATGTGAACATCACAACTTTTCTATCTAAAACTGACTTAAAGTTGTTCTTTTTTTTCAATTTTTTTTTTATTGAAGGATAATTGCTTTACAGAATTTTGCTGTTTTCTGTCAAACCTCAACATGAATCAGCTATAGGTATACATATACCCCCTCCCTTTTGAACCTCCCTCCCGTCTCCCTCCCCTTCCCACCCCTTAGGTTGACACAGAGCCCCTGTGTGAGTTTCCTGACCCATACAGCAGATTCCTGTTGCCTATCTGTTTTACATATGGTGATGTAAGTTTGCATGTTACTCTTTCCATACATCTCACCCTCTCCTCCCCTCTCCCCAGGTCCATAAGTCTATTCTCTATGTCTGTTTCTCCACTGCTGCCCTGTAAATAAGTTCTTCATTACCATTCTTCTAGATTCCATATATATGTGTTAGAATACGATATTTATCTTTCTCTTTCTGACTCTACTCTGTGTAACAGGTTCTAGGTTCATCCACCTTGACAGAACTGACTCAAATGTGTTTCCTTTTAGAGCTGAGTAATATTCCATTGTGTATATCTACCACAACTTCTTTATCCATTCATCTGTCGATGGACATCTAGGTTGCTTCCATGTTCTTCTTTAGAACATAAACAGTCCAGACACAATTTTGTTAACTGGCAACCAAAACTGAATCGCATTTGTGGATAGAAATACAAAAGGTTCTAGTCAATTTTATTTCTTATAAAGGTTACCTTTACCTTTCAAATTTTATATGATATGATCAATTTTCAAAAAGGCTTAATTTATTAGTAGTACTTTGCATTTTTTTCAGCTTTTATTTCAAAGAGTACTATGAATCTGTTATGACACTATGTTTTAAAGTATCAGCATTAACTAATTTCAAGTGAAGTTCATCATTTAAGGAACTTTATTTGCAAGCAAAAGTAGTAACTACTTCTGTATGTACAAAGCATAGCTCTCCATAAAATTTTCAAATTTATGTCCTTTGTTGCATCATACACGAGTCAATCATTTCCCACAGAAAAGCTTCAAATATGAAGAAAATGTTGAATTAATAATAAGTAGATGAGAAGTAGATTTTCAAGAAGGATGCTCTGAGTATAAAAATTTACTAGGATGTGAAAATATGTCTCCAGTGGGGATAATGCAAAACCACACAGATGAGTGGGAAGGAAAAAAAAATAAAAACTAAGGTAGTTTTTCAGAAAAAGTAAAGAGCTGGTGAAAGTTAAAAGTAATAGGTGAAATTCTTAATAGAGATGTCTTTGAGATTCTGACTGGTGTCACTTAAGTAAAGGGTTTCCAGTCCAATATGATGGAGACATGCTAGGCTAAGTGATAAAATGCTCCTTGACTGCAGGACTACTCAAGCCTACAATGTGTGCACTGTTAATTACCAAGAAGATGCAAAAAGGAGTAAGTAGGGTCTCTTAAACAGCTTTGACTACAGATTTTTAATCTATTTTATTTAACTTTTTGGTGGTGCACTGCATAGAGGATTCCTAAGAAATACTTTTGGAAATGCTATGTTAAATGTTGTCACCAACTTTATTATGGAAAACATTTGAGATTTCACTGAAATATTGGGCAAGTAAAGTGATATTACAAGAGTTTCTATGCTCCACTAATACAGTCATTTATCTTTTTACATTATCTTTCAATGAAGGCTATTTGATCTATTTAGCAAAAATACAGAATTTTCAGTTAAGACATGAAAGATACTAATTTCAACTTTTAAATTCTAAATAAAATTTCCCAGCAACATAGACCAATGGAGCAGAATAGACAGTCTAGAAACAGGCTCATACAGACATGCCCAATTGATGCTTGACAAATATAACTTTGCAAAGGCATTTCAAAGGGTTTCACCAAAATAAGGGATTCCCTGGTAGCTCAGCTGGTAAAGAATACTCCTACATTCTGGTTCGAGTCCCTGGTTCAATTCCTGGGTCAGGAAGATCTGCTGGAGAAGGGATGGGCTACCCATTCCAGTATTCCTGGGCTTCCCTGGTGGCTCAGCGGGTAAAGAATCTGCCTGAAATGCAGGAGACCTGGGTTCAGAAGATCCTCTGGAGAAGGGAATGGCTACCACTCCAGTATTCTAGCCTGGAGAATTCCAGGATTATATAGTCCAAGGGGTTGCAAAGGGTCAGACAGAACTGAGTGACTTTCACTTTCATTTCGCTTTCACCAAAATAAAAAATATTCTGCTCTGGGAAGAATACCGCTAAAAGGAGGTGCAAAGACAAGTAAAAAACTGGGACAAAATATTTGCTATCAAATATCTAATAAAATATTTGAATCCAGACTATGAGCTTTCAAAACTTAACAGTATTATAACAAACAACCAGTTATGAAAATATGCAAAAGATGTGAATAGATGCTTCATTACTGAAGATATAAGGACAGTAAATAAGCATGTGAAAAGAGGTCGAAACTTTACTCATTAGGGGAATGCAAATTGAAACCACAATAAAATACCATACACACCTATCAGAATGGTTAAAATAATAAACAAAGGGACAGCACAAATTACAAGAATGAATCTGATATAACTTAAGGCTTGCCAGAATACAGTACGGTTAGAATTCTCATACAATGCTAGGAATATAAAATTGTATAAACACTTTGCAAAACAGGTTGAGAATTTCTTAAAAAGTTCAAGAGTTGCTTATCACAAAATCCAGCAATTCTGCTTCTAGATATTAACCCAGGAGAAATAAAACACGTTCACACAAAAAATGTGTTCATGGATGCTTACAGCAGCTCTAGTCACAATCACCAAAAACTGGAAAGAACCCAAACATCATTCACCAGGTGAATAGGTAACTGTGGTGAATCTGTACAATGGGATAAAACAAACAAAAACAAACAATACACGCAAAATAAAAGTACAGGCAACAACTTTGATGCATCTCAAATACATTATGTCATCTGAAAAAAGCCAGACTCAAAGGCTACATGATTCCATCATGTGTTATTCTGAAAAAGGCAAATCTATAACCATGGAGGGGATGCCAGCATTTACGGATCGGGAGTCTAAATTGTGGAAGTGGTTATAAGACTTGAAGAATTTGTCAAAAGTCATATAACTACTCTTTAAAAAGAGCAACTGTTATTGTATGTAAATTTAATGATAATTTTGAAACCTTACCAACAATAAAAAGACAGAGTGAGAGGAGGGAATTTTACAACTGTACAGAAAACTACCTGGCACAAAGGACGGAGGGTCAAATCTTACATCTCTAAGTAGGGTGACCATGTAAGTTGTCACTCCAAATGGACGCTTATGAATAAAAGGGGGGAATCTATGATTACTTAGAATGAGACACCAAACTAGGACTCTTCCGGACACTTGGGATGTATGATCACATTGATATAAGAGAAATTAGAAAAACATACCAAAGAAACCATTCATAGAAATATAAATAAAATGTTAAATGTTATTTATACACCAACATTCAAGAATGGTTGTGATAATGTTTGGAAAGCCACATGCAGGAAATGAGTCATATAGAAAGATCTGGATTATGGAAATGTCTCAGTGCTTTTATGTAACAAACATGCTGAAAGTGTAGCATCTTTGCTCATTTCCCTACATTGATTAATGTAACTCTTAAAAACAGATTGAGTGTGGGCAACATCCAGGAAGAGGTGGAGACAGCTGGGGGAGCCCCGCATCCAAAGCCAGTTTTGATGAGAAGAAGCTTCAGGAGAGAGTGTAGAGCAGCAACAATTGGCAAAGAAAGTGGAGGGTCAACGGCTTGGATGGGCGTAAAGTCTGTGGTGCAACGAGCTAGCCCAAGACAGGAAAGTGAGCCAGTCACTTACTGATGAGAGATCTTGTATTTTTCTGAAGTTCTAAAATGAGATGTATTGAGATAAGGAATTATTCAAAGGGACACCTAATGAGAAATAGGAGTGAAATCACAAACAGCAGAACATTTCAATGCACTCAATCATTCAATAAATATTTACTGAGGAACTACCATGTGCAAGATACAATTCCAGGTACTGAGGACACAGAAGTGAGCAAAACAAAGTCCCAAACTTTATGTGGCTTATTTCCAGTAGAGAAAAGAAAAAAATGCACGCATGTGTGTGTACAGGTGAGTTCAGCTAAAAAGCATGATAAAAGCTAAAAAATAAAATAAAATAAAGCAGGGAAGTGGGATATGGAACACTGGTTGCTTAAACCTGAGACATCAGGAAAGGCTTCACCAAGGAGATGACTGGCTTAGGGACCTCAGAAAGTGAGGAGGCTAGCTGTCTGAGTGCCTAGAGGAAGACCCTTCCTGACAGAGAGCACTGCAGTTACACAGGCCCTGAAATGGGAGTGTGCCTGGTGAGATCCATGACCAGCAATGAGGCTCATGTGGCTGGAGCACTTCATGCAGGGAACATCAGGAGGCAGTGTGGTCACAAAGATGACACAAGCACACACCACGGTGTTTCCATCATGGGACACTTTCAGGGGGTTTAGAGCAGAAGAGCGATGTGATCCGGCACACATTTTCAAGGACCACTGTGGCTGCCTTGTTGAACATACGCTGCGGCTGCAAAGGAGAGAAGCAAGGAGGTGAAACAGGAGGCTCGTGCACTAATCCAGGCGAGTGATGCAGCTGGCTCCGGTGAGCGTGGGAGCGGCAGAGGGGGTGTGAAGTGCTAGGATTAGATTTATTCTGAAGGTATAGTTAATAGGATTTGCTACAAACTAGCTCTGGGATGCAAGAAAAAGCATAGCACCATTGTTTTTAGTCCAACAAACTGAAGAAATTTCCATTAACTGAAAAGCAACAAGTCTAGAGAGGAGTAGGTTTGGGGAGAAAAGTCAGGAGTTCCGTTTTGGGCTCTTGGTCATTCATGTGGTGATGTCAAGAGGCAGATGAATAAATGAGCCACAAGGCAGAGGACTGGAGACAGAAAAATGAGTATCAGAACGGAGACGGCATTTAAAGTCAGAAAAATGGATGTGATCACACGGACGGAGAATACAGATGGAAAAGAGACCCAAGGTCTGCACCATGGAGAACTCCTCCTTGAGAGACACGGGAGATCTAGAGGGCCAGGTGAGCCCTGCCAAAGTGGCAAACAGACAGAGAGCCACAGGAGCTTGCCACAGTGCTCAGACCTCCATGCACGGTCAAAGAGCCAGATCCATGCTGCCTCTTACTGGAAGGCATATGCCCACTCTAAGAACACTGGGGAAGAGTAGCTGCTAAATAATAAAATAGTGACAGTGCTTCCCTTTTATCGGGCGCTTACATGTGCCAGGAAATATACTAAAGAAATATAAGAAGTTTCAAATATTTTTTATCTTTATTTTCTATACAAGAAACCTACAGATGGAAGGGATTCAAAAACATGCTTGGGGCCACACCTCTAACCTGTGGTGAAACCTGGATTCCATTTCAGGCAGTCTACCTTCTGAGCCAGAGGGGCCTATTAGTTGATACCAAAATGAACACATCCTGATGAAAATTATAGCTTCATTGTCAGGGTGAGTTGGGTTCTACCATCTGGTAATTAATTCTTTCCACCTTGGGCACGTGATCAACCTTTTTAGAACTTTCACCTCATCTACAAAATAGGTCACTTCTATCCTGCAAGGCTATGCAAAACCTAACAACTGGAATCTCTTATTATTTCTTAGCATTCTCCTGCACTTCCCACCACAGTCCAATCCATTAGCAAGTTCACTGATTCAATTCTCTGTGGCTTCCTGGTATCTCCTTCTTTCTATTTCCACACTAGTTCAGACCACCATTACCTCTTACCTGGATTTCTTTTTGCCTAACTGATTTCCCTCTCTCCCTCCATCTCCCCCCCCCCCCCCTCTTTCTCTCACACACACACATACACAGCAGCCAGAGTGATCTTTCCAAAATACAAATCATATTGGGTCATCTACACTGGTTGAAACTCTTTAATGGATCCCTCAGGATAGAGCATTTTGAAGGTGACTTTAAGCCTTTCCTACCCCAGGTTATATCAGAATTGGTACTTTTTGTAGATAACAGATTGGGAGATGGGTTGAGACGGTCAGTTTACTGGTCTGGGCCTCTTCTCTCCCTCCACATGCCCTCTGGACTAATATAAATCTCTTCAAAGGCAGGAGCATGATCTGGATAAGATTCCGGTAAATCCCCAGGGTCTAGTATAGGGCATGGCATGGAGCAAATATTGGCTTAAAAATGACACATAGTAAGTATTGTTGGTTCAATGACAAAAATTACTGCTGGATCAATAACACAAGGTATCACAAATGGATATAAAAATGAATGAGAATGAGTATGCCAAGACATATGTGGTTCACTTAAACTGCAAAAGGCAGAGGTCTGAGCATTTAGGATAGGAAAACGAAGGTCAAAATTGCAACTGGCAAAGTCTAAGAGACAGGAGAAAGCCAGAAGGACCTATGCTATTGGGTCACAGGGTAAATATTACATGAAGGACCTCTGATCCCAAGGCTGCGTTAGAACCTGGGTGTATGAACCACCTCCCTCACCACACACACATCTGCCTTGTTTGCTTATTTTGTTACAGATCTCTGAGCTGAAAAGACAGTCTAATGAGGCAGTTGTGTACCTTGGTCACAAGATAGGCAGCTTAGTACCAGGTCAAAATAGTAGCAGCCTGGACCCTCTTACACACTCCCCTTTCACACAAGCACTGGGTCTTCTTGCCCCGGAAGATTCTGAAAACCACCACTCTACTCAAAGGAAGGGAGTAAGAGGGAGACCAACTAGGGACCCTACGGGAGACTGGGGAAGTGCTGGTTATGATGACATAAGAGAACGGGACATGAGTGACACACCCTGCCTCCTAGGGTTGCTAGAGATGGCTTCAGGTGTGTATACAAGCACGTCCTCTTGGAAGTGATGCTATATTTGAGGAATTCTTTATTTTTCTGGGCCAAATTACATGTTTCCAGATTTTCCTCCCATGTTGACTTGGTAGCTGAGCATGTTTTGAGTTTTCCTCAAACTGCGGCTCGTGCAAGCAGCCCTGGCATTAACAAGGAATTCATCAGAGAGGCAGAATCTGCATGTTAACAAGACCGCTAAGTGATGTGTATGCCTATTAAAATTTGGGAAGCACCCTTAAAGAGGACTATCAGAGATGAGCAAGACACCAGAGGTTCTCCAAGGGTCACAGCCCTCTACCAGCAGCGACATCATCTGGGAACTTGTTAGGAATGCAAATCCTTAGCCCCACCCCAGATACTATCAGAGTATCTGAGTCAGATACTCTGGGATAGGGCCCGGTAACCTGTGTTTTAACAGGCCTTCAGACTGTGGCTGCTGCTCACCAACGTTTGAGAACTGCCCGTCATCCAGGCAGATTGCCAGGAGTCAGTGCAGGCTGTGGGCACACGGTGCAGTAAGAGGCCGTGCCACAGCAGTAGGGGGATGAGGAGGCTGGAGCTCTTGCCAGTTGCAATTAATTAGCTGTGTGACCTTGGGGAAAGAACTTGTCTAATTATCTAGATCTAGTTTGTTCAGCCCCAAAGAGAAAAGGGTATAAGTTTCTTGGAGTAAATGTTCTCAAAATGTGGTTTGTGGGGGTCTAGGTGGTTTATTGAGGGCCCATTAGGCAACTGAGTTATGATGGAGATATAACAGCACATATGATACTAGGAAAAATGTATTTTGCTTACAAGTAAGATATGAAAGCCACAGAACTGTGATTTTAAGCAATGACTTGCAAGTATAAGATATGAATGCTACAGAACCATAATTCACACACCTGCTCTGAGGTCCGGGCTGAACAAAGCTGATCAGTTCATCTCAGCTAACTTTTAGTTAACAGGGTAAGAGATGTTTTCTGTAATGTGTGTTCACATCATCTACTTCTTACTATTTACATTTGTTACTCTCTCATCTTTGTTTGTTGCAATTATACTATGTTATAAAAATGGTTCAATGGCTCATAAGTGATTCAGTGATGCAAAAAAGTGCCAATGCAATAACTACATAATAATAACCAGAATAACCCTGTGGATGTAATGAATGTATATAGGATCTGAGCCTGATCATAAAGGGACAAGTGAATCTTTAATATAAGGATTTTGCTCAGGTAGTAGAAAGAGTGTGAATATAAACTAAAAAGATAATCTAAATATTTTCTCTTAGTCTTCGCTATGCTGTCTGTTAAGAAACGTTGAGAATACACCTTCTTGTCTGTTGCTTTCCATGGTGCCACAAAGGGTAAATGCCATACTTCATCTAAGAAGCATGTAAATACAACATTAATGACATATAAAATCTGGTCAGAAAGGAGAGAAGCCTCTTGGCAGATTCCTTAATGACAGTACTGGATGATAGCACAATCCCAGTTATGCCCAGTATGGTAGACTTACATGTGTGTGTGTGTCTGTGTTAAGTTGGTTGAAATCTCTAAAATGCAAAATATGAATCTCCTTTGTATGCACACACTTAGGACATATAGAATGAGGGGTGCTTGATGGCTTTTAATTCTGCTTGTCACCCATGTCACATGAGAAGCCATTTGCCATTCAGCCAGTGTTCAAATTGCTGGCCAGATGCAGACTGGAAAAGGTACACTCTGGCCAACACTGGTGGGATGGCAGAGATATAAGAGCCAGAAAGGGCATGGCTCTGGAAACAAAAGGGGGCCAGAATGCACATGGCTTCATTATGGGAAAGAAATGACATTCAACACTGGGCCCGATGGTCTTGATTCAGCACTGATGGCTAAAATAACAACTATGAATATGATTAAAACATGGCAACTGAGTGAATGAAAGTTCAGTGGGAGGAGAATGGCAACAGGTTCAAGACTGTTTTCCATATTTAATCACTCGAGTTAATGACAGCCAAAATGCTTGTATGAATTGTCTGAAGTTATTCTTATTGAGGTATGCCAAAGAACAATACTCCATAGCCAAACAATAGGATTTATCAAGAAGACCAAACTGTGGAACACATACTTTGATTGACCAGAGTCTGACTATTCCCTTGAAATTAGTTGTCTTTTTTCATTTTTTGAGAAAGAAATCAATGATCTCATTGGCTGTTAAATATACATGTATACACATGTGCATGCACACACAGAGGCACAAGCGGTGCAAAGCATATGAATGTTTCCCAGAGTCCCTCAAAACAGCTAAAGAGAAGATTAAGAATACATTAACTGTCATCTTTCAGGTTACTTATTTAATCTTATAGCTTTTGAGTGTGATGTGTATCTGATAGTATACTATAAATGGTCTTCTGTGAAAATGCTGTATATATCTTGGTCTATCCATATTCAGTGAGAACATCTGAAACTATCAATATTTAAGCCAAAAATCACTTGCCACCATTTTTACCTTTAGTTTCATATTCATATTTAATCATAGTTTATAAAACTTACTCAACTGTTTAGTTTTTCTTTATATTCATATCATCATGATTATTTTACTATCCTGTGTGACACAAACATTTTATATAATTAGTAAGGCTCATGGTGCCTTTCACAGAAACCAAGGATTACTTTATAATTTGAGGCTGTCTTCATATTTCTGTTTTTCTAAATAAATGGAAACTCTCAGTTGGGATTTTCAGGAAATCACCCAACTACAGGCTGCTCCAATGAGTTGCCATGAGAAATTGAATATGCAAATCATTTTTACACGCACATTTATGTAGGCAAAACACCTGCACATCTGGGTTTCCAGCAGTCCCTGTTGATTAATATGCATGTAACCCAGAACTGCCCATTGCCGGGTAATAGGAATTTTAAATGCACTTGGCTCATTTTCAAGTAAATTCCCAGGACGTCAGTACTGCAACAAAATGTGCCAGGTTAGATGCTCATTTTATATTAAATCAACTTCCTACTCTATGAAAGAAACTTCTTTTGCAATCAATATGTATTTTTTCTTTACTTTGGGAAAAACGACTCAAGTTAACAGCAAACAATGGGCTTTACAATATAAAGAGAACCATCTGGTAAACTAGAATGTTTTACAGAGTGATTTAAAAAAAATGTAGGGGAGATGGCTCCTGCCCAGCAACAGCTGAAAGCCCAAATGTAGCTGAAAAATATGAGCCAGCTGGCTGGGGTGCCACCAATGGATGGTATATCCTTTTTCTGTGGAGTTACTAACAAAAATCACATGGTATGTGTATTATTTCACTTGGGCATCTACAAAACCTTGGGGGTAAGTAGCAACAACTGGATTGTAATTTGAGGTGGATAAAATGAGGCTCAGCATCCCAATGTCCCATTCAAGACCTTTCAAACAAGCAGAAATAAAGATCAGAAGCAGAGTTCAATGCAATTGACTTTCTTTGTTAAGCTTCTGCCACCATTTTGCTTTGGCAATGTTCAGTCTTAGCTCTGTAGATCATTTATTCTATCTTCAACAGAAATGAAAACATTAACCTATAACCTTATAATTTAAATAAAATCATTTTTACATTTGATTACATTTTCTTTTAAACGGGTCTTCAGGAATCTCCAGGCAGAAAATCTTCAGGAATTAATTACCTACCACACCAGACTGAAAAGTAATGAACTTATGAATGCAATTTGCAAGAAGGGGTTACCAAATAAAACAGTATAAACACTGAAGAGCTAAGTCTGACACTCATTCTGACACTCCCCCAGAAAGCAGAGTTACTCTGATTAGGAAACCATTCTTTTTATCCTTTAGTAATACTATTTATGATCTGTCACTAAAACCTTACACTAATATCAGATGATACTAATAGAACTTCATTCCAACCCATGTACAATGGTTTATTTAAGTTCTTTTTATATATCAAGCATTATGTAGTAATTTCATTTACTTAATCCTTAAAGCAACTTAACCAGTAGTATTATTTTCATTTTATATATGAGAGAAGTAAGACCTAGAAACTGTCTGAACCAGGGTGACTGAACCAACCTGACTCAGCTTGTACTTGCCTCTCCCAACCTTGACAACAAGTGGGCTCCTTCTCCTTCCTCCAAAATTTCATCTTTTATTGACCTAACTACTATGTTCTGTTCTTCTGAACTCAAGTGAGCATATATGATACAGTGAAGAAAAGTTAGTGAAGCAAAGCAGTCAATATACAATCCTCAAAATAAGCAGTTTAGTTAAAGAAAATGAAATAAGTTGGCATGATCAATAAAATATCCTAAAGGTAGTTCTTGCTTTTGCTCTACAGTTTTGTTTTACATCTCCACTAATTTTTGGAGTTACTGACTTTACACTATGTTGGCCACCCATTTATAACCATCCACTTACACTTGGGACATATTCCCACTCTTGACACTGTAAACTCAGACATTCTCCTCTCAAGTCACAAGCTTCTTTTCTTCTGGTTCTCTCCATTATTCCCAAGAATTCAATTGTTTGTTTTTCACTGAGACCCAACATACTTTCTGGACTCCCCTGCAGCCTCCTTAATTTATTTTTCTATTCATTGTGCAGTTTAGAATCTATTTCTCTTTAAAGTAACTCACAAATATCCTTAATTTCCTTGACCTCTGGTCCTTCTCTTACACTTGCCTGACCAAAACTCCATCCATATTTGGACGAGTCCCAGAGTCCCCCTTTCCACACCCAGGTTACTGACAAGTGGTGGGTACAACTGTGCAAACGGGGGCCAACATACATTTGCAGTCACTGACCTCAAACAGCTTGAGTATTTTCTTGCAACAATCTTATTATTTTTATTCTGAATCAGTTCATACCCATTTTCCACAGCACTCATGTCAAGTACTCTGTACTCTTCTTAAGCCTTCAATTCCCTATCCCATTGTCACCTTATGTGATTCTTTCCATTCCTGTATTGCACTGTCTTAAAATCGGAGTTTTCTATTCTGTACACTTCTTGAACAGAGTTTTGTCACTTTTTTACCCTTTGGATATGGGTTTCAGTCAAGACCGTTGGCTTTTTAGAGGGCTGTATGGTAATATATCAGTAATTGTGTACAACTGGATAATTCTGAAAGACATGGGAATACCAGGTGGTCACCTGACCTGCCTCTTGAGAAACCTGGAAGCAACAGTTAGAACTGGACATGGAACAACAGACTGGTTCCAAATAGGAAAAGGAGTACATCAAGGCTGTATATTGTCACCCTGCTTATTTAACTTATATGCAGAGTACATCATGAGAAACGCTGGGCTGGAAGAAGCACAAGCTGGAATCAAGATTGCCGGGAGAAATATCAATAACCTCAGATATGCAGATGACACCACCCTTATAGCAGAAAGTGAAGAGGAACTAAAGAGCCTCTTGATGAAAGTGAAAGAGGAGAGTGAAAAAGTTGGCTTAAAGCGCAACATTCAGAAAACTAAGATCATGGCATCCGGTCCCATCACTTCATGGGAAATAGATGGGGAAACAGTGGAAACAGCGGCTGACTTTATTTTTTGGGGCTCCAAAATCACTGCAGATGATGATTGCAGCCATGAATTAAAAGACGCTTACTCCTTGGAAGGAAAGTTATGACCAACCTAGACAGCATATTAAAAAGCAGAGACATTACTTTGTTAACAAGGGTCCGTCTAGTCAAGGCTATGGTTTTTCCAGTGGTCATGTATGGATGTGAGAGTTGGACTGTGAAGAAAGCTGAGCAATGAAAAATTGATGCTTTTGAACTGTGCTGTTGGAGAAGACTCTTAAGAGTCCCTTGGACTGCAAGGAGATCCAACCAGTCCATCCTAAAGGAGATCAGTCCTCAGTGTTCATTGGAAGGACTGATGTTGAAACTGAAAGTCCAATACTTTGGCCACCTCATGCAAAGAGTTGACTCATTGGAAAAGATCCTGATACTGGGAGGGATTGGGGGCAGGAGGAGAAGGGGACGACAGAGGATGAGATGGCTGGATGGCATCACTGACTCGATGGACATGAATTTGAGTAAACTCTGGGAGTTGGTGATGGACAGGGAGGCCTGGTGTGCTGCAATTCATGGTGTCGCAAAGAGTTAGACACGACTGAGTGACTGAACTGAGCATGATAAGAAAACTTGATGAGGAAAGTCATGTTTCTGCCTGATGCATTAGGAAGCATTTCCTTTGAGCAGGTAGTACTGCTGCAAGAAAGGGTGGGTCTCGAGGGGATGGTAACATCCCCAGTCATGTCTGAGTCCCTGGGACAGCAAAGTATGGGTTCTTGACTTTGTTCAGGAAAGAATTCAAAAGCCAGAGTAAAGGGGGAAAAGGCTTATTCAGGGAGGAAACACACTCCATGGACAGAGTGTGGACCATCTCTGGAATGCGAGAAAGGCTTAAGTGGAGTTTTCTAAAAACAAAGGCCTGAGGTAATACTCAAATTTTCATGCTTTACAGAGAAGAGAAGTCTCAGAGAATTCAGGTTGAGGAAGAAGGGACGTGAGACAGAGAAGCATAGAAAAAAACACATGGTGATGCATCATTCAGCTGTCTGCTTCTTCCTGAGATGAAAAGAGACATAGTCAGTTACTTACTCATGTAGACTATCTATTCACAGGCGGTACAAAACACAGATATTCAGGGATAGTCTGATGGAATCAGGAATGAAAGGGATGTTTCTAAGGGTTCCTGCTCATCTCTGGCCAAAGTCTGTTTCATCTCCTCCATACTTTTTCTTTTGTGGCACTTTGTGTCTTTTCAAATTTTCTTTCTACCTTCCTCTTTTTTGGACTCTGTTTACACAAATATGTGGCTGTCTGGCATTTCCTACAGTTTGCTACTACCCCTTCAATTTTTATAGCTGTTTATTATCTGTGATTTTTTTTTTTAGTAACTTCTACTGTTACATCTTCAACGTCACTGATCTTTCCTGCAGCAATGTCTAATCTGTAATCACTATATTTTCTTATCCTGTGCATTTTTTAAAGTTTCAGACATTGTAATTTTCATCTCTAGAATTTTCATTGGGGTATTTTGTTTATTAGTCCCTACTTACATATTCAATCTTTCCTCTAGCTTTGTAAATATATGGAATAGTTAAATAACTATGTAAATGTCCTTATCTACTCTATGTCACTTGCATCATTTCTAGATGAGTTTTGATCAATTTTTCTCAACAGTATGGGTTATATTGTCCCACTTTTTTGAAATGTTGGTAATTTTTCATCAGATGGCAAATACTATACCTTTTAACTCGTTGACTGCTTGATCTGTTTTCTTCCCTCTAAAACTATTGTTTGTTTTGAGACATGGTTAAATTGCTTTGAAACAGTGTGGTATCAGTACAACTCTAACTGATGCTATTAGTTCCTCGCATGTCCTCACATGCCCCTACAAAAGATGCAGTAGGACCGGGTGGGGTACCACTGTCCCGTGTCCTCAAGCCACACCAAACTTCCCACAGTTACCAGGATGTACGCGTATGATACATTCACCATATGCACAGGTGAGATTTATTACAGCTAAAAGACAGAAATAAAAGTCAACAAAAGAAAAAGGCACATGGGGTAAAGTCTGGAGAAACCAGGTACAAGCTTCCAAAGATCTAAGTGGAGTCACATAGAACATGCTTAATTCTTACACTAAGCTGTGACAACACTTGTGAAATGATATCCACATTAGAAGCTCATTAGAAAACTAAACTGCTCAAATTTTTTGTTGAGGGGCTGGTCACATAGGCAGCCTTTGCCAAGCAAGTACCAAGATTTAAGACTCTCAGAAGGAGAGCAAGTGTTCAGTATAAACCATGTCATTTGGACAAGTGGTTCAGGCCCAGTGAGTCTTTCTTAACATAGGATGGTGGGAATTCTCACAAAATCTAAGGGTCAATTTGTAAGCAGGACTGATAAGGATAAACAGTCTCAGGCCTGCTATACTAGGCCTGAGACTAATACAGACTGGTCTGCACAGTGCTGACCCTTTAGGTTTCCACAGCATCTTGTACCCCTCCTATAAACCCACTTGTTCAAAGGCCTGTCTCTCATCGCCTGTAACCTCCACGAGCAAAGAAGAAAGGCTGGCTGAGATGTGAGAGAAAAGAAGAAACTGTTTCTATTTTATTCAATAAAGTGTCTCCTGTGTCTAGCATAAAGCTTAGCATAAAGTAGATGCTCAATAAATACTTGTTAAACAAAGACAAAGGGTTAATATTGTGAGAATATACAGGACTCTTAAAACTTTTAAGAAAAATGGGCATAAAACATAAATATTCACTAGTAAGCAAATATATTTATATTTAAAAACTGATAGTTTTTTTCATGTATCAAAGTGATAAAAGTTAAATGTTAATACATAGAGTTAAGAATTTGATTAAATAGTAACTATTACAGATTGCAGACAAGAAATGTATGTTATATAAACAAACAATTTAGTGATATATGTCGAGTATTAAAATGTTCATAATCATGCCTTAGAAAATTCCACTTATAGTAATTTATCAAGAGAAACTAATATAAGAGACTAAAAGACAATAGATAAAAATGTTAATTGCAGCATTATTCATAATGGCAAATATGTGCAAACATCATAAATGTCCAATGATACAGGAAGGTTAAATAAATTATGGGATATAAATACAATGAGATATTAAGAAGTCAACTGTAGATTGCTTTCAATAAATATTTTTTGACATGGAAAAACACTGAGGATTCTAAGTGAAAAACTAAGAATTTCCAAAAGTTAATACATTTTGATCCAAAATCTGTTAATATATATGTGTGGGTTTATATATATAAATATGTTTTCTTTAAAAATATAATAAATTTGAGATATATAAGCTAAAATACTAATGATTATTACTTTTGAAGTGTTTATTTACGGGGTCATTGGTCTTTTTTAATTTTTATGTGCTTTTTAAAATCAGTATATTTTGTAATTAGGATATACACACACACCCCTGCATGAATATACATCCATACAAATAAACATGTATATCCTGATTTATTTTATTACTTGATCACTGACCAATAACTGCTGTTGAGAGAAGGATTTCTTATTAGACATCATATAGGAAGCTCATGAATGAAAATAAAGTATATATGTAAACACGAAAAGATCAATTCTCACTAAAGACATTTGGAGAACTCACTGATCCTTAGCTGGCACTAACCTAGCATGACTCGCCATCATTAATATTCATTCAAAGAGGTACTTTTAACAGGTATAATTGTTTTATTTCAGTAATTACATTTTCCATCTCTTCTTCCTATTTTCTTCCTTTATGATCTTGGGGTTATTTATGTCTATTTCTGAAGCATGATTTATTAAGGTATTCACAATATATTTTATATTGCCTTTGAGATTTTGATTTTACTTTCCTTCATATTTTAAGTTTTAAACTATTTGCCTTCAAAATATGAGTGAAATGTGCAATCATCCAAGGTTAATTAAATTTCTTCCGTCTGAAAATCTGAATATTTACATAGGACTAAAGGATTTGGGTACACACACGCGCACACACACACACACACACACACACACACACACACACACACACCTTGTAACTCTGGCTCCAAAACCCTCAGAAGGATGGCTATGTAACTTGATGACAAATGATTTATTAAAAAGAATCTTCCCTGAAAAGCTGTATTCTCTGTAACATCTGGCATTTTCCTATCTGATTATAATGCCTGCATTTCATTCAAACCATTATAGACAATGGATGCTTTGATTAGTGAAGCTGGGAGGGTGAATTATCTTCAAAACCTGGCTTCCTTTCTGTCTTGATTTGGTAATTTCTAAAGCAATCTCTGAGCCAAGGATTTGGGAGCAAGTAAATTATTTGGGATCCAATCCCAGGAGACACAGTGAGGACTGGGGAGGAAGATAAAGAAGCAGATGTTAATTACCATACTACTTCTGAGGGCAACCACAGCCCTTAGAGATCTGTGTGGAACACACCTCAGAAATACCCCACTGAATGTAAACCAGTGCAGCTACTGTGGAAAACAACATGGAGCTTCCTCAAAAACAAACAAATAAAAAAATAGAGTTGCCACATAATCCAGCAATCCCATTCCTAGACCTCTATCTGGGTGAAACTATAATTTAAAAAGACACGTGCATCCTTATGTTCATAGAAGCACTATTTACAATAGTCAAGATCTAAATGTACTATATATTCTAAATGTCCATCTATATTCTAAATGGATGAAAGGATAAAGATGCATTACATATATACAATGTAATATTACTCAGCTATCAAAAAAATAATGAAATAAGGTCATTTGTTACAACATGGATGGACCAAGAGATTATCTTACTAAGGGATGTAGGAAAGAGAAAGACAAACATAATATGATATCACTTATGTGGAATCTAAATTATGACACAAATGAATACATCTATGAAGCAGAAACACTCAGAGACATATAAAACAGACGTGTGATTGCCAAGGGGGCTGGAGGAGGGATGGATCGGGACTTTGAGATTAGCAGATGCAAATTATTATATATAGAATGGATAACACGCAAGGTTCTATCGTATAGCACTGGGAACTATATTCAATATCCTATGATAAACCATGATGGAAAGGAATATGAAAAATACTATATAGATGTTTGTATATATATATTCAGTTATACGTAACTGAATCATTTTGCTCTACAGCAGAAGTTAATACAATATTGCAAATCAATTATACTTCAATAAAATAAACAAAATAAAGAAAGAAAGGAATGTCACACTTAAAGACAAGTAAACTGGGTATGAGTTCTATGTATCCATAAATACTTCTCTGTCATTGCTTGAGGGTCATCCCAGGGACATTAAGTTCCGGGCATTTCCAGCCATCTTCGGCAGTGGGATGCAGATACCCACAGGCACAGGGAAGCAGAAGATCCTCTGTGGGTGTGAGCTGTCCGCAGGAGACAGAGGCACTGACCGCACGCTCTGTGTGGATCAAGATGCAGTGTAAGAGAATTAACACGTTGGCTTCTTCTCTTTTCTGGAGACTTTATGGCTGACAGTCACGAGTTCTGCCTGCAGCCTCAGCACTAAGGAGCCCCATGGTTTTGAGCCACTTAGAGAACCTCCCCAAATCTTAGTTTACTCATTTGAACTAGGGTTTTTCCAGGAAAAAAACAAAAAAGTATGAGACACTTAGAAATAGGCAAACAGATTACTACAAACTCCTTCAGTGCAGTCGAAGCTTGATTTTTCTACTGCCTGGGCTATTTTACCACTTTGGAAGGGCAGAGGTGGGTTTTCAAATCTTGTTTTAGCTGTGAAACCCTCCTGTCTAAACCAACATAGACTTGTGTTTTGTGAAAAAGATGGGTGAGCAGGGAGAGGTGCACAGACACGCTCACCTCCAAGCCTCGTAGGACAAAACAAGTGAGCAGTCTAGCTCTCTGATGTTCCAAGTGCTCTTCTGAATAATCCCCCAGGCCCCTTCTGGCTCTTTTTTGCTTTCAAACTCTTCTTTGATAGAGGAAGAAGCTGAAAACAGACAGCGATCTCCTGAATGATGAAGCAAGGGCTATTTATTCAGAATTTGTTGTACAAAGGAGTTGGCCACCATCACCTGAATTTGCCAAAGACTGCAAGGCAGGCAGAGGAGTGGGAGAGCTTTACAGCGGAGACAGGGATGGCTTCAGGTGTGCCCTGCTGGAGGCTGTCAGCGTGGCGATGCTGAAGGCGGGGCAACCACAAACAGTGCATTATGTGACTGCCTTAGGAAGCATGTTTGCCCTTTTCCTTCTGGTCCTAAGTTGGAAATGGAGTCAAGTATTAGAGAACCTTATTAAGTTCTATTAAGTGACTACACTGGACTGATTGCTACAGAAAATGTGGTTTGGTTTCCTGGACCGGTTCCTGCAAGTTATGGATCAAAATTCTATTTTTATATAGTGTCTGGTCATTGGTTCACTGGTTTGTTTATTCAGTCTCTCAAAACTGAGACTTAAGGTTACTAAGTTTTTTGAGGTTTCACATATTGTGGCTAAAGAAAAAGTTTGTATCTCCTGTGAATTCCAGCTTTAGCTTCACTGTAAAAAGGTAAAGTTTCTTTTGGTTAGGAAGCAAGGCAGATCCCAAGACCCAGCAAGTAGCAACAACTAGGAAGGGTGGTTGAAGAAGAGAATGAGGAATCACAAGGCCTTCCCCAAAGTGAGATGGCAAAAAGGCAGTAAGGAAAACTGAGAGGCTGCCAGAAGTTAGCAAATGTTTTGATATTTACATGACTTCAGAAATGCCAGACTAGTAGAATCAATGAGAACGAAAGTTATATTACATCTATATACATGGATACATCATACTGGATAAGCCACATTCCTTCCTCATGAATCTGTAAATAGCCAGCCCTTCAAATCAGAGCTTGGCTTCTTCCCTTATCTGAAAACAGCATTACAAGCAGAACATAAGTAGCTATCGCCATGGGGATGGATTGAAAGACTCTTTGATCAACATTTCCACTCACGCGAGCCTATCCCTAAACCAGGGAAGGTAATGAAAGTAATTTAACATACATCTATAATTAATTTGTTACACTTTTCCTGCTGCTGGCAAATCACACTGTTTTAGAGAAGTTCATGGAATTAATCTCCCAGAAGAGATGAGATGGAAAGCCTGCAGAAATAAATGGTTTTGTTTACTTCCAAACATGTGAGTTTTAAGAGCCTATTTTGGCTATAGGTCAGGGTTAATTTAGTGTTTCAAATTTGTCTTTTAGAAAACTGTATGAAGTCAAGATTTTCTTTTTCCCACCAGATAACGGGGGCCTGCAGTAAAAAATCATTCTTCTTCTCAAGTGGTTCCTATGATCTGGTAAGCAAGTAGATAACATGTTTTTATTTTTTACCATAAAGACAATATGTAGGTAAGATGTGTTATAAAAATGTGTTCTTCATTCAACTGTGTCTTGAGATTAAAGAGAACAGTGTGCATTCCTGGTAGGGGTATTGCCTAAATGACTTAGAAAACAAAGGCACACACTCATTAAATTTAGGAGGGATCAAAATTTGGTCACACTGTTAGGTAAGGAGACCACCTCATCCTGGCTTGTCTAAGACTTTCCTGGTTGTAGCACTGAAAGTCTTGTGTCCTAAGAAACTCCTGCAGTCCTGGGCCCTGGGGTGATTGGTCAGTCTACCTAAGATTTCAGAAGATTTGAGTTTAAACAGATTCCATTTGGGAAAATGAGGAGTACTGTAATATGGAATTTAGTCAGGGCTAGTCCGAGGCTGTGTCCATGTTGTTTAGTCACTCAGTCAGATTATTTTGTGACCCCATGGACTGTAACCCACCAAACCCCTCTGTCCATGGGATTTCCCAGGCAAGAATACTGGAGTGGGTTGCAATTTCCTTTTCCAGGGAACCTTCCCAATCCAGGGATCAAAACCACATCTCCTGCATTGGCAGGTGGGTTCAGGTGCACTAAGCCACCTGAGAAGCCCAGACTGTGTTCTTTTTTTTTGTCATACATTAATATGAATCAGCCATAGATTTACACGTATTCCCCATCCCGATCCCCCCTCCCACCTCCCTCTCCACCCGATTCCTCTGGGTCTTCCCAGTGCACCAGGTCCGAGCACTTGTCTCATGCATCCCACCTGGGCTGGTGATCTGTTTCACCATAGATAGTATACATGCTGTTCTTTTGAAATATCCCACCCTCACATTCTCCCACAGAGTTCAAAAGTCTGTTCTGTATTTCTGTGCCTCTTTTTCTGTTTTGCATATAGGGTTATCGTTACCATCTTTCTAAATTCCATATATATGTGTTAGTATGCTGTAATGTTCTTTATCTTTCTGGCTTACTTCACTCTGTATAAGGGGCTCCAGTTTCATCCATCTCATTAGGACTGGTTCAAATGAATTCTTTTTAACGGCTGAGTAATATTCCATGGTGTATATGTACCACAGCTTCCTTATCCATTCATCTGCTGATGGGCCAGACTGTGTTCTTAAGGATGGAACATATGTTCCCAAGATATGGGATAGGGGAAAAAGTGACCAGAAAAATACAGGAACTGGAGAGACTGCAAAGTGCACAAGAGGCCCAGAATTAGAAACAGGAAGAAATCATTTAAGGGTCATCTCTCAGTTAATGTCCAGCTAGCAATACAAGGCAAGGCAGGACTTAGATTCTGTGACCCTCTTATCTGCTTATTCTATCCCACTAGACTACTTGGTTTGTTTCTAAGAACATCTAGAGCAATGGTTCTCATAGTGTGTTGTCTAGACCATCAGCAACAGCATCACTTAAATACTTATTAGAAAAGGAAATTCTCAGGCCCCAGAGTTACTGAATCTGAAACTCTGGAGGAGCAGCAGGGATCTGCCTTTTACCAAGTCCTTCAAATGATCTTGATGAGTGATAAATGTTGAGAACCACAGATTGAGACCAATCCCTCCTACATAAAACACGACAATGTAAAATACAGCATGTGGGAAAAATGAACAAGGCTACTTAAGGCCATATCAAGGGGCTAAAATGTCACTTTCTCAGTATTCAGGGACCATGTTTTGGCACACCAGATGGGAAGGGCATAGATGGCTACATCACATACCTATCACTCTTTCCCACCTGTAATACCAATAACCAGTAACCAATAACTAGTCATTGATAATAGACTCTTCCCTATTTCTGATGCTGATTAAGGTTCCAAATGATTTTAAAATTCTTTTGCATAGAGAAACCATAAATACTAGGGCAACTTAAATAATAGATTTTTGCTTCAATCATGTTGCCAGAAACAGACACCCTAAATCCTAGGGCATCCTGCAAATGAATTCAGTCAAGGGGAAGTGAAGAGTGGATTAGTAAAACAGACGAATCATGTTCTGGTTTTCAGTCAAATTACATCACATCCTTTTTGTTTAATCTAATCGATTCTCTCCTGAGTTTTATAGAAAAGAGATTGGGTCTGTCATCTTTTTCAGCATCCAAAGAAGACTCTGCCCCAAGTGTCCGAGGGGAGGCATTCCGCTCACCAACAAAGCTAGATCTTGATCTCAGTGACAACCAGAAGCCAAGGCAGTCGTCTGGCAGTGAGTTCTCAATGCTCCCAAGAGCAATGGACTGAGACATCAGTTCAACAGTAATTTCAATTCCTTGATGTAAGAATCTTGACTCCATGGAGGAATAAATGATTTGAATGATCAAATAACTTATATTTGATGATGCATGATGCCAAAACATTAACCAATATGTTTATATGAGGAGTGGTGTCAAAAAATACTTAGCCTTTAAATAAAAATTTAGATAGTCTCACACTGAAAATCATCCAGAAATATATTGAAAATGTCAACAACTACAGATGACTTTGTACACATGGCTTTGTGAAGATGCCTGTATCTCAGGAACAAAACAGAAACTTTTCCCAACCTGAAGAAGTCTTTAGGGTCATTTGAAATCATTCAGCTATGAACTAAATTAGTCGAGAATGTCTGTCCAATTAGGAACAACTTCCAAAGCATTCTTTTCTTTTTAGATCATCAAAACAGGATTTTCAAAGTCTCAGTAGAGCATGTGTATCTTTTAGGAGGCCTATTGTTTCATCATCCAAGTTAATTCAATTGTGAGACAAATACTTCCATAACTTTTGCCTTTTTTCAATTAAGGAGGCATGATCATGCCCTGTGAGTTATCCCAACATTGAAGACTTCAAAGAGGTGCACAGGTACAAAAATAGATCAATTTCCACAAAAGAGCTGAATTCCAAAGCTATGCTTATTTTTAATATATGGTCTTTAACCAACATTTTTCTTACTTGGGGTAGGGAGTATTTTTTAAATGGGTGCAACATTGATAAAGAATATTTTTGGTAGGAATGTGGTTTTATTTAAACTAATACTGACAGGATATAGAAATTAAAAAGCCTGTGGAACTTCAGGACAATTTTAACTTCAAGCTTGTCTCCTAGAAATAGCGTGTGTGTGCGTGCTCAGTCACTTCAGTAGTGTCCAACTCTTCACAACCCTATGAACTATAGCCCGCCAGGCTCCTCTGTCCATGGGAGGAGAATGTTGTTATCCCAAATTCATCCTACAGATATGCATCAGGTAGCTGTGCCTGCCTGGTGTGATCTGAGAGTCTCCGACACTTTCTGCCTTTTCTTTAATGACTATGTCTGTACCTGATTTTTTACTCTGTGTGTGTGTGTGTGTGTGTGTGTGAGAGAGAGAGAGAGAGAGAGAGAGACAGAGAGGGAGTAAAGGAGTGGGAGAGAGAGGGAGAGAGAGAAAGAGAGCGAGAATGAAATGGGAGAGGGAAAGGGAAGGAAGGCAAGGGAGGTTGGGGAGCACCTCTATAAAATCTGCTTTTTCTTTCCAACTGCAAAAATGCTTGGCAGGATTTTTTTTTTTTTTTTTTAGGATTTTTACTTAAAGTAATTTAAAATAAAGTGTGGTCAACTTACTAGAGTGGACCACATTTCTGAGAGAAAAAGAGACTAGGATTAAAGGGTAAACCTCCAATTAAAGAGGGAGGAAAGGTGATCAAAATGCCAACTTCTCAATTCTGTTTAGGATCTGAACTAACTAGGTACCCTCAAACTTGCAGAAGGCATTAGATGGTTTTAACAAGGCAATTTATCCAAGTAAGATGGCAACTACAAGGCTGACGATTGATGATGAAGCTGTAATAGCATTAGATGTTTACTAACTATAGATTATGTACTAGGAAACACACTGTTCATGGTTCATTTCAATTTTTTAACTCTACAAAATAGACTATTATTACTCATTAAAAAAAAAAAAAGGATCCAGAAACAGAGATTTGGAAGCAATAAATACCCCACGTACATGAGAAATAGTTGGCAAAAGGAAGAAATGACTTGGTGTTTTGAAGGAATAAAACTCTACTGCTCCACCCAAAACCAAGTCCTGCCCTCCCCCCGAGCTGTGTGTACTGCTCAGGGAGCAGGAGTTGACGGGCTGAGGTGTTAAGAGGAAATTTCAAAGACCCACAGTTAACAGGAGTTAATTTTCCTTTGAGTCAGAACATACCCCCATTTCAGGGGAGGGTGGTTCCTCAAATGGGCAGGCCTCTGCTCTCCTAAAATATTCCAAATTACTCATAAAGCCCTTGATTCAATCCAGAGCTCAGAGAGTCTGCGCTGCCCCTGGCCCTCTTCCAGGAAGCTGTTTACTGGTTCTTCAGATCTGACCTAATGTGCAGACAGGCAGCATGGCTCTCTGGAATGGCTGCCTCTGAGGCTGGCCTGCAGAACAGACCTCACTCTGCTCTGCTCTCAGACAATCACACCCACAGGTCTCCAGCTCACACACGTATGGACAATATTTTACCAGGAAGAGTCAAGTGGAGAGCTGAAGCAATGTTTGAGAACAGCTTATGCAAGAACTTCAGATGAATGATCCAGTGGTCACGTTAGCCAAGTAATTGTCCAACTCTTGACTATTCCATACCTTGACAAATTGGTTTTTTAAAAACTGAATCCACAGGGAGAGTTTCCACCACTGGCAACAAGGGTAAACAACCCAGGGCTAGTACGTCTTGGAAAAGAAATGTGTGTGCTCAGTTGAGTCTGACTCTTTGAGACCCTTTGGACTGTGGCCCGCCAGGCTTCTCTGTCCCTGGCACTTTTTAGGCAAGAATACTGGAGTGGGTTGTCATTTCCTTCTCCAGGGGATCTCTCTGATCCAGGGATCAAACCTGCATCTCCTGTGTCTCCTGAATTGCAGGCTGATTCTTTATGCTGAGCCATTGGGGAATCACCTGAAGAGAAATATTAGTGCCCAAATCTAGAAGCATAATGGTTGGAGGCCTGAATAAAAACATTCTCAACTCCAATGAACCACAGTCAGATGTATTTTCTTTAGGTCTCTGAAGGAGAATTCCTATTACCAGACAGATGCAAGTTGCCAACAGAAAATTCCAACCTTTCTATTAATCTGGGCTTTCCCATCATTTGAGGGTTACAGCCTTCCAAGGATTCTTGCAGGGTGGGATGGAAGAGGCATGGGAAAGGCTAAAATGTCTGATTCAAAGTTAATACTCCTTCCTCTGAATGAACCCAATACTTTGTCCCTTAAGTGTGCTGTGAAGAATAACTAATGAAGGATCATAAACTATCCAGACAACTTAGAGCACAACATAAGTGATGAATCCTATTTTTCTCTTGTGGCTTTCTTTCCATTTTATATAGAGCACTGAGATTCTGTGTTTTATGTCTGCTCTCGGTTATGCAATCCCTGTGGCTTTTTGCAGGTGAAAAATGCCCCTCCTCAGCTAACACACACGACGAGGCCCCACATGCCTGTGTTCCGTGGAGGCTGCTTTTATAGATGAAGTGACTGCGTGTGATTCCATCTCCTGTGGTAACGACCTTGTAACTTCTGAATATATGAAATATAAGCTAATGAGAAGCAGCCCCCCAAATGTATCTCCGCTCCATAGAAACAGCCACTAAACACAAAGCAAGTCCAGGACGGTTTTGAATTAGGTGTCTGTCACTGTCAGAGTCAGGGCCAAGGTTCCTCCAGAATCTATTTGGAGGCAAAGAGAACACTGCTTAGGGCTAACTACCTTGTTAAACAATAGGAGAGTCTCAGAACCTCACATGAACATAAATTTGCTCAGTCTTCTGTGGAAGGAAGTACAGAGGACAGTCAATGAGTCACAGAAGCCATTTGCTGGGGACTCAGGTAAACAACCATCTGTGTAACCTCAGGGTTACAACCTTCAGAGTGGAAAGGAAAGGTAATACAGTCCCTTTTCTGAGTGGCTGATTGTTAGCTGGAGCACAAAAGGATGGATGAAACAGCCTTGTTTCCACTTCCAGGAATTTATTTCAAATTGGACAGAGGCCACAGAAGGGATGAGGACCCTAGAATATCTCTTCCATGCTATGAAAATTCATTGTATATCTGTAATAGCTTACAAGGACTGTGTTTAAGTCTATACTATCATTTCTGGTTTCAGCTGAGACATGCAGAGAACTTGGGAATCAATACTCTTGTTATTACAACAGGAAAAATATGGACAAGCAGAAAACCAGTGATTTTTTTTTTTTTTTTTTTTTTGCTAGGCCCATTAGAATATTGAAGTTGCGAGTCAAACTGTCACCACAAAATACGGGGAGACAGGGCCACTGCTGGAGCCATGAACTGTGAAGAACATTTCAATGGAAAGCGTGGTGAGTTGTTGGAGGCTGAGTGCAGACCAGCGTGAGCCAAGAAACTCCTGGTGCCGGTCTTAGGAGGCCCAAAGGCTCCCTCGGCTTCTACATCTAGGAATCTACCAGATTCTCACAGTGAAGATCCAAGAAAGACATCTGGTGGCTCTGGAAGGAGTAGAAGAA
Organism: Dama dama; assembly: GCF_033118175.1. Lineage (NCBI taxonomy): Eukaryota > Metazoa > Chordata > Mammalia > Artiodactyla > Cervidae > Dama > Dama dama. The sequence goes on along the minus strand of NC_083704.1, from coordinate 39,117,228 downwards.
CAATCTTTGTGACATGCCCAGAGCCTTCCACATAACAAGCAAAGGTCTCTAATCCACAGGAAAAGATTTGCCAGAGTCTTACCCCAGTTGGGATAAGGACTTTTTTCTCAACCCTCTTTAGCCTTCCTGTCTCATCTAAGAGGAAATAAAAAAATCAATTTTGGTCAGGCTTTAAGAAAACAGACCAGAAACATTTCAACCACTGAAGGAAGTAGGAGACAGGAGGCAAAAAGCTACACCATAGGAGATGAACAAGTGAAAGCAACAGCCCACGTCACTGGACCACTAAAGCATGGAGATGTAATCAGAAGGTTATAGAATACTTCCTCTCCCCACACCTTATCACCACACTAACAGTTCTGGTATAAGGGTAGTGGATGATATTTTCAAGTGTTTTGATACACAGAATCTTTCTGAGTAGGTGAACTTAGGAAAACCCAAAGTCAAGAGGGGAGACTCAAACAAGGACACTAGAACAATCTGAAGCTTCTTGCATCTGTAGGTACACCTGTAGGTTCATCAGACACAACCTAATTCCTGGCCAGAGTAACATAAATCCTCACATACTAAAGGTCAATTTGCACCCATTCCTATTATCTGATACAACATAGCTTTCAGTAAAAAAAATTATAAGGCATTTCAAATGGTAAACTAAAAAATTTTAAAAAAGAACCAAAAATACTACAGTCTGAGGGGACAAAGGAAGTCTCAAAACCAGACTCATGTCTGACATACATGTTGAAATAATCAAACAGGAATATAAAAGAACTATGAGTAAGAAGTTATGGGCTTTAATGGGAAAGTAGACAATATGCAAGAAAATATGTGTACCATAATAACAGAGATGGAAATTCTAAGAAAGAGCCAAAAGGAAATGCTAGAAATAAAAAACACTGTAACAGAAATAATATCGCCTACGAAATGACAAAAAATTCAGTGACACTGAAGATATGTCAAGAGAAAGTTCCCAAATGGAAATACAGAGAAAGAGAGAGAGAGAGAGAGAAAAGGAAAAGAAAACATAATATCTAACAAGTATAGGACAATTGCAAAATTTATACGTGCATTTGTAGTGCTAGGAGGAAAAAAAAAGAGACAGTGGAAAAGAAAAATTTGAAATAATAATGGTTGAAAACTTTTTAAAGACAGATACAAAATTAGAGATGCAGGAAGCTCAGGGGTTACAGAGCAATGTAAAGATAAAAAAAAATAAACAAGAAACATAAAAACCCTACAAAATTCACAAACAGGCATATCATACATAAACTGCAGGAAGTGAAAGAGAAAATCTCAAAAGAAACCAAAGAGAGAGAAAAAACTTGCCTACAGAGGAACAAGATAAGAATTACAGTAGATGTTTCATCAGAAAACAGGCAAACAAGAAGAAGGTGTAGTGAAATACTTAAAGTATATGTTCTAAACTGAATGTGTTTCCCCAAAACTCTTATGTTGAAGGCCTAACCATCAGTGAGGCTGTATTTGGAGATGGGGCCTCTACGGAAGTAATTAAGGTTACATGAAGTCATAAGGGTGGGGACCTGATCCAGTGGGATTAGTGTCCTATAAAAAGATGCATCGGATCACTTTTACTCACTCACGGTTACATGCTCTCTCTAATTCTCTCCTCCCTCTCTCTTTCCTTCTTCCTTTAACTCTTTCTTCCCCCTTCTTCAAGTGTATACACCAAGGAAAGACCATTGAAGACACAGAGAGAAGGTGGTCATGTGCAAACCGTGAAGAGAACCCTCATCAGCAACCAAATTGGCCAGAACTTTGTTCTTAGATGTGCAGCCTCCAGAGCTGTGAGAAAATAAACTACTGTTGTCCAACCCACTTATCTATAGCATTTACTGATGGCAGTCGGAGACGATGAATACAATGTTGAAATTAAAAAAAAAAAAAAAAACAGAACACCAATTTAGAATACTATATCCAGTGCAATTATCCTTTACCAGTAGAGGAATATTTTATCATATAAGCAAAAACTAAGGGAATTCACCAGAAGATCTGTTCCTGAAAGCAATGTCAAAAAAACTTCTTTAGGTAAAATAAAAATGATGTAGGTCAGAAAACTGGAACTCTGTAAAAAATAGGTAGCATTAGACAAAGAATATATTAAGGCAAAATGAAATATTTTACCTTTCATCTTTTTTATTTGTTCTAAAAGATAATTGTGTGCTCAGGGAAATAATATCAATACTGTATTGGGTGTTTATAGCAGATGGATAAGTGAAATAGTTGATAATATTGTCTTTTTTATTATTTACCTGCACTATAGGCAACATGGTATCATGTTATTTGAAAGCAGACTTATATTCACTGAAAATGTACACTGTAAATTTAAGGCAACCATTTAAAATTTTAAAAAGAAGTACAGTTCATATTCCAAGAGGGAGAGAAAATGGAATTATAAAAAATGCTCAATTAAGACAACAACAAAAAAGGCAGAAAAACAGAAGGGGAAAACAAAGAATAAGTTCAATGAATATAAAGCAGAGACAGGGTAAATATTAGTTCAACCATAGCAACAATTATTTTAAGTATAAGTGGTCCATAAGCATCAATTAAAAACAGAGATTATTTTGTTAGGAGAGTAAATCCTAAGAGTTTTCAAGTCACCAAAAGTTCTCATGACATTGCTGTTATTCTTTTGTATTCTTTTTCTTTTTATTGTATCTATATGAGATGAGAGATGTTAACTAAACCTGAGTTTTTCACAATATATTTAAATCAAACCATCATGCTGTATACTTTAAATTTATAAAATTTAAAATGATATATGGCAATTATTTACCAATAAAACTGGGGGGGCACCCAGAGATTGTGACTATAGATATAAAAACACATTGCAACTAAATGTTGTTTATTAGATACCCATTTTATAGATAAAGACTCAGGTTAAAAGAAAAGGGGTAGAGAAAACCACAAAATTACTACTAATCAAAAGGAAGCCATAGTGGTTAAACTAATCTCAGACCAAGCATACTTGAAAATAGGTTTCCCTGGTGGCTTAGTGGTAAAGAATCTGCCTCCTAATGCAGGAGACGCAAATTCGATCCTTGGGTTAGGAAGATGTCCTGAGGAAGGAAATGGCAACCCACTCCAGTATTCTTGCCTGGGAAATCCCAACAAAAGAGGAGCCTTGCGTGCTACAGTCCATGGGTTCACAAAGAGTTGGACACGAGTTAGTGACTGAACAACAATACTTGAGAACAGAACAATTATCGGGGATAAAGAGGGGTGTTACGTAATTATAAAATGGAAAATTCCTCTCCCAAAAAGTGACAATCTTAAATGTTTATGCATCTACAAAGAGAGCATCAAAATGTATGAGGAAAAACCCAAAAAGAACTCTAAGGAAAAATAGATAAATCCACCATTCCAGCAGGAAACTCCAGAACCCCTGTTTGTCAGTGAAAGACCAAGGAGGCAGAAAATTATGAGGATACGGACAGTCTGAACCATCAGTCATCTTGGTCCAACTGATACTCATACAACAATCCACCCAACAACAGCACAATGTACATCCTTCTCAAGCACACACGGAAAACTCACCAGGACAAACCGCATTCTGTGTCACAAAACACATCTTCACAAACTCAAAACAACAGAATTTATACAAAATACGTCCTTAGACAACAATGGAATTAAACTAGGAATCAACAACAGGGAGATAATCTGAAAAATCCCCAAATATCTGAAAGTTAACACACTTTAATTTTTCTATTGAGGTAACATTGATTTTTAACGTGATATGAGTTTCATGTGTACAACATTACATTTCTATTTCTATAAACCAAGCAACGTGCTCACCACCAAAATTCTATTTTCCATCTGTCACTATACAGTTGATCCCTTTTATCCTTCACTCCCCCAGCCTTTAACTTCTTTCCCTCTGGTAACCACTACTCTATTCTCTGTAATTCTGTGTTTTAAACAGTACATTTAAAAATCAATCATAGGTCAAAGAAAAAGTTTCAAGAGAAATCTCAAAACTATTTTGAACTGAATTAAAATGAAAATTACAATTTAGGAAAACATGTGGGATACATGTCAACATAGTTCTCAGAGAGAAATGTTCTCAGAGAGAATCTAACATTGTTAACCCAAAGCTCTCATATAGAAAACTACAGAAAGGAGTGTAGTTTAAACCTAACGCAAGCAGAAAAAAAAAAATTATAAAAATTAGAGCAAAAATCAATGAAAGTGAAAACACAAAACAATAGAGAAAATCAATGAAATTAAAAGCCAGTTCTTATTTAAAAAATCAATAAAATTGATAAAACTCTAGCCAGGCTAACTAAGAAAAAAAGAGGAGAGAAGACACAAATTACAACATCAGAAATGAGAAAAGGTACATTGCTACTGACCTCCTGGACATTTATAAAACAATAAAGAAATGCTATGAACCAGCTCAACACCCACACATTTGTTAACTTTGATGAAACAGTCCAAGTTCTCAAAAGATACAAACTACCAAAACGCACATAGACAAACATATAACCAGAATAACCCTGTATCTATTAAGTAACTTGAATAAATAATAAATAGCCTTCTAAAGAAAGAAAACTAGGTCCAGGTGTTTACTAGTAAATTCAACTGAACATTTAATGTAGAAATTATATCAATTCTCTATAATCTCATACCTTTCAGAAAACAGAAGCAGAGGAAACACTTCTGAAATGTATTGAGTCTGCTGCTGCTGCTAAGTCACTTCAGTCATGTCCGACTCTGTGCGACCCCATAGGCGGCAGCCCACCAGGCTCCCATCCCTGGGATTCTCCAGGCAAGAACACTGGAGTGGGTTGCCATGTCCTTCTCCAATGCATGAAAGTGAAAAGTGAAAGTGAAGTTGCTCAGTCGTGTCTGACTCTTCGCGACCCCAAGGACTGCAGCCTACCAGGCTCCTCCATCCATGGGATTTTCCAGGCAAGAGCATTGGAGTGGGGTGCCATTGCCTTCTCCAGTACTGAGTCTAGTTCTGCCCTACTATCAAACAAGGTAAACACATTGACTGAGAAAGGAAAACTACAGATCAGTATCTCTCATGAAGTTAGATGCAGGATCCTCAACAAAATATTAACAAATCAAATACATATTTATAAATACATACAGGTAAAAATATACTTGTATAGAAGTCATAAATCAAGTCAGATTTATTCAAAGTATGCAAAACTGGTTCAACATATGAAAATTAGTTAATGTAACCACTAAAGAAAAAAGATATGATCGTATCAGTTGACACTGAAAAAGCATTAGACAAAATCAAAGATCAAGTCATCATAAAATAACTCTCAGTAAACTAGGAATTAAAAGCAACTTCTTCAACTTAATCAGTAACAGCTATAAAAAAGCTGCTTAAGAGAGACTGTACACCATACCTCATAGAGATTGTACACTTTCCCTGTAAGATTAGAAACAAAGCAAAGATGTCCTGGCTCAGCCCTCCTAGTCAATGATATGCTGAAAGTCTTTGCTAGCTTAACAAGAAAAGAAAATGTAGGGCTCCCCTGGTGGTCCATTGCTTAAGAATCCTCCTGCCAACACAGAGTACATGGTTTCAGTCCCTGACCCAGGAAGATCTCACATGCCCCAGAGCAACTAAGCCCAAGCCCGAGTGCCACAGCTACTAAACCCCAGTGCCGAGAGCCTGTGCTCCACAACAAGAGTGCTGTGTTTAGTCATTTCAGTCATATCTGACTCTCTGCAGCCCCATAGCATGTAGCCCCCCAGGCTCAGAAGCCTGCGCACTGCAATGAAGAGTAACCCCTGCTCACTGCAGCTAGAGAAAGCCCATGCTCAGCAATGAAGAACCAGCACAGCTAAATAAATTTCAAAAAAAAAGAAATAAAATGTGTACAGACTGGAAGGGAAGAAATAAAGTTGCATTTATTTATGGGTGGCATAATTATCTACATAACAATATTAAAGAATCAACAAAAATTAAAGAACTAATAAGGAAGTATAGCAAGGGTTGCATGATAAAATGTCAAGACATAAAGGCAACTGCTACTTTATATGCCTGCACTGAACTTTTGGAATTTAAATTTTTTTAAAAAAAATCACAGTTTCACAAACATGCATACACACAAAAAGAAATATATGGTATAAATTAACAAAATATTTTTGGGATTTATAGGATGCAAAACAATACAAAATTCTGTTGAAAGAAATCAAGGCAGATACAAATAAATAGATAATCCATGTTTTTTGATTAGAAGACTCAATATTATTAAGAGGGTAATACTTCTCAACTTGATCTATAGTTTCAACATAATTCCAAGAAAAATCCAAGCAAGAAATTCTACAGATACTGACAAAGTGATTCTAAAGGATGTATGAAAAAGACCTAGAATAGTCAAAACAATATTGAAGAGGAATAAAACTGGAAGATTCACAATTCCTGACTTACTATAAAGTTATAGAAACCAAGACAACATGGCATTGGCAAAAAGTAGACACACAGATCAAGGAAACAGAAGAGGACCTACCCAAATGTAATCAATTGATTTCAACAAAGATGCAAAGGTAATTTAACAGAGTAAAGATAACAGCATGCTGGTTCTCCTTAGATACAGCACCAAAACACAGTACATTGAAGAAAAAATGATCCATTGATTTTATCAAAATTAATAACATCTGTTCTACAAGAGACACTGTTAATAGAATGAAAAGATAAGTTGCATACTTGGGGACAATATTTGCAAAATGTATATCTAAGGTTGGACTTGTATGTATAATACATATGTATACTAAAATTTAACAATAAGAAAATGAGAAACCCAGAGAAAAAGTGGGCCAAAGATCTGAATAGACACCTCACCAAGGAAGAAATACAGATTACAAATAAACACATGAAAATATTTGAAATATCATTTATTACTATGGAAATGCAAATTAAAATAACAATGAAATATCACTAAATTCTATTAAAATGACAAAAATTTTAAACAATCACAATATTAATTTCTAGAAAAGATACAGAGCAATAGAAAGTCTCACTCACTGCTGAGGTGAATGCAAAATAGTACAGTCACTTTGGAGGAGTTTTACAGTTTCTTGCAAAGCTAAAATAGGCTTACTATATGTTCCAACAATCATGCTTCTTCAGTTCAGTTCAGTTCAGTTCAGTCGCTCAGTCGTGTCCGACTCTTTGCGACCCCATGAATCGCAGCACGCCAGGCCTCCCTGTCCATCACTAACTCCCAGAGTTTACTCAAACTCATGCCCATCGAGTCGGTGACGCCATCCAGCCATCTCATCCTCTGTCGTCCCCTTCTCCTCCTGCCCCCAATGCCTCCCAGCATCAGGGTCTTTTCCAATGAATCAACTCTTCGCATGAGGTGGCCAAAGTACTGGAGTTTCAGCTTCAGCATCAGTCCTTCCAATGAACACCGAGGACTGATCTTTAGGATGCACTGGTTGGATCTCCTTGCAGTCCAAGGGACTCTTAAGAGTCTTCTCCAACACCACAGTTCAAAAACATCAATTCTTCGGTGCTTAGCTTTCTTCACAGTCCAACTCTCACATCCATACATGACCACTGGAAAAACCATAGCCTTGACCAGAAGGACCTTTGTTGGCAAAGTAATGTCTCTGCTTTTTAATATCATGCTTCTTAGCATTTACCAAAGTAATATGAAAATGCATGTCCACAAAAAACCCAGCATGTGAGTGTTTTTAGTTGCTTTATTTCTAAACACCACAAACTGAAAGCAACCAAGATGTCCTTCAATAGGTGAATGGAGAAAACACAGTCTGTATATTATCCAAACTGTATAATTTATCCAAACTGCATTATTCATATAATGAGATACTTTTCAATAAAAATGAATGAGTTCTTAAGTCAGTAACAGTTAGAGAAAATTAGCCAGGGGTGAAATTATATGCTTTAGAGCTGAAAGTGAAAGTAAAAGTCCCTCAGTGGTGTCTGATGCTTTGCAACCCCATGGACTATACACAGTCCAGGGAATTCTCCAGGCCAGTATACTGGAGTCGGTAGCCTTTCCCTTCTCCAGGGGATCTTCCCAACCTAGGGATCCAACTCAGGTCTCCCACATTTCAGGCACATTTCAGGCTCCCAGCTGAGCCACAAGGGAAGCCCAAGAATACTGGAGTGGGTAGCCTATCCCTTCTCCAGAGGATCTTCCCCACCCAAGAATCAAACCAGGGTCTCCTGCATTGCAGGCGAAGTCTTTACCAACTGAGCTATGAGGGAAGCCCCTTTCGAGCTGAGCTGTTCGATATGGCAGCCACTAACCAGTGTGGTGATTGAAGGTGACATGTGATTAAGAAAGTGAACTTTTAATTTAATTTTATTTAAATTAATTTAAATTTATTAATAAATAGCCACATGTGTCTAGTGGCTGCCATATTAGGCAGTTAAGCTAAAAAACACAAAACTCTGCTCACACTCTTCCCTTCAATTTTCTCTAACCCCAAATTTAGCTTTCCCCTTTCTCTCTGTACTTTGTTGTGAGGATCAGTTTAGCTTTTCTTCTCATTTAATGGCCTGTGCAAGGTAGGGATTTGGAACATGGAGAACGGGGATAAATAGAAAAGTTGGCCAAAGAAAGATACTTCCTAATCCTTCCACCTTCCTTCCCTTGAAGCCTATGTATAAAACACAAACCTAGTAACATGAGACTGAATGGTCTCCTTTCTATTCCCACAAGCACTGCCCTAGCTTTAACCAAACTACCACAGTCCCTTGACTGCTTCTTCCCTATAACCCACCTCTAAAAATGTGTCCCAAAGCTCCTGGCTTGGTTTGCCTAGTGAAGCTCAGCAGCTCAGAATTACTCATTACTCCTTCACCCAAGTTTTTCACACTTTCCCCACTACATGGTAATAGTAATGTTTCTTAACTTTCTTGATCTGTGGCCTTCTTTCTTTTCCCCAAGCAAATTGGATCTTTTCTTTCCAGAGACTTTGCACCCACTAGCCAGAGATGATACTCTCCTGGTGTTTCAGTAGTGGCTCCTGTCTTGCAGGAAAACCTGTGTTTAATTTCACCCTCTTAGAGAGACCACCCATGACCAGCCTACCTAGTCCAGTGCCCCCTTTATTCTCTTTTCCAATACTCGGATTTATTTTCCTTTGAAGCATTTATCATTACTCAACATATCTATTTTCTGTAGTTTCTTATTAGAATATAATTCTAAAAGGGCCCATGATTATTTGTTTTATTCATTAATATCCATGCCCATGATTATTTGTTTTATTCATTAATATCCCCAGCACCTAGAATCATGTCTAGATTCAGTTCAGTTACTCAGTCGTGTCCGACTCTTTGCGACCCCATGAATCGCAGCATGCCAGGCCTCCCTGTCCATCACCAACTCCCAGAGTCACCAACACCCAAACCAATGTCCATCAAGTCGATGATGCCATCCAACCATCTCATCTCTGTCATCCCCTCCTATTCCCACCCCCAATCCTTCCCAGCATTAGGGTCTTTTCAAAGGAGTCAACTCTTCGCATGAGGTGGCCAAAGTACTGGAGTTTCAGCTTCAACATCAGTTCTTCCAATAAACACCCAGAGCTGATCTCCTTTAGGATGCACTGGTTGGATCTTCTTGCAGTCCAAGGGATTCTCAAGAGTCTTCTCCAGCAGCACAGTTCAAAAGCATCAGTTCTTCAGCACTCAGCTTTCTTCACAGTCCAAGTCTCACATCCATACATGACCACTGGAAAAACCATAGCCTTGACTAGACGGACCTTTGTTGGCAAAGTAATGTCTCTGCTTTTTAATATGCTCTCTAGGTTGGTCATAACTTTCCTTCCAAGGAGTAAGCGTCTTTTAATTCATGGCTGCAATCACCATCTGCAGTGATTTTGGAGCCCCAAAAAATAAAGTCTGACATTGTTTCCACTGTCTCCCCATCTATTTCCCATGAAGTGATGGGACCAGATGCCATGGTCTTAGTTTTCTGAATCTTGAGCTTTAAGTCAACTTTTTCACTCTCCTCCTTCACTTTCATCAAGAGGCTCTTTAGTTCTTCTTCACTTTCTGCCATAAGGGTGGTGTCATCTGCATATCTGAGGTTATTGATATTTCTCCTGGCAATCTTCATTCCAGCTTGTGCTTCTTCCAGCCCAGCATTTCTCATGATGTACTCTGTATATAAGTTAAATAAGCAGGGTGACAAGATACAGCCTTGATGTACTCCTTTTCCTATTTGGAACCAGTCTGTTGTTCCATGTCCAGTTCTAACTGTTGCTTCCTGACCTGCATACAGGTTTCTCAAGAGACAGGTCAGATGGTCTGGTATTCCCATCTCCTTCAGAATTTTCCACAGTTGATTGTGATCCACACAGTCAAAGGCTTTGGCATAGTCAATAAAGCAGAAATAGATGTTTTTCTGGAACTCTTGCTTTTTTGATGATCCAGCCGATGTTGGCAATTTGATCTCTGGTTCCTCTGCCTTTTCTAGAACCAGCTTGAACATCTGGAAGTTCACGGTTCACGTATTGCTGAAGCCTGGCTTAGAGAATTTTGAGCATTACTTTACTAGCGTGTGATATGAGTGCAATTGTGCAGTAGTTCAAGCATTCTTTGGCATTGCCTTTCTTTGGGATTGGAATGAAAACTGACCATTTCCAGTCCTGTGGCTACTGCTGAATTTTCCAAATTTGCTGGCATATGGAGTGCAGCACCTTCACAGCATCATCTTTCAGGATTTGAAATAGCTCAACTGGAATTCCATCACATCCACTAGCTTTGTTTGTAGTGATGCGTCCTAAGGCCCACTTGACTTCCCATTCTAGGATGTCTGGCTCTAGGTGAGTGACCACACCATCATGATTATCTGGGTCGTGAAGATCTTTTTTGTATAGTTCTTTTGTGTACTCTTGCCACCTCATCTTAATATCTTCTGCTTCTATTAGGTTCCTACCATTTCTGTCCTTTATTGAGCCCATCTTTGCATGAAATGTTCCCTTGGTATCTCTAATTTTCTTGAAGAGCTCTCTAGTCTTTCTCATTCTGTTGTTTTCTTCTATTTCTTTGCATTGATCGCTGAGGAAGGCTTTCTTCTCTCTCCTTTGGAGAGAGAAGTTCCAAAGCTATTCTTTGGAACTCTGAATTCAGATGGGTAGATCTTTCCTCTTCTCCTTTGCTTTTCACTTCTCTTCTTTTTACAGCTATTTGTAAGGCCTCCTCAGATAGCCATTTTGCTTTTTTTGCATTTCTTTTCAATGGGGATGTTTAGATTACCAGTAAACATTTGCTAAATGAATGTGAAAATGTGAAATACAAACCAGAAGAGCTCTGTTAATAGGACAACCTACTTATAAGGGACAGAAATCCAGGATGCTAAAACATATTTGTCAGTAGAAACAATCTATGTATGTTATGAGTATTGTTTCTATGAAGTTCTACATCCCAAAGCGTGTTTGAGTGAACACTTGTCCTGCACAAGTCATTGTTGAAAAGTGTCATGTGGACAAAAAGATGAACAAATGCTGCATTCTGTATCTGTTTCATGCAGAAGCACTCTTCCCGCTACCATGCAGAATGTTCTGAGCAGTCCTGCAGTAAATGAACTAAATTAGTCTTATTTCAAAATGTCTTAAATATATATTGGCAAAGAAATCATTTTGCAAAGAACTCCATAGTTGGGAGTCACTTGACATGCAATAATTTCACCCCAGCTTCTTCTGATACAGACTTTGTGTATCTGGGCACTGTAGTAGGCAGGCATATGATCCATGCTGCACCAACTACAGTGACTCATGATTTGTCTAAAGGGTGGGCCTACGAACCAGGCCAGGCCAATCAGGACATCTGCAAGAATTAAAGGCCAAAACTGGGAGACAGACATTCCTTGTATTTTATGTCACGAATTGAACACTATAACTTTTAAGTAGCCTGTTCTATAATTTTCGTTATAATGAGAAAGCTTGTGTGTAGCAAAAGAGAAGACAGTTTAGACACAGACCTGCATTTGAAATGTAGAGAAAGAAAGGAGGAGAAGGTAAATACTACCCATTGGTCCTTTAAGCCTCTAAGTCCAGTTATCCCTGAGGCTGGGTATACCCTCTCCTAATATTTTGTCACAAAAGAAAATATACCCCCATCTCCAATCCTAAAGGAAATCAACCCTGAAAATTCATTGGAAGAACTGATGCTGAAGCTGAAGCTCCAATACTTTGGCCACCTGATGCCAAGAACTGACTCACTGGAAAAGATCCTGATTTTGGGAAAGACTGATGGCAGGAGGTGAAGGGGACAACAGAGGATGAGATGGTTGGATGGCATCACTGACTCAATGGACATGAGTTTGTGCAAACTCTGGGAGATAGTAGAGGGCAGAGGAGCCTGGCATGCTACAGCCCATGGGATTGCAAAGAGTTGGACGTGACTTGGTAATTAAACAACAATAACAACTTCCTTTTTTAGACTGGTTCACTAATACACATGCAACACCTTTTTTTTTTTTTAACTGAATTTCTTTGGGAAATCCTCTCCTATGGCAACCTCAGCAATAAGTCTGAGCTGTTGACCAGTGCACTCAAACTTGAAAGGACAACAAATAACCAACCAACCAATCAGAGAAAATGACTCTTGTTTCTAATAACATACAGATTTTATAAACATGGATCTACTTCCTGGATGAAATCTGCATAGACCCTCAGCTTGAAGCTGGAGCCAGATATTCAGACACAGCGTGATATTGTGCAAAGATGAGGGCAAGCACATACAGACTCTGAAGCACACAATTCTAAGGGATGGCAATTTCACGGGATGTGGTGGGAGCCAGTCACAGCAGCCTTAGGAGTCTTTTCGTCTGGCAGACCTAGCTGTGCAAGTTCTCTATACCTCTATTATCTCCCACCCAGGGAAACAAGACACTTGCCTAACACCTCTTGCTGTCCTCAAAACAGCGCCCAGAGAAGGAGCTTAATTCATGTTTGTGGACTGAATGAAACTCAGGCTGGTCCTATTCCTTGTTAACATGGTTACAGTCAAGGTTGACTTAAGGAATTCTTAATAAAATTTATTTTCAGCACATTACTTCATGAATGCTATCCTTGTAGATTCATATATATTCAGTACATACTCAGTGGTTGCTTTTTGAGAAATCTAAAAATACCGTCCCTTGGCATTTGCCCTAGAACAGTGTGCTGCCTTGACATAGCCATAACAGTCCCACCATATGGGAGGAAACCTGGGTCCTTTCAAACAGACTTTTCTTTTAGGGTCAAGTCTGCTGCTGTCGCTCAGGCTTGAACCTCTTGAACCTCCTGAACCTCTTTATTTAGGTACAAAATTCCAGAGCTATTATTTCATACGTGCGTGTGTGTGTAGTCGTGTTCAGTTTTTTTGACCCCGTGGACGGTAGCCCGCCAGGCTCCTCTGTCCATGTCAGTGGAACTTTCCAGGCAAGAATACTGGAGTGGGTTGTCCTTTCCTTCTCCAGGATTATTTCAGATGTAGGATTTTTAAATAGCTTGTAGTTTCAGTTTTTCACCACTAGAGTTCAATCTTGTTCTTATCTAGATTATCTCAAAGAAGAAAAACAGAAGAGCGATCCCCTTAAAGAAAACAAAACAAAAAGAAAATTCCCAAAGTGCTTTCTCCAGTTTAAATCCTGACCTTTGGCTACCGAGAGCTGCCTTTATTAATGTGCCTTTTCTTTCCAACGTACTTAAGATTTCCTGACCGGTATTGTCATCAAGTATAAAATTATTGAATGTTTTTGTTACAACTAATCTTTCAATTGTTGAGAAACCTTTTGCTTTAGACTCAGTTTGTTCATTTCTAAGTAAAATCTTCAGCTGTAATTACCTGGCTGATTTATGGGAGATTATGCTTCTGGTCAGTGGAACCTGGGGGCTCGGGCTCACGGCAGGGCACTGAGAGCTACAGTAAATACAACTGCTGTTTTGGGCCTCAGAGCTAATCATTCCTTTCACAAGAACTTTTCAAAAATAATTTAGATTTCTCCATGAGCCTGTGAGTTCCAACTTAAACAATGACTGAGTTTACCCCTTTCTTTGTACCTATTGTCTTCAAATACATTTCTGATGAGACCAAAATCCCAAACTTTGCTTTCTAATAAGCAGTTTCTACAAAATTTCTCACACGTGCCTGGAACAGTTCAACTAAATGAATTTAGAAAGTGACTTTAGAATTTAGAAACTGGGAGGCAGGCATGTATGTATCATTATTCTAGCTTCTTAAAGGTCGTACTCTTTGCAGTATTTCTTATGTGTCATAGATAACACTTGAAAGATACCTTGAAATGAGTTCATCTTCACTGTATAAAGAGGTTCTCCCTGAGGCTGGACCCAGTTAGGACAGAGAGAAAACCATACTGACTTAGCTAAAATTCATTTTTACACAAAAGACTGAGAAAAAAATTTGAAAATGACATCTTATAACCCTAGTTTTTGTTAGGCAAATGTTATAACCACTCTACTACAGAAACCATATAACCCTAGTTTTTGTTTTACAAAGAATTCAGCCCCATTTTACAAATTAAAGTACTAATAAGCATGAAGTGTGCTTTTCCATCACTTATCTTTTGGCAGGAAGTGAGTGGTAGGAAAATAACTTCAGTGGCAAGAAAAAGAACATTGACAAGAGAGGCACCAAAGACATAATGTTTCATAGTTTTGCTAAGAATCAAGTGATAATTCCCAGGACCTCTAAAAATGATGCCATGCCAAATGAGGAATATATAGTAACTACTAATATTTACTGAGCATTTACTATGTGCTTGGCACTTTATGTGGTTTATTTCATGTCATCTTCACAACTGCCTTCACAACTGAGTTAAGGTTGCCCCTCAGTCTCATTTTCCAGATAAATGAAGTCTAATAGAAGTAATTCAGTAACAGACACCTATGCTAGTGGTAAAGAACCTGCCTGTCAGTGCAGGAGACCTAAGAGATGCTGGTTCGATCCCTAGGTTGGGAAGGTCCTCTGGAGGAGGAAATGGCAACCCACTCCAGTATTCCTGACTGGAAAATCCCATGGACAGGGGAGCCTGTTAGGCTGTGACCCACAGGGTGGCAAAGAGTTGGACATGACTGAAGCAACTTAGGATGGAGGGACAGATGGTAAATGGTGGAGCTAGGAGTCAGACCCAGGTGCTCAGCTGAACAATGTTGTGGATAAGAGTTCCGTATCATATGGTCAGAGCTTTATTTGAAGTTATAGATGAAGAGAATCGTTACAACTCTGATATAAAAGAATGGCCATTGCTAGGCAGAATAGTGAAAAAAGTTGCAAGACAAGATCAGCAGGAATTAGATGATAAACAAGATGTACTAATGGTGAACTTTACGATCTATTGGGGTTTTGTAACAGACAGATGTGTGACTCAAATAGCTGAAGGATGTGTCCTTCTTGCCTTCTATCTGTAGGACACAGAGCAAGGTCCCATGGTAAGAACTTCTCTCCTCCATCAAGTGCCTAAAATTTACACTATTTTTAAAAGGAGAATATTGAAACCCCTCTTGGAAACTCACAGTTGGTATTTGCAGTTGTGACAAATAATTACGCTCAGGTTGGCTCTATGCTGAATTATCTGCATTCTCACTCTATGGTACAGTGGGAAGTGCTAAGTAATCTCTTTGTTATCAATGTTAGATTGTGGGTTAAACAATCCTGTCTCCCAGAAAAGAATACTGCAGTAATTATCCATGATGAGCTGTTCTTTCATTCACTGATTCACTCATCAAGTATTTATTAAGAACTTACTACATACAAGGCATTACTAGGTGCTGAGAATATGGAAGAAAATAAAACAAAAATAAAATTAAAACAATAAAAATCTCTGTCTACAAGCTGGGAGGGGAGACGTAAAATTAATACAAATGAGGGAAACATAGTATGTATGATGCTAATAAATTCTACAGAGAAAAATAAAAATGGGAAGGAAGATAAGGAGTGTCATTTTGTTCTGTTTGCTTGTCTTGCCGTTTAAAACAAGATGATCAAGGAAAGATACTATTTATAATGGTAATAGTAGTAGTTATTACTATTGTGTCATTATAGGCACTAGCACAGCTTATACCTGTTGAATGCTTACTATTAATATATGCCAGCTTACTTTAATTTAGACCTTACTTAATCATCACTACCACTCTTTCTCATAGATAAGGAAAAAAGATAAGGAAAACCATACACCTTGTCCAGATTCAGCTAATAAGAAAAAAGTGTAGACATTCTGAGCCTCAACCCAAGTTCTTCAGCCCACCAGAAGGCTTCTGTTGAGTGTCCCTGCTATATACTGTAAATGCCCATGAAGGAGACAACATCAAGCGAACCATGCTAACCTAATTTTCTCAGTCAGTCAGTTCAGTCACTCAGTCGTGTCCAACTCCCTGGACTGCAGCATGCCAGGCTTCCCTGTCCATCACCAACTCCTGGAGGCTACTCAAAATCATGTCCATCACGTTGGTGATGCCATCCAACAATCTTATCCTCTGCCGACCCCTTCTCTTCCTGCCTTCAATCTTTCCCAGCACCAGGGTCTTTTCCAATGAGTCAGTTTTTTGCATGAGGTGGACAAAGTATTGGAGCTTCAGCTTCAGCATCAGTCTTTCCAATGAATATTCAGGACTGATTTCCTTTAAGATTCACTGGTTGGATCTCCTTGCAGTCCAAGGGACTGTCAAGAGTCCTCTTCAATACCACAGTTCAAAAGCATCAAATCTTCAGTGCTCAGCTTTCTTTTAGTTCAGCTCTCACATCCATATACGACTACTGGAAAAACAAGAGCTTTGACTAGACAGACCTTTGTTGGTAAAGTAATGTCTCTGCTCTTTAATACGCTGTCTAGGTTGGTCATAGCTTTTCTTCCAAGGAATAAACATCTTTTAATTTCATGGTTGCAGTCATCATCTGCAGTGATTTTGGAATGCAAAAAAATAAAGTCTCTCACTGTTTCCATTGTTTCCCCATCTATTAAGCTAACTGAAATTATGATGTATTCCTATGTCGAGAATACATAACTCCCTCTACATTTTATGGCAGCTGACAGAATTTCAGGCAAAACAAACTGTCAGAAAGAATTATAAATTATAAAGAAATGTTCAGTTGGCTGTGCATGGAAAGGCAGAATAAACCAATTATTTATAAAAATAAAACAAAGATTATGTGAAGTACCGGTATTAGGTATTTGAAATGAACTCATTACTCCTGTTGGAAAACGAGCTTGACTATATATTGTTACTGCTGTTCAGTCACCAAGCCGTCTCTGACTCTGCAACCGCACGGACTGCAGCACGCCAGGTCTCCTTGGCCCTCACCATCTCCTGGTGTTTGCCGAAGTTCATGTCCATTGTGTCAGTGATGCCATCCAACCATTTCATCCTCTGTCACCCTCTTCTCCTTCTGCCTTCAGTCTTTCCCAGCATCATGGTCTTTTCTAATGAGTTGGTTGTTCCATAAGGTGGCCAAAGTATTGGAACTTCAGCTTCAGCATCAGTCCTTTCAACGAGTATTAAGGCTTTATTTCCTTTAAGATTGACCAGTTTGACCTCCTTGTGGTCCAAGGGATTCTCAAGAGTCTTCTGTAGCACCATAGTTCAAAAGCATTAATTCTTCAGTGCTCAGCCTTCTTTATGGTCCAGCTCTCACAACAGTACATAATTACTGGATAGACCATTGCCTTGACTATATGAACCTAGACTATATATTACCTCATAATTAAGAGGGAGAAAACCATGCTAAGCTACATAATATTCATTTTTGTTTCAGACAAAAGAAGGCAGGTAAGTTTTTTTGATAGAAATTTTTGATGTAACTGAATCCTTTTTAAAAGTTCATGGGCTGATAGTGAAGAATAATGTTGTAGGAGGCACAGACTCCTGCAAGAATCATTTAACCAACCTTCCTGCCTTCAATCTTTCCCAGCGTCAGGGTCTTTTCCAGTGAGAAGTCAGACATCTCCAAAAGTTCCCCAGTTTGTAAATGGTAGAGCTCAGATTTAGAAATGGTCGAACTGATTCCATAGCTTGTATTTTTAACTACTACTCTAAAATTAGTCTTCTTGCATATAATCATTCCATATTTTTATTAGACTTAAACATTAGGATCAGAATGCATAGAGAAAAGCTCATGTGCTCCCAACTTCCTAGATCAAAAATAACAAGTGTAAGAAAAATGACAAAACTTTAAATACTACACTAAATAAGCTCTACTATTTATCAAGATAGTAAAAAGAAACAAGGAACTCTTGACAGTGGTATAGCTCAGACCAGAGTCCCTCTTCAGGTCCCAAATAATGAGAAACAGCTGTGACTTATGGGCAACTGATATTTCAGAACCAAGGACAGAGGCAGATATTCCTTCCACTAGAGGGCAGAGTAATCATTACTTTTAGAGAGTGTTTAGAGCCAAACATGATTCTTCAACAGGCAGAAAGCTAGCTCAATTTTCATAGTTTCACAGTGATTAGAGAGCGCGCCAAAAACCCTTAATTGCTCCAGATAATAATGTAGATTTTTATTTATTTTAAGGATTAAAATTTAAGAATATTTTATTTATTTTAAGGATTTTTCTTCAGTGGACACCTCAGGGTTTATACTTGGTAGCCACAGTATCAAACAGCAAAAAAACAAGTGCAAAATATCAAACAGCATAAGATAGTTTTGGACAATGTGGATCTGAAACTCCCTTCATAGCCTTTGTATTAATATTGACTGACTTCATATTTACCTATTGAATGACAGCAATAAATGTCCTTTTAAGGGTATGTTTGGAACTAGGATTATGTAGTCTATTAAAATATTAAGAAGGGGAGTTCTAGGAGGGACATATGAAAATAGTAAAAACATGGGCTTTAGATCCGGATTTAGACTTGATTCCATCACTTACCCTCTATGTAACTCTGGGTAAATGATAACATCTCTGCACCTTAATTTCATCAATTACGAAACAGGAAAAACAATAATACACATCTTAGAGAATGGTTATGATGACTGAGTCTGTAAAGCATGTGACTTAACATCTGGCACACAGTGCTCCAGAGATCGTGACCACTACAATGATGCTGACGATTCTACATTGGGAAGGGACAGAGAGAAATGATGACCTCAATGTATGTCGACTTACATTACTCAAAGTAGTTTATATATATCAAACAAATGTATATACAAGAAATGTATATAACCATTTACCTGCTTATTTATTCATTCATCAAGCATTTATTAAACATCTACTCTGTGCCAGGCAAAGTGAATACAAATGCAGTCATTGAGACGTTTTACAAACACTCTGGCAGATGATCACAAAAGATTTAGCCGATGAAATGAGAGCAGTGATGTGCATCACTGCTACATCAAAGGTTCAGAAGCTACTGTGAGCTTTGCCATGCTTTTCTTCTCCCTGCCAACCCCCTCCCCAACCAGCACACAATGCTTCAGATCGTGTTTGCCCTGCCAGCCTGGGGCCCTGAATGAGAACAATGACAGAGTGGAGGAGAGACTCTAGCTAACCCATGATGGACAGAAAATGTACCCAAGAAATCAACTTTTTAAAAAAGTTATTAGATTTAGGGTCATTTATTACCTCAGCATAATCCAGGTCTATCTTGAATGGTATACGTCGGTTGCTTTTAAAAGCACTTACATTATGGAATTCAGGGCTGGGGGGAGAGAGATGCCTATAGGTAAACCACCATATAAACTCTAGTGTAAAGCCTATAAGACATTTAAGAGCAAAGTGTGAAGCAGAAGCCAAAGCAATAAGTTTGTGATGTGATGTAGGGGAGAATTTGACCAAAGAAGTGACATTTTATCAAACTTGAAAAAGTGACATCTTAATGAACTACACAATTCTAGCAACTATTTCTGTAAATTGGCATAAATTTATATCCCACACTTGGGTGCAAAAAACAAAAAACAAAAACCCCAAACCCACATTTCAATTCATTAAATCTGACTATGAACTCTAATCATTATATAGGTGTCCATGTTTCTTGCACTATATCAGGAGGCTGATGCAACCCACAGAACTTGGAAAAAGACCTCTGGCCTTGGTGTACCATGATGGTCACCTAAATACTCCCTGTCCAAACCTTCATAGTGATTTAAAGGTGAGTAACTCTGCTCCCTCAAGCATGCACGCATGGAGACATTAGCAGCTGTTCACAAATATGTGGAACTTGGTGACCCTACCACTTCCTGGACACTCCAGAAACCCATTATTCCTTTTTCCTGCAGAAGCCATGTTCCAAGCTGGGACACTCAACCCTGTTCATCCTTGAATTTCTAGTGTGTAGCCATTTCCTCCAACTTTGAAGTAATCTAGTCTACTCTTCTTCAGGGACTAAGACACAAAAGCTATTTCCCTCATATGTGAGTTTGTGTTAAGTATGTTGTATGTGTGCATGCGTGTGTGTCTGTGTGTGTGTGAGAGAGAGAGAGAGAGGGAGGGAGACAAAGAGAGAGACAGACAGATAGAGACAGGAGAAAGACAGAGGGATGACTTAATTTTCTTGAAAACCCAACAATGCACTCTCATATCAGAGACAAGAAATTAAATGTCTTATTCCTTCCTGATAGTCTACAGTCTCCCCAAAGAAAAGACAGTAATTAGCGTTGAGGTCTCTGTGGCTGTTACTGTGGTTGTTATAATAACTCATCATGTTACCTTGTAAAAGTTGGAAGAACTTCATGCACCTAGGAGCTGGCAGGAACAGAGAAAAAGGAAATGGGAAAGAGGCATTAGCTCCTTTTAGAATATAATAGGAGCCTTCTAGTATGACTTTTTCATAAGAGGAACTTAAATCTTCAAGAATTTAAATGCACTCCCACAGGCATTTAAATTGTGAGTAGGTTCTCTTTGCAATAATCTTGGGAGTGATAACCACTGATACAGTGACAGTCTTTAGAGGTAAAATGGGACAGGTGTTTTTGATGACTACACCACTCTCTGACAACACGTTGGGTTTTTTTTTTTTTTGGTAGATATGACTAGGATTTCAGACCTTAAGCTGAGTAACGGATATGGCCATTTTAATAAACACAATGGATACTGCTTCCCTTTACATGACTGAAAAGAAGCCTTTTTAGGAGAAGAGATTTCTAGTATAGGGACTTCATTTTCCTACTTTCATTTTCAACTAGTCAATCTCTTTTCTCTAAGCTCTGTAACACAGAGATTGAATACGGACCCAAACAGTTAAATGTCTGAAAAGGGGGAATATTTATATGCCTGAATAAAGACCGTCAGTTCTTTTCATGAGACCAGGCTACTAACGAGCAGAGCACAAACTTGATCTCTACCAGTTTTATCGATTTCCAGTTGTTTTATTACCTCTATATCTTCTATCAATCTCCTGCTGACCACCTCCCTAAAAGCTTTCCAAGAGGTGACTTTATATTTCTGGTTATCAATTAATATATTACCACCATCACCAAAAGAAAAAAAAAAATAAAAACAAGACACTTAAACAACAAATTCAGCTAAGGGTGGCATGGAACAGGGAGTAACTAAAACATTTTTTTGGGGGGAGGGATAAGGTTATAATTAATTTACTCACTGGTACTGCAATTCATGCGATTCTGCAGTTACTTATGAACATAATGTGATTCCAGTTGTTATGGCAACATATACCAAAAAAAAAAAAAGTGGAAAGAGTTCATGATGAAATTTTTTTGAAGTAATCCAAAATATTAACTGCAAGTATGAGGATTTTGTAGAAAATGTTATTTAAACTCTTTCTCAGAGCTGTGGCTGAGTTGCAGGGCATGTCTGCCTGCAGGTATTCAGGTGGTATAATCCCCTCTGAGATGAGGGCAAAACAGGATGAACATCTGAAGAAAAAAGAAGTCTTGCTTTGCCCTCAGGATATCTCTTTCTGACTCCCCCCTCTATTAATATGCAAGGTGTGAAACCTTAAATGTCACATCCATGTCATACTCTAACGCCTATGAACTGTGGAATCAAAGTGTAGAATTTTTTTGCCAACATGATTTGGGCTAAAAAAAAATATCCCATTAACCAGAAGAAAAGGTCAAAAACATAATTCTTAGTTTTCCTTCAAATTTGCTACCAAAATGAGGACAAATTGGAGAAAAAAAATTTCCCAGGCTTTGAGATATCATTTTCTTAGTTTTCCAGTGGAAAATAGGACTCTGAATGAAAAGGTCACAAAAACCCATCAAACTCCCTTTTATCATACTTGAATAAAAACCTATAGCTTCATCCAGGAAAGGAAACTCATAAAACCTTTTAGGGAGAGAGGCCATTGTTCTATCATCCTTTAAAATATTTTGTATTATTATTGTTTTTCAGAGGAGAGACCTGATATTTTTCTTGCCACTATGCACTTAACAATGGTGCTAAGAAAGAAAGTAAATCATCGATCATTATTTCCATTCCCAGCAGAACAGAACTCATTGTATCAATGATGGACCATCAGCATCTATTCTGCAACTCTCTCTCACAAGACTCCTGAATCTCTCTTGATGAGAATTCAATTCGGTTTAGTGACTGAGAGTTTGCATGAGAATTTGAACCAGGCTGATTTTACCAGTGGCTTGCCAAAAGCTGTCTGCAACTGTCCACATTGCTCTATACAGCAGCTAGGTGGGGTTAGTACAGACTTCGTTCCACTTCTCAGTAGACACAAGTTATCATGGTCACCCAAGAAACATTTCTATTCCAACAAGATTACTACACAGGCTTTGGTGTAAGTACTTAACTGATGCCAGAGTTGTAGGTGATGCTCTGGGCTGGCAGGAGATGTGAACACCCATATTCTACTTTGTTACAAAAGACACACCTTTCTGATTAGTGTTCCTCTAGTTTGGTACTCTGTAATTCATCCATTTGTCTTCTCTTCCCTTCTAATGTGAAAAGAATGCACTCTTTAAATTCCACACTAGTGATTTGTATCTCTTTGTGTATGCAACTGGATTTCATATACAAACATTTGAGCCACACTCCTGATGTCAAAAATACAGTAAGACAGTTTTGTGGCTTCAGTAAATTTATCTGCAATGTTGGGTTTTTCTCATGGTCACCCTCAGAGTATATCTTTTAAGTCAAACTGTTTATTGCATTGTGTGACTGAGGAACTGGACTCTAGGAATGCAGTGGGGGCGGGGGGTGGGGGGAAACAAAGGACTTGTCCTCATGGGCTTTATGCCCTGGTGACAGAGACAGACATTGAGCAGATAATCACACAAGCTGTTTAGCTACATGGTAATCAGTTTAATGTGGAGACTGAGAAAATCAAAGACAAAAAAGTTTAAACACTATTATGGATAAATATTTTCTCTCTTCTTTCTCTTTCTTCTTCAAAGAGCTGTGGGGACAGTGATCAGTATAGGCTGTTCCCATTACCAGTCAGCAACCATTAAATGCCTGAACATCACCAGGTGTCAATTCCAGAATGCACAGCGGCTGTCATGAGAAACAGTGCATGCAAGAGCAGGCCTGGACTTTTAAACGTGTGGTGAGACATCTCGGAGTATGTCGGGGAATTTTAGGACAAGGTGAGCAATGGGTGTTCCATCAGCCAGTGCCCTCTGGTAATTTCTTGTGGTTTCAAAATGCTCCCAGAGACGTTGCTTCCTCTCACAGCCTTTATCAACTCAGTGTGTTCAGCAAAACCAGCATGGTGCCCTCATGACCATCGCATGCTGCTGATTTTCTTGGTAAGGGAAAAACTGGAAGTTATACTTGAAGTCTCTGACACCATGAAAAGATCTGTGAACTTGAGGGAGAGGAAAACACACACACACACACACACACACACACACACACACACACACACACACACACAACTTTCAAGAGCCAGGCAAAAAGCACTGAACCAAGAATCAGGAGATGTGGTTCTCTTCCTGGCTCCATTACTACAAATTTGAAAGGCTGGGAAGACTGTTTCACATCTCAGCTCTGACTCATAAGAAGATAAGTTGGACAGAGCAATTCTAAGAAAGAGAGTTTAACCAAATGATTGATAGAATAGAGGAGAGGCAGGTGTGGATTTGCGTTGTTATTACTAGTAACTCACAAGGGTTACTTAGTCCTGCTAAACCTCAGTTTCTTCTTCTGTAAAATGGAGATGATCATAGGACCTACCTCATAGGGCTGTTGAAGAATAAAATTACATAAAAGAAATTAAATATTTATCACAGTGTCTAGCTAAGTGCTAGTTATTATTCACTATAGATTTAGGAAATGTATATACTTGCTTTGTAATTAAGGCAATGAGTATTCATATAACTTTTCATTAAAGGCTAACCATAATAATTACACTATTTATATAATGAAATGTGAAACAATGAGCTATTTCAAACCCTAAAAGATGATGCTGTGAAACTGCTGCACTCAATATGCCAGCAAATTTGGAAAATTCAGCAGTGGCCACAGGACTGGAAAAGGTCAGTTTTCATTCCAATCCCAAAGAAAGGCAATGCCAAAGAATGTTCAAACTACCACACAATTGGACTCATCTCACATGCGAGCAAAGTAATGCTCAAAATTCTCCAAGCTAGGCTTCAACAGTACATGGACCAGGAACTTCCAGATGTTCAAGCTGGATTTAGAAAAGGCAGAGGAACCAGAGATCAAATTGCCAACATCCACTGGATCATAGGAAAAGCAAGAGAATTCATAAAAACATTTATGAATCATCTGCTTCATTTACTATGCTAAAGCCTCTGACTGTGTGGATCACAACAAACTGTGGAAAATTCTTCAAGAGGTGGCAATACCAGACCACCTGACCTGCCTCCTGAGAAATCTGTATGCAGGTCAAGAAGCAACAGTTAGAACTGGACATGGAACAACAGACTGGTTCTAAATCGGGAAAGGAGTATGTCAAGGTTGTATATTGTCACAACTTATATGCAGAGTATGAGAAATGCTGGGTTGGATGAAGCACAAGTTGGAATCAAGATTGCCGGGAGAAATATCAATAACCTCAGCTATGCAGATGACACCACCCTTATGGCAGAAAGTGAAGAGGAACTAAAGAACCTTTTGATGAAAGTGAAAGAGGAGAGTGAAAAAGGTGGCTTAAAACTCAGCATTCAAAAAAGAGAAGATCATGGTATCCAGTCCCATCATTTCATGGCAAATAGATTGGAAAACAGTGAGAGACGTTACTTTCTTAGGCTCCAAAATCACTGCAGATGGTGAGTGCAACCATGAAATTAAAACACATTTGCTCCTTGGAAGAAAAGCTATGACAAACCTAGACAGCATATCAAAAAGCAAAGACATTACTTTGCTGACAAAGGTCCATTTAGTCAAAGCTATGGTTTTTCCAATAGTCATGTATGGATGTGAGAGTTCTTTGTAAGAAAGCTTGTGTGCTGAAGAACTGATGCTTTTGAACTGTAGACAAGACTCTTGAGAGTCCCTTGGACTGCAAGGAGATCCAACCAGTCAATCCTAGAGGAAATCAATCCTGGATATTCATTGGAAGGACTGATGCTGAAGCTGAAGTTTCAATGCTTTGGCCACCTGATGTGAAGAACTGACTCATTAGAAAAGACCCTGATGCTGGGAAAGACGGAAGGCAGGAGGAGAAGGGGACAAGAAAGGATGAGATGGTTGGATGGCATCAGTAACTCAATGGACACGAGTTCGAGCAAACTCCAGCAGGTGAAGCAAACTCCAGCAGGTGAGCAAACTTCCAGCAGGTGAAGGACAGGGAAGCCTGGCATGCTGCAGTCCGTGGGGTTGCGAAGAGTTGGATACAACTGAGCAACTGAACTGAACTGAATAATGACTGAAAAATTCTACTGGCTGTTTCTTTTTACCTGTTCAAGGGGTGCATGTGTGTGTTTGTATGTGTAAATATATGTATGGTTGGATAAACACATTTATTTAATAAGTGTTTACACAGTTCTTAATATGAAAATAACACTCTACAAGTTTTGTTACTGTGGAGATACAATATAACTTTCACTGCTTAAAGTATACCTGGAGAGTGTAGAAGATAAACTGTCACAAAATAACTAAAAGTCTAAGGAAAGACAATCAGCCACAAAATCAGAGGAAAAAAAGGCAAGTACTATAGTATATATAAAAAATACACTTCCCTATTATTTTCCTGGTTTTAGAATAAATTTGGACCAAAAATTTGGACTTTGTCTAAAAGGGTTAGACAGTTTGACTTGTCCATTAGACCTCTGATCATAATTTAAGGAACTCTCCTGACTGAGAGTAATGTTAAAGCCTTTTTTCAAAAAGTGTGCTATGTCATAAAAGGACAGAAAATGAACTACTAAATTTTGTTTCAAATTAGGTACCTGGATTCATAACATCTATAGTTTGGGGGAGGGGCTTTTTTCTAATAAGATTGATCTGTTTCTCGTTTCATCAGTTGATTAATAAAACAAGTGCTTCTGAGAAGCGTGTTGGCCTTTCTATGATGCAGAGATACTTATTACTGTTTGGAAATAGTCAGATGGTATTATTTCCTCCTAGTCTTGGTAATGAAAATTGATTGATTCTATGTCCTTCTCTATTTGCTTTATAATTTTAATGATAAAAAGTTAGCATCTGGATTTGATTCCACCATAAACTGCAGTTTGGTTTATATACACATATTATGGTGAGTGATGTCATTCTCCCCCCAGTATGTTTCTCACAGACAAACACATTCAGGGCTGTGAGTCAATCAGGCCAGGACATACTGAAAAGGCCAGTGCCATCCTGTACAAAACTTCATGCTATAAACCTAATGGACATCTCGATTCTACCACATCTTTCCACAAAGTCCCAATAGGAAATCTCCAGGAACACTGCCTCAGGGAACCTTCATTCGTGGTAGGCCTGACTTTTCCAAAAGGTGTAGTTGTCATGTTTGTTTCATATGCCAACTTGTTGCAAGATTTCTTTTGTCATCCTACAGAGATGTGATTATATCAGTTGATAACTTTACCTCCCTCCTCTTCAAAAAATAACAGAAATAAAAGTCTTTCCCCCTTTTACTTTATTCGTGTGTTCTTTTAATTTTGCCCTCTTCAGGATAACTGCCCAACTGATTCCCATATGTAGATGGACAGACAGGAGCTGAACTCAGGAAGAGACAATTCACGAAAGCTTAAGCACTTGTCAGCAATTCAGTAACTTCTGTGAGTATTTGTGGACACTTAGCATGTTTCAGGCACTGGGCTATGCCCTTTGCAAGGATTATTTTATTGAACTCCCATAACGATCCAGGAAGTGGGCACTCTCATGACCCTGTTATTCTGATGGGGAATGAAGCTCAAAGAGATGAAGGACACTTGTCATGGGTACACAGCTAGGAAAGGGGGTAGGTGGGATAGAAATCCTGGGCACTGAAGTCCATGCTGTTGGTCACTCTGCTACAGGTTTTCTAATTCACAGTTACCCAAGCAGACCAGCACTGTATGATCACCCTGCATTAAAAAAATTTCCTAACTACTACATAGCTTATGGAGTAGTTGAACAGTGATTAAAAGAACTTCGGAGTCAGAGGTCCAGCTTCTAATTCTTACCCTACCACGTCCTATCTGTATGGCCTTGGGCAAGTTACCCAGCCTCTCTGACCTCAGTTTCTTTTGGTTCCAAAATGGGACAAATAAAGAGAATCTTCTGCCAAGGATGTTTGTGAGGATCAAACATGATAAAACAGACCATGGACTGAGTACACTGTCATATGCCAAGTGCTCAGTACTACTGATTATCTATTCTTATTTATTAAGAAAACGATTCAATAGTCAGTTGTCTAGTAATTACCCACGTGTTGGGTGAAGGCTGTAGAGAGGAAAGCAGGAGAGAGGGCAGTTTGTTGGAAAGAAAAAGGCAAAGTATTTGGAAGCAGGTGCTTGAGGCAGCAGTCTGGGCTGAACACATCACACAGCTTCCAGCCCTGCGAAATTATGATGTTTTCCCTTTCCCATTAAGGAGTCACATCTGGATATAAAGTTCAAGTGCAGGCTTTGTCACAACCAGGGTACATAGGAGCTGCGATACCTTGGCTGTGTTACTGGTGCCTGGGTTTTATGCTTCTTGTTCTCCCCTGAATTATTTATCCAGAGCATCTGTGTTACATTATCTTTATGTAATGTCACAACAGAAATGGGAGAACGATGTTCCCTTCTCGCTCCCCCATGGACAGCAAGTCTGCATGCAGCGTCCAGGTGTCTTTCCTGCCTCTCCTCACTCACTTATCCAGTCACCTCCATGTCGAGTGGGACACATGCCGTTCTCCTTGGGGGCTGAGGGAAGCCAGTCTCCAGCCAGCTCAGGGATGACAGACAGTCCCAGCTCCACTCAAACATAAGGCCAATCGATCTTTTCCAAGAGCTCCATAGCAACCCTGAATGCGTAAGGAACCTGTACTGCAGACTGAATTTTGCTTTGCAGCCACCAAAATACAAATGTCCTCTGTACATTGGCTGGAATCCCATTGCCCAGGCTGAATCACAACTTCCTAGACATTATGACTATTTGGTAGGCATTTCAGAATCTAGAAACAGTGAAAAAAAAAAAACAACAAAACCAAAAAAACAAAACTCAACAACTGCTAATGTTTTCAGAACCTAGAAACAGTAAAAACAACTCACAACTGCTAACATTTTTAGGTACTTAATATACACTAGGAACTAAGTTATATGTTTTACATTAACTCATTTAAACTTTACCGCAACCCTCTGAGATAGGTATCTTATCCTCATTATAAACAAATGGAAGAAAATTAGGTTCAGAGAAGCCAAGTGACTTGCCCAAGTTCACCACCAAGAAGGCACAAGAGCTAAAATTCAAGGCCAAATCTTGGTCCATGCTCTTCCCTGCTACTTTTAGGTCAGTGTTTCCATGGTCATCTTTTGAAATTTAACTTCTATGTGTTTTTTTATTTAAAGTGATTTTCTTTCAAGCAGCAAGAAGTTGAGTCGCATAAATTATCCAATTTAACAATCTCTGAGTTTTAATTACATTGTTTAGAGTATTTACATTTAATGTGATTATCAACACGTTTGGATTTAAATCTAGTTTTACTATTTATTTTCTATGTGTCTTTTCTGTTCTTTCTTTGTTTTACTATTTCCCTGCCTTCCTTTGAATTGACTATATTTCTTATATCATTTTATCTCCACTATTAGCTTAGTTGACTCTTCCTCTTTATATTTTCAATTTTCTCTAGAATTCATAATAAATACTTATCACAGTCTACCTTCAAACAATATTATATCACTTCACATAATACATCAGAAGCATAAATTCTTCCCTCTTATCTTTTGTACTGATATTATATATTTTATTTCTTCATACTCTATAAATGCCATGCTATTATTTTTCCTTTAAATAGTCAAATACCTTTTAAAGATCAGAAAAAATATTATATTTACCCACAGACTTACTATTGTGCTGTTCATTTCTTTGTACAGTCACACTTCTACCTGTTACTGATTGCCTTCTGCCTGATAAAAGAACTTAAGTGTTACTAATAAAATACCTGGGGTTCCAGGGTCTGCTTGCAGTTGTTCCTATAAAGAAACTGAGTCCCAGTGTCATCACTAGGGGTCACTGACTTGTGGCTGGTGGACCATGTTGCAGCAGGTAGCTGAGCTACTTCTGCAGAGATGCACACCCACACAGTTAAGCTGGAAACCTTGATCAGAATCAGGGATGGAGTCCTGGAGGACAGCTATCAATCAGCAAGATCAGTTAAGCATCTTCTGGGTCTTCCTGCTATTGCATATTCCTTGACTGAGATTGAACTCAGATTGCAATAACATTTCAGGAGTCCCTTCCTACCCTATCTACACCTTAAAGCCTTTCATGAGTAGATGATTGAAAAATGTGGACTTCACCAGTTAGCTGTGTCTTTAAATCAACCTGGGGTCCACAGAATGAGGAGGTATCTTCTGTAAAGGAGCTGCCTATCATTCCTCCAAGGACCAGGAAGCAGCTCAGCCTTTGGAAATCTGTTCAGTGGTGATCACACTACACGGAGAACTGGGTTGGAAGCAGGCACTGTCATGGCCTACCTCTAAGAGTTAGTGATGATTATGATGAATGATAATAATAGTTCTAAATCACACCAACTAACGATTTGGTAAGGACCAAGCACTAATCTGGGGCTTCTCTGGTGGCTCAGAGGTTAAAGCATCTGCCTGCAATGTGGGAGACTTGGGTTCGATCCCTGGGTTGGGAAGAACCCATTTCCTTCTGGAGAAGGAAATGGCAAACCACTCCAGTATTCTTGCCTGGAGAATCCCATGGACAGAGGGAGCCTGGTGGGCTACAGTCCACAGGGTCGCAAAGAGTCGGACATGACTGAGTGACTTAACTAACTTTCAAGCGCTAATCTAAGAGCTTTACAAACATGGATTCATTTAATCCTGGTAATAACACTGAGAAGTCGATCCTATTATTCGTGATTCTTCCCACTTCTAGGACACAGAGAACTTAAATACCCTGAACAGGTTAAATGGTTAATAAGGAGCAGACATGGAATTTTAACCATGGAAGTTTGGGTTTATGGTTCACATTTCTACACACCACTTTAGAATGCTTCTAAGCAACATGGAGTTTCCCACTTTGCCCAAAGCCAATTTTCTTCCTTTTTCCCAAACCCCAATATCTGGTACTTTTCTCCTTACCGATTTACAATGAACAATGACTCACTTAGTTCCACCTGGTCTGAAAGGATCTCATTCAATCAGAGAAACAGGAAGCCCGCTGAGGCTCA
This sequence comes from Dama dama, assembly GCF_033118175.1. Lineage (NCBI taxonomy): Eukaryota > Metazoa > Chordata > Mammalia > Artiodactyla > Cervidae > Dama > Dama dama. The sequence continues at coordinate 39,086,581 of NC_083704.1, read as the reverse complement.
ACGCTTCTGCATCTCAGTTCTGGCTTCTCCATGTAGGGCAAAACTTTTCAGACTTTCTCTGGAGACATACAGGGAAATGGGAAAGGATGCATATGGAGCCATGTTTCTTATGGTTTCCCCAGTAGCTAGACCAGGGTCTTCAGACTGGAGATTCTGGTCCAACAAGGCCTTTAGCGTCCAGCAGCTGAGCCCTCTGGAGAATGCAGCCTGCAAAATAAGTGATCCTTGCACAGTAAGGTACACCAAAATAGGTGCAACTTGTAGAGCTGAGTTTCTGCAGAAAGCAGAAGTCACAAAAAGACATGGCCCTTATGGATCTGGGGGCTAAGTTAAAAAGGCCATAATTTTCAGTGGCATGACATTCTTAGAAGAGAGGCCTGAAGTATCATTCTTAGAAAGGAGGTATTTCCCTCATAGCAGCTTTGAACCATGAGATACAGAAAATGAAGTGTTAGGATGCTGATTACTTTCTAGCTAAAAGGGCAGAAATCCTATTCCTCGGAGAAATGAAGCTTGTAACTGTGACTCTACCAGGAGCTGGCCTTGGAAAAGTCTTAGAGTCTGAACCAGGGAAACTAGTACCAACACTTGCTTCTGGATAGGCATGGGATGCCCTACATGAAAAGAAGACAGGGGAAGATGGCGGAGGAGTAGGACGGGGAGACCAGTTTCTCCCCCTACAAATTCATCAAAAGAACATTTGAACGCTAAGCAAACTCCACACAACAACTTCTGATTGCTAGCAGAGGACATCAGGCGCCCAGAAAAGCAGCCCAATGTCTTTGAAAGGAGTAGTTAGCCTCCAACTAATAAAAATAATTGGAAAAATAAAAAAATAAAAATAAATAATTAAAAATAAATAAATAAAATAAAAAAAAGAAAAGAAGAGAGGGATGCTGGGATCCTATTTCCCACTGGTTGCTCAATCTTCTCTCTTCTTGGGGACTGCCTACAACTTAACTCAGTGATATCCCCAAATAAATCTCACCAGCCACAACACTCTGCCTGTAATGTCAGATGACAAGGTGATCCTTAAGGTAGCTGGGCTGCCGTAAGGGATTCATGGGAAAGGAGAAGAGGTATGGCGTTTGGTAAGCTGTTAATATGGATAATTTTACTGCTCAACAGCCAGTGTCTTTATTCCAGAAATTCTGTCCCAGGTACTCAATTAGGATTCTATCAAATTTTCCAGCAAACAGAGGAGGCAGCATCTATAAATAACCAGCTCTCTGATTATGGGCATGAGTTTCAGCAGGTGTTATCAACCAACCATCTCACTATCTGTGATTCATAAACCTTTCTGAAACAGTGGGTAAGGAGAAGGAGACACTGTTCAGTCATTAAGTTGTGTCTGACTCTTTGCGACCCCATGGACCGCAGCACACCAAACTTCCCTGTCCATCACTATCTCCTGGAGTTTGCTCAAACTCGTATCTATTGGGTCAATGATGCTATCTAACCATCTCAACCTCTGTCGAAGGAGACATACATGTGATTATATTTATTCTGCCATTTTCAGGCCCTCAAGACTATCTGTACCTTCCAAAGCAGTTTTTCTGGTTGGATTGTTGTGACACTAATATAATCCTTCCTGTGTCACAACAACGACATTTTAAAAATGAATGATACATGATGCAGGATTTGAGTAATCATGATTGGTGACCAAGAGAGATGGTCACCATCACTTATTGGTGATCAATAAGAGAAACCAGTATGGCCCCTGGACTTGGACAAGAAGGGCTCCAGCCCTGGAACCCTCATGTTAGAGGCCTTTCTTCTCAAAATGTATTTATTAACAGAAATGTATTTATTAAAAAACATGGTGGGAGTGGGCTTCTGTCACTCAGGATCTAGCCCTCTGTATCACTACAGCATGATCCATAACCTTAATCATTCACTATCGTGACTGAACCTGTTCATGTCTAGGAAAAGACTTCTTTTCACTCCCTATGTATTCAAAACAAATGTGTGGGTAGTTGCTATGGAATGTGGGGAGGTTTTGAGTGGTAGAAAAGCTTAGGTAAAAGATAAGACAAATTAACTCCTACAAATCCTTCTCTCAGATTGTGAGAATGCAACAGATTTTTTGCACTGTGTACCACCATTTAAAAGGTACATGAAAAGATGCCCACTAATCATCAGGGAAGAGGGTGTTTGCTATGACCAGTGCATTCTCTTGGCAAAACTCTATTAGCCTTTGCCCTGCTTCATTCTGTACTCCAAGGCCAAATTTGCCTGTTACTCCAGGTATTTCTTGACTTCCTACTTTTGCATTCCAGTCCCCTATAATGAAAAGGACATCTTTTTTGGGTGTTAGTTCTAAAAGGTCTTGTAGGTCTTCATAAAATCTTTCAACTTCAGGTTCTTCAGCATTACTGGTTGGGGCATAGACTTGGATTACCGTGATATTGAATGGTTTGCCATGGAAATGAACAGACATCATTCTGCCATTTTTGAGATTGCATCCAAGTACTGCATTTCGAACTCCTTTGTTGACTATGATGGCTACTCGATTTCTTCTAAGGGATTCCTGCGCACAGTAGACAAAATGGTCATCTGAGTTAAATTCACCCATTCCAATCCATTTTAGTTCTCTGATTCCTAGAATGTTGATGTTCACTCTTGCCGTCTCCTGTCTGACCACTTCCAATTTGCCTTGACTCATGGACTTAACATTCCAGGTTTCTATGCAATATTGCTCTTCACAGCATTGGACCTTGCTTCTATAACCAGTCACATCCACAACTGGGTGTTGTTTTTGCTTTGGCTTCGTCGCTTCATTCTTCCTGTAGCTATTTCTCCACTAATCTCCAGTAGCATATTGGGCACCTACCGACCTAAGGAGTTCATCTTTCAGTGTCCTATCTTTTTGCCTTTTCATATTGTTCATGGGGTTCTCAAGGCAAGAATACTGAAGTGGTTTGCCACTCCCTTCTCCAGTGGACCACATTTTGTCAGAATTCTCCACCATGACCCGTCTGTCTTTTATGAAATAAAAAACAGAGACATTACTTTGCCAACAAAGATCCATCTAGTCAAGGCTGTGGTTTTTCCAGTAGTCATGTATGGATGTGAGAATTGGACTATAAGAAAGCTGAGTGCCAAAGAACTGATGCTTTTGAAACTGTGGTGTTAGAGAAGACTCTTGAGAGTCCCTTGGACTGCAAGGAGATCCAACCAGTCAATCCTAAAAGAGATCAGTCCTGAGTGTTCATTGGAAGGACTGATGCTGAAGCTGACACTCCAATACTTTGGCCACCTGATGGAAAGAGCTGACTTATTTGAAAAGACCCTGATGCTTGAAAGATTGAGGGCAGGAGGAGAAGGGTATGACAGAGGATGAGAGGGTTGGATGGCATCACCGACTCAATGGACATGAGTTTGGGTAAGCTCCAGGAGTTGGTGATGGACAGGAAGGCCTGGTGTGCTGTAGTCCATGGGGTTGCAAAGAGTCGGACATGACTGAGTGACTGCACTGAATTGAAATGAACTGAATCATCAGGGAAATGCAAACCAAAGCTACAATGAGAAACCACCTTACATCTGTTCAAAGCCCTATTATCAAAAAGACAAGAAATGACTTATGTTGGTAAGGATCTGAAAAAAAAGGATCCTTCATGCACTGCTGGTAGGGCTGTAAACTGGTATAACCACTATGGAAAACGGTATGCAGACTCCTAAAAAAATTAAAAACAGAACTTCCGTATGATTCTGCAACTGCTATTCTGGGTATTTATCTGAAGGAAACAAAAACGGCAACTGGAAAAGGCATATGCAACTTTATGTTCATTGCAGCATTATTTACAACGGCCAAAACATGAAAACAATGTAAGTGTCCATCAATGACTGAATGGAAAAAGAAAAATGTGGTGTGTATGTATGTATATACAATGGAACATTATTTGACCATAAAAAGGAAGGAAACCCTTCCATCTGCAAAACATGCATGAAGCTTAAAGCATGAAGAAGTAAGTCAGACAGAAAAAGACAAATACTATACAATCTCAGTTATATATGGAATCTAAAACAAACAAACAAACAAAAAATAAACTAAAAACTGATTTCAAAGTTACACAGAACAGTTTGGTGGTTGCCAGAGGCTAGGGGTGAAGGTTGACAAAATGGGTGAAGGTGATCAAAAGGTACAAACTTCTAGTTATAAATAAATAAGTAAAGTCTGCAGATATAATGTACAACATAGTATCTACAGTTAACACTGCACTGTAGATTTGAAAGTTGCTAAGACAGTAGATCTTATAAGTTCTCATCACAGGAAAAAATTGTAACTATGTGTCATTGGATGTTAGCTATTCTTATTGTGCTGCTAATTTCCCATTATACCCAAATATCAAGTCATTAAGTTATACATCTGAAACTATCTGGAACTATTGTGTTATATGTCAAATACATCTCAATTAAAAAATGAAAGGGAGAATTATAATTCTAACAAAAATTATCACCTTCCATTAGGGCTAAATGTCTGGATACCCTTGGTTTTCCAGTTTACAGTTCTGGAGACATATGCAAGTTAGCATGGTAGTCACAGAAATTGCATGTGAGGAACATTTTACAATATTAAACATCCATTTTATTTCTAAATGTGTTTGTATGTTGATCTACTCTAGATGTATCATACATGAACTGTGTCACTGCTGCTTTATGTATGTAAGTAGTATGCAGATATGAAGTCTAGTACTGCGAGTACTAATATTTTTATAAATGTAACTTAAGTTATTAAGGATAACTTAATTGAAATAAAACATTATATCACTTTAGCTTAAAAATAGTTTAGTTATAATTCATAATTATGGTTAATATTTTGACTCAATTTTTATACATACTGCTAGATAATTAAGAAAACTACCTTTTGGAATGCATTTTAAAATGATTATAAGTTCAACTTTTTACATTTAATTTGTATTTCTGATGCAATATATTTAAAATTAAGCAAACTGTCACCTTTCATTTTTTTAATTCTTTAGCTTATTACTGTCACCAAAATGCAAAATAAGTGAAAATTAAATTATAACATTTTGTTGAAATGAAACCAGAAAAATAATTTTTGCAATAGATACACAATCCTTTAAGAATCTTGCCTATTACTTAACCAAATATCACTGTCTTAACAGAACAACCCAGGACAGTACTCAATAATAATTAAGCCAGCTGCTTCTGATATTCCACAAACTGTTCAACAAACGAAGAAGTTACCTTTTCACGTATTTTTGATTTTGCATAATGAAGATTTATTTGCCCAGGTAGCAGGACCAATTGTTCTATTTAATACCTGGTCAGACTGATTTACAACTTTTAAACATTGAGAGCTATCGTATATAGACTTCCATTTATTCTCTTGCTCCAGCCAGACTTCACAAATGTTAGGAACATAAATGAGGAAAACAACAATTTTTTCCCACAATTTGTGACATGTGTCTCTTGAGAAGTGACCATGACCACTCTCTGAAGGGACTATTTGCAGTGTTGATCTTGGACTCATCATCAGCCAAACACTTCTACTTAACATAAACAGCTCCATTTTTACAGCTAAAAAGTTGTGAACCCTGATTCACTCTTCAGTTAACCTTGGCAAACTTAAAGGATTTTAGGATTTCAAAACTTAGGAAACTTTTTGTTCCTGTAAAAACTGACAGTGATTCTAGCTTATACCTCTTTCACTGAGCTTGCCAAGCCTCAGGGAACTGCTCCATTTCTGTCTTCCCCAGACCAGCCAGGGTCTCTACCCCTTTTCAGAGCCCTCTCTTCTCCCTTAATTCTCTACTCTGGGCCTTTCTCTTCTCTGACCTCCTCCTCTCAGCGCCAACACTAGCCTGCTCTGTATGCATTCTTGCTGGGCTTGCTCTCTGCTTGGCCTTAAGGCTTCCCTGGGCCTTGAGTGATCTCATTAAGTCTCTCGCTACAGCGAGGAGCAAGGTAGGAAAAGCAGACAGGGCTTGTCACGCTTCTTGGAGCTGAAAGATGCTAGGAACTCCAGACTCAAGAAAGGAAGTGCCCCAAGGCAAGAGGAGAGCTGTACAGGTATCAGCTTCTTTCACTGCAAAGATAAAGGTTGAAGGCAGACGTGCGGGGGATCCCAACTATGTGTACTTCCTTTAGCTAAGCTACCAGGCCACTGTAACAGAGTAGTTTGCAATTACAGAAGTGGCAGGATGATTTATCTATATATTAATTTGTATTTATTTTTGCTGCAGTTTTCCTTCTACCTATTCCAAGCAAGTAGCCAGAGTTTATGCATTCCTTGTGCTATGGAATTTTGCAGGGCCACATAGGTAATGGCAGGAAAGTGAAGCTTTTTTAAAAAGTTTGAGCTCAGGGAAAACAGGATGCTAGTTATTTCCAGGAAGTGGGAAGGAGAGGTAGTCGCCTTTGAGGACAGGGAGAAAAAAACAGCTTCTTTTTTTTTTTTTTTCCCACCCAATTTTAGAATGGGAAGTGGAAGGAAATCAGGAGGCCCAGGTGTGGTTTCTTACAGATGGACTCAAAGCCTTAAGGGCATGACTTTCATGTACACTTAAGAAAAACAACCCTAGCTCTGGGATTTCCATTCTTGTCTGTTCTCCCCAAACAACAGAGTTGTTAGTTTTATGAGACCTTGTGGGTGTAGACAAAGATGACTTTAATACTAACTTCTGTAGGCAGAAAACCTGATGCCTTGAGGGTACAGGGAGCTCCAACAATGACAGGGACCGAATTTCCAGCCAGGCCAGTAGAATGAAGGCTAGAGTTGGGTTTTAATTTTGAAATACATTTTCACTTACAGAAAAACTGCCAAGAGAACAGAGTTCCCATATATACCTCACCAATTGCCCTACCGTCTTACCTTACCAAGGAACATTTGTCAAAACTAAGAAATGGACATTGGTACATCACTATTATCTAAGTTTTTATTGGGATTTCACTCATTTTTCCACTAATGTTCCAGGATCAGTCCAGGTATCATGTTGTGTTTAGTTGTCATGTCTCCCCAGTCTTCTCTGTTCTACGAATTTATCATTTTCCCTTTATTTTTCATGATCTTGACAGTCTTGAGCAGTACTGGTCAGGTATTTTGTAGGAAATCCCTCAGTGGAATTTTTCTGATGTCTTTCTCATAATTAAGATTGGGATTATGGGTTTTTGGAACAAATGCCAGGAAGTGAAGTTCCCTTCTCATTATATCAGAGGAGTAAAGTATTTTTTCATTTTTTTCTTGATAAAGAAAACTAATGATTCTTACACATCAGAATCTATAGATAAGATTCACTGCTTTTTATTAATATATATTCATATACAAAAAGGAGTTTAGACCACCACCTAAAAGAACACTGCTCTAATCATTACAACTGAAGAAGTCAACAGCTCTTGGAGTTCTAGTTTGGTAAACGTTTTTATCAAAACTCCTAACAGACCTTCATGGGGCTTCCTAAATGGCTCAGTGGTAAGTAATTCACTTGCAATACAGGAGATAAGGATTCAGTCCCTGGATCAGGAAGATCCCCTGGAGAAGGAAATGGTAACCCACTCCAGTATTCTTGCCTGTGAAACCCCATGGACAGAGAAGCCTGGCGGGCTATAGTCCATGGGATCAGAAAAGAGTTGGACATGACAGTGACTAAACAACAACGAACAGACCTTCTTAAGTGTTCAAACCACTCAAAAATATTTAGATAAATATATCTTAAAAACCCTGTTGAAAGCTCATCAAAATCAGGAAGGAAGTAAAACCTTCCTTACTTTGTATACTATTAAGGGCTGTTTTGGCCAAATAAAATCAGTTTTCTTTGAGTCTTCAGAAAAAAGAAAATAAAGCACATAAACCCCTAACACTCTACATCTCAGGGGCTCAAAACAGCACTGTCTCATGGTTTTCAGGATACAGGAGCTCATTAATAATAACTTTTTTAGACTGGATTTTAATATTGTGGAATAAGTTTAGAATTCATGGTAAGAGCCACAAAAAGGATAATGACCAAAGTTATAAAAAAACAATTACTCCTTACCCCATTTTCACCACAATTTTTAGCTCTTCGCATCATCCAGGTCACCATCAAAATGTTTCCTCCAGCCATGCTGGATATTCTGACCTATGGATAATGACTGATGGTTCCTTCCCAGGGACTGGAAAGCTGTCTCCCAGAGAAGCTGAACATCTGACCAGGGCAGAGAGCATGCACAAGGCTGAGCAACTGGTCAGCAACAGGGTTGCATCTGTGCTGTCAAGATGACATCCCTCCTTGCTTTGCCAGACTTCCTTAGTTTTAAAAAAGAGTTCCTGCATGTTGATATACATCTTCACTGGGAGTATAGAAATCTAGAGATTTGACAGAAAAGGGTTTGGCTAAATTATTATTATTATTTTAAATACAGAAGTATTCTCTTTGCCAGGGAATGCTAAGATGAATAGCCTTTAAACTGACAAGTTTTGGAGTATAATAATGGAGTCGTTAGAGTAAGAGATAAAGTTCAAGAGGCTACAGATACCCATAGTTCAGTGATGTCCCAGAAGGCAGTGACTCAGTCTACTATTGGTCTACATGGGAGCAAGGGTACCATATTTTACTTTTCTCTTATACACCCTCCTGTCCTCTGTTCCATTAGGGGCTGGGAGTCTCTGCCATTAATATCTTTTCCACTGCTTGGCTTTTCACTTACAAAGAATAGTTGGATAATATTTTAAAGGAGAAAAAAATAAGGGATGTGTGCAATGGTTAAAATATTAATGCGTGGATGTCAAAATGCAAATTTCACTGCAATGGGTGGGATGTCAGTTCAATGTGAGTCAGGCAAGACCTAAACAGAGACACAAAGAGAACTTGTCTTAAGAATACAGAGGAGATAAATATATCAGTAAATCATGAGTGCAGATCTAATGCTAAATGAAGCTGGCTCCCAATAATGGGCCTGCTAGGTGCAATTTAAGATGAATTACTAATACAAAAATAAGATGAAAATGCAGGCTTCATTTTGTTCTCCAAAGTAGCAGAAGGAACTGTCTGGTTCCTGTTCATGCACAAGTAATACCTGTCCATAATAGTATTTTGATTAACATGGCTCAGTGTAACTGAAATGTAAAATCTACAAAGCATCAGCAGTGTAGACCAAAAACCTCCTAGAAGACAGGATCATTGTTTTCCTCCTCGCAAACTTTGCCCCATGGAGGTTTTTGGGACTACTCCTTGCAAGCGAAGGAGACAGGGATGGTATCAAGACCACAGCCAGTTCTCTAAAGTTCTTTTTTTTTGTTAAAAACTTCTAATGTTTAAGAGCAAAATGACAAGCTGATCAGAGAAATATTTTTAGGGGAATTGATTGTTGGGGTAAATGTCTATTTTTAATCAAAAGTATGTAATACTTGCAGGTAACTTTACAAAATACTTACTAGGGACCAGTTTCTACTCTATTGTGTTGTACATGCATCATTTTTTAATCCTTTCAGCAAAGAATAAGAGGCATACTATATAATACACATTTTACAGACAATGAAACCAAGGTGTGGAGAGGTGGAATCACTTGCCCAAAGTCTCATAGTAAGTGGTGAAGTCAGAAGTCAAATCCTGGAAGTGTGATTGACATTCATGGGCTTACTGTGCATCCTCTTCCCTTTTCTCTTCTATCCTGAAGAAGACTGCTAAGCTAAAATGTTTGGTATTAAAACTAGATGGACATCACTGGTAGAAAAGAAAAAATAATCAATCTTTTCTAAGGTGATGTTAGGAAACTGGGCCATAAAGCCAGCACTGAGTAGTAACAGAATTCTTTTAGTCTACTTGACTTTACTCGTGAGTTGAAATAAATCATACTTGCAGATTTGCTCCCCTTCTTCCTGCAATAATGTTACTTTTAGAGCAACTCTGCTAGGCTCTTAGGCCCACCTGTGGTTGATAGAAATACTAGGCCAATAACTCCAGATGCTATTGAAACTACAGCTAAGGCTGACAAGAAGAGAAATGACTTTAGCTCTTAGGCTGGCTTTTATCTGTATGGGCAGAATAAAAGACTGAATGGTGAGATGTGTGCTGGTCTTTCTTTCACTTATCTCTTTCAGAATTTATTAATTCTCACCTATTCTCAAGAATCATGGTTTCTTTGCATATTTTCTGGCTGGTACAGCCACATCACTTTCACCTTCTGCTTGGAGGTCAAAAGACTATTATGAAATGCCTCAGTTTCTATCCATTCATCCTTCCAATATTAAGTGACAGCAATCTCATTCAACCTCGTTATGTCATGGAGTGTTCAATCAGAAAATCTTCAACCCATACACAGAGCTTTATTCATTTCCAAGTTCAGTTCAGCCTCTCAGTTGTGTCTGATGCTTTGTGACCCCATGGACTGCAGCATGCCAGGTCTCCCTGTCCATCACCAACTCCTGAAGTTTACTCAAACTCATGTCCATTGAGTCAGTGATGCCAACCAACCCTTTCATCCTCTGTCATCACCTTCTCCTCCTGCCTTCCATCTTTCCCAGCATTAGGGTCTTTTCCAATGAGTCAGTTCTTCACATGAGGGGGCCAAAGTATTGGAGTTTCATCTTCAGCATCAGTCCTTCCAATGAATATTCAGGACTGATTTCCTTTAGGATTGACTGGCTGGATCCCCTTGCACTCCAAGGGATGCTCAAGAGTCTTCTCCAACACCACAGTTCAAAAGCATTAGTTCTTTACAACTCAGCTTTCTTTAGAGTTCAACTCTCACATCCATACATGACTACTGGAAAAACCATAGCCTTGACTAGACGGACCTTTGTTGGCAAAGTAATGTCTCTGCTTTTTAATATGCTGTATAGGTTGGTCATAACTTTTTTTCCAAGGAGCAAGTGTCTTTTAATTTCATGGCTGCAGTCACCATCCGCAGTGATTTGGGAGCCCCCAAAATTAAAGTCTGTCACTGTTTCCACTGTTTCCCCACCTATCTGCCACGAAGTGATGGGACCAGATGCCATGATCTTAGTTTTCTGAATGTTGAGTTTTAAGCCAACTTTTTCACTCTCCTCTTTCACTTTCATCAAGAGGCTCTTTAGTTCTGCTTCGCTTTCTGCCATAAGGGTGGTGTCACCTGTATATCTGAGGTTATTGATATTTCTCCTGGCAATCTTGATTGCAGCTTGTGCTTCATCCAGCCCAGTGTTTCTCATGATGTACTCTGCAAGTAAGTTAAATAAGCAGAGTGACAATATACAGCCTTGATGTACTCCTTTCCCAATTTGGAACCAGTCTGTTGTTCCATGTCCAGTTCTAACTGTTGCTTCTTGACCTGCATACAGACTTTTAGGAGGCAGGTCAGTTGGTCTGGTATTGCCATCTCTTGAAGAATTTTCCAGTTTGTTGTGATCCACACAGTCAAAGGTTTTGGCATAGTCAATAAAGCAGAAGTAGATTTTTTCTGGCACTCCGTTGCTTTTTCAGTGATTCAAGGATGTTGGCAATTTGATCTCTGGCTCCCCTGCCTTTTCTAAATCTAGCTTAAGCATCTGGAATTTCACAGTTCATATACTGTTGAAGTCTGGTTTGGAGAATTTTGAGCATTACTTTGCTAGCGTGTCAGATGAGTACAATTGTGCGGTAGTTTGATCATTCTTTGGCATTACCTTTCTTTGGGATTGGAATGAAAACTGACTTTTTCCAATCCTGTGGCCACTGCTGAGTTTTCCAAATTTGGTGGCATATAGCATACAGCACTTTCACAACATCATCTTTTAGGACTTGAAATAGCTCAACTAGGATTCCATCATCTCCACTAGCTTTGTTCTTAGTGATGCTTCCTACAGCCCACTTGACTTTGCATTCCAGGCTGTCTGGCTCTAGGTGAGTGATCATATCATCGTGATTGTTTGGGTCGTGAAGATCTTTTTGTATAGTTCTTTTCTGTATTCTTGTCACCTCTTCTTAATATCTTCTGTTTCTGTCAGGTCCATACCATTTGTGTCCTTTATTGTGTCCATCTTGGCATGAAGTGTTCCCTTCATATCTCTAATTTTCTTGAAGAGAAAATTTCCAAGTTAAGTGAGAGTAAATAGAAAAGTTTACTTGTCATATTTCCAGGGCCAAAAGACTGCATTTGTTGACAAAGTAAAGTACACTTTGAACACTGTGATGGCCATGGAGTGTACCACTTTGATCTCCTTTCTCTTGAAGAAGAGCTGAGATGCAGTTGGCTGACAGCTTCTAACTGCTATCCTCACAGATGTATCATGACCTTCATGCATGTGTCCTGTGCTCCCAGAGCCACTCAGACAGTGTTTAGGGCACAGCAGGGGTTCTAGAGCTGGGCCATTCTCACCTGATATGACTCTCTTCCAATGGAAGGCCCACGCCTGCAGACTCCCACCAGTCTGGCTAAGACTTTTGCAGAACAGTGCTGCAGATGAAGGCTCTTCCCACTCAAAACCCCTTCCTTTCCTTTCTAATTTCTTAGGAATCAGACCTACACTGCAGAACTACACTGCAGTTTCCCTCCACCTCCTCCTGTTTCCTTCCCCACGTAACCTTCCTGGGCCTCTCCCCCAATGAATCTCTTGTATGCTGAAATTTAATCTTGGCGCCTGCCTTTTAGAGGATCTGCACAGAAACAAACACCGACTCCTCCATTCACACATATCACAACTATGTTTGTGTATGTGTGTTGGGCATGTTTCAAGCTGTACCCTACGATTTTGCATATGTGGTTCATTTACATATGTGACTCACAAATTTAAAATCTCATGTTTCAAGTTCCCTCTGAAATCTAAATGCCCATCCAGCTGTTTAACTGACATCTTTGCTTGTCTCAGGTTCAACAACTATTTCCCTTGTTTACTTCAGATATATCTGTTTTCCTGCTGTTTCATAAAATGCCAGAAATATTTTTAACTTTTTTTTTTTAACATTTGTTGCTTTCACTGCTTGGAGCTGCCTTCCCTCACATATTCTTTTCATTCAGATTTCTGCCACCTCCTCCAAGAAGACTTCCCTAACCATCTTAGCTACAAGAGCACCCCTGATTACTCAACTCCCTCTTTCCAATCTTGCTTGGTTTACTTCACAGTCTTATCACTGGTATTTTATTTAAAAAGGCATACGAGAGGACATATGTACACCTATGGCTGATTCATGTTGATGTTTGACAGAAAACAACAAAATCCTGTAAATCATTTATCCTTCAATTAAAAAGTAAATAAACTTTAAAAAATAGGAGGAGGAAAAGGCATACAGAAGTGAAAGAAAGAAAAAGGAAGGAAAAGAAAAATAAAGGAAAAACTAAGCTGTGTTCTTAACCTGATCATACCTATGTCAGCAAATTCAGTCAATTTAGATTCTTCCATGGATAGTCTGAATAAGTGATCTATTCACATCAACTAAAATTAAATATCTGGAAGATTTAGCAGATATTACCTGTCCATGTGTCTTCACAAAAGGGGTGAGAATAGTAATATTACCAAACTGAATATCTTAAGTATACCTAGCACTTTCAGAAATTATATGGATGTGATTTCCATGTAATTCCTAAGTAAACTGGTAAATTCCAAATTCAAGGTGAAAAATCAAAACAAATTCTTTTTTAAAAACTCTCTAATATAAACACAACTTGAGTCTATTTCCCATAGTTCCTAACTAACTACATCAGGGAGGCCCTGGGGAAAGAAATGGACTTTTTCTTGCCCCTGACATTGTATCCACAGTCCATACAATAGATTGACAGTATAATGCCTATGGATGTGTGTAAGTTCTGGTCTAGTAATTCTATTTACTGGTCTCTGTCTCACAGAAATTGGCTCAAGCAGGTAAAGACATATGTATATGATATTCACTACCATGTTGTTTGTAACAGTAAAAAACTTGAAGCAACTTAAAATGTTAACTAATAGAGAACTTGGCTCAATATATTATGGTATATCTACATAACGGAATTCTTTCCAGCAGTTAAAATTATATAAAATTATATATTTCTCCTGTTCCTATTAGGGAGAAATATTTGTGATTTATTCCATGAAAAAAATGGATGTTAAAAATTTGCATATATACACATGAGTGTGTATATTTACATATATCTAATTATTTACTTATAAACACAGAAAAAAGGTTTGAAAATACATTGCAGTGAATATTAAATCTGTGAATATGCACATTATGGGCTTTCAAAATCTTTTTTCATTTTTCCTAATTTTCAGCTATTTAAAATATAAGGATGCCTCAATTAACAAAATAGTTAAAAAAATTAAAGCAAACACAGAGTCGACATTACAGAATTACAGGTTAAGGTTATATTTGCTGACTTGGAGTGCAGAATTCATTAAACAGTATCTAGTTCAAGAAACTCTTCCATTTTACAGAAGAAGAAACTAAGACCCAGAAGGAAAATTATCTGGTACTCAGATTTACGACTCCCTTCCTCCCATCATGTTTACACCCTGGCAGGTGCTCACCTCACTACGAGGTTGATGTAATTGGTTGTACTGATGTGGAGGAACCCGAGGGTGATCTCATTCCACTGTTGAACTGTGGTGGAAAATTTCACAGTGAGAACAGAAGGGGTTCAATTTTGCCCTCTGAACCAATTATGCAAGACTCTGATTTACACTGATCAGGACATCTTTTTGGATAGCAAAAGAGTTGATAGAAATTGCTAATGTAAGATTTCCTCTGACTGGGAATGTATTTAATGACTCCTACCCTCAGCAACCATTTGCAATGTTCACTGAGAGAAACGCTTGCCCTAAAAACATATTTTATTTAGACCTTGTTAATTATTTTATATGAATTCCATCTTGATGGAAGGACTAGAGCTAAAGTTGATTATAAAAATACCACACAGAACTGTCTTTTTTCTCCATATTTTTGTAGTGTAAAATAATGTGCATCAGAAAGAAAGTATGCTAATAACAAAGAGTTTGAAAAATTGTTTTCTAAAAGGGCAAAAAATGCTCACAGCAAAAGCTCAGATTCCAGTTGTAAGTTCAGCACTGGGTTTGTGAAGCTAATCTTCGTTATCTTTTGATGACAGTGTCACCAAAAAGGAGGGAAAAGTAGCCTTTCAATAGAGTTTCAGGATTGTCAAAAGAATATTAAATTTTCAGTCTGAAATGGAGCATTACTCTTGCCTTTTTGCCCAATTTCCCTGTTCAGTGGTTCACCAAGAGATGATCATAACTCATGGCAATCATCACTAACCTCTTCTGTTATCTTGTGCTGGCCAAGAACCAAAAGTCACATGATCCTGTGCATCTTTATCAAAGAGTTAATGCAGAAACAAAAAAGTATTACTTTTGTCTCAAACTTCAATGGCATTGGACATTAATAGAGTGGTTTGCACATAATGAGGAAAAAAATAATGATTGTGGGGGAGAAATAATTCTTTACTATCATCTTTCTTGACAACAGCTCACTGCTGGCAAAACTATTATTTGAGAAAGTTTTGTATTTATTAGGTAAATCAGAGCCAACCTAGGATGTGTTTGACAGGAGACATTCAATTTCCTCCTCAGTAGGACCTCTTATTCAATAGACGGTGGCTGAACCAATCTTTTATCCACTGCCCTCTGTGGAAAAGTGGTGTGAACTGTAAATTGATTGCATTAAGTCACCAGAGCACTGAACTCTGTTGTCCTGGGTTTGTTTTTCTTTCTCTCCTTTCTTTTTTTAACCTTCTACAGAATGATTTATTTCCTCAGCAGTGTGACTCACATGTTCTGCCCTTTATCTTTCACATTATTATCTACTTTGCACAAAATATTCTAGTATGAATACTGTTGGACTCAAAATATGGTTCAAATGTCATTGCTCTGTACATCTCATTCTCTTGAAATTAAGTGACTCTGGAATATATAAGTACACTGGCACTAATGACAGAAAGAACTGAATGAAAATTGTAATTTAAGAAGTCCTCTCTATATATTTTATTATATGCCAATAAATCTTTTCAATCAATGTAATTATGGGCTTCCCTGGTGGCTCAGATGGTAAAGAGTCCACTTGCAATATAGGAGACCCAGATTCAATCCCTGGGTCAGCAAGATTCACTGGAGAAGGTAATGGCTACCCACTCCAGTATTCTTCCCTGGAGAATTCCATGGACAAAGGAGCCTGGTGGGCTACAGTCCTTGGGGTTGCAAAGAGTCAGACAGGGCTGAGCAACTATCACTTTTTTTCAATTATGCAATATAGGATAAAGAACCTTGGAATGGAAGACAAAAGACCTGAGTTCTAGTTTCATCTGTGATTCAAAATAGCTGTGCACCTTTGAACAAGAGACTGAATATAGTTTTCTATGGTTCCTGTAACAAATCACCACAAGTTGAGCGGCCTGAAACAATACAAACTTGTTATTTCATGGTGTAGGTCTTAAGTCCAGTCAGCTTGACTGGTTTCTCTGCTCTGGGTTCCACAAGGCTGAAATCAAGGTGTTGGCCAGCCAGGACTCTTCCCTGGACACTCTGGGGAAATACATGCTTCCAAGCTCATTTGTTCTTTATAGATCATTTGCAGAATTTTGCTCCATTGTTGTAGTTACGAGGTTTCCTGCTAGCTGTCAGCCTATGGCTATTCTCAGCTTCTGGAGGTCACCTACATTTCCTAACTCTGGGTTTCCTTTATTTTCAAAGCCAGAAACATGAGTTCCTCTCAGGTTTCAAATCTCTCCTGCCTCTTCTGTTCATCCAAGTCTTTGACTCTAGCCAGGGAAGGGTTTCTGCTTTTAAGCATTCTGATTAGATACAGCTCACCTAGGGAATTCAGGATAATCTCTCCATTGTTGTTGTTCAGTCACTCAGTCATGCCTGACTCTTTGCAACCCCATGGGCTGCAGAACACCAGGCTTCCCTGTCCTTCACCATCTCCTGGAGTTTGCTCAAACTTGTATCCATTGAGTTGCTGATGCCATCCAACCATCTCATCCTTGCTCGTCCCCTTCTCCTCCTGCCTTCAATCTTTCCTAGCATCAGGATCTTTCCCAATGAGTTGGCTCTTCGCATCAAGTGGCCTAAGTATTGGAGCTTCAGCTTCACCATCAGCCCTTCCAGTGAATATTCAGGGCTGATTTCCTTTAAGACTGACTGGCTTAATATCCTTGCAGTCCAAGGGCCTCTCAAGAGTCTTCTCCAGAACCACAGTTTGAAAGCATCAGTTCTTCAATGCTCAGTCTTTTTAAGGTACATAAATCAAGGTAAACTGGAAGTGATCAAACAGATGACAAGAGTGAACATTGACATGTTAGCAATCAGTAAACTAAAATGGATAGGAATGGGTGAATTTAATTCAGATGACCATTATATCTACTACTGTGGGAAAGAATCCCTTAGAAGAAATGGAGGCATAATCAACAAAAGAGTCCGAAATGCAGTACTTGGATGCAATCTCAAAAACGACAGAATGATCTCTGTTCATTTCCAAGGCAAACCATTCAGTATGACAGTAATCCAAGTCTATGCCCCAACCACTAATGCCAAAGAAGCTGGAGTTGACTGGTTCTATGAAGACCTACAAGACCTTCTAGAACTAATACCAAAAAACAATGTCCGTTTTATTATAGGGGACTGGAATGCAAAAGTAGGAAGTCAAGAGATACCTGGAGTGACAGGCAACTTTGGCCTTCGAATACAAAATGACACAGGGCAAAGGCTAACAGAATCTCCCCATCTCAACATCCAAACTGAAATACATTTGCAAAGACTGTTCTACTGTATAAGGTAACTAATTCACAGGTTCTAAGAATCAGAGTGTAGACATCTTTGGAGGCGTCAGCCATTATTCTGCCTACCTCTCATTTACCTCTCCTATAAAAGCTTCTTTACCTCTAAAAGAAGCAGGCTCAATTAAATCACTGTCTCTTCAGAGTGTGTGGAAGCCATCTTCTGGAAGACCACAATGTAAATGGGATCAGTATCTGAATATAACATTAAGTCACAATGAATCAGTCTCTTTCAAGTCTTCATAGAAACAGGGAAAAGGTCTGTTTGGTGCTAATATTTCTTTTAGACTGCTCTAATATTTGCTTATCTCCTTCCTCATTAGAGTGGAGTTTAGAAATAAAGAGAATAGAGAATGGGACTCAATCTATCTAGTTAAATTTGATAACATGATTTTGCTTTCATTGTATTCATTTAACTGTTATCTTCTGTTTATGGCAAGTTTATATTGGCTTTCCATTTATAGTACTCATAGAAATTTAACTCTAAAATCAATATATAGTATGTAAAGATAAAATGTGTCAATTTACAGAAAAATATCAAATAAATAACAGCAGGCATATAGATAAGTCATACTTTGAACATGGCGCAAGAACGAGAGAAGATGCAGACGCGCTACACTAGACGGATGAACGCTTATGTTCCTTCAAGCTCCTCAAAGAGTCCATTTTACCAAGGAAAATGGGCCAAACCTTGAATAAGTACTTTTAAAGAAGAGGCTATCCACATGGCCTATGAACATATGAAAAGGGGCTTAGCTGTATTAATAATCAGGAAAATGTAAACTAGAACCACAGTGAGACACCATTACATACCCATCAAACCAACCAAATTAGAAGGTCTGACACTACCAAGTGTGGCAAGTAGGTTAGAGGCACTATTATCTATAAAATAGATAACTAACAAAAACCTGCCATGTAGAGCACTGGGAACTGGACTCAAGACTCTGTAAGGGTCTATAAGGGAAAAGATTCCAAAGAAAAAAGAGTGGAGACATATATATATATATATATATATATATATATATATATATATATATATACATACACACACACACACACACACACACATATAGTTAACTGATTCACTTTGTTGTACACCTGGAACTAACAACATTGTGAATCAATTATATTCCAAAAATATTTTTAAGAAAAGAATGTATGGGAACAGGAATTCACA
The DNA here is from genome assembly GCF_033118175.1 of Dama dama. NCBI lineage: Eukaryota > Metazoa > Chordata > Mammalia > Artiodactyla > Cervidae > Dama > Dama dama. Next base: position 39,067,746 of record NC_083704.1, on the reverse strand, counting down.
TGTACTGCTAAGGAGTGCAAAGTGATACTATAGGGAGAAATTGTGAAAGACCTTGATAAGGATTGTAAGATTACTAACTTTCCTATTTAGTGCCCCCGTCCACGTTATTGCTGTCTTTCATTGTCTTTGAGGTATTTTATACTTCTGTAAACTGCATAAAACCGATGCAATACAAATTACTATTTTTCATAGAAATGCAAATTGTGTCCAGTTGGATGGCATTAACAGTTACTCAATGTATACTAACCTATTTTGCATCTATTTGTCAAATCTTTTCAGCATCTTTGATGACTATATATTTGTATGCTTTTTGGATTCTTCTTTGAACTGCCTGTGACACTAACAGTTTCCTTCATCAATTAATAAATTAAATAAACTCTTTGACATGTATTAATTTTATATTTGTATGAAAATCAAATGGTTTTATATTTAAAAATATCCTTTAACAGTAAAAGCTAGAAAATAGTTGAATGTTAACAGGTAAAGATAAGCATCACCCAGAAACTCCACTATCCTGTATATCCTAGAAAAACTCTTTCCCTCATATAACAGAGGGCACATATAATACTATTGACGAAATATTATTTGGGGACTTCCTTTACAGTCCAGTGGTTAATACTCTGCACTCCTGATGCAGGGAACAAGGGTTTGATTCTTCAGGGAACTAAGATCCTGCTTGTTACATGGTGTGGCCAAAAAATAAAAGAAATATTTGTAAAAGCCTAAAAAATTTAGAAAAGCCCAAATTTTTCTCCACAGAAGCAATTAATAAATTGATATATTCATATGATTGAATAACATGTAATAAAAAGGAATAAAGTACAACTATCTATAACATGAATGAATAAAGAACATGATATTTAGTAAGAGAATTCAGATACAAAAGAATACATATTTATAATCCATTTATGTAAGCTTCAAGAAGGAGTCTAGGGATGCACGCTTAGGTGGCAAAACTAAGCTGTCCTATTCAGTAGCCCCTTCTCCAAGTTACTGCTGTCTTTCACTGTCTTTGAGCTATTTTATAGCTCTGTAAACCTCATAAAACTGATAGCAGTACAAATTGTTCTTTTTCATAGAAATGCAAATTGTGTCCAGTTGGACACGTGTATCCCTACAAGTGTCTCGGGATGCATGCTTAGTGGCAAAACTATAGAGGAAAGCAAGGTAGTGAGTATCACAGAGGTTAGAACAGTGGATGCCTCTTGGATGGGTTAATGCGGGGTTCTGGTAATGTTATATCTCGTAAGGCAGGTTGTGGGTACTTAAGAATTTGCTTCACTATCACTTTTTTAAATGTACATGTGTATTTTATACTTCCCTAAATATATCATGTATGGATGTAGGAGGTGGACCATAAAGAAAGCTGAACACAGAAGAACTGATGCTTTTGAACTGTGGTGTTCAAGAAGACTCGAGAGTCCCTTGAACTACAAGGAGATCAAGTCAGTCAATTCTAAAGGAAAAAAAAAAAATCCTAAAGGAGATCAATCCTGAATATTCATTGAAAGGACTGATGTTGAAGCTGAAGCTACAATATTTGGCCACCTGATGCAAAGAACTAACTCATTAGAAAACATCCTGATGCTGACAAAAATTGAAGGCAGGAGAAGGGGATGACAGAAGATGAGATGGTTGGATGGCATCACCAACTCAATGAACATGAGTTTGAGCAAACTCCAGGAGTTCATGCTGCAGGACAGGGAAATGCTATGGGGTTGCAAAGAGTTGGACACAACTGAATGACTGAACTGAATTGAACTGAACTGAAATATATAGCATATTCTTTACCAAAAAAGCCAAACTCGGTGCATCTATTAATCCAAGTCTTTTGGATAAGTCAACAGCTAATTGAAATATTAGAACAAATGACCTCAGAGACCATCCTGTGAACCCGGAATCTGGTATTTAAAAATTACTCCTTCCTGGCAATAATGTACATCATGAGGCCAACCATAAGCTTGGGATCAAAATAACCTGCAATGCAGAAGGTCTCATAAACACTATGATCCCTACTCTGCCTTCCATAGTAAACTGTGGGATGAAGGACAGAGTTAACAGGAAGTGTGTTAGGAACAAGTAGTGGCTGCGGCTGTGCCAGTTCTTGAGGAGGATGAGAGCATCTCAGCAAGTTCTTAATCAAGAGAGAATGGGGGAAACGGGGGAAGTGATAGAGGAGAAGGGAAGAGACACCTTGCCTTCCAGTTTGTTTTGGGGACCCAGATTTGGAACATATTCTATTGATTGAGATAATTGACTCGGTCTACAACAGTAAAGCATAAACTGGACTGTTCCATTTACTCTGCCTATTTCCTTTTCAATTCCAATTAGTTTTGGATATTATTTGCTGAAATATTAATAGATTTTTATCTTAGCTATGAATGCATTTTATAACCTGTATAACACAAATGGTGCAACACAGTACCGTGAATGTACTCGTTCAAATTGGCCAGCCCTCATTTGGGTAGCTATATGAAAGAAACGGTGCTTACTAATGAAGTTTGGGCAAACTTAGATTTTAAAAAAGCATCACAATTACCACTACACCTATATATTAATCATTGTTGTTGCTGTTTATTTGCTAAGTCATGTCCAATTCTTTTGTGACCTCATGGACTACAGCCATGGGGCTATACAGGCTCCTCTGTTCATGGAATTTCCCAGGCAAGAATACTGAGTGGGTTGCCATTTCCTTCTCTAGGGGATCTTCCTGTCCCAGGCATCAAACCCACATCTCTTGCATTGGCAGGTAGGTTCTTTACCACTGAGCCACCAGTGAAGCCCTATATTTATGGTGGTGGTGGTTTAGTTGCTAAATATCCCTAAATGTGCACCTAGGTAGAAAATAATAAAGGATCTTTTAAACTTTAACATCTAAAGGCTAGTCAAAATTGCTCTGAATGTTAATAACAAATCACACAGAGCAGAACTCTAGCTCTGTTTCAGCCCAACACTTGGGCTGAATTTGCAGAAGCTACAAATTTCCTACAATCTAGAATTTCTGTTCTTTAGTTTTGACTATACTAGAAAAATTAATAATTAAGCAATCTGCAGGATAAATGAACAGCTCTACTTGAAAATCACAAAGTAGAATGTCACTATAATGAGATTATAGCCAGAACAAAAAATTATTTCTATAAATGACCATTTATCACTGCATAGAAATAACCTCCTACAAGAATAATCATCAAATTCTAAAACCACTTAATTATTCAGAACAACTTCTTAATTAGGGTGCCTAGAAACCTTTCTTTAGCTGTGTCGTCTGCCACCATAATTAATATTAATACTATTGATCCCGTGACTAGATGGTTACTACTACTAATTTGCGACAGCTTTCATTTGTCAAGTACTAACTGCATTCTAAGCCTTAGATGTGAAGGTTTGATCAAAGTAGATGAGCCACTTAAAGCAAACATCACCTCCTGGGCAGAGTTAGTTGCTGATGGTTACATATAATTTTAAAAATTGTGGATAGTTAAAATTACCCCTGAAATTCCTTTAAATCACCCATTTAACGTAGGTAATATTTTTGTCTACTAAACCATCTTAAAAAGTCAACAAAGGCAGTTTTCCCTACAGCATTGTAACTAATCACTCTCCCGTTAAATGAGATACTAGAATAATTTGGAGGGCCATGTGTCCAGGTGAAATGTGAACAGGGTGGGTTCTTTTTAACGTCCTATAGTGATAAATCTACCCTTTCTCTCTCTTCAGGCTGGATTCTCTCTGTATAATATTTGGAATCAATCAATTTACATTTCAGGGAATTTGTAAACTTAAATGTATGTGTTTGAAATGAAAGAGTATTTACATCTTTTGAGGAACCACTGGGTTTCTTTCGCAAGGTCTAATAGCTTATTCATGACTCAAGTCAAGATCTCTGGCATTAATTTGGATGGCTGGAGACCCTGGGATTTAAACCAGTGATTAATGAGTCTTTAAACGACTGGTTGCCTATGTGCAACTCCCCAGCTCAGTACTGTCTTACTTATTTATTTTTAAACACACCTCAACAATACAATAAATCTTGCAGAGAAGGCTTTAGAAACAGAAATCACCATTTAGAATATTGATTGCCATTCCCATTGCCGTGTTCTCATAATAATTATTTAGTGATTTTGAAAAGGTAAAAGATTAGGTATGCTTTGTAGACCATGACTTTGCATATGTTTCAGTCCAGGAAGAATCTCCAAGTTCTGTCTTACTCAAAACTAACAGGGGAGGAAAGCCTTGAGCTCTGGACATCAAAAAACAAACAAACAAAAAACCCTAAAAGTTTCTGTTCTAAGTTATTGGCTTTGCTTGCATGTCTTACTCTTAGTCTCAGTTTTGATCAGAGACTCCTTCCAAACTACCATCCTTTGAAGCACTCTCCTGTTGAGTGATATAACTTTTTCAAATGATTCTGCAGCAGCATCCATCTTACCCTCCCAACAGCCAAATAGGACTCTCATTATTTTACCAAAGCAGAATATATTTAGATGAAGAGATCAATGCCATATTGATGCCATATTCACAGTATTAGATATTATATATCTGACAGGAATCAGAACCCAAATCTAGCTTCTAGTTCTGTGTTCCTTCAGTCAAGCTGAGCCCTAGAACAAATTGGTTGCCAAGTTCTTCTCTGAGTTTCTGAAGTTATCAAGAAAAATCTCCTGAGCTGTTTTGCTCTGTTCTAGATGCATATATCCAACAGCATACCTGACCTCTACTTGGTGAATAAACATCTCACTGTTGTTGCTCATTGTTCTTTACACTAAAGGGGAAGAAAAGCTTTTCCTCTGCCCTGTTAGGCTCAGTGCTGTCAGAATTGTGAATTTTAAAATGACAGATTAACAGGAGAAAAGGCATACACACTTATTAAACTTTGTTATGCACAGAGGCATCAGAGAAAGAAATGAGTACCCAAAAAAGTGGTGAGATTCAAGAGCTTTTATACTCTGTTCACAGCTTCTTCGGTGGCTCAGATGATAAAGAATCTGCCTGTAACGCAGGAGACCCAGGTTTGATCCCTGGGTCAGGAAGATTCCCTGGAGAAGAGAATGGCAACCCACTCCAGTATTCTTGCCTGGAGAATTCCATGGACAGAGGAGCCTGGCAGGCTACAGTCCATGGGGCCACAAAGAGTTGGACATGATTGAGCAATTAATACTATATATACTGTCTTAATGGGTTTGCCAGGTAGCACTAGCGGTAAAGAACCTGCCTGCCAATGCAGGAGACATAAGAGACGTCAGTTCAATTCCTGAGTCAGGAAGAGCCCCTGGAGGAGGGCATGGCAACCCACTCCAGCATTCTTGTCTGGGAAATCCCATGCTCAGAGGAGCCTGGCGGGCTACAGTACATGGGGTCGCAAAGAGTCAGAAATGACTGAGGCACTTAGCACTCATTCATGCAAACTCTCTTAATAGGGGAAAGCAAGGAACAGAAGGGCACTTCTGGAGGAACAAGTGCTTTCTTAGAAGCAAAGGGAGAAAGGGGCCTTATGGAGACACAAATGACTTTTCTGTAAAGATAACGGGACCATCAGGAGAACAGATGGGATACAGGATAGTGACAGTTCGTGACAATGTCTCTCTGGGTGTGATAATAACTTCTCTCCCAGACAGAAGATTAGAGTTGAGGAGGGCATTTATGACAATTGAGTTCTTTTGGGAGGCTCTGCTTTTAGGCAGATAAGGGATTTCAGAAGCTCAGATGCCTTTAGTACAAAATAATTCTTATGCCAAAGTGGCAAATTTTGGCCTGGCATATAATGATTCCCTTCACAGCTTTTTAAAATACAGGTTTATTGAGGCTGAACTGATTCACTGCACACATTAAAAGCATGTAAGGTGTTGAATATTAGCTTGTGTGTACATGTGTGAAACCAACACCACAACTGAGATAAGAAAACGAACTTATCTGTAACCCTCCAAAAGTTCCTTGTAACCTGTTATAATCCATTTCCTTTAGAATCAAGCAACAAAATGAATTGGTCAAAAATAAATTCAGTTAAGTCACTCGCTGAAACCCACTTGAAACCCTCCAATACCTTTTCACTGTCTTTGGAATAAAATACTTATTTGTCTGAAGGCCTTAGAAGGTTGGTGGTCATCAATGGCAACCAACCTGTCTGATGTCACCCCTTTCCCTCCACTATTTTCTCCTGCCTCCATCTCCCCACTACCACCACCCCCCAAACTCCCTGCAATCACTCCACTCTAGTATCTCCAGTTTTCTCTCAGTTTCTAGAACAAGGAAAACATATTCCTGCCTCTGTGCCTTTCCACCTATTCCTGCCTCTGGCTGTAACACTCATTCTTCGATTTTACATGACTGGTTCTTCTTCTCAATCACATCTCAGCTCAAATGCTATCAAAGAGCCATCTTAGACTTCAACATCCCTATTCCTCATCTCCAAGTCATCACTCATTCTATTTCTTTATAGCATCTCTGGGTTTGGAATTACTTATTTATATTTTTATAGGTTTATCATCTGGCTCTTCCACTGGAATGCAAACTCCTTAAGAGATATTGTTCACTCTACTCTTCTCCACTAGAACATTCTAAGTTTTCTATTCATTATCTCATTCCAAATCCATGACACCCCAATGAGAGAGGACCATTATCGTCATTGTATGAAATCAAAGAAACTGAGGCTCAGAGAGTTTAAGTAAGTTTCTCATAATTGTACAGTTAAGAAATAGTAAACCCAAGTAGCCTGGGCTACAGAACCTTCACTTCAACCTCTCTGCCCACTGCCCAAACTAATTAATTTCTCGGCTCAGTCTTACATGTATTAGACAGTGTTCATAACACCCTAATTGGGTAGTTCTGGACCACTGGTAGACTTAACTTGGTAGCTTAATTTGGCTTTCTCATCTAAAAAATAGGAATCATGCAGAATGTAATTCAGAGGAAAACCATGAGGTTAAACACGGACAGGCTAACACAGGTTAAATACTAGTAGGTCTGTGCTTCTTCAAGTGCAATCTCTGGACCATCAAAACCAGTACCATCTAGGAGTCATAAAAAAATGCATTTTTCAGTCTCATCACAAACCTAATGAATCAAAAATTTTAGGGGTGTGACCCAGAAATCTGTGATGTAATCTTTCTTCAGGAGACGGTATGCACAATAAGTGTGGAGAGTTATGGGTAGGGTGAGTTTTTTTAATTAGTATCTGGCACAAAATAAGTGAAAATAATGGGGGCTGTTGTTAATACAGCCAGAGAAATAGTCCAGTGGTATTTCTCCAGGTACATTACTGATGTTTTAGCAGGATAGTTTCTTGTTACACAGGACTGTTCCTCGCACATCAATTTTCAGCATTCTTGAATCTTCGGTGCTAAACATCAGCTACAAATACTCCAAATTTTGAGACAAACAAAATATGCCTTCCCTGAATGTCTCAAAACCACATTTTGCAGGTGAGGGACTCAGTTATATCACCAGTTAAGGACCATAACTCAGTAATCAGAATGGTCCCCTGATATGCTTCCTTGTTCGGATTATAAATGGACTTTCTGTGAAAGGGAGACGTTGGTACGCAATAGAAGAAATTTGAGTGGCAAAGCAGCACTGACATTTTGGATCCTCTGAATTGCCTATTTATCAGACTCTGCAGGGAATATAAAGATGAATTAGAAATGATTTCTGCCCTCAAGGAGTTTCAGCATAATTGGAGGAGTTAAAGTAATTGCAAAAATAATTATATCACATGGAATAGTGGAAGTCTCTAAGAAATACCAACTGATATTGGAGTTCTGAAAGAGTAACCACTAACAGCACAGGGAGCTAGGATACATTGCTTGATGAAGTTAGTATTTGAAACAATAAATAAATGCCTTTGACTAAAAGGATTTAGATTTCCTCAGTTTAATGGGAAGTAAATAATGACACTATGTCAATCTTTATGGATAAGAAGAAACTCATGTATATGAATAAAAGAGTGAGAGATACAAAGACATGAGGTGATTATGAGTTAAAAAAATCCTTTCAGAATTAATAGTCCACTGTTTCCCAAAACAAATCAACTAAGAAAGTTCTCAAAAATGCTAGCATCATCCTAGCACTTAGCATCTACCAACTCTCCACAAATTCTTATCAATAGAGATCTCCATTTCTGCTTCCCAATCAGTGAGAGGTTCCAAAGCCTTTAATCAAATACTGCCTCCTTCATCAGAGATGGAAGGAGATACTCCCAAAGAATTCTACAAGTTTACAGGGGAGCACAAATGTTTTCAGCTTTCAAAATTCTCATGCTGTTCCTAGTCTTGGTGTTACTAGAGAATTCCCAGGGAAGGTGCGGTGGGAGGAGAGGAATGAAGACAACCTGTGATGCTCATCTGGGACACAGGGGGTCTCCTTAAGGCTTGTATGGCAAAAATTATGAGCACCATGCTAATCAATTATTAATGGTGGCCTTGAAAGGACTGTGAGGCCACAGTTAGCAAGAAAGAATGCCATAAACAATTAACAATGTCTACCATGAAAAAGTGTTAACTTGTGATTAGAAACAAAGTTTGTCCCATATAATTTCTATGCAGTGGTCAAAAAAAAAAAATTGCCTTAAGCTATTTTGGATGGAATATTATTTAGTCAACAGGATAAATGAATCTGTGTTAAATTGGGGGCACTTGATATTGGAATTCTGTTGAAGTATTTGATTTCTATTTAGACACACAGACCTCTGAAACATTGTCTTCCATCTTAATAGCATGTCCTTTTCTCCATTTTGAATCAGACTAGCAGTAATAAGCTGTACTTTGTTAGTTCATTCATTCATTCAGACTGTCATTCACCTCTTGGTTACCTACTGCTGTGTAATAGATCTCTCCCAAACTTGGTCTGAATCAACAATAATCATGTTATTACCTCTCCTAGTTTCTAAGGCTCAGGAATTTTGGAAAGGCTCTGATGGGTGGTTTTGGTTCAGGGTTCTCATTTGGTTTCAAGTCAGATGGTGGCTGGAGGGAGGAGAGGATGGGGTTGGGGCAGCTGGGGGACGGATGGGTACCTCATTCTCTTCATATGGTTTCAGGGCCTCTTCAAGTGGGTTAATTTGGACTGCAAAGGCAAGATGTATCACCATGTATGACTTCGTCCCTGAAGTTACACAGTATTACTTCCACAGTATCCTATTGGATATAAGCTAAAAAATGTGCCCTCCACCCCTCCAAGATTGAAGATGTGGAGACTAATTCTCTACTTCTTGATGAAGATGTGACTAAGTTTTATTAAAAGAAAACATGGAGGCTGGGAGATACCACTGTCATAATCTTTGGAAAATATGATCAGCTATAGTCACAAATATTTGCTGAGAACCTATGATGTGCCAGGCTACAAACATATTGAGAATATATGAAGAGGACAGACAAGGTCCTTCCTCCTGTGAGGTTTATGTCCTACTGAAGGTGAGTGAAGAGATAAAAAAAAGTACACACACCAGGAAGCTCATTTGAGACAGTGATACGTAACATAAAGAATATTTAAAAATTAGAGTAATTGGGTTTAAGGAAGCTTTTTAGAGAAAGGTGGTTAGCATAGTGCTCTCTTAATCAGAGAACTTAATGGTGAGAAGAAACCAGTTACATAAACATCTTGGACGAAAGCAGATTCTAGACAGGTGGAAGAGCAAATGCATAGCATGTGAAGTAGGAAGGAGTTTGGCACGCTTGAGAAACAGCAAAATGCAGAATAGCGAGCAACAAGGAAGGTGACACAGAATGAGGTCTGAGAAGCAGACTGGGGACAGCTCAGGGAGAGCTTCAAGGGTAAGAGAAGAATGGATTTTTTTCAGTCCTCACGTAAGCTCTATGAGGGGAGATACTTACTCTACGTATTCACTTGTTGGCACCACATGACCCAGAACTCTGACACAGCTGACACTCATCAGAGATCTGTTGGACTGAGAATGAATCAAGAGCATCAAAACTCACTGAGGGAATATTTAGTGTCACACTGCCAACCCAAGGCAAGCTCCATGTGGCAGGCACATTTTCCAAGGTGAAAGAGTGGTTGAGATATCATGTCAAATCTTTAACTTAAGACTGGCTGGGCTACTCAACTGCATCTATTACCACCTAAATGAAGATGCACAAGTGGGAATTAATTACAATATGTCTTGCCCTGCTCCTGAATAATTAAATATTTTATTGTGATGTTACAATCTGAATTTATTATCCTTTGCTGGGGAACAAAATTAAACATAATGAGGGCTGTTAGTCTCCTCACAGTTCTGCTTGTATCCTGTATCTTATATCATTTTTACCACTTTGATTAATGAGTTTAATTTACTCTGACTGTAGTATGTGGCACTCAGTGGGGTGGGGGGAGGTGAGACTATTAAAATCCTTTTAATTATACTAATAATGCCAAATCTGCATGTGTTAACAAGGGTGCACCATTAATTAGCTTTTGGAGGTGGTTTCTGGGAAGGTAGCAGAGTAGCTTTAAAATCGCCTCGGTGATACCAGGAGATCTATTAAGCTGACAAACAGAGTGTGACATTACATATTCCCTCACGATGAAGAGCCTTTGGTATCTCAAGGTGTAGAAAATCGCACATGATAGATGGACATATCCTTAACTTGCTGTGTGGGATGACTTCTGCTTACCCCTCCAGGTCCACTGTTCCCCCTCCTCCCTCTGCTCTCTGTCCCAGGGCTGCCCTGCATGCAACAGATCAGTGGGACTTGCAGACACTCTGCCTGTTGGTTGGATGTGGCTAATGGAAGCTCAGCAGGAGATGGGGGTATTTATTCCTTGGCTTTCCCTGGACCTACACCCACTTTAGCTCAAGACAACTCTCCTTACTCATCTTTCTCCTTCTGGTTCTGCTAACATCTTTCTATTTTGGTCCCCTTTCAATCTAGAAGAGGTAATAGCATTCCCTCCACTCCTGGTCCAGGTCCTTACACCCCTCTATGACTCTCCCAGACCCTATCCCCATCTTTGTAAATAGTGCCTTTGAAAATGGACCCTCCCTGAAATAGCCTGCTTTGAGTGTACTGTTTCCTGTTGGAACTCTAATTGCTGCCCTCTTGTTAATTCCAGTGTTTAATATATTATAATTCTGTAAAAGTTTCATTAAAATTGACTGCATCATTCAAACAGGTTTCCATATTCTGTTTTTAAGATGAGATAGGATTATATTGAAAGGATTATGCTTTTTCATATGGCCTTCCCAGGTGGCTCAGTGGTAAAGAATCCCCCTGCCAATGTAGGAGATACAAGTTTGATCCCTGGGTTGGGAAGATCACCTGGAGGATTAAATGGTAACCTCATTTCTCTGTCAATATTTGTTTTGAGAAAAACCTAGAGTATTTTGGATGGCGGGTAGGTGGGAAACAATCTTTAACAGCTGAAACAAGTGCTTCTAAAAATAAACCATTTTTTAAAAATTATATATTTCCAACATATATGAAATAAATATAATGTGGTCAACAAATTTTCTCCTGGGTCACTATTTTAAAACCGCACATCAGTTACTCTCTAAGAGATGAATCCACAGGCTTCAATGTTTATGTGAAGAAGTAAATATTAGAAATCTATATTCATACAAAAATCCATGTACAGTATACACCTGCACTTATTTAAAAAAATTTTCTTCTAGAATTCCAATTATTTGAGGAGAAATAGGTGATGAAGCTTCTTAGCACCAAATTCTAAAACTTAGTCACAAATTTCTTTTTGTGTTTGCTAGAGAGAAGTTGACACAGGAATCTCTGCAAGGAGAGTCCTTAGGCCCTGGTCTCCTTTGCCTGACCTTCCACTCTCATGCTCACAACTTTCTTCTCCTCCAGGTAAGAGGTTTCAGTGAGTTCCTTGTGTCTCAGCTGAAGGAGTGGCGAAGCCTGCTAGTCCACCCAGCACTCTTTCTCCCCTTAACACTTGCTAACCGATTTTACTGGGATTGGAAATGAATCTGGCCCCATAATGAGTTTTGGCCACTGAGATGTAAGCAGAAGTTATTGACTAGGGTTTATGGAAAATATACTTTAAATGTATGTACCCTTGTCTTTCTACTTCCCACCTGGAAATTAATGGCTGGAACTCCAAGAACCATTTTTGAAATGTTACCCTGCAAATAGATGCCATATATAAAGTAGAAGGGGCAGGAGGAAAGGAAACACGCTAGGACACGAATGGAGTCATGGATCTGCAGCAGCAGCCCTGGGTAACTCACCGCTCACTATGTCAACAGCTCTCCTGTGGAACCCACTGTTACTGTACCTTAATGAAACACCTAAATAACACCCAGAGGAAACCACCCTGGGTACCATTTGTGCCATCCTCAAGAGGAGACTGGCTTCTTTTATGATTAAGACAAACTTCTGAAATATAGGTTTAGACAAGCTTTCGCTCCTGAAGTGGGGCTAGAGTATAGACATAACCTTATTTTTGTACTAACCAGAATAGAAAATTTATCGATTCTCAGGATCCCCCTGTAAATTTCTGTGTTTAGATCTTTCTCCAGGTTCTTGATATACTTTTTCACTCTAAGGTTTATTTCATATGATTTGTAATTTTTTTCAATAGTCTTGCTAAAGATGACATACTATGTTGGGTTCTTTATAGACTAGTATGTATGATTCTACTTCTTTTTGAAGTAGAAACTCACAACCTACCCTGCTATACTGTGAATCCATGAGAGCATGGACCATGTGTATTTTTTTCCCCAAGTACCAGGTATCGCCACCTTAATAGACAAATGTTGAGACAGTGAATGAATAAAAGAAGAGGTCAATGAAAAAAAGAAAAGAAAAGAGGTCAGAATAGAGAGGCTTTTTAAAGGTTGAAGCAATGAGGGAAACTATAAAAGAGAATTTAATTTTGTCCAAGTGGGGGCTAGTAGGGAAGGAGCTACTAACTAAATCCCGTGTGTTGTGCAGTGAAGAAGTTAGGAGTTTGGGGACCAGGAGACAATGTCTATGAACTCTATTTTGTCTTGTTCCAGAAGCCAAACTGGAAAAGAAGCCAAGTGTTTAATAGTTTAAGTACTCTGGGGTGACAAAGACCTCAAGTGGGAGGAATGACCTCAAGAATCCCAAACAATCTCTAAATTCCAGTCAAGGGTATTTAAGCTCATCACAACCAGAACAACAAAGCCATTTTTGGTCACTCTTTAGTTAACAAATAACTCTGATCAGTAGGTAGGAAGAGTGGGGAAACGTGCACCGCGTAACTCATTTCACAACTGTGTCCATGACCTTAGCCCCTCTGGCCCCTCTGCTAAGATGTGCTAATTCCCATTAATACGGTGCTCCCAAACCTAGCACCCAGGCACCCCTGGAGAGCGTCTCCTGGGTTTGACAGTTGTGCCTTTAAGCATTCTTGCCCTTCTGGTTCCTTGTTCCGCTGGCTCACTTATAACAAGTATTATGTAATCATTTGACCCTGAGCCAAGGACACAGGCCTGCGGAGGCCCCAGTTGATGTGGGAGCAAAGCTTTTAGCTTGTGAGGCTGAGGGTGCTGGGCTAAGCAGTATCCTAGGGCTTACAGATGTTACTCTTGGGCAGTTATTCTGTTACATTCTTTTCCTAAGAGGTGGACAAGTCTTTGCAGATAAAGCAGTTACTTGTACACCCCAGTTTCACATGGGCTTGTTTATAACATACCACCAAAATGTGTTTCCCATGGAATCCTGAGATTCACAGGGGGCTTACGTGGTGATGGATGTGTTCCTCTTGTCTAGCGCTCTGAGCCACTCTGTGATTTGTATGAATTTGCTTTGCTCTCCGGTAATAAAATCAAATCTACAACTGGTCAGATTTTCTTTTCTTACAGGAGGAACGCTTATATTTATTATTCTGTGCCTGGTGCCAGGTAATGAGTAGACTGGCTCTAGCAGGTTGGCAGGAAGACAGACGGTGCAGTGTAAAGGACACTGAAATAAAAGCAAGGATACCTGCATTCTGGCATTTCCTCTACCATCACCAGGTTCCTGATGCTGAGATAATGCTCAAACAACTTCTCTTTGGAGAAAATCTCCCTGGCTTCACCGCATCCTCCCGTATCTCCAGGGTTTTCACCCTTCTCCTCTCTGCTCCTGTATTTCCCTGAGTTTTACCTGATGAAGCTTTGCTTCAGATAATAAAGCAAACAAAACAATAAAGGTCTGACCTTGAAACAATTTTAAAGTGCCTACACACTGGAAGGTGGAATGAGGATATAAACATTCCCCGCCCAAAAGGAGTATTTCTCATCAGCTCCCGGTTAGAATATCACGTCTTCCATCAATACCACCCTATTTGGATAACTCTCTTTTTGTTGTTTAAGCCCAGTTGTTTCTGCATTCCCCTATTCCTTGCCTTCCCTGGTTTGTGAAGGTCAGTCGTGACTAAGTTGCCATCTTAATACTGGGGGAAAGATGTTGAGTATGATTCTGGCTATTGTCCATCCTCATTCTTTACTGGCCTCCACGGAGACGCCCCCTGTTCTGCTGGTCCCTGGCGATCCTAGACAGGTGTCTGCTGAGGTGCACCTGGCCCTGCCTGTTCTCTGGAGCTGGAGTCCACGACACCCTTCTGCAGCCCTCACGTGATGTTACTAGACTCAGAGCAGTAGATCAGAAGTGCATGTGACACCTATGACCATGGCAATGAATTTGGATACTCTTTCTTTCTAATATAAATATGTTCTTCCTATTCAAAAGATGGCTTCTTATATGTTTGGCCTCTTCAACGTCCATCAACAACTCTTACCAACAGATTTTGCTTATCTGCATAGCAACAAACTCAATTTGCTTATACCTGTGAATCATGAATATGCTTATGAACAAGTATGTTTTGTTCATTTAAAATCTGACCCTTTATATCCACTAAGCCCTATATATGGAAGGAACAAGATTGGTAACTGTTCTTTAATAAAATGTTTAAATACTTAAACATGTTAATATTTTATTAGTAAACTTTAGAGTATATTCTACTCTAGGTGCAGATAATTATATCTATTATTGTTGCTTTTAAATAGACTAACTAGGACTTCAAAAGAAAACCTCAAGATACTTTAAGTCCTGTTTTTCAACTTGTTTTACAAAGAAAAATAGATTTCATTCGCATAATCTAGTAGTCATATTTAATTATACATATCTACATTTCAAAGAACATATTTGCCTTGAGCCAGGGAAAACAGAATCTCAACACAGTTCATATTGAATGTGTGCATCCTAGAACACCACATAGAAGCTGACATATGCATTGGAATTATTCATACCACTTGTATACTTTAGGGGATGAACACCTTGAAGATAAACTCAGAATTTTATGAATAGTAAGTCAAATCTTGATTTTCTTTTTGCAATAACTGAAAGCAGAGGGGTAAATAATTCAAAACAGCAAATAATCTAAAAATAACTTAAACTTAATTATGAAATATGTTACACATCTAACCCATTCCAGATGCAGCTAATGATGTTTTACCCAAATTCATAGTGAAACTGATTTAGATACTTATTAGTGTGGGGCAAGCTATGGAATCAGGTAAGAATGTCTGGAATAAGATACAAAGACAAAGTAGATTCAAAATTCAGATACAATTCCATTGCTTTTTAACTTCCCAGCAAGCCTATTATTTTAAAGAATCATACTTTTCACATCATTCTCAGAGGACAGGTCTGTTTTGTTTGTCTCAGATGTAAGCAACTCACATGTTAAAAGTCACAAAATGCAGTCAAACACTTGCATTTATTTTATCAGTCCATATTCACAATTGGGCTTTCCCAAGTGGCTCAGTGGTAAAGAACCACCTGCCAATTCAGGAGACACAGGTTCAGTCCCTGGGTTGGGAAGATATCCTGGAGGAGGGCATGGCAACCTACTCATACTTCTTGCTTGGAGAATCCCATGGACAGACAGAGAAGCCTGGCAGGTTGCAGTCCACAGGGTCACAGAGTCGGACACGATGGAAGCGAAATAGCACACAGGCATGAATGCATGGATACACAATTAGCCCACCAGTATACTCAACCAAATTTGACAATTTGGACTTGACCGAAATGACCTATAGTTTCCCAACTTTGTGTTACATGACTTTCTTTGCCAGACACACTTCCTCTGCTCTTGTCACAGAATTCAAATCAGGAGGGTATGACAGAAATGGTTTTTGAGGTTTGAAGTCTGACAGAAACTACAAAACAAAAACAAAAACAAACCCAGCAATAGCAACCAATAATAATTGAGCATGCCTTTCTCACTCCTCGGACATCATGGAGGCTGCTCTTGGTTGGGGGTGTCCCTCACCTAAGGCAGGATGATGGTGGCCACAAAGAAAATGAAAAAGTCACTGGAGTCAATCAACCCTAGGCTCCAACTGCTTATGAAAAGTGGAAAGTATGTGCTGGGGTACAAGCAGACTGAGAATGAGCAGACAAGGCAAAGCGAAACTGGTTATACTCGCCGACAACTGCCCAGCCTTGAGGAAATCTGATATAGAGTATTACGCCATGTTGGCCAAAACTGGTGTCCATCACTACAGTAGCAATAATGTTGAATTGGGCACAGCATGTGGAAAATACTACAGAGTATGCACACTGGCTATCACTGATCCAGGTGATTCTGATATCATTAGAAGCATGCCAGAACAGACTGGTGAAAAGTAAATCTTGTGTAATTTTCCTTAATAAAACTGACTGGAGATGGTTTTTCAAAAAAAATAATAATAATTGAGCCCTTCCTCTATGACAATAATCACAGCAAGAGTCCGACATGTGTCCTCCCGTGACACTTTGAATTGTGTTAAGGTTTGGAAACTGTCAGAAATATTTAAGGCCCTGCAGAGCAAAGACAAACTGAGCTTGTCTCAAAACACCAAAAAGTACACGACACTCTTATACTCTGGGAAATCAAAGACTCAGAGCAAGGCAGAAAGAGAAATAATGATGTTAACAAAAAGAGCTAAAGTAAATAAATAAGGTGCAATTTATAAGCTATCACTGTCTTCCACATTTGCCTTGTTTTGTGATATCATGCCAGTACTAAAGCGAGTTTTACAAACCTTACAGTCAACATAAGCATTGAAATTAAGAGTAACACACTTCAGATGGATTAAGCTCAGTTTTGAGGCACAACAATTGACAATAAAGTCTTTGTTTCTTTATACTGGACATTGAAAAACACAACAAAAGGATCTGTAACTGATAAGCAAAGACAGAACACAGTCGATAAATTTTGCTAGAGACCACTGCCACTTGTTCTACCTTTATTGTCATAGTGTTTTGCTTATTCTTTCACCATGAATGTCTTTCTACTTTGTAGGTATACTGTGCATGTCTGTCTTAATCTCTCTACTAAACTCTAACCAATTTAAACTAAGAGATGGATTTATTTCTCCCTGAGAAAAAATAATGCCAAAGAAGTTAGCCCAGTGCCCTCCACACGACAGAATCTCAGTAACTACCTCTTGAACTGCACTTTGCCTGAAGATCAGAGCGACATGAAACATGTAACAGTCGTTTAAGAAACGGGGTAGCCTAATGGTCTACAGCAAACTGCCTGGGTTCAAACCCTGGCTCTGACACTTAAAGCTGTTTAATCTTGTATAAATATCCCTTTGCCTCATTTTCTTCATAAGGAGAATTGTAAAAATGCTACTGAGTATTAAAAATGTCAATATATATATAATACTTCAAACATGCCTGGCATACATGTAATTATTACTATTATATCATTCTTAATTTAGTTGTCCATGAAAATTATATTGGATTGAGGTTCCAAAGGAAGAGGAGACAATAAAAATGTTTCATGCATCATGAAGGCTATTGTTTGCAAGAGATTACAAATTATATCTTTCTCTTTCTTCTGTTTAAGGTAAAATATGGGCAACCCACTATGGAAATGTCATCTCCTACTCTCTACACAGAGAGTTCCTAATTCATCCCCCTCTAAAATACTCATTACTTAAGCACATTAAACAGACAGAACTTGTGGAAAAAGGACAAAGTATGTTTTGCTTCTCAAGATGACTGTTTTTGTTGGGTGTTTCTTCTGATTTCAACTTCAGTTTGGGCTCCAAGAGCCAGGAAAGTTTTGTGGTTGGTGTCTGATAAATGACAGAAAATAAATACAGTGGATAATCTATCTCACCAGGCAGCAGAGAACCAAGACAATTTAATAAGGCCTCAGCCTGGCTGATTAACAGTCTATAAATCACTATTTTGCTTCTTTTGCTGATGAGTAATAAGATGCTAGCATCACTTTGAGAAGCCAAAGAATAGCAGGTGTTCCACAAACAGGTCAATGTGACTTTCTTCATCAAGACTTTTCTTCCCTCGTCTATCCTTGTCTCTCCTAAGCTCCCATTTTACTACACTTCTTAACATCTTTGAGGATCACCGAGGTGTCCAAAGGACCAAGTTCATCCTTCTTCTCTAACTCCTCCTTGACTAAAGGCCTTGCTCAGCTTAAACAGTTAATTTACTGTAAATATTCCTTAGTGGAGCTCTTAACATACTGCACTAAATCTTTAGCAGATCAAGCAGACCAAAAAAATAAGGATACAGAAAAAAGGAGAAACAATAAATAATTTTGGTTTTATAGCTATGCATTAAAATTTAGTCCCTAGAGAGACTGCACATTTTTATAAGGCCACAAAGAAGGACATCTCAACAAAATCCTCAAGTAAATTGTTCATGTTTTTCAGATTAGCAGAGAGGAAAGTAGGTAACAGAGGCCAGCGTGATTAAATTTTGAAAGGGCCTGCCTATGTCAGTGTAGAGCAAAGTCCCCCAAAACAGTGCTTGGGAAGTGAGAATGAATATACGATATAATCAATAGTTTATGGAGGAGGACAATGGCAAGATGGCAACATCATTTGATTATCTTCCCTATGAGTCTTGGGGACAAAGATTAATGTTTCAGTTGCAAAGTTCCTGTTATTTTCTCTAGCATCTATTCATCTTAGTTTTAATAAACATTGTATCAATATATTACTTTAAAAACTGGTAGAAGGTGCCACTTTAGGCAAGTTTACTCTAGTGGAACTCTTGGTCCATCAGCCCTTCCACTTCCAGCCATGAATCTGGGTCACTTCTAAAAATTCTGAGAGAAGAGGAACAAGGCAAAACACATCTAAGAGCTGGGTTGGCAGACTCATGGAAATGAAATATTGCTGAGCAGAGCTATTTGGTAATTACAGGCCATTCAAATACTTCCTCTCAGCCCTGGAAAAGTGACAATGATTAAGTTGGGGTTTGCCCTCAATGTGGTAGAAAAGAAAAGAGAATGCAAAAACAAAAACAAAAAAACAAGGAAATACAATCTAATCCAGAAACGGTTATAGAAATAGTACAGTACCAGGAAGGGAATGCCAGTTAGTGGGGAATAAGAGGTAGGGAAAGGGGTTATGAGGGATACAGAAAAGAGGCAACGTTTTAGCTGGTCCAGGGAGAGAAGGGTAATAAGACGGTCCTGATTGAGGGCGTTAAGTCATGCAAACAAGAAAGAACACAGTCCATGGACAGTCTGGGGAACTCTAAGGACCTCCAAAGTGAGTAACTCAGCAATCAGTGATAGTATGGCATATTTTTTATTAAAAGAATATATATATATATATATATATATACACATATATAATGTTTGTCCTAATGCTTCTATAATACTCAGAGGAAACAACCTAAACCCTTTCTCTTAACACATCTCAGCAAAAGCAATCTGCTTCTAAGATTGTTTTTTTTCCAAACTCAATGGCAGAAACATCACATATATACCAAAACTCTTCAAGTTTATTTAGGAGAGGGAGCCTTTGTTTTCCTCTCCTGTTTATCATAACATTCCTAGTTGTGTCCTTTTATCTCATGAAAGGAAACGTCTTGTGCTGACAAAAGTAATACATGTGCTGTGCTGTGGTTGGTTGCTTGGCCCTGCCCGACTCTCTGCGACCACATGGACTGCAGCCCACCAGCCTCCTCTGTCCATGGGATTCTCCAGGCAAGAATTCTAGAGTGGGTTGCTATGTCCTCCTCCAGAGGATCGTCCCAACCCAGGGATCAGTTCCAGGTCTCCCACATTGCAGGCAGATTCTTTACCATCTGAGCCACTAGGGAAGTGCAAAATAATTCGTAGTTTCTAGGAAAATATAGCATAAAATAAAAAAAATAAAATCTAGAGTCAGTCATGTCTTTATCACCCAAAGATAATCACTCTTAATATCATGGTATATATCATCAAATGTTATTTTCTGTATAAACTTAATGTATTTATTTTTAAAACTTAAAAATCATAAACATTAAACATACATATGTAAGAACCTTCTATGTCCTATCATCACTGCACTGTCTTTCACAATATTATTAATTTTGCATAGGGTTTTACAGTACAGGGCTTCCCTTGTGGCTCACCTGGTAAAAAATCTGCCTGCAATGCAGGAGACCTGGGTTCAACTGCTGGTTTGAGAAGATCCCCTAGAGCAGGGAAAGGCTACCCACTCCAGTATTCTGTTTTCAGTATTCCATTAACCTGTTCATGACCATCTCAGAATGCTTCCACCTTTCACTGCCTTTGACCACTTTTTGACAAATGAGAACTTCTGTGGCCTTCCTCTTCTTGGATGTAAAACCTCTCAGGGTCTACGAATGTAAGGCAGTCTGGGCCTCCTCTGTAGGGGACCTAAGAAATTAGTCTACTTAACTGAGCCTGCAGAACGTGAATGTGGAGCGTGGCAGCTTTCGCTGCATGACAAGCAGTGTCTGTGAGCAAAGAGGCTGTAACTGGCATATGTGATCTACCAACTAAAGTGTCTTAAGGTGGGGAAAACCCCTCCCTATCAACCGATTCTTTCTTTCTTTTCATACAAAAAAATATAGGCTTTCTGGCTGGGCATGGTGCTCCTTTGATCTGATTTTTATTACATGGCAGCTGCTGGCTTTTCTGAACTATAAATGCCTGTGACTCTTTCCCCAGCAGTAAGATAACCATTGTCCTCTGGGAAACTTTAAAAAGAAATTCAGATTATATGAAGAGCAGTGTGAAGCAATACTTGGCTATAAGAATCCTCTTACTAGCTAAAGCATTTCAGAAAATGCTAAGCTGAGTTAAAACAACCTGAGCAGAGTTAAATAAATAATGATAGCTATGAGAGAGACAGGCTAGAGGCATGTCATCTCAGCTCACTCAGAAAAGAGAGGAAATGTTGCTCATAGGAAAAAGACTCCTATATTAAGAAAATTTAAATTAAAGAAGAGAAAAATGTATGAAGTTGGAAGAGTATGCTTGGAAAAGAGGATATGTAATTTTAAACAATGTTACACAATGGGGTCTGATGAATGGGAGCAGATGCAATTGTGTGAGCAGCTCTGGGTTAGACCAGGGATCCGCAAACTTCCTCCTAAGAGCTAGATAGTAAGTATTTTAGGTTTGACAGGTCAATCTCTCTCCCTAGACTACTCATCGTTATAAGAAAAAAATAGCTGTCTCCATGTTCCAATAAAGCTCTATTTATAAAATTTGATGGCAAGGTGGAGACTGCCCATGGGCCATAATTTTTAGACCTTTGGTTTAAATGATCAAAATGGTTGCAGCTCTCAACCTTCCTTTCCTTTCTCTATGAAATGGAAATCATATTTTCTCAGTTTTGGTTGTTCTAAGAGTTAATTGGGGCTTCCCAGGTGGTGCAGTGGTAAAGAATCCACCTGCCAGTGCAGGAGATACAAGAGATGTGGGTTCAATCCCTGGGTTAGGAAGATCCCCTGGAGAAGGAAATGGCAACCTATTGCAGTGTTCTTGCCTGGAAAATTCCAAGGATAGAGGAGCCTGGTGGGCTGCAGTCTAGGAGCTCACAAAAAGCTGGATACAATTGAGCGCATGCACACACATACACACACACATGGATTAATTAACAATCATGAGAGATCCCAATCTAGCACCTGGCCCCAAATTTACACTCAAATGTTAACCAGCAGCCTCCCCACCCCCACACAGACCTTTTCCAAGTTAGTGATCATTATTCACAAGGGAGCATTGTCTCAGATAATTACACATACAAATTAAAGACAGAAAAGCAAGGAGAACAGAGTGACATGATAAATAGAAGGCAGTTATTGATTTTGGTTGTGGTTTTTCTATACATACAACTCCAGACAAATCACTGAAAAGCACTGTCTTGCAAATTGAAGAAATAGAGCAAAGTGCAACTGCAAAAACAAGTTGAATCTAGTTGATATATAATTTCCATAAAAATAAGTCTGTTTCCTCCTTGTCTTTTTGAGCTTTTCTTTTATATATATATATAATTAGAGAATAATTACAACAGTGTGATGATTTTTGCCATACATCAACATGAACTGGCATTAGGTGTACGTATGTTCCCTCCCTCTTGAACTTCCCTGCCACTGCCTTTCCTATCTTACCCCTCTAGGTTGTCACAGAGCACTAGCTTTGGGTTTCTTGTGTCCTACATCACACTCCCACTGGCTAGCTGTCTATTTTACATATGGTAATATATACATTTCAATGCAATTCTCTCATATTATCCCACCCTCTCTTTCCCTGACTGTGTCCAAAATGTCTCTGCCTCCTTTGCTGCCCTGTAGGTAGGATCATCAGTACCATCTTTCTAGACTCCATATATATGTGTTAATATATGATATTTGTCTTTCTCTTTCTGACTTACTTCACTCTGTACACAAACCTTTAAAAATACGCTCAAGAAATGGAATTTCTTGGTATGGAGGAAAAGTGTAAAATATTTTATTTAAGATTATTAATTTTAGTCAGAATAACACCTTTTATTTCAATCGGAAGTGGAGTCACAATAGTTTTACTTTAGGATGTTCTCGACTGCCTCTCTAGAGAGCACCACTAAAGAGTTTTTGAAATGCTTTTAAATGAGATCATTTTATTTTACACAAGGTTCCTTGTAAAAATTATTGTCTTTCTGTACATCTAATTAAAATAAAGATGTAATAAAGAATTTACCATTTTAATTAAGGCATATTTTTTAAAGCAATTACTGTGTCATTAATAATTCTTTAACCGACTTTCTTGCACAAAATGAATAACATTTTTACACCATGAAGAATCAATACACATTACTCACTTACATTAACAAAGCTACACAACCCAAATGAGTCTTCATTAAATTATTTCTCCTGTAAACTAGAGGAGTTTGGAGAATCAAGAGCTATTAATAACCTAGTGGAACTTCATTTAAAAGGGAGAAATTTTATCCAGGACTAGATACTTGTATCAGAACATTTAATTGCAGAGCTAAGTAATATCACATGGAAACAGATTAATAAATTCCATAAGAAGAACTGAGGAAAGACAGCTACCATCAAGGTTTTACAGTATAAATGATTCACTACTCTATTTGAAACATTACCATCTTACATTTTTGTCATGAATTTGTGATTAAGGTTTTCCCACCACCACTCTTTTCCCTGTCCTGCTCCCTTCCCCCACACACATGTCTGGGTTGCCTTTCAGACAAATGGGCGTCCAGGGGACATGGAGACCAGTGACTTTACAATGCAATCATTAGGGCAATCTTAAGGAGTGTGTTTTCAGAGGTTAGTATTTTCTATAATTTCTTCTAATATTATTATTGTAGGAAAATCTAGAAAAGACAAAACTAAAAATACTCAAAAAAATTTTTTGGTATTTCTTTTTGTATTGTTTAGTTTTTTTAGTAAAAAGAAGAAGGCTATGCTGTAAAAAAAAATCATTAAGAGGGAAAAAATATATGGCACTTTTAATTTTATCCACTTTACCCCCAGTTGATAATGTAGAGGCTGATGTGGACCCCTCTACGTAAAATCAAAAGGCCCAAGGTTACACAATATCCAGTCCCACTGGGGAAAAACTGTGTAAGGGACTGAATGAGCAAATGCGTAAGTGCAATAGTGACTTTGGGTCCTTGTTCTGTCTGAGTTGTTTTCTGAGCCCATCAAGGTAACAGATGTTAGAAAGGACATTAACCCAAGTTCTTGTTGGGTCATTTGGTAAAGCTCTCAGTCAGCATGGTCAGTTTTGATGAACGGTAAGTAATGATGATGAAATTAAGACCAGTAGTAAAGCCAACAAATCATCAAGCCAGACTGTGAACTTATGGATAAGTGAGCTGGTCCTGGGGCCTTGTGACCAACTTGCTCCAGCAGTATTATAAGAATTTAGATAGTATTTGTGAATTGTGCACCAGATTTTCAAGAAAAATTATTAGTTGGCAGATTTGTGCTAAATTATCTCAGTTCTCACAACTAGGCCAGAAAGAAGCCTACTGGGGTGGAGGGGAGTGGACAGGTCCACAGCCACCTGGCCTTTAAAAGATTTACTGAAAATATAAATTATCCATAATTTTTCTCAGAACTATTTGGTTTTCTTTTTTAATATTTAAAATTTTTATCCATCAGAAATAAGTAGTATTAAGTTCTTGATATAGCAGAGTACATGTATAATTTATAATAAAATTAACTTCAGTGACCCTCAAGGAAATGTTTTTCAGTACCCCTCCTACCATGGCTACTACAATCAATTCTTTTGTTCTCAGAAGGACATGAATTTATATTTCACAGAAGAAACACAAATAATTGACACACTTATGGAAATATTTAGATATTTATTATCAATGCCAAAAAATTCCTTTGTTCATTAGTTAAAATAAAAAAACAACAGCAATGCTGACTTGGGTATGTTGAGACAGGTACTCTTATCCTGAATAGTGGGAATGTGAATTATTTTCTGTAAAGCAATCTGGCAATATATTGCCAAAGCTTAGAAAAGTTAATAGTCTCTGATCTAGTAATTTCATTTTAGAAAATCTACCCTATGAAAGTAGTGGCTTGGTATTAATATTTTGACAAAGAAGTTTGTGGATATTCATCTCAGAGTTATTCTTGGTAGTAAAATATTACCAAAAATATCTCTCAACAAAAATTTGATTAAACTATCACATATTTACCCCTGGGATGTTACACGGCTACTCTGATGGTGTTTTTGGAGCATTTTTAATAACATGGGACAACTGTTTTAATATGATGATGAATAAAAAATAGCATATATACTTTCATCTTCAGTAGGCACAGAAAAACGACTTGAAGGAAATATACTATATTATCAATTATTTCTTGAGAGGTAAAATTATGGTTAATATTTATTTTCTGCTTTATATTTTTCTGCATTCATTTTTACCACAATGACAATGGATTTTTATTTTAATTATATGTATGCTGGTGTGCAGGTGTGTCTGACTCTTTACAACCCCATGGACTGTAGCCTTCCAGTCTCCTCTGTTCAAGGAATTTTCTTGGCAAGAATATTGGAGCAGGTTCCCATTTCCTACTCCAGAGGGTCTTTCCAACCCAGGGACCAAACTCTTGTCTTTTAAGTCTCCTGAATTGTCAGGCAGATTCTTTACACTGTACCACCTGGGAAGCCCCATTTTAATTATAAGGAAGAACTACAATATAAAATATTCTGGGTCTCAAACTGAACAAAAAAAAGCAAGGTTACTTACCAAAAAATCAGCTTAACCACAACTTTTCCTCTCTTGGTCTGTTACATGTAACATTATTACTGTTTTGCTGCCAAATCCAGCATTATTTCTCTCATTAATAACTTGATGAATATGAAATGAGTTTATAAACTAATTATGTAAAACTCATTACTGCCTAACAGACATAAAAATAACATTAACTCAGAAAAGCATCTATTTTGCACTGACAACCCTGATGATCATATGGCCTAGAAAAATGAAGCTCCCATCATTTAAATTTGCCAAATCTCACCAGAAACTTAGTCACTTCATCATTAGGCAATATGGTCTCTTGGTTGGTTAAGATCATTAAACTTATTGAGAAAAGATTGGTTTTACCTAAAGGGGTCTAGAAGTTCAAGAACACAAATATATTTATATTCTGATCATTCAGAATTGGACTGATGACCTCAGTAAAGAATGACAAACTCTGGAAAGCATAATAATCTATTTATATGGCTGAGTACAGAATAAAATAATGGTTTATTCTGGTTAGTTCTAGATTTTAATTTGCTATGAAGTCTTAGCAAATTTATTTGAAGTGACCCTAAAGCATGCCAGAGACTTACTGTAAAAAAGTATTCCTTCTAGCAATATTTATACTGATGAAAATAGGAGAACGTTTATTTAATAATTGACCTTTTAAAATATACATTATGTTTTTATATAATGAAAACTTACGCAATCATTAAAAAAAGATGTTGAGTGAGTGAAATGCAAAAATGGAAGCAACATACACTAAGTAAAGATTGAAATCTTTATGCATATAATATATATACATGTATGCATAATTTTCCCATTCTTTTTTCTATCTATATAAATCCACATATATAGACAGATAAAGCAAAATTTTGCCCCAAATATCATCTCTAGATAATAGTATCATAGTTTTCTTTTCTTCCTTTTTATTTTCTCTTGTTTCCAATTTACTTGTGACAAAAAAAATGACCCCAAAAACTTTGCAGTCTTCTCATCCATGAACCCATTAAATAAATTATATTAATAATAAAAACAGAACTTTACTATGAATCAAACCATTGTAAATGAGGCTAATTCTCAGTAATCTTGAAGTATTTATTTATACAACTGGTGACAAAAAGCTATTTTAAAACTCTTGGTAGTTTTTCTGCTAGTGTTAGAATATTGCTCTTCCATATAGAGGAAGGGGAGCATCAGCCCTTCAAAGAGACTTTTGATTAAGAAAAGTGAAACCTTAATGGAGTGGCCAGGACCTAAACTGAGATCAGGAGGAATTAAAGTACTCTGCATGACCCTGCAAAAGTGTATGCTCCTTCTGTGTCTTTTTGTCCCTCTGAGATTCTGTTTTCCTGAGAGGTAAGCACAGAATGCACAGAAAGGGGTAGTGAGGGTGGAAAGTTTCTCTTTGCTAGTGGGATGGACAAGGCCATAGTGTGGTTATCTCAGAGGCTTCAGGATACTGAGGTTCCAAATATGTAGAACACAATCCGTGGGAGAGATGATCAGAAAATTTCCTATAAAGTCTTGGCTTTCCACTTTCCACAACTTGTAATCTATGCTGAAATGTAAGACATGTAATAAGTAACTCCTTGTCAAGGACTATTAATGAGCTAAGTTTGCAGAGGCCTGATGTTATAGAAATAACCTGAAGGATTAAAAATCACTTATATTTAGAGGGCAAGGCAGAAAAATGTGCCTCTTTTATTCTTCATCATCTGATATTATCTCCTAAATAAGGTATTATAGAAACATGTTTAGCCACAAGTAATAGAAAACCCAATTAAGAGTGGCTTAGGCAGGACAGACACATTGTATTCCATGGAACGATAGGGCAGCTACTGATACTGGTCTCCGTATTCAATGAGGTGACAAGAAACTCTGTCTCTTCCTCTCTTTCCATTCTGTCATCCACAGCATGCTAGGGTTTTGGCCTTGAATTTGCTGCCTCATAATTATATTACAAGGTGGCTGCCGGATCCTGACATTATACTTGCATTCAAAGACAGAATAAAAGGGAAAGATACAAGAGCAAAAATTTCCCCAGAACTTCCATCCTTACCACCAGCAACTTTCTATCAGATCTGTCACACAGACACCCTTGGCTGAAAGAATGGCTGAGAAACTATTTCATTTTTTCCAACCCTTCAGGCAGGTGTGTCAAGGCCAGTAGGCTTCAAAGTGACTCTTTATAGCCAAGCAAAGTCTCTCTCACTTCTTGCGGCTTTCACATTTACACAACAATTTTTCTGACATTTCTGCTTGCTCCTTTGGTTGCTCCCCACAACTGTTATAGAACATCTCTATTTTTCCATTTTGTCTGAGAAGTCCAGGTATAACAACACATAAACTTCAGTTAACTTGGAATCTTTAAACACAATGACAAATTTACTGATGATTTTGTAAATCAGAAAGTGCGAAAGGGCAGACAAAGCCCCTGGACAAGATAACATCAAAAGCTTTCTTTCTGCCATGGCAATGGGAGGATTAGAGGATGGAGCACTGCCTAATTGCAACATCGGGCCAATATTATGTTTTATCGGTATCTCTTGTTCTATTTACCTAAGAGGACATCTGCTAGAGAAATGATTCCTGGTTTTGGAAACAACAAATACTCAAGGGTTAGTCTATAACCAGTGTTTTTAACTTCTTTTTCCTTATTGTCCTCCTGAGAACCTTTTTACATATCTATTTTTTCTTAATTGCCTCCCCCATTAATTAATAGGCAAATGTACTGATTATCTGTTTATGTACTCTGTATATCTGTATGTTATACACAAAGAAAGTAAGATTTTTTTTAGCCCCCTCCAACAATGAACCAATTTTTGCTCCCCTGAGGATAATACTGTTCCCACAGAGAATGCATGTTTATATCATAAAGAATTCTACTTAGGAGAGGTGAAAGGAGAGAATTAACAGAATCATCTGAACTGACTCTTGGAGGATGGAAAGAACTTGGTTCAAGTTTATGGTCCAACAGATGGGACAGTTGGATTATAAAGAAGGCTGAGTGCCAAAAAAATTGATGCTTTTGATTTCTGGTGTTAGAGAAGACTCTCAAGAGTTTCCCAAGAGACTCTCAAGTCTCTTGGACAGCAAGGAGATCGAACCAGTCAATCCTAAAGAAAATAAACCCTGAATATACATGGGAAGGACTGAAGCTGAAGTTCCAGTACTTTGGTCACCTGATGGGAAGAGTCAACTCATTGGAAAAGACCCTGATGCTGGGAAAGACAGAAGGCAAAAGGAGAAGGGGGCGGCAGAGGATGAGATGGTTGGATGGAATCATTGACTCATTGGACACATACATGAGTTTGAGAAAACTTCAGAAGATAGTGAAGGACAAAGACACCTGGAGTGCTGCAATCCATGGGGCCACCAAGAGTCAGGAGAGACTCAGCAACTGAACAGCAACAATCCTCAAAGATATGAAAACTCTCAGGTTGTATCCTCGGGAATCTCAACGTCAGGCTTCAGAGTATAAACTGTGACATTTGATGAATTCACTAAAGGAAAGGGAAATCATCAAGTAGTGGTGATTCCGGTTTGACTGGTCACCTTCATTTTTTTACTTCTCAAAACACTCGCTTCCAAGTTAGAATAAAAGTCTACCTTAATGATCCTTTCTAGTGCAGATGAGTATCACTCTTAGTCCCTACTGGACAAAAAGAATTTAACCTGTATGGATAAACAATGACTGGGTACCTACTGAAGCAGCACTTGAAGATCTAAGAGTGCTATAAAAAATGTCTGAGTCAGGAGAAGTCTATATTAATTATCAAATGGTAACCTCTCCCCTGAGCTTCTTACCTCAAAGAAAACACCTAGAAGCTTAGGCGTGAATAAAAGTTGCTTTGTATTGTACTTTTCCTTCTGGTCATAATTAATTTTGTTGACACAAATACACAAGAGGTTAAAAAAGAGGAAGGGCACCATACTGGTGAGAAGACCAATATATTTTTGACTAATATACCAGAGAAATACACCCAAGCCACTTGGCCATGTGAAAGCAAATTTTCTAAACCTCCAAGGTCAGGAAGACCTCTGTTAAAAACAAACTAAAAGGCTATTGCATGAATGCAAATACACCCGGATCACATTATACATTTAATTTAACCAAGCTTTCAGACAAAATTATGTAATAAAAATGAACGTGAAACTCATAAAGACCATTTTCATTTGCTTTCTCTGGTATTATTTTATCCCCCTTAGAATAACTCCCACTTTGAGAAACACACACACTCACAGAACAGGATAACTTCATGAGGTGTGCTTTAAAACTAAAAGTGAAATCTGTCTTGGGAGGGGTCAATTAACACATTACAGATAGATACATTTTTTTTCTGTCTTTGGGGTGATAGATCAATAAATTTAAAAAGAGGAAACCTAGGCCGGTTTTCTTTTTCTCGTCCATTAAATATATATATGACTCTGGCTGTTTCAAATAAATTTAGAATTACCCTATTGTAATGATTGATCCTTTTTTCTCTTCTGAGGGAAACAAATCTGTGTAATGACTGTGCCATTCAAAACTCTGAAGCACCCAGCTCCTTCTTCCCAACAAAAAGAGGAAACCATTAAATAAGATGCAGTATCTTTTTACCAGAATGCAACACTTGCAAATAGAGGTACAAGTTAAAATTTCTTAAGTCAAAAGGAGGATTTTCCTAAGTTCACTTTGATAGCTTGGAGTGGATCCCAGGTGAAAGATATTAGCAGAAAAAGTGGTGAAATCCTAATTAAGCCTGTAGTTTAGCTAATATAAATGTAGCAAAGTTAACTTTAGATGGGTCAGATGTTACCATTTTAGAGGAAACTGAATTAAAGCTATGTAGGAACCAGTGTATTATCCTCATGACTTTTCTGTAAATCTTTTGAAAAATTATGCCCAAATAAAAAGTTTATCTAAAAAAGACTTTCCTCCAGTTTCCCAAACCAAGAGATTCTCCTTGATATTCCCTAGAGAGCACTATCTTTTCTGGTCACCTGAATACATCAGGAATTATTTTGCTCTTTTATCTTTTAGTACACAGCATCATTTAATACATGCTTACTGCATTCAAGTCTACAAAACGGAACAGAAAAGTTGCTCTAGACTTAGAGGTGGGAATTCTGGATTTGGATTCCTCATGAGCTGTGAGATCCTGTGCATTTCTTGTAACCCCATAGTGGCTCTTCCCCTCCACTTGAAATCTTCTCACGGCAGGAACCCACCTGTGCTTGTATCTGGACCTTTAGTAACCCACCCAGAGGAAAAAGGGTCAAGAGGGAGTTCTAGAGTCAAACTTAGTTTACACTTCCAGCTCATACACTAACCAGGTGTGTGATTTTGGGGCGAAATGTTTAACATTTCTGAGTTTCCATTTCCTCACTTGTGAAATGAACTGTTGAGATAATCGAATACGGTGATAACTGCAGAGCAAAGGTTAGCCTGCCTCTTCCACAACACAGAGCAATTCACAAGGATGTTGTTATTCTCAACTTTGAAATACTCTTCTCGTATGTATCATGTGTGAAATTGCCTTAAGTGTATTTCAAATATTACTTATTTTATCATCCTGACGATTTTATGGGTTAAGCACTACTATTATGGTTATTATGAGTTATCATCATCCTATTCTACAGATGAGGAAACAGAGGTGCAGAGACATTAACCTGCTTGCCAAGCTCATGAACACACGAAGTGGAAGGACTGAGACTTGTACCCACATGGCTGGCTCCAGGGTGTCGAGTTCTCAAACACTAAGCTATCACAGAACAGTCTGAATGGAGACCCTTGGGATCAGATACTGTCTGCCTTCACTGGGGCATCCTGAGTCTGCCCAGGAGGTGCTCGAACACACGGGGACAGGCTGGGGGAAGCACAGCAGCTCCTCGAGAGACAGGAGCTGAGTTGAACAGCCGCCCATCTGTCTCTCAGCATCCTGACATTCACCAAGGCCCTCCCACATCTTGGTCCACTGTGTTTCAAATGTTTGATTCTCATTCAAGTCTCAAAACCATCCTGCATTCCCACCAACAGTGTAAGAGGGTTCCCTTTTCTCCACACCCTCTCCAGCATTTATTGCTTGTAGACTTTTGGATAGCAGCCATCCTGACTGGCGTGTAATGGTACCTCATTGTGGTTTTGATTTGCATTTCTCTAATAATGAGTGATGTTGAGCATCTTTTCATGTGTTTGTTAGCCATCTGTATGTCTTCTTTGGAGAAATGTCTGTTTAGTTCTTTGGCCCATTTTTTGATTGGGTCAT
Source organism: Dama dama (assembly GCF_033118175.1). Lineage (NCBI taxonomy): Eukaryota > Metazoa > Chordata > Mammalia > Artiodactyla > Cervidae > Dama > Dama dama. Next base: position 39,036,063 of record NC_083704.1, on the reverse strand, counting down.
TTATTTTTCTGGAATTGAGCTTCAGGAGTTGCTTGTATATTTTTGAGATTAATCCTTTGTCTGAAGGGAACCCTCTTACACTGTTGGTGGGAATGCAAACTAGTACAGCCGCTTTGGAAAACAGTGTGGAGATTTCTTAAAAAACTGGACATAGAACTGCCATATGACCCAGCAATCCCACTTCTGGGCATACACACTGAGGAAACCAGATCTGAAAGAGACACGTGCACCCCAATGTTCATCGCAGCACTGTTTATAATAGCCAGGACATGGAAGCAACCTAGATGCCCATCAGCAGATGAATGGATAAGGAAGCTGTGGTACATATACACCATGGAATATTACTCAGCCATTAAAAAGAATTCATTTGAACCAGTCCTAATGAGATGGATGAAGCTGGAGCCCCTTATACAGAGTGAAGTAAGCCAGAAAGATAAAGAACATTACAGCATACTGACACATGTATATGGAATTTAGAAAGGTGATAACGATAACCCTATATGCAGAACAGAAAAAGAGACACAGAAATACAGAACAGACTTTTGAACTTTGTGGGAGAATGTGAGGGTGGGATATTTGAAAAGAACAGCATGTATACTATCTATGGTGAAACAGATCACCAGCCCAGGTGGGATGCACGAGACAAGTGCTCCGGCCTGGTGCACTGGGAAGACCCAGAGGAATCGGGTGGAGAGGGAGGTGGGAGGGGGGATCGGGATTGGGAATACATGTAAATCCATGGCTGATTCATATCAATGTATGACAAAACCCACTGGAAAAAAAAAAAAAAACCATCCTGTAAGTTGAACCAAAACACTTTCTTTTTCTGCCTGGAGAAATCAGAAGACACAGAGAGAGTGCTTCACTTCTCAACGTTACACAGCTAATCAGAAGGGCAGCCAGGATCAGAACCCCGGGACTCCCGCTTTCAAAAATCAGGATTTTTCCAGTATGTTTGCAGGTTCCCAAATGAGATCATTGTTGGGTCTGCATTTTTTCACAGAGTGGCTCCTTCCTTCACTTGTTAGACACCACTGTTAGATAATCTCACAGTGACCTTCCCTGACCTCCCCACATAAACTATACCCCACTCACTTGTCATGCTGTTACTCTGCTTTATTCCTCATGTGTTAGTATTTGACATCATATTGCACTGGTTTTTTTACCTTCTGTCTTCCAACTGAACTGGTAGGTTCTAAGAGGCAAGGGTCACAGTGTACCCTAGGGCCTAGAATCATACCTGATGCAGAGAACAGACTCAGAAAAAAATATTGCTGAATAAATGAATAGACATGTAGGAGATTCCAGTGATAGTTCGTTATTAACCTTATTTTGACTAGTAATATCTCCTTTTATCAGTTAGGTAACTCAGTTAAGACAAAGGTTTATTTCCTAAGATAAATCTGATAGGAAATTGAGTGAACAATGTTGGTTTCAATCAGATCAAAGCACAATTCCAAGCAACACCATTAATAACCAGGAGACTACACACTTGGGACAAGGATGTCCTCCCAGCACAAAACAGCCAGCATCACTGAGTCACCAAACATAGCCCTGGTTTTCACAGTTTCTAAATCCTCCTAAGCTCACAAACAGCCCTCTGCTGCTCATCATAAATGTGTAAATGTTCTTAATTCACCTTCCCTTTTTCCACCAGGAAACAACTGGCCTTGGTTTATTTTTTATCACTTTATTTATATGTTCACTGAAAGACCGAAGCATTGATTTTCCTGAGATAATGACAATAGGATCGATAAACCACAACGAGAAGTATCAAAGTGCAGCTTCCTCACCCCTATAGCCTGAGGCAGCTGGTGCTGCAGGCGAACAGCCTTTGCGGATACCCACCCAGCCCCGGCTATTCTGAAGGTGGTAGGAGGCACCTTTGCTTATAAACTTGGAGTAAGCTCAGGCACTTTGATGACCCAGATAACATGCCGAACACAGCCCAACTGAGAACTCTGTGGGGAGTCTGGAAGCCTAAAATAGTAAAGTCAGATTTGAGAGCTATCTCTAAATGAAGTCCACGCTAGGCACAGATATATGTGGGAGAGGCAGCAAGGGGCAGGGGGCACGCAAAGGGTTAGCTCCTTTGCTGGAAACCTGTTCTGAGTGATGGGGGTAAAGTGGAACAAGCCATTTCCCAGGTGGGTCTTACCTTTCACCTGCTTTCAGAAGCTTCCAGTTCTATTGTAGCGAAAGGGAGCCAGACAGCTCACTGATGAATGGCAGCGCTCCTTGGGCCTTGCAGATGGGTTATTTGAACAACAGGAATGTGGTCTCATTTCCTGCTGTCTCCAGAGTCCAGTGCCACCCAGGTGAGCAAGCTTCCACCCTGCAAACACACAGGCCACACAGTTCCTCTCACTTCAAACAACTATGGCATGTGTCCTAGGTTACTACAATATGACGTGCTCAGTCTGACTCTGGAAAAATCAAGCAGGGACTCTCCTAAAAACGCACACCTGGGAGCAATGGGTAGCCCTGCCCACCTGAGCTCCTAATCTCTCCACTCACCTGAGGTCCCAGCTCTAGACCTTCAGGTGATGGCCCGGGAGCTCTTGGAAACGAGATTTCCCCGTCTCACTTCATACCTACTGGTGAAGAAACGGGGCCTGGAGGGCATTAGTTAGGGTAGGAGAATCCATACCTTTATATGCTCTCAATGGATTTTAGAAGGCCGCTCAGCTACTGCACATCTGATAACCACTTTTTTTCAAAATTCCAATGGTTCCCAAACATGGCTGCCCATTATCTGAGTTATCTGAGAAGTTTTTAAATGGTATTGATGCCTGTCTCTTGCTCTAGATCACGGTTTCTGTATGTGGGAGCCACCCTGGACTCCCCCTGGTGATATCCAAGCACTTTCCCCTCTCAAGGAAAAACGTCTCCAGACATTGCCAAGTGTCCCCTGAGGGACAAAACACATGCCTCCCTCCCCTCGTGGCAGTGACGAGGCATCTTCTGTTTTCCAGCTCATCTTCACGTGCAGTATTTTGTGACTTCATTTTCCTTACATCCATACATGCCCTTTTACTCCCTGGTCACTCTGGTTGATACGCGTATCTTCAATATACACAGCACATGTGTTTTAGGAGAATCCTGAGTCCAAACCCTGAGCTCTAGGCCAGCTGGCCTGTGTATCTTATGTTACATGTTCATGGCCAAGACTTGCATTTGCATTGACTTAAAAAAACACTTCACAAAAGGGGATGGACAACTGATAATACATTACAAATGAGGTGAGATATTTTGAAAAAAATCAAATTAAAAGGACCGAATGTGGCAAAATGAACTCACTCATTTAGCATCTCTGAGTGTCTACAATGTGCCAGGGAGGGACACAAAGATGGATGCCATGGTGCAGTTTATCCCCTGGAAAGGGAGAGACAAGCAACGTGCACAATTACACACCGAGTGAGATAATTTCACACAGCCCTGAGTGCCGTGAAGGAAGCAAGAGGGTGACATGGGTGGAGAATCTTGAACAGCAGGAGGCTACTGTAGGATGTCAGAGAAGGACACAGTGGCCCTGACATTTGAGCATATCACTGGGGCTGCCACACTCTGCTGGTGACGTGAAAATTGGTGTAGTCTTATAGGAAGGTAATTTGTCAATATATGTCAGGGGTCATAATACTGTTGATTTCATCCAATCACTTAACAAATATGACATCTCTGAAGATATGCCCTGTCAATATCACCACGGGGACAGTATGCCAAGGAAATCTCCAAAACACAGAAAATAACCCAATAATTCAAAAACTTCGTAATATTTTATAAAACTAGAAGCTACTTATTTGTCAACTAAAGGGGATGGTAGGATGAATTCTGATAGGTTTACTAAAACGTGGAGAATGCTTATGACATAATGTAAAAAAAGCTATATAATATGTAGAATAGTTAACATTAACAGTTAATAGTTAACATTTAATAGTTAACATTAAAATAACAAGTTATTTTGTTAATGGTTTAACAAAATAAACCAAGGTTAAATGTGTCTATACACGTTAATTGCATATAAAACTAGATAGGTTAAGAAAGATAAAAAGAAAATTCAACAAAATAACAACAATGATTGTGTAGGAGGTGGCATTTGTTAGGGACTTTTTTACTGATTTTCCAAGTTTTTTGGTACATTTTTCAAACAAATTTCTAAAATACTACTTCCAACTTTTGATCCTGACTTTTCCTCCAATTTTTAACCTATATGACCCAAATCTGATTTCTCTTTTGAGGGTCACCTCAAATGCTACATACAAGTGGCCTTATGTGACTATCTTGACCCCAGACATAATACACTGTTTTCTGTCCACTGCTCCAAAAAACCATTTTGCCTTCCTGTTATGGGTGAAATTTTGTTCCCTCCAAATTCCTACGTTGAAGCCCCTAACCCCTAGTACCAGAATGTGACAGTGTTTGGAGACAGAGCCTTTGGAGAGGGCATTAAGTTAAAACAATATTGTGAGGGCCAGCCCAAAGCCCGTCTGACTGCTGTCCTAGCAAGAGAAGGAAATTTGGACACACAAACAGACACTAGGGATGTGAGCACAGAGGAAAGACCACACGAGGGCACTGAGAAGGCGGCCCTCTGTAAGCCCAAGAGAGAGGCCTCAGGGAAAACCAAACCTGCCGACGCCTTAGTCTTGGCCTTCAGCCCCCAGAGTTGTAAGAGAATAACTTTCTGTTGGCTTTAAACATCCAGTCTGTGCAATTTTGCCGCAGAAGCTCTAGCTGACTACTGCTATTTTAGTGTAGTTCTAACAGAATTACCAGTGGCAGTGTGCTTATCTTTCTCTTCCACTTGCTAATTTGCTGATTCAGCATTGGACTCCTTTCTAGGTAACTTTAGTGTCTTTTACAGTTCCTGGCCCATCCATGGCAGTCATTCAATAAATGCTGGCCAAAATGAATTATCTGAACTTTTTTTCCTTAACTAATTTGGGGACATAATGTCTACAGAATTTTAATAAGCAGTCTGAAAGAACATGAACTTTCAGTTATAAGGTGATTAAGTTCTGGGGATCTAATATATAACATGGTGATTATTGTTAATAATACTTTATTATAAACTTCAAAGTGTCTAAGAGAGTAGATCTTAAATGTTCTCACCACAACAAACAAAACAGCAATTATGTAAATTATGTAATGGAGGTGTTGGTTCACATTACAGCAGTGATCATTCTACAATATAGAAGTGTATCAAATAAACATGCTGCATACCTTAAACTAACACAGTGTTACATGTTGCCTGTACTTCAGTAAAGCTGCTGGAGAAGCAATTTAAATAAGCAAAGCAAAAAAACAAACAGAAAAAAAACCTAAGTAAGAAACAACTCAGCTCAAAAGAAAAATTGATATTTGTAATAACAATAACAAATAACCCACTGGTAGGCATTCTCTATAAAATATGGTCATGATCAGGAATTATTTCCACTCCAAAATAAGCACTTGTTATGCTTCAAAAGAGACTTCCCTGGTGGCTCAGACGGTAAGGCAGTAAAACCTACAATGTGGGAGACCTGGGTTCAATCCCTGGGTTGGGAAGATCTCCTGAAAAAGGAAATGGCAACCCACTCCAGTATTCTTGCCTGGAAAATCCCATGGAGGAATAGCCTGGTAGGCTACAGTCCATGGGGTCGCAGAGTCAGACATGACTGAGCGACTTTTCACCATTCACCATGCTTCAAAAACTAAGTAGCTGTGAGGTCATTAAAAATTTTGTAGTGAGTTTCAGGAACATCAAATTCTCTTTCTAATGTCTATATTAGCACCACAGATGCTAAAGGGATAATTTGGCAAATAATCTACTCTTTAATACACTGAAATCTCACTTTTGAGTATGTTCTAAATTTTGTCATAAACTTTTGAATATTATGTGTACATGATACACTTATAAACATGTTCCTTTACATTTTTCAAGCATGAAGCTGAATTCAAAGAATCGTCTTTCATCTCAGTATTTTAAAATATTTTAGATCCTTGCATTTCAAATGTAAGGTCTATGAACCAAAAGCCTTATCAGCAGGGCATTTGTTAGAATGCAGAATTTCAAACTCCACCCTGATCTACTGAATCACAGCCTGCTTTTAAGGAGTTCTCCAGATAACTGGTATGTTCATTAAATTTTGAGAAGCACTGCTCTAGAATATGGGCTCTCAAGATTAAATGACATGTTCAACCTATCTTTTCTATTTACCTGATAGATTAAAGAAGTAGTATTTTCCATAGTTACAACCAAAGCTATTGTAAAATTCTTTATATTCTTTATTTCATATTTAGGCAAAGGTAAGGACAATCAGAGTCATTTTAAATTTAGGAAGTGTATCTAGCTTAGTCTTTCCAGATTTATCTGTAACTTGGAGACAGTGTCCTAGATAAGTGAATGGATGGTATAAAGCAATCCAATGTCCTTTAAATAAGTCACAAAGTCAATAAAGAAATAGGTGAAGTACAAATAAAAAACTCTTCAGAATCTTCCTGGAAAGACAAAGAGCCAACCTAAATAAGACAGTCCAATTTAAAAACAACAGGGAAGTCCTCAGATTCAAGGGTAACAGTGAAGGTGACTGCCAGAAGTCACTTTTCTTGAGTCTGAGATTAATAAAATGCATATTAAAGAGAGTGTTGTGCTCTAATAGTAATTGTAAATAAATGTTCAAGTGGCTATGAACAAACATCACTGTGATACAGAGACACAAAATATTCATTACTCCTTCTTCCCTACCTCCAGGCCCTGATTTCACAGAAGAATTCAACTGTATTTATGGCTCATGAACAAACATAATGGTAAAAATGTTTTGTGGGTATAAATACATTTTTCCCAGGGGTTCAAACTGCATTCTAGACATTATCTCATTAATTGCTCTGTTAAATCTTTCTAATTGATTTTTATATTTTTTGAACCAGCAAGTTCACTATTGTTTGCATATGAAAGAAAGAGTTCACTTCAGTTAGAAACTGAGATCTTAAGCATTTTTGTAACTGTGATGTTATATCTCAAGTGACAAGGAGTTATTGGAGTGGCTTTAAAAGAAAGTGACCTAACACTATAATTTATTTATTTATGTATGAATTAGCCAAAAGTTCTGAGAATGTCTTGGGAAGATTGTATCAGGAATGTAAATATTTGACTAAGGTACCTTGGCTGTGTCAACCAGGAAAAATAGGTCTGAAGATTAGACATATGCAAATGTCTCATTTTGGAAAGGAAAAACAAAATGCTAGTATGCATTATTAAATAAGCTGTCTCATAAAATAATTCAGTGATCACTAGAGGCCAGTAGGGATTTGCTAAGCACAAGGTCATTCCAAACCAGCCATATCCCTGATTTTGACAGAATTACCAGTTTGGTTTTTTTTTGTTTTTAAAAAAGTGCATGGATGCCAAAAAATTCAACTAATAATACCTTTTCTTCACTGAGCACGTCCCATGTGCTACAAACTGTGGGAAGCACTTTATAAACATCATATTTAATCTTTTGAAATCCACAAGAAGGTATTATAACTGACAATTTATGCATAAGGAGGACTACTCCATAGTCATGAGGCTGTTCCCAAAGATAACCTTCCTATGGTACTACTTTCAGTAAATATGATTTGCTTGTGAAATCATAGGGTCAGTGGTCCTCCGTCTGAGGGATCTAACACTTTGTCCACAGTTTCTGTTACTACAGTATTCCAGTTTCAAGAAAAGATATTCCAAGTAAGATGATAAGACTAAGGTGTCACCACAGTGAGATACTGCCACACACCCAATAGGATGGCTATTATTTAAAAAACAAACAAACTGGAAGCAACAGGTGTTGGCAAGAATGTAAAGAAAGCGATGAAAGGTTGTGTGAGACCCATTCAAGGAAAACAAGGCTGATGGAGAAGCTGAATCAGATCAGCTTTCTCTTCTCTCTGGGGAGGAAGGCTGCATGCTGCCTAGCCCTTGTCCTCATAGAGTGCTTCCCTCTTTAAAAGTGAAGGATTGCCCTTCTCCTCATATAGCTGTCTCTCTCTATAAGGAATAGCACTAGCAGGCTAGACTTTCTCCTTATAGATTTCTCTCTCTGATCCAGTTTCTTCAAAAAGTCACTAAAATGGAAAAGTAACTTTAAAAGAGAGAGTGCTCAACAGTTAGAGAATAAGAAATGTAACAACACAAGGAAATCTGCTGACCCTGACTCTTGATTCAAATAAGACAGCAGTTAATATTTCCTAAAATGGGCTTCCCAGGTGGCTCAGTGGTAAAGAAGCCACCTGCCAATGCAGGAGACGCAGGTTCAATCGCTGGGTTGGGAAGATCCCCTGGAAGAGGAAATGGCAACACATTTCAGTATAGTTGCCTGGGAAATCCCATGGACGGAGGAACCTGACGGGCTTCAGAACACGGGTCACAAAAAGACACGACTTAGCAACTAAAACAAAACAAACAGTATTTCTTAAACAGGTGGAAAAAATCCAATGTTGACTAGCCCAAATGCTCCTAATGTTTGAATTCTAGGTACTTTGACAGGCTAATAGAGAAGATATCTTCAGGTGGAGTATGATCTGAACAATTCTAGGTTGCCCAAATCTAGGATCTCTTTTCCTATTAAAATTTGAATTTCATGTGGTCTTCCAAAAGAACCACATTTTGAAACCAACCCCAGTGCCCTGGCTAGACTGGAAGCTTCGAAAAGCACTGCCTCTCTTTCCTGGAAAGATTGACTTGTGTGGGCTTGCCAATATAAGAGATGCAGGAAACGCAGGTTCGATCTCTTGGTCAGGAAGATTCCCTTGAAGAGGAAATGGAAACCCACTCCAGTATTCTTGCCTGGATAACCCCATGGACAGAAGAGCCTGGTGGGCTACCGTACATGAGGTCATGAAAAATAATCAGACATGACCACGACTCTGAGCAACTAAGCATGTACACACATTTCATGAAAGCAAACTTGGCCACCAAGAGGCCAGGCTGGAAATGTTTTCTTTATCTAATTGTTGATTCTGGAAAAGATCTGTGCCTCACATATTGCTGTATTTTAAAAAATCAGTTAAGGACCAAAGAGTTGAACTGAAAAAATGCCAATTTTCAACCTGCAAGTGAAATAACTGATTTGGATAACAATCATCCTTGGACAAAACTACTAGATGAAAGGCAATGGATAAGACTACTAGGTGACTATTACTAAAGGTAGTAGATAAGACTACTCCTAAGGGTCAGGTTGCAGAAACTGTGAAGGGAAGGTGAGCTGAGACCTGGAAAGAATGGGAATACAGGGTGGGCTCGAGGCACTTGTTCATAGTTGTATGTGATGTATAGGGCAGTCAGTGTGGCTGTGTTTTACAGAATCTGTGCCTTATTTACAGAAATAGTGAGTGGGATGGAGCTTGCCACTTAGGGAAGACACCAAGAATTTGTTTCTGTCATGATACTCAAGGGATCTGAGTACTGTCTATGTTTCCAGAGAGAGGTAAAGATCCCTTTATCAAGTCAATTTTGTTTACTGTGCAATAAAGGCACATCTGTTCTGCCATCCCCTTCGAGAGATGAAAATGGGGGGACCCCAAATAGTGATGGGGACATGAGAATGCATTCACTAATTTAGACCTAATAAAACCAAATTAAGACTGTTTTTCTGATTAAAATTAGGAATTTTTATTAATCATGCTAGTAATTTGGTGGAAGACAGCTCTCTCTAAGTATGTTTATTTTTAACATCATTACTTACCATTTGTGAAGGGAAAGATACATAAAAATTGTTGTGTCAATTAATTAAATGAAATAAGCTCCCAGAGGGGGAAAAATTACAGAATTTTGGAGAAGAGCTTTAGTCTGTGTTGACATATATCAATATTTTAAGTGTTACATTAAAAAATGAGCCATTTAGTCAAATTAGTCAAAATTCTGAATCACTTTTTTAGTCTCAACATGTTTAAGATTTTAACTTTATAAAACCTTAAGTGTAATCTCACAGTTTGTAAACACTTCATCTTCAAGTTGAAATTCCCTTGGTCACTACCCTGCCTCTTGCTTAGATAATACTTAATTTAAGTGTTTCTGTGATAAATCCAGTTGATGTGCTTGATGGAAATTCCAGATTTTTGTTGAGACAAATAAAACTACCATTTCATGGCACCAATGTGGACAGTTTAAACATATCTTACAGGAGAAGCTGAGCTATTTCATTCATATGAATAAAACCACTCATATAATTTAATTTTAAGGAGTTCAACATTCATTTGGCTACAGTGAAAAGCTACCTAATTCTATTGTTCAGGGCCTTCTACAACCAGGTTATGGGTTTTCAATACTTTTATCCACCTTCCTGCAGCAAACCCCATGAGGCCGCCCACTCTGTCTCCACACATGCCATGCTGGCTGAACTCTTTGCCCTCCTTCCTCTCCTCTATTTGTCATACTCAGAGCATCCTTCAATTCCAACTCAAATTCTTCCCCCAGAAATCTTCACGGATGACCCAAGTCCAAAGTGAGTATTGCCTCATAAGAATTCCTAAAGCATACACTCTTGCCATGGGTCGTTTGTCATCTAATGGCTATCACCTTTAAAGTTTTATTTTGTTTTCATTAAAAACTCTACGTTTTTAATAATGCATACAATTTGGTGAGTTTGGACATACGCATAGTATTTGGGAATTAGGCAATGATGGTATCCATGTGGTGATACTATCACTACAGTCAAGATAATGTTTGTACCCATCACCTCTAACATTTCCCTCTGTCTTTGTGTGGGTGTGTGCATGTGTGTGTGGTTATACATATGTGTGCATGTGTGTAAGAACACTTAACAGGAGGTTTACTCGCTTAAATTGTCAAGTTCACAATACTGTGTTGTTAACTGTAGGCACAATGTCAAACGTGCATGCTTAGTAGCTCAGTTGTCTCCCAACTCTTTGCAACCCCAAACTCTTCTGAGACTGATTTAATTCTCTTTTAGCATAATGCTCTCCAGGTCCATCCATCTTGTTGCAAAGGGTAGGATTTCCTTCTTTCTAAGGCTGAATAATATTCCATTGTATGTGCAGGCACATTCAGTCTTATCTGACTATTTGCAACCCTGTTTACTATAGCCCGCCAGGCTCCTCTGTCCATGGAATTTTCCCAGCAACAATATTGGGGTGGGTTGCCATTTCCTTCTCCAGGGGATCTTTCCTACCCAGAGATTGAATCTAACTTTCCTGAGTCTCCTTCATTGCAGGTGGATCCTTTATGGCTGAGCCACTGGTGAAGTCCTGCATTGTATGTATATACCACATTTTCATAATCTATTTTTCTGTTGATGGACATTTGGATTGTTTCTATATCTTGGTTGTTATGAACAATACTGCAGTGAACCAGGGAGTGACTTTTGGCTTTTAAAGACATTGTTTCATCTCTAAGCTCCCAGAGGCAAGGGAAATCACTTTTAAAGTTGTATCTTCAGGATCTAGCATAATACTTGCATCTTACAATCATTTTCTCAATAATTATTTGTTGTCAAGACAGTCAGATGAATGAATAGGTCATCGAACACAACAAGGCTGCAAGGGCCAAAAGCGAGAATAAATACATAGTGATTGTGATGGTTAATTTTATATGAACTTGACTGGGTTAAGGGATGCTAGTGAAACATTATTTTGAGGAGTGTCTGTGACAGTGTTTCTGGAAGAGATTAACATTTGATTCAGTAGACTGAGTAAAAAGCGGTGCTCTCCCCAGTGTAGGCAGCCATCATCCAAACTTTTGAGCACCTGAACAAAGCAGAAAGGCAAAGAAAGGACAAATTCCTTCCCTGTCTTCTTCAGCTGGGCATGAATCTTCTCCTGCTCGCAGACATCAGAGCTCCTTGTTCTCGGGCATTCGGATTCTGGGACTGAAACCAGCAGTCCTCAGGCCTTTGACCTAGGATTGGGAATTATATTACTGTCACTGACTCGCCTAGTTCTCAGGCCTATGCACTTGGACTGAATTACCCAATAACTTTCCAAGTTCTCCAGGTTGCATATGGCATGCTGTGGAATTACTTGGCCTTTATAACTGTGTGAGCCAATGTTTATAATAAACCTCTTTTATAAATCTTTTTGTGGCTTCCTTGGTGAATCAGATGGTAAAGAATCCGCCTGCAATGCAGGAGATGTGGGTTCAATCCCCGGGTCTGGAAGATACCCCCAGAGAAGGGAATTGCAATCCACTCCAGTATTCTTGCCTAGAGAATCCCATGGACAGAGGAGCCTGTGGGGCTACAGTCCATGGGGTTGCAGAGTCAGATACAACTGAGTGACTAACATTTATATACATCTTTATACACGTTATTGGTTTTGTTTCTCTGGAGAACCCTGGCTAACAGTGATTTAGATTAGTCTTGCACTTATTAAATGCTAGTGCCATTCATGATTTTAAAATTTAAAAAAATGAGTTAAAGATATGTACACTGGATGTCAGTGAAATGAGAATTTGAAACCAAAAGTCCAAGATTTAGATAATCTATACTGAAAAAAGATAATATAGAATAAGTGCTTTAAAAAGTGGTAATTAATCCAATATTTTGTTATAGAGCATTTCAACTGAAAAATCATTAAAGAAACTATACTTCTCACAGCCAGCATGGTGTGAGAAGAATAATTTCATTAAAAAAAAAAATTCACCTGGGTGTTTCAGTGAAGTCGAGGTTTTGCTGTCATCATGACCAGAAGCTGAACAATCACTGCCTGTGTCAATCGAGCCATCAAGATAGTCTAGGAGGTCCCAAATGCTAGTTCAGCACTGCAGGAGTATAATCAGAGTGACTGTGGGTCATCGGCATTCAGGGACAGGTGTGGGATGCTCCAGCTACTGGGTTTTAAACCAGAGCCCAGCCAGAGTTTGGAGAGAACTAACTTAAAGGTAATACTAACAGAAGTTATGCTTTCCTGAATGTTGACCATGTCTAAGGCAGTGTGCTTAACATCTTAAAGACATTATCTCACTTAAGACCCCCTAAGACCTCTATGAGGTCAAGACCATTATTTTCCCCATTTACAAATGGGGCAACTGAGGCTCAGAGAAGTTAAATAATTTGCCCAAGCTCACACAGCTAGGAAGGGGCAAAATAAAAGCTTGGCTCCATGCCCAGATATCTGCCCCTGAAGCCTATCCTCCTTAACCACAAATATAGACTGGACTTAGCAAATAGTAATGATGTGCTTCTTTTTGGCAGCACTTGCCTGCTCACTTTGGGTTCCTGTCTTTTTTCCATGGAAATCAGCAATAACCTTGTGAACTGGGTAAGGCATGGATTGTGGTCACCTTTTGATATATTCAAGAACTAGTGCTAGAAAATATGGCGTAGTCTGGTAGAGGGCTAGCAAGAGACTGGTTTGAGCTCAAATCACGGTGGTGTTACTTCTTGGTTATATGACCCTAAAAAATGTTGCTCAGGCTCTTTGAGTCTGAGTTTCCTTATAGTTAAGAGGATGAAATGTGACGGTGCATGTACAAACCCAGAACACTAACACCAACTGCTTAATAAATGTTAGATATTCGTAGTATTTCCCCCAATTATCTGATAGCAAGTGTAGAGTCAAATAAATAGTTTTAATTCAATTTCATCCAATCCTATTGATTTCAGCTACTGATTATTGGACATCTGGCAGGGGATAGTATCCCAGGTCCATGTATTGTGATTTCTAGTTCTGTGTAAATTAATTACACTTCACTTATCCACCACTGAAACCCAGTCTTGAGTTGAGGTGAGCAGCCCATGACATTAACACCTCATGGGTGTTAATACCTCTGGGAGCCATTTACTATTGTCATTTGCAGTATACTTCTTCCTTTTTTTTCCCCCTCTCTACCACTGACCTCTTCTTAGATAATGTGGAACTTCCCACACTCTCTCCTTCCCTTTCCTTTGGATTCTATGACTTAGGGTACCACTAACACTCAGAAGTCCACAGTCCATCGCTCTGCCCTGTTCACAGCCCCTAACACAAGAGACCAGTGACCCTAGTAATTTCCATTTCATGGAGTGCAGCTTTTTGAAAGCTCCATGATAAAAGCTGGTAAGATGGCCATCCATGTGAGAATGGGAGCAGACTGCAACTAAGAAATGAGTCAGAGCCAGCACGCAGTCTCCCGCCTGACCTGAGTCATGAAACACAGCATTTAAAAACCATTGCTGAGATGTATAGCTGGGCTCTTGAGTGCCCTTTTTCAGGCTAACAGGCTTTCACTTGAGTACTCTGGTTCATGCAAGTTTGTTTAAGATGAATAATTCATAAACAGTCCCTAGCACCACCCCTGAATAACTTTTCACTCCCCACCTGCTCTCAAGCATTTGATGGACTGATTGAATGTCATAGGAAGATCACTCATGAAATCTGTCATTATCACACATTATGGCCAAGGATGGGCCACTAGCCACTCATCTGTTCATTCCCTCTACTCCTTGGCCGTCCCCTTCAGATGTCTGTAGAAGCATGTTTTCTTGGCAGATTCTTACCACCTGTGTGGAGTTTCAAACAGAGTCGAAGACAAGGAGAGCGTCTCTGCCTCAGCCACATTTCCATTCACCATCATCACGTCAGGAAGCCAGGAACTAAGTTCCCCTGACTCCTTGTTTATTGCATTAGAAGAGGGAGAGGAGATTAGAAAGGTGGAGTATAAGTTCCGAACTGTTTCTGAGTCCTTTTGAGTTGATGTGAGCAAGAATACAATCTCCTTGGAATCTAGGAGGTTGCCTCAGATTATTTGTCACTCCCGATGCCCAAGGATGACATAATGGTCAATTTAGAGGTGATTTATGGTGCTCCTGGTAAGACTGATAAGCCGTAGCTGCACAGGAGGGGTTATTTGGGGGAGGCATTTTTAGTGTTCTGACCTGCCCCAAATATCCTTTTCTTAGCACACTTTGATGATTTTTTTTTCCAGTATGACAATATGAGACCCTTTAAAACAATCTGTCAAAGTAGGCTGGAAGACAAACATAACTCATAACTTCATGCCCTGAAAAACTTTATGTTATGGGTCAGCCAACAGCCATTACTACTAATGGTTCCCTGACTGCAGTAGTTTTGCAATTGGTCATTATATTTCAACCTAAATACAGGCCAGATGTGTAAAGAGTAGGTGGTAGCAATAAGATGGTGATGTTAGCTATTGCTTATAATCAATGTTCATTTAGGAGGCTCAACAGACTGTGCATCTCTACTGCTCCTTCCAATAACTCCAAATGGTCGATTCTCTTATTATTTCCATTTCACTCCAGTATCCTCGTCTATAAGAAAATCTAAAATATAGTAGCAGTAGCAGAAATAACATATCAATTAAAACAATAACAGTAATCACCTTTTACCAAGGATTTATGAGGGGCTGTACACTGAGACAGATCTCTCATTTCTCAACTCATTATTTCTTTAACCTTGCCAACCCTGAAGTAAGTGTTATCATTATCTTTATTTTTCAGACAAGAAGGTGAGGCGTTGGGGAGGTCAGGCACCGTGCTGAAGAGTTAAGCTAGTTAAATTGAAGAAAGGACCTCAACGCTGGTCTGAACGACCCTGTTGATTAAACCAGACACTTTGCTCTCAAGAAAAACTCATCAAAGAGTTGATGGCAGAAACAGCAAAGAAGATGCCACATCAAATGCAGATTTTAGTTACTAAAAAAAGACAACTGCTGATTAAATCCACTAAAATCCAAGGAGTTGTCAAGGTGAGTAGCTTAGCAGTTTGGCTACCCCATGGTCAGCACCCAAGTTAAGGGCAGTTTGACCTTTGCAGAAAGGTGGGGGTTGGCACCTGGGAAGGGCCTCAGTCTTAAAGGGTCACACACTGGGTGCTGATTTTGCCCTTTAAGGGAATTTTGTTGGCCCAAGTAGAATGAACTATGCCTTTTCTGTGTTGGACAAAAGACATTTTATTCTGGCTGGTCTGACTGCTTTCCTTCATGGAAAGCAGCCACTTCTTTTTTTATCTT
Source organism: Dama dama (assembly GCF_033118175.1). Taxonomy (NCBI): domain Eukaryota; kingdom Metazoa; phylum Chordata; class Mammalia; order Artiodactyla; family Cervidae; genus Dama; species Dama dama. The sequence goes on along the minus strand of NC_083704.1, from coordinate 39,020,138 downwards.
TTATATTTTGTCCTACCTCCTTTCAAAGACAATGGGCTGCTTTTCTGGGTGCCTGATGTCCTCTGCTAGCAATCAGAAGTTGTTTTGTGGAGTTTGCTCAGCGTTCAAATGATCTTTCGACGAATTTGTGGGGGAGAAAGTGGTCTCCCCGTCCTACTCCTCCACCATCTTAGCTCCTCTTCCTACCCAAGCTGCCACTTCTTAACCACTTGCTAATTACCAATCACTGTACCTAGAAACCTATGTATATACGACCTCCATTAAGGCCCAAGACAGCTCGATGAGACAGATTTTATTACTCCCACATTTACCTATCTTTCAGGCCCCTCACCTGTTTTTCTACAGATTTTCAAAAGTTATAGAGGAAACTTTAAAAATTCTATTGCTTGCATGAACTGAACACAGACTCTTTATTGCTCTCAGCCTCCCAGATGAGGTGGGTCTCTTGGAAAGGGTCCATTGAGCTCAGGCTGGTACCAGGAATAACTAGATAAGTAGCAGAGCTCCACTAGACTCTTCTTTTGAGTAGTACTGAAGCTAAGAGTTGCTTTCACTGAATGAAATCACTTAGAGAACACTTGAAAACTGAATTTGGTCAATCCCATTTGGGGGTATGGCCCCTATCTCAACCCTTCCTGATACAGTTTGATCTTGGTTTTCAGAATGCAGTGAGGACTTTGGGGTTGTGAGCCCTGATTTAAATGTCAGGTCAGTCCATGAAACCCTCTTACCCACCTCATCTTCTTATCTTCAATTTCCTCATCTATGAAATGAGACTTACAGTCATGACAACAGACCTTTTTTGAGTGCTTATTAGGTACTAGATACTAGCCTAAATGCTTTACACTTATTACCTCACTTAAATGTCACCATCATCTAATGAAGGAGGAACTATTACTGCCCTGTATCATAAATGAGGAGACAGCAGTATGGTAATGAAGTCACTAAGCTGACACAGCTGAAGAGATGTAGGATTGGGATTCCAAACCCAGTGGGCTGAATCCAAAGTTGAACTCATGCCCACTACCCCTGGGGTCCTCCAACCCGAATGTGCATCACAGCATCTGGAGAACAGAGGTCCAGGTAACTGTACAGTGACCAGGCCAGGGTTCTGCATGCAGGGTCAGTGCTATAGATGTGATGATGGCAATGGAGTTGAGAGTTTGTAATGAAGCACAGCAGTGTATCAGAGTCACAGAAGTAAATGTGAATTCAGTTCAGAAAAGCAGACAGGTTAGTATTTAAAGCAGTGGCTTGCCCAATGCACGGAAATAGACCTGAATGCGTTTCTCTTACTTACCAGTAAACTTGGGCTGAAATATATATATATTCATGAATCTGTTGGTCTAGAATATTTTATACTGAAAAAGCGAATCTTGTCTATGCCCAGTGGCCTCATATACAGAGCAGGCTTATTTTTGCCTTGAGGCAGAAATACGATTTTGGACACTAAGTTTCAACACTAATAACTGGGATATTAATCTAATTCTATTGGGATATTCTTTCAATGGAAATAGGGCCAATGACAGATCATGTGTGAATTATGAGCATCTATGTACATTTCTATAAAGACCCCCCTCTCACTTCATCTTACTTGCAGACTAAAAAGCATATTTCCAACAAGAACACTTCCTACAGCTATGACTTGTATTAATATTATTCTAGCTTTCATGCACTGAGTACTTACTATGCACCAGGCACTATCTTAAGCACTTATATCTCATCTAATCCTAAGTATAACCCTAAGAAGTAGTTACTGTGATGATAAACCCTCAGTTTATGGGTCAGAAAATTGAGGCAGAGAGAAGTTAACACACATAGGTAATAAATGTCAGAACTTGAATGTGACTGAGGCTGAAAGTCTCTGGAACTCATTGTTTCTACCATTTCACTGACTCCCCAAAGTTTTCATTTCCCTCTTGATGAGAAATGGTATATTTTAATGAGAAAGGTTACATGGAAAGTGGGTTAGTAACAATGACAACAATGATAGATAACATTTATTGTACTCCTATACCCCTCCTGATGTGCCAGGCAGTTTATCAATTAATACTTTATCAAATTAATAATCTTATCTTACAGAGGAGAAATAAAAGGTTTCCAGTGATTAAATAGCTAAAAATTGGCAGAGCTGGCACTCAAATCCAGGTCTGCTTGAAGCAGAAAATAATTAATATAGAAAGCTTAGCTCCTAAGGTCACCCACTGTGGGCCAGCATTCCTGTCCTGTCCACACAGTACTACACATTGGAAATGGAATTGTTGGGGATGCAATGACAAGCAATGGATAGACTTCACATTTTCACTCCTTTTCCCGAGTGAAGGCACTTTAGAAAAAATTTTTTCAGCTTGCTGACCATAAGAACATTTTTCAGTTGAATGACTTTTGGTGTGGTATTAATGAATAGGGGCATTTTTGCACTGCATACTTTATGCACAAACTTGCCCTCTTGGAAACAGACAGTATTTTTTCAAATGTCCAAATAGGTGATGACCAAATACAGAAAATCATAGTTTGCTAATTAAAATTCTTTTTTCTTATCCTTCTCTGCTTCCAAGCTTGTGTAACACTCCTTTGGGGCTATGACCAGGCCTCAGCCCTCTTCTTTGAGCCGCCCCAGAGGCATACAATCCAGCAGGTATGTGTTATCATTCCCTCCCCCAGCCCAGTCCACTCACTACCTCTGATGACATATGACTCAAGGTGAACTAATCAGGGCTCTTTCCCTGGAATTCTGAATTGACTTTATGGTAGAACAGGTAATAGGAAAACTCAAAAGTTTTGTCCATTGATACAGTGGGGTAGGACAAGCTAGTCTACAGAAAGAGAAGCAGCAGCTGTAAATGAATTAAAAATAAGAGAACCTGCAACCCCAGGGGAAGAGCAAGACAGTCATTCACTTCCTAGTTCCAACCTGTCCCTTTGCCTCAGGTGCATTTCTGGTCTTGAGAGACATAACAAGGTGTTTAGAATAAAGCCCGTCACCCATCCTTTCAGAAATGTAATCTAGCTTAAGTAGTTTTTGTATTCCTTAGAATGAAAAGGGCCCTGACTTGGACACAATATAAATACATTTATGGGCAATAAGTTCCAAATTAAAGCAAGCAGAATTCCCTAACATTTGCTTGAGGGGCAAACAGTGTCTGCTCTTTTTCCTATGAAAGAGGATCTTCTTTAAGTTACAGTGCCCGGTTTTTGTAACATAAAAAGCTGAACAAAGATTCCTGGTTTGGGATTCCCCAGATCTAGACACTGAGACATGGATTTGAGTGCAAGTTATTTCCCTGAGAGGTGATTCTAGGAACCACTCTAGAGGAGGTGGAAGTGAGACAGGGAAGGGACAGAAGGCAATAAAGGGTATGTTGTCACACTGTTATCAGCCTGGCGAAGTGAAGCTAACCCTCTGGGAAAACTCTGGGGGTCAGTGTAGACTCTATGTCTCAGGGTCATCCCACCTGAGGATGCAGTGTTGGGGTATCCGTACATCAACTCCCATCAGAAACTCATTGAGGACTTCTGGGAGGGAGAATGCATCCCCAGCCTGCTTTGTGGTGGGCAAAGAATTCCCACAGGGGAAGAAAATCAGGTGCAAGGAGTGGGAAGACCTGGAGGTAAGCATGCAACTTGTACAAGCAAGTGAATATGGGTGGGACACCCACAGCATCTACTGCTGGCTCCTGTGGAAAAATTACACGGCTAGGAAAGATTTTAAAATACATGCTCAGTAAGAAGTTTGTTCTCATTGACTTATTGGAGGGGAATGATGAAGTATGACTACATTCTGGTATGGTTTTCAGCATTTTGTTCCCTGCCAGCTGTTTGCAAAGAATGATTTTTCCATTAACAAGTGGGACTGGGCAAGAGATATGGGCTGTGAGGTCCCATTTATATGGGCTCTGATGAAAACATTTTGGACTCACACTAGGGCTGGAGCAAATCTTTCCAAGTGTCTGCCTGCTTCACTGCCTCTTTCTAGCACCTCCCAGCTGATGGAAGGGTGATCAATTGAGGAATCAATCCCCACAAATGGTAAAAATGTTTATTCAAAGAGATCACAGATAATGCTGCACATCTTGCTCTGTATATAGACTGAGTTGTTGTTTAGTCGTTAAGTCTAAACAACAACATATTCAACTAAGTCATATTCAACTCTTTTGTGACCCTATGGACTGTAGCCCACCAGGGTCCTCTTGTCCATGGAATTCTCCAGGAAAGAATACTGGAGTGGGGAGCCATTCCCTTCACCAGAGGGTCTTCCTGACCCAGAGACTGAACCCAAGTCTCCTGCATCTCCTTCACTGGCAGGCAAATTCTTTACCACTAAGTCACAAGGAAGCCCACATATGATGAGTAGTAGAGGGTTTAGGAGGCTAGTGGTTGAAGGCAATGGTTGAAAGCCCAGGAATGGCACTTATTCTTTCCTAAATTTCCCCTTAAGGAAACATTGCAAAAAGTTCCTTACTTGGTACTTAAGGGGCTAAATAAGAAGGGGAAAGAGAGCATGCAGGGCTCAGTAATCATCGGGGAGAAAGGAAGGGCCGTCTAATATAGACTGTATTTATCTTCTGAGCTGAGCTGAGTCATCAGTGGGTGTCAGGCCGCCTGAAAGAGTTGATACTCCTTGCTTTTCTCTGTTGCTCTGCATCCTTACCTCCTTTTAAATTCCATCAGAGTCCTATCTCTTCAGATCCCCTAGCCTCCCCGTCCTGAATTCTGGTCTCTGGTGGTTCTTATTGTGTGTGTGCTCACATAGCACCTGAGCTGAATGTTGTTCTCCATGTGGATTTTACTATGTGTGTGTCTAGTCCCTCTGCTTGTGAACAGTTTGAGCAGGGGTGGAAGTTGGCACGGGTTGAAGTATAGAGGAGAGAAGGAAACAATGCATTATTGTTTTACTCACATTTCTTACTGTCTGTGGCTCAGTATTCTGCAGCAATAGCATTGTGTGGATCTGAAGTCAGACTGCCTAGACTTGCATGTCAGTTCTGCCCATGATGCATATAGCTGTTTGTTGTATAACCTATCTGGGCCTCACTGCCTTGTGAAGCTTGTGGTCAGTAAGTATTTACTGAATGGATGAGTAACAGAATGAATGAAGTGGAATATGATGTCCCCTAAATGCTCAAGAGAATTCAAGGAGTAGGCCTACATATAACATCTGTGAGGCCTAGAATAGGAGAACAATTGAAGGCATGACTCTATTCCACACTTTAATGGGACCTTTCATAAAGGAATTCAGAAACTCCAGGCCATATGTCCAAGCCTTGCTCTCATCAGCAATCCCTAGACTACCAGCTAGGCCTGGAGGCATGTGGTCCTGGAAACAGACCTGGAAAAGAGGACCAAGAGGGGCCTGAAATGAGAGTGGGCCAGAGGCGCATCCAGAGGGGGCTCAGAGCAGCGCCCTGTAAACAGGTGCCTTCACTTTGCAAACATTAGTCAGAATACACTCTTAGAATTAGTGCATTTTTTCTCTACATCTTCTACTTAGACAAAATTTTAATGAAAGGTAAACAGGCATATAGACAGTAAAAGCAAATTGAAAATGTTAATGATAGTGCAATCTAAGTCTTTAATGTAGGCACCATCTTGTCTTTCAATTTCTCTATGTGTCTGGATTTTTTAACAATAAAAAATTGGAAAACTTGTCAGCAGCGCTATGAGACCTCATAACGGGGGATGGACTGAGGCAAGAGGCCAGGACACGGCCGTGCCATCTGGAAACGTAACGTGCACCAGGAAAAGGCTCTGTCTCCAGCGTATTTGCCCTGTGGACTTGCCACGTCACAAGTAAACTTGTAAGAATTAGGAAAAGGCAAGCCTTCTACCAGGGAGACCAGCTCATACCAGGAACCAGGATTGGGAAGGAGACACCCTAACAAATTCCATCATTGTAAACAGTGTCACCTGGGAAAGAACTTGATGAGAAATTAATTAGGTGAGGAGGAGGAAAAAGAACTTCCCAAGCAAGGGGACCAGCATGGAGCGAGGTCCTGAGGTGGGAGTGATCACCATCAGGGACTCTCTGCTCTCAAGAAAACTTGCAGGAGCTTGGTGTGGAAAGACAGACAGGGAAGAGAAGAAGAGCTGTGAAGTGGAAGCACTGCAACTATCCAGTGCCAGGGAGACGGGTGAAATCCCGAACCTTAACGGGATCTGCCGTTGGCTAACTTTGATCTGGAGCTTAACCTATTTAAGCCTCAGCTTCCTCATCTGTAAAATGAAAGCCATCTTACTTTATAGGATTAAATGAGATTTGGCAAGTACAGTATTTAGTAAGTGCTCATGTCATGTCTTCTTCACCTTTATCTCTTCTATCATTTACCATCATTATCACCATCATTATCACCACTATCACGTCACGGCAGCTCCAGACGAGGCACCAGGTAGTCATGTAAGCACTTCCTATGTACTAACTCATTCAATCCTCACAACTGCCTTTTATGATATAGGTTCTATTACTGTCCCCATTTTACAGATGAGGAAATTGAGGTATGTGAAGTAATTTGACCAAGATCACAAAAAAAGTAGCTGTGTCAGGACTTTACTAGGCAGCCAGCCTTTAAAATCTGCATGTGTAAACCCTGGGAAGCATTGCTTCCTTCACAAATAAACAAGAGGGAATAATGCAGGTATTTCAAATGCCTGATACCCCCCAAACTGTCCACTCTACATCCCACTAGCTCTAAGATACAGACTTGGGGCACGAAATGCTACCACACTTCTAGCTAAGTTTGCTATGAACACTTTTCTATTTATCCAAATCTCAGGGGCGAAGATGCTGCTTTGGATCTTTTTCTATTCATCCCAACAACTTCCTCAACCTTGAAGCAAACCAGAGCTGGGAGAAAAATGAAATCCGCTCTTTGGAGCGACAGTATCAATTTTTAACCACCTTTGTCGCTGAGAGGTAGAGTTGCAAAGCCTGGGACATGTGGATCAGTCATGGGCTCCTCATATGACACAGGGTTATGAAATTAGTTCAGGGTTTCAGAAAGTGAACCAAACTTTTTTTTTTTCTTTTTTCCTTCCAATTTGAAAGAGTCACTCAATGCATCTCACTGCTGGAGGCCAAATGAAACTGAAAGATGTTCTTAATTCTGGGCTCTCTCAAATAAGGGACCAGTTGAAGATAGAAAAATATCACTACCTAATTGAAAAGAAAAATTTTAATATAAAAAATTATAAACTAGGAGATATGACAAACAGATGGGGAAACAATGGAACAGTGACGGACTTTATCTTCTTGGTTTCCAAAATCACTGTGGATGGTGACTGCAGCCATGAAAGTAAAAGAGCTTGCTCCCTGGAAGAAAAGCAATGACAAACCTAGGCAGCATATTAAAAAGCAGAGACATTACTTTGACTATAGAGATCTGTATAGTCAGAGCTGTGGTTTTTCCAGTAGTCATGTATGGATGTGAAAGCTGGACAATAAAAAAGGCTGAGCACCAAAGAATTGGTATCTTTGAACTGTGGTGCTGGAGAAGACTCTTGAAAGTCCCTTGCACAGTGAGGAGATCAAACCAGTCAGCCTTAAAGGAAGTCAACTCTGAATATTCACTGGAAGGACTGATGCTAAAGCTGAAGCTCCAATACTTTGGCCACCTGATGTGGAGAGCCAACTCGTAGTAAAAGACCCTGATGCTGGGAAAGATTGAAGGCAGGAGGAGAAGGGGATGACAGAGGATGAGATGGTTGGATGTCATCACTGACTCAATGGACATGAGCTTGAGCAAACTCCGGGAGATGGTGAAGGACAGAGAAGCCTGGCGTGATACAATCCATGAGGTCACAAAGAGTCGAACATGACTCAGTGACTGAACAACAACCACCCCATCTGATAATGGCTGAAGGGTGCTTCTGGAACTAGTGATGCTCAAGCATTTCAAATTTGCCAAGGGTATTCACTTAGCCAAGCAGGGAAAAGAGATTTGTAGGTGTTTAAAGTAAGCAGCTTTCCATAGGTAAGGTGCATACTGAGAAGTTCAGTGAATACTGGGGAGAGGAGGAATGACAAGATTCTTTACCCTGTGAATGGACCCTTTCAAGTTAGTGGCTCAGTGAGGCTAGCCTTGGAGGATGGAGGTATTTGGATTCAGAAAGGCTGGTGAATCACAAAAAAACAACTTGGCCTCAGAGAGGGCCAGCCAGTAGCTGGCAGCATGGAGAAAAAGCAAATCGAGCTTTAAGTGAAAATGACATCTCATTTACCAAGTCATCCACTCTGATGGCCACCTACAGGTCCTTTGCAGAATCATTCAGGGACCACTGGCCTTGACCTTTGTTCTTACGTTGCTGCTACTTGTTTGTGAGTGTTGCTCCAGACCTCATCTGGAATGTGTGCCTGTGCATGTGCACTGTTTGGGGGAGAGAGAGGTAAAATGGGCACTTTGGGGCCCCACAGGGCGTTCAAGACACAGCCCACCAATAGACGGTAACTAAGTAGAGCTGAAAGATCGAAGTCGGCCAAGCTGTCCCCTCATTTCAACGTGGCAGTCTTCCCAGCTCAGGTCTTTGGTGGCAAATCAAATATTCTATTACATTATTTTCCAATTTCAGGCATTTCCCCAGCTGGACTCTCAAGTGGTATATTTTCCAAAAGTTCAGAAACAATGTCCTGCTTGCCATCTGCCTTGATGGCCTGACATATTGGACACTGACTCTGGGACCAAAACATGTGTGGTCCAAGGACACCATCCTGCCGCTGGCTTCTGGCACCTGAGCGATAGTGGAAACACAAGCCTTCTGACAGCGTGACTGCAGGTGAACATGCTCGCCAGCCTTGCTGGTATTTATCTAGCACGTGTTAGGTGAATATAGATTAGATCCACCCTCAAAAGTTCAATCTCCCTTTCTCCAATGAGTAATAATGACAGTTTGACCTTTCCTGATATGGTTATACAGCATCTTTAAGATACCTAAGGCACTTATATGCAATGTTGTAGCACCAATTTGACCTGACTAGGTGTGCTGTCAACAACTGGACCTTGAATCCTAAGCAGGTGATTTGCTCTTCACTCTTGCTGTGTCTCCAGCTCTCCTGTGAATCATTGCCTACATTTTAGGCTACCACATCTAAGGATAATTCATGTTCTTTAAAGGGAGCAAAGAGGAAGGGGCACAGCTGGAGCCAGAACTCTGCAGCTGTCTTAAGAGCTGGCCAGGAATAGCTGAAAGGAACTTGAGCCAAAAATTCTACACCCGTTAGCCAGTGTGATGAAAAGTGATTAGCATTTAGTACAACCATGGCAACCTCTAAATCCAAACAAGTCCCTGCTCCCAGCTCCCTGTAAACTCACTCAGCTCCAGCTCTTCCTGATGTTGATGTCACTAACTGGTGACAACATTCATCTCCCTGAGTTCCCCACCTCTGCTTCCTCCAGCCCCTGGAACTGACCCTGGAGGGATGGATCTGTGCATGCAGCTGGATGAAAACCAATGCAGATGAGAAAGGAGAGGGGCATGGGATGGTTAAATCCACTAAAATCCAAGGAGTTGTCAAGGTGAGTAGCTTAGCAGTTTGGCTACCCCATGGTCAGCACCCAAGTTAAGGGCAGTTTGACCTTTGCAGAAAGGTGGGGGTTGGCACCTGGGAAGGGCCTCAGTCTTAAAGGGTCACACACTGGGTGCTGATTTTGCCCTTTAAGGGATAGGTGTGCTGTTAGGTGAATAGAGATTAGATCCACCCTCAAAAGTTTTAGCTAATCACCTTGAATCTTGAGGACATCTGGGGCACTCTGGACCTCTACTGGCCTGGGAATTGTGTGACAGAGGCAGTGCTCCTTTTGACAGATCAGTTGTCTTGAAAGGAAGTGCTTGTGTGTTAGCTGACACCACACTAGTGCTGTTTTTACCCTGATGAACAAGGCATGGGTATTCATCACTGAACCTAGGCATCCTGGAGTAAAAGTTTGGTCTGTTCTCCTTCTTAACACAGGAACCGCCGTTACCCCAGCCAGGAGGCGGGGAGCCACCACTGCTGCTTTAGTAAGGGCAGCAGACTCAGCTGCCTTCAGGGGCAAGGAAGGTAAGATGGGTGAGTGAAAAGGAATTGACTCTAGCATAACAGGGAGAAGTGGGGTCTAAGGAAAGCTGAAAAGCATGCGTGCCATTGAATAGGAGGAGAAATACCACCAATTACCGAAATGCAGAATGGTGGGTACTCTGTGTGTGTGTGTGAGAGAGAGAGAGAGAGAGAAGGAGAGACAGGCAGAGAGACAGAGAGAGGGAAAAAAAAAACAGCACAGTCATCTCAAAAAATTTTTAGAAACACGAATTAAAGAAAACACTAAATGGGCAAGTCATATCCATCCATATATAAGTGATGGTCCACAAGCCAATTGGTTTACAGCCCTGGCTTAAGTAGATAACAGAGATCTCATTTCACAAAGCAACCCATTGCATGCAACCCATTGCATGTAACCCACTGCATTTTTTCAAGTATTTGTCTCTTTATAAATAGCTTGTACTCATTAACCTTTTTAACTCATTGAAAAATCTGTATTAAGCACTTCCTATACTTTAGGGAGTGACATCTGGACCATAAAGAAGGCAGAACACTGAAGAATTGATGCTCTCAAACTGTGGTGCTGGAGAAGACTCTTCAGAATCCCTTGGACAGCAAGGCAATCAAACCAGTCAATCCTAAAGGAAATCAACCCTGAATACTCACTAGAAGGACTGATGTTGAAGGTGAAGCTCCAATACTTTGGCCACCTGATGCAAAGAGCTGATTCACTGGAAAAGACCTGATACTGCGAAAAATAGAAGGCAGAAGGAGAAGAGGGCGACAGAGCAAGAGATGGTTGGATGGCATCATTGATTCAATGGACAAGAACTTGGGCAAACTCAGGGAGATGGTAAGGGACAGGGAAGCCTGGCGTGCTGAAGTCCACAGGGTCACGAAGAGTCTGACATGACTGAGCAACTGAACAACAAGAATGCTCCAGGGACAGTCTTCTCAGCCAAGGGTTACAAGGAATCCCTGAGAGAACACCAGGGGCTAAGACAGGCTTTCTCATGGAGAGTTCATTGTACCTACTGGGGGATAACATCCCCGTCCCGAAAGTTTTCTCTGTCTAGACCCAATAGCCCTTTTTCTCCAGCCCTTCCTAAAGTGTTAGGGTTTTCTTTGCTTTTCAAGTACATTAATATCCTTCTACATGGCAAATTAGTGTAAAGTACTAGTTATGGAGCCCCATTCTGAATGTGTTACAATTCACAAATTTTCTTAAATACTTTGCTGAACACATGTGAATATACCGCTGTTCAGCATACCTCTCCCCTGCTAGGGTTTATCCGAATTTTGCAGTGGACACGCATCTGCATTTGTAGGAATCCTGAGACACAAAGTGCTCCATGGACATCTCTGCATGCAGCAACTATGCTCTGTTTTCATATTCGTCATAACTTAATGGAGCACAGGACACACACAGCCCAGCTTGTTTGCTTTCTTGTGCTTGTATTTCCAAAGGTCACAGATGTCATGCCAGAGTACCACATGAAATAAGTATTTCCAGGAGCACTTGAGGAAAATAACATTAATTGCCTGAGACTTTAATTGGCTTTATGACATTGGCCAGGTCAGTGACTGGGAAAAGATACCCCAGAACAGCTGTCAAATACACAACCTGGCAGAAAGGCATCAAATGCCAAGAGCCCTTTGTGCATGAAACTGACATTCGAGAAGCCTGTACAGATCCAACAATCAGAAGAATCTTCCTCCATGTGATGGTTTCCAAATCTGCTTAATTTAAAATGGTTTCCAAGGAAAACTGCAAACATGCCACATTTCAGCTCCGTCTGGCAGTTAGCTACACTTGGAGGAGCGAAACCCCAAACCTACCAATCATTAGCTATGTGGTTAGGAATGTACACAGTGATTAGGCCACAGTTACATTATTTCTTTGGACTTTGCTAGGCACAGACTTTTGTAATTAGAGATGATTTGGGTAGGACCAAATGTAAATCAATGATCTCGATCTGCCAAGAATAAGATGCTTTAGCAATCATACAGACATCCTCAAACAACTGTCCTCTTTCTCTCCTATCTGCATATTCATCAGAGATGGGACACGAGCTCTGTGTCTTAACATAGTCTTCTACCTCTTGATTAGATATGAGATGAAAAAGAACAGGCCTGGAAGAACTACGGGCTTCCCTGGTGGCTCAGCTGGCAAGGAATCCACCTGCTATGTGGGAGACCTGGGTTAGATCCCTGGGTTGGGAAGATCCCCTGGAGAAGGGAACAGCTACCCACTCCAGTATTCTGGCCTGGAGAATTCCATGGACTGTATAGTCCATGGAAGAACTGTGAATATTGGGGGTTAGTCATTCCCCTTCAGGGTTTGTGTTGCTGGAGGAAAAGTGGATTGAAAACTGAGAGGGCAGGATATGAATCTTGACTTCTACGGCTTAATACCAACCAAACAATTGAACCACCAAAATGATTTTCAGGGAGATTCAAGTGTGCATATAGAAGTGAACTGAAAAGTATGAAGCACTACACAAAAGTATTGAGCTGAATAGTTTTTTGCAGTTCCTGTTCCCAGAAACCTCAATTCTAAAATTGTAACAAAGAGTGACAACAATATCCACCATGCTCTTTAAAAAAAGAAAAAAACACCAAACAGAATTACAAAGAAGAAAGAAAGGCAATGCCAAGAATGTTCAAACTACCACACAACTACACTCATTTCAGATGCTAGCAAGGAAATGCTCAAAATCCTTCAAGCAAGGCTTCAATGGTATGTGAACTGAAAAGTTCCATATGTACAAGCTGGGTTTAGAAAAGGCAGAGGAACCAGAGATCAAATTGCCAACATCGGTTGGATCATAAAGAAAGCAAAGAAATTCCAGGAAAACATCTACATTGACTACACTAAAGCCTTTGACTGTGTGAACCAAAACAAACTGTGGAAAATTCTTAAAAAGAGATGGGAATATCAGACCACCTTACCTGTCTCCTGAAAAACTTGCATGTGGGTCAAGAAGCAACAGTTGGAACTTGACATGGAACAGTGGACTGGTTCAAAATTGGGAAGGAGTGTGACAAGGCTGTATATTGTCACCTCACTTAGTTAACTTACATGCAGAGTACATCATGTGAAACGCCAGGGTAGATAAAACACCAGCTGAAATTAAGATTGCTGGGAGAAATATTAACAACATCAGAAAGGCAGATGATACCACTCTAATGGCAGAAAGTGAGGAGGAACAAACTAAAGAGCCTCTTAATGAGGGTGAAAGAGGAGAGTAAAAAAGATGGCTTAAAACTTAACATTCACATATACACCATGGAATATTACTCAGCCATTAAAAAGAATTCATTTGAACCAGTTCTAATGAGATGGATGAAACTGGAGCCCATTATACAGAGTGAAGTAAGCCAGAAAGATAAAGAACATTACAGCATACTAACACATATATATGGAATTTAGAAAGATGGTAATGATAACCCTATATGCAAAACGGAAAAAGAGACACAGAAAAACAGAACAGACTTTTTAACTCTGTGGGAGAAGGTGAGGGTGGGATGTTGCGAAAGAACAGCATGTATATTATCTATGGTGAAACAGATCACCAGCCCAGGTGGGATGCGTGAGACAAGTGCTCGAGCCTGGTGCACTGGGAAGACCCAGAGGAATCGGGTGGAGAGAGAGGTGGGAGGGGGGATCGGGATGGGGAATACGTGTAAATCTATTGCTGATTCATGTCAATGTATGACAAAACCCACTGAAAAAATAAATAAATAAATAAAAGGAAAAAAAAAAAACAAAAAAAAACTTAACATTCAAAAAACTAAGATCATGGCATCTGGTCCCATTACTTCATGGCAAACAGATGGGGAAAAAGTGGAAGCAGTGACAGATTTTCTTTTCTTGGGCTCTAGAATCACTGTGAGCAGTGACTGCTGCCATGAAATTAAAACACACTTGCTCCTTGGAAGGAAAACTGTGACAAATCTAGACAGGATATGAGAAAGCAGAGTCATGTATGGATGTGAGAGTTGGACCATAAAGAAGGCTGAGTGCTGAAGAAGTGATGCTTTCAAATTGTGGTGCTGGAGAAGACTCTTCAGAGTCCCTCAGATTGCAAGGAGATCAAACCACTCAGTCCTAAAGGAAATCAACTTTGAATATACATCGAAAAGACTGATGCTGAAGCTGAATCACCAACACTTGGGCCACCTGATGTGACAAGCCGACTCACTGGAAAATACCCTGATGCTGGGGAAGATTGAGGGCAAGAGGAGAAGCAGGCAACAGAGGATGAGATGGTTAGATAGCATCGCTGGCTCAATGGACATAAGTTTGAGCAAACTCCGGGAGATAGTGAAGGACGGGGAGCCTGTCAGTCTGCAGTCCATGTGGTTGCAAAGAGTCGGACACGACTTAGTGACTGAACAACAACAATTACAAAAAGATCAGTTATCTAAGTTCAACTTCATTCTCTTTCACAGGTTATAAACTATAGATACAAGGGCTAGATTTAGCCCACAGAGAAATTTAGACTTGCAATGTGTTTCTTTTGTTTTTTAAATTGCCTTGCTTGTCAGCATTTTATATGTGGGATTTTTCAGATTGATATTTTCACTGGATATTTTCATACGCAAGTTCAGATTTCCTAGTTCTACTGAAAACTGGGAAGATTTGGCAATACTGGCTTTGATTCCCTACAGCTATAATTGCTGGGGCTAAGCAGTGGCTGCCCAGAGGGCGTGTGCTCTCCACAGCCCTGTGTCTCCACCTGACCTGCTTGCCTCACTAGTCTTTTTGCTAAATCTCATAGACATTTGGATGTCAACTCCTAGTTTTCCCTTTATTTTCAGAGAAAAATAACTCTCTAAAGTATTAAAAGGGATTGAAACAAGAATGCAAAGAAGCGCTGAGACTGAGCAACCAATATACTGGATATTACTAAATATTAATAAATAAAGCAGAGGTCATAGACAGCTGCTGTGAAAAGCAGTAGAGCAACGTGGTTAGAAGTTTGAATAAATCGCTGAAGCAATGTCAAATTGTGACTTCTGCCCTAGTTAGCTTAGGAGAGTGATCTAAACTCAGCTTGCTCATCTGTAATATGAGAATAATAACTATTATTTTTAAAATTCATTTAAATAACAAGGATTTACTAAGTACCTACTATGTTTCAGAGACTCATGCAGGCACTGATGATGCAACAATAATCCAAACAAACTTTGTACTCATGTGGTTTAACATTTAATGAGTGAATCCATGTTAAGCATATAGAATAATGTCTGGCACAATAGTAACAAATTCTCAGTGCATGTTATCTATTATCCTCGTTATTATTCACTATGCTCTCTACTGTAAGTCATTACTTAAATTAGGAATGGCAAACCTGTTTAAGTTTGTGCTTTATTTCCTGATAGTAGTTACCAGAAATACAGTGTTAAGAATGAGTCTGAGGCCTTGTCTAAGCTCAGCAGAAAGGGGTGGACTGACAATGTCTAAGCTCAGCAGAAAGGGGTGGACTGATTGACCCAGTGTCTGACATGGGCTGGAGTAATGTGTGTGGAAGTTTGCCTGGAGGTTTTGTTACCCTGGTTGAAAGAAACTCTAGTTTCTGTAAACTAAATTTCTATAAAGAAGGCTATAAATTTCCGCCTCTCTTGACAGTTTCTCTGAGCCCTCTTGTTCAGAGAGAGACAAAAATCCAAGAAAACTTTTCCAAGTTTCCTCTTTCAGCAGGCAGCTCAGAAGGGCAAGGCCTGTTCTGCTCCTACAGATGCGCTGAGACCACGCAAAGCTCAAATGGCTGCCAGCCTGTGATTAGGGAGGGTTTGAAGATGTCTGTTCCAATAATCAACACTAAATGCAAACCCAACGCATGGGAACTGAAATACCGGCTTGGGTAGGATACCTTTCTCTTCAATAAAATATTTAAAAGGAAATAATGAAGGAAAAGAAGAACATTCCAACTGATCAAAGCACAAAACCCAAAAGTTAGCCCCTGGCTGGCCTAGAGGCTGAGCCCCTTTAAGGCAGCGCCTCTGCCCTCACTGAAGGCCCAGGTGTGATTCCCCCACATATCTACTATCGTGCACTTCTGGACCAAACGGGTGAAATGTCACTGCAGGTTTCCTCCATCCCTTACAAACCCAAATATTCACTCTTTGCAAACTCCCCAGAGGCAAAAAAGAAATAAACTCTTTCCCAACAATATTAAATGTGAACCTACTGTACTCCCTGGAAGGTTGCACCTGCTGCTCTAGCCTAGGGCTCCTCTCCACCTTCAGTCAGAATCACACGCGGCAGCCAGGTTCACAAGGACAAAGAATTCATTCATGAGAGAAGAGGCGGGAGAGGTCACTGGGTAGTGAAAGAGAGGGATGTCTCGGCCTCCAGGTTAAAGGTGAACAGACAAGGCACCTTCCGGTTATTAAGCAGACACGGGCAATAATGCTGGGAGGCAGCTTTGCATAGTGACTCAGCTGTGGTCTTCTGGATTAGCTCCCCTGGCATCGGGGATGTGGAATGTTTGACAATGATTCTTGGAAGGCTGCTCACGCACACATACAGTGTAATTTCAGAGGATCCATACTGTCCCTGTCAGGGTAACACAAAACCAGCGTTATGCCAAGGTGGGGACACTGGCTTTGTTCCAATACAACTTTATAGATGGTGGGCTGTATTTGGCCTGTAGGCCATAGTTTGTGTCCCCTGATGTAGCACAATAAATATTAGCAAAACTGCACTAAGTATAAAATAAGTACACTCATTTCCTTGTTATATCCCAATGAATACTAAAAACAATGGCAATGTACAGTAATTAGGAATCAGAACAGCGGGGAGGGAGCCAGGTACTAGAAGAGGGCCCATGCTCCTAGGCTTGGGGGTGTTCCATTTCTTTGTCTGGATGCTGTTACACATTGAACGACTTCATGAAATTTCACTGGGCCATGCACTTTTACATGAGTATTTTCTGCATGCATGTTATACCCAGAAAAAAAAGTTTACAAGAAGTAAATATATAAGTAAAATAAATAAGGGCTAAAGAGAGAAAGTGAAGTGTCCCTGTCTGCTAGCTTTGACCTCCTGTAATGACAGCTGATAAAAAAAAATAATGCAACCCACTCCAGTACTCTTGCCTGGAAAATGCCATGGATGGAGGAGTCGAGTAGGCTACAGCCCATGGGGTCACATAGAGTTGGACATGACTGAGTGACTTCACTTTCACCAATTCCGAGTGTATACCTAGACGATCAGCCATTTCACTGGCAAACAGAAGCTGTTTGGTCTGCTTGTCCCGTAGATAAAGTGAGTGTCCTGATAATGAAATGACCTTTCAAACCAAATGCCTCTGATTTCTCACCTCTAAAACAATCTTGTCTATCCCATAGCTCTGCTTTGAGGGTTAAACTCGATAATGGATATGAAATGCCTGGTATAGTTAATGCCCATGATTAGTACTCAATGAATGGCAACTGAAATGAAAAAAGACCAAAGTGGAAAGAAGGTATTCTGGGTGTCTCTCATTTCCCCTTTCATACATTCTCCAGCCATCTCTGTACCCATCCTGAGGTCACCCAACTTGGACCATGCCAGTGGGTCCCCTTGCCTTTTCTGAGTTCCAGTGTGACAGTGGAGGCATGAGAGAGAGGCAGGTCAGGCACTTGTTTCCCCCAGTTCCTCCCAGCATCATCCCTCAACTAAATGGGTATAAAGCATCCCTTTCTGCACAGCTGCTTCATCTTGAAGTCTCCAGATATGCTCCTCTCCTAGCTTCCTCAGGCCCCTGGGAAGGAACTGCTCCCTGCTGATGATAACTCTAGGATACTGGAGTATTCCTGTGGTTTCCCCTACACTGTTCCCATAATAGGAAAGTAGGAAAGTGAATTCAAATACAAGTGAGGCAGGAACATTTCTGAAAACAGTAATTGTGCTTTCTTTTGGCGCACCTATGGGACTTGGAAAAACGAGGGCTATTTTTCTTTAGGCCCAGTGCACAGAGGTTATAAGGCTTTGCTAGCAAATTTGGGTTTTCTTGCTGGAGGACTTCATTAAGTCTGAGTTTGTTTTTCAGAAATGAAAACAGCATTCACTCCTAACAACAAGACTTCTGGGAAGCAGCTGTGGATGCCAAAGTCCTGAGATTTCAGGCCCTGGGGTTTCTGGAACCTTGTCAAAGAGCTCCCATGCCAGTCCTCTGGGGAAGAACCTGAGCTGCTGTCTTTAAGGGCACATGTGGGCCTGGACAACGAGTCCTATAGTAGTGACCATGATGTGCTGACAGTTAGAGGCTACTCGGGTGAGAACTGTTGGGTCCGTGTAAGTCCCTTAGGATTTTTCTATAATCTCAAGGGAGAGTAAAGTGACTTCTAAACCATACCTGGATATACATAGGCTCTACTGGTGTTTCTGATTTTGTATGACTTGAACTGGGCCCCCACACTGCATCTCTAGCACATATTCAGGAATGCCTGTGTGAGTAGTCCACTGGGCACTGGGCGCTGCTACACTCATCCCTGATTTACAAAGGAGAAACAGAGCTGCTGAGTCTAGCTTTCACCAGTTCAAGATGTCTGGGGTCTAAGCTAATACTGGTGAAGCAAAAAGACTGATACAAATTGTGGTTCCTTATTCGTGTGACGCACATTTATATTCACTTCATATTCACTTTAGAAGCTCAATGCTTATTTTATTCTGGGGAATCTTGCTCAAATACAGGTGTTTGCAAAATTTCAAGAACTGAGCAAAGTTCTACTTCTTCCCTCACACTCAAGCTAGTATAAACCTTTCCCCAAGTGCTTATTAGGTAAGATTGGTCTGGGGCAGTTAATCTATGAAGATGCTGAGCAAAACCAAGAAATGTTTTCCACATTGCTATTAAGCACCAAGCTTAGAAAATCAAGTAAAACAATCAACATGGCCACTCACAAAGTCAGCAAAAATGTTTACATAATTAATCTTCCGCATGGCAGTGCGGTCACAGTATTAGTGTCAATGTACCCAGAGAATAAATGTAAATTACAGGTACAAATCAGTTTATGTGTTCAGCACCAATTCCACTTACCGCCACATACAAACCCCAGTTGCTTGAGGCTTATGAATAAATAGTTACTGGTGTTCAGAAAGATGCAAGTCTGCAAACTGAGATCCAAGAGAAAATAAAAATAAAACAGCACTATCGCCACACCACAGGCATTGAGAAATGCCCAGAGAAGCGAATGTTTCAGTACTCTCTGGGGAAGAGAAGTACTAGCCTAGATGCTCACTTATTCTCTTGGCCTCTTTCTGTTGCTAACAGTCCCCTTGCGATTAAACTCTGGAGTCGCTGGAAGGGAGGAAGTTGGAGGGACCCCAGATAAAGAATGAAGCCAGACTCACTTTCAGTTCAAAGAAGTGAAGTGAAGTGAAAGTTGCTTAGTTGTGTCCAACTCTTTGCGACCCCATGGACTATACAGTCCATGGAACTCTCCAGGCCAGAATACTGGAGTGGGTAGCCTTTCCCTTCTCTAGGGGATCTCCCCAACCCAGAAATCGAACCCAGGTCTGCTGCATTGCAGGCGGATTCACAGTGGAAATGGATTCTCTTTCTGTCGTGAAATGTTACATATCCTAGGCATTTCCTTTTTGATGCCCTGAAGAAAATAGAAACATATTAAAAAGACCTGGAAATGCAAAGATCTTAGAGTCTCAGTCTTAGATCTTAAATGTCCAGAAAATTGTAACTAAGAAGAGTGTCCTCCACATAAGCCTATATAATACAGGTAACTTTCCCCTCTCCTACAACCCCTAACTTTATTTTTCAATTCTCTTTGTGTGTTTGGCTGCTCAAAGACAGAGGGGAGAAACTGGCTTTTTCTACTTTGAGCAGTGCTTACCTTAATTTTGACAACAGTTTCTTTTGAACCATTAATAAAAGTCAGAGGGACTTCTCTGGTGACCCAGTAGTTAAGAATCTGTCTTGCAATGCAGGGGATGTGGGTTCAATTCCTTGTTGGAGAACTAAGATCCCACATGCTGAAGAGCAACTAAGCCTGGGTGCTGCAACTACTGAGCCTGCGTGCTGCGGAGCCCCTGCACCACAACCCGGATTCTGTGTACCACAACAAGACGGCTGGCGTGATGCAATGAAGATCCTGTGTGCCGCAACTAAGACCCAGTGCAGCCAAATAAATAAAATAAAACATTTTTTTTTAAATCACAGGCATTGATTAGGTTTAGTCTTCCCAACCTCCCTTTTCCATCACTCCTTTTGTCCCCCATATGAATGTATATTTTCAGTTTTCTCATGATGCTTATCTTTAAGTATCACTATGGGCTCAGTGGTAAAGAATCTCCCTCCTGACGCAAGAGACACAGGTTCAATCTCTGGGCCGGGAAGATCCCCTGGAGTAGGAAATGGCAACCCACTCCACTATTTTTGCCTGGAAAATTCTATGGACAGAGAAACCTGGTGGACTCCAGTCCGTGGGGTCACAAAACAGTCAGACACGACTCAGCGTGTGCATGGACACACACATATGCACACACATGGACACATACACACAGTATTAACAGTCTCATTTAAATAAAATGGCTAAGGGTGTGAGGGGGAATTCTGGTTAATTGAGCACAAATACAGAAAAATCTTTACTTTTTCAGTGCTCTTGGTTGAAAATCTTTCTCTTAAATGTTTTTCTCCCATCCATCTTTCATTTTACTCTCATTTCACAGATAAAAAAGAACGTAACTATCAGCACACAAATATCTAAATTTATACATTAATAAATTAATACAAACAGTCACAGCTGCAAAGGGGTGAGACTGCATCAGGTTTCAGATTCCTGAAACGATGACCATATGCTGGACGAAGTTTATCTATGAGTTCCCTGGTAGGCATAGCAAAATAAGAAATAGATCCCACTTCCTAATTAAAAGAAGCAAAGCACTTTATAGATCCCATTTTCTAATTAAAAGAAGCAAAGCAGGAAAGATAAACTCTTGACAGAACACGGGGCAATAAAATCTAATAATAATGACCTACATGAAAGCTTTATCTGACTTTTCCATTTGTGAGGTTGGATCAACAGTGATTTTCACAGGAGGAAATATTTTCCTCTATATTCCCACCTATCCCTTGCACATAGTATTTTACTTGATTTTGTTGACTCTTCTGACTAGAAATTGAACCTATGATGAGACTGTCTTGGTTTAAAAAGGTGGTCAATAGTAAGTCAGTGAGATCATGGTCCTACCTCTACCTTCTGTTAATTGCTATGCTTTATGAAAATAAATATCTTGGCTAGTTCGATAGCAATGTTGATATAACCCTCTTAAAAACGCTTCAAAGATCACTTGATTATTCCAATATTAGTCAGAGAGCCAAAGATGAGAGTCAAGAATGAGAGTGCCATACTGGTCTGAGGAACTACAGCACTAACGCAGCAAACTGCATTTTCTAGAAAACTTTTAAGTGCCACAAACTGATTCTTCTGATTTTCAGATTATGTGTGCTGAAGGAGATCATAAATTATGTGATAGTAAGGACAAATGAATTCTTTTAAACTCAAATCCAAATCTCAAGTATTCAGTTTCATTTTCCCCACAACTATCAAACTGTCATAGAAATTCAGTATTTCAATTATCTAGACATTTTTCTTGCATGTACAAAAGCATAATAAACTCGGTCAGATTATATGCACTGATTTTTAGTTTATAACTTGATGAATGTGTTCACATTCCATTAAGTATCCTTCATTTTTCTATGATACTAGCCCAGGAACTTTTATCTCTCAAATGTTCCTGTCTTAATTTCTTTGCTTAAATTTCATCTACTGTATTTCCTTTAATTTCTGATTTCTGTCTTTAATACTTGGGGTTTCTAAATTCTATCTTTCAATCTTTAATCTTTGGTTTTCAAAATTTGTCTTTTGAGAGGCAGAATTTCTCATCTACTGTAAGTGAACAGTTTTCACATTTTAATTTGTAATCACTGGAAAACCAATTATATTCAATGAAAAAGGCACACTTTTTAAATTCCTGGTTCTCTCCTTTACAGCCCACTCATGAAATATACTCAAATTTCTTAGTATTTCTTTCTAAACCTATAAAATGGGTATAATAATAATGCTTCACCATCAAGATGGATATGAAGATTAAATATGCATATATGAGAAAGTTTGTCAACCATAATTTATATTCACTTTTTATCCATTGTTACTATTAGGCCAGTGTTTTCTGAAGATAAACACAGAAACTCACAATGATAACAGGAAACATTACAGAAGACTTACTGTGTATCATTCATTCTACCAACACTTTAAATAAGTCAACTCATTTGAACCTCACAGTAACCCAAATGCACTATGATTAATATTATTTCCAGTTTTCAGATGAGGAACCTGAACTTCAAACTGAATAATAAACTTGTACAAGGTCACACAGTCAACAAAGGACAGCTGGGTTTTAACCTAAGCATTAGTCTATGGGCTTAATGCTGAGGTTAAATACGGTTTTACAGCATGTCTTCAGCGCACAGCTGTGGTTAAGTACTCTACATTGGGGATATTAATACATGTTATATATGTACAAAAAGATTCCATCATCAAGAAAGTTTAGGAAACACTCCGTTAAAGAAAGAGGTTCCTTGACTGCATGACTCCTTAGATCTTTTAACATGCACTGAAAATCTCTAAGAAGGAACCATAGGGGGCAGCCCTTCGCTTCTTAAGACCAAAGTGAATCAAAGCTGTTCTTCATAAGCATCTCAAAGAACCAGTATTCCACAGAACCCATTTTGACAAATGCTGATTATAAGGTGTGATAAATAAGTAGAAATAACATACCACTCAAGTCTAGCAGATAATCCTTTAAAGTATACCACCTGATGCATTAATTGAGTTATCCAAAGTAAAAAAGGAAAGAGTTGCAATCTTCTTCTAAAAATGCATGTGTAGAGGATGTTTTTGACTTACAGGAGTTACAAGGCATATATATATTTCCTCCTGAGGATGGTTCTCTGAGGCTGACATTTAAAAAAGAAAGATGCACAAGAACAAGCTGAGCTTTCACACATCTTCCTGGCAGGAGACACTATAGATCACGCCAGGGCAGGACTGAGGGAGCTCCAGAAACCAGTTGTCTACAAGTGACTAATGACAGCAAGATGACCCGTTCACCCTTCCTAGACTCTTCTCTGCCAGGGCATCTGGAATTATCTTCAGGACATACAGAGAGGGAATGACACTGGTTCCAAATCACTTAGAATCTGTGATGCCTTACAACAACCCTCCCCTCCCCACAATCCCTACTTCCCCAAAATGAATCTTTGCTTACTGAATTCTTCGCTTTCTGTTACTACTGTCAACTTACCATCACTTTCAACTTCCTTTCCATCCCAACACACATACATGTTCTACTTCCCAATCAGGGAGGAATAACAGTTTAGCTGTTACCAGTTTAACACAGAAACGAAAATAAAATAGCTTAAAAATGCATGGATCCTGTCAGCTTCATTGAGTTCTGAACCAAAGGAAAAAGTGGTGGTGAACAATAATATGACCCACTCTTTGAAACCCATGGGCTCTTATGAGCCACACTGGATGTGATCCATCAGGCCAATAGCACCCACCATACACCATCACTCAATCCCGTCCCATAATATGTGCCTACCCTGAGTATTCACAGTAAGTCTAAGTTACTTTAGGACATACACTGAGGTGAGACTAATATTTCTAAAGTCTGGAAGTCCACATGCAGTGGATGCTGAGATCATACCTGTCTGCATTGTGGACACATGATGCCACTCCTCTGAATGACTCAGATAATTAAAGGGCAGATTTTACTGGTATTATCCTCATTTCTTCCTCCAGTATTCTCAGTCATCCAGGTATCTCTTGCCTGGAGTTCACTGCACTTTACTCTTTGAAACCCTCCTTGTCCAAGCATGGTTTATGGACCCTCCCTCCTCTCACATTTTTTAAGACCAGTAAAGGTACAACTAGACATCAAACTCTCAAGTGCTTTCAATTTAGCATTAAAATGGCTCAAAAATCTGCTTCTCCCTACACAGTGTCTCCTTACAGGATGCAGACTGGCACCTCTGTATGGAATCGACGAATCACTTCCTTGCAGTAGTTCAACAGCATCTATAACATAACATTTGTGCCCTGAGGCTATTGAGTTTACTCAGGCAAAATGCCTTGAGACTGAATAAGAGTTGTAAGAGTGCTATGAACCAATGGTTTCCTGAACCTACTGATGAAGCTACTGGACACATTACTTCACAGATTGAAATAAAAACTGACTCCAATGCTGAAATAAAATCTTTAATCCTTCTAGAAGGATTACAGAAGCAGCATGGAGAGAAAGTAAAATAATTAGATTGGAATGGACACTTGTGATTAACTCTGGAATCAGTTGGGTCCTTTGGAAAATAGATGATAAGAGTGAACTAGGATTTGCATTTCTCTAATAATGAGTGATGTTGAGCATCTTTTCATGTGTTTGTTAGCCATCTGTATGTCTTCTTTGGAGAAATGTCTGTTTAGTTCTTTGGCCCATTTTTTGATTGGGTCATTTATTTTTCTGGAATTGAGCTGCAGGAGTTGCTTGTATATTTTTGAGATTAATCCTTTGTCTGTTTCTTCATTTGCTATTATTTTCTCCCAATCTGAGGGCTGTCTTTTCACCTTACTTATAGTTTCCTTTGTAGTGCAAAAGCTTTTAAGTTTCATTAGGTCCCATTTGTTTAGTTTTGCTTTTATTTCCAATATTCTGGGAGGTGGGTCATAGAGGATCTTGCTTTGATTTATGTCGGAGAGTGTTTTGCCTATGTTCTCCTCTAGGAGTTTTATAGTTTCTGGTCTTACATTTAGATCTTTAATCCATTTTGAGTTTATTTTTGTGTATGGTGTTAGAAAGTGTTCTAGTTTCATTCTTTTACAAGTGGTTGACCAGTTTTCCCAGCACCACTTGTATCTGGGCATACACACTGAGGAAACCAGATCTGAAAGAGACACGTGCACCCCAATGTTCATCGCAGCACTGTTTATAATAGCCAGGACATGGAAGCAACCTAGATGCCCATCAGCAGATGAATGGATAAGGAAGCTGTGGTACATATACACCATGGAATATTACTCAGCCATTAAAAAGAATTCATTTGAACCAGTCCTAATGAGATGGATGAAGCTGGAGCCCCTTATACAGAGTGAAGTAAGCCAGAAAGATAAAGAACATTACAGCATACTGACACATGTATATGGAATTTAGAAAGGTGATAACGATAACCCTATATGCAGAACAGAAAAAGAGACACAGAAATACAGAACAGACTTTTGAACTTTGTGGGAGAATGTGAGGGTGGGATATTTGAAAAGAACAGCATGTATACTATCTATGGTGAAACAGATCACCAGCCCAGGTGGGATGCACGAGACAAGTGCTCCGGCCTGGTGCACTGGGAAGACCCAGAGGAATCGGGTGGAGAGGGAGGTGGGAGGGGGGATCGGGATTGGGAATACATGTAAATCCATGGCTGATTCATATCAATGTATGACAAAACCCACTGGAAAAAAAAAATAATAATAATAAAAAAAAAAAAGAGTGAACTAGGAGAGCAGAAGGTTGATTGGAAAGTAACATTTGTGAAACTAAAAGGGAGGAAGCAGAATCAGCCAGGGTGGGTCCTGAGGCTGTATACAGATCTGGCAGCCCTACAAGACTGCAGACCATAGGCTGCTCTTTAGAGGCCTCCACTGTGCAGAAAGGTCAAGCCCTGGTACCACTGTGCTACTCAGTCATTGGCTGGGACTACTCTGGAAAGAGCTTGATCTTGTTTCAAAGGTTAGGGTCAAATGATCGAGGTAATAGAAGCTATCAGCTAACCATACATCTTGCACTTAAGTCAGGAGTCCTTTCTGGATGCGGGATCCGAATGAGACTCCCTTCCAGAGCAGAAAATCTGCTCTGACTCAATGTGCATTCCATCTCTTCCTCATTGTGGAGCAGAGAAATGTTTTGAGAGAATACAGAAGAGCCTTTAATTATAGACTCTCAACATTGGAACTCTCTGATGCAGGCTGTTATAAATATGAGCAAAGACACACAACTGAACAAAAGCTCATTAAATATGACCACAAAAGGCATTAGTGATCTCTCTGACTTATTAATAGAATCTTTCAGAACTGAGCCTACTAGTAAGTAGGGGGGCTTTCTAGATACAGCCTACAGATTCCAACAACCTGTTAATTCATTATCAATCAATAATGATTCAGGGGAAACTAACAGAGATAACTGTCACCTTGGAGAGCCAAGATCTGGAAATGAGATACATAATGGAGGCACTGTATTGATGAGAAAAGAGGTTTTAGGCAGAAATTGACAAACACAGTCATAATTAAAATTTTCGTCTCTTCTGTTTTAGTTACTAGTATATCAAGCAGACAAAATGATAAAAAATATATAAAAGATCTGAGCATAATCTATACTGATGTCTCTTACTAGACCATAGCCTTACAAGAAGAACTTTAAGAGCAAAGACCAGAGAAAAAGAGATGCAGAAATCTCTGAACTGTTCACCCTTCTCCTCCCTTTATGGTTTCCATCTGTCCTGTCCTCACGGGCTGGCTGCAGCCATAGCACACAGGTGCCTTATGGTCCACATGCCTCATGGTCCTCTCATCATCTCCACACCGCACACATGTACACCACACCAGTTCTCCTGTCCTTGAGCGGCTGTGACTGTGCCCACATCACAGCCCTTGTGAGTGCTCCAAAGTCTTTGGAATGCAGAAAAGTGTGAGTTTTCTGAAACCTGTAATTCTGAGGATCTGACTCAGTTGCGCTGAGCTTGTAAGTGAACTGAACACATGGCCCAGGATGAATCTGTCCACTGGTCTTCTTTTCTAATTACCAGAGCTTAAAAGGTTTATTTCTTTAGGAACCTGTGGGTGGGGTGTTGACTGATGTTTTTCAATCACATGTTACTACATTTTACAGAATAAAAATTATGTTCTAAAAATACTTCAAATTTGGGAATTTTCAAAAATTTCTCTTGGAAATGTCAGTGACTAGTTTTTTTTAAGTTTAATATGATGTTTTGTGTAGAACTTTGCCTCTTATATAAAGGATATGACTACTTTCTAAACATTTATGGACCAATTATAAAAATGGATCACATTCTAGCTTACAAATCACAAAAACAAGAATAAAGACAACTACAAAGAATATTACAATTATTATATCACAGACTACATGCTCTTAACGATGAAAACAGATATCAATGATAAAATTTAAGTTAAAAAGTTACCCCCAAACATTAGTAAGAATATCGGTAAGCATCCCAACAGGAAACAGATGGTTCATTCAAATTAGGATAACCCAAGTGGGGCCTAATGAAGGAGATATTTAAAAGATGTGAGCAGATGTAGGGAAACCACAAGGAATAGTGCAGTGTCCTGGGTTTAATAAGAGTGGAATGATTACATATCCCAAGTCTGAGGAGGCAAGATGCAGGTAAGGCAGTCAGAGCTTAGAGGAGAAGAGTCCTCTGAAAGGGCCACCTTCAGAAAAGAAGTGACCTTAGCTAGAGGATACAGCCATCTTGATGCACTACAGAGGTGGGAATATTGACTCTAATACCTAGAACATTTGCGGCCACTTCAACTGAGCTGCAACACACCATACATAGTGCTGGCCATTCAGTGGGCTGGAAGCCAGGGTGCCTCTTCACTGCTTTCTCAGAAGGTCCAACAAGACAACACAGAGGTGA
Organism: Dama dama; assembly: GCF_033118175.1. NCBI lineage: Eukaryota > Metazoa > Chordata > Mammalia > Artiodactyla > Cervidae > Dama > Dama dama. Next base: position 38,992,412 of record NC_083704.1, on the reverse strand, counting down.
ACTTAAGTAGCTTGTCTCTTTTCAGGAGGAAGCAAAGCCCCTTCCATAGCAGCCATCTGGTGTGTCAGATAAGGACAGTCCAAGAAAACAGTGCCTGGATTAAGATGGTCACAAGTCTGTTGGCCAGCTGCCTTTGTAGTACCGGGTTTAGGGTAAATTCTTTGTTTTGGATTCTTTTCCACTGAGATTGGACAGGCCAAACTGTGATCTGAAAACTTTCTATTTTCACCCTAGGAAAATCTCTTCCAGGCCTTTCCTAGGGCATCATTAAACTCAAGCTATACCATCAAACTACCGGCTCCATTTTCAAACCTCTGGATACATCCAGGTTTGACTGAACCCTGACTTTTAGTTCTTTATATAGGCCACTCTGATGCCTACCATTGCCTTTCACCAGGAATACAGAACTTGCTTTAAAGTCATAATAAACTCTTGCAAAAAGTCATCAGCAAACATCCTTACAACACCACTGCTTCTACACCATGCAGTCATCAATTATATCCAGCAGCCACAGAGGCAGCCTCCCATAATTCCTGGAGTGTGGCAGCTTGGAACTTTCTGTACTAATTCATTTTGCATTAGTGCTTAGCAGCAAGAAATCCTAACTCCTGGCACAGAGAAGTAAATTATTTCTTAGAGTACTATACTTAGATGCTTTGAGTTTAATTACCTTGTAATTTCCCAGTCATGTTATTACCATGAAGTTACATGATTTTGCAAATTTATTTACAGCTTATAAAAAGAAAATTAGTTTCGAAATGAATGGTGCTAAGTTGGTCCCTTATAAGTAGCTCTTTTGTTGCTGTTTAAAAAAATAAAAAGCTTTCCTACCTGAAAATACAGGCTGCTCAAATGTCTACTCTCTTAAAAGTTCAAAATTCAAATCTTCAGTTCAAGATGTGAGGTAACTTAAAGAGGAGTAAGGGATCTTTAAATAAGATCATTAAATTAAAGGGGTCAGATACCAGAAGAATAACCATATCACGGCCAGGAGCTTGGTCAAAGTCTGACACATTGGTGATATTTAGGATCCCAAGTTTTGTTCAATGGAAATTTACAAAGGTCTGGTATGACCTGAATATTGTCCACAGTATATTTATATAGCATAAGGGAATTAAGTGAAGCACTATTTGTCTCTAGGGAGAGGGGAGTCAAGATCGTTTTTTTTTTTTCTTTCTTTCTTTCTTACACCTGATTCCTACCTCCCTGGGATCAGTGGGAAGAGACTTGGCCTCCAAAAAAGGAAAAGAGTTGCTGAAACTTTAGGATACTGACGTTGACTTTCAGTGGCGATACACTTTCATGTCACATGCGGCACGGCCACATTTCTCTTTCTTCCTTGGACCCCGAGGAGATGGTTAGGGTCTGGGGCTATCGAGCCTGGGATCTCCCTCTCTCCTCTGTTGTTGTGTGTAGTTGCTCAGTCATGTGCAACTCTTTGCAACCTCATGGACTGTAGCCTGCCAGGCTCCTCTGTCCATGGAATTCTCCAGGCAAGAATGCTGGAGTGGATAGCTGTTCCTTTTTACAGGGGATCTCCCCAACACAAGGATCGAACCCAGGTCTCCCTCATTGCAGGTGGATTCGTTACCATCTGAGCTACCAGGGAAGCCCAAGAACACTGCAGTGGGTAGCCTATCCCTTCTCCAGGGGATCTTCCCAACTCAGGAATCCAGCTGGGGTCTCCTGCACTGCAGGTGGATTCTTTACCAGCTGAGCTACCGGGTGTTCTCTTTCCTCCTGTTAGGCAGTTTTGGAGGTACCCTAAAGCTGCTTGGTCCTGCTCCGTAGCTCACTGTCAGTAGACATCAGACAAGTCGCAGCTCACGGTGATTGAACCAGAATCCTGGGTTCGATCATTTGGGATGTGGACGAGCATCAGAGCCATTCTTACAACCTGCTTTATCGGAGGCTGATTGGTCTTAACTGGTTTTGGAAAAAAGAAACTTCAGTTTGTTCAAGTATCTAACTAGAACTATGCCTTGGTATTTAAGTTCAATCATGATGATACTAGGCACTCTGTCACTAAAAACTGTTCCAGGGCACCCATTTCTCATGAGGATCTGATGGGGAAAGTGAGCAGCTGACCCAAGGCAGAATTTATATGTTCCTGGGGCCCATGGCTGTGGAGAGGCCATGTAGCAAACTAAACGTATCCCATAGTCCAACAGGCACTCATTGGTAGATAATCAATTGCTTTGAAATATGAAGAAAAAATATGAAAAATATGCCCCTTTTTCTCAATTTCTATGGAACATTTCCATCTTCCTTTGCCTCAAACACTGGCCTTTTCCTTGGCTCTACTTATGCCCCTACTTCGTACACTACTTTTCTCTCAACCTACTGGTTAGTCCACCTTATTTCTCCTTTGTCACCCTTAACTTCCAGCCTCTACACAGCTGCTAATCATCCTGGAAGTTTCTTCCCAAGCAATATCAAGGACCACTCAAATTGAACATTTTACTGCCCATGTGTGAGCAAAGAAAAATGATATGCTAATCTGTCAATGGTATGAGTTCACCATCAACCAACAATTGATTATGCTGACTGATGTTGACCATTCTCTGACTGAAATGTCTAAAAGGGGCATTTTCAAATTTTCAGGGACCTTTTAAGATTGCAAATCCCACTTTTAAATTTCATTACATGCTTTAAAAAGTTCCTTAATGTTTTAAAAATGACATTCCAGGATTCAAATGTTGCCAAATAATAACTTAAAATAAATTAGTATTTTATACATACTGTTCTATTTATTATTTGCTGGCTTCCAGAAACTGTAAGCAATCAGTAGACATATCAAATTCTGGAATGAAAAAGGGATGGTCTGTTTAGCTTCTTGATGTTTTATTAAAGTTAAACCAGTTGGTGGTGGTTGGTTAACTGAGGCTGTATCTCAACTCACTAAAAAGTCTGTAGTATTGCACTGCACTTGAGGCAAAATAGTCATCACGTGCATTTAGGCTACAGGCAGCGGTTAACTAATTCTTTTTGCTCTCCAGACTAGAATTTTATTTGAGGGACTAAGTATTATACATGACTGATTATATAGATTTTGTAATTTCTGCATTTCTGAAAACTGATTTCAGTAAGAGTATGTTCTGCTAAAAAATCATTGAATCTCTATTTTGTAGTAATTGTTGTTGCTAAGGACCCCAGATATGGATGCCAAAGACAAATCTAAATATGAAATGATAGAAATTATGATGAGATGGTGTCCATTAAGGACTAGAAGGCAACATCCAGACAGCCAGGAAAGCTACCATGATAGTGAATAAAGGATGGTCTCTGGCCCCTTTCCATGGATATCTACATGTAAGCATTACACTATATTACTTTGGTATGCTTTGGTATAAAGTACTATGGGACAGGGGAGAAGCAACTAACATTGCCTACTCAGTTGAATGGCAGGCATGAGATGAAGTTAAAATGATTCATGAAAGGCCTCAGAGAGGAGCTGATATTTAGGCTAAGCCTTGAGATGTGGACTGAGGAATGCCAAGTGAAAAGCAGGGAAAAGAAACATGTAGCAGGTGTACCAAACAAGAGGACTAGACAAGGTCATTCAAAATGTTGGAGTAGTCTATTATAAAAATCTATAAACATCCCCTGTTCATGGTCCCTTCTGGGAAGGCAGTCCTACACTTAGCCACTGGAAGGAAAGACCTTATGTACCAAGTGGTAGCAAACACTCAGTGAATACCAACTGGATCAAAGACAGACACCTTACCCAATACGTGGTTGTTAAGTAACCAATTAGATTGTCTTTAGAGAATGGGAACTAATAGACCAGAGATATTTCAGTTGGAAAGCTGAGACATGGGCAGTCATATTGTACCTTTAATAAGTCATATGCAGGGCAAAAAAACAGAGGTAGCTGATTTACACAGAAACAAGAATGAACAGACTCACAGAAAAAGGCAATAATGAAATAATTACATGTATTTTGTTTCCTGGTTTTTGATGTTGTATTAGTCAAAATATACCAGGTTATACTATATCAGGGAGGGGTAAACAATAGCCCTTGAAATAGTGCAACCTAGGGTCTGCTTTTGCACAACTTGAACTAAAAGCTTTTTTTTTTCCTTATAATTTTAAGGATCATAAAGGAAGAGGGAGATCAACTTCCTATATGGCCCGCAAAGCTTTTATAGAAAATATTTGCCAATCTCTGTACCAAATCTTTGAAGCTTTTAACAAGAAAGTTTCATTCCTCACTCGTGCTAACACCTTGGAGCTTTGCTCAGAATCCCTTTTCTTGGGATAGGAGGCTGAGAGAGCAGGCATCATGCTTAGTATGTCATCATGAACATGACATCATGCTGTCAAATGTTGCGGCAGAGGGAAAACACTCCAGAAAGTCTTCCAACAGCAATTAAATGCTTCAGTCTGGACCCACATCACAACTACGCAAAACACACTGGCCAGAACTAATCACACAGACCCATACAACATAAAGGGAAGTACAACCCCACTGTGCATCACAAAGGAAGAGAACCAGCCTTGCTAAAGACTAAAACAGATGCCTGAAAACACTTGTATCTGTGCCGGGACCACTTTTGAGTAAGGTTCTGTTCTTTACAATGACAAAAAAACTTGAATAGAGGGAAGCTGCTAGAGAGGAGCTATATAAAGTTAGGCAAGAGTCAGATGAGGAAGGGTCTTGTACGTCATGCTAAAGAGCTCATACTTTCTCCTGTTCAATGGGAAGTCTTGATAGACTTTAGTTAAAAGGAAGAAGGACCAATGTAGGTTCTAAAAAAGGAGTTACAAGATCAGACCAGGATTTTAGAAATATCACTATCTACCACATAGTAATATAGGTTGGAAGATGTACTGAATGGAGGCCAGGTAGGCAGCTGCTGTCATGGACGAGGTATGAGGAGGTGTGGATGTGATATAAAGCCATGTTCAGGAGTATGAGCAAGGCTAACAAGTAGGATTTACAGTGAGGAAGCAGAAGTTCCTGCCTTGGACAACAAAATAAGAACTAAAACTAATAATTTATACAAGAAGGTGGGGGAAAAAATAGTTTCCAGGCCCTGCCCATTATCTGTAGCCTCTGAAGACTCTGAGACCAACTTTTGATATTAGCAAATGACTACATTCCCCTCTCCTTAAACTTTTCTTTCTGGATAAGTGATGAATAAGCTTCAAATCTTCAATTCTGTTCAAACTTCAGATCCTCTGGAACTGCTTCTGCTTCTAGATTCTTCAAGTGCCAGATGGATAGTATTTCTAGATTTCTACATCACATATATCATTTTGAAATGAATCATGGCACATTACAGAGTTTATACACAACTTACTTCTTCAACTCATGCTGACCACTATGCCCTCAGTTGCTTGTCATGAAACTGGGTGTGAGACCATGGAAAAGCCTGCTGAGCTTAGCTCAGATTTTCTCTCTGGAATAAACTGGAGATGGCATTTAATGCTCAACAGTAGGTAATTAAGGCAGATGGAAACATAGGTGATTGTTTTAAAAACAGACTGAACAAAATTCATCTGGAACATGCTGAAAATTCAGGCTTACGCTGCTGCTGCTGCTAAGTCGCTTCAGTCGTGTCCGACTCTGTGCAACCCCATAGATGGCAGCCCACCAGGCTCCCCCGTCCCTGGGATTCTCTAGGCAAGAACACTGGAGTGGGTTGCCATTTCCTTCTCCAATGCATGAAAGGGAAAAGTGAAAGTGAAGTCGCTCAGTCATGTCCAACTCTTAGCGACCCCATGGACTGCAGCCTACCAGGCTCATCCGTCCATGGGATTTTCCAGGCAAGAGTACTGGAGTGGGCTGCCATTGCCTTCTCCGCAGGCTTATGCAATGAAAATCAAATCAAGGGAGACAACAGATCTCAGATTCCTAGGTAAGGACTGACAGAAATGCATTCATATACCATTACTGAGGCAATTTTCATACTTCACTGAACTGTGAGCTACTAATGAGGGTCAAAACTTTGAACATATTTTTTGTCACTGAACATAGGTACTTTAAGGTGATATCAGTGTGCTGTACGTATTCTCTTGTTTCCAGACTTTTGGCCCCTCTGTTTGTAAGTTGTAGCAATCTTGATGCCACTCAGATATCATTTCCCTTTAGTGTCTGTACTGATTATTTGTCTATTGTTCTCAGATCCATTCCTATACTTTCTCTAGTCTGCTCTGCATCACAGAAAGTGGAACTCTGAAAACTACAATTCCCAGGTTCCTTTGCTAAGTGGTGTCTAGCTTCATCCAATGGGAGGTGATGTTGAAAGACTGCAGGGCAGAAGGAAAGGAGCAGCCAGGATATTTCTCTCCCCTTCTCTGCTTTAGGTGGCATCTCATTTGAGGCTGTGCCTCCTCGGTTTCTACTACCTGTTCTCTCTGTGCTCCTTGTTCCCTCCAGCTTTCACCTGACAGTTCCAGCCCCCGAGTCCCCAGGTCCAGCTCCTCCTCCAGGTTTCCAGCTCCCTCCAGCGTCCCTGACTCCTGGACTCTGATAACAGCATCTGCTGCCCTGAGTCCCTCCAGTTCTAGCTGAAGTAGCGCCTTCTTATAGTTGTTAAACTGGGTTGGCTCACCTTTCCCTGTTTACTCTTGGCTCTTCCAAACTTCTGCAGCTAGATCCTTATACATTTTTCTCAGCTTTATTATTAAGCTATAGCTGACAGATAAAACTGTTCTGTATTTACAACCTGATGATGTGAAAGGACCCCCACAATACAGTTTACAAACACTAGATCTCTATACTAACCTCCTTGTATTTTGTACCCAGCAAGTGTTCTCTACATAGTCCATGAAGATGGGCCAGAGCATGAAAGATAGCTTCCAGGAGACACACCCAGAGTTAGGAAGCTAAGTCAGAGACGTTAAAAATCAGGAATCTGAGGCCAAACTGTGATGGGAAGGAAAGCCTACATTTCAGAGGGTCTTCGTGGATATTTCTGAAGAAAGATAAAAAAGGCCTGGGGTGGGCTCATATTCTTCTTCATGCCCAAGCCCCTCCCCATTCTCAAGGTGCAAAGTCTCAAGCAATAATGGAAAAAACCATTAACACACTATTCTTGATATCCTCACACTAAAGCACATGCAGAAAGAAAACTTGGCTGCTTTCTCTGAGAATAAAATAGAGAAAAGAGAGACACTAATAGATTAATAAACTATTGAGAGTTAAATCAGCCTGTAAACAGCATCCTTTAAAAGCAATCTTTTGATGACTTTTCTAAGACTGAAAAAGGAGCTTACCTAACTTCAGTTAAGTTACCTTACTCTAGATATGTTTGATTTTTTTTTTACATATAAGAGAGAGCAACACATTTTGCTAGAATCAAAGTGTTTAACAAATCCAGGCATCATGAAAGCAGAACATGGGCAGAGGCAGCAGGGTCCAAAGCCATCCTTATAGGCTCATGAGTCCAACAGTTCTGGGTTTGAATCCTAGCTCTCCTGCCTACTGGCTGTGCCTCAGTTTTCTTAATTGCAAAATGGGAATAATAGCACCTCCCTCTTTGTACAGTTGTGAAGATTAAATGAGATAAATTTTGTGAAGTATTATCAAAGTATGGCAACACATCCCATTTGGCTACAGAGAATAAGGAACAACCCCGGTGACTACTTTTAATAGCAACAGTCAAACTTCTCATTTATTTTCAAGACCACCATATGGTCCCACATGATAAATGCTCTGGTGATAATGGAGTGAGTACTATGGTGAAGGTGCACACATGTTTGGAAATTCAATATCAGTTTAAGTGGATACAAATACTAGAAAGCATTTGCTTTATTTAAAGGTTTGATATGTTGTTCTGTTTGCTTCAACTGGCAACATTTGTTAAAACTGTAGAACTTGGGCATTTCAAACTCTAGATATTTTGGAAAGACTCTCTTATAAAGCAAGAAGGCTTACAAGAATAAAAAGAAAAGTCACAGATGGAGAAAATATTAGCAAAACACATATGTGATAAAGGACTTGTAGATACAGTATACAAAGAACTCATAAAACTCAACAATAAGAAAACAAATGACTTGATTTAAAGATGAACAAAAGGGATGAATATATATGTCACCAAAAATATGTGAACAGCAAATAATTATGAGAAAAAATGTTTATTATCATACATCATCAGGGGATTGCAGATTAAAACAATATTTAAATACCTCTGTGTACCTACAGAATGGCTAAAAAAACAGGAAAAAAAAAACAAAAACCTGAAAACACCAATTCCAGCAAGGATGTGGAACAACAGGAATTCTCACCCACTGCCAGTAGAAATTGAAACAGTATAATTATTCTGGAAAATAGTTTGGCAGTTTCTTATAAAACTACACAGAGCTTTATCATATGATCTAGCAATCACACTCTAAGGTATTCACCCAAATGAGCTGAAAACATGTCCACATAAAAAAGTCTGAATGTTTTCAAACATATGAATGTTTGAAGCAGCTTTATTCATTATTGTCAAAACCCAGAAGAAACAAGTATGTCTTTCAGCAGATGAATGTATACAAAGACTATGGTATATCCATACAGAGGAATATTATTCAAGAGTGAATAAAAATGACTATCAAGTCACAAAAAGACATGGAACATCCTTAAACACATATTCTAAGTGAAAGAAACCAGTCTAAAAAGGCTACATGCTGCTTGATTCCAATTATATGACATTTGGAAAAGACAAAAAACTATATAAAGACAAAAAACTACCAGCAGTTGGCAGGGACTGAGGAGTTGGTGGGAGGAGCAAGAATAAATAGGTAGAGTAGGGAGATTTTTACCTCAGTGAAATTATCTTGTATGATACTGTAATGGTGAATACATGACAATGTACTTGACAAAATGTACAGAATGGTACAACATGGAACTCTAGTGCAAACTGTGATTTCTCATTAATAACGGGTTAATATTAGTTCGATTATAACAAATGAAGCATAGGAATGCAAAATGTTAACAGTAGGCAAACTGGGCAGGGGCGTGCTAGTGATTAAATTGAAAAATAAATGAAATATTTGCATGTTATGAGGGAAATCATACTTTTGGAATTAGGAATCCTATTTCTACAACTTTGCAGGCTGTAAGATCTTGGACAGGATAATCATGCTGGGTGTATATTTTTATATCTCTAAGTTGGAGCTAATAATATGAGACTCAAGAGAGTTGTCATAAAAAACAGATCATGTATGAAAATTTCTAAGCCTTAACAACTGTCTTAAAACATGGCTGAGATGATGATGGTCATTTACCTAGAGAAAGAGAAGAAGGAAAAAAGAGTAGAGAGGAAAGAAATAAGTAATTTGAGGATTTAAGAGGGCTTCAGATTATTGCAGGCTTTTCATATTCAATTAGTATCATTACGACCATTATCACGTGAGTCTAGGTTCAAGCATAGCAAAAAATGATAGGGAAAAAGCAGACTCTTTAAAAATAATTTCAAATTGTGTATGAATCACATTGAAATTCCTTTTTATAGCAAAGGGGAAAAATTCCATTTAACTAAGCCTTAAAAAAAAAGGGGAGGGGGGAAATGAATATATTTCCAAACAAAACTATTAAGTGTGGGGTTTCCCCCCACACTTTGCCTCAGTTTCCACTTTGATACTTTGCCTTAGTTCCCACCTTTCCTTTCACTTTACGTATCTTTGAAAAATAGTTAAAACCTAATCAGTACCTATAAAGAGAGTTTGGGTTTTGTTTGGTTTGGTTTAAGAATTCTACTTGATTCTTTAACAATTTATTTTTTGTCCCTATGTGATGACATGTCAAATAGAAGCCAAGGAGTCAGGCGGAATGTCCCAGTTTCCACAGAAGGCTGAAAATCTTTAATTGTCTTGGATGAGGAGTCCTGTGCCCTGGATTTGCTGGAGAACCTCTATTTTAAGCTACTTCTCTTATTATTCTGTTTCAGGGACTCTATTTTTCAAAGCCCTGATTTTGCCTGGATGCCAAACTATAAGAAGTCATATGATTTGGGGCTGTATCAGGTCTAATATTTAAAAATGCTAGAGGAGACTTAGTATTTTAATAGAGAAGATTTAGAAATGCATAACCTCATTTGACTGGGGATAAAACTGAGGTTCAGTGAAGGTGGATAATTTGTCCCAAGTCCCATAGCTAGTACTCCATAAGCCAAGTTATACACTTAGATCTGTGTGACTTCGGAGATGGTATTTTTTATTTATTTTTAATTGGAGGATAATTGCTTTACAATGTTGTGTTGACTTCTACAACAACATGAATCAGTCATAAGTGTGTGTATACATATATGTACATATACACACACTTTCCCCCTTCCTCTTGAACCTCTCTCCCACTCCCACCCCTCCAACCCTACCCCTCTGGGTCATCGCTGGGCTGAGCTCCCTGTGCTACACAGCACCTTGCTCCTAGCTAGCTATTTTACACATGGTAATGTATATATTTCAATGCTACTCAGAGATTATACTTTTAACCCCACATTAAATTTCTTGGTTCTTGAACCCTGACACCCACGTGGTTCAGTCTTTGGGAGGAAAGTATTAGTTGTTCAGTTGTGTCCAACTCTTTGCGATCCCATGGACTGTAGCCTGCCAGGCTCCTCTGTCCATGGAATTCTCTAGGCAAGAATACTGGAGTGGGTTGCCATTTCCTTCTCCAGGGGATCTTCCCAGTCCAGGGATTTGAACCTGGGTCTCCTCCATTGCAGGCAGATTCTTTACCATCTGAGCCACCAAATCCCATTCTAAAAGCACAATTCATTGGGCAAAACTAACTTTAAAAGAATTCCATTCGTTGCTCAGATCCATCAAGAATAATAATGGAAAGCAAACACTCAGTCCAAACACATGAAATTCTCATTCCTCTTCCACCCTCACAGCCAACAACTGTCCTGTAGTAATCTACAAAGTACACTCCCAACTGCTTCTTTACCCTAGGCCAAAAAAGTGTCCTTTTCTTCTCACTCCCTTTGGTTACGTAGAGTCTCTGGTTGCTGGTCCAGTTACATTGCAAGAGACAATCCTACTTTCTAACATCATACATTCAGGCCTTTGCGGTAAGGCGTTGTACACTCAGAAATTTACCAAACTCTTATTTCCAACTGTTACCCTTAGGAAGCTTATTAAATTTTTATCAGCCATTAAGGCAGATTATATTCTCTCAAAATGGCTGTATTGATACATAGCTCATCCCATACACAATTCTTACAAAGTGACACTCCCCCATTAGGAGTTAGGGTTGGTGTTCTCTCTCCTAGAACCTGGACAGATTTTTGTAAGTGTCTCAACCTACAGAGGGCTTCCCTGGTGGCTCAGAGGTTAAAGCGTCTGCCTCCAATGCGGGAGACCTGGGTTTGATCCCTGGGTCGGGAAGATCCCCTGGAGAAGGAAATGGTAACCCACTCCAGTATTCTTGCCTGGAGAATCCCATGGATGGAGGAGCCTGGTGGGCTACAGTCCACGGGGTCGCAAAGAGCCGGACACGACTGAGCGACTTCACTTTCACTTTCATTTTCAACCTACAGAATACAGTGGAACTGGCGTGGCTTCCAAGGCTGGAACAGAGAAGGCATTATCATTTCCACCTTCCTCTTGGATCGCTCACAGTGGGGAAGCGAGCTGCCATGCACCGAGGATACTGAAGGAACTGAAGCCCCAAACCCACAGCCAGCACTAAACTGCCAGGCATGTGAATGAGTCATCCCGGAAGAAAACATTACAGCCCCAGTCAAGACTTCAGATGACTGTAGTCCCAGCCAGCACAGAACTGAAAATTACCAGCATTTAACTGAAAACACATCAGAACCTCTACTGAGAACCATCCACCTGATAGATATCCCAAAATCTGGTGAACAGAAACTGGCAGAGATAATATATCAATATTACCTTTGAAGTCATTAAATTTAGGGTTGATTTTATGTAGCAATAAATAAACAAAGCAACCATTAATGCCTAATATTAAACTTGTCCCAGCACTGAGTAAGTCAGTCCAGGATAATTTTAATGTAGCTTTAAGAAAAGGAAAGAGTTCCAAAAGAGGTAGGGCCGGGGAGGGTGGTAGATTCTCTTCTAGCTCCAAGGAAACAAGGGGGACTTGGAAAAGAGAAGGATGCCCTAAGAAGATGAATGAGCTCAGAAAATAGACTACTTCTCAGCCTTAGTTAAGAGACTGTCTGAGTTGATAATAGTCACTGTGGCCAAACCCTAATTCTCTGGATGAGGAAGAGCATTTGATTATCAAAGTAAGAAATGAAGTCTTTCTCATAAGAGCCTTGAATTGAATCTTGATTGGGGATCATAACATCCACATTGTGACTTCTTTTTTGTAAAAAAAAAAAAACAAAAAAACCCATCCATTACGTATAGGCAAATAGGAGTTTCTGGAAGACTATGTTAAAGAATACTGGGAGCACTGCTATAACCTGATGATGACTTCAAGGAGGCACTGCTGCTATTTTGGAAGACACAGGCTGGGCCAGCAACTATCAGGAGACATAAGTCTCACCATGGCAGGCGGGATGTGGCTTGCTGTCCAGAAGATTCCAACAGGTTATGAGGAAATGCAAGATTTTCCAAATAAGCCATTTGCTCAGCAGGAAGAAAAGAAAAAAAAAATACCCTATGTTTGTGGAAATATAATTTTTGCTTTCCCTATTTTCCTCCCTTCTCCTGAGAACCCACCTGTCCTTTCTGTCCTTGGCTTAGGTTCACACTCTGTATTGCCCAGAATGTCTCACAGGAAAGGAAGCCTGCCAGATCCCATTAGAAAGAAAGCATTGCGACTGGTAATTCGAGGTACTAACTTCAGTGTGAAACTGGGTAATTCTCCCTTTGACTTGAAACAACAGACAACTGATTGAGGGAGACTCATTTTGAAATGTCTTTCTGAGTCAGTTTGGCCCCTCTTAGCTTCAAGGAATAAAGGATCACTCAGCTTTCCTCAAGCCATGGGGGATATTATAAAAAATAAGGATGGAAACAAGCAAGATAGATTAGTAGACATGACTTTGCCTCTTAACACACAGACATATCACATCCCTTACTCTTTCTAAATTGAATCAAATCTAGTATCACTTTTGCCCCTTACCCATGAACACATTGGTAAAAAAAATCTTAATCTTTTTGGAGAAATGTGTAAATGCCCTGGAATCTATGGAAGTCTAGTAAGTTTGAGAAAAAAGGCTCTGATGTTTATATGCACTATGGGTGGCAGCTAGGATGTTTCTTGATTAAACTCCTACAATTCATTCAGAGATGTGCATGACTTGTGCTCCCTTTAGGATTTTAGCTCCCCGGGCCACAGCATATAGTGCTCACTCAATAGACACACACGTGCCAACTTTATTAATAAGTCTGCCTCTCCTAGGTGCTCTGTGGGAGAAGATGGTCCTTTCCTTATCATCCCAAGGAAGTGGAGCTCATCTCTTGCTCATCAACTTCACCCTCAATCCCTGGAAGCCCCTCCTTTTGACAATGGCATACCAATGGTGGCCAGAGCTAGTACCGTCCCAACACAGGTAATAAGAGGGTGCCCTGTCCATAAAAACTGTGAAAGCAATCATAAAATCCACATTTTTCCTTTTTTATGGTCACCTTGCAGGCAACTTAAGAATACTCATCTCTGCCCAGGGGCAGACCTCTCCTACTTCTTATTCTTGGATGTCTCTGCCCTTTTGAACAATCAAGCGTTATGTTCCCTTAGGCACAGGTTTGGAAAAAAAGCTCTCTTAACTCTCCTGCTGCAATAGAGATTTCAACATTTGAACACAAAAAGCCCTATAAGCTAATGTCATGGGAAGAACAGGAACTACAGTACATCTGGCCTCAGGGGATGAGAATTGCCACAGTCCACTTAATCCTCATTAGTCTTGTTGCATGGTACTTTCAACTGGGCTGTCTTTGAGTCAGGTACTTGAAGCAGAATTATAAGAAACCCCAATGTTGATGCCTCAAATGAGGAAAGTTAAGGAAACGAAATGAGGCATGGTAGCCATTGTGAGATATAGCCTATACAGAAAAATTTCAATTTGCTGTGGCCTTTCAAGGTGGAAGTGGCATGCAGGTCAGGGAAAGTGAGGAGGGCATGCTAGAATGGTGTAACCAGGAGCTCACTGAATTGCCTTCATGTGAGGTTCAGAGAGCTGAACAAGACATGTGAGGCCAGTATCCAGATTCAAATACCTGCTACTGCCTTGTGGAGAAATCCCTTTCTGTCTCTTAATTCTCTACCTGGAAAGGAGAAATAACACCATCAAGAGAAGACCCAAAGGCTATCTGAAGAGATAATTAAAAAGAAATAAGTGAATATAAGAATAGAAGATACTAATCTATTTCACAGCTTAAGATACATTGTTTATTTCATAGCTGTTACTAGCTTAGTGTTCCATTTCATAAGGAGGAAAGAATGAATTTAAATCAGTGTGACTTAAAGTGTGGTCCATGAGCCAGCATTGTCAGCATCAAACGGGGATTTGTTAGAAACGACCTTTGTTGTTTTAACTAAATGAGAACTAGGAGCTTTTTTATTACTGAAACATATCTAGACCAACCTGATCCACATAACCACAAATCAAGACTTGTGAAATGGACTGAAACTACTACTTCAGGAAAATGTGTAGCTCTAGATGCTTACGTAATAAAAGAAGAAGCTGAAAATTAGTGAACTAAGCAATTAAAGGTCCTAGAGAAACAACAACCACATAAATTTATGGGAAATAGGAGGAAAATTTTTAATGAAATAAAAACAGAACATTTAAATAGAAATGATCTGTTAAGTCAAAGTCAGTTCTTTGAGAAAACTAATAAAGTCAACAAACCTCTAGTGATCAAGAGATACTGGCACAAATCTGAAGGGAAAAAAAAGTTGTCCTGAATGGAAAGAAGCTTACTGATGAGGATATTTAAAACCGGCTGCCAAAAAACTTAATTTAAAAACATTCTTGTCACAGTCCACTGTGGGTCAACTCGTTCACTTCCCAATGGTGATAAAGATTACAGAACTGTCCCCACTGACACCAAAAAGGAACAGGCAACCATCACCAGGAGCAGTCAGGACCAGAGTGGATTTGAACCATGCAGCTGGACTTCCAGAATCCTAGCCCATGAGCTTTTCAGGTTTTTGTTCATTCCATTAATCTGGAAGAAATATGATACTTCATTTTGTGTAGCTGAATTTTTTGACAGCATGTATTGGTTATGATGCAGTTGTGTTGTATGAGTGAAAAAAATTAAGTCACAGAACTACTTACAATGTGTTATTTATAGTACTTGAAAATAACAAAAATGAAATATTAATGATATATTGCCTAGAAATATATACAGAGGTACTATTTGGTAAAAAGCAGAGGAATAATAAACACAAAATTTAGGATAGTAGTTAGCTCTGGGGATATCCAGAGGTAAATTCAATGGTTTAATACTGTTCTAATCATTTTGTTATTGTATTTTATGTCTTGCTGGGTCACATGTATTCTTTGGTATGTATTAAATATGCCCTCTAAATTACTCTCAATTTTTACCTGAATTTTTAGATCTTACATTTTCAGTTCTTCAGCTTTTCTATCTATGAAACGGGCTGGTTTCTACTTCCCTCATTGAACGTATGAAAGTGAAGTCGCTCAGTCGTGTCCGACTCTTTGCAACCCCAAGGACTGTAGCCTACCAGGCTCCTCCATCCATGGGATTCTCCAGGTAAGAATACTGGAGTGGGCTGCCGTTTCCTTCTCCAGGGGATCTTCCCAACCCGGGGATCGAACCTGGGTATCCCGCATTGTGGGCAGACGCTTTAACCTCTGAGCCATTAGGTGAATATAAATGAATAGATCTTCCTGCGAAAGTTTCTATCCATTCTAATTTCCTTGACTTCTCCAAGAAAGCAGACTTAGGACAGTGGAGAGCGGGCAAAGGAAACTTCAGGGATGACTGGATATGGCTGCTTAGTTAAGGAACTTAGAACTCTCATGAAGAACAGGCCTTCTATTCTCTGGTTATCTTTTGTGGAGGTGGGACACCCTGCACCTGGTCACATGTGAAAATTCACTAAATAAGTTTCTTTTTTTTTTTTTTTTTTAATTTTTATTATTATTATTATTTTTTTTTCCAGTGGGTTTTGTCATACATTGATATGAATCAGCCATGGATTTACATGTATTCCCAATCCCGATCCCCCCTCCCACCTCCCTCTCCACCCGATTCCTCTGGGTCTTCCCAGTGCACCAGGCCGGAGCACTTGTCTCATGCATCCCACCTGGGCTGGTGATCTGTTTCACCATAGATAGTATACATGCTGTTCTTTTGAAATATCCCACCCTCACATTCTCCCACAAAGTTCAAAAGTCTGTTCTGTATTTCTGTGTCTCTTTTTCTGTTTTGCATATAAGGTTATCGTTATCACCTTTCTAAATTCCATATATATGTGTTAGTATGCTGTAATGTTCTTTATCTTTCTGGCTTACTTCACTCTGTATAATGGGCTCCAGCTTCATCCATCTCATTAGGACTGGTTCAAATGAATTCTTTTTAATGGCTGAGTAATATTCCATGGTGTATATGTACCACAGCTTCCTTATCCATTCGTCTGCTGATGGGCATCTAGGTTGCTTCCATGTCCTGGCTATTATAAACAGTGCTGCGATGAACATTGGGGTGCACGTGTCTCTTTCAGATCTGGTTTCCTCAGTGTGTATGCCCAGAAGTGGGATTGCTGGGTCATATGGCAGTTCTATTTCCAGTTTTTTAAGAAATCTCCACACTGTTTTCCATAGCGGCTGTACTAGTTTGCATTCCCACCAACAGTGTAAGAGGGTTCCCTTTTGACAACGGACGTGTGGGACAAGATAAAAAGGAAAGAAACAGGGCGGAGACAGAAGGGAGGTCTCGGCCCAGGATGAAAACAAGAGGGAGACCAAGTGAATTCAACAGCTACCTTTCTCCTAGGAGTAACAAGGGGCTTGTGAAAAGCTGAAGCACACTCACTTTCTAACTGGTCTTGCCCACTCAAGAACTAGTGATTCCTTTAAGTGACAAATGGGTTCTCTGTAGCAATGAACTGAAATCATGGACTTGGGTCCAAAGATCTGTCTCTTCACTCCCAAGAATAAACTTTAGGGATCCCAGAGAAAGAAATTATTTTTTTTAATATTAATACACAAAACAGGAAACAAACCTAGTGTGTATTTTCTGGCTAATTCTAGCACAGAGAGTTAAAGAGCAATAATAGTTATATTAAGCTAGAGCAGTTGGAGCAATATATATTCATCTGAAGTAGCCTAAGAAATGTAAATGATAAAGCAAAAGGCAGTGCAGAATGGGGAAAATAAACTAGCAGGCAGTGAGGCTGAGTGCAGATTTTCAAAGAAGCCACAAAGTGCACCCTAATGCATAGGAGGAAAATGAAAGATCAAAAGGAAATTATCATATTCAAGCAGTTCTGTCAAACACAGACTCACCTCTCCCGGACTTGGAGGGGAAAGCAGTCAGTGGTAATAATTAAGAAAGCCTGCACTTGTTTTTTTAAATAAATATTTCATGATATGTCATCTGCTTCCAAGAGAAGCCATAACACACCACAGCCACTGCATACTTAGCAGTTGTGGAATGACAAAAACTGAGCTAATTATGCTAAGATCATACGAATTTAGAATTGAAGGCAGTGAAAGCTGACAGGCCATGTCAAGGGCTATGAATTTGGAACTCCAGGAGTTAGCATTGTCAGCCTGCTATGCGCCAGGCATCCCAGCGGGTCTTATTCACAGGGGCATCTTTGTTCACAGTCCTAAAAAAACACTTCTTTGGCAAGAAGAACACTTCAGGGGCTTTCAGAAATGAGTGAACCAGAGTCAGTAGGGGCCTGAATCCTGCCTGCCTTTCCCCATCTCTGAGAGAACTGAACTCTCTGAGTGCCTGTTTAGACCTTTTTGAGTGTGGACAATTTCTTAATCTTCCTGAGATTAATATTTAGTTTCCCTATTCATTGATTCCAAATATATGTACTGGATACCTAAGTGTCATGGCCAGTTCTGGACACTGGGGAACCTGTATACTCTTGTGGAGTTTTCATCCTAGAGGGAAAGATCTACTATAAACAAAGTACATAATATTTTAGGCAATGATGGGTGTTAGGAAAAAGATCGGTCAGGGAAGGGGGTTGGAATGGGGAGGGGTGTTTTAGAGTTGGTGTTCTAGAAAGGGGGATCAGGACAGACCTTGCTGAGAAGGCATGAGACGAGCCTGAAGAAAGTGAGTGAAGGAGCCACGCAGGTATCTGGGAGCAGGGAATTCAGGCAGGGGGAGCCATGAGCACAAAGGTTCTGAGGAAAAAATGTGCCTGGTGTGTTGGAGAAACATCAAGGCCATAAGAAGGCTGGTGAAGGACCCAGGAGGGGAAAGCTGGTGGAGGATGGAGCCCTGGGCCAAGTGGAGGTAGCAGTCATGTTGGGCTTCACATCACATGAGGACTCAGAGCTTACTCTGATGACGTGGGCAGCCATCAGCGGGTGCAGAGCCCAGGGAACACATCTTCTAATCACCTTACAGCAGCATCTCCCTGGCTGCTGTGTTGAGAACAGACCATCATGGCTCAAGGTCGGAAGCAGGGAGACCAGTCAGGAGGCTCCTGCAATAAATCCAAGTAAGAGATGATGGTGGCTGGGACAGAAGTTGAAGAAGAAGCCCAGACGAGAGGGGTCTAGAGGTAGAGTTGAAAAGATTTTTTGAAAGGCTGAATGTGGCAGGTCAGATTAAGGATTCGTGGATGACTCCAGGGTTTTTGAGTTGAGCAGTTGAAAGAACAGAGTTATTCACTGAGAAGGTATAATTGGAAAAAAGTACATTTAGGAGGAATACCAGGGGCTCACCCTAGGTCAAATTCAGATACCTATTAGATATTGAGGGGGCAGCTGGGTATGTGGGTCCCAAGTTCAGGGGAGTGGTTTGGGCTTGATATATTAAGTTGGAAGTCCTTAGCATCCTGATGATATTTAAAGCCACAAGGCCAGATGAGGATACCCAGGGAGAAAATTTAAATAGAAAAAGGCTGAGAACAACCAGTGACTGAGCCTGGAGCTGTTTCTGCAAGACGGTCAATGACTGTATCTGCCCAATGGAATAATACTGCACTTCACTGAGTCTTCATGAGTAAATACATATAAAGTATGAAGTATACATTTTTAAGCATACAATGTAAATATTAAGTAAACTTGAAAAGAAAAAAAAAGCCTGAATTATCTCATTAGAGGCTACAATATTCAGTAACAGAAAATAAGGCTCAGGGGTTTAAGACCTTTCTGCTTTATAGACTATGAGAAAGCCTTTGACTGTGTGGATCACAACAAACTGGAAAATTCTTCAAGAGATGGGAATACCAGACCACCTGACCTGCCTCCTGAGAAATCAGGATGCAGGTCAAGAAGCAACAGCTAGAAGTGGACATGGAACAACAGACTGGTTCCAAATAGGAAAAGGAGTATGTCAAGGTTATATATTGTCACCCTGCTTATTTAACTTATATGCAGAGTACATCATGAGAAATGCTGGGCTGGAAGAAGCACAAGCTGGAATCAAGACTGCTGGGAGAAATATCAATAACCTCAGATATGCAGATGACACCACCCTTATGGCAGAAAGTGAAGAGGAACTAAACAGCCTCTTGATGACAGTGAAAGAGGAGAGTGAAAAAGTTGGCTTAAAACTCAACATTCAGAAAACTAAGATCATGGCATCTGGTCCCATCACTTCATGGCAAATAGATGGGGAAACAGTGGCTGACTTTATTTTTTTGGGCTCCCAAATCACTGCAGATGGTGATTGCAGCCATGAAATTAAAAGACACTTACTCTTTGGAAGGAAAGTTATAACCAACCTAGACAGCATATTAAAAAGCAGAGACATCACTTTGTCTACAAAGGTCCATCTAGTCAAGGCTATGGTTTTTTCAGTAGTCATGTATGGATGTGAGAGTTGGTCTATAAAGAAAGCTGAGCACCGAAGAATTGATGTTTTGAACTGTGGTGTTGGAGAAGACTCTTGAGAGTTCCTTGGACTGCAAGGAGATCCAATCAGTCCATCCTAAAGGAGATCAGCCCTGGACGGACTGATGTTGAAGCTGAAACTCCTAATGTTTGGCCACCTAACTGATGCAAAGAGCTGACTTTTTTGAAAAAAGACCCTGATGCTGGGGAAGATTGAGGGCAGGAGGAGAAGGGGACGACAGAGGATGAGATGGTTGGATGGCATCACCGACTCAATGGACATGAGTTTGAGTACACTCCGGGAGTTGTTGATGGACAGGGAGGCCTGGCATGCAGCAGTCCGTCGGGTTGCAAAGAGTCAGACACAACTGAGCAACTGAACTGACTGCCTAAAGTGATACAGATAATAAATTTGGAGAACCTCACTGCTTGGAGATGACATTTGCACTTGATTTTTCCAATTCCAAATCATGGACTTTATCCTCAATTGCCACGTGCTTTCTTCCTGATGACAAAGTCACATGCCTCTCTTCAAGGAACTCATAAGTTTAGTAGTGGAAGATATAAAGCTAAAGTGTGTAAATTAGAAAGATTTAAGTGATCATAGCAAACAGGGGAAGGTGTTCTTAGAACCCGTTTCCTGGGTGCTCTGGTTGTAGGACACTTTGGCCTCTTTTTCATGTCAGGGCTGTGGGGTCTGGCCTAGACAATGTTGCTTTCTTGGTAAGGACGTCATGGTTATTCATGGAGAGAGTGTTATGGGGAAGAATTCCTTTCCCTAGCCCTTAGGCCAAATGGAACACTGGCCAAGGCCTGATTCACTGCACCATGTCACAATTCAAGACCTACTGCTGTGACCACAAACAACCTCTCTTCCTGCAACAGAGTGCCCGGCCCCATCAAGCCTTCATCTGCAAACCCTTTAACCTTTCTGAACACTTCCTTGCCACTCTGGTGGGGTGTTGGTTGGCAAACTGGCCCCCTATGCAGAGGGCATAGAGACCAAAGAAAGAGGCAGATTACTCCAGATTAGTAGGTGGCAGGTTTCAACAAGCAAGGGAACTTACTTCTGAGGCTTGTCTTGAGTGACCACAAGACAAGGAGATTTCTGTAACCACCTGCCAAATCTTTAAAGTTTATATGAGACCTTAACACTGGATTCAGTTACATATTCAGTCCAGATGGTTTCAACAATACCTTAGTCTCTTGAGGATATTTTCCACTGTGGGGAAAATAGGGATTCCAAGGGTCCAGGCAGGTGTGCGGAGCCTCTGTCTGCCCAGGTTCAGTTCACAGGTCAACTGGTGGTCACGTCTTCTGCAAGACTTCCTCCAACAGAGGACACTGCCTACAGACAAAACTCTTCCTTTTGTCGTAGGGACAGCACTAGCCTGGCTTTGTGTGAGTAACAGTAATACCGGAAAACAAGTCACTATTAAATAAAACATTTCGAAGTTCTTAAATCTCTCTTGATCAAAACTAGAACCACAGAGCAACACCAATTTGGGGTCTCTACCAGCATTTAATATTGTAATTACATTTTCTCCATCAGGCTTTTATATCTTTCTTGTTTCATTCTTATGACAACACGGTAGAGACTGTAAGGGTTGTATTCATTATCAGTATCCTCATTTTATGGGGTTTCCCTGGTGGCTCAGGGGTAAAGAATCCACCTGCAAAGCAGCAGATGCAAGAGATACAGATTCAATCCCTGGGTGGGGAAGATCCCCTTAAGGAGGACATGGCAACCCACTCCAGGATCCTTACTTGGAGAATCCCATGGACTGAGGAGCCTGGTGGGCTATAGTCCATGGGGTCACCAAGAGTCAGACAGGACTGAAGCCAGCTGAGGACCGCACAGCACAACCACCTCATGTTACAGAAGATGAGACTGAAGTTCAGAAAAGTTCTCTGATTTGCTTGCAGTCACTAAGCTAAAAAGTGAGGGAGCAAGGATTTGAACCTCAAATTTCTGTTCCTACATTACTATCACTTACCACACTGACATGTAATTGCTTATGATTTTGCATTTTTTCTGTGGTTGCATAGCAACATAGTAATGAATCTAAACCATCATACCTCTTTCTGTCTACGTGACTTAGTCATCCAGTCTCTCGAGAGTTAACATAATCTTTAAGAAAAGCCTGAAATTATTTCTCTAACTAACCTTCCTGGGGTGGAATTTAAGATGGACTCACAGGATTCTGAAATTTTTCCTACAGAAAAAAAAAAAGAAAAAGAAAAACAACAACAAAAAATACCATAAATTTGAAGTTCTAGCATTTCAAAAAGGTTGGTTTTCAGTGACCATATATATTACTTAACACCTCAAAATACTTCTTTATACAATCTACGATCTTTCTCAAAAGGACTGATCAACTTATGGATTTTTCCCCCACTATATTGAATTGGTTATTGACTTGGCATTACTAAATGCCAATTAAAATGCCAACATGCATAATATTTCATCTGTAATCCACCCCAGATAAAAGTTCTCAAATGTCAGCAGTCACCCACATGCTCCTCAAAACCCCAAAATCCACACTGGTCCCACATTTTCGTGACTGCCTCCCTCACTCCCTATGAAAACACTCATTGTTTTCTAAATGTCCTTGTTATGACAGCCAAAAATAAGTCTCCACTCACAGCAACCCACTCAAGCAAAGTTTCCCTTCAATTTTCCTTCCAAATGTCCAAAAGGAGGAGAAACTGTGGTTAACAAAAAAATATAAGCATTGTGCTAACTATGTAAACCTAGGCAACATAACCCAGGCCAAGATTAGTATATCCCATTATATCTCAAGTACAATTTGTTCTATGAAGAAAGAGTATGCCTAGGCACTGTGGAGTTTGATTTTGGGGGAGGAAGTATAGAAACTGATGGAGGATTTGCATCATGGGGTCAACTGCCACATCATACTGATTACTTTCTGTATACTTTTAATATACACTGAGTACAGGCAGGGAAACCAGTATTCTCTCAACTAGTTCTTTCCTAGACACAGTCTATCATTTAAAAAATGGGCCAGGAAGTGGCTCTGGACTGAAAAGGCTGGAGCTCTAAAAGACCTAACTGCATTGTCCAATACCGCCAACTAATTTATAAGCCTTGGCATATCCATCTAATGAGACAGAGAAAAAACATGGCACTGAAGAAGCTGTTCAACTTGCTGGTAAATAGCCTTCCTCCTCATTTGCAGTAGAAAGTGAGAACCACTGAAATGATCTCTCTAGAGCCTTTTGTCCGCAGAAAAGTGGATTTAGAGGCTCAAGAAGAACTGGTTTTCCTGCTGCCTGCCAAACTCCCACCACATCAGCGAATCAAACTCTCCTGACATCAGTGTTACAGCCATTGTTACCACCTAAGACTACTTCCACTCTTCCTTACCCTTTATCTTGACTTTTTTCTTCCTTCCCTGTATTTTTGAGCAAATTTAGCAATTAACATCATCCAGCTATTAAAGTTCTCACTTTATGCTTTAAGATTATTTATAGAACGGGGAAAATTTTTAACTGACCATTTGTGAAAATAGGTTTCAAAATGCTAGTTGATGCATGATTCCAGTTTTATAATGGAAAATTAAAAAAATATATATCTAAAAGAATACTAAATCACTCACAGTGATGATATTAGATACCATCTAATCAAAATTGATTTCAATATACTTCTTTTTTGCTTCAACTAAATCCTTCTCAACTCTGTTAAAGAAAACTGTTACTTAGAGAAGGATGCCACTTTGCATGGCATGCCATGTCTCCTTAGCCTCCTCTTGGTTATGACAGTTTCTCTGACTTCCCTTGTTTTTTATGACCTTGACAGTTTCAAGGAGTTAGGTAGTTTATAGACTGTCACTCAAATGGGATTTGTCTGATTTTTCCTCGTGATGAGTCTGAAGTTATGGCTTTTTTTTTTTTAGGAGGAAGATGACAGAGGTAAAGTACCATTTGCACCATATTGTGTCAATGGTACATCACTCAGCAAGACTTACCGTCATTGATGTTAACCTTGATTAGCTTGCTGGCTGAGGAACTATTTGTCAGACTTCTTTCCTCTTAAATGATTCTCTTCCTCCCTGCGCATACTGTAAATACTTCTGGAAAGAAGTCACTGTGCACAGGCCACACTTAAAGAATGAGGAGTTAGGTTCCCCCTCCTTGAGAGGAAAGTATAACTGCAGATGGTTTGGAATTCTTCTGCATGGGAGAGTTCTCTGGTTTCTCTCTTCTTCCTATTTATCTGTTTATTGAGTTGTTTATGTATGCCAGTATAAACTCATTCATGGATATTTATACTCTGAGTTATAATCCAGTACTACTTAACTTTCTTGCTCTAACTGTCTTAGTCTTGGCCCCTGGAAGCTTTTTCAGTACCACTTTGACATACCCTCATCATTGTGGGATTTTGGGGTGTTCCAATTTTCGTGTATTTCCAGACTTTTTGACAGTACAAGATGATTCAGGCTCATCTTGTATATTTCCTGCCCCAGTTATAACATCAGCCATTTCTTTAAGGATTACTGGTTCTTTTTACTGGAAAATGGAATTAGACACCAAGATCTGGGTCTAGATGTACTCTTTGCTACTAGGGTTTCATTGCTTCTATAAATATTTCCTCTCAGCTGGCAGAGCAAGGAGATATATGTGAATATATATACATCTATCTATCTATGTGTAACTATCTGTGAATGCTAAGTCATTTCAGTTTCAGTTGTGTCCAACTCTGCAACCCTACAGATTATAGCCCACCAGGCTCGTCTGTCCATGGGATTCTTCAGGAAAGATTCCTGGAGTGGGTTGCCATTCCCTCCTCCAGGGGATATTTCCGACCCAGGGATCAAGACTGTGTCTCTTAGATCTTCTGCATTGTCAGGCTGGTTCTTTACCACTAGAGCCACGAGGGAAGGCCCATAACTCTCTGTATCTGTAGTAAATCAAACATGAATTCGTACCTATGTATCTGAGTCTGACTGATTACCACATGGATCATTCTAGTTTACTTCTCTATCTTATTTGTAGCCTCCAACTTCAATAGTGACGAACCAATAAAATCAGACTTTCTGCACATAGGTCTAAAGGCACTGACATACTTTAATGCTCCCCACTTCCTCCCTCTGTCCTCCACTCTTCCAGTGATTCTAACATGCTGCTGGGGTTGAGAACCACTGCACTGGTCAGATTATTCTAGTTATCAACTCCTGAATCCCTAGTACTTAGTGTCCAGTTCACAAAAACATACTTGCTGTTTACATGAAACTGGAGGCTTCCCAGATGGTGCTAGTGGTAAAGAACTTCCCTGCCAATTCAGGAGATGCAACAGACTCGGGTTCAATTTCTAGGTCAGGAAGACCCTCTGGAGGAGGACATGGCAACCCATTCTAGTATTCTTGCCTGGAGAATCTCATGGACAGAGTAGCCTGGAAGGCTACACTCCATAGTGTCGCAAAGAGTTGGACAACACTGAAGTGACTTAGCACACATACATGAAGCTGAGACTCAGGTTTGAAGGGATATGGACATGCTGTGGGTGTGGGAAGGAAGGAAGGGGTGAATCTGAGGATTAAGGCAGGAGATACTGCCTGAAAGATAAGGGACAATTGGAAAAGTTGGAGGACAGAACATAGTGGAAGCAACTGTTTTCACATACATGAGTGAAATACATGTCAAGGCCTGGGTTCTATGTGTTCTTGTCTAAACAGAGGCAAGAGGAGAGAAAGCAGCCCAAATTTCCAGCAAATATGCTTAGCTGTAAGGAAGAATGTCTTCACTGTAAAGATGTAAAAATAGAGAACAGACTGTGAAACACTAGCCCCTGTGAATCTATTAAAAACTCTTGGAGACAGTGCTACTGAATTAGGTCAGCTGAGAAAAGCAGCTTGGGAAAGGAGTTAGAACTCTTCAGAAAAAGCTTTCAGCCTTTCTGCTGTCAGGAAACAATTTCTTACTGAATCAAGCACCCCTACCCCAGGCCATCACTGAGGTCACTCACGATGGGTTGCATTTGTAGGCAAAGATGCGCAAATTTTACCAAATCCCCTGTCAAGTTTCTCCACTCTCCCTCCCACTCATTTGACACATGACTGTGAGCCCTACAGTCTCATCCTGTGAGAACACAGAATATTGCCCAACACGGGGACCGGCCCATTCTAACACCTGGATGCTGCCCATCTCGGCGGCAGCTCCTTGATTCACCCCCTGCACCCCATATCTGCCCCCAATTCATACTGATTTTCTTCCCTCTTCAAATATCTCATGCTCCTGCACACCATGAGGACCTGCCACAGCTCTTTCTTGCTTCACCTTCACCCAGTCAGCTCCTTTCAATCTCAGCTCAAGCGTCACTTCAGGGAAACCCTCTCTGGCTGTACAGCCTAAGTCAGAGGCTCCTAGTTTCACAGTCTCACAGATGTTCTTATCCTGCAGAGCAATGATCTCATCATATAGATACAGGTTGCCAGCTTGAGGATTTGACTAGTCTCTGTTAACCTCTTTCAGACTGTAAGGGCATTGTCCCAGCTATCTACTGCTGTAGAACAAGCTAGCCCAAAATGTAGGAACTCAAAACAACAGTGGTAATTTGGGTAGGAGCTCATCGGAACAGTTCAGCCCTGTTCCATGTAGTGTCAGTTCTACTGGTACTGAAGGATAGACTTCTGAGATCGCATCCTCACATGGCTGGCAGGTAACTCTGGCTATGATTTCATCTGCACAGGGCCTCTCCATGGTGGGAAGGTGACTAGGTTTCAAGAGCAAGCATGGAGGTAGGGAATGGAGGTTGCAAATTCCTTAACATCTGGGACTAGAAACAGACACAGCATGATTTCTGCCATAGGTTATTTGTCAACAATCAATAGAGCCCAGATTCAAGGAGAGGAGACATAAATTCCTCCTCCCTCTCAATGGAAGGCATGTCAAAGAATTCAGGAATCATACAGTAAAAATTCCACAAGCATGATTTTTGTCTGTTTCCTTTCCTTTGTTTCCTGAGCAACTAGCACAAAGTCTGGCACAGAAAATGCATTCAGCTGAAATAAGGAAATTCATTCTTTGTATACTTTGTCTGTGGACCAGGGAGCCTGTGCTTGACCACAGCATCTCTGAGCTGATTCCTAGCTCTATGATTGTCTGAACTTTGCCTACAAGCCAGCGTGTGGCACCAAATTGATACCTCAGTTTCTCACACAGGAGGAAGCCAATTCATTCAAGCCCACTCCTTGATTCCCAACTACATTCTTAAGAGTTGTGAGAGAAGATGGCAAACAAGTCATTCTCACAATTAGAAAAATGGCAATTACCGACATTTGCCTGAAAACAGAGTGTGCCTGAAATTAGTTACAGATGACTAAGGCAAGTAATACCCACCTACAGTTGACATTCAACACCACCCACGACAGAGCTCACAGATGCTGATCGGAAACCACTGGGGAATTCAGCCTGTGCAAAGAGATTGCTTGGGAAATCTACCCAGTTATAAATCTTGCATGTATCCCCATTCACTCATTCATTCATTCACTCATTCCAACCCAGCTTGCTCTTCCATTCACAGGTCTGATTAGAAACAGAGAACCCTTACAGGACACATACTAAGTACCGGGCACTTTTTCTGTATTAATTCGTTTAATCCCCACAACAACCCGCGAACCCACTGCTATTGCTATCATCCCTCTTGTGGAGGAGAGGCAGTAAGATGGCAGCCATATTTATACATTTGTGTGATCCCTTCCCCTCAACGGCGGGCGGGACCTTTGACTGGGCTTCCAACCAGTGTTACACGGCAAAGGGGATGGGATGTGTTGATCACACTGCAGTGTAATCTCACTGAAGTCTGTTTCTTTCTCTATATTGTTGACTTTGAAGAAGAAGTGAACTGCCACAAGTCCCATAGCCATGGGAAATGAGTTCTGCCACCAGCCTCTATGAGAGTGAACTCGCACAGAGCTAAGCCAGTACTCAGTGAAGAAATCTCACGGAACAAAAGCTGAGAAGACTGTGATTATACAGGCTCTGTCATCCTGAATGTCATCAGGAAGGGGCTTCAAAGCCTGAGTAAAGCAAGAACTTGGAGACAGCATCTTCATCAGGGACACATGTGTGCACATGCGTGTTTGCTAGACCTGAGACAGAGGGTGAATTAGACCTCCTGTAAGTTCAACCGCCTCTCCTCCCTGTAGGCTCAGCCTTATGCATCTAAGTCTAGAGCAATTCTGCAGGTAAACTACAAAGTCCTGAGAAATTTGTCTCCCAGTCAGGAGCACCTTGTCAGCCATGCATGTATGAAATAGACAGTGTAACACTGAAGCAAAGCACAGTACACTCAGACTTGGAAGGTGGTTTTAGGCCAGCTCTAAGGTGGAACATGCCATCATCCTATTGTCTGGCCCATTTCAAAAACACTGCAGGGAAGCTGAAGAGAGAAAGCCAAGTGAAAATGGGGATTAGGGGTTAAATATCTCAATTTAGCTTGACCTAGATTCTGTTTTGACAATGTAACAGGCTCTGTGGCCAAAGACAAACAAAACAAGACTACCTAGTGCCTGGCCTCAAAGGACTCAGAAAGTAGCAAACAGTCAGAACGCTGGAAGGCTGATGTAAGCTATGGCCGAGGTCCACACCAAATACAACAGCAGACACTAAAGCAGGAAAGAATGATTTCCAAATGCAAAACCAAAGGATTTGTGCAAGGTGGCCTTTGGCATGATTGTGGAAAAAGTCTAGGTCCCAAATAGGTAGAAATAAGAGATAGCTTGTTCCAGAAAGAGGAAGTATTGTCTTCAAGGATATAGAGGCGAGAGGTACAAAGTATATAAGAAGAAAGCAAGGAACAAATTGGACTAGAGTGTGAGAGGCAAAGAAAGCTCCATCAGTTCAGTTCAGTTCAGTCCAGTCGCTCAGTCGTGTCCGACTCTTTGCGACCCCATGAATCACAGCACGCCAGGCCTCCCTGTCTATCACCAACTCCCGAAGTTTACTCAAACTCATGCCCATCGAGTCAGTGTGTGAGAGGCAAAGAAAGCTCCATAATGGGTCATAAAGGGAGACAATACAAGACTAGATCATCTCTGATTTTTGAATGTAAATAAAGGCATTGATCATTATTCTATGATAAATGGAGACAACGGAAAACTCTAAAAAAATTTTAAAAGGCAAATATTTAAATCTGCCTGATACTTAAAAGTATCAGGACTTTTTATCCAGGACTCTTTTATACAAGAAAGTCTTGTATAAAAGTGCATTACTCCTTACAGTATCCAAAGGAACACTGGCCACATGCTAGTTTCCATAAAATAAAGATCTCTGTGGTAAAATAAATATCCCAAATGCATATAGCCCTATCTTAAAGATCTGAAATGTATATTAGGATAGCCAAAGACCTGAGAAGTCCTGCAGGATGAAAAGCTACTTAATCCTGCATCAGTCTATATTTTCCCAAATATTTCATTATGGATTTTTCTCTTTGACAGATACTACTTACAACTACAAGATGTACTATTGCTGAGGGTGCATGGTCTGTGTTCTTCACTTTTTATGCCAAAAAAAGAGCTTTGTCAGGAAATGTACAGGTCCTTATTACTCTTACAAGAGAGTTGAGAGGCCGATTTCTCTTCTGTGTTTAATGAGAGAGGCTGGTTAAAAGCGATGAACTGAAGATGACTCTATCAGGTGGGCCGTCATCTCAGAAAATACTTTACGGAGTCTGTCTTTTCCATTTCAAGGTATTCACTGTTGTCTCAGCTTCTTAAGGCCCCAAGTGGACTCTTCTCGATACAAGTATCAGAGCATTCCACGTTAATTACAAGTGTCTATTAGAAGGCCCAGGAGTGGTTGTACAGGCGAATAAATGGGGCCAGAACAGATCTGTAAAAGCGCACAATCTACTGTAAAATCAGACCTAAACTTCCAGGGGATCTTTCTTGAGATAATAAATATAATTCATCCATAAAATGATTCAAAGCTGCTCCTTCTCTTTCTTTCCACATAAACATTCCTTGCCTTGTGGAAAGATTCTTTCCCATCTATTCCGGGCAACAGACCCAAAGATACTGCACAGAAAAGGAGTATAATTTGGCTATAAAAATGTTGTAATAAGTGGTTTTATATAACTGAAATGCCAGTTCCTTTACTATATCCTCCCACTCATTTTACAAGCAGTTAATATTTTTCTGAACTGTTGTGTTGTATTCCACTCAGCCGCCTCTGCAATCTTTTTTGCCTATTTTTCTGCTGGAGCCATAAGAATAAAGCTGTCAGATGGTCTGCAAAGCCATTTTTCTTGTCTGGCAAATTGTCTAGAGGCAACCATAACCTCCTACCTGCTCCACTATATAACAGAAGTAGCCTGTCTTAACAAAACAGAATTTAAATATTCTTTCGATCTGTGTTATCTACAGGCATCTAGGATGAAATGAGTAAATATATTTCTCTGACATTGTTTGACCTTGTTCCAATGGGATTGGGGTAGATATTCCTATTAAGCATGCCCTCATAGTGACGTGCTTAGAAAGATGTTATATAGCTCTCCAGCAGGGATACTGCCAGGTGTTTGAACTGTAATAATAAATGTGGCTGCTCCAAGAGGAAGGATACAGCAAGAAAGTGCCCCAGAAGAAGAAGATTAAGAACCATGGTGAGCTAATGGTATACAGTGGTTGGGCTTTGAATGTGATAAGGATTTATGATTTCAATTAGTGCTGGAGAGCAATTTTAGAAAGTTATTAGCAGGCGACTGGCATTCTCAAAGATGGCTCATTTGTGTATTGCTCAAGATTAGCTGGGTCTTTTAGTTGTTTACAAACACACATGGTGGCTTGCACTGAATGTGCAGAAGTGACTGCAATATTGTACATCCAGAGCTCTTTAGCAGAGTTGAAGTCTGCTGCTTTGGTTTCTTAGTGCTCCTGTGTGGGCAAAGCAAAACTCAATTTTGCAACATTTTCTTCATTAAAAAAAGAAAGTTGAGTTTCCCCACCTGTTCTAAACTCTGATATACTATTTCAAATGAACAGCTTCCTCATTCAGCACACTCCCTCATATTTAAAATTCTTAAATGCCTCAAATACTCCATATTGTGCTGCCTCGAATACAAATTAATTTTTAAAATCTCCCCACCGGAATGTTTTGCACTGAAACCCATAGATTTTTGCGTCGAGGTGCACATGTTTTTCTCCTTGAAAGCCCTGGGGCATTATTCACATGGTGCAAAAATTTCTCAAATAAGTTAGAATCCCGGTTGAAGCATCTGCAAACACAACAAAAAGGATTCAGTCCTAGGATGTGGACAACTGTGCACGTCCTTGAAAAACTGTACATCACCTTGAACTAGCCAACCTTGACCTCAACATCCCACAGAGGCATGATACAGTTTACCCAGCCTGTTCGCACATGGAATACTAGGTAACTCTTCCCACACATGGTCCCGTCAGGATTGTTCATGAACAAGCCCTAGGTCCAAGGAAGATGCTCTCACTGCAGATAATCTCTCTCCTGCTTTCTACGAGCCTGTTCTACATGGGCACCACAGGTGTGACTCTTTGATCCCAATTTTCAGGTGGGTAAGGAATACCCATTTTCTATTTTCCCTACTTACTTTTGTCCTCACTATTTGAAAATTATACATTTTAAATTAAAAATATATGCTCCTAAATCAGATTAAGGTACTCAAACCTTTATTCTTTCAGCTGAGGGAAACTACTGTGTGTGACTTGAATTCTGACAGACTTATCTGATGGAAAATAGAGGCAAGGTGTGCTGTCATCAACCTGCCCCATTCCAATGTGGATCCCCAAAGGTGAGGCATCCTTCTACTTCTCTGCCAAGAGACACACTGCTCTCCTTGTTCCTTGACCCTCATATATGAATACAGTGAATTCAGGTATTAACACAAGCTAACAGGGGCAGAAATTCCAAGATTTTGTTTTCAATCCTGCAAAAATTCAAAGGCAAAAAGAGAACAAGGGTCTGGCTCTCCATTTGGGACTGAACTGAGGATAAGAGATCTTAAACATGCAACTCTGTCTAAAAACTTATCCTGCCTTCAGTCTGTTGCAGGTATAAGGAGACAAGAGTTCTACTCTTCACCTTTCCTTTCCAGGAAAAAACATGCTCCTCTCAGCTTTGATTATTGTGAGCCATGTCTGGGGGAAGCAGGAATATTCTCTGAACATGTGGGATTAGATTCTGAGTCACAGAGAGACTCATCTGGAGTCTGGAGACATGGTTCTGATGGCCGGTATAAGCCTATAGTCATGCTGCTAATTCCAGCTGTAAGTATGGCATGCACGCTGGTCAAGCAGAATGGACAACCATAAAATTAGTGCTGGCTATAGAAATGGTATGACTGTACTGGTAAATACTGGCTGAATATTAGCTCTGGAATTATATAAATATTGGGTGATTTTATTGAACTAATTAGAAGAATGTTCTATGACTGAGCCAGGAAAGGTACTAATAAATTCCTCCCCCACCTAAGTCAGAGATATATAACAACATAAAACAATATAAAAATATTATGAATAATATAAAAGTAGTATGAACTACACATGGGTTTGTATGAATATATTATGCATATCCATTCATGTATACATGGATTCATACAACACATATAAATGCGTACCCAAATCTACATGTCCACGTGAAGGTAAAAAGCCATAAAAAAAAAGAATCAAATTTTTCCACTTGCAACAACAGGATGGACCTGGATGGCATTATCCTAAGGAAAATAAATCAGAAAAGAATGAAGTGTTATCATATCACTTCTATGTGGAAGCTAAAAAATACAACAAACTTGTGAATACAACAATACAGAAACAGACTTACAGATATAGAGAACAAATTATGGGTTACCAATCCTGGGGGAGGGGAAGAGGCAACACAGGCATGGGGTTAAGACGCAAGTTAGTATGTTTAAAATAAACTAGTTACAAGGATATATTGTACAATACAAGGAATACAGCCAATATTTTATACTAACTAGAAAGGGAATATAACCTTAAAAATTATGAATAACTATGTTGTGCACCTTAATGTATAGCATTGTACACCATCTTTATTGCAATTTTAAAAATAAAAAGTGAGAAAAGTAGGGAAAAGTGAGTCCTCTTAGAATCTCAGGTGTTAGTATATCAGGAATAGGGAAGAGTAGATATCAGGCGGAAAAAAATAAACTCAAACAAAATGGTTCAGGGATGTTATAAATACTGAAATACAAATACAGTTTTCTCAATGCCATTCAGTCATGAGCGTGAATTCACTTGGAACACATAACTATCTGAGTCTCTAAAACGCCAATGGTGAGTGTCATAAATTTATCTAAACTTCCCCTGACATAATTACTTTTTGCTACCAGAGATCAAATTGCCAACATTCACTGGATCATTGAAAAAGCAAGAGAGTTTCAGAAAAACTCTACTTCTGCTTTATTGGCAATGCCAAAGCCTTTGACTGTGTGGATCACAACGAACTGTGGAAAATTCTGAAAGAGATGGGAATACAAGACCACCTGACCTGCCTCCTGAGAAACCTGTATGCAGGTCAAGAAACAGCAGTTAGAACCGGACATGGAACAACAGGCTGATTCCAAATCAGGAAAGGAGTATGTCAAGGCTGTATATTGTCACCCTGCTTATTTAACTTATACGCAGAGTACATCACGTGAAATGCCAGGCTGGATGAAGCACAAGCTGGAATCAAGATTGATGGGATAAGGAAGATGTGGTACATATACACCATGGAATATTACTCAGCCGTTAAAAAGAATTCATTTGAATCAGTCCTAATGAGATGGATGAAACTGGAGCCCATTATACAGAGTGAAGTAAGCCAGAAAGATAAAGAACATTACAGCATACTAACACATATATATGGAATTTAGAAAGATGGTAATGATAACCCTATATGCAAAACGGAAAAAGAGACACAGAAATACAGAACAGACTTTTGAACTCTGTGGGAGAAGGTGAGGGTGGGATGTTTCGAAAGAACAGCATGTATATTATCTATGGTGAAACAGATCACCAGCCCAGGTGGGATGCCTGAGACAAGTGCTCGGGCCTGGTGCACTGGGAAGACCCAGAGGAATCGGGTGGAGAGGGAGGTGGGAGGGGGGATCGGGATGGGGAATACGTGTAAATCTATGGCTGATTCATATCACTGTATGACAAAACCCACTGAAATGTTGTGAAGTAATTAGCGTCCAACTAATAAAAAAATAAATAAATAAATTAAAAAAAAAAGATTGATGGGAAAATATCAATAACCTTAGATGTGCAGATGACATCACCCTTATGGCATAAAGCAAAGAAGAACTAAAGAGCCTCTTGATGTAAATGAAAGAGGACAGTGAAAAAGTTGGCTTAAAGCTCAACATCCAGAAAACTAAGATCATGGCATCTGGTCCCATCAGTTTGGTTTAATCACTCAACTGTGTCTGACTCTTTGTGATCCCAGGGACTGCAGCACGCCAGGTTTCCCTGTACATCACCAACTCCCAGAGCTTACTAACACTCATGTCCATCAAATCGGTGATGCCATCCAACCATCTCATCCTCTGTCGTCCCCTTCTCCTCCCTCCCTCAATCTTTCCCAGCATCAGGGTCTTTCCAAATGAGTCAGTTCTTCACATCAGGTGGCCAAAGTATTGGCATTTCAGAAGTGATCCGGTCCCATCATTTCATGGCAAACAGATATGGAAACAGTGACTTTATTTTTGGTGGTCCCAAAATCATTGCTTATGGTGACTGCATCCATGAAATTGAAAGACACTTGCTCCGTAGAAGAAAAGCTATGATCAACCTAGACAGCATATTAAAAAGCAGAGACATTACTTTTCTTACAAAGGTCCATCTAGTCAAAGCTATGGTTTTTTCCAGTATTCAAATATGGATGTGAGAGTTGGACTATAAAGAAAGCTGAGCGCCGAATAACTGATGCTTTCAGACTGTGGTGTTGGAGAAGATTCTGGAGAGTCCCTTGGACTGCAAGGGGATCCAACCAGTCAATCCTGGAGGAAACCAGTACTGAATACTCATTGGAAGGGCTGATACTGAAGCTAAAACTCAAATAATTTGGCCACCTGATGTAAAGAACTGACTCTTTTGAGAAGACCCTGAAGCTGGGAAATATTGAAGGTGGGGGGAGAAGGGGACAACAGAGGATGAGATGGTTGGATGGCATCACTGACGTGATGGATGTGAGTTTGAATAAGCTCTGGGAGTTGGTGATGTACAGGGAAGCCTGGCATGCTGCAGTCCTTGGGGTTGCAAAGAGTCAGACACGACTGAGCGACTGAAATGACAGGTTTTTATTATATAGGTTGAGAGGTCTTGTAGAAAAGAAATTTAGGTATGAGAGAATCAAGAAATAAACCACAGAGGCAAATGCCAGCCTTATTCTTTCATATCACAAAAGGGAGGAGAAATTTAGGAAATA
The DNA here is from genome assembly GCF_033118175.1 of Dama dama. Taxonomy (NCBI): domain Eukaryota; kingdom Metazoa; phylum Chordata; class Mammalia; order Artiodactyla; family Cervidae; genus Dama; species Dama dama. Next base: position 38,957,076 of record NC_083704.1, on the reverse strand, counting down.
ATTGAGTTGGTCAATAAGCAATGTAAGATGCCCTGTATTTAAGATTGTCTGCTCTGTACTTTTCAATAGAAAGACCAAACCAATTATAGATGTGATTTCCATAAAGAAGCAAAAATAAGGAGAGAGTTCTAGAACTAATGACTGTTAGCACTGAAAGACATATTAATCAGCATAGTATTTTATCAGTTCCACACCCGATCAATCACAGAATTGGGTATTTCGCTTAAAGTTCTTTGTGAGACTTGTATAATTATAAACTAAGAGTAATATAAACTATGTTTGCATATTAAAGGAAAACTACATTTTTATCAGGGCTTCCCTGGGAGCTCAGCTGGTAAAGAATCCACCTGCAATGAGGGAGACCTGGGTTCAATCCTTGGGTTGGGAAGATTCCCTGGAGAAGAGCATGGCAACCCACTTCAGTATTCTTGCCTGGAGAATCCCCATGGACAGAGCAGCGTGGCGGGCTACAGTCCATGGGATCACAAAGAGTGGGACACGACTGAGTGACTAAGGATAGTACAGCAGAATATTTTTACTGAAGCAAGAATCTCCCTTCCCAATAGTTCAAATAAAAAGTATTGATCTGCAGAAGCTCTGATTAGCACAAATATTTACTTCTGAACCAACCAGAATGGCCAGGGCCCAAGAGCTCTTTGCAAATGAAGACCTCTAATTTCTAGGACACTTACAGAAACTTCAGTCAAGTTATAAACATCACAGTGAAGTTGAACTAATACTCCCAAGCTTGCTTTGGTATATGCTTGCCTGGTTTTGCTTATATGTGGGGTGGGGGTGGGTAAAAATGCTTTCTAACTTAAAAAAAATTGCATATGTTCTTAATATATTTATCAGAGCTTCCCTGATAGCTCAGTTGGTAAGGAATCCGCCTGCAATGCAGGAGACCCCAGTTCGATTCCTGAGTTGGGAAGAGCCCCTGGAGAAGGGATAGGCTTCCCATTCCAGTATCCTTGGGCTTCCCTTGTGGCTCAGCTGATAAAGAATCCACCTGTAGTGAGGAAGACCTGGGCTCGATCCCTGGGTTAGGAAGATCCCCTGGAGAAGGGAAAGGCTACCCACTCCAGTACTCTGGCCTCGAGAATTCCATGGACTGTATAGTCCATGGGGTTGCAAAAAGTCGGACACTACTGAGCAACTTGCACTTATTACATTTGTCACTGACAGATGGTACTTCCTGACGGAAACGGCGTTACTAGTCTGTGAGATCTTGTGTCGCTGGGTGATACATGTAGAGAAATACACCTCACATGGATTTCACATGAGTATACTGGATTCAAGGGCACTGTAATATTTTGTGAGATCTGCATAGAAGCTAAACAAAACTGAGACCTACTTTGTGTACTCTGAATTTTAATGTGCAGGGAACAGCAGGCTGCCTACCCATACAAATTGGCTTTAAAAACCAAGCAGTTAATCTCAAGGCAAATAATCTCTTATTTTAATAATTAATTCAAATTCCTTAAAAAGATGGTTAAGAAGCCAGTTACCAAGAGGTTTAAAATACAGTTATTCTATTGCTTTCAACTTTCAATTGAAGTTTAATGCTTAAATGTAGACAAGTGAGGATATAAATGTTTTAATAATAGGTTTAGATTATTTTGGTAATGAATTCAAAGGGCCATTACTGATAAGTTTGCAGCAACTGTTAAAATCAAGGTCAAAAGAAGATTCAGAATGGTAGATGCAGAGGGCATTAGGGGAAAATGGAGAAGGAGTAACATGGAAATGAACTGATCAAGAAACAACATTTATTTTACTTGGTTTTATATCGGTTTCATTCTATCTTTGTTACCATGAGAGTGCCCTGAAGCATGTAAAGAGAATTTAACAAAACAAATTTCTCAGTGAACTTTTGTGAGAGAACTCTTCTGTTAAAAAAAAAAAAAGAAAGAAAGTTTAAAACAGAATAGGTAGAGAATACCAATGCCAGAGGGAGGGAACTAGGTAGAGTCACAAAGTCTAGGTTCCAGAGTGAGTTCTGATATGCTATAGACAACTTTGGACAAGTCTTAACCCCACTGTATCCCACTTTTTTTCTTTTCTTCTTTCTTGGAAATGAGGGTGACAAACTAGACAATCCCAAATATCCTACTGAGTCCTAAATTATGTGACTCTATATAGTACTTTTTAAAAAAGTTAATGCATTAGAATTCCAACAGAAATCCTAAAATAGAGATCAGTAGCAGTTGTGAATATTAAAATGTACTCATATGAGAAATAAAAGCAAGTTGCAAACATAACTGAACATTCTCTAGGCTAGTTTCATATTCTCCAACAGGCTACACAGTGCTACTTGAGTGATGTTACTGAATAGAAATTAAAAGGCAATCACAAACATTTTTAAGAGTCATATTATTTCCTTTGATAAATGTGATATGTCCTTGGAGGCAAGAAAATAAATTTCAATTCTACTTTCTTTCTTCATTTTTCTTCTTTTAAAGTCTATCAGTTTTCCTTTGCCTTTCTCGATAATCTAAAAGAAATGAAATCATGTCTAATTCACATTAAGAATCTCCTTTTTATAGCACTCTTTGCCTATGTACTGGTGCCATCCCTGCAGGTTAACAGATCAGGGAACTGTATTTATTTACTTCCAGGTGCTACACTGGTTCAGACACAAAGTACTTTATTAAACAATCTTACCATACTATATTAAAAAGATTACTATACTACAGTATATATAAAAAAAAATCTTTGCTTTTCTTTTATAGTCCTGTCTTCATAGATATAAGGAAACCTAGGACTACATTCAGAATGCTTTAGCTCTATACTGAGAAGAATAAAGTCACTGAAGATTGGAAAAGCGACATTTAGGTTTCTGGTTTGTTCATATAAATGGTGATGTGAAATTCATGAATTGGAGAATATAGAAAAGCACCAGATGTTGGGGGAAAGATGATGATTTTGGTACGTGTGTGTGCATTTAAGGTGCCTTGGAGAAGGACAAATGGAGATGTTCTCAGAGCACAGAACATATGAACTGAGAGTTTAGTAAAGGGGTCTGGGCTGAAGCCATCAATGTTGAAGCCACTGGCATGTCCTTATAGTTAATTAAAGCAATCAGTTCAGTTCAGTTCAGTTGCTCAGTCGTGTCCGACTCTTTGCAACCCCATGAATCGCAGCATGCCAGGCCTCCTTGTCCATCACAAACGCATGGAGTTTACCCAAACACATGTCCATCGAGTCGGTGATGCCATCCAGCCATCTCATCCTCTGTCATCCTCTTCTCCTTCTGCCCCCAATCCCTCCCAGCATCAGGGTCTTTTCCAATGAGTCAACTCTTCGCATGAGGTAGCCAAAATAATGGAGTTTCAGCTTCAGCATCAGTCCTTCCAAAAAACACCCAGGACTGATCTGCTTTAGGATGGACTGGTTGGATGTCCTTTCAGTCCAAGGGACTCTCAAGAGTCTTCTCCAACACCACAGTTTAAAAGCATCAATTCTTCGGCACTCAGCTTTCTTCACAGTCCAACTCTCACATCCATACATGACCAATGGAAAAACCATAGCCTTGACCAGACGGACTTTTGTTGGCAAAGTAATGTCTCTGCTTTTTAATATGCTATCTAGGTTGGTCATAACTTTCCTTCCAAGGAGTAAGTGTCTTTTAATTTCATGGCTGCAATCACCATCTGCATTAAAGCAACAGGTCCATGAAAAAAAGTCTCTGAGGAAAAAGCACCATCATACAGATCTCTCCCACACCTCAGCTCATTTATACTCTGCAACAAGCTCATGGGTAAATATTACTAACCTCATTTTACAGATAAGAAAATTGAGGCTCCCAGACAAGCAAATGAGAACTTATACCATGATGAAACATTCCTTTTTGGTTTCATCTTTTACTTTTCCTTAGATCAAAAGGATTAAATGTGGCTGTTCCCTCCCCAGCCTCCATCTTAATCATAATAAGGACTGATGAAAATGGCAGTTACTGATGGGAATCAGTCATGAGGAAAATTTTGCCTGTGGTTTCTCAGTGAAGACCTGTGTGATTTCTGCTTTAAAGGATGGATCGTATGAGATAATGATCAGATACCAAATTTAAGGGAAGAAAAGCTACAAGCTATCCTACTCGAATAATCAGCCATACAGTGAGAAAAGTTGGATATTTGCATTATTATTTCTAATTCTTATTTCAATCTTGCTACCTTAAGAGTTCAATTTTCCTGAGATTCTTTTTCTATTATTATCTTTCCATTTTTATTAGGTGTTTGTCACTGGACTTCCCTGTGGTCAGAATTCTAATGCCTCGTGTAGTTTTCAATGCCAGCTCAGACTTCAGAATTATTCAACCACCATATGTTTTTTCCTTATTGACCTGTGCAGCTCTTTTTTCCCTGGCATGTCAACCTTGACACTGGAAGGCTGGAAGCCCGTCACAGACACATACACAAGCATTTATTTCTGAAAATGTAGGGTGGGATGTTGGAGCCAGCTGAGATTGAGAAGCTATGCAAGTCAGATAACTGTATAGTGAATGCTGTAATAACTTGAAGTTCGTGCTAACAAACATTTCCCAGACCCAGACAGTCCCCATGGAAACAGGCCTTTTCTTCTGCAGTTATATCAGAGTTCTCTTCAGTAAATAATCAGTGATAACACATACTTATTTTTTCCTCATTGTCCTTTTGACAATGGTGAATCCTCTACTGGAAACAGAGAACAAAAGGAGAGGGATGCCATTGTTTCCTGAATGATAGGGTGAAATGTCTTCTAGAGAACCCCAACAACAAGGAAGAAGGGCAGCAATGAGAGTTTAAGCCTGATGGGTTTTTAAAAAACAGGCAATAATGGGTAAGAACGTTTCTCTCCAGGCTGACCAACTTGCTGACGGATAAATATTTATTGTGTCCCAATATCAAGGCTTTATCCTAGGTCCTGACCAGAGATGCAAGTCTAAACTCTGTAGAGCCTAAAGCTCATTCAATACAGAGAGGAAGCAGGGAGGTGGGAAGGGGCTTTGACACAGTAATGTAAAATCTTGAATACAGAAAGGTATGGGTCACTGGAAGGGCCCCAAGCAAAATGAGGGGCTCTGAAGTTTAAGCTTCACTGGTTTCTTGGTAAATCCGTATCTGATTCTAGAAGCAGAGTAATAAAAAATGATGAGCACAATAGAAACAATAACAGCAGCCACAGCAGCTACTCCATACTGAGTTACCAGCACTGCATGAAGCACTTCAAATGCATTATCTCATTCAATCATACCACAGCTACATGACTTTGATACCAAATTTAAAGATAAGGAAATGGAGGTTCAATAACTTTCTAGTGGACAGAATGGTAAAACTGAATTCAAAATCAAAGATTCTGACTCTAATAAGCTCTTTATCACCAAAGTATAAGGTTCTCATGTGTGTGTGCGTGCTCAGTCATGTCCCACAGACCCCACAGACCGTAGCCCGCCAGGGTCCTCTGCCCATGGAATTTCCAGAGGAGAATACTGGAGTGTGTTGCCATGTCCTCTTCCAGGGGATCTTCCTGACCGAGAGATTGAAGCCAAATCTCTTACGTCTCCTCCATGGGCAAGTGGGTTCTTTACCACGGTATCACTTGGGAAGCCCATAAGGTTCTCAAGAAATCTCAATAGTTTTATGGCAACATGAAGAGAGTTACCTAAGACAATCTTGGAAAATTCAGAAACAGTTTCTTTTTCTGGAGGAATGAATACATAAAGAAGCATGTCTCAACCCATGGCATGGCTGACATTTAGGGCTAGATGATTCTTTGTTGTAGGGAGCTGTTCTGTGAATTACAGAATGTTTAGCAACATCCCTGACCTCTACACACTAGATACAGAAGCATCTTCTTGTCAGTTGGGATGGCTGTAAATATCTTTAGATAGTCCCTAATGTTCCCTGACTGGGAGTGGGAGAGATCACTGAATTGAGAACCAATGACTTAAAGAGACAGCAAGAGGTAGGCAGGTGAGGATGTGGGGGGAGGGGAACTCCTGAAAGAGGTCATAGCAAAAACAAAGGCAGAATAACGGAAAACAGCCTGATACATATGAGGACAGGAAGGAAATTTCATGCTATTTGAGGCTAAAACGGCAAGGCTGAGGACTAGTTGGTGGTGAGACAGGAAGAGGTCAAATTACAGAGGTCATTAAATGTCATGCCAAGTATTATTTCCTACCAGGGAGGAAGGGATGCAAAAACTATCATGACATTTGGTAATGTCATGATCAGGGATACATTTTCAACAGTCACTCTGGTGTCTTAGTGGATAATATATCTGATGAGAACAAGTTCAGATGTTCAGTAATTCAGTTAACTTTGCCTTTTTCTATTTTCGACATCTGTCATGCCCTCTAAGATATCTAGAAATGACCAAAAAGTTCCAGAGAATTAGAGTATGGATGCTTACTGAAAATTCACATCCATCTCTGGAAGACAGAAATCTCAATAAAACCCTACCAGGTAGTAGGCTGACAAAGCCACCCATTGTATTGGAGAATACAATGTGCTGGGGAAGTCCTGCTAAGCAACAAGTGCATCAGTTTTATAAGGGAAAGAGGCCACGAAAGAGATGAAAGCAACCAGGTATAATCTATATGAAATGCCAACTCTCTCTTTGGCTTTGATTACAATAAAGAAGGAAAAGTAAAGAATTACAAAGATGTGTCCATGAGCATAAACTACATGGATAGCTTCCAGATTGAACCATTTGAATGACATGAGTAGTATTTTTACAGTATGGTAGATATTGTTCACTGCCTGTTGAACATGCATTTTCCCCTTGTCCTTATTAACTACATGCTGATTTTGTGCAAGCAACAATTTTGTGTTCTCAGATAAAGTTAACTTTAACTTCCTCAAACTCCAGTGAAGCTGCTGCTGCTAAGTCGCTTCAGTCATGTCCGACTCTGTGCGACCCCATAGATGGTAGCCCACCAGGCTCCCCCATCCCTGGGACTCTCCAGGCAAGAACACTGGAGTGGGTTGCCATTTCCTTCTCCAATGCATGAAAGTGAAAAGTGAAAGTGAGGTTGCTCAGTCGTGTCCGACTCGTAGCGACCCCATGGACTGCAGCCTACCAGGCTCCTCCGTCCAAGGGATTGTCCAGGCAAGAGTACTGGAGTGGGGTGCCATTGCCAGTGAAGCTAGAGGTGGCCAAATGGCCCAGGAAAATAAGATGAATGAAAGTGTTTTGGAGTAGCCCCGCCCCCTACTGAGACTCACTGGTAAAAGGTAAATATATAGTAAAATCCAGAATGGAGGGGAAGTGCTAAACAAAACTATAATGATAATAATTTATTACTGGATAGATAGGGTAAAAAGATGTGAATTGTGACATCAAAACCATAAAGAAGTTCATGGGGGGAGTATAAAAATGTCGAGCATTTTTATGCCTTCAAAGTTAAGCTGCTATTAGATGAAAATATACTGTTATAACTATAAGAAGTTTTATGTAAGCTTCACAGTAACCATAAAGCAAAAATCTACTGTAGATATAAAAAGATAAATTAAAAAACCCCAAAACATCCTATTACAGGAAATCAACTCAAAAAGGAAGTGAGCAAGAGTGGAAGAAAGAAACAAAGGAACTATAAAATAGCCAGAAAACCACTTTAAAATGGCAACAGGAAGTCCATACTTATTAATAGTCACTTTAAATGTAAACGAATTAGTTTCTCTAATTAAAGACAGAATAGATTAAAAAAATAAGATCCGACTACATTCTGCCTACAAGAGCCTCATGCCAGTTTTAAGAGCTCACACAGGCTTGAAAAGAAATTAGAAATCAACTGCAAGAAAAAAGCTGGAAAATTCAAAATTATGTGGAGATTAAACAAAATGCCCCTGAGCAACCAAAGGGTCAAAAAATAAAATAAAAAATAAAATTTAAAAAATAATTTGAGACAGATAAAAATGTAACTACATCATACCAAAATGTATGGGATGAAGCAAAAGAAGTTCTAAGAAAATCATTTATAGTAATAAATACCCACACTAAGAAAAAAGAGATATTTGAAATAGATAGCTCAATTTTTACACCTCAAAGAACTAGTCACAAAAGGATACGAACCCCAAAGTCAGTAGAAGGAAGGAAATAACAAAAATTAGGGCATAAATAAATAAAATAGACTGAAAAGACAGCTTAAAATACCAGTGAGACTAAGAGCTGATTTTTTGAAATAATAAAAAGAATTGACAAACCTTTAGCTAGACTAAGAAAAAGGAGAGAAGACTGAAATACATAAAATCAGAATTGAAAAAGAAATAATACAGCTGATAACACAAATAATGGATCATAGGAAACTGTTATGAATGATTATATGCCATATAATTTTATATAATTTCATATATGAATTCATAAAATATGCCAGATAATTTCTCTCACTAGAAAGTAAGCTTTACGAGTAGCAGGGTCTTCATTATCTAGTTGGCATTGAATCTACAAAACATGTCCTTATTTTGTGCTAGGGTTGTGGAAATATTCCCAGGCCTCCCTGGCAACTGAGAAATGACAAGAGGGTTTCTTGGGCTCAAGTGGGATGGATTACAAAAGCAATAGTTCTCTTTACGTTGTTATTGAACAGAAGAATATTTGCAATAATTCACATACCACATACTCACCCTCCCCCTCCTGAAAAATTCTGTAATTATAAGCTCTATTAAGACTACTATTCAGGTTAAAAGTATATTAGCTATCTATGTAGCTTGTGTTTAACCAGAGCTATAATTAGGCTCATGGTACGAAAAGTTTTATCAGTTTATACAGATACTTGATTGCTCAGTTCATCATTAACAAATGTCTATAAAGATGAACTAGAAGCTGGGAGCATATCTTTGACTCACTCTCCTGTTTAATTAGATTTATGGAGAGAGGAATTAGTCATACATATTATTCACAGTTTAAAAGTTGCCATTTAACAATATTTACCAATGAATATCACCAGCGAAAAGGAAAGGAAAAACCCATCAAAAGGCTTTCATTAAGTGTGCATGTAAAGAAATATAAGTGCATATTTACATATAAAATATATAAAGTTATTTATTTATACACAAATGTATGTTTATATTTAATATGTTTATATTATTTATAGTTATGTAACTATATATATATTCATGTAAAGACCAATTTTCCTGATTCATTAAGTACAAAAAGCCCAAAGTAATAACTGTTCTGGTAAAACTAGATATCATTTATCAATCATTAAACAGATACTACATTACAAATATACCTCTTTATTATCTCACAGGTAGTTGTCATGTTTAAATTGAGAGGAATTCTTATAACTCATATGGAAATGAAGCCTGCAGCCTTGAAGGGACAACTCAAATTGAAGTCTTAATCTCTTCTTATGTTCCCTGTGCTTGTGTGTTTGATGTCTTAACACCCTCAGATATTTTTACACTTTAAAAAATAAATTATACCTCTCCTCTAAGGTTGAGAAGATATTTGCTATTTAGAAAAGGTCAAGAAATATTCTTTCCTGAAAAGTACTCTTACTGTCCTGATGATTACTCTATCCCAACTCACTTACTTTATGCTTTCAATTTGAAGAGTATATATGACAGAGCATTTTAGTTTTTGTAAATACCCTGTTGCAACTGCTGACTAACATCAGAATAGAGGAGAAAAGATGAAAGTGGCTATTGATTAATTAAAACATATTTCTTCCCAAGGAAAGTCTTTGGAATTAAAAAAAAAAAAAAAAAGGCTTCCACTCAGTTAGACTTTAAGAACAGTGCATATAACAATAACAGCCTGACACAACTCACAGACCCTTTCCTGAAGTGCCTCCATTAGAGTGAACTCGAACGGCCTCACCTTGGTTAGAGCAGTGCAAAGCCACAGCGACCAAAAGTGAGCAACCTTAGGAACCTTTTAGAGACCTAAGTTCGACTGCTTAGCCACACATATTGGAAGTGTGGGTAACAAGATAGAACATAAAAGAAAATCCTAAAAAAATCACCTCCAAGGTAAGCAGTGACACACAGTAGCTGAATTTGATCCTCTGCACTGACAAGGGCTAGTGTGATCACCTCCTACCATCAATTCTTCAGGGTCACCTGGGCAAGGAGAACGGGCTGACAAACCTTTCCATAGCCTGACCCGATAGTCCCTATGCCTTGGGGTAAAAAGGCCTGGGATTCCAAGATAAGCTTCCCAGCATCTCATGTTTTCCAAAGTGACTGCTGTGATGTTGACGAGAACAAAAAAGTGATGATGCCCACTCTGCTGCTCCTTTCAAAGCACAGATGACACTCTCCCAAAGATTCAAGACCACTGTTCAAAACTCTCCTTTCTATTCAAACCCACTCTATTCATTTTTATTGAGTAACCAAGCATTTCCTCATTTGCATGGTTCTAGGCACTTTGTTGGCAAATCATCTCAGTTGTGAAATAACATTCATGACATGGTTCAGAAATTAAACTAGAAATTTTGCAGGACCACAAGAAATTGAAAACTGCTTCCTCTTTTCCAAGGCTCCATTTTCCAGTTATTCCAACAGGTGGTGTTTCAGAATATTCTGAAGGGATATGCTGACTCTCATTCATATTTATCTGCTCCTCTGTATAAACATAAGTATGGGTGAAATATGTAAATATATTGAACAAGAGGAATGAACCACATCAATTTCCCGACATTCTTTCCAATCCATGTGGATGTTTTGCTGCAGCTGGCACTGCAGTCAAGAAAGTCCTTTTGTTTGTTTACTGAAACATAAATCTGCCAGGAGAGCTGAACTCTAAATTACTGTTGCGTTTCTGATGGAAAGATGCCACATAATTTAAATTTCAACAGCTCTACAGTTTACCATATTTCTTATTTGTGACTCTACACCTCACAGACAAAGGGCATTTTACTATCATTTTAATAAATAGTTTTTGAGTGAAGGTTGTTTTTCTTTGTGTCCAATTTCTATCTGTTTCTTTCTTTTTAGTGACAAGATTCTGAGATCCAATAAAGGGCTTTGAAAAGTCATTTCATTTCAAAGGTAGCCATTATGTTTCAACAGCCAGTAAACCAAATGACCAAGTAGAACCACCGTGTCTTCAAACTGATAAAGAGGTGGTGACAGTACTGGTTTGTCTGTTCATCTGAACGGAAAGGATATTGTTGATTCCTCTTGTTCAGCCACTTAGTTGCGAGTAAACAATATTTTTTAGAAAATCACTTTTTGTGGGGTTTTCTCATCAACAAAGCATTTTCCCCATAACAGGAGATAATTATCTGGTATATCTGGAAAAATGGAGTCCATCTTCATGATAGAGACGGTCGTTAGATACGCATTGAGTCCAATTGGATTCACTGTCCAAGCTATAAAGAAATGGATATCAAGTGACTTTTAATCTTGTATGAAACAAAAAGATTAAACTGTCAATATTACGATGAACTGCCGTGACGAGACCTATGATAGAACCACACTCGCAGAGCTGTTTCTGATGATATGTATGCAAGGAATAGATTTTTCCTGATAACGCATGTAATTAGAGTACAGAACAAAATGTTCTGTTCAAATTCATGACATGCCCAACTAATAAAGGAATAGAGGATAAGGCCCTTGCTATTTATTTGCATGAAAAAGCTTTAATATAGGATATACTTTAGAGAAATTAGTTTTTAATCTAGGTGACTAGATGAGATTTTGACCCTGAACTGTTTTTTGAATTGACCTGTGAGAATTTATGCAGAAATAAGACTGTGATGCTTACAAACCAGACAGGCATTGCTTTTTTCATTAATTCCTGAATGTCTCATACAGTCAAGAGAAGCAGAAAATTGGTCCTTTTAAAAGCCCACCATACGAGAATTTGCTTTTATGAAACATAATCAGTGAAAGTTGATAGGAATCTTAGCAGGAATGTATTCTTTTTAAATTCAGACATTCAAGAAGTTAGATACATTGATTCAGCAGTGATGATTCTCCATTGACCTGTATAAAACAGAAATCTAGGGTTGTGTATTGTTATGAATACATTTGAGAGGCCCACAGTACTAGTTCTCCAGGGTGAATTACGGATCACACAATGGGCACTTGGAAAAAAGCTTTACATCAACTCTTGAGCTTATTTTTCCATGATAAAGGTTAGTGTCACATCCACTTGATATATGCAAGAAATAGCTTTTAAGAGTAGGAATCTTTCTCTTATTTTTAAAAACAATTGATATGAACATTATCCATATAATGTGTCACGCAACTGCAGAAATCTATATCTATGATGCAAAAAAAAATTGCTAATTGTGAAATAAAAGTTAAATGTCCCACGTTGCATGTTTAACATCACTGAAGTAAGGAAAACTGTTGCATTCCTTGTGCAGACATGAAATCTGGCCATTTCCAGTAAAAGGCAGCAAGATCCACTCAAACACTCGAGCCAGAAACAGAGGAGCCCTCTGCTTTCTCCCTTTACCTCTCCTCCTGCTTCTAATCCATGAACAACTTCCGTCAATTCTCCATTCCAACATACATCACAAAGCTTTTTTCTAGCTCCATCCTGGCTCACACCATTATTCTTGGATGCCTAGTCTTCTAAAAAAGTTTTTGTTTTTAAAGTTATCTCTCTATCCTTGGCCTCCCCTAATGCATCTTCCACAAAGTAGGCAGAATAATAAGATTATGTTAACCCTGCTTAAAATCTTCAATGACTTCCCCTTGCACTTAGAATAAATCTGAAGGCATAGAGCTTCTGGAACCCCTTCTCTGCCTAACCGTGTTTCCCGTGGAGCCAAAAACATTATACCCCCATCCCTTGGTCATTCTAAAGTTCTTTCCTGCTTCAAGGCTTGCTGTCCTTCCTGGATAACTTGTGACTCTGTCTGTTTCCTCCTATCTCAGCTAAAATAGTCTCTCCCTAAAGAGACTTTTCTTCATTGCTATAACTGGAGTAGGTTTTATCCCATCAAACAATTTCTTTCATTGCACTTATCAAAATTTGCAATGATTTTGCTTGTTGATCATTTTCTTTGTTTATTCCCCCATGAAAACATCACTGTCACAAAGGCAAGGACAATGTCTATCCTAGTCACTGTTATATCCTCCCTCAGTGTTTGTTGAATAAATACACGAACTTATCACAACTCTGCTTTCATAGATAGAGGCTGCAAAAAGGCAGATCAATTTCAGGGGAAAAACTGTCCTTGGTTTGTTTTCATGTTCAGGGAACACAAGTTTTCTTTTCCCCCCCATTCTAAAATAAATGTTCATTAAATCTAATTTTCACAAGGGGAAAATAAAGGGAAGGATATTCTCATATACTGCAATCATAAAAGCTTATTCAAAGTGTCTATATATTTTTTTATTTGTGAGTGGGTGAGCCAGATTTTCTCTTTGGAAGTGAGCTAACCTCTTTTGGAAGCTTTACTATCTCTTCTGGGCCACTTAAGTAACAGGAAGATATGAGAGTTGTTAACACATCCCTGAGTGTCTCATTCATTGCTAAAGAATATGTAGGCTGATTATAGATTATATCCACTTGTGTGTATTCACTGTATAAAACAAGTATAACAATCTGTAAAAAGTGAAAAAGTTCTTGGCTGACACTGTTGAAATCTCTTACAAATCAAGCTACAATGAGAGAGCTGAAGAGCCTATTTTATAGCAACATATGAGAAAAAAAAAGATTTTCTGGACAAATATATGTTTTATGTGGACAAAATATTTTATAATGCATTGCTATTTTAAATTGAAGTACTATTTCCTTATTATTCATTGGTCAAAGAAAAACTGGAAAACAAGGAAAAACTAGTTAATGAACAAATTACTATTATGAAACTGGCATAGTTGCTAATGTATAAATTTTCTTCCATGTAATTTGAAACTTAAAAACTTAATAAAAATGAACATAGTAAGGGACAGAATAGAGATTTCATGCAAATTCTAAATAGAAAATGGTTGATTTTGAATAAATGTGTCTAACACCAATAGCTAGGAGTAGTCTTTTCTGCAATTAGGGATAACTTAATGGCAATTTTTTACAAGAATGACTAATGTGAGTAAATGGAATGTTCTTTCCTGTAAACCAGGGGGAACTGTCAAATATAATTCATTCAGTCAAATAGGCAAGAGTAAGGCACTAGGAAGACTCTGGCCTCATCAGGTAGAAGGGATTATCACATCAGAAAACACTGCCCATCCTCCCCTGAAGGGAGTCTAACTACCCAGATGCAGTGGCACATAGTTTGGCATAGAGGCATTGGGATGGTTTCTATGGTTCATCCACTGGCACTTCCCTGGCTTTGACATAGTTATGCAGGCACATGAGCCTGTAAACTTGTGGATGTAAACACATGTGCATGTGAACACATTTTGCCATAATCAACGTGCAGGACAGAGTCACAGAGTAATAATGCAAGGTTCTAAGCTTTTATAGGAAATGGGAGGAGGGTATTAACAAGTTTATGTTTCTAGAATCAGAAAGAGATTTACAGCTTGGACTTAATCAGCATGTCTCTCCAAGGGAAAGAAAGAGGTTTGAAAGTCAACCTGTGCCTGAAGCTCAAGCAGAACAGATAAAAAGATTTATGCAGGAGAGATCTATAGGATGATGCAATTAGGAGGAGAGACCCTTCTGTAGAGGAATCACAAAGGCACCCTCCTTTAAATGTGAGGGTGAAGATCACCCTATCTAAAGCTGATCTGCATGTGAAGCTAGAGTTCTTCTGGTGAAGTAACAAGACTTCTGCAATGAGGAAGTGGCTCCCTGAGTGCACCCCAGGATGGGACAAGAATGACAGACATTTAAAGAAGACTGGAACACCTGGCCAAAGATCTTCAGCAGCTGTTAAGAGAGGAAAAATGAAGTACCAGAGCCTCATTATAACTATACACACACACACACACAAACTTATGTGTACACACACACCCCACACAAGCACAAATACATGTCCACAACCCTGCACATATTCACATGCACATGCAAACACATGTGATATGTGTGAGCATTTTCATTTGCTTAATTTCTGTGCTTATATTTATTATTTTCTTCCTTGTGCTTTCTTTGGGTTTAATTTGATCTTATTTTTCTAGTTTCCTAAGAAGATATGAGGCTTTTCATCTTTTCTAATCTCATGGGTTATTCAGAAGTGCGTTATTTAGTTTCCAAGTGTTTGGAGAGTTTCCTGTGATCTTTCTGTTTTTCATTTTCAACTTGAGGGTACCATCTGTATGACTTCAAGTCTTTAAAATCTGGTGAGGTTTGGTTTATGGCCCAGTTACGGTCTATGTTTATGTTGGTATATATTCTGTGAATGCTCGAACAGAATGTATATTTTGTTGTAGTTGGGAGGAGTGTTCTGTATGTTTTGATTAGATCCTGTTGGCTGACAGTGTTGATAATATATCCTTGCTAGTTCTTTGTATAGCTATTGTTCTTTCAATTACTGACAGGAATGTTGAAGTTTTTGATCATAATTATGATTTTTCCTATTTCTCCTTTTAGTTTTACCAGTTTTTGATTTTCATATTTTGGTTACTGGTTGCATACACACTTAGAATAGCTATGCTATTCTTAGTGAAGTGACAGTTTCATCAGATGTATTGTCTCTGTCTCTGGTAATTTTCTTAGGTCCAAAGTCTACTTTATTTTACACTGTATTAACATAACTACACCAACTTAGTTTTTTCTTTTTACTTTATAAATAACAGTCTTACTGGTATAAATACATACATTACTGGCAAATAATTCAGATACCAAAATTCACACTTTTAAAGTGTACAAATTCAGTGGTTTTTAGCATGATTACAGAGTGGTATAACTTTTTACTTTCAATTTCCTTGCACTTGCAGAAGTCTGGAATCATTTTTGAAAAGAAAATGGCTATATCTTTATTATTCAAATGGTATTTTATATGCAATTTTCAAATGCTTTGAGATACAGGAAGGATACAGTTAGTAGTGCATTTTTTATCACCAAAAAGAAATCTTTCAGCCATTCCTCTTTCATTCAGCAGATATTCAACAGAATTTTTGAGAATCAACTCTTGAAATTGATAAAAAATACTCAGGTCAATAGTAATTTGAATAAATAGAAAGATATAATATGAACAAAAATTAACACATATGAAATACTGATGATGTCTCTATAACCAAAACATGATGTAACCTGGGTCAGAGTTTCAAATTACTCTCTGATGAACTGGGAAGTTAATCACGATTTTCAGGAAGAAACTACTGAATAACTCTCCTAATATTCCAATTTCTCCTCTGTAGTTTCTAGAAATATAGTTTCTGGAACCTAACACCTATTCCATAGTCACCTCTTAATACAGAAAAGGTTGAAAAAGAAGGTGACACATGACTGCTTTTGTATTCATATTTACTGACAAATTTCATCTGAGCAACTGAAGGTACGCATTCAACCACATTAACATCAGAAAAGTGTTACTTTCTTATACACTACACAATTGGGAGATTCTTTTTATTTTCAATTTCCTTGCACTTGCAGAAGTATGGAGGCACTTTTGAAAGCAACATGGCTACATCTTTACTACTCAAATGGTATTTTATATACAATTTTCAAATGCTCTGAGATACAGAAAGGATTTCAAATTCTGTGACCCATGACTGATATTAATGCCAATATCTTCCTATGGAGCAGGGGGACACAGAGCAAATATGAAATGGCAAAAGGAGATGGATTGGTGATTACAAAGAAGGGCAATAGACCAGTGAAATTCTGAGGAGGCAACAAAGCCACCATACTTCATGAGATAATGTGTTCCAAAGTGGAAAGAGGGTAGGACAATGGGGAGAAACAACAGCCCAGGGCACTGACATTAAAGGAAATGAAACTTCCAGAGACAGAGAGTCAGGGGGATGCCATTCAATCCCATCTGTCACCATGAAGACAATGGAGAGGGAGTAGAGAAAAGGAACAATCTTTTGGAAGGGTAGTGAACAACCTGTTGAGAAACTTCAATCAGCTACTAAAAATTACTGATTTTGAGAGAATTTTGTATTTTACTGAGGAGGATATAGAAACTATCAATGTCTTTTAGTAGATATGAGACCATACTGTAGTATATTATATAACCACTGCCAGAAATTAACTCTGGTTAAATTATTTTATTTCTAGTGTTAAAAAAAATATTTTATTTCTAGTGTTAGATTTTTCTCATCAGAGTAATTGTTTTAAGTAAGAAAAGGCAGATGGTACATCACTCTTAAATTCACTTATTCTAGTTATTGGTATTAATTTTCTTCTTTACTGGTGAATGAAATATACTAGTATGTTTTTTATGGAAATAAACACTTTTTAATGAGACATAGAAGTGGAAATTCCTGAAGATTTTAATGGTTTCCCATGCATTTGTGGTTCTTCTAACAACGAGTGGTAGAAGACTGTGGTGAAATGTCAAACAAATTAATCTGGGGCCTTCCCTAACATTGAAATATGTATAATATGTCAATATTGACATACTGACATATTTCAATAAGAAGGTTTTATGCTAGGAATTCTTTTTTCATCTCACCAAGTGGGAATCTACATCAAGTGACAAACACCAAAGGGTTTAGGACTGTAAATTACAACGTGAAGGAGCCTCTGAAACTACTATGTGCTGTGCTGTGCTTAGTCACTCACTCGTGTCCAACTCTTTGCGACCCCATGGAGTGTAGCCTGCTGGGCTCCTCTGTCCATGGGAATTCTCCAAGCAAGAAAACTGGAGTGAGTTGCCATTCCCTTCTCCAGGAGATCTTCCCAACCCCGTGATAGAATCCAGGTCTCCTGCATTGCAGGCAGATTCTTTACAGTCTGAGCTACAGGGGAATATGTATACAAAAATCTTCTTTGTAATGACAGTTCATATGAAAGGGAAAATAAAATAATTTCCCCTCAATATTTGCTTCCAAGTTTGTAAAGACAGTTCACTTTCAGCTTCATGGTGAAACTTACCATTTGCAGAAAGGAATGAGGTTTTGTAAGTAATTCCTCAAGATGACATGTAGTACAGTCAGGATATCTTCAGTTCAGAGGCAACCTAATTACTAGGTAGTTTCAGGTTTACAGCCTGTACTAGCAAGATGGCTGGAAAACATATGCCTTGGGATCTGTGATCTTCTTACACAGTATACCTCTTCCCTTGGAAAACACCACTGGTGACAAGCCACACAGCCTTTCCAAGGGGAAGAGCTTGAAAGACGCCAGGACACCTATTCCTGGATGAAAGACATTTGAGGTCTCTAGCATTTGATGTTACCAGTTGAAATACATTTCTTCATTCTAAGTAGCAGCAGAATGGGGGGAAATAATATGCAGCTTTTGAAAACACAAAGGCAAAAAGAGGCCTAAGTTCTGCACGTCGCTTCAGAAAAATGTGGTTTTGTGTGGTGAGAATACTCTCATTCCTAACAGAAAACACAATGGATTGAGTAAAGAGCTCAAATCTATCCCTTTTCAGGAGGGTATTAAAAATATGTGCAATGTTTCTGAAAGTATACTGTATACTGTTGAGAGAGTTTCCATGGTAGCCTTATTTGTTCCATGGTATATTCTTCTCTCAATTTTCCCTTCCATTTCTTGTCTTCAGCGCTTGTGCTATGCAGCACTTTTTAGTAACTGCGTACTGAGTGGCCAAAATAGAAACAGAGCTAGAAATAAATAAGGAATTCCACAGAAACATGTTTTCTCTTGGTGTAAGCTGTCTTCAAGTAAAAGTTTATGTTCATTAAGAAATCACTTGCCATTAGAAAAATGATACTACTCATTTTAATTAGTGCATTTTCTGTAACTAATCATTGAAAAAGAAAGATAAGTCAATGTTTACAAATTCATATTTTTAGTAGGAATAGATCTTGCTCAAATAGATCTTGTATTCTACTTAATTGTTCCTTTAAATTGTTCCCTTCACTTAATGATTAAGTGAAAGCTAAGGTAGACCATTAATTGATTACAAATAAATATAAGTTAAACTCAGACATTAATAATATCATTAGAATAAAACATCTTGGGTCACATGCTAAACAAAGAAACTCTGATGTAAAATTTTACCTTCTTTGAAGCTGAATATACCAAGAATTAAAACACAGTATTTCTGTTGGACTGCACAGTATTTTCAAACAAGTTGGAATGCGTGATCAACATTTGAAAATTGCGAGATTTTACATTAGATCAAGGTAACAGTTAAGTTCAGTTAAAACACAGAAAGTTCCAGCAACATTAGACTCATGCCACTTCTTGGAAGTACCAAGCCTGTGATTTGCAGTGACTTTTTTTTTAACATCTATCCCTTTAAGCAGGTATGAGGTATATACTTTGTTACATTTCCCATACAGTCCAATTCACTCATTCATTCAGATATTCATTCATGGATCAATTCAATAAGTACTTCTTGAATTCCTACTACATGCCAGATGATACTGTGCTAGATTCTGCCCTCCAAGAATGTACAGTCTAAGCGAAATGGACAGTAAAGAGTTCTATAAAATTGACAATTTAGAAAAGTGCTAGGAGGAACAATGCAGAGTGCTATGGAGGCATTTGCCATGGGATTCTGCAGTATTCTGGAGTAGAAGAGGAAGGATCAGAGAAGTCTTTCAGGAGACGTAGATCTTCAAACTGAGATATAAAGATCAGGAGAGGTTAACAAGGCTAGTGTGGTCTAGGGAGAGGGAACAGGATGGGGTGAGGTGAAGAGGGGATGGATTATTCAAGGATCTGACAGATGTGCACAAGGGGATGGCTGGCACAGCATGAGGCTGGGGCAGGTGTACACATGATCAGATCAAGAATCTTGTGGGTAATGCTAAATGACTGGCCTTTGGTTTTAAGAGTGGTGGATAGACACACTCAGCAAGTATGCAGCAGGAAAAGAAATGTGCTTTAAAAATAACATTCTGCTTACTAGGTGGAAAAGGGTTTGTAGGAGTCAAGAATGGAAGCAATTGAGGATGACATGTACGAGAGTTGACATAGAAAAAGGCTTCAGAACTTGACATGGATGTTGAAAACTTGAAGAGCACGGGAAATGGCACAAGGTCATAAAGGGAGACCTTTGACTTGCTGCTCCAGATCTCCTCTATCCTTCTATGTACCCAGGAGGCTGACCTACCCAGACTTCATCCACAGGTTCCCTCACCCACTGTATTCTGTGTTCAGCTGATGGGTGTCATCCGGAGGTGATCAAAGGATGGCAGAAGAGTAAGGTTAAGGCATTTACTGACCTCTCCTTCTAGATTGTTAGTGGTTGAGTTCCTCCTCCAAAGGGCCTGGCTCTTGTCAGACTTTACTCTCCTTGCCCTTCAAGCTTAGGGGCTGTGACAGATTTCCACTGTTGCCAAAATGAGGGTGTCATCACTCATTGTTAGTTTCCGTTAACTTTGCCCACACATTTCTAAATAGTCCCTTCATTAATCTCTTCTTGGTTAAGCCCACTTGAGTGTGCCATTTGTTTCCTGCCAGGATCCTTGGCCTCACCCAAATTGTTACCATAATGGAAACTGGTCCAGCTAAGTTTTTTTAAAACTCCTAATCCTAGTATCTTTAAAGGTAGAGACAAAAGAAATGATACTAGAATCACAATGACAAATCCAAGAGAAAAGCATTCAATAGGAATCATTATGCCTGCCATATACAGCTGATTCATTTTGGTATACAGTAGAAACTAATGTTAAGAAACTGTACTCCAATAATAACAAAAGCATCAGGAACACAGATGCACACAGGAGAGGGACAGAGAGGCAATTGTAGCGGGTGCTGTTTTGCGAGGGGTGCTGTGGTGTGTTGCACAGACACCCTCTTCAGGCCTGCCCTCAGTTCTCATTTTCAGTTGCTGGAGTGTTGGTGGCTGATGGGTTTCAGCTGAGCTGCACCCCAGGCCCTGCCTTTCATCAGAGAAGGCCTGCAGGTGACAACTGATTGCTGAGGCCATGCAAAGGCCTAGGTTGGTCAACTGAATGGGCGCCCCGGCTTCTGGCTGAGGTTCTGCTGCAGCTGCAGCATCCTCTCCTTTATCAACTCTGCTTTCCAACAGCCTCACAGATGTTGATCCCAGGGAACCTATCCAATAAGCTTCCCGCACGCTTGCCTCTATTTCAGAGTCTGCTTCTTGAGTAACCAGGCTTAAGACAGGTATTATGAACCATTCTCTGACACAAATGAAGTATAAACTTCAAATGTTAGAATTTTAAGCTGAGGCATGATAATCAAAAAATACTATGAGTTTTATTAAAGTCTGCACAGTTTTATACTCTTAATACAGATTTCTATGCTAGGAACTGGAGGTAGGCAACTTGTCTTTTTATGGAGCTTACTGCTGCTGCTAAGTCGCTTCAGCCGTGTCTGACTCTGTGCGACCCCACAGACGGCAGCCCACCAGGTTCCCCAGTCCCTGGGATTCCCCAGGCAAGCTTACTGACACACAAATCCTGTGGTAAAGTACAATATGCATATCATTTTGGAACGTGGTATCATTTTAAGGCTAAGACAATCTTTTGAGAAATGTGTCCAAGGATATAGATCTACTGCACTAGACCGGGGCAAAGGGCAAACAAAGGCATCTGGCCTGGTATACGTCTCCTTCAGGACATTTGTAGGTTGGGCTACTGTCTTCTTAGCTTCGAGCAGGTACCAGACCTCGCACTCAGGTTCCCATGTGTGCTGTCTTAGGCAGTTCTCAAAATAAGCACTTGCTATAGATGATCTTATTATCCCCACAAGTGCAGGAGAAGAGGATCAAGTTCAAAAGTAAGATTCTGTGTGTTTGAGTCACTGAATCTCTCTGGACATCTGCTTCCTTGGTTGAAAATGGGTACAAGAATGACCTACTGATAGGCAGTGGGGACAAAATGAGATGTAACAGGCTGATGGAAATGCTTTCCAAGGCAGACTATCATGCAAGTATTACAAATGACAAGCAATGTAGTTTATGTGGGTGTGAATTAGTGAGGGAGTGTGTGTGTGTGTTAAAGAGAAAGACAGAATTAATATTCAACAGACCAGAACACTGGCACTTTCATTTTATCTGTGAGCAACTGTGATATATATGAAATAAAACTTCTATTTCAAATAATTCATTTGACATGAACAAGATTATCATATGCCATTAGGAAGAAAAAGGTGAGGTATCAAAAAGAAGATAGATTTGAAAGGCATTTTAAATACAGAACATACTTTCTGCTGTCCCCTTTTCCTTTCTAAAAGCAGTGTTGATTATTGCTGCTATTTTCAAGGTAGAACATGACAATTCCTATATTCTACTGAGTGAACTGGTCCCTCTGCTCCTCGAACTCTTGATAATACTCTGCCCACCCTCTTAAAAACGTAACCTGATTAGAGGACTTCTAAGTTTTGCCAGTTCTCTTTGGAGTGATAAAACACCAGTCCCAAAGGCAAGCGAGGTTTCTGAGCTGAGTGTCATGGTGACTGGTGCGATTCATGTCGGAGCTTTGTAAGAAATACAATAAATTTCATTTCTATCATCTGCAGTGCTGGTTCACTGGGAAACATTTATAACTAAAGCTGTTGTTCATATGCAGGCTATGGAAGAAGAATGCAGCTCCAAATGGGAAATATGATGAAAACCTACCTGCATAAATTTAACTTAATAGTACTAACTTGGGTGGATAGATCATTGTTCATAGGCCTGGGTGAGAAGAACTTGTGTATTAGAGTCTGAATTATAGGGAGAGAAACACTGGTTGTTAAGACAGGCTTCCAATGCAAATGCAACAAAGGAATTTCCATAGATTCTGTTCTGATATAAAAAGAGAGGTTTTTGAGAGTCTTGGAGAAGGCAGTACATGAAGTGCTGACCTATTGTGAAGCCTGTACTTCATATAATGAAAGCAAGAAAGACAATCTCAAGAATGAGTTTTTAGGAAATTCAGGAGTGCTTAAAAATTGTAGCATAGTAAGCTACATAATATTGCCTATAACTAGACCCAAAAAAGTGGAGGGAGAATTTTCTAGTGATCTGGGAATGACTTAAAAGCCTCATTCATTCATTAATCCATTCAAAATACAATTTCTGAACATCTGCTGTATTCCAGGTACTGTACATAGGTTGAATACTGAACAAAAGGAGTAATGCATAATCTTTTACCCGCACAGTTCTCACAGATTTAGAAATCATGATGTAACAATAAGTAGGTCCCATCACTTTATGGCAAATAGATGTGGAAACAATGGAAACAGTGAGAGACTTCATTTTGGGGGGCTCCAAAATCACTGCAGATGGTGACTGCAGCCATGAAATTAAAAGATGCTTGCTCCTTGGAAGAAAAGTTATGACTTACCTAGACAGCATATTAAAAAGCAGAGACATTACTTTGCCAACAAAGGTCCATCTAGCCAAAGGTTTGGTTTTTCCCGTAATTATGTATGGATGTGAGAGTTGGACTATAAAGAAAGCTGAGTGCTGAAGAATTGATGCTTCTTAACTGTGGTGTTGGAGAAGACTCTTGAGAGTCCCTTGGACAGCGAGGGACTCCAGTCTGTCCATTCTAAAGGAAATCAGTCCTGAATATTCATTGGAAGGACTGATACTGAAGCTGAAACTCCAATACTTTGGCCACCTGATGCGAAGAACTGACTCATTGGAAAAGACCCTGATGCTGGGCAAGATTGAAGGCAGGAGGAGAAGGGGACGCCAGAGGATGAGATGGTTGGACGGCATCACTGACTCAATGGACATGAGTTTGAGTAAATTTTGGGAGTTGGTGATGGACAGGGAGGACTGGCATGCTGTAGTCCATGGGGTCACAGAGTTGGACACGACTGAGCGACTGAACTAAACTGAACTGAACTAGCTGAGGTTGGATCCACATTCACTGACCTTTGATGAATTTCAACACATAGGTATATAACAAGTATCATGGCCCAAATAGCTGTATCTCTGAGATCAGAGATACAGATCAGATCAGATACAGATCAGATCAGATCATTACCAATTATTCAGCATGGTAATGTACACCAAATCTTGAGCTGGCAAATAACCAGATAAACAAAAAATGTTCAATATCATAAGTCATTAGGAAAATTTAAATTAAAACCTCAGTGTGATATCACTATACATATTAGAATGGCTTAAATTTTTAAAAATCTGATAATACCAATTGCTGATGAGGATGCAGAACAATTATTATTTTCATATGTTGCTGGTGGGGATGCAATATGATACAGTTGCTTTAGAAAGCAACCTGACATTTTCTTATTAAGTTACACAAACATTTACCATATAACCACCAGTCCACTCAACCCAGTATCCTTCAGTTAATGAACTTTCTTTAAAAAAAGTTGTAGTAAAAAATAATAAATGCTGGAGAGGGTGTGGAGAAAAAGGAACACTCCTACATTGTTGATGGGGATGTTAAGTGGTGTGCCACTATGGAGAACGTATGGATGTTCCTTAAAAAACTAAACACAGAGTTACCACATGATCCAGCAAACTCACTCCTGGGCACATATCCAGACAAAACTTTAATTTGAAAAGATACATGCACCCCAGTTTTCACAGTAGCACTATTTACAACATCCAAGACATGGAAACAACTTAAGTGTCCACCAAGAGATGAGTGGATAAAGAAGATGTGGTACATACATACACAACAGAATATTAGTCATAAAAGTAATGAAATAATGCCTTTGAAGCAACAGAGATAATCATACTAAGTGAAATCAGACAAAGACAAATATCGTAGGTTACCACTTAAGTGTGGAATCTAAAAAAATTATATAAATGAAATTATTTACAAAACAGAAACAGACTTAACAACATAGAAAACAAACTGTGGTTATCAGAGTTGGGGGTGCAGATGAGGGGAGATAAATTAGGGGTTTGGAATTAAAATATATACACACTACTATGCATAAAATAGATAAATAAGGACTCATTTTATAGCACAGAGAGCTATATTCAAAGCCTTGTGATAATCTATAATAGAAAGGAACCTCAAAAAGAATACACATACACACAAACATATATATATGGAACATAATCACTTTGCTGTATATCTGAAACTAACACAGTGTTGTAAGTTAATTATGTGTGCTAGCATACTAAGTTGTTTCAGTCATGCTCAACTCTGTGTGACCCTATGGACTGTAGCCTGCCAGGCTCCTCTGTCCATGGGATTCTCCAGACAAGAATGGTGGACTGGGATGCCAAGCCCTCTTCCAGGGGATCTTCCCACCCAGGGGTTGAACCAGCATCTCTTAATTCTCCTGCATTGGCAGGTGGGTTCTTTACCACTAGTGCCACCTTGGAAGCCCAAACCTTAATTATACTTTGATTGTAAAAATGTTTACAAATTGTAGTACATCTAGGCAATAAAATATCAGTCAGCAATAAAAAGGAATGAACTACTGACTCACATAATAACACAGATGACTATCAAATGAATTATGCTAAGTAAATTAAGCCAAACTCAAAAGGCTAAGTACCATATAATTCCATTTACGTGACATTAGTACAAAGACGAGCAATAGAGACAGAAAACAGACAGTGATTTTCTGAGTTTGGAGGTAGGGGGGAAGGGTTGATGACAAAGAACAAGGGGGGGATTTGGGGATGCTGTAACTGTTCTGTATATTAATTATAGTGGTGACTAGAGCACTATATTTGTTGGTAAAAACCCATGAGATTTACAATAAAATAATTTCATTTTACTCTATACAAATTATACTTCAATAAATGAGACTTAAATATAAGTAGTAACCATCAAAAATGTTCTGAGCATTTCATTTATATTTAATTTTATCTGAGTTCCAAAAACATGGTTACTGTCTTTGCACACAGTACAGAAGTTTACTTTCTTCTAGATATTAACATAGAGGTCACCAGTAAACACACCAATAATTACATCCTCTGGAGAGCAGTAAATATCATTGAATGGAAAGAAAAAATAAGTGAATGTGAGGATAAACTATATTAAGTTAGCAAGTTAAGAAAGCTAATAGCAAGTTGCCTTATTTTTCTTACTGAAGAGGTATTGTATGAGAAGGAGTGAAATAAAAGGTAGGAAAAAATACACAGGACAACTGATGAAGAAAGGGGGAAATGGCATTAGTTAGGAATGAATACAGTTCTAAAAGAAGATCTAACAAGAATAATCTAGATATGGTAGTAAAAATTGGAGAAGGAAATGGCAGCCCACTCCAGAAATCTTGCCTGGAAAATCCCATGGATGGAGGAGCCTGGCAGGTACAGTCCATGGGGTCACAGTCAGACAGGACTGAGCGACTTCACTTTCACTTTCACTTATGGCAGCAAAAATTATAGGCAGAAGCTAATACATACAATGCAAAGCAACAGGAAAACAATAAAATGGGAAAGACTAGAGATGTCTTCAAGAAAGCTGGAGATACCAAAGGAATATTTCATGCAAAGATGGGCATAATAAGGGACAGAAATGGCAGGGACCTAACAAAAGCAGCAGAAATGAAAAAGAGGTGGCACGAATACACAGAAGAACTATTAAAAAAGATCTTAATGACCCACATAACCACGATGGTGTGGCCACACACCTAGAGCCAGAATCCTGGAGTGTGATGTCAAGTGGACCTTAGGAAACATTACTACAAATAAAGCTAACAGAGGTGACTTGATTACAACTGAGCTATTTTAAATCCTAAAAGATGACGCTGTTAAAGTGCTACACTCAGAATGCCAGTAAATTTAAAAAACCCAGCAGTGGCCACAGGACAAGAAACGGTCAGTTTTCATTCTAGTCCTAAAGAAGGGCAATGCCAAAGAATGTTCAAACTACCATAGAACTGCAATCATTTCACATGCTAGCAAGGTCATGCTCAAAATCCTTCAAGCTAAGCTTCAACAGTATGTGAACTGAGAACTTCCACATGTACAAGCTGGATTTAGAAAAGGCAGAGGAGTCTATAGTAATACCACCCTGAACATGCTCAATCTTGTCTGATCTCGGAAGCCAAGCAGGATTGGGCCTGGCTAGTACATGGATGGGATAAAAGGCAGAGGAATCAGATACTGAATTGCCAACATTTGTTGGGTCACAGAAAAAGGAAGGAAATGACCAAAGAATCTGCTTCACTGACTACACTGAAGCCTTTCACTGTGTGGATCACAAAAAACCGTGGAAAATTCTTCAAGAGATGAGAATACCAGACCGCCTTACCTGTCTCCTGAGAAACCTGTGTGCAGAACAAGAAGCAACAGTAGAATCAGACACAGAACAATGGACTGGGTCAAAACTGGGAAAGGAGTATGTCAAGGCTGTATATTGTCACCCTGCTTATTTAACTTCTACACAGAGCACATTATGCAAAATGCCAGGCTGGATGGCTCACAAGCTGGAAATAAGATAGCCAGGAGAAATATCAACAAGCTCAGATAGGCAGATGATACCACTCTAACGGCAGAAAACAAAAAGGAACTAAAGAGTCTCTTAATGAGGGTGAAAGAGGAGTGTGAATAAGCTGGCTTAAAACTCAACATTGAAAAAACTAAGATTATCACTTTATGGCAATATAGATGGGGAAACAATGGAAACAGTGAGAGACTTTATTTTCTTGGCCTCCAAAATCACTGCAGATGGTGTCTGCAGTCACAAAATTAAAAGATGCTTACTCTTTGGAAGAAAGGCTATGAGAAAGCTAGATCGCATACTAAAAAGCAGAGATATCACTTTGCCAACAAAGGTCCATAGAGTCAAAAATATTGTTTTTCTAGTAGTCATGTACAGATGTGAGAGTTGAACCATACGGAAGGCTGAGCAACAAAAAACTGATGCTTTTGGACTGTGGTGCTGGAGAAGACACTTCAGAGAGCCTTGCACAGCAATGAGATAAAACCAGGCAATCCTAAAGGAAATCAACCATGAATATTCATTGAAAGGACTGATGCTGAAGCTAAAGCCTGAACACTTTGACCACCTGATGTAAAGAGTTGACTCATTGGAAAAGACCCTGATGCTGGGAAAGTTTGAGGAGGAGAAGGGGGCAACAGAAGATGAGATGGTTGGATGGCATCACCGACTCAATGGACAGGCGTTTGAGCAAACTCCAGTAAATAGTGAAGGACAGGGAAGCCTGGTGTGCTGCAGTTCATGGGGTCACAAAGAGTCTGACACAACTTAGTAACTGAACTACAACAACAACAATACATACAAGCCAAAAAGATTCTTTTAATACCGGCTCCTCTGAGTATAAGGTTAGGTAAAACTATTGTATGCCATGGATCTTCTCCCTTTGTAGCTCGAGCTTTTAAAGCCAAAGAAGAACCTCCATATTGTTTTCCATAGTGGTTGTAACAATTTACATTCCCACCAACAGTGATCAAAGTTTCTGTGTCTCTACATCCTCGCCATCATTTATCTCTTGTGTTTCTGATTACAGCCATTCTAACAGGTATGAGGTGACACCCTGTAATATGTAAGTGTATCAAACTAACACACTGTCTACCTTACACTTTCAACGTGCACGATGTTACATGTCAATTATATCTTACCAAAGCTGGGAAAAAATAAAGCCTAAGAAGAACTCAGATTAGTCTTAACAATAATGTTAAGGATGTTTTTTGTAAGGCTATACCAGCAGCAGTACCATTCTATCGATGTACCTGCAACAACTCAGAGAGGCTGCTTTTGCCAAGGTCTCTAATCAACAATGGCTAGGATGGTAGTTTCCAGGAAGCAAGTACTTGCTTGAAATATATAAATATGAATATAAATGTTTGTGTGTGTCTGTTTGCCCACATTGAAAACACCGTTCTGTCATCAAGTTGCTCTTTAGAAACAGCAGTTCTAAAATCCTCTTAGTAGAATAGAAAAAGGATAATGGTAAGGCCAAACCTCACTCAGAGAGAACAGAATGAATGTGACTGATATAACAATTCCTAAGATAACACACAAAAGCATTTAGCAGGATTCAATACATAAATTGAAAGAAGACTTCAACTACATAGCTATACTCTGTTCAAATTAAATGACACAATTTCCTCGGTTAGCTGAATAGAAAATTCAACTATAAGTAAATGGAAACTGGAATTATCATTTTAGTAATAGGTAATCCATGTAGCTACAGGAATAACTGCCCACTATGAAGAAACACTAGAGATCACCATGGGAAAGACTAGGGATCTCGTTAAGAAAATTAGAGACACCAAGAGAACATTTCATGCAAAATGGGCACAATAAAGGACAGAAATGGTTTGGACCTAACAGAAGCAGAAGATATTAAGAAGAGGTGGCAAGAATACACAGAAGAAGTATGCAAAAAAGATCTTCATGACCCAGATAACCACGATGGTGTGATCACTCTCCTAGAACCAGACACCCTGGAATGCGAAATCGAGTGGCCCTTAGGAGGCATTACTATGAGCAAAGCTAGTGGAGCTGATGGAATTCCAGTTGAGCTATTTTAAATCCTGAAAGATGATGCTGTGAAAGTGCTGCACTCAATATGCTAGCAAATTTAGAAAACTCAGCAGTGGCCACAGGATTGGAAAAGGTCAGTTTACATTTCAATCCCAAAGAAAGAGAATGCCAAAGAATGCTCAAACTACTGCACAATTGCACTCATCTCACACGCTAGCCAAATAATGTTCAAAATTCTCCAAGCCAGGCTTCAACAGTATGTGAACGGTGAACTTCCAGATGTGCAAGCTGGATTTAGAAAAGGCAGAAGAACCAGAGATCAAATTGCCAATATTCATTGGATCATCGAAAAAGTAAGAGAGTTCCAGAAAAACATCTATTTGTGCTTTATTGACTATGCCAAAGCCTTTGACTGTGTGGATCACAACAAACTGTGGAAATTTCTGAAAAAGATGGGAATACCAGACCACCTTATCTGCCTCCTGAGAAATCTGTATACAGGTCAAGAGGCAACAGTTAGAACTGGACTTGGAACAACAGACTGGTTCCAAATCGGGAAAGGAGTACATCAAGGCTGTATATTGTCACCCTGCTTATTTAACTTACATGCAGAGTACATCATGAGAAACACTGGGCTGGATGAAGCACAAGCTGGAATCAAGATTGCAGGGAGAAATATCAATAACCTCAGATATGCAGATGACACCACCCTTATGGCAGAAAGCGAAGAGGAACTAAAGAGCCTCTTGAAGAAAGTGAAAGAGGAGAGTGAAAAGTTGGCTTAAAACTCAACATTCAGAAAACTAAGATCATGTCATCCAGTTCCATCACTTCATGGCAAATGCAAGGGGAAACAATGGAAACAGTGACAGACTTTATTTTTGGGGGGCTCCAAAGTCACTGCTGGAGAAGGAAATGGCAACCCACTCCAGTATTCTTGCCTGGAGAATCCCATCGACAAAGGAGCCTGGTGGACTACAGTCCCTGGGGTCACGGAGTCGGACACAACTGAGCGACTAACACACACACACAAAGTCACCGCAGATGGTGACTGCAGCCATGAAATTAAAAGACACTTGCTCCTTGGAAGAAAAGTTATGACCAACCTAGACAGCACATTACAAAGCAGAGACATTACTTTGCCAACAACTGTCTGTCTAGTCAAAGGTTTGGTTTTTCCAGTAGTCGTGTATGGATGTGAGAGTTGGACTATAAAGAAAGCTGAGCACTAAAGAATTGATGCTTTTGAACTGTGGTGTTGGATAAGACTCTTGAGAGTCCCTTGGATTGCAAGGAGATCCAAACAATACATCCTAAAGGAAATCAGTCCTGAATATTCATTGGAAGGACTGATGCTGAAGCTGAAACTCCAATAATTTGACCACCTGATGTGAAGAACTGACTCATTTGAAAAGACCCTGATGCTGGGAAAGATTGAAAGTGGGAGGATAAGGGGACGACAGAGGATGAGATGGTTGGATGGCATCACCGACTCAATGGACATGAGTTTGAGTACACTCCGGAAGTTGGTGATGGACAGGGAAGCCTGGCATGAAGCAGTCCTTGGGGTTGCAGAGTCAGACATGACTGAGCAATTGAAGTGAACTGAATTGAATGAAGAGTGATCTAAAATAGTATTCCTGCATGAGACAGGTGCTCAGGGCTGGTGCACTGGGAAGACCCAGAGGGGTGGGATGGAGAGGAGGTGGCGGGGGGGATCAGGATGGGGAACACATGTAAATCCATGGCTGATTCATGTCAATGCATGGCAAAAGCCACTACAATATTGTAAAGTAATTAGCCTCCAACTAATAAAAATAAATGGAAAAAAATAATAAAATAGTATTCCTAGAAAAAAAAGTGAGTTTTAATACTTGTAGAGACTGAAAGATACAGAGAAGAAAGTAATGGCTATAATCCATTAATATTCAAGTACAGCTTTTAAATTTACTTTAAAAACAAAGTGCTGCTTTGTTTAAGAAAATATCCACCATTGTTCTTCAGTATCATAATAGTAGTAATTTTATTTTCAATTTGAAAACAAATAATTGACAATTTAAATTTATAGCTAAAAATCTTCCTACAAAGAAAACTACAGTCTTCACTAGTGAATTTTAACAAGCATTTATAAAAAAAAATGAATAATTCAGATAACTCAGTCAGTAAATGCAAAAGAAAAAAATACATTTCAATTCAGTTTATAAGGCCTTTATAACCCTAATATTGGGGCTTCTCTGGTGGTAAAGAATCCACCTGCAAAACAGGTGACCCAGGTTCTATCCCTGGGTTGCAAAGATCCCTGGAGAAGGAAAAGGCATCCTATCTAGTATTCTTGCCTAGGAAATCCCATGGACAGCAGAGTTTGGCAGGCTTCAGTCCATGGGGTTGCAAAAGAGTCAAATGTGACATCCCTGATGAGCATAGCTGAAAGAAGCCTTAACAAAATATTAGTGAATTGAGTCTGGCGAGTCATAAAAAGGATAAATTATAGCCAGTTTCATGTGAGATCATAGGTAGGTACAGTTGGTTTAATATTAAAAAATAAATGTAATTTATTGCATTAATAGACTGAAACAAAGAAACATTATATGGCCCTCTCAATAGATGCAGAAAAAGGATTTGACAAAATCAACATGCTGTCAAGATAAGAATTCTCAATTAGGAACAGTAAAGAATCTCCCTTAACTTGATAAAAGGCATCTAAAAGAAAGTCTTCACTTTATATTCATGTCTATTTTGTTTTCCCTAAAACTGGATTCAAGGAAGTCTCCTCTCAATATGTTTGTTTAATACTAGAAGATCCAATCAGTCCATCCTAAAGGAGATCAGTCCTGGGTATTCACTGGAAGGACTGATGTTGAAGCTGAAACTCCAATACTTTGGCCACCTCATGCGAAGAGTTGACTCATTGGAAAAGACCCTAATGCTGGGAAGGATTGGGGGCAGGAGGGGAAGGGGACAACAGAGGATGAGATGGCTGGGTGGTATCACCGACTCGATGGGCATGAGTTTGAGTAGACTTCGGGAGTTGGTGATGGATAGAGGCCTGGCATGCTGCGATTCATGGGGTAGCAAAGAGTTGGATACGACTGAGCAACTGAACTGAACTGACAAGAAAGTCTTCACTTTATATTCATGTCTATTTTGTTTTCCCTAAAACTGGGAACAATTCAAGGATTTCCCCTCTCAATATGTTTGTTTAATAATAAGTTATATTTCACTGTAGCTAATACAATAAGGCAAAAAAAAAAGATAATAAAATCATACAGACTGGAAGGGGAAAAGCAAACTCTTAATTTGCAGATGACAAGATTGTCCTTTTAGAATATCCTAAGAAATCCACAAAAACTCTACAAGAACATATAAACAAGAAATTCCTAGAAACAAAAATAAGAGAAAAATATTTGTAGCATGCTCTGTAACAACTAAGCTCATGCACCATAACTACTGAAGTTCACACACCGGAGCCTATGCTCCGCAACAAGAGAAGCCACAATAATAACAAACACGTGCACCCCAATGAAGAATAGCCCCTGCAGCCCTAGAGAAAGGCTGTGTGCAGCAATGAAGACCCAGCGCAGCCAAAACTAAATAAATAAATACACAAATAAAAATTAAAAAAACAAATTATATTCAACATAATCATTAATTTGGGAAATTAAAATTAAATCCTCAATTAGATACCAGTACATCCACTAGAGTGGTTAAATTAAAATGACTAACAATACCCAGTTTTTAAAGGTTGTTGAGCTGAAATCTCATATATTTACTAGTAGAAATGCAAATGATACAGACTCTGGAAAAAGAGATCAGCAGTATCTCATAAAATTAAAAATACACACATCTTATGATCCAGGAATCCTTCTTTTGTGTATTTTCCCAAGAGAAACAAAAGTATACTTCCATACAAAATCTTGTATGCAAATGCTAGCATCAGGAGTATTCATAATACTTAATAACTTGATACAAACTAAATATACTTCAGTTAGATAGTGGATAAACAAATCATGGCATCTATACAATTATTCAGCATTAAAAGTAGAACTATTATAAATGCAGCACCATGGACGAATCCCAAAGCATTACACCAATGTAGGAAACCAGAAATAAAAAATACTTATTTCTAATATAGTCAGTATGCTAGGCCATATAACAAACCTCAACAAATTTGAAAGGATAGAAATAATACATGGTATGATCTTCAACTGTAAAGAGATAAAATGAGAAATCAATAGCAGAAAAAATTTCTAAATATGTGGAAATAAAAGAATATACTCATAAATAACCAATGGCTCAAAGAAGAAATCAAAAGGGAAAACAAAAAATACTTTGAGATGAAAGATAATAAAGACACAACAAAACATGTGATACTGCTAAAGCAGTGCTAAGAGGAAAATTTATGGCTATAAATTTCTTTATTAAAAAAAAAAAGAAGCACAATCTCAAATCAATAGCCTAAGAAATGCAAGCCATTCCAGTATTCATGCCTTGAAAATTCCATGGACAGAGGAACCTGATGGGCTACAGTCCATGGGGCTGCCAACAGCTGGACATGAGTGAACAACTCAGCACTAACGTACACCACCTTAAAACATCTGGAAAAGAAGAGAACCCTAAATCCAAAGCAAGCAGAAGGAAAGAAATAACAAAGACTAGAGCATAAATTGGTAAAACAGAGAATATAAAAATAGTAGAAAAA
Source organism: Dama dama (assembly GCF_033118175.1). Classification (NCBI taxonomy): domain Eukaryota; kingdom Metazoa; phylum Chordata; class Mammalia; order Artiodactyla; family Cervidae; genus Dama; species Dama dama. The sequence continues at coordinate 38,923,113 of NC_083704.1, read as the reverse complement.
CAAAAGCCTGGTTGTTGAAAAGATATACAAAATTTGCAAGGCTTATTATTCGCAAGGCTTAGCTAGATTAACCAAGGATAAGAGAGAAGAAAGGCAAATTACTAGAGTCAGAAATAAGGGACATTATCATTGAACTTACAGAAATAAAACTGATTATAAAGAAATGCTACAAAAAATTCTATGCCAACAAATTAAATAATTTCAATGAAAACTATAAATTCCTATAAAGATGCAAACTACCAAAACTGACTCAAGGTTCAACAGACCATTTTAATACTCCTCTCTAACAAGTGATGAGACTGAACTAGTCACCAAACACTACCCACTAAAATGGTTAGAAAAAGAAGTCATATGTTAGAAAAAGAAGTCATATAATAGAAAAAGAAGTCATGTAATAGAAAAAGATGTCATATAATAAAGAATATGAGGAAATATAATCCTCATCTACTGAAGGCTAGAACATAAAATGATACAGATGCTTTGGAAAACAATCTGGAATTTTCTCAAATAACTAAACACAGAGTAATCCTATGACCCAGCAATTTACTACACTCAGGGAAACTGAAAACATATGTGCACACAAAAATTTGGTACATGAATGTTCACAGTGGTATATTTATAACAGCCTAAGGAAGACAATGCAAATATCCCTCAGTTGGTAAATGCATAAGCAAAATGTGGCACATTTGTATGATGGAAGGTTAGTCAGTCATAGAAACAGATGAAGTACTGACAGACGCTACAGCATGGATGAACCTTGAAAACATTATGCTAAGTGAAAGAACACAGCCACAAAAAGACTATATATTACATGATTACATTAGCATGAAATGTCAAGAACAGGGAAATCTTTCTGTTGACAGAAAATAGATAAGCAGTTGCTTAGGACTGGAGTGATATCTAAACGGTGCAGTTTCTTTTAAAGATGATGAAAATTTTCTAAAATTGACGGTGGTGATTGTTGCACATACCTCTGAACATATTAAAGCAAACACTGAACTATATATTTTAAATGGGTGAATTGTATGGTATACAAATTATAGCTCATTAAACCTATTAATTTTTTTAAAGGAATATTTTCCCATTTGCATGAAATTCTAGAAAAGACAAAAATAACAGTGACAATAAGTAGATCAGGCATCATCAAGGATCAGAAGTGGGAGGAGGGGACTGTCTGTAATGGGACCCAAAGGAAATTTCTATGGTGATGGAAATGTTCTGTAATATGTTTGTTATGGTGCTTAACATTATATATTTGTCAAAACTCATCATTTGAACTTTTAAAATAGAAAACTTTTAATGTATAAATTTAGTGTATAAATTACACTGCAAATTTGATTTTAAAGATGATGTTAAAAAATGCCAAGTTATTTAAGGTTTTACTAGACCCTAATTCCTCTAGATTGGAATATCAATGCAAAGTGATAGTACAAATATTTCACTAACTTTGGTGAACACTAATACTTTATCTGTTTCTTTTATTTACTTTTTTCCCATTTATTTTTATTAGTTGTAGGCTAATTACTTTACAATATTGTAGTGGTTTTTGCCATACATTGACATGAATCAGCCATGGATTTACATGTATTCCCCATCCTGATCCACCCCCCCCCCCACCTCCCTATCCACTCAATCCCTCTGGGTCTTCCCAGTGCACCGAGCACTTGTCTCATGCATCCAACCTGGGCTGGTGATCTGTTTCACCCTTGATAATATACGTTTCGATGATGTTCTCTCTAAACATCCCACCCTCGCCTTCTCTCACAGAGTCCAAAAGTCTGTTCTGTACATCTGTGTCTCATTTTCTGTTTTGCATATAGGGTTGTGGTTACCATCTTTCTAAATTCCATATATATATTACTCAGCCATTAAAAATAATTCATTTGAATCAGTTCTAATGAGATGGATGAAACTGGGACCCATTATACAGAGTGAAGTAAGCCAGAAAGATAAAGACCAATACAGTATATCTGTTTCTTTTAAATAACGGACTTTACATATCATTGCAAAGCATTCCTCTATTAGGTAGGCAAAAGACATTGACACATTTAGTCATAAATGTGGACCCCCAAATCAATAGTATATAAAAATTTTATCTGGATACAGGAGTCTTCTTCCTTAGAATAGTTTCTTAGAAACAGGAAATTTCCTCGCAGTCAAGTCTTTATATGTTGTCTCACTACAAGGTGCTTTCTCAAATGCTTTGCTTTAAACCTGATAAAACTGTTTCTTTTAAAAAAAAGAAGAAAGAAGAAAAAGAAATTTGACACAAATCTGGTGTTTTTGAATTTTTCCTGGAAGAATGACCTCATTGTAGCTAGATTGGATGTCTTTGTAAACAAGCCTTTTAAAAAGCAATCCAGAAAGCAATTACATTGTGGAGATCAGGACTATAAACCTATACGACAGATGATGACCCTCATTTACTTGTATGCTCTAGCAAAACTAATATATCCAGGTTGAATGGGGTTGAATTTTAATAATCTAACATTTGGGGTCCATGTGCAGCAATCATAGTTTTCATTGTTACTAAGCAAATGTACAGTCATGCTCGCAGAGCCTAACATCCTGGTTCTCACTGTCTCGGGAGAGAGACTCAGACCAATGGGTATGCCAGAAGTTAATAGGAAGCTACATCTGGCTTTGCATCTCTGACTTGGGACCAAGACATCTGCTCATCACAATTGTTGCCAATTTCACTGTTAGTGGATGTGCAATTTTCACCAGGGACACTCTGAAAAGTAAAAAACCAGACCATTAGGTTCCCAGATAATGAGCAACAATAATAGCACAATTTTAAGAGTGGTGGTTTTACACAGTGAAAGAGCTATTTTCCACAACAGTGACCAACTAGACTAACAGTTGTGAAGCCAGACCACAGCCAGACTACATGGCTTAGCATCTTGTTTTCACCACTTGTGTGTACGTGTACTGTGCAAAGCCGTTTCAGTCATGTCCAACTCTTTGCCACCCTATAGACTGTAGCCCTCCAGGCTCCTCTGTCCATGGAATTTTTCAGGCAAGAATACTGGAGTGGATTGCCATTTTCTCCTTCAGGGGATCTTCCCAACCCAGGGACTGAACCCGCATCTCTTATGTCTCCTGTATTAGCAGGTGAGTTCTTTACCACTAGCGCCACCACTTAGAAATCATTAACCATCTCTCTGTGTCTCATGTTTTTTTTTTTTCCTGTAAAATGAGGAAATCAGTAGTATCTACCTAGAGTGCTGCTGTGGGGGTTAAACGAGTTAGTAAATGCAAGGTGCTTAGTGCAGTGCCAGGCATCATGGAAGTGTCATTTATCACCTGAGGCAGGCAGCACAGATGTCATCATCCACATTGTGCAGATGGGGAAACTGAGGCTTAGAAAGACTCAATGACCCACACAGCAAGTCAGCGGCTGAATTAGAACTAAGCTCTCCAAAATCTTACTCTAGTGTCACACACTTTCTATCACATATAGTTAAATTTAGAATAAAGAAAGATGGGTTTGTTTCATTCAATTATAAGAAAAGCAGTAATCAAGGATCTGTTCACTCTCTGACTTTTACGCTAAAAACAGCAAGAACTTGCTTAGGCTATTAGAACAGTATTTTCAAAATGCCAGTACTAACCCATTAGTGAGTTGAATATTCAATTTGGTGAGCTGCAATCAGTATTTAAATAAAAACCAATAGAATAGGAAATATCAGAATGTATCAAACATACTAAGGGTGATAATTACTTCGTGGCATTTCGGTTCAGTTACATATGTACTCATACACGCATACACATAAAGTGGATTGCATTATTTCCCTCAGTATTTCCCTCCTCCCCTCTCTTACTTTCCTTCTTGAAGGACCATTCATCCTTCCTCCTTACCAGCTGACTTGCAGGACTCCTGCAAGAGTGGAGTTCTTCCTCACTGCACTGATGTTTGGGAGGGGCTGAGGGACTCACTAGAGCCAACAGAACACAGTGTCCCTGACTTATGGCAGTCTGACTTATGGTTTTTTGACTTTAGGATGGTGTAAGAGCAGTACACATTCAACAGAAACTATACTTCAAATTCTGAATTTTGATCTTCTGCCAGGCTACCAACATGCAGTAGATTCTCCTTAGAGATGCTGGGCAGCATCAGCCCCCGCAGCTCCCAGGCAGCCTTGAAACTACCAGGGTGAACAACCTGGTAACCATGAACCATGAACAACAACTTATAACCATACTGTACCGAATCATTCTGTATTTCACTTTTGGTACAGTATTCAATAAATTACATAACATACACAAAACTTTATTATAAAAAGAGACCTTGTGTTAGATGCTTTTGCCCAACTGTAGGCCAATGTAAGTGTTTAAAGCACAATTAAGTAGGTTAGGCTGAGTTACGATGTTCTCCAGGTTAGGTGTATTAAAAAGACTTCCACTTAGGATGGGTTTATGAGGACTTGACCTCATCGTAAGTAGAGGAACATCTGCATAAGCATGTGAGATACTGCCAAGTGTCAGAGAAGCTCTGGGAGCAATTATGTAGCTTGGCTCAGTGCTTGACCCTTTCTCATGGCAGAGAAATTGCTCCCAGGATAGGGCTGCTCCTTTATCCTGAGTCCTGGAATGGTGAGCTACTTGGAGCAGCATCACAGCCTCCCTACAGCCTAGAGAGAGCTACAAAGTACAGCAGAGCAGCTGGGGATGCATAGCCTACACATAAAATAATGAGAAAGAAATCAGAGATTCTGAGTTGCTTGTTACCATAGCATAACCTGGCCAAAGAAGACTAAAAAAGATGTACATGTGTATTAGACGGATTATTTCTTACTGAGGGTGATGATCAAAGACTTTAAAAATTGCTTCATGGAATGAGCATTTTGAGAACTTGATTCTTTAAAATGTTAGTTTAGCTCCCTTGACAGATTAGGTGTTTCCTTGGACTTCCCATACGATTTGCACTTCACTTTATTTTTGTCTGCTTTTCACTGGAAAGACTCATTGTATCACTTAAGATGTGAACCAATATTTGTCAAAGTTTGGCATTTATAGAACAAATAATAATAGATTTTTCAGACATTCACATCACCATGATTAGTAAATTAAAATATGTAAAAATGCAACAATATTTACTATTTAATGATAATAAAAGTTAAATATCAGTGGGAGAGATGGTTTTATAATACATTAATAATAAAGCTGGGCTCAATAAAGGACAGAAATGGTACGGACCTAACAGAAGCAGAAGCTATTAAGAAGAGGTGGCAAGAATACACAGAAGAACTGTACAGAAAAGATCTTCACGACCCAGATAATCACAATTGTGTGATCACTCACCTAGAGCCAGACATCTTGGGATGTGAAGTCAAGTGGGCCTTAGGAAGCATCACTACGAACAAAGCTAGTGGAGTGATGGAATCCCAGTTGAGCTATTTCAAATCCTAAAAGATATGCTGTGAAAGTGCTGCACTAAATATGGAAATTGAAAATTTGGAAAACTCAGCAGTGGCCACAGGACTGGAAAAGGTCAGTTTTCATTCCAATCCCAATGAAAGGCAATGTCAAAGAATGCTCTAACTACCACACAATTGCACTCATCTCACACCCTAGCAAAGTAATTCTCAAAATTCTCCAAGCCAGGCTTCAGCAGTGCATGAACTGTGAACTTCCAGATGTTCAAGCTGGTTTTAGAAAAGGCAGAGGAACCAGAAATCAAATTGCCAACATTCACTGGATCATCGGAAAAGCAAGAGAGTTCTAGAAAAACATCGATTTCTGCTTTATTGACTATGCCAAAGCTTTTGACTGTGTGCATCACAATAAACTGTGGAAAATTCTGAAAGAGATTTTTCATTCTGCAGAGAAAATTCTGCAGCCTCACCTGCAGGGTCTATGATTCGCATTTACCCAAAAAAACAGACTCTGAGAAGTCAGTAGGGAATGGAATGTACACAACTTCAACTTGCAAGATGCTTCCAAACGCCCCCTCTAGGAGGTGCCCTGGTCAGATGGGAATACCAGACCACCTTGCCTTCCTCCTGAGAAATCTGTATGCAGGAAAAGAAGCAACAGTTAGAACTGGACATGGAACAACACACAGGTTCCAAATAGGAAAAGGAATACGTCAAGGCTGTATATTGTCACCCTGCTTATTTAACTTACATGCAGAGTACACCATGAAAAACATTGAGCTGGATGAAGCACAAGCTGGAATCAAGATTTCAGGGGAAAATATCAATAACCTCAGATATGCAGGTGACACCACCCTTATGGCAGAAAGTGAAGAACAAAGAACCTCTTGATGAAGGTTAAAGAGGAGAGTGAAAAAGTTGGCTTAAAGCTCAACATTCAGAAAACTAAGATCATGGCATCTGGTCCTATCACTTCATGGCAAATAGATGGGGAAACAGTGGAAATAGTTAGAGACTTTATTTTTGGGGGCTCCAAAATCACTGCAGATGGTGATTGCAGCCATGAAATTAAAAGATGCTTACTCCTTGGAAGGAAAGTTATGACCAACCTAGATAGCATATTAAAAAGCAGAGACAATACACTGCCAACAAAGGTCCATCTTGTCAAGGCTATGGTTTTTCCAGTAGTCATGTATGGATGTGAGAGTTGGACTATAAAGAAAGCTGAACGCTGAAGAACTGATGCTTTTGAACTGTGCTGTTGGAGAAGACTCTTGAAAATCCCTTGGACTGCAAGGAGATCCAACCAGTCCATCTTAAAGGAGATTAGTCCTGAGTGTTCATTGGAAGGACTGAAGTTGAAGCTGAAACTCCAATACTTTGGCCACCTGATGTGAAGACCTGACTCATAGGAAAAGACCCTGATGCTGGGAAAGATTGAAGGCAGGAGGAGAAGGGGACAACAGAAGATGAGGTGGTTGGATGGCATCACTGACTCAATGGACATGAGTTTAGGTAAACTCCAGGAGTTGGTGATGGCCAGGGAGGCCTGGCGTGCTGCAGTCCATGTGGTCACAAAGAGTTGGACATGACTGAGTGACTGAACTGAACTGAATAGTAATGTTAGTATCATAGCCAAGTAAGTATATATAACTACTTGCATTAGTAGCATTAGCTGTAGGATATGTACTTCGTCCACTCAGTTTATTTTTATATCCTTTATTTCTTTTTTTTTTTTTTAATATCCTTTATTTCTATAAAATGACATCCAGGCCAAATATAAACATGGATTATGGGGAAAATACCCCATTGAAGACCATGCCAGCCCACAACATGATGCTAAAATAATACCACAAAACACATTCAAAGGCTGGAAGACTGAATGTTTACCTTGAAGGATCACAGACAATGGAATGCCAGTGCACTCTGGTTGTTCTCAGCCCTATAAAGTTCATTTCCTTTTCCTATAGCAGCTTTTGAATGGGGTTTTAAACGTACCCAGTAATATGTTAGGGCTTCTCTGGTGGCTCAGACAGTAAAGAATCCGCCTACAGTGCGGGAGATCTGGGTTTGATCCGTGGGTCAGAAATTTCCCCTGGAGAACGGAATAGTTACCCACTCCAGTGTTGTTGCCTGGGAAATCCCATGGACAGAGGAGCCTGGTGGGCTTCAGTGCATGGGGTTGCATAGAGTTGGACATGACTGAGCATTTTAACTGAGCAACTAACACTTTCACTTTCTTTCAATAACATGTCAATGACTTCCTTCATAGATAAGTGGGGGGGGGGGGGTGTCCACAAAGCATTTGAAAAGAACAAAATTTGCAAAGACTGAGGTGTTTGCCCCACACTGCTGCTAAGAAATTTTGATGTCTTATCTTCAGCAGTAAAAAATAATGACGCTATTTCCTTGAAGTGATAGATACATGCATTCAAGATCCTGGATAAATCAACAAAATCTGCCACTTGAGAAACTATCTGAAATCACAGAAGTAATCTTTACTGGAATCATCAGTGTAATGAAGAAATGTGTTTTTAAATCTCACTTCTTGTTTTAAAGTTCATCTAGCATCTTTTTTCCTCAAAAAAGTAAAAAAAGCAAAAAAAAAAAAAAGTAAGAAAAAAAGCACTGTAGAAAAGTAAAACACTGAAATTGCTACACATGCCTAATACTCTGTAAGGAGTTAAAACAAATTGCTGTTATTTCATAGTCTTTGTATTTTAAAAGAAGTACTATATATAAAATATTGGAGAAGGAAATGGCAACCCACTCAAATACTCTTGCCTGGGAAATCCCATGGACAGAGGAGCCTGGCAAGCTAGTCCACGGGGTCACAAGAGTCAGACATGACCTAGTGACTAAAACTACCAACACCACATACAAAATATATGCAAAATTTTATGTTTATTTATAACATATCACATATCGATATATGATATTTTACTTATATATCAATGTGATATATTACACATTCAATATTACAGTTTTTATTTATATATATATATAAAATAAAAATACATATGTTACTATTTCTTCAATACTAGATCAGGATCCAGAGACATTATTGACCACCATTACTCTCTGTAAATAAAGTAGTTTTGGATTGATAATCAGGTGTAACCCTTTTAATTTAAAGTCCTTCATTGTAACTCACATGTAATTGGTGCTCTTTCAGTACTGATTACAGCATACATTTTCTATTCCACCTCATATCTTTCAAATGACTATCAATGAAATAAAATATCTCTTCTATACAATGGATGCTAATTGGTAAACAAAAAAGAAAATCATTAAGCACTTCTCTCTCGTAGCACATATCATGCACACACTAAGAAACAGCCTGGAATCCAATTGTAATGCAAAGCAACTGTCAACTCAAACATCAGTGCTTTGTATTCCCCAGTGTACACTGCATACTTTATATAATGGCCATCAGTGTCACTTGATGAAAGAATCGTGCTGAAAGTTCACTCAGTTCTCTCTTCCAAGTGTATATGCCATTAACTCTGCTGCTGTGTATGTGTGTATGTTATCTTTTCTCTTGTTTTTCAAATTTTTATTTTTATTGGAGTATAGATGATTTACAATATTGTATTAGTTTAAGGTGTACGGCAAAGTGAATCAGTTACATATGTACATATATCCACTCTTTTTTAGGTTCTTTTCCTATATAAGGCTATCTACAGAGTACTGAATAGAGTTCCCTATACAGTCAGTTCTATACAGTCAGTTCTTATTAGTTATCTATTTTATATGTGGTAGTATAAATATGTCAATCACAATATTTCAGTTTATCCCTCCCTCCACCCTTACCCCCGGTAGTGAAAGTTACTCAGTTGTGTCCAACTCTGCAACTTCATGGACTATTCAGTCCATGGAATTCTCCAGGCCAGAATACTGGAGTGGGTAGCCCTTCCCTTCTCCAGGGGATCTTGGCAACCCAGGATCAAACACAGGTCTCCCACATTGCAGGCAATTCTTCACCAGCTGAGTCAGCAGGGAAGCCCACGAATACTGGAGTGGGTAGCCTATCCCTTCTCCACGGGATCGTCCCAACCTGGGAATTGAACTGGGGTCTCCTGCCCTGCAGGTGGATTCTTTACCAGCTAAACTACCAGGGAAGCCCTGGTAACCATTAGTTTATTTTCTATCTGTATCTCTATTTCTGTTTTGTAGATAAGTTCATTTGCATCTTTTTTTAGATTCCAAACATAAGCAATACCATATGATATTCTGGATGGACCTAGAAATTGTCATACTGAGTGAAGTAAATCAGACAGAGAAAGACAAATAACCCTGCTGCTTTTTACCATGAGAATGCAACTCTGTATGATGCCTCCGTAGTCATGCCCTTCTCTGACTTTACCAACATAATTCTTCAATTTTTGTACTGTCAAATTTTTTTTTGCATTTCTCTTTCTGAGAAAACACAATTAGTTTATCTGCATATTATTTGAAAAAGATAAAAGGCATGAGATACATTATGGTATTATTATAAAAATTGATAATGGAGTGGTCCAATTAAATCCAACTTTCAGACGTTCCTCACTGTAATTCTTAGACACATTTTGCTGGTTTGGCTGCCTGAGTTATCTCACATCTATAACTTTGCTTGTCCCAGCAAACACAGATTCAGAGGCTATATTTAGTCCATGGGCTTCCAACTGCATCTTAAGCTATAAAAAATAATGAAAAGCAAACAATTTTACTTTTTCTTTCATTACTTTTAAAGTTGAACTATTTCTATTTATTCATTTCAGTAAATCAGCAGAATAATGCAATAACAACAAAAATGAACACTTAATTATAAACAAAAACAATAAAGTAAAAAAATTACTTTATCATGGAAGAAATAAGTTCTGTTATCTACTTGGAAAAGTGTTTTTTAAAATGCTTTTTTAATGAGGCTATTAAATGAAAACATATGATTGGCTGATTTCTGAATAGTGGGGCTCTTGACTACTATACTCATTTTTCTCAAGTTTCTTCCATTTCTCTATTATAGTCCTCCCTTGAAAAGTCACCCAAGAGCCCTTCATGCAGTCCAATATTAATACGTCCATGTTACCATTCTACTGATTCAAAAAATTGACAGGCACTAAAAGATAAATTTTTCCCTATCAAAAGGGATAGCTTTTAATTTTCTTCATAATGGTTTATGTGTTTAATGTCTTACAATCAATATTTTAAAAAGTTTTTGATGAGATACTCTGAACACTGTAATTTTTATTATCTGTAAAGAGGTAATTTTATAAAATGAATGAACCATAAAAGGCTATCTTTGCATTTTCTACATTATAGAAAACTGGATACATTGTTTTTAGAGAAAAAAATTTTAAACCAATGTTGACAAAAATTCCATACAGAGATTTCTAATGCCAGGGGCAGGTATTCATCATGCCAGCTACAATCTTTCTAATAAGGACCATTTTAGTTTAATCCTTCCCAACTTTTAACAGATGATGACAAGGCCAAATGGCATTAACTAATGAAATTTAAAATTTGTATAAAATATTTTATCCATAGAATACTGTTGTGTGAGAAGCTTTAATTTGCTACTGAAATCTTACACTTGTTGATATTTTTAGTATTTTCATAGCTACTTGTCTCATTTAATAGTATATAACTTAAAATACTTATCATTGCTAAAAATACAATGGGTTAAAACTTAGCCTTTCATGTCAGACTGGACTAGGTTTAAAATTCTGAGTTTTTGCATATGGTGTGATATTGATTAAGTAGCTCAACTTTGCTAAATCTCAATTCAATTTCCATGTAAGAGTAAGGATATAATCTACTGACCTCATAATTTTATCCCCCATGTTAAATATACTAGCTGGTACCTGATAGGTACTTAACAAATATTCAATGACTAAAAAAAGTACATTTGATGATAGGGCCAATCATGTACTTTCCTCATGGGGTAGATAAGAAAAGGAAATATGGTTAAACATGTAAATGCTGAGCACAGATCTGGAATATGCACATTAATAACAGTTTTTACTAAGGTGATATATAGTGTCACATTCTGGACACTTTTGAGAGTGACAGTAGATACTAACAATACATAGGAACAAAGGTGTAAACTCAGTTCAGTTCAGTTCAGTCGCTCAGTTGTGTCCGACTCTTTGCAACCCCATGAATCGCAGCACGCCAGGCCTCCCTGTCCATCACCAACTCCCAGAGTTTATTCAAACTCATGCCCATTGAGTCAGTGATGCCATCCAGCCATCTCATCCTCTGTCGTCCCCTTCTCCTCCTGCCCCCAATCCCTCCCAGCATCAGGGTCTTTTCCAATGAGTCAACTCTTCACATGAGGTGGCCAAAGTATTGGAGTTTCAGCTTCAGCACCAGTCCTTCCAATGAATACCCAGGACTGATCCTTAGGATGGACTGGTTGGATCTCCTTGCAGTCCAAAGGACTCTCAAGAGTCTTCTCTAACACCACAGGGATATCTAAACCAAAACAGATCCCCTGGAGAAGGAAATGGCAACTCACTCCAATACTCTTGCCTGGAAAATCCCATGGACAGAGGAGCCTGGTAGGCAACAGTCCATGGGATCGCAAAGAGTCAGACACGACTGGACGACTTCACTTTCACTTTCCAAACCAAAACAAGGTATGCAGTCACCCTGGCTCTTGTTATCACTAGGCATTATAGAAAACCAAGAGTAGAGGAAAATATATAATAGCTCTTCTTTGAAAACACTTGAAATGGATACACATAGGGCCAGAAGAACAGGGTATAATCTTACAAAAAGTGCCTTGATCTACTTCCCTGAGGCATTAGCAAGGAGAAACAGTTGAAAAATAAATTTTCCTGGATCCAAATGGTTACATTTGTTGTTATGGGTTCCTTTAATCTACCAAATCAAATTACATTAAAAATTATTTTTCCAGGTCCTTTTCAAATCTTTCACAGTGTTTGTTTTCCATGTTTCCCCTACTCTAGGCCCCGCCTTTTCTGGGCAGAAAACCTCACTTTCCAATTTAATAAGAACTTACATAGCAGCCTAGACTTCTGAGTCAACAATGCATCTTCTTTAAGATCTTTCTGTAATATCACTTTCCATTTCCCTACCTTTCCTGTCTCCACAAAGACTCATTATTCCTTTAGACCATGACCCAATCCCTCCCACGGGCTACTCATCTCATAGGCTCTGTGGTGTTGCTTCATCAATTATTCACTGCTATCTTATCTGCATCTTCAATAGCTTCTTCTTGTCAAGATTTAGAACTTTAAATCTAACACCCCAAGATTAAAAAAAAAATTAAGATTTATATTTTGGCTTTTCAATGTACTATTTGTGTGCTCTTGAGAAAAATGCTTAACATCATCGAGCTTCAGTTTCTCCATAGATAAAATGGTATTAATAATATTCACTTCAAAGCATGGTATTGAGAATTAAAGGTCTAGGGGACCACTGGGCAAAATGGCACCCAAGATTTAAGCACTGGTATATTTTCTCTGCTCTAAGGAAATAACAATGTCAGGCAGAATATGAAAAATAAAAAAGCAATAAGATATGCTGCAGCTCAAGAATAAGATAAGCATAACTTGAACTAAAAACAGAACAGAAATACAAAGTAATAAATAGAGCTGAAAGTGCAAGCCTGTTGGACTCACTGTGGACAGTGGTTGCTGAAGGCTAGCCTCATGTTATAACACTGACCAAAGAGATGCACAAAAGTTAGGCAGTTGGAGTCAGGTTCATCGCGGCATTTCCAAGGCAAACCATCAAACATCACAGTAATCCAAGTCTATGCTACAACCAGTAATGCTGAAGAAGCTGAAATTGAACAGTTCCATGAAGACCTACAAGACCTTCCAAAACTAACACCCAAAAAAGATGTCCTTTTCATCATAGGGGACTGGAATGTAAAAGTAGGAAGTCAAGAGATACCTGGAGTAATAGGCAAATTTGGCCTTGGAGTACAAACTGAAGCAGAGCAAAGGCTAATAGAGTCATGCCAAGAGAATGGACTGGTCATAGTAAACACCTCTTCCGACAACACAAGAGAAGAGTCTACACGTGGGCATCACCAGATGGTCAATACTGAAATCAAACTGATCATATTCTCTGCAGCCAACCATGGAGAAGCTCTATACAGTCAGCAAAAATAAGACCGGGAGCTGACTGTGGCTACAGATCATTAACTCCTTACTTCAAAATTCAGTCTTAAAGTGAAGAAAGTAGGGAAAACAACTAGACCATTCAGTTATGACCTAAATCAAATCCCTTATGATTATACAGTGGAAGTGACAAATAGATTCAAGGTATGAGATCTGATGGAGTGCCTGAAGAACTATGGACGGAGGTTCATGACACTGTACAGGAGGCAGTGATCAAGACCATTCCCCCAAAAAAGAAATGCAAAAAGGCAAAATGGTTGTCTGAGGAGGCCTTACAAATAGCTGAGAAAAGAAGAGAAGTGAAAGGCAAAGAAGAAAAGGAAAGATATACCCATTTGAATACAGAATTCCAAAGAACAGCAAGGAGAGATAAGAAAGCCTTCCTGAGTGATTAATGCAAAGAAATAATGGAAAACAATAGAATAGGAAAGACTGGAGATCTCTTCAAGAAAATTAAGAGATACAAGGGAAAATTTCATACAAAGATGGGCACAATAAAACAGAATGGTATGGACCTATCAGAAGCAGAAGATATTAAGAAGTGGTGGCAAGAATATACAGAAGAACTATACAAAAAAGATCTTCACGACCCAGATAACCACGATGGTGTGATCATTCTCCTAGAGCCAGACATCCTAGAACATGAAGTCAAGTGGGTTTTAGGAAGCATCACTACAAACAAAGCTAGTGGAGGTGATGGAATTCCAGCTGAGCTATTTCAAATCCTAAAAGATGATGCTATGAGGTTCATGACACTGCTGCACTCAATATGTCGGCAAATTTGGAAAACTCAGTAGTGGCCACAGGACTGGAAAAGGTCAGTTTTCATTCCAATCCCAAAGAAAGGAAATGCCAAAAAATGTTAAACTACTGCACAATTGCACTGTCTCACATGCTAGCAAACTAATGCTCAAAATTCTCCAAGCCAGACTTCAATAGTATGTGAACCGTGAATTTCTAGATGTACAAGCTGGTTTGAGAAAAGGCAGAGGAGCCAGAGATCAAATTGCCAAAATCCACTGGATCATCGGAAAAGCGAGACAGTTCCAAAAAAACTTCTATTTGAGCTTTATTAACTGTGCCAAAGCCTTTGACTGTGTGGATCACAACAAACTGTGGAAAATTCTTCAAGAGATGGAAATACCAGACCACCTTGCCTTGCCTTCCTCCTGAGAAATCTGTATGCAGGAAAAGAAGCAACAGTTAGAACTGGACATGGAACAACAGACTGGTTCCAAATAGGAAAGGAAGTATGTCAAGGCTGTGTATTGGCACCATGATTATTTAACTTACATGTAGAGTACATCATGAGAAATGCTGGGGTGGATGAAGCACAAGCTGGAATCAAGATTGCAGGGAGAAATATCAATAACCTCAGATATGCAGATGACACCACCCTTATGGCAGAAAGTGAAGAGGAACTAAAGAGCCTCATGATGAAACTGAAAGAATGAAAAAGTTGGCTTAAAACTCAACATTCAAAAAACACACACCACGGCATCCGGTCTCATCACTTCATGGCAAATACATGGGGAAACAATGGAAACAAGTGACAGACTTAATATTTTTGCGCTCCAAAGTCACTGCAGATGCCAACTCCAGCCATGAAATTAAAAGACTTGCTCCTTGGAAGAAAAGTTATGACCAATCTAGACAGCATATTAAAAAGCAGAAACATTACGTTGCCAACAAAGGTCTGTCTAGTCAAAGCTATGGTTTTTCCAGTAGTCATGTATGGATGTAAGAGTTAGACTATAAAGAAAGCTAAGCACTGAAGAATTGATGCTTTTGAACTGTGGTATTGGAGAAGACTCTTGAGAGTCGGTTGGACTCTCAAGGAGATCCAACCAGTCCATCCTAAAGGAAATCAGTCCTGATTATTCACTGGAAGGACTGATGCTGAAGCTGAAACGCCAATACTTTGGCCACCTGATGTGAAGAACTGACTCATTTGAAAAGACCCTGATGCTGGGAAAGATTGAAGGTGGGAGGATAAGGGGGCAACAGAGGATGAAATGGTTGTATGGCATCACCAGCTCGATGGATATGAATTTCAGTATGCTTCGGGAGTGGTGATGGACAGGGAAGCCCAGCGTGCTGCAGTCCTTGGGTTCGCAAAGAGTCGGAAATGACTGAACGACTGAACAGAACTGAGATGGGAGTGAAAAGTTGTATACCATTACATGGGACTAAAGCATCATCAAACAGGGCCAGAAGCTTACAGTTTTACGGGCTCCCCTGGTGGCTCAAGTGGTGAAGAATCCCTCTGCAATGCAAGAGGCCCGGGTTCGATCCCTAGGTTAGGAAGATCCCCTGGAGAAGGAAACGGAAACCCACTCTACCATTCTTTCCTGGAGAATTCCATGGACTGAGGAGCCTCTCGGGCTACCACCCATGGGTCACAAAGAATGGACATGACTGAGTGACTAATGCTTTCATTTTCACTTTCATGGCCCAAGAGGCAAGAGGACCAAAACACATCTGGATGAGTAGAAACTGAGCCAATATCCTTGACATCACAGTGAGGAATGAGCCTCAAAGTGACTTAAAGACTAAGGGTCCAGCTGCTGAATATCAGCAACTAAAGAGGGAGAGAGGGAAGAGGGAAGTAGAGAAGTCAAAATAAGAGAAAAAACAAAACTGTGGTACTGGGATTTTTATTGATAAAATTCACCTCTTGAAGATATTTATTTTATAGAAGAGTACAAGGACTTTAAAATAGTTGTCTAGAATATCTAAAGACAAAAATATATATGCGTCAGTATACTGTATTGGTCTTTATTTTTCTGGCTTACTTCACTCTGTATAATGGGCTCCAGTTTCATCCATCTCATTAGAACTGATTCAAATGAATTCTTTTTAATGGCTGAGTAATATTCCATGGTGTATATGTACCACAGCTTCCTTATCCATTCGTCTGCTGATGGGCACCTAGGTTGCTTCCATGTCCTGGCTATTATAAACAGTGCTGCGATGAACATTGGGGTGCATGTGTCTCTTTCAGATCTGGTTTCCTCGGTGTGTATGTTCAGGAGTGGGATTGCTGGGTCATATGGCAGTTCTATTTCCAGTTTTTTAAGGATTCTCCACACTGTTCTCCATAGTGGCTGTACTAGTTTGCATTCCCACCAACAGTGTAAGAGGGTTCCCTTTTCTCCACACCCTCTCCAGCATTTATTGCTTGTAGACTTTTGGATAGCAGCCATTCTGACTGGCGTGTAATAGTACCTCATTGAGGTTTTGATTTGCCTTTCTCTGATAATGAGCGATGTTGAGCATCTTTTCATGTGCTTGTTAGCCATCTGTATGTCTTCTCTGGAGAAATGTCTGTTTAGTTCTTTGGCCCATTTTTTGATTGGGTCATTCATTTTTCTGGAATTGAGCTTCAGGAGTTGCTTGTATATTTTTGAGATTAATCCTTTGTTTATGCAAAACAGAAAAAGAGACACAGATGTACAGAACAGACTTTGGGACTCTGTGGGAGAAGGTGAGCGTGGGATGTTCTCAGAGAACAGCATTGAAACAAGTATACTATCAAGGGTGAAACAGATCACCAGCCCAGGTTGGATGCATGAGACAAGTGCTCAGGGCTGGTGCACTGGGGAGACCCAGAGAGATGGTATGGGGAGGGAGGTGGGAGGGGGCTTCAGGATGGGGAACACATGTAAACCCATGGCTGATTCATGTCAATGTATGGCAAAACCACTACAGTATTGTAAAGTAATTAGCCTCCAACTAATAAAAATAAATGAAAAAACAAAACAAAACAAAACAAAAATAAAGGAAAAAAAGCCATAAAATAACTGAGCATGACATATACATTAAGGAGACAAGAAACAAGGATGACTAAAGAAACTGATGAAATTTATCAGTAAAGTATTGACTATTTGGGGTGTGTGTTAAACAGCACTGTGTCAGACAAAAACAATTTATGGGGAATAGAGAAGTTTGGTTCGTTAAGTTGTGATAAAAATGAAAATAGACATAATACTAAAAAAAACTTCACATTTGTAAAGGATAGTAATAGTTAAATATATTTGTGGGAAAAAAAATCAAGGGTTGCTACTATAGCTAAAGAGTACAATGTATATTCTCAACTGTGGTATAATAAATTATCACAAATTTAGCTGCTTGAAACAAATACCTTCAGTATCTCAGAGTTTCTGTGGGTAAGGAGTCTGGTTACAGATTAGCTGGGTTCTCTCTGCTCAGGGTCTCAGAAGTTTACAAAGTCCTGGCTGAGTTGCACTCTCATCGGGCATTCAATAAGGACAATTCACTTCCGGTCTCACTCGGCTGCTGGCAAAATTCATGTTCTTGTATTTGTACGACTGAAACCCTGGTCTCGCGAGCTGTTGGCAGAAGATTGGTCTTAGGTCCTAGGTGTCCTCAGGTCCTTGCCATGTAGTCCCCTTCACAGTCAGTTCACATTGAGACTACATGCTTTCTCGAGGCCAGTAGGAGAATATCTCTGATTTGTTTTTGATCTTTAGACCTTCATTTGAGGCACTCACCTGATAAGTCTGAACCAGGATAGCCTCCCTCTTGATTAGCTTTAAGTCAGCTGATTAGAGAATATGATTGTATATGTAAAATCCCTGCACCTTTGTCTGTAACGTAACTTAATCACTGGAAAGCTGTCCTGTACCATCTTTTTCTCTAGTCTTGCCCATTCTTGATAGGAGAAGATTAAATGGGGTGGGAATTCCCAGAAGATATGATTCTTAGGGACTGCCTTAGAATTCTGCCTACCACATTTTGCCCTCTGATTCCCAATAGCTCACATCCTTCCAAATGCAACATTCATTTACCTTTCCAAAGTTCCCACAGGTCTCATGCTGCTATAGCATCAGCTATCATCCAGCAATAGGGTGTTTAAAGAATGAAATACAGCAAACTCTATCTACTCTACCAATTGGAAAGGAGAAATAGGAAACAACAAAAAAATTGGTTTAACAGAGGACAAAAAATAAAATTATCAAAAGAGACATAAGTAAATCCAGTTATCACAATAAAAAAATAAATTCATTTTTAAAAACAGAGATTTTTTAAATGGGTAAAAAACACAAAATCTAGCTATATTTTTTACAATGGATAAACTAAAAACATGAAAAAATTGAAAGTAAGGAAATTAAAAAAAAAAAGCCAGTAAAATGATGACCCTCCAAATTCTGGGTTCCTAATACAATAACAAACAAAACAGAAGCTAAGTCCAAAGCATTAATGGGGATAAACAATACTAACAATTATAATGCAAGGACTAACTCTCTTAAAGATATAATTATTCATTTATACCACATCTGACAATATTACCTAATGTATATATAAAAACAAAATTAAACTGGGAAATTTCAACATAAGTCTATTAAAGATGGAGAGTACAACCTAATAAAATTTGATAAGGATACAGAACATTTGAAAACAGAATTACTATGTTTGATTTCGTAGCAAAATACTGAATTCTATACTAATAAATTCTTTTCAAATATAAATGTTATCACCTATAGTAATTAACTATGTCATAAAGAAATGCCAAAAAACTTCAAAATTTAACTATCATACAGACTATGTTCTCAACAGACTTCAAAGTTTCACTGTCACTGCAAACTACAGTAATAAAAATTGAACTATATATCAAGAATTAAAAAACAGCTAAAAAGATTACACATTTAGAATCTTACAAAAATCACTGCTACATAATTCATGTTCCAAAAGGAAATGAGAGAATTATGAAATTTACAGTGAGAGAATTATAAAATACTTAGGATAGAGCACCAATAAAAGATAACATAAACTAAAGAGATGTAGCTGAAAAAAGAGGTAAGTTTAAATACACATGTTCAATATCAAGAAAGACCAAATATAAATGAGTAAATATTTAAACCAAAGAACTAGAAAAATGTTTTTGAAAAGTAAACCCAAAAAGCAGAAGAAAACATAATAAACATTATTAAGAAACCAATAAAACAAAAATATAACAGGCAGGATTAACAAACCAAAAATTGGCTCTCTGAAAAAAAAATTTCTAGAAAGACTAATTTTTTAAAAAAGAGATGGCATAAATAAACAATAAGAGGAACAAAAAGGAAACAGACACACCACAGATAAAAAATTTATTAAACTGAGAATCAACTTAATTTTATTTCCCTTGCTAGTGATCAAGATAGGAAAGGTTATATGACAATTGTTGAGAAAAGAACAAGACACAATGGGAAAATTTCTTAAAACTCTTTCATGAAGTTTTATTTTTTCTTTTTTCATGCTAAAGCCATGTCACAAGACAAAGAAGAGCCCTTCCTGTGTGACCGCTGTCTGACGAAGTGATGCCTGGTGCTGCAGCCATAATGGATGATGACAGCGAATTCAGAGAAACTAACAAGGATACAGCTGAGTCCTCTGAATAACCAACCCAAAACTATCATACCTTCAGATTCTTGTTATGTGAGATAATACATTCTCTTTTGTCTAATTAGCTCTTATAAAATTATTCTATGAGTTGGAGCCAAAGCATCCTATTGGACATAGTATGCTGGGCTATTTTAAGTTTAAAAATTGGAATTTTAAAATTTTATTTTACAATATGGATTCAATGCAAAATTCACAGCTTTTATTCCCAAACAAAATGGAACAATCTAAGTAGCCTTCTTTCTCTTGTAACAAACATCACTCTAGGAGCCAGGAATGGAGAGGTGCTGTTAGAGGACGATAGCTGTTGAACCTTCTGAACTCTCTGCTTCCTTCTCATCAAAGTATTGAACAAGGAGCAGAATTCAAAATCATGTTACATAAGATGTCTGGAGAGGACCCATAGCCAATTTTCCATCTAACTCAGAAGCCAAGACTTAGAAATCTGATCATAGTCCTTAATTACACATTCTTTTCTTTCCAATAGCTTTCAAATGCCAGAGCTGAAGTACACTTCTTCCACAAAGTTTCTAGACACAGAATACCTAGATACAATCCTAAAATATTCTTGCAGAATTGGGCACATATTCTCTTCAATTTTCTAATTACATTACCGGGTAGCTGAAGTTAAATATAAAAAAAAATAATTCTGACAATATTCATTAATTTGTGAAGGTAATTTTGGCAAAAGTATTATAGCAAAATTAACCTTTAACATACAAAAGATGCCAATGGGACACTTATTTAGATTTTTCTGGGTGACATACTCTTGGAGATCAGTTATATATCCATTTGAGTTTTCTGGCTTTTTGGTTTTAGTACATACAACTTTCTTGCTTTTCATAAGAGGGTTAAAACTGAAGTCAGATTCTTGTAATGGTTTTTTTCTTTGCAATACATTTAAACATACAAGGTTATGGGATCTATAATGCCCTGTTATTCCCATTCATTGATGGAACATAATGTAGTACTAGTTCTTCTCTCACTGGAGGATTATGCTGTGAGGACCACACTTCCCCTGCAACCTCCACCCTCATCTTTTAGGAAAACAATTCTGTGGTCCCCTCAGATTGCTGACATTTGGATAAGGCGGCATAAAACTGATGAGTTTTCTTATCTCCCTATAGAGATTAAAACTACACACAGAATTTTCTTCTAAAACAGAGAATAGAGTGACTATAATATAATCTAGATTAGAAGTCAAGACTCACATGGCCAATTGTTCAGTCTTAGACTTTTGAGATACTGGGTGGAAAACTACTCAAGAATCTCTTGGCAGTTCTCTGGGCTACACCTATAAATGGTAATTATACTTTTCTATTATGGAGCTCTGGAGAAGGAAATGGCAACCCACTCCAGTATTCTTGCCTGGAGAATTTCATGGACAGAGGAATCTGGCAGGCTACAGTCCAAAGAGTCGGACACAACTGAGCAACTAACACACACGCGCACACACACACTATGGAGCTCTCTACCGTCTACTGTGATATGTTACCATCTCAAAGGAATAGCTGGCAGCTTAGTTAAAAGGATGGAGTATATATCATTTTGAGCTTCTCACAGGAATGCAAAAATGCACATTAAATACAAAGTCTAGAGTTACAAGAAGGGAAATAAAAGCTGTGATTCATGAACACAGCATGAACAGGATAGGGGTTATGAAGAATACAACTGCAGCCTGTAGATGAAAAAGGAAAATGATGCAAGTGATGAAATGGGTTAATTTCTAAGGAAGGGCTGAGTAGATAGAAGAGGTAGATTTTTGCCACAAACTTGCAAATGGGCAGTTGTGCAGTCATGGCAACTTAGGTAGTGCTTTAAGTCCAAAATGGTCTGGGCCCCGCTCACCTCTTTGTTATGAGATTGATTACATCAATGGCCCAATTCTTCATCCTTTCCCGTATCCATGACTTTTGGCATGTGATTTTAAGTAACACTCACCAAAAAGCAGAGAATACTTATAATATCTTGATTCTAAATTTGGCCATGTAACTTGCTTTGGCCAAAAGAATGTTAGTGGTTATGATGCAAACAGACGTCTAAAAAAGTGCTTACATGTTTTGGGTTTTGCTCTTGCTCTTCTCTGATTGTGAGAATATGCCTTGGCTAGGATGTTGAAGGATGAGACGCACACAATAGAGCCAAGTTGTCCAGGTGCCCCAGCCAAAGTCAACCTAAAACAAACATCAGCTAGCTGGCTCACAGACATGTGAATGAGCCAAATCATAAAGAACCCAGCCTAAATCACTAATTCAGACTCAGGAGCAAAATAAATGCTTATTGTTTTAAAACACTGAGTTTTGAGATATTTTATTATACAGCATTCATGATGGCAATTGTCTGGATATGCTAACACTTTTCCCCTTGATTTCAGTACTCAAACAACATTAGACATACCGATTTAAGAGAATGTGCCATGCACCCCACCACAGGATCCTTGCACATGCCATTCCTCCTCCACTTGGAACTGTCTCTTAGGCTTCTCTCCCTCATCCCTTATTAGCCAGTTCCTTAATTAAGTACATGTGTTCATCAGTTCTTAGCTCAAAAGCAGTTTCCTTTACCTAAGGAAAGGACTTTCTTTACATCCTGGGGTAAGACAAATTTCTTTATTAGAGATTCATGTTACATTATGCTAGAAGAGTTGTTTTTTTTTCCCAGATGTCTCTGCTATTAGTTATACTCTGATGTTTGTGACATTGATTTTAAGTCTGACCTCTACACTAGATCAAAAAGCCCAAGAGTTTAGTGAAAACAACTGCGATCTGGGTCTCCACTGTGCCCGAATGCAGTGGCAATGCCTAATACAGGGACTAGGACCAGCTTTTACTGAATAAAGAAGCTGTGGCAGAAGTACCAGTCCTCCACCTCCAGTTGGTGATGACATTTCACAACTTACATCTATAGCATTCTCCAGAGTTGTGAACAACCTTGAGTGACAGGAGCTGCCTCACTCAGAAATACCTGAGAGGTTACCCAAACCAACCCTCTCCTCCATGCGGAATACAATGACCAAGGATAATGGAGGTATTGAATAGTCCAGCCTGCTCTCCCCTGGATGAAACAACTTCTGTGGTGCAATTTATGCTCAAAAGCTCCCACAGGATGTAGCTTAGGCTAGACAGCCTCCTGCAACTGCATATTTATCTAGTCTCTTATTCTGGACTATGACTTTCCCCTCATCTCTTTCATGCTTTTTGAAAGAAAAGTGGGTTGCCATTTTCTGCTGCAGAGGGTCTTCCTGACTCAGGGATCCAACCGATGTCCTTATGTCTCCTGCGTTGGCAGGTGGGTTCTTTACTACT
Source organism: Dama dama (assembly GCF_033118175.1). Lineage (NCBI taxonomy): Eukaryota > Metazoa > Chordata > Mammalia > Artiodactyla > Cervidae > Dama > Dama dama. Next base: position 38,899,890 of record NC_083704.1, on the reverse strand, counting down.
AGCATCACCTGGGAAGCCCTTTTCCAAAGAACTTGACCTCAATAAATTATTTGCAGAAGAATTTTTCTTTCAAGTTCTGCTTCCAATCAAACCAAACTAAAGACATGAGTTCAGGCTGAGAATTTCTCATTTACCCAAGAAAACTTAGAACCCTGAAATAGTATCCATTGGGATAACTCTTTGGATAGATTAAGAGCTCACTATTCTCAAAGGGTTCAGAAATTCGCAAATATCTAATAATTTCAGGATTGGTTACAGCCTCCATAATTAATGCTAACTCTTTCAAATTTAAGATTTTAAGTGGGTTATTAAAATGTAGGAGCATACAGCAGTTTTATTTCTTCCTGGAAATGTGGGTTTCCATATTTGTACCACTGCATAATACTGCAGTTCTCAAGAGAACTGACCAGGCAAAAAGCATGCTTGATATCTGACTACCAGGATTTTCATCTCATCTATAGATGTGGGTTGCTGCTTTCAGGAGGTAACTAAAGAAGAGGTGATGGCAGCTGCAAAAATGCCCATAATGAAGTGTTAAGAGAAAAATGATACAAATCTGCCTATAGTACAATCCTAAATAGTAAAACAAACAAACAAACAAGCAAAACTATCCATCTATTTATCTATCAAAGCATTAAAAGATAAATGAAGCATACCAAGATATAAACAGTAGCAGTAGGGTCATGAAAGATTTTAATTCCCTTTTGCATATTTTCCTTATTTCAAAAAACCTTACAAATTGCATGACTGCAATTTTTTTAAATGGTAAAAAATAAATGAAAAACCCCAAGAAACAACCAAAATGAGCAAATAAGCAAAAAGATTGTAGACAACAATGGCATTCTCTTAATTGAACTCAGTTTAAAATCTATGAAGGGGATCTTCCACTTTGGGGAAGGAGTAGATGCACTTTTCTCTTTTCCTTTCAAAAATTACAACTAAAAATATTGCACATTATGTATTAAACAAACATAAGATGCCTCTGAAAGGTGAAGAAAAGATTTCCTAGGCACCTGAGGAAATCAGGAATAAGGTGGTGAGATTCCTGGGGTTTCTTTTTGTCCCATATATTCCAGACTTGGAATTACAGAACTTGGCAACCTGGAAATGCCAATGGGTACAGACTAGAAAAGCACCAAAGAAAGCCTGTTCTTTATAGCCAAAGGGTAAGAAAAGGAAAACAATATGGAAAACATTTAGACCATCTTTTCACTACTTCACTGAGAAACCACAAAAATAATCTGCCAGCTACCTCACCCAAGCCAACAAAAGTCTAGTGGGGGAGTCTAGATTTCCACTTTGACCAGGCTGCAAAGAGGTGCTCCACCCTCCTCTGTCCAGGCCAAAGTGACTAGCTTTCAACACTGCAGCTAGCCCAGGAAGATTGAGATTTAAGTAAAGAAATATTTAAGACATGAAAATGTTCAATACTTTTGTGTAAAATATGGTATTCTGTGCACTTGTCATGTGTAAGAAATATTTAGATTAACAAGTAAGCATCATGTTTCCAATCTAGCATGTGTATATGAGCTTGAAAAAGACTTGGGTTTTAAACTGAAATCTTGCTAAGCACATAAACAATATCAGCACATTTAAGATCATTTAGGGATGACTATTTTAACTTTAATTTATTAGATTTGTAAGGACTCCTTAAATTCTTGGGATGGCTTGTCATAAAATTGAGAACACTCAAGAAGAAAATGGAGCATATTAAATCTGTATGACAGTTTGAGTGTTTAAAGACATTTCACTAAGCTTAAAAACAGACCAAAACATGAATCGAAGGCCCCTTAAAAGTGATTTGATAGAATCAGATAGATGTACAAATAGAATAAGATCATCTATAAATTTAGAAAATAAGTTTAAAATTTATAACAATCAATTATTAACTTTTAAACCAATGTGAATCTCTGAAAGATCTTTTTAATGCATAAAAGTTGCTCCCAAAGACATAAAATCCCTCACATTGGCATACACATTACATGAACACATGGTATGATTATCATCTGTGGAAAATTTTTCTCAGGTGTTTCTAATGTTTCATTTTCCATCACTTTCCTAAGTTCTGTCAAGTGTCAGGGAGTAGTTCTAAGCGCATCTGGATGATCCACTCCTTGAGTACAGGGTTTGTCTTTATTGGCTCAGACAGTAAAAATCTGCCTGCAATGCAGGATTCCCAGGTTCGATCCCTGAGTCTAGGAGATTCCCTGGAGAAGGAAATGGCAACCCACTCCAGTATTCTTGCCTGGAGAATTCCAAGGAGTGTGGAGCTTGAGGGCTATCGTCCATGGGGCTGCAAAGTGTTCAGACATGACTGAACACTTCCACTTTCACTGTGTTCTCCCAGCAGCTGCCATGTTGCTGGGGAAGAGCAGATGTTAGATAAACATTTGTTTGAATTAACCTTAATTAGCTACATTTTTCAAGCTCTAATTTTAAAATGACATTTGCTGGGGATGCTGAAGAGGTTTTGTGCTCATGGCACACTTTCAAGTACCAGAATTTTAGATATGCTTCCATGGACAAAAAGACTCTGTAGACCCTGCAAAATACCAGCCATATTAGCAACCTGAGCACTTCAGTGACGATACATTTAAGCAGCACGTGGGCCTCTCCAGCACTCTGTGGCTGGTTGGGGAAAACTGTCGACTAGCTCAAACACAATTTCTACATACTCAGGAGGCAAAGTCTGCCATGTTCCCCTTAACCACTCATGTTTTCTGCAATGCTTGCTTGTCCTTACACTATGCTTCTACCTAAAAAACAAGTTTTATCTCCACTAAAGTCATCAACATAGATCCACATACTATTTGATATATATCACTTGAACTCGATGGGGCATAATTTCATGTATTAGAATATTAGACACCCACACTTAAAGGTTTAAGGGACTCCAAACAATAGAACACTCCTAATATCTCATAACTCATACTGTAGAAGAAAATAATTCCTATGTATTGAACAATATTGAGGGATATACCAATGAAATATATACCAGTTGAGAATCACAAATTATTCCAATCCTAGGCCCAAGATTAAATTATCACGTATTCTGAGATATACAATATAAAGTGAATGAGGATATCTTAAAATGTTATTTAAATATAGCAGTTTAAAATATATACTTTTAATATGTTGTTGGATTCTGTTTGCTAGAATTTTGTTAAGGATTTTTGCATCTATGTTCATCAGTGATATTGGCATACACCATGACCAAGTGGGCTTTATCCCAGGAATGCAAGGATTCTTTAATATCCGCAAATCAATCAAGGTAATACACCACATTAACAAATTGAAAGATAAAAACCATATGGTTATCTCAATAGATGCAGAGAAAGCCTTTGACAAAATTCAACACTCATTTATGATTAAAACTCTCCAGAAAGCAGGAATAGAAGGAACATACCTCAACATAATAAAAGCTATATATGACAAACCCACAGCAAGCATCACCCTCAATGGTGAAAAATTGAAAGCATTTCCCCTGAAATCAGGAACAAGACAAGGGTGCCCACTCTCACCACTACTATTCAACATAGTGTTGGAAGTTTTGGCCACAGCAATCAGAGCAGAAAAAGAAGTAAAAGGAATCCAGATAGGAAAAGAAGAAGTGAAACTCTCGCTGTTTGCAGATGACATGATCCTCTACCTAGAAAACCTTAAAGACTCTTCCAGAAAATTACTAGAGCTAATCAATGAATATAGTAAAGTTGCAGGATATAAAATTAACACACAGAAATCCCTTGCATTCCTATATACTAACAATGAAAAAAAAGAAAGAGAAATTAAGGAAACAATACCATTCACCATTGCAACAAAAAGAATAAAATACTTAGGAGTATATCTACCTAAAGAAACAAAAGACCTATACATAGAAAACTATAAAACACTGATGAAAGAAATCAAAGAGGACACAAACAGATGGAGAAACATACCGTGTTCATGGATTGGAAGAATCAATATTGTCAAAATGGCTATTCTACCCAAAGCAATCTATAGATTCAATGCAATCCCTATCAAGCTACCAATGGTATTTTTCACAGAACTAGACCAAAGAATTTCACAATTTGTATGGAAATACAAAAAACCTCGAATAGCCAAAGTAATCTTGAGAAAGAAGAATGGAACTGGAGGAATCAACCTGCCTGACTTCAGACTCTACTACAAAGCCACAGTCATCAAGACAGTATGGTACTGGCACAAAGACAGAAATATAGATCAATGGAACAGAATAGAAAGCCCAGAGATAAATCCACGAACCTATGGACACCTTATCTTTGACAAAGGAGGCAAGGATATACAATGGAAAAAAGACAACCTCTTTAACAAGTGGTGCTGGGAAAACTGGTCAACCACTTGTAAAAGAATGAAACTAGAACACTTTCTAACACCATACACAAAAATAAACTCAAAATGGATTAAAGATCTAAATGTAAGACCAGAAACTATAAAACTCCTAGAGGAGAACATAGGCAAAACACTCCCCGACATAAATCACAGCAAGATCCTCTATGACCCACCTCCCAGAATATTGGAAATAAAAGCAAAACTAAACAAATGGGACCTAATGAAACTTAAAAGCTTTTGCACTACAAAGGAAACTATAAGTAAGGTGAAAAGACAGCCCTCAGATTGGGAGAAAATAATAGCAAATGAAGAAACAGACAAAGGATTAATCTCAAAAATATACAAGCAACTCCTGAAGCTCAATTCCAGAAAAATAAATGACCCAATCAAAAAATGGGCCAAAGAACTAAACAGACATTTCTCCAAAGAAGACATACAGATGGCTACCAAACACATGAAAAGATGCTCAACATCACTCATTATCAGAGAAATGCAAATCAAAACCTCAGTGAGGTACCACTACACGCCAGTCAGGATGGCTGCTATCCAAAAGTCTACAAGCAATAAATGCTGGAGAGGGTGTGGAGAAAAGGGAATCCTCTTACACTGTTGGTGGGAATGCAAACTAGTACAGCCGCTATGGAGAACAGTGTGGAGATTTCTTAAAAAACTGGAACTAGAACTGCCATATGACCCAGCAATCCCACTTCTGGGCATACACACTGAGGAAACCAGATCTGAAAGAGACATGTGCACCCCAATGTTCATCGCAGCACTGTTTATAATAGCCAGGACATGGAAGCAACCTAGATGCCCATCAGCAGATGAATGGATAAGGAAGCTGTGGTACATATACACCATGGAATATTACTCAGCCATTAAAAAGAATTCATTTGAATCAGTTCTAATGAGATGGATGAAACTGGAGCCCATTATACAGAGTGAAGTAAGCCAGAAAGATAAAGAACATTATAGCATACTAACACATATATATGGAATTTAGAAAGATGGTAACGATAACCCTATATGCAAAACAGAAAAAGAGACACAGAAGTACAGAACAGACTTTTGAACTCTGTGGGAGAAGGTGAGGGTGGGATGTTTCAAAAGAACAGCATGTATATTATCTATGGTGAAACAGATCACCAGCCCAGGTGGGATGCATGAGACAAGTGCTCGGGCCTGGTGCACTGGGAAGACCCAGAGGAATCGGGTGGAGAGGGAGGTGGGAGGGGGGATCGGGATAGGGAATACATGTAAATCCATGGCTGATTCATATCAATGTATGACAAAACCCACTGAAATGTGAAGTAATTAGCCTCCAACTAAGAAAAAAAATAAATAAAATAAAATAAAATATATACTTTTACTTGGATCTGTGTTGACCTTATTTTCTTTTCTAATTTGGTCTTTATCTCCCAACGTAGAACATTATTTAAAAGAACAGTATGCTTTACTAAGTTTTCACTTAGTGGAGATATGCATTGCAAATTAAGTCAAGACCCCTAACAAAGGACTATATATAAAAATGAATTTATATCTTTTTGACTTGAACACATTCATCTACTAAGCAAAATCTACTCGAGTTTCACTTGATACAGCATTTCTGGGTAACTTTATTTTTATTATATCAGTAACCCTTATTTACTATAGCAAATTAGTAAATACAATTAAGTCAGGTTTTCTCAATCTTAGTCCTACTGATTTGGGCAGGAGGATTTTTCCTTGTGGAAGGCTGTCCTATGTGTGAGGATATTTAGCTGTATTTTCAGAGCTACTAGAAGTGAGCTGCATTTTCCCAGTTGTAACAAACAAAAATCTCAGATATTGCCAGATACCTCTGGGGGAGAAAAACTGTCCCCAGTTGAGAACCAATAAATTAAATTAAAAGAAAACAAAATTAATTTATATCCTTACCATAAATTTTCTACGCACACAGATACAAACATATGAACAAATTCTTTAAAATATTATCTCATATATTATGTTACTATTCTTCTGCAGCATATATTATGAGCACTTTTTATATTAAACTATAGTTGATTTGCAATATTATATGAGTTTAAGGTGTACAAAATAGATTCAATGTTTTTATAGATTATAATCCATCTAAAGTTATCATACTGATTATATTCCCCATACTGTACATTACATTCTTACAACTTATTTTACGAACAGTAATTTGCTTATACATTTTGGATATTAACCCCTATCAGACATACTGCTTGCAAATGTTTTCTCCCATCCCATAGGTTGTCTTTTTCCTTTGCTGGTGGTTATTTTTTTGAACATGGTATGGAATCAATTTTGTACATCATTGAATTTACCTTGCTAATATTTTGTTGATCATTTTTGCACTTATATTCATCCCAGTTATTACTCCATAATTTTCTTTTTTTGTTTTGTCTTTGTCTGGTTTTGGCATCAGGGTAATGGTGGCCAGACTGAATGAATCTGGGAGTCTTCCTTCCTCTTCAGTTTTTTGGAATAGTTTGATAAGAACAGGTTTTAGCTCTTCTTTATGTGTTTGGTAGATTTCCTCTGTGAAGCCATCTGGTCCTGGACTTTGTTGGGAATTTTTTGATTATTGATTCAATTTCAATTGCAGTGATAGGTCTCTTCAGATTATCTACTTTTTCTTGATTTAGTTTTAGAAGACTGTATGTTTCTAGGAATTTATTCATGCTTTCTAGACTGACCAGTTTGTCGGTATATAACTGTTTGCAGTATTCTCTTATGATTGCTTAGATCTCTGATATCAGTTGTAATTTCTCCTCTTTCGTTTCTTTGTGTTTGTGTGTGTATACTTGAGTAATCTTTTTTTTTTTTTTTTTCTCCCTTAATGATCCTGGCTGAAGGTTCCTCGATTTTGATTATCTTTCAAAAAACCAGTTCTTGGTTTCATTGATATTTTCAGCTAGCTTTTTTTTGGTGGGGGGGCGGGGGGGGGTGGTTCCACTTTATTCCTTATCCTCTGAGCTTTAGTTTTTCCTTTTTCTGACTTTGTGCTTTGTTTGTTCTTCTTTATCTAATTCTGTTAGAAAGTAGGTTGTTTGAGAATTTTTTGTTCTTTTTTTCTTGAGGTAGGCCTGTATCACTACGAACTTCCGAGAATTGCTTTTGCTATATCCCACAGACTTTTGGATGGTTATGTTTTTATTTGCATTTGTCTTGAGATATTTTCTGATTTCCTTTTTGAGTTACACACTGACCCAGGGTTTTTAAATTAGCATGCTATTTAGTCTACATGTGTTTGTCTTTATTTCTGTAATTGATTTCTCATTTCATACCTTGATGGTCACAAATGATATAATTTCTATCCTCTTAAATTTGCTGAAATTTCTTTTATGGCCTAGAAAATGAACTGTCCTGGAAAATATACCACGTGCACTTGAAAAGAATGTGTATTCTGATGCTTTTGGATGAAATGTCCTGTAGGTATCTATTAAGTCCAATTACTAAAAAGTGTATCAGGAACACTTTTTCACAAATAAGCCCATATCTGCTGCATCATTCTTAATGGTTACATAGTATTCCACCAGTTAGACATTATATAGTTTATTTGCTCAATTACCTGTACTTAGATTTTGAAGTTATTCCTAATATTTTCACAGACAGTAATATGACAAAAGTGCTCACTTAGTTGGCTAAGATATTTTTGGGTGACACTTTCTTTCCCTAAGAATTTTACAGATTTTGTTTCATGTCTTTTGATATTAAAAGTTGGTTAGAGAGAGAAATATAAGTCCAGTATGATTGCTTTTCTCTTGTATATTCTCATTTGTATGTTTAGGCAGTGAAAGATTCTCTGCTCTCAAAAGTTGAGAAATTTGGGCTTTAAAATGTAAATTTTTGTTACTGATATCTCCTGGAGTATACTGTTCTTTTCATGGTTGAGGCACAATTCTACATTCTTTTCAATGAGATTTTCTATCAATATCTTTAAATTAACTTTCATTTTCAGTTGCTGGTATCCCTTCTTCACTGCCACCAATTTTCCTTATATTGTATTATCCCTGGCTTTGTTATTTTCTCCCAAGTGCTCTAATTTCTTTATTTTCCCCTTTGCCTTCATTGTGAATCATACAATCCTTCATTTAAGTCAGTGTTTCAGCTTTTCTCCCCTTTAGTATTTTTTCTTTTGGTATCTTTATTTTAATGATACAAATAACCCATATTTACCATAGTTATATTAACAAATGCAGCTAAATGAGGGCTTCTCAACTTTGACTCTAACAACATTTGGGCTGGAAAACTCTTCATTGTGGGGTGTGGGGTCTCCTGTGCACTGCAATATATTTAAGATTTACTGCACTTTGTGACTTATTTATTAGTTCTTGAATAGTGTTGTTCTGGTCCTCTTCTGGTGTCCTTAGCTCCTTTTTCTTTCTCTGTAAGTCATTATGAGCATGTTTTTGTTTATTAACTGAATATTCTTCTTAAGGTCTTCTATACCATGAAGCTCTATCAAGAATTTGTTTTCTGTATCTTGAGTAATATGTTTTATGTTTTTCCAAAAGAGGTCAATCGTCAGTTATAATAGGACAGATATTATGTTCTTCATTTTCTTGCTCATGATTGACATAGTTGATCTCTTTGTTATTATCTTTGTTATGAAATAGTATGTGCCAATCCTCTTTGACTCACTGCCCACCTTATCAGAGATCAGCTGCCTATGTGTCTGAGTCCTAGAAGGTGATATTCAACTCCTTTCCTCAGTCTGTGTGCCAGTGGTGAAAATTCTAGGGGAGCAGATGGAAACTGTTCCACTGGGCCAGGGTCATCTTGATATAATTAGTAGTGTGTGCTGTTACCATTCACATTTCTTCAGTGGTGGTGAGGAAAAATATCCTTTGGCATCAAATCATTCCTGCTTTTAGCACAGAGCTTCCAGCCATTGCTTCAGTCCAATCAAGCCAGTTTTCCCTCTTTCTGATTCACATGTTGACACAGAGCAGTCATTCCCAAACTCTGAAGAGGTAAAATTATGAGCATTAAAAAATATTTTTATATTTGACAGTTTCAGTTTTACTGATACAACTGAATGCAGCACTATGTAAATTTAAGGTGTACAGCATAATGATTTTAGTAACATGCATCATGAAATGACTGCGGTAAGGAATTTAGTGAATATTTATCACCTCATATAGATACAAAGGAAATAGAAAAAAATAGTGCTTTCTTGTGATGAAAACCTTTGGAATTCACTCTTTAACAAGTTTCATGTATAATACTCCGGGATTAATTATACTAGTTATGTTTTATGTTGTATACTACATTCCTAATATTTATCTTGTGACTGGAAATTTGTACCTTTTGACTATCTTCATCCAATTCCTCCTACCTCTAACCCTTGCCTCTAATAACCACAAACCTAATCTCTTTTTCTATGAATTTATTTTACTGTTTTTGAAGTATAATTGACTTACAACACTATGTTAAATTTTTGGTGTACAACATTGTGATTCCATATTTCTAAACATTTCAAAATGAGCATGATGACAAATCTAGGTGTCATTTGTCACCAAATGACGATATTACACAAGCATTGACTATATTCATCACATATTTTATTTCACACCTATGAGTCATTTTCTAACTTAAAGTTTGTACCTCTTAATCTCCCTCACTTGCTTCTCTCCTCCAATCACCCCATCCTTCTGACAATCAAGTGTATCTATGACTGTTATGTTTGTTTTTTAGATTCTACATATAAATTATACAGTATTTGTCTTTCTTTGCCTGACTTATTTCAATAAGCACAATACTGTCTAGGTCCATCCATGTTGTTGTAAATGGCAGTATTTCATTCTCTTTTAATGGCTGAGTACTATTCCATTGTGTGTGGATGTGTGTGTGTATAACATCTTTTTATCTGTTCATCTATTGATGTGCACATATGCTGCTTCTGTATCTTGGCTACTGTAAATAATGCTCCACTGAATATAAGGGTGCATGTCTCTTTTCAATTTGTGTTTAAAAATATCCAGAAGTATATGCTCTAGGAGTGTGGGCTGTGTAGGCCCTTCTGTTACGATGGGGCTGACTACTGTGGGCACTCTGATAGGTGTGGCTGGTCCCTGACCCAGCTGGCTGCCATCTCCAGCCTAGGGTGAATGTTGCTGGCCACTGGTAGATGATGCCAGGTAATGGGATGGCTGGCTGCATGACTCAGAAGTCCCAGTCCTGGTGCTGTCCTGCTAGTGAGTGGAGCCAGGTCTTGGAGTGGCTGTCTGCAGATCTGTGGATCCTGGAGGTAGTATTGGCTTGATAGTGGGCAGAGCTGGGGCCCAGGAGTTCCAAGTTTGATGACAGTCCTTTCATGAATGGGCTGGGTTGCAATCTAATTGGCTACAGCACTGCAGGGATCCTGAAGCTGATGTCATCCCAGTGGTGGTTGGAGCTGGGACCCCACACAGCTAGCTGCTTATCTTGGGGAAGCTCCAGTTGACTGGCTAGTGAGGGATATCAGATCTCAGTGCTAATAAGCCAGAGGGAGTGTTCCAAAATGCAACTCACACAGCATCAATGTTCTCATGGTAGAATGAGCTCCTCAAAATGGCCATGACCAGCATCTATGTCCTCAGGATGAGTCCCAGTTGCCTCCTCCCTCTCTGGGAATGTCCAAGATGAGCAAGTGCATCTGACTTGGTTCTATCAAATTACTGCTTCCTGTCCTGGGTCTCAAAGACTGTGAGATTCTGTGTGCAATCTTTAAGAGCAGATTCTGTTTCCTATAGTCCTCTAGCTCTCCTGAAAGTAAGCCGCATTGGTCTTCAAAGCGAGGTGTTCTGGGGGCTCTTCTGGTATAGAATTCCTGGGCTGGAGAGCCTAACATGGGGCTTGGACCCATTGTTACTTAGGGAGAATCTCTACAGTTGTGATTATCCTCCTCTTTGGGAGTTCCTTACCTGAGGTGTGGGTTTTAACCAAGACTCCGCCCCTCCTACCCAACTCACTGTGGTTATTTCTTTATATTTTTACTTGTGAAGGTAAAAAATTTTTACCTTCACAAGAAAGAAAAAAAAATTTTACTTGTGAAGATTTTTTCTGCTAGTCTTCAGGTCGTTCTTATCAAGTTACTCTTTAAATAGTTACAATTCAGGTGGGCATGTGGGAGGAAGCCAGCTCAGGTTTTTCCTACTCCATCATGCTGGCCACTTGCCCCTTAACTATGAACATTTTTAAGGCAGTTGAGCCATACTAAAAAACTGCCCTGCAGAAAGGTTTTACTGATCACAAAGCAATTGCCATATGAAAGGGGTGTATCCACCTCCCTATATTCTTGCCAACCTTGTTTACTTGCTTTCTTGTTAATGTAATTGGACTTTTGTAAAAAAATTAAAATAAAACTATAAAAATGCCTTTTAATGTATTTCAAATGTATTCAAATAATTTATGATTATTTTTTGAAATTCACATGCGATAGCTGAAAGCTTATAAATGTCATGTACACATAAACTGTACGATATTCTAAAAACTTAACAGAAATGTAAAGGATTCTTATTAATGTGTAAAAAGGCATCTTTAAAAGGCAATTCTTAAAGCAATTATGTAAAATTGGGGGCAATTTACAAAATAGACTTAAATGTTTAAGACACAGTGTTGAAGGTAGGAAAAAAATGACTTTTAAAGTAAAGGATGAAATGTTTTTCAGAAAGTAATAGCTGTTTCTTTGAAATCCAGAAAGAAAGGTTATCAACTATTCTTCCCATGAACACATGTACAAAATGATCACTATCTCTAAGGTCACCTGATTGTATCCGTGAGATAATATAAATGAAGAGCAGGAAATAAAACCCAACCTATGCCTTTATTAACACATGCAACTACTAATACAAGTCCTCCTACCTATATATGTGTCTATCCATCCTGAATCTAGAATAGCTTTATTGAGAAGTAATTCATATAGTATAAAATCTATCACTGAAAAGTACAGTTCAGTGGTATTTAGTAAATTCAAGTTGTGTAACCATCACAACTATCTCATTTCACAACATTTTTGCCATCCCCAATGAAAACCCATTATGAGTCACTCCCCATCCTCCTCTCCTCTCTAGTCCTGGCAAATACTAATCTATAACCTGTTTCTTTACCTTTATGTACTGTGGACATTCCCTAAAAGTGGGATCACATGTTATGTGGCCTTTGTGACTGTATTCCTTCATTTGGTTTAATGAAGGTTCATTAAATTTTTTGAGGTTTCCAGTTCATCCATACTGTAGCATTCCTGTACTTCATTCTTTTTATTGATGAATATGGATATACACCATTTCATTTATCCAGTCATAAGCTGATAGACATTTGGGTTGTTACCACTCTCTGGAAAAACTTTCTGCAAATAGTTTAAGTTATTTTATTTTAATATATTCAACTTGTATTTGTTTGCAGATTGTACTCTTAACACAAAGTCAAAAATTATTTTTTTGAGTAAAAATAATTATAAGGATTTAGAGTACCTGAATATTCAACATTAAGATATAATTTAAACTCCAAATAAGAACCTCCAAATCTTGTAGTCCATACAAGTCTCTGTCTGACCTCTGAGAACAGATCTCTAAATGACTGCTAGATAATGATTCTATTTCATTTCTTTCTCCTCTGGCTAGAAAGGGGCTAAAAGCGTTCCCAGTTTAAAACAAAAAAAAATGCCTCCACATACTTCCTGTGCACATAATGGAGGAACAAGAAAATAATGTATTTTCCCACAGTCAACATATAAAATCTAATTAATTTTGGATTTGTGGAATTTGGCATAATGTACATGAGAATTGCTGCTGGCCTATTTTGAATATCAGGACTTGAGACAAGAGTTATGGATCTAAATTGTCCAGAAGAATAATGATACCTTTAACTAAATTTTCCCCAACTGCTATGGTAACACTGTCTCAGCTTTCACCCTCTGCCTTTTGTCTTGTTTTGTCGTTGTTCTGTGTATTACAGAAGGCAGTGAATTAACAAGAAGGCACTTGGAATTAAGTCCCCAAGAAGTGGCCCCTATCTTAGACTTTACTGTGTGGGTATGGAAATGTGCCATTCCCATTACAGTCTATACAACTGGTCCAACTGCAGAGGGCAATCTTTCAGCTTTTAAATTTTCCTTCCCAGGGCAAGGGGTACACTAAAAGGCAAAACACTCAAGTATTCAGCTTGCTAAATATCTTTGCCTCCAACATTCTTTCCAATTATCCATCACTATCAGCAGCAAAACTGTATTGAATTTAGGTTCTGACAGATTTAAGCAAAAAAGCACTAGCTTTGGACTCAGAAGATCAGAGTTGAATCCTGACCGGTCACATATTAGTTTTGTGTTCTTGGTCGTGTTATACCTTCCCTGAGATATATATCACCTGTAAAACATTTCATCTGTAACAGAGGAATGAGAGATTCACAGAGATGCTAAGAAGATTAATTAAGGCAACATCTGTAAAGTTCCTTGAACACAGTAAGCACTGAATCAGTGTGAGTTCCTCTGATATCAAAGTAATGCATAAAAACCCACCAGATTGAGACTGAAGGGCTATGCTGTCCAAAATGGTAGCTACCAGCAAGTGGCTTTTTTTTTTTTTTGGTTATACCATGTGGCATGTCAGATTTTAGTTTCCAATCAGGGATCCAATCACCACCCCCCAGCACTGGAAGGATGGAGTCTTAACCACTGGAAGGCTAGGGAAGTTTCAGGGGGCTACTGAGACTGTTATCGAAACTAAGTAATCTTTAAAATTAAGTTTTCAGTGCTTAATAGCCTCATGTAGCTAGTAGCCATATACCGGATAGCACCAATACTTACCATCACCATCATCACAGAAGTTCTACTGAACTAGATGCACTAGAAGTGATAGAATTCAACGAAAACCAGAAGCCCAGAAGCCTAAATTCTTGCCACTATGTAATTTTAGCAGAGCAACTTTATCTCACTATGCTACTGTTCCTCAAGATAGAATGTAATAATGCCTTTACAGCAACATTGCAGAGATGAGGTGCACTGAAATAGTTTTTCTTTGCTTTCTTACCATCTTCCCAGGACCCCAAGATTAAATTATGCACAAAAATTAGCAAGGACCACTTTGAGTATGACTCAATAGATACAGCTCTTTGGGAGTTCAATATTCAGAGCCATGATTTGAAGTTGTTCCAACACACCTGTAAGTAGTTAAGAATAGCGTATTTCAGAAGCACACCTAGCTATGTGCAGGCACTTCTTGGGGTGATGGAAAGAAACAAAGTAACACAGTTAAAAAGGTGTTCATTGGCAAATGTCCTTTCGTAGACAAATCAATCTTCACTGGGTTTAAAATGCAAAGGTCAGAGATCCTATTTTCTACTTATTTATTTGTTTCACTTTAATGCCTTAATCTGCCTTTCCCAGATTTAGAAACAATAATCTGGGCTGTCATTGTGAGGATAATACTGTAATTTTTTTTTTTTGTAATACAGAGAAGGTGTTGACAATTTTTTCTGTAAAGGTCCAGAGTAAATGGTCTAGGGCCATAAATTTTCTATCATAGTTACTTAATTCTGCTGGTGTAGCATGAAAACCACCACAGAATGTAAATAAATGGCATGGTTCTGTCAATAAAACTATATAGTCCCTCAGGCCTACATTTGCCAACTTCATATGTAGAAGGACATGGAAGAACATAGCTTTTCCTGCTCTTCTTCACAGTATTTTTTACATGATTATATGATTTTTTCATTTATTTTATTTGAACATACACTGTATCCTACAAATAATCAGTTTTAAATGTTTAATTTAGAAATGTCAAAACATTTTTTCTTCTCATTTTTATTAAGACATTGAATATAAATAATATAATTCTTTAGGACGATACCTTTATTTTCATGCTGATAGCAAACTGAGAAGGATGGTCATAGTATATAAACTGTAAAATAACAAATTAAGTGATTCACAGATCTAATAAGGTCATTCAAAGTTTCCTACCTATTTTACTAATTCATGAGTTGAATTAAAACTTAAATAGAAAACCAAAATTGAGCTAAGAGCCTCAATGCCATTATTTCTTAAGTCACATTACTGTTCTACACAAATAAATCAAGGTCAAATATTCAGATGACTCAAGCAGCATCTATTCAAAAAACCTGGTAACTTGTATGCATAGGTTAAGAATGGACTGCCAAGAAATGATGAGAAATTAATAAAATAAAATCATGACATTTCAGAGTTGGAAGAGTCCTTATAAAACAACTTGTTCAACATCATTGCTCTATGGATGATGAGTGTGGTAATCTTTTATTTTTCCTTTCCAGAATACACTGTTTCTTCTCATTAGATCCCCAGGTTTCTTATGGAAACTTCCTTTTCTTACTCTCAGCTCTGGAAGTTTGAATGACGGTGGTCTCGTTATCAGGCCAACAAGTGGGGATTTAACCCAGAGAGGACTCATCAGAACCCTATAAACTCTTGACCAGAGGACTGGTTCAGAGGTAAGTTTCTGACCTAAAATCGTCATCTAAATTCTGGGATGTTTCTTAGAATTGCCAGGAGAGAACCAACCTTCCTTCTTTCCTTCCTTTTTCCTTCTCCCTCCCTCTTCCCTTCCCTTCCTTTCATCCTTTACTCTTTCCTGCCCCCTGCCCCATTCTTTCTCTCTTACAGATGCAAACTTTTGAGAATACTTACCTGGGATAGCCAGCAGCCCTTTTGCCACCTTGTGGGAATGGCCCACCTGAGAATGAACCCAACAAAGAGACTAGCATCTCTGAGATGCAGAGTTCACATTCCGAGGCTCTGAGTTTCTGGATTTAGCCTTAACTGTAGCTGAAAATGTCTGCCTTTTGTAATTACAAGAACAAAACCATCCTCCCCCTCTCAGCCTTTTTTCTTAAGCTTGAGTTGGTTTTTTGCCACTGCAGAAGAGCTTATACAAATACAAGAGGTTGTTCAGCCCAAAGAAGTGAATGTTGGTAAGTGGGAAGGTCAGGACTTCAATCCCCTCTAAATCTGATGCTGGTTCTACGAGACTGACAAGGTAGACTAGCAAACCCATTAAAATCTTACATGCAAAGCAGTTTGGGTAAAAGGTGTGCATTACTCTTTAAGCTTCTTTGAGTACTGTATTCAGACTCTCACTTCCTTTCATAGATACTCTTGTTTAGGATAAGGCCATGTATAACAAATACTGATCAGATTTAAAGGAAATTACTTTTCACCCTTACATACAGTACAGCTGAAAGACTTGAAGGGGACATCAGAAGGTCAGAAATACAGCACACACTGGAGTAGGTAATATACAGGCTTCAGATCCACACCACCAACTGCCCCCAATTCTCCTGTGTCCCCTCAGTCTGTGTGGCTGTGCCTTAACACATACCAGTGATTCATTCCATAAAAATCCATGGAAACTGTACTGTGTTTAGCACCAGGGTTACTATGCGAACCACATAAACTCAATACATTGAGCTTCTACGAAAATATAGCTTCCCACGTCTTTGAAAACAAAGGGCTGTTTGTTATTATTTAACAAAATAATCACAAGAATGATTTCATTTCTTTACCCCCTCCTCCAAACTGTATTGATTAGAAATACCCATATACACAACCAGATGAACACAAGCCTTAACAAAGGATAAAGGATTCAAATATGTCGTTTTTGTCTAATTGACAGAGTATACATTATTTCTTTTACAATACTGAATACTACTAAACACACTTAAAAAGACACTGTTAATATTTTTCATGTACTGTGTAACAATTAATAAAGGATGTAAGACCGATCTATCAAATGAGTTCTTCCTCCACGATAAACACATATCTATAAAACAATGGTGTTTTAACTTCTGTCCAGATATGAAGTTTTGGAGAACAACGTACAAACTGGTTTAAAAAAAGTATGGTGTGTGACACATTTGTATGTTGAGAGGAAAATGGCTAATGTTGGAACCTGAGCTGCATAAGTGGGAGGAGATTATGTCTGAATATTTCCTACAGTGCTAAGCAAACTAAGGCCATGTTTTACCTGTCAGATATTTGTGGGACTTACCTGGATTTCCAGGGTGTATAAAATTTTCATCCTTTGATTAAGTAATCTCCTAATGGAAATAGTCACTGAAAAAGTTGAGTAGAACTGGAATAATCCTGGGACAACCCAAATTTTCTATCTTTGGCTATATTGCCTAAGACACTAGTATCTCAGTAAAAGAAAAAAAAAAAAGATAAATAAAATGTATTAAAATGAGAAATACACAGATCTTAGAGTTTATAAAACAGAGGATTTTATTTGAATTTACATACAGATAAAAATTTACCAAAATTTTAACACAAACCTAAATCACATTCTTTCCCACCACAAAAATGGACACTATGCAAAAAAGCCACATTCTCAATTACATTTTCCCAGGTGGTAGATTCAGGGGGGAAATAGGAACGGAGAGAAGACAGTGACACTCACAGCATAATTTGATTTCAGTGTTGCCTCATCTTGAAATGACTCAATCAGAGATTTCCATAAGAATCAACCTTCAGTTCTGATGTTAAAAGAGAAACTTCTACTCCAAAATCACAAATAAGGCTTCTGGCTTCATTTTTAGTATGAGGTAAATGTATTCAATATTAAGGCAAATGGCAGGATACATGTATACGGTATTAATTATGAATCTTCCATTGTAAAATACATTTCTAAAATAAACATGTTGGAATTCAAAATAGTAAAAACTCTTGCAGTTTATAACAGCTACTTGTTTCAGTGTCTTAGCTGCACCTTTTTGATGGCAAATCTGTTGAATGTAATCTTGTCTTTTTTTTTTTTTTAACACAGTACAAATATTCACCAAAATTGCTGCAAATGAACCAGGGCCTGATCTCAAATGCTGTATACACACACACTGTTCGGCCTCGTAGATTGCTCCCCCAAACTGGCAAAACAATGGTGAACTGACTCACTATGACAGAACATTATGAGAATGCAGGACATTAAATTAATAAAGGCTATAAGGGAAATTAAGCTGTCCAGGTATCTTATTCAAAAAAATACAGATTTAAATTTTTTAAACAAAAAACTTGTAATTCTTGCTTTTCCCCTTCTCCACCCCCTCCCCCCTTTCTCCCCAATGGAGTAACCATTTTCTTCACAGTGGTGAGAGAACCATCCCTTTTTATGGGTAAGTGCACTTCTTCCAGGGGATCAGGGCAAGGCATCACTTCTTAGCTACGCTGGCCACAGCTTTCTTGGCTGCATCCTCCAGGTCGACAGCTGAAGTGATGGGGAGTCCGCTGTTACTGAGAATGTTCTGGGCCTCGTGGACATTGGTTCCTGGAAGGGAGTGGGGGGATGTTGTACAGTCACTGAGATGGAACTGAAGGTGGTGCCCCAGGAAGTTTCATACAACCTGAAGTCGTGAGACGCCTGAGTCTCCCGTACATGCGTGCATGCTAAGTTGCTTTAGTCGTGTCTGACTCTTTGCGACCCCGTGGACTGCAGCCTGCCAGGCTCCTCTGTCCATGGGATTCTCCAGGCAAGAATACTGGAGTGGGTTGCCATGTCCTCCTCCAGGGGATCTTCTTGACTCAGGGATCAAACCTGCATCTCCTGCACTTCTTGCACTGGCAGGTGGGTGCTTTACCACCTGGGAAGACCACCTAAATCTTCTAACACCATTTAATTACAATTCAGGTCAACTTTTTATGATCCAGATCTGGCTATTCAGATATATTTAGATGGCATATTTATTTTTTTCCTCTTTTTAATTCAAATGCCTGGCATTAAAAAGATATTGCCTATATTTTCTCTGGCATTAAAAAAACTGAAATAATGAGGTTCTTAGAAGATTGTAAACAAAGATTAACAACCACTGTTCAACTAGTTTGAAAGAGGAAAATCTTCTGAAATAGATGTATCCTTTGACTGGATAGTCAGAATATGGAATATAAAGAAAAAAAACTTTGTGCACACACAAAAAAGAGCAAGAGAATGGTAAGTCAGGGTGTTAGAATTATATGGAGTACGGCAGTAACACAGGAAGATGCTCAGGGTGAATCTACTCGGAGCTTTTCACCAGGAAGAAAATTAAAACACAGATTCTAATCAATGCCACAGACAGGAAAGATGATGTGACAAAATCTGTATCAAGTGATAGTCCAACTACAAAAAAGGATGAAAGACAGGATTTGCGAGAGACTAATGGACATTTTTTTCCTGATAAAAGCTAAAATTGCTGCTGGTAATCCACACACTCAAGTGAATTTAGTGTAGTTTTGGCTCATTCCAGAAGTCCTTTGTCTTAATCTCTTGAAACAAAAGGTCTGAGTCATGAGCTAATCTGAGATCTGAAGTTAGAGAATCTGCTCACTGGCTCGAATTCACTGCATGGAGACAGTGACAGTATTCAATGCACCCCTTTATGCTTCATCCTCATTCTACCTAACAAAAATGGCAGATGCCATGAAAATGAGCACTGTAACCTCTGATGACATCTCTTGGCCATTTCTGGTAGCATATGCAGGCCAAACCACCCCACCTCATTGTGTTCTTCAGTGACTATTTAACATGCAAAACATCACTCTGTTCTCTTCAATGTGAACAAGCCCCTGGGAGAAATGTGATAAAATTTAAGTGTCTAATGAAATTTCTCATCTTACATCATCTCCAGTGCTTTTATCTAGTTAGCAAGACAGAGCCTATTTATAAACAAAAGACCTTGAAATATAGGCCTTGGAGGACCTCAGAGTACAAATAAAAAGGAGATGCTTGGTCAGCATGTTTCATACCAAAGGCAAAGGCAAGAATTAAGGAGGAACAACTGAGGTGAGAAGGCGGTATAGTACTGATTCTCCTGGCATGCTGGGTCCACCAAACCATGCTGAAGCAGACACTGGACACTGTGTCTTTGGCTCAAGGCTGACTCGGGGCTGCCTTACACAGGAATCTGATTGAATGGACTCCATGACAAGAAAGAACTTAAAACATAGGGAAGTTGTTACTTAAAATCCCTAGACTCCCATCCTGACTCTGTCATGTATTAGTTGTGCAGTTTTAGATAAATCATTTAAATCCTTTGAGCATCAACTTCTTTATCCTCAGACATAATACTGTGATCATCTTCCTCACAATGAATATTGATTAAGCATATGTCAGGTACAGTGCTAAGGGATTTACATGTGACACATGAAAACTTTACAATGAATTTGGATAGGTCTGGTTGTACCTATTTCACAGATGAGATAACTGAGGCACAGAGAGATTAAAGAACTTCTCCATAGTCACACTGGTTGTAAGAGGCAGAGACGGTACTTGAATCCTGTTCTAATTATGTCCTAAAGGCATACTAGTCTGTTTTCCTATCTTTAAAACGAGGATAATAATGCTGGTAGCATAGGTCGCCATGAGAACCAAATGAAATAATAGGTGTGAAAGCATTCTGTAAATGGCAGTCTCTGTGGCAGTCGTGGCTGGCTGTCTACCAAAGCTCCATGCTCCTCTGCTACAGGGGGGAGCTACTGCCGGGAAAGAGCTGCCAAACAGGAACCGCATTTCCCAGGCCCCGTTCCAGGTGGGGGAGGGGGGCCGTGTGACTGAGTCCTGGCCTGCACTCTGAGTAGCAATGAAACACACACCCGTGAAGTTTCTTCCACTGTTACTCTCTGTATTCCTCTGCTTTCCTTGTCTGCCTTCTGAAATGTTGCCAGAAAAATACTGGATGGCAGCTTTTTTCAGGCGACAATGACTCCCTTAGCATCCATGCCTGGGTAAGCCTGCAGAGCCAAGCACCCGGCTCACTCGCCCTCTCTGACTTCGTATGAAGCAGAACGAAACCCCTACTATATTGCCTCTGAACATACCTGTTGTTATAGGAGTGAGCATTATATTTTTATAAAAAATTCATTTATTTTCATTTAAGGGTAATTTCTTTACAATATTGTGTTGATTTCTGCCATGCATCAACAGGAATCAGCCATAGGTATACATATGTCACAAGCATTACTTTAATTAACACACTATTGTGTTAAGTGTGGGTGGCAGCTTCTAAAATGGTTCTCAGATGACTGACTGCTACCTCTTGGTGTTCACGCCCCTTGAGTACAGGCTGGAGCAGTGGCCTGCCTCTAAAGGAGAAGAATATAACAACAGTGATGGAAGGTCACTTCTGAGACCAAGTCTATCACTGCGGTCTTGCTTCCTCTGATTTTCTGTTTGTTCACTCTGATACCAACTGCCATGCTATGGGCTATGGGCTGCCCCATGGGGAAACTCACAACGCAAAGGACTCAGGGCAGCCTCCAGCCAGCAGGCACCAAGGAACTGAGGTCTTCATTCCAACAACCATAAAGAGCTGCACCCCACCAACAACTGTGTGAGTGTGCCTATAGGCAACAACCCCCGCTCCCGCCACCCCTGTCAGGCAACCTGCAACAGGACCCCAGTCCTGGCCGACACAGTGATTGGACTTGAGAGAGATCTTGAGCCAGAGGACGCAGCTGAGCCAGCCCTGGATTCCCCACCAAAAAAACTGTAACATGGTCAATGTATCTTGTGCTAAGTGGCAGCTAAATTTTGGGGCAGTTTGTTTCACACTAGAACTTAACTAATGCAGATGAAAAGATCTACTATTTCATTAAGAACAACCTCAATGTGCATTTTGATTCATTTGGTAAAGTTTCAGCCAAGGTCCCAGAGGCTGAAAAGTAGGACAGGGGATCAGACTGTGGCAGGTGTTGGTACCAGGCTAAGGGATTCCAACCTTAATCTGCAGGCTTATATATAATAGTAGTGGTACAACGTGAATCAGTCTTGACAGACACAGCATCGAATCAGTCTTTGGACTAGGAGGTCAATGAAAGTTAAAGATGGAAATTTTTATCTCCTTCAACAGAGATATAGACTTAGAGCGCTCTCTCCACCTGGGCTCCAATTCGCCAGAGAAGAAAAATCTACATTATGCTACAAAAGACTCAGAATTCTTCTTCTTTCTTTCTCAACACACAGCTCCCCAGGTCCCCAGGCATCACCCCAAGAGGCAGTCTTCTCCGCGCAAACATCCCTCATCTTCTAATCTACTTCTCCTCGATATGACTCCTCCTGTGGGTACAGGTCTCACCCACGTACACCAAGCTCTGTGTAACTGGACTGAGAGAGTTCTGCTAGGAGTGGGGCTGACAACCATAAAAGCAGAGAGCAGCTTCCGCGTCACACAGGTCACACACTGCTCTGGGGTTCTAAGTATATTAGCTCCCCTGTTCCTCAGTAGAAACCCTGAGATAGCTGCTATTATCTTACTTTTACAGAGGAGAGGAATGAGGCACAAATAAATTAAAGGCTAGTCTAGTAAGTATGGCTAGTAATAGGAAGCAGTGGAATGAACATTCAAATAATGCTTGACATACCCATTCTGATACCTGAGTAAGTCCTTCTGATTTTGTAAATACATGTCATCATCATCCTTGTAACAACAACAATAAAAAGTCTGGTTTACAAAGTCCTCCCACATTACTTTATTTGACCCTTACAAGGAACTTGTGAATTAGATGTTTCTAAATAAACCCATGAGTTCAGTGTTTATAAATCAGTTCTTTTTCTTTTTTTTTTTTTTTTAAGCCAAGAGCACTGAAGCTTAGTAACTGATTGGCAGAATTCAGTTTCAAAATCCTTTGCTTTCTGGACTCTATTTTGATTTCCCAGTGACTCCTGTTTGACATTTAAAACACGGAGCTCTTTCCCATGCATGAGATCATCGGAACCTCAATGAGGCTATAAATTATTCAAGAACAAGGATCATGTACAACTAGGATGTCTGCTCTTCTGGCTAAACCTTCTGTCCCCACAGTCCCTGCTCTATGAGGGACCATGGCATATTCTCTGCCCCAAGGCAGACCTTGACTGCTTCCAAGACACTGACTGCACCTGACCCAAGGGTGGTCCAAATACAGACCATGGTCACCAGTCCAATTAGATTTGCTCCGTAGAGAATCTCAACCGGTGGTTTCCATGAAAGAGAAAGTGGTAGCATGAACAGGACTTCCAGTCATAAGTAGGCAGATAAGAGAAAGACCGTGCAAATACACAAGAGGGTGGAGAAGTCAAGTGAAGAGACCAACGGCTGGAATGATGTTCCTGAGGTCTGCCTCCAACTCAGACCCTGCTCTTCCTTGTGGGCCAGTTTTATTACGGCCCCCACCCACTGAGAGAACTGTTGGTTCACCTTCCTTTCCATGAGTATGCATGAAATAACCTCCTGATAAATGGGTTGTTCTTCCTTATAACCAACTAGCCAGTTCCTGACTTAGTACCCTTTTCAGTATACAACTTAGCACCAGATAGACCCAAGGGGGAAAATGGCTGACAGAGAAATCTGTGAATCTGCAGACAAGCCTGCTATGCCCTCCACCCTGAGCTCTGCTGCCCTCTCTGCTTGGAAGACACCATATGTCCGTGAACTATCTTTTAAAATGACATTTCTTTGGGGATGCTTTCTTGTCACCACATCTCAACCCCCAACCTAGAGTAGCGGACTGGAAAATGAGCTTCCCAAATACTTTGTACATCTAAAATCCCAGCACTATTATGACTGCTTACTGACACTGCTCTTGTCCCCACTAAACATACGCTTTGGAAGGGCCGCCATTGCTCAGGTTTGCTCACTGTGTACCTCCAGGCACAGTGTCCCCCACAAAGGATGTGCCTGTGCATGGACTGAATAACCATGGACAGGCTCATCCATACAAAGTGAGCTTCAGGCAGCAAGTGTGGGTGACTCCTCTTCTGAGCACCTTGCTGGCCCAACACCTCAAGATAACTCTTTTTATAAGCTTGAAATAAAAAACCCAAATGGCCTCAGGGAAAATGAAAAGGGTTGTTCCTGAGCTCTCGGAGTCCTTAGATGCTTTCCCTGGTTCCTCTCTCTAAGAAGGGCCACACAGCAGCTGGCTGTGTCGTGTTCTTGAGAGAGGCCCCAAGCTCCTGCCACTCCTAGCTGTCCAGGCACACGAGGTCACTGTGCTCGAGGTTAACAACCAGAGTGGTGGCCAGGGTAACAGAGTGGATAGGGCAGCTCCACACTAACACAGGGTCCTTCTCTCCTTCTAGCTGTTCCTGCAGGGCCCTATCAAAATGCCTAATTTCTTCATAATTCCAGGATCCACTAAAGTGAATTTAATTATACCTGCAGTTACACTTCAATTACAGTCTTAATTATTACGCACATACTAGGCATGCTCAGAGCCAAGCAGTTTTGGAAGAGAACCTCGCAGTAAAATAGAAAGCTCAGGCATAGGACCACGAGGAGAAAGGGGAAATATACAGAGGGGCCTTGGTCAAATGAAAATCTGTCACACAAGGTGGGGGGGTGGGTGGGTGGAGGCTGGTGTCAGAAACAGGTTAAGAAAGAGAGAAACACACACAGAACAGATGAGATGGAGGGCGTGGCAGAGCCAGAGGCAGGAGAGTCAAAAAGAAAGAGACAGAAAGAGAGACTGAGGGAGAGACAGAGAGACAAGATAAACAGAGTCAAAGAAGAGGAAAGAGACCAAAAAACAAACAAACAAACAAACAAGGAGAAGAAGGGACAGAATGGATGAAAGAGGAGATGACTAAGAGAATGAAGGACAAAGAGGGATGAAGAGTCAAACAGAGAGAATGAGGGGGAAAGAAGTGAGGAAGTTTCCTCTACAGCAGCCCTGCCCTGCCCCTGCCAGCATCTCCCTGTCAGCACCCTCTCGATTTCTCCTTGTCTGGCATGGCGAGGGACAGGCCAGGGAGAAGCAAAGCCCAGGGACCCTGCCTGGGAGAGGAATTATAAATCACCTCCTCATTCTGGTTCTGAGAGCAGCTGGAAGGGGAAGTGGGGATGCAAAGACGATGGTGACAAAGAACAGCCATCACTGAAATGAGGTCACTGGAAATGATGAGGGGAACGGAGGGAGCCTTCAACAAACGCTGCCAGTCTGCAGAATCTTTTTGTTAATGACATCATGTGAGTATTTCAGCTTAGTTTCTTCTTGATTCACCAAGTGGCTGACACCTACTCCACATTCCCTTCCCGTCCTTCTTTGTAAATAGAAACCATCATGGCTACTAAACGGTGACATGAAATCAAGAGTTCCAAACAGACTGTTTATGCCTATCCACACAATTACCAAGAAAACTGATCTCTTTCCCATATTTAAATTGTGCTGCTGACATTTTCTAATATTTATGAAAGGCTGGGTTGCTTTTTAATGAGGCTGCAGGACAACACTTTTAACAACCACCTGTACAGATAACTGATCAACTCGTGCTGGTCGAAGTTCAGGCACTTCTTAATATCTGCCTGTTGAAAGCCACTCAGCTAAATGGTTACCTACCACTGCAGGCTTTAAAAACAGCTATAGAGAGTCACAGGGGACTGAGTTTAAAATGAAATCTTGCTCTATTGGTATAGGATATTATAAAAAGAACAATAATAATTATTAAAATTAAAAAAAATTTCCCGTGTCTTCCACATGATTTACCACTTACTTCCTGCCACTGGGTGGAGTGAGAGAGCTGTATACAGAGATGCAACGTTAATTTATCAAAATTTGTTCCTTGTTTTCATTACATAGGAGAGAAGGTAACAGTAGTGGACACTAATTACAGGGCTTTGTTCAAAAGGTGCAGCTCCTCCCCACCACTTAGGCCAGTTTTTTATCACAGGGCTATGAAGAAAACTACTTTCTAGTTTTAAAAAGTATTATTTCAATAGGAATTCAGCTTTTTCTAAAAAAAAAAAAAAAAAAAAACAGTTACTACAATTAATACAAGTTATTTATAATACAATAGTTAGCACTTAATGTATATTAGGTATAATAAATGTTCGTTGGACACATCAGTAGAGGGGTTCACAGGTATCCTATTAGTTGAATCTTCACAGCAACCCTAAAGTTGACATCATTGCCATCCCCACTCTACAAACGAGGCAACTGAGGCACTGGGGGGCTTGAGAACTTGCCCAACGTACCTCAGCAAATCCCAGGCTAGAACCTGTGTTTGTCTGACCATAAAACCACATGACAACCACGCAGCCTTGGCCTTTTAGTGCAGGAAGGAATCTCAGGGCTCCTTTAGGATCAGTCTCTTGTTCTCACTAGAGGAAACTGAGGTCCAGAAACGAGAGATAATGTACCCAGACAACCAGCAAACCATGACAGGTCTGTGTCTCAGGCTGGTGCAATGGCCTGGGGGACAAACTCAGGCTGCTTCCTCTTTTTGTACCACCTGTGAGCTGAGAATGGTTTTTACATTTTTTAGACAGTTGGGAAAAAATCAGAATAATATTTTGTGATACATGAAAATTACATGAAATTCAAATTTCAGTGCCCATAAATAAAGTTTCAGTGGAACACAGCCAAAGTGATTCATTTACAGATCGTCAATGGCTGCTTCTGTGCTCCAGTGGTGGAGCTGAGGACTTGTGACAGAAACAGCAT
This sequence comes from Dama dama, assembly GCF_033118175.1. NCBI lineage: Eukaryota > Metazoa > Chordata > Mammalia > Artiodactyla > Cervidae > Dama > Dama dama. Next base: position 38,873,147 of record NC_083704.1, on the reverse strand, counting down.
GGCTCATAAATGCTAAAATACTTCGACCCCTGCTTTGAATAATTGAGTCTTTTTTCCTTTTCCCCAGGATAGGAGAGGTCAGTGGAAACAAACCAAATTCTATAAAGCAGCAGCTTCCTCCTCAAATGTTCACTGTCCCTGTGCCCTTGATCCTTCTTCATTATTCTTCCGAGTGACAATCAGATAGAGGAGGTCCATTTTCTTGGTGACACGTAAATTTAGAAAGCTTATCACACCTCTTGTGTCTTGTGGCTGTATTGTTAGAAATGGAATAATTCACTGAGGATCAGAGGCAAAGCTCCTGCTGCATCTGTGGCCCCTCATTCGTCTGAGATGATGGGCATCTTACAGCTAGCACCTTGCAGGAGTCCATCCATATGGAATCACTTGAATTGTGCATAAAACCTCAGATAAAAATGAGAGCTGACAATCACTGAGACAGGGATCATTCTAGGTTATTTTAGAATTCATCTGTTCCTTAGAATATCTCTGTGAGGCTGCTATATTTTTATTCCCGTTTCATAGACGAGGAAGCTGAGATTTAAACTTCATTTTGGTACTGACTAGCTGAGCATCCTGGGAAAGTCACTGTAGCTGGATGAGTATCTTACTGAATACTGTGTATCCCTCATGTTTTATAAAAACTGAAGATGACATAAGATAGCCTGTGGGGCTGTATCATACATACCTATTGGCTTCCATGATTTCTTCTCACTTGATAAGAAAAAAACCAAATGCCAAGGCTGTGAGCATGACTAGAATTCCTATGATGACAGCCAGAGGTGGCAGGAAGCTGACTGCCATATTCTTTACAAAGTTTCCTTGAATGGTGTGTATGTGTTTATGATCACGCAAGCAGGTTTAGGATCAAACCTAACATAATGGTTGAGGGCTTAGGACAGGTGCCTATGTTCTTGCTTTCAACTGGATGAACTCTCAGACAAGTAATATAGATATTAATGTAAACCAAAGGCTCAGGAGACTTAATATTAAACTAGAATGGGAGGAGCCCTCTGGCAAGTAGGAAACATTACAGTCTGCACCTGCTCGGGTAAGAATGTTCTAACAAAGAAGGAATGCTCCTTCACCTGAACATCTACCTGCATGTGGACTTTCCTTTCATGCCTTCCTTCAGTACATCTCATGACTTTCAATCCCTGTATTGCTATATTCTAACTTACAGTGATTGCAGGGGTTTTCACAGGTACCTTCGGTGGTGTGAGACTTCTGTCTGATATGCTGTCTTTGGAACCCCGCTGCTGCCTAAGAAGTGACGTGACATGACTGCATCACTGCACATGCTCTGAACATACCTGGGGGAAATCTCTGAGTAGACATCATTGTTAACGCTTTCCTGAGAAGAAGTTAGATTTGGGGAGCTTAATATTGCCTGTCAAATGCTTTGTTGGGTCTAGAGAGATTTAGACACAGGGACCATGGGGAGTTTCCAGAGTTCTCGGTCTTGATGCTAGCCTCTTCTCTACACCAAGCAACAAACTATGTCTCGCCATTTGCTTCTGTAAAATAAGATTGACTGTGGCATAACCATGCCCATTCCTTTCTACTGTCTATGCTGCTTCAGCACAATGATGGTAGAGCTGAGTCATTGTGACAGGGAATACATGGCTCACAAAGCCTAAAAAAAATTCTGTTGTTTATAGAAAAAGTCTGCAGATTTTGGTGGTGCACAATCCAAAATTTTGGCCTTGTGGCCCAGTCTCGTTTGGTGCTTCTCCAGCTTTAAGTTCCCACTTCCTACTTCTGGTGCATGGACTGTGATATTTCTAGGGATGAAGATTCTTCCTATGCTCTCTTTGAATCAACAATGGCCAGTACTTGGCTCAAGTGCCTTCACTCTCCTTACCCACATCAGTAATGATCACAGAACTCTTTCCTGCTGACTGGGACTACAGCCTCAGAATCTTCCTTGGCACAGCACTCCTGGCAGCTACTGCCAATATATATATAGGAGGTGGCATGACATAAAAGCTATTTATCATTCCTGTCCTAAAACATTCCATGAGAAAGTTAGTCTCTCGGCGTGGGCAGCTCTGCCTCTGGACATCCTCAAGGTGGTGCACTCTGGGAGAGGCTTATACACAGAGCATGCCTGTCACCTGTAAAACAGAAGAGACTGAATCTGCTGTCTTTTCCTTCATACCTATGTGTTTTCTCTCTCTCTCTCTCTCTCTCTGATGGCTGATAGAATACGACTTTCAGATGTTACATAAGGAACTGACTGGTCACAGAGAAAATACTCAGGGAGCAGAGGGCAGTACTGTGAGGTCGTAAGCAGGACTCAGGATATGCTAGTCCCCATTGCTCCTTATTAAAGTGCCCCACCCCCAGCTTCTGCTCAGGAAATTGACTTGTTTCTGAAGAGATGTCCACTGCCTAGACTGGGGTGGGCACCTGACCAAAAGGCAGTCCACTCCTCAGGCAGACGAATGGCCTGTGATGTACCTGGCAGGGGCATTTTCCTCCCATGCAGGGGGCAGTCACTGGCATTATATGCCCCATCTCGTCTCTGACTGACTCCACAGTGGCAGTGGAGGGCTTTATCTAACCAAATGTATGAAAGGACAAAGTTGGCATGGATGGCCCAGCCCCATCCTCTGGCCTTCCTTCTGCTATGATGCTCACAGTCAGGCCAGGTCAACCTCTGCCACTCAGCATTCTGCCCTGGTGTAGGGGAGGGAGGCCCACCCAAGACCAGTGGTACCCATGGCTGGCTGTGGACAGCTGCCTAACTTGGGGGTTAGGCAGAGTAACAGCTCATTTTTAGTATATAGTAAGTTATCTACTTCAAGTTCTCTACCAGGAATGAAGGTGATATTTTTCCTTTGTCCTTTTTCTCATTTCTCATAGTATCAGAACCCAGATGGGGAAAAATCTGTTTGGTCCCCTCAAAGATCCCAATAACATGGTCTGGCTCAATGGCTGTGGACAATAGGAGGGATGGTTTTCATGGAAGCTTAGAAGATTGACAATCTGTGGGATCTGGACTTCTAGGGAACTGAGGAAGCAGGCTGGCCCTAGTGAGAGGCTGAGAGGGTAGAGGCACCAAGAAAGAAAAACAGGGAGTGAGAAGGTCAGAGTAGGGAGGTTTCCAAGTGCAATGCCATTAAAACCTTACACTAAACATCTGATTTATTGAGGTGGTCAGAGAATTTAAAGTTGCCACATCCATAAAAGTGAAAAAAAAAAAAAGTTGCACAATACAGAGGCCATCTTCCTTAAAGGAGCCCTAGTCCTGTAATCACACTGACTGCTTCCTTGAAGTGCAGGAGGCTTTCACTTGTGCAAGGCAGCAGGTGTCCAACATGATATAAATTTCAGTGAGTCACACAAACTACCGAGGGGTAAAATGAGAGTTCAAATTGCCAAATACAGTAGACTCTTTGTCTGGAAACTTAAATATTAGATCGCAAAAAGCTTTAACTAGTCTAATACTTTAGGTAGGTCCTGTGAGACCTGGTCTAAGGTTTAAGAGTGGCAAAGTTTAAGCATTTAGAAGTGTTTATCGATTGAGACAACGAGAGGATTTAAGTCTTGTTGACAGAACAGGATTGTCTCCAATGGCTCATTTTGTTTAACCTGGTGATGATGAATTAAACATGATGGAGGAGACACAGGGAGAAGATGCTAGTGATAAAAAGGAGGAGAGGAGACAGATGTCAACGTGAAGTGAAAATGGTCCCAGTAAAGAAGCACCCACAGGTGACACTGAAGGAGGGAGGAGATGAAAAGAGTGAGGCAGAAAGTCAGGTTAGGCAGAAAGTCAGGTGAGGAATGGGGTGTGCAGAAAATGGAAACTGGAAGAGTAGGGACAGAAGAAAAATGAGAATCAAACAGAGAGGAAGAAAGACATGCCCTGACAGAAAACATCAGAACCCTCATCCAGGAGCCATGCTCCCAATGACAGCCACATGAGAACTGAAATGCGGAGAGAAGGGAAGATGTACTCGGGGAGGCTGGGGTGCAGGTGAGGACCAGGTCTATCTCATCTTGCAGGGAGCAGGAACTGAGAAAGGAAGAGAAGAAGAAAACTTGGTAGAGAGCACAGTAGGAAAATGCAAAAAGGCAGACAGGCCAGCAGTGCTATCAAACACAAAGCCAGACACCAGTCCTGCTGGGCATCTGCACTTATTCTGCCCAGGATGGTGCCACCACGCAGCTGGGCATCCCTTAGTCTCTGCAGTCTGAGTATAAACAGCAAGCCTAGAGCACAAACCTTCTGAATGAAAACTTTTCCAAGCTAGTCACTCACAGTCAATCTGCCATAGCTGACTTTCTGATGGGAGTCACAAAGACAATCACACTCTCCTCTCCAGGTCTCATATCCTAGCATAAATGAAGCCCTGATGAATGGGCAGCTGCCAAGTAGATGGACAGAGCTGAAGGCTCGTGGCTGTCTCTTAATGCTTCAATGCTCAGGGTTTTTTTTCCCCTTAAGCAGACCAAAGCACTGCACAGCAATTTTCCTGTGTCCATGCTAAGAAGGACACATGATGTGCATACCTCTGGCTGTGGGTCCAATCTGTCAGTATTTCAGGAAGGCTTCTCAAGAAACTGTTAATCAGATAAACAGAAGACAAAGTTTCTGACTCAGGGATGTTTACATTCTCAGTAACTTTAGAAAGCTTAGGGAACATTAGTGAGATTGGAAGGATAAGGAGGGACACCACAAGGGATGCCTGTTTCTAAAGACATGTGGCAAAAGAAAAGTAAGATGTTTATGTTGCTGAAACAAAATTTTGGTATTGAGTAGAAAAATCAAATTGAGATTTGGCTATGAGAAACAGAATCCAATCTAAAGACTGTCTAGACTCATTATTACTTCCTTATGAACTTAACTTTGAATTATAATGAACACCTGAGAGAAAGGTAAATTCTTCTTCAGGCATACCTAAGACACAGAAGTTAGCTGCAGATTGAAGTGGGATAGTAAGAAAGAAAAATGAATTCTGAAAAAGAAAACTCCTCTGAAGGTTTTAGCAGATTCTGATCCAGCACCATAAAACTTCCCATGTGAAATCCAGAGCCTTGGCAAAAACACGTCTGCACGCTGAACACACCAAGTTGTCAATAAATGTCTGTACACTTCTCAGTAGGATCACAGGTTGGGCTAAACTAACCCAAATCTAAATCTAAGTAATTTCTGTGCCAAGTCTGTATACATTTCCTTCCTTTTGAAGGAAAAAATAAAACTAATTTCATTTGTTCTTCATTCATGTCAGGAACAAAGTGTCTATAAAAGCTAAACTCCCCACAAAAGTGTGCTTGTTCCATTTACCCGAGTGTCTTTTACATAAAAATAATCCTGTATCTCAGCTGGTAAAGTCTATTCTGATAAGGCAGGTAAATACATGTAACTATAAAGTCACCAAGTTTTCAGAGAATAATCCTTTCCTTATCCACTGGTAAAACAACCTGTAATTATTATACAGCTGAGAACAAAGATTTGTGCACAAAATCCCACTAAATAAAGCCTGATTTGATTGAATAAAACTTTTCACATCTGCACATTTCTAATACACCATGTGTGGCAACACAGTCTTTAAAATGTGGACCCACAAGCTGGTCAGACTTACGGCAAGGAACTTGGCTCGTCTGAATAGTCACATAACAGCCAAGAGAGGCCACCTTCTCTATTTATAGGAAATAAGATACTAAACTAGTAATGAATCACATTATCAGGCTTTTGAAATATCTCTAATCTGAATCATTAAAAACCTCACATTTGTTCAGACTCTACAGCTATGTGTCAAAGTATCTTAGAAAGCAGCTAATAAATATTAGCAACAATTTTTTATTATTGTAATTCAGACTCTGATAAGGTTTTTCTATCACACTTAACTTTCATGTGTCATCGCTTGGCTTTTCATAAGATGCTGGGATGGTGGACACCCATTTCTCATCTCACTTTTACTAACTAGGCAGACAATGGTGGGTGTTCTGAGAATGTGAACCAATTTTAGGACTAATACAAAAAACATTACTTTTGAAGTTTATCTCAGCTAAAACAAAGTATGGTGTCAAGTTAAACAGAAACTATCACTAGACTTCTTCAAAATGTTTTTGCTTCTTTGTACCACTTTGCCTTTCTCTGTTACCAGAGACAAAGAAGAGTTTGCTCTGTTTAGAAAAACAGAAGGATCCAATGATACTCTAAGGTTAGGTAATATATAACTGAATGCAGAGATTTGTGAGGTACAGAATTTACATTCTGACCAATAGGAAAGCAAATGAAAACATTTATACTGAGTCTAAGAGAAATTCCTGAGAGGGCCCTGTGGTTAGCAACTTCTTCCCCACTAAAAGTACTGAGAACAAGACTTTCTGTGACAAGGGATTTGGGGTTTTGACTGGTTTCTCATTTGAACAGAGCTGTGCTACTGAGGAATAATTCCCAATGCCCTGAGTCCTGAGTATGGTTTATCTTCAAAATGGAGGTGACTTGTCCATTTGTCTATCATACTTCGCCTTGGATCTTACCCCGTATTACATCTCTGGCACCACAAAGATTCCATCTGATATTACAGCTTCATCTCAAATAAAGGATGTTCAGTTCAGTTCAGTTGCTCAGTCGTGTCCAACTCTTTGTGACCCCATGGACTGCAGCATGCCAGGCCTCCCTGTCCATCAACAACTCCCAGAGTTTACTGAAACCCATGCCCATTGAGTCAGTGATGCCATCCAACCACCTCATCCTCTGCCATCCCCTTCTCCTCCCACCTTCAATCATTCTCAGCATCGGGGTCTTTTCAAATGAGTCAGTTCTTCACATCAGGAGGCCAAAGTATTAGAGTTTCAGCTTTAGCATCAGACCTTCCAATGAATATTCAGTAATGATTTCCTTTAGAATGGACTGGTTGGATCTCCTAGCTGTCTAAGGGACTCTCAAGAGTCTTCTCCAAGCATCAATTCTTTGACGTTCAGTTTTCTTTATAGTCCAACTCTCATAACCATACATGACTACTAGATAAACCATAGCTTTCACTAGATGGACCTTTGTTGGCAAAGTAATGTCTCTGCTTCTTAATATGCTGTCTAGGTTGGTCATAACTTTTCTTCCAAGGAGCAAGCGTCTTAATTTCTTGGCTGCAGTCACCATCTGCAGTAATTCTGGAGCCCCAAAAAATAAATTCTCTGTTTCCACTGTTTCCCCATCTATTTGCCATGAAGTGATAGGACCAGATGCCATGATCTTAGTTTTCTGAATGTTGAGTCTTAAGCCAGCTTTTTCACTCTCCTCTTTCAATTTCATTAAGAGGCTCTTTAGTTCTTCACTTTCTGTCATAAGGGTGGTGTCATCTGCATATCTGAGGTTATTGATATTTCTCCCGGCAATCCTGATTTCCAGCTTGTGCTTCCTCCAGCCCAGCATTTCTCATGATGTACTCTGCATGTAAGTTAAATAAGCAGGGTGACAATATACAGCCTTGACGTACTCCTTTTCTTATTTGGAACCAGTCTGTTGTTCCATGCCCACTTCTAAGTGTTGCTTCTTGACCTGCATACAGATTTCTCAGGAGGCAGGTCAGGTGGGCTAGTATTCCTATCTCTTCAGGAATTTTCCAGTTTGTTGTGATCCACACAAAGACTTTAGCATAGTCAATGAAGCAGGTTTTTTTTTTTTTAATTCTCTTGCTTTTTCTATGATCCAACAGATGTTGGCAATTTGATCTCTGGTTCCTCTGCCTTTTCTAAATCCAGGTTGAACATACTGTTCAACATACTGTTCATGGTTCACATACTGTTAAAGCCTGGATTAGAGAATTTTGAGCGTTACTTTGCTAGCATGTGAGAAGAGTGCAATTGTACAACAGCTTGAGCAAATAAATGATGACTACACCCTAATGTCATCCTCTCCCAGTCTTTCTATCTAGTTTCCACTTCTGACTTTCCCAAGTCCATTAACTGTGCCATTGTTCTTCTGGTCATAGATTTAAACCTTAGGGCCCCGCTTTCTCTCATCTCTTTTTCTAGCTCTGTTCCTATTCAATTTTACCTCTATCTGGCAAATTTGCCTGGGTTTTAGATTCTACCTAACACTGTAAATTCTGGCTACTAACTTAATTGTCCCACTCAGTTCTTTTCATTCATAACATGCTGCTACAAAGACACTGCCTTCTCCAGGAGAGCCTACTGATCTACTCGGGTTCTGGCTTTCAGTTTCTGCCTCTGTTATGATCCCAGTACCAACTCCCAAATATGTAACAGATCTGACAACTTGCTTCTGGTCCTTTACAAATTTCCTCCTCCTTCCTTCTTTTCAAAGATTCAAAGCTTAGTTATTTCCATGTTCAGCTTGGAAATCCTCCTTTTATAGCATGTCACTGCTAATTTATATCTGTAAATGTACTATAATTATAGTAGTCAATACTGAGTAAGTTTTTTTAAAAAAGGATATGCTGTATTCAATATTCTGTGATAAACCATAATGGAAAAGAATATGAAAAAGTACATATATATGGTAAAAATTAGCACAACATTCTAAATCAACTATACTTCAAAAAACAAAATACAAGGTATGAAAATGAATGTGGGATGAGCTACAATAAGCACAACTTAAAGAACACATGCTTTAGTTCCTTAGCATAAAGAGCACAAAGCCTGGTTTGTACCTGGTTGTCTCTATGGATAATATGATCGCCAAATTTCTGTATTTTTTTTATCAAATATCACAGCCAAGACAGCAAACTATGACAATGAAATGAGGGGACTGGCAGAAAACATCACCCTCCAAATTTGTAGGCTACATACATTTGGGGCCCAGTATCCACTTGAAGTTCATCTTCAGTTCCCCATGATATGGTGGACATTCTTAAGTGTTAGTCACTCAGTCGTGTCCAACTGTTTGTGACCCCATGTACTGTAGCCCACTCTTCAGGATCCTCTGTCCACGGGATTTTCCGGGCAAGAATACTGGAGTGGGTTGCCATTAGGTATGAACATTTCCAAAAGCCAGGCTGGTGATTTTGTGAGATGCCCCAAAAGCTACTGCTACTAATATAGAAGCAGATTTTCTTAGGGCAAACAATGGTTTACATTTTATATATATATATATTAGCTTGCACTGTTAATTTTACTTTTTACTTCCCCAGTTATCTAGTAACTGACATCACTTCTTATAGGTCTAAGCACACTCCTTAATGTCTAAAGCTCAATGGCTTACACATAGTACTTATAATATCACTTAAATAATTTAAAAAACCACAAGCATGTACCTTGGTAATGTTTTAATTTAAAAGATACAAATCTAAAAAAGAAAAAGAAAAAAATGCAAATCCAATAGTCTAATAGACTTAAGACATTTCAAACCCTGAATTGCTCATGGAGACCTGCTCCCCTTTAAGAACACATGAAGAGCTGACTTCTAGAATCTGATTATTTTGACCCTGGAAACAGTTTGAGATCAATATTTTAATTAGAGTTATAAATACACTGATGAACACACTAATTACCTGATGAATTTTCATTGCAGCCTTGCCAATCATTTCAATCATTATCCTTTCATTGAAATTATTTTTATTGGGATCAATTATGTCACATTTACATTTGTAAGAACTTTTAATTCAATTATATGTTTTAAGGCCCATATTAAACTTTGCCAACTGGAACCCCTGCTATTTTCATTTTTCCTTTGTGATCATTATTTCTGTCAAGTCCATATGGTGTACATCTAAGTCTGTGAGGTAGAGAATCTCAAGGAGGTAGAGGGTAAGAGAAGAAAGAGACACAAAGAAAGAAGCAAGCAGAGGAAAATGGACTGCAGCTGCTCTGGAGGTTAGACTTCAAAAGAATACAGTGCTACACAGTTAGTGTCAAAATATCCCTGGACTTTATCTTAAGAAGAAGAAGGTCTCTAAGGAATTATAGCACCAGCATGGTGAATGGACCAATTAAACTGCCCCCAAAATGATACTCCTGAAGTCTGCTTGATCATTGTAACGTGAATTTGTTGACGATGTGGATGGGACTTTTACATAGTTTTCACATCAAACTATCTGTTTCCGCTTCTCCATTACAGTGCTCCTCAAAGTGTAGTTTACAGACCCTGGGCAAGGTCCGTGATGTAAGAACTATTTTTAAAGTAGCAATAATAATAATAACACTTCTCTGTTGGCATCTGCCCTGATGAAGCAACTGTGGATAAAACTGCTGGCATGTTAGTAAGGATCAAGCAGCACTGATGTGTACTCGTATTCATTTTATTTTTCACCACCTCACATTCACAACGAAAAGTTTTCACTTTCAAGTAAGAATGTCCTTAATGAAAAAAAAAATAGCAATTTAATTAACTTTCAACCCTTGAGTACACATCTTTCTAATACTCTGTGTGATCTAATGGGCAGTATAAAAAAAGCACTCGGCTGTATACTGAACTATGATGAAAAAACATGTTATGACTGTTTGAGTAGCAAGCTAAAATCCCCACTCTTCCATGGAATACTATTTTTTTCTTGGAAGAACAAAGAACATACTACGCTTGTTCAGTCTTAGATATCTGGTAGACACTGGCCCCAAAATGGGTGAATTAAGACTGTTACTGCAAGGAAAACAGTTTGCCATCCTGTGGTAAACTGAGAAAAATACTGAGAAAAATTAGTATTTTCAAATGAAAATTAGAATTCTGGAACATTTGCATCCACCACCTTGACAACTTCTCAATACTTAGAAGCTTTTCTCATAATGGTGTGATATTAACAGATGTGAATTTTTTGATACTGTATGTTGAAATGTGCTAACCTTTGGAAGATCTGCACAATACAAAAATTTCCAAATGATCAATAAATCACACATGTGTAAAATCCACTTACTAAGACAGACCAATGGATTTTAATATAACAGAGTATAAAAAGTTCATTGAAATAGTTTCAGATTCTTCATTAAAACTAATCTTTAATAAGGAAATTATTACTTATAGGTTTTAGTGTAGTAACAAGGATTAATGTTCAGAATTATACAAAATCATTATTAAAAACTGCTTACTTTTCCAGATATATGACTCTATAAGGCCAGATTTTATTCATATACTTCTACCAAAACAACATATTGCAAAAGTTCTGATGTAGAAGCAATTATTAAACTAGATGTTAAAGGGATTTGTAAAACCATAAAGCAATGCTATTATTACTAAAATTTAAAAGTTATTCTTCATAACTATATACTATATATATTTACATATAAGATGTATAATATAAAAATTAAATTATTACTTAAAAATAAGTATTTAAAATTTTCCAAGTCATTATTTTTATTACCAAATTAATTTATTAATAAATTAAGTAAATTAATAAATATTGACAGATATAACCCAACATAAATAAGAGGTCTTTGGGTTTCTCAATTTTAATAAGTAAGGATGTCAGATGAAAAAGTTTGAGAACCTCTGCTGTCGCATGTTGAAAAATTCTTGGAGCAGCATTTCTTAGAGTGTTTTTCCCAGAACATCAAACTCATGATATGACTCATAGTAAAAGGGTTCCACTCTGGAATATGTTTGGAAAAGTTGGAGACTTATAACATATGTTATTCTTAGAGAGTTGCAAACCAGATTAGAAGTTCAGAGAGGTACAGCTGTACTGCATTTGTGACATCTTACGTAACCCAGTGTTTCTCTATGTTGTCTCAGGAAGTCTGTGAATGCAAAACATGCTGGTCACCTGATCTTGACGGAGGTGGTGCTGGCACCGTGGACATCTGTGGTAACTTACCTTCAAGCCGGACCACCAGTGGCACCTTGAGTTCCAGCTCCCGGCAGGCTTTGGTGATCCCGTTGGCAATGATGGCACAGTTGACAATTCCACCAAAAATATTGACTAGGATGGCTTCAACCTGAAATCAAAATGGGAAGGTGCTCATCAAAATGCTGACAGTCAACATTCCCTCAAGTAACTGGCTAAATAACAAAGATAATTAAAATAATGCTCTCTTTAAAAAAATAAAACAAAACACAATATAAAGACCAAGATGTTAAGAAAGTTAAAATTTAGTACTTAATTAATAAATATCACTAAATAACATTACCATATTAACCCAAATTATCTTATCAATCAGTTCTCCAAATTCAAAATGAATAAGCCACTTATTTCTTATATACTGTCTTCTGCTTTGTCTTATATTACTGTCTGGTACTGTTATTTTATAAGTAGTGTCATTTAAAATTTCATGTACTTACATCTTTTCTCTTTATGGTTTATACTTAATTTTTACCTGTCATGGTACCTCTTAAAATATTTCAAAACTAGTGACATTATTTGTTTTATGTTAATAGGTAAAAATTAAAATTTTTCTATGCCTCCTTAATACTTCTTTGATATGCCAGAGGTATATATTAATACTTAAAATTCACAGGTAGCTTAATAATCTTAGATAATGACCTTTTTAATTAAAAAAATACCCTCCCAATAAAGATACAAGTTTACACTACAAGTAAAGATATAGGAAAAGTCATGCTACTGACAAGAATTTTTCTGAAATGTAAATTTAAACCCATCATGTTAACCTGTTTGTACATATTCCATATTCAAAGGCACGTGGGCCCCAAAAAAAAAAAAAATTGTTCTTGCCCTGACTTGATAAATAGGTTTAAGAAAATCCTGCATAATTAACATGAAGAACGAGATAATGAAGAGAATTCATTACCTAGATTAATTGATAACACCCACAGATAATGGCTATTCATTAAGCTGGAGGCATCAAAATTCCAACAATGGAGTGACAATTAAATTCTGCCACACTAATTGCAAAGCATATATGTGTGTGCTGCATACCATTTTTAAATTCCATTTATTCCAATATGTTAAATTAACTACACAAAACATATGAGAAAAGAACACCTTACATTTGTTCAGCACTTAACTGCTTTAAAAGTGCCATTACATGAACTCTCATTTTTAATTTTGATACTCACAGTATGTACAGTAAGTACAGTGAGGATTAACCCTCTATACCAGATAAAGCCATTCAGAAAACCCACACAATGTGTCCCAATGTTACACAGCTAACAAGCAGCAGAGGTGAGGCTCCAAGTCAGCTTCTAGATGGCCTGCAGATACCCCATTCATGCCAGCTCCTAGAGCTAGAATCTTGGGTAAGGGACATACACTATCTTGAATACGGCTTTCTCACCTATGAAATGGGAATAATAGTACCTAGTCCATAAAGTTATTGAAAGGCCTAAATGAGATTAGACACATGACATGCTTATTACATGCCTATAAGGTACTTTATGGGACTTCCCTGGTGGCTCAGTGGTAAAACAATCCACCTGTGGTACTAGAAACACAGAAGACCCAGGTTCAGTCCCTGGGTCGGGAAGATCCCCTGGAGGAGGGCACGACAACCCACTCCACTATTATTGCCTGGAGAATTCCATGGACAGAGGAGCCTGGCAGGCTACAGTCTACAGGATCGCAATGAGTTGGACATGAAGCAACTGGGCATGCAAGGTACTTTATGGATATTTATACATGTGTTTACTGACGTAAGCAATGGTGAAAGTGGACAGGTTACCTAGACAGCATGTATAAGAAGGAAACCTTTCAGCAGACTGCAGCTATGTTGAATCTGAATGTAATAGAAAAATGAACTTATTAAAGTTCAGCAAAAAGGTAATGTTTTAAGAATAAAATAAATGAGCAATATTTTTCAAACCAATTAAGAGATTGGGGCTACTCCCAAAAAATAAATCTCCCATTACTATTCACAGCAGGCCGACTGGTAAGCAGAAGTTTGCTTTCTAATGATGGCTATTAAATGCTGTTAGTATTGAGGCTTGGTACAGCAGTGGTTTCCAAATAGCTGTGGGATGGAGAGAAGTTTGCCAGAACAATGGAAGAAAAATACACTTAAGAGCAATAATGACTCCACAGGGTCCAAGAGAGAAACTCAGGAACAGCTGAGGCTTACTCAGTTTCTGTAGAAGAACTAAGCTTTCTAGTAAAGTACACACTGGCCCATGTACATCTCTGCCATGATCCAACTCGTACATTCTTTAAGGATGAGTTCAGATGTCAACAAATTCTCAGTGAAGCTTTCCTGTGTCATCAAGTTACAGTGAATTATTCTATTTAATCCATCTAAAACCATAAAATCATTCTAGAGAGTAGTCACACCACATACCACAAACACATGTGAAGTCATTCACAGTGGCAGGAGTGGGAGACCAGAGGCAGGAAGATGCCTCTGGCCCTGTGATCCAGTTCAACTCAGTAGATGTATACCCTGGAGTCAGTATCAGATATGAGCTGTGATACTATCTGATACTGGTATTGCCTTATACAGTATAAGCACCTATGAATCTTTCACGTCAGTCTCTCACTGTGTTTAATCAGCATCTGACAAATAAAAACAGATACTCTTCATACAACAACTTGTACCTAAAAGTAAGTCAACCACTTCAACTGGTACTGAACGTTCAGAAAAGTCCTCTTTTCGAAAGATGAGGGAATAGGTGACTTTGTTAGGTGTGCTGAAAGAAGAACAGCTGTTCTCCAGTGTAGTGTATTTACTCCGCATCTCCATGCCCTAGGCACAACACTCAGGGCAGGCCGCCTCTGTACTCCTCTACAACAGGAGTTTTTTGTTTGTTTGTTTGTTTTAATAAGAAGCTAATGCAATCCATGACATAGTGCAATCACCTAATAAATAATAGTTTAAAGACTGGAATAAATTAATTTCTATAGACACTTAATGGTCATCTCCCTTATATTAGACACAACAGAGTTAAGTCCTTGGGATATGGAGATGAGTAAGGTGTCATCACTGTACTCAAAGAACAAAGACGAGTTTTAGAGTCAGACTAGTAACTGTCAACTGCAGTCCTGGCTCCATAACCTCATGGAGCTAAGACCAGGGCACCACAAGTGGTGCAGACTATTGTAGCAAGAGGGGCCTTTTGGAAGACGTGATGCTCCAGGTGACAAACAGAAAGAGAGAGCAGGAACTCAGGTAATAGAGGGCAGCCAGGATGAAGGCAGAGCTGTTACCCAAATTGGTTCACTCAGGACCTACAGGCTGAATGGGGAAATAACCTGAGAAAATGCAGGTGAGGTAAACTGGAAGTCACCAGCAGCCAAGGATGGGAACTTGGTTCTTTTGGCTTATTCCTTTCTTTCCCAGAGCTGGGTGAAGGCAAGCCTTGCAAGTCTCCCTTGGGGTGGAAAGGGGAGTGATGGGAAAGAGTGAGTACATGAGCAAATGTAAGATGAAAAATATAGAGCAACCATGTGAGAGCATGAGAGACACTAAGAAAGACCACCAGTGAGAGAGAGAGCATGACAGAATGTGTATGTGAAAGAGAAGGAGAGAAAGAGTGTGGGTGATACTAACAAAGCAGTTAAGATGTTTACAAGAAGAAAAGCAAGACACAGAACTGAACAGGCCACTTAGCTCAGGGACATGGGGTTGTTTGGGAAACATGGTGTACCACGGGCACCACGATGAAATCACCACAAGGGTGATGGAAAGACCCCACACCACCAGAGATGATGTGGTTATCTCCTCCTACAAACTAATTTTCTGTAGTCAAGCACTTTAATGGAAATCTGATTTAAGCTTTCACTTTGGGCTAATTTCTATAATTAACTACTATAATCTGCAATCTCAAACTGAGAATGAAATTAAGACAGTTTGAAAATGAAAGCCTTGTGACATCATCATCATTATTATTTGGCATTTATAAAGCATGTCAAATATGCAATGTGTGCCTCACGTGATCATTTATTATTATAACCCCTAGCTGCTGCTCCATGACAATACCAACACAAACTTTTAATAATCTTTTTTCTCCTCTGGCAAAGGGAATGTTTTTAAAAGTTGGCACTGGGCCTATTCACAAATTCGAAACTCTCCCAAAGATTCCTAAGTGCTTTCAGGAGTAGGCTTTTCTAAATTCTCGGGTGAGGATTACAAGGGTTGCTATTTACTGTTTCACAAAAGTAAAGATCATCTAGCGAGGAGGTTATGGTGTCAGATCCACTGCACAGGTCCCTGGACCACGGACAGCCACTGCCAAGGAGGGGTCTGTAGCAGCTGTTGGCTGCTCTGCAGGCGGCCGGGCAGTGCAACTGCAGGTTTTTCAAATGTTTGTGTGTGTTTGGCTTTGCAAAATACACTCCAGCTGCAGATTTTAATCCACAATCAAAGGTAAAGAATGAACTTCAAAAGAAGAAAAGCTACAGTTTGGTATTTAACACGTTCTTCTCAACCGGAAAACAAACAAAAATCACAACTAAAACCCTTTTGGGGGATGTAATCATTTTGAGAATTGAACACTGGGGCTTCGCTGGTGGCTCAGTGGTGAAGAACCCGCCTGCCAACATAGGATATGCAGGTTCAATCCCTGGGTCAGGAAGATCCCCTGGAGAAGGAAATGGCAACCCAGTGCAGTATTTTTGCCTGGGAAATCCCACAGACAGAGAAGCCTGATGGGCTACCATCCATGGGGTTGTGGAAGGGTGGGACACAACTTGGCGACTAAATAACAATGAACACTAGGGAACCTCAGTCAGATAAGTTCACACACACAGAAATTCTTTGACATAATTTTAGGTAAGTCCTATCCTTTAGAATTTGGCCTCAAAGGCAGATAACAGCAAAAGATATGTACAGTATATACAGATCAGTCCAGTTCAGTTGCTCAGTCTTGTCTGATTCTTTGTGATCCCATGCACTGCAGCACACCAGGCTTCCCTGTCCATCACCAAATCCCACAGCTTGCTCAAACTCATGTCCATCAAGTCGATGAGTCGGTGATGCCATCCAATTATCTCATCCTCTGTGGTCCCCTTCTCCTCCTGCCTTCAATCTTTCCCAGCATCAGGGTCTTTTCCAATGAGTCAGTTCTTTGCATCAGGTGGCCAAAGTACTGGAGTTTCAGCTTTAGCATCAGTCCTTCCAATGAATATTCAGGCCTGATTCCTTTAGGATTGACTGTTTGACAGCATAGTGTAAATTTCAGAGAAATTGTGAACTCTTTGCAACTATTTATAAAATTTTGTTAGAATGTACACTTTCCCCAGGAAAGTGTTCAAAATCTTTAAGAATCAAAATATTAATAATCATCTCAAATACAGCAATAGCTAGCGTTTACTAAGTATTTAAGGGCTTCCTTGGTGGCTCAGTGCAAAGAATCCAGCTGCCAATGCAGGAGATGCAGGTTTGATCCTTGGCTTGGGAAGATCCCCTGGAGAAGGAAATGTCAACCTACTCCAGTATTCTTGCCTGGGAAATCCCATGCACAGTGGAGTATGGTGGGCTATAGTCCATGGGGTCTTGAAAGACTCAGACATGATTTAGCAACCAAAACAGCAATTAGGCATTTAGCAGGTCACAGTAGGCAGTATTCTATTTTACATATATTAACACACTAAACACATAAGTAGTATACGAGATGGATACAGTTTTTATCCTCATTCTACAGATAAAAAAACTGAGAGTACCAAAGTTCTGGAGAATCACTGGAGCTGCACCTTTACTGTCAAATGTCTTTTGGAGCCAGTAAACCTACTGAAGTCCCACAATATATACTATGGTTAGTATTGTCTCATTCATTATCAGATCTGATTCTGCCATAAACATATGAGGTAAATATTATCTATCACATTTTACATATGAGAAAAGTGAGGCTCAGAGAGATAAAGTGACTTGTACCAAATTATGCACCCACTATGTTATCAGAATCAAAACTTCAGTTGTTTTTTCTTTAAGATTATCCTGGCTCCTTTTAATGAAAGGTAAGTATTCACAGACTGCTGAATGAAAAGTATATTCTTGAGAGTCTGTTCTGTGCTAGGCACTCTTTTAACCATAAAGTGTGGTCGGCAGCTAGTTCAACAAGAAATATTTTTATACAACAGACCAGAAATATTCTACATGTATATATTAAATTATAAATGCTGATTATCAGTCATGAAGGCGAGGCAGACTGGGTACTCTGAGATCACAGGACAGGTTCCTGTTACACTGCATGCTGAGGGAGGGCCTCATGCAGGCAGTGAGATTTAGCACAGTATCTGAAGGACACTCTAGAAGAGGCCAGGTAGATTACGAGAGTAATGAGGAGTAAGTACTTCAAGACCAGAGAACACTATGGGCAAAGGTCAAGGGGGCAGGACAGAACTTGATGCCTTTGAAAAACTGAACAGAACCTGGAGGAGTATCAGGAGGCTGGGACTTCCAATGTGAACTGCTGGGAAACGAGATGGACTACAGCAGCAGGAACCAAATCAGAGTCTTACAGAGCAAATATCATGAGTTTTGAAAAGCCTTCCATCTCCATATATCTATGCAGACTTCAGGGAGGTTGGGAAGGGAACTATCATTATTCAGCATCCACAGTGCACTCACATTAAGTTTATAAGATGGGTTTAGAACCTCTATTTCATGGATAGACTGAGGTTATGAGTTTAGGGTCTCTTAGCTACTAAGAAGTCACAGTATCAATGAGGCTCTTTCTCACCACATCACATGCAGAGCTGTCTGCAACAGCTGGGTGATCTTGGCGGCACTGCTGACATACACCAGGGGTTAGCACGCCTGTTCTCGTAAGGACTAGTAAGGTGTGTGTGCTCAGCTGTGTCTGACTCTGTGCGACCCCATGGACTACAGCCCACCAAGCTCCTCTGTCCATGGGATTTCCAGGAAAGAATACTGGAGTGGGCTGCCATTTTGTTATCCAGGGGATCTTCCCAAGTCAGGGATCAAACCTGTCTCCGGCACTGGCAGGTGGATTCTTTACATACACTATGGACGCCTGGGATAAGGGCTGCTGCTGCTGCTAAGTCACTTCAGTCGTCTCCTACTCTGTGCGACCCCACAGATGGCAGCCCACCATCCCTGGGGTTCTCCAGGCAAGAACACTGGAGTGGGTTGCCGCTGCCTTCTCCAGGATAAGGGCTAGTTAGTAAATATTTGAGGGCCAGGCTCTGTCTCAGTTACTCAAGCCTGCTGTTGAAGCACTGAAGCAGTCCTAGACAATATGTAAATAAATAAGCTACTATGTTTCCATAAAACTTAATTCACAAAAAACAAATCTGGGAGGCCAGATTTGGCCCATGGCTCATAGCTTGCCACCCCTTGAAACAGACACAATTTGATTGATGGTTATTCTCAGATTCACTGCAACCACCTCTCCTTTTTTTTTTTAATCATATTGTATTTCTCTGAGAGTGACTTTTCAGAGTTTAACATCTCTTCCTTTGTTGGACCATTTTCTTGTTCTCATCAACAGCATTAATGCACCTAGGCTGTAGCAATGGATAATTAAATAAATGTATCCACTCCAACATCAGTATCAGTCATCTGAAACAAACTTCTACCTTTAACAAGTTCATAAAATGAACTGAATGCCTTTGTTCTTTTTCTCTTCCTGACACTGGCTGGAAGCAACAAACAGAAAGACTTCAGCAATAAGCCATCCATTTCGCAACGATTACTGCAGACAGTTAAATACTATACTGCATTCAGAACACACTGCAGTGTATACATTAAGCATAGTGAGCACCACCGCTGGGTACCGTCTGCTCCTTCCAGTTCACACGGCTAACTCAGTCCCAGGGCAGTAAGCACTGCTGATAAAAATCAAGCAAGCGTGTTTACATTAGAGAAGATAAGGACTTTCTTTTAATCAAAACTTATTTTAATTCTGAATGTTGTTGCTCTTGTTTAAGCATCTGTTTTTCTCGAACTGTTTTTCTCTCTTTTCCTTGTTGTTTTTATTTTCCTGCTGAATTCTAATCATGTCTTCTAATCCATTGGCAGCCAAAGAAGGAAAATAAATGATGAAGGAAATTAGATGCAGCTTGGATAATTGATGTTTGTATGCCTGGCTTTAATAAAAACACTCTGCTAAATTAGAGAGGAGTCTAAATGGATTCAGTCAATAGGGAAGTGATTCAGGTGAGGCATTCAATCCTGGGATTTGTTGTAATCTTACAAATAAGCCAACAGATCAGTTCAATTGGGACCAGATCTGCCTTTTGCTCAAATCTGAGTGAGCTTCCACAGCTTGCTGTTTTACTTTTGATTTGTTCCTTAAGTTTGATATTATTTTCTCTTGTACAAAATCAAGCTCCAGGATCCTTGGGTTAAAGTAAATAATGTCCAAACTTATACATGACATGAGAACAACAGTATTTCTTGTTGTTCTCTGCCCTTTTAGTTTCTTCTAAAAGAAAAATACTATGAGTGAGTAAACAACCGGCCTGAAGAGCTCAGAATTTAAAGTAAACATTTTAATCCCAAACAACATTTCAGCATTTTTAAGTGATCAAGATAAATATCTGACCATTCTCCCCTCCAATTTTGGAGTATCCATCCGTTATCCCAAAACTGATAGCATGGAAATGACATCTGATAGAGGAGTAATGCTTGGTTGGAAAGTGAAGTTTCCCTTAAGCTTAACCTCTAAGATCACCCAGGATGAAAGAAGGAAAATGTGTCTAAATCATCCTGTTCCATTTACTTACTCCTGAATTCTTCACCACACGTGTATCTTGTGAGCTGCTCCTCACTAGGATAAGTAAAATGGTATGGAGGCTCAGCATTTATTGCATGTTAATTTTCCCAGGTACTAAAAGAGATGCACTACAACCTTCCCTGGCATGTAAGTTGAGACTCAAGGAGCTTAAATAAGTTGTCCAAGGGCACATGGCATTTAAGCATTGCAGTAAGGATTTGGACCAAGTCAGTCTTACTTCAAAGTCCATGGTGTTTCCACTCCTTTCAACAGTCTTTCTATAACCAGTCACTTTCATGATTAATCAAGAATCCCAGTTCTATTTTTATCTTATTTCCAAGTTTCAAGGACAGTCTTGAGTTCTAAATTCTGATGGCCAACTATTCCTTGCTTTCAAATCTCACTTAATCTCAATTAAAACGGATCAGAGTAAGATATCTTTTATAGTTTCACGGACCAGAGGTTTTGGTTCTTCACAACCCAACATGTTCCCTGCTTACTGATAAAAGAGTTGTCCAGAGTTTGTGGTTTGCAATCCCTACTTAGGACTGCAGAGGGGTCATAATGTTTTGGAATGAGTTCAAAACCCACAGTCCCTCCTGAACTGGGGTAGATATCCCTATAAGACTCCTCTCTGTACACTGGTAAGCCATCCTTTTCCCCTTTCTGATGCACTGAAATGTATCCCTTTGCTAATAGTATTATTTCTATTTTTATGACCAAGAATATTCTGAGAGACACATGCCATTAGAGACATCACTGTGGACACAGATTTTAAGTGGTAACTACATTTTATCAGTAAGCAGGGAACATGTTGGGTTGTGAAGAACCAAAACCTCTGGTCCGTGAAACTATAAAAGATATCTTACTCTGATCCGTTTTAATTGAGATTAAGTGAGATTTGAAAGCAAGGAATAGTTGGCCATCAGAATTTAGAACTCAAGACTGTCCTTGAAACTTGGAAATAAGATAAAAATAGAACTGGGATTCTTGATTAATCATGAAAGTGACTGGTTATAGAAAGACTGTTGAAAGGGACTATTCATTTGAGGGACTATTCAAAGTGCTGCATTGAGACTAATGATGGAGCCACGTCCTGGTTTAGAGAGATCTGTGACCTATTCAGAGAGATTTCTGCTATGGCAGTGGGGGAAAGAGGCACAATAAGTGTGTTAGAGATATGTCTCCCTAACTTCACAGTTAGTTACCTAATGCATATTTTGATAATTAGCACTTAAAGATTTAGTCTGTCAAAATGTTCTCTTTTAATGGCTTTTAATCAATACAAAGAAAATAATCAGACAATCAGAAAATCCAATTCAGATTCAGATTCAAATCAATTCACTCACAATCTCATTAACTGTGCATGTTTAGATACATTAATTAAAAAAAAATTTGAATATGGACTTCCAGCACTAGAGAGGACCAAGGCACCTTCCATTATGAATACTGGTTTAACAAGTTAAAAGATACTCTGCATACTGAGCCTATATAAACTATAAAGCCATTCTTGCTCCCAGGGCAAGTACCTTAAGTCAAAGCGCTCTAGTGTGGTCTATAAAACATTAGGCTTATGTAATGCTTCATGAAAAAACAATGATCTGGTCAAATACTATGGATTCACTCTTACGAAAGCTTTAGCAGAGAATGTGTGTTCTAACTTAGAATACCCAACTTCAGTCATTTATTGCGCAAGTGTCACAGGGTTGAAAATTTGATCCCCAGAAAACTGTCAAGGAAAGTATTCAGGAGCTGGTATATTGGGGTGTTAGGTGGCATAGGAATTTAGGGTCCTTCTCCCCAAAGATGCTAATTATTGTACTATTTAGATCATATTTGCATTAATCTGCAAAACTGGAAGGTTTTTATAATTAAGAACAGCAACCATGATTACTTTGGCCAGTCCAAGGGTGGGACACAAATGCTTTCCCAGTTGCCAGTAAACATAGTGGTGGTAGTGAAGTCAACTATTAACAGGATTTTCAGGAGAAGGAAAAATCTAAAGATGGAAATACTGGTTGTCATATAAGCAGGCACAGGAGACAAGTTAAAAGGACCAAAGAACACAGAGATTCGAGGGAATAGCACAGTCAGACATTTTTTATCTTTTTACAGAGACA
This sequence comes from Dama dama, assembly GCF_033118175.1. Classification (NCBI taxonomy): domain Eukaryota; kingdom Metazoa; phylum Chordata; class Mammalia; order Artiodactyla; family Cervidae; genus Dama; species Dama dama. The sequence goes on along the minus strand of NC_083704.1, from coordinate 38,850,557 downwards.
TTTTACAAATCCTTTTGAACTGAGAATCAGAACCATCACCAGGATAACAAAAACCACTTGAACATTTAGAATGGCAAATGTAAGGTTCTTTTTCAGAGTCCTGCATTTAAAATAGCTCTTGAAAAAACTACTATGATGTGTAATTTGGCAACAGAGCCATTTGAAACTAAAAGGAAAAAAAAAAAAAAAACAGAGCAAGGAGATTTTGGTCCTATGATTTTACCAATGAACCTTCAAAAGACTTAAGGGAAGAGAGTGAGTGAGCTCACTTAAGAAGTACGCTATTAAAATGGACTGTTAAGAAATATTTTGGTTACAAAACTGCCTTCCCAGCTTAACAGATAATTGCTTTCGAGGCAGGATGCTCACTGCTCATAATGCAATACCTATTTTTTATTTGTAATGGAAGCTATATTGATGCAGATTAAGAATAGTTATTGGCACATTCTTTCTGAGCAGTATTTTGCCAATCATCTCAAACTTATGTCATATTGATAAATGTGAATATGTATACTCCATCATCATTAGTTGGAGAGTTAATATAGAGAACACCCATAAAATTGGCAACTTGGTGAAGGACTCATTTATTAATCTATAAACAGGATGTCTCTCCATCTACTGTTGAACATAATCATCTCCACAGGGTAACTATTCCTACAGAAAAGGGAAAAAAATGCTTCTATGGGTGATTTCTTTGCTTTTATTCATGACTGACATAATTAAAGAAAAAAAAGTTAGCTATGCAGACAGAGCCAAAACTTAGGACCACACAGATTCGCACTTCACACCACAGAGAAATGAAGATAAATTTAGTTAATAGCAAAACCCACTGTTTCTGTAAATAACAAGTCTATGTAAGATGAAGGTGGCATATAATGATTCTGTGATGCCTCATACATCTGTTCAAACCTACTTGATCATTTAGTTTTCTGGAAAAACAAAGAGCTGACAAACATTCTTATCAAAAACCCTTAATGGAAAAATAGGTGACTAGGAAAAGTAGTAAGGTAAGTTTCCAGTTAAAATCTCAATAAGTGACCAGCTGTTTATTATACACTAAAATTCATGTTTAAATTGTTTTAAATAATATAATTTTAAAAACATATACATGTTTCTTTTTATAACAGATCTCATCAGTATATTTGTGAAAATCAGTTTACTGCCAAGTTTCTTTGTAAGAACAAGTTTCCAATTCATTTCCTAAAATCCTACCCTTTATCCATCCAGTAAAATGGCCTCCAACACCAAATCTTACACTCAGAATCTTAATCTCCAAAACTGTCACTGAAGATAATATACTTTGGCATCAAAAACTTTAATTTCAGGTCAATCAATTTGGGCAAAACATATAAGTCAACAAAAACTCCAAAAAAGGTACCAATTAAAACATCTGTAATTATTAAAAATCAATATCCCATTTGAAATAGGGCTCTTCTGAAATGTCTGGGTAGGACGGGTGCCTAGTAATACTTAAACTCAGGAAAAGAGGAAAATCTACTGTCATCAAAAATTATGCTCTGCTGTAGACCATATTTTAAAATTGCTGATTTCACTGTCTGACCTCACTGTAATCTGTTGTGTGGAAGCCTGATTTGTTTATTTAGCTGTTCAGCAAATGTCAGAATACCATGTCCGGAGCAAATTAGACACTACACTGGCAAAGCACTCCCCACAGCCTGAAAAGAAAGAAATTTAACCAAACTCTTTGCATCTCAATGTCTAAATCACTGATTTGCCACACCCTCTGCCATCTCTGGTTAACCTTTTGTAGACCTCAGTGAATTTCTCCAGTTGTTGACAAAAGGATTCAGAATATTCTACCTGAAGCACATACTCAACAGTCAAAGGACATCCCTTGGGATGTATCCAGGCTGTAAATCTGCACTCCCACCCTGCTCCTCTGGGTCCTAGAAGTTTGACTCCAGGGGCTAAATCAATGGACTCCTTTCTCTGTTGGCACTGGGAAGTCTTGGCAGGAGGAGAGGGTAATCGAAGTGTTTCTACTCATTCAGGCCCCTCCCAGAGAGGCTGTCTTGAGTGGCTGGGTCCCTCCACAAAAGGTCTCTGATCATGTCAAGAAAGTCTTCATCTCAGACTTGCCCCAGGTTTTCATACTCTCTCTTATGGTTTTCGTACCCTCTATCCACACTCTTTCTCAATGTCTCTGTAAATAAACTGTGAGTCATTAATTCCTAGCAAGACTTATAAGAACATCTTATTTTGACCAACTCAGTTTGAATTTGAGAAAATCCTTTTGAGGCTGAAACTTCCAAAACTGGAAGCTTAATTTTTGTATAGTTTTCCTCTATAACATCTTCTATGGACATGACTTAAACAATTAAATAATAGAAAAATATCTGAACACTCTCAGTTTAAGCCATTTAATGAATATTTTCAAACGTTTTCTCTTGCTCTTCCTGGGAGATGGCTAATACCTAAAAATCTGAGATTACTGCTCATTAACTGTCTGAATCTACACTCAAGGTAAAGGCAGGAAAAGGAAAACAAGCCAAAAGCTTTGTTATTTTGGGTCCCGTCCATTATAAATGACAAATGATAGCCTGCAGGTGAAAACGAACTTCTCAGCACTGAAATGGCTTCATCTGGTTTATTAGCTGCAAATAAAAACTAAGGAAGACACGTCTAGAAGGTGACTTGCAATTCTTATTTTCAGCATAATGAAAGATAGGTTCAGTAAGTCTGAATCCCCATGCAGCCTCCCAGTCTGTCTAAAGGAACACAAGTGGCAGGGAGACAAACCAGAAAAGATGGTTAAAAAGTAAAAATGTAGGTCTGCAGCCTTAGCCAAAAGATAATGTTTAACTTCCACGAAACTCCAATGACCCAGTTGCAAGTAGTGGCTTCACATTTATCCCAAAAGTTACTTTATTCTTTTTTTATCAAGTAAATATACTGTGCCATTGAGCAATTAATAGTCTACAATAAAATGCACCCCAAGGGAGTAGGTATAGGATAGCTTTACAAAAAAGAAAAAATATATAGGGAAGGAACAGTAGTTCTCAAATCACACAAGATCCATGTAGCTTTTTAGGAAGTGAACAGCACCTGGAAAGGCCAGACATGCATGCTTATTACCCAAATCCACACAATTTAGATAAGCATTTGCTTTCCTGATAGTGCTTGCTTTTCTCTACCGTAAACCTGTAACTACTCTCTATTCTATGAAACATCTGAACAGAAGTCCCTTTGTTTGTGAAAGCCCACCTCACTCATCTCACACAGTCCCTCGGCACATTTATTTCTTGAAGTGTTATTTTCCTGTGTGCTAGATCCAAAGGGTAGTCTTAAATCTGGTTAACAACTATTAACGCTGTATCCAAGTGGAAGCAGCTCCTTGGATAGGCAGATACACTTTTTTTTAATGCCTTGAAGTACCTCTTTTAAAATTTCTTTTTATTTTTAAGATTACCTTGAAACAAAAAAATCACATCCCAGTTTTCAGTCCAGAAACCCTGAGACAGTCTTCCGAGTAGCTCAAGACTAGTTAAGGCCATCTCCCATCTCTTGTGTGCCCACAGTAAGCTAACACTTCTGCCTCACAGTGTGACCTGTAAGGTTTCCTTTCATACCATGTCATCTAGTTCTCCAAAGTTATTATCAGCAAGCTGGGACAACCATAATGTCTGCCAGGCAGGTGTGAGATCAGGAATTCCAGTTCCTGTGTGTGAGAACAGGCAGGTATGAGAACAGGAATTTTATGCTGTAGTTCCAAATGGCTGTCTTCATAGATGCAAAAGGTACAAAAAGTTCAATCAATTTCATGATGAAATCTACTTCAAACCCCTGACAAATCTGACTGTGCTGCTTAACAGACTCTCAAAAAGTATTATAATATATGATATAGTGTTACAATAAGTTAAAGCAAGAGCAATATGAAATATAATTGTGACAGGTAACCACTAGAGGCCAGTGTAATTCAACATGGAGAAGGAATTTATAATCAATCCCTGTGGAAAAACTAACATTATTTCTCCCACTTAAAAGTGGAGCTCTTGTGAATTGAAGAGAAAAACGATGAAGAAAGCTTTTTTTAATTCTCTGAAGAGGAAATTTCAAAGGATAAGATAGTAAAGAAAATATGACTCATGAAAAATTAGGCAAAGAGAATTCCTGTCTCCAGAAAAAAAAAAAAATAGTATTTCTATTTAATGTCTGACGTTTCACAATGTAAGCACAAATTTTCAACCTACTTGGCTTAATTGTAAGCTTTTCCATAAATGTTTCATTTGGCACTGGCATTAGAAATAATTAAAGATCTTGAATACCTAGAAAGTGCCATGGTAATCTCATTTTGAGGGCAATCATCATGCTAGCTGCCCAGACAAAGCCAAGGGTTTTGAGAAGGGGTGGAAAAACTGTACATTTGCAATTTCCTTCCCTTAAAGAATTTTATTCAGAACAAGTACCTAAAGGTTCCTTCTCAGACATGGAATAATTCACATAAATTCATCTAGCGCTCCATTCATACTAAATAATACATTTCTTAATAATGGTGCTACATGATGCTTACAATACTCTTTTAGCAAGGAACTTGAACTAGGCTCTCAAAACTAAAATTAGGAGTAGAAACGAGAATCTGATTGTTTAATAAAGCTTAGACAATAACAGATGGTAGGATCCCATGTAGGAGATTTTACTTTTTAAGAGAGAAGATGAAACAGTCTAACACACAATCCACAGACAAGTACTGTTCTCCTCTCCTCCAGCAGGAAAAGGCACCTTACAGAATGTGGACATGCCAAAGAGATTAATGAACCATAAAACCTCAGAGGCGGATAGGACCTGAGAGGTCGGCCAACAGCAGCTTGAACATTTTCAAAGACAGGGAGCTTCTACTTTTGCAAGGTGGCCCATTCTACTGTCTTGGTTGTAAATGTTTGAAAATAATTCTTTAATCTTCACACTGAGAGAACTCATCCAACACACAACAATATGTTGCTTTGGTTCCTGAGGTCAAAAAGAGGAGGCAAGATACAAAGATGAACAACATATGATCCTGACTTCAAGGTGCTGTAAAATTCCACCCATGAGGTTCTGATCCTCACTTCTGACCCATAAGTACTGGCTCTATCAGTTACAAGCTATGTGAATTAGTTACTTTCATTGGACATCAGTTTTCTCAACTGTAAAACGAGGATGATAATAATACTCGCTTTGCAGGGTTGATGCCAGGATTAAATGAGATAATTCAAGTAAAACACAAAGCCTAATGTCTTGAAAATAGGTACTCAGTAATTTCCACCACTGCTAGGTAGTCGACAAATAAGTCATTCAGCCTTTACCAAACTCCCATGAGGGATGACTTATTACCCTTATTTTTAGAGACAGAAGAACTGGGGATCAGGAGAATGGTGACTAGCTTGCAACACTCAGCAGCTAGTTCATGGTCGGATAGGGTTTCAACATGCGCTGATCTTACTATGAGAGTTTTCACTGCTACACAGAGCTGCTTCCATGAAATATATGCTTGTCATCACAAATACAGAAGAACATTTGGGGAAATGTGATGGGGTAGAAAAAGGAAAATGGAATTGGATTTAGTTCAAAAAGACTTACAGCCCAATTAAGGTCAGGCATTAATGTAACTGGGGCACTCTATCTACAAAGCATGCAAAACCATGGACTGCTCTTACTGAAATGATCTTCTTTTCAAACACTGCATTGTATCATAAATGGCAGTAAATGAAGAAGATAACAATCTACAACAATGTTTTCCAAAATAAATTAGACTGTCCATAGGCAAATTATCTAAAGTTTTCACCTCTGGCTTCAGGAGAAGTGATAGAATTAAAAAAGAAGGTGGGGGAGATATTATTAAGCATGAGTGCAGAACAGGATAGGAAATAGTAAAATATTTTCCTGTTATTGACTTAAATCCATGCACCACAAACTAAAATTACTGACCTTTCTTAGTAAACGTCTTCATAAGGGGAACCTCAAGAGTACCCCACCCAGTCTACTACTGTGCTACAACATGACATACATACATGCTAAAGATTTCTTTCTAGGTTAAAAAATCCTACTATGGGCAGGTTGCTTTAGTAAAAATTAAACTAGCAAAGACATACACACATATATATGCTTGTTGTGTGTTCCAGCTAGAGATTAATGAGAAAAATGGTTATCATTTTGTCCTGTTCCATTGCGGTAACCCAGATTTCACCTTAAGGCATATATAAGTTTTGTCAATAACCAGGTAAATAAAGAATATTAAGAATAGTTAACTTTTAAGCACATCATACGTATTAGGTTCTTTTATCCTCATAAAAAGTTCAGGTGTGGACCCTGGAGGAGGAGGATGTTACCAACTTGCCCCAGATCCTACAGCTGCTTAATATCCTGAATAGCTGAAATTTCAATCTGAGATGGGAACACCAGACCACCTGACCTGCCTCTTGAGAAACCTGTATGCAGGTCAGGAAGCAACAGTTAGAACTGGACATGGAACAACAGACTGGTTCCAAATAGGAAAAGGAGTACATCAAGGTTGTATACTGTCACCCTGCTTACTTAACTTACATGCAGAGTACATCATGAGAAATGCTGGGCTGGAGGAAGCACAAGCTGGAATCAAGATTGCTGGGAGAAATATCAATAACCTCAGATATGCAGATGACACCACCCTTATGGCAGAAAGTGAAGAAGAACTAAACAGCCTCTTGATGAAATTGAAAGAGGAGAGTGAAAAAGCTGGCTTAAAGCTCAAAATTCAGAAAACTAAGATCATGGCATCTGGTCCCATCACTTCATGGCAAATAGATGGCTCACTTTATTTTTCTGGGCTCCAAAATCACTGCAGATGGTGATTGCAGCCATGAAATTAAAAGATACTTATTTACTCCTTGGAAGGAAAGCTATGACCAACCCAGACAGTATATTAAAAAGCAGAGATATTCCTTTGCCAACAAAGGTCCATCTAGTCCGGCTATGGTTTTTCCAGTGGTCATGTACGGATGTGAGAGTTGGACTATAAAGAAGGCTGAGTGCCAAAGAATTGATGCTTTTGAACTGTGGTGTTGGAGAAGACTCTTGAGAGTCCCTTGGACTGCAAGGAGATCCAACCAGTCCATCCTAAAGCAGATCAGTCCTGGGTGTTCATTGGAAGGACTGATGTTGAAGCTGAAATTCCAATACTTTGGCCACCTCACGCAAAGAGTTGACTCATTTGAAAAGACTCTGATGCTGGGAAAGACTGAGGGCAGGAGGAGGAGCGGACAACAGAGGATGAGAGGATTGAATGGCATCACCGACTCAATGGACATGGGTTTGGGTAGACTCTGGCAGTTGGTGATGGACAGGGAGGACTGGTGTGCTGTGGTTCATGGGGTAGCAAAGAGTCAGACACAACTGAGCGACTGAATTGAACTGAACTGAACCTGACCATAAGCCCTAAACTCTTATTCAGCATGGCGCACAATCTATCACATTCAGAGACCCACTGTCCTGCCACCTGGAGAGTACACTGAACTTCTCTACCATAGTGCAATATGACCCCAGAAACATGCTAAAACAAAGTCTTTTTATATATCCTTATGTTATCCTTCTTCAGTAAAAAGCAAACAAGCAAAGAAGCAAACATATAAAACATTCCACTACTAGTCAGGTGGGAGGCTTGGGTCTTTATTCTGCCCTAAATTAAGTACGGGGTCTTGGAAACATCTCTTTATCTCTCATGACCTCAACTGCATCATCCTTTCAGGAAATCCTGGAGAAACATCCCTGCACGAATGTACTGAATGTATGATCAAGCCCATGTGCCAGTCATGGTGAACACACCCAGCACAAGGCTGTTTTGCTTTCACTGCTGTGATAGGTTTATGAAACTTTTAATACTACAAAAGGAGAGGTGATAAAGCAATATTCACTGGGTGAACAGGGATTAGAAACTCAATGTGCTGTTATCTATTATTACATACCTAGGTCAACTTTGGTGTTTATGGATAAATGAAGATTGATAAAAAGAAATGCAAATTTAAAGAGTTTAATTAGAGTACAGAGACACTGTCAGAACTCAATTGCATCTTTTGGCATAAACTGGACTGGAAAATAATTAAAATGAGTTATGTTGAGAGCTGAATATTTCAATGAGAAGTATTTCTAATTCTGAGAATTAAAAGCACTCAAGATTTGTACATTAATCTGTCTAAATGTATGTAATTTTCTTCAAGGTAGGAAGTTTATTAAAAGGAGGCAAGTAAATGCAAAACAAAGTTTTCTCAGTTCCACCTGACTCTCAGAAACTAAGCTTCAAAATTCATTTTTCCCCCTAGACATCCTTGGAGAACATTAAAGAATGACAGGGATATTAAAAGAAATAACATTCAACAAAAATTTGCTAAGATTCTACAATGTTGAGATGTGGGGACAGAGCAAGTTGGTGACCAAAAAAGTCATAGTCTTCGCCTTTACTGATTTTATAACCCAGTGGGTTTTCAGAGGGCAAAAAAGAGATTTCAAAGGCACAGCTCAGGGACTGGGGGCAGGAGGAGAAGGGGACGACAGAGGATGAGATGGCTGGATGGCATCACCGACTTGATGGGCATGAGTCTGAGTAAGCTCTGGGAGTTGGTGATGGACAAGGAGGCCTGGCGTGCTGCGATTCATGGGGTTGCAAAGAGTCGGACACGACTGAGCGACTGAACTGAACTGAAAGGCACAGCTCAACTAAGAATATCTCCTTATTCATGACTAAGCTTCCATTTAATGGCTATTCACCCCCTACTTAGGATGATGTCTACAAGGAGGTGACCATCTACTTTTTACCCTACATTCACACTGAATAACCTCCTTCATCTACACTTAAGAGGGATGGTCAGCAGTCAGAAGTTTACAAAGACACCCATCGCCTTAGGCTGAAGCCTTCAGATCTGAAAATAGGAAGTGGGACAATGTGGTCAGTGCCTTTAGAGGTAGATCTATTAGACTGAAGAAGGTAGATTTCCTTGGACTGGGCTGCTAAAGTTGATTTAGTCTTATTTGGTGATAGTTAATGGGTGGTCCTTAAGGAATGATCTAACATAGCCTTCATCAGATATTATGCCAAACTGACCAGAGTATGCAAGTCCAGACACTAGAAGTCCCTCCTTCTGATACCCACTAATGTCATTCTGATCTTTTCTATGTCTGGCCATTGAATCTGTCTTCCTAATTCTTCTTTTATTTCTTAGAGACAAAACATCCACAAATCATACTGCCTTCTCCCAAATTTGCCTTTTTTTTTTTTTCCTCTTTCTCTCTCTCTCTTTTTATTGCCCTACAAGATTTTGTATAGACTGGGACAGAACTTCCTTCTTTATCCTCTACTCTAAGATAAAAGCCTTTAGACATTTTAACACTTCTGACAGCAGAATCCAAATTAGATCAGATGTCTTCCTTTACTGAATGGGGATTTTTGGCATATCTTAGAATAGTTTAGTATTCTTAAAAAGAAGGAACACTGCATGTTTGTTGTTTAGATGCTGACCAAAAACAGGACTAACTCCAATGCTATCCAGACACCAACCTCTCCTCCTCTTCATCTGCTTCATGAAGTCTCCAAAGGATCCCATGTGTGTGACTCAGAATCAGCTGCAGAAATTTATAGGTACCCTGCTTTTGTTTTCTGTGTACTCAATCTTCAAGAATTGCTTTGGTGCCATATAAAAGCAAATGATGACTCATTCAAAAAAGACCAATGAATGACAACTCTTAAGAACTCCTCTGTCACTGGCAAAACTAGTCCCATCAAAATAATCCTGTGATTCACTTAAACATTTCTCCCTAATTCCTCAATCTCTAGAATACATAACGGTGAGGGTTGAACTCAGCCCACCAAGACTGAAGAAGAGAATAAAGGGAGATATACGGCCAACTTCATCACTTTGTCTCACAAACCAGATTTTCTTCTTGATGTCTCTTTTCAGTTCACAGGGATTCAAGGATTCTTTATCATTCCACTAGGCCTCCTTTGGATGGACTTCAGCTATCAATGTCCCTTTCAAAAATGTTGGATCATGCTTCTGAACTGCTGTTTGCTAATATTTATTATGCCTAAGTGACACTGAGAAATGCTAAAGGAGGTGGACTTTGGTGTAAAATTACCTGGGTTCAAATTTAGGCTCTATAACATACTAGCTCTGTAGTTTTGGGTAAGTAAAGAATCTCTATTAAGCCTTCTTTTCTTGGCTATAAAATAGATAATAATAATGTCTTCAAGTACAAGGATCCACAAAAAATACAAGAGACTGGTACACAATAAGAACTCAAAAACTGTTGACCATTACAAATTCCACCATTGCCATCACCACCACCATCACGTTTATCACTACTCTCGTGGCGTGATGGATAACTCCAAATGGACACTGCTTTGGTGCAACGGGTACAGAAGTGACAACAGCTTTCCTGGGCCTCTATGACCTGGTCCCTTCTTACCTAACTGAATTTCTTACCGATCCCTTCACTTTTTTCCAAAGTGAACAACCTCTTTACTGGCTTTTCCTGCTTAAGCATCCAGTCTCAAAGGCCTTGCTGGGTCTCCTCCACTCTTTCAACACTTCTATTGCCTCCATGAATCTGCACATTGTGCTTACCTGACGTCTTCTACTCATAATTATCTCCTCTTCCTCACCTTTATTCAGATAATGATTTCAAATCTGACTAAGTGCTCTGTTAGTTTTAAATTCAATGCCATAGAGAATTACTATGATTTATGGCTTTCTAATTGACTCATGAATTAAACTTGTCTTTAAATAACTACAGGGTAAAGAGTTTCCTATTCTTATGTAGTATTGCTTTTGTGCACTTAGCATCATGCTGGGGATGAAGAATAATACCCAGACAGTATCAGTGGACTGACTCACATGTTTTAAGTGTGCTGGTTATCTGTAGAATTAATATCAGGAACCTTGAAAAGTGAAGTAAATCTTCACTGGACAATATGTTGTTGCTTAACATTAGGGCCATAAAGGATTCCAGCAATCTAAAATAAAGGAGATTTAGTCTTAAACATGTGTGTGTACTCAGTTGCTTAGTTTAGTCTGACTCTTTGCGACCCTATGAACTATAGCTTTCTAGGCTCCTCCATCCAAGGGATGCTCCAGGCAAGAATGCTGGAGTGGGCTGTCATTTCCTCCTCTGGGGGATTTTCCCATACCAGGGACTGAACCCAAGTCTCCTACATCTTCCTGCACTGGCAGGCAGATTCTTTACCACTGAGCCACCTGGGAAACCCCTTAGTCTTAAGTTGAGACATGTAAAATGTTAACATAATCTCAAAAGCAGTTTAATGGACAGTAAGAAAGGAATTTGAGCTCAGAGAGACCCTAACTTCCTGTAATCTAAAATACAACACATTTATCAATTGACCCACTTAAAGTAAATAGGACACAATTCCTGTGTGAAAGACTGTGTGAGAGAGCAATGCAGAATGTTAAGGAGTTCTGCTCCAGGAAGTTAGGCAAGAATAGAGGATTGTCAAATCTTAGTATTTTATAGTACATTTTCCCGAGCTAAAAATACAAACAAAATAAGCGAAGAAACAAATAACAACAGAATGCCATCATCACTATTATTTCACTACTTATAAAACCAAGTGTTATATTAGTACCTGGGGTAGTAAAGCCTGGTTTATACAATTAAAAAAAAAAAAAAGTCAGCAAGCAAACAGAGATACAAGGAAGGATATGACGGCTGATAGATCACTCTGATTACTTCTCAAAATATGTATGTCTCCACACAAACAGGTGTAATTCATTTCAAATTCCATTTGTTCAGAATGTAGATGTGGACTTACATAAAATTTACTTTTGTATCATCTAAGAAAAAGGATTTGCTGAGTAAAAAAATACTTAAATAAGATTATGAAGTATATATTTAACATATTTAAAGAAACAAACATTTTGCCACCATCAAATGTCTCACCATCAAATTTATAAATACTTGATTCCTTAATAACAAGACAATCCTTTTGGTTAAATTGGTAGCAAAAGACATCTACCTGATCAAGGATTGTTTGCTTACTTTAATCATTCAAAAACAGTACATGGCATTAAGAATATAATTCACAATAGGATCTACTCCTGCTTATTAGCCTTATTATAGTAAGACTGGAAAAAGGTTTTGCATATTATCATAGAGACAGGATAGTTTTTCTCTAAATAAAATTCTGATCACAGAAACGTATTTTATGCTTTTATTGCTCTTCTCTTTTTAACAAAAAAAATACTTTCCTTTCAAAATAGCCCACCAATTCACATGGGAAACTGAAGCTATTTCTATGAGATGTTTTAAAATAACTCCAAGGAGGAGAGGCCCTTGAAAGGAGAATAACAGTAGAAACCAGGTCACCAACTCAAGATCTGGACTTACTTTATTGTTCATGGACACAAATGCTTGGCTTCAGAAGTACATTGTTATCAAGGAAGCAGTTGGTCGGCACTATTTCTTTGGGCTATTATATCTCTGAAATTAATGTGGTCAACTGACTAGTTTGCAACTAGGGAAGAAAAGTCAGTTCAACCTTCAAACTGAAATTAAGCATAAACAAATAATAATCACTTAGGGGTCAGCAACTGGTGGCTTGGTTGGGCACTGAAGGCCGTTTGCTCTCCCTGGATGTTACACTGAGGCCAAGTGACCTTAAGAAGAGCAGGAAGGAATGATGGATGGTGTGCTCAGACTCCCTCTGTCCCAGCTGCATTTTTCAGCTGCCAAAGGTGCACTTGCAGGGGCCAGATTCAACAATGAGAAACCACCTGGGGATGTGATTACTAACTGGCTATACCCTTGGCAGCTGACAACAGCAACTTTACTGCAAAAACTAGCAACTTGGTAGCTCAGAGGGTAAAGCATCCGCCTGCAATGCGGGAGACCTAGGTTCCATCCCTGGGTCAGGAAGATCCCCTGGAGTAGGGACAGATAGGCTACCCACTCCAGAATTCTTGCCTGGAGAACTCCATGGATAGAGGACCGTGGCAGGCTACAGTCCATGGGGTCGCAAAGAGTCAGACACCACTACGCAACTTCCACTTTACGTTAAGTGTGTACTCTTTGCCACTCAGTCGTATCTGACTCTTTTGCGACCCCATGGACTGTAGTCTGCCAGACTCCTCTGTCCATGGGATTCTCCAGGCAAGAATACTGGAGTGGAGAACCACTGCCTTCTCCAGGGGATCTTCCCAACCCAGGGATCAAGCCCAGGTCTCCTGCATTGCAGGCACATTCACAGATTCTTTACCATCTGACCCACAAGGGAAGTTCAATTGGGAAAAAAACAAACAATGTTGTGAAAGTTTCAGGTGAGTAGCAAAGGGACTCAGCCACACATATACATCTACCATTGTCCTCCAAGCCGACCTCCCATCCAGGCCACCGGACAACACTGAGCAGAGCTCCCTGCGCGGCACAGTAGCCCCTGTTTGTTACCCATTTTAAATACAGTGGTATGCACATGGGGCTTACAGCTTCTTAACGGACAGCAACTGGTCTTAGTAAAAGCTGTATCTCAGGAGCATAGGACCATGGTATAGGTGATAATATAAATTTTATGATCACGAAGGCCAAACAACTCACATGCAATAGTAAAATGCAGAGAAAACAGCTGTGAAAGACACTGTCTGTCGTTAGCTATGGATATTCCAGTTACACAACATGATTCCCTATTCTAAATTTGTCTGAGGAAGAAATGGAACCTTACTTACTTCCATAACCCTTCCACTTTGCAGCCCTTTCCTACGACATAAGTTAGAGTTTAAAAATGACCAATAGCTCAGTACACATTTATTAAGTTGACTTAAATTGCAAGGAATGCTGATATCGTCTGAATTTTCTTCTTAAAATCCTTTGAGTAGACAGCCCTCTAAAGTAGGGAACACTGCATCTGTCTATTTTCTGTCCTTTTCACTGTATTATTACTTCTGGGTGAAAGCTGGTGCTACCCATCCAGTGAAGTTGCTCAGTCGTGTCTGACTCTTTGTGACCCCATGGACTATAGCCTACCAGGCTCCTACATCTATGGAATTTTCCAGGCAAGAGTACTGGAGTGCACTGCCATTTCTTCCTCCAGGAAGATCTTCCCGACCCAGAGATCGAACCCAGGTCTCCCGGATTGCAGGCAGATGCTTTACCGTCTGAGCCACAACAGAAGCCGTGCTAACCATAACCTCGGATAAAAGTTCAAAATAGCATTTCTAAAGTTATCCACAGAAAACATTACTTGATAACCATATTAAAAATCCTAAAGTGATGGGGAGGGAAGTGGGTGGGGGGTTCAGGATGGGTAACACATGTAAATCCATGGCTGATTCATGTCAATGTATGGCAAAACCCGCTACAATATTGTAAAGTAATTAGCCTCCAACTAATAAAAATAAATGGAAAAAAAAAATCCTAAAGTGGACCTTGAAGAGAAACCACTTCATATATAGTTTCCCCATACACTTGTTTGATAAGATTAAAAATATTTAGCTGGAATGTTACTTGAAGTTTATTTTCTCATGCCATTTACCAGTTGTGACCTAATCAGCAGTCAAAACTGGCTAAAAACGATAAATTTTATTCACTTAAAAGACATTTCAGTTAGGTGTGATGCTTTATCAACAACAACAACAAAAAGTTGATGGGTAGAGGGCAGGCGCTGAGGGAGAAAAAACAATCTTTCTTGGTTAAGAGAGAAGACAGTGGCCCAGGAACAAGTCACTGGGTGACTTCTCTCTTTTTTTGCGACTGTGTGGGGAAGAAGAGTTTATTTCTTACTAAAGAAAACTGAGAGTGAGATAGAAACTTAGCAGTGAGGCAGAATGAGCCTAGTACTTAAGATGACTGGAGTAGTGAGGCAGAGTTGAGCTTACTACTTGAGCTGATCGATCAAATCGCTAAAACACTCAGAACTGATAGTTCCCAAGGGAATTATTATTAAATCCAGAGATTGGATAAATTAAACTTAAGGTCTGAACACTAAACCAGGGTCACAGTAGCCAGGAATTGTGAAGTTCAGTATTTATAGTAAAGGGAACTAATTTGCAGTGAGATGCTTGGTTAAGTTTGGCTCCATAAAAGCATCTACAACATGTGTTTTTAAACTATCTACTTGCTGGTTTAACAATAGGTTTAATTTTTGTTCCTAGAAAAAAATTGTAAAGAAAAAGTTTTCTATACTGACAGAAAGGCCACCTAATTGAGCAATAAGAGTAAATCCAAAACACCACCACAAATCTAGAGGTTGACAAAACACTCGGTAAGATGTGGTATCAGGAGTGCGGATCTTGCATCCCCAAACAACTGACGTGAGCACAACTGCCACCCAGGCAAATTGATCAAAGGAAATAGTTTAAAATCCCCCTGAAAAGCAAAAAAGTACACACACGCACACACAGAGACATACATGCAAAGGATGATGATCAGTACTGTTTTATTATGAATTATGAAGTGGGATACAGCTAAAATAAGCTCAATCTAAAACTGCATAGAGGATGAGATGGTTGGATGGCATCACCAACTCAAGGGACATGAGTTTGAGTAAACTCCAGGATTTGGCGATGGACAGGGAGGCCTGGCATGCTGCAGTCCATAGGGTCGCAAAGAGTCGGACACAACTGAGTGACTGAACTGAACTGAAAACTGCATATAGGATACCAAAACAGAAAGACATATCAAAATTATTTTCAACACTGAGATGGGAGATAGGAAGGGTAGCACTGAAATTTTACCCTGGCTGGGGAGAGGGAATATGGAGGTCAAATATGAATACAAAGCAAACACTTCACTTAAAAAGTGAATTTCGTTTTTTATTAATTTTTAAATACTTGTGAATATGCATGCTATGTGGTAGAATGAGCTTCAAACCCTTCATTTATTTCCTCTTTCCATTCAAACAAATAGGCAAGAGAACCATGTCTAAGAAGGGCTGTTGCTGCTGTTTAGTTGCTAAGTCATGTCCAACTCTTTTGTGACCATGGACTGTAGCCTGCCAGGCTCCTCTGTCCATGGAATTCCCAGGCAAGAATACTGGAGTGGGTTGCCATTTCCTCCTCCAGGGGATCTTCCCAACCCAGGGATCAAACCCACATCTGCACAGAAGGTGGCTTCTTTACCACTGAGTAACCTGGGAAGGCCCCAGGAAGGCCAAGCCTAATTTCACACATTCCACTACTCTCAAGTATGCTTTCTTCATATGTTCCATCAGTCAGTTCAGTCACTCATTTACGTCCAAACTCTTTGCGACCTCATGGACTGCAGCATGTAGGCCTCCCTGTCCATCACCAACCCCCAGAGTTTATTCAAACTCATGTCCATTGAGTCAGTGATGCCATCCAACCATCTCATCCTCTGGCGTCCCCTTCTCCTCCCGCCTTCAATCTTTCCCAGCATCAAGGTCTTTTCAAATGAGTCAGTTCTTTGCATCAGGTGGCCAAAGTACTGGAGTTTGAGCTTCAGCATCAGTCCTTCCAATGAATATTCAGGACTGATTTCCTTTAGGATGGACTGGTTGGATCTCCTTGTAGTCCAAGGGGCTCTCAAGAGTCTTCTTCAACATCACAGTTCAAAAGCATCAATTCTTCGGCGCTCAGCAAACCCATCACGAGCAACTGATCATGGCTGAATATGTAAATCTACGAATGATCTATTTGGGTTTTTCAAGGCAGCAGAAAGGCCTCAAGGTCAACCTTATACTGGTTTTTCTCTCACTTGCACCTCTATAGATTTGCTTGGTTGAGAAACTAAAGCAATCTCTCTCCTCCACCTGGTGGTGTGGCTTATAACTGATGAAGGTTCAGGAACCACTACTCTATCTAATTCTCAGCAAATCACAAGTACACTTGCATGAGTGCAGTTTGCTCCCCTGTAGTAGTAACTGAGGTCCAAACAATTCATTTTCAAGATCTCTCAATAATTATTTTCCTTTTGAAAAAAAATTGAGAGAATAAATTTGAAAAACTATATACCTCAATTCTTCACTTCAAATGCAGGTTGCTCTGCGATGAAGCAGAAAACATGTATTATTAACACCAGCAGTTGTTAATGGTGGTAGTGACAATACGTTATCTCTACCACATGGTGATAATGGGTTTTTTATTATTAAAATAAGTTGCAGCCTTTATTTATAGACATCAGTTAAATCAGAGAAAATGAAAATGCAAAATTATTGCACAGTTCAAGCTGAAGCAGCTCTTAAGACTCAGTACGGAGAATGTATATGCATCATCTTATAGATTAAAAAGAATACATATTATTTTAGTCCATTACTATGTCCACACATATTGTGGCTGGAAGACTGCAGAAATAGAAAAGCTAGTCAAAACAAAGAAAATATTCTTTTATGATATATTTTTAAAGGAAACTACATTCTAAAACAAATTAATTTTTTTAAACTAAACAAGTACTGACTAGAGAACATTATATGCTCTTCTAAAGTATGAATTTTTTCCCCTGAAATAACTTCACTTAAGAACAAATATGCATGCAGCTAAATGAAATTTACATTGACCATTTAAAACAGTTTAATGTTTCCTTCCTCTTACATTTTGGAGGTGAAGTTCTACAAATTGTCTGAAACAGGAGTGTATGAAAAATGGTTATCACCCAAAAGTGGCTTCTGAAATTGTATTTGCTGTCAGAGAGATGCATATGTTCTAGTTATAGATGAATTTTTTAAAACTTGGAATTCTAGTAAATTTGGTACTTTGGAAACTATTTCATTTGGTTTGACCACTTTAGAAAATAAAGTAAAATACGAAGAATGAACATTACCTGTGAGTATCACAGAAATACATGCAATGAACTCCAATCTTAGCAAAGTAGTTCAGGCAATTTTAACAAAGGGCTCAAAAGTGGAAAAATACGATTTCTTTTTCCAAACACAATGCCCTTCTAATCAAAAGAAACAAAACCTTGCTTTGTTTCAGTTCCTGCTTGAGAAAAGGTAAGGGCATCCAAGCAATCTGAAGCAAATTAACATTTCTGTTCACCAGCTCTTGGCTAGATACCCACATTGTAGTCACCTGTAGCCAACTCCAAAGGAGACAGAATCAGCCATCATGGAAGTCATTTGTGCCAAGTCTCCCATCAGTAAACCAAGACACATACCTAACCTGTTAGCTGTTAAAAAGAAGCTATTAAATCAGAGGTGGCAAGAATATACAGAATTATACAAAGAAGGTCTTAATGACCCAGATAACCACTATGGTATGGTCACTCACCTAGGGCCAGACATCCTAGAGTGTGAAGTCAGGTGGGCCCTAGGACAAAGCGAGTGGAGGTGACAGAAATCTGACTGAGCTATTTAAAATTCTAAAAGATGATGCTGTTAAAGTGCTGCCCTCAATATGTCAGCAAATTTGGAAAACTCAGTAGTGACCACAGGACTGGAAAACATCAATTTTCATTCCAATCTCAAAGAAGGGCAATGCCAAAGAATGATGAAACAACCATACAACTGCATTCATTTCAAATGCTAGCAGGTTATGCTCAAAATCCTTCAAGCTAAGCATCAGCAGTATGTGAACTGAAAATGTCCAAATGTACAAGCTGGGTTTAGAAACCCAGCTTGTGGGTTTAGAATAGCAGAAGAACCAGAAATTAAACTGTCAACATTTATTGTATTATACAGAAAGCAAGGGAATTCCAGAAAAACATCTACTTGTGCTTCATTGACCTCACTAGCCTTTGACTGTGTGGATCACAACAAACTGTAGAAAATTCTTAAAGAGATGGGAATACCAGACCATCTTACCTGTCTCCTTAGAAACCTGTACACAGATTAAGCAACAGTTAGAACTGGACATGGAAGAATGGACTGGTTCAAAATCGGCAAAGAAGTACATCAAGGCTGTATACTGTCACTCTGCTTATTTAACTTCTATGCAGAATACATCATGCAAAATGCTGGACTGCACAAATCACAAGCTGGAATCAAGACTGCTGGGAGAAGTATCAACAACCTCAGATACGCAGATGATACCACTCTAATAGCAGAAAGCAAAGAGGAACCAAAGAGCCTTTTTAGTTGATGAGGGTGAAAGAGGACAGTAAAAAAGCTGGCATGGGCCAAAGAACTAAACAGACATTTCTCCAAAGAAGATATACAGATGGCTAACAAACACATGAAAAGATGCTCAACATCACTCATTATCAGAGAAATGCAAATCAAAACCACAAAGAGGTACCATTACACGCCAGTCAGGATGGCTGCTATCCAAAAGTCTACAAGCAATAAATGCTGGAGAGGGTGTGGAGAAAAGGGAACCCTCTTACACTGTTGGTGGGAATGCAAACTAGTACAGCCGCTATGGAGAACAGTGTGGAGATTTCTTAAAAAACTGGAAATAGAACTGCCATATGACCCAGCAATCCCACTCCTGGGCATACACACCGAGGAAACCAGATCTGAAAGAGACACATGCACCCCAGTGTTCATCACAGCACTACTTATAATAGCCAGGACATGGAACCAACCTAGATGCCCATCAGGAGACGAATGGATAAGGAAGCTGTGGTACATATACACCATGGAATATTACTCAGACATTAAAAAGAATTCAGTTGAATCAGTTCTAATGAGATGAATGAAACTGGAGCCCATTATACAGAGTGAGGTAAGCCAGAAAGATAAAGACCATTACAGTATACTAACGCATATATATGGAATTTAGAAAGATGGTAATGATAACCCTATATGCAAAACAGAAAAAAAGACACAGATGCACAGAACAGACTTTTGGACTCTGTGGGAGAAGGCGAGGGTGGGATGTTTCGAGAGAAACATGTATATTATCTAGGGTGAAACAGATCACCAGCCTAGGTTGGATGCATGAGACAAGTGCTCGAGCCTGGTGCACTGGGAAGACCCAGAGGGATCGGGTAGAGAGGGAGGCGGGAGGGGGGATCGGGATGGGGAATACATGTAAATCCATGGCTGATTCATGTCAATGTATGACAACACCCTCTGAAATGTTGTGAAGTAATTAGCCTCCAACTAATAAAAATAAATGGGGAAAAAAAAAAAAAAAAAAAAAAACAAACTTATGACACACAGTACCATCACTTCATGGCAAATAAAGTGGAAAAAGTGGAAATGTGACAGATTTTATTTTTGGGGCTCCAAAATCACTGCAGACAGTGATTGCATCCATGAAATTAAAAGATGCTTGCCCCTTGGAAGGAAAGCTATGAGAAACCCAGACATCACATTAAAAAGCAGAGATACCACCTTGCCGACAAAGGTCTGTATGGTCAAAGCTATGTTCCAGCAGTCATGTACGGATGAAAGAGTTGGACCATAAAGAAGACTGACTGCTGAAGAATTTATGCTTTCAAACTATGATGCTGGAAAACTCTCGAGAGTCCCTTGGACAGCAAGAAGATCAAACCAGTCAATCCTAAAGGAAATCAACCCTGAATATTCACTGGAAGGACTGACGCTGAAGCTGAAGCTCCAATACTTTGGCCATTGTGTGAAGAGTTGACTCACTGGAAAAGACTCTGATGCTGGGAAAGATTGTGGGCAGGAGAAGGGGATGACAGAGCATGAGATGGTTGGATAGCATCAGCGACCCAATGGACATGAGTTTGAGCCAACTTGGAGAGACAGTGAAGGACAGGGAAGCCTGGTATTCATCAGTTCTTGGGGTCACAGAGTCAGGCATGACTTAGTGACTGAACAATAACAACAGCCATTTAGTTCAGCCTCTCCCCAAAATGTAGGCTTAATCAATCAGTCGGAAATTCTGTGATCAGTACTAGTAAGGTCATCCACCTGACAGACTCCTTCTGCTGCCATCTTCCAGCCCCCACACAAGAAAGATGAGAAAATCTGCTTTTCCCCTGTCTCTGTGCCATTCTGTCTATAAAATCTTTGCATTTTGTACAGTTCCTTGGAGGTTCTTTTCATTTGTGAGATAGGATGCTACCTAATTCAAAAATCATTGAATAAAAGTCAAGTTGATTTTTAAATTTTCTCAGCTGAATTTCATTATTTAACAAACTTGGTGGCCACACTGGGCTTTAAAGCAAACTTCTGATAGTAATCAAAAATGAGAAACACAGGTGTGGCACCCCACAAGCCGAATGAGTTCACTGTCTTTCTCCCTGTTTCTGAGGGTTGTGCTAAGTTAATCCTCTTTCTGAGTTCTTCTCTCTGCATTGAGCTCCCAATCTAACTGGCTTTTCACAGTATCCCATCTGACTGGAAACCTGCAGCCCTTAATTCTGTCTCCAGTTCTATGTGGCAACTGTTAGTGGCAGTCTGCAGTTCCCCATTTATGCAGAGCTCCCAGCATGCAGTCCCCATTTGTTGAGGTCTACTGTTCAATCTTTTTACCAATCCCCAGACTACACACTGGAAACTGCTAGTGACTACTGGCCAGAGTCAAACTGGGTCCAACTTAAAAACCAGACTGAGCTTGGGATGGAACCTGGGCCAGTTTAACCTGGGCTGAGTCGAGTGCAAAGCCTTGGGTGAATAAAATTTTGCTTTAAGTTTATTGCTAATGGAAATCTTGGAATCAAATAACAAAAAAACCCCAAAACTGGTGGGCATGCGTTGAATATTTCAAAGCTGTTGGAATGCCTGCCACTTAACCTAAAGACTACCGTGTCAGGCAAAGTTCGTCATGGAATGGGTTAGATTGGCAGTAAGTCATCTCTCAATCTCAAGAAAATTTCTTTGCAAAACATCATACAATTCTCAACCTAGAAGCACATTCCTTTATGTATTACTCTGGCTCTAAGAGACCCAAAGGTTTAGCTAATAATAAGATCTTGAAAATATCAAGGGTTAAGTGGGATACCTTCTGGCACAACCTGCTTATTTTATGTCTTAGCGTTATGGTCCTGAAAGCTATACATATCTACAGAAAACAACCTAGAATTACCAGGGCCATTATGAGAAACATTTCAATTAGATAAGATCAGTTAAGATCAAGAGACTGAAAGCAGGAGCTGCCAAATTAATAAACAGAACAGGGTACCTATTTTACCTGGCATGCAAAAGCCTCAAAAAGGCATCAATATCCCAAAATAGTTTCATTGAAAGATTTGTTGCAAAAGGCTAATGAAAAATTAAGATGTAAGAGGTATCTAAAACAAAACATTAAGCCTGAAGTAACTCCTACTGCTACTTTACTTGAGTACTCATTCAAGTAATAACCTGTCTGAATTGTTCCTCCAGGCTGAAAAAGCTACACAACCACAAACAGAAGTCCACTGAGTTACTGGCCTAATAGACAATCTGATTCTTCCTCAAAGAAGAGCCTCTGTACAGACCCCTCCCAGTGTTGACAAAACTGAGTGATATACAGGTAAACTGCTGCATTATTCCTTTAAACAGCCAAGAATGACTAAAATTAATGAAAAATCTTGACACTGGGGTCCATTGAGGAGATTCTAGGAAAACTGGCACCAGTAGGCCAAGGGTGAAAATTCTCGCCAGAGTCAGCTCCCTAGACCTCGACCTCTATCGCACAGTCGAGAGAGGATAATACAATTTCATGCTGTTCCTTCTTTTCCATCTCCAGACCCATAGGTTATTGATCTTTTTTCTCCTAGGAATAAATATTGCCTTCACACTTGTGTTGTTTTGTGTTCTAAGAAGTTAGCTTGGCTTTCCACCTGCCTGGCATACATGCAGGCTGGCAGTTCTTTCTTTTGGCTATTGTTGAGAGTGACTCTGGAGCTTGGGAAGAAAATAAACTCTGCATCCTCTTTGAGGACACCTCGTGGGTCCATGGGGCTGTTTAATACTGTTGTAAATATTTACTGTCTGTCTTATCTGAAACCTGACAATATATCTAAAAGAATTTAACAACTCTATGGTCAGAAATTTGAACAAACTAGAAGCTGACATTCACAGCCTAACACGAAAAATTTTAAGGCCTTTTCCTCTAAGCTAAATGTACCCAGAGGAAAAGAAAACATTACAACAAAGGTGGAAGGGTACGCCAGTCCTTTATCAGCCAGGCTATAACCCAATTTGGGAACTGAGGTTGAACTGAGGGACAACTGTCTTAACCTTACACATCTTTGCAAAACTGGAAATACAGCTCTAGATAAAGTTTAAATTTCACCTATTCCTTTATAGCAATCCTGAAACCACCCCTATTTATATCAAAAGCCTTGCAAGCATTATAAAAATTCTAGCCTTAGGAAACCAAAAACCCTTCTTGGAAGAACTACATTAAGATTACTTGTCAAGGACAAATATACAAATCTTAAGTATCTTCTAAAAAGCTTTAAACATCTGAGTAGATAAATTTAAACTTATCCCAACTGTTCTTTTATAAGCTAGTGAGTTTTGCATTATCCTACCCATCTCATGACTAAAATTTTAGAACAAAACTATAAGGTCTCTGTGTGTCTATTTATGTGTGTCTATATATATGTGGTGTAGATGGATGATATTTTCTACCTCTGCATGGTGTTGCTAAAATTAAAAGAGCTTTTTAAAATTGGCTTAAATAAATTAGGCACTTATGTAAATTAATTTCTCAGAAATAACAGAATTTCTCAGAAACTAACAGAAATGAATTTCAGGCCCTTGTGATTTAAAAAAGTATTTGGTATAAAAGGCAGTTTAAGGTTGCTGACTTCCTTAAGATAGGCATGTCTTTATACTAATAGTTATCAGCATTAAATATAAAACTTTTATTCAATCTGGGCTTATTAATCAAGTAAGTTCAAGAATCTGTTATAAAATTCATCAGCAAAAACAAAACAAAACTTAGGGTGATATCATCTAATCTCTAATGAAGCTTTTGTGAAGACTGTTTGCTACGAACAAGCAAATTAAATAGATGTAATCAGGATGAACAATTTTAGGTGAACTTTTCAAATAGTTTCCCCAAATCTTTTTAGGAACCTGAAACCTTAATGTTTTGCAAAGCTAAATTAAATGATGAGTTAAGTTAAATTTACTGAATATCTGAACCTTGGAAAGTGTCAAGTGATAATAATGTTTTTTTAAGCTACCAAGTTTGGAGTATTTTGTTACAGACAGCTAACTAATAAACGAAGTAACTTGTTATACAGCTAGCAGTGGTAGAGGTCAAGCTCTCAACCACATCAATGCACCTGCTGTTAGGAAGCTGGAGAAGGCATGAACGGAACTAAAACTGTTTTCAGAATGTTTCCCCTGCTCCTGATGAAATGAAGAGAAATGGAGGGGGAACCATAGTGTTTGCCTCTGCTTTTCCTCACAAATCTTCTATAAAAACACTTTTGCCATTTGATACTCAGTAGTATCTTATTGGAGGAGGAAATAGCAACCCACTCCAGTGTTCTTGCCTGGAGAATCCCAGGGACGGGGGAGCCTGGTGGGCTGCCTTCTATGGGGTCGAACAGAGTCAGATACGACTGAAGCGACTTAGCAGCAGCAGCAGCAGCAGCAGTGTCTTATTTGGACACATCTGAAATACCTGCCAAATGGAAGACTCTTAAAAAAGTTCGCTTTTAAAAAAATCATTAGAGAAGGTCAATAAAGTTGTCTACTTTCAAATCACAATAGAATTTCCTAGTAGAATGGTTCCCAAAGTATGGTCCAAGGATCAGCATCTTGAGGATAGGCCTAGAGTTCCTTAGAAGATCCCATCCCAGAATACTGAACCAGCATCTCTAGAGTGGGGCTCAAGGATCTATGTTCTAACAAGTTTTCCAAGTGATTTTTATGCACAACTGAGTATGAAAAGCATTGCTTTATTTAAGACTCCTGTGAAAGTGACCATGGCTGTCCTATAGCTTTGTGCCTTAATATAACTGAAAGTGTTTTCAAAATGAGAGCAAAGGCTTTGGGTGGCCTTCAGCCTAATTAAAATGTTTAAAGAGATTTAATTACTAAATGCCAAGCCACACAAATGTAAAGATCTTTCCTACAGAGAGACTATGTGATGAATTGAAGGCATTTTTTAATCAAATGCTTGGCAAGCAGTATGAGTTTTCCTGCTTGTAAACAGTTATACTAGTGCTAAACATATTTATTCACAACTTGACAAGAAATACTGCCCTACAATTAATCATTTCCCAATCCTAATTCAGACAAAATACAAAGACACAATGTGTACCCCATTCTCGCTATAAAAAGTCACATACATAGATAATAATTTGATCTATCTGGTATGTAAATATGTGCACATCTTTTTAGGCAAAACAATGCCAGATACTGAAAGTATGTTGGCTATCAAAAGGACATTTCACTTCACACATACACATACCTACATACGTATATAAAATCACTATACATTTAACTATTTGAGATTATGAGTTATTAAAACCAGGTTATCTCTTAACTACAGGTTTCTATTAATACTTTTCAAATAAAATGCAAATTTTTAAATAGTCATCTATATTCAAGGAAGAAAATAATTAAAATCTAAAGATCAACATTCATTGTTGATATGTTTAAAAAAAAATCATGAGTAGCAATTAGCTCATGAAAATACACTGTACTTTTATTTACCAGATTTATTTAGTGTGTATTATCAAGATGCATATGTTAACAGGAATCACTCTCAACTGGTAACATGCTAAAATTCAAGGTCTATAAAACTGACTTAATTTTTTAAGAAATGTTTTATTTACTCCCTTCTAGGATTTCTACCTCATTTCCCAAATGTAAAAATACTAGAAGTACCATAAAATACTACAATTAAATACAAAATTCACTATAAACTTGAACTCTAATGAGAAGAAATGTTACCAAGTCATTATAGGAAAGCAACTGTCTGAATATAAAAAATATTATGATTTTATAAGGGAGTAGGAGTGGAGTTTTTTTCCCACTGTCTTCTAAATATTCTTTGGGCAATTATTATATGGCAGATACTGAGACAGATGGAATAAACTACAAATATCAGTCCTGTTTTGAATGTGCTCATAATCTATGGGTGGAGTGGTTGGAAGGAATGTGGAGTGTAGGAAGGGAATGGATACAGATTACAACACAATGTGCAAACAGAGCAAACTTGAGCAAGATACTAAGAAGAAACTTTGACACCCACCGTAGGGTTATTAGATCACCAATAAAATATACTCTAAATCAACATATTTGCTAATGGAGAAGAAAGTCCATAAATATTTGATAGTTTAAAAAAACAGCTGAACTTAAAATATTCATACACTGTTTTAGCAATTTTATTTCTGACAATTTATCGAAAATATACACAAATGCTCACAAAGACACATATTAATGATGGTCACAGGGGAAAAAATTAAAGAGCTATGAATAACTTAATATCCAACATGATGGAACTTGGTAATAAGTTATAAGCTATCAAACCTTCATACTATAGAATGCTGTGCAGTCATGAAAACAAATGAAGAAAGGTCATGTATATTAACATAAAAAGCTCTCTAAGATCTATGGCTAGGTGAAATATTCAAGTCACAGAAGAATCTTTATAAGATGGGTCCATTTATTTAAAGAACAAATTAGAATCATGTGCTTGTATGAATGTATATGTACATTCATACCAACACCTCAAAGTGTTGAGTGAGAAAACTTATATCTAAATTCTGACTGAAATTGGTCCCGGAAAACAATATACTTTTAAATTGTTTAAATAGTGCATGAGAATTCTTGTGTGGCATTCTTGTGTCATGTGTGGAAAAGGGGGAAAAAAAAAAAAGCTTTCCCTTTCAGTGGGTAAACTCCAGTTATTCTGACTGGGTGTGTTCTTACTGATTCTGGTAGTGCAAAAAAAATCTTAAATTCCATTGAGATAGTAATGAACATAAAATCCTATCAGTAGAGAGACAGAAGTAATATAAAAACACTACCTTGAATATCTCTTGCTTTTTTGCCTTTACCGATACACATTATTGTATATTTATTTTGTAGAAACGATGTAATTTGTGATGTTTTAAAATTCTATTCAGAGAAGAAAATTCTATCAATAAAAAGTAACACTGATAGACAGACTATATCTGGTCCAGGCCCTACTTGGCAAATCAGTCAAATTAAACGGCTCTTTGCTATTTAAAGAAAACATACATACATACACATTTTCCCCAGGAAATATGCCAATGTTCCACAGAGCACACAAAGGATGCCATGTTATAAGCACTAGAAAGTCGATAAGATTTGGGGCTTAGCTTTCATAATGTTTTGAAGAAATGTGAACACAGGCACCCTTCACCACATATAGAAACTTAACAGTGACCAGCAGAAACCAAACACCTCTTCATTCGCCCGAGCCAAAGCATAGTGTTAATACCTTATTGCACCCAGAAACTGAGATTTTCAACAACTGAAAGAGAATTAAAGAGTGAACAAACTTTCTAATATTTTTCCAACTGTGATTTATTTCAAGCATATAGAAAAGGTTTAAAAAGGAAAACCGAAAGAGACCATCCATGTACTCATCATCAGTTCAGTTCAGTTCAGTTGCTCAGTAGTGTCCGACTCTTTGCAATCCCATGAATTGCAGCACGCCAGGCTTCCCTGTCCATCACCAATTCCCGGAGTTTACTCAAACTCATGTCCATCAAGTTGGTGATGCCATCCAACCATCTCATTCTCTGTCGTCCCCTTCTCCTCCTGTCCCCAGTCCCTCCCAGCATCAGGGTTTTTTCCAATGAGTCAACTCGTAGCATGAGGTGGCCAAAGTACTGGAGTTTCAGCTTCAGCATCAGTCCTACCAATGAACACCCAGGACTGATCTCCTTTCAATGGACTGGCTGGATCTCCTTGCAGTCCAAGGGACTCTCAAGAGTCTTCTCCAATACCATGATTCAAAAGCATCAATTCTTCGGTGCTCAGCTTTTCTTCACAGTCCAACTCACATCCATACACGACCACTGGAAAAACCATAGCCTTGACTAGATGGAACTTTGTTGGCAAAGTAATGTCTCTGCTTTCTAATATGCTATCTAGATTGGTCATAACTTTCCTTCCAAGGAGTAAGTGTCTTAATTTCATGGCTGCAGTCACCATCTGCGGTGATTTTGGAGCCCCGAAAAATTAATTTTGCCACTGTTTCCACTGTTTCCCCATCTATTTCCCATGAAGTGATGGAACCAGATGGCATGATCTTAGTTTTCTGAATGTTAAGCTTTAAGCCAACTTTTTTACTCTCCTCTTTCACTTTCATCAAGAGGCTCTTTAGTTCTTCTTCGCTTTCTGCCATAATGGTCATGTCATCTGCATATCTGAGGTTACTGATATTTCTCTTGGCAATCTGGATTCCAGCTTGTGCTTCATCCAGCCCAGCATTTCTCATGATGTACTGTGCATATAACATAAACAAGAAGGGTGACAATATACAGCTTTGACATACTCCTTTTCCTATTTGGAACCTGTCTGTTGTTCCAAGTCCAGTTCCTGATCTGCATACAGATTTCTCAAGAAGCAGGTCAGGTGGCCTGGTATTCCCATTCTTGCCACATGCAGCCACGAATCATAACTACTGAAATATTTTCTAAGCTTTTGGCCCTGCTTTTACAAAACTGAGACTGACTTGCAATTAGTGTACTGATTTTATTTAAATGAGTGCTTCTGTGTTGCTTAACAAACTGGCAATGTTCTCTTGAACAGTTCACTTAACAAATTAAAATATTTTTCCTTCTATTAGTTTATCCAACTCTTTCTAAAACAGAGAAAAGAGGTTACTTTCAGTAAGTCTCTAAATTAATTATCACAAGTTCCTTATCAAGTTAACTAGATAATTCTACATCCATCTTGGCCTCCTTGCCCTCCCACTCCCCTTCCCTCCTCCCTGTTTTCTTTTCTTTCATCCCTCCATTCAAATATTTATAGAGGCTACTAAATCCAAACCAAGACCTTCCTACATCTCAGAGATATCTAATAAATTCATCTATTGTCATTCAGCAGCTGGAACTCTATTCAGATATATATTCTAAAATTATAGATCAATTAAGTAGCTTTGTTTACAAGTCACAAATACTGTTTAAATTTTGCAGATCTGGTGGATATGTGAAAGAGTCTTCTTGCCAAATCAGTTGCATTTCCAACTGCATGATCTAATGTGCTTGAAAGGAAGCCTCTAGTATTATTTCCTTTTCAAAGGGAATCACAGATGAAGGTCCACAGTAGACCTGTCTTTAAATTCCTTAAAATAAGTAGAATCCTGAAATTCTTCACTTATTTTTTTCTGTATTGCCTTTCACTCTCAATATATCTCTCTCTCTTTACCTTGGAGCTGATGTGCAAGGACTGCAACACTGGATTTCAAATGCTATGATGTTTGAGTTATATGGACATTTTCTTCTTCAAAGGAATAATGCAAAGAAAATATTTAGAGTGACAGTGGTTTTTGTTTTTGTTTTTTCCTTTCTGGTTACCTGGATAAAAATTAGAAAGTAGGAAAAAATATGTTTCAACACAGCTATTTCCAGATAGTGGGAAACTCTTAATATCCTCTGATGGAGGATCCGTATCAGTCCATGGCTTTTCAGAAGGCCCTGCCTCCTGGAAACTTGGGTCAGTGGTCACATGAACACTGGTTACAAATGACATTATCCTGTTAAAACATAACTCTAATGGCAAATATTTGCAAGTGAAACAGTGTTAAAGTCATTCAGTCATGTCAGACTCTTTAACTATTGTCAGACTCCTTTAACTATAGCCAGCCAGCTCCTCTGTCCATGGGATTATTCTCCAGGCAAGAATACCAGAGTAGGCTGCCATTCCCTTCTCCAGGGGATCTTCCTGACCCAGGGATCAAATCTGGGTCTCCTACATTGCAGGCAGATTCTTTACTGTTTGAGCTACCAGGGAAGCCTGCAAATGTTGGAAATACATCCAAATTTGTCCAGAAAGTCACCAGGTACTTGTGCAAACCCCTAAGGTTATCAATGGCACATTTATATGTTCAAACACCTTAAAAATATTCATTATTGCCTATTGTTGTTATATAAAACTTATCCAAAAAATATGATGTTACAGGTCTGACTGGCAACAATCTTGGATTAATATACACTGCTTAAAAAAATGCTTAGGTATAAGCAGATTAAACATTTAATTCCCAAGATTTTATAGAAATTTGGCTTAGAACTATTAATAAATAAAAGAAGCAAAAGAAACATACTAAATTATTAGCTGTTGAAGTAAAGAGAAAATTTCTTACTAATTTTTATCTCTAGCACTTTAGAAGAGTACCTGGCATGTAGAGCAGATGTTTAATAAATGATAATCGAACACCATCTGGGGAACTGGAGAATACCATGAGCAACAGGTTGTGCTTGTACTAGTGTTTACTAAGCAATGCTTTTTTACCTTTTGAAGGGCAAAAAACATTAAATATCTAGAAAAATATAGACAAGCCGAAATAATTGCAGATAACGCCACTATGTCCTCTACCTACATTTAATAGTTTTTAATATCTTGCCATATTTGCTTTATCTGTGTCTTCATGTAAAGATTATGCTGAGCCATTCAAAGTAACTTACCTTCTTAATGACTCTGCCCCAAATACCTTGGGATGCATTTCCTAACATATGGACATTCTATCACCCAATCATAGTGTTATAACTTATAATAATTCCCTAGTATTATCTAATATGTAGTCCACAGTGAAATTTTCCCAATCATCCCCAAAATGTGTTATAGACACAGATGATCTACTGAAGTTCACACATTGTATGTGGTTCTTTGGACCTATGGTCGGTCTTTAAGATTCACTCATTTCAAATTTTTTATCTTTTATATATTTTATTCCATTTGTGTCTGACTTACATCAAGTATTTTTAAACCTGTAACTTGAAACTGAGCTCTATGAATTACGGTTAAAAGGACATTATGGAGACCTCTGGCTCATACGTCCCATCCTTTCAGTAAGCAGAGTTCATGCGGGTTAGGAATAATTTTGCACTTGACATACACTTGGGATCTGGGGTATAAACCACTACAAGCATCTTTTATGACTGTTTAACCAATTCATTTTAAAACCTTTGACTAAAACGGGAGGCTGTTTTCTAGAATCAAACTGAAGGAAAATAGGGAATATTTAATTTCTTCCTGCATTGAATGCTTTGGAGTCATACAAACTGGAAATGTAAAAT
Organism: Dama dama; assembly: GCF_033118175.1. Taxonomy (NCBI): domain Eukaryota; kingdom Metazoa; phylum Chordata; class Mammalia; order Artiodactyla; family Cervidae; genus Dama; species Dama dama. The sequence goes on along the minus strand of NC_083704.1, from coordinate 38,819,555 downwards.
ACTTTTGATACAGTATGATGAAATTAATTTTCTAACTTAAACAGCTTCTATTTTATAATTCTTAATGTTAGCATTATCACTCTAATCAAAAAACACTATTATGTGCTCCAAGTACAGGGTGGGGGAAAATACTTGATAATGCAGAGATCTTATTAGGAAACGTGGCAGAGAAAGTGAAAACATGAAGACTTAAGGTTTTCAAACATGGGCACCAAAAAGGGTGAGTCTTTCCATTTCTGTCCTCTTACTTTGCGTTCCAATCCCAAGGAGAACAGCACCAAGTCCCCAGTCCTCACGTGGCACTCTCACTCTGTCCTAGGGATATCTGGCATAAGGGGTACTGTTGTACCCAGTGCTCTTTAAATTTAAGGTATTATTACCACTGTTATCATTTTTAGGTATACCATCAAGCCACTAGAAGTAATAAGACCCCCATCAGTGATCATTCACTGTCAAGACACTAACTGGTATAAGGCAGGGGTACTGGGGTACCCCCACTGATTGTTTACTTTTCCCGTAGCTGCAGAATCTCAAAAATATACCAATTCTATGGTATTTTTCACCCTCCTTTTCAACTCGGAACCAAGTCAATATTTTCTGGGTAATGAAATATAAACCAAAGCACAGTGTGGGACACCTGGTATCCAGTCTGGCCATTATGTCACTCCCCACCCCAGCATATGAATATCTTAAATAAAACTACACAGGATTCATCACCCTTATTACCCATCAAAATAAAAATTAATTGAGTGAAAAATATATGACCCATTGCATGCAAAGGTCATAATACAGGCAGGTCTTATAGAGGGAATAACAGAGAAACCAAAGGAAAATAGGATCCTCTATGGAGGAAACCAATGCTCCTCCAATGTTACTAAGCAAGATGCTTGCTCAGTCCCAGTATAAACTCTCATTCAAAGGTTTTCTGGAACACTGGATTGAATGTAGACAGCAGGGGAAGGTGTAGCTGATAATGGGAACAGAGAGCTGTTATGCTATCCATGGTAGGTGAGGGCACAGGAAAAAACACGCTCACCTCAACTAGAGTGTAATAATCTCAGGCTTCATTGGGAACACAGAGAAGTGAAGTCAATGTAAGCCAGAAGGAAAGAATCAAAATCAGGAAGGAAAGAAAACTTAATTTCAAGCTTCTAAAGAGAAATTATAAATAATGTGAAATTTTAAATGTATTAGCAAAAAGAGATTATCTCTTTCTCTCAAGCAAAATGACTAAACTTGAAAGTTTCTTGAAGATTTTCAGTTGTGAATATTTAAAAGCAAATTCACATAATTTCCAGACAGGAACAAGTGTTAGGGGAGGGAAGGAATATTAAAATGAAAAGTCTGGGATAATACATACCAAAATATTAATACTAACATGTATATCTCCAGTTTACCAATTTATTTTCCTTTCTTCTTTATACCCTTATGCAAGCTTTAATAATTTTAAATGGTGTATGAATAATTTTTAAATTCAGACAAACAGCTTTGCAAAAAGCATTCAAGCAGTTACATAATAATGTAGTATAAACATTAGACACAGAAGGCTCATCAAATCCAAATATTCCCCAAATATCCTCTACAAAACAAAAGAGTAACTTGCTCTTAATGAAAGAATGGAGCCTCCTAAAGATACTCATTTTTAGATGCTGCTAATAGTGAAGGCCTTTTTATACTATTCAAGGGATTCTTGAGGTAAGAATACTGGAGTGGTTTGCTATTCCCTTCTGAATATTCACTGGAAGGACTGATGCTGAAGCTCCAATATTTTGGATGCAAAGAGGCAACTCATTGGAAAAGAAAGGTGAAAGACTGAGGGCAGGGAGAAAGGGGCAACAGAGGATAAGATGGTTGGATGGAATTAATGGACTTAAGTTAGAGCAAATTCCAGAAGACAGTGAAGGACAGGGAAGCCTGGCAGGCTGTAGTCCATGGAGTTGCAAAGAGTTGCACATGACTTAGAGACTGAACAACAGTAACAGTAAAGGCCAGGATCTCTGAGTCCCAGACTAGAGCTTTGCTTCTCCAAGTATGGCTCTCTACATCAAGAGCAGGAAAATGATCTGAAAAAAGGTGAAGGATCACACTGGAGGAAAAGAGAAGAGTTTTAATTTCTTGCTGCTCCTAAATATGTAATGCTCTAAAGTGATATATATACATACATATATATATATATATATATATATAAAAAATACAGATGAGGAGAAATTACAGAAATTAACTTTTTAGCTTGAACAACTTTAATTGTATAATTCTCAATGTCACACTGATCAGAAATGCAGACTCTCTGGCCACAACTCACATCTGCTTAAATTAGAGAACTGAGGAATTTATTGGAGAATTACTGAGTTAGGAAATTTACTCTATGCCTACTGCAAATAATATGTTTCCATCTGGAGTTTCACAGTAAAACTCTGGATACTAAAAGATGTCAGAAATAAAGATTTTTTTCCATCTTTCAAAACTTCTACCTGAACTGTTTTCCACCTATGGCTACTTACGACAGTAACAACAAACAATAAAGACAACTCTCAATACTACAACTACATCGAAAGAGAGCAGTTAACACTTAACTGTGTCTTTGGCATGCACCAGGCTCAGAGGTGGGTCCTTGTCATGATCTGCTGTACTGGTTCCTACACTGAGCCATGTCACTGCTAACTAATATATGATCTCCTATAATGCTTTCCTCATGAATCTTGGCTGAGCCTGTGACTTGCCTTAACTGCTAGAAATGTGACCAAAAAAGATGTTCCACTAGTTCTAGGCCTATGCCTGAAAAAGGCCTGGCAGTCTCAGGTAGAGACCCTGAGGTGCCATGCAATAAGTGTGTTTACGCTGCTGGGAAGGCCATAAGAAGGGACCATGTGGAGAGATCATGTGGAGAAGTAAAGGCCTCAATGTGGGGGTGAGCAAAGAGCCCAATGGCCCTCGCATCACAGCTGAGCCCCAACACTAGCCAACCTGAAAGCTGAATGCAGCCAAGAGAGTGAACACTGAGAAGGGTAGAAGTGGCCACCTGATCCCAACCCAGATTGCTGAATTATAAGGAAACAAAATGATTAATGTTTTAAGCCACTAAATTTTGGAATGATCTGCTACACAGCAGTTAACAACCAAAACAGTACTATTTAGACATCTGTCTCATTTCAATCTCACAAAAACTCTAAAATTAGGTACTAAAAATATCCTCTTTCTATAGGAGGGTTTATCCAATTTGAATACAACCACACACCAGTATATGCAGGAGGCAGGGCTAAGGCTTTGTGTATAAAAATGATTCTGTACATTATGCTACATCCAGTACCTTTCTTCCTGATCTGAGGACATAACATCTCCTCTTACTGGCCTGTGTCGCCTCTCATCTATAAAGAAAAGCAAGTGAACCCATGGCTGTCTAAGATCCTTGCCAGCTCTATAATTTCATGACTGTCTGAAGTAATAATTATTTGTTGCTTATATAGCATGGCCTTCATCACAGCACATCCCATGCACAAACATGTGGCCTCAATTGAGCAAAGGTCAGAAGGGTAAAAAGAACCCCCAAAACATCAGAGCTTAACTGCCCCAGTGATTGGGATCACAGTAACAACCCCACCACGCTGGAAGGGAAGGTTCAATACAAATGAAAACACCCTAACCACATTGCCCTTCCAGAATGTCTTTAAACAACTCAGTCTGTCATACAGTCCTTTGCGGCCTTTAATTAAAACAGAAATGACACATCGACATATTACCATTCCTTTCTAGTGATTAGGAAAGTCTTCCAACAACAACAAAAAAAACACACACAGTTAAATCACCTTTGAGACTCAACACAACGAAGTAGCTGAGAAGGAGAAAGGGACTTTTTTATGACTTAAATTGTTATGTGGTCAGTCAACTCTAATCTATTCTAATTTATTCACATGGAAGGTCAATTATCCAAATGCTCTTAATTCAGCGGGCACCTGATCTTGGTGGCCAGTGAACCATTCAAAGGGCAGCTGTGGTGTGTGTGTGTGTGTGTGTGTGTGTTTTAATAAGAATTGCTTACCACATTTGAACAGCTTTCTCTTCTACTATTTAAACTAGCATGCCCTACTTGACAAAGTACATTTAAGAAGAGAGAACAAACACTAAATTTCTTTGTTTTCTGGAACAAAAACATATTCTGCATGGCCTTTCTCTAGTCAATGTATACAAAGAACTCACCAGATTCATGCTACAACTATCTATCTGAAGGAAAATATCGTAACAGCTTTACAGAAATACTGGTACCACCTTCAGAACACCAGATTACATGCCACGCATTTCCACTGGCACTGACGTAGCATCAACTACCAGATGACCAACTGGACTGGGACCCCACATACAGACAAAACGCAGGCAGCAGACCCAAGCACTGTTTTCTCTAAAAACTATTTCATCTTCCAAATAAGCCTAAAATGCATGTCAAGGAACAGCGTACATTTGTCTTTGCACTTCCTATGGAAGTTTTTGTTTGTTCATTTGCTCAAAGGTCCAGTTTAAACTGGAGTTAACTTATCTATCTGCTTTATACTGGAAGAGAAATTTACCAGGGAAGATCGAAAACACTGCAAGTATTCCATGATAAATAAGAGGAAATATGCCAAAGAGCTCAGCAGCAAAACTGGATCAGTCAAGAACAAAGAAATACATGAACTTAAAACATGAAAGTATTTATTCTTTTATATAAAAGAAGACTGGTGGTGGGTACCCAGGACTGGTTTGACACTACCTAAAGTCAATCAGAGACCCAAGTGAATGAGTGAAAGTCACTCAGTCATGTCCAACTCTTTGCGACCCCATAGACTATACCATCCATGGAATTCTATAGGCCAGAATACTGGAGTGGGTAGCCTTTCCCTTCTCCATGGGATCTTCTCAACCCAGGGTTCGAACCCAGGTCTCCTGCATTGCAGGCGGATTCTTTACCAGCTGAGCCACAAGGAAAGCTCAAGAATACTGGAGTGGGTGGCCGATCCCTTCTTCAGTAGATCTTCCCGACCCAGGAATCAAACCAGGGTCTCCTGCATTGCAGGTGGATTCTTTACCAACTGAGCTATCAAGGAAACCCATCAGACACTCACACCCCCTTGATCTTTCACTGTCACCATGCAGAACTACATACTAAGTTTATTTCTTAGTCCAAGAATACTGCTAGAGCTCCAGCCATAACCAAGGCATTCTAAGCAGCAGGGAAGAACAGAGGAAAAGCAAAAGGGCTTCTTTTCCAACTGCTTCAGCTTATTAAAAACAGCCTTGACAGAAGTTCCATACTACATTTTGGTTTATATCTCAATGACCAGAAAGCAGTCACATAATTCTACTTAGCTGAAAGAGAGGCTAAAAAAAAGTTCACAGAATTGACTGACATTCTGTTGAGATGCTGCTACTAAAGAAGAACTAATGAACTGAAACTTGATATCCCAGAACAAAGAGTCTCTGCCTTATACCAATAAATGTCTTGAGAGTAAATTATTCCTGATTGAGGTCTTATAATTTCCAATGACAGACATATAGCTAAAAATAATGAGTGCTAATGATAAATTAAGTCTAAAAAAAAATTCCAAGTAAAAGTTATAATTTGGTTCACATAATGCATTATAGTAACAATAAAATTGACAATAACATTAATAATTATTTCTAATATCAGAAAGTAGTGCAGTATATACAAATTATTGAACACTATGCTTTATGTTAACTGATGCAATACTTTATTTTAACCAATTTTCATAACAGCTTTGCAAGGATTTGAATAACTCCATTTTACAGAGAAGACACTGACTTCAGAGTTGGGAAGTGACTTTTCTAAGGTTACACGCCATTTGGAAGAGACAGACTATACTGCCACCGGTGCCCTCCTGACCATACTGGTGCTGTTCATTATCTTGATAAGGTCATAATACTCTCAGTTTATAGTTCATAAAACTAAGGTTTAAATAATCAAGAGTGCTTCGACTTGCTACAGTTATAATTTACTATAATTTCAAACTAATAGTAGAATTTTATTCATAAAAAATTATTTTTTTACTCACTGACTCCTAATGGGCCCAGAGAAGGAGTTAGGAAATCTGGTTTCCCATCCTGACTGTGTATTAATAGTAATTCCAACTTGATTGTCAAAACAATACATGTCCATTGAGAAGGAAAAATCAATACAATGCAGAAAAGAAGTAAAAATCACCCCCACAAAGCACCAAAGATACTACTACCAACGTGAATGTTTTGGTAAGCACTCTCTTGGAGTTTTTTGATCAAGATTTATAGATAGGGAAGGGAACATGGAGAGAGACAGATTAAGTAATTTGCCTCAAGTTTCTAAACCAGGAGGACAGGACTCAAGTCCACTCTGCCCAAGGTTCCTGTGTATTCAGTGCCCCAGCACATTCATAAGTCTTAACCTTCCTTCTATAAGACATCCCATGTATGTGCATGCCTGGAAATTTTTGTAACAGAGAGATTGCCCTTTCTTTTACTGTGCTCTTAAGAAAATGCATTTATATGTTTCTCTTTCAAGGAGCAAGATAAAGAAAACTGAAATGTGACTATTAACAGATTACCATGCTGTACACGAGTTTAACACCCCAAACAAAACTCCGGGTTTGAACATTCGCAATGCACTGAAGCCAACTCATTTCTCATTTTCTTTTGCCAATTCCATAAGTCTGCTTGAAATCTTAAGTGTAGATTATATGTTTAAGTGACTCTGGTATTTTGGCAAGCAAAAACATAAAATGTAATTAGATTTCTATATAACTATAATGGAAGCAGTATAAAGGAAGTTGGTGTTCTGGGAAGGAAGGAGCATGTATATCAATTTCAAGATGCTTTTAATCACATACTATGCATCAAACACTGAGAAGACAGTGATAAATCAAATGAGAGGACCTTGCATCTAGTACAAGTTTTCTCAACCTAATTACTATTGTCATTTCGGGCTGTATAAATCTTTGCTGGACTATTGGCAGGATGTTTAGAAGCACCCCTGGCCTCTTCTCACTAGATGCCAGTAGCACAACTACCCAAGTCATTGGGACAATGACTCCAGATGTTGCCAAGTGTCCCATGGGCCAGGGAGGGCTGCGGGGGAACATGACCTCCAGTTGACGTCCAATGATGTTAGATGCCCTCCAGTTCACTCAACGTGGGAAGATATGCAAGGCAGTACTGCTAACTGAAGCAGGAAAAGTAGGGAGGGAGATGCAGAACCTTCTTAGACAAGAGTACTTAGAATAGATGGTAGAGTACGCCAGCAGTGGAAGGTAAGGGTCTCTGCCTGATGACACAAGCTTCTGAATCTGACTCAAAGAGTTTAGAATTCCATCTGCAGAAAATGAGGATCAACTCAGGTTTGTGAGCAGTGACAAAAAGCCAGTCCTAAGAGGTGAACTAGAGGGCATGCTGCTGTGGCTTCTGCCTTCTATTGCTTCCAGTAAAGTCAACTGGGAGATGAAGAAATGACAATGCCCCCTCCCCCTTAAACTGTCTACTTAACAAAGCAGCTAAACACCACTGAAATTTTTTCTGATTTTTAAAACAGAGATATTTCAACACATAGAAAGCATTTTGCACTTTGCCTCAAACACAAAGTACTCCAAGAAATGTTAATTCTTCATTGTTATCACTACTGCTGCTGTGATTATTAAAAGAAGACAGGGTAATGATGGCTGACGTCAGCATTTCTCAGCTCTGTTCCAATAAACTCTGGGATCTGGGAAGTGTTAAAAATATCCGTATAAACATGCAGATGTGCACAGTGAATTACTTTCTTTCCAAAATTAATTTTTTTAAAAAGGAAACTATTTATAACAAAGGATAAAAAACAAGAGGTATTTATCTTTGTCTCCATGTATTTTGTTATAAATGCTTAAGTTCCCTAACCTGTATTTTCCTACAAAAGTAGAAAACATAAACTAATTTTTTTTTACCTTTTCTTGAGGCAATTAGTTTGGTCCATGAGGCCACTCTTTTCTTGTCCTCTGAGTACACGTTCATGTCCCCCTAGACTTGAGACAGTGTAAGTTTTGAAAACACTGCCCTGATCAAGTACCTGGGACTGTCTGGAAAAAACCCCCAGCTTTGGGATTCTGATGTTATGCAAGGGTCAGCCCTCCTGAACTGAGGGGAAGGGGTCATCCCGACAAAAAGATCAAGGAGAAAACTGCCTTGCCAGCTGTCTGCACTTCATTCCAAGGCAAACAACGGACAGAGAGAGAAACAACCTCAAGCAGGTACTGAAACAGCAGCAGTGTTGGAAGAAGGCCAGGGAAACACATCTGCAAACACCCAGACAACTGGGCATTGTTGTTCCGGAGTTAGAGGGCCATCCTACCCTGCACACTGGAGGCAATTTTCTCCCGTGACACGCCGTGTTTTGTCTTCCTGAACACTTAACCTCCGGATGTGGACAGCAGAGACCTGGCCATTCCTTTACAGAGTGCTCAAACAGTTACTGAAAGTGACACGTTTCTAATTATTCTGTCAAGAATCAATCTTGGAAGTCCCTAGTTCCTTGGTGCTCTGATTGACAAGGCAATCAGCACTTTACTTAAAGCCTAAGCACCAACTTCTCCTGGTCTGCGAGAGCTCCCCAACTGCTTAAAGAACAGAAAATTTCACAAATGAAAAAGGTGAGAAGTCCTCATGGGAGTGAAATTTTACAAGCCTGTGAGCACACACCCTTCTATGGAACAGTGCTTTCCCAGCCGGCACCCCTCTCAAATGGAGATATCCCCATTCCCAGAGGTATGTTTCCAAATTGCAAGCAATGTGGCTAGGATTTACTTCGTGCTCACTGTGGCTGCTCAAAACCCAATGAGAAGGCACAGGAAAGAAAAGTCAATGTCAAAGACTTCGCTAGGTCCAAGCAGACCAAAGTGCCCAGGGGTGGAACAGGAGTCAACACCACCACCCACCTCCAAAACAAATCACACATTTCAATCAAATCAAATATTTGATTAATATTTCATATTAATCCAATTTAGCTAAATTCCACTCATTTGTTTTCCTCTAAAAGTTGCCTCCATATATTAACCAATGCCCTGCTTCAATTTTGCCCATGGGAGTGGTAATGCAGGTAATTTCTCAGACCATACACAGAAACATAAATGAGATGGGTGGATCAGTATCTCAGCTGGTTTGGATGTGATGGTCAGTGCTTGTGGGAAAAAAAACATGAGGCTAAATGTTATCACCTGGTGTCAAAAACCAAAGGAGCACAGAGTAGGGAAAGAGATTACATATGAAATGAGAACCACTGAAATGAACTGGAAGTCAGTCAGTTCAGTCACTCAGTCGTGTCCGACTCTTTGTGACATCATGGACTGCAGCACACCACACTTCCCTGTCCATCACCAACTCCCAGAGCTTACTCAAACTCATGTCCATCGAGTTGGTGATACCATCCAACCATCTCATCCTCTGTCGTCCCCTTCTCCTCCTGTCTTCAATCTTTCACAGCATCAGGGTCTTTTCTAATGAGTCAGCTCTTCACATCAGGTGGCCAAAGTACTGCAGCTTCAGCTTCAGCATCAGTCCTTTCAATGAATATTCCGGGCTGATTTCCTTTAGGATGGACCAGTGGGATCTGCTTTCATTTCAAGGGACTTTCAAGGGTCTTCTCCAACACCAGTTCAAAAGCATCAATTCTTCAGCACTCAGCTTTCTTTATAGGCCAACTCTCACATCCATACATGACCACTGGAAAAACCAGAGCTTTGACTAGATGGAACTTTGCTGGCAAAGTAATATCTCTGCTTTTTAATATGCCATCTAGGTTGTCATATCTTTTCTCCCAAGGAGCAAGTGTCTTTTAATGTCATGGCTGCAATCACCATCTGCAGTGATTTTGGAGCCCCAAAAAATAAAGTTTGTCACTGTTGCCATTGTTTCCCCATCTATCTGCCATGAAGTGATGGACCAGATGCCATGATCTTAGTTTTCTGAATGTTGAGTTTTAAGCCAACTTTTTCACTCTCCTCTTTCAATTTCATCAAGAGGCCCTTTAGTTCTTCTTCGCTTTATGCTATACGGGTGGTGTCATCTGCATATCTGAGGTTATTGGTATTTCTCCCGGCAATCCTGATTCTAGCTTGTGCTTCATCCAGCCCGGCATTTCTCATGATGTACTCTGCATATAAGTTAAATAAGCAGGGTGACAATACACAGCCTTGACATACTTCTTTCCTGATTTGGAACCAGTCTGTTGTTCCACATCCAATTGTGACTGTTGCTTCCTGACCTGCATATATATTTCTCAGGAGGCAGGTAGGTGGTCTGGTATTCCCATCTCTTGAAGAATTTTCCACAGTTTGTTGTGATCCACAAAGTCAAAGGCTTTGGCACAGTCAATAAAGCAAAAGTAGATGCTTTTCTGGAACTCTCTTGCTTTATTGATGACCCAACGGATGTTGGCAGTTTGATCTCTGGTTCCTCTGCCTTTTTTAAATCCAGCTTGAATATCTGGAAGTTCATGGTTCACGTATTGTTGAAGCCTGGCTTGGAGGATTTTGAGCATCACTTTGCTAGCATGTGAGATGAGTGCAATTGTACAGTAATTTGAACACTCTTTGGAAATGTGGGTGGACAAAAAGACAGCCCGAGATACATTATTGAAGACAGGTGGGGAAAAAACAGGGACTGGCAACTGTTTCCCTAAATACCAGCAGACTACTCACTACATTTTCAGAATCCTAAAGGCATAGAGAAAAAAGGGGTGATTCAAAGGTATAATTTTCAATAAAGAAACACTATTCAAAAGATAGTTTGGGGTTGCCTAGACTAATGCTAACTAAAGTCCTAACTGATTTCTGCTCTCTCTACCCTTTCCATGACACACACCTCCAGCTCTTTATCAGATGTCATCATTTTGGTGCTTAAAGACTTGGAGAGGCTTCCTATGTTATTTAGAATAAAATTTAAACTTCCCACTTGGGCCTACAAGCAATTCCTGAACTGGCCACAGACTCCCTCTCACTTTCCACTCAGTTCTCCTCACTTGCTCTGCCCTTGAAGTGTCCAGAGGTGTTTTTTGTCTTTTAGCCTCCACACTTGCTACCCCGGATCTTTCCTTAAGCCCCAGGTCAACACAGGTTCCTTGGTGTCATTCAGGTCTCAGCATACACATCTAAGGGAGAAGCCCCCTGTGGTCACTCCATCTCAAATAACTGCTCACTGGGTGAATGTACCTTGGATCTGCAACTTGAGAGCCATGCTTTCCTGCTCCCAGCCAACAACTGGGTCTGGAGGGACATGAGGCCTGACTCATCCCTGGGAGAGGGGGGACTTCACTATCAGGTGACTTTGGCTCCAGGATACCCCTACAGCCTTGCCAAATGTTCCTCACTCTGCCTGTCAGCTTGGGACACTTCTCCCACTCCTCCTTCCCCTTCTCCCTCACTCACAGACAGATCTCCATCACAGTCTGGTGGCCCTCCCAGCCTCTCCTGGCCTCTTCTTCATTTTCCACTGAAAGCAATTCCCCAAACAAAAGCCTTGCATATGAATCTTGGTTTGGTGGTATCTGGGACCCTGATCTACAAGTTCAGCAACACCTCATCCTGTTTTATTGTCTTCTTAGCACTGACCACTAAAGAAGATCTAAAATGGAATCCACATTCTGTATTTTACCAAGCCCTTGAGGTGGTTCTGGGACATACTCAAGTTTGAGAAACAAAGACCTAATAATACACAGATAATTACAGTCAAAGTAAGAATCAGGACTCAACCTTATAAAATCCCAGTGCATTTCTCAGGAACCAACACATTTAATAAACACACAACCCTTAAAACTGTATACCTGCTTAAGTACTCTGATTTAACAAATTAATTTAAACACTGGTCAGTGTTTCACATCTATTTTTTTAAATATGGATTTAATAAATTAACATTAACAGGTAACTCAAAAGAATTTCTAAAACATTGACTTGAACATGGCTGACTGCCTCCATATATCCAACTGACTTTATAGCTTTTAGGCAATAAAAATTAACTTCTCAGTTTATATCACTCTCTTGCGAGGGAATCTTAATCTGATGTTCTGCTATTACTATAACATCAAAAAGCAGTGGTGCTTTCAAGATGGCATCTGGCAGGATGAAATGGATCTGAAGTTTGCAGCTATCGACTTCTGTGTGGCAAAACCTGTGCCTTGTTCTCCTGTTTTTCCTTTAAGATTAGACAGCATGATCTCCTCAAAGAAATGCTAAGGTTTTGGTGAATAGTGGTGGCTGAGTCATAGTACAAGCAAGTATGGTAACGACAGAATGGAACGATTACAATCAAGAAACTTATAGATGGTCAGGTAGGAAATACTACCTGGTGGAACAGCCAAGATACAGAAATATATTGTAACATGCTTTACTGCTTACAAAAGGCAGGCAGCAGAAAGTCTCCTTTCTAATGTAAATCCTTAAATATCTGTCCTTGAGGGAAAATGTATTAAATCTAGCCTATTATAACTTGAGATACGAGTCAGGATTCTGAAAAGTAAGAATACTTAATTTGTTTTTAAGAATAGAGAAAGGGAACATCCACAATGACATGAATTCAGAAACAAGGACCTTTCTTACTAATTAATGACCTCTGGCCTGCAAAGCCATCTGTAGAACTTCAAATGTTGTCCAAAACTTTTTTTCTCTTAAATCTTGATGTCAGTGGTATAAATACACTTACCTACATAATTACCGTGCTGAAATCTAAGTTTTGCCATTCTAGTCAGAATCTCTTAAATTTTGCAAATCAAAATAATAGCTCTGCTATATTTTTTCTAATCACAGCACAGAAGCATATGAAGTTTTTCAGTTTCTCACAATTTTCTTACCAAATGCAAAGGGTTGAGTCAAAGCGTGTATTATACCTATGCAAGCTCTTGAGGGAACAACTTTGACAAATGAAGTGAGGAAAAACCCAGCCCTACTGCCCTCTTATAATATGAAAACAAACAAACCAACAAACAAAAAAAGGCAAGGCCTGGAATGACAGCTTTTTCAAAATGAGTTTTAGTAGAAGGATTATGTCTTGAAACCTAAACTGTAATTTTACTGTGAATGGGTACAGGGTAGCATGTCTTAGAGGGAAGTATTCAAAACTTCTAATATGTTTATTTACTAACAAATCTTTTCAGATTAACAGAATATGGCAAAACTGACAGTACTAGTCCTGCCCTGGCAGCGTCCATTTCCTGCCTCCTGGAAGCCAGTCGTCAACAAAATCATATTGAGACCACCGTGAAAGGCCAGACCACATGAAGAGATGAGGTGGGTTGTGGAGAAAAAGAAAAGAGAGGGATCAAGGAGCCGTGACGTGCCAGACAGGTGAGAAAGCGACTGAGAACTTCCAGCCCTGAGGAATCTTAGGATGGCTCCAGCCCCAGCCACCACCGTGTGCAGCTTCATGACATATTCCAAGCAAGATCACCCAGCTGAGCCCAGGTACCCCACAGAACCAGAAGAAATAAGAATAAGCTGCTATTTAAAGCCACTACACTGGGTGGTGGGGGAGGTGGTGGTGGTTGTTAGGAAGCAGTGGATACCTGTAACAGAATTGAATACAAATCACCAACACAACTCCATAATTAAAAAGTAGTAGAGTATGATTTAAGAAATCATAACCAGTAATACCCTTAGCTTCAACCAGGTCTGAGGGGTTTGTGGAAAGCTTTCTGCATAACAACATTTAGGATGAGACATAAGAAGTGACTAGAACAAAGAAAAATATGAAAGGGAAAGAGCTTGGGGCACAAAGAACAGCCCGGGCAAAGTCCCAAAGATGGAGATGTGCTCACATATTCCGGAAAAAGAGAGGAGGACAGTGACCAAATTAAACCAAATAGATAAAAGGACAGGAGTTGGCCTGGAGAGCTGGGTCACATGGAGCCTTGTAAGTCACAGTGGGTGCTGGGAACTGTATCCTGAGAGCAATGGGAGCCAAACAAGAGACATGACAGATCTGTGGTCGCTGTCGTCACCATAAGCAGGGTCTCAAGGAGAGTCAATGGGGAATCCACGTGGACATGAGATCTTAAGACATCCAAATGCAGGATGTCCTGAAGTGAAAACCAGCCTTTACTTAGGCCTCAGATGTCCGGAAGCATCTTGGTTAAAAAAAAAAAAAAAAATTATGGTGTCCAGGGAATTAACTTTCTTTATTCAAACTTTACCACTGACACAACAAGTTTAAGTACAGAGTCCAAATGTAAATCTGACATCATCTGGGGAGTGGAATGTGGCTAAATTCAATAAAGAAAAGAAAACAAAAAGAATGACATGGTTTGAATAAGAAATTCAATGAATTCTTTCACATTTCACGGAGTTTTCTCAGGCCCAAGTTAACTAAAGATGTGGATATGATGAGTTTCTTGTGCTTGAGCTTCTGCCTCAGCTTTCTGCTTCTGTTGGGTCTATACCTGTATTTACTTATTTCATTGACATGCTTCTAAAACACCCAAGTATTTTTAATGACTATCATTTGATATCTGTACACAGGCCCAATGCCATCCCTACCTGACAACTAAAGATTGGAGAGCTCCTCCCAAGCACAGCTGTTGCAGATCTGAAACACTTCACTCCTTTGTCACACAGAGGCCTACAGACTGGGAGGGTGTTGGGTAGTGTAAAAAGGGAGGCCAGGACATTGCTCTCTGGAGCACGAATCATTCTGGTAAGAAAAACTTGAGAAAATCCAACATGATCCTAACAGTGTTGGGATCTGGGTGGTCTTCATCTGTTTTGCATGTTTGCTTTTGTGTATTTTCTAAAATAAGAATTTGTTCTAGCAATAATTATTAAAAATCATAGTGCCAGTGTGCTATTTTAGGTATAGACATGACATTTGGCCAGAGCACCCACGGAAGTCTGAAGTCTCTCGACCTTGAGTCTGCGGTGGCCACACAAGGCCAATGATGGGACAGTATGCCAACAAAGGAAGGAAAGGCAGTGTGAGCTCTGGTATTAGCTGCGGTAAGAGCATCCAAGTCTTACGGACGATTGTGTTGTAGGCTTCTTTATCCCGATTAGGTCGATGACATTAGAACATTATTATAGCTCTCTACTCCCTTGTATGCCATTCCAAAGCACTAAATCCAAGTTTCTTAAGTTACTACTCCACTGAAGGCAGAAACTTCACTGTTCCACAGTCAAAGGAAAGGTAGACAGAGAACACATGGCATTTACTCTGCAAATGGTCTGCTGTATATTGGTCCTGCCTTCTCTGGGGCTGAATACAGAAGACGAGGTCTGGGTAGAAATGATGATGATGAATAGGACAAGAAAGAAAGCTAATATACAGCTTTGAGGGAGAATCTTGGCCTCTTATTATTCTCAGGCAGGACCTTCAAAAGGGACCATAGTAATTCTGGGCTCTCAAATCTTTTAACTGGATAGATACTGTGATTCCATCCACCAAGATGGACACTGACAAACAAAATGTATGTTAATGAAACAAATCTGATTCATGGCTTTCTTCCTCCTTATAGCAGTTAGGAGGAAACAGTACACGTAAGAAACTTGTTCCTCCAGAGGCCATAATGTGATTAAAGAAAATAGTAAAAACACAGACACCACACCCACACACGGATACTTACAAAATCATCATAATGCTACCAATTAAAAAAAAAAATTTCCATGTCTTTACAGTGCCTGAGGGCCTTGGTTTAAAATATACAAAATAAGTGAAAATAATTCAATGTTACATTATAAATTAATAGTATCACTGAAAAAAACCAAGCTGAGTTTCATTTCAATTACCTACTTTGTCCATGAAAATTTATAAAATGAGTCCAATAAGAACAGAGCAAAAAAGCTATTTCCTGGACTCTAATTTGATGCAATTTGAACTCAGTAGTATTCATCTCTTCAATATATGGAAAAGGTAAAATCTAGAAAACTCCCATGTTCATATTCTATAGTTTAAGAAAATAATTATTTTTAGAAAGGATTATGTTTCTTTTCTTATTGGAGGCGGTCTGTAGCAATCACAAAGTATCATATATTTACTATCAGATCTAAAATCGGATAACCACATATTTATTACAAGATATACAAGATTTTTATGTGACTTT
Source organism: Dama dama (assembly GCF_033118175.1). Taxonomy (NCBI): domain Eukaryota; kingdom Metazoa; phylum Chordata; class Mammalia; order Artiodactyla; family Cervidae; genus Dama; species Dama dama. The sequence continues at coordinate 38,803,492 of NC_083704.1, read as the reverse complement.
TAACACACATTCTGTTTACTGGATTGTCTTACAATGAAATGCCCTTGATAATAATTTGTTTTTACCAACTGTCACTATCAGGGTAAGACTTATTTCCTCTAATTATATGCAGACCTCCTGAAGACATCTGCTAATATCTAAGCATCTATTTGTTAATCAGTTTTCATTTAACATGTGGGATCATTTAGTAAAACACTTCATTCAGTGAACAATAAAGCCAACCAAGCTCAATTAACGAACTTCTCAGAGTATCATTTTAAGGAGGGACAACAAAAATAATTTTATATTTAGGTGTAGAATTTTTTAAAAAGAAACATTTAGGGGCTTCTCTGGTGGCTCACGGGTAAAGAATCTGCCTGCCAGTGTTGGAGACATGGGTTTTATCCCTGTTCTGGAAAAATCCCACATGGCCAGAAGCAACTAAGCCCATGCGCCAGAACTACTGAAGTTAGGTGTACCCTGGAGCCTGTGCTCAGCAACAAGGGAAGCTATCACAATGAGAAGCCTGTGTATCACAACTACAGAGTTGGCCCCTGCTTATCACAACTAGTGAAAAGCGAGCACAGCAACAAAGACCCAGCACAAACATAAATAAATAATTTTTAAAAGAAATATTTAACATAGTCCCATGTCTCTGAAGGGGAAGAAAAGGTCACTATAATTCCAATTCCATGCATAAAATAATACCACAAAAATATAAAAGATGATCACATTATGGTGACATCAAAAAATAGGAAACTGGTTAAATGTTTTAATAGGGAGAGGTCTAAAAATATAAGGATGTATTCACACAATGGAATATAACACACATGTTAAAATTCTTATTGTAGGAAAAAATTTAATGATGTGGTAAAATGATTTCAGTATATTGTTATGTGGAAAAAGCAGTATGATTCCAATTTAATTTAAAACATATATGTATTTATACAAGAAGTAAAAAGAAAACACTGGAAGCAGACAGGCAAAATTTAAATAATACCTATCTCTGAGCTAAGGTATCATGAGTGATTTTATTTTGTGTGCTTTTCTGTATTCCAAATACTCCATACTGACCACAGATTACAGAACAGTTATTTAGAAAATGAAATAAATCTCCAAGACACTTAATTCAAGTGTTTTTAAAAAGTATTAGTGATGTGTAAATTAATTTATGACTCCAAAAAGAATGACTGTTAAAAGGTATGTTTAAGCATTGTTTAAAAAAAGAAAAAGCCTTCTGCACCAAGTTCCCATGTGCTCATTAAGAACCTTAACTACAAAGTACAAACTGTGTAAGAACAGACATTACACACTTTATTTGGGGGTGAGTTTTGAGTTCTGACCCAACTTTATTTTAAAAAGATTTTTTTTGGGGAAAGACATAAGGCTGTTTTCTATAGCATAATTTCTGAGTAGCGGCGGGACCAGTCTGGACTTGCTAAGCACAACATTAAAGTTGTGAATGGCGTTTAATTATAATCATTTGTAATTGGAACAAATGACAAAGTAAATGGAACAAGAGTCCATAGTGACTGTCAGGCCTGTATGCTCTTCTCTAAAGGGGGCTCCTGCTGACATCCTTAATGACAGAAAATGGCAAAAAGGCATGCGCATCTTTGAGCGGTCATTACATTTTAAGACTACATGGCCCGTAGAAATTATGAGAGATTTGGGAAGTGTTGAAAACTAAAATTCTTAGAATTTATATTTTCTATACACTGAAGACAGGAATGTTGTATCGAAATATCTCAAAACAATGCCCAAACAGGCAGCTTATTTGCTATGGTTTTACTGGTCTCATTCTATTGATTTCTAAAACTAAGAAAATTTCTAACTAAGATTGATTTCTAACTAAGCTAACAAAGATGAAGCAAGACTTGATTTGCTGGGTAACTATAACAGGTTTGGCCCCCTTTCAGGAAAACATGCCAAATCATCCTATATTTGCTCAAATTTAACTCGCCTTAAGATACTGCTTTTATCATATTTAGAAAGTCTCACCCAATTCTAAAATACTGTTACACAGAAAATTTTAAAACAGATTTTTAAAGAAAATTCTCTTAAAATCAAATTTAAACACAAGATTTACTGGCTTAATGTAGGTGTCCTTTAATTTACCTTTACTGTATGTCTGTTTCTTTGTTTTGATGCCCTCATGCAAGCATCCAGGTCATTCGCAGTTCTTGGGTCCTTTTCTACTTGAGAGATTTCTCCCTCAAGAAAGCCCCATCCCAGGCCTGGGAAGCGTAAGAGACAGGGGCTCGTAGATTGGAACTTCATCTCTTTTGAGCTCTGTGTTCCTTAAAACTTACACATAATTAGCTCTGCCTTCCCTGTCCTCAGACTTGCTCACCCTTGACAGTAACAAGGCAAGCACATCCAGTGTCAAACACCATTTCCTTTCCTGGTCTGAAAAGATGAGAGCTGGAAAAGGAGGAAGTGTGCCACCAAGCAGTGAATAAAAACACAAGTACTAAAGTCCTAATACCCATGCTGTTTTTATTAGTACTATGGAAGTAAATGGGATGCATAATGGACAAAACGTCATCGAGACTATTACCTTGAGCGCCAAAGTCACGGGTTGGAAATGAACCCCTGATAGAGCATGAGAATTTATTTAAGTCTACTATATATTAGTCAAAGAGAAAGAAGAAAAATGATACCGACAATAGCTAACTTCAGACATTAAGAACTCGCCAATGAAAATGTTCTTTCATATGTAAACACAAAAACTGAGTTATTTTTCATCCTTTTAACATTAGGAAGAGAAACATTGAGTTTCTCTTCTATGTAACAGAAGCTTTGGACTTGCGAGTTCTGATAAAGGTGAATCTGCCGCAATTCAGAAAGCACTGTCCCCAGAGAAGAGTTCAAGAGAATGACCAACAGAAAGCAGTGGGAACCATTCCCTTGGAACAACTGTTCCCTTGGAACAATTCCAAGGAGGTCCTGGAACTTGCCAGCTCACTGCAATTTGTCCTATTATAAATTTTCAATGAAAAGACAGGCCTCTGGTCCAAAAACATTGCATTAAATGATTTGCTAGGCATGAAATAGTCCAAGTCCATCACCAACTTTGATATGCTGCACAAACGCACTGCTTCCATCTGCTGTTTTTGTTGTTGTTTAAGTCTCTTGTAGCCAGCTCTTTCAGGACCACGTGGACTGAAGTCCACCAGGCTCCAATGTCCCTGTGATTTCCCAGGCAAGAATACTGGAGTGCATTGCCATTTCCTTCTCCAGGGGATCTTCCTGACCCAAGAATGGAATCTACATCTTCTGCATTGGTAGGCAGATTCTTCACCACTGAGCCACAAGGAAAGCCTTATTCCAGGTCCATTAGCAACTCTGATGTGCTGCGCGCATGCACTGCCTTCATCTACTCCTTTATAATATGCTCTTTTTCCACTTGAAAGTCCACATAGTTACAAAACTGAAATACTGTCTGGGAGGATGACTTCAATGCTTATGGTATAGAAAAATCTCCCTCAGAACTATATAATCTGAATATATATTTTCTCCCTCTGTCTCACCGCAAAGGTCATTTTGCCCATTTACTTGATTTCAATGGGATTCAATTTATGTGTATTTATACATAATTTAGAAACCCAATTTTAACCCCAAATGTTTTGTTGATTCTAAGAGATCAAGAGTCACGTCCACATTCACGTAAGGGACCAGGTTTGCCTCATAATTTTCTTCTAAGCAATGTAGCCATCAAGCTAGACTATTCACCAAACCTGATGATTTCAGATGGTATGAGCCAGTATGTTTGGAAGCCTTAGCAATGGAAGCAAAAAGAGAGAAAACTGAAACTCATGGCTATTTTTATTGGGGGGTTATTATAAATAATACTAAGCTCAGAAAATCCGGGGTAGCTGGTACTAGCTCTGAATCTAGTCTTACGGAATAGTCAAGGGCATTTTCTTGGGATTAACTCAAAGAGGCTTCTAAGACCAGAACTTCTTATAATGTTCCTGAATGATTCCTGAATCTGAAAATGCATGCAAACTCCCTTGTATCTGCTAGTTAGCTCACATTCCCACAATAGTGCCTTCTCCATCACTTTCTGAAATTGGAAGCACTGTGGACTCACGAGGAGAACTTAAAAATTCCTGCAGCCTCAGTCCGTCTCCATTCCAAGTGATTCTGATGGAATTCATATATATAATAGGGGCCAACTACCCCATTAATGACTACCACAGCAACCACTGCCTGAGGATAACCACCACTGGCACTGCCCTCATGGAATGACTGCCTAAAGTTTCAGGCTAAAAGTACTTGATGTGTTATTTCATCTAGTACCACAGATTATCAACTCCACTTTACAGATTAAATGGCAGGCACAGAAAGGTGAATCAATTTGTCCAAGGTCACACAGCTGGGAACTGACAGAACTGAATCTCAGTTGAACTCTGTCTGCTGATCAAGTAAAAGTTCTTAATGACCACATAGATGACCCTTCTAGTTGGGTTTAACATGCTTGACAAGAACACCCTGAAGCAACTTCTTTGGTCCTGTTTTTCACTGCTCTCTTCATACCTTCCCTAGCTTATTTAATCTAATCTCATACACCAAAAAGTCACATTTTTGTGTCTCCACAAAATAAAAAGTCACCAAAAACAAACACATTTAATTTATATGAATCTGTCTTTACAGGCATGGGGATAGAATAAGTAAGTGAGAAAGAGTTGAAATCCATGAGTAAAATCTAGTGGGTGACCTCACTGCCATTTCATGCAAAGGAACTCAGTCCCTGAGGAAGACGGGAGGGACTGAGAGTCACTGCTCACTCCCAAATGCTCAATGGAGGGGCATCTCACCACACTATAGGGACTCTAGTCCTTAAAGACATTAAGATATATGGGTAACTTAAAGGACTTTCAAAGCTAATTCTGATTGTATTTTTTGCCTTATGAACTGTCTTTAGAGCCTCACCTGCACATGGATTGTGACTCAACCATGTAGTGCTTGCAGTGAGCTAGAGATATACGGGAATGACAAAGAGGAATAAAAATTAGCTCATGCCCTGATGGTGGTGGTTTAGTCAGTATGTCATGTCTGAATTTTGTGACCTCATGGACTGTAGCCTACCAGGTTCCTCCTCTGTCCATGGAATTTCCCAGGCCAGAACACTGGAGTGGGTTGCCATTTCTTTCTCCAGGGGATCTTTCGGACCCAGGGATCCAACCCATGTCTCCTGAATGGCAGGTGGATTCTGAATGGCAGACCATATTGCAGGCAGTCTCCTGAATGACAGATGTATTCTTCAGTGACTGAACCACCAGGGAAGCCCATTTCTTGTCTAGGAAGCCCATTTCTTACTCCATTTCTTGCCTAGTCCATTCTCTAAGAGAAACATGAACACTCAATATCATAAGCACTCATGGTGACAACCTCATGGGTAGAAGAATCAGCAACAAGGTCTCACCATGAAATTGAACATACAAATTAAAAGAAAAGCAGGTAAATTTCAATTCTCCAAAGATGGTTGACATAAAGATGGTTTATCCAATGGTAAGGAAAAGTTATATGCTTATTCTCTGATCAAAGAATTTTTGTAAAAGGAGTCTTCACAAAGAGACATCAAGATAAAGAAACATTATATTGTATTTTTAAGTGATTTTTTTCATCCCCCATGTAAATCAAAAGAAAACTCAGTAAAGACCTTCCTCATGTCACATACCATCATGGATCCATTTTCTTTCTTTTTTTTTTTTTGATGGATCCATTTTCTTGACTAAACATAAAACTTGATTCAACATCTCCCTCTTGAAACACCCTACATTACAATTTTTGTCAAATACTGAAAGATCTGACCACTTCCCTTTTCCCCAAAGAGCACTAGGAACCCAGATAGCAAATGAAGGTTGTATTTTGCAACAAGAATAGACAGGAGACTGAATCACAGCAAAACACTTACAAATCAAGAGAGAAGAAGAAAAGTACCAAGACAGATTAAAGCCACAGAGAACAATAATAGGAAAGGAAATCTCTTGTGAAAAGAAGTAGATGATGGTAACTTAATCGGGACAAAAATGAATTAGATTTTCTTCAATGACTGAGCTCAAGATTAGGTGATTTCATAAAGTTTATGGAAAGTCACTTGAAAATCACACAACTTGTTGCTGTATTCTATGCTTAGAGAGAAGAGAAATAAAAATTCTCCACAAGGGAGTTGGTCTTCAGAAAAATGCATTTACAATCCCAGTTGATGAATTTTACCTATCAACTAGGAGATTATCCTTAATTCTCATTTGGATAGAAAAATCACTTTAGGATTGATAAAATTTCTCTGAGTTTCACAGAGATTCTGACATAAAAATAAGAGGCTAAAAAGTTAAAATACATGGGGGTGTAGAGTGCATGGGGAAAGAACTAAATAGAAGTGTTAACAGATGTGGGCCCAGGGCCAGTATACAGCACAAGAGAATGCTGAGACAAGTTCTCAAGTCTGGTGAGAATTTTAAAGGTATGGTATATTAAGCAGACCTGCTGGGTTGTCAGTGTCATACAATAAAATCTAATTCAAAGGGGGAAAAAATGATTTGGCCCATAGCTAGGAAAAGGAGAGCGGCTCAAAGAAGTAAAGAGAAGCTGCAGAACCATAATAGTCATCATTCTCAAATTCAGGCAAACGTGAAATCACCAGAAAGACTTGTTAAAACACAGTACTGGGCCCCACCCCAGAGTTTTTGATACAACAGGCTTGAATGGGACCAAGAATTTACAATTCTAAAAAGGTTCTAGGTGACACTACTTCTGCTGGGTCAACCACTTCGAGAATCACTGACTTAGAGAAAATAGGCTATATAGGAATGAGGTCCTAAGGCCAAGGGAGTCTCCATCATGAAGGTTTGCTCCTGAATCTTACTCAGACTTCTACCAGGTAGGAGGGCACCTCCTCAGCCACACTGTTTTCATTCATGATCCCAGAGACAGACGACATTTTCCATGAGTTTTAGGAGGAAAGCTGATTAGACTGAGGGGCCTGTGCTAGGATATCACTTGTGAAAGCATTCTGCTTTCAGGGATGCAGTAAAGCAAGTGGCCTACTCCTAGTTAAGGATACCCCATGGGCAGGAGTGGGGAACAGAGGATCCAAGCAGAGACACAGAGCATCAGAGGAGGCACTGAATTTGATGGTATTCCCAAGATCACAGGGAAGAGGAGAAGAATCCTTAAAGGAACAAGAAAAACAATCATGAGAAAACATGATGGGCAAGGAATAGTATCACAGTATAATTCTCATAGCCTACAAAAAAGTTTACTTTGGCATCAAGATGTACCAGGTGCAAGCAAATTCACTTATGATACTGGTTTTATGCACATATTATCTATCTTTATTCACAGAGTAGTGCTTTTCACATAAAACATGGTGAAGGATTTTCTTTTATGATGATGAGGATCTAATTTCTGTCCAGTTATCCTTCCTAAGATATTATGCATTGTCTGATAAACTGATACACCTTTCAATAGGTAGTGTTTTAATGTACCTGGAGATAAAAAATGGAATGACTGAATCTATTCTTTCAGTAAAACATCTTTTCATGTTTCTTGGCTTTTGTATTTTTTACCTTTGCTCATTTGAGTATCAAACATCTCTTCTTTTGAACTTGCTTAACACTGTGAGCATTTGGATTAACTATCTGGAAATTCATCTTCATGAAGAAGCTCCCTTTATAAAGTAAAACAACTAATCACAGATTGCAAAACACAGAAAAATATCTGAAATCATCTAAATACAGTATGAGCTGGACATTTCTCTGCCAAACTGCTACCCAAGTGCCAATATTCTTGGACCACACTGACATGGTGAAGATTCTAAATCACTTAAGTCTCCTTCTCAGAGAAATACACTGCTTGGGATTAACGAGCAAGTGAATCTAGAAGGTCATGGGTTAAAGCTCCAAATGGATTTTCTGTTCACTGTTTATGATCCTAAGGCCTCTGAGCAGACACCTAAATGTGTGCTCAAAAAATATTCTACTGGAGCTCTAATTGAGAAAAAAGGGATGTGTCCAGAATGCTTACATATAACAACTAATGAAAGAACTCACAGATAAGCTGGAAGAAAAATAATTAACTAGGATTTGTGCCAGCTGTCCATTGGGAATGCTAACTAATACATGTGTTCTAAGTGCTCTGTTTCATAAGACCTCAAAGGTGGTAAAAAGAGCATCCCAGGAGAGGGTCTTAGACATGTAGATAAAATATCAATCGATGTTCACAAAGGACCTCTAATTGCAAGAGAGTTGCCACCCAAATTATTAAAGTTGCAGCATAAACTATTCAAGTGAACAAAATCTTGTTTTAGATCCATAATAAAGCAAGAAATGTTGATTAGAACACTTTGGCAAAGAAGTAGTGAGTAAAGACAAAGGAAAGGAGGGCAACTCCAATGGATGTAGATGTGGAAGAGCCTCCCTCAATAGCGGCAAATACATCATCACAAACCTAGACCACAATGCATGTAACAGCTACAGCATTTTGTTCTCCAAGGTAAATTTATCTAGAGGCTTTCTTGGACAAACCTATCAATTTATTTAAAAAAAAACAACAAAAAACAACTCCTGGCATTTTCAGGAGTTTTCAATTTTACTTTTCAAATTAGTTGAATATCATCACATAATATATGAGGTATTTGTCCTATATTATGGATTTATTAATTCATTGGGCTGTGAATTCACTCATTTATCTATTTATCACCTCTAAAATGGCAGCTCCAAGAGATTAAGACTCTATTTCAATCACTGCTTTATCTTTAGTGTCCAGAGGAATGCCTGGCATATAGACATAATATATTCCCTTTTTTTCTGTTTTAACCTGAAATAATTTTGCTGAAATGTGAATTGCTTTTGATGGGACACTTGCTTTAAACCACAAGATATCTCCATCTGGATTATCAGAGTACAAAATCCCTTCTCTCCACCCCCAATGTAGACACGGTATATTCCTGTTTGGCTGACATTTCTGAACAGTCCAGCTTAGTCATTCTGTGGTCTCAGGAACAAGTCTTAACTTCAGAAGGGATCTTTGAAGACCTGCTTCCAACAGGCTAGGGATATCTCCCACTTCAATAAAGTCATTCTTACTGCTGAATGAGCCTTTGCCAACCTCATGGTTGACATTCTGACTTGCAATTTTAGCTGAGTTCCTGCCTTAGCTATGTGCCTGGTAGGCTGGTCTCCCTACAACCAAGCTTCTATTTACAAGGTACCATGCATGAATGGCGTCTGATCCCTGCACTATGGCCTGTGAACTGTGGAAATGGCTACCTGTTAATAGAACACCCTAAATACTACTTAGGAATTGCCTATGTTTGTACTCCTGTTGTTTTCTGCTAACATGTTGCTTTCGGGTAAGATCTGCTACCCACCCTCACAATCCTCCCTGTAAAACCAACTATTCTCCTGCACCTGGCAGCTGGATAAAGCCTCATTCCACCCTCTGAAGTGAGGTCCTTCCTTCCATCATTTACTTGACCTTGTAGGACAAAGTCTAGTTATAGATTACGGTCCTTACCAGGCAGCCCTTTCTGATTAAAGTCTCACCAAACACATGACACTAGCATCCAGTTTAGGAAATAAATTGTTTCAGAAAGACAATTCATTGATTCATTATGCTCTTCTTTCAGACTGAGAACATTTGGCTAGATGATGCATATGGAAACAAACATGAATTGTCAATATGAACTTGCTCTGAAAATACACTTTTGGGGAACTTATTATGTTCTACACATGAGATGGGTGGCTAGAAATGATGAAAATATAATAATAGTTGAACAAAACTATGGACTGGAAAAAAAAAACAACTCAAGGAAAGACTGTATTTTTAGCTATTTATAAAGAATATGGAGCAAATGGAAAGTTTACTGAAAAATCAGTAAGAAGTGGGAGGGGGGGGAAAGAATAGTTCAAGGTAATTTTATGAGACTTAAGAGAAATGAATAAAAAAAGGAGATTATTGAGTGGTGAGAACTATAAACTGTAAATATATAGAAAAGGGAAATTGGGACAAATTATCACCAAGGTGGCATCTGATGAGGGTGATAAAAGATTAAAAAAACAAACAAACACCTATTTTAGAAGTTTGCCTGAGGTGTCTTACTCCTTTACAGAGAATGCAAATAGAAATCAATGGATTCTCATGAAGTTCTTAAGTAAAATAATTCATTAGGGAATCCTGGCCCTGCCCCAAAAAGCATCCAAAAATAAAGGTGAGTTTATTTTCTTACTTCTAGCAAGTCTCATTCTTAACTCCCTTTCATCTTATTAAACTGTATATAACAGGAAGATATCAGGAAGCTAAAAAGAGTCATTGTAAGGTGCAGTGGTAAAGAATTCACCTGCTAATGCAGGAGACAGGAGACGCAAGAGATGTGGGTTCAATCCCTGGGTTAGGAAAAACCCTTGGAGTACGAAATGGTAACCCACTCCAGTATTTTTGTCTGGAAAATTCCCTCAACAGAGGAGCCTAGCAGGTTACAGTCCATGGGGTCACAAAGAGTCAGACATGACTGAGTACACATGCAAGCAGATCAGGAAGATATTGAACTGAGTAAACAGGAAGGGGCATTAGGACACCTCTAGGATTTTTAGGTTATTTCAAGTCCAGGCAATTCAGAATGACTGTATCAAATATTAATGAACAATTCACCATTAATTCTGAGATAATTAAACTCAAATCAGCAGTGCATGAAAGTAGTAATTGCACAGAACACTGAACAGGTATCCAATGTGGTTTTGGATTATACTAATTCTCATTTTTGATGTTATAAAAATTTGTTTTGTACCATAAAGCTTTTTATGCTTGTTACTACTGCATTTACAATGATATTTTACTCTGATTTAGCAAATCTGATTTACAAAGTTCATATAGTTTCTGAAAAAGATTTTAAATAGAATGCTTCTTTAAATTATCTTTAAAGTAAAAAGAAGCTTTAATAAGCTGATTATTAATATTGCTAGTAAAATTCATGGGCAGAGAGACCAACTAATAACATGAGAATATGTCTATCATGTAATATTGAACTAATTTTAAAAAAAGCCATCAAAAGGAAGAACATGCTAGTTATAACCTTATAAAGAAGATAGGCATAGATAATGCTGGAAGAAAATATAACAAACTGTAACAGCAGTTCTGTTACAGAAATAAAGTTGGGGCAATTTATTTTATTTTATTTTATATGTTGAGTAGGAAAGGTAAATTTATAAAAGTGAAAAATGATCAATTTTGTAAATATAAAAAAAACTTTCAAAAAGCATAAAGTGAAGGGATTTAAATGGGTAAGGAAATCACCTTAACTGAAACGTGAAAACTAAATTAAAATGTTCTCAAGGTTTATTCACTTAATCCATAGGTATAAAGCTGCTATGTCTCAAAAGTCATTTATGACATATTTCAAAGTTTCTCATAATCAAATACTTCCCTTAGGAGACATATAAATGCAAATTACAAAAAGTTTCTGCTTTTTATTTTACTTTATAGTAGGAGTTCCTAAATGTCCTTTCTTAGAAAGATAAAATGGAGGGTCTCTAGCAAATAATTCTGAAGAGCTGTCCTAATTATCTAAAACTTTATAAAGGCAATTCACATTATTCAGAGCAATATGGTCTATAAGTTGCAGTGAACACTGAATTACTGAATACTGAACCATTGCTCCTAGGGGAAATATAGGGTTAGGTTCCTGAGAGCCTTTGGTCACGTTTTTGTCACCCTTGTTTTTTGTGTAATTGTGGCCAACAACATTGTAAATCATGGCTCAAGAAACCTTATCTAAGATGTATTTTCTCTATAAGGCAGGTCACATTAGACTGTACTTTAGCACTACAAGTGGGTCCATTTTAAACAGCACAATTACACACCAAAAAGGATAAAAACATGAAAAATGGGGCACTAAATACATTATGAAAATGACACTTGTTTACTGTAGGAGCACTGAAATAAGAAAGGAAAATGCTGCCTTGTTTGACATTCACTGAGAACAGTGTACCACATAACTAAAATTTTTCCAATTCTATGTACTTTTGCAAACAACTGTTAAAGCACTGAGTATTGATTATAGGATCACAAATAAAGTTTAGCACATAGGCAAATTTGCAAATATCGAACCTGCAAATAGTGTGATCAACCATACTAAGAATCCTGGTTGAAAAAAATGCATATTAGCTTACAATGAAATTCCTTCAATACTTTGAAAAACATTACTTGAAAATAACTAAATTGGAGAACTATGCCATTTTAATCACAACATTCATCTTGTCTTAAGTCACATTTGGAGGGGTTTTGAGTACCATGCTTCCACTTACAAAAAACAGTTGTAATGCACCTTAATGTGGTGATTCATGAAGCAACAAATTTTAAAAGTTTTACTAAAAGTTTTATGAAAAACTAAGTAAATAACAGCCAAAAAAAAAAAAAAAAATACATGCATTAAGTGGTCTCACTTCATATTATTTCAGGAGGACATACATGTAATGAAATAATAAAAATTTACATAGACCAATTCAAAGACATGAGACAGCAAGGAAAAAGTGTGGCAAGATATATAAAAGAGCCCATTCCTTTGATTTCCAAAACCACACACATGCCTGTATTTTAAATATGAAAAAGAGTGACATCACAATGGAAAACTGGGCAAAATACATTAATAGGCAGATCATAACAAAAGTGATAAAAATGCTCAATAAAAGAAAAATAATTTAAAATGTTACTTCTCATGACAGTAAAGAGTCACAGTAACAATGGCCAGGATGCAAGAAAACTTATTTGATGAAAACCCTCTATGTTCCTTCAACTAATACTGAGATAATTTGGCACTAAGTGTGAAAAACTTAACCTCTGCATTCATCTTTACCCTCATACTTCTATAAGTTCATCTTACATAAATAAATCTGACCTGTTTCTGAAGTTATGGATATAAGGGGGTTCACAGCAGCATTATATTAAGTTGGAAACACCCTGAATACCAAACAGAGGACTGGTTAAGTAAACATACATCTATACAAGTGTATACTGTTTAGCCACTGAAAATGTTGAGTACTGTACTAAGACAGGCAAAAGGCACATAAAAAGTGAAAAGATTATATAATAGTTATATTATCGAAAATAGTTTTGTCAAAGATGCTATATTATTCAGCAACACTTACATATATAAAATTTAGTGTATTTCTGTACTTTTCTGTTTTATGTTTCCCTAATTCAATAATTAGGGGGAAAGGCACACACATAGAAATCCACTCCAAGTCAAGCCAATTTCTTCAGCAAGCCCATGTGGACATGCTACTCATTTAGGAAGTAGACAACGAGACAGTAACTCCTAATTCTCTGGCAGTAGGCGCAGGGTGGAGGGGCACGGCATGGCAGGAAGAAGAAAGAGGATTCAGTGTCTTCAATCTCCTGAACCCACTGGGGCTCATTCCACCAGACCACAGCTCACTTCTGCAGAGCAGAGGAACGAGAGGTATTCACAGTTTTTAACCTTGTTCTCCAGAATAATTTTACTCAGTTCACTCTCCACATCCAGTGGTTTCCTCTACTAGGCAATTTGGACTCAATGTGACAGTCACTGAGTAGCGTCTAACTCTCTGCGACCCCATGGACTGTAACCTGTCAGGTTCCTCTGTCTCTACAACTTTTCAGGCAAGAATACTGGAGTGGGTAGCCATTCTCTTCTCCAGGGGATCTGCCTGACCAGGGATCAAACCTGGGTCTTCTGCATTGCAGACGGATTCTTTACTGTCTGAGCCAAGAGGGTAGCCCTTGGATTCTAAAACAATACCTCAAAAATAACACTAGTAAAACCTTCAGATGCCATGATCACTCAACCATCCTAAGATCATTCTTAAGATTCAGAGATGCCTGACATTAATCTCAGCCATTATTTGTTCAACTTGTTAGGATATACACTATTTTCTTTATTTTCTAATTGCTGAGGTCAACTACTTCCTTTCTCAATGCAATAACATTAAGAATAAAAAAATTTCTAACATTTAATAAGTAGATATTATTTCCAACCTATATGATATTACAACTTGATTAGTGGTCCATTTCTCTTTAACAGTCTACAAAGGCCTCTCCACATAGGATTCATAATAAATTATTGAGCATGCTGCGAGTAATCATAAAATTTACTAAAATATCCCAAAATCTGTTAAATTCTTTAAATTATTTACAATGAAACCAAGTCAGGTATGTTAAAATCTGAATATTGAGAAGTGGAGCAAAGGGTACAAATCTTATTTTTTTATTTATTTCTGACAGTATGTCAGCAAGGAGCATGAAAATAGATTTAGAATGTTATATTACAGATGCTTTGAAAATGTGGTAGCTATCAGACACACTGATCATGTGTTAGATTCAGAAACAACTGTCTTTGCCAGGACTTGGCTCTTATTGGGAAGTATTGGCAGGTTAAGTTGGGCATGGAGAGCCAGACAGTCTTGGAAATTTGGGTCAAATGGCCATTGGGAAAAGAAAAGCAAATGTCAGCATTTATGAATTCACGACAGTAGGAAAATCCCTGTGAGGAGAAATGAGCACAGGGAGGACCGTTTTCCATGCTCCAATGTAAGCACAGTGGTTACGTGAAACAAGGGGCGAAACCAAATGACAGGTTGTAGATACAGAAGCACAAAGCCATTTTTACTCTCTTCAGACTAGGCTATCAGGTAGGTGATCACCATAAAGAATGGCTGCTTCTCAACTCTATGTGAAAGTAAAATTAGTTTTCAAACTGGTCTGTAAGAATAGAAATGCACAGTAATCATTTCAAAAAATAATGCTCATGTTTAAAAAGTACTGGACCTTATATCTGAAAACAAATCCCTAAAAGAATTCTATTAATTCCAAAAAGAAATATTCCCTTGCAGATAAGGCATTTCCGCAAATACATGTGGTATATGATAAAATGAGTTTTGTTTCATGCCTCTGATATAAGCATGTATTTAAGGGAAAAAGAGGATTTTCTGTTTTGCTTTTAAATAAACTCTAATTGTATGATAATTAACAATATATGAGGCATTTAGTATGTTATTAATTCCAAAATATACTTATTACAACTCATGGCATTTGCATAAACCCCTTATCAAAAATACAGCACACAGTTTTACATCCTCGGCCTCAAATTCTAAAGACTTTTCAAGTACTTACCACAGAGTTAAACCAGCCGGCCTCTCCTCAAATTTAAAACAAATTGTATTTTGTGGTTCTCCCAAATATGAATTTAATCCTCCCTTTATTAAACTGTGTTTCCTTGGCTGTCTGGAGAGAGAATCACTGCACACTACTGAAACTGCTTACACATTTCATCAATTTCAAAACAACCCAGGCAGTAACACTGGTATCAATGAACTGCTTCAGACATCCCCCCTTTCTGCAGACAACCATTTATTCCCCACTGTTTCAATAATTCTAAATCTAAGCCTTTAAATGATAATCAAAATGAACACTCAAGAAAAAAGCACACAAACTAAAGTTTTCATCATGCTTTAGAAAGGTTTGCCAAGTACTTTACATGTATCTTAAATGATAATAAAACAATGCATTGGGGTATTATTTTCATGTCTACTTTATTCATGAGGTGACAGAAATTGAAAGAGTATATTCCATCGCTAATAAACACATGAAAAGGTGTTCATCCTGATTAGTTATGAGGGAATGGCATTAAACCACAATAAATACTACCACATGTCTACCAGAATAACAAAAATATTCGTGAGGGTGTGGAAAAACTGGGCTTCCCACACATGCCCATCAAAATGTAAATTGGCATATTTAGAAAACTGTTTGGTAGTATCACTCAAACTGAGTATATACACTACCCTATTGCCCACAAATTCTACATCCAAGCATATACACCACAAAAATATGCTCCAAATGGCATGTACAGTTATGTTCATAGCCACATTATTCATAGTAGTAAAAAATGAGAATCACACAAATGTCTATCAATAGAAGATGACATAAAAAAGCTCTTGTCAAGTTATACAATAGAATACTATACAGCAATAAGGGTAAGTGAACTGCTGCTACATAAAATATGGTTGAATCTGAGATAAAAAGTCAAATGAAAGATGACACATACAAAAGTATATACATTGTATGATTCCACTTGTATTATGCTCAAAACCAGGCAATACAAATCTTTGATAGTAGGAGTTAGGAGAGTATTAGCTTTGGGAAGAAAGCAGGGTTGAGGGAGATAGTGCAGAGGCATAAAGCAACGCTGGGACGGTGACTGTCCTAGGGCATTCAAACTGCTGTGACCGACTACCACAGACTGAGTAGTTTAAAAAGCATTCATTTCTCCCATTTCTGGAAGCTGGCAAGTCCAAGATCAACTCACCAGCACATTCAGTGGCCGCTAATTAGTACACAGGTGACCATCTTCCAGCAATGTCCTCACACCATGGAAGAGGTGAGAAAGCTCTCTGGGAATCTCTTTCATAAGGGCACTAATCCCACCCATGAAGGGTCTACTCTCATGATATAATTACAGCCCAAAGGCCTCACCTCCTCACACCATCACACTGAGGGGTAGGATTTTAACATATAAATTATGAGAAAACATACTCAGTCCATAACACTGGGAATGTCCTATATCTTGATGTGATCAGAGGATCCACAAATATGTTCACTTTGTCATAATTCATTGAACTACATACTTACAAATTGTACAGTGTTCTTTATGAAAGCTATATATTAATAAAAGTTTATTAAAATTTTTAGACAGTACTGTCACGTGAAATCATTGCCCTTTAAATGGGAAGTATATGTATCTCAATTCATACAATGAAGTAACTCTCTGAGGTAATAAGTACTATTACTATCTCCATTTTATAAAATAAGAAACGAAGACACATAAAAGTTACATGACATGCCCAAGGTGCCACAGTCAACACATATTAAAGACAGAATTGGAACCCAGGCACGAGACAAGTGCTCCGGCCTGGTGCACTGGGAAGACCCAGAGGAATCGGGTGGAGAGGGAGGTGGGAGGGGGGATCGGGATTGGGAATACATGTAAATCCATGGCTGATTCATATCAATGTATGACAAAACCCACTGGAAAAAAAAAATAAAAATAATAAAAAAAAATAAAAAAAAAAGAATTGGAACCCAGGCTGCCTGGTACCTGAGCCCCACTAAGAATTTCTTCCAGGTATTTGGTACTTATATAGCATATTTCCTTCCTAAAAGGCTTTGAAAATTGGACTCTACTTTGGACCTAAAGCAGGAAGCACAGTCAAATCAAGAGAATGGACTTCTCAAGTCATAAGCTACTGCGTTTCAAAATCAGGCCTCCAGAGGGCAATAGACTGGCTTAACCTTGGACAACAGAGCAGAGTTACTGTTGAGATTCATATCAACCATCTTTTCCTTTAATTCATTTATGCAACATGTTCTACATACTCCACATGATGGTGTACTCATTTTCTATACCTTTGGAATTCTAAGTTAAAAATTAAAAACAAAAGTCAAAAGCACAACTCAGGAAAATAAAAACATAATGCTAACATTCTTGATAGCAGTACTTCTCCTTTCAATGTGCTCAAATTCTTTATAGACAGACTGGCACAGAATCCTACTTCTACTTTCTAAAACAATTTTACTCCCTATGATTTTAAGAACACCTGTGTTTAGAATCTTATAAGTTAAAATGATGAGGGTGAGATTGTATCTATTCCACCACCAGCAGAACAAACTCTATTACCTTTCTTTCATCTCAAGCCCAGCTGGAAAATAAGGGAATTATAAAATATTTAATGATACTTTTCATGGGAATCCAGTTTAGAAAGTGTGCTATCTTGGAAAAATTCTTGTTTTAAACAGTTTGGCACAGGAACTTCACTCTACATATACTACAAACTAATAAGGGACACATTAGTTATAAAGGTACTTGTGTTAGGTCCCAATGAAAATCAGCATTTGGACTAAAAGTCAAGCGAAATAAATGTTAAGTCTCAGCTCCATGGCAGACATCATGAGTGGAAATATATGTCAATGCATAATATTTTTCTTGAATGAGCATGTTTATTACTTGATCAATAGAATTAGCTTGTACACATAACAAACAAGCAATTGCTACTATCACTTGATTTAAGTTTAACAACAATGGGCCTTCTGTTATTTTTAGTTTCAGTGTATTCAACTGACTAATCCTTATATCTAACAAGAAAATCAATACCTTTGAAATAATTAGCTTTGGGCTCTGGGGAATCTCTAGTTGTGAGCAACTGGATGGGGTTCTACTTGAAATAATTACTGCCAGAATTACAACCCGTTTCCTTGCAAGATCCAATCAATTCATCTATACTATTTTTTAGCCTCTGTTCCCTGAAATCTGTGAAACAACGCCAGGATTGAAAATACCCATTACATTTCTATGCTTTTTAACTGACTTTGAAATTTCAAGATTTGGAAAATGTACTGCGAGATGAGCCAA
Organism: Dama dama; assembly: GCF_033118175.1. Classification (NCBI taxonomy): domain Eukaryota; kingdom Metazoa; phylum Chordata; class Mammalia; order Artiodactyla; family Cervidae; genus Dama; species Dama dama. The sequence continues at coordinate 38,785,065 of NC_083704.1, read as the reverse complement.
GCATTCATTTTCCTGATATAGCATGAGAAAAATAAAATAACTCCCACATACCTTTATCTACCCAAGATGACAGCCAATCTCAAAAAAGTTTAAATACTCCCAGCACTTGAAAATAGGAAGAGTCAACATTTTTTAAGAGATTGTTAAAAAAAAAAAAAAAAAAAAGACTTTCCAAGTGATTTTCATTCCCTTCCTGTACTTTAAGAAAATTAAAATTCAGGATCAGCCACTAAGAAAAGATTCTCCAAAGAAAATGCAATATGATTGTCTTGGTAGATCTAATCCTTCCTGGCTCTCTTTAATGCTCAGCACTGAATTTCAGTCAACAATAAACGTGCAGTATTTTATTACAGTTGCTTGTCCTCTGGGTATTTTGTGGTTCAAGCAGTTGAAAGAGCGGTGTATTATGTACATGGTATTTACGGATTTCAATTGCTTTGAAAATCTCTGGGATAAAAATGATTCTTCCCTTAGAAAGGAGTAGAAAAGAGGGATAAATGAATTCATAAATGATTAGGGAGCCTCTGATAATGTCCCTACTTAACCAATGAAAACAAGCCGCTTCTGTTAACAGAAAAATCACCTGTGGACAATTCATGGCTGAGTGACTCTGGACTTCACTTTGCTATTTCTGAACTGCAATGCAGAAATGAAGGTAAGTTGCTGATTATGTTTAACCATTTTGTGTGTGTGTGTGTTAATTATAAGAAAAAGATTTAGCAAAAATGTAAGGTTACCAACTAAGTCATAATGAAAACAGACAAGCATACCACCAACCTAAGACAAAACTGCATACACAGGAGGCCCAAAATGCCAGTCTACTTATGAATGGGAAGTTTCCATATTAAGTTCAGACAACATTTGAATACATATTTGAAAATTATTAGTCTTTCTATATAATGATATCTACCTAAATCTTATCATAGACAACTAAATATCTACAATGGATGCAAATCATACTGGTCTTTAAACTGATTAAGTATTTACCAAATACCTACTATGTGCCTAGCATGACAGCTACATTCTAGTTAAGAAGAAAAGATACCCATGGAATAACATTATATGTACCTAGAGCATATGATATAAGCTGTAACACATGTAATCATTAGAGATGAAAATTAAAAAGCATATAGAAGGATGTGAGGTCATCATTTTCCAGTAATACATAATATTATAACACTGTAAATTTCTTCTGTCTTAATCTTATAATACCTCAGCACCTTTGAGGAAGGAATCTGAGACTCTCTAACTCATGTAAGCATAGAACTAATCACTTCATTGTTAAGTACACACAAAAAATATTTCATGCCAACCAATATTTCTTTATTTGCATGACATTGTTTAAAAAAATTTCCTTCCACTTCTCAGAACTTTATATAAGCACAGGCCCTGAAGTAAGATCTTAGGGGTACTTATAAGCCTTTTACCCAGATGATTTAAGCCATCATGAATTCCAGTGTGATATAAGGCAGTATTTGTACCTGGGGCTGGAAAGTATTATACATGTGCTGGCTTATTAATCCTCAGCAGCAGGTACAAGGCAGATGGTTATGGTGAGAAATCATTACACCATGCAACCTCTCCTACAAAAAGAGAAGTTACCTTAGGATCGGCTGTGAGTAATTTGAATGCTTGATATACTTGAGATTCCTTTACACCACCACCAAGATCCAAGAAGTTGGCTGGCTTCCCACCATTCAGGAAAATGATGTCACAGGTAGCCATGGCGAGTCCAGCACCATTAACTGTGAAATGCAAATAGTACACAAGACAGAATAAATACAGCAACATCAAAGGGTGCATAGACTTTGGCCCTTCTCCATATTACTGAAAGAGAAACCTGACATTAATAAGCCAGTTTCCAGCCTACTTGACATTCTATTCAACCAGATAAATTCATAGACCTCAAAAATAAAGAAAGAGAAAATGAACAAAGAATAAACAAAAAATACCCAGGAATACGGAGAAGGATTTATTGAGAAGTTAAATCAATCTGGGAAAGACAAAGAAGTGAAGAGCTTCATTCAGTGAGCAATAAATTTGGACTATTAGTAGAGGGAAGAGTTTTAGGTTCTAGACAGTATAAAGTTTAAGAGATTTGGGAGAGAGGGAAAAGGCTATAAAAAGTTGCTAGAGTCTATGAATTACATCATTTTTAATATTCTTTAAGAGATTTGAGTAAAGAATGTGATTTCTTTCCATTTTTTGCTTGCTGTGAATATGTTCCTTTGAATGTGGCATCATTCAGGGGACTGAACCACAGGGGTTCCAACGTCAATAGGACTGAAACACTTTTTTACACTCAGTGCAACTATGCATGTTTATGTGTTCTCTGGAGAAACGAAGAAAACAAATGAACAAATGACAGCATCAAAATAATATTCCTAACCACTGTTACTATTTCAAATTAATGTAAGAAATGTTTGCTAGCAACCTGATCATTAAAACCAGAACTAAAATAAGCCAACATCCTAGAAAGCTTTCTTTAAAAAAACAAGTTTTAACATCAAAATTCTTATTTTCTAGAGCTAAGTTTTATTGATCAATTGCACTTCTTTTGCTTCCTATGTCTAATTATAGGAAATTATTTTCCTTGTTAGATAGTCCTTCCCACACACACACAAAAAAATAAAACAAAAAAAAAACTCCTGAACATTATAGAAACTCTTCAGGTAAAGTACCTTTCACGTTTTCTGACTCTGTATTCCTCAGATAATGCCTATGAACTGTGACTAAGCAAGCCTGGGACAACTAATATAAAAATAATTTATATATGATCTTAAAACAATGTGAAATGTGTTAATCCTACCTTTTGAGACTGCCACCTTGGCCAAATCATGCATACTCCTATAGAGGCTACAAAGAATATGCGTTTAATTTGCTCTAAACACACCATTAAATCTTTCCCCTTTCTAAATGCCCACAAATATTGAGAGCGCATTAGCTTATCAAGATAAGAATGATGTGAGTGATCTAGTACATAAGAGTTTTTGCTCCAATATAAAGAAAGAGCTTTTGGTATCACTTGTAATTGGATGTCATTTTCTATTGTATGAACAGCAAACTACTAGATGAGGTCTGTTCAGTTCTGAATATAATGATACTGTTGGTTTAATGAGCTACAAATCTTTTTTATTTTAATTCCATTAAGATTAAGACCTCTGTTTCAAGTGCAATGAATTGGTTCCACCAGAAACATAGAAGCGTATAAATCTCAGTATTATATGCTGTGGACAATAACAGAAATTGTATTGCCTCTTTACACCCATTCTTATCTCTGCTAATAAGCCAGTATCACAAATTTAGATGACTATGATAAAATCAACTGTCTTATTAATAAGCTGACATAATGGAGTAAACATTTGACCATTTGGTTTTCACAGAAACTCAAACTTTAGTATAATGATTAAAGCATGCATTCTCTTCAACTTCCTCTAAGAAAGCAATATATTTTAAATAAAATTTCGGCAAAGGTTCTGACTTTTACTAGTCAAAGTTTAACTAAGATGCTTTAAAATACTGGTCCTGAACTGGGGTGACTGCTCACCAGAAGGTAATGTCTAGAGACATTTTTGATTGTCACAACTGGTGACAATGCAGCAAAGGAAAGAGCCTGACAGCAAAGAATCCACCCAAAATGTCCATAGGGCAAGAAGTGAGAAACCCTGCTTTAAACAGTGACCACAGGCCAAAATGAACTTTTGAAAGAAATTTTGGGGTTTTTTTTAAGAGTTTTTGGCTACAAAAATCTCATATGTTCACTTGCAATTGGGAAATAACATTTTAGAAACCAGGGGTCTCTAAACTCTGCAAAAATTCACAAATTATTATTTTGATATAATGCTTTCTTACCAAAACAGGCTATGTTCCCGTCCAGTCCTATGTATTTTAGATCATATCTGGCAGCTTCATTTTCAATGGGCTCATTCTCTGATTTGTCATCCATAGCAAATATATCCTTTTGTCGGAATTCTGCGTTGTCATCAAAGTTTATCTTGGCATCAAAACAGACAACTAATAAAGAAAACACAAACATACATAAATATCTCCTAAGGATCTATAAATTATTGGGTTGGCCAAAAAGTTCATTCAAGTTTTTCTGTCAGATGTAACAGAAAGGCTCAAATGAAATTTTTGGCCAATCCAATGAGTTCTCCAGGCTGAAAAATACAGCAGAAATAAAATCGAATACTGTCATTTTTTCTCAAGCTTCAGACAGGAGATGCTGTTAAGGCTTTGTCTTTAAACTTTAAAGCTACAAAGACAAATATGACACGATCCCTATTTTCAAGGGACTTACATTCTAATAAAAAGCATAATAATTTTTATCTGTTGGTTTCTATAAAATGACAATATAAGTTGCCATCACTCTTTAAAACTACATACTGGCATAGCTAAATATAGCTTTGATTTGCAATTTTTATTACAGTTCCTGTTTTTAGTAGTTAACCTTTCCTGTCAATGCAAAGAGAGACTAGACAATAATGCTTAATATTGCTGTCCTCCTACAGCCTTCTGATGTTGCAAAATGAAGTTTTTATTTAGTCACTATGCTCACTAATATGTCTAGAAGATTTAGTGGAAAGAATACCAAGTCAGAATCATTAGATTTTTTAACTTATTTGATCCTTAACTAACTCTGTAACCTTGATAAAAATAACCTACTTTTTTGCTGGACCTCAGTTTTCTTATTTGAAAAGTGGAAAAAGACACTCCCCAGACTGCTGATATACTTACTCTGGGGTCTGCTAAAAGTACACCATGATCTTGATGTGAGCAGGACCATCTTATGATTCTTGTGATTCAAGCTACAAAACATTAAGTGGCCAAGACTGGTCTGTTACAATGGAAGGCTGCCAGGCATTATTAGCACCACCGTCTCCACACACTGGTGCCGGCAGGAATCTCTAACTCTCCTACTGGCGAGGAGTCCAGAACACAGTGAAACTCACTCAGTGACAGGAATGGACCAGAGATAGTTTTCCTTGACTTGTAGATCTTCCACATGTGCAATCAGGGAGCTAATGCGGTGGGGAGTGGTGGCATTCTGGTGTCTTGGATCTGATCTCTTTTATTACATCCTTTAGAGCAGAAATTATTGTCTAGGATGATACTCCATAATAATCTTCTACTTCACTTGGGATATCAACAGGCAGGGATCTATGACCATGAATTTAGATATTATTCATTCTCCATCAGCATTGCTCATAAGCACCTAAGTCTTTTCAGCAAAACAATCACCTATGTGCATTTCACTGGAAAGTAATGACCATGGTTTGTTAATACCACCTGCTTCTTATGAAAAGAAAATACTATTACCTTGTAGGATCCTGGAGTTAAAGACCCCAGAGAGAGGTTTTTTTTTTTTTTTTTTTTTTTTTTTAAGTCTCTTTACCATAAAAAGTGACAATTTTGGTACAAATCTGTGCAGAACTGGCATATTAACAACAGAGAATTCTCAGCATAAATAAAAGTTCAAACCACAAAGTACTTAAGGTAGCAGTGACTGACAGGGACAATCTTATATGTAATTTAATGTCTGCCTGAGTCCTTTGTCTTCCCACAAAATGTCCAACCACTTTACCCACATACTACGAATATACAGAGCAAATGAGTAAGTACTTTCCAGAAATCTTAATGACAGGATCCTAGTTAGCAAAGGCCAATGCTCTCTGCTTGCTACAGCAGCATTGTCTCAGCAATTAAAGACTTGTATAACAATCAGTAGGAAAGCAATGTCACTGTTGGCTTTCCACTGGGTTTATAAACATACTTTAATTAATTTATTAGCAATTTTAGCTCCTCCATTACTCACTGTCAAGATTACTTGGAACCAACATGTTCAGAATGAATGGGCAAATGCTATGAAATTGACTTCTTAAGTGAAGAGTTTCAAATAACAGAATTCTTGGTCAAGATCAATAAACCAGTGTATCAAAATAGGTCCAAGCTGATCTTTGCTCCTTGCAAAGACTACAAGCTACTTGAGAGACAGTATAATTAATAGGTACATATGCAAATCTCAGAAAGCAGTCTCAGCTAAATGCCTGCAAAGTCAGGTTTTCAAAAGTCTCTTTTTCCTGTAGTATGGCATGTATGCCTAGTACAGAAATGAGTTCACTGTTTGGGGACCACCTTGAGAAAACTTTAGAGTTAACCAAGGAACTTAAAGATAGTGACAGCGGATGATAGGGTTATCTGTAGGTAAAAAAAAGATGTATCTACAATGGGCCCTTGCCAAACATTCTCTCTGTAGAGAAAAGTGAACAACATAATTAGGTCAAATGTATGTACGTCCAAGTGCTTTTAGAAGTTAAAAACACTACACAAACAGGAAGCAAATAAAGCAGCTTAAGAGTAAAGAAAGATAAGCAAAACTGAACTGCCATCATTAATACCTAAATTTTTTCTGGGGAGGGTGGTGGCAGAGGGGAAATTAAGGCCTTTGAGGTACAGGGAGTCTGTTAGACACATATTTGTTAAATCTGCTCAGTATTTTTAAAACGGTCCCAAACATACATAGTGCTTTCCAGCCTAACAATCTCTGTTCATAATGCTACCTCATTTGAAAGTTCTCCCTTGAACTTGACCACTTAATGTAGACTCTGGTATCAAAACCACTTGGGGAGAAATTACAACCATCATATTTCCCAACCAGGAAGCCACTGTCTCTCTCAAGCCCAGTGGTCTTGTCAATCAAGTGGGACCAGAGCCTCTTCTACCGCCTTGTGCTGCTGGAAGGGCAGGGTGCACGCACGCACTCAGCCGCACTAGCGGCGGGCACGTCCTGGTGACTTCTGTTATCACCGCTGCCGTCTTCCACATGCACAGTGCTCTCTTAGGGCTTCAGAGACAGGGCAGGTCCTCAGGGCCCAGGATATAGGATTCTCTTCTCCTCCTATCACTGAAAATGACCTGTACTTGTTCCTCTCCCTTATAATCCTAGACTTCTGTTCAGAGTAAATCTAAACTAATGCCTACTGGAGTTTACACATGTACACATTTACCCTTTGCCCACAGGAAGGATTTTAATGGTTGGCATTCCAGGCTTTGGAACTGACAGAGAAGGAGATTTTTCTTAAAGGGCGATGTTGAAAGAGATGACTTGGTGATGCTTGAATTACACCACACCTTTACATAAGGTCAGGGTGTTTATAGATGGGTATAAAAAAGCCCCAAGTGAGACTATAAGTCAGACGGGGGTAGAGTATAGCCCTTAGGCCAGCTCACTGCCTGTTTTTGTAACCACAGTTTTACTGTTATTCAGTCACCACCATTCATTTACATACCTCTCTGGTTGCTGTCCCAAAACAACAGCAGAGATGAGTGGCTGAAATAGAGACTGTAAGGTCTCCAAACCCCCTAATATTTACTAACTGTCACTTTATAGAAACAGGTTGCCACTCCCAGCTAAGCTCCAGTTCGCATCACATCCATATCCTACTTTAACAACTAAAAAAATAGACACAGGTATCATATATGTATTGGTGAGAGAGAAACTTAGAAAAGTGCATCACAGTAATATGAAAACAAAAAAGTATAACAAACAAACTAAACCAAAACCTGCAGCTTGCACAAAAGGAACAGATCAATCCCTGAACACTGATTGACTCTTATATGCTAATTTCCCCCTGTAAGACCCCCTCCAAGAACACTTTCAGAATTGGTGGATTAAAAAACGGATTGTTTATGTCAATAAGAGCACAATAAAAGAAACTTCCTTGTTCAGACCTTGGCTTTTTCATTTAATAAAACAATACACTATGGTAAAATATATTTTTGGAGGTGCTGAGCTTGATTCACACATTAAGATTTTCAATGTCACATTAATGACACTTCAATTCTATAGAAAATTCAACTTGAACAAAGGCCATTCTATGTACAAAGTGGGTGAAAAAACACACCTATTAATATTTATAAAACAATTTTCACCATCAAAAGCACATGGTTACATGCTTGATAGATTATACAAATGAATTTTCCTTCTGAACAAATATCAAAGCAAGCTGCGGTACTTATATTCATAGGGTGTTTTTGTCATTTTGTTTAATGGTGTGAGATCCTGTGAGCTGCTAATTCAACAACCTCAATGAACAACGTGACTGGCAGTTATTGGCCTCTGACCCTAGAGTTTTAACAGAAGAATGTACCACAGAATTAAACAAAATAAAAATATATTTCAGAGGGGAAGATTCACACATAAAAGAAACATAAACACAACAGGAAATAAGACTGTCATAATTAGTTTGAAAAATAACTTGTTTTCAGCAATGTACTGAATCTGATTTATGATAAATAACTATAACGTGCTACAGAAAAGCACTTTGCCAAGATGGCCTTAAAACGCTGATACTTCCCAATTAGTCCCAAGTTCTGTTAAATGTTACTGTTTGAGGAGTTGTAAACTTTTTGAGAACTTTTCTTTAGTTGCTGTGAAAGGAGAAAAATAGATACTAGGCGGGAGGGAACTTAAGAGGGAGGTAAAGAACTGAGAATGTTCTCGAAAATAGAGTCTTATGTATAAAGAGAGAAATACAGAGAAACACCCACCAACAACATGGGCACAGAGCAACAGGGTAGTTATTTAGGGAAATTAATCTGAAGAAAGAAAGGAATTTGATATGCCATTTAACTTTGGATCACCAAGCCTTAATTCCCATGGAATCTTGGCCAGAGAGTCTCGGTTTTTAAATTGGGTTTAATTTCTTTAGCTCAGTGAATGAATTTGGTGTCCAACTGATGAAAATGCCTTAGAGCAGGAATTCTTAATCTCAGGACTACTGACATATTAAGTGAGATCATTTTCTGATGAAGGAGACGGCACTGTGCTCTGTATGATGTTTAGTACCATCCCTGGCCTCTATCCTCTAGAAGCAAGTAACATCACACATCCCAACTTGTAACAAGCAAAAAAGGATGCTAACTAGATTTACTGTGGTCATCATTTGGCTAAAGAGATACAGACATAGATATATATCATATCATTATGGTATATACTTGAAACTAACATAAGGTTATATGTCAATTATATTTTAGTAAAAAAAAAAAAAATGTGTCTAGATGGTGCCAAAGAGTCCCTGGGGAACAAGATACCCATTCTTGCCACTGAGAAACATTGTTTTAAAGATACCAAAGAAAAGTGTCTATGTGTAGGCAGATCTGACTGAAAGTGAGACGTAGGACATAAACTCGCACAGTGTCTTACAAAATAAGTAAATTAATGAAGACAGGTAAATATTTTTTTTAAACCCTGTTTTTTACCTGGCTACAGATTTAATGAATAAAATCTGGCACTGCAATTAGACAGTAAGGACAATAGTCCATTTCTCTCTACTTAATTGATAGCTTGCTTTCAATTCAAGAAAAGTTAGGTCATTCTCATAGGCATGTTTTGACTCAATGTTCCTTTTTCCACAGAGAAACTGCCTTTTCTGACACCATGTGATTCTAGCAGGACCCACGCAGGACCAATCAGTATCATCTGAAAGGACTGTTAAAGGCTGCTGAAGGAGGAGGATGGGAACTGGGAATCATCTTCACTGACAGCTCAAGATGCTGGCTGACAAAGATGCAGAGTTAGAAGCAAGCAGCCATGGACAAGCAAAGAATCCCTGATTCCCTTCATTCCTTTAGCCAGTTCACTCCTAAACTTCTCTGTAAAACAAGTAAAATGAGAACTCTCGTCCTCAGGGGGCTTTTTAACAAAAATCAGGCTGATGCAGGTCTCTGTCACTAACAACCATTATAATCCTAACTAGCAGACACTAAACTACATTACAGTCAGTAGTGCCAACTTAGATGTTTGAACCAGACTATTAATCACACTGGAAAAAAATCATTCTTTGAGTGTACTTCTTACCAAAAATTCCCCATGGGAGACTGAGCAGTATAGATATTATTGGGCCAATGCTATTTATCCCACTGTGTACCATTCATAGGACCGGTCTCCTGGATTTTTAAAAAATATTCAACAAGTAAGCGAAGACTGAAGAAAGTTTTTGCAAAGTAACTATACAGTAAGTAAGTTTAAAATAAAATTTTTAAAGTAAAAAGCTTGGTATAATGCCAACTTTCTTAAACTTCTAAATTAAAAGAGAAACTGTTACACAAAGTTTTAAGGGGAAAGGTAATATATTTTGCTTGTTGTTGAGTCACTCAGTCATGTCCAACTCTTTGTGACCCCACAAACTGCAGCACGTCAGGCTTCCCTGTTCTTCACCATCTCCCGGAGCTTGCTCAAATACATCCATTGAGTCAGTGATGATATCCAAGCATCTCATCCATCCTCTGTCATCCCCTTCTCCTCCTGCCTTCAGTCTTTCCCAGCATCAGGGTATTTTCCAATGAATCAGCTCTTCACATCAGGTGGCCAAGTACTAGAGCTTCTGCTTCACCATCAGTCCTTCCAATGGATACTCAGAATTGATTTCCTTTAGGATTCACTGGCTTTATCTCATTGCAATCCAAGGGACTCTCAAGAGTCTTCTCCAACACAGTTCAAAGGCATCAATTCTTTGCCACTCAGCCATCTTTACAGCCCAGCTCTCACATCCATACATGACGACTGGAAAAACCATAGCTTTGACTAGACAGACCTGTTGCAGCAAAGTAATGTCTAGATTGGTCATAGTTTTCCGTCCAAAGAACGAGTGTTTTTTAATTTCATGGCTGCTGTCACCATCTGCAGTGATTTTGGAGCCAAAGAAAATAAAGTCTCTCACTGTTTCCATTGTTTCCCCATCTATTTGCCATAAAGGGATGGGAACAGGGATGCCATTATCTTAACTTTTTGAATGTTGAGTTTTAGGCCAGCTCTTTCATTCTTCTTTCACCTTCATCAAGAGGCTATTTAGTTCCTCTTCACTTTCTGCCATAAGGGTGGTGTCATCTGCATAGCTGAGGTTATTGATATTTCTCCTGGCAATCTTGATTCCAGCTTGTGCTTCATCCAGCCTATCATTTCACATAATGTATTCTGCATACTTAAATAACCAGGGTGACAATAAACTGCCTTGACATACTCCTTTCCCAATTTGGAACCAGGCCATTTCCATGTCTGCTTTTAACTATTGCTTCTTGACCTGCATACAGGTTTCTCAGGAGGCAGGTAGTGGTCTGGTATTTCCATCTCTTGAAGAATTTTCCACAGTTTTTTTGTGATCCACACAGTCAAAGGCCTTAGCATAGTCAATGAAGCAGAAGTAGATGTTTTTCTGGAACTCTCTTGCTTTTTCTATGAACCAGTGGAAGTTGGCAATTTGATCTCTGGTTCCTCTACCTCTTCTAAATCCAGCATGTACATCTGAAAGTTCTTGGTTCACATAATGTTTAATCCTCACTTGAAGGATTTTGAGCACGACCTTGCTAGCATGTGAATGAGTGTAACTGTGCAGAAGTTTGAACATTCTTTGGCACTGTCCTTCTTTGGGACTGTAATGAAAACTGATCTTTTCCAGTCCTGTGGCTACTGCTGAGTTTTCCAAATTTGCTGGCATCTTGAGTGCAGCACTTTCACAGCATCATCTTTCAGGATTTGAAATAGCTCAGCAGGAATTCCATCACCTCCACTAGTTTTGTTCGTTGTGATGCTTCCTAAGGCCCACTTGACTCCATATTCCAGTATGTCTGGCTCTAGGTGAGTGATCACACCACTGTGGTTATCGGAGTCATGACGATCTTTTTTGCATAGTTCTTTCGGGTATTCTTGCCACCTCTTCTTAATGTCTTCTGCTTCTTTTAGGTCTATACCATTTCTGTCCTTCATTGTGCCCATTTTTGCATGAAATGTTCCCCTGGTATCTCTAATTTTATTGAAGAGATCTCTCATGCTTATGGCTCTGTGACTTCAGTCATGACTGACTCTGTGGGACCCCATGGTTCCCACAGGAATCCCACAGGTTCCTCTGTCCATAGGATTCTCCAAGGTAAGAATACTGGAATGGCTTGCCATTACCCTCCTCCAGGGAATCTTCCCAATTCAGGTATCAAACCCACGGCATTTTCTGTGTCTTCTGCATTGCAGGCAGAATCTTTACAGTAACTGAGCCACCTGGGAAGCCCTGAAGAGATCTCCAGTCTTTCTCATTCTACTGTTTTCCTCTATTTCTTTACATTGTTTACTTAGGAAGTGTTTCTTATCTCTCCTTGCTATTCTTTGGAACTCGGCACTGAGATGAGTATATCTTTCCTTTCCTTTTTGCCTTTTGCTTCTCTTCTTTTCTCAGCTCTTTGTAATGCCTCCTCAAGCAACGATTTTGCCTTTTGGCATTTCTTTTTCTCGGGGATGGTTTTGGTCACTACCTCCTGTATAATGTTAAGAACCTCTGTCCATAGTTCTTCAAGCACTCTGTCTATCAGATCTAATTTCCTTAATCTATTTCTCACTTCCACTGTATAATCATAAGGGATTTGATTTAGGTCATACCTGAATGGCCTAGTGGTTTTCCCTACTTCTTCAACTTAAGTCTGAATTTTGCACTCAGAAGTTCACAATCTTAGCCACAGTCAGCTCCCCGTCATGTTTCTGCTGACTGTATAGAGTCTCTCCAACTTTGGCTGCAATATAATCAATCTGTTTTTAGTAATGCCCATCGGGTGATGTCCATGTGTAGAGTCATCTCTTGTGTTGCTGGAAGAGGGTGTTTGCTATGATCAGTGCGTTCTCTTGGCAAAACTGTTAGCTTTTGACCTGCTTCATTTTGTACTCCAAGACCAAACTTGCCTGTTACTCCAATTATCTTGACTTCCTACTTTTGCATTCCAGTTCCATATGATGAAAAGGACATCTTTTTTTTTTAGTTCTAGGAGATCTTGTAGGTTCACAGACCATTCAGCTTCTTCAGCATTAGTGGTTGCTATATATTTTCCTATTATTGATCTAAAAGGAAAAACTTTAAATATTCTGATTATAAATATTGTCAATATTGCTAAAATATATATGACTGCTTTTATAGCTCCTAAATAAAGGAAAGTTTTAGGGAACTGTGACAATGATGAAGTTAATTTGTACATTTGGTCAGTAATCAATGTTTCCTAATTGGGTTTAATTTGACTACTGCTCATTAGAGTTATAAACCAACATATTCATTTAATTGTGATTATAATTCAATAGCCGAAACTTTATGGTACAATGAACAAATTAATAGCTAATCTTTCCTGTTAAAAATATCATATAAGACTTATGTTTTAATGAACTGTATACATGGAATGTATTTTATGGGGACTCCTTTAAAAAAGCTCAATAATTATACTTTCTCTTAATAAATAAAAAGAAAACTTCAGATTTCATGAGATTTTACAAACATTCTCTAGGAAAAAGGTTCTCATATCCCTCTTCCCTGCTGCAAACCATTTTGTGACTGACAGCTTCCAAAAGGGTTAAATGAAAATGCCATTTTTATCCTATTCTATGGCTCAATTCCCATTTTTTGTTACTATGAAATAACCAGGTTGCTTATGCATATTGGCTTAAAAAGCAATATATGTATGACCTTTAAGAACTTACAGTGAACTTCCTCTCTTGGATTTAATTATCAGCCACTCAATGCAGCATGAATTTTAACTGATGCTCTCAAACTGGAGACTATTTCTAGATCACTCTGATTAAAGCAAATTAATAGCTTAAGAAGGAAAAAACAGAGAAGAAAAGAAAGCAGGTCCCCATAAGTTAGTCTGGCGTATCAGAATCCACATGCATAGCAGACTATGAAAGACGAGGGTTTGAATCCCAGCTCCAGTATCTAGCTCCCCTTGGGGGAAGCAAATCCATTTTTTGGTATTCTATAAAATGGGATAACAACTCCTCGCTCTGCAGGATTATGTTAAATGATAAAAAAGAAGACACGCACGTTTATCACAGCACCGGATGTATGAGATTAAGAAACGATTTTCTTCCCCTCTCTCTAGAAAATACTGATTATTTTACAGTCAAAAGCAATTTTTAAAATATTTAATTATACAGGTAGTTTGCTTATAAAACACCAGCCACAAAATTTTATCTAGTGGTCACTTTTGTAAGCCATGAAACATTAATTTCAAGGGCTTCTTAAACATGAGCTCTTTGCCTGTCCTAATTTGAAACCTTCAAAAATATACAAACAAAACAAAAATAAATAGATAAAAATGTAAAATCAACACCTTTCCTGGACTACTTTTATACTACTTGAGAAGAACAACTATATTTTATGAATGGGTGGGGCTAGCCTATTTTGTGTCTGACACTGGATGCTTATTACACAATCATCAGTCACCTCACTTTGAAAACTGCCCTACAAGATAGGTTACCATGTTTTTACTCACTGTTTTGGATTTACAAACAAAAACAAAAAATCCCTGAGGCTTAGCCCATGTACGTGGCTGAAACATGGCAATCCCAGGCCTCTCTAGGTTTCAGGGACATGATATTTTAGATTTTCTGACTCTGACTATATAGTCTCTTAAATATACTAGAGAAAAAGCATTGTACCATCCACACTGATCTACAACTTATTTGTATTTGCACATAATGGGTATTTATTAGTCTAGTGATAAATCCTTATTTACTGGAGGCCCACAATATGCTAGGCAAAAAGCAAGAAATGGGATTGAGATATACTTTATAAAGGTAAGGCTCCTGGAATTTACCAGTACATTTTGGTAACACAATCCTACTCCCTTGATATTCTACCTCCTACCCTAAACATGCATATCTTTAAGCTTTTGCTCTCAAGACCTTACTGAATACTTGCTGTAGGCAAGACAGTGCAATCGTGGTAGGTGCTGAGATGTAAGAGAGCTGCTGATTGACTACAAGTACCCAGTGAAAAGATAAAATCTTCCCCACAAAATAGTCTCCTTCTCCCACCTGAAGCAAAAGCTGCTAACCTAGGGGTGAAAGAGACCGATGATGGGGCATTAGGGATTCTACCATGATGACATAACTTCAGTAGGAGACACAATGTGAAATTATATGCAGATTTAGAGAAACTAAAAACTGAAACTAAAAAGTTCCAGTTCCATAAAAGCAGGTATATTCATCACACACAAGCACTGTGGCTCCTGTTCACACCTAAATCTTTACCATCATAGCAACAAGGAGGGACCTGAAAACTAGGGGATGATGGTAAATGGATGTTTCTAAATAAAATAAGAGATAACTTCCTGTGAGGCTTGGCATTTGGCTACAAACTCAAGTGCTAAAATGTTCAATTGCATCATGGGAGCATTTGAAACTATGGCAGGAAGTAAATTACTGAAAGAAATTAATCCAAGGTTGCTCTATAGTCTTTTGTATAATTTATAGTTTGCATAAATAATTACATTCATTCATTTTCTCTCTCTTTTTCTCTTACCTTGTCCTTCTGGAGTTTCACCAAAGGGGTTCACTTCCACCTGAGTAGCATCAATTTTCAGGAAGAGATTGTACAGCTTCTTAATTTGATCTGCAGCCTAAATGTGATCAAGTGAAATGAAATTTCATGAAAGTAGAAAAAAATTATTTTGCTACATTAATGAAACCTTAACAATAAGAAGCTGTCTATTTTCAGTTAGGTTTTCTGAAGGGAAAAAAAGAGAAGCATAACTATTTTAATTTCTATTGCTATTCATTAGAAGAAATTGTTCAACTTTCCTCCAGACACTAGAAAAGACCATCATCAAGAAAAAAAAATATTTTCAGTATGGCCCAAAAGTGTTGTGAATCTTTTTGAAAATTATCATGTCCCTATTAGCTGAGCTATACTGCAATATGAGCTAGAATTACTAATACAAAAAGACTCCATTTAAGTAAAAGGTAAATATGATTTTGAGAGTTTTTAACGACGAGGTTTTCCTTAGTATGCTGGAATAAAACTGTTATTACATTCATCAATCCAAACCTATAATCTGTGAAACAACAATTACTGAGTATCTATTGGAAATGGTTGCAAAA
The DNA here is from genome assembly GCF_033118175.1 of Dama dama. Classification (NCBI taxonomy): domain Eukaryota; kingdom Metazoa; phylum Chordata; class Mammalia; order Artiodactyla; family Cervidae; genus Dama; species Dama dama. The sequence continues at coordinate 38,769,158 of NC_083704.1, read as the reverse complement.
CAAGAAGATGGAAGACCTAAACAGTACACTTACTGAATAGCACAATTCAAACTGCAAACAGTTTGTCCTGAAGGCATAAACCACAAAGAACCAGAATATTCAACAGTTTCCCTGGTGTTGTACCCTAACTTCATTTTTCTCACTCTGCTTGAAATTCACTCGCTCATTCATTCTTTTCAACCAACATTTATTAATTGCTCATGTCACAGCAGGCCGGCACTTTGTGATCTGGGGCTAGGGGGAGGATCACAAATGAGGTGTGACAGCACCCAGGAAAGCTCGCACCTGCAGTAAACACAGCCTGTTCACCATTAACACAGCAAAGTGAGACTGTGTAATGTGCAATCAAGGCTGAATGTTGGGGCTTAGTCTTATTCTTAGCTCCAACTTATTTCCCAGCCATGCTTTCCCCATTTCCACATTTTTTTCATGGTTCCCATCCTGTATTATTTGCCCTCAGATTCCTTTCCAGTTTTTCCCCATCTCTTCTGTATTTATCAGGGGAGCTGACACTTGTACACTGGGTTTTCAAGGCTCCTGGGCCAGCTGGCTTCAGTTCAGCCAGTGGGAAGCAGCAGTGGGAGACAGGAGCTGGGAAGAAGGAAAAAGAGTGGATATTTTTACTCCTCTCTTTCTGCATCCTCTCACTTTAATTCCCATCAGGGTCCCAACTTCTGTATCTCAAAGTCCAGTAACACTACCACTTCACTTTGCTCCTTGAGCACATAGGTTGGCACCAACTTTCTACTGCTGTTTAGCTCTCTGTGTTGCCTCGCTGTTCACTCAGAAACTTCTCAGTTCTCACAGCACCTACTTAACCAATTACCTAGAATAAAGTCCCACTGTGATCAATACTGGGTTTCCCAGATGGCACTAGTGGTAAGAATCTGCCTGCCAATGCAGAAGACATAGAGATGAGGGTTCAATCCCTAGGTTGGGAAGATCCCCTAGAGGAGGGTATGGCTACCCACTCCAGAATTCTCACTTGGAGAATTCCTTGGACAGAGGAGCATGCTGGGCTACAGTCTATAGGGTCACAAAGAGTTGGACGCAACTTAGCACACATGCACGTGGTAAATACTAGGAGTGATTTCTCTGTTCTGATATTAACTAAAGAACTCTTGGAGATGTAAGTAATTCATTTTACCTTATTTTGTTTGATGTACATGTGTAAACATCCTTAAATCCTAATTTGAAAGCCAGTGGATATAACCAAATATATATAACGAGTTAGACTGAATATTTGTAATATTAATTTTTTGTGGCTAGATAGTACATGTACATAATACAAAATCCCCAAGGTCCACAAGGTTCCCCCTCAGGATCTTCACCAGACTCCCCAGCGACAGAGCCCCTGGTCAGTCCTCCTGCAGCAGCCACTCTACTGGTTCATTAAGGGATATAGTTACACAAATGCAAGTGTACACATTTTTCCATTCATCTTTTTAAAATAACAAACTTGGTTCTACACTTTGTTTCTTTACTGATAGATTTCAGAAAGCCTTCAGCAGCAAAACAGAACAATCTTGTAAATGACCACATAATATCTTATCGTATGGATATATCATAATTCATTTAACCTGTCTCTTAAATAATGGCCATTTGGTTTCCAGTAGCTTGACATTACTTCAAATGCTGCCTTATCTGTGTGTGTATCTATCTATCTATCTATCCATATATCCTTATATCCTACAGTGATTAAACATCTATAGGATAAATTCTCTGAAGTGGGGAACAGGGGGTGGGCATTTTACATAATTAAAGATTATCTTAAATTGTTCTTGTTCTTATCTTAAATTGAAGCTTTCACTAATGTCCCCTCCCACAAACCAGCATTATAGAGATTTTTATTTTTTTAACTCACAACCATCAGCTATTTGGGTATCTCATTTATGGTTTTAATTTGAATCGCTCTAATTGAGAATAGACCTGAGCATTCTATGAGAGTGAGACATCTGTATTTCCTATGATGTAAACTCTGCATAGGAAAAATCCACATATTTTTGGTGTTTCTCATATTAATGTAAAGGAGGCATTTTTACATGAAGGAATTTAGCTCTTTATGTCATAGAAATAGCAACATTTTTGTCCTTTAACATTTGTTTTTTGCCCATGTTTTTGTTACTTCTGCCACATGGAAATCTAATAACATTAATAATAATGTCACTCTTTTCTTTTACAGCTTCTGGCTTTGTGCCAGACTTGGAAAAGGTTGGTTCCCAACCTAACAATTCTATCATTATTTTTTCAAAAACTTAAGATTTCCTTTATTTAATGTTTACTTTTTTTTTTTCTTTTTGGGTGTAATCCAAGTGGATTTTATTTGAATTACAGTGTAAAGCAGGTAAGTGACTCACTGTTCAAACTTTTTTATATTTTTAGAGATTTCCCAGGTTGTCAAACAAATGTGCAATGTGAGCTGCATGACAAAAGCATGACGTCTATCCTGGACATCATAGCATCACTACACCTACACAGCGTCTGTACACAGTCAATACAATAAACAATGGTAGAAAAAAATCATTAATGTAATAATATGGAGAGACTTCATAACAGAAATAAATTCTGAATGCATACAAGTATAAGATCTTATCCTAGCTACTTCAAAAAGTTTTTCGTTTTGTTTTTAAGTACACATAACATAAATTTCAGGTCTTCCCTGGCGGCTCTTTCAGGTCTTTCCCTCGGAAAGAACTCGCCTGCCAATATAGGAGACATGAGTTCAATCCCTGAGTCGGGAAGATCCCCTGGAGAATGGAATGGTTACCCACTCCAGTATTCTTGCCTGGAGAATTCCATGGTCAGAGGAGCGGGCTATGGTCCATAGGGTCACAAAGAGTCAGACATGACTGACTAAGTGTGCACGCATGCACACACACACACACAACTTCACTTAGCACAATGTTCTCAAGACTCAACCACAATGCAGCATGTGTCAGGACCTCCCTCTTTTTCAAGGCCAAACAACCTTCCATTGTATGTATAAACTATATTCCGTTTATCCATTTACTTGTCTATGAACACCTCGGTAGCTTCAAAACTTCTAAAGCCTATATTAACCTCGCTTAGCATGAAGCCTGAATTTTCTCAGGCTACTGCCACTGTAGTTATACATTAACACAGCACTTGGAGGGCATCCATTATTACAACTGTTTATTATTGTGCAAAGGCGACTATAAACATTTTTTGAAGCAAGACTAAATCTGTGCTGTAAGATCTGCAAGGGGTAAACGTTATATAAAATCTGTGTTTTAATATCCACAAGGGAGAACCAGCCTGGCTTGCAGACAGGATGTGCCTTATTCCAGAGGCTATACACCAAATGACTATAAAGGCCATCCAGGCAAAACATGTCAGTCTGCCCAGGTGTAATAGCAGGAAATGGCAGGGCCTATGGCAAGCTGAGGTTGGCTCTTCTCCTTTCTAAATGTGTTCGAATTTAAAAAACAGATTAAACACCAGTCAAAGGAAACATTCTGCTAGTTAATGTGCTGTGAGTCAGTTTGTTACTGCCACTTATTTCCTCAGGATCCATGCTGTCAAATATTTATTTTTTGCCACAATTAATGTTATTTCAAGGTTATATACTAAGCAATTAAAAAATCAAGCTTAAAATCAAACATCTTTGGAGCCGTGCACATGAAACTCTGACAAATTTACCAATGTCTTCAAAAATGTTTAAACAGGTTAAAAAAAATTGGAAAAAACTTCTATTGCATCCCAGGAACTAATACTTGCACTATTCAAATATGGTTCTTAAAGCTAACCAGAGATACCTAAAAGGGTTAGTGAGCTGGTATTAACTTGACTGATCAGATATTTTCATCAGTTTAAATACTGGAGGCACATGCTGACAACTCATGGAGCCTACATTTTTAGAAATGAATAGTATAGATGATAATTAAGACATTCTTGAGAAATTTGTGGATTTGAGTCATACTGAGTTTTCTCATGATTTTATTCTTTTCAGCCAATTCTTGCTGAAATATATTTTCACCAGGAACATTATTCTGTAGGTTTTTATGCAAGGTGATGTTTATTTTTTGTTAAATCTAATATTAATACATCATATTTTAGAGACATCAGGCATGAGTCACAGGAAAGATATTAATTTTACAAGAGGATCATTTTATATGTTGTTCATCCACAAGTGAGGCACTTGCAAAGGACCAAACCACATCCTAGCTGAAAATTAAGTAACTTTCAAAGTCACATTGAATCGAGGGGCCTTTAAGATATCACTTGTTTATCAAAAGCTCACCAATGGTTGATCATTTAAATAAACGTTTTCTCCTCTCAGGCACCCTCTGTGCGCACCGCACACGGCCGCTCCTGTACGGAGGAAGCAGTGTAAACAGAGACGCCCGGGTCTATAGCACTCCTGTGCTCCTGGGCCATGCACTGCATGTTCTGCTGCTCAAATACAAATGGATGTCCCCAGATGAACAAATTCTGACACAACTGCAGCTGAGATCACCATCTCTCCTCCCCCCTGCCACCCCACCATTTTCACTCCTTCACATCCCCTCTTCCTGTGTTCACTGTCAGCAGGCGGACCACCGCCCTGTGAGCCCCTGGAGAACAATGGCTGCTCTCATCATCTCTGTTCAACAGGGTTCAGCAAATGAGCTTGGTTCAACCTGCTGAGGAAATGAAGATTTAAAGTCTTTCATGTAATTGGCAATGATAATAGGAAAAATGTGAATTAAAAGACTTATATACCTTCCTAGATAAATAAAATCAAAACTATAATGACAATATAGCCACTACCAATCCCTGAGAACTTGCAGGTTTATCTTCCTTCCATAGATAACTCACTTAAAACCTAGAGTATTTAAGGTACTCAGAAAACATGATTTAGTCATTTAAGAGCTATAAATAACTGCTAATTGTCTCTTACATTACTTTTTTGGGGGGGACTTGTGATGTGCATAATACTGTTACTGCCTTCTCTAGAACTTTAAGGTATATTTACCTCTTGAGCTTTCAAACCACACGGTGAGTAGATTTTTACCCACTCCAGATTTATTCTCTTGCCACTTACGACTACTCATTCCTGACTCCCCAGGAATTTCTTCTAAGTAGACACCTCAGATGTGTTATTTCACTTATTTATGAATATGATAGATATTTCTTGGACATCTAATATATTTACCAAACACTTTGTTGGCAACACAGTAGTGAGCAAGAACAACCAAGTCCCTGCTGTGATGCAGATGAAGATCCAGCAAACGAGACTGCAAATGTCCAAGAGAAATACAGATGTACAAGGTATAGAGGATACAAACAAAGTTACAAGGCATATTGCAGAGCTGAGTATAGGACAGTATGGTTAGAACACAGTGATTATAGCTCTCTGTGACCATCACCAATACACAAGAAGTTACTTAATAAATGTCAAATGATCAGTTAATATAGTCTGTAGCTAATATACTTCGTGGCCTCATTCTCAGGAAGTGAAACCAACCACTGCAGCCCTTACCCATAAATCCTCCAGTATCTCTCTTTTAGCATGTCACTAACCTGGCATTTCTTCACCAGTCTCAAAATGATGACTAATTCCTCTTACTGTCCACTGAATCGTGGCTCTTTCTATCTCCTACTGAGGCTTAGTCCCGGATGATCCTGTTTCCTACTACCATGTTGAACCTTCTGCTTTTCACTGGAGGTTTTCCTCCAATCTTCAAGTAAGTGTCATCCTCTCTTAATTTAAACAAATATATTTTAAAGTCTCATTGTGCTTCACCTTTCCATAACTTGCCTTCATGTTACCCTTAAGCTTTTAAAGTTAGACTCAATCAAAAGAAAAGGTAAAGAGAGAAAATAAAGAGGGTACAACTGACTGGTTTACTAGGGGGATGTTGCCCAACTAAATTAAGGGAAACTGCAAGAATCCCAGAGCCCTAGGGCAACACACAAACACAGACACACAATGAAGGGTCATTAAGGTGGCTTCTCTTAGTAACAGACGAGGAAAACAACAGCCAGTAAGTTCTTCTGATTTAACTATGCGACAAGGAAGCATGCCTGCATAGACATAAAATCAGGCTCCATGGCAGGACCAAGGGCAGTGCAGGACTGTGATGCTCAAGACAGACTCTCTCCCTTAACAGCTCAAAGAACAATTTTCCTGTCTTTGAAACCAAAAGATATAATTACTAAATTAGCATAATTCAAGCTGTTTTCATTCAAGTATCACCTCTGTGTAATTAGTATTCATCTCAAATGCCCATTAGCTATAAAAGAACAGTAACTAATTAGGTAATGTATATTATTATTAATAATAATAAGAATTCACCTTTCTGGAGTACTGAATGTGTATTTTCACACATCAGGTTACTCAATCCTCATAATAACCCTCTCAGTTAGGATTTCATCACCCCCATTTTACAGACTTTGAAAGTGATGTTCAGATGGTCTGAATCACACATGTACAGGGTAGCAGTGCAGGATTCAAACTCAGTTTGCCTAACTCTACAGCCTGTGATTCTAACCACTATACTGCATCTTATAATTGATTTACTGGAGATGCACTGCTATAGAAAAAACAAAGAAACTAACATACTTAACAAGCTCTATGTGTCTACAGGCAACATGCTCTTATTACACACACACAAATATATATATATATAATATATATATATATAAACACATGCGTCATAAACATTCTCTTTGGAACACCAGGGAAGTATTTTTTCACTATAAACAACTGCAGGAAAAAAAAAGAGAAAATAATAAATTGCCTTATTTCCTGATAATCACAAACATTAGACAATATTAGTCAAAGTTCCCAAACACTTTCTGAAGCATGTTAGACAAACCACCTCCAATTGCTCAAGTACCTGGTTTTTCAAAGGCCCGAGGAAGCCTAGATTTTCCGCCATCCGTTGAGCTTGGCTGTCCTTTATCCCTTCAATAATGTCAATTTGCTCCTAGTAAAAATGAATCAGATGAACAAAATTCAGACAATCAAATGAAAAGATTTACAACCTCAAAAGAAAATGCTTAGTATTTATGTGCAAATGAGTAATTAAAAGTGTGGCACCTTTCCAAAGATCTCTGAGTTGGGCCACCACAGCTGCCTATGGGGTATATTTTAATTAGCACACCATCTATAAAACAGCCTTTTCAAAACTATATAATTCTTCAGGGTGGCATGCTGACAAGATGATCGGATGCCAGTTTTCACTTTTAATTACTATACAGATGGCAGTGACGAATATTTAGTCAGTTAATTTTTATGACATGTTTTTGAAAGGCTTCCAAAGTAAGTTTTTCCTGCCTAATATTGCTGTTAAGTTCAGAGTTTATCTTATATAGGTTAAATATTACCTTATGATTTAAATATTCTGCTGCTGATAATTATTAATAATACCCAAGCTCTACAAAGGGCTATTCCCTCCAAGATAATGAGCATTGTTTAGATATATTATTTCATGTACTCTCTTAACAAATGCAATAACTTGTTTTAAAAATGTTAGTTTTCAAAAAAAAAAAAAGTAGGTGTTATTGGTAAGCCAGCAAGTAAAGTCTCAATTTAACTTCCAAAGTAGTTAACTTAAATATGCAACATTGGTGAAAATATTTTAAAATCAGTCTTCAAAGTATTAGTACCTTATAAATGAAGAGTTTCAAGAAATAAAATTCTCGCTTTTTAGAAGGAAAAAAAAATCACTTTCTAAAAGAAATAATAAAGGTTTTTACTAGAAATTTTTTGTGTGATTTTTTTGACACTAAGAACTCAGAATTAAAACCTAGGGTTATAGTTCTAAAGATCTTAGGATTTTCTTCTTATAGCTGAGGTAGGTTGAGAAGCATTTTGCATATATTATCTAATTTAATCTTCACAATTCTATAGGGAGGGAATTATCCCCATTTTCATTTACTGATTAAAAAAACTGAGAAACTTATTGGCTAGTTAGGATTTGACCCCAGGTCTCTTTGACTAGAAACTAATCTTAACATCTTAAAAAAAGAAAAAAAACAGGGACAACCCCAACAGCAACAACAAACTACACACACAAGATTTAAAGGATTGAAACAAACAGAATCTGGGCCTTAGAAAGATTCTCCTTTACACTGTGCTAAGTCGCTTTATTACCAGTACTGAAAGACATCGAGGCAGTTTCTAGTTCACATCTGATTTCTAGGAGACAATTTCTGGGTCATATTTATGAATGAGGTAGAGTTAACCAGGAAGAAATGGAAATTTCACATTCCTCTCCCATTGGTTAATTCTTGTGGCAAGTTGGATGCAAAGAAACTAGAGAGGAAGAAAAGGCTAGAAGGAGGAAAGAATGAAGGGAGAAGAAAAGCACAGAAAAGCTCTTGAAAAGCACATATTTTGATCTACCCAACCTTTTCTTACTGGATATCCAACACGAAAAAGGACTCAATATCTTCATGCCTTAAGTCCCAGAAACAGTACACGAGGCTCAGAAATTAGGCTCACACTCAGTCTTTAACAGTGTGTACAGAAACAATCAATGAACAGAACATAGTCAGGAATCTAAACATACCTTAAAAATAAGTTCTGGATTCGAAGCTGCCACCTCTTCAATGTCAACGCCCCCCTGAGGGCTGCCCACCAGCACGGGGCCATTGCAGGACCGGTCCATCAGAATGGCCAAGTAGGTTTCCCTGGAAATGTCCAGGGCTTCAGCAACCATCACCTACCACATTAGTGGGAAAGTCAATTAAGTCAGCACCGAGCTGATTTCCACTTGGAAATCTATACAAACTTGCTACACAAATCAAACAGCTTCATTTTCAGGCTCTTTAAACCCAGTGAGATTTGAGAGTTCTGCTTTCATGGTGCACAGTGCCCATTTTCACCTCCTTAATTGATCCTGTTAACTTTTCAAGTGACAGGTACTCAGTTTACCTCAAGGAACCTTCCCACTTTAATCTTCCTTTTCTTCTTCAGAAACCCTGACACTTGAGAAAAACTCCAGGGAAGCAGCTGTTATTTTAATTTGAGACATTAGCAGTACATATATATTACTACACTGATTCTTCTCAGATTGCACTGGTGGGAAACCAAGTTTGCTTGCCAAAGAAGGATTCTTTTTATGGTGTGTCTGATGCTTCCTATGTTTGGATACTTCTGTCTCTTGGATCACTGTATTTTTATTTCAATTTATACTTTCTCTTAAATTACAAACATAATATTTGCTTGTTCGAAAATAAATGCTGACGATACTAAAAGTATATAAAGGGGACAGTTAAAGCTGTCCCCTCCTGCACATACATACCCCTTGGGCCCCGCAGTCAGGATGTTCATGAGTCCCTACAGAACCTTTGTGATGACCAGAAAAAAACATCCCTTTCTCTATGAGGATGTAGTCACATTCCAGGGCCATGACTGGGCAGGAGGCAAACTGGATAAATGGATTTCCTTCTCCACACATGCTCCAGCCAGGTCCTTTTTGCTCTGCACAACCTTAACAAAGGCATGAAGCAGCCCTACCAGGAAAATCCACTAATTTTTACCTCTTCCCTATGCATCGGTAAGCATTACCAACATGGAATCATCTTGCACCTGGATAAATATTACACATGCTTGAATGCCTCTCTTTCTTCCTTTGTGTTTATTATCTTAATACTATAACTTAGATTGTACAAGGTCTTCTCTCTGCATTGTGACTACATAGTACTTATATGTCAATATTTATTTGACCTTGTCCTGGCTGACAGACATTTATGTGGACCTGTGTTTCCAAAAATGCTACCTCAGTGATTATTTCTGTATGTGTAGCTTTGCTCCATTGTTTTAGTAACCCCCTGGTCAAGGGACATAAAGATAAAATGGCTAGGTTTTACAATAGATTCTTCATATTTAAAATTTTGATAAGTACTATCAAATTTCCTTGGAGAGAGATGCTGGACCAACTTACACTACCAAAAAAAATAGTAAAAAATGTCTTGGATGCTTTTTAAAAGAAAATAAGAACATCTACAAGGAATCAGCACTTGAAGTAAAAATAATAAAATCACATACATTGCTTTTCCTAAAAAGAAATTCAGTAGTATGTTTCACCAAAAATGTTACTGATTAAATAATAATAGAGTTTAGCTCCCTAGAAGCCACAAAAGCACTAATTTTTAAGTCACATGAAGCAGGATAAATATACGATGACCTAGAAAGCTATAATGTAATGAATACAATTAACTCCTTCTTTTCAAACCTCTATAGAATTTATGACTGGTTAAAAATAGAGTACCTCAGAAGGGGCTTCATAGTGATTCTTCTATCATAAATGGTAGCTCATGAATTTGTAAGAAATATTTCTTGGCACATGGTGTTAGGATTTTCATAGAACCATTTTTATTTCAAGCTCACTTTCAAATCCACAGCTAGTCTAGAGAACCAGATTTAACAACTTTCAGTAGTTACTGTAACAAACAACGCAGTGTTATAACTTTTTAGGATAAGTGTCATTCAAGTGTCCTATTCTTAATTTTCTCAAGTGTTGACAGATGTGCTCTGTATTCTATCAAATTTCTATTTGTAAAGACCAGCTGCTGTCTCAAACAGCTCTTGCTTGGTAGAAATAGCCCATCACTCTTTAAGAAAACATTCCCAAGAAAATGATGATTTTCAATAGATAATTCATGGACTTTTATATACAGACAAATTTTCTGACATTGAGATGCCCTTTATATGACCCAGGATATTGAAATCCTCTAGGAATTGTGACAGAGAGAACATAAATGGACTCCGTGAACTCTCATGTCATGCAAAGCTCAGTTAAACACATTTCAACCATCTTTATCCGTGACGGATAGAAACTGTATCAACACAGCCTTTTCATGGAGGCTTCCAGTATGGAGAACCTTTTTAACGTCCTTTACCCTTGAGCAATGAATCTGTTTTTCATGTTTCTAACTGTCTGTTCATTTTGTTTTATTTTTTATATATCATGCTATTAAGACTACAGTATGTAGATGAGAGCTGGTGCACAAACTATTTGTAACAGAACAGCAATTAGCTAAGATTAACAGGGTACTCAGTTACTCTCTGCGGAACAGGAACCATTACTGGCAGTGACCCATGGAGCACATGTGTAGTAGCACTGTCTTACCTCCCCTATTACTATCCCAAGGAAAACACTACAAACACAGATTTAGGAAAAAGCCCCAATGTGAACAGATGTAGGTAATGTCCTTAAACAGCTTCTTAAACAAACTAAGACCTAAAGTTTCTATCATCTGGGAACTTCTGACTGATATCCAGGATTCCATAAATTTAAAATGTAGGAAAAAAATTAATTAATTAATTAATTAAAAATGCATGGAGAAGGAAATGGCAACCCACTCCAATATTCTTGCCTGGGAAATCCCATGGACAGAGGAGCCTGTGGGCTCGGTTCACGGTGTAGCAAGAGTTGGACACAACTGAGCAACTAAACCTACACTGCTGGTGGGAATGTAAAATGGCATGGTCACTTTGGAAGACATTTGGATGGTTCCAGAAAAACTTAAGCATAGAAGTACCATTTAACCCAGGAATTTTACCCCCAAAGCTCTACTCAGGAAGAATGAAAACACAAATGAATGTTCACACAAACATGCATACACAAAAGTTCATGCTTGCTCAAAAGGGGTAACAATACAATTCATTGTTCATCAACTGATGAATGAATAAACCAAATGTGTTATAGTCATACAAAGCAGTATTATTCAACCATAAAAATGTATGAAGTACTGATACATGCTACAACACGGATGAACCTTGAAAAAAAGCTAAGTGAAGGAAGCCAGACAAAAAAGGTTTGAAAGATTCCATTGATATGAAATATCCAGAATAGGCAAATCCATGACTATAGAAACAGGTTCATAGTTTCCAAGGGGTGGAAAGGCAATGGAGAATGACTTCCAACGGGCATGGGTTTCTTTCTCAGGGTGATCCAAGTGTTCTGGTTTTGGATAGTGACGATGGTTGCACAACCCAAGAATATACTAAAAACTACTTAACTGCACATCTTAAATGGATGAATTGTATGGTATGTGGATTATATCATATTAAAAAGAAAATCAATACAGACACACCGGATTAGTGTTTCCCCAGGCTGGGAGTAGGCATAGAAACTGTCTGCAAATGGATGGGAGATTTTTGGGTTGGTTGATGGAAATGTTCAAAAATTAGATTGTGGTAATAGCTGTCAACTCCATAAATTTATTAAAACTACTGAAGTTGTACATTTTAAATGAGTGAATTTTACGGTATGCAAATTATACCTCAATAAAAATATTTTTTAAAAAGTTAAAAAAAAAATGCAGGTTCCTTAAAGTATATGTAACGTTACTGCTTCAAGTATGTGGTAATACATATTTTACATGGGAAAAGGACAAAAACAATATTTAACAATTATTTCTAGAAGGTGAGAATAGAAAATTTTACTCTCTAATTTTTATATTTCTGTACTAATGGAATTTTTCTCATGTTAATCATTTTTGCAAACAGGGAAAAAACTACTTAAAACTATACCACTCTGGTCATTTTTTGGCAATGATTCTATTTACAAGAATGCACTTATCCCCAGGATTTCAGGAACCTATCTACAAACTAATTTTATGCATATATATATATAGTATGTGTGTGTGTGTGTGTGAGAATCTTCTTGTGTGTATTTTATATGCTTTTTAAAGGTATCACAAACTCTATTCTCAAACTCCATGTGTCCATAAAAAATAATAAATTCCTACAAACAAAACCACTAATCATATCCCCTGTAAACAAATTTTGAACAAGTTATATAGGTAGAGGCTCATAACCAGTTTAAAGGGGAAAATAAAAGTATGGTGCTGAGCTGAACAAAAATAATTCTTCAAAACCACTGTAAGACGTAAACAGTTCTTGTACCTAGCTGCGAGGCACTGGGAAAGGGAAACAACCAGAGCCAGTTTTGTCTGTACACTTCCTCAACCTTCAGAAAGGCTCTGTGTTCTTAGAGGGAAGGCGCTAACGACCCACCAGTATCCCCATCTCCCTCCAGCTCAGTGTCCTTTTCAGGACCAAGGCAGTGTGCTTGGTAAGCTAAGTATGCTAAGAAAACCCAGCTGGTGATTTTGGGGGGCCGTCATATCAAAAATTTTCCAGACAACTCCCTCTGAAATGTAAAAATGGAATGCACTGCCTCAGCTGCCTGAAGAATGGCACTCTGGAAGAGATTACCATGTGATAATCCACATGTGATGCTGTGTCTGTGGAGCAGACAGTTGCCTCCCCAAAATGCTGGGCCCTACCTGCTGTTACAATGTCATGATGGGGCCTTCTAGTCATCTGTAGCGCACAGGCCTAGAGTGAGTGAGCCGTGCAGTCACCCAGGCCTGCATGCCAGAGGGTCCCACTCTTGGTCTCTGATTTGATGTTCTGCTGCAGCCAACTTGAAATCTGAACAAGAATCTCACATTTTCATTTTGCACTGGATCCTGCAAATCAGGCAGTCAATTCTGGTGCCTTGATACATAACAGGGAGTTCAGCAAAGCTAATCAGACTGATAGGAGGGTAAGTTAGGCTCTGTTAGATCTACCAGTCACAGTTTCACGGCTGAGGTAAGTCACTTTGCTTTAGACTTTATTTTCCGTGTGTGTGTACAAGTATGTGCCCTGTACACACTTGGGTGTCCCAGCAGATCCCACTAATATGACATACTCCCAGTAATAACAGTGAGTCAAAATGGTAATAACCTCAAAATAAGTTACAGGGGAACACAGAAAAACCACCAAAACAAGCACAGTAATTCTGATATACTGGATGAGGGTGGGGCTGTGAGGAAGCAGAGAATGTCCCTCACTGATTCTAGGAACTGTCATGTTAAGTCCTTTTTGACTTTAAACAAAATGTGTCTGTGTTCTAAAACAAAAAATTATTATTTCAATCATTACCCATCGTTACTCAATCCTGATGATAATAAACAGTATTACTAATTTAGAATCCTTTTTTATCTCTCCTCAAAGTCATACTACACCAAAAACTACATGAGGTTCCAAAAAAATGACACATAGACAAAGTGTACTGCTTTATTAGATTCTGTCAAAACTGAAGTATGATTTTTTTTTTAACACATACACAGAAGATGGCCAAAAGCATTCACATTACCTTTTTAACTTTCACACCTTCTTTTGGAGTTTGTTTTGTTGCTAGATTATATCCAATCATCTGTTTAGCCAGCTGTCCCACAACTTTAGGGCTAAGAGAGAAGAGGAAAAAAGAGAGAGAAGAAAGAAAAGAAAGTCAATATTTATACTGAACACAATTTTAAGACACAGTCCATATTATACCCCCACATCCACCCTGCCTTGGGCCCACCTTCCACCTTCACAGAATGCATGGTACTTTTTGTTTATTTACCAGGTGCCTAGCAGTGTACCTGATGCTCCCTGAGTGCAAAATATATATGAATGAGTGAATGGGGGTGGAAGGAAGGAAGAGGAGGGGAGGAAAACGAAAATAAGTTTGCTTAAGTTTGTTCTTCCCTCCCCCCAAATAAGTTATAGTTATAGTAGAGAGACAATGCTGAAATGCACAGCAGACTCAGGTAAGATAGTGGGCAACTTGGGATGTAATGCCCAAAGATGGGGATAAAGGGAAGGGGAAGGATCAAAGAAAACAATTGAAAGGTATGTGACAGGAGAGGAGAGGAAAGTGTTTTCACTGATTGTCTAGAACAGAAGGGGTGTCAAGTTTTCACCAATTAGTGAACAAAAATCCTTTTACAGGAGAAGGAAAACTGGGACACTGCAGAGCCCTCTGCCTGTTATCTACGTCATTTATTTGTGACCTTCTGCTCCTACCCCCACCCTGGCCCGACTCTCTTAGTGCTCCTTTCGATCATGAGCAGCATTTTCCATAACTGCTTTGCCCAAAGATAAGGAATTAAAACCTCCACGCTTACTCTTTTGTTAAATGAACGCCTCCTTTCAAACCGCTGCTGAAGACACCTTTTCCTCTTCCGCCAGCTAAGATCTGGGCTTTTAAAACAATTTCTTTTGCATCTGCAAAAGAAAATTCAGAGTTAGTAGCTGATTTAAAATTCTTTTTTTTTAGCAACCAGCAAGTGGTAATGACATAACTTCCAAAAGTGACTGGCAAAAGCTCTCTCAAAACAACTTTGAAAATGAAGGCAATAAAGAACTTCAAAAAACATCGATACACCTAAATACAAAGTCTGTTTACTGAAGACATTCAAATATTTCCTGCCAGTTTAATCTAATTCTCAACTATCCCAAGGGAGAACAAGGCATGTGTTCCCTTGTTCTTCTAAGTGTCAGAAGATGCTAAATAAATCCAGGCTGGAAGTATTAATTCTACTGTGTAACAACACTCCCATGTGACAGAGACACCAATCTGCCAGTCAGAGGAGCTAACTACCTGTCAGCCATCTGAGATGTCAAAGGGAAGACTGGTTTACTTGGAGGAAAGTTTTAAAGA
Organism: Dama dama; assembly: GCF_033118175.1. Lineage (NCBI taxonomy): Eukaryota > Metazoa > Chordata > Mammalia > Artiodactyla > Cervidae > Dama > Dama dama. The sequence goes on along the minus strand of NC_083704.1, from coordinate 38,753,721 downwards.
AAAGTTGCAAAGGGAGTATTTAATAGCTGTTTTCTTGGAAACCAACAGTTTTTTGACCAGCTGTTCTATGTATCAGCAGGGTTGGGTAAGGGAGGAAGAAATGGATTAAAACTAAAAGGAAGCAGTATTTTATCAGTGTTGGCAGGGTAACAGAATATCCCAGAGCAAAGTGGCTGTGGAATCTCTCTTCGTCAAAACACTCAAGGAAAGAGTGAATGGTCCGCTCTTGACATTTGAGACCAGTCATAAACTCAAACACGTTTATGGACCTGGTGGGAAGGCTGAGTGTGTGAAGAAGCCCAGTGATAGAGAAAGGACCATCAGCCAATAGGAATACTCCCCTAGCCAATAAACAAAATGAAAAAAAAAAAAGGCAACCCACAAATTAAATGTGTTTAATAAACCAAATAGTACACATCCTCCAGCCACAATTATCATTCTCTGTATGTGATTCAGTTTTATCTAAAATTAGAGAATGAAATCAGACAATCTCCGATATGGTTCTAACAGCTTTCTTATTTGGCACACCAGGTTTAAAATTGCAGACCCAGGTTTTAATCGAGGCTTCCGCCTTTGCCCAGCTGTGTGACAATGTACAAGTTACTTAATGTCTTTAAGTCTCAGTTTACTCAATTATGAAACAACAATCATGGTTGTTTCAAGAATTAAATTAGAAAATATATGTGACTATCCTAACAGACTAAAAACTCATATGAGTAATGAAAAATTATCGCCATGATCAATTAGTTCATTTTATTATCTTTGTATATTGTGAAGAACCAAAACGATTATTTCCATTCAAGCAGAAATGGGAAAAAGTAATGGAATCTGCCACCAGTCATGCCAGGTCTGTAAATGTTGGCTATTTTAGCCAGTACTACCATCGTTACTATTACTCATAGGCAAGGAGGCAAAGGTGCAAAGAGAAGGAGCCACAGGTATTTTCAAGAAGGAAATGGGAGAGCTATGGAAGGATCTGACACAATGAAGGCACTGGGTAAAACAGTCACTCTAGCTGATGTAATCAGATTGTTAAGGTGCATAATCTTATTGGTTGGTCTTCCTTTATATATTTGCTCACACTTAAAAAATCAAGGTTCACTTTCTCTCAGAAGCAAACACAGCCCCTTCTTTGCTGCCCTCTATAACCTCTGACAACAGTTTCTGCCCTGGATACGAATCATCACAACATCAGTCAAACAATGTCTTAGAATAAACTAGTTCCCATCAAATTAAGTAGAAGCCAAGTTATCGCTACTGCTCATTCTCAAACCCTTACTAGGAATGGAACCAAGTAAAATGAATTTATTGTGCATTTAGGCTACTGCATGTAGGAGTAGTAGTAAGGTAAGAACTTTGGTGTAAAACAGACTTAGTTAAAATCTCCAACTCTGCCTATTCCTTTATTTATTGAGAAGAGAATGAGATTTAGAAAGGTAAAAGTAACATGTCCAACTATAAAACAGTCATAACAATTTACAGTGTTAGAATGATGTGAAAACAAACGAACAGAGTAGGTAAAATACCCATCTCAAAGTCTGGCACATTTAAAACAAAGAGTCAAAATATTATAGCTATTACAGTATCATAATTATTTTCAGCAATTCAGCAAAAGTAGAATTCAGAAAGAAATTTCCAATTTCCCTTTGAAGATATTAAGTGGAAAAAACACTTCTGCTGTTTACTCAATTTTTAATTGTGTTTTCTTCAAATTCTTTAAAAATAGCCAGCATTCCATTCCCATTATCATTTTTCATAACCTCATGAATCTGAAAAAAGAGATGCTTTCCTCTCCAAGCTCTCCAGTAGCAAAACTTCAAAGCCATGCAGACTACCTAAATGGGCAATGTTAACTGACATTACATGGGCTTGATTAGTTAAGTTTTAGGCACTAACCATCAAGACAGACAAACAGTTGTAAGCTCAATAAAAGTGTTGTCAATTATTCACATCACTATTGATCACTTATCAAAGGACTTCATGCCACCCAGCTGGTAGACCAAGCAACCACTTTGGAGACTGAAGACATATACTGGGGTATGGAGAAAGAGGGAAAGAAAGAGACTCTGTCAAATCTAGGTATATCTTCTGCAATTTATCAGTTCAGTTCAGTCGCTCAGTCGTGTCTGACTCTTTGCGACCCCATGAATCGCAGCACGCCAGGCCTCCCTGTCCATCACCAACTCCCAGAGTTTACTCAAACTCATGTCCATCGAGTCAGTGATGCCATCCAGCCATCTCATCCTCTGTTGTCCCCTTCTCCTCCTGCCCTCAATCCCTCCCAGCATCAGGGTCTTTTCCAATGAATCAACTCTTCGCATGAGGTGGCCAATGTATTGGAGTTTCAGCTTCAGCATCAGTCCTTCTAATGAACACCCTGATCTCCTTTAGGATGGACTGGTTGGATCTCCTTGCTGTCCAACGGACTCTCAAGAGTCTTCTCCAACACCACAGTTCAAAAGCATCACTTCTTCGGAGCTCAGCTTTCTTCATAGTCTAACTCTCACATCCATACCTGACCACTGGGAAAACCATAGCCTTGACTAGATGGACCTTTGTTGGCAAAGTCATGTCTCTGCTTTTTAATATGCTATCTAGGTTGGTCATAATTTTCCTTCCAAGGAGTAAGCGTCTTTTAATTTCATCACAGGCTAAAAATAAGTTCACTACTATCACCTCTTCTGGTTAGTTCTCCAATGCTAATAAAGCAATATAGTATGTCAGAAGCCAAAGTAAAATAAGTTTGTCCTGTCTTGCGGGAAACTCACATAAAGTAATTTAATTCATGTGATTATTTACTCAAACTGTTGAAAATTAAGTGACCAGATTCTACTGAACAGGAACTGGCTTTTTCTTTTTTTTTTTTAATTTTTTTTTTATTATTATTATTATTTTTTTTTCCAGTGGGTTTTGTCATACATTGATATGAATCAGCCATGGATTTACATGTATTCCCAATCCCGATCCCCCCTCCCACCTCCCTCTCCACCCGATTCCTCTGGGTCTTCCCAGTGCACCAGGCCGGAGCACTTGTCTCGTACATCCCACCTGGGCTGGTGATCTGTTTCACCATAGATAGTATACATGCTGTTCTTTTGAAATATCCCACCCTCACATTCTCCCACAAAGTTCAAAAGTCTGTTCTGTATTTCTGTGTCTCTTTTTCTGTTCTGCATATAGGGTTATCGTTATCACCTTTCTAAATTCCATATACATGTGTCAGTATGCTGTAATGTTCTTTATCTTTCTGGCTTACTTCACTCTGTATAAGGGGCTCCAGCTTCATCCATCTCATTAGGACTGGTTCAAATGAATTCTTTTTAATGGCTGAGTAATATTCCATGGTGTATATGTACCACAGCTTCCTTATCCATTCATCTGCTGATGGGCATCTAGGTTGCTTCCATGTCCTGGCTATTATAAACAGTGCTGCGATGAACATTGGGGTGCACGTGTCTCTTTCAGATCTGGTTTCCTCAGTGTGTATTTAGTATTTACCAAGTGGTTTTATACTTAATGTCACTGTTTCCATTTTATTTAAAAATCTAACTTCTCCAAAAACTCATACAAATTTCCATTTTTTTTTAACATTACCTCACTGTTTCCAAAGAGAATTACAAAAGAATATTCCAGGGACTTTCCTGGTGGTCCAGTGGTTAAGAATCCACTTGCCAATGCAGGGCACATGGGTTTGATTCCACATGCCACAGAGCAACTAAGCCCACGTACCACAATTACTGAAGCCCACAAGCTACAAAGAGAGAGTAGTCCCTACTCACTGCAACCAGAGAATGCCTGCAGGCAGAAACAAAGACCCAGCACAGCCGGAAATAAATAAATGAATGAATGAATGAATGATATCTCAATGAGGAAATTCAATTTTTGCATGAATACACAAGATGATCCAACTGCATTATAGGATATAAAGCTAAAAAGAGACAAGAGGAGGGTGAAACTCTCCTCCAATAGATTTTGTACAGTTACGGATTTCATCTATACATTAAATAACCATATTACTAGTAAAACCAAAGTCTATTTAACTCCAAATTTCTGACTCTTAAATGACAGTCTTACATAAAGTAGCCTAAATATGCAATACATCTACTTTATTCTGTTTCTTCCCTGGTGAGTTTTCTGATAATGAGCAGTGCTTAGGGCAAGGTTTCTACTGGGTTTGATGGAAACCAGTTTACTATAATTCATATACATATATTTTAGGAGAAAAAAGCACTATAAGAGACATATTTGATAAACTTAATAGATATGTAATACTTCCAAATACCATATCACTTAAGAGAACAAAATTTATAGCCATTAAGAAAACCTAAAGGAAACTCTCTAAGTCACAGTTTTATTTCATTCTATTAGCTGCATTAAAATAATGCTTTCTCACTGTTTTCCTCTCATTCTCCCTCACAATGAGTGTTATTATAATTACAATACAGTTTTTTGTAATTGTATAATTACAATACAGTCCTAAAGGACTGATTTCCTTTAGGACTGATTTCCTTTTTCTGGTAGTCACATTTGAATGTGAGATTTGGACCATAAGAAGGCTGAGAGCTGAAGAATTTCCTTTAGGACTGATTTCCTTTTTCTAGTAGTCACATACAAATGTGAGATTTGGACCATAAGAAGGCTGAGCACTGAAGAATTGATGGAATGAACTGTGGAGCTGGAGAAGACTCTTGAGAGTCCCTTGGACTGCAAGATCAAACCAGTCAATCCTAAAGGAAATCAACCCATATTCACTGGAAGGACTGATGCAAAAGCTGAAGCTCCAATACTTTGGCCACCTGATGCAAAGAGCCAACTCATTAGAAGAGACCCTGACACTGACAAAGAATGAGGGCAGGAGGTGAAGGAGGCAAGGAAGGATGAGATATTTGGATGGCATGATCAACTCCATGGACATGAGTCTGAGCAAACTTCAGGAGATAGTAAAGGACAGGGAAGCCTGGCATGCTGCAGTCCATAGGGTGGCAAAGAGCGGGACATGACTAAGTGATTGAACAGCAACAACAAAGCCTAAATAGAATAAATAATAAACATTTTAATTAGAAAAACTTTGTAGAACTAGTTCACTTTGTTTTTCAGAGATAGAATTCTGAAAATATATCAATGCAAAATAATGTTTACAAGATATACTTCAGAACCAGAACACAAATGGGCCACAGCAAACGTCTGAAATGTTAGCCAAGAATATCAATAAGAGAAGCTATTTTCAGCTATCCTTTTTTAAATAGTTTGGTATTGAACCAAATATCTGTATTACTGAACTAGTTTTTATTCAGCATTGCTCTTTCAAAATATAATACTTTCTAAACACAAAATGTATTACTCTACATGCCAATACTACAGCGAGATGACTACTGCCATGATCATCTATTTTGAATCAATAACAGTGGAGCTTTGGGGGGAACTATGATTTCTATGATTCACTGACAAGCAATATTGGAATATTTAGTTTTCAGCACAACTGCATTGCGTAATTTTGAGCATAGTGATCACCTTTCACGAGGTTTGATAGAATTCTTAACAGAAGAAAGTAAATGTATTTCAGATTTACCTATTACAAATGGAAGGCATGGAGAAAGGGGAGGGCGAGGTAAGAGAAGAGCTGAAAGATACTATGAAAAGATGAATCTTAATGAAGAACATACAATTATAGGGTGATAATGGAGACTCAAGTGGCAATTTCCCAAAAGAAATGAGCTAACATCCCTGTTTTCGTTACAACTCCAGAACCTGAACCTGAAGACGGTGAATTATTCATCTTCAATCATTAATGTAATATCTCCTACAGACGGACTTACCTATTTCCTTTGATTGTGACTAGGTCACTCGCTGTGAAGAAGACTGATTCTGAGACCAAACAACAATTTCAACTTTCAATAACTCTGACAAGGGCTCACAAACACTGAGATAGAGAATTTTAAATATATGAGGTGTCAGAGTAAGTCATTTCACCATTGGTCACATCCCTAGACTGAAACAGAAATGGAGATACTTGACTCTGTATCAGTATGCTACTTTGAGACTTAAAGACTTAAATTATATCAAAGACTTAAATTACACGTACTTACAGCAGTGATTTACAAATAGAAGCAAAAGATGAAAATAAGACTCTCCAGTACAGGGGTTTTATGATACAAACAGGAAGTTGTCCAGGGAGAGATTATTTTACATTAAAATATTCTTCACTGATAAGGCTTTTTTCTGTAAGTTCTAAATCTTAATTTCCCACTGAATATGATAGTCAATTAACTTCACATTATCTAAAATAATTCCTTCATTTGGACACTGCGGAGGCATGATAATGCTCACTTGAACAGTTTATTGATTATAAAGGAGATAATAATATTATCTTAATATGAAACAGTTTTACTTTCAAGGGAATCATTTTAACTTGAGTTCCTATAAAACTGGGTTTCCCAGGTGGCACAGTGGTAAAAGAATCCGCCTGGAGATGCAAGAGACACAGGTATGATCCCCAAGTCTGGAAGATTCCCTGGAGGAGGAAACAGCTACCTACTCCTGTATTCTTGCTTGGAGAAGTCCATGGAGAGAGGAGCCTGGCGGGCTACAGTCCATGGAGTTGCAAAGAGTCGGAAACAACTGAGCATGCACACACATACACACACACACAAAAAAATTCCTAAATTAGTTTGATAAATCATTGTTTTTTTCAAACTGCCATACTCTTAAAAATACTGTATATGTAATACTACGTTATAGGCTTCATTAAAATCTATAATGATAAATTAGCTTATTCTTCTGACCTTGTCACTGGTGCTATTAATTATTTTAATGACCATTAATACACACTCCATTTGTGATAAAAATTTCAAAGCTAAGTAAAAATTACCTCCAGAAAGGCTCTATTCAGTTGTAATATCTTACCTTTTCTATCCTTTAACACTTATAAACCAATCTTTCATTTTGCCTACTAGATTAAAAGATATGTTTCTGAAAGAAAGGTTAAGGATAGAACTTCTTGTCACTGATGGCAAAATTAACATGATCTTATTTAAGCACATGTAGCAAAAAAAAAAAAAAAAGTCTAATACTCTAAGACTGAAACCACAGGACATTAAACAAACCTTCTGCAAATGAAACCACTTGGGAAAAAAGCGACAATCTTTCAGAACAAACAAGTTTCTTCAAAAAAGAAACCTCCAGAAGAAATCTCTATGCAGATTATAGTAGGGATTAATGATATACACTAGTAATAAAAATATCTGTGTAACATTTGTAACTTCAACATATCCTGGAAATAGTCACAGATGATGAAAAGCATTTATGAACATCAATAGCACTTCTACAGTGTTTTGTGGTACACTTGAAAGGAAAGAATGATAAAAGAAAACTAGCTATTAAAAAAATCATTTTTTTCCCGGACTTTTAAGGCAAAGATGTGTTCAGTCAGGGTTCAATTAGGGAAGCAGAACCACCATGAGTTATGTATAAGAGTCTTATTACAGGAATTAAAGCTGAACTTGTAAAAGATACTGAGGAAGGGAAGATGTGAAAGTGGAAGTTGAAGGATCGCAAGAGTCACCAACCAGCCAATCAGAGAAGCCAGCATATCCAGACTCACGGAGAAGGTATGGGACTTGTGGACAAGTGGGTTTGTGTTCATGTTGATCAGCAAGGTCAGCAATTGAGGAAACTTGTTGGACATGGAGCACAGAACAGCAAAGACAGGTTGAACCCTCTTGCCAGCATGTCTACATCTGCCCATCACTGTATCACAGAGTAACGGCTGCATTCCAAATTCTGTGCAATCCCATATCTAGCCAATTCTAACGTGAATTATACAGGGAAGGAGATTCTGCGAGACAGAGTTCCACCTTAACCAAGCTGACAAAGTATAAATCACCAGAGCTAATAATAAAGGCATCAAAAGGCAAAGACCATGACTGCTGGCAGGTTCAGAACTAACATTTTTGACAGTCTCTGGAGAACATATCCTGAGCAAGAGTATATCCCAGCTTCAGAGGCAGACAACTGGAAGCTACTTGATAATACAAAAGTATAAGGGGATCAATCTCTTGTTGATCTGAATCAGTGATGAACAAGGAGGAAAAGGTGGCGATGCCTGGAATTGATATGGGAAGATAAACTCACAAAGGTTTTATTTTCAGAGCCAAGTGGAAAGACTATAACATTTAAAATGTATATAACATATACATTGCCTGGCTGCATCCACATTAAAAGATGTTTCCTTCACTTTCAGAGCAACACTACTAGTATTCTGAGATTTTTCACTTTCATGATTAGAAATTTTGTCTGTTCACTATCTTGTCTTACTTAAATCCATTCCTCTATCTGGCTCTCCACTTGGTGAGAGATGGTCTCAAGCACTACTGTCCGGAATCAGCCCCACCACCTGTTTGCTGTTCTCATTCTGCTGCCCGTGGTCTACTGGCCACACGGCCACCAGTTTCCCTTACTCAAGAAAGACCCCCAACTTCTCACAGGTGGGTCCCCTCTGGGGAACTTCTCAAGCAAGTGGGACTGTGTCCTCTGGGACACAGTCTCCAGGGGAGACCAGGATCAATCAAACCTGACAATCCTGTGCCCTGGGAGCTGTAGCTCCTGCTGGCCAGCCGTCCCCTTTCCTTACAGAGATCTCACAAGAACCCTGCATTTTTCTAAGCCACTCCGCTCTTTAGGGACCCTTTCTCCAGACAGGCCCTGATTTTCCAATTGCAGAATACATTCAAAATCCTTCTCACAGACTCTCGAGTCCAATGCAAATCAAGGAATAGTACTGGGCATCTGTTCTATGCTTCTGAAAAATTCATGATGGTTAAGAAACCTGGAATGTTCTAAGACAATTAGGAGGTCCATCTGTCCAATATGCACAGAACACCCTTTGATACAGCAATCCCAATTCTGTGAAAATCGACTACAGAAATAAGAATTTTCACTGCAATGTAACTATAAGAGGGAAACAGTGAAAACAACCAAAATGTCCATCAGTATTTGAACATGTGGGATTGGAAAAACAAATTGTACATATCCATATGATAAAATAGTAGAAATACTATATATATTTATTAGGGCCCCTGGTGGCTCAGTGGTAAAGAATCCACCTGCCAAACAGCAGTTGTGGGTTCGATCCCTGGGTTGGGAAAATCCCCTGGAATAGGAAATGGCAACCCTCTCCAGTGTTCTTGCCTGGAGAATTCCATGGTCAGAGGAACTTGGCAGGCTATGGTCCATGGAGTCACAAAGAGTCAGACATGACTTAGTGACTAAACAACATGATTTAAGTAAATATTTATGCAAAAACACGGGCAAATATCCACAGACACTATAAGCTTTAAACTGAGCTAACAATATTTAAAAATAAATATTCACTTTTGTGAATAGTTATACAGTCATAATGAAATCTAACTGGACAATAATCAAATTATTAACTAAGATTATCTTAAGGACGTAACGAGGAGTATTATTGGTACCTTTCAGTACTGATACAAATTTTTGGCAATTATCATGGGCTGTCATAAAAAAATAAAACTGAGACTTTAAAAATGTGAGATAAATATAGGCAGTTATTTATAGTGGTTTGTCTTGAATATTTAAATGTTCCTTTTTGTATGAGTCTTTATAGTTTTTCTCTGTGGGGTCAGGGATGTCTATATTTGAGCAGGCCTCCAGAAAACACCTTCAAGAAACATGGCTCATAATCTTACAACGTGACCTCCTAAAGTGTCAGGCAAGAAAACTGACAGCAAAAGAAAAATGTTTTGCCTTTTTAAGACATCTATTGAGCACCTAAGGGAATACAAAAATTTTTAAAAGCCATAGTCACTGCCTTTCAGAAACCTAAAATCTACTGAAGGAAAGAGACACAAACAAAGAATTACTGAAAAATATGAATGCTTTCATAAATGGCAAGAATTAAGGACAGTGAGAAAGGGGAACAGTGTCAAGTTAAACAGGGCAGGAGAGAGAACAGAAGAACCATGGAGAGAAGAGCTATGAGTTTTCTAGGTAGATAAATCCAGGGAGTGAATATACCAATGGGTAAATAGCTAAGAAAGGCTACTCTGCTATACTTACTTGGCTGTTGCAGTTACCTATTTAAATTAGAAACCACTATAGCACTGCTTCAAATAAACCAGTCAAGCATGCCAAGGATTCAGCACTCAAATTTCTGATTTCAGATCTTCAGAAAAACTCTACATATTAAAGTTTATTTCTCCATACTCAAGAAAAGCATATAAGAGAAAAAAACACATATATTATCTTTGTTAAATTTAGTTGTTTTGTCCTAAGTGCTTTTAAGATCTCTAATAATTTTATCACGGTGGTTTTTAAGAAGCCCCCAATCAGGCACACTTTCAAAGAGGGTTGTGAAAGCTTCCAAGGGGTCAGTGAGATTCAAACTAAGCAGCTGTTTAATGATAGCAAGAGTTAAGTATATGTCCACCCCCTCTAACCTACAAATAAACACATATTCCAGACTTAATATGTGCAACCATCCTAAATGCCTGAGATATAGAATTCCAAACACCGGGTTGGTGATGTTGCTATAAAAAGGAACTCAGGGGGTTTTTATTTTCCATTTTAAAGTGCTGAAGTACTGGATGACACTCCAGAGCAGTGTCAGGGGATGACAGAAACAGGGGATGACCCACACCCGAGAGAGATGAAAAACCTCAGAACCCCTTTCCCATGATACATACATCTACTGTGCTCCAGCATAATTTATTATGTAGCTTTCAAATTGCTCTGAGTTTTAAACTGCAGTGTCTTACTCTTTTATTGCCTGTCTTGATCCATTCATTGTGTCTGAAGTCTAAGTCTATTGCTTGAATGTTAGAATGTTAAACACAGGGAAGACTTTAGATTGCATCCTATGGGATGAAATCAAGCAATTTCCCTGAACTGGGAAGAGTTTATATTTGGCTGACTTTTGAGGCCTGAGAAATGATTACTTCTTCCTTTTCCTGCAATGCCAGCTTTCTTTGGTTTTCTTCCTTCCTTTCTGTGTTTCCCTCTTCTTCCTTATTCTTCCCCATCCTTCCTTCCTCCTTTGATCTTTCCCTGTATTATTTCCAATTCTTGTTAAGTGCAAGTTCAATTATATCTAAAGATAACTAACTTCAGTTTCAACAGTTCATTTCAACAGCCAGAAGATAAGGACTAACTTTAAATTTCACCTCCCATCACACCTTCCTCAGAACCACTCCCCAAAAAGGTTTAATGCACTTAAATTCCTCAGAATTGTTGTACTCATCACTAACATGATCTATACCTGACCTCAGAAGTCACAGAGCCAGAAACTACTTTCTTAGACTGTCTTCAGAACAACCTTTCTGATGATCTTTGAAGCATTCAAATTAGGATGGTCTCTTCTGGATCTTCCTGAATCATTAAAAAAAAAAAAAAAAATGCCTGGTTTGAGTAAGAATTCATACCATAATGATCCAGGCCAAGTATTACAAACAAGACATTAAAGAGGGAGGGAATGTGGGTGGGCGATGTCTCAAAAGGGAAAGGATATATACACATACACACACACACACACACACACACACACACACACAACTGAAGTGACTTAGCAGCATATATTTATATATATGTCTCATTATGACTGATTTGCATTGATGGGCAGCAAAGACTACAACAAGCTGTAAAGTAATTATCCTCCAACTTAAAAAAGAAGAAAGTAAAGAATTAACAAGCTAATGTGCCTTTTACTTCTTGGGGAAAAGAGCTAACACAGTCTTTTGAGTTGAGTTTGGAACTGTAAAGCCCAAAACACAGTAAAATACCAGCATCAGTATGTGGTAAAAGAGCTGGGATCAAGAAGCGGTAAAAGAAAATTCTGGCAGGTTTTAAGTAGTTCTCCAATTGTATTAGTGTGGCAGACAAATCAAATCCTGTTTCACACTTGACCCACCAAGCAGTCCTATATAAGGATACCCTCTGGAATCCCAATCATTAGGAGACATTTAGACTCAAGATTCAGATTTCATTATGGCAGCTGGAAAATTAGCAGAATAAATCTATTCCTCCTGCCCACCAATCTCTCCTTCAAAATGTAGCCAACATTTGTTCTATTCCCCCACTCTCTCTCACCATCGCAGTTTTTGGGTGTTTTTTTTTTTTTTTTTTTTTTTTTACTGTTTTTTACCTTAATTTTCAGGAGTATGATATTAGACACTTGGAAGTAAACAGCACATCCACAGAATTACCTGAAATATTCCTTTCATCCCCCACTGCTAGTGCTCCTAAATCCAGCTTCAGCTTTTTCCAGGTCCCTGACCCTTTTCTCTTTGCCTCACAGCAGGAGTTTGGAACAGGCTGTCATAATGCATAAACATGATTTCACTGTGGGGACGAAAGGAGATCGTGCCACCCTAGCTGAATTTCCCAGGTATCTGTCCATAAAGTTAAAACATGACAACTTCAAAATAGAATGCCTTGGCCATACACAAAGGGAACAATTTTTGTGATGAATTAAGTCAACGTCAACCTGAGAATACTACAAAGTCTAACAAAGCAGATGCTACCCTTCCTCTGAAGAGCCTTCTAGTTCAAAGCAGACGCCACACCGAAGGGCAGCCACAGAGCTGGGGAGGGCCTCTGTCACCTTCAGTGAAGCCACGCTTGGTTTGTCCACTCGCGCTCCTCACACCTTCTCTAGAGTTTGTGGCTACACACACCGTGATACAGAATGAGACGGCCTCATTCCTCTGGAAACGACCAAGAGAGAGTGCCAGACACATAGTGGGCCCTCAGCATAAGGTCATTAATTTATAATCACCACTTCTTTTGCACTGTGGAATTATCATCACAGTATTTATCAGGTGTTTACTGTGGGGTATGATTTGTGCTAAGTGTATTCATTACTCACACTGAAAAACTTCACCAAGGCTGAAATATCTGGAGTCACACAGCTAGCAAGAAGCAGAGTCAGAATGTTTCAGCAAGAAAAATAATTCTATAGACTGTGCTTCAGCTCTTCCACATAGAGCCTTGTTATTGGGTTCCCCCCCTCCAAGCATTTTGATATTAAAATTACCAACCACATTTTATTTTTTTTGTTTTGTTTTTTAATGAATGAAATTAATTTTTAATGTCTTTTTTATCCAATACATTTAAAATATTATCATTTCAATAGGCAGTCAATAGAAAACTTTTAAATAAGATATATCCTCTTCATTTGTACATACTAAGTCTTTGAAATTGATGTCTATTTTTTTTTTGAACATAAGAGTTATATAATTTTCACACAACAGCAGGATAAAGTTGAACTACAAGTAACATCTACATACTCACCACTTGAATTCTTTAGCTGCTAACATTTAACTACATTTGCTTTATTCCAAATCTCTCCATCCATCACAGTTCATCTTATTTTTTCAAGCATTTCAAAGTAAGTTGCAGGCCTCAGTGCAGTTCCCCTCAGCACTCCCATCAGTAACTAAAGCTGATACTTGTTTACAGTTCCTTTTTGGCAAGACAGAAAATTTCCATACAGTCAAATGCCCAAGTCTGAAATGTACTATTCCATAGATTTTGACAAATGCATCTACTTCTGTGACTCAATCAGAAAATATACTGTTTCCCAATCAGGAAATATACTGTTATTTATGAGAGCATATTACAAGAGTGTCCTTGGGACAAAATATCAAAATAGAGCAGCACTGACAATGGGGATGTTAAGTCTCTTACTGAATTTTCATTGAAACATAACAAAATGTTAAAATTTTTACACCAACAGCACAAAGATCCATGTCTGGCCTATAACAGGCCACCAACAGTCCAACAGGTATTGGACTATTCAAGGGAGTATAAAAAGCAATCAGTTCCCCACTACCCACCCCACCACCTGCAAATCAGAATTCTACTTGAAACATTCCTAGTCAGAGTTAGTAGCATGCAAAGCGCTGATTTCAAGAGCGTTTTTTTTTTTTTTTTTTACCACAAGCATAAAGAACTTTTGAAAACAATTAATTATTTTAAAATATGAACTTTTCCAGCACTGATATTTCGGAAGTTCAGGGATGCTTCCAACAATAGCTGCACCAAATGTGTTTGCCTGCACCATACGTGTCCTGGTATTTTGGACTGGTTATTTCATTTTGAAAAGGGAAGTGAATTCTCCTGAGTATTCTTGCAACCTCCAGAAAAGCCAGGATGCTGTTTCCAGCCTTGGTCTGATGCTTAAGTGATGGAGTGATGGAAAGGACTATCTTCAACCCAAAGCTTTTCTAGGCCATCAGTGTCACTGTCGCTGCCACTGCCTGAAGCTTAACATATTGGGATTTGAGGCCTTCCCTAAGCAGCCAAGGTTTTTGAAAGAAAACCACTAGAAAGTATTTAGAAGAGAAAAGGCAAAACACATCTATGTTAAAACCTAAAGTACATTACTCGTTTGCAAACTGTGAAAAATACAGATAAAAATGCTTTTTTTGAAAAAAAGTCTGAAAGTCTTTTGTCTTTATAGACAAGAAGTCTATATCAACAGTTATCTCTGTGGGGTCAAGTTTCAAATGATTTTTACTTCCTTCTTTACAGCCATGATATTCCCGATCCTTTTCACAATGACTGCTTATGCCTTTTATAATCAGAGGAAAATTATTCTCAGATTTAAATAAAATACATATTTATGTTACCTAGTAAGAACAATAACATTATTGCTAAGTAGGGTGGGGCGTAAGAGCAGTAAAGCTTTTGCAATAAATATATACATACCAATATATATATATAGGTAATATACCAAACTATTAACTGATTATTTGGAGAGGGGGAGATTACCAGTAATTTTTTTCTTCATTTGACTACAGATATGCTACAAAGAAAATATACCAAACTATGAACTGATTATTTGGAGAGGGGGAGATTACCAGTAATTTTTTTCTTCTTTTTGACTACAGATATGCTACAAAGAACATGTATAATTTCTGTAAATGGGGGAAATAATAGTTCAATTTTTAAACACATTTATCACACGTTAGATTACACTGGTGCCTGAGATGTACACAGAATGCTGCCATTCAGCTTTACTGGGCTTGGCACCCCTTCTTCACTTCATAAGCAGTATGGCTTGGAATTGAGGATGAAGGCAAGACTCAGCCTCTTCTCAATGCAGCAACTAATCTTCCAGTTCAAAGTCAGCCATGGTGTTCCTTGGGGCCTGGAGACTCACACATCTATGCTTTCCAGAATTAAATGTATCGGATCCATGCAAGAAACATAAAGATTCATCCCTGTGACATTCAGGATAAGTCACTGGGTCTTAAGTCACCAATTTCCTTACGGGCTACATACAGGGGTCAAGTGCCCTTCAGATGTATGTGCGGAAAACTAGAGCATCTTCTTTCTATGTACTTAATCTATCATCTGTCTTAAGCCCCATTCAAAGAAGAAAACATGTTGGAGATGATCAGAGTACATGGGTAAGTTAATGAGCCACTGGTCAGATGGCCTTGGATTACAACTCGGGCCTTTTTCCTCACCAGCCAACTGAGTGATCTTGGCTGAAGAAAACAGAACCTCAATGTTCTCATCTATGAAATGAAGTTCATAAATGTAGCCCTTACCTTTGAAAGTGTCTATGAGTATTAAATGCTAGGAAGTTGGCATTGTGTGGGAGCAGGGGGTTGGGGGAGTATATAAGGTATGTTAAGTTACTTATTTAACACAATATCTGGCTTACATTCTCACTTACATTCACATCTTAAGTTTCAAATAAATAATAGATGGTGATGATAAAGATGAATATGCTGTACACCGGGCAAAAATGTTTCATAGTAAGAAATCTAGTCTTACCAATTTTTGTAAGTCTTAAGATATCAATGTCTTTTTTTCCCAATCATTCAGAAATGATCAATAAAACGTACTCATGGTTGGTGAGAACACAGTAGTTCAAACCAAGCTTTAAAAGGTCAGATACAAGAGAAGCTCACATTTCCAGACACTTAGCACTTCCCTGTCCCCTCCCAGATGGGACTACTGCTGTTGTAAGAAAACCGTCTCTGGATCCCAGATAGGATTTCCCTGCCACGCATGCACGCTGTGTTTTTATTTACATTTGGATAGTTTAGTTCCAACGCCTGCATGTTTCCTTACTTTTTGCTTTTTGATATCCATGACTGTTGCCTGGAATGAGTGGCCCTGGCCCATTTACCACATTTCCTGGCAGAGAACATGTCGCTTGACTCCATCTGGAGTTGCTCAACTTCAGGCCTCATTAGCAGGCTAAGCCTTGTACCCGCACAACACATCCCTCCCCCAGCATTGATGCTGGGTCCGTTCCAACCCTGTGGCAGCCTGCAGGGGAGGGAAAATGAGCTGGGAAGCAAGCTAGACACGGACTCTGGCTGGTGTTTTGGACATTGGGGGCAGGACACATGGCTCTCTGTCCTTCAGTGTCATCACTGCTGTTGTCATTATTGTTACTGTGGTGGTTGAAGCTGTTGTACATGTCTTAAAGACATCACATTCTCAGCACTGACTGTCTACGAAGAATTATTCAAAGGACTTTATACACTTCATCTTATTTAATCTTCACATTAGTTCTCTGCATAAGATACTAGTCCAGGATATCAGGACACTAGAACTCAGAGAAATAAAATCCCTTGTCTAAGATCACACAGCTGTAAATTCCAGAGCACAGGCTCAGGCCAGAGGAGAAGATCCACCAACACCATCTGAGCATGACCTGCTACTACCCTTGCCCATTCACAACTGCGGGAGTGAATGAGCTTGTGAGGGTGTGATATGATAACGGTCACAGAGAAGGCAAGCCAACCACTTCCAATGTGACCAGAATCCCTGACCATGAGTTATGGGGTCTGTCAAGTACAAAGAAGAAAACGTGATGACCCAATAAGAGCAACAAGAAGAAATACTGCCCATTTTGAGTCAAAGGAAAGGCTATGCCCATCAGGTAGCTCACAAGGATTAACAGTTTCATGGACAATCCCCTCAACTGTCTACACACTCAAATGTTTTTGTGATGTATTATACCTTTCCAAATAGGGAAAGGAGTATGACAAGGCTCTATACTGTCATCCTACTTATTTAACTTATATGCAGAGTACATCATGAGAAACGCTGGGCTGGATGAAGCACAAGCTGGAATCAAGATTGCTGGGAGAAATTATCAATAACCTCAGATATGCAGATGACACCACCCTTATGGCAGAAAGTGAAGAAGAACTAAAGAGCCTCTTGATGAAAGTGAAAGAGGAGAGTGAAAAAGGTGACTTAAAGCTCAACATTCAGAAAACTAAGATCATGGCATCTGGTCCCATCTGTACTTCATGGCAAATAGATGGGAAAACAGTGGAAACAGTGACAGACTTTATTTTCTTGAGTTCCAAAATCACTGCAGATGGTGACCACAGCCATGAAATTAAAAGACGCTTACTCCTTAAAAGAAAAGTTATGACCAACCTCAAGAGCTTATTAAAAAGCAGAAACATTACTTTAGCAACAAACGTCTGTCTAGTCAGGCTATGGTTTTTCCTGTAGTCACATATGGATGTGAGAGTTGGACTATTAAGAAAGATGGTAACAATAACCCTGTATGTGAGACAGCAAGAGAGACACAGATGTGCTGAACAGTCTTTTGGACTCTGTGGGAGAGGGTGAGGGTGGGACGGTGTGGGAGAATGGCATTGAAACATGTAATTTATCATATGTGAGACGAATTGCAAGTCCATGTTCGATGCATGATACAGGATGCTTAGGGCTGGTGCACTGGGATAACCCAGAGGGATGGGATGGGGATGGAGGTGGGTGGGGAGTTCAGGATGGGGAACACATGTACACCCATGGTGGATACAAGTCAATGTATGGCAAAACCAATACAATGTTGTAAAGTAAAATAAATAAATAATTTAAATAAAAAGAAAAAAGCAAAGAAAGCTGAGCACCGAAGAATTGATACTTTTGAACTGTGGTGTTGGAGAAGACTCTTGAGAGTCCCTTGGACTACAAGGAGATCCAACCAGGTAATCCTAAAGGAAATCAGTCCTGAATATCCATTGGAAGGACTGTCGCTGAAGCTCAAATTCCAATACTTTGGCCCCCTGATGCAAAGAACTGACTCATTTGAAAAGACCCTGATGCTGGTAAAGACTGAAGTCAGCAGAAGGGGATGACAGAGGATGAGATGGCTGGATGGCATCACCAATTCATGGACATGAGTTTGAGTAAACTCCGGGAGTTGGTGATGGACAGGGAGGCCTGGTGTGCTGCGGTCCATGGGGTCACAAAGAGTCGGACACGACTGTGTGACTGAACTGAACTGATATCCGATCATCTTGCAATAAAACAAAGTCTACTCTATCAGTGTATTTTTCTGTATTTTTCTTATCATTATTATTATTTTTTTAAGACAGTAGTCTGGGTTGTTGGGGTGCAAAAATCAAGACAGAAATTCTATAAGGTCAAAGGCAACACTGGTCCTTCCTTCTCTGAGGCCACTGCTACTGAAGACAGAGATGCACACAACACAGAAAGGCCATCATGTGCATCAGGCTTCACTCCCCAGCATTCGCTACAGTTCAACTCCTTTACTTTGTTGTACATAATCTTAAAAGCTACTTAACTTCTCTAAACTTCCCTTTGTAAAACAGAGAAGATATCAGTCAATCTCTTGGGTTAATTCAAACGTGCAATCCATGTGAATACTTTAAACAACACCGGGCAATACAGCAGGTGACTAAAGCATGTGACCTACTATAGGTTTGATGACATACATCCTCTGATTTGGTCTCACACATTCCCTAAATAAATGAATTAGCCTTCACATCTTCCTCTACCAAATGTCACTGTTGTTTGAGCCTCTGCGAGGCAGCAAGCAATATAATGGGCGCTTTGCATCTACTATCTTTAATCCTTCCAATAATTTCAAAATTTAAAAATAGCTGTCCCCATTCTACAGAAGAAAACACTGAATGGAGTTTAAAAGTTTTAAGTGATGTGTTATGGAGTATGACCTCCAGTCCATGCGTTTCCTCTTACAGTTCTCCATTCCAAGCAAGAAGGGGATGTGACTGTTATTTTGCTGCCCAGGACAGCTGCCCATTTTCTGAAGTCTGACAGTCCCCTAATCTTTCCATGGCCCAGAGGGTATCGCCAGAAATCAGCTTTAGCAACCAGGCTCTGCCAGGACCACAGTCCTGTCCACCACAGATCTTCAGTTACAGCCACTGCAGAGGGGGAAGGTTCCTCATGTCGGTGTGTTTGGGAGACCAAGGGTGGCTTTGCTGCAAAGAGTCCACCTGTGATTTTAAATGAAACATTTGCTTTGCTAAAGAAACAGGTTTTGTTTTTTTTAACTCATTTTTTATAAGCCTTTGAGTTCAACTTCTAGTTCTTAACATTCTACTACTTTAAAAATTTAACATTTACTTTCAAGGTGGCTTTGATTAAGGTTCAAACAATTCAAGCTGGACATACTAAATTGCTCCTCAGCAATCAGTATCATTTACACATTTAATTTTTCTTAAACATTTTAAACTAAATTTATAAACTGAATGTATCCATTTTCTTTTCTCAAGCACTTCAACTGTCTGACTCAATGAGTAAAACCTTCTCAAGTACTAAACTGCAACAGTAATTCCCTAACAAATTAAAAGATTCAGTGGATCTTAAAACCATTGCAATACTATTATTAATCTTTGTCAAAAGCCTTATCTTTCAACATAAAATTTACAAGCAATTTCAATTACTAAATTAAACTTATAGAATTAATGTCTACACTGTTACTTGAATATGTCAAATTCTCTTAAACATTATGAACACAACAACTAAAACAATATATACAGATAATGAATAACTGATTAGGATTAATCATATGGGTTTTAGAAATTTCATCATCTGTTTCCTAAGGTATCTATCTACCTGGCTTAAAAGTACCATAACAACTAAGGAAATATTTTTCATATTCTATGTCGCAGATGAGATAACAACCAAGAGGAACTGAAGTTACATTCTTAGTCAGGGTGGGAGTGATTTTTCATGTACTCCTGATGGGCAGGATAGAACTATTTTTATTTTTTATTTTTATTTATTTTTATTTTTTTTTTATTAGTTGAAGGCTAATTACTTCACAACATTTCAGTGGGTTTTGTCATACATTGATATGAATCAGCCATTTTTAATAACTGCCAAGAGAAATGTGGACCCCAAGCAGGGTGGTCTCGTGGACTATATATGTAACCCAGAATCACTCAGGTAATACCACCAATCTAATTCTGCTGAATTCCATCTGATTTCAGCAGACAGAAGTTGGCCACTTTTTGTAGGGCTTTAACCACTTTTTGTAGGGCTTTAACTATTATTTTCACTGACTGCATATACGGTTTTGGGTTTTACATTTCTGGATTTTTTAAAAGCTTTTTAGGAATTTCAGTTGCCTTTTTATTGTTTGAGGTTTTTAATGCCATTCCATAAGATCCTTTATATTCTACTATAATTCCTTTCAATGTCTATAAATGTTGTCACTTGATTCAAGGAGACTAAATTCAGCACTCACTGGACCTCTGTCAATTTGGTACTGGTCTCCTCTACACAATTCTTTACTGCCTCATGAAATTCAGACTTTCTTTTTTTCTTTCTTGCCTAGCAGAGGCAGTATTAGAATTAGGCTTAGCTGTTCAGGGACCAAAAATTGTTAAACAATAATTTTGAAATTTTCAATAAGATAGTTTATTTTTCTTTCACAGAAAGTCCCAAAGAGAGTTGTCAAGAACTGGTATCACAATTTCACAACCATCACAAGTCCCTCAACATACCACTTTGACTTCATGGTCAGATTGGTAGCCACTGGCTATAACCAAATCATAAGCTTATATAGTAAGTTCTGCCGGAGATTGGGAAACACAGTCTCTGCTCCAGGTAGCCATGTGCTTATTAGTGAAACACTAATAGCCCCCAGGTACCCGAAAACAACGGGCACTGAGGGGAGAAGAGGACTGTCAGGAAGGTACTGGCACACCCCTGCTGGAGCACGAGAACAGTTACTGAAGGAGGGGAAGAGGTGCCTCAGACAGACAGGTCAACAGGATACCTGACAGGACCCAGGACTATAAAGACACCGGAAGGTGTCAGGCGGTGCTCAGACAGTAGAGTTCCATCCGGTCATATCCATAGGTCACAATCAACCGTGGACACAAATTTATAACTGAATTAAATATTTTTTATTTAATTATATTAAATATAATTAAAGATAATGAGAGCCACGTTTCTCTCTGTTGAAGTAGGGTATTTCCAAATATGGAAAGGGGAGGCTAGAAAGATTAAAGGTTTGGATTAGAATTACCGATATAAACACAAGGTTTTTTGTAACATACACAGACAAAGAAATGGTTATTGATATATGAGTGTTTGTAAATGTGTGTAGCATATAGAGCAGAATGAATATATAATTTTACTTACCTATATATTTGTACATGTGTACATGCACACATATGTGTATGTGCATATATGTACCCAGTTGTCTCTTAAGATGACCTAAAAGCAATGACACCTCAATAATAATGAATACAGCCACATGCCAAGTGGTTTTCAAATACCACCTCTACTAAAAATAACCAGGGCTTCCTGATTTGGCGGGTGGAATGGTGATGATGTGGGAAGTACACACTAAAATGTTTAGTGTGAAGAGGCATTGTGTCTGCAACTTGCTCTCAAATGTTAACAGTCGGTGAACTGGGGTAAAAGTAATATGGGAGTTAGAATTCGCCACAAGTTTGAAATTATTTCAAAATACTGTATTAAAAACAACAACAACAACAACAACAACCTCAAGGTCTGTTGTTCAGGAAGGAGAATCCTGACAGTGAGAGACAGCTAGCGGTCCCTGTTGGTCAGGCCACACATCAGGCTGCTGTATCTGCATACCCTCCTTGTCTCTGTTCAGCTCTACAGTCATAATCCTTCTTCCCATGGTAGTGCTCTAGCTGTTTGCTTTAGCAACATCATACCTTTTCCTCTGGTCCATCAGTAAGATTCCAACCCACCTTATTTCCAAACCGGTCACAGTTACCCCAGGCAATAACATTTTCAGGCAGATAAGAAGGTGTTTTCAACATCATAGTATCTGCACAGCAAAGAGCTTCCTGACACAAATCTGCTCTGAGGCAGAAACTGAGCAGGAGCCGAAGAATGGAAGTAACATGCCAAGAAAACTGGAGAACAACTCAGGCAAAGTGGGGAGCATGTGACAGCACAAAATATAGATGACAAAACAGAAGGGAGAGCAAATTTTCAGAGCCACAGCCTTGGCGGACCTGTACAACAAGCACAGAGATCCACCACGAGCGCAAACGACCTACCTGGACTTTGTATTTTTCCAGAAAGTCTAATCAATGAGTCTCTCAACTAGAATTCTAGATGCCGCTCGTATCAATGTAACTTAGGTTTGCAGACCTAGCACTTACAGAAAAAAGAATAAAGACAATGGAAGAAAACATCATTCCTAGTTTCAAATCTACAGATTCTCTCCTCAATGACCTAAAGAAGGCTGGGCACTTAAATACTAATATCACAAACTGTGTTGTCATTTATAACATCTGTTCATATCAATCTATGATGAATAGCAATTGTGTCCAATGCTTATTACTAAGAAAGCATGCAGCTATTAATTCTAAAAATGAACACTTTGCCTCTTTTCACATTCAAATTCACAGTCCATAAACATATTCTGAATTCGTACCACTCTGAGCCTTGAACGCCAAGAAGACTTAAATAACAGTGCCCTCACTGAGTCCACAGGCTTGGGAAGGACAATGTAAACTAATAAATAAAAAACACCTATGATAAAAAAATTGTTCACCATTTCTAGGTCTCCAAATGAAGTACCGAATCTCAGGTTATGTTTTTACTTTAACTTATTTTACTGTGTTTTAAAGTTAGGAACCAAATAGGGAAACTGAACGCATGCTAACTGTGGGCTTCATCATTTAAATATATCAAGCCATGTGTGATGGCTTATCACTTCAGTAAGTGGTTTCCAAGGTCTATGTCTGAGGTATATCAGAATACTTACACAGCAATCTTAAATCAGAAATCCAGAACTAACCAATCAAAATCTCAAGAATCAGACCCAGAGTTCATTTAACAGTTTTTCAGTGGATTCTGATACACAGGTAAGTTTGGGAACTTTTGACTTGAACAATCATCACTAATTCTACCAAGAGTGACCTTAACTCACTAAAACACTAGTTGGCAAGATAAAAATAAGTCCCTTGGCTGTGAAATTCACAAGACTGCTGATTAATTCATTTGAATATAATTAAACTGCTTCCTGGGTTTGTGGACAGTGAGGAACCAAGACGTTTGCTGTAGCATCCATTATTGATGCCATTCCTTTCCAAAGGCGGTCCCTCTGACCTCTGTTTATCCCTCCTGGTCTCCTCTATGAGTTTATCGTTACTTGTTGTTATGTGCAATTACATCATGCTGAGTATGAGGACACCCCACAAGCTGTTAGCTATATTAACTTAATAATAGATTTCAGGGTGTGATTTCCAATTAATTTCATTTTCCATATGCACATGCAGCTCCATGGGAAGCCAGAATTATAGAGTAGCCATATGGTGTCTCATAAGTAACAATTAAAACTAATTTTCTATTCTTTGACACTAAAAAAAAAAAAAAGAAAATCATACGGTCTAAATGCCACAGAGAAAATTGAAACTGCAACAGCATCTGTAGCTCTTTAGAAAGAAGATGCCCCACTTTCCACAATCATGTCCTGACATTCCAGCTTCTAGCTTGGCAGTGGCTAGGTGAGGGCTGAGGTCCCGCCTGGCTTTTTGCCTGTTTGCTTCCTCATTGCTCTTCCCCTGGTGCAGTGTCTCAGGGAAGCTGTGAGAAAGTGCTGGGCTGTCCATTTCACATCAGTGAGCTGGGCTGAAAGAACTGTTTCCTTTTGAAACAAGTGATTTCTGGTAGTAGAACTTTTCTACTGACCCATTTCTAAAAGGTGATGTCTGAAACAACGCTGCCATCTGCCCAAGCCAGGAGGAGAATACACAGTCCCACTGAAAGCAGGTGATTTTTTTCAAGCAGTGAAAATAATTGTTCTAGGCTGAGGAGGGCTGGGGAAAGAAATGCTCCCTCTGGAAACTAAGGGGATGGCCCTTTTATACTTAGCATAGGGTATAACTTTGTCAATTCCTAAGGGTCCAATTTTGGCAGAATCGTCAGCTGGGAGGTTAAAAAACAAAGCAAGACACAGGAAGACTGTTCAAGATAAACACTGACAGAAAATAAAAATCCTCAATTTTATTAGTCTTTCAGTATTTTCAACTCTAAACTCATCAAATTTTTACGTGAGAACAACTTTGTCATAACAGCATCCTCCTCCTAGTTATATGTGAGGGCAATGCAGGTGACTGCACTAGGCCCCACACTACTCATCACCACCTTCACCCCCGAGAGTAAGCCAGCCTCCACCACTAAAGGATAACCCCCAGTGACTTTCCGGCGTCTCCTCTCAGTAACCCCAACATTCCTGAATTGTCATGCCCAGCTCTCTTCTCACGTCCCTGGAATAACAAACTCTTCTCTTCTTTCAAGTTACTAAATAGCAAAACCTCCATATTCCAGTCTTTGTGAACAGCCTTGAGATGTCCTAGGTGGCAGTGATAACTATTAATATTAGAAAAGGCAGTTTCCCCCAGCTGGCCCCACTTTTTTCCCTTCCGCCCTCAGCTAAGCTCCTGGAGTGAATATAAAAACAGCACCACAAACATAAAATCAGCAAATTAATATTAACACAGTTGTATACCTTGCTCATCTAGGATGGGAGACTTCTGACCCAGCCAGATGCTTGGAGAATATTTTTAAAATTCTCTTTGATAGCTAACCTTTTTTTTTCCCCTACAAGGAATGATACAACCTTCTCAGTCATTTAGTATAATATTTGGTTTGTCTTAGTCCCAGAGGCTATTTGCATCTTTTTTTAATATCTCCTACAAATATAATGAGCAAAAATAATAAGCCCCATGCCTTTTATTTTTTGTTATAAGAAGTTAATAACCACTAAATACAATTGTCATTCACCCGCCTGCTTGTGGACACTGATGAACACCAACAAGATGAAGCCAGTTCCTTGATATCTTTTGTTTCCTTGCATTAATTTTAGTTTAAACCCTGTCAATGTTAAGACAATATTTTATGTGGTATTTCACACTAAGCAAATATTAAGTTCTTGACAACTATTTTTCAAAAATCTTGTTGGCCAACAAAAAAATAGCACAAAGCTTAACAGGTGCAGCATCCAACCTGCTCTGCTAGCCATATAAACCAAAATGAGTTTGACAGATTAAGTGTATCTTCATATTCAAGCAAAAATAAATATTAAAAAAAAACAAGTTTGATCAAACACCTCCCCCCTCAATATTCAATGATCTGTCATTTCCTCTGCTTCCCTCTTTTTTCCACTCTATTCCCACCACTTCCATGAAAACAACTCAAGAAATTCTTAGAGAATAACTGTGTTTATCATGTGCATCCTGGGTTTCTATACTCCTCTTTTTATCATTTAAAATGCAGACAAATACACATGATACATACTTGGGTAAATAAACCCAGTGGTTGCTAGTCTCTTATCACATTATAAGGGTTTCCAAAACCCGATTTTTCCACTTTTTGAAGGTCACTCCTCTAATTATTGGGCATCCCAGGTGGTGCAAAGGTACGGAATCCACCTTCCAATGCAAGAGACACAAGAGGGATGTGGGTTCAACCTCTGGTGGGGAAGATCCTCTGGAGTACAAAATGGCAACCCGTACCAGTATCCTTGCCTGGAAAATTACATGGACAGAGGAGCCTGGCAGGCTACAGTCCATGGGGTTGCAAAGAGTTGGACACGACTGACTGTACACACAATTTATCAGTTATACACACACACAAACACACCCTATTTATCAGTCATCCAGGAGACTCACACACACACATCCTCTATTTATCAGTCATCCAGGAGACACACACACACACACACACACACACACACACACTCCCTATTTATCAGTCATCCAGGAGACTCACACACACACACACACACACACACACACACACATCCCCTATTTATCAGTCATCCAGAGACTCTCTCTCACACACACACACACACACACACACACACACACACACACCCTATTTATCAGTCATCCAGGAGACTCACACACACACACCCCCTATTTATCAGTCATCCAGGAGACTCACACACACACACACACACACCCTATTTATCAGTCATCCAGGAGACTCTCACACACACACACACACACACCCTATTTATCAGTCATCCAGGAGACTCACACACACACACACACACACACACACACACACACACACACACACACACACCCTATTTATCAGTCATCCAGGAGACTCACACACACACACACACACACACATCCCCTATTTATCAGTCATCCAGGAGACTCACACACACACACACACACACTCACACACCCACACCCTATTTATCAGTCAACCAGGAGACACACACACACATACATCCCCTATTTGTCAGTCATCCAGGAGACACACACACACACACCCTATTTATCAGTCATCCAGGAGACACACACACACACCCTATTTATCAGTCATCCAGGAGACACACACACACCCTATTTATCAGTCATCCAGGACACACACACACACACACACACACACACACACACATCCCCTATTTATCAGTCATCCAGGAGACTCACACACACACACACACACACACACCCTATTTGTCAGTCATCCAGGAGACTCTCTCACACACACCCTATTTATCAGTCATCCAGGAGACACACACACACACCCTATTTATCAGTCATCCAGGAGACACACACACACCCTATTTATCAGTCATCCAGGACACACACACACACACACACACACACATCCCCTATTTATCAGTCATCCAGGAGACTCACACACACACACACACCCTATTTATCAGTCATCCAGGAGACTCACACACACACACACACACACACACACCCTATTTATCAGTCATCCAGGAGACACACACACACACACACACCCTATTTATCAGTCATCCAGGAGACTCACACACACACACACACACTCACACACACACACATCCCCTATTTATCAGTCATCCAGGAGACACACACACACACACACACACACACACACCCTATTTATCAGTCATCCAGGAGACTCACACACACACACACACACACACACACACACACACACACACACACACACACACACCCTATTTATCAGTCATCCAGTAGACTCAGATCACAAAGTTAGGCCTCAGGCAGGACTAGGTGAGACCAACATATGATTTCCACCAAGGTTTCAGTCCTGTTCCTACTCCCTGCCTCCATTTCCCTTTTCATCTTCTGTGGTAAGAAGAACATGTGAGTAAGAGGATGAGAAGCCACTGCTCATTAAATCCACCCTACCCCTTCAGTACCCTCCCTTACAGCTACTGAGAAGAGCACAGACATTTTCACTGTAAACACCTCCCTGCATAATCTTCAGTACTGGAGGTTTTCCTCCATGCTTGTCCTTTAAAGTGCACCCAAAGAACCCAAGTACCTCAATTACATGTAAAAAGGAAGCAGTATGATACTAATGGTCAAGAGCATAGCAAATTACACAAACGTTTTCAACATCAATTTCCTTGCTTGTAAGATGAAAGCAATATCTTTCACCTTATAAGGTGGCTGAAGAATTAAAATGTTCTGAGTTGGGTATTCCATGGTGGTCCACAGTTGAGAACCCACACTTCCACTGTAGGGAACACAGGATCAATTCCTGGTAGGGAACATATTAATAGCATCTCTCATGCCCAGCCACATGGTCAAAAACAAAAAAGAAAACCACTTGACTTTTATAAACTGTTTCAATATTCCAAGACAACACCTGGCACAAACTAAGTGCTCAGCAAGTGGTGGCTCCTATTACTGCTATGAATATTATTCTTACTAGGCTAAAACGTTTGGTTCACTAAATGTGGTACTTCCACAAACTGGAATACTACAAACTGGCAGAAAGGAATAAAGAAGTTCCTTACATAATGATCTTCAAGGCACTGTTCCGGGAAAAATGGCAAAGTGCAGAACAGAATGTGTAATACTCTAACTTTCAGGCTGACCAGGCCTGGCAGAAGTACTTACACAACCTGCATTTTCAAATACTAGCAGATGCTAGAAAAGTACTTCAGTTCAGTTCACTCGCTCAGTCGTGTCCAATTCTTTGCGACCCCATGAATCGCAGCACGCCAGGCCTCCCTGTCCATCACAAACTCCCAGAGTTTACTCAAACTCATGTCCACTGAGTTGGTGATGCCATCCAACCATCTCATGCTGTCGTCCCAATATCCTCCTGCCCCCAATCCCTCCCAGTATCAGGGTCTTTTTCAGTGAGTTAGCTCTTAACATCAGGTGGCCAAAGTACTGGAAGTTCGGCTTCAGCAACAGTCCTTCCAATGAACACCCAGGACTGATCTCCTTTAGGATGGACTGATTGGACCTCCCCGCAGTCCAAGGGACTCTCAAGAGTCTTGTCCAACACCACAGTTCAAAAGCACCAATTTTTCGGTGCTCAGCTTTCTTCACAGTCCAACTCTTACATCCATACATGACCACGAGAAAAACCATAGCCTTGGCTAGACGGACCTTTGTTGGCAAAGTCATGTCTCTGCTTTCTAATATGCTATCTAGCTTGGTCATAACTTTCCTTCCAAGGAGTAAGTGTCTTTTAATTTCATGGCTGCAATCACCATCTGCAGTGATTTTGGAGCCTAGAAAACTAAAGTCAGCCACTGTTTCCACTGTTTCCCCATCTATTTGCCATGAAGTGATGGGACCGGATGTCATGATCTTAATTTTCTGAATGTTGAGCTTTAAGCCAACTTTTTTACTCTCCTCTTTCACCAAGAGGCTCTTTAGTTCCTCTTCACTTTCTGCCATAAGGGTGGTGTCATCTTCATATCTGAGATTATTGATATTTCTCCCAGCAATCTTGATTCCAGCTTGTGCTTCTTCCAGCCCAGCGTTTCTCATGATGCACTCTGCATATAAGTTAAATAAGCAGGGTGATAATATACAGCCTTGACATACTCCTTTTCCTATCTGGAAGCAGTCTGTTGTTCCATCAGTTCTAATTGTTGCTTCCTGACCTGCATACAGGTTTCCCAAGGGCAGGGCAGGTGGTCTGGTATGCCCATCTCTTTCAGAATTTTCCACAGTTAATTGTGATCCACACAGTCAAAGGCTTTGGCATAGTCAATAAAGCAGAAATAGATGTTTTTCTGGAACTCTCTTGCTTTTTCGATGATCCAATAGATGTTGGCAATTTGATGTCTGGTTCCTCTGCCTTTTCTAAAACCAGCTTGAACATCTGGAAGTTCACGGTTCACGTATTGCTGAAGCCTGGCTTGGAGAATTTTGAGCATTACTTTACTATCGTGTGAAATGTGTGCAGTTGTGTCATAGTTTGAGCATTCTTTGGCATTGCCTTTCTTTGGGATTGGAATGAAAACTGACCTTTCCCAGTCCTGTGGCCACTGCTGAGTTTTCCAAATTTGCTGGCATATTGAGTGCAGCACTTCCACAGCATCAGCTTTCAGGATTTGAAATAGCTCAACTAGAATTCCATCACCTCCACTAGCTTTGTTCATTCATAGTGATGCTTCCTAAGGCCCACTTGACTTCACATTCCAGGATGTCTGGCTCTAGGTGAGTGATCACACCACCGTGATTATCTGGGTCATAAAGATCTTTTTTGTACAGTTTTTCTGTGTATTCTTACCACCTCTTCTTTATATCTTCTGCTTCTGTTAGGTCCATACCATTTCTGTCCTTTATCAAACCCATCTTTGCATGAAATGTTCCCTTGGTATCTCGAATTTTCTTGAAGAGATCTCTAGTCTTTCCTATTCTGTTGTTTTCCTCTATTTCTTTGCACTGATCGCTGAGAAAGGCTTTCTTATCTCTCCTGGCTCTTCTTTGGAACTCTGCATTCAGATGGGAATATCTTTCCTTTTCTCCTTTCCTTTTTGCTTCTCTTCTTTTCACAGCTATTTGTAAGGCCTCCTCAGACAACCATTTTGCCTTTTGCATTTCTTTTCCATCGGGATGGTCTTGATCCCCGTCTCCTGAACAATGTCACGAACCTCCATCCATAGTTCATCAGGCACTCTGTCTATCAGATCTAGTTCCTTAAATCTATTTCTCACTTCCACTGTATAGTCATAAGGGATTTGATTAGGTCACACCTGAATGGTCTAGTGGTCTTCCCTACTTTCTTCAGTTTGAGTCTGAATTTGGCAATAAGGAGTTCATGATCTGAGTCACAGTCAGCTCCTGGTCTTGTTTTTGCTGACTGTATAGAGCTTTTCCATCTTTGGCTGCAAAGAATATAATCAATCTGATTCGCGGTGTTGACCATCTGGTGATGTCCATGTGTAGAGTCTTTTCTTGTGTTGTTGGAAGAGGGTGTTTGCTATGACCAGTGCATTCTCTTGGCACTCTATTAGCCTTTGCCCTGCTCCATTCCGTACTCCAAGGCCAAATTTGCCTTTTCCTCCAGGTGTTTCTTGACTTCCTACTTTTGCATTCCAGTCCCCTATAATGAAAAGGACATATTTATTGGGTGTTAGTTCTAAAAGGTCTTGCAGGTCTTCATAGAACCGTTCAACTTCAGCTTCTTCAGCGTTACTGGTTCGGGCATAGGCTTGGATTGCCATGATATTGAATGGTTTGCCTTGGAAATGAACAGAGATCATTCTGTCATTTTTGAGATTGCACCCAAATACTGCATTTTGGACTCTTTTGTTGACCATGATGGCTACTCCATTTCTTCTAAGGGACTCCTGCCCACAGTAGTAGACATAATGGCCAGGGTGGCGGCCGACAGGAGCTACCCCACGCCTGAGGTCAGCGGCGGTAGCCGAGAGGAGCAACCTCACATCCAAGGAGCGGCGGCTACTCCGGGCGAAGAACGGCCGAGAGGAGCTACTCCACGTTCAAGGTCAGGAGGGGCGGCTCTGAGGAGATACAAGGTAAGGAGCAGTGGTTGCACTTTGCTGGAGCAGCCATGAAGAGACACCCCATGTCCAAGGTAAGAGAAACCCAAGTAAGACGGTAGGTGTTGTGAGAGGGCATCAGAAGGCAGAAACACTGAAACCATAATCATAGAAAACCAGCCAATCTGATCACATGGACCACGGTCTTGTCTAACTCAATGAAACTAAGCCATGCCATGTGGGGCCACCCAAGACGGATGGGTCATGGTGGAGAGAGCTGACAGAAAAGTACTAGTTGTCCCTGAAGTTTTCTCATGTGTGAAGGGATAAAGGGAAGAATAAGAAGGTGAAAACTTTAAGATTATAAAAATATTTCCTACTAGAAAAACAGCGTATCTGTAATGGCAATGTAATCTGACCAACCTCACATGTTTTTCCTTTGTGTAAACAGAGCACACTGCCAGCATCAGAAGTAAACAGTCTCTGGACAGATTTCTTCTCCTTGGAACATTATATCTGAAGGTTGAGATTCCAGCATAGACACCGTGTTGAGTTGATTTAAAGGGCTCACTGGGTTGTTTTTTTTATTTTCTGCTAGCATTTACTCCAGTATATATTTCATATTGGAACTTGATTTAGAGTTTCTGCAACCTACAAAGAAGTCTGCCAAAATAAGGAAGGAATAAGTTGGCATGGCAGGTTATATTAGTGAAACTAATATAAGTTTGGAAGAAACCAAACACCACAGTCATAAACTCTATATTCACCATAATGAATAGCAGTTCCTAAATGAAATTTTCTCTTGTGGGTCCTTTACATCCCTGTCTCAACTATCAGGTTCAGAATCTGCACAGAACAGTCAGAGCTTGAAATCTTGGTACTCCAGTAGGAAAGTGTAACAACTTTTAAGAAAATAATCATTGACAGAAACATATACTGCTATTTGTAATCTTAGAGCAACATTTTTCCTTTGTAAAATATACCTTGCATTATAGTACTTCTTCCCACAGGATTTTTTTTTTTTTTTAATAATGAACATGCATTAGATTTTCAAACTGTGGCCTAGGAAAGTCAAAATAATGGAACCTAATGGAATCAGTCAAAATTATCTTAAATAGAAAGTGACATTACTGCCTTATTAAACATGTGTTATGTGCCAGGCACTATGCTGGGTGCTGGGTATAGTGAAGTAAATATAATAAACAAGGTCCTTGCTTTCACTGGACTCATGTCCCAACTCCAATGGTGGGGGGTGGTTCATTCCACAAATAATTTCACAAACTACTTGATAAAGACATAGACACTCTTTAATAGTTCCTGATTTTATGAAGAGTTAGCAATAAAAATTCTATTGAATATAGTATAGTTTTCTTTTTAATAGTCATTACAGGATCCCTTGGGGGTATCCATGTGAAAGCCAGGTATTTTATGATTTCAGTCTTACATCCAACTTTATAATCCAATATTAGTTATTAAAATATAAATGCACCATGTTTCTAAAAATATGACATGTATCACTAGTCACTGGCTCAAGTTCAAACCATTTCAGACCGGTATACAAAAAAATACCTCTCATAATTCATCAGCATAAGAAATCCCACTGCCTCAGAGAAGTCTTTCCAATTGCTAGTTAAGGTTTGTAATCCTCCACCTTCCTACAATAACTTATCCATACTTCTACTACGGACTTATCTCACTGTACTAAAGTTATGTCACCTTCTGTAACCTGGGAGCTCCTTGGGTGCAGACACTACGCCTCATTCGTGGTGTGTCTCCAGAACCTTCCCCAGTGCCTGGCATGCTTCAGTCACTCAATACAGGGCTGCTGAATGCACGTGTGACAGAGGGTGAATGAAACCCTACAAGGCAGCTGTCACTCAATGTTCTCCATGGTTCCACAAAGCATATTCACTGCTTAAACCGGAAATGCTGTAAAATTTGTGTCCATCCCAGCTGTCTATCATATCTGAAAACCATTCCTTTATCTTATCTTTGCTTTACTGAGGTGTACTCTATTCCAATTACTGTGGTGACAACCTTGGCTCCTTCAGTCAGAGAGAAAACAGCCTGCTAGAAGGAACCATACACCTGTCCACTCAAGACAAGATTTCCAACTTAAAACAAGCATTTGTAGGGAGATGCTCCAGTGTCAAGCAGCTGATGAGCCTCTTTAATGAATTCTTTGATTCTCTGAAAATGGTGAATATTCCAATGTTCCCTGACCTTATAAAGTTATGTCTTTACCCCTCAGACTGTAAATTGAGAGTCAATTTAGAGAAATCAATCTGGAAATGCTATAGGAGGAAAATGGTTTAAAAAATTCTAATCCATCAACTGATGGACTTTATTATAATTATTATAATTACATTTGGGGAAACTGTTTTAAGAGACATTTCTCGTATACTATGTTAATATACAGGACTTCCCTGGTGGCTCAGATGGGAAAGCATCTGCCTACCATGTGGGAGACCCAGGTTCAAACCCTGGTTAGGGAAGATCCTCTGGAGAAGGAAATGGCAACCCACTCTAGTACTCTTGCCTGGAAAATCCCACAGACGGAGGAGTGTGGTAGGCTACAGTTCACGGGGTCACAAAAAGTCGGACATGGCTGAGCGACTTCACTTTCACTTTCATATTAATATACAGACTACAATTTACATAAACTATGATCAAATTTTCTGAAACAAGGCTATATGAAAATAGCTAATACATGTATATACTTGCATACAGAAAAACAAAAAGGGCCAACTAAATTATTATCTCTCAGTGCACAAGAAAAATGAGTAAGTCCTACTTCCTTCCTCATAATTCTTTCTGGTTTCAAATTTTTTCTACCAGGACCAAGCATTACTTATAGAAATTCTGAAAATAATGTACTTTTTTAAATTAAAAAGTGCATGTCCCTAACAGATAATTATGCTAGATTTCTGCAAAGTAACATTTTTTCCACAATCATCCACTATTATACTTTTTCTACTTTTAATTGAATTGTATTCATTAAAAACACATACACAAATGAGCCACTATGATTCTCTTCATAGCAAATACAATGAATTTTTAAGAAATTTGAAAGATACAATTATCTAGGATTTTAAAGATTAATGGTTACACTTATAATTATGAATTTCTTACATTCTTCATTTTTAATGCTGCATAGCTGCAATACGTTTAACATCTTTTGGATAGGAGGAAGAAATATCAATGAAATTATACTTTTAAATATAAGGTAGTACTGCATTTAACTAAGACAGAACTATGCTTCTTTTGTCAAGAATGTCAAGACTGAATGAGTAATCCAAAAACATTTTGACAATCTTTGTGTTCATATCACTCTTTATTCCCACTCCCAGAGAAGGAAATTCTAGTCTCTTTAATTTATTCCATTTGGAAAGAGTTTGCTTAAAGTCCACCAAGAGAGATGGGACCCAAATGCAGCATCCCAGCTTGCCCTCTGTTGAGACCGTCAGTTTTTTCTTTTGATCTTTCCTTGCACTTGAAGAACCTAAAATTGATTTTTTCCCAGTTGAACCAAAGTAGAGGAGGGGCAATGTTTTATTAAAAGATTCTTTATTCCCCTAGCATAAACCATCTTCTTTATTTATACACAAAGAAAATCTGTCTTTCTGTTCTTGAGAACAGGCTTTCAGAAACTATTCCTCGGGAAAGTTAACTCAATTGACGTAATACCAAAAAGTGAAAGGGAGAAATGAAAAGATGATAATGACAACACTACTAGCCGCCTCAGCACAGAAGAAAGACGAGTGTTGATTAGCTCTCTCAAGAATAGTTGGCACAAATGAAACTCCATCAAAACGTAAAGCATGGGCACCTTAGAGGCCAGCCTTCCGTGACTATTGTACCTGAGATGGAGACTACAGCCAAAAAAGAACCTGTATCAGTCACTGAACATTTTTTAACTTGAGGGAAAAAAAAATCACTGCTGGGCTTAAATATGTTAAAGAAAATGGTACTCTTGTTAACACAAAGGCAACAGATTAAGGAGAATCCAAAGGGATCCCTCAAACAAGAAAAAAGGGTGGGACGTAGTTTTCCAACAAATGGTGGAACACAGCCAGCTACAACTCTGAAGGAAAATCAAATAAAATTTAAAGTAGTAAAGAATGAAAAATAAAGTCTAAAAATCAATATGATTCTTTGCTCCTAATGTAAGCCTGAGATTCCATAGCAACACAAAAAGAGGCAAATGAGAGAAAATGTGAGAAAAAAATGCTTTCCATTTTGGTCTTACCAAAAGCTTAAGTGACTTCTTTCTCTTCTCTCTCTTTTTTTTTAACTATATTTTATTTTTTCAGAGCAGTTTTAGGTTCACAGTAAAACTGACCAGAAAGTAAGAGACTTCCCATATACTTCCTGTCCTTAAACGTACACAGCCTCAGTGTTATCAACATTCCCCAACCAGAGTACTACCTTTGTTAAAATTGATGAACCCTATCAATTGATGAACCCAATCAAGAGAAACATCATAATCACTCCAAGTCCATAGTTTACATTAGAGTTTATTGTTGGTGTTGGATATATCCTGTGGGTTTGGGCAAATGTTTCCATCATCATAGTATCATACAAAATAGTTT
Source organism: Dama dama (assembly GCF_033118175.1). Taxonomy (NCBI): domain Eukaryota; kingdom Metazoa; phylum Chordata; class Mammalia; order Artiodactyla; family Cervidae; genus Dama; species Dama dama. The sequence continues at coordinate 38,718,129 of NC_083704.1, read as the reverse complement.
CATCACCCTAAAAATCCTTTGTATTCCATCTGATCATGCTTCCCTCCCTGCTAGACCCTGGCAACCACTAATCTTTTGTCTCAAAAACTGTGCCTTTCCCATAATGTCATACAGTTGGAATCACATAGTATATAGCCTTTTCACACTGAGTTCTTCTATTTAGTATTAAGCATTTAAGTTTCCTCCATGTCTTTTCATGGCTTAATAGCTCATTTCCTTTTAGGGCTAAAAAATATTCTGCTGTCTGAATATTCTACAGTTTATTTATCCATTCATCTACTGAAGGATATCCTGGCTGCTCCCAAGTTTTGGCAATTATGAATAAGGTGCTATAAACATCCATGGGCAAGTTTTTGAAGGGACAAGTGACTTCTTTTTTAAGGAAATATCACAAATATTTTCTGAATGCAAAGTGTGAATCCTTAAAATTATCTGGCCTCTTTCTTCCAAGAGCAGCAAGCTTTTAAAAATAAATACTGAAAGCACTCAGATCAAACTTAGAGCTATTTAGGAAAAACATTTCTAAATCTGAACAAAGATTATGGAAGCTAAAATTATATTAGAAGCATATTTAGGAATGATGACCAGACTGTCGAATTTTTCCAATTATGATCCCTAAACCTACATGGGATCCAGAAATTATCAAAGTTACTAAAGCAAATGCATTAATTCTCTCCTTTCATGATTCATTAGTTGAATCATTTCTTTTAAGAAATGAGGTTAATAAAAATCTCAAAATATTCCTAAGGATATCCTAGATGAGAATTTTTTAACTCTTAATACAAAATCTCTCTGGCGCTCATGGAACTTATTAGTAATTTGTTACAACCGTCTGTTAAGATGCCTACCTACCCATCTTGACTGCAGCTTTTAAGCATACAAGGATCAAAGAAAACTCAGTATTTTTCATATCTAATCATATTTACTTTAGCCAGGAGTTGTGGGGGCAAAGCTGTTGCCCATCAATGAGAGAGCAACAAGGCTGCCCCCGTAAATTCAGAAGGCAGGGTTGCCACTTGAGTGGGCTCAGAGGACAGGGCATCATCAAAACAAGGAAGATTATTCTTGACCATTAAAATCTAACAGAATTTGCCCTGTTAGGTTTTGAATTTGCTTGGAACCCATGATCCCTTTGTTCATCCCAACTTCTCCCTTTGGAATGGGAACTTCTAGCCTATGCCTGTCCTACCATAGTGTTTTGGAAGAAGATAACTTGCCTGGTTTCAAAGGTTCATAGTCAGGAATTTTGCCTCAAGATAAATCATACTGAAGAGTCTCACTCATGGCTGATACAGATACTTAAATGAACTCTTGGTCTTAGAGTTTATGTTAGAATGATACATTTGGGGTTGATGGGATGTATCTTTTACATAAAAGAAGGCCATGAATTTGGGGATGTGGAAGACTAGAGGACAGAAAGTCAGAGGCTGAATTGTGTCCCTGGCAAAATTTATACGTTAAAGTCCCAACCTCAGTCCCACAGAAAATAACTGTTTTAGAAATAAGGCCTTTCAAGAGGTGATTAAGTTAAAATGAAGCCATGAGAATAGAGCCCTAATTCATTACAATTAGTATCCTTATAAAAAGGAGACACCATGGATGGGTGGGCACAGAGACAAGACTGCATGAGGATATAGTAAGAAGGTGACCTGTAAGCTTCAGAGAGAAGCCTCAGAATGAAATCAACGTTGTCAACACTTCACTCTTACTTACACTTCCAGCCTCCAAAATCGTGAGAAATAAATTGCTTTTGTTTAAGCCACCCAGTCAATAGTATTTTATTGTGGAAGACCTACTAAACCAAATTACCTGCCATTTATTCTATCCGAAAATTGCTCCTGGCTGAGAATACATGCCATCCGACAACAAGAGTACATGCCATCATTTTCTCAGGGGTTGTGTTGTTCAGTTTGGCTTTACCCAAAGAGTGGTCTGTGTTTTGTCTTCAGCTTCCAGGAAGTAATCTATGTCATATCAGATGGAGTGTCTTTGTTCAGGAGGCGGGTTGTTAGGCATGTCTTAGGGTAAGGGCTGGCCATGCCAGGAAAAACCAACAATATGATTCAGTGTGGGGGATTTGGGCCACACAGAGGCTGAGACCAATCACACGGGCAACCACACAACTACTTAATTAAGCCTACACAACAGAGCTTCAATAAAAACGCTGACCGCCAAACTGAAGCCATCATCACGGACTGGCAATGCTTTGTGTCATGTCACACATTAACGCTGGGATGGTAATGTGTGCTGACTCTATAGGGAAATGACAAAGGAATTTCATGTATGGAACCTTCCCAAACTCTGCTTTATTCATGTCTTCCTTTGCCTGCTTTTAATCCATATCCTTTCCCTGTATGCCTAACACCTTTTAGTGAGATCTGTGAGTCCTCTTAGCAAACCAACAAATCTGAGAGTAGTTTCTGGAAACCCCCAAACTTGGAAGTTGGTGTCAGAATTAAAGACACTCGTGGAGACTGTACCCTCTAATTCTGCACTTTGGCTAACTCCAGGTAGATAGGAAGCTTCAGATATTACCACTGCAGTAACAATTTTTTCTAAGTGCCCAAAACCATTAATTATGATTTACTTCAGTATATACCACAGCAAATGTAAGCTAATAGTTACAGTGGTTCTAAACTCAGGGTGATTCTGTCCCTCAGAGGATATCTGACAATGTCTGGACACATTTTTGGTGGTCTCAACTGAGGGATGCTACTAAATTCTAGGAGTAGAGGCTAGGGATGTTACTAAACATCTTACAAAGCACAGCAACACCCCCACAACAAAGGATTACCCAATCCAAAGTGTCAATGGTCTCAATTTTGAAAACCCCTGCTTTAGACCCTTGAGAGTGTCAGGATGAAACCCCAGATCTGAGATGACAATTCTAGAAATAGTGAGGAGACAGCACCTAAATTCCAAGGGTCAGTGTTCAAATGCCCATTCCATATAAACCACCATGATTTGACACTGGGCAAACTTCTAAACCTTTGGCCCTCAATTTCCTAATTTGTAAAATGAAATTAGTGATTATAATTTATCCCTCATAATTATTTACAGAAGATATAAAGTCATATATTAAAATAATTTAGCAAAGTTTTTAGACCAAAGTAAGCACTGGTTTAATGTTCACTCTATGTCACTTAATCTTCCTTGTATGATGAAACCGTTAAAAAAAATTTTAATGATTGGAACACTGGGAAAATCAGGTTTATAAATCAGCTTCTTCTTAATTTGTTGCAGAACAGATAGATGGCTTCTTGGTGTCATAAATATGAGCTGCCAAAAAATTATTTCTTTCTATGTAAAATCTGTCTTCTCTGTCCATGACCCTTTTTTCCCCTCTTTGCTTTCATTACCATCACACATAGTAGATTTTCCTGGTGCTCATTTTATATCAAGAAACAAAGTTTACATCACACATGAGAAATGCTCTAGAAGCAGTGACAAAGAAAATAAACCGAGCAATTCAATAATGACACTGATGGGCAGTCAGTTGAACATAAGCACCTGTTAAATTCAACCAACAGGTAAGCAACTCCCTACTGTAAGACCATCTCCCAGAAAATTACAAACTGATCAATACTTGAAATGATTAAGGGCACAGACCTGTGCATGTTATATCTGAGAACTAAAAAGGTTTCATTTGTTTGCTTTTGGCTCTGTCTCTCCCACGACCCTCTATGATAAAGTGAACGCCTCAGACAAGAGGCATAACTTCTCCCTCTCAAGCCCAAAAACCTAACACCACACCTGGCATGCTGGATGTGTTAACTCATATGTTTTGGATGGATAAGAGAACAAATGTAAAGATGGCCAAATAGATGTATAAAAGCAAATGGAGGAACACACAGAAGAATGAATAAATGGATAATTAAGAGAAAAATGTGTTCCCTTGCTATTTTGACACCAAAGTTGTATGTGGATGTGACCATAACTATAAATAACCTGATTATTTACCATTCAACAGAATGGCAGAGAACAAAACTCAACAAAATCACAGATCAAGTCTTGTTTTCATGACAGATTCACTGAATTTACAGAGACACTGTTTCATTCATAACCCAGAGACTCTCTTTGAAGGAAGAAACAAACTAAGCTAGGATACAGTTTGTACAAAGCAAAACACCAAAGCATTTCATGTTGTTATTCAGCCACTCAGTCATATTCGACTCTTTGCTACTCTGTGGACTATAGCCTGTCGGGCTCCATGGGATTTCCCAGGCAATAATATTGGAGTGGGTGTGTACTACTAAATAATCTGTAAATTTTTCAGAGAAAAAAGGTAGACAGGAAATTTTCCTGATTCTAGAATTGAACAGAGTTTTAAGAAGTGTTTCCCATTCACAAATATGTTGAAACATTCTCCTCTTTAAATAGTAAATAGATGGATTTAGATAAACATATTTAAATTCCCAGAGCAATCTTGAGGAGTTGCGACAGTTTGGGAAAATGTCAAGAACATCCTCTGCTTGAGGAAACTGCTGTGCTATGTACAATGGAGATTATCTCAAGGAAAATAGAAACCTCAAAGAACCTTACTGAATGTCTCATTTTTCCCAACTGTTGATTTCAGAGAATTTCAGTTGAGAGTTATTTCTCCCGGCCAACTAAAAATAAATATCTCATACCAACTGGGTTGGGGGTACAGCATACAGGTTGAGAACACAGAAAACACTTTATCCATTCTAAGGATTAATAACCAAATTGATCAAATGAACTTTTACTAACAATACCGTAACAGTGATTTTAAAAAGAGACAAAAACTCACAATGGATGTCACCTGAGTGACCCAACCCAGCTGGATGGTAAAGAATTAAGTTAACTACAGCAGTTAAGAGTAAAGTTCACTTTGTGCTAAAAATAAGCTGTTAACAAGAGAGTTAACATTGGAGAAAATTAAAGAACAGTTGAAAAAGAGCCCATGGTGAACATAACATAAACAAAAATAAAACAAGTAGTATACTTTGAGATATCCAACATCAAAAATAAAGACTTTTACAAGAACAAGTTATACTCTTCATTACAAAAGAATTAGGACTCAGAACAATTTGGTTATTAATTTTAAGTAGAATTAAGACCTAGACAGAGTTAGATTAAGTGAGATTAAGTAAAAGAACACATGGGAAATAAATGACATGTGAGAAGAAAATCTGACTTCAACATTAACTTTTCATAGCTACTAAATGTTAACTAAAAGACTTATTATTATTATAGAACAGAGACTCAAAATCTGGTGGCATTAAAATCAATGATACCTAAAATAACTTCTTTTGATGCTCACGGCAAAAATCTAACAGTCAAGAAGCTGCACCAAAGCTTCTGGTTTGACTGGATCTTTCCCTTCTAGTAATAGCAGGAATGGGAAGAGAGAGAATTATGCAATCAGGGTGGTCAGACACAGCTCTGCTCTAGAGGGCAAGCCACATTACAGTCTAGCCAGCCATTATGCTAGATATTTTACATACACTTTCTCTGTTTTATCTTAAGTAATAGAATCAAATCTTCATTTTCCCAAAGAATCAAAGGCCAAAATGAAAGGTAGTCCTTTATCTTAAGAACTGGAGGAAGGGAAAGGAGAATGACCCATCAAATGTGATTAAAAAAAAAAAATAGATCATCAACCAATTGAACAGAACTTGGTGAGAGTGAATGGAGGAAGGAAAGACCAGGGGGTTACTATTTTTTACTCTTCCTTTCTCTGTGCTTTTCTTTCTGATATAGTCATAAAATAACATTATTACGTTGCACCACTTAAAAATCACAAGTCTACTTTTCATTAAGATGATTAATATATATATTGCTATACAATTATTTATGCAATTAATATACACTATTTGTAATGAATAATACAAAATCAATAATATAATCAACACACAATAATATAAATTTCATACATATATAATTTTAAAAGCTATTTTTGTACACAAGAGGTAAAAAATTGAGTCACCTCATCAAGAATAAGAGCTTGTGTCTGTAGAAATTATCTAGTAACTTAATAAATATTTACACAAAATAATGGTGGCATTTTATGCTTTCAAGACATCTTAGATTGGCTTATCTAAAAAACAAGAGCAAAAATAAACAAATGGGACCTAATGAAACTTAAAAGCTTTTGCACAACAAAAGAAACTATAAGCAAGGTGAACAGACAGCCCTCAGACTGGGAGAAAATAATAGCAAACGAAGCAACAGACAAAGGATTAATCTCAAAAATATACAAGCAACTCCTACAGCTCAATTCCAGAAAAATAAATGACCCAATCAAAAAATGGGCCAAAGAAGTAAACAGACATTTCTCCAAAGAAGACATACAGATGGCTAACAAACACATGAAAAGATACTCAACATCACTCATTATCAGAGAAATGCAAATCAAAACTTCAATGAGGTACCATTACGTGCCAGTCAGGATGGCTGCTATCCAAAAGTCTACAAACAATAAATGCTGGAGAGGGTGTGGAGAACAGGGAACCCTCTTACACTGTTGGTGGGAATGCAAACTAGTACAGCCGCTGTGGAGAACAATGTGGAGATTTCTTAAAAACTGGAATTAGAACTACCATATGACCCAGTAATCCCACTTCTGGGCATATACACCAAGGAAACCAGATCTAAAAGAGACATGTGCACCCCAATGTTCATTGCAGCACTGTTTATAATAGCCAGGACATGGAAGCAACCTAGATGCCCATTAGCAGACGAGTGGATAAGGAAGCTGTGGTACATATACACCATGGAATATTACTCAGCCATTAAAAAGAATTCATTTGAATCAGTTCTAATGAAATGGATGAAACTGGAGCCCATCATACAGAGTGAAGTAAGCCAGAAAGATAAAGACCAATACAGTACGCTAACACATATATATGGAATTTAGAAAGATGGTAACGATAACCCTATATGCAAAACAGAAAATGAGACACAGATGTACAGAACAGACGTTTGGACTCTGTGGGAGAAGGCGAGGGTGGGATGTTTCGAGAGAAAAGCATCGAAACATGTATGTTATCTAGGGTGAAACAGATCACCAGCCCAGGCTGGATGCATGAGACAAGTGCTCGGGGTTGGTGCACTGGGAAGACCCAGAGGGACTGGGTGGAGAGCGAGGTGGGAGGGGGGATCGGGATGGGGAATACATGTAAATCCATGGCTGATTCATGTCAATGTATGACAGAAACCACTACAATATTGTAAAGTAACTAGCCTCCAACTAATAAATGGAAAAAAAAATAGAAAAAAAATAATAAAAAACAAGAGCATATTTTTAAAAACATATGCAAAGTGAATTTTGTATTTGAAGGTAGAATATCAGGGTAGCCAGGTGAGAAGAACTGGGCAGCAAGGTAGGCATGAAGGAAAGGAATCCAAAGTGCCAGCTGCCAAGGTGGCCAATGCTTCTGCTGGATGGCTGGCCATGGAGAATGGATGTCTCCAGAGAGGCCACAGGTATCACTGCGTCTGGGAATAGGCCATGCGGGAGGAGGAAGGGATGAGATGGGGCAGAAAAGCAGAGCAAGGGATTTATCTGCAGGCTTCCTCGGTCTTCCATCTCCTTTCTTTTACTGGTTAAAGTTTGCCAAAAGTTGGTGGGAGGAGCCTGAGCCTCAGAGGGTCTGGTGTGATTCAGCTTGGGCCTCGGAGGAGACAAGTATTCACTCAGACCCACAGCATGCGGAGGTACAGGGGAGGCTGAGCCTCTGTGAAAATGTCCGAGAATTCCTGCCCTTGCATAAAATCCTGAGGTTCGTTCACGGTACTTTCTAAAATTTGATGTTTTCCAAAGGCTAAAACTCAAATCATGAAATCCTAAAATGTTCTTTAAAAGAAGTAGTTAGAAGTTTCAGTTGTATGTAACATCCAAATGTATATTAAAGATGAAGATAAAATAAAATCATTGCTTCTCATTAACAGATCCTTTTACAATTGAGTTTTCAGTAGAATAAAGGATCCAAGTTCACAATTTATAAATCAGGGCAAAATGAGGCAATTACAAGATTAAGAGTAGAAGAATTTAGAATGTCAAGTGGCATTAATTTAAGTGAGGAATATGTTCTCTACACCTAACTTAATTAATGCCAAGTGCTCGGAGAACTTTGTTTTTCTGAGATGAAACCTGAAATTGGATGAGACTGACACAGTAATCACTGCTTAATACCTCACCATTTAGAACAAAAGGCTTTATTTCTCATCACTTAGCAAAAAAAAAAAAACACCTTATCATTCACACTGTATGTAATATAAAGTTAAGGGGAAAAAAATCTGAATAGATTTTAATAAATTTATTGTGGCTAAATCCCAAGCCAAGACACCTTCAAAGGGGATCCCTGGTACATTTACAGGCAGTAAGGATCGTACACTTAGAAACAAGCAATTCCACTTCTGCAGCAATAACACCTGAGTGAACACGGATCCACAGACTAAGGATGTTCACAGCAGGGGTGTTCATAAAAGGGGAAAACAGGCAGCCTGAATGCCTAAGAAACAGGATTGGTTAGATAAGGTAAAGTGTAGCTAATAATGATTTTGTATATATTTACAGTGTAGAGCATTACTCCCTCATCATGGATAGCTATCATGTCTTAAGTGAAATGAATAGTTAGGTACATTATAAGCCATATTTTGTGACTAAGTATATGCACTTACACATTCATACCTCAGTCTGGAAGGCCATAAATCAAACTGACAACAGTGGAAAGTTCTGGGTGGCATAATTCTACTTGATCTTTTTTTTTTAATTGAGGGGGAAAAGGGCTAAATAAATTAATTTAAGGATAATGAAAGATATAAAGTAGCTATATTTATTATTTAACCCAAAATTTGCTGAGTGCTCCTCAGAGGACACTGAGAGACACATACAGACTAGCCAAAGTACTAAGTCCAGAAATGAAGCCTAAGATACCAGACCACTAGCAGAGACACCCTTTTGATTAACAATTAAGATTAGCTCCACTTGTAGGGTCAGAATGCATGGATCACAAAATCTGAAACTGATTCATCTTTTATAAACTTACCATTGGTCAGTTGTGAACACAATTTAGCTGAGTATTACAGAGTGCCAATCATAATTTCGCAACTGAGTTGTCAGAAAGGAAAAAAAGAATGTCTGCTGTACTTGGAAATGCCAAGTGTAACCCAATACATGTCAAATAAAATTGAATTGTTTGTGGAAACTTATAGGTGCATGAACAGGAAACCTGGGCAAGACCCTCTGAAAATGAGATCCCATGTATTTGGTTGAGTGTGTGCTCCTGAAACCAAAGCTTTCCCCCCTCCACAGTATCTTGCACAGTAAACCATGTTAACTGCCTCTAAAGAGTATTTTATCCTTTAAATACATGGTTGTCCAGTCCCTTTCTAATAAACACATTTCTCATACACATATCCCTGTGCAGTGATACAAGATGAGTTAGTAAGGCATTTAACCAATGCTGCTTAACACCATCTTTAGACTTCCCCACAGCAGTTTTTTTTTTTTTTTTCAAGAGCAAACTCCAAATATTCAACTAAACTAGTAAGGCACAAGACCAAAAGTACTTAGTGCACAGCTGTCTCCTCCTAAAAAGGATCGTGGCAACCACACGTGGCACAAAATAGACTGGGTTCAACTTAATATACTCTCCCACATTTGTTTGTCCAAAGGATTGGGAGGTCTGTCAATCACAAGTGACTTGCCCAAAACACTTGTTCTTTAAGAGAATAAATGTTAAGTATGTTTCTAAAAGAGACGGGCATGCAATAAAGTAATAACTCTGACTCTGCTTGCATCCTCATTTGGTCCCTCTAAAGGACTAATTCAGCATTGCCAGAGGATCCTTTCAAAATATCATGTTATTGCTCCATTCAAAACCACTGCAAAGTTTCTTAAAGTAGGAACTTACCATTTGACCCAGCAATTCCATCCTAGGAACCTACTCTCTTAAGTTTTCTATTGCTGTTGTAACAGATACAACAAACATAATGTTTTAAAAGAGCATTCATTTATTATCTCACAGTGTTTGTGTCTGAGGTCAAGCATGGTGTGGTAGGATCTCACCTGGCTAAAATCAAGATTTAGCCAGGACTGTGATACTCATTGGGCTTCCCAGGTGGCACTAGTGGTAAAGAACCCACCTGCCAATGCAGGAGACCCAAGAGACATGAGTTCAATCCCTGGGTAAGGAAGATCCCGAGGAGGATATGGCAACCCACTACAGTATTCCTGCCTGGAGAATCCCACGGACAGAGAAGCCTGGTAGGATACAGTCCATAGGGTCTCAAAGTGTTGAACATGACTGAAGTGACTTTGCACACACATATGCATGATACTGATTCAGGGATCGGGGTCAATTTACAAGTTCATTGGTTATTGGCAGAATTCAGTTCCTTACATTCATTCATTGGATGAGGTCTTCATTTCCTTGACATATGATCCTTAATCCTCAAGCCAACAATACTGCATCAAATCCTTCTGACTGTTCCAATCTTTGAATTCCTCTACTTTCCTCTTAAGCTTTTAAAGGTTCATGTGACCACATGGGAGCGGGACCCTCACTACAAACAAAGCTAGTGGAGGTGATGAAATTCCAGTTGAACTATTTCAAATCCTGAAAGATGATGCTGTCAAAATGCTACACTCAATGTGCCAGCAAATTTGGAAAACTCAGCAGTGGCCACAGGACTGGAAAAGGTCAGTTTTCATTCCAATCCCAAAGAAACGCAACACCAAAGAATGCTCAAACTACCGCACAGTTGCACTCATCTCACATGCTAGTAAAGTAATGCTCAAAATTCTCCAAGCCAGGCTTCAGCAATACGTGAACTGTGAACTTCCAGATGTTCAAGTTGGTTTTAGAAAAGGCAGAGGAACCAGACATCAAATTTGCCAACATCTGCTGGATCATCAAAAAAGCAAGAGAGTTCCAGAAAAACATCTATTTCTGCCACTGACTATGCCAAAGCCTTTGACTATGTGAATCACAATTAACTGTGGAAAATTCTTAAAGAGATGGGAACACCAGACCATCTGACCTGCCTCTTGGGAAACCTGTATGCAGGTCAGGAAGCAACAGTTAGACTGGACATGGAAAAACAGACTGGTTTCAGATAGGAAAAGGAGTACGTCAAGACTGTATAATTGTCACCCTGCTTATTTAACTTCTATGCAGAGTACATCATGAGAAACGCTGGGTTGGAAGAAGCACAAGCTGGAATTAAGATTGCCAGGAGAAATATCAGTAATCTCAGATATGCAGATGATACCACCCTTATGGCAGAAAACGAAGAACTAAAGAGCCTCTTGATGAAAGTGAAAGAGGAGAGTAAAAATTTGGCTTAAAGCTCAACATTCAGAAAACTAAGATCATGGCATCCGGTCCAGCACTTCATGGCAAATAAACGGGGAAATAGTAGAAACAGCAGCTGACTTTATTTTTGGGGGCTCCAAAATCACTGCAGATGGTGACTGCAGCCATGAAATTAAAAGACGCTTATTCCTTGGAAGGAAAGTTATGACCAAGCTAGATAGCATATTAAAATGCAGAGACATTACTTTGCCAACAAAGGTCCGTCTAGTCAAGGCTATGGTTTTTCCAGTAGACATGTATGGATGGACTATAAGCTGAGCGCCAAAGAATTGATGCTTTTGAACTGTGGTGTTGAAGAAGATTCTTGAGAGTCCCTCAGACAGCAAGGAGATCCAACCATTGTATCCTAAAGGAGATGAGTCCTGAGTGTCCACTGGAAGGACTGATGCTGAAGCTGAAACTCCAATACTTCGGCCACCTCATGAGGAGAGTTGACTCACTGGAAGGGACCCTGATGCTGGGAAAGATTGAGGGCAAGAGAACAAGGGGACGACAGAGGATGAGATGGTTGGATGGCATCATTGGCTCAATGGATGTGAGTGTGGGTAAACTCCAGGAGTTGGTGATGGACAGGGAGGCCTGGCGTGCTGCAGTCCATGGAGTCACAAAGAGTCGGACATGACTGAGCATCTGAATTGAACTGAACTGATCACAAAGAGTTCACCAGGATAATCTCTCTATATTAAGGTCAACTAATCAGTAACCTTAATTACAACCATAAAATGCCTTTGGCCATTGCAAGTCCCATACCCATGGGTACAACACCAGGGGTGAAGGTCATGGGGCCAGAATTTTGCCTGTCACACTACTCAAGAGAAACACATTCCACACAAGATCTGCACACAAATATTCAAAGCACAACTAATCAGAACAGCCAAGAATTCAGAACAACTTAAATGTGCACCTACTAGCAAGTGAATAGATAAAACGTGCTATATCCATACAATGGGTATTAATTCAAAAAATATTCAGAAATACAAAAAAGAAACTACTAATGCATTTAATGATATGAATGAACTTCAAAAAAAAAAAATCACATTATGTGACAGAAACCAGAAACAAGACTACATGTTATACGATTACATTTACAGAAAAGGCAAATCTATAGGAAAAGAAAGTAGAATAATGGTTGCCTGCAGCTGGAGTTAACAGTAAAAAGGCATGAGGAGTCATACTGGAGGAGGAAAATTTTCTAAACAGGACTATGTTGATGGTATACCTATTAGCAAAAGTCATTAAATTGTGCTCCTGATGTGAGTAAATTAAATGATATGTAAAACATGATTCAATAAACTTCTGAAAAGTTACAAATAAAAAACACCATTGCAAAGTGATCTCTTTTTATGCAGATTTAAAGTCAACACTCCTCCGCCTGCTTACAAGGTCCTACACAATTTGAATTCCCACTATCCCAATATCACCTCATTTCCTACTGTGCTCTCTTTCCCATTAGCCTGTTTCTGCTATCTTGACCTCCTTATTATTTCCTGCCTAGTCCCTACACATTCAAGCCTCAGGGCACTTTTAATTTATCCTACCAACTCAGCCCTCTGAATGAGACTATCACTGCTTTGGATCCAGCTCTCTCTTGAATCAGTTCTGAATCAACATGGTGCTGACCATAGTAACAGGAAGAGGACACTCAGGGCTTCCTTTTTGCTCTCCTAGGAGGGTAAGGAAAGGTGTAAGGAAAAAATGATCATACTGATAACAATGATAAAGGTTGAGCACTGTGACACTTAGACAGCAGGCAAAGGACATTCTTTGAAACATGGCCACTACATCATCCTTCTCCGTCCTTTGCAACATGGCCACTACATCATCCTTCTCCAGCTACCACCGATGCCAATAAGTTTCTAGAATCACAACCTGACTACACCAGGAATGCACATATCACTGCCAAAATGCTTTCTCCTTGCTGCTGCTTTCACTCCTCTGTCTGAGTCCCTGGTTATTTCAATTATTTCCATGATAAATTTTCTTCAACATTTGCAAAATGATGCCAACATCAACCAACTTCAATCTTCAAATAACAAAATATCGCCCCCACTTTATCAGAACCACTTGTGCAGTGAAATAAATTGCAGTGTAATTTAAAAAAAAGCTTTTATTTCCACTTTTTAATCAGACTCTTTATTATTCCTTTCTGTTACAAAGACAGAGTATCTTTATCAATGTGTCACCCGGGAAGTTTATAAGATACAGGCCGGTCAATGCAGGAAGTAGAAGAGATGCGGGTTCAATCCCTAGGTTGGCAAGATACCCTGGAGTAGGAAATGGCAACCTATTCCAGTATTCTAGCTTGGAAAATTCCATGGACAGAGGAGCCTGGTGGTTTACAATCCACGGGGTTGCAAAGAGTCAGACACGACCGACCAGGCTCACACACAGACTGAGTATGTTACTTATAAATCTCAATGACTTCCTGAGAGACTGTAGCTACTGACAACCTAGAGAGGCTCTTTCCTAGCTATGGCCAAAACTGCATTACCAGATTCACAGGACAGAAACTTCCAAGTTAAGATAACAGTACCAGTTAACCTCAGAGATTTCGTTTATCACTGTGTGTGCGAGAGTCCTCAGTTGTATCTGACTCTTTAGGATCCCATGGACTGCAGCCTGCTAGATTCCTCTGTCCCTGGGATTCTCCAGGCAAGAATACTGCAGTGGGTTGCCATTTCCTCCTCCAGGGGACCTTCCTAACCCAGGGATCCAACCTGAGTCAAATAATTTACCAATTTACCAAGGCAAATTCTTTATCAGTTCACCACCTGAGGAAGTTATTTCTCAACAAGGCCCCAGAACAACCTACAATGCAGGGGACAATAATCTCTTTTTGCAAACGAAGTGCTTTACCTTAAAAAAAAAAAAAAAAAAGAACTATTCATAATAGCAAGATTCATTGATTGTGAGAGAGTAGAAATAAGCAAACTTTGTAGCAGAGTTCCAATATGCCAATTTCAGTCCTCAGGGAGTCAATCTACCTGCTTCAGTCTACGAGCGTATGAAGTAAAGTGAAATTTTAGTCCTTCAGCCACGGCAAACTCTTTGAGACCCCATGGACTGTAGTCTGCTAGGCTACTTTGTCCGTGGAATTTTCCAGGCAAGAATATTGGAGTGGATAGCTACTCCCTTTTCCAGGGGATCTTCCTGACCCAGGGATCCCATCCAGGTCTCCTGCATTGCATGCAGATTCTTTACTATCTGAGCCACCAGGGACACCTATGACATACTGTTTCAATTTTAAGGAGTATTTTAAAGAATATAAAAATGTCTCTGGTTTCTCCCATTTTTAAACTGTCAGATGATGTTTTCAAATGCTCTAGAACATGTTCCAGGCCTTTTCTGTTTTTGTTTTGAAGGCAACATTGTACAGAGGTTAGGACTCAAGCCAAGGCAGATGCAGGTCCTAATCCAAAAACTGACTTATTAGGTTCAGAGATATAAGTAATCTGCCGAAGGTCACACTAGTAAATCAGTTCAGTTCAGTTGCTCAGTCGTGTTTGACTCTTTGCGATCCCATGAACCCGAGTACGCCAGGCCTGCCTGTCCATCACCAACTCCTGGAGTCCACCCAAACCCATGTCCATTAAGTCTGTGATACCATCAACCATCTCATCCTCTGTCATCCCCTTCTCCTCCTGCCCTCAATCTTTCCCAGCATCAGGGTCTTTTCCAATGAGTCAGCTCTTCGCATTAGGTGGCCAAAATATTGGAGTTTCAACTTCAACATCAGTCCTTCCAATGAACACCCAGGACTGATCTCCTTTAGGAGGGACTGGTTGGATCTCCTTGCAGTCCAAGGGACCTTCAAGAGTCTTCTCCAACACCACAGTTCAAAAGCATCAATTCTTCGGTGATCAGCCTTCTTTATAGTCCAACTCTCACATCCATACATGACCAATGGAAAAACCATAGCCTTGACTAGAAGGACCTTTGTTGACAAAGTCATGTCTCTGCTTTTTAATATGCTGTTGAGGTTGGTCATAACTTTCCTTCCAAGGAGTAAGCGTCTTTTAATTTCATGGCTGCAGTCACCATCTGCAGTGATTTTGGAGCCCCCAAAAATAAAGTCTGACACTGTTTCCACTTGTCTCCCCATCTATTTCCCATAAGGTGATGGGACCAGATGCCCTGATCTTAGTTTTCTGAATGTTGAGCTTTAAGCCAACTTTTTCACTCTCCTCTTTCACTTTCATCAAGAGGCTCTTTAGTTCTTCTTCACTTTCTTCCATAAGGGTGGTGTCATCTGCATATCTGAGGTTATTGATATTTCTCCCGGCAATCTTGATTCCAGCTTGTGCTTCTTTCAGCCCAGCGTTTCTCATGATGTACTCTGCATAGAAGTTAAATAAGCAGGGTGACAATATACAGCCTTGACGTACTCCTTTTCCTATCTGGAAGCAGTCTGTTGTTTCATGTCCAGTTCTAACTGTTGCTTCCTGACCTGCATACAGGTTTCCCAAGAGGCAGGTCAGGTGGTCTGGTATTCTCACCTCTTTCAGAATTTTCCACAGTTTATTTTGATCCACACAGTCAAAGGCTTTGGCATAGTCAATAAAGCAGAAATAGATATTTTTCTGGAACTCTCTTGATTTTTCGATGATCCAGCAGATGTTGGCAACTTGATGTCTGGTTCCTCTGCCTTTTCTAAAACCAGCTTGAACATCTGGAAGTTCACAGTTCACGTATTGCTAAAGCCTGGCTAGGAGAATTTTGAGCATTACTTTACTAGCATGTGAGATGAGTGCAACTGTGCGGTAGTTTGAGCATTCTTTGGCATTGCTTTCCTTTGAGATTGGAATGAAAACTGACCTTTTCCAGTCCTGTGGCCACTGCTGAGTATTCCAAATTTGCTAACATATTCAGCACAGCACTTTCACAGCATGATCTTTCAGGATTTGAAATAGCTCAACTGGAATTCCATCACCTCCACTAGCTTTGTTCGTAGTGATGCTTCCTAAGGCTCACTTGACCTCACATTCCAGGATGTCTGGCTCTAGGTGAGTGATCATACCATCATGATTATCTGGGTCGTAAAGATCTTTTTTGTACAGTGCTTCTCTGTATTCTTGCCATCTCTTCTTAATATCTTCTGCTTCTGTTAGCTCCACTTTATTGAACCCATATTTGCATGAAATGTTCCCTTGGCATCTCTAATTTTCTTGAAGAGATCTCTAGTCTTTCCCATTCCATTGTTTCTATTTCTTTGCAGTGATAGCTAAGGAAGGCTTTCTTATCTCTCCTTGCTATTCTTTGGAACTCTGCATTCAAATGGGTATGTCTTTCATTTTCTCCTTTGCTTTTCGCTTCTCTTCTTTTCACAGTTATTTGTAAGGTCCTCAGACAGTCATTTTGCTTTTATGCTTTTTTTTCCCTTGGGGATGGTCTTGATTCCTATCTCCTATACAATGTCACAACTAGTAAATAACAGGGATTTAAACCAAGACAGTTTGATTCCACGGTCCATGAGCTTGGTCACTAGTCTCAGATGCTTGCCATTTACAATAATCACTCTTATTCTTCTCCCAATACCACCATCATCATTATCCTCATCCCCACTATCAGAGAGCTGTATTACAGACAATAATCTAAACTGTTTTGTTTACCTGATCACATCTTGAAGTCTGAAAAGACAGAGTAGGCAAAAGTTTTTCAAAAAACAGTCACCACATTCAATTCATTTTTCTAATGCTATCCCAGTGAGGTAGAGAAGATGTCATTAACCTTACTGTGCAGATTGTGCAATTAAGCTAAAGATGATTAAGTTCTAGTGTTAGTTGGTGACTGAGGCAGAGCGAGAACTGATGAAGCTTGACTCTATTCATCCACCATGAGCAATAATCTTAAAAATATTTCAGCTTCCCAAATAAAAATAGGTAGGACAGTTTCCAGCCATTTGATCTACCTGGAGAGAAACAAGGCCAGGCTGGCTTGCTAAATACACTGGAATAAATAAAGTATAAAGACATGACTAAGGACCCATCATAAAGAATTCCCACATGCGTTTGCACTCAGCATAATAACTATGGCGTTTCATAGCATTTTGCATTCAGTCTGGATAATTCAGTGACACCTTAAAGGCGATAGATGAATATGAAAAAGAGCTGACATCTCCTGTAAAATGTGAGGCGATGCCAGGAGGACCCTAACAAAGTGCAGTGACAGCTAGAATAGAGCATGACACAGTTGTAAAAGTAACTTGCCACTTATTTTTTTACTTTAATTTTTCTGTTGAAAAGAACAGATACATGAAAGAAAAATTTAATAAACTCTCTATTTTTTTAAATAAACACTTTCTTAATGGAACAGGTCGTATTGCTAAAATCAGCCAAAAGCAAAATGAAAGACTTAAATGTGTCGCTGATGCCTGTATTCCCTATTCTATCATTCTTTGGCAAATATTTTTATCTACTCAAAACATATAGGAAAAAAAGATTTTAAACATTCTACCAGACATTTAGAATGGCCCTTAAAAACTCCAGAGCTTTACAGTATTTCCTAAAAATCTGCTACAAGCACATTTGCTAACATTTCACTAAAACAAACCTCTTAAAATTAATAAATTACCTGTCAAGTCCCATAAAAACAGATGGTCACTTGGAGACAGGAGAAGATGTTTTCATTCTGTTTTACACAGCTGTTCAGACTAAGAAAAGATCATTTCATTTTCCAAACATACAATAAACCTTGTCTAGGATTTCCAATATTACGCATAAAAATGAAAATTTCATGCAGCTGCTTCTATGTTACACATCTGGTTATTGTTGAGAAAACATCTTTAATGGTAAAAAGAAAAATCATTATAATAAAACCCAAAACTGCTCTTTGTTCTCTTTTAACAAGCATCAAACTACTTCTCAGTGCCTTGCTATCAAAAGATTTTAAATTGCTGCATGTCCCTACACTGAAGTACACTAATAAGTTATTAAACACAATTAAGAATTGATTAGCAACCTCTTAACAATAAGGAAGTACATACAGCAGAATATCTGGTACCACAATTGTTTCCTGTTACTCCTTTCAAGAAGGTATTTTAGGAAATGCATCAGAAATCTAACACATGAAATAAGTCAACACACAACATTTGTGTCACATTTCTGAAATGAGATTTTGATTTGTTAGTCTCCAACACATTACTTACATTACTATAAATTGCACAAAGATGAAGACATTTGGCACCTAAGAATAGTTATGAAATAACCAACACCAAGAGCATGCCTATATTTATGCTCAGAGCTCTTTGGTTTTATATTTTTAGCAAAAGACATGAAACTTGATAGCTAAATATATGGCCATCTTTTTTTCACATTACTTGCCAGGAGCACCGATGCTTAAGTCTTCAAAATGTCCACAAAATATATCTATGACATTCAACTACTGTAAGAGAGGAGGGATTCTGTATGGCAGGGGGCTTCCTTTAAAATTGGAAAATTAATTAAAATTTTGACAGGTCACTTTGAGTTAACTGTTAGGTAGTGAATTGTATCTGGAAGTTTTACTGTCACTCCCCTGTTTAATATCATCCAAAAGCTCCTACCAGATAAAATCCAAATCCTTTACAGGGCAGACAACACCCTACTGACCTCCTAGAACGTCTTTTTCTCCACAGCCTCAACTGTCTCCTCTCTCCGATCAACTACACCCAAGATTCCATGATGGTCTTTCTGTCCCCCTGAAGCTTCCAATCTCATGGCCAAGACCCATGTTATTCCACCAGCTGGAAACATTCTTCCCTTAGATCTTCTTGCAGCTGTTCAGCATTCACATCGCAAATGTCGCTTCTTCAGAGAAGGGTTCCTTGACCATCGTCCCCTTACCCTCTCCTCCCCTTAGATCACTAACTCACTACACCTCTTTTATTTTCTTCATGGCACTGATAATCTTCAGACATTATTTTACAATTACTTACATCTTTATTTTTCTATCTACTCCCACTAGAATATAAAACTCTTCCAAAGAAATGTCTTACTCACAGCTACATCTCTAGTCCCAAGTACCTGCACGTAGTAAATACACCCTGAATGAAGGAACAAACTTTGTTTTCCTCTAAACTTACTAATAATGTGACTGAAGTGGACAAACAATCCTTGCGAATCCAACTTGTATACTGGATACTCCACTACTAGCCTCATCATCAGACTTCATGACAGGATGGGATGAAGAGTCCATTAAAAAAAGGAGACATGCCCAGAGTCTATCTCCTTAAAATCTGTGCCCAAATGATCCAGTGTGGGTCTCTTCTCAAGACCTGGCCTTCTAAGGGAAGAATATGGTGCCTCTATGTATACTCTTAGGCCTGTGGGGTGGTTATGTGCAGGAGAGGAGGATGGATATGGGCATGAATGTATATGAGACATCTTACAATACTGCATGGAGCTGGTGTGAAAAGAGAAACCACAGGCCAGAGTGTGGTAATCCCTATGCTGTACATTCTTATATGATAGTCCAGGAATATGTGGAATTCCCTTATGGTCCAGTGGTTGGGCCACTGCACTTTCCCTGCCGAGGTCAAAGAACAAGATCAGCCTGGTCAAGCAACAAGATTCCACAAGCCATACAGTGTGGCCAGGGGAAAAAAAAACAAAAACAGAACTCAGAAATATAAGATTCAAGACAAACCTACCAGGTCATTATGAAAGTATGTTTGTCTAGGTTCCATTTTGGGTATATGTTAGTTGATCTGATCAACTGTTGCGTGTTTGTGCTTAGTCGCTCAGTCGTGTCCAACACTTTGTCCCACTCTTTGCAATAAATTGTTAGCTTGATTTATAACTGTATTTTGAACATATGGGATGTGGGTTTCTATCCAGTCCTACAAATGTTAGGGGTAGGCCTATCTGCCACTGTGAGTCTTTGACCAAATTTCTTGAGCTCTATGAGCCTGTTTTGTCATCGGAGAGAAAGAAATAATTCCTATCTTGCCCCACATATTATATAAAGAATAAATGAGACTGTACATAACTACCTATAAAAAGTATAATGTAGTGATACTGCATTCCTTTCAATATGCTTCCATACATATTTCAGTCAAGTGAAGACCATGACAATTTCCACTGCCAATCTCAAAGCTACTGTGGCCTTGATAAACTTTTTAGCTAGACAGTTTTAGTGTTCATTTCATTTGTTTGAAGTGTTAAATATTCATAAAATTATTTCTCTATCCTTCAAGGTTTCACATCCTTCCAAAAGGAAAAAGATACCAGACTGCCCATGAGTTTAAATATTAAAACAGAATTTTATTTTTTAAGAAAAAAACTTCCAGAATTAGTTGTAGTTATTTATAGTTACAAAGGCATGCCAACTGAAAAATGCCTCTTGTATATTTAGCCCACTGAATACAGATCTGTTTTCCAGGAAAAGCATATAATATACACTAGCACTGTGCATTTATTGATCTCTAATCAGTTACTGGAGTGAACTGAACATGAAGTACACCCTGTAGGCTGTGTTAGATTTCCCAGGCTATCTGTCCAAAAGACTCTGCTCCCATCGCAAAGAAAGGATGGATGATCCTAGAGATTTAATAAATCAAGAGCACAAACAGAACACATAAAGAAGCTAGGACAAAGAAAGAAAAACTCAAATACTTAAGAGCAGAGAGTTGGCCAAAGTGCAGTAAAAGCTAAAACAGATCCTGGCCAATACACAAGAGAAAACACAGTAAGGTTTCAGTGGGCTGAGATTCAAAAAGACTGCATTTGATATGATCAAAACCACTTTGCACAATACAATAAACTCATCAAATGGGGTTCACTAACCACTAGAAAAACTAAAATCACCAAAAAATAAATACTGAAAATCTATTCTGAAGTACCCCTTAGAGTTCATAACAACAGGGACTGCATTTTTCTATCAATATATAACCAGATAGTTCTATCCCACTCTTAGGTCTACAAATCAAGTAAATTTAGCAGGAAACTTACGTGCAAAAATAACAGCACTAATAATAAAGGAGGTAACACTCACTGAACAGTTACAATTTTCATCCACTGTTCTAATGGTAACACAATACATTATTATAATTATTAATAACATGAAGAGGAGACAAAAAGTCTCTGAAGTAAGAAACATTACTAATCCTTTAGAGGGGGAAACTAAGGCACATAGAGGTTAAGTACCTTTCTAAGATCTAATGTAAAAAAATTATGGAAGAATTCAGGAGATATAGCTTCACAAAGGCAGCCAAGAGGTAAGTAGAAGAATCAAGAACTAATAGAAAGGAGATATTTTCTCTGCCATGTCTTCCAAAAAATATGTTTTCATCACCACTACATGGATGGGTACTGGTACAGTGGATGGAAAAAAAAAAAGAAGGAAGCCAATATGAATTCAGGCCTGTAAATTGACTGCCCTGATGGAAAAGAGCATAATATTGATAGGACCTCACAAAGCACCTTCACATACAATCTCTCATGGGATCCTCATAACATCCTTAAATTGTGTTCCCAGCTCACAGAGAGTCGACTTACAGAGTCCAAATATGCCAAGTAAGTCACTCAGATCACAAAAGTATTTAGTGGCACTACCCTCATGAAAACTGGTATTAACTCAATGTTAATTCACACAGCATCCCTGAGTGTTCTGGGGAAATGGTTCTCCTAATCACTCAAGATAGCAAACTAAACAGGTCGGGGAAAGGAATTGGCAGTGCCTAATCACAATTCCATGTAATGCCCCCATCCCTGCAAAAAAAAAAAGAAAGAGAAAATGGTGAATATGAAAGCCACAACTCAAATTCACACCTTTTGAATCCTGTTCTAACCTGATTTCCACCACATCAGGCACAGTATCACCCAAGATAGTGTTACAATGTCAAAGTAAACTATAAATCATGAGGGGATGAGCCACTGACAAATCAAAATGAGGAGAACACATGCATTCTCCAACATCCATGGCTTGCTTCCTCGCTATTAGCAAAGTGCTGTGTTGAGCTTGGGAAGCCAGTGAATGCTATTAGGAAGATGATCTTTGTTCAGTTCAGTTCAGTCCAGTCCAGTCCAGTCACTCAGTCATGTCCAACTCTTTGCAACCCCATGAACCACAGTAGGCCAGGTCTCCCTGTCCGTCACCAACTCCCGGAGTCCACCCAAACCCATGTCCATTGTGTCGGTGATGTCATCCAACGAACCATCTCATCCTCTGTCGTCCCCTTCTCCTCCTGCCCTCAATCTTTCCCAGCATCAGGGTCTTTTCCAATGAGTCAGCTCTTCACATCAGGTGGCCCAAGTGTTGAAGTTTCACCTTCAACATCAGTCCCTCCAATGAACACCCAGGACTGATCTCCTTTAGGAGGGACTGGTTGGATCTCCTTGCAGTCCAAGGGACCCTCAAGAGTCTTCTCCAACACCACAGTTCAAAAGCATTAATTCTTCTGCACTTAGCTTTCTTTATACTCCAACTCTCACATCCATATATTCTACTGGAAAAACCATAGCCTTGACTAGATGGACCTTTGTTGGCAAAGTAATGTCTCTGCTTTTTAATATGCTGTC
Organism: Dama dama; assembly: GCF_033118175.1. Taxonomy (NCBI): domain Eukaryota; kingdom Metazoa; phylum Chordata; class Mammalia; order Artiodactyla; family Cervidae; genus Dama; species Dama dama. The sequence continues at coordinate 38,695,289 of NC_083704.1, read as the reverse complement.
TAGGTTGGTCATAACTTCCCTTCCAAGGAGCAAGCGTCTCTTAATTTCATCACTGCAATCACCATCTGCAGTGATTTTGGAGCCCAAAAAAATAAAAGTCAGCCACTGCTTCCACTGTTCCTCCATCTATTTGCCATAAAGTGATGGGACCGGATGCCATGATCTTTGTTTTCTGAATGCTGAGCTTTAAGCCAACTTTTTCACTCTCCTCTTTCACTTTCATCAAGAGGCTCTTTAGTTCTTCTTCATTTTCTGCCATAAAGGTGGTGTCATTTGCATATCTGAGGTTAGTGATATTTCTCCCGGCAATCTTGATTCCAGCTTGTGCTTCCTCCAGCCCAGCGTTTCTCATGATGTACTCTGCATACAAGTTAAATAAGCAGGGTGACAATATACAGCCTTGCTGTACTCCTTTTCCTATCTGGAACCAGTCTGTTGTTCCATGTCCAGTTCTAACTGTTGCTTCCTGACCTGCATACAGGTTTCTCAAGAGGCAGGTCAGGTGGTCTGGTATTCCCATCTCTTTCAGAATTTTCCACAGTTTATTGTGATCCACATAGCCAAAGGCTTTGGCATAGTCAATAGAGCAGAAATAGATGTTTTTTGGAACTCTCTTGCTTTTTCGATGATCCGGTGGATGTTGGCAATTTGATGTCTGGTTCCTCTGCCTTTTCTAAAACCAGCGTGAACATCTGGAAGTTCACGGTCACATATCATGTATTACGTCCAAGGTAAGGAGCGTAGGCTGGGCTTTGCTGGAGTGGTCGTGAAGAGATACCTCATGTCCAAGGTGAGAGAAACCCAAGTAAGACAGTAGGCGCTGAGAGAGGGCATCAGAGGGCAGACAGACTGAAACCACAATCACAGACAACTAGCCAATCTGATCACATGGACCACAGCCTTTTCTAACTCAATGAAACTAAGCCATGCCATGTGGGTCCACCCAAGAGGGATGGGTCATGGTGGAGAGATCTGACAGAATGTGGTCCACTGGAGAAGGGAAAGGCAAACCACTTCAGTATGCTTGCCTCGAGAACCCCATGAACAGTATGCTCTTTGTTAGCAGCAATCTTTTTTTTCTGATACAACTTGTTTTCATTAGTTTAGGACTGGGTCTAGATATAGCAACTTCCCCATTTATTCCACTAATTTCCAGAGAAATATCATATTGTGTGACTTCAATATAGAATGCACTTGCAAGTACTAGCTTATTATCATATTCTTACAATTTGTTATAAATTTGTTATACTGCTTTTTAGCTTAGATCATCATACTCGAGCAAACAGTATATTCAATTGGTCTAACTCATCCTCAACACCTTTCTTCATTCACCACATTCCACATATCAGTAAGATCCATGAGCTCTATCTCCAAAATACATCCCTAAGACATCCAGTTCTTCTTAGATCTTCTGCCATCCTCATCACCCAACCACTATCTTCTCTCACTTGGATGATCATATCAGTCTACCTCTTCCCTACTCTTTCTGCAGCCCTGTTAATCAACTCACCACAGCACAATCCACATAGGGTAACCAACTCATTCTAGTTTGCCTGAGACTTTCTCACTTTTAGCACTGAAAGATGTGTAGCCCAGGAAGTTACTCATTACTGGGCAAGCAAGATAGTCAGTCACCCTAGTTCAACTGTGAACTTTTTACAAAACAGATAAAATCAGGCAACTGCCTGTGGTCAAATAAATCATTAGCCCCATTTTGAATTCACACCCATTGCCATGTGCCCCTGCAGTTCACTCCACCAGAGATCTGGGTCATCTCTTCTTGGGCTCAACCAGCATGATGTTAGCAGATGATAGTGCAAAGAGGCTTGATATATGCCAGTTGTTGGGCTTGCTCTCTTGCATTTGGGACATCTCCCTGTGAAGGTCTGCCCCAGCTAGCCCAATGGTCCAAGGAGGATGAAAGACACATGGAGCAGACCTGGCCCCAAATAGCAGCTTACAGCCAAACTCAGTGAAACCTCTATACAGCAGCCAATATGCAGATGTTTGAGCAAGAACAAATGACTCACTGAAGCTTGGAGATGGTTTGGCATCTAGCATTGCTGAAGTAATCTCTAGCTCAGGTGTGTTTTTATCAAAATCTTTCTATAGCTTCACATTTCACCTGGAATAAAACCCAAAATATTGGGACTTTCCTGGTGGTCCACTGGTTAAAACTCCACACTTCCAAATGCAGGGGTATGAGTTTGATCCTGGTTGGGGATCTAAGATCCTACACCACATACTGCATGGCATGGCTGAAAGAAAAATAGATCCAAAATGACTTATCTGGCTCACAAAACTCTGCGTGATCTGGGCTCTCACCTCCCTCTTATTGCCTGTCTTTAAGTCTCCCTGATCTCCTACGATCTCTGACCCACCTGCTGCCTCTGCCTAGAACACCTTGCTTCCAGTTTTTTCTCATGACTGGCTCCTTTTTATCCTTGCATGTCAACTTATAATCACCTCCTCAAAGACTTTCTTGATCATCCTAAGTCCTCTATGATTTACCACTTGTTTATGTCTGTCACCGCACTTCTTGCATTCTGTAAATAATTTTTTAATTTGTTCATACTCTGTATCCCAACCAAGCTGAAATATTCAATATTTTGTAAGTTACTCAACATCAATTGAATGGTACCCAGTGGTCCAGAAAATCTGCTAATCTGAAACCATCCTGGTCTGAAGTGTGAAAGATTTTTATTATTGACAGCAGAAAGTGAAAATCGCTATGATAGTAGTGCTACAGATTGTTTATCCATCGAAAAGTTCAAAGGGATTTAATGAGGGGGGAGTGTTAGCTGGATATAAGCTTATTAAAAACCAGACAGAATTATACTTTAGTTGCATCACTTTTTCCAAATGAAAGACAACCTCATTATCAAAACCTTGTAACAATCCTCCACCACTACTAAAACTACTTTGTTTAAACTGAAGGAAGCTGAACAAATAAAAATTGTTTGACCTTTTAGCTACAGAAGTTACAAGAGAAGCAATGAAAGAATCATTCTCCATCACTATAGTTCCATACTATTGGCCTAGAGGTAAACTTTAGCTCTCCACCTTCTTCAGGGATTTCAATGTTCACAAAAGATCCCTTTAAACTTCAAATCCTGTGAAGTTAAAAGGCACTGGATCATGGTAGTGGATGTATTTTTATATTGAGAATATCACTGTAATGTGAAATACAACAGACTCAGTTCCTTGTTCAGTTAATGGGTGTTGCTTACAGTATTCATGAAGGGAAGGGGGAGATACCAGGACTCCTGAGAGCTTTGACTAATAAAATCAACCCAGGAGATGGGTGGTCGGGTTGGCCTCAAGCAGGAAGGGAAGACTCTGGTGGGGGCTTGCCCAGTCTAAGGCGTTTTACGTTAAGCTTTAGGGAGCAAGAAGGTATGAAAAGATGAATTAGAGTTCCTGGGTGAAGGCTAACAACTTTATGAACAGCGCTCAGGAGACTAGAGGTCCTAGTCCCTTGACTTTGACCTCAGAAGTAAAGGGCCCTTGACTTTGCTTTTCTATCACTCAGAGGTTTGTCATTTAGTCTGGAATTTGTAAAGTCCACTTAGTTCAAGGTACAAGTCTAGCCTATGTGGACAACTTAGGGCCTCTTAGAGGCTGCTGCTACTGCTGCTGCTGTGCTGGCCTCTTAGAGGATTCTTCTATCAACTAGAAATAAGGACGATGACATATCTTAGAAATGTCTTATGAAGATTCAACAAGAAAATTCAGGCAAAGCATTTAACAGTAGTTGTTAAACATACATGGAGTTCTCAAGACTATGTTAGCTGTTGTATTTTCCACCACCTAGTGCATTTACTCCAGAGAAGGCAATGGCACCCCACTCCAGTACTCTTGCCTGGAAAATCCTATGGACTGAGGAGCCTGGTAGGCTGCCGTCTATGGGGTCACACAGAGTCGGACACAACTGAAGCAACTTAGCAGCAGCAGCAGCAGTGCACTTACCCAATAAATATCTACCGAGTACATGAGTAAGTGAAAGTCTCAGCTTCCGCTGATATGTAGTCTTCTGCTTAAAAAGGGAAAAAAAAAAAAAAAACTGTGCAAAGGTAAAACAAAGCAAACCCTTCTAAGACAGGGGTCCCCAATCTTCCGGGTCTAATGCCTAATGATCTCAGGTGGAGCTGATGTAAAAGTAATAGAAATAAAGCGCACAATAAATGTAACCACCACCCCCCCAGTCTGGTTCACAGAAAGAGTGTCTTCCACAAAACCAGTCCCTGGTACCAAAAAGATTGTAGACCACTGTTCTAAGACATCAAACAGGATGGCAGATATGAACATTCCAATCTAACAGAAACATTCCGTTTTGGGTTTTGGTTTATGCATCATTCTCATAAGTCTGGTTTGTGAGCGTTCAGTCTCTTCCGTCTGATAAATTCTGACTAGGTTCCCAAAAGTTTACAACCTACAAAGGCAAGCAGAGGCCTGAGGTTTACTCAAAGAAGTATCCCTTGGTGCACTATCCACAGAATCATATCTCGGAAGGCAGCACACTTCTCTCTTTCCTACCTTGACACACAAATAGCAAAATTATCTAAGTTATGACTTGTCTCCTCAGAGTTAGTATTGCCAATACTTCACCAATCATTTTGAGACATCATTTCCATTAGAACCAAAGAGAGACCAAAAAAAAAGTAAAGAAAGCCAAAAGTTTCTCTTCTAGGGTCAGAATAAACTCTGTTTATTACATATATTAGATTTAATAGAGTCAGAAAAAGAAATGTAATTTTCACCTCTTCTAGGAAGTCTTCCCTGATTGTTCAGCATCCACAATGGGATAGGTACCCATTTCCCCTCTGTGTGCCCATACCATTAAGCCATGCTTCCAACATTACTGCATTCCTAGGTGTTTATACATCAGTCTCTCTACAAGGCAGTGAAGATCTTGGAAGCAGCAACTATTCTTGGGTCATCCATGTGCTCAACCAAATTCAGTGCTTAAATGATTTCAGACACCCATTTAACAGACACTGTTAAATGAATTAACATCACATAGAAAAGATTACTTAAATTACAGGTGTTTTTCAACCTTCCCTTTGTTTCCTTATAGTCCATTCTCTTATTTTGTCCATGGGTAATAAACACAGCACTATGGCAAGGATGGAAAGCTACTAGCTAATACCATACAATATTTATTTTTGTTTCCATCAGTAGGCAGATGAAGTGACAAAAACTGGCATTGAAATGAAGCATTCTTGAGGTACATTTCAATTGAAAATGAAAAAATATCCACTGATGCTCTAATGAAAGCAGAAGTGGGTGATGTAAATAGGGACTACCATTACCATGAGCTTAGAGAGAACCTGAGAGAAAGTGAAGCTGACACTAAGGAGACTCTTTCCTGGCAATATCAGAAGGATCTGACGAACCCCACATACTAACCAGGGCTGTTTTGTGGCAATAGAGGACCAGCTTGAAGAAAATCCTAAACTAACTTCTGCCAGAAAGCTGGCAAAGGATGAAGCCGTCAGGTTAACATCCCCCATCATGACCTCCTACCTTATCAACATGGCCCATGGAACTGCTGCTTCCTTAGTTTTGCCTTCTTCCTAAGCCAAGCTTAAAGATATGACCGAGTGGCATGAGAGAAAACCCACTGGGTGTGTACATGACAGAAGTCCTGCTTGGCAATTGTGAAACTAGATGGAAAGTTAGAAGGTTTGTTCTCTTACTAGTTTTTCCATTTGGTAACCACTTACTGAACCCATACTATGTTCTGGGTGCCAGGAAAGCAATGATGAGTGGGAAACAGCTTTGGCCTTGGAACAAAGAATCAAGCTTTGTCCTATGCAACTGTTTTTCAACTCTGGCTCCCTGTCACCATCCCTAAGAGTATCAGGGAGGCCCTTTCATCTCCTCTTCATCCTTCATTCAAAAGCTGCATGAATTAATATGGCAATACTTAAGGCCGTCATATTCCATTCATAAAACAGGCTTCATATCAAAGACCACTGAAGTCAAGGAGTCATTCTTAAAGTTAAGTTTAAGAATTCTTAAGTTCTTAAGTCATTCTTAAAGGTGATCATGTACTTTATTGTTTAAATGAAGACAGTCTGAGAGTGAATGTGATTACTATTAATCATAGTTCTGGAACAAGAGATGTACAAAGTCTATCCAAAGAAGCCAACAGTGATGGTCATCTATGCTTAAAGACCCTTAAGAAAATGGTAAATTCCACATGACTCTTGAAACCTGTCCTGGTTTGCAGGAGCACATATAATCTCTTCTTTATATGAATAGTATTGTGTGGAAAGGTCAGCCCACAACTGTCTTGTAAGTAATGTGCCTTCTCTTTCTGAAAAAGAAGATACCACAAGTCACATGACAGCCTCTACCACCACTCCTGAGAGGCAGAGCACACCACTGACCACAAACAGCAAAACCACAGCACTAAGATGACAACATCTGCACTGCTGGTGGGTATGCAAATTGGAGCAGCCACTATGAAAAACAGTATGAAAGTCCATCAAACAGTTAAAAGTGGAACCACTATATGATCCAGCAATTCCATTTTGGGGTATTTATCCACAGAAAATGAAAACACTAACTTGGAAAGATATATGCACTCCCATGTTCAATGCAGCACTATTTACAACAGCTGAGACATGGGCACAACCTAACTGTCCATCAGTGGATGAATTAATAAAGGATATGTGAACAATATTCAGCCATAAAAAAAAGAAGGAAATACTATTATTTACAACAACATGCATGGACCTTGAGGTTCTTATGCTAAGTAGTGAGACAGAAAAAGACAAATACCATATACGCTCACTTACAAGTGGAATCTTAAAAAACAAACATACTCAAAAATACAGAGAACAGATTGGTGGTTGCCAGAGGGGGTGAGGTGAATATGGGAGGCCAGGGGGGAGGAGGGGTACCTTTTTTATTTTTTTCATTTTATACAGCCAACATGATCCTAATAGCAAAACCAGAGACATATATTACAAAAACAAGTAAACGATACACCAACAGCCCTCAGAAATAAAGACACAAAAATTCTAAACAAAATATTATATTACACAATTCAATGATAAATAAAAGCTAATACATCTTAACCAAGAGGTTCATTCTAAGAATACAAGTCTGGTTCAAACTTCAAAAATCAATCAACATAATTCACTACATTAATAACTCATAAAGAAAAAAATATGAATTAAGACTTCTTCAGTGGCTCAGTGGTAAAGAATCCACTTGCCATGCAGGAGATTTGCAGGAGACACAGGTTCAATCCCTGGCTCAGGAATATTCCCTGGCGGAGGAAATGGTAACTCACCAGTATTCTTGCCTGGAAAATCCTATGGACAAAGTAGCCTACTGGCCTACAGTTCATGGGGTTGCAAAGAGCTGGACATGCTGAGCATGCACACAAGCCACAATACACGGATTAATAGGATAATATTATAGGTGATGTTCTACACAGGTGCAGAAAATGCATGACAGTATTCAGTATCAATTAATGATTTTAAAAAAACACTCAGTAAATAAGGAAATGAAGGGAACTTCTGGTTATTGTGAACCCACAAACAGGAAAGAGTAGTAAGGGATTTTGAGTAAGGTTACCTATAAAGATAATATATGTTTATATAAAGCTGTTTTTTAGTTTATATAAAGGTGTTTTACATCTCACACCTGAATATTTTGGGAACAGTTTGACTTCTGCAAATCAAATACTTCTAGCATTATTATTTTTCCCCTATTATGGATATCCTATCTGCTGCTTCTTCCTCCATACTGAACTGACTGGTATATTTGCTCAAATAAAAGCTTAAAGACAAAAAAATTATAATACTTGCCCCACACTTAATTTGAGAAAAATAATGGACTCACAAATCCGTTAGCTTGTTCCACGCAGAATGAAAAGGAAAAAAAGATACATAATTGAGGTAGCTCATTTACTCATCTGGTTTGTATCCTAAGGTAGATCAAGAAATATAGATTTTTTTAAGTTTTTTCAATTCCATTCCTGACCTTTTTTTAAGTAACCGAGAAAACTCAAGTGGAGTCTTAGTACTATTTATGAACAGCTGTTAAACACTGTCAATTCCTGTAACAACCACCTTGGGGAATAGAGTAGCACCTTAAAAGCATAATGCCTTAAGTAATATTTATTCTGCTGCAATGTAAAGAAGGAATATCTTTCATTTTCTTTTAAAATTACACACTTTTGACTTCACATACTTTCATCTCCCTAGAAAATATCAACCAACAGTATACAAGTAATATATTCATTACCAAGTCATCTGATGAGCTGTGCAATAAGTACAGGTAAACACTCTGGTGTTACTGCAAAGGCAGTGATCACTGTTATTTTTTTAATCTGATGGTGATGCTTTTAATAGCTGTTATTATATGCCTTTTATGATGGCTTGAAACATTCACTCAGTTCAGATCAAAAAAAAAAAAAAAGGAAGGAAAGAAGGTAAATTGGTGAGTAAATGAGGTATGTGCTACATTTGTCTTTTTATTTTTTAATTCAAATCATTCCTTAACGCATGTATTATTAGCCTCAATTTTATAATCAAGCAAATTGTGACTTAAGTAATTAAAGTAGCCCTGGGATGATGTCTTGACTGTACAGTTCATGCTGTTTCTAAGTCAAGAAGCAAAGAAACAAATTTCCCCAAAATTCTAAAAGCTCCAGAAGCCACTACCATACCAAACCCATTTCCTCTTCTTCCTTTACACACATTAGGACTATATTTCCCAGCCTCTCCTGCAGTTCATTGTGACCATGTGATGAATTTCAGCCAATAGAATGTGATACAGTCCGTGCAATCTCCACACACAACACTCCAAGCTCTTTTTCTCTCTTATGTGACTGGAACAGACACAATCCTCAGGTCCTCTTTGAGAGACATGTGTTGAAGAGGCCAGAGTGAAATGATGAAGGAGTCTTAATCTGTGAGTCACCAATTAGAGGCAAACCAGGAACACAATACTGAACCCGTATGTGACTAAAAACTCCTTACTATATTAATCTATCAAGAATTGGGCAGTTATAAGTTAGCATTTCCTAACATGCAAACATAGAAAAAACAATCTAAGTAAGTCACAATAGGAAACAGTCAATTGAGGGATTACAACTATTACAGTAATATTTATCAAAAACATTATTTAATATTTAGGTAATGCTTGTTATTATGTGGACTTTTAAATGTAGGACACAAAACTATATGCATAGTGTTTTCCTAAAGTTAAAAACAAACATTCTTTGTCAATTATATTTATGTAAATTTCTGCACAGAAACTAATGTTGTTGACTGAATGAATGCAGAAGAAAAATGGAGAGAAATAAGTTGATATTAAAGCAGGTTCTCTCTGGGTAATGAGACTATAGGAGGTCTTTGTGCTTTTTCATAGTTTCAAAATCAAAATATTCCTTTGATAATCAGAAGAGATTTATCTGTTTATGTTTCAGTTCAGTTCAGTTGCTAAGTCATGTCGACTCTTTGCAACCCCACGCACTGCAGTATACCAAGCTTCCCTGTCCTTCACTATCTCCTGGAGTTTGCTCAACCTCATGTCCATTGAGTTGATGATGCCAGCCAACCAGCTAATCCTCTGTTGTCCCCTTCCCCTCCTGCCTTCAATCTTTCCCAGCATCAGGGTCTTTTCCAGCAAGTCAGTTGTTCGTATCAGGCGGCCAAAGTACTGGAGCTTCAGCTTCAGCATCAGTCCTTCCAATGAATATTGAGGGTTGATTTCTTTCAGGATTCACTGGTTTGATCTCCTTTGATCTTCCCACTGCCAATGAAGGCAGTGATGTCTCTGCTTTTTAAATATGCTGTCTAGGTTTGTCACAGCTGTTCTTGCAAGTATCATGTGTCTTTTAATATCATGACTGCAGTTTCCACTGCAGTGATTTTGTTTATGTTTAAGGTTTCTTTTAAAAGACCAGTATGTCCAGATAGAAGGATAAGAAGGATAAGGATAGATAGATAAGAAGGATAAGGATAGAAAGATAAGAAGGTAGCTTTTATGCCAACATACCCTAGGCAAAGCTATTCTACATTTACAACCCCCTACAAAGTACCCTCTGGACATTTAGAATTCATAACATACCCTGGGGTGAATCAAAGACCCCAGGCACAAATTATTCATAGGAAAGACATGCAAAATGAGATAATGCACATAACTTCTTTGTTCATTCACAATGAGGTAGCTTTAAAAAACAAATTAGTAAGTAACTCCATTAAAAACACATTGAAAAGACTGAATGAAATTGTTGGTCACTGTGGATACACAATCACTGACACACAGGATCCAGTAATATTTGGAACCAGCTCCTAAAGGAAAGCCTTCCCTTTGGTTTAAATGAGGACATGATACTGCACTTGCAAAATGCTCACCGTGATACCAGGAACATGGCAAGAGGCCAAAGGTTAAATCCCACCAATATTATTTTTATTGGTTAAAATGTGAGAAGAATTAATCCTTACCTTATTACATAGACAAAAATCAAGTTGAGGCACTGATTTTCAAAGCTCTGTTCTCATTTGTTTCTCTAAGGAAACTGACAGGAAGCTTCATGTTCACTCCCAATAAACCCTGCCTGCCCACAACCTGTCCTGATCTTACCCTTCGCTTGATGGATCTCCTGCCGCTTTTATTTACTGAACAGCACAAAATAACTAGGAAAAGATATTCTAGCAAAGAGGAATTCTAAGGAGATGACCAGATAAGCCCATTTATATGTACAGTCTCAGGAAAAAGAGAAAAGAACAGTTTATAAAAGTGGGGGATCTCTTTACAAAGTATATTCAGTAGGAAATAATACTAAAGGCTCTACTTTTTTGAATGGGATAAACATAGTCTTAATAAACATAGTCAGGGACAGTTTTTATTATCAATTCAGATGCTCCTTTAGGGAGCATTTCTAAGTAAACATAGGTAAATGAAAATCTTGTGAGCAACAATAATATTTATTGCTGAACATTCACTATGCCTCAGAACCTACCATAAACACTTTCTATCTGGATGACTCACCACCATGATTCCCAGAAAACAGACACTGCTTTAACCTCTAAATGGCCTGTATTTGCCATTACCCTTGCAATTGCATTCCTGACTGCAGATTCAAAATAATGGACAGATGATACAGTGGTAAACAGATTTACTACGGAGCATCCAGTGTTATCCTCACCTGTCATTACAACAGCATAATGACCACCATCTCAACACAAAGGTTGTTTAAGATCTTTGTGCAAGATCCTCACCATATAATCGGATATGACAAAGCAACAAGGAGGCTTACGATGTATTTAATTGCCTACAGCATAAACAGTACATGTCAATCTATAGTCAAGGGACAGCAGTTCCCTTTTTATATAAAATACAGTCCCTTAACGGTGTAAGTAACTCACCAGGCTTTAGGCTGTGATTATATAAAAGGGGGAAGAGCTTCTTTGGTGGCTCACAGGTCTCCTGCCAGTGTAGAAGACGTGGGTTCTGTCCCTAATCAAGATCCCACACGCTGCAGGGCAACCAAGCCCACGCACCACAACTCCGGAGCCCACGCCCTGAAGCCCGTGAGCTGCAGTTGCTGAAGCCCACGTGCCCTGCAGCCTGCACTCCGCAACAAGAGAAGCCACCACAATGAGAAGCCCACGCACAGCACCTGGAGAGAAGCCCCCACTTGCCGCAACTAGAGAAAAAGCCTGCGCAGCAACGAAGACCCAGCATAGCCAAAAGCAAAACAAATAAATAAACAAAAGTATTTTTAAAAAAAGCAACAACTGTGGAGATTCCAAAAACTAACAAGTGGTGGTCAGAAGTAAGTTTCATCTATTCATTTATAAACATCTCCTTTAAGACAGGCCTTTAGAGTTGAAAGTTATGTGAGAGATGAATGTCCTCATTTTTAAAATGAACTGAAAGACAACACAGAAGTTAGTCATGCACACTGTAGGTATTCTGTAATTATTTGCTGACTGTATACACTAAATGCAATCCATACAGGAGAAATTTGTATAATTAATAAGTCTCCTGAGAAAATTACACGCAAGGGAAACAAGTCCTTTCTGAAAGCATGACTACAAGAGGTAGCTCATAAAAAATGCTGCAGAATGGAATATTATCCATATATTAAAAATTTAATTCCCTAAACCAAATTTACTCTCTTAATCAGACACAAGTCCATTTTCTGTGCAAGAAAATTAAGGTCTCACTCAATATCTTATCATCATTGTTTCAGAAACAAAAGGTTTGTATTACCCATTTGAAACAAATGTTCAAATTAACAAGATTTCCATCACTATACAGCAAAAAGTTCCTTCCAAAATAGATACAACAAAATGCATGATTAAGAAAATATCTGAAGATTACAGAGCTTCTATAAATTGTCTGAGAACCTGCCACATCTAGTTTTAATTCAACCTTCTAATTTTATTAATATGCATTTCCTATCTTAAAAATGCTGACCCATCTATTAAAATCTCCTCAAGAACAACATCATCAAGTTAGCAAAGAGTAAAAATGTTTGAGGAGGAAATTAAATCTAATCTGCCTGGGTAGAAATCCCATCTTTGTCAATCATTAGCTGTTTTTAAGCTTTTCTTACCTGTTTAATTGTTTTAGCAAAATAACAATGCTGCGCTTAAAATAGCAGGCTTTGGCAAATGCATGAATATGACAGACATGAGAAGCATTAAAGATGACACAGGGGTATCTCAGCAGGGTAAGTAGGAAGAGCTAAGTGGGAGAAAGTGTTCAGAGCATCAAGAGACGACAAGCTCCATGTGGGCCAGGAAAGGAGACCACCATTAGTGGATGGCAAACAGAAAACCAGCAGTGTGAGTTTAAACACAAAGAGATTTGTGAGCTGATCCACAGAGAGATGACAATGGAAATCACAGACATGGCTAATATCAATATTTGTCTTCAAAATATTACTATTTTGTAAAAATAATATTTTACAAAATGTCTTTTATTTCAAAACACACTCAAATATCAATAAAGCAGAAAGGTAAGCTAATACATTTCAGTCGCTTACAAACTTTGCAAACTATAATATGAACTCTCTGAACATACAATCAACAAAATACTCATTATCATAGGTCTCTGATTTGTCTGTGACCTTACCTCATGACAGTAGTGAACCATTTAGAATTACATGACTCTGCTGTCACCTATGATGGCAACAGTAATATCTTATAGAGTGCTTATTGCATGTTACACACATTATTCTTCTACATAATTTTTCCCCATTAAAATACTATAATTATAAGGCAGAGGTCCCATTTTCAGAACAATCGGGAACATATATGTGTGATCCAGCTTTAACTTCAAATTTATTTGGTGAATCTCTCAATTGTGCTGTTGATCCTTATCAATTTACACTGATACGAACATAAACACTATGGAACTTTGCCAGATTCTTCTTGTTTTACTCTCTCCAAACTATCTCAGTGATGTGCATACTTCCTTTCATATTCACTATTAACTGCTTTCATTTTTATCAACTAGACTTGGTTCCACCTCCTCCTCCAATACTATAAATTACTGTTCTGATCAAAAGCATCTATTAAACAACAAAAATCAGAGCTCTTCCTTCCACCAAAACTACTCACTGAGTAAGAGGAGGATTACTCATTCGTGCAGCAAATGAGATGCTCTGTTAGTTCTCTAAATTCCCTTTTAGCTCTACGCAGATCACAGGGAGGCCTTCCTGCCGCCACCTCATCTAAGGATTATCATGGGTATGCACTGGCCAAGGCACACATACCAGCCACATCATTCTCAATTCAGTTTCATTTTCTTTAAAAACCACTCTTCAAGTACCACAATGCCTTTTTTAAAAGGTGATATTCATTTTTGAATTTTAGTTTTCTTTTATTTAAGCTTGCTTCACTGTTCATTTCTTTCCCTCCCCTAGCATGTGAAATCACCTTGTTAATTCCTCCAGAGCAAAAATCCTGTCTGACACAGTATACAAGCCCCAACCACTAAGTGGTGGCTAAATAAATGCTTATAAAACAAATCCATGGCTAAGAAGCCAATTAGTTAACTCCACATCTCTATGAAAATCTGAAAGATAAGTCCTCTTAGCTATGCTCCACTTAAAGGGGTGGGAGGTAATCAGCTAGCTTCCCGAATTCCCTTAAGAAAGATTCTTCGACCTGGAGTACGGGGAGTCAGCACACTTGAGGAAATAATGGGGGAAATGAAGAGCAAAGACCAACCTGAACTTTACATATCTTGCTCTCATTACCCAATCCCCAAACCACAGGAGTATAAAACAAAAATGACCCTTTCATGTAAAGATGTTGCAATACTAACTTTACTGAGGCTATTACCACAGTTCACTGGGGCACTCTCATCCAGGTGTAGGTCTAATGTTTTTTCCACCATAAAAACCAATTTTGATAGTTCTTGAAAATAAAACCAATTTTCGCTTCTTAAAATATAAACTGCTCTCAGTTTCTACATTTAGCATCTGAAAAGTACAAATTCATTCCTTTCTAGAATGCAACTTCAAAGGAAAAAGGGGCTCACTCATCCTCCACAGCTGCATCCACTGTGCCTAAAACATGTGGGTGACAATAAATATTTGTTGAAAGAAAGAATACACATATATTTCAATTGACATAATAAAGGGGCTGCATTTAAGCACCTGGGGGAACTCTGAAAGGGAGGTAAAACAACAAGTACTAGCTGAAGTACCTCACTGCTTACTCTTAAAAGAGCAAAGAAAATTAAAAAACTGAAATACAGAGCCTGCCTCTGTTTTGTACTCTCAAACTCTGCTACAGCTGCCTGGGCAATGCCAGTGAGCAGATGCTCTATTCTTTATTCTTTAATGGGAAACAACTGCTCTCCAAGGTTGCAAGCAAAGAATGCACAGACACATATTCCTAGTGTCCAGGTTTGTACTATCCAACAGGGCAGCCACAACATGTGTCATTCAGGCCCCTGAAATGTGGTCAGTGTGAAATGAGATGTCCTGGAGAGGTAATAAATGAACCAGATTTGTGAGCATTAGCAACATTTATTTCTGCTTCATTGACTATGCCAAAGCCTTTGACTGTGTGGATCACAATTAACTGTGGAAAATTCTTAAAGAGATGGGAATACCAGACCATCCGACCTGCCTCTTGGGAAACCTGTATGCAGGTCAGGAAGCAACAGTTAGAACTGGACATGGAAAAACAGACTGGTTCCAGATAGGAAAAGGAGTACGTCAAGGCTGTATATTGTCACCATGCTTATTTAACTTTTATGCAGAGTACATCATGAGAAACGCTGGGCTGGAAGAAGCACAAGCTGGAATCAAGATTGCCGGGAGAAATACCAATAACCTCAGATATGCAGATGATACCACGCTTATGGCAGAAAGTGAAGAAGAACTAAAGAGCTTCTTGATGAAATTGAAAGAGGAGAATGAAAAAGCTGGCTTAAAGCTCAACATTCAGAAAATCATGGCATCTGGTCCCATCACTTCATGGCAAATAGATGGGGAAACAGTGGAAATAGTGACTAACTTTATTTTGGGGGGCTCCAAAATCACTGCAGATGGTGACTGCAGCCATGAAATTAAAAGACGCTTACTCCTTGGAAGGAAAGTTATGACCAACCTCAACAGCATATTAAAAGGCAGAGACATTACTTTGTCAACAAAGGTCCGTCTAGTCAAGGCTATGGTTTTTCCAGTGGTCAGGTATGGATGTGAGAGTTGGACTATAAAGAAGGCTGAGTGCCAAAGAACTGATGCTTTTGAACTGTGGTGGTGGAGAAGACTCTTGAAGGTCCCTTGGACTGCAAGGAGATCCAACCAGTCCATCCTAAAGGAGATCAGTCCTGGGTGTTCATTGGAAGGACTGATGTTGAAGCTGAAACTCCAATACTTTGGCCACCTGATGTGAAGAGCTGACTTACTGGAAAAGACCCTGATGCTGGGAAAGACTCAGGGCAGGAGGAGAAGGGGATGAGGATGAGATGGTTGGATGGCATCACCGACTCAGTGGACATGGATTTGGGTGGGCTCTGGGAGTTGGTGATGGACAGGGAGGCCTGGCGTGCTATGGTTCTTGGGGTCGCAAAGAGTTGGACATGACTGAGCGACTGAACTGAACTGACCTAAGCACAAGAAAAGAATATAAAATAACCCCTTGAAAACTGTTTTATATTAATTACATTTTGAAACGATAGTATTTTGGATATACTGGAGTAAACAAAATATATTATTAAAATTTGTTTCACCTATTTATTTTTACCTTTACTAAGGTGACTCAGAAAATTTAACAATATTTGTGTGGCTCACATTTCTAATGGATGGTGCTTATCCAAACCGACAGACAACAAGAGAGTCTACATGGCACTAAAGGAATGTTCACTGAAAAACAGCAAAGTCTGAGTCCTCATTTCTCAATCCATAACTAGGGAAACGAACTAGATTTTCTACCATGTACTAGTGTGCCGTCTCCCTTATTGTTGTTGTTTAGCTGGTTAAGTTGTGTCTGACTTTTGTGCAACCCCACAGACTATAGCCTGCCAGGCTCCTCTGTCCATGGGATCTCCTAGGCAAGAATACTGGAATGAACTGACATTTCCTACTCCAGGGCATCTTCCGAATCCAGGAACCAAACCCACTTCTCCTGTGTCTCCTGCACTGGCAGGTGGATTGTTTACCACTCAGACACCAGGGAAGCTCCATGCAGTCTCCCTTAAAGCCTCCCTTAAAGGCTCTAAATAGCTTTGGGAGGTAAACATATTAGCCTTGATTTACAGACAAACAAAATGAGGCACAGAAAAGAAAAAGTTTTACGCAAAGTTATAGAGCTGATAAATCAAAGGGCAAAACATTGAACCAAAGTCAGCAGGATTTCAAAATGCACATTCTTCCCTTTCTCTCCTCCAGTCACTAAGAGGGAACTTTCTCCTTGTTCTCAGAGGCTTAAAGAAGGATGCCAACTGTCTTTCCTGACTCATCCTGCAACAAGCTTCTCTTTGACACTTTATACCCTTCAACCAATTTTCTCACAGCCACTAAACCACAGATAAGAGAACTAGGTGAAATGGTGGCTGAGAAACATGGAAAAATTACTATAGAGTGGTACCACATACCCTTCCGTCTCATGTAGAAGAATAAAGCTTTCTTAATTGGGCATTTTGCCCTTACAGCTCAAAGTTCTCCACTGTACCTGTCACTGTTACTATAACCTGCAACTGAGAAATTTAACTAGTGGGAAACCACTACCTGTGAATTCACTAATTTGGCCAAGCATATTTCACCCATTATGAATTAGCTTACTTAGTCTCTTAGCAGCCTCGAGAGCTTCATTGGCAGTGTCTGCAACAAAGAATCTTTGAACTTTCACTCCGTTGTCAGACATTAATTTCTTACTCTGGTATTCCTGCAGGTTCAGCCATCTTCTGGAGGTTAATTGAACCACCTAGAGAAATTGGGGAAGAGAGATAAGACGACTTAAAACAGAAAGAAAAGTAACAGTCAACAGGTAGGGCCAGTCTTATAGGTACCTCAAACATCAATTAGCAACAGAAATCTTAGAGGCAAAAAAATATATATATATATATATATAATGAATTCTCCATGCTTAATTGTTTTTCTAATCAAAACTGTTAAGAACAACTGCACATACACCCAAATGAATAAGGTCTAAATTTAGTTAATAGGGGGGCTTCAGTCGTAGCTCAGTCAAGGCCAATTTCCTAATTTTGATATTGGAGTTAAATGATGTATGATGTCAACACCAGGGGACCCTGGGTGATGAGGACATGGGACTGCTGCACTAGTTGGCAGCTCCCTGTGAGTCTGTAAGGATTTCAATAAAAAATTACTTTTAAAACTGTTAAGGACTCTGTTGTACAGCATATGCTTTCCCCTGTCTCCACTCCAAACAAATAAAGTTCACAGCGTTACTTAAATAACTGTATATACATCACTAAACATTAAGGTAACTCAGGAAATTTGTTTTAACTCTTTGAGGTCAATGGGCCACAGACTAATCCATTTCTTTATTGTGGTTTTTAATGGATTCCATTACGTGTTTAATGAGATTATCTCCAACTCACCAAAGTTGAGTATAGTAACCTGAAATAGTCACCATTAATTAAGTTACTAATTCCTAAAAACTGCAATTTGTATATTAAAGTAACTGCTTAAGAATCATGTGAAAGTGGTCTTCCACTATGCATTGATCAGTAAGCTTTCATTTGTACTGAAAGAAATGATCAAAGGATAGCATGACATGAAAAAACTCTTCGCATTCTATCCAATAAGATCAATAACATTATCTATTAAATTCATGTAACTGAAGTGAAAGTTGAAGTCACTCAGTCGTGTCTGACTCTTCGCAACCCCATGGGCTGTACAGTCCTTGGAATTTTCCAGGCCAGAATACTGGAGTGGGTAGCCTTTCCCTTCTCCAAGGGATCTTCCCAAACCAGAGAAAGAACCCAGGTCTCCCACATTGCAGGCAGATTCTTTACCAGCTGAGCCACAAGGGAAACCCAAGAACACTGGCATGGGTAGCCTATCCCTTCTCAAGTGGATCTTCCCAATCCAGGAATTGAACCAGGGTCTCCTGCATTGCAGGCGGATTCTTTACCAACTGAGCTATCAAGGAAGCCCATTGAATTCATAAGCCTTGTTTTTAAAAGAAAAGAAAAAATAAACATACTTAGTTTCATTTCTATCCATGGGCTATGATACAAAGGAAACACTGTTAACAGGAGGTAAGATAACAATGCCATTAATACACAAACCAACCAAAAAAATCAATCACACAGCTGGATCACAAGACTGGTCGTGGAAGATCACCTGACACACTTCCTAGAAACTTCAGGCAAGGGCCTCGGTGAGTGACTGAGCAATATCACACAGACCATAAACTGAGGTCCACAGGGCTTTACCACGTGGAGCCATTAGCTTTCAAGACCTCTAATGTGTCCTTAAAACGGCATGTTGTTCTGGCATCTCCAAGCTACAATACACTCATGAAGCTCTTCTGGACGGGAGGCATTCCAAAAAGGCTCCAGAACCTTACAGCAAGGCTGGGTTCTACTCAACGGCAGAGCGTGTCTTCAACTTCTTTGCATCTGTATGAAGCATGTGATGGTGGTTGGCATACAGAAGAAACTGAAAAACTACCAGTAAGATAGCCAAATGAATAAATTCTGCCTTTTGTCTTTTTGTGCCCTGATACAGATAATTTTCATTTCCAGAAACTGACTTGCTCTAAAAAAAGTAAAACTCCTTCAGATCTAAAATAAGCATAACATAATTTATACACACTTGTAAAAAATTCACATTTCAACATGATCAAGCCTCAAGCTGTCTCTTTGTTCCAACCTTATAAATATTGGTAATGATGTTATTAAAACTGAAGTTGCCTGCACTTCTTCTTTAGAAACAGAAAATGCTAAGATGAAAATAAACTGCTAGACATAATGCTCACATTTACTGTGTATAATTTGTTAATTACATATAATTTGTTAATCTTACTTCTGAATTTTTAAATCTTGATGAAACATTAGTAATTTGAAAAACACAATTCAAAAATTAATGTACTTGTTGACTTAGCAGTCTTAACAGCACCTCATGTAACATGACAAAAAAAAAAAAATTCAAGCTTAAAGCATTTAGTAAAAGTCCCCTAAAGAAAGAAACGACTGAATATTAGTAATGTGCCATATTCTGGGACCACTTTTAAAAGGCAAATTAGGGAAGGGTCAATACATTAAGTCTAAGTTGACATACCAATTTAAAGCCATTAACAAAAGAAGAAAAAAAATACTGTTTGAAAAGAACGTTTGAGAGAGACTAAAAACAGCCACAGTGTGGTTGTGGTCAATTTCTTTTCATCAGAACATTCGCTGTATTAATTTTAGATATGTTAATGCAATCTGCTGCAAACTAATTGCAATTGATCCAGAGACCAGCTTCATAGACATATAATACATATTGACTGTTTCTGCATTGACTCAAAATGAAAAGCTGCTTGGCTCTTAAATTGAAAACGAACAGTGAACATAGTTCTGAAGCCACTGCTGATATTCAAGCCATCACTTCACAAAGTGATCATCTTACAGAATGACGACCTGTATCTGTCAGCTCTAAACTAGGGCCCCTGTCTTGCTCTAAAACTTCATTAACTCAACTTCATTAAGAATCTGTGATATGTCTAGAGACAAACAAGTTAAGTCTACTTTAGCATTTTCATGAGAAGAAAAAAGAAGAGAAACACTTTCTAAGTAGAAGGATTTTGTAAAGAATGCTGGAAATGTAATCAACTGCTAAATAATAACAATAATAATAATAATGGTTCTACCTATTATTGACTGAGCATGTTCTATGGGTTAGGCATTATAAGTATTCATATTATCTAATGGCCAAAAAATCATGAAAAGTCAAGTATTATTATCTATCTCTGTACTTACCATTAATGCTAACTAACAAATATTCCAAACTGTCCTTCTACCAGGCACTTCCTTGCCTTAGCCGAAGTCAGGTGAGGCCATGCAACTAGTTCCAGGTAATAAGGCATGAGAACATACGGTACATGACACATCGGGTCCAGCATCTGATTGTCAACCCTTCTACCCATCCAGGCTCTCTCTCATGACCTGGAGATTGTCAGTATTCAAGATGGTAGCTGATCTATGAGCTAGGGGTTAGAGAAAGGACTGACCATCCCCAGGTGGATCACAATCAATGTGCAGTGAAAAATATACCTTTGTGGACTTTTAGCCATTGACATTTAGCTATCTTCTGTTGCTGCAGAATTTAGCCCATCTATAGCACCTAATTTTTCCTAATAAAAACCGTCTTACCAGTTAGGAAACCCAGGCTGCAGGGTTGACCACTGCTCCAATATGACTATAACACAGATGACTATAACACAGCAAAGCTCCTCCGATCAATGGCACTGACTGACTATATAATACTATTGATGCCCTGTGACTATATTCTGGCCCCACATTCCCAGAAGCCTCTTGGTAATAAAGACTGAGATTGGTATGAGCAGGATCATATTCCTGTCTTCAAAAAGCCAAAAATCTACCAGAAATAAGATCCTCAGGAAATGCTGGCACAGTGCATGTAAGGAAAAATGTAGCTGCTCCAGGTTTTGGGAGTAAGGGAAGAGAAGGTATGAGTGGATGCTGACCGAAGACTCTAAAATGGTGTAAGTAGTTTATTCTGTCTCCTAACAGGAATGACCTGTTAAAACCCTATACTATCATCTTCACTGAAGAAGTCAAGAATCTCCCAGGGAATCTATGAACTCTGGAATGTAACAGAAGAGAGTTTAAAGATCATGTGACCCCGTGCCTTTTAGTTGTTTCTGCCTGCTTGCTTTCACATTTGCCTGCTGGCCTTTAAATCACTTCCTGTGCTCTTTGCAACTGTGTCTGTGCGCACACTCAATCATGTCCAACTCTCTGCAATCCCATGGACTGCAGCCCAATAGTTTCCTTTGTCCATGAAATTTAAAAGGCAAGAACGCTAGACTGGGTTGCCATTTCTTTCTCCAGTGGATCTTTCCAACCGAGGGATCGAACCTGTGTCTCCTGCATTGGCAGGTGGATTCCTCACCATTGAGCCACTAGAGAAGCCACTAGAGTCAGCCTCCTCATTTTGTATTCAAAAACTTGAGATCTAAAGATAGGAAGCAATGTGCCCAGAGACCCTACTGTGAAAGGGACTAACTTCAGTGTTCTTTCCTTCTTTCATACAGATTTTGGCAACGTGACCACATCAGGGACAGCATCATATTCTCAAAACAGCTGGAGTAGGTGGGCACCTGGGTTTGGTTTCCTTCCGGATTTCTGTTACTCCCTTCCCTTCCACATTTCTTTGACAAAGCAAGCATTTCTAAGCTTGGAGGGGAAAGGGAAAATACAACTTAAAAGAAAAACACCACATAAAGATTTAACGGCCTATGGGAATAAGGGAGCAGAGGCAGAAGAAAAAGAATGAAAAATGAGGGAAAGGACAAAGAGAACCAAGAGATAAAAAGACAATGACTAAGCAGGCAAAAATTCATGAGAAAACTCAAAGCACATAATTAGACAGACAGAAGAAGAAAAAAAAAATGACACGACAAAGAAAGCATCCTTCCCCGTGGTTTTAAAATTAGAGGTGTAGAGACTACTGAAATAACACCATGGGAGGAAAAAAAAACAATAAAGGGGGTATAGAAAGAAATGTCACTGAGCTAGGTGCCCCCATCCTCAAAGAGAGAACACACGAGCCACACCTGCCCACCGGCTCTCCACACGCCCTGTCTTTCTTCAGCCTGACCATCCATGGTCCTGCTTCACTCAGGAAGGCAGCACAACAGAGAGTGAGAAAAAGCCGAAAACTCACTACTAACCAGGAAAATAGAACTTACAACAAAAATGAGAAGCCATTTTGCCAAAAGTAACAAAGATGCCATTTGATAGGGGAAAACAATGAAGGTCTGATAATGTCACTGGTGATCAAACACCAGAGAGACCAACTCCAAAAACAATGCTGACAGCACTGATGGCAGTAACCAAAACACCCACAATCTCTGAACTGGGAAGTCTACTTCTTGAGTGTTTAAACTAGCAGAATACTCACATGTGTACCTGAGATACATACAAGGCTCTTCTGTGTAGCGGTGTACATAATAAAGAGTTTAGTTGAAAGTGATCTAAATGCTCATCCAATAGGAGACTAGTTGATTAAACCACAATATATTCAAGCTATATGAAGCACTGAATACTCCTGTGGCAACACACTACCACCATATCCATGTGCTCCCTCCATTCTCAGCTCTCTTATAGCTACTGTGCCAAAACTCTGCAGCTCAAATAAAGATTTAACCTAATCTATAACTTAAAACAAACAAAAAATTTATTATTTGTGGAATGAAAATCAATTTACTCAAAAACACTGAGAGGAAGTCATTAAACCTAGGCTTTAACCCAAATGCATAACCTCAAGTCTATTAACTTGCCTAGACAATGAAGGGTTTGCTCGCTTACTTAAATGTAGTGAGGTTTCTTCCATTGAGGTGTGAAACTGGGGTGGGAGAGCAAAGGCTTGCTTTCTCTGTGACACAGAACTACCACCTCTAACACGAACGCCTGCTATTAGGCAGGAAGAGGCTCTTAAACCTCATTTTGAGCTCTCACAAGCATTGACAAGAGTAGAATACAAACAAGGAATTAGCTGTAAACTCGAAAGAAAATATATTTCCCTTTCATTACAGGCAAGGACGGCAGATGCTCAGTGGGCTATAGCAGGCCAAGAGTTGGTATCGTTTGCTATATTTTTGTTTTTGCCAATGTTATTCTGTATGCAAATTAGGACCCATAAATCTACCTTAGTCACGTCACCTAGCAAATACTAGGATTCAAATAAACATGTTGGTGCAAATGAAAAGACAGATATAACTTGATGTGTCTCAGTATGAGTACCATAAAGAAAAAGGTCTGCTTGCTTAAAACTGACTCTGATGAAGTAGCCACTTCACTGATGCCCTGGAAAAGAGATGAAGTGGAATCCTGTTTATAAATAATATAATCATAACAATAATAGTAATAGCACTTTTCTATTTAGCCCTTTATGTGATAATGCCAGCAGGTCAACTCCTGCTTCACAAAGAAAACATGCTAAAGAAACAGATAAAGAAGAGCAGCATCATGATTTGAAGCCTAAGCCTATGGAAAGGAAAGAATAATGTCAGAAGAAAGAGCAGGAAAGTGAGTACCAAGACTGTTATATTTACTGTGTGTTCAAGCTAAAGTGTGGGGCCTTTGTGTCGGTAACCTTTGAAAATATAGCATCCTTTCTGTCCAGAACTGGCCACGTGCCATTCATGTTATTCCCATTTTGCACACTGTAAGGAAGTTAATTAACCAATTAATGAGTCCCTAAACTCTAACAGGGGTACAGAGGAAAGCCACCTCTATGGATGAGAGAAATGGCAGCTGAAATGAGGTTCCTCATTTACAAGGGAGAAAATGAACAGGCCCATCCTTATAGGTGGCTGTAGGGACTAAATACAAATCAATTAGAATAATGTCCAGTGTATCATAAGCACCAAAAAGAGGTTAGCTATGATTATTTAATGTAG
Source organism: Dama dama (assembly GCF_033118175.1). Classification (NCBI taxonomy): domain Eukaryota; kingdom Metazoa; phylum Chordata; class Mammalia; order Artiodactyla; family Cervidae; genus Dama; species Dama dama. The sequence continues at coordinate 38,671,191 of NC_083704.1, read as the reverse complement.
CAAAACAAATCAGGAGAACAGGGTGACAAGGAGACAGTGAGGACTCATTAGAATAAAAACAGTAGGTGATCATGTAAACAATAAGATGAGGAACGTATGTGCCTGAAGCAGGGTCCTAGAGCACCAACACCCCATTGTGTGTGTGGAGGATTGCTTCTGGCGGGAGGAGGAGATTACCAGTTAAAGGGGAATGGACATCAGGTGGGCTCTTTAGTTACCACGGAAACCAGAGAGGGGCATGCTCCTTACTACCCCTTTGATAAGAACAATCAATAGCTGGGACATGGGGCAAGTTCACAGGAAGGTCAGTCGAGTGAGTAGGGTGTAGGTGAAGCAGGCACTGGTCGGACAGTGGATGGACAGAAAGCAAGCGATCAGCCATCTTGAGTGGCCTGGCCATACAGTGATCAAGAGAAGTAATACATGAATTCTTCTTTACAATAAACTATTAGATGAGGATCAGACTAGGAGCCTGAGGCTATTCATGCCTCACTTACAATGCATCTCTGATAGTACATCTTCTCTAAGGCCCACAGTATGGGGGGCAGCAACTGTTACAAAAATAAAATAATCTGTCCTACCAGGAAAGAACTGAAAGCTGCCCTTTCAGACTCTCCAGATACTGGATCATAGCCGGTTGCTATTTAGATTTAATTCTTCTTTGAGTACCTCGGCAAAGTCTTCTATTTTAAGACTACACCAAATACTAGCTGGCAATTGTTAAGTGCCACGAAGCTGCAGAAACTGTATTAGTTACTAGAAAAGTACTTTGTCAATTAATTCTCACAACCACTCTACAAGGAAACAAACTAGCAGAAGCCCATTTTATACATGAGCAAGTAAGGGCTCAGGGAAGCTAAGTGGTTACAGGCAGAGCTGCATTCCAGTCCAGGATTGTGTGTGCCAGACTCCAGAGCCTGTGCTCTTCAGTTAGGCAGAAATCCTGAATGGACTCCTAGCCCACAAAAGTGGGTCCTGGGCAGTGAAATAAACTGGGGCGAGAGGAGAAGTGGGAGGTTCTGTTTTGTGGATTTCACTGTAGGACAGTACTGAGCTGAACTGGAAAGGAGGTTCAAGGGAAAAATGAGAAGCTCTGAATAAGAGAGGTTCCTGAATGGATTTCACTAAGTCAAAAGAATTAAGATGCTCAAAGATAACTGCTTCATTCTTTTTATCCTAGGTTCAGCAGAAAAGCAGCACTTTTTTTAAGGAGCAAAGAAATGTAAAACTCTTTGTAGTAAGGACAGATGCCCAAAGGAGGCTTCACTCCATAACTCCACACTGCTGCTCTGCCAGCAGCAAGAAAGAAAGGGAAAGAAAAAAATACAACCTCCAAAAAATTAGCATATTAACACAACAGCAGAAACAAATGTATAAAAGGCTCTAAAAATCCTGAGAAACAGTGTTTCAAAGTGCCTGCCTGTTCCCTGGTGAAGAGTATGCCAGCTTGATTATGTTTTGAAGGAAAATCACCTTAAGTTTACACGTGAACAGAAGTGGGCAAGATTTATTTATATAGAGAAAGAAAACAAATTAGGTAGCATAAATATATGCGTGCATTTTAACTACTACCAACGAATTAGGCAGAAGCTATACCTTGTTCATTCATTCAACAGTTTTCCCCTGGACTTTACAATGTGGCGGCCACTATGCTTGGCAACCAAGATCAACAGTACAGGCGTGTTTTTTCCCATCACAGAGTTTCCATCCTAAGAGAGGAAGCAAGGAAGAAAGACGTGAGCACATAAATGAAAAGTATAATTACAAAGAAGCTTATGAAGGAAGTAAAATATGCATAATGAATGATGGAGGCCAACTGCAGATTGAGCAGTCACCTCTGAGGAAATGTCATCCAGGCAAAAAGCTGAAGTCAGAAAGCAGGGAGACGTGTGAAGTAACCACGAATAACTCAAGCAGACCGATCTGCCGCAGGAAAGGCTCCGTGTGACCAGAGCAAGGGGGATCCTCAAAGGGATGCGGGTGGGACGGTGAGCAGGGACCAGGCCACGCAGGTGCTTTGCAGCTACAGAGAGGAGTTGAAGTTTTTTTCACTCACAGTGAGGATGAGAAGATCAAACTCACATTTTAGAAAAGTCGCTGTGTCTTCTGTTTAACAGAACGAAACCAATTAAGAGAGCAATATTAAACCAGAATAGAGCCTGCAACCTTTTTCTGTAAATAGTCAAATGATAAATGTTATAGGCTTTGAGGCTACATAGTCTCAGTTGCAACTATTTAACTCTGCTTTTATAGCACAAGCACGCTTAGATAATACATAAATAAATGGGCAGGACTGTGTTCCAATAAATCTTTATTTACAAAAACGATGTGGCTAGCAGCCCACAGTTTGTAGACTCCTCAACTAGACCACAGAGAAGGTGGTGGAGATGGAAACAGAAATAGACGGCAGAATTTGGTAATTAAGCAAAGCTTCCTCATGGATCAGATGTGGGGAATAAAGTAAAAAGAAATCTAGTATTAGACACACACATGCACCCAACACACACACACTTTACAAGGTTCATTCATTAAGCCTGGTGAGTTTTATGTACCTGCTAGTTATAAAAAAGCATTTCTTTAGAAACAATCTTAACTTTGGACTTTTTTGCCTAAACTGGCCTTTGCATTACACTTAATTATTGACACTTCTGTACATAATTTCACAACATCAGAGCTGCTGGGTCTTTGATCTTATAACCTTCTTCCATTATTTAATATAGATCCCAGTGGGCAACAAGCAAACGGCCCTCCTATAGCACTCTCCTGCTACAGTGGCCCATCTGCAGCTTCTCTCCAAGGAGAAAACAGAAGCCCTCCCTTGATTAAAGAGATAGCAAGCAGAAATAGTAAAATAAATAAATAAATAAATAAATAAACAAAGAAGAAATAAAACCTAAGGATTAATAAAATGTGGCATATCCAATGGAATTTCTTTAAATGTTTCGAATGAATAAGCCAGCTCTTGAAATAGATCAACACAAACAAATTTTCAAAGCAAAACAGAGAGAGGAAAAGAAAGCAAGTGACAGACAAGAGGGGGACACATAAGACTGCATACTTAAACAGGAAAAACAATAATATTAAACAATTTTACGGAGATAAAGGGGGTTCAGAGCATGCTACCCCAAAATATGCCATTCAGGCACAAGGATTATTCTGAGCTAAATGTAAACAAAAAGAAACAGATGCAAGAAAAACTCTGCTCTCAACTTCCTCTCTCCCCCCTCCTCCCTGTCCCTGACACACACATGCACAAACAAGGAAGGACAGGATGATTCTTCTTTCAATTTTTTTTTATTTTATATGAAGTACAGCCAACTAACAACGTTGTGATAGTTTCAGGGGGACAGCAAAAGTCTTCCATATACTTGTATCCATCCTCCCCCAAACTCCCCTCCCAAGAGTACAATGATTCTTAATCACGGGAGATAAATCTAGACTCACCACAGAAACAGCACCAGAGGGATCAACTCAAGGAACCTACTAACTAGTCCTTACCTTCCATCAGTATCCCCCATCTATTTAACCTCCCACAATTTGCTCCCCCTAGAAGTCCTTTTCCTTCATCCTATCACTCCCCTACAAATTTATTGTTCTGTTAAGATGCCATAAAAGCCTGAGTTCTGATCACCCCCTTAAGTTACTCATCACTGAATGCTGCCATGTGTGTGCACACTGCACCTGTTAATAAAACTCTGTTTTTCTCTGTTTTTCCTCAGCCGAATTTGAAGGAACCCAGACAATGAACCTAAGATGGGTAGAAGAAAAGTTCTTCCCTCTGCAACAATGTGAGTTAACATATCAAATCAATTTAAAAAATGACACGCCAAGTTTAGAACAGTGACTAGGTTACACAGTCAGAGAGAGACATGAGTTTGGGAAAGGGGCACCAAGAGACTTTAACAGTATCAAGTACACTTTATGACCTTTATTTAAACATTGTGTGCGTATGTGCTCAATTGTGTCCAACTCTTTGCAACACTATGGACTGTAGCCCACCAGGTTCCTCTGTACACATAAATTTTCCTGGCAAGAATACTGGAGTGGGTTGCCACTTCCTTCTCCAGGGGATCTTCCTGACCCGGGGATCAAACCTGTGTCTCCTGCCTTGGAAGGCAGACTCTTTATCTCAGTGCCACCTGGGAAGCCCATTTAAACATTATCTGAGCAAATATAAAAAGAAAGCAGCATTTGAAACTTCTTCATATTGGACACACATATGACTTGATAATAATCATTACCCATTTTTGAAATAGTTATGTACTTAACACAATAAATGTAATAACTATGCCTAATTCCATGAATTAAGATGGATTTATTAATCAATAAAATACAAGACAGCAAGCCAAAAATAATCTTCATCAGGAGAAGTAAAAAGTCAGATCTAAAAGAAATCTGCGATCATGCAGTGCCAATAGCTCGCACTGTGCCTGAGTAACCGAGCTCTGGAGGACTTCCGACCCCTGCTGCCAAGCTGTCACAGCCTTGCCAAGCCAGCGTGAGGCATCCGCCGCGTGCTCAGGCCCTTCCAGCACACCGGCACTACAGCGGTGCAGAGCAGGTGCGCTCAGGGAGCAGGGAGGATGCGGCTTTTCATCCATGAACCGGCACAGGGCTGTGCCAGGTGGCTTGCTTTTATGTCAGGTTCACGTTCATAAAACTTGTGTCTCTGCTCACTTCTAGAGCATGAGTGAGTAACTCTACAAGTAATTTCCTGAAAATCAGGTTACTGTTTCACCTCATAAAAAGTGTGTGTGTTTGTGTGTGTGTGTGAGAGAGAGAGAGATACTTCGCTCATGCAAGTGAGTCTCTGTGGTAGTCTCTGTGGCTTTAGGGTTCCAAGAATAGTCTTCATGCAAAGTGCTCGCTGGAAAACAAATTCAGAACAGTGGAATAATATAACAGCCAGTGCTCAACTTTGTATTCTGGGGCCATTACTTGCTCAGCAATCCCAGCCAACCATTTTATACACTTACACATGCCACCAGAGGAGATTACATGTAATACTCAGAGAAGAGAAAATGTTAGATACTTTTCTTCAGCAATCTTGCCCAAAGGTGTGAGAAGCCTGCTTTCAAGAACTTCACCTCATATGAGCTTGTGACACTGAGTACGTAAAGCAGAGATATTAGTGAAGCAGAACACCAAACCTTCCAGGGTTGCTGGGAGGATATAAACACAGAAGGTCTATGAAGGTGTTTTGTTACATGTGTTCAGCATGGCCATTACCATGAGTCACATGTGTCAACTCAGTGCATCAGATTCAGCTCCCCAATAGAGCCCTGCCACCTTCCCCACTCCATTCCCTTCATTTCCCAATTTGTCAGCTCTCCTTAAATTACTCCCTGAAGTCCCTTCCAATAAATTCAGTTGAAAGCTTGCAAGGGGCCAACTTTATTTCAATCAACCCACTTGTGCTCCTTCTAACAATCTAATAGCACTTAACAGTTTAGGATACATTTGAGTTTAATGGGATTTACCTGATAGAAAGAGACTTCTCATGGCTTCTTTGTAGCAGCAGCTTTGAGTGGCCTAGCTAACTCAATCTCACAGGTTCGCCTGTCACCCTGGCATACTGAAGAAATGACTCGGAGAGTAGTAAATGATCGACCTTTGCTGGGGAAATTCCTGAGACCATCTGACATTTTGAAGGCTTGCTGTACAGAATGATAATTGGTATCTGCAAGGTTCCAAGTGCATTATTTGTGTTTAGAAGGAGACTTCATTCTTGTTGATGAATGAAATACTACTACTCTGGGGAGTGAGATCTTAGAACTGTCTATTAAGAAAGTTATCAACATATAGAGTGTCCCTTTCTTCATGTTTCCACTGTCAGAATTCCCACCTAGAGGAGAAATTACAGTCTCAAGTGTTAAATCTGACTGCCCAATATCCCATATAAATGTCCTACTTAGAAAAATAGACACCAGACCTTTTGATTCATATTAGTCATCTCTTCTCTTGCAATAATCTGAGTTTCTTTAGTCAGAGTTGGAAAGGCAGAGATTGCTAAATTTTACATATATCTGTATAAATAACCCACAGAAGTGAATCTTCAAGGCAAGTTTTCAGAAAATTAGATAACATGAAAATGAAACTTCAAAATAATTCCTGAAAAGAGAATTTATCCCACAGCATAGGATACATGACATTCACTTTGTTCCAGGAAACTTTTGAAAGAGATACGGTCATTCATTTGAAAAGTATGTCGTGATGACAGAAAAACCTGAAAAGCACACACAGACGAAAGGACCTGCAAAACAGACAATGTGACACTCAATATCTGAACAGCAAAGAAAATAATAGTCTAATCATTTTATATCCTCTTAAAATTGAAGGATTTGAAAGAACCTAAGAAATCTCAAGAAAATTTAATCCTAATTATTTTTCTTTTAAGAACCTAGAGTGAAATGTTACACAATATTACTACAAATAAACACCTGGTCCAAACTAAAAGTTAACAGAGAAAATGAGAAATAAAACTACAAAATATGATGTACTGTTTGGTAATGTTGTGATGAAGGGTTCAGGAGTTGACAGTGAGAAATGGGCTTAAAAGGGTGAAGCTGAAGATCTGGTGGTCCATCTTTGCCCTATCGTTCATTGGTAGATGACCTTTTACCTTCTTTACTTAAGTTAAATGAAATTATCAACTATTACAACCTTACAGGGCTGTAGAAAAAAAAAAAAGAATGTCTATGACATTTTTCAATCTGATCTGGGATCAAGAAACAACACAGAAAGGCAAGAAATGAGAAGATGGTGCTCCATTACTTTCCATGTGGCCAGATTCAGTCAGCATCCAATGGCTATCCCAAGATAAATAGCCTACATAACTCGCCCTTGGGATTTCGCTGGTGGTCCAGTGGCTAAGACTTCGAGCTCCCAATGCAGGAGGCCCAGGTTCAATCCTTGGTCTTGGAAGTAGATCCTATATACTGCAACTAAGACCCAGTACATGCCAATAAATAAATATCAAAAAAAGATAATAATAACTCCTTTCCCTTGTTGGCTGCCAAGCTCTTTTCTGGAGGACCTCCTCCTTTGTCTCTAGTGGAGGACACTCCCCTCATATCTGTGGATATCTGTGATTTCCACAGATCCTGCCATCTTTGAGGCACCTGACCTTCCCAAGGCAGAGGAAACACCCAAAGGAAATACTGCCAAAATGATGGCTGGAGAAGTGACCTACCACCTTGAGACCAAGTCCCCTCCCAAAAGCAATCTGACTAGTAAGCATCACCTACTCTACAAGGTTAGAATAAAAGCTAAGCAGAGTAGGGACACAGAAAGGAAGAACACAAGATTGGGCCAAAATGTCTAAACAAAACAGTCATAGCAGCACTGGAGAAAATAATAGTGAAGAAGGGAGTACACTTGGTAGACCAGAAGTTGAGAAAATTCCCTGAAGAATGTCAGGAAAATAGGAACTAGACTGAAATAGAATCCCACATCTAAAACAACTAGGACATGAACTGTACCAGAAGTGGAAGCAACTGATTATACTTTAAACTTGAAGGCTGGCACCCAGGGAGCTCAGGAGGGGCCCAGGCAACCATTAGGGTAACTTAACTGATGTCAGGCAGCACCAGACATGTGAGACAAAAAGTGGTGTTTTGGGGCACCTGGGCCCAAGGGCTGACACAGTGAGCCAGGTGCCCCCTGACACCTGAAAGACTGGTTACTGACACCTTCCAAGGGACCACATGCTTGGCCCCTCCCCCACAGTCACTGACAGCAGGATGCTGTAAGAACAAAGTCAGTAATAAACAGTGGAAGCCCACCAACATCATGAAAGAGAAACAAAGAAAAGAACTATTATCTGAGACAAAAAAGCTCATGTAGAACAAAGCACAAAACTGCGCCTTAAAAAATATAACACATCAGACATGTCACAGAATAATGTAGCAATTAAAAAATTTATCTAAAGATCTTGAAAATTTTTAACTGATCAGTGGAAAAATACAGGCAAGAAGAGATCCGTTGAAAGTAAAGGAAATATTTTCAGAAGATAAATTAGTGAACTAGAAACTGGAGGAGAGAAGTTCATGGTCAAATATCTACCAAATACACCATTTTACTTCATTACGTACAAATTCTCAACACACATTATCTTATTAAAGGTTCTGAGAAGTCCAATCATTTAAAAAAATATGCATATTTAGATATATTTCACAGTTTTCTCCAAACCGATTTTCACATGACATTTGCTTTAGATCCCATGGAACTAGTTATTCCCTTAAGAAATACCATAGATTGCAAACAAATTCAAGTACACAACTAACCATAATATCAGACGAAAGGAAACAGGAGCTGTTTACCTTTGTGTGAAAGTACATATTTGTTTTTTCGGGTATTTCCACTTATCCTATTGTTCTGCACAACCTCTTTGGGATTCAGTGCACAACGGGGGCCCACACTTCAGCCTTATCACTATGTGCCAGTTATTAACCTATTTTTCATCAGTTCTGAAACCTCCCGCCTAGGTGCCCACCACTCTGCTAACTGAAACCCTGCAAATCAACTTCTCCTTTGCCAGCCGGCTTCCTGTTACGTTCTGCCAATACATGGCACCACTGCAAGACGAGAAGCCTGGAGGATGGAGAAAGTATCTGCTCCTTTCAGTGTATGACATTCCTTCATGAGAGCTCCGAGTCACAGTTCTTCACCCTGGCAGTATCAGTTGGTTCCAAGAGCACCTGCTTTCAGTTTAAAAGGTTCTGCCTATATTCCTAGACTAGACTCAGAGCCATCGGAACCCAGCCAGGCAGTGCCTCTTCCTGAATGCTCTGGGTCCCAGCACTGCAGGATTCTTCCTCCCCATTTCCAAGTTCTTGGAGAGTTTATTCCAGGGGTGGTAGCTGCTTCCTACAGTTACAACCTCTGCTTTAGTCAGGGTTCTCTTTTTGTCCCTGCAGTCCTCCTGTTAGGGGAAGCACACTGATTGAAACTGCCCACCCTGGCCAGGCACCACAGTAACCATTTGCATGGAACTGTTTTACGACAGGAGGTCCTGTAAGGAACAGGGAACTAATAAGCCTCCACCAACCAGCAGAGCTTGGGAAAGGTCAAAAGGAGACACCACCTGTCTGACCGCCTCCCAGAATCCTTCTCTCTGGTGTCCATCTTGGCTGAACAAGGCGTGCACCACCAGGAAGGACTCTGAGTCAGAATGATTGGCTAAGGACAACCCGGAAACTAATCCCATCACCATAAAACCCGAGACTGCAAGCCATGTGGCAGAGCTGTTCTCCTGGGTTCCCTTACCCTCTTGCTCTCCACCGAGGTGCCCTTTCCCAATAAAATCTCTTGCTTTGTCAGCAGATGTGTTTCCTCGGACAATTCATTTCCGAGTGTTAGACAAGAGCCCAGTTTCGGGCCCTGGAAGGGGTCCCCTTTCCTGCAACGCTCCCAACATTTCTTTAATCAACTTGCTACATTAAATTATTCTTGTTAAAATAACTAGTGCAGTTGACTGAACTCCAAATGAAAAAAGCAGGAATGGCAAGTATGAATACAGAGAAATTTAGACAATGTTGTTCCCGTTTGATGACTCCTTATCTGTGCTGCTGCTGCTGCTGCTGCTGCTGCTGCTGCTGCTAAGTCGCTTCAGTTGTGGCTGACTCTGTGCGACCCCATAGACGGTAGCCCACCAGGCTCCCCCATCCCTGGGATTCTCCAGGCAAGAACACTGGAGTGGGCTGCCATTTCCTTCTCCGTATCTGTAACTAATATTATATGTTTATAGAGCTAGAATGTCAAGTCCATCAGGCCCAAACTTGTTTGTTCACAGATGAATGCCCAGTGCTTAGAACACTGTATGGTACACAGCAAGTACTCAATTCAGTTTTTTATGGAATGAACGCCATGTATGAACATTCAAGATGGACAAAGGTATATCAACTCCCAAAATCTCTCAGGAGGACCCTGATACATAGTTGGAAGCAATATTTTGACAAGGTGTTTGGGGTGAACTTTCTTGTTTATATATTGTCTGTGACTGCTTTCTCACTACAGCTGCAGAGTTGAGTAGCCACAACAGAGACTACACGGCTACAAAGCTTAAAATACCTACTATGTGGTCTTTGAAGAAACAACTTGATGACTCCTGTCCGCAATATGAGATGGGGACAGGTTACTTGAGAGTCCAGAGAAGGAAACTGCATCCTCATACCCTCCTTCATCAGCACTGGGAGTCCCACAGGAGAGTTTTTTCACCTCACTAGCTAAGTGAAAACATACAAGAGGCTTTCCGGGCAGATACAGTAAGAAACTACTTCATTAAGTCAAGTCAAGCTATAGATTTTGATAAGTCTCTGACTGAGAGACTCTCTGACTGGGCATCAGAAACATCTTGCTAGCCCAAATGTCCTTTCTCACCAGTCCAGATCACGGGAGAAGAGGTCAATTTGTAGAGGGACAGGGCAAAAGAAAAGGGACGGGAATTCTGGGTATGCTGTTTTATTTCCCAATTGAGAAAATGCAAAACAGCCAGGAATTAACTCAGCATGTGATTCCATTACAGGGAATAAGATGAAAATTCTCACCCAGGAGCTATCAAATCCAAGTTTTGAGCACATTTTCTGCAGAGTGCCACACATAGTCAATTTCCTTGAGAACAGTTCCTTCTCTAAAACTGCACAAGTAGAAGGAGTATAAGATGCTCCAGACTGTAAATCTCATTTTGCTAAGCTTTTCTACAGCAATTCCAGAGGTTCTCCTTCTCCTCCCACTAATATCATGTTATGATCAGAAAGTCTCAAGAGCAGACACTAATTTTCACAAATCCTTATCTGTATTAAGAACCGAAAGACTGTGTCCCATTATTGATGGAAAAAAAAGACTAACGATGAGCAGAGTTCCCTAGCCTCATCTCATCACTGGACAGCAGCAGATCCAGCAGCAGCACCAACTTTTTCTCCACAAAACGTGCCTAACTCAGCTTATTCAATAAACAACCTCTAAATAGTTTATTTACATTTATTGGTGTGGCTTATAAAGTGAACTTTATACATAGAATGCTACACCCCAAACTAGCAAGGGTGCTCTCTTCCGAGGAAAGGCACATGGTGTGGGATATTTTATTTTTATTATAACACCCAATGATTTTAATTCTGTACCAAAGGGATAAACTACTTTTTCAAATAAATAATTTTCTCCAGAAAACCTTTCCTGATTTCCTAAATCAGGATTCAGCAGACTACAGTCCATTGGACATATCTACCCACCAGCCAATTTTTGTAAATAAAGTTTTATTGGAATACAGCCACATCTATCCTTTTACATATTGTCAACACTGCTTTCACTTTACAGCTGATAAGAGTTGAGTGGTTCCAATCAAGAATGTAAGGAGCAGGAGTCTAAAATATTTACTATATGGTCCTTAAGAGAAAGTATTTGCTAACCTAAAATCTACATCAGCATTCCACTCCTAGCTTAATCTTTATCAATGAAGTCCATCATTTTCCCTCACAGCATCTCTCAAAGTACGACTGATGACTTATCTGTGTGATCTGTCAATGTCTGGGCATCCCAAGAAACTATGATGACCTCAAAGGCACATACCAGGCCTGATGGCTTCACCAATGAATCCCTTGTGACTGGTCAGTCCTGGTGTGTACAAAGCACTTTATAAGTATTGGCAGAGTGATAACAGTTTATTAGATGTAAAGACCAGAGATAAAATGATCTCAACCTAAAACTGGGGCCACCAAACTGCCTTCCTCGGAGACAACAATAGTTCTTGTGATGCTAAATTAGACAAGGTCAGGCACTTTCTGAGCTAAGCCATTTCCTTCTCCAAGCAGTTCAGTAGTCATGTTGTTAGACTGATCCAATTTTCAGTCTATAAGCCCACCAATTATCTCTAAGACTACAATGGTGAAAAGTTTCTTTCTACATTTTGCCATGTATTACCTACAAATGGCAATTCAAACAAACACAGACTCTACAGGGAAGATGTACCTCAGAGTACATTGATTTAACACCTACTATGGGTCAGGCATGCTTAGACACAGAGGAAGGTGATTAAAATCATGGATTTGCAAAGACCTGCTTTTGAGCCCTTGCCCTACCATGTTGAGGACCATGACCATTAACAAGAAGTGACCACAGAAGATAACTGTCCCAGTACATAAATTTAGAAACAGCAAGGTAGGAAGAGGCTTATCCCCAACTGCAGGTGAAAAACTGAAGAACGGAAGACTAGACATGTTTCCAAGGTCTCAAGAATTCTAACCAAATTTGTGGAGCTCATGAGCTTAATCACTATCCTGTCAGGTTATCATCTGTCATCAATGAGATCCTCCCCTTGAACTATGAATCATAGTGCCTAACACAAAGAAGACATTCAAAAAATGCTTTTACTATTATAACTATTATATTGCCATAAACATCAACAGTCAATAAAAGAATCTGTTTGGTACTCCATAGATGTAATGGATGTGTACAAAAATGCTTCATAATTCTTCACAAATACAAATTTGAGTTGTATGGTTTTGCTTTTCCACTGCTGTCATCCCTAGAACCCATAAGTGTAAAGAGATGAATGTACAGGTACCACATTCTTTAATTAATAAGCTTAAGCCAGACACCAAAAAGCAAGAACAAATTAGTAATGAAAAGTTAAATGTTTTTAAGGTTATTCAAAAGGACATGATTATGTTTTTCTGGTTGTTTTACAGGCTGATTCAGGTTAAAATTTCTCTAATTCCATGCGAGATGGAGTACTTACTACCAAGATGTATCCATTAAATATTTATTATATCAATATTCAAAAACACTGCAATACACTGCAATCAATTTCTGAAGTGAAGTCATTTACACAGAGGTCAAACCTTTAAAATACAGAAACAGCAAATGAATTTTGCATGTTTTCATAAAGCAAGTTCTAAACCAAAATCCATATGACTCCTTCACTGTATATTTGATTTCCTCATGTCCTATAACCTATGGAATAGTGTAAATCCCCAAGTATACATGAAATTAAGGACATGTTCCATAATGAGATGCCAGGAAAGCATTTAGTTGTAATAGTGAAAGTTGTAATCAGTATCAGTTAAAAAAACAATGCTTCCTATCAGTGTCAACAACTTTTCCTGGCAATAGTAAAGCCTAAACTTGTCTAGGGCTTCCCTGGTAGCTCAGTTAGTAAAGAAATCACCTGCAATGTGGGAGACCTGGGTTTGATCCCTGGGCTGGGAAGATTCACTGAAGGAGGGCATGGCAACCCACTCCAGTATTCTTGCCTGGAGAATCCCATGGACAGAGGAGCCTAGCGGGCTACAGGACATGGGGTGGTAAAGAGTTGGACACAACTGAGCAACTAAGCATGGCACAGCGCAAACCTGTCTAGGCAAATACACAAAAATAAGATGTCAATAGATGTTTAACGCTCTAGGTAGGATGGGAGGAGCCTTCAAAGGAAATGCTGTATAAATGCGGTTCTTACTCATTGCACTTCCCTTCCTTAAAGGATGGAATTCTCTCCAGTATCTACCTCACTTTGTCGATAACATCATCAAATATTTTAATATTTTTGTTTTCATATTTTGTCAAGAAGTTATCATTGTTTTACGTTTTATCAGTTAGTCTAATACTAGCTACTCCATTACTGGATGAAGTGTCTATTCTATAACCATGGTGTTCAGAAGAGGACAAAGTTTCAGACGTGGTCTGAACAATATGGAACAGAGAAGAAACCCCACATCTCCATCCTGGACATCCTCTATAAATTATGTAAGCCTTCTTTTGTATCCAGAGAGACCCTGAGTCATCTCATCAGTAAATTTTGGTGCTCAGTGTATAATTAAAAGCTCTTTGGTACATTTTTCAATTCTTGACTTCAGGACCACTACCATCATCAAGGTTCTGTAGGCCTGTGAGCAGATGTCAAAAACTCTAGCCTAAACAAAATGAACTATTATTTCTCTTAGTTTCTTCTCTTCTTTTCATTCTAACTGACTATACTCAATAATTTGCTCCTCAATACGAATAAAAATTTCAGTGGTATTTTAGTCACAAGAGTCAAAAAAAAGTTGCCTAGATAGAATCTAACTTTAAACTGAGACAGGCTAACTACTCGCTGGCTAATTATCCCTGTAACTAAATTAGGCTTCAATCTTTGGGTTAACACAAGTATTTCTTAATCTTATCCCTACCAACATCATGCCAGTGAACTTTACAGGACACAGTAGCAGAAAAATGGTATTTGTCACATCTGCTTTGCTCAGGAGTCTACTGGAACTCAGCCCAGATGATACCCACCTCCCAATTCAAACCAAACTTCTCTGAGAGTGTGTACATGTGTATATACCATACCAACCTATCTTCCTCTTCACTTGGTTCCTGGCTTTACCACTTTATAGATATATATCCAACTGCTGGGGCTTCCCTGGTAGTTCCATGGTGAAGAATCCACCTGACCATGCACGAGACATGTTTGATCCGTGGGTTGGGAAGATCCCCTGGAGAAGGAAATGGCAACCCACTCCAGTATTTTTGTCTAGGAAATTTCGTGGACAGATGGGCCTGGCAGCCTATAGTCCACGGGGTCATAAACAGTCAGACATGACTTAGCGACTAAACAACAATTCAACCTCTAAGCCTTTATTTACTCAACCATAAAACAGGAATAATAAAAAAGGATTACCAAGAGAATAAAATTAGTTACTATATAAAGTGCTTAGAACAGTGCCTGTTGTGTAATGAGAGCTCAGAAAATATTAGCTGTTACCACTTATTATTACTGTGATTTTTGTAATATAGGCAACACTGCTACCAACACCATGCTGAAAAGCCAACAAAGGCGGTAACCATGGCATTAGTACACATGGGGGCAACCTTCACAACACACCAGTAACTGTGCGGAAGAAGTGGGAACTGTGGCAGAACCATCATTCTTAAAAATCTCATAAACTCCTGCCTTGGATAGGCTTTGCACCAATTCGAAATATATTAGACCTCTTTCCTGCCTCTTAAGCCCAAAAACTGTGAACTGTGAACGAAGCATACAAAACTCAGACAGGCAACTGAGCAGTGGGAAAAGGAGCATATTTACATTGCGTGTATCAGACACAAGTTAAAAAAAAAAAAAGCTGAGTTCTCAGAGAAGAGTGATTCATTGGTGACACATATTCAGACTCAGACTACAAACTCTCTCTTGGCAGTTGCTCAAATCTTAGTTCAGTTCTTTTTCACTTTAGCTGGGCCACCTGCACTCAGCCTCCTACATGTATCCTTCAGGGGGAACCTTCTGATTTGGACAGTTTATGCACAGGATCCAGGACTCACCCCTTGTCTCTCTCCTATTCAGGATACCTCACCCCCAACTTTCTAGATGCTGTGGTTATCCCTAACTTTTTTCTCTGCTTCTTCAGAGCAGAAAGACTAGAGGTTTTCTATTGGGAGTTTTACATATCACTGTGACCTGCTATGTGGCTTCCCTGGTGGCTCAGATGGTAAAGAATCCACCAGCAATGAGGGAGGACCTGGGTTTGACCCCTGGATTGGGGTGACCTGTTATGAAGAAAAATCTTGGAAGTAAAAACTGGGAATATAGTATGCTTGTCCCTTCCAATTTCAACTCTCTTCTGGGATCCCCTTGCTTTTCTTCACTCTCCAGAACATTCGAGTTCTTTGTTTTTGCATTTTTTCCAGAATATATAGTCAGTTGCTATGGAAAGTTCAGTCTGTTAAGAGCTTTGTTTTTTGTTGTTCAGTCAGTTGCGTCCAACTCTTTGTGACCCCAGAGACTGCACCACACAAGACTTCCATATTCTTCACTATCTCCTGGAATTTGCTCAACTCATGTCTGTTGAGTTGATGTTGCCAGCCAACCATCTCATCCTCTGTTGCCCCCTTCTCCTCCTGCCCTTAATCTTTCCCAGCATCAGGGTCTTTTCCAATGAGTTGGCTCTTTGCATCAGGTGGCCAAAGCTAGGAGCTTACATGGCCATGCTATAAATAGAGACTGTCTGATACATATGCAGGAGGAATTCAAGCAGAGATAGTCTTTATGAGTTCATGTTATTAAAACAGGAAAGAGTCCTCATCTTAAGAAAGGAGTCACTTCTAAAAACAAACTCCAAAGAAGTGAACAAAGACTAGTCAAGGAGTAAGCCCGGTACTTTGTTCTGAGGTGCACACACTGATAAGTGGACGGCCTGAGTGATCTGTGTACACAAAGGAAGCAACGTAATACAGAGAGCTAACAGCAAAGGGAAAGATCGTCATCCAAATAGGGAGAAAAATGACACTGCGAGGCAGAAACTGAGGAAAAGAGAAAAAAAACCAATCAGCTGATAGAGCAACTTACTCAATAGGTCATAAAGAAGGATACACACATTTAGACCTAAGACAACCAATATTAGGACCAGGAATGGCAGAGGGCCTGCTAACTGGCCAAATGGAAATGTCTGCTTGGTATGCTATGTGAAAAAATTCCCAAGGGCTTTGTCTGGACCCACCAGAATAATGTCATGATTGATTACTGATGTTTGCCACAGGAAGAAAAGGGAAGCAATACAGTCACACGTATTCACAAGCCAAGATCAAGAATAAGGTTATGGAACTTGAGAAGAGTAAGATGGGACAGATTCGTCAACATCATCATTATTAATAACACTGAGTATCTTCAATATGCCCACATGATGCTTAGAGTAATTCAAATTTAAGTGAAATTAAAAAGGGATATCAGACAGGCTAAAATAAAAAAGTGCCTTGAATCTTAATAAGCCTACAGTACATGAACTGCCTCTAATTAGATTCAGGAATATGACTCCTTTTGAAACCAACCAAGAAAAAAACACTTATTCAGAAGATTTCAATGAAAAATTAATAACCACTTGGTTCCACTTTATCATGCACAGACCTCAATGGTAGATTTTAAAAAACGCAAGTACAGTCTGTCTTAGAGAAATTATACTCATGAGTCCTTCAAGAGCTAGGACATTTTAATCAATAAGGTGCAAGGGCAATTTACTGACTTACATAGTGAACAAAATACTTACTATTCAAAATGAGTGAAGTATACCACCGAATTGTTAAGGGTTTCTATAACCAATAATACTAAATTAACAAACAAAAAAGCAAGCAAAACCTGCGCTCCAACTTGGTTTTCAAGTTCTAGTTAACCAACTCTTTATCTGGATAATGGTTATTAGAAGTTATTTGGCCTTACATCTGCCCTTTTGAAGATGTGACTTGGCTGATATATAATTAATTAATGTAAATATAATTACAAAAGGGGAACATCAATGCCTCTGATTTCTGGTCCATCGAGCTTCCCCTCATGCCATTTTATGACTTGCTGTGCTGTGCTTAGTAGCTCAGATGTGTCCAACTCTGTGTGACCCCATGGACTGTAGCCCACCACGCTCCTCTGTCCACGGGGATTCTCCAGCCAAGAACACTAGAGTGGGTTGCCACTACCTTATCCAGGGGAGCTTCCCAACCCAGGGATTGAACCCAGGTCTCCCACATTGCAGGAGGATTCTTTACCGTCTGAGCCCCCAGGGAAGGCCAAGAATACTGGAGTGGGTAGCCTATCCCTTCTCCAGGGGAACTTCTGAGCTAGGAATCGAACCAGGGTCTCCTGCATAACAGGTGGATTCTTTAACAGCTGAGCTACCAGGGACGCTCTAAGACTGCTAAGGAGGAAAATTAAGCAGAGTAATTAAGAGTATAAGTCTCACAACTGAAAGAGTACCAGAAAAATGAGTAGTATGGAAACTGATCAGTATAAACAGTGAGATGAGGATTTTCTAGGGTATTGATAACCTTCTATTTTGGTCCAGGGAGTGATATTCACTTTATAATTACAAATTAAACTACACATATACTGTACAGATTTTTTTTCAGTATTTTATGCTATATTTCACAACTGTAAAAATCTTTAAATAAAAGTGTTTAAGTGTAAAAATCTTTTAAATAAAAGTGAATTCAAATCTAGACTCTTTACCATTTACACGTTGGGTGAATTTAGGCAAACTAACCCATCAAAGCTTCAGTTTCCTCTTTTGTAAAATAAGGATAATGGCAGATAATGATAATGATAGTACATACTTCATGATATTGCTGTGTCAAGTAGAAAACACAATTAGAGTGCTTAACCTGGCACTTAGTGGGCCCTATAAAGGCTGGGCTGTCTCTGTAAAGGCTCAGAAACTGCCTCCCACATCACTGCTCATTGCTAGGCTGACACACGTCAATATATTTCCAGCTGGTAGTAACACTTGACCTTTTCCCTCTCAGTGGACAGTACGCAGCTTTTCACACTGCCTTGGGGTAGCAGAGAGCTGAAAGTAAATGTAATCCTTTTACTGTGGCTATGAGCTCCAGCAACTGGAGATGCCCTCACAGCCTAGGAATGGGAAGGCTTGGAAATGGATACTTGAAACATAACTCGGGATCAAGAAGAACCACGAACACTTTGCAGTCTGACAGATAAAGAGGGTTCACATCCTAACTCAGCCACTCACCAGCAGTCTGGCCATAGCAGACACTGTAAGTGACTTCCAGTACCTTTTCTAAATCATTCAGTAGTCCCAGCCAGAGATGGGAATCCCGCCTCTACAGCTTCAGCAATGAGTATGTAACCCAATTCTCCCCATAAACATATGAAACCTGAAACATATGAAGCCTGATGGGAGGGTTACGGGAAGAACGTCCTCCCTTCAGAAAAATGACAAAAAGAGAACATCTCTATACTTCCTCTGGAAGAATCTCTCTCTCCCAGAAATGCGAAAGTCACCTTGCTTTCAAAAGGTAAAACCAGTGCCAACACCCTCACAGCAGAGAAAAGCAAAGATCCTGGAGTGTCAATAACATACATAAGCCACTGAAATCCACCAACCTGAGGCACAACCTACTGCGGAGTCCCTGATAATTGTGATAAAAAATTATTACTTAGGTCAGTTTGAGTCAAGACTTTTTTACATGCAGCCAAACGTATTCTAACTTCAGATTTAGGAATTTCAGTTTCCTCATCTAGAAATTGGGTTATTAATGCTGAGTTTGCCCAGTTGTGGAAAGCTCAAGGGAAAAAAAAAAGATGTCAAAAGCAATTAGGACAATGCCTGGTAATTATTAAATATCCAATAAATGATCCTTTTTTTTTTCAAGACACACTATCAAAATGAATTCTTATGAAAGGTATTATGATATTTATTTTCCTTTATTCAAAAATTCATAAAACAGACCAAAGAGTGTTTTCTTTCCTATACAGGGCTAAAGTAGACTCTACAGATCTCCAGATCACTAATTCTCAAACATTAATGAGACAAACATTAATACATTTTTTAATTTTAACTATAGATTATATACATGAGGACCCAGGAATCAGCATTCTAAACAAGTATCCCAGGTGATCCTGATACAAATGATCTAAGAATCACACTTGAACCTTTCCACTTGACTCTTCAAACAGCCTCCTAACTCAGGACTATCTCTATACCTTTTTGGCTGCAGTTTACTCTCCATCCAATAGTCAATGTGATACTTCGAAAACTGAAATCTAATCACCTTGCACCACAACCTTCATTTGTGAAACTCAATTAAAACACTTACCCGAGCTACATGACATGCAATAACCTTCACTCCCTCCCTCTTCCCAATTATTTATAATACAGTAAGACCCTGAGATATATCCATCCAGGTACAAGAATTCAACTTAATGAGGAGTTTCATATAATAAATCTGGTTCAACTGACATGACATTTATTTCTAAGGATCATTTTTGGTACCTCATCCTTGTGAGCAGCCAAAAGCTGAAACATCATGCAAGTAGCCTTCTATCTGTACACCTGATATAAGTGTGCTCATGGGTGGTGGTTCGTAATACATACTAATGATCTCATGTATCATTTGCGTTGTTTTCATTGACTTTTTTCTGTATGCTTTATGGTTTTCTTGAATGGAGCTTGCATTAAACTTTCAATTACATAAACACTGAGTATCAATGAATACTTGCTAAAAAGAATATTAAGTGCACATCGCTTCATGGCAAATAGATGGGGAAACAATGCAAACAGTGAGAGGCTGTTTTCTTGGGATCCAAAAATCACCACAGACGGTGACTGCAGACATGAAAAGACAGGGAAGCCAGGCGTGCTGCAATCCATGGAGTCGCAAAGAGTCAGACATGACTGAGTGACTGAACAACAACAAATATACAGGTAAACAAAGGCTGAAGGCGTTCAGAGAACAGATGCATCACAGAGCAAACAGTGAAAGGACTCCCTCGTGCTATGTCGTGTCATCATTAGTTCAGTTGCTCAGTTGCGTGTGACTCTTTGCGACCCCATGGACTGCAGCACGCCAGGCTCTGCTGTCCATCACCAACTCCCAGAGCTTGCTCAAACTCATATCCATTGAGTTGATCATACCATCCAACCATCTCACCCTCTATTGTCCCCTTCTCCTTCAGCCTTCAATCGTTACTAGCATCAGGGTCTTTTCCAATGAGTCAGTTCTTCCTATCAGGTGACCAAAGTATTAGAGCTTCAGCTTCAACATCAGTCCCTCCAATGAATAGTCAAAATTGATTTCCTTTAGGATAGACTGGTTTGATCTCCTTGCTGTCCAAGGAATTCTCAAGAGTCTTCTCCAACATCACAGTTCAAAAGCATCAATTCTTCAATGTTCAGCTTTCTTTATGCTCCAACTCTCACATCCATACATGACTACTGAAAAAAACATAGCTTTGCCTAGATGGACCTTTGTTGGTAAAGTAACATCTCTGCTGTTTAACATGCTGTCTAGGTTAGTCATAGCTTTTCTTACAAGGAGCAAGCATCTTTTAATTTCATGGCTGCAGTCACCATTTGCAGTGATTTTGGAGCTCCAGAAAATAAAATCTATCACTGTCCCCACTATTTTCCCACCTATTTGCATTGAAGTGATAGGACGGGATGCCAAGATCTTAATTTTTTGAATGCTCAGTTTTAAGCCAGCTTTTTCACTCCCCTTTCACTTTTATCAAGAGGCTCTCTAGTTCCTCTTCACTTTCTGCAATAAGGGTGGTGTCATCTGCATGTCTGAGGTTACTGATATTTCTCCCTGCAATCCTGATTCCAGCTTGTGCTTCATCCAGCCCGGCATTTCGCATGATGTACTTTGCATATAAATTAAATAAGCAAAGTGATAATATACAGCCTTGACGTGCTCCTTTCCCAATTTGGAACCAGTCTGTTGTTCCATGTCCGATTCTAACTGTTGCTTCTTGACCTGCATACATATTTCTCAGGTGGCAGGTCACGGGGTCTTGTATTCCCATCTCTTGAGGAGTTTTCCACAGTTTGTTATGATCCACACAGTCAAAGGCTTTAGCATAGTTAATGAAGCAGATGTTTTTCTGGAATTCTCTTGCTTTTTCTATGATGCAACAGATGTTGGCAATTTGATCTCTGGTCCCTCTGCCTTTTCTAAATCCAGCTTGAACATCTGGAAGTTCTCAGTTCATGTACTGTTGAAGCCCTGCTTGGAGAATTTTGAGCATTAGTTTGCTAGCGTGTGAGATGAGTGCAACTGTGCAATAGTTTGAGCATTCTTTGGCATTGCCTTTCTTTGGGACTGGAATAAAAACTGACCTTTTCCAGTTGAGTGGCCACTATTGGCTTTAATTCCTAAAGAAACTGTGTCCATTTTAACAGGGCTTAGTATTGTTTAGCATAAAATGGTATTAATTTTATAAGTCAAGAATGCATTCAAAACTTTTCCTATTGAAATCAGGAGTCAAAAACCATATTCTTGACTCATAAGAATTTAAAACTTGTCTTAGGTCATTTTCAGAAAAAAATTTCTTCCTAAGACAGAGGAAGATCATAGTGTTTATTTTAGGGAAGATGAAAAAAATGTACAATCTCTAGTATCAAACAGCCTGAAACAATGAGAAGTTATTTCCCATCTATTAAAAAAATTTAATTAACATATTTGATATTGGTCAAGCAATTAAAAAAACATACATTCACATATATTCTATGTTGGTTTTCTTATTCTGAAAGGATGCTAGTATTTTGTTAAGAATAAATTAGGTAATTCACACAAAGTGCTTAGACTAGGATGTAGCATATAACACACAATAAAGTGCCAATAAATAGGAGCCACTATTATTGCTGTTATTACTAATCACCACAGAAAGAGTGTAAATTTGTAAAGCATTTCTGGAGGACAATTTGATAAAACATCTTAAGAATTTATTTGATTAATAAACAGAAATTTATGTTTAAGAATATTCATCACAACAATAAAAGAGTGGAACATCAAAAATAACACCAATGCCCACTAATAAGCAAATAGCAAACTAGATGAGGAAATCTATGTGAGCACAACTTCTTTTTCTCCAAAACCTCTGGCATCAGAAATAATATCTGCAAAAATTTTTGATACATAGGTTAGTACCTGTGATTTTATGCAAAATGGGAGAGAAATTACAAAACAAAATTATCTAACCAGTATGACCCTAACTTTGTTTAGAAGAGTCATGTATGTACATAAGGCATACGGGTACAAAAATAATGAAAAGGTACCCACTACTGCTCACGATGGCTTTCTCTAGGGCATAGTTAATTGCAGGGATCTTTATGGCCTTTCAACATTTTTCTGTAGCTTCCCAAGATATTTTTTAGAAAAAGTGGCAACTGAAATTTTCTTATGCAGAAATAACATTTAAAATATCTGATATCAAAAAAAAATTTGATATATATAGGTTTTCTCCAAGCCTATGCTTTATATCAATCATTTCATGTCAGCAACTTGATACCTTCAAAATATTACTTAACTGTCAAAAAAGTTTTCTTTAAATCTTCTCAGACTCCTAGCAGAACTGAAGTTTGATATGAAGCCAATTGTTAGCTGTCAAGCTAGAAGACATCTAATTTTGAGATGGTTAATAAGAACCTGAATAGACTAGTCACAGAATAAACCAGAAGTGTTGGGCAAAGAGGCACAAAATATCCAGATGACAAAATAATAATAAAAAAAAAAAAAGGATTTCCCTGAAATAATTTTCATACCTAAACAAATGACATATTTTTGAAAAGACAAGATTTTTGGCTCTACTATTACCCTCAAATAGTGTCTTATCTTGTTGTCATTCATTCCTTCATCTTATGCCACAAAATAAATTAAAATGTGAGTAACACATAAATTTTGGACACTATATACAAAGCTAAGATTCTAACAACCACCACCACCACCACCAAAAGCAGAATCAAATATTTTGTCCTCTGTAAAGCTGACCTCACATTAGAACCAAAAACTTTTCCAACTATGCCCACATTTATGTACAACATTGCCATTTAATACAATAAATTTTAATGTGCTGAAAAACACACTAATAAATATAAATAATATTAAAGCATTCAACTACAGGTATAGCACCAAGCTTCCAAGCCTTGAAAATTAAAATCAGATATTAAACTATCAAGTTCTCCATTACAATCTATTTCAAATCACATTGATTAAAGAGTTCCTCAGGTAAAAGAGTGAAGTAATTGGTTTTCCACATATGGAGAGGGAAGGGGAGAATGGCTGGAAGCAATATCTGATTATTCTCTCAATTAAATTTTTATTGGTTATTCATGGGCACTTTTTTATTAACTAAGAAACAGAATTAGTCTCTCAAGTTTCCAAGTTCTGATGATGATTTCCAGACACCCACACTTTCTCCTGGACAATTTAAAGTGACTAATTATTCATCAGAAGCAGAAAACTCCTTGCTTTCAAGTAAGTGTAAGATTCTGTTAACCAGAAATGGGACACATTCATTCTTAAGAACTTCTGTGTGCTAGACGCTGAAAATACGAAGATTAAAGAGACTCGGCCACTGGAGGTGGGTGGGAGAAAAGTTAACAGTGAGAAACAGAAAACATAACAAGAAGTAACATTGGGCTAAATATTAAAAGACAATAGAGATGTTAGGAAATGGCATTTCCAGCACAGCAAACATCATATATAAAAATATGAGGACATCCAAATCTAATGTTTGAAGGGACCTCACAGTTCAGTGTCATATGAACATGAGCTTGGGTTTGTATGTGAGTCCACATACAGGAGGAGAAAGAGGATGAGGCTCACGGTAAGTCAGGAGAGGAAACGAGAATGTGGCCCATACATACCATGGAACCAAGATTACTTTCTGCAACAGGCTTCTGGTGATCCAGAGATCAACAGAATGGATTCGTACTTTCCAAACTGGTCAGTTACGGCATTTATCTTAAGTTATTTAGCTTGCTACTTTAAGAAAGTATACTATATAATCGAACCTTATAACATCCCTATATGTAAAATGATATATTAAGAAAATGTTCAACTTATTAAACTTTTAAAAACAAAATGCATTATTTTTATAATTCATAACAAAACAACTAGTACTACTAATACCATCACCATCATTTACTGAGCACTCACTATTGTACTCTTAAGTCTTAACCTTTTAAGTGTTTACAACCTCCTTGTTCTATTTCCTCAGTAGACACAAAAGGAAAATAAAGTTCTGAAAGTTCAAACTACCTGCCTAAGAACACACAGTTAGTTAGGCCAGGGCTAGAAGTCTACCTGTAGTTGCTGTTGTCGTTCAGCTGCTAAGTCATGTTCCACTCTTTGCAACCCCATGGACTGCAGTATGCCAGGCTTCCCTGTCCTTCACTATCTCCTGGAGTTGGCTCAAACTCATTTCCATTGAGTTGGTGATGTTACCCAACCATCTCATCCTCTGTCGCACCCTTCTCCTCCTGCCTTCAATCTTTCCCAGCATCAAAGTCTTTGACCATCAGGTGGCCAAAATACTGGAGCTTCAGCTTCAGCATCAATCCTTCCAGTGAATATTCAGAGTTGATTTCCTTTAGGATTGACAGGTCTGATCTCCTTGTAGTTGAAGGGACTCTCAAGACTCTTCTCTAGCACCACAATTCAAAAGCATCAATTCTTTGGCACTCACTCTTCTTTATGGTCCAACTCTCATAGCCATATATGACTTCTGTTTATTTGCCTTTCTATTGCTTAATTTTTATTTTTCCCCCTACTTTATTGAGGTCTAACTGATGAATAAAATTGCAAGATACTTAAGTATATGATAATCTGATGTATGTATACTTTCTGAAAGGATTAACATCAAGTTAATTAACACACCCATGTCAATCTCCTTATATATTTACTATCCTTTTCTATTATTTTGGTAAGAAAATTTAAGTTCTACTCTCTCAGCAAATTTCAAACATACAGTAGGGTTATCAATTATAGTCACGGGGTTATAATTAGATATTCAGATTATATTCATTTTAAAACTGAAAGTTTGTACCCTTTTACCAACCTCTTCCTATTTCCCCCACACTCAGCCTCAATCTATGGTTTAACCCACCAAACTATGAATACTTTTTTAGAGTCTTTAGTTACAGTACTTGCTACTGAAAATGAATAAAAACAAAGGCTTTAAAATACCAATTTGATTCCAGATAACAGTCATATTCTCGGAGAAGGCAATGGCACCCCATTCCAGTACTCTTGCCTGGAAAATCCCATGGATGGAGGAGCCTGGTAGGCTGCGGTCCTTGGGGTCGCTAAGACTTGGACACGACTGAGCGACTTCACTTTCACTTTTCACTTTCATGCACTGGAGAAGGAAACGGCAACCCACTCCAGTGTTCATGCCTGGAGAATCCCAGGGACCGGGTAGCCTGGTGGGCTGATGTCTATGGGGTCGCACAGAGTCGGATATGACTGAAGTGACTTAGCAGCAACAGTCATATTCTAGTGTAAAAGAAAAAAAAAAAAACAGATTTCTGTTCCTGGTGACCATAATCAAGCTTTCATTGCTCATATAAAATGGCAACGGCTTCAGATCAGTTCAATTGCTCAGTGTGTTCATACTCCATTAAGTATCCTTCATTTTTCTATGATACTAGCCCAGGAACTTCACACCTCAAAATGTTCTTGTCTTACTTTATTTGCTTAAATTTCATCTACTGTTCAGTTCAGTTCAGTCACTCAGTTGTGTCCAACTCTTTGCAGCCCCATGGACTGCAGCACACCAGGCTTCCTTGTCCATCACCAACTCCCTGAGCTTACTCAAACTCATGTCCTCGAGTCAGTGATGCCATCCAACCATCTCATCCTCTGCCGTCCCTTTCTCCTGCCTTCAATCTTTCCCAGCATCAGGGTCTTCTCCAATGAGTCAGTTCTTCCCATTAAGTGGCCAAAGTACTGAAGCTTCTGCATCAGTCCTTCCAATGATTATTCAGGACTGACTGCTTTGACCTCCCTGCAGTCCAAGGGACTCTCAAGTCTTCTCCAACACCACAGTTCAAAGCATCAATTTTTCGGCACTCAGTTTTCTTTATGAGCTGACTCTAGTTATATATATCCATACATGACTACTGGAAAAACATCGGTTTGACTATATGGACCTTTGCTGGCAATGTAATGTCTCTCCTTTTTAAAATGTTTTCTAGGTTGGTCATAGCTTTTCTTCCAAGGAGCAAGCGTCTTTTAATTTCATGGCTTCAGTCACCATCTGCACTGATTTTGAAGCCCAAGGAAATAAAGTCTTTTGCTATTTCCACTGTTTCCCCATCTATTTACCATGAAGTGAAGGGACTGGATGCCATGATTTTCTGTACTAGAACTGAATCATTTCCAAAGTTCCTACATCCTAAGATTCTGTAAAACACTGTCGAAGTAGAATTACAAGATCGTGTGGGGTTCTATAAAGAGTCAAGGAAAACTCGAGTTTCCAGCAATATTCTCCCTAAGAGAACCAGGGAAAGGACGCTGAAACAAATCTGTTGTCATCACACCACCTGAACCCATTTCAATGATTTTTATCTGATCAACAGGTTATAAATGTTACCAAGACCATCATTGATGGATACATTCTCCAGATTCCGGTGGTCTGTCACACTACAAAACTGTAGGAAGAAAGCTTCTAAACGGAAAATATATAAACTGACTTCACCAAAATACCAAGTTTTTAAGGTAACATCTTTTTAATGCAGGTGGATAGATGAGCACTGCCAGGATTCTTTAGCCCAGAGCTCATGGGAATATTAAGCACAAACGTAAAACATTTCTTTCCAGCATCTCAAATGGTCTTAAACTAAACAATGTCATCTAAAGACACAAACAACTGAGTTTACATCATAAACAAAATTTATCCAAACACCTAAATACATTTACTTCACTGGCATTAGAAACTGTAAGTGCCCTGGAATGGGAGTCATCAGACAAGGGTTCAAGTTCCCACTTTGAGCAAGGCAGTGTAACTGGTCTCCCACATTTAACTTCTATGCAATTCAGCTGCTTTATCAACTGCAAGAGATATCAAAAATACCTAAGTTCCAAATTCCAGAAAAAATTACAGAGACAGGAAACAGATTTCAGGATGCCAGGAATTAGGCATCATAGAGTGAGGGGTGGGAGGGTTAAGGAAGATTATAAAAGATTTGGACAAGGAAGATCTCTGTGATGATGACACAGTTCTGTGTCTTGATTGTGGTAGTGGTTACAAAAATTTACCATGTGATATAATGCCATGCACCTACACACAAGCTTTATATCAGTATCAAATTCCTGGTTTTAGGAGCAAACTTCTAATTAAAGAAGATGTAATATCATAGATGTATTAATACTACAGGATCTCTATGTATTGTCTTTGCAATTTCTTGTGAATCTATACTTACTTTAAAACAAAATGTTTAAGAAAGAAGACTTCTAAGAAACTTTTCAGTATTGAGTAAAATTGGTAACTAAAATCCATCTTGCCAACTAGGCAAGGAGGGTTAAGTCATCCTTCAATCTTCTTTTCAAAATGTTTCCAGAATCCTACCACTTCTTATCATCTATATCCAACACTCTGGGGGTCCAAGCCATCTTCATTTCTCTGGATTATTATCTGGTCTCCCTGCTCACAGGCTTCCCTTGTAGCTCAGCTGATAGAGAATCCACCTGCAATGAGGGAGACCTGGGTTTGATCCCTAACTTACACACAGAATATGCTTTTCACAGAAAAAGGACCTTCTTTAGGTCTCTTTAAAAGCTAAGTCTAACCTTTCAAAGATTTCACTTATGAGTAAAAACTAAAGTCTTAAACACTCCCTAAAAGTCCTTCGAGACATGTAATACTCTTGACTCTGCCTGTAACGGCTTGAATGGTGGTCCCATCTGCAACATCCACATCCAAGAACCTCTGAATATGACCTTCTTTGGAAAAAGGATCTTTGCAGATTTGATTACAACACAGATTTGCAGAAGAAATTATCCTGGATTACCCAGGTGAGTCATAATTCAAATCATGAGTTTCCTTGTAAGAGAAAAAAGCTAAGATAGTAGTCAGGAGAAGAGGAAAAAGCCCCATGAAGATGGTGGGGAAGACTGAAACTACGCAGATATAAGTCAAGGAATGCCTGGAGTCATCAGCAGCTAGAAGCGGCAAGAAATGATTCTCCTCTAGAACCCTTAGAGAGAGCAAATTCTGCCAACACCCAGATTCAGAACTTCTGACCTCCAGAAATCTAAAGAGGAAAAAAAAAATTTCTGAACTCAGAAGCTACCTCATTGGTGGTAATTTATGACAGTTCTGTCCATCTCAACAAGCCCCTCTCTCTCCCAAGATATACTGGCTACTTGTTACTCAAACATGCTAGGTACATGACCCCATCTCAGGGTCTCTGCACCTGCCCCTTCCCTACCTGGAACACTCTCCTCCCGGACTTCTCCACAGCTCTCCCACCTTCAGATCTTTGCTCAACTACCATCTCATCAATGACTACCTCACTGACAGTCCTAATTAAGGGTGCAACACCATTACCCACACTCAAGTCTCTTCTCTGCCCTATTTTTCTCAATAGCACATACTGTCATCTATCTTGCCATACATGTTCTTTGTTTAACGTATCTCTTTCTCCACTAGAAAGGCAGCAGAGATTTTTCATCTGTCTTGTTCTGTTATATTCCTGGTCACTAAAATTGTTCCTAAATGATAGCAGGTACTTGAATATTACTTGCTCAATGAATAAACTAAAGACAGATGAACTAAAAATGACATACATGTTCTCTGTCATTATAGTACCTTGCAAACCCAACTTCCTTGATTTTTGCTACAGCTCCTTACCAGAAGTATACTTGTTTTTTTAAGCCTACTATCTATGTTTTACTCAAATACTTGAACTTCACCTCAAGCAATTATATAAAAGTACATGTTTAGAATGAGAGATACATTTTTCAATTATAAATTGCATTTATAATTGAGCATTTAGAATGTTCACCAAAGTATCCCAAGTATCAGCCTTGGTGTCACCAACTGTCTGTATATCACATCAAGGCAAATGTTGGCCTTTCCTCTGGACCCCCCCCACCCCCGTTCACCACACCCAGTGTAATTCGGGGGTCACAAGGAATAAGGAGCCCTGTCAATATGCTTAAGTTTGAGAGAAATCTCAGAAGTGAGAGTAGCAGCCAAGGAACACTGCCCTCTGTTCCCTCCTCTTCATAGGCACAAAGTGAAAGACCACAATAAGCCCTTTCTGTGTGCAGCTCTTCACCATCCACCAAACACTCATCATTTCCATTTTGACTTTCACAACCGCTCTTGAAGTCAGACTAACTATCCCAATTTTATAAATGAGGTAAACTGATTTGCCCAAGGTCCTATGTGGGATTTTAGCTAATATTTTTTGAGCTCTGTACTAGTTCAGGTTCACGAACTTAAGGTAACAAATACATACAAACACAGTGTGCTTCAACACAACAAGAGTCCTCTTTGCTAAAGTCAGTTCTGGGAGGGCAAACAGGTAGGGAGGGAGTTCTTAGCCACAAGAGCTCAGAAACCTAGGTGACAGAGGTCCTGCCATCTTGACCACAGGGCTTCCAAATTACAACATCACCATCTCAGTCAACAGGAAGGCACAAGAGCATAAAGGAACCATACAAGAATTCATCATAAGCTAGACTGGCTCACACCTCTAGGCATATTCCACTGGTCTAGAGTTCAGTCACAGGACTATTTCCAGCTGCAAGGCAGGCTGAGAAACGCAGTACAGCCATGCATCTGGAGAAAAGGCGAGATAGCTTCAGTTAAGAGATGATAATTCTGACATGAGTGTTTTTTCTGCATCAAGACTCTCCTCTGTGTGCTTGTTAACATGTTAGGAAAGAAATATATGTCAATTACTTATCAAGCCCATAATTTCAAGGGTATTACTGCTTAAGGAGCAGCTTAACTGTGGATTTAATTTTAAAGAAAACAATAAATAGATTTACCAGAAAAATAGTAAATCCATATACTGTTATTTAAACATCATGAAAACCCCAGAGACAAGTTCAACTGTTATACTAGCCAACATGAGGAAATCAAGACACAAAGGCTTACACCAAATGTACAAGACATAAGGTCACTGTTTCACAGGTCACTTAGATACTACTGGTGCCCCACCCATGGCCTCAGATTCCTCCACCATTTCTGCACACAGACTCTGTGTGCTCACTTCCAGCAGTCAAACCCTGTGATCCTTTGCCATGGGGTACTGAAGCCAACTTGCCAATGGACCTGAGGACCCAGAAATGCCTGGGAATTTGCATCCTGATGGGAGGGATAACGGTGTGTAAATACTCCAGCTCTTCTTCCCCTAATGGTAACAACTCTGAGGTTGTCATGTACTTTCTCCACAGTTGCCTTGCAGAAATAAAGAAGTTATCTTCTGGTGACTCAGCTGAGTAACACCCTTCTCAGCTTTCTCCTCCTACTGGTTCATCTTCCCCAATTCTTCCAGATTGCCCTAGGAATACCTTCCCCCAAAATCACTATCACATGAATCCTTTTCTCAGGATCTGTTACCAAGAAACATAAACTAAGAGAAATCCATGGGTTACACTGGTTCAGAGTTCCCCAAATGACAATCACTCATACACAATTCTTGCCATAGTCACAGAACACTAATACTATTATCAATTTCTTTATGTGGCTAGTTTTAAGATAAAGAACTTTATTTTAAAAGGTCACTGTATATCACTACTCTGCTTGTATTATAAGAAGGTGATGCCAGTACAATTTAAAAATAAAAGAAATTCAATTCTGGTCAGTCTAGGCAGAAAGTCTTTAGCTGAAGATCTTAAAAAAACACACTGGCACAGAACTAAATAATTCTCCTTGACAAAATCTTAAGGTTTCAAAGACATTTAAAAGAAAGTAATTTCCTCACTATGTGACTCATTGGTATCTGACAACAGGAAGATGTCCCCAAGTTACTTGGTCTTGTGTAGTGCCAGCGGTATGCACCTATATCTAGAGAAGTGTTGCTTTAGGAGCCACTTTGCAAACTGTGTATTTATCTAGCACATAACATAATTCATGGTACATGATCAATATATAAAAATATTAAACAGCTTTATGAGTAAACTGAGTCTTAGGGAAGCTGAATGTTTTACCTAAAGTCACACACTTGATCAATGGGCCAGAAACAGACACAATTAACCTTTCCTTTCCATGCCATCTGCCAGCAACTACAATCAAGAAATTCATTCCTAAAAACCCACTGTTGATGTTTCCTAGATGACTTCATCAATGGCAGTAAATCAATACAAGTATATAGATTTTCACTCTCTTATAATGTCTGTTTCCCCCATTCCTCCCAAAACTCTTTGAGACGTTCGTGGAACATCATTGCAGGCTGATTTTCACCCACTATCTTCCTTTCAGCATAATGATACTGACTTTTCATTACTCTCCTATTTTGAATACTGCTATTATTCCTTTTTTTCTTTCATTATAACCCTCAGAACTGATTTCACTTTTAAGTTCATTATTGTTCATTTATAATCAGCATTTGATTACATGCTGATTATTCTCAGATTTCAACTTTATACTAGTGAAGAAAAACAGTACTTGGAGTTATGCTTCTGATTACAAAATCAGTTGGATTAAGTTATGTAACTGTTTTTTAAAACATCTGTAACACAAGTTTTAAAATGTAGTTTTTTTGTTTAACCTTGGATGAGCTATCTCAATAAAAAGAATAGTTAAAAACTGGGTGAGCTCAAAAAATAATGAGCTTTATTGTTATTTTATTTTAACCAAAATGAAAAATACCAGAATTGACACATCTGAGTAAGTAGGCTGTGCATTTATTCCAATTTCTTGCTACTGTTCAAGGTATTTCTAGAACTTTTATTTGGAATGTGGTATCAAAGCCTGTGCCCCATACCTAAAACATTTTTTTCTTCCTCCTTTAAATTGACTTCACTTTCAGAAATAATCAGAGCTTCTCAAACCCAACACCAGTGAATAGAACAGTGGGAAGCAGTATTTTGGTACTGTTAGGGGAAGCACACTGATTGAAACTGCCCACCCTGGCCAGGCACCATAGTAACCATTAGCATGAGCTGTTTTAGGACAGGAGGTCCTGGTAAGGAACAGGGAACTAATAAGCCTCCACCAACCAGAAGAGCTTGGGAAAGGTCAAAAGGAGACACCACCTGTCTGACCGCCTCCCAGAATCCTTCTCTCTGGCATTCATCTTGGCTGAACAAGGCTTGCACCACCAGGAAGGACTCTGAGTCAGAATGATTGGCTAAAGACAACCCGGAAACTAATCCCATCACCATAAAACCCGAGACTGCAAGCCATGTGACAGAGCTGTTCTCCAGGGTTCCCTTACCCTCCTGCTCTCCACCCGGGTGCCCTTTCCATATAAAATCTCTTGCTTTGTCAGCAGATGTGTCTCCTCAGACAATTCATTTCCGAGTGTTAGACAAGAGCCCAGTTTTGGGCCCTGAAAGGGATCCCCTTTCCTGCAATAGTACCACAACAAGCATATGAAGCCTATTAAAGCAAGACAATTCATGGTTATAGTTTATGGACTAGCTTCCCAACCAGCAATAAAAGAAGATGTACCCCTCTAGGATAAGCTCAGAGACTCCAAAAATGTCTAGGTGAAAAAGTTTAAGACGAGCCAAGCAGCAATGTACACCACATAACACCAAGAGGCACAGTATTCCCTTCGCAGAGTTGCCATAACAAAGCACCACAGCCTGGGTGGCTTAAACAAGAAAAATGCATTGTCTCACAGTTCTGGAAACCATAAGTCTGACATCAAGCGTTGATTTCAGTGTTGGTTCTGTCTGACACTATGGGGGAGAATCTCTAACTATGCCTCTCAGCTGGGTTATAGTGATTAGCTAGTAATCTCTGGTGTTCCTCAGCTTGTAGAAGCATCACCCTTTTCTCTTTTTTTGTATTCAGATAGTAATGTCCCTGTCTGCATTTGTGAGTCTAAAAGGCCCCTTTTTATAAGGACACTAGTCCTGATTAGGACCCACCCTAATGACCTCCTTTCAACTTAATTATCTCCAGAAACATCCTTTTTCCAAATAAAGTCACATTCTGAAGTACTAGCAGTGAGGCCTTCAAGGTATGAATTTTGGAGAAGACACAATTCAATGAATAACAGGCACAACTGAAGAGACCCAATGTGAGTGGCATAGCAAGCAGCTGTGCAGAACAAAAGCTACGACAACAGGGAAGTTGTTTAAAAACTCTGAACCAAGGTTTGTTGCATTTTAAAGTGGGCTTAGTGAAGGCAGTAAGAGTGCCGACCTCCTAGGGGGGCTGTGAGGACTCAAGTAGACGACCCTCTCCATGAGCACACCACCAGGCCTGGCCTAAGGAATGTGCTCGAGAAATGGCAAGTGTCTATTTCTACCTGGGCTAACTTCAGATCATCTGGCAGACGCCATCCACAGCCACCATGTAGCTGAGTCCAAGAGAAGCAGTACAGCTGTGTAGCCAGAGAGCCCTGGGGAGTGCTTGTAACACCAAACATCTCTCACTCTAATTGTCCACGTACCACTAATCTCCACCACGTGAGTCTATATGTTTCTTAAGGGTGGTAGCAGTTTCATATGCTCAAGCTTCCTACCAACCTACTATCTTCTGGGCCCAACAGTGTACCTATTAGGAATTTAACAAATACCTGACATAAGGATAAATGGTTATGAAAATTTAATGAAATATCAACCTTAACAGACATTTTGCCCAGATATGGGAAGATGGAAATAACCCAAGTGTCCGCTGATGAAGCAATATAAACAAAATGTTATTCATACACACACTGTAAGTATACTGTAGAGCACGGTACCAAGTTCAAAGGACAAAAATCTCTGGAACTGACTGAGCCCCCATAGCAACTGTTGCCATGAGCCTCCAGATCTAAACTGGACAGTTTACCGACCCAATGTTAGGTAAAATATCCATCCTATTACCCACCCTATAGCATCCTAACCAATCACCTAATGCCAGCCTTCCAGTAGAAATTTTCTGTCTTGAGGCTGTAAAAATTGGCTACCAGCCCACAAGAGGAGCCGGCTCTTCCATGAGCCAGCCCACTGTTCTAACAGTGCCTCCCACTCTAATAAAATATTCTCCTCTTATTCTGCCTCATGTTTGGAAATTCTTTTCCAACCCACACACAGACCATGACATATATATACATACAGAAGCAACTCAAGTGCCCACTGATGAAGCAACATAAACAAAATGTCATATATACACATACACATATATTAACCACCCATAAAAAGGAAGAAAAATATGACACACGTCATTGAACCCAAGTTTGTGTGACCAATGCACAACGAGGCGAAACAAACCAAAACATTGGAGTTCAAAGTAAAGAAAGGTTTATGGCAAGGGTCAAGCAAGAAGGATGAGTGGCTTGTACTCAAAAGATCTAAATTCCTCAATGGTTTTCAGGGAAGTAATTTTAAAGGCTACATTTGAGGTGATGGCTTCAGGGTGTATCTTTTTGACTGGTTAGTGGTGTGGTAAGAACAGTATTCCAGGAATCTCATTCATCAACCTTCTGGTTTCAACCAGTCTAGGGTCTCAGTACATACCTGTCCCCCTCCACCTAAGTTTGTATGTTCGTTGTTCAGTCATTCAGTAGTGTCTGACTCTTTGCGACCCCATGGACTGCAGCATGCCAGGCTTCCCTGTCCTTCACCATCTCCCAGAGCTTGCTCAAACTCAAATCCATTGAGTCGGTGATGCCATTCAACCATCTTGTCCTCTATTGTCCCCTTTGCCCCCTGCCTTCAATCTTTCCTAGAATAAGGGTCTTTTCTAATAAGTCATCTCTTTACATCAGGTGGCCAAAGTACTGGAGCTTCAGCTTCAATATCAGTCCTTCCAATGAATATTCAAGACTGATTTTCTTTAGGATGGACTGGTTGGATCTCCTTGCAGTCCAAGGGACTCTCAAGAGTCTTCTCCAACAGCACAGTTCAAAAGCATCAATTCTTCAGTGCTCAGCTTTCTTTACAGTCCAACTCTCACATCCATACATGACTACTGGAAAGACCATAGCCTTGACTAGACAGACCTTTATTGGCAAAGTAATGTCTCTGCTTTTTAATATGCTATCTAAGTTGGTCATAATTTTCCTTCCTGCCTGCCTTTCTTTGGGATTGGAATGGAAACTGACCTTTTCCAGTCCTATGGCCACTGCTGAGTTTTCCAAATTTGCTGACATATTGAGTGCAGCACGTTCACAGCATCATCTTTAAGGATTTGAAATAGCTCAACTGGAATTCCATCACCTCCACTAGCTTTGTTCGTAGTGATGCTTCCTAAGGCCCACTTGACCTTACATTCTAGGATGTCTGGCTCTAGGTGAGTGATCACACCATCGTGATTATCTGTTTCATGAAGATCTTTTTTGTACAGTTCTTCTGTGTATTCTTGCCACCTCTTCTTAGTATCTTCTGCTGCTGTTAGGTCCATACCATTTCTGTCTTTTATTGAGCCCATCTTTGCATGAAATGTTCCCTTGGTATCTCTAATTTTCTTGAAGAGATCTCTGGTCTTTCCCATTCTATTGTTTTCCTCTATTTCTTTGCACTGATCAGTGAGGAAGGCTTTCTTATCTCTCCTTGCTATTCCTTGGAACTCTGCATTCAAATGGATATATCTTTCCTTTTCTCCTTTGCTTTTCACTTCTCTTCTTTTCACAGCTACTTGTAAGGCCTCCTCAGACAGCCATTTTGCTTTTTTGCATTTCTTTTTCTTGGAATGCAAAATGGAATGGAATATTACTCGGCTGTTAAAAAAGAATGCCTTTGAATCAGTTCAAATGAGGTGGATAAAACTGGAGCCTATTATACACAGTGAAGTTAAGTCAGAAAGAAAAACACGAATACAGTATATTAACACATATATATGGAATTTAGAAAGATGGTAATGATGACCCTATATGTGAGACAGCAAAAGAGACAAAAATATAAAGAACAGACTTTTGGACTCTGTGAGAGAAGGTGAGGATGGAATGATTTGAGAGAATAGCCCTGAAACATGTATATTACCGTATGTGAAAGAGATGACCAGTCCAAGTTCGATACATGAAACAGGACACTTAAAGCCAGTGCACTGGGACAACTCAGAGTGATGGGATGGGGAAGGAGGTGGGAGGGGCGTCTGGGATGGAGGACACATGTACACCTGTGGCTGACTCATGTCAATGTATGGCAAAAACCACCCCAATATTATAAACCCATTAGCCTTCAATTAAAATTCAAAAAAAAATTTTTAAGTGTCTTTGTTAAGTAAGTGAGACAATTTTTGAAAAGCTACTAGGTATCCTAAGGCAAATAGATGGGGAAACAATGGAAACATAGATGGGGAAACAATGGAAACAGTGACGTACTTTATTTTCTTGGGCACCAAAATCACTACAAATGGTGACTGCAGCCATGAAATTAAAAGATGCTTGTTCCTTGGAAGAAAAGCTATGACAAACCTAGAGAGCATATTAAAAAGCTGAGACATTACTTTGCCAACAAAGGTCCGTCTAGTTAACGCTATGGTTTTTCCAGTGGTCACGTATAGATGTGAGTTTTGAACCATAAAGAAAGCTGAGCGCCGAAGAATTGATGGTTTTGAACTGTGGAGAGTCTTACACCACATAAGACTCCTGAGAGTCCCTTGGACTGCAAGGAGATCCAACCAGTCATCCTAAAGGAAATTAGTCTTGAATATTCATCAGAAGGACTGATTCGGAGGCTGACGTTCCAATACTTTGGCCACTTGATGCAAAGAACTGACTCATTGGAAAAGACCCTGATGATGACAAAGACTGAAGGCAGGAGGAGAAGGGGACAAAAGAGGATCAGATGGTTCTATGGCATCATCGACTCGATGGACATAAATTTGAGCAATCTCCAGGAGTTGGTGATAGACAGGGAAGCCTGGTGTGCAACAGTCCATGGGGTCCCAAAGCGTCAGACACGACTGAGCAACTGAACTTAACTGAACTGATCCTAAGAATAGGGCTTATCTGATGGCTCAGTAAATAATCTGCCTGCAAGGCAGGAGAACTCAGACTCCTGGCTTGGGAAGATACCCTGGAAAAGGAAATGGCCACCCACTCCAGTATTCTTGCCTTGAAAATCTCATGGACAGATACCGTCCATGGGGTTGCAAATAGTCTGACAGGACTGACCAACTAACACTTACACTTCCAACCTAAGGATGGGGGTTGGTTGCCAGGGGAACCAACCTAGTGATTACAGTGTTAGAATGTTCAGTCTCACCCTTCCACCCCAGGCAGGGGAGAGGGGCTAGAGATTAAGTTCAATCACTGAAAGCCAAAGATTTACTCAATCCTGGTTCTGTAATAAAAAATCCATGTACCAGGAGATTGGAGAGCAGAAGTGTGATCAACATGTGGAGATTGAGGGAGAGTGTTTCACTCCATAAGCCTCCCTGCACACTTTGCCTATGGCATCTCTTCAATCTGGCTGTTCCTGGGTTATAGCCTTTTACAATAAACTGGTAATCTAATGAGTAAAATGTTTCTCTACATTCTGTGAGCCACTCTAGCAAATTAATGAAACCTGAGGAGGGGGTCATGGGAACCTCCAATCTATAACCAGTGGATCAGTAGTACATGTGACACCCTAGATTTGATATTGGTCTCTGAAGTGGGATGGCGGCAGACCTGTTGGACTGTGCCCTTAACTTGTGGAATCTAATGCTATTTCCATGTCAACAGAGTCAGACTAGTTGCATTGTAGGACACCCAGCTGCTCGAGAATTGCTTGGTGGTATTTAAAAACTCATACAATGGAACTGATGTCAGAATCTATGCCCTCAGGCTCAGCATTCCCCCAAACCAGTCACAAGACTTCTGCTTCCATTTCAAACTTACTTCTTCCACACTCAGCCATTCAGCCCTTCATCATTGTTTTCATCATTTTTAAATTAGTGAGGAAAATCTGTTTATAATTTCACTATCTCAAAATTTAACCAACCAAATAACACATTTATTTTTTCATACTAATTATAAAAAGGTTAAAAACTGAAGTCTTTTCTTTCTCTGTATTGTTGGTTTTCAACTTTAATGATACATCACTTTAAAAAAGTTCTGAATCTTAACAAACACTCACCATTAATAGTTTATACACTTAATCAAAAATAGTAACTCTCAGCTTTCTTTATATTACTTATTAAAGACCTATGTAAGTAAGCCCTAAGGCTGCTATATGACTGCATATTAAACGTGGTTTTCCTGCCCTTCATTTCAAAGTTATGTTAACCCAAATATATCCCTCAAAGTCCAGGTGGTCATCTGGACAGCAATTAGGAAAACACTAGCATAGATGGTAACATCAAACAAAAGATAAAGATCGTTTCCTTATAAAAATGTAATGAGATCTCCATATATAAGCTGAAACCTGTAACATTTTCTGATTATAAATGGCTCGAGAATGGCTATCATCAAAAAATCCATAAAGAATAAATGCTGAAAAGGGTATGTAGAGAAGGAAACTCTCCCACACTGTTGGTGGGAAGGTAAAATGGTACAGCCCCTATGGAAAACAGGAGCTTCCCAGGTGGCGCTAGTGGTAAACAGCCTGCCTGCCAATCCAGGAGATGTAAGAGATACAGGTTCGATTTATCGTTTGGGAAGATCCCCTGGAGGAGGAAATGGCAACCAACTCCAGTATTCTTGCCTGGGAAATCCCACAGACAGAAGAGCCTGGCAGGCTCCTAAGCATCAGGGTCTTTTCAAATGAGTCAGTTCTTCCCATCAGGTGGCCAAAGTATTGGAGTTTCAGCATCAGTCCTTCCAATGAATATTCAGGACTGATTTCCTTTAGGATGGACTGGTTGGATCTCCTGAAGTCCAAGGGACTCTCAAGAGTCTTCTCCAACACCACAGTTCAAAACTATTAATTCTTCAGTGCTCAGCTTTCTGTATAGTCCAATTCTCACATCCATACATGACTACTGGAAAAACCATAGCTTTGATTAGATGGACCTTTATTGGCAAAGCAACGCCTCTGCTTTTTAGTATGTTGTCTAGGTTGGTCGTAACTTTTCTTCCAAGGAGCAAGTGTCTTTTAATTTCATGGCTGCAGTCACCATCTGCAGTGATTTTAATTGACCATCATCAATTTGCTTTAATTAC
Source organism: Dama dama (assembly GCF_033118175.1). NCBI lineage: Eukaryota > Metazoa > Chordata > Mammalia > Artiodactyla > Cervidae > Dama > Dama dama. The sequence continues at coordinate 38,631,739 of NC_083704.1, read as the reverse complement.
ATTTTAATTGATAGCTTATTTAATATATTTATTTAGATAACATATTTAATGAACACATTTAAGTTAAATGAAATTTAATCACATTATATAATAGGATTTAACTATGATTTAAATGTAATTTATTAAAGTCAGTGGTAATAATACAAAAACCAATAACTAAAATTTATTGATCATCTATGGCATGGTGCTCAGAGGGTATACAGGGCCTCAGTTAATCCTCAGTATAACTTTGGGAGGTGAATACTGTAACTGTCTACATTTTATAGATGAGAAAACCAAAAACAGAGAAATTTCATCAAGTTTCAAGAATGAGCAACTTTTTTGCATCACTTTAATGCACCACTAGGAAAAACCTGCCAATCAATCTATGACACAAGGATAAAACACATCTATATTTCAGAGATGCTGAAATGTGAAAAACATAAAGTGTCTTATAAGAAAATATGTAATTTTCACAAGATCACAAGTCTACTAAGATCACAAGTGAGACTGAATACAGACAGCCTGGTTCCAGTCCTGATTTATGTCTATTGTGGTCATTTAGTCACTAAGTTGTGTCTGACTCTTTTGGGACCCCATGGACTACGACCAACCAGGCTCTACTGTCCATGTGATTTCCCAGGCAAGAATACGGGAGTGGGTTACCATTTCTGTCTCCAAATTATGCCCATTAAGTAAGTGAAAGTTGCTTAGTTTTGTCCTGATTCTTTGCTACTCCATGGACTGTAGCCCATCAGGCTCCTCTGTTCATGGAATTCTCCAGGTAAGAATAATAGAATGGATAGCCATTCCCTTCTCCAGGTCATCCTCCTGACCCAGGGATCAAACCCGGGTCTCCTGCATAGCAAGCAGATTTTGTACTGTTTGGGCTACCTGGGAAGCCTATTATCCTGGCATAATTATTAACAGTGCTCCCTTTAACTATCAAAAGTACCCCAGTTTCAAGGATAAAATATAGTTTTCCTACTCATGGTTTAAATGAAATAAATCCTGTGCCCTGAGTGCCACGTGAGTGCACCAGGGTTTAATGTGGGAGCCAGCACCCTCTGCAGATAGCTTCAAGGAAGTCCTGCCCAATATGGCAGGTTTTTATTGAGTGATGGCAAAAGAACCCAAACAAATCCTCTTAGGGAAGTGTAAAGTGGAGATGAACCCAAGAGAAGTTGGGTTACTTCAACTCAGATTATTGCTCCAAACAAAGCTGAGAAGTATTCCAGGGCCACATAAAGCCTGCTTTCTACATTTGTCTTGAAAACACTCACTTGACTATTTGGATGATTGCCATGATAACCCTTTTCCCACTTAATAATTTTTTCCAAAGAATTATTTTCATTGTGATCATAAGAAAATGATCTAAAGCAAAGCCCACTACATCACCTTGTTGTTCAGTTGCTAAGTCGTGTCTGATTCTTTGTGACCCCATGGACTGCAACATGCCAGGCTTCCCTGTCCTTCACCATCTCCCAGAGTTTGCTTCAATTCACATCTTTTGAGTCAGTGATGCTATCCAACTGTCTCAACCTCACCCTAAATTCTGATAAATTAGCCTAAGACCAGCCAACTGAAAAGTGAGATAATCTTCAGAAATTTGAGAATGCAAAAAAGGAAACAAAGCAAAAGTGAACATGTGAACTTGGAGAAAAAGATGGACAAGTTAGTAGCAGTTCATAAAGGAACTCTAAATAGATCAGGCCACCCCACCAACACTGCACCCAGAGACCTCCTATTCAAGGGGCTATGACGTTGCTCCTCTCCAAGACCTCCCTACCTCAACCACAAATGGAAGGGTGGAGATGCATACTTTACAAAGAAGCATCAGGTGTTGCAGCTGGCCAGTGACTTGAACATTAGAGCAAAATGATGAGCTAGATCAATAAGATGTTCTTGTTATTAAAACTGTAACATTCTGGGAGACAGAGATGGATGATGTGTTAGGGTTAGGAAGCTGGAGTGGACCAAAGAATGGACAAAGTTATGGGCAGGTGGAAGTTATAGAGAAATGGTACCCCTAGTAGCAACCAGTTAACACAAACGAAGATGCACGGAGGAGCCAACATCAAGGAAGATTAATCTTGAGTTCTATTACGTGTCCCTTTCAATAAACCTTTCTCACTTTTTACCCCCTCGAGATAAGTCCAAGGAGATCTTTCAACCAAAGAAGACATAGCAATCAACTGCATCGTCCATACAAGAGTGAGAGCACAAAAGGAAATAACTAAGCCAGATGGCGTGATTCCACAGGGCCCAGAATGCCGTGAATACTGGATAAGGTAGGCTTGGGGCTTGGGAAAGCTCTTCACTGTGCTCAAGTTTAGAAACCTGCACTTTGCAAGCCTGGCAAATTTAAGGGTCTTTATATTTCTCTTCTTTTATTCACCTGTTCTTGTTCTGTAGGCCGTAACAACATGTCCAGAGAACTCCTGAGCATAAGGACAGAGCACATGGTTCCATGACAGAGATAAGCAAGGATCTTTCATAACTACAGCAACTCACACCTTCTCTGCTAAGGGACGGTAAACAGCCTTTTATCACCTTTTTGGTACATGGCAATGGAGAGAAGCCAGCAATGGAGACCCAGCAGGGAAAACATGAATCTTATTCGGCCTCTTTCCTTAATAATGCCAATCTTTCTCTTCTATCCTGACTGCCAACATTCAGTCCATTGTAGTTAGAAGGACCATATATCAGTTTTCCGGTCACAGCTTGGGTTTCTCTTACATGTGCTGGTATAATTATTCACAGTGCTCACATTCACTCTGAAAAGTATCCTGATTTGACAATAAATTATGTGGTCACCCTGATTTTGATCCAAAACCCTCATCTTCTTTCACTTTCACCACTCAAGGGAAAAACAAAAAAACTGTCCCTCAATCTGTGACACAAGTCTACAAACACATCCAGTTTTAAGAGATGCTGAAATGTGAAAAAGAAAAAAAAAAGAATTGTAATAAAATATGTAAGTAATTTTCACACATCACAAAGATAACCAGTGTTGAGGGCAAGACTTAAACCCACGCAGCGTGAGTCCAGTCCTGGTCTGTGTCTATTATCCTGGGCAGTAAATAATTACTACCAGCACTCAAACAGTACAACAATCTCCTGAATGATTTCCATACTTACATCCCTCCAACCCTCTCCACAGAAGGAATACTCTAAAGCATAAAGCTGCCCCTGCCACCCCACTGTCTAAAACACCTCAATGGCTCCCCTTGTCCTCAAGAACTAATCTTAACTGCATTACCAGACTCACAGGATTAGCAAAATTTTGCCCCTGCTTATGTCTCCAACCTCATCTCTCACTGCTCCCTGACCTCTAACTTCACAAGCCACCTTATCCAATTCCTCAGGATCTCTGAGTCACAACCCTGGATCTAACACAGCCTAGAAATGGAAATGGGATAAGCTCATGGAGAAGTGAGAGTAGAAAAAGAGATATCAGACTCTCATTCCACCCCAATTCTTATGCCCAAACTTACACAAACCTATTCCTTAAGCTTTGCCATGTCTCAAATATCAATTCAAACATTATATCAAACTCCATTTTAAAGTGAAAATAAATTTTAGAGGTACATGTTAGAAATTTATGCTTCTGTGACTGGTATTCACGTGCTGTATTATTGGCTCATTTCTAGAAAGGGACAAAAGCTGGCAACATAATCAGCACATTTGATCAAAGTCTGAACTCAGAATACTAGAAAACTCCATCCTCTATCACCATTCCCCAAAACTCACTCTCTAAAGCCAGTTTCACAATTTGTTCAGTATTCCTGAAACGCTAAAGGCAGTGCTGTGCGCTGGGCAGACAGTGAAGGGCATGTGCCAGCTGCCCTTGGGTACACGTTAAGCACTATAATCTAGTGTTTGGGTGCCCGCCCACCTCAAACCTTTGACGCACATGAGGTCCAGAAACCATAGCTACTAAGTCAACACTAAGATGTGCAAACATTTCTGGAATGAAGCAACATCTAGGATGGTGCAACTGAGCTCCCCGTGTGACCTTCCCTACTGCCACCTTAAGCCTCACCAGACCTTCACCCCATCTTTGCAATGAGAACTGGGGCCCAGGAGACAGGCCTTCAACTCTCTGAGCCTCGAGATCCCCAGATGTAAACTGAGAATAATCACCTGTTTCAAGTGGTTGCTACAGGATTAAGTGAAATAAAACATTTGGAAATGCCAACGCAGTACCTAACCCTCATATGGCAACAAATGATAAATGCTTACCAAATCTGGGAAAGGAAAACTATTCTGACCTAATAAAGCCTAAATTTATAAAGCAACTAAATTTAGTTTCAAAAATTCACTGCAAGAGAAATAATGACTCTAGCCTACCATCTAACCAGAACGTCAGATGTCATGCATATCATCTCACTCAATCTTTGTAACCATCTGTAACAAGTATTTCCTTTTAGAGAACAAGAAATTGAGGGTCAGTCAAGTTCAGTAATTTGTAGAGCTAGAATTTGGCAGACCTAGAATTTGAATTTAGTCCTGTTTTAATACAGAAATCATACCCTTTTCTCCTGCTTCCCAGACCCTGGAGCCTAGGAAGGAGGGTGTCAGATAAGAGCCTGATAAGAATCAGATGGTGATATCACCCACTCAATGGATATGAGTTTGAGCAAGCTCTGGGAGATTGTGAAGCAAAGGGAAGCCTGGCATACTGTAGTCCATGGGGTCGCGAAGAGTCAGACATGCCTGGGCGATTAAAGAACAACAAAAGAGCCAGATAAGAAGACAATCATGAAAAGTTGATTAGTCCATCTACGTTAAAGAGCCTCTTGATCAGGGTCAAAGAGGAAAGCGAAAAGGCTGACTTAAAACTCAACATCTAAAAAAGTAAGATCATGGCCTCTAGTCCCATCACTTCATGGCAAATAGAAAGGGAAAAGGTGGAAACAGTGACAGATTTTATTTTCTTGGGCTCCAGAATCACTGTAGACAGTGACTGCAACCATAAAATTAAGACAATTGCTCCTTGGAAGGAAAAGCTATGACCAACCTAGACAGCATATTAAAAAGCAGACACATCACTTTGCCAGCAAATGTACATCTAGTCAAAGCTTTGGTTTTCCTAGTAGTCATGTACAAATGTGAGACTTGGACCATAATGAAGGCTGAGTGCTGAAGAATTGATGCTTTCAAATTGTGATACTGGAGAAGATTCTTGAGAGTCCCTTGGACAGCAAGGAGATCAAACCAGTCAATCCTAAAGTAAATCAACCCTGAATATCCATTGGAAGGACTGATGCTAAAGGTGAATATCCAATACTTTGGCTACCTGATGCGAAGAGCCAGTTCACTAGAAAAGATTCTGACACTGGGAAAGATTGAGGAAGGAACAGAAGGGGCCAAAAGAGGATGAGATGGTTGGATGGCATCACCAACTCAGTGGACGTGACCTCTGAGCAAACTCCGGGAAATGGTGAAGGACAGGGAAGCCTGGTGTGCTACAGTCCATGGGGTCACAAAGAGTCGGATACAACTTAGTGACTGAACAACAATAAATTAGCATAAGCTATACACCAAGGTATCCATCCCTCAGGGACAAAAAGATGTGGAAAGGTAAGCAATCAGCATAATTAAACAGTTCAGGTCAAACAGGACCATCTGGCAACATAACTTACTGTTTTAACAGGTATCATCATGAGGCAGGTGACTCCCAGGCCCTGTGATTTTAAGCAGGTTATTACGTGACTGGTCTATGCCTCTACTCTGTTACATGCGATATGAAGACAGTACAATCTGCCTGCAGTAGCATGGTTTAAGGAAATCATGCACAGAAGTCACTTTGCACAGAGTCTGTCACATATGAATGCACAGCACTATTATTATGAAAGCCCTTTCACCACCAGACTTTTCCTTTCTCACTTGCCTAAATTCTGTGTGTGTGTGTGTGCATGCTCAGTCACTTCAGTCATGTCCAACTCTTTTGCAGCCCCATGGACTGTAGCCCGTCAAGCTCCTCTGTCCATGGAATTCTCCAAGCAAGAATACTAGACTGGGATGCCATGCCCTCCTCCAGGTGATCTTCCAAACCCAGGGATCAAACTGGTGTCTCCTGCACCTCCTACACTGCAGGTGGATTCTTTACCCACTGAGTCACGTGGGCATCAATCCTCAACTTCTCTGTTACTTACCTGTATCTTGTTCTCTGCACTCCATGAATTCATCTAAACCACAAAAGCTTACTGGATACCTGGTCAGGCAGACTGGTAAAATAGGAGTGCATAAGAACAGTCTTGACCCTCACAGACTTTACATTCTTACATTCGTGGGAAAGGAAGGAAGACAGATAAAACAAGCAAACAAAAACACATAATAAACTACCAAATAAAGTGGTAAAGAATCCACCTGCAATGTGGGAGACCTGGGTTCGATCCCTGGGTTGGGAAGATCCTCTGGAGGAGGGCATGGCAACTCAATCCAGTATTCTTGCCTGGAGAATCCCCATGGACAGAGTAGCTTGGCAGGTGACAGTCCATGGGCTCGCAAAGAGTCGGACACAACTGAGCGACAAAGCACAGTACAAAGAGTTAAAAAGCAGGTGAGAAGCAGCATACAGTCTCAGGGGAGAGGGTTAGTCAGATAATATCTTACATAGCGAAAGCCCTGTTGGAAGACTAGTTAGAATCAGAAAGTTGAATGACAAGCTGAATGATGAGAGAGAACAAGGTCTGAGATCAGAGGGAACAAAACAGTGCCTTAGAGGACTAAAAACATAACTCTACTGACCTCACAATGCTGCAGTATGATTCCTGGTTTACACATCAGTTTTGCCACTAGACTATGTGCCTCCTGAGGGTAGGGCTATATATCTTCTTCCTGCACTCCCTCACTCATGGGATATTCTCTAAAGCACTAGATTTATGGGGAAGATAGTCTTTCCTATAAATAGTCTCTACCTTCAGGGAGCTTACAACAAATAGCATTGGGCAAAGACTAAGCATACAGAAAATATTCACTAAGTGAACAATATGTGCTTGATGTTCAGTTTTGTAGTTCAATATCATGGCAAATTCTGGCCTTTCTACAGCCCTTCTTTCCTTCCTCATTTGCCTAAAAGATCACCAGCCTTTCAAGTCTTCTGCAATGACTCCTCTAATCTCCCCATCTCTCTCTCCTCCGCCTTGGCCCATAATCCACTCCACCTGGCATGCCTTCTCCTATATCCTCTTTACCAGACTAATTCTAATGTCATTTCCCAAAATTTCATCAATATACTGACTTTCTGCACTGCTTCCCAGGTGTTGCAGCAGTAAAGAATCCGCTTGCCAATTCAGGAGATGCAAGAGACGTGGGTTCGATGCCTGGGTTGGGAAGATGCCCTAGAGGAGGAAATGGCAATTCTCTCTAGTTTTCTCACCTGGAAAAGCCCATGGACTGAGGAGCCTGGCAGGCTACAGTCCTAGGGGTTGCAAATGAGTCATACACTACTGAGCACACCCAGCACACACACATACTGATTTTATTATTTGCCCAAATGTATAGAAGTCGCTCAAATTCTTCAGGCAAACGTTTTCATCAAGTAACAGAGAATGATGGATATAGCTAGAAAAGGACAATACCAGATTGAGTGAATAGTAAAACGAGTTGAAAGACAAATGATCTGAAGTTGCATGTATAACTGCTTTTCCTCCCCAAAATACAAGATATGTCAGTGAGTTTCTGGGCATTGTGCCTATAGAATTGCAGCAGGATACAAGGGCAGCAAGATTCTCGTGACTGTGGATCTGTGTACTCCATCTCTCATCCATGAAAGAAATGCTTCCTTCTCAGTAAACAAAACCAACTTGGGATGAGCTATCACTTAAAGATCTTCCCCACAGAGAAATCAGTAGTTTAGCATCTAATTTGACATGAATTTCCTTTTCTAAGGACACTGCAGTTGTACTTCATTTTTAAAAATAAAAAAGTCAGATATTTATTCTTCTAGGCAAGAAGGCAGATAAAGGTCAGTCACAACTTCCAACACAGCATCCACAGCCATATTTGGCTGATTAAAAATGTCCACGTAAGCTTCAGCCTTCACTTCTAAAAGCCAAGCATCTATCTTTCTTTTCCCACTTCTGGAAAGAGCAGAAAATCAAGCTGGAGTCATCTATTGTAAGGTATATAACAGCAGGGGCATGGTTTCCATTTCCCTCAACAAGGCACATTCCTCCCTGAGTTCCTGGACAGAAGCTGTGAGCTTTACAGAGAAATACACACCAAGGACTGTACAGCTAGGGGTCTTAGGGACAGTCTTTCCCACGATGTCTCTGCTTCTCCTACAACAGAACAGCTCTGTGAACTTCACCCAACCATTATGAGAGGGTAAACATACTAAAAAGCTAAATACCATGATTAGATTACCATTAAACATTTAAACACAGTGCCCTCAATCAAGACTTCTAAGACATGACTAATGTAACGGGCTCATTTCAGTGCCCAATAAGGCTGTGCCTTGCTATATTGTGCTATTTTTAATAGTGCACTATAATTACATGCCTGGCCTTTGGCAGCCAGACTGGGATTCAGCTATTTTTTACTAGCTGAAAAACTGTGGGTAAGTCATGCAAGAACTATAAGTTTTTACGAACTCCTTACCAGGCCCTGCAAGGCCCCACTTGATCCAGGCCCTGCCGACCTTACACACCATGACTAGTACTATCACATTCCACCTCTTTAATGGTCTGGATATGTTGAGTTCAGGCCATACCTAAGGGCCTTTGCATTTGCTGTCCTCTCTTCCCCAGAATGTCAAGTCACCTGGTTGGCTACTTTTCATTACTCAGGCCTCAGTCCAAATGTGAAAATGCCACCTCCAGTATCTCATGATGTTGATCACATGAGTGCATATAATTACATTTACTTAAAGTACAAAACAAAAGCACTGTGTGGTTACTTAACTCAGGAGACCAGTTACTCTTTTCTCAGTAGTAGTTCTATAACCACACAAGGGTGTCCTCTGAGTTGCAGGTACATGATTAATTTCTTGATATGGTGATATTGATCTGCTCACCTGGACACGTTCAGTTTGTGAAAACTCAAACTGTTCACTTATAACATGCACATTTTTAGCGTATGTGTTACACTGCAATAAAAAAATTAAACCAAAACAATAAAAAGAACAAGTTGTCAAATTGGTTTTCCTTGATAAACTAATCTATGACACACCATCTGGGCTAGACTATTCATTTTCTACCCCAAGACCTTGTTTTACTTTCTTCATAGCATCTGTCACTGACTGAAATCATCTTCATTACTGTTTATGTAAGTACAGTCTAGCCATTTCCCACCCCTATTAAAATGCAGTATCATGTGGCCAAGATCTCTACCTGTCTTGTTTACCATCCCCAAATATCAGCACTTCAAACAGCCTTTTTCCAGGTAGAAAATGAATAGGAAAAAAAAAACATGTAAAATAAATGGCAAAAGGGTGGCCCTTTAAGGATGATCTAACATCAAAGAAAAGTCATTATTTAAGTGTTAGAAAAAAAAAAAACAAGAACTGTGGTGCAAACTATGTGAGGCCCAACAACAGAGAAAACAAAATGTCAACAACATTTGTTGTTGTTCAGTTGCTCAGCTGTGTCTGAGTCTTTGTGACCCCAAGGGTTGGAGCTCACCAGGCTTCCCCGTCCTTCACTACCTCCAGTTTGTCAATGACATTAAGCATCAGAAAAGTGAAAGTGAAGGTCATTCAGTTGTGTCCAACTCTTTGCCATCCCGTGGACTGTATATCCATGGAATTCTCCAGGCCAGAATACTGAAGTGGGTAGCCTTTCCCTTCTCCAGGGGATTTTCACACCCCAGAGATCAAACACAGGTCTCCCACACTGCAGGCAGATTCTTTACCAGCTGAGCCACAAGGGAAGCCCTAAAAATATGTGGCAAATTTAACTATGAGGAGGGGATAGATAATGTCATTCTACGGCACTCTGTGAGAGTGGTTGAAGTTACTTCTCACAGCAGAAACTGGGTCTTTTTTTTTTTTTAAGAGTATAATTATTTACTATGTTATGTTAGTTTCTGCTATACAACAAAGAGAATCAGTTCTAAGTACACATATATCCCCTTCCTCTTAGATCTCCCTACCCCCTCCCATCCCACCCATCTAGGTCATCACTACAGTCTGTCATACAGAGTGCAGTAAGTCAGAAAAACATGTATCGTATATTGATGCATATGTGAGAAACTGGGTCTTTTATCTCTGTACACACAAAAGTTTTGCACAAGGCATGGCACAAAGTAGGTCTGAGCCAAGAATAGCAACTGATTTCTGAGTCACTTCAGGAAGATTCTAAAGTTTCCTGGAAGAACAGGGTCCTATTCAAGTGTAACGTCTGCCCTGGGCAAGGGAGTACGTAAACACAACATAAATGCATAGACAGGTGAAGCAGATACAAAGAAACACCCAATAATATGAAAAGGGCTCCTTACATAACATCTATCTTTTTCTAAGATGTTTACAAAGAAGAAAATTAAAATGGATCAGTAGTATTGGTCATGGTTACTTACTCTGAGCTCTGCAGACTAACTTACATGCTGGTATAATGTATTTTCATTAAGAAACTTATATCAGAAACTGGTATAATGGAAACTGAAAAGAAAACCTTTAACCTGGAACCAGCTCTGCCACAAACTCTCTTTATAACCTTGAACAAGTCCTTGAACTTCTTTAGTGCTCCATTTTTCGAACTGTGAAATGAGTTTTTTGGATCGGATACTTGCTAATGCCCATTTCCAGTTCTTGAACACTGTGTACTATTCTTGACTTTAAAAAAAAAAAGAATTCTCATCTCCTAAGTGTGTGTTCACAGGACAACACTTCATCTACAAGTACGTAAATCAAAGTTTTCAGACAGAGTGAGGTAGAAGATTCTTTTACCCAGTCTTTTTGCCAAACCAAGGGTATCCCCCACCCAGATTTTCTAAAATGTTGTATTCAGGCTCCCATTTCTTGCTAAGGCAAGAAGCCTTATCATACTTCAGCTAAACACTTGAATTTTTCTACACAATTACTTCTTTTGCTCGAATTTTCACTGCCTTAGGCCTCATGTTTCTCATCAATTCAAGTCTACTCTCAGAGTTAGCACCACAGCTCTTGGTTTTTTCCTAACATTTAATGAATGGAACTTGATCACCTGGAGATATTCCCCTTACTCTATTACAACGGTTATTAGTTATTTTAATTAGACAAAAGCCACCATTCCCTTTGCTATCTTACCATACTGTCAAGTGCCTGTTAAAGATATTACAGTAATGTTATTAGCACCTTTTAAATTTGCATTAACAAAAACATACAAATGAGAAGTCAGGAAAAGAAAAGGAAAAAAAAAAAAAAAACTCAGATGTCATAATTAACCAAAGTTTAGAGTAACTCAAAAAATCATCAGTAGCTACCTTTCAATTAAAAAAAAAAAAAAACATACTATGCACATCCTAGATAAAACTGCAAGAATGATCATTTGTCTCTCATCAATTAAAAATGGGGAAAAGGACAAGGACAAGGCTGTGCTTTGGCCAAGCCCCATATTGTTTTCTTCAAAAGGGAAAAGATATTTCTAATGGAGAATAAAAAGTTGAGTAGTTGAGTCATTTCTCCAAGAGTCATCACCAACTCATAACTCCCCAAAGGCCTTCTGGCTACTATGGCTCTTGCCACCTACAGAAACTAAAATCTTCTAGAGGCCAAGCTCTAATAGCTACTCAGTGTCCATCACTGGCCCTCCTAGGATTTTGTTCTCTAGAAACAAGGAGAAAGAGGACAAGGGCAATACTCAAATGTGTTCCATTGACAGGACTGAATTTTCACTAAATTGAGGAAGGACGTTTCCCATCATTCTCCTTGACCCCCTCATTTCACCAACTCAGCACCCCACATCCACACCCAACCCCGCCAGTCTGCAAACGCAGGCAGCTCACTCCAGGAAATGAGTGACTAAACCAGCAAGGCTGGGGTGGGTTTCTAGGTACCTTCATCACAAGGACATTTGTTAAACGGGTTCAAAAGCAGGACTGGCAACTGAGGACTGGCAGTTACCTCAGAACAGATAACTGAGGACAAGAAAAAAATGTTTCCTGCCATTTTAGTAAGCGGTAATGTTGCCTACCATCAAATCAGCAGCCACTGCAGGGGCCCCATACAGTGCACCCTGAGGGGAATGGAGGATTCAGAGGAACAGTAAACAGGTCCTAGATAAGGTTAAGATGCATATCAAAGGAATAATTTCAATATGCCAGACTCTTACACCTTCCATACGGAGAAAAGCATCAAAATCACTAACTTGTCATATCTATATTTTGTGATTAGTCTTAACCTTCTAAACTTCCACAAGGTTTGGTTTTTGTTTGTCTTCCAGCAAAAACTCCTATAAATCCTGGCTCCTCCCCTACCTCTTTCCAACAATTTCTCGGAGCTATCCAAAAACTTCCTCAGGATACAGTGCTCAATAAATGCCTCAAAAAAGATTTTATTTCTCAACTTCTAGGTTGTGTTTTGGTTGTGTGTGTGTGTGCTGGCAACACAATAACACCTCGGGACTTCAAACCCCGTTTCCAGGAACTTTTCCTGAAGTTGCCTGTGCAGCGCCTGGTATTGGGCCCGGCGCCCTCCCCGGCGCTGAGGGAATCCATGTCAGCGACAACTGAGAGTTGGGTGGCTCTCACTCTGAGGTGGCCCCGGCTGTCATTAACCCCTCAGCCCGGGACCTACCCCCCCCCCCACACCTGAAGGAGAGGGTGCTGGGGTCCCTCGTGCGCCCCAAACGCCGCACCGCGCGTTCTCTCCACAGGTGTGGCGCCGCGGCGACCGCGCACCCGGGACCAGGAAGAGGACAGAAGGGGACGGAAGGGGATCAACGGCTGCTCGAGGCCCCCACCAAGGGGTCCGCTCACCTGGGACCTGGCCGCCAGGAGCGGGGGCCGGAGCGCCAGGTCTCTCAGAAGTTTCCGGGCCTGCGCTCCCACGGGGGCCGCCATCTTATCCAGGAAACAAGCGAGGGGATCCTGACAGGGTGCCGGCAGGGCGGGAGGGGGCTGGAAGAGGAAGGGAGGGGGAAGGGGCGGGGCCGGCCGCCGCCTGCCGCCCGCCCCGCCCCCCGCCCCGCCCCCCGCCCCGCCCCCGCCGCCCGGGCGCGCCTGGTGACCCTGGGACGCGGCCACACTCCTGTGAGAGTACCTGTCGAAGCCCTGCGTCCCCCACGACGACCACCACCTTGGCCCCAAATTCACTTTCAGCATTTGGAGCCTCCTCTCCGCGCTACCGCGGGTCACAATGTGAGCGAAAACCCACCCCGAGCCCAGCGGTCGTGGACTTAAAGTGCACTGGAGCGAGAGGCCAGTGCCTGTTGCCGGTTCCAGGGAGTGCTCTGAGGAGCGGCCCGTATGGGATACCAAGTGAGGGATAGGCCTCTGCTCTGGTCCTGGGGCTTCAGGGGCTTCTGGAGGGAAGCGGTGTTTGAGGTGAACCTTGAGGGAATAAGGGAGAAGCAAGCAGGTCTGAAGAGGTTAGTAGAGGTCCTCTCTCTACACTTCAGGGAGACTTTGTCTCTTTGTGAAGATTTAGACAAAGATATTGAAGGATTTTAAACGTGTAGTCGCCAGAGTAAGACCAAGAGTTTACTTGGAATTTACATGACTCTAAGCACTGTCCGTGGAATAAAAATAGCTAGCAAATATGCTTAATATGTAGCAGTCACTTTACAAATAAGGACTCGTTTAGTGTTCATAGCAAGCCTTACAGTAGGCACCAATGAAAAAAATCCCCATTTGGCAGAAGAAAAAACCTGAGACACAAGGAAGTTTCCTTGCTTATTGAGGGTCACAGATCTGATAAGGATTGAAAATGAGTTTCAAACTCATGCTTTCTTCTCCCAACCCTATAAAGTGTCATTTTCGAATTTTTAACCTTACTTTATTCTTGAGCCTATGATCATGAGAAAAGGTACAAATTTAACAGAACTGAGCAACTATTTCTGCTAGTTTTCTTTGAAAGTGAAAGTCACGCAGTTGTGTCCCACTCTTTGTGACCCCGCGGACTGTACTGTCCATGGAATTCTCTAGGCCAGACTGTTGGGATGGGTAGCCCTTTCCTTCTCCAGGGGATCTTCCCGACCCAGGAATCCAACTGGGGTCTCCTGCATTGCAGGCAGATTCTTTACCAACTGAGCTATCCTTTTTTTTTTTTTTAAATCTACAGAAAAGTTGCAAGAATATTATCCCAAAACCCCCAAATATCCTTTACCCAGATTTATTGATAGCACTTGTTTACATTTTGCCTCAATCCCTTTTTTTAATAGATATAGATATGTAGCTTTATAGCCCATTCTTAATCATAGTTTTACTGGCTAGAGTTCATATCCATTGATGATTATTTCTTAAATCAGTTTTTATTGTGGTGGTTTCAAAAATCATGATTGTCTAATCCCATTCCTTTCTACATTTCTATAGTTTATGTTCTACTCAGAAGAGCTTTACTGTCCCCCACATTTGTTTATTCTTTTTTTAAAATATTTATTTTTTGCTCTGTTGGGTGTTAGTTGCCACACTTGAGATCTTAGTTGCAGCATACAAGATCTTTTCTTTGTGGAGGGTAAGCTCCAGATCTCGTGATCTTGCTGATTGGGGCTTAGTTGCCCAGCTGGAAGGCAGATTCCCAACCACTATTTTATCAGGGAAATCCCTCTTTCTTTATTGTTGTTTTCACTTGTATCAGTATCAACTCACAGATCCCTTTTTTTCACTATCAAACCTATGTTCATTCCTTTACATGTACTCAGTTCAGCTGCCTCTGAATATGGGTCATTTAATCCTCACAGGAACCCTGTAAAGGATGATGCTGTTATTTTCATTTTACCAGAGGGGTAACGGCATGAAAGAAATGTAACTTGCCCAGGGTCACAGCTTGGGAGCAGACCCCAAAGCTGGGAATCTGACCATACCCTCCTCTTGACATGAGTCGATCTGAGTTCCCACTTCATCCTCATTACTCGTATTGGGTTCTGCCATCTAGTCAATACAGAGAAAAGATTCTTATTAATGTTTGCAGACTGAATGTTTAAACTTGGTGAGAGCTTTGAACATGTTGACAGATGGAAGCAGACCACCTGTAGAATTCATCAAAGTCTGCTTATTCAGACAGTACTATGGCAAGGGAGTTGGCCACTATCACTTTCTTTCCAGCCGAGACTTGAAAGGGTTTGGAAAAAAGAGTACATTTTATAAAGAGGAAGGTGAACCTATTTAGACAGTCTTTGAGGAGTGTTCTATTAGGATGGAATTTTTTTCTATAGGGGTAGAGTTTTTGGAAGTGAAGTGGGCAGAAGCTTTCTGATTACCATTCAAGTACATGTGGCAATCTTTGCTTCATTATCTACTAGTGACTATTTGGGCTGGGTAGCATCATATGAGTTTTCCTATTTCAGTTGGAAGACAGGCTAGTCGTCAGCTTTGGAGCTCAAGTCTTGCATCTGCAATTCTTCAGTGTCTTCATTCCAGATTCTCTCATTCTGCCATCTCTGCAGCCCAGAGTTTGGGGAATATAGAGCATAAGGGCCTTCGTATGGTATCTCCATTGCTTAGCATTAGGCCAGGATTAGAGAAAGTTTGAAATAAACACATGTAGGATGACTTACACTTTGGAGTTCCTCCTAAGACTTCTCCCTATCTTCTATCCTTTTTATTTCCCAAATAGGAAGCTCTTTGAGGTCAAGGATTCCACCAGAGTTATACACTGTGCTTTACTGAGATGAGCACTGGGTTTTCTGTGAAACTGGATTGGGTTCAAGCCCATATCTGTCTTCTATGAATCTGTGACCTGAGGATCTACCTGCGTCACACAGTGATAGTAAGTATTCAATAAGATGTGTATAAAGACCTTGCACATAGTAGGGTCTTAATAAATGTTACGTGTCTCAAAGCAGTATCTTTGTCATGTGTCAGGAGTGGTTTACTTTCCTCAACATGCTCAGAGCATTGGGCTGCCTGGACCTGGCAGGGGCTCTGGTTCCAGAGAAAGGCTGCCCCCACTCTCAACAAAGATCAAGGATTAGTGTGTGTGTGTGTGTGTGTGTAACCAAGGCCCATGGACACCTTTGGCAGCCTGGTGAAAAGCCCATGACCCCTTTTCAGAATAATGCTTTTGAATATATAAAATAAAGTGCCTGGAATGATAAAAGAAACCAGTTACATTTAAAATAGTTATCAAAATGTTAAAAAACACAATGTTAATATGGTAAATGTCCTTCTTTATTAATGCATTAAATAATAAAGTCTAGCCTCATGTTTAAAACTAAAAATAAAAAAGGACGTTACATTTCTTCCTCTAAGTTCTTAATAAATATTTATTTGATATCTAATGTGAAACACCAGAGCCAATCTGAGATATGGGTTATAAGACCCCTGACACTTTATAACATGTTGATAGCATTGGACAAGGGTAGAGGTGTGTACATGCCAGATGAAACTTTTAAAAGAGTCTAAAGTGGTTGCCTCCTGGAAGAGGGTGGAAGATAGGAGTCAGGGAACCTCTACAATTCTAGAGCTTTGAAAATACAGATTCCTAGGCACCACTCTAGACCTACTGAATCATTTAGGATAGAGGCTGAGATCTGCATTGTAAATAATTTTCTCAAAGGGTTCTTTAGTTCAGAAACTGAAACAAAAACAAACAAAAAAAAAACCCAGCAAACAAATCAAACCATAGTGGTAAATGCTCAAGTCAACTTTCCCAGTGAATCAAGAGACAGCTTAACCTGCCTTCTTCGAGTTCCTAGTGTAGAAGGAAAATCCTATGAATTGTAGATGGAGGTGATGACTAAATGCTGCTCTCAGAGATTCTTGACACATGGATGCAAGACCTATCTTCTACCAGGGGAGTAGGTCAGCCCTGATGCATGGAAGCATTGGCTAAGGGTGAATAAACAGTGATTCTATGCTTTTTTCGATCAATTTTGCAATTGTGAACTGCTTGAGTAGTAACTGGCCATAGGCAGTAGCACTACCAAAAGCATTCCATGCTGTCTGGTATCAGATTGAAGCACAGAGGTAGACATTAGACAAGCTGAGTTCAGCTTTTGTCTCTGTGATTTAAAAGTTCTGACCCGGGGCCAGTTATTTCAAGCCTCAATCCTTTATATGTGAAAAAGGGGTTATAATAGTATGTATTTTGCCAGTGTGTTACTGAGTCCAAGCTTGTACTGCTCACCACACAAACACAACAGGCCAATAAATAGAGAGACAAACTATTGGGGCAAGGAATAGTGACTTTATTTGGAAAGCCAGCAAACTGACAATATGATGAACTCAAGCCTCAAAGAAGCATCTTGTGCAAGTTAGAATTCAGGCTTCTTTTTACTAAAAGGGGAAGAAGTAATGTCAAGCATTCCCTGGTTCTAGTCAGCTTCCAGAGGGGATTTGTTAATTTCTTCCTCCCTGCCGTCATTTTACCGGTTGAACCTGGTCAGGATGTTTCCTGAGCTGAACAAAGGTATTTTAGCTTGATGCTTATTACTCGGGAGGCAGGGTTCCCAGATATTGGTCATTATGTATAACTTAAGCTTATATACAACATCCCTTTAGTAACTAACTCAGAATATTGATAAAATACAGAAGTTCTTCCCTATTACAAGTGCATTGTCAAGCACTGCAGTTCCCAGTGGGTGTTAGCCCAGGCTTTCTTTACTTGACTAAGAAATGCTTTTTCATGTTTGTTAGTTAACTATTTACTTCTGTGAGCCTGTTTCCCCTTTAGTAAAATGAAGGCCAAGTCTGACAGCATCTTATTTGAACAATGTAGCACTTCTCATAAACTTTGCATGCACTAGAAATATTAAGTTCCAAAACTCATAGATCAAACTTTGGATTTAGAACAAATGGCCTACACTATTTCTTATTGAGTTAATTGTTCCAGGAAGGCAAATAAAAACATCAGTAAGCCCACACACCCTCTCTTTCATCTTAGCAGTGCATGTTAACAGTGAAATAATGTGCTCATTTTCATATCCACAGTGATTACTTGCGGGGTGGGGCCCCGATTTGCCAAAGAGGCACGTCAGGAACCCTCGCACAGGGATCATGCATCCAGCAGCCCCAGTGGTTGTTTATCATTACCTTTTCATTTAAGCATAAAAACCACTTGACAAATACAAACTTGTTATAACCAGTAGAACTGAATAGAATTTTTTACAAAACAATCCTAATTTCCATGAATAATGTGTTTGAGTTCATGCTGCTCCCTGTCAGGAATGAAAATCACCATTACGATGATGAAACAAAGGGCATTTGTGGATTTTGTTTGGTTATTTCTTCTTTAATGGATAACAGATTTCTTGAATTCACAGACAAAGAAACTTTGGCCTTTCATTATGTACATAGGTAATATCTCCGTTGCTGTTCGTGACAGCTGTTTTAACCAATGCTTCAATTTTGTTATTTGCCAATGGCACAGAAAGAAGTGCCATTGTGCTGAAGTTATTTTTTTCCTTCTTCAATAATGCATTAAAATGATTAATTTTGATGGCATTTCTGAGCAGCTTATTTAAATGATAAGGTGCACAGAAGAAAAGGGATTTGAAACTAAATGTGTCTTCTTTGACAAAACTGCAGTGAACTGAAGAGAAATTCTCACTGTATCCTGGAGAGAATTTGGGGGAGGCAAGGTTGAGCTATAGTAACAGATCAAAGTTAAGATGAAAAAGAAGGAAGAGTAAGGACTATCAGAAACCCAGAGAGGGAGCATTCAGGGAGAAGGTCACTTGAAAAGCTGAAAGTGGAGAATAAGATATAAGCATAGAAACAAAGGCGATGTCATTCTACTGGTCAGGAAATTAGAAAATGGATGAAGTGAGGAACATTTGTACAAAGGATAGTGAAGAAACATGTACTGAAAGAGAAAAATTCTCTTCAGAAACAAAATCTGCATTTCCATTTCAATTGGGAGCTGTGGAATTTAGCACTTTCACTATTATCAAGACATCCTTTATTTAAATAACAAAATTAAAATTAAAGACATTCCATTTCAAACACCCTGCTTTGTTGGGAAATAAGCAGTCACAGCAGAGTTCTTAATAGAATCCCATTTTTGTTTTTTTTTTTTAATATCCTTGGGACCATATCCTCCATATCTTCTGATTCAGTAAGCCCTTCTGTATTTTTATAAGTACCTCTCCCACCCCACCATCTTTATTGTTGGTGATCCAGTTACCATGACTGGAAAAGCACTGACCCAGAAAGTGGGACTTGAGTAGGCTAGAGAAAAAAAGCAGTCATCCAATTTTCTTTCTCATTTTCTTTTCCATTTCTTACCCCACTTCTAGTATGTTCCTTAACCTTTCCCTACCTCTCTGAAACCTAATTTACTACATAAGATCAAACAGTATGGAATGAAACTCCAAGAGAAGGTTCCATGCTGTTCCCTTTGTCAGAAACAACTCTTCCCTGTTGCCCACCATACTCTGACTATCTCATCCCTCCTCTTTCAATCACCATCCCCTTTAGGAAGCTTCCCTGAAGGCAAGGCTGGGAGTCATCTTGGTGGTTATCACTAGGCAATTACTCCAGTGGTTTCTTGTCTGCTTCTTTCTTTCTTTATATTGGAGTATAATTGTTGTACAATGTTGTGTTAGTTTCTGCTATAAATCTAAAAATCCACAATGACAGGGACTGTGTCTTCCTTGCTCTTAGGACCCTGCAACCAGTACAGTGCCTGGAAGACAGGAGGTACTCAACCAATCCTGGCTAGATGGATAACAAAATGAAGATGAAACCAGTGCAAAAATCACCCTAAAAGGAAAATTCAAAGATTCAAAAATATCTGGAAATCTGCCAGTACCTTCTAACAAGAATGGAAGTTGAGGCCCATGAAAGGAAAGAACCTGCCCAGTGTCACACGAAACACTAGTGGTTTTCTTCACTGTTCTTCAGAGTTCTTAGATGCCTTCAAGATCCACCTCTCTCCAACCTCTCTCTCTTGTTCCCAACTTTTATTGAATAGGTGTGTGCTTTCTCCAAGCTTTACAGAACTTAGTCCCCACACCACAGCCTTATTTTACAGATTTGCAAACTGAGTCTCATGGAAGAGAGTAAGTTGCCTTAGGTAATGATTAGGAGGAGGCCAATCTCAATCAATCTGGGACTGAATCTATGCCAGCACTATCCAATAGATCTTTTTGCAGTGAGGGAAAATTTCTTTATCTGGGCTGTCTGGTATTATAGCCATCAGTCATGTATAGCTTTTGAGCACTTAAAATGTTACTAGTGGAACTAAGAAAATAAATTTTTTATTTAAATGTATTTTAATTAATTTATATTTAATTTTATAGCTAATGGCTGCCCTACTGACTACTCCAGATATATACTATCTAACTGGGATTTTCCCGGCAAGAATACTGGAGTGCGTTGCTGTGCCCTCCTCCAGGGTATCTTTCTGACCCAGGGATCAAACCCGAATCTCTTATGTCTCCTGCATTGCAGGTGGATTTTTTACAGCTTAGCCACTCGGGAAGCCCGTATATAACCATAAATAATTTGAAATCTAGAAAGTAGCATTGGGGTGGTTTTTGTTTATTGTTATCTAAATTTATCATAATTAATGCATATTATAGTAAAAAAAAAAACTAAATATATTTTTAAAGGACCCAAAAGATCCTTTTCATCTTGTCATTTATGTGTCTTATTTTAAATCATTTGATACTTCCCATCACTATAAATTAAATCTAAATTCTTCCAGTCAGTGCTTAAGGCTATTGAACCACTGGTTTAAATACCTGTTTCTAACTGTCTCCATAGTGGCTTCCCTCATGAGGGGTTTGTTCAGCCAGAGTTGGATATTAACTCTTTGTCCTCAGGAAAGGCCTTATAAATTCTGCCTTGGCACACTCAGTCATAGCTTTTGTCCTGTCCAGAATGCCATCCTTCACCTGAAGCACCCAGCTCTTCCCAGTTGCATTCCTAAGTCCTTCCAACAGCATCATCTTCCCACAGCATCTACTGTCATGGGTGGAAAACCTGGTTTCCTTTAGAAGACAAAGCAAGAAAGCCTAAATGAGTCAGTGATGCCACCCAACCATCTGATACTCTGATGCTGAAGCTGAAACTCCAATACTTCGGCCACCTAATGCAAAGAACTAACTCCTTGGAAAAGACCCTGATGCTAGGAAAGATTGAAGACAGAAGGAAATGGGGATGACAGAGGATTAGATGGTTGGATGGCATCACCAACTCGATGGACTTGAGTTTGAGCAAGCTCCAGGAGTTGGTGATGGGGAAGGAAGCCTGGTGTGCTGTAGTCCATGGGGTTGCAGAGTTGGACACGACTGAGTGACTGAACTTAACTGAACTGAGGTTCAAAATAGGGAGGGGGTTAGGTTGAAAACAACAGATGGACAAGATGTTTCAGACTTAGGAAGAAGGGAGAGAATAGTCCATTCTTCAATCCTAAATACATTTAGGATTGAAGACTGGACTAAGGGTGTCTGGGTAGAAGTTATGCAGTAATTTTTAAAATGAAATTCTAGTGTCTTATATTTTAGGTTATATCAGAATATCTCTAGTGCCAAAATGGCTTCCTCAAAACAGACCAAACAAAATATCTTGCTTCACCCCCCCCCATACCCCCACCCAAGTTCTTCTCATAGTAATAAAAACAACAATAGTTAGGTTGAGTTGGATCTATAATATGTGCAATCAGTGTGTTAAGCACATTTACTAAGTGTCTACCTGAGTCAGTTCTCAAAATAGCTCTGTGAGATGAATGCTATTCCTCTATTACAGATTAGAAAAAAGACACAAGGACAGGTTATACAGATCTGCCTCAGGTTATATGGCTAGAAGGGGGCAGGGCTGACTTTGGTGGTTTTTTTTTTTTTTTTCCATTTATTTTTATTAGTTGGAGGCTAATTACTTTACAATATTGTAGTGGTTTTTGCCATACATTGACGTGAATCAGCCATGGATTTACATGTGTTCCCCATCCCGATCCCTGCTACCGCTTCCCTCCCCATCCCATCCCTCTGTGTCTTCTCAGTGCACCAGCCCTGAGCACTTGTCTCATGCATCCAACCTGGGCTGGTGATCTGTTTCACCCTTGATAGTATACTTGTTTCAGTGCTATTCTCTCAGAACATCCCACCCTTGCCTTCTCCCACAGAGTCCAAAAGTCTGTTCTGTACATCTGTGTCTCTTTTTCTGTTTTGCATATAGGGTTATCATTACCATCTTTTTAAATTCCATATATATGCTTTAGTATATTATATTGGTCTTTATCTTTCTGGCTTACTTCACTATGTATAATGGGCTCCAGTTTCATCCATCTCATTAGAACTGGTTCAAATGAGTTCTTTTTAATGGCTGAGTAATATTCCATTGTGTATATGTACCATGAACACAGATCGTCTCCAAGCATTAACCATTTAACCACTGCAGTGTACAACTCAGGAGCGGTGAAAGAAAGAATGTTTGGTAGCAAGCGTATAAATTAGAGGATCTTAACCTCAATACTATTAACATTTTTAGGATGTGCATTGTAGAATATTTATTAGCAAGATTAGCCTCTACTCACTAGATGCCAAAAGCAAATGACCTGAATAGTGACAATCAAAACTATTACTGTATATTGCCAAATGTCCTTGAGATGAGTGGGGTATTAGTGGAGGAAGACAGGGAACAAAATCTCCTATAGTATAAATATTTGTACCACTGATAGAAATACTTATTCCTAGAGCAGAAATGCAATACTTAATATTGTCATTTCCCCTATGGGCGTTCATAATCCTAGATACATCTCTTCTTCCACCAATTTTCCAACTATCAAACTGAGAGCAACAGAGGTTATTGCACAAAATGTTCATTTTATAAATCTAATCATTTCATAGATTAATTTCATTAAAAAGCCATAGCAAGAGGAAAGCAAAAACTTTTTAAGTCATCAAGCAATCATTAAATGAATTAAAATAGTAACTCTCAAGTCATTAGTCTGATTTTAGCCAAGCCAAGTAAGTACTATTCCAATATTCTGCACAAAATAGAAAACTACAATTTGAAAGTTCTCCAAGCAGTTGATGGTCCTGTTATTCATTCGATTAGTAAAGGTTCAGAGCATTTGTGAGCTAAACTTTCCCAGGAAGTCATCTTTATACTATTACTGTTAGTCTGTGCAATTAGGATCATTTTTTTTTCTCCCTTGGTGAATGGGTTTTTATGTTATCATTTTGTGTCTCAGGGAAAAGTATAATTTTTAATGGAACAAACCTAAAATCAGCCTCCACATTCCCCCTTAGTGACTTTATAGCATCAGTCTGTGGAAAGGGAGAATTTTGCATTCTAAAGAGAATCAGTTTGAATTATTAAAAACAACTGACATACAATATGAAAAATATTGTCAAAGTATTTGATTATACCTCAGAATACAAGTTTTATTTCTTTGCCAGAGCGGGAAAAATGTGAAATCTATTTGAACTCTAATTCTGAAAGGCAAAATTTTGAACATTGAATATTGGTTATTGCCTATGGCCTTACTGGATAAGAGTAGTTCACCTGTTTGATCCAGTTTGTTCTAACCTGTGCATTTCACATGGCAAGGGCAGAAAGCCCTAGTTCCATTGCTTAACCAGAAATTTTGATCAAGACTTCTTCTATTACAAGTGACAAAAACTTAAACCAGACTCATTTATTGGCCAACATAAAACACTCCAGAAGGAAAGAGTATCTATTCTGAAATATAACTGTTTGGACCTAAATATCATGAGAATGGGCTTCCTAGGTAGGGCGAGTGGTAAAGAACCCACCTGCCAATGCAGGAGACATGAGAGATGCAGGTCGGGAAGATCCCCTGGAGAAGGGCATGGCAACCCATTCTAGTGTTGTTGCTGGGAAAATTCCATGGACAGAGGAACCTGGCGGGCTGTGGTCCATGGGGTTGCAAAGAGTCAAACACAACTGAAGCGACTTAGCACAGGAGTCTCTCTCTGTCTCTGTCATCATCATCATCATCATCATGGTTTGAGTTTCTCTTACTTTGGCTTTTAAAATCATTTTTCACAAGATGAAGAAGTGGGTAGCAGGAGCTTCCATATCACATCCTTACTGTCTCTTGATTATAGAGGAAAGAGAGTCCTCGTTCCCTAACTCAAGTTCTAAAAGAATGTCTAAAAGATTCTGATGGGGCCATCTGGGGTCCCAGTTCCATTTCTTGGCATCTCTGTGGCCAGAAAGGGCTGCCATGATATTTTAGGTTGGATTCCAGTACAAGTAGTTTTATCCAGGAAATTCTCCCTGTGGAAAATGATAAGCAAATGGGGGAAACAGGGTAAAGAAAGGAAAAGAGTCTGCCAAAGCTGCAATATCAGATAAAGTGCCAGCCTCCTTCTGATCCAACAGGGAGCTCTGGACCATAAATTGCATGTCAAAGTTTGTCCCTGTGTGGAAGCAGGGAAGCTGGGCTTGTCACCTGTGCACCGGTAAGTTAGCTACTGGTTGCCCTTAGAGGGTATAATCTCCTTGGCACTTTCAGCTCTGGCTCTCTGGAGGTGAGGCAGCTCTAGCAGCCCAAATGCAAACCTCTGAGGAAGGTTGCAGGTACCAGCCTTCTGCAGCATAGCCCAGGGAAGTTGGGGGCTGGGCACACAGCACTGTTGTTTGCTGCACAAGCTTATCCCTGAGTGGCCAAGGTACTGGTTCTCTATGATTGATAAACTCTGTCCATGGAATTCTCTAGGTAAGAATACTGGAGTGGGTTGCTCTTCCCTTCTCCAGGAGATCTTCCCCACCCAGGGATTGAACCCAGGTCTCCTGCACTACAGACAGATTCTTTACTGACTGAGCTATGATGAAAGCCCAAACACACATTCAGAGAAGGAAAATTACATTTACTGAGAATCTTCTGTGTCACTAACAGTATTTGTTAACAGCTTCATTGAAGTATAATTATAAGACAATAAAGGACATGTATTTAAAGTATAACTTTGAGAAATGTTGGCATATGTATAAATCCATTTAACAATTATAGCAATCAAGATGAAGAACATCTTCATCACTACAGAAGTTTTTCTTTCTTACCCATCACTTTCTCCCTTTTTTGGTTCCTCCGTCCTCGAGCAATTGCTCAAGTGCTTTCTGTCACTATAGATTACTTTGCATTTTCTAGAATGTTATATAAATGAAGTCCTTCAGTAGATACTCTGCTTTTTGACTTAGCTTGAGATTAATCCATGTTGTTTTGTGCCTCACTCACTAGTTCATTCATTTTTATTGCTGAGTAACTCACTATTGTATAAAGTTAAAGTGAAATCACTCAGTCGTGTCCCACTCTTTGCGAGCCCATGGACTGTAGCCCACCAGGCTCCTCGGTCCATGGAAATCTCCAGACAAGAATACTGGAGTGGGTTGCCATTTCCTTCTCCAGGGGATCTTCCCAACCCAGGGATTGAACCCGGGTCTCCTGTATTGTAGGCAGATGCTTTACCATCTGAGCTACCAGGGAAGCCCTATTCTGTAGGAATACTGCAATTTGTCTATCTGCTCACCAGCTGATGGATTTTAGCACTTTTATGTATCATATTATATTTATATTTCATATTCTTTTCACCATACTGTGGGGTAAGTCTTACTGTACTCTTTTTACGAAAGAGATATTTAAGCTCAGAGAGATGAACTAAGATACCTGATCACTTAGCTCATAAGTAGTGGAGCTTAGATCTCAGATTTTTCCCTCAGCAAACTCTGTGCTGTTTTCATCCTACCCATCTTTCTAAGAACACAAATTTGACACTCAGTAATTGATTGTTATTCACTTTAATTAGCAAAATTTACATATTCAAAAGATGTTTTCCAATTTTAAACTCTCACTTAAAAGTCTCGCCTCCAGCTTTGATGCGTTCTTTATGCCGCAATTGGGAAATAACCCATTTCCTGCTCTTTTTCCTCTTGAAAATAATGGAACAGAATAATTCTGTTTTCCAGCACATGTTCAATCTTTGGCCATTTTTACTCTGTTGCACAAAATCATGTATCATTTCACTACTGAGCTACGCAGGTGATAGTTTAAGAAGTCAGCACTAAGTGTGTGCCCTATTTAGACCCCTTGAAGTTTCAAAGTGAAATGGGAAATGATACTAGATGAAAGCATTAGGAATTTCAGCAGTTTTCCCAGTGACAAAACCTCACATCTCACTTAGAAAACTATACCGCACCTACTATCTACTTTGGTACCTTAAATTTCTAAATTTACATTTTTTACTTGTGTATGTACAGTCTCTCCAATAGTAAATTCTGTGAGAGTGTCTACCAAACCAACCCTGTTATAAAATCTGGTTGTCCAAGTTCAAATTTCTAAGTCCATTCAACCAGAGGGTTTACACTCTAATCTTGCCAGCCTACAGTTTCCAGATGAGAAGATGCCTAAGAATATAGTTTGAAAGATTTTACCTGTATTATAATAACATAATAAAGTAGGATCATCATAAAGGAGTTAAGGAGATTAATAAAGTTTGGGTTTAGGAGAATTCAGCAGAATTTGCTGGAGCTCTGCCCATATCCGTGTGTGCACTTCTGTACTTGAAAGGCCAGTTACTGAAATCCCTTTGATTCTTTCTGCCTGTGGTCATTTCTTTGCTTTTGGGAACAGACTGGTCTAGCATTCAGGCCAGGCCAGAAGGGCAAGAAGGTTAATGTCTCCAAAAACAATTCTCAACCAATAATAGGATAAATACTCTAGCTTTCTCACCTCTTAGGTGGGGATAATACTGAAGTTGTTCTGCTTTGATCTCTTACAGTTCCCCTGAGGAATTGAGCCCCGGTTACCCCTACCAGCCACTTGGTCAATAAATCACCTGCTAATGTCTTCCCCACTCCAGTACTCTTGCCTGAAGAATCCCAGGGACGGGGGAGCCTTGTGGGCTGCCGTCTATGGGGTCGCACAGAGTCGGACACGACTGACGTGACTTAGCAGCAGTAGCAATATCTCCCTTCCCTTCTGTCTCCCTTCCCAACTCCGCTCCCCCTATGCTTTCTGTGATTTCTTAAATAAATTTCTTGCACCCAAATCCTTGTCTAAGAGGCTGCTGTTGTGTGCATAATTAATACAAGCTTCCCTAGTGGACCTGGGCAATGCCAGCATCTTTTTCTTATATGTTTGATAATACCTGGTAAAGATAACTCCAGGAAAAACTAGTTAAATTGCAAGGATTTTTTCCTTTATTTTTTGTGATTCTTTTGAAGCATTGACATGCAGTTTTAAATGACATTAGCTCTCCTAGTTGTGTTTGCAGAAGTAATATCCAAGTGATACCCTATTGACATCTATTTCAACTATCCACTCTGGCCTCACTGATGGTGTGCCAATGAAACTGTTGTACGTGACATTTCCATCCTTGCCACTCATTCCTGGGGAAGGAAATTCAAGGAGTTCCCAATATATTTTATTTTTTAATACTATAACAAACATACACTACATTCCTTGTTCTTAAATATATGCAATTTATCTATCAGTATCAGAGAGGGTTTCATTTCTTATTCACTTGCTTTTCTTTCTTTTCCATCCATATGCCAGAGAGAAGGAATTTTAATCTCTAAAGGAGCATTTGTGTAATAGAAGTGATGTCTGTAATTCCTTCAGTGAAGAGCATGAATAAATGATTTGTAGGTTTTTAATGCATTGCTCCAAATACAAGTTTCACTTTGCACAGAAGTTTCAATAAATTGTTTTGTGTCCCTAGAGATCTGCAGATGCCTCATGGGATATGTTGCAGAGAATTCCTTTTAGGAAGAATTTTGTTTATGAGTAATATATTCTCTGCATTTTTCTCCCTCCTATTAATGACTAATGACATTGAATAATATAAGCATGCTGTTTTTCTTTTACTTTTAATAAGAGGTCCAACATGAACTTCAATCTGAAGTTTTCTGGGTGCTTCAGAATTCAGCCCCATGTTTTCACTCAAGGACTTAAAAGCACAACACAACAAGAGTTGAGATCAAATGATAATTTAAGCTTATACAATAATTAACTTCATACTGAAGTGACACACACTACTCTATTTTTATCTATTTTATCTTAGGTCGCTTCAGTCATGTCCAACTCTATGTGACCCTATGGACTGTAGCCCGCCAGGCTTCTCTGGCCATGGGATTCTCCAGGCAAGAATTCTGGTGTGGATTGCCATTCTCTTCTTCAGGGGATCTTCCCAACTCAGGGACCAAACTAATGTCTCTTAAGCCTAACCTGCATTGGCAGACGGGTTCTTTACCACCAGTGCCACCTAGGAAGCCTTTGATGATGATGATAAAAGTCGCTCAGTAGTGTCCAACACTTTGTGGCCCCATGGACTGTATAGTCTATGGAATTCTCCAGGCCAGAATACTGGAGTGGGTAGCCTTTCCTTTCTCCAGGGGATCTTCCCAACCCAGGGATCAAACCCAGGTCTCCTGCATTGCAGGTGGATTCTTTACCAGCTGAGCCACAAGGGAAGCCCTTATAATATGTCTATGATACAGATGCTATTATTATACCCATTTTTTAGATAAATACACTGAGACTTAGAAAGGATAAACATTTGGCTAAAGGGCACACCATCATTATAGTATTTGTATTTTACCCACAAGATTTATCAGTTTGTTCCTTAATAATTAATCCTATTTAGTCTTGCATACAGACCCTGCCCTGCAAGCTAGCCTAAATGTCAAATATTTTGTCTCTAAAACTTAGCAGTTGGAGAAGGAAATGGCAACTCACTCCAGTATTCATGTCTGGGAAAAACCATAGAGGAGCCTGGCGGGCTACAGTCCATGGTGTCACAAAAGAGTGGGACACAACTTAGTGACTAAACAACAACAAGAAGGCACTAGCCACATATAACTATTGAGCATTTGAAATAAGCTAAGGTGTGCTACAAGCAAAAAAATGCACACTGGATTTTCAAGACAGTTTGAAAGAAAAAGAGAAAGACTGTAAAATACCTAATAATCTTTATATTGACTATATGTTAAAAGCCGTTTGGTGTATATTGGGCTAAATAGAATGTTATTGAATTTTTTTGAAAAAGAAAAAGGATGGATAACTAATGAGAACCTACTATATGGCAAAGGGGACTCTATACCCAGTGCTCTGTGGTAACCTAAATGGGAAGGAAGTCCAAAAAAGAGAGGATATATGTATACATATAGCTGATGCACTTTGCTGTACAGTAGGAACTAACACAATATTGTAAAGCAACTATACTCCAATAAAATTTTTTTAAAAAGAAGTGGGCTTTGCAAGCATGAAGACAGGAACACCTTTTGTGGGAGCCCCAAACTTTATGTGTCTCAGAGAAAATAGCAGGATGGCAGAGAACAGCTCTCAGCCTTCTTGTTGTTGTTCAGTCGCTCAGTCGTGTCCAACTCTTTGTGATCCCGTGGACTGCAGCACACCAGGCTTCTATGTCTTTCACCATCTCTCAGAGCTTGCTCAAACTCATATCCGTTGAGTCTGTGATGCCATCCAACTATCTCATCCTCTGTTGTCCCCTTCTCCTCCCACCTTCTATCTTTCCAAGCATCTGGGTCTTTTCTAATGAGTTGACTCTTCGCATCAGGTGGCTGAAGTATTGGAACTTTAGTTTCAGCATCAGTCCTGCCAATGAATATTCACTAGTCCTTCCAATGAATTAGCTTTCAACCTAATTTTGCCTAATTGGCAATGGTGGCTAATCTGTCTTAAGAAAAATTGTTCAGCCTTGTGAGACTGAGGGCTTCCCTGATAGCTCAGTTGGTAAAGAATCTGCCATCAATGCAGGAGACCCTGGTTCAATTCCTGGGTTGAGAAGATCCACTGGAGAAGGAATAGGCTACCCACTGCAGTATTCTTGGGCTTCCTTTGTAACTCAGCTGGTAAAGAATCCATCTGCAATGCAGGAGAGCTGGTTTTGATCTCTGGGCTGGGAAGATCCCCTGGAGAAGGAAAAGGCTACCCACTCTAGTATTCTGGCCTGGAAAATTCCATGGACTGTATAGTCCATGGGGTTGCAAAGAGTTGGACACGACTGAGTGACTTTCACTTCACTTCACTTGTGAGACTGAGCTTTCGACCTCAATGCCAGAATCTTCTATGATCCCTATGCTAACCTTGACGAAGGGGTAATTGGCATGACAACTT
This sequence comes from Dama dama, assembly GCF_033118175.1. NCBI lineage: Eukaryota > Metazoa > Chordata > Mammalia > Artiodactyla > Cervidae > Dama > Dama dama. The sequence continues at coordinate 38,601,627 of NC_083704.1, read as the reverse complement.
TCAGTGCTTCTAGAAATAGCATGTGCTAAGTCCCCTTTTCCCAGAGAGTGTGTCACATAATCTTCAGCACTGTTGTTTGCTTTCTCCTAAGACCTAGCCAGAAGTCATAACCACTGTGGAGTTTAGAATCTAGTGGTAGATAAGCCATACAGGGGCTAAGTGGGAAACATAATGGATATGTTTCTTGTTGTCATGCATATCTTGTTATTTTTTCTGATGTTCAAAAGTTAAGGGTTAAAGGTATAAATTCTGTTTTTCTATTGTCTCAAATTTTAAGCCTTAACACTTAGTAAAGCTAACTCTGGTAAATGTTGTTTTACTTAGAAATCCTAAAGTAGCTTTGACTGTATCTTACAGAAAAAAAGAAACTTTAAAACAGTTAATAAAGTACATAGATTAAAAAAAAAACATAATGCGTAAAAAACATTGAGAAGTAGAGTGTTTGGAGGTTGTGGAAAACTAGAATTTATGTGTCTGTTCTGAAGGGCATACACAAATTTCATGTGACTATGGCTCTGTGGGTTAAAGGTACATGGAAATTCTCAGGACCTACAGATCTCTTTCTCCTGTGACCAAGGTCAGTCTCAGAACAAATAATCTAAAGGTTTCCTGGATTCCTGTATCTTCCTGGGCTGTTGACATTATGGCCATCACTGCACAAGCAGGAAGCCTAGGGCAGAGAAGAAAGAGTCTCTTTAGTCTTGGATGAGTTTTGTGACCCAGCCAGTGTTTAGCTGGTCAGGGTCTTAATTTTCTCCACCTTTTGCTGCTTCTGCAGCAGATTTGACCCTACCAAGACATGCAAAGTGGGAGATGGTTGAGTTGATAATTGGATTGGTTGATTTTCCCGAAGAACTGGGAGATTCAGATTTTTATGTAGGCCCATTTTATCTCTTAACATCTTTATTGATTTATAATTGGAATAGAATAAACAGCACTTACTTAAATTGTGGGGCTTCCCAGGTAGCTCAGTGGTAAAGAATCTGCCTGCCAAGCAGGAGATGCAGGTTCGATCCCTGAGTTGGGATGATCTCCTGGAGAAGGAAATAGCAACCTACTCCAGTATTCTTGCCTGGGAAAATGTGTGGACAAAGAGAAGCCTGGTGTGCTACAGTCCATGAGGTTGCAAAAGTTGGACATAACTTAGCAACTAAACAACAATAACACTTAAATTGTACAATGTGCTAAATTTTTACATAGGTATGTACCTAGTGGTAATACATAGATTTTTACCCCCAAAAGTTTTCTCATGCCCCTTAATGATCTCTTCCTCTTGTCCTTCCCTAATCTACATGCAACTATCGATTTGTGTTATTTCATAACACATTAGTTTACATTTTCTAGAATTTTTTATAAGTGTAACACTGTATGAGGTTTTTTCTACCTTCTGTCAGTAAGCATAATTGTTTTGAGATTATTTACTGTTAGGAATATCAATAGGTTATACCTTTTTGTTGCTGAGTAATATTTCCCTGTGTATGCATGGTATACCGTTGTTTATCCATCAATTGTTAATGAACATTTAGGTCATTTATAGTTTCTATTAAAAATAAAACTTATTTGAAGCAAAGAAGCAAACAAACTAAAAACCTGGCACCATTCCAAAGGCATTAGGTAGTTTATACTTTACACTGTATGGTTGAAAGCTTTCCATATTAGTTTGCTTGATAAAAGAAGTAGTACTTGACATTTTTTTGACATCTCCATCAATTTTAACCTATTCAACTTTGACAATAACCCCAAAATTTTCATATATTTGTTATTTTCATAGTTAAGAATAATACAAAAACTACCTACATGTGCTAATAATTCATTTTTTGATTTATTATAATCTGATGGTATTGATGAAAGACTTTAAAATTATCGTGGGCAGAACAAAAAAATATTCTTCCTCTTACGTTTTAATTTTAGATTTTTTTAGCTTAAGGATGTTGCAGACCTTCAAGTCTGAGATCTAAACGCTTATAGGGTATCACTTTTGTAATTGTTAATAAAATTTCATGTACGAAAGGAGAGGGAGGGGCCAACAGGATTTTTTTTTACCTGTTGAATCTCTAACTTGTGCTATGCATCTCCCACAGTGTTGTTTACTTTCATTCCATTGTCTTCAGCCTTGAAAAGCAGGTACACTGCTCTTCTGCAGCCATTTTACAAGTCACTGTGAGTTCAGGGAACAAGTCCAAGCTGGAAACACAGGGAAGTGACAGGATGGAAATTTGAATCCTGGACTAACTGTGGTCCAGTTTTTTTTTTTTTTTTTTCCTGTTCCAGTATATCCCAAGATGTAGATAAAACAGAACACTAATTTCAAGGACAATGATGGTGTTATGTGAAAATAAAGTTTTCATTGAGGCCAAATGAATCTGGCGAATAGGTGGGAAAAAAGTCAACCAGATTTCTATCCTCTAGGGTTTCTCAGAGATCATGACATGCTAATTCACAAACTGGATCTGGGCTGTCAAAAGAAGAATTCTAAGGTCGTCCCCAAGATTCCAGCCCCTGAGTATTTGAATTCAGTGTAATCTTGTCCCCTTGAATGAAGGTCAGATTGGTGAAGTTGATGGAATATCATGTCTATGTTTTGGCTACATTACATGGTAAATGATTCTGTATGTGTGTGTGTTCTCACTCATGTCTGACTCTCTGTGACCCCATGGGCCCACCAGGTTCCTCTGTCCATGGAATTTTCCCAGCAAGAATATTGGAATGAGTTGCCATTTCCTCCTCCAGGAGCTCTTCCCGACCTAGGGCTCGACCCATTTCTCCTGTATTGGTGGGTGGATTCTTTACCAGTGTCACCAACTGGGAAGTACGTGGGTTCTCAAAACAGCTGACTTTGAGTTAATGAAAAATGGGGTGATCCCAGATGAACCTGATTTAACCAGGAGAAAGTCCTTAAAAGGGACTGAAGTTGTCCTGCTGACCTTGAGAAACAAGCAGCCATGTGTGGTTGCCCATGGAGAGACACTGTCTTTTGTTGCTGAGGGCAGTCTCCAAGAGGAACTGAATTCTGCCTCATACTTCATAAGCTTGGAGGAGAACCTGAGCTCCAGAAAAGAACACAGCTCAGTCAATACCATGATGAATCCCCATGAGAATCTGAGCAGAGAGCCCAGTTAGGACTTGCTTGGACTCCTAACCCACAGAAACAGTGAGATAATACATGACTATTGATTTAAGCTGCTAAGTTTATGGTAGTATGTTGTGTAACATAGAAAACTAATAGAGGAATATAGCATTTGATTGTCAAGAAATCCTTTTGTTTTTTCCCCAGTGTATCTTATGGGACTGGCATTCCATAAAATTAACTTCCAGAAATGCTTCATTTTTAATAACATTTTTTCCATTTTGGAGAAAGGCTAATGGTCCTATCACAACATTTTGCTTCCAGGAATAGACAGATCTTGCTCTGATCAGGAAAAGAAGGGGTGTGTGCTCATTTAGTAGACCCAGACTTGGTGTGGCATGAAGGTAGAAGCCAATGAATTAGCAAGGCAATGCCAGGTAAGAAGAAAAATGTCAAAATTTAACTCATGTGATGGTTAATTTTATTTGTCAACTTGACTGGACCAAGGGATCTTTAGAGTTTGATTAAACATGCCATGTGGGGTCACCCAAGACAGACGGGTCATGGTGGAGAGGTCTGACAGAATGTGGTCCACTGGAGAAGGGAATGGCAAACCACTTCAGTATTCTTGCCTTGAGAACTCCATGAACAGCATGAAAAGGCAAAATGATAGGACACTGAAAGAGGAATTGCCCAGATTGGTAGGTGCCCGATATGCTGCTGAAGATCAGTGGAGAAATAACTACAGAAAGAATGAAGGGATGGAGCCAAAGCAAAAACAATACCTAGTTGTGGATGTGACTGGTGATAGAAGCAAGGTCCGATGCTGTAAAGAGCAATATTGCATAGGAACCTGGAATGTTAAGTCCATGAATCAAGGCAAATTGGAAGTGGTCAAACAGGAGATGGCAAGAGTGAATGATGACATTCTAGGAATCAGCGAACTAAAATGGACTGGAATGGGTGAATTTAACTCAGATGACCATTGTATCTACTACTGTGGGCAGGAATCCCTTAGAAGAAGTGGAATAGCCATCATGGTCAATAAAAGAGTCTGAAATGCAGTACCTGGGTGCAATTTCAAAAACGACAGAATGACCTGTGTTCATTTCCAAGGCAAACCATTCAATATCACGGTAATCCAAGCCTATGCCCTAACCAGTAATGCTGAAGAAGCTGAAGTTGAACGGTTCTATGAAGACCTACAAAACCTTTTAGAACTAACACCCAAAGAAGATGTCCTTTTCATTATAGGGGACTGGAATGCAAAAGTAGGAAGTCAAGAAACACCTGGAGTAAAAGGCAAATTTGGCCTTGGAATACGGAATGAGCAGGGCAGAGGCTAATAGAGTTTTGCCAAGAGAACGCACTGGTCATAGCAAACACCCTCTTCCAACAACACAAGAGAAGACTCTACACATGGACATCACCAGATGGTCAACACTGAAATCAGATTGATTATATTCTTTGTGGCCAAAGATGGAGAAGCTCTTCACAGTCAGCAAAAACAAGACGGGGAGCTGATTGTGGCTCAGATCATGAAGTCCTTATTGCCAAATTCATACTTAAATTGAAGAAAGTAGGGAAAACCACTAGACCATTCAGGTATGACCTAAATCAAATTCCTATAACTATACAGTGGAAGTGAGAAATAGATTTAAGAGACTAGATCTGATAGACAGAGTGCCTGATGAACTATGGATGGAGGTTCGTGACATTGTACAGGAGAAAGGGATCAAGACCACCCCCATAGAAAAGAAATGCAAAAAAACAAAATGGCTGTCTGAGGAGGCCTTACAAATAGCTGTGAAATGAAGAGAAGCAAAAAGGAAGGGAAAAAAGGAAAGATATACCCATTTGAATGCAGAGTTCCAAAGAAGAGCAAGGAGAGATAAGAAAGCCTTCCTCACTGATCAGTGCAAAGAAATAGAGGAAAACAATAGAATGGGAAAGACTAGAGATATCTTCAAGAAAATTAGAGCTACCAAGGGAACATTCCATGCAAAGATGGGCTCAATAAAGGACAGAAATGGTATAGACCTAACAGAAGCAAAAGATATAAAGAAGAGGTGGCAAGAATACACAGAAGAACTATACAAAAAAGATCTTCATGACCCAGATAATCACGATGGTGTGATCACTCACCTAGAGCCAGACATCCTGGAATGTGAAGTCAAGTGGGCCTTAGGAAGCATCACTACGAACAAAGCTAGTGGAGGTGATGAAATTCCAGCTGACCTATTTCAAATCCTGAAAGATGATGCTGTGAAAGTGCTGCATTCAATATGCCAGCAAATTTGGAAAATTCAGCAGTGGCCACAGGACTGGAAAAGGTCAGTTTTCATTCCAATCCCAAAGAAAGGCAATGCCACAGAGTGCTCAAATTACCACACAATTGCACTCATCTCACATGCTAGTAAAGTAATGCTCAAAATTCTCCAAGACAGGCTTCAGCAATACGTGAACCGTGAACTTCCAGATGTTCAAGCTGGTTTTAGAAAAGGCAGAGGAACCAAAAATCAAATTGCCAACATCTATTGGATCATTGAAAAAGCAAGAGAGTTCCAGAAAAACATCTATTTCTGCTTTATTGACTATGCCAAAGCCTTTGACTGAGTGGATCACAATAAAATGTGGAAAATTCTGAAGGAGATGGGCATACCAGACCACCTGACCTGCCTCTTGAGAAATCTGTATTCAAGTCAGGAAGCAACAGTTAGAACTGGACATGGAACAACAGACTGCTTCCAGATAGGAAAAGGAGTACTTCAAGGCTGTATACTGTCACCTTGCTTGTTTAACTTATATATAGAGTACATCATGAGAAATGCTGGGCTGGAAGAAGCACAAGCTGGAATCAAGATTACTGGGAGAAATATCAATAACCTCAGATATGCAGATGACACCACCCTTATGGCAGAAAGTGAAGAGGAACTAAAAAGCCTCTTGATGAAAGTGAAAGAGGAGAGTGAGAAAGTTGGCTTAAAGCTCAGCATTCAGAAAACTAAGATCATGGCATCTGGTCCCATCACTTCATGGGAAATAGATGGAGAAACAGTGGAAACAGTGACATAGTTTATTTTGGGGGGCTCCAAAATCACTGCAGATGGTGACTGCAGCCAAGAAATTAAAAGACGCTTACTCCTTGGAAGGAAAGTTATGACCAAGCTAGACAGCATTTTAAAAAGCAGAGACATTCCATTGCCAACAAAGGTCCTTCTAGTCAAGACTATGGTTTTTCCAATGATCATGTATGGATGTGAGATTTGGACTGTGAAGAAAGCTGAGCGCCGAAGAATTGATGCTTTTGAACTGTGATGTTGGAGAAGACTCTTGAGAGTCCCTTGGACTGCAAAAAGATCCAACCAGTCCATCCTAAAGGAGATCAGTCCTGGGTGTTCATTGGAAGGACTGATGCTGAAGCTGAAATTCCAATATTGGCCACCTCATGCGAAGAGTTGACTCTTGAAAAGACCCTGATACTGGGAGGGATTGAGGGCAGGAGGAGAAGGGAACGACAGAGGATGAGATGGCTGGATGGCATCACCGACTCGATGGGCATGAGTTTGAGTAAACTCCGGGAGTTGGTGATGGGTGGGGAGGCCTGGCGTGCGGCGATTCATGGGGTCACAAAGAGTCGGACACGACTGAGCAACTGAACTGAACTGACTGAAACATTATTTCTTGGTGTGTCTCTGAGGGTATTTCTAGATGAGATTAACATTTGAATCCATAAGCTGAGTAAAGCAGATCATCCTCCCGTGTGTGGGTGGACCTCATGGATTTCACTGAACAAATGGCTAAGTAAGAAAGTACAACAACAAAAAAGGTAGCCAAGTAGAACAAAAGGCTAAGTGAGAAAGAATTGTCTCTGCCTGACTGTCCTCAAGCTGAGACATCAGTGTTTTCTGAACTTCAGATTTGGACTGAGACTCTAACTGGAAGTTGTATCATTGGCTTGCGTGATGCCCTTCTCAGCCTGACCAGTTTTGAAATTCAATCTATCACTGGCCCAGAGTTGATGAGTGATGCTTTCCAAAAGTATACTGATGAAGGGAATTCAAATGCCAACAATTTACACTGCAGTAGTTGGAAAAGACCATTTTGAATTGGCCTAATCAGGTCATCCCTACTTGTAAAAAAACTTGCATTTTTGATGGTTTACATATGGAGATTAAGAGAGAAGGGCAGATCCTGGCTGATTCCTAGGTTTCTGGTTGCTAACAGCATGGTTGGTTGGGGGCAACCTTCATTCACTGAAAAAACAGCTCAGGTTTAGTAGAGAAGGATCATTAGTTAAGTTGATATGTGGTCACTACTGGACTAGCAATATACATGTGTGGGCCATCTGCAAAATAGTTATAATTGAAGCTGTGGTCATGGGTGAGATTTTTGTGCTGGGGGAAGTTTTGGGATCAAAGGAGTGGATCTAGAATTCTTGAAGAATTCTATAGGTATAATTCTATAGCTAATGGGCTGATAGAGCAAGCTACACTTGAAAAGGTGACAAGAACCTTTTGTAAAAGCATAGGAAAGTAGAGTTTGAGCTCCTACTTAAAGGATAATTAAGCTTCTGACTAGAAATCAGCAAAAAGGACATTTGGAGATAGAGGAAACATAATGAGCTGAAAAGTGAGAAGATATAGAGAAGAGCACGTTATGCAGTTTGATTGTTAGGATGAGAGGGATCTGGGATGACAAAAGGAGCTGGTTGTCATATGATGATCAGGCCAGAACATTGTCGTAAAGATTTGCATTAGTTCAGCAGACTTGGGGTTTTTCAACTTGGGACTCTGTGTGTCAGGGCTCTGGACATCCCACGTGCCCCTCAGCTGCTTTGTCTTTCCATATTTGGCTAAGACAGTATTTGGAGATACGAATCTGTTATCTTCCCTCTCTGTATTTCTCTCCATTCAAATGGAAGTTTGCTCTATGCTCACTGTCTGCTCTGTTTCTCCAGTGGGAGACACGTGTTGGAAGCTTAAACTGGCTAGAAAGAGCAGACAGGTGGTGGGAACAGATCAAGTGGATTGGGTGCAGAAGAACCAATGAGTGATGAGGTTTGTGGAAAACTGGGAAGCACTTTTCTCCTTTAAAGAATTCAAATTTAACCTTGAACAAGAACACATAAGGAAGCCACACAAGGATTATCTGCAGGCTGTTTCTCAGTTCCTGTGGACTAAACTTTGGAAGAATTGGGTGAAGAAGGTGGCAGAAAGTTTTTAAAATGCAAATATCTGGGAAGCATAAGATGGCAGAGGAGTAAGTGGACATGGAGTACATCTGTCTCCACGGGTCCATCAGGAAATACACCTTCAGACACAGAAGTGCATGCAGAACACCAGCTGAGAGCGAACAGGAGTACCTGACCAGAAGAGAAGAATATATAGAATTATGCAAAACTCGGTAGGAGGAAGGAACTAGCAGGAAAAACAGGAGTTTTAGTAAGACTGGACCTACTAGTCAGGTGGGGGAACTGAAGCAGCGGTTCGATCCCCACATTGGGGCAATTGTCTGAGTCAGAGGAGAAACATTTAAGGCTGAGAGTGAAACAGCTGATCTGTGGCAGCCTAAATGGAACGAGAATCAGACAGTCCTTGCTGAAGCTATACATACCCTAGACAGGGATGCACGTTCCCAGGAAGGCACAGCAGCTGGGAGCTGGAGTTTAGGGATTGTGGAACAATCCCAGGGTGAGGGCTGCTGTTGGCTTCGGAGACACGGATCAAGGGGATCTGAGGGAGGAGATTGTGGTGGGAAATGCCTGTGGAGGAAAGCTGGGCAGCCATGGAAGCAAGGCAATATGGCTGAGTCACAAGTAGGGGGTGGAGCCCTCACCATAGCCTCTCTCTCCCCACAGGCCAGCATCGCAGTTGAACAATAGAGAGGCTGGCCCATCAAAAGCCTGACGCACTGAACTACAGAGTAGGACCCCACCCAAAGTGCTCCTTTAAGTGACTGATGCGCCGAACTATAGAGTAGGACCCCACCCAGGGTGACCCTTTAAGTTCCTGACACGCTGAACAACAGAGAAGGACCCCAGACAAGGGAACCCTCTAAGTGCCTGAATGGGTGGAGTAATGGAGAAACACTGGCCAAAAAGGCCTTCTGATCGCTGTCTATAAGAGGCTCAAAAAAATACTCTGATAGGGCCATTACTCCTGCAGTGAAGGCAGTCCATGTCCTTGCACACTTGGCGCCACCAGGGTCCCTGCAAGCCAAGCAGTTATGCCACTTTCACACTCAACTCTCACTGGGGCAGAGATGCCACAGGCAAAAAAAAATCTTGCATCTGTGCATACAAGGTCATTTTGGTAGTGTCCAGCTCTTTGTGACCCTATAGTCTGACCTGCCAGGCTTCTCTGTCAGGGCGGGTCTCCAGGCAAGAATACTGGAGCGTATTGGCCAATACTGGTTGCCACACCCTTCTAGATATATAGTGGGCACTATATATATAATATAGAACACTATATTTCCTGCTGCCCTAGCCGCCAACTCCTCTGAATACCTGGTGCTGCCAGAATCCCTGCAACCCAAGCAGCTGCACCAACTCCACACCTGGCCCTCACAGGGGCAAACCCAAGTCCTACAGGGCACACTCGAGAGCAAACCCCAGTGGACGACCCACATGCAGAGGTGGAAATAAAACCACAACTGAAACCCAGGGCCAGTGTGGCTAAGGAAGAAAACCCCAAACCTTCCCAGCAGCTGTACAAGCTGCAGGTTAAATCCACACTGTCAACTAGGCAGACTGTCTGTCTATGGCATATATAAAAGAACACTGAAAGTGCCCACAAAAGAAAACACAGTAGTTCTGATAGCTGTGGACATTGGAGGCAACAACACACAGGAGTAGGACCTGATTAGAATCTGAGATGCCAACACAGCAGGTCCAGAGATCAGCACAGTGTTGGAGGGCATCCTAGGGAAGTGAGCTGGACTGTGACTCCCAGTGAGGGAAAGGACTCTGACAGCAGTGACTCAAGAAAAACATTTATTATTCTTATGTTTTGACTTATTCTGTAGATTCTTTTGGATTTATTTTCTCCCCTCTGCCCTGTTGTAGAGTCAATTTTATTGGCACTATGAAATCTAATTAAGTTTTTGAGCTTTTTTTTTCTCAGTCACATTTTTTATTGTTGTTATAAACCTCTGCCTCTACATTGGGCTTTTGCAATTCTGTGGAGTTTTCTTGTTTTTCTTTCTTTTATCTCTCTCTTTTTTTTTTTCTTTTATCTATTGTTAATTTTAATTTTCAATTTTTTAAACCTATTATTATTTTTTCTGCATATATTCCTTTGTTTGCTTTTCCTGATGTTCTTTTCCCCTTGCAGTTAATCTTCAATGTATATAAATCTTCTTCATCTTCCTCTATCTAACTTTATGTATCTATTATTTCTTTCTTTTCTTTCTTTCCTTTCCTCTCTGCATATTTTTTAGTTTTGTTTACAGTGCTTTGTTTCCCACTTGGTCCTTGGTTTAGTTTGGCTTTTCAGTTTGTGCTTTAGTTAGTTTTCTTCTTAAATGGTAAATATAATTTTTGATTTCCTTTGTTTGTTGGGTCAATCTACTGTACTTTATTTATTTATTTATTTTTGGACTGTTTTGACTTTGCTTATGGGTGTATATGTGTATGTGTATATTCCATTATTTTAATTATTATTTGCCTGATTTTGTAACTGCCACTTGTCTGGGGTTCATCTTTGGTTTCTCGTTTTTGGGTATTTGTTTTCATCTCACTTAATGCCATAAAAAACCACATGTGGAATCTTTGTTCCTGACCAGAGATCAAGCCTTGAGCCTTTGGAGTGGGAGCACTGACTCCTAGAACTTAGACTACCAGAGAACTAACCCTGCTGCTGCTGCTAAGTCACTTCAGTCATGTCCGACTCTTAGCGATCCCATGGACTGCAGCCCACCAGGCTCCCCCATCCCTGGGATTCTGCAGGCAAGAATACTGGAGTGGGTTGCCATTTCCTTCTCCAATGCATGAAGGTGAAAAGTGAAAGTGAAGTCTTTCAGTCGTGTCCAACTCTTAGCGACCCCATGGACTGCAGCCTACCAGGCTCCTCCATCCATGGGATTTTCCAGGCAAGAGTACTGGAGTGGGGTGCCATTGCCTTCTCTAAGAACTAACCCTAGGGATTATCAAATAGTGAAAACTCACACAAAGAAAACTACTTGAATACAAGACCCAGCATCACCCAACCACCAGTAGCACCCTGTGCAGGACACCCTATTAAACAACAAACAAAATGAAAATACAAACACAATCATCAGCAGACAGTATTGCCACCTTACTCAACCTTGCCCATTGAGGGAAAACAAACAAACAAACAAGAAACTCAGCACAAATATCACCCTATACTTATTTACACACATCACTGGACCAACCTTAGGAGGGCAGAAACCAAAAGGAAGAAAGAATTCAACCTTGAAGACTGGGAAAAGGAGACCTCAAGCACAATAAGTTAAAGAAAATAATGAAAAGGCAGAGAAATACTACACAAATAAAAGAACAATCTAGAAACACAGAAGTCCAAATAAATGAAGAGGAAATAAGCAAGCTACCTGAAAAAGAATTTAGAATAATAGTAAAAAAAAAACCTTGTAATGTAAATGTAATATAAATATGTAAAATAGTAAAAAACCTTGAAAACAAAATGGAGAAAATGCAAGAGACAATTAACAAAGACCTAGAAGAATTAAAGAATAAACATACAGAGACAAATGACACAATTACTGAAATTAAAAATACTCTTGAAGGAATCAATAGCAGAATATCTGAAGCAGAAAAATGAATCAGTGAGCTGGATTATAAAATGGTGGAAATAACTTCTGAAGAGCAGAATAAAGTAAAAAGAATGAAAAGAACTGAGGGTAGTCTCAGAGACCTCTGGGACAATATCAAGCATACCAACATTCGAATTATAGGGGTCCCAGAAGAAGAAGAGAAAAAGAAAGGATATAAGAAAATTTTTGAAGAGAATATAGTTGAAAATTTCCTCAACATGGAAAAGGAAAGAGTCAATCAAGTCCAGGAGGCACAAAGAGTTCCATATAGGTTAAACTGAAGGAGAAACATGCAAGACACATACTAATCAAACTAACAAAGACTAAACACAAAGAAAGAATATTAAGAGCAGCAAGGGAAAAGCAACAAGTAACATGCAAGGGAAACCCCATATGCTTAATAGCTGATCTTTCAGCAGAAACTGCAGGCCAAAATGGAATGGCAGAATATATTTAAAGTACTGAAAGAGAAAAATCTACAACCAAGATTACTGTACCTGGCAAGGATCTCATTAAAAATTGATGGAGAAATAAAAAGCTTTTCAAACAAGCAAAAGTTAAGATAAATCAGTGTCAACAAACCAACTTTACAACAAATGTTGAAAGGACTTATATAGTCAAGAAATACAAGAGAAGAAAAAAGATCTACAAAATCAACTCCAAACAATTAAGAAAATGGCAATAAGAACATATATATCAATAATTACTTTAAATGTAAATGGATTAAATGCTCCAACCAAAAGACACAGACTGGCTGAATGAACACAAAAACAAGACCCATATATATTCTATCTACAAGAAACCCACTTCAGACTTAAAGATACATATAGAATGAAAGTGAGAGGATGGAAAAATATGTTCCATGTAAATGGGAAACAAAGAAAGCTGGAGTAGCAATCCTAATATCAGACAAAATAGACCTTAAAATTAAAGAATATTACAAGAGATAAGGAAGGACACTACATAATGATCAAGGGATCAATTCAAGAGGAAGACATAACAACTGTGAATATCTATTCACCCAACATAGGAGCACCTCAGTACATAAGACAAACACTAATAGACATAAGGAGGAATTGACAGTAACACAATAATAGGAGGAGGCTTTAACACCCCTCTCACACCAGTAGACAGATCATCAAAGCAGAAAATTAATAAGGAAACACAAGTCTTAAATGATACATTAGATGAGAAGGATCTCATTGATATCTTCAGGACATTCCATCCAAATGCAGAAGAATACACCTTCTTCTCAAGAGCACATGGAACATTCTCCAGGATAGACCACATCTTGGGTCACAAAGCAAACCTTAGCAAATTTAAGAAAATTGAAATCATATCAAGCATCTTCTCCAACCACAACGCTATGAGACTAGATATCAATTACAAGAAAAATATCTGTAAGAAACACAAATGCATGGAGATTAAACAACACATTTCTAAATAACCGCCAGATTACTGAAGAAATAAAAAAGGAAATAAAAAAATTCTAGAAACAAATGAGTGAAAACACAACAACTCAAAACCTGTGGAATGCAGCAAAAGCAGTTCTAAGAGGGAAGTTTATAGCAATACAATCCTACCTCAAGAAACAAGAAAAACATTGACTGGACAACCTAACTTTATACCTAAAACAACTGGAAAAAGAAGAAAAGAAACACCAAAATTAGTAGAAGGAAAGGAATAATAAAGTCTGAGTAGAAATAAATGAAAAAGAAATGAAAGAAACAATAGTAAAGATTAATAAAACTAGAAGGTTGTTCTTTGAGAAGATAAACAAAATTGACAAACCTTTAGCCAGACTAATCAAGAAAAAAAAGAGAGAAGAACCTAATCAACAAAATTAGAAATGAAAAAGGAGAGGTTACAACAGACAAAGCAGAAACACAAAGGATTATAAGAGACTGTTATGAACAACTGTATGGCATAAAATGGATAACCTGGAAGAAATGGACAGATTCTTAGAAAAGTTCAATCTTCTGAGATTGAACCAGGAAGAAATAGAAATTATGAACAACCCAATTGCAAGCACTGAAACTGAAGCTGTGATAAAAAAATCTCCCAAAACACAAAAGCTCAGGACCCTATGACTTCACAGAATTCTATCAAACATTTAGAGAAGAGCTAATGCCTATCCTTCTAAAACTCTTTCAAATAATTGCAGAGGAAGGAACACTTCCAAATTCATTCTCTGAGGCCCCCATCACCCTGATACCAAAATCAGAAAAAGACAACACAAAAAAAGAAAACTATAGGCCAATATCACTGATGAACACAGATGCAAAAATCCTCAACAAAATTTTAGCAAACCGAATTCAGCAACACATCAAAAAGCTCATACACCATGATCAAGTTTGGTTTATTCCAGGGATGCAAGGATTTCTTCAAAATATGCAAATCAATTATTGTGATACACCATATTAACAAACTGAAAGATAAAAGCCATATGATAATCTCAATAGATGGAGAAAAATTTTTGACAAAATTCAGCATCCATTTATGATTAAAACTCTTCCAAAAATGGGCATACAAGGAACCTACCTCAACAGAACAAAGGCCACATATGATAAGCCTACAGCAAGCATTATTCTCAATGGCAAAACACTGAAAGCATCCCCCCTAAGGTCAGGAACAAACAAGGGTGTCCACTTTCACCACTGTTATTCAACATAGTCCTGAAAGTCCTAGCTACAGCAATCAGAGAAGAAAAAGAAATAAAAGAAATACATATCATAAAAGAAGAAGTAAAGCTCTATTTGCAGGTGACATGATACTGTACCTAGAAAACCCTAAAGATAGTGTCAGAAAATTGCTAGAGCTAATCAGTGAATTTAGCAAAGTTGCAGGATACAAAATCAACACACAGAAATCATTTGCATTTCTATATACTAACAATGAAAAATCAGAAAGAGCATTTAAGGAAGCAATCCCATTCACCATTGCAACAAAAAGGATTAAATATCTAGGAATAAACTTACCTAAGGATACAAAAGAACTGTACACAGGAAATTATGACACTGATGAAAGAAATCAAAGATGACATAAACAGATGGAGAGATATTCCATGTTAGAGAGATATTTCATGTTCCTGTGTAGAAAGAATCAATATTGTGAAAATGACTATACTACCAAATGCAATCTGCAGATTCAATGTGATCCCTATCAAATAATTAATGACATTTTTCACAGAACTAGAACAAAAAGTTTCACAATTCATATGCAAACACAAAAGACCCGAATAGCCAAGTAGTCTTGAGAAAGAAGAATGGAACTGAAGGAATCAACCTTCCTGACTTCAGATTATGCTACAAAGCTACAGTCATCAAAACAGTATGGTACTGGCACAAAAACAGAAATATAAATCAATGCAACAAGATAGAAAACCCAGAAATAAACCCATGCACCTATGGGTACCTTGTTTTTGACAAAGAAGGCAAGAATATACAATGGGGCAAAGACAGTCTCTTCAATAAATGGTGCTGGGAAAACTGGACAGCTAAATGTAAAAGAATGAAGTCAGAATACTTCCTAACACAATACATAAAGATAAACCCAAAATGGATTAAAGACCTAAATGAAAGACCAGAAAATATAAAACTCTTAGAGGAAAACATATGCAGAACACTCGATGACATAAATCAAAGCAAGATCCACCTCCTAGAGTAATGGAAATAAAAATAAATGTAAACAAGTGGAACCTGATTAAACTTAAAAGCTTTTGCACAGCAAAGGAAACTATAAGCAAGGTGAAAAGACAACTCTCAGAATGGGAGAAAGTAATAGCAAAAGAAACAATGGACAAAGGATTAATTTCCAAAATATTCAAGCAGCTCATACAACTCAATACCAGAAAAACAAACAACCCAATCAAAAAGTGGGAAAAAGACCTAAATAGACATTTTCCAAAGAAGGAATACAGATGGCTAAAAACACATGAAAAGATGCTCAACATAGCTCATTATTAGAAAAATGCAAGTCAAAACTACAATTAGATATCACCTCACACCAGTCAGAATGGCCCTCATCAAAAAGTCTACAAACAATAAATTCTGGAGAGGGTGTGGGGAAAAGGGATCGCTCTTGCATTGTTGGTGGGAATGTAAATTGATACAGCCACTGTGGAAGATGGTATAGAGATTCCTTAAAAAACTAGTAATAAAATCAATGTATGACCCAGTAATCCCACTCCTAGGCATGCACCCTAAGGAAACCAAAATTGAAAAAGACACACATATCCCATTGTTCACTGCAGCACTATTTACAATAGCTAGAACATGGAAGCACCCTAGATGTCCATTGACAGATAAATGACTAAAGAAGTAGTGGTACATATACACAATGGAATACTACTCAGCCATAAAAGGAACGCATTTGAGTCAGTTCTGATGAGGTGGATGAACCTAGAACCTAGAATACAGAGTGAAGTGAGTCAGAAAGAGAAAGATAAATATCGTATTCTAACGCACATATACAGAATCTAGAGAAGTGGTACTGAAGAATTTATCTACAGGGCAGCAGCAGAGAAAGACATAGAGAATAGACTTATGGACATGGCAGAGGGGAGGAGAGGGTGAGATGTATGCAAAGAGTAACATGCAAACTTACATTACCATATGTAAAATAGGTAGCCAATGGAAATTTGCTGTATGGCTCAGTAAACTTAAACAGGGGCTCTGTATCAACCTAGAGGGGTGGGATGGGGAAGGAGATGGGAGGGAGGTTCAAAAGGGAGGGGATATATGTATGCCTATGGCTGATTCATGTTGAGGTTTGACAGAAAACAATAAAATTCTGGAAAGCAATTATCCTTCAATAAAAAAAAATTTTTTTAGGTGCAAAAATCTACAGGTATACTAAAAGGTGCTAAAGAAGCAAGGGGACAACTTCCCCTTTTCTACCCCCTAAGTTGGGGAAATTCCTCCCAATTGCAGTAAGAAGGGACCAAAAGCAGGGCTTATGAAGCCCCTAAACTCCCTCCATCCAGGTTGCCTCTGCTACTCCTGGGTCATGTCTGCCTTTGCTCTGAGGCCCTGCTTCCTCAGAGCAAAGGCAGACATGTCCCAGAAGCAGCAGAGGTTTCAGCACTGGAAGGGGCCTCAGGCCCAGGGACAGTGAAGAACTCAGCAGCTGCTTCCCGAGCACCACACTTGACTGAGGGCCAGGGAAGACCCTTTACCCCTCACCTGGGGCTCTGCTTAGAATCCCAGCACTGAGGCTGTCTGTGGAGGCGAGGTCATAGGTTAGACTAAGATTTTTCTTTCCTTCTAAAAAGTGAAGTGCAGTCGGAAAGTTGAAGTCAGAACTTAGGCTAAATTATTTTTAAAATAACAAAAATAAGCAGTTATGACAAATTTCACCATCTGTCTTTGAACCAAAGATTCGTATCTGTTGTATACATTCTGGAGTTCCAACAGCATTGTCTGGAAATAAACGGGGCTCCCTGCTATGGGTCACTCATCATGCTGGTTTGCCTGGGCCAGGGGCTTCTTCAGTCTTTCAGTGCTAAATTGTTAAAACTGGGAAAGTCTTGAACAAAACGGGAAGAACTGGTTACTCTTGCTGCCAGTGAAACAGTTATAAAATATGGCTCAGAATAAGAACAAGTTTTTGAAAAGGAGAATATCTAACCAGAGCTGTGTTTGGGGAAGATCCATCTCCTTACTGTATGTAGGGTGAGCTGGGAACAAGAGGCTGAAGCCTAGCTCTAGGGGTACAGTGGCTCTAGTGAGGGGAAAGAATGCTTGAAATAGGAAAGAGACTACAGGAATACAGAGGAGGGACAGGATTCAAAAGACCCTGTAGTGGTAAGTGACCACACCACCAAACTGTTCTATGTGGAGTCAGGTTTGATGACTAAATAGAACCTTAACTGTGCAGGCTAATTTAGGCAATGGCTTCTTAACAAATAAGAATTAGAAACCCTAACTTAGGTGATAGAATATTTTCTATCTTTAGTTCTGTCAGTTTATACCTATCTATTTATAAAGACTTGGGAACACATTCCCCATCAGGCTAGGATAGTGGTTTTCAACCAAGGAAGACTTTGCACCCTCCCCGTAACCCCAGGGAGCATTTGGTAATGTCAGGAGACGTTGCTGGTTATCACAACTGGGGCTTCTACTGGCATCTTGTGGGTAGATGCCAATGATGTGTCTAAACATTCAACAATGTGAAGGGTAGCTCCCCGCAACAAAGTATTAACCAGCACTAACTGTCAATTGTTTCAAGATTGAGAAACCCTGAACAATGTGAAAGAGCTTGAGAAAACATGGCCATCACTGTAGAGAGCATATAGTCTAAGCCTGGGTAATGATGGATGCTTTCATAAAAAATATTTGCGAGTAAGTAAACTTTTTCAAGTCAGGTGTTTTTTACCTCTGAATTTCCGGGATCTTGCGTATAGTAGCTGTTCAATAATTGCTTAATGGACAAAAATTAAAACAATAGTTATCTTTTATTGAGTTTTTACTATGTGTCAGGCATTTCTTTAAAATATTGCTTACTGTTCATAAGAACCATTGGAGTTAGATACTATTTTTGTTATTCCATTTTGCAGATGAAAAAATATGAAGAACAGATAATTAAGTCACTTTCTAGTAAGAAAAGGAGCCAATAATGGAGTCCTTGTTTATCTGACTCTAATGTTTATTTTATTAATCATCACATGGCACCATCTCTGTTTTAACATGGACCCAAATAGGGTCGGGAATAATCAAATTTCCAATTACCCAAATGCTGGAATAAATGCCTTTATAAGCTTCATAAACTATCCTCCCTTCTTTTTTGTTTTGTTTTGTTTATTGACGCTCTCTAAACTTGCTATTGCTGCATGCACATTGAATTTATAAAGTACCATATTACTCAGGAGCATTCTATTTTTTTTATAGCACAAACATTTCCAGATGTATTCCTGCAATTTATGCATTAATATCACCAGTTGGATGGTGTGTTTGATATTACTTCAGTAGATAAGAAATCCTTGAAAGGAGGCTTGATGATAGCAGTAAGCAAAAATTGCCACTCCTCTTCCCATTAAAAAAAAAGAACTCATTCTATTATTTTGGGATGAAATATAAACCAGCCCATTTTCATCTTATTCCCTGCTTTTATTATTCTCTCAGTAACTTTATTTAAGAGGGAAAAAACGGTTAACTGAGATGGGGAGAATTCAATAGCAGCGTATAGTAGGCTCAAAGAATATATGCTGCTGCTTACGACCGTTTGGCTGTCTGATGGTTGATTGCTTTCTGAAAACTCAAAAAAACAGGAGATCAATGTGTTGCAAGAGAAGTGTGCTTTAGCATTGTGGGAATCTTTCTACATTTTAGTGCTATCAGCAGGTGGCTAGAATAGACTGATGCTACAAATAATTCATAAAAAGCCTTCCACACTTTTCGCCATCTGGCCCCAGCTTATCTTTCCCATCTCATCTTCCATCCTCACCTATACTCCTGCCTCCGAAGTCAAATATCATTGACTGAAAGTGCCTCAGATATTCACCTTCCAGGACATTAAGATGTTTGGTCTCAAGTATCCCACTGTCCAAGGTGAAGAACAATTTGTCCTCCTAAACCAATTTCGAACATCATGTCCGGTGAGAGGCTTCTCCTGCCCTAGTTCTCTCTGATCAGAAATCATTCACTCACTCCCTCATTCACCAAGGTTTTATGGAGCCCTCTGTTGGCTACTACTGAGAAAATGGTGAATAAGAGATTTGGTTGCAGCCCTCATGGAATTTACAGCTTAGATAAATCCAGAAAAATTAAGGACTGCCTTCCTTGGTTCCCACACTGTTGCTTTTTTTGTTTCTATGTCTTTATTTTTTTTTATTGTGGGCCCACCTCTGAGCTTCATGAGCGATTCAGTGTTTTATTCATCACTGTATTCCCATAGTCCAGCCCAGTCTCTTATACACGGTAGATGTTGTTGCAGATTTGGCAAAAAATAAGTAGGGTGGTTCAGTCAGAGTCATTTGACTCTATCCCAGTCATTTTTAACTATCCCAGGATTTGCACTCAGTTCATTCTAGGTCTGTGCTATCCAGTACATATGGCTAGTTAGTGCCTGAAATGCATCTAGTCTGAAATGAGATGTGCTGTAAATGAAATCCTGTGAGATATATACTGGCTTTCAGAGATGTAAAATACCTGATTAATAATTTCATATTGATTAGTTACCAAAATGACAATGTTTTGATTGTGTCAGAGCAAATAAGCTACATTATTAAAATTAATTTACCTGTTTATTTTTACTTTTTTTACAATGTGGTTATCCGAAAATTTTTAGTTGTATATGTGCTTTCCTGTTTATTTCTGTTGGACAGCACTGTACTGGGTTCTTGCCGTCCACTTCTCTGACTTCTCTTCCTGGAGCAAGCCCTTTTGTGGCGCTCCCGTAACATTCTGGTGTCTGAGGTGAAAGTCCTTAATTCTGGCTTTGTCTGTATATAGCATGTTTTATCTGTTTTGTCTGTGTATATAGCATGTTGGCATCCTAAGGTGTATCTACCAGACATGACTGGGAAAACACAAGGATATGAATTCTTGACTTTTTTTTTGGTCTTCCACAAGACTCCTCCTGTCCACTCTGCCAAAGCTTCCTAGTTTTCCTCTTTGAAAGATCTGGTCTCTCTTTCCCTGAACTAAACTGCCTCAACTTCTTGGCCTAATTATCATGGCAGAAGGGCTGTAGATGGGGGAAACCATTTTTCTTCAGAGAAGCAAAATACAGTTTAATATTTAAAACTTTCATTCCCTCCATATTTGTTTACTGATTGGATGAAACATTCAGAACATCAAGCCTTAGCTGGAGTTCATCTTCTGTGAAATGAAACTTAACTTTATTCTCCTTTTTAGGCCCCAAAGCTTGGGAAGAAAGCATCTTTTGTGATTGTTTCTTTCACTTGTAACACTAGAGGATTTTTTGGAGAGGGAATGTTGCAGTAAGCCTCACAAGGACATAGGCTTTCTATGTCCTATTTCCTATTTCCTATTCTATGTCCTATGTCCTATTTACCCACTCAAAGGGTAAATATTGGTTTTGCAAACCCAGAGTGACTTACCAAGTAAACTGAACCATTTATAATTTCCTCAGGATTTAAAATTTTAAACCATGAGAATTTGAGTTTTCTCCTATGGAAGGATGTAACTGAAAGATTTCCTCTAGGATTACTGGTTCCACGTCTTTCATATTACTCAAGGCTTCAGCTCACATTCTTAACAGTTCAGTATAAAATAATTCCTTCTTTCAAAACTGCACCCATAATTAGGCTCTAGCTACACTAAGGGTATCAATATCAAAGTTTCTTGGATGAATCTCTTTGAAAAGGTTGCTAAGCAAAGCCTCCATGTTATTTCACAGAATGTCAAATGATTGCCCCTAGATGTTTGTCCTGCCCTTTTAATTCCTAATCTATAGTACTATCAACAAGCTGGTATTCCCCTTCTGAATTGTGCATCCCATTTTTGCACAAGGCAAATCTGAGTGTTGTTATTTTCCTCAAATAAGCTAAATTGTGAATTACATCAGTTCATCACAGCCAAACCTCTTTTTAATTGCAGATTAATCTCAAATGTCCCCCCTCCAAATTAAAATGAAACACACAAAATGCTGCCAACTGTTTCTCCAACTCTTCCAATGTGGAGTATATCCAAAAAGCTTTGAAGTATTCTGATAGATTGAGCCACAGTAAGACACATAAACATTTAAAATCACTTACATCTTCTTTGCTGTTTGGGAAAAATGTTAACGTTTGAGTCATGGAGGTTGCTGGTAAGTATGAGAGTCTGTCTGTTGATTACTTTCTGCTTTCCTTTGAAGAATGAGTTTTGCCAATTTTCTGCCATTTGTGATCAAGTGTCTGAGGCGGCATTGTTTATGAGGAAGGACAGAACTGTCAGGGACAGCCATTAAAAACATTAATAGTTAATGTTTTAGAGTAGGTTGTTTTTTTTTTTTTTTTTTTACTGAAACTTTCATTTGCCACTCCTTTTTTGAAATTTAAGTATAGTTGATTTACACCATTGTGTTAGTTTCATGTATATAGCAAAGTGATTCTGTTACACATATATTTTTTCAGATTATTTTCCATTAAAAGTTATTGCAAAATATTGACTATAATTTCCTATGCTATATAGCAAATCTTTGTTGCTTGTCTGTTTTATGTAAAGTAGCTTGTTTCTGTTAATCCTATAATCCTAATTCATTCTTCCCTCTCTTCCTTTCCCCTTTGGTAACCATAAGCTTGTTTTCTATGTCTGTAAGTCTGTTTCCGTTTTTTATATAGGTCTATTTGTATTATTTTTTAGATTCCACATTTACATGATATATTTAATAGTTGACTTACTTCTCTAAATATAATATTCTCTAGATCCATCCATGCTACCATGAATAGCAATAGTTCACTCTTTACTATGGCTGAGCAATATTCCACTGCACACATATACCACATCTTAAACCAGCAGTCTGTGACGAGCACTTAGGTTGGTTCCACATCTTGGCTATTGTAAATAGTACAACTATGAACATTGGGGAGCATGTATCTTTTTGAATTAGAGTTTTTATCTTTATGTACTCAGTTTTTATTTTTATATACTCAGGTATATACCTGGCAGTGCAATTGCTGGATCATATGGTAGCTCTAGTCAAAGCTATGGTTTTTCCAGTAGTCATGTATGGATGTGAGAGTTGACCCATAAAGAAGGCTGAGAGCCAAAGAATTGATGCTTTTGAACTGTGGTGTTTGTGAAGACTCTTGAGAGTCCCTTGGACTGCAAGGAGACCAAACCAGTCAATCCTAAAGGAAATCCATCCTGAATATTCATTGGAGGGACTGATGCTGAAGCTGAAACTCCAATACTTTGGCCACCTGATGCGAAGAGCCAACTCATTTGAAAAGACCTGGAGTGGCACCCCACTCCAGTACTCTTGCCTGGAAAATCCCACGGATGGAGGAGCTTGGTAGGCTGCGGTCCATGGGGTCGCTAAGAGTCGGACATGACTGAGCGACTTCACTTTCACTTTTCACTATCACATTGGAGAAGGAAATGACAACCCATTCCAGTGTTCTTGCCTGGAGAATTTCAGGGACGGGGGAGCCTGGTGGGCTGCCGTCTATGGGATCACACAGGGTCGGACACGACTGAAGTGACTTAGCAGCAGCAGCAGCAGCAGGATGTTGGGAAGATTAAAGGCAGGAGGAGACAGGGATGACAGAGGATGAGATGGTTTCATGGCATCACCAACTCAATGGACATGAGTTTGAGCAAGCTTCAGGGGATGGTGAAGGATAGGGAAACCTGGCGTGCTGCAGTCCATGGGGTCGCAAAGAGTTGGACATGACTGAACAACTGAACACAACAATGGTAGTTCTGTCTTTAGATTTTTTAAAGGAAACTCCATATAGTTCTCCATAGTGGCTGCACCAATTTACATTCCCACCAACACATTTACATTCCCTTTTCTTCACACCCTTTCTAGAATTTGTAGACCTTTTGATGATAAGCCATTCTGACCAGTGTAAGGTTATACCTCATTGGGATTTGATCTGCATTTCTCTAATGATTAGCAATGTTGAACGTCTTTTCATATGCTTGTTGGCCAGCTATATGACTTCTTTGAAGAAATGCCTATTTAGGTCTTCTCTCCATTTTTTATTGGCTTGTGTGTATTTTCAGTATTGAATTACACGAACTAGAGCGGTTTTATTAACAGCACAGTTGAACGGAAGGTATGGATATTTCCCACATACCCACTTCCACCACACATGCATAGCTCACCCACAATCAACATCCCCACCAAAGTGGTACATTTGTTACATAATGATGATGAAACTACCTTGACATATCATAGTCTCCCAAAGTTCATAATTTACATGAGAGTTTCCTCTTGATATTGTGCATTCTATGGATTTCAATGAATATGTAGTGATATGTGTCTCTCATTATAAACAGAGGAGTTTCACTGCACTAAAAATCCTCTGTGCACCACCTATTCATTCCTGACACTCCCAACCCTGGCACCCATTAACCTTTTCGTTTTTTCTCTGTAGTTTTGCCTTTTCATAATGCCTTATAGGTGGAGTCAAACAGGATATAGTCTTTTCAGATTGGCTGCTTTCACTTAGTCATATGCATTTGAGTTTTCTTCATGACTTTTCACGTCTTGGTAACTCATTTCTTTTTAGCACTGAAAAATAGTCCGTTGTCTGGATTGCTACAGTTTATCTATTCACCTACTGAAGGATATTTTATTTACTTCCTGGTTTTGGCAATTAGAAATAAATAAAACTGCTATAAACATTTATATGCAGGTTTTTGTGTATATGTAGGTTTTCAAATTCTTTGGTTAAACACCAAGGAATGCAATTGCTAGATCTTATGGTAAGAATATGTTTAGTATTGAAAGAAACAGCCAAACTGTACTGCAAAGTGGCTGTAGCATTTTTCATTCTCAACAGGGAATAAGAGTTTCTTTTGCTCTACATCCTCACAAGCATTTGGTGCTGTCAGTTTTCTGGATTTTGTCCATTCTAGTAGGTGTGTAGTGATTTCTCATTGTTGTTTTCATTTGCATTTCCCTGATGTTATATGAGGTGTTATATGAGCTACATTTTAATAGCTGTTTATCTTAAGTTTATCCCTTGATTTCTACAAACTTCAGCATCCTCATTTGTAAACTATAAATGGTGATACATGTCTTGCATGATTTGATCCAGGGGACAATTACAAATAACAAATGTAACTTTATGATTCAAACAGGCCTTCAACAATGAAGTTGTGAGAATTCACAAGGTGATAATGTCCAAGTGTGAGACAAGTCAGCCCCACTTAACATTTTGGATTTGAACTAAGATAATTTTTTTTTGACAGAGCTGATAGAAAGTTGACAAACTTTACTTTTATCTTGTTAAGACACTAAAGAAGAAAGTCAATTCAACTATCATTTACTCTCATTATTTTATCTAAAAGAAAGGAATTTTTGCAACAATGACAAAAGAAAGGAAATACATAATCCAAGAAAATAATACTGTCATTTAAATTTAATAAATACACCTTGTAAAATAAGTTCTTACTTTTTTTCACTTTGTTATGAATGGTAAAAACAATTCATCTGAAGCAGGCATTGGTTGGACTGATGAATTTTCAGGAAGGCCTGGAATTCTTTCTTTGTTGATGTGTTTGTCTAAAACCATGTTTCTCTCCTTGGCTGGGAACCTCTTGTTTTCTGAATGTTCAACATGTCACAGTCATATCTTACTAGGGAAGTAGAATGGTGTTGAGTCTTTTTTTTTTTTTCCCATTGAGATTGATTTTAAATTCTGCTGTTTCAAATGCATCCTTGTTAGGCTCTACAGCTTTCTGGTCTATTTTCAGTGGCTCTCCATCTGACCTGACAACATGCATATGGGTGCTTGTTCACTGATGTTCCCATCTGTACATATCTGCTCACATTCTCAGGTTTAGCGTGCCTTATTTTGCCTTCCCATTTTCAGAATACTACAGGTGAACTCCCTGAAAATCTTGTCATCCATGGCTTTGTTTACAAGCTTTTAAGAAGATATTCCTTTATACTGTGCATTTGGCATTGATTCTTACCTTAAATTTTAAGGTTGTACATCCTACAAAGTTGGGCATTTGGTTTAACATATGTATCAACAGAAGAAGTGTGCATTCTATAACCACAGAAAAACACATGGGATTGTCTCTATAAGAGTGAAAAACTTGGAGGAAGAATGTCAAGTTGATACAGAATTAGAATTTTGAGTTCAAATTTAGGCCTCTTGATAATATATAGACTAAGACCCTTATTTTCAGATGGAAAAAGTTAGCATACTAGAAGGGGAAAATCTGCCAGTGGTCACGTGGGAGGTTAGATCTTGGATAGATAATTATAAAATCATGTTGCAAAAGATACTGTATTTGTGATGGAGCTGTTAAAGAATGTCTACTATTCTAGAATTACTTCACTAGTATTGCACTTAGGATTTTGGGTTATGACCCCCCCTATAACTTAAGTGTGATTGTCCTAAGACTTAAGTATATTAATTGCCCTGAAACTAAGATCACAATCATAGAAGAGTCAAGAACAGAAATAGCCAATATAAATATTGCATTTGTACCCTAAACCAAATTTCTGGTTACACATTCAGCACATAGGGAGGCAGTTCTCAGTAACTGGTTTGGTGTCAGAAAAAATAGTTTCACCCTTGGCTCTGAAACTCATTATTTGTATGAACTTCAATAATTTATTTAATTTCTTTCAGATTTAGTTTTTAACTTCTAAAATAATAATATTAACTTCAGGGATTTTTTTGGTCAGTAGTTTATAGTACTGAGATAGTAAATAAGTAGGGTTTTCTTTCATTGGGGTAAGGCTGTATCTTAAAGGCTACTGCTCTGAACACTTTTGCATCATTAGTACAGTTAGGAGGGCCAAATTTAATGATCAGATACAACAAGATTATAAGAAGAACTGTGTAGAAAATATGTACAGGATGAAATATATAATGAAACCATACAGGATGGTTCATGGTATCATATGTAACAGTATATGGTATGTTATGCTATATAATATGGGTAGGCAAACCATTGGCCTGCTGCCTGCTTTTGTAAACAAAATTTTATTGGATCATAGCAATTCTCATTCATTTATATATCTTCTATAGATATGCTGCTTTTGTGCTATAATAGCATGGTGGAATAGTTGGGACAGAGACCATATGCCTATGAAGCCTAAAATATCTCTATCTGGACCTTTACAGAAAATGTTTGCTGATCCGTGATATATATGTATGTTGATATTATGGGTTTGTTTCCTTTTTCACTGGAAGACAGCAAGGCAGCCTGTATTTCCTGAACACTCGCTGTAGTGCCTAGCTCATTGTTCTGCACATGTTCAGCCACCTATGCATTCAGTAGCTTACTTTTACTATTTTCTATAATTTTAGTAAAAATAAATAATTAACATAAGGTGGCCCAAGTACCTTCTGACATTAGCACTGTAAAAGGCTAAATACTTTCCTAAAACCTGGTTCATAAAACCACTATCCCACCACAAACCTTGCTGGTTTCAGCTTAGTAGTTCTAAAACTTAAGCATGCATCAGAATCACCTGGAGGGCTGGCAAAAGCACACATGGCTAGCACCATCCAGATTTCTGATTCAAGAGGTCTACTCTAGAGCCCCAGAATATGATTTTTGTTTGTTTGTTTTGTTTTTTTGGCTAAGTCGCATGGCTTGCAAGATCTCATTTCCCTAACCAGGGATGGAACTAGGGCTCCGGCAGTCAAAGCACTGAATCCTAACTATTGGACTGTCAGGGAGTTTCCCAGAATTTGTAATTCTAACAAGTTTAGAGGTAATGCTGATGCTTCTGGATCACAGACCACCTTTGAGCATCACAGACATCTGGACTCTGCACAGGACGATTGAACTGCAATCTCCGTAAGGTCCCAAATTTACGCATTTCATTCATTTAAGCATATCCAGTCTCTGTTACAGGGCCTCGCACGTCTTTACTGGGCACTGAGCACATGTTTGTCAAATGCGTGAATAAAAATCCACTACCAGCTTGAGAATAGAGTCTCCTGGATCCCGAGAAAAGACATCTGAGCCCATTCTGAAAGAGAAAGCTTGGTGAGGCCTTCTCAGGACACAAAATTCCACCTTGATGACATCTGGACATTCATATGGCATATATTCCCAAGTCCATGATAACCATATTAAAAAAGTCTACTGTAAGTAAAAATGGACACTCTTTTGCAACCTTTATGGTCCACGAATGCTGCTTTGTGAGCTAGCTGCTGCTGCTGCTAAGTCACTTCAGTTGTGTCCAGCTCTGTGTGACCCCATAGATGGCAGCCCACAAGGTTCCCCCATCCCCGGGATTCTCCAGGCAAGAACAGTGGAGTGGGTTGCATGAAAGTGAAAAGTGAAAGTGAAGTCACTCAGTCATGTCCGACTCTTAGCAACCCCATGGACAGAAGCCTACCAGGCTCCTCCATCCATGAGATTTTCCAGGCAAGAGTACTGGAGTGGGTTGCCATTGCCTTCTCTGTTATGAGCTAGACCAGGGGTCAAAAAACTTATTCTTGAAGGCCCAGTTTATAACTACTTCAGACTTTGCAGGTAAAGAGGTAAGATAAAGGTAATTATACAGAAACTTTTATAATCATTTAAAGTGTCATAACTTAAAATTATTTTTCATTTGAAGACTATGAAAAGATAGGCAGCTGGCTGAATTTGGCCTATTGGCTGTGCTTTGCCAACCCCTGAGTTAGATGTGAAAGAAAATGGAAGGGAGGTCAGAAAGAGTAAAGAGTAGGTCTAAATATAAATGCTGAGGGGGAGGAAAAAGAAGTTAGGAAGGTGAAACCTAAGTAGAAACCCATTTTATTCTTCTACATGGGCCTGCCCTGAGACATTGATATCTTGTTGAAAGCTGTGATGGACATAACATTATGAGCCACTTTCTAGTTTAACTCAGGGCCCATGATCCTCTCTGTAACCAGACAAAGCAAACAGCTTTGCTTCAGTGTGTGTATGAATAAGCTGCACCCTTTATTTTATTCTAACAAATATAACTAGTCTGGTCATTTGCAGCTGTGTGTTAGAAGAGGCAGAGGAACCAGAGATCAAATTGCCAACATCTTCTGGATCATTGAAAAAGCAAGAGAGTTCCAGAAAAATGTCTATTTCTGCTATATTGACTATGCCAAAGCCTTTGACTGTGTGGATCAAAATAAACTGTGGACAGTTCTGAAAGAGATGGGAATACCAGAACACCTGACTGGCCTCTTGAAAAATCTGTATGCAGGTCAGGAAGCAACAGTTAGAACTGGACACGAAACAGCAGACTGGTTCCAAACAGGAAAAGGAGTACGTCAAGGCTGTATATTGTCACCTTGCTTGTTTAACTTATATGCAGAGTATGCTGGGCTGGATGAAGCACAAGCTGGAATCAAGATTGCTGGGAGAAATATCACTAACCTCAGATACGCAGATGACACCACCCTTATGGCAGAAAGTGAAGAACTAAAGAGGCTCTTGATGAAAGTGAAAGTGGAGAGTGAAAAAGTTGGCTTAAAACTCCACATTCAGAAAACTAAAATCATGGCATCTGGTCCCCTCACTTCATGGCAAATAGATGGGGAAACAGTGGAAACAGTGATATACTTTATTTGGGGGAGCTCCAAAATCACTGCAGATGGTGACTACAGCCATGAAATTAAGACATTTGCTCCTTGGAAAGACAGTTATGACCAACATAGATGGCATATTAAAAAGCCGAGACATTACTTTGCCAACAAAGGTCCATCTAGTCAAGGCTATAGTTTTTCCAGTAGTCATGTATGCATGTGAGAGTTGGATGATAAAGCAAGCTGAACACCAAAGAATTGATGCTTTTAAACTGTGGTGTTGGAGAAGACTCTTGAGAGTCCCTTGGACTGCAAGGAGATCCAATCAGTCCATCCTAAAGGAAATCAGTTCTGAATATTCATTGGAAGGACTGATGCTGAAGTTGAAACTCCAATACTTTGGCCACTTGATGTGAAGAACTGACTCATTTGAAAAGACTCTGATGCTGGGAAAGATTTAAGTTGGGAAGAGAAGGGGACGACAGAGGATGAGATGGCTGGATGGCATCACCAACTCAATGGACATGATTTTGAGTAAACTCTGGGAGTTGGCGATGGACAGGGAGGCATGGTGTGCTGCAGCCCATGGGGTCACAAAGAGTCGGACACGACTGAGCAACTGAACTGAACTGAACTCAGTTTCTAATGGGTAAATATTATATATTAATATATACACATAAATTACATATAATTAATTAATTAGTTTCATTCAGGGTTCAAGTAAGATCCATAAATTGCAATCAGTTGGTATTTCTTAAATCTCTTTTGGCCTGTAGGTTGTCTTTCATTTCCTTTGTTTCTTGAAATTCATTCACTGAAATAAACCTAGTAGACTTTTGTCCTGAAGAGCTTCCTCACAATAAAAATATCCTTTGTGATTATGAAAGTAATAAGTGTGCACTGCAGATAATTTAGAAAATATGGAAAATTATAAAGAAGAAAACCTTTTTATTGGAATATGATCAATTTACGACATTGTGTTTATTTCTGATGTATGACATCATGAAATCAGTCACGTGTGTGTGTATGTGTATGTGTGTATGTATGTCCTCTCCCCTTTGAGCCTTCCTCCCACCCTCCCATTCCACCTCTCTAAGTCATCACAGAACACCAAGCTGAGTTTCCAGTGCTATAGAGCAGCTTCCCACTAGCTAGCTATTTTACACGTGATAGTGTATATATATGTCAGTGATAATCTCTCAGCTCATCCCACCCTCCCTCCCTCACTGTGTCCACAAGTCTGCTCTCTAAGTATGTGCCTCTGTTCCTCTCCCACTATTAGGTTCATCAGGACCACTTTGCTACATTCCATAGATATACATTAATATACGATATTTGTTTTTCTGACTTATTTCTCTCTGTATAACAGGCTCTAGAAAAACTTTGAAATTTCTTGAAACCTCTTCAGTAGATTAGCAATGCAAATATGTTTGCATCATTTTGCATCACACAGCATCATTCCTAAAGTCTGTCCTACTGGATATTAATTTCATGATATGTCCCTCCAAGATAGGATCCATTATGGTATTAATTTTCTATTACTGCTGTAAGAAACTGCCACAAACTTAACAGTTTAAAACAACACCTGTTTATTATTTCACAGCTCTGGTCCAAAGTCCTTCTGGTCAGAAGCCCAGAAGCTTAGCTGAGTACTCTGCTTAGGAGCTCACAAAGTTGAAATTTAGGTGTTGACTAACCTGGACTCTTAGCTGGAGTCTTGGGAAAGTCTGAATGAGTAGGTTGAAAATCTAATTCTTGACTTAGCTTGTTGAGAGAATTCAGTCCCACATGGTTAAAGAACAGAAGACCCATGTCCTTGCTGGCTGTCAGCCAGGGATCATTCTCAGCCTTTAGAGATAATCTCCATTCCTTGTCTTATGATACCCTTAATCTTCAAAGGAAACATCAAGTCCCCTCTTGCTTTGAATCTCTTTGGCTTCTCCTTATGTCTCACTGCTCTGACCTCAGGCTGAAGAAAGTACTTGCTCTTCAAGGTTATGTGATTAGATGGTAGCTGCCCAGATAATCGAAAGTGTTGCTATTGTTGTTCAGTAGCTAAGTGGTCTCCGACTGTTTGCAACCCCATAGACTGTACCACACTAGGCTCCCTGTCCTTCACTATCTCCTGGAGTTTGCTCAAATTCATGGACATTGAGCTGGTGATGCTATCTCTCATCTTCTGCTGCCAGATGAGTTGGTGATGCTATCTCTCATCTTCTCCTCCTGCCTTCTAATGAGTTGAATCTTCTTATCAGGTGGCCAAAGTATTGGAGCTTCAGGGTCAGCATCAGCCCTCTTAATGAATATTCAGTGTTGATTTCCTTTAGGGTTGACAGGTTTAATCATCTGCAGTCTAAGGGACTCTCAAGAGTTTTTTTCAGCACCACAATTCGAAAGCATTAAATCTGTGGTCCAACTGTCACATCCATACATGACTACTGGAAAAACCATAGCTTTGACAATACAAACCTTTGTCAGCAAAGTGATGTCTATACATTTTAATAAACTGTCTAGGTTTGTCATAGCTTTCCTTCCAAGGATCAAGTGTCTTTTAATTTCATGGCTGCAATCACCATCTGCAGTGATTTTGGAGCCAAAGAAAATAAAATCTGTCACTGTTTCCACTCTTTCTCTTTCCATTTGCCATGAAGTGATGGGACTGGATGCCATTATCTTAGTTTTTTAAAGGCTGAGTTTCAAGCCAGCTTTTTCACTCTCCTCTTTCACCTTCATCAAGAGGCTCTTTAGTTCCTCTTTACTTTCTGCCATTAGAGTGGTATCATCTGCATATTTGAGGTTATTGATATTTCTCCCGGCAATCTTGATTCCAGCTTGTGATTCATCCAGCCTGGCAGTTTGCCTGGTGTACTCTGCATATAAGTTAAATAAACAGGGTGACAATATACAGCCTCGATGTACTCTTTTCCCAAATTTGGACCTGTTGATTGTTCCATGTACAGTTTTTTTTTTTTCATTTTTTTTTTCTTTATTAGTTGGAGGCTAATTACTTCACAACATTTCAGTGGGTTTTGTCATACATTGATATGAATCAGCCATGGAGTTACATGTATTCCCCATCCCGATCCTCCCTCCCACCTCCCTCTCCACCCGATTCCTCTGGGTCTTCCCAGTGCACCAGGCCCGAGCACTTGTCTCATGCATCCCACCTGGGCTGGTGATCTGTTTCACTATAGATAATATACATGTTGTTCTTTCGAAACATCTCACCCTCACCTTCTCCCACAGAGTTCAAAAGTCTGTTCTGTACTTCTGTGTCTCTTTTTCTGCTTTGCATATAGGGTTATCATTACCATCTTTCTAAATTCCATGTACAGTTTTAACTGTTGCTTCTTGACCCGCATACAGGTTTCTCAGGAGAAAGGTAAGATGGTCTGGTATTCCTGTGTCTTTAAGAATTTTCCACGGTTTGTTGTGATCCACACAGTCAAAAACTTTAGTGTAGTCAATGAAGCAGAAGTAGATGTTTTTCTCGAACTCCTTCGCTTTCTCCATGATTCAGTGAATGTTGGCAATTTGATCTCTGATTCCTCTCCCTTTTCTAAATCTAACTTGTACATCTGGAAGTTCTTGGTTCATGAACTACTGAAGCCTAGCTTGAAGGATTTTGAGCATGACCTTGCTAGCATGTGAAATGAGTGTAATTGTGCAGTAGTGTGAAATTCTTTGACATTGCCCTTCTTTGGAACTAGAATGAAAACTGACCTTTTCCAGTCCTGTGGCCACTGCTGAGTTTTCCAAATTTGAGGGCATATTGAGGGCAGCACTTTCACAGCATCATCTTTTAGGATTTGAAATAGCTGAGGTGAAATTTTATCGCCTCCACTAGCTTTGTTCCTAGTTATTCTAGGAACAGTTATCCTAGTAATGCTTTTCAAGGCCCACTTGACTTCACACTCCAGTTAGTCTGGCTTTAGGTGAGTGACCACACCATTATGGTAATCCAGGTCATTAAGTCCTTTTTTGTATAGTTCCTCTGTGTATTCTTGCCACCTCTTCTTAATCGCTTTTGCTTCTGTTTAGTCCTTGCCATTTCTGCCCTTTATTGTGCCTATCTTTGCATGAAGTGTTCCCTTGGTATGTCTAATTTTCCCGAAGGGATCTCTAGTCTTTCCCATTCTATTGTTTTCTTCTATTTCTTTGCATTGTTCACTTAAGAAGCATTTCTTATTTTATCTTGCTATTCCCTGAAAGTCTGCATTCAGTTCAGTATATCTTTCCCTTTCTCCCTTGCTTTTTGCTCCAGAGCACATGCTAAGGGATTCTGGTACATAGTCTTAGTTGCTCCACAGTATGTGTGATTTTCCTGGATCACGGATCGAACCCATGTCTCTTGAATTGGCAGGAGGATTCTCTACCATTGAGCCACCAGGGAAGCCCCATTGTAATTTAATCTTCAGTAGACTGACCCAAGTGTGGATGATGCCAGAAGCTGATTCTTTCTAACTAAGGCCTGTGGAGAATCCTATCTTTAATTGTTGCTACGCAGGCCTCTGGAGCTGTTTCAGTTCTTATACCCTTTATGGCCTGTGTTTTTAACTTCTCCTTTGATTCTTTGAGCTACATCAAACATATTTATTTTTGCTTTAAAGAGTTTGTTTTTATTTGTTACTTGCACATGCATGCACACACACACACACACACAAACATTCTGACACAGAGATTTCTAAAAATACATATTTCTAGGCCTCACTCCCATCCCACCAAATGAGAATATATGAGAATAAGATTCTAGGAATCAGGAGCTTGACTGAGTCTTTAGGTAACACTGATTCAGTTTGGCAACCCTGGACTAAATGCCACTTCAGACACTCTTGCCCGTGAAACTCTGTGCCTCCTGGCTGATGATTTGGAGTGGGGCTGTGCAGCATGGAGTCTGGTTCACTCCTATTCTCCTTTAAAGTAGTGATCCTCCTCTCTTGAACCTCATTAAGTTGCGAAAACTCGAGTCAAGTGAACAAACCATCCAACAACTCTGCATAGATAAGGTGCAAAAGGTATAAGACTATAGCAAAAGGAACGTTTGCTATAGTCCTACCCTGCTTGGGTCTAGCTCTGTGAGCTTGGGTAACTCACTTGTTTTGGCACAGCTGTGTGCTCATAGAGAGGGTACATTTTGGGGGCAGGAAGCCCTAAGGTTTCTAAAACATGAGCTGTTATGTATGGATATGTTTACTATTTATTTTTAGCTCATTTTATGCACTCCCTCTCTCCTAATGCAAGCTCTATGAGGACCTTTTGGTTTTGTTTATTTCTGTGTCCCCAGTTTTTAGAATAGTCCCTGCCACTTAGTAGTCTCCCAGTACTTTTAGAATAAATTATTTATTTATTTTCCTTTTTTAGACTGAATTAATTTTTGAAAAACATATTGGACATTAACTGAAGTTTTACCAAAGGTTTTGCTATCAACTATCAACTTGAAAACCTAGCAACTATAGTAGTATTTCCAAGCCTAAGGCTAAGATGGGCTATGTCAGAACTACTTGAAAAACTTGAAGTAGAGATTCCTAGGCTTGTTCCTGAAGCTGTTGATTCAGTTATCCTAGGCCTTTGTATGATGTATTATTACTATTTTTATTGTTGTTCTTGTTATTATTTTAGTGGTAGCTGTTCTGAATTGCATTCTTTAAGCACTTGACTAGATGATTGTTAAAGTCCCTTCCCACTTTGACATCCTAGAAGATGGTTCTGATGAGAAAAATAATGCCCCAAACTTCACCAAAATATCTCTGAGATCCATTCCCTTCAAAGTTCGGTTCTCTTCACAAGGAGGTCCTGATGTTGCCTCAGAAGATTTTACTTCCTTGCTTTAAGTAAGGGCTTGGAAAAGATCCCCATAAAGTAATTTCATTGCTTTGTGACCAAGGGCAAGCAGAAATGATAGGGGGAGAGCTCCACAGTCCTCTTGGAGCTCTGGGGTTTCTCAAGATAGTAGAGGGTCTTGTTTATTAAAATATCTTAGGTGTGCTCCTTCCCTGTGGCAGGCAGGATGGATTAGGCAGTGAAGAAGGTTGACATATTTTTCTGTTTGTGCAGTTTTCAACTCTAGCACGGGAGATAGATATTAAACAATGACACAAGTAAGAATTTAAATTACTGTCATGAAAAGTGAAACACGGAGGATTTTTAGAGCAGTGAAACTATTCTATATGATACTATAATGGTGGATACTTGTCATTATATATATGTCCAAATCCATAGAATGTACACCAAGAGTGAACCCTAATATAAACTATGGACTTTGGGATAATAATGTGTTATTGTAGTTTCATTGGTTGCAGCAAATGTCCCACTCTGGTGGGGGAGGTTGATAGTGGGATAGTGAGAGAAGGAGGTATATGCAAAATCTCTATACTTTCTGCTCAGTTCTGCTGTGGACCTAAAACTGCTCTTTAAAAGTCTTATGAACACGTACCCCAATGTTCACTGAGGCACTGTTTACAATAGCTAGAACAT
Source organism: Dama dama (assembly GCF_033118175.1). Lineage (NCBI taxonomy): Eukaryota > Metazoa > Chordata > Mammalia > Artiodactyla > Cervidae > Dama > Dama dama. The sequence continues at coordinate 38,566,156 of NC_083704.1, read as the reverse complement.
GGAAGCAACCTAGATGTCCATCCATAGATGAATGGATAAAGAAGCTGTGGTACATATACACAGTGGACTACTACTCAGCCATAAAAAGGAACACATTTGAATCTGTTCTAATGAGGTGGACAAAATATGGCCTATTATACAGAGTGAAGGAAGTCAGAAAGACAAACAAAAACACTGCATACTGACGCATATATATGGAATCTGAAGAGATGTCACTAATGAATTTATTTTCAGGGAAGCAATGGAGAAATAGAACTAGAGAACAGATCTATGGACATGGTGGGAGGAGAGGAGGGAGAAAGGGAGATGTATGGAAACAGTAACATAGAAACTTACAATACCATGTGTAAAATAGATAGCCAATGGGAATTTGCTGTATGGTTCAGGGAACTCAAACAGGGGCTCTGCCACAGGGTCTGTGAAGGGTGGGATGTGGAGGGAGATGGGAGGGAGGTCTGGGAGGGAGGGGATATGGGCTTACCTATGGCTGATTTCTGTTGACATATGACAGAAAACCACAAAATTCCATAAAGCAATTATCCTTCAATTAAAAAACTAAAGAAAAAAATCTAAATACAATGCAATTGCTAAGAAAAGAAAGTCTTGCAATGAAAAAAATTATTATCACGACCATTTCCTTAATTGGGGAATAGCAATTAAAACAGAAGAATTAAGTATTTATCTTTAGTGTTTCTTGTATGAACAGCATTTTAGGATAAGCAAAGAGCCCAAGCTGGTAAGGGAATATTCTTTTTTTTTGGGGGGGGGGATATTTTTTATAAAAGGGCTTTTACTAATAAAGGGGAAAAGAATAAGGGAATTCACAAAGCACCATTTTGTTACTCTTAAATAATAATGCAGATCACACTCATCAGTGAATGGAACCATTAGAAGGAAAGTTCCTGGGGAACTCGGTGAGGGAGGGATCAGGCTGATACATTCGTTTGCTCACCTGAAATGTACTGTCTCAGAATTCTAGAGGATAGAAATCTGAAATCCAGTACTGCTGCATTCCCTTCAGGGCCTCTGGAGAAATCATTCCTTGTCTCTTCCAGCTTCTGGTTGCTGGGTTTGTGGTCACATCACTCCAGTCTGTGACTGCAACTTCGCACAGGCTCTCTGTGGCTGTCCCAAATGTCCTCTGCCGGTCTTTAATGGGAATACATGTGATTGCATTTACAGTCCACTCAAATGATCTAGGATAAGTTCATTTTTTTACAGTCCTTAAATTAATCACATTTTTTCCCATATAACATAATATTCACAGATTACAATGTAGAATTACATTGTGAAAAATACCTTTTGGGGGACCACATTCTTCCCACTACATGTTTCTGCTGTTGGGGTGTGCTATGAAGCACATGGCATCACTTGTCATATTTTATTGCCACAGAAGTTTTATCTGAGTTGAATAAAGCCTGTAGAGTTATGATCCTTCCTGAAAATATCGGGGATAGAGAATTAAGTGAAATGACTCTCTAATGTGTCAAAACCAAAGCAGAACCATCTATAGAACAACTAACATTTTTTTTTTTTTCTTTTTGTATAATGGCATAAAAAATGGCGAGGGAGGACTAGTCTAGAATAAAAGAGATATGAGGACATAGCAGCCTTAACTAATTGAAGACATAATTTTTGGTCCTTGTTTGGATCCTAATTAGACCAAAGCAGCTCTGAAAGACATTTCTAAGGCAATTGGGGACATTTGATTTTAGACTACTAAAGGATGATACTAAGGAGCTGGGATGCATTTAGTTAGCTGTGGCAATGGCATTATGGTTGTGTCAGGCACCTCTGGGATCCTAGATCTGGTCCTCTCAGCTCTGTTTATCTGGCTGTTGCTGTTGGTACGCAGAGCTGTAGGGTGGAAACTGATAACATCTCTGCTAAAGTGCCTCACAGACCTCTCAGCTTCTGCCCCGAGCTTCTCTTTGCCTCCTGCAGATCACCAGTAGCCACATTTCCAGCCCTTCTGTCTTATTCTGAAGCCCTCCATTGCAAACCTGGGAGTGTAAAAAAGCTAGTACCTCTCCCACGGGGAATCCCTGCCTATAGGCAGTATGGGAACTGGCAGATAAGCCCCATTCCCCACTTTGGTCACTCTATGCACAATCTGAATAAAATCCAACAGCTTGTCAAGGACTCCTCTACAGAATCAAGCCCCAGGTGTCCCCAGGGCTGATCCTGTTATAATGCATCCTTGGGTTGGCTTTCCTGCCTTCCCTGTTCCATTCTTCCCAACCCTGCTTTCTCCTTTGGGATCACTTCCCAAAGAGATGACTTGCATACAAGCCTTTGTTTTAGGTTCTGCTTTTGGAGGGAACCTTGGTGGATATAGTGGTTGTGAAAAAATTTATCATTTTTGAGGCACTCATTTTGAAGACTTCAGAGATGAAATGACATGATCCCTAGGTTTGGCTTTAAATATTTCATCAATATACAACCACTGTGGAAAACAGTATGGAGGTTTCTCAGAAAACCAGAAATGTAACTACCATATGACCCAACAGGTCCACTCTTGGGTATATATCCAAAACAACAACAACAACAGCAACACACTAATTAAAAAAAATACATGCTCCCCATTATTCATAACAGCATTATTTACAATTACCAAAAGATGGAAACTACCTAAGTATGCACCAGCAGATGAAAGGATAAAGAAGATGTGCTATAAACACACACACACACTGGAATATTGCTCAGCCATAAAAAAGGATGAATATTTGTAATTTGCAACAGGATGGATCATACTAAGTGAAATAAGTCAGAGAAAGACAATGTATGATAGCACTTGTATGTGGAATCTAAAAAACAACAGAAAGTAGTGAATATAGCAAAAAGATAAACAGACTCACAGATACAGAGAACAAGCTAGTGGTTTCCAGTGGGAAGAGGAAAGTGAGGAGGGTCAACATAGGGGTAAGAAATTAAGAGGTTCAAACTATTTTGTATAAAATAAGTTACAAGAATATATTGTACAATACAGGAAACAGAGTCAGTATTTGGTAATAACTATAAATGGAGTATAGCTTTTGCAATTGTGAAGCAACTATATTGTATACCTATAACTTATTTAATGTTGTACATTAACAGTACTTCAATAAAGAAAATAAAAATAAAGATTACACCAACATAAAAGAAGAAAGAGAAGGAAAGGGGTAGATGAAGCAATGTAGTAAATTACAACAGTTGTTGAATCTGAGTGTTGACTATATTAGAGAACATTCTTGAGTATTTTTTAATTTGTTGTAACAAAAATGCAAAAAGTTAAAATTTCTATAAAAGCTTTGAGGTAAAGGAACAGAGTTCTCTTGATAATGTATACAGAGGACCTAGTCTAGCCTGAAGATTAAAAGACTTCTGATGAAGTGGCTTTTAAACAGTGGCTTAAAGAACAAAATGGACTTTTCAGATCCCTTTTCTCAAGGCACTGTGGTACCTTGGTGAATCGTCCCACAGTTTCAGGATCACTTCTGGAATCTTGCGTAGAATGCCAGATAAACAGCCTGCCACTCATGTCCTTCTAGGACGTTTGTTTGTTTGTTTTTAGCACTTACTGCTTCCAAATATCCCATTTCCCCCTGTGTTGAATGTTTCTGCTGTGGGTGATAAAGCATTTTGAGTGAAATATAATTCATTCACCTGTAGTCACTGATTGTATCTCCAAGTGACTCTTTGAACCTGGATTGTTTCCTTTCTTTGTTGTGAATGGTAGAGAGGAGATAGGAGGATTATTTTAGGGTGGTCCAGTGCTGTATGAACTGCCTGGTAAATGTCATGAAATAGTCTTTTTGGGCTATTTGCGACATTGGAATGCTTAGATCTATTTGATGCCAGTGGATTCAAGCCAGGTTCTCCGTGCTGTCATTTTGTGCTGTGAATGAAGCGGCAGGAGGAGTCTTCCCCAGTTAAAGCATTCATCCTCTACACACAGAGGAGAAAGGAAGATTTCTGTGTTGCTGACTGGGTTATGAGAGTGCATTTTGCCAATAATTTCAGAAAATAACCAGTCAAGTCATTCTTTTTAATTTACTTGGCTTTATAGTGTCTTATTTACTGTTGTTTTCTCCATTGGTATTGACATTTTATTCCCAAGGCTTATTGATAGGTACCAGTACTATTCTGTGACTGTCCCTTGCACATTTGATTTCTCTATGTCAAAGTACTTTTACAATTATATCTCATTTAGACCTCAACACAACCTTGGGATATTTTCTCTCTTCCTTTCTTCCTCTTTCTTTTTGTTATTCTTCTTCTTTTTTTCCTCCTCCTAGTTCCCTACTTTAACCTGTGGGATCTACACTGACTCCAGTTAGTGTCAGCATTGAAGTGAATTGTAGGACATCTAGCTGGTATTTTAAAGAGTTGCTTGGTGTAGGGGAATGCCCTTTTCCCCCATTCGTGGTCAAAGTTTATGAGTGTAATAGATGAGAATTTTATTTCCTAGACAGAATCCCATGTTTGTGTTGATGCTGTCTTTACACTATAGAAATGAAGATTCACACAGGTCAGTCACTAGTTGCCTAAACTTTCTAAGCACTCATCTAGTATAGCGTAACAGTTAAGAATGGGGAGTTTAGAGCCACCAAGACACATTCTTTATCCTTTACTAGCTGTGTGACCTTTTGATGCCTCTGTTTATCATCTGTAAAATTAGCAATGGTAATGATTTCATTGGAGAAGGATATGGCAACCCACTCCAGTGTTCTTGCCTGGAGAATCCCAGGGGTGGAGGAGCCTGGTGGGCTGCTGACCATGGGGTCACACAGAGTCAGACGCGGCTGAAGTGACTTAGCAGTAGCAGCAGCAGCAATGATTTCATGGTGCTATTGTGAAGTCTTAATGACCAAATTTGTGGAAAACAATCTACATAGAGTTTAGTATCTAGGAAAAGGTTATCACTGCTCTTCATTTGGTTGTTAAATGTGTTTTGAATACCTAGTATATACTGGACATTGGCCAAATGCTAAAGATACAAAGGTGAGCCCTGTTTAATTTACCCTTGAGGAGTTAACAAAGTGTTCTGAAATTATTTTTATATAGCAAAGCAGAACTATGGTAAAAAATGATTAATACTTAAAGCCTCCCAATTCACAGAGTTGCAATGATATGCATCAATTGTATAGTATGACAAGGCAATTAATTTGGCCCTATGTATGACCATAACTGATTTTCAGTCTGACAGTTTCCATCAATGCCTGATGCTGCCATTCATTCCAAAGAAATATCTTTAAAGCAACACTCTTCGAAAATTGTTGTTAGAACATTATCAGAAAACGTAATGCAATTAGAGCCACACATTGCTGATGTGATCAATTTCAAAACCCCTAGTTTGAATATAATGCAGAATGATTTATAGTTAAACTCCACTGAATTTTTCAAATTAGGAAAGGGACATAGACTGACGGCTGTGTTTGAAGTTTGAAATTTCATAGAAACTGGGCAGTCACAGATTGTTATGATACCATGTAATGTCAAATCATTACTAATCATTAACTGGGTTGGTTAATTATTACAAACTTTTACAGCTGTGCAGAGGTCAAACAGGGAAGAAAACAAAAGATGGTTATAGGCCAAAGACTCAGGTGTTTGTGGTTTTACTGAAAAATATTTTCTGGCTTCAGGGCAAAGCAATGAGTGCCCCAGAATTAACAGCGTCTTTACCTCTCCTCAATGCTGACAGAGAAGTCACACAGTTTGAGTTTCTTTATTTGCAGATGAAAAATACTGGAAAATTATCCTGTACCTTGAATTTAAGAATTTAAACCAAAATGACTTGACCAATCTGGGTTGATGCTTCGATTTCATTTTAGTGAAAACATAGTTTAAGTGAAATACAACGTGAGACATTTCAAAATCTATTTATCTGATTAACTAAGTAATTCAAAGACATCTCTTAAAGAACGGAAGCCATATGATAGTGAAAATTTCCTGTTTTCCGAGATGAACAAGTGCATTTTCCCCCAGTGTGGCTTTGCCTAATCCTCCTTGCTTTCTAACATTACTTTAGGCACCCAAATCTTTTCTCCTGTCTTAAATGAATAGATCCATCTGTATCTATTAGCCAGCTAATATGAGTTGTCTATTGCCAGTGTACATTTCCCAGCTAATTTTCCAGCTATTTCCATCCCCTCAATCTTTTCCCCATCTTTCTAGGGTTGTTTGACTTCCCCTGGTTATGTCTTACTGTGATCACACATTGGCATTTACTATTCACTCTCTGTTTGTGTTTGTCTGTTAGTTTTTTCCATGTGATAAAGTCCTATTCACCTTCAAGTCCTCATTTCCAATATCACCTCCTCCATGAGGTCTTGGCTATATTTCTCACTTGACTCTTGCCCTCACTGTTTGCACTTCTTAACTTAATCCTTTGGTTTGGGTCTGCCTAAGCAGACACAACTGAGCGACTAAACTGAACTGAACTGAAGTGGACTCTGGAGCTCCAGAGGGGCAGGACCATATCTCACTCATCTTTGTACGTTCAGAGCCCAGCCCAGGCCTGGCACATGGTACGTCCTTCATAGACATTTGCCGGATGCAGGGTTTCTTTATATGATTATTAGCATCATATACAAACACATCTAGCTAAGGGGCAGTGCACTGAAATCTAACTTGCCATGGTGTGTACCCTGATGTAGATCTGTAGTAGGCCTAAGGAAGGGCATCTATTTTGTAATTTATTTACTAAGGAGGACCCCTTTTTACAACTTCCAAACAGGCTATTGTACCTGGTAATAGCAGACCTGGTTGGATGGGTGGATAAAAAAACAAGTGAATGAAGTTCCCCATAATTCCTAGGACTCTTAAAAAACAAAAAAAGTTAAAGAAGCTTTTTCACTGGCCTAAAAGTACTATCTAGTCTAGATATCAAAACTAATCAGATTCAACAAGTAATTGCTCATCTCTTTATTCTAGTTGATCTCTGACAAATGCTGTGAAGGATAGACTTTGACGTCTGTATCTTAGATTGTATTACTCCATTGGCAATGACATCTGAATGGTATTTGAATGCAAGAATTTCTTATGATAATTCTGTGTGTACCATTCGTCTTTCTCTCCTATAGAGTAATGCCAACTCTTAAACATTATACAGTGATACTGAAGGTGTCAATAAAGAGTCTATCCGATGTTACATAAATGTGTATATACTCAGTAAAAGAGGATGGCCCCAAGGTCTAGCTGTGTAAGAACCATTACTAAAAGAAAAAAAGAAAGAAAAGAAGAAACTCTCAAAAATTTCTAGGCAAAAGGCAAGCTGTTTAATTGATTTAAAGTAAATATTTTTGTTAGAGTGGATTTTTTCCAGCATATTGAAAATGCTAACTCCTATATTGTAAAACCCCATTTCCTATACTGGAAGAGAATATTGGATATAATCTAATTCCTTCATTCACTCATTAACTTAGTGAAAAAATATTTACATGTCTTCAGTGCCTACTGTAATGCTTAACATATGGTAGATACTCAGTGAGTATATTGAATTTATTTACATGTTCATTCTTCCATTAATATTTATGGGAAAGCTACCACAGACCAGATACTGCTAGGGATATGTTGCTGATCAATGAAGAGAGTCTCTTCCCTCATGGTGCTTAAAATAACTGATCTATGTTACAGTTTTCGTTCTGAATGAGTAGATCCTATTCTTAAATATTCTAATAAATGAGATATTTAATGAATAGTTTTCAATTCTGGCTACACTTTAGAACTACCTAAGATGCTTGTTTATAATACTGATGCCTGGGCTCCTAACCCAGACCAATTAAATCAAAGAAAATGGAAGTGGGAACCAGGCAGAGCTATTTTTTTCAAAGCTTGTCAGGAGATGATGAGGCATGGCCAAGACTGAGAATACTAAGTCATTTGTTACCCTTGTGGACTATCACTGTTAGGAGTTGAATTGTGTCTCTCTTCCCCCAAAATCCATATACTGGATCCTAACCCTTAGTATCTCAGAGTGTGACCTTATTTGGAAATAGAGTCCTTACAGAGATAATCAAGTTAAGATGAGATCCTTAATGGGGCTCTGATTCAGTGTGACTGGTAATCCCTATACAAAGTGTATATTTGGAGACAGACACCCACATACGGGATGACAGAGATTGGATTGATGCTTTTACAAACCACAGAATGAAGCCCCTGAACCTGGGTGACATGCTATCTCTTTGCTCTTTCTAAGACGCATTATTTCTATTGAGGCAAAGTGTTGAAATGTAAATAACCATCCCACCTGGAGCTGGAGTCTGATAGCCTGACTCCATGATGAATAATCAATGCACAATAATTCCACTTGCCAAGCAAAGCTCAGGGTTAACAGAAGCTGCTTCTGGCAGATCAATAAAGTACTCGAAGACACTTGTTTCAGTGGTTCTTTAAATTCCACATCATTTGCTGTGCTCCAACAACATTCAAGTCTTGCCTCTTTAAGTTATTGTTTTAGCAAATTCAATTTACAATTACTTTCAATATGAAAAGCTTAAGAGATTCAGTTTAATGCCTTATTAGCTATAAAATCAACCACTGTTTCAACTGCACAGCGCGAGGTGCCCTGAAAAGGCTTTTGTTGCTTGGCTCAGCTTTCCTTCTGAGTTTCTGACTGAGTGACAGCTTCTTCAGTTTCAGAACTGTCCTCACAATACTTGCTTTCTGAACTCCTAATCCTTGGACCCAAATTTGAATTACATTTCCTTCCAATGTCAGGGATTCCTGGGGTAAAAACAAGCTACTTTAAAGACATGACTCCCAGTGGTGACTTTTTGCTTACCAAATGTGAATCCATGCAACAAACAATTTCTAAAGCTCTTACTGATGCAGATTTTATTATAATTTTTTTGGTTGTGCCAGATGGCATGCAGGATCTTAGTTTTCCATCCAAGGATTCAACCTGCATCCCCTGCAGTTAAAGAATGGAGTCTTAACCATTGGACCTTCAGGATAGTCCCAGATTTTATTTTTAAATCAAGAGATAAGATGGCCATTACAATAGGTGGGCCTTATTAGAGGTTAAAGGAGAGTCTGTTGCTGTGTTGGTTGAATCATTTCTAGCAATGGATATTTGTGTCTCTATATAACTAAATGTTAAAAGTGGAGAAAAATCTCACACTGTCAAATATAACAGACCTTCTTACTATGGTGCACCAGGTTCCACGAGATCCTTTTAGCACCTGTTTCTCAGCACTCCACTTCAGCCACCCTCCAGAAGTCATTGCCCTCTTGCCCCCAACCTTGATGTCCCCATCAAGCATGGAAGCCTGATCTCACGTGTGTTTATAGATAGTGTTTATTGATAGAAAGCTGTTCCCTCACAATTTTTTGCCTGGCTTATTTCTTCTCAACATTCAGGTTTCTAATTAAACATCAAAAAACAGAAAACCTCTGAAAGTCTTCTTTGTCCCTGCCCACCTCAGTCACTCTTCCTTTATCCTGCTTTGTTTTCCTCAAAGCTGTTACCTCTTTGTATGTAAAGTTATTATTCATTTTATCATATTTAAATCATCGGTCTTTCCCTTTCTTACCCTCAGCAGTAGATGTAAAGGCCTTGTAAAAAGGGACCACTGTTGATGTCCACCTGTTTGTCCAGCGCTGGTGATTGGCATATAATTTGCACTCCATACATAAATATTTGTTGGATGGATAAATAACTGAAGTGGTACTTTACTTATTGCTGCCTAACAAACTACCCTAAAATGAAGTAGCTGAAATCGAAACCCTTGTATTCTTTGTCTGGCTTGGTGGGTTGTCAGGTAATTCTGCTGTTCTCTCTGGGTGGTCTGGCCGGGCTCCCAAGTGACGGCCAGGGTGCCTGAACTTCTTTCTGTACACATGCTTTCATCTCATATTTTTTTTTTCTTTCGTCTCATTTTCTTTAATTTTGTCAGGCACAGTGATCTCAGGGCTTCAAAGAGTGAAAGCAGAAGCTGTAAGGCCTTTTTAAAGGCAGACTAGAACATGTGCAAAGTCACATTGCCAGATTCTACTGGTAAAGAAAGTTAAAAGACTTGCCAAAATTCAACGGAGTAACTAAATAGACTCAGCCTCATGACAGGAGTGACAATGGAACATGGGCACAGGGAATGTGACTCCTTCAGGTCAGCTCAGTTCAGTTCAGTCGCTCATCGTGTCCGACTCTTTGCGACCCCATGGACAGCAGCACGCCAGGCCTCCCTGTCCATCAACAACTCCCAGAGTTTACTCAAACTCATGTGCACTGAGTCGGTGATGCCATCCAGCCATCTCATCTTCTGCCGTTGCCTTCTCCTCCCGCCTTAATCTTTCCCAGCATCAGGATCTTTTCAAATGAGTCAGCTCTTTGCATCAGGTGGCCAAAGTATTGGAGTTTCAGCTTCAGCATCAGTCCTTCCAATGAACACCCAGGACTGATCTCCTTTAGGATGGACTGGTTGGATCCCTTTGCAGTCCAAGGGACCCTCAAGAGTCTTCTCCAACACCACAGTTCAAAAGCACCAATTCTTCAGCACTCAGCTTTCTTTATAGTCCAGCTCTCACATCCATACATAACCACTGGAAAAACCATAGCCTTGACTAGACGGACCTTTGTTGGCAAAGTAATGTCTCTGCTTTTTAATATGCTCTCTAGGTTGGTCATAACTTTTCTTCCAAGGAACAAGTGTCTTTTAATTTCATGACTGCAGTCACCATCTGCAGTGATTTTGGACCCCCCCAAAAATAGTCAGCCACTGTTTCCACTGTTACCTATCTATTTACCATGAAGTGATGGGACCAGATGCCATGATCTTTGTTTTCTGAATGTTGAGCTTTAAGCCAACATTTTCACTCTCCTCTTTCACCTTCATTAAGAGCCTCTTTAGTTCTTCTCCACTTTCTGCCATAAGGGTACTGTCATCTACATATCTGAGGTTATTGATATTTCTCCCAGCAATCTTGATTCCAGCTTGTGCTTCCTCCAGCCCAGCATTCCTCACTATGTACTCTGCATGTAAGTTAAATAGGCTTGGTGACAATATACAGCCTTGACGTACTCCTTTTCCTATTTGGAACCAGTCTATTGTTCCATGTCCAGTTTTTTTTTTTTTTTTTTTTTTTATGGTCTAAGCACTATTATAATTTATTAGACTGATTTGAATTTTAAAAATGATTTGGAATTTGTCTTACATTTACATTTTCTTATTTATTTATTTATTTTTTTTCCCTTTATTTTTATTAGTTGGAGGCTAATTACTTTACAATATTGTAGTGGTTTTTGTCATACATTGACATGAATCAGCCATGGATTTACATGTATTCCCCATCCTGATCCCCCTTCCCACCTCCCTCTCCACCCTATCCCTCTGGGTCTTCCCAGTGCACTAGGCCCGAGCACTTGTCTCATGCATCCAACCTGGGCTGGTGATCTGTTTCCATGTCCAGTTCTAACTGTTGCTTCCTGACCTGCACACAGGTTTCCCAAGAGGCAGGTCAGGTGGTCTGGTATTCCCATCTCAGAATTTTCCACAGTTTGTGGTGATCCACATAGTCAAAGGCTTTGGCATAGTCAATAAAGCAGAAATAGATGTTTTTCTGGAACTCTCTTTTTCAATGATCCAGTGGATGTTGGCAATTTGATCTCTGGTTCCTCTGCATTTTCTCAAATGAGCTTGAACATCTGGAAGTTCATGGTTCATGTATTGTTGAAGCCTGGCTTGGAGAATTTTGAGCAATACTTAGCTAGTGTGTGAGATGACTGCAATTGCGTGGTAGTTTGAACATTCTTTGGCATTGCCTTTCTCTGGGATTGGAAAGAAAATTGACCTTTTCCAGTCCTGTGGCCACTGCTGAGTTTTCCAAATTTGCTGGCATATTGAGTGCAGCACTTTCACAGCATCATCTTTTAGGATTTGAAATAGCTCAACTGGAATTCCATCACCTCCACTAGCTTTATTTGTAGTGATGCTTCCTAAGGCCCACTTGACTTCACATTCCAGGATGTCTGGCTCTAGGTGAACGATCACATCATCGTGATTATCTGGGTTGTGAAGATCTTTTTTATATAGTTCTTCTGAGTATTCTTGCCACCTCTTCTTAATATCTTCTGCTTCTGTTAGGTCCATACCATTTGTGTCCTTTATTGAGCACTCATTATGGGATCATTATTATAAAGATCTGCCCTAAATGACATATTTTTGTGCAAACAGCCCATCTGACCTCTACAGGAGCATAAGCTTTTGTGGCACAGGATTCATGTCTTACACATTTATATCACGGACATTTGCATTTCTATTGCCTCTCAAAATACCCCACATACCACAGACCCTATACATCTCATTGTTTTTTGCTGCCACTGTTGTATTTGAAAGTGAAGTGAAAGTGAAAGTCGCTCAGTCCTGTCTGACTCTTTGCGACCCAATGGACTATACAGTCCATGGAATTCTCCAGGCCAGAATACTGAAGTGGGTTGCCTTTCCCTTCTCCAAGGGATCTTCCCAACCCAGGGATCGAACCCAGGTCTCCCGCATTGTGGGCGAATTCTTTACCAGCTAAGCCACAAGGGAAGCCCAAGAATTCTAGAGTGGGTAGCCTGTCCCTTCTCCAGCAGATCTTCCTGACCCAGGAGTCGAACTGGAGCCTCCTCCATTACAGGCAGATTCTTTACCAACTGATCTGTCAGGAAGCCTGTTGCATTGCTCTATTTAGGATACACTTTATTTTTACACTCACATCAGTGGACATGGAGGTACACGTCCAAAGACCTTGATGAGGCTGATGCTGATGCTCAGTATTGTCCGACTCTTTGTGACCTCATGCGCTGTAGCCCACCAGGCTCCTCTGTCCTTGGGGATTCTCTAGGCAAGAATACTGGAGTGGGTTGCCATGTCCAAAGACCTTAGATACATCATTTGAAGAAAATGGGAGTGGGTTCTGGAATAAGTTATATTGATTGTAATTCAGACATTAAATTTTTTTTATTCCTTTTGCAGTTTGAGAATTGATCTCAACAAGGCAGGCGAAGCAAAAATAGATTGGTTTTATTGAATTCACGGCTACCTGATTAAAAAACATAGTTGTTATGAGAAAAATAATTTTCCTTCCTATTTCATTACAGGCTCTTTTTCCTTCAAAAATGTATTGGCTTAATATAGTAAATAAAGAAGATGAATTTTACTTAGAGTTGTGCAGAATTGTTTGGAGGCAGTTAGGAAGCATGTTTCTTAGAATATATCTTTGAATCATCATGTGTTCAGGTGATTGCAAAGCTTGTTTGGATCAAAAAGGTGCCTCTGTGTGATGCTTTTAATGTTGAAGGAGCAACAAACTGATGGTCAGTGATACAATTCACATTGAACTGAGTTAGATCTTTTCTCCTTAAAGAAATTTTGAAATGTGAGTCACTATGTGAAATCTTTCCTTAGAAAATGAAACACTTGAGTCTGATTTAGAAAATTTCTAGAAGATAGCAGTAATAGAGAAGTAAGTAAAAATGACCTCATCTCTTGAAATCTCATCTTCAGTGTGTATGATTAAGATGTAACTTCCAGTATTTAATTAAATTTTGAGTGCTCCTATTTGAACCCAGGAGACATTTCCTGATAATTTCACACTAACCAAACTGCTGCTACCAAATAGATTTTAGATAACTTAGAATGCCTTGTTATAGGAAATTTCTGTGTAAACTCCCCCTAACAGAAATCAGATTTGGATAGCAAGGTGTCCTTTTATACGATATCTATGCTTTTTAGAGAAATTGGTATCCTACTGATCCTGTGATCTATACTGTTTGTAAGTTGATTTTTTTTTCCCCTGAAAAATGTATTGTGAAGATAAGATTCCAGCTGGGGACATGATTTGTCAATCTGTCTAAAGCTCCACACAAAAACAGAATAACTAGACAGCAAAAAGGAAGCCTTCAGAGAATATCTGGCATAAGGCCACGACACAGCGTCTCTTCACAAACTCCACATGCAGTCCACAGGGAGAAATGTGCTTACACAAGTAACAAGCATGGTGCAATAAACGCTCTGTTCTGAGCGTTAGTGGGGTGAGGCCAAGGTACAGGGAGTTCCTATAAAACCTCCACAAAGCATCGCAGAATATTTATGAGGAAAAAGGCCATGTTGTTTACTTAGGGGTAAGCCTCACACACAGTATTGCTCATGTCCTTCTTCCTCATTGAGACTTTTTTTTTTTTTTTTCTTGCATGGTACTAGCTGATATTCTGAAATTCTAAGAGTTGCTTTCTCATTTTGCAAAATCAGTTACAGACTGTTTCAAGGAAATAGGTCTTGTCATTTGGGAGGATGACTACTCAGTCCAGTCCTTAATTAGAGTTAGACTAATTGTTTGCCTGCTCCCCAGCAGCAGCAATATTTTATTTTTTCTAGCTTTATTGAGATATAATTGACATATAACATTGTGTACATTTAAATGAACAACATTGATTTGATACAGCTGTATTAATGTATTGCAGAATGACTATCACCATAGGTGATACCTCTATCATGTCACGTAATTGCCATTTTCTTTTTGTGGTGGTGTGAACATTAAGATCTACCCTCTTGACAACTTTAAGTATGTAATACAGTATAATTAACTACAATCACTGTACTATACATTAGATTCCAAGAACTTATTAGTATTGTAACTGAAACTTTGTACCATTTAGCAGTTATTTTTGTTATTAGTGTTTTTCAACAAAGGGCACCATACACAAATAATTGCCAGTTCTAGGTGTTAAAATGCAAATATAGAAGGTTGTTAAATTCATTATTTCTATGCTTTAACCTTTGATATGTTCCAACTTACAGTAAATAGAGTTTGATTATTAAATAATTACTGAAGTTTGGTTCACTTTTTTATAAGTGATGCATGTCAATTTCAGAAAAATTATAAAAGATTTATTAGGAGAGGAATAAAAGATTATCTATGTTTCCAGTTTGGGGAAAATTTGATGTTTAATGTTTGAGCTATGTATTCTTTCAGAATTTTTTCTATTCAAGTATATTGTTTTCTCTAAATGAGATAATGACATATACTGTTGGCAATCTGATTTTCTTTCACAATTTCCTTAAATAATACAAAAACATATCTGTTTTGAAACTCTTTCTCACCTCTGTCCCAGCCACTTGACTCCTTTCCCTAAAGGTTATTAAGTTTGTTTAATCTTTTTTTTTTTTTTAAATTTTTTTATTAGTTGGAAGCTAATTACTTCACAAAATTTCAGTGGGTTTTGTCATACATTGATATGAATCAGCCATAGATTTACACGTATTCCCCATCCCGATCCCCCCTCCCACCTCCCTCTCCACCCGATTCCTCTGGGTCTTCCCAGTGCACCAGGCCCGAGCACTTGTCTCATGCATCCCGCCTGGGCTGGTGATCTGTTTCACCATAGATAGTATACATGCTGTTCTTTTGAAACATCCCACCCTCACCTTCTCCCACAGAGTCCAAAAGCCTATTCTGTATTTCTGTGTGTCTTTTTCTGTTTTGCATATAGGGTTATCATTACCATCTTTCTAAATTCCATATATATGTGTTAGTATGCTGAAATTTTCTTTATCTTTCTGGCTTACTTCACTCTGTATAATGGGCTCCAGTTTCATCCATCTCATTAGGACTGATTCAAATGAATTCTTTTTAATGGCTGAGTAATATTCCATGGTGTATATGTACCACAGCTTCCTTATCCATTCATCTGCTGATGGGCATCTAGGTTGCTTCCATGTCCTGGCTATTATAAACAGTGCTGCAATGAACATTGGGGTGCACGTGTCTCTTTCAGATCTGGTTTCCTCAGTGTGTATGCCCAGAAGTGGGATTGCTGGGTCATATGGCAGTTCTATTTCCAGTTTTTTAAGGAATCTCCACACTGTTTTCCATAGTGGCTCTACTAGTTTGCATTCCCACCAACAGTGTAAGAGGGTTTCCTTTTCTCCACACCCTCTCCAGCATTTATTGCTTGTAGACTTTTGGATAGCAGCCATCCTGACTGGCGTGTAATGGTACCTCATTGTGGTTTTGATTTGCATTTCTCTAATAATGAGTGATGTTGAGCATCTTTTCATGTGTTTGTTAGCCATCTGTATGTCTTCTTTGGAGAAATGTCTGTTTAGTTCTTTGGCCCATTTTTTGATTGGGTCATTTATTTTTCTGGAATTGAGCTGTAGGAGTTGCTTGTATATTTTTGAGATTAATCCTTTGTCTGTTTCTTCATTTGCTATTATTTTCTCCCAATCTGAGGGCTGTCTTTTCACCTTACTTATAGTTTCCTTTGTAGTGCAAAAGCTTTTAAGTTTCATTAGGTCCCATTTGTTTAGTTTTGCTTTTATTTCCAATATTCTGGGAGGTGGGTCATAGAGGATCTTGCTGTGATTTATGTCGGAGAGTGTTTTGCGTATGTTCTCCTCTAGGAGTTTTATAGTTTCTGGTCTTACATTTAGATCTTTAATCCATTTTGAGTTTATTTTTGTGTATGGTGTTAGAAAGTGTTCTAGTTTCATGCTTTTACAAGTGGTTGACCAGTTTTCCCAGCACCACTTGTTAAAGAGGTTGTCTTTTTTCCATTGTATATCCTTGCCTTCTTTGTCAAAGGTAAGGTGTCCATAGGTTCGTGGATTTATCTCTGGGCTTTCTATTCTGTTCCATTGATCTATATTTCTGTCTTTGTGCCAGTACCATACTCTCCTGATGACTGTGGCTTTGTAGTAGAGTCTGAAGTCAGGCAGGTTGATTCCTCCAGTTCCATTCTTCTTTCTCAAGATTGCTTTGGCTATTCGAGGTTTTTTGTATTTCCATACAAATTGTGAAATTCTTTGGTCTAGTTCTGTGAAAACTACCGTTGGTAGCTTGATAGGGATTGCATTGAATCTATAGATTGCTTTGGGTAGAATAGCCATTTGGACAATATTGATTCTTCCAATCCATGAACACGGTATGTTTCTCCATCTGTTTGTGTCCTCTTTGATTTCTTTCATCAGTGTTTTATAGTTTTCTATGTATAGGTCTTTTGTTTCTTTAGGTAGATATACTCCTAAGTATTTTATTCTTTTTGTTGCAATGGTGAATGGTATTGTTTCCTTAATTTCTCTTTCTGTTTTTTCATTGTTAGTATATAGGAATTCAAGGGATTTCTGTGTGTTAATTTTATATCCTGCAACTTTACTATATTCATTGATTAGCTCTAGTAATTTTCTGGTAGAGTCTTTAGGGTTTTCTATGTAGAGGATCATGTCATCTGCAAACAGTGAGAGTTTCACTTCTTCTTTTCCTATCTGGATTCCTTTTACTTCTTTTTCTGCTCTGATTGCTGTGGCCAAAACTTCCAACACTATGTTGAATAGTAGTGGTGAGAGTGGGCACCCTTGTCTTGTTCCTGATTTCAGGGGAAATGCTTTCAATTTTTCACCATTGAGGGTGATGCTTGCTGTGGGTTTGTCATATATAGCTTTTATTATGTTGAGGTATGTTCCTTCGATTCCTGCTTTTTGGAGAGTTTTAATCATAAATGAGTGTTGAATTTTGTCAAAGGCTTTCTCTGCATCTATTGAGATAATCATATGGTTTTTATCTTTCAATTAATAGGTTAATGTGGTGTATTACATTGATTGATGATCCAAAAATCTTGAAAACAAAATGGAGTTACAAATAAATAGCCTGGAGACAAAGATTGAAAAGATACAAGAAATGTTTAATAAAGACCTAGAAGAAATAAAAAAGAGTCAATTAAAAATGAACAATGCAATGAATGAGATCAAAAACACTGGAGGGAACCAAGAGTAGAATAATGGAGGCAGAAGATAGGATAAGTGAGGTAGAAGATAAAATGGTGGAAATAAATGAAGCAGAGAGGAAAAAAGAAAAAAGGATCAAAAGAAATGAGGACAACCTCAGGGACCTCTGGGACAATGTGAAATGCCCCAACATTCGAATCATAGGAGTTCCACAAGAAGAAGACAAAAAGAAAGGCCATGAGAAAATACTCGAGGAGATAATAGCTGAAAACTTCCCTAAAATGGGGAAGGAAATAGCCACCCAAGTCCAAGAAACCCAGAGAGTCCCAAACAGGATAAACCCAAGGTGAAACACCCCAAGACACATATTAATCAAATTAACAAAGAAGAAATATTAAAAGCAGCAAGGGAGAAACAACAAATAACACACAAAGGGATTCCCATAAGGATAACAGCTGATCTATCAATAGAAACCCTCCAGGCCAGAAGGGAATGGCAGGACGTACTGAAAGTCATGAAAGAGAATAACCTACAACCTAGATTTCTGTACCCAGCAAGGATCTCATTCAGATATGAAGGAGAATTCAAAAGCTTTACAGATAAGCAAAAGCTGAGAGAATTCAGCACCACCAAACCAGCTCTTCAACAAATGCTAAAGGATCTTCTCTAGACAGGAAATGCAGAAAGGTTGTATAAACGTGAACCCAAAACAACAAAGTAAATGGCAACGGGACCACACCTATCAATAATTACCCTAAATGTAAATGGGTTGAATGCCCCAACCAAAAGACAAAGATTGGCTGAATGGATACAAAAACAAGACCCCTATATATGCTGTCTACAAGAGACCCACCTCAAAACAAGAGACACATACAGACTAAAAGTGAAGGGCTGGAAAAAAATATTTCATGCAAATGGAGACCAAAAGAAAGCAGGAGTCGCAATACTCATATCAGATAAAATAGACTTTCAAATAAAGGCTGTGAAAAGAGACAAAGGACACTACAAAATGATCAAAGGATCAATCAAAGAAGAAGATATAACAATTATAAATATATATGCACCCAACATAGGAGCACCGCAATATGTACGGCAAACACTAACGAGTATGAAAGAGGAAATTAATAGTAACACGATAATAGTGGGAGACTTTAATAGCCCACTCACAACTATGGATAGATCAACTAAACAGAAAATTAACAAGGAAACACAAACCTTAAATGACACAATGGACCAGCTAGACCTAATTGATATCTATAGGACATTTCACCCCAAAACAATCAACTTCACCTTTTTCTCAAGTGCACATGGAACCTTCTCCAGAATAGATCACATCCTGGGCCATAAATCTGGTCTTGGAAAATTCAAAAAAATTGAAATCATTCCAGTCATCTTTTCTGACCACAGTGCAGTAAGATTAGATCTCAATTACAGGAAAAAAATTGTTAAAAGTTCAAACACATGGAGGCTAAATAACACGCTTCTGTTTAATTTTTTTAACCTTTTCAGAAATATTTTCATGCATTTAAAATAAATAAAGAAAAATAAATTCGTTTAAAAAAGTAAAGAGGGCTGAGTGCCGAAAAATTGCTACTTTCAAATTTTGATTCTGGAAAAGACTCTTGAGAGTCCCTTCGACTGCAAGGAGATCAAACAAGTCAGTCTTTAAAGGAAACCAATCCTGAATATTCAAGGTAAAGATTGATGCTCAAGCTGGAGCTCCAATACTTCGGCCACCTGATGCGAAGAGCTGACTCACTGGAAAAGACCCTGATGCTGAGAAAGATTGAGGGCAGGAAGAGAAGGGGGTAGCAGAAGTTGAGATGGTTAGATAGCATCACCTACTCACTGGGCATGAGTCTGAGCTAACTCCAGGAGACAGTGAAGGGCAGGGGAGCCTGGCATGCTCCAGTCCCTGGTGTGGCAAAGAGTCAGACACAACCTAGAGATTGAATGAAAAAAAAGATAAATAAAAATGGACACGTACTTTACACAGTGTTGTATACCTTGCTTTTTTTCATTTGAGATTATATTTGAGACCTGTCCATATTTATACATAAAAGTTTCCTGACTTGTTGCTTGCGGCCTCAGAAAATTTTCTTACATGGATGAGTCTTTTATTGGTCTTGTAGTAATGCATATTAAACTTTTTCTTAATCTTTTGCTGAAAATGCTGTATAAATATATAAATATGTATTTTCAAAATGAGTTTTAAAATGTCTGAAAGTTTAAAAAGCAAATAAGGTTGACTACCACCATGACTTGAAGAAAGTAGGGAAACCACTAGGCCATTCAGATATGACCTAAATCAAATCCCTTATGATTATATAGTGGAAGTGACAAATAGATTCAAGGGATTAGATCTTATAGACAGAGTGCCTGAAAAACTCTGGACAGAGGTTTGTAACTTTAGACAGAAGGCAGTGATCAAAACGATCCCCAAGAAAAAGAAATGTGAAAAGGCAAAATGTTTGTCTGAGGAGGTCTTACAAATAGTTGAGAAAAGAAGAGCAGCAAAAGGCAAAAGAGAAAAGGAAAGATACAGGCATATGAATGCAGAGTTCCAAAGAATAGCAAGGAGAGATTTAAAAAAAAAAAAAAAAAAAAGCTTTCCTAAGTGAACACTGAAAAAAAAATAGAGGAAAACAATAGAATGGAAAAAGTCTCTTCAAGAAAATTGGAGATACCAGGGAACATTTCATGCAAAGATGAGTAAAATAAAGGACAGAAACAGCAAGGACCTAAAAGAAGTAGAAGAAATTAAGAAGAGGTGGCAAGAATATGCACAAGAACTATATGAAAAAGATCTTAATGACCCGAATAACCACGATGGTGTGATTACTCTGCTAGAGTCAGACATCCTGGAGTGCAAAGTCAAATGGGCCTTAGCAAGCATCACTATGAACAAAGCTAGTGGAGGTGATGGAATTTCAGTTAAACTATTTCCAATCCTAAAAGATGATGCTGTGAAAGTGCTGCACTCAACGTGCCAGCAAATTTGGAAAACTCAGCAGTGGCGACAGGACTGGAAAAAGTCAGTTTTCATTCCAACCGCAAAGAAGGGCAATGTCAAAGATATATCACATGCTAGCAAGGTAATGCTCAAAATCCTTTAAGCTAGGCTTCAGTAGTACATGAACTGAGAACTTCCAGATGTTCAAGCTGGATTTAGAAATGGCAGAAGAACCAGAGATCAAATTGCTAACATCCGTTGGATTATAGAAAAAGCAAGAGAGTTACAGAAAAACACATATTTCTGCTTCATTGTCTATGCCAAAACCTTTGACTGTGTGGATCACAACAAACTGTGGAAAATTCTTAAAGAGATGGGACTAGCAGACCACCTGACCTGCCTCCTGAGAAACCTGTGTGCAGGTCAAGAAGCAACAGTTAGAACTGGACTTGGAACAATGGACTGGTTCCAGATTGGAAAAGGATTATGTCAAGGTTGTATATTGTCACCCTGCTTTTTTACCTTCTGTGAGGTAAAAAATGCAAATGCTGGACTGCATGAAACACTAGCTGGAATCAAGGTTGCAGGGAGAAATATCAATAGCCTCAGATATTCAGATGATACCACCTTTTAGGAGAAAGAGAAGAGGAACTAAAGAGCCTCTTGATGAAGGTGAAAGAGGTGGTGAAATAGCTGGCTTAAAACTCCACATTCAGAAAATGAAGATCATGGCATCTGATCCTATCACTTCATGACAAATAAATGGGTGAAACAGTGAAAACAGTGACATACTTTATTTTTGGGGGTTCCAAAGTCACTGCAGATGGTGACTGCAGCCATGAAATTAAAAGACGCTTACTCCTTGGAAGGAAAGTTATGACCAGCCTGGATAGCATATTAAAAAGCAGAGACATTACTTTGACGACAAAGGTCCATGTAGTCAAAGCTATGGTTTTTCCAGTAGTCATGTATGGATGTGAGAGTTGAACCATAAAGAAGGCTGAGTGCTGCAGAATTGATGCTTTTAACTGTGGTGTTGGAGAAGACTCTTGAGAGTCCCTTGGACTGCAAGGAGATCCAACCAGTCAAATTCTAAAGGAAATCCATCATGAATATTCACTGGAAGGACTGATGCTGAAGCTGAAGCTCCAATACTTTGGCCACCTGATGCAAAGTGTCAACTCTGGAAAGGTTTCCCTGATGCTGGGGAAGATTGAAGGTGGGAGGAGAAGGGGACGACAGATGATGAGATGGTTGGCTGGCCCCAGTGACTCAAAGGACATGAGTCTGAGCAGACTCCAGGAGATGGTGAAGGACAGGGAAGCCTGGCATGCTGCAGTCCATGGGTCACAAAGAGTTGGACACAACTGAGTGACTGAACAACCACCACCATGGAAAGGGAGAGGAGAAAAGAGTGTGCTAAGGGAGGATTTTATATCTTATAACATGAACGTTTTTTATTTTCCTTTTTTTTTTTTAATCAAAGTTTGACTGCTTTGAATTTTAAAATCGTTTGATTATCAGTTCTCCAGGGTACATCCCAACCCAGGGATCAAATCCAGGTCTCCTGCATTGCAGGAAGATTCTTTACTATCTGAGCCACCAGGAAAGCCCTAGATTATGAATGGTGATTTAGATTCACAATTATGGTTTGGACAGATAAGTACATTTGGGAAGTTGGCACTGGAAAGAAGTTATAATGAAAAGTTAGACATTTCTAAACCAATCCCTTCTAATCCTGTTAGTGGTGATTAGGCAGATACATACCAGTTCACAGAGGAAAAAAGAAGACTTTTTGTCCTTTACAGAACGTCAGTTCTAGAAAGAAATAGGCTTAGAACTTGACTTTTTTCTTTAGACTAACAGATTCCTCAGATGAAAGTCAGGATGATTGAAGGCTGGTGGGGAAAGTTTTCTGTAGGTGAAGAAATTATACGTATGCAGACATTAAATATCTATGTAACTCTCTGTCTAGAGGCACATTTGTGAATTACCAGTGATTCATGTTAAAATAAAGATTTATAGTTTTAAAATGATTTATGCTGTTACATGTTGACATCAGACTTTTCACTGAATCTTAATATTTCACATTGTAATGCTTGATTAGATTGAATATTGAACATGAGAATGAGTACCAACATTTATAAAAAATGACATAATTTATTTTGTGAAACCAATTCCAAATACATGAAAACATGGGACTTGAATTAATTCATCAAGAATATCAATAAGCTGATAGATCAGGGGCATTTTAATTTCAATCATAATCTTTAAGCTATAGTCACAGAAAAATTACTTATAAAGCAGCCATATGTGTGATTAATAAGCTGGTAGTGGTACTAATTACTCATTAGAATGCAAGGACTAAAATATCCTAGGACTTGAGAAAATAGTGATTTTCATTACAAGTGTTGGCTGGGTCCCAAATTCTCAGTGAGATTGTATTCTGAGCTTTACATGCACGGTTTTGATCTAAAATGAGAGGGAACTTATCTTAGGAATGTCTCAAGTTACTCTAACATAGTAAGACCTTTCTTTAGTATGTGTTTATTTAATCGAAAGTCCCTACCTTGAGATAAAGAACCAGGTTTCTATCTGTCTGCATATATTTTAAAAGTTAAAAATTTGAAATATGTAATTTGTTTTAATCTATTGAATGCTTGATTATTTACTGATAAGGTAATTATTCCTCCACTCCCCATGCCTAATTGCATGGGTGGTCTCTGTGTCTGTTTAAACAGTAAAACCAAACTTTAAGATTCATAAATTCAATTGGACATCAGATTAGCAGCATTAATCATCATTAGAAGACAAATAGTGCATGTAAGGATGACTTTCTTATATATTAAAAATATTTTCTCCATCATTACCACTGAACACTGCAGCTCAGAGTGGAGGAAAACCTGCTGTTAGGTAAAGATGAATATCCTAAAGTGTTACTTTTTACACCTTTTCTGTGCTTCAGATTAGTTGAAACACTTCAGCTGTTTAGTAGTGACAAGGACTCAGTGAAGCTGGGATCGTGTCTTATTTTATATTCTGGATATATAGTAGGCATTCAGTAATGCCTAATGAATGAAAAAGCCAGGGATCTGATTTTCCTGTGGGCTCCTCACCTTCTTGCTGTTCCATGACTACTCTATAGCGCTCTCTGATGCACGGAAGAGAACACTTAATTATGTGCCACCCAAGAATTTAGGGAAAATGTATCATTGGGAAAGACCCTGATGCTGGGAAAGATTGAAGGCAAAAGGAGAAGAGGGTGGCAGACAATGAGGTGGCTAGATAACATCACCAACACAATGAACATAAGTTTGAGTCAACTCGGGGAGATAGTGAAGGACAGGGAAGCCTGGCATGTGGCCAGAGGTTGCATGGGGTTGCAAAGAGTCTGACACGACTTAGTTGCTAAACAACAACAATCAATACAAATCCACTAGTGCCACTGAAAGAATACATTTGCCAGTAGGAAATCAGCATCATCGTCATTCACTGGAAAGACTTTGAATTTGAATTCAAATATAGAATTTGAATTCTATTATTTCTGTAATTCCACCTTACAAATAAATCTAAGTAAAATGATAAAGTTAAAAAAGATGAATATCCTGAAAGAAATCTTAATATAAGATGCAGTCTGAGGACATCAGATTACTTTATATTTTGGATTACACAATCATGTTAGACTTCTAAGTAGGAACTATAATTTTCACATGAGTAACACTATTAATTTTCAGAGGCTAACAGCAACAACAAAACACCCCACCCCTCAAAACACTTTCATTTTAATTAAGTACCTTAGAGATAAGTGCTGTGAATCACAGGGGTGTTTGCTCTTACCACTGGATATAAGAATAGAGATCTT
The DNA here is from genome assembly GCF_033118175.1 of Dama dama. NCBI lineage: Eukaryota > Metazoa > Chordata > Mammalia > Artiodactyla > Cervidae > Dama > Dama dama. The sequence continues at coordinate 38,541,654 of NC_083704.1, read as the reverse complement.
GATGCTTTAATTATAATTTTTTAAAAGTCAGGGAGGATTCTAAATATATCAGTATTACAAGTAGCTTAAAAACATTGAAACACCAAGTTAATATTTTGCTATGTGAGAGAATTTTATTTTGTGAATGATGAATCTTGTCAAATTTTTGCCTGTGTGGTAAAGTGAAAGTTCAGCAGTCCTTCCCTGTTCATGGGCAGCAAAATCCCCAATACCATAAAGAATTAAGAAAGAACAAATGATGAGAAGAAAATATGGACATTAATTTGGATCTTTTTCTATCTATAAAGTATCCAGTGTATTCTTCTGGTAAGATGATCTAGCTTTAATAAATGAATACGTAGTAGGCCATAGTACCTTTTCTTGAAGAAGTAAATTATAATTCTACTTCCTTCTTCTTTCAGGAGACATTTGACTAAAATGACTTGCCATTCTGCAGTGACAGGGGGCCAACATTTCAGGGATATTGGGAAACTGAAACAATTGCTCTTATACTTGAAATTTCGACTCCTGACATCTCGGAAGACCCACAGAAACAACTATGTTGGTTATGCAAAGCTCTTTCAGCAGGTTTAGACCTGCTGAATTTAGAGAGATGACCACCTTTGTAAAGTCTCAGTGCTATCTGAAAATGTGAAATTAGGGGAGGACATTTATAACATTTTAGGGTACAGGTTGGGTGATTTTATGGGCAGTCTTCCAAGGTAGGAAACTGTGATTGGGCAGAGTCTGTGACCTGATAGCTCTGGACTAGTGAACAGAGCGACATGAGGGTCCTCAAGACGCCTTGATGAGCAAGATGTTAGTCTTGCTGAGTAAACTATCTTAGTTTACACTCTTACCTTCCAAGATCAGGTGTTTCTTGGAGTAAGCCTCTAGGTAATAATTGTTTCTTCTAAGTATTTTTTACTGTAGAGGAAACATATCCCACTCAAGATTATGTAATATGGGGAGAAGGAATTATATTGTGTGACAGGCAGCCTCTAAAATGGCTCCAATGATTCCTGCCTGTGAGTATTCATGCCCTTATATAATTCGCTGCCTTTGAGCCTGGTTAGTCTAAATGGTTTCTATGAATAGAATGGGGGGGGGGGGACATGATGGATTGTTACCTCAGATTGGATTATAAAACATTGTGATTTCCATATTGCTATTCCCTCTTTTGTTTCTTCTTGTAGCTCTTGCTCTGGGGAAAATAAGCTACTGTTATTATGAGTAACCCCTTGGAGAGGTCCAAGTGGCAAGGAATTTGTGTGTCCAGCCAACAAACATCAAGGCCATGAGGCCTGCCAACAGTGTGAGTAAGCTTGGTCTCAGATCCTCCTCTAGTTAGAGAGTGAGAAGCCTGTAGACCCAGCTGAGGCACCTCGTGAGGCCTTGATGCCCTGCTGACCCGTGCCCAGATTCATGACTTTCAGACACTATGAAATAATACATCCTTGTTATTTTAATTTACTGTTTTGGGATAATTTCTTAGGCACCATTAGATAGCTAACACAGGTTGGTTTCACTTCTCAGGATACATGAGTATGCTTTCTACTGAGATGTCTGCTTTTTTCAAAATAAGGTGAATTTATTGGCTGAACTACTGGTTATATTTACTAACTCTATTAGCATGATAATGAGACATGAGAGCAATGCATCATGTTATGTTCATTTTTATTTATTTATTTTTTCTTTTTTTTCTTTCTTTTTTTTTTTTTTTAGCAGCCATAGAAAACAAAGTAGCATTTATTTAGAACACTGAAGCACATTTAAATCCTGAATCAAGAAGAGATCGATCACTCTTTTGGGAAAAATGCCCAGGAGGGTGCCAGGAAGAAGTCCACCTGGGCATCCATCAGAGACAGATGTGTGTCCAGATGCCTGACTTCATGCCTGGATCTAGAGGATGCTCATCCCTGGTCCCAGCTGAAAGTCTACATCTTTTGTACGATGTTTCGAAGGACAGACAGTCTACCAAGATGGCTTCTTCATTCCTTGACAGGGAAACAGGGACTGAGTTAGGTTGTCTGTATCTCTGGGCTTATTTGGAAAAATAAGACTTCTATGGAATGAGGGCCAGAAGAGACAGAGTTTATCAGTTCAGATTAATGCCTTCAGCAACTTGGAACCAGTCCACAGTCCTGCAATGCATTCTGTAGGAAATGCCCCTTTGATTCAAAGAAAGGAAACTGCCATGTCCGTCAGGAAATAGAAAGTGGGACATTCTAGCACTAATGGAATGTGACTGTGACACAGGAGGCTGGCTGGCCACTGCTCAGAAGTGAAGCCACCCTAAAGCCAGCATCAGAGACAAACATGATTCCAGATCCATCAGGCAGCCACCGTGCCCAAGGAGAAGCCACTCTGTAGTCACTCCTTGGAAAAGCTCAACTAAGTGCAGAGAACAGAGGCCTCACGATCATGTCCGTCATCTCTGCAGCCGGGGATCTGCCCGTAATCGGAGGGCATCACAGGCATCCTGGTGAGCGTTCGTGAGTGAGGACCACAGGAGCTCAGATCAGACACGTTTTTCAAGATGATTGAGATGTTCTACACGCCCCGAGGAATCTTCCTCCGGTCATCGCCTGGCTCTGGGGATGTTTTCCTGGAAATTCTGCCAACTGAAGGGATGCTGCGCTTCATCCTCTTCCCAGGAAGAGGCTGGAGAAATTTCCACTCCGTAATTGGCATTGGAAATGGGTGGGTTGGAAGAAATGGGTCTAAAGCCATTAGGGATAGAGAATGTTTTCAGTCTACCTGAAACATGACTAAGTCTGGAGTCTGTCTCCCTTCCTATTTATTTTTTCTTTTGAAAACTTATTTGTTTGGCTGTCCTGGGTCTTAGTTGTAGGTGCAGGATCTTTACTGGCAGAATGGGAATTCTTTAAGTGTGGCGTGTGGGATCCATTTCCCAGACCAGGGGTTGAACTCAGGCCCCCTCCATTGGGAGCATGGAGACTTAGCCACTGGACCACCAGGGAAGTCCCCATCATGTTATGTTTATTAGGAACATTTATTCCTTCTGCTCTGTAGAATGTGGCCACGTTTGAAGCAGAGAGTAACTACTCTATGAAGGAACAGCTAAAGGGACTGATGTGAAGTTAATGCTTCCTTCATGAACATCCTCAATTAGTGCCTTGAAAAGAGTTTCTCTCTACCTTGGAGCATTTTCCTTCAGCTTTGTCTCTTTATCACTTGGTGGGCCAGAAGTTTGCTTGAGAAGAGTAGATGTATGCCTGAGACCTGCTTCAGAAGCAGGATTTCCCAGCCTTAGCCTCAAAGGAGCATTGCCAAAGGCTTCTTGGCAGTGAATCCTGACCCTCCCATTGTCTGTGATCCCCTCCACACCATCCACCTAACAGCTGCTTGAAGGAAAAAATTTCCCTCTCTCATCACCAGCCCAGGCAAATCCAGTTCTTGGGAGGCAGATGTTTCTCAGAACTTTATCATTTTTTAAACGTAAAAGAAAAAGTGTCAAGAGGGTTATTCTGACGAAATTTTAAAAAAGATACACGGTCACTGAATGGGACTAGGAAACCTAGAGTGTACACCCTATAAGAAATGGCTTCTAGGATAGTTCTTAAATAGACAGTTGCCAATATTGTTCTGAAAATTTTCAAGATAGCAACTTCCTCCAAGCCACTGTTACCAAGCTAATGAGTTCAGCTGCACTTGCTGGGGATATGAGACAGGCAAGAACAATCAGAATGTATTTGGGTTCCATGTGTCTCCCAGTCAGCTTTGGTCTCAAATGTGGATTCAGACAGAGTGGGGCTAAATTCCATTTGTTTCACATATGCAACTTATTTTGGGCCGTACCCATTGACTTTGATTGTTTGCTTTTGGATTCAAGGAATTTATTACCTCTTTGCATCTTTATTTTTCTTTTCTCTATCTACCAACTTTTGTGCCCATCCATTACCCATGTATCTCTGGTTTTGCAATGTCTGTACAGCTGTTGAACAAGAAAAAAGAAACTAATGGCCTAGGTGATGTCTAGGGCAGGCACTATGCAAATTGTACCATGCCTTGTCCATCTGTCCTCACAATAGCAATGTCCTTCTGGAGAGTGTGATCTCAGTGGCACTCCTCACACTAGCTGGGTGGCATTGCTTGTTCTGCTGTCAGTGACTCATTTTTATTATGTGCAGTCTATTCTGCCAATGTGAAGAATTAACTCATACACAATTCATACTGAGAGTCTTTGCAAGCCATTTCTGAGGTTATTTAGGAAAGTCAATGGCTTACGTCTTGGGGATTCTGTTCATATTTTCTAATTTGCTATATTCCTTTATTCAGGTGTGCTGTTTCTAATTCTGATATGAAGTTGGTTTCCATCTGTAAAGCTTCAGGGCCCCCAAATATCTTTATTTTCTATAGTGTTCTGGGGCTGAGGCATTCAAGACCATAGTTTGAATCATTACATCAGAGAAGAAAGGTATTGAGCCTTCGTTAGCCTAAACCCTAGGGTAGAAGAGTCTCTTGGGTAATCAAGAAATTCTAACTAGTTTCTCAGGCTAGGTTCAGGATGAGGGCATTCAACGAAGCAGGGTGTACTTAGACCTTGAAGGTGGAAGAGGCAGAGCTTTGGGGTGAAGGTTGGTAATGGGATGCTCCTGGAGGGCTAGAGTTTTTAATCAAAAGGTTAGTTAATAGTAAAGTGGTTCCCAAATGGGCAGTACATTAGAATGCACATGTGATCTTTTAAAACATACTGAAGCTGGTTTCTCTTCCAGACATCCTAATTCCATTATTTGCAGTGTTACTCAGCATGAAGATTAAAAAAAAAAAAAAAACCATCAATTTTAATGTACAGCAAAGGCTGAAAACCACTGGAGTAATGGTCAAAGGCTTAAGCTTTAAAATCAGATCTTAGTTCAAATTCCAACTTTACCACTAGACTACGTAACTCTGGTCTAGTTTTTCAACATCTCTAAACTTAGGTGTTCTTTTTTTTCTCTTTCCTATTCTTTCTTTTTTCTTCCCTCCCACCCTCTCTTCCTACCTTCCTTTTTCTTTTGTAAACTGTAGAAAATAATAATATCTGGCATATGTGGTTACTAATATTAACATACATAACATAAATGTATGTTTATTAGTGTCCAGCACATAGTAAGTTCTCAGAAGTCATTAGCTAGTGTGGTCCTGCCAGAGTTTCATTGTTAGGAAAGGGCCTCATGGTGGCTAAGGCAAAGTGTACTTAAGACAGCGTAGCATGCAGGAAAATGAGGCTTCCTTCCTACTCTGGCTTCTCCCTCTGGCTGCTTCCAGGAATCAGGCAGGGGGAGTATTTGACAAAATCGCTGTCTGTTATTCCCCAAGTATTCCACCTTACAGGGTCTCGTCAATCCACCCATTTGACTTGTTACCACATGTGTGATTCTGAGGTTTGTGTCAAAGGAACACGTTTGTCACGGTTGCTCTAATTGTGGGGATATCAGATGATGTATATTATACAAGTGTTTTTATGGCGGGTCATTTAGAAAATATGCTCTGTTTCTGATAATTTAACAAAAGAGAGAAGTGGTCGAAAGTTTAATTAAACCATTTTAAGTGCTTGTTGGACTCATAATTTGTGGATTCAGATGTTTCAAATTTGTGTCGAAAACAGCTGAGAATATACTCAGGGCTGTCAGTATTTAATTTGTAGAAAGATGTGTGTATTTTAGATCCACATTGTCCTTAATTTCACTTTTTACTCGAGCTAAGTACACATTTTGTAGACACTCCTATCATTGTTAGCAGATGGCTATATTCATACTAATGAACAGTGTCTTTTTTAATTAAACTTTTCAATTTGAGATGATTATGATTATATAAAAAAGTAGATTCATATGCAATCGCAAGAAATTAAGTGAACTGTTTCCCCCAATGATAAAAGATCACAACGCTATAGTACAATATCACACCAGTATATTTTTTTAAATTAAATTTTAAAATTTATATTGGAGTAAGTTGACTTGGGGCTTCCCAGGTGGCTCAGTGGTAAAGAATCTGCTTGCCAGTGCAGGTTAAATTCCTGGGTTGGGAAGATCTGCTGGAAGAGGAAATGGCATCCCAGTCTGGTATTCTTTCCTGGAGAATCCCATGGACACAGGCGTCTAGCAGGCTACAGTCTAAGGAGTTGAGAAGAGCTGGACACAACCGAGCGACTGAGCCCACCTGCATGACGGACTTAGTGTTGTGTCAGTTCTGGGTATACAGCAGAGCGACTCAGTTATGTATGTTTATTCTCTTTTAGCTTCTTCTTTAGTACAGAATATGGAGTAGAGTTCCCTGTGCTATAGAGTAGGTTCTTGTTGATTATGTAGTTTAAATAGATTACAGTGTATAAGATCATCTCAAGCTCTAGTTTATCCCTCCTTGCATCCCACTTTAACCCTTTGGAAACTGTAAGTTTGTTTTCTAAGTCTGTGAGTTTGTTTCTGTTTTGTAAATGAGTTCATTTACATCATTTTTTACTCCATGCATAAGTGATATCACTGGATATTTGTCCTTTTCTGTCTGACTTTTTTCACTTGGTATGATCATGTCCAGGTTCATCCACATTGCTGGAAAAGGTGTTATTTCATTCTTTTTTTTTTAAGTTACTGAGTAATACTCCATTGCAAATATGTACCACATCTTCTTTATTCATCCAACTGTCAACAGATATTTTCCTTGCTTTCATCTTTTACTATTGTCAATAGTGCATGAAATTTGGGGTGGATGTGTCTTTTCACATTATACCTTTTCTCCTCATACAGGCCTAGGAGTGGGATTGGCACATCATGTAGTAGCTCTATTTTTAGCTTTTTTTTTTTTTTAAAGGAATCTCCACACTATTTTCCATTTGGCTGTTACCAATTTCCACTCCCTAAAACAATGCATAGGACTGTTGCCTTTTATCCATGCCCTCTCCTGCATTTATTGTTTGTAGATTTTTGATGATAGCCATTCTGACTGGTGGAAGGTGATAGCTTGTTGTAGCTTGTTGTAGTTTTGATTTGCATTTCTCTGTTAATGAGCCATGTGGATCATCTTTTCATGTATTATATATATATATATATATATATATATATAACTGGTGTCCATTTAATTTAACTGTTGAGATTGGCTTCTTGACGGCCTGCTTGTTTTGAAAATTTTTTCGATAACCTACCCACGGACATTTCTCAAGGGCAGATATGCTTTACAGCCCCACGGGCCTTGGAAATATGAGTGACCAGAAGCAATGGTTTGAAAGTTGTTGTTCCAGGAAATGTCCACAAGGTGGCAGCACTTCTCAATGCCCCTCTTGGATTCCTGGGGCAACCAGTGGGCTGTGCTTAGTCGCTCAGTTGTGTGCGACTCTTTATGATCCCATGGACAGTAGCCCACCAGGCCCCTCTGTCCATGGGGATTCTCCAGGCAAGAATACTGGAGTGAGTTGCCATGCCCTCCTCCGGGGGATTTTCTCAACCCAGGGATGGAAGCCAGGTATCCGGTGTTACAGGCGGATTCTTTATCAGATGATCCACGAGGGAAGCCCTAGAGAAAGTCGTGTTCTGGGTTGTGGATTAGAGTGCAATGTGTCAGAAGAAACAGCCCAGAGCTAGTGTCTCTTTGCTTCATCCCCCTTACTCTTCACTCCCCAGACAAATCCAGCCCAGACCGTCCACCATCCTTTGGGAACAACTAGGCTTGGTTGAGCAGTAGGTGGGCCCCCTGGGATGTGGAGATTGGGGTCCCATGCACAGGGGACCAGGCATTCCAGGTCCAGGGCGTCTGATTTGCTGGCACATCCATTCCAGCTCCCTCAGCTCCCTCCACCCCAGTCCTGCCTTGGGGCCAAGGCTGCTCAGGCTTCAGTGATATGACACCAGCCCAGGTCAGCCAGGCCTGAGGGGAATACCATGGGCATTTTTCTTTTTAAATTTGATTTTTATTTTATATTGAAATATAGTTGATTTAAAATGTTTTTTTTTTTTTTTTCATTATAAGGGAATCCTGATTCACTTACACATACAGATGCCACACTATTCCTTTGGATGATTTTTTCCCCAAACATGTTATTACAATGTGTTCAGTAGAGTTTCCTCTACTATATAGCAGGTCCTTATTGATGACCTTGTTTAAATGTGTTACTCTGTAAATGCTCATCCCAAGCTCCTTATTTACTCCTCCTCCCTTAGAACTGTCTTCTTTGGTAACCATAAGTTAGTTTTCTAAGTCTGTGAGTCTATTTGTGTTTTGTAAATGAGTTTACATCTCTAATAAGTGATATAATAGGCTATTTATCCTTCTCTGTCTGACTTCCTTCACTTAGTATGATCATGCCCAGGTCCATCCACATTGCTGGAAAAGGCATTATTGCATTCTTTTTTATGGCCGAGTTATATTCCATTGTATAAATATATACCACATCTTCTTTATCCATCCATCAATGGACATTTTGCTTGCTTCCATGTCTTGGCTATTTCAATAGTGCTACAGTGAACGTTGGGGTGCATGTGTCTTTTTGAATTATATTTTTTCTTGGCATGTAGGCCTGGGAGTGGGATTGCTGGATCATGCAGTAGCTCTATTTTTAGTTTTTTAAATGAATCTCTTTTCTGTCATGAATGTTACCATTTTATAATTGCAAAAACAGCCTAAGAGGCTTCCCTTTTCTCCATGCACTCCCCCACATTTATTGTTTGTAGACTTCTTGATGCTGGCCATTCTGACTCATTCCAGATGATAACTTGTTGGAGTTTTGATTTGCATTTCTCTAATAATGAGCCATGTGGAGCATTTTTCATGGACTTAAAACAAAGCAAAACAAAACAGTGTGCTTTAATTTATCTCTTGAAATTGGCTTCTTGAAGGTCTGCCCTGTTTGGAACTGTTTTCCAATTACCTACTCCAGGACATTTCTTGAGGGCAGGTGTGATTTACTGACCTGCAGGCCTTAGAAATAATGAAGTGCTCAGAAACACCAGTTTGAAAGATGTTGTTACAGAAAACGTCCACAAGGCAGCATTTCTTGATGCCCCACGCAGGTTGCTTGGACAAGGAAAGCTAAAGACAAAGTCCTGTTACTGGGTTGTAGATTAGGGTGGAATATGCTAGAAGAAACAGCTCATGACTCATACTTTGTCCCCCTTACCCTTCACTCCCCAAATTCCAAGCATTTCGCCGAGACCACCATGTTGAGGGTGCCGTTGTATTCAGGGAAGGTGACTCCCAGGAAGGAGCCTGCCAGGGGGAACCCCAGCAACAGGAGGCTTGAAGGCAGGGGACTTTTCAAAGCTCTTCCAGCCCCAAGAATCCACTGTCCTTTGAATGCACTAAGTTTGGTTGAGCTGTTGGAGAGCCTGCCTGTATCTAGAAATCGGGGTTCCATCCACAGGGGACCAGACTCTCCAGGTCCAAAGGGGGATAATTTGCTGGCAGGTACTGTCATTTCCTCTCAGCTCCACCCCAGTCCTGCCTTGGGAACTAAGGCTGCTCAGGCTCTGAAATGTGATATCAGCTCAGTCCCTCCATTCCTTAGGGGGGTATTATTGTGGTTTCTTTTCTTTTTAAATCATTTAATGGTGTTGGAATGCTTCCTGAGCTCCATTGCTGCTGATGAGAAATCCATTATCATCCAAATTGTTTTCCCTAGAAGTGTCATTTCTCTGTTGCTGTCTTGAGGAATTTTTTGTCTGTAATTTTCAGAAGTTTTGGGGCGATGAATGTTTCTTGGTGCTACAGAATGAAATGTTGCTCCCAAATTTGTATGTTTAAACTCTAACCCACAATGTTACCATATTTTATGATATGGTCTTTAAGGAGGTGGTTGTTGTTGTTCAGTGCTAAGTTGTGTCTGACTCCTTGCTACCCCATGGACTGAAGCACACCAGGCTTCCCTGTACTTCATTATCTCCTGGAATTTGCTCAAATTCATGTCTCTTGAGTTAGTGAAAACCATCTCATCTGCTGCCCTCTTCTCCTTTTGCCTTCCATCTTTCTCAGCATTATGGTCTTTTCCATGAGTTGGCTCTTCACATCAGGTGACCAAAATATTGGAGCTTCAGCTTCAGCATCAGTCCTTCCAATGAATATTCAGAGTTGATTTCCTTTAGGATTGATTGGTTTTATCTCCTTGCTGTTGAAGGGACTCTCAAGAGTCTTCCCCATCACCACAATACTTCAGCACTCAGCCATCTTTATGGTCCAACTCTCACATCCATGCATGACTACTGGAAAAACCATAGCTTTGACTAGACCGACCCTCGTTGGCAAAGTGATGTCTTTGCTTTGTAATACGCTGTCTAGGTTTGTCATGGCTTTTCTTCCAAGGGAGCAAGCGTCTTTTAATTTCATGGCTGCAGTCACTGCAGTGATTTTGGAGCCCAAGAAAATAAAATCTGTCACTGCTTCTACTTTTCCCTCATCTATTTTCTATGAAGTGACGGGACCAGATGCCATGATCTTAGTTTTTTGAGTGTTAAGTTTTAAGGTCGCTTTTCCACTCTCCTCTTTCACCTTCATCACAGGCTCTTTAGTTCCTCTTCACTTGCTGCTATTAGAGTGATATCATCTACATATCTGAGATTGTTAATATTTCTCCTGCCATCTTGATTCCTGCTTGTCATCCATCCAGCATGTCATTTCGCATGATGTACTCTGCATTGACATTAAATAAGCAGGGTGACAATATACAGCCTTGTCATACTCCTTTCCCAATTTTGAACCTGTCAGTTCATATATTCACTCCTTTTAGGAGGTATTATGTGTCAATTGAGACTATAGTGTGAGGTGCTTATCTGATAAAGCTCGTATCATTATTAGAAGAGGAAGAGACTTGGGATCTCTCTCTTGTTCCCTCTCTTTCTCTTCCCTTCTCTCATCCACACCCCTCTGCCATGCACACACAGAGGAAAGGACATGAGAAGACATACTAAGAAGATAGCTGTTCTACAGGCCAAGAAGTAAGGCTTCACCAGAAAATCACTCTGCTAGCACTTTGATCTTAGAGTTCTAACATGTAGAACTGTGACAAAATTAAGTTTTGTTATTCAAGTCACCCAGTGTGTGATATTCTGTAACAGTAGCCTCAGCAGATAAATATACTTGCTGTGGATTAAAGGAAAAATTACACCCTTTGGGATTTGCTCGAGTCTCTCAATCTGTACGTTTATCAGTTCAGTTGCTCAGTTGTGTCGGACTCTTCGTGATCCCATGGACTGCAGCACACCAGGCTTCCCTGTCCATCACCAACTCCTGGAGCTTGCTCAAACTCATGTCCATGGAGTCGGTGATTCCATCCAACCATTATGTCCTCTGTTGTCCCCTTCTCCTCCTGCCTTCAATCTTGCCCAGCATCAGGGTCTTTTCCAATGAGTGAGCTCTTTGCATCAGGAAAAACTATAGCTTTGACTATATGGACCTTTGTCATCAAAGTAATGTCTCTGCTTTTTTAATATGCTGTCTAGGTTTGTCATAGCTTTTTTCTTTTTTTTTTTTCCTCAGCAGCTGAAATGGTCTTTTATTTTTATTTATTTAATTTTTTTACCATCTCAATTTATTTTTATTAGTTGGAGGCTAATTACTTTACAATATTGTAGTGGTTTTTGTCATACATTGACATGAATCAGCCATGGATTTACATGTATTCCCCATCTCGATCCCCCCTCCCACCTCCCTCTCTACCCGATTCCTCTGGGTCTTCCCAGTGCACCAGGCCCGAGCACTTGTCTCATGCACCCAACCTGGGCTGGTGATCTGTTTCACCCTAGATAATATACATGTTTCGATGCTGTTCTCTCGAAACATCCCACCCTCGCCTTCTCCCACAGAGTCCAAAAGTCTGTTCTGTACATCTGTGTCTCTTTTTCTGTTTTGCATATAGGGTTATCATTACCATCTTTCTAAATTCCATATATATGTGTTAGTATACTGTATTGGTCTTTATCTTTCTGGCTTACTTCACTCTGTATGATGGGCTCCAGTTTCATCCATCTCATTAGAACGGATTCAAATGAATTCTTTTTAATGTCTGAATAATATTCCATGGTGTATATGTACCACAGCTCAGATTGGGAGAAAATAATAGCAAACAAAGCAATAGACAAAGGATTAATCTCAAAAATATACAAGCAACTCCTACAGCTCAATTCCAGAAAAATAAATGACCCAATCAAAAAATGGGCCAAAGAACTAAACAGACATTTCTCCAAAGAAGACATACAGATGGCTAACAAACACATGAAAAGATGCTCAATATCACTCATTATCAGAGAAATGCAAATCAAAACCACAATGAGGTACCATTACACGCCAGTCAGGATGGCTGCTATCCAAAAGTCTACAAGCAATAAATGCTGGAGAGGGTGTGGAGAAAAGGGAACCCTCTTACACTGTTGGTGGGAATGCAAACTAGTACAGCCACTATGGAGAACAGTGTGGAGATTTCTTAAAAAACTGGAAATAGAACTGCCATATGACCCAGCAGTCCCACTCCTGGGCATACACACCGAGGAAACCAGATCTGAAAGAGACACGTGTACCCCAATGTTCATTGTCATAGCTTTTCATCCAAGGAGCAAGTGTCTTTTAATTTCTTGGCTGCTGTCATCATCTGCAGTGATTTTAGAGTCCAAGAAAATAAAGTCTGTCCCTGTTTCCATTGTTTCCCCATCTATTTGCCATGAAGTGTTGGACTGGATGCCATGATCTTCATTTTTTGAATGTGAAATTTTAAGCCAGCTTTTTCACTCTCCTCTTTCACCTTTACCAGGAGGCTTTTTAGTTCTTCACTTTCTGCCATAAGGGTGGTGTCATCTGCATATCTGAGGTTATTGATATTTCTCCCAGCAATCTTGATTCCAGCTTATGCTTCATTCACCCCTGCATTTTGCATTATGTACTCTGCATATAAGTTAAATAAGCATGGTGACAATATACAGCCTTGGCGTACCCCTTCCCCAGTTTTGAACCAGTCTGTTGTTCCATGTCCAGTTCTAACTATTGCTTCTTGACCTCCATACAAGTTTGTCAGGAGGCAGGTCAGGTGGTCTGGTAGTCCCATCTCTTTCAGAATTTTCCACAGTTTGTTGTGATCCACACAGTCAAAGGCTTTAATGTAGTCAATGAAGCAGATGTTTTTCTGGACTTCTTTTGCTTTTTCTATGATCCAATAGATGTTGGTAATTTGATCTCTGGTTCCTCTGACTTTTCTAAATCCAGCTTGTACATCTGGAAGTTCTCAGTTCATGTACTTTTGAAACCTAGCTTGAAGGATTTTGAGCATTACCTCGCTAGCATGTGAAATGAGTGCATACAAACCCAGGGAACTTACGACTGTGTTGTTCCTTGACTTCCAAAGCCCCCAGATCGTTTGTCTTCCTTTTCTACTTTTTCCAATCTCTGTATGTTTCTGTCATATGTAATGCCCAGAGTTTTTAATTGTGGTTGACACAAGGAATAGGAAAAAGTATGTTTACTCCATCTTCCCTGACATGAAAGTCCCTCAAACTCTGCCACTTTAATGCCTAATGCTTTTTAATTTATTACAATGTGCATCTTGGCTTCTCTAGATTAGAGAAAACAAACACAAGGGTTCTTTTCATTTGTTTGTTGACTGAGTCAAGAGAACGCCCTAGAACAGGTGTCAAGCAGCCTTTGGTGATAAAGTTAGCATCACAGTCTCCCAAAAGGAAATGTTGACAAATACATTGTATATACAATTCAGGGCTGACCTTTTACAGCTGCCTTTGAATTTGTGCATATTATGACGTTTTTTTGTTTGTTTTTTGTTTTTTAAATCTTGAGTATCTTGTTAGCATACTGCCAGCAGCAGATTCTGTTTGGAATTAAAACCTCTCTCTGGACATTAATGTTGTAGAAAGGGCAGAAATCAGCACTGTAAAATTGTCTTATTTTATAATCAAATGTCAACTAATTACTCCAGTAAGTTAAAAAGGCTTGCTCATTTTTAACCAGGATTATATTCGTTTTCAGAGGAATAAAAGTCTTCTGTCATAAAATATCTCTCCTCCTCTCCCACCTCCCTATTATAAAAAGTTAAGTGTTATTTTATCTGGGTTTTACTATAGGGGTGATATAAATGACCAGATATATTAAGCATAGACTGCTTGGATGCATTCACGGAAGAGGAACTTACAGACGTTTGTCTATGGAGCAATTTTTAACTGCAGCGCCTTGTGCTTGGAAGACTGATGGTCTGCTCCGTGGGGTGCCATGGGGAATCATCTGATTCAGTGTTTCCTCCCAAGCACTGTCTTACCTTTCACTGGGATTGTGTCCAGGGAATACCCAGTTTTCCCATCCTTCATTGCTCTCAGCTCGGTTCATCTCAGGAAATCACTTTCTTACTGGTTCCCAGGTTTTTTTAATTGGCTATTGAGATAGATTTTACATGCTATAAGAGTCACCTCTTTAAAGTGAACTTTTTGAAAAGTATAGTTGATCTACCATGTAATGTTAATTTCAAGTGTACAGCGAAGTGTAATCTTTGCCCTTACAGATTATTGTAGATAGTGGATGTACTTTCCTGTTTAACAGTAGGTCCTTCTTGTTTATTTTATATCTTGTAGTGTGTGTTTGTTAATACCAAACTCCTAGTTTATCCCCCCTTTCCCCTTTGGTAACCATCCTTTTGTTTTTTATGTCTGTGGGTCTACTTCTGTTTGGTAAATAATTTCATTTGTATTACTTTTTTTTTTAGATTCCACGTGTAAGTGATAGCATATGATATTTATTTTTCTTTATATGTCTTACTTAGTATGATAATCTCCAGATTCATCCATGTTGCTGCAAATGGCATTATTTCATTATTTTTTATGGTTAAGTAATATTCCATGTGTCTATGTATATATGTATATGTGTACATGTATATATATATATATATATATATATATATATATATATATATATATATATATATATATATATATATATACATTCATCAAGCTAGCCCTGGTGGCTCAGATGGTAAAAAATCTTCCTGCAATGTGGGAGGCCTGGGTTCAATCTCTGGGCTGTGACAATCCCCTGGAGAAGGAAATGGCAACCCACTCCAACATCTTTCCTGGAGAATGCCATGGACAGAGGAGCCTGGCAGGGTGCAGTCCATGGGGTCACAGAGAGTTGGGCATGACTGAGTGACTAAGCACACATGCATGTACATTCGTCTGCTGATGGCCATCTAGCTTGATTCCATGTCTTGGCTTTGTAAATAGTGCTGCTATGAACACTGAGGTGTATGTATCTTTTCAAATTAGAGTCTTTGTCTTTCCTGGATATGTGTGCAAGAGCAGGATTGCCCATGCCTTTGTTTTAACTATGGTTCACAATTCTTTTCCCTTACAACTTTAGTTACTTTTAGAAATCTCAAAATCACATTCTCTTCTTAAACTAATACAGGAACAAAGACCTGGGGAGATTAAAGTGGTTTTGTTAAGATATGCATATTGACAGTGAAAAGAGAGAAGAACTCCAATTCTCTAAGCAAAGAAAAATTCTTATTATATTTCTATGATTTCTTCTTTCTCTTTTTGTTACATTTCTATAATCTCCCTGGGAACAGAGAAGGAAAGAACAAAACATTACTAACAATGGGCAGAGGAATCAGAGATCAAATTGCCAACATCCATTGGATCATCAATAAAGCAAGAGAGTTCCAGAAAAACGTCTATTTCTGCTATATTGACTATGCCAAAGCCTTTGACTGTGTGGACCACAACAAACTCTGGAAAATTCTTAAAGAGATGGGAATACCAGACTACCTGACCTGCCTCCTGAGAAATCTGTATGCAGGTCAGGAAGCAACAGTTAGAACTGGACATGGAACAACAGACTGGTTCCAAATAGGAAAAGGAGTACGTCAAGGCTGTATATTGCCACTCTGCTTATTTAACTTATATGCAGAGTACATCATGAGAAAAACTGGGCTGGATGAAGCACAAGCTGGAATCAAGATTGCTGGGAGAAATATCAATAACCTCAGGTATGCAGATGACACCATCCTTAGGGCATAAAGTGGAGAAGAACTAAAGAACCTCTTAATGAAAGTGAAAGAGGAGAGTGAAAAAGTTGGCTTAAAACTCCACATTCAGAAAACTAAGATCATGGCATCTAGTCCCATCACTTCATGGCAAATAGATGGGGAAACAATAGAAACAGTGGCAGACTTTATTTTCTTGGGCTCCAACATCATTGCAGATGGTGATTGCAGCCATGAAATTAAAAGACACCTGCTCCTTGGAAGAAAAGCTTTGGCCAACCTAGAAATTATATTAACAAGCAGAGACATTACTTTTGCCTATTCAAAGCTATGGTTTTTCCGGTAGTCATGTGTGGATGTGAGAGTTGGACTATAAAGAAAGCTGAATGCCTAAGAATTAATGCTTTTGAACTGTGGTTTGGAGAAGACTCTTGAGAGTCCCTTGGACTGCAAGGAGATCCAACCAGTCCATCCTAAAGGAAATCAGTCCTGGGTGTTCATTGGAAGGACTGATGCTGAAGCTGAAACTCCAATACTTTGGCTACCTGATGCGAAAAACAGACTCATTTGAAAAGACCCTGATGCTGGGAAAAATTGAAGGCGGGAGAAGAAGGGGATGACAGAGGATGAGATGGTTGGATGGCAGCACCAACTCAATGGACATGAGCTTGAGTAAACTCTGGGAGCTGGTGATGGACAGCGAAGCCTGGCGTGCTGCGGTCCATGGGGTCACAAAGAGTCGGACGCGACTGAGCGACCAAACTGAACTGAACTGAACAATGGGCGGTCAATGGCAGTAATAGACCCAAATCGAGAAACATGAACAAAATCATCAGTGACCTCTAATTCAGATTTTGGAAATCTCTGGAACCAGCCCACCTGGTATCAGAATCTGGAAACAGCTTGTGTGGGTCTTCTTTGATATCCTCACAGAAGTATTCTAAAGCATAAACTATAACTTGACATTTGTTGTAAAATAAATCAGTTCTTTTGATTGAAAGTGACAGAAAGCCAACTAAAAATGCCTAAAATATACAGGACAAATCATTGGCTCATGTATTTAAGGAACAGGCTTGAGACACAGGTGCTTAAAATGTGTAGTCAGAAGTTTAATTTTCTATGTTCCTTGGCTCTACCTTCCTGTGTTGGCTTAATTTCCAAGTAGGCTCAGTGGTTGCTTTTTGTTGTTGTTGTCTTATAAGCAGCATCAGGCTTGCAAATTACAAGCTTAGAAACTCTAGGGGAATGAAGGTCTTTTTCCTTAGAGTCTGAGTAAAGTCATGCACCTTGGTCCTGACTAGAACTCCTAAGATCACGTGCTCAACTCTGGACCAGTCTGTAAGCTGAAGGCCAAAATGCTCTGATTAGCCAAACCAGGACTGAATTCCCTGCATACTTCTTAACTTCAGAGATGGAGTCAGTAAACTTCATAAACTGAGATTGTAGAATTTTTTCCTCTGAAGGAATATTGAGATGCTATCACCCGATTAAGGGGGAAGGGATGCCAGGAGGATAGATTGACATGTATCTATTACCTATGGAGGAGGTGGTAACGTAGAGAATGAGGTCAGGGAAGAATTATTCCCATGAATGCCAAGGCAATCATTACTGCTGTTGCTGGGTTAAGTATCTTTTCTGAGTTGGGGATGGGATTCTACAGGTTCAGATTTTTCACAAAATTTGTCTCAGAATCTTTTTAAAAGTTTTCATCTGTCTCATCCGTTTTATTTAAAACTGTCTGTCAAAATATGAGCCTTCAAGAGACATTTTAAAGTAGAAACTTATTTTTTAATTTTACTTTTTCTTCTTTATTTAACAATAAACACCAAGGCTATATGAACATCCTTGTGAATATATGTTATTCTAGCAAAATTACAGGCTAAATAAGTTTGGGGGCTAAGCTGTAAAAGTAACTACCTTTAATAAAAACTTTTTTAATGGAAAAATGAATTTCATGTTCCACACAACTGGTTTACAAATGGACCATTGAAATACAATCCATTCACAAGCCCACACTGCTAAGCAATCTGGCAGATGCGTCAATGAACTTTAATTATATGGAACCATTTTGATAAATTTAGTCTTCTTCCTCTACTCAATAACTAAGGATCTACCTGGAGCAAAGTCAGAGCAGATATGATCATACATATAAGAGTTGGGTCACCCGTGTTTATGTGTACAGATGATATAGAGAGGACCATGCTAAGCAGAACTCACTATCCATCCTGGTGAGCATAGAGGAGCGATTAAGGAAGTTTTCGTATGTCCAGGGAATTATCAGGACATCTTATTTTCATAAAGATAAAAAGATCTTAATGACTCTTAAGATAGGCAGACTCTTCGAGCTGATGGCTTGGGAGAAGTCCCTTAAAAGAATATGATTCCCAAGAGAGAACTTCCTAGGCATGTGGACAAGCAGTCCTGATTGCCCTTGTCTGCTACCTTTGATTTCCTGACTTGTAAGACTAATGGCCATGAAGCTAAACACAGTTCAGTCTTTCAAGGATTTCATCCACTCATTCATTCATCCTTTCATTCACTGAGACACACAGGTCCAAGACTCTGAAAGGTGGGGACAGCCTGCCTCCAAGCCCCAAGCTTACATAAACCTTAAGTTCTGACATCTGCTCAAGCCCCAGTGTGCAGGAAAGTATCATGAGGCCTCATCACAGATGTTGAATCCACCTGAAATCTGAGAAATCCAAGAATAACCAAAGAGTTAGACTTAAAGAATGTCCTCAACTGAATCAAAAAGTTGTTTAATTCCAAGATAATCTCTCAGAAAGCGTTTGTGATGTTGTGCTGGGGAAACAGAGAAACAAATAAGGAAAGATCTCGAATTTACATTCTAATGGAAGAGATTGATGTGTAGAAGTTCATTATAATACAAGGCAGAGAGAAACAGTTGCCATGCTGGCCGTATAAGCTTTGGGCCAAGGGAGGACTCAGGACAGCTCCAGCCCCACGTTCTTGACCTTGTCTGTAAGCTTCTGTCTGACAGCCTTTGGCTCCTACCATTTCTACCTTCACCTCTGAGGTGAATATCTTACTCTTTGTAGTTCCAGATAAGAAGAATCCCCTAACCCAGAGATTCACAAACTTTCTTGGTTCGTAATACCTGTAGGCCAAAAGAAATGCCTAACAGTTTTGTTTGTTAAGTAGATTAAAATATATAATGAACTTGTGTCCTAACAACTTAGTAGCCATTTGAAAAAAATACATATACTTTGGTGAAAAAAACATTCCTTCCATTCTTTCATAACCACAGTTTCTTTCTGATGGTGTGTGTGCCTGTTGAGCACTGCACAGCTTTTCAAATCTTGGCACCGGATTGAACACTGACATCCTTATTTCCAGTTCTACAGCGATTTTTGCAGGGCACTGCCTATTTTAGTGCCTGGCATCCTGCAGTCCATGAGGTCGCAAAGTGTCGGACATGACTGGGCAACTGAATAACAGTAACAGCTTTTGATCACAGAAACCTCTGAAAATCCAGCTTTGAGAAGGTAGGGTGTCCTCAAAGGAGCTGGAGGTAATGTTGAAGCTGTGGAATACCGCAAGCTAGTAACTCATGCAGTGTGGATGGATCTGGAGTATCGCTGTGTTTCTCTTACAAGTTTAAAATCCCCTGTAGCACTCTTAGGTTTGTTGCAGTGCCCTGTGCATAGTCTGGGAACCAGGACCTTAGCGGTTTCCTGGTTTCCCTGTTCACTTTGGGACAAGACAAGAACCTTCTCCTAGTGTTATCCATGGCCTCTATCCCAAAGTCCTGTTTTCAGGTTTGAACAGGGAATGAAGGATTTTGCAGAGTCAGGATGTGGACACTGTTGCCAGTAAGCTGAATCAAGATCAGGTGCGTTGAACTGGACTACATCCATGGAGATGAAGTATTCAATCTGGAGAGGATAACGGAATCCACTTATTACTTGAGTGCAGAGTCAACATGGCTTGATGTATTTTGTTTTTTCATGATTTGGAAGCACTTCTAAGTCTTGAGGTCCTCACCACAATTATTTACTAACGTGGTTCTACTTCATGAGTTCACTGAGGCCCAGTTTATAGATTTATGTTGTCAGAATGCCGATTTTATCTTCACTGTACTGTACAATATATTATTTTCTAATTAGACTAATATGAAATTGGTCTAGAGCTTCAGATGACTTTGTTATGCCTCTGTTTTCTGAAAGCAATGAGGAGAATGAGACATAAGTTTGTGAGAATAAGAAATCCTACTGAAAATGGGAACCTAAATAGACTTACCAAAGTTGTTTTTCAGGACAGAAAATAGGACCTGTGTAAAGGGGTTAATGTTTCTGAGATATATAATAAGTCCATTTTTTATTTAAGTGAATTGTATCACTCTGTGATTCCCCATCAACGGAATCCATAGCATTCATTGACTTAAGGGAAAAGACAAGTATCACTCAGGGCAAAGAAATCATTGTTGGACTCTGAGCCTCAGGGAGAATATCCTGGACTCCCCACAGCACTGATTCTTCAATTTTAGCGAGCATAGGAATCACCTGGAGTATTTGCTAAGTGGTAGAATGCTGGGCCTTATTCCAAAATCTCACCCAGAGTTTCTGATTCAGAAGATCTGGGGTGGGACCCAGGAATTTGCATTTCTGATAATTTTCCAGGTGACACTGATGCTGCTGATTTTGAGAACCACTGCCCCCCTCCCAGAGGACAATAATTCCTCAAGATCAAGTGTACCAAGAGAGAAAGAGATTTACAAATTTCAGAGTTCCCATTTCCATATCAAAAGTGAAGCCTGGGGTTCTAAAACTGGGTTTTTACTGTAAATAAATGTTAGTAGGCATCACCAGACAAGATCTGAAGTCACCTCTGCTGCTAGAGAGAGGTGACAGAGAGGTGGGAAAGGAAAAAAAGTGATAAAAGAGAGACGTGCTGCCTCTCCCTACAACCTTAGAGTCTAGTTTAAATGGCAAGAAGCAACAATCCTTAGTAAATGCCAGGGAACCAAATATTATCCAAAGCCAGTGCCAGTTTTCTTGCCTTGAAAGGTTTTGTCATGAAAACTTTCCTGCTATGGTGTTTCAGTACTTCTTCCTATTGCTATTAGGTTTTCTCCTACGCATAAAGAATTATTCTTACTTCAAAATCCAAGATCTAGCTTCATGAAAGTTTCACATATTTGAGCACTGAATTCACTGATGGTTTAAAATAAGACATCACTCTATTGCCCAATGAATCCGTGTTTTGCAAAGTATCAAATATCTCCCATTTTTGTATGAACAGAAGGTTCATTCAGGACTTTTAATGGTTAAGACGCTTCCTTCTGTTTCCCACTGAGGACAAAAGTTATATTCTTTCTGCAATGGGTACAACCCTGCAGTGGCATTCTTTTCCTATTTGGATATGACAGATACCCTCTCAGGAACTAAACTCATTTCTGCACAATGTACTTGAGACTTGGAGAAGTAAACCACAGTTTATCTCCTTTAAATAGCACTCCCCAGTTCAGAGCATAAGGCAGATAACCTCAATGTGAACTTTGCCTATGGATGTTTATCTACAGCCTCCAAGTTATATGGATTTATTCCCACAATATACAGACCATTTTGCAGATAATGTCGAGAGCAAACATTTTATTACTGATTTCTTGTAAATTACACATGGCTGTGTTTTAATGGATTTTCCTTCCAAGCCTCAGTCTCACAACATGAGTAGTTATACAGATTTTTATTATGATCTTGAATATTGACTTTTAATTATGCACTGGTTAACAAAACAAATAAGGCTGTCATTTCCATCAGGGGAGTGTTAAAGATGGAGGGTATCTTTTGACATCCCACCTGCTTTCCCATCCCAGTACTGTTTTTTAAACATCACCCACACCAGGCATAAAAATGTTAAAATCTCACATAACTTTAAGAAGACCCTGGAGCAGTTTTTAATTATGTTTATCGCAAAGGATACATGGCTTACAGTAATGATAGTTGAAGGGCACCTTAACAATCATATTCAGCAGTAAGAAGGACTGTTCAAAGAGGCATAGGATGCATTATATCCAGCTCAGTAAAAGACAGACTAGAAAATATACTTTAAATTGAAGCCAAAAAACGTAGACAGTCCAATGAACTTCCTGACCACAAGGATATCAGGGGAAACAAGTCATTAAAAAATCCAAGGACTAACCTCCACTCTTTCTGGTATGTTTCAGTTCTTAAGATGGCCTTGTAGAAACTCAGCATCTGATAGCAAAGGCCCAAGAGTCCTGAAAATCTGAAGTCAGCATCCGGAAATGGTGACCCCCCCCTAACACCACTCTCATTCGAAGGCTCAGTGATCTCATCTTTGAAGATAAAAAGAGGTGGTAAGGAACTTCTATAGGGCGTTTATATTTTTAGATTCTGTTTCTGAGTTTGAGGAGGGTTAAAGCCTTTTGAAATTTCTTCCTGGCCATTCAGGCAGGAAAATAGGTCAAGAGCTCAGTAAGACCAAGGAGATCAGCGGTTTATTTCTGTACGCCAGTTACCGTTCTTTTTAACTCTTTGTCCCCAAAATATCCTGTCCTGTAGTATGTCCTGTTTGGAAGTATTAGAGGAAAAGACAAGTTCAAGATATTTGAGTTCTCAATGAATGTTGGTTTAATAAATCTTGGCAGGAGATACAAATGAGTGAATGAACAGATGAAATTTTGACAATGACACAAATGGTATAAATAGGTTTAATGTATTTTATTTAGAACTACAGAAAATTGGAGTTCATTCAAGAAATGAATCTAATCCATTTTTTAAAACTCAGTTTTTAAACTCATGGAGCAACAAAATAATTTGCCACCCGCCCTCCCCCGCCCCCAGAATAATAGTATCGGAACTGGGAACTGAAGGTATGAAGCTAGTTCATTGATATTGTCCTTACGTTTTACTCTTCTGGGATGCCAGTTCTCTCTGCACTTTGTCTTGTGGAAAAACCTGGAAATTTTTTGTTTGTTTGTTTTAAATTCCTATACACAACAACAAAAACAACAGTGGAAAAAACCCCCAAGCCAATTATTTGGCTCAATCAGGGAACAACAGAAACTACCCTCATGTCCTGCATGGTATTACAATTCTTTATTCGCTTCTTGGTCTACCGTGCCAACTTTGCAAACCAAAGAACAGAAATAAGATAGTGTTAATTACTACAAGAAACCATCACTACACAAAACAGTAGTTTTGTCACTATCATAAAATTTTACAGGTCCTAGCCAAACAGTGAGAAAAGTTGTTGCTAGAAAATATCAACTACTTTAGGAGTCAATGGACTCCTTCACGTCTTCTCAATTGATTGATCCCTGATTTACTGGTTAAAATAGAATGTAATCCAGGGAGTCTATGGAAAAAGGTCACTTTGAATAGCTGTATTTTGAGAGCAAAGAAAAAAAGGGGGGCATTTTTCTAACACAAAGGAACTTTAAGGTTGTCTTAATACTGTTAGAGAAAGAAGCACCTGCCTGATAGAATTGCAGCCTCTCTGGCCAATTATGAGGAATTCTTTCTATCCCAATGATGGAATCCACTCTTAACAAGAAATGAAACAGCACAAGCCCACTGCGACTTGAAGAAGCTATGTTTATTTCAGAGTCTCAAGAAGCCATGTGTTGTTAAACAAAATATAAAATGTGCAATAAACTTTAGGTATAAAGGACTTTGTTGGCTATAAAATTTTATTTTACTGCTGTCCTCCTATGGCTAAACACATTTGAGATCAGTAAAGTATTAAAATATTCAAGATGACAGAACATGAATCCTAATTCCAGAAATGCAGTGAGAATGAATGACAGGGGGCAGACACAGAATGCCTAGAACTGTCATCTGTGTAAAGTCCATCATTTCAGTAGGTACTTAATTAAAAAGGATGCGGAGGGTAGAGTGAGCATCCTTAATTGATCATTTCCATTACTCTTCACACAGACACCAGTTGAAACTGAGAGTGACAATTCTGAGCCAGAATCTCCTTGTTACAGTGAGTCGAAGGCAGGCATATCCATCTCACTGACACACACAGTCAGGATGTTGCAGAGTTTTCCAGAGGCCCAAATTGTTCTTGTAAATCTATGGGAGCTCAGAAACATACATACTGTTCTAAATTTCCCTTTATGTGCAGGAAGGAAAGGATTTGTACTTTGAAATAGGAAACCCCTATATACTGTCTGAGGAAAGCCTTTGTTACTGAAACAAGTCTCCCTGTGAAGAATCGTAGTTTCCAAGGGAGCTATCCCTACTAATTAGACTCAAGGTAGATTTGGACATTGCAAAACTGTATTATATCCCCTCAGGACAGGAAATACTAAATAAGGGGAAGCAAAATCTTAAAAAGAAGGGAACAGTGGAGTTTCCTACTGAACCCTGGCAAAGTAGGAGAATTAGAAAATTCTTTTGGATCTTCTGTTACACTTAAAAAACATGATTAGGATGGTGTCACAGAAGCCCTTCATTTTTGTTGCTTCTGGAGTAGCACAGTTACATTTAAACTTGATTTTTCCAAGTTCTGGCCTTCCAGTACATGAGCATGTGGTTTAAGGTGTCTTTTGTTGCTTCTGTTGTTCCCCTGTGTGTGTATGTGTGTGTGGTGTAGGATGAGGGTAGGAGTTCTCATTATTGTATCCTTAGTTTCTAGTGCAATACCTGACACACAGTTAGATTTCAATCTGTACATTTTAAAGGAAGGTATTTTAGAACATTTACTTCTGGTCCTTATTTACAAAAATCATACTTATTCATTATAGAAAAAAATAAAAAGGATAATATAAATAATAAAGATAAAAGTTAAATTCACTCATCATCTAATGTATGGTATAATTAGTGTTAATGTTTTAGTGTAATTCCAAAAAGTTAATTGTGTATGTATGTGTGCACATGCCCAAGTATACCTAGAAACCCAGAAGTACACACACATACACACACACTTATATACATACACCAAACAATTGATTAAAACCAAATTCAGTTATATATTCTTTTCTTCAACTTAACTTTAATGAGTTAGGAGAGAGATTCTACTGAGTAGATAATTGCTTATAAAGTTCACCGTGTCCACTCCCTAAAAACTCTCAAACTATGAATTCCATGATCTGGGGTTGAAGAAGTTACCCCGTGTTTCCCTGACCTGCTAGTAATACCATATATTGAGCAATTACTAAGTGCCAGGAAATTCTGCAAAGCACTTGACTTATGGTGAAAGTGAAAGTGAAGTCGCTCAGTCGTGTCCGACTCTGTGACCCCATGGACTGTAGCCTACCACGCTCCTCAGTTCATGGGATTTTCCAGGCAAGAGTACTGGAGTGGGTTCTGTTTAAACCTTCACAACAACTTTTGGCGAGAATTACTATTAGGATCTTCTCTTTAGGACCTGCAGTGTGTAAGTAATTTTCTCTAGTTCACCCGATGGTAAATGACAGAACTGGGTTTTGAACCTGGGCTTCCCTGTGGCTCAGTTTGTAAAGAATCTGCCTGCCATGTGGGAGACCTGGGTTCTATTCCTGTGTTGGGAAGATCCCCTGGAGAAAGAAAAGGCTACCCTCTCCAGTATTCTGGCCTGGAGAATTCCATGGACTGTATAGTCCACGGGGTTGCAAAGAGCTGGACACAACTGAACGACTTTTACTTTACTCACTGCCTAATTTAGATCCTGAGCTGAATCCTGGGTCTATCATTGCCTTGACTATGACCAAGACTATGTTACACCTTTCCACTTTCTACCTTTTGATTACTTGGTTCTTTTAATCTTATTTCTGAAATATCCCCTGTTTTCCAATCCCCCCAAAATACCTTAACTCATTGTTTCTCAAAAGGGACAGTCTGCCCTCTGGTGAAACATTTTTGTTGCACCTTGAAGGGGGATACTACAGGGTATCTATTGCGTAGAGGTTAGGGACATTGCAAAACATTCTACAATATTTGAGACAGGCTCCCCCAGCAAGGAATTATCCAGCCCAAAATGTTAATAGTGCAAAGGAGCCCTGCTTTAGCTCATTTCCCCAGGCTTTCTTGTCTAAACACAAACAGCCTCCTAATTAGTTTCCTTACCTTAAGTTTCATGCTCATCCACACTGCCGCTTTGTCTGTCTCTTTAAACACAGATAAAATCATGCCTCTCTCTTGCTCTGTTTAGTTCTGTAGCTATGGAGGACTGCTTGGGTCCAAGTACAGATACAAATAGTTCTAGACTATATAACATTGGGCAAGTGATTTAACTTCTCTGACAAAGAATAATAGCTAGCACCTACCTCAATAGAGTTCTTGTGAGGATTTTAACACTTCAAGGCTCAGATAGTTAAGTCCTTGATAAATGTTATCCATAATTAAATATATATATATATCTTTGAAGGTTTTCAACTTCTTGCAGAAGAAAACCCAAACCCAATACAGCATTCCAACTCTTACACCATAAAGACCCATCAGCAGCCTCTTCTCTGGGCTGTTGGCCTGGATGACCTGGGCACTAGCTGTGCGGCACTACCTGCCATCCTCTAGATTCATGGAGACTTGCATGTCAATGTCTTTGCTCATGCTCCCCTGCCAGCCTGGGAAGCCATTTCCCTGTCCCCACCTGGAAGCATCTGTCTTTAAGACTCAGGTCAAATGTCACTTCTTCTGTTTAGCCTTCTTTTCTAGCTAGTCAGATGTACTTACTCCTTACCCTGCATGATCACAATATTTTTGTTATTCCATCTGTCAGTCCACCCATCCATCCACCCACCCATCCATCCATTCATTCATTGGTTGTAATACATAGTAGTTAAGATTACAAACTCTGAAATGAGATTTCATTAGTTTATATTCAGGTTCCAAAATGAAATTTATGAAATCTTGAACAAGTTACTTGGCTTTACAAAGCCCTATTTTCCTTGCCTTTAAAATAAGTGCAATAATGATAATATGCAGTCAATAAGTTTATTGTGAGGATTAAATGTGTAAACCTTTTACCATATTGCTTGCTATGGATAAACCCTAAATAAATGTCAGATTTCACCCAACTTGTACTTGTCGAGCACCTGCTGTGTGGCAGGCCTTCTTCACATTGTGCCTTGGATTAGAACCTGTGGTGCATGTTGCCCACATCTCTCACTGGATACAGCGCTAGTTGCAGAAAGGTAGTTTTGAAAAATCTCTTCACATCAACACTTGAAATGTAGGTGACAAAAATACAATTTCTGCCAATACCCCCCTATGTTTCATAAAGTTGTGCTGGTCAGTATTTCACTCTTAAGACGCTATTTATGCATCTCCTGGTATGAGAAGTATGGCTGATAAAGGAGTCTACTATTCTCCTGCAGTGATAGACCCCCCTTCATTTTCAAGCCACCTTTTAAGCTGCCTCTCTGGGCATAATACAATCAAAAGAAATTTCTTCATGATTATAATAATGGCCTTGAGCCTTCTCAGTTACTCTGGAGCAGGAGAGATGATGTCAGTGACATATTCTTATAGAAGGAACTCAGTGACTGCTTAATTTTACATGTGGACTTTGAATGCTTTGTATTATGCTAAAATCCAGATTACAGTCTTCTCACTAAGCGAGTGGTCCAATCTGATTAATATAATGCATTCTCCTCTGTTGCCCAACATTGCCAAAGGCAAGGTATTACTTAGGGAACCACCCCCTTCCCAACATACACTCACACAAATGCAAAATAAATAGATCTGTACAATCATTATTGAGCTAAAATAACACTTAGAAATGTATTTTTATTGTGAAAAACGGCCAAAAAGAGTTTCTGACTGTTTGTAGTGCTATAATGTAAAAGTCAGATAAATTGGTGCCCAGAAATCTGACATTTCAAAAGCCCAAGAATATGTTGCACTTTTTCTGATATGTCATTTTTGTAATTCTCCCAGCTATTTTTCTTTTGCAAAAAGCAATCCTTCTGTGCCCAGGCAGTTCAATTAGAGCATTGTAAAATTGTCAGAATGACTTCAACATAAGTGCCCCTAAGCAATAGGCATAATTTTGGAGAGAAACAAGTTCTGTTCTTACCACCCTGGTGTGGGCAATGGTGTTAACTAACTTGAAGAAAGAATGTACTGCCTGCACCTTTTCCACTCAGTTAACCAGCCCCGAGAATTAGAAGCATACTGTCTCACCTCATAGCGGGTTCTTGTTCAGGGCAGTTCAGTATCTTTGAGCCCTTGTTTTACCAATAGCCCCTGCATTGACCTCTCAATGTGTATGTACTAAGTGGTTCCACCTCTGGGTGGTAGTTTTGTTGTTGTTCAGTTGCTAAGTTGTGCTGATTCTTTGAGATCCCACGGACTGCAGCACACCAGGCTTTCCGGTCCTTCATTATCTCCTGGAGTTTGCTCAAATTCATGTCCATTGAGTCAGTGATACTAACTAACCATCTTACTCTCTGCCTCCCCCTTCTCCTTTTGCCTTCAGTCTTTCCCATATCAGGGTCTTTTACAGTGAGTTGGCTCTCTGCATCATGTGGCCAAAGTATTGGAGCTTCAGCTTCAGCATCAGTCCTTCCAATGAATATTCAGGGTTGATTTCCTTTAGGGTTGACTAGTTTGATCTTGATCAGTCCTTGATCAGTTAATAAATATTTTTGACTTTTCAGGCCATACCCATATGGTCTTTGCCATAGCTATACTGCTCTTCTGTTGTAATGGGTAGTGCAAACAGGCTTGGCTGTGTGAGATGGAAATTTATAAGATTAAATGAAGACTCAGATTTGTCCCACAGGTCATAGTTTGCCAACCCTGGTATTAGGTCATAAAAGATGATGTGACTTGTCCTGTTTCTTTCTCTTTCAATCTAAAAAGACAACATTTCTAGAGTAGTTTTAGGTTCACAGAAAAATTGAGCAGAAGGTACAGATGTTTTCTACATACCCCCTGCTCCATGCATAGCTTCCCCCATGATCAACTTCCCTCACCAAGTGGTACATTTATTGCATCATACTGATAGAACTACCATGACAAATCATAATCTTTTGAAGTTCATAGTTTACATGAGGGTTCACTCTTGATGTTGTGAATTCTGTGGCTTTGGTCAAATGTATAATGATATTTATCTCTCATTATAGTATCATGCAGAGGAGTTTCATTGCTCTAAAAATTCTCTGTGCTCCACCTATTCGTCCTCAACTCCCCTAGCCCTGGTACTCACTGATCTTTTTACTGTCTCTGTAATTTTGTGTTTTACAGAATGCCGTATAGCTGGAATTGTAGAGTATGTAGTGTTTTCATACTGGCTGCTTTCACTTGGTCATATTCTTTTAAGATTCCTTCATGTCTTTTCACATGGCTGGACAGTTCATTTCTTATTAGCTCTGAGAAATACTTCATTGTCTGAGTGTACTACAGTTTATTTATCCACTCACCTACCGAGGGATACATTTTGGTAGTTATAAATAAAGTTGTTGTAAACATTTGTGTGCAAGTTTTTATATGGATCTAGTTTTCAAGTCATTTGGGTAAACACCAAGGAGCACGGTTGCTGGATGGTACATTAGGAGTGTGTTTTGGTTTTGTAAGAAACTGCTAAACTGTTTTCCAAAGTGGTTGTATTATTTTGCATTCCCACCAGCAGTAAATGAGAATTCCTGTTGCTTCACATCCTCACCAGCATTTGGTGGTGTTAGTGTTCTGGATTTTGGCTATTCTAGTAGATAAGTAGTTTATTTTATTGTTGTTTTAGCTTGTATTTCCCTGATATACAATGTGGAGCACCTTTCCATATGTTTGATGTCTGTACATCTTTTATGGCATCTTACTCTCCATTCAAGCCACCGTGTCCAGCTGTCCTGAAGCCACCTTGCTAGAGAGGCCATGAGGAAAGGCTACATAGAGGAAGAAGGAGATGCTCAAGTAGCCCCAGCTGCCCAAGTCTTTTCTCACAGATCTGTGAGGAGGCAATCTTCAAGATGAGTCCAGCCCAAATAAAATCTGTCTGACTGCAACCAGGTTGTGAGACCCCCAGCAAGAATAACCTAGCTGAGTGCAGTTAATCTCCCAAAATGGGAGATGATGGGATGAACATATGACATAGTCCAAGCCTTTCACTATGTTCCACCAGCCTGCACATACTGCTTCCTATAGGGATGGACATGCATCTCAGTTTGGTCTGGTGAGACTCAGTTCCTTTATCTTCACAGTAAGAAAGAGTGGACGAGTTCTCTTTTTGTTATGCTTCCTACTGGATAGCATATAAATCTGGGGATGCTAGTGGACATTTTGGCAGCATCCAGGGAGACCCTGTCCAAGACAACAACCAGTGAAGAAAACAAGGCAGGCTTATTGAGAGAGAGAAAGAGAGATAATGTGTGTGTGTGTATGTGTGTGAGAGAGAGAGAGCATCTATGGAGCCATTTCTGAGGATTAACCCTGGGTATTCCAGGTGTAAGAACCAACTGTTGATTACATATATTCAAAAATCATAATTACAGGTTGATCAGTTTTTTAAAAAATAGACACAATCAGGTCAAGAAAGCAATGTGTACAGCTTTCCCAAACCCCTGCCTCTTGCCTTCTTTCAACTTCCCAATGGTAAACATTATCTTGAATTTTATCAACATATATTAGTTCTTTCTCTTTTAGAGCTTTGTAGAAATTTAATCATATATTATATACTCTTTTCATGTGACTTCTTTCATCCAATGTTCTATTATGACATTTTTCCTTGCTGTTGTCTGTAGATTTAGATTATTGTTGTGCACATCTGTACAATTTATTTAGCCTATAGTTGATGGACATTTTCAGTGTTTGTCTATCATGAATAATAATGCTATGAACATTCTTGAACATGTCTTTTGGTGAGTATATATCCACATTTCTACTGGGTATGTACCTTACAGTGAAACTCCTGGATCACAGGGGATACACATGTTAGGCATTATTCAATAGTACAAAATCATTTTCATAAGTGAATCTTCCTTCAGCAATGTAGAAGAGTTCTGATTGCCCCACTTTCTCTTCAGCACTGATGTATTTCCATCTTACTCATTTTAATTATTCTGCTCGGAATAGTGCAATACTGCATTGTGCTTTTAATTTACATTTTTCATATGACTCATGAGGTCAAGCACTTTTTATTTATGTTTATTGATATCCTTTCTGATGAAGTGTCCAAGTCTTTTGCTTATTTATCTATTGGGTTATCTCTCTTTTTCTCATTGATTTTAAGGAGTTCTTCACATATTCCAAATGTGAATTTGTTTTGAGGAAATGTAGGTACGTCAATAAATTTTTAATTGTGTGTTTGAATTAGGACTCCCTCCCTTAAAACTGTGTGTGTTTTTTTTTTAAAGAACATAGTTTGGCTGAGATGCTTAATTTGGACCCCAAAACAGTAGTACACTTGCTGTTCCATGAAGGGGAAAGCCTGCAAGTTATGGCTTGGTTGAACAGTGAAGAATTTTTCTGGCTCTACCACATAGGCCCTTATTATGAACTACAAGTTTGTCAGGTAAGCACACAGAATCACAGGTCATGCCCCCTTCCCTGCTAAAATAGGCTGGTTAGAGACTAGGGGATATTTAACTTGAAATGGGCTGTTATGGTTGAATTCCTGGATTTTCTTTTTCTAAAAAAATATTTCATCATTACAATCAAACTAGCATAGTGTATAGAAGTACTTGATAGTAATACTTGCCATGTGGCATGTTAGTTCTCTGCCCATTGATTGAACCGACACTCTATGCATTGGGAGTCTTTACCACCAGACCATCAGGGAAGTCCCTCCTTGCACTTTCTATCCTCTCAATTTGACTTTCTCTATTTGTCTTTCAAAGGAGGTTGCCGTAGTATGCCCTGCATTGTCAAATGTTGCTCCCATGTGCACCAGACTCTCTGATGATCCTCGGGTTGGTTCTTAATGACATTTTAGAAGCCTGGAAAAAGAAACCAATGCATCACTAATTCCAGTCATGAAAAAGCAAGTGGTGGGACTTCTAGGCTTAGATTCTTCAGGGAATTTCCTAACTTGAGAAATTCTTTCTTTCTTCCATGCCATTAACAGCAAGATTTAAACCAAACAAAACACTTAGCATCAGTGGGAGAAAACGTCTTTTCCATTCTTCTCTGAAAGCTACACTCACCTCCAGGTGAAACATTGAAATGTGGATTTTTAAGCCCTTTTCTTTCTATATGGTCTCATCATTAAGTCACCTTTGAAGTGTATGCTGGTAGAAGAGTCATGTGTAAATTAAAATAATAGGTAGCTAGGATATGTGAAACAGATTGCCAGTCCAGGTTTGATGCATGAGACAGGGTGCTCAGGGCTGGTGCACTGGGATGACCCAGAGGGATGGGATGTGGAGGTAGGTGGGAGGGGGGCTCAGGGGAACACATGTATACCCATGGCTGATTCATGTCAGTGTATGGCAAAACCACTACAGTATTGTAAAGTAATTAGCCTCCAATTAAAATAAATAAATTAAAAAAATAGGTAGCTAGGAAACTAGGAAAAAATAGAAATCGACAAATTAGTTAAAATGGAAATAAACTTGTATCAATTGATAAGACCACATCTGCCTTAGGATTTTTAATATACTTGACTCTAGAAGTCAGATATACTGAAGGATCAAGAGATCAGATATGCATAAGAAATATTTTATTAACCATTTTGATGACTTGCAAATAGATTTTATGTAAGTAATAAAAACATTGGTCACTGCATCAGTTCAGTTCTGTTCAGTTGCTCAGCCATGTCTGACTCTCTGTGACCCCATGGACTGCAGCACGCCAGGCTTCCCTGTCCATCACCAACTCCCAGAGCTTGCTCAAACTCATGTCCATTGAGTCGGTGATGCCATCCAGCCATCTCATTCTCTGTTGTCCCCTTCTCCTCCTGCCTTCAATCTTTCCCAGAACCAGGGTCTTTTCCAATGAGCTGGCTCTTCACATTAGGTGACCAAAGTATTGGAGCTTCAAATTCAGCATCAGTCCTTCCAATGAATATTCAGGACTGATTTCCTTTAGGATGCACTGAGAGTCTTCTCCAACACCACAGTTCAAAAGCATCAATTCTTTGGTGCTCAGCTTTCTTTATAGTCCAATTCTCACATCCATACACGACTACTGGAAAAACCATAGCTTTGACTAGATGGACCTTTATCAGCAAAGTAATGTGTCTGCTTTTTAATATGCTGTCTAAGTTGGTCATAGCTTTTCTTCCAAGGAGCAAGTGTCTTTTAATTTCATGGGTGCAGTCACTGTCTGCAGTGATTATCGAGCCCAAGAAAATAAAACCTGTCACTGTTTCCACTGTTTCCCCATCTATTTACCATGAAGTGATGGGAACAGATGCCATGATCTTAGTTTTCTGAATGTTGAGTTTGAAGCCAGCTTTTTCACTCTCCTCTTTCATTTCCATCAAGAGGCTCTTTAATTCCTCTTCACTTTCTGTCATAAGGGTGTGTCATCTGTATATCTGAGGTTATTGATATTTCTCCTGGCAATCTTGATTCCAGCTTGTGCTTCATACAGCCTGGCATGTTGCATGATATGCTCTGCACAGAAATTAAAAAAGCAGGGTGACAGCATACAGCCTTGGTGTACTCCTTTCCCAATTTGGAACCAGTCTGTTGTTCCATATCTGGTTCTAACTGTTGCTTCTTGACCTGCATACAGATTTCTCAGGAGGCAGGTAAGGTGGTCTGGTATTCCTATCTCTTTAAGAATTTTCCACAGTTTATTGTGATCCACACCATCACAGGCTTTGGTATAGTCAATGAAGCAGAAGTAGATTTTTTTTTTTCTGGAATTCTCTTGCTTTTTGTATGAGCTCTCTTTGGCAATTTGGTCTCTGGTTCCTCTGCCTTTTCTAAATCCAGCTTGAACATCTGGAAGTACTGCCTACAAATAGTTAAATTGTTGTCCATGAAAATAGCCTAGTAATGCTGCCTACAAATAGTTAAATTGTTGTCCATGAAAATAAATCAGTGAGGGAGCAGTGACTTTTAACACATAAGCATGGAAACCTAGTTCAGTTCTCCTCCTCAACATGTTTCCATCAGGTCTTAAGATCAATTAGAGTGTTTTTGCATGGGATATGACTGGTATCTTGAAGGAAGTGAGGCTCAAAGGATTAAGAGATAAATATTTATCCTACCTTATCCATCCTTCCCAACAAACAGACTGATAAAAAAAATAGCATCAATCTCTTTAGGTTGACACAGGCTTAGGAGGCCAACTTCACTCCTGTGGGTGTACTGATACTGTAGTCTATCAGATGTCATGAAGCTCCTGGCCTTTACTTTGGTAAAAGGAAAACAAGATGATCAGATTGCAAAACCCATCAACTTTAATATCTGATCACGTCTAGACAGTTGATGGCCCTGCCTCTTAGGACAGTAGTCAACTGCTTTGCATCAATAATTCGATATAAGGGCATTTTTGAGATGCTACACTTTTCTGTCATATCTTGCTGTGCCAAACATCTATCTTTGCACATTCATTATGACATAACTCAGTGGACTTAGTACATTTGGTTTAATTTAATTTGGATACTGGTTTTAAAAACCTAGTATCTTTTAAATTTATAATTAAGGGAAGAATTTAAGATAGTATGGTAAATAATTTTGGGCAAAGTAAAAGTGTTAGTTGCTCAGATGTGTCTGACTCTTTGTGACCCTATGGACTGTAGCCCTCCAGGCTCTGTCCATGGGATTCTCCAGGCAAGAATCCTGGAGTGGGTTTCCATTTCCTCATCCAGGGGATCTTCCCCACCCAGGGATAGAACCCAGGTCTCCTGCATTGCAGGCAGATTTTTTATCATCTGAGCCACCAGGGAAATGAGAAAAAAAGTCAGGCGGTAAAATAGCAATAAAAGAGTGAGAGGTTAATGATACTGACAAAAATCATAGTAACATAGCCAGTATATATTTGTATAAACATTGATTTGCATCAGTTTTACATACAGACTAATCCTGTGGCATTATATTGAGCCAATCTGTATTATACTCAGGCTTCCCTGATACCTCAGTTGTTAAAAAATCTACCTGCAATGGAAAAGACCCCGGTTCAATTCCTGGGTCAGGAAGATCCTCTGGAGAAGGGATAGGCTACCCACTCCAGTATTCTTGGGTTTCCCTTGTGACTCAGCTGGTAAACTATCCGCCTGCAATGCAGGAGACCTGGGTTCAATCCCTCGGTTGGCAAGATCCCTTGGAAGGGAAAGGCTACCCATGCCTGTATTCTGGCCTGGAGAATTCCATGGACTGTATTGTCCATGGGGTTGCAAAGAGTTGGACATGACTGAGCAACTTTCACTATTATATCCATAATAGAAAAGGATACACTAGATGATTTGATTAAATCCTTTTTAACAAGCAGAGCTAGAATGGGAACCTGTAATTTCCCACTTGTTCAAATAGATGATAAAGTGAAAGTGAAAGTCTCTCAGTCCTCTCTGACTCTTTGTGACCCCATGGATTATGCAGTGACTGG
The DNA here is from genome assembly GCF_033118175.1 of Dama dama. NCBI lineage: Eukaryota > Metazoa > Chordata > Mammalia > Artiodactyla > Cervidae > Dama > Dama dama. The sequence continues at coordinate 38,506,314 of NC_083704.1, read as the reverse complement.
AGTAACAGGCAAATTTGGCCTTGGAGTACACAGTGAAGCAAGGCAGAGGCTAATAGAGTTTTGCCAAGAGAATGCACTGGCCATAGCAAACACCCTTTTCCAACAACACAAGAGAAGACTCTACACATGTACATCACCACATGGTCAATACTGAAGTCAGATTGATTATATTCTTTGCAGCCAGAGATGGAGAAGCTCTATACTGTCAGCAAAAACAAGACCAGAAGTTGATGTGGCTCAGATCATGAACTCCTTATTGCCAAATTCAGACTTAAATTGAAGAAAGTAGGAAAAACCACTAGACCATTCAGTTCAATTCAGTTCAGTCACTCAGTCATGCCTGACTCTTTGCGACCCCATGGACTACAGTATTCCAGGCTTCCCTGTCCATCACAAACTCCTGGAGCTTGCTCAAACTCATGTCTATTGAGTCAGGGATGTCATCCAACCATCGCATCCTCTTGTCCTCTTCTCTTCCTCTTCAATCATTCCCAGCATCAGGGTCTTTTCAAATGAGTCAGTTCTTCACACCAGGTGGTCAAACTATTGGAGTTTCAGCTTCAGCATCAGTCCTTCTAATGAATATTCAGGTATGACCTTAATCAAATTCCTTGTGATTAAACAGTGGAAGTGACAAATAGAGTCAAGGGATTAGATTTGATAGAATGCTTGAAGAACTATGGACAGAGGTTCATGACATTATACAGGAGGCAGGTATCAAGACCATCCCAAAGAAGAAGAAATGCAAAAAGGCAAAATGGTTGTCTGAGGAGGCCATATATATAGCTGAGAAAAGAAGAGAAGCTAAAGGCAAAGGAGAAAAGGAAAGATATATACATTTGAATGCAGAGTTCCAAAGAATAGCAAGGAGAGATAAGAAAGCCTTCCTCAGTGATCAGTGCAAAGAAATAGAGGAAAACAATAGAATGGGAAAGACTAGAGATGTCTTCAAGAAAATTAGAGATACCAAGGGAACATTTCATGCAAAGATGGGCTCAATAAAGGGCAGAAATGGTAGGGACCTAACAGAAGCAGAAAATATTAAGAAGAGTTGGCAGGAATACACAGAAGAACTGTACAAAAAAAAATCTTCATGACCCAGATAACCACAATGGTGTGATCACTCACCTAGATCCACACATCCTGGAATGTGAAGTCAAGTGCACCTTTGGAAGCATCACCGTGAACAAAGCTAGTAGAGGTGATGAAATTCCAGTTGAGCTATTTCAAATCCTGAAAGATGATGCTGTGAAGGTGCTGCACTCAGCATGCCAGAAAATTTGGAAAACTCAGCAGTGGCCCCAGGACTGGAAAAGATCAGTTTTCATACCAATCCCAAAGAAAGGCAATGCTAAAGAATGCTCAAACTTCTGCACAATTGCATTCATCTCACATGCTAGTAAAGTAATGCTCAAAGTTCTCCAAGCCAGGCTTCAGCATTATGTGAACTGTGAAATTCCAGATGTTCAACCTGGCTCAAGAAAAGGCAGAGGAACCAGAGATCAAATTGCCAACATCCATGGATCATCGAGAAAGCAAGAGAGTTCCAGAAAAACATCTACTTCTGCTTTATTGACTATGCCAAAGCCTTTGACTGTGTGGATCATAATAAACTGTGGAAAATTCTGAAAGAGATGGGAATATTATACAACCTGACCTGCCTCTTGACAAATCTGTATGTAGGTCAGGATCCAATGGTTAGAACTGGACATGGAACAACAGACTGCTTCCAAATTGGGAAAGAAGTATGTCAATGTTGTATACTGTCACCCTGCTTATTTAACTTATATGCAGAGTATATCATGTGAGATGCTGGGAAGCACAAGCTAGAATCAAGATTGTCAGGAGAAATATCAATAACCTAGATATGCAGATGACACCACCGTTTTGGCAGAATGTGAAGAAGAACTAAAGAGCCTCTTGATGAAAGTGAAAGAGGAGAGTGAAAAAGCTGGCTTAAAACTCCACATTCAGAAAACTTAGATCATGGCATCTGGTCCCATCACCTCATGGCAAATAAATGGGGAAACAATGGAAACAGTGAGAGACTTTATTTTCTTGGGCTTCAAAATCACTGCAGATGGTGACTGCAGCCATGAAATTAAAGACACTTGCTCCTTGGAAGAAAAGCTATGACCAAACTAGGCAGCATATTAAAAAGCAGAGATGTTACTTTGCCAACAGTAGTCCATCCAGTCAAAGCTATGATTTTTCCAGTTGTCATGTATGGATGTGAGAGTTGGACTGTGAAGAAAGCTGAGCACCAAAGAATTGATGCTTTTGAACTGTGGTGTTGGAGAAGACTCTTGAGAGTCCCTTGGACTGCAAGGAGATCCAACCAGTCCATCCTAAAGGAAATCAGTCCTGAATATTCATTGGAAGGACTGACGCTAAAACTGAAGCTCCAATACTTTGGCCACCTGATGCAAAGAACTGACTCATTGGAAAAGACCCTGAAACTGGGAAACATTGAAGGAGGGAGGAGAAGGGGACGACAGAGAATGAGATGCCTGGATGCATCACTGACTGTATGGACATGAGCTTGAGTAAGCTCTGGAGTTGGCTATGGACAGGGAAGCCTGGCATGGTGCAGTCCATGGTGTCACAAAGAGTTGGACACAACTAAGTGACTGAACTGAACTGAACTGGACTATACCATCCATGGACTTCTCCAGGCCAGAATACTGGAGTGGGTAGTCTTTCCTTCTTCAGGGGATCTTCCCAACCCAGGGATCGAACTGAGGTCTCCTGCATTGCAGGTGGATTCTTTACCATCTGAGCCACAAGGGAAGCTCAAACAGACAATAAGGACAGCTCAAAACACAAACACAACCTCTAGAGAATTGAAATTGGCTTTGGGAAGCAAATTATCATTTGCTTCATTTCTAGTAAATTGTAATTATCACTTAGAGCTACTATTGCTTTTGCTTTTACTCATGACATTGTGCTAGTTACTCCATTTAAAATACACAAATTATTATACCCATTTTCCAGGTAATTTGTCAAAAGTTACATATGGGAACCACCAGAGAAAACATTACCAATAAACTGTGAACAAACATGTAAACTAAGAACAACAGGAACAAAACCCTATAGAACCCTGTGCCAAGACCTTGGTTTCTAATGCCATTCTCCAAAAAAAGGAACCAGGGTTTCTTGGGAAAATGTCTGATTCTAGGACTAGAATAGAAAATAAACAAGATTTAGCCTGGACCTTTTTGTGGAGTCAGGAAGTAAAGTGCTCTGAAAAATGAAAGGAAAAAACCCACAATGATGGGGTGTGTCAAAGGGACACAGAAGTGAAATGAAAGAGCTCCTAATGGCCAAAAGTGAACTATTTGAGGAACGAAATAAAGTAAAATTGGATTACAATCCAAAGTGTAAAATGAATATCAATATGTCTGTACTGATATAAATAAATAATAAAATAAATTAACTGGAGAAATATGCAAATCTCCTGTGCAGAAAATTACAAATATTTTATATAGACACGCTGCTTCTAGGAAGTGGAGCATAACTTCCCATCCCTTAAATGTGAGATGTGCACAATAACTTGCTTCCAAAGAGGACAGGATTAAGGGGGAGAGTAACACAATAACACAGTGGAGAAACCTGACAAGCTCTTCCTCAGCCTAGTGACCCAGGTCAAATGATAAGTAATAAGTCTAGTTGATAGCATATACCCTTGATATGATATGATGAGAATGGCATTGTTCCTCTATGGTCTTTCTTCCCAAAACCTTGTAGCTAGCTCCAGTCTAATCATGAGAAATACACCAGATGAAGCTCAATAGAGGGACAATCTACAACGTACTTGAATAGTACTCCTCAAAACACTTGAGGTCATTATAAGCTTAGCTGAGAAATTGTCCCAGCCAAGAAGAACCTAACTCTTTAGAATCTTTAGACATGACAAGTATATATGGTATCTGAAATGGAATCCTAGAACAGAAAAAGAATATTAGGTGAAAACTGAAATCTGAATAAAGTATGGGACTTAGCTAGTAATAACACATTAATATTGGTTCATTAATTGTGACAAACATAACATACTGATGTAAGATGTTAATAATAGGAGAGGGATATGTGATATATCGGAACTTTTTACTATCTTAGTACCTTTTTCATAAATCTAAATCTGTTCTATAATGAAATCACAGTTCAAAAAAACTTCTCTAGCCTTGAAATAAAAAGTGGGAAAAGCAAGCCTGTCAGAAGAAAATGTATTCATTTACTAATTATCAGTTCATTTGTTCATTTGTTTATTTATTCACTGATAATTGTTAATTGTTCAACAAATATTCTTTCATGTCTACTTTGTGGTAGTACAGTCTTAAGTTGTAATGACACCTCAGCTCTACAATGGGCATCTAGTGACTGGCACAGTCCTAGGGAAGAAGTTACATACTATATTGGGTAGTCCAGAATTCTAGGGCAGTGTAGTGCAGTGCAATGAAGATATTTCATAGTACCCAAAAGAAAGGAGAGAAGTATTGGAGGGAGAGGTGGCCACTGGAAGATTACTGTGGACAGAGAATTTCCCTAATTGGAATCTGATTATAAATTATATTGCATACACTGGTCTGTTTAAAATTACTTTGCTTTTTTGAAGATATAATCTAATGCTTTGTAGTGTTACTCAGAACTTATAATGACTACCTGTTTCTGGTTGACTATAGCACTACTGTTTTCTGAAAGTAGCAAATAAACCATTTTATGAAGCTCATCATTTTGGGTCTGCAACACAATTCAACAGAAGTTGGTCTATTTCTGAAGTTCCATTCTGTAAAAGAAATGATTGAATTATACTCTTGGGTCATTTTGACTTTCACCAGGAGTATATTCTAATTGTCAAACTTATTTTCTAATTGAAAAATATATTGAACACAAAAAATGAAGTTCTTGAAGCATTTGGGCACCCATTTGTTTTGTGGTGACCTCTGCAATGTTGAGGAAGCTAACTAGAAATATCTTCTCAACTTGATGATCTAATGGCTACACTCCAAGCCTCCAGACATAACACATAGCATAAATCTGTGTTTTCTGAAAATATAACATTGTGTTCCTGAGGATTTCAGCATAGAAATGATCTCCAGTGTAAAATCTATATGAGATGTATGGAACTCTCTACAAGGAATATTGGATTACTGCACTCTGTAGCTTTGAAAACCATCTTTCTTGGATGGCAGCAGAAAGTTTCAATACACTTGCATGAATTATAGATGATACTCAGTACTCTTGTTAAAGTAGCTACAGGATGCTTTTCTAAGACCCTTCAGCCTATGTTATTATGCATCTGTCACACCAAAAATTTGCCTTTGGAATTGCTTTAGTATTCTAGACATTTTTCAGTATGTTGAACATAGTACTTGAAGACTGCTTTTTTTTTTTTTTTTTCTCTCTCTCTTTTTTTTTCTTTTAACTCTGAGAATAGTACAGACATGTATTTAACCTGGAAATGATGTCATGGCTTTTAAACAATTAGCCCCAAAGAGGAATTGATTTCAAAGAAAGTCTGTCTGTGAAGGAGTTGGAGACAAAACCAACATTGATTCTGAAGTAGAGCTTCTTAATAGTTCAGACTTTTAGGTGCCTAAAAATGAACATCTTGTCAGTAGAGAAATGGGGTAGCATACAGATCAGAGGCCCCAAATCAACCTTCTCCTTTTCAAAGACCTACTGCTGGCTTAGTTTGCATGTTCTTCCATACATTTTTTGATGTTCTCTCTAAACACTGTACACATTACCAACATGAATGCTTATCATTTCAGCAATTTTCCTTAGTTACAGACTAAATAAATAGTCACTTGGGTTTTTAGAAAGTACTTATTGTTTAAAAGCCAGTGGAATGAAGTCAGACTCCTGAATATATAAACGGAGATATATTCAATTTAAAAAAAGAGTATTTTATATTTTAATTCACAGTCTTTTTTACTTTAGCAAAAAGTAACTTTTAATACCTTAAAATGGTCTTCTCATTAATTGTAAGTCTCCAAAGAAGGGGACCATGACTGAATTTGATATTGGATCATGTAGATTTTTTCAACAGCATAAAATATTAATACAAAGTGCACTAGATATGCAGTTTTACTATCTCACATTGTTTTGAAAGGAAATTATAGACCAAAAATACACCTTCAGAGTATGCAGAGGCAAGACCAGTGGACAATGAATCCATAGGATCCTACAGATTCTAGCATCTTCTCTAGGGTTAACTTTTTTAAATTTACCATTCTCATTTGTAATAAATTTTTAGTAGATTTATAGTACATAATTTAATATTAGAATAATGAAATTAAAAGGGATCTGAGGATAATTACAGGGTCACCCTCACCAAATCAGCAGCTTTGTGAAACAGAATTAGAAAATACACAATAAAGATTCCAAAAGAATTAAACAATGAGCACTCTAAAAGTGTAGGGCATGGAGTTCCAATTTCAGCTGCAACCTGTAATGTGATTGGCATGTAATGTGATTGGCGATCTCTTTCAACCACTCGCATCCTTACAACAATGACAAAACAGCTAAATAAACTGACTAAATCAATGAGCTTTCTTAGCTGCACCAAAGAACTGAGGCCTCAGGGCAAAGCACCATCTGAAAGTCTGGAGAGACAGAGGAATACTACAGAGAATCTCAGTCAAGATCAACTTACCTGGAGCAGAAGACACTAGAGTCACAAACTGGTAGGAATGACTTGCTGGAGACTGAGTGTGAATTAACTTGAGAGTAAGAAACTTTCAGTGCACAGTCTTAAGGGGACCCTCACACTCTCATGAGTTTGAACTTGAGGAAGCTCACCAAATTTCCATGGTAATGATCCTAGGGAAAAGACCTCTTGTTTTGGTCAAGTGGAATGGCGAAAGCTACCCTTTTGAAGTACTTTCAGGGCATTCTCCAAAAAAAAAAAAAAAAAAAAAAGACTTACTCTTGAAGGCTATTGGAGCTTTATTTGATTTGGGAAGAGGGCTATAAGCCAACTTTAGGCCCCTTTAATCTTCAAGTGTCACCTAAAGGAAGAAAAAAAAAAGGCTAAGAATAATACTTCTGAAGGTCACAACCCAGCAATTCAGGTCCATTAAAAGACTGACATTTATTTATTTTATTTTTCCATTTCTGTGATTTTATTTATTTATTTTTTCATTTATTTTTATTAGTTGGAGGCTAATTACTTTACAATATTGTAGTGGTTTTTGTCATACATTGACATGAATCAGCCATGGATTTACATGCATTCCCCATCCTGATCCCCCGTCCCACCTCCCTCTCCACCCCATCCCTCTGAGTCTTCCCAGTGCACCAGGCCCGAGCACTTGTCTCATGCATCCAGCCTGGGCTGGTGATCTGTTTCACCCTAGATAATATACATGTTTCAATGCTGTTCTCTAGAAACATCCCACCCTTGCCTTCTCCCACAGAGTCCAAAAGTCTGTTCTGTGCATCTGTGTCTCTTTTTCTGTTTTGCGTATAGGGTTATCATTACCATCTTTCTAAATTCCATATATATGTGTTAGTATACTGTAATGGTCTTTATCTTTCTGGCTTACTTCACTCTGTATGATGGGCTCCAGTTTCATCCATCTCATTAGAACTGATTCAAATGAATTCTTTTTAATGTCTGAGTAATAGTCCATGGTGTATATGTACCACAGCTTCCTTATCCATTCGTCTGCTGATGGGCATCTAGGTTGCTTCCATGTCCTAGCTATTATAAACAGTGCTACGATGAACATTGGGGTGCACGTGTCTCTTTCAGATCTGGTTTCCTCGGTGTGTATGCCCAGGAGTGGGATTGCTGGGTCATATGGCAGTTCTATTTCCAGTTTTTTAAGGAATCTCCACACTGTTCTCCATAGCGGCTGTACTAGTTTGCATTCCCACCAACAGTGTAAGAGGGTTCCCTTTTCTCCACACCCTCTCCAGCATTTATTGCTTGTAGACTTTTGGATAGCAGCCATCCTGACTGGCGTGTAATGGTACCTCATTGTGGTTTTGATTTGCATTTCTCTGATAATGAGTGATGTTGAGCATCTTTTCATGTGTTTGTTAGCCATCTGTATGTCTTTGGAGAAATGTCTGTTTAGTTCTTTGACCCATTTTTTGATTGGGTCATTTATTTTTCTGGAATTGAGCTGCAGGAGTTGCTTGTATATTTTTGAGATTAATCCTTTGTATGTTGCTTCGTTTGCTATTATTTTCTCCCAATCTGAGGGCTGTCTTTTCACCTTGCCTATAGTTTCCTTTGTTGTGCAAAAGCTTTTAAGTTTCATTAGGTCCCATTTGTTTATTTTTGCTTTTATTTCCAATATTCTGGGAGGTGGATCAAAGAGGATCCTGCTGCGATTTATGTCGGAGAGTGTTTTGCCTATGTTCTCCTGTAGGAGTTTTATAGTCTCTGGTCTTACATTTAGATCTTTAATCCATTTTGAGTTTATTTTTGTGTATGGTGTTAGAAAGTGTTCTAGTTTCATTGTTTTACAAGACTGACATTTAATAACAAGATTGTAGAATGCCTCCCCCTACCCACACACAACTTACCACCACATCAACAAGGACTCCACAAAAATAACAGTGAATTACAACAGAAGGAGCTGTGGGACACAGACTTTATTTAAGAAGGAGCTCTTAGGAAAATCCAATAGTGGAAGAAGCTAACAAGAATACCAGAGGAAACTGAAGCATCTGGTATGCATAGCTACAGAAAATATTAAACATAACCCAGTTCCTAGACGGGTTAACATAAAACCACACACTAAATACCACTTTGTCTTAATTCCCATTGTCTGATACTTCACATCTGACTTAAAAAAAAACAAAAACTTACAAGACATGCTAAAAGGTAAGAAGCACGGTAGTCTGGAGAGACAAAGCAAGAACTAAAGTCACATATGACAGAACTTAAAATAATTCAGTAGGGAATTTTAAATAACCATGATTAATGACATTAATCTGCATGCTGCAGTCCATAGGGTCACAAAGAGTTGGACACAACTGAGTGACTGAACTGAATTGAATTGAATGACATTAAGATCTCTAATGTAAAAAGTAGACAGTATGCAAGAATGTATGAGTAATATAAACAGAGATGAAAGCTCTAAGAAGGACTCAAAAGGAAATGATAGAAAAGAAAAAAACAACAATACTGAAACAGAAATAAAGAATATTTTTAATAATCTCATCAGGACCCTGGACACAGACAAGAAAATAATCAGTAAAACTGAAGTTATATATGTAGAAACTTTACAAACTTAAATGCAGAATTAAAAATGAATGGAAATAAAAGCACCCAAGAATGTTCAAGAATTGTAGGACAATTGAAAAAGGTATAACTTATGTATATTTGGAATATATAATAGAGAAAATTATTAAAGTGATAATAGCCAAGAATTTTCCAAAGTTAATGAGAGACACTGAACCACAGATTCAGAAGTCTGAAAACAGCAAGCTGGATAAATACCAAAAATCTAAATGTAAGCATATCATATTCAAACTGGAGAATATCCAAGACAAAAAGATAATCTTGAAAGAAGCTACAAAGGGTTTAAAAGCTTATCTGTAAAGGAATAATGCTAAGAATTATATCAAACTTCTTATCAAAAACCTCAAAACCATGCAAGGAAGTAGAGAATGAATAAAAGATAGAAATTGTTGAAAGAAAAGGTCCCACCTAGTATTCTGTATCCATCAAACTTGTTATTCAAAAGTGAAGGGTATATAAAGATTTTCTTAGATAAACCCTGAGTGAAACTGCCACCAGTAGGCTTGTGCTCTCAAATGTGCTTAGCCGCTCAGTTGTGTCCAACTCTCCAACACCATGGACTGAAGCCTGCCAGGCTGCTCTGTCCATGGGATTTCCCAGGCAAAAATACCGGAGTGGATAGCCGTTCTCTTCTCCAGGAGATCTTCCGACCCAGGGGTCAAACCCACGTCTCCTGCATCACAGGCAGATTCTTTTCCATCTCAGCCACTAGGCCTGCCTTACTAGAAATGTTAAGAGACATTTTTCAAAAAGAAAGAAAATAATATAGGTCAGAAACTTGGATCTACATAAAGAAAGGAAGAGCATTGAAAGACTGCATCAAAGTAAAATATACCCTGTAGGTAAGTGAAGTAAATGGCAGCAGTGGTGAAAGGGACTGGAGGGAGGAAGGGAGAGTGCTCTGTTATATGGCAACTGCACTACCCAGGAGGCCTTCCCTGGTGGCTCAAGATGGTAAAGAATCCACCTGCAATGCGGGAGCCCTGGGTTCGATCCCTGGGTTAGGAAGATCCCCTGGAGAAGGGAATGGCTACCCGCTCCAATATTCTGGTCTGGAGAACTCCATGGACAGAGGAGCCTGGCAGGCTACAGTCCATGGGATAGCAAAGAGTTGGACATGAATGAGCAACTTTCACTGCTCAGGAAGCATAACTGTGTTCATTGGCTGTGGTTAATTGTAAAGGCATATTGCAAACTATAGAAAAACAACTAAAACATTAAAAAAGGAAATATAATTGATATGCTAAGAAATGAGACTAATTGTAAGTTTATAAACTAAGCTTAATTAAAGGAAATCTTTTCGACACCCTACTGGAAGTACCAGCTAGTAAAAAAACAAACAAACAAAAAAGGAAATAAAAGGTACACAGATTGGGAAGGAAGAGAAAAATGTTGTGTCTTTGTTTGCAGATGACATGTGAACATTTCTATTTAGAAAATCCCAAAGAGAGAGGAAAAAAAAAAAAACCTCCTGAAACTAATAAGTGATTATAGCGAGGTTGTAAAATGTGGTCCACTGGAGAAGGGAATGGCAAACCACTTCAGTATTCTTGCGTTGAGAACCCCATGAACAGTATGAAAAGGCAAAAAGATAAGACACTGAAAGATTAACTCCCCGGGTCGGTAGGGGCCCAGTATGCTACTGGAGATCAGTGGAGAAATAACTCCGAAAAGAATGAAGAAATTGAGCAAAAGCAAAAACAATACACAGTTGTGGATGTGACTGGTGACAGAAGCAAGGTCCAATGCTGTAAAGAGCAATATTGCATAGGAACCTGGAATGTTAAGTCCATGAATCAAGGCAAATTGGAAGTGGTCAAACAGGAGATGGCAAAAGTGAACATTGACATTTTAGGAATCAGCGAACTAAAATGGACTGGAATGGGTGAGTTTAACTCAGAAGTCCATTATATCTACTACTGTGGGCAAGAACTCCTTAGAAGAAATGGAGTAGCTATCATACTCTACAAAAAAGTCTGAAATGCAGTACTTGGATGCAATCTCAAAAACAACAGAATGATCTCTGTTCATTTCCAAGGCAAACCATTCAATATCATGGTAATCCAAGTCTATGCCCCAACCAGTAATGCTGAAGAAGCTGAAGTTGAATGGTTCTATGAAGACCTACAAGACCTTTTAGAACTAACACCCCAAAAAGATGTCCTTTTCACTATAGGGGACTGGAATGCCAAAGTAGGAAGTCAAGAAACACCTGGAGTGACAGGCAAATTTGGACATGGAGTACAGAATGAAGCAGGGCAAAGGTTAATAGAGTTCTGCCAAGAGAATGCACTGGTCATAGCAAACACCCTCTTCCAACAACACAAGAGAAGACTCTACACATGGACATCACCAGATGGTCAACACCGCGAATCAGATTGATTATATTCTTTGCAGCCAAAGATGGAGAAGCTCTACACAGTCAGCAAAAACAAGACTGGGAGCTGACTGTGGCTCAGATCATAAACTCCTTATTGCCAAATTAAGACTTAAATAGAAGAAAGTAGGGAAAACCACTAGACCATTCAGGTATGACCTAAATCAAATCCCTAATGATTATACAGTGGAAGTGAGAAATAGATTTAAAGGACTAGATCTGATAGACAGAGTGCCTGATGAACTATGAATGGAGGTTCGTGACATTGTACAGGAGACAGGGATCAAGACCATCCCAAAGAAAAAGAAATTCAAAAAAGCAAAATGGCTGTCTGAGGAGGCCTTACAAATAGCTGTGAAAAGAAGAGAAGTGAAAAGCAAAGGACAAAAGGAAAGATATACACATTTGAATGCAGAGTTCCAAAAAATAACAGGGAGAGATAAGAAAGCCTTCCTCAGTGATCAGTGCAAAGAAAGAGGAAAACAATAGAATGGGAAACACCAGAGATCTCTTCAAGAAAATTAGAGCTACCAAGGGAACATTTCATGCAAAGATGGGCTCAATAAAAGACAGAAATTGTATGGACCCAAGAAAAGCAAAAGATATTAAGAAGAGGTGGCAAGAATACACAGAAGAACTATACAAAAAAGATCTTCACGACCTAGATAATCACAATGGTGTGATCACTCACCTAGAACCAGACATCCTGGAATGTGAAGTCAAGTGGGCCTTAGGATGCATTACTACAAACAAAGCTAGTGCAGGTGATGGAATTCCAGTTGAACTATTTCAAATCTTAAAAGAGGATTCTGTGAAAGTGCTGCATTCAATATGCCAGCAAATTTGGAAAACTCAGCAGTGGCCACAGGACTGGAAAAGGTCTGTTTTCATTCCAATCCCAAGGAAAGGCAATGCCAAAGAATGCTCAAACTACCACACAATTGCATTCATCTCACATGCTAGTAAAATAATGCTCAAAATTCTCCAAGACAGGCTTCAGCAATACGTGAACTGTGAACTTCCAGATGTTCAAGCTAGTTTTAGAAAAGGCAGAGGAACCAGAGATCAAATTGCCAACATCTATTGGATCATCAAAAAAGCAAGAGAGTTCCAGAAAAATATCTATTTCTGCTTTATTGACAATGCCAAAGCCTTTGACTGTGTGGATCACAATAAACTGTGGAAAATTCTGAAAGAGATGGGAATACCAGACCATCTGACCTGCCTCTTGGGAAACCTGTATACAGGTCAGGAAGCAATAGTTAGAACTGGGCATGGAACAACAGACTGGTTCCAAATAGGAAAAGGAGTATGTCAAGGCTGTATATTGTCACCCTGCTTATTTAACTTATACACAGAGTACATCATGAGAAATGCTGGGCTGAATGAAGCACAAGCTGGAATCAAGATTGCCAGGAGAAGTATCAATAACCTTAGATGCTGTATGTAGTGATTTTCTCCCCTCCCTCCCCAAAAAATACATTTTGGAAAGGTGGGGCAAAAAAAGTACAGTGGAGAAACCTGACAAGCACTACCTCAGTCAGGTTATCAAAGCCAACATCAATAGCTATAAATCAAATGGATATAAACTGATATAATTTAATGAAAATAGTGTTTTATCTCTATGGCATTTCCCCCTCAAATCCAAAGCCTCAGTATAATTACAAAAAAAAAAAATCAGAAAAGGCCCAAAGAGGGACATTGTACAAAATACCTGACAAGCACTCATCAAACAGTCAAGGTAAGTCATCAAAAGGTAGAAAATCTGAGAAACTGTCCCAGTCTAGAGGAGACAGACAGACTAAATATAACATGTATCTGGGGTGGGATCCTGGAGCAGAAAAAAGACATTAGGTAAAATTTAGGAAAATCTGAACAACGTATGGGATTTAGCTAATAATAATGTATCATTGGTTTATTAATTGTGACAAATATACCATTCTAATGTAAGATGTGAATAATAGGGGTAACAGTCTACAGAGGTTGGGTGGGCAGAGTATATGAGAACTCCCTGTGCTATCTGCTCATTTGTTCTGTAAATTAAAAGCTGCTTTAAAAATAATACTTATTGAGGGTGGTCCCCAAATGGTGGAAGATTAGGACGGGGAGACCACTTTCTCCCCACAAATTCATCAAAAGATCATTTGAATGATGAGCAACTTCCACAAAACAACCTCTGGATGCTGGTGGAGGACATCAGGCACCCAGAAACACAGCCCATTCATTTTGAAAGGAGGTTGGATGAAATATAAAAGATAAAAAGAGAGAGAAAAGTGTTAGGGAGGGAGACCCGTCTTGGGGAGGGAGTCGTGAAGGAGGAGGTTTCCAAACAGAAGGAAATCCTTTAATTGGTGGGTCTGTGGGGAGTTTTGGAATCTCAGAGGGCAACATAACCAGGAAAAAAAAAAAAAAAAACAAACTCACAGAATAGGCTCCTAACCACCACTCCCAGTGGAGAAGTAGCCCAGATGCTGGCAGCTGCCACCAGTGAGCTGGGGCTGGACAGGGAGTCACGGGCTGAATGCTTAGGGTAAAGGACCAGGCCTGAAAGCCCTGAGAACAATCTGAGTGAGCTAACGTGAGATAGCAACCCAAACTGTGGGATAGCAGAGAGAAAAATAAGGGAAATTTTCCATGAAAGGCTCTTACCTAACACACAGCCTGGCCCACTCACAGAACAAAGGATTGAGTGAATACCAAAGGAGAGCTAGTTGTCTGCGTACAGGCCCCTCCCCCTACCGGAGGCAGAGAGACAGGCATGCGACAGCCAGAGCCGGAAGGCAAGTGGCAATCTCTGCCCCAGAGATCGGCATCCTCCACCAAACTATGAGCAGGCTCTCAGTTGCCAACAACGTCTTCCTGGGATCCTAGATGGTTAGCATCTGCCAGGAGGTTCGCAGCCTGAGATCAGCTCCCCAGAGGAGACACACGACACACTAGAGATGCTGCTGTCACGGTGCACCTGGGAAACTGCCAGGTTGGGGACGTGATTAAGATGCATGGTCCACCTGGGACAGTGTGCTCGCCAAGCACCTGGTCTCCTGAGTTGCTTAGACCTGGGAAGGGCACAAAATGCACGCCCAACTGAGTCTGTGCCCTTGCAGAGTACCCGAGAACCTGAACCTGAGCAGCTTAGACCTGGGAAGTGCACAAAACATAGGGCCTGCTTTGGACAGTACCCCTGCAGAACAAGCTGGAGCCTGAATAGTGTAGACCCAGAAAGCACATGCTGCTGTGAGCTGGGGCAAGCCCAGTGTGGTCCACACACTGCGAGCACGCCCCACACACGCCAGTGATATTTGTTTACAGTGTTCCTCCCTCCCTACAACACAACTGAACAAGTGAGCCTAAATATGTGACCACCTTCACCCCCTTGTGTCAGGGCAGAAATTAGACACTGGAGAGACTTGCAAACAGAGGAAGCCAAAATAAACAAAGAAGAGGGAACCACTCTGGAAGCGACAGGTGCAACAGGTTAAAACCCTATAGCTAACATTGACTAAGCATTAGAAAGGGCCTATAGACCTTGAGAAGAAATACAAGCTGAAACAAGGAACATTCCGAAACTGAACTGACCCTACACTGCCTACAACATCTCCAAAGAAATTCCTAGATATATTTTTACTATTACCATTAAAAAAATTTTTTTTTATTTTTAAGTTCTTTATTACTCCTTTAATTTTCATTTTATAACCTACTATTACCTTGTGGAACAAAGACCCTATTTTTAAAACAAATTTCATATATACATTTTTATAAATTTTGTGATTAATTTTGTTTTGTATTTTTAATATTGTATTTTTGAGAATTTAAACTCTAGATTTTTAATCTTTGCTTTTTGCTATTTGTTATCAATTTTGTACCTTTAAGAATCTAATCTTCAATATCCATTTTCACTGAGAGGTGTGATTACTGACTTGATTGCTCTCTCCACTTTTGACTCTCCCTTTTCTCCCTCAGGTCACATCTATCTCCTCCCTCCCCCTTCTCTTCTCTACTTAGCTCTGTGAATCTCTCTGGGTGTTCCAGACTGTGGAGAGCACATAGAGAATTGATTACCAGCTAGACTGATCTCTCCCCTCTTGACTCCCTCTTCTCCTTCTGGTCACCTCTATCTGCCTCCTCACTCTTCACATCTCCATGTTATGCTGTGAACTTCTCTGAGTGTCCCTCCCTGTGGAGAATTTTTCCACCATTAACCTAGATGTTTTATCATCTGTGCTATATGGATGGAGAAGTCTTGAGGCTACTGTAAGAATAAGACTGGAAGCCAGAGGCAGGAGGCTTAAATCCAAAACTTGAGAACACCAGAGAACTCCTGAATCTAGGGAACATTAATAGATAGGAGCTAATACAAAAGCCTCCATACCTACATTGAGACCAAGCTCCACCCCAGAGCCAACAAGTTCCAGAGCAAGACATACCACACTCATTCTCCAGCAACACAGGAACACAGTCCTGAGCATTAAAATACAGGCTGCCCAAAGTCATGCCAAATCCATAGACACCTCAAAACTCACTCCTGGACACTTCATTGCACTCCAGAGAGAAGAGTTCCAGCTCCACCCACCAGAACACAGATGCAAGCTCCCCAACCAGGAAGCCTTGACAAGCCACTAGTCCACCCCCACCATAGGAACAAGCTCCACAATAAAGAGGAACTACAACCTTCCAGCCTACAGAAAGACCACCCCAAACACAGCAGTCTAAACAAAATGAAAAGGCAGAGAAATATTCAGCAAGTAAAGGAACATGATAAATGTCCACCAAACCAAACAAAAGAGGAGGAGACAGGGAGTCTACCTGAAAAAGAATTCAGAATAATGATAGTAAAGATGATCCAAAATCTTGAACACAAAATGGAGTTACAGATAAATAGACTAGAAACTATAGTCTATAGTCAAGGATTGAGAAGATGCGAGAAATGTTTAACAAGGACCTAGAAGAAATAAAAAAGTGAATCAATAATGAATAATGCAATAACTGAGATCAGAAGCACTCTGGAGGAAATCAACAGTAGAATAACTGAGGCAGAATATAGGATAAGTGAGGTGGAAGATAGAATGATGGAAATATAAAGCAGAGAGGAAAAAAGAATGAAAAGAAATGAGGACAACCTCAGAGATCTCTGAGACAATGTTAAATGACCCATCATGTGAATCATAGAAGTCCCAGAAGCAGACAAAGAGGGCATGAGAAAGTACTTGAGGAGGTAATAGTTGAAAACTTCCCTAAAATGGGGAAGGAGATAGCCACCCAAGTCCAAGAAACCCAGAGAGTCCCAAACAGGAAAAACCAAAGGTGAAACACCCCAAGACACATATTAATCAAATTAACAGAGATCAAACACAAAGAGCAAATATTAAAAGCAGCAAGGGAAAAGCAACAAATAACACACAAGGGGATCCCCATAAGGATAACAGCTGATCTTTCAATAGAAACTCTTCAGGCCAGAAGGGAATGGCAGGACATATTTAAAGTGATGAAAGAGAAAAACCTACAACCCAGATTACTATACCCAGCAGTGATCTCATTCAAATATGAAGGAGAAATAAAAAACTTTTACAGATAAGCAAAAGCGGAGAGAATTCAGCACCACCGAATCAATTCTTCAACAAATGCTAAAGATCTTCTCTAGACAGGAAACACAGAAAAGGTTTATAAACTTGAACCCAAAACAACAGAGTAAATGGCAATGGGATCATACTTATCAATAATTACCTTAAATGTAAATGGGTTGAATGCCCCAACCAAAAGACAAAGACAGGGTGAATGGATACAAAAACAAGACCCCTGTATATGCTGTCTACAAGACACTTGCCTCAAACAAAACAACACATACAGTCTGAAAGTGAAGGGCTTGAAAAAGATAATTCATGCAAATGGAGACTAAAAGAAAGCAGGAGTAGCAATACTCATATCAGATAAAATAGACTTTGAAATAAAGGCCATGAAAAGAGACAAAGAAGAATACTACATAATGATCAAAGGATCAATCCAAGAAGAAGATATAACAATTATAAATATATATGCAACCATATATATGCAACATAGGAGCACTGCAATATGTAAGGCAAATGCTAACAAGTATGAAAGGGGAAATTAATAGTGACACAATAATGGTGGGAGACTTTAATACCACACTCACACCTATGGATAGATCTACCAAACAGAAAATTAGCAAAGAAACAGAAACTTTAAATGATACAATGGACCAGCTAGACCTAATTGATATCTATAGGACATTTCACTCCAAACCAATGAATTTCACCTTTTTCTCAAGTGCACATGGAACCTTCTCCAGGATAGATCACATCCTGGGCCATAAATCTAGCCTTGATAAATTAAAAAAAAAAAAAAATGAAATCATTGCAAGCATATTTTCTGATCACAATGCAGTAAGATTAGATGTCAACTACAGGAAAAAAGCTATTAAAAATACAAACATACAGAGGGTAAACAACAAGCTTCTGAATAACCAACAAATCACAGCAGAAATTAAAAAAAAATATGCATAGAAACAAAAAATGAAAACATAACAACCCAAAACCTATGGAATTTGGTAAAAGCAGTGCTAAGGGGAAGGTTCATAGCAATACAGTCTTACCTCAAGAGACAAGAGAAAAGTCAAATGAATAACCTAACTTTACACCTAAAGCAACAAGAAAAAGAAGAAATGAAGAACCCCAGGGTTAGTAGAATAAAATAAATAATAAAAATTAGGGCAGAAATAAATGAAAAATAAACAAAGGAGACTATAGCAAAAATCAACAAAACTAAAAGCTGGTTCTTTCAGAAGATAAATAAAATAGACAGACCACTAGCCAGACTCATCAAGAAAAAAAGGGAAAAGAATCAAATCAACAAAATTAGAAATGAAAACGGAGAATTCACAACAGACAACACAGAAATACAAACGATCATAAGAGACTACTATCAGCAGCTATATGACAATCAAATTGACAACTTGGAAGAAATGGATGAATTCTTAGAAAAGTATAACTTCCCAAAACTGAACCAGGAAGAAATAGAACATTTTAACAGACCCATCACAAGCCTGGAAATCGAAACTGTAATAAAAAATCTTCCAACAAACAAAAGCCCAGGACTAGATGGCTTCATGGGTGAATTTTACCAAAAACTTGGAGAAGAGCTAATACCTATCCTACTCAAACTCTTCCAGAAAATTGCAAAGGAAGGTAAGCTGCCAAACTCATTCTATGAGGCCACCATCACCCTAATACCAAAACCAGACAAAGATGCCACACAAAAAAAGAAAACTACAGGCCAATATCACTGATGAACATAGATGCAAAAATCCTTAACAAAATTCTAGCAAACAGAATCCAACAACATATTAAAAAGATCATACATCATGACCAAGTGGGCTTTATCCCAGGGATGCAAAGATTCTTCAATATTTGCAAATCAATGAATGTAATACACCACATTAACAAATTGAAAGATAAAAACCATATGATTATTTCCATAGATACAGGGAAAGTCTTTGACAAAATTCAACATCCATTTATGATAAAAACCCTCCAGAAAGCAGGCATAGAAGGAACATACCTCAACATAATAAAAGCCATATATGATAAACCCACAGCAGACATTATCCTCAATGGTGAAAAATTGAAAGCATTTCCCCTAAAGTCAGGAACAAGAAAAGGGTGTGCACTGTCACCACTACTATTCATAGTTTTGGAAGTTTTAGCCACAGCAATCAGAGAAGAAAAAGAAATAAAAGGAATCCAGATTGGAAAAGAAGAAGTAAAATTCTCACTGTTTGCAGATGACATGATCTTCTACATAGAAAACCCTAAAGACACCACCAGAAAATTACTAGAGCTAATCAATGAATATAGTAAAGTTGCAGGATATAAAATTAATACACAGAAATCCCTTGTATTCCTATACACTAACAATGAGAAAACAGAAAGAGAAATTAAGGAAACAATTCCATTCACCCTTGCGATGAAAAGAATAAAATACTTAGGAATAAATCTACCTAAAGAAACAAAAGACCTATATATAGAAAACTATAAAACACTGATGAAAGAAATGAAAGATGACCCAAATAGATGCAGAAATATACCATGTTCATGAACCAGAAGAATCAATACAGTGAAAATGAATATACTACCCAAAGCAATCTGTCGATTCAATGCAATCCCTATCAAGCTACCAATGGTATTTTTCACAGAACTAGAACAAATAATTTCACAATTTGTATGGAAATACAAAAAACCTCGAATAGCCAAAGTAATCTTGAGAAACAAGAATGGAACTGGAGGAATCAACCTGCCTGACTTCAGGCTCTACTACAAAGCCATAGTCATCAAGAGAGTATGGTACCGGCACAAAGATCAATGGAACAAAATACAAAGCCCAGAGATAAATCCACGCACCTAGGGATTCCTTATCTTTGACAAAGAAGGTAAGAATATACAATGGAGAAAAGACAATCTCTTTAACAAGTGGTGCTGGGGAAACTGGTCAATCATCTGTAAAAGAATGAAACTGGAACACTTTCTAACACCGTACACAAAAATAAACTCAAAATGGATTAAAGATCTAAATGTAAGACCAGAAACTATAAAACTCCTAGAGGAAAACATAGGCAAAACACTCTGACATAAATCACAGCAGGATCCTCTATACCTCACCTCCCAGAGTAATGGAAATAAAAGCAAAAATAAACAAATGGGACCTAATTAAACCTAAAAGCTTTTGCATAATGAAGGAAACTATAAGCAAGGTGAAAAGACAGCCTTTAGAATGGGAGAAAATAATAGCAAATGAAGCAACTGACAAAGAATTAATCTAAAAAATATATAAGCGGCTCATACAACTCAATACCAGAAAAATAAATGACCCAGTCAAAAAATGGGCCAAAAAACTAAACAGACATTTCTGCAGATGGCTAGCAAACACATAAAAAGATGCTCAACATCACTCATTATCAGAGAAATACAAATCAAAACCACAATGAGATACCATCTCATGTAGGGCAGAATGGCTGCTATCCAAAAGTCTACAAACAATAAATGCTGGAGGAGGTGTGGAGAAAAGGGAACCCTCTTACACTGTTGGTGGGAATGCAAGCTAATACAGACACTACGGAGAACAGTGTGGAGATTCCTTTAAAAACTGGAAATAGATCTGCCATATGACCCAGCAAGGGCATGCACACCAAGGAAACCAGAACTTAAAGAGATACGTGTATCCTAATGTTCATCGCAGCACCGTTTACAATAGCTAGGGCACAGAAGAAACCTAGATGTCCATTGACAGACAAATTGGTGAGAAAGTTGTGGTACCTATACACAATGGAATATTACTCAGCTAGTAAAAAGAATGCATTTAAATCAGTTCTAATGAGGTGGATGAAACTGGAGCTTATTATACAGAGTGAACTAAGTCAGAAAGAAAAACACCAATACAGCATATTAATGCATATATATGGAATTTAGAAAGATGGTATGATGACCCTATATGCGAGACAGCAAAAGAGACACAGATATAAAGAACAGACTGTTGGACTCTGTGGGAGAATGCGAGGGTGGGATGAATTGAGAGAATAGCATTGAAACATGTAAATTACCATATATGAAATAGATCATCAGTCCAAGTCCGATGCACTGGACACTCAAAGCCAGTGCACTGGGACAACCCTGAGGGATGGGATGGTGAGGAAGGTGGGAAGGGGGGTTCAGGATGGGGGACACATATACACCCATGTCTTATTCATGTCAGTGTATGGCAAAACAACTACAATGTTGTAAAGTCATTAGCGTCCAATTAAAATAAAGAAGTAAAATTTAAAAAGAATAACACTTATTATAGCATGTATTATCACTGAGAAAATTTTATACATAATGATATTAATCTATGATATGGCTTAGAAGGGCTTCACAGGTGGTGATAGTGGTAAAGAAACCGCCTGCCTGTGCAGGAAAAGTGAAAGACGTGGGCTTGTTACCTGGGTTAGGAAGATCTCCTGGACAAGGGAATGGCTACCCGCTCCAGTACTCGTGCCTGGAGAATCCCACGGACAGAGGAGCCTGGTGGGCTATGGTCCACAGGGTCGCAAAAAGTTGGATACAACTGAAGCGATTTAGCATGCACGCACATAGCTTAGAAGACTAATTCACATTTTAGCTATTATTTCATAAAATATTATTTAAGTTTTTAAAAGAATTGCTCCACCCAACCTATCTACAATGTTGTTTTATTTACAAGTATTTTCTTGCAAAGTGAGGCATTCCTTAATGGAAATGATTGATATATTCAGAATTTTTTGAGATAATTCAGTTAAGTTTTTTTTTTTTTTTAATGCTTTAGGAGGCACAATTAATTCAAAATTTAAGCATCTCTCCTAACCAACCATACTTGTAGGTTATCATTATCAATAACAAGCACACATACATTGAATTTTACACAATGTTGCAATGACATCTTGGATGAATTCTACTATGAAATGTTATTTTTGAAGTAGTGTTATGTTTAAATCCTGATCTGCTAATGTACTAAAAATGAATTATGCAAATTGTTTAATTTCTATATTTTTTTTTACCTCAAAATGGGTTATTAAGAATAGTAACCTTTTTTTTCCTTCTTAGTATAAATTAAGACAATCAGTATAAAACTCTTAGCACTGAGCTTAGCATATTTTAATATTAGCTCTTGATACTGTTATTACCTTATAGTGCACAAAACGAGCTTGGGAGTAAAAACAGCATCAGAGATTAATAATGCTTTACATTTATATGGAACCCTAGGGCTTTTTAAGTGCTAGATGCATGAGAAAGCATTTTAAAAAACACTAATACTTTTTGCATATGTAAAAAATTAGGATTTTCTTGGAGATTTTTGCAGATCACTTCAACTGCACAATGGTTCTATGAGGTCAGCAGGGAAAATATTTGTCTTGATTTTATAAATGGGGAATTGAGATTCAGAGGATTTACCAATGAAGTCCATCACTTCACTATGCCATCTTGGACAAATTCCCTAACCTCTCTGAACATCAGCTTCTCCTTCTTTATGAAATAAAGGTACTGCCATTTACCTTTAGGATGATTGTTAAATGAGTTAATGTACATTATGTACTTAGCTTCATGCCTGATTTTCTAAAAATGCTAAAATATTTATTATCACATTGTATTACTTTCATATGTTTTTCTATACTATGCTCAGCCTCACAGAGGGGAACAGAGTGAATGGATAGTTGAGATAAGGGTTATCATTTCACTTCTATGATTCAAGACTGAGTTTGATCAGTGTGGTTTCCAGATTCAAGGTTTTATTTGTTTATTAAGCATTTATTGAACTCTCATAGCCAAGCCCTGAATGAGATACAGTGGAAAGTTAAATGCAGCCTAAATTTTTTTTCTCAAGGAGACAATAAACCTGCATAAATAACTTAAAAGAACATATAGGGAGAGGATATAAAATTTTGCAGAAGCAGATGAGATCACTCTACATTTGTAACACTCAAGAAAGTATGTGCGAATAGGTGGCATTTGGATGTGGTTTTGAACAAGGAGTGGAATTGTGTGGCACACAGTTGTGTGCTGGAAATACACATTTTTCAATTGGGTGACAGACTCTATTTCATTCTTTCAATAATTGTAAATGAAATAATAATTTTTTATAATAAAAATAAATGAGCTCTTCTGTTATACATATTTCCATAATGCTCATCAGTTCACATACAATTGTTAATAGGTAATGATGTTAATTTAACACAAAAGTGATACTTGAGTTGCACAAGTGTTTCCTTAGGCAAGGAAAGCTGGAATGATGGCAGTAGAATTATAAACTTTAGCAGAAAAGGATAGACTTTCAGGTCATCTGTTGTTCATGCAGGAGACTTTTTGACTCCATGTTGTTGTTGTTTCTCTTGCTAAGTCATGTCTGACTCTTTGTAACCCCATGGACTGCAGCACACCAGGCTTCCCTTTCCATTACTATCTTCCAGAGTTTGCTCAAACTCATGTTCATGTGTTGGCAGTGCCATCCAACCATCTCATCCTGTGTCACTGACTTCTCCTCCTGCCTTCAATCTTTCCCAGCATCAGTTTCTTTTCCATTCAGTCAGCTCTTCACATCAGGTGGCCAAAGTATTGAAGCTTCAGCTTCAGCATCAGTCCTTCCAATGACTACTCAGGGTTGATTTCCTTCAGAATAGACTGGTTTGATCTCCTTGGTGTCCAAGGGACTCTCAAGAGTCTTCAGCACCACAGTTTAAAGCATCAATTCTTCAGTGCTCAGCTTTCTTTGTGGTCCAACTCATATCTGTACATTAACTATATGTTAAAGAAAGATAAAAATAAATGCCTGCATCCAATATGCTCCCTAGAAAGGAGCACCTCCACAGTGCCTGGCTCTTGTCTGCAGCAGGTTGCACTTTCTGGTGTGCCCACCTTAGCAGCAGCCCCACTGACTCAGAACTTTCTTTCCCTCAACACTGACTCTGCCCATAAGCCATCATTAGCACTGTATTGTTTCTTGTTCATTTCTATTTCCTCTAAGGAAGTCTAATGATGCTGCTTTCTTGAGCTGTTTGGATTCTCTTCCAAGGTACCAAATGTTGTTTCATTGTTGATTTGGTTTTGAACTTGAATAGGGTTTGGTGTGCCCGTAACTGTATTTTTTTCCCACAAGGGCATCATTTTTAATGTACTATTTTATAGAACACTGATGTTTTGTTCAGACCACATGTGTCATCTTCCACCAAGTACTCCCCTAAGATTTTGGCAAAAGATATCCTGGGCCCCATGCTTTAGAAGACACACCTCTGGCACTCCTCAGGGTAAAGAGTTTATGCGGTTAGGGAGAAAGTGTTTGTGCAACCTTCTAGAAAATGCTCTCTGTACCTAGACCTGGAGTTCTCTAGATTCTACTTACAGAGCCTGTGTGAGCTTCCTTCTGAATCTCTCCCACCCAGGACAGGTCAAGCTGCCAGTTTGGAATACCTAGAACCAGAGTGTATTTGAGAGGCAGTTATTTGCGGGGAGTGGGCTGGGATTGGACATGCAGGACCTCACAGTGTGAGATGAAGCTGTGTGTGTGTGAAACAAAGGTGAGCAGAGCCTGGCATGAAAGTTGGAAGCTGGCTCTTCTCAGGCTACCCTTTCTACTTTAGAACAACAAGGACTTTGATAATTCTAAATTCAAATCTGACCTTCCAGGTCTTTATGATGATATATTTGTCAATGTATGAACTCACAAATTTATTGTCAGGCTCCAATGCTTTGGCCATCTGACATGAAGAGTTGACTCATTGGAAAAGACTCGGATGCTGGGAAAGATTCAAGACAAAAGGAGAAAAGAACAGCAGAGGATGAGATGGTTAGATAGCATCACTGACTCAATGGACATGAATCTGAGCAAATTCTGGGAGACAGTGAAGGACGGAGGAGCCTGGTGTGCTGCACTCCACGGGGTTGCAAAGAGTGGATCACGACTTAGCCAATGAACAGCAACGACAACAATATCTGTCAATGTAGAAAGAGAGACTGTGTTTACTTAACACAATGTGAGATTGAAATATTTAGCTCTTTTAGTCATCTTACTCTGGACCTGGACAATATTAGAGGCAGAGCTTGTTAACAGTAAAAGTATTCATGCTAAGAAATTGAGCATTGGAGCCATGAGTGTTCCATCTGGTTTGAAAGAGCCTTCTCCTTAAGTTGTAGTACATATGGATTTAAAGGAAATGGCAAAGTAAATTAGAATAGTTATTTCCAATGATTTTCAAAGCAATATAGAGGACATTATT
This sequence comes from Dama dama, assembly GCF_033118175.1. NCBI lineage: Eukaryota > Metazoa > Chordata > Mammalia > Artiodactyla > Cervidae > Dama > Dama dama. The sequence goes on along the minus strand of NC_083704.1, from coordinate 38,480,889 downwards.
TTTATCTTTGCTATTATTATACTTTGAATCAGTATTCTTTACCCCTCCCCCCACATCCACCCCTATTCTGATAAAAATAGAGCTGCCATGTCCTGACTATAGGATCAGATGCATGATCATTCTGGGTCCATGATGTCTTTCTAGAATTTTCTCGACTGAAGGTGGTAGGATTGTTGCTTCTTGACTTTAAGTGTTGAATATAGAAAGGAAGTGACTCCAGATCTATTGGGGCCATGTCCACTCCTAAACAAAGGGTCTGAGATAGTAAGGTCAACAAGGGAGAACTGAAACAAGCAAAGGGTCAGTGGAGAAATACTGGGTACTCCTACTTACAGACAGCCTAGGACCTGCCTTTGGTGCTTTGTTCACTCAAGTCAATAAACCACCACGTTGTCTAAATTAGTTTCAGATAGATTTCTGCCATTTCAACCAGAATTTTGACTGGCACAAATGCCTGTTGAGCATAGAATCTCATATAGATCATTGCACTGGAAATGGAAACCTCTCAATTATTCTTGTTCGTTGATCATGTTGAACAGTGGTTTGACACCACTGTTCATTGGAGGGAAGGCAGTTTTCTTTCCAGGAAACATTTGAAAGGTCTGAGGACATTTTTTGTTTGTTACAACTAGGGAGGGGACATGGGTGGAGAAAAACCAAGGATGATGCTAAGTATCCTGGGATGCACATGACAGCCCCCTATGACAAATAATTATTTGGCCCCAAAGGGCTTGCCTGGTGGCTCAGATGGTAGAATCTGCCTGCAATGCTGGAGACCTGGGTTTGGTCCCTGGGTCAGGAAGATCGCTTAGAGGAGGGCACAACTCTCCACTCCAGTATTCTTTCTGGAGAATTCCGTGGACACAGGAGCCTGGCGGGCTACAGTCCATGGGGTTGAAAAGAGTAGGACATGACTGAGTGACTAACACAGTCACTAATATTAGTAGTGCCAAGCTTGAGAAACCCTGATAACACAGAAAAAAAAAAAAAAAAAAATGGAAGGGAGATAGGAGAGCTAAATTCTAATCGTATTTCTGTCCTTAACCACAGTGTGACTTTTGTACAATTTATTTCACCATTTTGGACAGATGTACTTGCCTGCATTCCATAAAGCGGCTGAAATAAATGATTTTTAGGATCTGCCCCACATTTACAGTATTTTATTATCTTTCACAAAAATGGGGTTTGTTTTTTTCCTGCTTGCCCCCTTTTCTATCAGTAGAATCACTTTTATGAATTTTCATTCCTTGTAGTTTTTCAAACTGCCCTGGTCTTTTTCTTAAAACTCAGTGCTATACAAACCAAATTTGCAATATACAAAGTTATCTCTCAGGACTTTACATAAAACAATGTTCAATAGCTTTAAACTTGGAGTGACATTTAAGGATAGAAACAGTCAGATAAAAAGATAAGTTTCTGATTTGCTCTAAAATGAATTCTCTGAATCTGCATTTCTAAAGCTTAGTGAAAATGGTTGCTTCAGTTATTATGCATGGCAAGGTAAAATTCTCTCAGCCAGGAGGATTTAATCGAAAACCTTTCCTTATTTTTGCAAGCTACAAAACATTTTCTCCTTCCGTGATGATGAACTTCTCATGAAATCTCTTTCATATGTGACTTACATAGCCTCGGTGACAGCCTTTACCTTCCAAATCAACTAACGGTAAGGACATGGTGACAGATTCTACTGCTGGGGAACGTTAGTGAGGTAGGTGGTGAAAGGTTATATTTAATCACATCACTGGAAAATCTTGTGCAGCCAGGGTACAGACATCACTCAATTACATTTGAAAAAGAGACATAATCATCATAAGATTACAATGTATTATAAAATAATATCAAAGTGAGAATAATATAGGAGGGGTCATGAAATGCAGAGATGGAATTAAGTCAAGAAGTGTTTATCTCATGAATACCTGTGGGGTGCTTTGTTCTCTGCCAGTCATGGGAGAGGATTGAAAAACCAGAACATGGCTCTTACTCTTGAGCTTCTCATTTACTTGAGAGGACAAGCCATATATGGAACAATTAGAACAAAAACCAAGCTGTGACTGTTGTGGAGGGATTTATTAATTCAGTGAAGGAGTTGTACTTTGTGGAAGGGAACAGGCAGGGTGGAGGAGAACTCTGGTTTAGATTGGAAAGAAGGGACTTTTATTAAAATATTTAATATTTCCTACCATGAAAATGCCTTAGTCCTTCATTTTCCTTACATATTCATTAGTGTTTTTCAATAAGTGTAGAGTGCCTTTATGTTGAAGACAATATTCTTATGCTGGTGACCAAATAGACTAATGGTAGAGACTAATAAATAAGTAATATGCAGATGGTGTTAAGTTCTCTGAAAAAAATGTGGAGAAAGGAATAGGGAGCAGTGGGGACGTGACCTTCAAGCAGACACCTAGACATGGTTTGGGAATTAGTCATGTGACTATCTTGAGGAAGAGCATCTGAGGTAGGGGGAACAGCCAGTGTAAAGGCCCTGAGGCCGGGATTTGATTGGTGTATTTGAATTATAACAGAGACCAGTATGCACTGAAGGATGGAGGGAGGGAAGTGTAGGCGGTTCAAGGTCAGAGGGGTACAGTGGGAGTCAGACCATGCAGGACATGGAAAGCACTGACCTTTTCTATAATGGTGTTTATGTTTGGAAGCCATTGAAAGGTTTTGAAGAGAAAAATGTCATGCGCTGACGTGTTTTAAGGGATCACTTCAGGTGCTGAAAATTGACCATAGAAGAACAAGGAGATGGTAGAAGCCATTTATGATGCTATTAGAATAATTTGGGTGAGAGATGATGATAACAGTGAAATCAATGAAAAAGTGGTCAGGTTCTAGATGTATTTTGCAGGCAGAAACAACAGAATTTACTGATAGATTGGACATGAGATATTAAAAAAATGAGAACAATCAAGGAAAACTCCAAGATTTTAGGTGTGTTTAGATAGTTTTGGAAAACCATAGTATGAGGACAATGCAATACTTCTCCAAACATATACGACAAATATGCGTATTTCTCCAAATACACAGATGCTAGAGTTCATATATATATTTGTATGCAATTTGGAGCCAAGCATAAACCACTTCAGCATATTTACTCACAGATGTTAACATCTGGTTATGTTAACGACTCAGAGTTGGTTGGGGTTTGGGTGTTTTTGATTTGCTTTGCTTTGTTTTTACAAGTGCTCAGCCTTTTATGACTGAAGAAGAAGAAGTTGGGTAGTCTCTGCTCCCTTCCTACTTTGTTGTTTTAATTAAGCTTTTTGTTTTTAAATAATTTTAGACATACAAGTAGCTTAAAGAAATAATACAGAGTGACTCTGGGTACACTTTACTCAGTTTCTCCAAATGATAACCTCTTACAGAACTATACGGCATCATATTTTAAGTTATTAGCCTAGAGTCAGTCAAGCTTCAAAACAATTCCATTGCCAAAATCCCTACTTTTCAGGTGTTCCTTACAAACACCCCTGTTTCCCTTACTCCACTCCCTGATCTTAATGGCAACCATAGCCCTGTTGTCTATGTCACACTTAAAACACTACCTTTTTTGTTTTAAGGAAAAAAAAAAAAAAAAAACAGTGACGCTGGAATGTGTTTAGAGAAGAGCTGTTTAGGATGGGGAAGGACCATAAAAGCATGATATATGAGGAAAAATAAGTGAAAATGTCATAAAGAAAATTGAACTCAGAGCAAAAATTAAAAATTGAGCTCTTTTCGTGATTTTGAAGGGCTTACCATGTACATGAGGGCTTAAAGTTATTCTGTAGGAACAATGGATGCAGCTTCTTTAAAAGAGATTCCATTTTCAATTTCAGGAAGAACTTTTCAGACTGAGGAAAACTGTTACTGATTACCTCAGGAGGAGGTAAATTTTCTTTTGGTCCAAGTAAATAGAGGTTAAGCAATCACTAGCTAATAATTCAAGAATTTTCTAAGAGTTTGAACTGTATAATTTCCTTTCAATACTGACATTGTATAATTTTTTTTCTTAGTGCATTCATTTAGTTTAAATTTTTATTAATGTGTAGTTGATTTACAATAGTGCATTAATTTCAGGTATATAGCATACTGATTCAGTATTTCTAGATTGCATGGCATTACAAGATAATGGCTATAATCCTCAGTGCTATACACATTTAGTTTAATTGAAATTTTTTTTTTGACATTGTAGACTAATATTAGTTGTAAGAAATAGTATAGAAAGATTCTGGGTACATCATGTCCAGTTTTCACCAATAGTAACATTTTACAAAGGTATGGTATAATATGGTAACAGTGTATTGACAGTGATATCATTCAGCAATTCACATTTTCCCAGTTATATTTCTACTCATTTGTGAGTCCTGTACAGTCTTATGGGGCTTCCTTGGCAGCTCAGAGGTAAAGAATCCACTTGCAATGCAGAAGACATAAGAGAGGGAGGGTGGATTCCTGGGTTGGAAAGATCCCTTGGAGGAGGGCATGGCAACCCATTACAGTATTCTTGTTAAAGAATCCCATGGACAGAGGAGTCTGGGGGGCTACAGTCCATTGGGTCACAAAGAGTCAGATATAACTTAAGAGACTTAGCGTGCACACATGCATACAGTCTTATTATGTGTATTTGTTGTTGTAGTTCAGTTGCTCAGTCGTGTCCAATTCTTTCTGACCCTATAGACTGCAGAATGCCAGGCTTCCCTGTCCTTCACTATCTCCCAGGGTTTGCTCAAACTCGTGTGCATTGAGTCGATGATGCCATCCAATCATCTCATCCTCTGTTGTCCTGTTCTCCTCAGTCTTTCCCAGCATCACGGTCTTTCCCAATGACTCAGGTCTTTGAATCAGGTGGCCAAAGTTTTGGAGCTTCAGCTTCATCATCATATGTATATATATACCTATATGTTCTTATATATATCTCATATGTTCTTATATATACCTCAGTCAGGTACTGAACAGTTCCAATAGCACAAAATGATCTCTTATGTCACCCTTTTATTTCTTTTTTTCTTTTAATTGAAGAATAAATACTTCACAATATTGTGATGGCCCCTGCCATACATCAGCATGAATGGGCCATAGGCACACATGTGTCCCCTCCCTCTTGAACCCCCTTCCCACCTCCTTTCCACCCCATCAGTCTTTGTTGTCACAGAGCACCAACTGGGTTCCCTGTGTCACACATCAAACTCGCAGTGGTGATCTGTTTCACCCTTATGGCAGAAAGTGAAGAGGAACTAAAAAGCCTCTTGATGAAAGTAAAAGAGGAGAGTGAAAAAGTTGGCTTAAAGCTCAACATTCAGAAAACTAAGATCATGGCATCTGGTCTCATCACTTCATGGGAAATAGATGGGGAAACAGTGGAAACAGTGGCTGGCTTTATTTTTGGGGGCTCCAAAATCAGTGCAGATGGTGATTGCAGCCACAAAATTAAAAGACGCTTGCTCCTTGGAAGGAAAGTTGTGACCAACCTAGATAGCATATTTAAGAGCAGAGACATTACTTTGCCAATAAAGGTCCGTCTGGTCAAGGCTATGGTTTTTCCAGTGGTCATGTATGGATGTGAGACTTGGACTGTGAAGAAAGCTGAGTGCCGAAGAATTGATGCTTTTGAACTGTGGTGTTGGAGAAGACTCTTGAGAGTCCCTTGGACTGCAAGGAGATCCAACTGGTCCATCCTAAAGGAGATCAGTCCTGGGTGTTCATTGGAAGGGCTGATGCTGAAGCTGAAACTCCAATACTTTTGCCACCTCAAGCAAAGAGTTGACTCATTGGAAAAGACCCTGATGCTGGGAGGGATTGCAGGCAGGAGGAGAAGGGGATGACAGAAGATGAGATGGCTGGATGGCATCACCGACTTGATGGACATGAATCTGAGTAAACTCCAGGAGTTGGTGATGGACAGGGAGGCCTGGAGTGCTGTTATTCATGGGGTTGCAAAGAGTTGGACATGACTGAGCGACTGAACTGAACTGAACTGAATGTGTATGCTTCAGTGCTATTCTCTCAAGTCATCCTATCCGCTCCTCCCTGACTGTGTCCAAAAGTCTGTTCTTTATATCTGTGTCTCTTTTGCTGCCCTGCACATAGGATTGTCTGTGATTCCATATATGTGCATTAATATATAATATTTGTCTTTCTCTTTCTGAGTTACTTCACTCTGTATAATAGGCTTTAGGTTCACCCACCTCATTAGAACTGACTCAAATGAGTTCCTTTTTCTAGCTGAGTAATATTCCATTGTGTATGAAGAACACAACTTCCTAATCTGTTCATCTGCTGATGGACATCTATGTTGCTTCCATGTCCTAACTATTGTAAATAGTGATGCAGTGAACATTGGGGGCACATGTGTCTTTTTCAGTTAGCCTCCATCGTGGGATTACTGGGTAATATTGTATTTTTATTCCTAGTTTTTTAAGGAATCTCCATATTTTTCTCCATGGTGGTTGTGTCAGTTTGTATTCCCACCAACAGTGTAGAGGGTTCTCTTTTCTCCACACCCTCTCCAGCATTTATTGTTTGTAGACTTTTTGATAGCAGCCATTCTGACTGGTGTGAGATGGTACCTCACTGTAGTGTTGATTTGCATTTATCTAATAATGAGTGATGTTGAACATCTCCTTATGTGCTTTTTAGCCATCTGATGTCTCTTTGGAGAAATATCTGTTTAGGTCTTTCATCAGTGTCTGATGATTTCCTTCATCAGTGTCTTATAATTTTCTGCATACAGGTCTTTTGTTTCTTTAGGTAAATTTATTCTTAAGTATTTTATTCTTTTTGTTGCAGTGGTGAATAGGATTGCTTCCTTAAGTTCTCTTTCTGAGTTTTCATTGTTAATGTATAGGAATGCGAGGGATTTCTGTGTATTAATTTTATATCCTGTGACTTTACTATATTCATTGATTACCTGAGTAATTTTCTGGTGACATCTTTGGGGTTTTCTATGTAGAGAATCGTGGCATCTGCAAGCAGTGAATTTTACTTCTTCTTATCCAAGTTGGGTTCCTTTTATTTCTTTATCTTCTCTGATTGTTATGGCTATGATTTCCAAAACTAAGTTGAATAATAGTGGTAAGAGTGGGCACCTTTGTCTTATTCCTGATTTTAGAGGAAATGCTTTCAGTTTTTCAGCATTGAGAATAATGTTTGCTGTGAGGTTGTAATATATGGCCTTTATTATATTGAGGTACATTGCTTCTGTTCTACTTTCTGGAGAGTTTTTATCATATATGGTTATTGAATTTTGCTGAAGGCTTTCTCTGCTTATATTGAGGTGATCATATGGTTTTTATCTTTCAATTTGTTAATATAGTGTATCACATTGATTGATTTGCCTATATTGAAGAATCCTTGCATCCCTGGGATAAATCCCACTTGGTAATTGTGTAGGATCCTTTCAATGTGTTGTTGGATTCTGTTAATTAGAATTTTGTTGAGGATTTTTGCAGCTATGTTTACCAGTGATATTGGCCTGTAGTTTTCTTTCTTTCTTTTTTTTTTTTTTGTGGCATCTTTATCTGGTTTTGGTATCAAGGTGATGGTGGCCTCATAGAATGAGTTTGGGAGTTTTCTTTCCTCTGCAATTTTCTGGAAGAGTTTGAGCAAGATACGTTCTCTAAACTTTTGGTAGAATTCACCTATGAAGTCACCTGGTCCTGTAAGTTGCCCTTTTATAATCACACCCACCTCCCACTTGTTCCCTTCCTCCCTCCCTCCCATATCAGTCCCTTCCCCTGCATCCTCCTCCCCCCTGCCCCCAACACATGTCCTTCACCCTACCTCTACCATGGGGCAACCACGAATCTGTCTTCCATTTTTAAAAATGTTTGTCATTTCAAAAATGTTACAAAAAATGGAATCAATAGTATGTACTCTTTTGAGATTAGTTTCTTCCACTCAACATGATTCCCTAAATTCCTTCTAAATGATTGCTTGTATCAACAGTTTATCTCTTTTACTTCTGAGTCATAATCCATGGCATGGCTGTGCTGGAGTCTATATAGCTGTTCCTGTAATGAACATTTGGACTGATTCCATTTCTTGACTCATAGATAAAACTGCTATAGATGTTTGTGTACAGTTTTTTTTTTGGGTGAAAATAAATTCACTTTTCTGGAAAATTTCTACTGGAGTACAATTTCTAGGTCATATGGTAGTTCCATGGTTAGTTTTTAAAGAACCTGACAAAGTGCTTTCTAGAGTGGCTGTACTCTACATTCCCAGTCTCTTATTTTCATATTGTGGTTTGTCTTCTTTACATGAAATTATAATTGGGTTAAATGAACCACAATTTGAGAAGAAGTTTAGAAACTTTGCAGAAACAAAAAAGTAAAGTATGTTCTGTACTAGTTTGGAGAAGAGAAATTTCTGTTTAACTAAATACCCCTATGTAATAAATTCACAAAAGACGCTACGTAATAATACAGAGAGTATAGTTCTTTTGGATTTTCAAAGAAACTTTTGTTAAAATTCTACATGACCCAGCTCTACTTGAAACCACAGCCACAGCCACAGGGAATAAGGGAAAAATATAAAGAATCAAAGGTCTTTTCTATGAGTTGAGCAGCCCATTTTATGCCTATATTCTTGTGTACTTACAGCTGCTTATAGACCATCCCATCCAGATTTGCGAGATGTTCTCCTTGAGGTTGTTCACTTTCCCAGACCTGCTTTGATGTCCTAGAACTACTAATGTAGACAGGATGAGCTGGGCTATAAAAGGATGTGAGGATACTGAAAAAGAAAGTATCACACCTCCATCATGCATGCCATCAGAGGGAGTGTTTGGAATGAGAGATAAATTTTGATCATTGTTTTCATCCTGGGAACAATGAGCTCATAGTATAAATTATAGTATTTATAGTTATGGCTGCCATCTTTGAGTGTCTACTATGTTGCAGAAGCTGTGCTAGATAAATTATATTCATTGTAAGCTGTCTTCAAAATAAACTTGCAAAGAAAACATTCTTTTATCTCTAATTTATAAATGAGGGATCTTACATTATTAGAAGTTACTACATGAATTTATTAGTCTTGTCCATGAAAGTGATCTGAAAAATGTTATTAATATCCATGCTGCCATCATTCTAATGGACCCTCAATTCCCATTTTCACCAACTGTTAGTGACTTCTCCATTCATTATGAAATATTACAGACTGTGGGGGACAGGGGAAGAGTTGTCGGGCTAGATGGTAGAGGTAGAGTGGCTTAAGATACATGAATATAATAATCATAGTTACAGTAATAATATTTTTATTTTGCTATTGTTTGTTGAGATTCTACCATATGTTAAGTTCTTTGTTTAAGACGTGTAAGATCTTAACACCAAACAGCAACCTAGTAGGGTGTATGTTTTTCTTGTGGCTCCTGAAGCAGCCACACAAATAGATGAGGAAACAGCCTTGAGGCGGTGAAGTAATTTTCTATTCAGTCATACTGCTGGAGAGGAACCATGCTAGAATTTAAATAATGACCTACTGAAAGGAAATCAATCCTGAGTATTCACTGGAAGATTTGATGCTGACACTGAAGCTCCAATACTTTGGCCACCTGATGGGAAGAGCCAACTCAGTGGAAAAGACCCTAATGCTGGGAAAGATTGAAGGCAAAAGGAGAAGGGAGTGGCTGAGGATGAGATGATTAGGTAGCACCACTGACTCAATGGACATGAATCTGAGCAAACTCTGGGAGACAGTAAAGGACAGGGGAGCCTGGCGTGCTGCAGTTCATAGGGTGGCAAAGAGTTGGACACAGCTTAGTGAGTGAACAACAACTGACTCGAAAGCCCTTGCTCTGTTTGTTTGTCTGAGTATCTATATCAATGTGAACACACACACACACGCCACACTTGTGTGTATGGTTGCCAATTATTAGAGACATTGGAGACACTTGGTTTTGAAACGTGCAAAAGCTTACAAGCATGATATACTGAAAATTAATGTATCAGTAAATATAAAAGATTATATTATTACATTTTATTTTTTTAAGTTTATTTAGGAATATACAACTTTTCTTCATGGTGCTAAGATGAACATTTCACTTTAACATCTTCCTGGAACAATAGACATAAAGTGATTTTGAGAGTTTTTATGACTCTTGAGCTTCAAGTCAAAGCTTGTGTAATTGTCAACAATTAATAGAATATTCAGAAATAAGATCAATATAGTGTTATGGTCACTGACATGGTTTGTTCATACTGATTGGCTCTCCAGTCTCAAGCATTCACCTTTATATTTAATGCTTAAGTTTCTTTGTGAGTGGAAATGGAAAACTTGTTTACTTGTGATGGATTGTAGATAATTTCCAACCAAGCAGGAGTTCCATGCTCTCTTCCTTTTTAAATAATAAACACTTACTAGATATTTGTTGAGTAATGAATGGATGATTACATCTTTCTCTTCCATGCTATTGACCTTTTTTATATTAATTGTTCTTTACATTTCCACCATCTCTGATATCTCCTAAGAATATATGATTATAAAGGTGACTCTCTGTGTTGTGACTGAGCATACTGCTTACTTCATTGTGACAACATTTAGTGAGTGTTACCTCTTGGTCAGGAACTCTGCTGGGTGCTTAGGGCAAGGAAATGGCTCTGACATCACCTGGCCTTCAAGGGACTCCCCATCTGGTAGAGGACACAGAGCAGAATGATAAGGGTATCTGTGTGAGAAATGGGCAAAACCTCTTGGAACAGATGAATAGCTGTCAGAGTAGATGAGCAAAGATGGCTATCTGCAAGGGATGATATATGAACTGGATTTTGAAGGATATGTTTTCTTTTTGGATAAACAAGCAAGAACTTTATCCTAAATAGAAAATGTTTTTGTTCCTTCACTTTGTTCTGGAACTTATTAAAAATGTTATGTTGGTTTTGAGTCTGTGGGCTCAGAATCAGAAGCTAGGATTTGATGTATTAGCAGTTTCACTTTCACGGTATGCCAAGGTAAAGATTGCTTGGTACAAGTACTTCCTTTTGTAAATAATAACTACCCCAACTTTTTTCTAGATCCCTGATGAATGAAAGCAGAGTGAAAATCTTTATGGCATATACAAATAAATCTGTCTTTAAAACTATTTAAAATCAGGAGATTAAATGCAAACCTTCTCAATTCAAATCACTTTTTTAAAAAAATTGTAAGTGAAGTGTGTATCCAAATGCACAAATTTAAGGAATTGAGGGACACAGTATGTCAAGAAGTTGAGAAAAGATCCTCTCCCCATCAACTCTAAAGATTGCTATATCCTTAATAAATACAATTCATGTGTCCAGACTGATGGTAGAAGTCATTTGCTGAAATGCTGAATTGAGACAAATTCTGAGTCAATGTCAACATTCACTGGGGAAAAATGATCAGTTCTCAGGGTATGTGTATGCATATATAAGGCTAATCATGTGTTGCATTTCTACATCTCTCAATCAGGAAAATGATGGGCCTCCAAAATGACCTGAGAAGCTAGCTCACCTCATACTTAAATAATTTTGAGCACCCCCCCAGACACCCATGAGGAATCAACATTGCATTTTCAGCAAATTAACGAGGGATGATTTTCTAGTGTTCTTCCTTGTTAGAATATCAATCAATATGTTAGGTTGACATTTACTATGATTTTACATAAAATAATGGTGTTGGCTAGAGAGTGATTACATGCAATGTTTAATAAGCACTTATTTTTACCTGGCTCTCTGCTTTCCATCCTTTATATTAAATAATAGGACAACAATTTAATTTTGTGATATATCCATGGAAATAACCACTATAGCTTGGCACTTATAGCTTAACAATGCCCAGTAGATACCTCTATACAACAGAGAAGGCTCTCAACAAATACATGTCAAATGAAAGAATAAGTCCCAGAGTCGCACGGGAAGGGGAGTAAGAAAGAGGCTAAACATGGGGAAAAATTAAGACAAAATTCGAGTTGAATTTTTCTGGCATACATGAAGTATGTGATGGCAAAGGGTCCTTCACTGTTTTATTGCCACATCTTAGGGAAGGGCTGTGTAATTCATTTGATGCTTCCCTTCCTGTGACTTATGCTGTCATCCCAGATTCATGGTAATGTAGGTTTACAGCACTCCAAATCGACATATATTCTTTCTCCACTGGGTTTTCAATTCCTCTCTACTTCTGCTGTTTTTCCAGGGGAAGGGGCTAATCCCCAAAATGTCCCCCTAGGGTAATGTTATAGGTGGCATTGTCCCAGGTAAACAGTGCCAGCAATGCAGTCATTCCAGTGTGCATTGCACAGTGAATTTGTGTATAGCTTCTAGCTCGTGGATAAAAGAAAGTTTGGCGTGCTTACCTAGGCCAAATCTTTGTGAAGCAAATAGGACTTTTTTCATCCTTCTTATACCCTATTCTAAGCAGAAAAAACAATATTTTATTGATTATAGATAAATAACATTTAGTGAGTGCTTGCTCTGTTGCTGGATACCATGGAACCCCTTTGTAGACATAATGCAGTTGATTCTTTCCAAACCACATCAGGGAGCACCTATTATTGTCTCCAGTTTTCTACTGGAAAAACTGAGTCTTAAGGAGCAAAACTAATTAGTCTAAGATTGCACAGCATGTAAGTGTCAAAGCCTAGTCAAATCAAAGAATGTCAGATACCTGTGTTTGTACCCTAATCACCGTACAGTGTGGCCTCTTGAATGAAAACTGTGGTTGACATCTTTCCACTTGCTTGGCTGATTTAATAGTCATTCCTAGAAGCTAGCAGCATAGAGAGTTGTGTCAAACCTATAGAGCAAACATCAGGAATGTAGTTTATAACTTGAACAAAATGTCCACATGTCAAGGAGAGTGCCAGAGAAATAAGAGACTGGTTTATTTCCCTCCATTTTCCAATCTTTTATTCTGGTCTTAAAATTGCTTGGTTATAACTAATAAATGTTATTGGGTGAATAAATGTTCATCCAATATACCATTTTTGACATAAATAATGTAATATCCAAACAATGCAGGAACTGCCTTAAATAAAACATGTGAAGCCTGGGTCTTTCTTGTAATAATTTGAAAAATATCAATAATGCTGTCAGTTTAACAGCAGAACAAGCTATCTGCTCTTTTCATCTTCCTGGTTATGTTAGAAAAGGAAAAATGCACCCCTTCACCACATTAAAAATTGTACTTCCCACCACCACTGTCTGAAGAGTTTGTTTTAGGAGCCCAACATTTAATTTTAGAAATGAGCAAGCAAATATCTATGTCATGTTTCTAAAACTTTGAGGAAAGTGATCTGGTTTAATGAGCAAGAATACTGACTTTAGGATCACATTACTTGAATTTGAATCTTGGCTGAGAAACTTTGAATATCACACTTACTTTCTCTGAACCTCTGTTTTCCTGTGTATAATAAAGTAGAGATAATTATATCTACCTAAGAGAGTTGCTGTGAAGATTAAATGAGATAATTCATGGGTATCAGTTTATTAACCAACTTAAATTTCAGGGAGGTAAAAACAGGAAAAAGCATCATTTATTTTTCCCTCCAAACACAATTTTCAGTTCCTTGTTCCATAAGGTCATCTAGTTGGAACCATGGCTATAAGTAACATTGAGTGTTAAGAATAATTTCTTCCTGGTAATTATCTTAGTTTGGGTTACCCCCTACAAAAGGACTATAAGACAAGAATTTGGGTGCAATTAGCCTACTGGGCTTCCCTGGTGGCTCAGAGGGTAAAGAATCTGTCTGCAATGCAGGAGATCTGGGTTCGATCCCTGGGTTGGCAAGAGCCCCTGGAGAAGGGAATGGCTACCCACCCCAGTGTTCTTGCCAGGAGAATTCCATGGACAAGAGGGGCCAGGTGAACTACAGTCCATGGGGTTACAAAGAGTCAGACACGACTGAATCACTAACACACATCCTGTCTGGGAGGTGGTTCAAAGTAGCATAAGTGAAGAAATGGGGAGAGAGGAAAGAAAGAATTGTTAGTAAAAGCGTTGTATGAGCAGGTCACTACTCTGAGTAACTAGGGCTCAATGTCTCTGAAATTCCACATGCAACAGACCTTAGAACATTGTCTTTAGAGAAAGGTGAACATAATAGATGCTTCTGATTCCTGAACTGTATCCCTTTACTGACCTGGTGTACATGGCCTCTAGTTACTGTGAACTTTGGGTTTCTCACAGCCTCTCCTCCCTACCCCTTCTCTGGAGTGTTGTCCTTGCCTAAGGACCTTTCTGTCCCAGCTGCCAGTAGCACTGACTGACGTGTATGGGGGCACAGAAGCCAGCCTTTTACCTCCAGGGAAACATTTCTGCTGCTTGGTTGATGGCACAGAGCCCTCTTCACCATGCACAGGCCAAGGCTAGAATGACTGTGGCTACACCTAACTTGATTCTTTCCCCTTACTTTTTGTGTTTCCTTCCTTCCCTTACTAGTGTCTCCTGATACATCTACAGTGCTTAATCTCACACACTTAAAATCCCTGTCTCAATCTCTGCTTCTAGGGAACTTGATCTAAGACAGGGACATTGGAGGCAATTATTCAACATTGCTCATCTCCTGTTGGTTGAGGGTTTGGTAATGTTCACTATCTGCTGCCTCTTCTCCCCATTTGTTGAGGCTGTTTCCAGCCAGCATTCCCTTCCAGTTTCAGAAAACTTTAACAGGAAATGATGTCAGCTTCTTGTTTCACAAATGCTCCCAAACTTAGGGGACACATGTGAAACTCTTTCCTGAGTCTTGTCACTGAGCTCTGTATAGAGAGGGATGGGGAGAGTAGTGGGGAATGCTGACTTTTTTGTAGACCTGAAAGCTATCTGCTAGGGAATGAGACTATATGGATGTGAGAGTTGGATTATAAAGAAAGCTGAGTGCCAAAGATTTGGTGCTTTTGAAATGTGGTATTGGAGAAGACTCTTGAGAGTCCCTTGGACTGCAAGAAGATACAATCAATCCATCCTAAAGGAGATCAGTCCTGAATATTCATTGGAAGGACTGATTTTGAAGCCGAAACTCCAATACTTTGGCCACCTGATGCGAAGAGCTGGCTCATTTGAAGAGACCCTGATGCTGGGAAAGATTGAAGGTGGGAGGAGAAGGGGATGCCAGAGGATGAGACGGTTGGATGGCATCACTGACTCGATGTACATGAGTTTGAGTAAACTTCAGGAGTTAGTGATGGACAGGGAGACCTGACGTGCTGTGGTTCATGGGGTCACAAAGAGTCTGACATGACTGAGTGACTGAACTGAACTGACTGAGGGAATGAGACACTAATCTCCTTATCTTATATTCAGTCCCCAATCTCTTACTGGAAACTTCTTCACCTGGCTTGTGGAATGGCTACTGGGTCAACAACCATCCTGACTTAACCAGTCTGTCCTAACTCTAGTCTTCTGCTTATACAGTCTGAATCAGTGATGGGTGTGAGGGTCAAAAGACCAGTTTGGCCATCTTTTTTGAATAAGGGGTTGTCTATTGCCTCTTTGGGACTTAGTTAATTTCTAGAAGTCACAGAAAACATTCTGCTTAATAATTTGTATATACATATTTAAATTAATACTTAAATGCTCATTAAGTGGTAGTTGTTAATTAAATTAAAAAATTAGTTTCTAACATCTTTGACAAGCCAGCACATTTTACTGCTTGTTTTAATGATGTGACTCAGCACATTTGATGTAAAGATCGCAGGGTCTACGAATTAGGGCACCTGGGTCAGCGTGGATTCAGTCTGTGACCTTTTCCAAACCATTTCACCTTCCAAAGGCTTTGACTTCACAGCTGTCAAATAGGATTATCAAAGCTGCTTTACATATTTCACAGGGTTGTTATAAGCCTGAAATGAAGGGAAACATGCAGGAGCACATTTGAGAGTGTAAAATACTGTCAGGCAATGATTAATAAAGTCACCCACTTTTATAGGAATTTACCCAAAGGCATTTTCCCCTTCTCTTCAGATACACCAATCTGACAAGCTGCTGTGGCTGAGACCTGACTCATTTGCAGCAAACAGATGCCATGTTAAATGATGACAAAGTGATAAACATATGTAAATATTTCATATGGAAGTGAAATCAATATGGACACATGCAAAAGACACAGTTCCAAGACTGGGAATGCCAGGCTATGCATAGTCACAGCAGAAAAAGACACAGTGTCGGAGTGGATCATCAGCTAAAATCAAGCCCAGTGTTGTTATTTAAAATCTTACCAGAAACTATTAATAGGCACGGACTGTGCATAATTTTGCCATTTGTTTCAGACTTCATGATGTAGCATGCTGTTAATCGGGCAAGTGTATCATATAGAGGAAAACAGGCTGGGTTCTAATCCCTGCTCCTGGTGAGTCTGAATTCACCACCTGCTTTTCTAGGTTTTTTGCTCGTTCAAGGTGGCATTGTTACGTATATCTGTTCACATCAGTTACAGATATTATGCCTTTCTGTGTGTAAAAGTGTTTTGAAAATCCATAGTTTTATTATAGGGGTAGAGGATGATATTAAACAAGTGAAAAAAATAGATGGAAAAAATCCAGAAGAAAGTGAATAAATAGCTGGATAGGAGGAAGCTGGAAGGTATCCAATTCTATCACATCACTGTGGGTTGCCCAAAAGAACAAGTGTCTCTAAATTTCGTAGTGAGAAAGGGGAGGAGGGAGAGAAGGTGAGAGAGGTCGAATGGGCTCAGTGAGATAAAATCAAAGACTAGAGAGTCCCAGTGTTGGACTAGAGAACCTAGAGAGCTGTGCAAGCTGCAGATATGAAGGCAAGCTTTGTGTGGTATGGACACTCACTTGTCCAGTGCCAGAGAGTTTTTGTAGGATCTCACAAGTGTAGCCCTTTGAAATGGACCATGGTCAACACATGAAATCAGGCTTTAAACAAAAACCAAGTCAAATAACTTCTGAAAAAGCAGAGTTCTTTGTTATGAAAAAATTTAACTGAAATGTTTACAAAGTGGACAGAATAGAATATCAGTCCTCTTACACACCCTTCACCCAACTTCAATATTATCACCATTCTGGAAAGACAAATTCCTTTAGGGAACATAGTATTTAAACATTTTCATTTGGAAGTAATTTCATATAAGAAAAGAATAGAATAATATACAGTAATATAATAAAAATAGAATAATTTTAAGTAAGAATAAGAATAGTGTGAAGAATATGCAGGAATCCTTTATCCAGATTCACTTACTGTTAATATTTTATTCTTTCTTGTTTGTCATTGGCACAAGTACGTACGCATTTTTCTCCTTCTCTGTAACATTTTCTTTTTCTGAACAACTTGAGGATAATTTATACAAACTATGGAAATTTACCCTCAAATGTTTCACCATGTATTTCCTAAGAATAAAGACACAGTCATATATAACCATAATATAGTTACCAATCTCATAAATTTATATTGATAGAATTTTATTATGTTCCAAGTATATCAGTTGACCAAGACATGTCTTTTATAGCATTTCTCTTCCTCCATTATAGTATCTAGAGTAGAGTCAGGTGTAGCATTTACATTTTCACCTTTTTCTGCCTCCTATAGTATGGAACATTCCTCCAGTCTTTGCTATTTATGATGCTGACAATTTTAAAAACCTCAGTTCTCCTTTGTATGCATTTGTTTTCATAGAATTCTCCTCATTTGGACTTTGTCTAATGCTTCCTCATTATTGTATTCAGTTATGTATTCTTGACCAGAATACTGCATAGATGATGACAGTGTGTCCTTCTCAGATGTCGTATTTGGAAGTAGAACACTCATCTAACCCTATTTGGGGGGTGTTTATTTTGAACACTTAGTCAGGCTATTGCCTGATTTCTCCACTGAATAGTCAATATATATTTTTTTTCCCCTGCAACAAGGAAACAACCTGTGGAGAGACACTTTGAAAGCATACACAGATTCTGCTCCTCATCAAGCTTCCCTCCTAGGGTTTAGCGTCTTTGGAGGAGGGCATGACAATCCACTCCAGTATTCTTGCCTGGAGAATCCCCATGGACAGAGGAGCCTGGCGGGCTACAGTCCATGAAGTGGGAAAGAGTCTGACAAGACTGAGTGACTAAGCACAGCATAGCACATAAATCTTGCCTGCTCCAGTTTTTACTACTATTATTGCAAAACTCTGATTTTCTATCCCAGTACACTTTCCACATTTATTAGATATTACATGGCATTCTATTGTAAGCAAGAACCTTCCCTTTCTTTCTATTTATTACCAATAAAGAATAATGGTTTGCTTTTTTCCTTCCAAATGGCTTTTGGTATATTACTACATAGTGTTAAATTATTTGGCACTGAAATTGTCCCATATTGACAGTGGGAGTATTTTTAAGGGGCTTCTGTGTCTGGGACATGTCCCCAAAATAAGTTTGAACACTTACTTTATGACATAGTAAGGTGTTCCAAAGTCTTGTACCTATTCACCCAAGCCCTGGCATTGGCATAGCTCTAAGGATCCCAGGTTGATTTTAGGGGTGAATGGTATTAAATCCTAGCTCTTGATACTGAGTGTGCTCATTGCACCTGGAGTGTGGCATTTTGGCCCCTTCAGTGCATAAAGCTTGAAACCGTATGCATGCATAAACACATTTACATACATACACTTGCATACATATATTCTTAAACCTATGCATTTATATATACATATGCACATACATATGCATATCTCAAAATAAGAATTCACATCAATATCCCGTTTCTAAACCATCCCTACAGGGTTCTTTCTTGTCTTTTCCCATTTTATGTTTTTATGTTCCCTCTTGACTGAGAAAACTGGCTCCCAAATTTATTTACTTGCTCCATCTTACAACACATCTGAAATAGTTCCACAATTCCTTTGCTCATTCCATTACAAAAACCAAGCCATATTAAAAATAGTTCAAGATTTGTTTGCAATTCTTACCCTCATCTCATTCTGCCACAAACTGAGGGTGTATAGTTAATTACATGGATTAATTCCTTCTTTTCTCTTTCCCTCCTTCTTTTTCCCCCTTCCTGTCTCTCCTGTCCCACTTAAGGGTAGTTATGGCATTTGTTTGGAAAACAATTGAATTTTTGTTGTTTAGTTGACTTCCTGTTTTAGTGCTCTTTCCCTTCTGTATATATGCATATGTGTACACCATATATATATTTGTATATATATTGGTGCTTCCCATGTGGCACTAGTGTTAAAAAAAAACAAAACAAAACCCGACTACTGATGCAGGAGACATAAGAGATGCAGCTTCAATCTCTGGGTTGGGAAGATCCCCGGAGGAGGAAATGCAACCCTCTCCAGTATTCTTGCCTGGAAAATTCCATGGACAGAGGAGACTGGCAGGCTACGGTCCATGAGGTCCAAAAGAGTGGGACACCACTGAAGCGACTTAGCATGCACAAACACATATATTAATATATAGGAGATTAAAGCCTTCAGAAAGTCTAACTACATGCAAAAAAGAATATTCAGAGATATCACTTTTTTCTTCTCCACTCCTTTCCCACCCCAACATGACAATATATTAGAATAAAAGTATTCACATTAAACCTAATTATATGGTTGTCTTTAGGGGAACAAAAAGGAAATGAGTTAGAGGTGAATTGATCAGTCAGTTGATCAAAGTGGGAACCTTGCACTATGGGGCAGTGAAGATGATATACATAAACTGAGAGACACTACGGACTGTACTGTCAAGTACTTAAGGTTAAACATTTTCCCCCCTAAGCTCCCATAAACATGCAACAGCATTTCCCAATGTATGTCCTACAAAACACTAGTCTCATAAGATAGCTCTGAGAGGAAAAAAGTTGTTCCTGATCAAATAAGAATGGGTAATAGTATATATTTGATCCCCTTCCTGGAAGTCTTTCTGTTAAGAAACTAAGTGTGTTTCTATAGTTTTTTGTTTTTTTTAACTCAGAGAAAGAGAGAGTAGAAAAGTAGTTACCAGGGCCTGGGGATGGGGAAAATAAGGAGAGGCTGATCAAAGGGTACTGTTTTCAACTCTAAGATGAATAAGGTCTGAGGGTCAAATGTATTATGTGGTGATGGTTGGATGGCATCAGCGACTCAATAGACATGAGTCTGAGCAAGTTCTGGGAGATGGTAAAGGACAAGGAAGCCTGGCGAGCTGCAGTCCTTGAGGTCGCAAAGAGCTGGACACGACTGAGCTGGACACGACTGAGTGACTGAACAACAAAAGTAGTTGATAACACTGTATTTGTACAATTGAAATTTACTAAGAGAGTGTAACTTAAATGTTTCCACCTCCCTCCATCAAAAAGAGAAAATAGATAAATAAGTGAAGTGATGGATGTGTTAATTAACTACCTGGAAAGAGTCCTTTTGGTATGCATCAAGTCAACGTGACGTACACTGTAAATATCTTGCAATTTTATGTGTTAATTATACCTCAGTAAAACTGAAGTACAAAAAATAATAATAATAATAAGCTCAGTATGCCCCTTACTTGACATGGACATCTTTAAACAAACATTTTCTTATCTTTTAGAAATAATCTTTAAAGAGACAAATTTTGGAAAATTTAGGTCCATGTACTCAGTGAACACTTACTGAAATCTTATTCTATGCTGGGTGCTGTTTTTGGTGCTATGGGTGGACAGCCAACAAAACAAATGAAGTAACTGTCCTGGTGGAATTTATAGTTCGGAAGGTTTGTAGGGTAAGTGGAGGCAGGCAGAGATATCATACAGTATCCACTAGCATAGCCATTCAGGAAAGATGAATACAGGCTGCCAATCCCCTTTCCTACTTTGGGAATACTTCAAAATGCTGACCCAAAAGGAAAAAATAAATAAATAAATAAAGTGGAATAAATGTTGCAACCAGCTTGGATGCTAAGCATCAGTTCCAGAAAGAATATATCAAGAGCACTTCTTCATCCTTCTACTTCATCTGCACACATCTGAGCACAAGCCAAAAGTGTTAAGAGTATAAAATCACACACACACACAAAAAAAACACAAGGGAAAAATTTTTGAGTTTTTAATCACATTCCCATGTTGATAAAATATTTATGAGCTTTCTTTCAATTAATTAGAATAAACTATGTAACATTGCAGGAAACAAATTGAAAATTTAATAAAGTAAGTTCACTTCTAATTCCTTTGAAAGAAAGAAGCTAATTATATTTAGTTCTGCAATTATAAGTTTAATTAAAATGTAATGCAAAATATTCCATAAACTGAAAACAGTGCTGAGTAATAAAATTGGGCCTTTAATACAATTTGCTCTTTAGATGAAAATTTATAATTTAAAATGAGGTCTTTAGTGTATCATTCTCCAAAAATTTCATCCTTTCAGTCTAGATATAATTTAACAACCTTTCTATAAAGACTAATTAATGTTTATTTACTGTTTTAAACCTGTTTCCTTCTGTCTATTGCATGCTGAAAATCTCCCTTTCATTGGTTTTAGCCATTTTCCTTTTAGACTTGGTTTAAAGAGACACTCGTATTTCCCTCTTGCACATCATAATTTACAGCACATCCCTTCTGAGTTGGAACATGGCTTGAAACTTTCAGTGACTCAAAACTTGAAAGCTCAGATGCCCTTAGAAGTATGTTCACATATCAGTCGCCTTCACCTGGCTGACACGGAGATGATATGATTGCTCCAGGCAGACATGCAGGTAAAAGGAAATTTAGATCCTCTAAAATGAAATTAGGAAGATGATGAAATGACCTTTTGGTGATGTTTTTAATAATCATTTGCTCTCATACACTTATCAGAGGAATAGAGTAGACTAATAGTTTGCCCAGCTGTTAGGCTTAAATTCCAAAGTCAACTGAAATTTGGGGCCATTTGCTGTGATGTTGAAGTAATATCCATATCTAAAGGCCTTTCTGACTGTTCTTTAATTTGAAAGGGGCTCTGCTTTTACCCAAATCACAGAGGTTTGTGGAAGGGAAATGACACAGTGAAAAACTCACTTTTTCAACTCTTTATTCTTCAGCATTCAAGGATTCACTTGGTTTCATCTGAGTCGGTTTAAAATGACTAAAAATTATTTATTGAATGCACACTGTATAAAATAAGTTATACTTTCTGTGCAAAGATATCTCCTTGAGGAGTTGTTGAAAACTGAATTTCTGTACCACTGCTCCTGCCCTCACATTCAGACCCACAATGTTTGGTGTGGATCCCAGTGATCTTATTCCGTTAGTTAGAGAAAGGTACTGAATGTTTATAGGCTTCTAGAGTTGAGTAATATAGTCCTAGAACTTATATCTCTGGAGGACAATGTTCATTGAATCAGTGGTTTGTTCTGCTTTCTATTGGAGCAGAACTGACCTTGCCTCTGCAGGAGTCAAGAAGGTTGAAGAAAGAAAGGAATAAGTAGGGAGAGTGGATTGTTAGCTCTTTGAACATGGGGAATGAAGGTCCTATTGACTGTGAATTGGGTAACTTGCAGGGTGATTACTTCTATTACAAGGTAATCAAGAAAAGATATGCTTGGGGACTGTTAGCACGCAGGGTAGTGATGGATTCAGAATTAGTTTCCAGCTTGGTGCTTTGCTTTAGGGCCCACAACCTTGAGAGCCCATTCCTAGAACACTCAAGAGAGAATATTTCTAGAACATTCTGAGAACATTCTCTTAGCTTTTCAAACCTCCTTATCTTTCCAAAAGGAATTGGTGGCTTCAGGAAGGGACTTTATATGCTTCATCTTGGTCTCTTTCATGTGTCTGCGTATAACTGCGGGTCTGCATGTACCGGATACTCTAGTTATTACTGCCTAATTATAATTGATAAAACTATTTGAAAAAAATGCTTGGAAAGGTTTTGCTCATTCTAATAGGTCAAACCACAAAAGGAACACATTTAGAAAAATCTCATCATCTCTCCTACTCTTGTTCCACCAATATCCTTAATATAATGAATGTGAGCATCTTCATTATCTTCTGCTGTAGGTATGTTTCAATGTCGTTTTTTTCTTTTTTACCAAATAGTGTATGAAACACAATAATCTGCATCTTCTTTTCAAGTTTTGTAAAAGCATGCACTTCCCTGTGGGGTCTGCCTGCTCTTATAGAACATGGATATACCTGGTGAGGGCATCACAATAAAGAATAGGGCTGTGGCACATGAATGAAACTTAAGGATATTATGCTAAGTGAAATATGTCAGTCATAAAAAGACAAATACTACATGATTCCATTTAGGTGAGGCATCTAAAAGAGTCAAATTCATAGCTCAGAAGGTAGATTGGTGGTTGCTATGGTTTGGGAGCAGAAAAAGATAGGAGGTGTTCTTTGGTGGGTAAAGAGTCTCAGTCATGCAGAATGGGAGAAGGCAATGGCACCCCACTCCAGTACTTTTGCCTGGAAAATCCCATGGACGGAGGAGCCTGGTAGGCTGCAGTCCATGGGGTCGCGAAGACTCAGACACAACCGAGTGACTTCACTTTCAATTTTCACTTTCATGCACTGGAGAAGGAAATGGCAACCCACTCCAGTGTTCTTGCCTGGAGAATCCCAGGGACATGGGAGCCTGGTGGGCTGCCGTCTATGGGGTCGCACAGAGTTGGACACGATTGACGTGACTTAGCAGCAGCAGCATGCAGAATGGGAGAATGTTCTGGGGCTCTGTTATACAACAATGCCAACACTTGACAATATTATAGTGTATACTTGGAAATTGTTGGGTGGGTAAATTTTATGTGTTTTATTGCCACAATTTTAAAAAAATAATGTATTGTTCAAATATTCCCTTGTCAATAAAAACTACATCATTCCCTGAAAAAAAAGAGAGAATAAGTCTGTGGCCTTTACAGCTCTAGTTTCTGAGCAAGAAGCCTTCAACTCAGGGGTTCTGGGAGGGTGTGGCAGGGAGAGTGTTTTTGCCCTCAAGAGGCATTTGACAATGCCTGGAGGCATTTTCAATTGTTGCACCTGTAGGGGGTGCTTCTGGCATCTAGCTAGTAAAGACCACGGGTCCTGTGAAATAGCCTACAATGCACAGGACCACAACCTCCCTGCAAGCAAAGAATTACCCCGCCATAATATCAGTAGTGTCAGGATTGAGAAAGTCCAGCATAGAGGAACTTTAAGGAACAGAAGGAAGAATCTGTTCTCATGCTTGTGAGAAATTCTGCCTGGGAAGGCTATATGGTCACATGGATTTTTTGTGCAATGTTTTTCCATTTATAATGTACTTTCCTATTATTATGGACTATAGATTTGTGTCCTCCCCAAAATTCATATGCTGAAATCTCAACATCCAGTGTGATGGTATTAGGAGGTAGGGCTTTGGGGAAATAATTAGGTCATAAGATGGAGCCCCCATGAATCAGATTTGTGCTTTTATAAAAGGGACTCCAGAGAGCTTTCTCCCCCACCCTTTTTCTGCCACGTGAGGGTAGAAGAAGTCCTCTTGGGAAGAGGCCCTCAACAAAATCCGACCAGGTGGATATCCTGATCCTGGACTTGCAGCCTCCAGAACTGTAGGAAATAAAATTCTGTTGTTCAAGTCACGCAGTCCACGGTACTTTGCAACCTGAACTAAGACACTTATTTCACCCGAGTGTGGTGTTTATTAATTTTGTCCAAGTGACCGCTTTAAGCCTCAGATTCCTCGTAGGTTTAGTGGACCTAATGCCAGTCTCTACCTCACAGAACTATTGTAGGAATTCAAGGAGATGGGACAACTGAAAGCACAGAGCTCCGTGATGGGTCTGAGAAGTGCTTCATATGATTATGCGGTTACTATTGTTTGGCATTCAGGGTTTCACTGAATAAACAGAAATTATGTATTCCACTATAAAGTGACTGAATTTTGGGAATTAGAGGTGTGTGCAATTTTTGGAAAGTGTGAGGGAGGAAAGGTCAGGAAAGACACTTCTAATCATCTCAGCCTGCAGCCCTAACAGGCTGGTTGGCGTGAACAATCCCTGAAAGCTGCTGTTACTTTCAATAGCTCCAGGAAGCGATTAGCTCAGTCTGCACGACCTAGGGTAAAGAGCCCAGAAAACGTTGCCCACTGCCTCACATACCTACAGCACTGAAGCAGGGGATGTGTGGGGTGCACCCAGAAACTCTTGCAGATCTCCCAGATTTTGCAGTACCTCTTCACAGTAGTAATCACCTGCTTTCAGCTTCTGTTCACCACTACTTGTACCATTGATTCTCCCTGGCAGAATCCAACCTGGAGATGCTTTGAGAAAAAGATGGTGGGAATTATTCTAGCACTTTCTGTGCAATGTAGAGGGCACCCCACAAGGGAATGACAGTGATGTCAAGGTGACAACAGACAATTGGCATACTTTGTCATTACTCTTATCTCTGTAGTTCTTCAAGGCAGATTTTATTCTCACTTTTTAAATGAGAAAAATTGCTGCTCGGAGAGGGAACATAATTCTTCTTAAAGTCTAATTTGTGCTCAGACCTGAATTCTAAATTTAATACTCCCCTCCAACCCCACCATCCCCTAGAAGTAGTCCAGAAAAAACTAGCTACCATTTTGGAGTCATTAATGAGAACAAAAGATTTACTTTTCCTTTATCTTTCTGTCATAGGTCTATCTTTATTATTCACTTGGGTTAAAATACTGAATTACTCTTTCAAAGTAACAGTAAAGTAATAGGGGTAGATATAAAGGCTTTTTGATTATTAACACCCTAAACAAGATATCTTTTACATCAAATTAGGATATTATGTCAAGGAAATCCTATTGACCCTTTGACTGATTTACTTGAGGAGCAATGTCATAGAGAAAGTGGACTTTTGAATTTGCCTCAGGTTTTCTAAAACATAATTTTATGTATTTATTTATATTTATTTTTGACTATGCTGTGTCTTTGTTGCTGCATGAGCTTTCTTTAGTTGTGGTGAGCAGGGCCTGCTCTCTGGTTGTATTGCATAGTGCTTTCATTAGAGTGGCTTCTCGTTGCAGAACACAGGCTTAAAGGCCCATGGGCTGCAGTACTTGTGGCTTCCAGGGTTTAGAGCACTGGCTCAGTAGTCATGGTGCAGGGACTTATTTGCTCCGTGGCATGTGGGATCCTCAGGGATCAGGGATTGAATCCACGTCTCCTGCGTCGGCAAGCAAATACGTTACCACTTGAGCCACTAGGGAAGCTGCTGTGGGACTTTAAATGTTACTTTAGGCAATTTAGCTTCCCCTGAGTTTTGATTTTCTCATAAATAGGAGATGACATCATATACCTCAGAGTTTGATATAAAGATAAAAACAGGATAATATCAAGACAAGGTAGAGAAAGCACCTTGTTTTATTCCATGCTTGTATGAAAAATGCTCAAGGTGCATCAGTGTGTTAGGTGCTATGTTAAGCATCATGAGCAAAGATGTGGTCCTGGGGTTTACAACCTACTGTGTCTGGGAGAAGGGTGTTATATTCAAGTAAAGAACATAAATAACACAAATACATAAGATGATACAGATTTTCATGATTACCGTGAAGAAATAAATGGGTGATAGGTGAAAGAATGGGGCTGTGCAAAGATATTTTTGATGGGTTTGAAACCGTTTACCTCAGACTGGGACTTGAACCCACGTGGCTGGGACTGGAACCCAGTCAAAACACACGGTACCTGTTTTAGGACCTAATGAAGCTCAGGTTCTTGAAGTCTCATTGCAGAAAGAATTCAGTGAGAGACAAAGTGACATGAGGCTTCCCAGGTGGCGTGACTGGAAAAGAACCTGCCTGCAAATGCAGGAGACGTAAGTGATGGAGCTTCAATCCCTGGGTCAGGAAGATCCCCCAGAGAAGGAAATGGCAAACTACTCCAGTTTTCTTACCTGGAGAATCCCATAGACAGAGGAGTCTGATGCGTTACATTCCATGGGGTCACAAAGAGTCAGACATGACTGAGCAGCTAAGCATGCAAGAACTGGATTTATTCCGATTCAGAGAGAAACACACTCTACACACAGAGTGTGGGTCATCACAGGTCATGAGTGCAGCTGCGAAGTGTGTCATGGTTAGTTTCTATAGGCTGGGCAATTTCATATGCTAGTAAGTGGGAAGATTATTCCAAGTATCTTTGGGAAGGGGTGGAGATTTCCATGAATTAAGCCACCCACTGCCCACTCTCTGGTCTTTTGACAGTGCCTTGGAACTGTCATGGGTGTGTCATTTAGATTGCAACTGAGGATCCCTAAAGTCTAATCAATGTGGACTTGTCTGCCATTTTGGACCCATTTGATTCTAATCTGTTTATGTTGTGTCCTTGAACTCTGGATGAGGTTCCTAACGTTGTACAGGAGGCTGTGATCAAAACCTTGCCCAAGAAAAAGAAATGCAAAAAGGCAAAATGGTCTGAGGAAGCCTTACAAATAGCTGAAAATAGGAGAGAAGCAAAAGGCAAAGGAGGAAAGGAAAGATATATCCATCTGAGTGTAGAGTTCCAGAGAACAGCAAGGAGAGATAAGAAAGCTTTCCTCAGTGACCAATGCAAAGAAATAGAGGAAAACAATAGAATGGGAAAGACTAGAGATGTCTTCAAGAAAATTAGAGATACCGAGGGAACATTTCATGCAAAGATGGGCTCAATAAAAGACAGGAATGGTATGGACCTAACAGGAGAGAAGATATTAAGAAAAGGTGACAAGAATACACAGAAGAACTGTACAAAAAAGATCTTCACGACCCAGATAACCACGATGGTGTGATCACTCTCCTAGAACCAGACATCCTGGAATGTGAAGCCAAGTGGGCCTTAGGAAGCATCACCACGAACAAACCTAGTGGAGGTGATGGAATTCCAGTTGAGCTCTTTCAAATCCTGAAAGAGGATGCTGTGAAAGTGCTGCACTCAATATGCCAGCAAATTTGGAAAACTCAGCAGTGGCCACAGAACTGGAAAGGTCAGTTTTCATTCCAATCCCAAGGAAAGGCAATGCCAAAGAGTGCTCAAACTACCACACAGTTGTACTCATCTCACATGCTAGCAAAGTAATGCTCAAGATTCTCCAAGCTAGCCTTCAATAATAGTACATGAATCAAGAACTTCCAGATGTTCAAGCTGCATTTAGAAAAGGCAGAGGAACCAGAGATTAAATTGCCAACATCCACTGGATCATAGAAAAAAAAAGAGAATTCCAGAAAAACATCTACTTCTGCTTCACTGAACATGCTAAAGCCTTTGACTGTGTGGATCACAACAAACTGTGGAAAATTCTTCAAGAGACAGGAGTACTAGACCACCTGATCTGCCTCCTGAGAAATCTATATGCAGGTCAAAAAGTAATAGTTAGAACTGGACATGGAAACATTGACTGGTTCCAAATTGGGAAAGGATTACTTCAAGGGCACAATACGTACAATAATGTCTGCATATTGTCGTCCTGCTTATTTAACTTATATGCAGAGTACATCATGTGAAATGCTGGGCTAAGTGAAGCAGAAGCTGGAATCAAGATTGCTGGGAGAAATATCAATAACCTCAGATATGCAGATGACACCACCCTTAAGGAAGAAAGTGAAGAGGAACTAAAGAGCCTCTTGATGAAGGTGAAAGAGGAGAGTGAAAAACCTGTCTTAAAACTCAACTGTCAAAAATTTAAGATGATGGTATCCAGTGCCATCACTTCATGGGAAATAGATGGGGAAACAATGGAAACAGTGACAGACTTTATTTTCTTGGGCTCCAAAATAACTGCAGATGGTGACCACAGCCATGAAATTAAAAGACACTTGCTCTTTGGAAGAAATGCTATGACCAACCTAGACAGCATATTAAAAAGCAGAGATGTTACTTTGCCAACAAAAGTCCATCTAGTCAAAGGTATGGTTTTGCCAGTAATCCTGTATGGATGTGAAAGTTGGACCATAAAGAAAGCTGAGCACTGAAGAACTGATGCTTTTGAATTATGGTTTGGTGAAGATTCTTGAGAGTCCCTTGGACTGCAAGGGTATCAAACCAGTGAATCCTAAAGAAAATCAGTGTTGAATATTCATTGGAAGGACTGATGCTGAAGCTGAAGCTCTAATACTTTGGCCACCTGATGCAAAGAACTAACTCATTTGAAAAGACCCTGATGCTGGGAAGGACTGGAGGCAGGAGAAGAAGGGGATGACAAAGGATGAGATGGTTGGATGGCACCCCTGACTTTATGGACATGAGTTTGAGCAAGCTCTGGTAGTTGATGATGGACAAGGAAGCCTGGTGGGCTGTAGTCCATGGGGTCACAAAGAGTCAGACACAACTAGTGAGTGAACTGAACTGGACTATGACATTCTTTCAAAAACTGTACCCTGCCCCTTTCCCTCATGTTACAGGTTAATCCACCATAGGAAAATGAGTATTTGATCTAAGATTTGAAACATAAAATTAATTCTTTCTGCAAATTTTTCTTCAAAAATATGCTATGTTCTAGGCACTACAAATGAAACAGTGAAAAAACTGACAGCCTCTGCCCTCATTCCTAGTGAGGGGAGATAGCTATAAAAAAAAAATTACATAAGTAATTATATACTATCTCAAAGGGCAGTACATTCTATGAAGAAAAATAAAGTAGAAAAGTAAAGTAGGGCACATGTCCTTGCTAAGAAGTCATTGGAGTAGGCCCCAGAGGGAGTCACAGGTGAGCTGTGAGAATATCTTGGGGAAGAGCACTCCAGGCTGTTGGAAAGGCAAATGCAAAGGAGCATTTTCTCCTGAGGCAGGAGTGTGTCCACCAGTTTGAGGAAAGTTTGGAAACCAAGGTGAATGGAGTGGAGTGAGCAGGGAGAGGGTGGTAGAAGAGAAACCCTGAGGAGTAGCAGGGGTCCAGAGCACATGGGGCTTTGGAGTTTATGGTAAAAATGTTGGCTTTTTCTTTCAGTCAGTTGGATGACCCTGCCTGTGTGAAACAAACTGTATTGAGTGTTTCGTCAAAAGTTTTCACTTTCGTCTCAGGTTCAATGAATTTGTTAACAAAATAAGCCACTCATTATATACAAATAAGCAGTGCCAATATTTATTAGAGAATTATCTAGCTTACTTTCCATATGCTAACATTAAAAGAAAAGAGAAATAGAAACAGCAGAGGATTCATCACCAAATTAGGTTTTGACCAACATCCAGACTTAGTTCTAGGAAGTCCCTTGTCACAGCACATCTAGAGCCCCAACTGGGAAAAGGTCCCATGCCACACATCAGCTCTGTGGGTGAGACTTCAAAGATTGCATTTCGGGCTCTGCTTATAATCGGATGCCAATTGATATCATCATCAATCTGTGGGCAAATTGCAGCACCAGTGTCATGTTAATGCTGTTTGTTTTGTCTTACAAAACTAGGAGTGGTTAAGCCTGGGGCTTGGTTGTCCAGGGCCCCTCCAAGGGCTCAAGAATCTCAAGATTTGTCCCCTATCTTATCTATGGTGCTACAAGGCTCGCACTTAGAGCAGGCAGTCACATTCACTCACAATCAGGGCAGTGTCCAGGCAGGTGAGAAGCAAGGTCAGAGGCCTGCTCTGCTTTGTCTCTGAAGCCCAAACAAGACTAGTTAATTTCCCTAACAGGGAGCAGGGATACCCATTGGGATGCTAGAGCAATAATCCAAATGAGACAGGACGGTGGCTGGGGCCAGAATGGTAGTAGTGGTGGTGATGATAAATAGCTGGATTCTAGATGTATTTGGGGACTTCCCAGGTGACTTAGTGGTAAAGAATCTGCCTGTAATGCAGGAGATGCAGGTTTGATCTCTGATCCTGGAAGATCTCCTGGAAAAGAAAATGGCATCCCACTCCACTAGTCTTGCCTGGGAAATCCCATGGACAGAGGATCTTGGTGGGCTACAGTCCATGGGGTCACAAAGAGTCAGACATGACTTAGTGACTAAACAACAACAGATGTATTATGAGAGTGAAGGCCAAAGGAGGGATATACTGAAAGACTTAATGTTAGGTGAACAAGAAGGAAGAGTCATGCGTGTCTCCAAGATATAGGATTA
The DNA here is from genome assembly GCF_033118175.1 of Dama dama. NCBI lineage: Eukaryota > Metazoa > Chordata > Mammalia > Artiodactyla > Cervidae > Dama > Dama dama. The sequence continues at coordinate 38,450,053 of NC_083704.1, read as the reverse complement.
GAGCAGTTTGGGAGATGGAGTTTTCATGTATCAAGATGGGGAAGCAAGTTTCAGGGAAAAAATTATTTCTATTAAGGTCTTATTAAGTTTAAGATGCCTCTGGATATCTATACATGAAAATGGAAATCTGAAGTTTAAGGAAAAGTCAAAGATAGAGATCGGAGTTTGGGAGTTGGAAACATATAGTTGGCATTCAAATCTATGAAACTAAGTGAGATCACTGAGGAAGTGATTGTAGATAGAAAAGAGGTCCTAGGTCTAAGCTCTGGGGCCCTGCTACTTACAAATGGAGTAGATAAAGGGGTCCAACAGAAAGGATCTATTAGCAAGGTAAGTGAAAACCAAGGGAAGAAAGTGCTTCAGGAAGAGAGGTAGTTCAACTGTGTCACATATTGTGAGTAACTCAAGTAAGACGTGAATGGAAAATCCTCTGGATTCAGCAAAGCGAGGTCACTGGGGATTTTGGCATGAGCAGTTTTGACATAGTATTATGGGAATAAACTTGATTGGAATAGGATTAAGTAAGGTTGTGAGAAAAGAAATTAGCTTCTCTTTGAGGATCAAAGAAATAGAAACTCAAGACGGAAGACAGATGTGAGGTCAGAAGAAGGTAAACTGTTACTTAAGAGTCCCTGGAACTTCGAGGTGCAGAAGTGCTTCATAATCACTTGGGAAGTAAGAGATGGTGCTTATTAAAACAGGACAGCTGGGTTTACTTTCAGAGTTTCTGCATCAATAGATCAAGAGAGAGAGAGTGATGGAGGCACACACAAGAACGTGCATTTTTATCATGATCTCAGGTATCGCAGTTGTTGCTGGTCCAGGGAGTTCATTTTCAGTATCACTACTCCTAATCATTGATTTCTTTGTTGACCCTTCTATCTAAAGTTGCTTTCATCCTCCTATCCTTTTCTGCCAGCCTCTCACCATAAGAATCTGCCTTATGTGTCATTCATTATTAAAATTCCCATTGGTATAGTCTTCATAGGAAAATTCTGTCTGCCTTGTTAACCACTGTTCTTCTTGTGTGTAACACAGTGCTTGTCATACAGCTGGAACTCAAGAGGAAAAACATTGGAATGAATGAAGAAATGAATAAATGAATGAATAAATGAAGAATTCCAACAGTGATGAGCATTGTTTTGTACATGTTTTGAGACACCTAGTGCTTCTTTGGAACTGTTTGTAAAGAAAAAAAGTTATATATTGCCAAATGGCAAATCAAAATATTGAGTTAAATTTCAGCCTCTAAGACACTGTGAGGAATCTAAGCAGGCTATTCACACTTCAAAATTCATGGTAACCAGCCCAGAGATACCCAATGTGGCTGTTATGTGGTATTAACAATGTGATCATGTAGCTTTCAAAGAAAATGCTGCTTAAAAGTAATAGATTGTTTTGTTATTAATTATTTACATGTAGGTCACCAAATGTCTCCATTTTAGAGACCTCTTTCTAGTGTAAGAGAAAATTGTTAAACAATGCTTTGGTCTTCATGCACTAATTAGCCTGTAATCCAGGCATTTGTAGCAAGCATCATGTAACACATCTAGGTTTTACATGAGGGATATTTAAGGCCTGTTCAGTTGGAAGAATTTATCTGTCAATCCGAGACTCAAAAAAAGAAGCAACTAAAACAGGGCAGTCAGGTTCCTGTTGAAGTTTTTTTTTTTTCCAAGAGTGTTAAATGAAAACATCGCTGCTTGATATTCATCATTTAGCAATGACCATTTCATCACTCAGGCAACATGAATAAAAGATATTACTCTTAGTCATTAGCAACTCAGTCAGGGAATAGAGAAAAATTGAACATTTAAGAACATTTTACTTTTCTGTCATTCCAAACTAAATGACACTCTTAAATGATGGCTAGTCAAACCTACAGAATCTATTAGTAACTTGACAATAAGTGTGAAGGGATGCCAAAACCCAAAGGAATCTCATACTTGCATTTATCAGGCTTGTCACATCATTGCTACTAGTAATAAAAGCATTTTTGTTTTATGTTGTAATGTCTACAGAGAATAATACTTTTTTGCACCAGAGTAAAAAGTGATATTGCAACATTCATCATATTCTTTTATATAATATGGCCTAAAAAGGTTTAAAATTGGCATTCATTATTTTAAGGCTAATTTAAAAGCCTGATGCTTTTATAGAAGTTTTTCTGGTTGCTTTTTGTAAAGTTCCAATATTCAATAGTCATTCAATTTTCAGAAGCATTTTCTTGCATGGATTTTGTTGGGTTCCCAGCAGTAAATGCTCAGGTTTTAATGGAGGTGGTGACCAACTTATTAGTGTATTTATTTTCTTGTAATCAGTAAGATGCTGGTCCTGTTGTATTGCAATGACCAAAGAAACAAAGAATTATCATTTGTCAACTTCTGTGAGATTTAATCAGAGTCTAAGCTTTCACTCTTCTATTTTTTCTTTTTTTACCCTCAAGGTCTCTAAGGCACTGATTCAATGAAAGAAAACTTAATCTAGGAAGTGAAAAAGAACCCAAAACTCCAGGTTGATATGGATTGCCACATTTATATGTACATTGATTTTTACATGACTGTATTCAGAAACAAAACACCGTTCTCTGTGACCAATTCATTTTCAGTTCTCTTTTAAGATAAATTAAAAACAAAGTGAATCCAAAGTAGCAGTTTTCTATTTTGGCTAGAGTTCTGAAGAAGCAAACATTTCTCAAGAAGCAAACATGTATTTATACACCCCTCATTTGATGGACAGCTAGGACAACAATTGAATTCTCTGAAACTACTAGGAATCTGCATAGTAAAGTAGGTGCAATAAAATGCCTGGCTAGAAGTTCAGATTTAAGACAAACTGCTCTACTGGAGAAGTACAAGATGCTAATTCTGCCACTTAATCATCTTCCAAATGTTAGAGCAGGAATGAGGAGGTATAACATGACTTATATTTTTTGTGGGTGACCAACCCTCATGCTAGCATAGTATTTCCCAGAGAATAGCACACAAATCTTCTAGTAAAATGAAAATTGATTTAAAGAGGTACATTAATCAATGCATTTTGTTTTACTGCTTAGAGATTCATTTTCTTTAAACTTTCATTTATTTTATTTTAATTTTTAAAAATATTTATTTATTTGGCTGTGCTGGGTCTTAGCTGTGGCTCACAGGATCTTTTAGTTGTGGCATGTGAGATTTAGTTCACTGACCAGGGATTGAACCTGGGCCCCCTCCATTAGGAGCACAGACTTAGCCACTGGACCACCAGGGAAGTCCCTAGACATTCATTTTTATATTTATTAAATATTGTTCAATTCAGTTCAGTTGCTCAGTCGTGTCTGACTCTTTGCAACCCCATGGACTGCAGCACTCCAGGCCTCCCTGTCCATCACCAACTCCCAGAGCTTGCTCAAACTCATGTCCATTGAGTCAGAGATGCCATCCAACATCTCATCCTCTGTCGTCCCCTTCTCCTCCTACCTTTCACAGCATCAGGGTCTTTTCCAATGAGTCAGTTCTTCGCATCAGGTGGCCAAATTATTGGAGTTTCAGCTTCAACATAAGTCCTTCCAATGAATATTCAGGACTGATTTCCTTTAGGATTGACTGGTTTGATCTCTAACCTAAATATTGTTAGAATCTCTTTTCTTTTAACGTCACTGATAATATAATTAAGGCACAGTTAAAGAAAGAGTCAGTGTAAAAAAATTAAAGAAAATAATAGCATGGGATACTCGTTACAGATAAATGTGAATGATTGAAGGATGGAAAATACTGCTAAGGTTTAGTTATTTTTCTTTCTCTTAAGACATCATTAAGCTGTGTTCAAAATTTACAAGGTATTTGAACAAAAGGGTGGGAGAAGAGAGAAAGAGTGAGGAAGGAAGAGAGATGGATCTGACTTTAGGAGAGGTATAGCTATTGAAAGTTTCTCAGAGAGAAAAAAAAATATTGAAAACTTGCAAATGAATTCAAAATATAGAGAATGATATTCTGAACACCAACTCAATAGTGATCAACTGATGGCCAATCCTGTTTCCTCTATATCCCTATTCTCTCAGATTACTTTGAGGCATCCCAGATATTATATTATTTTATCTGTAAGTATCTCTGCATGTATCATTAAAAGGTAACAACCACTTTAAAAACAAAGTAGACTTCCAGTCTCTGGTCTGGACCTTACAAGCTGCCACACTGTCCTAAAAGTTTACAGATAAAAATATCCTCTTGTAGAAAATCTGAAGAAACTGACAAAAAAATTACCATTGAAAGTAATAAGTGATTATAGCAAGGTTAATATATAAAAATACATTGCTTTCCTATATATGTGCAATGAACAGGTGGAATTGAAATTAGGAACACATTATTATTTACATTGTTTGCTGTTGTTTAGTCGCTAACTCATGTCTGACTTGCGAGCTTGTCAGGCTCCCTTGTCCATGGGATTTCCCAGGCAAGAATACTGAAGTGGGTTGCGATTTCCTTCTCCAGGGGATCTTAACAACCTCCAAAATAAAATAGCTAGGTTTATGTCTAACAAAATATGTATATGATGTATATGAAGAAAACTATAAAATTCTGTTGAAACATATCAAAGATGGACTAAATGTGAAAGGAAAAGCATTTCATATTTATGGACAGGAAGATTTGATACTATCGGGTTGTTCTTGTCAGTTTAATCTTTAGATTCAGTTCAATCCCAATTAAAACGCCAGCAAATAGTTTTGTGGCAATAAAACTGTTTCTAAAATTTAAATGGTGAGGCAGAAGATCCATAATTGCTATCTCAGTATTAAAAGAGAAGAACAAAGTTAAGGAACTGACAGCACCAGACTTTCAAGACTTCTGTAAAGCTGTAGTAATCACGAGACTGGTATTAGTGAAAGGATAGACAAATAGATGAATGGAACAAAATGTGGAGGACAGAAATAGACCTATACACATACAGGCAACTGATCTTTGACAAAGGAACAAAAGTAAAACAATGGAGCAAAGACAGTCTTTACAACAAATGTTGCTGGAACAACTGGACATCTATATGCAAAAAAATGAAGCTAGACACAGACCTGACATCCTTGACAAAATGAAGTGAATTGCATCAGAGACCTAAGTGCAAAATGTAAAACTGTTGAACTCCCTGAAGATAACACAGGAGAAAATCTAGGTGATCCTGGGCATATGTAGGATTTTGAGATATACAACCTCCAAAGAGGCACAGTGCATTAAAGAAAGAATAAGCTGGCCTTCACTAAAATCAAAAGCTTCTGTCCAGCTAAATATAGTGTCAAGAGAATGAGACCATAAGCCACAGCCTGTGAGAAATTATTTGCAGAAGATACATCTTTTAAAGGACTGTTATCCAAAATATACAAAGAAATTTTAAAACTCAACAAAAAAAAGATACTCTGGTTAAAAAATATATCATAGCCCTTAACAAATTCCTCACCAAAGAGAATATACAGATGGTAAATAAACACTTGAAAAGATGTTTCACATCCTATGACATCAAAGAAATGAAAACTAGAAATAAATTAAAAAAAAAATGAGATGCCACTCACTTCACATCAGTTAGAATGGTCAAAACCCAAAGCAATGACCACGCCAAATGGCCATGAGGATGTGAGGCATGAGGAATACTCATTCATTGCTTATGGGAATGCAAAATGGTGCAGCCACTTTGGAAGACAGTTGGCAGTTTCTTACAAGACTAAGCATTCTCTTAACATATGATCCAGCAAGCCTGCTCCTTGGTATGTACACAGATGAATTTAAAATTTATGCCCTTACAAAAACCTGCACCGGGGACTTTATTCATAATTTTTAAAACTTAGAAACAACTGAGATTCCCTTCAAATAGGTGAATGAATAGACTGTGATATATTTGTTTAGTAACTAAGTTGTGGCCAACTCTGTACAACCTCATTGACTGTAGCCTGCCAGGCTTCTTTGTCCATGGGATGTCCCAGGCAAGAACACTGGAGTAGGTTGCCATTTTCTTCTTCAGGGGATCTTCTTGATTCAGGGATCAAACCCCCATCTGCTGCTTGACTGGCAGATTATTTACCACTGAGCCACCTGGGAAACGCACTGGAATACTTAGCGTTAAAAATAAATGATCCATCAGGCCACAGAAAGACATGGAAGAAACATAAATGCACATTACTAAGTGAATAAAGCCAATATGAAAAGGCTACATATTGTATGATTTCTGGAAAAGGCAAAATTATTAATACTTACAAATGGTAAAAAGATTAGTAGTTGCCAGGGAGTAGGGGATGGGAGAGATGCTTGGTAGAGCACAAGGGACTTTTAAGACAGTGAAACAGTTCTGTGTGATACTACAATGGTGGGTACATGTCATTTTACATTTATCAAACTCATAAAATATATAACAACAAGGGTAAACTCTAATGTATATTATGCACTTTGGGTTATGATGTATCAGTGTAGATTTATCAATTGTAACAAGTGTAGGCTTCTCATGAGGGATGTGCCTAGCAGAGAAAGTTGTATGTATATGGAACTCTCCATATATATCCTGCTCAATTTTGTGAATCTGAAACAGCTCTAAAAAATGAAGTTTGTTAATAACAAAAAGTACAGTATGATTTTTATACCAAATAAATGACAGTAATTCCCAAATACCATCAAACATCCACTCAATATTTAAATGTCCCTGTTTGCTTTATGAATTTATTTTTGATTTTCAGTTTGCTTCAATCAGACTCTAAATAAGGTCCATATGTTGCCATTAACTGATTCATATTATCTCTTTTAATCCATAGATTATCCCCTCTTTCCTTTACTTTTTCCTTGGTATCTATGTAGAATTAACATAGAGTTTCTGAGGTCTCGATTTTGCTGATACTTCATGGTATCATTTAATCAGTTTCTCTGTTGCTTGTATTTTTGAGTGGGTAGTGAGATTGTTTTGATAAGACAGTTTTGATTTTTTGGTGAGAATACTTGTGTGCGTCTATCAGGAGTGTGCATAATCATCTGGTCTTGGCTTATTTTGTGGAGTTAGCCATCACTGATGCTTATCAAGGGATTCCCTGATGGCTCAGACAGTAAAGAATCCATGTGCAATGTAGGAGACCTGGGTTCGATGCCTGGGTTGGGAAAATCCCCTGGAGAAGGGAATGGCTACCCACTCCAGTACTCTTGCCTGGACAATCCCATGGACAGAGGAGCCTGTCGGTCTATAGTCCATGGGGTCACAAAGAGTAGGACATGACTGAGTGACTAAGAATGCATGATGCTTATCAAAGTCCTTATTTCATTGGGTGTTACAAAACAATGAAATTCTAATTCTAGTATTCCTTCTGCAATTTTTAGCTTAAATACTTCTCTGTAAAGGGAAATTTTCCCTTATCAACTATTGATACCTGGAAATAGAGTTCATTTAAGAAAGATAGGGTATATTTTTGATCTCTTCCCTGTTATTTTTTTTTTAATTTGTTGTCATTCAGTTGCTAAGTCATGTCCAATTCTTTGCAACCCCATGGATTACAGCATGCCAGGCTTCCCTGTCCTTCACTGTCTCCTAGAGTTTGCTCAAATTCATGTCTGCTGAGTTGGTGATGCTATCTAACCATCTCATCATCTGCTGCTCTTCTTCTTTTGATTTCAATCTTTCCCAGCATCGGGGTCTTTTCCAGAATCCCCCTCATTTACTGGTTCTAAAAATAATGTGGCTATTTCTCTGGTAAAAGTGACCAACAATATAATAGATGACACAGTCAAAACCTTGCTGGCAAAATTATATCATTGAATTGGCCCTTGAATCAATTATCAGTTTCATTGTACCAATGTGTTCTTGGTTTTAACTTTTATTTTCTATTTTAGTGACTGTAAATGGCAATCTTTATGCTATCATAGAGCCTTTAATATCGAGACTAACATCTCTTCTTTTTTTTGGTGTCAGGCACCCAATGTGTCCAGCCACCTGGCATGTAACACATATGAATGAAGTGGTCCAGGTGAAGGCTGTGGCCAACAGGAGGGTGCAGATCCTCCCTGAGGGTGGCAGAGCTTACTCAGCTCTGGTCACCATTACCCTACAGAAAGTTGTGTGATGGTGGTGGGGAGGAGGTGATGGGATAGTATAGCCAGACCTTCAAAGTAAGCTGGTATTCTGAATTTTTATATGATGTCTCCTGATTTTTAAAACCTGTCTAATAGTGTGAAATTTTAAAACACCACCACACAAGGTCAAAGAAAATACATCTGCACATGGATCTAGCTTATGGCCTGCCAATACATCATTTCTAATCTAGGTAATTTAACTATTTTCATTTCTATTGCCTTAGTTATTTTCCTTTTGGGAGTTAGGGGACATGTGCTCCCCTCCTTATTCCCTAGTCTCCCTCTCAATTCTAGATTGTGACCATACCTTGGGAAGAACTAATCTAGCCCAAAGACTTCACTTTCCTGATGGGACACTGGGACTCAGAGAGAAGGACTTTTTACATGAATTCGACTGACTGTGTGGATGATCTAAACCTTGAATCCAGACCTGATGGTGCTATAGTGCACTTTCTACTGGGTACCATGGCCTTTTGATGGCAAAGCAATTGTTCAGCACCATCATCACATCTCCCCACCAGAAGACCTGCTTTCCTAGGCCTTGGCCTCCCATCACTTGTCCTGTTGCTGTGAAACAGGGAAGGAAGAAAGAAACTAACAATGACCTAGAACCGGCAATGTTCTGAATCCCATCCTAGACGCGTTTTACTTGTTACTGCAATAATTGTCACACAAAATCCTCAAGATGTGGGTACTATTATGTTTTACATAGATGAAAAAAACAAGGCTCAGAGATTTAAGTAACTTTCTTTAGGCTACAAAAATACTAACAGAATCAGGTCTGTGTGACCCTCAAGTCTGGTGTTTTTTTTTTTTTTTTTAAATAATAACCTCCTACTGCCTCCCAAGCTCCCAATGACACCCAATGTCATTTTCTTAATTTCTGCAGCACCATAACCTAAGCCAGATGGCTACAGTGGTAGTGCTGCTTTCCTAGAGGACAGCCAAGGACCACAAACAGCATGTCGTCCTGGAGGTTTCTCTCCCATCAGATCCACTACTCTTTTTTTCCTTCTCTTCAAATTGCCTTTCTAGAACACATTGCCGGAACAAATCTACTGCCCAAGTTAGGGTCCTGCAGGAAATAGATAAAACATTCAAATGGGGTATTTGAGTTGACTATTATGAGGGGATTGTTAAAAAAAGTATGGGCAGTGTTAAGAGAAACCAGGAAAGGTGGTGAAGCACCCCATGGCTAGCAGCAGCGGGGAGCAGTTACTGTTGCCCAAGGCCAGCAGTAGTCTTGGAAGAAGAACACAGCCCCTGTGTCCTCACAGCCTAACAGGGAAGGAGCTGGGGAATAAATGTGATGAAGTTGCCTCCTTCCTTCAACAATAATGATAGAAATACCACTACTACTAATAATAGAGAAGGGAGAGAGTGGAACCGGAGGGCCAAAAAATGATATATCTCGCCTGCTTTTCTATAAGCTGCTGCCACCAGAGTAGACAGGAACCCTGTTCTGAAGGGCATTTCTGTTAGAAAAGATCAGAATGCCTCCTCCTCATTCCCAGCTTCACTTCTGCCTCCCTGGCTAGAGGCCCAGCCAGCTCGCATGCAGACACACCTTCAGTTCTGCACTGGCAGACGAGAGAATCTCCACCATCTGGGTCAGGCAACTGGGGTTTTCAAGTTCATACGATCATATCTTGAGTTGAAAAGCTGCATTCTTTCCCTAGCATATCTACACCACTAACATCTGTATGTTCCTGCCCTTTCCAAAGCCCTGTCCTGTATTCTGACTTCACTCTCTTGCTTTCTCTGGCCCTACACCTTTTTCTTCAACCCCTGGGATTATTTCTTCCCCAAACTCCACTGCTTCCAGGCTCAGAATGCCAACGAATCAAGTTATTTTCATTTTATGAATATGCATATATAAAACCCAAGATATTTTGTGAGTGAAATTGCAAATTTGATCTGCAGGAAATATGTTGCTATTTCTGCCAATGGGTAGAGGCATTGCTATATTACACCAAGGGCGAGCTAGTTGTGTGCTCTCAGAAAGTGTCCTGCCCTTTAGGGGAGCAGAACTACTTTTTCAGGCTGCTTATGTTGTTTAGAAAACGGCTTTTCCTTTTGCAAACAACCATACAAAGTTGGATTTTTACCTTCTTTCAAAATACTTAGAAAAGATGATGTATGCTCTTCTTTGCACAGATGCATGTTAAGTACTTTGCTTTAGAAATCCTAGGTTTTGTTTTTTTTTTTCCTAGACCACATCAGGATTTCCTTCCTCATGGTTAAGTCCTCTTGCAGGTAGTCAGCAAGAATGTTACAATTTGATACCCTTTGGGTTCCTCTCTTGTAATGTAAGGAGAAGCTTCCCCCCTTCTCCTTACTTTTGCTTCATGTATAACAAACATGCATGCAAAAAGAGTATGTATTTTTTTTCCCCACCATCTACATCATGGTACAGAGAGCGGCAAATGAAAAAGAATGAACAGTGGGAATCTTAGTCATGAAAACACCTCAAAAATTGAAAGCTTATGGCAGTTGAACTTTGTTGCAATTGACAAAGATGGACCAATATTAAGTTATTTGTGTACCTGCTGTATGTGCCTTAATTCTTCTCCTAAGCAGGGGAATGTCCTTATATTAACTTTCCTTTGCTCTTTCTATTTCTTGATGCTGCAGCAGCATGGCTAGGCTTAGAGCATAGGCTCTGGAGACTGACAGACAGATCTGGGTCTTTATATTGGTTCTGCCACCCTTTAGCGACATGACTCTAGGTAATCCCTTAATTTCACTGAGTCTCAGATTCCTCACCTATAAAATTAGAAAAATAATAGTACCACTACAGAAGAATTCAATGATTATCAAATGAACCAAATGCATGTAAATCATTTAGCACCAGGCCTGACATATAGTAAGTGCTCAATTAGGGTCAGTCTTATTTGGTATTTTCTATTTAGCTCCAAAAGCAATGCCACCTGTAGACTTAACCTTACTCCTTCGTAAGAACTTTGTTCAAAATTTTACAGACTTTTTCATTACATTTCTGTTTTTAGTATCCTCTGTCCCAGTGATTTGGTTTTGTATCATTCACAGAATTCTGTAGGTGCTTACTTCATTGGGTGCTGTATTCTGAAATGCCCTTAAATCCGTTCATATACTGAAGTGCTAGTACATCTGGTTGATGGGCAGAGCCTCCTGGGTCCTCTTCATCCAAAATAGTAAAGCCCTTATCTGCTTTTGAACTTCAACAAGTTTTCACTTTGCCCATTGTTCTAAGACCTAGCCCAACATCATCATATGATATGAATTTAGAAAGTGATCCTCTCATTTTTAACCTCAAATTATGAGTTCCCTTGGGAATTCCCTGGGTGTTCAGTGGTTTGGACGTGGTGCTTTCACTGCTGGGCACTGAGTTCGATCCCTGATTGGGGAATTAACACCCCACAAGCTGTGTAGCATGGCCAAAAAAATAATAAAAATAAATAAATGAATAATGTGTTTCTCCTTTATCTGTCATCTCACATTTCACTGTTACTTTGGCTCTATCATCTAATCATTTTCTGTTGTCTGACACAATTTGTTCAGAAAGAGAAAATAAATTTTAATCTTAATTGTTAAATGCACCACTTTTAATTGAAGTATTTAGCACATATCACTGAGCGATGTGGACTGTTCAATTTCTAGTTTATTGGTGCAGTTAAGATATCGTTTAAAACAGAATAAAACACAATTTTTTCCCTTACTTTGAAAGGAACTTTAAAATGTAAATTATTTTCAAATTTACAAAATGTTTGTAAGGAATAAAGAACAACGATATAATGAATGCCTGTGTACCCATTACACAGTTTGTGGGGAAAAATATTACCTTTGAAATCCCCTTAAGTACCCCTGAAATCATCTTTTCTCTCCCCTTCAGAAGTAATACCATTTATTGAATTTAATTTATCATCTTTGCTTTTGCTTGCATTCCAATGAGTAAATGAATATATTACAATTTATTTCTGCATTTTATGTTGATGAATATTTGAGTTTTTCCCAGTGTTTTTAAAATTAAACTTTTGTTTTGCAATAATTGTAAACTCATATGAAGTTGTAACAATACAAACATGTCCCACATAACCTTTATTCAGTTTCCCCAATTGTAATGTCTTGTAAAACTCTAGTACGTATTGACATTGATGTAATAAAGAAAGATACAGAACATTTCCATGAGCATTCAGTTCAGTTCAGTTCAGTTGCTCAGTCATGTCTGACTCTTTGCGACCCCATGAATTGCAGCACACCAGGCCTCCCTGTCCATCACCAACTCCCAGAGTTTATTCAAACTCATGCCCATCGAGTCGGTGATGCCATCCAGCCATCTCATCCTCTGTCATTCCCTTCTCCTCCTGCCCCCAACCCCTCCCAGCATCAGGGTCTTTTCCAATGAGTCAACTCTTCACATGAGGAGGCCAAAGTATTGGAGTTTCAGCTTCAGCATCAGTCCTTCAAATGAGCACCCAGGACTGATCTCCTTTAGGATGGACCAGTTGGATCTCCTTGCAGTCCAAGGGACTCTCAAGAGTCTTCTCCAACACCACAGTTCAAAGCCATCAATTCTTCGGCGCTCAGCTTTCTTCACAGTCCAACTCTCACATCCATACATGACCACTGGAAAAACCATAGCCTTGACTAGATGGACCTTTGTTGGCAAAGTAATGTCACTGCTTTTTAATATGCTGTCTATGTTGGTCATAACTTTCCTTCCAAGGAGTAAGCGTTTTTTAATTTCACGGCTGCAGTCACCATCAGCAGTGATTTTGGAGTCCCCAAAAATAAAGTCAGCCACTGTTTCCACTGTTTCTCCATCTATTTGCCATGAAGTGATGGACCGGATGCCATGATCTTAGTTTTCTGAATGTTGAGCTTTAAGCCAACTTTTTCACTTTTCTCTTTCACTTTCATCGAGAGGCTCTTAAGTTCTTCTTCATTTTCTGCCATAAGGGTGGTGTTGTCTGCATATCTGAGGTTATTGATATAACTTTGTAGAGTTATATATGTATCTCTTCCCCTAACCCCACCAGGACTTTAGTTACACTTAGTGGGAAGAATAAGAAAAACTGCCTCCACTCTTTATTCCCAGAAATGTAAGTGGCCCAGTTCATTCTTTCTTTTCTTTTGTCTTTGCCTAGGCCTGTGCTGTTCAATACATTAGCACAAGTGAGTATTCTAATTAAAATTGAAAATGAATTAAAATAAAGCATCCAGTTCTGCTGTCTCAGTAGCCACAGTTTAAGTGCTCAGTTAGTCACATGGGGCATGTGACTACTATATTGGACAGCAAGATTATAGAATATTTCCAGCATCATCAAAGTTCCATTGAGCAGCACTGGCTTGGAGTACATACCCTAGAGCAGAATTACTGGGTAGAAGAGCACGAGCTTCTTAACCTTTATTATGTAACACTAAGATGTTTTCCAAAGCAGTTTTGTTGATTTTTACTTCCATTAGCAGTGAATAAGAATTCCTATTGTTCCCTATTTGTGTTAACACTGGGTAGGATCAGACTTCAAAAAATTTTTGTGCTACTGATGGGAATAAAAATTGTGAGGTACTATTTTTTCATTTACTGAAGAGAATGGCTATCTTGTTACATGGTTATTGACATTATGAAGGAGGCTGTTCAAATCTTTTGCCCATTTTTCTGTTGATATGCTTATCCTTTCCTTATTATTTCATAGAACTTTAAAAATATATTGGATGCTCATATTTTGTCAAGTAGGTGTACTGAAAATGGTTTCTCCATTTTGTAGTTGTCATTTTCTCTATGGTGTTTATTCATGAGTGTAGGATACACGAAACTAAGGTAACAGACTTTGAATATCAGTGAATAATGAAGGCTGATGTTAGTAGATGATCCTCCATATTGAAGCTATGCTTTAGAAAACACAGAGTAAAAGAAGGAAAGTTGGGGGCTCTGTAGGTTATTTCTAAGTGAGAGACCTGAAAGTAGCTTCTGTCACTCCTGTCGAAATTGCATCTCATCATGCAGCCCCAAAGGAGGTTGGGAAATGTAGAATACTCCCACACTGATATTTGGGAGTCCTCGCGGTCTCTACCACATGGTGTTTTATATGAACAGATGCTCTTAATTTTAGTGTAATTGAACCTAACTCTCTTTGTGTTTTCTACTTCTACTGTATTTAAGAAATCTATCTCTACTACAGATCAACTCCAGAAAAAATGGAGAATTTCGTGGAGGGGATGGTAAAGTCATTTTTTATGTTGCCTTCTAAAATACTTTTGCTGTTCATGTTTAGATCTTAATTCCTATGGAGTTGTTTCAGTTAGGAGTTAATTTTGTTTCAGAACTGTTTGTAGAAAACTTCCTGCTTCCCACTAATCTGTCAGTTGAACTTGCATAGTTGTATGGAAATATTTCTGAGTTCTCCATTCAGTTCCACCAGTATAGTCCGGGATCTATCCCTGAATCACTATGACCATAACTTAAATGTTAGATTTTAGAACTCTTGATATCTGGTAAGGCAAGTATTTCCAGTATATTTTTCCTGTTAAGGGCTCTTTAGACTATTTTTGGACTTTGTCCTCTAAATTTCACAATCTTTTTTGTCAAATTTCAAAGTAAAAACTATTCAGATTGAAAATATGGATCATTTGAGGGAGAAGTGGCATTTTTACAGTACTGAATCGTTCCATCTGTGAACCATGGTACGTCTTTACTTAGCTCTTATTTAAGTGGTTTCAATAGTTTCACAATTTTTTGATGTCATTAAGGTTTTGTGCATCTTTGGTTAAATTCACTTGTTGGTACTGTTGCCAATGGTATCTTTTAAACATTTACATATTTCAACTGTTTATCCTATAGGGAAACTTTTTTTTTTCGGTATATGTGTACTCTGTTCTTTTTAATTTATAAATATTTTCTCCTGGCTTCCATCCAGACACAAGGTTTAGGTGGCTAGTTTTATTTTCTACTCCTGAGAGGTACAGTTTTTTTTCTAGTTTGCCTACTGAAGGTATAATTTTCTAGTTCAGGTTAATGTGTGGAAGCTTCTAGTAGGTTTCCCACTCTGAAAGATTTTCTTATGCCTTCACTCTCTGTGAAGCCACACAAAGTAAAGTTCAGAGTCGTCTGGGCTCAGAAGATGCTCTTAGGGTAAAGGTGAACTTGGGTCCTCGCTTACCATGCTGTGCTCCCGTTTTCCTTTAACTGTAGGTCTCTGAAGCATTCCTACCTTCTCATCAATTTGTCAAAGCAACAACACAGATAGGTATTCATACTTTAATTTACTTTAATTGAGAGCTGGTTAGATGATTTAGTCTGCCATGTTGCCAGAAACTGAAATTGAGATACAGGTACAGATATATATATATAAATATATATTGAATATATATTTATTGAATAAATATATATTGAATAATAATATTGAATAAATATTTGTTGAATAAATATTTATTGAAATAATTTACTTATATCAAGCCTTTAAAAGTTATTATAAAGGTATATATCAAATTCTTAAAATATACCTTTATAATAATTTTTAAAGGCTTGATATAAGTAAATTATTTCAATTTAATTACAAATCTTAATAGCAAAATATTATCACTCTATCTTCTTAAATAGTTCCTTCTCCCACCCCCCTCATTTTTCTTTCTTACTTGGCTGTTAAGTCAATAAAGTGCTCTAAGGCTTGTGGTCAACAAAGTTATCTTATTCTTCTTGTTAGATGGATTGACATTAAAAAAAATCCCACTCAGCTTCCTAACACCATGGTCAACACTTTATATTCTGAGTAGGTGAGAGTTGGTGGTAACCTTGCCAGATTTTGCAAAGTCAAGTTGTCTCTAATATAAGCTTTCTTCCCTTTCTTCACAATGAATCAACAAGTGGCCATTGAGTTTCTACCACAAATCTGTTATGTGATAATGGCAAACTTGTTCTGATAGCAGTAGGATGTTAAACCAGATCTTCCACAAGGTGAGAATCTGATTAAGCAGACCTTCTATGATTAGTCTAACCCTGCACCTTCTTTCACAGGTTCCTTATAGCGATTTCTCAGGGAGGCTAGAGTTTATTGCTTTTGGAGATTTCTCCTTTGTGGTGGTAAAGCCAGTACATAAAACACAGAAATAATTTAAGTACTAAAAAACCCAAATCATTATAGTTAACATTAAAATACTTCAAGCAATATCCATATATATTAACTTTCTTTTAACTTGAGAAGTGAACATTAGCCCATAAAGTATTGTAGGTGGGTATATAATCTCTTTGTTAGAGATCTGTTGTAAATTTTGTTCTATAACTTCAAAAAATCCGATAAATATGTCTCATGAAGTTAGTATTTGCTCAGATCATTAAAACACTATCCTTTTGAGTGGTTGATAAAGTTAATTGATATATCTTCTTGAATACTTTAAATGTCATTAAAATACTTATGTTTTAAAATAGCTAATCTCTGCTGTTGAAAAAGAAAATAGGATAAGGAGATAGAAAAAAACATCCATTATTTCATTACTCAGAAATAACCACAATAACATTTTCAGAAATGCTTTATTACAAAATAATTTCAAATTTACAGAAAGGTTATAAGAATAATACAGAGTACTTCCATGTACCACTCACCTAGATTGTATATATATATATATATATGTATATATATATATATATATTCTACACATATAAAATCTATTATTTTCTTTATATGTAAATTTATTTTATATATATGTATATATACACATCAGTTCAGTTCAGTTCAGTTCAGTCGCTCAGTCGTGTCTGACTCTTTGTGACCCCATAAATTGCAGCATGCCAGGCCTCCCTGTCCATCACCAACTCCTGGAGTTTACTCAAACTCAAGTTCATCGAGTTGGTGATGCCATCCAGCCGTCTCATCATCTGTTATCCCCTTCTCCTCCTGCCCCTAGTCCCTCCCAGCATCAGGGTCTTTTCCAATGAGTCAACTCTTCTCATGATGTGGCCCAAGTATTGGAGTTGTATATATATTTACGTTTTTGTTTTTTTCTGAATCATTTGATTGAAAGTTGCAACTATCATACCCTATATGCCTAAGTGTATCAGGGTATATTTCCTGAGACCAAGGACATTCCATGACATATCTATATTTCTGTGATCAAATTGGGGAAATTTAGTATTGATACAATATCCTAATTTAAAATGAAATCTGTATTCAGATTTTTGTCATTTTTTTTCAGTAATGTTCCTTATAACAATTTCCCCCTAATCCAGGTTTCAATCAAGAATCAAGTATAGAATTTAGTGGACATGACTCTTTGGTTTCTTTTAATCTGGAACATTTCTTCAGCCTTTCTTTACCTTTTATGACATTGACATTTTTGTGGAGAAGAGGCCAGTTGATTTCTAGAATGAGTCTCAATTCATCTGATATTTCTTAATTTTGAAAGGGCTTTGAAATGTTGTATAAACTCACTGTCAGCCCTGCCTCCCATTCTCTCTTGAGATCCTAATTTACCCTGACTTTTCTCCCTATCATTCTCCCAAGATTGCTTTTATTCAGGTCACCAGTGATCTTCATGTCACAAAATTCAATGGTCATTTCTCAGTCCTGCTCTTATTCAACCTTTCAGCAGGATTTGATAGAATTTATCTTATCCTCCTCTTGAGGGTATCATACTTCCATCACTAGACTTCGTTCATATTGCTCTTTCTTTATCTCTTTGTTCAGTGGTCCCTCCTTCTAAGTTTTGCTGAACTCAAGGTTCTATTCTGTAAAAAACAAAAGAATACATGACTCAGTCCTCAGACTTCTTTGCCTTCCACACTTCTTTTCAAGGTAGTTCTACCTAATTAGAAAATTGATTTAGATACCAGTTCAAGTCTATAAAACCAGTCTGGAATTCACTCTTGAACTCTAAATCATGTACCCAACTCTCCATCTCCCATTTGGAACTCCTATTACCAATCTCTTGATTATTTTTATGAAGTCTGCCAGTCTTTCCACTCTATTCAGAAAAGAGTACTTACAGGGGCACTACATAACATGGTTTCACATTGATGTGCTTTTCTAACCTCCTACCTCCTCTCCTCTTACTTTATCCCACACACCAAGTACACTTGTACTTTGGACCTTACACTTGCTATGCCCTCTTCCTGGAATCCTGTTCCCTTAGATACCTATATGACTTATTATCTTACTTCAGGTTTTTAGGGAAATAATGTTTCATCAGAGAAATGTTTCTTAACTACTTTATATAATGTTGAAATATTCCCTGCACCAGCCCTATCACTCTTTATTCAATATTCTTGTTTTATTTCTCTTTGTTGCACTTATTACAATCTTTTTTTTTAAATTTTTTTTATTTTTATTTTTTCCCCCTTTATTTATTTATTTTTTTTCCAATGGGTTTTGTCATACATTGATATGAATCAGCCATAGATTTACACATATTCCCCATCCCGATCCCCCGTCCCACCGCCCTCTCCACCCGATTCCTCTGGGTCTTCCCAGTGCACCAGGCCCGAGCACTTGTCTCATGCATCCAGCCTGGGCTGGTGATCTGTTTCACCCTAGATAATATACATGCTGTTCTTTCAAAACATCCCACCCTCACCTTCTCCCACATAGTTCAAAAGTCTGGTCTGTACTTCTGTGTCTCTTTTTCTGTTTTTCATATAGGGTTGTCATTACCATCTTTCTAAATTCCATATATATGTATGTGTTAGTAACTTATTACTATCTTAAATACAGTCTCTCCACTCTGCCTCCTCCCCCACTAGAACGCCAACTCCATGTGCATAGAAATTTTGCTTTGTTTATTCTCTCATATGCAGATCTTAGACTAGTCCTTGACTCATAGGCCTTCAGTAAACATCTGTAAGGTGAATGACTGAATATCCTTTCAAATCTATTCAGTACATACAAGTGTCTACTTAAAAACTATTTGGATATTGCTCTCTATGTTTCTGTCAACTGATTTCTTACTTAGTAGTATATCCTGAACATCTTTCTACATCACCAAATATAGATCTAAATCATTTTTAACAGACTCAGAATATTTTGAGGTAGTATAACTGCTTTATTCAACCTTAACTGATAGACCACTGGATTGTTTTCCATTTTTTTGCTATATCAAACAACACTGTAATGAATAACCTTATATTGAAGTATTTTGTAACCTAATTCGTCAAACAACTATTGAGTATCTGCTTTATGCAATTCACTGGTCTGAGGAATGGGTTGGGAAAGCAGAGACAAATGTGACATGGTTTCTGTGTTCTGGGAGCTTATGACCTACTGAGAGAGACAGATGATAATAAATTAGGATAATATATTTTAGAGAATTGTAAGTATCGTATGACCAGTAGAGAAGTACAATGAGCAAGCAGAAGTCAGAGATGGGGACAACCAGAGATAAAGAAAGAGACAGAAAGGCTAACTGGAATTGTGTATTTAAATTGGGCTTTGGTAAAAGTTTCAGTTGGCAGAAGGTTGGGGAGGAGAGTGCCATGTAATCAGAGGATGGTGGGAATATCCTTGGATAAGTTAGGTTTCTAATTCTTCTGTCTGGAACAGAAGATGAGCGAGGGATAAGGCCAGAAATGTAGGTTGAGGCAGGAGGATATGGCAGATAAGAAATCATTGTCAAGTCGAAGGACCCAGAGATAGAATATACTATACAAATGGACCCATTTGACATATCAGATTTTTCATTTTTGGGAAAACAGTTTGCCTGGACTCTCTTGGGCTGGGGGAATGCTGATTCATTATTTCTAGATATTCTGGTATTTGAAGAGAAACTAAAAAATCTGCCTTTTTAAAAAGCTTCCTGACTTTAAAATGCTGGCTATCAACTCATATTTTTTTCACAACTTCTTTATGTGAACCATAGAACTAAATAATAATAACAACAATAAAGCCCCCAGTTCACTCACTCCTGATGGACCATATGTATCCTGGGAATCCCCAATTTGTAAACACTGCCCTGAACAGACACTGTCCATTAATATGGTGAATTTCATTCTTTTGGACCTTAAACCACAGCAAAAATTCCATCCTACATTGCAACCTAATATACACATGCATAAACACAGATAAATGAAGCAAAACTTTCTAGAAAACAATACTCAATCCTAACAATAGACTTAACTGAAATGAAAACACTCTGATCGATTCTACTTTGAACTAATCTTTTCTATTATAAAGATAAATGTTTGACTTGACCTACTAAATTAACTTCAGGACTCACAATGGTTTCAAATTTTATTAAAAACACCGTACTGACTATGATGATTCTTTTATCCTCTGAATCTACGTTATGCGTGTGTGTGTGTGTTCAGTCATGTCCTACCCTTTGCAGCCCCATGAACTGTAGCCTGCCAGTCTCCTCTGTCCGTGGGATTTTCAAGGCAAGAATACTGGAGTGGGTTGCTATTTCCTCCTCCAGGGGATCTTCCTGACCCAGGGATCAAACCCCTGTCTTTTGAGGCTCCTGCATCGGCAGGTGGATTCTTTACCACTAGCGCCACCTGGGAAACCCCTATCGAGTTGGCCAAAAAGTTCATCTGGGTCTTCTATCACATCTTAAGGATATTGTTGCGATCTAAAATCTCCTTATATTGCCTAAGAGTTGCCTTCTCAGGTATTTAGAATTTAGGAAGCCAACTAGAACATAAATAGCTCTGGGTAGGATCTGCTCTTTTCTCTTAGACCCATGGTCTCAGGAAGATAACAAGTATTTGACTCTTGGATGCTGGAACTGGGGCCTCTGAGGGTTTCCATCAATCAACTTTCATATTCTGAGTCCCAGGAGCCTTGAGTCTGTAAGCCTATTATTGAGCTGGAGGAGATGGTCAGTGGGTGTCAGTGAAGAAACTATCTGTGACTAACAGCCACTTTCCCTCCAACAATGTGTCTGTGAACCTCAGCTTGAGATTGAGATCTTCTAGACCTCAAGGTCAAATTGAGTCAACTGACCTCTTCTCCAGCTCCTACCTCAACTCCAGTCTAGGTCCTGATCAGTAGATTCACTGTGAAGGACATTCATAAAGGACCCTCCTATTTTAAGCTTCGTGTGATCATGTGATGAGAATCCTTCTCGGTTACTAAGAAACACAAATGATTTTAGTTACCTTGGAATTAAATGTAGCCTAGATCACATCAATATTTGTCAGGATATATTGCAAATGAGCTACTGTATTCATAATGGATGTGTCACCATCATAAATATGACAAAAGGACATTTTCAAAAAGATGATTATCCACTCTGATGGGAGAGAAATACAAGCTTAAGAAATTAACATTCTCACCACTGCCTTGTCTCTCTTTGCTTTGCATTATTTAGGGATCTCTGGTGACTTGACTGAAGGCCTCCCTGCCCCCCCAAACCCACAGAGTGCTGAGCTTTTGGAATATACACTGCCCTCATATCAAAGGAAGGACCCCTGTTGGAAGAGTTGACATTTCCCCTCTCATCTCCAGGTTAATGGGAAGACCTGTAGTCAGAGGTACATTTGTCTCAGCTGGAGCACGGTAAGACATCTTTGGTATTGATTTATATTGGTTGCAGGTACATGCTGGATCAAAGCACATGAGAGTGGGAGAAAGAAGTCAAATGCAGAGTTGATCCAGGGGAAAACTGAAATATAGGGCATTTTACTTCCTTGTGTAGCTACGCTGTGTAATAATAACTGGCCAACATTTATTATTTATTATTATATTATTTATATTTAAAATTTATTTTTTATTATAGCATTTATTATTTATTCTTATTATTTATTATTGAACACTCATCATGTACAAGACCAGTGGTTCACAACCCCCCTGTCTATTCAAATATCTTTGGGGGCTTTTTAAAACTATAGTTGTCCTGGCCTCACCCCCAAAGACTCTGGTTTAATTGGTCATGGCTGGGACCCAGGAAATGCTACTTCTGAACAGCTTTTGGATGATTCTAATATACAGCCAGGGTTGAGAACCACTGTATTAGATGTTATTTAAAAGCTTTTAAATTAATAGCTCTTTCAATCCTCATAGTAAGTCTGCAAACTTGCTATTATTATTGCTATCCTCAATTTTCAAATGAGAAAAGGAAGATGAAGAGAGTTAAGCATCATACCTGTCAACATACAGGCCAGTAAGGGGTGGAATTCAAGTCTGAATCCAGGTATTTGGATTCCAAAATGCAAAGCACGTTTAATGCCAAGATCAAGGGCGAGAGGAACACTTTCTGCCAGGTGTTTGGGGGCCAGAGTCACAAAAAGATGACTACAAAGGAAGATGAAAAAGAGAAGTAGAAAGTCTAAAGCATCTGCAGACCTGGCTTTATGGGTATGCAACCATACATGGGCTCAGAGGGGCCCCATACGTGCTTTAATGCTGTGTTGTTGTCTTTAAATTCTTAATACATTTTGAACAAGAAACCCCACATTTTCATTTTGCACTGGGCTCCTCACCTTGTGTAGTCAGTCCCAAGTGTCAGACTCATGGAAATGGAATACTGGCCATTTTCCTTGGTTTGAATCACATGTTTGATGAGGGAGGTGATTGCTTCCTTGGAGTGATTTCAGTGATTTCCATTCTTTGAGAACACTTTTCCTAGAGCTGGAAAAACAAACATCAAAGGCCTTGACAAGGGAGCAACAGAACCATGAGTTGCATGCACTCAGATGCAAAGGGCCACAGTTAGGGGTGGGTGAATAAAAAAGAGCAAATATTCTAAAAGATAGGTTTTTGCATCTTTATACATAATGATTGCTAACATTTACTGAGTGCTTTCTATGTTCTAAGCGGTTTTATTTAGTGTACATGCATTGTTTCCTTTAATCATTATCAGTCTATGAGATAAAAGCTGTCATTTATCCCCTTTTTATGGGTGAGGGAAATGAGATACAGAAAGGTTAAACAACATTCAAATTCATATAGGAGAAGGAACTGAGCTTTTAACCTGACCTGTGCACTGCCCTACTGTGCTGACCCTAAGAACATAATGGACCAATTTCTATGTGCTCACCTGAACTCAGGTGATCACTGCACTCTCCAGAGATGCTCCTTCCAATCTCCTCTCTCCTAATTCCTTTATGTGGAGAGAGTGAAGTGTCATAGGAAACATTAAAAAAAAAAAAAAAAAAAAATCTGAAACTAGGAAGCACCAGTTCTTGTCCAGTTTCATCCCTGCTGTTTACTAGCTAGATAACTCTACGCAAGTCAGTTTATTAACACGTTTATTTTTACCCCATCATCGCCATTCAATAATTATGCATGAGAAGTGAAGTGAAGTGAAAGTCGCTCAGCCGTGTCCGACTCTTTGCGATCCCATGGATTGTACAGTCCATGGAATTCTCCAAGTCAGAATACTGGAGTGGGTAGTCATTCCCTTCTCCAGAGGATCTTCCCAAGCCAGGGATGTAACCCAGGTCTCCCGCATTGCAGGCGGATTCTTTACCTGCTGAGCCACCAGGGAAGCCCAGAAGCAATCACAAGGAGTCCGGCGTGCCCGGCGCGGGGCGCGGGGCGACTCGTGGCGGCTGAAACCCAAGAAGTGAGGAAGGGGGAAAGCGATCACCGGTGGCCCGACCCACTGCCCAGCCAGTGACGAGGACGGCCGACTGCCCAGGCTCGATCCACTAGGGGCGCAGCACGCCGCTTTGGCGGCGTGGAGGAAGCAGGGGGCGACCCTCGTCTTGGGCCCGCCGCCCCCCGGCGGCCCGGGAGCGGGAGTGTTAGGCACTGTGGTCCTTTCTTAAATTTCAATAGCTAATACGAATAGGTCGCTTCCCTCTTGGGATATACCTCATTCTGAAAAGGGATTTGAGGTACTTAATTACTGGTCTCAGTTTTCATGTTTGTTAAAAAGAAAGCAGATGTGAATTGAACTGAGTTGTCAATGAGAGCGATGGGAGATAATAGCTATTTAAATGTAAAAATGGAAGGATTGTGAGATGATGTTGTACAAATGCAATCTGTTGTTACTTGGGTTTCCACCTCCTAGACAGTTCGGGCTATTTACCAAATTCCCAAGTGTGACTTGTGATTGCATGGCCAGTTATCTCATATCCTTCCTTTAGGACCAAGAGCACATCCTATCTATTTCAACGGATTTCTTTTTCCAGAATTTTATAAAACCTAATCTTAACAAAGACGGTGATTCTAAGAGTAACTATCTTTTATGGAGCATTCACCATGTGTCAGATGCAGTGACATCACTCATTTGGATCAACTCTTTTAATTCAACCCTTGCAACAACACAATGAGACAGGTACATTTTACAGGTGAGTGGATTAAAGCTGGGGAAGGAGTGCTGATCCCAGATACTAATCCAAGAGTTAGGATCCAAACATTATTTTGCATGGGTCTAGTTAGTGTACAGGCTCTTAAACACTGCTGTGGTCAATCACTCATTTAGTACTTCTGTCACTACATGAATATATGATATATACAACTTTACATTCATTCAAATATTAGTATTTAACATATATTATTTTTGCATGTTGATATAACTCAACTTAATTAGTACTTAACTTAAAATATTATTGTACATTGATTTAGAACATATGTCATGTGTTAGCTTCCAAGCTCCTAGAGAAAACTATATTTTAGGCTTCATGTCATATGCAGCATTTTAAATCATATCTTTCACAGTATAGATATTAAAGCATATTGATTGACCAAAGTCAAAATGTTTGAAAATATATAATAATAACTAATATCAGGTCAAGTAAAACAATCAACAAAATGTATGTATTTTCTCTTTATATGTATAATTTCTCTTGGTTTGATATCACTTCTTTGTTGTTGAAATTTTTAGAATTTTATTTAGAAAGCTTTTCTTTTCTCCCAGCCAAACAGTGGTTAATATTATTCAGCATTTTTCCATATCCCAGGTATTGTCTAAGTGCTCTTCTACCTGCTTTAAGTCATTTAGTTTTCATACACAGAGTGGATGTATTGTACCTTTCTGCCTGATTTACCCTTAGGCATTTACAATTACATTACATAAAGAATCTGCCTGCCAAGCAGGAGTTGAGGATTCAATCCCCAGGTCAAAAAGATCCCTTAGAGAAGGAAATGGCAACTCACTCCTGTATTCTTGCCTGGGAATTCCCAGGGACAGAGGAGCCTGGCAGATTATAGTCCACCCTGACCCACCTGGGAAGCCCTATCCTAATCTTAGCTTCACCTTAATAAAGGAAGTAAGAAAAGGGTTTTTAATGTCTTCATGGCTTGGTCTTCTTCTTGAAATCCTTGACTCTTGGTCAAGATTAGTTTAGGCATGGCTATTGAATAGGAAGGGCCTGACTTCACTTTACTGACATCTTGCCCTTCCAGCTTCCCCAGAGATTCCATTATATGCCTATAGTCCAGGTAGGAGACTGTCATTGTTACTGAGGATAAAGCTATTTAGGTGAATGTTCCTTTGTAGGATCATTTATCTTCCATTCCAATTTATACAATACACAAGGCTCTGATCAAAAAAGAAAAAAAAGAAAAAAAAACACAGTGATTTATTAGGGTTTCTATTTAGGACTTTGTTTAAAGACACTATGCCCTACATTGTGGGATTGTTAAAGCAAGAACTATCCATATAATTAAATTTAGAGTAGAAAAATTGGTGTAAGGGAGGAGAGAGCATTATCTAAAGTACATAAAATTCTTACTGTTAAGACTTTAGAATCCTTTGTGTCATGTCAGGTTGTCCTCTCCTATACTGGATAAAAGTAGAAAATCTAAGTGATGTCTCTTCATTTATCTGAAGGTGCTGTGTTACAGAGATGGTTTAAATGTTTTGTAGTTGCCACTGCAATTTTATGATATAATGACTTGGTTTAATGTCTTGGTACAGTGAAGTTTTTACATTTGCCTGAGATAAGGTATGAAAGGAAACAAATGAGTACTTACAAACAGGAAACTTTTGCAAGTTAGTTTTTTTTTTTTTTTTCATTTATTTTTATTAGTCGGAGGCTAATTACTTTACAATATTGTAGTGGTTTTTGTACAAGTTAGTTTTTAATAATAAGAGAAATTACAAAATGAAGTCTCCTGTAAATAGAGCAGTATCACTGGGAGAAAGAATTGCTGTGAATTGGGTACTGAACTCTGTGCCCTTATTTCACGGTGGAACTTTAAGCATGTTGCCACATGTCTGGACCTTAGTTTCTGTCAAGGTAAGTAATGTTAGCTGCAATGCCAGACAACCTCAACATTTCAGTGATTTAATAAAATGAAAGTTCTTTCTCATTCACCTCAGCCTAGGGAGTGTGTGTGGGGAGGTGGACTCTGACTTTTCCATATTGTGGCTTCATCATCTTTAACACATGGTCTCAAAATTACTACTATTTTAAAGTTTCTAATGGTTAACACTATTGCCCTCATGAGGAAGCCATCTTTAACACTATAGTTATTTTTTTCTTGTAGGATGTTTTTCCTCTTATCCTTTTCTTAACCCACTGAATGACTACAGCATTAATTTGGATAATGATGGAAGAAACGTATCTCTTTGATACTAAACTATTGTATTCCAAGAAAATGTTTAGGCTGTAGCTCATCATCTTTTAGATTTCTTAATTAAGGTTTTAAAATAACAAATCTAGTAGCATTTCAGTTTGATGATTCCAGAAGTGTTCTCCAGAAAACCTCAGCCATAAAACCAAAAATGTCTAGTTGATTCAGAAGAAAGTTATTTTTTTCCAAAAAACATTTCCTCAAATTCTTTTATGGAATTACAGTTTTTTAAAAAAAAAATCCAGATTCTTCTCTCTTTTCTTTCTCCTCCAAGAAAAGCACTGAAATATTAACTGTTACTAAGAAGTCTTTTTTTTTCCTTTTATTTAAGTAGACTATCTGCCAACATCTTGAGGAACACATTTTGATTAATGCCATTGGAGGAAGTAGGAAGAATGAGAAGACTATAATAAAATATTGAAAAGAAATTTAAAAATTGTATTTGGAGTGGATTAATTTGATAAATATGTGGGACAAATTGGTGAAGGATTGGACCAGAGAGGCATGTAAATACATTTGAAGTCTTTAATTAAAACAAAAAACTCAAGTTATTATTAAAACAATAACCCAAGCCAAATAAGCAAGTTTAAAAAAGTAAGTGAAAAACAAAGGACTATTGAACCTGCTATTTCAAAAGGAAAAAAAAGAGTGAACAATAATTCAGAGTGGTAAAAAGGGGGAAAGCAGTCTATAGACTATAGAAGACAGCAGGGTCATTAAGGACAATAGTGTTGAGAGAGATATCTTGGAATTATTTTCAGCTTATTTCTGCCTTACTACCTATGGGACTCAGGGCAAGTGGCTTCACCTCTCTGACCCTAAACTTATTCTCCTGAATACACAGACATAATTAGAATACCTACTGCATGCTGTTGTTGAGAGGATTTAAAAGCATATTGCAAGCACTCATAAAGGACCTTTTATTATCATTTTTCTTTTTTTTTATTGAAGTATAGTTGGTTTACAATGTTGTACTAGCTTCAGGTATACAGCACAGTGATTCAGTTTCTATGTATATAAACTGAATATACATAATATATATGTATATTCTTTTTCAGATCCTTTTTCCCTTGTAGGTTATTATAAAATATTGAGTATACTTCCCTATATTATCACTTTTCCTATTGATTTGGATTACTTTGAGAAATTTGGAATGAAAAATGGATTTTTATTATAAATAGGAGATTCAGTTATTTTAAAATATTCTTTGGAAAAATTATGGCGCCTCATTCTTCAAACTACTGTAAGGGGTTAATACAGCATGACTAGTGAAAGGTAACTGTGGTTAACGGGAGAAGTCCATCTACTTGCTTCCATTCCTTTTCCACCCTGAAGTGTTATTCAAAGAAGCAGTGTAGCAAACCAGGAAATTTATTCTTTATTCTTTGAAAACCATGGCTAAAACTAAACCACCAGTGGCAACATTTAAGATGAACTGTGAGAAGCTCATGGTACAAGTAGAAGATCTGTTTCTTCATAGTAGAGACAAATAGATATATCCTATCAAGTGTGAAGCATATGGGGTCCCCCAAAAGTTGAATTCCAGTGCTGTAGAGCAGAAAGAGTGAATTGCTTTCATTATCCAAATGAAAATTTCGGTTACATAATAGTTATTATAACTTTGTGGGGAAGGTGCTAGGACTTATTCACTCTCAGATCCCCAGTGTCTCTTTCAATATATGCCACTTAATGATGCTCAGTAAATAGCAGAGGAATAAATGAATGATTAAACAAGTAGATAAAGGAATAAATCTTTGCGTGAAAGGGGCTAGTACACTTGGAAGTGTATAAATAGATATGAAAAAGAAACACTTAGAAAGAAGAGTAAATTCAACTTGGCTACAACTAGATGCACTGGATGAAGCAGCAAAACTTCGTGATTTGTAAGAAACAAAATTGCTGAACTACATGATCCTCTTTGAGGTTTAAAGCCCACAATTCTACGTTTTGTGAGTTCTGACATTCTCTAACTCTTTAACCTTAACTCCAGGCTGTATTAGTAGTAGTACATTTGATAGAAATTTGGGATTCAGGAGGGAAAGCCCATTTGGAAGAGACGATAAAAGAATATACTTTGAGATCTATAGTATGAGAATATTGGACATTGAAGCCAAACTACCTAGTAGACAATGGAGATATGGAAGAAACTAGAATGCATAAAGATTAAACGTTGTGGTTCTCAAGTTCCTTTCCTCCAGAATAGTTTTGTGGTGAGGAGCAATCTGCTAACTGAGCATTCTCCATGTGCCCTGAGCATTAGGTATTACGTAATACCAAAGGTGTGGAGAGCAGTGGTTAATTGGGTGAATGGTTACATGGGGGTCAGTGAATAGAGAGACTAAAGCAATGATAACGGTAATACCTTGCATTTACTAAGCATACGCAGTGTGTCAAGTACATTAGTATTTGAGTGTATCTTTATAGTCTTTCCAGCAATTCTGTGATATAGAGCAGGAAT
This sequence comes from Dama dama, assembly GCF_033118175.1. Taxonomy (NCBI): domain Eukaryota; kingdom Metazoa; phylum Chordata; class Mammalia; order Artiodactyla; family Cervidae; genus Dama; species Dama dama. The sequence continues at coordinate 38,421,098 of NC_083704.1, read as the reverse complement.
CTGTAAACTTTTTCTGTTATTATTATATTATATATTATTTTTCTGTTATCATTACCACACAGTAAATATTTTAAACTTTGTTGACTGTACAATCTATGCTATAGCTACTCAACTTTGCCCTTGTAGAGGAAAACAGTCATAGATGACATGTAAATAAGTAAGAATGGATTTGTTCCAATAAAAATTTATTTGCAACCCCTTGGATGTAGGTCATCACCCCCATTAATGTCTTTTAATCTACAAAACCAACTCAAGTCTCTCTATACCAGAGTCTGTTCTCTTAATCACACCACTATATTGCTCAAAATAGGCTTCAGAAAGAACTGGATTGGAAAGCAAAAACTTGTAATAGACACAGTGAGATCAGATGGCAAAAGTCCAAATGTGGTCCAACAACACTAAAATGAAGGAGATAAAGGTAGCAATGGCTGGGAGAGAATGCGTATTGGTCCATTGTTAGGATAGAATCTGCATGGATTGCCAACTGACGGGATATATGATGATGCACTAGGGCCAGGAATGAATATACAAAGGTTGCTGAAGTCTGAAAACAGATCCTGACATTGTGCTTGTAAGCTATGACTGTTAAAAAAGAGAAAACAGCACTTCACCAAGAAGAACCAGCTCTACCTTTATGCATCAAAATACTGCCTTATCCCAAGCATGAAGACAATACATGGGCTGTGACCATCAGTGCAAATCTCCTGAACAAACTCTCTGTCTGACCAGAGCCTCAACACTGTCCAGTACAAGCCCATCTTCCCTTCTTGAACTGGCCCTGACTTTGCCCTTAATCACAGACATACTTGGAAAACCACTTGGCACAATTGTCCGGAGGAAGTCCCTGTAAATCCGTGACAAACTATGTCACTCATATAAATGTTCTTGCAGCTACAGATGGTTCACAGGGCCCCTGAAATGCCCTTTGCATGTTTCAGATTAGTTCTTATGCTTTTGCTGGCCACGTTGCCCATCTCTGAGAGATGCCACAGAGTCTGCGCATGGCTCAGTGCCCAAGCTTTCTCTACTCCTTTCATTGGAGACAAATTCTTTTTTCCTGTTTCCTGCTTTGTGTAGCTATGTGTCAGCCTAAGCTAGGGTCTGCCTTCAGTTGGAGCTATTTATTCCCAAGATTGTCTCCTTAACTTTACTGGAGGCAAGTTGAGGGCTGATGTTCTTCTAGTCTTTGGATTAGCACACAGTGGGTTTTCTGGTTGAACACAACATGAGATAATAAAGGCCCCAGAAATCTCAGGTGGATATAGGAGGGGGATGAGGGACTATGAGGGCTCATGAACAAATTTGTAGAAACACAGAAGTAGAGATAAAGACAATGTTTAAGTTTTCACAACATCTTTACATTCCAGAGAAATATGAAGTGAGGTGTACTTCCTTCTGGTGATAAAAGAAACATTTGGTAGCAGACATTTTTTAAACTTTTTAGTACACATACCTAAATAGATTTCAGCTGCTCAGAAAATTTAGAAAATAAGAATGCCATGGAGGTAGAACCGATGGGATTATTCTCACTATAGAAGCTGATACTGTCAGGAACTCAAGTTTCCAGTCTGCCTTACAAGTTCAAGCATGGACTGAGACAAACTTGGTCTTTCAGACTGCCCACTCCAGGCTTTGAGGGGTTTCTTGGTTTTGGTTCTTCCAATAGCTCACCCTGAGGCATGGATTTTGGTTAGTTTGTTTATTTGGGGAATAATCCCTAGTAGCTCAAGGGAAGGAATAGAAAAGTGAGAGGGAAGGTGGAGAAAGCTCACTAAAGGAATGTTCACTAAAAGGAATGTTGAGCAGATTACAGCTATAAAGAGATGAGTTGTAATCTTCCTGACTACTGTTTAAAAAAAGCTTCTAGAAAGCAGGCAAGAAGAGGGCTATTTAGCCACCAACATCTGTACATCACTGGTTGAGGTTTTTCCCAGTGCATGGGCCAAGTAAGCTCCTGACCACCAATAAAAGTCCCAGGAGGCAAAGTAAAAAGATACAAGAGAGATGGGACATTACTAGAGTGACAAGAATTGCTTGCTGTAGTCACATCAGTGCTGGGCCGAGGGGATATGGGGCAGGGTCGGGGGTGGGGGGGTGGGCATCAACAGCAACTGCTCCGTGTTGGGGACCTAGATGCTAAAAGAACAAAGCAGCAGGGAATCTTCTGTAGGGAGGAAGTCCTGGCTGAAGCACTCAGAATCATGGGTCATCATCTATCAGAAGGGAGTGCCACAGTAGTCAGGGATTTACTCCGAGGTCTTTTGATTCAGTCTTCATGACCACTTCTTCACATCAGGTGGGGAGGAAACAAAACCTTGGGGAGGAAAATATAACTTGTCCACAATCATACAGTTAATATTATAAGAAAAGATGTTCCTATTCAAAAAGTGCATAATCAATAGTCAAAAAATGGTGGCTGTTCTTAAAATTTAGGGGAAATTAGGAATGTTATAATAATACTAGTAGTGGCAATTTCAGCTCTTTGTAGAGCACATGTCAATGTGCTTTCTTATACATCTTGTTGACTTTGTTTCTTTCATACCAAGGTAGTTTTAGTTTCTTTTTACAGATGGGAAAACTGAGGCTCTGATATGTAATAATTTGCCCAAGAAGCTATGAAATCAATTGCAGTCTAAGTGCAAGTTGTCTGAATCTCTACCCAGCATGCGTCCACCTTCCCTGCACTTCCCAGTAGGCAGCAGCTGACAAATGTGCTATGCAAACAGTGCAGTTCATTTCCCTTGTATGTGTATGCCTCTCTGTATTCAATTCCCATGAAACCTTTCATGAGGTTAAAGTATCTGTTTGCAGAAATTTTGAAAAATCCCACTGTTGCAAAGGTAAACACAAAATCTTTATACATATTTCAGTCTCCCTAGTTGCAGAATGGAGTTAGCAAACAGTTGATGTAACCACCTGGTTCTCTGGAGAGACAAAAGATTTAGAGGGGATGTGAAATCTGGAGAAATGATTCCATAGAGAATTAAGACCCTTTTAAAGGAAGTCTCTGGTTGTTCCAACTGGATACATATAAGTATTTCCTCAGGGTTTAAAAAAGAATGAAATAAGATGTTACAAAATATTTTCCTACTATTTCCTACTACTGACAGTTTGCTGATCTAAACATCTGGATTTTGTGTGCTTTCTCTCGTTTTGGAAAAACTAGGTGTGAAAGTGAATGGCATTCCAGATGAAATGTTAGAAATTTTGGCTGTACACAGTTGTCCCCATAACCTACAGAAATGTGTAGCTCTGCCAAGGTAGGTGATATAAGGCTGAAGGATGGAATGGGTCACATTAGAATCAGTTCTTTTTATCATCAGCCCCAAATGCACTGAGGTACTTGCAGTATTCGACACACTGACATCTGTGTGTTAATTAAGTCATGACCTTTGCATATTTGACCATTCCGTTTTTTTTCTGATGCTCCCAGGATAAAAATGAATATGAAAAGTAATTAATCCCAGGCCTCGATTATTGGACTATTAGAATCAGATAACAAAATAGCTCCTCTCAGGTTTCTTCCTGATACAAATGTCAGACCCAAAGGGGTGAGAATAGACTAGCAAAAGAAGACCATTATTAGAAACTGGGATCAACTAATGTATGCATGATTGCTCATTTGGAATCAATATGTTGTACAAACCAGCAGAAAGAGATGCTATGGGCTGGGAATGCTGTATCAAGGTAAATTTTTATACAGAACATATATGCTGAGTGGCTTCCCTGATAGCTCAGTTGGTAAAGAGTCCACCTGCAATGTAGAAGACCCTGGTTCAATTCCTGGGTTGGAAAGATCCACTGGAGGAGGGATAGGCTACCTACTCCAGTATTCTTGGATTTCCCTTGTGGCTCAGCTGGTAAAGAATCTGCCCACAATGTGGGAGACCTGGGTTGGATCCCTAGGTTGGGAAGATCCCCTGGAGAAAGGAAGATCTACTGATTCCAGTATTTTGGCCTAGAAAATTCCATGGACTGTATAGTCTGTGGGGTCGCCCACAGTCGGACATGACTGTGAGCGACTTTCACTCACTATGTGCTGAGCAGGACTGGGCCATTCTTCAAGTTAGCTCTTTTGGTTTATCTGTTACTGCTTAATGAAATACATCCTACTCAGTGGCTTAAACAAAACCGTTTTATTGATTTGCTCCCAAATCACAGCTGGACTGCTCCACTGGGGCTGGAAGCTCCACTTTTAAGATGGCCTCAGTCACGTGACTGGCAAGGCACTGCTGGCTGTTGACTGGGAGCTTGACTGGAGCTCCTGGCTGGGGCCTCAGTTCTCTTCAATGTGTGTCCCTCCACATGACTAGGTTGGACTTCTCCCAGCAAGGCAGTTTTAGGATACTCAGATCTAACCTGACAGCAGGCTTCCCCCGGAGTACAGAAGCTGAAGCCATAGGCTTTCTTAAGACAAACACATCATCATTTCTTCTACATTCTGGTGGTTACAGAGAGGGTCCAGGTTTAAGGGGAGGGGGCTACTAATGGGTATGAACACCTGGAGTATCCTTCATTAGAGGTCATTACAGTCTACTAAGTCAGCTCTGTATATAATAACTTAGAACTAATTTATGCACTTTCCTTTGAGAATTTGTGTGCAAAGATGTGAAATTTTTCAGGTGCCCTGAGATGGAGTATGCAGCCATCCTTGTTGGCTGGAGAAGAATGTGAGTGTGGAACTGGACATTTATGAGATGTTGAAGTATCACTGTTTGACAAACTGTTTTAAAAAATACACAGTATTACCTGTTTGTACTTGTAAAATGCCAGGAACAATGTGAAACCTATCAACTACTTGAGATACATATTTAACATAAATTATTTGAATAATTTCCCCATTATGCTTTCAAGCAATGAAGATTTTAAGCAATTTGATTTAAATATTAATACATAGTACTAAATCTTCATTTCTCTGGAAAAATTGTGGAGACTTGGGTAAAAATTTCAGCATACAGTTATCATTCAGCAGGCACACAACATCCTTTCTTCTAGGGGGGAAAAACTGTAACCTAGCAATGGAGGAAAATCCCTTCTGGTAAAATTCAGACCTAAGTATTACTGAACATACCTCCATCAAACATGGTTATCCTTGCCAGCATCATTAAAATTTGATAATTCATTACTTAACTTTCTGGAAACGTATCAAAATTAGGGTCTCTACCCTTGCTAATGGGGCTTTTAAAACACATCTTGGAAGTTTATATCCTAAAGCAATGTACCCATTGATCAAAGTTTTTGAACCTACAAGTTTCATGATCATATTCATAATGAAGATTTCTGCCTGATCTTAATTTCCCTAAAGACTGCCCAGCTTCTTAGAAGGGATATTTCCTAATTTATATACCTTGTTATGAGGTAGCATCAAAGAAGATGGCTAAGCACTTGTAGCCTGAGAGATGACAAAATGAGGTTAGTCAACAATTACTGAGAATGCTGCCTCTCTGCCACACACTGTTAAATTATTATTATCACCATCTCTATATCACTTTGTTTTTTTCAAAAGAAAAAACCTGAAATACAAAAGAAATAATTATGTAAATTAGCAGAGCCAGGATTCAAACCTTCACAGGTTTGCTTCTAGGTCTAAATGATGAATTCTTGTGGGGCCGTCTGCTAAAGCACACCTCTCTAGACTGGTGGTTCTCAAGTGTGTTCCATGTACTGGGATTTGTGGGAGGGCAGAATTGTGATCCCACTCCAAATCTACTGAATCAGAAGCTCTGGGGGCAGAGGCCCAGTGATGTGTGTTTTCTCCCTCCTAGTGATTCCAATACATGCTTAAGCTCGAGAATCACTTATTTTGACATCTACTTCGAGAAAAATGCTGTAAATTACAGGTTTCACTGATTGTGCTATGACTCCAAGGGCTTCTCAGGACATTTACTACTCAACAAAGATCGACATACCTGAGAGTGATCCACATCCAGCAAACATCCCAGATACAACTTGAGAAAATGATCTTGTCTTTCACATTTGGCTTAGAATTTGAATTTGTTCCCTTCCCCTACTCTCCATTTGAGTCTATGCTTCAGTTTCCTTGTATTAAAATATAGATAATGACGCTTGCTTTCTTCTCTCACAGAAATAGTCTAAAAATTAATGAACTATATTAAACTCTTTCAGTTCCTGGAAGAAAGGCAGTATACAAACACTGTATTAATATTTGAAACAGGTTAATTTTTTCTATGTGAATAAAAGTCTTTTTTTATTTTGGTAATCAAACATGCTGCCTTTTCCCCAGAGAGTTTTTTGATTTTTCAAAAATTTCTTCTTTAAAGGCACAAGACAGATTTCTTTCTCAATACGAGGAGGAAGGGTATCAAGATGAGAAAGCACTTTTTCTGAGAAATGCTAAAGTTTTAAAAGTTCCTGGTTCCACTCGTGATAAGAGAGAATGTGGTGATATACCAGGAACACTAGGTTAGAGATCCAGTAATGCCAAGTTTAAGCTATTTTACTTTTTAGTTTTGTAACTTAGGGTGGCCTCTTCCTCGGCTTCGGTTTACCAAACTGTAAAAAGTGACAACATAGTGCAGAATTATAGAGTACAGGCTCTGGCTTCAAAGAACTGGGTGTGAACCCTGACTTGGCTGTTCATCACCTGTGTGACTTTATGGGTTAGTTATGTGCCCTCTCTGATCTTCCATTTCCTCATATGTAAGCTGAGAATGTGTGTGTGTGTGTTAGTCACTCAGTCATGTCTGACTCTTTGTGACCCCATGGACTGTAGCCTGCCAGGCTCCTCTATCCAGGGAATTCTCCAGACAAGAATACTGGAGTGGGCAGCCATTCTCATCTACAGGGGATCTTCCTGATCCAGGGATCAAACCTGGGTTTCCTGCACTGCAGGCAGATTCTTTACCATCTGAGCCACCAGGGAAGCCCATAATTAGAATAGCAAAAGGATTAAGTAAGGCAGTACATTTAAAGTGCTTAGCTCAGTGCTTGGCACTCAATAAGAAGTGCCGGCTATTGTGATCATTAAGAAAAATTCATTTGTATACTAGATAATCCCAAAGGGGTCTCGCTGCTTTGGAATTTTAGGATACCTTTTGAAGTTTCTCTCAGACTCTCCGGTTACTTTCTTCCCTAGGGCTCAACATTCAACATGTAGTAATTGAGTACTTACTATGGGCCTGGATCATTCAAAGCACTAGGGGTACATTGAGCACAGATAAATATCCTTGTCCTTCAGAAGCCTTCATGCAAGGATGAGCTGGCCTTTCTTGAACTCTTCATAGTGTGTGGGAGTACTCAATACAACTTAGTTCCATTGAATGGAATTCCTTTTTTGGACTGAAAAATCTTCAACACAAATAGGAGAGTATTTTTCTTAGCCTTCACCTATTCAGGGTGATAAGTACTCCCTTTGATGAGTGTTTTGCTTGTTTATTTTTATGAAAAACTAGGTTACCTCTCAGCAAATGTGTAAAGAATTGTGGGAAGAAGGTGAATGTCCTTACTTCTTCTTGTCTGGCTTGAGAGAAGACTTCATAAATTAGGGTAGGCTGGGGAAGGAGGGCATAGCAGCTTGGTTAACAGGGAGCAAAAGACATTTTAAAATCCATCTGTGTCACTGCCAATCCCTGTTTGCAGGTTGAGACGAAAGGGGTTTTGAAATTTAGCTACCTGTCTGTGTAGGGGAGTATTCATTTATCTAGAGGTTTAGGGAAATCTGAGATGCTGCTGCTCAAACCTGTTGGGAGGAACATGTTAAACCTTTCTGGATTCAGACAGAAAGTCTTCCTCCTGATGTTCTCTCTCCATAGCACAGGAAGAGCAGTGCCAGGTCTCTGCTGATATAAACATTTTAAGCAGGAAGGAGTGCACTTTTATTTCTTATGATATAAATTAAACATCATAGCAGACGTCAGGCTGGAAAAAGTTACAGGAACTTAAGGTACTTCCAGCACTTGACTAATGCAGTCTGGCCAATGGGGTCTGAGAGGCAGTGAGATCACCAGCAGGTATGGAGCCTGGGGTGATTCCTCGCCAGCCCCACAGACAGGCTGGGGCTCAGGAGGGTAATTATTCTGGCTCCAGATGCTGTGTCTCACCCACTCCGCTTAGGTCTGGAGACAGGAAGACAGGCAGAGAGATGGGATGAAAGAGCCTAATCAGTATCTTGCTGCAGCACAGAATCATGGTCAGGGCCAGCTAAGAAGGATCCAAACCAGAGGCCAGGCTGGGCTGGTGAGGGGGAGAGCAAAGCATTGCCCATGCTAGAGCAGAAGCTATACTTGTCCACATGGAAAAGGTGTGTAGTTAATGATGAGGCCTGCTGGCAAGATAAGGTCAAGTCCAGATTGCTGGGCCAGACTGCATGCCAGTTTAGTATCCAGGGAGACAGATTATAGTGGGTGTGCTATTTTCCTAGTGCACCCATAGGAAATCATCACAAACTTGATGACTTACAGTATATATTTGATCTTTCTCAGTTCTGGAGGCTACAAGTCTAAGGTCAAGGTGTTTGCAGGGTTGGTTCCTCTTAGAGGCTCTGAGAAATATTTCATCCCGTACTTTTCCTCCTGGCTTCTGGAGGCTGCTTGGCAACCGTGGGGGTTCTTGACTTGTGGATGCACTGCTCTAGTGTATGCCACCCTCTTCATATCATCCTCCCCTCTTCTGATAAGGACTCCTTATCTCATATTGAGATTCTTACCTACTTCTACAAAGATTCTTTCACCACGTAAGGTTGCCTTTTCATGTCTGGGGTTTAGGACTTGGCCATATTTGTTTTTGGAGCCACCATTCAACCTACTACAGTAGACACAGAGTCAGAAAACTCGGGTTTTTAACCTCAATTAATAGTATGATAATAGCTACACTTTATTTTTATTTGTTTTTATTTGGCTGTGCCAGGTCTCAGTTGCAGCAGGAAAGATCTTCATGGACAGGAGCGAGACCTTCATTGCGGCATGTGAAATTTTTAGTGGTGGCTTGTGAACTGTCAATTGTGGCATCTGGTATCTAGTTCCCTGACCAGGGATCCAACCTGAGCCCCCTGCATTGGGAATGCAGAGTCTTAGCCACCAGGCCACCAGGGAATTCCCACTAACTACACTCTAACCTTTTACCATTTTGTAGGCACTCATTCATGAACAAAAAATATTTAGTGAGCATCCACTATATGCCAGGAACTGTTCTTGAATCTGGGACTTTAGGAATAAACAAAATTGGCAGAAATCTGTCTTCATGAAGGCTACACTTTAGTACGGGTGGGTGGAGATAGACAAACAAATGACAGGCTGAATTATATGGAACATCTAAGAGATAAGCACCATAGAGAGAGTAAATTATAGGAGGTGAATAGGAAATGCTGGGGAACAAGAATGGTGCAAATTTAATAGGATAGGCCAGGATCACCTCAGTTAAGGCTACTCTCTGAGCAAAGGTTTTAAGGTGGAGCAGGCATGAGCCTGAAAGAAGACTAGAGAAAATGTCTTGCAGGTTGAGGAAACAGCAAGTGTTGGGAGGTGGAGGATAGAAGATGAGTAGATGGGTCAGTCAGGCAGAAGGTGAGTGAGCAAGAGAGAATTGAAGTAGCTGAGAAGAATTGGGAGAGGTTACAGAGGCCAGATCATGCACATACAGATGGCTGTCTACTATAAGGACTTCAGCATGGACTCAGGGTGGAGTGAGGAGCCACTGGGGGTTTTGAGAAGATGTGTGTGACAAGATGTGGTTGTATGATTGCAGAGTCACTTCTGCAGATGTATGGAAAGTAGACTCATGTGCTAGTGAGTGCAGAGTAGGGGAGGCTGTTGGGACTATTGCTCTAATTTCAGAAGTGATGACTGGGGCTTGGACCAGGAGAGAATGGGAGAAGTGATGGAGTGCTGCATGTGTTCTGAGGCTGGAACTAAGAGAACATGCTCATGGTTGAACGTAAGGAATCAGTGATACTTTCTCTTAAGTTTGCTTGGATTTCTCACATAACTGCAGTCAGATAGTGCTGTGACTGGAGTCAGCTCAAAGACTTCCTCACTCACACGTGCTGGCTCTTGGTTAAGATTTTAGCTGGAATTGTCAACTAGAACATCAACATGGCCTCATGAGACCCAGGCTGCTTCCTAACAGCATGATTGACTAAGTTTCAGATGCAAGTGTCCTAAGAGAAAGAATCAGGTGGAAGCTGTATTATCTTTCATGGATTGAGTCTGTGAAGTCACAAAGAATCAGTTTTATCATACTTAACGATCGAAGCAGGGATCCCTTTAATAGAAGGGTTATAGATACCACTCTTGCTGGGGAAGCAGCAAAGTTACATATAAGTCACATAGGTAAAAAAAAGCATGTAGGATGAGAGAGGTTATTCAAGTCATTTTCAGAAAATATGATCCACAACTAACTGGAAAGTATTACTACAAGGGAAATTCATAAAGGCAAGAAGGCTTGATAAAAATAGACAGATTGGGTTCTGGGTTTAAGCCAGACACAAGTAAACTGAGGGAGAAATTTAGAGCAGGTAACTGGAAACAGCCTCCTGGAGTTGCAGCAGAATAAGCAGACAGTATCATCCAGCCAGATGACGATGAATGTCTGGACCCAGATCAGGAAAATTTTGCTCATTGTTGCATTTTTTCCTAACATTTTTATGATTTGTTCCTAAACTTATAAAAGGAGCCCAGGTAATAATGTTATAGGAAAAAAAATAAAAGCTATAGGGAAACATAACAGGAGGAAAACAGTCGCCCATCATCCCACCACAGGTCCAGAGTCATGTACATGTGCTGGTGTTGGCTAGGTCCTGTTGTCTGCCTGGGTGAACCCCGGAGCAGAGGATAAAAAGTCCGGGGTGGAAATCCCACACACTAGGCTTAAATTTTCTTTTAGCTGGATGATCTTGAGCTGTTCTCTACGCTTCAACGTCCCAATCTGGAAAATGCTGATAATTGAGAAATAATTCTATAAGGCAGCCCAGGGACTGGAAAAAGTAAGTTCTCAATGCACATTAGCTTGTAATTTCATTATTAAATAAATACATCATTCTTTTTATAAAAATGGTCTCATTTACAGAAACAGCATGTATGCTGTTTCATAACTACTTTTTTTTTCCACGTAATTTTACCCTGAACATATTCCCATATGACTCTGGAAACAGAAACTTTTATCATTGTCTTTATGAGATGCACACCTCTGCATTATGCACATGAACTACAGCTTGTTTAATAGATTCTAAATGTTGAGTAGTTAGCTTTTAAAAAATTAATTTTTACCTATTACTTGTAATACAGCAATATACTTAAATACTTGCCTAAATGTTTTCTTACTGTTTCGCGCATTTGTTCAATGAACAAATGAATATTTACAAATTTCTGGAAGTAGATTTACTGGGCCCAAACTGTGTCATTCAAGAGTATTTTTTAATTTACATTATACTATGAAGAATTTCAAACCAAATAAAATTAGGAAGGATTGTATAATACACACAAATATATGGCTAGCGCTTGTAATTATCATGTTAGCATTTGCCTTATTTGATTGATACGTACTTTTCTTGAGTGTTTAAAAATAAAACACATCAATCATGACATTTTATTCTAATACTAGTGTGTCTCATAAAAACATTTTCCAGCATGATTGTTATACCATTATTATATATAAGAAAATTAAGTATAATACCCTAATATCATCTAACACATTTATTTTAAAATTTCTGAATTTTCCAAATTGCCTTTTACATCTTTTACAGTATGTTTTTTAAAATCAGGACCCAGTCATGAACCTGAATTACCTCTGGGTGTTATTGTCTCTTAAGAATTTTCCCATCTAAAGCAGCCCCTCCTTATTTTTGTTTCCCATTTTTAATACTGATTTGTTGAAGAACCAGAGCTGGTTGACCTTTTCACCTTCTCACCATTAAAAAAAAACAAAAACCCACCTCATTTTAAAGAACATGCTTAGAAGTGACATTGTTGGGCCCAAAGGCCATCCAATTGTAGACAGCCCTCCTGGAGTGAGTATGGACTGCTTCAGAGTGACGCTCTACTTGGTAGACAGGTATTTTGAAATATAAAGGTTAGTTTTGGCTGGCTGCTGGGGAAGTCTCACCCTTCCAGCAGAGACTCAGGGCTGTGCTTGTTTTATTTGCATTGCAGTATAGTTGCTTCCCAACGTTGTGTAGTTTCTGCTGCCATGCCCTTCCCCTTGGACCTCCCTCTCACGCTTCCTCCCCATTCCTCCCCTCTAGGTCATCACAGAGCTCGGAACACCCTGTGCCATAGGGCAGCCTCCCACTAGCTGGCTATTGACAGGAGTTTGTGTGTGTGTGTGCTCAGTTGCTCGGTCACGTCCTATTCTTTGTGACCCCATGGACTGTAGCCTGCCTGGCTCCTCTGTCCATGGGATTCTGCAGGCCAGAATGCTGGAGGGGGTTGCCGTTTCCTACTCCAGGGATCTTCCTGACCCAGGGATCAAACCTGAGTTTCCTGCGTCTCCTGCATTGGCAGGTGGATTCCTTACTATTGAGCCATTGGGAAGCCCTGACAGAGGTTTGCTCTTCACCAAACCTTCCTCAGAGTAAGAGAGACCACTCTATATTAGCTCCAGAAATGACACTCTGGTTTATTGGACAAGGTGGCCTGAAGTCCAACACAAAACAAGATATTCTGAGAGATTTCATTTGACTCCAACTTCAGAGGCAGGTAAGTCTCTCCTGGGTACATTTCTGTTCCTGCTGGTAGGGTGGCTAAGAGCAGACCTAAACAGTCACAAATGTACATCAAAATCCTGGTTCTGCTTGTTACTAGGGTAACATGTTTCCTTGGAAAAACCACTTAAAATTCCATTCTCTTTGGCAGTTTGATATGTGCAAAGGATTGAGCCCTTTCTAATGGACCTGTCTGCCTTATGTACTGTCGAGTGGCAAAGACAGCCTCCTTATCCTCCAAGATAGAACTTCTCAAAGATTTACATAGATAAGAATCACCTGGAGGACAAAGAGGGCTCATGATAACCAGCTGACGTTTTGATACAGTTAGATAAGCCCAGGAATCTGCTTTTCTTTACAGGCACCCTAAGGGATTTTGACTCAGGTGGTCCAGGACCATGCTTGAAGAAATTCTTATCTGGGAACCTCAATTTGCTTGTCTGAAATAGGCAACACTTTATTGCTATTACTGTATGCCAGATACCCTTACTCCTACTTTAGACACAATGACTAACTCAATCCCACCAGTCACCCTATGAGCTAGATATTCTTTGTACCCATGTTTTATTGGTGAGGAAATTGAGGCTCAGAGAAGTTAAGTAAATTGCCCAAGATCCACAATGTTAGTAGGCAGTAGAGTCGAGATATGATAATACATGTGGAATATGGTGATGTAAAACTTAAATAAAAAAGTACCTCTTACTGAATTGTAAATTCAGAAGTTCTTAAAGTAAGAGGTTGTTACCACTGTTGTTGATGTGCAGGGAATATTTTCCATGGTGGTCAAAGAGGTACATCTGAAGTATGCTTTTATTGAAACTGAGGTCGACTAGTAGAGAGTAGATGAATGCGTGGTGAATGGAAAGCATTCAATGTGTGCTTGTTGAATGACTAAATATGTTCCAGTACAGATACTCTAAAACTCTGCAAAAGTTAGTCCTTGAACCCAGGCACTGATGACATACTTCTCTGTGTCCTCTTGTGATTTTTCCTCCCGTTCCGGTTCTGCTTTTTCCACACAATACCACCAACTAGAGATCCAGTTGATCAGTCATGGCAACTGTGGATTGCCAGGTGACCTTGCTGTGTTAGTTTTCTCCTGTTCCTCTGCCATATTGATATAGTGGGGAAATCTTTGAACTGAAGCTTTTCAGGGAAGACTCCTAGCACTGCTCATTGAAACACCCTGTACTCTGCTCCTTCAGCCACTTAAGGCTTCCAGTTTATTTTCATAAAAATGATATTTAAAAGCACAGGCATGGGTTCAATGTTCAGTTCTGACATCAGGGAAATGGATTCAATTCTTGAATGTCAGATGCTTCCTGTATCAGATATGATGTCAGTAATTTGCAGTGAGAGTTTTGGAGATATTTTGCCTGTGTTTGAATCTCAGCTCAGTTGTTTATCAGGTCTCTGAATGTTGGGAAAATAACTTGTCTTATCTGCACAGTGGGGCAAATGATATCTATGTTAGAGAATTAGTTTAAGGATAGACAGTGTAATATAGTAAATCACTTTGAAACAGTGCCCAGCATACAGTAAATAATCACTAATGTTAGCTGTATTATTGCTATGAAAATGAGGTCATATCTACTCTTTTGGGAGTTTGAAAAACTATTTGTAAGGTTCTCTGATGTTTTGTAACTGCTCTATAAATACTAATTGTTAGGATTACTATCACTGTACCTTGAGGTTAAGTTCATACATTTATTTAAACAAATTTTTAAACTCACAACTTTATAAGAAAATTTCCAGTGCTAACATTTTGTGATTTAAAATAAAAAAATAAATAAATGAACTTCCTTGAAAGATATGGCATCCCCACAAGATACAATCATGTGATGTTTTGGAGGCTGCTTGGGTCATGAGGAGCTCTGAACTTAGGGCTGCCTTCCAAAAAACAAGCTGTCAGCTTTAAGGGCAAAGATTGATATAGATGTTTCCAGTGAGAAATTTCAGTACCTTAAGATTAGACAAGATCATTGAGATTTGCTCTTTTTTTAACTAATGGAAATGTCAGTCCTTTTGAGTGTTGTTACATTATTCAATTTCGGGATAAGAAACACACAGTCCTAAAGTATGCTTTCAGAAACCAAAATTGAGTCTCTGAATACCTTTTCTTGAAATTCTGGTAAACATATCTGGTTTCCTTCTGGTTTCCTTCAGGTAAATATAAGATGCCCAGGTAAATTTGAATTTCCAGTAAAAAGAATTAATTTTTTAGTATAAATATGACTAACCTATATATGTATGGGTGAGTATGTCCCAACTATTGCAAATAGTAATTTGCTAGATTTGGTAACAACCTAGATTTCCTAGGTTGTGGTACCTGGCAGTGTTTACTGGGGATGTAAATCACCTGGGAATTTTGTTAAACTATGAAATTTGATTTAGTGGGTGCAATGTTGAGACTGCTGTTTTGAGGACCACATCTGAGTGGAAAGTATGAAGGATAGAGTTTCCCAAGCTTGCTGGTTAGAAGAAATATCTGTGGTGGTGATTGAAAATACAGATACTTTGCTGTAACAAAATACCACCGACTGGCTGGTTTAAATAACAGAAATTCATTTCTCACTGTTCTTGAGGCTGGAAGTCCAAGATGAAGGTTGGCAGGGTTAGGCTTCTTCTGAGGCTTCTCTGTCTTGCAGATGGCTGCCTTCTTGTTGCCTTTGCACAAGTTCTTTTTTCTGTGCCTGTTTGTTCCTGCTGTCCCTCTGCTTGTCCTATTCCCAGTGAAGTTGAACCAGGACACACCCTAACAGCCTCATTCACTTAAGTAACTATTGCTTCTTTAAAGTCACATATCTAAATAAAGTCATTCTGAGGATGTGCCAGTTAGGGCTTCAACATATGCGTTTTGGGGACAGGGAAATAATTCAGTTGGTAACGAGATCTGAGACTCACTGAGACAGAATTTATTTTGGAGGGGTTTTCAGAGGCTGATCCATTTTACCAGCTTATCAGGCAAATCTAAGACATCTGGTATAGAGCAACCGTGTTTGGACTTGAGCCTAAATCAGAATCACCTGAAGAACTTGTTAAAACCCCCAAGTTTTTGATTCAGGAGGTTGAAGTGAAGCTCCAGATCCTGCTTTTCTAACAAGCAGCCATCACTAGAATCACCAACTCAGAAGAATGCCTACATCTCCTGGAAGAGCAGGGCAGTGATAACATGGCCTTTCTGTGGCTCTTGAGTGAATTTCCTGAGATTGGGAGGCAAGAGTTCTTGGGGACTTTAGAGCCCTGTGTTGGATGAAAATGGGTCTTTGTGATGCATTTTCTACAAATTCTAAAATATAGGAAACAAAGTCAGTGTATTTTCATAAACAGAAAAACACTGATTTTTAAAAATAGTCCTCTTATTCTATTCTTGAGAGTCAATGAACTGCATTTTATTCTTGTCACCACTGTGGTCTTTTTGTTAAATAGTACGTTCTTAGATCACATGAGGTTATTTTCCAAGATGTGATGGGGGATTGAAGATCAAATCATCTACCTACTGTTGTGAAGGAAGAGTTAGAAGGACCTAAAATCATGTGATTACACCTTTAGTCTCCTGAGAAACTGCTTGCTACAACTATAACTAAAGTTTCTGAGACATGAGTTGCTTTGATGTTGATCCTGCTAATAAACATGTAAACAAACTCTTGCAAAGACAGAAATCAATAGTTTTTTTGTCCATTTATTCATTTTTTTTTTTAGAACAAGTCTCTAAATTACTTACAAGAGTGACTCTTTCTGATGTATTAAAAATCTAGAATTTAGCCCATCCAGGTAAATACAGAGGTCTTCAGAAAATGTACCTTTCTCAATATTACAGTCTCAAAAAAGTCTTTCATTAAAAACCAATACTAATTTCCTTTTGTTTTTCTGAAGTAAGATGTAAATGATTGATTGGCAAACAATTTTAAATATCTTGTGTATAATCATGGGTCTGTACATTGATGGTTTTATTATTATAGGTAGCGGTTCAGAGTATCTCTTCGGAGTCCAAGAAGTTGTTGGACTGCTATTGGGCGCTCTTAAATATGTTGTTTTCAGAGCTTAATTTCCCTTTTGGTGCAGTGGATTTAAGAATACTACCTACCAGGACTTTGGTGAGAATTATATGTTTGCAATACCACTGCTATGTGCTTGGTGACATAATAGTTTCATACATGGGAGGTGTCATTATTTATATGATTATACATTAGAATGTGTTGTCACTTTTTTCCTTCTCATTTTAACTTACTGGTTTTCCTCTTTTCTTTGTTCTTCCTCACTGATTAAAAACGAGGTCTGTTTTGAATAATGGTACTTTGACCAGAAACATTATGAGTAGGACTTTTGTTTGTTTTTGATTTTTAAGTAACAGGGAAACTGAGACCTAGAGTTTAAATAACTTGACCAAGATCAAGCAGCTGACTGTGACAGAGAAGAATATGAACACAGGATTCTGGTCGCAAATGCCATTTTCTTAGGTTTATGCTCCTCTGATTGTTCTTGGACTCAAGATAAAGAGTTATTGGATTGTGAAGTTGAAAACTGATATAGGGAAAAAAATGTGTAATTCACTGCTGTTAATTTGGTGGCAAACCATCCAGCTGATTAATTGGTAGAGCCCTATGGCTTTTTGATAATAGTGTTTGACTGTTGGGTTCATTAATATTTCTGCTAGATGCAAAATATCATATATAGAATGGACAAACAGCAAGATTCTATTGTATAGCACAGGGAACCATATTCAATATCCTGTAATGGCACCATAATAAAAAGAATATGAAGAAGAATATATATCTATGTATATATATTTGTATAACTGAATCACTTTGCTGTATATCAGAAACTAACACAAAATTGTAAATCAACTATTCTTCAATATAAAATGAACCATGTGCTCTGATTTGAACTGCATAAAAATTTAAAAAATTCTCAAAAAAAAACCATTCTGCTAGAGATTTACCAATTATGAAAATTTAGAATTTCTGAATAAAAGGGAAAGTTGGTCGAAGAGTAGAACAAATCTGTTGAAAACTGAAATATGATCTTCTAAATATCTAGTCATGCTAGATGCTGGGGTATTAGTCTATTGAAGTGTTAATGATTTGGTTGCTGGATTGAGGAAGTTCTGGGCAGCTGGGATAGAGGTTGGATTCTTGGGAGCGTAGGATAGTGGCTGTTTACCAACAAACAAGCATTTAACCATGGGCACAACAATATCAGTGTGAACAAGGTGGATTTATGTAGCCAAGTTAAAAGATTAGGTTCCTTAATATCCCCTACTCTTTGGATAATCAATAAAAATTGATGTTAGTTATACAAAGCCAAATTTGCAACACCAAGATCTTTAATTTTTCTGGAATAATAAGAATTATAAAAGGACTGCAAGGAGATCAAACCAGTCAATTCTAAAGGAAATCAGTCCTGAATATTCATTGGAAGGACCGACGCTGAAGCTGAAACTCCAATACTTTTCCACCCCATGCAAAGAACTGACTCATTTGAAAAGACCCTGATGCTGGGAGAGATTGAAGGCAGGAAGAGAAGGGGTCGACAGAGGATGAGATTGTTGGATGGCATCACTGACTCGATGGACATGAGTTTGAGTAAACTCCAGGAGTAGGTGATGGATAGGGAAGCCTGGCGTGCTTTGGTCCATGAAGTCACAAAGAGTCAGACATGACTGAGTGATTGAACTGAATTCAATAAAATTAAACATATATCTATCATATGATTAAGGCATTCCACTCCTAGGTATTTATCCAAGAGAAATAAAAGCATGTATCCAAACAAACAAACAAACAAACAAACAAAAAGAATTATACAATAAAAGTTAATATCAGGGTTTTAAATTAAAAATGCTGCATAATCTTAATGACAGGTGTGCATCATAATAGCCTATACAGTTTGCCCAAAATTCATCTGCCTATGAATTTTGCTATGATTCAATTCAGGGAGAGTGGAGTTTTTGGAATCTGTGTTTTTGTGAGTCCTCCCTAGGTGCCTCTGGTCCCTGATGTATTGGATATGTTCTGTTTTACCCTCCAGATGTACACTCAACTTTTCAGTTTTTTTAAAAAAACATGCTCTGTAGGAATATGGTTCCTTAAGTGTGATATTTAAGGTAATGGTTCCCATTACCAACACTCTGACTCTATCCATAGCTCAGATAATTCAGGTGGGATTCTGCCATGGTTGGTCTCCCCCAGCTTCAAGGAGAGATTTGGAAAACAGGCTGGAGTTCTAACATTTACCTTCTAACATCCTACTTGCTTTGTGTGAACTGTTTGAAGAAAGGCTAATCCCAAATGGCAAAGGACAAATAAATTGAGGATCATCCTAGGGACAGAAAACTTAAGTGGACTTTGTTTCATTCAAATGATACAATATGATTAAAATATAAAGGAGTTCACTCCCAAGAAGGAACACTTAAAGAGGCCTTAACTAGGTCTTTGGCAGCAGAATTTTATGTCTCTCAGTATTTGCATGGTCAATTAATCCCTTAAAGTGATGACTAGTAGGCAATTTATTTGGATGGTACAAGAGGCTAATTGGTAATATTGTTATACAAAATCTTGTAGGCAAAAATTATGCCTGTCTTTTAAAAAACATGCCTTTGGTATTTGAAGGGAGAGCTTTAGTACCTTGGGCCTCAGAGGTATTCAGCCTGCTGATGTCAGAATTAATGAAGAATATGGAAACTTAAGTGTGGGATGGATGGAGTGAAACATGCATTAAAGATTAATGACAGTAGACTAGTGGGGGAGCCACATTTTCTGGTGATCAAAGACTCTGAGGCTTTCATCTCCCAGTGCCTGGGAGAATGTTGAACATCTTGGAATTTGTTGTATCACCTACGGTTATGTTTTATCAGCCTGCTCTCCAGCAAGGTGCTCCAAGGGAAACCCCTACCCTCCAGCTCTGATCTGTTCATTCATTCAGCAAATGTGTTTTGAGTACCTACTCTGTGGCAGCGCTGTTAAAAAAAAATGGTGACAAGTCAAAACACATATATTTGCCTTCTCTCAGGGAGATTACAGCATAGTGAAATGGATGAGTTTTCTTAAATAAGAAAGTAAATGAAACAGAGCAGGACACTATGGTCCTTCCCTCCCCTGCCTTCTGTCCCTTCAACCTGTCTTTTGTCTGTAGAAAAACTTTAGTTACAGAACAAGTTTAATCAGAGGTGAGAGGAGAAAAGCAAAGAAAAAGAGTCAAACGAGACCAAATAATAATAGTTTAGTCATTAAGCAGAGTCAAGGACCATTAGTTCCTCCTCAACAGCTATTGGTAATATCCTGAGCTATATTCTTTGAGCTGTTCTGTAGATACTGAAACCCCCACCAAGCTGAAGAAGTTAACTATGTGAAGATCAGACTGTAGCCATGACATAGCTGTCATAATTCCAGAAACTTATTTCAAAGAATTGAGAAACCGACCCTGGAAGTGAAGACTTAATTTAATTTAATTGAAAATCGCTCAGTTGTGTCTGACTCTTTGAACCCCATGGATTATACAGTCCATGGAATTCTCCAGGCCAGAATACTTGAGTGGGTAGTCTTTCCCCTCTCCAGGGGATCGTCCCAATTCAGGGATCGAACCCAGGTCTCCCGTGTTGCAGGCAGATTCTTTACCAACTTAGCCACAAGGGAAGCCCAGTGCTACTTAAAACAATCAAGATGGTGCTGATAAGACCAATTTCAAGTTGATTGTCGGAGCTGACTGTGCAGTTTCTAAGTGTAGCCCCTCCCTCCACCTATATACCCTTGAAACTCCCATTTAAAAGCTCTTGTCCACTGATTGTCCATAGGGGGAGTCTCCTGCCCCAGGTTGCCAGCCTCCACAATAAAGGAAGGTTTCCTTTCCAACCAATCTTGCCTCTTTATTGGCCTTCAAGTGGCCAATAGCCTGACCCCACTTTCAATAACATAAGAGCACATTTACATTCTTAGTCAGAGAAATTACATTTCTTGTAATAGTGTTTAATAGGGTAACAAGAATTCCTCCAGTTTCACAATATCCCAAACACTGGATGAAATATGGTAAGAAATATTTCATAGGTGGGATTGAACATCTCCAAAAGTCAATGAAACTCTTAGAGGCCAGAAAAAAACAAACTGAAAAAAAAGAGGAGTATGAATTAAAGATCTGGTAACTTTGTTTGTGGAGCAAGAGGGGACGATTCTCACTGATAGCTCATAAAGGAAACAGTTTGCCATGAACGCGAATCAGCAGATACACTGGGCAATAGAATTTAAGCCCTAACCACCGCCCCCTGACTAAGTGATGTTCTGAAAGAATCAAGATTGCACCCAGAGCACTGAACCACATCCTCTGGTCTAAGGTGGGCCAGGCATCTGTTGTGGAAGCTTCCCTGAAGATAGCACGTGTGGGGAGGGCTCTGTGGGATAAGTAGGACTGGGGGAGTCAAGGCCAGGGCTGGGCGGTCCTAGCAGAAAGTTGACCATGTGATACATGTCTGGGCCAGATGGGTAGCAGTTCGTTGAAAGGACAGAAAGGCTACTGGGGCTAGTGAGAGAATGAAAGGGAAAGCTCTGTAGTATAAGACTGAGCAGCTAAGTTTAAAAAACTCTAATCTTTATAGGCAGGATTTTCACCTGCACGTGAAAGTCAGTGGGCAACTCTTAAAGATTTTAAGTGGTATGAGTTGCTCTTTTTAATTCTTTTTGCCACTTTGTACAGTAGGGCTATAGTTGGGTAAGAGTGGAAGATGGTCCAGGCAAGAGAACAAGTGCTTTAAACCCTGGTGGGGATCAGAACCCCTGCTCTTCTGTTTTCCTGCCAATCTGGAACCATGAAGCAGAGGAAGGGAAAGAGAACAAGAGGGAGAGATGGGAAGTAGCGGGCATATGGAGTTTTCTTTTTAAAATGTTGAGGAATGCAGAAAACGTAAAACTATAAAAATTGTATAGCCCTAGGATTTTCACATTGATAAAGGTTTTGTTTTGTCAGTCTTGTTTCATGTTTTTTTAATGTAAAAGAAACAAAGCATAATAGATAATGTTCATTCCCTCTATCCTGCCCTGCTCCCATTTGCTCTCCTACCCTCTCCTGAGTCAGAGGTGAACTTCAGGTCATGTTTCTCTACTTCTGGGAAATAATTTTCTATTTTCTAGACAATTTTTATATACATATGTATAGTACTGAATATTTAAAATACTCAGAAATTATACTATGCTCTGTGTAATAATCTACAGGGTACCTTTTTCACTCAGCATTATGGTATTTTTTTCAGCATAATGTTTTTGACCTCTGTCCATGTTGAATCACATACATATGGCTTTTCATTTAAAATTCTACTGCATCCCATCTTAATTATCTCTCTTCTACTGATGGGTGTGTGGGTTGTTTATAATACAATGTCACAAATGCTGGTGTAAGCATTCTCAAACAGTCTTCTGGGACACAACAATAGTTTCTATAGGTTACATACTTAAAAATGGTATTGTTGAGTAGTAAATTATATCCCTTTTAAAAATTACTGATCTGTTGCCAAATTGTTCTTAGAAGTGGTTGTAGCAACTCAGTTGCTTCTAGAAGTTTACCCTATCATCGCTTCATGAGGTCAGCCCTTTTTTCCCACCAATTTGAGAAGTATGAAATGGTATTCTGTTGTTACTTTAGTAGGTGATGCTTTTGGTTGCTACTTGAAGTTGAGCTCTTTTCTTTTTTTGTTTTCTTTTTTGCCCTCTTGGGGCATAAAATGTTTTCTACATTTTTATTTGTCCACATGTTTGGCTCATATTTTCTAACTCACATGTGAGCTTTTGTTTGTTTTGCCTGTGTCTTGCAGCTTGTAGGATCTTAGTTTCTGGATCAGGGATTGAACCTAGATCACAGCAGGGAAAGCAACAAATCCTAATGACTGGACCACCCGGGAGCTCCCATTAGTGGACATTTTAATCTGTTCTGAACGCTGTTTCCTAACTGTGTATGCATTACAAATAACTGTTTGTATTCTGTTACTTGTTCATATTACTTTACATTATCCTTAAGTTGGTACTTTTCATTCAGGTGGATTTGGTTCTTTCTTTTGTGAATTGTACTTTCTCTTTATTAAGGGCTTCTTAGATGCAGCATAGCAGAATGGTTAGAATATTTGTCTCGTAAACCAGACTGCCTGAAATGGAAGCTGGGTTGCTATTTTCCTATCAAATCCTGTCCTGTTCACCTTATCTTATCACGTTGCATTCATGAAGACCTTGAGTACAAGGTTGAATAGTAGACATGTTTGAAAGAGGTGGATCAGTGGAGATCCTTGTAAAGTGGCGGCATGGTCTTGACTGGGAAATATGAAATTCTTTCTTTAGTTTGCCTTGTGTAGCAGGCACTAAGATGGCTTTTGTTGCTGATGCCACATCCTCACAGGGACTTTGGTCAAGTGATCATTTGCTCACAGTTGTGTTACTATACATCACAATAGAAAGGCTGAAAACTATTTTAGGTTCACCACTAATTTGCTGTTTTGACATCATTTACTCTGAAGTTTTTGTTTTATTTATTGATGTCCCTTACTAGACTCATGAGGTTAATGCAGGTCAATATTACTGATCCAAAACCTGAAATATTGGGCTAGCCAAAAAGTTCATTTGGCCTTTCCTATAACATCTTACAGAAAACTTGAGCAAACTTTTCAGCCAGCCCAATAATATCTGGCATATTAAAGACACTTATTAATGATTAAATTAGTGGTCTTATTTTACCCCTTTGTTAAATGATATCTATAAAATAGGGTCCTTGAAATTAGCTCTATCTCCCACAATGAGTTAGGAGGATTCAATCTGATGTGCTTTGAAAGGTACCCAGAGCTTATGATGACCGCAGACAAGGAAGTGTAAGTAGGTGATAACATTTCCCCCACCCTGGAGTGTGCATTCTATGAGAATAGGAATCTTGTCTACCTTGTTTATGGTTGTCACCCAAGTACCTAAAATAGTATCTGGAATTCAGGTATTCCTGCTTATTTAACTTCTATTCAGAGTACATCATGAGAAACGCTGGGCTGGAAGAAGCACAAGCTGGAATCAAGATTGCTGGGAAAAATATCAATAACCTCAGATATGCAGATGACACAACCCTTATGGCAGAAAGTGAAGAAGAACTAAAGAGCCTCTTGATGAAAGTGAAAGAGGAGAGAGAAAAAGTTGGCTTAAAGCTCAACATTCAGGAAACTAAGATCATGGCATCTGGTCCCATCACCTCATGGGAAATAGATGGGGAGACAGTGGAAACAGTGGCTGACTTTATTTTGGGGGGCTCCAAAATCACTGCAGATGGTGACTGCAGTCATGAAATTAAAAGACACTTACTCCTTGGAAGGAAAGTTATGACCAACCTAGACAGCATATTAAAAAGCAGAGACATTACTTTGCCAACAAAGGTCTGTCTGGTCAAGGCTGTGGTTTTTCCAGTGGTCATGGATGGATGTGAGAGTTGGACTGTGAAGAAAGCTGAGCGCCAAAAAATTGATGTTTTTAAACTGTGGTGTTGGAGAGGACTCTTGAGAGTCCCTTGGACTGCAAGGAGATCCAACCAGTCCATCCTGAAGGAGATCAGTCCTGGGTGTTCATTGGAAGGACTGATGCTGAAACTGAAACTCCAATACTTTGGCCACCTCATGCTAAGAGTTGACTCGTTGGAAAAGACCCTGATGCCGGGGGATGGGGAGGGGTTGTGGGCAGGAGGAGAAGGGAACGACAGAGGATGAGATGGCTGGATGGCATCACTGACTCGATGGGCATGAGTTTGAGTAAACTCCGGGAGTTTGTGATGGACCAGGAGGCCTGGGGTGCTGTGATTCATGGGGTCGCAGAGTCAGACACGACTGAGCAACTGAACTGAACTAACTGACTGAATAGAGTAAAATTTAGTCAAGATCTTTATTTAACTCACAGAAAATAAAGGAGAATGTAAAGTTGAATTCAGGGGTTTGATATGAAAACATACATATGAATGAGGGTGAATAGGAGAAGAACAAAAAAGAAAAAAAAGAGCAGAATAAAAAATGGATAAGAAAACCATAAAAGAGAATAAAGAAGACATGGTCTAGGACTTAAAAAAATTCTAGACTGAAAATGTCAATTTGATGTTTGACTTATCTTTCTGAGTGGGATCAATAGAATGACCAATCTGATTGCTTAAAACTGGCCTTAGTAAGAGAACCGCAATTTAACTGTAAATTCTTGCTTTCGTATTTTTAAGTCTATGAAGAAAGATGAGAGACAAGAGTCTGCAGATCTCTGACCTTTTTCATTCTTTGTAAGTGCTTTAAGAATTGGACAGTTGCCTGTGGTCTGAAAACAATAATAATGTATCCTGAAGAACTCTGAATTTAAATTTGAGTTTTGTCTTTTGTAACTTTCTCTGTATCCTCATAAAAGTAGTTTTAGTGGGCATCTGCTGGTTTTGCTTGCCCTGCATCTATTGCCTTTTTAAATTTTTCTCATAACAGCATCCCAGTTTGTTCTGGGGAGTAACTTCCTAGCCTCATTCATTTGATTTGTTTTAGGATGGGCTACTCTTCCATTGCCAGGAATGGCCATGTGACCCAGGTCAGGACAATCAGGATAGACCATTTTCTTTTGGTGACAATACTTGACTCAAGAGATGGAGCACAGAGACCAAGATAGGTGAGGCCACTCACTCTTGGAACTTTGGTTTAATTGTTGGGAGAGAGAAATTATTCTTTAACTTGGGCTTCTGCAATGACTAACAACCAAAGAAGAGAAACTACCCCAAAAGAAATAAAACTAATGAAACTGAGGTCTTAAGATTATGTGTGAGCATCTGAATCCTTTTTTACTGAAGCTCCATTTCACTTAGGTCAGCCAGCATATTCTCAACTTCATTTAGTTTGAGTGGGAGTTACCTTGCAATTCAGAAGAGTCTTGATTAATACATTTTGATTAAAAAAAACTTTTTAATGGAATTTATTCTTTAGAGAGCAAAGCCTTCAGACCTAGATTGGTGAAAGTCAGGAGTATATGTCATCTAGCCTATCTAGGTAATTAGTTATTGAAAACATATCTTTAAAAACTTAACCTCTCAACAATGTTTGTGCTTCTATAGCCATAGGTGATTGAATTAGATGATCTTAAGGTTATTTTGAGGTCAAAGTGTAAAAGTCTGCAACAGCCTCTCTTTCAATGACCTTATGATCTCTCATATTGGCTGACTACTCCTGATGACCAAGACTAACTTTTACCATTTTCCAGAGTATGCCCTGCCATTCACCTCCCTTTCTTATTTCTGCCTTTGTTTCTTAATGCCCCATAACATAGGAAGATCCTGCAGCTGCAGTAATGGTGATGTAGATAGCTACCATTTTAAATCCTCACAATACCAAGAACTTCACATCATTTCACTTAATCTTGCCAAGAACTTAATGAAATAGGAATTAATATGAAATGTGTAATCACTGATCTAGTGTAAGAATCTTGGAATTATTCAGTTTAACTTCACCTCACCTACGCACCAAGTGAAGACAGGTATAATTTTTCCATCATCACCTGAATTAATGTCCAGAGACTCATTATCATTTGAGGGACTTATAGGTTCCTTAAGAGTTAAGAGGTGTATTCATGGGGAGTCATGGGCCAGTCAGGTGAAATCTACCAATTCTTCTTCCATAAGTAAGCACTTTACTGCTGCTGGATTTATAGGTGCTATTCTATTCTTTTGGCTTTCAGGGAAGGTCAACTGGCATGTTCCTTGTTTAACAATGGCTGCACAATTAGTGATGAGAGTGCTGATTCAATCTCTCACTGATCCTCTAGTCTATATGAGCTGTGCCATGCCCAGTGATCCTTTGTGAGTTTGCATATCTGGATCTTTCTGGGAAGATGGTCTTCAAGCTTTTATGGAAGTTGTCCCTATGGAACAACTAATCTTCCAGAGCTTTTTGAAAATTTTACCTAACTCTTCTACTTTTCTTTGATTCTTCTGCTGTCTCTTCCATTTTCTCCTTCTTATCCTCACTATTTTTTTGGTAAACATTATTTTTTCTTGTTTTTTAACAATTGACAGGAAAGTGTCAAACCCACATGCAAATTTTTGGCAATTCCCCCTAAAGTTGCTTTTTCTTCAAAATCATGAACTTAAATGAAACCGTGTCAGGAAGTGAAAGGAAAATCTTAGAATTGATCTTTGAATTTCATAAAGAAAAAAAAAAGAGCTAACTTTCTTTGTTAAAACATAAGAGTCTAAAACCACTTCAATCCTCATTTTACAGATGAGGAATTAGAGGCTCATAGAATTTGAGTCAGATCAAGAGTTATAAAGCTGTGAGTTCTGGGTCAAAACTTGATAGGATTAAAAACAAAGCCCTGCTAGTCTCCACTGAGCTTAGAGGAAGTGGGAAGGATTGGTCCATGATATATTCTTAGGAAAATGATTCTAGAAAAATGTTGCAAATAATGGTTTTTAGCAAAAAAAGTCTATAAGTCACAAGTTTTGTCAGGTACTCTTTTCTACAAACTGTTAGGGGGAGGGAGCCAATGAGACATTTAAAAGCCCATGTAATTTTCTGGAAGAGTTTGAGTAAGATAGGTGTTAGCTCGTCTATAAATTTTTGGTAGAATTCAGCTGTGAAGCCGTCTGGTCCTGGGCTTTTGTTTGCTGGAAGATTTCTGATTATAGTTTCGATTTCTGTGCTTGTGATGGGTCTGTTAAGATCTTCTATTTCTTCCTGGTTCAGTTTTGGAAAGTTATACTTTTCTAAGAATTTGTCCATTTCTTCCAAATTGTCCATTTTATTGGCATGTAGTTGCTGATAGTAGTCTCTTATGATCCTTTGTAATTTTGTGTTGTCTGTTGTGATCTCTCCTTTTCATTTCTAATTTTGTTGATTTGATTCTTCTCCCTTTGTTTCTTGATGAGTCTGGCTAACAGTTTGTCAATTTTATTTATCTTCTCAACAAACCAGCTTTTAGCTTTGCTGATTTTTGCTATGGTCTCTTTTGTTTCTTTTGCATTCATTTCTGCCCTAATTTTTAAGATTTCTTTCTTTCTACTAACTCTGGGGTTCTTCATTTCTTCCTTCTCTAGTTGCTGTAGGTGTAGAGTTAAGTTATTTATTTGACTTTTTTCTTGTTTCTTGAGGTAAGCCTGTATTGCTATGAACCTTCCCTTTAGCACTGCCTTTACAGTGTCCTGTAGGTTTTGGGTTGTTGTGTTTTCATTCTCATTCGTTTCTATGCATATTTTGATTTCTTTTATGATTTGTTGGTTATTCAGAAGCGTGTTTAGCCTGCAGCTGTTGAAATTTTTAATAGTTTTTTTCCCTGTAATTGAGATCTAATCTTACTTCATTGTGGTCAGGAAAGATCATTGGAATGATTTCAATTTTTTTGAATTTACCAAGGCTAGATTTATGGCCCAGGATGTGATCTATCCTGGAGAAGATTCTTTGTGCACTTGAGAAAAAGGTGAAATTGATTGTTTTGGGGTGAAATTTCCTATAGATATCAATTAGGTCTAGCTCGTCCATTGTGTCATTTAAAGTTTGTGTTTCCTTGTTAATTTTCTGTTTAGTTGATCTATCCATAGGTGTGAGTGGGGTATTATCAATGTGTTATTGTTAATTTCCCCTTTCATACTTGTTAGCATTTGCCTTACATATTGCGGTGCTCCTATGTTGGGTGCATATATATTTATAATTGTTATATCTTCTTCTTGGATTGATCCTTTGATCACTATGTAGTGTCCTTCTTTGTCACTTTTCACAGCCTTTATTTTAAAGTCTATTTTATCTGATATGAGTATTGCTACTCCTGCTTTTTTTGGTCTCCGTTTGCGTGAAATATCTTTTTCCATCCCTTCACTTTCAGTCTGTATGTGTCCCTTGTTTTGAGGTGGGTCTCTCGTAGATAGCATATATAGGGGTCTTGTTTTTGTATCTATTCAGACAGTCTTTGTCTTTTGGTTTAGGCATTCAACCCATTTACATTTAAGGTAATTATTGATAAGTATGGTCCCATTGCCATTTATTTTGTTGTTTTGAGTTCGAGTTTATACACCCTTTCTGTGTTTCCTGT
This sequence comes from Dama dama, assembly GCF_033118175.1. NCBI lineage: Eukaryota > Metazoa > Chordata > Mammalia > Artiodactyla > Cervidae > Dama > Dama dama. Next base: position 38,392,409 of record NC_083704.1, on the reverse strand, counting down.
CTAGAGTAGATCCTTTAGCATTTGTTGAAGAGCTGGTTTGACGGTGCTGAATTCTCTGAGCTTTACTTGTTTGTAAAGCTTTTGAATTCTCCTTCATATCTGAATGAGATCCTAGCTAGGTACAGTAATCTGGGTTGTCGGTTTTTCTCTTTCTTTACTTTAAGTATGTCCTGTCATTCCCTTCTGGCCTGAAGAGTTTCTATTGAAAGATCAGCTTTTATCCTTATGGGAATCCCCTTGTGTGTTATTTGTTGCTTTTCCCTTGCTGCTTTTAATATTTGTTCTTTGTGATAGATCTTTGTTAATTTGATTAATATGTGTCTTGGGGTGTTTCACCTTGGGTTTTTCCTGTTTGGGACTCTCTGGGTTTCTTGGACTTGGGTGGCTATTTCCTTCCCCATTTTAGGGAAGTTTTCAACTATTATCTCCTTGAGTATTTTCTCATGGCCTTTCTTTTTGTTTTCTTCTTCTGGTACTCCTATGATTTGAATGTTGGGGCATTTCACATTGTTTCAGAGCTCCCTGAGGTTGTCCTCATTTCTTTTGATTCTTTTTTCTTTTTTCCTCTCTGCTTCATTTATTTCCACCATTTTATCTTCTACCTCACTTATCCTATCTTCTTCCTCCTTTATTCTACTGTTGGTTCCCTCCAGAGTGTTTTTGATCTCATTTACCCTAATACCAAAATCAGACAAAGATGCCACAAAAAAAGAAAATTACAGGCCAATATCACTGATGAACAAAGATGTAAAAATCCTTAATAAAATTCTAGCAAACAGAATCCAACAGCATATTAAGAAGATCATACATGATGACCAAGTGGGCTTTATCCCAGGAATGCAAGGATTCTTTAGTATCCACAAATCAATTAATGTAATACACCACACTAACAAATTGAAAGATAAAAACCGTATAATTATCTCAATAAATGCAAAAAAAGCCTTTGACAAAATTCAACATCCATTTATGATAAAAACTCTCCAGAAAGCAGGAATAGAAGGAACATACCTCAACATAATAAAAGCTATATATGGCAAACCCACAGCAAACATTATCTTCAGTGGTGAAAAATTGAAAGCATTTCCCTTAAAGTCAGGAAAAAGACAAGGGTGCCCACTCTCAACACTACTATTCAACATAGTTTTGGAAGTTTTGGCCACAGCAATCAGAGCAGAGAAAGAAAAGGAATCCAGATTGGAAAAGAAGAAGTAAAACTCTCACTGTTTGCAGATAACATGATACTCTTCATAGAAAACCCTAAAGACTTTACCAGAATATTACTAGAGCTAATCAATGAATATAGTAAAGTTGCAGGTTATAATATTAACACAGAGAAATCCCTTGCACTCCTATACACTAACAATGAGAAAACAGAAAGAGAAATTAAGGAAACAATTCCGTTCACCATTGCAATGAAAATAATAAAATACTTAGGAATATATCTACCTAAAGAAACAAAAGACCTATGTATAGAAAACTGTAAAACACTGATGAAAGAAATCAAAGAGGACACAAATAAATGGAGAAATATACCATGTTCATGGATTGGAAGAATAAATATAGTGAAAATGACTATACTACCCAAAGCAATCTATAGATTCAATGCACTCCCTATCAAGCTACCACGGTATTTTTCACAGAACTAGAACAAATAATTTCACAATTTGTATGGAAATACAAAAAACCTCGAATAGCCAAAGTAATCTTGAGAAAGAAGAATGGAACGGGAGGAATCAGTCTGCCTGACTTCAGGCTCTACTACAAAGCCATAGTTATCAAGAGAGTATGGTACTGGCACAAAGATAGAAATATAGATCAATGGGACAAAATAGAAAGCCCAGAGATAAATCCATGTACCTATGGACATGTTATCTTTGACAAAGGAGGGAATAATATACAATGGGGAAAAGACAATCTCTTTAACAAGTAGTGCTGGGAAAACTGGTCAACCACTTGTAAAAGAATGAAACTAGAACACTTTCTAACACCATACACAAAAATAAACTCAAAATGGATTGAAGATCTAAACATAAGACCAGAAACTATAAAGCTCCTAGAGGAAAATATAGGCAAAACACTCTCCAACATAAATCACAGCAAGATCCTCTATGACCCACCTCCCAGAATATTGAAAACAAAAGCAAAAATAAACAAATGGGACCTAATTAAACTTAAAAGCTTTTGTAGAACAAAGGAAACTATAAGCAAGGTGAAAAGACAGCCCTCAGATTGGGAGAAAATAATAGCAAATGAAGCAACAGACAAAGGATTAATCTTAAAATATACAAGCAACTCCTATAGCTCAATTCCAGAAAAATAAGTGACCCAATCAAAAAATGTGCCAAAGAACTAAACAGACATTTCTCCAAAGGAGACGTACAGATGGCTAACAAACACATGAAAAGATGCTCAACATCACTCATTATCAGAGAAATGCAAATCAAAACCTCAATGAGGTACCATTTCACACCAGTCAGAATGGCTGCTATCCGAAAGTCTACAAGCAATAAATGCTGGAGAGGGTGTGGAGAAAAAGGAACCCTCTTACACTGTTGGTGGGAATGCAAACTAGTAAAGCCACTGTGGATAACAGTGTGGAGATTTCTTAAAAAACTGGAAATAGAACTGCCATATGACCCAGCAATCCCACTGCTGGGCATACACACCAAGGAAACCAGAATTGAAAGAGACATATGTACCCCATTGTTCATTGCAGCACTGTTTATAATAGCCAGGACATGGAAGCAACCTAGATGTCCATCAGCAGACGAATGGATAAGAAAGCTGTGGTACATATACACCATGGAATATTACTCAGCCATTAAAAAGAATACACTTGAATCAGTTCTAATGAGGTGGATGAAACTGAAGCCTATTATACAGAGTGAAGTAAGCCAGAAAGAAAAACATCAATACAGAATACTAACACATATATGTGGAATTTAGAAAGATGGTAATGATAACCCTGTATGTGAGACAGCACAAGAGACACAGATGTATAGAGCAGTTTTGGATTCTGTGGGAGAAGGCGAGGGTGGGATGATCTGAGAGAATAGCATTAAAACATGAATATTGTAATATGTGAAACAGATTGCCAGTCCAGGTTTGATGCATGATACAGGGTGCTCAGGGCTGGTGCACTGGGATGACCCAAAGGGATGGGAGGGAGGTGGTAGGGGGGTTCAGAATGGGGAATACATGTAAACCCATGGCTGATTCATATCAATGTATGGCAAAAACCACTACAATATTCTAAAGTAATTAGCCTCCAACTAAAATAAATAAATTTAAAAAAAGATTATAAAAAAAAAAAAAAGCCCATGTAAATTTCTAAACACTATATCCCATAATAGTCCTTGTCAGTGGACACTCTGAAATTCATAGCTTGAGGCACACTCCTAGGCATTTGTTTTTGTTCTATGTTAAAAACAAAAACAAAAAAACAAACTTTGGTATGTTCTCTATATAAATTTACTGATTAAATTTTGCAACCAATATCTGTTTTTAATTCTTTCATATCTTTGTTTCTCAATATCTAGTGAGGTATGGGGCTAACTATTTTAAATAATGTTTGTCCTTATATAGTAGCTATGAACATAAAAGTTTGCCATCCTACAGAAAACGGAAATTACTCTTTCTGCATGAAAACTTTTGGCTTTTAAATTTCTGATATTTTTTATGTTGTACATTTTCCTTCATGGCCCGAGTATTAATCCTTGGATAGACAGAAGTACAAAGGCTTTATCCTGTTGTCTGTTGTAAACAATATGTCAGTTGCTCTACATTGGATCATGTTAGAAAGTTGTGTGGACATGTTAAGTCAGTTGCTGTGACATCCCAGGTAATGTTAGAAATGCTTCTCCATTTCTTTTCATTAAGATCTAAGAGGTTTGTGTTGAGGGAGATGGGAAGTGGGGGGAGGTCTAAAAGTCCATCATGAAGGATTCCTTATAATATCAAAGTCGGGAGGGAGAGCTACTGTGAGAAACGCCAAAATGAAAAATAAAAATCTAAAGTGACAAGCTAAAAGGTGAGTAATTTCCTTAAGATTACTTCTGATTACAGTGAAGTTTCAGAGACATCAAAAAATCCAAGAATTGTATCAGGATGATCTGGATTAAAATCTACTTATGAGGGGAAAAGTAGAGATCTTAGCTGACAAGCCGTGCGTATATAATGCAGTTGCTTATTAAATGATACAATCTTAGGTTAAGCCTTGAGCCACTGCATATACAGTATTGTCAGGTACATATATCAGGTACATATACAGGTATTGTCTAGAATGTAGGCTCCTTTCATAAGGCAGTTGAGGAGCTGAAGCAAGTCTAAAATTCTAAGCTGGCTTTACGGAAGACCAGGAAATGTTGCTCAAAGACATGAAGACCAAGTTAAAGCACATTTTTTCTCTCTGGCCTGTTAATAGTTCAAACTTTACATGTCATAAGTGGAATTGGTAATTTTCCCCTCAAATTTGCTTTTTATTCAGTGTTCTCTATCAAGTGGTAAAGGGTATACCAAATAAGATTAAAAAAGAAAATGTGTCACATAGCCGTGAGTTTGGCACATGGCAAACTCTCAGTGAAGTAAGTACTACTGTTACCTGCAATCTCAGATGGAAAAACTGAGTGTCACTGAAGTTAGGTGGTTGAGTCAAGACAATGCAGGCTTCAGAGTAGGAGGTAAACTAAGGTCTCTCTGAACTTGAAGAAAGCTCACACTGTTAACCAGTAATTGCTTCTGCTTCTCGAGAGTGTCTAATATGATTGGATAATGGTGATCAAGTGGAACTAGGTTATGATGTCCACATTCTCTTTTGATTTGTTCTGAAAGAATTGCTACTTTCCTTTGGGTTTTTAAAGCTTCCTACACCACTCTTTTGTACTTTGAATGTTCTTCTCAAGTAGACAGAGAGGGAACTGCATTAGCTATTAAATTGGATACTTGACCGTATACTAATTTCTGACCAAACTTTTTAGGACTTCAAAGACTTGAAGTAGAGTTTAATGGTGTTTTGGCTGCCACTGGAATTAAAAGTTGAGTGCTATTGTATGCTGGGTTTTGTTCCCCCTTTGGCTGATATTTGGAGACGTAATTATCCTCCTTGGGACTTGCAAAGAAGTGTGTACTGTGAAACAAACAATAAAGACAGACTTCTTGAGGTGTGCCATGGATTATTTATTTCACCTTAATATTCCTCTCTGAGAACAACTCACTGCCTACATTTTTGACCCGCTGTAAGTTTTTCCTTAATAGAAAGGTAAAGAGACCTTAGGTCTAACCCTCCCAAATTTATATCATCACTAAATCACACAGTATTCAACCCCCCAAATCATTTAATCCTTAAGGTTGCCAACACGGGAGCAAAGGCAGACTTAGCCATTGCCAGACACTGATTAAACACACCCAAAGTGCTTGTTCTCCTGAGAGACTCCTGAGGTGGACAGAGCTACTAATTGTCCTGTGAGGAGTTTATCCTTCTACATCCCGTCCTTTCACTACATCAAGGAGTAGACTACTTGCCCTGGTTAAAATTTGCAAGTATTTATTGCTTATATTTTGGTTTGCTGGTTGTTGGCCTGATATCCCAGTTGAAGCAGCATGTCTTCTGCTTTCTCCTCTATTATCACACTCTGAGTCATCTTTATGTGCTAGGTTAATGCAGGGGAGCTCCTTCTCATCTTTGAGGAATAGAAAGACCAGTTTTCTCCTATATTATTCAACACAATCTCTGGTTTGAGGTGTTCAGGAAATGCTTGATCAGTACCTGTTAACTTGGTATGCTTAAGAATGAGGCAAGAAGACGATGAAGCCCTAATTGCCTCCCAACAATAACCACAAGAAGCTTTCTGTATCAGCTCTACCTGTGGCATATGCAACATGAACAACAGCAGTTATAAACCTTTCAACATTAGGAATATTTGTTGTATTATAGGAACCATTGACCAGATAGGAAAGAAATGGGTGACAAGAAGTGATCTATAAGACAAGAAGACATTGTGGGGTTTGTGGGAAATAAAGAGGGTTTGTTACATCTAAAAGTACCCAAGTTCAATCTCTGGGAAAAAAACAAAACAAAAAAGCATCCACAGACCTTTTAGACTGTTAGTTGTTGGGTTCTGATTAAAAGCAAACTGGGCCAACTTCAGAGAAAAGCATCGTGATTATCAAGGGTTCAATCATGTCTTAGGAGGAATAGTTGGAGCCAAATACTTTACCCTACATGAAGAGAAGTCAAAAGGAAGATAAAATTTTCCTTAGATGTCTGAAGGACTGACAAGAGTGAAACAGGACTTATGTCTGAGGCCAGTATTTGGAATCCAGAGGAAGAAAGAGATTTTGCTTGGATATATGCTTGAGATTTTGATTGAATTCTGATGAGTACTAAGTTCCCATCACTGAAAGACTTCAGGTTTACCTTGGAAAACTTATAGCTGACATGTTGAAGAGGCATTTAATTTGAGAATATTTATTTATTTATTATTATCAATTTTGCTACTTTATGGTTTCTTTCTTTCTTTTTTTTTTTTTTTTTTTACTTTATGGTTTCTTGAAGGTCAAGGTGCAGAGAGTCATTCTAGGTGCATGGATAGGATGAGCATCTTTTCACACATAGTGCCTTGCAGAAGGAGTAGGTGGGCTATTTTTTCACTATGCCAAAGCACCCTGTAACTAGATACATACTAAGTAGAAGAACAGATAGACCTCTTCAGCCTTAGGCAAATCCCAACCTTGAGGTGCATAGATCACTGAAAGAATATTATGCACTTCATTTCTTAACAGTAATCAACATTAACAGATACATAGAAAATTTTTCACCCAATTATTAAATAAACAATAGCTTTACAGTCTAGAGAATAAAGAAATTAATAGCCTAGTAAATTGGGCTTCCCAGGTGCTGCTAGTGGTAAAGAACCTAGCTGCCAATGCAGGAGATATAAGAGACCAGGGTTCAATCCCTGGGTTGGGAAGATCCCCTGGAAAAGGAAATGGCAACCCACTCCAGTATTCTTGCCTGGAGAACCCCATGGACAGAGGAGCCTGGCAGACTACAGTCCATAGGTTCGTGAAGAGTTGGACACAACTGAAGCAACTTAGCATGTCTAGTAAATTAGTTATACGTCATAGCAAAACCAAGTATCCCAGACAATTTGGCTGGAAACAACAATAATCATTTATGACTGCATGACTTCTGCGGATCTGGATTCTGTGAGTGGCTTAAGCTGGGCAGTTCTGGCTCGCAGGGTGTCATGATGTTGTAATCAAGATATCCACCAGGGCTACAGCTGTCCAGGCTTAACTGAGTCTAGAGGATCTGTTTCTGTGGTTTACTCACATGGCTGGCAAGTTAGTACTAGCTATTGGTGAGAAGCTTGAGTTTCTTCCCACTTAAGTTTCTCCAGAGGGCTACTTGAGTGTCTTTGTAGTATGGAGGTTGGACTTCCCCAGAGTGACTGGTCCAAGAGCAAGCAATGCAAAAGCCATAGTGTCTTTATTTGGAATCACACTTCCATTTTCCGATATTCTATTGGTTTCACAGGCCAGTCCTATTCTTTGTGGGAAGAGACTACACAACGGCCTTAACACAGGAGGCAAGAAACACTGGGATCTGTCCCAGAGGCTGGCTATCACATGTCTTCTGGCTACCCTTGTGGATTCATGTCTCAAATATTCCTCCAAGTTTGAAGTATCTTAGTCAAAGAGAATTTCATCATAATTCTGTATTTCAGGGTTGTTGTTTTTTTTACTTTTATTTTTTTCCTTCACTCTTTATAAGGGGGTTTTGAAGCACAGCTTGACAGCATTCAACCCTGAATCTCTTAGGGAGTAATTCCTCACAAAACCTTTTGTAGTTAACCACAAAGAGCAAATAAATTGGGAAAAATCTGTAAGAGCAGATATTGAGCAATCTAATATTATTGTTTGAAGTATTTACTTGTTTGAAAATTTTAACTAAGTGTTTTACTAAGTTTAACTTTTTAAGTTCTTGTAATTTCTGGTATATAATTAAAAATTATATATAGGCTTAGAAATTTATATTGTCCTTCATTGGTTACTGACATTTAGTCTACTGCTCAACTCCTGATCAAACTCTGTTTTTTTAAAGTGAGGAATTTATAAAAGGAAGGTTTTATTGAGTCCATTCCATCAGATTTTGGATGGATTTACCAAATGTATCAAAGAATTGCTGTGTCAGAAGGTATCACTTTTAAAAAATGGGCACTTGCATAAGATATTTTTGTTTTCCTGGTTATAATATTACAGCACTATCAGCTGCTGATTTCCACCCCCCTTATACCACAGATTGTTATAGTATTTAACGTTTATGTGTTCTCTCTCAGTACCAACTGGGGCTATGGCCAAAATTCTGATTGGGAGTGGGTGGTGGGGTTGGAAACTATATATGTGATGGCTGAACAGCTGTGATAATCTATGTTTTAGAGGCAATAATCATGAATAATGCAAATTTAGCTATTAAAAGAGAATGAGGGGATAACATCTTACTGGGTGGGAATTTTAAGGAAAAGTGATAGTTTTAGAGTTATAATGATAATACCTATGGCTAGGTGTCAGTATTATTACTCACTATACACTCAGTTTGAGGATGAAAATGTAACATCTTTAAATTAACTCCTTAAGAACAGATGATGGGAAATCCATATGATAGTGTGCCCTCTGAAAAGTCTTTCTCTGCCTGATTCCCCTAAATTGGGTCAGTGCTCTTGCTGAGAGCTCCCATATCTCCCTGTATTTATCCTCTGTTAGCAGTTGTTATGACTCACTGACTCATTGATACCTCTCACAAGAATGTAGATTCAGTGAAGCGGGATTACTATTTAATTCCCAGCACTGAGAATGCTATAGGCAATACTGTTAGTCAGTAGACCTTTAACAGTAAGTGAGGGAAATGTAACTCAGGTAAGCATGACCATGTAAAGTAACTTATTACTCAATGTAATGTAAAAGTCTTTTGATATAAGGCTTCAGGCATGATTGGGCCCAAGTACTCAAAAGTATATGTGTCTCCACCTTGAAACTTCTTTTCTCAGTACTGGCATTGATTTCAGACAACCTCTTCCTTTGGGGCAGCAAGATGGCAACCAGAATGTCCTGTGCTTACCGAGAAGGGATTTTCTCTTCTTCAGTTATCCCAGCCTAAGTGGCAGGTGCCACAACACTTTGTTTTGGTGAAGCCATCTGTGATCACATGTTCTGAGCAATTCACTGGGAAGGACAGAATTCTAGTAATTGATACAAGCTGTCTACAGATAAAGGACCTGCCAAGAATGTGGAACCTGAAGGTTTTGACTAATCACTTGGTTTGAGAGAAAAGGGAAGACTTTCTGACAAGGCAAACTAAGGAGCAAAGACAAAGAAAGGATCTTGGATGTTGAGAAACTAAACAGGCAGGTAGTTGATGGAAGTAGGATTTGACCCCCCGGTATTTGAACATGTATAGCACGTAGCCACAGTTATGCCACATTGCTCTCTTATGAATGCTATCCTGTAAATGCCTTTTTTTTCTATTTTTATATCTTTATATACTAACGCAATTTCAAGCACTGAGTAGGGTAAGGTATCTCTAAACCATCTGGAGAAGACAGAAGGAGTTGATGTTTTTACCACTCCATATATTGGTTGAACAGATTTTACCCACCTGAGTGATAAAATTAGGTATAATTCTAAAACTGCTAAAGTAACAAAAGAATGATAACAAGTGACTCAAGTGTGATTTCTGAAAATAGAAAGCAGATATATTAATCTATAAAGGCAATGATTTTCCTGAAATGAATATCAAAGCAGAAATTAACTTAGCGTTCTTACACAGAGGATATTGAGACAAAGTAGGATGTCATTGTTTAATCCATAAAGATCCAGATGCTATTGGTTGGTTCATTGGCTGTACCATATCCACATAGGAGATAAGTAGAAGGCACTTCCCATTTCAGTTCCATTAAGTGATCATATGCCTTCAACACCTCGTTTTCTTAGTTGCTAGTATTCTTTTTATACTCCCCAAACAGACACTCACTTAATGTTCATACATGTGCAAAAGCAGAACACCCAACTCCTCAGACATGTGAAATGTTGCATAATGTCTGATGTATTTACAAAGAGCGCTTTGTGTTGGTGTCTTTGCACTGAGGTCATTTTCTCTGTTAGAATTTTAAATGCATGCAAAATAAAAGTAGTTTTGAATATGATTTATTATTAATTGCCATTAAGATTTACTGGAAACCTTATTACGTATCGGGCCCAGGTGCCAAGCACTTTATAAACACAATTTAATTTAACTGACCAGTATTTGTATAGATTAATAGTGGTGTGGATAGAGTAGAGGCAAAATTTATTTAGCTCCTTCCTTGGAATTCACTTTAGGAGAAAGGTTATTACTTCCTTATCTCCCTTTCAAATTAAAATAAGCGGCTAAGACATTGCTGTCCGTTTCCTCCCCAGACCCATATCATTCAGAACCTGTCTGCAGCCATGAGTAAGGTGGCTGTGAGTTTCTGTCCCATCCAGATGTCTTAGACCAAACTTGAAGGCAGACAAATATGTCCAGTGGAGCAGTCACTAGTTGTACTGGTGACCTTGTCTTTGGCACATCAAAATGGCCTCACTGGACAGTTAGGAAATACCTGGGCTCTTCTATGATTGGGATAGGGAATCAGGCCCTTCTTTTAAAACAATAGTTTAAAAGCCAATGAATAAATTTTGCTCACAATTTAGTCCAAAGATTAAAAAAACCAAATACTAACAGTTTCTAGGCCATAAACATTTAGGTAATAAGGGGTAAATGAATTCCCCAATGCAACCAGAAACTATGGACAAATTTGGAACATCAAGTTTCCACTTGGTGAGTACTTGTTATACTAAAACACAAGTTTCCATTTCCCAGCTGCCAGTGAGCCCTCAGGACTATAACTGTCCTTATTTTGTGTATATATTTGTGAGTTAATTGTAGTAAGATATTATGGTACAGGTTTTGCCTTAATGTTGACACTCTAGCCTCAACTGATATAGTTTTCATTATCCTATTTGGTCAGAGATATTTCTGGTTAGGTTACATAAATGCTAGAGATTTTTGAATGTAAAGAAATGGCATACTAAATGTTCATCAAACAAAAGATGTTTAAAAAAAGACCAAAGAACTACCAATCTGGGATTTTCACCTAGAAACATAATGATCTACTTCTATGGCTTGGCTTGCTCCACAGGAAGGGAGAATCGCTTCTGGCCAGCTGTTGGTTCTGCAGTGTCTTGGCTGTCGCTGGCAGGAGGAAATGCTTTTCCTTCCCTCAGGCAGAAAAGAATTTGGAATTTAGGGAAGCATTGAGTAAAAGGTCAAGTTTGATGGGAAAGGGCATTTGTAACAGCTGGTGAATACTACTTTTGTTCTTATGAATCATTGATTATTTCATATGCTAGAAAGCATTTTTATTTTTATAAAAAGCTCTGAAGTTTGTATAGAAGTATTGGTCTGTTTTTCAAAAGTTCAGATTTTAAGATAAGCTTTGGTGACCTCAATGTTTCATTACAGGTAATCATTTTCAGCTTTCTTAGATAAGGAGAAAGAATGTGTCACTTAGCTAGTGATGAACCCAGCTAACTGCCCAGCATCAAAATCTCAATGAGACTTTGATATTGTTGATGTTTCCTATATTTAGTAATAGTTATCCATTGATTAAAATTGAAATTAGTAGTAACTTTGATTCTTTGGGAAAATGGCTACCAAGTGAAGGTGAAGATAAGGAAAGTTGAAAAGTGAACTATTATTGGTGGGGTAAAGCCATGCAGAGGAAGCATGTGTTTCTTGATGTGATTGAAAAGGAAGCAGCCAACCTATATTTATTAGTTTGAGCATTTGCAATGGTCTCATTATACATTTACTTCTGAAGATCAGGATATGAATGTGAATTAACATATGTGCAGTTTTATTTTAGTGTAAATAACAGTGTAGTTAGAAGGATGATCACTATTTAGGATGGGGTGAAATGAATAAAAATATGGCTTAGTCTTCAATGCTCCTCATCTTCTGAACAATTACCAAATCTGATACTGGCATCTTTCCCAATCTTGACACTTCATTTTTTCCCGAAGTAAAATAAGGGAGAGACTTAAAAAGGAAGGAAGATGGGAAAGCCAGCATACTGCAGGCTATAAGTCAACCCTGCATTTGTAGATGAAGAAAGAAGCACAGAGATGACATCATTGAAAATGATAGAGTAAGGACTTCCAGAAGTTTCCTCCTTCATAAGAGCGATGCCAAAACTGGATGTATGTCTGAATAAACTTTTTCAGAACTTTGGAAATGAGTAAAGAATTGTAGCAACCTGGAAAGTGTTCATTCAAGAAAAACTGGAGAATTTTCATCAGAGGAGAGAGCTTTGTTGCACTTTAACTTGCTCGGTTTCCATCTCCCTCCTGATAGCTCCACAGTAGCACTGAAAACCAGCAGATCACAATTATTGTGAAAGAATGGTAAGATAGAATGTGGTTGGAGCTTCTTCAAAGTCACATTCCCAGAGAACTGTCATTATTTGACCTGTATGATGGTTTCTGGGTCTTCCCAGGTAGCACAGTGATGAAGAATCCACCTGCCAATGTAGGAGATGTGGGTTCAATCCCTGGGTTGGGATGATCCCCTGGAGTAGGAAATGGCAACCCACTCCAGTATTCTTGCCCAGAAAATTCCATGGATGGAGGAGCTGGGTGGGCTATAGTCCATGTGGTTACATCAAGTTGGACACGACTGAGCAACTGATTGCAATGGTTCCTGAGAAAACCCCACCTGCAAAGCCATCCTTATTCGACCTGGCTTGCAGCTCACTGAGTGAAGAGAGCCTTAGTGAAGAAAATATATTTTCCATGGGGGCTTTTGTCAAAAATATGTAGAGACAAAGGTTTAACTTTATGTCTGCCTGAGACAATGGGCAACAGTTGGGGCAAACATAGGCAAACCAAAAAACTTAAAAGAAAAAGCTAGGGAATGAGATGCCCTTTATAAAGGCTCTGAAAAACTGCTTGTTTCTTGGAATTTAGAAAGTCATACACATGTGTAGGGCTCTGTGCATGCTCAGGGCTGTGTGAGTGCTGAGAAAGACCTGAGATAAATGTCCTAAGCGCTCAGCTCTGGCTCACTTTGAAGTTCTATATAAATCTCAAGTAAAGACTAAGGTAAAGTTGTCAGCTGGCTGGCTGAGTGTTAAGATCTGCCCCAACATGCACACCAAGATTCTAAACAAAGACTGAGACACCTACTGGTTTCAAGAGTTTAAAGAAATTTCTGTTTAATAATTAGCAACTACTAAGCTAACTGAGCAGACATTTCATTTACCAAATAAAACAGAGAATACAGATTTTATAAAAATAGTTCAGAAAAGTCACTAAACAAATAACAGTCAGCAATAATAACAAACTCTGCGAAAGAGGCAGAATATAATTTTCAGAGTTTCCACATATGTTCCATTTTCAACAAAAATTATGAGACATGAAAAGAAACAAGAATGGATAGCCCAAACAGAGGAAATAAGCACATGATAGAAACTGTCCCTGAGGAAGCCCAGATGGTGGACTAAGTAGATAAAGATTTTAAATTAACTATTTAAAATATATTCAAAATAACTTAAGAATATCATATTTATGAAATCAAAGAAAACATGAGAACAATGTTTCACCAAATAGAGACTACCAATAAATATATAAAATTATTAAAAAAAAAACAAAATAGAAATTCTGGAGCAAAAAAATAAAGTGAAATTAAAAAAAAAAAACTTACTAGAAGGGCTCAAAAGCAGGCTTGATAAGGTGGAAGAAAGAATCATTGAACTTAAAGATAGGTCACTTGTGGAAGAGAAAGAAAAAGGAAAGAAGAAAAATAATGAACAGAGCCTTAGAGGCCTGTAGTGTATTCAAATGTATGAACACACACATAATGGGACTCTCAGGAGAGAATAGAACAAGAGTAGAGAGAATATGTGAAGAAATAATGGCTGAAATATCCCAAATTTGATAAAATAAAAGCAAAGCATTTATCCACATATCTAAGAAGCTCAGTGAGCTCCAAGTAGGATAACTGCAAGGAGAGTAACACCTAGACAAAGCATAATCAAATTGTTGAAATGCAAAGACCGAGAAAGTCTTGAAAGCAGCAATAGAGAAGTAACTCATAATCTACAAGATTAACCTGATTTCTCATCAGAAACCATGGACAGCAGAGAGAGTGGGGTGATATATTCACTGTGTTCAGAGAATAAGAATATCAACCAATAAATCCATTAAATCTATCCTTCAAAAATAAAGGAGAAATTAAATCATTGTGACATAAACAGATTTGAAAGAATGTTGTATACAAAAATTAACTCAAAAATGGATCAAAGACCTAAATGTAACAGCTAAAACTATAAAACAGAAGAAAACACAGGTGTAAAGCTTCATGACCTTGTCTTAGGCAATGGTTTCTTAGTAATGCCACCTAAAGTGCAAGGAACCAAAGAAAAACAGGTCAATGAATAGCATCAAGAAAGTAGAAAGATAGCCCCCACAATGGAAGAAAATATTTGCATAAACACACACAATGGATAATATACTCTTTTTGATATATGATGTAATAAAATATTTGTATATGATATGAGATGTTATCCACCTTCATTCTTTTGTATGTGGATAATCCAGTTGTCTTTATACCATTTGTTGAAAAGACTCTTCTTTGTCAGTTGAACTGTTTTGGCAACCTTGTTTACAATCAATTGATCAGACATTTATGGGTTTATTTCTGGACTCTTAATTCTTTCTCCTTGATCTACATATATATATCTTTATGCTGTCACCACACAGCCTTGCTTTCTGTAGCTTAACGCTAAGTTTTGAAATTGAACTTCAGAAGCATTCAAGGTATGGACTTGAGAGAAGGGATCATCAGTTTAACAGACAGCTGAAACAAAGACATGTTATAATTTTTATGTTCAGTGCCTCAACTTGGGAATTTCCCAAACTGCATTTTGCCACTTGAGTCCATGTCAAGACATACAGCCAGAATCCTAGTTTGTATGACAGATTGAACAAACATCATGTGGGAGTTGTGGCATTTCTGAATCTTGAGTCACCAAGTACTGTTGTAGTATTTTTTGCTATAGCCACTTACCTACTTTTTTCTATGAATTGATTCATGTTAAATGCCTAATTGTTTTAAATGACAAATCTCTGTTAAGTACATTATAAAAAGTGTTATCTGTGAAAAGATGGGTTTTAATTATTGGTAATATATCTTCTAACACACATTAAAATTAATACATAACTATTAAAAATAAAGTTTGCACACTTAACACCTAAAATTTTTTAGAAGACATAAGGCATATGAATAATCTATTTTATGAGACACTGCTATTTGGAAAGAACCATCCTCTTAGGGATTTATTAGACCAGGTTTCTGGTTCCCATTATATTTTGTCCTTCTTGATGAACCAGACAAATTCAGCGAACTTATCTGAAAAATGTGAGTGAAATATTTTATCTCATATTAGCCATTATTTATTGAAGACCTCCTGGAAGTCATGATCTTGGGATCATGGTCAGTGATCTGACCATGAAATTACGTGGTCAGTTTGTCTATTACATGCTGTGATGAATTGATGTGTATTTGTCTCCCCAAAAGAAAAGTTATTGTCCTAACCCCTAATACTTATCAATGTGACCTTATTCAGAAATAGGATCTCTTCAGATATAATTAGATAAGGTCACAATGGATTAGGGTGAGCCCTAAATTAAATGACTGGTGTTCTTATAAGATGAGAGAAATTTTGACATATGGGCACATTTTGAAAATGCCATGTGACCATGAAAGTACAGATTTGAATGATGGGTCAATAGACTGAGTAACACTGAGGATTTTTGTTAACCACTAGAAACCAGGAGAGTCAAGGAAGGGCCCTTTTCCTAGAGCCTTAGAGGGAGCATGGGCCTATCGACACCTGGGTTTCACTCTTCTAGCCCCCAGACAATAAGAGGATGTAATTCTTTAAGTCATCCAGTTCATAGTAATTTGTTACAGAGCCCTAGGGAAATAATACACCTCTCTTTTCTTTTCTGTGTGAACTAGATGAGGGCAAAGGTCTCTCATTTTTTCACTACTAATCCTCAGGTGCTGAAACAGTTTCTCACATTTACCAAATACTCAATTTCTTTTTCTTTTTTTGACTGAATGAATCAGTGAGGCTTGTTAACAATCCTGAGAGTTAGGAAGTTAGATTATCAAACTTAGATAATCTAATTCCAAAATCTCTGGCCTTTTCATTATACTCCTGTTGTTCGCTCACTCAGTTGTGTCCGACTTTTTTCAGCCACATGAATTGCAGCATGCCAGGCTTTCCTATCCTTTCCTATCTGAAAAATATAGGGCTGCTGGAACCAAATGATCTCAAGGGGTCTATTATAGCGTGCAAACTTTTTAGAAATCATCATGTGCATGCATGTGTGCTCAGTTGTGTCCAACTTTTTTTGACTCCATGGCCTAGAGCCCACCAGACTCCTCTGTCCAAGGAATTTTCCAGGCAAGAACACTGGAGTGGGTTGCCATGCCTTCCTCTAGGAGATCTTCTTGACCGAGGGATTGAACCTGTGTCTATTGTGTCTCCTGCATTGGCAGGTAGATTCTTTAGCACTGCACCACCTGGGAAGCGAGAGATCATTGCTAAATATCAAGTCATTGCTTATAAAGATACTTATTGAGGTTGTAGTAAAATTGGGACTCCTAGAGAGAAAAGTAATAAGAATTAGTTTCCATTTTTGTTAAATCAGTAAGGAGAGAGTCGGACGTGACTGAAGTGACTTAGCAGCAGCAGCAGCAGCAGCAGCAGTGAGCACCCACTATGCACTAGAACCCATACATATTTTACTCAACAGATTATTTAATTTGCCTTTCGCAGGTGCAAGTTGAAATGATTATCATTTCCCTTTTACACATGAGGAAAGTGAAACAAAGTCATGCAACTTAATGAATGTCACAGCTTGGAAGTGGCCAAACCTAGATTCAATCCAGACTTTGAAACTACAAATCTCAATTGCCTGAAGTGCTTGTACCCTCCCCTTTTGTGTTCCACCTGTTCTACAAATCCTAGTTCAGCATCTTGCAGCCCAGGAAACCTTCCTTTCATGTTTTACATCTTATGGTATATTCCTCCTTTATACCACTCTTTTGGCCCTTCCCTCTACTTTGGCTGTCTCCCACACTTACATATAACACATGCCTAATCCCTGTAGCTTGAGTTGGTGATATAAATGGTGCCAAGGAAGGAGCTGTGTGGATACCTGAGACACATTGTCCAAATTTTCCTGGATGACCACATTCTGAATTGGTTCAGACTACCATGTTGCCTCTGACCCTCTCAAGGTTTTTAATCTTTTGCATTAAAATCTCTTGGGTGTGTTTGTTAAAAATTTATTTTCCAGGGCTTCTCTTCAGACTTATCAAATCAAAACGTCTCACGGTGGGATCTTCCCAAACTCAGCATATGTTCTTGCAATGCCTATAGTGTTTTCTCCCCCAGTTCAGTGACTTCACTAAAAAAATTCTCTTTGTGTTACAGGTGTTAGTTTAGATGTCCCAGTCTCTAAGAATGTTTGTTTTCATCCCAGGCTAAAGATGAGACTCTCCTGCCCTGTTTTCCCATTGAGCAGCTTGGTATTTAGCATTTTGCATGCTCTAATATGACTGCATCTTTACTTGTAAGTCTCCCTTTGACTTCTCTGTGAGCTACTTGGGGCTGAGGTCTTTCACTGTATAGCCCGTGTTTTTATCACAGTCCTTGGCATTTACAAGTGGTCAGTAATAAAATAGACAAATGCACCAATAAAAAAGAGATAATAGAATTAATGTGCTATTAGGAATACTTAATTTCTACTCAAATTTCTGCCAGGGATACATAGGGACAGAATATGTCTTCTATATTTAGTGTTAGCATTAGTGTTGCCCCCTACACTCAGCCATTTTCTCTGTTGCAAGATTGAGTCAGAATTAATTGTCATAGAGAAACAGAAGGAAACCACAAGAGTTGATGGTATTGTTTGTCTTATCTAGTTTGAGAAAGACACAAATGCAGTCAATTTAGATGTCAGTGGAACAACAGCCTTAGCTTCCTAAATAGTTCTGGGCAGATTTGGCTTCTGTGGAAATTCAGGAAGAAACCAGTAATGACAGACACGTAATTTTGCAAATCATAGTATTTCAAACAAAACACACCTTTTTGGAAATCCAGGCTAACTATAAATCAGAGGAGCTAATACCCCGTTCTCTTAAAATCTAAGAAATTGTTGCTTGCTGATATCATATGGCAGGTGCCTTATTGGCATTTAATAAATGCGTATAGATTGGATTTAAGTAGCTAGTAGCCTTCACACTCCTGTATATGGGAATAAAAATATGCTGTTGAGAAAAAATTTCTTTGTGGACCACATGTTTATACAAATCTGCCTTGCAGAGGAGATAAAATCTCCTCTGTTCCCCCAGTCAATGAGCTTGTGGTTTGTAGAAAAATTCTTGAATCATGATAGTAAATATTCTTAGGCTCGGTCTTGAGTTTGTCTCTAACCAGGCGGCCTTTGATACGACATTTGACGTTTCTTAAGTTTTTATGTCCTTACTTCTCAAAGGAGGAAAGCGTCAGCCTCTTTATTAGCTCATGTGTTTATTCTGAGGGTTTAATAAGAATATGCTAATGAGAGTTTATCTTGTATATAAGAAGTAGTCACTTAGTAAATATCAGGAATAAATAAATAAGTAAACAAACCAGTGTTTATGAAAGAGCTTTAGAGTTATAGAATTACTAAAGATTATGAAGCCTGCTCAGAGATCAGAAATTTCAAAAGAAAATTATTTCTGAAGGACTCAGATTCCTTCTTAATTAGGAAGAAATTTGAGCACTGTATTGTGTCAGAGTAAGACCTGAAGGAGAAGGGCCATAGATTGGATACGTTTGCCAGAAGGAGTAAAGCTAAGCGCTTATAGAGGGAAGAAATGATTGGAGTCCAGGTGAAATGTTTCAGAGTGGGCCCATGAATTGCCACACCTCGGGATCTGAGGCAAAAAAAAAAAAAAAAAAAGCAACAAAAGCAACCTGGTGGCAGTGGGGAGGGAGAGCAGAGAAGAACCTAAGGTGAAAAGCCAGCTTCTTGTACTACTCTTGATAAATTTCCAGTGTATATAAAGTGTTCACTGGAATCATAAGCAGTGATATACTGGTTAATGTTCAACAATTAATTCTTCAGAAACAAAAAGGCTTGACTGTAGCATTAGCTTATTTCCATATACCCACTATGGCTGAATTCAAGCCTCCATTGGTTTAAAAATGGGCTTGTAAAAAATTTAATGGTCAGTTCTCAGGAGTATTGTGAGCCAACTCTAGCAATATGAAAATTTACTATGGAGGGTCTCAAGGAGCAGAGAGAGTTGGCTGATAAACTCCCATGTTCCATTACTAGCTTCAGTAATGATCCAACCAGGCAAATTCTTGTTTCATCTGTACTCCACCTGCTCCTTCCATCCCCAAATTAATTATTTTGAAACCCATTCTACAATGTCTCTAAAAGGGAAGGACTCTTTAAAAATAAAACCACAAAACAAAAAATACCAATAGCAATTTCTTAAAATTATCAACTATCCAGCCTGTATTCCAGTTTACCTGATTATATATATACACTTTAGTGATTATATATATATAGGAGGGAATATAGAATTGTTTTATTCAAATCAAGATCCAAACAAGAGCTACTCATTGCATTTACTTGATGTATCTCTTAAGACTCTTTTAATCTATAAGTTCCCTCTTTCTTTCCCCACCTCCTTTATTTTCTTTGCGATTTGTTTGCTAGGGAAACCAGGTCACTTGTAGTTTTCCATAGTTTGGATTTTGCTGGTTGTGCTTGCATGGTATTACTGATGTGTTCTCCTGTCCCCAGGTGTTTTTTTTTTCTTCTGTACAGTGATAATCAGATCCAAAGCCTTGATCTGATTTTAGGTTCTCTGTGTGTGCGGGTATGTGTGTGTGGGCATACACATGGGTCTTTTATGATGGAACATATTCTGTCTGGTTCTCTTTCTTTTATTGATACTGAGATTGATCAGTGAATTCAGCCTGAAATGGATGACATTCATTGTTGCCCAAAAAACACCCCAAATCTGAGATAAATATTTTCTTTCTCTGTCTTGAAGATGCCTTTTTACCACAAACACATAAATCAATATACAAATATAAACAGTTACTAAATCAACCCATCTATTTTATTCATGATCACTTCACATTTGAAAGCTCTTGCTGTGTTTATTTTCTTTGAGCTGAATTTGGGGCTTTGACTAGGAAGCCATAAATCCATTTTTTAATGAAATACGACTCACTGTGCTACTAATGCCAGATTGGAAAACATTCCTTGCTAATTTTTTTTCTTAACAATGATTTGGTAAGTAGTAAGCATTCAATTTCATTCTGTTTAGGGTAACACACCACAAAATCAGCATCAACATTAGAGAAACTTTTTTTCTTTACTGTTCAATTTTTGATGGACACAGCATTACCAGGGCCATTCAAATCTGCCAGGTTGTACAGGCAGGATTTGAAGGGCACCTAAGGTGTGGGCAGATGAACAAGTTCTATTACCTGGAATTTAGCTGCTGCTTCTAACTTTCTCTAGCCACTAGTTAGGCCTTAATACACTTAGAAGGTTGCTCTTCTAATTTGAACTGTGTGAGACTTTGGCTGGAGGGTAGTTCTGTGTCCCAGTGATAAAAGAACACATAAAACAACCCAGTGCCTGATCATTCTCCCTGGCTGTCAGTGAATCATGTCTAATAGCATCTCCATGCAGTTTGTGCCAATTTGCTTGCAATGGCATCCTTTTCCGTGGGCTTGCTGCTCGGCAGGCCCTGAAGCAATCTATGAATAACTTCCCAACAGATGCTGTTTATGAATTGAAGCAAATGGCTTCCCTGTTTCTCTTTTTTCTCACTTCAATAATTTTCAGTTACATTACGATGAATATTTATAGTCCTGTAGCAGTGCATAAAAATGGAGAACAAGCGGACCTGGGCATTGTTTCATACGTGAGTGCTGTTCTAATGGGTTTTGGCTGACTGGTTTTAATAATGTTCTGTTGATGGACTGAAAAGAGGATGCAAATTGTAGATCAGTCATTTTCATTCACTGTTTTTAGCAGGATGAGCCTTGGTGGAGCACTGGCTGCATCCGTCGCACGCATATGACACGTTAACTCACCAAAACAGCCCATCCTGTTGTATGTCTGTCTCCTCTTGATATGTCTTTTGAGTAATTTCAACTATGTGACTTCAACAGGGACGCTGACTCTCACATAAGGGCTCACTAGGTTGATTTTACCACTTTCCACAGGTACGCTCATTTGTGATTCAAGTGACTAGCTATATTAGAAACTGTAGCCCAACTAACATCATATTCCTAGGAATGAAAATGTGAAATCACAAGGAATGTGTTGGTTTTGATTTGCTGGTTTCCTTTATAGAAAGGTACTGGGCCACGTTTTACTCTAAAATGTTTTTTTCAAAATGTTTCATAGTTCCCTCTTCTCTTAAATATTACAAAAATGAGAGACTTATATCTAAACATAGCTCTTGAATTTGATTCTCAGGAAATTACTCTGTCTTCAGTGGCTTATGTTTCAAATGAGCTGATATACCTTACTTGCGTTTTCTACTTACAATAATGAGTCAGTTAACTAGCCTATATTTTCCAAACCATTGACTGTGTCATATTGGCCCACATACAAATAATTGCCTCTTTGGTTATTTGCTTATAAATAGAGTGCTGAAAATTGTATGTAAATATGTATATGCATGCACAATGAATATATATTGAAGCCTCCCCAAATATTCAAATTGTCCCATTTTCTACTCTTGCTTTATGAAATGTTCACCAACTACTGAAATGAAACCATATTTATTATGCATGCATTCCTGCAATATCTTCACCACCTATCATTTGTATGCTATACACAGAAGGTTGTGCTGTAACACAACAATAAAAAATAAAAAAGACAATTTGAAGAGGAGTGTGTTTCCTGCTCTAACTGCAAAAATGTGCAAAGAGTGATTTTCCTTTGAAAAGGGGCAGTATAACCCCCAATCCTGAAATGTTCTAAAAATTAACAAAAAGCTGAAGAATTTAATATTTGATAGAGAAAGGTTATTTTTAAAGAAACTAATATATAGCATAATGCCTCAAAGGGATTATCCTGCCACAAAAGTGAAGATATACAAAACTCTGGAAAGAGTTCTGGGCCTGGAGCAAAAGGGCTAAGAATAGAGTGAAGTCCCTACTTTTACAGAACAATTCACCATAGCACTTTTCATTTGTTTTAAATAATGATAATCAAGGAAATGGCAACCCACTCCAGTATTCTTGCCTGGAAAATCCCATGGACAGTGGAACCTGGTAGGCTACAGTCCATGGGGTCGCAAAGAGTTGGACACAACTGAGCAACTTCACTTTCACTTTCAATCATTGTCAAAGTAACAAATGTAAATGGTATGTGAAGCAAATGTGAAAATTGTTCCCCTCACTAGGATAACTATAGTTAGCAGTGATTTGTGTATAGTTTTACAGGGTTATATTGAGTTTGTAGCATTCGTACTAGAATGCTTTTTTTCATGTATAAGATTTTCTCTTTCCTTATTGGAAATTTCTAGATTTTTATTTCCTTTTTGCCTCTAGTTCTGTGGTCAACAACTGCTCTGATTTCTAAGAAGGCAAGCCTTTTATTCAATTTATTTTCTTCCGTATTATCCCTTTGTTGTTGTTGTTTAGTTGTTAAGTTGTGTCTGATTCTTTTGCAACCCCAAGGACAGTAGCTCCCCAGGCTCCTCTGTCGGTGGGATTTCCCAGCAAGAATACTGGAGTTGGTTTACATATCATCCTCCAGGGCATCTTCCTGACCAGGAATCAAACTCACATCTCCTACATTGGCAAGTGGATTCTTTACTCCTCAGCCACCAGGGAAGCTGATATTGTCCATTCACTCTAGAGTAACTAACAGTTTCATTTTAAAGATGGCTTTTGAAAATCAGGAGGAGACTTCCTTGTCTGTTTTCCCAGCCTTTGTGAATCTTTCATTTAAATCTGTATACATTTAGAAATTTCATTTAAGTTTGGTTTATCTTGAAAATCTTTTGGGGAACATATAGGCTTTGGTGTTGGACATACAAAGGTTTAAGTTTTGCTACTCAGTATCAAAGTGAGTTAGGACATGTTTCTTAACTTTCCCAAACTGTTTCCGTATTTTTAAAGTTGGTGGCACCGTCTTCGCCATCATCATCATCATCATTAATCTTTAAAGCCAAACACTAATTCATCAAAATAACATTTATAGCATCTGCTTCATTAGCCCTGGAAAGGGGCCCATGATTTATAACAAGCATCTCCCTGAAATTCCAAACTGTATGTGAAAAAATGTTGTGTTAGTTCATGTTTCTTTTTCACTGGGTGATGCAAAGTCAAACATTTTAAGATAATGTAAACTAAAAATTCCATTATATTAGGAAAATCAGAACTTCTAAACATTAACACCAACTGGCAAGTATAGGTTCTAAATTGTTTTAGAAATTACATATAAAACATATTATTTTACTCACATAACCTAATAACAAGAGGTTAGATACACTTAAAAATGATGGTTGCCCAGTTACCATAAAAGCATGCATTTTTAAAAAGCATATTTTAAACAGCACAGAAAGTATCTAATAGCAATTTATCATTGAAATTACTTTTTTTTTGTCCCTGGACAAAGCATTCAGAGTCAATCAAAAACCAATCGATATAAACACTAATGTAAACTGTAATTAAAGATGACAAATAGGTTCTTATGTGATATTAAATAATGTATTTATAAAAATCCAAAATAATACTTAATACCAAACCATCAAGGTCTAGAGGATGCATGCTGGTGACATTCCTGCCAATTTCTGTTCAGATTTTTATAGATATCAGCAACTGACTATAAATCCCTTATAGGGCTGCATATACTAGATGTATGAGTCCTATGATATTTTAAAGGTAGTTTAAGTTTTCATGTAGGGATGACTCATTTTCAGTCAACTCTTGATATTCAGTTGATGTATTGATAGGGTTGCATAATTCTGATTTTTATGTGTGTGTGTGTGTGTGTGTGGAAAGAGCAGGGATATCTCTGATGTATTTGGAACTTGGAGGGCCAGATATCTCTCATGTGTTAGCTGAAATCAACACCTATAAGAACTTACACAAAGCAAGAAGAAAGTTGCTGTCCATTTCAAAGCAAGGGCTTACAGGAAAAAAGACAGGCAATAAAAACTTGGACTAATTTTGGATAACATATCTAAAAGGAAGCCACCATTTGGGAAACAAACAGGGCTGTCATGCTGCACACCTCCAGGGGGTGCCAGTTCCATTGTGCTCTGATGAATATCATTCACTGCTGCTGCTGCTGCTAAGTCGCTTCAGTCGTGTCCGACTCTGTGCGACCCCATAGACGGCAGCCCACCAGGCTCCCCCGTCCCTGGGATTCTCCAGGCAAGAACACTGGAGTGGGTTGCCATTTCCTTCCCCAATGCATGAAAGTGAAAAGTGAAAGTGAAGTTGCTCAGTCGTGTCTGACTCTTAGCCACCCCATGGACTGCAGCCTGCCAGGCTCCTCCGTCCATGGGATTTTCCAGGCAAGAGTACTGGAGTGGGGTGCCATTGCCTTCTCCATATCATTCACACTGGGAAGTAATTATTCCCAACACAGAAAATGAAGGTAGAATACCAGTGCGTTCAGACTTTATAGAAATATCATGATAACCAACTTATTGGTAAAGGGGCTGAGTATTTTGAAGAATTGAGTAGTTCATATTTAAATATGAGGGTTGCATTCTAAGCCTTCAGTATTTCTAATGAGTTGTTTAATTTTTATACGTCTAATGTGCTATCTGATCAATAACGTATAGATAAAAGGTACTGTACAAAGTTATAGCTTATATTATTAAAGAACACAAATTTAAATTGATGACTTGAGTTTGCGCTACTTACAAGCAAATTTCTGTTTCAAGTCATCAGCTGTTTATTTTGTATTTCTCTCTTTGAAGATAATTTTCTAAAGGATTCATATATCTAATGGAGGAACACACTGATCATTTTCTTTAAACTTCGGTCCACATTTTGTCTGCATGTCTGACTTTGAGTTTGCCTGCATGAAGGATTCCTGGGCTCTAGGCTCTTTGTTTTCATAGGCATTGAGGAAGGCTGAGGACTTCTGTGAATCAGATGTTGTGAATATCAGGCATGGCTATAGCAAAACCAGCTGGTACGATTTACTTTGTCAGGAATAAGGATAAAAATACCTCTTCCTCCCTACCAATTAGATAAGTTAAGCGCCAGGATCACCTGATCAATCTAGTCAGTTCTTTGAACTCAGTCAGTCCTCAGATTGTTTGCTTTGTCCTTTTTATCACTTGGGTTGAAAAAAGTCTTGCTAAGTAACTTGTGATTTCTGTCTTAGCTGTATTGGTAGTGTGCCTCTCATGGACTTGGTAAATATATCCAGAAAAACTGATGAAGTGTTTCAAGATCTAGATTTCTTCTTCTTCCTTCCTTCCTCTCTTTTCTTTCTTCCTTCCTTCTTCTCGCTTTCTTTCTCTGTCTCTTTCTTTTTACTGTATGTGCAGAAGTAACTTCATATACTAAACTAGCTGTATGGATTGTACTTTTTTCCAGCTCTCTTCAAGGTGAAAATAACTATTTATTGAGTATTGACTGTAAGAAGAGTGCTGTACCTTGGCAGTTTAAATATAGTATCTAATTTATTCTATGCAAGAATCCTACATAAGAAGAATCTGTAATGTTTCCCCCTTTTATAAATAAATAAGCTGAAGATCAGAATGATTACGGAACTTGTTCAAAGCCAAAAATCCAGTGTTTAAATCTAGGCATGTTAGACTCAAAAGTTTTTCTGTAACTTTTCAATAACTTATCTGACAATTATATAGACCTGGCAGGAGATTGCATTTCTGTAGATACAGTTTTATCAACTGTATAATGAAAGGTCCTCAGTAAGTTACTTCTAAGGCTTCCTGCAACAACACAAAATCTTGATTCCATTAATTCATTGTTTTTCTATAGGATATAATTCAGTGTAATTCAGTGTAACGAATGTCTTTCTTGGTCTCATTCCTGTTCAAGGGGGTTAGTGAATAAATTAGCACCTTATTAGGACTTGTTATGGAGGGGGTTTTGCCTATTAATTAAGAATCTGAGAAACAGTATTATCAAATATGTCTAATGTACTATTCTCCTCTCCAGAGGTCAAAAAGAGAAGTCCTTCCAAAAACGAAAAACTTACAGGCAGATTCATTAATTATAAGACTTTTCATGCTCACATTTTATTCCAGGAATTGTCAGGGCAGATACTTTTTTGTTTAAAGTAGGTCACAATGCCTGTTTTGCAGACAACTAAAGCAATCAGCTAAAAATTTATTTTTAAATGATACTTGTTGCATCTCTAGGGTCCACCCTGGGAAGATTGAAAAAAGAGCCCTTTCTTCACTCAATTAAGAACACCACAATGATATCTCCATTTCTCTGTGTTTTCTCTCAGCATGAGATGACTCAGCCAGAAATAGCACGATAATATCGCAGATGTTCCTTTGCTCGGGTAGCTGGTTATTGCTTATCTCAATGATATTTTAATACAAACACACAACTGTTCACCCTGTTTTATGGCTGTCAGAATTTTGCTTCATATTTAACAAATGGAAGTTTGTGAGCATTGACTCAGGTTTACTTTTTCCCTCATTGTGTTACATGGATAAGCTAAATTCTGGAGAGGGTATGAGTCACATCTGTATGGATAGGCTATTGGATTCAGGTTGCTCATCTGGTCTGTCAGCTTCCGTCAGCTCGATATCCCCGAGCTTCACTCTCTATTGTTAAGACCAAAAGATCAAAATTTGATTCTAGAATCTTAAGCAAAGTTTTCCCTATTCTTGACAATGAACTATGTTTAATAGCACCATGTCCTCCCTTTGCTCCAGTTACGACTTTGTCGAAATATCGACAGTTTGCTCACCCATCATCATTTTCAATTTTTTTTTTTTCTGATCTGACTCAGTACACTGAACAAGGCTTTGGAACCAGGCACATGTGTCTATGAGTTTTGACTCCCTCTTGATTTAACCATATGACATTGGTCGATTCATTTACACTTTGATCTGGTCCCTTACTATCTCCAGCCTCATCTTGAGCTGCCATTTAATTTTACTTCAGTCATAACTGGTCTTTTTTGCTTTCTTGCAACAAGTTGCAGGATTTGCCTCTAGAGGATCCGAAGTCCCAGACCACTAGGGGGCTGATATACCTGGGGAATTCATCCTGCATGATACTGAGCTAGGCGCAGGGCTCTTAACAATGACTTCCACATGCTTAAAAGTCAGTCTCCAAAATCACTGAGATGAGCCAGAGGCCTACTGAAACACACAAATAAAAATGAGGCTGATAAGCAGACCCTTCCAGCTGACCTGCTGCAATTCTTACTCCAGTCATGGTATGATAAGCAGCTGGAAAAATTTAAGTTGAAAAAATTTATAGCTCTAAATGAATATTAAGAAGTCTGGTTCCAGGCCAAATTCAATGTATGTTTTCTCAGACCAATGATAAGACTTTTTCCACCAGACTTGGTACACAAGTCCCTCTCTCTTGTCTCCCTTCCCTTAGCCCATGGTCCAGAAAGATTCAGAAGCCTTTGTTTGGGGCTCCAGGATGAAATGATTCCCCCAACATGTGCATTGTGTCCACATGACCTTCAACTACTACAATTCCTTGAGGGGCAGAAGAACTATGGGGGCCCAGAACCCTTTTTTTCCCCCTGATTTTATTTTATTTTTCATTTATTTTTATTAGTTGGAGGCTAATTACTTTACAATATTGTAGTGGTTTTTGCCATACATTGACATGAATCAGCCATGGATTTACATATGTTCCCCATCCCAATCCCCCCCTCCCACCTCCCTCTCCACCCTATTCCTCTGGGTCTTCCCAGTGCACCAGGCCCAAGCACTTGTCTCATGCATCCAGCCTGGGTGGTGATCTGTTTCACCCTTGATAATATACATGTTTCATGCTGTTCTCTCAAAACATCCCACCCTCACCTTCTCCCACAGAGTCCACAATTCTGTTCTGTACATCTGTGTCTCTTTTTCTGTTTTGCATAGAGGGTTATCGTTACCATCTTTCTAGATTCCATATATATGTGTTAGTATACTGTATTGGTCTTTATCTTTCTGGCTTACTTCACTCTGTATAATGGGCTCCAGTTTCATCCATCTCATTAGAACGGATTCAAATGAATTCTTTTTAATGGCTGAGTAATATTCCATGGTATATATGTACCACAGCTTCCTTATCCATTCATCTGCTGATGGGCATCTAGGTCCCAGCACCCTTCTTTTGCATCTCAGTTGCACGATCATAGTGAGTGACTGAAGTCATGATGGTTGTTCTCATTCGGGCTCATTGTCCTATCTGGCCACCTTGACACTGGATTGCTCAACCAATATGCCACTGTGTTTCCCATTCTGTGTGCTTCAATAGCAACAAGATGGAAACTTAAGATTTACTGAGGAAATGGCAATCCACTCTGGTATTCTTGCCCAGAGGAATCCCATGGACAGCAAGTCAGGTGGGCCACAGTCCACAGGGTCACAAAGAGTCAGACTCCACTAAAGTGACTTAGCAATTGTGGGCTTGGCACAATTAAGTGCCTTACAAAAATGAGCTCATTTGACAAAATTCAAAATAGATATTTCTTCTGTCCCCATTTTGTAATGGAGATAACTGAGACATTAAGTGGCTAAATACATTGCCTAAATCTTGTAGATGTGGTAAGTGGGAAAATGAAGATTTGGAGTCAGATAATGTGGGTTGAAAACCTGTACTCCTGACCTCCATGGCACATGACTTCTTTTTGTTTCTTGAAAGAACTTGTATTCTCTGCCTGTGACTTCTGATATGTTTCCATCAATCAATCATTTGAAAGCTGCTGGGACATCAGGTCTGTGTCATTTTCATCTTCAACTCTTATGCACAAGAAGTTCACTCATATATTCATCCTACTGCCTTGTATTCATCAGCTTAAAGATCCTTTTCTCAAAGAAACTTTCCTTGACTCGTTTCTGCATTTATTCTCATATCCTCCTGTACCTCTACTTTGAGTACTTGCCACGATGGCAATCAAACAATTAGTTGTTAACTCATCTCACTGTTAATGTCAGGTTCCCTGCAGGTAAAGGTCTTGACTCTTCTGGTCATCAATGTACATCCACAGTGAGGTGTAATGCAAAACACATTACAGCGCTTAATGCAAGACTTGTGCTTGAATAAATAAAACTTTATTGTGTGCAAGTTTCCTCATTTATAGAGAGGGGACAAATACAATGATCTTACTTGGATTTTTTGGAGGTGAGATAGAGCAATTCTTGGCATATTGTAGTTGCTCAATAAACACTACTCATTATTAGGTATGGTAGCAGTAGTATTCTTCAAATTTTTTTTCTTCTTTTCTGTGGGATGATTTTACAATCCTGATTCTTTGAGGTTAGGTTAGGCCTTGTGACTTATTTTGGTAAGTGAAATGCATGTGGAAGTGATATATATTGTTTTCAAGTTGAAATTATAAAAGTCATTGATCCTCCAGTGCTCCCTTTTTTCCTCCATGAAACTGGCCAAGTCCCAGACATGAGCTCCTCCTTTAAAGATGAAGCATGTTTGAGATTTTGTTCAGCCTAGCCTTACTTCTACCGATATCAGTATGAAGTGCAATCCAGAACTTAAACTCTGCTATTGCAAACCAATGAGATTTTGGCATTGTTTTGCATGGTGGTAAAAATTAGCTTGAGCTAACTGATATCTGAGTCAAACATCAATGCCAATACATTATTGTGTGTTATAGTGAATCTTTTTGGAAGTCATTTTATGATCATGCTTTTCCCAGTATCAAATGCTCTCTTAACAATTTGATACATACGTGAATGTATGGACAAAATAAAAGTAATAGCTAATGTCTATTAATTATACTAATTTAATAGCTTTTATAAAAGTTATTAGGTGCAGAGCAGTTAAAGTAAATGCTCTGAGGATATACAACTCATAAGTGACAAAGCCAGAATTGCAGTCCAAGTGTTCAGAGTTCAGAGTCCATGGAATACACTAATCATGTCATGTTTATAAATACACAAATATATGGACATTAGTAGAAACAAAAGCATCTACAAATTGCTACAATGGAAACAGTGAGAGACTTTTTTGGGTTCCAAATCACTGCAGATGGTGACTGCACCCATGAAATTACAAGATGCTTGCTCCTGGGAACAAAAGCTATGACCAATCTAGACAGCATATTAAGAAGCAGAGACATTACTTTGCCAACAAAGGTTTGTCTAGTCAAAGCTATGGTTTTTCCAGTGGTCATGTATGGATGTAAGAGTGGACTATAAAGAAAACTGAGCACTGAAGAATTGATGCTTTTGAATTGTGGTGTTGGAGAAGACTCTTGAGAGTCCCTTGGACTGCAAGAAGATCAAACCAGTTAATCCTAAAGGAAATCAGACCTGAATATTCATCGGAAGGTCTAATGCTGAAGCTGAAACTCCAATACTTTGGCCACCTGATGTGAAGAACTGACTCATTTGAAAAGACCCTGATGCTGGAAAAGATTGAAGGTATGACAGGGAATGACAGAGGATGAGATGGTTGTATGGCATCACCAACTCAATGCACATGAGTTTGAGTCAGCTCTGGGAGTTGGTGATGGACAGGGAGGCCTGGTGTGCCACAGTCCATGGGGTTGCAAAGAGTCAGACACGACTTAGAGACTGAACTGAACTGAACAAATTGCTAAGAAGAATGTATATCATTGATTGAATATGACTTAGTGTCATCATATGGAAAATGAAAGGATGGACTGTGTTGAGCATCTTCTCAGATCTCAAGTTCTATCATTTAACTTTCTTTTCTTCTATGAGTATGATTCAGTCAAGAAAAAGATCAGTCTTATTCACTGGAATCTCCCATCTGTTGCCCTACAGGAGACAGTGGGTGGAGCAATGGTTCAAATATACAGATGCTTGGAAAACATACCTTCATAAGAGTTGTCCCCAAAGTGATTATTCAACACTTCCCCTTCATTTACTGATTAAGTGTCCACCATAAATATATAACCAACCACTGTGAAATTGACTGGATGGCCCACAGTACTGAGAAAGTCAACACCCAGCTGAGAGTTTTGGATTCTCTGTGATAACTCATAGAAAAATGTGTGCTTTCATTTTGTTGAAAGTGTAAAATATGAATATACACACATTTTGAATCATTTAGGAGGTAAATGGAAAATTGAGGAGGAGCCAAAATGCTAGAGTTGTTGGAAGCAATGAGTTTTGAGTCATGCAGATTTGGTTTCAAATCCTAGTTCTAGCTCTGTGTGATGCCGAAGCATTGCTTACAATCCATAAGTTTCACATCCCTTATCTGTAAATTGAGCATGATGAATTCCTAAATCATATGATTACTATGAAAAATAAATTAAATTTTTATCATTGCCTAGTATTTAATAAATGTTCCAAAATTAATAAAGTAGCTATTATTTATAATTACTATTAATTATGAAACAAATCTTTTAAAAGGAAAATTCTACATTGTAATATGCTAGCTAGGTACTTATTAACCAAGATGTCTCCCAAAGGACTTCTCCATGGCTAGATAATGTCATGAATGCTACCACAGAAAAATTGGCTTCCTTTTAAATATGTTAGCACTATTTGGCAAACGGGAAAAGCCGCACATGCCCCAGCTGTGATTTAACACAGTGTCTAAGCAGCACCTAGATAAATAGATATCCCAAGGAAGAAACTGTTTTAGCATAAAAACAAAATCAGGTAAAGACAATAAAATACAGCAAAACAAATAGATTTTATAAATATAAAGTGAAAACCAAAGCACCCTGGCAATTACAGCTTTCATATGATTTATGTCTTTAATTTTTCTAAATCAGTGACCCAAGAAGTATTGGCATAAAAATTTCAAATTCAGCAAAAACTTAAATCACTATAAGGAAACACTGAGTTTTTATTAGTTATTTTCTTTCACTGACTTCTCCCAAACAAAATGAATTCTTCCCTGAGTGTGGCAAAATGAAGGATTGTACTTTACTAAGATATTAATGTCATTGATCTGTGATTCTTAACATCCGATATGTCACAGAAACACAGAAACACAACTTGACTGTGAAATCAACACTGTTGAATTACCATTCAAAGCTTTCCCCCCACCTTTACTTCTGTTAAATATTAACACTTGATATCATATTTATTTGATAGAAATCAACAGAAATGGACTCTGACTAACTTAGGTTAAAAAAAATACCTTTTAGAAAGATAAAGTATAATTCAAAAAGTCAAGAGAATAGGTCCTACCCAAGCCTCAGAAAAGGACAGAAACCAATGCCAGCTTCTTAGGAGGTGTGGACAAATGACCAATCATTTCAGGCCCCCTCAGGTGTGATGAAAGAGCTGCATTGAGTTCTAGTTTTGAATTGCTTCACTTAAAATTCATATACTTGGGAAAAACTGTCTGATTCTTCACAGGCCAGAGGAGGGCAAGGCACCTTGATTATCACTGTTCACAGTGAGTAGAAGAAGTTCCTCACATTGGTGATCCCCACCTCCTGAAATGTTTGCAGTCTTATCAACTAAAATTTTGATTTTAGTCCATAATCTGAAATGTGAGCTAAATAACCAAAGCCAGACTTTCTGAGACTTGGTTGTTCTGTGTTCTCTTAGATTGTATATTTGTCTGTTTGGAATCCATTTGTTACAGGGCTAATTGAAGTAACTTTATTTTCTTATATTTTGTATACTTGATGCTCCGGTATCTGGGAGCCTTTATAGATCCAGGGAGATATACACTTCTCAGGGCTGACCAATTCTTAGAGACAGCAGGGGCTCAACCAGGAGCACATTTCTCATGTGCAAACCCACCAATCCCAAGTCTATTGCCCCAACCACCTCATTTATCTAGTTCTTACAACCATGCCAAGATTTCCCCTGCTCTAAACCATCCCAGAGCCAAGGACCATCCCTATGCCCCACAGTCCCCTGGAATGATTCAAACTTTGGCCAACCCTAAGTTGTTGACTCTGTGATACCTTGCCTTTCCTGTAGAAACTGCAAATACGGGCTCCGGCCAAGACTTTCCCCTTGCCCCATCTGTCTCCTGCCTCCTGACCACCTCAGTGCTCCCCCTTTGGCCTTTTGTAGTGTGGTGTGTCCCCTTCTCATGTGAAATGTGAGTGCTAAATTCTTCCTTTCCTGGCATTGGCCTCTGTGTTGTCACTCAGTCAGACCACTCTAAATGAAATCCTGGGTACAACTTTAGAACAATGGCAAACCTGATTTTAAGAATTTTAAGAATAACCACCTCTGGCAGTTAAGGTTGAAGGGAAGAATGAAGAAAAGTGTGGGCGTGCTGCACGCTTTTGTTTTCACACCATTGCCCCACCAGGGACAGGAAGGATATGTGTCCTTATATCTAAACCCAATGAGATGGGAAATAAGGGGAATGCCAAAAGTATGGTATCCATCTCTCTTCTTTTTTATTAGACCTGGGGCTTCCCTTGTAGCTCAGTCAGTAAAGAATCTGCCTGCAGTGCAGAAGACTTGGGTTCGATCCCTGGGTTGGGAAGACCCCCTGGAGAAGGACATGGCAACCCACTGTAGTATTCTTGCCTGGAGAATCTCATGGACAGAGGAGCCTGGTGGGCTGCAGTCCATGGGGTTGCAAAGAGTCGGGCATGACTGAGTGACTAACACTTACTTCAAAGAGGGAAGAATAAACCATAGTGTATGGTTTTACAGAGGCATTGAGAAAGAGACTCTACCCAGGAGAACTTTAAGGAAGGGCCTCCAGACAGAGGTGAATGGTAGGAAGTCCTGGGCTAGAAGGGAAGTTGAAAGTGGCCAGCCAGCTGGACAACAGGCACAGCTAGTGTCATGGGAACTCTAGTTAGAAGCTCTCAACTGGAGAATGCCCCAGGCTCAGCTGCTACACAACAGCATCCTTCTTGGATTAGATTCTCCAGGCCTCAGAGAGCAGTTTGCAGAAGCAGCTCTGGAAGGATGAGCAGGGGAACAAGAGAAGACAACCACACCCTTTATGTTCCCTAATTATAATGATTTTAATGTACCTTGGGCTGGACTTTAGTTACTGAAATGAGATTGCTCTATGACTTGAAAAAGCTAGTAGAAACTAAGGGGATTGTCCAGCAGCTCAGGTAAGAAGCAGAAAGGATCAGCACGCAGTCCAGGTCAGGAGAGACAGTAGGAGCAACTAGACCAACTTTTTTCATGGTTGTAACTGGTTGAGTCCAGCATTTTTCATATGTTGTTATTTATACAAACAGAAAAGTACATGGTAGACCCAAGGAAACAAATCTACTACTAAAACAGTGTCATTACAGAATAGATACAGTAATTAGAAATACTAAGGGAGAGAATCTACATTGAAAATTAAATTATTGACATAGAGGAAAGATTAGACATAATCATAATGGATTCTGATGAAAGTAAAACAATAAGAATGCTAGCAGATGAATAAGACTAAAATAGCTGACATGAGATGAGCTGATCTCTCTGAGGTGGCTATTCCTCCAAAAGAAAAAAAAAAAGCCTAAAATGAAGAAAGAGCTACATTTGCAGATCAACGAGCACACATATGACACACTGATCCATGAACACATTCAGTCCTTCTGGTTTCTATGTATAAAAATAAAATCATGTACTAGGGTAAGAAATCAGACTGGCCTCAGATGGTTCCTTAGTAATATAGTAATGTCCAATGCCTGAAGACAGAAAGCAATGTCTACAGTGTTTTGACACAGAGAGAGTACCACCCAAGGAAACATTACCTGGCAAAGTGGCTTTTATTTCTAATGGTTACAGAGTTCAGTTCAGTTCAGTTCAGTCACTCAGTCATGTCCGGTTCTTTGTGACCCCATGAACCGCAGCACGCCAGGCCTCACTGTCCACCACCAACTCCTGGAGTCTACCCAAACCCATGTCCATTGAGTCGGTGATGCCATCCAACCATCTCATCCTCTGTTGTCCCCTTCTCCTCCTGCCTGCAATCCCTCCCAGCGTCAGGGTTGTTTCCAATGAGTCAGCTCTTCGCATCAGGTGGCCGAAGTATTGGAGTTTCAACTTTAACATCAGTCCTTCCAATGAACACCCAGGACTGATCTCCTTTAGGATGGACTGGTTGGATCTCCTTGCAGTCCAAGGGACTCTCAAGAGTCTTTTCCAACACCACAGTTCAAAAGCATCCATTCTTGAGCGCTCAGCTTTCTTTATAGTCCAACTCTCACATCCATACATGACCACTGGAAAAACCATAGCCTTGACTAGACGGACCTTTGTTGACAAAGTAACGTCTCTGCTTTTTAATATGCTGTCTAGGTTGGTCATTACTTTTCTTCCAAGGAGTAAGCGTCTTTTAATCTCATGGCTGCAGATCCACCATCTGCAGTGATTTTGGAGCCTAGAAAAATAAAGCCAGCCACTGTTTCCACTGTTTCCCCATCTATTTGCCATGAAGTGATGGAACTGGATGCCATGATCTTAGTTTTCTGAACATTGAGCTTTAAGTCAACTTTTTCACTTTTCTCTTTCACTTTCATCATGAGGCTCTTTAGTTCTTCTTCACATTCTGACATAAGGGTGGTGTCATCTGCATATTTGAGGTTAGTGATATTTCTCACAGCAATCTTGATTCCAGCTTGTGCTTCATCCAGCCCACAGTTCCTCATGATGTACTCTGCATATAAGTTAAATAAGCAGGGTGACAATATACAGCCTTGATGTACTCCTTTTCCTATTTGGAACCATTCTGTTGTTCCATGTCCAGTTCTAACCATTGCTTCCTGACCTGCATACAGTTTTCTCAAGAGGGAGGTCAGGTGGTCTGGTATTCCCATTTCTTTCAGAATTTTCCACAGTTTCTTGTGATCCACACATTCAAAGGCTTGGCACAGTCAATGAAGCAGAAATAGATATTTTTCTGGAACTCTTCTGCTTTTTTGATGATCCAACAGATGTTGGCAATTTGATCTCTGGTTCCTCTGCCTTTTCTAAAACCAGCTTGAACATCTGGAAGTTCATAGTTCATGTATTGCTGAAGCCTGGCTTGGAGAATTTTGAGCATCACTTTACTAGCGTGTGAGATGAGTGCAATTGTGTGGTAGTTTGAGTATTCTTTGACATTGGCTTTCTTTGGGATTGGAATGAAAATGGACCTTTTCCAGTCCTTTGGCCATAGAACCATTCCACTTATGATTCTTCAGCATTACTGGTCAGGGCATAGACTTGGATCATCATGATATTGAATGGTTTGCCTTGGAAATGAACAGAGATCTTTCTGTCATTTTTGAGATGGCATCCAAGTACTGCATTTTGGACTCTTTTGTTGACTGTGATGGCTACTCCATTTCTTCTAAGGGATTCCTGCCCACAGTAGTATATATAATGGTCATCTGAGTTAAATTCACCCATTCCAGTCCATCTTAGTTTGCTGATTCCTAGAATGTCGACATTCACTCTTGTCATCTCCTGTTTTACCACCTCCAATTTGTCTTGATTCATGAACCTAACATTCCAGGTTCCTAAGCAAAATTGCTCTTTATAGCATCGATTGAACCTTGCTTCTATCACCAGTCTCATCCACAGCTGGGTGTTGTTTTTGCTTTGGCTCCATCCCTTCATTCTTTCTGGAGTTATTTCTCCACTGATCTCCAATAGCATATTGGGCACCTACCGACCTGGGGAGTTCATCATTCAGTGTCCTATCTTTTTGCCTTTTCATACTGTTCATGAGGTTCTCAAGGCAAGAATACTGAAGAAGGGAATGGTTACAGAGAGACCTTATCAAATATGAAAGAAATCAAGAAATATATTTCTATGAGCTCTTATTGGAAGAAAAATATCTTGAAAACTGAAGTCAGCCAATTGAGCAATCAGTCAGAATGACAAAGCCAGGAATGATAAAAGGTCCTCTGGGGACACTGATATCATTTGAATATAAATATAATATCTTTTAGATATAGGACAGTAACTCATTCGTCTCCATTTGATAATGCAAAGTTGTAACAGTAGAGCTTTCCTTCCCCAGCAGCTATTGGTTTAGGTTGGGCTAAAGTTCCTAAGTTCTGTTCTCTCTGCCTTCAGGCCCCCACAGAAAAGTCTTGAGTTTTCTGTAGAGATGCTGCAATGAGTAATCACGAGTTTGTGGTTTCAGGTTAGGGTGAAGGACACCCCATTTGTCTTGTCACCATTATGGATCAAGGAAGCAGGGTGTGGCCCTGAGAGCGGTAGGTGTGATGGTAGTAGTGTCTGGTGTCTGTAGAATATTATGTTTTAAATCAAGTAATTCTGTCCCGGGAGCTGTCCTGTATACTGTAGGATGTTGAGCCTCTATGCATGAGATGCCCATCGCACCTGTCCTCCTCCACAGCTTTAACAACCAAAAATGTTTCTAGATATTGTCAGATGTCCCCTGGGGTTAAAATCAACTTCTATGGAGAACTACCCATCTAAAGTCAGGTAGCCTATTCTACAGTCCTTCTCATCCTCTTGTTTGGTTTTGTTCTGTGTTAAGATTTGAAAAAAGGGAGAAGGTTACAAACATTTACACAGAGCAAGAATTTTAGGACAAGGATCACAGCATGGCTTTCTATCACTGGAACAGCAGGACTGTGTTTAGGTAGGCTGAATTACTTTCTACCTGGGGGTGTATCTTGAGCAGTGACTGAGCATCTTGTACTATTCTCCACAATCCTCATTCTAGGAGTCTTTGAGGAATCTCTTCCATGCTCAATAATCTTGTGATACAGGTCTTGGAATGTTAGAAAACCATATAGCAGAAGCATATTCGAGGCAGAGAATTTACTCTGCCTCACCCTAGGGTCTGGGGCATTATGTTATCATATTTGTTATGATATTGATTCATGGTGCTCTAAGAGGTACAGTTCTTGTATTTTGATAAATTATAAAATATCTATTTCTTATTCTTCTTCCCTATCCTTTATTTTCTGCCCCTTCTGGGGCAGACTTTGTATAGCATCACTTTTCAGATTATAAATTATAATTAATACTTGTTCATTTTAGAAAATCTGAAAAATACAAAGAATACAATAAAAATTACTTGTAATCCAACTGGCCTCAGATATTTATTGTTTATGTTTAGATACATTTTTTTTAATGCATGCATTTATTTGTGATTATATGCTCCTTAAACCAAATTTCCATGTTAATGTGTAGTTTTCAAGGTGCTTATTCACATAGTCACATGCTGTATTTTATGTAATGTTCCACATAACATTACAATGAAAAGGTGAATTTTCTTCCCACTATTCTAAGTTTGTGCTTTTAAGGGCTATTGTCCTCCGTCTTGTCTGTGCCATTCATGTATTCAGCAAGTATTGAGCAGCTCCAATATGGTAGGTTCTGGCTTCAGCATTGAGTGAGAATGTGCAGCAAGAAAACATTCCTGCCACCGAGGAGCTTCTCAAGCCGAGACACATAAAGAAACAAACACTTTCAGTGCCATTTTCATTGCTGTCACTGACACTGACACTGAAGCTACTTTTCTGCCATTATTTAAAATTAAGTATTAAGTTCTTAATTGCACAAAGAATTGATTTTGGCAAGAAGCTAGGGAAAACATGCTGATGAGACACAACAGTGAGCTGGTGACATCAATCAGAGGTTAAGGACAAGTGCATTTTTGCCAAAGAAGGCAGGGGTCAGTACCTAATTGGTAGGAGAGCTGGACAAGTGATCAGGGGTGCACAACACAATTGGTTGTTGGCCCAGCCAGGCCTGGGAGAGGCTTTGAAGCAAAAAATTGTAAGAGAGAAGGACCAATTCATGACACCAGCTGGTGGAACTTTTAATGCTGAGTGTTACCTGTTGCTTTAGGGTTCAATGTCTGCACCATTTCTTAAATAGGACTGTAGCAGAAGTCACTTGCCTCCATCCCTTGCTTCCAAGCAGCCATACCCCACAGCCATCACAAACAGACGGACTTGGCTTGGAATCACTAGATGCATGGAAGAAGTTCTGGATGTCAAAAATTCTAAAGTCAAGAAGACTGTTGACATCTTACTGCAGTTCTCCATATATTAGGATTTTAATTGGCTAAACAGTAGGGTAGTTAGCTCTGGTTACAATTAATCACGATGGCATTTTGCTGCTCAAAGATACCTTGAAAGGTATTTTTGGCCAAACTCTTCTATCTGTGAGAAAGCACCCTGTATTCTTTCTATGGATCTGTGGGTGACAGTATGAAATCTAGGGTGTATGTTTCCCCTTACATGCTCAGCGTACCTTTTTCTGTGGGTGTCAGTTGTTCACCTTGTGTTCTATTAATGGAAAGCCCTCAGTGGGGGCTCCTGATCTTACGGTTTTAGGGTTTTGGTCTTCCTTCCTCTGGGGACAAAAGCTGGACTACTTACTGTGTGGACTGCATTGTGTTTGCTGTGGTGGAAACCACAGCAGTTCCAGCCTCAGGTCTGGACCCACAGAGCCCTGGCTTTCCCAGTAGCTTCCAGGAAGGGCTTTGTACTGTAACCCAGATGTGCAGGAAGATAATAGCCCAAGGGGAGAACTTTGGCTAGTAAGTGACAAGAGAGGGAAATGAACCAGCAGATGAAGTGTTGCTACTGTTGCCCTTGATGGACTGTTCTTATT
Source organism: Dama dama (assembly GCF_033118175.1). Taxonomy (NCBI): domain Eukaryota; kingdom Metazoa; phylum Chordata; class Mammalia; order Artiodactyla; family Cervidae; genus Dama; species Dama dama. Next base: position 38,352,595 of record NC_083704.1, on the reverse strand, counting down.
GATAGTCATCCAGTATGGCTTATGAGGGACTGCGTGGCTGCTCTGTGTTCTTCTGGGAAGCCAAGGCCATCTTAATGATTCACCATCTGGTCTTGGTTGCCTTTCTGTTTTGCCTGAATTCACTCTTTCCCTCAGTCATGCTTCCCTAGGATTAAATACCCCTCCCTAATGAGGGAATGCATTTTTAAAAAGTATGTCCTACCAACCATGGGCTTCCCTGGTGGCTCAGACAGTGAAGAATCCACCTGTGGGAGATCTGGGTTCGATCCCTGAGTTGCAAAGATCCCCTGGAGGAGAGCACGGCAACCCACTCCAGAATTCTTTCCTGGAGAATCCCCATGGACAGAGCAGTCTGGCGGGCTACAGTCCATGGAGTTGCAAAGAGTCGGAGACGACTGAGCACAAGCATGGCACACCAACCATGATTGGGAACAGATAATTCTTAATTTTGAATTTTAATTTCAAAAACATAAATGAGGAGTTTATAGGCCATCTGAACATTATTTCAAGAGTGACAGATTTCATCTTAACAGGGCAGTCACTGGCAGCAAGCCTATAAGGTCACTGTGCCTGTAGGGTGAAAGTGAAGCAATGGGCTTAAAGATCATCCATCTGTGTTTGGAGTGTCTTAGAGAAGTGTGTTACAGGATGCAAGCATTAGGTCAGTGGGCATCCCTGTTGAGGATAAATGTGAATGTTTCTAGGCAGAGAGTTCAATACACTGGAAGTGAGCTTGCACAAATCCCCAACCTTTTGACTCTGTCCCTGCAAAATGTGTCACTTAAAAAGGTACAAGACCTACTTGTACCTACTATATTCCAAGCAGCCAGCGGGGTATTTCTACTAAGGTATAACATATACCTGTTCAACCATATTTTCCTAAATAGAGATGGCATCAAGAGGGAAAAGTTCTCAGGCATAAAATCATCATACATGCTTAATACCAAAGGAGATGTTTTCAAATGAAAATAAGGTCCCTAATGCAGAAACTAACACTTTTACTAGATGAAGTAAATTGAGACTATTGGCTGCTGAGAAATTTTTGAAGGACGTTTGAGGTATCTAATATCAGTATAACCTTATTGCCAATTTTCACTCTTGTCGACAAATAACTTAGAATGTTTTCCAGAAGCAGCAAGTTAAATGCCTGACATCCCCCGGGGACTGAGGAAGCAAGCCAGAGCTCCCACATTCTGGCCACTGCTCTATCTGTTGGGGGCAAACTTTTTAGTACTAGTAAATGTTTTTCTTGTTCCTGATTTAGTCCCAGCTCCATGATTACTTTACTGTAACTTTTCTTTAACAGCTTATTTCCTTTGTGTAGTCATTTGTTATTTAAAAAAAAAAAGGGGGGGGGGGAATGAATAATATATACATTTTAAAAACTACCCCTTCTCAACTCTCTCACTGTGGCCCTCTGTGTTTTTAGTAGTTTGTGTGTTGGAGGAGTGTTTGCAGTATTCATGACTTGAACTTCTAATTTATGGGCTCTTAAAGTACACTAATCATCAGCACAGTATTAATCCTGTACTCTAAGGATTTTTCCTCCAACTCCTATTTCAGACAAAAAGAACAATCTTAAAAGTAATATTCAACGATTTCAATAAGCAGGCGGGTCAGGTTAGAACATGAGCCACTGGCATTGATGTGTGGACGGTAGTATTATAAGAAGTTATTTACTACATGAAATGCCAACCTTGCCAATTTTCAAATGTTAATGGCCTTATGGTGAAGATGAAAGGTTTATGCATTCTACCTAGGGATTTCAGAATTTTGCAATCTGGGCATAGGAATGGCTTGATTATCTAATAAATCATTTTTACTTCTCTTTAATTATAGGTGTTTATAAATTTTTATAAATTTAAAAGCAAAACTTTCTGGTATGTTGTGTATAATAATTGAGCCTAAAAGAATGAATTTAATATGCAGGATTTACTGATTTAGGGGGAAGACAAATTTTTTTGTTAGTCCTGGGGGAAAAATGAACCAAAATAAATTTTAAATGGATTATTCAGACTTGTCTAAGCAGATCCAGAATGCTCACTGCATTTATAGGAAATTCTAATTGACTTACTGTAACTTGAGTGTATCATCTTTAGCAAATTAGAAAGAGTTGCCCAGGGCTTATTGCCCAGCTTATTCTAAGAGACTTTGCCTAAATGTTCATAGAATCACAGTTCACTACTTAGTTTTTATTTATCATTATGAAGCTACTTTAAAAAATGTTCAACTCAAAAAATATCTTACATTTGGATAATATTCCTTAGATGTGTTTCACCTTAATTGATTTCATACTAATTGCAATATTTTAGAAAGCTATTCTTAAAGTTTTTATTTTAAAAAATAATTAAAACTTGCACAAATTATTCATGAAATTAATAATAGGTGATGTGCATGTTACTTGTATGAATGATACCATGAAATATGTCAGGAAGCATTATCCAAACACTTACTTAACAATAGAAAAGCTATATGTTCTCCTATCTGAAATTACTTATGGTTTCAAGAGATTTAGAGAAATGTACTACCTTTTCTCTGTTCGTTTCCAAGGCAAACCATTCAATATCATGGTAATCCAAGTCTATGCCCTGACCAGTAATGCTGAAGAAGCTGAAGTTGAATTGTTCTATGAAGACCTTCTAGAACTAACAGCCAAAAAAGATGTCCTTTTCATTGTAGGGAACTGGAATGCAAAAGTAGGAAGTCAAGAGACACCTGGAGTAACAGGCAAATTTGGCCTTGGAGTACAGAATGAAGCAGGGAAAGGCTAATAGAGTTTCACCAAGAGAACACACTGGTCATAGCAAATAGCCTCTTCCACAACACAAGAGAAGGCTCTACACATGGACATCACCAAATGGTCAACACTGAAATCAGGCTGATTATATTCTTTGCAACTAAAGAGGGAGAAGTACTATACAGTCAGCAAAACCAAGACAAGGAGCTGACTGTGGCTAAGATCATGAATTCCTTATTGCCAAATTCAGACTTAAATTAAAGAAAGTAGGAAAGACTACTAGACCATTCAGGTATGACCTAAATCAAATCTCTAACTATTATACAGTGGAAGTGAGAAATAGATTTAAGGGATTAGATCTGATAGACAGAGTGCCTGATGAACTATGGATGGAGGTTCATGACATAGTACAGGAGAAGGGAATCAAGACCATCTCCAAGAAAAGAAATGCACAAAAGCAAAATGGCTGTCTGAGGAGGCCTTACAAATAGCTGTGAAAAAAGGGAAGCGAAAAGCAAAGGAGAAAAGGAAAGATACACCCATTTGAAGGCAGAGTTCAAAAGAACAGCAAGGAGAGATAAGAAAGCCTTCCTCACTGATCAGTGCAAAGAAATAGGGGAAAACAATAGAATGGGAAAGACTAGAGATCTCTTCAAGAAAATTAGAGATACCTAGGGAACAATTCATGCAAAGATGGGCTCAATAAAGGACAGAAATGGTAGGGACCTAACAGAAGCAGAAGATATTAAGAAGAGGTGACAAGAATACACAGAAGAACTATACAAAAAAAATCTTAAAGACCCAGATAATAACAATGATGTGATCACTCACCTAGAGCCGGACATATTGGAATGTGAAGTCAAGTGGGCCTTAGGAAGCATCACTACGAACAAAGCTAGTGGAGGTGATGAAATTCCAGTTGAACTATTTCAAATCCTGAAAGATGATGCTGTGAAATTGCTGCACTCAATATGCCAGCAAATTTGGAAAACTCAGCAGTGGCCATAGGACTGGAAAATGTCTGTTTTCATTTCAATCCCAAAGAAAGCCAATGTCAAAGAATACTCAAACTACCACACAATTGCACTCATCTCACACACTAGTAAAGTGATGCTCAAAATTCTCCAAGCCAGGCTTCAGCAATACATGAACTGTGAACTTCCAGATGTTCAAGCTGGTTTTAGAAAAGGCAGAGGAACCAGAGATCAAATTGCCAACATCCTCTGGATCATCGAAAAAGCAGGAGAACTGTCTTTTCATCTTGCTTATAGTTTCCTTTGTTGTGCAAAAGCTTTTAAGTTTAATTAGGTCCCATTTGTTTATTTTTGCTTCTATTTCCAATATTCTGGGAGATGGGTCATAGAGGATCCTGCTGTGATTTATGTTGGAGAGTGTTTTGCCTATGTCCTCCAAAAGACAGTGCTCAGAATGGGAGAAAATAATAGCAAACAAAGCAACAGACAAAGGATTAATCTCAAAAATATACAAGCAACTCCTGCAGCTCAATTCCAGAAAAATAAATGACCCAATCAAAAAGTGGGCCAAAGGACTAAACAGACATTTCTCCAAAGAAGACATACAGATGGCTAACAAACACATGAAAAGATGCTCAACATCACTCATTATCAGAGAAATGCAAATCAAAACCACAATGAGGTACCATTACACACCAGTCAGGATGGTTGCTATCCAAAAGTCTACAAGCAATAAATGCTGGAGAGGGTGTGGAGAAAAGGGAACCCTCTTACACTGTTGGTGGGAATGCAAACTAGTACAGCCACTATGGAGAACAGTGTGGAGATTCCTTAAAACACTGGAAATAAAACTGCCATATGACCCAGCAATCCCACTTCTGGGCATACACACTGAAGAAACTAGATCTGAAAGAGACACGTGCACCTAATGTTCATCGCAGCACTGTTTATAACAGCCAGGACATGGAAGCAACCTAGATGCCCATCAGCAGACGAATGGATAAGGAAGCTGTGGTACATATACACCATGGAATATTACTCAGACATTAAAAAGAATTCATTTGAATCAGTTCTAATGAGATGGATGAAACTGGAGCCCATTATACAGAGTGAAGTAAGCCAGAAAGATAAAGACCAATACCGTATACTAACACATATATATGGAATTTAGAAAGATGGTAACAATAACCCTATATGCAAAACAGAAAAAGAGACACAGATGTACAGAACAGACTTTTGGACTCTGTGGGAGAAGGTGAGGGTGGGATATTTTGAGAGAACAGCATCGAAACATATATATTATTAAGGGTGAAACAGATCACCACCCAGGCTGGATGCATGAGACAAGTGCTTGGGGCTGGTGCACTGGGAAGACCCAGAAGAATGGGGTGGGGGGGGGAGGTGGGAGGGGGGATCGGGATAGGGAACACATGTAAATCCATGGCTGATTCATGTCAATGTATGGCAAAAACCACTACAATATTGTAAAGTAATTAGCCTCCAACTAATAAAAATAAATGGAAAAAAAAAGAAAAAACAGGAGAGCTCCAGAAAAATATCTATTTCTGCTTTATTGACTATGCCAAGCCTTTGACTGTGTGGATCACAAGAAACTGTGGAAAATTCTGAAAGAGACAGGAATACCAGACCACCTGACCTGCCTCTTGAGAAATTTGTATGCAGGTCAGGAAGCAATGGTTAGAACTGGACATGGAACAACATACTGGTTCCAAATAGGAAAAGGAGTACATCAAGGCTGTATATTGTCACCCTGCTTATTTAACTTATATACAGAGTACATCATGAGGAACTGTGGGCTGGATGAAGCACAAGCTGGAATCAAGATTGACGGGAGAAATATCAATAACCTCAGATATGCAGATGACACCACCCTTATGTCAGAAAGTGAAGAAGAACTAAAGAGCCTCATGAAGAAAGTGAAAGAGGAGAGTGAAAAAGTTGGCTTAAAGCTCACCATTCAGAAAACAAGATCATGTCATCCAGTTCCATCACTTCATGGCAAATAGATGGAGAAACAGTGGAAACAGTGGCAAACTTTATTTTTTGGGCTCCAAAATCACTGCAGATGGTGACTGCAGCCATGAAATTAAAAGACACTTACGCCTTGGAAGAAAAGTTATGACTGACAGCATATTAAAAAGCAGAGACATTACTTTGTCAACAAAGGTCCGTTTAGTCAAGGCTATGGTTTTTCCAGTAGTAAGGTATGGATGTGAGAGTTGGACTATAAAGACTCTTGAGGGTCCCTTGGACTGTGAGGAGATCGAACATGTCCATCCTACAGGAAATCAGTCCTGAATGTTCATTGGAAGTACTGATATTGAAGCTGAAACTCCAATACTTTGTCCACCTAATGCGAAGAGCTGATTCATTGGAAACGACCCTGATACTGGGAAAGATTGAAGGCAGGAGAAGGGGATGACAGAGGATGAGATGGTTGGATGGCATCACCAACTCAATGGAGATGAATTTCAGTAGACTCCAGGAGTTGATGATAGACAGAGAGGCCTGGCATGCTGCAATCCATGGGGTCACAGAGTCAGACATGACTGAGCAACTGAACTGAACTGAACTGAACTACCTTTTCAAAGTTGAGTTCAGGAATAGCTAGAAATTTCTGTGACCATATTCAAGTTGGAATTTCCATTAACTTTTTTGAGAAACATTTTGATCAAGACTAAGTTGTAAGCTAATAAAAATGTGAAATAATTTAGTAACTATGGAGGATAACTTTCTAACCACCCATTAGTGAAATGTAGTCAAAAAGTACTCAAGTTTTGTATCATCAAAGATAATCATTATATCTTTTGATACATTTTAGTCTTTTATATATACAGAGCCTGTTTTTGTTTCATACAGTGCTATGTTCAAATATGAAATGATATTCTGTATTATCCTTTTGTTATACATGTTTTTCTACATAATTGCAGTATGGTAATGGTGACATGAAAGTGTGAGAGTGAAACTGCCAGCTGCTCAGTCATGTCCGACTCTGCGATTCCATGGACTGTAGCTCTCCGGATTCCTCTGTCCATGGAGTTCTCCTAAAGCAAGAATACTGGTTGTTGTTGTTATTCAGTGGCTCAGTCATGTCTGACTCTTTAAGACTCCATGGACTGCAGCATGCCAGGCTTCCCTGTCCTTCGCTATCTCCCAGAGTTTGGTCAAACTCATGTCTATCGAGTCGATGATGTCACCCAACCATCTCATCCTCTGTCGCCCCCTTCTCCTCCTGCCCTCCACTCCTTTTGGACTGGGTAGCCATTCCCTTCTCCAGGGGATCTTCCTGACCCAGGGATTGAATCTAGGTCTCCTGCATTGCAGGTCAATTTTTTTTTTTTTTTTAATCGTTTGAGCCACCAGGGTGACATGAAGGTGTCAGGTAATTCCTCTTGAAGAAAATAGTTTAAAAAGATTCTTGTCTAAAATTTGCCATCCGTATATCCTCTTTTGTGAATTGTCTTTTCATGTCTTTTCTTGTTTTCTAATTAATTGTTAAGGTTGTCTATATACCCTAGGTATGAGTCTACAGCAAAATACACATTAAAACCACAATGGGATATCACTGTATACTTATTAGAATGGCTAAAGTAAGAGTGTTGATGTGGGGATGAAGAAACTTGGTCATTCATGCTGAAGGGAATGAGAAATAGTGCAGTAACTCTGGAAAAGAGCTTGCAGTTGTTGTTGTTGTTGTTTTTTAACTAAACCTGCAGTTGCCAAATGATACAGTGATTATTCTCTTAGGCATTTGTCCCAGAGAAATGAAAACCTGTGTTCACATCCACAAAAATAGCAAACTATATACAAATGTTTATAGTAGCTTGATCCATGATAGCTAAAAACTGGAAATATGCTGGATATCCCTCAAACAGGTAAAGACTAAAGAAATGTGTATATATTCATTCTGTGGAATACTACTCAACAATAAGAAGAAAGTAGCTATTGATATAGCTCACAAATTGGATGAATTTCGGGGGAATTATGCTAAGTGAAAAAAGTAAATCCAAGAGAATTACATAATGTTTGATTCCCTTCAGATAATATTTTGAAATGACAATATTCTAGAAATGGAATAAAGACTAGTTGTTTCCAGGTGTTAAGGAAGGATGAGGTAGAAGGGAGGTAGATACAGTCCTTAAAGGGCAGTTCATGGGATCCTTGTGATGATAGAACTGTCGAGTATCTTAACTGTGGTGGTGGGGACACAAGTGATGAAATTTAATAGAATAAGACACATTCACACACAAACACAAGTGAAACTGGGCAATGTGGAGAAGATAAATGTCTTATATCAGTGTCAATACCATGGCTGTGATACTGCATTGTAGTTTTCCAAAATGTTCTTATTGGAAAAACTGAGTAAAGCATACCTGGAATTTCTCTTAATTATTCCTTACAACTTCACATAATTCATAATTGTCTCAATAAAAACTACCCCAACTTTCCTTATCAGATGATAGATCAGGGCACAGAAATCTCTGAGCTTCAAAGAAGAACTTTCAAAAGTGGAAAAGCTTCAAAGGTGCTTAAGTCCAAAATCTAAGTATAAACTCTACTCAAATTCCTAATTGACCACAAACCTACACATGCTTGGAATTAAGAGACACCAGGGGAAAAAAAAGTGAAGTGGAAACTAGAGAATCAGCTGCCACTAAAATTCATAACTATCTGGTGGTAAGGTTTTTGAGTTTGCTGTATTTTTGGCTGAGTGTTTTCTCCAAATCACACACAACTTAAGCAGCCGAAAGGAGACTGCTTCTTTATCTTAAATATCAAAAGTATGAAGCTGGGACTGGAAAAACATCTGGAAATTTAGAGAACCCCCCCCCAGAAACAAAATAACCACTGAGTGTGAACCCTAAAATCTAAATGTAAAGTAGACCCAAATTTTTGCTGACAGCCAAGCTATGCAGGCACAGAGAGACTCCCAGGGGTTGAGCCAAATAAGCAGCAGCTGGAAGCCAAAGAAAATTGATCAAATGCCAGCTGCTGCACATTGCAGGGAGGACTGTTTCACAGTTTGATTCTGGGCAAGAAAATTGCCTTTAGAACAAATAATAAAACAAACAACCTAATCATCCTCAGACTATCCCAGAGTCACTACAAAGTGTAATCTGCAGGATACAGTTTCAAAGCAAGAATTACTAGATATGCAAAGCAGGAAAGTGCTTCTTTGCTTAAGTATGAGTGACAGTCAGTAGAACATGAAATTGAGTGGGCCCTGACGATGTATTGAGCAGAGCTTTCAAATAGGCAATTTAACATACTGTCAAATAATTAAAGGAAAATATAACATTAATGAGTAAACAGATAGTAAATTTTAGCAGAGAGATGTAAGCTAATAGAAAAAAAGCAAAAGAAAATTTTAGCACTATAAAGTGTAACACTGTGTATAAACACCTCACTCTATGAACTCAACAGAAAATTTGAAATAGCAAAAGAAAAAAAAAAAGTCGGTGAAATTAAAGTATCAGTAGAATTACCCAGTCTGGAAAACAAGGGGAAAAATATGTAGCAAAAATGAAAAAAACTGTAGAGGACTGTGGAGTAATATTTAACAGTCTACTGTATGTGCAAATGGAATCACACATGGCAAAATGAGAGAGAAAAGGAAAAAAAAAAAAGAAAGAAAACTGAAGAAAGATCGGTCAAATCTTCTTAAATGTGTCAAAGAAGGTCCATTAACTTAGAAATCCAAGAAGTTCAGTGAAGTTCACATAAACACACACACACACACACACCCAATAGTTCAATCTCAATATACCATAGTAGAGCATCTGAAAACCAAAGATAGAAAATGTTGAAAGGCACATTACATGCAGATAACTAACAATATGATCCACAACTGACTTATCACCAGAAGTGATGTGGGCAAGAAAACACTGGACTTACATATTCAAAATATAGAATAAGTAAGCAAACAAAACCAACCAACCAAACAACAACAACAACAACAAAAAACCCTGGCTGTCAGGAAATGAAGAAATCTAGAGTTCCTACAGGTATTCTATAAATATGAAAGCAAGATAGAAGTTTTTGACAAAAATTTACAAAACACAATGCTAGCAGACTAGCATTTCAAGAGATACTAAAGAAATATCTTTAGTTTCAAGGGAACTGACACCAGACAATAGCAGTGATGTTCAGAAACAAATGAGAAGCACTGGAAAATGTACATATATGGTGAAATATAAAAGATATACAAATAATTTTTTCTTTTAATTTTTTATAAAAGGCAGTGTAGAATGTTTAAGGTATATTAGTATATATGACAATAAAAGAACAAATGAGAATGGGTAAATGGAATTATAATGTTTCAAGATTTTGATATTTTAATCAAAGTCATAATTCAGTGTCAGGCAAAAGTAGGTTGTCATGAATTAACAATGTATTTTGTTATTCTTAAGCACCTAATAAAAATAATGTACTAAATATAGTCAAAAGTTAATAGGAATTAAAATGACTTACAAAAATATTTTCAGAAAAACAAAGAAGAGAGGAATAAAAAGGAGAAGAGACAACTAGGAAACACATAATGAAATGGCAGGTTAAAATATTGCTGTACAAAAATCACGTTGCTATAAATAGATTACCTATTCTAATTAAAAGGCAAAACTTGGATTAAAGGAAAAAGATCCAATTGTTTTCTTTCAATAAAAGGTATATATGGTATACAAAGAAATTAAAGGAAAATGATGGTAAATAATGCAGCATGTAAAAAGTAAGCATAAGAAAAAGAGGATGGATATATTAATATCATATAAATCAGACTTTAAGACAAGGCTTAATAGAGACAAGGAGAGATATTTGATTCAAAACAGATCAGTGCAACAGGAAGATAAAGAAATTATAGATTATGTTTTTGTTGTTTAGTCGTTAAGTTGTGTCTGACTCTTTGTGACCACATGGAGTGTAGCCCACCAGGTTCCTCTGTCCATGGGATTTTCCAGGCGAGAATATTAGACTGGGTTGCCATTTCCACCTCCAGGGGGCCTTCCCAATCCAAGGATTGAATGAGTGTCTCCTGCTTAGCAAGGCAGATTGTGTACCACTGAGTCGCCGGGTAAGACCATGATAAAACGTTCATATACGTTTAGTTCTCACAGTGACTTTATAAACCATATATTATTATTACACTTATTTTTTTTGGTAAATTAATTTATTTATTTTAATTGGAGGCTAATAGCTTTACAATACTGTAGTGGTTTTTGCCACACATTGATGTGAATAAACCATAGGTATAAATGTGTCCTCCATCCTGAACCCCCCTCCCACCTCCCTCCCCATCCCATTCCTCAGGGTTGTCCCAGAGCACCGGCCCAGAGCACCCTGTCTCATGCATCGTACCTGGACTAGCTATCTATTTCACATATGGTAACACACATGTTTCAGTGCTCTTCTCAGATCATCCCACCCTTGCCTTCCCCCCAGAGTCCAAAAGTCTTTTCTTTACAGCTGTGTCTCTTTTGCAGTCTCACATATAGGGTCATCGTTACCATCTTTCTAAATTCCATATGTATGCGTTAATATACTGTATTGGTGTTTTTCTGTCTGACTTACTTTACTCTGTATAATAGGCTCCTGTTTCATCCACCTCATTAGAACTGATTCAAATGCATTCATTTTAATAGCTGAGTAATATTCCATTGTGTATATGTACCACAGCTTTCTTTTCTTTTTTTTTTTTTTATTATTTTTATTTTTCCAGTGGGTTTTGTCATACATTGATATGAATCAGCCATGGATTTACATGTATTCCCAATCCCGATCCCCCCTCCCACCTCCCTCTCCACCCGATTCCTCTGGGTCTTCCCAGTGCACCAGGCCGGAGCACTTGTCTCGTGCATCCCACCTGGGCTGGTGATCTGTTTCACCATAGATAGTATACATGCTGTTCTTTTGAAATATCCCACCCTCACATTCTCCCACAAAGTTCAAAAGTCTGTTCTGTATTTCTGTGTCTCTTTTTCTGTTCTGCATATAGGGTTATCGTTATCACCTTTCTAAATTCCATATACATGTGTCAGTATGCTGTAATGTTCTTTATCTTTCTGGCTTACTTCACTCTGTATAATGGGCTCCAGCTTCATCCATCTCATTAGGACTGGTTCAAATGAATTCTTTTTAATGGCTGAGTAATATTCCATGGTGTATATGTACCACAGCTTCCTTATCCATTCATCTGCTGATGGGCATCTAGGTTGCTTCCATGTCCTGGCTATTATAAACAGTGCTGCGATGAACATTGGGGTGCACGTGTCTCTTTCAGATCTGGTTTCCTCAGTGTGTATGCCCAGAAGTGGGATTGCTGGGTCATATGGCAGTTCTATTTCCAGTTTTTTAAGAAATCTCCACACTGTTCTCCATAGTGGCTGTACTGGTCAACCACTTGTAAAAGAATGAATCTAGAACCATTTCTAACACCATACACAAAAATAAACTCAAAATGGATTAAAGGTCTAAAAGTAAGACCAGAAACTATAAAACTCCTAGAGGAAAATATAGGCAAAACACTCTCTGACGTAAATCACAGCAGGAACCTCTATGACCCACCTCCCAGAGTAATGGAAAAAAAGCAAAAATAAACAAATGGGACCTAATTAAATTTAAAAGCTTTTGCAAAATGAAGGAAACTATAAGCAAGGTGAAAAGACAGCCTTCAGAATGGGAGAAAATAATAGCAAATGAAGCAACTAACAAAGAATTAATCTCAAAAATATATAAGCAGCTCATGCACTCAATTCCAGAAAAATAAACAACCCAATAAAAAAATATGTCAAAGAACTAAACAGACATTTCTCCAATGAAGACATATAGATGGCTAACAAATACCTGAAAAGATGCTCAACACCACTCATTATCAGAGAAATGCAAAGCAAAACCACAATGAGGTACCAGCTCACGCTGGTCAGAATGTGCTGTCAAAAAGTCTACAAACAATAAATGCTGGAGAGGGTGCAGAGAAAAGGGAACCCTCTTACACTGTTGGTAGGAATGCAAACTAGTACACCTATTTTAAAGGCAAGGAAAATAGGGTTTCCTAAAGCCAAGTAACTTATTCAAGATTATATAAATTTCATTCTGGAATTTGATTTTGAACTAACAAAATCAAGTTCCAGAGCTTGTGATCTTAACTACTACATATTATACCCAATGAATAGATCGATAGATGGGTGGAAGGATAAATGGAATAGTAACCAGTATAGTTGAAACTTTCAGTAGTCCCCTTCGTAATTGATAGAATGAATAGCATTCACCAAGACACACCAAATGCAGGGCCATAAAGCAATCTCAGTGATGCCATGTGTATGTGTATATGTGTGTGTTCATATTCTTTGTCCTTGTAGGTTATTACAAAATATTGAATATAGTTCGCTGTGCTATACAGTAGATACTTGGTTATCTATTTGATATATAGTAATGTGTGTATGCTAACTTCTAAACCCCTAATTTATTCCTTCCCCCACCTTCCCCCTTTGGTAAGCATAGGTTTGTTTTCTGTGTCTGTGAGTCTTATTTCTGTTTTGTAAACAAGTTCATTTGTGTCATTTTTTAAAAAAATTACACATATAAGTAATATCATATGATATTTGTCTTTCTCTGTCTGGCTTACTTAGGGTGATAATCTCTAGGTCCATCCATGTTGCTGTAGATGGCATTATTTCATTCTTTTTATGATTTTATGACGGAGTAATATGCCATGATATACTGCTTAGTTGCTTCAGTCATATCTAACTCTGTGCAACCCTATGGACTGCTGCCTGCCAGGCTCCTCTGTCCATGGGATTCTGTAGGTAAGTACTAGAGTGGGTTGCCATGCCGTCCTTCAGGTGATCTTCCTGACCCAGGGATCAAACCCAGGCCTCCTGCATTGCAGTCAAATTCTATATATATATATATATAGAATACATGTATATACACATGTATATATATGTATGTATGTATGTATTTTTATCCATTCATTGTGGATGAACATTTAGGTTGCTTTCATATCTTGGCTTTTGAAAATGGTGCCACTATGAATGCTGGAGTACATGTATCTTTTCAAATTATGGTTTTCTTCGATATATGCCCAGGAGTAGACTTGCAGGATCATATGGTAGCTCCATATTTAGTTTCTTAAGGAACGTCTATACTGTTCTCCATAGTGGCTGTACCAGTTTACATTCCCACCAGCAATATAGGAAGGTTCTTTTTTCTCCACACCCTCTCCAACATTTATTATTTGTTTTCATTTCTTATGGTTTGTATTTTTCAATGTATTTGAAACTTTAATTATCATTATCCATTATTGCTGGTAAAATCTGAATACTGCATGATAAATCAAATTAAACAGAAAACATTCTTGGGTCATTGCATGTAAGGCTATCTGATATTTGTGACATTCAGGCCCATTGAGGCATTTTGCATTTGAACTGGCTCTAGGCAATGCAAACCCTTTGGAACAAACTATGACAAATTTGGGGACATTATACCATTTTGATAGTTCCATATCGGGGATAACTGGCACTTATGATACTTAAAATATTTCATTAATGCTCTTTAAAAATCCTTCTTCATAGATATAGGGATTATCTCCTTCCTGTAAGGAACTCTGGCATTTGAAATCTGGTTCTGCTACTTATTGTCTATGAGATCCTGATAAGATTTCCTAATCTCTCTGTTTCCTCATCTTTAGATTAAGAGTGATACTTGTCCCTATTTTTCAGGAAGGTTGTAAGGACTGAGTGAAGTAACATGTAGAGGGTGCCAATCAGTGCCTGAAACTTACCTACTGCTAGGTAAGTATTTATCATCATTGTAATCCATTTTTCTTGTTAATGCTGTGTTTTGATAGAATAGGTTTAAAAGTTTTATAACAGCCATTGTAATTAGTGACTGGATTAATGAATTAAGTTGAATGGAAAGAGAAATTTTAACCAGTATTTTTAATAATGTCATTCTTTCCCAACACATCTTCCTCAGCAGTTATCTTGCCTGGGGATAGGGGCTTAATACAGGTTGAAAGAAATAGATTCCTGATAGTTCATGATCTGAGCAAACACAATAACCTTGTTGACCCTATTATATTAGAAGTCTGAGTCCTCATAGGTGACCTGCTTGCTAATTATAGGTCTCTCTTCTATGAATAAAACCTTAACCAAACAAAAACAAAGAACAATAACAAAAAAACTTAGCCATAAAATGAAAGCCTTTCTACAATGAATTATAGCTGTCTCTGCCAATTTCAACAGTATTTTGAAGAGAATATTGTATTTTATGTAAGATACCTTAGGGTTATCTGTTTGCTCTTATTGAACTCTGTGGACAGCAGTGGTGTCATGAGATGTCCTTCCTGGTCCACGAGAGCTAGACTTTTGAACACTTGTGTCAGATGCTGTATTATTTTCTCTTCTTTCCCTAAGTGTTAGACACCACTTCTTGCTCAGTGTGTGTCTCACCAGCTCCCCTCCCCTTTCTCATTTTTTTTTTAAAAATAGCTATTATACAGGGAAATGAAATAACTAAAACTGTTCAAAGTATGTCTAAAATAAGAGTAAGTCATTAGTGAGTATAATTTCTTAGGAGTAAAATACATCAGTTGAGATCAGTTCAGTTGCTCAGTCATGTCTGACTCTTTGTGACCCCCATGGACTGTAGCACACCAGGCTTCCCTGTCCATCAGCAACTCCTGGAGGTGACTCAAACTCATGTCCATCGAGTCAGTGATGCCATCCAACTATCTGATCCTCTGTCGTCCCCTTCTCCTCCTGCTTTCAATCTTTCCCAGCATCAGGGTCTTTTCTAAACGAGTTAGTTCTTCATGTCAGGTGGCCAAAGTATTGGAGCTTCAGCTTCAGCATCAGTCCTTCCAGTGAATATTCAGGACTGATTTCTTTTAGGATGGACTGGTTTGATCTCTTTCCATTCCAAGGGACTCTCAAGAGTCTTCTCCAACACCACAGTTCAAAAGTGTCAATTCTTTGGCACTCAGCTTTCCTTATGGTGCAACTCTCACATCCATACATGACTACTGGAAAAACCGTAGCAGATGACTTATTTTACACATCTTAGTGCCTCTGGGTTCTGTTTTGGGTCTTATTTACCCCAATTTTCCATCCTCAGTTGAATTTCATATATGA
Source organism: Dama dama (assembly GCF_033118175.1). Classification (NCBI taxonomy): domain Eukaryota; kingdom Metazoa; phylum Chordata; class Mammalia; order Artiodactyla; family Cervidae; genus Dama; species Dama dama. The sequence goes on along the minus strand of NC_083704.1, from coordinate 38,336,738 downwards.
ATTGAGTTAAAAAGTTTCTCTATCTGTATGAACTCTTCTTGTAAGATGTCTTACGTATCCATGAGCTCAATTGGTAGGTATTAGTTAGTGTTATTTTTTAAAACAAATGATATGGATAAGACTTGTCTTCGAGTATTCAAGACACGAACAGGAAAATATGAGGATTTAAAGGTAACAGTTCCTAAGTACTAGCAACAATATACCACTTGGGTATGCAGTGGATTTTTCAGTATTATAAAGACTTAGTTTTTGATCAGAACTGTCTAAGTGTTGTAGTCTTCATTAAGCATCTGATTGATGGCCAAATTTGCATCTTTATGTTGCTAAATGTATAAAATACTTCAAATTTATAGTGACTTAAACTTAAATTAGGATTTGGGGTAAACGCTTCGCCAGGTTCCTCTATAAATAGCTGACAGTTCAGTTCAGTTCAGTCGCTTAGTTGTGTCCGACTCTTTGTGACCCCATGAACCACAGCACGCCAGGTCTCCCTGTCCATCACCAACTCCCAGAGTCTACCCAAACCCATTTCCATTGAGTCGGTGATGCCAGCCAATCATCTCATCCTCTATTGTCCCCCTCTCCTCCTGCCCTCAATCTTTCCCAGCATCAGGGTTGTTTCCAATGAGTCAGCTCTTTGCATCAGGTGGCCAAAGTATTGGAGTTTCAGCTTCAGCATCAGTCCTTCCAATGAACACCCAGGACTGATCTCCTTTAGGATGGACTGGTTGGATCTCCTTGCAGCCCAAGTGACTCTCAGGAGTCTTCTCCAACACCACAGTTCAAAAGCATCAATTCTTGGGCACTCAGCTTTCTTTATAGTCCAACTCTCACATCCATATATGACCACTGGAAAAACCATAGCCTTGACTAGACGGACCTCTGTTGGCAAAGTAATGTCTGCTTTTTAATATGTTGTCTAGGTTGGTCATAACTTTCCTTTCAAGGAGTAAGCATCTTTTAATTTCATGGCTGCAATCACCATCTGCACTGATCTTGGAGCCCAGAAAAGTAAAGCCAGCCACTGTTTCCACCGTTTCCCCATCTACTTGCCACGAGACAATTGTTTTAAAAATGAATCTATCACTTGTGGTCAGCTGTATAATAGCAAAGTGAATCTCCCTTACTAGGAAATATAGCAAGCCATTGTCTAAAATAAAGAATGAGGGGATTCTCAGTGACACTGATAACATATACACTCGATATAGAGCTGCTATTAATGTTTTTTTCTCATTGTTTGGACTCTAGGCAATGCTATGGAGGTAATAATGGCATTTTCGTAGATGCTGGCATGTGTTCAGAGAAGACTTTCACAATATGTAGAAATCACAACTTTTATCATTAGTTTAAAGTAGGGGATCTGATCTTGTCTGCTCTAAGTCACATAATTCTCATTTTATGTTAATAGAAGTTATACCTAATTATCAAGGGGAGAGTAGATTTCTAAATTATAGTCTCTTCCAGAAGAGTTATGAGTATAACCTCCATTAACACTAGGGAATATTAAGAAGGCAACTCTTTGAATGTTGAGATAAAAATATGTCCCTCTAGTGGAGGGTTATATTTTATCCATAACTGAGTAATTTTGACTCAAGTGACCTATATTGAGAAATAGATTTAATAGTGGAAAGACTGTGGATTGATGGATCCCTGCCAGGCAGAAACAGAAAGTTCAGAGCATTAACAGTGAGTGGAGGAATATAGGACATGATGTTATTCCCAAAATTATCAGGAAGAGAAAATAGAGGGGAAAAAATAGTGTGAACTCTTGCCCACCCCCACCTCCCTGGATGTTCAAGTTAATGTTTCCTCAGATGGAGTTTTGTATCAGATATCTCTTTTGAAATGGTGAGTGTTTTATAGGCTCTTATCGAATCAGAAATAAACCAAAAGCATTTGTTTATTTTTGTAGCAGTCTGTGCCTTCAGTATGCAATTCTCTGAAGCCCATTTGCTGATGTTCTAGGAAAATTTGCTGCCTCATCTGTGATAAAACCAGCATACACAATCATCTTCCAATTTAAAGTTCAGATAGGAATGTTTTCTAGTCTTCAGAGCAGTCTAAAAGTCTCTCTCTAAAATAAGAATTGCTTCTTCATGGAAGGAAGTCTGGGGAGTAAGTTACGTTGGTTCTTTCTGTTCCTTCCTTCGTCTCTCCTTTTCCACTCCTACCCTCATCCTGCTCCCTTCTGCCTTCCTCTGTCCTTTCTTCTTTCTTTCCTCTCCCCTCTTCCTCCTTCCCCTCCCTTTTTTCACCTTCCTTGCTCTTTCTTCCTCCCACATTAGTTCCTGTAACACTGCTGAAAAAATCTGTCCCAGATTTTAACTTTGAGATTTTTATATACTCAGAATTTAATCTGATTATTTAGGAAAGACTTGCAGATTCAATTTACTGTAATGACTTGTTACTGTTTTATTGACCTGATGTCTTTAGGACTTAGCTAGCATCATCTGACAGAGAAGACAATGGCACTCCACTCCAGTACTCTTGCCTGGAAAATCCCATGGACGGAGGAGCCTGGTAGGCTGCGGTCCATGGGGTCGCTAAGAGTCTGACATGACTGAGCGACTTCGCTTTCACTTTTCACTTTCACGCATTGGAGAAGGAAATGGCAACCCACTCCAGTGTTCTTGCCTGGAGAATCCCAGGGACGGGGGAGCCTGGTGGGCTGCCGTCTATGAGATCACACAGAGTCAGACACGACTGAAGTGACTTAGCAGCAGCATCATCTGAAGTGGGTGGTAAAAGGAAAACCAACAAATAAAAAAACCCAAACAACCTGTATTTCTTCACTATGTAATGTGTATGCTTCGTTGCTCAGTCATATCTCACTCTTTGCAACTCTTTGGATGTAGCCCACTAGGCTCTTCTGCCCATGAAAATTTTCAGACAAGAATACTGGAGTGGGTTGCCATTTCCTCTTCCAGGGGATCTTCCTGACCCAGGTATTGAACCCGAGTCTCCTGAATTCCGGGTGGATTCTTTACCACTGAGCCATTGGGGAAGCCCTTCAATATATAATACAGGCTGAAAACTGTTTCAAAAGTTGTGGAATTGTATCACTGTTTTGTTTTTGTTTTTTCTTTCTGTCTTAGGTGCTTAAGGGAATTTAGATATGTGTGTGATGCATTAAACTATTTTTAAGGCTAGTTTCAAGAAGAGCAATCATTAAGCCCACAAACATCACTCTGAAAGATGCAGATTCCTTAGCTGTATAACTTAGCTTCTGAGTGGGCATGGTTTTTGATCTTTGAACTGAGAGTTTGTATCGGCACAATCACTTCCTGAACGATCTAATTATTTCCAGGCTTCGGTCTATAAATCAGCCATTTTGACATTCAGTAGCACAGCTGCCTTCCTTAGAATATAAGGATATAGATTGATTTCTCACATAAGCGTTCTGAGAAAACATAAGACTTGCTAGTATCATTAAAGCAATAAAATATTTTTAAAGAATTCTATGCTTAAAAGAATTTGATCCAAGTTGAAACTCAATCTGTTCTGCCCTTGAGGCTGATTTTATTAAAATCAGTGGTTTTATTGAATATTTATTTATTAAAATCAGTGCTGGGCTCAACACATAGTATACTTTCATTAAATGTTCATTTATAGGCGAGGGGAGGAATGATCTCTAGGACCACCAGTTTCCCACGTGTAGAAACAAGGACTGGCCTAGTTCAGGTCCCTTTCAGATCCATAGCCCCATGACTCTGAATCTTAAACACACACTTCATGAACCATGAACTGGTGATAAACTAGTCACGCCTTGGCTTCTGGCAAGTGAAAGTGTTATTTGCTTGGTCATGTCTAACTCTTTGAGACCCCATGGACTGTAACCCACTAGGCTCCTTTGTCCATGGAATTCTCCAGGCAAGAATACTGGAGTGGGTTGTCATTCCCTTCTTCAGGGATCTTCCTGATCCAGGGATGGCCAACTTTCTGGAAATCATACCCTGTCTTTTTCTTCGGTGAAAGGAATAAAAATGTGAAAGTTGAGTAAAAAATTTGAAGTGTTTAGCAGTCTTCCAGATGCTGGCAGATTTGTCATGACAGTCACCCCAGAGCATTAACATCTGTATCCCTTGACTTGTCTTGTTGAAGGTTTCGCCTTAAAATCTGTCTATATGGATATGATGTGATTGCTAAGATAAACTAAAATGCAAAGGAGCAAGAAGGGGAGCAAGTCTACATGTGTATGCATAAATATATATGCATGTAATTTATATATACACATATATGTAATGCATATATACACATAAAAATGTATCTATGTTGCATAGATTAATACATTATGTATACAAACATTCAGTATCTCTGAAGAGATGCATAGGAATTGGCATGAGATTGCCTTTAGAATGAGACAGAGAGAAGAAGACAAATTTAATTTTCACTTTATGTACCTATTTAAATTTAAAAACAAGTTTGAAAGTAACTTCTCCTATGTAACTATTCTGGGGCAAAGCTGATATTAAAGCTTATCTCTTCAATTAGATGTCTCCTAATTATACATCAATAGTAAGGTGCTTAGCCCAATATCTTGACAAAAATCTCTTGTACATATGTTGATTAAATAGCTTTTTAATAATATGATAGATGGAAAATGACCAGATCACTGTTAGTTAGTCTAAGCATTGGCTTTGTCACTGTAGATCTACAGGAGTTCCATTGAAAAAGAAATGTAGATGGTTCCAATGCAAGTTGAGGCATTTTTGTAAAACCACCATCTAGATCTGTGTGTATGAATGTGTCATTGGAGTCTGAACATACTATATAATGTATACGAATACTAAGTTGTAGTTGAAAAAGAAAATTTTAAAGAATTGATGAAAAAATTCATAGTTTGTGTCAGTTAGGTACAGTTGAGTAAAGAATCACCCCAAATGTGATAACTTAAAGTAGCGAGCATTTATTTGGTTCATGACTCTGCTGGGCTGTCCTGGTGTGGGCTGGTCCCCGTCATGCATGTGTGGCCATTTGAGAATGACCATGAAACCTGCAGACTGACTCTGCCTATTAGTTTGGGTTCTCATGCCTGTCCAGGATCAGTTAGGCTGACTGGCCCGTGGCTCACATTGTCTTCCCAACTCCTGCAGGCTAGTCTGAGGTTGTTCCATGACCAAGGCAAAGTACAAAGTGATGCTCACGTGACCTCTTGAGGCCCGGGTCTAGAATGGGCATTATGCCCTCTTTATTGCATTCTCTTGGCCAAGCACTCCACAAGCCAGCCTAGATCCAAGGGGCTGGAAAGTAGACTCTGTCTCGTGATGGAGGGCCTTCAAAGCCATTTTCTAACAGAAGGGGTCCTGGAAAGGAAACCCCTTTTGCCACATGGTCTTGAAGCTTTATGGCAAGGACCCTAAGTTGGGTAAAAGGAATATATTTAAATTTAAAAATTTAATTTTCCAAGTAGTTTTAAAAAAGAGTAATTTTAATGTTTTGGGAGGAATATATCATAGTAATTCCATCTGTTTTATTTGTTTTCATATTTTTGTACCACAATAATAATAGTTATAATTTACTGAGAACTCCTAACACGCTGGATGCTATCAACTCACGAGTTAATTTATATACATTTATCTCTCAGGTTTACTGCTGTAATGTAAGGTCTCATTCCAGTTTCTTTATTATAAACTAAGTTTCATCAGTTGACTAACAGTGGCAGACGAGGCCATTGATCTAGATCTGTGTGGCTATAAAATTCAGGCCTTTTCTTCGCACAGTGGAGTTCCATATCTGGAATTAATTTTTGTGACTTCAACTGTGGATGTGCCATGGAAGGTCCAGATATGTGGATTGGGAGAGAACGAAAGAGAAAGTGATTTAAATATTATGGATAATCTAGCCAGCCATTTTACCCAATAAATATGTGTCCTACTGGAATCCTGATTTGAGAGCTATAAACCTACTGTTGGCTTCCCTGATAGCTCAGTTGGTAAAGAATCCACCTGCAATGCAGGAGACCCTGGTTCAGTTCCTGGGTCAGGAAGATCCAGAGAAGGGATAGGCTATCCACTCCAGTATTCTTGGGGTTCCCTTGTGGCTCAGCTGGTAAAGAATCTGCCTGCAATGCAGGAGACCTGGGTTTGTTCCCTGGGTTAGGAAGATCCCCTGGGAAATGGAAAGGCTACCCACTCTAGTATTCTGGCTTGGAGAATTCCATGGACTGTATAGTCCATGGGTCACAAAGAGTTGAGCATAATTGAGAGACTTTCACTTTCACTTTCAAACCTACTTTAGCACAGGTTATTACAGCTCCAGGTGCCTCTTAGGTGGATGTGAATTTGATATTTTTGTTTCTTTTTAGGAACGTGGCTCTAAATGTAAGACAGCTCCTTTATCTTATAGTCAATCAGAGGGAAAAATGATCAAATTAGTGTTAGAGGAAAAAAAAAATCATCTTGCAGGGTTGTGAGTTGTAATGCAATCTTTGGTCTGTCACATTATTGGAGAATTTTCAAGGGTAATTTCTACTGTGTGTGTGTGTGTGTGTGTGTTTTAATCACTCAGTCATGTCTGACTCTTTGCAACACCATGGACAGTAGCCCACCAGCTCCTCTGTCTATGGAATTTTCCAGGTGAGAATACTAGAGTGGGTAGATATTCCCTTCTCCAAGGGATCGTCCCGACCCAGGGATCGAACCTGTGTCTCCTGCTTTGCAGGCAGATTCTTCACCGTCTGAGCCTCCAGGGAAGTCCTAATTTCAACTCTACATACCCTTTGTTTTAAGAGCAAAGTTCTGATCTTAATCCACAGTAATATGCAAATTCAGTTAACTTTGCTATATAGTATTTTCTAGAGAAATAAATTTTAATGCTTGTATAATAAAATGCTTTTTGAAGTGGGGTACAAAATATTTATTCTGCATTCTTCAGATGTGTTAATATAGTTAAGCCTATCAGAAAAATAAGTGGCATAACTACGACAATGCTACTGTAATGCTACAAAAACACTACTCCATCCATTTTGTGGAAGAACTAGATTTTGCATCATGTTTTTTTATGAATGTATCACTAGTTAATTTGTAAAGAATATTCTGCAAGTAAGAAGATAGTCTTGTTATTAAGTACACTTAGTTGTTTAAAATTAACATAAACAGTGTATAAACTGAAGTAAGCAAATGAAATTATTTTGTCACAAGCATTTATAAAGAGACATGCACATAGAAGTGTACAGTTAAATGTATCTTCACAAGTTGTATACACCTGTGTGAGCAGCACTCAGAAAGAAGCCCACTAGAAGCCCCCTCATGCTTTTGTCCACATATGATTCCCCCAATGCCCAGAGTAACCACTATTCTGACTTTTGACAGGATAGATTAATTTTGTCTACATTGTACTTATATAATGGGATCAATGGTCTACATCTTTTTGTTTGTCTGACGTTTATTCAACACTGAATTGGCAAATTGGTCTGTGAGACTGCATGATATTTGGATGATTCATCCTCATTGATGATTAGTGAATATACTGCTATGAATCCATTCCAGAGACATGAACATTTGAGTAGTTTCCAGTTTGGGGCTATTAAAAAATCCTGGTCTGAATATTAAAATATTCAAATATATATCTTTTATGGACATGGACACATTTCTGTTGTGAATGTATCCAGGAGTAGAAATTTTCAGTCATGGACCATTCATGTTTTCATCTTTTTTCCATTGACTTTTTTTTAGTGAGTAGTTACCTTACCTAAAATACGGTAAGACTGAAGTTTTGTATATATATTATTAGAGAGAAGATATTATTTTTCAGAATTATACTGAAACTCACCTTCATAAAAATAGAACACAGAAAAATTATAAATTTAAGTTAAAAGTGATGATAGTTGGTTTGTGTTATTTTTTTTATCTTCCTAATCAAACTGTTAGGAATGACTAACCCACACTGTATATTCATTTAAAAAGCAAAATTTTAATATAACAATCTTCTTTTTCCATTGGAGTTTTCTTTCCTAAGTATGATCAAGGCCTAATTAAAGTTAGAAAATAGTCTTTTCAAAGCAGTCTTTTGCATTACAATCCTAAGACAATTCTATGTAGAAGAAATACCTGTGGCTACCTTTTCTCAGCATATGCTTAAGTTAAAGAAGAAGCCCATGGATACATGAAAGTTCCCCTTTTGCACTCATCTCAATCTCAAAATATAAGCTATTTATCAAAATAGTAAATCTCTAGAGAGCATATGATTTTTGGAGAATTACATTTTCATTAGTTTTTGATTATGGAACTATGACTTTATTATAAAGTCAATAATAGCATTTTTGTGAATTGCTCAATAAATTATAAATAGATAAGAAAAAGTTAAAATCATATAAATTATTGGAAGACAGTATTACTCTACAAATACAATGGTGGCAGGATTTTAAAAGTTGGAGTTTCTTAGTTTAAATATTGTGCTGCAAAAGGCTTTATAAATCAAAGATATAGTCATTTTCAAATGATATTATTTTGATTTGATTTTAGGCATTGGTTCATTTATAGTAACCCTAGTGGAAACATCACAAGAAACATTGATTCATGTACAGTTAGCCACTAATTATTTAAATTATTATTTAAAATAAGACATATGAAAAAAGGCTGTTCATATTTATTTACAGGTCATGACTTTTCTGAACAATATTCTCATCTTATGGGTAAATAGTAATTGGCGTGGGCCAAGTATCTTTTAAACATGTAAACCACATTTGGGGGACTGCAAAAAAAAAATCCCTAAAGCATATTACTCAGCCATAAAAATGAGTGAAATACTTCTATTTGCAGCAATGTATATGGTCTTAGAGAATGGTATATTTAGTGAAGTCAGACAAATATTATATAACATCACTTTTACATGGAAACTGGAAAAAACAACTCTATACAAAGTAGAAACAGACTCATACATAGAGAACAAACTATGCTTACTGAAGGGGAAAAGCAAGGGCAGAAGAATAAATTGGGAACTTGGAACCAACAGATACAAGCTACTATATATAAAGTAGATAAGCAGTAAGGATTTACTGTATAGCACAAGGAACTATATTCCATATCTTATAATAACCTATAATAGAAAATCATCTGAAGAAAATATATAACTGAATCTCTTTGTTGTATACCTAAAACTAACACAATATTATAACTAAAATATACTTCAATTAAAAAATACACATTCACCAATAACATGGAAAGCACTAACACCTATAAAGAAAAGGAAGTGTTAAATGTAACATTTTCTAGTCATTACCATATTAACACTTTTAGCATCCTACCTGGTGTATGAATGCCTAATGAGTGATAGCAAAAAAAATTAAAAAATGAAACGAAACAAAAACAATGGTAAGTGCTGTTATTAGCTCCAGCTATCAAGGAAGCCGATTTTACAAATAAAGATGTTAAAACTCAAAAAAATTAGAATAAATAACTTGTCAAGTCAGATAGCTAATAGTCTTCAGATGTAGGATTCAAATGATCCTACATGAATCATTGGACATATCATCTTTTAAGCTATCTAGATTTACAGTCAAAGGAACTTAGTGAAGGCAAACTTATCAGCATAAACAGGGAAAGGGATTGTGATGAAAATATGAAGGTGTCCTAGAAGAAGTGACATCAGAAAAAGTATTCACAGTAGAAGAGCTCTTGGAGATATTTCATGACATTGAAACTCAAGGATAAAATGTTGGAAGGTGATTTGTACTTAGAAAGGGCTATGACAACTTTCCAAGGCAAAAAAAGATGCTGGCTGGGTATCATAAGTCCTGTGATGTAAAAGAAGAAGGCAAGCAGAGTTTAAACTACCCTTGATATGATTTTTTTTTTTAAACAAAGAAATAAAACACCTTGTCTTACTCAGCTTGGAATGTCATAGCAAAATACCACAGACCGGGTGATTTTTTAAAAAGCAGAAATTTATTTTTCACAGTTCTGGAGGCCAAGAAGTCCAAGAACAGGTGCTGGCAGGGTAGATTTCATTCTGATGCATCTTTTCTTGCTTGGCTGGTGGCGGTGATCTCGTTGTATGCTTCCATGCTTGTTTGTGTGCTTGCATACAAGGAGAGAGATAGAGATCTTCCTCTTTCTCTTCTTATAAGGCCATTAATTTTAATAATCTTAATAGATTAGGGACCTACCTAAGTTATCCATCTTAAGAATGGGGACACATTTATCCATCCACTTCTAGTCCCCAAGGTCAGAAGTAGCCCCATGGACATTAAGTACCTCACAGGTTCAGGAATTAACCATCTTCTTGTAGGTACCCCATGCCATGACTTACATAAATTCTGGAGAAAGAAGAAAGAGATATGTGAAGACTGGCAAAATTTTCACATTGAAAAAAATCTTGAGGCTATTTCATGACATTGAAAGTACAAAGAATAAAGTATTGGAAGCTGATTCAACTTTAAAAGGAGTGAGTTACTGTGAGGTTGCACCAGCACCAAGTTGATCAAAACCTGGAAGAAAACCATCTTGACATTAGTAGCTAGAGTGAATGATGGGACAGGAGGATGAAAAGTGCTGTAGCATGAACTATTTAAAGAAATAAAAGGTAGAATAAAAATGAGCATCCAACTTTTAAAACTTGTCAAAAATAAGCAGATATTTGACAAGTGAAGATCTATTTTTATATCCAGTATAGCTCGCTCTTTGATATTAGAACTGTGCTAGAAAATAAACATTTGTGATTCATGAATGGAAATGTATACAGAAAAAAAATTAATTCAAAGATTATTAGGCATAAAAAGTCATTAAATAAAAATAAAAATCTCAACTCACTAGGAAAATGGAATAATTCTCAACGTGTATCCACTACACAAAATAGCTTCAAAAAATATAAAGCCAAAGTTGTTAGAATCACAGAGACAGTGTAATATCACATTAGGATATTTCTATAGCATTCTCATTTATGAAAGGGCTGGCACATGTGCGTCATATTAGATATTATTTATTTTATTAATCTTTTCAATTTTACTAGTTCCTTGAAGACAATTGAGTCTGACTCTTTGACATACAACATGAAATTATGTTATAAAATTTCCGTGTTCACTAAGAAGAATGTGTCCCATTTACTTGTTAGCCATAATGTTTAGTGTGTATTTTCTAGAGAGCCAGGCTTATTAATTGTCTCTCTGAAATCTTTTATAAATTTATAAATTCACTCATTCAAAGAAAGCACCAGACCTAGATGACTTTCTAGGAAAATTCTACAGCACTCTCAAAGAACAAATCATTCCAATTTCATGCAGATTCTTTCACAGAATACAAGAGAAGAGATTACTAAACAATTCCATTGTATGAGCCAAAGTGGAAACAAGAAATGGTTTCATTCATAAGTATAAATGCAAAAATATTAATCAAAGTAACAGCAAAATAAAATTTGGCAATGTATACAAAAGGTAATGCATCAAAACTGAGTTTATTCCAGGGATTCAGAGGTAAGTTAACATTAAATGTTTCTTCAATGATTCCTTGCCAAAAGCACAGGCAACCAAAGCAAAAGTAGACAAGAGGGATTATATCAAACTAAAAAGTTTCTGCAATGCAAAGGAAACAATAAAATAAAAAGGCAACCTATGGAATGGAATGCAATCAAATTGCAACCTATGCATTTGTTAAAGGGTTAATATTCCAAAAAATGTAAGAGATTCTTATAAGTCAATGGCAAAAGCAAATAACCTGATTTGAAAATGAATGGGCAAAAGAACAGAACAGACATTTCTGCAAACAAGGCAGACAGATAGGCAATGTATATATAAATGGATGCTCAACGTGATTAATCATCAGGAACAATGCAAATCAAAACCACAATGAGATATCACCTCATGCCTCTTAGAATGGCTATTGTTTAAAAGACAAAAGATAACAAGTGATGGCAAGGGTGTGGAGAAAAAGTAATCCCCAGCATTGTTAGTGGGAATGTAAATTGGTACGGCTACTTTGGAAAAGAATATGGAGGTTCCTCAAAAAATTAAAAATAGAACTACCATATGATCCTGCAGTAACACTCCTGGGTGTGTATTGAAACAAAGTGAAATCACTAACGAAGAGACATGCAACCTCATTACAGCATTATTTGTAATAGCTAAGACACAGAAATAACATAAATGTCTATAAACAGATGAACAGATAAAGAAGATATGGTATATACCCGCAATGGAATACTACTTAGCTTTATGAGATAAGGAAATCCTTCCATTTGTGAAAATATGGATAAACCTGGAAGACATTATACTAAGTGAAATAAGCTAGACACAGAAGACCAAATACCGTAGAATACCACTTACATGAGAAGTTTAAAGTAGTCAAACTAATAGAAACAGAGTAGAATAGTGGTTGCCAGAGGACTGGAGAAAGACAAAACAGGAAAATATTAGTCACAGGACACAAAGTTTTAGTTATGCTAGATGAGTAAATTCTGGAGATCTTGGGAACCACATAGTATCTATAGTTAACAATATTGTATTATATATTTAAACATTTGCTAAGAATATGGTAAAATGTGTAGTGTTTGGGGGACTTCCCAGGTGGCACTAGTGGTAAAGAACCCACTTGTCAATGCAGGAGATACAAGAGACACTGTTTCTATCCCTGGGTGGGGAAGACTCCCTGGAGGAGGACATGGAAACCCACTCCAGTGATCTTGCCTGGAGAATCTCATGGACAGAGGAGCCTGGTGGGATACGGTCCATACAGTTACACAGGGTTGAACACGACTAAAGCGACTTGGTGTGCACATATACACGTAGTGTTTTTCAGTTCAGTTCAGTCTCTCAGTTATGTCTGACTCTTTGTGAACCCACGGACTGTAGCACACCAGGCCTCTCTGTCCATCAACAACTCATGGAGTTTACTCAAACTCATGTCCATTGAGTAGGTGATGCCATCCAACAATCTCATCCTCTGTCGTCCCCTTCTCCTCCTGCCTTCAATCTTTCCCAGCATCAGGGTCTTTTCAAATGAGCCAGGTCTTTGCATCAGGTGGTCAAAGTATTGGAGTTTCAGCTTCAGCATCAATACTTCCAGTGAATATTCAGGACTGATTTCCCTTAGGATTGACTGGTAGGATCTCCTTGCAATCCAAGGATTCTCAAGAGTCTTCTCCAACACCACAGTTCAAAAGCATCAATTCTTCTGTGTTCAGCTTTCTTTATAATCCAACTCACACATCCATACATGACTACTGGAAAAACCATACCCTTGACTAGATGGACCTTTGTTGTTAAAATAATGTCTCTGCTTTTTAATATGCTGTCTAGGTTGGTCATAACTTTCTTTCCAAGGACCAAGTGTCTTTTTATTTCATGGATGCATTCACCATCTGCAGTGATTTTGGAGGCCCAAAAAATAGTCTGTCACTGTTTCCACTGTTTCTCCATCTATTTGCCATGAAGTGATGGGACCAGATGCTGTGATCTTAGTTTTCTGAATGTTGAGCTTTAAGCCAACTTTTTCATTCTCCTCTTTAGTTCTTCTTCACTTCACCCTTATGGGTGGCGTGATTGGCATATCTAAGGTTATTAATATTTCTCCAGGCAATCTTGATTCCAGCTTGGGCTTCATCCAGCCCAGTGTTTCTCATGATGTACTGCATATAAGTTGAATAAGCAGGGTGACAATATACAAGCTTGATGTACCCCTTTCCCTATTTGGAACCAGTCTGTTGTTCCATATCCAGTTCTAACTGTTGCTTCCTGACCTGAATACAGATTTCTCAAAAATCAGGTCAGGTTGTCTGGTATTCCCAACACTTTAAGAATTTTCCACAGTTTATTTTGATCCACACAGTCAAAGGCTCTGGCATAGTCAATAAAGCAAAAGTAGATGTTTTTCTGGAACTCTCTTGCTTTTTCAATGATCCAACAGATGTTGGCAACTTGACATCTGGTTCCTCTGCCTTTTCTAAAACCAACTTGAACATCTGCAAGTTCACGGTTCATGTACTGTTGAAGACTGGCTTGGAGAATTGTGAGCATTACTTTACTAGCATGTGAGATGAGTGCAATTGTATGGTAGTTTCAGCATTGTTTGGCATTGCCTTCCCTTGGGATTGGAATGAAAACTGAACTTTTCCAGTCCTGTGGCCACTGCTGAGTTTTCCAAATTTGCTGGCATGTCGAGTGCAACACTTTCACAGCATCATCTTTTAGGATTTGAAGTAGCTCAACTGGAATTCCATCACCTCCACTAGCTTTGTTCATGGTGATGCTTCCTAAGGCCCACTTGACTTCACATTCCAGGATGTCTGCCTCTAGCTGAGTGGTCAAACCATCATGATCATCTGGATCATGAAGATTTCTTTTGTATAGTTCTTCTGTGTATTCTTGCCACCTCTTCTTAATAGTTTCTACTTCTGTTAGGTCCATACCATTTCTGTCCTTTATTGAGCCCATCTTTGCATGAAACATTTCCCTTGGTATCTCTAATTTTTTTGAAGAGACCTCTAGTCTTTCCCATTCTATTTTTATCCTCTATTCTTTGCATTGATCCCTGAGGAAGGCTTTCTTATCTCTCGTTGCTTTTCTTTGAAACTCTGCTTTCAAATGTGTATATCTTTCCTTTCCTCCTTTGCTTTTTGCTTCTCTTCTTTTTACAGCTATTTGTAAAGCCTTCTCAGACAGCCATTTTGCTTTTTTGCATTTTTTTCTTGGGGATGGTCTTGCTCCCTGTCTCCTGTACAATGTCAGGGACCTCCATCCATATTTCTTCAGGCACTCTGTCTATCAGATCTAATCCCTTGAATCTATTTCTCACTTCCACTGTATAATCGTTAGTGATTTGATTTAGGTCATACCTTAATGGTCTAGAGATTTTCCTTACTTTCTTCAATTTCAGTCTGAATTTGGCAATAAGGAGTTCATGATCTGAGCCAGAGTCAGCTCCTGGTCTTGTTTTTGATGACTTTATAGAGCTTCCCCATCTTTGGCTGCAAAGAATATAATCAATCTGATTTTGGTATTGACCATCTTGTGATGTCCATCTGTTGAGTCTTCTCTTGTGTTGTTGGAAGAGGGTGTTTGCTATAACCAGGGTGTTCTCTTGGCAAAACTCTCTTAACCTTTGCCCTGCTTCATTCTGTACTCCAAGGCCAAATTTGCCTGTTACTCCAGGTGTTTCTTGACTTTGTACTTTTGCATTCCAGTCCCCTATAATGAAAAGGACACCTTTTGGGGGTGTTAGTTCTAGGAGGTCTTGTAGGTCTTCATAGAACTCTTTTGTTGACTAGGAGGGCTACTCCATTTCTTCTAAGGAATTCTTGCCCACAGTAGTAAATATAATGGTCATCTGAGGTGAATTCACCCATTCCAGTCCATTTTAGTTCACTGATTCCTAAAATGTCAATGTTCACTCTTGCCATCTCCTGCTTGATAACTTCCAGTTTGTCTTGATTCATGGACTTAACATTCCAGGTTCCTATGTAGTATTGCTCTTTACAGCATCAGACCTTGCTTCCATCACCAGTCACATCCACAACTGGGTGTTGGTTTTGCTTTGGCTCCGTCTCTTCATTCTTTCTGGAGTTTTTTCTCCACTGATCTCCAGTAGCATATTTGGTACCTACTGACCTGGGGAGTTCATCTTTCAGTGTCCTACCTATTTGCCTTTCATACTGTTCATGGGGTTCTCAAGGCAAGAATACTGACGTGGTTTGCCATTTCCTTCTCCAGTGGACCACGTTTTGTCAGAACTCTCTATCATGACTGAGTTAGACAAGGCTGTGGTCCACGTGGTCAGATTGGTTAGTTTTCTGTGATTGTGGTTTTCAGTCTTTCTGCCCTGGAGAAAGATAAGAGGTTTTTGGAAGCTTCCTGATGGGAGAGACTGAGGGGAAAACTGGGTCTTGTTCTGATGGGTAGGGCCATGCTCAGTAAATCTTTAATCCAGTTTTCTGTTGATGGGTAGGGCTGTGTTCCCTCCCTGTTATTTATCTGGGGCCAAACTATGGTGGAGGTAATGAAGATAATGACAACCTCCTTCAAAAGGTCCCATGCATGCACTGCTACACTCAGTGCCCCCAACCCTGCAGCAGGCCACCACCGACCCACGCCTCCACTGGAGACTCCTGGACACTCCCGTGCAAGTCTGAGTCAGTCTCTTGTGGCGTCCCTGCTTCTTTCTCATGGGTCCTGGTGTCCACAAGATTCTATTTGTGCCCTCCATGAGTCTATTTCCTAGTCCTGTGTAAGTACTGGCAGCTTTTTGGTGGGGTTATTGGTGACCTCCTCCAAGAGGGCTTATGCCATACCCATGTCTGCTGCACCCAAAGCCCCTGCCCCTGCAGCAGTCTCTGCTGACCCTACCTCCACAGGAGACGCTCAAACACAGTCTGTCTCAGTCTCTGTGGGGTCTCTGGGTCCTGGTGTGCACAAGGTTTGTTTGAGCCCTCTGGGCGTCTCTGGCAGGAATGTAGTTTCATTCTAAATGTGAATTCGCTCCTCCTACTGTCTTGCCGGGGCTTCTCCTTTGCCCTTGGATGTGGGGTATCTCCTCAAAGTCACTCCAGTGTCATGCAGCCGCCGCTCCAGCACCTACCATCTTGCTGGGGCTTCTCTAACCTTGGACGTGGTGTATCTCCTCATGGCCACTCCAGCACCACGCGGCCGCTGCTCCAGTGCTGTGTGGCCATGGTGTTTTTACAACACTCAAAATTAATGATAAATAAAAAGGGTGGGGGAAACTTTTGGAAGTGATGGATTTGTTTATGGCAAGGATTGTCATGGTGGTTTCATGGATGTAGTGTTGTTGTTTAGTTGCTAAGTTGTGTCCAACTCTATGCAACCCCATGGACTGTAGCCCACTGGCCTCCTCTGTCCATGGCATTTCCCAGGCAAGAATACTGGGGTGGGTTGCCATTTCCTTCTCCAGGAGATAGTCTCAACCAAGGGATCATAACTGCATCTCCTGCATTGGCAGGCAGATTCTTTACCCCTCAGCCACCAGTATACTTAATGCCAAAGACATTTAGATGTATACTTATGTACAACTTTTTGTGTGTCAGTCATACCTCTCTTAAGTGGCTCTTAAATAAGTTTATTTATATATTTTCCACATTAATGCATTGAAGAATAAAACCCACAAATTTTCAATAGATGTCAAATAAGCTCTTGATATATTCTCATACTCATTTGTGATAAAACTTGAGCAAACAGTGAATAGAAAAGAATTTCTTTAGTCTGTTAAACAGTATGAAAATCTACAGCAAACATAATTCTTAACACTAAAACAGTAGAAGCATTACATTTAAGACTAGGCATAAGACAAAGATTCCAACTTTTACTGCTACTGTACAACATTGTATTGGAGACCCAGCAAGCACAGTAAGGAAAGAAAGAGATGCAGAGAGTCTAAGAACTGGAAAGGAAGAAACCAAGCTCCCACTTTTTTTTTTTTTTTTTTGGCATGTGATTATAAATAAATATATAAGTAATATATATAAATATATAAATAAGCATATATAAATTAGTTAATAGAACATACCAAGGTGGATATAATACTGTCAATAAAAATTTGCAGTTATATATAAGCAAACAATTTTTAAAACACAGTTTTGGAAAGATAATGTTACACTGAGCAACAAAGAATGTACAGTATTTAGGAATAAATTCAACAGTAAGTGTGCAATTATAACACATTATTACTTTATCTGGGGCTTCCCAGATGGCACTAGTGGTAAAGAACCCACCTGTCGATGCAGGAGACATAAGAGATGAAGGTTTGATCTCTGGATCAGGAAGATCCCCTGCAGGAGGGCATGGCAACCCACTTCAGTATTCTTGCCTGGAGAATCCCATGGATAGAGGAGCTTGGTGGTCTCCACAGAATCGCAAAGAGACGGACACCACTGAAGCAACTTAGCATGCATGCATGCATGTATTACTTTATTTTAAAATATAAATAAATAATAATATGTAATCACTTTTATGATAGGAAGGCTTAATATTATAAAAATGTTATTCTTTCAAGTTGACGTATAGGTTATATAAAAGTCTCAACAGAGTTTTATAAAAGAGCTTTACAAGCTGATTTTAAATTTAAATGGAAAATTAAATGCCTGAGAACAACCAAAGAGACTTCTGAAGAAAAAAAGAAAAGAGAAAGAATGTGAAAGTATTAGCTCTATTAGATAGGAAGAATTACAATATATTTATAATAATCAATAAAGAATAGCATGATAGGCAATTTGACCAATGGAACATACCCAAAAGCCCAAAAGGAAACCCAAACTTATGTGGCATTTTCATATATAATGGAACTTTTGCAAAGTTATGGAGAAAAATGAACCTTTCAATAAATGGTACTGGAACAATTCATTATTCAAATAAACAAATCAATAAAATGAGATTCCTATCTCATGCCCATAAAGAAAAGTAGTACGTGATGAATTTAAAGCTTAAATGTGAAGGCAAGGATTTACAATTTTAGATAAAAATATGGAGGTTGTTTTTCTTTTATAGCTTTAGAATTAAAGAAGTTATAATACAAAAATGGTTGACAATTGTATTAGTTTCTTGTGCTTGCTATAATAAATGACTACAAACTGGGTGGTTTACAATACAAAAATATATTTCCTCATGGTTTTGAAGACTACAGGGTGCCTCTGTGTTCTGAATGCTTTAGGAAAGAATTACTCCTTGACTCTTCCCGGCTTCTGGTCCTTACTGGCAAGCCTTGGTCCAGTGACCTTATTTCAGTGTCTCCCTCTATTGTCATGCGATCTCTCCTGTGGCTGTTCTCTCTCTGTGTCCTCATTTCCCTTTTATAAGACATCAATGATTGGATTTAGGGCCCACCCTAATCGAGTGTGACTTCATCTTAATGTGATTTGTAAAGACCCTATTTCCAGATAAAGTCTCACTCACAGGTGTTGAGTGGACATGAATTTTGAGTCGGACACTATTCAAGTCAGTACAACTGTGCAGGAAAAGGTTGATAAATCTTTTAACTATTTCCTATAAAGAGAATGAAAAGACAAAGAAGATATCAGTAATATATTTAAAGGGTACTTTGTTATGAATGTAATAACTATATAAACAGTGGATATGAATCAATAAGCAAGACAAATAACCTAGTAGGAAAATTGGCCAGGGTCATGGATAAGAAGTTTTCAGGTAGGAAAACATATGTGGTAGATTACCTAAGAAAAATGGGCCAAAATTGCTTAGCAAGCAGGGAAACACAAATTAACATCACAATAAAATATTATTTTACTTTCCCTAAATTATGAGTCTAACAATACCAGGTCTTGGTAAGGATGGTGGAATAGCAAAAACCCATACAATACTGAAATTGTTCATAGAAGCATTATTTTTAATAGTGTACACATTAGAAGAAACCCAGATAGGATAATTGAAAGATTGTGGTATATTCACTAAATATATTATTATACAATAATAAAAAAATAGATTAACTGTAGTTATACATTACAGCACAGTTGAAGTTTCAATTAAGCAAAGTTATTTGACACAGACATATATGATCAACCTGTTTAAAAAAGCAAGAGATTAATATAAAATTCAAGAGAGTGGTAACTTTCAGGGAGGAGGCATAAAGTTGATACAGAGAAAGAGCACACAAAGATGTTGGCAATATTCTAGATTCTGGGTGGTAGATGTCTGTGTTGATTTTATTAGCTTCACAGGGTAGATGCGTGTTATCAATATATACACTTTTTGTGTAGCAAATATCTCATAACATAAACAAAACAAAATTCACATTTAAGTGTCATGGTATGGGAACACAAGTATATCCAACAGTTTGAAACTAGTCTCATTTTAATTGCAGTATTGATAGATTAAGGATTTAAGCAGACAATAGAATATACTGGCAAATCCCTGAAGTCCACTGCCGATACAGGAGTCCTGGCCCTTCCATTGACTAGCAACAAGATATTGGGAAAGTTTCTTAATTTCTCTTTACTTCCATTTCATTCTCTTTTAAATGAGGAGGAAAATAAGCCTGGTTTTATAGCATTGATGTGAAAATTATTTGAAAGAATAAGGGTAAAGCACTCAGTTGCTTGAACACGTAGGAAGTGCCTAGCGAATATGACTTAAACAGATTGGGTCAGAGGTCTGAATGAGCTCTCGCACGGGTTCCCTGGCACCTGTGACATTGCTCTGAAAAGGCTTTGCCCTATGTAGCTGCTGTCCCCTTTGCCTGGGCTCCAGAATGGGCACACAGGAGCCCAACCCAGGATGAGAAGCCAAGCCCCAGTGGGCCTCATTCTGAGTCAGGGCTGCCTGAGTTCAACCAACTTGCAGTTAGAGAAACCAAGAATAAACAATTTTTCTTAAGCCTATAAGTCTTAGAGCATTTTGTTTGCAAAAGTAATTAACTGATACATGAACTGCTATTATTGTTATTGGTACTATTAATGTTAAAGATTTCAAAGCTAGTTGCTACAGAGTCTGCAAAGGTTGTCTCATTCACATTAGTTGTGCCTAGTCAGGTTGGATTTAGTGCCTTGAAAGACTAAGAATTTTCCGTTTCTATCTCAGGAAGCTGCCAGCAGCATGCATATATTATTCCTGTCGACTTCGTCTTTCCTGTAGCCCCAGAATACATCGGTTTGAGTCAGCTTGGCTGCAGCACTCTGGCATTATCAAAAGGACCTGAGGACAAGTGAGATGTGCTCTGTTTAGCTCAGTTAAAATTATCTCTATTATGAACATTGTCCTTTACTGTTAGAGCATCGTTATACAGCCCATAAACTACCCAACACACTGTTTTATTGATCTGCACTGCAACCTGCCTGGTAGCTAGGGTCTAGATCATGTTGCCTCTTGCAGAATGAAGAGCCCTGATCTCAGAACCATTGTAGTGACTTGCCCAAGGTCACAAAACTTGTAAAGGGTAACGCTGGACTGAAATCTGCCACTTCTGATGCCAAGTACTGCCTCTCTTCTAATGTTTCACAGATACATTTTAGTACCTCCAATTTTCTTGCTTGAGAATATACACATTTCTACAGAATGGGTCACCAACAGGTTGGGTCAGTCTCTTATGTCACAGTGATGCCATGGGAAGTGTGAACTCTAGGTCTTTGTTGATTCCTCAAACTGTGTTTGGTTAGAAGATCTGGAGATGCAAGTGCAGATGAGACAGGAACAGATCTTTACCTGAAGTAATGTGGACATACCTGAGCTCATTAACTGGCCTGTGCATTAAATGGGACTGTAGAATCAATGCCCAAAGCCCTCTTTTCCTATGCTTATTTAGAAGTTAAGGTATCATCTGACTTGAATTAAATAATGAATTTATCATATTTTCTTTAGGACTTCTGCACAAACAAAAACACAGTAACTGGGGCTTTCCAAGGAACTGCCTCTGCTTAGAACATTATCAGACATCTTTGTGAATTCTTTTAAATAAGGTTGCAATATTTAAAATCATATGTCTTATTTTTAGGAAATAAGACTATATAAGAGTTTCTAAAAGTTTCTTGTTTCTGAAAAGAAATGGGTTCTATGATATTTAGTGCAGTAATGAAGACCTGGGCATTTGACTGTCTAAATTACAATCTCAATTCTACCACTTGCTGTTTGTGTAACTTTGGTGTTGGTGGTGGCTTTAGTCGCTAAGTTGTGTCTGACTCTTGCAACCCCATGGACTATAGCCCACCAGGGTCCTCTGTCCATGGGATTTCCCATGTAAGAATACTGGAGTGGGTTGCTATCCAGGGGATCTTCACAACCCAGCAACTGAACCTGTGGACCTGCGTCTCCTACACTACAGGCGAATTCTTTACCTCTGAGCTACCAGGGAAGCCCATGTGACTTTGGACAAGTTGTTTAAGATCTCTCACCCCCCAATTTCTCATCTATAAAAAGAGACAGCTAATAAGACCTTTATTGTAGATTTTGTGAAGATGAGACAACATAATGTGTAAACAATGCTTAGAAAAATAACTAGCATTAGTGAGTCTTCAGTTCAGTTCAGTTCAGTTGCTCAGTCGTGTCCAACTCTCTGTGACCCCATGGACTGCAGCACTCCAGGCTTCCCTGTCCATCACCAACTCCCAGACTGAATGGGTCTTCACATGTTAGCAATTCATTACAAACTGTTCCTCAACCAGACGTTAGCTGGGCATGACCTTTGGCAAGAGATTTCACCTTTGTCAATCACTTCATCTGAGCAGTATATGGTATGGATTGATTTATCTGAGTATTATGTGTTGGCTCAGAAATTGGACTTGAGTCAGAACTACTTAAGTTTCAGATTCCATGGGCAAGTAACAGGATATCTCAAGGCTCTAGTGCCTTATGTTTTTAATGCTGGAAATAAGAGAATCTACCTCATAGGACTGTTCAGAAGATTAAATGAGAAAATTACCTAGACACATGCCTCACACATGCCAATATTTTTTAAAATGGTAGCAATGCTACAACTATGAGGGAGTTGAAATAAAGAGCTAATGTTCATTATTTTTGTCTTTACTGGTCTGAGAGGGTTGCCCCCAAAAACCTCTAAGAATAATGTATTGGGTTGGCCAAAAATTAGTTTGGGTTTTTCCATAACAGCATAGGGGAAAAGCAGAATAAACTTTTTGGCCAATCCAATATTAGAATCAAGCCATTGACAGCTTTGTACTGTTAGTTGCCTATCCCTGGATTGTTGGTCTCTGGGTCCTCTTAGGCATTAGCTTGGCTTGCACTTGGCTTTGGGCCCTCCCTCCCTAAAGGGGCATGTTCGGGATTGAGCCAGAATTCATGCACATGTATTGGGTCCCATAGCTCACAGCCGCTTTCAGTATGTTGCCTAGAGCATCCTCTCCTTGAGAGCGTTCTTCTGAGTTGTCATCCACTGGTGGTTGGAGTAGTAGATTCCCCTCAAAAGTCCCTTCCTCCTGAGTTAGATTCTACTTTACTGGCAATTCTTCAATTCCATTTCTGTTCATCCTTTACTCTACTCCAGGCAGGTTCTATCCTCTCTGATCTTTTATCAGTACCTCAAATACTTCTGTCTTTCACTCTAGCCTGTAAAAATCCAGGTCTTTCCACCTTTAAATGTCTGACTAGAAATCTTTCTTCCTTCACAGTTAATCTGAAATTCTCTTTTTTATCTAAATTTATCACATTTAAAAAAATCTAAACTTTCTACCGTGGCCTGTAAAGCTCTATCTGTTCTTGTCTGCCTCTCTGATGCCATATCCTGCTTCTCTTCAGTCAAATAAGCCTCTGTCTGTTCCTTTAGGACTTCAAGTTCATTATCACCATATCACTTTAGCACTTAACTGTTCAATTCTGCCTAGAAAGCTTTCTTCCAAAATATTTCATGGTTGGATTTTTTTTTTTTTTTTGGTCTCAAAGAGGTCTTTCCTGACCATCCAAGAAAAACAAAAGCAAAAAACTTTTCACGCTTATTCCCATCACTCTTGTACAGTGGTTTTCAACTGGGGAGGAATTTGCCTCCCCCCCAGGGGATATGTGGCAATTCCTGGAGATTTTGCTGGTTGTTTTAACTGAGAAGGTGCTATTGGTATCTAGTGAATAGAAGCCAGAGATGCTACTAAATATCCTACAATGCACAGCACCACTCCCATAGTAAAGAATTATTTGACCCGATATGTCAGTAGGCTCAAGTTGTGAAATTGCATCTAGGATTTTTATTTCCTTCAAGGAAGTTGGCATTCTTTGAAACTATATCATTCATTCATTCTTTTCTTAATTTGGTCTGTCTCCTGAATTAGGATGCAGGCTCCATGTGAGCAGGAATCGTGTCTGTCTTGGTCAGTGTTTCATCTCCTGTGTCTACCATGGTGCCCAACACTTGGTAAAAGCTTTAAAAGTTTTAGTTGAATTACTAAATCAATCAGCAAAGAAGTTTCGGCAGAAACTTTTCCTCTACGTAGTCCTTAACCACATTGAGTCATACATGGTGTGTGTTTGTATGTGTATCTGTGCAAGGGTTATTTGTGCATGTCCTTGGATTATATTGGGCTTCCCAGGTGGCACTAGTGGTAAAAACTTGCCTGCCAATGCAGGAGATATAAGAGATGCAGGTTCAAACCCTGGGTCGGGAATATACCCTGGAGGAGGAAATGGCAACCCACTCCAGTATTCTTGCCTGGAGAATCCCATGGACAGAGGAGCCTGATGAGCTACAGTCCATGGGGTCACACAGAGTTGGACACGACTGAAGTGACTTAGCACAAACACACCTGGATTATATACTTGCTGGCAGGGATATGACCCCACAGTGACTCGCATGATGACATATGATGGCTGAAATGACCTCCTTAGTGGGAAATACCCAATACCTGTATTTTGCTTTTCCTGTGTGTTTAAAGATCTGTGTAGCAATCAGGCTCGTGGTTTTCTTAACTGTGCTCTGCTGAGGGTCCTCTACTCCATGGTGCTTGGTACTTTTAATTCTGATTTTATTTTTAACTACCTCAAATATTAATAAAACCCAATATACACTTTCATAATAACTGTGAACCAGTTTTAAACACTTTGAAATTCCAGGTTCACAAACTCTTTTTTTTGTGCAGATTTTGAAATACCATCCCCATTCTCTGAAACATACACCCTTTTTCTATATGTAGGCAGTGCTTGAAAATCTTGAGAACATGTTATGATTAGGGATTGTTTAACTCTGCAAAGTGTCACTGAATTAAAATTCAGAAGTGCACAATTGTCTGCTCGTTTAAAACCAGGCAGGTAAGAACAAGTTCAATGAAAGGCCGGTGATAGTTCTCTAAGTTCTCTGAGATAGTTAACTAAGTTCTGGCTTAGTTCTCCTAAGGGTAGAGCAGCACACAGTGAGGTGACAGGACTGTGTGTGGTGTGCACTGGCACTCTCCTCTTCTGGAAAGTTTCAGCAGTTTTCTAAGACTGATAGGATGTAGGATTGAATTTCACTTGTTGTCATAGAATTAGGGTACTATATAATTCCTTTGTTCAAAAGAGAACCAGTGTATCCATGCGACGCTCATTGAAAACTGTGTCTCCATCATTCCCACACTTCTGCAGTCTGTGTACACAGGAGATTAAATGCATTCAAGATCATAGGGACCTGTGGACTTTCCCCTTTCCTCTTGAAAGGAGGTCAGGGAATTCAAGAAGACCATGTAGACTGGACAGCAAAGAGATAAAACCAGTCAATCCTTAAAGAAATCAACACTTAATATTCATTGGAAGGATTGATGCCAAAGCTGAAGCTCCAATACCTTGTCCATCTGATGCAAAGAGCTGACTCATTGGAAAAGCCCCTGATGCTGGGGAAGATTGGGGGCAGGAAGAAAGGGAGGTGACAGAGGATGAGACAATTGGATGGCATCACTGACTCAATGGACATGGGTCTGAGCAAACTCAGATAGTGAAGATAGTGAAGAACAGGGGAGTGTGGCATGCTATATTCCATGGGTTCACAGAGAGTCAGACGTGACTTAGTGACTGATCTTGCCGATGAGGAAACAAAGGCATTTTGATGCAAATAGCTGATTCACATAGAGTTTCACTGAATCTCACTAATTCAATTAAAGTGATGTTGTAAATTAAAAAAAAAAAAAAAGAATTTCTGATCAAGCTAGCTAATTGCGTTGATTAAATTTTTTATATCTCTAGAAAGTCTTCTTCTGCTTGTACAAAATGCACACCGTTCTTCCTTTCTGATGGTGAACTTGCCTATTTTTCATCTTGTACTCAACATTTTCTACTCTATGTATTTTGAAGTTGTGCTTTTAGGTTTATACTAGTTTAGAATTTTGTATCTTAGTGAACGAAGTTCCCTGGTGGCTCAGACTGTAAAGCATCTGCCTACAATGCAGGAGACCCTGGCTCAATCCCTGGGTTGGGATCTCCTGGAGAGGGAAATGGCAACCCACTCCAGTATTCTTGTCTGGAAAATCCCATGGATGGAGGAGCCTGGTGGGCTATAGTCAGTCTGTGGGGTCGCAAAGAGTCGGACACGACTGAGCAACTTCACAGTGAACTAAATGCCATTACTATTTATATGAATTATCTTTGTCTTAAAGTCTATGTTGTCTAATATTATTATTTCTATACTCATTTTCTTTTAGTTAATATTTACTCTACTTAAGTAGAGCTTTCCTGGTGGCTCAGTGGATTGGTAAAGAATCCACCTGCTAATGCAGGAGATGTGGGTTCTGTCTCTGGGTCAGGAAGATCCTCTGGAGAAGGGAATGGCAACCCACTCCAGTATTCTTGCCTGGAAAACCCCTTGGACAGAGGAGGGGCTGGCTATAGTCCACAGGATTGCAAAGAATCATCTTTCAATTCCTCTAAGTCTTTAAATTTAGATCTATCTCCTGGAAATGGCAGACAGCTGCTGGATTTTATACAACCTGTATGACAATTCTGTATGTTGTCATCATGTTGATTTACTGTAGTCTTTTCTTCTTTCTTCTCTTTATATTGGTAATGGATTTTTCCTTAGTTCTCCTTTATGACTTTATTAGTTTAAGAGGGCTATGTTGTATGTCCTTTAGTATTACCCAAGCTGTTGTAACATGTCTGCCTATCTTAATGACATCTGAAGTTAATATTTTTATCATACTACAGAATAATATAAGACCTTACAGTAGTTTACTCTAATTATCTCCTCCCAATTTAAATGTTGCCATTATCCAGTTTCAGTTTTAATTATTCCCACATTAGACAATATTATTATATTTTATAATGTTAGTTATTTTTAAATTTACTCACATATGTACCAGTATATTTTATCACATTTCTTCTTGCAACTTAGCCTTTCCATGTGACATAATTATTCTTCTGCTTGATATGCATACTTTGAGAAGATCCCCTAGAGAAGAAAATGGCAACCCACTCCAATATTCTTTGCCTGGAAAATCTCATGGACAGAGGAACTTAGTGGGCTACAGTCCGTGAGGTCTCTAAAGAGTCAGACACGACTGAGTGACTAAACAAGAACAACAATAACAACACACCCTTTAGCGTATATAAAAGATACTTCGAAAACATACTAAATTGTAGTTGTATAACTTTTGCTCAGTGGACACGAACTTGGACAAACTCTGGGAGGTGGTGAGGGACAGGGAAGCCTGGCATGCTGCAGTCCACGTGCTCGCAGAGTCGGACACAACTTGGTGACTGAACAACAACAACAGCTCTTACTCTTCTGGTAGTGTGTATGAGCCAGTTCTTGATATCATTAGTGATTAAACTTTAAAACAAATTCACCATATTTCCAGTTCTGGGTGCTCTATATTAGAGAGAATGGAAATATCACAGGTGGAAATACTTAAGAAACACAAACACAATGACTACTGTTACCTTGAACTACATGATGTTTTCATATTTGTTGGTTACAATTAATTGATATCAGAAATTTCACATTGCTTCTCCTCTTATTTATAGTTAGTCATATATAAAGGCACAAACAGATAATGAGAACCAAAGCTTGATAATAATCTTAAACTAATTCTAAATATTTTAATTGATTACAATTGCTTTTTTATTGATGGACATTAAGAAGAAAATATAAATTTGAACATACAAATAATTTATTTTAATAAGGTATCACTTTCGCTTGTTTTACATATTGGGTTTCTGCAAAATATTCCATTTGAGAACACAGTTTTTCTAACTAAACCAAACCAAAGTATGAAGCATGTATCTTGTCCTTAGATATCTAATTCTTAACCTGTTTATTACTCTTTGATATAGAACCTTAAGATTTACTGTGGTTATTAATATTATTTCAAATCAGGGTATTCTCTGCTTCACTTTGACTAACATACACAAAACTTTTGAAGAAACTTCTACAAATATGTGAGTTAATCCAAATTTTTCTCTCATATGCTGTCCCTGACATTTCTCTCACCAAAAATAAAGGGTAATTACAATTTATATCTTTAACTACAAGCTTTTCCTAAAATTCTTTAACTAGTTTTTAATGTGCAATCCTGTACTCTTACTTAGAAGAGCATTTTATATTTATGGCAAACCAGTTGAGAATAAATGAACGTTTAACAACTCAGCAAATAATAGTGCTTAATTGAACTATTTCTTATTAAAATTTCCTGTGTCCTGGTAAAATATAAAATCCTTTTAGTTGACTTGTTTCGTTGACACAGAATGTTGATGTAGAGTTTTCTTATGATAATACAGTCAAAATGACTTTTCCCTGGCCTATAATATACTTCTAGTTCATATAGCTCATGGAAATAAACATTATCATTCCCATTATGTTGTTGCACCCTCATGTCCCATGGTGACTTTCTTTATCTCTTGACATATTTTTAGGACTAAAGATCTAATTTTGGTGAATAAATACATTAAGAACAACAGTTAAACAAATTTAATAATTATGTAACTGGTTTACATTTCTACTCTTAAGAATTTTATATGTTAATGATATAAGTAGAAATCTATTTTTAGAACAATTTCCCTATGGAAAGATCTTTTAGTATAGATTTTAGGTTAAAAACAACAATGCTGATATCATCTTCCTCCTCACCAAACATTAATCATCACTATTATCTCAAAAACAACCATTGTTATCATTCTTTATATCATATTTTCTACAAATTAAGTTAGTTCATTATATCCTCAGAATGATGCAGAGAAGTACATAGAATATGTAATATGCCCCAATTTAGAGGTGAGAAAAATGAGCTCTGTGCATTTTAAATGACTTAGTCAAGCCAAGACTCGATTCTAGACCCTTTGTTTCTCCCTAGTGTTCATTTTCCTCCCTCCTGCAGTCCCAGTACCTGCAAAGCTGACACCTATCACCTGTAACTAGTGGTGATTTCTATGTAAATTAGAGATAATATCTTCTTAAAATAATTTTAGAATCTCAAAATTAAATACATGATTTTAGAAGATTAATCTATTGTAATGCCTTAGACTTTAGTCACAGTCTGTACAGACTTAAATCTGTATTGTCCAACTTGGTAGTCACTAGTTCTATGTATTTGTTGAGCACTTGCAAGTAGATAGTCTGAACTGAGATGTTCTGAAAGTATCAAATCCGCACTAGATTTCAGAGTACGTATGACAAACAGAAAGTAATAGAGCTCATGAATAATCTTTAATATTATATGTTGACATGAAAATATTTTGAATGTAATGTGTTTAACATATTGTTAAATTAATTTCATCTATTTACATTTTTTTAAATATGGTTGCTAGAAAGTGTAAAATGATACACATGGTTCACATGCATATTTCATACTGTATTTTTACTGAGCAGTACTGCCCAAGAATTATCATTTTTATTGGGTGTAGCTTCCTGATTTCACTCTTTATTTAACATGATTTTCCTTTTAAAGTGATTGAAACTTTTATGCCGGTACTTAAGCCTCATATTAACATAGTTATGTGTTTATTTCCTGTACTTGGCATTCTATACTTTTATTTAGAACCTACTAGGCTATTTAAAAATTTATTAAAATCATTCTAGATATTTGAAAAAATTTTCAAGTTAGAATTTCAGATGGGTCCTAAAAGTCTAGTTTGTTCTAAAAGATGTATAAAGGTAGAGAGAGAGTTAGATCACAAAGCAGTTTTATCCTGCAAAGTTAGAACTTATTGATAAATGGTAATGATAATGTTAAAAATTTAATGATATAGTAAAATTTTACTCAATAAATACACTGAGAAAGTTCTGCCTCAGTATCCTCATCAACTATATATATTTGTCTATATATATATATAATATATAACTTCCCTTTTATATATGTATAAATATATATAGGTTAGAATTTTATATCAATTAGAACTATATAATATATATCATACATAATAATGTGTATAATATGTATTAAGATATTAGTTTAAGGATATATATCCTTAAATATATATATATATAAACTTTATAAATATAAATATATTTATATATATACATACATACAACATATATATACATATACATAAATTTATATGTATATTTATACTTATAAATAAATATAAATTATATTTATACTTATAAATATACACACATACAACTTTCCCAGTTTGTGTGTGTATTTATGAGTTTTTCAAGGATCAAGTGAGTTTGTACACATATAGCACAGCACAGTGCCAGTATAAACAATAAATATTAGATTTTATTATATTATAAATGCTTATTGAAAAAATCTCAGAGATCATAATATTTCCCAAATGATCTATGGCACAGTAGAACTTCATAGCTAATATGGGAGTGATTGTTGAAAAAAGACAGTTGTAGAAACATATATAAATAACATTATTGTCTTTTGACATCCTTTTATACACTTTTGCAACTGTGTTCTTTATGTTTATATTCTTAGAATTTCACTACTAAAGGGAAAATGATAGGTTATTATCTCGTCAAACTTCATTAATGAACAGATGAAGAAGATGCCACCCAAAAAAGTTAAAAGTCATGTCTTGCACTCAAATACTTAATTAAGAGAAGCAAGACAATAGTGGCATTTTATTAAGAGGTTGCCACAGGCTGGAGGCATGTAAAAACTATGAAGATGGTATCTTGTGTAAGCAATTAAACAAGCAACTAAAATAAATACTGTAACTTCTCCCTAACATATGTGAGAAAATGAGAGCTGGAAGACATTGTCTTAGTTGTCCAAGGTCCCCTTGAAGGTAGACTGAGAACCAATGTAGAAACTCTAGTTTGACTTCAAAACTTGTGGGCTTGATCTTGTATTTTGTTTTCCTTGTTAGTTTTATTATTGTTTGTAAAGTAAAGTGGCAACACACAAGCTCTCTACTTTTGGTTAGTCTATAATGAAGGTGAATTGGAAGCATCTTGTCAAATCCAGACTCTAATTGGTGGCAAATGCCAGCAAAGAACAGAGGAGGCAATGGCACCCCACTCCAGTACTCTCGCCTGGCAAATCCCATGGACGGAGGAGCCTGGTAGGCTGCAGTCCATGGGGTCGCTAAGAGTCAGACACGACTGAGCGACTTCACTTTCACTTTTCACTTTCATGCATTGGAGAAGGAAATGGCAACCCACTCCAGTGTTCTTGCCTGGAGAATCCCAGGGACGGGGGAGCCTGGTGGGCTGCCGTCTGTGGGGTCACACAGAGTCAGACACGGCTGAAGTGACTTAGCAGCAGCGGCAGCCAGAAAAGAAAGGAGATAGTCCAAGATTTACGGTTTGGAGCCCGGGGCTAACACCTCAGAGAGGCTCTTGATCTATTCATCTTATTAGGAATAAACATACAGGGTGAGGAATTAGCTGGGTTATGATGGACAAGATATATAGACACACTTCCGTGAGGGACATATAAAGTGATTGAAGGAGCAAATGGACTGTGAAAAATGACTTTTTGCTTCTCAGTTTAGAGACATCAGAGCTTAACTTTTATCTCCCAACAAAAGTGTTAAATGATCAAACAAATTTCAGGATCTTTAACAGACCTGTTATTAATGGATTAAATAACTTTAAAATTAGGTAAAAGAAAATTGAATTAATTTAATTGCTTGCTAATGAAAGAAAAAAATCAACTTCTTCCTTTATTATTAAACTGGTTAAAAAATTATCTTAAGTAATGTATCTGAACTAATATGAAGTCTACTGGCCTTATTGATTTGAACAGCCAGATTTGATATGGAGCTGACAAGAATTCTTTGGATCCTTCTAGCTTGAAAAATGATCCTCCAAAAATAAATAAATCATTCATTTCTAACTTAAGGTGGTGGCAGGAAGAATGGAAGATGAATACATTTTATTTAAGCCAAAAATATTGTTTCTAGTTTACTGGATCCAGTGAGTACAATAAAAGATAGTTTGATAAAATTCACATGGAAACTGGCTACTTCTGGTAAGAATGGGTGTGTGTGTGTGTGTGTGTGTGTGTGTGTGTGTTAGTCACTCAGTCGTGTCCAACTCTTTGTGACCCCATAAACTGTAGACTGCCAGGCTCCTCTCTCCATGGAATTCTCCATGCAAGAATACTGGAGTGGGTAGCCATTCCCTTCTCCAGGGGATCTTCCACACCCAGTGATCAAACACAGGTCTCCTGAACTGCAGGCAGGTTCTTTACCATTTGAGCTACAAGGAAAGCCCAAGAATGGGTGTAGTGGCTTGCTATTACTGTTATAACAAATGAACACAAACTTGGTGGCTTAAAACAATAGAGATTTGTTCTGTAGACCAGAAATCTCACTGGGGCAAAAATCAATGGGTCAGCAGGGCTGGGGTGCTTCTGGAGGCTTTAGCAGAGAATCTCTTTGCTTACCTTTGCTAACTTCTAGGTCCTGCCTGCATGTCTTTCCTTTTGGCCCCATTCTTCCATCTTGAAGGACAACAGAATAGCATGTTCAAATCTCTCCCTCTGACTTTCACACGTGCTCTATCTTTCTCGTCTCTTTTTTTCCACTCATCAGGACCCTGATGAAACCCGCCTTCCTTACAGAGACACAATTCCTTTGTGCTGTCCCTGTCTTCCCTGTGATCAGCTTTACACACCCCTCTCTTCCCAGCTCTTCAGTGATCAAGTTTTAGTAGTCATGGGTCCTACTTTAAATTACTGTTGTGTCACTTAGATAGCTTATTTGATTCTATTCCACTATTATACTAGAGGCTTTATCCACCAGATTTATCTGAGATCAAGTTCACTCAGTCACCTGTCCTCTTGGGACTTTTGACTAATCCATAAACTTGAAACAAATACGAACTTGAAAGCATCAAGTTGGATGCTTCTTCTGCATGATTACTGTGTGTCACAACTGCCATTGCTCATTCCATCCTCTCTATATAATTCTTTCTATGCCCCTCTACTATTCCTAGAGTTCACTATATCCATTTTGCTGTGTGTTCGGTTGTTCACAATGTCTGTGTGTGTACAGACACACACAATATATGGATGTATACAGATGATATCTGGCTGTGTGAACAGACGTGGTACAGACACACACCTATAATTATATGTGATTCATGGGCATAAGTATTTGGCAAGAACACACCCACTTAAGAACAGCATCCTTTGCTTGTGCCAGGTATTCGAAAAGTTTGGAAGATGAGTGATATAGAACCAGTTATGATGAAATTACGTAGTTTTCTCAGAAGACATTGGCTGACAGGAATATTCTCTCTGTGTGAAAACCAAACCTTGGTCTCTGGGACTCAGACAAGCCTCACTGTTGAGGCAAATCTTATCACAAGACCATGTGCTGTGCTTAGTCACTCAGTCGTGTCCAACTCTTTGCGATGCCATATGGACGGTAGTCCGCCAGGCTTTTCTGTCCATGGGGATACTCCAGGCAAGAACACTGGAGTGGGTTGCTTTGCCCTCCTGCAGGACCTTCCCAACCCAGGGATCGAACCCAGGTCTCCCACACTGCAGGTGGATTCTTTACCATCTGAGCCAACAAATCACTATGGAGTCAGCTTATTGAAAAACTATAGTCCTATATTAAAATGGATTACTACTGGTGGATTAATGGTAGACACTAAATGTTATTTTACCATGCATTTTATCCCTTAATATAAACCATGGTATGAAACAAGGACACCTATAAGTGCTATATTCAGATTTAACAAAAAGTAATTTTTTCCACTGAAGTTTAATAAATAATTTAATAAGTCTCCCACCGGAATCCTATGGAATTCCAAATAAATCAGTAGATTTTCAGTTTAGCTGTTTAGCAGTTGTAATGAATCCTTAATGTCTAACAGCATCTACTGTTTACATTTGCCTGGGGTCTCTAAAACATTATAAGATGAAATGGTTTTTCTGGTCCTTGGTGTATGGCTGTCATAGAATTAAAGTGTTTCATGAATTTCATATTTGAGCAAATGACTTCCATTCTTCAGTCTCTTGTGGGAAAGGAGAAATAGGTGGGGCTGCATTGAATGACATGCTGTCTTGTCTAGATTGAATTTGTTATGAAGTGCAATTCTCAATTGTACTCTCATGCATCCTTAAAACAAACCATGAATTCTATGGGACATATTT
Organism: Dama dama; assembly: GCF_033118175.1. Classification (NCBI taxonomy): domain Eukaryota; kingdom Metazoa; phylum Chordata; class Mammalia; order Artiodactyla; family Cervidae; genus Dama; species Dama dama. The sequence goes on along the minus strand of NC_083704.1, from coordinate 38,302,889 downwards.
TGTTCTGTGCTGAACACTAGGAATATATAAATGATGATTTAAAGGCCATGAAACTGAAGCTGGTATAAGGCTGCAAACAGCATGCTAATTTTCTTTAGAAACATAGAAGAGAGCTTGTTTTGAATATCATTAAAAGTTTAATAAGAGTTCCTTTCAAGGCACTATACAAAAGCAACTCCACAGAAAAATAAATATGTACCCATTAGCCTTTGCTAAAATGTACCCAGATTTTCAATTATGCAATGCTTGTAAAGCCAATGATTTCCTCCTTTTAGAATCACTTAAAACAAGTGCTAAGAATTATATTGTTATTTAAATAGGGAACATTCATGTATAAAGAATGGATTTCTGTCTAAACATAAGATATTGCAGAACTAAAACATGATTCTGTTTTAACACTTTGGACAGTTCATTAGGAGGAATCAAAACAACACAGAGAAACGAATCAGCTGGCTGGTCTCTGGGGAACATTTGGTTTCTATAAACTTTTCTATGAGTTCAGATAACCGAATTCATTCAGCAAGTCTCCACCAAGGTCCTGTTATGGCTACACTTTGTTCCAAGAACTGGGGTATAATGCTGAACATGTTAGCCAATATCCTGCCCAAAGCCTGCTGACACTTACTTTTTATTGGAGTGACAAACAAAACTCAAAAACAAAGTAACATATAATGTAAAGTCAGCTGGTTAACTGTAAGTGCTACTAGGGAAAATAAAGTAAGATGAGGGCCAAAAAATAACTTTTCTCACATATGATTATTATTTGCACGAAAATTTAAAGCAGTTTATACAAATGGAAATGAGTTTGAGCAAGCTCTGGGAGATGGTGAAGGACAGGGAAGCCTGGTGTACTGCGGTCCATGGGGTTGCAAAGAGTCAGACACAACTGAGCGACTGAACAACAATACAAATAAACAAGGCACAGAATAATTGTATAAATATTGGAGGGAGTTAGGTATAATTATATTATAAGGTTAAATTAGATCACACAAATACAGATCTTACAGCCTGGTTTAGGTGCTGCATGTGAGCCATGAATTTGGCACAGAGGACTATTCAAGGAATCCTTAAGATTGTCTAACATCAAAACTTGAGTACTGCCAAGGGGTTAAGGAGAAGGTTTTGCTAAAATAGAGACACAGAAAGTTTTTTTTCTGGCATGGATCAAAACTATGCAACAGAGTAGACGATTCTTTGACATCCTTTGATGTCAAGAAAATAATTAAAGGTCAAATTATCTCAGTGTTGTAGTTCATTTTCTCCTCATCTTGCTTTGTATTTTTGTTTGTTTGGTGTGTGTGTGTGTGTATTGTGCAGAAATGTCTCAAGCCCCTTTGAGACTTCAAGGAAAGCTGTGGACCCTGCCCCCAGATTATGTTGTTGTTGTTTAGTCACTAAGTCATGGTCTGACTCTTTTGCAGTTCCATGGTCTGTAGCCTGCCAGGCTCCTCTCTCCATGGGATTTCCCAAGCAAGAATACTGGAGTGGCGTGGGTTGCCATGTCCTTCTGCAGAGGATCTTCTCAACCCAGGGATTGAACCTGCATCTCCTGTATCACAGGCAGATTCTTTACCACCAAGCCCCTGTCCCCAAATTATATCCACCCCTAATTGGGCACACAGTGTCAAGGAATGTCAAGGAGGTCTGAAGCCCAAGCAAAAATCCAACGATGTCCATTTTCCCTTTATTATAATAGCATGAAAAAGGGAGAAACATACTCACTGCTGTAGGCTCTGATTTTAAAAAAATCACATGCCAATATTCTTTGGCCAGTTATTAACAGAACCATATGTTTTGAAAATTAAGACCTTCTGAGAAAAATTAAGGAACCAAGAAAGACACTGATATCTCTGACCATATGTTAAGCAGGTTGGACAAGCCAGCTTTCATATTGCATCCAAGTCCATCACCATTTATGTCTACATTGTTTGAGTGTCTACTTTTTTCTTTCTATTTTATTCACTGTTATATTTTTAAGCAACATGGAAAGAATTTCTGTGGCAGTGTGTATATCTGCTTGTTGGTATCATTTCATATCCGAGGAAATTAAATTAACTAGGTAACTAATAGAAAAGAATTGAATACAGTTTTTAAAAATCCCTCTATTTGAGCCAAAATTGAAACTCAGATCACAAAAAGGTGTATATCATAAACAGCAAAGAAAATAATACCAATCTGGGTGGATAAATGTCTTAATTGCCAAGAATCACATTGTAACAGTTCAGTTGGCATATTAAGAGGATTTCAAATTACTGTATCACCTACTGGGACTCATTTAATCATGCCCACATTTGCCCACCTGACCTGCTTAACAAAATTAAATGAAACAGAATAAAAATGCTCATTGTGATATGATATAACTTTACCCATTATTTTTCAGAAGTGCCTTTTCCATTGTCTTTTTTTTTTTTTTTTTCCATTTTCTTCCCCATGGTATTCAAAACCCGTATTGGAAGCCAAGAAAGCAGAGGGTGGGGAAGTCATTAGTTACCATGAAAGAGAAATAAGGTCTCTGCATGGGGTACACAAGTCTTTGGCACTCCAGTGGTGGTACTGAGTTAACGAATTGTAAAAACCTGCTTCTGTTCTGAAGACACACAATGGTAATACCCAGCAGGAGAAAAAAAAGGACTTTTTTTTTTTTTTAAAGAACATAATTCCTTTCTAGCATAAATTTCTCTTCAGGTACACTTGCATAAGCACTTGTTTTATATGAGTGGATCTTTTGATATACAATAGATGTGTTTCATGACAATTCAATACCCATGAGACATTTCTAACTTGATTCCTATTTTCCCAGAGAAGTTGACTAGATGTTGAGAAAACTTTTTATTTGTGACTTGCTAGTGTGCTAATCATTCCTTAAGATCAGAAACCATAATTAAATAAATATATCCTTAACAACTGCTGGCTTGAGAACATTCTCTAGGGTTATCACATATGAGGCAGCAAATCAATGCCTGAGATTCACGATATCATCCCTGATGACTTTTGATTTGGGCCTTTTTTGGGGGAAAGAGGCATGTTTTTGAACCATGGTTAGTTTTCTGTTCCTGTGGCATATTAAAACACTATGACTCAATTTCCCTAATCATTAGTTTGCTTATCGTTGAAAAATGGAATAAATGTAGTGCCTATGGCATAAAGTTGTAGTCAGGATTACATACATCAATGCTTGTGAAACACATAGAACTCACATAGGCACACAGGCAGCACCCAATGGAACTGGCAGTCATGATATAAGGGTACCAGGTTTTCTCTCTTGTTCGGCATATTCATGGGTTTCTCTTTATACCCCGCTTCATTTCTAGATGCTCTAAAGGGTGACATCCTATCTTTTTGGTGTGGTCCAATCTTGTATACTTAATTTAAAAGTGTGAAAGTGTTAGTCCCTCAGTCCTGTTCGACTCTGCAAAAACCCCATGGACTGTAGCCCACCAGGCTCCTCCATTCATGGAATTCTCCAGGCAAGAATACTGGAGTGGGTAGCCATTCCCTTCTCCAGGGAATTCTCCTGACCCAGGGAACATCTTAGGGAACCTGTAATTTGATGGGTGAGTCCTACCTCAAGTGCCCCCAAGTATCTCTCTGCTGTTCTGCTTCAAGACTTTTCCTAAAGCCATGAACAGTTATTACATACAAGAAAGATAAAACCCACAGTAAATCTCAACTATTAGAGACTAAGAATCTATAAATGGATCCTTCCCCTTTGGAAACTTAGCTTGCAACAATAACTCCCTGGAGGGATAAATCTTATCCAAAGTGGCTTCCATCATGCAAACCAGTAGCTTTTAGATAGGATTGAGCTACCAGAGTTTGGCCTGCACAGTGATGATATTTTAATTTGAATTGGTTGTCAATTTAAAGATCAAGGTGGTATCAACAAAAATGAATATTTTGAGCTTCTGAAATACTGGAAACCGTTATAAACTCACATCTCTATCTCTTTAGTGCTCACAGAGGCTAGAGCATAGTATCAGTGTTCTTCAGTCACAGATCACCACAGTCCCTGCTTCGGTCTCCATGGTCTCCTCACAGATGCCAGTTCTTGATCCTTGACTCTATTTTCTTGCTCGTCATCTGCTTCACTCAATTATACTACAGTCTGCCCCCCAGAAGATTTGAATTTCATTTTCAGGATTAGAAAGGACACAGATAACATGACTCCCCTTTTTTAAAGTCAAAATAAATCTAGGGTCCAACGGTACAGATTAAGTCAGCTAATTCCAGAGCTTGCCAGGGACTGTGGAGTTTGACCCAAACTCCCTTATATTACTGATATGGAAACTAGGAACAGAGAAGTTAATTTCTGCTTTAGCTAATGATACAGTATATCAGCACTGAAGTGGTCTAAATAACACTTTGAAGATGCTTCACTTTTTCCCTTGGAATAGAAAGGACGTAGGCTATGTCTTTATCCAGGATTTTGATTGTTTCAAAATTCACCTTTTTTTTTTTAAAGTTAAGACATTTATAAAATACAAATTGCAAAGTTGAGAACCTTACAAACAGCCATGAAATAAAACCATTATGTTTTGAAGCCATCTCAGTAGCTACTGTGAGCTTTACCTTCAAGATGATAAATCCATAAGAAGGTGAGAGAACACAGGAAGTGGAAAAAGAAAGTGTTAATAGAAAGAGGCTATAAAGAGGTTGGATGTATGATTCTAAGTATTACTTTTTTTGGTCATTATTAACCCTAGTAGTTTCTTTCATTCTCCACATTGGAAATTTCTTCCACGGTAAGATTCCGGCTTTATATAAAAAGATAATAGGTATTCTAACCTATTTTAGGACCTTTGTAAAGGTCACTCTGAGAGTGATCTGAGAGCTTTAACAGACATGCTCACTGGAGTCCTCATTAGCTACTGAAACAAAAACTCTTAAAATTCAAAGAATTCTGAGTTGCTGTTAGGATGGAGTAAAGGGACACTTTTTTCTTTCAAAGGCAGTTAAAAAAAAAAAATCCTCAAGTGATGACCTGCAGGGTGTATTAAGAATTTCCAGACTTGACAGGTGCTTGGTCTCTGAACTGGCTGTGCATGGACATGAATGGAGGGGAAGCTGGTGACATGCAGAGGTCATATAGCTCTTACTAAGTAAGTGCTGTTCTCCAAGAATGCCAGGCTTTCAAGGTATCATGGTAACTCAAATCTCTTATTTATGTATTTGTTTTCTATGAATTAACCCAAATGCTCCTCCCCCCATCCAAATAACACCCAAACAACACATACTGGTCCCTAGGTACTTTTAAACAGGTGCTTCATATTATATAATTTTTATTCTAATAATCATACGACTGGTTTCTTTGCTTCTACCAGTCACCCTTTGGTGACCCTATTCCCCACCCAGCAGGCACAGCAGCCTGCTAAAACAGAAGTCCACCTGTGTCACCCCTCTAATCTAACCCTCGAATAGTTTTTAGCTCACACAGAGCAAAGATCTAAGTTGTTACAATGCCCGATATGTCCTACGACAAGGATTCTCAAAACATGGCCCCTGGGCCAACAATATCAGCATCAGGAACTTGTTAGACACATATATTCTCAGAGCCTACCCCAGACCTACTGAAACACTGAGGGTCCAGGGGTGTGCCCAGCTATCTGTGTTTTAACAGGTCAGCCAAGATTCCCTGGTATTTAGATTCCATTACACTTGGGCCTGAATGCTCTCCCTTTCCTAACCTGACCACAGCCCTTCTGGCCACCTTGCAGCCACATGAACCTGCTATGTCCACTCCTACTTGTGAGTCTGTGTACTTGCTGGTCCCTCTTCCTCAGGGTAACTGTAAGGGTGCTCCCTCACCAGCTTCAGGTCTTTCCTCAGATGTCATCCCCACAGCTGAGGATTCCTTGCCCACTATATTAATTTCCTATGGCTACTATTATAAAGTACAAAACTATTGAGAAGGCTTGAAAAAAACAGATATTTATTTATTCTCCCAGGGTTCTGGAGGCTACAAGTCTAAGTTAAAGTGTCAGCAGGGCCACATTCCCTCTCAGACAGGTACAATCCCTCCTTGCCTTTTCTTAGTTCTGGTGATGGTCAGAAGTCCTTGGTGTTCCTTGGCTTATAATTGCAGTGCTCCAGTCTCTGCTTCTGTAGACACATGATGCTCTCCTTGTGTGTCTAAACGTTACCTTCTGATCAAAAGACAATAGTCATATTGGACTAAGAGTCCACTCCACTCAAGTATGACTTCCTCTTAACTCATTATATCTGCATAGATTCTGTTTATAAATAAGGTCACACTGAGGTCCTGGTGATTAGGACTTGAATTCCTCTTTGGAGGAATACAATTAAACCCTTAATACCCACCCTATTTAACACTGCAGTCCACTGTCAGCACTTCCTATCCCACTTCTTTTCTTTTTCTTTTTCCTTTTGCTGTTTATCACTTCCTCAAACTTCCTGTGTTTTACTTATCTATTTGGTTTACTGTCTGGCTCCCTTCTCTGAAATTTAAGTTCCATGATGACAAAATTCTTGTCCTTTCTGTTTTCATTCTCACAATATCCTCAGCTCTTACAACGTACCTGGCACACAGTACCACTCAGTAAATCTATTCTGAATGAATGAAAATGAAATAGCTTAAATAAGGCCATTTCACTGTTAAGAAGTCTGATTACCACAAAAACAATCTCTCTCTCTTTTTTTCACTCCCTGAAGGCTAGGCATGCAGAGGATAGTATGAAAGTACCCCCCCCATCCCCCACCAGAAATGCTAGTGAAAGTCGCCCAGTCGTTGTCTGACTCTGTGACCCCATGAAATTCTCTAGGCCAGAATACTGGAGTGGGTAGCCTTTCCCTTCTCCAGGGGATCTTCCCAACCCAGGGATTGAACCCAGATCTCCTGCATTGCAGGAATATTCTTTACTAGCTGAGCCACATGAGAAGCCCAAGAAATGCTAAATTCATTCTAAAACTAATGATAAACCCGTAGGTGGACTGGACTTTCTTTCAGGGCAAGAGACCCAAGGGAAGCGCTAGAACTGGGGATCTTATTGGGTTAATAAGCCAGGATCCAGGGAATGGGCTGCTATCAGCAATATAGTTGGTGAAAGCAGAACAGGGAGTAAAAGGTTCCTACACTGGTGTCTCTTGTGCCTGGATCTTGACATTGCTGTTCACTCACTCACTTACTCACTCATTCCTTCAGTCATTCAAGAGGTTCTTGGATACCCAAGTGCTACATTCTGGCTCCAAGCTTGGGATACAAGACTAGGTCTGTGAACTTATGGAACTTTCACTGTATCAGTTCAGTTGCTCAGTCATGTCTGACTCTTTGCAATCCCATGGACTGCAGCACACCAGGCTTCCCTGTCCATCACCAACTCCCAGAGCTTGCTCAAACTCATGTCCATTGAGTTGGTGATGCCATCCAACCATCTCATCCTCTGTTGTCCCCTTCTCCTTCTGCCTTCAATCCTTCCCAGCATCAGGATCTTTTCCAATGAGTCAGTTCTTCACATCAGCTGGCCAAAGTATTGGAGTTTCAGCTTCAGCATCAGTCCTTCCAATGAATATACAGGACTGATTTCCTTTAGGATTGACTGGTTTGATCTTCTTGCAGTCCAAGGGACTCTCAAGAGTCTTCTCTAACACCACAGTTCAGAAGCATCAGTGTGCAAAATGCACTGTATGCATCAAAAAATGCACTGTATGAAGGGATAAAATGTAAGTGAGTGCATGGTTGTACCACAGACACTTTTTTCATGGGACAAGACCTGCTTGAGGTGTCTTGTTATTCACCCCAAAGAAAATCAATTTCCTTTCATCTAGTAGGCACAAAATAATATAGGTGCTTTGTAGTCAGGTGGGAATTCACCAGAACAGAGCCTGGATTGGACTGTCAGAGGTAAAGCTGCTGTTGAGCAGGTCTTTTTTTTTAGAGTCAGTGCTTAAGCACACCCCTGCATAATGGAATTGAAAGAAAGAGCTGATTAGTGGGGTGGATTAGCAGGTGAGGCCATAAACTTATACCAAAGTTAACATGTCTTCTCTGCCATAAATGAGCCATATAACTTTGGAAAAAGTTGCCTAACCTACCTGAGGCTTCATTTTCTTATCTATAAAATGGCATTAATCTTTCTGTGTCATGAGATGGACACAGCTAAAGAATATAAGCATGTAGCCCAGCGGCTGGTCCATAGTGAGCACTCACTAATCCTATTCAAGGGAAGACACAAATCCAGATGTGGCAGATTTTGAATTTGGTAGCTCTTCACTTATCTTTAGTGATATCATGGGATAAGAGAGATGGAGCTATGAAAACAATATGAGCCAGAGATCTGAAATGTGAAACACCTGCCCATATCAAAAGGTGGACCATTGTGTCAAGAACAGCCAAGAAAATTACAACCTTCTCTTTTAGGAGAGTTTTTACTTTTGACTAGGTATGAATTTGGGGGTGACTAATATGAAGGGAGTTTCACAAAACACTACAGGAAAGTGACCCATAGTATAACACAAGGTTTCATCCTGATATTGCTAAAATTATGCAATATCTCACTTTAGCTGCTGTCTTACAAAAGACAGCAGTGATTTAAAACTGAACAGTAAACTGCACTCTCACCATCTATCTTGAGAGAGGTATAACATGGGCGTGGCTGTCATTCAGATTATTTGGGAAGGAAAACCATAATGTGTTTTACCAGCCTCGGATTGAGCACCCTGTACAGAGTTTGAACCAAACTGTTAAAAATGCCTCCTCAAGTTATTTCCAGGGCTTCCATTGTCAATAGAAATGCTTTGACAGTGAAGTTTAGTAAAAGCGTTAGTTGCTCAGCCATTTCCGACTCTTTGTGACCCCATGGGCTGTAGCCCGCCAGGCTCCTCTGTCCGTGGAATTCTCCAGGCAAGAATACTGGAGTGGGTAGCCATTTCCTTCTCCAGGGAATCTTCCCAACCCAGGGATTGAACCTGAGTCTCCTTCATCACAGACAGATTCTTTACTGTCTGAGCCACCAGTGAAATTTAAGTCACTGATAATTCAAATGACTTTATTAGACTGTGCTAACGAAAACATTGAAGGTAAGAAGCTCTCTTCCATCCTCTCCTGTCCTACTTTTTTCCCTCAAATTTTCCCCAACTGATCATTGAAGTATGGCTAGGATGTCGGGCTGAGGTAAAAGGGTCATTATTTAACAATCATGGTCTTTGCTAACCATTTGGTGCTTTCGGAAAACTATATCTGTAGCTACAATCCAGTTTAAAGTTGTGAGAATAGATATGTGTGCATACTCAGTTGCTCAGTCACATCCAACTCTTTGTAACCCCATGAACTGCCAAGCTCCTCTGTTCATGGAATTTTCCAGGTAAGAATACTAGAGTGGGTTGCCATCTCCTCCTCCAGGGGTTTTTCCTGACCTGGGGAGTGAACCTACGTCTCCTTCATCTCCTGCAATGGCCACCTGTGAGAATAATAGCATGTTTTTAAAAATTCTGAACCTAGACAAACAAAATGTCCTTTTTAGAGCAAGGATGTCATCAGTGTCTTAGAGAAGCAGAGAAAAAGAAAAACGCAAGTAGCCGCCATTCTCCTTTGCTGGAATCTCCAATGTGCTGTCAGGATATCAGTTTGCTGGCCCACTTCTGACTAAACATAAAGATCTTTTTTTAAAGGTAAGGTATTTGATATACATTTTTCTATTCTGGAAACATGAGCTGCGGCCTTTTTAGGTCAGATATATAGGTCTACATTATGGATGGCACCCAGTGCCTGCTTTTATAAACTGATTGCTGTTCTGTCCTTGCTTACCCTAGTGCAGAGAAGATGTTCAACCCAAACAGGCATCTTTATGCTAAATGACCTTCCCTCAGCCTTCTTCTCGTTATAACTTCACAACATGTCAGCAGCATTGGATTAAACTAGGTTTAGCATCTATTCAGTAATTCCTTGAGCAGTGGGTTTTCTTATTTAAAGCAATACAGGAGAACTCTGCTTTGTTGCCAATACTAGGGGGATGGTTTTATGTAGAGACATAATTTGACTTAGAATATTCCCACTTCTTGTAGCAGTGTGCTGTATTTTAATAGAGTTCCCATATATTATGCAAACGAAATGTTTTACAGACTTGTCACAGATGGCAGTTGGAAGTGACTATTGGACGATCACTCCATACCATCTTCTTCTGAAAAATGATGAGCTTGATTTGTCTCTCTGTGATCCCTAATTTGAGGAGCATAAGCCATAGAATTAACAAAAACTTCTGAAGAGTTATGCAGGGGTGGGAAAATACAGTTCTTTGAAGAGAGACTAGGAGAAAATATCTTCCTGTGTGGTTCCTGAAAGACAGAATTTTATACCTTTACTAATAAGTATTAATTTTTTTCTTTTTAGTAGATATTATGCATTGTGCTGGGAGGAAGGTGAATGGAAAGAAAGAAAAACATATCTGAAAGCTTTGGGGGCTATTTATTTCCTACAGAGTTAAGCACTGCTCATTAGCAAAACTGTAGGTCAAATGTTTCCATCCTACTCATCTCCTTTCAGTCCTTCCAGACCAATTTTGGAACATCCCCTACATGGCATATTTTCTGGAATCCGCTTTCTGCTTCAGGTGCCATTCACCTTTCCCTAGGCCAGCAACTCATAACCATCTAACCACTATTTCATAAAAAAAGAGCCTTTCCTCCATTTTCATTTATCATTCTTTTTTCTAAATCTGGTCACCATTAACATCTCTATGGAGTTTAACTTATTTATTGAATGAGCCACATTTTGTTTGGCTGAAAGAAATCCAGTGAAGCTTGTTCAGTAGAAATGAGGATTGTTGATAGAACACCGAGAAATTTCACAGAAACAGGGGATGGGAAACACTGTAATGCCAGGGCCTTTTGGAGATGGGAGGATCTGGGGGCCTCAAGAGCCACAGAAGCCACCAACTTCCTTCGAATGCTTTGGCGCCTTTCAATGTCCTTAATTTTTTGCCCTGCCACCAACCCATAAATGTTTTATAGTCCTAAATCCAGCTTCCTTGAAGTGGATTGGTTAGCCTGACCTCACCTTTCCCATTTATTTTCCTGGTCAGTGGTCAGCCTATAGTTGATTCTTCCTCAATTTGAGTATCCACCTCTGGTTCAATCAGATGATGTTGGACTGGGCTGTACTAAGGCGAGAGTATGGAGGAAGAGTCATATACACACATGGTGTATCAGAGGCTATGGTCAGAGACTGATAGTTTGAGAAATGGGTGCGAAGTGAAAATCAGTCATGTCTGACTCTCTGTGACCCCATGGACTGTATAGTCCGTGGAATTCTCCAGGACTGAATACTGAAGTGGGTAACCTTTCCCTTCTCTAGGGAATCTTCCCAGCCCAAGGATCGAACCCAGGTCTCTTACATTGCAGGCAGATTCTTTACCAAATGAGCTATCAGGGGAGCTAAAGGGGTGTGGCTATATCCAAATATGGTCCCACTTATCCTCAGACACCTTTATGGAAAGGGTGAGTTTTGGGAAGATGCTAAAAGGAGGCATGGTGGTTTTCACTTATACTGAGATTATGTTGCATAAGCATTTCTTATTTTGCTCAGAGTTTATTCCAGACAACAATTAGAAAATATTAACAGAAGACTTACATCTGCTGTGTGTGTACCAGTGCTCTGTGCACACAAGTGCAGTAGGGACAGGAGAGGAATACTACACACTTTTACTGCTGAAGAGGACCTTAGAGATGCTCCAGCCCAACCCACACATTTCACAGATGAGAAAAGCCATTCTTATAAAGGTACATGACTGGCTTAAGGGCACATAGCTATTAAGTGGCAGAAAAGAGACTCAGTTCTCTTAAGTCTCTTTCCAATGAGCTTTATAACCCAGCTCTATGATATTTTTCTCTAGAAAAAAACTCTTTATTAATTGAAACAGGATAAACCATACACTATGTTTGTCATCACATGGTTTGCTTATTACCTTTCAAACCCTAGCTCAAAGCTCCCCACTCGAAAGGGCCACCTGGACCCTGCCTAATGTTGGTCCCACTCTTTATCCCTAGGATTTCCATTATATCATTATTTTCATAGCTTTTTATTACTAGTCCTAGTCCAATCTTTAATTACCTCGTTCATTTTTCTCATTTTCTTCCTCTGTGAAAATAGGAGATTCCAGGAAGGTAAAGGTTGTTTCTCTCTGTCATGTTTGTATCCTCAGCTCCTGTGATCATGCTCAGCACATAGTAAGCACATATCCATAATTAGTCTGACCTTTGAAAGTTAATAAATATAAATGTTAAAATAATAAAATTTTGGAGGGAGCACACAGACTCTTCTCTGGTCATTCATACTTCTTAATTATTGAGATCATGCAAATTTTTATATCCCTATGGTATTAAGTTCTCTAAAGGATTCTACCTATTTTTCTATGTCATGTCACAATTGCAGGCTAAAACAAAACCAGGAACTTATAGCAAAAGGAACCAGCAACATCTGATTCAGATGTGGCTTTACCTGTGTGGGTGTGTTCTATGTAAACTGTGAGTGCGTTCATGACAGGAGTAACTTGGCTTAGAGATGCTGCACCCCAAATATCCTTTTTGTTTGTGAGTATTCCTGTGACTCTCTGACGGTAAGAACTGTTCATTCTTATTTCTGGCTCTTGGCAGCCTACAGATGCTTCCTGTTAGTGCTCCTGGCAGGTTCCTGGTGGGGCCTGTTGTTTACTGCCCTATCTATCAAGTCCTATTTATTTTTAAAATAAACTTTAAGTATACTGTAAACTCCTTTCACAAACAGATTTTTCCTCCTCTTTTACACTTGACAAGCCTCTAAAAGAAATAGCAACCCTGTCTCATAAATATCTGAATCTGAACCTTTTAGGAAAGAATTATACTTAAAGTACCTCAAGAACAGAGATGATCTCAGTCCAAAATCTCCCCTGCAACTACTAATTCTCTCTCTCTCAACCTCTCCCTCCCTGCTACTCTTTCTCTCTCTCTTTGAATCCCTTCTTTTTTTTGTATTATCTCATTCCTGTTTCCATACTGCTCTCTCCTCTCCTTAATCATCCCACCCCAGGTTAAACTCACTAGTTGAAACTGTCATTCATATCTTTCTTAAATACAGCTTATATAATGTAAATGTCCTTAGCAAAAAGATGAAAGGGTTTCCTTTTTTGCAAGCTCACCTAATCTAAACATTTTACATCTCTTTCTTGGTCCTTAAAAACCTACTATTCCTTTCATCAGTAAACTCTCCTATTTTCCAGCACAAAGGGAAAATATATTGACACAATACAACATAAAAGAACTTAGAATTTAGAGTCATACTGACTCTAGGTTCAATTCAAACATTGCTACTTTATTAACTCTAACTTTGAGAAAGTCTGCTAACTTCTCTTACTGCATTTCCTCATTGGAAAGGTGTTTACCCAGTATTTCTTTGGGTAAACATTCCTGGTATTTTCTAAATATTTCCAGCTCTTCCTCTGATCACATTTCACCAGCACCTTTCAATATAGGCATGGCTTTATGGCTTGTTTTTGCTAATGCAATCTGAGTAAAGGTGCTGTATTTCACTTGTGGATAGAAGTTTTTCTAGAGGCAGTGTGAGATTTGCTATGGTCCCTACCCTCAGTGAGACAAATATGAACACATGTGTTGAGAAGGAACCTCCATCATCTTGAGATCTTGGCTGTTAAGACTGAGCACACTCTGCTGCTGATCCACCATGGATGTGCAGCAAGAGATACCAGGTTCATTGTTACTGCAGCAAGACTTGTTCTGTCCTTACTGATATGTTTATTGTACAAGATTGAAGGATGAGTGAAAATATATGTATAGCATCCACATAATATGCAGTCAGTAAATGGTAGACGTCATCATCAGTAGGATAAGTATCATCTGTGACCATTGCTACTTTGGGTGTATTATTCTGTATTATATTTTTCCCCATTATATACTCTACATATATATTTACTTTTCTAGCCCTTCAATAAATTATGAGCTCTTTGAAAAGTACGAGATACTTCATATTTCCTCATTTAGCCACCGTCAGTTAGATTTGGTATACATTTCAACTAAATGCTACCATGGCAGAATAGAAGCATTTATAGATAATACAATAAAAATGAGTGTGTTTGTGTTCCCATAAACAGGAGGCAGACCCTAGTTTGCCAACCCCTGATTTAGACTCTCTTCTTATCCCCCGTCTCTTTCTCCTTTTCTATCTTTCAGTCTTAGTTTGTCTCTTTCCTTTATGGGTGTGGCTGTGCTGCTGATGCCACAGGTACAATTTTTCCTTGTAGCAAATAGAAATGGCCACCAGTAGCCCCAAGTCTATGCTATAAAGGAAGCAAATCTCTTTCTTCCTGATGTTCCTCTTGAATAACGTGCCACAACCTCTGCTGAGAGGACATGGGAATTCCTGATTGGTCAGGCCTGAGTCATGTGACTACCCCTGCCATCAGAGAATAGTTGAGACATGGTGATTGATAAACACTTCAGGACCACCTAGGGGTAGGAATGGGAGAAAAAGGAGTACTTGGTAGAAACAATAGGCTGCACTTTATAAGCCTCATTTCTCCTACACATGCAGAGAAGCAGGACAGAACCATTTCTAGCAATTCTTCACTGTGTAGTAGCCATGATACTTTAGAGCCAACCTCACTGGGCATTCCTCAAAGACCTCCTGTGGGATCTGGAAACAAAAGCACTGCCATAGACTTTGCATGGATTGTAGGTGAGAAGCAGGAAAGAGACAAACCAAGGAAGGCACTTAAACTTCTGTCTTAAGGACTTGGTTGAGCAGATGGACAGGGAAGCCTGATGTGCTGCAGTCCATGGGGTCACAAACAGTTGGATACGACTGAGTGACTGAACTGAACTGAGAAGAGGTGCCCTGTATTCAGATGGCTAAAAATCATTTCATAATCTGTGAAAGAGGAAACAGCAACATGGATAATTCCCAACTGGCTTCTAAGTATTTTTCTAATGATCTTAGAAAACTCACAAAACTTTACAAAAAGGTAATAAACAAAGCAATAAGATGGTATATGAGTCAGGACTTGCTGGAAGCTATCCAAATCCCTCTCTGTAATATGGGGAACACTTGCAAAGTCCTAATGTGAAATGCCAAACTAAGGGAAAAGACTTATTCTTGTTATTCCTAGGCACATGAGCTCTGCCTAAAGGTCATCACTGGCTACCATGGATATCTGTTGGACACTCAAAATCTGAGTCAGTTTGAGATACCAGTACTTCCTCTATTTTTACTTGGCTCAGAACATTTAATGAAATTATACAAATCCCTGAAATCTAATATTTTTATGTGATAAGATTGTGTAAGAGGAGGGGGTGGAAGAGAAGTTTGGAAAATGTGATGACAGATGGCAAGTGGGCTCAGGCACATAGCGTTCCTATATATAGGGGAGGGGACAATCTGGTTAATCAAGGGGTGGGGGGAGTATTTTTAAATTTAGATTCAAGTATTTTATATATTCAGAAACATCATTTACTGAAGCAGCCTAGCTGGATAGAACTTAAAATTTTTTTTTGGTTGGGGGTGGCTTGTGTGATATATATTTTCAACAGTTTTGCATATTCTTTCATGACGTCTGCATTTGAAAATCAAATGGTCTCCACAGGCTTTGAGTATGTCTTTTGAGAAAAGGCTGAGAATATCTATTTCTAGAGAGAGTTCCTTCCAAGGAAATTTAATGACATTTAAAAAATTAGGGTCCTCACAGCTAATTTAGCAACATTTGAAAATTAAAGTGAATGTTTACAATAAAGACTTTATTCTTTAGTAGAATGAACAATGCACTGGAAATGAGGACACTTGAAATCCAGGCCCAATTCTAGGTAACATAAGACCCAGTAGATTGCGTTGTCTTCCATGGGTCATTTTGGCTGTTTGAGTCTTAATCTTCTCATTTTTAATTTTTTGGCTGAACCTCACAGCATGTGGAACTTTCCCTACCGGGGACTGAACCCACGCTGCCTGCAGTGGAAGCACATACTCTTAACCACTGGTCCACAAGGGAAGTCCTCAAACTTCTCATTTTTAAAATGAAAGTTTGGGTTAAATAATCTTGGGGATATTTTTAGTTTTATATTTCCATTGTTGTAGGCTGTCTCTTATGTGTGCTCAGTCATGTCTAACTCTTTGTGGTCCTATGGACTGTAGTCCACCAGGCCCCTCTGTCTGTGAACTTTTCCAGGCAAGAATACTGGAGCGAGTTGCCATTTCCTACTCCAGGGCATCTTCCCCATCCAGGGATAGAACCCACATCTCTGACATCTCCTGCATTAGTGGGTGGATTCTTTACCACTAGCACCACCTGGGAAACCCAGGCTGTGTCTTAAAGCTCCATTAATTAGGATGCTTTTGGTTGCAAGTAGCAGAAAGCCACACTCAAACTGCCTTAAACTATTACAGGGCAAATCTAACACTGAGTGGACTTAAGAGTCTGGTGCAATGAAGGACATTTTTCCACACTTGTTTCCTCTGCTTTTCATGGTATCAGTCTCATGCTAAGATTAGCACTGCTTCATAATGATACTGAGTCTATGACCTGCTCCCTTTTTCAGGTCTGGAGAAGAGAAAAAAATTTACTTCCTAAAACTGTCTTGGATGAATGAAAAAAAGTATCTTTCCAAGAGATCTCTGTAAACCTGTCCTTGCGTAATTATTGGCACAGACTGACTTCTGTGCTCATCCCTGATTATGGCAGGGAATGGGGCTACGCTGAGCCACAGAAGAGACTCCTAGAACCAGCAGTTAGCTCAGCACAGGAGATTGTGACTAAATGATAGAAAGTCAAGGAGCGGGGGAATGTATGTAAGCGGAGCAATCATGGTGTGTACTAACCATCTCTTGGAACAGCTAAATTTCACATAATCGATGCACTTAAATATGAGGTAGGAAAAAAATCACAAAGTAATGAAATAGAGGTCTTTTATGGTAAATATCATATCAAGCACATAGTAAGCTTTCCATAAAGATGTACTAGAAACACTGGCCTAACCTTAAATCTGTTAAACAGGGAGAATGTGCCTCTTAGTTGGCAACTAATTAACAAAATATCACAGGTATTTATGGGGTTGCCATAGTGACCAAACACTGCAGTAAGTTTTTGTTCTACTGCAGTGTCTTTCAAACTTGGCTGCATGTTGGAACCACACAGAGAGCTTTGAAAATACTGTTGCCCCAGTCTCACTTTCACAGATCCTAATTTGGTTGATCTGGGGTAGGGTCCGAGGCATTTAGAGTTTTACAAACTCCCCAGGTTATTGTAACTCACAGTCAAGACAGAGGACCTCTGGCTTAGGGAATCCAAGTGTGGGTGTGCTCAAGTACTCTGTCCTACCCGCTTTAGTCATGTTCGATGACTCCCTTGAACTCCTTTTTATAATTCTCTCCTCCTCTACTCTAAACTAGCAACTGCTAGATCTCCTAGTTGGGACTCCCAGAGATACCACATGTTCTTCACTACAGTATGAACATGAAGGTGGAAACTAAGAGTGGGAAAGGCCTACTTTCAATATGGTGTGGTAGGAGAAAAGGACAAAAGGGTGGATGAGAAAAGACAAGAAGCAATTCAAAATGCTTTTCTGGCACTGGGCTGTGGTTGGAGATGCACATTTAGGCACTCTCAGACTCAGATTCCCACACAAACACCCATACACATACAGACACATCATCTGAAATTCTTCCCAGCCTCCTTCCTGCTCAGCCCACCGCCAACCACTTGCTTAGAATATTGCTGCAAATTCATAAGACACCTAAAACATGAGAATGAGAAATGGTTGTGTTTATTCATTCACTGACACATTAATTTATTCATCTAGTCTATAAATAATGATTGATTACCTACTATGTGCCAGGTACATTGTCAGAGGGTGAGTGAACAGTGATGAATAAAACAGGAGTTTAGAGCAGGTACAAAGGCCCTGAATCTAGAAAAATTTTGGAGTGTGTGAGCAATTTCTATCTTATATACCAGTTCTTGAGTTCTGTTCTCTGTACTTGGCTTATTGCATGAATGCTTCCTAAAGGAAAGAATACCGAAGTGTATTACTGAGAGAAGTTAAGAGTGACTAGAGCATAGTGAATGTGAGAGTAGGTATGGAGGAATGGAATGATATTTAGATTAAAAACATAGGCACACTTTGGTTGTGTTGGGTCTTGTGGTCTGTGGTTTTTAAACCACACTAAAGTCATCATGTGTTTTCAAATAGGGAATGATAAGGTCAGGGAAAATCTCTGTGAGACCAGAGGGATAAAAAAAGAGCCATCTGGGAAAAGAATAGATGAAGGAATGTTCCAGAAGGAGGGAATAAAGTGTGCAAAATCTTTGACTGAAGAAGGCATTATGTTTGAAGGACCGAAAGGCACTATGCTTTATCTGGGGATGTGGAGGTGAGAGATAGACTAGTGAAGTGAAAATAATTATCTAGTGATCACAAGATCACTATCACTATCTAGTCTATCTCTCACCTCCACGTCCCCAGATAAAGCATAGTGCCTTTCGGTCCTTCAAACATAATGCCTTCTTGAGTCAAAGCTTTTGCACAATTGATTCCCTCCATCTGGGACATTCTTCCATCTATTCTACAGCACTGAGCAGTAGATGCTGTAGCAAATGTGGCTACACTGAATCTTGTAGAGATGGAAGTGTGTCTTCTAGGACACAGCTATATGGAGGGGTGTCCGATCTAGACTTGGGAGGCCAACACAAAGTCCATGGAAAATGAAGCACTAGAACTAACCCTAAAAAGTGGTTTGATTTAGAGGAAAGAAGGGGAATAGGAGAGGTAAGTGGAGGTGAAAGAGGGGAGAAGGAATGTTTCAAATTTTAAAAACTGAGGTTTCAAAGACATGCGAAAGCATCTTAAAATGTAGAGCTAAATCCTAGTTAGATCCTAGATATCAAATTTAATTTTAAAAGTTTACAGAGACTTATAATATACCAGATATTCTAATATGCATCTTAACAATAATCCTTTGAATTAGGTATCAGTGTTTGGCAACTCAGGAAAAGTTACTGGAATAGGATTGGAGAGTTAGTGAGAGATGCTGCTGAAAGATGGACCCAAGCTGTCTGACTCCACAGTCCATTCTCTTAGCCCTTCTATTTTACTGCCTCTCTGACCAAGTTGAAAAGCAAAGAAATAAAAGGAGGGAAGGCCAAGGAGATATGGATTAAAAGATATACATATCTATTTTTCTAAATTTTTTGCATTTCTGAAAATTATTTCTTTCGCATAATTATAATTCAAACCAGATAAAAGAGAATAGCTAATCAGCAATATTAAAAATAAGACAAAGACCAGAAGAGGTATTTACTTGAAGGCAGATCAGATATAAACCAACAGTGTCAAATAAAGTTCACAAGATTTAAGCCCACACCAGTCAACAAGAATGTATGCTCTTCTGTTGCAGTTAACCATTGGTATCATATAGGATCCTGCAGAGAAAAGAAAAATATTTTCATTGTTAATTCTCTGTCTTGCATAGGAGGAAGTTTACTGCCATAAAAGTAAGAGGATTAACCACAATTTACAAGCAATAGAGGGACATGGAATGCTTAGAAAAAGAAAAGTATTTTAGGTTGATTATCTAGATTAAGTTCACCATTAGAGGAATTGTTATTGGCATTGGAAAATATGATATTTTCAGAGAAAAAAACAGATCATAAAATATATTATATAAATTATATATAAAACATATTGTATATTATTATATATAATATATATATACTTTTTTAAAGAAAACAACAAAATCAAGTAGGCATGTTTAGAAAGTGAAAGACATGTGCATATAAATGTGAATACTGATAACTTTCATATAACAGATTCTAGATGACTTTTAAAAAATTTCTATTTAGATCTCAAATTTACTATCTTTCTTCTTTTTTTTAAATCTATTTTACATATGGTAATGTAAGTTTCCATGTTACTCTTTCCATACATCTCACCCTCTCCTCCCCTCTCCCCATGTCCATAAGTCTAGTCTCTATGTCTGTTTCTCCATTGCTGCCCTGTAAATAAATTCTTTAGTATCATATATCTAGGTTCCATATATGTACGTTAGAATACAATATTTATCTTTCTCTTTCTGACTCACTTCACTCTGTATAATAGATCTAGGTTCATCCACCTCATCAGAACTGACCAAATGCATTCATTTTTATGGCTGAGTAATATTCCATTGTGGAACTTCCCTGGTGGCTCAGATGGTAAAGCATATATATGTACCACAACTTCTTTATCCATTCATTTGTTGCTGGACATCTAGGTTGCTTCCATGTTCTAGCTATTGTAAATAGTGCTACAATGAACAATGGGATACATGTGTCTTCTTCCATTTTGGTCTCCTCAGGGTATATGCCTAGGAGTGGGATTGCTGGGTCATATGGTGGTTTTATTCCTAGTTTTTCAAGGAATCGCCATACAGTTTTCCATAGTGTCTGTATCAATTTGTATTCCCACCAACAGTTCAAGAGTTTTCCCTTTTCTCCACACCCTCTCCAGTATTTATTATTTGTAGACTTTTTGGTGATGGCCATTCTGACTGGTGTGAGGTGATATCTCATTGTGGTTTTGATTTGCAACTCTTTAATAATAATGAGTGATGTTGAGCATCTTTTCATGTGTTTGTTAGGCATCTGTATGTCTTCTTTGGAGAAATGTCTGTTTAGGTCTTTTCCTCACTTTTTGATTGGGTTGCTTGTTTTTCTGGTATTGACTTGTATGAGCTCCTTGTATATTTTGGAAATTAATCCTTTGTCATTTGTTTCATTCACTATTATTTTCTACCATTCTGAGAGCTGTCTTTTCACCTTGCTTGTAGTTTCATTTGCTGTGCAAAATCTTTTATGTTTAATCAGGTCCCCCTTGTTTACTTCTGTTTTTATTTTCATTTCTCTAGGAGGTGGATCATAGAGGAACTTGCTTTGATTTGTGTCATTGAGTGTTCTGCCTATGTTTTCTTCTAAGAGTTTTATAGTTTCTGGTCTTACATTTAGGTCTTTAATCCATCTTGAATTTATCTTTATGTATGGTGTTAGGAAGTGTTCTAATTTCATTCTTTTACACGTTCAGTTCAGTTCAGTCACTCATTTGTGTCTGACTCTTTGTGACCCCATGGACTGCAGCATGCCAGGCCTCTGTGTCCATCACCAACTCCCTGAGTTTACCCAAACTCATGTCCATTGAGTCAGTGATGCCAACCAACCATCCTCATCCTCTGTTGTCCCCTTCTCCTCCTGCCCTCAATCTTTCCCAGCATCAGGGTCTTTTCAAATGAGTCAGCTCTTCACATCAGGTGGCCAAAGTTTCAGCTTCAGCATCAGTCCTTCCAATGAATATTCAGGACTAATTTCCTTTAGGATGGACTGGTTGGATCTCCTTGCAGTCCAAGGGACTCTCAAGAGTCTTCTCCAACACCACAGTTCAAAAGCATCAATTCTTCAGTGCTCAGCTTTCTTTATAGTCCAACTCTCACATCTATATATGACTACTGGAAAAACCATAACCTTGACTAGATAGACCTTTGTTGGCAAAGTAATGGCTCTGGTTTTTAATATGCTCTCTAGGTTGGTCATAACTTTCCTTCCAAGGAGTAAACATCTTTTAATTTCATAGCTGCAATCACTATCTGCAGTGATTTTGGAGCCCAGAAAAATAAAGTCAGCCACTGTTTCTCCATCTATTTGCCATGAAGTGATGGGACTGGATGCCATGATCTTAGTTTTCTGAATGTTGAGCTTATGCCAACTTTTTCACTCTCCTCTTTCACTTTCATCAAGAGGCTCTTTAGTTCTTCTTCACTTTCTGCCATAAGGGTGGCATTATCTGCGTATCTGAGGTTATTGATATTTCTCCTAGCACTCTTGATTCCAGCTTGTGCTTCATCCAGCCGAGCATTTCTCATGATGCACTCTGCATATAAATTAAATAAGCAGGGTGACAACATACAGCCTTGATGTAATCCTTTTTCTATTTGGAACCAGTCTGTTGTTCCATGTCCAGTTCTAACTGTTGCTTCCTGACTTGAATACAGATTTCTCAAGAGGCAGGTCAGGTGGTCTGGTATTCCCATCTCTTTCAGAATTTTCCACAGTTTATTGTGATCCACACAGTCAAAGTCTGTGGCATAGTTAAATACTTTTACATATAGCTGTCCAATTTTCCCAGCACTATTTATTGAAGAGGCTGTCTTTGCCCCATTTTATATTCTTGCCTCCTTTGTCAAAAATAAGGTACCCATAAGTGTGTGGATTTATTTCTAGGCTTTCTATCTTGTTCCACTGGTCTATATTTCTGTTTTTGTGCCAGTACCATACTGTCTTGATGACTGTAGCCTTGTAGTATAATCTGAAGTCAGGAAGGTTGATTCCTCCAGTTCCATTCTTCTTTCTCAAGACTGCTTTCACTATTTGGGGTCTTTTGAGTTTCCATATGAATTGTGAGATTTTTTTGTTCTAGTTCTGTGAAAAATGTCATTGGTAATTTGATAGGGATCTCACTGAATATGTAGATTGCATTTGGTAGTATAGCCATTTTCACAATAATGATTCTTCCTACCCAGGAACATGGAATATCTCTCCATCTGTTTATGTCATTGATTTCTTTCATTAGTGTCTTATAAGTTTCTGTATACAGTTCTTTTGTTTCCTTAGGTAAGTTTATTCCTAGATATTTAATTCTTTTTGTTGCACTAGTGAATGTGATTGATCCCTTAATTTCTCTTTCTGAATTTTCATTGTTTGTATAGAGAAATTAAAATGATTTCTGTGTATTGATTTTGTATCCTGCAACTTTGCTAAATTCACTGATTAGCTCTAGTAATTTTCTGATACTGTCTTTAAGGTTTTCTATGTACAGTATCATATCATCTGCAAACAATGAGAGTTTTACTTCTTTTCTGATCTGGGTTCCTTTTATTTCTTTTTCTTCTCTGATTGCTGTAGTGAGGGCTTCCAGAACTATGTTGAGTAATAGTAGCGAAAATGGACACCCTTGTCTTGTTTCTGATCTTAGGGGGAATGCCTTCAGTTTTTCACTGTTGAGACTAATGTTTGCTTTAGGCTTATCATATATGGCCTTTGCTATGTTGAGGTAGGTTCCTTCTATGCCCATTTCTTGAAGAGTTTTCATCATAAATGGGTGCTGAATTTGTCAAAGGCTTTTTTATGCATCTATTGAGATGACCATATGATTTTTATCTTTCAATTTGTTAATATGGTGTGTTACATTGATTGATTTGCATATATTGAAGAATCCTTGCTTCCCTGGAATAAACCCAACTAGATCATGGTGTATGAGCTTTTTGATGTTTTGTTGAGTTCTGTTTGCTAATATTTTGCTGAGGTTTTTTTGTGTCTTTGTTCATCAGTGATATTGGTCTGTAGTTTTCTTTTTTGTGTGTTGTCTTTGTCTGGTTTTGGTATCAGGGTGATGGTGGCCTCATAGAATGAGTTTGGAAGTGTGCCTTCCTCTGCAATTTTTTGAAAGAGTTTTAGAAGGACAGGCATGAGTGCTTCTCTAAATGTTTGATAGAATTCTCCTGTGAAGCCGTCTGGTCCTAGGCTTTTGCTTTTTGGGAGATTTTTGATCACAGCTTCAATTTCAGTGCTTGTTATTGGGCTGTTCATAATTTCTATTTTATTCTGGTTCAGTCTTGGAAGGTTTAACTTTTCTAAGAATGTGTCCATTTCTTCCAGGTTATTCATTTTAGTGCCATGTAGTTTTCCATAATAGTCTCTTATAATCCTTTGTATTTCTGCATTGTCTGTTGTAACCTCTCCTTTTTCATTTCTAGTTTTGTTGATTTGATTCTTCTCTCTTTTTTTCTTGATGAGTCTGGCTAAAGATTTGTCATTTTGTTTATCTTCTCAAAGAAGCAGCTTCTAGTTTTATTAATCTTTACTATTGTTTGCTTCATTTCTTTTTCATTTATTTCTGCTCAGATCTTTATGATTTCTTTCCTTCTACTAATTTTGATTTTTTTGTTTGTTTGTTTTTGGTTCCAGTTGTTTTAGGTGTAAAGTTAGGTTGTCCAGTCAATGTTTTTCTTGTTTCTTGAGGTAGGATTGTATTGCTATAAACTTCCCTTGTAGAATTCCTTTTACTGCATCTCATAGGTTTTCAGTTGTGTTTTCATTGTCATTTGTTTCTAGAAATTTTTTTATTTCCCTTTTTATTTCTTCAGTAATCTGGTGGTTATTTATAAATGTGTTGTTTAATCTCCATGTATTTGTGTTTCTTACAGTTTTTTCTTGTAATTGATATCTAATCTCATAGCGTTGTGGTCAGTGTAGATGCTTGATATGATTTCAATTTTCTTAAATTTACTGAGGTTTGATTTGTGACCCAAGATGTGGTCTATCCTGGAGAATGTTTCATGTGCACTTGACAATAAGGTGTATTCTCCTGCATTTGGATGGAATGTCCTGAAGATATCAATGAACTCCATCTCATTTGATCTATCATTTAAGACTTGTGTTTCCTTATTAATTTTCTCTTTTGATGATCTATCCATTGGTGTGAGTGGGGTGTTAAATTCTCTTACTATTATTGTGTTACTGTCAATTTCTCCTTTTATCTCTGTTAGTGTTTGTCTTATGTACTGAGTTGCTCCTATGTTGGCTGCATAGATATTTACAGTTGTTATGTCTTCCTCTTGGACTAATCCCTTGGTCATTATGTAGTGTCCTTCCTTATCTCCTGCAATATTCTTTAATTCTAAGGTCTATTTTGTCTGATATGAGAATTGCTACTCCAGCTTTCTTTTGCTTCCCTTTTGCATGAAATATATATTTCCATCCTCTCACTTTCAGTCTATATGTGTCTTTAGGTCTGAAGTGGGTTTCTTGTAGACAGCATATATATGGGTCTTATTTTTGTATCCATTCAGCCAGTCTGTGTCTTTTGGTTGGAGCATTTAATCCATTTACATTTAAAGTAATTACTGATATATATGTTCTTATTGACACTTTCTTAATTGTTTGGGGTTGATTTTGTAGATCTTTTTTCTTCTGTTGTATTTCTTGACTATGTAAGTCTGTTTACCATTTGTTGTAAAGCTGGTTTGGTGGCACTGAATTCTCTTAACTTTTGCTTGTCTGGAAAGCTCTTTATTTCTCCATCAATTTTGAATGAGATCCTTGCCAGGTATAGCAATCTTGGTTGTAATTTTTCCCTTTCAGTACTTTAAATATATCCTGCGATTCCTTTCTGGCCTGCAGAGTTTCTGCTGAAAGATCATCTGTTAAGCATATGGGGTTTCCCCTGTATGTTACTTGTTGCTTCTCCCTTGCTGTTTTCAATATACTTTCTTTGTGTTTAGTCTTTGTTAATTTCATTAGTATGTGTCTTGGCATGTTTCTCCTTGGATTTATCCTATATGGGATTCCTTGTGCCTCTTGGATTTGATTGTCTATTTCCTTTCCCGTGCTGGGGAAATTTTCAACTATAATCTCTTCAAAATCTTTCTCATACTCTTTCTTTTTCTCTTCTTTTTTTTGGGATCCCTATAATTCAAATGTTGGTGCATTTGATATTGTCCCA
This sequence comes from Dama dama, assembly GCF_033118175.1. Lineage (NCBI taxonomy): Eukaryota > Metazoa > Chordata > Mammalia > Artiodactyla > Cervidae > Dama > Dama dama. The sequence continues at coordinate 38,277,377 of NC_083704.1, read as the reverse complement.
GAGGTCTCTGAGACTATCCTCAGTTCTTTTCATTCTTTTTACTTTATTCTGCTCTTCAGAATTTACTTCCACCATTTTATCTTCCAGCTCACTGATTTGTTCTTCTGCTTCAGATATTCTGCTATTGATTCCTTCTAGAGTATTTTTAATTTCCATAATTGTGTCATTTGTCTCTACATGTTTATTCTTTAATTCTTCTAGGTCTTTGTTAATTGATTCTTGTATTTTCTCCATTTTGTTTTCAAGGTTTTTCATCATCTTTACTATCATTATTCTGAATTATTTTTCAGGTAGTTTGCTTATTTCCTCTTCATTTATTTGAACTTCTGTGTTTCTAGTTTTTCCCTTCACTTGTGTAGTATTTCTCTGCCTTTTCATTATTTGTTTTAAACTTATTGTGCTTGAGGTCTCCTTTTCCCAGGCTTCAAGGTTTAATTCTTTCTTCCTTTTGTTTTCTGCCTTCCTAAGGTTGGTCCAGTAGTTTGTGTAAACTTCTTATAGGGTGAGATTTGTGCTGAGTTTTTGTTTGTTTGTTTTTCCTCTGATGGGCAAGGCTGAATGAGATGGTAATCCTCTCTGCTGATGATTGGGTTTGTATTTTCATTTTGTTTGTTGTTTAGATGAGGCATCCTGCACAGGTGCTACTGGTGGTTGGGTGATGCTGAGTCTTGTATTCAAGTGGTTTCCTTTGTGTGAGTTCTCACTATTTGATACTCCTTAGGGTTGGTTCTCTGGTAGTCTAGGGTCTTGGAGTCAGTGCTCCCACTCCAAAGGCTCAGGACTTCATCTCTGGATCTGATTCCGCAGCTTCTCAACTTCCTTCTTCAGTTGTTCCAGGTCACTCATCCTTGCATTTCCTCATGGAAGAAACTACCAAATGAAAGTCCAGAAGCAATTCTGTTCAAGGTCTCAGCATCCCACTTCTCCTGCAATGTCACCTCTTCTTTTTCTCCTTGAGAAGCACCACTGCCTCCTCACTGACTCCAGAGGTGGAAGTTCGCTGGGAGAGGACCTACACTACTCCTACCCCATCTGCCCTCTTACTTACAGGCCAGGACTCTCTGATAGGCATGGAGGAGGGAAAGAGATTCAAAGAGGGAGGGGAAGTCTACTACCTTTCAAAAACAAAACCATACTACTTTTAAGTAGAAAAAATTATAAAAATGGAGAAGTACTTTAGTCCTAAAATATATATGAAAGTACCATCAGCTTTTGTCCACACTGTGGTTATTTTCAATATTCATCCTTTCTTCCAAACTATTGTCCTGATTTTCATTTAAGTGACTTCCCTGGTGGTTCAGACAGTAAAGCATCTGCCTACAATCTGGGAGACCAAGGTTCGATCCCTGGGTTGGGAAGATCCCCTGGAGGAGGAAATGGCAACTCATTCCAGTAGTCTTGCCTGGAAAATCCCATGGACGGAGGAGCCTGATAGGCTACAGTCCATGGGGTGGCAAAGAGTCAGACACGACTGAGCGACTTCACTTTCTCTTTCACTTCATTTAAGTATCAGACCTCCTGCATTCCATTCATCTCTTTTGGAGGAAATTAATTTCTCTCTTGACTTGGGTTTGGGACTAATGTTGTGGCCCTCAGTCCAACCATGTGATCTTTTCCCCCTGATCAAGGTAGCCGGCTCAGGGAGGGGCAAGTGATCCAGGGCAAGTGAGCCAAGACAACCTAAGGAGCTGTGAGAAGTGGTTTGCTAGGGGAAACTAATAAAGACTCTTCCTTGCTTATCTGAGGAGAGCTTCTTGAAACAACCCTTTTGTTCCCAATACATGGATGAATAAGACCATATCTCAGACAGCTTTTGGCAGCTATGTTTCACCCATGGTGGGATGCCTACTTTAGAATGAGACCTTGCACAGCAGAGAGAAAGTTGAAACTGAGCTACATCCTTGATAATTTAGTGTAGTTACTGAGTCAAACCCACCAGGAGGTGAGCCCCACCTGTGAAAAGAAAACTTACATCCTCTGTGTTATTTACTCCAGTTTGCATTGTTTCTGATTTCTTTTCCTATTACTTGTAACCAAGCTCATTTTACCTTCTTCAATGTTATCCTAATTCTGGAAGGTTACTGTGAGGTAATTCAGATTTTTCTGCTAGCTTACTAAAAATTATTTGACATCATTGCATTTATTTTCCTTAACCTAGCTAACATTTTTTAGAGCTGTGCTGTTCAGTACAATTTCCACTAACCATATGAAGCTATTTAAGTTTAAATTAATTAAAATGAAATAAAATGAAAAATTTCATTTCGTTTGCACTAGACACCTTTCAAGTACTTGATAGCCACATGTGGATAGTGGCTACCATCTAGGTCAGCACAGATACAGAACATTTCCAGTCTCAGAGAAAGTTTTACTGGATAGTGCTATGAAAGAGAGAGAGAGAAAGAAAGAAGAGAAGAGAGGATATAAGATGAGGAGACTTGTATTCTAATGTGACCCACACCAGTGAACTCACTATATTCCCTCAGGAAAGCCTCTTCCCTTTATTAGGTCTTTTTATTTCCTGTGCAACAGAGAGGCTGAACAAGGAGATTTGGGGGAGATTTCTTCTAGGTTCAGAGTAATGAAATTCAAAGTGTTTTTTTAGATTTTTAACATTTGTAGGTTTTTGTTATTCTTCAGGGGTCAGCTGTGAATTCTACCATCAGACCATATTTAGATACTAAGCACCAGGGATGAAAATTCAGGACAGCTATATTTTTTTCTTCTAGAACAAAAAAAGTATCCAAAATAGATTTAGTGGCAGGTAGGTAAGGGTTTAAACAACATATGGGCCACTTTCTGTTACTTAGTGTGAAAACAATAGACTCAAACAGAACAAGGCAGTCATCCTTAATATGTATTTCTACTTCATACATGTGTACTACTAAAAGGAACAAATAAAGACCTTGGAGGAGGGAACAAAATATACTTATTTCTGAAAAAACAGTTAATCGTATATGCCATCTTGATAGTGGCCACATATTTTGTTTTTGATTCATTCATTATTGTTTATTTACACATACAACCACTAAAATCTCTACTATATGCTCTATCCCACTCAAGGACCCAAGAGTGTAGTAGGAGCTGAGTGAGAATGTTTGTAAAAGATGAGCCTAGAGAAGTAGACAGGGGCCAACTCGTGCAGAGCCCTGTCAACCATAGCCATGAATTTGGACTTTATTTAAGCACAATGGGAAAATCATTGAAAGGTTTTCAGGTTTACTTGAGTTGCATGATCAACATACATCTCAAACCCATTCCCTCTGGTGGCAGAGTGGGAAAGAGATGTGTGGAATGTTCACATTTGAAGGCAAGTGGACTAGTTAAGGAAGTATTGTTATAATTCAAATGAAATATGGTGGTATTTGGGGTGTATATGTTTAAATGGACAGGGAGAGAGTGGAGAGATTTAAAACACAGAGTCTGTGAAGGGCCATTTCTTAGATCAGAGTGGGTATGGGAGATAGTGACTATGAATCTGGCTATGGATCTGAGCGTTTTATAAACCAAAGAAATCATGTTATTGTTTTTATTATCATCAAAGCAGTTATTTTCACAACCTTTATGTGCTCATAATATATATTCATATTCTCATAATAAAGAGACCACTTGTTCTTTAAAAGTTCAGTTTATTTATCACTTTCATTAGTGCAATGGAAGTGAAGCTGTTTGTGGTTTCAACTTTCTTTCTGTTCTAAAAAGAGAATAAGGAGATGAGATGTGGAAGAACAAAAGAAATTACCTTATTCTTTCTTTTCCTGCTGCCTGGAAGACTGACAAGATAAGCAGTGAGGAATTATAATTGATAAAGTAATTGAAGAGATAGGTTGCTGGAGGTGAAAAATGAGACTCCTACACAAAGGTTATCTTCTAGACTAAGAGAAATCTTGCCTTCCATTTCCCTTTTCTAACAGTTACTGAAAATTCTGGCTTGGGTATCCACATCCAAATCACCAAACTGAAAGTCGCCAGTTTTACAGCAAATGATTCAGCCTCTGCTCATTAAGTCTTATTTCTGGAGCAGTTTTTAGCTTTTTTGGTGTGTGTGCTTTTGCTTGATTTTTTACCTTATGGATGTTGTACATTTTTATGAAATAAGTTGTCTCTTCTTCGCTTCTACTGCTAGGAAGCTTTGAGTCAAATTAGTACTTCCTCTGTCACTTGATGATTTGAAGTTCACTTTCAAAGTTCTCATTAGGCTTATCTTACTCAGCTTATGTGGCTTTTATCTTTATTTTGTAATTTTTTTTTTTTTATTTCTTGGAAATATCGCTTGCCTAGAATTTGGTTGCTTAGAGCTTTGGTTCTGAAAATCAAATATGAGTTTATATCAAAGTTTTTCAACCTTATGAGAGGTGTGACATTAGTTCAATCACTTAACTTCTCTGAAATTTGTGTTTTCACTAATAAAATAGAGATGACTGTAATACAGACCTATTAGCATATTTGTGAGTATTAAATGAGCTCCTGCATGTGAACGCTTAGCCAGGGGCTTGGCACATAAAAAGATTCCTCTCTCTAGACAAAGGGTATTAATACAATAGCATCATCATCATCATCATTATTAATACATGTTCATCAATCATCATAGATATTATATATTATATAGCTCATCTTCTCTTGTACTTCATTTGCTTTCTCTTCATTTTTCCCTCATCTTAGCTTAAATATATTTTGAAACAATACAAGGTACAGAATAAACAAATAAGACAAGCATATACACTTTATTTAGGCCCCAAAGTAAGACTTACAAGCTAGGGATGTTGTTGTGTATCTGATATGGGGCACATAGGCACATATTAGGACACCAGGGGAGACAGGAAAATTTCAAGTGAGTTCCAGACAAAGCATGATGTAACACAAATGATTTATGTAACTGTGTTATGGGAGAAAGATAGGGTACCATTATTACTTAGCCAAGGGAAGAGGTATATTGTCTTTTCATAATCAGGGACTGAAAACAGACATTGTCAGCCAATTGATGGATAGCCCCAGTGACTACAGAAAAGAGAAACTGAGTTTCAGTCATATAGAAAGCATCTAGATTAGAGATAATGACAATGATCCTCTCATCCATACCTTCATTACCATTAGCCAATTGAAATGGAACAAGAAAAAAAATAATAGCATTGTGAAATCACAACCAAAATTGTTATTTCAGGAAATACTTAGAACTCCTTTAAATGGCATACATCTAAACCACTTTCATTTGCATTGGACTGAAACTTGGCATCTTTCTCAGTCCAGATGTAATTTATTTAAATTCCTTTAGTTGTTTTTTAATTTAGAAATATGCGTAGACATAAAATCTTGCATGTCTCAAATGTGTTTTTCCTGCACATTTGTGAATTCAAATTAGCCAAATTATTAAGTGGATTGTTCCTAAACTAAAGCGAAGATGGCTTTTATTTCTAATGACAAGAAATGAAAAGTGTGGTAATCAGGGAACTGAGGGATTTTCTGGTGGTACTTCGGGCCTGGATCCAGGATTTTGCCCCTTCAATGCGTTTCCCAATTAACTCAATAACACAAAGTATATATGAATTTTTTGTATTTTAAAACTGTTTTTAATCATTTGAAGAGACAAAGAGTGAAGTCACACTCCACAGGATGCAGTTTTCCACCAGGAAATTCCCTTTGGACATTTCTGTTGCCCCCAGTGCTTCTCTTCCTGAGCCTCCAGAGAAACTCTGCATCTCTCTCTCTCTCTCTGTTTTTCTGCCCACCCCCACCATTTTTCTCCTCTCCAGGTTTCTGCCCTACTGGCTCCCCTATCCTCCATTCCTCCGTCCCCAGGCCTTTCATTATGCAGGGCAATATGCTGAACATTCTTGGCTATGTAAGCATTCTGAGTTTTATCTTTTACCCCCAATTATTTTCATTGGGTCTTCTGAATAGGTTTTTCCATGGGGAGAAGTTATAATGAATATGATTTTCTCTCTTTTTTGCATAAACAGATGTACATATGCATAGATACTGTATTTGAAGTTCTATCTTTAGGAGTTTGGCCCCACTGAGTAGGTATCTTGAAGCCCTGTAACTGGAAGGGCTGTAACAGTGATGCAGTAGCCCTTTGCCTTTTGCAATATCATGCTTGTATAACTGAACCAGCCTGGCCATGGGCATGTGAATGTTCAGTTTCTAACTCCTGGTTTATGAGAATCTGAAGGGATACTGGCTACAATAATCAATGCTTTGGATTTACACTGCTCTGATAAAAAATCTCCAGTGGGATTCTGTACCATGGAGCTCTGTGAAGACATGAACTGGGCCTGATGTATATATTCTGCTATAGCTTAGGGAAGTAAATGGAACATAATTCAAGTAATACATGATTGATATAGGTTAAAGTCTTCATCAGTCAGGACAGACTAGGTTATATTGCAGTAACAAATGGCCCCCAAATCTCAATTGCTTAAAGAACAGAATATTTCTTATTTACTATCTACATCTGTTGTGAGTGGCAAGGTGAAGGTGAGGGCCTCTGCTCTTTGCAGTCTCTCAAGGATCCAGGAAGATAGTCCCTGTTCCAGAGGCAAAGAGCAATCTGAAAAGTGTTGCTTCAACAGTCCTTCAGCCTCAAAGAGATACCATCAGTTTGGTTGTCACCTCATTGGCCAAAATATTATGGCCCACCCAACAAGAAAGTGATCAGGTGATGAAGTCCCATGATGGCCAAAGGTGGAAAGGCTCAACTTCTTTGAAATGTGTGAGAGTAACTTTGCTTTGTGTTGGGAGAATGGACTAACATGCCTTAAGTGTCATTATCTGTTGATGCTTATATTATTAGGGAAAATGATCATTGGCAACAATACAATGGACAGGGTATTTAGAAAAGAAAATGGAGCTAATCTGACATTCTTGTTCCATCATATGCAAATATAGAAGCCACTTAAGACTGAAAGGGAAAGTCTTTATTCCAGTCTTTTTAAAAAATTCTAACAATTCCTATCTGAGTGCCTTGAACATAATCCATTAGTATGTATTTCAAGTTTATTAAATTGAATCATAGATAAGAAATGATGTTGAACCTTAGTTTAATCCCTAGAAATGAAAAAAATAATGTATAGTTTTCAAAATGGTAGCCTTTATTAGCAAATGTGAAAAGTAAAAGTTGCTGAGTCATGTCCAACTCTTTGTGACTCCCTTGGAATTCTCCAGGCCAGAATACTGGAGTGGGTAGTCTTTCCTTTCTCCAGGGGATGGTCCCAACCTAGGAATTGAACCTGGGTCTCCCACATTGCAGGAAGATTCTTTACCAGTTGAGCCACAAGGGAAGCCCTTTCCTTCTAGTTTTAATGCATTATCATAGCAAGGGCTTCCCAGGTGGCACTAGTGGTGAAGAACACGCCTGCCAATGCAGGAGACATAAGAGATGTTTGTTTGATCCCTGGGTTGGGAAGAGTCCCTGGAAGAGGGTGTGGGAACCCATTCTAGCATTCTTGCCTAGAGAATCCCAAGAACAGAGGAGCCTGACGGGCCGCAGTCCATAAGGTTGCAAAGAGTCAGACACGCAACACATTAGCATAGCAAAAACAAAACAAAAAACCATGAGATAAAGACTGCCTTTCATATTTCTATGCTTCAAATGCCTGGAATATACTCAGCATGTAAGTCTTGAATGAATATATAATAATTTTTGAAGACTGTATTGTAAAGAAATAAGAAAAGAAATAAGAAAATATAATGGCTAATTTTGTAGGGTAGGTTTTTTTGTTTTTTTCTATGAAGTATTTAATCCTAGTGTTCAGAAGATGGGCTCTTGACTCAGATCATTGGGGTTGCTTTATCACTTAGCAGCTATAATACCTTGAGTAATCTCCCTATTCACCCTCTGGTTCCCCATTCATGAAATGAAGACAATAATAATGATACTTATCTTATGGGGTTGGTAAAAAGGATTAAGTTACACCTTATAAGCAACGAACTTTGGAGTAGCATCAACACATGGTGAGGGTTTAAATACACCTTTACCTACTGCTACTGTGGGATTCCCTGGTGATTCAGCAATAAAGAATCTGCCTGCCAAGGCAGGAGATGTGGGTCTGATCCCTGAGTCAGGAAGATCCTCCAGAGAAGAAAATGTCAACCCATTCTTATATTCTTACCTGGAAAACTTCATGGACAGAGGAACTTGGTGAGCTGCAATTCATGGAGTCGCAAAAGAGTCAGACATGACTTAGCGACAAAACAACTGCTACTGTAGTTTTAATCACTTTTGTCTTGAGATTGAATGGTGTGAGCTTACTATACATATTCACCAACTCAACAATAATGAACCATAGAAATGAAATACACAATCGCACCTAGAACTTTGGCACTCGACTTATTTTCACTCTAAGATTTGTATTTACTTTTACCTTGAAATTTGTTTAATGATGAGCTTTAATAAACAGTTGTTAGGGTCCAAAGAGCTATTCTGTGCAGGACCAGGGATGAAGACTGATGTGTTTGAAGGGTCTCTCAGTGTCTCACTCTGTAAATGGAGAGAGAGGAGGATGGCTTCTGAAGATGCACTGCAACATCAAACTTTGTTTACAATGACTGTGAAAGCCCAGAGTACTCTGAGGCATTTGAAGGGGTTGTTGAAGCCGGAATATTATAAGAATTACCTTAATTTTGAAAATAAAAAAAAAAGAAAGAAAGACTATACAGTGTGATGCATGACAATGGCAATCACATCAATGTTATTTTCCCCCTTGCCCCCAAGCATCTAACACATAGTAGGTGCTTTATAAGTGGATAACTGATTGACTTATTCGAGTGAATCATTGTCAATGCAATCTGTAAGTGACAACTAGGTCACTTCATATGCATCACTTATGTGTAGGTACCATCATATTTGTATTTCCAAAGAAGAAAGTGTCTAAACCCTAGCACTGGAAACAAAATGTTGAACTTCTGAGTGTTTTCTCTTCCCACCCCAGCATATTATTTGAAGGAAATTTTTATAAAATGTCTTGAGCATATTTCTTTGTCAAAACCCACTCTTAGATGCTGAAAATAATATATTTCTCTGTATTAAACATGTTTAAAAAAAACTCAGAAGGTTTGTTTTAGGCTTACTCCTATAAACATCTATACTGTAATCTAGCTAGATCATGTTCCCACATTTAGCTGCTGAAATAATTGACAGACTTAAATTTGTATAAACTCAACAATATTTCGGGTTAACTTACTGGTTAAAAGAACCTTAAGAGGTAAGAAATGGCTTACATTTTTCACTTTCCCATTTGCTGTTAGAAAGCTAACACCCATTAACACTATCAGTATTTTGCAGAATGCTTTTTTCTTTTGTTTCTCCTTCCCTCTTTCTTCTTTTGGTAAATGAACAGTATCAGTAAAATCTCTAATAGAAAGTACTGGGCAATACAGTGTTAAAGTGCTGCTTGAGTTGTTCAATAGTTAGTGGGCAGGTATTACAATTCACTGTAGCTGTAATAGAGGGTAATGTCACTTTAAGACATGTGATACTTTACAGAGGAGGGATGTATTGAAAGAGACTATTGCTACTTACAGCGCCGTATAGCAGCCCTGCTCCTACATTTTGCTGCCTTACTCTGCCCTGAATGCTCTGGAGTGGGGATGGTCCGTCATTAACTATAAACTGATTCTCATCAGGAAACTGCACATTATCTCACCATCATTTCAAAGGTCTCGTCTGGCAGAGGTGACGCCAGGAGATGATTTAAAGGTGAAAATGACAAGGTTTCCAGCCCTCAAACCTTGGTTCCTTTTCTGACAATACAGTCTGAATGAACCCAATGTCTTCTTTACTGTGGAAGTAGCATCGGAAGAAAAAAAACATATTTTTTTTTAATCCTGATGAAGATTATTGGGAAGCTCTTTTAAAAAAAATCTCCAATTGTGGCACAGATGGATTTTAAAAAGTGTTAGCGCTTTCCAATGAACACTAATAGAGTACTCTGCTCTTGGCTGGATTTTTCAGGTAAGAAGCCTCTTTAAGGGTTTAAGATTCAGAAAGCAGATTTGAAATCTATTTAGTCAGGTCTAGAGACCTATGTAAGGCTGAATGCATTATTTTGGGGGGAAACACCTATTAACATAGAGATCACCTCTTGCTAAGAGAGTGAGCAAAGAGAGCTATTTGCAGGAGCCTTGGAAGTAATGTTGAGAATTAAAGAAAGTTAAATGAAAAAAAAAAAAAAAGAAGGAAAATATTGCAAACATCAAACCACAGGAGTCTTGAGTGCTAAGGTCTATATGGGTGAAGAAGAGAAAGCAGTCATTGAAAAACTGTTAAGTTTTTATCCTGGTAGGGTTTTTTCAAGTTTAGATGAATTCCTAGTACATTTTAACTGAAATTCACAAACAGTCATTGCATGCCACCATCCGCTCTATTTTATCTTTCTATAATTTGCAGGCACCCAGATGCATTCATTTCAGAATTCATAGGAGGGGTGTTGCTCTTATCTGAAGAGAATGCATCTATGGTACACTGATAGTTCTGAAGACAATGAGGCTAAATCTGTTGTACACAAAAGTAAACAGTTGGCTGTGAAACTAATTATAAAGTGAATGGTTCATGAGAATCACAGACCAGGGCATGAAAGGCATCATGCTGTTGAACATAATGTTTTCCTACTTTGCACTTAATTACGGTTGTCATCATTTGTCTATTATAATTTTAAAACCCTTCTTAAAGATTAAGTCTCTCTCTCCTAAAACCCACAAATTATCTTGTATTATGTCTGTATATATATACACACACACACAGGTATAATGTATATATTTTGCTTGCTGAACATCACAGCTTTTGAAAGAGTGCCAATTTCCACGAATAAAGAAGTCACACTGGGAGGTCACTAGGAGGTTTTAAATATAGAGTTTAAATACTTGAAGTAAATGATTTGACTGTGGAAAGATGAAAAAAAGAAAGAAACAATATTGGGTCCAAAGCTCTAAGAGAAAAGCATATACTTAACTGGATTCTTATATAGAAAATGCTTCCGTATCACTGTCTGAGTAAGGACGAAGCTTCAAGTTTGATTAATTTGGCAAATATGAAATGCAGCATAAGGTGTTGTTTGAGAAATTGGACAATATGTAGCGCAGTTGAGCTTTTGTACCTCCTAAGATTCTCATAGGTGCTGAGAAGACTGTCAAAGTTTCAGTGCCTGAGAAAAGGTGGATGTTCGTCCATAAATACAGACACCACCTGTATATGCATATTCATCAACACTCAACAAATGCCACAATAAGATCTTAGGAGGCAAAGCAATATTGTAAATTATGATTTGCTTTAGGAGAGATGCATAGATCTTAGATCTTATATCTGAAACTCATTTTGGCTGAAGACAATTCCTTCTGATTTTAAGTCCAGCCAAAAACACCAGTTCTTTCAAGAGATTACAACATGCCTCTGAGAAATGATTTCTTAGTTTAGAAGACAGCACTGGAATTAAAAATTCATGACTGTAGAATTGAAAAAAAAAAAAAAAAAAGAATCCACTCTTTCCTTCCAGGCTTATGTCAGACTTGCAATGAAGTTAGAATGAACAGGAGCATGCAGCCTTTCAATGCCTGGAATAACTATAGCTTAAAGATAATTGTGTAAAACAGGATGTTTAGTCAGGGTATATGGTTTCAAACTGCCTAACAGATAGTCAAAAACTTTATTTCTGTATTTCAGCTATCCTAAGAGTTTGGTTTCACAGAATTTCAAAAATGGATTCATGATCTCGTGGAGAGTGATTTCTCTCAATCCCACTTCATGCCATGACCTCTGTCGGGTCATTAATTCTAGCCAGCAAAGTAGCAAAGGGACATGACGTCTGAGACCCCCCTTCTCTCATCAGTGGGACTGACAGCTGGGGGCTTAAAGCCGGGGGTAATTCTTCCTTTCTAACGTTCTCTTTAGAGAATGGCAATGGTCTCTGCGATGTCCTGGGTCCTGTATTTGTGGATAAGTGCTTGCGCGGTGCTGCTCTGCCATGGATCCCTTCAGCACACTTTCCAGCAGCATCACCTGCACCGACCAGGTAAGTTGGAGGCTGGCTCCACAGTAGCCTCCAGTCTCCAGCCTCACTGGGATCCTCTAACAGATGGTTGAAGGCAAGTGACAGAAAGTGCTACAGTGTGGGCAGCTTGCCTCGGAATTCCAAGACTTACTGTTGGCTGGATGCTATGGAGAGAGTGGGGGATACTAAAATGCCATGGATGTATTTCCAATAACTGTTTGGAAAACGTGATTCTGTCTAGGAGTCCCACCATCCCTTGGTGCAAAAAGTAGTCTCTTGTTTGTGGACACCTTGGCCAATAGTGAAATGTTCTGCAAAAGGTGGGATAACTTTCAAGACTTGAAAATTTTTTAAAGAGGCAAAATACGATATTTGCAATCTAGAAAGTGTGTCCATGATCCTGGGCTGCATTTGTCTGTAGCATAGATAGAATAATTTTGATGTGTATGTGGCTAAGGATTTTGTGCGCATGTTAGTGTCAAAATTAACTTTGGAAGTAGTTTGTCAATGAAAAAGAAATTAAACAGCAACTTACTATTTCTTGTCTGGTTTGTCTCCTCTCTTGTCTCCCCTCCTTCTTTTCTGTTCTTCCGGTACGCTTGGTGCTTTTTTTTTTTTTTTTCCTATCTCTCTTGGCAGAATCGGGGACAAGTTCTCTCTAGCGTGATTCCCCCCACCCCCATATCGAATTTTAAGTTCCAGATGCATTTTACTTTCTTCGTTTTTCTTTTCAGAATATATTTCTCACCCTTCCATGGTCTCACTCTTCAATCTGTGTTTTTCTCTCCTTCTTTGCCGCTCCAGCTTTCTCATTACTGTTCCCTCAGCTCGACTGTCCTCACCCATCCTGGTTCTCGGAAAGGTTGCCTTCCATTTTCTGCTTAGCTTCAGCCCTTGAACTTATTCCTCCACCTTCAGCGAACCCCTTCCCCTCCCGCTCCCACCCGATAGCCAGGTCCGGGCTCTGGGGACCAGTTGCGCGCTCAAGCTCCGGATCCTTAGTTCTCTAGCGCTGCCCGCTCTCCACACACACTCCTTCCCTTCCAAATCCCTCTCTGGCTTTTTCCCATCCGCCCGGCTTCCTGCAGCTGCGTGGTCCAGCGTCTATGTCTTTGCCTTTCTCTGCCTCTGCAGCCGGCTTGGGCACCCATCCTGGGCTCTTCGCCACTCACTTCCAGCAACGCCTCCCAGGGCGCTGCTTGCTGCTTTCCGGGGCTCTGCTTCCTGGCTGGGGGCGGGATCGAAAGAGCGCTGTTGCCGCCCAGGTTCTCCCGTGCCGGCTGCGGGGCGAGCGCGCCAGCCTGCTGAATGCTGCAACTTGGGCCGCCCGAGAGGAGGGGTTTGGCGGGGCCTTAGCTTGGGGCAGAGGCCTCGGGTTGCCTCTGGACTCCAGTTGCCCTTTCTCCACTCCCTGGGTCCGGGAGGGACGGCGAGGGGGCGTTGGTGCCCCTGCAGGTGGGTATGGAAACGGCTTTGCGGATGCTGCGCGCTGGTATTTCTGCTCCGCGTGTGTTGTGAGACTGGATCTACCACTGCCAGAGTCCGAGACATCAGTGCGGAGCTGGAGGAAAAACAAACGTGGGTCTTGGAATCCCCAGGTTACCTCCAATCAGTAGATGACCAATCTGTTCTGGCAAAAAAACGTCTTTGAGTTGTTACACAGTCATACAAATAACATGAGAAATTTCTAGTCATGATAATACTTAACGATAAGCATGCATAACAGAAACAGCACATGTGAGTGTTTTAGACAGAATCTGGAGGTTAATCCACGTTGCTTGGCTTAATTCTTATTCAGGTAGGTGTGATTTCCCACCGTGTTGCTCAGGAGACTGAAGTTCTGAGGGTCTGGGTGACTTAAGTTCACACAACTAATATCTGTCATTGGAGACTTCGGTCTGATTCCATCTCCAGAGCCTGTTTCCCAAAGAGGAAATAATGCCTCAAAGAGCAGAGAACGATCTTACCATGTAACCTTTTTGAAGCTTTGTGAGAACCTTCATATAATTCAAGAAAGCTTTCCAGTGATGTCAGTACAGGGACTCATTTGAGGTGCATTCTGAAAGGTGTCTATGGCAGAACTGGTGAGGGGTGAAGTGTGGGGATGACAGAACTCAGGCCAGACCATCGGTACATGTGCATGTGCATGTGAGTGTGCATGTGAGTGTGCACGCTCGCGTGCATGTAAGTGCTCACAGGTGCTCTCAGTCATGTCTGAGTCTTTGCATCTGTCACTTAACATTAATGACATGACCCTGGGCAAGTCACATTTCTTCTCTGGGCCCAATTTCTCATTTAGGGATATTGTGGGGGTGTAAATAAAATAATCTTCAGAAAAGTACTTTATAAACTATAAAACTCTTGAGAAATATCAGGAATTACTGACATCCTGGGGCTTCCCTGGTGGCTCAGATGGTAAAGAATCCACCTGTAATGCAGGAGACCAGGGTTGGACTCATGAGTTGGGAAGATACCCTGGAGAAGAGAATGGGTACCCACTCCAGTATTCTTGCCTAGAGAATTTCACGGGCAGAGCGCCTGGCGGGTTGCAGTCAGTGAGGTCACAAAGAGTCAGATAGGACTGAGCAACTAACACACTTTCACCACTTAATAGACTACAAACGTGCACGTCATAGATGTTGAATTAGTGATGTCTTGCTGTTCACACAGCTAATTATCCTTACTGATAACAATATTGTTTTTACTCCTGCTGTTAATTTAACAATATGATACCTGGCTAGAATATACCACCAAATGCCACCTGTCTTATTTTGTGCCCTATGCATACAGTCAAGAAATATGGCACGGTTTGCAATGAGTTTTCACATAGACTGTCTCTCAATTAATTGATTAATATATTAGATTTTTTTTTTTTTTTTTGGTGAAGGGTTGTGGCTATGTAACAAGTAAACATGTCTTTGTGGGGCTTGTTATCAAAATACAGTAATTTTAAAATGGGAAACACATCATAGGTTCTCTCTGCAATTAAACTCAGTATTTATTTTCATTGTTTACTCTTAGTAATTGCTTATTATCGTCAGTTCATGGTTCATCTGTACTTCTAATACTCCAAGAAACTGCAGCACTGAAACCAATTTCACCCCAAGTACTTATACATTTGAGACCTATTTCAGATTCATTGATGAAATGAAGAAACTATAAATACTCCCTTCTAGATGCAGAAAGATGAAAATAATATTAAACTAAAGTCCAATGTTTCTATGTATTAGGTTTATTCAACTTCCTTGGGTTTTCAACAATAGCTGCAAAGATTAAAGTCATAGATCTTGGACACAGCAATATTCTACATTATTTCAGTCAGAAATACAATCTCCTTTAATGCAATCTTCGGTCTTGATTTTAAGGGAAAATGTATGCTTCCTGTGATGAGAGTTGTGATGTTTCCCTTCATGGGTCTTAAATCTTCAGGGACACTAATGAAATGTGTATGAAAACAAGAGAGAAATCAGGGCCAGTTATCTATGACAATCCCCTCCTTCAATGAGCAAATAAATAAATAAATAGCTGGATAAATGAGCAAAAAGGAAAAACATAATCTCATTTTCTCAAATCGGTTAAAACAAGTGACATGATGAGAAAAAATGAGACACCAGCAGACCCTGAGCTTTGCCACATTTGCCTAAGCTTGAAAAATCGCCTCTTTCATAAAGTAGGAGCTGGCAGACACCATGTGCATATCAAGTATCTGGGAAATGTGAAGAATGACACATCTTTCACTCAGAGCCCTGGATGGAGTGAAGGCTTTACATTTGCCTCCTCACCTGCTTAAGAATGGCTGGTCTCCCTCTCTCCAGGCTCTGATAGGCAGCTTTACCATCTACACTGTAAGATGGATGGTGCTCTGATCCCAAGCAGCCAATCTCAGTCTCTCAAGAAATAATCCACTCCACTGACAGATGAGTGAAACTGGATGTTCCCTTCATTCAGACTATGCCGTACCTGGATGGCACCAGCCAGCCGGAGTCCTTTATGGGAAATGGTTAGAGATTTGGGCCAATTTCTGCTGTCAGCACATAGTCTCAGGACCTTGTTTCTGTGAGGTCATGAATTTGTGATCTGTCTTTTCAATGCTGTGGGTTTCTACACAAACAGAATGAGAATATGTTAACAAGAAAATGGACTGAGTTTAATGTATTCCCCTGCAGTCCCAAAGTGCTTCCTATTTTTCATATTTATAGTATTAGGAATGCACCATTTGTTTTCAGTGACTCACTAGTTAAGGAAGATTAAAACAGTCAATCAAATGAAAGTGAATTTTAAAATTACACAAAATAATGTGCTATAGGTTAACAGATTTGTAGTATCAATAATTTAATATTTGGCTAAATCAAGTTTTTTATTTTGGGAATGATGTAAGAAATTAGTGTAATAACTTGAAGGATACTCATGCCTTTTTAAAAAAAATATGTACAGTAAAGCTAGAAAAAGGACATTTAATTTAAAAAAGACAGACTGAACAATGAAAACTCAGAGTGGTATTCCATTGTTTAGAGAAGTTAAAATAGACAGCTTGAACTCTTTATAATCACCAGTTATTGTGTGACAGGTAAAAAAAGATGAGTGGTTTGCTAAACGTAACTTTCTGATATAGGATTATTTTTTCCCCTTATAGGTATAAGATTATGACAGCAATTTTAATGGTTACTTAATTTCAAGTGTGAGGGTATATGGGTATGAGTGTGAGGGGTTGTCCTTGAAACTTAATAAAATATGGATGATTTCAAAATACTTTAGTGAGAAAAGATCTTTGGGATTCTTTAGCAATTTAAAATTATAAAGATAAATTACATGAGACAAGAAGTTGTAAATGCCTTATGAATCATTTATCCTCACGTCACTGCTATTTTATTGACAAGGGTGTATGGAAGTATAAAAAGATGACACTGAATAGAATTGTCTGTGTAACTTATACTTGGTTTGATTTAAAGCTTTATAAAGCAAACTGTACTTAGAGGTATTTGTTTGTGACTTAATTATTACATACTGAACATCACCATCCATTTTAAAGTGAGTGTTTTTGTAAAGATTGGAAAGCATTCTTGTATACCTTATACTTATTTTTACCTTACTGTTATATATTACTTTATTGAAAGCTGCTTAGGGAATATGTATTAGAATACCAAGTTTCCTTACAATAAAGGATTGTTTTATGATTGTAGTATAAAAGAAATAGTGAAAACAAGAGTGATTGTATATTGGATATTTAGAATGTGTACCAATTCTAGATTGCTAAGTGTAGTGAATTGGCCTAAGGATTGGAGCAGACAGGTTGTTATTTGGTGTAACTGGTGCTGGTGATAATCCGTCGATCATGTGATTGATGATATTGACCTCATCCCAGAATCAAAGTGCAAGCATGAGCATTTGATGGTGGCTCAGATGATAAGGAATCTGCCTGCAATGCAGGGGACCCAGGTTCAATCCCTGGGTCGAGAAGATTCCCTGGAGGAGGGAATGGCTTCCCACTCCAGTCTTCTTGCTTGGAGAATTCCATGGACGGAGGAGCCTAACAGGCTCCTCTCCAGCAGGAAAGGGCTTTCTCCTCCAGCAGTCCATGGGGTCACAAAGAGTTGGACATGACTGAGTGACTAAAACTTTCACTTTCACACTTTCTTTTCAAAATCAAAATCACATAAAGATGCAAATAAAGATTTTCTGACATCCCCATGAATTTACAAGAGAATTAGTACAATGCAATCTAAGTATTGTTACTTATGACCTCAAGCCTATGGCCTCAATTTTATACAACAGTGCAAACAGATATTTAGAACTGGCATTAATGAACAGCAGTCTTCAGTTGTTCATCTCTTTAAAGTTCATTTAAAATGAAAACTGCTTTTTAAAATCTTCCAATTTTGAACTCTGTGTAAAAATTTCAAAGCTTGGGTATAAAAATTGGTACGTCATTAAAACAACAACAACAACAATCTGCAGTGTTTTCCAAAATATAAAATGTGAAAGTCCTGACACAATTCCATTTCTAGATGCTTATCCTAAGAAAATGAGTGGACAGGTTTAAAAAGATGTATGTTTAAGGTTTAGTCACTGAAACAGTAATTTTGATGACAAAAAATTAAAGGAAATTTCCATCTCTATCAAAAGGGATGTGTGTGCATGCTTAGTCACCTCAGTCATGTCTGACTCTTTGCAACCCCATGGACCATAGCCTGCCAGGCTCCTCTGTCCATAGGAGCAAAATAGTTTGGAGAAAATATTTATCTGTACATGCATAAAAAATATCAGAAAAGATAAAAACATTCTTTATACACTGTTAGTTAAACCTGGTGGGAGGATTGGATTGACTTGACTTTTTATTTCCTTTAATTTTGAAGAATTTTCAAATTCATTTCTAGGATGGGTATGTAATGATTTTAATGAAAAGCTTAAAATATTAGCTATAGAGAATTCAATGATTAAATCAGAAATGCATCAGTGTTCCTTCCCAGTTTAAGGAAAAAGAAGCAAATGTAGGTTGCAAAAGTATCATTAGGCCCTTTTCCTTCTAAGAGCCTTAATCCAATAAAATATTCAGATTAGCATTTCCCAGTTCAAAACCACTGGCCCCTCAAGATGCCCTTTGGAGAAAAACTATTAACTGCTGAGGAAACACTCACTGTATGGTGTGTCTTTCTCTTGGAGATTTGCAGTGTATGTGAATGTATGAAATTTCTGAAAAGGTTTGCAGATGGGAGTCCTGATTGTGTTTAAAATTTTCCAAACTTTTTTTTTTTTTTAATATGGAAAACATCTGCAGTGCCTACTCATATCACATGCTTTGAGATGTATAGGCCAAGCTAATCCTGGAATCATGTAGCATTCATCTTTTTATCTTTCATTTCTAGTAAGGAACTTGGTATATAGTAGGTACTCAGAAAATATATGTTAGATTATTAAAGAAAGAGGTAATGACTATTCTGGTGGAATCAAACTCTCCTTCATTTTTTCCTACTTATGTGTGAGTGTTTGTGTGTATATGGTTGGGTACATGTGTGTCTATATGTGTGTTTGTAACGGAGAGTGTTATAAACACTAAATTGTCATTGTAACATATGCATGTGTGTGTGTGTTTCTGTGCAGTATCTTTGGGTAGATATTTGACTCTAATCAATATTTGACATTAATCAAAAGCCGTGGCTCAGATGGTAAAGAATCTGCCTGCAATGCAGGACCAGGGTTTGATTCCTGGGTTGATCCCCTGAGAAGGGAATGGCTACCCACTCCAGTATTCTTGCCCGGAGAATTCCATGGACAGAGGGGCCTGGTGGGCTACCAGTCCATGGAGTTGCAAAGAGTCAGACATGATTAAGTGAGTAACACTAATATTATAGTACAGTAAACAAAATGGTCCAAAGAACATACTTACAGATGTAGTAAAAAATCAAATCCCTAAGGTTTTCAGTCACAGAATGAGTTTTTATTTTTTCCTATAGATTAGAAAATATAGGTGCGCTCTTGAGGATCTGAAAAGGAAACTTCACTTAGCAAATAGGAAAAGGTCTTTTGCTTTCAAATCTTTTGAAATCAAGAAAAAATATTCACTTTGTCTTTGCAGAAGGAAAAAAATAACACCAGACTGGCAGTTTATTGTTTATTTGGGATAAATAGAAGAAGAGTTATTTTGCTAACAATTTGTATAAACTAATTGGATTCCCAAAGATAATGTCCTCAAAGTATTTAGGGAATCTTCTTGGCCCTCTATTTCTTTCTCTTTCCCCAAATTTATATAATAAATGTCCAGAGAAAGAAAAGAAAAATGATATATCACAGCAACTTCTCTCAGAAGATAGATAGACATCAGAGTCATCTGCCTACTGGTTAAGCATACCCTTTCTCCTTGCAGGGCAGGAATCCAATCAAGCTTTTCCCTCAGTCTAAAAGGAAGGAAGACTTTCTACATCCTCAGCAAAGGCCATCTTCTGTTGATGGAATTACCTGTGTTTACCTTACCATGCCCTTAACTAGACCTTCACTTGTAGATGTACCTCCTTTATATCTAAGACTAAATACAAGCTGAGTCTGTGTATATCTAAAGGGGTTTTCTGATTTCCCACTTATGTGGATGAAGAATGGACCTCTTGAGTCATGTGCTTTGAAGTGAATAAATGTCAGCTTCCCGATTTAGATGAATTACTGCACAGTGGTGGGGTGGGGGTGGTGGTGGGGGGAAAGGATTTCAATGCTCCTGAAATTGACAGCAGGCCAGCAGTTCATCCTATCCCTGGAATAAATACTGTGTAGGTATTTAATCAATATTTGCTGAGCAACTAGGCAAGAGTTTTATATCCTTTAAAAATGCACATATTGGTGGGAAAGCACCACTTGACACCTTCTCTTATACCTAATGGTGTTGAAGAAAGAGCCAGAGTAGGAGTGGGACACTGGAGCTTTTAGCATCTCACTTACGTTACCAATTGCAAGGCTCCAGATTAGAAGGTTGGAAGGAATCAACTGTTTTAATATTGCTCCTAGCAACTCGGAGGAGGCGATCCATGCATTCCACAAATAGTAAAGTGTATCCTGCCAAATAAGGAAGCTTTAAGCGGCTCAAGGAACTGATTCATTGCCTTTATCCATTTGATAGAGCAAGAAGCAGTACAAAATCACCTTTGTATATTTAAAAAGCCTTCTGCTAAAGCTATTTGAAAACTTTCTGGATGATTTCATAGATGGAGAAGGCAAATAGCTTCACAGACCAGGTAGTTAACAAAAATAATTGGATCGGCCTGGAGGCCAGATATTACAGAATGCTGAGAACTGTGGCAGCTTAAGAGCAGAGGCACATCTAGAGGGCATAGCACAGACTTCGCCACACCTCAGATGGGCTCAATGTGACCAGATCATCCGGTATTTCAAGGCAAGTCAGAAACCTAGAATTTTATGTGTAAGTTCTTTATCTTTTAAATGTCAAGTGAGCCAAACAAAACTTGACTCAGGGCTATATCCCACTTGCAAGCTGTCAGTGGGTGACCTCAGACAAGATTATCTCCGGCTCCAACATTTTATGATTCTTAATGAGTTTATGCAAGCACAGTGGAGAGAGGTGAAGGCAGTAGGGCCAAAAGGGGAATCTCAACGCAGATCTGTTTTGTTTTGGCCTGCTTTAAAATTATGCCCACAGATGACTCCTATTTTGAATTAAATTCAACATGTTAAAATGCTGTGTGTCTCTGAGCCTTTTATATGCAGTGAACTACTATCGCTAGGGGGTCTGATGAACAGAGAACATTTGTATTATGAAGCCAGTGGCCTAAGCAGAGGTATCATTTGAATCTTAGCTAAAAGTCAATTAACTTAACTTTAGATTAAGGCTAAGCAGAAAGAGTAATCTGTAAATGTAATAAAACAGAGGGAAGCATCGGACAGCATAATGATGCCTATGTAAAACCCTTTATTTATTAAAGTTCTCAAAATCTAGTCTGCAGTCCATTAGCAGATTATAAATTTATCTTGAAACCCAAGGTTTTTTGTTTTCTTGTTGTTGTTGTTCTTTTGGGCAAATGATTTAAAATTTTATGTACATTCATTTTGTATATGAACACAGGCTACTTATTAATATACTGGCTGAGTTATCATTCTACCCAAATGACATGTAACTAAGGTTTACTGAGCTTCCTTAATTCAGTATTCTGCTAAGAAAACTGGCTGCTGGCTCTGGGAAACATTGCAAAGTGCCTGCATGCAAATAATTAGAACTCATGCAATTTGGGGAAGGATAATTTGTTATCAGTGGATCTTGAGTGTTGTTTGAGTTGTTAGTGATTTTCCATTGCTGTGGTCCTTGCTTTTTAATTATAAATTAGTGTTGCTTCAGTTTCATCATTATCAATTAAGTCTGCTGCAGGCTATTTCATTAACCCTATAGTCTATAATAATGCATATTTGCATACTTGGGGTTTCAAATTTGCTAAGGATTAGACTTTGAAACATTCTTTGGTTGTGGTTAGAAATGATTCATCTATATGCTTATTGTAAAACATGTGTTTGTATCACTCTCAAAACTTATTTGTATGGTGACACTAGTCTAGTAACATTTTATATATTGCCTGTGAACCTACGCAACATAAATTCTCATGAGAAGAAACATTTTTTGGGTTATTTCTATGTCTGTAAGGTGTTGTTTTATAATATACTAGCATATTAATAGATTCATCTTATTTTACCAAAATAATAAGTGATTCATAAATGCATCTTTCCAAGTATTTACTACCTAAGTATTTTCCCACTGGAAGTGGAAACAGGTCAAAATTGGATATTGCACCTCCTCAGGGTGTTGAGATTAGGAAAATTTGAACACCACTGTTCTTTGAAGAAATTGTATCTAGAGGCCAGACCTACTGGAACTCTGAATTAAAAACTATACAAAAAAGCAAAAAATAAAATAATAAAACCATTTTTTTTTCTGAGATAAAATGATAAGATATAAGACAGAAGAAGAGGCTACTTGGGAGCTTCCCAGATGAGGTCTTATTAAGTTGAATTGTTTTTGTAGCTTCTTACACTTTTTATCTGATGAAAATGCAAGATGCCATGTACTGGACATGTGTTTGAGAAACTAGGTCACTGGGTGAACATTTATAGGGCAGCATTTTTGACAGCTATTCCCAGGATTGTTTAGAAGAATAAGCAGATTTATGGCATACATGCTGCCAATCTCCAACCCTCTATCTATCACAGGCCAAAGGAATCAATCACAATGATTGTTCCCACAGAGCGTAGATGTGATTTCAGACTCTTTTTCAACCCTTCTCTGGACACCACCTATTAACTGATTGACACAAGCAAGTTGAGAGTCTTTGACCGTCCCTGCTGGTTCATTGACTGACCATCTTTAGAATCCCTCTCCTATCCAAAAATGCATGCCACAAAACAGTTCATAAAAAATAAAAAGATCCAAAGTGTGATTAAAGCAAATATGAATAGCCACACATTCTAGTAATGATGGTTTAAAATAGTGGATCTTTAGCTATTCTGTCAGCTTCTAAGAGTTGCAGAACTTTCTTTTTATTTAATCCAGAAATTTTTTATTACTTTCCCCATTCTATGTTAGGGACACAAGCTGCTTGTCATAGGAGCTCTAACCAATTAGGTGCTTAATCATAAAGCATGAAGCACTTCATTCTGAACAGAGAGGATTTGAGAAGCCCTCATAGAACGCTGGATTTTGTGTTGACTTTGAATGTTGGGTAGGAAGTCAGCTAGTGGGAAAGATCAAGGGTACCATACTGAACCAGAGGAAACAGAACAATTAACGTCTTAGTGGAAGGTAAGGGGGATAAGGTAGAACTGTGACCTAAATGTCTATAGGCCCTAAACTAGTTGGAGAACTTCATATTATTGCAATTAAAGGGAAAGCAAGATTTTGTTGTTGTTACTGTTTTGTAATCTAAAGGTTGCCTTATCAATGTACACTGATGATCACAGATGAACAGCTAGTTAAAATGGAAGAAAGAAGCCCCAGCATCCACAGTTTGAGTCTCTGTGAAAAGCAAGTCTTTTAATAATACAAGACAAAATATGCTACTTCTGCTGATTTTTAAAGTCGGGTTGTTACATTAGAGTAAACTACATATCTCTTATGTCAAAACCTAAGGATAATAATTTTATTTTTAATGGACAACAAATTTAATGTGTTATTCAACAAATGTTTATGAACTCCCTACTAGGTTCAGAAAACTACACTTCCTGAATAGTTATAGCAATACTTCTTTACTATAATCACTGGTTTAATGTTGCCTTTCCTGATTGGATCACCAGTTCTGTGTGGATAGGGAACTGAGCAGTCTGGGGATCCCTGACTGGGTATCTGGCCCATGTGCGTGTAGCTAATCGCTCAGCCATTTCCAACTCTTTGTGACCCCATAGACCGTAGCCTGCCAGGCTCTTCTGTCCATGGGGATTCTCCAGGCAAGAATACTGGAATGGGTTGCCATGCCCTCCTACAGGGGATCTTCCCAACCCAGGAAAGCCCCATCTAGCCCATGGTTCTGTGCTGTGCTTAATTGCTCAGTCATGTCCAACTCTTTGCAACCCCATAGACTATAGCCTGCCAGGCTCCTCTGTCCACTAGGATTCTCCAGGCAAGAATACTGGAATGGGTTACCATGCCCTCCTGCAGGGGATCTTTCCAACCCAGGGATCAAACCCAGGCCTCCTGAATTGCAGGCAGATTCTTTACCAGCTGAGCCACCAGGGAAGCCCCAAAGTATGGATAATAATTAAAAGCTGAGAGGAAAACTTAGGTTATATCTTGTCTTTCACTCAGGTGCTCTTTCCATCACAACCAAGTACTACTTTTAGGAATATCAGCAAGTTAGTCTTGGTTTAATTTAATTACAAAATAAGTTTCTATATTGTGGGGCATTGTGCTGTATTAATAGGCTCTCTGTCTTAGGCTTGGCTACATGATGCTATAATTTGAATTTCCTGTGCTCGATAGAACTTTAGTGTTCATATTTCTTTGCATACAGGCCTGACTGAGAGCATGCTTTCTTTGCTTGTTGCATTAACAGGACCTCATTTTCAAGTATTTTTTTTATAGGGCTATGGTTTTATAATGTTTTGTTTTGATTTTTAGACCCTGGAGGCCCTTTTCTTGTCCTCCAGGGGAGGAAGAAGCGGCATAAGATGAATCTACGTTTATTAGACTCAGTCTTAGTGTAGATTTTCTGTTTTACTTAAAATGAAGTTATAAATCATTCACAGTGGAGAAGAATTCTGCCTAACTGCAGTTTAACTTTTTGATAAGATTTTTTGGCATTTATCATGTTGAGACTTTATAAATTATCTAGAATATTGTAAAGTGGGCTGACCTTTCTGGTAAGTGGTTTGATCATTTGCAGCAGTATCTTTTTGCTAAAATATAGAATTTGCTATCTTTCAAATAAAACTTGCCAGATTCATAACTCAATAACATATTTGGTAGAAATTGCTTACATAATCAGACCTGAAGCCTCCCTTTCAAATTCCTCACACCATCAAAACAAATCCTTTTGTTTGTTTGAAAATATCCCCATGGTCAGTGGTGGCAAATTCCTGAAACATAATCAACTCTTCCTATAACCATACATTGCACATATGATTGCTAATCAATTATGACACTCTTTGTATTTTCACCTGGATTCAATCTCCGAATCCTTCCAAGCGCTGTGTTCCAATCATGAGTTGTTAAAAGAGGTAGGGATGCTTTCAAAAACAACCACAACAACCAGCCCCACAACCATCATCATTCAGCACCTACAATGTCAAACACTGTGCAAACTTTCTTACCTGGACTTGTTTAATTTTGAGGTGAGACAGTTGGCCATTCTTGAGCTATGCTGTTCTTATACGTAATTGAAGTCCCCATCAAGGTGGGCTATATTATTCATTTAAAATAATGATATAAATAAGCATTAACATGTAAAGTATTTAGGATGGTACCTACAGCAAGACAGTTGCACCCCATTTGTGTAGCAACTGTGTACATCTTTGGAAATGAGGTAAAGAGCTGACTTGCTTGCAGGTTTTTTTTACCTGATCTTACCCTTTTTGCCACCTGTGATCCTTGGCCAAAGAAGCTGTAGGAATTGGGGTAGCTTGGTATCCTAATCAAACCAGGAGTTCTCATCCTAAGTCTATCACTAGTAGCTCCAAGGGTGGACTAGACATTGTAATTCTCCCTGCCTCACTCATGAAATGGGGATTCCTGTTTATAAAATTTCCACCTTGCTGACTTACATAAGGAATAGAGAAGGTATCCTTTCTATATCTGCCATATAGTATGTGTCCAGCACAAAGCATCTCACTATAGTGTTATATAAATATATGAATGTCACAGCAAAGATGGTATAGAAGGACTGCTATATACTAACATGTATACCCATAATAGTTTACTCTATAAGATGACGCATATAGAAATTTTATAACTTAGATTTACTTGACTCACTTTATGAATACATCTGAGAATTCTGATAATACAATTCATGTACTCAGAACAGTCAAAAGGTAGGGATTTTAGGGGTAGTCTCTACTCTGGAATACATAATGGTTAGCCATTAGTTCTAAGTCAATATGACCAGGTTAATACTCACAGTATACTTCCTTTCAACAGCAGTTTGTGTAGATAATTACTGAAGAAGGTGCTCTAATCCATAAGTTTGGTAGAGTCTGTATGATGTCAAATAATAGGGAAGTTTTGTTAATTAATTAAAACATCTGGCAAATATTTCATTAACAAGAAATGGTCTAAAAGTCAGCCTTGGTTCTTTGTGATTCTCCGAATGGGTTATAATTGTATTAAAACCCTATTAAAAGAGCCACTAGTCAACTGAAATCTTATACCATTTATCCATACTTCCTCAGTTGTTTCTTTTTCCATTTATAGTGTTGTCCTTCCAATAATCCATCGCCTCTTTATCATAGGACCTAACTGCTAAAGGAAGTAACCCAGACGTATACTGACTTGCACATTAGTACCTTAACATCCATGGTTTTCATCCCAGGGTACCATTTTTGTGCATTATTATGTGTACCTCATATTTTCTACTCTGAATGCAAAATGATGTCTTTGTGTATTAAGGATTGCTTAAGTAGCTTGGTGTCTAACATTTTGAGTCTTAGCAAAACCAACACAAAATAAAGGGCCAGGGGTCAGTTTCTTATATTTTAAGACTCCAGGGAATTTGAATTAACATAAGAGAATAGCCTATGCAGTTAGAAGCATGGATTAAATATATTATAAGATGATGATAAATTTGCAATTAGTGTTTAAGAGTCTCTTAAGAACCATATCCAACATATCCAAGAGCTCTCTACTGAAGAGGTCAAAGCTTTATAGAAGTCTTGACGAGTTACTTAACTTTATCTCTTTTTTACTGTCTCATTTACATACTTCAAAAATGCTGTTAAGTATTTCTGGCAAGCCGAGCATCAGAGTAATTTTACAGTAGTGTAAAGGATTTATTATACTCTTTTCATGAGCCTATTTATATTCAATAGTGACATTAATAGGTTGCCAAAACAAACTAGAGTTAATTGTATTTAATTAAATTGTTGAAAACAACTAAGGGTAGTTTATTATTATTGTAGGCAGAAAGCTCTATTGATGTACTTATTTGTGTGAATAAGATCTGGGGTAAAGTTCTTTCTCATGGGTATGGTATTATTCATCAACAGAAAGCAATATAAAAATGCTAATTTGAGAAAGTTGTTATTATAATAGAACATTTGGAAGTGGAAGCTTCACATAACATTTACAATTTTACATCCAGTATTAGATAGATAAAGTGGGGTTCCTGCCAAGACAGACATCCCTGTTGTCCTACTTTGCATTCTAAGGAGCTGAAAGACCATCTATTCATCTCTTCTTCCTTCCTTTGAGGGATTATTTGGTGGGGGAAAGGTCTAAGATCTGGATCAAGTCTTCTGTGACTTGAGACCTAGAAAAGTAGAAAAGGTGAGACAGAGTTAGGGATGTAGTTTGGACAGCAAAGAATTCCAGGCAGGCAAAGATAAATAGCATTATGAACATCTGGAGTCAGAAAGAAGATGCATTAGAAAACTCTAAAGAAGATCAGAAGATCATGGAAAGGGCACTTCTTTGGCATGTTTTAAAACATCTAAATGTTTTGAACATAATAGGAGAAAAAGAGTATATGCTGACTTTGGAAGGGAAAAGCTAATTTAGCACTCCTCCTCCTTGTCTGAGATATATATATATATATATATATATTTTTTTTTTTTTAGTATATATATATATATTTATAGTTTTACTAAGTACTGTGTGCCTGGCAGTGTGCTAAGAATTCCATATTATTTTATTAACCCTTATACTTACCACTGAAGGCAGCTACTCTTGTTCTCTTCTTTCTACCAATGAAAGAAATAGAATTCAAAGAGTTTGAATAACTTGCTCAAAGTACACAGCCAATAGGTGGTGAAGTTATGATTTAAACTGGGATAATCTTGTTCCAGATCCCATGCTCTTCATGTCTATAATACTAAAATTATTTGCCTCTACCAGCATCATTAGTTTTAGTTGTGATGGAAAGAATTAAGAAGGAAATGAATGTGTTTCAGAAGAGGCTACAAGATGCTATGATGACCAATCAGCTCCAAATTTCAATGGCTTAAAGCACAGAAGTTATTTTTTGCTTATGGTGCTGTCCTCTGGGATTGGCTGGAGGCTGTGGTCTGTGCTATGGTCAATCCAGAATTAGGAGCAGCATCTGTCATTCATCACAGCAGAAAAGAAGAGAGAATATGAAGGTAACATTAGCAAATAAATGCTTCAACTTGGAAGTGACACATGTCACCACTCACGGGCCAGATCTGGTCATCTGGCTCAACCCAATGGTAAAAAGCCAGAGAGTACAATCCTATCACATTCCCAGAAGGCAGATAACAGGAAATATCTGGTGAAGAGCCTTCACGGTAACTGTGAAATGCCTTAATGATTAGGAAATAATATTTTCTTTGTTACAGTGCCCTTTCATTCTTAGATATCCAAGTTTAGATATCTCTGCTTATTTTAGTATTTGAATAAGGCTCTAGACATTTCAGTTATTCAGTCTATAAAGAGGATAATCCAGTTAGTGAATCTCAAAAGCAAAACAAAACCAGATGCAATGTGACACCAAGCATACAGTTTTGTTTTGTTCTGTTTTCACACAGCTGACTTTTGAACAAACGGGTGTCACAGGACCCAACTCCCCATGTAAGTGAATGTGAAGCAAACCCTTGGGGCCATCAGAGATCGTGCACTCTTCTCCACTGAGTCCTTTCCCATAGCAAAAACACCTAAAGCACTCGCTTGCTCACTCTCTCTCCTTTCCTCCCTCTACCCTCTCATTTGTGTGAGCCTGATCTGTGAAGTGTCCACCTCAGAGGAGCCTGATGGGCTCCTCTGGGTCCAGAGGGTCACAAAGAGTCAAACACAACTGAAGCGACTTAGCACGCGCAAGCACACACCATCTGTGAACTGACGCCTGTTTTAAGAATTGTTGCCAGTGACCAAAAAGTTAAAGCTTTCAATACTCTACCATCTGGGAGGCTGCTGTTTGCTTTAGATGAAACATTTATAAAGCATATTAGGTAAGAAAATATTATTTTTATATTATCCTAGTTATTTTTTAGTCTTCTTATTTTCATTTCCAAAACTGTATCTGTTCCTAGTTGGCAGGCAAAGAAATCATTTATGGATCAAATGTACCCATTTGTCATGGATTAATGCATATAAATGCTCTGATGACAGCAGGAGAGAAAGGCTGTAAGGATAGATGCTGATTTTGGAAGACAAAAAATTAATGAAGCTAGGGAAAACAGTGATAGCATAGCACATTGCAATTGTAGGTGCTAAATGACTTATTTTCATACCCTAGGAGTATGATAACATTATTCCTCTCTTCCCTCCTTTAATTAGGTGCTCTTATAATCCATAGTGGCCTCAGCTGACAAAAAGTTGTTTTAGGAGGAGTCAGGCCTCCTGGGAGCTGTTATTTTAACAGACAGGGTTTTTTTCTTATTAGGTACAAAACTGTGTGTTGATGAGCAGACAAAGTTGTAATTCACCACCATGTGTCTAAAGGAAGAGAAGAAAAAATTAGGAAGACTAGCTTGGTCCATCAACACTTCTGTCACAAATGTCATTACCAAGCAGCATTTCCCATGGATGGTTCAGGAAGACGACACATATCAGATTTAGTCCTGTTAAACATGGCTTCAGTCTCTAACTTCCCACCTCTTAGAGGTGGAATAAGGCTGAGGTAATTATTTTGTCAGGATTTTAAAGGACTTTCAAGACTGTCTCCTTGTTGTGCACAAGACTGTCTCCTTGGTACACACAGACACACTTCATTAAACATTGTTAAATTACTTAAAAATCATACTTAGACAACTTAAGAACTAGGAACTACTTTTAACAATTATCTAGATCAAGCTTTCCTTGAACACTTCATTTGCCTCAAAACCACCCCTGCCGAGTGATTATGGATTCCCTGGTTGGGTCCTCTGATATGTTCAGAAATCAGGGGCATTCTAAAATCAGGACTCATTTTTTGCTCTACATAAAATTCTTTCAATCATAAAACTGATTTGCCCCCATTCTCAAGCCTCTTCCATCCATAGTTTTCTTCATCTCAGTTAATGGCAGTTTCATCCTCCCCATCCTCTTCATCAAAACCCAGGAATCACCCTGCACTCCCTCCTTTCTCTCACATTTCACGTTCATACTTCCTGAATGAGTATATGTCTACGTCTAATTGTATCACTATGCTGTACATCTGAAGCTAACACAACAGTATAACTCAGCTTACTCAGAAAAAAGAAAAAAAAAAGACTGTTAATTCCCTAACTTCAGAATATATCCAGACTCTAACCACTTCTCACCTTTCCCCTGTTACCTCCGTGATGGATTCTCTTAGGTCCCCAACTGGCCTCCGTGTTGTCCCTTCAAAAACAGACATAACTTCTGTGTTTGTCAGCTCTTGCTCTGCCCGGAATGTTCTTCCCTAGATATCTATATGGAGTACATTCTCACCCCCTTCAAGTTTCTGCTCGTATATCTCCTCCTATGTGAGATCTCACACAACCACTTAATATTAATTCTTATTTCACCCTCCTCCCAGCACTTCAGATCCTGTACCCTGCTCTCCTTTTGCAGTAGCATTTGTTGCCTTTTAACTTGGTATATCATTCACTTATTTGTTAACTTTATTATTTGTCTTCCCCCATTAGAATCTAAGTTCCACAAGAACATAGATTTTCTTTAACCAAACTCAGTCCCTGATGTATCATAGGACACAAAGAAGGCTGTTAAGACACACTGATTAACTAAATGAATGAATAAACGAAAGAGAAATTTTAGGACCTCATGAGATAGAGCTCATTCTTTCTATTCCACATTAAATATTGTAAAATAAGTATACATAAATTACCTGCTACAGCCTTCAGTCCACTACTGAAAAGGAAATTCTGTCCTAGATCCATTGGTCCCGATCCTCTGAATTGGCGTGACTCTATTGGCCACAGGAATGAGCACAGGGGTTGGTCTGAAGCCCACAGTCCATGGCCAAACCCTGTGATTATAACGTGAGGAAGAAGGAACTTTTATAATCTCAATTTTCCAGATGACATAATACAAGCTCAGAGAGGTTAGGTAATTTGCTCAATGTCACACAGCTAGCAAATGACTGAGCTAGGATTCAGACCCAGACAGCAGTTTATGCTCCTAACTACTGCCATAACTCTAACTTGTGTGACCTTATTTCAGGAAAGGGGTGCACAGTTATCTTAGGATGTCACTCTTATGGAAAATGAACAATAGTCTCTGACTTTTTCTCAGTCTCTTGTAAGACCTGTGATGTTTATTACCTTTTGTGGTAGCCTGTTTCAATACTGGATAGCTGAAATGATTAGATTTCTATACCCCCATGATGCTTAGCAGAATCCTAGGGAAGAACATCTGGATGGTTTTTAGTTCTGTGGCAGGCTTTAGAACAAGCTCAATATGTTTTCCATAAAAGAACCATTTAGATGTAAAGACAGTATATCTCTCCTAGGACATCCTTTTCCAGGCTAATTGATTGTCATATGAAATAGTGTGACTGTGAGCTAAGCCAGGACTATTGCCTGTGGAACCCCAATTTTTATTTAAACAGCCCAAGGTCACAATAGCTGTTTTGGCAGCTCTACCAACCTGCCAACTCAGATTGAATTTATCATCAGTGAAAACCCCCAGGTCTCTTTCACACGCCACAGTGAAGTCATATCTCCTCAAGTCTCTCTTTTCACAGTTGGCTATTTGGACCCAAGTGTGGATTTTAAATGTGTCCCTGTTACTTGCTATTTTGTTAGGTTTCAACCTTCATTTCATCTTATTGGAAAGTTTCAAAGTTCCAATTCTCACATCTAATGTTTTAACTAGACTGCCCAAACTTAATGGTTTTGAATGAATAGAGATATCTACAAATATTAAAAAAATTATTTCCTAAACATGAATCAAATAATCCTACATTCTAGGATGCTAACATTTTTGTGAATTTAATAAGATGCTATCATTTTGTGAATTTAAGATTTTTAAGCTGCTTCTTACATATGTGACCTAAGAGATGGAAATTCCACACAAAATATTGTTTGGAAAAATAGATAATCTCTGAGAGCTTATTTGATAGCAGTGTAGTACAGGAAAAATACAATGAGAGCCAAATAGGTAATTTAAAATGTTCTAGTAGTCACACTTCTGAAACTTAAAAAAAGAAAAATTAATTTTAATAATTTTTTAACCCAATGTATCTAAACTATGACTGTGTAACAGGTTTCCAGAGATTGGGAGGCCCTAGAGAACAATCCCTTCTTCATGTCTTCTTCTCATGGATATTAGTGCTCCTTTTCATGTGGCCACCTCTCTCCAATCCATCTTGTCTCCTCCTTTGCTGTCTGTCAAATATCTCTTGGCCTTACTCTTAGAAGGACTCTTGTGTTTGGAATGAGAGCTTCCCTGGGTAATCTGGCATAAGAGCTCCTCTCAAGGTTCCTAATTACATGTCTTTTGCTGTATAGGGTAGCATTCCCTCATTTACATGTGAGATGATATTCACCAGTTCTGGAGATTAGGCTGTTGATGTAACTTTTGGAAGAACACCATTCAGTCCACTCCAGATGTCATGCCCGTGCATGCTAAGTTGCTTCAGTGGTGTCCAACTCTGAGACCCCATGGATTGTAGTCCTCCAGGCTCCTCTGTCTGTGGGATTCTCCAGGCAAGAATACTGGAGTGAGTTCCCTGAGTCACTAGGGAAGCCCTGTAATCAATATAAAGACTTGTTAATGCAATGTTTGGGCTTCCCAGGTAGAGTTAGTGGTAAAGAACCTGCCTGCCAATGCAACAGACATAACAGACACAGGTTCAATCCCTGGGTTGGGAAGATCCCCTGGAGGAGGGCATGGCAATCCACTCCAGTAGTCATATCTGAAGAATCCCATGGACTGAGGAGCCTGGCAGGCTACAAGTCCATAGGGTCTTAAAGAGTTGGATATTATTTTTACTGTACTAAGTCTTTGGACTCTGGCATATGTTCTATACGTACAGCACATCTCAATTTAGACTCCAAATTTTCACTAGAAAGGCTTGATTTCTATTTAGATATTGTAAACTTTAATGTTGAAAAGAAGGATTCACATACTTGAGTTTTTCCACACTATTGGAAGTTTTCTAGTAAGAAATCACACATCAGTTTTAAAATTTAAATTAAATCAATAAAGTTTGCAACTCTTTATTTTTGGTCTTACTAACCACATTTCACATGCTCAGTAGTCAAATGTGGCTGGTGTATTGCAGCTCTAGAGCTTACTTCAATTATTAAATATTAATTATAAGGCATAATAGCCAGTGTGCTCAGATTTATATAGTGCTGACAACTTTCAGCAGCACTAAGTTTTTCAATTGCAATACAAGTATCTCTGAGCACCTATAGTGTGTCAGGACTTGGAAATACAATAATAAACAAGAGAGACAGTATCTCTCCCTCATGGGATTTTCTGTCTGAATTCACTTTTGTTTTCTTACCCTATCTATGTCCCCCTTGACAGGAATCGGTTTGGGATAATAGGGACGTAAACTAATGGAAATACATCTGAAAATGTTTGCCTAAGAAGCCAATTTAATCTACAGCAATACTGTGCTCAGAACTTTGGCAGAACTTTGTTTTGGGCTTTCCATCAAGCATGATCTAAATGCCCTTCTAAGTTCGTCTAATTAACTTCTTTTCAGGACATTAACTTGATGTCTTGTAAGATGAGGAAATAAGAGAATATACTTAAAATGTCAAGAGAATGAATGTAACTGGAAATAAAATGGATAGCATTATTAATAATAGCAAACAGTAATGTCACATCAGTGAAACAAGTTATGAAGATAAAACAAGTTTATGCTTTTTCTTGACCAGCACACATCTTAATGGTGTTTTAAGCCATCTGTCTTTTATATAGTACATTTTGCCTGAGAGGTTTCCAAATAAAATGCTGACTGTTTGTTTGTAGTAACAATCCTAGGCTGAAATGTACCCTTCTCAGGAAGAGAAAGGATGTCCCCTTTTTAGTGGTTTTGAAAAGACCACAAGTCAGCTTATATATCACATTACAAGAGCTTAGATTCAATACAAGAAAGAATTGCACCAAAAAACTATTGTGGCTTTTGAGATGGTCAGGCAACTAAAACATGTTGCTACTACTTGGCTGGCATGCATCAATTTCCAACTTTGGAATTGTTTCTTAACTCAGAATTTCCTATTCAGAATCAATTCCCAGAAAATTTTAGGGGAGAAAAAAGCTTATTTAAAAGCAGAAACCTGCAGTCAGTTGGAATATTTTAATGCGGTCATTATTAGAAAAGGATAAATATTCAGAAGGTATTGGGACCTGGAATTATCCATATGGAGAGACTGATGTTCAAGTAATTTTCTAGTGGGATGTCTGGTGACTAATTTTGTGTCCTACCTGGATTCCAATTTCATCCTTCCAACATTTATGTGGTGCCGTAGTAACACTGTTAGGTGCCAAAAGAGAAGAAAAATAAAAGTAGATCTTATCATCAAAGCTCTTAAAAATGCAGTGAGGAATGCCTAAAGAAGGAACAATTACATAAGGCAAAGAGGAGGAAGTACCGAATAGAGGTTTGAGGAGGAGAAACCAGTAATGATTCTAACCTGGATTTAGACCAAGGTTAGAGAGAGGATCTCGTTTGTAGAGTAAATGGCAGATAAGTAGGCCGGACAGATAGATGAGAATAATCATTTCCATTTGTCTAGTCGTCCTAGTTTGGGAGACTTGTCATAAATCTCAAAACCTAGCACCACAGAGTGGCCAGTAATTTTAAACAAGGCATGAATAAATGAAACCAGGAATTTAAAAAGTTTGATTTTAAGAAACTCCGGGACTTCCCTGGTGGTTGAGTGGTAAAAAAAAAAAATCCACCTGCCAGTGTAGAAGACATGGGTTAGACCCTGATCTGGGAAAATCTCACATGCCGTGGAGTAACTAAGTCTGTGCACCACAGCTATTGAATCTGCTCTCTAGAGCCTGGGAGCCACAACTATTGAGCCCACGCACCACAGTTACTAAAGCCTGCAACACCTGCAGCCCGTGCTCCACAAAAGAAGCTGCAATGAGCAGCCCCCACACTGCAACTAGGAGGTAGGCCCCTCTCACCTAACTAGAGAATAGCCCACGAAGCATTGAAGACCCAGCACAGCCATAAAATAAAATAAAATATAATAATTCATATATAATAAAATAAAATTATATACAAAAAGTTTAAAAACAAAACGAAACTTCAGGCTCCTTCGTATAAACATCCATTCCAAACAAAGGAGAGCTGTACTATTTTTTTCAGAGAGTTGCTTCAGGGACTCGTGTCCTCTGTCACACTCCCTGTGGTCTGTTTTCAGTCTTACTGTACACAGTGCTTGAGTCATATCCCATTGTGATAAATCAAGCCAGAATTGAGGAGACACAGTTTTCCTACTTAATCTCTAAATTATACCTATTTGAATCTTCATATAGATTTTCCTTCTCTAAGCTGCAGGGTTTATTTATTTATTGGACACACGGAAAATTGAGTCTTGAGAGCTTTCTTTTCTATGAGATTTCATCCTGTTTTTAATCTTAAGCCTCAGGCAGGTACCATCATGTCTTTTCAGACTATTTGGGGGTTTGACCAGCCTCCTCTTGGCAGAATGAACCAAGGACTTATGTGGTCTGTGTCTGAGCTTCACTAGTTGGATCTCTCAAAATATTTTTGTATTTTTATAGAGTTCTGGAAGGTAGACAAATCTCTCTGGTGAGCAAGTAAAGGAAACACAAGAAAAGGAAACATGCAAGAAGGCTGCTAAAATGGTCAAACAAGGGCAACTTTAGTCAAGCTGTTGTTTTTATCTCTTACCCCTATTTCCTCCCTCCTTCTGTCCCTCACCCCATACAAGTTGTGGACGCCTAGCTCCCACCCAAAAGCCAGTCTCATCCTGGTAACACAGTTGAAAAGAAGTGCCAATCAGAGAGCAAAGGTTTTAGAAGGTAGTGCACACCTTGGCTGACATACAACCTCTTGCAGAGGTAATCCAAAGGGACTTACCCCTTTTAACATGGAGTGAGACTGCTCTAATCCTCCTTTTCAGCCCAGTCTCCTTTTCGCTGCTGCCTGGGTCCACGCCTTTCCTATCACTTGGCTTGGCTTCCCTCTTCACCCTCCCTCTCCTCTCTTGCCTCTGCCTCTACCCTCCAGACTCCTCTGTTTCCTTCAGGGGAATCCCAAGCCATTTCTCAAGTACAGAAATCTGTTTCTCTGAAGATTAACCTTCATACCATCCTGCCCAGCAAAGCAAAAGGATCTTCCTTTTGTTATGTTTGTTCACATGCCTAACACTTCTTAACACTTGTCAATTCATCATTTGCTCTGTTGCTCTGCCTTCTTCACCTTCTCACCTTTATGTTTTCCTTTCCTGCTCCCAATTCTTCATTCCATTCCTTTTCTTTCCTGTGTGTAATGCTTGCATGCAGGTGTGTTAGTTGTGTCTGACTCTCTGCGACCGCATGGACTGTAGCCATCCAGTCTCCCCTGTCCATGGAATTTTCCAGGCAAGAATACTGGAGTGAGTTGCCATTTGGTACTCCAGGGGATCTTCCCAATCTTGGGATCAAACCCGAGTCTCCTGCATCTCCTACATTGGCAGGTGGATTCCCTACCATTGTGCCACCTGGGAAGCCCTGTGGGTAATATCCTTTTATTTCTTCCAAAATTAAATCAGAGGAAAGAACATTTGATATATATAGTTGATGAAAATACATATATTTAACGACCATTTAGGAGAGCAATGCCTAGTTGTGAAACACTTTTACAATCATGAAAAAGTGGCTAAATTGTCTTCAATTTCAACAGGAATAGATAGCATCTCTTGTAATTTTTCCACATTTTCCATTGACCTAGTTACTGTTTGATCATATGGAAGTGGAGACCCAGACATTTTTCTGCGTCTGAGGTTTTTTACTCACTTCCTTTTCTGCCAAGTTGCTCAGCTGTTCCAGTCGTCACCTTCTTTCTGTCCTCACAGTTGGGGACTGCACTTTTACTTTCAACACCTGAAATATCTGGAACAATCTGTCTCAAAGACATTCATCTTTACATCTTTCTTTTATGAGCATTGCATTACTATGGGTTTACTTTTTGGTTGTATAGATTTTTTTGGCATGTGTGTTTTTAAAAACCATTCATCATGCAAGAATTTAGCATCTGACATTGATCTTAGCATCACATCATATGTTAGATGTTTCTCTTTTAGACAAGAATATTCTCTATTGAATTTTAATGCACCTCTGATGGCACAGTGCTTTTGTATATTTATAAGCCAATATAATATGACAAATACCAGTTTATGACTTGTGGATTATACATATGCTGGACACTTCCTTACTAAGGCAATCGATAGAATAGAAAAATTAGCATTTAAAGAATATTTTTGAAAGCAGGCAGTATTCTTTACTGTAACTGGAATATGTCTCCTGTCAAAAAACCTTTACCAGAGGACAAGTTTATCAGTGTCTAAATACTAGAAATATACGATACAGTCTCTGCTGAGTTAGACAAGATGAACAAATAGATGCTCTGCTTGGGTTTCTGAAGGAACCTTTTGGTTTGGAGTTTGATGTAATCTTCAGATCAGTCATTTTAATAGCACGATGGACAGGTGACAGCATCACTATAAAACAAATGACAACACCATTAGACTAAAAAGGAGCAATATAATATAGTCAGAAGCAGGATAGTCAATGTGAGCTGATCCCTCATCTTTGAACTATAAACTAGATATAGCAGTGTCTTTTATGGTATAGCCCTGCCTCCTTGCGAACCCATGGGCTTCCCTAGTGACTCAGATGGTAAAGAATCTGCTGGCAATGTTTGAGGCCTGGGTTTGATTCCTGGCTTGGGAAGATGCCCTGGAGAAGGGAATATCTACCCACTTCACTATTCTTGCCTGGAGAACCCCAAGGATAGAGGAGCCTGGCAGTCTACAGTCCATGGGGTCACAATGAGCCGAACACAACTGAGCAACTAATACTTTCATTTTCATCTACCTTTAATGCAGGTATGAACTCATTTATAGATTGAGCCAAATAGTACCTTTGGCTTATAGCATATATAGAGTCATGTATTTATTTATTTATTGAAGGATAATTGCTTTACAGAATTTTGTTGGTTTCTGCCAAACAAGCTGTAGTTTTAGCATAAAGGGGGACTTAGATCCCCTAGAAGATTTCCTTCACTTGATATATGTTTATATTCATTATGACAATAAGAAACTTAAAAGCAATAAGAACTAACATGCAACAATTATGATGTTCTAAGCACTATTCTAATCTCCTTACTTGTGTAAATATATGGAATCCTTACCATAAACCTGTAAAGAACTACTATTATTAACCCCATTTTGCTTAAGGGGAACCTGCAGCACAATTCTTCATTGTCTTGCTGGATGACATCACATGTTCAGTATGTGAAGGGCAAGGGGCAAGGGTTTGAGCCTAAGCAGTCTGATTCTAGATGCCAGGCTCTTAAAAAAAGACCTTAAATGGGCTACTCCAGCCTGGCCTATCATAGGAAACTTTGGAGAATTCCTTTATGAAGTGGTGCTTTCAGCCTCTAGTTCCTGTCTTTCTTGGGGTAGAGTACAAGGAAGTCACTATTATCCTTTCATGTCCCTGCTTGGTGAGTGAGAACACTTTCTGTTTTAAGATGTAAGCCCCAAGGATCCTCTGTCCCTGTCCATATGATCGTTTGGAGGAGAGAGAGACTGAGAACATTACTGGTTGGTGAGGATAGGATTGCTGGGAGGAAAGTTTGGCTGATTGTGTGGGATGGCAAATATATGTCACTGTCTTAGAAAGGAGAAATTAAAAATTCTACATACCAAGACAGACATCTTATCTACTCATCACCTTTTACACATCTATCCTCAAACTGGTTCCCAGGTTGGTGGCATCTTAGGGCTGATTCACAGACTCTTTATTTCTACCTGAAGATTATATTTCTGAGTCACTCACCCAACATTAACCAATAAGGCTGCTGAAACAGTGAACTTGGACCTTCCCTGCATTCCATCAGGACCTTAGCTTGGTTTGTTTTTCAAAGCCCTTAATTCTAATTCCTTTCCCAGATCTTTCCTTATTTCAGACAGATTTTAAAGACACAAAGTATCTCTCTGGATTATCAAATGAATTCAGACCTTTCTTTCAGATGGTTGTGACTCATTCCAGCCTGTGGTCTCATAAGTCCATGGACTACTCTTTCATCAGTGTAAAACTTCTACTTCACCTATAAGCATATGCTGTCTTAAACCCCAGACTCTCTTTGTATACATTTCCTGTATTTTCTCTATGATGTTAAATATTTAATATAGTTGGTAAAAAGAAAACTAGTGATTGTTACTATGTCATTGCTCCATTAACTTATTTTGTCATATTATGAATACTTTTTGATGACCTGTTTAGAATATCATGTTCTGTTTCCAAGTAACCCATCTCCAAGATCCTGTGACTAGAATGGCCAAAAATGCAGGGCAGGGAGGGACAAAAGAAGGGTATGGAATTAACAGATACAAACTACTACTGTTTTTAGGGAAAAAAAAAAAAAGAAAGAAAGAAAAACCTCATCTGTGGCCATTCTGGGGTCAACAGAAGTTTGAATACTTTCTTTTTACATTAGATTTCCTTTGTTTTCTCATTTGTACAGTTACTTGTTTATTGAACACTTGTTGAGCTCCACAAAGAACCAACTCCTGGGCCAGGAACTTAGGAAGTGAAACTGAGTCCTGGCCTCAGAAACTCATAGTCAGGTGGGGCAGACATACAATGGATAGATGTAGCATGGCAACTGCAGAACTGCAAAGAACTAGGAGGCATTGATTAGTTTTCTTCCCCTCCCTGCACCCCTGCCCCCAATCCTTGGGGAGGTTAGGGAAGAATTAACCAAAGTGGTGGTAGCTTCAGTAAGTCTTTAAGTATGAGTACATTTTTTCCAGGCAAAAAAAGAAAGGTGAGAAGAGGTCACTCCAGAGAGGGAAGAACTCATAGAGAAGCTCCAGAGCATGAATAAGTGCAGTGTGCTTCTGAAAATGTGATAGTGCAGAATTGCTGGGAAGTGACATATACAGGGGCCTGTCTGGAGATGATGCCAAAGAGGAGAAGGTCAGATTTTCAGGGCCTGGTGTATCATGCCAAGAAATTTGTACTTTTATCTTGCAAGTCTGTGATGAGTACCCCATAAGGCACAAGTTCCATCTGATTCTACCTAACCCAACGGTTTCAGTTTGAAATTGAAAGATGAAAAACCTACCCTCCAAAAATGTCCAGGTATTAGCTTTCTATGGATAAACTGCAGCTTCCATCTTTCCTAGTGACAGTCTTCTGTTCAGTAAAGAAGGTAATCCACTTTTGGAAGAATATACAGTGCATGCATGGGCTTTGGTAAAACTAGTTTCAGTTTTAGTGGAAAAAAATTCAGCCCATAAATACTGTTATCTTTTTCTGCGTTAGGTGAAAGTGGTCCTTTTAAGTGGTTTTCAGCAGGGAAGAGACACAGTGAGATTTGGATTTTAGAAAGATAATTCCAGAGGTGGTATGGAGAAGGAAGGTCTCTGGCAAGATATATTTTACTGCTCTGTAGGTTTAATTTAAGCAAATCCTTTTTAAGTATCTTATGGCCAGATAGGATGACAGAGAAAGAAAGCAAATTCTCACTCTGCCGGTGGGAATGTGATATGAACAAAATTGTTTGGTCTCTCTCTTGTTCCTTTTTGCTGAAACACAGAAGCAAGGAAAAGAAAGACAAAGAAAACCACAAAGAACCTTTCCACATAATTGCATAAAACCCTGATGTCATTTGAATTATTATATTCTACATGATTCTCAACTGACTGTACCATTAACAGACCACAGAAGAAGCATTAGGAAATTCCACAGTGGTACTGAATTTTGCCTACATATATTTAGCTTAATGCACTCTTGTTTTGCCTTGTAGAATACTTTATCATATTTTATCATAATTTTAAAGACTGTCATTGCCACATTTAAGAACAATGGATCACTGAGTCTGAGAAGTCTTCCTTGTACTTTTTTCATGAGTCACTTTGGGAAGGTGATGGGAAAGAAAAAATTTGAAAGAAATTGAGACAAATAATTAAATGCTTTTGATAACCAAGGTTCTGTGTCATAGGAATCTTGAGTCAACATTTTTGGAAACGTCTAATTTCAATAGAATTACATTGGAACCAATGTAGAATTTTCTATTGAGGTCATTATAATAATTTATCCAAATGCTTTCCATAAATCAGTCTTCTTTCCTGGACTGTAAACTCTATGAAGCTAGGTTCCACATCTGTCTCTGCTAATAGCTGAATGCATGGCATGTGGCATGGAACATGGACTCTAGCAGAAACTCAGTAAATGTCAACTGTGTGAATAAATAATACCTGTATGGATGCAGTATTGATCTAACCACTGAAAGGTTGAAAACAATAATGAGATAAAAAGAAAAAGGAAAAGCTGTAACTTTCCAGTTTTCCAACACAGTTTTTTGAAGAGACTGTCTTGTCTTTGTATTCTTGACTCCTTTGTCATAGATTAATTGACCATGTAAAAATGGGCTTATTTCTAGGCTCTGTATTCTGTTGTGTTCATCTATGTGTCAGCTTTTGTGCCAGTATCATACAGTTTTAAATACTGTAGCTTTGCCATATAGTTTGAATTATGTGTGTGATACCTACAGCTTCCTCAGATAATGTCTCTTCTTATTCAGGATTGCTTTGACTATTTGGATCTTTTGTATTATTTGTTCTAGTTCTGTGAAAAATGATATGGTTATTTTGATAGGGATGGCACTGAATTCAAAGGTTGCTTTGGGTAC
This sequence comes from Dama dama, assembly GCF_033118175.1. Classification (NCBI taxonomy): domain Eukaryota; kingdom Metazoa; phylum Chordata; class Mammalia; order Artiodactyla; family Cervidae; genus Dama; species Dama dama. Next base: position 38,235,454 of record NC_083704.1, on the reverse strand, counting down.
TATCAGTTCAGTTCAGTTGCTCAGACGTATCTGACTCTTTGCGACCCCATGAACCACAGCATACCAGGACTCCCTGTCCATCACCAACTCCCTGAATCCACCCAAACCCATGTCCATCGAGTTGGTGATGCCATCCAACCATCTCATCCTCTGTCGTCCCCTTCTCCTCCTGCCCTCAATCTTTCCCAGCATCAGGGTTTTTTTCCAATGAGTCAGCTCTTCATATCAGGTGGCCAAAGTATTGGAGTTTCAGCTTCAGCATCAGTCCTTCCAATGAACACCGAGGACTGATCTCCTTTAGGATGGACTGGTTGGATCTCTTTGCAGTCCAAGGGACTCTCAAGAGTCTTCTCCAACACCACAGTTCAAAAGCATCAATTCTTCTGTGCTCAGATTTCTTTATAGTCCAACTCTCACATCCATACATGACCCCTGGAAAAACCATAGCCTTGACTAGACGGACCTTTGTTGCCAAAGTAATGTCTCTGCTTTTTAACATGCTGTCTAGATTGGTCATAAGTTTCGTTCCAAGGAGCAAGCGTCTTTTAATTTCATGGCTGCAATCACCATCTGCAGTGACTTTGGAGCCCAGAAAAATAAAGTCAGCCACTGTTTCCACTGTTTCCTCATCTATTTCCCATGAAATGATGGGACTGGATGCCATGATCTTAGTTTTCTGAATATTGAGCTTTAAGCCAACTTTTTAACTCTCCTCTTTCAGTTTCATCAAGAGGCTCTTTAGTTCTTCTTCACTTTCTGCCATAAGGGTGGTGTCATCTGCATATCTGAGGTTATTGATATTTCTCCTGGCGATCTTGATTCCAGCTTGTGCTTCTTCCAGCCCAGCATTTCTCATGACGTACTCTGCATGTAAGTTAAATAAGCAGGGTGACAATATACAGGCTTGATGTACTCCTTTTCCTATTTGGAACAAGTCTGTTGTTCCACGTCCACTTCTAACTGTTGCTTCCTGACCTGCATACAGGTTTCTTGAGAGTCAGGTCAGGTGGTCTGGTATTCCCATCTCTTTTGAATTTTCCACAGTTTATTGTGATCCATATAGTCAAAGGCTTTGGCATAGTCAATAAAGCATAAATAGATGTTTTTCTGGAACTCTCTTGCTTTTTCGATGATCCAGCAGATGTTGGCAATTTGATCTCTGGTTCCTCTGCCTTTTCTCAAACCAGCTTGAACATCTGGAAGTTCACGGTTCATGTATTGCTGAAGCCTGGCTTGGAGAATTTCAAGCATCACTTTACTAGCACGTGAGATAAGTGCAATTGTGCGGTAGTTTGAGCATTCTTTGGCATTACCTTTCTTTGGGATTGGAATGAAAACTGACCTTTTCCAGTCCTGTGGCCACTGCTGAGTTTTCCAAATTTACTGGCATATTGAGTGCAGCACTTTCACAGCATCATCTTTCAGAATTTGAAATAGCTCAACTGGAATATCCATCACCTCCACTAGGTTTGTTCATAGTGATGCTTCCTGAGGACCACTTGACTTCACATTCCAGGATGTCTGGCTCTAGGTGAGTGATCACACCATCATGATTATCTGGGTGCGAAGATATTTTTTGGGTACTATGGTACTATTTAAATAGTTTTAATTTAATTTAATTTTAATAATTTAAATTCTTACAATCTATTTACATGTTTATTTCCATTTATTTGTTTCTTCAGTTTTTCTCATCAGTGTCTTACACTTTTCAAAGTACAGATCTTTCACCTCCTTGATCAAATTTATGCTTAAGTATTTTTTTGATGCATTTGTATGTGGGATTGTTTCCTAAATTTCTCTTTTTCATAGTTCATTATTAGTATATAGAAATGTAACAAATTTATACAAATTTTGTATCCTGCTACTTCACTGAATTCATTCATTAGTTCTAATATTTTTGGGTGCAGTTTTTAGTGTTTTATATATACAGTATTATGTAATCTCAAAATACTGTCAGCTTGCCTTCTTCCTTTCCAATTTGGATGTCTTTTATTTCTTTTCCTTATCTGAATGCTATTGTGGAAACTTCCAATACTGTGTTGAATAAAAGTGGCAAGAGTGGGCATTCTTGTCTTGCTCTTGATCTTAGAGGAAAACTTTTAGCTTTTCACCATTGAATATGATGTTAGCTGTGAGACTGTCATTTATGACCTTTATTATATTGAGGGGCTTCATTGGTGGCTCAGATAGTAAAGAATCTGCCTGCTATGCGGGAGACCCAGGTTCAACCCCTGGGTCAGGAAGATCCCCTGGAGAAGGGAATGGCAACCCACTCCAGTATTCTTGCCTTGAGAATTCCACGGACAGAGGCTGCAGTCCATGGTGTTGCAAAGAGTTGGACATGACTGAAAGACTAACACTTTCATGTTCTCTCTATACCATTTGGTTTAGAGTTTTTATCTGACATGAATTTTTCTGCATCTATTGAGATGACCATATGATATTTTCCCCTTGTTTCTTAACATGGTGTATCACATTGATTTTTTTGCAAATATTGAACCATTCTTGCATGTCTGGGATAACACCCACTTAATCATGATGTATAATCCTTCTAATGTCTTGTTGAATTAAGTTTGCTAAAATTTTGTTGAAGTTTTCGCATCTATGTTCATCAAGGATATTGGTCTGTAATTTTTGTTTTGTTTTGTTTTGTTTTTGTAGTGTCTTTGGTTTTGGTATTAGGGAAATGCCAACCTTGTAAAATGAGTCTGGAGTTGTTTCATTATCTTCAGTTTTTTGAAGTAATTTGAGAAGGATAGATATTGACTTTTCATTGAATGCTTAGTAAATTTCACCTGTGAAGCCATCAGGAAAAGGAGATTTGCTTAATGTGATTTTTTAAAAATTTTTGATTCAGATTTCATCACTAGTATCTAATTTGTTTAGATTTTCTATTTCTTGCTGACTTAGTCTTGGAACATCATATAGCTCTAGGAATTTATGTGTTTCTTTCACATGAGCAGTTGAGTTCAGAGTCTCCCTAGGCTGCCATCTTGGTCCTCTCTTTAATTTGAATCTTTGCAGATCACTTCTTGACTTTTACTTAATAAATAGACATTCCTAAAATTATATACTATCATTTCATGTGTATGTTTTTTGTATAGTTGATATAATATCATTATTCTTATTTGACAAATTTTGGCCCCCTCAGTGATTATGCTGGAATTTATTTCATAATTACATCATAATGGACAATTCAATTTCTTTCTTACCATTTAAAACAATGTTTCAGTGAACAAGTAGGATCTGTCAAATGCAGACCTTGAAGCATATATTCGAGTGCAGATAGTTTCCTTGAAGGTGATTGCTTCTCAGGAAAAGGGAGGAAGTCTATATGTGTTGCTTCCATAGCAGATCATTGCTCCAGACAATTGTAACTCGATTTCACTACAACCTTCTGGGGAATGGTGCACAATATGTCTCTGAGAAGTCCTGTTTAAGGATTAGCAAACAGGTTTGAATCCATCAACTCGAGCTTGTCATTGGCTGTGGGCTGCTCCCAGGGGTATTAACTCCACAGCACTTCTGACCGGTCCTGTGAATGGGTTGAACATGTCCCTGCATTCATGACTCCAGAAAGTTCCCCATCAGGTGCTCGCAGGAGGAAGCTGTCAGCATGAAGGCATGCTGGTTGCTCAAAGAATATGGGCAAGGCATTGAGAACATCTGCTACAATGTTCCTGTGCAAGCTTTCTTGTAAGTTTGTGTCTGTGTCTTAAAAAGTATTTTAGGGAAAATTTTTGAAATTATTCCTTTAATACTTTTAACTGGACCTTGTGTTTTGACTGGATGTGTTTTCTTGTGGCAAACTCTTTTGCAAGGCAATCTTCTTACTCACCTGCTGCCTTGTTCAGTTCTATGCAGAGCTGTTTCTATTCCTTTTGAGCTTTCTTCCCTGCTGAGTCAGCCATTTTCTTTAATTGTCTTGAAACACTCTGGACCTCCTGATAAACAATCTAACTGTACCCTTCTCCCAGGGGAGGTTTACTGCTCCTATAGTTGGGTTTCAAGTGAATAGAGTCAAAGAATGCAGTCACTGCTTAAGTGACTCTGGAGCTGAATGCAACCTGTGTGTCCAAGAAAATGTCTTTTTTAGTATGACTAAAGCAGATTGTAATTTTTGCTGGTGCTCCAATGATGAATTAATGATTTATCCATAGCCACTACAGCTTCGTTTTGGAAAGGGTATTAGATTTCCTCTAGTCCAGGAGCTCATAAATGAACTTTTTGGTTAACTCAAAATCATGGCTAGTAGTTATAGAGGCATGTGCCTCACCATATAGCCTCAGTATCACCTGGGAGTTTATTTGAGGTTCACATCCTAAGGCTCTCCCTCCTCCACACCTACCAACTCAGAATCTCCTGGAGTGGGACTCAGCAGTCTGTTTTTATTTTTTATTATTTTTTATTATTTTTTTAATTTTATTTTTATTTATTTTTTTTTCCTGTTTCTTTTTTCTTTTTTTTTTTTTTTTAGTTGGAGGCTAATTACTTCACAACATTTCAGTGGGTTTTGTCATACATTGATATGAATCAGCCATGGATTTACACGTATTCCCCATCCCAATCCCCCCTCCCACCTCCCTCTCCACCCGATTCCTCTGGGTCTTCCCAGTGCATCAGGCCCGAGCACTTGTCTCATGCATCCCACCTGGGCTGGTGATCTGTTTCACCATAGATAACATACATGCTGTTCTTTTGAAATATCCCACCCTCACATTCTCCCACAGGGTTCAAAAGTCTGTTCTGTATTTCTGTGTCTCTTTTTCTGTTTTGCATATAGGGTTATCGTTACCATCTTTCTAAATTAAATATACATGTGTTAGTATGCTGTAATGTTCTTTATCTTTCTGGCTTACTTCACTCTGTATAAGGGGCTCCAGGTTCATCCATCTCATTAGGACTGGTTCAAATGAATTCTTTATAATGGCTGAGTAATATTCCATGGTGTATATGTACCACAGCTTCTTTATCCATTCATCTGCTGATGGGCATCTAGGTTGCTTCCATGTCCTGGCTATTATAAACAGTGCTGCGATGAACATTGGGGTGCACGTGTCTCTTTCAGGTCTGGTTTCCTCAGTGTGTATGCCCAGAAGTGGGATTGCTGGGTCATATGGCAGTTCTATTTCCAGTTTTTTAAGAAATCTCCACACTGTTCTCCATAGCGGCTGTACTAGTTTGCATTCCCACCAACAGTGTAAGAGGGTTCCCTTTTCTCCACACCCTCTCCAGCATTTATTGCTTGTAGACTTTTGGATAGCAGCCATCCTGACTGGTGTGTAATGGTACCTCATTGTGGTTTTGATTTGCATTTCTCTAATAATGAGTGATGTTGAGCATCTTTTCATGTGTTTGTTAGCCATCTGTATGTCTTCTTTGGAGAAATGTCTGTTTAGTTCTTTGGCCCATTTTTTGATTGGGTCATTTATTTTTGTGGAATTGAGCTTCAGGAGTTGCTTGTATATTTTTGAGATTAATCCTTTGTCTGTTTCTTCATTTGCTATGATTTTCTCCCAATCTGAGGGCTGTCTTTTCACCTTACTTATAGTTTCCTTTGTAGTGCAAAAGCTTTTAAGTTTCATTAGGTCCCATTTGTTTAGTTTTGCTTTTATTTCCAATATTCTGGGAGGTGGGTCATAGAGGATCTTGCTTTGATTTATGTCAGAGAGTGTTTTGTCTATGTTCTCCTCTAGGAGTTTTATAGTTTCTGGTCTTACATTTAGATCTTCAATCCATTTTGAGTTTATTTTTGTGTATGGTGTTAGAAAGTGTTCTAGTTTCATTCTTTTACAAGTGGTTGACCAGTTTTCCCAGCACCACTTGTTAAAGAGGTTGTCTTTTTTCCATTGTATATCCTTGCCTCCTTTGTCAAAGATAAGTTGTCCATAGGTTCGTGGATTTATCTCTGGGCTTTCTATTCTGTTCCATTGATCTATATTTCTGTCTTTGTGCCAGTACCATACTGTCTTGATGACTGTGGCTTTGTAGTAGAGTCTGAAGTCAGGCAGGTTGATTCCTCCAGTTCCATTCTTCTTTCTCAAGATTACTTTGGCTATTCGAGGTTTTTTGTATTTCCATACAAATTGTGAAATTCTTTGGTCTAGTTCTGTGAAAAATACCGTTGGTAGCTTGATAGGGATTGCATTGAATCTATAGACTGCTTTGGGTAGAATAGCCATTTTGACAATATTGATTCTTCCAATCCATGAACACGGTATGTTTCTCCATCTGTTTGTGTCCTCTTTGATTTCTTTCATCAGTGTTTTATAGTTTTCTATGTATAGGTCTTTTGTTTCTTTAGGTAGATATACTCCTAAGTATTTTATTCTTTTTGTTGCAATGGTGAATGGTATTGTTTCTTTAATTTCTCTTTCTGTTTTTTCATTGTTAGTTTATAGGAATGCAAGGGATTTCTGTGTGTTAATTTTATAATCCTGCAACTTTACTATATTCATTGATTAGCTCTAGTAATTTTCTGGTAGAGTCTTTAGGGTTTTCTATGTAGAGGATCATGTCATCTGCAAACAGTGAGAGTTTCACTTCTTCTTTTCCTATCTGGATTCCTTTTACTTCTTTTTCTGCTCTGATTGCTGTGGCCAGAACTTCCAACACTATGTTGAATAGTAGTGGTGAGAGTGGGCACCCTTGTCTTGTTCCTGATTTCAGGGGAAATGCTTTCAATTTTTCACCATTGAGGGTGATGCTTGCTGTGGGTTTGTCATATATAGCTTTTATTATGTTGAGGTATGTTCCTTCTATTCCTGCTTTCTGGAGAGTTTTAATCATAAATGAGTGTTGAATTTTGTCAAAGGCTTTCTCTGCATCTATTGAGATAATCATATGGTTTTTATCTTTCAATTTGTTCATGTGGTGTATTACATTGATTGATTTGCGGATATTAAAGAATCCTTGCCTTCCTGGGATAAAGCCCACTTGGTTGTGGTGTATGATTTTTTTAATATGTTGTTGGATTCTGTTTGCTAGAATTTTGTTAAGGATTTTTGCATCTATGTTCATCAGTGATATTGGCCTGTAGTTTTCTTTATTTGTGGCATCTTTGTCTGGTTTTGGAATTAGGGTGATGGTGGCCTCATAGAATGAGTTTGGAAGCTTACCTTCATCTGCAATTTTCTGGAAGAGTTTGAGTAAGGTAGGTGTTAGCTCTTCTCTAAATTTTTGGTAGAATTCAGCTGTGAAGCCATCTGGTCCTGGGCTTTTGTTTGCTGGAAGATTTTTGATTACAGTTTCGATTTCCTTGCTTGTGATGGGTCTGTCAAGATCTTCTATTTCTTCCTGGTTCAGTTTTGGAAAGTTATACTTTTCTAAGAATTTGTCCATTTCATCCAAGTTGTCCATTTTATTGGCATAGAGCTGCTGGTAGTAGTCTCTTATGATCCTTTGTATTTCAGTGTTGTCTGTTGTGATCTCTCCATTTTCATTTCTAATTTTGTTAATTTGGTTCTTCTCTCTTTGCTTCTTAATGAGTCTTGCTAATGGTTTGTCAATTTTGTTTATTTTTTCAAAAAACCAGCTTTTAGCTTTGTTGATTTTTGCTATGGTCTCTTTAGTTTCTTTTGCATTTATTTCTGCCCTGATTTTTAAGATTTCTTTCCTTCTGCTAACCCTGGGGTTCTTCATTTCTTCCTTCTCTAATTGCTTTAGGTGTAGAGTTAGGTTATTTATTTGGCTTTTTTCTTGTTTCTTGATGTAAGCCTGTAATGCTATGAACCTTCCCCTTAGCACTGCTTTTACAGTGTCCCATAGGTTTTGGGTTGTTGTGTTTTCATTTTCATTCATTTCTATACATATTTTGATTTCTTTTTTGATTTCTTCTATGATTTGTTGGTTATTCAGAAGCGTGTTATTTACCCTCCATATGTTTGAAGTTTTAACAATTTTTTCCCTGTAATTGAGATCTAATCTTACTGCACTGTGGTCAGAAAAGATGACTGGAATGATTTCAATTTTTTTGAATTTTCCAAGACTAGATTTATGGCCCAGGATGTGATCTATTCTGGAGAAGTTTCCGTGTGCACTTGAGAAAAAGGTGAAGTTGATTGTTTTGGGGTGAAATGTCCTATAGATATCAATTAGGTCTAGCTGGTCCATTGTGTCATTTAAGGTTTGTGTTTCCTTGTTAATTTTCTGTTTAGTTGATCTATCCATAGTTGTGAGTGGGGTATTAAAGTCTCCCACTATTATTGTGTTACTATTAATTTCCTCTTTCATACTCATTAGTGTTTGCCATACATATTGCAGTGCTCCTATGTTGGGTGCATATATATTTATAATTGTTATATCTTCTTCTTGGATTGATCCTTTGATCATTATGTAGTGTCCTTCTTTGTCTCTTTTCACATCCTTTATTTGAAAGTCTATTTTATCTGATATGAGTATTGCGACTCCTGCTTTCTTTTGGTCTCCATTTGCGTGAAATATTTTTTTCCAGCCCTTCACTTTTAGTCTGTATGTGTCTCTTGCTTTGAGGTGGGTCTCTTGTAGACAGCATATATAGGGGTCTTGTTTTTGTATCTATTCAGCCAGTCTTTGTCTTTTGGTTGGGGCATTCAACCCATTTACATTTAGGGTAATTATTGATAGGTGTGGTCCCGTTGCCATTTACTTTGTTGTTTTGGGTTCACGTTTATACAACCTTTCTGCATTTCCTGTCTAGAGAAGATCCTTTAGCATTTGTTGAAGAGCTGGTTTGGTGGTGCTGAATTCTCTCAGCTTTTGCTTATCTGTAAAGCTTTTGAATTCTCCTTCATATCTGAATGAGATCCTTGCTGGATACAGTAATCTAGGTTGTAGGTTATTCTCTTTCATTACTTTCAGTACGTCCTGCCATTCCCTTCTGGCCTGGAGGGTTTCTATTGATAGATCAGCTGTTATCCTTATGGGAATCCCTTTGTGTGTTATTTGTTGTTTTTCCCTTGCTGCTTTTAATATTTGTTCTTTGTGTTTGATCTTTGTTAATTTGATTAATATGTGTCTTGGGGTGTTTCGCCTTGGGTTTATCCTGTTTGGGACTCTCTGGGTTTCTTGGACTTGGGTGGCTATTTCCTTCCCCATTTTAGGGAAGTTGTCAGCTATTATCTCCTCGAGTATTTTCTCATGGCCTTTCTTTTTGTCTTCTTCTTCTGGAACTCCTATGATTCGAATGTTGGGGCATTTCACAGTGTCCCAGAGGTCCCTGAGGTTGTCTCATTTCTTTTGATCCTTTTTTCTTTTTTCCTCTCTGCTTCAGTTATTTCCACCATTTATCTTCTACCTCACTTATCCTATCTTCTGCCTCCGTTATTCTACTCTTGGTTCCCTCCAAAGTGTTTTTGATCTCATTCATTGCATTATTCATTTTTAATTGACTCTTTTTTATTTCTTCTAGGTCTTTATTAAACATTTCTTGTATCTTTTCAATCTTTGTTTTCAGGCTATTTATCTGTAACTCCATTTTGTTTTCAAGATTTTGGATCATTTTTATTATCATTATTCTAAATTCTTTTTCAGGTAGATTCCCTATCTCCTCCTCTTTTGTTTGACTTGGTGGGCATTTTTCATGTTCCTTTACCTGTTGGGTATTTCTTTGCCTTTTCATCTTGTTTAGATTGCTGTATCTGGAGTGGGCTTTCTGTATTCTGGAGGTCTGTGGTTCCTTTTTATTGTGGAGGATTAACCCAGTGGGTGGGGTTAGACGATTGGCTTGTCAAGGTTTCCTGGTTAGGGAAGCTTGCATCAGTGTTCTGGTGTGTGGAACCTGATTTCTTCTCTTTGGAGAGCAATGGAGTGCCCAGTAATGAGTTTTGAGATGGGTCTATGTGTTAGGTGTGACCTTGGGCAGCCTGTATGTTGATGTTCAGGGCTATGTTCCTGCGTTGCTGGAGAATTTATGTGGTATGTCTTGCTCTAAAACTTATTGGCTCTTGGGTGGTGGTTGGTTTCAGTGTAGGTATGAAGGCTTTTGGACAGTCACTTATTACTTAAAGTTCCATGTAGTCAGGAGTTTTCTGGTGTTCTCATATTTTGGGCTTAAGTCTCCTGCCTCTGGATTTCAGTTTTATTCTTCCTGTAGTCTCAGGACTTCTCCAGCTATACAGCCCTGATAAGAAAACTTCTAGGTTAATGGCTAAAAGATTCTCCCCTGTTAGGGACACCCAGAGAGGTTCACAGAGTTACATGAAGAAGAGGAGAGGGAGGAGGGAGATAGAGATGAGCAGGAGGAGAAAAAGAGGGACTCAAGAGGAGAGAGACAGATCTACACAGCTGTCTGTTCTCAGAGTGTTCTCCGTAGCCCAGTCACCTACAAAGATTCACAGAATTGGATTGGTAAGAGAAGGGGAAAGGAGGAAATAGAGGTGTTCTGAGGTAGAAAACAGAGAGTCAAGATTGGGAGAGAATAATCTTCGGTTTAAAAATAGGGCTTCTCTCTTTTTTTTTTTTGTAAGGTTATAGTATATTGAAAATGAAAATTAAGGAGTAGTAGAGGAGTACTAGAGGACTTTAAAAGAAATAAGAGAAAAAGAAAAATAGAAAATAGAAGAGAAAAGGGAAAGAAAAATAAAGAAGGAAAAATAAAAAAATAAATAAATAAAAAAAATTTTTCCCCTAATTAAAAAAATCATAAAAATCTATGGAAATGAAAGTTAAGGAGTAATGGGGGAGTAATAGGAAAATAAAAGAGAAAAAATAAAAAAGAAAAAAAAGAAAAAAAAAAAAGAGAAAAAGTAAAATTATATCTAGGAGTTTCTCTGGAGCTGTTGCGGTCAGTGTAGGTTCGGCTCAGTTTCAGATAGCTCCTCGTTTCAGCTTACACTTCTCGATATCTACAGGCCCCTTCCAGTGTATTCGGTGTTTTCTAGAGGGATTTTAATCTGTTGCACCAGTCCCTTCTGAAGCGGTTCCCTTTGTTTATTTGGCTTCTGTTTGCTGGTCACTTCAGAGCCTCATTTCTGCCCTGACACAGGTGGGCGGAGGTGGACTCTTATTCAGGTAGCTAGTTCCGTCGCTCTGCAGGGAGGGGCTGGCTCTGCAGGGCGGGGCTGGCACTGTGGGGACGGGCTTGCGCCGCGGGGACGGGCTGGCGCTGCCGGGAGGGGCTGACGCTGCGGGGAGGGGCTGGCGCTGCGGGGAGGGGCTTGCGCCGCGGGGACGGGCTGGCGCTGCTTTCTCCGTCTGCGCTGCTCAGGCTCCCGGCTGTTCTATATGGAGCGCGCCCTGCGCTTTGCGAGGTTCCAGCCCTCGGGTGTTCCACAAAAGCGCGGAAGGAAAAGCTGCGCCTGCTCTCCGTGCCTTCCCCGTCAGAGCGGTCCAGGCAGCGGGGGGCTTGGTGGGCGCACTCTCCCCAGGTGTGGCGCGCCCACTCCCTTCCGCGGACCCAGTCTCAGTTTCCGCTGGCGCCAGTCGGGTGCGCGCGCCTTCTGCCCTCCGCGTCCCCAGCCCCAGTCCCCACCTGCGCCGGTCGGGTGCCTGCGCCCTGTGTCTCACCGCGACCTTCCCCTCCCCGCTGCCTCCTGCCTCCGGCGGGGCTGGGCCGGTCCGCAGCCTGCGAGCTCTTCTCTGGATTTTCTCGGTCTCTTTGTTCTGCGAACGTCCGGCAGTGTGTTGGGGCCAGTTAATTTACTCTCTCTCTTTTGGTCTCCGACAGTTCAAGTTGGCAACTCACAGAAGCTCCCTCCGATTGTCCTCAGGGCACTCAGGCCCGGACCCTACCCCAAGCAATGCCGCCTAAGACTTCCCCGGGACGATCTCCGTCCTTAGCTCTTTTGTCCCACTTTTTATCTTTTATATTTTGTCCTACCTCCTTTCGAAGACACTGGGCTGCTTTTCTGGGCGCCTGATGACCTCAGCTAGTGATCAGAAGTTGTTTTGCGAAGTTTGCTCTGCGTTCAGTTATTCTTTTGATGAATTTGTAGGAGAGAAAGTGGTCTCCCCGTCCTACTCCTCCGCCATCTTGGCTCCTCCTCCCAGCAGTCTGTTTTTAAAAGCCCTTCAGGAGATTTTGATAACCACTAAAAATTTAAAACAACAGTTGTAGTTGTTTATAATTCACATTAGTCCAAGTATTTATGGCCAAGTAATTTTTATAAAATAAAATTTCTTTTTTTTTTTAGGAAAATAGCAAATTCCTTCCCATTTAACAACTTCTTTTTTTCTTTAATAACATATCACTAATGAAGATTCCAGTGCCTTTAATCTGTGCATGTTTATGGACTATGCAACTGTGAGGGCAATGTTATTTTGAAAATCATATCAAGACAATTCTTATGTTTTGCCCACACATCAAGGATTATTGTAACCACAAAAATTAATTATCCTATGGTTATATCTTTTCAATTATTTTAATCAAATGACATGATTATATTTTTCAAATAACATGACTAGTAATTATAGAGGCATGTGCCTCACTGTAAAGGAATCTGTAATCCAAAACCCTGAAACTTTTATACCAGTCCCTTTCTCCAGTGTTGTATGTGATTGTTGACATTCGCAATAGTCTCTCTGTTGAAGTTCTTCTACATAAAAACATATTTATTGCTTGTAAAATGATTTGCTTAAAAAATAATAAAAGTAACTTATTTGGTTTACCAGAATTCAACTTTGTGCATTCCAAGAGTTTATACATGGATTAAAGTGAGAGAGTGCAGCATATATGCCTTTGAGCTTGTCTGGGTTTCATGAATTTCATGAATTTTTGCTCTGTCCTCATGAAAGATACATTTTTTTTTTGTCTTTCATTTTCCTAATATGAATAGATAGGAATAACTCAAATGTGGAAAGGCTCAGAAAATGAACCTAGGTTGAAAATGTTTGAAATTGAACACTGCTTATTACATAATTTAGTCATTGAAAAAAAAATTGTATTGAGTGTCAACTATATTAGGCATTGTTCTGGGTGCTAGGGCTGTGTGGGGAAAGAGGACAGAGCGAGCTTCCAGTTCAAGATGGGCAAAACCCATGCTCCATAGTGCATTCCCCACTACACACCAATGTTTTTCCAAGTTCTTACAATGGTGGAACCCACTGATTCAAACTGTATCTTATCTAGAAGTTCAATATCTAGAAAAATAATGTTTGAGTTATTCTGGAGAAAGGGAATACAGAGCACCCCATGAATCCTAATCTCCCAACATAGCTCTTGATATTCCATGGAGTATGGTTTCAATACTATTAACCTAGCATGGAAGTGGCAAACATATTTCACAGAGAGATTTTGCTGGACATGGTCATCATATTAAAAAAAAATCTCAAATTATTTGCCAATATTTACAAAATGCTGAAAGATCCAGGATTCTGGATTCTCTGGAAAAATTGACAGGTCTGGCCACAATGAACTTTCATTTTCCCACATTTAGCTACAATTTAGCATAGACTCCATCACTCCCTGTTTAATGACTACTGTTTTCTTGCCCTAATTTATACCAGCTGCCTTGAGCTTGTAGGATATTCTGTTTATAGCCTCAACTTCTTATCTGAGAACTTAATCAATGTAAAATAGTCACAATTGCTTGAGATCATAATAATCCTTTACATTTATTTAACTCAGGATTATATTCCTATGCATAGCAAATATTGTTTTCAATTTTGATTAATGGAAGCAGAATTTTATATATAATTAAATGCAGCAATGTCTATATTGTACATTATATGTGTGTGCATATTCATTTAATCGTCACTTCACATCTCTTGTAACAGATAATTTTTCACCTGCTCTATAGATAAGAGGTACAGAAAACTGTACTGTGGTTTTAGTTTCCAAAACTTCACATGTACATTAATTTCCACTTCAATTGCAATTTATATTGTGCTGTTATGAGTTTATATGTTAACAAAAGGAGAGTGGAGTATTTTGTGTGAAAACAGTATCTCTTGTTTCACTGTTTGCTATGCGACTCTGCCTCTGCTTGCTTAAATAGGGGAAGGTGGTAGTCTTGGAGGGAAAGAGAAACTGTTAAAATGGTCTTCTCTGTAATTTCTCATTTCCATTCCTTTTAAATTCACCTAGTTCCTCTGAATCTCTTACAGTTTTTCTAGTTAGGATGAGAGAAGAATTGTTTTAAAGAATTGATTGGAAGATTAACTTGCTAAAAGAATTTCCTTCCAAAGTGCAGACTATCCAGATAAAACAGGCAATATTATTCATTTTCTAAGAAATTACTCACAAAATTTTAATTTTTGGTGATGTATGTATTTGATGAAGTACTTATTTTAATGCATGTTTTGGAGAAAAATGCTTAAAAGATTAGCCCACCTAAAACACATAAACATTTATTATATTTTAGAAATTAAACACATTTCCCTTAATATGTATCAGACTTTTTCAAAGTAGATTGATTTTACTTTTGCTTCTGAGGAAGAAGCCAAATTTTTCACATGAAAAATAAAAATGTGAGTTCATTATTCATAGAATTTTCTATGAGATCTTTTTTTCTGGAATCTAAAAGTAATGCTGGAGTTTTGCTTCTTTTTTTTTTTCCTCCCTGAATCCTAAAAGAGGCTGGTGGTACTTGTAGGATTCAAACTTTTTTTTCTCTTCTTGTTTTCTTTCTTCCTGGGCCATTCTATACAGGATGCAGCTTGCCAGAATCAAAACCTGCCTAGGTTGCTGCTGACGACATTCATTTTGAAGTAAAGTATTTCTAAGGGACTCATATGGACATTTTTTCAAGGAAAACTCATTTATATTTTCTGACCTGTATCCCTTTCCCATCATTCCACCCACTCCTTCCACTGAAGTAGAAAGGTGAGAAAATTCATAGCCCTCAGCATTAGGATTCTACTCTTTGAAGATCCACATTTGGTACCGTGGATGACAAACATGTCATATCCTTTGATTTGGATGGGAATTGTTTCTATCAGTTTGTTCATTCATTTGTTCATTTATTCATTCATTTAGCTACATAACAAAGAATTATGTACTTCTTCCTTCTAGCATTTATGATTATTCTGTTTTTTTACCTTTATTTTTGGTTCTTTAATTAGTATCTTGCTCTTATTCCCTGAACTGTAAACTTAATGACACTAGAGACTTTTGTACTTTTATTGCTCACCATTGGAAACCTAAAGTCTATCAAGGTGCCTGTTGAATATCTACTGAGTGAATACATGGGGCTTTCCAGGAGGCACAGTGGTAAAGAATCTGCCTGCCAATGAAGGAAGACGTAGGAGACACGGATTTGAGAGACCCTGAAGGGAATGACAACCCACTCCAGTATTCTTGCCTGAGGAGTCCCATGGGCAGAGCAATCTGACAGTCTGCAATCCGTGGAGTTGCAGAGCTGTTCGTGACTGAGTGACTGAGCATGCACACATGAGTCACTATGTGGATGAGCCTTTGTTTTGCTCTGAACTTTCTACAATGACCTGGGAGGCCCTGTATAACCCAGCCCTCGTCCTCTTCCTGACTTCTAGTCCTACTACCTATTTTCACCTTTGTACACTTCAGCATTGAGCTATGCTTTATTATATTAAAAAAACATATATATTTTCTTCTGGGCCGTTGTATGGTTTCACATTGCTATATTGATATTCATATTGTCAGGTGCGTGTATGCTCCTCGGTTCTGTCTCGTCACAACAAAGTTTTGGAGTGATGGACGTTAAAGTCCTCAGCGCGTCACAGCTATTGGGTCTTGGACAGACCATGTTATAGCTCTTAGAGAAATCAGTGTTACAGCTCTATTTTATTTAGAAGATAGTGGGAGAATCCATCCTCGAAGCATGAGGGCATGCCAACTCAAAGATGCAAAGAGAAGAGAGTGGAGGAGCATGCCAGCGCCCAGGAGAGAGAAAGAGAGAGAGAGAGAGAGAGAGAGAGAGAGAGAGAGAAGGTGGGCATGCACGTGGGCGGGGGCGGGAGGCAGAGAGAGAGCGAGCGAGCACGGGGGAGGGAGAGAGAGAAAGCACTTTGGCTCCTCCTTTTATATGATTTTTCCTCCCCCTGGGCCTGCACTATGCAAAGTGGGCTTAGCCAGGAGTGCTGTTTGCTCTACCTGAGGCCTTCACTCCAGTCCTCGGACCTTCCTCGGACCTTCCTTTGTTTTATTTTTGCGAACTTCTCCCGTCCTTGTCTTTTAGCCACTGCCATTTTGGACTCCCGTTTCCTACTACCTGACAATATTGATAGCTAAATAAAAAGAGAGGGAGCATAAGTCTGGTGTTTAAGTAGGTGATGAGTTTTGGGAATTGTATCAGAATTCAAACCATAGACTAGCCAGTTAGTAGTTGTTGGAACTTGGGCCCATTTAAAAGCTTTCTGAATCTCATTTCCCAATCTCTAAAATGGGGCTACTGTTGTTGCAGAATTATGAGGATTAGACATAAAATGACAAAGTGCCGGGCATAAAGAAGTTATTTGAGTTAGTAATAATGATCATCATATGTAGCACAATTACACTAATCAGCTGCTGTTGTGTAACAAATATCCACATAATCTCAGGGCATAAAATATTAGCATTTTTTTTTCCTTCAAGTCTCTGTGGATTAACTGGGGGTACTTTGATTTATCTTAGCTAACCCACTTATACAACTGGGAGTCAGCTGATGTCGGCTGGGAGGCTTAGAGCTGTGAAACCAATCTGCTCCTATAAATTATGTTTCACAAGGGCACAAGAGAGGGAAGTGACAGCACAGGTGATTTGTATGTATTATTATGATTTATTTATCACATAGCTACTAGATGATCTCTTAAATCCTTTTTAGCTCTCTAATCATTCATTTTATTATTTTCTCAAGTTTTATTCCATTTTGAAAATATGCTAAAATTCTCAAAGGGTAACATTCTTATGGTGAGAACACCTTGTATTCTAGAGAAAATTTCATTCATAAATGACTATGAGCTGTAAATAATCTGAAGTGTTCTAGTGATATTGTCATAAATTACTTAGTAAAGTTTGGGGAATTAGCTTAGTTACATGTTTTAATTAACTTCCCCCATTGGCAGCATATTTTCCCTAATAGGTTTACAGTTCCTCTTAGACTTACAGTAAATCCTTCATTTTTCCCTTATCTCCATTATTTGTGTAAGCCGTATTCCCACTGAGGATATTTGCTTTTGCAACCACAAATGTTGGATGGGATACAGTTATTTTGGCAGTAGTTTTCAGTATTTGAAACAAATCTGTATCTTTATTTAATTTCTCTACTGCTTGAAAAATTGAAATGAAGGTCTAGATAAATTTTTTTTATATTAGAATGTTTCCTATAATGATAAGGTTATGTTTAGTGACTAATTGCAGAGTATAAAATAATTCATCTTGGAAGACATGGCTAAGTAGACTTTTGGAAGTTGTAGCTTCCTTAATCTCAGAATTTACTTAATTCAACTTTTTTAAAAACACTTTTTTCAAGATTAGGAACAATTATTGAGTTTGCAATCATACATTTTCCACTTTTTAAGCAATTGATTAGTTATAAGTAAGCCATCTAGAAATAAATCAACAAAATTGACCAATTTAGGGTCTAATTATCTTATTGTTAGGATCAATGTTGAATAGATTGATTTTTTGATAGTAGTAAATATTGACTAAGTGCTTGCTATGTTTAAGCATCATGATGAATGTGGTCTGTGGCTTATCTCATTTAATTCACACAATACTGCATATGGTAGGTACACGAGGTGAATTTATAAATAAACCAAAATCCAAGAAGATTGTGTAACTTAGCTGGTTAGACAGCCAACAAGTAGCAGAGCTGGGAACTATTGTAGGTAGACTGATTCTGAATACTGGGCTGTGAAACATGATAAGGTAAAACCTGCTGATAAGAACTTACTCTTGGTAAGTAATATCATACACAGCATATTGATTTTTAAAAGAAAAGTACAGGTAAATGTGCACCAGATGTATCATAATTTGTTAGACATAAAATGTAAGTGTGGTACTTAAAAATTAGGGAATAGCTTTTGTCTCATTAGTCATTCTAGTGTAATATCTATGAAAAACTGTTTTAATATTTAGAAGAGTTTTATCTCCTTAATATATCCATCTTCATGATGGTAAGCAAGCTGTGGGTTTGCTCACATTAGTTTCATAATGTACTTAGAACAGTTTTCCTCTCCTCCAGATAATTCTAGGGTGTGATATGAGGTACTGTCACATTTTTCAACATAGGAAACTCCTGTAGAGATTCAAAGTGATCCTTTTCAGATAGCAGCATAAATTCATCTGAGTCCCTGAACTCAGGTATGAAACAATTCCAAAACAATCTTCCAATTGAAATAAAGCATACAGACAATATGAGAAAAATAAATAAATTCAAGATGGAGAACATCACAAAGGATTAAACTTTACTCCAAAGAGAAGGTTATTTGAGTTGCAGGTTCTTTTAATGAGAACTGAAAGTCCTCATCTCTGGAATAAACTAGGAATTCATAGATTCTGTTCTTTCTTTTGGAATGCCATGTAACTTCCTTGGATTCAAACTGCAGTGAGAGAAACGTTCCTTTCTGGTAACAGGCAGCTGAGTTGTTATAGCAATATGGTTGCAAAGAGTAGAAGCTCACTTAAGTTAAGTAACGGAGGCTAGGAATATATTACAAACATTTATATATGAGGAACCAAGGAACAAAGCAACCAGGCTTCGGGAAGATACCGCCTCTTGACCTCTTGGATGAGTCTAGATATGTGATAGAAATCTAAGCTTCTAACTCTATCACTCTGCTACAAGAGAAAGTGAAAATATTAGTTGCTCAGTTGTGTCCGACTCTGCAACTCTATGGACTGTAGCCTGCCAGGCTCCTCTGCCCATAGAATTCTCCAGGCAAGAATACTGGAGTGGGTAGCCATTTCCTTCTCCAGGGGATCTTCCCAGCCCAGGAACAGGCACACAGTTACTGTAAGAGCCTCTCAGTTTAAGTAAATGGATCAAATTGGCCAAGTATTTTGACAGATGATTTTGAGAGCTGTGGTAGCTATTTTGTGACCAAGAGGCAGAAGCTAAGGTAAATGCAGAGGAATCAACCTGATATCATGGAATCGTTAAGGTAACAAACTCTGCAAGACTCTATTTCTGTCTTCCTGCTTCATGAAATATAACTGTTGTTAGTTGAGTATTCTCTTGCTGCCAAGTGGAAGCATTCTGAGACTCTGAAAATCGTTATTACTAAATAATACAACAGTTATGATTATATGAATGTATTGGGCAGGACAAATACAATCAGAATTCATGGACCTTGGAAATAGGTTTAAGGCAGTCCTGTCATGTATAGTTGGCCAGATTTTTCACTGTACAGTTGTAAGGAGCACCAATCACACAGTCTAAAATGTACCACACTATGTATTGGCCCTGCCTGGATTCCTTATTTTCTCTATCTGAGACCATTCATTTTCTCAGAAACCTGAGTTTAATAGCACATGGGCTATTAAAAGAAAATAATCCCCAAATCTTTGCCTATAATGCCTGAGGTAAGGGCAAGTCAGGGGTGTCAATAAAGAAGGACTTTTCCCCTTGGGGAGCAGCTCTTAGCCACCAGGTAGGATGTACGCGTGACAGACAGCATGATTTCAATGATTCTTATTATATGAGGATTGTGAGCTGTGTATAAAGAATTATGGTTGTGGTGTATCCTTCAAATGTGTGATCCTTGATCCTTAATAAAAAAGAGAATGATAGTCTGTTTTCCACACTGAAGAGAAATAGATGTCTGGTTTGTGTATGTGGGCACACAAGGATTCTGAATCTCCACAGAGTTCCATAGCTACTCTCAGGCCTGGTGACTCTTGATTGTTTACTTGGAGCTTAAGGGACTATTCTGGGTCATGGCCGATAATGGAGCACAAGCAAAGGAGTGTATAGATGTTACTTTCTAAGACTCAGGAGAGGAAAATTTTCCTCTGTCCCTCTCTCTTGGGTGCTGGCAGGGAAATGGACTATTCCTCCTAGATAGGGAAGGGAAGAAGAAGGAAGAAGCAGAAAGAATGCATCGTGTGTGTGTGTGTGTGTGTGTGTGTGTGTGTTAGGTGTGTGTGTTTCTCTCTGAAAGGACTTTTATCCCTCCTAAAACAAACTCTGAGACAGTGTTGATAGCTATCTATTTTTCTGGCATAGTAGAGAAAGGAGAATAAGAATATCCAGAATGCCCCTATAAGTGACTATTACTTGGGAATGGTTTGGTTAAGAGTAGACTCTGGAGCCAGATGGCCAGTTTCTAATCCTCACACCCCCAATTACCAGCTGTGTGACTTTGGGCTAGATACATAAGCTCTCTGGGCTTTAGTTTTCTACCTATAAAAATGGCAAAAAAAAAAAAAAAAAAAAAAAATGGCAGAAACTCTGGAGCCAGATGGCCAGTTTCTAATCCTCACACCCCCAATTACCAGCTGTGTGACTTTGGGCTAGATACAAAAGCTCTCTGGGCTTTAGTTTTCTACCTATAAAAATGGCAGAAATTGAAATTCCCTCAGACATAGAATTTGAGATAAGAATTCAAGTACAGGTAGTTTATCTGGGAAATGCTTCTAGGAAACATAGGTTGGGAAATGGGCAAGTGAAAGAGGGAAGGGAGAAAGCCAACAGAAGACGTGTTTTCAAAAGAAGTTACCACAGTGGGAAACAGGGAACTTGGGGAGTGAGTATAGAAGAGACATCAATATATTCCACAACAGGGGCAAAGACTCTGAAGAATTTATGGCTAAGCTGTTGAAGGTTGCTTATGTGCTATTTATCGTCTGGTGCTTCCCACTTGTCCCATGCTTGAGCCATATATACTCCCAAGGCAAGGGAGGAAAAGCCCTCCCTGTGTAGATGTGACTGCTGGGGAAACACGAGCAAGACACCAACAGCCTCTGCCATCACATGTCATGGTGCCTCATTGGGTTGCTCAGAGGATTAAATGAGTTTCCACAGATGGATGCCGAGAGGACTGCCTGGATCATAGTAAGCCCCAGCCCCGTGCTGCTGTCATTCCTGTTGTGATCAATAGAGCCCTGTGGGTTAGAGCCTGGCTGTCATTGGGCTGGGTTCAAGTTCTCTTTATACTTCTTACCATTGGAGGGACTAGCTTCTTAGCCTCTAAAGCAGGGGTAGGCATCAACAGATCTTTTGTGCAAAAGGCCAGGAGAGAATGGATACATGTATATGTATGGTTGAGTCTGTTCACTGTTCACCTAAAACTATCATGTGTTTGCATGCTAAGTCGCTGAGAGTGGTGTCTGACTCTTTGCAATGCTATGGAGTGTAGCCCATCAAGCTCCTCCGTCCATGGGATTCTCCAGGTAAGAATACTGGAGTAGGTTGCCATGCTGTCTTCCAGGGGATCTTCCTGACCCAGGGATCAAAACCTCCTCTCTTAGGTCTCTTGCACTGGCAGGTGAATTCTTTACCACTAGCGCCACCTGGGAAGCCCCAAAACTATCACAATATTTTTAATTGACTATACCTCAATACAAGATAAAAAGCTAAAAAATAAAAAATCTTTTTAAAAAGGCCAAATGGTAATACTTTTCATCTTTGTGAGCCCTACAGTCTCTGTCTTGACTATTCAACTTGCTTTTCCAGAGTAAAAGTAGCCTCAGACAAAATGTAAATGAATAGGTGTGGCTGTGTTCCAATAAAAATTTGCTTGCTAAACCAGGTGATGGGCTAAATTTGACTCTTAGACCATTGTTTGGCCCATAAGCCAATTTATCTTTTCCACAACTATCTAATGTGAAATAAAAAATAGTGTTTACTTTGCAGAAGACAGTAGAGCACGGACTGTGAAATTAGAATCTATGTCAGCCTGCCAAGTTTTGGATCCCAGTGGTTATACTTTGTACTTTGGTGATTTTATGCAAAACATTTATTCTCTGTAAATCTCAGTGTTCTCATCTATAAAATAGGGTTGCTGTGAGGATTAAATGGATTATTCCATGTCCCATACTTAGCATAGTGACGCATAATCAGAACTCAGTGTTTCCAACACACTCATTTTGATTTCTATCACTCCTCTGCTTTTTCATTGGAAGAATCTACTGAAACTCTATTGGGCAAAAAGATAACAAGATAGTTCTTGGTATCCTTGCTGAGATTCAGATCTGGCACAAAGATTTACCAGTTAAATTTGAGCAACCTATTAAACTGCATGGACTTAGGTCAGTGGTTCTTAACTAGGGGTGATTTTACAATGTTTGGATGGTAAAGAATCTGTTGCAATGCAGGAGACCTGGGTTTGACCCCTGGGTCTGGAAGATCCCCTGGAGAAGGGAATGGCTATCCACTCCAGTATTCTTACATGGAGAATCCCATGGACAGAGGAGCCTGGAGGGTTACAGCCTATAGGGTCACAAGGAGTCAGACACGACTGAGCGACTAACGTCCTTCCTTCTTAATCAGGGGTGAGGAAACTACTAGTGTTTGTAGAGGTCACCATGCTGCTAAATATCTCTCAATGTACAGGATACTTCTATACAGCAAAAGCTGATGTGGCCCAAAATACCATTAGTGCTGAGGTCAAGAAACCCTGGTTTAGATAGAATATGCCCCTTCTCACTTTTACCCTCTAACATTTGGCAATATGTCTATCACAACTTTTCACATGAGTTTTAAATTGTCATCTTGATTTGTCTGGTTCACAGGCTTCCAAAAGGTGCATGGAAATATTTTGTCAAGATAAATAGATTGAGGTGTGAAGTATTATATTTTTGAATGACATTATCATTTAAAAAATACTCTAGATGCCTGGTTGACAAAACTACGTACTTTATTTTCTTCTAAAACAATTTTAACTGTTGAAGAATCTTTTTGACAATATGAATGATGTTCTTTACATTCCATATCTTTCTATCAATCGAGGACAGTTTGAGATGATAGAAGACAGCCTCTCAAATCTGTCATCTTTGTTGTGATTTAAAGAAACCTTTTCTTTATAAATTACCAAGGTATCTGGCAATGAGAAGTGTGCAAGGCTATTATTTATACCTGCTTAACTCTCAATATTATGACAGTATGAATTTTGAAACAAACTATCTCAATTCAAAATGCTTTCTGTTCTGAATTTCACCTCATTGGAGTGATTGTTAATAGCTCTTCACTGTCAAGAAATCACCATGACCTCTTCTTTCTCTTATTTTTAAGTGTTGATATATTCTCAACTTGACAGATGAATTTGCTAGAGAATTTTTATTTAAAAAAAAAACAAAAGAAAAAAACAGCTCTAAATAGGCTATCTCCAACCAAACACTGTCACCCTTCTGAGTGATAGTCGCTTTTCTTTTGGTGCTCAATTTTCATTTAAATCTCTTCAGATTTCTGTGACTACTCTGGGTCTTCAAATGACCTCACAGTGCTCTTGCATCCTCCCCTAATCCATGTGGAACCTTTGGGCTTCTTGAAGAAAGGCATCCTATTCAGAGAAAATACGCCATGAAAATGCCCCGTGAAAATTCCCCATGAATCAGTACACAGAGCCTTGAGTGGGAACTCTTGAACGCTGCACAACTTGGATACTTTTACAGGGTTCTCCTGAAAGTTGTATTGTAGCTATGCTTGTATCCTGCCTTTTTCTCTTGTCGGGACATCACCATTTATTTTATTTGTTCATTTATTTATTTTGCCAATAAATATTCACTAAGTTCTTTCCGTGTGCCTGGCATAGCAGTAACACAAAGTCCCTCATCTGGTTGACTTTTGAATCTCATATCTGGTGTTAAAGGATAATTAAAAAAAAAAAAAAAGACAAAACCATGACTCTCACACAAATGCAAAATGAACACATGTCAAAGATTTTGACTGTTAATGAGGGAACCTATAATATGGTTCAAATAAGAACTGGATTTATAGAGATTTATCATTTCTATTGGACAATATGTATTTGCCTTGCCACCGGCAAGAGAGAAAAGATTTATTTCAGCAGCATCATCTAGAATTTAACTTTTTCTTCTCACAATTGCAAAACAGATTAGTGGAAAGCAATCAAAAATGTGCACTCCATGTTAATCAGTTTATTTCTGAGGGATCCGTTGACATCCTTCAGCATTCTGCGGCAGTCTTTCTTGGTTCATTTTAAAGTCTTCACAACTTCTCTTAACACTAGCACAGTGTTCAAACAAGGAGTCATTTCAGGTGATGGTGAGTGTGCTGAGAAACAAAGCAGTGTGCTATGGAAGCAGGTGGTTGGGTGAGGGTGGGACCATTTTTAGATGGCAGAACGAAGAGGATGTAACAGAATTGGTTAAAGTAATACTCCCAACATTACCTATTTAAATTTTAACAGCTGTGATAAAGAACTTATTCTACAAGTGGAAAATGTTGATATTTATGGCATCAGTGTAGGCTACTAGCAGAGTCCATTGGTAGTTTTTTCACTAGAAATAAAAACAAAATTGGGTGTATTGACAACTCTTCTCCATGTCTTTTTATTTCCCCTTCTGAAACCTGATATCTGTATATTTTTTTACACCTTTTAACAGTTTTATTTTATGTTTTAGTACATTAGCAAATATGTAGCAGTACTTTAGAACTGTCTTAAATTTTATTAATGATTGCTTATAATTTTGAATATGTTTTCCATAGGATAATTTATAATTTTATGTATAAAATTAAAATACCTGTTTATTATTTTTAATAGTAAACTTAGAAAGCTATTAAACTTTTGTTGTTTTATTAATGCAATTTTAATTATCTTATCTCTAGAAGAGATAGAGGTATTAAACAAGTTGCCTCTAAGTAAAAAAGGAGCAGGTTTAATTTACAGTTGCTTGAGAAGTTTTATTTTTATAAATTTATTTTTAAGATTTATTTTATTAATTTTTTATTGATGTATAGTTGATTTACAATATTACATAAATTTCAGGTGTATTTATTTTATTTTTATGCAGTGAAATATGTTTGCTCTTTTTTTTTTTTTTTTTTTTATTAGTTGGAGGCCAATCACTTCACAACATTTCAGTGGGTTTTGTCATACATTGATATGAATCAGCCATGGATTTACACGTATTCCCCATCCTGATCCCCGCTCCCACCTCCCTTTCCACCCGATTCCTCTGGGTCTTCCCAGTGCACCAGGCCGGAGCACTTGTCTCATGCATCCCACCTAGGCTGGTGATCTGTTTCACCATAGATAGTATACATGCTGTTCTTTTGAAATATCCCACTGTCACATTCTCCCACAGAGTTCAAAAGTCTGTTCTGTATTTCTGTGTCTCTTTAGTTTGTGTAGAAGAGAATTACCCAAATGACTTTCAGAAAAGCAGGACCACCAAAAACGAGAAAATGCATTTAAAAAAAAATAATTGTATATTTTAAAAAGTGTCAAAATAACCATCAGATAAGTCAGAATTTCTTCTAAACTTCACTTCTTTGAAGTTTTGATATGGTTTTAATTTTGATTTGCATCAAGATTTGGCAGACTATAGCCTATGAGCCAAACTGGCCCACATTTATTTTTTATTTTTTTGTAAATTAATTTTATGGGAATGCAGTTACACTCATTTATTTACATATTATCTATGACTGCTTTCGCATTGCAACAATAGAGAAGGTGGAGATTATGGGACTTGCAAAGCCTAAAGTTTTTACTATCTAGCCCTTTAAGGGCAGTTTTGCCAACTCCTGGGCTACATAACTGGTGGGAGCTAATCTTTTCATTTATTCATTTGTTTTTTCATATCATATATTGAACACATATTTGATAAGTAGGCACTGTGTGCCAGACCCTGCTCTATAAGACCAAGGGTTATAACACAGTGGGAGAAATAGTTTTATGATCTTCAGATTCTTAATCTGGTGCTAAATATGTTTCTCTTTTTTCTTTTAATTTTTGGGGTGATAGATTAAACAATATTCTCTAAAGTTTTAGTAATGAGATCTTTGCCTCCATACTTTGCCTTAGTATCTACCTGAAGCAGACTCTCCGGCAAGGATTTGGGTGCAACTATTTTGTTGTTGTTGTTGTTGTTAAAGAAAACACAGCCTAGAGTGGGGAAATAAGAAAGGTAAGTGACGTCAGTCAGTAGAAGGTACATTATTAAGCCACCTGCCTTGGTATAATATTTCCAGAAAAAAAGCCTTTCAGGCCCCAAAATGCAGAGATTGGCATCTAGAATTTGCCTGGAGACACTGAAAGATCTGGAAGATATGAGTGAGGCAACACCATATTTGTTAAAACTTTCATTCCTGGAGGTACTCAAATCCACTTATGACCCATGATAAGTTGCCTTTGTTGTATAGTAAGGGGTTGGCTGGACACAACTTACACAGGAAATTTGATGGGAAAAAGTTTCAGTCCTGGCTCTTAGACTTGAGCTGCCACTCAAGTCCATAATCTCTGTCCCCTCCCGCCTATTTTAGATTTCTTTCCCTCTTGGCCAGCAGTTATGTTGGTCCCAGGTGTTCCTACAAAGAGGACAGAGCATCCTTTCCTGTATCAGAGTCAATGTATAGTTCAGAACCCTGAATTGGGCGCCAAAGATAGAAATAAATCATTTACAGATTTGCCCCTGTGATAACTCAAGTAGCGTCTACTTGACTTGGAGCTAGAGATGTTACAGTTATACCATCTGGCCAAATGCCATTACTTAAAATGGAGCCCCACCCAAGCCAGCCTCCTCTCATTACTGTTGGGAGAGGTGACACTATGTATTTTCTTCACTCCTCTGTAACTGACTACATAAATAATTTTATTTTTGTGAGACCACATCCATCTCACTGCCTCATTTAAACATGGATCTTTGTCACAGAAAAGATGGTTCAGTTCAGTTTCTCAGTCGTGTCCAACTCTTTGCAACCCCATGAATCGCAGCACGCCAGGCCTCCCTGTCCATCACAAACTCCCGGAGTTTACTCAAACTCATGCCCATCGAGTCAGTGATGCCATCCAGCCATCTCATCCTCTGTCATCCCCTTCTCCTCCTGCCCCCAATCCCTCCCAGCATCAGGGTCTTTTCCAATGAGTCAACTCTTCGCATGAGGTGGCCAAAGTATTGGAGTTTCAGCTTCAGCATCAGTCCTTCCAATGAACACCCAGGACTTAGCTCCTTCAGGATGGACTGGTTGGATTTCCTTGCAGTCCAAGATGGTAGGATGGAAACAATTTACTTCCTTTCCATTTTCATATGCTAGAGACAAGCAGTGCGAGTGGTAAAGAACCCTCCTGCCAATGCAGGAGACCCAGGAGATGCAGGTTTGATCCCTGGGTCAGGAAGATCCCCTGGAGAAGGGAATGGCAACCCACTCTAATATTCTTGTCTGGATAATCCATGGACAGAGGAGCTGGTGGGCTACAGTACATGGGGTTGCAAAGAGTTGGATACGACTGAAGCATCCAAACATGACAATTATTCAGACAGTTAACCTGACTGGAAGAGTATGGTAGGCAAAAATATAATAACTAGCTCCCTCAAAGATGATCATATCCTAATCCACAGAAGCTGCAAATTACCTTACATGGCAAAAAGGACATGGCAGATGTGATTGAATTATGGATCTTGCTATGGGGAGATGATCCTGGATTATCTGGGTACCTAATGTAATCACAAGTGTCCTAAGAAGGGGGCTCTAGTCAGAGTCAGAGAAGATGTGATTATAGAAGAATGGTCAGAGTAATGTGACCAGATGACTTTGAATACAAAGAAAGGAGTCATGAGCCAGGCCGTGGAAGCAGCCTCTAGAAGTTGCAGAAGGCAAAGAATGAATTCTCCCCTAGGACCTTCAGAAAAAAATACAGCCCTGCTAACACCGTGATTTTAGACCCATAAGACTCATTTCAGATTTCCGACCTCCAGAACTGTAAGATAATTTATTTATGTTATTTGAGACTATTAGGTTTGTGGTAGCTTGTTCCAGCAACAAGAGGAAACTAATATATAGGGTAAAAGAGATTATAGTCATCTTTGGAGCTAGAGCAGAGGCAGAGATGTTTGTATTTCTGGTGAAAGTATAGTGTTGATGCTGAGAATCTAGGGACTGAATTAAAGTCCCATGGCTCTATGGTTTATTTGCAATGTGACCTTTAGAAAGTTACATAACAATTTTGAGTCTTGGTTCCCTCACCTGTAAAATGGGAATCCTAATAATATATGTCTTATAGTGTTGTGAGTGTTGAATAAGATAATCTATATAGTGCACTTAAAAGTATTCCGAGAGCATATTGAAAACTCAAAAACATTGACTATTATTGTTGTAATCTAAAAATAATGATCTTTGTGCTTGGGATGATCTCGCAGTTTACAGTGTTCTCATAAACTTAAATCAATCCTGTGAGATCGTTTTGCTTTTTCTTTCCCTCACCCTTCTCCAGAGGGACACATAGAATCATGGAGGGGATAATGGAAATTCCCAAGGTCTGAGACTGGCTCCTAACTTAGTGCTCTTTTTCAGTACTGAGTCGATGTTGAAAATATGATGCAGTAAGTGCAAAGTTCCAGACGTAAAGAAAACACAACTGTGCTTCAACAATGCCACATGCAAAGCTCCATATGTTTTATAATGTCTCAGAATGCAGTCGGCTTCCTTTTATTGGGTAGAGTTATATACTGATATCTAAGTTTCCCAACTTTCAAAAATTTTTAGTTTGATTACTTTTAATGAACAGGCCACAGAAAAAGGCTTATATATATATATATATATATTTTTTTTTTTTTTTTTTTTCCAAAAGACTGCTCTATATTTGAGTTCAGTCACTGACTACCAAGAGAGATGAGCTCTGGTGACAGAAAAAAAAAAATGTCATAAATTGAAAAGTTTCAGAATCAGAAGCTACCAGTGATTGCTGAAGATGGGACCCAATTGTGGATAAGTTTGCTATTTTATATAAAATTCCCACATGCTGAGTAATAGGTAATCGTTCCTACCACTTTCAAGGTATGAATGATGTCAAAATGCCTGCTTTCCTGACAACTCATATTTCCTACAGGAGGCTGAGAAAAAGCACTGAAGAAAATTAATGATAATGGCTTGGAAAATAAACCATATGATAAGAGGAATCTTGTATTGATACTTGATGCCATTTGTAATGATAGTAGGACTTCCCTGATGGCTAAGATGGTAAAGAAATCTGCCTGCAATGTAGGAGACCCAGGTTTGATCCCTGGGCTGGGAAGATTGCCTAGAGGAGGGCATGGCAACCTACTCTAGTATTTTTTCCTGGAGAATCCCATAGACTGAGGAGCCTGGCAGGCTCCAGTCCATGGGGTCACAAAGAGTCAGACAAAACTGAGGTGACTTAGCATGCTCACACTCATAATAATAGCAGCAATAGCTAATGCTTATTGAGTGTTTAGAAAATGCTAGGCCCTGCTGTAATCATGTTTTAAATATAAATAATACATTTATTCCTCACAACGACCATGTAAAGTGGAAACGATTAGTTGTCCAACTTTACAGATGAAGAAACCGAAGCAGAAAGGCTAAATAACTTAGAGGTTACAGAGTTATTAAGTGTCGGAAGTGGGATTTCAACTCAAGTGACCTGGCCCCAGAGCCTACATTCCTACTCACTAAGAAGTTAACTCAAAAGGTAGAGAACAGATTTCTGAGAGAGCAGAATACAGGAGAGGTGAGTTTTCAGAGGAAACGAAGGGGATGCTGGGTAGAGAATACGCAGTCAGGTAAGAGAGCATCACAGGGTCCCTGAACTCTCTGGTTAGCAAGGGCCACTCAGCGTATGTTTGTGCAGTGACAGCCGGGATCTGGGAGGTAGGAAAACAAATGGAGAGAAGAGGCCTCGTGAATAATGTTTACCTATTCCATGATTTAGCCAAGGGATGGCACTAACTAAAGACACGAAAGAGTCAGAGGAAATAAGGTCTTGGTAAAAATGTGTTTGATTTACTGACTCAGTTGGGAATTATTAACCCAAGTGCCATGACAGAGAGAAGGTAATTGTTTTTACTTAGAAGGGCACCTGAGCCAAAATTATTGGATGCAAATGAATCTATTTCTGTGAGTCAGTGGTGGTGGGGTTGGGGCTCCATAGACTCGTTTCTGGCTCCTTCAAGTTGGGGCTGGATGCCCTAGCTATTCATATCCCATTTGGAAGGCTAAAGTGAGATAATTTGCTCTGAATGTTTAAGAAGGCTTTCTCCTTTGATAATCAAGGCTTGCCCAAGCAGAACTGGGAAGGAAGAGAAGTTGATCTTTGATGTCTCCATGTTATCCTTTAACCTGCATGCTCCTCTGCTTTGAAAATCCCCATTGCAACCATATGTATGTGTGTTTACATACACACATAGCATTCCGCATTCCCTTGTTCCCCCTTTATCATTGCTTTTATACCAGCTGTTTGACATTCACACATGCAGATGTTAGCTATATGATGACTAATGGAACTTCAAGTTGTTACCATCAGGATGGGTATACTTTATTTCAAAAGATGTTGTTGGAGGCCATGATACCTACCTTGTAGGAGGGAAGCTAGAATGGGGGAATCTCAGACAGAGAAGCTGATGGGTAGACCAACCAGTAAGATTCTGGGCCTTTCCTGGGAAATCTGTGCATTGTATTTTTATAGTGGATTTCCATTTTGATTATGAATCACATTGCCCTGGCCCCCATGAATGTGGAGAAACTGGCTTCAACTGAGACCACGTCCTGGCCTGTTCTCCATTAAGCCATGGGTTTTTGTCATGGATGTCAGACACATACGCCTCAGAGGCAAGATAAAAGAGTTGGAGGGGCAGTCTGGAGAGAGGCTGTATAATTTTATTGAGCAATATTTCTTCTTTAAGTGGGCTCATGGATAATTCAATTAGCTGGGTTTTGATTGCTCTTCTTAGCGGGTAGACTCTATATAATGAAAATGTGGATTCTTCATGACCCACTGTCACAAACCATCTTGTCAAGATGGATGATTCAAAATCATCCCATAGTGTATTTTGACACTGGTTCAGATTTGACATAGGTTCTAATTCCTCTTTAGCAGTGTGTGTATGTGTGCTCTCTCTCTGGAGGTTTCTCTCACCTTTGCTTGGAGATAGAGCTAAGAGTTGTGGAGGGTAAATAAATATCTACTTAAACTGAGTGGACAATGGCCACTGCAGAGACCATGAACTTTTCCCGGTGGAGATCTCTGGGACACGGCATGTGTGAGTTTGTTATTCTCATCAATGCTGGGTGCAGATGGCTTATGTCTGGTGGCAGAATTTGAGGACATTTATTAAGCCTCAGGCTAAGAGGTTTCATATCTTGATTATGAAAGTGACATAAAACAATTTTTTAAAAAAGTATAGTATTTGATAAGTTTCTCTGTTTATATGGACCTTACATATCAATAATTCTACATTCAGTCTGATATGCCTCAAGGAGGATGGGGAAAGCAGGAGCAGTCCTGAGAAAAGAGACTGAATAAGTTCCCTGTGATGAGACGGTTTCTCTATGAGAACAGACCAAAAAGCACAGTGGGAGTCAGCATAGGGATAATAGGCCCGAGGAGGCATGGTACACACATCCACAAAATTAGAAAGGGGTCAGGCATGATTATGTGCCTTTGTTTATCACATCCCTAAAAACCAGAGGTTTTGTTCAAAGTTTGAAAGTGATGATTTAAGATGTAGCATAACGGATGCATTTTGCACAGGTCATAAGCACTATTGATCATGTACAGTGGCTTGAAAGAGAAATAGATTCCAAAGAAGAGCAGTTTAAAAAGTGAAGAATAAAACTATAGCTGATGATTAAAGGTGCATTAAGAACATTCAGGAAATATCTTTATTTTTGAGGATGAGGTCATTTTTCTCCACAAAACACACTTCAGGGAAAGAGGAGGAAGTTGGACCACTTGTCAAGCAGGGTTTCTCTTTTTTTATGTTTCCTGAATATACGACATTTATCCCTGATCAAAATAGGATTTTCCTCTTTCCTGGCAAATGTAGAAATGACACCTCAAACAATTTGGTCTCTGTTCTCAAATTCATATTAGAGATTCTAATGTTTTCAGCGAGTGTATATAGTGTATATATATATATATATACACCAGGCATAAGAAAGTAGTATTTTATTGTGGAAGCTGTCAATTTATCTTCTGCTACTATATTTCTAACCATCAAAACCTCTTGGTAGATTATCACTTATGCTTTTTAAAAGATAATTTTATCTTTGTTTAGACTAGGTGGTTTCAAATCAAGATGCTTCAGAGCAGGTGGGTACGCAAATAATATAGACTATTGAGATGGGTCAGGGTGCTTGTTGCTCAGTGGTGCCTGACTCTTTGCAATCCCATGAACTGTGTAGCCCATCAGGCTTTCCACAGAATTCTCCAGGCAAGAATACTGGAGTGGGTTGCCATTTCCTTCTCCAGTGGATCTTCCTAACTCAGGGATCAAACCCAGGTCTCCTGCATTGCAGGCAGATTCCTTATCATTTGAGCCACCAGGAAAGCCCTGAAATGGGTCAAGTGTACTTCAATAGGAAATGGTGAGGACTGTAGCAAACTGGAGGTCATATTCCTTTGGTAAGGGAGACTTCTGTTGCTCATTTTCAGCCAATAGCTGCCACATGGAGCTCTAGGCCCAAAATTGTGATTCTGTACAAATATTTTATAGAAATGCCAGAAATATGCTCAAAGAAATGAAGAGTTCTGTCATTTAAAATGATGTACAGGCCCCCAAAACCTTAGTTTGTGACTTCTGGAGAATAATCTGATAAAGAGAAAAGTTCAGCAAATAAAGAGAAAGCGACAACAAAGCATCAACAAAACAAAAAAGCAGGTTCTTGGCCTAACCAATTCATATAAAATAAACAACTATTTAAAATTACTTTCTATGTATGTACAGGACCCTAGGTTTTGCCAACTGGAAAATCTAAACTGTAAACCAAAATATGTATTATCTGTTAGCTGCACATTGAGAGTAGGGGCATGTATTTCTGTTTGGAGAAGGATAAAGGACTTTGGGGGTGGGTGGGTAATGTTTGAATTATGATTTGAAATATAGATATGACCTGATTAAGAGCAAAAACATAATGAAGGAGCAGTCCTAATAGTTGAATTAAGTCAAGTTAAGTCCATGGTAGGAAAAGAAGGCTATTCCTTTCCTGGGACAATGGTGACACTGTTTTGATCATTAATTTGATCAATAAACACAATTCATTGAACACACCAGTTATTGAGGGTCTTAAATGACAGGCTGAAGAATAAGAGTTTTATCCTCTAGCACGGGATTGCCAATTCAAATGTCTATAAAGGCCAGACAAGAAACAAAAAAGAAAACTTAATTTGGATAGGAGTCCACTGTATCTAGATGAAAAAACAGGCTCAGTTCCAGTGGACTGTTGCCATGTAGAAATGCAGCACCAGCATTGCCCACGAGAAGTTGGAAATCTAAGTTTTTAGTTTTTATTTGAAAGTTACGGTTTTTAAATGTTGGCAGCACATGCACATGAAAAAAGAAGAGTGTGAATCAAAGCTTATTTGGAAGCCCACATGTAAAATAAACTTAGATCTGTGGGGGGACGGGGGAAGGTAATCATGAGCCTGTATTCTCTCTATTCTTGAGCCAATTAGGGGTCTCTCATCAAAGAGTAGATTTTAAATACTCCTGCTACTGATAACAGAAAAAGATAAAAGATATAAATTTTGTATGCATTGTAATTATAAATATGTAAAAAGTTGCATGCACACAGACAAGAAGTATTAAATGAAGATATTTTTTGTGTGTAAAAAGATCTTTTTTCATGTACTATGCTTCATATTATAGCATAAAATTTTAAATTAGAGACACACTAGTTAAAATATTTTTAGAAGTTTAGAAAAAAAATTTTCTTCCAAATTAGTAGTTTAAAGCAGAGAAAATTTAGGTTTGTGAACTTGAACAAAAACATAATCACATCTTTATCTCCATTATCCTCTAACTTAAGTGTAATATTTCATTCAATTATGAAACAGTTAACAAACCGTAGAAGCTCAAGTGTTACCCTTGTGACTTTGTCACCAATGGAAATCCCAGGAAATTTTCATACAGTTGAAATGCAAATTGCTGGAAGTCATAGTTAGGCTTATTACTATAGATACTTAAAATCACGGCAGTTAGCAGACTCAGATCATGTTCTTCCATGCATTAATAAAGAAGTACATATACTACTATGTCAGATATTTAAAAAATACTATTTCACAATAAGTGATTTCATTTTTAATCCATATTTTAAGTGTTTAAATGATTACATTGAGCAGAGTCCATTGGCTTCACCAGATCGCTAAAGGGGTCTGTGACATGAGAAGAGTTAAGAAGCCTGGCTCTGAACCAGTAAATTAAAAGATTGTCCATTGTGGAGGTTCTGAGATTGCTCTTTTTTTTTTTTACTGCAAGGTTTCCTATCTGGTGTACGAAGGTAAGAACAACCTTTCCAGTTGGAGTTTCTTCTTGCTTATAAAGATTCAGGAGTAACTGGGATAATTCACTGTTGTGAAATAGAACAAAAAAGAATTTAAAAAATTTGAAAACAGTTGAGTTCAAATGTAAAAAAACAGAATAAGGGAGGAAACTGACAGAATCTTGCTATATGTTTGTACCTGCAGCAAACCAAAATGAGGAAATAAAAACGTGATCAAGTGGGACCTCAAGCTGGTCAAGCTGGCTCATGTAGAAACCATCCAAGTGCACAATTTCTTCAAAACAAAAGTAGGGCATCAATATTCTGGACAGTGGCTGGGAAGCAGGGAGCACTCTCTTAGCTATTTAGAAAAAGCATCTTCTGAAGCTTTTTTTTTTTTACCTGAGTGGTGATTAAAGGACAGAGTTTCTATCTCCTGGGGAAATGTACTGACTGTGACCAAATTAGCTCTGAATTTGCTATTATTTAAATGCAGGTTCTTGTATTTATTAAAATGAAGTGACTGTCATATTAAAATTGAAAACGAGCAGTTGCACATGCAAATTATTTCTAAAGTTCAACTGCTGCTAAATGAGACGCAGTGCTCCTAAACTTAGAAATGCTTAACATAAATTATGACCTAATTAACATTTGCATGGTAATCCGGACTTCCTACAGCTTATTCTGCTAATTAACACATGATAAATGAGCACACATTAATATTTTATTGTAACATAACTTGTCCAAGAAAGCTTCTTAACTCCTTGGAAAATATTTTGTGTATGTGTGTGTGTATTTTTCTATTTCCTGCCTGAGAAGTATCCTATTTTGGCTTCTGCCATTATATAATTTTGATGATAAAATTGTTTCATGTTGTAAATTTAATAAGACAATGAAGCAAGCTCTAGGAGTGCTTTCCCCTCTTCATTTAAATTCTTTTTCTCATACTCTTTCTGGGAAATATCTGCATTTTTGAGAGAAAAAAAGGATGGCCTTTGTATGTACATCTCAGCTAATTATCACTTGTCATGGTTAGTTTTTTTAATTACAGAATTGTGGTTGTCCTGCACCAAAGGAGTCATGAGTGACTCTAGATATGTTGAGTAGAGCAAAAATGTGTATAAAGGTATGGATTTTGTACTTAGCAAATGATTTCCTATTGGTCATCTATTAAGCTAGTCTGTGTCTTTTAACCAAATCATGACAGCCATCAGGTAAGTTAGGGAGACCAGAAAGCTTCTGTCTCTATCAGGGACAGGAAGTATCTTTCAGTATCCATCACTTTCATTGTTGCTGGGATGCAATTTTTCAGTTTTGGCTTACCTACCTGGTATACTGTAGGGGATTTTGTTTGTTTTAGTTTGTTTTACTTGGGACTACCAAGGATGACTGCCAAGTGGCATCTTACTTAATCACATAAATCTGAACATGGGATCTTTGGGAGAAGATTTTCTAAATCAGAGTGAGAGCAACTGACTATGGTGAGCAGTGCATTGAGGGTTCTGGATGCCCATTAGAGGGGCATCTAATGAGCGATGGAGAGGGTCTGTAGTGTGCTGCTGTTTTTAAAGACACCATTGGGGTCACTGAGCAACTTTTCTTGCCTAATGCCTGAATCTTACTCGTGGTCTTTCAAACTCATTTCTTTTGAAAGTGTTTGCAGCCACACTTCTTACACCAACTGTGTGAGATGTTCTTCTCCACCACTGCTGGTTCTCCAACTCTCTGGTCACCTACTGGACATCCTACAACCCAGTTCCATTCTGATGCTGTCTACTTGGGTAGAGGTTAAAGGTTCAGTCCCACAGAACTGTTCCTCACCCCTGGCAAATGTTGGTCAAAGTCCCAAGCCTCCCATAGTCCTGAACAACTGGGTATACATTGAGGGTTCCTGCAACCCCTTCCTCAGACTGGCAGATTTCCTAGAATAGCTTATGGAAGTCAGGAAACACTTTCCTTACCATTGACAATTTATTTTAAAGGATATTAGAAAGCATACAAATGAACAGCCAGATGAAGAAGTACACAGAGTGAGGTCCAGAAAGGCCCCCAGCACAACACCTCTATCCCCTCCAAGGTGGAGTATACTAACTTTCCAATACCTGCATGCGTCCTCCAACTTGGAAGTTCTTCAAACCCTACTGTTTAAAGATTTTTGTGGAGGTTTCATTTTGTAGGCATAATTGATTAAATTATTGGCTGCTGCCTCTGGGCACTGGTAACTAGAGACTAAGAACTAATCCACATCAGACAAAGACTCCTGACTTGAAAAAAAAAAAAAAAAAGTTTTGAACTGACTATTAGGTAATAGATAAGTTAAATAACTGATACATTCAAAATAAGATATACAAGGTGGAGCAAGATTTTCAACTTATGGATGACTGTAGTCGAGATGTCATTCTGTCCATCAAGGATCTTCATGCTCTCATGGGGTTAACTTTCTTGTAAATCTGCTCTTTCAGAACTAGACATCTATTTCTAGCTCAGAGTCCTCTTGTTTATATTAGCTGGCTCTTTCTGCTGTTCTGAGCCTTGAGATATCATTGTATGACAATGCT
This sequence comes from Dama dama, assembly GCF_033118175.1. NCBI lineage: Eukaryota > Metazoa > Chordata > Mammalia > Artiodactyla > Cervidae > Dama > Dama dama. The sequence continues at coordinate 38,198,682 of NC_083704.1, read as the reverse complement.
GATGGTTCTCGGCTTTTAAATCTTTAATCATGCCAATTCCTGTACTTGGGGTCATGTTACTTAAGTAGGCGCCGCTGTTCTCAGGAACAGAGCTACTAAAATAAAAGTGTAACTGTGTCTTTTCTTCCCCTGTGGTTTCCCTGTAACAAGCCCCAAAGAACATGGCACTGGAAACCACAAACTTATTTCCTTTCAAAATTTTGTCTGTCTGATCAAGGGAGACCCCCGTGTTATGGTTAGGTACATGGTTTGCTATCTCCCTTTCCGACCTTTTTTCTTAGTGAATAGAATAGTTGTTCTTGTTTCTTCTCCCTGGGTCAAATAGTAGTGAAAAACAACCATGATAACAATAGGACTAACATTTAAAGTATTTTGCTATGCCTTAGCTGATTTAATCCCCCACATTGTTACACATAAGACTCTACTATGTAGATTATCTGTGATGCACGTATCCAGTCTCTTTCCTTTGAATTTTCAAATCAGTAGGTCTGGAGTGAGGTGCGGAATTCTGCGTTTTAGGGATGATTTTCAGAAAAAAGAGAAACATGAACTCTGTATCTTGGAACACATAGGCTGAATCATTCTGATAGAGGTGTTGCTAGGATTGCACTTTGGGAAACAATGGTCTAGATGCACTATCAACCACTAGGATGGAAAACAAGAGCTTGAGACTGCCAGCAACTATGTCATACCAGTAAGATGGGTGGAGTGATATTGGTAAATTATGGAAGACCCTGGAGGAGGTGAGGTGTAGTGGTTAAGAACAGAACTCTGGAGCCAGGCAACCTGAATTCACATTCCAACTCTGCCATTTGCTACATGTGTGACCCTGAGCGAGCCATTTAGCCTCTTTGTGCCTCAGTTTTCCCACATTAAAATGAGAATAATAATATTAATAAAAAGAGCCCTTGGTGAATATGGTCATTGGAAAAATTGAATGAATTCATACTTATAATTTGGTTAGCCTAGCACATTATAAGTACTACTTAATTATTTGCTTTTATTATGTTTTTATTTGAGGGTAGCTGATATTTAAAAAATGAGGAGTCTGCCAGGTCACTTATCAGATGTGGTAGTAGCAGGTGGCCATCTCAGCAGAGCAGACATCATGTGTAAAAGCAGAAGAGACTCAGACTGCTGGATCAGAAAGCCAGGGATGTGAGACCATAGAACTAGATGAGGGTCCAGTCACTAAGGTCCTTGGCTTTTATATTGTGGACTCCTTCGCAGGGCTATCAGGGGGTGATATTTTTTAATACAATTCTGGTGGATCTATGGAGCATAGATTTGAAGGAAATAAGATGACAGTCCAGGTGACTAGTTAGGAGGACCTATGGGGATCCAGGTGACAGATGAAGAGATGGAATATGAATGCTAGTGAAAGGATGGAGAGAGGATATTTTAAATGCTTAGGAGTTCGGGATTAATACATACACACTACTATATATGGAACAGGTAAGTAACAAGGAGCTACTGTATAGCATAGGAAACTATATTCAATATCTTATAATAACCTATAATGGAAGAAAAAATCTGAAGAAAAATATAATTGAGTCATTTCATTGTATACTTGAAACTGATATAACATTATAAAGTAACTATACCTCAATAAAAATTAAAAAAAGAAATGCTTAGGAAATTCGGTAGGCAGGTCTCGACTGTCTGAGGGCAAGTTTAGAAGAACAGAAGAGTCAGATTTCTGCCTCGAGAACTGGATGAACAGCAGTGCCATTAACTGAGATAAAGCATAAAGGAGTGCTTACTGATTCAATGAGTTCAGTTTTGGACTGTGGAGTTTGTGGTACCCAGAGCAGGATGTCTGCATAGAAATGTGTACAGCCAGTTGGACATTATGGGTTTAAAGTTTGCATCACTGGTTTGATCTGAAGTTTGGAACACATGGCATAATAAATGCAAAAGCTTGGGAAACTGAAAAGGATGCTACAAATATAAAGCATTCAGAGCAGTGTTATCCTATTCTTGCAGGTTTCAGCAATAATTATTTATTTTAGGATACAAAGAACTCCAGTGAAATTTTTCTAAAAAGGAATAATATGCTCTTCCCCCAGCTCATTAGAAGGATTTCTGAAGAGAAAACACTGTGTGCAGTGACATGCATCTAAATTCTAGACTTTCAAAGGAAATTTTCAGACAGGGCATTCATGTTCTTGGTTAATTAGAAAATAAGAAAAACCAGCAGAAGAGACCTCCTTTTGGCAGATTTTTCCATCTGTTGTGGGCTTCTATAAGGATGACTTAGACCTATGGCTTTATTATAAGAAAAACAGCATTTTTATAGATTTACAGACTATTAGACTTAGAAGCACCCTGATAGTATATTCTCTGTGATTTAGAAAAAAAAAAAAAAGGAGAAAGACTCACTTAGGCTGACTGTCATACTTTAGATTTCACAGCATGTATATGACAGGACCAGGCTCTAAGAGCAAAGCCCGCTGGATCGGGACAGCGGGTTTCTCCGGGGTTCCATACGGGCTCTCATTTTTCAGTATTGAAATAGCTATCTCTATCTATCTAATCTTTGCACCCCTTGATTCTTTTTTCCCTTTCTATTATTTACCTTATATCTAAGGAGAACATAAAAGTATGAATAAATATAGCACTACCAGGTTAGACATGTCGGCTTGGAAATTCTGCTCAGTGAAACATGGCATATTTGTTTCAAACTGTCCAGTAAGATTCGGTTATAAAATTCTGTTGGATTAAAATGTTTCCATATATTAAAAGGACAAGCGGCACAATCTTTTGCACAATCTTTTTTTTTTTTCCCAAGTACGTATTAGTTATGGTAGTGGTAGTAGAAACAGTAGTGAGCAGTAGCAGGAGTCATGGTAGGAACTATAGAAGGATGATCGTAGCAGAAGTAGTAACAGTGATGACGGTGAGGGTGAGAATGGTGATATGTATTTCTTAAGTGATTTCTATAGGCCAGGCACTCTATACGTAAGAGACTATACAGAATATAACTCGAGACTTTAATGCTCAAGTTCAGATTCCTGGGCTTGTATCCCAGTGCAAACATTTCCTGGCTATTTGACTTTGAGCAAATACTTAAATTCTTGAAGTCTCAATTTCCACACCAGTAAAAATAGAGAAAATGAAAGTGTCTACGTGAAACGGATAAAGTGAGACTCAAATGAACAGGAAAGTACATGAAGCATCTGGCAAAGCTTATAACCCACACTCTGTGACGAAGCCTTTACTTTTATCCCCATTGTACATATGAGAACACTGAGGCTCAAGGAGCTGAAATAATTCCCAAGTCTTTTTTTTCATGGTAGTACTGGAATTCAAATCCAAGTCTATATGACTCCTCGCCTGGTTCAAAACCACAATATGTGTGTTCTTTGGAAAAGTTACTTCAATCTTGGTTTTTGAGTATTGCTTCTTAAATCTTGAAAAACCTCTTTGCATTTGTTATCCGAGGGCTTTTTTTTTTTTTTTTTTTAACATATAGGATGTCCCATTTCTGAATCTTCTGAAATTGTTGCAACAAGATGCCTCTGTTGTCAACATTAGTCTTTTGGGTCATAAATGGTTGGCCTTTCCCAGAAATCTGACAGCTGACAAAAGGTACACATTTAACTTGCAAGACTGAAGACTGAACAAAGTAGTCACTGAAGATAGATTTGAGGTCAATAAATGCTGTTGTTAAAATATTATTTAAAACTATAAATCTGACTGCTTCTTTTGTATACAATATTGTGTTGGGACTGGCCGGCACTGGATTCTTCTTTATAGGGATTGCAGAGTTACTGCCTTCCCTATTAATTGGCACTGGGGATAAAATTAGTGGTTTTTGACTTTCCACTGAAGTCTGGGACCCCTGTGACTCTGATTCTTACTCCTAGGCTAATAGACTATTAGTCACCTTCAATGAGTTTTCTTCCTCTCTGTTTCTTTTCTGTAAGCTGATTCAGAAACCAACTTGTAGTTTGTGGTAAGAATATTGAAAACCTAAGTAGGATGTTACATTCAACTCCACAAAGAAAAGATCACTTCAGTAGAATTATAATGAATTGCTTTCCTTCTACACCATTTTAAGTCCCAAGGATTTTAACAAGGGGGATGTTAAAAGTAAATGCTGTTTTATTACACATTATGAAGGAGCAGCAATTAAGATGTTGTCTAAGTAAGTTAACCTTTTAACCCTTAGACGTATTCCAGTTCTCTCAAGTGGATAGAGAAGTAGTAGGTGTCAACATTAGAGCTGAAGGACCAAGTACCATTTTCTTTCAGAGAAAAAAAAAGCCCCCCCAATCATTTAAGAAAAACTGCCATCAGCAGAATTAAATAAGCATCATGGAAATGTTGTGAGATATTTTTGCTCTGTTGCCCTTGAGCATTTTGTTCTGTTGTTCTGAGCAATCTTAGTGAAGGCTAAATGGAAGAGCTGGGACCTGAGACCAGGTCTTTTGACTCTTAGTTGTCATTGGGCATCAGAGATTGATAAAAGAGATCAAAATATGAAAATGCTCTCACAAAACCAATAAGCCATCAGGAGTCTGCATTATTTCTATTTCCTAATTAAAAGTGTCCCTCATTTTTATTCCTGGAGCAATTTATATAAACCTTAAATATAGGAGCTGCTGCTGCTGCTAAGTCACATCACTCATGTCCGACTCTGTGCGACCCCATAGACGGCAGCCCACCAGGCTCCCCTGTCCCTGGGATTCTCCAGGCAAGAACACTGGAGTGGGTTGCCATTTCCTTCTCCAATGCATGAAAGTGAAAAGTGAAAGTGAAGTTGCTCAGTCGTGTCCAACTCTAAGCGACCCCATGGACCGCAGCCTACCAGGCTCCTCTGTCCATGGAATTTTCCAGGCAAGAATACTGGAGTGGGATGCCATTGCCTTCTCTGTAAATATAGGAGACACATCAATATAAGTGACTAGAAGCCTGAACTTTGCTGGCTGATAAACCTGGATTTAGACTTTAAGCATGACATGGTCTAACTTTGTGACATCAAATAAGTTATTAACCCCTCAAAGTCTTTTTTCCATGTCTGTACACTGGAGCCATTGATAGTGCCTAAATTGTTCTGGTTGTTTGAGGATGGAAACACAGAATTCAAGTGAAGAAAACAGGACAGTGCTAAAGTATACAGAAGTGTTGATGAGGACAGTGACAATGACAAAGATGATGATGATTTCCTTTGTAAAATGTTTTATAATAATTTGTTTCTGCCAACCTCCCCCCACTAAACAGTGAAAGCCTGTAAAGTAGGAGTGAATTGTATTTATGTTGTGTCCGAAGAGACTTAAACAGTGTTGGCTGTCTTGTTGTTGTTTAGTCACTCAGCAGTGTCAACTCTGTGACCCCCTGGTCTGTAGCCCCCCAGGCTCCTCTGTCCATGGAGTTTTCCAGGCAAGAATACTGGACTGGGTTGCCATTTCCTACTCCAGGGGATCTTCCTCACCCAGGGATCAAACCCATGTCTCTTGCGTCTCCTGCATTGGCAGGTGTATTCTTTACCACTGCGCTGCCTGGGAAGCCTTGACTAATTTGGAAGCATCTAATAAATATAGAACTGAATTGAATAAATTAGAGTTTAAGAGCAATTGAGGCCTGGCTTACATTACTGATTATGCTGCTGTTTGACATTGAAGAAGTCATCTCCTCCCTTGGTTTATCCAGTTTTCCATATATAAGGAGGAGGTATCCTACTTGCCCTTTAGATGTGCTATAAGAATGATTTTAACATTCGGTGGAAAATTGTACCTTAATTTGTGAGGGATTAATATTTAATATTAATGAAGTTCATAGCCATCCATTTCCCTCCATTCATTTTTTTTTTTTTTTTTTTGTAGTGGCAATATGCTTACGAGCTTAAAGGAGCCCGAATGAAAGAGTGTGAAGGCCATGCCTTATGTCACACACATACCAAATGAGAGAGTGCCTCTCAAATCAGAGGAGATATCTGTCTAGGCAAAAAGAACATTGCAAGCAGTAAGAAAATTAATTGAGGCACTTAACTGCACCAAGCCCCAGCCCTCACCTATTCATTTCCAAGCTGTTAAGTATTTTAGGTGATCGTCACTTTCGTCTTTGCTTCAATTACTTGAATTTTAATTGCTTTTTTCTATAGATCTTATATGAACATCATTTAAAATAAAATTATACATCAAAAACACCGTGGATGAATACTTCCTAATGATCTTTATGTGTGAGCAGTGAGATTATAAGTGATTTCTTTGTTCTTTCTTATTGGAAACTTGCTTTAATTTAGGCTCTTTTAGTGGCATGGAACAGATTTATTCAGGCTGGAGCAACCGAGTGAATGCTTATGGCCGTGAGGCTAATGGAGCGCTCCTGAGAATCTGAACATGCACTGTTACACTGTTGAGGTTCTCCAGAAATGGAGATGAATGCAGAGCATCACTGCAAACCTCTGTCATCATTCCCTCTGCCCTGTGGCAGTTATAGGCTTCAACCCCTTTATTGGTCTTGGCTCCTTTTGGTGTGTTTTCTTACTTCTGGTCCATTATCAACCAGCCTTCATTCAATCTTTGGTGTTTTTCTCTCTCCACTTCTGTTTCCTCATGGTCTCTGCTTTTTCATCAATTCAGCTCACGCAGCACCAAAGATTCAGTATGAATCTCACAGGTTATCACCACTCCTGACCCTTACAAGAGACCGAAGATGGAGATAGTGCCTTCTGCAGAGCTTAAAAGTGAATTTTATTTATTTTTTAACTTTTATCCATTTCAAAGATTATACCTACCTATGTCAATAAATACAAGTTTCTGTCACATATGCAGCATTCACTAGAACTACCTAGTCCTTCAGAGACTAGGAAAAAAGTTTGTTACAACTTTAGATTGTCTGTAGTTTGAGCGAGTTTTCAACAAATGCCCCCAGTTGGAGGACTCTGATAACCATTCTTTGGAAGTGTCCTCATGGGGGCTGTGCTTTCCCTCCAATCTTTTTAAACACTGCTGTACCAGTTGATGGACAATTACAGCACCACAGACATCCCTTCTGGAGCAGAAGTGCCCAATGTGGATAATTCTAGCCACAGGTCTTGATCTACATTACAGAGCTGAGTGATAATTCTGGTATTCGAGAAAACCAACACCAAATACTTGAAATTCACATTTCTCCCTCCTGCCCTAAAGGGATTTTTCTCTGTTCATAAGAGGCACAGCTCATTTATAAATACTAAAATGGCCAGTCCTCAATCAAGACATCTGGAAGTGGAGGATAACCTGATGTTCTGATTTGATTAGTAGTTCAGAATCAAGACTTTTTGAAGAGGAAGCGAAGGTCACTTCCTCTCTTTTCCCAAAGTGTTCTGTGACCAAAGACATTTCCAGAACATAGTCCTGGTTATTGAGGGCACTGAATATCACCTTCATCCAGGAGAGAGACCCCACCAGTGTCAGATGTAAAGAACTGTCTAGGGTCCTATGTTTGGAGCTTCTTGGAGATGCAGGTTGTTTCCTGGGTGGTCCATACAATTTGCAGATTTCTCACCTTTCTCTCTGCCTTTTCATTTCATGAATGTGAGCCATGAATTTTATATGTCTGTATTGCCTGATTGTTGTTTCTCGGTTGCATGTTAAAACAGCAGTAATGCCTCTTATACTCAGTTATTCTTAAGTCAAAAGACTGACCAACTGCATAAAAAAGCATTCTCCCTAGAATTTCCCCTCTGACTTCAAAATTGGTTTCTGAATTGTTGGCTTATTATTTTTTAAAAATCTTTATTCTGTAATGTGCATGTGAGAAAAGGAGCATGAGATAGTCATTTACTTTTAATTTAGCCTAAAGGGTGATGGCAGCTTGTTGCCAATAATATGTGGTTTTGAAGCTGTTCGTCTATTGTGATATAAACCCATTTTCTCAGACAGTGAGGGGCCCACTGGAGAGGAATTCTTTGATATTTTTGGATAACAAAAAGCTTTAGGTAGTGTTCTCTTAAATGATTTACAAAAGGAATCTTTCTCCTTGATCAGGATCATTGAGGTTAGCATGAAATGTTAAGAGTATCACTTTTCTTGCAAGATCATCATTTTATCAAAATAAAAAGAGTCTTCAACAAGACACCCCACAAATCCCAAGACAGTAATTACAGTCTTGGAACTGGAAATCTTGCATGTTTGCAGACATGTTGGAGTTTGGCATTTGTGGCTCTTCGCACACTATGAAATATTTATGCATTGTTCAAATAACCCTGCTTAGTTACCATTGGATACCTACTGTTGCACAGGAATTGCATTTAGAAAGGAAATGAATCTGATTTGCAAAATCCATAAAGCTCTCATACCAAGATACTTCAGTGGAAATTTTTCTGAGACAATAGTTGAACATACTAGTAAATAGATGGTTATTTGGTTTGGAGGATTTTTTGTTATTTGCAGCAACGAAAAAAATTACTTACTCTCAACATATTGCAATTAATTTATAAAACATGAAGTTGCCAATAAAATTTGACTTTCTATACCAGACATTTTTAAAAAAATGATTACTGTGCATGCAGTAATCCATTCTACTAAAGCAAAAGCATAAAAATAAACAATAGATTATTTATAACTATCACCTAGAGAAAGCATTTTAGAAAATACCCTTCTTGATTACTATTTTGTTTTTCTTCCTTTAATTGTCTCCTTTCCTTCCTTCCCTTCCTTTTCCTTCCTTCCTTCCTTCCTGGTCTTCTTCCATCCCTCCTTTCTGTCTATCCATCCATCTATTCTTGTATTTAAAACATGGTGTTATATTAGATATAAACTTCTTACAGTTTGCTTTGGTAATGAAGCAGCATACTTTGAGTGTCTTCCAAGCCAGTAGATATACTGCTACCTAACAGGGATTTTATTTCATTGTATTAATGTTCCATAAATTGTATATCCAAACTCTCATTTCTGGGCATTTATATTGTTTCTAATTTTTGACTAATATAAACATTTCTAAATAGATAAAGAGAATTAAAATTCATTTATTCAATAAATAGTTATTGAACTGACACTATGTGCCACATGCTGGGGTTATAACAATGTTAGAAACAGCTCATGTTTCTGTCTTTCTGTAAGCCCATGATAGAAAGATAAAACCAGATCTTTGAAATTTAGATTAGGGTAACATTTGTTTTTCCTGAGACAGTCGTTATCATCTGTTAAAGAAGGTTAATACTTCTGGTTATTGTTTCCAAGGTTTTATTCCTAATGTCTCACTGACCAACTGTAACTGCAGTTACAGTTGACAAGGTGAGAGATGGCGGTGTTATCACTAGAGATGGTGAAAAATGGTCACATTCTGGATCTATGTGGAAGGTAGAGACGACTGGATATGTTGATGGTTAGGATGTCAGGTGGAGGGAAAGAGATGTTCAGGTGGATTCTATAGTTTTTAGCCTGAGAGACTAGGTTGTCAGTCACTAGCTGTCAATCACTGATTGTGGATAGGAGGGAGCAAAGATTTCATGGAGGCAGAGATGAGGGTGATCAACATTTTGGTTGTGAGGAGTTTATTAGCTGGAGATGTTCAAGTGTGAAATTGGATGTATGAATCTAAAGCTCAAGAGAGAGAAGTCAGAGTGGGAGATTTAAATTTAGAAATTATCAGCACTGGCCAAGTGATCTTAATCAAGGCAATTAATCTTTCTGAACCTCAATTTCATCACCTATAAGATGGGTATAATGCTTTTTTGTAAAAGTTAAATGAAATAATACAAATTTTATAAAAATTTCAGCATACTGCCTGACATGTGGTGAGTAGATAATAAATATTACCTCCTCCTCCTTCTTGTTATGATGATGGATGGATGGGTAGGTGGATGATTGCAGTGTTGATAAATTAATTAATGTGAACATTTTTAAAACCCAGTTCAGAAGTTCAACCCATTTTGGAGAAATGGAGAAAACATGGGTTCATCTGCTTTCAGTGTAGGATGTAGAGGTATAGGAGAAAAAGCAGATCCTAAAATACATTTAGATTAGAGGTTTAGTAACTCTGGGTTATTAATTACATTTTCCAGGGAAACCAAGCCATGAATCCCAGGGCTCATATTATCGCGGCTGCCTATGCCAAGTCTAATCTTTGTGGCTGAAGTGTGGTCCTGACCTTCCTTGCCTGGATGGAAATGTTAACTAAAGAAGCATTGTGTAGTCCTTGAGGTGCTCAGAGAGAATCCTTTTAATAATTCAGTCAACTGTATTTACATGGTCCCTCGATGTCTGGGCCAGGCCTTGTTAGTAATAAAGGATAAAATATTAAAGAGAGAAATATAAACAATCCTGACTTGAATTACAATTTCTAGTTAAAAAAAAGTGTTCATGACTCAGAGAAGCTATTATGTGTGTAATCTCTGAAAATGGAATTGGCTGGCTGACCTCCTAAGAGCCCCTCTTAAACACTAAGTGAATATTTCACTATAATGACCAAGACTTTGCAGTTGATGTTAGCAGACTGCCTACTCACTAAGAATTTGCAGTCGTTCATTCAATCACCAAAGCTGTGAAGAGCAATTAATATGAGCCAGACGTCCTACTAGCTGAGAATTGCAGTTTTTGAAGTTATGATGGCCGAGTTGTCTGCTAACTCAAAGCCTTCTGTCCAATACATGAAACACATTCCTGCAAAATATATTTCATTTTTTAGAAAGCAAACATTGATTTTGAGATACTTGTAAATTTGCACACAAAAGATCCTGTGTACACTTTACCCACTTCCCCTCAATGGTAACATCTTGTAAAACTATAGTTAATATCACTGTAGGGATATTGACAATTCATTTTTATATTAAGAAATGAAACCTTAAGACTACATTAAGATTTGGAATCACAAATGTAAGATTTAAATATACAAGTCTAAAGACATGCAAAGATATCTCAGCTAATGATATTTCCCCTGTTTTGTACCCTATGCTGCTTCCCTCTATCTGTGACCCTGTGAGTCTGGATACACCTTCTGTATATTGCTCTAGGGGTTTTTGTACACTCCTCCTTTTGTAACACTCAGCTCTCAGGAAATTACTTGTTTAGAAAATGTTTTATTTTGTGACTCCAATCTCAAATGGCAAAAATTACATCTACTATTCCCTACTGTTTCTATGGCATCTGATAGAGTATCTGATGCAGAGGGTCTTATTTGGATGAGAGAATCAATTAGTCACCCCCGTGACAAGTCATAGAAAACTAGGATGTTAGTGGTGATGCTTCTTCAAAAATCAATGTCAGTAAGACCTTTGCTTCTCTAATTACAAATCTGTCCTCAGAAAGTTTTCCATCCACCAAAACAAGCAAAATACATATGTGGTCTAACATGTGTGAGAAAGTTATTATTCTTCAAAACAATCTAATCTGAGTTAAATATCAATCCGTCAATTACTGAAATGTCTTGAAATCAGGTGTGAAAAGCAATATATTCTAGAATACCTTTCTTGATGAAGGAATTTTTGGTTCTTCAATGTTCTAATCAACTAGACCATGGTAGCTGAATGATTTCCCCTCCTAAATGACAGTATAAGTTAATGCTTCTCAAATCTTGCTTGTGAATACCCAGGGCACCTACAAGCTGGCTTCTCTCTGGGGGATAATGGAACTCTGATAATTTGATGTTTTAAATAGCTTGGCAGATTATCTGAAACAGTGTAATAAAGAAGTATACTCTAATGGTTAGCTTCTGAGAACATATCTTAAAAGCTTTTCATTGGAAAGTTTTGTTTTTTGAAGTTGGGAATAACTGGCTGACTTTTGAACCATTCTCATTTCCTCAGAACTCTGAGCCATAAGATTTATTTATTTATTTATTTATTTAATTTATTTATTTTTTGCAGAACTGATAAGTTTAATTCTCAGAGTTGTCAGATGCTACAATGGGTTAAAGGAAAATCAGTGACATAGTTTGATAAAAGTTTAAGGAAAAAAAATGCTTTTGCTTCATTCTTCATCTCTATTGCATTAATCAGCAACTTCATCAAAATCCATTGTGTGCAGTTTAAAAAATAAAATTTAGCCATTGGTATGTATTTTTTTTTCTTTGCCTCCATGTTGTTGTTCAGTTGCTCAGTTGTGTCCAGCTCTTTGAGACCCCATTAATGGCAGAAAGCCAGGCTTCCCTGTCCTTCACTCTCTCCTGGAGTTTGCTGAAACTCATGCCCATTGGATCAGTGATGCCATCCAATCATCTCATCCTGTCACCCACTTCTCCTCCTGCTCTCAATCTTTCCCAGTATCAGGATCTTTTCTAATGAGTTGGCTCTTCACATCAGGTGGCAAAAGTATTGGAGCTTCAGCATCAGTTCTTCCAATGAATATTCGGGGTTGATTTCCTTTAGGCTTTACTGTTTGATCTCCTTGCTGTCCAAGGGACTCTCAAGAGCCTTCTCTAGCACCACAGTTTTTTTTTTGTTTGTTTGTTTTTTTCATTTATTTTTATTAGTTGGAGGCTAATTACTTTACAATATTGTAGTGGGTTTTGTCATACATTGACATGAATCAGCCATGGAGTTACATGTATTCCCCATCCCGATCCCCCCTCCCACCTCCCTCTCTACCTGATCCCTCTGGGTCTTCCCAGTGCACCAGGCCCGAGCACTTGTCTCATGCATCCAGCCTGGGCTGGTGATCTGTTTCACCCTTGATAATATACATGTTTCAATGCTGTTCTCTTGAAACATTCCACCCTCGCCTTCTCCCACAGAGTCCAAAAGTCTGTTCTGTACATTTGTGTCTCTTTTTCTGTTTTGCATATAGGGTTATCATTACCATCTTTCTAAATTCCATATATATGTGTTAGTATACTGTAATGTTCTTTATCTTTCTGGCTTACTTCACTCTGTATAATGGGCTCCAGTTTCATCCATCTCATTAGAACTGATTCAAATGAATTCTTTTTAATGGCTGAATAATATTCCATGGTGTATATGTACCACAGCTTCCTTATCCATCCGTCTGCTGATGGGCATCTAGGTTGCTTCCATGTCCTGGCTATTATAAACAGTTGAGCCATAAGATTTAAGTGAATATCTGTGTCTGATATGAGACATTCCAAGATTGCTCAGTCTATTGGGTGCTTTGTCCCATGGCACTGAGAAGTCACTCGGGATAAAATTAAGAGCCAGTTGGTCATGATATCTATCTTAATAGAGCTTATTTTCTAGAATAAAGAACAGAAAAAAATATTAAGTGAGCAAAACAACAAATTAAATAATTATGATTTTTTAAAAACTGTTACTAGTGAGTGAATGAATGAACATAAAGAGAGAAAAGCAGCCCTGATAGGCAAAAACTAGCCTCAAATACACATAGGTGGGTCATGGTTTGCTCCTGTTGAACATAAAAAATTTCACCAAACATCAACATCATCCTTTCTGAGTCTATAACTGATCAAGAAAATGACACTGTAATCATTTTTGAATACAGACAAAAACATGAACATTGTCCAAACCAGAAAAATGACCAAACATTTCTCCATAACAGTTAATATGAGTGACTGCTGCTTTTCTTTCTTTCTTTCTTTCTTTTTTTTTTTTAACAAATCACTGGGTGCTTACATTCTAGGTGAGAATTATTAAGATATCTATGGTGAAACAGATCACCAGCCCAGGTGGGATGCACGAGACAAGTGCTCGGGCCTGGTGCACTGGGAAGACCCAGAGGAATCGGGTGGAGAGGGAGGTGGGAGGGGGGATCGGGATTGGGAATACATGTAAATCCATGGCTGATTCATATCAATGTATGACAAAACCCACTGGGAAAAAAAAATAATAATAAAAAAAAAAATAAAATAAAAAAAAAAAAGATACCCAATCACAGAATTATCCCAGCTTCCTAGCAGCATCCCATGCAGAGCAAAGTCTCACTTCCTTGAATCATCTCCCAGATGACCTAATTTCAAATCCTACAATGAACCCTTTTCAATACTTCCCCCACCTGCCTTAGCTATGGTGTTCCCCAGGGTGGAGCTCTTTCTCCTTGCCATAAGACAATAAACACAACATTACTCGATTAAAATGTGTTCCTGCTGCTCTTTGGCTTGAAAAGTGAATGAAAGAACTTTTTTTCGGATGTCTAAAGCTTTCTTCACTCAGATTTAATTGCTGAGTCAGATTTAGAATAAAACTTACTAAAATTTGGAAACAGACATGAAGAAGAAAATGGCTTAAAAAAAAAAGAAGAAAATGTTTTAACAGCAGTAACTTGTTACAGAGAAAAAAATTAGAAAGACTTGAAAACCTGAGTGATTCTCGGAGAGGAAGGCTCTGATCAGATTGAGATCAGCATATAGTTTGGGAAGAGGTCTGTATGTGTGTAGGTAGACACTGGAAAGGATAGATACCAGCATGGGAAAGATTTCACTTTATTTGAAGAAGAGTTTTAGACCAATGAGAGAGCTCTTGTGACAAATGGGCAAGAAAAGAAGGAAATTGAACCATGTTCTGCCCGTAAATTCTTCCTTCTCTCTTAAGTAAATCTTAAATATAGCTTATTAAGCAATTTTTATCAAAGAGTTTGTAAGTACTTCAACAGGCAAAAGAACACTTCTTCCTTCCAAAATACATCTCTCAGAAATCATAAACAGAAGTTCTTAATATCTGGACACCTACCAGAATAGCAATTGCACTCCCCAAGTGTGCCAAAGTAAAATCAGTTGGCTCTATATGCATACAGATTAAGGCAGGATAAATCCTAATAGCTGAGTCAGGAGCTAAATCTTTATCCATGGATCAAGATTTATGTACTACAACTCAGCTCTATTGTCTCTAGCTGCATAATGTTGGCTGGGAATAGCTTAATTTTAGGTGTTTCTTTCACTGCTAATTTTAAACAGTCTCTTTCAGATTATCTCAGTCTCTTTTAGATACATACTCATAAATTAATATTTGAAAGTACTTTCAGATATGTTTATTTCCTCTCAAAAATTTTCCCAGTCCTTCCTCAAAATCCAAGATGGCATTAGGTATGGGTAAAAAGCTTTTGTGTACTCATGGTGATGCAGAAAGGAAAGCTGGAGTGAGTGAGGATGGGTGGCTTGACTATCCCCTGGGTTCTTTTGGGCTCCATTGAGATCATTCTTGTCCAGCATGGTGGCTGAACATCGTTCTCTGTATGACTCTCAAGTTTACAGCTGGTGAAACTGTTCTTTCCACACAACAGGGCCCACCACCTCTCCTTTCCATTTCCCATTTCACACTCTAGAACTTGGTCTCATTTGGCTCTTCCTGGCCCAGGTGATCCTCCTTGTTATCAGCTATGATCATGTTAAATGGATGCTCATCGTCCTCATTTCAACTGTAAAAGAGAACCTAAAAATTACTCTAGTATATCAATGGCAGGTTCCTGGTTCTTAATTCTCAGCTACCATTTGTTATATCCAAGAGACACTTTCAAATCTTAACCATATCATAGACAATCCATTATACACCATGCTGGGTTCTGGGAAGGTGGATCAGCCTGAAGGAGTTACCTTTTGACTATGTCATGTGGCCAATTATATCCTGTGGAGCTTTGACATCTCAAAAGGGTACATTTTGGTTGTTGTTCAGTCACTCAGTTGCATCTGACTCTTTGCAACCCCGTGCAGCACACTAGACTTCCCTGTCCTTCACCATCTCCCAGAGATTGCTCAAACACATGTCCATTGAGTCAATGATGCCATCCAATCATCTCATCCTCTGTCATCCCCTTCTAATCCTGCCTTCAATCTTTCCCAGCATCAGGGTCTTTTCCAGTGAGTCAGCTCTTGGCATCAGGTGGCCAAAATATTGAAGCTTCAGCTTCAGCATCAGTCCTCTCAATGAATATTCAAGATTGATTTCCTTTGGATTGACAAGGATTGATTTCCTTTGGACTGAGAAGGATTGACAAGTTTGATCTCCTTGTAGTCCAAGGGACTCTCAAGAGTCTTCTCCAACACTACAGTTCAAAAGTATCAGTTCTTTGATGCTCAGTCTTCTTTATGGTCCAACTCTCAACACCTTGGCAGTTGCTTTTTTTTTTTTTTTTTTTTCGAGTTGAAAGTGAAAACCTGCTTATGGCATTCCATGTCAATAAGTCTTGTGTTTTTATTATTCCCTTTCAGGATTGGTCTTCAAAAGTGGATAGGGATTGATGAGAATTAAGAACTCTAACTGCTGCTGCCCTTGGAGGCATTCTCTATTTTCCCTTTGATGGGAACTTACGTCATGTTCTATTCTGAATTTTCTCTACCAAAGTCATATAGAAAAGCCCATGTATGCAGTCACTAGATTTGTCTGTTGATATGGAGAAGGAGTTTTGAGAATTTCTTTTTTCTTTTTTGACAAGGCCCAACTATCAGAACTATTATCTTGTTATAGAGTCAAAATAAATCTAATTTGACAGTCAACATGAAGCATAGGTTTTGTTATTCTTGTTGATGCCCTTTCTCTAGGCACTGAAACCCATTAGGGTAGGAGAGCCCCAGGGTATTATGATTTAAGATGAATGAATAGTACATCAATTTAATATTTTAAAAAATATTGTACCTATCAAAACTCTAATTCCATGCAGTCATGATTCCCAACTTCAATGGGTTCATGGATGTTTAAAATCATTCATCTCCTCTTAGTCAATAAATCTTTCTCTGATATCTTTAATAATTTGTTTGTTTCTTGAATTTACTACTTATTGTATCACTTCTTCCTTTACAATATAAGATCCACAAGGGCAGGAATCTTTGTTTATATTTACTCACTCATGTTACTGGTGCCTGGAACTTAGTAGGGCCTCATAACTATTTGCTGAATGAATAAAGAAAGAATGGATACAAGAAACAGATTCTTTTATGCTCATTTGGCAACAAATATTAAAAAGATAGTCACGTCTTACATACAGCTGAGAAAGTAAGTTGTAATAATATTCACTGAAGAATGCTTAGGAAGTGTCCATTAAGTACTGAGGTTACGAGAAGGAACAAAGAGGTATGTATCAGTTCTCATGGAAGAAGAGAGGAAGAGATATTAATTGTAATCCTGGCTATGCCATTTATTAGCTATGTGATAAAAGGAAAGTTATCCAATCCCTATGAGCCTCAGTATTTGAATCTGTAAATTGGAAATAGGGTTATTTATCCTATAGTGGGTTCTCCTGACAAAAATGTATTAGCCTTTGCCCTGCTTTATTCTGTACTCCAAGGCCAAATTTGTCTGTTACTCCAGATATTTCTTGACTTCCTACTTTTGTATTCCAGTCCCCTATAATGAAAAAGACATCTTTTTTGGGTGTTAGTTCTAGAAGGTCTTGTAGGTTTTCATAGAACCATTCCACTTCCGATTCTTCAGCATTACTAGTTGGGGCATAGACTTGGATTACTGTGATATTGAATGGTTTACCTTGGAAATGAACAGAGATCATTCTGTCATTTTTGAGACTGCATCCAAATACTGCGTTTTGGACTCTTTTGTTGACTATGATGCCTACTCCATTTCTTCTAAGAGATTCTTGCCTACAGTAGTAGATATAATGGTCATCAGAGTTAAATTCACCCATTCCAGTCCATTTTTGTTCACTGATTCCTAGAATGTCAACGTTCACTCTTGCCATCTCCTATTTGACCACTTCCAAGTTGCCTTGATTCATAGACCTAACATTCCAGGTTCCTAAGCAATATTACTCTTTACAGCATCAGACCTTGCTTCTATCACCAGTCACATCCACAACTGGGTGTTTTTGCTTTGGCTCCGTCTCTTCATTCTTTCTGGAGTTAATTCTCCACTGATCTCCAGTAGCTTATTGGGCACCTACCAACCTGGGGAGTTCATCTATCAATGTCCTATCTTTTTGCCTTTTCATACTGTTCATGGGGTTCTCAAGTCAAGTATACTAGAGTGGTTTGCCATTCCCCTTTCCAGTGGACCACATTTTGTCAGAACTCTCCACCATGACCTGTCCGTCTTGGGTGACCCTACGCGTCATGGCTCATAGTTTCATTGAGTTAGACAAACACCCTCTTCCAACAACACAAGAGAAGACTCTATATGTATACATCGCCAGATGGTAAATACTGAAATGAGGTTGATTACAATCTTTGCAGCCAAATTTGAAGAAAACCTATACAGCCAGCAAAAATAAGACTGGGAGCTGACTGTGGCTCAGATCATGAACTCCTTATCACCAAATTTAGACTTAAATTGAAGAAAGTAGGGAAAACCACTAGACCATTCAGGTATGACCTAAATCAAAACCGTTAGGATTATATAGTGGAAGTGACAAATAGATTCAAGGGACTAGATCTGATAGAGTGCCTGATGAACTATGGATGGAGCTCCATGACATTGTACAGGAGGCAGTGGTCAAGACCATCCCCAAGAAAAAGAAATTCAAAAAGGTAAATGATTGTCTGAGGAGTCCTTACAAAAGAAGAGAAGCTAAAGGCAAAGGAGAAAAGAAAATATACACCCATTTGAATGCAGAGTTCCAAAGAATAGCAAGGAAAGATAAGAAAGCCTTCCTCAGTGATCAGTGTAAAGAAATAGAGGAAAACAATAGAATGGGAAAGACTAGATATCTCTTCAAGAAAATTAGAGATACCAAGGGAATAGTTCATGTAAAGATGGGCTCAGTAAAGGACAGGGATGGTATGAACCTAACAGAAGCAGAAGATATTAATAAGAGGTGGCAAGAATACACAGAAGAAACCATACAAAAAAATCTTCATGACTCATATAATCACAATGGTGTGATCACTCACGTAGAGTCAGACATCCTGGAATGAGAAGTCAAGTGGGACTTAGGATGCATCACTACGAAGAAAGCTAGTGGAGTTGATGGAATTCCAGTTGAGCTATTTCAAATCCTAAAAGATGATGCTGTGAAAATGCTGTACTCAATACACCAGCAAATTTGAAAAGCCCAGCAGAGACCACAGGACTGGAAAAGGTCAGTTTTTATTCTAATCCCAAAGAAAGGCAATGCCAAAGAATGCTCACACTACTGCACAACTGCACTCATCTCACACACTAGCAAAGTAATGCTCACAATTCTCCAAGCCAGGATTCAACAGTACATGAACCATGAACTTCCAGAAGTTCAAGCTGGATTTAGAAAAGGCAGAGGAACCAGAGATCAAATTGCCAATATCCATTGGATCATTGAAAAATCGAGAGAGTTCCAGGAAAACATCTACTTCTGCTTTATTGACTATGCCAAAGCCTTTGACTGTGGATCACAGCAGACTGTGAAAAATTCTTAAAGAGATGGGAATACCAGACCACCTGATCTACCTCCTGAGAAATCTATATGCAAGTCAAGAAGCCGCAGTTAGAACTGGACATGGAAAAACAGACTGGTTCCAAATTGGGAAAGGAGTACATCAAGGCTGTACATTGTCAGCCTGCTTATTTAACTTATATGCAGAGTACATCATGAGAAATGCTAGGCTGGAGGAAGCACAAGCTGGAATCAACTGCCAGGAGAAATATCAATAACCTCAGATACGCAGATGACACCACCCTTATGCAAGAAAGTGAAGAAGAACCAAAGAGCCTCTTGATGAAAGTGAAAGAGGAGAGTGAAAAAGTTGGCTTAAAACTCAGTATTCAGAAAACTAAGATCATGGCATCTGGTCCCATCACTTCATGGCAAACAGATGGGGAAACTTCAGAAACAGTAAGAGACTTTATTTTTTGGGCTCCAAAATCAATGCGGATGGTGACTGTAGCCATGAAATTAGAAGACACTTATTCCTTGGAAGAGAAGTTAGGACCAACCTAGAGAGCATATTAAAAAGCAGAGACATTACTTTGCCAACAGAAGCCTGTCTAGTCAAAGCTATGGTTTTTCCAGTGGTCGTGTGTGGATGTGAGAGTGGACTATAATGAAGCCTGAGTGCCAAAGAATTGATGCTTTTGAACTGTGGTGTTGGAGAAGACTCTTGAGAGTCCCTTGGACTGCAAGGAAATCTAACCAGTCCATCCTAAAGGAAATCAGTCCTGAATATTCACTGGACAGACTGATGCTGAAGCTGAAACTTGAATTCTTTGGTCACTGATATGAAGAACTGCCTCATTTGAAAAGACCCTGATACTGGAAAAGATTGAGGGCAGGAGGAGAAGGGGATGACAGAGGATGAGATGGTTGGACGCCATCACCAGACATGAGTTTGAGTAAGCTCTAGGGGTTGTGATGGACAGGGAAACCTGGCGTGCTGCAGCCCACGGGGTCGCAAAGCTGCGATTCATGGGGTCGCAAAGAGTCGGACACGACTGAGCGACTGAACTGAACTGAACTGAACTGAAGCAATTGAACTGAACTGATCCTGTAGTTTTGTACATTGCACATCACACGTACTCAGTGAATGTTAATTTCCTCTTTCACCTCACCAGGTATCAACTTATAAACTGATGTGAAAAATAGAGGGAAAAATGGAGAAAAAAGGAAAAGTCGAACATGAGTTCTGATTCTCAACCAACTGGAATTTGCTTTAGCTCTATACTCTATTGACGTATACATGCATGAATGCTAAGTTTCTTCAGTCGTGTCCGACTGTGCGACCCTATGGACTGCAGTCCACCAGGCTCCCCTGTCCATGGGATTCTCCACGCAAGAATACTGGAGTGGGTTTCCGTGCCCTCCTCCAGGGAATCGTTGAAGCTGTATCTCTTCTGTCTCCTGCATTGGCAGGCAGGTTCTTTACCATTAGCACCACCTGGGAAGCCCCTATTGAAGTATAGTTGATTTACAGAGTTGTGTTAGTTTCAGATGTTGGGCAAAGTGATTCAGTTTTATGTGTATATGTATATAAATATATAATTTTTAAAGATTTTTCCCTTATGGGTAATTATAAAATATTGACTATAGTTCACTGTGCTATACACTTCTTCCTTGTTGATTATCTATTTTATATATAGTAGTGTGTATATGCTACTCCCAAATTCCTGATTTATCCCTCCCCCTCTTTCATTTTGGTAACCATAAATTTGTTTTCTATGTCCGGGGTCTATTTCTGTTTTATATATAAGTTTATTTGTATCATTTTTTTAGATTCCACATATAAGTGATAGCATATGATATTTGTCTTTCTCTGCCTGGCTTACTTCACTCAGTGTGGTAATCTCTAGGTCCATCCATGTTGCTACAAATGTTATTATTTCACTCTTTTTATGGATGAGTAATATTTCATTATATAAATACATATATATGTATGTACATATATATGCATATGTATATATACATATGTATGTACATTATATTTATATATATGCCACATCTTCTTTATCCGTCCTTCTATTGTTGGACATTTAGGTTGCTCCCATTTCTTGGCTATTGCAAATAGTGCTTCAGTGAACATTCAATAAACTCAAAATGGATTAAAGACCTAAATGTAAGACCAGAAAGTATAAAACTCCTAGGGGGAAAAAAGACAGAACACTCTTTGACACACATTGCAGCAATATTTTTTTGGTTCTTAACCATAGCTGAAATTTGCTTTACTTCTTGATAATCATTTTTCTCTGGCTAACGAGGTGCCAACCTGGAGCATAACTGTTGGGGATCCCATGGAATTACTCCTACAGCAGTGTACAAGGCCACCCATCACAGAAAATGGGCTGTGACCCTCTCAGAGGCCCTTCAGTGACTTGGCCTCAAGCAAGTGACATTCTGATCCCTCGTCTTCAAGCAAGCGAGATCTGATTGGCTGTTTTCCAAAGTGTGTTTGCAGCTCCCTGGACACTCTTGTTCTGCCCATGTTTGACAGACCCCTTGGGTTCTTAACTCTGCTGAGTACAGTCTCTCATTTCTCACTTCCCATGAGAGGGAATTCCTGGCTCTTGATATCAGTTCAAGTGAAAACCTGCCCGAGTTTCTTTTAAGTGGTATTGCCAGTAAAAGGGGTTTTATTAATTCAAAGAGTAGGATTCAAAGATAGTTCTGCAATGATATACCTTTGCCTGGTGCTGTTCAAGCCTGCGGGCACTCAGACTTGAAACACTTTTTACAATTAGTCCTGGAACGCATTGATTTTTCATATTGTCAGTTGAGTACCTTACTATTTAGTGTCAGAGTCTTTCTTCCCTGGTGGCATGTCTTTACTCTGTAGGTATTTCACCTCCAAGTCCCATGATAACCATACAAAATTATTAAGGTATATTTAGCTACTCAAGATCTGTCTTGAAGAAACATTTGTGAGCCATAGTTCCTGCCCTCCAACATATTACAGATGATGATGGTGGTGGTGATGATAATAATAACATTAACAGCAGCGACATTTGAGCACTCATTGTGTCTCAAACAATACGTTAAATACTTTTCATGCATTAATTAATTTATTCCTGGCAAAATGGTCAATGGATTAGGTACTCTTAGTGTCCCCATTTTGCAGATGAAGAAACTGGGCTCAAAGAGGCTAAATGACTTGCCAAAATAGTGGAGCAGCCTTCAGAGAATTTCCTGCCTCTCACTGTACCACAGTGTTTTGGATACATTATCTTATTCTATTATTCCAGTAACTCTGTGAGACAGAAACATTAGTTACATTTTCCACCTATGGAAACTAATGCTCAGAAAGGTTAGGTAACTTCTCCAAGATCACACAGCTTGTAAATGGAAGACCTGGGATTTAAAAAAAACAAAGCCTATAGTCCTAAATTTTAAATTAAACTATTATAGTAACTTGATAGCCAATAAAACTCAGTAGTACTATGGACCAAGTCTAAATAATATATATACACATATATCCCCTACACCTTCAGAGAGTTATAATCACAAAGCACTTTCATATAGATTAGAAGTGAGAGTTTTGAAAAGTTATTCTCAGAGATAGTGGTGAAGAGCCATGGTGAAGATTGGAGGGTTTTGTAAACACCTGATTACCATCCAGCAGGTGTCTACCCCCAGGCTCACACAGCAGGTAAAGTGGCGACTTGGGATAAGAGTGAACAGTTCTTTCCTTAGGTGTGCTTTTCTCTCTATACCATGTTTTTGTGAGCTGATGGATTTAATAACAGGTGCTCTGGGATCATTCTTACTAAGGCTAAAGAATTGTCTCCATAGATTCATTTCTTGCCCAATGTTCACCATGAGCACATCCTAAAAGAAATGATCATCTGACAGAAAAACACAGTAGACATCACAATGGGATTGGGTTTCTCATGATGATAATGACAAAATTGCTACTTCATTAACATAGAGTTTTACACAGGACACTTCTTTCCCATCATATCCCTTATATGAAAGAAACACCTTTCAGCCTCAAGGCCATAATAGTTATGTTCAGGTTGAAGAAGAATTTGTTTCTATTTAAGTTTGAGTAAACAAAACAAATTACCTCCTCTGTTTGTTTTTCATCATGATCTGTGTTTGATCCTGTGTTCACTTCTTGGCAAACCAATCCAAAACATTTCCCATTTGTCCTGAAATGAGTATCAGATGAAGTATCTTTTCATGTATAGCTTGGGCTTGTATTATGTTGTCTCAGAACAATTATTTGGTGCTTTGAATACAGTTAGATTGGATTATCTCATCCTTCAGTAATGATAGGAGAGTAAAGAAGGGAAATGTGTCTTTTTCTTTTAGGTGGCTTATAGTCTGGCAGAAAGATGGATCAGGATATTTCATTGGTCTTGTTCCTGCTGTACCCAGTTCCTGGCACTTAATAAGTGCTCCATAAATACTTGTTGAATGAGTATATTCACAGCCAAGTTTAGTAAGGACTATGATAGAGAGATGACCAGACAATCATGGAAATGTCCAGCACTGGACCTATTTCCCCAACAGAGATTGGAGGCAGAAGCTCTTTCTGCCATTTTTGACAGCCTCACTGGAAGACAACCCCCACAGCATGGCGATCCAGACCATGCCCCCAGTGTCAGAAAAATATGGATCCCAATTCTGCTTCCTCACATGCTCAGCATGGAAGTGTCGACGGGCTGTCCCTCCTGTTTTCTTATATGCAAAACAGTAAATAATTCATGTAATGCTCCTAGTGACCAGCACATGCTAAGAGTCAATATCAGTAATTGCCATTGTCTTCAAAGGACTGGTTGGGTTCTCATTGTGTAGAACTACGCTATTCCTTTCAGCCAAAACTTTGCAGTGGATTCAGTGTCCTAAAAGACTCATGATGGAACTCAATAAATGAATGCCTCAAATAGAAAAAAAAGAAAAAAAAGTCACAACCTCCTAACTGAAGACATTTTGAAGTGTGGTTATTTTTTAAAGGTTTCTATTAAATACATCCAAATGAATGACTAGTGTTTTCTTAAGAAGAGCAGAATGTTGTACCATGCTGTGCTGCTTCCCCTACCCCAACTGCCTTGTGATTTGAGAGTAGCCCTTGGGACTTCCTAAGCTTCAGTTCCTAAAGCTCTGAAATGCAAAGAATAAAAATGAATGTATAAAGGCATTTACTTTTCTATCTCAGAGAATTTTTAGGAACCCAAGTCTTTCTAGGTCCTACTTCTTTGATTCATTGGGTCATCAAATACTTATTGGTCACTAGTCATGTGCAATGCATCATGCCAGTCATCAGTTCAGTTCAGTTGCTCAGTTGTGTCCGACTCTTTGCAACCCCATGGACTGCAGTATGCCAGGCTTCCCTGTCCATCACCAACTCCCAGAGCTTACTCAAACTCAAGTCCATTGAGTCGGTGATCCCATCCAACCATCTCATCCTCTGTCGTCCCCTTCTCCTCCTGCCTTCAATCATTCCCAGCATCAGGGTCTTTTCTAATGAGTCAGCTCTTCGCATCAGGTGGCCAAAGTATTGGCGTTTCAACTTCAACATCAGTCATTCCAATGAATATTCAGGACTAAATTCCTTTAGGGTGGACTGGTTGGATCTCCTTGCAGTCCAAGGGACTCTCAAGAGTCTTCTCCAACACCACAGTTCAAAAACATCCATTCTTCAGTGCTCAACCCTCTTTATAGTCCAACTCTCACATCCATACATGACCCCTGGAAAAACCATAGCCTTGACTAGATGGACCTTTGTTGGCAAAGTAATGTCTCTGCTTTTTAATATGCTATCTAGCTTGGTCATAACTTTTCTTCCAAGGAGCAAACATCTTTTAATTTCATGGGTGCAGTCACCATCTTCAGTGATTTTGGAGCCCCCCCAAATAAAGTTTGTCGCTGTTTCCATCATTTCCCCGTCTGTTTGCCATGAAGTGATGGGACCAGATGCCATGATCTTAGTTTTCTGAATGTTGAGTTTTAAGTCAACTTTTTCACTCTCCTCTTTCACTTTCATCAAGAGGCTCTTTAGTTCTTCTTCACTTTCTGCCATAAAGGTGGTGTCATCTGCGTATCTGAGGTTATCTTGATTGGCAATCTTGATTCCAGCTTGTGCTCCTTCCAGCCCAGCATTTCTCATGATGTATTCTGCATATAAGTTAAATAAGCGGGCTGACAATGTACAGCCTTGACATACTCCTTTCCCGATTTGGAACCAGTCTGTTGTTCCAAGTCCAGTTCTAACTGTTGCTTCTTGACCTGCCTACAGTCATAAGATGGGATACATGCCTCAAGGAAGTGTGTGGTAGGGAGGTGGGGGAACAGCAAACATATGTACACATTATTATAAGGGAAGATAGTTATGGTAGAGAGAGGTGCTAAGAGTGCCATTCATATATAAAGAGGCTTTTGGCTCAGTCTAGGACTCTTAGGTCGACCAGATGGATCCTGTGATTTCATAATCCTAGCCCCAAATTCAGTGTTTAAAACTGCTTGTCAGTAGGTCTGCTGTGAACCTTTGACTGCATTCAGCTCAATGCAAATCTAAGCATTCTTTTCCTGATCATCATTCATTTTTCCAGCTATCTGATTATCCAACATCAATCCGTTAATCAATATAAGGATATTTCCTGATATCCCTTGCAATGAATTGATAAAGAAATATTTCCTGAGCACATATTGTGTTTCCAGTACTACACTCTGAAATCAGGGATAAGTGGAATTCCATTCCTCTCCTTAAGAAGCTTCCAGTTTGAGAAAATGCAGGGGAAAATGCAGATTGCTCTAGCCAGGAGCAGAAACAGAAGGCTGAGAAACAGAGGAAGTTGGTGTTTTCACACTTTGCCAGCAGCGCATGCTTAGGGACCTGGCCAACCTCTGCAGGTTCTGGGAGGTGTAGACCCTGTCCTGACTGTGGGAAAGGTGCAAGGTAAATCTCTAAAGAGAAGGGAGGTCTCAAAGGTCCCACATATCAAAATAGAGAGGTTATGCAATAAAAAGAGCCTCCCTCGTTTTTGAAGCAGAGAAAAGGGGAGCAGCAGTAGAACAAGAAAGCTGTCCAGCTCTTATGAGAAGACTGAGGCTGGGAGGATTTTGCCCAAGGAGTATTAAATGAGCTTAGATTTTTCTTCAGAGAAGGGGTAGAGTGAGACTTTATTTAACAATCAAATGCCTTGTCAAAGACAAAAATGCATCCCAGACTGTGTTTCACTTTTTACAAGAGTAAAGATAAAGGTGTTATAGTAACATTTTGTCATTTCTACTCTGGAAATTATAGCTTTAGATTCTGGTGGAAATGATTTCTTTCTTTCCTTCCATGCTAATTCATTTCAGCAAGACATATCAAGAGTCGCTTGAGCTGTGAGACTGATGGGATCTCTTAAAGTTTAGAAGAGACAATTCTCTTAAAATTCTCCCCCAACAAAAAATTCTAAAACCACTCTCCAGTTCTTTAAATACCCTGAGCTTAGGATTTAAAATCCTGTTGCTTTACTACCATTCAATTATCTACCTCTCAGGTAACTGTGATATTATCATTTTGTGACATTCTATAGTGCTATCCAAGCATTCAATTATATATGTAGCAGGGTTTTATATTAACCTAATTAATAAGGGAGGGGACTGGGTAGAGGCATTAATGTCAGTTAACTCATCACATGCACAGGAAGCTTTTATTTCCCATACTGAGTTGCTGTCTATACACAAAAAATTTTAGCTGAGACTGAGTCTCAGACCCATGGTTATATAATAAAATCTGTAACTTGCTATTCTGTATTATGATTATTAGAACTTCACTGATCAATTTCTGGGACGATAGGAAAAAGATGCCTGGACTTGCAGGCTATCTCAGTTAGGAAGCTACTTCCACCACTTGCCAGGAAGAAAACCGCATAATTGTCTGGTTCTTAGATTTTTCATCGCTTACGGTCAATACCATCCTCCTACCCAGGCCAGCTAGCCCTGTTCTCAGCTTTGGTCCTTAGGGTCCAACTCTGCCCTCTGCCAGTTGTGTCACTCCCCATGGGAATCTTCAGGCCCAGAACTGTGTCCATCCAGAACCCATGCCCTCCCTACCTCCCAGGCTGTGAATATTTCAAACCCCAGGATTCTCAGCACACCCTGAACCTGTTTTCAGACTCTCTTTGCCTGAGTTTATTCTGTTAAGGTCAGGAAAGGATGTTGAGGGTGTATAGACATGGTGGGACCAAAGGGTAGATATTTCTGGTTGGAGATAAAGGACTTGGGTGTCTGAAATCATGTGCTCAACTCTAAAGACCAGAGGCTGGTATCAGGCATAAGAAAAGGGAGACAGGCTGGAGAGAGGATCTCCATTCGTACTCCTGCTTCCTGCCCCTCCAGTGTTGGGTCAGGCTTGCTTAGACCCTTGAGCACCTGCTCTTTAGGAGGAGATGCAGAGGGATAAGCTGCTAGAAGGATAGCCTAATGCTTTTAGGTTAGAAGTGTTGTGGGGTAAGTGTGTTTAAACATTTTCTTGTTTGCAAATATGCTTATTAACTACTGTCACAGTGATGTCAGCCTTAGGAATTCATTCCTTGAGTTTTAACACTGAATATTTGTTGAAATATAGAAAGTTCTTTGGGGGTGCAAATACATCTATATTTTTCACCAGCAGCAATTAACATTTTTGCTTCTGTTTATCCCATTAGTCAGTCACTTACCAAGGCTCAGGGCAGACACACATATTTTATAATTTAACTGGTGGTGAATTACTGTCTGGAAGATTATTAGAATTCCCTGAATTTCTAAGTTACAGGTTTCAGCACTATAATAATAAGTAATAATATAATAGTAAGTAACTAATCAGCACTGTAATATTAAGTAATGAATAAGTAGTTAACATTCATTGAAGATTTGCTATGTACCTGGTTCCGTTCTAAGCACCCTGTACCGTGCTGTGCTGTTCTTAGTCACTCAACCCTGTCTGACTCTTTGCGACCCCATGGACAGTAGCCTGTCAGGCTCCTCTGTTCATGGGGATTCTCCAGACAAGAATGCTGGAGTGGGTTGCCATGCCCTCCCCCAAGGATCTTCCCAACCCAGTGATTGAACCCAGGTCTCCTACATTGCAGGTGGATTCTTTCCTGACTGAGCCACTAGAGAAGCCCAAGAATACCAGAGTGGTAGCCTATCCCTTCTCCAGGGGATCTTCCTGACCCAGGAATCGAACCTGGGTCTCCTCATTGCAGGCAGATTCTTTACCAGCTGAGCTACCAAAGAAGCCCTCTAAGCACCTTACAAGGATCATATCATTCAATCCCCCTAGAACATAGGAAGTGGATTCTTTTCTTATCCATATTATAAAGATGAGAAAACCTGAGGCTCAGAGAGTGTAAATGATATTCCCAAATTCTAGAGTTAATAAGTAGCAGAGTCAAACTTTGAGCCCAAGTCTCTGATTACTCCTTCCCATTGGCTTAAGACTCCTGCTTTATTTGCATATGTCTTTTGTCAACCTAACTTACTGACTTATCATTCATGTGTCTCCAGTGCACTATAGGAATTTGAAGTCTAATGTTAGGCCATCTTGCCTATAATAATTGATCTTTATTGCTTTTATTATTATAATTGTCCCATTCTAAACACAGTAACCACTTTATACCAGTCTCCTATCCTGATCATTAAGAGGCTTGGGAGACTGCCAACATTCATACTAATATGGGTCTACTGTGTTTACTTAACTAACCACTCAAGTGATAAACTGGCATTAAACAATTCCCAGGACAATTTCTTAAGAATCATTACATCACTCAATTAAGTCTTTATTGTTTTATAAGATGTATGGCAGATATAAACATTTAAATGAGATGTAAATATTAAACATAAATGTAAATATTAAATAAATATTAAATGAGATGTAAAAATGTAAATATTGTGAAATACATTAACAGAAAAACATCATTTATTTTCTATTGAAATTAAAAATATCACATTCCTAGATTATATTGTCACCTTTCAAGGAAATGAATTACATTTATATTTCATTTATTTGTACACTATTACTTTGGATTGAACTTTCTGTCTTTGAATGAAATGTGAGTGAAGAACTATAACTCTAAACCAGGGGCCAGATCAGGCCCACAGCCTGTATTTTTTTAGATAAAGTTTTATTGAAAAAAAAAACTCATTTGTTTACATATTGTCTATGACTGTTTTTGTGCTGAACAGCACAGTAAAGTATTTGTGATAGAGATCACTGTCACGCAAAGAATAAGATAATTACTATTTAGTCCTTTATATAAAAGTTTAAAGACTCTAAGCAATTTTCCAAACAGAAATGTTGGTTAATATATATTTCAATAATAATTTAAGAGTCCCATCTAACTAGAGACATTCCAAATTGACTAAATCACAGTTGTGTCAAACACAGTTTCAGTTCAGTTCAGTCCAGTTGCTCAGTCGTGTCAGACTCTTTGCGACCCCATGAACTGCAGCACGCCAGGCCTCACCAACTCCCAGAGCCTACCCAAATTCATGTCCATTAAGTCGGTGATGCCATCCAACCATCTCATCCTCTGTCGTCCCCTTCTCCTCCTGCCCTCAATCTTTCCCAGCATCAGGGTCTTTTCAAATGAGTCAGCTCTTCGCATCAGGTGGCCAAAGTATTGGAGTTTCAGCTCCAACATCGGTCCTTCCAATGAACACCCAGGCCTGAGCTTCTTTAGGATGGACTGGTTGGATCTCCTTGCAGTCCAAGGGACTCTCAAGAGTCTTCTCCAACACCACAGTTCAAAAGCATCAGTTCTTCGGGGCTTAGCCTTCTTTATAGTCCAACTCTCACATCCATACATGACTACTGGAAAAACCATAGCCTTGACTAGACAGACCTTTGTTGGCAAAGTAATGGCTCTGCTTTTTAATATGCTGTCTAGGTTGGTCATAACTTTCTTTCCAAGGAGTAAGCGTCTTTTAATTTCATGGCTGCAGTCACCATCTGCAGTGATTTTGGAGCCCAAAAATATAAAGTCAGCCATTGTTTCTCCATCTATTTCCTATGAAGTGATAGGACCGGATGCCATGATCTTAGTTTTGCAAATGTTGAGCTTTAAGCCAACTCTTTCACTCTCCTCTTTCACTTTCATCAAGAGGCTCTTTAGTTCTTCTTCACTTTCTGCCATAAGTGTGGTGTCATCTGCACATCTGAGGTCATTAATATTTCTCCTGGCAATCTTGATTCCAGCTTGTACTTCATCCAGCCTAGCATTTCTCATGATGTACTCTGCATATAAGCAAGGTGACAATAGACAGCCTTGACGTACTCCTTTTCCTATTTGGAACCAGTCTGTTGTTCCATGTCCAGTTCTAACTGTTGCTTCCTGACCTGCATACAGGTTTCTCAAGAGGCAGGTCAGGTGGTCTGGCATTCCCATCTCTTTCAGAATTTTCCACAGTTTATTGTGATCCACACAGTCAAAGACTTTGGTATAGTCAATAAAACGGAAATAGATGTTTTTCTGGAGCTCTCTTGCTTTTTTGGTGATCCAGTGGATGTTGGCAATTTGATCTCTGGTTCCTCTGCCTTTTCTAAAACCAGCTTGAACATCTGGAAGCTCATGGTTCACATATTGCTGAAGCCTGGCTTGGAGGATTTTGAGCATTACTTTACTAGCATGTGAGATGTATTGTGCGGTAGTGTGAGCATTCTTTGTCATTGCCTTTCTTTGGGATTGGAATGAAAACTGACCTTTTCCAGTCCTGTGGCTACTACTGAGATTTCCAAATTAGCTGGGATACTGAATGCAGCACTTTCACAGCATCATCTTTCAGGATTTGAAATAGCTCAACTGGTATTCCATCACCTCCACTAGCTTTGTTCACAGTGATGCTTCCTAAGGCCCACTTGACTTCACATTCCAGGATGTCTGGCTCTAGGTGAGTGATCACATCATTGTGATTAACTGGGTCATGAAGATCATTTTTGTATAGTTCTTCTGTGTATTCTTGCCTCTTCTTCTTAATATTTTCTACTTCTGTCAGGTCCACACAGTTTGGGGTCTCTAAAATGTTCAGCCAGTTAAAAACAGAATGTTTTATTTAACTGCCACATTTATTTGAGAAAACTTGCAAAATCAAGGTGAGGTTCCCTCAAACCTATGGTTGTTCTTTAAGCAAAACTATATTTGTCAAATTTACTTACTAAGTGGAAATGGAAAGCCACAGAAACCAATGTAAGGTTTTGTGATAAAACTCAGAATCCAATATTTACTTTTTTCTTTAAAGCAGAATTATAATGGGAAAAGAAAAATACCAAAGTTCAGTGAGAAATATGTTTTTTCTACTAAATAAACTTAAAGTAAAAATAAAACATACTCACACTTGTTTCCCACTAATAGATGTCTGTTTTCAGAGACCCACTTCTATACAATAAGAATACAAAGTAGTATTTTCATACTTTGATTGGATCATTCTATTAGTTTCTTTGTGAGAGGCAGAATTTCCCTGGCAGTTGAGCTACCTCTCTGTGTAAACCAGGCTTAATCTACCTGGTACTTACAGATTGATCACCTAAAGCCTAGCAGACAGGATGTCAGAAATAGATGTTGGTTCAGAAGACAAAATGTAGTAGCGAACACAGTTTTCACCAAGTGAATGTGATGACCCTAACTCAACCACCCTGGTGGCTCGGACAGTAAAGAATTCACCTACAATGCAGGAGACCTGGGTTTTATCCCTGTGTTGGGAAGATCCTCTGGAGCATGGAATGGCTACCCACTGAGTATTCTTGGCTGGAGAAGCCCATGGGCAGAGGGTCTTGACAGGCTACAGTTCATGGGGTCACAAAGGGTCAGTCAAGACTCAATGATGAGTAACAATCTTTTTTTGTTTTTTCAACTCAACCACAGTTTTTGGTCTCTAACATTTTATCCTCAGGTATGCCTTTTTTTAAAAAAGAAATCATAAAATTTCCAAAGGGAAAGTCTTGTGTCTACTTTGACATACAAAAATTGTTATGGTAGTAAAAGGGAAAGTAGATTTCAGTAACATTGCTGGAACAATTTGAAATTCATATGCAAAAACAAAGACTCTACCCATATATCACACCATATACAAAAAATGGACTTGAAATATGTTAGAGACTAAATGTAAAACCTAAAGCTCTGGAACTTTTAGGTGAGTAATGTCCAAAAGGAACGGTGCACCAAGATGGAAGTGTTCAGTAGCTACTCTGTGTGATAGGATAGCCACTAGCTAGTCAGGTTACTGAGCACTTGAAATGTGATTAGTGCAACTTAGTAACTGAAGTCTTAACTTTATTTAATTTTAATGAATTTGAAGTTAAAATATCTACATGTGACTGGTGGCTGTTGTACTGGATATTTGAGTTTCAGAAGAAATTACAGGAATATGTATTTGTAACTGGGATTTGGCAGATTTTTTTTTAGGATGAAAAAGCAGTTATCATAAATGAAAAAAAAATGACAAGTTGAACTTTATCAACACTAAAAACATGTGCTTTTTATTTTATTTTTATTTTTTTTCCATTTATTTTTATTAGTTGGAGGCTAATTACTTTACAATATTGTAGTGGTTTTTGTCATACATTGACTTGAATTAGCCATGGATTTACATGTATTCCCCATCCCGATCCCCCCTCTCACCTCCCTCTCCACCCAATCCCTCTGGGTCTTCCCAGTGCACCAGCCCTGAGCACTTGTCTAACGCATCCAACCTGGGCTGGTGATCTGTTTCACCCTTGACAATATACATGTTTCGATGCTGTTCTCTTGAAACATCCCACCCTCGCCTTCTCCCACAGAGTCCAAAACTCTGTTCTGTACATCTGTGTCTCTTTTTCTGTTTTGCATATAGGGTTATCATTACCATCTTTCTAAATTCCATATATATGCATTAGTATACTGTATTGGTCTTTATCTTTCTGGCTTACTTCACTCTGTATAATGGGCTCCAGTTTCATCCATCTCATTAGAACTGATTCAAATGAATTCTTTTTAATGGCTGAGTAATATCCCATGGTGTGTATGTACCACAGCTTCCTTATCCATCCGTCTGCTGATGGACATCTAGGTTGCTCCCGTGTCCTGGCTATTATAAAGAAATATAGATCAATGGAACAGAATAGAAAGCCCAGAGATAAATCCATGAGCCTATGGACACCTTATCTTCGACAAAGGAGGCAAGGATATACAATGGAAAAAAGACAACCTCTTTAACAAGTGGTGCTGGGAAAACTGGTCAACCACTTGTAAAAGAATGAAACTAGAACACTTTCTAACACCATACACAAAATGAACTCAAAATGGATTAAAGATCTAAATGTAAGACCAGAAACTATAAAACTCCTAGAGGAGAACATAGGCAAAACACTCTCCGATATCAATCACAGCAGGATCCTCTATGACCCACCTCCCAGAATATTGGAAATAAAAGCAAAACTAAACAAATGGGACCTAGTTAAATGTAAAAGCTTTTGCACAACAAAGGAAACTATAAGCAAGGTGAAAAGACAGCCCTCAGATTGGGAGAAAATAATAGCAAATGAAGAAACAGACAAAGGATTAATCTCAAAAATATACAAGCAACTCCTGAAGCTCAATTCCACAAAAATAAATGACCCAATCAAAAAATGGGCCAAAGAACTAAACAGACATTTCTCCAAAGAAGACATACAGATGGCTAACAAACACACGAAAAGATGCTCAATATCACTCATTATTAGAGAAATGCAAATCAAAACCACAATGACGTACCATTACACACCAGTCAGGATGGCTGCTATCCAAAAGTCTACAAGCAATAAATGCTGGAGAGGGTGTGGAGAAAAGGGAACCCTCTTACACTGTTGGTGGGAATGCAAACTAGTACAGCCACTATGGAGAACAGTGTGGAGATTTCTTAAAAAACTGGAAATAGAACTGCCATATGACCCAGCAATCCCACTGCTGGGCATACACACCGAGGAAACCAGATCTGAAAGAGACACGTGCACCCCAATGTTCATCGCAGCACTGTTTATAACATGTGCTTTTTAAAAGACAGTAGCAAAAAATGAAATGACAACTTACTGAGAGAAAATATTTACAACCAAATACCCAATAAAGGATTTGTACTGAGAATGTATGAAAAATTCTCAAAATGCAATAATTAAAAAATAAAATAGGCAAATTATTTGAACAGACACTTCAACAGAAAGATGCAAAAGGCAAATAAGCATAAGAGAAGATGTTCAACATCACTAGGCATTAAAGAAAGTCACATTAAAACCACAATGATGTTACATACCTGGTAGAGTGGCTAAAATAAATTGCTTTAAAAACCCTAACAATAAAAAGTGCCAGGTAGAATGTAGAGCAACTGGAATTTTCATACATTGCTGATGCAAATGTGACATTTCAAAGCCCCTTTATAATAGTTGGGCATTTCTTATAAAGTAAAATACACAATTATGATCATTGTTGTGTTGGAGTCAGTCCTTAACTCACTCATGAAAATCATTCATCCAACTCCACATTTAGTGGTACCACATGGGAAGCTTGAAACAGGCTAGGTGGGAGTCTATACTCAGGAATTGGCAAATGCTACAAATAAAAGTTTTCTTCAGGGGAAACAATTATTAAATATCTACCATATGGCAGTGCATATAGCCTAGAAATTGTAGTTCTAGAGAAATTTAAAAGTATGTCCATCCAAGTACTTTACATTACTGTTTATAGTAGCTCTTTTCATGCTTACCCCAAACTGAAAATGAACAAAATGTTCATCAGTTGGTGAATGGATAAACAAATTGTGGTACATTGACAAATGAAATACTACTCAACAGCAAAAAGGAATAGGCTGCAGTTAAATGCAATAACATGATTGCTTTTTACAAAAAACATTAGACCATTAGACTTAAGTGAGAGAAGCCACAAAAGATGACATTTTATAAGAATGGAACAGGCAAAATTATAGGGACACAAATAAAATTAGTAGTTGCAGAGACTAAGAGTGAGGGAAGAGGGATTAACTACAAAGGACCACAAAGAAATTTTAGGGTGATGAGAATATACTATATATATCTCTGTTGAAATGTATACAACATTACACTTCAAGCTGGTGCAGTTTTTATTGTATCTAAATTATATCTCACTAAGTCTCACTTTGAGGAAAAAAACAGATTTCCTCTGGAAAAATACCTGTGTTGCACTTTTTGTTTCTCTTGCAAAGAAACTTTTCTGAAAACTTATATGAAAACAATCACAATGCATAAGAGAAGTTGAGAGTTTGGTGAGGGGGATCTCCTTCTGTCTCTATCTCTGTCTGTCTCTTTATCTCTCTCTCCTTTAAAAATAAAACTGCAAACATGAATTAGTCTAGATGTTTTGCTTGGGACCTGAATCTGCAGTATTTTCTTTCAATACATTCCACATTGCCCCAATTATTTGATTATAAAAGGTATTCTTGAATTACCAGACAGTTGTAGTTAGTATTAAATCATCAAATGGGTTTTTACAGACATGCCACATCTTATATCAAATTAAAGAGCTCGGAATTCTTCATGTTTATCAAGTTTATAGGTGTGGTTTGATTTCATATGATTTCTGATACTCACAAAATAGCATCAAATAATAAAGTCTAGTTTCAAATCCAAATTCAAAGGGCTAAAGTCTTTAATCATATAATTTAGCACTTGTTCCAATTTACTTCTTGTATTTTTCTTGATTTTGCAGGGGCCCTTAGATAATTCTGTTTTAGTCATTAGGATACTTTCTATTGAACATTTGGTGGTTTTAGTCGCTAAGTCGTATCTGACTATTGCGACCCATTTATTATGAACCAAATTATCTATTCAAGTCCAGCCCTGGTGATTCAATGCTAAAGTGTAAGGGTCAGGGAATACAGAGATTAACAGGCTGATTGGATTTGCTTGCCAATCATATTGTGTTTCAATATTTCTGGCCACGTTTTCCAAGAATATTGGGTTAGTAAAAGCAAAATCACCTTTAGCAAATAATTATTAGATAACTGTATGGGATGTCTGTGAAAGTGTATGACAGTTTATCATTTTTCTTCTGTAAAGTGTTTATTTTGTATAAAATAATGTAGACACTTGCTCAGACAAGGGCAATGGGAGCTGTTTTTTTAAATGAGGTTTACCAGTTCAACTGACTTGATAAGTATTATTGTAATAAGTATTACCTAATGTATCAGTAGGTTCAGAACCCCTCAAAGTAAACCAAAGTATGTTCAAATTAGATAACTTCTCTCTGGAATGTCCAGGGTAATAAAACCAAGATAAGGTAGTGGGAGAGATAACTGATTTGAAATTTTTTACAGAGTTAAGCATTACAACATGCACTGGCTGTCATTCATTCTTACCTATTTGTGCTTGGGATATCATAGCATTGATTGGTGTGTGGCAAGTTTCCTGGACGAGCTTACCAGACTAGGCATGAAGTGGGAAGAACAAATTAATCCAGACAGCATAAGCCTTACAAGTGTATTAGTAATTTTTAACACCTTGAGAATAGTGTCACTGCTGATTAGATGAAGATGTAAAAATACAGCTAAATGAGATGTTCAAAATTAAATGAGATGTGATATTTTAAATTTCTG
This sequence comes from Dama dama, assembly GCF_033118175.1. NCBI lineage: Eukaryota > Metazoa > Chordata > Mammalia > Artiodactyla > Cervidae > Dama > Dama dama. Next base: position 38,161,960 of record NC_083704.1, on the reverse strand, counting down.
AGTAGGTTTCTTGGTCTTTCATTATTATAAAAAAAATAATATGTAGAATGAAATATTAAAGCAGAGATATAGAAATAGTAAATAATTTTTTCCCAGTGGCAGTTTCACTCAGTAACATGTTATGTATTTTAATATATGCATATATAGAGACATGTATTTTTTAAATAGAAGCTTTATCATTTTATACATCTACTTCTACAGTTTTTCTCAGTGAAAAACTTATCATTAAATTCTTCCATGAAAATACCTTAAAGTCTTCCTCAAGGCAGCATATAATTAAGCTCTAAGATACGTTTTGATGTACTTAGCTGAACCTCTTAGAGAATATTTAGTTTTTCTATTTTTTTCCCCTAGCACTGTGCACATTTTGTATCAGTTATTTGCTTACTAATGTGACTGTTTCTTTGGATATATAACTAGTAGTAGATTTGGGGGGGGTGAAAAAAATTCTGTTTTATTGGGGAGGAAATTGAGTGGTATCGAATGAGAGATTTGGAATGAAGGATAAAAGGGAAGGATGAATCCATAAGACCATGACTGGATGAATGATTTATGTATGGTATACAGAGATCTATATTCTGAGTTTCAGCAAATGTATTTAGATATCTTCCATATGCCAACATTCTGTCACATGCTTTAATGTGTTCCTTCTTTTTGTTGATGTAGTTTTATAAACAATTATGACATTTTCAGTAGTGTCTCCCCTATATAAAAAGAGGTCTTTTCACATTATCTTTGACTGAGGTTTGTTGCATGGAATAAAAAGCATAATTTCAGGGATTGGTAAATGCTATGAATGAAGTTAAATGAGGCAAAGCACAAGAGTCCAGAGAGAGAAGGACTTAAATGGGATGGTGAGTGAGGGCCTCTTGGGTTTCTTCTCTTGTTTGTTTTGAGTGAAGTCCTTTTGTAAGACGCAACATTCAAGGAGAAACTGAGGGTCCAAGAAGAGATATAGTGAGGAAACTGCTCTTTCAGAAAAAGGAAATAGCAACTACAAAGCAACTAAAGCAGGAACTAATTTGGATTATTCAAATATTTTAGTATGCCTAGAGAGAAACACAGGGTCCAAACCACAGAATGCCTTGAAGGTCAGAGTAAAAAATTTGCATGTTAGAGAAACAAGGCACTCCAAGTTCAATGGGAAGCTCTTAGAGATGTTTAAACTGGGGCATCATAATCTGGTTTATGTGAATTGTGTGGCTGATTTTAAATGTTTGGTGAATGGACCACAGGAGACAAGGGTAGAAACAAGGTAGGATGATACTGAGGTCACTCAGGGAAGAGGTGATGGGGGCATTGCCGATGGAGAGAAGATACAGATTAATGGTACATTTTCCCCAGTTTTTTTTTTTTTTTTTTAAACTGACGAGTAATTGCTTTACGGAATGTTGTGGCTTTCAGCCGTACATCAACAAGAATCAGCTATAGGTACACCCATGTCCCCTACCTCCTGGACCTCGTTCCCGTCTCCCTCCCCACCCTACCCTTCAGCCTGTCACGCCACCCCTGTTTGAGTTCCCTGAGTCCGACAGCAATTCCCTTTGGCTATCTGTTTGACATATGGTATTGCCAATTTCCGTGTTACTCTCCCCATACTTCCCCGCTTCTCTTTTCTCCCTCCCGCCATGTCCATGGGTCTGTTCTGTATGTCTGTTTCTCCAATGAAGCCAACATAGGACTTGCTGATGAACTCACTGTGAGGTGTGATGGAAAGAGATAAATTGCCACTATCAGAAAGTTCTCTGACAGAGAAGTACTTCTATGGAGATTGAAAGAGTTGGAAACTAGAACCCACTAGGGATGGAGTCCATACAAACCCTTCTTTCTACTTTGGACCGGGATCCTGAAGGGTGGCATCCTGGGAGTGAAGATGAGCCACAAATAAGCTTGATGTCACAGGGACTGTATCATACTATGAGTTGCTTGAGTCAGCCTCAAAAATCTCTGTTCTTAACGCTAGCATTAACATGATCCTAAATTGCTAGGTCCAAGACCTCAGGCTGAAAAAAAAATATTCTCTTTCCTAGAGAAATAAAGGGTATTTGTAAAGCTGAAACTATTTCTACAAATTACACTTTCAATAAAATTTCCATAGCACAATCAAAGATAACATGGTACACAAGATTTAATATGCTGCTGTTTCCTGGGCCACATTTTGGCCAGGAAATACCTACTAGTAGACTTCTTAACAAAAATAATGGAAGCCAGAGAACAATGAAATAAGGCCCTCAATGAACCAAAAGGAAAAAAAAGCTGCCTATCATTAATTCTATGGCCTATAAAAATAGCCTTCAAAAGGAAAACAGAATAGACATATTAATAGAAAAGAGTGAGTGATTTGTCCATAATACCCAAACTAAAAGCTAAAGGAAGTTCTACAGAGAGAAGAAAACTGTTCCCAGAGAGAATGTCGGAGAAATAAGAAAGAAAAAAGAATGAGAGAAGTAATAAATAGATTATGAGTATAAACTGCATATATAGAATTAAAATATATAGCAATTACAGCATATGGGTCATGTGGGGGTCAATTGGGCTAATGTGTTCTAAAATTCTTGAATTCCTTGGGAAGAGATTGTAATTTAAATTACCAATTAACAGTAGATTAAAATATACTAAAATACATGTAGCCATTATAATAACTCTGGTAGCCATTATAATAACTGCAAAAATTACAATGTTTAAAAAACTTAGTAAAATAAACATAGAAGAAAAGAGAAAGAGGAAACATAGACTAGGACACATTTAAAACATTAACAAGACTGTAGATTATTTAAGCAGAAATATATCAATAATTGCAGTAAGTGCTCCAATTAAAAGCCAATCATTTTTCAGATGGTTATTTTACTAAAACAACAGGAAAGATACTCTATAAAATACTAACTAAATAGAGCTGGTGTAGCTATAGTAATATCATAAATATAAAACCAACTATAAAACAACATTACTAGAGGCAAAATGGGGAACAGTATTATAATAAAACACTCAATTCACCAGGAAGATATAACAGTTCTAAAGTTGTGTGCAGTTAGGAACATGGCTGAAAAAATACATACAGAAAGATGGTTATAGTTATAAGCAGGAATCATAGTGAGTAATTAAAATCTTGTCTCAAATATATTCTATTTTTAACGATCCTTGCCCTTTCTGTTTGCTTTCCAAGCCATTGTTCAAATGCATCCTTCATCCTTTGCAATGCCCATATTCTGTATTTGACAAATTGCTTCTTCATAGCGTGGTTTACCTTTGCTTTTCTACCTTTCATGTCCCAGTTAAGTTGGTAGATAGTCCTGGAGACTTGATTTGATGCAGACTCAATTTATTTTAGAGTAGATTTCTTCCTGGATGGTGTTATATACTTTTTATTGCAACTCTTCATGAGGCATATGATTAATCAGTGGATTCTGGTGAATAGGGGAAAATTTTGATACCTCTTGCTTAGTAGCTAATATAACAAGCAGACAAAATATCAGTAAGACTAAACAAGATTTAAAAAACTCAGTGGATTCTTTAACACTATACCAAATAACTGCAGAAAACACCTTTTTTTCCCCAGTACATGTAATACAGTTATAACATTTACATTATTTTAGAATAAGTAAGTTTCAACAAATTAAAAAAAAAAAAACTATGTTATAGGGCATATGTCTTCTGACTAGAGTTTAATTAATGTAGAAACTGAGTACAGAAAGGTAACAAAATTAAGGGGGAAGTTTTCAGCATCTTTTCAGTTCAGTTCAGTTCAGTTCAGTCGCTCAGTCATGTCTGACTCTTTGCGACCCCATGAACCGCAGCAGTCAGGCCTCCCTGTCCATCACCAATTCCTGGAGTTTACCCAAACTCCAGTCCATTGAGTCGGTGATGCCATCTAACCATTTCATCCTCTGGCATCCCCTTCTCCTCCTGCCTTCAATCTTTCCCAACATCAGGGTCTTTTCAAATGACTTAGCTCTTCGCATCAGGTGGCCAAAATACTGGAGTTTCAGCTTCAACATCAGTCCTTCCAATGAACACCCAGGAACGATTTCCGTTAGGATAGACTGGTTGGATCTCCTTGCAGTCCAAGGGACTCTCAAGAGTCTTCTCCAACACCACAGTTCAAAAGCATCCACTCTTCAGTGCTCAACCCTCTTTATAGTCCAACTCTCACATCCACACATGACCCCTGGAAAAACCATAGCCTTGACTAGACAGACCTTTGTTGACAAAGTAATGTCTCTGCTTTTTAATATGCTGTCTAGATTGGTCATAACGTTCCTTCCAAGGAGCAAGCGTCTTTTAATTTCATGGCTGCAGTCACCATCTGCAGTGATTTGGGAGCCCAGAAACATAAAGTCAGCCACTGTTTCCACTGTTTCCCCACCTATTGGCTATGAAGTGACGGGACCAGATGCCATGATCTTAGTTTTCTCAATGTTGAGTTTTAAGCCAACTTTTTCACTCTCCTCTTTCACTTTCATCAAGAGGCTCTTTAGTTCTTCTTCACTTTCTGCCATAAGGGTGGTGTCATCTGCATATCTGAGGTTATTGATATTTCTCCTGGCAATCTTGATCCATTCCAGCTTGTGCTTCCTCCAGTCCATTGTTTCTCATGATGTACTCTGCATATAAGTTAAATAAGCAGGGTGACAATATACAGCCCTGGTGTACTCCTTTTCTTATTTGGAACCAGTCTGTTGTTTCATGTCTAGTTCTAACTGTTGCTTCCTGTTGAGTAAGTAAATTATCTACTTGTGTTTTAGGTGAATATGCTACATGAAATTCTCTTTTTGTTATTTCCTAGGAATTTTTTAAACTATGAAATAACATTTGTTTGTCACTTTTCTGCATTAATTGAAATGACTTCCTTCTTTTATTCTGTTAATGTGATATGTTACACTTAAAAATTAATCAACTTAAGGAATTTTGAATTTCTTAACAAACCCTGTATGGCATTATATATGACTGGAATCCATTTACTAATATTTGTTTAACATTTCTGAATCTAAATTGTAATTTACCTATAATTTACCTTTTCTGTAATTCCCTTTTTGGAAGTTTTGGCAGGCTTAACAGGCCTCCTTAGGAACTGAGTATTGCAATCTTTAATATTTTATGAAAGAATCTAAAGACTGTTGTTACTTCTTTCCTAAGTGTTTGATTGAAATGCGTGATGGAAGAATCCAGGCATCAAGGAAACTAACAAAATTAGATGTAATTTCATAGTTGAAAAAATTCTTAAGACATAAAAGAGAACTTTAATACATTCTATTCACAGAAAACACAAGTAGATATCATACTTCATGGTTAAATGCTGAAAATTCCTTCTTTGAGTTTGTTTTAAGTCGCTAAGTTGTGGAATAGTTTGTCCATCAGCAACAGTTAACTGAATAGAAGGCAACAGACTTAAATGGGTACTGCACACAGGAGAAAAATGAGTGACCAGTTAAGTGTAGGAAGATGCCCAACCTCATTACTAAGGGAAATACAAGACCACAATGAGGGCCCTACCGGAAGGGCCAAAATCAAGGACTAAGAAGGCGAGCGCTGATAAAGATACAGAACAGTCAGTTTTCATGTGGTGCTGGTTGGAATGTAAACTGACACAAAACACGTTGACCAACACATGGGCATTAGCTAACAAAATTGAAAATACAGATATCTTGTGATTCAGCAATTTCTTCTGTAGATATGAAAAACATGTATTTGTGTACTGAGACATATAAAAGAATGTTCAATTCAACATAATGTATAATAGTCGTAAAGTGAGAACAACGCAAATATCCATCAATTTATAAAAATATAGTGATACATTTTTATAATGGAATAGAATATAATTACGAAAAAAATACAGTTAGGTAAAAGAAACTACAGTTAAAAGCAGAAACTTGATGAATTGAATAACAGAAGTCAGATATATACCATACATTATATTACATAATTATAAGAATATATACAATACATGTGTGCGTGTTTTAGTCACTCAGTCATGTCTGACACTTTGTGACCCCATGGACTACATAGCCTGCTAGGCTCCTCTGTCCATGGAATTCTCCAGGCAAGAAGACTGGAGTGGGTTGCTACTCCCTACTCCAGGAAATCTGGGCCTCCTGCATTGCAGGCAGATTCTTTACCGAATGAGCTACCAGGGAAGCCCCATAGAATATATATATTCTTCCAATTATATAAACCTCAAAAATAAGCCAAACCAAACTAGTATAATTTATAGTTCATAAATGATCAAAAAATTAAGAAAAGCAAAGTAATGGTAAGTATAAAAATCAAAACAGTGGTTACAATTATCATGGGGTGGGGGCTGTAATTGGGAAGGAGTACCCAGGAATTTTCTTGGATATTGGCCAAGTTTTATTTCTTAAGTGATACTCACATGAAGCCATGCTATATAATAATTTATTAATGTTTTCGGCACTTGCTGTGAATGTGTTCTATTTCACAATTGAAATAGGAGAGACAGAGTTCAAGAGCGGCAGGTGTGAATCTGTTGCTGAAATCCAACCACCCTACTGCTCCCCCTGCTGTTATGACAACTATTTTGTCTATGAAGCAAAAATCTGGTTGACCGGGTGGATTTAAGTCCTCCTTTAGAATTTTGGGATGTGAAGTGCTAAAGGAGAAGCTAGTATAATTGGCACCTCACAGTCAAGGATTCAATTAACCCGCAGATACAGGATCTGTAAATAGCGACTATGGACAGTTTTCTGTGTTTTTATATAAGGAACTTCAGCCAGCATTCATGGATTATGGTATTTGTAGGAAGTCCAATTTTGACACACAATCCAGATAGTGAGCCCCCAAATTAGTGAGAAATGACATCCAATGGACCAAGTTGAGGTTTTGATGTAATCTGAACAACAACCTACCTTAGCTGAGGTGCCCTTTCGAGTGCGTTGCTCCGTGCGTTCCGGGTGACTTGAGTCATGCTTCACGTGTGGTCGTCCCTGCCTGCAGTCTCAGCCTTGTCAGCAGCAAACACAGGAGGATGCAAGTCAGAGGGTGCTTATGCCCATGCTCATGCTCAGTCGCTCAGGTGTGTCGGACTCTTTGTGACCCCATAGACTGTAGCCCACCAGGCTCCTCTCTCCGTGGGATTTTCCACGCAAGAATACTGTAGTGAGTTGCCATTTCCTCCTCCAGGGGATCTTTTTGATCAAACCTGTGTCTCTTGCATCTCCTGCATTGGCAGCTGGATTCATTTCTACTGCGCCACCTGGGAAGCCCAAATCAGAAGGTACCTATGTCTTATCAGTTCATTCCACATGTACTGCTCCTCTATCTTATCTTTTTGTGGCAAGAACATTGTTTATCTGTGTAATTCAAAGCCTGCTCAGTATTTCTAGGGTGATTTAAAATTGTTAGTAATACTGATACTTGTGTAGCACATGTCCTATTGTTCATCAAACACTCCTGCGAAAATAAAATATGGGACTGAATTACCCTCTACGATTGATGTGTAAAATTATCCTCCAATAAAAATGTCTACGTCTGAGAAATTCTTAAATACTAACATGGAATTTATGTCATACATGTAATGCATATGTAGTTAGTTTTCTTGTGTGAGTGAAGTGTAAGTATTTCTATCAGCCAAACTGTTTACAGTGCACATACTTTGTCCTTTGTGTGTTGAAGAAGCTAATTCATTAATAGTTCATTGATTCAATTTTGCCATTTCTTATTTCTCCACTACTGAAGTAAATACTAATACTAATAATTTTTACTGAAATTAATACTGATATAAATAAATACTGAAATAAATACTAATACTAAAATAAATACTAATAATTTTTCTCAACCATACCTATAGAAACGAAGGTTGTTTGACCAGATATCTCACCTGCAGAACTTTCTGAAAAGTATTCCTCCTCAGGCTCAACCCTACACCCATTGAATGAATTTTTTTCCAGATGAACTTCTGTAATGTGGATTCTTGACAATCTATTAAGTAGCCAGGTCAAAACCTTTAGTTTGGAAGATGTTGGAGCAAACTCTTTTTGAAAGGAAATAACTGCATATCATTTAACATTATTTGAAACATCTTTGTTTCTTTGTGTCTCTCCTTCTCACTCTGTCTCTTCCTCCCTTCCTTTTTTCCTTTCTCTTCTGCATTCCTGCTTCCTTTCCCTCCCCCCTCACCATCTCTCTCTGCTTTCCTCTTGCCTCTCTGGAGGAATATAAACTTCCTGAAAACAAATCCTCTGAACTTAGTCCGCCAGTGTTTCCTAAAATGTAGAACAGAAGTTAGCATCTATGGCCTACGAGCCTAATTCGGCCCACCTGCCTATCCTTACAAATAAAGTGCTGGAACACAGCGTTGCTCATTTATCTAAGCATTATCCGTAGCTGCCTTCATGCTACATGGGCAGAACTGAGTAGTTTGGAGACAGAGACCATCTGGTCTGCTAAACCTGAGATACTTGCTATTTGCTCCTTCATAGAAGCAGTATGCTGATCCCTGATCTAGAGCAGTGTGTAGTTGCTAAGTCGTGTCCAACTCTTTGGGACCGCATAGACTGTAGCCTCCAGGCTCCCCTGTCCATGGGATTCTCCAGGCAAGAATACTGGAGCGGGTTGCCCTTTCCTCCTCTGAGAAGAATAGTTACAGTATAGTGAGTTCTCCATAACTGTAACTATTCTTCTGTAGAATAACTGTAATTATTTATTGAATAAATGAAAAAATCATTTACCAGTGTCTCCAGGCATTTCTTTTGCCCAAATAAGTTTATTTTTGCAAGCTACCCTTAGTGAATCATTTTTATTATACTGTGGTCTCTCTTTGAAAACTTACTCCCCTCATTGTATTATTAAATGCCCTTCATTTCCCTTGGAGCTAGTGTGGGGTTTTTGTTATGCTAAAGTACAATGGGGGTATGGGAGTATATGGATTAGTTTAAGCATAACAACTCAGGAGTACATTAATTAGACACCATAAGATTTGTTCCAGCTCTCTTTCATTCTCAGGAGAGTGGCAATAGTGTATCAGATTACAGGTTAAATGAAGAGCCAAGAATGGAATGTGGAGTGTTACAGCGGCAAGTATCCCAGTTGGATTTAATGATAGGTTATCAGTATCCAGGAATGAAGTGCATTATCTTTTAACAGATGACTAACAGAAAATATCATGTGGACTGATTTTTAGGTTTGTCATTCCATTAGCTGTTTATAAACTTGCACAGTAGACCATTTCCCCATATTCCTTGGTTCTTCCTTATTAACTAAAAAAAGAAATCTAGGTTAGTTGATGTTTGTTTATAGTTGCTTATTATTTTATTGATTTATAAATAGGAAACTAGATAATAGCCAGAAAATATGGTAGAATCAAAATTTAATTTAAAGGTTAGGTTTTAGAGATTTTCAATACTACATTATAGAAATTTTCATATAGTCTAAATGACCTTTGATTTTTCCATAAGTGACGCATACATTTTTGTTAAATTGTGGTAAAATACACATCACATAAAATTTACCATCAAACCATTTTTAAGCATGCAATTTAGCAATGTTAAGTATATTCACACTGTTGTGCAACCAACCTCCAGAACTTTTTTGTCTTTTAAAGGTGAAATTACAAATGTCATTTCAATGACAATGCTGCTTTTCCCACTCTCCCCAGCCTACCCCCCTCACCATTCTACTTTGTGTCTCTATGAATTTCACTATTTTAAGAACCCCTCATAAGAGGAATCATGCTATCTTTGTCCTTTGATGAGTGACTTATTTCACTTAGCACTATATCCTCAAGGTTCATTCATGTTGCATTTATAGCATGTGTCAGGATTTCTTTCTTTTTTAAGCTGAATAATATTCATGTGTCTATGGGCTTCTAAGGTGGCACAATGGTAAAGAATCCGCCTGCCAGTTCAGGAGATGCAGGAGATACAGGTTCAATGCGTGAGTCAGGAGGATCCCCTGGAGAAGGGAGTGGCAAACTATTCCTGTATTGTTGCCTGGAAAATTCCATGGACAGAGAAGCCTGGCAGGCTGTCCAAGGGGTCACAAAGAGTAGACATGGCTGAGTGATTGAGCACATATGTGTATACCACATTTTATTTATCCACTTATCCTTCAGTGGACATTTGGGTTGCTTCCACCTCTTTGATAATGTGAATAACACTGCTATGCACATGGGGGTACAAATCTATCTCTTTGAGACTGTGCTTTCAATTCTTTTGGGTATAGAATCAAAAGAGTAATTGCCAGATCATATGGTAATACTATTTTTATTTTTTTTAAGATTTTCTATACCATTTTCCATGATAGATTTACCATTTTCCCTTCCCACCAACAGTACACAGACAAGCATTCCAGAGTCTATCACAAATACTTGTTACTTTTCTGTCTTTTAAAAAGTTAGTAGCCATCTTGATGTGAGGCAGTATCCCATTGTGGTTTTTGTCTGTATTTCCCTGAAAATTAGTAATATTGAGCATCTTTTAAGGTGCATATTGGCCATTGGTACAACCTTTTATAAAATATCTAATTGACACCTTTGCACATTTTTTAATTGAGTTGTTGTTGTTGTTGTAGGGGTCCTTTACACATTCTGTGTATAAAGCCTTTATCAGGGGGTTGTAGATATTTTTGTGATTTTTAAATATTTTCTCCCATTTTACTGGTTGCTTTTTCACTCTGTGGATTGTGTCTTTGATGCACAACTTATAATTTTTATGCAGTCATATTTATCTGTTTTTACTTTCATTTCTTGTGCTTTTGGTGTCATATCCAGAAAATCGTTGCCAAATCCAATGTCAAGAAGAATTTCCCCCATGTTTTCTTCTAAGAGCTTTATTATTTTTTTAGCTCATATTTTTAGGTCTGATCCATTTTGAGTTAATTTCTGTATATGGTATAAAGTTAGGATCAAACAAAAAAAATGTTTTTTTGCATGTGGATATTCCATTTTCTCAACATTACCTGTTAAAAAGACTGTCCTTTTTGCATTGAATAATATTGGCACCCTAGTCAAAAATCATTTGACTATATACACAAGAGTTTATTTTTGGGTTCTCTATTCTATTCTTTTGGTCTGTATGACTGCTTTTATGCCAGCACCACAATGTTTTGGTTACCATAACTTTTTAATAACTTTTGAAATTGGGAGACCTCCAACTTTTTTCTTTTTCAGTATTATTTTGGCTTCTCAGGATCACCCTTGCAATTTAGTATGCATAGTATGCAAGGTATGTTTAGGTTTATAAAACTATTGACATGTTAAAAATACAATGAGGGGAGGAGATCCATATGCAAATATCTGGTAGGCATTTTTTGGTTGACCCATTCTTCCTTTAGGAGAACTGTGAAAGCCTCAACACCTGGGACTGGGTAAAGACTAGTCAAGTAGCCCTTTTTGCAGCCGCATTTTTGCCAGTCAGTGTTCACAGTAAGTCTCCAAACCTTAACTTTTGTGTCTAGATCTGTTTACTCTAGTGAAGGTTACAGAAGTGATACAGCTTCACCATATCTGAGGTAAGGTTGATAACCTTGGGGTAAAGGGCCATTTGAAGACACCACTGTCCACCTTCATGTTTCTATGCCACATACACTTATTACGGGTCTGCTCTCTTATGAAAACTCATGGAAGAAGTGTGTTTTTCTGTGTGCCTTTGAGGACCATTGTTCTAGAATCCATGGTAATAGATATTTTCCATAGATGTAGTTATCCTAAAAGAATGAAGATGACTATATGAAATACTGAAAGGATAATACACTTTTCCCAAGGACCTGTCACCTTTGAGAATGTGAGGGTCTGCCTCCATCTTTTATTGACAAATGACTGAAAAGCTACTTAAAGACCATTTAAGAACTTTATATGTAACTTGGATTGAGAGCTGAATTGAAATTCAAATCCTCTATGGAGTCAATAGTCTCTTCTTTCTTCCAGTAGCTTTGTTTTGTCTCAGCTAATTTCCATTACTGAGTCAGCAGAGTTGCAATAACAAGCCAGCATGTAAATTCTCCAAGTTTTAATAAAGAGAAGTATATTTTAGTTCCCTTGCTAATAATGTTTCTATAGGCTGTAGGCTAAAAATGCTTTCTGTAATGTATTTCATCCTAATTATTCACAGGATACAATTTATCAATAGAATTTTCAAATGTTGCTCATGAGTGTGTGTATGTGTGTATATATATATATATATATATATATATGTATATATATATATATATATAGAGAGAGAGAGAGAGAGGCCCTCATTAGAACTGGGGCCTCATATACGTGAACTCAGGATATTCTGGCTTGATAATTATTAAATGATGGAGAAAAAATAAGAATGCTTCCCTCTGTTTTTAAAAACCCCAGCAGAACTCATTATTCTGTGTCAGTGGCTCTTTCACATATGCAAGCTTATTTTTGGTGTTCCAAGAAATCTGAAGTTCACTAACAAGGTTTTTGAAGAACGCTCTTGAACTGAATGTACAAGCTGTAATTGAATAAGAACAGTATGTGTTTGGAGTGCGAATGAACCAGCTGGGCTACAAAGTTCTCCATGGTGCCCCTAATTCAATAATCACATGTTTTCTATTTCTGTCAAAACGAGGCACTGTTCATGGTTGAACATAAAAATATTATCACAAATGGACATAATTTACTATTTTGTGCAATATCATAACTCTGTCATCTAGATCAATTAAAATACAGCCCACACTGTGATTTCTAACAACAAATGACAGTGAAGTATAAATGGAGTGTCCTTTACTTGAGAGGTTTAATTCCTGATATAGGCCTGAATTTTGCAAGGAATCATTTGGAAGTATAGAGAGAAAATTAATTGCAAGATGTTTATCTGTTGGTTCTTTGTATCTGTAAAACTACCAACTAATGGCAATATATGCCAAGCATTCATTTCTTCCTATTAGACAACATCCCTCTCAGGTAGCCTGGGAAATAGTCAAACTATGTGGAGCCTTTGGCACACCTTTGAACAGTATCCTAAAGGCATACACTAAGACTATATACTTAGGTATATAGTCCCTTTATATTCACATCTGTCTCAAGAAATGGTCTTCCCTTGTGGCTCAGCTGGTAAAGAATCTGCCTGCAATGCAGGAGACCTGGGTTCGATCCCTGGGTTGGGGAGATCTCCTGGAGAACAGAAAGGCTACCCACTCCAGTATTCTAGCCAGGAGAATTCCATGAAATGTATAGTCTATGAGGTCTCATGAAGTAGGTGTTCTTTTTGTCTCCATTTTGTAAAGAAGAAAGCTGAAGTATACTAATAAGTTGTGAGTCTGGAATTCAAGAGTTATTTCATCTAACTCCAGAATCGAATTTTTGTGATGCTCAGTAGGAGCATTGGTACTCTGATACAACTTTTCTTTATATTATTTTTATATTATTTATTTTCTAGGCTCTCTCTATATTTTAACCCACCTAATAATTTTGAATATTTCCCACTTAAGAATACATTCAGGTTTTCATCTGCTCCATGGCGATGACACCCGTACTGAAAGAAATTATACATGTCATGTGTAGATTTCATCCTATTTATAGATGAATTGGCCCAGAGGGAGTTTTATCTTCTATGCAGTGTAAGTTAGAAAAGATTAAATAATCACGTATGTCCCAGGAGAAGCACAGACTGGAAAAGAATTGTAAATGAGATGAAGGAAATAGAATGAGAAGATTCCAAGCTAAACATAATATGCAGTTTAAGGACTCCACATGGCAGGAACACTTACTCTTGTGTGAGGAGAGAAAATGAGTTAAATGTGAATTTAGGACCATGTTCTAATGAAAACCAATGTCAAGATAAACCTAATAGTTTGCCATTGGCATAGTTTATGTGTTTATCGTAAAAATGCAAAGCCTGGACAAAAGCAAGTTGCTTAAAATTCCATGAGCAGAACATGAAATAAATGAGAAATTTATTTATTTTTATATTAAGATTTCAGCTGCTCTTATTCACTATAACTTACTTCATGGCATTTATAATCTTGTGTGTGTGTGTGTGTCTCATTGAAGTTTCATGACTCATTGAATAGTGGGTACTGATCTACTGGAAATAGCAGTGAAGAAGCTAGCAAGGTTTAGAACCTTCTCTTTCAAAAATATTTCTGTAGATTTATTCCTTTTTTCCTTCCTTCCTTCCTCCCCTCCCTACCCCAGACAGCTCTTGCACATGAGATTCTTCTTGCTGTAGGAAGGTGTCTTATTCTTCTCCCTTTTCAACCTTCCATCAAGCTCATTTTCTGGTTTACCTCCTTAGGTGCTAAAGATGTGTTTTGAGTGCAGAGAAGTTAAGATGGTTAGAGGAGCAGGGTTGACCAGAAGCATGGGAAGAGTGGGCTGCTGCCTTTAGGATACCATTTAAAATTAAGCTCCACAGAGTTTGATTATTTCCCAGACTACCTAAGAGGGATGTCATCTAACAGGAAGAAATAAATGAAGGACTCTGAAGAGAACAATGGGAAGAATGGAAAACAGTCATTTCCTCTTGCACAGCTTGCCAGACCTAGAGGAGTCCTGCCTGAGATGATTCAGAACTTTCTGTATTGTATGCCCAAAACATTAGGGTGGATAGTCATGTTTGCGGTCAGCTTCAGGTCTGGTGAAGACGTCTTTATTTGTCTGAAACGGCAGATGGTCTGTTCTTGGTGATAGAATAGACCAACGATTGAATCTGTTTCATTCAGCATGTGTTCATCTCTTCTCAATTAATGCGATGGCTTGGTCTGTTGTTGATTTAATAATCAACCAGTTCAATAGTGTATCCACTGGAAAGAGTTCTAAATCCATACAGTTGTGTATCTGATATTTGATTATAGATTTTATAATAGTGATTGTACTGATGTTTCAGGCCACCTTTGCCTTCTTAACCAGCTGTGCTATAAGAACATTTACACTACTTTTGTACTCTGATAAAGAACAACATTTTAAAATGTGTTTCACTCACTAGAAACTTTAGGAACTGCTGTCCTTGAGATCTCTTGGTTTCGTCATGATTTCCTTAAGTCAAACTATTGGACAAGTATGAGAATAGTTGTCCTTTTAGTGTTGAAACCCTTGCAATAATTTGCTGATTTGCTGACCTATGTTAATCACTATGTATAAAGGGTTTTTTAAGTATAAGTTAATGTTGCCTTCAGCTTAATTAATTAAAATTTTAATTGTGCTGGCTGTAAGCTTCACCACTCACTGGTAATAAGGATTTTATAATTAGTAGAGGCTAAAAAATGAGAGAAGATTCTTCTCTTTTTTTTTCCTTTGTGTTCCCACTGCTCTTAGCAGGTGCAGATTCTGGTCCCCCTATATTTTCTCCAACACCTCCTTGGGTAAAGTTTCCTTTGGAAATATCTTCACAGGCTCCACCTAGAGATGTCCCTGCGTGGACCATGGGGATGCTTAGTGAGTTGTGATGTCTCTGAGACTGGATGAAATCATGTGTATGTGTGTACTTGTGAGGGAAGGGTGTCCACAGCGTAACAAGATCTTAAATGGAGATATGAGCCACTAAGTTAAGAGCAAGGGCTCCTTTCACAAAGAATGTGTGGCAGTGGAGGAAATAATGACAATATCCAGTGATTTCCATGTTGAAGACACTGTGCTATAGAATTTTGAAATATTTTCTAAGACTTTAGGCACTGTTATAATGCCCATATTGCAGGTAAGGAGACCAATGCTTGGGAGAACTTACGTGAGTCAAGATTTGAACCCAGGAACTGTGAGTCCAGATCCTGAGCTCCCAGCCCTTCTATTGAACAGGGGCTATGGAACCTGCTCTGTCTCTACCCAGCTATGACATGTCACTACCCCAAAGAGCAGAGTTTTTGCTACCTGGTAGCGTCTGTTAATATGGATATGAGGATAAGAATAAGGGGTAAAAGGTTGGGATCAGGGTCTATTTCCTCTCAGTTCTGGAATAAAAACAAACTGATTCTTCCTCCACCAGGCATTGACTGAGGCTTTTGTGATATCTGAGAACTCTTGGTTGCATGTTAGACACAGACAGGGAAGAGATGCAGATGATTGGAATAGGAGTGATGCCTGATCTTTCCATTAGGCTGAGACAGACTGAAAGATGTGGTGAGTAAGAAATCTGGAATCTGACTGGTAGGCTTGAGTCTTTGCCCTGCATCTCACTAGTGGTTTCACCCTGGGCATATCTTAAACATTTCACTCTGCTTTGGTTGCCTAATCTGTAAAATGGGGGTGATAACAATGGTATCTTTGTCACTGAATTATTGTAAAGATTAAGAGAGATGATCTAGGTTTACCACTTAGATCAGAGCCTCCTGCATACACAGAGTGAATTGTGCTACTATTGTTATTTTTGCTATTGTTTTTACTACCATTTTGTTGCTGTTGTTTTGAAAGATTAGCACTTAATGTGCTTTAAAAAGTGAATCTGATCACCACACCTGTTTATTTGATCTTTGGTTATGTGCTGAAGGATGTTCTAAATGGGCAAGAGAAACTTGGTCCCTGTCTGTGGACGTGTGGGATCTAGATGCTGAAGCCCTTTGTCTTTTTCAGCTCACATGCAAGATCCTGGCACAGGGCCTGTCAGAGAGGCAGGCCCTTATTAAAATTTCTGTAAAAGGGTGACTGTCACTCTGCCTTTGGCATCTCAGGTCTCATTCCCTCAGCTTACCCCTCATCTGAGCCACAGCTGTGGTGAGCATTGCCTTGAGGACTCAGATTCACTTCGTGCCAGCAGCACCTGCCTCAGATGCCCTCAGATGCCTGCTGCAAGGTCTTTCCAACACTGAGAGAGCCTATGTGTGAAGGTGGCCTCAAAGAAACCCTTGACCAAAGAGGATACTTCCCACCCTCCAGATGGACAGTCCTAGAAGGTGCTTTCAGAACACCTTCTCCTACAACAAAGACTTTCAAAACACTCCCTCATCTTGGGTTTTATCCTTCACTGTATCACTCTCCCTGTTCTCTCCCTCCTGTCTGTAGAATTGCCTTCTAAGTAAACAACTTGCGCATAAGTGCTTGTCTCAGCCACTGATTTCTGGGACCCACACTAAGACATGCCCTCTTCTAAAACCCTAATTCCAAAAACAATATCATTGTGCAAATCTCCTGTAAACTCCATTTCTTCCCTTTGCTGCTGTTTCCAGTGCCTAGCGTGGTGCCTGATACAGCCTAGGCACTCAGTAAATGCTAGCTGAGTAACTGAATCAATGAACAAACAAGTCAACATGCTTCTTAGTACTTGATAGTGAGCATGTAGGTTGGCTTACCACTCAATCTTATTTACTAAGTGCTGTACCAAAAGCATGGTGACTGATTGTCAAAAGCTTCCTTGGAGGGTTCTTCTATCTTAACTAATTTCTTTCATCTTTAGTCATGGAAAGCATTGTTTTTCTCCGCAATCCTGAAGAGGGAAAAGTGATCAGTTCAGTGATTCTCTAGCTTTACAAAAAATGTATATTTCCAAAGATAAAAATGTTTTAAATGTCAGCAAATATTCATTGGTCTTTTATAGACCCTGTTCCAGGCTGGGATAAGAGATAAGGGTGAACTGTTTGATGCAAACCTTATAAGAGGGAGCTTATAGACCAGACGTACAGTCAATACTACAAGGCAATAAGTTTGGATGCCAGGAGCTTATAATCCAAGGTGCATCATGTTATATGGGAGCTTGTTTGACCACACACCTCACTTGCTAACAATAACAACACAGAAGCCCTCCCAGGCTGACTTGAGAAAGTAGATTATTCTTCAGTGTTTCATATTCCTACTTCATTACACAAACTCATTTGCATGAACTCCTTAATGCAGTAGGTTCACAATTGCAGCCTTTCTAAAGGGAGATTTTAATTTTAGAATATTTAATCTGCAGAATTTGATGAACTCAGTGTTTTTGCATATTGATTTCAAACAATGATATAACTACCACACCTGAAAATACAAAATGTGTACAGCAGGACTTCACTGAAAAAAAAATTAGTACAAACTGAAAAACTCATGAATGAGCTTTATTAACTGACTTTTGAGTTGATCAGACCACAAGCAATATAC
This sequence comes from Dama dama, assembly GCF_033118175.1. NCBI lineage: Eukaryota > Metazoa > Chordata > Mammalia > Artiodactyla > Cervidae > Dama > Dama dama. The sequence goes on along the minus strand of NC_083704.1, from coordinate 38,143,998 downwards.
ACTAATTAGAAGTCTAGAGTCAGTGTGTACGTCTGTGACCCTCTGGATCACTAAGGAAAAGGAGGAAGTCTTTATAAATAAATTTTTTGAAAAGAATGAGTTTTACTTAGTGGTTCGTAATGAAATATTAAGGCCATTGACAATGTCAGAGAGACAGAAAAATGGTTTAAGGGCAGGACATTTAAATTAAGCTACCTAAAAGAGACAAAAATGGGAGGTATTAAAGACCTCAGCTAGTTGCTCCAGTGGCTTTTGTTTAATGTCTTGTTAGCTTTTAAAGCTGCTCTTAGGTGTAAGAGGGAACACTTGAGCATAGGTGAGATGGATATGAGAGAAAAGGAAAATATTTGGACTCAAGAAGAAAAGAAAGAGACATTAAGTGGGTCTTAAAAAACTGGACTAATGGGTTTGGGTGGACATGCCATTTTTATTGCTGCTGATAATGGTGAAGAAATAGAGACATTAAGTGGATCTTAAAGAACTCAGCTAATGGGCTTGGGTGGACCATGACATTTTTGTTGCTGCTACTGCCTTTGCTAATGACAAGGGTGGTGATGATAAAGGTGGTGGTGATGATGGCGCTACTGATTGTGGTAATAATGATGATGAGGGAATGATGGCGGAGGTAACAGTGGTGATGGTGATGGTGATGCGATGGTGGTGACAGTAGTCAAAGCTGGTATTTATAACCCAGGAACCATGTTTCTCTTAATTTTATAAGTACTCACTGAAGGATTCATTTTTATAATAATTATTATTATATTATTATAACTAGTTTTCAGAGAGGTCACGCAGTTAACAGTGGAGCCAAGACTCAAACCCAGGTAGTCTGACTCCAGAGGCCAGACACTTAATTTCATGTAGTCTTTATCCAAATCTGCATCCTGTGCTTCAGGTTAAATTCATCAAGATCAGAGACCTTCCAAATTCAGTTTTAAGAAAGACCCTACATCCTGCTGCTAAGAGACTTAGGTGTAATGAATAGAAAGCTGTGCTCAGATCTTGAAGTTAATGACCATGAGGCAGGACTTCAACCACGACTTTGTTAGCCAGGCAGCAATTGCATTAAGTAGACAAGCTGGTTACAGAAGGATTGTGAACAAGGTGATATTGTGTTTTAAAGGTCAAAACTGGTTTCATGTTGATCTAACGAAGCCAAGAATAAAGTGTGATTTGAAATCAGCAGCTTTCTTCATAGTCAGAGCAGACCCTCCTCCCCACACATGCACAATTCCAATTGTTTAGCAAGTCTCATTATCTGTCTTCCCTGTTCTTACCCCCACCTGATATGATGTAGATCCATTCCGTGGAGTGGAGACATGTGGTACTTAGACCAGTACCTCAGGAATCATTTAGCCATTCAGTAGCTATGTCCTTAACTCAATTTTCTTCATACTACTCAGGCTCAGTGAATTAACCTTAAACCAAGTGTTCCCAGCTTTGAAAAAAGCAGAGAAGAAAAAGAAAGCCTTTTACTTAAAGTTTATTCCTAGAAAAAAGTCATTTCCCAAGATTAAGTGATTATGTGCAACTTTTGTCTTTTGTCATTTAAGCCTGCACTTTGACATCAGAATGCCTGCCTGCCTGATAAGTTGCTTCAGTCATGTCCAACTCTTTGCCATCCTATGGACTGTAGCCTGCCAGGTTCCTCTGTCCATGGGATTCTCCAGGCAAGAATACTGGAGTGAGTTGCCATGGCCTCCTCCAAGGGATCTTCCCAACCCAAGGATCAAACCCCTGTCTCCTATGTGACAGGCAGATTTTTTTTTACCACTGAGCCTCCAGGGAAGCCCTTGACAGAATACAACAAGCTAATCAAAACTGAAGGGGGCACAACTTATCCTCATCTTTTGATAACCAGTATTCTGTTAGGAGCATCTCCTCCTCAAAAATATCATACTATACAATTGATATTGTACAAAATAATAAGATCACACACTTAAGAGGTGCTCCTATTTTTCCAGGAGCTGGGCTAAGTACTTGACTTGTATTGTTCCATTTCATCCTCATGACAAACCTTGGGGTGGGTGGGATCTTTGCTGTCATCTGTCAGGTACAGATAAGTTAGCCAGGGATCAGAGAGGTGAGGTAACTCACTCAACATCACACAGTTACTAAGTGGTAAAGCCAGGATTTAAACGCTTTGGCTCCTTTGCTCTGCTCTTGCCTCTACTTGTGTTTAGGATTAGGACAGAGGTCATACTAGCCTAACCACAGCTATATCTCATCCCAGCATTTAAAAAGAGCCATTGGGTATAATGCTTAGAAGTGCACATGATGGTTACCCATCAGTTGGATGAATTTATGCACGTAACTCAGCTGCTTCCAGGTTCAGTTTTCTCAGCTGTTATTTGGGGATCATAATGGCTACTCCATAGGCTTCTTGTTAAAGTCAGAAATACTGTATTCCCAAGATGTCTTACCTAAGCCCCACGTTTCATTTTATTCTGTAGCCAGTATCTTATGTTTTTAGTGCCTAAGTAAGATATTGGCTCCCTTTCAGGTGGTTTGAAAGAAAAAATTCCCTCTTTAAATAAGTAGGAAAATAAATAAATAAATAAGTAGGAAATACAGTATTCTATTGGTGATTCATTAATTCACTAAAGAGCCATGCACATTAATGCATTAAAGGCCCTGATAAGTCCTGCAATATAGAAGCCTAGAGGGGTATTTGAATGTCAAATGCTTATTTTCATATTTTTTGAGTAAATATTCTCCAGTTTGGGAAATACTGGGATAGGGGCTTAATGGCTTTTACTTTATTATTCACTAATTAAACCCTGCCACAGAGTTTAATTTCATAACAACCCTGCCAGGTAGCCAGAGCTGTAGATGTAGAGCTTGATGAGCTTCATTGAGGTTAAAAAGTTGGCCGACAACAAAACAGCCGTTCATGTGGGAAGCTGAATCTGTAAGAGAAACTACTTAATATCTTTATCTTGAATTAGTTTTGAACAAAACTCATTATCTTTTTAATTATTTAATTCCCCAAATTTTGGGCATTAGAGAAGTTTGCTGCTGACATTTGGAGCAGTGAAGCCTTGGGCAAAAGGCACAAGTTATTCCTTCTCTGAGACACAGCTCAAACTTTTTCATTTATTTCCATTTTTGCTGCTGCCACATTCACCCAAACCACCTGGGCCTCCACCTCAGCCTCCTAATGAGTCTCCCTGTCTCTCTTCTTCCTTTTCTACCCAGAAACTAAACTGCAATCCACAGCACATCATGATGTTCTCCCACTATTGTGGTTTAGTCACTAACTTGTGTCTGACTCTTTGTGACCCCATGGATTTCAGCCCACCAGGCCCCTCTGTCGATGGAATTTTCCTGGCAAGAATACTGGAGTGGGTTGCTCTTTCCTCCTCTAGCTCACCTAGTTGTCCGATACGACCCTCTAAAACTTCCCTTTTCTTAAAATACAACCCCAAGTTTATCACCTGGACTACAAATTCTTCCTGTCTGGCTCCTGTCCATCTCCAACTCTTTCCTGTCAATTTCCCTGTCCTACTCTTTCTTTTCATTCACATTTCTCTTCCTCAGGTGCATCAGAACTCGTTTCTGCCTTGGATCCCTCTGCTTCAAAGGTTCTCTCCATATCAGATCTTTGCAGAGATGATTCCATCTCAGCCTGGATGTTTCAGTTTAAATGTTACCTTCCCCACAAACCCTCCCTGCCACCTGCCCAGGCCCTCTCTAGCCTGTTACACTGTCCGTTTCCTTCATAACACAGTCCATGTCTTCATCCATTAGTTAGCTTGTTGGTTATCTACCTCTCCCAAATAAAAGGCAAGCTTCATGAAGGCAGAGACCTTTTCTGACTCTTCACCATTTCATCCTTAGTACTGTGTAATGCATGGCACATAGTTCTCTTAATAAATACTTTAGGGAAAAATCCATGTAGAATGAATGAATTGCTGAATTATGCTCTCCCAAGATCATTGCTTGCACTGTATATGACTGGTCACACATGTGATCTTTGAAACCATCTTTAAGTGGTGGTTTTTTTCTTACTCATCAGTGTCTCTATTATAGCTCCTCCTAGGGGATCTCACGTTCTCCTCCATTCTCGGTAATGTGTAAAGTCTGTCTCAACAATCACCCCTAAAATCACACACTCGTCCCCAAAAGGAGAATCTGACTTTAAGGTAGCTGTCAGAACTGGCTAGCCATTTAGTTGACCTCTGTTCTCCCCAGCAGAAAAACATAAATTAATTACCTTCAAGTCTCACCCTTCCTGCATCCTTAGTTTTATTTTTAGATTTCTCACCATCATGCTACTGCCCTTTGTCAGTAGCTTAGTTATCTGCTCCTTACTTATTAGTGCTTCTCTGAGGTAGGTTAAGCAAACTTTTTAGCTGCTGCTGTAAGCTATTGGGTTTTCCAGTGTACTAGCAGTAAAGAACCTGCCTGCCAATGAAGGAGACTTAAGAGATGTGGATTCGATCTCTGGGTCGGGAAGATCCCCTGGAGGAGGAAATGGCAACCCACTCCAGTATTCTTGCCGGGTAAATCCCATGGACAAAGGAGCCTGGAGGGCTGCGGTCCATGGGGTCGCAAAGAGTCGGACATGACTTACTGACTGAGCACACGTGTGTGTGTGTGTGTGTGTGTTAGTGTCCAACTCTTTGCGACCCCATGGACTGTAGCCTGCCAGGCTACATGCACACAGGAGAGCTGTTAAATCCACAAAAATTAAGCACAGGCATGACTGCTGATCAGGCTGTGTTGGATGGGCCGTGAGTCCCACTGCAGGGGGCTGGGCTGCACAGAACCTTCAGCAAGTTCATGTCTTACAGTCACTGTGATGTTGTGGTTAGAGTCCAGTTCTTACAGCCCAAGGGCCTGCATGGAAGTTCTGGCTCTGCCACTACCAGATGTGGATCGGGGTATGTTACTTAGTTTCCTTGCTTCAGTATCTTCATCTGTGAAATAGAAATACTTACAGAACCTCCACATCTGCTGAGAAGCAACATATGAAAGGAAATATTTAACCTAGTATCTGGAATGTACTAAGCAGTCAACATATGATTTAGGAAGCAGTTAACACTGACTTTCTTTGTACCCTGTGTGTTTTTTCTTCCTTATCACAGTAGCTACCTGGTTCCCAACTTCCAAGAAGCCAAGATCCAAGAGCAAACAGTCAAGATTTTATTGGGGGGATCAGACACCATGCCAACAAACAGGTATCAAAGACAAGGAAGACACAGTCCTTGCCCTTAAAGATCTTAGAAACTAGATGATGGAAAATGACTTTCACATAGTAAATGACAGTTCTAAGTAAAAATACAATTGATTGGACAGAGAATTAGGAAGAGAAGGGATGAAGACTTCTCTGAGGTTGTAGTGGTTAGGACTGGCCTCTTGTAGGAGGCCAATCTTGTTAGGATTCAGGCTTGACCTCAGAACAGAGGTGAAAATTAATTGAAATGGTCAATTCATGATGGTAACTAGCAGGGAACTCTATGATTGGTTAATCAATAGAAATAAAGGGAGCTGAAATCGAACTGACTTTTTTTTTCAAATATAAATTTATTTATGTTAATTGGAGGCTAATTACTTTACAATATTGTATTGGATTTGCCATACATTGACATGAATCTGCCACGGGTGTACATGTGTTCCCCATCCTGACCCTCCCTCCCACCTCCCTCCCCATCCCATCCCTCTGGGGCATCCCAGTGCACCAGCCCGGAGCACCCTATATCATGCGTCAAAACCAGGACTAGTGATCTGTTTCACATATGATCATATATATGTTTCAATGCCATTTTCCCAAATCATCCCACCCTCGCCCTCTCCCAGAGACTCCAAAAGACTGTTCTATACATCTGTGTCTCTTTTGCTGTCTCACATACAGGGTTATCATTATCAACTTCTAAATTCCATATATATGCATTAGTATACTATATTGGTGTTTTTCTTTCTGGCTTACTTCACTCTGTATAATAGGCTCCAGTTTCATCCACCTCATTAGAACTGATTCAAATGTATTCTTTTTAATGGCTGAGTAATATTCCATTGCGTATATGTACCACAGCTTTCTTATCCATTCGTCTGCTGATGGACATCTAGGTTGCTTCCATGTCCTGCCTATTATAAACAGTGCTGTGATGGACACTGGGGTACATGTGTCTCTTTCAGATCTGGTTTCCTCGCTGTATATGCCCAGCAGTGGGATAGCTGGGTCATATGGCAGTTCTATTTCCAGTTTTTTAAGGCATCTCCACACTGTTCTCCATAGTGGCTGTACTAGTTTGCATTCCCACCAACAGTGTAAGAGGGTTCCCTTTTCTCCACGCCCTCTCCAGCATTTATTACTTATAGCCTTTTGGATAGCAGCCATCCTGACTGGCATATAATGGTACCTCTTTGTGGTTTTGATTTGCATTTCTCTGATAATGAGTGATGTTGAGCATCTTTTCATGTGTTTGCTAGCCATCTGTACATCTTCTTTGGAGAAATGTCTGTGTAGTCCTTTGGCCCATTTTTTGAACTGACTTTTGATTGATTCATGTAATCAAGGCCATCAATATTTACTGGTTGAAAACATCTCATGTAGCAGATACAATGTCAAGCAGGTTCATCTCTGACCTCTAATCCTCCGATCAACTTCATGAGGTCATCTTCTAGGTGTTCCCATTACCACTGGAGAGGCTGGCTTTAGAGAAAATGCTATGGCTGTAGAGGAAAGCCTTCTAGAATGGCACATACAGAAGGGAAGGGTGAGAATGCAAACTAGGCCCTCAGGTGGAGGGGGATCTGGAGATTTCAACAGGAAATAGATCTGCTGTTCTGAAGCTGAACATAGTTCTGTAGAGGAACAAGAGGGGAAATCAGATCAACACTCAAGTTGCATTCAAATTCTTAATAGGATGAGTTTCTGAAAACACCTCTGATGTGTGTACAAAAAGATCTTCTTTTGCCAAGTGTAATCTGAGGATCCGCAGGCCTCCTTTGTGAGCCACCGTCACTTGGAGGGACAAATTTGATTATGGGTTCTCTGATAGCATGGTTGGTAAAGAATCTGCCTGCAATACGGGAGACCCTGGTTCGATTCCTGGGTTGGGAAGATCCGCTGGAGAAGGGATAGGCTACTCACTCCAATATTCTTGGGCTTCCCTTGTGGCTCAGCTGGTAAATAATTTGCCTGCAATGCGGGAGACCTGGATTCAATCCCTGGGTTGGGAAGATCTCCTAGAGAAGGGAAAGGCTACCCACTCCAGTATTCTGGCCTGGAGAATTCCATGGACTGTATAGTCAATGGGGTCACAAAGAGTCAGATGTGACTTTCACTTTCTTTTGTTTTCTTCGGGTTGAAGAACAGTTGATTCTTGCTGTCAGTCAGTGGCCTGCTGGCATCTCTCCAGAATAAATTTTTTTATAGTTAATTTAAACTGGATTTAGCTTTAAAAATGACATTAAGAAAAATAGACCTTCCTTGGTGCCTCTTCTAAGATATCTACTTAGTTGAAGTAAACAAGTAACCATAGACCTCATGTTGTTTGTATGGAAAGTCCAAGTGACAGAGGAGATATAAAAGTAGATGTAAGAGCAGGGCCTCCAACCTCAAGGTAATTATCATGGTAAGACAGGGACATAAATCCTGCCTTTTTTCTCTCCTAGCAGGATATGTTTTAGTTGGGACCGGTTTTGAGTTTGTGTAAAAGAAACCCCAAATAATAGTGTCTTAGAATAAGATATAGGTAATTTTCTTTTGTAACTTGAAGCCTGTACTTGTCTTCAGGTTTTGTGTGGTCTCTGCCTTCTGAGTTGCCATATAATTATGACTTGTGGCTCACCTTTCAGTCATTGGATGGGTGTTCAAGACAGTAAGAACAAGGCAGGCAGTAAAGCTAAAAGGGCACATGTCAGTCAAATAGAACCTTGTTAAAAACCTTTGCTGAAAAGCTTACCTGAATCTTCTAATTACAATTCACTAGGCACATGTATTTGTAAAATAGCCTGGCAAATACAGTTGTTTATCTGGGCACATTGCCACCTCTTAGTTAAGAGGAGGGTGGATGGATTTCAGTGGTTGTCTACCAATATCAACCAAAACATATCTCCTGGATACCTGCTGCTGCTGCTGCTGCTAAGTCGCTTCAGTTGTGTCTGACTCTGTGCGACCCCATAGACGGAAGCCCACCAGGCTCCCCATCCCTGGGATTCTCCAGGCAAGAACAGTGGACTGGGTTCCTGGATACCTGCTGCTGCTGCTGCTAAGTCACATCGGTCGTGTCCAACTCTGTGTGACCCCATAGATGGCAGCCCACCAGGCTCCCATCCCTGGGACTCTCCAGGCAAGAACACTGGAGTGGGCTGCCATTTCCTTCTCCAGTGCATGAAAGTGAAAAGTGAAACTGAAGTCACTCAGTCGTGTCCGACTCTTCGAGACCCCATGGACTGTAGCCTACCAGGCTCCTCCATCCATGGGATTTTCCAGGCAAGAGTACTGGAGTGGGGTGCCATTACCTTCCCCTCCTGGACACCTAGCTCTGGCCCAAAAAACCCGTATAATTTCTTTTCTGACATTGTTCCAGGACTCAGTAATGGGCCATGTACTTTACATGACTGAGATCCTGCATTTGAATTTTGGCATTTCCTGATTTCCAGGCAGCATGGAAGAAGAAGCACAGACTCTGGAGTATTCAAGACCCAGGTTTAAACCCTGCATGGCTACTGTATGAAAGAAAGAACCTGGGCAAATTGCTTACCCACTCTAAATCTCTATTTTCTATTTTTGATGAGAAAATGCAGTTATGAATATATAGCATCTAGTCTTGTTCTTGGAATGTAGTAGATGTTTAAGAAATTTCAGTGGTATCTGTTGAATGATCAGAGTTGGAAGCTGACTCATAGGGCTTAGACCATTTGAGCTTGCTGAATAGCAGTTTATTTACATGGTTAATGTTAAAATACAATCATGGTTTCCTCTTTCCTTTCAATCTATCAGGATTTTTCTTTTCATTTTTTATTTAGGCAACAGTAGGCATGACTACAGGTGGATATTTAACACATATTTGGGGGGAGGGTAAGTGTGTATCAAAAGAGTTCCAGAAAAACATCTATTTCTGCTTTATTGACTATGCCAAAGCCTTCGACTGTGTGGATCACAATAAACTGTGGGAAATTCTGAAACAGATGGGAATACCAGACCACCTGACCTGCCTCTTGAGAAACCTGTATACAGGTCAGGAAGCAACAGTTAGAACTGGACATGGAACAACAGACTGGTTCCAAATAGGAAAAGGATATAACTCTACAAAGTTATATCAATAACCTCAGATATGCAGATGACACCACCCTTACGGCAGAAAGTGAAGAAGAACTAAAAAGCCTCTTGATGAAAGTGAAAGAGGAGAGTGAAAAAGTTGGCTTCAAGCTCAACATTCAGAAAACTAAGATCATGGCATCTTGTCCCATCACCTCATGGGAAATAGATGGAGACAGTGGAAACAGTGGCTGACTTTATTTTTTTGGGCTCCAAAATCACTGCAGATGGTGCCTGCAGCCATGAAATTAAAAGACGCTTGCTCCTTGGAAGGAAAGTTATGACTAACCTAGAGAGCATATTAAAAAGCAGAGACATTACTTTGCCAACAAAGGTCCATCTGGTCAAGGCTATGGTTTTTCCAGTAGTTCATGTATGGATGTGAGAGTTGAACTCTGAGGAATGCTGAGCGCTTGAAGAATTGATGCTTTTGAACCGTGGTGTTGGAGAAGACTCTTGAGAGTCCCTTGGACTGCAAGGAGATCCAACCAGTCCATCCTAAAGGAGATCAGTCCTGGGTGTTCATTGGAAGGACTGATGCTGAAGCTGAAAATCCAATACGTTGGCCACCTCATGCAAAGAGTTGACTCATTGGAAAAGACCCTGATGCTGGGAGGGATTGGGGGCAGGAGGAGAAGGGGACGACAGAGGAGGAGATGGTTTAATGGCATCACAGACTCGATGGACATGAGTTTGAGTAGACTCCGGGAGTTGGTGATGGACAGGGAGGCCTGCCGTGCTGCGACTCATGGGGTCGCAAAGAGTCGGACACGACTGAATGACCGAACTGAACTGAACTGAAGTGTGTATCTCGTGCGTATCTCATAAATATATTTCCTTTCATGAAAACTCAGGCAGTTATGTTGAAATGTAATAAAGGAACTGAAATTTGCTTATGTATTCTTTAAATAAGCCTCAACCAGCAGAGAGAAGATTGGATTTCAGAAAGAAGAGCTTGTATATATTGCTCCGGTTTTGGCTAATGCCTCTCAAGAGTGAGAGACAAACTAGTGATTGGCAGTGGGAGAGGGGAGGGGAGAGAGGCAAGACAAGGGCAGGATGTTAAGAAGTATAAACTATTAGATGTGAAATAAGCTATAAGGATATATTGTACAACATGTGGAATATAGCAAATATTTTATAATAACTATAAATGGAATATAACTTTTAAAAACTGTAAATCAATGTATTGTATACCTGTAACATATATAATATAGTGTATCAACTCTACTTCAATTTAAAACATGAGAGAAACTATAGTAAGGCAGCACATGATGGATCTGTTTTCCTCACACTAGGGACGATCAGGAGACAGAGTTCAACAGTTTATCCCACTGTAAGAAAACCCAATACCTTGAAACCCTATTTAGGAGGGCAAAAATCTATAAACAAAGGATTGCCATTAGGGTTCTATTAAATATGACACCGTGTATATGATTTTGAAACGTGCTTTGATTTACATCCATGGAATCAGGACACAGTTCTTCTGTAAAGCGAGGTGTACTCACAAAAGGACAGAGCGTATTCTAGATACCCACAGAATCGTGTTGTATTAAATTAGTGGGGGCAGAACTTACAATCTCTGGGGGTTGCTGCAGCATTTCCACTGAGAAGTTACATGCCACTTTTCTGTAGTGTCTATTCTTTACCTGAAACAGCTTCTCCATGGCAACCCCATTCACAGAGCACCTTCATTACATCTCTCTTTGTAACTGAACACATTGGAAAGGAAGTGGAATATATATATTTTGTGTGCATAAAGGAGAAAGGGAGGGATGACAGGCTCCGAGGAAAGAGCAGAGGATTTTTTTTTTTTTCTCAATTTGCCTCCTTCATGGATGGATATGGGTCAAGAAGAAATGATTAAAAATCACCAGTACGTTGGATTCTTTGATTCGTCAGTGAGCGTCCCAATGAGATATGGCCTGGACCAATTCATATGTATCTCAGTTGATACTAAGTTTTGACCCAGTGGTTTGCTGAAATTTTAGTCACTTTTCATCTGTTCATTGAGGACTGTCTTTAGCCACTCAGGCCTGGAGCATTTGGTTGAGGGGAAAATCCCAGAATAGTGTTTTCAAGGACGTAAGTTGTCAGAAGAGAAAAGTGAAAACACTAGAATGAATGATTTTTCCATTATTTTAGGGAAATATTGTTTTCTAGACTCTGTTGACAAGGTCTAAATAAGAGTACTGTATAGGAAAATCTCTTTCTTCATATGGTATAATTTAAGAGGCTTCTCTAAACAGAAAAACAACACAAACAAAAACCGTCAAGAATTCAGTCACTTTAAACTACTTCATACAAAGGCCCTGATTATTTTTATCTTTCTAAGTCTTCTATTTTTAATTATTCTTTCAATTTTATGATTAAATGGAGGAATAAGCACTGACTAGGTATTGACCTTCCTTCAATGTTGTGTCTTTCTTAACTAATATCCCATTAGATTATATTCAGCCAAAGAGAGTTGGATTTTAAATCAAGAAAGTATAGTCCACATCACAGAATGCCTGTAAGTAACAACAGCAGAGGGGAAACAATATTTCATGAAATAAAGTTCTAGAAAATAGGAAGCCCTGGAGTATACAAAAAGCAAAGAAACCCAGACCAGTAAACTGACGGATGCAGAGGTTTTCCTGCTCTGAAATTTTGCTCTAGAGTGAAGTCAGTTCAGTTCAGTTCAGTCACTCAGTCATGTCTGACTCTTTGCGACCCCATGGACTGCAGCACGCCAGGCCTCCCTGTCCATCACCAACTCCTGGAGTTTACTCAAACTCATGTCCATCAAGTCAGTGATGCCATCCAACCATCTCATCCTCTGTTGTCCACTTCTCCTCCTGCCTTCAATCTTTCCCAGCATCAGGGTCTTTTCAAATGAGTCAGCTCTTCACATCAGGTGGCCAAAGTATTGGAGTTTCAGCTTCAGCATCAGTCCTTCCAATGAATATTCAGGGCTTATTTCCTTTAGGATAGACTGGTTGGATCTCCTTGCAGTCCAAGGGACTCTCAAGAGCCTTCTCCAATACCACAGTTCAAAAGCATCAATTCTTTGGCACTCCGCTTTCTTTATTATCCAACTCTCACATCCATACATGAACTACTGGAAAAACCATAGCTTTGACTAGAGAGACCTAGAGTGAAGTAGAGAATGATAAATGGAAAGGTTGCCTATTACACAAGTTGTCTCCTCTGATACACATGTCCTGTGGACCTGTAGTTGTGCTGGGCAGTGTGTTTGGTTGGAAAGTAAGGGTGTGAACAATAAATCATGGGAGAGATGTAGAGAAAGGCCCGAATGATCCATCTTGTCATCTGACTGACACTAAATTGATATTTTCCCATAAAGACTGTTGAGTGAAAATTGGATCTGTGATATTTGGCAAGAAATGGCAATGTTGTTGTGTTGGTAATAGGGTAATAAAGATGTCCAAATCCATCTCTTGACAACCCACAGATACATTTATTAAAGGTATTTTCTTGTTGCCAAATATCCTGTTAACACACATGATTACCCTTAGCTACCATTTAGAGTGAAAAAAATGTGGATCCAACGAACAGATTACCTCCAAAATATTAGGGCAAAGAACTTGAAAATGCATAGTGAAGTATGTTTTTGCAGGTGCCCCACGTATAAGCCTCCTCCTACCTAGGAATCATGAAAAGGGTTACAACAGCGACATCTGTTGTTCACTGAATATCCATGTGCCCTGCCCCAACATTTTCCAATCTTTTGGCACTTGGGCAGCACTGTGGACTAAGGCCAATGGACTAAGAGCAGAATTGGTGTGTTCTCTGTGGGCTGAAGAATTTGAACCAATGCAAGATCCCCCAGGTTTTACATCGCTTGTCATGGGATCATGCAACATGATGGAGCCACAAGGCAGAAGGATAGGATACGCACTGAAAATACATGCATAAATGCATGGAATTTGGAAATGCAGGAATGGTGCCTATCCTGCATCAGATTCTGTAGCATAAGTCAGAGCTTCTAGCACTTTCTCTATCCTGACTAATAAACCTGTTTGTTACTCAGTCTGAATTTCTGCAGCCACTTGTTTAGTATGAAGGAAGCTTATGGAGCAGGTGTTATGGTTGTAGGCTTTGTGGTTAAACAGAGCAGGATCAGAATCCTAACTCTACCACTTACAAGGTGATAGATGATGGGAAAGTGATTTACTATCTCAGGGCCTCAGTTTCTTCATGCATAACATGCAAACTCCTTACACAGAGCAGTTTCTATGAAATTACTAGTAGTGTAAAGCACTTAGCAGTGGCCACAGGACTGGAAAAGGTCAGTTTTCATTCCAATCCCAAGGAAAGGCAAAGCCAAAGAATGCTCAAACTACCACACAGTTGCACTCAACTCACATGCTAGTAAAGTAATGCTCAAAATTTTCCAAGCCAGGCTTCAGCAGTATGTGAACCGTGAACTTCCAGTTGTTCAAGCTGGTTTTAGAAAAGGCAGAGGAACCAGAGATCAAATTGCCAACATCCGATGGATCATCGAAAAAGCAAGCGAGTTCCAGAAAAACATCTACTTCTGCTTTATTGACTATGCCAAAGCCTTTGAATGTGTGGATCACAATAAACTGTGGAAAATTCTGAAAGAGATGGGAATACCAGACCACCTGACCTGCCTCTTGAGAAACCTGTATGCAGGTCAGGAAGCAACAGTTAGAACTAGACATGGAACAACAGACTGGTTCCAAATAGGAAAAGGATTACGCCGAGGCTGGATATTGTCACCCTGCTTATTTAACTTATATGCAGAGTACATCATGAGAAACACTGGGCTGGAGAAAGGACAAGCTGGAATCAAGATTGCCGGGAGAAATATCAATAACCTCAGATATGAAGATGACACCACCCTTATGGTAGAAAGTGAAGAAGAACTAAAGAGCCTCTTGATGAAAGTGAAAGAGGAGATTGAAAAAGTTGACCTAAAGCTCAACATTCAGAAAACTAAGATCATGGCATCTGGTACCATCACTTCATGGGAAATAGATGGGGAAACAGTGGAAACAGTGGCTGACTTTATTTTTCTGGGCTCCAAAATCAATGCAGATGGTGATTGCAGCCATGAAACTAAAAGACACTTACTCCTTGGAAGGAAAGTTATGACCAACCTAGATAGCATATTAAAAAGCAGAGACATTTGTAAAGTAATTAGCCTCCAACTAATAAAAATAAATGAAAAAAAAAAAAAAAAAGCAGAGGCATTACTTTGCCAACAAAGGTCTGTCTAGTCAAGGCTATGGTTTTTCCAGTGGTCAGAGTTGGACTATAAGGAAAGCTGAGCACCCAAGAATTAATGCTTTTTAACTGTGGTGTTGGAGAAGACTCTTGAGAGTCCCTTGGACTGCAAGGAAATTCAACCAGTACATCTTAAAGGAGATCAGTCCTGGGTGTTCATCGGAAGGACTGATGTTGAGGCTGAAACTCCAACACTTTGGCCACCTGATGCGAAGAGCTGACTCACTTGAAAAGACCCTGATGCTGGGAGGGATTTGGGCAGGAGGAGAAGGGTGCGACAGAAGATGAGATGGTTGGATGGCATCACCAACTCGATGGACATGGGTTTGGGTGAACTCCGGGAGTTGGTGATGGCCAGGGAGGCCTGGTGTGCTGTGGTTCGTGGGGTCACAGAGAGTCGGACACGACTGAGTGACTGAACTGAACTGAAAGCACTTGGCATTTAGAGCTCAGCACAAGAGGTGCATTCAGTTGTATTGGCAGTTGTCTTTGTTGTTACCAATAGTTGGTTTCTGTGATAGCGAGGCTGCATTTAGTAGGGAACTGAATCATTGCAAATCTCTTCCAGGTAGAATTAGGATATGTTTTACATTGCTGTAAGTTGCTAGAACTGGTGGAATTGGGGCTCTCAATGCCATGATCAAAGGGAGCAAATCTGAATGGCTCAGGATGTGACAGTTCCTCTGCTCTTTGAATTACTGCTCCTGAGTGTGGCTGTGTAGAATCAGATTGTTTTTGTCTTCTATTTTAGATTTGCATGGAAGTACCTTTAGAATTCTGGAAAATATCAACTTATTTCAATTGTTAAGGAGGTTCTTTGGGAAATGAATTTCTACTGTGTTGTTACATCCATCATTATATATAATATTTATTTATGTTAACACATGCAAACATTGACATACCAAATACCAGGTCAATTAACCATAGAAATTAATTGTATATTTAAATAGCAGTAAGTGGAGAAATATGCACTGTTGGAAATTAGAGTTGGGAATAGGTTCTATAAAGTGAGCACTGTTTCAATAATATGTGGGTATGAATAATTCCCCTTGAAACACCAAAGTAATAATGTACTGTAAGCATTGCTTTCCTCTGCAGAATTTGCCAGGAATTCAGTGGGAGACAAGTAACATTATGGGAAAATATTGATTCACTGCAGGCACAGTGAGTCTAGTTATGGTAAAGAAAGAGTCTGTGGCCATTTCTTTTCTCACTGTGTTCTTATTTGGAAACTAAGTGTGTGGAATTGCTTACTGTAATTGGAATATTTATGTTGTTTCCTTTGATGGGATGAACTAGAAAATTCCTCGGGCCTCAACAATTTTTTCATGCCCTACATACCTTAAAGTCATGAAAAAGTTGAGTTCACACAGTTATGTCAGATCTGGCTTTTGCATTTTGATTATGCATGGAGTCTGGTGTAGGAATATCTTCCCATCAGTAGCAAAACTTATCTTACTTATTTGCACTCATCTCCTATTCCATCTCAGTCCATGTCAACATGGAACACTGAGCATTTAATGCTTAAGATAAGCTCTTCCACATTGGCTGATTCCTCTGCTTGTTAGCTCTATGTGACTCGTGAGCCTCATTTTTCTTATCTGCAAAATGGGGATGATAATGGAACTAAACTGACTGTGCAGTTGTCAGGACTAAATGACATAATGCATGTGAAATTCAAATAAGTCCTCCTTAAACACCAGGTATCACCTAACTCTGCTTTCCTGTGTATCCTGGGCTCGGTTTCATAGCTGAGTCTCCAATTGCGGTGAATAACACATAATATATTAGTGAAATCAGTCCCAAGTTCCAGCCTGTCACACCATCTGTCTCTTCAGAACTTAGTTGGGAGGGTTATTTGGTGAGAGTAGCACTTGACATCAATCATCAGAATTGATTCAGAAAATGAGGCCGCTTGGGGGCCAGCACCCCTCTTTATTCCTTGCACACAAAGGTGCTCTGATTCTAAAATTTTGAAGGACGAGGACCAGGCCTTTTACAGAGGTAGCTGAGTATGATGCGGTCTGAATAGAATAGCTAAATAAATCTCCTCTTCCACAAAGCCCTTCCAGATTAATCTACTGCATATCCCAATCAATAATCATACCTTTTGGTACTGAAATGACAGTCACCTGAAATGATATCTACTACTTTGGAATTACACATTTCTTAATGGAAGTGCATCTGTCACCAGCTCTTCCCATCTGCGAACTTTTTTTGATTGGCCACTATATACAAGGCTCTGTGCTAAATACTTCCTGCCATTTCTAGAGGTGCATCCTTGGTTAAATTCCTGAACCCACTGTGTCACCATCTGTAAAATGGAGGTAATAAGGGAACTTACCTCACAGAGTCTGGTATGAGGATTCAATTCATGAAAGCACATTTTTAAAGTAGGCATGGGGCAAACTTGAAATGTCCAGTGGGCAACAGTCGCTATGACCACTTTACAGAGGAGGAAATGGTCTCAGGAGAGTTAGACAATTTGCTTAGGGATTTAGAGCTCACTCTGTCTACCTTTAAAGTCTCAGCATTTAGGTCTTTTGCTGTTGTTCAGTTGCTAAGCCATGTACGACTATTTGCAACCACATGAATGGCAGCACATTGGGCTTCACTGTCCTTCTCTATCTCTCGTAGTTTGCCCAAACTCATGTCTATTGAGTTGGTGATGTCATCCAACCATCTCATCCTCTGTCTTTTACTACCCTGCTTCATAGCATCCACTGTGAATAACTACAGGTCCAGGGACTGCCATCCTTAAAAGCTCCTTACCGTCAGTTGAAGTGAGCCCAGTGAGCTTAAGAAGAAATGTACCAAATCTTTGTTGGAAATAGACACAGCAGAAGTGTCCTAGAATAAATCCAGATTTCTGCTTTCTGAGGTTCTGAGACCATGGAGTTATGGAACCTTGTACCTAAGCTAAGTCTCCCCATCTTACTTTGACAGTGCGAACTCTTTGGAGCATGAGAATATCTAGAGGGGAGCCACAGGTCAGGTGCTGGCAGGAACTTGTGAGAGTCTACTTTTCTTATGCAGCCGAACAGCTCCTTGAGAGACAGCTGACGTGGTACATGGCACCTATTTCCAAGGAGGATAATTTAAACAACTAAAATAGCACACACACACACACACACACACACACACAAAACTCCTTTCAGTCCAGCTGTGCATAATCTGTTCTCATTTCAACCCCTGCTCAACTCAATTCCATAACCACCCATGTAATATAAAAGGAAGAAAGAAAGGAGGTAAGTCCTTTATCAAGAAAGAGAACTTGGGTGGTCAGCAAGTGCAGTGGGTGCTCCTGTTTCTGCCTGACTGGCATCTATTCTGCCATTTCCTGGTTACTCCTCTGCCCCCTCAGTCTACCTGATTCAAGTGTGGTGCCAGTTGAAGGAGTAAGCACATGATCCAGGTCTGAGTGAAGCAGACTCAGTACTGAGACTTTCACCGGAGTGATTGGGAAACACACGTTAGGTCTGCTGGGCTTGACAGTGAAAGAATGTATGCTTGGGCCTCCTGGGGCTCACCGCTGCAGAGGGCCTTGATGAGAGGGAAGCCAACAGTAAGGAAAGAAAAGTCAAGAGATGGAAAGGCAGATTGCCAATGATCTCTTGAGCAACAGGACTCTGCCTAACCTGAAGCTTTCCACTGGGCTTCTCATCTATGATAAGAGCTGATAGATATCTTCCTATTTATTCCTTCCAGCAGTTTTATTTGACTTTCAATTACTTGCCCCTGAAAGAGACCAGATTAGTAACTCTGAGATATTTGCCCTCCCAGGTCACTTTTGATCACACTTTTTGTGATCACTTGGAATTATTTGAGACCATGTAAGTTGTCTTTGAAGAATCTGAGGACACTGAGCTTCTTGACTCTTGGATTTCACTCAAAATTTGAAAGATTATTCAAGTTTTATTGGGGAAAAGTAAAGAGTCTATGTCAAGGAGAATAGAGATCATCTACAGGACAGTTTTATTTCATGCATGAGAAAAGAATAATAATTAATAGAAAAAAAATTTTATGACTCATTCAAATTCCTCAAAGTCTCAAAAAAGAGGTATTAATATCAATCTCTATTGCATATGGGAAAAAGCAGAACCTGGACAAATTAAATAAGCTGCCCAAGATGACATAGTTAATAGCTGGTATGCCTGGGATTCAGAAGCATATAATCTTATTTGCATATGGCAGAAAGGCAAGCTGGAGACCCGTAACCTTCTTCATGCCAGGGCATCTTTAATCCAGATCAGGTGCTTTGGTGTGGAGCCTACATCTCTTCCCTGACTTTGGTTTCCATGGTGCCCCTTGTATCTACATTCCTTGAACATTCTTGCATTTGCTGGGGGTGGGAAGCCTTTCTCCAGACCTCAGCTTCAGATGCTGCCCACCCAGCCATCTGTGGCAACAGATTTGTGTGTTATCAATTAAAGTCTAAAGGAAGTTGGCAAAACCTCCTACTCTAACAGGATGGGCTAAAGCAGTTCCTGTTAAAACAGAAATGGGTTGTGTCTGTGATATTGGTGATTGGTAGCTTTCCAAGAGCACTTTAAATACACCCCGTGCCATGAATTGCTCAGCTCTGATTCTCTTTAAGACATTCCCCTCGGACAGAGGTGGCTCATTTCCAAGGAGTGGACCATGCAGAACTACCTAGGGTTCCCCTTGTGGAAAGCAAAGCAACATCCACAATTAACAGAACCTGGCTGGCCTGAGGTTTTTCACTTTGGGACTCACTTTGGAAACCACAATTTTTTTTTTTTTAAATCTACAACATCTTCATACATATGGCGTGTTGTGCCCCATTTATAGTCACCAAGACTCCTTAGTTTCAGCTGCTCTGGAAGACTATCTATGTTTGTGAGAGGCCTTACTCAGGGACTCCAAAATATCATGTATATGAAATAGCCTGTAATTTTAAGACAGACCATCTCTAGCACATGCCCCTAATTCTGTGAAAATCTGTCTCGCTGTTTTTACATAACTAGATGATTTGAATTTTCACATAGAGATTTGCAAAATAAATTTGAGTGCTAAGTGCTTAGTCACTCAGTCGTGTCTGACTCTGCAACCCCATAAATAGTAGCCTGCCAGGCTCCTCTGTCCCTGGCATTATCCAGGCAAGAATACTGGAATGGGTTGCCATTTCCTTCTCCCGGGGAACTTCCCAACTCAAGGAATGAACCAGAGTCTCCTGTGTCTCCTGCATTGCAGGTGGATTATTTACCCACTGCACCATTGAGGAAGCCCCCCCAAAATGTCTACTGTATGCAATTCTCTGTGATAGGCCCTAGGGGAATAGAAATTAACCATATATGGTTCCTGCCTTCATGAAACGTACTGTCCAATATATAAGACTGGCTAGTCAATAGAGAATTAGGTTGTTCTGACTACCAAAAAAAAAAAGAGTTCCACATCATCTTATGAAGAAATGTGTTTCTGAACTTCTGAACCATGGAACTTCAGTCCCACTATAGGTAGGTCCTTGTATTATATAGCAAAATGCAAGGAAAGTTGTTTTCTCCTGCTCATTGCTCTGTTTCTCAATCTCAGTGTGTTTACTTGGGGGCTTGATCATTCTTTCTTGTTGGGCTACCCTGGCATTTTATGGTGTTTAGGGGTAGCCGTGGCCTCTTCCTACTAGGTACCCTTGTGGTTCAGCTGGTAAAGAATCCGCCTGCAATGCAGGAGACCTGGGTTCGATCCCTGGGTTGGGAAGATCCCC
Source organism: Dama dama (assembly GCF_033118175.1). Taxonomy (NCBI): domain Eukaryota; kingdom Metazoa; phylum Chordata; class Mammalia; order Artiodactyla; family Cervidae; genus Dama; species Dama dama. The sequence goes on along the minus strand of NC_083704.1, from coordinate 38,123,749 downwards.
TGGAGAAGGGAAAGGCTATCCATTCCAGTATCCTAGCCTGGAGAATTCCATGGACTGTATAGTCTATGGGGTCAAAAAGAGTTGGACATGACTGAGTGGCTTTTATTTTCACTGGTCTCCACCTACTAGATGCCGGTAGCAACCTCCTCTCCAGTTGTGACAATCAAGAGTATCCAGACATTGTCAAATGTCCCCTGGGTGGTTGGCTGGCTGCGGAGGAGGAAGGGCAAAGTCACTCCCAGTTGAGAACTAAGACCAAAGGTAGACACATAAGAGTGGAGAAGTTAGAAGTTTTCACGTGTTGATCCACAGAAAAATCTGCTTCCCAGTATTTTCTAAAAGAGAATGAATTTGTCCGATGGTGGTACAATTTACTGGGGAAAGGTGAGTTCTTCCTAGAGACAGACGAATGGACTAAGTGACCTCCCAAGATCCCTGTGAATCCTCGAACTCTTGGACACTGTTTATTCATGACCTGGCCTGATTCCTCTCTCTCTCTGTCCCTGTGGGCTGTACTAATGATAATGCTCGTAGGCAGCCTCACTATCCGGCACACCTTTATGTCCGCAGGAAGCCTGGAGTTTTTTTCCTTGAGAAAACTTGGCAGAGACATTTTTTTTTTTTGAAAGAGAGAGAAGAAAAATTAAATCTAAGGGTTGTGGAAAAATAACTTTCTGTGCTCTTAGGTACCAAAATCAACCATTTGTTAGAATTGAGCTTTTGCTAAAGTGTGAAAAATTCTTGGAAGGCATTTCCTCAATTTTGTCATTGTTGTTTATCAGTTCATTTCCATGAGCCCTCTAGCTTGCTGTCTGTCAGCTGTCCAGGCTAAGCTAACCAGCTAGAAATGTACCTCTCGTCTTTTATTCTTAAGGTCCTAACATTTATCCCACGGTTGGTAAGCAGGTTGTGCTGCTGTGAAGAAGTTCAGGATTTCAAAGTTTTAAGACCTGGTTTTGAACCTTATCACCATTACTTCTGGACTTGGAGATTTTAGGAAATATTCTTAAAATTTTCTGCCTTCCTCTGTCCCTAAAATTGGAGATGGTAAAATTTTCCACTAGACTGCAGTGAGGATAAAACAGAGAGTAGCTGTTTGTAGATTTCACAATGACTATGCAAAGTATTTGTCAACATGATTAGACATTGTAATCATGGAGCAAATGTTTGTTCAATTATTGTCCACTTATGCAGGGTTCTTAACTTTCAAATTAGGGCAAACCAAGACCATGTCCCCTAGAAACATATTCTAGCCACAGTTTAAAAAAAATTTTTATGTATTTATTTTTATTTATATTTGGCTGTCTGTGCTGCATCTTCGTTGCTGTGCAGGCTTTTCTGTAGTTGCAGCAAGTACGGGCTACTCTCTAACTGCGGTGCCCAGGCTTCTCATTGTGGTGGCTTCTCTTGTTGTGGTTCTTGAGCTCTTGGGCACAGGCTTAATTGTCGCGGTGCATCAGCTTTGTTGCTCAGCGGCATATGGGATCTTCCCAGACCAGGGATCAAATCCATGTCTCCTGCACCGGCAGGTGGATTCTTTACCACTGAGCCACCAGGGAAGCCCCCCACACTTTCTGTAACTAATCTCTGTTGTCAAACATAATTCCTAAACTCTCCTGTAGTTTCCCACCCCAATATTCTATCCTATTCTACAGATTTTTAAAAGTCAGCTTTTCTGTAGTAAGAGCATACTCTCTGGAGTTAGATTTACAGTCAAATCCCAACTTTACTATTTGACTTTGAGTATAGCATCATTTATAAATCCTTAAAAATCCCCTTGTCCTTATCAGTAAATGGAGATGATAATAGATTATATCTTAGGGTGCTCTGTTAATAATACAATGACTGTAAAGTGACTTGAAGATGTCTGGACTCTATTAAGTGCTCAAAAAAGTATTACTGATAAACTTGACTAATAAAAGTTCTTTGACAAAACTGATAATACAAAGGCTCTGTCTTCCACACAGCAGAGTGTCAATTTTGAAAAGATTTCTTGGGTCTGTATAACTCTGGGGACACCGTGCACCGTATGTCCTATGTGATTGGCACCCCCTGGAGTTGTAGAGCCACAGCCCAGGGTTTTCCTGCCTTTCGGGAGAATGATGAAGGTAAGCTGCAGAAGAAACTACTATTGATGCATAAAGGTTTCCTCAAAGCCAAAATGATAAAACCCAGGAAGGGGTTTGAAAAGTGATGGATGAGAGTAGGGCTTCTTAAATTTTAATGCATCTAGTCTTTCTTGAGGATCTTGTTACAATGCAATCTATGGTTTAGTGGGTCTGGAACAAGACCTGAGATTCTACATTTGTAACAATTTCCCCGAGCTGCTTCTGAGGCTGTTGCAGGAACCACACAATATAGCGAGATTCTAGACTAGAAAGACTATCTTCATCACATCCTTTTCCTTTAGGTGCTGTCCTTCTTTTTAGAAGGTGCCTTAGGGTGTTGCTGAATTCAGACTCCATCAAAACATCCCTTCTCCTCTTCCAGAACTTATTAAGTCACTGTGGAACAAAAGTCCTAGGAGGTGTGCAATCTCAAAGGACCCTAGAGTGAAATAAATATGCCTAACACTACAAACTTCCTATCTTGGAGACCCACAGGATACATGAATATATTAAAAACTCTGAGAAATCCTACTATCAAGAATCTAGCTAAAAAAACATTGTACATGGTTAAATATAGAATGGTGGTGGTGGTTTAGTCTCTAAGTTGTGTCCATCTCTTATGACCCCAAGGATTGTAGCCCACCAGCTTTCTCAGCCCATGGGGTTTCCCCAGCAAGACTACTGGAGTGGTTGCCATTTACTTCTCTAAAATATAGAATATCTCTTACATGTTCTGCAAGTGTCTTCAAACTAGGTTGTTTACAATATCTGAGTCTTAGGGACAGGCCCCAGATATCAGATATCACCTTCCCTGGTGATTCCAATGTGTAATGGGGACAGTGGTAAAGAGGAGGACATTCTACAATACATAGAGCTCGAGCTTGTTTGGGGGAATTCCTGGTTATCCAGTGGTCAGGACTCCAGACTTTCACTGCTGAGGGCCCAGGTTCAGTCCCTGGTCAGGGAACTAAGATCTCTCAAGCCACACAGCCAACAAAGAGGAAAAACTAGATCTCCCTTAGGGAGTTGAAATGCTTCATATGATAACACATTGTTGAATCTAATGCTAAAGATGACAACTCCTGAATTGTTAGGCCTACATTTATATAATAGGTGCCTTGTTTGAACAGATTTAAATGGCTTAAATCAGTCTGGGAATATGGGGACACTGGAGCTGACAGATTGGGTGAGGAAAGACTGCAAGAAACACTCAAATCCTCTCAACTGTTGACTACATGTCTCTGTCTGCTATAGACTCTGACCTGAGAATTTTCTTACCATCCTTAAAATATTTGAGAGAGAGATATTTTTCATAGCTATGCTGGACATGAGCTCCACTCTTGGCTCTTTTATCCATTTATTGATAGATCTTTAGCAAAGACATTTAGTTCTTCTTGGGGTCATGTTCCTTAGGTATCAAGTGGGGCTCACACCTGTCCTGTCTGCATCTCAGACCTGTTGTGCAAAGTAAATGGGACCTCCAATGCAGAGAAAACACTTGGTAAACTATTGTACCAAACACATATAAAATGTTATGAAATATTCTCATTGTGCAAGAAAAATGTCATGTACCTTTCTGAGGATTAGCTATGTTGTTTGATATCTTCGTTTGCTGCAGAAATTTGTTTAGTAAAAAAGCAGGACTCCGTGCTTCTTCCAGTATTCTTATTATATATTTGACTTCTGCCCAATACCTGGGTACATATCAACTGTAATGGAAAAGGCAGGAGAAATTTTGTTACCTGGTATTTCTAACGAATAGCCACAGATAGATTTATCATTTGCTTCTCTTATAGATGATTGGTTTCTGACCAATGGATCATGTCCCCAGATTGTTTCATAATGTGTCATAAATTCACCCTACCACGGATACAAATATGACCTTTTTATGACCATTTGAAATAATATAGCAGTTTCTACCTCACTAGAAGCCTTATGTATTTAACCTCACTCCCGTGCATTTTGAACAAGTGTTTTCTACTTGCTAGGTCCCTCATAATGCGCAATAAACTTTGACACATGTTCAGAGTAGCTTGTTTAAAAAATTCTGTGTTGACATGACAGCATATTTGCGTTGTCTTTTCCTCCTACATTTAAGGACTAGGAACCAAAATACCCGAGGGCAGACCCTCGACCTCTCATCTATGAAATGATGGGCAGTTGAGAAAGTCATTTCTAAAGCATGTCACAGAGATTTCACAAAAGCATTTGGTCTGTATCCCTGTAACTTCTCAGCTCTGTCTCCATCACATCCTCTGCTGTTTTCAGCTTTCCTCCCAACTCTGGTAGCTTTTCTAAAGTGGCCTCCAAATTCATCCTTATCAAGTACTGGAGAATTCCATGTGCAGCTCTGGTCAGCTCTCTCCAGGGAGGGAAAGATACAGGGCTTTCCAGTAATGTACATACAGGGCATCTCTCATGCAAGGGATTTTTATCAAGATTATGTTTATTCAAGTCTAAAGTACTTTGTAAAACTCCAGTCGCACAAGAGTATCTATATCAGAATACCCAAATGAAAGGAAATACTTCTAAGTAAATGATAAGCCCAAGAGTTGGGATTTTTCCACACACATACACACACACACACTTTAAAAAATAGCAGTGTTTATTTTTTGTCCAGCCCTTTAATATTTGTTTATTTTGTCTATTTGGGAACAATACTGTCATTACTGTGTCTACTGCTGACTAGAATTGGAGTGTTTTACGTGTGCCTGGACATAATGCACTTCCCATACATTGTCTCATTTCATCATCTTGACAATCGTATGTGATGGATGGTGTTCTTACCCCAGCTTATGGTTAAGGAAACTGAGGCTTGGAGTTGTTAATAGTTAAAAATTCACTCACTGCTTTCTCAGTGCCAGTCATTACTTGAAGCACTTTACATGCATTAACTCAATCTTAATTAACTCAAACTTTTCAACCTCGTGAGGTAGGCACTATTATTATCCTATTTAACAGATGAAGACATTGAGATATAGGTATAGAAACCTTACCTCAGTTTTCTAGCTAGCAATGTCAAAAGTGGGCCCAGTGTGTACATTTCTAAAGCTTATGTGTAAGCTCACTTCTCTCTTGATGGGAAACTAGAAGTTGGAAACATGGGAGACAGACTGGGTTCTGGGTTGTCTGCCATATTTGGTCCTTTAGCTTGACATATAACTCCACCCATAAAACTGTGATTTATTTTAGTGGAGATGCTGCAAAGGAAATGAAGCAAAATCTCTAGTGCTGAGAGGCAATACTGTAATCATCTGCATGACTTGATTCTTTATTCCAGTAATATGAAAATTGTCAATTATGGATGAATTATGGATGCTACAGATACCTGTAATTTGTGGCTGCAGTTTTGTAAACACATGCAGCTGCCTTTAATTTTATTTTACCAGTCATGTAATTCATTAGCACACACCTGCAGTTACCAAAGATAAGGAGGCTAATGAAGCTAGTTTTCAGTTTCCACTATTTATGTTTTGTGCACCTCTCTGTTTAATTACCCCTCTCAGAATTTGAGAAACTGGTTAAAAACAGATGCATTTCAAGAAGGAGCCTGGTGATTATCCTTTAAGAACATACTCAAATTTCCACCTCAGCCATTGACTTAAATCATCGCTTTATCAGCCAAAGCCCAGGCATTTTGGAAAAGGAGAGGACTGTGAAATTGATTTTTCTTTTTTCCTTGGAACTGTTATGGCAGCAAAGGCTAGAAATGGATTTGGGAGATAGCCCTTGAAGGTCCATTAACATCAGAACCATTGTTAGTGCTCATGGGCTCTTGCTGATCCACCATGTGAACAGGCAAAGCCAATGAAGGCAATGAGGGCATGCAACACTGGACTAGCAGGAAGCACTTTCTTAAGCCTGCCTCTTCTTTATTTCTTTTGCCACTTGTTGAAATTAATTGAAATTAATGCCTTGGGTTCTTTCTGTTTCTTCTCCCCACTGTCATGTCTGTAGAAATATGAAATATTTTGTATGTTTTTTCCTATCCTCATCTTGCTAATTATTTTTAAAAGTAGTATCTCCATAGTAAAACCACAGTAATAAAAATAGTGCACTCATCCTATGTTAAGCATTCTATTAAATATTTTACATCAGATATTTCACTGAGTCCTGAACACAACCTAATGAGATTGGCTTCATTTTCCTCTGGAAACCAGAAGCTAAGTGACTCATCAGTGTCATGGCTCTTCTAGTAAATGGGACCTTGGTAATTTAAACTCGGAACAACCAGCCCTCCTTCAAAGCCTGTCCTCCATGTCAGGATGACTTTTAGACCTGTACCTTGTACAGGTATTCTTATTTCCTCCACAACTTTAACCATGAACATCCTCCTTCGTGTAGCTATGCCTATTATACAAGCTGCCAAACCAGTTCCATTGCCTTACTCACTTCCTTGTTCTTTTTTTAAACAGAAAAAGTTTAGGGCATTGCTATTTAATGTACAAGACTTTGCAGTGTGAGGCCTAAAATTGTAGTGGTAAGCTATTAACCTTAAGGACATTAGTCCTAAGTGGCTTTAAGCAAGATAATAGGTAAAGTAGGATTTTTTTTTTTTTTTTTTTGGTATTTTCCCATCCTTTGTACATCAGAACTTTTATCAGGCTGAGCCTATGTCCTCTTTTCCACACCAAAATTTATATATCCTATGTGTCATTGCTTCAAGGTCTTGTGTATTTCTAATTAGTAATAATTGGTTTATCTGAGAAGCTAATCCATGTAAATGAATTACCAATAGATACCATTGTTGGAGTCTTATGGTATGATAGGCTTTGTGCTAAATACTTTATAAGCTTTATCTTGCAAAGCCCTCTATGATGGCTTTATTATCTTCATTTGTAAATTAGGAAGCTGAAGCATAAAAAGATTAAAAGATTACCATTTGTCCCAGGTATAGCCTGTAGGCAGTAGAAACAGGATTTGAAATTCATTTGTATATCATTTTAGTCCCTGAGTTCTCATCCATTTGTCACCGTACTATTTCATAAAGTTTGGCTACCTGTATCAAAATCATCTAGGCTGCTTGATGAGAATGGTGATTTGTGGAGTGCTCAAAGTTCTCCTAAATCAGAATCTATCCATAAAGAGCTTAGGAATCTGCAATTTTTGCCATTTTCCCAACTGTCCCTGGAATCCATATAACTTTTACTTGGGTTAAAAAGCTCATGACTTTTTGGTAAGTCCCTCAAAAAGTAACTACTAGTATGGTGACACTGGTATAAATCAGTGAGTGAAACGATTTTGGACAGCTTATAATAAATGATAACTGAATACACCACTGCCAGGAAAATCTGACCCTATTGCTATCAGCTTAATTCATCCCCATGAAATTAGACTTGTTGCTTTCAGAGAAACCTAATGCTGACTGGAAGAATCATAAAAGGTTTGCTTATGGACAATATATTTTGATCAAGATGCTTACACACAGTCAGCATGAATTGAGCTTTGGGTCACCTCTTCCCCGTTTGGGCTTCGTTCGTAGGTAGCCGCTTGCAAGGAGGGATGAGGTTGCCTCCACCACCTGCAGGTTTATCTACTGCCAGGTTAGAATTTCCAAAGGGAAGAGTACATCTTTCAACACAATTCCTTCAAGAGCCAGATTACTACCATAATCTCCCTGAACCAAAGAGAAGATAAGGGATGGCATGCCCACCAAGTTTGGCCAGACTTGGATCCTGTCCACAGGATTCTGAAATTGCAGGGAAGAGGGAGTGAAAGGTGGAATCCAGCCACTGATGAACCGTAAGAACTGATGACAAGAGAGGCTTGGTTCCCAAGGGAAACTTGAGTGTTAATACTGCAAGTAAAGGGAATGATGGACAGGCAAATCAGTAGTTATCCTTTTTACCATGAATGAGTAAAACAAGCCACACTCTGCTTGTGGCTCTGCTATTGTTTTTCTCCTTAGTGTTTGGATGTAGCATAATTTTCTTAGCAAATATTTTTAAATGTTATCAAATCTAATGTAATCCAGTGCTCTGTGAGTTACATCTCCCTATAGATCAATATTCACATCAGACCCAATTAATGTTCTAATAGAATTTATTTCCCAGATGCTTCAAATCAGTTAAATGGAAAAAGTGACCATGATAGTTCATAGAACACATTAAAGGACCAGCTAAAAACTGCTGCAGGTTGAGGACAATAGGATCATCCTAACTAGAAGCTGACAAAGAGGCCAGATGAGGGGCTGAAGAGAACAGGGACTTAGTGTGAAAGTTGAACAATATGGATCGAGATGAGGGTGTTTCTTAGATTTTATTTGAAAAGCTCTCCTATAGCTTTGAAGGGTTTGGAATTCTTGAGTTCTCAAAGAAAGTTTATTTCATTTGTTCATATTTTATTTATTTTAAACCTCCAGGTGTTAGCATCATGCATATTTTCAGAGAGCATTTCATGGGTAGTTAAGATTCTTATGCTGGTCTGATCAGTCTCTGGTGTTCTCCTGGTAGAATGGCTGAGATGGCAACTCTAACCTTGACACTTCTAAGCGAGAGAACCCTGTCATATGACTCAAATGAATTAGTTATTAAAACAACCTGTGATGTAAAATACTTGCTTTTTTATGATGCTTATTGCTGGTATGTTAGACTGTTACATGGAAAGTCCAATTTTTGTAATATTAAAGCTGTGCACAAACTTAGGTGTGAATCATATCATATTCTACATGTTCTTTAAATTAGTTTTGTTTTCTTTCCTTCACATTTTAGGGCTGATGAAAAATTCTGTGTCAGGTGTTTTATTAATCAGCAATTATTGTTAGCCATTGTATTAATAATAAACAGAATCCAATTCTTTGTGGCTTAATATCATATACATTTATATGTCTCAGTCTTGTCATACATAGTCTGATTGCATACTTGGCAAATGACTTTTCATATTGGTGGTTCAGTGGATCCTTCCATCCATTTTCTAAATGTCCTCATATTCTCTACTGCATCAGTCAGCTAGTGAGCAAAGAGAAAGTGTATAGGACATCACCTGCTGAGTTTCGGGTTGAATGTTGTATGCATTACTTCTGCCCGTATTCCAGGGCCCAGATCTGGTAAAGTTAATTTCTCTGTTCACCCAAAAGAAAGAAATGGGTTTAATGAATATTCAGCCACTTCCTTCTACCATCATTCCTGGGACTTTTCTTTTGCTTCTGGGTTGCAGTAAGATATAGGGAATTTAAATGCCTGCTGTGATCACAGTTAGCAAAGTTCTTATCCTCTTACCTAAGCCCATGCCATTTCACTGAGGCTCCTGTTTCTCTTCTCTCATCGCATACACGTCTAGTATTATCTCTTCAGTGCACTTGGGACATTCATTGCCTTATTGCATTTAATCAACAAACTCACACTACAAACTAGGTAACAGACCTCTTCATTTTCAGATGTAGAAACTAAGACTTGAAAAGTTACTGGAAGTACACCTCATTAGGTGGCAGGAATTCACGTATAATAGATTCCTGAGTCATTAACAACTGTATGACACTATAGTACCTGGTTGGTGGGGAGCTATAGCTCTGACAGAGCCTTAGGAGAAGGTTTGCCAGTCCCCTGAACTCTGCAGGGCTTAGCAGACAGTGGTGGCACCTTAGCATTGATCAAGAATTGACTTTGTGCCAGACTTTCAGTCAACCAATTTGCAGACTCTGTTTTCCTTTCTTTCTCCACAGTTACTATTATCCCTATTTTACAGAGGAGGAAATGGAGGCTGAGTGAAGTTATCATTTGCCCAGTTATTTAAAGTTGGAGCCAGGATGTAAACCCTAAACTGTATGACCCCCTAGTCGATAATCCCCTGCACTCGCTTATACCTCACTGAAGACCTGGACAGCATGGCCCCAGGGAGAAGCTCTCCCTTCCCTATGGTAAATAGGACAAGTTGGGCATACACAGTATATATGAGGATTAAATTAGATCCAAACTTGAAGAAAACACTTGCAGAAACCTTATCCACAGCTTTTTTCCTTTATTTGCTGCAATCCTCTACTACATTGCAGTTTCGTGAAGTAATTTCAGGGTTATTAAATGTGAACAGCTTAAAGTTATGTAATTAATTACACTCAGCTTTGATTACAGTTACTGATTGATCCAACCTGCCAGCTTAGCACCTGGTAGCAGTCAGGATCACAACAGTGATGGCAGGCAGGTGGTTGCAATAATTAGGTTGTTACTTTTTTTTTTTCTCCCTGCTTGCCTCAAGTACCAGGTGGTCTAAACCCTGGGGTCAGGCAGACTGCGATTGGCCCAAGGGCGCCATTTCTGATTCTGGAGTTCTTTTGAAGAAACTGAGAGCTCTGGCAGGACATGCTAGTCGATGAGAATAGGGTAAATAAAGCACAAGAACCCTGCCCGCTTTCCTGAGGTAGAACTGGGGACCAGGATCCTGACATAAGGTCCGGAGGAAGAAAAAGACTGCTTGACCTACAGTCGTTGTATCTGGGCTTTTGACCTGCAAGCTTGCCTCTTCTAACCAGGGTCTCGGAAGCAAGGAGGGATGAAGACCTAAAGGTAGGCGTGCAATCCGAGTGTAGAGGCAACATTACGTGGTGCACATAAGCGTGGAATTTAAAATGAGGCAGTATTTTGCCTGGTTGGTTGTTTGTTTGCTAGCTTAGTTGTTTGGGGCCTTTTTTTTTTTTTTTTTCCTCCTGGATTTGCTTCATACTACATGTGAGACTTTAGGCAAATTGTTTGACTTTTTCAGGCCTCAGTTTTTTTCATCAGCAAAATGGTGTAGTCTCTACTAAATGAGAAAATGAGTAAATGTTGCTTAGCACAATGTCTGCTGTCCAGTAAATGGATCCACTAGTGTTAACCTGTTTCAACTGTATTGTCTCCAAAAGAGGAGACCTACACTTTGAGCTAGGATGATTGACAATAAATTTAAACTTTGAAATGCAAAACATTATCATCCTTATTTTTATAATAATAGCCACACTTTATTAAGTATAAATTTTGTGCCACGGGAAAAAATTGTCTTACATTATCTTTAACTCATGTTATCTTTAAACTTGAAACAGATATTAACATGTCCATTTTACAGATGAAAAACCGAGGCAGGAGAGATTGTTACTTTTCTCAGGTTTATACCTGTTTTTAGCTGCTAAATGAGGGAGATGAGTTAGAATTCAATTTTTTTTGTTCTATCACCATTAACTAGTATGCTTTTCTGACTTCATAAACCCTGGAAGTAGTGTTCTCAGGTTCTTTATTGCAATATGAACAAACTTTTATGTTGGAGTGCCAGGTAACACTAACTCAATGTGTGTTACAATTCAGATTACCCTCAGAAGCAATCAGTATGACTTTGAAACTATGCATTCAAAGCGTGTTCAGAAAGGATCCAGGGAAATTATTCTTTTTTTTAATTACATTTATTTTAGTAGCTTTTCTCTGTTTTTGTTTGCTGTTTTTGTGCTTTAAACCGTGCTCTGGATCATCCTATTGAAATCCGTGCTGAAGTCAATATTCAGTGGTGGGCAGGAAACTTTGATAGGTCTGTGATCTTAAATCAGAAAGTCATTGCCACAAGATATTAAAAGTAACTACAAAAATGGTGATTACTATTCTGTCAAGAACATCTGATAAATAAACATTTTCTTTACTGGAAGTGGAATTCTCCCAATTGCCATAGAGAGGAAATTAAAAAAAAAAAAAAAAAACCTTGCTTGGAAGACACACAGGAAAAATTATAGTTTGTTTTCTAAACAGTTTGGAGTCCTTTTGGAGCTGTCTTCCAATCAATAGAAATGACTAAAAAGTCCTTTGGTTTCATCTCCTAGGTTTTATGTTTCCCATTTATTTAACCAAGATAATAAAAACTCATATGTGGTCTCTTCAGTCATTTCCAAATAGGGCTGGCATCTTTAGTTTATCTCCAAATAGCTTTGGCTGCAAGTTTCATTTTATAACTGTCATTATCATAATCACCTGCTAGTTGGGTAGCCAGACATCACCTTTGATTTTCTTATTAACAGAAATAACACTCTTTGGTTTAAAAGTCTTGGGTTATGATCGTGAAAAATTACATCTTGTTTCTGGCCCTTGCAGAGGCCTGTGAGACCTGGGCGGCTTTCACATTTTGAGCGTTTTCACTCTCAGGTGTATCCTCTCAGCCTTAAATTTAACAAGTTCCAGAGATCAATACCTTCAGTAAGAATCAGCTGAAATTAAAATCTGTGTTTAGGCTTCACTCAGCCCCCTTACAAAACCTGCCCTGAGGAGCAGCCCAAATATTCAGGCCCCAGTGAAATGGTTTTGCTGGTTCTTTATTCTCCTGACAGCTGAGATTGATAGGAAATAGGCTTCAGATTTTAGTGTATCTTTTTCACTGATGTTCATCCTACTGACGTTTGCTCTGTGCTGTAGCCAGTTCAGAAGTGCCTGTTCACGGTATCATGTGGTCCAAGCGCTCACCTCCCAGCATTCCATGGGAGTCCCTACTTCTCCATGAGTCTGCCCACCTTGAACACGTGATGTGTACAGTGTTGTGGAATGGTTCTCTTCCAGGTGTTGATTTCAAGTTCAACTTGCCGTGTGTAAAATGTGTAGATTTCTTATAAAGGTGATGTCAGTTTCTCTTTACTGAATCTCGTTGGCACTGATACTAGATAGAGTATGGCTATATTTATGCCAGGTTGGAGATGGATATGAGGTCTCATCAATTCAAAAGTCTACTAAGACGAATTATCAGGATTAGTCAAGTTTACTCTTTCTTCCATTAAATATATGATGATAATTGGCTTGCATAGAGAGTCATGTAGTGTGAAAAATACTCTTAAACCCTAGAATCATTGAGATGAGAGAGTCTCAATTTGAGAGGTCAGAAATTTGCAACGAATTTATTTTTCTGTTCTCTTCCATTTGCACATTATTTTTTTTTTCTTTTACAAAGTAAGTGCATTTGATTTCATGTAATTTGAATAAACGTATGCTATAACTTTATAATATGTATTTTGTATCAGGAGAGGGCATTTTGCATGCATAGAGGTTTAAGAGAGAATCTTACAGTATCTGTGGGAAATATCTGCATCTTTAAAGTTAGCCAAGCCAATGCTGACTGAATGAAAGAATTCCAAACACTGAGAAAGGGCCTTTTTGTTTAGTCTCCTGCTCAGTCAACTACTGATTGAGCACCTCCCATACTGTAAGCTTTGTTTAATTTGCTGGGGATACAGATGAGAAGGGTACCAACTCTGGTCTCAAAGAGCTCACAGCCTGGTCTGAAGGAAGAAAGAGTTGGTAGGAAGCAAGGATGGTAGGATCCATGATTTTTAGTCCTCTGGAGCAGAAGTCAGCCAATGACAGTTTGTCGGAGCTACGCGGGCCCATCAGTTGTTTTTGTAAATACAGATTTATCAGAACACAGTAATACTTATTTGTATAACTATTATCTATGAACAGCTGTTACGGCACTGCAACAGCACTACTGAATAGTTGAAACAGAGGTTACACGCCCCCAGAGCAAGAATCCTTTACTATTCGACATTTTCCAGAAAATTTTTGCCAGTCACTGGTCTGGAGGTAGCCAGTGTCTCACATCACTTTTGGTGAATGAGCTAGCAGAATCAGAGTTATTATTATTATTATTTCTGCATGTTTCTCAGTGTGCTGGATGACTGTTGATGTGAGGACTATCATTCTCCCCACTAGAATCAGTAAAACCTAAGTTTGCTCCCCCTTTTCCCTATGGTTCAATAGTGTGGACTCTGTCAGCATTCTGACCATCAAATTACCACAATTAAGTATTTTCTAGTTATTCTCAGTAAGTGTTGTTAACTATGTGTGTACCAGTGTGACATAGTGACATTCTGAAAACTTTCCAAGAGGAATGTTTTGAGCCCAGGCAAGAATCAAAACAAGAAATATACTCTTGCCTCAGTGATTATGTTATCTGAAAAACCTGAAGTGTTTTATAGTGAGCTCTATGTCCAGACTCAGAATGAGGAATGACAAAATTTTTAGATAAATTGGTTTGTGAAATATTTATGTGCATTTTAGTGGCACAGACAGGAGGTAATCTGTTTTGTATTGAATCAGCTCGGGACAGAAAAAAGAAGCACAATGTTAATGAGATTTTTTAAAGCCACTTTTAAATTCATGTTGGCAAAAGACAAATAGTCAAGACGTTTAATTTCTATAAACTTAACGACTAGAGAACAAATAAAGCTTTATTAACGTAAATAAAAGTAGCTTTCCTTTCAAGGGCATAGCCATTTTTCTTTCAATGTAATCTTCTGAAGGACTGTTCTTGTCTATGTATTGATCAGCCTTTTCCAGTGTGTTTAGTTAGATTTTAACAAAGTACTGTTGATTTTTGAGAAAAAAAATTAAAAGGAAAAGAAAGAAAAACATAGGATGATTACAGCTTGATGCAGTGGGAAAGCTTTTGATTTGGGTGTTAGCCAACAAGTATCTTCGTACTATTTCTACTGTGCTCTTGCCAAAGAGCTTTGATAAGACTGCATTTTGATGTGGCAGTCACTTTACTAATTAAGGTAAAATATAAACAAAATTAGTGGCAAGTGAGTGTTCTGAGCATCTAATGTTAAGAAATAGGAAATGCTATGTAAGTTAAAACCATTTACCAATAAACAAGTACATGCCCTCTGGGCTCTTTGATGATGTGCAGTATCATAGTAATGTTTTTTTAACTATATTCTGTAGTTTCACCTTCTACTAATAAACCCACATTTTAAAGACTGCATGGGTTAAGGTATGGATTGAACCCAGAAGAATGAATAACCCCTTAGTTATTTGAGGGAGAAGAAAATTACAATGAAAGTTTTAACTTTGCCTTGTCTTAAAAAAGTTCCCGGGAGATATGGAAGATGAAGAAATTAAAATTGTTAAAAAAAACATTAACCATTGGTTACTGTTGAAGCATAATCTTCAGAAGCAGCTCTAATTTACTACTATACACTGAAATCCAGTGGTTAGTATATTAAATAGGAAACCTTGTCTAATATTCAAAAGATTGTGGGGAATTAAAAACATTAACCCCTGATATATTAATATTTTGGTAATTTTTGTATTATTATTATATAGACCACACTTGGTTGCTCAGACTCTTAGTCATGTCCAACCCTTTGCAACCCTATGGGCTGTAGCCTGCCAGGCTCCTTCATCCACAGGATTCTCCAGGCAAGAATACTGGAGTGGGCTGCCATTTCCTCCTCCAGGGAATCTTCCTGACCCAGGAATCAAACCAGAATCTCTTACGTCTGCTGCATTGACAAGCAGATTCTTTACCACTAGCACCACCTGGGAAGCCCTTATTTATGAGATAAAAAATTTATGTATTTCTTAAAAAAAAAAAAAACTTTCTACCTGAAATCTGTTCTATAGATATTTCTCTTCTCTGTCTCCAGTTTTCTGTATTGGTTTGTGGTATGTGTAAGTACTTGTGTGTGCAGAGGAATCCCTTACTATATAATGGAAAACTACCAACAGATATTGACATATCAGAAAGTGACCCTGGAGTTTCCTTAATTTGTTAATGTAACCCAGAGGTGAAAGACACAGCCTACATGTTTAAGAAATCAACAGAATGTGTCATTTCAGCACAGAAAGGTGAATGGAGCTGTAATTGTTGGCACTTTACGTGAGCACTGCCTATCTCTCTTCACTGGTACGTGCTTTTCTGATTTGGAGACCTAAACTAAGGGGCAAAGTGGTGAACTAAAGGGAGGAAATTTTCTTCATATGAAGTGATTCCACCAATGGCTATTTGGGTGCATGCTTGGCAGTTTTTTCTTGTTCCCATCATTGTTCAATGCCTATTGGAGACTTGTTAGGAGAAACCTCTGAATGATAAGTATAAAATCCTACCAGAGTGCTTGGCGGTAGTAAGTGCTCAATAAATGATAGCTAGCTTTCCATCTTTTGTGTCTCCTAAATATCTGTTCTGCAACAAATATTTGACCAGGATTTCAGTTCAGCTTATTGAAGATTTAATGGCTTCCTTTGAATTCTGGATCTATTGCTTTCCCTGACTGATTCTGATACTACTTTATGATCAAGCTCTATGATCTTGAGAGTTACTGAACTAAGTTCCTCAGATGTGAAATGGAAGATGATAGTAGTATCTCCTCTTAGGGTCATTGGGGAAATTAAGATAGTACGGGTGAAGTATCTCAGTAGAAAGTAAATGATCAATTAATATTTACTATATTATAATCTAATTTATTTAGATGAGACTATAAAGGCTTTTTTAGTATTATTGCATTTGTCTCTAAATTCACATTCTAACCACACTCACTCCTGTCCTTTTAGTTTCTGTTCTCGTGCTTGCCTCCTTTGGATGGCTTTCCTGATGAATCCACAGAAGAGAGACTACCCACCTCCATAAGCCTTAACTAGATTACAAAATACCAAAACTTCCTTTAAAACAGGATGGCCTCCAAGGAAATATATCTGTTTTAATTTATAACCTCAGGGCCCATCTGTGAACACATAGCTATGAAATCGTGGGAGAGTAGTGATTCTCAATATCTGCATGTGTAAGAATCTTCTAGTGTGTATTCTAAAAATGCAGATTCTCAGGGTTCTTCCTGATTGGGTCTATGATAGGATCTGGGTATCTTTATGTTTAACAATCACCATAGAACTGCACCAGTTGGTAGCCAATGGCTACACATCTGTCTTAGTCCATTCAGGCTACTATACCAAAACACCTATGGCCAGAGTGGCTGATAACCAATAGACATTTATTTCTCTCAGCTCTGGAGGCTGGGAGTGTGAGGGCAGAGTGCTAACATGGTGCAGTGAGGGCCCCTTCTGGGTCACAGACTTCGTGATGGATGATCAAATAGCAGAAGAGGGGGCTAGGAATCTCTCAAGAGCTTCTTCTATCAGGCATAACCCACTCACAAGGGCTCCATCCTCCTGAAGGCCCCACCTCCTGTTACCAGCATCTTTGGGAATTAGGATTTCAACATGAATTTGGCAGGGACACAAACATTCAGAACATATAGTTAATTCATATATAAATCAAGATGAACTAAAATTAAAAATTCAAATCCTCATTCACAGTGGTCACACTTACGCATTGAGTAGCCACATGTGGCTAGTAAATGTTTTCATCATAGCAGAAAATTTATTAGAAAGCACTGCCTTGTACTATTTTGATGAACAGTCTCCTTCGATTACACATTAAGAAATGTAGGAATAGAGCCATACTTATGAAAACTCTCTTGTATCTGGTGACTTCAAATTGAAAAACCATAATTATTTAGATTGCTTATGTCTAATAATATTAGTAAGCAGAGCAACTGCAACAGCAGATACAATACTGCAGGTATCATTTTATTGAGTATATTCTTGATGCTTTCTGTCAGATGTACCGTCTACATTAATTTCTGCAAATCTCTAAGTGTTCATACGAATTGGTATGTTATTCCTATCTTAGAGGAGCTCACGGAGAAGGCAATAGAAAATCCCATGGATGAAGGAGCCTGGTAGGCTGCAGTCCATGGGGTCGCAAAGAGTCAGACACGACTGAGTGACTTCACTTTCACTTTTCACTTTGATGCATTGGAGAAGGAAATGGCAACCCACTCCGGTGTTCTTGCCTGGAGAATCCCAGGGATGGGAGCCTGGTGGTCTGCCATCTACGGGGTTGCACAGAGTTGGACACGACTGAAGCGACTTAGCAGCAGCAGCAGAGGAGCTCAAGACTAAGAAACTTGCTAAAGTGCTCACAGTCATTCAGCTGGTAAATAGTGTGCCAACTTGAGGTCCTGTTTTAAGGTCAACACCTACTCTCTTCACTTCATCAGCTGATTCTACCCATAAATAGGCATTAAACTTGTTTTAATGTCTGAAGTTGATGCTTCACTTTGGACCTGAAAAATACTCTAGTGAGGTGTACAAAAAGGGAAGTCAACCCTAAGATCCTTAAGTCAAAGCTTAAACCTTTCATTTCATTTACCTCCTTCAACCCAAGTCAAGTATCTCATCTCTGCATTCCCATAGTTCTCTCTACTTACTCATCTCTGTCAGTGTATAATTCATTCCGGACTGAAATTAGGCTGTATTCCCCTTGTAGACAATGACATTTTCTTGAGAGTAGAGACTGACCTTAATTTTCAGAGTATCCCAAGTACCTGGTATGTGGTAGATGCTAAATCAGTTTCAGGTATGTGAATTCATTAAAGAGACAATTTTTGCTAATCAACTGGAAAATCGACTATAAGGATGGGAATGACCATGTAAACTGTCAAAATCTGCCAGGGACCATGCTAAAGAACACCCTTTTGGAACTTGTTAGGCAAAAAGAGACTGGATCCAATTTGGAGTTCCACAGATCATTTAGGTCACTGTATAATTCCTTTAAAATTTTCTGACCCTATCTCCTAATCTCGTTATTTATGCAGATATCCCCTTTCTGCTGACCAATGGCAGAATGCTTATGCGTGGCTGAATGTTCTTATTTTTTAAATTTTTTAACAAGTATGCTAATCTTAGGGATGATGCTTTCGAGCTCTGGCATCATTAAAGTACTATCCCATTGCCATTCTGCAAGTCACTGTTGAGTCAGCACCTTCACTACAGTCTTTCTTTTCCAGGCTTTCTAATTTGGCCATAAAAATTCACTCAGGTTAGAAACTTAATCACAGGAGGTCTTACTTCTGAAAGTGTTTTTTCAAACAGAATCACAAAGTACGTTGTTGAATATGAACAGTATTGTGGGGTTCACAAGTATTCCAATGGAATTCTGAAAAGGGCCTTTAAGGCATTATAACTTAGGCTGTTACCTGAAATGTTGACACTTCATCATGGAGGTGTCATCAGGCAAGTTTTGAACAGATCATTTTCTCCCCTCTTGGGTAATTGCCCAGGGTATATTATGTAGACTATTCCCAGTTTTTTGTAAAATCAACAGATTTCTCATTTTTGCAGAATCTCTTCTTTTTCATTACATTCTGTATACCATTTCTATTTGCCTTTGCTCTTATTCAGCTTTTTCCTCATGGTCTAATCTACCATGTTCATTGTCATTGCAAAATGTGTGTGTAAGAGGTGTCTACATGGAGATTAAATTATTATCTAGTGCTTATGGTCAACTCTCAGAATTTCCCATATGGTTACCCCCGTATTGTCTATGATATATTTTTTCCTACAATTTAACTCTTCCCTAGTTACCTGGATTATAACCAAATTGCCTCTTTCTCCCATTTGAAAACCTTTAGTGACTTAAAAACCCTTTGTAGATTCTTTGTGATATGTCATTTGAGGAATGTATTTTGTCTTCCAAACAATGCTCCTATGAATACGCCACTAACTTGTAGTATCTGGAACTCCTTCTTTGCATGTTAGCAATAAACAAAGGATGGCTGTTCTCAAACTTGTACTCTGAGCACAAGTGTTCATAATAGATAGCAAGGAGGATCAAGGGATGAAGTTCAGGCCATGGTGTGGCAGGAAATCAGCATATTCATGCATGGAACTCTTGGAATTTTAGAATGTTCCACGTAATGAGTGACTTCCCAAATCAACCAACCCTCCTAATGCTGAAAAATATTGTTGAGTTTGCTACAGGCTCTGGGGCAAATGGTGGGTATTCCAAAACCCTTTCTCCCACCAGCCAAACTGCCTCATCAGCAGCATGGAGACCTCCCCACACACAGATTCTGCCTCTTCCCACATCTGTCTGTGGGCCTAAAGTAAGAGAAAGATTTCTTAAGGTAACATTTGATCTTAAGCTAACCCAGGATGAATAATTATCTAAATTGATCAGCTAGCTTCTGAACATAAAGTTAATGGATGTAGCTACAACAGTAAGCATAGAGAGTTTTATTTATCCCTGGTCCCTGCCAGGTACATGGCTCTGCTCTGCAGATGCAAGAGGTAAATGTGTAACCTCTACCCTCAAATTGCCTTCAGTCTGTGCTGCAAAACAGATACCTGGCCAGCCTTCTTTAGTCCAATTTAATGTTAAAGTAAAGCTTTAAAGTAAAACATTCCTTAGGTGTTTTCTGTGTGCCAGGCAGGGTTCTAGGCTGTGGAAGTGCAATAACGCACTAAATAGACAAGACCCTGCTCTCCTGCTCTCAGGAAAAACAGACAACATGCAGGTCATTAAGTTTGGGAGGCAAGTGGCTTTGCTTTGCTCACTGCTGTATCCCCAGCATCTAGAGCAGTGCCCAGCACATTGTATGTACTCGACAAATATTTGGAAACTTGAATGGACATAATTATGAGTAAAATGGGCTTCCCAGGTGGCTCAGTGATTAAAAAAATGTCCACCTGCAATTTAGGAGATGATGCGGGAGACACGGGCTCAATCCCTGGGTGGGGAAGATACCCCTGGAAGAGGGTATGGCAGCTCACTCCAGTATGCTTGCCTGGAGAATCCCATGGACGGAGGAGCCTGGTGGGCTACAGTCCATAGGCTTGCACAGGGTCAGACGTGACTGAAGCGACTTAGTACCCACGTGTATTTGCGCGCGCGCGCACACACACACACACACACACACACACATATGAATAAAACGAGGGCTACGGTTGCTTCAGAAGGGAAACTATTTGCCTGATTTGGAAGGTGATCAGGGAGGAAGGAAGTTGAAGGGGGGAGAGCTCATTCTGTATGCAGGGGCTGGAGAAAGAAGCAAGAGGTGAAGCAGCAGTGGCAGATGGAGGAGAGAAACGTCCAAGCAGAGGCAGGTGTGAAAGACTATAGCTCGTTCCAGACACTGACATTGACTGTGACCAGAGCTCAGAGGCCAGACAGGCGAGTTGGAACTTGATCACGAAGTTCTTATTTGCCAAGGAAAAGGTTTTGCTCTCTCAGGGAGTCTGGGGACACCTAAAGGTTTTTAAGCAAGATGGGTCTTGATCCCATCTGCCTTTCTGGGTTCCTCCTTTCCTGAGCCACTTGCTCTATCACACTTGGTGGTTTCTCTTTCCTCTTAGTGCATTTTGTCCCTCAACTGTCAGCCAATCACACAGCCTCTGCTTCCTTGGAGGTTTTCTCAGATCATTTCTTAAAATGAGCAGAGTTCCATTGTGTGCCCCTGTGTTCGTATAGTAACTAAACAGCTTACCATCTCAAGATCTCTAGCAACAAGAGACACCTTTATGGAGCAGCTAAAGGGGTGCATTGCATAGTGGGAGAGAGACCCACTACTGGCAGTCTGGCTTTGCACATTAAAAATTAACAGTGTGCAAAGGACAGCAAAGCCTGCCATGCTCCTCCCTCGTGGAGCTCATAATGGGAGAAAACAGACTTCCCTGGAGGATGGGAAGGGGGCATTTTCATACAGAGGTGCCAGCTGAATCATCAAAGGGAAATTCTGCATATCAAATAGAGGGCAGAACTCTCAGGAAGAGGCTATAAGTTGAATTGCCCATTTGTGAGTCCTGAAATGCTCTTACAGTGTATAAAGTCCAAGGGAAATACATCTGCCATGAAGCCCTATGCAGAGTAGAATTGCAATAAATATCTTCTAAATGATAAATAAGATCGATGATGTAACCTGGCCGCTTCTGGCAGATGCTTCAAGCAGTAAGGATATTCTGAATATCATTTATGGAGGCTTTATGATTTACAAAGCCTTTCTTTCATGTTGCCTCTCTTGTCTTCAGCACTAACCAGAACAAGACAGAAATTTGCACCATGATCAGGAGGAGTCCTAGGAAGGTCAAGGGAACCACTGAAGGTCACATGACTAGTTAGTGCTGTGGTTGGGACACGAACTCTGGTCTGCTGAGTCAGAATTTTGGCTCTGGCAGTGTAACTCGCATACCGTGATAATCTAATTCCCAAACTATAGTCTTAGATAATTGCTTCCAAGTCACCTTGTAGGGGGTAAAATGCAACTTTGAGGTCCTCCACCAATCAATGTCTCTGGAAATAGGGCCCCAGGAATCTTCATTTTTAATAACAGCACTAAGAGAATCCTTACTGCAGAAAATTTTGAGAACCACTGCACCAAAAAAAACACCTAACATAGGCTGAGACACTTAGTAAAAGTTCTAAAAGTCTGAATTATTCCTAGATAAATCTTAGAAACAAAGGAGAACCTGTGTGCAAACTGCAAAGTCACATTTGGAGTAGATCTAAAGATCGATTTCCGGAGAAGGCAATGGCACCCCACTCCAGTACTCTTGCCTGGAAAATCCCATGGACAGAGGAGCCTGGTAGCCTGCAGTCCATGGGGTCGTGAAGAGATGGACATGGCTGAGCGACTTCACTTTCACTTTTCACTTTTATGCATTGGAGAAGGAAATGGCAACCCACTCCAGTGTTCTTTCCTGGAGAATCCCAGGGATGGGGTCGCACAGAGTCGGACACGACTGAAGTGACTTAGCAGTAGCAGCAGCAGCAGCAGCAGCAAAGATCAATTTCAGTGTCTTTTGTCAGAGGATGCAGTCCTATTTTATTCAGGTTTTGACTGCAAATATTCTGATTTGGGGTCAATTGATAATGATTATGAATGTAGAAAATCTTGTCTGTTGGTAATAAACTTCTTAGACACAAAAGGAAATGATAACAATGGCTTTTGGTAACAATGTTACCAAATGGTAACAATGGCTACACCTTGTTTTGAATTCTTAGATGGGTAGCATTTGCAGTAACCATGGGCACTTCAGTTTCAATGATGAATAAGTGTGTGCCTGTGAACCAACTTAGCATTTTGAAGGAAATAATTTATTTATGTCTCCTAATGTTCAAGCAGATGATGTAGTAATCACATATTCATTCTCCATTTTTTATTTATATATTTGCCAGAGTTTGAAACAAGTAGTTTAAACCAATACAGTTTTATGTTTCTGGAAAGAGTCATAATTTAGATGTTGATTGGTGTAAACAGTATCCGGGTAATCCCTATCCAGCCTAGGAAAGTGGAAATTCAGAAGACACTGATTTTTCTTTAGATACTGTTGGCAGATTATAATTGTGGTCAATACATTCTGGTTTCAGTGGTTAAGCTAAAATTATCTATGATAGTTTGAAGTTTCTCTGCCCACAATGAGGTTGAAAGTCTTTCGATAAAACCTTAGTTCAAAGGGTCTAAATCTGCTTCTAACTTAAGAAACTAAAATAAACACCTGTTCCTTTCTATCTGCGAAGGAATTTATTGGGACTAATAAATAGGTGATCGTTTCCTGATTTCTCAGTCAAAGCCAAGAGTCCCTCTCAGTTGAACACCCATGTTAAAAAAGTTGGGTGCCATCTCTACCTTTTTTTTTTTTTTTTTTTTTGACTTCTTAAAGTATATAATCTTTCATTTTCAACACATCATTTATCTTAGTAGTATTGTTACTGGAACATGTGCCTCTTTATCCACAGGGTCTCAAGCTAAATAGGTATTGTAGCAATAAGCTTGTATCGTGTCCTCAAATAATTCATGTCTCCATGTACCTGTGCCCTTCCCACACTGAATCCATTGCATGACCAACAGAATGTACCAAATGTGCTGATGCGTGACTTCCAAAGCTAGGTCATAAAGGCACTGGAGCTTCTTCCTTGTTCTCTTGGATCATTCACTCTGAAGAACACCAGCTGCCATGTCATGATGACACTCAAACAGCCCTTTGAGATGAGCTGAGACCCCTGAATAAAAGCCAACGCTAAGCTGCCAGCCTTAAAATTGAATCGCCTGAAAAGTAGATCTTCCAGAGCCAGTCAATATCTGAATATGACAAAGTAGAGCCCAAGTTGGAACCATTCAACAAAGCAACTTTAATATTCTTTCCCACAGAAACCAAGCAGCAATTAGCTGCTTGATTACATAGACCTGAACATCTGTTTAATAGATAGGAATTTCTGGCTAACACATTATGATCATTGCTTTAAGCCAATACATTTTAGGGTAATTTGTTTCTCAACAATAGATAACAAATACAGAATTTCATGGCCAAAGACAAGAGCATGATGTGAAAGTTTCAAATTACTGGATGCATGCCAAACTCTGATGATCATGAATCTATACTTCATTCTGTTCATTGTGTGGATAGAGAACTTAGTTTTTAACTAGGTTTTACCAGAATAGATTATGGCGGTAAGATAAAAAAAAAGTATATTTAATTTGTGGTAAATTCTCAAAAAATTGAAGGCTGGTTGCCTTCAGCGGTTTGTCAGAAGGTTTGCTGTCCTGGTAATGATAAAGTATGTCAGTTGCAAACAAGACATATTTTGAAAGTTAAGAAGACATTTTAACAATCCCTTCCAGGAGTAAGGACCTCCAAAAATCTTCCTTTCCACAAAAGAAGTACTTACTCAAGAAAAAAAGCAGAATATCAGTTTTGATGCAGAATACCAGTTTAAAAAAAAAAATCAAGCTTTATGATAACTTGGAATAGAAAGCAAGTTTTTATTTTTTTTTTATTTTTTATTTTTTTCCATTTATTTTTATTAGTTGGAGGCTAATTACTTTACAATATTGTAGTGGTTTTTGCCATACATTGACATGAATCAGCCATGGATTTACATGTATTCCCCATCCCGATCCCGCCTCCCACCTCCCTCTCTACCCGATTCCTCTGGGTCTTCCCAGTGGACCAGGCCCGAGCACTTCTCATGCATCCAACCTGGGCTGGTGATCTGTTTCACCCTAGATAATATACATGTTTCAATGCTGTTCTCTCAAAACATCCCACCCTCGCCTTCTCCCACAGAATCCAAGATTCTGTTCTGTACATCTGTGTCTCTTTTTCTGTTTTGCATAGAGGGTTATCGTTACCATCTTTCTAAATTCCATATATATGTGTTAGTAACTGTATTGGTCTTTATCTTTCTGGCTTACTTCACTCTGTATAATGGGCTCCAGTTCCATCCATCTCATTAGAACTGATTCAAATGAATTCTTTTTAATGGCTGAATAATAGTCCATGGTGTATATGTACCACAGCTTCCTTATCCATTTGTCTGCTGATGGGCATCTAGGTTGCTTCCATGTCCTGGCTATTATAAACAGTGCTGCGATGAACATTGGGGTGCATGTGTCTCTTTCAGATCTGGTTTCCTTGGTGTGTATGCCCAGAAGTGGGATTGCTGGGTCATATGGCAGTTCTATTTCCAGTTTTTTAAGAAATGTCCACACTGTCCTCCACAGCGGCTGTACTAGTTTGCGTTCCCACCAACAGTGTAAGAGGGTTCCCTTTTCTCCACACCCTCTCCAGCATTTATTGCTTGTAGACTTTTGGATAGCAGCCATCCTGACTGGTGTGTAATGGTACGTCATTGTGGTTTTGATTTGCATTTCTCTAATAATGAGTGATGTTGAGCATCTTTTCATGTGTTTGTTAGCGATCTGTATGTCTTCTTTGGAGAAATGTCTGTTTAGTCCTTTGGCCCATTTTTTGATTGGTCATTTATTTTTCTGGAATTGAGCTGTAGGAGTTGCTTGTATATTTTTGAGATTAATCCTTTGTCTGTTTCTTCATTTGCTATTATTTTCTCCCAATCTGAGGGCTGTCTTTTCACCTTGCTTATAGTTTCCTTTGTAGTGCAAAAGCTTTTAAGTTTAATTAGGTCCCATTTGTTTATTTTTGCTTTTATTTCCAATATTCTGGGAGGTGGGTCATAGAGGATCCTGCTGTGATTTATGTCAGAGAGTGTTTTGCCTATGTTCTCCTCTAGGAGTTTTATAGTTTCTGGTCTTACATTTAGATCTTTAATCCATCTTGAGTTTATTTTTGTGTATGGTGTTAGAAAGTGTTCTAGTTTCATTCTTTTACAAGTGGTTGACCAGTTTTCCCAGCACCACTTGTTAAAGAGGTTGTCTTTTTTCCATTGTATATCCTGAAAGCAAGTTTTTAAACCTAATAAAGTATGTCTACAAACCCCACCCCCCCAACAATTAACATCACACTTAATAAAGATAAATATCAAACTAAATACTTTCTCCTCTAAGATTAGGAACAAGAGAGAGATGTCTGTCCTCACCACTTCTATATATCTATATATCCATAGAATTTAGGCAAGGAAATGAAATAACAGACATACAGATTGGAAAGGAAGAAGCAAAACTATTTCCATTTGAAGATAATATGATTTTATTTTATTTTAATTGAACACTTTTATTTTTTATAAATTTACTCATTTTAATTGGAGGCAAATTACTTTACAATATTGTAGTGGTTTTGCCATCCATTGCCATGAATCAGCCACAGGTGTACATGTGTTCCCCATCCTGAACCCCCCTTCCACCTCCCTATAGTATGATTTTAATATAGAAAATTCTAAGGAATCCACTAAAAACCCATCAGAATTAATAAATGAGATTGACAAAGTTCCAGGATACAAGATCAATACCAAAAAAAAAAAAAATTGTATTTCTATTTTGTAGTAATGAAGAATCCCAAGGTGAAGTTAAGAAAGAAATTCTATTTATACTACAAACAACAAGAATAAAATACTTAGGAATAAATTTAACAAAAGAAGTACAAGATTTGCACATTGAAAATTACAAAACATCATAGAAAGAAATGACATACCTAAGTTAACCTGAAGCATTATATGTTCATCATTGAAAGTTAATCTTGTTAAGATAAAAAAACTGTCCAAGTTTTTCTACAGGTTTAATGTAATTTCTGTCAAAATTGCAGGCTACGTTTTTTTTTTTTTTTTTTTTTTTTTTGCATTTTGACAAGTTGATACTAAAACTCATATGGAAATAAAAGTGACCCAGAATAGCAAAAACAGGACAGTATATTTCTGGAATTACTATATAATTTCCATCTTTACGCCATATATATTATATATTCTCTTATGGTATATGAAAGTCGCTCAGTGGTGTCTGACTCTTTGCAACCCCCAGGGACTGTACAGTCCATGGAATCCTCTGGACCAGGACACTGGAGTGGGTAACCTTTCCCTCTCCAGGGCTCTTATGGTGTTGATTACTTACATTTTAGACAGTCAATTTTAACAAGGGTGCCAATTCAGCTCAATGGCTAATAGCTTGTCTATTCAACAATTAAATAGTTTTATGCAAAAAAAAAAATGAAATTGGATCTGTATCTCACACTGTATAAAAATAATTCATAATGGATCATAGAACTAAATTTAAGAGCTAAAACTATAAAACTTGATAAGAAAATGAGAGTAAATCTTAGTGACTGTATTAGGCAATAGTTTCTTAGGTATGACATGAAAAACAGAAACAATTGAAAGAAAAAAAATGAATTGAACTTTATTGATTGTTATTTATTTGAATTGAACTTTATTGATTGTTATTTATTATCACTGATCTTTTATGTTTAAGGGACACTATCAAGAAGTCAAAATACAACTCCAGAATGGAGTTGAAAGTAATTTAATAATTTAAGACTTATTTGGAAATAACTTCAAATCACACAACTGATATATATCTAAAGTATATAAAGAACTCAAAACTAAACAATGAAAACAATAAGACAATTTAATTAAAAATGGGCAACAGATTTGGATAGACATTTCCCCAAAGAAGATTTGCAAATATCCAATCAGCCCTTGAAAAGATGCTCAGAATCATTAGTCACTCAGGAAATAGAAATAAAAATTAGAATGAAATACCCCTTCATACCAACCAAGATGGCCGTTATAAAAAGAAAGACAATAACAAGCATTGGAAAGGATGTAGAGAAACTTGAACCCTTATACACTCACATATTGCCAATTAGATTGTAAAATGGTGCAGACACTCTAGGAAGTAGGTAATGAATTCTCTGAAATGATAAAAAGTAGAGTTACCATATGACTCGGCAATTCCACTCCTAGGTGTATACCCCAAAGAACGGAAAACATCCAACCACCCAAAATCTTGTATGCAAATATTTATAGCATTGCTATTCATAATAGCCCAAAGTTGAAGACAACCCAAATGTCCATTGGCTATTGAATGGATAAATGAAATGTGGTTTATCCTAGAAGGGAATATTATTTGACCATATGAAGGTATAAAGTCCTGCTACAGGCTATAACATGCATAAACCTTGAAAACATTATGTTAAATGAACACAGCTGATCAAAACTGCTATATAATATATGAAGCTATTTATATGAGATGTCTAGAATAGGCAAACTGGTAGAGATATTAAGTTGATTAGTGGTTACCAGGGCTGAAGGTAGGGAGAAATAGGGAGTGACTGGCTGGTGTACTAGTAGATATGGGGTCTTTTGGGGGTGACGAACTGTTCCATACTTAGATAGCAGTTATGACTGCAAACCTGAATATATTAAAAAGTACTGAATTATATACTTTAGGGTGAATTTTATGGTCTCTAAATTATATCTCTATAAAGCTGTAATTTGGGTTAAATGTAGCCATTTGAATTAAGAAAGCTACTAAATCATTGCCATGATGTGTACCTTGAGCAGAATGCTTTACTGAACATTCTCGGTAGAGATTTATTACTGTCCTGTCAACAAGGGAACACAGTATCAGAGTGAACCACCGCTGTGGGCCAAGAATAAGGGAGAACCTAGCTAGAATCCTAGTTCAAGTTCTGACAGCATGTACGTATGTGCTATCTGCAAGTCAATTCTTGATTCTGGAGTAAAATGTGGGGGTTGTATCAGACCAGCAGTAGAAAAGTCTGCTCCAGGTTGTCATCTTCAGGAGCTGAAGAATGTGACACCCATTCTTGGGACAAGAGAGCAGAGCAGATCTGATTTTATCTGTTTTATGTATTATACAGTGTTTTGCTTGCTTGGCTAAAAAGAAAGCTCGAAACTTCCCAGATTAGATAATTTCTGAAGGATTTTTCAGCTATATCATTCTAAGATCTGCATGTAAAGACTTTCCTTTTAAATACATTTCTCTGTGTATTTTAAATATATATGTTTTCTGACAAGTGGGAGCTATAATCCCTCCCATAAACACAACAGAATGTGTATTCATTTCTGTAGTGCACTTGATAGCTTCTTCATATTCCTCTCTAGGTTGATTTTTTAATCTCCCAGTATATTTGGATCATGTCACACATTTTGAGCAAATTCTCCAAGCTTAATAGCAGTGTTCTGTGTTCATAGCTTGTTTTATTTGTTTTTTCACAGTAGAAATTAGAATCTGTAGTCATAGACTGTGGCCTATTATCAATGTGATATTTTTTCATACTGAGCCTAGGGTTTTTGAGCCACCCCAACTTCTAAGATTTTCCTTAAAGGTAATGGAATAGCCTCATGTTGTAAACAGCATTTAATTATTTTGAGACATCAGACTTGAAAAAAACAGAGGGAATCAGAGAAATAGTATAATATAAGGTTCCTTGTTTATCCTATTTTAGATTTTAAATGTACGAGAGTTCACATATTTATGCACAGAGTGTATTTTGAAAACCTCAAACAATAAACTTTCAGGATTCAAGATTTATTTTCCTATAAGAGTACATTTAAAGGATGAGGGATGTGAATTTTCAAATAATTGTTTTCATGCTGCTTTTTGTCTTTTTTTTCCTTTGTCTTCTCAACATTGATTTTTTTTTCTGAATATTTGTTTTTTTTCCCTAAATTAACAATGTGGTATGTCATACTGGTTATTTGCCTTTCTTTGTGGTCTTTTTAAACAATTCCCTTAACTTCCAGAGTCATTGATTTTTCAGAAGCTTAAAAGAAAGTCAGCACTAGAACCACTATTAAAAGAGTGTTTAGGTAACAAGTTATAGAATTTTATTTTTTTTTTTAAAAATCATTTCTCCAATTTTTAAGAAAACATACATTTCTGGATGTGAGTCTGCCACCTAACTTATTTCCAAAATGATTTTTGAATGTTATAAAAATGACACCAGGGTGACTAAAATCTCTTGTAGAAGTTCCATTCCAAGCAAACAGTAACATGGACCAGCAACTTTGTCAGTCTGTTCAGCTACTCAGTCATGTCTGGCTCTTTGCCACCCCACAGACTGCACCACGCCAGGCTTCCCTGCCCATCACCAACTCCAAAGCTTGCTCAAATTAATGTCCATCAGGTTGGTGATGCCATCCAACCATCTCATCCTCTGTCGTCCCCTTCCCCTCCTGCCTTCAGTCTTTCCTAGCACAGTTCAAGGCCCTGTTACAAATACACAGAATCAAAATGTGAATTTTAACCAGAATGCACATTACATTTTGGGAAACACTGGTTATCATGGAATCAAAAAATGGTAGCTAGTATTACAGTTTGAAAGCCAAATAACTGCTGTTGGAGGCAGTAGAGAAAATAATACAAATAAAAATACAACTTACAGATCCTTTAGTATCCTTTTTAATTTTGGTAACTTTTTTTTAATTGAGAAGGTTTATATTATTTCAAGTGTTTTCTATAATGGCAGACAGAACCATTTTGATGTCACTCATTAAAATTTACATGATTCATATTTGTGCTACAAGCTCCACACCCACACTTACCAATACCACTAAGCCCTGACCAGTGCGTTTGTACATTTAGACAATGCTCCTCCTGGGATGCCCAGGCCACATAAAATTGCAAAGAGTTCATTAGAGCAGTGTCACCAGCACAGCAATAATTAAGGCTGTATCAGCAATTTAAGGGCTTATAACTGTGCTGTAAAGTTGTACTTTGGAATGAAACTCAGCACAAAAGCTCAACCTGGGAGTGGATTATTTGCCAGATCTGGGAGGAATGTGAGGGAAAATTGATTCGTTTGTTTATGAGTCACTATATGTCTCATCTGATTCTTGGTGGCATTTGAATTAAGATGTTTTATGGACTGGTGATCATTGTGAACTGGTATTTTCATGGATGTCTTCATCGACCTTACTCAAACTGTAAATATTACAGTAATTCAGAGGATGTCACTGTTTATATTACATAAATGGGGACAAGTATGCACAGGAATGTAGTTAAAAAAGAAAAAGGAGTAATTCTAATCAGGCAGAAATGGTAACATATTTCATTGAAGTATGATGCAGTGAATTCCTTAGTTGCCTCTATTTTTCTGCCAAGGAGACCCTAAGGCATGCTCCTATGGACTGTTCTGGGATATTTAATTGGTAAATCAACATTAATGCTTAGGAAAGTTTAGATCCAGCTTTTTGAGAAAGCTGATGCACTTTTAACTTCCTTTAGTTATAGCTACAGAAAGTGAAAGTGAAGTCACTAAGTCGTGTCCGACTCTTTGCCACCCCATGGACTGTAGTCCGCCAGGCTCCTCCATCCATGGGATTTTCCAGGCAAGAATACTGGAGTGGGTTGCCATTTCCTTCTCCGACAGCTAGTGGCTAAAGGGAAAAACCTCACTTAAAAAAAAAAAAAAAAAAAGTCCTGGGATTGTGTGCTCCTTTAGAAGCACTTTGCTCTTTTGAAGAGAGCAACTTGACATCCTGAGACTTCTAGCTGTAGTAATCAAGAATATAATAGGAGTGCACTCTTATTATAGTCAAATTGTAATTAGATACATCGTCATCTTGGGTACAAGTTTAAATGTGGTTTTAGGCAGTTACCCAAAATGTATCCCACTCTAAAAAGGAACTCTTGATTTTCAACAAGGGACTTACTATTAATATTAATGGTGTGTGTAATAGTTACAAGCTAGAGTTCTTGAATAAGACAGAACTGGGTTCAAACACTGTTCCTGCTCTCTTCATTCTCTGTCTGGGCTTTTGGCAAGTAACTCCTTTCAACTTGTTTCTGTTTCTATAATGTGATGTTGATAAGAGTAGCTACTTCAGAGGATTGTTACAAAAGTTAGCAAAATAACTCAGCCAAACAGATAGCTGCTATGTGACAGCTATTACCATGTTATGCAGCAGCTGAAACAAAAATGACTTTTCCATGTCATTTATTCATTCACTCACTCATACTTAGCAGTTTTCATTTTGTGCCAAACACTGATTAGATGCTGGTACAGTGGTGAATGGGCTTCTCAGATGGCGCTGGTGGTAAAGAACCTACCTGCCAATGCCAATGCCATTGACATAAGAGATGTGGGTTTGATCCCTGGGTAGGGAAGATACCCTGGAGAAGGGAATGGCACCCCACTCAACTATTCTTGCCTGGGAAATCCCATGGAGAGAGGAGCCTGGCGGGCTACAGTCCATAGGGTCACAAAGAGTTGGACATGACTGAAGCAACTTACACAAAATGGTGAATAGGGTAGGCAGTGTCCCTTTTTCACTTAGCTAATAATCTGGTGGAAAGAAGTAATCGGACAAGTAATCATGGGTTATGATAGGTGTTAACAAACAAACAAGCAGGGGGTTAAGATGGAAATAAACAAGGGAAGAGGGGCATGATAAATAATTCAGGATTCAGAGAAGGCTTCCAGGAGGCAGAACTTATAAAGCTGATAATTGAGAGACAAAGAGTAGAAAAACTCAGAGAAAAGCATTGCTGGTGAAGGATCAACATGTGTACATGCCTTGGTATGCCCAGGGATCTGAAAGAAGACCAGGTTGCCTATGGCAGAGAAGGTAAGGCAGAATAAGATTAGCTTGGAGATGAAACTTGGGCAAGCTAGCCCAGTTTCTTATTCATATAAGTTTGGAAACACTAATTCAAAAAAGTACATGCACCCTAATATTCATAGCAGCATTATTTATAATTGCCAAGACATGGAAACAGCCTACACGTCCACCAACAGATGAATGAACAAAGAAAATGTGATATTTATGTGTGTGTATACACATACACAACAAAATACTATTCATCCATAGACAAGAACAATTTTGTCATTTGCAAAAACATGGATGGTCTTGAAGGGTATTATGCTAAAGTGAAGTAGATCAGATAGAGAAAGACAAAGACAATGATATCAATATTAGACGTGAAATCTAAAAATTACAACAAAGCAGTGAATATGACAAAAAGGAAAAGACAGACACAGATAAACAGAGAACAAACCATTGGTTACCAGTGGGGAGAGGGAAGGCAGAGAGGATAGTGTAGGGTTAGAGGATTAAGAAATAAAAGCTATTAAATATAAAGTAAGCTACAATGATATACTACATAGGTTATACAACCAACACTTTATAGTAACTATAAATAGAGTGTGGAGAAGGAAATGGCAACCCACTCCAGTATTCTTCCTGGGAAATCCCTTGGACAGAGAATCCTACAGGCTACAGTCCAAGAGGTCACAGAGTCGAATTCAACTTAGTGACTAAACATTAAATGGAGTATAACCTGTAAAAACTGAATAACTATTATTGTACACCTGTAACTTATATTGTACATCAACTATACATCAATCGTGTGTGTGTGTGTGTATTTAGAGAGAGAGAGAGAACCTAGTAAATAATCCTAGAAGAGGTAAGGTAATAAGGTTGACAGTGTAAGAAGATGCTTTAAGCTGCTGCCCTGTGGAGAATGGCCTGAAGAGAATCCAAGGTGTCACCCTGAGCTTCCTCACTCATCAGAGGGGAAATGCTCAGCCTTCCATTGCTGGAGCTATTTTGTATCTGATGAACTGTGAGATGTTAGATATTTTCTTCATTCTGCACGTATCAGGGAGCAGAGGAGCTGGTGCTCAGAAGGCATTTATTTGCTAAGTAAAAGCAGCTTTTTATAGCAGAACCACTTAAGATTGCACTTAACTATTGTTTTGAGACTCACTTCATCATTTACAATTTCATTAGGTCATAACATATTTCCAGGAAAACTATATTACATCTCCCCACCTTCCCTGCACAAAACATCACTTTTGGTATTTTTAAAATTTAAAATTCAAGGACATGTACCAGATCAGCATATTTCTCTGATTGTCTCCTCTCTAGGTCAAAAATATTTTTAGGCATGTTACAACATTATAAGATTAAATGACCTTCAGAATTTAATTTGAGTGCATAAGTAACACAGAGTGAGACTGGGAGTTTATTAGAACACCTGATCTTTTTTGTTTATTTTGTTCATCTTTCCTTTTTACTCATTTCACTTTGGTTTATATTTTTAGAGAAATAGAACTTGTAAAAAACAAACAGGATTTTCCTTTTATTGTACTCTGTGTATGTTGCTTAATTATTAAGTAATAATATAATAACAAGTACTTATCTAACTTTACTCAAGGACTTCTTACTTGCAACTTTATCCCTGAAAATGTTTTCTTTCTATAGTTTCCAAAGGAAACTTTGCAGTGAATCTGTTTCTTCTTGGTGTACCCCTGCAATGAAAAAATTTCCATTTATAAATTATCAGATAAATGAGTTGGATGATAAGTTGTTGTTCATCGCTCAGTTGTGTCTGATTCTGCCACCCCATGGACACAGCATGCCAGGTTTCTGGGTCCTTCACCAACTCCTGGAGCTTACTCAAACTCATGACCATTGAGCCAGTGATGCCATCCAACCATCTCATCCTCTGTCGTCCCCTTCTCCTCCTGCCTTCAGTCTTTCCCAGCATCAGGGTCTTTTCTAATGAGTCAGCTCTTCGCATCAGGTAGCCAAAGTATTGAACCTTCAGCATCAGTCCTTCCCATGAATATTCAGCACCGATTTCCTTTAGAATGGACTGGTTTGATCTCCTTGCTATCCAAGGGACTCTCGAGAGTCTTCTCAAACACCACAGTTTAAAAGCATCAATTCTTTGGCACTAAGCCTTCATGGTCCAACTCTCACATCCATACATGACTGCTGGAAAAACCATAGCTTTGACTATATGGACCTTTGTTGGCAGAAGTCTCTACTTTTAATATGCTGTCTAGGTTTGTCATAACTTCCCTCCCAAGGAGCAAGTGTATTTTAATTTCATGGCTGCAGTCACCATCTGCAGTTACTTGGGAGCCCAAAAAAATAAGGTCTGTCACTGTTTCTGTTATCTCCATCTATTTGGCGTGAAGTGATGGGACCGGATGCCATGATCTTTGTTTTCTGAATAAGAGCTTTAAGCCAACTTTGTCACTCTCCTCTGTCACTTTCATCAAGAGGCTCTTTGGTTCCTCTTCACTCTCTGCCATAAGGGTGGTGTCATCTGCATATCTGAGGTTATTGATATTTCTCTTGGCAGTCTTGTTTCCAGCTTGTGCTTCTTCCAGCCCAGCGTTTCTCATGATGTACTCTGCATATAAGTTAAATAAGCAGGGTGACAATATATGCCTTGAAGTACTCCTTTGCCAGTTTGGAACCAGTCGGTAGTTTCATGTCTGGTTCTAACTGTTGCTTCTTGACCTGCATACATATTTCTCAGAAGGTAAGTGAGGTGGTCTGGTATTCTCATCTGTTGAATAATTCTCCACAGTTTGTTGTGATCCACAGTTAAAGGCTTCAGCACAGACAATGAAGCAGAAGTAGATGTTTTCTGGAACTCTCTTGCTTTTTCGCTGATCCAACAGATGTTGGCAATTTGATCTCGGGTTCCTCTGCCTTTTCTAAATTCAGCTTGAACATCTGGAAGCTCTCAGTTCACATACTGTTGAAGCCTAGTTTGGAGAATTTTGAGCATTACTTTGCTAACGTGTGAAATAACTGCAATTGTGTGGTAGTTTGAATATTCTTTGGCATTGTTTTTCTTTGGGATTGGAATGAAAACTGACCTTTTCCAGTCCTGTGGCCACTGCTGAGTTTTCCAAATTTGCTGGCATATTGAGTGCAGCACTTTCACAGCATCATCTTTTAGGATTTGAAATAGCTGAACTGGGATTCCATCACCTCCACTAGCTTTGTTCATAGTGATGGTATCTAAGGCCCATTTGACTTCGGACTCCAGGATGTCTGGCTCTAGGTGAGTGATCACACCATCACAGTTATCTGGGTCATGTAGATCTTTTTTGTGTAGTTCTTCTGTGTATTCTTGCCACCTCTTAATATCTTATGTTTCTGTTAGATCCATACCATTCCTGTCTTTTATTGTGCCCATCTTTGCATGAAATGTTCCCTTGGCATCTCTAATTTTCTTGAAGAGATCTCTAGTCTTTCCCATTCTACTGTTTTCCTCTGTTTCTTTGCGTTGATCACTTACAAAGGCTTTCTTATCTCTCTTTGCTATTCTTTGGAACTCTCGATTCAGATGGGTGTAACTTTCCTTTTCTTTTTTGCCTTTCATTTGATGATATACCTCTGTGAAATAGAAAATAGCTTTTCTTGAATAGGATTTGAAGTCAAATAAGGTAACTCTGCTTCAATATATGCTTTTGAAATTTGGGAAAACAGCCTCCTGTGTGTTCTTCATCTACTTCACTCATTTATCTCTCTGTTAATTTGAATGTAAATAAATCATCAACCATTATTAAGCACTATAAGCAAGTCAACCAGTATACATGAAATTTTGACACTTGCAACGGACTCATTCCTGCCTGTAGCTGAGAACAGATGTTACTCATAACTGTGAATCTTATGTTGAGCTGAGCAAGTGGTAAGCAGAAATGGCAGAGGAGATTGTTGCAAATAAAAGGTAAAGGATGCTGAACAAGAACATGTAGGTACTTTTTATTTGGCCAGCTCTATTGACCCAGTATTTGAAAATCAGATGATATGAGACGGGAAGTAGTACTTATGTAGTCTCCTTAGGAAAATTAGTCAGTTGGCAAAAATGAACCTTTATTCTTGCTTGACCAACATCAGCAGGAACCGTGTAGTGTTGGCCCCTTCTAGAGGAGGCACATACCTTCTAGTTTACCATAGTCTCTGTCATTATGATTTCTCTTAGCATCTGACATGCTTTAATTATTTGTAGTATTTTACTGACCCCTGTAGCCTTGTAAGTATTGGATGATCAGAACGTAACATCACCTATATGGTGGGCACCTTCTGAATGACCTCTACCCCACAACAATCCCCTATTCCTAGTTGTCACACTCTCACATAATCCCTTCCCTTTGTATGTGGTCTGGACGTAGTGATGGTCTTCTTTAAAGAAACTGGAATCAGTGAGAGTGATGGGATCTGTCTTCTGAGATGAATTTATGAAATGCTGTGATTTGCCTCTTGCTGTCTGTCTTGCCTTCTTAGTTTGCGTGCTTGCATGAAGTAAGTTGTGATGTTGGAGAAACACTAGGCAGGAACTAATGGTGACCTCTGACCAAGAGCCAGTCAAGAACTCAGGCCCTCAGTCCAATAACCCACAAGGAAAAGAATCCTGCTAGCAAGCACATGAGTGAGCAGAAAAGCAGATCCTTACCACAGCCCTGGCTGACACCTTGAGTGCAGTCTTGTGAGAAACCCTAAAGCAAGGGATCCAGATTCAGTTCAGTTCAGTCACTCAATTGTGTCTGACTCTTTGCGACCCCATGAACCACAGCACTCCAGGCCTCCCTGTCCATCACCAACTCCCGGAGTCCACCCAAACCCATGTCCATTGAGTTAGTGATGTCATCCAACCATCTCATCCTCTGTCGTCCCCTTCTCCACCTGCCCTCAATCTTTCCCAGCATCAGGGTCTTTTCCAATGAGTCAGCTCTTCACATGAGGTGGCCAACGTATTGGAGTTTCAGCTTCGGCATCAGTCCTTCCAATGAACACCCAGGACTGATCTCCTTTAGGATGGACTGGTTGGATCTCCTTGCTCTCCAAGGGGCTCTCAAGAGTCTTCTCCAACACCACAGTTCAAAAGCATCAATTCTTCAGTGCTCAGCTTTCTTCATAGTGCAGCTCTCACATCCATACATCACCCCCTGGAAAAACCATAGCCTTGACTAGACGAACCTTTGTTGGCAAAGTAATGCCTCTGCTTTTTAATATGCTCTCTAGGTTGGTCATAACTTCCCTTCCAAGGAGCAAGCATCTTTTAATTTCATGGCTGCAGTCACCATCTGCAGTGATTTTGGAGCCTAGAAAAAAAGTCAGCCACTGTTTCCAATGTTTCCCCATCTATCTGCCATGAAGTAACGGGACCAGATGCCATGAACTTAGCTTGACGAATGTTGATTTTTAAGCCAACTTTTTGACTCTCCTCTTTCACTTTCATCAAGAGGCTTTTTAGTTCTTCTTCACTTTCTGCCATAAGGGTGGTGTCATCTGCATATCTGAGGTTATTGATATTTCTCCTGGCAATCTTGATTCCAGCTTGTGCTTCTTCCAGCCCAGCGTTTCTCACGATGTACACTGCATATAAGTTAAATGAACAGGGTGACAATATACAGCCTTGACATACTCCTTTTCCTATTTGGAACCAGTCTGTTGTTCCACGTCCAGTTCTAACTGTTGCTTCCTGACCTGCATACAGATTTCTCAAGAGGCAGCCCAGAGTGCTGACTCACAAAATTCTCTACTGTTTTAAGCTACTCAGTTCCAGAGTAATTTGTTATGTGGTGATAGATAAATAATATTCCATATTACTTCAGAGGAAGATGGTACGTTGACTAGCATGTGCAAAAACCTTGCCTTGATATGATATAAATTAAGGTAGTAAGTTTCTCTATTCCCATGACAGTAGTTTCCTTGTAATGGCTGATGTTGGAGATACTCAGTAACTAGGAAATGAATAAAAGGTGACCGGTGAGGACTTAAATGCTGTGAGAGACTTGCACTAAAGTGTTTCTTACAGTGCTACTTTTTCAGTATTGTTTGAGTTTGTTCTTCAGGTCTCTTTGGATATGCTTCCAAATATTCTGATGATCAAAACTGTGTGTCAGACATAAAAAGGCTGGAAAGTATTAACCACATTAAGTTTTCAGAATACGAGACTCCTATAAGAGACTACTTGAAATTATGCAGACATTTGGCATAGATTGAAGATGGAACCTTCTTCAATCTATAAAATAGGGTGAAATCTAAGAAAGAAGCAGAGTAAGGCTGAACACAGTCTACAAAGATCTGGATACGATTCTTTACTAATAAACTGGGTAACCCTTAGTGGGTTACTCAGTGTTACTTTGTTAATTGGAAAATAAGGTACTGTTCACTCTGGTATTTAGCAAGCTTTGTAAAAGCCCCAGTATTGTAGCAGTTATTATGCTCAGTTGGGAGAGAAAATGAATCAGATACAGAGTGCTGTGCATGATGTCTTCAGCTTCTGAGGTTGTGGTATTTGAATAAAGCCTACATACAATGCAGTAGTATTTTATTCAAAACTAATTCGACAGCAAAATGTATTTGAATATCGAGATGGGAGGAATTATTAGTGCTGGGTTGTTGCTTCAGCTTGTGTTTCTGCTAATACTTCATTCCTCTGCTCCTCTAGCAAGCTGACTTTTTTTAGATTAGCCTAAACTTCCTTTTAAAGTGCAATGATATTCATATATATAGATTTTAATGTGTGTTTTAATGTAATGTCTGGTAACCGTCAAACCATGTCTTTGTATAAACCTTGCATTTCTGTAAAACTTAGGAAAAGCCTATTGCTTTATGCATTATACACACTTCTTAGTAATTTCACCAACTGAATTTCTTGTTTAGTAATAATGTCATGCTTTATGAACATTGTTTATATTTTATGCATTTATGTGGTAGTGATAAACATGAGTTGGATTTAGTTGAAAATAAAAAGAAGTACTATTTGTATATAAGTTCATGCAGTTCATAGATAAAATGTTAAAAACATAAATCATCAAAATCATGCTTCTATTATCATTTCATTCTATAAACCCCCCTAAATAATTGTACCGCCATAATATCCTTGCACTATTTAACATATTTGACCTGAGGGGTATGTATATAGTTTTATCATCAGTCACTAGCATACCCTGGCCCTTGCTTCTGGTGAAAATGGTGGTCTAAAAGGGCTTTTCCTCTTCAAAAAAAAAAAAAAAAAAATTGTTTGGCTAATTATGCCAAGTTCACCTTTTAAAGTTTTCCCAGGACCACTCATTGTCCGTTAAGTATGTGGAGCAGATCAAAGGTTAACAAGTCTTAATTGGACTTCATTAAGTGATAATATAAAATCTCGAGCTCCTCATTATGCCCCAGGATTGGACAGCAGTGTCATAACATCACGGAATAATGAACTAGAAGGCATGCATTATCATGCCTTAGAACACTCCAGCAACTTATTATGTTTCAGATGTATTGTCTCAAGTGAGGTATAAAGTGAGGTGCTTATTAACAGCTCAGTCATGTCCCCATTTTGAGAACGAACTATATCTTCAGTATAATGAAGACTTTCTGATTGGAACTGTTAGGATTTGTAAGATCCTACTGGAGCCCGTTTATCTTTCATTACTGTTTATTTGCTGCCCTCAACCTTGAGAAACAAGGTTACTTGCTCATTCCAGAGCTTGTGCAATTGACTTGAAACATAGCTTTTTGGTCATGCATCACTTTTGAATTTAGCGACTGTCCATTTCTTCATCTCCTGTGTGTTGATTCCAAACCCACTTTCATAATATAGAGGATTAAGATAGTGTATTTTCTGCTAAGCACATTCTATTTAGATCAGAGTCAGTTCTATGGTTTCCCTTTGCTCTGAGAATGGGAATCTGTGCATAGAAAGCAGTCGTAACCGTAGTTAACTTGTCAGGGAAAATGGATGCAGAAATGTGCAGTGGAGTGCCATGTGCTTCAGAGATAACCACGATGAGGGATAATGAGCTAACCTTGGCCTTTAGTAATGCAAAGCTAATATACTCAGAAAGACACTGCCCTTCATCACAGTTTAGTGTAATTGTTCCTTATCCATAACCTGAACAATAAATGCAAACATCTTATCCAAACACTAACATTAAGCTGGTTTTCCCCAGAATGTCAGTATGACATTGTGCATTCATATGCCTCAGAGAGGAAAAGGACAGCAAAAAATACATTATGTGTTATGGTTACTCTGAACTTTTCTATGCATTTCTTTGAATAAAGAATCAAATGACTGAGTTGACAGTTACATTTATAACTCAGTTGACTGACAGAGGATGGCTTTGGTGGTGAAATAGATCACCTCCACAGGATACATTCCAGCCATCTCATCCTAAATCCTACATGAAAGCAATTATCAGATTCAATGGGCTTTGCAGGGCTGCAGGCTTAGAAAATTATTACAGTTCATATTTTGGAAACACCATGGCTAGAAGGTATACCAACATATTTTTTTTCACATTTAAGATGATAAGCTCTGTGTGTGTGTGTATATGTATAATAAAAACAGAATGAGAGTTTTATCTTTCACAAGTATTAACATTGAACTTTAGCTCAAGAAAATAATCCAAAATGCTACAGGGTATCTTTTCTTTTATCCCTAAATTAGGTCTACTGATGAACTCCAGTGTATACTGGGGACATAGAAGCTCCCATTTGCTAGCAAAGCAGGTATTGAATAAATATTAGGTTTGGGCAAATGAGCAAAGATTAACTACTCATTCTTGTAGTAGGAAGATTTCAAGATCTTCAAGATTTCAGGAAAAGAAAGATTTCAAGTCCAAAGTATGGGTGTTGACTGTGATATGTATAGATCTCTCACAGTGGCCTGTGGAGCACTATTTTACTTTTGAAATATTAATACATTGGTTCCTGAACATAATGTAGTGAAGTAGCTTCACAGGGACTGAAGCCTTGAAAAGGGTATTCTACACAGACACCAGGAAATCATTGTATATGCTTTACTTGAACAACTTTTGGTATAAATTCTGTTGCTCACTTGGGATGATGTTTTTCCCTTTCAGTTCAGATTGATAAATATTTAACTCTGCTATGTGAGTGTTACTCTCCTCAGAGAGTTGTCTCAAAGTCCCTGTTCCCATGAAAACCCTCAGGCTCTTAGGGAAGACAGACATCGGAACATGCAGTAAACATGCATTTGGACTAATCCCTGTTGGGACAGCAGGAAAGACAGCCCTGAAGATGACATTTCAAAGTCCCTTTAAGGATGAATAAGAGTCAGTCAAGGGAAGGAAAAGAGAGAGAGAGAAAAAGAAGGGACTTTCCCAAATAGAGAAAACTGTGTTTGTGGACCGGACCAGAGTTGATAAAACAGAGTAGATTTGAAAGATGGAAAGACGTAATAGTTGGAGAAGGGAGTGAGTGAAGTTTGGGGCTTGAGAGGGGTTGGGCAGAGGTGAAAATTACAGGATATTATAGACTTCAGTTCACTAGTGTTCGATACTTTCATATGATTTTCATGGTTTTGTCCACCAGAGTTCCACTTGTACATTTCCTTAATGGGTTGCTGTACAGCTATTTACTTCTTAAACACATTTATTCTCAAGGGAAGAAAGTGTGACATCACTGTGTATATATGACACCAGCTTCTTCTCACATAAACAGGTCACTTTTTAAAATGAAGCTGAAAGGAAACAGAGTTGTTAAATTGTAACTCAGCCTTGTTGCTGATGGGAGATGATGAGCATGGAGCCTGCTCTTTGTCAAAAATGGAGCAAGTGTTAGGAAGGAGGTAAAGTTACCCCAGCACCAACATGAGGCTTCCTCCCTGGAAAGGAAGTTAAAAACCAAGCAGCCTTCTTATTGTGAATTCATAAATACTTAATGCCTTCATCATATATCACCTCCCACCCTTAGAGGACTGTCTACTGTTAGCTTGAAGGTCTTCTGTAATACATTTCTCACTATTGGGGAATAATTATAAATCCTGTAGATTTTAAATTTTGTCCCAAAGACAATAAACTCTTCTAGGGAAGTACCCAGAACTGCCTGAAGCCAGAGAAGCAAGTTGAAATGGCTTTGAATTCTCATGCTCTCTTTTCAACATTCAAGTGTGATTTCCTGCTCTAAAGTGTAATACAGCCCCTTCTCATTACAATAATAATAGGTCATTGAGTAAAATTCATTTTACTAAGATGTGAGAGTACCCTTTTTCTTTCACTCTTGTTCCTCTCATCACTTACACAGAGATGGGCATATAGTGGTGTTCAATAAATAGGTGTTAGTAAGTGGACACATTCATTGTGGCTTTTAGTGGCCTCTAAACACATGCGTTTTAAGGTTTCTCATACTGAAAGAAAATATGTTTTTGAATTGTCAGTGCATTGATATTTCTTTATCTAAAAGATGCTTCTAAGCAGTCTCTGGCATCAATTACTAAGGAAACAGGGCTCTGCCATCTCCTTACTCAGGTTTACCAACACGACTCAGCTTCTGTGTTAACACTTTGGACTGTGGGTCAGATGTCCACTGCTGGCAAGAATCTTTGTTTATCCCCACTTGGAAATGGAAATCATCATTGATTCTACTGTAGTTATCTTTGCCGCCTCTTCACCTTCCTCCTGCATCTGGCTGTCTAACCTGCCTGGTCTCTTTCCTTTCTTCTTTTCTTACTCCATCTGCCTGTCTTTTCCCCTTCCTTTTCTCCAGTTCCCTCTCTGCATTTCTTCTTGTCTCTAATTCATTCATCAAGGACTAGTGTGTGCCAGACTCGTCACTAAGTGCTCAGGATGCACTGAATTCCTTTTGGCTGCCAAGAAAGCTCAAGCTTTTGGAAATGACACATTGATCTCCTCCTTTCCAAACTTACTAGTAGCCCTCACCCACAAAGTACCCTTGTAAAAATCCTCTGTCCTCCTTCCCTCTATGGGTGATAAGTAGATCTTAGAAAACATGTAAAACTTGTGAAGACAGTGAGCTAAGCCTGTTTCTTAACTGTGCATCCCATCTTTAAGTCTGCACTCTTTGTTTCAGGCCAAACTTTCA
Organism: Dama dama; assembly: GCF_033118175.1. Taxonomy (NCBI): domain Eukaryota; kingdom Metazoa; phylum Chordata; class Mammalia; order Artiodactyla; family Cervidae; genus Dama; species Dama dama. Next base: position 38,080,286 of record NC_083704.1, on the reverse strand, counting down.
TGGAAATTTGGAGTATGTTTGAAAAAATTAAGCCCTAAGTTCTATGCTAAGTCAATTTTGCCTATCATTATTTGGTACAGATAAAGAATAAAACATGGGCATTGCCATTTTTTTTCCTGCCCACATAATTTGACATTATTTTCTCTGTATAAGCAGCCTCTCAAGGTATATTTAAAATTTTAGTTTATGGAAGTATAACCACACAGGGTATAAATCATAAATATACTGTTCAATGAGCTATCCCAAGGAAAACACATAGATCTAGCAATAAAACATTATCAACGACTTAAAGCTTTTCTCGTGCCCTCCTTGATCACCCCCACCCAAAGGTATTATCATAACTTTTAACCCTACAAATCAGTTTTGTCTACTTTTGAACTTTATATGATGGCCTAATATATTGTGGCTCCATTGGTTCAGCAAAAGTTTTGTGAAATTGATTATCTTGAGTGATGTAATCATACCACCCAGTGATAAACTACATGACAGTTTCTAGATATCCTCTGTAATATTGAATTTCTGTCTGGAGCCATTACAAATAATGGTCCTGTGAACTTTATTCTGTGTATATTGGAAGCATGTATTTTTATTGGATACATACTTATGAGTGGAATTTGAGGTCATTATATACAATAAGCATTTGTTTCTTTAGTAGGAAATGGCCAGCAGTTTTCCAACATGCTCTGAAAGTTTATACTTATGCTAGAAGCAATATATGATAATTCTTTTCTCCTTAAAACCCATGTCAGCACTTGATTCTGTCTTGCTAATTTTTGCCATTAAAGGGAGTATTGAGGTGGTATTTTGGCTTTAATTTGCATTTTATTAATTATTAATGAAGTTGAGCATTTGTTGATTGACTAATTGGCCATTGGAATATTCTGTGAGACCACTGTTTAAATTTCTTGCCCATTTTCTACTGGATTGTCTAGTTTTACTGATTTTTAGAAATTCTTTTATATTCTGAGTGTAAGACCTTTGTTATCCATGTTGCATATTCTATTCTGTGTATTATCTTTTCATTGTCTTAAGGGTATTTGCTTGCTTGCTTTGAAAATAAATGGGATTCTTTTTTAACTTTAATACAGTCAAATTTCGCAGTATTTTTTTGCATCTTCTACAGGAAATCCTGAGTTAAGATAAGCTAAATTCCATGCTCCCTAACTTTTTTGGACATTGGTAAGAGCAAGTTTACAATGTTGGTTCTTCATATCCCTTACTACACTTACTACATTAATTTTTTAAATGGTTATTTGACTTTAAAAAAGAATATTGAGATAGACTATTTCCCTTTCTCCTATTCTTGCTGTTTTCTTTTTTTTTTCTGTTTTGAAGCAATCTTTCTAAATATTTTTCAATATAGCCTTTTGAAACTAGCAGCCCTTATATCAGTAATGTTCATAAAAGAACATCTGGCTCTTGCAAACTAGTCTTTGTGTTTCCATTAAGCAGTTTAGAAAGAAAGGATAGTAGGCTTTCTTAATTCTGAGTAGATTCCACATCCTTTTGCACTGAGGACAAAACCATAGATGGGTAGGGAAAGATGACTTTTTGACATTGACCAACATCTTGTGTGATGCTTCTTCTGGTTAATTTTTATTGTTCAAGGTAATTTTAGTCATTACACTTTTTGTGGCCTGCCATTTCTGTTTCATTAATGGATTGAACCAGGTGCATTCTATGAGATTGGGAAGTAGGGGTAGTGACCATGCTCAAGTCTTTATAGATCCTGGCTGTAGTTGTCAGGTTTAGACAATCAGACTCTCATGTTGGATTGCCACTAGTGATTATGTACATAGAGGCTGATTTATACCAAAATCCTTTGTAAAATGATCTAAAATCTTGGAATACAAAATACTAGAAAGTTTTTTTCAATTAATTATTTTATTTGGAGGATAAAATTTTAAGAAGATGCAGTCTACGTCCTATTCATCTTTATATCATCATTGGCTAGTCACATGGTAAGTACTCAGTAAATGTTAGCTCAGTGAAAGAAACAATGAATGATGTTTCTTGCATATCTGTCCCATCCTAGAGCTCTTTAACTTCAACATACCCACATGCCAGTTGTCTGATATATGGAATCTAGCCCCAGAGAGCAACATTTGTTTTAAATGTTGCTTCATAGTGATCTTTAATAATATTCAACTCTTCCCTTGTTCTTATTGTCTGTTTCATAAATTCCTGGCTGTGTATTCCCAATTTAAATATCAGCTCTTGGGTCGGCAAGCCAGTTCAGTTCATTTTTCAAACATAGCTGTTCACTCAGAGCTGTACCCAATACCCTGATTTTATGGCCTAAGTGAAATTTTCAAAGTTCTAGAACTAGCCTTTTAGAAGTTCCCAAAATGGGTCAGTGACTGGTACTCTATTAATAAAGAAGGAGAACAAATTAAGAATTATGCAAGGTATATCCTGCTGCTGCTAAGTCGCTCCAGTCATGTCTGACTCTGTGCGACCCCATAGATGGCAGCCCACCAGGCTCCCCTTTCCCTGGGATTCTCCAGGCAAGAACACTGGAGTGGGTTGCCATTTCCTTCTCCAATGCATGAAAGTGAAAGTGAAGCTGCTCAGTCGTGTCCAACTCTTCGCGACCCTGTGGACTGCAGCCTACCAGGCTCCTCCGTCCATGGGCTTTTCCAGGCAAGAGTCCCGGAGTAGAGTGCCATTGCCTTCTCTGAAAGTATATCCTACATTCAGATAAAAATAGCCTGAATCACTGGCTCCACCTAATTAAATGTGACCTTCAAATTATTTAATCTCTCTGAGCCTCAGTTTCTTCAACTTTATCTTCAGGATAATAATTATACCTCCCTCACAGAAATGCTTTGAATATGAAATAAGATAATGCAGGATACAGTCCCAGCAGAAAGAGAGTTGCCATTAATATTGATTTTGTCGCTTTTGTAATTCTTATTGGCACCATTGCCACTATTAGTCATCTGCATCAGGGAATTTCTCCTGGCAGGTGAGTGAACTTTGGAGACCCAGTTACAGAGAAGATGGCTTTGAAGAGGATGGATTAGAACAAAAGAAGCTAGTGAACTTCACATATACTTATATCAACCTACAGTGGCTAAATGAATTGTTTTTCTCTGCTTGAAGGAGATTTTGTCAGAAGAGCTACTATTAGTCATGTGGAATCAGCCCGCTCTCTGCTTTGAATAGTGTCAGAAAGAGATACTAATGAATCCTAACATTTTGTCATTCTTTTTTTTCCCCTCAGTGTTCATTCTCAGTCACCAAAAGCTTCTTTTGTGGCTGTATTATCCTGCAGTGAAAGAAATTATTAATTAGATCACAGCTTATCTGGCATTTTCTACATTATAGCCTGGCTGTCTTTCTGATACAAAAATGCTGGCTACACTTTTGGATAAGCTGTAGGTGATACCAGCATGTCTTTAGGAAAACATTTCCAAATATTTCCTGAAGGTGCTTCCACACATCTGTTTGATTTCTGAGTTTTGTTTTCTGAAGAGAAATTACTGAGGTAGGAAGAGTGCCCCCTTACAGAGTCTGTGTTTTTCACAGTATGTTCTTCAGACCACCTGTCTCAAGGTCACTTGAGACATGAGTAAAACATGAAAAAACTAGGCTGTGCTCCAGTCTTCCTATTTTTGTTCTTTGTCAATAGGAGCCTTTGCATTTTTAGTGGATACTTATGTGATTCTGCTGTACATTAAATTTGAGAATCACAGCCTTACCCTGATGGTAATAAATAAAGGTACGTGTGATGAGAGGATTTTGTGAGAATAGAATAGCTCACCACATGGGCTCTTAATATTTTTAAGTATATCTGTATGAACCAGAAGAGTGTGACTTCTTCATTTATTTCTGATTTAATATTTTTCTGGTGTTTCCTCCAAGTAATATGAACTTCTAGTGACACCAGAGTATCAATGACATAAAGTATCTATACCAAGACACAATTTTAACAAATACCTCCACTTCACACTGACATCCTACCAGTTTCAGTTACTAAGTATATTGTGGAATTGTTATTTTAGAGACCTTAAAAACTCACCTACATAGCTAGTTGAATTCAAAGATTTGAATTCAGTTAGTCCAAGATGGAGACTTCAAACATGCCCTAAAGCAAATCCCAGTGAGTGATCTTCAAACAACCCTTAGAAAAGGGAGTAGTAAATGCTGTTCTGTGATGCGTCTACAGTATGTCTATCTTGGTTTTGGTTTTTTTATTTTTAAATTTAGTGGCAAATATATTGTAATACATTTTATCTGTATGGTGTACTTTCTCTTCTAATATCCCTCCTATGGAATCCCAAATAGCAAGGCAAAGAGCTGAGTGTGTGCTCACAGCAGCATGTATCACCAGTTTAGAGTTTTAAAAGGGTTTCCCACAAGACACATAGGGATATCATCAAGGAAGCATTTATTAAACCTGCTCAAACAGTACAAAACCATCACTACAGTCAAAGTGAATCATTTTTACAGGTAAATTGAAGCTGAATCTTGTGGTACACCAAAGGTGCTATGTTGAAATTGTATCCAATTATTTTTGCCTTTTTGGTATCTCGATTGCTTCAGTTTTAGTGCAGTTACTTGTAGAACTGATGGAGTAGAATGTCTAAGGAAGTGCTTACAGATAGGTCAAGTTCAATACTAGTAAGCTGGACTTTACTCATCAGCTCTGCTTAATTCTGTTGTCATCACGGAATGTTTTATTACAGCAAAGACAGTAGAAATCAAGGAGGGGGGAGAGGACTCACTACACAGGGCCATTACTTGACTTAAGGTCCCAACATGACAGATAAACTTTGTCATATAGATTCGGATCCATAAGGTACATGGTAATGGGCACTTGGTTTTCACTCTGGGCAATTTAGGAGACCTGATTGATGTCATCATTATACAGCATATGATTTGATGGTGTTTGCTCATCTCCACAGTGTCACAATAGTTGCTAAAGGAATTTCTCACTTTCTTAGGTGAATTCTCATTGTCCCTATATTGCCTCCTTTTGTATTCTGCTTCTCTACTTTTGTATTGGTTCCTCTTTCCTTCCCCAAACCCTGCCTAAATGTATCCCTAGCTTTAATTCCTAAGTATCTGTCTTCAGAGCTCCAAGGTTTATGTTCACTCTGGCACAATACTTACTGAGTGACTACTATGTGCCAGACTCAGGAATTATAAGGGAATAAGCAGCATGGCTTCTGTTCCCATAGGGATTACTATAATTAAAATTAAACTAATAGCCTTCAGTTATGAGTAATTCTGAGGGTCTAGTATATAGCATGGTGACTATAGCTAATACTGTATTATATACTTGAAATTTTGTAAAAGTAGATCTTAAACTCTCATTAAAAAATGTAACAGTGAGGTGATAGATATATTAATTAATTTTATTGTGGAAATCATTTTATGGTGTATATATTTCAAATCATCCTATTGTGCATTCAAATATATCACAGTTTCATTTGTCAATTATACCTCAATAAAGCTGGAAAAAAGTAAACAGATGAGATTCAAATTAGAATGAGGGATTTATTAAGAAGGTAAAGGAGCCTCTGAAAGCTCATAACAAGGGGCTTTATTTAGGCTAAGCAAGTGAAAGATGTGGTTTTGGAGGGCGTGATGGATCACGTGAGACCTGAAACTTGACTATGAGCTAAGTCAGGCATGGAGGGACCTATGGTTAATAATCCAGCAGAAAGAACAGGGCATGGAAATGTGCACAATGAGGTCCATGGTGGCTGAAATGCAAATAGTGGGACATACAGTAGAGAGTGTCCTGGAATGTGTCTACACGGTGGGCAGCGAAAATCATTCAGGGCTTCTTAAACTTACTGCAGATTGTTCTCTGGGGGCAGAGAATGTCAGAATAACAGGAGATTTGGAAAAGTCTTACTTTTACACATCATGTTTTTAACTATGGCCCTTGGGGAATGGGGTCTGGTAGGAGAGAGATGGACTTCCCAGGTGGTGCTAGTGGTAAAGAAACCACCAGTCAATGCAGGAGACAAGAGACGTGGGTTCAATCCCTGGGTCAGAAGATCCTCTGGAGGAGGACATGGCGACCCGCACCAGTGTTCTTCCTGGAGAATCCCATGGACAGAGGAACCTGGTGGGATACAATCCATGGTGTCATAAAGAGTCAGACAAAACTGAAGTGACTTAGCATGCATGCACAGGACAGAGATACCTCATTTTTATTTTAGTTACTTGTCTATCATCAAATATTTATTAGCCTTTGCATCAAGAATTTCCTTTTAACTTGAAGAAATAATGAAACATTGTGCCCTAGCTTCAACATTTTTGCCAAAAGTGTCAAGAAAGAAAGCAAGAAGTTAAATAAATAGAGTTCACACAGAGAAAACTTGCCCCCCAAAACTTTCCTTTGAAACTTAAACAAGAAAATAAAAAGGCTATACTATATGTTCTTCCAGTGAGACTTCTTCCCTTGACAAGTTTTGATACTCACTGTTCCCCCGACTCCCGCCCCCCTCCACTGTCAAGGGCAAGGAGTTAGGCAGAGTTCTGAAGTCTGCTGCATTCTTGAGAGTATAGCTTTCATTGTTATTTCGAAGACATTTTCCCCCCAGGCAAAAACATCTCTGAAATGATTGTGAGTCAATAGGAAAACATGATGTTGTTGACAGAAATTTTGTTTTTCCCAAGTTTCTCAAGTTACTTAGGCTTTAAAACTAATTTGGGAAAGAAAACAAGAACAGATCTTCTCTGTATCTATCTTAGATGCTGGCTGTTTTAGTCAGGTTTCTGTTGCTCTAATGCTATGTAACAAGCAATCCTCTGAATCCTAGTTGCTGACAACTGTAAACATTTATTTACAGGCTCAAGGGTTTGCTGTTCTGAGACTGAGGGGAGGTTAATGTCTATCTGGGGTATGTTCTTCCTTTGGCAAAGGGCTGAATCTCAACAGAGTTAGTGGAATCTTGCAATGCATCTTAAGATTATGGCTTAAACCCATGCCCACTTCTGTCCACTGGTCAACATAAGTAAAATGGCCAAGCTCAGAGTCATTACAGATGCATACTCTGCTTCCAATAAAGGGACTCATTATTACCATGTCATACGACAAAGTCACTCAGTCATGTCTGAGTCTTTGTAATCCCACAGACTGTAACCTGCCAGTCTCCTCTGTCCATGGACTTCTCCAGGCAAGAGTGCTGGAGTGGATAGCCATGCCCTTCTCCAGGGCATTGTTCCAACCTAGGGACTGAACCCTGGTCTCCTGCATTACAAGCAGATTCTTTACCATCTGAGCTACCAGAGAAGGCCCCTTCCCTGGTGATTCAGATTGTGTGTGTGTGTGTGTGTGTGTGTGTGTGTGTATATGTAGGCTTCCCAGATGTTGCTAGTGGTGAAGAACCCACCTGCCAGTGCAGGACACATGAGACATGGGTTTGATCCCTGGGTCAGGAAGCTCCCCTGGAGGAGGGCACAGGGAAACCCACTCCAGTATTCTTGTCTGAAGAATCCCGTAGATAGAGGAGCCTAGCAGGCTAGTCCATAGGGCCACAAAGAATCAGACACAACTGAAGCGACTTAGCACACGTGTGTGTGTGTGTGTGTGTGTGTATACATATATATAAGAAAAAATGTTGCTCTAGGTACTGTAGGGTGCATGGCTCTACCAACAGCTTGGTTTCAGACTTCTAGCCTCTAGAGCTGTGAGAAAATAAATTTCTGTTGTTAAAAGCCACCCAGATGAAGGTATTTTGAAATGGTAGCTCTAGGACACATACTTCAAAGTATGAAAGCTTTGTTTTGTCTTCTTAAGATGGCAGTGGCACCAGTAGCTATCCCCTTGGGTTGGTGTAAAGTGTATATAGCATAGAGACTGGTGTATAGGGAAGTATTCATCACAGGTAAGGCTTTGCTATCATCCTTCTCCTCCTCCTCATCCTCAATCAGTGGTAGTTGTTTTCTCCTAGGTTTTTCTCTGATTGTTGTTTTTGTTCAGTAGCTCAATCATGTCCAACTCTTTGTGATCCCATGGACTGCAGCACACCAGGCTTCACTGTCCATCACCATCTCCTGGAGTTTCCTCAAACGCATGTCCATTGAGTCAGTGATGCCATCCAACCATCTCATCCTTTGTCGTCCCCTTCTATTGCCAACTTCAATCTTTTCCCAGCATCAGGGTGCTTTCCAGTGATTCAGCTCTTCCCATCAGGTGGCCAAAGTACTGGAGTTTCAGCTTCAACATCAGTCCTTCCAGTGAACACTTAGGACTGCTCTCCTTTAGGATGGACTGGTTGGATCTCCTTGCAGTCCACAGGACTCTCAAGAGTCTTCTCTAACACCACAGTTGAAAAGCATCAATTCTTTGGCACTCAGCCTTCTTTATAATCCAGCTCTCACATCCATACATGACTACTGGAAAAACCATAGCTCTGATAGTCATTCTTTAGGTACAGCCACTTAATTTCCTATAAATCTGTTAAAACTGGGTGTGTCCCTTCTGTGCTCATCTATGTCTGGGTCCTCAATGTGCTTCTCTTGATGGCAGAGGAGGGTGTGTGTGTGTTTGAAGGGGTTGGGAATATAGTCAGAAATAGACCATGACATTTAGAAATGTTCTTTCAAGCTTCAACTAAATTAGATTTTATGCCATAATATATGTGCATTTACTTAAATATAAATAAGTACACTCTGAATTACTATCTAGGTTGCTTAACTTTTAAATCCTCAAATGGAGAGTTCAGGTCCCAGGAAGCTAGAATATAAGGCTTCCTGTTCCCATCCACTCCCCCTACCCCCAGTGCACTGTTGTAAACTCCTGGGCTTATCAATATCCTAGTCTGATAATGAGAGCTTGAGGATTTCTATGTAGATGTTTATGACCAAGTCTTAGCTGGAATTTCTTATTATGGCCTTTCTGTTTCTAAGCATCAGCACCTCTAGGCCAATGGCTGTCAAGTCAGGAGTGCTTGGACTCCCCAGGGGACATACGACAACACCTGGAGGCATTTTTGTCATAGCTGAAAAAGCTACTGGTATCTAGTGTTTAGAGGTTGGGGATGGTATATAAGATTCTACAGTGCCTAAGATGACCCCACAAAGCAAAAATTATCTGGCCCAAGATGTCAACAGTGCAGAGGTTGAGAAACCCTACTCTAAACCATGCCAAAGATGATAAAGTTGTGTTGGGTCGTGTCAGCCATAGAGATTTCTACTTTTCACTAGGATCATTACCAGATAATATTTAATTATTTTCCCTCTGTTTCTCCATGAAAATTCTTGTCTTAAGTGTTACTGTATCCCTTTTAGCTCCTAGCACTGATCCTGGAACAGTAGGCTTCAGTACTTGTTGATAGATGGAATCTACTACTACGAAGATGACCTGTGCCCATGTCACTTGGCCACTCACAGATAGAAAAATATTTCTCTCTTTTTATGGTTCAAATAGCATCAGAAATGCATAGAATTTCAGAGGTAACAGGATTCTTAGAATGTGGGTCATACATCACGGAGCTGAGGTTTTAGGGGGAAAAGTAATCCTTGAACAAGGGTAGGGTGGAAGCTGCTCAGGAATCAGAGGCCTGGTTCTTCCCTTCCCATCTGTGTGTAGGCAGTTTCCCACTGGGCCCACACATTGCTCTGTTCTACATAACTTGCTATCTTCCCCTAAGCCTTCAAAGGAGTTGAGTGGTAATAATATTCTCACATCAATGGATAAGTTGTGTTTAATTGGTTGAGCTGTCCTCCTGTCCTCCAAGAACCAGTCTCAGTCTCCAGGCACAATTTCATCAGACCCCAAATCCTCAAGGTACTCTACACACTGCAGTTAAAGCTGTCATCACATTATATTAAAACACCTTTCCTGCTCCACAGTGAACCCCTAATGGGACTGTGTCTCTCTCATCTTTGTAAGTAAAGATTTTCCCCAGCACCTGGAACATGATGAGTGATCAGGGAATGTTTGAATGGATGAATGAATCTACTGGTCAATCCATAAATCAGTCCATCATTTTGGATGATATTTATGTGGGGTCTACATCTGTTCTGGCTCACCTGTTTGCCAGTGTACGCTCAGTGTTCTTTTGGCTGAGGAAATTGAGATCCAGTTCAGTTCAGTTCAGTTGCTCAGTCATGTCTGACTCTTTGTGACCCCATGAGCCACAGCACGCCAGGCCTCCCTGTCCATCACCAACTCCCAGAGCTCACCCAAACCCATGTCCATTGAGTCAGTGATGCCATCCAACCGTCTTATCCTCTGTCGTCCCCTTCTCCTCCTGCCTTCAATCTTTCCCAGCATCAGGGTCTTTTCAAATGAGTCAGCTCTTCGCATCAGGTGGCCAAAGTATTAGAGTTTCAGCTTCAACATCAGTCCTTCCAATGAACACCCAGGACTGATCTCCTTTAGGATGGACCAGTTGGATATCCTTGCAGTCCATGGGACTCTCCAAAGTCTTCTTCAACACCACAGTTCAAAAGCATCAATTCTTCAGTGCTCAGCTTTCTTTAAAGCCCAACTCTCACATCCATACATGACCACTGGAAAAACTATAGCCTTGGGAAAAATGAAGGGAGGATTATTGCTTTGGAAATTTTGAAAGAACCGACATGTAATTACATATGGGGAGCAAAAATGATATTGTGATATTTCTATTTCTCATTTCTCCTCCTTTCTGCTTTTCTGTGTGGTACACTGCATGTCCAACTCACTGTGGCCCTGTGGACTGTAGTCCACCAGGCTTCTCTGTCCATGGGATTCTTCAGGCAAGAATACTGGAGTGGGTTGTTATTTCCTATTCCGGGGGATCTTCCTAACCCAGGGATTGAACCTTCATCTCTTACATCTCCTGCATTGGCAGGCGGGTTCTTTACCAGTAGCAGCATTATTTTATTTATAATTAGAACCAAGGTCTTAGACAGTTGGCAGTAATCCATGTCCTTCACCATCTCATAAACTGAATCTCTCAACCTAGTGGGCAGTGTGTCCCTGGTGAGGACTAATGCCCCATAACCTTTTTAGAACAGTTCTAAGAACTTACAGGTCATTCACCAACAACTGAGCCAATCACGTTGGCCACAATGATGCGATCATTTCATCAGGGCCATCCACAGAACCATCCCTCTGACTGGAGGAGATAGAGACAGTTCCAGCCAACTGCATGGAATGGGTCAGGGAAAGAAAAGGTATTTCATCCCCAGGAGAAAAGGCAGGAAATCACTGCTGAACAAGAGCATAGGGAATACTCAGGATGTGCGATAGCCTATCACAGCTTCAGCACATGTCACTCCGTTGTCTTCTGCAAGGCCTAAAATCATGCTTTATATCCCAGCAGTAATTGGTGAATGTATATATAACCACCAACTGAAGAAAATGTGTCATAATTTACTATGTAAGGTGTTGCCAACACACTGGTTTATTTAGGATGATTTGCCAGCATAGTGTATGAAAGATTTTCTAGCCCATAAATAGAACATTTATGCTCTGCTAAAATATGTCTTCCCCAGCATGCTTGCTGTCTTGCTTTTCTTAACAATAAAATGGTGAAACTGAATGTGTAAGAGAATTGGAAGTGTACAGTTTGGAGTATATGCTTTTATCAGATCAGGGGTATCTTTTGGAATTACTTGATTTTTACCTGGTAGGTCTAGGTCTGATAACAGTTTAATCAGAACAAGCTCCTCTGTGGCTCAGGAAATGGAATATTTGTGTGTTGTAACAGGCACCAATCGAAATTTAGGACCACAGTATCTCCATATCAGTGGCAACATCTAATTATTAAGAAGGAAAAGTCAATTTTGTTGCTTTTGGCAGGGTAGTTGTATTAAATCTAACTTTGTTGACAGGGAATACTCAAGATTATCCTACAGAAATGTGCAATCAGACAAGGCATGAATAGATCTTTGTCAAAACAGCAAGCAGGGACTCATTGTTTAAAAACATAACAAATATTTTGGCCTTAGGCTCTGGTGGTTAACTGGGTTGCAAATTCACTGGTGAAAGAAAAGCATTTCAAAGCTGAGATCTGTAAGTCTTAGTGTTATTTTGCATTCTGGATTTAATTGTTTCTGAATACAGATAGATGGATTGGGTAGTTCTGAGATGCATATTGTATATAACTAAATATAACTCTGGTCCTGCTGGAATATTAGCTCAGTAGATGTGGAGATTGTCTGTTTTGTTCAGCATTGCATCCTCAAGACAGCATGTAAAAGTCATTCAGTACTCAGTAAATGAGTGAATGAATTGTAGTTAATCTTTTAAAATGAAAATCATGATGTGTTATTTAATATGTAGATTTAAATATTGGACATATATATATATTTCTTAGAACCATAGAATCATTCATAGCATATATTCATTTAGTGTATCAACATATATTTGATGGGCAACTATTTCACTGGAGTATTGAACTCAGTTGTAGAGAGTAAATAACATCATTTCTGAAGGTACTAATTAGAACTCAATCAGGAGCAAGTGACCAAGCCACCCTTCAAATTATCTTAAGTGAGGAAGGAGGAGCTTGTGTTTTAGGAAGTCTAGAGGAAGAGAAATGACCTCAGGTATAGCTGGATCCAGAGGTCCTAATGATGTAAACTGGATTCTGACTTTCTCATTCCATTTTTTCCTCTGGTTTGGGTTTAGTTATTGGACAGAATCTCTTGACCTAGTAGCAAAGATGGTGATGGGAAGGTCCATACATTGGCTTTAGAGTTAGTGATTCCAGAAAAATTAGTCTAGTCCTTCATCCCATAGACCTATAGATTGACCCTCTTTTGTGACATTGCTCACCTCTGAACCAATAACTGTGGCCAGAGGAAGGGAGGGAGGAATACTTTGATAGATCAGCCTGAATCATGTATCATCACTGGGACAAGGAAGGTATAACTGGGACTAGCAGCCCATGGGACTCACTGAAATGAGAGAGTAGCACTGAGATATATACATTACAATATGTCAAATAGATAGCTAGTGGGAAGTTGCTATATAACACAAGGAGTTTGACCTAGTGTGCTGTGACAACTTGGAGGGGAGAATGGGGTGGGGGGGGGGAGTTTCAAGAGGGAGGAGACATACGAATACTTATGCCTGATTCACAGTGTTGTACAACAGAAACCAACACAACATTGTAAATCAATTATCCTCCAATTAAAAAAAAAAATTTTTTTTAAAGAAGCAGATCCCCAAAGTAAGGACACAGTAAAAGCAACAACCACAGATGTCCAGATGCCCACCATATTCCCTCTAACAAGCTTCCTGTGTAGAGTTTGAATTGATTTTGATGGTGAACTTTTGCACCTACCTCCCTTATGAGCAAACTCAAGTTGTCAAGGCTGAAGTGGTTTGCTCAAGGTCATCCGGTAAGTTAATGACTAATCTATGAGATAACTAAGAGCTAGACTTTCCTAGTCTCAAGCCTATTCCCATTGCACTATTTGGCCTCCCAGGTGCCCTATAAACCTGCTTACCTTTTTTCCTTTCACTTGAAGCATAACTACTCCCATTTAGTATATCATATCTTATTACAGAATTATAAAGTAGACTGGCCAAATTGCAGTTCCACATACAGTATAAAACTGACCTTGTATATAATGAGTTGAAATTCCATAACCTGGATAAGCCCAAGAAAATGAACCATGACTTAATAGCACTGCAGTGCAAGGATTATGTGTGGGAGGATTTCTTTTAACTTATTCTATAAGGTATGGGTGGTTTTTAGACCTCACACTCTTCCTGAGATGATTTAAATCAGTTCAATAACAAGGGTTTGTGCTTTATGAGCTGAAAGTCTTAGTCGATAAACCCAATGGAAATCATTGCAAGGAACGAGGCTCCGGCTGTGTTCATTTCACAGCCCCTCTTAACAGTCTGTGTTGTCCAGCCAGTATCCATGGTAATATCCTAGACTTTGTCCTCAAAGCAAATGACTATGAGGGAGCTTGGGGAATGGAAAAGAAAATAAGGCCGGGAGTCCATCAGGACATTGTGACTCTGGGCAAGGCACATCACCTCTGAATGTCACTTTCTTCATCTGTAAACTGTGGATATGTATCACAGCATGGCAAATGGAAGGGGAAAAGTGGGAACAGTGACAGATTTTATTTTCTTGGGCTCCAAAATCACTGTGAACAGTGGCTATAGCCATGAAAAGAAAAAATGCTTACTCCTTGGAAAGCTATGAAAAACCTACACAGCACATTAAAAAGCAGAGGCATCACTTTTGTCCATATAGTCGAAGTTGTGGTTTTTCCAGTAGTCATGTATGGATTTGAGAGTTGGACCTTAAAGAAGGCTGAGCGCAGAAGAATTGACGGTTTCAAACTGTGGTGCTGAAGAAGACTTTTGAAACTCCCTTTGGACAGCAAGGGAATCATACAAGTCAATCCTAAAGGAAATCAACCCTGAATATTCACTGAAAGAACTGATTGTGAAGCTGAAGCTCCAATACTTTGGCCACCTGATGTGAAGAGCGGATTCATTGGAAAAGACACTGATGCTGAGAAAGAGTGAGTAGAGGAGGAAAAGGGGGCAATAGAGGACAAGATGGTGAGATAGCATCAGTGACTCAGTGGGCACGGACCTGAGCAAATTCTGGTAGATAATGAAGGACAGGGAAGCCTGGTGTGCTGCAGTCCACGGGGTCGCAAGGAGTGGGACACAACTTAGCACTTGAACAACAGCGACAAGTTACTATCATCAGGCAAAGGTGAATTTAAAGATGGGAAATAATCCCTAGGTTATCTTTTCTTCAGACCACTGAATATGTTTATAATTGCTGTGACTTTCCACAGAAATAGATTAAAAGTAACATAAATGATTATAAGCAGTATACCAGAAAACCAAAATGATTGTTCATATAAGGATGGATGAAGGAAAAAGAGGAATTTGTCATAAAATTGGTCCTCCTCACACTAATAAAATATATTAGGTAGCAAAATACTAACATGGAAAAAGTAAAAAATAGATAATGTACACATTTTGTCTTCAGTTGAATTGCAGTTTCAGGAAATATGTAAAAGCATTCTGAAGTTACAACACACTGAAATCCTTTGCAGTCACCCTGACATAGAAACAGTCACCTGACATGATTAAGAACATGGCCCAAAATTTTTTATTATTCCACATGTCACAGGGAAGCTGGAATGATTTTAACTATTGTCATTCTTTGTTCTATGTATTATTTTTAAACCACAGATTTACACAGAAATGACCAACAGTCTTTGAGTGGTAAAGAAATTTAGGGTAGATTTTAAAATAGGTCTATTGGTATGACATAAGATACACTATGTGTTTATTAAGTAAGGAGGATAATCGCTGATTTGAATTTACTTCTCTGTCAATGCAGACAAGATTGTCTAGTGTGTCTGATTTTTCTTAAACTGCTATAAAATAGTATCAATTATGCACTGTTATTACTCATTTTACAGAAAAAATAACAATTTCTAAATGCTATTATTCAGGACTCTTCCAGTTGCAGATAGAAAAATTGACTTAAACTAGCTTAAGCAGAAAATTGATTTATTGGCTCACATACATGAAAATAAATGATACCATGGTTTCAGGCATAGCTGGATCCGGTTGCTCAATGTCAGTATGAATTACGCTCCTTTCTGACGTCTGCCATCCTCTTGGTTGGTCTCGTTATCAAGTGAGGTCTTCCTGTGTGAACACGAGAGGTATCATCAGCTCCTGATTGACGTTCTTATCATCCTAATTACCTTAAACCCAAGAGAACTTGTTTTTCAATTCTTTCTAGTCTAAGTGCTGGTGTTGCATCTCATCGAGCCGAGTTGGGCCACATGCCTGAACCTGAACCAATTACTGTAGTTTATAGAGTGAATTGTGCTGGTTGTCCAGACTCAAGTCACATGACGTCCACAGACCCTGGGGTCAGTCATACACAAATCATATTGACAAAGAGTGGAGATGACTTTCCCCCTCAAAGAGATGGATATGCTTTTTCTAAGAAAGTAGGCTGCTTTAACATCAATAAAATTCAGATGTTGTATGTGTGTAGCATGTGGCAAACTAAAAGGTTAATACCAAGCAGCCTGGTGAGGATTACACTGAATGTTACCAAACTGTGTGATTGATGGATTTTTAGAAACAGCCATTAGTCCACCACAAATTGCCGAAAATTAAGAGACTCCCCTCTATTGAATAATATGGAGTGAATTCTTGGTAATCAGGATATCTAAATTTACTTTTGTCTGAAAATTCCCTATTCTTGAGCAAGACTTCAAAATCTAATACATTATGCTTTCCCTGTGTTTTCCAAATTAAATGATATTAAAATGTCACAGCTAATTAAAACTGGTACTGTTTCTATAGACCATCAGAAAAATTCATAAAAGTGAAAAATACCACATGTTAAAGGTTTACCTGTGCAGTGGAATATCATGATTACTGGGATTAACCTTTTCCCCTATTCCCTTGATGAAGTGACAAGCTTCACAGAACAGACAATGATTATCACCATGTCAGGTCAGTTTTCAGGGCCACACCTCAGACTTACTGAGTCAGAAACTTTGGGAGTGGGTCTCATAGTCTGTTTAATTAAGCCCTCCAACTGATTGTAAAGTTTAAGAACCACCAACTGCTCAATGTCAAGTGTTGTTGTCAGCAATTTTATATCAGTAAAGATTCCATAAAAATTTTATTCTGATAGTATTATCAGCAGTAGCAGTTGTAAGAATTAGTTACTAATTTCTTACTATAAGTCAGACATTGTGCATATCTCATTTATGATCATACCTGCAGATATTAAGTGCTCTTATTATTCCCATTTTACAGAAGAGGAAATTGAGGGGGGAAATGAAGTGCTTATAAGGTCACACAGCTACTAAATAACATTAACCTTTATCATCCATCCTATTATGATTTTGTTGCTTAGAAAGCTAGTCTCCTCAGGCAGCAATAGAGCAAGGGAGTAACAATAGACCCAGACTTTTAAAGATACAAAGCAGAATAGTGAAAAACCTTTCTAGTCACGTGAATGTAAACCTTGTCCATTTTTGTTTTTAGTTGAATGGGAAAATAGAAGGTAGAGTTATTTTTAAACAGTGCATTTTCCATGATAAAATGCAATATGCCTACCATAAATGTGTGGAATATGCAGGGATTGGGAGCTATCCTTTCCATTTGTGTGTGACCTGTGAACCAGGACCAACAGTGCCATTTTATTTCGGCAGCAAGCAGCAACAGCAGTGCCCACCACACATGTATTAAAGGTCACTATGTTGATTGGATCAAAGGGCTAACCAAGTTCCCATTCCTGTTGGCAAGGTGGTTACACAAGCAGAATTGGTGCAGTGGACCTTGGTGTGACTTTTCCCTTGGTTCTGAGTCCTCTTTAGGTGCCTAGTTTCAGAAAACCCTTTCTGTGTAGATTAGGGTCTTGCTAAATTTGAAGAAAGACCCAAATCCTCTCTTAATTGCTGCACCTTTTGTCATCAATCAGGAGAATCTATTCAGACAACTTGGATTCTTTCATTCAGGGAATGGCAAACTCTTGAGGTGATCTGAACCCCCCAAATACTTCATCCTTTTTATGAGAAGAAAGCAGTGTTACTTGTCCCTGAAGAATATCTTCACCTCCATCTTTTCAGTGTCCCAAGAAGCTCATCTTCCCCAATCTCACCCCCTGGTGTACATGCCCTAAAAGTGGAATCCCTTCCTCTTGAGTGTAGTGGGTTTTAATAATCAGGTAAACCCTTTAGAAGAGGCTCTAATGGTCACTTAGGCCACCTGACAAAAAGAGCCAACCCACTGGAAAAGACCCTCATGCTGCGAAAGATTGAAGGCAAATGGAGAGGAGGGCGGCAGAGTATGAGATGTTCAGATTAGCATCACCAACTAAACGGACATGACTTTGAGCAAACTCTGGGAGATAGTGAAGGACAAAGAAGCCTGGTGTCCTGTGGTCCATGGGGTCACAAAGAGTTGGATGGCTTAGCAACTAAACAACTACCACTAATGGTCAGAGACAGAAAAATCTGAGAAATTCAAAGATGCAGAGACATGCATCCTACTACTTTACTTTTTATTAAAAAAAAAAAAAAAAGTTCCATTTAATGAATAGGGCCACATGAAAAAGACCTGAGCATGACCTCTGGGTGCTGAGGTCCCCAACCAACAGCTCACCAAAGGAAAAAAATAAATCGGGAACCTCAGTTTTACAGCTGCAAGAAGGTGAATTCTGTCAGTAAGCTGAGGGAGCTTAGAAGTACATCTTTGTCTGGTCAAGCTTCCAGATGACATGGCCAGCCAATACCTTGATATCACCTCTGTGAGACCTGGAGCAGAGTATCCAGCAGAAGCCTGCCAGATTGCTGACACACAGAACTGGGAGGTGATAAATGTGTGCTGTTTTAAACTGCTAAATTTGAGGTAATTTGTTATGCAGCAATAGAAAACTAATACAGCCTGTACCATGCTTAATCCTCTGTCTGGAATGCTATATTATGCAGCAGTAATTTCTAAGATTTTTAGACCAAAAGGAGATAATGCGGTTTTGTAACAAATGGAATGCAACACAGAAATGTTGTGATTCTCACGGACACTTAAGTTAAGAGGGTAGCATATTATATTATCCATTGTCCCTTCTTGCTTCTTAACCAGTTTAGTCTCCATTTCCCAATGCAGTATTATGTTATGTGTCTGTTCTCAGCAGTTTGCAATTTTCTGGCTTCCGATGTGTTTACACAGTGATTAAAAATTGCAGTAGCATGTTTTGATTTTTTGAACTGTTGAAACACTAGCATTCTGTTAACAAATGCTGCAGTATCCCTAAGACTTTTTCCCTTGATATTGTTCATGTCTGCTGTGTTAGAGAACTTATATTTTTTGTTTTATAATACAGATACATCCATGATAAAAGGTATAAAAGCCAACACAATTTATATATAATTTAGTATCTCAGATTGAAATTCAAAAATACGTTGTGCAAATCAAAATATGTGAAACTTATACAGATTGAAATTGCAGGCTTAACTTTTAAGCTCATTAATATCAGTTTTTAATTTTTTTCTGAAACATGGTTAAACATAAGAAAGCACCATACTCTATGACAAATCTTTTCTTTTTTCCTTTTTGCTCCCCTGTGTTTGTAATGAGCTTGTGTTTGAGAAAAAAAGAAAGGGAGGAAATAATTGAAACTATTCTTTCTATTACAACCAAACCTGATTTCTGAAGGTTTTTTTCTATTATTTAGCATCTTCCATTTGTTTTACCTTAGAAGTGTGATTCAGTTATCAGAACCTGAGGAAACTGAAACTGACTTAGACTATTTCACCACAAACATCTCAACTCAAATCAGGAAAACTGAACTTTGTCACAAGACCTATTCCTTCAGGTCTTTTCTCTAAAATGAAAGTCTGCCTAAGTAAATGTCAATTCACAAGACCATCCTTAGAGTCTAGATATTATCACCACGATCATCATTGTTAATTCACATTAATTATGCACTTCTGTGATCAGAGATTTGCTAGGTGCTCATCTATTAATGAAATTTGAAGGTTACTGTCTTGGGATTTTTCTCCCTGGGTTATCATGCCCTATGAAATTACCTGACTAACAGAGACTGAACCATGTGAAAGTTCCAATTTGCCACCTCTATCCACAATTGACTTGGCATAATGCAAGCAACTATGGAAGCCAATTTTTATGTCCACCACACACTGTCTCTTTTGCAGGTCTGACTATAAAGGCTTAGAAGTTCTCTTTCCTACACTTGTACCCATTCTTTGCCAGTCTCATCTGGGTAGCCACCCTGCTGTCACTGCTATTTAATGCAGCAACTGCTTCTTGCTACTATTTTTTTTATAATATTTACTACATTTCAGATTCTGCTTTAATAGTGTATTGGTCAGCCAGTGCTGCATAAATCACCCTGAGACTCACAGATAAAGCAACAACAAACATTTATTGTCTTATGAAGTTACTCTGGGTCACAAATTCAGGACTGGCTTAGCTGGGTGGTTCCAGCTCAGGGTGTATCTGATGAGGTGGCAGTCAAGATACAGCCTAGGGACTGCAGTTTCTGAAGAGTTGATTGGGGCTGGAGAATCCAACTCTAAGTTAGCTTATTCACCTGGCTGACAAGTAGATGCTGGTTACTAGAAAAAGCCCTTACTTCCTTACCACTCAGACCCCTCCATGGAGCAGCTAGGATCTCTTCTCATTGTGGCAGTTAGCTTCCATCAAAGCATGTCATCCAAGGAGAGCAAAGTGGTCATAGATGTGTATTTTGTAAGACTTGGAAATCATACACACCCTTTCTATAATATCTTATTGGTTATGTAGGTTAGCGCTACTCCATGCAGAAAAGAATTATACAAGGCCAAGAATACCAGGTGGCAAGAATTACGGGGGCCACCTTGAAAAGTGACTACCAGATGTGGGTAGAGTGTAGATTCTGAACATACCAGTTTTAGTGCTTTCCCTTTCATGATCTTAATATTCAAATCTAGTATTTGAAAATAATTACTGAACTATAACCGTCTGTCTCCATTCTAGGCACCAGAGATGCTGTCATGATTGACGTAGGCAAGACACGAGCCCTCACAGAGCTTATAATTGAGGGACAAGAGACTTTGAATGAATAAATAGGGGTAATGCTGAGCATCATAAGGAAAACAAATTAGTGCTGAAATAGAAAATAACTGAGAAGTGGAGGTTACCTAAGATAGGGTACCACCAATAATATTTAATCCTAGACCACAAGCATGATTGTGGAAACTGATAGGAAAATGGGCAGCCCTGGGGAGTAGGGTCAAGTCAGAGGGAAAGAGCACAGGCATGTGCCTTTAGGGGAAAAAGCTTGGCCTGTTGAAGAGCTGGAAAAAAAAAAAACAAAAACCAGCATGGCTGAGACACACTGAGGAGAGGGGAGAGGACCGATTGGAGGGGAGAGGACTGAATAGAGGGGAGAGGGATGAGCGGTGAGAATGAGGAGAAGACCAGATGTGGAGGACCCACTTCCAAGCTGGCTGCTGGCAGGAGTCTTCAGTTCCTGGCCACATGGGCCACTCCCAGGGTGCTGCAGGTTACTTCTAAATGCAATAGGAGTCCTTGAGTTATAGCAGAGAGTCAGAAGGATGTTCTTCATATTTTGGGTTCATCAGCCTTGCCACTAAGTAGAAGACAGATGGTCAGTTTCAGCTGCTTTTTTCTTCCTCTTTTTGTCCTCTTATAGGGCCAAGTGTCTTTAGCTTTAGACCTTGGAATGTGCAGTCACTCTTTTCCCCCCTACTACTAGAATATTCTTAAAACCATAAGCACTTTTTGAAAAGTCAATCACTGATTGAGCCTAGCCAAAGTGAGAAGTTGAGACAATGTTGGAGCAAGGAGATAGTTGCCATGGAGATATTCATCCTTATCTAGTAAGCATCTTTGCTTGGTTCTGTGTGTGTACACTCAGCCCTGCGGTTGCTGAGACACTGAGCAGCTAAATGAGATTACAACACACCCTCCAAACCACAGGGGGAGCTGTCATCTTTCCACAATCTCAAGATATTGAACCCTCCCTCAATAACATTCCTCAGGGTGCAGCATCCTCGAGTTGCAAATGGTGGTTTTTATAAAAGTATTTTAGGCAGAGGAAAAGTATGACACAAACCTAGTTATGTTACCAGTTACTCTACACTTCAGCAGAAATTGGTACTCGATTCTTTTGGGTGATACAATTAATCAGTTTTAGTATTCCTTTGCCAGTAGAAAAGAAACCAACTCCAGCTAATACATGTAGAAAATGAATTTATTGGCTGATGGCCGGGAGACTTGGGAAACTGAAGAGAATGTTGGATATAGAACTCTGTGGGAGGGGATAAAACATAAACCTAAAGTCACCATCTGTCCATGAATTAAGATGTAGCATCTAGTTTAGTGTCTTCAGATTGTCAATTCTGGAATGAATGGGTTCTCCCATTCATTTTTGTTGTTTATTTTCCTTTTCTGTGTAATTCTTATTCATATTAAAAATCTTAAGGGAGAGTTTATTTAACTTAGCAGTATGTAGTTTAAGTTCAGTTCAGTCGCTCAGTCGTGTCCGACTCTTTGTAACCCCATGAACCGCCGCATACCAGGCCTCCCTGTCCATCACCAACTCCCGGAGTCCACCCAAACCTATGTCCATTGAGTCGGTGATGCAATCCAACCATTTTATCCTCTGTCATCCCCTTCTCCTCCTGCCCTCAATCTTTCCCAGCATCAGGGTCTTTTCAAATAAGTCAGCTCTTCACATCAGGTGGCCAAAGTATTGGAGTTTCAGCTTCGACATCAGTCCTTCCAATGAGTATTCAGGACTGATTTCCTTTAGGATGGACCAGTTGGATCTCCTTGCAGTCCACGGGATTCTCAAGAGTCTTCTCCAATACCACAGTTCAAAAGCATCAATTCTTCTGTGCTCAACTTTCTTTATAGTCCAACTCTCACATCCATTCATGACTACTGGAAAAACCATAGCCTTGAATAGACAGACTTTTGTTGACAAAGTAATGTCTCTGCTTTTTAATATGCTGTCTAGGTTGGTCATAACTTTCCTTCCAAGGAGTAAGTGTCTTTTAATTTCATGGCTGCAATCACCATCTACAGTGATTTTCGAGTACAGAAAAATAAAGTCAGTCACTGTTTGGAGAAGTAATATTTCAGAAGAAAATCAGGGTGCTGTTACCAGAAGTGATACTTTCCCTTCTACTCTCAAATTCCTAAAGTTCAGCGAATAGTATTTTGCATGTATGAAAGATATTAAATCTTAGGGAAAATGTCATTAAGGCAGTGGATTCTACCAATACAGTCAAGAAGACATTCAACTTTCATACTCAAGTTAATTTGATCAGTAAACTACAGAAAGTCACATGCCATGTCTTTCTATGTAATAAACCTCCGGTTTAGGAATTAGACCAATAGTAAATGCTTGAAACCAGAGGGTGTGGCCTGCTTAAATCTTCTTACCATTTGAGTTCCCTGAAAGTTCTATTTTAATCCAGAAGAGCCTTTAGCACATTCTTCCAATGTTGAATCAAATCAACTTTGATTTTAAACATACTTGACTTTTGCCTATTTTAGCCTCAGATGGGTATTGTTGTTGTTTAGTCATTAAGTCATGTGTGACTCTTTGTGACTCCATGAACTTTAGCACTTTCCCTGTCCTTCACCATCTCCCGGAGTTTGCTCAAGGTCATGTCTATTGAGTCATTGATGCCTGAAGGATGTTATTATATGTAAAACACAATTATCTAAAAATGACTTAACTTCAGAGTCAGTATTATTGTTCATGTTATCATCTATATGTGTGTGTGTGTGTGTATGTATCTATTGTGCTATACCATTGAGTTGTATTGAAGATAATTCTCAATTGATTCCGACTATCCCAGTCAAATACATTAGGATTGATTTCTTGGATTAGTTTAGAAATAGATTAGTTTCCATTAGAAAGAATGGATCATCTAGGCTATTGGTCTTGTCTTTGACATACTTTGACAACTCAGCATTCCACATCAACATCATACTGGGTGCCTTTGTCTGCCTTCTCATTCCTTCCAATTACTTAAAGAATATGGTCATTTCCTTAACCTACTTGGCATTGTTGGGATGATAATAACCTATAAATTCAATCAGGAATTAAGCTCTGTCTATAGAAGCTGTGGTGCTTTTTGGCATAGGTAACACAACTTGGGTAGTCTTCCAAAATTTTCCAATTAAATTCCTTAGATGCTGTGAGATCTTTCCCCTTGTAAAAAAAACTTGGCATCATAAAGTTCTAGTCTTCTAATGATCTAGTCTTCCACGTGATCTCCACAGGGTAGAAGAACAGTGCTTCACAGGACAGGCTCAGAGTTCAGAGAGACCAGAATTCAAATCCTTAAACCATTTTTCTGATCATGTGACTCTGGGCAGGTTACTTTATTTCTTCGGGCCTCTGTTTCCTTGCTTTCAAATAAGTATAATAATAATACTAAGTGAGGTTAAATAATATACATGTCAAGTTCCTGTGTTTTGCACACAGTAAAAGATCAGAAAGTGTTTTAAGTTAGCAGCCACTGCTTCACTTTGCCCTTACAAGATGCTTTGTAAGATGTTCCCAGTCTCCTCTTATACAAACAGTCTTTGGTTATTTATTGTACTCATAAGAGAATCCATTGCCCCAGCCTTTTAAACAATGAATACCAGATGTTTTCTTCTGATGGTGACAAGGAAACAGACCCCAGGGAGCAAGTGGGGACTTTGCTACAATCTTAACTCAAGTGTCATAATAAGGAAGAAAGTTAAAGTTTTGCTTAGAGGCTGTATATACTGTTACTGATCTGTGAAATAAAGGGCACTCAGATTTCTGCATTATTTAATCATATCACTATAAAGCTCCATAAAACTACTTTAAATTCAGTGATGCATCATTCATCCAGTGTGCCAAAGAGGTTCATTTTGAATTAGCATTGTTTTAACTGAAATCAAACCTATAAGGTAATGCTTAAGAGGAATAATAATAAAAACAAAACAACAAAAATAATAAATAGATTGTACTCAGTGGGCCCAGAGTACTTTCCATGTAGCATCTCACTTACTATCACAGTAAGCAACATGGTTCTCAAAAGACATAAAAACATGCTAAGAACATAGAAACTGAGGCTCAGACAGTCTGAGTTGAAATTCAGGCTATGTAGCATTAGCAGGTTTTTCTTCATGTTATAGGAACGGGGGCCACTCCAGAGCCCCAAGAGTGAGCTCTTGTCTAACACTCAGAATAGAATTGTCTGAGGAGACATGCTGACAAAGCAAGAGACTTTACTGGAAGAGGGCACCCAGGGGGAGAGCAGCAGGCTCAGGGAATCCAGGAGAACTGCCCTGCCGCGTGGCTCGCACTCTTAGGTTTTATGTTGATGGGATTAGTTTCCGGGTTGTCTTTGGCCAATCATTCTGGCTCAGAGTCCTTCCTGGTCGCTCACACATTGCTCAGCCAAGATGGATGCTAGCGAGAGGGCTTCTGGAAGGTGGATGGACACACGGTGTCTCCTTTTGACCTTTCCCGAACTCTTCCAGTTGGTGGTGGCTTATTAGTTCCGTGTTTTTTTTTTTACCAGGACCTCCTGTTGTAAAACAACTCATGCAAATGATTCCTAGAGAGCCTGGCTAGGGTGGGCAGTTTCAGTCAGTGTGCTTCCCCTAACATTCACATTCTACTTTCGCCATCTGGAAAAAAGGAATTATATAATTCCTGAAAAATGGAGGGTTGGAGAAAATCTAGGTGATGGAGTGTCTAATGGCAAGTTTTAGATAAAACACCAAAAGCGTGATCCATGAAAAAAATACCATGAAAAATACTATTTACTAAAATAAAGCATCTGCTCTGTGAAACACTTTGCTAAGAGAATGGAAAGACAAACTGCAGACTTAGAGAAAAATATGTGCAAAACATATATCCAATAAACCCATCAGAATGGCTGAAATCCTAGAAACTGACAACAGCAACTGCTGCCAAGTATGTGAAGCAACAGGAATTCTCTATTTACTGTTGCTGGAGATGGAAACTGGCCCAGCCACTTTGAGAAATGTTTGGCAGTTTGTTACAAAGCTAAACATTGTCTTACCATATGACCCAGCAATCATGCCCCTAGGATATATGCACAGCTGATTCTAAAGTTTATGTCCACAGTAAAATGTGCACGTAAATATTTATAGCAGCTTTATTCATAATCACTTCAAACTGGAAGATATCCTTTAACAGGTGAATGTACAAACAAAATGTGATATGTCCGTAACACAGAAGCCATAGTCATAAAGAGAAATGAGCTATCAAATCGCGAAAAGATACAGAGAAAAGAAATGCATATCGCTCCGTGAAAGAAAAGTTTACACGCATGATTCCAACTATATGACATTCATAAAAAGTAAAACTTTAGAGACCTTTAGAGACAGAAAACAGTTCAGTGATTGTCAGAGATAGAGAAGTTTCCAGGGTTGAATAGATAAAGCACAGGGGGGTTTTTTAATGTGATGAAACTATTCTGTATGATTCTCCAGTTGTAGATACATGACACTGTGCATTTGTCAAAACTCATTGAAACTTACAAAAGAAAGACTAAATCTTAATGTTTACAAATATACAAAAGTCATTTGAGAGGTCTGGGTAATCCCAAATGAATGCAAAAGTGATTTTAAAAACTATTTATAATAAAACATAAAATAGCTTCATTGAAAGGAGTGGGGAAAAAAACAACAGTGATAAGCAATTTTGGGCATAAGTAAAGCTCGTAAAGCAAAAGGTAGAACAAGCTGTATATAAATACTGTACTCTAGCTGCTAATGATGTATCCGCAAGAGTTAAATGTGTATAAAAACATGTACATGGTAAGTGAAAAGTGTTAGTCACTCAGTCGAGTCCAACTCTTTGCGACTCCATAGACCGTAGCCCACCAGACTCCCCTGTCCATTGGTTTCTTCAGGCAAGAATACTGGAGCGGGTTGCCATTCCCCTCTCCAGGGGATCTTCCTGACTCAGGGATCGAGCTCAGGTCTCCTGCATTGCAAGCAGATTCTTTACCATCTGAGCCACCTAAACACACATGTATTTTCTTACACGAGTGCTGAGTACATCTAATACCACTATCTGATAAAAGAATCCAGGAATCTTTGAAGAAATGGCTAAATCAAGGATTGGGGCAGAAAATAAACAAGATGAGCCTAGGACATCTTACAGTGCTAGAAAGTGAGGAAGTGCACAAGAAACCAGACATCCCACACTGAGTCAAAAAAGATCTTAGACACCAATTGAAAGAACTCCCAATGAGCAAAATTGGGGGGAAAAAATTTGAGCAAGAAAATAAAGTAGTAGTGAATTGTAACCCAAAGTTAAAAATAAATTTCTGTGAGTCCACAGTGTTTCCTGTTTCTGTGGGACATACATACATGCTAAATTGCTTCAGGTATGTCTGACCCTTTGCAACCCCATGGACTGTAACCCACCAGGCTCCTCTGTCCACGGGATTCTCCAGGCAAGAATACTGGAGTTGGTTGCCATTTCCTCCTCTAGGGGATCTTCCCAACCCAGAGATGCAACCCATGTTTCTTATGCCTCTCGAATTGGCAGGTGGGTACTTTACCACTAGTGCTGCCTGGGAAGCCACTATAAGCAAATAATAGAATACATAAACAATTGGAAAAGAACAGACAAATCTACTATGTAAAATAATTCCAAATAATTTATGTAGATACCCCCCCTCAAGGAGATGGGTGTAAAACTCCCATGCTTTAAGTGTGGGCTGTTGATAGTGATTTCCTTTTAAAGTGAACAGTGTAGAAAAGGCCACAAGGATGAGTAACTTTACAGTGAAGAAAGAGAGCCAACATTACCTCAGCCAGGTGACTGGGACTGACGTACACAGTGACTCCATGTTGAGAGTGTGTCCCTTTGTTGTAAGAGATGAACAGGAAACTTGGTCTCTGTGGTTTTCCTCTTCAAAACTGATAATCTCAGTCTTAACATTAGAAAACATCTAAATTGAGGGATATTCTACAAATTATATGACTGGTACTCTTCAAATCTGTCAAGATAGTGAAAAAACAAGGAAAATCTGGAAAACTCTTACAGTCAAGGGAAACCTAAGAAGACATGATGCTTAAATGATAGGGATCCTGGATGGTGTCTTAGAACAGAAAAAGGGCATTGGGCATAAAACTAAAGAAATTTGATTAAGCTCTAGTTAATAATAAAGTGTCAGTATTGAATTACTAATTACAACAAATGCACCATACTAATGAAAAGTAATTATATATAATAGCAAAACTGGAATGGAGGATATAGGAACTCTACTATAGTCACAGTTTTTCTGTTCAAAAAAATAAGGTTAATTTTTTTTAATGGGGAGTTGGTGTAAGTGAGATAATGTACACTCCAAATATTTTGCATGTATGGATTTATTTCATTCTTGATAAACGCACTTAACAACTCATATAATCTTCATGATAACCCTGTGTATTGCCTAACATGTTTTAGCATGTATTATTATCATTTTTATTTTGAATGGTATTTAGATTGAAAGAAACTGAATACCCTTCACAGAAAACCTCTAAAAATAGACTAAATGGTTTGTATTTGTATGACTTTCTTAGGAGGATCCAAAGCACTCACCATGTCTTCAGGTCTTTAAACAATATGTTCCCTGGAAGTTGATTCAGCATCCTGCAGGACATGATGTTTCAATGTTCCAGCATTAATTCAATGTGAAAAATTATAGCTTTTCCAATTATAAATGTAGAAGCCTAATAAAGGGTCCTAAAATTTCCATTTCCATGTATTTAAGTAGATGAAGAATTCAGGTTATCTTCTCAACATTGAATGACAAGTACCTTTAAGCTATGAATGCTGTTCTAAAGTCTCAGTTCATTCCATCATGTTTTGATGGAATGATGCATTTAGGAGAATCAAATGTGACTTCTTAATATAGAGGTTAATTATTACAGTTTTTAAAAGGGAAAAATGTACTCCTAATAATCTAGATTCTTGGTTTATTGTGGTTAGTTCCCAAATTACCACACACTTGTTGGGGAATAAGGAGCAGCTGCTCCTTAGAGAACCTTCCCTGGTGGCTAAGCAGTAAAGGAATCGACCTGCAATGCAGGAGATGTGGGTTCAATCTGTGGCTCGGGAAGATCCCCTGAAGGAGGAGGTGCAACCCACTCTAGTATTCTTACCTGGAAAACCCCATGGACAGAGGAGCTTGTCAGACTACAGTCCATGGGGTTGTTGGTCTTAGAGTTATCATGTGCTCATCAGTCCCACTGTCTTGTAACTTTATGTCTGTGTGGAACTTCATGCTTGATCCTATAGGGGTCCAGTTTATGAAAGCTAATAACTCCTACCTTCAAATATTAAAATACATCCAAATAGAAGAGAGACAGAACTTATTCTCTGGGGTACTGGGGAGCAAAACTTATATAAAGGTTAACACTTACATTGACTTAAGTTTCTGCTTCATTAACCTGAGGCATGTATTGACTTATGAGGTGTAGATCTCTTCTGCCTGCAATAGCTGATGTAAAGGAGTATATGATTTGGGGTGGACTGAATGAATGGCCCCTGAATTTCTGTCACACTTTGAAAGTGTACAGTTGTTTCTCTGGTAATGTCAGTTTCTTACCGTCCATGACTATCACAAATATAACTTCATTTCATCTTCTTTAAATGTGAAATCCTTTCGAGTGTCCTTGATACTGCTGAAGGATGTCTAAATAGTACTACTTAATTCCTAAGCATTCTTTTTTTTTTTTTTGAAATTATTTTAAACCAAGATGTTCTCTAAAAGGATTTATAACTTACCATCAGAAATCCTCTTCATTGCATTTTAGCACTTTAGGATTTTGTTGGGATTACGAAGAGGATTTCTTTTTATCACTAGGGAAATATGGTTGCAGCTATTATATCTTAAAAGTATAAATCGTAGACATAGCTTGACAGTGAGAAATGAATTTACATTCCACACCGAACTAGGCTTCCTTATAACCCAAACACATTTTTTTAAAACAATTTTAATTTCACAAGAAGTATAATAAAAGAAAACCAGGGGAGTTCAATCCACCTGTGAATGTAGTTTACTAATATAGACATTATTGAATATCAAAATATAGTTTAGAAAGCACAGTACTTGGGAAGCAGTGATATAGTGCTCTGACTCTTCTCGTTCAGCTCTGTCAATAACAGTTGTACATAAATACAGGTGTCTATATAATCACTTTGTAGCCCTGTTTCCGCATCCAGTCCCTCCAACCTGCTTTCTTACTGACTGTCAGATAAGAGTCACTCTTTGCCCTTGGGAGGTCCCTTGTCTCACACGTGGCTGATTGCTTTCTTCTAGGCCTGCCAGAGAACGCTTCTCTTATATTTCACCTTTTAAATGGGTCATCTGATTCAGTTTCATCTCCAGGATGATCTCCCTTTTGATTAACTCAAAGTCAACCGATTAGTAATCTGTAATAGAGAATGCTATCCTATCATATTCACTGATCCTGCTCATGGTCAAGGGAAGAAATTCTACAACATGTATACACCAGGGAGCAGGAACCTTGGGGACCACCCTCAATGCTTCCTGTCTCAGATAGGTACCAGGTTGGGCTCAGCATTGGTTGTGAGTCTGGAGATTGTAGTTTAGTACCAGAACAAATAGGATAGCTTGCACCTACTGGGCAAACTAAAAACAAGATCTTCAGCTGTTATCAAAGCCATAAGGGAGTTTCGTCCTCTCCAACTATTTTTGGATTTAATATGATAGTTGATAAGTTTCATATGGCACCTTCAGTTCAGTTCAGTTCAGTCACTCAGTCATGTCTGACTCTTTGCGACCCCGTGAATCGCAGCACACCAGGCCTCCCTGTCCATCACCAACTCCCGGAGTTTACTCAAACTCATGCCCATCGAGTCGGTGATGCCATTAAACCATCTCATCCTCTGTCATCCCCTTCTCCTCCTGCCCACCTTGGTTATTTATTAATTGTGTTATTTACCTGTAGCTTAATTATACAAGTGACAATACAAACTGTAGTAGAGCATGAATTAGACCTTTGAAACCAACCAGTCTTAATTAGAAAAAATGCCATTTAGCTTTTAAATTCAGTTAATGTATAAGACAAAATATTGTATGTTCACTGGGTACCCTCAAAGAGTTTATAATTTTGTAACATAAACATGCAATTAGTACCTTCACTACAAGACTGAATGATGTCAGTGCAACATGGATGAACCTACAAATTGTCCTACTGAGTGAAGAAGTCAGAGAAAGACAAATAGCCTATATCACTTATATGTGAAATCTTTAATTTAAAAAAGGAGGGTACAAATGAACTTATCTGTAAAACAGAAGTAGAATTACAGATGTGATGTAGAAAACAAACTTATGGATACCGGGGGTAAGGAAGGGAGAGATAAGTTGGGAGATTGGGATTGACACGTACACAGGACTGTGCATAAAATAGATAACTAATAAGGACCTGTGTATTAGTGAGCATGTGGAACTCTACTCAGCGCTCTGTGGTGACCTAAAAGGGAAGGAAATTTTAAAAAGTGGGGATTTACGTATACATACAACTGACTTTGCTGCACAGCAGAAAATAACCCAGCATTGTAAATCAACTATACTCCTTTTTTTTTTTTTTTTTTAAATAAGTGAGATCTTGTGAATCTCAGATGCATGCATGCAGTCTCACTTGTGTCGACCCCATGGACTATAGCCCACTAGGCTCCTTTGTCCATGGAATTCTCCAGGCAAGAATACTGGAGTGAGTTGCCATTTCCTGACCCAGGGATTGAACCCATGTCTCCTGCATTGGCAGGCAGATTCTTTACCACTGCGCCACCTGGGAAGTGGCTCTCAGATGAGGAAGTGCTTAATTCAGACCGAGTTCATTCCCACAGATGTGGAGGCATGTGTACCAAGGCTGGCAGCAGAACAGGGTAGCAAATGTAATACTCACTGCAGCTTGAAAGTGCAGAGAAGATGGAATTTCTTTAATTGGTTTATAATTAATATGGTCTTTGCCCTAAATCCTTTATCCACTCACTAGTGCAGTGAAGAACAACAACTCCGGGGTAATGTCCAGTCAGGTTTTACAATTTGTCTGATCTCTTCCCACACTCTCTTTAGGGAGATTTCAGGACCTTGTACAGAAATGACCAGGGGAAAACACACTCAGCTTCTCAGGTTTCCACCATCACCTCCAAGATATTCCCCAGGATGGTGCACATGTGGAGGAGCATGGCTGTCTCAGTCTCTTCGTGGAGATGAGCTCAGGCCCTTGGGTCATGGAGTCCTGGGCTCCTCTGTCCTCTGAGTGATAGTCCTTCTTCACTTCTTCCTCGTTTGTGCTGTTGGCTTGGGGAGTCTTGACTAGTCTCTCTTGTCTTCACTCAAGTTCATGGAGCTCCTGGCTGACCTACTGGCACTGTGGGTGCCCCTGCAGACCACCTGTGACCTCCATCAAGGCCCAGCTTCCATGGTTTGCATCAGGGCCCGAGTCACAGAACCCTTCCTCCTGCTGATGCACTCCTGGCAGAGGCCCCCAGTCCCATCCTCAGCCGCCTCTAGCCCTGTCCCTACCACACAAGAACCAAGTGTGGTTCAGGGAGGCCAAGTCTGAGAGCTTCCGTCCACCCGCTCGTGTCGAACGATGTCCTCACACTGGTGTGAGAGGCGGCCCAAAGACCGTCTTGGTCCAGTACTAGATGCCAGTTTTTATTTTCTCATCTGATTACCTCCACTCATTGGGCTCTGCCTGGAGTGAACAATTAAGGCCCTAGTTTTGCTCCCTTTCTCTTCTCTGCTCTCTTTCCCATCATTTACTAGGGCCCCAAAAGGATAGGTTTGTCCCTGTTCTTCTTTTGTCTAGATATTCTTTATGTAAAACCCTAACGCAAACAGACTAGGTTGCCTCTTGATATGTTAAAGGAGAAACAAAATAATTTCAACTGTATTTTCTCAAGAAAATAGCCTGCCTTGAAAGGCAAGTTTTTGCAACATTTATTTTCTTTTTTAATAATAGAAGCAAAAAGCTACCTTTCTCCACCACGTCTTACTTCTGTCCCTACACTCCTGACACCCCTCCTCTTCTACCTTGAAGCAAACGGATGCATAAACAATTAAGGAAAAAGTAAAAAAAAAAGTCAGACTGAAAAGAGAGAAAGCACATTAATGCCCTTAAAAATTATTTCAGAGAAGGTTATGTAGTATTTCAACAAGCTGAGTATTTAGGTAGAGAGAAGAGAATGAGGAAATACACAGTGGGGACTTTTTCAGTGAATAGAATACCCAATAAATAGGATGTGACTGTGCATTCTGATTCTTCTTACCTCTTAAGATGCTCCAGTAAAAATCATAATAATTTGCCGTATAAGCTGAACACAAAAATTGCTCCTGATTTGTGTAGTAGAATGAGAATTCATGGTGTGTTTGTTGAACACAGAAATATAATAGGGAATGACACCTGGAGGTTGCTTTGGGGCCAATTGTCGAGAGCTGATTCCCTCAAGATGAATAATGGTTGGTCCTGAGCAAGCCAAAAATCCTCTGACTTTTTATTTTCATGATTTTATTGAGGGTGAGAAGAATGCAAGAGAAAGCCTGACTTATTTAAGCTTGTGCTTCTGATTTACAAGTGAAAAGTTCACACATGCAGCACCATGCATTTTCAGAAGAACTGCAGGGAGCTTACAGAATAAAGGCTGACGGGGTTCATCTTGTCCTTCAGGGCAGACTTTATCTGATGTCATTGAGAAAGAAATCTGCTGTTAGATAATTGTTCTTTTCATAAGATAAATTTCATGCCAGAGAGGAAAGCACTATATTGTCCTTCCCATCTCCTCTTCTGATAGATCTTTATTTGCAGAGTTTAAAGTAAGGCAGTTAGAGTTGGTCTTTACCTCATTGTCTCCTCTGATGGCTTCTGAGGCCTTTGATGAGTAGGGCTACTTTTCTCTGTATTTCCTTGCCTTCTCAACCCTGCTGTTTCTAGCCTAGTTTTTTTTTTTTTTTTTTCACCTAGAGGGTATTCAGTATCTATTTGATCCATTAATGTTGTTGAATTAATTTTCTTACGTTTATTTGTACAGCATCATTTTCTCTTACAATCTTAATTCCTGACAGATGATTACTCCAATTCATACCTTAAGACTTTTTTTGAACAATGAGGAGTATTTTTTTTAATATAACTCAGATTCTATTGAGCATCCTTAATGATCATGTTCATTTTTATCCTTAAGGCTTGATTTCCCCTTGGGAAAAAATCAAGACTTTCAGACCCAAGTTTGGTGATTACTGAAGGTGATCAGAATGCGTGGTCCTCTTTCTAGCTAAAATAATCATGGTGATTTCCTTGAAGACCTATGAGATAATTTTTAAAATGCATTTCCAAAATACTTAAGGGTGAGATAGTTTACCAAGGCTTTCAAAATTTTCACAAACACTTGGAAGGAAATCTCTGCCAAACAGCAAGCTGGAGTTTCCACGCAAAGTGTTTTTTTAAGAAGGGAGCACTTACTATGTCCCAGACACTATGCTAAGCACTTTATACACATTGTGTTATTCAATACAGTCATCCAGTATTTACAACCAAGATAACTGAGCCATAGAGATAAAGCAACTTTAAAAACCATTACTTATTGTGTTCAAGGGGTATGTATTTGTATACATATATTGGGCTTGCCTACTGGCTTAGATGGTAAAGAATCTGCCATCACAGCCGGAGACCTGGGTTTGATCCCTAAGTCAGGGTGGTCCCATGGAGAAGGGAATGGCAACCCACTCCAGTATTCTTGCCTGGAGAATTCCATGGACAGAGGAGGGTAAGCTAAAGTTCATCGGGTTGCAAGGAGTCGAACACGACTGAGTGATTAACACATACACACATATATACACATAAGACTCTCATGCTCATTTCATATCATAGCCATGCCCTTGTAATAAAAATCTGGCTTTGCAGACTTTCATCTACAAAGAGGTAGAGAGCATGCAAGCTGTCCCCCAAGCTTCCTAAGTGATGTCCCAAACATTTAGCCATTCAAGAGTTTTTTCTCCATGCCCACTGACAGGATGAGGAAGTTTAAAAAAATGGCAGGATTGATTATTGATCTGGGCCCATGATGAATGCCAGTCAGGGAAAACAATTCATGACACAACCCAAGTTATTAGCAGCCTTGGGCTGAAATTTATGATGGATCAAAGCTCTCTGGGTTTCAAACTGATTTATTTTAATATCTGTATTTAAAATTGAGTACAAGGCAGTATGGTCATGTTTCTGTGAATGCCTCAACATTAAATAATTTGATTAAACCTTAATCCATTGTTTTCTTTTTCCAGAATGTAGTTAATGAGAGTAAAATTTATTGAGCACCAATTTTATGGCCATTAACTATGTGAGCCTTGACAAACTGCTAGTATTTTAGAGTGTTTTATATCTCCCTTCTTGACCAATGTTTTCTGGTTGGCTGCTCACATTTGACATAAAGTCTAGAACACTTTAGAGAGATTTAAATGCATGTCCAAATCACATTCAGTAAATAAACGTAGGTGTAGGCAAATTTAAGACAAGCTTACACAAAAGAATTAAGATTAATACTAGCACTGGTTATTCTTTGAGTGGGTTTCTTCCTTCCCAGTGCCCTGACCCCCAGCTTATTAAGTTTAAGTTCAAGCACAAGAGATTACACCGATTCTTTAGGGTTCCAGCTCTGACAAAGGAAATCATGTCATTTAAATAAATTTTAATTCTTCTGTTTTTAAAAATTGTGTCATCTAAGCTAAAGGGTTGCTAATTTAATTTTAGTTTCTGTGGCTAATCCTTGGGCATTTTAGAAATCCAGACTTAGAGGGATCAAATATGAGGTGTGTGTTGTTTCTTGACAAACTTTGTGGCCTGTGGCTTTCATTCCCAGGTAGGGCACACACTTGGTAACAGAGCATCACACGGAAAGACTGGCCACCAGTCACCCTTGTGCTGAGGTTCACAAGCTCTCCTTTTTAACAGTGCCTTTCATTGCTCCATGACTCAGTCTCCCTGTCTTTGAAATGAGCCTTTTATCCTGAATGATTCCTGAAAGGCCTTTAACTTGTATTCATAGTCAGTAGTAAAGAGGAGACTTTAGATTTGTAATGGGGCAGGTGGTGGAAGACGGGGTGAATGGGCCTGTAATTATGTGCCTTGGTGTTTCACATTTTAGAAACCTCTGGGTTCTGACACTTTCTTTTTTGGGTGACAGTTATATTGCTGGGTTCAACTTACATAGTCTTATATGTGTGAGGGGACGCAAGTAGGAGTCTTCATTACAATCTGGAATTTTTAATCAGGATCTTATGCTCATGTATTTATAGTGACTATTACAAGATCATCTCTTTAAATTGACCTCCACCAAACAAATCCATGAGAGCAACAGTCAAAATAGATCACCTTATAGTTCCTGCCTGTGGTGGCAATATGGTACCACGGAAGGAGGGCCAGCTGGTGACCTTGAAAAGGTCACATCTCCTCTCAATATGTTTGCCCTCTCTGCCTCAGGGCATGGTTGCCAATAGTGGTAAGAAATGCATATTCCCGGAGCGCCTGCCACATGCCAGGCACTGTATCAGGCATCCATCATGCACAGTAGATGGCAGTGTGGTAAGAGAGTAGATCAGGGAGTCAGTCTCTTAGTTTAAGTCTTGCCTCTACTACCGACTGTGAGACCTCAAGTAGGCTATTTCATTTCTCTAAGCTTGACTGCCCACATCTTAAATTCTTTTTTTGTCTTTGTTCTTACTGGGCAACCTGTGGAATCGTGAACAAGTTTTCTAATGTTGCTGAGCCTCTGATAACCCATCTCTGAAAGGGAAACAGTAATAATACCTGCATTTCAGGGTGGCCATGAACCAAATCAAATAAACATATGAAAATTCTCTGGAAACCATCTGGCAAAATGGAGAGAAAAGATACTGTCACATGTCAGTTGACAGCATAGAGTGGTGATATGACTGAAAAAATAGTTTCACCAAAAGGAGTAGTTATATCAAAACACTCCCTTGGCATGTGGTCATTAAAAAGAATGAAAATTCGAGTTTTATTTTTAGATTTCAATTTACTTACGTTCAAAGACAGACAGACAGATGGATGGAAACATACTGTGACGTTTCCCACTTTTCCACACTGTTCCTTAGCATTTCTTGATTAGACAATTAAAAGCAAGGAGTCAGGTTATAGCTCAAAATGAAATGATTTCATGCCATGTACAAATGCTTTCCACTCCTCAGCAGACTGATAAGCTCAGAAGTGTTTGACACTCTGTCATGTTCATTAACGGAGAAACAGGACCAACCATGTTATCAGAACGACAGGATTCCGGTTCCTATGTCACTTGTTCAGAGGAATGGCTCTTATGCTTCTGAGGGACGAAGTTTGATATGGGCATATGAATTATCACTTCAAAATATTTCCTCGCCCTCCTCCTTCTCACCACTTACTCCCATCTCTGTCATTCTTTCTGTGAGGTTCCAACAGAGGAGAGACATACGTGTTTAGTCACTAAGTCATGTCCAAATCTTTGTGACCACATGGACTGTAGCCTGCCAGGCTCCTTTGTCCATTGGCATTTCCAGGCAAGAATGCTGTAGTGGGTTGCCATTCCCATCTCCAGAGGATCTTCCCTCCCCAGGGATGGAACCCTGCATCTCCTGCATTGAAAGGTAAATTGTTTACCACTGAGCCACCGGCATTAAGAAAAATAAAACCTTCGATATATTATCCTTCACCACAAGAAGCTTGTAATTTAAGTGGGAGAGGAGATCTTAATCATTCCTTCCCATCTCCTTGGCCTTCTTCATTTTAGCTTCCACTGTAGAGCACATTTGACAAGATATTTCAGTGTATACTTAATTTAACTTAACACTCTGGACTTCCTGAGATGAAGACAGAGCATGAATTATTTTCATTATTTTGAAGTCTGAAAAATCTTGGATTTTGGCCCAAGTCACAGATCCAGTAATTCTCAGAGACTGGTCACTTCCAACTCAGCCCCTCCTGATGCCAGCGCTTCCTCATTCTACCACACCCATCATGCCTATTCTTTGGAAAACAGTTCTTAGGAGAGACAATGACCACCAAGGAGTGCCATCAGGAAGCCAAATAGGAGTTTGGAGGAGCAAAGTGTCCCAATCTGTCCTCGTTATTGTGGGTCACACGATAGATGCTGGTGCGTCCTCTGTCATTTAGAGAATTATTGTTGGGATGAAGGGGCCAAGATGCAAATGAATGGAACACTGAGTTGCCATGAGTCTGGAGTCAAGCGGTCATTGTTATTGGTGTCATTTAGTCTTTGAATATTTCAAGATTTTTTTGGGGGGTGGGCAAGAGGCAAATATCTAGTAAATCTGACATATTCAAATATTGCATGCCATATAATATATAATCATATATAATGTATCATATAATTTTTAGTTATTTGTAAAATTAATATATTTCCTAGGAAAAAATGTTTTTTTAAAGGTAGATTAGCTTGTATCCTAGCAATATCTGTTTTGGTTTCATATAACAGTAGTAGAACTAAAAATAAATCATATGTCATTAGATAATCTCTCAATACATCCATTAATTTCCCTTTCTGCTAAAAAGCAATGAAATTGTGGTTTAAGCTGCTTTAAAAACATTACATGAAAAATGAGGAGCGGGGATGAAGACAGATTAGAACATAATTATGGGGGCTGGCACTCAGCCAGGTCCTTTTATGCCTTGCCAAGTTGGAGACAGCCAACCTCCAGGTGAACTTGGGAGATGAGTACTTCAAACTCAGAACGCCACCTCCCACATAGCAAGACTCCATGTAGCCAACTGGGGGAAATACTGACTCATAAAAGACCATCAAAGGACAAAACTAAGTGTACGACTGAATGGAAAATGGAAAAAAAAAAAAAAAACCCACAATACAGATCACTTCTGTATTATAGCAGAGAGTGTTATATTTTTTTCCCTAACTTTGGTCAGAGATATTAACTTTCTCTCTGCAGATCTGGCTTAAATCCTTGGTGAACTCCCAAACAGGGTGTGAATTTATCACTCAATATTGGGAGCATCTGGGGTTTTTCATTTTATTAAAATGATTCTTTTTTTTTTCCCACCACAGATGCTCCATGGAGCAAGGTCTGTACATTATAAGTGAAAAGTGATTCCCCAGAAGGAAATCTTTTATCTCAAGCTGTAACTTAAAGTTGAGCATGTACTTTATTTTGGAAGCTGCTTTGTGAAGAAAACAGCAAAAGGCTGAATGTAGAGACAGGTTGACAAATGCATTAGTATCTAGTTTGCAACTGGGTCTCCGGGATGGCAAGACAGACCACAGCCAATTCAGTGGGTATATTTGAGGTTCACTCATGTATAAAGATAGAAAAAATAAAAGTAGTGACCTGGTTAGGTAATTGTGGAAATAAAACGGGATCATTCATGTAAAGAATCATCATGTCATCTGACATGGTGTGAACCCCTGATAAATATTAACTAAGTATCAAGGTAGCCTGATAACTAGACTTAAAAATATTTCTATGGAAAATAAATATGTTATCACCATACAGTTTCTGTTCTGTATAGTGGTACCATATGGCTCTATACTTCTACTTGTTTCCTTTGCTCTGGTTCAACTGACTGGAATTTGTTTACCCACCCATCTCCCCTATTATTCTATGAATGTTTCAAGAACTAGATTTATTCTTATTGTCTACCACTGGCTCAACATTATTAGTTCTCAGTAGATACAGGTTTAATTGACTTGAAAGCAACAGTTCTTTGTTTCTTAGGGAAATATACCAAGACTGGAATAAAACCATCTGATCTGATGCTAACTTTGCAAGGGAAACAGACCAGGATGGCACCCTTCTTCCACCTGCATTGGGTTTCAGACCCAGTGCAGCTCTGTGGCTAAGTGAAAGTTGAAGGAAGGAGAAGAATTGGGAGAAATAAGGAAAAAGGGAATACTGTGGGGGACTGTGTGCCAAAGGATTGCCCCAGGAGAATGCATTTTGCCTGAGACAGTTTCCAACTCACTTTTCCTCCTCTAACCCCATGGCCGCCTACCCTCTGCCCCCTCCCAATTTGGCATCTGACTTAACTTTGGAAAACCAGATGGCTTGATATTCATCAAAGTTGAGAAATCTTAGCTACTGACTTTATATTTTTGAATCACATAAGCACAAGAGTCTAGGCAATGTTTTGTGTTGCAGTAGATTTGAAAGTCATACTGAATGTTTCTTCACTGATTTTCTTTATTGGCAGTCAGGCACGTAACTAGGATTTTCTATTGCTCTTTCTTATTTTTTTCAGTGTTCAAAAAAAAAAAAAAACCAAGTTTTACCTCTGTGAAATAAACATGTATAAGATACCCTTAAATGCTAGCTGGAAAAATATGTAAATTCTTGGTAGGATGTCTAACTCTAAAACAGAAAATATACCCATGGCTCTCCAGTCTAAAATATTGTCTCTTCACCATTCATTTATAATTGAAATAAGGGCAAGTACCCCTACAGTAACCAAAGTAGTAACACCCCAGTGTTGCAAACTACTTTGCAAATGTGGAAATATAGACTGAAATACAGCATGGCCAAACTCATACAGTGACAAGGTTTGGTTTTTTTTCTTTTTTCTCCAAATTATCAATCTTACTTTTTGTTGGATGGGGTAAAAAGAAAACCAATAAAGTTGAGATCATAGTCATGATTTTAGCAGCTCCTAATAATGTGCATCTATTAGACCAAAGTTGTGCTGTTAATTCTTTCAAGTCAGATCTATTTCAGATGATAACTCCTCCACTTATACATGCATTTAAAACTCCTTAATCCTCAGCCTCTTCATCTGTATCATGGAGATATTTATAGTGCCTGCCTCAAACAGCTATTTATGACAACTAAATGTGATAATGTATGTAAAATCCTTAGAACAGCAAATATATGGCAGTTTCTTCGTATCTTTCAGTCTTTCTCTACTAAGTACCATCTCTAACCTCAAGAATCTTATCATATATACTGTATTTTTCTCAGACAGTAAAGATGTTTTTGTCCACATCTTTGTTTATTTAAATATATGCATATATTTGTGTATTTATGCAGAGATATAAAAAGTGGAAGGTCTAATCCTTTCCAACAAGTGCACAGACACCAATTTTTGTAATATACTTTCCTGATATTTTATTATAAACAAGTCAAATATGCATATAAATATAAAAATTATACAATAAACACCCATTACCAACATGTAGCTCATGCACTTAACATTTTATTATATTTGCTTTACCACATTTCAGTCAGTCTATCCAACCGTCAATCATTCTTATTTTTGCTAACAGCTTTATTGAGATACAGTTTATCCACCATCAAATCGACTTGTTTTCAATGTGCAATTTAATTATTTTTAGCACATTTACAAAGTGCATAGCCATCACCACTCTCAAATTTTAGAACATTCCCATCTTCCCAAAGAGATTCTTCATACCTATTTGCAAATGCTACCTGTTCTCGCCTTAGCCCCCCGCAATTGTTAAGCTACTTTCTGTCGGTATAGATCTGAACAGCCATAAGTTTTAACCAACATCACAAAGATTCATGGGGATGCTCCTGTCCTATGACTTTTGGGATTAAAAGATCTCAAAGAAACTGTCTGTAACCAGAGGGACCTGATATTTTTCACAAAGCAGAGCTTATGTGCAGAAAAATCTCCCTGCAGTTTATGATGACCCTGATTCCTTATTCCCAGAGCACTAAATCACTCCTGTTTTACTGATGAGGAAATATAAGGCAGGAAAGAAGGGTCAGAAACACTGAAAGTGTCCAGAAAGCTATGACAGTGGTGGAAACAAGTCAGGGGCTCCCATTTACCACTCTGCTCACTGCTCCGAAGCTGGCTTTGTTATCACTGTACCTCTATGAATCAAATGGCACTGGATGAAGGAATATGTACAGATTACCCAGCAGCTGATATTTCTGTGGGTTATTGGCCAGGATGGTGATTGTGTGAACAGATTCCCCAGGATGGCATTTCAGAGTGAAATCAAAGAACAGTGATGGCAGATGTTTGGAAACCACGTTTGGAATTGGCCTCGGACAGAAAGGAGCTGGATGCTGATTTGGTGGGTGGTGAGCGATGTCCATGGTTTTCTCAGAGGGGAGTTGCTTCTCTGACAGGATTTCAGTCAAACAGGTTTAGGTTTCTTTTACATTAAAATCCCCTGAAGATATATATGGGGATAGGAGAGAGCTAGAGGAATGCCAACATCATGTGTTGAGTATCTATTCTTTCAGAGATAAAATTGTCAGCGCTAACCCAAAGGAGAGTATTTAGGATTTATCAACTCCTTTTGTTGTTGTTTGGTCGCTAAGTTGTGTCTGACTCTTTAGCGACCACATGGACTGTAGCCCACCAGGCTCCTCTGTCCTTGGGATTTTCTGGGTAAGATTACTGGAGTGGGTTGCCATTTCCTTCTCCAGGGGAACTTCTCGACCCAGGGATCAAACCCATATCTCCTGCAATGGCAGGCAGATCCTTTACCAGTGAGCCACCTGGGTGCAATTAAAATATTAAAAAAGTCCCAGTTCTTCTGCCCTACTGTGCTGCCACAGTTTCCATTTTTCTGTTTACAAAAGACTGGCTCTTAACTCAAGTGATCCTGCCCTGGGTTCCCTCCTACCACTGTCACCTGGCCCATCAAAGCTCTGCTCATACTTCTGAAGTGGAGTCATCTCTGCCCACATTTGTCACTAACAGGTTAATTTCTTTACATTTTATTTTCAGCCTTGGGAAGCTAAAAAAAAAAAAACACCTACAAAACAAAAATTAGCATTTATGGCGGTTGTGATAAATGTACTTAGATTTACTCAGACTACTCAGTCTCTGAAAATTTCAAGGTGAAAACCCAAGTGGCAGACAGGTCACTTTTAATTCAAGCAATGTAGCTTTAGTGCCTATTTGGAGCAACTTGCTTTGAATTTCTGGCATACTGGCCATGCTCAGTAAATACCTGTGAAAGGAGTCAATGAGACACACAAATGAACATTTAAAGTCTTTATTAAATACTTGGATCATTCATTCCTGGCTCCTTGTCCCATACAAATGTGTGCACACACACAATACACACACACACACACACATGCGTGCACACATATTCCCTGGAGTTTAAACCATTTAGCTCTTAAAGGCCAATAGGCATTTTCATCTTAGTTCAAGGTGAAGGAGCTATTTGTTGTTTCTGTATAGGTCATAAGGACTTGAATGCCTCAAATATGACAACTCTGTACAGAAACTTTGAGTTCAGTTTGGTAGTGTTAGTTTATTTAAATTAATATGAGTGATTTACTTTTAGTTAAACACCTTTCCATCCCATATGGTACCATGCTAGCTGCAGAAAGCATTTTGGAGATGAAGCCCTTATGACCTGTTTTCTTTGTCTCTGTCATGTTGGTAGCATCTCTATCATGTAACTGTGAATTCTGGGTATGATTTTGAAATGATTTTGGAGTAATAACAGTTTCATCCTTAAACCACATATAATAATCCTTAAAAAAAAAGGTGGTGTTATGAGGATTAAATGTCACCTTCTAAGTTGGTACCCAGTTAAAATAAATTACAACTGGCAGAAACCTGAGAACTTTATGTCTGTAAAACACCTACTTCCATTTTTCCCAAAGAGTGGGTAGACCTTATGATCTGATTAGTGCCAGTCCTACTCACTCAGTATCAAGTGTGCCTGGCCAATTAAATCTTCCTGTGGCCCATAGGACGCAGTGAGACTCAGACCTGGGACCTACCTAGATGGATTGGCAAAAGGAAACTGTCTTTCTGTTAGGCTTGAAACTGGGAGAGCATATACCTGGAGCTTCCTAGAACAACAATAGGCATTGCAACTTCTTCAGGGTGAAGACAAAGCACAAAAATAGAGCTGATATATAGCAAAGAGAAGGGGCTTCCCAGGTGGCACTACTGGTAAAGAACCCACCTGTCAATGCAGAGGACTTTAGAGATGCGGGTTCGATCCC
The DNA here is from genome assembly GCF_033118175.1 of Dama dama. NCBI lineage: Eukaryota > Metazoa > Chordata > Mammalia > Artiodactyla > Cervidae > Dama > Dama dama. The sequence continues at coordinate 38,036,828 of NC_083704.1, read as the reverse complement.
TGTGTTGGGAAGATCCCATGCAGGAGGGCATGGCAATGCACCCTAGCATTCTTGTCTGGAGAATCCCATGGACTGAGGAGCCTGGTGGGCTACAGTCCATAGGGTCCAAAGAGTCGGAGATGACTGAAGCAGCTTAGCACACATGCATGGCAAAGAGAAAAATGGATTCCTTATCATGGGGGTTGAGTATCTTATTGTCACCTATGAAACTAGATCTGTTCTAGAATTTTCCCATTAGATGACTATAAGTTTCCCTTATTTGGTTGAATTGGTCTTTGTTGGATTTTTGACATCTGCAGCTGGGAGCCTTAATTAATGAACTGCTATATATATTAGCAGTGAAACCACCACAGCATCCCATTCCTCTGTCAGTTTACCAGGTTCTGCATGACTGAAGCTTGATAAAATCTGATCATCTGAAAGCTCATAGTTAAGCAGAGTAGAACCAAGGAAAATGATCACTTTATTTCAAAAAGTTGGGAATTCTGAAGCTGTTTAATTATTTATACCTGTAATTCCTTAGGGCATATTGGATAATACTCTAAATTTTGGGGGAAAAAATTGGGAAGATTGTTTTGGTCATAGGTGATTTCAGTAGTTTATACTTTAAAAATATATATATTTCCATAAACTAGCCTATTTAGAGTAAAATTATAATTACTATTATTACTAAAATTAGGAAGTATCATTCTTTCTTTTAACTACTCCATGAAACATGCAGGATCTTAGTTCCCGGACCAGGGATCGAACCCATACCCCTTGCCTTGGGAGCAGAGTCAACCACTGGACCAACAGGTAAACCCCAGAAATGACATTCTTACATAGCAAAATAGAGAGTTGAGGCTAAAGTCACCCCCTTTCATTTTTTTGATACTGTACTCTGTGGCAGAGTTACAGTAACAATAAGATGGGCTGAAAGGAGATATTAATGGACTCAACCTACTCAGGAGACTGATATTAACTAACAAAATACATAATGGGAAAAAATGATAGAGCTGTTGAAAGCCTCTGTATTGGACCAAATGTTTTAATTGCGGTTTTTCATATTCAAGAGAGTTAATGTCATTCATGGGAAAATGTACATCTTAAAGTGCATTTTAATTATTCCTCCATTAGACTCTCTCTGTCTGGTTACATAATTGTGGTTTTGTGGAAGGACATCAACATTTAAACTGCTTCTTTGAACCTCTGAGCTGAGTAATGTAAGAAGCAGCAGCACCTTCTCATGGGATCATGGTCATGGAATCCTTTATGGAGGATCATTGAGACTGGGTCAATAGGAGCTCATAAAATGTGTGTTGGAATTAATGGGGCCTCGGTAGGAATCTCAGTGATGAATTAGATGCTAGAGCATCTAATTGATTTGATTAGAATCAAAATTAGATTGTGTTCACTAAACAGTAAGCCAATGAATAACATCTCTAGCATATGTTAGTATTGTAGTACAAGTTAGACAATAAAGACTATTAATCTTTAAGCAGTTAAGTAACCAAGTTGGTTTGTTTTAAATGCTACCCACACATCAGGTGCATGTGGATAACTAGGCATGTATGTATGAATTGATATATTTTTGAAAGTAATTCATGAAATACTGGTGAATGACACACCTTAGACGTAGGTGATCTCATCATATACTTATTATTAAAATCTGTACTTTTCTTACCTTCCCATTTTTTTTTTTTTTGCTTTAAAACTTCTTTGTTGGTTTTTGTTCAATTTCAAATATATCCTCACTCATTATAAAAAAGTAAAAGTATACCCAAAGATGTTGAATTAGTAGGGGTCCAATTAGAAAAGAGAAAAGCCACATAGTAATTGGAACAGGAAGTTTAATATAAAAATTGTGACTTGTAATAGGAGATAGGAATATCAAGGGATTTGTTACTAGAAATTAAAAGAGAACCCTAATTAATATCAGAATAGCAAATATAAGAAACAGTCACTACCCTTAGGGCTGAAATGGAGCACTCTAGAAAAATTTTCCTCCCCTAGGCGGAGACCTAGACCTTGTTGCCTTTCATGAGCCTCGTTAATTTCAGCAGCTAATTTTACCTTACTGGTTACATGCACTGGATAGAGAAGAAATTCAGGATTTTCTCTGTGAGGGATTGGCCACTTGATGCTAAATGTCATGACAGGCAGCAAGATTCTCTACACCAATTAATGCATCTCCTGCAGGTGAATTGTCCAGAAATGAAGCTCTTGTGTTGCATTCATAATACATTATACTACCCCTAATCCAGCTAATTTTTGAAAAAAAAAAAAAATTTTTTTTGGATGTTTTGATGATGGCAACTTGGTAGAAGTTTAAATGAGATTGTGACAAAATGAGATGCTGGCAGAAAGTGACAAAGTACCAAAGGGAGGAGTGGAATTCTTTTGTTAATTCTTTCCTTTGCCAAAAAGGTGGCTGATGATTAAATGTTTGATAATACTTTAATGGGTTTCCCTAGTGGGTCAGCGGTGAAGAATCTGCCTGCCAATATGAGAGATGCAGGTTCAGCCCCTGCGCTGCGAAGATCCCCTGGAGAAGGAACTGGCAACCCACTCCAGAACTCTTACCTGGGAAATCCCATGGACAGAGGAGCCTGGTGGGCTCCAGTCCATGGGGTCGCAAAGAGTCAGACACAGCTTAGTAACTAGACAACAGCAACAACGATTTCTTAATAGAAACATGGCCATTTCAAACAAGTGTTCTTTTTTGGCATTTTATTTTAAATAAAGCAGTGTGTACGAGTCATTCCCAAACTCCCAACCTATCCCCTGCCAACCCTCCTTCCCTGTGTAACCGTAAGTTCTCTAAGTCTGTGAGTCAATTTCTGTTTTGTAAATACGTTCATAGACACGTGTAATACTAAATCCATATTTTGGTCTCTTTTCTGTCCATGGCTCCTATCAATACATACCTAATTTTATAAGAGAAAATTTACATCCAAGGGAATGTTACCTTCTTAATGACTATATAAGTCTATAGATTAAACTTAGTTTGCCTTGAAATATGTGAAAATTAATGGTCTGTGGAGTTCTTTTGGAATGAAGCTTTAAGACATTTCTCACTTTTTGCTTCTTTATGGATTGATTTAAGCTAATCCTCTGGTCAGTCAGTCAGTCAGTTCAGTTCAGTCACTCAGTCGTATCTGACTCTTTGCGACCCCATGAATCGCAGCACGCCAGGCCTCCCTGCCCATCACCAGCTCCCGGAGTTTACTCAAACTCATGTCCATCGAGTCGGTGATGCCATCCAACTATCTCGTCCTCTGTCGTCCCCTTCTCCTCCTGCCCCCAATCCCTCCCAGCATCAGGGTCTTTTCCAATGAGTCAGCTCTTCGCATGAGGTGGCTGAAGTACTGGAGTTTCAGCTTCAGCATCAGTCCTTCCAATGAACACCCAGGACTGATCTCCTTTAGGATGGACTGGTTGGATCTCCTTGCAGTCCAAGGGACTCTCAAGAGTCTTCTCCAACACCATAGTTCAAAAGCATCAATTTTTCAGCACTCAGCTTTCTTCACAGGTAGCTTTTCCAGGATGGAAATACTTAATTTAAATATTGCTTTTTGCACATAAAATTTTTACAAGAGTGTGATTTTGTGAGGCACATACTTGAATTATGGTAGAGATACATACTTATCTGGACAAAAATTACCTTTAATGGATACCTTAATCAAATGAGAAATCATAAATCTTGTTAGTTTTCCATCTCTCTCCTTTATCTCATTTTGTATTTGTTAAGAATTTATTATTAATAAATGTAACAAACAGAAAAGTAATGTCCAGGAATAAATTTAGTGCTGACTTAAGCTGATATTAGAAAGGTTATCAGGAGATTATTGGAGCTTAGGGGTCCTGAATGGATAATATATACAGAGTATGTCCCAGACTCTGACTCACTGACTGTGTATCACTGTCCTTTGGTAAAAGACAGGCAGGGAATAAGGTGAGGAAAAGACTTGCTTCTCATGACTCCAATTTTGTGATACAACTGTATATTTTCTAGAGGAAAACATATCAAATATTCAGGGACTTTCCCCATAGATTTTCTTTTTCTTTCTTTCTTTTTTTTTTTTTTTACTTTTTCATTCCACTCTTTGTATTTCTTAACACAAATTGTGCTTATGAGATTGGAAAAATACACAGGTGTTTCGTGGGAAAAAAAAAAACAACTCAGTTGTATCCTTACATTAGAGTTCAACACATTTTCTGAAGCTGCCGTGCATTTTTACAAAGCCTGTTTTTTTTCTTTTTTCAAAGAACTCATGGACTGTCCTTTATTAATGTGTCTGTCCTGGGGAGAAAAATAAAGCAGATATGCCTCTAAGTCTAGGCTTTGTGGCAGAGAGGCAAATAAACTTAACCGTGGACACATAATTATAAAAAGCATTAAATAATTGTGAGTTTTGGCCTCATTTATCTCTGCCAAAGAAAGCTTTGAGGCTATGAAATGAGCTCTGGTGTGGATATTCTCATATTTTTTCCTTTGATTGAGTGGGGAAACAAGATCTCCACTGACATAAACCATCATATAATATTTTTGTCTTGCCTTTTTAAGACTAAAGTATGAAATTTTTACATCTTCACCATGGTTAGGTCAGTTATCAAAGATCTAAGGGAAAAGTTGAAATTACAAAATAACACTTTTTTTCATAAAATCACTATTTCATATAAAACTGTGCTGCTTGATCCTATTGAAAAGAGCAGGAAATGAGTTACGCCTATTTATTACAGATTTAAACAGAAGAAAAAGAGTATAGTGGTTGTTTGGTGATCTTCTGTGTTATTTTTTCCATATACCCTGAGTTGGCACAAGTATCTTCTGAAGATATTCCTGGACAAATAATTTCCAGTGATATTTTATTTTTAAGGCTTTCTGGACTCAATATGTAATGGAAGAAACTATGCTGAGAAGTCCATCTCTTCATGACTTTTAAACAACTTGTTTTCAGCTACGAATGAATTAGTGCCAAGGATAGTAGCACGTTGGGGAAAACAGCACTACTCTAACCTCAAAATTAATGTCCTTTTCCAAGGATATAATTAGTCTTTTCCACACATGGCTTTAGTGGCACTTGTTGAGCTGTTGTATCTTAGTTCTCTGTGAACTGACCATTATACTTTCATATGACTCCTTTTTAGGAAAATGACCCAACTTTGCTTCTCTTTGGGGTGCAATGGGTAGGTGAATATGTGACTGGACAGAGGAAAGCATGTGGCAGGCACTTGGGCATCACACTCAACTTTATGCTTGTTTCAGAGGTTTTGTTTTTCTTCCCCAGCAGAACAAAAACTCGCAGAAGTCCAAACTAACTTCAGAGCCAAAGCCCGAAGCAGAACCAACAGGAGGCATAGGATGTTAGAAACACATTAAAAAATCGGTTTTTTGAATATCCTGCAACTTTGCAAATTATCTGAGGAAGGCCACATATCAGATACAAATTTGGATCCAGAGATTTTGTGTTGCCATTTTGTTGTGTTAATTTTTTTTTTAATCCTATCAACCTTGAGTTTGGCCTGACTGACCTCTTGTTCTGCCTAAAGTTGCAGTAAAAGAGCCTAAGGTGCTGTTAACTGACTGGCAAGCTGGAGATGATTTCAGAGTAAAGGATTCCCTTGGCATGAATGAGTTTAGGGGAATCCCTTATGAAGGTTTGTTCCCTGTCCTTGTACTATCCTACGTCCCCCTACGACATGATGAATAAATAAGAAAGGTTTCTAATAACCCCTCCATTCTTGTACACACAAGAATTTCTAAAGTGTTCATTGAGTCTTTATAAATTTGTTGTATTTAAATATTCTTCTCAGATACTTCTCTGCACAATTTACTTAGATAGTAAATCTGTCTTTTCTTAAATTTTAGAAATAGTGATATGGGTAACATCCACCATAAGCTGTTACAAGTTCTAAATTAGTAGAGTCTACATTAATGAGGTTTTACTGTACATTAAGTATACTACATCTCTAGTACTTGTGACTAATGAATTTTCACTCCTAGTAATTAGGTGCTGTTTAATTATGGTTAGAATCTTTCATATCACCTAGGTTAATCACCATATTAAAGACTATTTGAGAGCTGAAGTCATTTGCTGATCATCACAGATTTAGTTAACTAAAAGTGTGGTTTCTTTTCCCTACTTCAGTGTTACTGATGAGAATTAGTGCAGGCATATATTTTCCTATAAACTGTAACTTTGATGTAGACTACATAAAATCTCACTCTACACATTATTTGTAACACTGAGCATATGGTGATTCCTAAGCAATGATGCAAGGTGTGGAGACGTGTGTGAATGTGCGCTGGAGGATGTGATGAGATGAACTCCGTTTTCCTTTTCTTATTTCCCAGGAAGCGTTTTGATGTTTATTCTCCTGGATAACTCAGGCAGCACTGAGCTTTATGAGATTTCATCCTGAAATCATATGTTTAATCCTTAAATCTTTGAAATCAGCATAATTTTTTAAACTCCCTATGTTGAAATCATAACAGAGTCATAGCAATTTGTATCTAAATGTCCAGAGATGTCACACGTACCCTTCACCCAGTTTCCCCCAATGATCACATGCTGCATAATTATAGTTTATCAATAATTATGCTAGGAAATTGGCACTGGCATAATCCACAGAATTTATTCAGATTTCACTATTTCTAGGTGTACTCGTGCGTGCGTGTGTGTGTAGATCAATGCAGTTTCATCACATATGTAGCTTCACTTACAACCACTTCCACAATGTGTGTTAGTCTCCCAGGCATGTCCAACTCTTTGTGACCCCGTGGACTGTAGTTGACCAGGCCACTCTGTCCATGGGATTCTCCAGGCAAGAATACTGGAGTGGGTTGCCATTTCCTTTTCCAGGGGATCTTCCCAGCCCAGAGACTAAAACTGGGTCTCCTCCATTGCAGGCAGATTCTTTACTGTCTGAGCCACTTCCACAATTAATATGCTTAATTACACTGTCCCCATAACGTTGCCTTTATGTAACACTATAACACTACCCCTTTATAGCCACACCTACCCCTCTTGCCACCCCAGCTCCTCACAACTGCTGATCTTTTCTCTATTTCTATGACTATGTTATTCCACAAATACTGCATAAGTGAAATCATACCATATGTAACTTGTTGAAATTGACTTTTTTCCATTCTTTGAAGTTTATCCAGGGTGTTGTGTGTATCCAAGTTCATTCTTTTTTAAAATTCTTGGGATATAGTTGTTTACAATATTGTTTCTGCTACACAACAAAGTGAATCAGCTATATGTATAGACACAAATCCCCTCTCTCTTGAGCCTTCTTCCCACCCTGCCCCCCTCCCACCTCTCTAGGTCACCACAGAGTATCAAGCTGAGCTCCCTGTGCTATACACCAGGTTCCTACTAGCTATTTTACATATGATAGTGTATATACATCATGAGCTTAGTCACTCAGTCGTGTCTGACTTGTTGTGATCCCACAGACTGTAGCCTGCCAGGCTCCTCTGTCCATGGGATTCTCCAGGCAAGAATACTGGAGTGGGTTGCCATGCCCTTCTCCAGGGGATCTTCCCAACCCAGGGATCAAAGCCAGGTCTCCCACATTGCAGGCAGAATCTTTACCAGCTGAGCTGCCACATATAGATATAGATACAGATATAGTGTATATACATTATAGTTCATTCTTTTTTTACTTGTGAGTAACATTCCAGGTTATGGATGTGCCACAATTTGAAGGACATTTGGGTAGCTTCCAGTTACTGTTTATTAGGAATAAAGATGCTATGAACATTCTGAAAAAAATATAGTTTTTCGGTTTTCTGAAGAAAATACCCAAGCGTGCAATTTCTAGATCATATGGTAAGTCCACTTTTAGCTTTTAAAGGAATTGCCAATCTACTTTCCAGAGTGGTTGTATCATTTTCATTCCCAACAGTAATGTTTGAGCGAGCAAGTTTCTCTGAGTCCTCACCAACATTAGGTTGATCACTAGGTTTTTTCATTTTAGCTATGCCAGTGGATGTGTAGTGATACCTCACTGTGGTTTTAGTTTGCATTTTTCTAATGACTAATAATGTTGAACATCTTTTTGTGTGCTTATGTATCATTTTACTGACAGAGCTATCCTTCTCTTCCATGAAATAACTGTTTTATCCATTTTCTAATTAGATTGTTCTTTAATGGTGAGTTTTAAACAAGTCCATTGTTAAACATGTGAATTGCAAAATGAGTCCTTTTGCTTTCTATTTTGTCTTTTCATTCTCCTACTGGGGTATTTTTACAAAGCATAAGCCTTAAATTTTGATATTTTTCTTTAATTGATCTTTTGCTGTCGAGTCTCAGTATTCTTTGCCTAGTCCTACCTATATCCTGAAGATTTTCTTCTGCTTTTTTTCCTAGAGATTTGAATGATATATATTTTACATTTAAGCCCATCCTCCATTTTCAGTCATTTTTAAAGATACAGTAGGAGGTTTATGCTTATTTCTTTTGCTTGTGATGTCTAATTACTCCAACACCATTTGTTGAAAGGTTATTCCTCCATTGAATTGCAGCATACTTTTTTTAAGATGTATAGCTCTTAAATAAGTTACATGTGCTACATAATAATAAACAGAAATGCTGAAGCACCTACTCAGTGCCAGGCATTTTAACTGTGCAGTCTCTTTACCTGCATTATTAACCATACCTTATTTGCAGGGAAAAAATGTGGGCAGTATTACTATCTTCACTTTAGAGATATGGAAGCTAAGATTTGGAAAACATTGTGACGTGCTCAAGGACATGAAGGTGATACAATATAAAGGTAGAATTAGAAGTCAGATCTGTGTGATTTGAAAGCACATATCATGTTTAATACGAAATGTTTTACCATCAAAGGAAACTCAGAGTCAAAGCTTTTCATCTTTCAAGCTGTTATTATGTTGTATAGTAAGAACTGATGACTTCTTTGGCAGGCACTTAAAAATATTTCTTTAGCTTGAGAAATCAGCTATGAGTTTGGAGTCTGGCTCTGGAATTTGACTAGGCTTTTGCCATATTAAATATAACCATTTTAGAAAATGAAATGGTCCCTTCATCTAGTATCAGTTTTTAACAGTACTCTGCTATGATCACTGGGAGATGGTGAAGGACAGAGGCGTGCTGTAGTCCATGGGGTCACAAAGAGTCAGACATGACTTAACAACTGAACAACAACGTGCCAATAGTAACAGCCAGAGCATCTAACATGTTTTGGCCTCTTTTCATTCAGCTTGTAATTTAACAGAACTTCTTCCAGAGCCCTTTACTTTTTCCACAAAGGTCATGTAGCTAAGGGTGACTTTCCCTATCAATTGAGTCTCTAATTCTTTTTAAAAATCTTGAGAGAAGATTTTTCCAGACATAAACCTGTAGTAATGATTTCTATGTGATTTACATGTTACACCCTCAATTTACATACATTTCCGATGTGCTACTTTTCATTTCATGGAGGCTTGCTTAGATGTTGCATATTAAAGCAAAATGAACAAGAGTCATCTAGTGCCATATGTTACCCGGAAGATGATTAGCAGGGTTTTTTGTTGTTTTTAAATCATAGTTCTCCTTTTGTTCTTAAACATTTGGTACTTGGTCACCTGTTGCAAATAGGAAAGCTCGTGGTTAAAACAAAAATCAGAAGATGAGTTGCCTTGCTTCCTCTACTGATTACTTGTTGTGTGACCTTGAGTAGGCTCCCATTCTGAACCTTCCATCTTGCTGGTGGGGATCAAAAAGAAAATAAATGCTTTACCCTTGAGAGTTAGCTTTTATTGTTTTCTTGTTTTGTGATATGTATGAACTAGCCTTTCAGAAGCAAGAGTACGTAAGTTAGGGCATATTTTACAGGAGCCACAAGAAGGGCTTATCTAGGGCAGTAAGCAAGACTTAGGCATGAGTAAAAGTTAACTGTGGTACTGAACAGTCTCCAGCAATAGAAGCTCACTGATAAAAAAAATAAATAAATTTTAAAAATAGAAGAAGCAGCTCACTGAGGACAGGAGATCTGTGTGTTTGGCTCCCTGTTCTATCTCCAGAGTTAACAACAATATCAGGCACTCCCCACAGTCAGCTATTTCATTTCCTATTTCCCCATCTGCATGGAGAGCTTGTAAGATAGTAAAACTAGCCACATATGCCTTGGAACTCCATGCTCCATCTTAAAGCAATGCTCCAATTCCCTGGGTATCTATTGCTTGCACTAAGCCCTCCAGAAAAGCTTCCCAAGTTGTCCTGATCTTCCTGGGGGAAAAAAAGTAAACCAAGAAAAAGGAGTCTTGGATGATCTCAGTCAGTCAGTTTTCCCTCCTATGGTTTCAGTGTTCTGTCTGTAGAGTGAGGAAATGATTCTGGACTTCACTGTTCTATTGAAAGTACGAAATGTATGTACGAGACTGTATAGTGACTGGATTTCCCAAATGGCAGGCATCATGCCCAATTCTAAAGAGGACTGTCACTGTTACAACAGTGAAGTAATACCATGGCTCTGTTACTGCTCAAAGCTTAGTTATAACGCCAGTATTAAAATACACTGTAAATGGGCACAGTCTCATTTTTAATGTATGTAAAATGGGGGTAAGATTGGGTAAATCAGAGTATTCAAAAGGATGATAAAGTGAGAACATGGGATCGAGCTGCTTGGGTTCAGATGCCAGCCCTGATGCTTACTGAATTTCTTCTTGCCTCTGTTTCTCCATCAAGAAACTGCCATACAGTCATGATTGTTCATGAGGTTGACTTGAGAATGAAATGAAAGGATATAAAATGATTAGCAATAGCCTTGGCACATAATAAATTTCCATAAGCACGAGTTATGTTATTGCCATGATTAAGACCCCTAGTACCCAATCAGTTCTCTCTCCTTCCTCCCTCTCCCTATCTGGCACCTGGAAAGATGAGTGTGATTTGAAACACAAAGAATTCTGTCCTGTATCATCCTGAAGACAATCCATCTAGAATGTTCGCTCAGAAACTAAATCTCTTTTTTGTTAATGTTTTCTTTGGAAGAGATTCTTTCTCTTATTATGAAAACTTCTCTTTTTCTGCTTTTAAAGAAAAACCTACAAAGACCAAACAAAGTCACATGCACAGATTCTTTTTTTTTTTCTTTTCCCCAAAGCATCACCAGAGCTCATGTCTGTCCTATTTCCAGCTCTGGTGTCCTGGGGAGGACTTCCTCAGAAGGGCTGCATTTGAAACTTTGTCAATTTTACAGTGCTTTTTTTGCATGAAGCCGTCTGAAATCCTTCTTTCTCTGGAGTTTTGCTGAGGGGCTTGGCAGTGATGGGTTGGTCAGGATCCACACACACTGAGACCAGGTTCTGCAGAGTTGTAAGGTTGGGTATGTTTTACTCTCTCCCCACCTCCACCATTTATACATGCACTTTCTGAATTCTTTCCATTTTCACAAGTTGCTTTTAACCAATATCTGAGTGCAGCCCTATGGGAGAAAGGAATATCATAAGCATGATTTTTTTTTTTTTAATAGTAACACAGCTGTGACTTTACAACAGAATGGGAAGAGGAAAAAAATCTCACTCTCTCTTAATCAGATGATTAAATCAATGTCTGCAGGGCATCTTGAGCTCTGAGCTCTCTGCAATGTCCTGCGCTAAACCTACATCAATTAGTCTGATCACTCTTTCTCTTCATTTGTGTGGAAATGAGTTGAAATTCTGTCCTTATTAATAATGTAAGTAACTTTGGAAAGGTGACTTAAATTTTCAGGCTGTGGTTTATAGTCCTTATAAACTGAAGCCAATTTGAGTATCAAACCACTGTTAGCTAAAGGGCAGAATTACGGATGAGTAATTCTGGAGTATTGAGTTGCAAAACTGTTGGGAGAAAAATCTCATTTTAAGAGGAGGAGGGATAAATTAGAAGATTGGAATTAACATAATCACACTACTATATATAGATATATAAATTTGTACATAAATAGATAACTAACAAGGAACTCTACTCAAAACTCTGTAATGGCCTATATGGGAAAAGAATCTTTAAAAAGTATAGGTATATGTATTTGTTTAACAGATTCACTTTGCCGTACACCTGAAATGAACACAACATTGCAAATTAACTATACCCTAATAAAATTTTTAAAAAAAATCTTTTAATATCATCTTAAGATCTGGACACTGAAGATATGATGACTGTAAATCTTTGGAACATAACTGATTTGTAATTGATGATTGTAAGAAAATGATTTATCATATTAATTTCTAACACTAAAAATATTTATATTTCTAACAAAAATTATGCAGTAAAAATATCACATAAAAATTTATTTGTAAAGTCAGAGGGTAGGATTATTTATTTTATAAAACTAAGAAATTCCCAGTTCTGTTCATTCAAAACCCTAATAAGAACAGTTAAGTGGAAACACTTGATAAAGTTATGTAACTTTAGATCATTAGTAGAGAAGAGACTTCAGTTTTCCTCAGGCTTGACATTTCTAGAAATTAAATTATTGAGAAAAGATTAAGAATGAGAAAGAAAAAAACTTTGAAAGAATAAAATTCATAAAATGACTGAAAGGAGACATCAAAGTAAACATCTTTTTAAAGTTGGCATGACTAGTTAGACAGTAACCCACACACAAGCCACCCGTCTTCGAAAACCCAATTGAAATTGGCTAAGCGTCAAAAGATATGTAGTAGCTGAAGTGAGTAAAATAATCCAGAAATGAAACCAAACCTAGGAACTAGATGAAGGCATCAGGATTTGATCTCTCCTCATCCCTAACTGTCTTCCTTATGTGGATTTCCCTACCAGGGAGGACCTTCCTTTTAAATCAGGATATTTGAGGAGTTCTCCCAAATGTGCATTGTTGTTGTTGTCCGACTCTTTGCAACCCCATTGACTGCAGCACGCCAGGCTTCCCTGTCCTTCACCAACTCCTGGAGCTTGCTCCAACTCAAGTCCATTGAGATGCATATTGAGACGGCTTTACTAATGTTAAAACATACAAGAAATGCATTCTATGGAAAAAATACTTCAGTGAATAACTACATTCTCATCACCTCTAGTCATATTCCTGCCTCATTGTCTGGTGTAATGATTCTACTTCAAACTTCTCCACCTGCTAAATGTGTCACCCTTAAGAAATCTCAGTGTGCTGATCTGTCCAATGGGGATAATAATAGTAATACCTTCTGCAGAGCTTGGTTATCATGGTGCCTGACAGAAGGTAATCATAGGTTGGCTGAAATTATTGTTGAGGCACTTCAGTTTCATTTGAAAATGGTCTCAGAACTAATCAGACGTACTTGCTTAGAGTATTCCAAGAACATATAAAATATACTGATGCACAGTATTAGGGTACTGGAAACTTCACCAGGAGTTACACTATTCCTAGCTCAACATGGCCCCTGGTACCTAGTTTATCCAAGGATTGCCCTTACCTTGTCTTTCTAGCCTTCTGAGGAATAGCCAGTGATATTTCCTAGTTTCAAGAGACTAGTTTTCTTTGCAAAACATTTATGTACTCAGTCATCTTGCATACTTTGAAGTTCTTACCTATTATTCCTTTTTCAGGCAACCAGCCCTTAAGGCAAAATGAAAATTGCTTGAGTGGGAATTTGGAGGAGAAAGGCAGATTTTTAGTGAAATTGAGCAAGCCTAAGTGATCCTTTTAGTCATTTTTCTAGCAATTTCCTTCTTCTCTGGAGCCTGACCCTGTAGGACAAGGAACTAGCTCAAGTCAATTACTATTCATAAAGGGCATAATTACATAAAAATCAGAAAAGGAACCCAATTTCTCTTATTATGGTAATGTAATGGTAATTTTTGAAAGAACTACAATGCATATGATAGAAATGACATTTGCTTCCTTTGGATTTCTCGCTGCTTTTAGTTTAATATTACCATTTTGTTCCCAAATCTCTAATTTATTAGCAAAACAGCAGTAAGTGGCAGTTTGTAGGTTATCTTTAAGCAAGAAAGCAAAACAAAACAAATGATTGGTTAACAGCACACCATTGTGGCTAATACACTTCTCACTGGACAACATTCAAAAATCTCCCCCAAAATTCAGAGGATAGGTCCTTGAGAGTTTGGGTGATGACAGCAGATCCAGATTTAGCTGCCCAGAAAGCTGTTCACAGTCTTAGACTCCAAGCTCCATGGCTTGCCTCCAGTTACCTGCCCCCATCTTGTCATTTCCTATTCTTTTCAACTACTTTAAAAAACTCTTCTCTGGCAACTTGATGAGTGCTTTACACATGTTCTTTCATTTAATCTACATACTATTTACATACTACTCTACATACTACTCATGTCCATCACTGACTCAATGGATATGAGTTTGAGCAAGCTCCGGGAGTTGGTGACAGACAGGAAGGACTGGTGTGCTGCAGTCTGTGGGGTCACAAAGAGTCGGAAACAACTGAATGACTCAACTGGCATACTACTTCTCTGTTAGGATTTCTATTATTCCCTTTTTTGGCATTTTCCTTCCATTCATTCATACACATCAATGAATTTTCATTGAATGTCAGGCTACACCCTAGGTGCTATGGATATAGCAATGTGAATGAAAACTTGCATTCTAATTGAAAAGAAAGATAGTAAATGGAAGGTGAAGAAGAAAGTGGAGGAGAAGGAGGAGAAAGCTCCATGGAGATGATATTTGGGGCAGAGACCTAAATGGAGCCATGACGTGCGCTCAGGATGGAAAGTAATTCCAGGCAGAGGAACCATCATGTACAAAGGTCCTGTGGCAGAGATAGGGTTTGTAAGAACAGACCAACACCTCTGCAGGTAGGAGGGACATGGGCTGGAGAAGAGCCCAGGACCTCCTAGGCCAGGTAAACACTCTGGATTTCTTTTTGACCATCAAGAGAAGCCATACATGACTAATGGCAAGGGAATGACATGATTTATGTGCAAGGAAACAGAAACTAAAGAGATGTTAAATAATTCATTAATATCACACATCTGGGAAACCCAGAGTCAGGATAGGGTCTATTTGATTCCCAAGCCTTAATCATTTATAATCACAGCACTGCTTTTCAGTTATTCAGTAGATAATTCTGTGTATATATGCTCTGTTCCTGCCTTAAAAATAAGCTTATAAAAATAAGCTTAACCCTTGAAACTAACTACTTTCTTCTATTGATACTCCCTCACTCAAAATCTCAACTAACATCTTATTACTTAACTTTCACCAAGTCTGCCCTTCCAATCACAGAATCAATTATTTGTTTCTTATTAAAGTCATAAGATGTACCTTTCCTGTTCCACTGGCCCTAGTACTACTAGAGCTTTAGCCATGTGTATTCCATCTTCTCAAGATTTCTGAATACTCAACAATTTGGTACCAGTGTACCTTTTCAATCTCACCCCTCCTTATTCCCTTATATCTCTTATTGGTCACCTATCTGCAGGTTATATTTAGACCATACGGTCTTTTTAAAAATGCATACAAAATTAGGTTACTGAATTCTATTAAAAAAAAAAAAAAACACACACTGGGGGCATATTCCCACAAGGCTGAAATTGAGCAGCATCCACCAATTTTATATGGGCCATAAACTCTCAAGTTCTCCGCAGTGTCCATGGTCAGACATCCTCAGGCATCACTTGTAGCCTGTCTGATCCTTGAAAGCATTCTCACATATTTTGGCAATAATTACGAATGGTGGCTACAAGTACTTTCTGGAGCTGGACTACCTGGGTTCAAATTCCAGCTTTAACACTTACTAATCTTCGTAACTTGACTGGTGAATTAAGCTTTCTGTGGCAGCCCTGTAAAATCTAGGTAATATGATACCTACCTCATATCTCTGGTGTGATTAAGTGAATTAATACATACACAAACATTTAGAACAATGGATGGTCATAGAAAGCAGTCAATAAGTTGCTGCTTATAATTCCTGCTGTTTATCAATAAAGTTGGTAACCTTGGCAATTGAATATACCTTTTGCAATCCTATCTCTCTACTCTCCTGTGCCTTAATCTTCTGTCTCAAATAGCCTATCCAATCTTCTATAATTACTGAATTCTATCCATCTCTTAAAATCTTCAAGCTTTCCCCTTTACGAAGACTTCGCCAACTTACTTTATCTGCTTATTGTTTCTCACTGCTCTCCATTCTTCTACCTTGGATTTTTTGTGCTACCCATTGTGTACTCATCTCTTCCTTTGCGTTGGCATTTAACTGTCTTGTGTTGATGTTTTCTCTCTCTAATCAAATTGGAGCATCCTAATGGAGATGTATGACAGGTGACGATTGGGTCTTGTTTCAACTTGCTGGCAGATAGTTGGCACCAATGTTACAGAGTACAAAAAAATTTTATTTTCTGAAATCTCATGAGGGAAATTTTTATCATGACATTTTTCTTGGCTAACAAAACTAAGTTAGAAGGTCAGGTTTCTGTCTAATCAGTGAAACGGGGATAGAGCCAGTTATGAATAACACAGTTAGAGCTTTGAAATGGCTTTTTCACCCCTTCTAATATAGGTTGATGTGGACTGAAGGTCATTACTGTGTAACAGTACTTCCAAATTGAAGGTCATTATCATGTGGCAACTGTGTTATGATTTATTTCCTTCCTACCTTATAGAAACTAGAAATCTAATTGGAAAATCTGTAAAAATAACCAGGGGATCAGTTTCTTTGGAGTTTGGCCTTGGTCTTCAACATGGATAAAAGACCAAGGATGAGAATCCAACATATAATAGGTTATGTAATGGAGATGATGAAATTAGTTACTGGGAAAGTGTGAAAACCAATTATATATATCAAGATTGAACCTAACGAGATGTTTGTTAGTGGGGATGGGAGGTTCAGAAGTATTCTTTTTCACTAATGTCAGAGAATGCTTCCTAAAATTCAGTCAAACAGAAGAATTACTTAAACCTGAAAGGAAAATACATGTCATTTTTTGCTTAAGTCTCTGAAATGAAATACTTTTCCATATGCCATCATGGTGTGGAGTGAGCTATAATTACTGAGACTACTTTATAAATACTACTGCTGGAATTTATCTATATGGGAACCAAAGAGATCCTGTGATAGATAGATAGATAGATAGATATTACCTCTATGAAGGACTATATAGGAATATTACAAACAACCTTGACTTCGCTAATGGCTCAGATGGTAAAGCATCTGCCTACAATGAGGGAGACCTGGGTTCAATCCCTGGGTAGGGAAGATCCCCTGGAGAAGGAAATGGCAACCCACTCCAGTACTCTTGCCTGGAAAATCCCATGGACGGTGGGGCCTGGTAGACTGCAGTCTGTGTAGGGTCACAAAGACTTGGACACAACTGAGCAACTTCACTTCACAAACAACCTTAGGTTTTAGCACTGGATCTGCCACAATTAAGTCCCAGTTTTCCGAATGTGACCTTCTAGAGTGTTCATGTCTGACTCTATCAAAGGTCATGATCCCATACAGGGAGAAGGGAGTAATGAAATTGTTTAACTAGAGAAAACCCAATTAATCCTGCTGGAAGCAAACCAAACCCACAGTGCCAGCTTATATAGCACAATAAATAGATAAGATAATTTGATACTCTGGTTAAAACTAGCTCTGGAAGTGACAGCCACTTGGCCCCATTGAAAAGATAAGGAGAAAATGAACTTTGTAAAATTACTTGTCACTCAAGAGATCTTTGATTTGCAATAGGAAACATTATACCTCAAAAGAGAGATGATTTTGCAAAAACAACAACAACAAAGAAATAAATAAGTGCTAGATGAAGAATATTCATTCATGTTTAGGTCATCTACAACCCCAAGCTATTAAAGTAGAATTATCCAATTCGAGAAGTGTGGCTAGGTAAAGAAGGAATAAAGAGAACACTGTAGTTCTTAAATAACTGTCTATTAAATATTATTGTTTTTCATTTATTAGGTTTGTCTTAAATATCTATATTTTACAAATCTGGTTTGTGTACAATTTAAAGAAATGTAATCTATTTACGTTTATTGGTTTGGTTCTGATGCAGATAATCATGGAATCTAGATAGATTAGGATATCGGCCCACTATTCAGTGTACCAAAGAATTGTGAATTGAGGACTTCAAGGTCTTGAAGTGTAATCAGCAGTCACCAGCATTATTTCTTAAATGTGATACCAGTTGGAAAGAAACCTGTATATCCCACTTTACTTCTGGTATCATAAGCTGACTGTTGTCTATAGGTCCATTTAGAGGTTACTAGAATCAATGGCCACTGCACAGGAAATCACTACAGAAATGGAAAACCCATGCTAGAGATTTTTATAGTTTGTTTTGTGAGGGATAACGACTTCTTTAAGGGTTCCTGAGCTTCACAGGATTTGTGTTTGTCTAATATGTCTGCAGAGTAATGGCTGTAGGCAGGCTGATAGAAATTGAAACACTAGTTCATTTTCTCTGGCTGACAACAGCAGTTAAATTTGTTTAAAAAAATGGGGATTTCAGCTTCACCAAATATATTTTTAATTACTAGAGAAGGGTGTAACAAATCACTTTGTAAATGACTTTATTTACTAATATGGCTCTCTTTCAGAACCCTATCTCTGCTACAATACATACTATTTATCAAAGCCCCAAAATGGCATTAAAACATTTTCCAAATACTATAGTTTAAAATCAGACCAGATGGCTACTCCTACTGCTTTTAAGTTGGAATATTACAACAGTCCTTTCAGGTGTGGAGTAGAATAAAATAATTTTTAGTACAGGGATGACTTCCAGCAGGAGGTAATACTGCTCACTGACTAAACAGTTCCCACATTTTCTAAATACACTTTGTCACCTCAAAATGTCTCCCTTAAGCCACAGTGAATTGCCAGGGTTTCTCTTAAACTAAAATTTCATTAGCACTGAGTTACATCATACTGGTTCAGAGCAAATAGACAGGCTGTGAGATCAAGACATTGATTAAGTTGCTTCCCATGACTGTCTCTACACTCCTCTAAAGTGGGGATAATAATTGTACCTATCTCTTCACATGGAAGTATAAAGTCACATTTAAAATAGGGCTTGCTCTGTGGTGTTATTTATGTGCTGTTACTGTCTTTTGGGGAGAATAATTACTTTGTTGAGATGATGAGTTGTATTCTTTGTTAAAAGTCTCAAGTGTCTAAGAGATAAGGATGTCATGTAGAGCATCCTATTTATAAAATGATTTTTTAATTGTTTAATGTACATAGTCTTGTGTCTAGTTTAATGGAGACAGCCTTGACTTTGTGAAGAATGTTATTTGGGAACTGTGGGAGAGGAGGACAGCAAATTCAACTGTAGGGTTTTAAGCCCAGAGGGTCAACTATAACATAAATCAGACTAGGTGATTTGGGAAGAGAACACTGAAAGAGCTTGGTATATATTTATGTTTATCAACTGGTACATTCCCTTCCCCCCTCCCCTCTCCCACCACCTTCTCTCCCCTGAGTTTTTGTTGTAGCCACAAAAGTTACATCTCCTCCTCCACCCTGTGTCCTACAATGCAGCCTGTGTGATTTCTTATGATTTTCTGCCATGTCACATCATCCCCCTGCTTAGCATCGCATGTCAGTTGGACTTTGGATAAATAGGACGCATCAAGCTTCTGCTTCCTTCTCTAGCTTTGTCTCCTCCAAAAGAGTGCTCTCACTCTGCTCTCCTTCTCCCTGGTCCCTGAAGCATTTCCACCTTCAACACATGAGCATGTGCTGTTCTACGTGGACATCTTCCAGTCCCACTTTCTTTCCTACTCACCCTTCAGACCACAACTAAACATAACTTTCTTAGCAAACAGTTCTTTGAAACCTGGCCCACCCCATCATAATGCTAGTTTTCAGCAATAGCATACTGACCTTTTTCTTTGTATAACTTATTCCAATATGTAGTGCTATGTTTTTCTATGTGTTTGTTTGAAGCATCCATCTTCTGCAATAGACAGTTAACTCCATAAGGGCAAAGACTGTCTTTTTTGAACCCTGTATCCTGACTCCCATGGTAATACCTCAGACATGGTTGGTAGTTAATGAGTAGGTGATGAGTCAGTGAATGCATGGATAAGTGAATGCTTCCTGTGTGTCAAACACTAGGTCAATATTCATGATTTTTTTTTTTCTTTTTTTCTTTTTCTTTTTTTTTTATTTATTTTTATTATTATTATTATTATTTTTTCCAGTGGGTTTTGTCATACATTGACATGAATCAGCCATGGATCCACATGCATTCCCAATCATCCACAGAATAACATTTTGAGTTAATTACCATGAAAATCCCCATTTTACAAATGAGAATATAGTGGACCTAGAAAGGGCTGTTAGATCTCTCTAAAGATCTGGACTATGGGCTGAACTTAGTGATTTGCTTCCAAAGAAGAGAGAAAGGAAAGGAAAATTAAAAAAAATAATAATAATAATGATAACTTCTTAGTAGATAAACCTGGAAGACGCTGCCTGAACCAAGTGATAAAGTTTAATAAGTGGTTGATATCATGTACCCCCTGATATTGGTGTGATAAGGAAGGCACTTCACTTGCTTGATATCCTCCCCCCAACTTCATAATCCAGTTTATTCATGAGGAAAATCAGAAAACTCCAGTTAGAGTGACATTCTATCAAATACCTCTTCCAAACTCCCAAAATCATGAAAAAATTGGAAAGACAGGGAAACAGAGATCCAAAGAAAGCAGAGAGACATTGGCACTAAATACTACTTTGAGTGATCCTAGAACAGGACAGAAGTGAGAAAACTGGTATAATTCAGATTAAGTCTATAGGTTAGTTACTATCAAAAGTTAATTTCTTAGTTCTGATAAATGCACTGTGACGTATAAGATGTTAATATTACAGCAAACTGAGCAAAGGGTATATAAGAGTTCTTTGTAGTAGCTTTCTGTAACCAATATAAGAAAATTTATTTAAAATAGCTAAACTGGGTTAGAAACCAGTGGTGGCTTCTGGTTAGTATACACTAGTTGTTTACCGCCACCATGACTTAAGTTGATGTTACATGTCATCGTATGGTGGCATTGACGCTTTAGAATATCACAAGTATGCTCGACTTTCTCCGTCTCTTTCAGAAAATGTGTAATCAACTTTCTATTTACTCTGGAGAATTTTCTTTAAAAGACTTTTTTCAGAATAATAAGAAACTGTTATATAACTTTACTCATTTTGTTTAAGAGTGGCTGTCGTGGTGAATTCACATGTTCAAGGACTATTCTCAAATTAAAATATCAGATAAAGTTAATGCCAAGGCACAAGAAAAGCCAGCTGCTGATGATGTGGTTTTGAATCATATAAAAACTATACAAATTTATGCCTAACAGGGGAAGCCTTCACCTCCAGCATCATGTAGGGCATGTTTTGCTAAAAATATTATCAAAGATACCCTAGCATCTGTCCATTCCACATGCAGTACAGAGTCCAACAGCAGCACCTGGGAGCTTTCTGGAAATTAAGAAACTCCAGGCTCAACCCACAGTCACTGAGTTGGAATCTGCAGGTTATTAATAACATCTTTGGATCTACCATATAACATGGAGACCATAGGTGATAACTCTGTATTGTGTACTTGAAATGTGCTGAAATAGTAGAACCTAAATATTCTCTCATATGCACAAAAAGAGATAAATATGTACAATGATGGATGTGTTAAATAACTTGATGAGAGAGTCCTTTCACAGTTTATACATATATCAAATCATGCTGTACATTTTAAATATCTTACCGTTTTATTTGTCAATTATATGTCAACAATGCTGGGGGAAAAGACGCAGAGTTTGATAATTATTAAAATCTGCTATAATAGAGTATGTCCCCCCATACAAAATTAGCATATTTATATGAAAATGTACACAAAAAATTGGAGCATTTTTTAAATAAAATATTGAAGTAAGAGATTAACATGCTGTTTAGATGGCAATGCAAGAATTATGTTCAATCTAGGATAATTTATGTCTTCCCAATTTTGATTGTCATCTCATTGTAGTTCTGTTAAATTTGGAACCTCTTTTTAAAAGAGTCTCATCAAAAACCCTTTCTGAGGCTCTGATCACTTAGATCTCTGTTTAATTTTCCTCAGTCATCATTAACATGTGTTGATTTCATTTTCTTTGTCTTAATCATTTCTTGCTAGGAATTCTAACCATGGCATTCTCGCTGTGTATCCCAAAGGGGCCCTGGCCCTGCTGCTTTCAACATCAACCTAATTTGAGAGGTCCTTTTATGTGAAAATGACTCATCATCATCAAGGGCAACCCTTCCTTTAATTAAAGATGATTATGCACAGCCGCCCAGCATCCTATCAGGACAATCCAACTGACTTTTCGGCCACTTCACAGTTTACATCCCCAGTGGGAATTTCTATGAACTCTGAAGTCTCTGAAAGATGTTTTGATCTCTCCCTCTAGGGAGAGGAAGTTTTCTAGGACAGAGATGCTATGTGAAGATTGAACTAACTGCGTTCATCTCCAGACCCGAGAAAGAGCACATGAACGGAAAAGCATAGCTTTGCAGCCAGTTTAAAGGAGAGTCTCTGCAAGGCTTGTTAAGGAACTGGCACCTAACACCCAAGTCCCTTCATGCCCTTGGCCTGTGAGCACTGCCGAGTGCCAGGGAGGCTAACTCAGCCCTCTAGAAAGGTCTAGTCTGCATGACTGGGACATGGGTAAAGAAAGTGCCAGGCCTGAGTAGTACTGGGCTCTTTTTCTCCAGGTTACTTCACAGCTCTCGTGTGTCATGTTAAAGGATTTATACCTGAAAGTAGAAGCTGTGAATATGGAGAAGAAAAAAATTGAGACAGTAAGTGGAATGCTAACGTCTTGAGTTTCTAAATTGAAAGCATACTTAGATTAGGCTTCCCAGACACAGTCATCAAGTGTTTATTCTTTTTACATGGGCCTGGTTGTTGCCCTAAGGCCATACAACATTTCCTTCCTAAGGAAAAAAAGTGAAAACATTAGTCTCTCAGTCCCATCCTGCTCTTTGTGACCCCATGGACTATAACCTGCCAGGCTCCTCTATCCATGGGATTCCTCAGGCAAGAATACTGGAGTGGGTTGCCATTTCCTTCTCCAGGGGATCTTCCCAACCCAGGGATCAAACCCAGGTCTCCCACGTTGCAGGCAGATTCTTTGGCATTGGAGCTACCAGGGAAAGAAAGCATCTACAATAAGGACAGCATTTTTTAAAAGTGGTCAACATCGGGACTGAATTGAGACAGAAGTGGAATGCCATCTTTTTCACATAGTGCAATTTAATCTACAGCCAGGTTGATACTTAAACTTGTATACTCTGTAATGAAGTTATCCCTGCAGTTGGTGGAGAAGGAAGTTGTGAAGCTGAGAGTTTAATAAGACATAGAACTACTGTCTTGACCTTAAAGTAAACCTAAGTTACCTTAAGTGTTGATAACTCTGTGTCCCACTTTCATGTCATCATTAATGATCTGACATTTGGTTTGCTTTTTATGGTTTATAGAGAGCTTTCACACACAGAAACTTGCTTAATTTTTGCCTCTGCGTTGTACACAGTATTGTTATTCTCTCTTTACCAAGATTTGTTTCAGGTTTGAAATTCTGCATTTCTAGACCTGCACTTCTAGTAGGGCTGCAAACTATTTTATGTGGAATGGGAGCCTGGGACATTCCAGAAGACAAAGAAAGGGGTCCCTGGCAAGAGCTGGGAAAAACACAGTTCCTAGATGCGTGGGGTTGTGCAGAGTGGGGAAAGGAATGCCAAAGCATCTGGCTGCCGTGTTTGGCTGTGGTTCTGCCTTCCAGAACCTTCCTCTCCAGGGAATGCTGCCCAGCTCCCAGGAATAAGTGTGTGATTTTAATTGGCTTGTTACCATAATTTGAAGCTACATGGCCTGCCTGACTGGTATTTAATGAGGCACATCCACTCTTGGGCTCAGTCAGGCAAAAGAGGCTTCCTTGGATTAATGTGCTCGAGTTTCTCCTGTGAATCTTGCCCAAGGAGCAAGGGGCTTTGGGTTCCACTAGAAATAGATTTTCCACTGTTAGACTTCCTGCATGCAAATGGTCCTCGTTCCCAGGGGGTACTTCAGCAAGACAACACTGAGTCTCTGTTCTCAATTATCCAGATTTATTCCCACCCCTTGGTGTAAACTGGTCCATCAGAACATGTAGTTGAAGTCTTCTGAACCCATACTTCGAGGAAACCAAGCTTGAAAACCCCAAGTAGCTCATACAAGTTACACAGAAAATGATGTATGAAGTCAGACCTTGAAGTGCAGCTGGGGAACCTTGGTGCCTGTGGACCTGGTGGTCACAGGAATGACCCCACCTAGGGATGGAGAGCTCTCTATCACCACCTTGACTTAAGTGAGTTTGTAGAGTATATGTATGTGTGTGGACTTTCCTGCCTGAACAGATAATTGATTCTGTCAAGATTGCTCTCTTGAGTTCCGTAAATTTTCTTCTATCCTGCACATGTTGTTTTGAAAGATTTCATTTTTAATATTTAAGGGGTGGGAGTGGGGAGCTCTAAGCCTTACATCACTCGGTCTCTGTAACTTTTCAAGCCTGCCTTTTATAATCCTGAGTGCTTTTTCAGTGACTCCTTTCCTCACAGAAGAAGTCAGCAATGACAACACCACTAGCACACAATAAATCTCTGCTAGACAATTGACAATTCTTAAGGTTGCTAGGTGACGCTATGCATATGAACTGGCAAAGAGGACTTAGTTTTGGAGTTGTTCATAGTCATGAGCTCATTAAAAGAGCTGTAGTCCCTCGCCAGTGGCAGTCCAGACAATTCATTTTATTTTTTCTTTGTGTTGGAATTTTCAGACTCTGTTGAAAAGGTGTTAAAAGGTGAGGCATATTTTGAGAATCATTCTGTGCCTCTCTTTTATAACACCAGCTCCAAAAATAAAGTTCTTAGGTATTTGACTGCCATTATGAGTCCTTCTTATTGTGAAAAGATATCTAAAGTTTTGGCTCCAAAAGATAATATTGTAAAAAAAAAAAAAAAAAAAAGGACAAGCCAGGTCAAGATAGAAGAAGATAAGAGAGAGAGCACCATTTCAGTTTCAATGAAGAAAGATATATTTTCACGTGTTGCCTAAAGTTTGACATTTTAAGGGGTAGCAGGTCCAAACCAGAGACCAAAAAGACGCTTGGCCCCCTGACTCAATGCACTGTGTGTGCTGAGAAGGGGAGGGGGTGGGCAGGCAGTTCAATTGTCAGCTAAATATGAGTCCTTGAGGTATTTTCTTCCTGTGATATTTGACCTCTCTTTCATGGGCATTATCATCATTTTTCCCGACTGGGAGGAAAAAACAGTGAAGGAAATGAAAGGTGAAAGCAATAGAAAAGAAGAGGATGGATGAAGAAGAGGTAGAGGCCAGACACCCTGACCCCAGGAGAGAAGGGTCAAAGGAAGCCCTTTGGTTTTCTTCTAGAAACTTAAAAATATCCACTTCTTGACTGATTGACGTTTCTAATCTGCTTTCCTTACTACATGCTAAAGGGCCTAAACTCACTTGTTCCCTGCAGTTTTCCTGCCGTTTGAAAGAAACCAGTCAGTTGGGTAATCATGATAATTAAAAAAGATGTAAACTTTCAGAGTGGCTGACACTAACTCATTACACTAAGCTGCCTTGCTTGACTGAACTAACATTAATTCCAATATCCCGTTACATCAGGCACATCAGAGTTGCCAGCCAGTGGAGATATTTCTTCCTTCCTTCCCTTTCTTACCTGGATATTCCTTCCCTGCTTCCTTCTCTCCCTTCTTTCCTCCCTCCGTCATTCTCTCCATCCTTTCCTCCCTTCCTTTCTTCCTCATTCCTAATGAGGAAGACATTCCTCATGTCTCCCATTTATGTTGATGCCACCGGTCCAAGGGCCACTTAGACCACATGTTTCAGACAAGCCTGTTCTCATCTTGAATGAGCCTGTGAATTACCTTGAGGTCTCAGTTCACTTCAGTTCAGTCACTCCAACTCTTTGAGACCCCATGAACTGCAGCACACCAGTCTTCCCTGTCCAAAACCACCTCCCGGAGCTTACTCAAACTCATGTCCATTGAGTCGGTGATGCCATCCAGCCATCTTATCCTCTGTCGTCCCCTTCTCCTCCTGCCCTCAATCTTTCCCAGCATCAGGGTCTTTTCTAATGAGTCAGTTCCTTGCATCAGGTGGCCAAAGTATTGGATTTTCAGCATCAGGCCTTCCAGTGAATATTCAGGACTGATTTCCTTTAGGATGGACTGGTTAGATCTCCTTGCAGTCCAAGGGACTCTCAAGAGTCTTCTCTAACACCACAGTTCAAAAGCATCAATTCTTCAGTGCTCAGCCTTTTTTTATAGTCCAACTCTCACATCCATACATGACCCCTTGAAAAACCATAGCTTTGGGTAGACGGACCTTTGTTGGCAAAGTAATGTCTCTGCTTTTTAATATGCTGTCTAGATTGGTCATAATTTTTCTTCCAAGGAGCAAGCATCTTTTAATTTCATGGCTGCAGTCACCATCTGCAGTGATTTTGGAGCCCAAAAAATAAAGTCTGTCACTATTTCCATTGTTTCCCCATCTATTTGCCATGAAGTGATGGGACTGGATGCCATGATCTTAGTTTTCTGAATGTTGAGCTTTAAGTCAACTTTTTCACTCTCCTCTTTCACTTTCATCAAGAGGTTCTTTAGTTCTTCACTTTCTGCCACAAGGATGGTGTCATCTGCATATCTGAGGTTATTGATATTTCTCCCAGCAATCTTGATCCCAGCTTGTGCTTCATCCAGCCCAGCATTTCTCATGATGTACTCTGCATATAAGTTAAATGAGCAGGATGACAATATACAGCCTTGATGTACTCCTTTTCCTATTTGGAACCAGTCTGTTGTTCCATGTCTGGTTCTAACTGTTGCTTCCTGACCTGCATACAGATTTCTTAGGAGGCAGGTAAGGCGGTCTGGTATTCCCATCTATTTAGGAATTTTCCACAGTTTTTTTGTGAACCACCCAGTCAAAGGCTTTGATGTGGTCGATAAAGCAGAAGTAGATGTTTTTCTGGAACTCTTGCTTTTTCGATGATCCAGTGGATATTTGCAATTTGATCTCTGGTTCCTCTGCCTTCTCTAAATCCAGCTTGAACATCTGGAAGTTCATGGTTCACATACTGTTGAAGCCTGGTTTGGAGAATTTTGAGCATTACCTTGCTAGCATGTGAGATGAGTGCAGTTGTGCGGTAGTTTGAACATTCTTTGGCATTGCCTTTCTTTGGGATTGGAATGAAAACTGACCTTTTCTAGTCCTGTGGCCACTGCTGAGTTTTCCAGATTTGCTGGCATGTTGAGTGCAGCACTTTCACAGCATCATCTTTTAGGATTTGAAATAGATCACCTCCACTAGCTTTGTTTGTAGTGATGCTTCCTAAGGCCCACTTGACTTCGCATTCAGGATGTCTAGCTCTAAGTGAATGAGCACACCATCGTGGTTATCTGGGTCATGAAGATCTTTTTTCTTCTGTGTATTCTTGGCACCTCTTTTTAATATCTTCTCTCTTATTAGGTCCATACCATTTCTGTCCTTTATTGTGCCCATCATTCCATGAAATGTTCCCTTGGTATCTCTAATTAGAGATCTTGATGAGATCTCTAGGATTTCCCATTCTATTATTTTCCTATATTTCTTTACATTGATCACTGAGGAAGGCTTTCTTATCTCTCCTTGATATTCTTTGGAACTCTGCTTTCAAATAGGTATATCTTTCCTTTTTTCCTTTGCCATTAGCTTCTCTTCTTTACTCAGCTGTTTGTAAGCCCTCCCCAGACAACCATTTTTCCTTTTTGCATTTCTTTTTCTTGGGGATGGTCTTGATCACTGCCTCCTGTACAGTGTCACAAATCTCCGTCCGTAGTTCATCAGGCACTCTGTCTATCAGATCTAATCTCTTGAATCTATTTGTCACTTCCAGTGTATAATTGTAAGGGATTTGATTTAGGTCACTCCTGAATGGTCTAGTGGTTTTCCCTACTTTCTTCAATTTAAGTCTGAATTTGGAAAGAAGGTGTTGATGATCTGAGCCACAGTCAGGTCCTTGCCTTGTTTTTGCTGACTGTATAGAGCTTCTCCCTCTTTGACTGCAAAGAATATAATCAATCAGTATTGACTATGTGGTGATGTCCATGTGTGGAGTCTTCTCTTACGTTGTTGGAAGACTCATATTGTGTTGTTGTGGATCTCATTGTACAGCAGATTCTGATGCAGTAGGTCTAGAGTGGGTCCTGAAGAGTCTGCCTTTTTACCCATAGTCTTTTAGAAAGCCATGATGATGATGATGATGATCCCTGACACTATACTTTGAGAAACTTCAAGACAATGGCCCACTCATTTCTAGTTCTGTTGTGCATGCATGCTAAGTTGCTTCAGCTGTATCTGACTCTTTGCAACCCTGTGCCAGCCTCCTCTGTCCATGGGTTTCTCCAGGCAAGAATACTGGAGTAGCTTGCCATGTCCTCCTCCAGGGGATCTTCCCAACCCAGGGATCGAACCCAATCTCTTACCTCTCCTGCAGTGGCAAGCTGTTTTGTTTTTGTTTTTGTTTTTTTTACCACTAGTGCTGCCTACTTCTGTTAGAGATAACCAATTTTAAGCCAATCAAACACTGTGCCGGAACCCATTGCTTACATTTTCATCTGGTGAAAGAATTCCCACACCAACCTGGCAAATCTGTGCCTCCTTTTTCCAGTGCTGAGGACAGGCTGCAGGGACCCACACTGATGGGTTGTGTCCTTCCCTTCTGCTGTGCTGCAGAACTTAGGTGGCTGAGACCTCTAGATTCAGGCAGAAGGGGCTTTGAATCTCCAGTTATCACCTTCTTACTTAACCTGTCTATGTCCTTATTTACAATGAGGATGAAAGTAGTAATTACCTAATAAGGTGGTGAAAGGCCTTCAGTGAAGGGTTAACAATCATCAGAAATCAAAAATGCATGTTGTTAATATTTTGAGGTGACCTTTGTCACAATTGGTATATTTTGTATCTAGTAAGACAACTAGCTCCAATACATTGGCACCTGATGTGAAGAGACAACTTACTGGAAAAGACCCTGATGCTGGGAAAGACTGAAGGCAGGAGGAGAAGAGGCTGGCAGAGGATGAGATGCTGGGATAGCATCAATGAGTCAATGGACATGTTTTGATCGAACTCCAGGAGATGGTGAAGGACAGGGAAGCCCGGCCTGCTGCAGTCCACAGGGTTGCAAAGAGTCAGACACAATTGAGTGACTGAACAACAACAACAATATGATGAGAGAACATTCCAAAATCATTCATGTTGATTCTGCTTAGAGTTAGAAAATATCCAGTGTTACCTTATATGGACCAAAAGCTTGACAATTCTCAATGTATTCTTAAGTCTCTTGATGCTTGTGCATGATCGATTACTTGCGAGTACAATTATTTGGAATTTGCTTAACATAGATATAAAAAGTTTATCAAGAAGACCAGGTTTTCTGTGGAACAAGTACAAAAGTATAACCTGAGACTATCAAAAGGCTGTCTCAAAAATATCTTCCCTCTTCTCCTGAAGGTTCCATCGTCAGAGCTGATCCTTTAGATAAAGGCATCAGAAGGAAGGTCAAAAATAACTTCATTTCTTGAGAACTATGGTAGACTAATGTATCAGCAATTATAGGGCATATTATGGATTAAATAGAAATTTTAATAATTTGAAATTTGTTAAACAAATTGTTTAACAATTTGTTAAAAATTGTTATTTTAATAATTTAAAATTTCACAGAGGGGGAAAATAATGGCATTTATTATTTCTATTGAAAATGTCTTAAAAATATTGTTTCTCAATCTGTATTAATCAAGAATTTCTGTTGAAAATTATAGAAACCCTAGCAAGCCAAACTGCTAAGGCCAAAAAAAAAAAAAAAAAAAAAAAAATAGGTAAAAAGAAGGAGGTAGTTTGTTGTGGTTAAAAAGTAAGTTTGCAAGAATGCAGCCTATTTGGACAGGCAGGTTGAAAGGAGTTAAACAGTGTCATGTTCCACCCACACTACACACACCTCTCACACCTCTCTCTCTCTCCCCCTCAGCTTCTCCATCTCTTGCATTGGTTTCAGTTTTGGGAATGATCTCTCTATACAGTGCAAGGATGGCCATTAGCCAATCAAGATCTGTTTCCCATGAGGTTGTAAAATTCCAATGAATCACAGAACAACTGCTTCCCAAGAGGACCCATAGAAGTCCAGAGTTCAATTTTGTAAGCCTGGCTTTGTCACAGGCTCATCTGTGAATGAATTATGTGGTTCAAAATATGAAATTATTTCCCTCTAACTGTCCAGAGCTTGGTCACACAAAGCATGTCACTAAGAATGGGACAAAGATTATTTTCCCAGTAAAACTGGGCTATTGTTTAAAAAAAAAAAAAGAATGAATGAGTGAATTGTGGGGTAAGAAACACATCTGATTTCCAAGATAGAAAAGTGAGTCAAGGTGATAAATTCCTTTAAAGAACTTGGTCAAGAGAGACAGATTCCAAAAGAAACATGCACATACACACACACAAAAAAAAAGAGATTGAAAGGCTTTTCAATAAAGAGAATAAGTGTAATTTTCTGATATCTATCACAAACAAGGTGTTGTTAGCAAATACTTTACTGCTTACAAAGGGTTAAAGTTCAGGTGCTGAGCATGGGGGAAATATTTGGGTAACAGCTACCTGTATTTCATCTGTCAATTTCAATATCAGGGTTTACTCACACACTTAACATGTGTGTGTGTATATATATATACACACACACACACACATATATATATATATATATATTTATGTGTGTGTGTACATGCACACCTACATGCTTAGTTGCTCAGTTGTGTCTCTTTGCGAACACATAGACTATATATAGCCAGCCAGGCTCCCCTGTCCATGAGATTCTCCAGGCAAGAATACTGGGGTGGGTTGCCATGTCCTCCTCCAGGGGATCTTCCCGACCCAGGGATCAAACCAGGTCTCCTGCATTGCAAGCAAATTCTTTACTATCTGAGCCATCAGGGAAGCTTTTATATATATACATATATACACACATATATGTATAGTAAGTGTATAAATAAGTATATCTACTTATATATAGTAAGTGTGTATATATATATATATATATATATTAAATATACAAATATAAGTGTTAGAGTTCAGTCATATCTGCCTCTTTGCAACCCCATGATCTTCCCAACTCAAGGATCGAACCCAGGTCTCTGCGTTGCAGGCAGATTTTTTACCATCTGAGCCAACAGGGAAGCACCCCCCACACACACACACACACACATTTATTTAATATATACAATGAACTTATTCACCTCAGAAATGGGGATGTGATGCCAGCCAGAGGATTTTACTCAAATGATTGAAATGTGGTTAAGTGATTTTCAAGTATACAGCGATTTGCACTATGTAACTATAAATAGGTGCTCTGGGAAAATACTCTTTCCCCAATCCTATTGACTTATGGAGATATATGAGGAGATCTGAGCTCTGAGCACAGTGAAATATGATTTTGTACTAGAGTTTCTTTCTGCCAAAGATAAAAATCACTTTACATAAAAAGAGCCTTATTCTCACCAGGTGACAAGCTGCTCTTTCATAATAAAGCACAGTACTCTGGTAAAACACATGAGCTCCTGGGCACCACTGGAATACCATTCAGGGAGGCAGAGAGCAGGGAGCTCAAAACCATTGGCTTTGTTACCAATTTGCCTTTCTCGCCTGGGTGACCTGCTCAACTTACTAATAAGAGGTTTCCTTATCTCTTTAATGACTGTAATCAAGCTATTCAAAGCAAAGGGAATCATGAGGACAGAAAGGATAAAACCTATTACATGGGACCTGGCATATCATGCAGTCACTAATAATTGTTAATGGGCGAGGATCCCCTGGAGGAAGAAATGGCAACCCACTCTGGTATTCTTGCCTGGAGAATCCCATAGACAGAGGAGCCTGGCAGGCTGTAGTCCATAGGGTCACAAAGAGTCAGACTCCACTGAAGTGACTTAGCGTGCATGCATGTGGCAACGCCCCTCCAGTGGCTCAAGCAGTGATGAATCCACCTACAATGTAGGAGACACAGGAGACATGGGTTCAGTCCCTGATCTGGGAATATCCCCTGGAGCAGGAAGTGGCAACTCATCCCAGTATTCTTGCCTGCAAAACCTAGTGAACAAAGGAACCTGGTGGGCTACTGTCCATGAGGTCAGTAAGAGTTGGACACGACTAAGCATGTATGCATATCTTATCTCTCATGTGGCACTTAAGTACACGAGGATGCAGCAGGTGGACTATAATAGTTCATTGCACATTAGGTAAAATAGTAATTTTAGCCTATTTTTTTAGAAACTGACTGGATTAAAAAAAATCAATCAGTGTTAGATGAAGAGAGTATTAAGATTTTGTGATACTTATAATTCATCCCTTTGGGCTGTAATTTCCTCATCTATGAAATGAGAGATTCAAATACAACTTTTTAGGATCCTCTCAGACTTTACAACTCTAAAATTCTCAGGAGAACATTTTGATACCTTTAGTTTTTGAGCATTGTAATAACATACTGAATGTTTTCAAAATAGAGCTAACTTTTATGTTAGGCTAAGCAATGATTTAATAGTGACTGAAACTGCTGAAATATCATAAAAACATTTCTTTCAATGCATTCACCTTCATACAGTGGGGCATGGGAGGCCAGAGCTTTGAATTCAACTCACATTCATTCCTTTATTCTATAAAAGTAAACTGAGGGCCCCTCCATCCCTCATCCATGATAAGCACAGGACTTATATTTTAACTGGGAGGAGGGGGTAAAAACATGCAACAGAAAATACATTTATAAATCACGTCACAAGTTATGAAGAAAAGAAAGTAAACAAGAGAAAATTATTACCAATGCGGGCAGCCTCGTTTTCATTTAGCAAGCTCTCTAAAAGGAGGTGACACTTAAGCTAAGATATAAAGTAAAAGGAATCCAAACATGCAAAGGAGGGAAAGAAGAACATTCCAAGCAAAGGGGAAAGCAAGTGCAAAGGCCCTGGGCTAAGAAAGATAAGTATATAATTGAAGAATTGAACAAAAAGCCTGGCTGCAGCATAATTGGATGGGGAGAGAAAGTAATAGGATATGTGATTGGAGAAAGGAAGGAGCCAGATCAATGAACTTGTGTTGTTGCCAAGACCTTGCATTGTTTTATTTGTGCATTGAAATACTGTTGAAAGAGTTTAGAATGATTAAAGTTATAATTTAAAACCACTCTTGCTACTGTAGAGAAACACAGGCAGGTATTAAAAAATGGAAACAGGGAGACCAGTTAGAAAGCTATCAGAGAAATTCAGAGAAGAGAGGTTAGTGACCTATGTCAGATGGTGACAGTACAATCTAGAGGAAGAAATGCTTCCACCTTACCTCTATCTGTGTTAATTTGACATCATTTCTTTTCATCTCTGGGACTCCGTTTCACTGTAAGATAAGCACGTAGAATGCAGTCTCTAAGGACTCTTCTAGATCAGCATTTGGTTCCAGCTCACAAATATCCTAAGCCAGACCAACCTGTCCATAAAGTCTGTTTAACTTTAGTAGGACTCAGTGATTTGCTCTGACCAGTTCTCAGCCATTCCCCCAAGGCAGAGATGTGAGAATATTGACCAGCCAAAGATGTAAGAAATTAGTCTATGTCTTTTTGAGAGCTGCGGCAGTTGGCCAGTCTTAAAATGGTGCTATATTCTCTGTTACCCTTGGAATGACTTCACAGTGGTTCACTCAGGTCCACAAATGAATTTCCACTTCCAAATTCAGACTGTAAGTTTCATATGTCCAGATTATGAATGTTAAATCTCACTCCACGGTGTTTAGGGTGATGCTTTTCATGAAGAAGTGCAAAAGATGAAAAACAGCTGTGATGAAAGTTTCATAAAATGAGGAATTCAAAAGAGAAAATTCTCCAAAACTCCTCCAACATTTTTCTTTCCAGTGTTCAGATAAAAATGGTAAATTAACAGAAGAGCAAAACAGTATGGGATGCCAATACATTCAAGAAAAAGCTAAAGTTCATTTCTGCCTGCAGATTCAAACACTTGTTGGCAGATCAATAGGAGCGTCTCAGTTTGCTTTGCAAAAATCGTTCTGCAACTAATACCTCAAGGACAAGACTTGTCCTGCTTTGGCTACTGCAGACTTTTGCCTGGATTGCTATGGGGAGTGATATTTTCCACTGGGAGGACTTTGAGGGAAAGTATAGTTTACACCATTCATTAATCATCAAACCTCAAAAACATAGTGAAAGTTATGGTGTTTGCATGTTTCTTTCACATAAAACTGTGTGTGTGTTTCTGTATGTATGTGGAGGGTGTTTGTGTGTGTGTGTGTGTTCCTAGTCTTAGACAGAAGCTCAATTCTATGCTTCTTCTTCAATTTAATTAGATTATGACTATGTATATATGCCCTCTTTCTCTCTCTCTTGTTTAGTTATACTCTCTAGAAGATCTTCTGTTAGCTAAGGACCTTGTTGGCATTTTTGTTGTTGCTGGAAAATTAATATTTAGTTTACATGCAGTTTGCAGAAGCACAGTAGAGGTGGGTTTATAAAGTTAATATTTCTTGAGAAAAAACAAATAAAAGTTACTTAATGTTTTATTAGATTTTATTTTTAAAAATCAGTTTCAGATCAGCAGGATGGAGTAATTTAAGCAGTATATATTTGTGGAGTGTGTATCATAAGGAAGGAATCAGGGTGGACATGAGGGTGGCAACAGTGGACCGGAAGACAAGGGCCTTGCCTTCACTGGGCTTCTAGCCATAAGCGAAGGCAGGCAAGGGGGCCAACAATTAAAATGCAGTAAGGAATGTTTGGGATCAAGGCAGAGGGCAGTCTTTGTGGATAGTGGAAGAAATCATGTTTAAAGACGATTGCTGAAGGAAGAATGGTTACTAGTCAGAAAATGAGGAGAGAGTTTTAGTAGCAGCAGAGACTGCATGTTCTGATGAAAAAGCTGAACAAGACCAGTGTGGCTGAAAAGGAGAGGGAGGGAGGGCAGGAGAGCTTCAGGGAAGACCACTCACATCCTCAGACTTGACATCTTCCAGGGCCTTGAAGGGTTGGGGCACATTTTCCCAAAAGTCATTGTTGAAGAGACAAACACTAAACAAGGAAGCAAGATGATTATAGGTGAAGAGTATGAAACAGGGGGTGGGACAGAGAAAGCTTAGAAGACACAATAGCTAGGATGAACAGGAATGTCCTCTCTGAGGGGGAGACATTTGAGTAGAGACCTGAATGGCACAAAAGAGACAATAGAGAAGAGATTTGAAGAAAGGGTAATGCAAGCAGATGAGTGAACAGGGCAGACACGAAGGAAGCAGGACTGGGCTATGTGTTAATAAACAGAAATTAGGAAATGGTTGACTGGAATTTGGACCTGGGCCCTGAGTCCACATCCAGAGTTCATGTCACTACCTTCAAATGCCATCCCCTATCTGGGTCCCCTGCCCTCCAGGATTTAAGAGAATTTTCTCTCTCTTGGCACG
Source organism: Dama dama (assembly GCF_033118175.1). Taxonomy (NCBI): domain Eukaryota; kingdom Metazoa; phylum Chordata; class Mammalia; order Artiodactyla; family Cervidae; genus Dama; species Dama dama. The sequence goes on along the minus strand of NC_083704.1, from coordinate 38,001,378 downwards.
GTAAATATGTGGGCATTGGCCATGTCTGCCCACTTACACCTGTACACTCACTGTCTGGCCACTGGCAAGTCCTTACTAGATACTAAGTAAAAATTTGTTGTGTGAAGGGATCTCTAAGAAAAAGTGGTCACATGCCTAATGTTGGGATTCTAAGACTGGGAAAGAAAACACTTTCAATGTTGAAAACTAATTAGTAATTTAATAACTCAATAAGAAATCCAGAAGTTAAAGCAATCAAATTACCCGTACCAGTAGATACAGCCTAAATAACAAGATAGGGAATCTATGTGTGTGTATATATGTGTGTGTGTGTGTGTATTTATTTATTTATGGGGCTTCCCAGGTGGTGCTAGTGATAAAGAACCCTCCTGCCACTGCAGGAGATACAAGAGACCCGGGTTTGATCCCTGGGTCAGGAAGATCCCCTGGAGAAGGCCATGGCAACCCACTCCAGTATTCTTACCTGGAGAATCCCATGGGCAGAGGAACCTGATGGGCTATGCTCAATAGATCACAAAGAGTCAGACACAACTGAAGCAACTTAGCACACACACATTCACACACACACACACACATACATATATAATACACACATACACACACATATGTATACATGCACACACGTATATATTCTCAGCCTCAGTATTGTGAACATTTTGCACTGAATAACTCTGTGTCATGGAAGTTAACCCTGTGTAGTATTTAGCAGCATTACTGCCCGCTGCCCATGAGGTACCAATATCATCCCCTCAGTGGTAGCAACCCCAAATGTCTCTAGATACTGCCTTATGGTCCAGAGGAGACCACTAGTATAAAAGTATTCATGACATGATGCTTTAAAAAAAAATGTTGCAAAAATTGTTGCACCACCCAGAGGGGCTTCAGTTGATTTGTCTGCAAAGTTTTATGGAGAGGTATGATAAATGTGCCCCCTGAATTGAAATACTGTACATCATACATGCATTTGTAACAGCAGAAAACAAAGATGCTTAATTTTTTATTATTTCTTATGGTGAGTGTTCAGACATCCATCAATGTAAAAGAAACCATTTTCAAAATTTTTCTCTATAAATATGTAATATAATTGTAAAGTAAAACTACTCTATCATTCTGGTGGGGAAACAGACAAACACTCATCTTATATATCGAGCTTCATCAAGATCTCATTCTTTTTTTTTTTTTTCAGTGGAGAGAGGGAGGCGAGGAAAGGTTAGATTTGCAATATGTTGAAATCTATGGAATAATATAGTTTCACTTTATCATTAAGCCCTACCACACAGCTTACTTGCACAACTTTAATAAATTTTAAGAATAGCTTTTGTTTTGTTTTGTTTTTACTGATTTTAAATATTCAAAAAATACAGGCAAGTATACAAAAGGAAATTAAAATCATCCATAATCTCACCATCTAGAGATAACTGTGTACATTACTCTTTTATAGATTCCCTTACTCTTTCATTAAATTATGTACCAGCATTTTGCTAAGGCTGAGAGTTTATGGTGGACTAGATGTACATCTTTAGATGAAACTGATCTGCACATATATTAGTATTTATATATCTGATCTCCACTTATGCCAGATGTACCTAGATCCCTGGGTAGTTAAATAATGCTTGGGTGGAAAATTGTTTGGCTGTAAGTGACAGAAGTCTAAAGAATATGAACAAATCAATGGCTTTATCTTATTTATATAATGCAGAGTTTGAAAAAAAAAAAAAACATTCAGGTCTGATTCATTCCATACTTGTTTGGGAACCCAGGCTCCTTTTAGTTTTCCATTGTGCCATCTCTAAAATCACGGGTCCATTACCCCAGTGCTTGCAAAATAGCTTCTCTTTTTCAGGTATTCATCTAGTTTCCAAGCTAGAAGGAAGGGGAAGGGCAAAGAACAAACTGTAGGGGCCTCCTGAATCTGGCCCTATCAACCAGCTTTCTCAAAATTTAAAAGAGTTTACCCTGTGACACCCATTTATATCTCGTGGGCAGGAACACTGTCACATGGACCAAGGTACAAAAAGGATAATAGTACAAAATTATACAAAATTGAAAGTGATAGACTTCCTCCTCAAAATAGACATATTCCTCCCCCAAGTAACCATTAACTGTTCAATATTAGACTTCCAGATACTTGTCTATGTACATACAAAGAAAGCCATACACATAAACATTAGGAGTTTTTCTTCCCACTGAAAGGCATGATAGACATTTCTTTCTTCTCAGTGATATATTATTGGCAGTCTTCTAGATCAGTACATTTAGATGTATCTTTAGAAATAATAATTGTACAATAGACCTCATTATGAACATGTTTCATCTTTATAGATATGTAGACTCCAAGTTACTTCTTGTTATTACAAGTAAAGCCACAGTCATCTTCTTTGTATTGTATCCATACACAAATGGCTGAGTTCTTCTGTAGATAAGCTTTCTAAAAATAGTTAATGGATCAGTATATGTGAAACATTTTTAAACAGTCTAGCATTTACTGTCAAATTATCTTCCAAAAGTCATTAACTACTTATACTGCTACTATCAGTGTATGAGTTTGCTTTTCTCATACTTTCATTAGCAATGGATATTATCCATCTTTTAATGTTTTCTAACTACATAGGCAATAATGTATCTCTGGATGCATTTATTTTTCAGCTTTTTATTATGAAGAATTTCACTATACTCAAAAGTAGAAGAAATAGTATAATATATTCTCATTACTCATCATCCAACTTCAACAATTACTAATAGAAGTCTACACTTGTTTTATCTGCATGAGGTTTAATCTTTTTAATTTTCCTGCCATAGTCTTTTTCATTTTTTGTTTGTTCATCTTTCACTCCTCATCCTAGTACTAGTTCTGTTTTGAAGCATCATACCTGTGAGTCAAGTTTTCCATCTAGAGCAGAAATAATATATGTATAGCATGAGTGTTATCACCTCCCCCTCTGCACCTGGGTAGGTATCATGAACCAATGAATGCATCAGTTTGCCGGAAGCCCAGCCTATTATGCAACCCTTTTTAACACAGGGCTTTAGACCAATAGGTCTCAAACTTTCCCATGCTTAAACATCACCTGGAGAGCTTGTTAAAACACAGTCTTGGGACTTCCCTGGGGGTACAGTGGATAAGAATCTGCCTACCAATGCGAGGGACATGGGTTCAGTCCCTGGTCCAGGAAGATCCTACATGCTGCAGAGCAACTGAGCCTGTGCTCTGAACCCCCTGTGCCACAGGTACTAAGCCTGTGTGCTGCAACTGCTGAAACCTGGGCACCCACGAGCCTGTGTTCCACAACAAGAGAAGCCACTGCAGTGAGAAACCCACGCACTGCAACAAAGAGTAACCCCCACTCACAGCAACTAGAGAAAGATCATGCCCAGCAATAAAGACCAAGTGCAACTGAAAAGAAAAATTTATGAAAAAAAAATAAAAAGAGTATTAAGAAAAACACAGTCTTGGATCCCTTCCCCATAGATTCTCATTCAGTTAGGTCTGAGATGGAGCCTCAGATTCTGCATTTCAAACAACCTGACTGGTAACGTTGATAGTGCCTGTCTACGTGTCACATTCTGTTAACATTACTCTAGGCCATGTCCAACTCTTACAACCCCATGGACTGTAGCCTGCCAGGCTCCTCTGTCCGTGGGATTCTCCAGGCAAGAATACTGGAGTGGGTTGCCATTTCCTTCTCTGGGAAATGCAGGTTTTTATTTATTTATTTTTAAATCAGGGGGTTTGCTGCAGACCTTGCAGTTCAGCTTTTCTAACAAGCTTCCGGGGACACTGCTGTTCTAAAGCCCAGTTTTGAGCATCTAGGTCCTCAGTGACCACTGCCAGAAATGGTGTATCAGGTGAATCAATTGCCTATGCCTGACCAAGACAAAAGGGCTTCCTTTATCTCAAAGAGTCCTAAATATGACTCTACAAACCAGAACCAAACTGGCTACAAAATATGCAACTTAGAAACTTATATTGAAATTTAGATTCCAGGGCCCTTCAATGAGAACTTCTGATTCAAAAAGTTTGAAGTGGGGCCTTGGAGTCTTGTTTCCTTTAGTCAATCTTGGGGCACAGGTAAGTGTTTGAGCCACTAGGTTGCATGTCACAGATGATGATGCCTAGGTAGATGTTCTTTCTTGGGTGTATCTGGTCCCTCTCCAAACCATCCATCTTATCAAGACACTTGTATTTGCATTGACCATGTATTATACATGACTATGCTGAATGTTGGGAGCCATGCAAAAATGAAGCAGGAGTTGAATCAGAGGCACTCCTACTTCTCTAGACCTGACAGTCTGGTGAAAGGTAGAGACACAAGAATACATAACCAACACATATAGGAAATCAGAGAAGAAAAAAAAAAATTTCTTCCTTGTTTCCTCCTTTTTGAAAGTTCAGTACACTTAATAGGAATTTTTTCCATTTCAGAAAGAACTATCACAAAAGCATAGAAATGCCAGGGTGATAGTTTTTTCATGTAACATTAAGCCATAATATGGGCTTTGCACATGGGTTGTATTCCTGACTATTAGCTAGGCTTGAAAGTATAACACATGTTGTTCATTACTGGTACATACTACAGTGGGGAAATGAACACCACCTAGAGAACCATAGCTTCCTTCATTCCTTGACTCAGGGAGAATTTTAATCTATAATCTTAATAATGTACAACGGTAGTTTTTGCATTTTAAATAATGTGCCAGTTGCAGTCTTGCATAGCATTCTGAGTCTCCCAAAAATCTCGTTTTACAAAGCTTCCTATGCAGGGTGTAAAAATCAAAAACTGCTAATAACATAAATGATATGGTAACCATCTGCTGGATAATGCTATTTGCTGTCACTGAGATACTGATAGAACCACTTGAGAAAACAGAATAATGGAGAGGGAAAAGAATGGTAATCAAACATCACAGGACTTTTCAAAGGGGGAACTGAGACATCTTTCAGCAGTGACCTTTATATCACTGCTATTGGACTGGGACTGTGATTGTCCGTCATTCTCTTCAGTGGTCAATATTCCACTCGCCACAACTCATTCTTTCAATACCATTGATCCCTTTAACAACATTGGCTTGCAATCACTCTTTGTAAGTTACAAAGTTAGTGGCATTCCTTCTGCCGTGCTTTTCAGTTCACTGTTAGGCAGTCTCAACATTCTGTCTTGATGAATGCAGCCTGGTAAGGGAATTGGGAAATCCCTCAAATGGTAGTATAGAGTGACTTTTAGACAGGTTATCATTGTGGTTAAAGGGAAGCATGGGTATCAACTGACAGCCTCCCATCATCATTAAACAATCCTACCTCCACTTTTAGAGGAGTTGCTCTAGCTTTGAGCAGGTCCTGATTTAGTTGTCTTTTCTGCACCATGGGATAGTTAGAAAGATTTTGATCTTGTGTGTACTTATTTCTTAACATTTTGGAATATTCTTATGGAATGAAAAATCCATACATTTCTAATAAACTATTTTATAAGATGTTACCAATTTAAAGTTTATACACGTCAATATTTACGACAGCCCTATTTAATAGGCATGATACATGTTTTAATTGGGGTTTGACAACTGAGTAAATTAAGGCTCAGGTAAGGTAAAGAATGGTTGTGAACTGGCAGCCTTATACACTACAGAACAACTTAAAGTTCAACAAAAAGAAATGATATTATGTGGCTAAAACCCTCATTTTCTGACTCAAAGCTTTTTCCACTTTATCATTTTGCCCTTAGGGTTATCTTTCTAACATATTAAGATTTTATTTTTAGTGTTTTTCAAATCAGACATGCTGAATACATGCTGTGACATCAAGCCCTAGAATCAGTTATTTAAGATGTTTTGGTTTTGCTGGGCACCAATTTCCACATTAACCATTCTAAATGAAGCATAAAGCTACTGTGGGAAAGGAAGATCAGGGGAATGCAATTAGGATATTTAGTTGTATTCTATACATAGCACCATAGTGATACAAATGAACCCACTTTGCATTCATATTCACATTTTCCAGTCATCTGGACCATTGATCACAAACATCTGTCATTAGCTCTCAAATTCAATAAAAGGCATGAGGACTTTGTGTTTGATGCAATAGCTTTGTTGGCGTAGATGAATTTGTATTTTTCTTCCATGGAAAGTTTCTATATTTCTCAAGATACTTACAAGAGTGGATTTGTGGCACCATTGTTCTACCACTTTGATTTTCATTAAAATAAATTATCAGTATTGTTTCTGATCCACAGAAGGGAGTGAGATGGCTTTGCTTTTATTACTATTCCTGATTGTGACAATCATGAACAAGAGGCGATGAGAACTTATCAGGCACTTTTCTGAGTTCAGTTCAGTTCAGTCTCTCAATTGTGTCTGACTCTCTGTGACCCCATGGATTTCAGCATGCCAGGCCTCCGTGTCCATCACCAACTCCCAGAGTTTACCCAAACTCCTGTCCACTGAGTTGGTGATGCCATCCAGCCATCTCGTTCTCTGTCCTCCCGTTCTCCTCTCACTTTCCATCTTTCCCAGGGCCGTTTCCAATGAGTCAGTTCTTCGCATCAGGTGGCCAAAGTATTGGAGTTTCAGCTTCAACATCAGTCCTTCCAGTGAACACTTAGGACTGATCTCCTTTAGGATGGGCTGGTTGGATCTCCTTGCAGTTTAAGGGACTCTCAAGAGTCTTCTCCAACACCACAGTTCAAAAGCATCAATTCTTCAGCGCTTTACAGTCCAACTCTCCCATCCATACATAACCCCTGACTAGACAGGGGTCTAGACAGACCTTTGTTAGTAAAGTAATGTCTCTGCTTTTTAATATGCTGTCTAGCTTGGTCATAATTTTTCTTCCAAGGGGCAAGCGTCTTTTAATTTCATGACTGCAGTCACCATCTACAGTGATTTTGAAGCCCAAGAAAATAAAGCCTGTCACTGTTTTCATTGTTTCTTCATCTATTTGCCATGAAGTGATGGGACCGGATGCCATGATCTTAGTTTTCTGAATGTTGAGTTTTAAGGAACTTTTTCACTCTCCTCTTGCACTTTCATCCAAGAGGCTCTTTAGTTCTACTACTCTTTCTGCCATAAGGGTGGTGTCATCTGCATGCTTGAGGTTATTGATATTTCTCCCGGCAATCTTGATCATAGCTTGTGCTTCATCCAGTCCAGCATTTCTCATGATGTACTCTGCATATAAGTTAAATAAGCAGGATGACAAGATACAGCCTTAACATACTCCTTTCCCGATTTGGAACCAGTCTGTTGTTCCACATCCAGTTCTAACTGTTGCTACCTGACCTACATACAGATTTCTCAGGAGGCAGGTAAGGTGGTCTGATATCCCGATCTTCTTAAGAATTTTCCACAGTTTGTTGTGATCCACACCATCAAAGGTTTGGCATAGTCAATAAAGCAGAAGTAGATGTTTTTCTGGAACTCTCTTGCTTTTTCAATGATCCAGCAGATGTTGGCAATTCGATCTCTGGTTCCTCTGCCTTTTCTAAAACCAGCTTGAACATCTGGAATTTCACAGTTCACCTACTGTTGAAGCCTATCTTGGAGAATTTTGAGCATTACTTTACTAGTGTGTGAGATGTGTATGATTGTGTAGTAGTTTGAGCATTCTTTGGCACTGTCTTTCTTTGGGATTGGAATGAAAACTGACCTTTTCTAGTCCTGTGGCCACTGCTGAGTTTTCCAAATTTGCTGGCATATTGAGTGCAGCACTTTCACAGCATCATCTTTTAGGATTTGAAATAGCTCAACTGGAATTCCATCACCTCCACTAGCTTTGTTGTAGGGATGCTTCCTAAGGCCCACTTGACTTCGCATTCCAGGATGTTTGGCTCTAAGTGAATGATCACACTATCATGGTTATCTGGGTCATGCAGATCTTTTTTGTATAGTTCTGTGTATTCTTGGCACCTCTTCTTAATATCTTCTCTTCTGTTAGGTCCATACCATTTCTGTCCTTTATTGAGCTCATCTTTGCATGAATTGTTCCCTTGGCATCTCTAAGTTTCTTGAGGAGGTCTCTAGTCTTTCCCATTCTATTGTTTTCCTCTATTTCTCTGCATTGATCACTGAGGAAGGCTTTCTTATCTCTCCTTGCTATTCTTTGGAACTCTGCATTCAAATGGATTTATCTTTCCTTTTCCCCTTTGCCTTTCATTTCTCTTCTTTTCACAGCTATTTTTTATGCCTCCTCAGACAACCATTTTGCCTGAGTATATTTCTGCCTATGTGTTTAGTTGTGCCTAATCCTCCCAACTACTCTCTGGGGGTAGTTATAGTTAGCATCCCCATTTTATAGAGGAGGAAACTGAGACTAAAGGATAGGTAGTGACTTGTCCAAGTTTACACAGCTGGTAAACAGTAGTATTGACATTCATACCCTATTTTCAAAGTCCAGCACCCATTGTCTTATAGACTGGATTTATTCTGCCTCTCCTGATAGAAAACAAAACTTTGGGCCTCTCCTATTACTAACAGAAGAAATCTCTTCTGACCTTGGTATCCCATGTGCTCCTATAGTCATATATCTGACCTCCCTCTTGTGAAAGTCATTTTCTTCATACATCAGGAAAATGAAAACTATTTTAAGATCCTTTTCAATGTATAGGCTCTCTTTCAGGCTGAAGGTAGCTATTTCTTTTAAAGGTAAGGTGGCAGGTCCTCTTCTCCACTAATTCTCCAACTGGTTTTGCCCATGCTCCATTTTCTTACTCATCACCTTGAACACTTACTATGTGCTAAGTGTATGTTATTTTATATTATCTAAGCACATTATGTATATGTTCAGTCTTCACCATAGTCTTATGAAGTAGGCATGAGTGTATCCTCATTTTAGAGATGAGGAAACAATGACTTAGTTGAACTGAGTCATCAATGTCTAACAACAGAACTGAAATTTCACCAAACAAGTCTGAGCTTATTCTCTCTTCCTTAACTTTTCCTCAGAAGATTCGTGTTTGTCCAAATAAAGTCCACATAAGAGTAGCATTCTCATGGGAATGGATGCCACATTTGATAAAACTAGGGGTTGCTATTGTCCTCTAAGTTATGGATGTATTAACGAAAACATCTCTAAGACCATCATTTGTGGATGACTCACTGCTTACTACAAAACTGAGAACTTTAAAGGTCCCTTAGATAATTTTTAACTCCTTGCAGTCTGCTATGTTCTCATGAGTATGATAGAAATAGGTGTAGCTACAGCAGGCTCATGGAGCCTACAACCCAGGGAGCATGTCCTCTTCCCTGAAGACCACCATCCATTACGAGGTTCATAGCAAAATCAAGGCTGGGAAGAACTGCCAAAGCATCTCACCTGTGTAAGCAATGATTGGTCATCTTCTCCAGTGAGTCACGTATTTGCCCAATGTGCTCAGTCATTTCATGGGTAAACTTTCGCACCTTTTTTTCAATGAGACATTTTGAAGTATATAAAATTCCAAGTTTTGTTGTTGTTCAGTCACCCAGTTGTGTCCAACTCTTTTCAACACCATGGACTGCAGCACACCAGGCCTCCCTGTCCCTCACCATCTCCCAGAGTTTGCCCAAGTTCATGTTCATTGCATCAGTGATGCTGTCCGGCCATCTCATCCTATAACACCCTCTTCTCCTTCTGCCCTTGATCTTTCCCAGCATGAAGGACTTTTCCAATGAGTTGTCTGTTCATATCAGATGAACAAAATATTGGAGCTTCAGTTTCAGCATCAGTCCTTCCAGTGAAAATTCAGGGTTGATCTCCCTTAAGATTGACTGGTTTGATCTCCTTGCTGTCTAAGGGATTTTCAGGAGTCTTCTACAGCACCACAGTTCAAAAGCATCAAATCATAGGAGTTCTGTCCTCTCTACGGTCCAGCTCTCACAACTGTATGTGACCACTGGGAAGACCATAGCCTTGACTATATGGATCTTTCTTAGCAGAGTAATGTCTCTGCTTTTCAACACACCATCTAGATTTGTCATCACTTTCCCCCAAGAAGCAATTGTCTTCTGATTTGATGGCTGCAGTCACAGTGCACAGTGATTTTGGAGCCCAAGAAGAAGAAATCTATCACTACTTCCACATTTTCTCCTTCTATTTGCCATGAAATAATGGGGCCACATGCCATGATCTTAGTTTATTTAATATTTAGTCTTCAGCTGGCTCTTTCACTCTCCTCTTTCACCCTCATCAAGAGGCTCTTTAGTTCCTCTTTGCTTTCTGCCATTAGAGTGGTATTATCTGCATATCTGAGGTTGTTGATATTTCTCCCACCTATATACTTGCCATGAGAACCTCATGAATTGTATAAAATTCCAAGTTTTCTGGTAGCTAAATCCTTGGCCTGATTCCTGGAATGGGTCTTCTACTTTCAGCTTAAAACAGATGAACTAGAATCACTTTCCGTCCAGCATATACTAGAGCTCTGGGCACATATCTTAAATCTGTCTAAACTCCAGTTTTACTCATAGTACAATAAGAATACTATTGTGTCCACATTTTACCTTTTGGTTGATTATGGAATATAACCTTTTTCTTTGCAGCTGTAATTACACTATATTGTAAAATTCTCAGAACAACAGATGTAATAGATGTAATGTGTTTTGTGATTATAAAGGATCAATATTTAAACCAAACAAGTAAACTATGTACACAAGGAAGAATGCTTGAGACTGTCCTGTCATACCTGTTCACCACTAGAGATTTCACAAGTCCTGTAAAGTGCTAAGAGGAACAGAGCCCTGAATCTGCATATATCATCTTATGTTCTTTCTTTTAGTCTAACTTACTGATTCTCAAGCTTTAGCATGCTTAAGTATTACTCTTTCAGGTTATATACACCAAGCCACTCTGCCCTACTGTGTAGACAATTCAAGGATTTTTAAGAATAACTTTTGCATAATTTTCTTATTATCTCTAACTTTAACATAAATCATCCTCCTTGTAAGAGAAAACTCTGTGGCATTACTGCTTATATTCCTGGGTGTATTCTGGTCCAAGCATTTACAGTGAAAGCTCCTAAATGTTTCTGAGCCTCAGTTTCCTTCCTAGTAAAATGTAGTAATAAAACCCGCCTTAAAGATTTTAGTGAGGAATTAGGTACAGAAAATTCTGTGTGTAATGGGTGGCACATTGTATCTGCTTAGCAAATATTTCCTTTCCCATCTTAGGTTCCCTACAGCCCATCCCATGCTGAAAATCAGAAATGGGTGGTCATTCCCGGGTTCAAAACCATGCAACTGTTTTCTGTTGTCCTTAATTTGCTTTCATACATTGAATAACTGCATAAACTCCAGAATACTCATGGATGAGTAGCATTCTTTTGGATAAATGGTTATGCAGTTTTGCATGTCTTGTCAAGTTAGGTGAGTAAAAGGATGGATACATCAACTTTAACCAGAAGCTAAGACCTGAGATTTCCCTAGAAAACCTGCTGCTCTATATGATCTTACAGAGGTTGACAGGCTTTTGATATTGAATCTGCTTAAATGCCCACTTCAGCCAAAGAATTTTAAAAGAGGGAAGAATTAGATGAGATTTGAGTCTTCCCGTGTGTTTCAGTCTCAGCAAACTTAACTGCATTTTTACTGATATCAGACAACACCACGTGAAAGAGCATGTTCCTAGTAAAGTCTCCACACTTGTGAAAGTTGTTGGCTTATTCTAAATAGTAGTGTGTACATGTTAATTCCAATTTATCCCCTCCCCCCCTCCCCCACCCACACGCATTTCCAGTTTGGTACACATTTCTATATGTTGGTTTTCTCTGTAAGTCTTTCTGTTTCATAAAAAAGTTTATTTGGATAAATTTTTAAGTTCCACAGATAAGTCGTATCATACAATATTTATCTTTGAATTATTTGTTTAGAATGATTATCTCTAGGTTCACCCATGTTGCTGCAAATAGCATTATTTCATTCATTTTGTGGCTGAGTAATATTCCATCATATGTATGTACATCTTCTTTAACTTCTCATCTACAGATGGATATTTTGGTTGCTTCTATGTCTTGGCTGTTGTGAATAGTGCTGCTATGAACATTGGGGTGCATGTATCTTTCAGAATTATGCCTTTCTCCAAATATATGTCAAGTTGCAGCTCTGAGTTTGAAAGAGAGAAGATGAATAGAACAGAAGTGGTAGCAGAAGCTGAAGTCCCTCAACCCTCAAAGAGTAGACAATGGAAGTAGAGACCCTCAAGGATGCTAAGAAGGATCAATGAGGGAGAACTGGGAGGAAAATAAAAAGCAGTAAGCCCAGGAAAGTTGGAAATAGCAAAAAGTATCTTTTGAATATCACTCAGCAGATATTTTCTGAGCACCTGCTATCCAGGCGCTGGGATTAGACTGTTGACAGATCACTGATGACACCTTCCTGGCGCTGTCCCAGTGAGCTGCCTGAGGACAAGCACGAGGTGGCAGTAATGGAGAGCAATCAAGACATTGAGTGGTTGGTTACTCTTACCAGAATGGTAGGAGAGAAAGCAGAGTGAGCTGGTGACGGAAGTTTGAAAATGCTCTCTCCTCCTAGAGCTGATGCAGCAGAGGATTATCTTCCTGCGAGAGCCAAGCCCCTTGACACTGCTCTCATCATAGGCCCATCCTTGGTGGGATACAATTGGAATCGAGATTCATTGCATTTCAAGCAAGGGAGCTCAGCATAGGGCTCTGTAGTCAACCACACTGCAAAAAAAAAAAAAAAGCCAGAAAACAGTAATCTCTCCAGCAGAGAATTAAAGATGACCTACTTTTAGACTTTTGGGCTTAGCATGCCCGAGTGGAGACCCTATTTGCCAAGTCTTGGCCCATGGTTAATTTACTTTCGTTTTATTTTTCCTACTCCTGGACTGAATTATCATCACCTTCTCGAAAAGCTGTGTGTGTAATGGAAAAGCTGACACCAACCAAAGTGGATTGTAGCAGCCCAAATGAGTCTCCTATTATTGCCCTATTACATGAGGAACAGCCTTCTCTTTGCCCGTCATTCATCACCTGCTAACTATGAAAACCTAATCAAGCCACTGTGTTTTAATGGCAGAAGTTCTGCTCCCTGACCTGTGCTGCCCAACCCACCACTCCCAGCCCCAGCCCCAATTCCACGAGCAGACAGATGAGTTCCATTTGGAGCTGAAATTATTGTGTGAGAAAATCACAGTTAGGGGCAAGGAGATTTTTTTCCTTGGCCTCCATGGGACAGGAAGCATTAAAGTCCAAAACAGATTCACACACTCAGACCAGAGGACTTCAGCTTTGGGTTGTGCCTCCTGCTGAAGGCTTTCAAGATCCCTCCTGATGTTTTCATAAGCATTTTCAGGGTATTAAAAATATATCCTAGGAAATTATTTTAATCGTGGGTATTTCCTGGCCTGTGTCACACACTATATACACTTAGGACAATTTATCCACCCCCCTCCACCATGCCCATGCAAGGCCCATTTGTGGAATCTAATTACATCTGTTTCTTTCTTTAAAAAGGACATTTTTAGATCTTTCACCAGGCACACTTCTCATGCTTGGAAAATTTTTGTTTGATTTATTTTTTTCCCCTTGGGTGTGGATTATATTTATTTATTTACTTGAGAGCCCCCAAATGATTGGAGGCCTGATATTTGTTTATTTTAACACCAATTTCCACAAGACACTGTAGGAGACGATATAAACTTTCTTTAGTGAAGCACTTGAGTTCTGAAAGCTTCTTGGCTGTCGCTTTCCATTATTTTTTTTTATTTTTATTTTTATTAGTCATGGGTGATCTCTCCTCTCCTTGCAGGACTGAGAGTTCATGAGAGTTCATGGCTGTTTCTAACTCGGAATTTGCAGAAATAGAAAAATATGCTCCTCAAGATGATCATTCTCTCCTATTTGTAGCTGCTCACCGTCACAAGGGCTTCCCTGGTAGATCCGCTGGTTAAGAGTCCGCCTGCAATGCAGGAGACCCCAATTCTATTCCTGGGTTGGGAAGATCCCCTGGAGAAGGAATAGACTATCCACTCCCTTCCTCTGGAGAAAAGATAGGCTACCACTCCAAGTGTTCTTGGGCTTCCCCGGTGGCTCAGCCAGCCGCCTGCAATGTGGGAGACCTGGGTTCGATCCCTGGGTTGGGAAGAACCCCTGGAGGAGGAAACAGCTACCCATTCCAGTATTCTGGCCTGGAGAATTCCATGGACTGTATAGTCCGTGGGGTCCCAAAGAGTCAAACACAGCTAAGTAATTCTCACTTTCACCAATTATAGGGCAAAACACAACTTGGTTCCAGACCCCCGAGTGATCCCTGCCATTGTCACAGGCACAAAAAGAATTTTTTTTTTAAAAAGCAGCTTTATGAAGATGGAGATATCCTTGGGCTAGTGTTTGTGCTGAATCTCAAACACTTCGTGAAAACAGAAATGAGGAAAACAAAATGCAGATCGAATGCGGGGAATTTCCGTTTCCTCAGTTCGGTTTACTGGAGAATCAGTCCATAGAAGATGATGATGCCATTTGCACCAAGTCAGAGTGGCTGTTTGTCAAGGGAGGCTAGTATTCTATTTGTATTCTTACCTAGCCCACATGTTTAATGATGTCTCTTCTCCATTTCTCATCCAGACATTTTTTATCTGCTTTCAATGCTAATGCCTCCCTGTCCTGTTTTTCAAATTAAATATTGTACTTAAAATATTAATACTCCTTGCTCTTTGATTCTTTGTTTATTCATCTTATGCAAAACACAACAGTGAGCCCTCTATCTGTATTAAATGCTACTGTATGGGCAGATTCAATGACTTATTAATGACTTTTCCATGATATGAAGAGCTAGGGCTTTATATAATCATGCAATTCTTATTCAGAAATGCTCTGCTGGTACTACCCTGTAGGGAAAAAAATGAAATACGTCTATCTTTTCAAAGAAAAAATGACTTGTTTTGTGAAGACCATTGTAGAGACAACGAAGTATTGAAAGTAGGCCAAGTTACTTCAGTCTCCAAGGAAGTTAGCTCATGTCTCGAAGTGTCTGGGTATGTAAATTTCTGTAAAATTTTTTGAAGTTAAAACCATGTACCATAAAGGTGTATAGCTCAGTGAATTATCATGAAGTGTACAGTCAAAAATAGTATATGTTTAAGGTGCTTTATTCTTGTCTCTGGCCCATATTCTATTGGATTATTTCTGCTTTGTGTATGATTTATAGGTGGTATTTGTATACATTTTTATAAGGCCTAGATATGAATCTTCTGTCTATTGTATGTGTTAATAACCCACTATGGAGGCTACATTTTCACTCTTTTGATGTCTTTTGATGAATTGAAGTTCTTAATTTTATTGCAGTCCAATTTATCAAGCTTTTCCACTATGGTTAGTAGAAAAAAAAATGTTTTTTCTGTTTTATATCTCTCTCCCTATTCCACCATCATGAAGTCTTCACTATTACTTCCTAGAAGATTTACTGCTTGTCCTTCATAGTTAGATCTACTTTACTCAGAAATTTACTTTAATATTTGTGTGAGAGTCACAGGATATCACTGGAATGTTTGTGGAAGATGCTTGCCTTGGCTAGTTTATCTCTTATATAGATCTTTCTGGCTGCAATATGGAAGCTGGACAAAGTGTGAATCAGGGAGACTATTTTGAATCTTCTGCTTCAGTAGTTCAGGTGAGAAATGATTAGGGTAAGGAATTGGGTAGAAGCAGTGAAAATGGAGAGAAGTGGCTGGATTCGAGATATGTCTCAAAGGTTGAGCCTTCTAATTTTACAGTTAGAGGGAGAGAAGAAGCCAAATTAAGGATGCTTCCTTGGTTCTTGACTTGAACAACTGGGTGAGTGATGATATTATGGGAATGAATGAGTGAATGAATGAACCAGTGGACTTGTCCAAGATAAATAGGCAAGTTGTTGGCCAAACTTGAGCTGCCAGGAGTTTAACTTTCTTCCATTATACCAGCATAATTCAGAGAATATTCCATTGAAGTCTAGTTTCAAAGTATTATAGAAAAAGTAACTATCTCTAGTTACGTGTAATTGGGGATATTTTATGTATTAACTCCCTTGGTGATTTAATATATACATTACTTAAGTCTGTGAGAACCTCTGCAAGAGCAAAAAGTATTTATTTGGCTTTATGTAACCTAGTATTTCTCAATTTTTTTTCATAAAAGCATTTTAAAAGGGAGACCTGTTAAGATTTCCATGAAATGAATTTTAATATTCTATGGAATCATCTTTAGGAAAAGTTTTTCTTCAATATACTACCATGTTAACATATATAAAACACAAACACACACACAGTAGTCTATGGCCTTACTGTAGTAAACATCATTGTTTGCAAGTTTGTCTATTTCTGCAGTCTTACACAAGTGGTAAAATGTCTTTTAACTGCCCTTTCTCAAGGGCAGTTCCCTGTGTTATAATAATTGAAAATTAAGAAGTTACAGAGTCGTAATTAAATTGTCCCCTTTGAACCTTTGTTGACTGAAGTTGCATATTAACCACATCCCATTCAGACAGGAGTAGCAAGAAATATTCAGAACACCAACTGCTACAAGATAACATAACAAGCTTTGACAGCTTCCTAATTACCTGACTATCCAGTAGTTAAGAACTCTTTAACACTGTAGCAATTCTCTTCTTTGCACATAAGTCAAAAGGTATATCTAATTTGCTATTTAATTGATATCTATATTGCTGCTTTAAAAGGAAATTACACTCTCCAGTATGTTTAACTATTAATTTGTAACCTTTGATCTTCATATGAGAAATAATTATAAAAAGAAATTACTTATGTTATCAACTACGATGATGTCAATAATAGATAAATCTGGAAAATGCAGCTAAAAATGAATAGAATCCTTTTTTTTTTTTAAAGCAAGCTTTTTTTCCTCAAGGCCTAACCCACTTTCTGTTTAATAGCTATGTATTCTTGCAAATTTCACTTCACCCTGCTAAACTTTCTTGTTCTCATCTGTAGAATGGGGAAAATAATCATCTTAGGGTCACCACGGACATCAAATATAAAATGATGCATGTACAAGGATTAGAATGGAATCTGACCCATTGAGGACAATGATAGGGCTTCAGCAGAGAGTACTTTTTACTTGCCTTGTGCTGTGCTAAGCTCTTAAAGGGCATATTCTTGGCTGAAGTCCACAAGAGCCCTGTGAGTTGGATAGCATCACTGATCCCGTTTTATAACAACAGCAACAAGAAAAACAAAATGTGGCCTAAAGTCTGCAAGTAATGTGACCAAGGCCAAAGAGCTAGTAAGTGGCGGAGGTAGACTTTGACCTAAGTCTATCAGTGTGCAGAACGTCATACTCTTCCTACTGAAAGAATCTTGTGAAAATAATCATTCTATGAAAGTAGTAGTGGAAGCAGAGAGTATCTATACATTAAAGTAGTGTGGATGGACAGCCATTATGGAGAACGGTATAGAGATTCCTTAAAAAAAAAAATCTAGGAATAAATCTACCATAGGTGTGTGCGCTCAGTTGTGTCCAACTCTTGGAGACCCCATATAGCCTGCCAGGCTCTTCTGTCCATGGGATTTTACAGGTGAGAATAATGGAATGGATTGCCACTCTTCTCCAGGGCATCTTCGTGATCCTGGGATTGAACCCACATCTCTTGCATCTCCTGCTTTGGCAGGTGGATTCTTTACCACCAGCACCACCTGGGAAGCCCTAAATCTTCCACATGACCCAGAAATCCCACTACTGGGCATCTATCTGGAGAAAACTACAATTCTAAAAGACACATGTACCCCCAACGTTCGCTGCAGCACTATTTACGGTAGCCAGTACATGGAAGCAATCTAGGAGTCCATCTGCAGATGAATGAATAAAGAAGATGTGGTACTTATATACAATGGAATATTAATCAGCCCTAAAAGAGAACTAATTTTAGTCAGTAGTAGTGAAGTAGATGAACCTAAGCCTGTTATGCAGAGTGAAGTAAGAAAGCAAAAACTAATATCACATATTAAAGCATATATATGGAATCTAGAAAATTGGTATTGAACCTGTTTGCAGGAATGGAGACACAGATGTAGAGAATGGACTTGTGGAAACAGCAGGGGAAGGAGAGAGTGAGATGAATGAAGAAAGTAGCATTGACATATATGTACTCTCATGTGTGAAATAGATAGGTGAGAAGTTGCTATATAACACAGGGAGCTCAACTTCGTGCTCTGTGACAACCTAAAGGGGTAGGATGGGAGGAGGGAGAGAGGCATATGAGGGAGGGGATATATGTATAATTACGGCTAATTATAATTATTGTATGGAAGAAACCAACACAACATTGTAAAGCAATTTTCTTCCAGTTAAAAAAATAAACTAAAAAAAAACAAAGGAAAACAGTAAAGTAGTACAGACTGAAATAACTTATCCATTCCCCACAGAAATGATCTAGATCATGTATAAAGATTGTTTAAACTATTATAAACCAAAATGATATTTAAAACCTTAAAACCACCAATCTCACTAGATTTAATACTTCCTTTCAGATAAACACATGCTTGTTGAGAGAATTCTGGGTTAACTGTCATACAAGGAATATCAGAAATAAAATGAATTTCCTGCCTTTAAAAAGCAATTAGTCTAGTAGGAGAGGATACAGTGTCAGGCATATATTATTTTATTCCTAAATAGATGAGAAGTAGCTCCTTGAATATGATGATTTTAGACCAACACAGATAAGATTGTAGTTAAACATAAGATATGACGTCAGTCAGTTGGCTCAGCCACTCAGTCATGTCCGACTCCTTGTGATCCCATGGACTGCAGCACGCCAGTCTTCCCTGTCCATCACCAACTCCCAGAGCCTACTCAAACTCACGTCCATTGAGTCAGTAACACCATCTAACCATCTCATCCTCTGTCATCCCCTTCTCCTCCTGCCTTCAATTTTTCCCAGCATCAGCGTCTTTTCCAATGAGCCCATTCTTCACATCAGATGTGAAAGTATTGGAGTTTCAGCTTCAGCATCAGTCCTTCCAATGAATATTCAGGACTGATCTCCTTTAGGATGGACTGGTTGGATCTTCTTGCAGTCCAAGGGACTCTCAAGAGTCTTCTCCAACACCACAGTTCAAAAGCATCAATTCTACGGCGCTCAGCTTTCTTTATAGTCCAACTCTCACACCCATACATGACTACTGAAAAAAGCATAACTTTGACTAGATGGACCTTTGTTGGCAAAGTAATATCTCTGCTTTTTAATATGCTGTCTAGGTTGGTCATAGCTTTTCTTCTGAGGAGCAAGCGTCTTTTAATTTCATGGCTGCAGTCACCATCTGCAGTGATTTTGGAGCCAAAGAAAATAAAGTCTGTCACTATTTCCATTGTTTCCCCATCTATTTACCATGAAGTGATGGGACTGGTTGCCATGATCTTTGTTTTATGAATGTGAGTTTTAAGCCAAATTTCCACTCTCCTCTTTCACTTTCATCAAGATACGATATAAAGAAACACTTTTTGAGAGATGTGAACAAGGAGTACTTGGGTAATTGCAAAAGGTGTTTCAGAAGAGATGGCTCTTCATCTGGATGCACTTAGAATATGTGTGTTGATTGGACAGTTTGACTACAGTTGTACACAGAAGGATATGTCTGGTATGCACTAGTCATTTGTTCCTAGGAAGCTCAAGGTAGTCAGCCTGCTTGGAAATAAATTCACTAGGAAGAGAGAGAAACAGTAATGTTTCCAGGACAGGGAGTTTATACTTGATGGAAAAGAAACTCTTTAAGATGTTTTTTTAAGTTGCATGATGCCTTTGGTTTGTAACTTCATAAGGATTCTAAAAATGATTCAGCAAAATTTCTGAGAAATAGACACTTCAAAAATTTTAGAACCTTATTTCTTTATTTCTACAAATAGTTTCAATTTTCCTTCATGTCAGATACACTCTCATTACCGTTTTCTCTCCCAGACCAAACCAACCTAAGCATCAGCTTTTTCCATACAAGTTACATCAAATGTTGTAATTCTAAATATCTAATTATGCATACTTAGTCCACGCTAAGTTGACTCTTGTTTGTATCATTGTCAATAGCTATGTGCAGTTCTTTAGTCTTGCCTACCTAGAGGCTCAAAGAAGGACCAGACATTATCTGTCTATATTTCTCATCTTCTCTATGACTTTTCTTCCTGGTCTTTTCTCATTTACCATACTTCTTCCCAGAAATGTTTCAAACTTTTGAAGTTCTCATATATTTGTAGTTTTAAGTTGCATGTGTTTGCACCATCTTTTGCTGCTCTCCTTTCCCATTTTGTGAGAACCCCTAGGAAAACATAATCATTTCCCCATACTCATCCACAAGTTAGATTAAGAGATCTTTCATTGAATACTTCTCTTCTGCTCCTTCATTCTGAAAAGCCACATATTCAATTTTGTACCTTTTTAAAATTGTTAGCATAAAAAGGATGCTTCTCTTTTTTCTAAATACCTTAGCTTTGTACTAACCACAGGAACCTGATGGCTAAAAGAGTTTCACTGAAAGTTTCACTTCTCTGTAGACTAAAAGTGCTTAACCCTTTCTAGAAGAAAAGATATTTAAATAGTTTAATAAAAGTTATAAGTCCTCCTCCTAGGGAAAGAAAATCTTGTCAAAATGTCAGATGAATAAGGACTGAAACCTCTTTCTTGCATCTTTCTAGGCATGTGACCATGAGCATACTATCTGCTTCTAGTCTTCTGGCAAATATTAGCATCTATATATTTGGGTTTTCATAAGGATTAAATGAGATACTCCATATAACAGGGCATAGCTTATTGCCTGGCACGTGAGCTTAATCAGTGTCTGTTATCATGTTCTTCATAAAGCATTTGTATTTAGTGTCTCCGGCTTTGCAGTGGGAATGGAAGTCAGGGCAGGGAAGCTGGTCTTTTGAGACCTTTGTGAGAATCTGAAGAGTAATTTCCAGGTCAAGAACTGTGGTGGGAAAAGCGTTTTTCATTTCATTTCCAGGCCAGCCAGGGGTTGCTTCTTGCAGCCCTCTTACAAATGAGGTCAGGGAGAAAAACAAACCTTGTTGAAAAACACAAAGAAGGCAGAACCTGGTCAAAGCACAGAGAACCTCTCTGCAACACCAAGGATTAAGATTTAGGATTGTTTTGCTCATTTACCATTCAGAGGAACATTACCAAAATATCCTCTTAGCAGTTAAGAAAATTGCCTCTGATTTAATTATCGCTTCAGTCTTCTCTTATCTCAAGAAATATATTATAGTATCTGTAACTGTCTAAGTATGCAGTGAACAATGACAAATCAGATTTTAGTATGCTAGACACCATCCTCCCCAGGTCAAGTAATTGATAGGATGAGGTAATTCAGAGTAACATTACTCAAGATAAGTAAAATGCAAGCCAGATATGTAATTTTAGTATTTGGATCACCAACCCTCATAGCTTTTTGTTTAAGTTCATCTGACCTCCATGTTTGCTGTTCCTATCTACAGTCTCTTAAAACATATGATGTGTGTCTCCATGTATATATCTTCTTGAATTTCAGTTTTAGCTTCTTCCCAGTGTAGAGATGGCTGTCTTCTCCTTACATGTAGGAGGATATCCTTACAATCATCCCTCTCATGTCTTTCCTTATTAGGGCACTAATCCCATCAGTGAAGGCTCTGCCCTCATGAGTTAATCAACTCCAAAAAACCTCACCTCCAGACATCATCCCATTGAGGATGTAGGCTTCAACATGAATTTTGAGAGGACACATTGATTCAGTAGCACTTACTTCACCATGTGCAGACACTGTACTCAGTACTTGGTTTTCAGGATACATGGGGAACAGACCAAAATGACTGCTGCCCTTAGGGAGCTTGTTATTGGTGGGAGACTAGTTCATCCAGTAACCAAATGTAAAAAGCCATCTGTAATAAGTAGCATAAAAAGATAGGGCAAACAGTGATTTTGAAGATTTGGGGAGGAAATGACTTAATTGAAGAAGTCAGGAAGGCTTCTATGATTGAGACTCAAAGTATAACAAAAAATAGTAACTAGGTCATAGGAGAGAGGAGGAGGATGGACCTTGTACATACATGAAACAGCATGTACAGAAGCTCAGAGAATGGACAGAATGTAATATAATGGCACATGCAAAGAAGTCAAGGAGAGCCCCTGGAGCTGGAGCTTAGACTGCAAGCAAGAGTATGACACAGGGTAGCATTGAAGGGGCAGATAGGGACAGATTCTGCAGGACTTGATAGGTTTTGTCTCAAACATTTATCTTTATCAAAATCTAGTCTGATCTTCATTCTAATAGGGCATTCCTTTTCAGGAAGCCTGGCATGCTGCAGTCCATGAGGTCACAAACAGTCGGACACAACTGAGCGACTGAACTGAACTGAACTTTCGTTAACTAAGGTTGTTGAGACTATTTAAACCATCACTTGTCTATCTTCAATTTTTTAAGCAAACCATGAATTAATGTAGAATCTTCTCCTTATATCTTCAAAATAGTCACTCTAAATTCAGGATCTTTATCTTGGTGTGATTTACAACAAAGTGGATGAAGGGACCTTCTCTCCCAACTCATGGAGTTTCTGACTTCACAGATCTAGGATGGGACACAGGCATCTTTATCATTTAAACCTTCTACTAGTGATTCTGATGGGTGATAAAGTCTGGAAACTATTGCCTTAGAAATTCACTTTTGTACATTACCACTTTATTCACAGATAATATCAACTTCAGTAGAATAGATAATATTACCAGCTGCTTTTGGAAATTATCTAACGGGGAAGTAATTTACAGCAAGATCTTCCTCTTGCAATATAACTGGGCTTTGTGATATTTTATTTCTTGAACTTCTTGGGGATCTTCTCTATTAAGAATATATCTATATGTTTATATCCCTTTTGCTTTCCTCCTTGGAAAATTTTGGTTCCTTATAAGTTGGTGTCTCTATGTATTTTGAAACAATTATTACAACAAGCTCAGTGAGCCTAGCATTTTCAGATAGTACTATTTTTATCTTATTTCTCACTTAGAAAGAACTTGCTATAATTCAAATACTTTCTTGTAGTCAATATTATTTATTTTTTTCTGAACAGTTCAGACATAAGACAAAGATAGTTCCTGTCTGACTAAATTAATTCACTGGACCTGGAGATTTGTTTCTCTGACCTTATCTGTCCATCCATATTCACCTGTTAGGCAGACTGAGGTGTCTGCCATTGGTGTAACCATGCTGGAGGGCCTATTCCCACAATCTTGATAAACAAAGAGTGGACCAGTAACATGACTATCTTGGCATTAGTGAGGGATGGGCACCATTTCTAAAAAGAGCCATTGAGATGCTTCTGGAAAGAATTTCAAAGAGGGATCTAACATATATAATTACTTCATTTGGACTACTTGAAGTGAGAGGCCATATAGAATTGGGGCTTCAGGGGCTCTCAAGAGGACATGGACAGGTGTTTGTGCTTGTCATGTGCTGAGAAGCTGTTGGGAAAGGGCATAATGAAATGGGGAGAAAATTGAAATGAAAATGGCAAGAAGTAACAGGAAGAAACTGAAGGAGGCTGAAAAGCAGTGAAAGAATATCTTGTAGCTGAGGTAGTGGAATGGGTAGAAAGAGGGACAGAAACACAGAAAAGGAGGAAACCTGAGAAGAAAAGGGGTGATGAAAAGAATGAAGACAGGCAAGATAGTGGGGTAGAGACATACAGGTGAGAGAAATAATGATACAAAGAAGTGGGAAAGAGGAAGGGAGACCTTCAGATACATGGAGATAAAGAGCAGTTGCTTTTCTCTGAAGACCTTCCTGTCATGAGTGTATCTGGCTTTCTTTCCTGCCCTTGGATTCTCTGTTGGATTGTTAGTTAGACACCATTATCCTTCCAAATGTTATTTATTTGTCCTTTTTCTTATTTGTCTCATTAGAACTTACCTATGTTATTTCTCCTTTCAATAGTGCCATTTCCTTGATATTCCAATCTAACACTGTAAATTTTGGCTTTTTAACTCTGTCTTAAAATAATTTTAGACTCACATAACCACAAAAATAGGACACAGATTCATGACTATCACCAAAATCTGACACTTAAAAGGTGATATATTCCCATAGTTAAAAAACCAAAGTAAGATACTATTAAAAGATATTCAGTGAAACATTTGAATCTTCATTGTATCCCATGATCATCTTGTTCCCTAACATAATGATCACTTTTACTATTCTCTTTGTTTCCCTTTCACTCATCTATTTGAAAATATAAGCAGACTAGTGTGTATTTTTATGCTGTTTATGTAAAAGCTCACTTATATAAACTAATCTTTTCCTTTCTGTTTTCATTAATACAGGTTGGGCATCATTTCTTATTTTCACACAAAGCATTTCTCATTCATTTTATAGATATATAATATCCCGTTTATGTATGCTCTACCTTGAGTTTACTTACATGTTCTTGGAGTGGCTTTTTACACCAGACCAAGATGCCATATATCTCACAAAACAGGAGTCTTGGGGAAGCTTGAGGGAAGCTGCCCAAATGCGCCCCAGTAAACAGGCAAATCTATCAGATGGAGAGGAGCAAAGTGGCCTGGGAGCAGGGAAAGCAAGGTAGAATTGAAGCAAGTGTACACCTCTGCACTGAAAAGATGAATTTTTTTCTTTTTTTTTTTTTCTTTTTCTTTTTTATTTTTTGAATTTTTTCTAATCAAAGAGAATATCACCTAAACTATTTAAGATAATGGAGTCATAACTGAGTTAAAAATTGGCATTGGAGACTCAGTCCACACTCTGAAAATTATCAAAAATCTATCAGATGATTGACAGTTGATGCTTATGTGGGAAACAAAGAAAGAATATTACTTAAATGTCGAGGCCAAGTTGAAGAGCTTATATTTCAGAAAGATAGGATAAATTAAATATACATTTTTTAGAGACAGACTTTTTTGCTACATTTATTCAGGTTGGTATTCTCTGTTCATCTTATCCTAGTTCATTTTATTGTTAATTATTCATCTGAATTTTATTACTTTATTATTGTGATAAACAAAAGATTTTCAGGATTTATTCTATAATTTCTGTTGAGTGTGTATGCACATGGTTAACAGAAAGTCAAATCCATGTATAATATCTCCTGTGATCGCTACCATAGATCAGATATTTTCCTTTACCCTAAATGAAAGGAAGAGATAAATTCTCTTAGTTGGAGTTTGAAAGACCAACGTGATATTACGTTAAACCTTAACTCATTAACAAAGACTAGAGTAAGAGAGATGTTTATTCCTAGCCCACCCTGTGATCTTTTACTGCTTTGAGATTCTGAGAGTTCCTAGAAAGGCAGTTGAATTTAGTGAATCTTTATGAGCATCTTTTGTCAGGCAGTGTATACATGTTTGGGAACGAATTTCTTATTCAAAGAATGCCTTGGTCACTTCCCCAAAATGTAGCATAATCTCTTCATGCAAAGTTGTTATTTCCAAATAACAGCTAACTACACTGGAAAAATGAATGGAGTTCAGGTGCTGGTAGCTGACAATGGCATTAAGCTTTCCCAGCCACTTATATATATCACCTTTTAAAAGCTTTCTTCTCAGTCTTATTTTGAATCTCTGTTCTCTTATTCATTTGTTTGCCTATCGTTTACTCCCCCACATGAAAATGAAAGTTCCAGAACACAGTCCATTCCAGTCTTGTTCACTATCATACCCCTCACATCTACAACAGATTCTGGCACATAAAGATATTCAATAAACCTTTTTGAGTGAATGAGACAGAGGCAGCAGTCTAACCTACAGTAAAGACCTCCATTCAGGGAGACCTAAATTCCCATTGCCTCTTTGACATCTGCTAACTATGTAAATCAGCAAGGAAAATAATCTCTGGGCTTCAGTTTCTGTATTTATAAAATAGGACTAATGGATTCAGGGCCAAAGTACAAGTTCTAGAGCCAAAACACTCAATTTTATCATAGTTCTACTACTTACTAGCTATGTATGATCTAGGGCAAGCTACTTAAAACTCTGTACCCCAGTTGTCTCATTTGTTTAATAGGATAAAGTATGAATAATCTTCCACATAAGATTTTTGGAGGACTGTATATTCTCCTGTGGTATGTAGTAAGGTGTCTGATATATACTAAATGCTCAATAAATACTCATATCACCATCATTTACTGTGAGAATCAAATAAAATGTAGTGAAAGTACTTTCACTGTGTAACTACACAGGTTATATACTTCCTTATTACTATATTACCTTCTGGAGGACACACACTTGTCTTCTAGTACCAGGTTTCTAGAACCACAGTGCTTTTACAAACTCATACATATAATGGAGATCCTTTCAAATACTGGCATACTGATGGCATGAGATTTTTGGAAAAGGGGGCTTTTGCTCAATTCTAATGTAGTATATCATCCGAAATGCCAGGCTGGATGAAGCACAAGCTGGAATCAAGATTGCTGGGAGAAATATCAATAACTCAGTAACCTAAGATATGCAGATGACACCATCCTTATGGCAGAAAGTCAAGAACTAAAGAGCCTCTTGATGAAAGTGAAAGAAGAGAGAGAAAAAGTTGGCTTAAAACTCAACATTCAGAAAACTAAGATCATGGCATCTGGTCCCATCACTGCATGGCAAACAGATGGGGAAATAATGGAAACAGTGACAGACTTCATTTTGGGGGGCTCCAAAATCACTGCAGATGGTGACTGCATGAAATTAAAAGACACTTGCTCCTTGGAAAAAAACTATGACCAACCTAGATGACATATTAAAAAGCAGAGACACTACTTTGTCAACAAAGGTCCGTCTAGTCAAGGCTATGGTTTTTCCAGTAGTCATGTATGGATGTGAGAGTTGAACTATAAAGAAAGCTGAGTGCCAAAGAGTCGATGCTTTTGAACTGTGTTGTTGGAGAAGACTCTTGAGAGTCCCTTGGACTGCCATTCCATCGTAAAGAAAATCAGTCCTGAATATTCATTGGAAGGACTGAGGCTGAAGCTGTAATCCCAATATTTTGGCCACCTGATGTGAAGAACTGACTTATTGGAAAAGACCCTGGGAAAGATTGAAGGTGGGAGGAGAAGCGGATGACAGAGGATGAGATGGTTGGATGGCATCACCATCTAAATGGACATGAGTTTGAGTAAGCTCTGGGATTTGATGATGGACAGGCAAGTATGGCACGCTGCAGTTCATGGGGTCACAAAGAGTCAGACACAACTGAGCAACTGAACTGAATGTAATACTCGGAAGGTGGTCATTTACTCTATCTAAAAAGGGTACAGAGAAAATGCCTTTTGACCCGACTCTTATGGTTATAGAGACTCTTAAGAATTCAAAATATGTCACAAAAGGCAAAATTCTTATAGGAAGTCACTGCTTTGATGACATTAATTGAAAAGCAGTTAAACCACAGACATTCCCCTTATTAAAATGTATATCTTTTTAAAAGAAGAAGCTTTTATACTTGTGTTATACTTGTGTTACCCTATTTCAAATATTAGAGCTGCACCCATAATATGGTGCTTGGTTAACAAAGGTAGATATTATAGTAGTGGAAAACTGAAGTGTACAGTAATAGCTTTACCCACAAAAAATAAGACAGGGCTATTTGAAAATGATAGAAATCTGAAATTGGATATTTAAATATGGCAAAATGAATGTGACTAAAAGGATGTGGAAATATTATAACCATATTTTCACCTGTCTATATTAAAGTAGAAAATACTCAATAGCTTTATGATTTAAATGATATATACCTGATGCGAGCATGTGTAAAGGAGAAGGTTGCATTTAGAATAAGCTATACAAAATCCAAATGCTGTTAGAATTTTATTTGTAAAAGCCCAAGTCAATACAACCAAATATCTAACCACAGTGAAAAACCTTTTTGAAGTTTTGTTTATACTTGAACTGAGCTAAAAGCCATTCCCAGATGGCTTCACTGGTAAAGAATCTGCCTGCTGATGCAGGAGATACAGGTTCGATCCCTGGGCAGGGAAGATCCCCTGGAGGAGAAAATGGCAACCCGCTCCAATATTCTTACGTGGAGAATCCAATGAATAGAGGAGCCTAGCAGGCTACAGTCCATAGGGTTGCAAAGAATCAGATATGACTGAGCTCACACACAAAAGATCTTCCTGGTTGTTATTGTATGCATTACTGGTAATTTTTTCAGTATGTAAGTATTTTCTAAATAATATGAATAAGGGGTGGGATTTGGATCTGCACATGTCCTGTGTTCCCTCTACATATTGGTACCTCCATGAAGTTTCAGCGTAATACCTCATTTCCCAGATTTGTAGTAATAACAGAGTCAAAACCATTCCTGAGGCACTCAGGAAGTGAGATAAATCTTGAATAAACTGTTACAGTTCATTCTTTTCAAACAGCCACTGAAGTATAATACAAAAAGTACTTAATTACCTAAAGAAGTTGAAGAAAGTGTTGGCAAGATCACAGTTTTAAAATAGAGAAGCAAACAAAAAAATATTCCTGTTGATGGTGATAAATCACTTGGTTAGTTCATGAAAAGAAGCAAAGATGACCTTACTGAAGAAAGAGTTTGCAGAGGAGGGATTGTTTGGTTGTATTTTCATTTGTTTTATGTGTTTTGGCTGGCCAGGCAAAGAGTCATCTGGAGTAGACCCCGTAGAATAGTAGCTAATCTCTATCAAGATGTCTCCACTTTACTTCTCATGCAAAGAAGCAAAAAACAGAATATGGAGCACTCTGTTATTTCCCTGGAAGTGCCAACACCAAGTACCATAAATTGGGACGCTTAGCACATCAGAAATTCATTTTCATTCTCCCACATTTTTGAAGTCTAAAAATATGAAATCATTGTGTTGGCAAGAGCTTGCTCCCTCTTCTGGAGATTCTGGATAGAATTCTTTCTGATTCTTTCTAGCTTTTAGTGGTGACCATCAGCTATTGGCATCCAAAGGCTTGCAGCTGCATAAATCCAATTTCTGCCTATGCCATCATATTGTTGTTTTACCTTATGTCTCTTTCTTCTGGTGTTTTACTTATTTTAGAAGGATACATCATATTGGATTAGAACCCACCTTAATGAATGCATCCCAACTTGATCACATCTGCAAAGAACGCTTTTAATAAGTAAAGTTATATTCACAGGTGCCAGGGGTTAGAACTGCAACATATTATTTTGGCTGGAGTCGGGTAGGATGAGGACAGTAGGAGTTGTCACAATTCACCCCGTAACAATGGCGTATGGAAAAGGGAAATCACTGGATATTTGAAGTTTTTCTTGCATAAAAAATGTAAATTAGAAAGCTTCAGATTTCAAGAGTAGATCCAACCGTTGGGAGATCACTGCTGCTGCTGCTGCTAAGTCGCTTCAGTCGTGTCCGACTCTGTGCGACCCCATAGACGGCAGCCCACCAGGCTCCCCCGTCCCTGGGATTCTCCAGGCAAGAACACTGGAGTGGGTTGCCATTTCCTTCTCCAGTGCATGAAAGTGAAAAGTGAAAGTGAGGTGGCTGAGCTGTGGAGATCACTAGAGGTAGTTAAATGGTACCTGATAATTGTCTAGTCAGGGACCCCATGGCTTGTTACCTAGCTGGCTGCATTTCTTTAAAGTTGCATTAAATTGTACCTCAGTATTACTGGGTGGGGTTTTTTCAGTGGATTTACTGCCTAAAGGGAAATAACAAGTGACTCTCTGAGTCTGACCTTGCAAAAAATGTAATTAAGTGACAGTAATTATCAGGCTGCTATTAACTTTGAAACATATGACACTTGCATACCATCCAAGTTTGCCTGAGCCTGATTTTCAGACTTGAAGAAACACAGTTTTTGAACTCAAATATGCATCTGTGTGTGTGTTTAAATTTATATGCTGTCAAAATATTTTTTGACTGAACAGTTTAAACTTGGTCTTATACAAATTAATTGATTCTCCCCAGTGGATAGATCCAGATCTCACAGGAGATATAGCTAGTCTCTGGAACCACAGTGTGTGAAAACCTGTCCCCAAAACAGCTATTTGTCTCTGGTATTTGAACCACATTGCAGGCTCCTGAGGTTCAGGTTGCCCAAGACAGCCGCTGTACCTCATGAGTTGCTATCCTTGGTGCTGAATCTGCACTGTACGGGAAGGAAAGCCAAAGTTGCTCAGTCGTGTCTGACTCTGCGACCGCATGGACTGTCCAGTCCATGGAATTCTCCAGGCCAGAATACTGGACTGTGTAGCTATTCCCTTCTCCAGGGGATCTTCCCAAACCAGGTATCGAACCCAGGTCTCCCACATTGCAGGCTATTTCTTTACCAGCTGAGCCACCAGGGAAGGGATCTTTTTCTAGAGTTCCCACATTCCAACCCCACCCTTACCTCAAGCTTCCCCATGAGACCAATTATGGATTAATTTGCATATTTTTGACCATTTTGTGTCAAATATTTGCCCTTTCTTTTCTGTAACCATTTGGTGACATTTCAAGACATTGACATTTCAATTATGTAGTGGTTCAGAAGACAGCCTTGGGAGCCAGCAAGGACTGGTTAAAGGACTCCACCACATGACATTGGAAAGCCATTTAATTTATATCAGCTTCTATTTATTTATTTGTAAAATGCTAATGATAATAGCATAATTGGAATAATGCATGCTAAAAGTTTAATATACATTGCCCAGCACATACCAGTGTACCTCATCAACACTGCTAACTTCAGATATTATTTATCATGTCACATTTTCTAAGATGAAAGTCCATTTTATCATGCAGTAATGAAAGCAAATTTCTTAAAATATTTGTATTTACCTCATTATTCCAAAGTTGGGAATTATTTGGGTTAGCTTGAGGGAAAATTTTTGACAACTCTTGCAGTGCAACATAGGAAAGAAGATGAACAGTTTAAATAAATTTTCTAGTATCCCAGTGCAAATCTAGAGTAGTCTTGTATGTAAGTTAATCTCTAGGTCTATAAATACAGAACAGCTACAAATTCTGCAATTCCAACAATATGATTTTTCTATAAATAACATCTATTAAACAATAATATCTGATGACATATATGAATAACATGGCATTTCAATTTTCTCAGATTTACTGGATGCATGTCTTCATCATCCAGTTCTCATTTATGGGTTTTATTGGACATGTGCCTCCACTTTGCCTTGAAACAATTTTTGAATTTTATCTGTTTTATCTGATTGTTGCTTTGCTTATATTAGCAAGGCAAAACATTTGAAAGGGCTGGAGGTTTGAAGTATACCCCCAGACTCCTTTCTTGATTTAACATATTAGTTTAATCTGAAGAGTTTAAGCATGCATGAGAGAGTGGCTTCCCCAGGACTGGGAAGACATAGAAAGGGTATGAACTCCATGTGAGGTGAGTCTGAGATCAGGGTTAGAAATATGCAAAGATGCATTAAAAATGGCTAATCATTGCATCAGAGACTTATAATTGCCCTTGTTACTTCATTGATTTTTAATATGACTATGTTACCCTTCTTAAATGTCCCAAAATAATTATCTACTTTAGAAAGATAGTACTGAGTTTTAATATTACTGAGTGCTAAATAAACATGTGTATAGTCACTCTCCAAAAATACCAAGTATAGTAATAAGTTGGGTGATATGAATGGAAATTTCCTAATTTGAAAATGAGCTTTAAAATGATCAAACATGCAGACACTCAAAACCTAGGATTTACAAACTGCTAATATTGTGTGAATTCAGAGCCCCCATGAAGGTTTGCAACTAAAGGTATTCCTTATACCAGACACTCTAAATCCCACAATAATATTTTATTGATTTCTAGTGCTTATCACTCTGAAGTTTTGTTTGCTTTCTTATTCATTTTTACCTATTCTAACATAAGCTCTGTGAAAGTAGAAAACATATCTTGTCTATTCTGTTCCCCACCATATCCTCAGTGTAGAATGTACTAAACATAGGGTTAGTGCTCAAGGAATATTTGTCAATAGCAGTAGTAATTTTATTCTTCAAGAGTAACATAATCATAGTATGCACAAATACTCTAGTATCTTAAAGAGGAAAGAAAGAAGCTATGGTATTATGACTCAATTATTTCAGTTTTTAAAGTAAGCTTTTATTTTATATTACAGTTGTTTTACAAAAATGTTGTGTTAGTTTCAGTGTGTATAGCAAAGTGGTTCAGTTGTTCATATACATATATCCATTCTTTTTCAGATTCTTTTCCCATATAGGTTATCACAGAATATTGAATAGAGTTCTAAGTGCTATACAGTAGGTCCTTCCTTGTTGATTATCTATTTTATATATAGTAGTGTGTACACGTTAATCTCAGTTGCCTAATTTATCCCTCCCTCCCCCACATTTCCCCTTTCCTAACCATAAATTTATTTTCTGTGTATGTGAGTCTGTTTTGTAAATAAGTTCATTTGTATCATTTTCTTAGGTTCCACATGTAAGTGATATCATGAAATTTGTCATTTTCTGACTTCTTTCACTTAGCATGATGATCTCTAGGTCTGTCTATGTTACTGCAAATGGCATTATTTCATTCTTTTCAACTTTCACATCCTTTCAGTGCCACAGCACTAATAAATAGCTTAGATGGATTTTAACTCATGTTTGTCTTACAACAAAACCATGTTATTAAATGTGAAAAAAAAAAAACCAGTATATACAATGGGAGACTCCAAGACAAATTTATCTATGTAACAGTTTTCCCTCTAGCCACCAGAAATCGTTGTTTGTGCATAAATACTCCTTATGGAATTTGTATCATACAGATTTTTGTTAGCAGTGACAGAATTTTCCACTTAAATCTGCTTGATCAAAAATATAAAGTAAGATAAATAAATGCATCAGCCCAGAAAATTGAACAGATTGGAGGGATGGCTCTAACGGAGGCTTGATCCAGTGCTCAAATTATATCATCCAGACCCAGTTTTTCTCTCCATTTCTACACTCCACTTCCTTGGTGTTAACATGGCAGGTGGGTAGTTCTAGCAGCTCCAGGCATTATACATTCTCTTTCATGTCAGTGGAAATGAGGAAGTTTACTTCCACAGTAGTCAAGGCTGCTGCCAGCCCATATGGCACGTTTGTGCAAATTAGAAAAAGGTACCTCTTTCTCAAGGAAATTTCTAAAGTTGGTGGATGATTTAACAGTAATAATTATTGGAACATATATAAAGCACTGTAAAAATTAAAACAAATCATACTATTGAAAATAGTAAAGCAGCATTTATAATTTTTTAATCATAAAGATTAGGAATCCAAAGACACTTACATTGTATTTGGGCTTCCATGGTGGCTCAGACAGTAAAGAATCTACCTGCAAGGCAGGATACATGGGTTCTACCCCTAGGTCAGGGAGATCCCCTGGAGAAGGGAATGGCAACCCACCTCAGTGTTCTTGCCTACAGAATTCCACAGACAGAGGAGCCTGGTGGGCTATAGTCCATGGGGTCACAGAGTTGGACATGACTGAGCTAGTATCCCTACTACACTATACACAATTACAGGTTTTCCTTTCAGAAAAACAAAATAGAATTGTTTCAAAGGTTATCTGTACCAACAATCATAGACTTCACCATCTTTCTAGTGATAGTGGAGATTATAAGTAGTGTTTGCTTTGAGGAATCATGTTCGTGACCACTGACAAATATTTACCAAGTTAACTATATCCTGTTTTAAAATAAAAGTATGTGGAATTTTTTCTGGTGAATATTTTCATACTTTTTGAGAAGGTGCATTATAAGTGTTAGAAAACTATGTGTGTACAGTTTGCGCCTCATATTCTGATTTTTCCTCATTATTACATTCCTTACTATGTTCCTCAGTCAGTTTCAAGTTTATATTTTATGTTGTTGGAGTAGTTCATGTTCATGTCAAATTTTCACATTACATCTAATCAAACAGTAATATAAGCTACTATTAACTTGCATTTTTAAGGTGATTTATGTTAATGTTAAATATAGTACATGAGAAATGTATTTTAAACTTTAGTTTTGAGTTATAGAAGGTATAATCATGATATTCATATTTGAAATGAATTTCATATTTTCTGTGCTGGAAAGTGAATGTTAATGCTAAAATATTTGACATTTATGTGCCTTCAATTGTATACATTTTTAAAACATTACTTAATTTCTCTTTAAATAATTTCTTATTTTTTCCAAGTGCTTTATATATGCTGAATTTTGATTGCTCACCATGTTACTTATAGCATTAGTTTTGTTTAAAATATCATACTAAATTCATATTACACAAATATATTAGTAAGTGAATAATTTTGGAAGTATAGTGTTGTTTTGCACCTCAGAATCTATCTGCTTTTTAAGCTCCTTGCTTAGAATCACACAGTATTTTGGCTGATGCTAGGTTGGTAGTCTTTCCCTTCTCCTACTTGCTTTTCCTTCATAAGCCAAAGCATAATGATCTATAGCCACAGTTAGAACAGTTGTCTTACTTTCATCTGTTTGAAAATTGTCCAAATATGCTGATTTTTCTAGAGCAAGACATCCTTGTGCCATCTACCCCCAAAATTGTTAAAATAAATATATAAATCACTTATGCTGGAGTTAACAAAGTTATGATAAAATTTTAGAAAGGTCAAAATAATGAAGATGTATCAATATAAATGGGACCCTCTCAGATCTAATGCCTTTCTTCAGGGTACAACCTGGACAAATGTATATATCCTGAAAAGAACACCAAAAAAGTCCCAAAAGTCAATTTATTTGACCCTTGATGGCATGAGGTGAGTCATTTGCGTAAGTCAGTCGCTATGCCTGGGGCGTGGACTATTCTGATGACCCTTGCCTTTACTCTAAGAGCCTGGGATTAAAGTCAGTTTCAATAGAAGCCTGTGGACTAAGATTAGAGAGCTGTTTTTCCCTTTAAGAAAGGAATGTAAATATTAGCCTGCAGAAATAACAATTGTGCCTTGCATGTTTGATTACAGAAATAACTGGAAATGTAAGAAGGAATCCATTTCTCAACATTAAGCAAAACCACAGTTTCCACTCCATTATTCTCGTGTATTCCTGCAAAGTGTGAAAATGACTCCAATTCTTGCTTATTTTCCTAGATTTTAGGATTTTGTGTAACTTGCTGTTTGACCATTGTTTTTTCCTGTGATGGCCCATGAAAGATCTTCAGGAAGAAACAACCCTGTATGCTGAACACATGGTCCAATTAGATAGCAATAGTTGACATGTGGGTGAGTAGACAAGTGCACGCTTCTTTATAAAATTCAAATAGGAACACCTGTTCCTCTTCACAGAGGAGTTGGTCATATGCTCAGAGCTGAGTTTTATTTGGATACTTTATTCATAAAGGAAATCAATATCTGCCATTTTACAGTACAGCAAACTCATCCGATCTACACATAACCGTTCCTGCCACTTCCTCAATGCCCTGTGCTCTCATTTTCCTGCTATTAATGTTCCACACATTAAATGTCTACAAATAATTCTTACATCAGAATCACATATTATTGGATAAGAAAAGGTTGGCAAATTTTTTTTCTTTTGCCAGGATTGATTTTTGAAAGAGAAAACATTACAGTACACATAAGTGGAGGATTGTGCGCACACACACTGTTTAGAATAGCAACTAATCGGTGAATGAAAGTCACTTTGCCAATAATATTAGTTACTTCACTTGTAAATATGCCTAGCAAGCACTTTTTTATTCAAAACATGAAAAGTTTTTTTTTAAAAATATATGACCTATGATAAGAGAGTTCAGCCTATCCCCTTCTTCTTAATGAAACAGGAGAATATTTAGCACAGAAAAGATCACAAATAATATCTAAAGGCATACTTGGGTCCATAGTTTGAAAGAGTTGGCTAAAATTATACTTTGGTCATTCCTTGGTCTCAGGATAATTAGGCAGTGACAGTGATAATTTTACATAAAATATGTATGTGTATATCAACAATGAATGGAGAATACAGTATATCAAGAAAATCATCAAATAGACATGAAAAGTTGTCTTTCTCTGTTAAAGAGGACTTCAGTAAGTAAGAAACTATGTTATATTCTTCCCTGAAAATCATGAAAACCACACTTATCATGGTTTATCTAGAAGTTAGCCATTTATCTAAAAGTTCTGCTTTTTCTAGAAAAGAGTACCAACGCACATGTCTTTTAACAGTTCACCAAGCAACTAGATGTTATGATTTTTGATTGGAAAGTGATGAAATAGAGCTGTAGAATTGCCACATTAAATCAGCTTCACAGAAAATTCTCAGAGATGAGTTTCTATGGTTCCCAGGTTGGTGAACCCATGCTTGGCTCTTTCACGTTCAGTTCTTGGCTTGGCAAGCTATGATGTCCTCTCACATTGAGTTGGAAATGGTATCCTGGCCATCTGACTCCATGAGTTGTGTGTGGAAAGTACATGAGCTTTGGTGGGACAGAGAACTTGGTTTTTCCTAAGGCCTTTACACTGAGTTAATAATAAATCCTCACGCCTTAAAACTCTAATGATTTCTCCTGAAGATACATTACTCAATTAACTTTATTCTCCTTATGCCAGATGTGAACAGCTCAAAAAAATAAATAAATAGATAAAAAAACTTCACTAAACTTCCTTAAACAGTTTCACATCAAACTTTCAACTATCCTAGAATCTGACAAATCAAATCATTTTAATGAACCACAGCAAGCAGCTCATGTTGAAACAGCTGTAAGCACAATATGCAAATCATGTTTACTGGTAGCTTATGCTCCAGAGAAATAATCTTTATATGACTGCTTTATTATTTACAGTAGTTTGGAAATTTAATTTTTGTCAACATTGACAGATGCCATCCATGTTAATACTTGGACTGCTATATATGGGAAAGGCTAAACATATGCAGAAATCTCATGTTTGTGAGCTGATAATGTGGTTGACAAATGGGTTTAACAATATCCAGTCATTTCTGAGCAGTTGACGAAATTCACTTGAGGTCTGTGGTAACAGTGAAGAGGAAGGTCAGAGGAATATGAATGAAGAAAGAAGAAAGCGAAGGCTCTGGAGAGCAGTGCATATAATGAAAGCATGACAGAGGATGATTAATTATATTTCAGAGCCAGATAATTCCCAGAGAATATGTGTGTACGATAAAAAGTTTCTAACCTTTCCAGTGGTAATTAAATGAGGGATTCACTAATCTAAGTTGAGTAAAAACTACTTTGCTTCATCACCATACTAATGCACATATTGAAATGGTTTATTTTAAATAGGTCTTTTACTGCTTGACTTGTAAAGCTGACAAAGCTGGGCACTACTTGGAGATGAGGAGGAGGTTTGCCCCCCACCCCACCCCGTGCCCTGAAGAGAATGCTCTTTCTTAGAAATGATCAAAATGATTTAAAAAAATTACAGTGCCTTGGAAAATTCACCTGCCTTAAAATATCTCAGAATTTACCCTAAAGTGAAAAGGAAACAAAACTAATTCTCTACCAACACCATTTCTTGTTGCTTCGGATTTCAATCTTCCACAGAATAATGTGTTTTTAATGTTTGGGTTTCTCATAATGTTCTGCCTTTTAGAGGTTGCTAGCTTGCAGTGTTCCGGACTTTTCTCTCTCCTTTGCTTGGTGTTTGCTTTCAGGCAAGGAAAAGCAATGGGTCTAGAAAACATACTGGAAAACCTGATAGTTTTTATGAGGTGGTTTGAGTTCACCCTAAAATTAATTAAATTCCCAGATTTTTCAACAAACATTTAGTGACCATTTTGTGCATGCCTGATGCTGCGGTAGTCACTTGGGGATTGAATGCCTACAACATTGCCTGGCGCATAGTAGGTCTCAGTAAATATATATGGAATGCATCAGTGAAATAGAACCATGTATCATTAGTTTGATTTGATGACTTGAGTCAATTATCAATCTGCTTTCTTAAGGCATGAAACAAGTAGAACATAGTTAATAAACATTTCACAGGTGTTTTGATGAATGGAAAAATAGTTTAATACTGCCATTATTTCCTTCTATTTTTCCATTACAGTAGGATGGTGGCGTGAGTGTGACCCACAGCCAAATTAACATTTGAAATAGATGGTACTATATAGGACAAAAAATTAATCAAACTAAATACATATTCACTGAAGAGTCAATAATTTGTGGAAGGAGATGGCTGTAAAGTTGACTAATGGAGAGCTGTTTGTAAAAAAGGATTCCAGTGCGCACTATAAAAGATTGTAATAATTTTCTGGATAAAGTAGAGATGTTGTGTGTTTAGAGGTTTCAAATATCGTGCTAAATCTCTGGGGATTTTAGAGAGGTTCCTCTCCCCAAGTGAAGTGCCATAAATTAGTGAGGGTAGATTAGATTATACTGCATTAACAATCAACCCCTATATCTCAGTTACTTGCTGAAACCAAGGCTTATTTCTCAATTAGATTGCTTGGCAGCTGCAGCTTTACTCTGTCACTTCGCTCCCAGGACCCAGGTTAAAGAACCAACGTCTATTAAGAATATTGCTAATCGCTACAGCAGAAAGGACAGAAACCTGGGGAACTATATGTTGGCTTTAAAGCCAATGAAGCCTGGCGGGCAACTTTACATAGGGTTGCAAAGAGCAGGACACGACAGTATACACATCACCCCAGAAGTGACAGCCAACATGTCCATCCATGTTTCATTGGTTACAGCAAGTTGGATGACCCCTCCTGAGTTCACCTCAGGGAAGGATACCCAGGAGAAAGAAATAGAATATTTGATAAACTAGTAACGGAACCTACCATAGTTGATTTTCCTAATTTTTCTTCAGCATACAGGTAATGTCTTTATCAGGAATCTCAACAAGGAATGTCAGGGATGGGAGGGTGGGTAATAATGTTGAAGGCATTGCAAACTCCCCAGGGGCTGAGATGTGCTTTCCTTTGTTCCCAGTTAGGTTGTCTGTACCTAGCACAGTGCCTGGAAGATGCTAGATGCTCTGTAAATATCTGTTGTTCACATGATCAACTTTAGTACATTATTTGTGAGGCCCAGTGTAAAATGAAAATGCAGGGTTTTTATCCCCCCCAAATAGGGATAAAAGTACCATTAGAGCTTTGAAAATGTATCTTCCTCTCTATCTTTGGCATGGTGCTTTCATTTGCTATTTAATGTTGAGATTACTCAGGCACAGGGATTCCTGCTAGTGAGATCAGACTTGTACATGTGCCTGGGAGCCCCACCCCATGGCCCACCAAGTTCCCTTGTCTCCACTCTGCTATCTTTTGACTCTCTTATCTTACCACTGAGGAACTAAGATCCATGAAGACAGAGACATAACTGTGGTCATACCATAGTGCTTTGTAGACACTTGACAAGGATTCAGTTCTGACCATCTTTCTAACGTTATACTATTTTGACTTACTGTTGTTTTTCTTCCTCTCAGAGTATTTCTTTTCTTTCTTTTTTGAAATTTATTTATTTTTAATTGGAATATAATTGCTTTACAATGTTTTGTTGCATTCTGCCATACAACAACCTAAATCAGTCATAGGTAGACACATGCACCATCCTTCTTGAACCTCCCTTCCACCTGCCACCCCATCCCACCCCTCTAGGTTGTCACAGAGCATTCGATTTGCTTTTCCACTTTCCATTAGATTTTATAGGAGAGAATAATGTTTTTAAAACTGTCTGAGAAATTTTTTTACCTAGTTCTTTGCAATTCTGAAGAATATATCTTTCCTTAGGATTGCTTACAATATTCTAAGATAGTCTGGTGTAGGTACACTTGTTTACTTGATAATTAATTGAATTTAAGCCTTTTGAATTATGTTGTTTTCAATAAAGATGCACCATGTAATGCATCTAATAATAAAATAATTGAATCCCAAAATTTAAATTCATAGCTAGAAGACAAGGCTCATAACATGGGTAAATGTCCAATTTTTCAAAGAATTATGTTAATGGAGAATCTCAGAAGACAGTATTTTATTTGAATATTATTCTTTCTCCTCCTCCTCTTCCCCTCCTACCAAAGGGTCCTGAGCAAATAGATCCTTTTTACTTGAGGGATCTTGGGTCCCATTAGCCATATTGAAGCTGAATTTTTGGTTCAATTTAAGAACATGTAAGGAATAGCTATAAAAAGATTGAATTCTACAAAGAGATTTGATCCTTGGATGTTACGTCTACACTAGTAGAATCCAGTTCAATGTGTATGATTTTTAAAGCTTGAAGTCAAAAGAGAAGTGTAAATAGTCACAACCAGTAATAGTACAAGTGAGATAACTCTAAATAGTGAGTTGGCCAAAAATTTCCTTCGGGTCATTCTGAAACAGCTTACAGAGAAACCCAAACAAACTTTTTGGCCAACATAATATCTACAGCATAAATTCTCAGCTGGGGGTTATTTGCTCCATTTCCCCACCACCACCTCAGAGGACATTTGAGGATGTTTGGATTCATTGTTGTCATGACTGAATGGAGAGTATTACTGGAATCCAGTGGGTAGAGACCAGGAATGGTGTGAAGCATCTCATCTTACAAAGGACAGCCCCACAGCCAACAAATAACTCTGTGCCCCAGAATGTCAGTAGTGTGAGGCTAAGAAACCCTGACCTAGAGGGTCCATCCAATATCACGTATACATACGTTTTAAATGGCTGAGTGGTATCTGTCATTTATGGCATGGTATATGTAATTTATGGTGGTGTCTGTCATTCTTACTACTAAGGATTTAGACAAAGTTAAATTCACTCTGGGCTTTGCCCCTCAGACAAAAATCATTTTTCCACATCCCCATTTCAAAATTAATTCATCATCCTCAAAACAGAATAAGTATCTTTTTTCTTCTTTAAAGTTCAAAAGAGACATTTCTGTATTAGAAGGATTAAAATCCTTCATTCTGGTTTAGTATTCCAAAGATGGAAGGAACTAGCTAAGCCATGGTTTGGATCCAATTTATCCTACTGAGCTATTTAAAGTCTTCATTATCATAAAAATAATTGGTATTTTTCATAGTAACATTAGAATGGTTGTTAGCTTTGATAAAGCAAGTAATGAGAATACTACTAAGACTGTGTTTCTTCTAAAATGATTTCACTTGAATACTTTATGTCCAATTTGAATATATATGCATAAGTATGCATTTGTGTGTGTGTGTATATGTATATTTGTGTGTATGTGTGTGTCTGTGTATATGCAAAACAAATCCTTCTGTGCTTACAATTTAACTGCAAATTTGGGGACAGAGGATAATAATTAAGCCTTTTCTCTTATCTCCCAAATTCCAAGTCAATTGAGGTTTAAGTTATACACATGAAGATCATAATACCACTTTAGCTCTATTAATGATACAGCCAAGCTGAGAACAAGGCTTAGATACATGGCCACAATCTGGCTTCTTTGCGTCTTTCCCTTTATGTTGAACATGCCTACATGTGGGTCCCGGCTCTTTCTGTCCTCAGACCCATGCATCACCCTCCTTTGCGCTGTGTAGTGAGGCTACATTGTCCTGGCTCCGGCGCTAGTTAATTTCAAGTAACAGGAGGTCTGGAAGTGTAAGGAACGAAGAAACAAGAGAGTTTCTCCCTCCCTGTCTCTACAATATCTTTGGCAGCAGCTCTCTCCCCTCCATAGTCCTAGACCCTGCTGGAAACACCTGCCATGGTTCCACCTGCTACTGGTTGATTCTGAAACTGAGGCCCTTGTGAAAGCACCTCCTTTTGCTCTTCTGACCCAGAGCCAGAGGGGGCTCCCTGCTGCTGCTGATCCTCATCTCTCTTTTAGCTTCTCATCTCTTACTCAGCCTCTGTGACCAGCTTTCCAGTGAAAACCATGTTCTAAAGACTTTCTCACACCTATACTCACCTGAACCCAAGGTTGCCCCACAGAGACAGGATCTTGAGATGACACCCCAAAAACAGGCTCTTCCTCAGTGGGAGCCAGAAGGGGTCCTGCTCCTTTTCTTGCTCTGAATTCTCCCATCACTTAAGAACTCCCCTTCCCAACAGGACAAAGAGAAGAGGCCCTAGGGAGGAGCTGAAGAAGGTCTACCTCATTGATCTCCTCCTGGAGCATGACCTAGAAGCATCCATGTTTCTTCTACACTGGGGGCAACATAGGCCACACAGTTATAAGACTGAGCTCCAAAACCAGACTGTCTGGGGTCAAACCTCTGACCTGCCTCTCATTGGCTATGTTACGTAGGCAAGTCAGTTAGCTTCTCTTATCTTAGGTCTCTTTCTTTAAAAATAGGAGCTAATGTGACCTACTTTATAAGGTTATTATGAGGTCTATGTAATCTAATACACAAAATCAACTAGAGCATCACTTGGCATCTCCAACAGAGTCTAGGACCATAGAGGGGAGAGAGATGCTTCTACAGATACTGTGGAGGCAGAGAGGGAGAAACTCTCGTTTCTCCTTTCTTAACAGTTTCCAAACTCCCATCAGTAAAAGATACACTTCTGTCTTCAGATAAGTCCCTTTGCATTTCAGCTATGCCTGCTAATGTGTGCTAAGACATTTCATTCAAGTCTGACTCTTTGCGACCCCATGAAGTGTAGCCTGCCAGGCTCCTGTCCATGGGATTCTCCAGGCAAGAATACTAGAGTGGGTTGCCATATACTCCTCCAGGGTATCTTCCTGACCCAGGGATTGAACCCGCATCTCTTATGTCTCTTACATTGGCAGGCAGGTTCTTTACCACTAGCACCACCTGGAAAGCCCTGTTTTAGCTAGGTATTGTGCCTGCATGCTCAGTCATGTTCAGCTCTTTGTAACCCTGTGGACTGTAGCCCACAAGTTGCCTCTGTCCATGGGATTTTCCAGGCAAGAATACTGGAGTGGGTTGCCATTTCCTCCTCCAGGGGATCTTCCTGACCCAGGGATTGAACCCGTGACTTCTGTGTCTCCTGCAGTG
The DNA here is from genome assembly GCF_033118175.1 of Dama dama. NCBI lineage: Eukaryota > Metazoa > Chordata > Mammalia > Artiodactyla > Cervidae > Dama > Dama dama. Next base: position 37,958,661 of record NC_083704.1, on the reverse strand, counting down.
CAGGCAGATTCTCTACTACTGAGCCATTGGGGAAGTCAATATTTTATATTGTAATATAAGTAAATATATTTTAGCTATATCCATTATCAAAAGCAGAGAGCTCTTTTTCCATGTATACATTAAGATTGTCTCAGAACCTCACAGAATATCTTATATATACACATGAGCATTATGAACAATGCCTAATGGCAGAGAAGGCTACTTTTCTAATTTCATGGGCTTGGAGCCGCAAGCCAAATTTTCCCACTAGGTACCTTTATGGAACGCATTTACATTTTTATTCCAACTCTATCATTATTGCTTTACTACAAAATATAATTTTAACCTACCTGCTAAGTAAATTACTTACAGCTCAATCTTTTAATAAGATTAATGCTTCCATAAGATTTGCTGAGTTTGTACCATGTCTTCCTGTTCTTCTCACAACCATAATATTCCTTTAAAAGATACACACTTCACTCAAGATATTCAGAAAGTCATTCTGTTAGTTAATTCTCACTAAGATATCAGTGCCAACGTCTCCACTCTATTAGCATCTGCAGATCTAGAGAAGCGATGTGACTTGCCCAATCAAGTTTGTATCATTAGAGACAGAGTTTGGACAAGAATTAAGTAAATCAAGTGAGTTAAAGAAGCCTCAGCTCCTCACATTGTATCACAGGGCCTCATTACCTCATGGAAAATCGGGGCCAATTGGGATCTATAATCAATATTTATAATGTCTTGGAAGGGGTACCAATGCTTATATTAAAAGGTATTTTGAAAAATTAATTGTATGGAAAATCCTAACACGCTTTTGCCAAATTTCATCTCACCTTAAACATTGGCTTCACTCTGAACAGGCTCTCTGCCCTAGATCCAGATGAACTAAATGCATCCCTGGGAGAGATACTATCTCCTCTAGACGAAATGGATCAGGATTTATGCGGCCACCTGTGTAAGACATTACTGGCCACCTGCAGACCTACCCAACTGTGTAAAATTCATTGAAATAAATAGATTCAAGTGGCCAGAACTTGGAAACAGGTTGGAGAGACAGGAAATAGGAGCCAACACAAATGCAAAGAAAAACTGGGGACAGTCAGAAACCAAACAAAACATTGAATTTTATACACAAAAGAAGTAGGAACATCTAAGTTAAGCACAGGTCAGTGATTGACAGTTCTTTGGCCAAAATGTATTAAATTTCCTGTCCTCATATATGGAACTAGGTAATCTAGGCTGTCAAAGTGATTATTTTTCAAGGCTGACATGCCCATAGTTGTCTTAAGCTGAAAGGGAGGGGGAAAGAATAACCAAGAATCAGAGATTGAAGTTGAACAAAATGGTACACATATTTGTTTATTCCTTTAGCCTGTGAGATCAGCTGTAATTCATTTCTTGAAAAATAATTCTCAGAAGCAGCATGACATAAGGCAATGTTTATCAAATGCCAGCACTTGGTGGATTTACTATGAAACAAATGAAACCATGCTTTGGAACCCTCCATTTGCACAGACCCCTGCATTGTGTTCCAGGTGGGGAGGGGGTGCCAGATTTCAATCAGGAGTAATTTCTGTCTAAGCATTTCTGATAAAGTGCCTAAAGGAATATCAGAAAAAGGGACATCTCCATCTCTAAGACTCCAGGAATCCTTGTATTTTTTTCCGATTCTCAATAAACATCACCTTTCCTGCCAATTTTGTATTTTTCTTAAACAGCTCCCTCCACTCACAAATTGCATAAGCCTTAGGCTTTCCAAACCCAGGTCCCTTCTTGGCAGTGCTGGTCCATGGTGAAGATTTGCTCTGCCAAAATGAAATGGGGAAAATGAGAAAAACATAGAGACTTTGTCATCAAGACAAGTTAATAATATTAACCATAATTTTATGGGTATTTTGAAAAAAGAATTATGGCCATAATTATGACATAATAAGTGTAATTCATTGAAAATGATCTTCACCTAATAAAAAAAATATACATTCAGTCCCTCATATCTGGGGTTTCCACATGTGTGGATTCAGACAACTGAAACCATTTGGTGTCATTTCCAGGTAGGGTGGCTCTAAGGAGCTCCAGTACCATAGTCCTTTATGTCTCAGTGCAGAAAAGAATTCAGCGAGAGGCAGTGATAGATAAGAATTTATTTGTTAGAATAGGATGCTTGTGAGCTTTACAAGCAGGCAGGTGAAAAATGCTGCACCCCAAGAACTTACAGAGCTACAGTTTTATAATCAAAGGAAACGTGGGAAAGGGAAGAAGAACATCTTTGTCTTTCCTGAGTAGACATCATGCTTCCACCTACCAGCTTCTCCTCCAGGTTGTCCATACATGGCCAAGCTAGGTCTATAACTTACTGTTTTTTTTATGAGTGCAGAGAGTATGTCCTAGGGAACATTAACTTACTGAGCTCACTGGGCAGGATGCAGTTCTTTTTTTTTTTTTTTTTTTTTTTAATTTTTTTAATACTTGGAGGCTAATTATTTCATAACATTTCAGTGGGTTTTGTCATACATTGATATAAATCAGCCATAGATTTACACGTATTCCCCATCCTGATCCCCCCTCCCACCTCCCTCTCCACCCGATTCCTCTGGGTCTTCCCAGTGCACCAGGCCCGAGCACTTGTCTCATGCATCCCACCTGGGCTGGTGATCTGTTTCACCATAGATAGTATACATGCTGTTCTTTCAAAACATCCCACCCTCACCTTCTCCCACAGAGTTCAAAAGTCTGTTCTGTATTTCTGTGTCTCTTTTTCTGTTTTGCATATAGGGTTATCGTTACCATCTTTCTAAATTCCATATATATGTGTTAGTATGCTGTAATGTTCTTTATCTTTCTGGCTTACTTCACTCTGTATAATGGGCTCCAGTTTCACCCATCTCATTAGGACTGATTCAAATGAATTCTTTTTAACGGCTGAGTAATATTCCATGGTGTATATGTACCACAGCTTCCTTATCCATTCATCTGCTGATGGGTATCTAGGTTGCTTCCATGTCCTGGCTATCATAAACAGTGCTGCGATGAACATTGGGGTGCACGTTGTCTCCTTCAGATCTGGTTTCCTCAGTGTGTATGCCCAGAAGTGGGATTGCTGGGTCATATGGCAGTTCTATTTCCAGTTTTTTAAGGAATCGCCACACTGTTTTCCATAGTGGCTGTACTAGTTTGCATTCCCACCAACAGTGTAAGAGGGTTCCCTTTTCTCCACACCCTCTCCAGCATTTATTGCTTGTAGACTTTTGGATAGCAGCCATCCTGACTGGCATGTAATGGTACCTCATTGTGGTTTTGATTTGCATTTCTCTAATAATGAGTGATGTTGAGCATCTTTTCATGTGTTTGTTAGCCATCTGTATGTCTTCTTTGGAGAAATGTCTGTTTAGTTCTTTGGCCCATTTTTTGATTGGGTCATTTATTTTTCTGGAATTGAGCTGCAGGAGTTGCTTGTATATTTTTGAGATAAATCCTTTGTCTGTTTCTTCATTTTCTATTATTTTCTCCCAATATGATGGCTGTCTTTTCACCCTACTTATAGTTTCCTTTGTAGTGCAAAAGCTTTTAAGTTTCATTAGATCCCATTTGTTTAGTTTTGCTTTTATTTCCAATATTCTGGGAGGTGGGTCATAGAGGATCTTGCTGTGATTTATGTCGGAGAGTGTTTTGCCTATGTTCTCCTCTAGGAGTTTTATAGTTTCTGGTCTGACATTTAGATCTTTAATCCATCTTGAGTTTATTTTTGTGTATGGTGTTAGAAAGTGTTCTAGTTTGATTCTTTTACAAGTGGTTGACCAGTTTTCCCAGCACCACTTGTTAAAGAGGTTGTCTTTTTTCCATTGTATATCCTTGCCTCCTTTGTCAAAGATAAGGTGTCCATAGGTTCGTGGATTTATCTCTGGGCTTTCTATTCTGTTCCATTGATCTATATTTCTGTCTTTGTGCCAGTACCATACTGTCTTGATGACTGTGGCTTTGTAGTAGAGTCTGAAGTCAGGCAGGTTGATTCCTCCAGTTCCATTCTTCTTTCTCAAGATTACTTTGGCTATTCGAGGTTTTTTGTATTTCCATACAAATTGTGAAATTCTTTGGTCTAGTTCTGTGAAAAATACCGTTGGTAGCCTGATAGGGATTGCATTGAATCTATAGATTGCTTTGGGTAGAATAGCCATTTTGACAATATTGATTCTTCCAATCCATGAACACGGTATGTTTCTCCATCTGTTTGTGTCCTCTTTGATTTCTTTCATCAGTGTTTTATAGTTTTCTATGTATAGGTCTTTTGTTTCTTTAGGTAGATATACTCCTAAGTATTTTATTCTTTTTGTTGCAATGGTGAATGGTATTGTTTCCTTAATTTCTCTTTCTGTTTTTTCATTGTTAGTATATAGGAATGCAAGGGATTTCTGTGTGTTAATTTTATATCCTGCAACTTTACTATATTCATTGATTAGCTCTAGTAATTTTCTGGTAGAGTCTTTAGGGTTTTCTATGTAGAGGATCATGTCATCTGCAAACAGTGAGAGTTTCACTTCTTCTTTTCCTATCTGGATTCCTTTTACTTCTTTTTCTGCTCTGATTGCTGTGGCCAAAACTTCCAACACTATGTTGAATAGTAGTGGTGAGAGTAGGCACCCTTGTCTTGTTCCTGATTTCAGGGGAAATGCTTTCAATTTTTCACCATTGAGGGTGATGCTTGCTGTGGGTTTGTCATATATAGCTTTTATTATGTTGAGGTATGTTCCTTCTATTCCTGCTTTCTGGAGAGTTTTAATCATAAATGAGTGTTGAATTTTGTCAAAGGCTTTCTCTGCATCTATTGAGATAATCATATGGTTTTTATCTTTCAATTTGTTCATGTGGTGTATTACATTGATTGATTTGCGGATATTGAAGAATACTTGCATTCCTGGGATAAAGCCCACTTGGTAGTGGTGTATGATTTTTTTAATATGTTGTTGGATTCTGTTTGCTAGAATTTTGTTAAGGATTTTTGCATCTATGTTCATCAGTGATATTGGCCTGTAGTTTTCTTTTTTTGTGGCATCTTTGTCTGGTTTTGGAATTAGGGTGATGGTGGCCTCATAGAATGAGTTTGGAAGTTTACCTTCTTCTGCAATTTTCTGGAAGAGTTTGAGTAAGATAGGTGTTAGCTCTTCTCTAAATTTTTGGTAGAATTCAGCTGTGAAGCCATCTGGTCCTGGGCTTTTGTTTGCTGGAAGATTTTTGATTACAGTTTCGATTTCCTTGCCTGTGATGGGTCTGTTAAGATCTTCTATTTCTTCCTGGTTCAGTTTTGGAAAGTTATACTTTTCTAAGAATTTGTCCATTTCATCCAAGTTGTCCATTTTATTGGCATAGAGCTGCTGGTAGTAGTCTCTTATGATCCTTTGTATTTCAGTGTTGTCTGTTGTGATCTCTCCATTTTTACTTCTTATTTTGTTAATTTGGTTCTTCTCTCTTTGTTTCTTAATGAGTCTTGCTAATGGTTTGTCAATTTTGTTTATTTTTTCAAAAAACCAGCTTTTAGCTTTGTTGATTTTTGCTATGGTCTCTTTAGTTTCTTTTGCATTTATTTCTGCCTTAATTTTTAAGATTTCTTTCCTTCTGCTAACCCTGGGGTTCTTCATTTCTTCCTTCTCTAATTGCTTTAGGTGTAGAGTTAGGTTATGTATTTGGCTTTTTTCTTGTTTCTTGATGTAAGCCTGTATTGCTATGAACCTTCCCCTTAGCACTGCTTTTACAGTGTCCCATAGGTTTTGGGTTGTTGTGTTTTCATTTTCATTCATTTCTATGCATATTTTTATTTCTTTTTTGATTTCTTCTATGATTTGTTGGTTATTCAGAAGCGTGTTATTTAGCCTCCATGTGTTTGAATTTTTAACAATTTTTTTCCTGTAATTGAGATCTAATCTTACTGCACTGTGGTCAGAAAAGATGACTGGAATGATTTCAATTTTTTTGAATTTTCCAAGACCAGATTTATGGCCCAGGATGTGATCTATTCTGGAGAAGGTTCCGTGTGCACTTGAGAAAAAGGTGAAGTTGATTGTTTTGGGGTGAAATGTCCTATAGATATCAATTAGGTCTAGCTGGTCCATTGTGTCATTTAAAGTTTGTGTTTCCTTGTTAATTTTCTGTTTAGTTGATCTATCCATAGTTGTGAGTGGGGTATTAAAGTCTCCCACTATTTTTGTGTTACTATTAATTTCCTCTTTCATACTCGTTAGTGCTTGCCATACATATTGCGGTGCTCCTATGTTGGGTGCATATATATTTATAATTGTTATATCTTCTTCTTGGATTGATCCTTTGATCATTATGTAATGTCCTTCTTTGTCTCTTTTCACAGCCTTTATTTGAAAGTCTATTTTATCTGATATGAGTATTGCGACTCCTGCTTTCTTTTGGTCTCCATTTGCATGAAATATTTTTTTCCAGCCCTTCACTTTTAGTCTGTATGTGTCTCTTGTTTTGAGGTGGGTCTCTTGTAGACAGCATATATAGGGGTCTTGTTTTTGTATCCATTCAGCCAATCTTTGTCTTTTGGTTGGGGCATTCAACCCATTTACATTTAAGGTAATTATTGATAGGTGTGGTCCCGTTGCCATTTACTTTGTTGTTTTGGGTTCACGTTTATACAACCTTTCTGCATTTCCTGTCTAGAGAAGATCCTTTAGCATTTGTTGAAGAGCTGGTTTGGTGGTGCTGAATTCTCTCAGCTTTTGCTTATCTGTAAAGCTTTTGAATTCTCCTTCATATCTGAATGAGATCCTTGCTGGATACAGTAATCTAGGTTGTAGGTTATTCTCTTTCATTACTTTCAGAACGTCCTGCCATTCCCTTCTGGCCTGGAGGGTTTCTATTGATAGATCAGCTGTTATCCTTATGGGAATCCCTTTGTGTGTTATTTGTTGTTTTTCCCTTGCTGCTTTTAATATTTGTTCTTTGTGTTTGATCTTTGTTAATTTGATTAATATGTGTCTTGGGGTGTTTCGCCTTGGGTTTATCCTGTTTGGGACTCTCTGGGTTTCTTGGACTTGGGTGGCTATTTCCTTCCCCATTTTAGGGAAGTTTTCAGCTATTATCTCCTTGAGTATTTTCTCATGGCCTTTCTTTTTGTCTTCTTCTTCTGGGACTCCTATGATTCGAATGTTGGGGCGTTTCACAGTGTCCCAGAGGTCCCTGAGGTTGTCCTCATTTCTTTTGATCCTTTTTTCTTTTTTCCTCTCTGCTTCATTTATTTCCACCATTTTATCTTCTACCTCACTTATCCTATCTTCTGCCTCCGTTATTCTACTCTTGGTTCCCTCCAGAGTGTTTTGATCTCATTCATTGCATTGTTCATTTTTAATTGACTCTTTTTTATTTCTTCTAGGTCTTTATTAAACATTTCTTGTATCTTTTCAATCTTTGTCTCCAGGCTATTTATCTGTAACTCCATTTTGTTTTCAAGATTTTGGATCATTTTTATTATCATTATTATAAATTCTTTTTCAGGTAGATTCCCTATCTCCTCCTCTTTTGTTTGACTTGGTGGGCATTTTTCATGTTCCTTTACCTGTTGGGTATTTCTTTGCCTTTTCATCTTGTTTAGATTGCTGTATCTGGAGTGGGCTTTCTGTATTCTGGAGGTCTGTGGTTCCTTTTTATTGTGGAGGATTTACCCAGTGGGTGGGGTTAGACGATTGGCTTGTCAAGGTTTCCTGGTTAGGGAAGCTTGCGACAGTGTTCTGGTGCGTGGAACTTGATTTCTTCTCTTTGGAGAGCAATGGAGTGCCCAGTAATGAGTTTTGAGATGGGTCTATGTGTTAGGTGTGACCTTGGGCAGCCTGTATGTTGATGTTCAGGGCTATGTTCCTGCGTTGCTGGAGAATTTGCGTGGTATGTCTTGCTCTAAAACTTATTGGCTCTTGGGTGGTGGTTGGTTTCAGTGTAGGTATGGAGGCTTTTGGACGGTCACTTATTACTTAAAGTTTCATGTAGTCAGGAGTTTTCTGGTGTTCTCAGGTTTTGGGCTTAAGTTTCCTGCCTCTGGATTTCAGTTTTATTCTTCCTGTAGTCTCAGGACTTCTTGAACTATACAGCACTGATAATAAAACTTCTAGGTTAATGGCGAAAAGATTCTCCCCCGTTAGGGACACCCAGAGAGGTTCACAGAGTTACATGAAGAGGAGAAAAGGGAGGAGGGAAATAGAGATGAGCAGGAGGAGAAAAAGGGGGACTCAAGAGGAGAGAGACAGATCTACGCAGCTGTCTGTTCCCAGAGTGTTCTCCGTATCTCTGACACCTACAAAGATTCACAGAATTGGATTGGGAAGAGAAGGGGAAAGGAGGAAATAGAGGTGTTCTGAGGTAGAAAACAGAGAGTCAAGATTGGGAGAGAATAATCTTCGGTTTAAAGATAGGGCTTCTCTTCTTTTTTTTTTGTAAGGTTATAGTATATTGAAAATGAAAATTAAGGAGTAGTAGAGGAGTACTAGAGGACTTTAAAAGAAATAAGAGAAAAAGAAAAATAGAAAATAGAAGAGAAAAAGGAAAGAAAAAAAAGAATAAAAAAGAAAAAGAAAAAAAGAAAGAAAGAAAAAAAAAATTTTTTCCCCTAATCAAAATATTCGTAAAAATCTATGAAAATGAAAGTTAAGGAGTAATGGGGGAGTAATAGGGAATTTTAAAGGAAAATAAAAGAGAAAAAATATAAAAAGAAAAAAAAATTTTTTTTCCTTACTTAGAAAAAATTTTTAAAAAAGTAAAAATATATCTAGGAATTTCTCTGGAGCTGTTGCGGTCAGTGTGGGTTCGGCTCAGTTTCAGATAGCTCCTCGTTCCAGTTTACACATCTCGATATCTACAGGGCCCTTCCGGTGTAGTCGGTGTTTTCTAGAGGGATTTTAATCTGTTGCACCAGTCCCTTCTGAAGCGGTTCCCTTTGTTTATTTGGCTTCTGTTTGCCAGTCTCTTCAGAGCCTCATTTCCGCCCTGACACAGGCGGGTGGAGGTGGACTCTTATTTAGGTAGCTAGTTCCGTCGCTCTGCAGGGAGGGGCTGGTGCTGCCGGGAGGGGCTGATGCTGCTTTCTCCGTCTGCGCTGCTCAGGCTCCCGGCTGTTCTATATGGAGCGCGCCCCGCGCTGCGCGAGGTTCCAGCCCTCGGGTGTTCCACAAAAGCGCGGAACGAAAAGCTGTGCCTTCCCCGTCAGAGCAGTCCAGGCAGCCAGGGGCTTGGTGGGCGCACTCTCCCCAGGATTGGTGCACCCACTCCCTTCCGCGGACCCAGTCTCAGTTTCCGCTGGCGCCAGTCGGGTGCGCGCGCCTTCCGCCCTCCGGATCCCCAGCCCCAGTCCCGCCCGCGCCGGTCGGGTGCCTGCGCCCTGTGTCTAGCCGCGACCTTCCCCTCCCCCCTGCCTCCTGCCTCTGGCGGGGCTGGGCAGCTCCGCAGCCTGCGAGCTCTTCTCGGGACTTTCTCGGTCCCTTTGTTCTTCGAACGGCCGGCAGTGTGTTCCGGCCGGTTAATTTTCTCTCTCTCTTTTGGTCTCCCACAATTCAAGTTGGCAACTCACAGAAGCTCCTTCTGATTGTCCTCAGGGCACTCAGGCCCGGACCCTACCCCAAGCGATGCCGCCTAAGACTCCCTTCCCAGGACGGGTCTCCGTCCTTAGCTCTTTTGTCTCACTTTTTATCTTTTATATTTTGTCCTACCTCCTTTCGAAGACAATGGTCTGCTTTTCTGGGCGCCTGATGACCTCAGCTAGCGATCAAAAGTTGTTTTGCGAAGTTTGCTCTGCATTCAGTTATTCTTTTAATGAATTTGTAGGAGAGAAAGTGGTCTCCCCGTCCTACTCCTCCGCCATCTTGGCTCCTCCCCAGGATGCAGTTCTTATGTCACCATTGATTTATTGTTTGGGGGCATATCACATGCTCCTGTTGCAAGGTTTTGTGGTTAAGCAAGTCTGCTTTCTTGACTATTGACTAATTATTAATTTTCAGGGGTCTCACAAAGTCGGTTTTTTGTTTTTTGGTTTTTTTTTTACTTGCAATCCCATACTGGGATTAACTATTTAATCACCTACTTTGTCTCTTTATTCTGTCCCTATCACAATCATGAAATTAAAAGACACTTGCTCCTTGGAAGAAAAGTTATGACCAACCTAGACAGCATATTGAAAAGCAGAGACATTACTTTGCCAACAAAAGTCTGATTAGTCAAAGCCATGGTTTTTCCACTAGTCATGTATGGATTTGAGAGTTGGACTATAAAAAAAGCTGAGTGTTGAAGAATTGGTGCTTTTGAACTGTGGTTCTGAAGAAGACTCTTGAGAGTCCCTTGGACTGCCAGGAGATCCAACCAGTCTATCCTAAAGGAAATCAGTCCTGAATATTCATTGGAAGGACTGATTCTAAAGCTGAAACTCCAATATTTTGGCCACCTGATGCAAAGAATGGGCTCATTGAAAAAGACCCTGATTCTGGGAAAGATTGAAGGCGGGAGGAGAAGGGGATGACAGAGGAGGAAATGGTTGGATGGCATCACCAACTCGATGGACAAGAGTTTGAGTAAACTCTGGGAGCTGGTGATGGACAGGGAAGCCTGGTGTGCTGCAATCCATGGGGTTGCAAAGAGTTAGACACGACTGAGCTACTGAACTGACTGAACTGATCACAATCATGAAAATATCACCATGGAAAATATTCAGGAAACAAATTCCAGAAAGTTCCAAAAGGCAGAGTTTTAATTTGTCATGGGCTGACAACAGTTTACATAGTATTTACATTGTAGCGTTTACTTTTTTTTTTTTTTTCTTTTTTAATTTTTATTATTATTATTTTTTTTTTCCCAGTGGGTTTTGTCATACATTGATATGAATCAGCCATGGATTTACATGTATTCCCAATCCCGATCCCCCCTCCCACCTCCCTCTCCACCCGATTCCTCTGGGTCTTCCCAGTGCACCAGGCCCGAGCACTTGTCTCGTGCATCCCACCTGGGCTGGTGATCTGTTTCACCATAGATAGTATACATGCTGTTCTTTTCAAATATCCCACCCTCACATTCTCCCACAAAGTTCAAAAGTCTGTTCTGTATTTCTGTGTCTCTTTTTCTGTTCTGCATATAGGGTTATCGTTATCACCTTTCTAAATTCCATATACATGTGTCAGTATGCTGTAATGTTCTTTATCTTTCTGGCTTACTTCACTCTGTATAATGGGCTCCAGCTTCATCCATCTCATTAGGACTGGTTCAAATGAATTCTTTTTAATGGCTGAGTAATATTCCATGGTGTATATGTACCACAGCTTCCTTATCCATTCATCTGCTGATGGGCATCTAGGTTGCTTCCATGTCCTGGCTATTATAAACAGTGCTGGGATGAACATTGGGGTGCACGTGTCTCTTTCAGATCTGGTTTCCTCAGTGTGTATGCCCAGAAGTGGGATTGCTGGGTCATATGGCAGTTCTATTTCCAGTTTTTTAAGAAATCTCCACACTGTTTTCCATAGCGGCTGTACTAGTTTGCATTCCCACCAACAGTGTAAGAGGGTTCCCTTTTCTCCACACCCTCTCCAGCATTTATTGCTTGTAGACTTTTGGATAGCAGCCATCCTGACTGGCGTGTAATGGTAGCTTTCAAATAAAGGAAGTGAAAAGAGACAAAGAAGGACACTACATAATGATCAAAGGATCAATCAAAAAAGAAGATATAACAATTATAAATATATATGCACCCAACATAGGAGCACCGCAATATGTACGGCAAACGCTAACAAGTATGAAAGAGGAAATTAATAGTAACACAAAAATAGTGGGAGACTTTAATACCCCACTCACAACTATGGATAGATCAACTAAACAGAAAATTAACAAGGAAACACAAACCTTAAATGACACAATGGACCAGCTAGACCTAATTGATATCTATAGGACATTTCACCCCAAAACAATCAACTTCACCTTTTTCTCAAGTGCACACGGAACATTCTCCAGAATAGATCACATCCTGGGCCATAAATCTGGTCTTGGAAAATTCAAAAAAATTGAAATCATTCCAGTCATCTTTTCTGACCACAGTGCAGTAAGATTAGATCTCAATTACAGGGAAAAAATTGTTAAAACTTCAAACATATGGAGGCTAAATAACACGCTTCTGAATAACCAACAAATCATAGAAGAAATCAAAAAAGAAATCAAAATATGCATAGAAATGAATGAAAATGAAAACACAACAACCCAAAACCTATGGGACACTGTAAAAGCAGTGCTAAGGGGAAGGTTCATAGCATTACAGGCTTACATCAAGAAACAGGAAAAAAACCAATTAAATAACCTAACTCTACACCTAAAGCAATTAGAGAAGGAAGAAATGAAGAACCCCAGAGTTAGCAGAAGGAAAGAAATCTTAAAAATCAGGGCAGAAATAAATGCAAAAGAAACTAAAGAGACCATAGCAAAAATCAACAAAGCTAAAAGCTGGTTTTTTTGAAAAAATAAACAAAATTGACAAACCATTAGCAAGACTCATTAAGAAACAAAGAGAGAAGAACCAAATTAACAAAATAAGAAGTAAAAATGGAGAGATCACAACAGACAACACTGAAATACAAAGGATCATAAGAGACTACTACCAGCAGCTCTATGCCAATAAAATGGACAACTTGGATGAAATGGACAAATTCTTAGAAAAGTATAACTTTCCAAAACTGAACCAGGAAGAAATAGAAGATCTTAACAGACCCATCACAAGCAAGGAAATCGAAACTGTCATCAAAAATCTTCCAGCAAACAAAAGCCCAGGACCAGATGGCTTCACAGCTGAATTCTACCAAAAATTTAGAGAAGAGCTAACACCTATCTTACTCAAACTCTTCCAGAAAATTGCAGAAGAAGGTAAGCTTCCAAACTCATTCTATGAGGCCACCATCACCCTAATTCCAAAACCAGACAAAGATGCCACAAAAAAAAAAAAAAAGAAGAAAACTGTAGCGTTTACTTTGTATTAAGTATTATAAATAATATAGAGAGTGATATGGCCTACATGGGGGCTTATGGTTGAAATGGCTCATTATGTTGACCTCACAAACAAAGAATAAAATCACAGTGGCCCTTGAGACTGAGCAAATTGCGCCAACGACATTCTGTTTTCTTACTGGCACCTACCTTCTCAAGGCTACGAGACCACCAGATTCCAGACCTCCAGCTATGTGACCACAAGACTCAACTACAGGCTAAAAATTAAGCATCCCTTCAGAGAATTTTTCATTGGTGGGGTATAAGAAAGACCCCAGCAGAAAAGGAGGACACTGGTTCTCCTTAATGGCCAGTCATCCTCTCTTTTCCCTCTAATAAATTTCCCTTTTTGCCTGACTGCCCAGCTAGCTCTATTTTTCTCTGCAGTTGCCTTGCATTCTGATGACAAAACCCAAAAGGGAAGATCCACCAAAACTGGGTGGGCTCCCTCCCTTGGACCTTGCCAAGAAACTGAGATGAGCTCTGGAACTGGACTCTCCACTTGCCTTGCTGGGATGACTTCCACACACTAGCCCACATTTCAACCATGAGCCACCGTGCAGGCCCTATCAGAGAGGATTCAAAGTATGAGGGGGGATGCTCGTAAGTTATTTGCAGGTAACACCGTGCTGTTTTGTACGAGGGACTTGAGCATCTGGGAAGTGTCCTAGAATAAATACTCCCATAGATACCAAGGGATGATTGTATTTCAAAATTCTCTGTCAGTACAGCCAAAGAGCACTGGAGAACAGAAGGAACATTACCAAGTCAGTAAAAATCGGGCTTGTTTTTGGGGAGACCACACACCTGGGGAAAGTGTGGGAATTTGCAAGATTGTGAAGAAGTGCTTTTCATAAAACTGAGCTTGCTTAGATATTTGGGGAAGGTTTCACAGTTTTGCTTAGAAATGGATATTTTCGGAGGTAAGAGCAATTCTATGATTGGATATCTTGACAATTTCAATAAGTAGGTGGGAAGAAACAAAGTGGGGCTGAAGAAGTAATTAGTAAATAAATAGCAGTTGATCATATGAAATAGACACAGGGAGGTTTGGTCATTTTCATAATTTGAATCATGTTCTTATGTTCAGGTGGGATTCTGGAGAGTGGGGTCTCTATCTTGTTCTTCTTCATGGTCACAAAAGTGGCCTTATCTGATGTTGATTGGCTTTTGTTCCATGGAGTTAATTTTATTCAGCAGGAAAACAGTGTGGTCTGTTAGAGCTAGATTTGCTCAAGCCGACACAAGAACACTAGCAAGGGGTATCTGTCTGTCTCTCATCTCTCAACATAACAACTTCTCCTGAAGTCTGAGCTCGTGAACCATCGCAATAGAGAACAGAAATGTGGTCTTAGAATTGACGGGTTTGAGTCTCTCTCTGTCCCTTGCTAGATGTGTAATTCTAGGATAGTCAATTAATGGCCCTAAATGTCAGGGCCATATGTTGTAGGTGGGAGGTTGAGTTAATATTTGATTCCTTGTAAAGCCTATGGTTAAGAGCATCCTTAGTTTACTACGAATCTCATCCCCCTCCCCACATACTATGTGATCTTCTAACTAGTTATTCAACCTCTTCCTCACCTGTGAGCTGATGAAAATATTAATGTCTATTGCTAAGGATTGTTTTAATGATTTAATTAGGCAATATATTTAAAGACTTTAGAGCAGTGCCCAGCTCTAAGCCTTTGCTGTATATTTACATCTACTGGTATGATGCTGATGGTTAAGAAGGTCACTGTCACTGTTAATTGTGTAACTACTGTGCTCCCAGTGCTGGGCTGGGCATACAGTTCACTTTTAGAAGCTGCAGTAGTAGTGAGCTTTCCGGTGAACTAGTTGAGGTTTAGTTGTATTAGTTAGATGCAATATCTGATATGTATTGAGTTCAACACTGTTTTCCATTCTTATGAAGTCTCTAAGGATTCCAAACCCTCCTCTAAGCCTGCCGTTTTGAGTAAGGAAGATGAGACCTGAGAAAGTTAGATAATTTGCCTGAGAAATGAAGTATTTCCTGCCGTGTAAACAGTGTGAGTTCCTGAGCCTTAAGGGCACCCAAGAAGGAGAAGAATACCTGTGACCTGGAAGCCATTAGGCTGCAGCCACTCCCTGCAGCGAGCTCTGAGGAACTCAGGATGTGAAAAACGCAGGATACTGGCCCCATATAGCTGAGATGCATATTAAAGGAATAATATCAGTGATCCCAGACTCTTGCATCTTCCCATAAATAGGAAAGTGCTAAATTCCTTAAGCTGGGATATATGGTTTCTTTAATTAATAATAATCTTTTGATGTTCAAATTACCTTCCCTTTGTTGTGAAACTTCTATATAACCTGGCTCTTCCCCTCACCTCCTTGGAGGTGTTCTCACAGGACTACTTGAAATGCTGCCTCCTGGGCTTAAGTCCTAGAAATTTCCACCTAAAAAAACATAACTCTCAAGTTTTAGATTGTGACTGTTTTGTAATTAGCATGCCCAATGACACATATTTTGCTTGTGATAAAGGACACTTGTACTAGATCCCAAACTCTTAGTCACGCCACTGTGACCATGGCACTACTACATTATGGGGCTATTGATGTGACTTTTTTGGTCATAGTGTTGAAGAGGGTCATTTGGAATAGATTTGGAACAAGTTAAAATGTTTGAGAATGCAAGAAAATGGCAATTCTAAAGAAAATGTAACTAAAGGGTCTAGCAGAAATTCCTGTCCTTTTAAATCCCAAAATGCTGTTTTCCCAAAGTTACTTCTTTTCTTATTTGCATATGACAAACAAGAAATTGCAATTTCCAAGCTGATAGAGAACATTGGGTTTCCTGTTAGCTGATGCCAGGGGTGAAGGAAACCCACTTGTGAAGTGTGCCTTCTGTCACAGGTTCACGTTTAAAAGTGTCATTGTTTTTAATGAGCTGTAGTTGCTGCAGATTTTGTCTTGTGTCATTGACTATTACATTTGGAAATTAAGCCTAGGAAGGGGAGTCAATTAAAATAGAATAGGCAGATTAAGAACCATTGAGAATTGGTTGGGTTCACAGATCTTATCTGTGTCACAGAGCTATTTCCCATTCAAATTGTCTACATATTCACATCAGCCTGGGGTGAGTTTACCTGAGAGTTTGCATTCAAGAAACTCTTTCTCTTGCCCTGCATAACTGTGCTCAGTCTATGCCATGCATGCATGCTCAGTGCTCAGTCGTGTCTGACTCTTTGCAACCCCATGGACTATAGCCCACCAGGCTCCTCTGTCCACGAGATTCTTCAGTCTATGCCACCCTTTAGTTAACTGCCCCCTTACATGTTCAGCAATTTATCAGGATCTGATGTTTAAAAAAAAAATAATGAACTTCTTTATCATGGAATATAAAAGAGTGATCATGACAGAAGGAAGAAAATTAAAAGTGTTCTTATTACTTGATACACACATTAGCAGATGTATCTGTGGATATTCTCTCATTTAATCCTCACAACCCTGGGAAGCAGGTATTATCATTTCCTTTGAAAAGATGAAGACATAGGACTGAGAGATGTTGTGTGAC
The DNA here is from genome assembly GCF_033118175.1 of Dama dama. Lineage (NCBI taxonomy): Eukaryota > Metazoa > Chordata > Mammalia > Artiodactyla > Cervidae > Dama > Dama dama. Next base: position 37,942,142 of record NC_083704.1, on the reverse strand, counting down.
AAACCCAGAAACCTTAAAACAAAGTTTGGGCATCTTCAAATACAGGGTTTCAAGACTATAGACTGTGTTGCCCAAACTGCTATATTTGCCAAGAATATTTTGATATTAACAGGGAGACTTTATAAAGAATTTTGGACCTATCACTTGGTTTTAGTGAGAAGGAAACTTTATAAAATCTTTGCTGGTGGCTCAGGCAGTAAAGAATCCAACTGCAATGCATGAGACATGGCTTCAGTCCCTGGGTCTTGAAACCAAAATGGATTTATAACCAAGGAGGGACAATATGAGATAAGCAGCAGCCCTGATGTTAGACCATCCTGGGTTCGAGTACTGGCTTTACCAGCTATTACCAGCCTGAAATTCTGTTCTAAATACTTAACATTACTAAGTTGTAATTCTCTTATCAGTAAAATGGAGCTACCAATAATAACTTCACAGGTTTGTTGAGAAGGTTAAATGTGTGTGCGTGTGAAGTTGCTTCAGTTGTGTCCAACTCCTTGCGACTCCGTGGACTGTAGCCTGCCAGGCTCCTGTGTCCATGGGATTCACCAGGCAAGAATACTGGAATGCCCTCCTCCAGGGGATCTTCCCAACCCAGGGATTGAACCCGTATCTATTAGGTCTCCTGCATTGGCAGGTGAGTTCTTTACCACTGCCGCCTGGGTTAATTCAAATAAATCCATGACACAGAGCTGGGCACCAAATAAATAGTCAACAAAGGGTATTAGTTGAAGTGTTGTTATTGCCGTGTGTGAAGCTGGATATTATTTGTTTATAATAACTAAAGTGTTTGTAAACCTCCAACCTTTCTCTCAGTAATGAAAGGACTTGGGACTTCTCTGGCAGTCCAGTAGTTAAGTCTTTGCCTCCCAATGAAAGGGGTGTGGGTTCGATCCCTGGTTGGGAAGCTAAGATCTCATAGGCTTCATGGTCAAAAACCAGAACATAGAAAACAGAATCAACATTGTAACACATTCAATAAAGACTTTCAAAATGGGCCACGGAAAAAAAAAAAAAAAAAATCTTTAAAAAAGAAATGATAATAGGACTTTCCATTGAAGAGATAGTTCCAAGTAGATCATATTACTTAAAGCAGTTCATGGGGCCACCTTTAGTTCTATCAGTCTCTATCAAGAGAAAGAAATGGACCAGGATAATCTACAAACTAGACATCCCCCAAAACCTTGATAACTGTCAATTGGGTTGGCCATAAAGTTCAATCACTCTTTCCATAAGATGTTATGGAAAAATTCAAATGAACTTTTTGGCTAACCCAATACTATAGATTTTTTGTAATAGAGATGAATTTTAAATAGAGGCATCTGAATATTGAAATAGCTAATCATAGTTACTATGGTGTCTTCTAGTGCATATTCATAGCTTGTCTTTGTTAACATAGATGATCTATTTGTGTAGAAAGGTGTTTCTCTTTGCTGCCTAGGATCTCATTTTTCTCATGTGGCTTAACTGGAAAGCTAGCCTCAACTTTTATATTTTTCCATATGGCTTGTTTTCATGAGTCAGCTAGTTGGTGATCAACTAGGGTTTTGTGCCACTCTCACAAATGTGTTCCCCAGTATCTGGCCTGGGCTGTGTGGAGTGTTAAAATTACCAATTTCATAAAATTGCTTTTGATGTTGGGTAAGATGCTATTTTTATTGAACACAGCAATTGGTACCCAGTTTCAGAAGGACAGTCTCTTCTTCTTGATCCTATTTAGTTTCAGATTTGTGTTTGGGAAAAGTAGTTATTACACAGCTTTGAAGCCCCTTGAACTGAAATTGCTGAGAAAAGTGTCTGCTGGGTCAGGAAGCTAGTTGAAGCATTTCAGCTGTCTTCTGAGGTAACAAACCGATTTGACTGCCCTGTGCACATTTCAGCTTTGACAGATTATCACAAATTATTTAGGGCATTTTCCAAGGACTTCTTGTGTAAACCAGCAGGCTAACATGAAGCACAGTTATATTACCCAGTTTTTAATGTTCAGGTTGCTTTGAAATTCACTATGCCTGAGAAGCAACTCACAGATAGAACTAGTGTCCAGACACTTTATATTTCTTCATTTCAGAGAATAAGCTCTCTCTATATAATGAATGCATGTATAGCCTTGCAGCTCCCAAGACCAGACACAATGGAAACTGAATTAGAAATTAGAACTTAATGGTAAGAAACAATGGCATGGAAGCTAAAGGGGGAAAGAGAGCTTGTGGGAAACCAAGAAGAGTGACAGAATATAATGAAATAAAAACCATATAGGACGGCAAAAAGTAAATGGCATGTTGGTTCCAAGCTACATGCAAAATGGAAAAAAATAAAACATTGCGATGCTGCTATGGACTGTGATGCTGTCCATGGAGGAATAGAGCATTGTCTTAGTTGTGGCCATTTTAATGGCTAATTTACCATTTTCTGTATCTCAGCTTCCAAAGGCTGCCCCTCACAGGTAATCTACACCAGCATGGTCACGCAAATCAAGTTCTGTTACAGGATAAATCTCATCAGGCAGTGATGGCTAATGATGCACTGAGTGAAGACTGGCTTGAAAGCTCAGAAGCCTCAGTGACTTGACTATCAGAGTCTTTGCTTTATTTAAGCAAAAGTCCTGTGTGTTTGCTGCTTTATTTTGGTTTTAATGCCTCAGTCTCACATGACCTTTGGCTTTCTACAAGCCTCAGGCACACATCTTCAGTCTTAGCTGTCAATAAACCCTATACTTTGGAAGACACATTTGTAGAGCTAAAATCAGGAGTACCACAGATAGCCTGTGGCAATGTATGAGTGATCTCTGAACTACCATGTTTATGATGATGCTCTGGGTAGAGAGATGGAGAAATAGCAGGTTTCTCATGCCTTGTGTGGAGAAGGCAATGGCAACCCACTCCAGTACTCTTGGCTTTGAAATCCCATGGACAGAGGAGCCTGGTAGACTACAGTCCATGGGGCTGTGAAGAGTTGGACACGACTGAGCAACTTCAGTTTCACTTTTCACTTTCATGCACTGGAGAAGGAAATGGCAACCCACTCCCGTATTTTTGCCTGGTGAATCCCAGGGATGGAAGCCTGGTGGGCTGTCATCTATGGGGTCGCACAAAGTCGGACATGACTGATGTGACTTAGCAGCAGCAGCAGCATGACTCGTGAACTGAATATTATGTAAACAGGTTAATGTAGCTGCTTGTACATTAAATTTACATTCAGTTTAGTTCAGTCACTCAGTCGTGTCCGACTCTTTGTGACCCCATGAACCATAGCACACCAGGCCTCCCTGTCCATCACCAACTCCCGGAGTCCACCCAAACCCATGTCCATTGAGTCAGTGATGCTATCCAACCATCTCATCCTCTGTCATCCCCTTCTCCTCCTGACCTCAATCTTTCCCAGCATCAGGGACTTTTCAAATGAATCAGCTGTTCACATCAGGTGGCCAAAGTATTGGAGTTTCAGCTTCAACATCAGTCCTTCCAATGAACACCCAGGACTGATCTCCTTTAGGATGGACTGGTTGGATCTCCCTGCAGTCCAAGGGTCTCTCAAGAGTCTTCTCCATCACCACAGTTCAAAAGCATCCATTCTTCGGCGCTCAGCTTTCTTTATAGTCCAACGCTCACATCCATACAAGACCACTGGAAAAACCACAGCCTTGACTAGACAGACCTTTGTTGGCAAAGTAATGTCTCTGCTTTTTAATATGCTGTCTAGGTTGGTCATAACTTTCCTTCCAAGGAGTAAGCATCTTTTAATTTCATGGCTGCAATCACCATCTGCAGTGATTTTGGAGCCCAGAAAAATAGTTCACATTAGTCTTGGCTTTTCAAGTAAATGGTACATGCTGTGTTCACACTCAGTTGCTCAGTTGTGTTCGGTTCTTTGCTACCCCATGGACTAAAGCCTGCCAGGCTCCTCCATTCAAGGGATTTCCCAGGCAAGGGTACTTGGCGTGGGTTGCCATTTCCTCCTCCAAGGAATTTTCCTGACCCAGGGATTGGAACCCGTATTTCCTGTGTCTCCTGCATTGCAAGTGAACTCTTCACCCGCTGAGCCATCAGAAAAGTCCTGCTTGTTAAGCATGGATGTCCCTAATTCTTCCTTTTTGCAACTGACTTTGTCCATATGACATGTCAAATGGTCAAAAGAAGGTACAAGTTACATCCTCCTTGTGGTTGTAGATGCTAGAGATGCTTTTCTCTACCAGTGTCCTTATAGGGGAAAAAAAAAAAAAACACCTCAGACTCTAGTTCAGTTTGGGCCACCTGCCATTCCCTGGGATGGGCCAAGTTGGTTCAGATGTCCATTGCTTTGACTGGAGTATGAGGCCAGTCTCACCAAACTGTGTACAATGCATGACTTACTGTGGAAAAAATTTCAGTAATCAAATAAGGAAGGGACTTTAGACAGAGAAAACCACCAGGTCCCCTCCTTATATTATTACCTTGCCTTGATTTAGCCCCATTTTTCTTTGAAATGCATATAATATTAATGATGACTTCTGGAGTCCTTATAATGCTTTGCATATATTATTATATTTAATCTCCAAACTAATCCTATCATGCCGGATATGTTATCCTTATTCCCAATCTATAAAAGAGAAAATTGTCTTGTGGAAATTGTTTTCTAGAGTCACATAGTAAGTAGTAGATAACATTGGGATTGGAATTAGGTATAACTAACTACTATACCTCCCAACCTTGTTTTGTTTGTTTTATTTAACACTGAAGCTTTTTAGCTCTGAGATATTTAATTGAAAGACTACCTAATGATCTTAGTCTAAGTGGCTCTGACATTTTCTGCTTTCAGCAGTTAAATAATATTTTTTTCTTAATAGATTTAAATCCCTTTAAGACAAAGAATTTCATCTCTTTGTCTCACCATTTAAAAATGGTTCTATACTCAAAAGAATTTAAGACAGATATTTAAACAAAAACTTATACCTGGAACTTATCGTAGAAGCCCTATTCACAATAGTTAAAGGGAGAAAAGGCATCCTCGGTGGCTCAGACAGTAAAGAATATGCCTGCAATATAGGAGACCAGGTTCGGTTCCTGGGTTTGGAAGATTTCCTAGAGAAGAGAATGGCTACCCACTCCAGTATTCTTGCCTGGATAATTTCATGGACAGATTAGTCTGGCAGGCTACCGTCCAGAAGTCACAAAGAGTGGGATATAACTGAGCAACTAGCACTTTGTTAACCAAGAAATATCAACAACCTCAGATATGCTAATGATACCACTCTAACAGCAGAAAGCAAAGAGAAACTAAAGAGACTTTTGATAAAGGTGAAAAAGGAGAGTTAAAAAGTTGGCTTAAAACACAGCATTCAAAAAACTAAGATTATGGCATCTGTTTCCCATTACTTCAATGCAAACAGAAGGGGAAAAAAGTGGAAGTAGAGACAGATTTTCTTTTCTTGGGCTCCAAAATCACTCCAGATGGTGACTGTAGCCTTAAAATTAAAAGATGCTTGCTCCTTGGAAGAAAAGCTATGAGAAACCTAGTCAGCATATTAAAAAGCAGAGACATCACTTTGCCAACAAAGGTCTGTATAGTCAAATCTTTGCTTTCTCCAGTAGTCTTGTGAACAGATGTGAGAGTCGGACCATAAAGAAGGTTGAATGCCAAAGAATTGATCCTTTGGAGTTGTGGTGCTGGAGAAGACTCTTGAGAGTCCCTTGGACTGCAAGGAGATAAAACCAGTCAATCCTAAAGGAAATTGACCGTGAGTATTCATTGGAAGGACTGATGCTGAAGCTGAAACTCCAATACTTTGGCCACCTGATGCCAAGAGCTGACTCATTGGAAAAGACCCTGATGCAGGGAAAGATTGAGGGCAGCAGGAGAAGAAGGCGACAGAAGATGCGATGGTTGGTTGGCATCACTGACTCAACAAACATGCATTTGAGCTAACTCCAGGAGATAGTGAAGGACAGGGAAACCTGTTGCACTGCAGTCCATGAGGTCACAAGGAGATTGACATGACTTAGCAACTAAACAACAACAACAAAAATGGGGAAACAATCCAAAATGTTTATCAATGAGGAGTGTGTAAACAAAATGTGATATATCCATCCAATGAAATAATGATGTGCTTAGTCTCTTAGTCTTGTCCAACTCTTTGCAACCCCATGGACTGTAGCCACCGGGCTCCTATGTCCATGGGGGTTCTCCAGGCAAGAATACTGGAGTAGGTTGCCATGCCCTCCTCCAGGCAAATTTCCCAACCCAGGGATCGAACCTGGGTCTCCCACATTGCAGGTGGATTGTTTACCATCTGAGCCACCAGGAAAGTCAACCATAAAGAGAAATGAAGTACTGACATGCTACAAGGGTCATACCTGAAAAACATTATGTTAAGTGAGAAAAGCTAATCACAAAGGCTCTATATTGTATGACTACATTTATATACAATATCTAGAAAAGGCAAATCCATACAGACATAAAGTAAAATAGTGGTTGCCAGGGGCTACAGGGAGAAAGGAATAGAGAATTACTGCCTAAAAATCGGGGTTTCCTTTTGGAGTGAGGAAAATATTATTGAGCTAGATTGTGGTGATGTTTGTTCAATGCTGTGAATATGTCAAATGCTACTGAATTTTACACATTAAAATGGCCAAACTGGTAAAATTTATGCTACAAGACCTTTAGGATACACACAAAAATAGTCCAGGCACGTAATAGGTATTTTAAAAATGCTTGTTGAATAAAAAAAATGAGTGGATACCTGAGATAACAGACTTTTAAAAAAACATGGGCTATGTTGGTCACTAAGACTATATTTACCTCTGTTGCAGAGGGAAACATTTTCTTCGTGGTAGTCTGAAGCCAAAACTATTCATCTCATGAGAGATCATTAGCAAATTTTTATGAGTAAGATATTTATATGTGTTTCCCTTTCCCAATTCTTTGAGATAGGAATAGAGAATATTCATGCTGTTAGGTATAATTTGATGCAGTGCTGCCATGATATATTTCAGTTATTTCTTTGTTGGCTTTGTCACATTTGTGAGACTGCTCTGAAACTTGATGAAAAAGATCCTTAAGTAGAGATAGTCATGATAATTAGGGAGAGCTAGATATTTCAAATATATATCTATCGGGCTGGCCAAAAAGTTCATTCAAGGTTTTCTATAAGATGGTACAAACAAACTTTTTGGCCAACCCAATACATTGGACAAAGTTAAGGGTTGTATAAATCAGAATAGACTCTTGGTGCTTCTCCAACTGTGTGTGCAAATCACCTGCAGCCTCTGTCTCAGTAGTTGTGACCTGGGGCCTGAGATTCTGTATTTTTAATAATCTCCCAAGTGATAAGATGCTGCTCTGCCATATACATCACACGTTGATTTTTGCCGTGGGAAGAAATGAACTCTGAAATCCCAGTGTTCCGACATTCATGCTGTATGTTTTACTCATATTGTGGGTCTTACTCATGCAGTATGTCTTCCTATACCACTTCCCTGTTGACTCAGACAATAAAGAATCTGCCTGCAATGCGGAAGACCTGGTCTTCCTATGTTAGGTTATGCCCAGTGCAGATTGAATGAGATACTGAGCTCCTCAGAGTCTCTCAGGGACCCATATCAGTGGAGAACTTATCATCTCATACTTGAACCATCCAAGGGATGACAAATGAGAGGGTTAGAAAATTGAGCCCCAGCAATTAAGTACTTTGACCTCAAGGTATCTCATGTCACTTACAGTCATATTTCATTAACATGATTCACTTCAAGGAAGCAGAAAAATGCAATCCTCTGTATATTCACAAGTAGCATAGAACCATATGTTGAAATATTAGTGAATTTTAGGAACTTATGTTGAGGGACTGTGCTTGCAGTTTCATCATGTGAACCAAATAGTTCACAAGCCATTATTCACAAGTTTCATAAGAAATACATTTGCCTTAAGGTTTCAGTTACATGTTTTCTATTTACAAGAGAGTTTGGAGTGATTTTCTTCCTCCTCATAAGATAAGCTAATAATTCTTTTTGACTAATAGAGTTTTGGAACTGAAAAGACTTGCAGAAGTTATTTCCAATCCTCTTATTTGTAGAGGCATAAAAAAGAGGTAATCACTTTTCTTTTCAGAATAGGAACATCAAGTCTGCTGCTGCTGCTGCTGCTAAGTCACTTCAGTCGTGTCTGACTCTATGCAACCCCATAGACGGTAGCCCACCAGGCTCCCCCGTCCCTGGGATTCTCCAGGCAAGAACACTGGAGTGGGTTGCCATTTTCTTCTCCAATGCATGAAAGTGAAAAGTGAAAGTGAAGTCGCTCAGTTATGTCTGAATCTTAGAGACCCCATGGACTGCAGCCCACCAGGCTCCTCCGTCCATGGGATTTTCCAGGCAAGAGTACTGAAGTGGGGTGCCATTGCCTTCCCTGAACATCAAGTCTAGAATTCAGTTATTTTGACTTCAGTGAATTTTTGCATGGTATGACTCCTTGTTTGTTACTCTGACCAGTGGCAGACAATGAGTGGAACAGAAACCAGCTTCTCCATATCCCTGGTTAGTATACGTAATATTAAATACGTATATTAAACACGTAATATTAAAAAGAATTTTGTGCCCCCTTTAGTTTTAAAACAGTTGAATTAGAATGGACTTTAGATGCTGAATTGGAGAAGGAAGTAGCAAGATACTCCAGTATTCTTGCCCAGAAAATCTCATGGACAGAGGAGCCTGACAGGCTACAGTCCATGGGGTCACAAAGAGTCAGACATGACTAAGCATGCACACACCCAACTTAGATGCTGAATAACTCAAATTTCTAGGCCATTGCAATAGTGTGTCTGTATAATGGGACCAATTTTTTTTAATGGAGGATTCAGTTCAATTCAGTCGCTCAGTTGTGTCCAATTCTTTGCGACCCCATGGGATATCTTACAAAATTTAAGACATATGATTTTACACATACATAGAAACACACATAATGACATCAGGAGGCACATAATCATATTCCAAACTTGACAAATAATTGAGTCCACTTATTGTAAGAATTTCCATTAATTCTAAAATTTACAAGATACATAATGGATGATGTCAATAACCAAAATGAACACCAAGTTGTCTTTGGCTTATCTCCTTAAACAAAATTTTCTTAGAAAGGAAGTCACATGACATGACAAACCAGTTACGGAAAACATTTTTTAGTTGCTTTTTCAAGTTTTGATTCATAAACATTCTTTGTGATTCCTGAATCCCAACCCAATGCTTTTTAACATTTATCCTGTGCTCCTCTTTCTCCTTAATATACAAAACTGGAGAAGCAGTGGGTCATTAAAAATGGGGAGCCAACACCATCCTTTGCCAGCTATACAACCTTAGGTAAAACATTCTGACATTAAAGTTTTAATCTTATAATAAAAATACAATATCCACTTTGCAGAGTGGTTGTGAGGATTAGAAACAATATATCTAAAGTCTTTAGCAGGTAGTCCAGGTCACTGCATGCATTGTTTAAACGTGCTGGTGATTGTTTTAATGCCAGGTGACCTGAGCTTTCAGCCTGAGAACCTCAGTCCTAACATCTTGCCCTACCAGGACAGTAGCATTGGTCTCTTGTTTCCATGCTTTCAGGATCCTCCCAACTGACCAACTTGCAGCTTCTCCAGAGTGTTCATTTGTCATGCTGAAACCCAGGTCAGGAATTGCCTGTGCTTCGTTGCTCAGTCATGTGTGACTCTTTGCAACCCCACAGACTGTAGCCCAGCAGATCCTCTGTCCATAGGATTCCCCAGAGAAGAATACTGGAGTGGCTTGCCATGCCCTCCTCCAAGGGATCTTCCCAACTCAGGGACTGAACCCAGGTCTCCCACATTGCAGGCAGGAGAGCCACCTGGGGTCTCCTTATTGCTTTTAAGAAAAGCCAGAAATTTGTTTTTGTGAAATTTCATACATTTTGGCACCCGCCAAAGAAAACAAATCTGTGAGGCACAGAAAACACTAGTTTGGGCTCCCACCCACCCCTGCTCCATTAAGTTTAGGTCTGCTGCTGCTGCTAAGTCGCTTCAGTCGTGTCCGACTCTATGTGACCCCATAGATGGTAGCCCACCAGCTTCCCCCATCCCTGGGATTCTCCAGGCAAGAATACTGGAGTGGGCTGCCATTTCCTTCTCCAATGCATGAAAGTGAAGTCGCTCAGTCGTGTCTGACTCTTTGCGACCCTATGGACTACAGCCCACCAGGCTCCTCTGCCCATGGGATTTTCCAGGCAAGAGTACTGGAGTGGGGTGCCATTGCCTTCTCCGTAAGTTTAAGTCAGTCCTCCTCAAAGAACGTTCTTCACACCATCTGTTTGACAATGATCCGGTAGCATGAGGTGGGGAAGGGAAGTCCCCATCCTCACTTCAGACTGCTAAATCAGGAAGTCTGGTGCTGGGCAGGATATACATTTTAAAGCAGGTTTCTGGGTGATTCTGTAGTCTCTAATATGGACATAGACTAGTTGAAGTACTGCCCTTTGAAAATAATCATGAAACAGTACCTGGGAGACATGCAGCCAGGGGGATTGTAGCTTCTAAGGAGAATCATGACTACATTACTAAATAAGGAACACACTCACCTAAATTTACTTTCTTCTTTTGTTTGTTTTATTTTTCAATTGCAGGAAAATTGCTTCATGATATTGTGTTGTTTTCTGCTGTACAACAAGACAAATAAGTCATAAGTACATATATTTTTCCCTTCCCTCTTCAGCCTCCCTCCCCTCTCCCGCCTCCCTCCCCTCTCCCATCCCTAAATTTTACATTCTTTACTATTTACCTGTCTTATCTCCTCCATTCAGAAAAGAACATTAGGTCAAGGAACTCAGAGACACTGTGTTCTCAACAGATTTCACTAATTCACTGTAGACCACTTGGTTGCTTTTTCTGATCACTTGGTGGATCTCTGTCAAATTAGATTAGCCTTTGTTCAAATACAAAGCTTAAAGTCCTTTGGCTTGCAATTCATTTGTTTATCTGAGTATTTTTTTTTTTCCTTCATTTATTTTTATTAGTTGGAGGCTAATTACTTTACAATATTGTAGTGGTTTTTGTCATACATTGACATGAATCAGCCATGGATTTACATGTATTTCCCCATCCCGATCCCCCCTCCCACCTCCCTCTCCACCCGATTCCTCTGAGTATTTGTTCTTGTTGTACAAGCTTAGGTTGAAAACTCTCCTCCCTTGTGAGTTCTGGGCTACCTCTTATGGATTTCAGTACCTGTTGTGAACAATACTTGGATAAGGCCATGCCTTAATTTTTACATATATAATAGAACTCATCCATCAAATTTTATTGAGACTTTTTGGTATGGTCAGTGCTTAGCAGTGTTCAAAAAATAAATTCCTGTTCCAAACCTGTGTTTAATTCCAAAGCAATTGCCTTTGGCCATGTTCTTCAGTCAATACTAAATATGTTGCCTTGCAGGTGATTCTGTTTTATTAGTGAGTTCAGACTCTACACCAAAAATAGGCTTTTTCCTTCTCTTCTCAATTTCAGTTAGTAGTGATGCTTTTGTAAATAGTAAATGTTTAATAAAAGAATCCTAGTAGCTATCAATTTTGAGTTTTTATTATGTCCCATATTCTATGTTGAGCCCTTTATAGAGGATCATTTTGTGGAGAGATTTCTCAGTTCATCCTCACTAGAAACTTGTGAAAGAAATATTATTGTCCTCTTTTAATTGATAAAGCAAAGAATAGAGTGGCTCTAAATATTTGAGCCAGTATTCAAAACTTTGCTTCTTAATTCCAAAGCCTGTGTAAGTCAGATTTACATTTGTTATTTAGTTTCCAAGTCATGTACAACTCTTCTATACCCCCACAGACTATAGCCTGCCGGGCTCCTCTGTCTATGCGATTTCCCAAACAAGAATACTGGAGTGGGTTGCCATTCCCTCCTTTAGGAGATCTTCCCAATCCAGGGATCAAACTCAAATCTCCTGCATTGGCAGGCAGATTCTTTACCACTAAGTCAGTAAGGAAGCCCCTTATTTTTATACACTGTCATTTAAAAAAGTTTAATTTCTGCCTACTGTCTGATAACTACATTAGTCAGTTATTGCTACAACACTGCTATATAACACATTACATCAAAACTTGCCTGCTCAAAATAAACATTTATTTAAATAAGTATTTATTGTATATTCATTGAGTTGCCTGGAGTTTGCTTCGTCTCAGCTAGGCTTGTCTAGCTTGGATCTGAGCAATCAGCTGGATTCAAGTCTGTGCCCTGTTTCTTTATTCTGGGGCCAGGATAAAGAAAAGCAGCTTTTAAGGGCATTGTCTACTTGTGGTGAGTGGCTGGGACAGAAGGTAAACACACAGTGGCTCTTGAGGACTTGAACTAAGAAGAGACACTCTGGAGGCTCCACCCACATTCTGTATGGACAAGACTAACATCAGTGTGATGGGAAGTGTGGACATGAGTGTGACTACCAGAAGAGGCGTGGATGTGGAAGAATCACAGCAATGACTAAATACACAAGAACACCTCTTCCGTATTTTCTCCCTGTCAAAGACATGATTGGATTATAACCAGCACAGCATTAAAAGAACTGTATTTTGTCTGTAAGGTATAACAGGATTTTATTTTGTGACTCTTATTAAAGTTATTCTTTCATAATTTTATAACATTTTTACCACAGATGACTTTAGTTATAAAGATACAGTGAACTGCATTATTAGAATCAGGGACAAAGTACATATCTCGATCATTGTTTTAAAGATGATTATGACAGTATGTAGGCTTCCCAGCGCTAGTGGTAAAGAACCCGCCTGCCAATGCAGGAGACATAAGAGACATGGGTTTGATTTCTGGGTTGGAAAGATCATCTGGAGGAGGGCATGGCAACCCACTCCAGTATTCTTGCCTGAAGAACCCCATGGGCAGAGGAGCCTGGCGGGCTACAGTCCATAAGGTCACAAAGAGTCGGACATGACTAAAATGACTTAGCACTCTTGCACACGTGACAATATGCATGGTAATGGCCACCAAATTTGACAGAAGAAGTAAGTTTAAGGGTCAGTTGTTTTTTGAAGATGTTATATATGCTATAAGAAACACAGGAAATTTGTGTATTACTGAAAGTGTTTTATTAAAACCTCTTTGGCGCTTTGTATTTTGGTAGAACTAGGACTTAAATCCTCTTGTCCTATGTAGAAACATACTTCTACAATGTGTACAATTCTAGTTAAACATTTTCATTGTTATTTAATAGGCAGCCACTGATGCGGTTCCTAATGTAGGAACTGCTAATATAACGGTAACTGTTCCTAATGTAGGCGGCTGGCCTGAGACTGGCTCCTCACACCTCGGCACCCAGTGGGAGTTCTGGCTTCTTCCTCCACTGGGGTCTCCCGCCAGCTGCCGACTCCCTCTGCGCCTCCTGGTTCTGCGGGCCCTGCTGTGATGCCTCCTGGGTCCTGCTGATCCGAAGGCTGAGCCGCGACCTCACCACCCCTGAGAGCTACAAGTTCTCCTCTCGGCTGGAGGCTGGGCCTGCTCGGCTCTGGCCCACCAGCTCTTTCTCGAAGAGGTGGCATTTTCTGGCGACATCCACGGGAGCCATGAAGAACTCAGTGCGGGTCGGGTTTGCACACTCGGACTCTGATCTCTGAATGGCCGGGTGGTATCGCTCCAGCTTCGGGCCTAATTTGACCGACCTGGCCGGGAGCCTCACACTGGCGCTGCGGGTTAAGGCCGCCTCTGAGCTGTCTCTCCGGGGGCTCATCTGGAAGGAGATGGTGGGGGGGCTGGAGTGCTGCAGGGCCCTGCTGAAGGTGGGCAAGGCCCGTGTCGGTGAGGGGGCCTTGGCCTCAGCCTCTGTGCTGGGGATCCTCACCTGCAGAGTGACGGGCGGGAGGCCTCAGAGGCCCTGCCAAGGACTCGGGCTCCTTCTCAGGCCCAGCACCCTGCTGCTCCCCGGGGCTGGACGGGCGCTCCGCTGAGGCTGGGTGCACCCGGGCCTGGGACCGCGCTGGGGCCATGGCCGGTGCCTGTGGCCGGCTGCGTCTCGGGGCCGGGGTCTTCTCGAAGACGGTGGCTTTCTCAGACACCAGTCTCTTCTCCGAGGCGCTGGCTTTGTCTTGAACCGCCCTCTTTTCTGAGAAGGCTCTCTCCTCCAGCACAGTGATCTTCTGGGCCACAGACCATTTACTGGGGCTGGGGTTCTCAGGGCCCAGGCTCGCTTCCAGCTCAAGTGTCTTTCCCGCAGCAGACGGCTTCTCAGAGCCTCAAAAATTTGAGGATACAAAAAATCAATAAGAATATCTGTCTACTTCTTTACCTTTTTTTGCCATCTATACTAGTCTCTACTCAATGGTGTGTTACTAAACCAGTCCTCAAAAAAGTTTACAAAAATAGGCTTTGAGATGTAATATTTGCCAATTTTTATGGTGTAAATATTCCCAATGTAGCTGCCTTCAGTTTACCAATGGTTTAACAGCCAGCTCACAGAACTCTGCTATGAGCCAGCTCCCACAAACTTCTTCCACTATAAATAATACTATGTGTTCCTTTGAGGAGTATTTTTAGTCCCTTTTATCTTTTCTAATTATTCTTTCATATATCCTGAGTTTGTTCCCATCCACCATCAAGACACTAAATCAGGCTTAAGTGATTTTGAAAACCAGTTTGAAAATACTGTGTTTGAAGCCTGGTAAACAAGCCACGGTGTTTTTGGTGTGCAATGGAAATTACATACCGTACACCAGAAGGTAGTATAGAATGATAAGATAACGCAGGATGTCATTTGTGAAACATTTCTCATGATATTAGAAATAAGCTACTATTCTCTTTGAACTTGAATAGCCAAAGTTTCCCTGAGTCAAAGAGGACATCTCCTTGTCTACCCGCCAGTTCCATTTGAGATGGGCCATGTGAAATCCTTAATTAATTCTGCTGATTACACTGAGGAATGTTGTTGATATGATATATATGCCATCTTGCCTTTGTCATGTGAATGGACATGAATTAGAATGGGGGGAATAGTCTCTCATTTGCCAGGTGAGAAGCAAAAGAGCTAAAGTAGGTAGAGTTTACTTTTAAACAGTCCTCCTGTGCTGTTTTTCTTCCACAGCCAGTTCCCCAGAATTGAGTGATGACCTCATATTCTACACAGAATATATAGAATTCTCTTCCTGTTCTCTTTCAATGAATAGTCCCTTGTGCAGAAACAGAAAAGTTCAATCATATACAGCTTAGATATATTAACATCTTTGAAGGATTTCTAGGGGTAACTGCATATCAGTTCTTTTCTCTTACTCATTCATTCATTCACTCCTCACAGGCAGTATGCTACCTGCCCTGTCTTATCTATTAGGAAAGATGCAAAAGTGAATTCTACCTTTTGAGAAATTACAGTCTAATGGGAAAAAGAGAGAGAAATCTGACTGCTAGCCACATTTCCTTAATATCAGGAGGAGAGTAATGGGCCCATTGAGATTAGTGCTACCAGTTCAAATCAGAGAAAACAGTTCATCAGTGGGGGTGCTGGAAGTCAGAGAAAACTTCCTGGAAAGATCACATTAATCATGGGTAAGATACTAACAGAGAAGTTGGGAAAGAGTGAGGTAGTTGTTTTGTTCCTTTGATGATATTTTATTTAATACAGATTCCCTGCAGAAATTATAAAAATTTCACAAGCTAATAGTGAAATACAAAATAATGTTACTTAATAAGCCAATAAATAAATAACATACTTTAAAACAATGATAGATGAATTATATGACTGTTCCAGGTGAGGAGAGAGGAAAGGAATAAAGTTCATATTTAGTTCTCAGTATATTTTCCTATGAGTTGATTCTCAGGAGACAGAGTTTCTCCAACCAAGAGTTGGTATTTATTCAGCTGACAGTGCAAAATCAAAACTCCCTGTAGTTAGAGCATGTTGCTAGGGAACAAAGGTGCTGGTGTAGGCGGTCAAGATGATCTCATTTGTGGGGCCTCTGCATGGTTTTCACCACTATTTGGTAGAGTCATCTTTTCTAGACAGGAGCTATTGCCCCAAGGTCTTCAGAGAGCTATTTAGATCAGCGAAGAGTCTCATTGCTCAGCTTGAACACTGTTGGAAAGCCTTAACTAACTACACTAACTTCACTAAAGTCTTCACTAACTCTGGTATTTACTGTGGAAATATCTCCTCACCATAGTTGCTTGTTCATATGTTCTTATTGATAAGCCACCAGCATGGCCCCTCAGAGGCCAAGCTACTTGGTACTCATTGGCACCATGCATGTAGGTGACAGCATCCTGAGACAACAACTTCACTTTTTTATCCAAACAACTTTACTTAGAAAAGCAACTTGATAATATACATGTTTCGATGCTGTTCTCTCAGATCATCCCACCCTCGCCTTCTCCCACAGAGTCCAAAAGTCTGTTCTATACTTCTGTGTCTCTTTTTCTGTCCTGCATATAGGGTTATCATTACCATCTTTTTAAATTCCATATATATGCATTAGTATACTGTATTGGAGTTTGTCTTTCTGGCTTACTTCACTCTGTATAATGGGCTCCAGTTTCATCCATCTTATTAGAACTGATTCAAATGAATTCTTTTTAATGTCTGAGTAATATTCCATTGTGTATATGAAACATGTATATTATCAAGTGTGAAACAGATTACCAGCCCAGGTTGGATGCATGAGACAAGTTCTCAGGGCTGGTGCACTGGGAAGACTCAGAGGGATGGTATGGGGAGGGAGGTGGGAGAGGGGATCAGGATGGGGAACACATGTAAAACCATGGCTGATTCATGTAAATGTATGGCAAAAACCACTACAATATTGTAAAGTAATTAGCCTCCAACTAATAAAAATAAATGAAAAAATAAATAACTTGATTTTGTCATAAACAAGTGGATTTAAAATCATATCAAACCATTATACAATAATTATTTTCCTGAATAGAAGCAGTCACAGAAGTAAAGATTCAGGGATGGGGGACTAGCACGTAAAGACCGAAATCCTGGTTATTTCCATTTGGCCTGAGCTTAAAACAAAGAAAGAGGAGACATGGAATTTTAAAAGTCAGCTTTATTAACAGGGCCTTCAGTACTGAGGTGGTTTGGCAGCATAGAGCATTCAGAGTTGATAGTTGAGTGAGGTTACATTTGGGCAGTGGATCCTGCTAAAGAATATGCATCATCAAATTGTTACCACTTTCTCCTAAGTCCGGTCACACTTTTAGATGATGGATGGATGGGTGGATAGATGGAGTGTTTCCACCCTTTTGACAAGTTCTGAGGCTGGCTGGCCTTTCTAAGCAATGACAACTGACTTCAGCAAGAATAGGATAAAGGGTAGAAACCTACAAAGTAAGGGCTGCCTGTGCCCTCCATGGCCTCACTAATAATATGTCAGTGGAGTTAGAGGCCCAAGCTAGTTTGGAAATGAATGTTAGAAGATGCTAGAAAATCTGAGTTTTGCCACCTTAATGCAGAACAGCAGAGTGGATGGCCTGCTGGCTTTTGTTTTGGTTCTCTTGTCTGATCCTCTTTGGAACCAAGAGCTTCAACTGAGTATCTTTAATCAACTCCAAAGGACTGTGAACTTGTTTATTTCAGTAACACAGCAGTGAGATGGAGCTAGTTAAATTTAGCTAAAACGTTAAGTACCATTCAAATATTTTTTTTCTCTTTCTTTAACTGTACAAATCCCGTAGAAAATATGATTTTCATGTCTTAATTGAGATACCGAAAGTGTCTTTTATTCTCAGCATGCTTGAGATAGCAAAGTAATTTTCAAACTGAATGTGATTGTCTCAGACAGTCATGATTCAAATATTTAATCTAAAGCAAAAATTCCCAGAGTACTTCTCTCATCATTTCTCAGTTCTGCAGAGAATAAAAGCCTCAAGTTTATATGATCTGATATTATTTCCATTATTGGTATTATGCTGTAGGCAAATATCCTTCAAGAGGCTGTTTCCTTCCTTCCTGCTTAGAACTGTAGGCATCACAAAGGCCCAATCTGGCCTTGACAACATGAGCTGCTGCTACCTTGTAATCTGGGGAGTATTTAATAACAATAATTTTACTTTATGCAGTGGAGCCTTTAAGATTTAATAGTAGATTCTTTGCACACTCAAAGTGTCTTTCCTTTTTCTTCTCAAAGCCTTTTTAAATTCATGGATCAAAATTCCTATAGGTTAGTTGTTTTAACAAAGTGCTATCAGGTGAACTATGTAGGCGTGGGTGAGAATCTATAGATTGATTACCTGGGGAATTTGATGAAAGAAACTTACTTAGCAAGCCCCTGGAGTCATTTTGAGCTTTCTCATTACCCATTAAGAGGAAAATGTCATCCACCAACTCTCTTCCCTAAATGGCTGGCATTTGCATACACCCCAAACAAATAAATGTTACATCTCAAGCAGTTTTCCTCCAGGAGTAGTCTTCTGACCACCTACGTATAAATCTCCTGATGAGGATAAAAAATGTAGACCTCAGGGGGAATAGAGGACCAATAATTCAAAGAAAGAAAAAAGGAATTCTTAGGCTCACTGAAATCTGAGACCCATTGGTTTCTGTGCTTGGCAGTTTCACTATTTAAGTTATCCTTGCAACTTCTGTACATACTGTGTTGGTGATGGTTTAGTCATTAACTCATGTCCGACTCCTTGCAACGCTATGGACTGTGGCCTGCTAGACTCCTCTGTCCATGGCATTTCCCAGGCAAGCATACTGGAGTGGGTTGTCATTTCCTTCTCCAGGGGATCTTCCCGACCCAGAAATTGAACTCATGTCTCCTGGATTGCAGGAGATCCTTTACCACTGAGTCACCAGGGAAGTCCCATCCATACATAGAGTAGCCTCCCCCGTATTTGTAGGTAAAGGCCAGTGAGGCCAACACAGCTTACGTCCATGTTTCTCAAACTGTGTGGAGTCACCCGTGGGCACTGCCTCGTTCTCATAGACACTACAGAATATTTAAAATTTTTCAGGAAATTAGAATGATACTCAACATCTCTTGAACACACTGAAGCTCAGGGTAGTTCAGTCTGAAACTGCATAAGGGTTTTTTGTTTGTTTGTTTTTATGTATTTTAAATTAATTTTTGTTGGAGCATAGTTACTTCACAAAATTGTGTTACAGCAAATGAATCAGCCGTACATATTCATAACCCCTCTCTTTTGGAATTTGTTCCCATTCAGGCTAGATATTTTTGATGATGTCATATCTTTGTATAGCTGAGTTTCAGTAGTTGCTGCAATCATAAGCACATACCATGAGAAAATCAGTGTGGAGCAAGAAATAAGAGTAATGGTATCTAAGAATGGTATCTAAGAAGTTGTGCAGAAATACTATTTTGTAATATTTTATATACCTAATCCATATTATCTTTCAGATTATGTATATTACATTTTCAAATGGTTGTTAAGTTGTTAGAATGTAGATATCTGTTAGGTTGCTTGAACTGACTACTTATAAATGGAAATGTTAAGTATTCTTTGCGTCTAGATATACTGTGAAGAAACTGCTGAGATACTGTAGGTGCCACGTGACAGGACAAAGCTCAGGAACCTCTGGCTAAGGCATGAATTTGAGGAAACAAAATACTAACCTGAGTCTACCTATTTTTACATGTTCTGTCTGTACACCAGTGCATCTTAGATCATAATCTCAGCAAGGGATTCCAGAGGACAGGTGTGCGCATGAGCCAGCTCTGATGTGGTACACCTTTTTTGTCCAAGTGATCAGCATAAGCATCCTCCCCCTACTCCAACAAACAGTCAGATTGAACCAAGCATCAAGTGACCTTGACTCCAGCCCTGACTTTGCTCTGATGTAGCTGTGTGACTTGGGCCAGCTCACTTAGCTTCTCCGCATTTCTAGGTTTCACTAAGTCCCCTCTAGCTAATAACAAAAGCAAGAATAACAA
This sequence comes from Dama dama, assembly GCF_033118175.1. Classification (NCBI taxonomy): domain Eukaryota; kingdom Metazoa; phylum Chordata; class Mammalia; order Artiodactyla; family Cervidae; genus Dama; species Dama dama. Next base: position 37,922,276 of record NC_083704.1, on the reverse strand, counting down.
TAAAAATCTATGCATCTATACCTGACGAGCACTCTGTTAAACGCTTTGTGTCATTATTATTTGTGTTTAACCTTCAAATATCCTTGAATTAGTTTCTTTTATTATTCCTATGCCACAGATGGGCAAACAGATTAGAAGGAGGTGAAGCTAACTCAGGCTTTTCAACACCAGAACTTGTGCTCTTAATCCTTGTCTATTAGTTATTCAGCTGCTCAGTCGTGTCCAACCCTTTGCAACCCCATAGAGTGATACATAAATTGATTTTAAATTAGGTTCATATATGGTTTCTTTAAAATGAAAAAGTTAAATTGAGTGCCTCATTCATATTTCGATCTCAGGAGATCAATAGCAAGTGGAGTCTAATAAAACGTTAGCCTTTGCTAACAGTCTACCATCCAGGGCCTGGGAGGGGTCATCATTTTGGACCAGACCATTCAATGATCTCTCAAGATGCTACGTCCTGACCCAGGCCCGCAGACGAGTCATTGAGGAATAGGCTGCAGTGGACTGGAACAGAGTGGGCAAGCAGGGCCAGGTATCACCTCTACCTCGCTCAGGCAAAAGAGGCTTAGAAGTGTGAATCTGGGACCAGGCAGGTGTGGCTATCCTCTTCCCATTTGCCTGTAGTTCTCATTACGTCAGCTTTTCCTTATATAATGGGACAAATGTAGAAAGAGAGCCTTTTACACAGAAAAGTCCTGACTCAAGAAAAATAGAAAAGGGATTCACATCACTCCGGGTATAAGGAGTCAGAGAAGTTCTTGAGAAACTCGCAGTACATTGATGTGAGGAGCAGAGTGACATCTAAGCTTGACAGGCAGACCCAGGAGATCATGTTCAAGCATTTTGTTAAGGCAGAAACATAACATTCCTTTCAAATTTTTCTTCTGGCCTGGAACATACTCTTATAGCCAGAATTTTCTTTCTTTTTTTTTTTTTTAAAGAAAAAATAAGCCTCAGCAAAAAGTGTCATGTTTACCAGATGATTGCGTTAGAATATTTTTAATGAAGATTCTGGAAAACCAGGGGTACCTCACTGGAAATTTATATGCTTTTTTTAGGTGCGGGAAGGTAGAAGTAGGAAAAAGAAAGTTAGAATATGTACTGAAAATTCTTGATAATGAAATACACACTTTCCTTCTTAGAGTGAAAGACGGGAAAGATTGGCAACAGATTGCAGTTTATTAAGTTACATATCTGGTTTTACCAGCCAACTAAAAATCTTCTTAGAATTGTTCTAGAAGGAATGGCCAGCTACTTATTTGCTGTTCTTTATACACAGTTTCTCTAGGAACTACCTACCTGTATGTGGACCAGCTTTGACTATTTGAGAAGCTAAAGTATCTAAAAGTACAAGAGGAGTGGGTAGTTCACCAAAATTGAATTAAGCTTTATATGTCTTTCTTGGGTTAGACAGTAAAGAATCTTCAGGCAATGCAGGAGACCCAGGTTCAACCCCTGGGTCCAGAAGATCCCCTGAAGAAGGGCATGGCTAAACACTCCAGTATTCTTACCTGGAGAATTCAATGGACAAAATAGCCTAGTGGGCTATAGCCAACGGGGTCACAAAGAGTTGGACATGAGTGAGTAACTAACACAGTCACTTTTTATTTTTTCATGTGATTCTTCAGCAAGGCATGCTGTTTTACCTGGTATTGTCCTTATCTGAGCCCCAGAAAGGGGTTTGTTCACAAAGGGGTTCTCGCAGCATAATTATCTCCAAGTGACAGTACCTGGAGAGATACTTTAAGTTACAGTTTTTCTGAAGACAGCAGAAGAGTTGATTGACAGTGATTGCTAACACTTTTTTGAACCCCCTTTTTCTGACTATCACTGTACACAGCATTTGATTTACATTATCTCATGTAAATGCCAAGGCAGCCTTCAGAGGCTCCAAGTCACAGAGTGACATGCACAAGTTTAAAGTTTCTGACTAGAGTTGTTCCATACTCCTCAGTAATGAGCGGTATCAGTTTCCCAGGCTCTTTCCCTGATATATGTATCTATATATGTTTACATAGCTTATTTTATTACCCATATTTGTATTTATAAATATATATTTATATAATTATACATTTTATCATGTATAAATTATTGCATAATTACCATATGTAGTTATATATTTTATAAATATATATGTATATATTATATAGCATGGTGGGGCAAATTCATTCAACTGATAAAGGCAGCTGGAGGGCTGATGAAATCATGAAATAAGATGTGTGATAGAACTCTCCAGTTTCTGTGGTTCAGGCCAGGGTGGGGAGGAAGGTGAAGAAATGGCAATATCTTACTTTACATGCCCACATATAAAAACAATTAGACTAAAAAGACAGCATGGGGAAACATTCTGGTAGACGTCTTCAGATCTTCCTAAGAGCAAACAGCTGCTGCCATTCTTAAACTAAGGAACGGTCTTTGCTTTGCTCCAGTCTGTTTTCCCCATTGAGTTTCTGGGATCTTACTCTGGGTCAGGAAGATCACCTGAGAAGGGGATGGCTAATCCCTTCATGCCACCTGCACTGAGATGCCCTGTTCTGGAATTACAGCTGTTATTACACGTCGTATTCATGTGGAATATTCTTAGTGCTTATATTTTAGCAGAAAGTGCAATCTTCACTTTCTGGTCCTTTATGAAATGTTTTGCTTTTTCTTAAACATACTCAGTAAATAGTAGCTGCTGTTTACCATTCAGCAGGAATGCCTTGGAAGATGCTATACCTTTATGCAGCCTGCATGCTCTCTCTGCCTCTCAAACTCTTGCTCTATAGAGACTGCTTGCAGAAAAAACTCACTTCTGGCTTCAAATCCAAGTTAGAAACAGTTCCCCTGTAGTAGAGCACTATAACACTTTCCATGTGACATAGTTAGCCCTGTAGGACAGGGCTTGATAGTCTTATTTTATAATGGATCAGACAGTAAATAATTTAGGCTGTGCTAATCATATGGTTTCTGTTGTGACTGCATGACTCTGTCATGCGAGCGTAAAAGCAGCCATAGACAATATGTAAATGAATGGCTGTAGTTGTGTTCCAATAAAACTTTGTTTACAGCAGATATTAGGCTGCATTCGACCCATGGAGATGGATTTGACCTGTGGGACACAATTTGCTGACCCCCACTCTAAAATCACTGGCTCTGACTTTATTGTGTGTGTATATGTATGTGTGTGTATATAAGAGCCTTACTTTTTAATCACATAAAGAATCTGCCTGCAGTGCAGGAGACCTGGGTTCGATCCCTGGGTTGGGAAGATCCCCTGGAGAACGGAAAGGCTACCCACTCCAGTATTCTGGCCTGGAGAATGCCATGGACTGTATAGTCCATGGGGTCGCAAAGTGTCTGACACTACTGAGTGACTTTCACTTTCACTTTCATAGTTTAGCCACAGCCAATCGTGATCTGCTTTTGAAAGGGCATATTTGGGGATTATAACTATTATCATTCTTTGCAATGTGTTCACTGGTAATGTCTCTGAACAGCTACTCTCCTGTGGAGATTCTTTCTCTGAATCTCTATTTGGAATGGGTGACTACAAGTCTTCAGGTGAAAGATGGAGTGACATGATGGAAATGGTATGGATGTGAGAAGACTTGGTTTCCATCCTCTTCCTGCCATTTACCAGTTTCACAATGTTGATTTTCCGGAGTCTTTACATGCTTTATCTGTAAAACAGATATACTTCACAGGGAGATAATGGTATATAGAGCAGAAGTTTGTTTTGTTTTCTTTTTTTTCATTATGGTCTTTACCTCTTGTGTGCAAGTTACTTTACCTTTTTAGCCTCAGTATCATTGTCAGTAACACAAGATAATACCTTTTAGTAATTCAATGAGATAATGTATGTAAAGTGCTTGGTACATAGTAATTCTATACTAACTTATTATTTTTGTTTATCACTATAGTTACAATGGTGGAATGCTTCATAACTTCTAAGCCAGAGGATACATTTGGACACAATGTATTTCTCAGTTTTCCTCTTGTTTAAAATTTTTCTAACTGGTGTACTTTCAGTTGCTTGTCTTGACTTACACAGTCAAATGTATTTGACTTTTTGAACAACAGTTTATTTCATCTTACGCGTATGCTTTTTCTTTTGAGCTAGAAATTTAGGAGAAGTAGTACCAATGTCAAGCTACCCAAGACCTTTATTCCTAATTTTAGCCTTGGGTACCTTTGAGAGGGACAGTCAAACTATAAAAGTCAGCCCACATTTTTGTTTTTGTTTTGTTGTTAGTTAAATTTAAGTTTGGGTCCTGAAACACCAATGAATTACCAAGGACTTCCTTCTTGCTACAATTCTGACATAATTCAACCCAAGTTTCTTTATGACCCTTATTTTCTTTCCTTTTTTCTCTATCCTCAAAACCTCTGAAAGCAATTTTAAAAACTCAACATGAAATGTAAGAATGAATTACTGTAACCCCTTACCAGCCACAGGGATCATATTCCTTCCTGAAAAGTAGCATGGTTGGAAAAAATGCAGGAGAAAAGATCGAAGACTCATATAAAATAGAAAGTTGGAGGAAAAGCAATAGGTATTTCTTTTAATAATTAAAAAAGCATGCTTGATAAAAGCTCTAGATGTCTTTACCTCTAAAACAAACTGGATTTCTGATGTTAAATTTTATTAGTAGTAATCACTTCATATGATTCCTTATATATACACACTTCATATGATTCATATGATGCCTTAGGAAGCATCACTACGAACAAAGCTAGTGGAAGTGATGGAATTCCAGTTGAGCTATTTCAAATCCTAAAAGATGATGCTGTGAATGTGCTGCACTCAATATGTCAGCAAATTTGGAAAACTCAGCAGTGGCCACAGGGCTGGAAAAGATCAGCTTTCATTCCAGTCCCAAAGAAAGGCAATGCCAAAGAATGTTCAAACTACCACACAATCACACTCATTTCACATGCTAGCAAAGTAAAGCTCAAAATTCTCCAAGCCAGGCTTCAACAGTAGGTGAACTGTGAACTTCAGATGTTCAAGCTGGATTTAGAAAAGGCAGAGGAACCAGAGATCAAATTGCCAACATCTGTTGGCAAGAAAAAGCAACAGAGTTCCAGAAAAATATCTATTTCTGTTTTATTGACTATGCCAAAGTCTTTGACTATGTGGATCACAATAAACTGGAAAATTCTGAAAGAGATGGGAATACCAGACCACCTGACCTGCCTCTTGAGAAAACTGTATGCAGGTCAGGAAGCAACAGTTAGAAGTGGACATAGAACAACAGACTGGTTCCAAATAGGAAAAGGAGTACGTCAAGGCTGTATATTGTCACCCTACTTATTTAACTTATATGTAGAGTACATCATGAGAAACTGGGCTGGAGGAAGCACAAGCTGGAATCAAGATTGTTGGGAGAAATATCAATAACCTCAGATATGCAGATGACACCACCCTTATGGCAGAAAGGGAAGAAGAACTCTTGATGAAACTGAAAGAGGAGAGTGAAAAAGTTGGCTTAAAACTCCACATTCAGAAAACTAAGATCATGGCATCTGGTTCCATCACTTTGTGGCAAATAGATGGGGAAACAGTGGCTGACTTTTTTTTCTGGGCTCCAAAGTCACTGCAGATGGTGATTGCAGCCATGAAATTAAAAGACACTTGCTCTTTGGAAGGAAAGATATGACCAACCTACACAGCATATTAAAAAGCAGAGACATTACTTTCCCAACAGAGTTCCATCTAATCAAGGCTATGGTTTTTGCAGTAATCATGTATGGATGTGAGAGTTGGACTGTGAAGAAAGTTGAGTGCCAAAGAATTGATGCTTTTGAACTATGGTGTTGGAGAAGGCTCTTGAGAGTCCCTTGGACTGCAAGGAGATCCAGCCAGTCCATCCTAAAGGAAATCAGTCCTGGGTGTTCATTGGAAAGACTGATGTTGAAGCTGAAACTCCAATACTTTGGCCACCTGATGCGAAGAGCTGACTCATTTGAAAAGACCCTGATGCTGGGAAAGATTGAGGGCGGGAGGAGAAGGGGCCAACAGAGGATGAGATGGTTGGATGGCATCATCGACACAATGGACATGGGTTTGGGTGTACTCTGGAAGTTGGTGATGGGCAGGGAAGCCTGGCGTGCTGTGGTTCATGAGCTTGCGAAGAGTCGGACACGAATGAGTGACTGAACTGAACTGAATCACTTCATAATATATGTAAATCAAACCATCATACTCTATGCCTTAAACATATACAGTGATGTATATCATTTATCTGTCAATGAAAGTGTAAAAAAATTTAAAACCTTATTAGAAGGCTGATACCAACCTGCTTCTTGTTCCTTTATGGAGGATTGATGTGTTTGTTTGTTTGTTATCTGGAAAGTTCAGAATCATTCTTTATGTGTTCAGGAAATTTTGCAAGTTTTCCTAAGGCATCATAAAAACTGATGTAGGTTTTCCCATGGCTCTGTTATTTAGGCTATAATTTTTCTTTGAGATTTTCCCCTTAAATCAGTCTTTGGTATCTTTAAACTCAAAATCCTTTATGCTTGTTTTTTTCTTTGTTTCTGCAAGCAAAATTCTTTCTAATTGCCAAAGATATCCTCCACATACCATCGTACTTAAGTGCCTATTTTCTGGACGTGATGTCCTCTTATAAAAAAGTGTTACAGGAATAAAAATACTCTCTCTCCTATGCCCTGTAGAGTCATATTCCAACCATATGTACAAAAGGAAAAGTGAGTACAGGTGACCCTTGAACAACATGGGTTTGAAATGTACAGGTCCACTTATATGCGAATGTTTTTCGATAGGAAATATGATAGTACTATACTGTCCAAGGTTGGCTGAATCCATGGATGTGAAGGAACTGCTTATTTGAAGGGATGACTGTAAGGTATATGCAGATCAACCTCTGAGTTCTTTAAGGGTCAAATGTTAGTTCTTCAGCATATCTATTGTATTTGGACATGTAATGCTTTTAGAATTTGACCTGGCATGCAAAAATTTTACACGCAAAAAATGTAGATCAAGATTAGCAAATTTTAACTATAAAGGGCCAGATAATAAACATTTTAGTTTTCAAGGGCCATGGTTCTTAGCTGCAAATACTTAACTCTGCCACTGTAGAGAGGAAGCAGTTATAGGCAATATGTAGACAAAAGAGCATGACTGTTTTTCTTTTTTTTTCATTTATTTTTATTAGTTGGAGGCTAATTACTTTACAATATTGTAGTGGTTTTTGCCATACATTGACATGAATCAGCCATGGATTTACATGTCTTCCCCATCCTGATCCCCTCTCCCACCTCCCTCCGCATCCCATCCCCCTGGGTCTTCCCAGTGCACCAGCCCCGAGCACTTGTCTCATGCAACCAAACTGGTCTGGTGATCTGTTTCACCCTTGATAGTATACTTGTTTCAATGCTTTTCTCTCAGAACATCCCACCCTCGCCTTCTCCCACAGAGTCCAAAAGTCTGTTCTATACTTCTGTGTCTCTTTTTCTGTTTTGCATATAGGGTTAACGTTACCATCTTTTTAAATTCCATATATATGTGTTAGTATACTGTATTGGTGTTTATCTTTCTGGCTTACTTCACTCTGTATAATGGGCTCCAGTTTCACCCATCTCATTAGAACTGATTCAAATGTTTTCTTTTTAATGGCTGAGTAATGTTCCATGGTGTATGTGTACCGTAGCTTCCTTATCCATTCATCTGCTGATGGGCATCTAGGTTGCTTCCATGTCCTGGCTATTATAAACAGTGCTGCGATGAACATTGGGGTGTACGTGTCTTTCAGATCTGGTTTCCTCAGTGTGTGTGCCCAGAAATGGGATTGCTGGGTCATATGGCAGTTCTATTTCCAGTTTTTTAAGGAATCTTCACACTGTTCTCCATAGTGGCTGTACTAGTTTGCATTCCCACCAACAGTGTAAGAGGGTTCCCTTTTCTCCACACCCTCTCCAGCATTTATTGCTTGTAGACTTTTGGATAGCAGCCATCCTGACTGGCGTGTAATGGTGCCTCATTGTGGTTTTGATTTGCATTTCTCTGATAATAAGTGATGTTAAGCATCTTTTCATGTGTTTGTTGGCCATCTGTATGTCTTCTTTGGAGAAATGTCTGTTCAGTACTTTGGCCCAGTTTTTCACTGGGTCATTTATTTTTCTGGAATTGAGCTGCAGGTGTTGTTTGTATATTTTTGAGATTAATCCTTTGTCTGTTGCTTCATTTGCTATTATTTTCTCTCATTCTGAAGGCTGTCTTTTCACCTTGCTTATAGTTTCCTTTGTTGTGCAAAAGCTTTTAAGTTTCATTAGGTCCCATTTGTTTATTTTTGCTTTTATTTCCAATATTCTGGAAGGTGGGTCATAAGAGGATCCTGCTGTGATTTATGTCAGAGAGTGTTTTCCCTATGTTCTTCTCTAGGAGTTTTATAGTTTCTGGTCTGACATTTAGATCTTTAATCCATTTTGAGTTTATTTTTGTGTATGGTGTTAGAAAGTGTTCTAGTTTCATGCTTTTACAAGTGGTTGACCAGTTTTCCCAGCACCACTTGTTAAAGCAGTTGTCTTTTTTCCATTGTATATCCTTGCCTCGTTTGTCGAAGATAAGGTGTCCATAGGTTTGTGGATTTATCTCTGGGCTTTCTTTTCTGTTCCATTGATCTATATTTCTGTCTTTGTGCCAGTACCATACTGTCTTGATGACTGTGGCTTTGTAGTAGAGCCTGAAGTCAGGCAGGTTGATTCCTTCAGTTCCATTCTTCTTTCTCAAGATTGCTTTGGCTATTCGAGGTTTTTTGTATTTCCATACAAATTGTGAAATTATTTGTTCTAGTTCTGTGAAAAATACCGTTGGTAGCTGATAGGGATTGCATTGAATCTATAGATTGGTTTGGGTCGTATAGTCATTTTGACAATATTGATTCTTCCAATCCATGAACACGGTATAGTTCTCCATTTATTTGTGTCCTCTTTGATTTCTTTCATCAGTTTTTTATAGTTTTCTATATATAGGTCTTTCATTTCTTTAGCTAGATATACTCCTAAGTATTTTATTCTTTTGTTGCAATGGTGAATGATATTGTTTCCTTAATTTCTCTTTCTGTTTTCTCATTGTTAGTGTATAGGAATGCAAGGGATTTCTGTATGTTAATTTTATATCCTGCAACTTTACTATATTCATTGATTAGCTCTAGTAATTTTCTGGTAGAGTCTTTAGGGTTTTCTATGTGAAGGATCATGTCGTCTGCAAACAGTGAGAATTTTACTTCTTCTTTTTCTATCTGGATTCCTTTTATTTCTTTTTCTGCTCTGATTGCTGTGGCCAACACTTCCAAAACTGTGTTTAATAGTAGTGGTGAGAGTGGGCACCCTTGTCTTGTTCCTGACTTTAAGAGAAATGCTTTCAGTTTTTCACCATTGAGGATAATGTTTGCTGTGGGTTTGTCATATATAGCTTTTATTATGTTGAGGTATGTTCCTTCTATTCCTGCTTTCTGGAGAGTTTTTATCATAAATGGATGTTGAATTTTGTCAAAGGCTTTCTCTGCATCTATTGAGATAATCATATGGTTTTTATCTTTCAATTTGTTCATGTGGTGTATTACATTGATTGATTTGCAGATATTAAAGAATACTTGCATTCCTAGGATAAAGTCCACTTGGTCATGATGTATGATCTTTTTAATATGTTGTTGGATTCTGTTTGCTAGAATTTTGTTAAGGATTTTTGCATCTATGTTCATCAGTGATATTGGCCTGTAGTTTTCTTTTTTTGTGGCATCTTTGTCTGGTTTTGGAATTAGGGTGATGGTGGCCTCATAGAATGAGTTTGGAAGTGTGCCTTCTTCTGCAATTTTCTGGAAGAGTTTGAGTAAGATAGGTGTTAGCTCTTTTCTAAACTTTTGGTAGAAGTCAGCTGTGAAGCCATCTGGTCCTGGGCTTTTGTTTGCTGGAAGATTTCTGATTACAGTTTCAATTTCCGTGCTTGTGATGGGTCTGTTAAGATCTTCTATTTCTTCCTGGTTCAGCTTTGGAAAGTTATACTTTTCCAAGAATTTGTCCATTTCTTCCAAGTTGTCCATTTTATTGGCATAGAGCTGCTGGTAGTAGTCTCTTATGATCCTTTGTATTTCAGTGTTGTCTGTTGTGATCTCTCCATTTTCATTTCTAATTTTGTCAATATCGTCCTTCTCCCTTTGTTTCTTGATGAGTTTGACTAACAGTTTGTCAATTTTATTTACCTTTTCAAAAAACCAGCTTTTAGCTTTGCTGATTTTTGCTATGGTCTCTTTTGTTTCTTTTGCATTTATTTCTGCCCTAATTTTTAAGATTTCTTTCTTTCTACTAATTCTGGGGTTCTTCATTTCTTCCTTCTCTAGTTGCTTTAGGTGTAGGGTTAGGTTATTTGCTTGACTTTTTTCTTGTTTCTTGAGGTAAGCCTGTATTGCTATGAACCTTCCCCTTAGCACTGCTTTTACAGTGTCCCATGGGTTTTGGGTTGTTGTATTTTCATTTTCATTCATTTCTATGCATATTTTTATTTCTTTTTTGATTTCTTCTATGATTTGTTGGTTATTCAGAAGCGTGTTATTTAGCCTCCATATGTTGGAATTTTTAATAGTTTTTTTTTTCCCTGTATTTGAGATCTAATCTTACTACATTGTGGTCCGAAAAGATGACTGGAATGATTTCAATTTTTTGAATTTACCAAGGCTAGATTTATGGCCTGATGTGGTCTATCCTGGAGAAGGTTCCTTGTGCACTCGAGAAAAAGGTGAAATTGATTGTTTTGGGGTGAAATGTCCTATAGATATCAATTAGGTCTAGCTGGTCCATTGTGTCATTTAAAGTTTGTGTTTCCTTGTTTATTTTCTGTTTAGTTGATCTATCCATAGGTATGAGTGGGGTATTAAAGTCTCCCACTATCATTGTGTTATTGTTAATTTCCCCTTTAATTCTTGTTAGCATTTGCCTTACATATTGTGGTGCTCCTATGTTGGGTGCATATATGTTTATAATTGTTATATCTTCTTCTTGGATTCATCCTTTGATCATTATGTAGTGTCTTTGTCTCTTTTCACAGCCTTTATTTTAAAGTCTAATTTATCTGATATGAGTACTGTGACTCCTGCTTTCTTTTGGTCTCCATTTGCGTGAAATATTTTTTTCCAGCCCTTCACTGTTAGTCTGTATGTGTCTCTTGTTTTGAGGTGGGTCTCTTGTAGACAGCATATATAGGGGTCTTGCTTTTGTATCCATTCAGCCAGTCTTTGTCTTTTGGTTGGGGCATTCAACCCATTTACATTTAAGGTTATTATTGATAGGTATGGCCCCGTTGCCATTTGCTTTGTAGTTTTGGGTTCACGTTCATACAACCTTTCTGTGTTTCCTGTGTAGAGAAGATCCTTTAGCATTTGTTGAAGAGCTGGTTTGGTGGTGCTGAATTCTGTCAGCTTTTGCTTGTCTGTAAAGCTTTTGGATTCTCCTTCATATCAGAATGACATCCTAGCTGGGTACAGTAATCTGGGTTGTCGGTTTTTCTCTTTCATTGCTTTAAGTATGTCCTGCCAGTCCCTTCTGGCCTGAAGAGTTTCTACTGAAAGATCAGCTGTTATCCTTATGGGAATCCCTTTGTGTGTTATTTGTTGTTCCTCCTTTGCTGCTTTTAATATTTGTTCTTTGTGTTTGATCTTTGTTAATTTGATTAATATGTGTCTTGGGGTGTTTCGCCTTGGGTTTATCCTATTTGGGACTCTGGGTTTCTTGGACTTGTGTGACTATTTCCTTCCCCATTTTAGGGAAGTTTTCAGCTATTATCTCCTCAAGTATTTTCTCATGGCTTTTCTTTTTGTCTTCTTCTTCTGGGACTCCTATGATTTGAATGTTGGGGCGTTTCACATTGTTTCAGAGCTCCCTGAGGTTGTCCTCATTTCTTTTTATTCTTTTTTCTTTCTTCCTCTCTGCTTCACTTATTTCCACCATTCTATTTTCTACCTCACTTATCCTATCTTCTGCCTCCATTATTCTACTGTTGTTTCCCTCCAGAGTGTTTTTTATCTCATTTATTGCATTATTCATTTTTAATTGACTCTTTTTTATTTCTTCTAGGTCCTTGTTAAACATTTCTTGCATCTTCTCAATCCTTGTTTCCAGGCTATTTATCTGTAACTCTATTTTGTTTTCAAGATTTTGGATCATTTTTATTATCATTATTCTAAATTCTTTTTCAGGTAGATTCCCTGTCTCCTCCTCTTTTGTTTGGCTTGGTGGGCATTTTTCATGTTCATTTACCTGCTGGGTATTTCTTTGCCTTTTCATCTTATTTAGATTGCTGTGTTTGGGGTGGCCTTTCTGTATTCTGGTAGTCTGTGGTTCCTTTTTATTGTGGAGGTTTCTCCCAGTGGGTGGGGTTGGACAATTGGCTTGTCAAGGTTTCCTGGTTAGCGAAGCTTGCGTCGGTGTTCTGGTGGGTGGAGCTGGTTTTCTTTTCTCTGGAATGCAATGGAGTGTCCAGTAGTGAGTTTTGAGATGGGTCTATGGGTTTGGTGTGACTTTGGGCAGCCTGTATATTGATGCTCAGGGCTATGTTCCTGCATTGTTGGAGAGTTTGCGTGGTATGTCTTGCTCTGGAACGTACTGGCTCTTGGGTGGTGGTTGGTTTCAGTGTAGGTATGGAGGCTTTTGGATGATCTCTTATTAATTAATGTTCTCTGTAGTCAGGAGTTCTCTGGTGTTCTCAGGTTTTGGGCTTAAGCCTCTTGCCTCTGGATTTCAGTCTTATTCTTCCAGTAACCTCAAGACTTCTCCATCCATACAGCACTGATAATAAAACTTCTAGGTTAATGGTGAAAAGATCCTCCACAGTGGGGGACACCCAGAGAGGTTCACAGAGTTACATGAAGAAGAGAAGAGGGAGGAAGGAGATAGAGGTGAGCAGGAGGAGAAAAAGGGCGATTCAAGAGAAGAGAGACAGATCTAGGCAGTACTCTGTTGCCTAAGTGTTCTCCGTAGTCCAGACACCCACAGAGATTCACAGAATTGGATTGAGAAGAGAAGGGGGAGGGAGTAAATAGAGGTGATCTGGGAGAGAAAAAGGAGAGTCAAAAGGGGGAGTGAGTAATCAAACCAGTAATCACACTCCTGAGTAAAAATGGGTACTGAAGGTTGGATTCTTAAATGTCCAAAATTGATACCAAATACTGAAAAACAATGATTAAAAATCTAGAGTAGAGGTTAGATTCTTAAAAATACAATATTAAAAAAAAACAAAAACAAAGAATTTAAGAAATATATATGAAGTTTGCTTTAAAAATAGGGTTCTTTTTTTTTCAAGGTTATCCTGGGTTATAAAAATGACAATTAAGGAGTAGTAGAGGAGTAATATACTTAAAAAAAAAAAAGAGGAAAAAAATTTTTTTAATTAAAAAAAATAGTAAAAATATATCTAGGAATTTCTCTGGAGCTATTGTGGGCAGCGTGGGTTCAGTTCAGTTTCAGATAACTCCTTGTTCCAGCTTACACTTGTCAATATCTGTAGGCCCCTTCCAGTGTAGTTGGTGTTAACTACAGGGATTTTAATCTGTTGCACAGGTCACTTCTAAAGTGGTTCCTTTTGTTTATTTGGCTTCTGTTTGCAGGTCTCTTCAGTGTCTAATTCCCACCCTGACACAAGTGGGTGGAGGTGGTCTCTTGTTTAGGTTGGCTTGTTCAGTCATGCTGTGGGGAGGGAAGGGAGCTGCAGACAAATATCACTGGTGTGTGTGGGGAGTGCTCACGGTGTTCCGGCCACACTGGGTTTGCCCCCGCTCACGGCATGTGCGCTTTCCCCGTCTACACTGCTCAGGCTCCAGGTTGCTCTACAGGGAGCGGGCCCTGAGTTGCATGCGGTTCCAGTTTTCGGGTACTCCACAGAGGCATAGGCTTGGTTGGGCCTGCGTTTTGTGCCTTCCCCGTCCAAGCAGCTCAGGCAGCCAGGAGCTTGACAAGCGCACTCTCCCCGAGTGCAGCGCGCCTTATCCCCTCCGCAGTCCCAGCCTCAGTTTCCCTGCGCAGGTCAGGTGCGCCTTGTGTCTCTTCTGGGGAGCTGATCTCTGGCTGCCACCCTCCCGGTGGATGTCAACCATACAGAATCTCAGGAAGTCTTTGGTTAGAGACTTGAGGCCTGTTTGCAGTGTGGTAGGGGATGCCATCTCTGGGGCCGAGTTTGCCCCTTTCCCCTCCCCACTGCCTCCTGCCTCCAGCAGGGGATGGGCCAGTCCGCCTCCGGCTAGCTCTTCTCTGGAATTGCTCAGTCCCTTTGTTCTGCGACCGGCCGGCGGTGTGTTCCAGCTGGTTAATTTCCTCTCTCTCTCTTGCTATCCCACAGTTTAAGTTGCTATCTCACGTTAGCTCCCTCCAATTGCCCTCAGGGCTTTCAGGCCTGGTCCTTACCCTAAGCAATGCCGCCCGCTCCTCTCCGTTCCACCCCCACTTGCTGGTGGCAGATGCGAGCGTCTGGGGTTCTTTTCTGCTGGGAGTTGCTTTTAGGCTTGTAATCTGTGGGTTTTATTTATTTTTCCTCTGAGTTAGGTTGCCCTCTGGGATTTAAAAACTTCCCCCAGACCCACCAGTGAGAGGGTTTCCTGGTGTTTGGAAACTTCCTCTATTAAGACTCCCTTCCTGGGATGGATCTCTGTCCCTAACTCTTTTGTCTCTCTTTTTATCTTTTATAGTTTGTCCTACCTCCTTTCAAAAACAATGGGCTGCTTTTCTGGGTGCCTGATGTCCTCTGCTAGGGATCAGAAGTTGTTTTGTATAGTTTGCTCAGCGTTCAAATGATCTTTTGATGAATTTGTGGGGGAGAAAGTGGTCTCCCCGTCCTATTCCTCTGCCATCTTAGCTCCTCTTCCCATGACTGTTTTTCAATAAAACTTCACTTGAAAATGCAGATGGCAGATTGGAATTGTCTCTGGCCTGAGTTTGTACACTCTTGGTCTAGACTTTCACCTTCTCTTGAGGATAGAGACTAGAAGTTTGGCACCTCTGGGTCTGTATTCCCATGTCACCATAACAGCCCTGAGCCAAATAACAAATGTTCCTTTTAGACACAGCTGAGTAGTACATTTGCCACGGCCCTCACGACTTCCTATGAAACTCCCAACCCTCTTGCCTTGATTCATTAGCAATGCTTTTCTGGCCTCTGTAGAATTTGGAGTCTTACAACCAGCTTAAGGGATGTAAAATGAATCATGCATATGCAGAAATATTGGTATATAAATAGCAAACAATATTTTAAAACTCTAGCCAGCCAAAATATGGATGATGGCAAGACTGCAGTTCAGAAGAAGTTTATTTGTACTCAGTGATTAATTGGCTTTGTTTGATAGAGCAATCCTTTATAAACTGTGGATGTACTCTCTGATCTAGAAGTGCTGAGAGTTTAATGTTGTGCACAAATTTGGAAAACCAGAAAGCTGAGCTTTATGTTATTTAGAATAAGAACTAGGTGCTGTTTTTATTTAGATAGTTTACACCAGTGTCTGTAATCAAATGACAGGACAGAGCTTCTCAAAGCCTGGCCCCTGGACTATTGGCTTCAGGATTATGAAGGGTGGGAGGGTTGCTCGTTTATAAGTGGATAGGAGCTGAAGATTCCTAGGTCCACCACAGATTTCCTAAATCAGCCTTCCAGGATCTGCATTTTTAAAAGTTTCCAAAGTATTTCCTTGTTTCCTGTGTGTGGCAGAGTTTGCAAAACTGCTCCTATAAAACAAATGTAGGTATTGTACTTCCTGTTTGTTTATTGAATGTAATTAAAACTACTTTTTAACAAAAAAGCAGCAGGATGCTTCTCAGAACAGAGTCAATTACACATAAGAACGTTTATTCCAGATACAATTAAGGACTGATGAAGAGTTGCTCATCTGTGGCAGGAAGATCTCTGTGCTGGGTCTTCTCTTAACTAGCTGTGTAGCCTTGGGCCAGCCCCTTAACCTCTCTGGCCTCACTAGTCTAACCTGAGGGCAGAAATGAGGGCTTTGCTAAATGACCACTGAGATCTGTGTAGCTGGAACACTAACTTTAAAATTGTATAAAAGAAATGCTGTGCTGGAGCATATGGTGCCTGTCATATTTTGCTAGTGAGTCAGAAGAAAATTACTCCTTCTTAATAGGTGCCTCATCAGGGCTGCTCACACTTGGCTGCACGATGACATCACACAGGAGCTTTTAAATACTGATCTTCAGGCTGTTCTCCAGATCAACTAAATCCAACTCACTGGACAGGGGACCCAGGCAGCACTGTTTCTTGTTAAATCTCCCCAGGCAGTTTTAAGGTACAGCCAAAGGTCCTAAATATAAAGCCAGAAGGTTATTTGATTACAAGAGTCACCTGGGGTGCTTTTAAGGAGCCAACCCCAGTCCTGGATATTCTAATCCACTGAACGAGGATTGGGTCCTGGAAATCTGTTTTAACTAAGTAATGGACGTGATTGTCATGGTCAAGTGAATGTGGGGAAAAACCACTCAGAGAGTTGCTTAGCATATCAAGCAGAGTTCAGTGTGGGAGAGAAAACTGCTCAGTGTATTAGAGAATGAGGGATGTATAATAGGAGTACGGCTACACAGTTGTGGAAGGAATTGGAGAAGTGAGAGTTCGTAAGATCTGGAAGATCTGAGAAAAGTCATTAACCAGCTCCCACCCTAGTGAAGGTGGACAAGGAAGGAGCTTGCGTGGGAATATGGAAAGACAGATGCCTCTACCACTGGCTGAGATGCCTATGGAAGTAAGGGTGTTGTCCCAGAGTCTGATTGTGGACCTGGGGTCACTGATGACCAGCGGAGTCAGCAGGGGTGAAGGAGTCCACATCTGTGTTTGAATACCTCTAACTTCGATGGCTTCAGAAGCTCGCTTGCACTTCTGTTCCGACCAACTCTGACTCAGAGTCAAAAGGCAAAGGAGAACTTGGAAAACGTAATTCCAAGTTAGCCAAATTGGCACTATAGTAAACCACTTGGAAACCCACTTAGGAAATAACTTCTTTGTCACTCTAAGCCCATTCCTTTTCACAAATGAGGTTACTGCCTCATCACTTCTTAAATTGTGCCCAGAGGAGAATAAAAACTCACTGCACATGTCTGTTGCTCTCCTCTGCTGGAATCAAGCCATTTAATCTCTGGCTCTGAGCCTTCTCCTGCTTTAGGCAATTCACCTAAGCCCTTGCTCCTTGGACACAGGAGAAGCCTATATTCTGAAGTCTTCTCTATTCTCTGGGAGTCACACTGGCAAGAAGGATTTGCATGCAAGTGTCTCTGTTTCTTAAGTCAAGGCACACATCCTATTAACCATTTAGACCTGATCCTGGCCTTATAGTTTTACGTGGGTGGTGCAACCATGTAATGTGACTATTGTGGTACGAGTGCTATAATAGTAATTCTTATTTGGCAGTTTGAAAATTTCTTGACACTGTAATGGAATGAGTGTTTCTGAATTGGGTTTATGGATAAGTACTTCGTTTTGTATTCATAACCACTATTTGCTGCATAATCTGACTTTTCATGCAGCAGTGGCTACAGGGAAAGAGAGAACAATACAAGGAAAACTCTAAATATTCAGGAAAAGGTAGTAAGGAGAAAAATCAAGCCTCAGGCAGAGAGCAGGCGAGGAAGGCCGGTGGGGAAGAAAGAAAAGGGAGCAGCTTCAACTATAACAAGAGCAACAACATTTCAGTCACATAATGTCTTACCATGTGAAGTATAATACTTCATGAGTGAAATGTATAAAGCTTGCTTTATTCCAGGTGTGGAGGAAAAAAAGAGTAAGTTCTATTACAATTCCAGAATTAATCAGGCTTGGCCCGAGCAGTACAAAATGGAGTTTCTAGACAAAACACTGCAGCTAATTCTTGAGACTTTAAGCGAAGTATTTTTTATGTCTGGGCCTCTGCTTCTTCATCATTAAATGTGACACTTGGACTGGATTAGCAGCCTGAGGGCTGCATATGTATTAAGTGACCCTCAAGTTTTGGCCACAGGGTCTTTTTTCTTCAACTTATTTAAAAACTAAACTCCAGAGTTAATTCAAATTTCCTTTGTTTTTCTACCATTGTGCTTTATCCCAAGATCTAGTCTAGGATACTGTTAGGTAGTTAGAACAGGGAAAAGGAGTCCAGAATGGCGGTGGACGAAAGATAAGGAAGAGAAAAGCCCACAAAAATAAAACAAAGGAAGGTCAGAAGACTGGAGTGAGGACCTCAGGTAGAACAAACAACACTACCTGAGGTCCTCACTCAGGTAGAACAAACAACACTCCTGGCTAACCCAATTTACATAGGGCAGGCCCAGGGAGGGGTGGGTGGGGGGAAACAAACCATATAAAAAGAGGAGCCAAAGGGCTGGGGTTTCTCTCTCCCGCACGCTGGGGTGCTCTTCCCTTCACGTCTTTGGGTCGACATGCCCTCACACCTGGAGGATGGATTTTCCTGCTATTATCTAAGTAAAATAGAGCTGTAATACGGAGCTGTAACACTGATTTGTCTAAGAGCTATAACACAGTCTGTTCAAGACCTGAGAGCTATCACACGGTCTGTCCAAGACCCAAGAGCTGTGACAGGCCGAGGGCTTTAATGTCCGTCACTCCAAATCTTTGTTGTAACGAGACAGAACCGAGGAGAATACACTCGCCTGACAATACTATAATGTGTTTAGTACAAGGTGATTTTGTTTTAAAGTGAAATTGTCAATATTTTAAAATGAAATATTTCACATAAAAGATCTGGATTTCACACTTTCCTTGAAGGCCCAGGTGATCTGATTACAAGAGACCTGTGTGCATAACTTGATACGTTTGACCATAGCAATGATAAGCTAAAGCTGAGTCACCACTGCCCCTTTTTACTTTATTTTTTTTAATATTTATTCTTTTATTTTGGCTCTGCTAGGTCTTTGTAGCATGCAGGATCTTTAGCTGTGATATGAGAACCCATAGCCTCGACCTGACCGGTAATGGAACCCAGACCCCCTGCATTGGGAGTGTGGAGTTTTAGCCACTGGTCCACCAGGGAAGTCTCACCACTGCTGCTTGAAACAGGACATGTGCCCTCCAGTTTGCCACAGTCTCCTCTATTCTCTATTGCCTGCTGGACAATAGACAGTAGCCATTACCATCACTTGGCACCTCCAATTATAGTACAATCCGGAGGCTATGGAGCATTCATTGCACTCATAACTCTGAAAAGTGAGAAATCAAAAGATAGCCTGACAGTGTATTTCCAGAGAAAGTAGACAAAAATGAATTTGAGAAAATAAAGATATATTTAAATAACCAACCCACTTCCCTCATTTACATAAGCTTCCTGGCCAATGTAGGTATTTTGCTTTGAAATCCCTGAGTAAGAGCAGCTTCTCTAGTTTCTTTCTTTGTGGCCATTTGAAAAAGTAGTCTTTGTAGTTAGGCCAGGGTTCTCAGGAGAACACAGATTCCTTTTAACTGAGACTAAAATGTTTCCTATTTAACCCTCTTAAAGAACATAGGAGCTCAGAACTCAATCACTGATATGTGACTTTTGTGCTCTTTTAGATCATTTAACTTGGGTCCTGAGAAACCAGACTGCAGTGTAGTGAAGACAGTGGGCTTTGAATTCAAAATTACCTAGTTTCAAATTATGAAACTTCCCTTTGCCTCACTTCCTTTTCTTAAAATTGGGTTAATGAATTGGACTTAGCCTTTACTGTTGTTTTAGTAGATCAATGAGCTAAACTATATAAAGGACTCAGACTAATGCAGGGGGTGTATGAAGTGCTTTGGCCAGGGTAACAATTATTATTATCATTATGTCATCATCATACCTGGATGCTGAAACCCCATTAAAAAAAAAAATCCTGATCCCAGAATGCTTTGTAATTATGAAGATTTGTATATGGTGAAGAATGTTAGGACATACTAATGTTTTGTGAAATTGATTGAGCATATTTTATGTAGCTCCAGGAAAAAATCAGGACCAAGTACGTAAAAGTTAGAGGAAACAAATGTTGGTTCAACATAATGAAGGCCTTTCTTATGTTCATAGAAAGAAAGCAATTGAATGGGTTGTTTGTTAGGTGACCAACAACCTGTCACTTATGTTCAAGCAAAGACTGCAGGACTGTCTGCCAGGAATGTTGTAGATCTCTTGTGTCCAAGTTGGTAGCCATGAACTATGTGTGAGTATTTAAATTTGTTACTTAAAATTGAATACAATTCAAGATTTTTTATTAAATAAAATTAAAAATTCAGCACCTCCATCTTACTAGCTACATTTCAAGTGCTAATAAAAGTAGCCACGAGTGGCTAGTGGCTACATTACTGGACAACATAGACATAGAACATTTCCATCATCACAGAAAGCTCCATTGAACGGCATATTGTAGAGGCAGGTCCTGCACTGGATTTCTGAATTCAATGACTTGGAAAAGGTCAGTCCATGAAGTGTGGAAGAGGTATAAAGAAGGAACTGAGTCTGAGTTGTATGAAGTTTACTTATTCAAGTAAACAATTCCTGATTTTCACACACATGCATGGCCCCAGGCAAAGCACTGTCTGAGTCTCAGTTTCCCCAGCTGTGTAATTAAAACTTGCCCCCGAGTGTGGTTATCAGTGCAGATGGAGAGAAGTCAAGCTCAGCGTTTGGCACAAGCAGGATACGCAGATGCATGCCTTCTCTCTTTAGCTGAAGGGAAGGAATCATGGAGAGGCTGTGATCTCAAGTACAGCAAAGCAGCCACTTTGTGCCAGCCTCCCAGGAAGCAAGATGTTTCCAAAATCAATAGCTACCATCAGGACACCCTTAACCATGTATCTTGTTCTGAGCTAAACTCCTTGCATACATTATCTTATTTAATTCCCACTACCACCCTGAGAGGTGGCTTCTCACATGGTCCTAGTCCTGAGAAAACTGAAGCTTCAAGCGATTATGTGATATGCTGTGGCTGGATACAGAATTCAAATACAGATTTCTTTTTTTTTTAATTTTATTGAAATTTAGTTGATTTACAATGTTGTATTGGCTTCAGACATACAACAAAATGATTCAGTTATACTATATACATATATCCACTCTCTTTCAGGTTTTTTTCTCATATAAGTTATCACAGAATATTGAGTAGAGTTCCCTGTGCTATACAGTAGGTCCTTGCTGGGTCCTTATCTATCTTATTTATATAAATGTGTGTATATTCATTCCAAGCTCCTGATTTATCCCTCCTCCACTAAATGTGGATTCTTTTAACTCAAGATGATTGCAATGTGTAACCGCCAGTATATTAATACATAGATTCTTATATATGACAGAATCTATGTAAGAATATTAATGTATCCTCTCATTTAATTCTTCTAGGTTTAATTTTATAGGTAATTGTTTAATTACCTATAGGTAATTAAACCTTTAATTTTATAGATAATTGTTTTCTGAAAGTGTAAATACCTTGTTTAACAAATCATATATAGGAACTGGTTCAGCTGGTATTTGGACCCAGTTCTATGGAACCAGATGTTTGACCACTGTGCTCCCAACGTAGCTTCCTTGTTTATAAGACAGATGAGAAAATCTTTAAGGATGATGTCCCTCTGAACTTTGTCATGCAAGAATAAAGAAGCCAAGGATATCTCTCTCCATCCCAATGATATTGTGAGCTCTAAGTAGACTAGAATTATATCTATAATATTTGTTTCACCTAAGTCCCCCAGAACTGTACGGAACATACAGGAATTGAATAATTCTTCCTAAATAGAATCAGGTAAATCTTCAAAAAGAACAGATTTACCAAGAAACATTTCTTATTCAGCAATTTACTTTAGTGAAACCCTGTCCATCTTCATGAAGCAAAACAGCACTCATTGTATATATATTTGTGATCACTTTAATTGTTGATAGATGCCTGTCATCAAGGTAGAAAGGCCTTCCATTCTCAGAGAGGAAACTAGCCTTGGAGGAAAACTAGGAGAAAAACACCTCGCTGATATGGGACCCGATGGTACGTTTCTTGGATTTATTTTATTGTTGTTTAATTCCTTAAAAAACTGCGATGATGTTTGTTTACTTTTAGGCAATCTTTACCCCTTCTGTTGTGAAGAGAGATCTCTCTAGGCTAGTCAGTGTAAGTTTCTCTGCTAAACCAGCCATGTAGAAAACTCCAATGAACTGAACAATTGGTTAGTTAAAGAAGTATTACTGAGACTGAACACAGGGGGATACAATGGCTGTTGGCAATTGCATTCTGTCTAAGCATTCTGATTTTTGTTTGTTGTGCAAAAGGCTGCCTGAGGGTGGGATGACCAGGCATTTTTATATCTCCGCTGGGGATGCAAATGTCCCTGGAACATGTGGATTTCAATTACATTTGTTCTCGGTCTCAGAAAATTATGAGGAAGATGCTCCATTTTATTTTTTATTTTGAATCTTTGATATTGAAGAGAAGATTTTTCTTTGAAAGATGATAGAATGATATCAGATGATGAGAAACTTCAAGTATTACACAAATGCTTAGATATACTTTATATATTGGTCTGTGTGCTTTGTTGCTTTTAAAAATAAAAGTATTATGTATTTGTTAAATAGACTGTCTTGTCAATAGATTGTTTCGGTGATATTTTCAGGGATCCAGCCTTGAACAAAGCTGTTTATTCTTACTTTGGTAGTAAAAATATATCTGTATTGAATTCTACTCTAAGAATTATTATTAACAGGTGTGTATATTTTTAAACATTTTTTCTATGCTTATATGAACTCTCTGTATATATAATTTTGAGTTGTTTTTACAAAAAAAGGAAATTATTCTAGTTCTATATCTTAAACTGCATTGCTTTCAAATCCTAAATGTCTTTTCATGTCTTCTTTCTGAGCTAGTTATACTATTCACAATTACAATGCCCAAAATAGCCAGTAATTACTGAGGACATACCATATGTCAGATTCTGTACTAAGATATTTAGATCAGTTATCTCATTAACATTTCACTAAATCTGAGGCATTTTCCAAGTTTTATCATTATCTCTGTTCTACAAGCAGGGAAACTGAAGCTTAGAGGCACAGAGTAAGTAGCTCAAGGAGCCACGAACCAACAGACTTCATCAGCTACAATAGGATATGACTTACATTTTATAAGGTTGAATATTATCCCATCCTATGAAGGCCTCCTTGCTGCCCCCATGACTTGGACTGACCCCATCACTGTCCTGATCACCCTCATGTCCCACCCCGCAAAGCTCTAGTCTACTCCATCCCTTAGTCGATGCGGTCAGCCACACCCTCAGCTGCAGTTACAGTTACTGCTGATGAAAGACTGCTATTCTTTTTTCAGAATAAAACTCATAACCTTCAGCATTACAAGCCGTGTGGCATATGCTAGTGATAATGTTATGATTCTTAGATACAGATGTAAAAACTTCCAGTAGCATTATGGAAAAGATAAGAATCCTTACCTTGTTATTTTAGTCATTGGTACCCACTGAGTGCTTTGAAATGAATTTCTACTTCCAACCTTCAGTCTATGTTTAATCCTGCTTAAGGCAGAAGTTGCTTTAACATATGGAATTCATTGGGTATCCAGTATAACTGGGTCTCACCACCCCCAAGTCTACTTCTGGCAGGAATCCAGTCAATAGCATCAATTTAGTGCCCAATGCACCATTGCCTACTCTTGAACCAAATATGTGTCTGTTATGGGACCCTTCTCCACGAAGCTATCTCCTTTTTATTGCTTAAACATGATGCATATATGTGAAATTCTCCCTATATGTTCTGTGGCAAAAGGCAAATATTCTTAAAATCATGTTTATCCAAAATTGCCAAAGAAATTCAGATAGTTCTTGGGTTGGCCACTGTGGTAAGTGGAATAATGCACCCCCACACACACAAATTTACACCTCCTAATCCTAAAAACTTGCATACATTACCTTAAATGACAAAGGGAAACTAAGGTTACAGACAGAATTAAGGTTGCTAACCAACTGACTAGCATAGGGAGATTATCCTGGATATTCTGGGTGGTCCCAAAGTAATCATCAGAGTCCTTAAAAATGGAAAAGAGAGGCAGAAAAGAGAAGATGAGAGTAATGTGATGTGAGGAAGATTCAATCTGTGGTTGCTGGCTTTGACGGTAGAAGCATGAGGGCCTCAGCTAAGGAATAAGGCAGCCTCCAAAAGCTGGAAAAGAGAAGGAAACAGATTCTCCGCTAGCGGCTTCAGTAAGGAACACAGTCCTTCCAACCCCTCGACTTTAGCCCAGTAAGACCATGTTAGACTTCTGAACTTCACAACTGTCAGATAATGAATTTATGTTGTTTTAAACACTTAAATTTGTGGTAATTCACTACATCAGCAATAGGAAAGTAATACAGCCTGCAAATACTCCTTCTTAGATTACCAGGCCGTGGCTAGACCTAAATTTTATTTCTACTGTCAAAGCAGAGGACATTTTCCATCATAGGAACAAATTTTCTATTTTTGTAATGAGCCATTTTGTAGATTCCATTACTGAAGACCTTGAAATGAGATGGACTAACAAAACATGGATAACTCAAACAAGAAAATTCAAGTCTTTGCTTCCTTATGAAATCTTGTATCTAGAGGGTTTGTGGCTGTTCATTCTTGTTGGTAGTTGAGTATGGTTTTTAGATCCCAACATATTTATATTTATCAGAATTCAATCCAGGCCCCTATATTATTCACAGCTATGATTGCATATTGATACAGATGCCCCTGCTTGAACAATATGAGTAAATAACCAACTCCAGTGGCTCTTCAATTCCATGCCTCTCAACATTAGATGACATGGAGATTTGGCAGAGAATGTTTATTCAACAGATGCTCATAGAAGCCTCTAATATTCAGAGAATCCTGACTGCAGCAGTAGGAACAGCACTTTGGAAAAAGCACTTTTATAAATGCAAAGTTTGTATGGTTAACAACTTAAATGCTTAGTAGAACATGGATGCCTCTCCTTTCTGTAAGGTTGTTTGCCTAGTTACAGTCAAAATACATGACCTGATAGACATAGTGGAGTCCCTGCGTTACTGTTGGAGTAACTCACTCAAGCTTTCCTCCCAGAAGAGGATGCCAACTCCCTTTGTGCTACACACACACTAAGAGAGAAAAGGGTTTGCGGTAGAAGGAAAAAGGCAAAATTCACCTGATTTGTTACTCAGCAGCTACGCCATCTCGTGTGGATTTTTTAAATCACAACTGTTCCCTCAGTAGGTTGAAAATATCACATTGGTATCACTAATATTTTTATAGTTAGTCATTTGAAATACTGTCTGTACACATAAGTATGACATACGCTACTATTTAAATTCACAGCTTGGCCTCATATGAAGACAAAACAATGCTAGAATCACTGACTCATATGGAAATGCTTACATTTGATGCTAAAACAGAAATCACTGTACTATATATACATTAGCGTTTTGACAACATATTGCAACCCTGGAAAAAGTAGTATAGTACTCCAATGAAAGCTAAATGTTATTCATAACAGTTATTATTCCTTGAATATTAGAAAGGCCTAAATAGAGGCTTTTAAATCAATAACTTTAATGTCCAGAAGATATAAGTTTCTGGTCTTTCTTATTGTGATGATGGCAAATTAAAGTGTGGCAAAATTTTCTGCTAAAAAAAAATAATAAGACAAAATACAGTTTTGCTGAAACCTTGAGTTAGCACTGACACTTGAAGAATGACCTCACAATCGTCTTCAAGTATTTAAATAACTACAGGAGAGTAACCACTAGTTGCTCCAATAAGCACTGAGCAAAAATAAACAGGCTTAATTGTAGCACATCAGGCTTGGGTAAGACACAAGAAAAAGAGCAAAAGAACCAATATCTCCTGAGTAGGAATGATTTGTTACCCTTTATTTTGGATGACTTTGCACAATTACTTCATTTATTTGTGATACAAAATATCTGTGAGTTGTGTCTTTTTATTCTCATTTTACATGGGAAACTTGGTCTCTGAGAGAATCACGAATTTTTCAGAGAGACAGTGAGTTAGGAGTTGTCTCAATCCAAAATAAGTTTGAACTAAATCTTATAAGGTAGATAATATTGTCCCCACTTAATAGAGGAGTAAACCAATCCACAGAGATGCCAAGTGACTTTTTTAGTCTCATAGCTGGTACATGGAAACATAGCATACTCTTGACCACTAAATTATTAATAAATTGTCCTAGCTAGAGCTAGGCAAAGAAATCCTTGCCACTTATCATGTCATCAGAAAAGGCAAGTTGAAGGAAATGTGTAAAAAAAAAAATGTCATGACAATTAATATACATTTCATAGCCTAGATACTGTGATTGACTCAAGGGGCACGTCTCCAAAATTTCAAAAAATAACTTACAAAATGACAAGATGAGAAACTTAAAGAACAATTTGGATCAAAGAATTACAGAGGGTAAGAGTCTTCCTGAGTGACACAGTGGTAAAGAATCTACCTGCCAATGCAGGAGACACAAGAGACGTGGGTTCAATCTCTGGGTGGGGAAGATCCCCTGGAGGAGGAAATGGCAACCCACTCCAGCATTCTTGCCTGGAAAATTCCATGGACAGAGGGGCCTGGTGGGCTACAGTCCATGGGGTTGTGAAGAGCCAGGCACAAATGAGCACTCACTGCACACAGTACAAGAATAACAAAGATAAGGATGTGTTTCAGAGGAGACATATTTCTAGGGAAATGCTTTCTGCTTATGTTTTGGGCTTCCTGGTGGCTCAGACATCTGGTAAAGAGTTTGCCTGCAATGCAGGAGACCTGGGTTCGATCCCTGGGTTGGGACGATCTCCTGGAGAAGGAAATGGCAACCTACTCCAGTTTTCTTGCCTGGAGAATTCCATGAACAGAGGAGCCTGGTGGGCTACAGTCCATGGGGTCACAAAGGCAACTCTTTAGTTACCTAAAGAGTATAGGTGTATACTCTTTATACCTATAAATGTAGAGGTATAAAAGTTTATAACCTATAAGCATACATGTTTGCATGGAAACTTGGATACATACTTAAGAATATCATAGACTATATATTCTTTAATACTCTATTGCAGTATGAATTTGGGGTGACGTTAACTGAAGTAATATCAAAATAGCTCACACTGACATATTCTTTAATATGTGGCAGGCAATATTCTAAGAACTTCATGCGTGCTATGTGTGTTAAGCCACTACAGTCGTGTCCGACTCTTCGCAACCCCAAGGACAGTAGCCCTCCAGGTTCCTCTGTCCATGGGACTCCCCAGGCAAGAATATTGGAAAGCATTGCCATTTCCTTCTCCAGGGGATCTTCCTGATCCAGAGATCAAATCTGGGTCTCCCACACTGCAGGCAGATTCTTTACCACCTGAGCCAGTATAGTGTCAACATCACTATTGTCTGTTGTAATTTTTTAAGTCAAGAACCTCATATATGTTCATTTTCATATTGACTTTTAAAACTTTACAGTCGGGTGGAGAGGGAGGTGGGAGGGGGGATCGGGATTGGGAATACATGTAAATCCATGGCTGATTCATAGCAATGTATGACAAAACCCACTGGAAAAAAAAAAAAATAATAAAAATTAAAAAAAAAAAAAACTTTACAGTAACCCTATGAGGTAAATAATTCTATCCTCATATTATATTTTGTAAGTCTTAAGCACAGAGAATTAATTTATCAAAAGTAACATAGAAAGAGCCAGGGCAGGGATCTGAACCCAGACATCTAGCTGTGGAGTGTCTGCTACATATAATTTTTATTTTGGATGACAATCAGTCTGTCCAAGAAGGAGCATATGCTCTTAACCTTGGTCATAAAGCTGAAAAAGCCCTTTATTGAGGGTGGGAATGAGAAAATAATAATAATTGTAATAATTTCTGTTGTAACATCTAATGTATCCTAAGCAAGCACTATACTTAAAACTTCATATACATTGTTTTATGAATTGATCAGTAGTATGCTTAGATCCATTTTACAGATGGGTAAAACTGAAATTCTTTTCTAAGATCCTCAGTAACTTTCCTAAGATTGCACAAGTAGTGGTGATAGATCCAGACTCTAATGTAGGTCTGTCTTATTGCAAAGTTCCTTTTCTGGAAACTATTTGCTGCTTCTTATGGAATTAGTATTGGCATTCAGAAGATTTGAGAGCCAACAGTTATAATTTCTAATTCAATGACCATGGCTACCGAGGGCGTCTCTATACTGTATCTGAATGTATTTGTGGAACTGCCACAACTATAGAAGAAGGTTAAGACTTGTGGTTTGGATGCTCAAACAATGGCATGTAGGAAAATTTAAGCTGCAGGAGGGAGGGAGGGGACACTGATCCAAAATATCAAGAATGTAAGTTACCATGCAGAACACTGCAAGTAAAGACAGGTACATGCCCTTCATAGTCTCTCTCTCACTGTGGTAGCTGAGCCTGACAGAAATGTCACAAAACCAAGTGGGAAGTGAAATGGCTTGAATCCTCACTTCCAGAAAGGGAAAGAGGCCGTAGGACACTGGTATAAACTCAGAAATTCACAGTCTTCTTTTAACATCTTTACATCATGACCCTGTTTTCAAACCATTACACAATGTGGTGTTGATTTTTCTCAAGCCAAAGTGTTCAAAATGGAAATAGGGACTGCACTGGACGGAAATGTAAAGTCACAGGAGGTGGTGAAATATACTGGGTACAGATATATTGAATCCCTTGCCTTATAGCAAGGCAGTCTGTGGCAGAGTTTCACAACATAAGTTTCAAGTCCAGACAGTTCAAACCCAACTTAGCACTTTGGTCAAGTAACTACTCTAAGCCTAATTTTTCTGAAAATCAGAAAGAATAATAGTACTTACCTAGGATCTGTGGAAGTAAAAAAAGAAAAATGAATATGGAGTGCTTAATTTAGTGTCTGATGAATCGTATGTGCTCAGTAAATAGAGCCCAATATAATTATTAGAAGCAAGCTTTAGGATACAGAATCAGGAATCATACCTGCCTCTCTAAAGCCAGATATGTTCAAAAGTTTTTACAGTCTGACCTGTCTTTAAATTATTACACCCTGTATGGTGACCATGACTCAAACTTGTAGAATTTACTGTCCACATCTTCTGCTTCTTCTAAGTTAGCCTTGGTTTCCTCACCTCTTAAACAGGGATAATGACAGAGATAAACTACCTCCTGAGGTTGTTGTAAGAACTTAGTGAATTATGACACATAAAGCACTTTGGACGGTACCAGTACATGAATGGCCAACTTGTCTATTTTAAAGTCCAGCCTGAAGCTTTAAATGTGATATTTCTGGCACAGAAATCTCTCAGAATCTAATGTCTTATAGTTCCTCCTTTGGAAATGGGAGTTCTTAGAAAGGACTGGTGCCACTCTTGGGTAATCATAATCAATTTAGCAGCCCCTTGCTTAACCTGGTGCATTTGTCTTAGAAAGTATGCAGTGGTGGAATTAAAACAGCAAAAGGAAACAAGATTAGATCAAATGAACATCTAATCTAGTAATACTCTGCAGTGTCCATCAAAGGTTACAAGTTGTGATTTTTCTCCATCAGGAAGGAAAGAATAAACCTGTCAAGGGTTTACATGTCACCTGTAAGTGAGGAGACAGCAATGGAAGAGGTGCTTCATGAAGGAGATGCTTCTAAAATCTGATGAAACTCATATTGGGATTCTGTGGTCTACCACCTCAGACCAACTTTAGAATCATCTGAGACGCTTTTAAAAAATTCTGTAGTCTAACCTACCCCAGACAAAATACAAGGTTTTCTGTGATAGGACCTGCATTATCAGATTGTTGGTATGTTGGTTTGTTTGTTGTAAAGCTCCCCAGGGCCTTTCAAATGGTAAGACAAAGTTACAAAGTGGGGTATATAAAAGTTCTAGTAAGGGAGATCCTAGGATAAAGACAGAATGACAAAGGGCAAGTGCTTGAATGGGGGAGTGATGCTACTGTCTGTAAAACTAATGTTCGACATTAATGGCTCACTTAGCTGCTGTCTATATCTGGTGGTAAAGCAAATTAACTCAAATGCAAACAGCTTATATGTACACATTCCCTTACATTTATTTCAATCCCTAGTGATGCTCTAAAAGCTAATTACAATGAAAAATAAGTCATCCTGTGTGTAAATATACATGCAATTCTTCCAGTTAATTGCTTGCAGCTTTCATTTTGTCCGCCATCCCAAGTGGAATAGGAGTTTTTTCCCCTTAAGTAACAGACAACCTGGGTGGCCTTTAAAAATATGTTCAACATCACTATTGTCTGTTGTAATTTCTTAAGCCAAATTTATTCGATAAAATGACCCTACAAATAATGTTAGGTTAATATAGGTTTTTCTGTGGTCACTCATCTTTCTGTCAAAGGAAGCACTGAACATTATAAAATTTTGTCCAATAAAAAGAGTGGGTGTGTCTCAGTTCGCAGTGAGAGATAATATTTGCGGTCACAAGTACCAGGTAGACCTTGAAATTATTCTCATAGGCCTTAAAGCACTTATATCTGTGTCCCCTAGGGATGGCATAGTCCAGGGAAATAAAACCCCTTTCTACAGAGCACCCAAAAAGTACCTCATAAGGACAGCTGGAATGTTGAGCTGACAAGTAATGTGAGACCATCTTGGATCTTTAGTGCCCTTTGTAAAGAAAACTGAAGATTCTGGATTGTCTTCTCTCTTTCTTCCTTAAATTCATCAAAATCATTTTTAGATTACATATTTGCAACTGGTCAAAATGGAAAGCAGGATGCAAAATAACACTATTTCATCTGTGCTACCAACATCTTCCCCAACAAACCCCTTTACAAACCCAAGGAAAGTGGGGGCAACACATCAGTGAAGTTAGCTGCAATTTAGAAGCAAGACAATATCTCACATGAATGTATTCTAAATTCATGGTTTACACCTATTCTTCTCTGATGTGAATATTTTCATATTAGACTCAGAACAAAGGCATGGTGGAGAGTTACAAAATCACTTAAGAAAAGCATGTAGTGAAAATTAAATGTATTGCGTAGGACATGTCAAAAATATGTGTAAATATCTATTATTTGATATAAACTTCCAATATTATATGTAATATATATCAAGTGCTTTGTTATAGCAAATACCTGTCTAAAGTAGGTTTTGTAACCCCAACACTGCATGCATATTCAGGAGACAGACATTCTGGAACATTAGTCTAGTGTGCACACAACATACACGGGCCCCCCAACAAAAATAGAACTAAAGTCTGATATATAAATTGCTTCATAATGGATGTTTATTAGATCAGCAATGATTTTAATAGTTAGATGAATGCTGACAAACCCTTGGATCCAAATTTCCTTTAATAGTGTATGTGAAGAAAGAGGTGATGCATTGGTTTACATTACATGTCAATAGATTAATGTTAAAGTTCAACAAAATTGTACAAAAATAAAGTGAATTATGTATTCTTTGCAGAGAAACTATACCTTCAATTAAGGTGATGTATGTGTTTAAGCAAATTATTGAAACAGGCAATATATTTATGAGGCCCAATTTTAAAAATCAGTACTGTAAAAAATGTTTTCCCACTGGTTATTGGCCAACAGTAGTCACAGTTCAAAGACTATATTGTCCTATCTGGTTTCTGAGTGATCTTTCTCCCTTCACCGATTCTATTTTTTATTCGCTCTTGTTCCATTTAAATCCTCAATTTCTTAGGGATTTGCCATCACTCTCTCACACATTGTTTTCAATCTCAATATAAATTGGCTCTGCCTCTTGCATTGTTTCTCCAAATACTCTTCTTGTTAAACAAGGGCTTCTTTTTTTAGAATTCTTATTAGGAACAAGTCCAGGTTCCTTCTCAAAATATTTGCAAGTGCCCTGCCTTCAGAAGGCAAAAGAAATCTTCCTTAAGATGATAGGAAATAAAATAAGACCACCCATATGCTTTTAAAACACTCAAGAGATTTCATGGCTGAACATGCATTTGTTTTAAAGTACAGAGCATTCATAAAAAAAAAAAAAAAACTTTGCAGTGTGAATTTAAGCAAAGTACAAGAAATAGCTGAACTCTGCAAAAATTCTAAAATGAATTGTTGACTACTTAAAGGAAATAGATGTTATAAATGGGATACTGGAATTCTTTTTTCAAGTGTGAAAGACAAGGGAAGTGGTATCCAAAACCTTAGAAGAATTGGAAGTTATCTTCATGAAACCACGTGTAAAAGCCACAAAAAATCTCTTAGAAAATTGGGGAGTGGGTATTCTTTTTGTTAAGCCTCTTTCCTTTTCTGTGTATTGATTTTTATTTGTATTTTAATTGTGTGAATTCCCTGATCACTGAGAAATGGAATAAGTTATGGGATGCTAGGAAGGAGGCTGGGAGTACATACAACTGATACTTGCACACCTCCCTTAGCATGGTGTGGTCTGAGACCCCTGCCAGTCAGTTCAGTTTCTAGCCATTGATGGAACAAACAGGGGAGCCTGTTCCACTGGAGGGAGAAAAAGTTTTGATCAACTTAATTGACAGTCATCCTGTGATTTCATCTTCTGGTTTGAAGCAGATACTTGGGGTGTAATTCACCCTCTTTAGCTATTGTGGTTTACTTGTAGCTACATGTAGCTACATGAGTGTAGCTCAGTCATGTACTGTGGTATGCCAGCCCCATGGACTATAGTCCGCCAGGCTCCTCTGTCCATGGAATTTTCCAGGCAAGAATACTGGAGTGGGTTACCATTCCCTTCCCAGGGGATCTTCCTGACCCAGGGATCAAACCTGGGTCTCCTGCATTGCAGGCAGATTTTTTACCATTGAAACTGCTAGGGAAGCCCCAACACTAAACTAGTATAATGATATATAGATATCAGTAAAAAAATGAAAAGGCCAACGAAGCTAGAAGCATTTTGTTTTTCTTATTTTATTGACTCTTCTGTTAAAAGGAGATTGTGATCTTTTTTCCCTCTCCTCATTGATACAATATAAATAAGCACAAGTCCCCCCTTATTAGAAACAAAACCTCTTTGAGTCTTTGCTTCTCAGAATTTTCATAAAGTTAAAATGCTTGAAATCCCATAATACAGATGTTGGCACCTCAAATGCATACAGGATGCAAAAAAATAAGAAATAACCAAAGTGACCAAATGGGAGACAGAAGGGAGCAGTGAAGACTGTGATAAACAAGGGAACACATGCTAATTCTCAATAGGAGGGGGCTGCCAGTCAGTTTCATCACCGGCTGGTTATTCCCCTGGGGGCATGGTGACCCAAAGTTGCCAAACATTCTGATAATTTTCAGAGAAATAAAAAAATCTAGATTCTTGGGTGAAATTTTATTTGAATTCAAACTTGTGAAAACCTCAAGGTGAACCAGTATCAATGAGTCGATTTTTGTAG
Organism: Dama dama; assembly: GCF_033118175.1. Taxonomy (NCBI): domain Eukaryota; kingdom Metazoa; phylum Chordata; class Mammalia; order Artiodactyla; family Cervidae; genus Dama; species Dama dama. Next base: position 37,888,971 of record NC_083704.1, on the reverse strand, counting down.
GCAGTCTGAGATCAGTGGTCAAATACACATAATGTATTTAATCAAAGTACTTCCTTATTAGTCTCACTTTTATTTGATTATGAGTGAAATAAGTCAATTATTAAGGATGTTCAATAAAAAAAATCAACGACACATAGAACTTCAGTGTCATTTGTTAGTTTTGGAAATGCAGCAAGACAGTGTTAATAACATTTGTGGTCTGGCCAGCCTAGATGAAGAAAATAACTTTGCAGAATTGAGGGATCCTCTGGGTCCTGGTGGCAGTGTGACGGGTCAACAAGAGCTGAGAAAGTACATTCAGGTAAAGAGAAGGCCTGTCACAGATGCTGTGCTATGCTTAGTCACTCAGTTGTGTCCAGCTCTTTGTGAACCCATAGACTGTAGCCCACCAGGCTTCTCTGTCCATGGGATTCTCCAGGCAGGAATACTGGAGTGGAACGACATGCCCTCCTCCAGGGGATCTTCCCAACCCAGGGACTGAACCCAGGTCTCCCACACTGCAGGTGGATTCTTTACCGTACACATGCTGATCCGAAGTCTAATGGAAAATAGACAATCCCAGAATCTGACAGCATGGAATCTCAAACTGCGAGTTAATGGGCACTTTGATGAAGGGGGCCAGGTGGATTTGGAGATGAACTACCAATCTTTGGCGCTCCTCTGGGCATGTGCTCAAAATGCCATTTTTACTAATTGCTAGTCACATGACAAATAGCCTAATGTGGAACCAGCAGGTGATGCGAAATTGCAAGGCAAAGAAATTTCAGGACATAATGCAGCATAGTCTTGTGAATATAGAAGCAAATGAAAACTGAACTAGAAAAGCACAATTTAGGGAATAAAGTGCATACGACAAACGTTGGATTAATCAAATGAAATAGCACAGCCAATCATATGGAAAAATAAAATAAACCCAGCACTGAAGAAATCGGTGATGAGAAACAAGAAGTGAAAGACACAAAGGAATAGCCTCAGTGAGAAGCTGAACCCAGGAATCTGTTGGAAAATACAAAACTTATTTGAAAAACTGCCAAGGTTTATAAAGGAAGCCTGTGTGCAAGGCCCCCAATCCGTCAGCGGGCGAATCTCCCACTGGAGAAGGAAATGGATTTATTTGGCTTCCAACTCAGTGGGAAGAAATTGGGCCCTCAATATGTAAAGTTCACAGTTAATATATCTTTCCTGTCTTAAGTTGCAAGTTTCCACTACCATTTATTGAGTACCAGGGTGCTGCCTACAAGAAGATACAGATCATTGCCTTGCAACTGTGGCCAAGAGAAAATTGTCCAAATGATTACATCCTCATACAGGTGGTTCAAACATGAGCATGAGGAAAAAATATATATGTTTATGCATGCTGCATTTAAAATGATGGCAAACACACCACTGCCTTGTAAGTGCTCTTACAACGAGCTAGAGTCCTAGTAGCATACATACATAGTCACACAAAGACAGAGCCTTGTAAGGGTCTCCAAAGACCAAGAAGTCTGAGCCTTCATTATATTTGTTTCTTTCTGAGTGCCTGCTATATTGTAAGTACAGTGAGGACATGGGTGTTGCCCTTGTTCACTGATGCCATTCTAGCCCCTCACACAGTGCATGACACATAGCAGGTATAAAAAAAAAAAAAATTGTGGAATGAAAAGTAAATGAAGTAAAAAATGAATTAAACCAAATAGCACAACCTTCCCTAATAATGATGACTAAGTGATGAGTGGGCTTCCCAGGTAGCTCAGGTGGTAAAGAATCTGCCTGCATTGCAGGAGACCTGGGTTCGATGCCTAGGTTGGGAAGATCCCCTGGAGAAGGGCATGGCAACCCGCTCCAGGATTCTTGCCTGGAGAATCCCCATGGACAGAGGATCCTGGCAGGCTACAGTCCATGGGATTTCAGAGAATTGGGCACAACTGGTCACAGCACAAATGATGAGTAACTGTTAGCAGATCAGGTCCTGCTGCACACCACTTATAAAACCAGTACTCACAAATGTTGATAGAAAGGAAGCTTGCTTTCAGTCAGAGTGCCCACAGTCTGGGGAAATGGTGGTCTCAGCATCCCCCAAAATCTACCTCCAAAGATGCTATACAGCCATGCAGGCTTTTAAAGGGAAACAGGGAAGTTACCTCAATTCATCACTGAGCTAGGGGATCAGAGTAGTTGCCATTCTCCACTTTATGCAGGCTTGTTGACTCCTTGTGATCTTTCTTTAGGTGCAATCCTATTCACATGGTTTGTCTGAGAGATTACTGAAGAAGTAGTTAGGGAAGAAATCTAGTCATCTATTAATTGCTTATTCTTCATTCCTACTTCTTTGAACTATGAAAAGAACAAAAAAGTTAGGCAAAGCATTGTGTGATCAAAAGGTTGGAATGGTGTGCTAGGGCCAGAGATGAGCAGAGCTTGGAGTGCTTGATTTAAGGTTAGTGTCAAGACAAAGGGTTGCCTCCTGCAGAGAGCTCTTTGCTGCAAAGAACTTTTTCCTGCCAAAAGCTGCTCCCATAATTACTATGACTCTAGCTCCTCCAATGTTTCTTACGATGATTTTCAGGTTACAGAGGAGGCATCTGAGGCTAAGAAACTGTGAGGGACTGAATTGAAGTCACATGACTACTAGTAAGTAGCAGAAGTGAGATGTGAACTGGTGGCTAGTTAAACTCTAAAAGGGTAATCCTTTCTTTAAACCATTCTGTTTACTTTTGGGGGTAAATAATAAACTTCGGGGGAGTGGTTTAAGCTAGTCAGAGTGGCACAAGACTTAAATCCAGGTAACTTACTCTAATCCATCTGCCCTTAGAACCACAGTTGCCGTAGCTGCTTTGTTTTCTTAACTGCAGCCCCAGCTGACGGTGCCTTTTTTAGCCTGATCAGCAGCCCCCAGCACACTCTGGCTATGTAATAAATGTTGATGTCAGAGCTACCATAAGAGACAGAAGTCATTTCATTTTATATCAAGACGCAAGCCACCATCTGGAAGACCAGATATGCCAATCTTAATTTGAAGCCAGATTTTCAAATCTGACTCCAATGCAAGGGAAATGCTTACCAGCATTCACACTGAAAGCTTGGGTCACTCTGTCCAGCAAACATTCATTTTGTCAGGACCCTCTTTCATGAGTGAAAGCGAATGGATTCTGCGAACAGCTAGAGCCCATTTCTGTATTAATTCAGACTCCTGTTTGACAGGAGTAGACACCCATTTGAGCAAGAATGAAACACAAGAAGGAAATTTATCATAAGGGTATAGAATATCTCCTTGAACCTAAAGGCAGGAATGCATCGAAGACCCAGAAATAGAACAAAGATGGGGTTACCTCCTCTTTCTATCTCTCTACTCTATAAACTAGTTTTTGTTTTTGTTAACTTACATAGTCAAACGTGGTCAAACCTACAAACTTCTGTGATGAAATCCAGTCATTCAAGAGATCAAGCAAATGGGTAGAATTCCATGTCCCCTTTGATCTATTTTGGTCAATTACCCATTCCTGGCCAATCAGCTGAGGAGATAGGGGTCATATTTTATGAAATATGATTGCCTATACTGTAGCCATATAAATAGAGCAAATAGTAAGGGGCTTGTCTTTGTAAGGAGGAGGGGACTGAGGGAAAGTGGATTTTGAGCAGATTGATCACTCTCTGTTGCCCTCTGTACTATTATGTATATGTACTTATAAAAAGAGAAATATCCCTATGGGGTACAATTACATACAGAGTAGATTTAGAAGGGAGAGGGTACTGATTGTAAAGGTTTGCACAGATTAATATTTATTAAAATTAACTGGCTCTTTGAACACTCTAGAATTCAGTAAGCCTTAATGCACACAATGACTATTAAAAATTCCCACAACTGTTCTGTATTATATAACTCCTCTCCTCCTCATCTATTTCTAGAAATCACCACAGTGTCAGTATCATGGTAGGCATGCACCATATGATTCTGTATTGATGAGAGTCACCTACTTCCAGGTCTTCTAGTTGTTACATTACTTACTATGCTTTCATGTGAGGTAAATGTTTCTAACCCTGCTAGGAATTCCAGCTCAGCCTTTTCGAATTTTCTCAATGATCCCAGGAGCTCTGTCTTTATATGTTCGGTAAGGATCTCATTATTTTCAACAGCTCTTATCTCCCTGCCTGCAAAATCACCCTCCAGGGGAAGAGTTTTTAAAAATTCTTATCTACCACCACCCTTTTCTTGTGGTGATGATGGTACAGTTGACTCTCCATAGACTAATCGCATTTCAGAATCATTGTATGTGCAGATAAATTTATGTGGTGTTGAGCTTATCACAACCAAATCTTTGGGGAAGAAGGTCCCCTTTTGACATAACTCTACTAGTGGTTTTTTTTTGTTTGTTTGTTTTTCAGAGCTACCAACTGATCTGTAATCCTCTCAAATATAAAGAGCCTTTTTGCCTTCTGTTTTTCATTTTACTTTTTGATCAGCTAATGTCATCTAAGGCAAGAACTTCCTTTTGTTCAAGAAAGAACAGCTTTCCATTGTGAATTCTACTCTAGACAGTGATGTTCTCATATGGTAATGTCTAACAGGATTTTCTAGTACTTTGGAAATAATTTATAAGTCTATTTTGATGGATATAGTTAATTAAAATCATGGATTCTGGCTTACTTACATAAAGTAAGTACACATTTGGAATCAACTCGATGAGTATATACTGCGTGCTTATGCTGTGCAAGTAACTGGGCAAAAAAAAAAGGAGATGACTCAAATGTCCTGTGACCTTAAGGCAGTCACGATCTATATATTCTGTCTATAAATAAGTCCAATCAACTCTCTTGTCTGGAAGAAGTCAATATCAGATTAACTTATAGACAATTTCCAAGGACTACTATGAATCATTTTTTCTGATTTAATTCATTAAAACAGATATGATGTCTGCTTCTTCACGGTTCACATTCTCAACTAACAATAATAACTATTATTTTTCGAGTTCCTTCTATGTATCAGGCTCTGTGCTAAGTACATATATACACATACGCAAGTGATTCAAATGTGCGACGAAGTTTGAGACCCTCGCTGTAGCTCCTTTTTATACATACATGCATGAATCCACCAAGGGATTCCAAGGTATAGTCAAGGGTGAAAGCTTAGCTTTTAGTTCCACTAGTCCAAAAATGAATGAGAATCTCTGGACAAGCAGCCCAGGCATCTGTATATTTTAAAGCCTACCAGAGACTGCCCAGTGAGTGCCTGAGAACCGCTGTGTTAACGTGATGAGGTTTTTCCATCTGTCTTTCACTCCATTTCACACTGTCTTTCTCTCCTGGTCTTCAGTGGATCATGAACCTTTGAGTTTCACATTCTCATTCTCTGTCAATTATAGGACATTCTTGAGTGGAAAAGGGACAGCTCTGTGCAGAGTTTAAGTGCTTCAACATTTAACCTTGGAACCCACTATCTTGGGGCTATATTCTAGCACTGTTATTTACTAACTGTGTGAGCTTGGGCAAGTTAAACTCTCTGAACCTCATGTTCCTCACCTGTGAAATGAAAATAGTAATAGTGTCTGGGATTAAATGAGATAATGCACGCAGCTAGGCTGTTATGAAAAACAGGGAAAGATCTTTTGCCTATTCTTTTAAAAATGTTTCCAATGACTATTAAAAACTGTGGTGTTTGTCTAGGAAAAATACTTGTCAGAGTGAAGTCCTTGGTTAGCTATCATGTATGTTCTTGTTTTTTTATTTACTTATGTATTCAGCTGCACCAGGTCTTAGTTGCAGCACAGGGGTCTGTTAGTTGTAGCAGGCAGGATCTTTAGTTACGATGTGCTGACTCTTAGTTGTAGCATGGTACGTGGGCTCTAATTCCCAGACAGGGATCCATCCTAGGCCCTCTGCATTGGGAGTGTGGAGCCTTAGCCGCTGGACCGCCAGAGAAGTCCCCTATTAAATGTGTTTTGAAATGAATGGTCAACTATCATACATTGTTTGTTTTTTCTTTTTATATATATATTTTTTCAAGTAACAATATTCCACAGCAAATCATTTTTTATTTTAAAACTTTTAATTGGTAGATAATTGTTCTACAGTACTGTGTTGGTTTTTGCCATATATCAATATGAATCAGCCATAGGTATACATATGTCCCCTCCCTCTTAAGCTTCCTCCCACCTTCCAGCCCATCCTGCCCATCTAGATTGTCACACAACAGCTGATATAAAAATCATTCTTAAAGTTCTCTTTGGCCTAAATAATTCAGAGCAGTCCTCTCCACCTTATCAACATCATTATGAGTTCATTTTCCTTCAAATAATTTCACAGCAAAGAGAGAACATACAGTGAGTTACAAGTAGAATGCCTTCCCAAAAAAAAACCTGTGTAAAGAGGTAGAAATCAAAAGTAAAGCTAATTGAAGCTCTTCCAAATTTTTCAAGACTGCCTGATCATTATAAATATGAGTGGTCCATTTTCTCAAAATTGAACTACATTAGTGTTTTGTTTGAACTTCAATTTCAAACTGGCTTTTTTCCTGGCATTTAATTACATTCTGATAGAGGAGTCACTTCCCAGGTGGCACAGTGGTTAAAAAGAATCTACCTGCCAGTGAAGGAGGCGGATTTGATCCCTGGGTCAGGAAGATCCCCTAGAGAAGGGAATGGCAACTCGCTCCAGTATTCTTGCCTGGAAAATTCCATGGACAGATGAGCCTGGCAGGCTACAGTCCATGAGGTTGCAGAGTTGAATACAATGAGCACACACATACAGAGGAGTTAGTAGGTAATAGTCAGTGCCGTAGGGAGTGGTTAAGAAAACAAACTCCCAAACCTGAGGACTTAGGTTTGTATTCTGACTTTTCAGCTTCTAAGCTGTGTAATTTTAAGCAAGTTACTAATACCTCTGGGCCTCTTTGTGCTGTAAGTTGGACACATTAATAGTAGAATAGTTCCTACCTTATGATAACTGAATGAATTAATCTAAGTGAAGTGCCTAGCACAGTATGTGGTATATTGTAAGCAATTTCAAATATTTGATATGGATGGGTCCTGGGTGTTCATTGGAAGGACTGATGTTGAAGCTTAAACTCCAATACTTTCGCCCCCTGATGCGAAGAGCTGACTCATTTGAAAAGACCCTGATGCTGGGAAAGATTGAGGGCAGAGGAGAAGGGGATGACAGAGGATGAGATGGTTGGATGGCATCACTGACTAAATGGACATGGGTTTGGGTAGACTCCGGGAGTTGGTGATAGACAGGGAGGCCTGGCGTGCTGCAGTTCATGGGGTTGCAAAGAGTCAGACACGACTGAGCGACTGGATTCATAATATTACTATTAAGCATATCTCTTAAAGCATTACAAATTACGTCCGAGCCAAATCCAACTCAACTCCTGTTTTCACAAATAAAATTCTATTGGAACACAGTCCCATCATTTACATGTTGTCTCTGGCTGCTTTTGATGGGCACTTTGAGCAGTTGAGACAGACCACTATGCATCCAAAGCCTAAAATATTTCCTATCTGGCCTGTAACTGTTTACAGAAAAAGTTTGCTGACCTCTGCTATAAGAAAGGGACTGTGCTAAATTTAATCCCCACAACATGGAAAATAATTTCTGTACATAACACTAGGTGGTTACTATGTTATCCCTATTTTGCAGCAGAGACTCAGAGTTATTATGTAAGATAATACACTCACCAGTCACACAACTAGTAAATAACAAAACTGGAACTTAAAGCACATTTTTATGACTCCAAATACATATCTCAGATGAGGTTATGTAGTTCTTTAATGATATGTGCCGACTGTGATGGTTCCTAGTTACTTTGTCTTTGTCTCTAATCTCATATGTGGATGATACAGAGTACATATTTTAAAAGTTCATGTTCAAGCCAATCAGTTCCATTTCACTCATGTTGGGAACTTGTACAATTTGCTGTGTGCTTGATCTAGTCTGTTTTCCCGTCTTCATCTTTGTTGACATCCAGCTGCCCCATCCTGGCAGGGAAATATTTGCCTTCACCAACAGCGTTGCCTGCAGACAGCCAACTGTGCCATTGATGGGGAGGGTTATAGACTGTGGCTTTGTTTCCTCTTGGCTTCATGGATGTCTGCCCTGTAGGTAGTTAGGTGTAAGCCAATTGAAATGCCAAGTGTCTGAAGCTTTGCCTGCCAGAAGCTTATTTTTTTTTTAAGAAGGTATGATTTCCCTTTGATTCACTTTTGAAAGATGTTATATGCATAAGAATTAAGTCCTAGGATCAATATCCCATGAGATCAATTTGCAAGACCCTTTAGTTTAGAAAGAAAGATCATTCTCTAGTGTCTATGTTGGTTTGATATGGAAATACATACACTTGCCCTACATCTTGATTGCCAGTGTGCTCAGAATTTGCTTTGTAAAGTCAGGCATTAAATCCATACTCTCTGCACCTTAATGTTCCTTTTTGGCATCTGCATATAGACACTCTCTAAAGGATGAAGCCCTTAGGCCCAAGAAGAATGTGATGGAATAAATCTCAAATCTATGCCTTCATAAAGCCATTTTTGTTCCTGACTGAAAGCAAGACTGAACATTCTGGTGGCTATAAATCCAGACAGTATATACTTCCAGTGATAATTAGGTTTCTTACAGGTCTGAGATCCTCTGTGCTAGACTCAAAACGACAGTTGGTAGTTCATTTGCAAAAGGGACTTATTCCAGAACTCTAAGAAAGACATTATTAGATTGTCAAGTGATTCTTGGAGTTTTCCAGTTACGTAAAAGCATCTCCTTAGGATCATTTGCTTCATAAAAATGTTTATAAAGCCTAATTAGCATTTATTTGTCCTCACTCTGCACAGAAGTTGCCTGGATAGTACTATTTAATATAAAAAATACATATTAAATTGTACTATCCAGGCAATTTTTTTAAAACAATTATTTATTTTTTTTAATCAGAGGTTAATTACTTTACAATATTGTGGTGGTTTTTGCTGTACATCAACATGAATCAGCCACAGGTGCACATGTGTCCCACCATCCTGAACCCCTCCCCCACCTCCCCCCAACCCCATCCCTCTGGGTTGTCCCAGAGAACCAGCTTTGAGTGCCCTGCTTCATGCATTGAACTTGCACTCCAGGCAATTTTGTGTATACTCATTCGTGCCACTGTACCATGGAAATCATATGCCTTAGTGAAGAGTCTTGGTATGATTTTACCCTGCAGTCAACCTTCAGTGGTTACACAGCATCACTAACTCAATGCACATGAATTTGAGCAAAAGTCACGAGCTAGTGAAGGATAGGGATGCCTGGTATGCTACAGTCCCTGGGTTTGCAAAGAATTGGACACAGCAACTGAATAACAAACTATACCTGGCATTATGAAGGGTGCTGGGGAAATAAAAGCATGAGGATGTATTAGGTTCATCTATGTGCCCAAACTTTCAATCCATTTCAAATAGTCTTCTTTCTTCTCTCACTTAGGATGTCATTTGTGAGTTCTCTGCCATAATTAAGGATGCCCTGACAGGGTCATCAGTAGTACTTACAGTTTTTAAGAGTGACATGGCAACTTGTGTGTGTGTGAAGGAGCTCATGGTTACATTCTGAAACTCTAGCCTTGGAACATCATTTATATATTATGCATTTCATTCAGCTCTAGTTTTAATACAAAACAATGATTATATTCCTTAAACAATCTAAACCCTTTCTGACTATTATCATTGAAACTAATACCTGAGATTTAAGGTGACAGTTCCTTATTCCATGAAAGAAATGTGTGCTATTTTATGATTAAATATGAATTATTAATCACAAATAAATCATACACTGTATAATTTTAAAAGGCATATTCAGTATTTCAATATAACATTATTTTTAGAAATCAAATAAAATTCCTAATGTCTTAATTCACATTATGAAAACCTAGACTTGGAACTTGACTGTGAAAGACATGGAAAAACAGTCTTAGAAGGAGTTTGGGGGTAACATGCCACTGAATGAATGCATATTGAAATCACTAGCTTTCAATTTTATCTTTATAAAAAGTTACTATAAATTTAAAAGGAAAAAAATGGTTGAAATAATTATACTAGATACTCAACTTGTACTAATGAAGCCCCAAAGCACATTAGCAGTTTTAGTAGCCACATCACACACATGATCATTCACTCAGTCATATTTGACTCTTTGCGACCCCATGGACTATACCCATCACACTCCTCTGTCCATGGAATTCTCCAGGCAAGAATACTACAGTCAGTAGCCATTCCTTTCTCCAGGAGATCTTCCCCACCCAGGGATTGAACCCCAGTCTCCTGCTGTCTACTGCATTGGCAGATGGAGTCTTTTTTTTTTTTTTTTCAGTTGGAGGCTAATTACTTCACAACATTTCAGTGGGTTTTGTCATACATTGATATGAATCAGCCATGGATTTACACGTATTCCCCATCCCGATCCCCCCTCCCACCTCCCTCTCCACCCGATTCCTCTGGGTCTTCCCAGTGCACCAGGCCCGAGCACTTGTCTCATGCATCCCATCTGGGCTGGTGATCTGTTTCACCATAGATAGTATACATGCTGTTCTTTTGAAATATCCCACCCTCACATTCTCCCAGAGAGTTCAAAAGTCTGTTCTGTATTTCTGTGTCTCTTTTTCTGTTTTGCATATAGGGTTATCGTTACCATCTTTCTAAATTCCATATATATGTGTTAGTATGCTGTAATGTTCTTTATCTTTCTGGCTTACTTCACTCTGTATAAGGGGCTCCAGCTTCATCCATCTCATTAGGACTGGTTCAAATGAATTCTTTTTAATGGCTGAGTAATATTCCATGGTGTATATGTACCACAGCTTCCTTATCCATTCATCTGCTGATGGGCATCTAGGTTGCTTCCATGTCCTGGCTATTATAAACAGTGCTGCGATGAACATTGGGGTGTACGTGTCTCTTTCAGATCTGGTTTCCTCAGTGTGTATGCTCAGGAGTGGGATTGCTGGGTCATATGGCAGTTCTATTTCCAGTTTTTTAAGAAATCTCCACACTGTTTTCCATAGCGGCTGTACTAGTTTGCATTCCCACCAACAGTGTAAGAGGGTTCCCTTTTCTCCACACCCTCTCTGGCATTTATTGCTTGTAGACTTTTGGATAGCAGCCATCCTGACTGGCGTGTAATGGTACCTCATTGTGGTTTTGATTTGCATTTCTCTGATAATGAGTGATGTTGAGCATCTTTTCATGTGTTTGTTAGCCATCTGTATGTCTTCTTTGGAGAAATGTCTGTTTAGTTCTTTGGCCCATTTTTTGATTGGGTCATTTATTTTTCTGGAATTGAGCTGCAGGAGTTGCTTGTAATATACAGATGGAGTCTTTAACACTGAGCCCCATACTACATCACATAGAGGCCTCATTCTGAATTCACCGTCAATTTAAATGTCTCCTTTTTTCAGAGCCACTGTTGCTGTTAAACCTCTTTTCCATGTATACTTACACCCTTTTTTCTAATAGGTTGTATCTAATATTTATCTCTATTACTTCTTGCTATCTTCAGCTCATTATCCCATGAATTTCTTTTGAAATCTTAGCACCAACCTCTTATTTATTAGCTCTCCCTAATAGATCCCCATCATCTTTAGATGTAGATAGCAGGCACACTGGATCTTCATTGTACCAGGTTCCTTTGGACCTCTTTGGGTCTCTATTCCAAACTGTGAAGCTAGCAATCAATTCTACTAGACCTTTTTAAAGAGTTTATGACCAACTGATGTCTTTTGAATATAAACTTAAATGACCAAAGGGGCCTTTTGAATGGTCTTTCTAAAGCTTAATAATTAGCCAACAATTTTATCACAATGGACTATAGATCTCATGTGATTGACCATCGATGTTTTAGCTTTACTTCAAAAACCTATTTTGTAGAAAATTAGGTTGTAATTTTTTGCATTGTTAAGTGATATTTATCTGAGAAACTGACCCAAGAGAGTTATTGTACACTGGTGGTTTAGAAAAGGGTTTTTTATTGTGAAAGTTAATGAACCACAATACAGGTCACTTTAATTGTACTTTATATGTGAACTTTTTCTACAATGAAAATAAGAAAATTATCTCTGCCCATAAGTCAAAGATAACTTTTTAATTAAAATAAAATTGTGAATTCTGCCAGCTACTGTATAGTTCATGTTGATAAAGAAAGCCCTATATCTTTAAAGTTTATTCTTGTATTCTGTACAACCTCTACCTTGAATCAAGGGAAACTTGAATATACTTATAAGTCTGCAAGTGTTTTGTCTTGATTTTTCAATTATTCAATCTGTAGCTAATCATAGTAGATATTTGACAGTGCTTCTTAAGCTCATATTTTTTTTCCAGAGGAAACACATAAAAAGCTTACATCAGCCTGGTCTCTTTGTAAATAATTTTTTCATTTTTATGTAATCTTTAATAACTATCTCATTTTTCTAGCTATTATGAATTAGGGTACCCTGAATAAATTTGTACATACAGCTTTGTTAACTTTTGTAAGGATATCAGTAGAAGAGACTTTTAGAATTGATATTACTCAAGTCACAGAATACGTCCATTTAATTATCGATAGATACTGCCAAAAAAATGTCTGCTAATAATTCCCCAGTTGTGTCTGTGTCTGCTTTTATGTAAGATCATAAACTCTGGACATTGGCCTTCTTTATCCTTTTTATAAAACTGATTAGGAAAAAATATTTCCAACTTTACATTTCCTAATTATAAATGAGGGTCTATTTTTCTTCATTTATTTCTTTACTTTAAAGCAAAACTTCTGTTGAGATGGGGGTCTTATCAATAGGAAGTCTAAAAAGCTGCAGTGTTTGCTTCTTTTTAAGATAATTTTTAATTGAAACATACTATACACTGAGAACCCACTCAAGTATTCTTGCCTGGAGAATCCCGTGGACAGAGGAGCCTGGTGGGCTGCTGTCCATAGGGTCGCACAGAGTCGGACACAACTGAAGTGACTTAGCAGCAGCAGCAGCATATACTAAGAAGCTGGATTTAGAAAAGGCAGAGGAATCATAGATCAAATTGCCAACATCCATTGGATCATTGAAAAAGTGAGAAATTTCCAGAAAAACATCTATTTCTGCTTTATTGACTACACCAAAGCCTTTGACTGTGTGGATCACAACAAACTGTGGAAAATTCTTAAAGAGATGGGAATACCAGACCACCTGATCTGCTTCTTGAGAAACCTGTATGCAGTTCAAGAAGCAACAGTTAGAACTGGACATGGAACAACAGACTGGTTCCAAATCAGGAAAGGAGTACTTCAAGGCTGTATGTTGTCACCCTGCTTATTTAACTTGTATGCAGAGTACGTCATGCACAATGCCAGGGTGGCTGAAGCACAAGCTGAAATCAAGATTGCCAGGAGAAATATCAATAACCTCAGATATACAGATGACACCACACTTATGACAGAAAGCGAATAAGAACTAAAGAGCATCTTGATGAAAATGAAAGAGGAGAGTGAAAAGGTTCCTTAAAACTCAACATTCAGAAAACTAAGATCATGGCATCTGGCCCCTTTACTTCATGGCAAATAGGTGGTGAAACAGTGGAAACAGTGAGAGACTATTTTGGGGGGCTCCAAAATCACTGCAGATGGTGATTGCAGCCATGAAATTAAAAGACACTTGCTCCTTGGAAGAAAAGTTATGACCAACCTAGACAGCTTATTAAAAAGCAGAAACATTACTTTGTCAACAAAGGTCCATCTAGTCAAGGCTATGGTTTTCCCAGTAGTCCTGTATGGATGTGAGAGTTGGACTATAAAGAAAGCTGCTGCTGCTAAGTCGCTTCAGTCGTGTCCAACTCTGTGCAACCCCATAGATGGCAGCCCACCAGGCTCCCTCATCCCTGGGATTCTCCAAGCAAGAACACTGGAGTGGGTTGCCGTTTCCCTCTCCAATGCATGAAAGTGAAAATTGAAAGGGAAGTCGTTCAGTCGTGTCTGACTGTTCATGACCCATGGACTGCAGCCTACCAGGCTCCTCCGTCCATGGTATTTTCCAGGCAAGAGTACTGGAGTGGGTTGCCATTGCCTGAGTGCCAAAGAATTGATGCTTTTGAACTGTGGTGTTGGAGAAGATTCTTGAGAGTCCGTTGGACAGCAATTGCTACCACAATTCACATAAAGAAATAGAATAATACCAGCAATCCAACAACATCCCTTGTGACCCCTTTCAGTCACTGCTCTGTTCTCCAAGGGAATTGCTTTCCTAAGTTTTAATACCATATAGTTTTGCCTTTAAAAAAGACACTTAAAATCATTAACATCCTATATCCTCTTTGGTATCTGACCACTTTTTGCCTTTGTTTCATACAGGAGTAGATGGCTCATTCTCATTTCTATATACTGGTCTACTGTATAAACATACCACAAATTTCTTTAGCTGTTGATGAACATTTAAGTTATTTCCAGTTTGGGACTGTAATGAATTAAGCTGCTATAAACATTCTTAAAAAGCTCTTGGATGGCTGCTTTCATTATTCTTGTTGGAGGAGAAATATTTTTAGGTTCCATGGCTGGTCTGATAACCAAATTGACATAAAACAGATGAACAGGAAAAAAATTAAGTTTAATTACATGTATACCTCCTGTATACTTGGGAGTGACTCTAGAAAAGTGAATAACTTGCCAAAACAGACAAAGACACTACCTTTATACCGTCTTTAGCTAAAGACAAAAGATACTGGGGTGGGATCAGTGAGTTATGGGAGATGACCAAAAAGAGCACAGTAAACAAGGGTTGGTTTGCAGATTGAATGACGTTCCTGCCATCTCCATTAGTAGGAGTTCTTAGAGACTGAGTCATCCTCTTCTTCCTGGAGACACCCCTACAATTGGAGTTTCCCTTAGAAATGTAAATAGTTTTCTAAAAAGAGTAACTTCTAGTTGGCTTTCAGAGTTGTTTTATGCCCCCATTTTCTTTAAAATATCAGCTTAAAATAATTCATATGCCAAAGAGGCGTATTTTGGGGTGACCAATTCTGCTCCCCTACAATACCTGGAAGAGAGAGAAAATTTCCCATAGGAGGTCAATCAGTTCTACTAAAAGACCACTTCAATCATGTCACTGTACTCAATGTCCTTAGAATAAACTAAGAACATTTTAACAAGGATTTTAGGGGTTGCACATCCACTCCAGTATTCTTGCCTGGAAAAGTCCATGGACAAAGCCTGGCCAGCTACAGTCCAGCGACCGTCCATGGGGTCACAAAACAGTCGGACATGACTGAGCAGCAACAACAACATATCAAGAGATATACCTTTTCATCTAAGCAACTTACCTGCAAAGCAGGGCAACTTTGGTTTTCCAAACATTTCCTCTCATTTTCCTATGAATGGCCTTCTTTCCCTTTATATCTCCAGGCCCCTAGTCCTTTCCTTAGCTCAGGATGTTTTGTAAGCCTCAACTACCTGACTACCCTTTGAGTCTCAAATTTCTAATGAGCTCCTTGTACCTATGAAATTAAATTTGTTTTTCTCCTCTTAATCTACATTATGTCAATTTAATTATTAGACTAGTCAAAGAACCTACAAAGAAAGAAGTTTCCATCTGCTTCAAAGGCAAAATAGGAATCGTTCAGGCTTTGTGAGCCAAAAGGCAAAACTGAGACTATTCCGTAGATACTTAAACATCATGGTAAAAAGAAATCAAAACTACACACAATTTTCATTGCTGAAATTTAAAATATAATAATAGAGTCAAACTCACTATGTCTGTAACCTTCCAACACAAAGAGCAGCAGTGGCCCTCCGAATGCACTGAACTCGCTCAGTTCAACCACACATACTCAAGTAAAGCAGAGCTAGAGTCAATATAATGAATAAGAATTTTAACAATGCTAATTCTTATGACTTTTTCTTGGCTATTTCCTGGAGTGGGCATGATATGTATTGACTTAAAAAATAGTCACAACCTAGAAGTTGAGAGTTCTGTTTTATTTGGTGGGAATTTTTAGGATTTCAAGCCTATGAGACAGCATCTCAAGTGACCCTGAGAGAACTGTTCAGAGGACCTAGGGGGAGGAGTCAGGTTATACAGAAGCTCGTAACAAAAGGCAAGTAGTCCAAACATCAAAAGATTATTGTTTATTAAGGAAAACCAGATGTCTCGGAATTTAGCACTTTTCTATGTATGGGAAGATGCAAGAGACTGGGCTTACTGAAATCATTCCTTTCATATGCATCTCACCCATCTGGGGCCAGCATCCTGGGATTTGATTATTCACACCTCACTTGCTCACCTCGGGGAGTGACTGATGGCTGTCAATGACCAGCATTGTTCTTCCTGGGTGCCCTTGGGGTTCAGAGGCTCACATTTGGAGGGCCAGAATCACGAATCATGCACAGCTGTGACATCCTTGTTTACTAATACGGCAGGAAGTATCCCGCTTCACAGATGGCCCTCTTGAGTCAATTGTTCTCCCCTTTTAATTTGTCTTGTCTTCTACACTGTTAGCATCTCTTCAGTCTAATGAAGCAGTTAGTGACTTTCTGAGCTAATTTTGACCTAACATGTTTTTCGGCTATTCCTCCATGGGCTTTTTAAAATTAACTCTGTTTAACAGATAAAGGAACTGATGGTTAGAGTCATTTATCAGGGATTCCACAGTTAAATTCATCCCAGAACTAAGGGTAAAATCACACCCTGAATAGTTGGAATCTGTTTTCTTGACTGCCATTTCAGATTGCCCTCTAAGCTTCCAAAGATGATGCGATAAACCAAAGAAAAAGTGAAGTGATGAGTTTAGGGGTGAGAGATTGGAGTGTGTGAAGTGATTGAGTAGGAAAGAAGACATTCTAGGCTGAGACAGAGGTCTAAGTGAATCTGTGGAGGGAAAAAGGAGAAAGGCATTCCTTGTGTAAGACTCTTCTCTGAGCACTTTGCATTTTCACAAACACTTGTCTGGAAACAGCATTCTTCCAAATGACTTTCATGCATTATTGAGTGCAGTGGAAATTTGGTATGTGACGCCTAGGCCTCCTCAATAGCTTCAATTCCCATGTTGACCCCATTAACCTGAATATAATTTGCTGTGAAGAAGAAAACTTTAGCCTTAGGTTGAAATTTATGTACTTTTCACCCAGCTTTTCCCTAATGTTATTTCATTACAAGCATTAACTTACGTAGCTATTTCTTCAGGGAACTCAAAACTTTAGTAACCATATTCTGCTGTTCAGATTATCACTCATAAAATGTGTGCTGACGAACTGACATCTAACCAAGAAAGAGCAGTCTTTTTTTTTTTTTTACAGATTTCTCACTGCAAGGTCACTTTATGTCTGACTTATCTAAAGGCATAAGCTTAAACTCTGAAAGATGGCATTTTTTCACATTAGGTGGGAAATTTTCTCTCTCATTTAGTCTAAGTTAAAGTCTAAATTAATCTATTTCTACACGTTGCTTCTACATTGCTCAAATGTCAGTTAATCAATATTGTTTGGTCATAAAAATGTTAAGGTCTAATTTACATCACTTAAGAGTTGAAATTCAGTGTATTTGCATCAGTCAATATAATTAAAACATCAAAAGCGATGATTATGAAGTTTTATAGTTTGAGTCAAACTGCACTGAGCTGTTCATATTTGTTACCCCATTTATTCTTCACAAATATCTAATGAAGTTATTCTCACAATCCCATTTTACAAAGCTCAGAGACTTTAAGAGATGCATATTTTACATGACCTAGTTGGGATTAAAACCCATGTTTGGTTTACTACTGAGCTCAAGAGTCTTTACTATTTTACCAATTCTTTCACGACTCTGTTATTTGGAATTTCTTAACAACAGCGGCTCAACCATCCAGGTGACCGTGAGTCAGTTCACCCGATTGTTTGACTATCAATTGCTAGGAATCAATATGGTGACTTATTTGGGCTTCATCTGCAGTAGATGTCTCATAAAATCATTATCTAATTGATTCTCTCTCCCAATTGCTCTCAGTAAATTTAAAAGATGATTTTTATTACAGTAACACTAATAATAATAAAAACAGCTACACAGTTTGTGCATTTACTATGTTTCAGGCACTGTATCAAATATTTTATGTGCATTTAAAAAAAATTAAGTTTTGATAACGATTCTACGTACAATGTTAAAACCCTAAAACTAAATTCCCAGAGTATTATAGAAAGGTGTTTTGTCTTTGTACCCTGTTCCTGGCATACAGCTGGTAAAATCCTTGCACTCTCTAAAGTAATAAGTGTATTTTGTATGCTAATGAGATGACTAGTGGCTGGGGATCCCTAGATAGTTTCAGGACAGAAGCTGATCACCAGGACGACCAAGGTACCAGGAAAACCAAGGTATAAGAGGGTTGGAGAGAAGCAGGCTAGAAGTTGTGTTAATCACAAATGGCCAACAATTTAAATCAATCATGTCTATGTAAGATCAATAAAACCTTCATAGAATGACAGGTTTTTGAGAGTGTCTGGGTTGGTGAATGCCTTGAGATGTGGGGAGATGGGAGTACCTGGGGCAGTTATAGAAGCTCCACTTAAACCTCCCTCCTCCCAACCCCTGACCATACCTTGTCCTAGGCATCCTTTCTTTTTGGCTGTTCCTGAGTTGAATCATTTATAGTAAATTAGTAAGTATAAATAAACTGCCTTCCTGTGTTTTGTGAGCCATTCCAGCAAATTATTAAATCAGAGGAGTCATGAGAACCCCTGAAGTTATCACCAAGTCAGGCAAAAGTGCAGATAGTTTGGCCATCCCATTTGCAACTGTTGTCTGGAGTGAGGTCAGTGTTGGAGGACTGAACCCTTCAACCTGCGGGGTCTGCACTAACTCCAGGTAGTTAGGGTTAGAATTGAATTGAATTGAATTATTGGATACCAGTTGCTGTTGGGGACTTGGAGAAGTGACATGAAAAATAATGCCACCGAATTCTTTAAATAACTGAAGCCAATACAGTAAAAAAGAAGAGAATTTATTAGCACATTTATAGAAAGAGCCCAGAGTAAGAGCCAGCAGTGCTGGATCTACACGAGGGCCAGGTCCATCCCTATCTCTTCTCTCCACTGTTCTCCGGATCAGTTCGATTCCACACTGAATCTCTGAAAAGATCAGCTTGCATCTAGTCCAACAGAAAGTAAGTTTTTTCCCAGTATTTCTCCTTAACCTTGATTCAGCCTGATTGAACCAACTTGGATCACAAGCCCATCTTCAGACCAGTCTCCATGACTGTAGAAGGACTGTTCTGTGTGGCCAGGTCTAGGTCACAGTCCCACCCCTGAAAGCTTTAGTTCACCTGCTCTACATGGACTGCAAATAAGGTGGGAGTAGTCACACCCCAAAGGAAACCTGACATGCTCTTATCAGAAGAAAGAATGAAAAGATAGGCATCAGAAACAGTTGGGTTTTGTCTTACTAACTGGCAAATTTCGACATGTCAGTTAAACTTCCTGACCCTTAATTTAGCTGTCGGTAAAATGGAGATCATTGTGACTGTCACTTTCTGTTGTTAAAACCCACTGCTTTTTATGCAACTCTAAGAAGCCAACAGCATTTGAACCCCTGTAATGTAATACTCCATTATCTTATCCTCACAACCCTAAGGAGAAGAATTATTATTACCTTACTCAGTAAGGTAAAACCATTAAGTTCTTTTCTTCTCTGGACAATCAGATTCTTAAAGACCAAAATGTACATTTTCATACTTGTTTAGATCTTATGAGTGCTTTTAGGAGATGTCCTTGGTAACTGAAGTCAAATATCAAATGCAATAGAGATTTTTGCCAGAAATTACCTAACTAATCCCTAAACATTCGAGGAAAAGTGTACTACATGGATATGAGTTGACAGACATGTAGATTCTCCCCAGAGGATCCTTTAGATTGTTGGTAGAATCCATGTCCTTGCAGTTGTATGACTTCCAACTAGAGACTACTCCCAGCACTTAGAGGCCATTTGCAATTCCTTGCCATGTGGATATTTCCATACATCCTCTGCCAAAGTCAGCATTGGAAATAGAGTATCTCTGTGGCTCTTGTATTAATAGTCATTGTTCAGTCACTAAGTTGTATCTGACTCTTTGCAACCCTGTGGACTGCAGTAAACTAGGCTTTCCTTTCCTTCACTATCTCCCAGAGTTTGCTTAAACTCATGTCCATTGAGTCAGTGATGTTACCAACCATCTCATCCTCTGCCATCCCCTTCTCGTTTTGCCTACAGTCTTTCCCAGCATCAAGGTCTTTTCCAGTGAATTGGCTTTTTGCATCAGGTAGCCAAAGTATTGGAGCTTCAGCTTTGACAACAGTCCTTCCAGTGAATATTCAGGTCTCTTTAGTGCATATTAACAAGACTTGATAGAGGTGGGGCTACAGGTACAGACAGAGATACAGATAAAAGATCATTATGGGAATGACATCACATTATCTTCACCATATATATAACCCAATCACAGAAGTGCTATTCTATCACCTTTGCTATACTACATTCCATACTCTATATCCTAAAAGTACCATCCTCACTAAGGCGAGGGAGAGCATTTGACAGAGCATGAAGAGGGGACCACTCTAGAGTCTGTCCCAGGCCTCATCCTTAGGTATTTGCTCACCCTATTCTTTGAACCTAAAGTGTCTATCTTCTATCACCACAAGAACAAATAATCCTTGATGGACCAAAGACCTGAATCAGATCTTTTTACTTCAGCAAGTCTTACTCAATCCATTAGGATGAAGACAGTATCTTGTAATCCTTCCGACACTCCAGTAATGGAAAGAGTCTACCCTCTCATGGCTCTTATTACTTTCTACTTTGGATTATTTCATTTTTATTTTCTGTCTTAGATCTCTGACTAGATCTTTGAAGTCAAGGATACTTCCTTTCATTTACTCATATATTTTTTAAAGCATTTATCAGAAATTATAACATGTACCAATATATCAGAACTACATTTGGTTGCAAGTAATAGGAATCTCATCTGGATGGTAGCTTAAGCAAACTGGTAGGCATTTTTTTTTCTCATGCGATAGAAAATCTGGAGGCATATTTGGTGACTTGGGTTCAGTTGCTTAACACTCTCAAGGTTAAAGTCTCTATGATTTTCTTGACCTCTTCTTTGACCTTCCTTTCTCTCATTGGCACAAAATGGCTGCTATACTTCCAGCCATCTAGCCTTCATTTCAGATAGGAAGAAGCAAAAAATAGTAACCAGGAAGGGGCAAGTGTTATGTAAGGAAAGCAAGGTCTTCCTGGATATACTTAGCAAATTTTCATATATAACCCATTGACAAGAACTGTGTCACGTGCCCATCATAGTTATGAGAGGAATAGAAAAAATAGTTTTGAATGCATGAGTATATGGTCCTCTGATCAAAATTTTTGTTTTAGCTCTATGAAAAAAAAGAATCAATATGGAGTGACCTAATAGGTGAAGTAAAGGAAGTTTTCCCTCAGGAGGTGGCACTGAGATGAGGTCAGTTTTAGAAGCTGTCTTAGAGTACTGCACATAACAAATGCATAGAAAAGAAGAAATTATAGTTGCAGAGAATCTTCTTAATATCTTTGGTGTAACTCAGCTTCATGACTCTTTGTGGTAGAATATATAATTCAAACTAAAAAAAAAAAAAGCATGTTGTGCCCAAAGTTCAGCTGCCAGCTTCAGCCAGAGCTTTATCAAGTAGCACTAACAATAATGTCAGGAAGCACTCCATTTTTCCACTTGGCTTGCCTCTTTGTTGATTCCATTTATTTGCACTCTTATATGTCACGGTACTAAGATAGTGGCAAGCTCCTGATTTACATCTTTTCATTAGAAAGACTTCCAGAAAAAAATATTTTCCCAGGAATGAATAGTTTACAATTGGACCTCATTGTGTACAGCTTGAGCTAGGTAGGACTGGTACTAGTCCTTAGAGCAATCACTTGGTCACTAGAGAATTCATAATCCACTTAGCTAGTTTTGAGTCTTTGCACTCTTCTGGATCAGAGGTAGAACCAACAACTTCAAAACTCCATGATCTAACATTGGAGAAGAGGCCTTTGGCTTCCTAAGGAAAACAAAGAAGCAAGTACCAGTAGAAGTAGCAGAATTTGTTGGGCAGATAAAAAGAATAGAGACTTTTCTATTCTGTAGTAGTATTCTATTTTCTGTTGTCTGTAGAAGAACAGAGAAACTTCTCTTTGGAGGAAGTTTCCCCAATGGTTCAGTGGGTAAAGAATCTATCTGCAATGTAGGAGACACAGGAGAAGCATGTTTGATCCTTGGGTCAGGAAGATCCCCTGGAGGAGAAAATGGCAACCCATTCCAGTATTCTTGCTGGAAAATTCCATGGACAGAGGAGCCTGGTGGGCTACAGTCCATGGGGTCTCAAAGAATTGGACAAGATTGAGTCGGACACAACTAAGTTGCACAAAGTAGAAATGACTAATGGCATTAACGACTGCCACAGTTAATAATAGCAATACTAAAAACAAACAGTTTGTGTTTTTTTTTAATTATACTCACCAATTCAAACTCATTCTACATTCTCAGAAATCTGAGAATTTATCCAGCCTGCTTTACGCAAACAGAAGGCAAAAGTGACTGTATGTTTTCAGATTAGTTGAATATGAGATTTCCAGAGAGCAGGGTTTCAGTAGGACTAATACCCTTCCCTCAGTCACCAAATCCACACTGAATGCCCTGGTGCTCATGTACTCACACAAACATGCCTCCCTTTGTGCTGAGCTGGTGGAGCAGGTCAATTAAGTGAAGCTCATTTCAAGTACAGATGGTCCCGTGTAGCTTCACGTCTGCCTGGTGGCCAGACTAAGTGATTTCAGATGGCCTCAGACTCCTGATCACATCCATGCAGCCAGGGAGGAAATGAAACCTTGTTTATCATCTTGATAAACAGTCCCTTTCAATGCCTCCGGACGCTTTATGTAACTCGGTAGAGTCAAATACTATTAAATTGTCATCACTGTCAAAAAGAGAAGTAATAAGTTTTTCTACCTGAGTCATAGTTAATGATTTCTACAATGTGTAACACAAATCAGAGTTTCTGTTTGCCTTTTTTTCCCCTAAATGTGTGTTTTCTGATCTTGCTGACTGTGGAGGAGAGGCATACTCTCATGATATGAAGAAATATATACTTTTGTGATTACCTCTCAGCTACACCAATAAAACACCAAGATGACAAGGGCCAGATCCTTGGCTTGGATGAGATATGTGCACAGAGGAGGAAGCTGAGTGGCTATATCTCATTCCTGTTCTTCATGGATGGCATCGATTTGAAAAACTGTATTTCATGGGTAAAAGCCTTGGAATGGTTCCACCTTAGTTATCATTAAACATATTTACAGAAGCAATTTAAGCTCTCTTAAGGGGGTAATACACCTTTTTTATTCTCATCACCTTAAAGAATAATACATGAGTCAGATTAGGCTGTATTGAACTGCAATAACAAACCACCCGCCACTCTCCTTGGCTTAAAACAATGAAGGTTTATTTCTTAATCAAGCAACATGCCCTTTGTGGTTCCTCAGTGAGGTTGTGTTTGGAGGTGTCACCCAGGAACTAGAACTGCTGGAGCAGCCAATATCCAAAATAGGGGTGGGCACACTATAGTCCATAGACCAAATCTGGCCCACCATTTGTTTTTTTTTTAATAGTTAATGAGCTAAGAATGATTTCTACCTTTTTCAATGGCTGGAAAAAAATCAAAAGGAGAATATTTTATGACCCCTAAAAAATTACTTGACGTTCAAGTTTCATTTTCCATACATAAAATTTCATTTGTGCACAGCCATGCTTTTTATTTACGTTTTGTTCACGGTTGTGTTCCGACTGCAGAGTTTGGTAATTGCCACGGAGATCAGATGGCCAACAATACCAAAAACATTTTTGACCTGAGACCTTTATGGAAAAAGTTGGCTGATCCCTGATCTCAAACACTGCTGGTTACTACACCAACAGGAAGAGAGCTCCGGAGTCTTCCACAAGGAATTAAAAGCTTGGTATGAAAGTGATGGGCTTCCCTGGCGGCTTAGCAGTAAAGAATCTTCCTGCCCGTGCAGGAGACGCATGTTCGATCCCTGGCTTGGGAAGATCCTCTGGAGAAGGAAATGGCAACCCACTCCAATATTCTTGCCTGGGAGATCCCAAGGACAGAAGAGCCTGGTGGGCTACAGTCCATGGGGTTGCAAAGATGAGACACAACTTAGCAACTAAACAATAACATGAAAGTGACAGATCACTTCCTTTAATACAAAAATACTCAAATGGCCCCACCTCCCACAGGGGGACTGGGAACTACCCTGAACCTAAGGGGAGGAGACCCAGAGATAGTCATTCAGCAGTCCTAATGGTTACAACAGCTAAAAGTAAAAATAGCAAGACTATTAACAGCAAACACTTGTACGGTTCTTGTTCTTCAGGCATACTTCAAGTGCTTCATTGATCCTTACAACTCCCTAATCATGAAAGTATTGTTATTTTCCCCATTTTAAAGATGAGGAAACTAAGAATAGAAAGCTTAAATGATCTTCCTGAGATAATACAAATCCCAAAGGGTGGAGGCAGCATTTAAATCCAGTCAATATGGCTCTAAAATACAATCTCAAATGTTACAGTCTTAAATATTCTACTACACGTGGATCCTCTAGGTCTAAGAAAAGTCCCAGTAATTGATAATGTAGAGACCACTTCTTCATAAAACCATTACAGAGTTCAATGTGTGTGTGTGTGTGTGTGTTGATTGCTCAGTCACGTCTGACTCTTTGCGACCCCATGGACTGTAGTCCTCCAGGCTCCTCTGTCTGTGGATTTCTCCAGGCAAGAATACTGGAGGGGGTTGCCATACCCTTTTCCAGGGGATCTTCCCAACCCAGGCACTGAACCCTGGTCTCCTCCATTGCATGCAGATTCTTTACCATTTGAGCAACCAGGGAAGCCCATAGAATTCAACAGACATAGCAAAATGTTAATTTTAGTATTTGTATAACAGACTTCCTAAAACTTAATAATTCACTTAGGAATTCGAGAGTAACTAGACCATAGATGGAAGTAAAAGCTAATGCCTATGGATTTTCATGTGGTTCTCCTGTGGCTACCACAGAATGGACTTAGAATTTAAGATCAGTTTAAGACTCAGCAAGAGGACCCACCAGAGAAAATCAGACGCAAAAGTGAAAAATGCTTCTTTCAGGGGGTGTTATTTTAAGGCCATTTCTCCTTGGATAATCTGAAATTGTATCTTGATCTTGTTTTTGCTTCTAAGCTAACTCGGGAGTATTGTTTTGTATGTGTGTATTTTTGTTTAGCTGGAGAAAAATATGTCATAAAATAGTTATGATTTAGAGATAATAGATTTGGAGCCATTGCATTGCCTGCTGTCCTTCTATGTTTTGATAATGGAGTCTGTGTATTGTCATGACTCACATTCCTTTTATTTTATTTTTTTTTTTCAATTCTCCTAATTAATTCTTCTTTTTTTTTTATTAGTTGGAGGCTAATTACTTCACAACATTTCAGTGGGTTTTGTCATACATTGATATAAATCAGCCATAGAGTTACATGTATTCCCCATCCCGATCCCCCCTCCCACCTCCCTCTCCACCCGATTCCTCTGGGTCTTCCCAGTGCACCAGGCCCGAGCACTTGTCTCATGCATCCCACCTGGGCTGGTGATCTGTTTCACCATAGATAATATACATGCTGTTCTTTCGAAACATCCCACCCTCACCTTCTCCCACAGAGTTCAAAAGTCTGTTCTGTACTTCTGTGTCTCTTTTTCTGTTTTGCATATAAGGTTATCGTTACCATCTTTCTAAATTCCATATATATGTGTTAGTATGCTGTAATGTTCTTTATCTTTCTGGCTTACTTCACTCTGTATAATGGGCTCCAGTTTCATCCATCTCCTTAGAACTGATTCAAATGAATTCTTTTTAACGGCTGAGTAATATTCCATGGTGTATATGTACCACAGCTTCCATATCCATTCGTCTGCTAATGGGCATCTAGGTTGCTTCCATGTCCTGGCTATTATAAACAGTGCTGTGATGAACATTGGGGTGTACGTGTCTCTTTCAGATCTGGTTTCCTCAGTGTGTATGCCCAGAAGTGGGATTGCTGGGTCATATGGCAGTTCTATTTCCAGCTTTTTAATATCCATACACTTACCTATGGAGGCTAATAGAAGAATCCCATTTTAAGAGAATTAGTTTTTAAAATTTATTTTTATTTATTTATTTGTTTTTGGCTGCTCAGGTCTTCATTGTTATTGTTATGGTTGGACTTTCTCTAGTTTTGACGAGCAGGGACTACTCTTCTTGAGGTGCTGGGGCTTCTCATTGCGGTGGCTTCTCTTTGGGAGCACAGGATCTGGGGTGTGGGCTTCAAGAATTGCAGCATGTGGACTCAGCAATTGTCGCTCGTGGGCTCCTGAAAGCATATTCAGGAGTTGTGGTACAGAGGCTAAGCTGCTCCATGGCAGGTGGGATCCTCCCAAATCAGGGATCAGACCAGTGTCCCTTACATTGCAAAGCAGATTTTTAACCTCTAGACCACCACGGAAGCCCTCCTTAAGAGAATTTTTAAAAGTTTATCCTTGTTACTGGGCTTCCTTCTCAGAGTGTATTCCTACTGGTATGCCTTTAAATAAACATCACAAAGAAACAGAATAAAAATGAATAAAGACTGAAGAGCAGATGAAGCAAGGATGCAAAGTAGAAAGCAGATAGACCACCCATCATTGCACCAGAAGTTCAGACATCTGACAGGAGAGTCTTGGAACTTGAAAAGTAAATGCTTCCATTTTCCAATCTTTTGGAATTGTGTCCTTCCATCAAAATTCACGTCACATATAACTGCCTCTGGTAGTGTCTTTGAAATTGGGTTTCACTTTTTATGTGAATAGTAAGAAGAATGTCAGTTCTTATTTATGGTAGACATGCTGTGTGCTGGTCAATGTATTAACAACTATTTATTATAATCAGTTTGCCTGCACTCACTTAATTCTCATACAGTTTAGTCCTCACAACAACCCTAATAAGTTAATATTATTATTATTCACATTTTACAGAGGAGAACCCTGAGACATAGAATAGAAAACAATAGGAAGTTGATTTAGGACTTGAACTTTGGGGGCCTGACTCTACAATATTTTATTCATTTTGCTCTACTGCCTCAGACATGACTGTTTGGCCCAGAATTTGTTTCTTTTTCCTGCATTTGTCTACACTGTATATACTGCAGAACCCTGGGACAGAGGAGATGGTAATTTGTTTAATCTCAAGTATAAACAAATCAAGCAGCCATTTTGCCCTCCTTGACCAAAACATGCTTAAAGATCCATTAGTGTCTCTCTCGTCAATGATTTACAAAGACACTTGGAGCTTCCTTCCAGTCCATTGGGTCAATAAAGCATTTTTAACACAGTCTTAAATATGCATTTCTGACATCCGCTACAATAGATTCCAAGAGAGCTATTTATAAGGCCTTGATCGAGAAGTCCTATAAAAGTGAATATCAAAATACCTGTGCTTCTTCTTACACTTAACAGCTTTTAAAGAAAGGAACCATTTGCAATAAAGTGAAAATGCTAGATCCAAATTATCATGTCAATCTTAGCATTCCTTAATCACATTTTATTCATTTCCTCCAGAAGTTGGCTTCCACTATAAGCAGATATATCCTGGCTTTACCATTAATGAGGACTGAAGTTTCCTTATGGTTACTCTCAACTGCAATTTCATTTTCCAGTCATTTTGCTTAGAGTAAAAATCTTCTCCTTTGTACAATTTGGCTCTCCCCCAAACCAAAGTTCCAAGCTGATTTTTCTAGAAGGTGTATTAGAAGGTCACTTCTTTGCAAAAGCTACATTTATCATTCAAGTTCATTTTCTGAAAAGACCACATATTGGATACTCAGGAAAAGATCCCCAAAGAGGATTAATGTCTATCCATCTTTCATTTTTTCCCTTCTCTTCTTTCTTCCTCTTTTTTTCTCTTATCTCACACTTTCCTTCTTCCCTCCTCTGCTTTTTTTCCTTTCTTTCTTCTTTCCCTCATTCAGTTATTAAATTACTCAGTAATTTAGTAAGTGCGTGAATGTCTACACCAGGTACTATGGGTTTTCCAGGTGGTGCAGTGGTAAAGAATCTGCCTGCCAACGCAGGAGAGGCAAGGTTCATTCTCTGGGTTAGGAAGGTCCCCTGAAGAAGGAAATGGCCACCCACTCCAGTATCTTTTCCTGGAAAATTCCACGGACAGAGGAGCCTAGCAGGCTACAGCCCATGGGGTTGCAAAGACTTGAACATGACTAAATCAGTAAGCACACACATTCACATGTCCCAGACACTAGGGGTAAAGGAGTAAAGAAGATGAGCTTCCTGCCATTACAGAGTATGTAGCCCGACAGAATGGAGACGTGATAAACTCATCATTCCAATTAGGAGACATGGGGGACAAAAGCTAGTCTTTGGGGAAGAAGTTCATTCAACAAATAATTACAGGCCATGGATGGACCCAGTAATAAAGTAATGAAATAGGAACATTGCTGCTTTTATGGAGATAAGAAAAGTGAAATATTCTTTAAAAATGCCAAAACAGTGCATTGTAAATATTATTATGGGATAATTATATGAGCTTGTAGAGTCATATAGAAGAGAGATTTAACTTACAATCTGACTCAAGGAGACCACCTAAAGAAGACCTGAATAGTAAGTACAGGAGCCCCCCTCCTCCCAAAATACAGAGTTTAGACTTATGTTAACTTTAAAAAAAAAGATTATTTTCCACCTCAGCTTTACATTCTCCCCTAGCATCTTCTTTCCCAGAAAACTTGGTGTTGTGATCATTTCGAATTACTTGGCTACGCTTGGTCATGGACATGAAACCATCAACACCAAAATATACTAGTGTCAAATTCTCTGACAGATGAAAAGGATTAGATATTAGCAATTTCCCACAAGTGACCATTTTTAAATGGTTGACCCAGTTTGTAGCTCAGATCAATCAGTTTTGTCAGTATAAGCTATTTCTACTAGATGTCCATGGCAAGGGAGGGGGGAACAAATCATTTAAGATCCCAATCATCAGATTTTTAGCCATCCACCTGCCAATCATTCCTAATCTCATCTTCCCTTTCCATCAAGATATATAATTGTCATCCATGGGGACTCTCTTTTAAAGAAATATTATCTCCTTAGCAATTTATCTTCTTTTTGTTTCCTCACCCATACAGGGCAAGACAGCGATGCATTGAATTGGGAAGGAGGGATCATTGCTAGGAGCATATTGGGCTTGGAAATTTCTGGAAATTTTTCCACCTCAGAGAGAGTTGCTGCTGCCAGAAATAGCCTTGAAATGCTGTCTTTTTTTTTTTTTTTTCCCCTTTGGGGCTATTAGGAACTTTCTCTTCCTGTTAAAAATAGGTTTTGATAATGCACTCCAAATGCTGACGAATCCAAAAGAAAAGAGCAGACAGAAAAAGTGGAGAGCTGCCTGGGGAGCTTCTCAGCAGGGGACTCGCCCATCGCCTCCTGGGAAGCATGGGGTAAAGGGGTGGGGAGCAGGCTGCTGTTTTAAAAACGTGTATTGGAGGGAAAACTGGGAAACTGATGTCCACCTAACACATCTAACTTTTTCAGATTGGCCTGCATTCATCATGTCATTACTGCATTTACTTTCTAATCTGGAAGAACAATGGGGCCCCTTTCTAAGATTAGATTTAGGGTAGAAGGCTAATTTCTTATAATATATTTCACCTTAGGTGTGTTTTCTATGGACAAAGCCATGATACAAACCACAAACTAGAAAATCTGAATAGCACAGACAAATCCCGTACCGGCTTGTGTTTATGACACATTCCCTGCCAGTAGCGAAAAGGTTACTTCACCTGTCTTCTTGGCTGATTCTACAGACGCTGAGTGAAATCCAGAAAAGAAGCAAGTTTCCAAGTAATCCGTAAGCAAGAAAGGAAAGTTCAGTTTTCTGAGTACTTAAATGACTTTGCTTTGAGAGGCCATAGATCATCTCGAAATCATTTTGACTTGGATTGATGAAATTTAGAATGGTCAGGCATT
This sequence comes from Dama dama, assembly GCF_033118175.1. Taxonomy (NCBI): domain Eukaryota; kingdom Metazoa; phylum Chordata; class Mammalia; order Artiodactyla; family Cervidae; genus Dama; species Dama dama. The sequence continues at coordinate 37,858,968 of NC_083704.1, read as the reverse complement.
GGTGCCAAAGACTGAAAGGCATTTACATGACAAATATTATCATTATGATTTTGCAATAACCTTGGTAGTTGGGTTTGAAAGGACAATTCACCGTGCAATTTTTAAAATGCAGATAAAATAGATTTAAAAGAACAATTTTCTAGTTTCCAGAAAGGGTTATGACAAACCTAACTCTTCCCTTTCACAGGAACCAAATCTGGGAATCTTTTTATTTTCAGTCTCCTTTTTGAAGTAGCCTTCTAGTGAGGCCAATAGGTAAAAAAAGCTACAGTCAATTCCAGAAGGTCTTGAAAAGTTTTATCCATGTGTTTATTATAGAAATCCAGAATTTTATTTCTTTTCACAGAATTGGATCAGCCTCTCCCTGTGTCTTGGGTGGATCAAAGTAAATGTGGGCTTCTGATATAGCCAAGAAATAATAATTAAAAAAGAAACACATAGAAATTGAAAATGGGGAGTGTATCTTACCAACTTACTATAGCATTCTGTACCAAAGACATCTAAACATCTCAGAAATAGTAAGTTCCTTGTTAAATGATTGTGCAGTAATCCACGACAGACTTGTAATTCATGTTTCATCTTGTTCAATCATCCACCCATCCATCCAGCAAATACTTGTCACTTGATATTAGCTTTCGAGCTGCTCATCAGCCAAGTACAGTTGTTTTCACTTTTTCCTTAGCAAAGGAATCCCTTTGAAGGATTATACTGAATCTTAAAATAAACATTTAAATAAAACATTGAAGTGCTATACTGAATATTAAAAATAAATTATCAAGAGTTGCTTTCTCCTTTCTTCTAGTGGATGTAACTGAACCCCCTCAGATAATCTGTGAAGTCTCATGAGGCAAAATTTGAAAAATTCTAATCAAAAGACTGCTAATCTGAGCTTTTTCCAAAAAACTAACTTTTTTGTTTTTTGTTTTGTAATTGCAAGCCCATGGACCAGGGTTTCATAGTTAGTACTCTAAAGAAAGATTAAATTTCTACTGAAAGATCACATTTCTCTGATTGACTGTGGCTAGGTCAGTCACAAGCATACACTTTGGGAATCACATCCACATATGGCAGGGCCCATCAGACATTCTGAATGGCAGGGTCCTGCGGTTCTCTGAAACCTGGTTCTGATCTCCACATTGGTGTACCTGAGCAGTAGGTGTCCTTGAAGCCATAGTTCAACTTGTCAAGATCAGATGGGCTCATTATTTAGAGCAACCCCTCTGGCTTCCAGTGTGCAAATCCATCATCCATTAGCCTAAGGAAGATGTGGTCGGGGGTCATTGACTTTATATACAAGATTTTAATGAAAATGGAGCACTTGTCAGTTCCCTGTCCCTTTTCAGAAAAAAGGCAGCGTATGTGCCAGGGTGGGACTGGGGAAAGGATACATATATGGGGTCAGAGGATCTAAATTCTGGTCCAGATGCTGACAGGTACTTGCTAAGTAAAATGTGAGTAAGTGTTTAAGCTGCTCTTGATGACACTTGCCTCCTCTGTAAAAATGAGGGTCATCATGACCTCAGTGGGTTTTTTGAGTATGTAATAAATTGAAGCTTTATATAGTATCCACCATGATGTCAGTAACGTATGAATAGTAAATTGTCAGTGAATGGTTAACACCTGGAATACTATTATCATTGCCGATTCTTCTATGGCTATGTCATTTGGCTGCTTTAAGTCTGCATCCTCACTCAAAAAAGTACAGATGACGATAGTCCTATTTCTATCTTTGAACAGTTTTGCAGCTTAAATGAAATATGCATCAAAAGTACTTTTGAAATCCTAACAATAATGTGACAGACAATGTTTAATGGGAAACATCAGGAATCCCTGTCCTTGGGAAAATTGTGCTCCACTGAGAAACACACAATAAGTATAATACATAAATAAATTATATACTGCATTTGGAAAGTTACAGGTACCCTGGTGGCTGGGTGTGGGGCAGTGGCTGGCACAGAACAAAGTGAAATCATGGATGCTGACTAAAGGAATTACGATTTCAATGAGTAAAAGTCGCTCAGTTGACTTCAGTAGGGTGGTCAAAAGTGTCTCTGGTAAAATGACATTTGGAAAAGATATGGAAGAGTTGAGAGTGAGCCAGAGATCCACTGGAAGAGTGTCCTAGGTGTTTCAGGGTTCAACTTGTTGAGGCAGTTTGCTCTTGAATCAGAGCAACCCTCAAGAGGAATCACTCCTGCCACGTTCAGCCAGTAGTCTGCAAGGGGACCAGTGGCCCTGGAACAGAGGGAAGGAGAGAAGGGTGGAGTAAGCGAGGTCAAGGACACAGTAATGGGAGGGGTAGGTTGAATACTTAACCCTGATACCCCTTCTAAAACAAAGTGTCAAACTTCCTTTTGGAAGTTCTTCATCATCAAAGAAACTCTTCTTGTGACAAGATGCAAAAAATGTGTGAGTTTGAAGTGCAACAGACTTGGGTCACACTTGTGTGACTCTGGGCAGGTTATTCAACCTTCTTTTCATCTGTTGAGTGGGAACAAGGCCTTGTATAGTTCCTGGGAGGTTCACAGTTAATGTAGGTAAAGTGCCAAGGACCACACCCAAATCAGAGCTTGCTGAAGTGTAGTGAGCACGGAGCTGACAGGGAACAGAATTCAGTCATCTACAACAGGGCTTCCCTGGCGGCTCAGATGGTAAAGAATCTGCCTGCAATGCAGGAGACCCAGGTTTGATCCCTGGGTTGGGAAGATCCCCTGGAGAAGGAAATGGCAACCCACTCCAGTACTCTTGCCTGGAGAATAGCCATGGACAGGGGAGCCTGGTGGGCTACAGTCCACGGGGTCACAGAAGAGTCAGACATGACTTAGTGACTAAACCACCACCACAACAGGGCAGTGAGAATTGGCTCTGGGCTTCCAGTGGCCACCTCCTTGTCCACATTATCAAACTCGGTCAGTAATTCAGATGATCTGGCTTGTCTGCCACCCTGCTAGCTTGGCTCTAAATGAAACGAGATTCAAGCTATGCCCTGGGAGCTTTCATATGCCTTGTGCCATCTGCAATCAAAAATGTTGCTCCAATCTTACATTAAAGGTAAGTGGTGACTTTAGAATTAGTGGTATTTTCATGAAGTATAAAACTAGTTATTAGTGACTTGACTGGGGGCACTTGTTGCTGACAATTACAAGCTGAAGTGACATGATTGCAAGTGTTGATGTTAAAGAGTGAACTGTGCCTCTAGCCCTGCTCTTTCATTAACTGTCATCCAGTGATGGGCAGGTGGTGAGACGGAAATACTCTTCTCATCATCCAAGTTCAAGCCTGCTTACTTCCTGCTTAGAATTCTGCAGTGGCCTCTTGTTTCTTCTTCTTTGCCCTCTCTGACCCCTCCTGAATGGGGTCAAAGAGTGGACACGGTGTCGCTCAAGAGCAGTATCCAGATCACATCTTTTCTTAGCTTCATAGTCACGTTGTACCTCATTGCGATGCCGAATCACCCCAAGGCTGCTCTCTGGAGAGGGAAATCCTCTTCTGTTCAGTCCTGTTTCAAGTGCTCAGTTCCATCTGTTCCAACATTTAAAATATTGTCCCAGGTATTTAAAATACCCTGACTCTCCTTAGAGATATGGCTAATTCTAGGACTAGGACAGGAAATATACACAATGAGGCAGGATCATAACATAGGGCCAGGAAGAAAGGAAGTGTTTTCAAAAAGAAGAAGGAGGCAAATCAACTAGAAAAGCTCATAATGGCCAAATCTGGACCATTTTGATCAACAAAATAAATAGCATAGTATTGGATTATAACCTAAAGGATAAATAAATAACAATGAGCCATGAACCCATACTGATATGATTAATTCATCAATCAATTAATATAAATAATTTGCTGATATAAATAATAATTAAGTGGGAGAGAACTGACCTATATTCCTTGTAGAAGAATTTCCAAAAATTGTAATGGATACTGCAACCCCACAGAGATGGAGACAGAGCATAAATAACTCTCCATTCTCCAAGGATGGGCTGTAGTCAGTGACATCCTTCCAAAGAGGACACCATAGAGTGGAGAAGGAGTGTAACTTTATGGTAGAGAAATCCGACAAGTACTGGATCAACCATGTGATCAAGGTCAACATCAAGAGTAATAAGTCATGCTGGTGATATGAACTCTTGATTTGATGTCATGAGAATGGTACTGTACCTCCATGATCCTCCCCCAAAAACACATAACAGTTTAATCATGAGAAAGCCATCAGACAACTCTCATTTCAGGGATATTTTATAAACAAAACAAAACAAAAAAAACACAGCTCAAAACTCTCCAGGTTCTCAAAAAGGAAAGAATGTCTGAGAAACTGTCATAACCAATAGGAACCTAAAGAGATAAGATAACTAAAATTAATGTGGGATCCTGGAAGTGTCCTGGCATAGAAAAAGACATTAGGCAAAACCTAAGAAAATCTGAATAAAGCCTAGACTTTAGCTAATAACACTGTATCAATATTTGTTCATTAATTGTAACAAGCGTAGTATACTAATATGTGATGTTAATATTAAGGGCCTAAAACTAGGAAATATGTAGTTAGAGTGTGGGATATATGGGAACTCACTATACTTTCTTCATAAATTTTCTGTCCTATGTCATCCTATGATTAAACATTTGTTTTAACATCATGTCCCAACCTCTCACATTAGCAAAATGCTTCCCCTCCATCATCCCCTGCTGAAGCCCTACCTTTCAACTCAACTTCAGTAGCCTTCCTAATTCCTTAAAAAGGAATGGGTGTCCCTTTCCATCTGTGTCCAGAGAACTCGATACTTATTGTGTTGATTTTCATTAATTTACTTATTCTTTCATTCATTCAACAAATAGTTATGGATTACCCACACCAGCTATTGACTATAGTGCTGTGGCAAGACAAGCAACAACCTTGACTCTGACCAAGCTTACAGTTTTGTGGTTACAGTCGTGCAAGCAAATGTGTAGAGTTCTAAGAGACTGAAAAATGGTGGAGATTAGGGAATGTCTCTAAGGATCTGACCTTGGTAATCAGTCTATGCATTTGACGTGTGCGTGGTGGATGGAGGAATGGGAAGATGGGAGAGAGTATTCTGGGAGAAAACCTATTTGCACCGTTCCTGAGGCAGAAAGGAGGGGAGCATTCCCAAAGAAATATAACATCAGTGTGACTGGATAGTCCCACCATAGGCACCATATATGAACTCAACTATGTGTCAGGCTCAGGGCTAACATGTGTTACCTTGGTTCATTCTTACATAACTCTGTGACGCAAGGTTATTTTGATTTGTACTTTACAGATATTTGTACTTTATAGATAATGAAACTGAGGGACTTCAACAGTGACAGAGCTGAGATTGAGGCTAAAACAGGTTTGTTGGAAAGCTCAAACTCTTTCATCCTATGGAGGAAGACACAATTCATCTGCTTAAGTCGGAGATTTTCTGTTTGGTTGTTTTTGGCTGTTCATTACTCTGTGGGATGTTTCTACTGGTGGTGAGCAGGACTACCCTTCGTTGCAGGGTGCGGGCTCCTCACTGTGACGCCTCTCTCGTGGCGGGGCGCCGACTCTGAGCACGCGGGCTTCCGGAGCTGTGTGTGCCTGTGAGCAGCGCGGCTTGTGCGCGCTAGAGCGCAGGCTCAGTATTGGTAGTTTTGGTGCTTCGCCTTAGCTGCTCCGTGACATGTGGGATCTTCCAGGACCACAGATGGAACCCATGATACCCGCATGGGCAGGCAGATTCTTAACAACTGGACCACCAGGGAAGTCCAGTCAGAGACTCTTGTGATTGTTCCCTTCATATTATACCAGGGTTTCTTGGCACTATTGACCTTTGGATCAGAGAATTCTTTGTTGTGGGGTCTGTTCTGTGTACTGTGGGATGTTTAGGGGTATCCCTGGCTTCTACCCACTAGATGTCATTAGCTCTCACCCTCTACCTGTAATGACAATGAAAAGTGTCTTCAGACTTTGCCACATTTCATTGACAGCAAAGGCAAATAGCAAAATAATCCCATTCCCCACCTGCATTGCAAGCCCCCCAGTTGCACTGTTTCAGATTGGGATGGAGTTGTGTTTAAATTCTTCCCTTCCTCCTGTCGTCCCTCCCTCTGTTCCTTTGTTTCAGTGTTTCTTAAGTGCCCAGCATGTGCAGGCTGGATACACATCCTGAAGAGTTTAGAACACAGTAACCTGTAGACAGTGGTTGCCTAACAAATGCTTGAGGAATTACTGCCAACTGAGTCCTAAAAGCCTAAATGCCTAAGTGTTATGGACAAATGAAAAACATTCTTCCTGAATGCAAAACTTGACGTTGGTGAAATAAATCCCAGGTTTCTGATCACTTGGAGTACCTCTTATGTCCCTGGAGAACTGGCTTAGCTGGTATCCGTCGGGCTGAAAAGATCCACTTGAATTTCACTGGCCTTTAGACAGACCCAGCAGAGCACCTGTTAAGAACCTAGCAGAGAGTGGCATACGTTAGGTCGCCAGTAAATGCTGATGAGAGCATGGCTGATCTGTAATAATTAAGTGAAGCCATATGCCTTAGTCTGTAGTTTGAGATTCCATGTGAAGCACATACTGATTTTCTTTTTCTGTCACTTTTGGGTGAGATCTGGATCGGGGAAATGACTCTTCAACTAGATTTTCTATACAACTCCCTTGAGAGTGAGTGGGTGCTAGGAGGGAAAGCTCGTTTCAGGGCAGTTTTCTTGCCACTTCAGGTTCTATATTACTGGAGTGTCAGTTTCTGGTCATTAGTCGGAGCTCAGAGAATTCTAAACACAAAGATAATGCAGGAGTGAGCTCTCCAAATGCATTTAAATCTCATAGCATCTTTATTGTGTGTTTTCTCCGGGCATTCACTGTTCCACTGCCTCTGCATACATACAGCCGAGAAGAGTTGCCTCTTGAGGGCTCTTGGTTGTTGCTCCTTGTTGCATTTAAAATGTTGTGCCCTGATGCCTGTCTTCTCCCAGATGATGTGACACATCCCTTGTATGCAGTCTTGTACACATGTATAGATACATGTTGTAGGAGAGAATCCCATAGTAACTCCACTTTATGGAAACCCTTCCCTTTACGTTTTTCACTCTCCCAACCCTTCCACTCACACATGCACATACCTGAATGGCCACTGAATGATCTCTAATCAGCATCCCGCTTCTTTCTCTCTCGCCAGAAGGAGGGACATGTGAAGTGATTGCTGCGCACAGATGTTGTAATAAAAACCGCATTGAGGAGCGGTCGCAAACAGTCAAGTGTTCCTGTCTACCTGGGAAAGTGGCTGGAACGACAAGAAACCGACCTTCCTGTGTCGATGGTAAGTAGCTGGTTTCACTCCTCTCTCTATGGGTTCATCTGTGTCGTTGTGGTGTATAATATATATATTTTGTTTCATCTAAATATGGTTCAGGGTAATAAAGAAGGTGCCTCTACAGTTCTGCAGAGTTGGACAAATACCAGCCCTTTGCATAGAGTTTGAATTCTTGTTTCTCTGGCTTTAGGTTTTTCAAATAGCTGTATTTGAATGTGTGTTAGAGAAGATAAGGTGAAGGAATTTCTTCAAGTCTATGAGTTTGAGGGTCCAGCTCATTTTAGAATTGATTTTGGATCGAGTTTATGTATAATGATGATGATCAATGTAGTAAAGATAGTAATATCTGACAGTCATTCAATCTGTATTTAATGAGCATTTACTATATCCCAGGCACTGATCTAGGGCTTCATATATATTCAGGAACAGATAGATGTTCCCTGAGAGTTCACCATTTACCATGCCCTGTCCTAAACATTTCTCATGCATTATTTTATTTACTCATCCTAACAATACCATCTTTCTAATCTCTTACTATGTAACAATTTACATTCCCCCCGAAGTTAGCAGTTTTAAGCAGCAGACACTATCTCACAATTTCCATAGGTCAGGAATTCAGCTTGGCTGGGTGGTCCTGGTTTGGGGTCCCTTCCGTGGTTGCAGCCAAGATCTGAGGACTCGACTGATGCTGGAGGATGGTTTTAAGACGGCTCTTCACAGAGCTATGAGCAGGTGGCCTCTGTTCCCTTCTGAAGGAAGCTAGGTGTCCTCACACCATAGTGGCTGGCTTCCTGCAGAGTGAGTGACCCAGGAGAACAATGTAAAAGCCACAATGTGACTATGATAGAGCCTCAGAAGTTATCCTTTATTCTTTCCACAATATCCTATGGGTTATATGAGTCAACCCTATCTGTCTAGCATGGAAGTGGACGAAAAAGGCTTGAAAACCTGAAGGCAAGGACCACCAGGGTAGATACACTCTCCCTGCCTTTTTAAACATGAAGGAAACTGAGACTTAGAATGGTTCATTAATGTTCCATTGGCCCCATGATTGGTAAGCTGTAGCTCTGCTAACTCTTGAGATGAAACTAACTGACTCTAATACCCAGTCTTGACCACCATCTGTAAACAATGTTATATGCCTGTCAAACAGAGAGTCCACAGTTCAAAGGGATAATAGATATCTCTCCCCATCTTTATCTTTCATCATTTTAGAGCCAGATGTGAGTTGACGTTCAAAATCTTCAGTAAGGAAATCAGGACTCAGAGAAGTGACTCACTTGCTCTGGTCATAGAGCAGGAATTTTAAGCTAAACCTCTTGACTTAGGGTCCATGGTCCTCTAGATATAGATGGAGAAAGATAACCTTCTAGATTGGCTCATGTTGTGTTTTTTCATTGTGAATCATTAGGTGGTTAGAAAGGAAACACTCACACACAAACTAGACCAAGAAAGGCAAAAGTTATTTTTTAAGAAAACAGAGAAGACCTGGGGAGCTTGGTTATAGGAAATTCAGCCAAATGTCATGGGATTCATAAGCTCTTTAGGCAGCTTCCATCTTATTTTCTTTGTTTTGATCTTTCTTTCCCTCATTCTCTTCTGTGTAGACTGGTTCCTTCAAGGATTTTATCTTTTGCTCTCCCATAACTTAGGGATTGGTATAAAGCTTTTAATTTTTTGGTACCAACTCTGATCTCACTTAGCATCATGGTATACAACAAGTATATTTGACTCACTTCCTGTATCTTAAATGCCATCTCCAAAAAGACTAAATACGATTGACCTGGCTTGGGTCACATGTTATCCTTTGCCCAATCAGCCACAGCCAGAGGGACAAGCTCTTGGGGCATTCTTTACCACAGGAAGGTCAAGCTTTTTTTTTTTTTAGAAGATGTGAAAAGGTTCGATTTAGGAATGTACTGTGATCTGTAGTTCTCAATTAGGGCAATTCTCAGGAGCCATTTGACAATGTCTGGAGAAAATTTTGGTGAAGATATCTGTTACAACCAGAAGAGTGCTACCAGCATCTGGTATGTACAAGCCAGGAAGCTGCTCACCAACTTACCATGCTCAGGACAGCTCCCACAGCAAAGGATTATCATGCCACCAGTGTCGGTGGGGCTGCGGTTGAGAGACTTACACTATGACTTTTTAGTTATTCTAGGTCACAGTCAGTACTATAAGGCACCTCCACTGCAGGGAAAGCAGGCAGCTAGACCAGAAAAGCCATTGCATCCTCTTAGAGGAGGAAACTCTTGGCCCCTGAAGCCAATAAACATTATAAAACCATGATTTCTCGTCTTCTCTGCCAAAGAAAGCAGTGAGTCTCTTAATTATAAATCTCCATTTTGTTTCCAGTTCCTTTTTTTTATCACGAATTACCTAGAAATAGAATTGCCTTCTGGATCTGAATGGAGAACTTAGGGACCAGTGAACTGTCTGTGCTGACACAGGGGGAACTGGCGTTTGGCTCTAAGTTTCTCTGAGAAGTTAAGCCACATATCGGTAACTTCTGTTTCTCAGAACAAGTCTGTCTGACTTTGGAAACTTGGAGCCCTTTAGTGTGGTAGGTTTAGGCAAGAGAGCTGTTAGTGTCTATCATCTGAGCAGAAGTCAGTGAAGTACAGCATATTCTATAGCCTCACACTCATTGTTTCTAATTTCCAAAGCATCCTACTTCTCAAAAATCTTGGAATCCATTGGCCTGTGTAGTAAAAAGTGTCTGTGTTACTTTGATCAAAACTCTTTTAAGGCCTGTATCTCTACATGCAAATTGAATAGGAAGTGCGTATATAAAGGAACAATTCCAGTGTAGTTATTAAGACCATAAACTATGAAATTAGACACGAGCGGAATCCCAGCTGTACCAGTTGCTAATGGGATGATCTTGGCCCAGTCATGTTGCTTCCTAACCTGTTTCCTCATCTGTCAATGGGAATAATGATTGTTTCTGCTTCATGAGGTTGTGGTGAGAACTAAGGAAATCATACGTATAATGTGCTTTGTCTAATGTCTGGTTCTCCTCAAGTGCTCCTTAAATGATGGTATCAGTTTTCTGTCTTACTGACAAGTGTGGGTAATGCTTAGAAATAGACATTATTTTCTGAAGTTTCATTTCATAGTAATTCAATACAATGGCATTTTAGCCACTATATTTTCTTGGAACTGCTTCTAAGTGTTTATACTGGATATATCACTAATGATGGTCTGTCTTCTCCTGAAATGTATATTCATTATAAGAATTTTGAAAACTACAGTACATCCATACATTAAAATCACCCATAATATTATTGCTTTGTAAGAAAATAAGTATACCTTCTTTGAGGCTGAATCAATTAAAAGAAACTCACAAAGTAGATATTTTATTGAACTAAAATGTTATAGTACTATTTGATTGACAGCTTGTTTCTATTAATATATTGGGTTGGCCAAAATAGTCGTTGGGCTTTTCCATAAGAAAATGAACATTTTGGCCAACTCAATATGATGAACATTTTCCAACTTAAAACATACTCTTAAAAAAACATTATTGTTAATAGCTACACAGAATTTCAGGGTAGGATGTACCACCATTTATCTAACTATCATTCCACTTTGGCATATTTATGATGTTTCATGCATTTCCCGTCTCATCCTACAAATGGATAGAAACGAGTTTCTCTCCATGACAACAGTTGACAATCCAGATACCACATTTGTCCTAAACATATTTTGTTCTACATAGTGCATTTCCCAGGGTAAGTGTTCCAATTGCTGTTATTTGCTTTCCTCTGAAATTGCAGGTCAGTTGCCTTTTTTGCAGTGTTTCCAAAAACAGAGGCACAGCTTGATTTTTCAAAATGCTTATATTGGATTGTTTGAAGATTCACAATCTGAGACCAGATTATTTTAAATGGGGCATACATTTAGCAGTATAATCTTAGCAACGCATTGAAAAGTATAATACATGATATTTGGAGAGATATTTAAGGAGTGGACTTTTAATTTAAAAGTGATATTCTGTTGCCTAATAATACCAAAATACCAAAAATACACACTCAACAACCTAAATTTTGGCATAGCCTTTTGCAAACATTTTAGAAAGCATTATACAATTGGATGTGTGCTCAGCACTATTCTGAGAGAATATAGCTTGTTACACTAGAATTCACATTATGTTGTGTTTTTATTAATTATTCTATAACTCAAAGTAAATGGAGAGGACCCCTTGCTCAAGATCTTTGGTTGAGATCAACTAAAAATGCAGTCTTTCCATAATCTCCAATTATTTTCCAGAGACTAAATTTAGAATACAATAAATAAGATGATGATGGAAGAAGCATAATTATTTATTTAAGAGAAGAATTTTTCCAAGCAGATGATGTAAAAAAAAAAATTTCTAGGAGACCTGTGAAGTTGTATTTTATTATTCTGATTGATGTATAGTGGCATAAAAAGAGTATCAACATTTTAAAAATAATTGACTATAAATAAGAAAAATGATAACAATAATAAAAAGAGTGGCTAACATTTTCTTGAAGGCTTACCATGTACCACTTTTCCAAGTCCTTCAAATCTGTTTATTCAGTTCCAACCCCAGCCCCATAAGGTGTAACCTTCGATTATTTCGGTTTTACTCACCAGGAAATTGAGGCCCAGAAACTGAGTGACTTGCTCAAAATCTTACAGCCACAGTGGCAGAGCCAGAAGATCCACCCGGGCTATCTGACTCCAAGGGCCCCGTTTAGCAAGCATAGGCAAACCACAATCTAACAAACACATGGTCCATTCCAAAGGCTTTCTTGCAGAATGCCAAAATATTTGAGTGAGAAGAGACAGAAAGTCCAACTATGACAGATACTTACAGAAACATTTAGAACTTTGGGCAATACTTTCCCCTTCCCTTTCTGTGTCTTTGAAATGGTTGATTGATTACCCTTCCTAAGGTCATTGTCATCGAACAGTTAGAAGCATTTGTGTAAATAATGGCTTCAGTTTTGTAGAATGATTGAAGTGTCATTGTTTTGGGCAGTGGCAGGGGGTAGGGGTGGGATAAAATGACTGTTTGATGGGAAAATTGTCATGCAGTTGTCTCTATTTTGTATTTTATTTTCATGTAGTTTATGTTTCTAACTTAGACAAATATGTGGAAAGTATCATTGTAACTACTGCTTAGTGAGGACTTTTCATTCACTGTGAAGTTTTAGTGTCAATATAAGTAAGAAAAATCTCCATAATAAGTTGATAGGCCTTCCTTTCTCATTCCTTGTAACTTATGACCATTTCAGTAACTGATTTCTAGCCAATTTTACCTGGTATTCTTGTCTTCTTATACTGGGATTACCAGCCAGAGATAGCAGGAAGAAGAGACTGCCTCACATCATAAAACTTTCTAACTTTCTCAGATACAGAAACCCCAGATTATTTTGTTTTTAACCATTAGTGTACAGTTAATATGATGAAAAAGGCATCATACTCCTGGCTGTTTTCTTAAAGAGAATCTTCCAAAATATATCACTACATTTTGTTCCCAGCTTATCACGACCAAGTTTCCAAGGTGAAAGCAAAAGAAACAAAATGAAAGATACACAAAGACTCAGACCCAGGAAAAGAAACAGAATTACAGGAAAGGAGGCCCACAGTCAGTGAACTAGAGGGACATACAACGAACAGAGGGGCCTGGGAAAGAGGAACCAGGGAAGAAGGGATAAAAGAGAGACAGAAGACAATGGATGCCTGGAAGGAATATTAAAACATCTATCCTTGAAATTACTTCATTCATTTTTCCAAACAACTTATTTGTATTGTCTCACAGTACATAACTAATTTTAACAAAATAAAGTGTTATTTGGCAGATTGAAACTTTATTTTTTTTTTTTCAAATTGTATTATTTGAGATTCCAGGAGCAGAATCTCTCTAAAACTTGCTTCTGAAGATTGCTCCTTTGGAAAATACATAATAAAATTTTCTTGACAACACGCCATTGTATTCCCATCATGAATAGATAGATCAGAGAACTGAGGTACATTTGAAATTCAGTAACAATTTTCTGTAGAATAGCATGAAATGTGTACGAGAAATATTCCATATTATAGCCCCTTCTTAGCCTTCTAAAACATGATAGCATGTTAAAGGCCTGAGAAGCTCTGCAGACCAGGAACCTGTAGAACTTCAGTCCAGTATTCCCTAAACATATTTGACCATAGAACCTTCTTCTATGTAACACTTGTTTATATCCTGCAGACCCAATGTTCCATGAAATGGAACCACGTTGGGGCCATGTTGGTATTAGACTGTTTAGACTGTGTTTTTGTTTTTGTTTCCAGGAAAGTGTTTTAGGTCTTCCAAGACCAGTCGATAAATCCTTTGCCCATAACTCAGTGTGTTTCCAAAGACTGGCTTTTCCAAAGACCAAACGGTGCACAACAGGTCTTGGTAGTAATGTGGTTTATCACATTTCAGTGACATGTCAGGCTCAACTTAGGTTTGGAAAGCATCTAGAGAACTTCCAGGGAAATGTGGTATGAAAAACCTTAAGCTCTTGTTTTTATTCACACATATTAAATATTTTAGGGGACAGAGAAGATGACCTGTTTTGGTTCTGCCATTTGTTAGTCAACATACACACATAACAGAAGACCGAAATAATGAATTGCTATGGTGGACTAAGGCCATACACCACAGTAGCTGTCTATGGTCCCTTCATTACAATCTCTGTTTAAAGTTTTTCTCACTCTTTCAAAGCAGACTCTGACTTGTTCAATAGACAGAAGTCTGAGTTCAACTGGTTTCTTCATGAGCTGTTGCTGAAAGGAGATTCTGTTGTTCTTGTTAGAAGAAGGTCTTTTATAGCATCATTAGTAAAACTCTTGCATTTCCAAGCATGATTTCTGAATTATGTAAATTTTCTTTTGCTCTGCTCCTTGGCACCTATTCCTGCCCAGGTAGGTAAGGAATTCAAGTCTACATTAGTCAGAGCAATGAGAGGAAGGGCATACAAGAGTTGACAGGGTTTTTAGACCATCTAATAAAAGTGCTGTCCCTCTATTTGTTCCTTGTCAGGATAAAGAGAAGGGTATTCAGTTTTCAGATAGTCCCATACCTCTAAGTGTGGGTGTCACTTTTCATTTTTTAGTTTAAAGCCATAGGTTCCAACTCTGAGAGCCCACTGGCAGAAACTACTGTCAGACCTGTTCCTTGGGTCCTTGGCTAAACAGTGGGAAAATTGACTTTGCTTGCTCTTTGATGGAACACCCCAATTCCCAGAGGATTCACCACTCCCTCTTACACACCAGGCTCTGACACATTGATATTGCTTACCTGATCCCTGAACACAGTGGAATGTATGGTTCCTGGCTCACGGAGCCATTTTCCTAATATTCTAAAGCTAATAAGCATGCCACTTGTTGTAAGAAATTTGCTCTTTCATATAAAAGTACTAACCTCATGTAAATTCAAATGTTGTTTAGCTGCTAAGTTGTGTCCAACTCTTTTGAACCCCATGGACTATAGCCCACCAAGATCCCTCTGTCCATGAGATTTCCCAGGCAAGAATACTGGAGTGGGTTGCCATTTCCTTCTCCAGGGGATCTTCCCAAGTCAGGAATTGAACCTACATCTCCTGCATTGGCACACAGATTCTTTACCACTGAGTCACCAGGAAAGCACCGTAAATGGAAATACATGTGTCCAAAAACAGCGAAGAAAGGATAAAAATAAGAATAGTCCTCCTCCTTTCTTTTTCCACTAATTCTCTCACACCTTAATTGCCAGAGGGAAGCATCATTTACCAGATTTCTGTGCATTCTTACAGATAATATCTATGCACATGTAGGCTTATGGATATACACATGAAACTCAATAAATCAAAATGGTGTCACATTATTTTAAAAAATGGTCTTAACCTTTTCATTTTTAACATAAGACAGTATCTTAAATACTTCACTATTTCCATAAAAGAATAGTTAGTAAACATGGAAAAAATGCTTAAACTCACTCAAGAGAAGAAATGTAAATTAAACTCTGAAATGTAATGTTTCAGCAGTCAGTTATATGCAGAGATGAAAGGTTTAGTAATATGCAGTATTAAGGAGGGAAGAGAGAAAAGTTACATATAAATTATACTCAGTGATAAACAGCTTACAAACGCAACTAGTTAGCCACTTTCCTTTATTTGGTTCACTGAAAAGGAGGAAGATAAATAGGAAATTTTCTAATGAGACTGGATGTTTGGGGAACATAATACAAATCGCATGCATTATAACTCCTTGCCTTAACTTTATTTAGCCACAGTTCTTAGACATATAATTTACCACGTTTCCTTAATAGGATTGGGTTCATGAATCTAGATATCACCTAAGAAATCTCAGGATTTTGATGTCCTTTCCAGAGAGAAAACGAAATATGAAAGTATATTTAGTGCATATTTCTTGTTGTTCAGTTGCTAAGTCATGTCATTCTTTGTGACTCCGTGGACTGCAACACGCCAGTTCTCCTTGTCCTTCACTGTCTCCCAGAGTTTGCTCAAAACCTTGTCCACTGAGTTGGTGATGCAATCTAACCATCTTATCCTCTGCCAACCTTTTCTCTTTTTGCCTTCAATCTTTCCCAGCATCAGGGTCTTTTCCATGAGTCAGCTCTTCCTATCAGGTGCCAAAGTATTGGAGCTTCAGGATCAGTCCTTCCAATGAAAAGTCAAGGTTGATTTCCTTTAGGACTGACTGGTTTGATCTCCTTGCTGTCCAAGGAACTCTCAAGATTCTTCTTCAGCACCACAGTTCAAGAGCATCGGTTCTTTGGCCCTCAACCTTCTTTATGGTCCAACTCTCACATCCGTAGATGACTATTGGAAAAACTGTAGCTTTGACTGTACAGACTTTGGTTGGCAAAGTGATGTCTCTGCTTTTTAATACATTAAGTTTGTCATAGCTTTCCTTCCAAGGAGCAAGTGTCTTTTAATTCTGTGGCTGCAGTCACTGTCCACAGTGCATTTAGAGCCCAAGAAAATAAAATCTGTCACAGTTTCCACTTTTTCCCTTTCTATTTGCCATACTTGCACCTAGATATAGTAAGTCCTATTGTAAAGCCCATCTATGTAGCCACTTGAGAAACATAAAACTCTCTGCACAAACATTTGTCAGAGTGTGTAAGTTGGGGCATGCATGTGTGTGTGTGTGTGTGTGTGTAATTATGATGCAACATATCCCAAATCATTGTCAGTTATCTAGCTGGAATATGCTTGGTTACAAAGAATTCCAAAATCATTAATAAGAAAATTTTTCTAACATAGCTCCAAAGTCATTGGTTTTCATTTATCTACAATGAGCTCAGGTGTTTTCAAAGACCTGTTCTTGTCTGATATGAGAGCACCTTTAATCAATTCTTTTTTTTTAGAAAGGGGGAAAAAATGTTCTAAATCTATGGAGTCAGGTCCTCATCCCTCTAGCTTGGCTCCAGTCAAGATAAGCTAAGATTTCAGGGTCCTGTGTTATTAATGTGCTGTCCATATGAATAATGAGTGAGCCTGGTGAATTATTTCACACTTCTAGGAAAATCTATAGCTCTGTCCTTCTCCAACAGCACTGGAAGCTACTGAGGATGCTGGTCCCTTTCTATGTGGAAGATTGTGATAACTTCATCTAGGAAAGTGGTAAAACTCTGTCCCCTTCTGAGGCCCATGTAGAAATTTATGCAGATGAATAGTATTTTGAAAAATCAGTACCGTATTCTATCAAGCTTCTTGAAGTTTTGAGGGCCTGCTCCCAGCTTAAACAACAAGACATGAATTACACACCAACCAAAGAAGAGATGCCCAAATGATTTTTATTAAGTTCAAAAGTCATTCAGAAACTCTGGTGTAAAATTGAAAGATGAGAATTTTTTGCCCTCAAACTGATGTGGATGCCATGAGCCCAGGGAGGGAGAAAAGAAGGATGACATGAACAGGAAAACTGGTCCACTGAAGCAAAGACAGACATGCCACTCCTGCCAGGGATGTGTGTCATCACCTATGGACCCATCTCTCCAGCTGCCAGCAGAGAAACTACTATACATAGTAGGTCAACACACTCTTCATATCCTTTTGGTTTCCTTCCAGTGAAGACCAGCCATGAATAGAAGCTAGCATATTGCACACAAATAGTCCAACAGGAGTCATCACCACCTGCCTCCCTAGTCTTCCACTCTTCATAGGTGTGCTCCCAGGAAGTAAAAAAAGGAACCAGAGTCCTTAACTGGTATGGTGGACATAGAAATGAAGTTCTACACTCTGACCACACAAGACCAGTTGGATCAAAATGTCCAACTGAACTAGGATACTGGTAGGACATTCTCACCTTCCCCAAGCCACCAGTTTTACTTATAAGCCCTGATGGTAGTTAGTATTCTCATTACTGCTTCATTTAAAAGATTTAATGGTAAAATTCAGTGGCATGCATGCTCAGTCACTCAGTTGTGTCTGACTCTTTGCAACCTCATGGACTATAGCCCACGAGGCTTCTTTGTTCATGGGATTATCCTGGCAAGAATACTAGACTGCATTGACATTTCCTTCTCCAGAGAATCTTCCTGACTCAGGGATTGAATGCACATCTCCTGCGTCTCCTCCATTGGCAGGTGGCTTCTTTACCACTGAGTCACCTGGGAAGCCTTAAAATTCAACGGACTCAAATTCAAGGTCAGCAGTATTACTTAGGCTGGTATAATGGCTGGGTGGTTAACTAGCCACTCATTCAAGGGAAGAATGTATCAGAATTTATCATGATGTAGTATAACTTTCTATTGACTTATGTCTAAAGACACTCATCTGTTCACTCAGTAGTTCTTTTCAGAGCATTGACTATGTGCCAGGAATTATGCCAAACGCACGTTCACGTAATGATGAATAAAGTTAGTCCCTTGCTCTCATGGAAACTACAGTCCAGCCTGGAAGACACATCTTACTCTAATCATACATCAGATTGTTCAAGTAGAAACTGCATGTTCTGGAGCAAAGGAATTCAGAGAGGATGTAATAGCAAAGAATCTAAAGGAGGCTGGGAAACTGAGACTTCTGGGAAGAAGTGACAAGAGGTCTGAGTTGTGACTTAAGCTTGCTGGGTGAAGAGCATCCCAGGCAGAGAACAGCTGGGCAAAAGCCTTGGGTTTTGATCATGAATTTGAGGAAATCATTGTGGTTTTCTCAAGCAACAATGAGATCATATGCCAAACGGGGCTGAGAACATAGGCAGGGGTCAGACAATAGTGTTGTAACTGAGCTGTGCATCTCCAGTTCTGAGTATAGTTCTTGAAACTGAGATGTGCTCATCAAATGTTTAGGGAAGGCAGCAGTGCAGGAATCTGCTGGGGGAAATTGAATGATAAGCCAACCTGGAACTTGGTGAGTGAGGAGATAGCACTGAGACTCCTCTACTTAGACAGAAATCTGCCTATGTAGTGCCTGACAACAGATTTTAAAAACTCCCTACTGACACTTGAGACAATGCCAAATCTAAGGAAGTCAAATTGCCTTTTTGATATCCTCGCCTTCCACACACACTGTCATCCACATGGTTGCTGTCACCTGAATGTCTCAGTCTCTATGCTGAGCCAGTCACACTGCTGCAAAGAATACTCACAACCACCCCCAAATCAAACAAGCCAAACTTTCCAACAGAAATCGCAAGTCACTGCTTTTCAATTCTACTGTCTGACTTTCGAAAATATTGTAAGTACCAGGTTCATTGTATCAGGCAGGGCATCAGGGTAAAGGGCTAATAATTTGAGGTATATTTAAACACGGCAGCTAACTACAGGCTCATGTTAGTTTATTTTCTTCCTGATTAACCTATATGCTCTTTGACTCTAGTTCATTTCATTATGAATTTACAATGCCCTGGTCTAAGTAGCAAAAAAGGAAAAGAAAACTCCCCTAACACATACACCTGACCAAATCATTCCTGACATCTGAGGTAGTGTGTAAAAGTTCAGATGGATTTATGGACATCATATAAGTCTATTTTGTGAAGAAGGAAATAATGAGAAAACTGTTGTTTCTCATGTTACCAAGTCCTGCTCCCTTCAAAATCCTCAAGCACATAGAGTTGAGAAGCAGTATAATAAAGCTACAAGCACACTATAAAAATTCTCCACTGTACAAAGAACGCTTATAGATAATGGATACTAATGACTGCAGGAACTAGAAGTTGGGGGGCACCATGTGTTAGGTACCCTGCTGAGAACTTTACCAGCATTTCCATGTCAGAACTTTACAACAACACGAGATGGGTGCTGTGATGATTATCCCCATTAACAGATTCATCCATAGAGCCTCATCAGATCCTGCACTTCAAATTAAAGGACATTAAGGAGCTTGACTTTACTTATCCTTCTTCTTGTGTTTATATGCTGAGAATTTTTATTCCATTTTAATGCAAATTAAAAGGAAGACCTCAAGCAGAGGTATATTCCATCACTGATTACTCCTAGTGTTCCAGGTGGAGACAAAATATATACAAAGAGAAAATTTACATAGAACTTTTGATCAAAGGAGGAGTTTTTCAGTGCACTCAATTATTCAGATGGATAAATGTTACAAATGATCTTGCAGCCTGCTCACTGACTGATTTTTGGTATGTCTTTAAGAGTTAATACCATTTGTCTAAAGCCTGTCATTTTTGACAATGTCATCTTGCAGAATCTGTAGCATTCAAGAGAAAAATGTCTAATACTACCTCCTAAGCCAAAAATGATAGCGAAAATGGCCCAGGAAAATGCCCACATACCGAAGATTCATTCCACAAACACCGTTGATAGTGAGCATCAGAGACAGGGTGACCTAATGATTATGAGATCTAGGGGAGATGACAGTAAATGGGTGATTTCAAGACTGTATGAGAAGGATTAGCCCAGGGCAATCTGAGAGCAAAGGTGAGGGTGTTAACCCATGGTAGGGAAGGGCTCTGGATGGTTTCCCTGCAGAATTAACATCCGAACTGAGACCTGACTAAGCGGGTAAGATGATACAGTAGTATGTTCAAGGCAGTGGAACAGTTTATGTACAAGTGTGGAGCTGACAAGAGGCCTTATGGATCCAGAGAAGTGAAAGATGCTTAGTGGGCCTGGAGAGAGAAGAGTGCAGATTAGGTCTGGAAGAGGTGAGACCAGAGCATTCCCTAGGATGAACTCATGCAGCACCCTGGTGATCAAGATGAGGCATGGGAACTCTGTCCAAAAGTGGTGGAGTCTGGCGCTAAAGGCTTTTGTGCTGATAAATGACATGATTCAATTTCCTGAGAGTTTTTCACTACCTAGCAAAGGAATCAAAAACATTGCTTCTACCATAGCTGCTATTCATTGTACTTAAACTTATGTTTCTAAGCAATAGAGAGATTAAACCCAAGAAATGCCAGAAAAGATGCAAGTCAATTCTGATATTTAAGTCAATGCTCGCTCAGCAAAGGTGCATCAAATTTGCTGGCAAAAAAACTCAGTGAAGATTATGCAAGAGGACATGCATCCCAAAGGAAACCTGAGCATCTAATTAGCTGGAGGACTGGAAAGCCCTGACTTGTGCATATTCAAAAGGTCTAGGACAAGAGTCCAAGGTTCTTCAGGGAAACTTTTGGTACTGCATCAAGATCACAATGGCAAGAGGAGAGTTGATTCCACTTAGAAAGAAAAAGTGAGAAAGACTGGAGTGATGATGTCTTAACCATGGGAAGAGGAGATACTTCACACTAGGAGTATTAAAGGGTACTGTGAATTCACCCAGCTGCACATTACAGTCATCAGCTGCTGCGCTGCTGCTAAGTTGCTTTAGTCGTGTCCGACCCCTGTGCGACCCCATAGACAGCAGCCCACCAGGCTCCTCTGTCCCTGGGATTCTCCAGGCAAGAATACTGGAGTGGGTTGCCATTACCTTCTCCATACAGTCATCAGAGAGGTTCTTAAACACACCAATCTTGACCACATCCTTAAGTATTTTTATTTCATTGAGATAGGGTGGGATCTGAGTATTTGTATTCTTTGAAAGCTCCACAAGGATACTAAAGTGTAAGCAGATTTGGAAACTGAAGGTATCACAGCCCAGAGCATGGGCTGAGGAGGAAGGCAGTGCGAGTTGGAATTCCAGCTCTTTCTAGAAATACTTATTTTGCTCTTTTAATTTTTTATTTGCAAGCATCCCATAAAACACTAAAGGTGGCTTTATGTGGATATATCCAACACAGAAAGATAAAAATAAAAAAATGTACAGATATGAAGGAAATTTAGCTCTTACCCCTCTGTCCTTACTTTCCTCATCTGTAAAAATGGGAAAAATTACTAGCATCTCTCTGATAGGATCAGCAAGGATTACATAAGTTAATGAGCAAAGTGATTTACAAATTCCTGGCAGATAAGTGCTCAAGCTGTTAATAATAAATGGAAGCTGTTAAAGAATCTGCCTACAATGCAGGAGACCCCAGGCCAATTCCTGGGTCAGGATGATCCCCTGGAGAAGAGATAGGCTACCCACTCAAGTATTCATGGGCTTCCCCCGTGGCTCAGATGATAAAGAATCCACCTGCAATGTGGGAGACCTGGGTTCAATCCCTGGGTTCGGAAGATCCTCTGGAGGAGGGCATGGCAACCGACTCTGGTATTTTTGCCTGGGGAGTCCCCATGGACAGAAGAGCCTGGAAGGCTACCGTCCATGGGGTCACAAAGAGTCAGACATGACTGAGCGATTAAGCACAGCACATTTTTCTTAAACCAGATCTAGGTAATAGGAGAAACAAAGACAGGGAGATGGAAATCACAAGGCATATTCCAAGGACACCAATTAGATTGGCTAGTGCTTCAGAGAATAATGGGGGCTTCCCTGGTGGCTCAGATGGTAAAGCGTCTGCCTGCAATGCAGGACACCCAGGTTCGATCCTTGGGTCAGGACGATCCCCTGGAGGAGGAAATGGCAACCCACTCCAGCATTCTTGCCTGGAAAATCCCATGGTCAGAGGAGCCTGATAGAGTACAGTCCATGGGGTCGCAAAGAATTGGACACGACTAAGCGACTTCACTTTCACTTTCTTTCAGAGAATAATAGAAAAAAAACATTTAGAAAGGCAAGTTGCAGCCAAATTGCTTTCTTGAGTTCCAAGCTAATGTTGGAATATGAACAAGTGTTCAATAATGAATCATCTAGTAACATAGTCCCCAAATATGAGGCAAGGAGGTATACACTGTACAAAATGGAATAAACTAAAGAGTTGCTCAGAGTCCACTCCAAAACTTGGACTCTGATTTGAATTTAACACAAATGTGGAACCAACAGATGTCTCTGAAGAGTTGAGATCAAATCAACGTAGAGCTTCAAAAATGAACAGCGACTCACTGGACATTAATAATCCCTGGTGCCCAGATGCTCGTCTTCCTGACACCTTGGCTGTCATTCACACAGTCAGCTCCATTTCTCTTGTCTAGATACAACCCACCTTATTAGGAACCTCTAAATAGTGCTGGAAGTGATTTCTGTTCTTTTCCCTTTTCATTTATAAATATTTCCAAAAACGAGTAAAGGTGACTTAGATGGATGCGCCAAACACAGCAGGGAGAGATAAAATGTAATGCAGACGTGAAAGAAGTAGTCAGGAGGCAGGGAATATGAGGGTAGGAGACTTCAGAGGAGACCTTAAGGGACATGAAGATGCTGAGAGTAGGCCATAAGGACCTATAAATATGCCAGCAGTGGGGTGAAAATTGGCTTAAAGCCTTCTAACAGACAATGTAAAGAAGGAAAGAAGATGGGTTACAAGATTCAGAAGGTCCCCAGCTTAATCCAGGCAATTGCTGAAGAGAGAAATAGTTTTCTCTAGCTTTGTTCCAGAAAAAGCTATCTCCAGATCTAAATCTGGAGGCTGCTGTGTAAAACGGTAATAACGTCATCCACATTCAAACACCCTAGTAGAGTGTATGACACGTCGTGGCCACCAATACATAGTGAGTGAATAAATGACAGAGGGGAGGAAGCAGGGAGGAGACCTTTACCATACATCACTAAAGTCATGGGATGCTTCGCCAACATTCCTAGTGTGGGCTGAGGGACTCCCACAAGTCAGTAAAAGTAATTCTGAAGGTTGTGTGTGCAACATGGCCCAGTGCAGGCATCAGTACTCGGCTAGTCTGGCTGAAACCAGAAATAGATTATAGTGCCGAGTGGAAGGAATCCACTAGGCACTATAATCTATAGGGACAGACAATCTTCCCTAACGACTTTCTCTCCACTGAGCATCTGCCAAGTGTTGAGGGGCAGTAATTTGATATCGTACTCCTCTACAACTCCAGCTGCTGGATTTGTGGATTGAATATGATAGCATTCTACTTCTTACCCACAGCCCAAGTAATTTGTATGTGCCTGAACAGCGGGGGGCTCTCCTCCAGGTAGAGATTCAGAAGTCTCCATCCTTCCATATTGTGGCTCTGTCAAGGATGGCAGCTGGGGGCATCCACATCAAGGGCAGACAGGGAAGAAAGCCCACTGATTTCTTAGCCAACTTGGCCCAGAAATGGCTCACCTCACTTCAACTCACATTGCCTTAGTGAATGGTCCTACCCTGTTGTAAGATAGTTGGAAAACAGAATCCCTAGTAAGGCAAGCTCTTCCCAGTTACATCCCTTGCTCCAAGCTAAAATAAGACAGGAGCTCTGGAAGGCAGCTAGTTGTGTCTCCCTCAATACTTATCTCTAGTCACCCATTATATCCTCATATACACAAAATAAACTTTCTGTCACCCAAAGAGATTGCCTGAAGTTCAGGGTCTCCAGGTTGTGCGTAGTTTCTTCATCAGGTCTAAATATGACTCCTCTTAGAGTCTAGCCTCCCGAAACCATTATAGGCATGATCTGTGCCTCACCCCAGCCCACATACTAAATATATAGGTGTTGGAGCAAGGGTAGCATTAGTTTAAAAACTCTCTTTCAGAGGAGGGAAGAAAGAAGAAAAAACAGTAGTCATGCCATTTTCTAACAGTATGAATTCCTGCTCAGTGGGCATTGTCAGGACTTCTACCCAGGGACTGTGGCAGGGTTTCCTGGTCCCTCTCTCCCCGTGGCCCTGCCTCGGCCTTCTGGGACTTTGTCCTTGATCATCATCCTCCATGGCATCATCTGAAGGGAGTGGCAGGCAATGTGCCCTCCTTGTGGCTCTGTAGCATTTACAGCGTACATCTTATTCCTACTAATTTGGGAACCCAAGAGTTGATTTAAGCGCAAACAGCTAGTTTTTTAAACTCGGAGCAGAGTTCCCTCAAACACTCAGAAGGCTCCGATATACATTTTTCCCCACTAGTGACCACTTCCAATGTTATTTCTTAGAAACAGTTCTCAAGTCTGCTTCATTCCCTTGCTCTCTCACCCTCTTATGACACACACAATTTCCACTCACGTGCCATTGGACAAGAGTAGTCACGCGACCCTTCCTGAATGAAGGGAGCCTGGGAAATGTAGCTCTCATCTGAGCTTATCAGTAACAGTGCTATACAGTGGATGGGATTACAAATATTATTTGAAGAGCTGACCATTGAAAAATATCTCTGAGAATATTTGCAGAAATATAAATAGTCTTTGATGTACGTGTAATATACAATGCTCCCATTGCTCTTCTTTTAATTAAAATGAATCTAAGTTCAAGTCCTACCTTCATCATTTGCAATCCCTAAAAGCTTAAGCAAGCATTGCTCTGTCCCTTCTGAATATCACACTTCATAAGATTGTTTTATAGAATAATATATTTAAATGATAAATTATGTAAAATTATGTCCAGTAATTTTAAATGAGTGACGTTATCTTGATAATTATAGTCACTGTCTGTGTTTAAGATTTGTAGTAACCCAATGATAATGAAACAGGACTCTGACGTGCTCTTATTTACATCTTTGAGGAATTTCATGCTTTATAAACTTTGCATTTTGAGCACTGTATTTCCTTTTCAGCAAAACTAACAGATTTACTAAGACACTTGCTTAGCGGTTTATGTATAATACATGGTCTATCTCTGCTATTTTAATTTTGCATTTTATGAAAATGATATCAAACACTCCAGTCCTGTTGGAAGAAAATCTTCTGACTGGACACCAAGCAATGTATGATTTGATCCAAATTTGTGTGGCAGTGAGATGCACACCTTTGTAGAATTTAGCACTGAAAGATTATCTGCTTTACAAGATTACTGTTTTAATCAGTCAACAAATGAATAAATGATCTGTGCAACGAAGTATGGGTGAACTAATTTTCTCAGAGGAATTCTCCATGGATAATTTATATTGAACAAATATATAAACATGGGTGCAGTTGCAGACATTAAAATTAGCATTCAACATGAACAGTTTTTGAAATGAATTCTGGCTATAAACTGTATAAGAGAGAACTCTATTTGGATGAGACATATGGTCCCCTAGGCTAAAGGAGTGGTTCTCATGCATCAGAATCACCTAGAATCCTTCTTAAAACAGTGTGTTGGATCTCATCTGCAGGGTTTCTGATTCTGTACATCTAGGCTCAGAAATACACATTTCTAAAGTCGTCTAGTGATATTGCTGCTGCTGCTTTTGAGATCCCTCTGGGAGACTGAAGTCTAGGTCTAGGTCAGCAAACAACATCTTGTGCCCCAGTCTGACCCACCATTTGTGTTGTAAATAAATCTTTATTGGAACACAGCCACCCTCATTTGTTTATGCATTGTCCGTGGCTGTTTTCACACTATAATGGCAGAGATGAATAGCCTCAACAGAGACCATATGGCCTGCAAAGCCAAAAATATTGAATATCTGTTCCTTTGCAGAATGTTGGCAGACCCCTGGCTAAAGAATAGGGAAGTAAGAGTAGAAGATGGCAAGAGACCTGGCCTCTGCCTTTTCATTTCAGTTCCTTTTATTGCCTTGAGTTAGGGATTCACTATGAGCTCTTCAGCAGCACAGTCAATTATAAGGACAAATCATTTATATATGCCTGTCATTAAGGGATGAAAATTAAAGGGAATTGAATTACACACTTCAGTACCCAGTTGCTACTAGATGGATAGAAGGCTGACATCTAAAAAGAATCACAAAGTCAGCTTTTTTCTCAAACCTTTCACTCCTGGAAAAGACCCACTGGTTAGCTTTTCCTCCCGAGATGATGGACAGGCTCCTTCAGTGTCACGAATGGTTCGCTACCATGTCCAGTTAATTAGGCACCCATGCCCACCTGCAGTTGAAACACAGGAAGTAAAACAAGGTGTCCATCGGACAGAACCAGGTGATCTGACAATTGCTACTTGATGAGGTCATCTTCAGTGGCATAGACTAGTCAAAAGAGAGAGATCTGTTTCTCTGTCGTGACTCCCTGGCTTTTGACCACCATACTAAAGGACATAAAATATCTGCCCGTTGCATTTTTGAGTCTAACAGTGAATGTTGAAGGATCAGATTCTCTTTGGTGGTGGTAAGTCATTTGCTGTCACCATTTGGGTAAGAAACCTTAAGAGGACTTTTGTGGTGTTGGAATGATGTCCCACACTTTGAAACTGAGGAGTAGGAAGGAAACTAGCATTTGTTGAATATCCCTAAATATGTCATGTACTCTTATATCTGTGCAGGTCAGCTCCAGTACACCTCACGGCAGCCCCATGGCATTTGCTGTAGCATATTATATTCCACAGAAAGAAAAACTGAGCTGTAGATTACTAAATAGACTTCCCTGGCTTCACCCATTGCTGAATGCCAGAGCAGGATTGAACTGTGGACTAACAACCACCAAACCAGTGGCTGTTCTACTCTGCCCACTGCAAATTCCCAACCCTGAATTTTCTGGAGGTGATCACTCAATTCATTCACAATGTGGCACTTGTTCTACTGATGTGCCTCTTGTCTACTCTGTAGAAATGCCTGGCTCCAGTCTCCTGTGACCGTTGTCCCTGAACTCTCTAGTTTATGGTCTGATTATTAAGAAGCCAAAAGTTCATGTTAGAGATGTAAACAATAGGTAGATGAGTATGGATAGTGGTTGAAAATGATAAAAATATATGTTTTCATAGAGTCATGTCACTGAGAAGCATGAAGTATAGCCAGGCCCGTCAACAGAATTAATTTCAGTACTCAAAAATAAGTTCCATCTCTTGAGTCACCTCTTATCAATAAACACAATGTATTTAGAAGGATTCTGGAGCTACTCTCTAGCTTGGTAGGAAAGAATATGATAAACAGTAATCAGAAAAATAAAACATAACACACAACTTGCCAGATAAGGAACCAAACATTTTAAACATATTAACTTGGTTATTCTTGTAACAATCCTATAAAATAAGTTCAAATGAGAGAACTAAAGTACCTAGGTTAAACGATTTACCCAATGTACAGATTCAGTGATGTTAAGTGGCAGAGCTGGGCTGTGAGCCCAGGAATTCAGCTGCAGAGTTTGTGGAGTGTGTGGTCATTTCTGGAAGAAGGAACAGAAGGGTGTGCATCCCTGGGGTACCCTCCTACTGGGGGAGCCCCCTATCTGCTTTGGACCATGGAGCCCTTAACCACTTTATAAGACCCATTAACCCCTTCTTAGAATAATGTTTTAAATGCATAAAACAAAACACGTGGGAAAACTAAGAAATATATTAAATATGTATTTAATATATTTAATTAAATATATAGCAGTAGCAGCCTGGAGAATTCCATGGACTGAGGAGCCTGACGGGCTATAGTCCATGGAGTCACAAAGACTTGGACACAACTGAGCGACAAACACTTTCACTATATATTTATTAATTATTATAATATATTAAAATCCATTTGTTAAAATACTTTTAGAAGTAAATTTCTGAGAGAATAACATACATGTTCCTCCATTAATACAAAAAGTTACAAGAGCCATCAATGAATCTAAAAGCAGTTGTAATTTGGAATAATGAAGAGCATAAACAACGTTTTAAAGAAGCCCTAACAACTGTACTGTGATATGAAAACCTTTGTGATTTCCATTTGTGACAGAGTGAGTCACAGCCTGCTGATTCTAGTGTGGTTTGTTGCCTTCTTAGATAATTGAAGGAGATGCTAAATTTCCGTTAAAGGTTAATGAAAGTGAAGATGTCATTTTTTCTTCCCACTTAAGGTCACAGACCCTCTAAATTCTATCCACTGTGACTAAACTGCATTAAGATAGCTCTGATGTTATAAAAGGAAAACTGAATATGAAAGGCAGAAGCAGAATTTAATAACTCCTTTGTAATTGTGTCACTTGAATATGTCTCCTAGCCTCTCTGAATTTTCATTTTCTCACTGTAAAATGGGAATAAACCTCACTGTAAAATGGGACCAATGTAAAGGAGAAAAAAAACAACACAGTTGGAAATGACTCTATGAGGTGTAAACCCTTTTTTCTAAGAGATCTTGATTATTACTTGCGAAGCAACTATACGGTGGTATAAGAATGTGAGCTGCCTGTTACTCAGCTTCCATTCTGTTTAAAAAAATTTTTATTGGCTGCCTACTGTGTGTCCACACCGGGATAGGTTTCGCACTGAAGCGCAAATGAATGAGATAGGTTACTGCCTTTAGCGAGGTTGCATTCTACTGTGGGAAATATAGTCACATCTCCATGAAATGGTGAAGGCAGTGCAGTGGAGGAGGAGATGCACAGAGAAGAGGCTGAGAGGGCTTCCTGTAGGAGGTGATGCACCAAGCCTTAGTGTGAATAGAAGTGAAGCAATTAAAGAGATATTGATGTTACTATTAGAGGGGACAGTATAATACGCAGCACAGAAGTAAGATATGAGCTTATGAATGCAGGAAATGAGACTCATTTTTGCCATTGCCAGAGCATAAAGCTCTAGAGAGGAGAGACATTGTTGAGCAATAAGGAGAGAGAGGTTGAGGTCAGAACATGTGAGTTCTTGCCTTCTGTGCTAAGGGTCTTGGACTGTATTCCATAGGGGATGGAACACCCTCATGTCTTTGCATAAGTGATTTATCTGGTCAAATCAGTGTTTTTGGAAGAGGTTGGAAGAGGTTACAAATTAGTGACCCTCTGGAAAAATCTAGTTTACATATATATTTGGCAGTATTTTGAATTTTTAAAATTCTTCATGTATTTAAAAATCAGGAGACTATAGTTCCTCCAAAAAAATTGAAAGACCCAGCATCCCTGACTTCCTATTCCATGTGGCTTCCATTGGCAGAAGATAACTGCTGACGGTCGAATTTGGACTGCGTGTGGGCTCTCCAGGTGGCCTTGATCCCTCTCTTGTTTGTATCCTTGCCAACACTGAGCCCAAATAAGTGAGGCCATTTATCATCAGGTTCACTGCACATTTTTCTTATAGCAAAGAAATGTTTCTCCATACTCATGTCTGTGTCAAAAGTGGGAAAGTGAAAAATAAATCAAGAGGACCATGTGCTTCTAGCAAAATGGGAAAGAGTATTTCCTTTCTTACACTGGCATGCTTCACTCATTCACAATGCCTGACTTTGAGCTTGACATTTGAGTTTGCAGCTCCTCTTGCCAAAGTCCTCAGCATTGACTGATGGACTCCTAGAGGATGGATTTCATGAAGCAAAACTAGAGGCAGGAAAAACAATTGGCTGATGGCTAGGATGCAGATAAGGAATAAGAGTGAGAGTTAAAACTGTGCTGAGGTTGGAGAGGAGAGTGGATTTACACAGTTCACGGCTGATATAATCACAGGGTTCATGGTTCATTGAGGCTGAGAGAAGAAAAGGATGATTTCTCTGGTCTCTCTACTTTGTACAGTAGAGGCTGCTGGTGGTTCAATAAGAGAGAAAAAGCCAAATTAGGATAAAGAATATGAAATCCATTTTGGACAGGTTGAATTGGACGTAAATTGTGACACAAAGTACCAGTATTGAGTAGAAAGTTGCATACATGAGCATGAAATTAGCAGAGAGATCTGGGTTAAAAGTTTGGATTTGACTAGTCAGAAGAGACAATTTGTAAGTGGATCCATAAGAATAAATTCCATCAGTCAGGGAGAGCCTGAGGTTCAAGAATGGCATGTGGGCATATGCCCAAGAAGCAGTACATTTAAGGAGTATATCCCACAAAATAGACCCAGAAAAAAAAAAAAGCAGACAAGAAGAAAATAATCTTGACATAAGGGTGTAATGGAGGCCAGGAAGCAGATTTTTAAGAAGTATCAAACGAAACAAAAAGTGAAGTTGGTCCATGCATTTGGGAAATTTGGAGTTCATTGTTAATCTTAGTGACATTTTAAGGACAATGAAAGATAACAATAATAATTACATAGCAGTTATTACATGGCTGCAGAGTCCTAAGTGTTCTACAGTTTAACTCATTTAAAGCAATAACCTTATGAGATACTATGTTTGTCCCTGTGATACAATGAGAAAACTGAGGGACAGAGATATTGTATAATTTCCCCAAGAAAACAGCAAGGAAGTGATGGAACAAAAGTTGTAAACTCAGGAAATCTACTCAAGAGTCCAGATCTTGACTTCACTCCTATTGGACTATCTTTTCACACCACAGTGGGTAATAAATAGTATGATTCAGTTTATGCCTATTGTCTCAACATCCTACTGAAGAATCAGCACTTTCCAGATTAGATAAATTCCATCTGATCACTCCACTCATGTAATAAATGGACAGTCAGGAAATGAATACTGTGAGCCTCGACAGTTCTTTGAACCACACTGCATCACAGTTCATAAGTTCTTGAGAAGTATTTGTTAAATCAATACATGAGAAATGTTGGCTACAAGAGGAGAATAGAAATTAGTACCTAGAATGGTAAAGACTTGAACATATTAATCAAATTTAAAGGAACTTGCCAGAAGGGGAGAAACTTGTGAAAATACACCAGGAAGTAAGTGACTGATTCAGTGATGTCTCAAAGGGAGAAACAGAGGGTGCTAAAGGCATTCCTTCATCACAGAGAAAGGCTATAAGATCTTTATCCCTGAACTCATACTCTTGTGAGAATTGGACCATAAAGAAGATTGTGTGCCGAAGAAGTGATGCTTTCAATCTATGGTGTTGGAGAAGACTCTTGAGAGTCCCTTGGACAGCAAGGAGATCCAACCAGTCAATCCTACTAGAAATAAACCCTGAATATTCATTAGAAGGACTGATGCTGAAGCTGAAGCTCAAATACTTTGGCCACCTGATACGAAGAGCTGACCCATTGGAAAAGACCCTGATGCTGGGAAGGACTGAAGACAGGAGGAGAAGAGGTTGACAGAGGATGAGATGGCATCACTGACTCAATGGGCATGACTTTGAGCAAACTCCAGAAAATGGTGAAGGACAGGGAAGCCAAGCATGCTGCAGTTCATGGGGTTGCAAAGAATCAGACATAACTTAGTAACTGAACAACATATTCCTGTCATTTTCTCTTTCCATCTGTACTTTCACCTGTA
Organism: Dama dama; assembly: GCF_033118175.1. NCBI lineage: Eukaryota > Metazoa > Chordata > Mammalia > Artiodactyla > Cervidae > Dama > Dama dama. The sequence continues at coordinate 37,827,313 of NC_083704.1, read as the reverse complement.
AATTCAAAATGTATTTATTGAGTACTTATGTTATAAGCATGGAGGGATTGGCTTTGAAACAAAAAAAAACAGGAGAAAAACCTCTGCAACAGGAAAAACAGAGGTACATATTTATAAAGACGTAAAGACAGAGGATGGAAAGGTGACAAAGACCTTCGGGATGAATTAGACTCTTTCCATAAGAGAAGGGTGAGAGCCATCTGCCAAGAGAGAGCTGTCTGAGCTTGAGGATAGATAGGGGAGACTTGGAAGAGTCAATGACCCATTGAAAAATGAGATGAGAGAGTTAGCTGATACATACAAGGGATAAAGGGCAGTTCTGATGGCCTAGTGTTGGAGACTAAATATTTTATGGTGAAAATATGAGTGTAGTTCTCTTTCTGCACCAAGGTTTTTCTGGACACATGATGGTAGGTTAGAACTTTGAAGGAATCCAGGTGGCTTTTGAGGGAGTAGCCCAGATGACCACCCAAGAAAGAAAGAGAAGCCAGGGGTAGGGAAAATGGGGTTGGAGAATAGGAATTTAACTCCAAGAAGGCAAGTTACTTTCTCATACACCCAGCTTCAGTGGAATGCATCCACTACTCTCCTCATGCAGCCGCGGAGAGCACACTGAACATGGAACTTTTATCTTATTCTCCAGATAATGGTCCGTGTTGTGTGTTGAGTAGCCATATGAGTGCAAATACTGAGCCAAAATGAAGACTTGACATTGGTGTGCCCAGTCAAAGGGGACATTCTTGTCTTCCACCAGGGAGATGTTCCTGGGCAAGTGCAAAATTGATTGTAAATCACTTGTGTTGTTTTCTAGATATTGAACATGCCCATTTAACATAGTTAATGTGTTTCTGACATTCACACAGTGTCTAGCAAGCTTTGGACAATCATTATTTAAAGCATTTTACTGAGAGTACCCCTGAGTAGTTCCTAAACATTGCATTCTTTTTCAATCAATTCTGAACATCCCTGAAGAGGGAATTGTAAATGTTGAATACTGTAGTTGTCAATCATGGGCTCATTCACTCGCCTCTTTGAATGATAATAGAAACCTGTTTGAAATCCTACAAGTAGCCAGATACTCATTTTTTTCCCTCATTGCTATGGCATTGCTTTATTTCACTAAGATTGAGAAATTGGATTAATCTCTAGGGACATAAGTGCTCGCTAACCTTGAGAGTTACCCAACTCAAGATTTTCCAATGCTTTTTTTTTTAAGAATAATGGGGTTTGAGTGGATCAGAGTCAGTGCCCCAACCCTCTGTCTTGACAAGAGAGCCATTGCAGACAGCTCTCACCCTCGTGCAATTTGTGCTGGGAAGTAACAGGTTGTATATTAGGATGTGAAAATATCTCCAATCAGAAAATCCAGCATGTTTCAAAAATGACAGGAATTGTGCATGTTATAAGCACAAGTCTTCTTCAAGCCAGTTTTCATTCCCGTTATGATCAACATGCATACTGTAGTCTCATACACAGCGACTGGTGCCCAAAATGAGACGATGGAGTATAAGCATGCTCGAACCAGCAGGTGAGTAGCAGTGTGGAGTAGCAACAGGCATTGTCAGTGTGGAATACAAATGCAAACCTCTTCATCCTCAATTATATTTTGATACATTCTCTGCATAGAATATCAATGCCATCTAATGAGAAAATGTTCAGCTAGGCCATTTGGCAATGAGCAACAGATTTTGTGTAAGCATCTGGCACAAGAATAATTTGACAAACAGCAATATGCCAAAATTGTGTTAGATAACTTCCAAAGAACTATTTGTCAAGCTGAATCCTCATTATTCCTGGGATGTTATTCATCAACCCCATGATTTAAATGACAATCAGCCACACCGTTTACATTGTAGTCAGGGCGTGCACATTTCCCATGATCCTCTGCTTGCTAATTTTTTATTGGGAAAGATGCAATAACTTGTACAGTTTCTCACCTTGGCACTCTGCTGGAAATCTGAACTCAACTTCTGAGCATACTTGAATAAATGAAGCTTAAGGAGGAGGGCTGAAATGAAAAATTATTTCTTTGCACATCCATGGAAGTTGAAGTAGGTTAACAGATGTTCTTTACCAGTGGGGCACCTTTAGCAACTTGGAAATTTACAGCCGTGGCTGCAATAGTTTTTAAGTGAGCACTCCGCAACTTCAAAATATGAGATCTACCTAGTCAATCCAGGAATTGCAGAAGGATTGTAGCAGCTTTCCTGGGCTTTTATCATCATTTTTGTAAGGAAAAAGGGTTGCCATATGTATTTTGGCTCTTGGACCTTCTTCTCTATTGCTCCTACTGAACTTGATTTTACCACTCTTTGAGTCCCTCTGGATTTCCCCAGTCTATCAGTTCCCAGTTGGTCTTGGGGGTCCTTCCCTCCCGATATTAGATCTCAGTGTCTGCTGCACAGTCTTGCACCAGAAGTGTGAACTTGGCAACCCATGTCTCTAGTCTCTCACTTTATCCTGTTTGATACAGGGCCCAGCTCTGGACTGGGGAGTCCCAGGTGGATCAGTGGTAAAGAATCCACCTGCCAATGCAGAAGACACAGGAGACACGGGTTCAATCCCTGGGTTGGGAAGATCCCCTGGAGAAGCAAATGGCAACCCATTCCAGTATTCTTGCCTGGGAAATCCCATGGACAGAGGAGGCTGGAGGGCTACAGTCCATGGGTTTCAAAGAGTCATATACAACTGGACAACCGAACACAATGCACAGTCTAGGTTAATAAAGAAGTCTATTACCTTAAATCTCATTCCCGAGCTTTCAGAAAGTACACAAAGTCTTGGGCTGCTTGGACACAATGTAAGAATGTTTTCATCCATCCTCACCTGAGCTGTCAGTGGCAATTCCTTATTATTGTAGCTAATCCACAATAGCTGTTGTTTCAGTCCTTTATTCCCTCCTTGAGCCCCAGTAGCTACCTCTCCTCATAACTTTTCAGATTGCGTAAGTTATCAAGAATGTTGACTTAAAATGCTCTTAACTTCACTACACAGAGATTCTATTTCAGTAGGCTGGAGGTGGGGAATTCAATGAATCTGCCTTTTAAACAAGTATCCTTGAATTCTGATGAGGTTTTCCTGTACTATGATTTGAAATAGTTTACCCTTTCATTCTTAGGTAAGGAGATGAATCCATGAAGCATTTTTAGCCATCTGGTCTTATTCCACTATAGCAGCATATTGTATGAATCAGTAGATGTACATTTGATTAGCCAGAATTACAGCTTTTTTTTCCCCCACAGGGATCACTTCCTTGTTCACTGTTTTATCATTCCCAAGAAAGCTCAGTAAAGTTCAATGTTTTGTCCAAAGACATTGACTTGATTCAATGCTAGGACACAGGATTTTGAGTCTAAGTTGATCATTCACCCCAATCTTCCTAAGAGGCTCTGTAGATTCTCAACCAGAAATAAATAACATAATGGCAACTACTACTGTGACATTTCCGAATGTTTTATCTGCACACCCTCCATATGTAGTTCACTTAGAGCTGCTTGGGTGAGGATCATATGTGGTCGGAGTAGAGAAATATTTGAATAGTGTTTTTCACTATTTAAAACTGTATCATGACTCCTATAGGAAAAGGTAAATCATGTTATATTTAGTGATAGCTTAGGCTCCCTGGGAAACAGACCTTAAGACCCATTTGCTTGCAGGAGTTATATTAAATGAAGTCTTCAGGATCAACCCCTGGGGAAGATGTGGGGCAGAGAAGCAGGGCTGGCAGAAGGTAGAGTTGAGTGGCAATATAGTCATAGCAGGGCTTTCCAGGTGGCTCATTGATAAAGAATCCACCTGCAATGCAGGAAATGAAGGAGACTCGGGTTCAACCCCTGGGTCTGGAAGATCCCCTGGAGGAGAGCATGGGAACACTCCAGTATTCGTGCCTGGAGAATCCCATGGACAGAGAAGCCTGGCAGGCTACGGTCCATCAGGTCAAAGAGTTGTACACAACCAAAGCAACATAGCATGCATGCACACAGTCATAGCAAAACCTCAGCCCGTCCATAGGGACAGCCCTTCAGAGTTGTCCTTTCTCTAGCAAAGAATTAGTCCCTTCTATCCTCACATTTGGCAGTCACTGAATGTAGGGGGAGAGGATGGCATTGGGCAAGGAAGCTCTCTTCAAATGAGGGCAATTCTCAGTGAGCCATAAGCCACCTTACAAGCCAAGAGAATGAAGCACTTGGTCCTGAGAGGGGAATCCAAGCCATACCATCCACTGCAAGTAATAAGTTCCTAATCTTTAAGACAATAAGCAACTCAGTTCAGTTCAGTTCAGTTCAGTCACTCAGCCGTGTCTGACTCTTTGCAACCCCATGAATCGCAGCATGCCAGGCCTCCCTGTCCATCACCAACTCCTGGAGTTTTACACAAACTCATGTCCATCGAGTCAGTGATGCCATCCAGCCATCTCATCTTCTGTCATCCCCTTTTCCTCCTGCCCCCAATCCCTCCCAGCATCAGGGTCTTTTCCAATGAGTCAACTCTTTGCATGAGGTGGCCAAAGTACTAGAGTTTCAGCTTCAGCATCAGTCCTTCCAATGAACACCCAGGACTGATCTCCTCTAGGATGGACTGGTTGGATCTCCTTGCAGTCCAAGGGACTCTCAAGAGTCTTCTCCAACACCACAGTTCAAAAGTGATGATAGCATTTAAAAAGAAAGATAATAAATAGGTTTTAGAGTACTGAGCACTTGAAATTAGTGAAAAATGTGTACATTGTTATACTTTGATCTTAAACTCACAATCTACATCTTAGACGTAATTTCTAAGCAGGGACTAATTTCAAAGACTTTTGGGGTGGGGCTTCTCTTTATCTTTTAATGCACTAGGAGAAGTAAGCAGTGATTCAGCTTTGAATGTTCATTTTTGCAAAATACAAGTTCTGAGTATTGAATAAATATATCTAAATCCTGGTTCTGAGGACAAAATAAATGGAACTAATACTAGTTTTATGGGAGCTAAATGAAAGTGTTTGCAGTTGATAGAAAGTATTATCTCATCCTTGAAATGAGTGATAAGATCAATACAAAGAAATCTCATCCCTGCTTTTCCCCTAATTCCCTATTTGCCCATATAAAACTTTCATTTGAAGACGCCCCAGTCAAATGCTCATGAAGTAATGTCATCCCCAGCGAAATAAAAGAAAATGATAAATAAAGGTGAACTTCTCACATGTAATCAGAAATACCTGAAGCTCTGGAAACATAATGAAGCTATGTTCGACTCATCATTAAATGTGGGCTGTGTTTTCAGTATTAGTGTGCTTAGATTTACACAGCGATTAACCACTGCTTTGTTATTTAGGGAAACAAATGCACATCAGGCCCTTTGTTGGAGTTTAAAAGATGAACAATTGCTCCATCATCTCTGAAAGACCTCAAGGTCTTGCCTTCAATCTTGCAGTAGATTTAAGAAATAACTTTTTAGGTCTCAGAAGCAAAGGGAAATGAGGGTGTGTTGTTGTTGTTGTTTTGTTTTTGTTTTCATGCCTCTTCTCCCGACAGCAAAACTTAAGGTGTAAATTGTTAGGAGAGCATTAGTGAGGTTACAAAAGAAAAGGGACAAAATGTGCATTTTCAAATCTCAGAGTTCCAGATTTGGGAGGGAACTTTGGAGCCCATCTGGTTCATCACAGTTCTCCCGCTTACTTCCCGAAAGAAATCAATGTATTTTTCCCCTCACCACTCTTCTTTCTGGAGTCTGGTTCCTCCATGAATAAAGGATCTTTATTTTTCAATACTGTCACTCAGGTCCAGGAGAGAGGCAGACTTTTAGCATAATAAGGTGCAAGGAAGGTGCCAGTAGGAGTAGAACCATCCCAATAAAAGAACAGTATTTTTAGATACCTCATTCAGAGGCAAGATCTCTGTAAGACTGTCTTCCTCTCCTCCATATCCTGGGTTCAAAGCATCCCCTGCTCCTTCCCAGGAGTGAGGAAGGAGCATTTCCCAGGAGAAACACAGAGAATGAATATTCACCCACACAGGTGCCAGGGATAGGGAAGACAGGCTTTTTAAAAAAAAATATTCTGAGTAATTTTTTTTCTTTTTAACTTTCTATAAAATCTTTTTATTTTGTATTAGAGTATAGCTGATTAACAATGTTGTAATAGTTCCAGGTGAACAGCGAAGGGACTCAACCATACATATACACATATCCATTCTCCCCAAAGCCTCCTCCCATCCAGGCTGCCACATAACATTGAGCAGAGTTCCATGCGCTATACAATAGTCCTTGTTGGTTATCAACTTTAAATATAGCAGTGTGAACATGCCCATCCCAAACTCCCTAACTATCCCTTCCCGCAGTCATGTCCCCACTGCGATCAACCATAAGATTGTTCTCTACATCTGTGAGTCTCTTTCTGTTTTGTAATTAACTTCACGTGTATCATTTCTTTTTAGATTCCACATATAATAGATGTCATACAGTATTCCTCCGTCTTTGTCCGACTTACTTCACTCAGTATGACAATCTCTAGGTCTATCCAGGTTGCTGCTATTAGCATTATTTCATTCTTTGTAATGGCTGAGTAATCTTCCATTCTGCATATATGTACCACATCTTCTTTATCCACTCCTCTGTCATTGAACATTTAGGTTGCTTCCGTGTCTTAGCTATTGTAAACAGTGCTGCAGTGAGCATTGGGGTGCATGTGTCCTTTCAGATCTTGTTCTTCTCTGGGTACATGCCCGGGAGTGGGATTGCAGGGTCAAATGGTAGCTCTGTTTTCAGTTTTTTAAGAACCCTCCATGCTGTTCTCCATGATGGCTGTACCAATTTATGTTCCTACCATGAGTGTAGGAGGGTTCCCTTGGGAGACAAGATTCTGAAGGGCTTGTTAGCAGACAAGTTGCTGAAACTTGTTGCCAGAGTTTCTGATTCCCTAGAACTGGACCTCAGCCTGAGAATTTACATTTCCAGCAAGTTTCCAGATTATGCTGGTGCTTACCAATGATCTGGGACCCCATCTAGAGAATCATTTTACCAGACACTCTCAAAAACTTTTAAAGGCATATTTCAAAAAAGAAAGATGTCTCAAAGTGAAATCTTTCTTCTAAACCTCAAATGCAAAACAGATTAAACTCTGCTCTCAGAGTTCAAAGCACGCTTTTTTTTAACTAAAATATTCTGGAAGGAAAAAGAGTACCAATAACGTGGCTAGTATACCCACAAGGAGTCTACACTAATTATGCTGCATACATGTACACATCCCATATAAAGGTTTTTAGCTAATTGAACATGGATAAGTGACCCAGTTTGTTTGTTTTTCTTCCCACCTTTCCGACTGGAATCTATTCTCAATACAGTGGTAGGTATAAAAGGGAGCTTAGGAGAATAGAAGATTTTTGCTTTTTTCTTTATATTTTAATGCATTTTTGAGTATTCATGAACATATACATATATGCACATAAACCTGATTTTTAATAAACTATAAATAGTTATTTTTAAGTAGAAAATAAGTTAATTATAAGTAGAAAATGTCAGATAAACTTAATAGATAACAGATTCATTTTGTAGAAAGCTATTTATTTATAATTATATTTCATTATCATTTGTTTTGTATTAAATTGTGTCATGAGGGAAGTTCATTGTCACAGAGTGAACTATTAAAACTTTGGGCTTATGTAATACACTAAAATATTTTTGTAAATAGAATAGTCTACTTTTCCAGTAACCAGACATTTTCAGATTAAATCATGACATATATCCAGGACTTCTTTTTACAGTCTAACAAGCATATTGAAATTTCATGGAACATATTATATTTTACCTCTCATTGGTAGGGAAAATTTACCTTTTATTATGTGTGTGGCTTATGTGCCATTTCATGAATTCCAAAATTGGCAAGTACTAAGATAAACAAAAGCACCCACAAGGTTTGTTATTTTCAACTTAAGTGGCTTATTTAAAAATATGGATTAAACTATTGTAAGCAACTCATTCTCTCAGTTCTTTGTATGGTACCTGCTTCTTAGTTCTTTGATTTCTTATGATTATTATAATTTTAGCTGAAAGCACATCATAGAATTTTCTAACACATGGAGAGGGGCATAGATTTCTATCCAGGGTGACACATTGATTGAGTCAGCCAGTAAATTAACAGCAGCAGAACGCTATTAAATTTTAAACTTAATTGCCTTCTCTTCTTAATTTCTATGGATATGATCAATAGATGCCAGAAAAAACTTAAAGGAGTTATTAAGCAAGCATCTATTTCCTGGAACATAATGGGAAAAAAAAAAAGTTTCATCTCAGAGTCAATGCAAAAAACTTGTATTTCAAATTCAGTTGCTTACAAGGTTTTTATCAAAAGGCTTTATTTTCATTGGTTTTTCCTTAATTAGCTCTTTTTCTTAACAAGCAAATGGAAATTCTAGTTGTATAATCAGTTTAGTTTTCTCTCTGGATCTGCTCCTAGCTATCCTTGCCTGCTGCATTTTATTGTATATCTTCTCCATCTTTGCCATGTGTTAACTCTCTTTCCATCTCCACATTGAATCTGTGTCCTGTGATCCAAATTTACACAGAAAATAGCAACTCAATATAAAATACTGAGCATGTCCACATACCCAAGAATAAGACCAACCAGTTGGAATTTTTGGTATGGTGTGGGGTGAAGCTAACATCTGATAACATATTTTGCATCATTTGTGGGATTTGGGTTTCTTGAGCCATTTCTACTGAATTATGGGCTATAGCTTAACAGGCAATTTCACAGCCTCTTGAATGGCCATTATGAATAAGATACATATGGTTACAAAATAAATAATTGAAAGAATACTGGGTTTAAAATAAATTCAGTGAGCTACATGGGTTAAACATAGTATTAATCCTTAAGTGAATGAATAGGCTTATGATTTTCACTTTATTTTTAAAAAAGTACTATGCCTCACTTGACCCTTTATAGATTTGAATTAGCACATTCTTGATGAGGTGGGGTGCCATTTCATTTTCATAGGCAAACTTGAGTGTATGTCATTTCCTTTGGCCATGTAGGGATGATGTGTGATTACTATCATTATCACCCAGATTTGTGTTCATTTTTTCATCGTGTCGAGCACCTACCATGTACCAGGTGCTGGTCTTCTTACTAGAGCTGTGTAGGTGAAGAAAATGGACAATATCCTGGCTTTCGTTCATTTTGCAGTCTAGTGGGGAAGAACAAAAATAAGAGTACAAAACAACTTATAAATGCATAAAGAAGACCCTTTCCAATCAGGAAATTATCATGAAGAAAACAAAGCCAGGTAGAGGTAGAGAGAATTGGAAAGGAGGGATCTGCTTATAAATGGCTAGAGAAGGTCTCCCGGAGAAGGTACCTTTGAAGTGATGCGTGAGTGGACAAGAAGTCAGATAAAAGTTTCTGGGGAGACATGACAGGGGGTTCATAATCCCCAAGGTCTGAATGAGTTCATAACTTTTGGAGAATACTCACAAGTCCCTGCTCACCAGTGCTGGAGAACAATGGGAGGAGAGCGTAGCATGAGGAGTAGGACTGAGGGAAGCCTGGGTCAGATGGTGTGGGGTCTTGTAGGACACAGGAAAGAGGATGTTTTTATCCAGGAAATGGCAAGTTTTAGGTGGGATTTGAGCAAGGGCAATAAGATTATATGATTTGTTTTAAAAAGGATATAGCCCAATGCCTGCTATTTGAGAATAAGTTGAAGGTAGAAGGATGAGTGAAAGGCAGTACAGTAATAAAGCGTCCTCTCTCTCTACTCTCTCTTGTTGTAGTTCTATATATTTAGGGGAAAAAATACACGATCTATGTGACTGGCTCAATGCTCAAAATTCTCCAAGATAGGCTTCAACAGTATGTGAACCGTGAATTTCCAGATATTCAAGCTGAATTTAGAAAAGGCAGAGGAACCAGAGATCAAATTGCCAACATCCGTTGAATCATCAAAAAAAGCAAGAGCGTTCCAGAAAAACATCTACTTCTGTTTTATTGACTATGCCAAAGCCTTTGACTCACAATAAACTGTGGGAAATTCTTCAAGAGATGGGAATACCAGACTACTTGACCTTCCTCCTGAGAAATTTGTATGCAGGTCAAGAAGCAACAGTTAGAAGTGGACATGGAACAACAGACTGGTTCCAAATAGAAAAAGGAGTACGTCAAGGCAGTATCTTGTCACCCTGTTTATTTAACTTATATGCAGAGTACATCATGAGAAATGCTGGATTGGATGAAGCACAAGCTGGAATCAAGATTACTGGGAGAAATATCAATAACCTCAGATATGTAGATGACACCACCCTTATGGCAGAAAGTAAAGAACTAAAGAGGCTCTTGATGAAAGTGAAAGAGGAGAGTGAAAAAGTTGGCTTAAAACTCAACATTCAGAAAACTAAGATCATGGCATCCAGTCCCATCAATTCATGGTAAATAGATAGGTAACAGTGGAAACAGTGGCTGACTATTTTTGGGGGGGTCCAAAATCACTGCAGATGGTGACTGCAGTCATGAAATTAAAAGACATTTGTTCCTTGGAAGAAAAGTTATGACCAACCTAGAGAGCATATTAAAAAGCAGAGACATTACTTTGCCAACAAAGGTCTGTCTAGTTAAAGCTGTTTTTTTTTTCCAGTAGTCATGTATGGATGTGAGAGTTGGACTATAAAGGAAGTTGAGCACTGAAGAATTGATGCTTTTGAACTGTGTTGTTGGAGAAGACTCTTGAGAGTCCCTTGGACTGACTGCAAGGAGATCCAGCCAGTTCATCCTAAAGGAAATCAGTCCTGAATATTCATTGGAAGGACTGATGTTGAAGCTGAAACTTCATTGGAAAAGACCCTGATGCTGGGAAAGATTCAAATCAGAAGGAGAAGGGGATGACAAAGGATTAGATGGTTGGATGGCATCACTGACTCAATGGACATGAGTTTGAGCAAGCTCCAGAAGTTGGTGATGGACAGGGAGGCCTGGCATACTTCAGTCCATGGGGTCACAAAGAGTTGGACATGACTGAGTGACTGAACTAAACTGATGGGACTTGCTAAGTGTAAAAGTAAAGGAGAAGTCAAAGAGACTCTTAACTGCTGAGGCAGACAGTTTCCCCCTTCTCCCTTAATCTATAGATGCCTGACTTTATTTGGACAGCAGTCTGTTCCTGTAAGGTCAGCCCATTCTCCAGTCCTGGGAAATGAGTCATGATGCCCTAACACCAGTCCTTTTTGCTAATGCTTTGTTTAGGGGAGGACACATGTCTTCATTTTAGATATGGAAGGAAAGATTCCTTGTAGGGTAGGAGGTGGGTAAGAGGGGAGAGGAGCAGAGAGCAGTATTGAACTTCTGTAAAGGATATTGCTTCATGATGAAAATAGAATAGGAGAGCTCCTCCTCTTCATGCCTTGAGCACTGGTAGAAATGACTGGCATTGCAGCAATCAACTCATAACCACACAGTGACCAAATCTAACATGATGAGAATCATAAATCAGAAAGAAAAAACTTGAGTCTGTGGAGCATCAAAACTGTGGAACTGCCAACATCTAGACAACTCTGTCTTTCTTATTTAAGCCACGATTGGCTTAACTGTTCTTTTTTGACATTTTATTTACTGATTTATGGCTGTGTTGGATCTTCATTGCTGCGCATGGTCTTTCTCTATTTGCAATGTGCAGGCTTCTCCTTGCAGTGGCAGAGCACAGGCTCTAGAGCGTGTGGGCCTCGGTACTTGTGGTTCACAGGCCTAGTTGCTCCGTTGCATGTGGGGTCTTCCTGGTCCAGGGATCAAACTGGTATCCCTTGCATTGCAAGATGGATCCTTAACCACTGGACCAGCAAGGAAGCCCTGATCTGACTGTTCTGTTACTTGCCACTAAATACATTTATTCTTTCATTTTACTGAATAAGTTCGGTATGTAACATTGTAGAAGTTTAAGATGTACAGGCATGTTACTTTGATCTATTCGTGTATTATAATATGATTGCCAATGTAGCAAGATTTATCATACTACATATTAATACTTAAAATACAACATTTATTGTCTGTATTCATTATACCATACACTAGATTTCAGTGGCTTGTTTACTGCTTGTTATAAGCTTGTTCCCTTAAACGTTATCACTGTTATCCTTTCCCCACCCAAACCCCTGGTACCCACCACTTTACTATTTTCTACAGGTTTAACATTTTTAGATTCCGCATATAAGTGCTATCATACCATGCTTGTATCTCTCTGTCTAATCTCACCTGATGCAATGTACTCAGGGTCCACCCATGTCACTGAGAATGGAAGGATATCCTCCTTTCTCATGGCTAAATAATATTCTTTTAAAATTACTACACTTTTTATCCACTTACCTGTTAATGATCATTTGGATTGTTTCTATTTCTTGGCAATAGCAAATAATGCTAAGATAAATATAGAAGTGCATATATCTCATCCAAGTCATGTTTTTATTTCCTTTGGGTATATCCCCAAAAGTGTAATTGTTGAATTATAATGGTAGAGATAGTTTTAATATTTTGAGGAAACTCCATATTGTTTTCCACAGTGGTGGATCGGTGTTCATTCTCATCAACAAAGGGCAAAGTTTCCCTTTCACACATCCTTGCCAGAACCTGTTGTATTTTGTCTTATTGATGATAGCCATTCTAACAGTTGTAAGGTGACAGGTCATGCAGTTTTGATTTGCATTGCCCAGATGATTAGCAATGTTGAGCATATTTTCATGTGTCTCTAGGCCACTCTGAGGTCTTCATTGGAAAAATGTCTAATTAGTTCCTTTTGTTCATTTTTAAATCACATTGTTTTGTTATTAAGTTGACTGAGTTTTTAAAATACATTTTAGATAGTTTGTAAAAGTTTTCTCCCATTCTACAGGTTGTGTTTTCATTTTGTTAATTGTTTCTTTTGCTGTGTGGAAACTTTTGAGTTTGATGTAGCTCTATTTGTTGATTTTTTGCTTTTGTTGTTTGTACTTTTAGCATCGTGTTCAAAAAAGCCAATGCCACAGCTAATATTGATGACTTTCCTTCCTACATTTTCTTCTAGGAATTTTATGGAATCAGGTCTTATGATTAAATTTTTGATTTATTTCAAGTTAATTTGTGTTAATGGCATGAGATAGAGGTTCAGTTTTATTCTGCTCCTCCAATTTTTCCAGCACTATTTTTGAAGAGACTGTGCTTTCCCCTTTGGCCATTCTTGGCTCCCTTTTTGAATATTAATGGATTCTAACCTCCAGTGCCTGTTTGTGCCAAGACAGAAAAAGGGAGATGAAACTCAGATCAGTCCCATTGACTGCTTATACCCATTCCTGTTAAGAGTTTGGCCCAAGAGGGCACTGGAACTATTAGATAAAATGAAGTTTTTAGATTATCACTGGATTTCAATTACAGTATTTGTGCTCTCCTAGACCCCTATTGCCATTAATAGTTGAGAGTTGACAATATTTTTGAGATTTATGAGGCTTCCTCACTGGTGAGCTACATCCAGCATGGAGCCCACATTATCAGCACTCTTCTGTTATCCTTAAATCTGGTTTCTAAGAAAGACATATGTTTGCTGCCTACCTGACTTTAAAAACTGCCAACTCATCAATATCTTCATCACTTTTAGTAGAAATGAATTCCACAAAGTGTCAAATTATTCCCTGGCAAAGTGGTTGGTTCATTGGAAAGTTACAGAAGAAAAAAAAAAAAAAAAAAAAGAAGAGGAAATAAGCAATATACTACATTGGCTCAAATTGAAACCCTTTTCCAAGTAGTTGTTAAGCTCAAACCTGGCAAAGGCATGTTTTTATATTTTCTTTGTTTTGGTATTCTAGGATGATGAAAGAAAGAATTTGTTAAGAAACAATCAGGAGACTTAATTTTTCTCCACATAGAAAGAAGGTATGTTAGCCATTGGAAAGCATCAAGCATTATTCATCTGTCATTTGTTGCTCACTTTCAAAGCTAGTTATTCTGTTTTTTTTTTGTTTTGCACAGTCAAAGAGATGTTTAAGGAGATATTGGAAGCTTCATTGGCTATCTTACAGGGGCAAGTCCACTCTCCTATGGGGCCAGATATTAAAGGACTTGGATTCATATTCTGGTTCAAATACTTACTGTATAACCATATACCATTGACTTATGGTATCTAAGCTTAGTTTTCTTATCTGAAAAATGAAGATAATAATAGGACCCATAAGGGATTTGATTTAAGTCATACCAAATGGACTAGTGGTTTCTCCTATTTTCTTCAGTTTAAGCCTGAATTTTGCAATAAGAAGCTCATGATCTCAGCCACAGTTAGCTCCCCATGTTGCAGAGTCGGACATGACTTAGTGACTAAACAACAATAGTACCTATAGGTACACTGTAAGGATTGAACTTTAAAAGTACATAGAAAGCCGTTGTAGTAATGGAACCGATATCTTGACTGTTATATTGGGTGCATGAGCTTAAAGCATGTGCTGAAATTGCTTAGAAGTAAATACATGTACACACAAGTAAAGCTGGGTAAATCTGAATAAAATCTGTAAAATCTGGTTGTGATATTGTACAGTAGTTTGGCAAAATGTTATTATTAGAGGAAAGTGGATAACGGATCCATGAGGTCTCTATTTTTTTTTTTAACAACTGCAAGTGAATATAAAATTATCTCAATTAAAAAGTAACATTTGGCTCAGTGACTGGGACATCTTAAGTCCTCAGTCCGTGATAGCTACTAAGTGCCTGCTTGTCAAATAAATTATTGCCACCTATAAGACTCTTCTTATATGGGTTACAGGAGCATAAATAATAAGGAATGGTATATCAGTCAACCTTCGAATAGAAAAATAGAAGCCACTCTGCTCTAGATACTTTGACTAGCTAGACATTTAATATAAGAATGACAGGCTTACCCAAATGATATGAGGGCTCAGTGGAGGGAGTAAGAAAGTGGTTAAGAGACAACATTCAAGAAACCTTGATGATCCCATTTGCTTTCAGGACCAAAGTAATTTTCAGAAGAACCCACAGACCATAAAGCAGATCAGTGTACACTATCTCAGCTGCCTGAGAATCCTCAGTAGCTCAGGAAAGCTGTGAGCTGAACTGCCTTCCTTAAACTTCCACCAGAGAATGATGGCTTCTATTTCTCTTCCACCTGCAAAACCCTCCTCATGCCTCTCATTGACTATGTGTGTATTTGTTGTTCAGTCATGTCCAACTCTTGGCTACCCCATGGACTGTATAGCCCACCAGGCTCCTCTGTCAATAGATCCTCCAGGAAAAAACACTGGAGTGGGCTGCCATGCCCTTCTCCACTCATTGACTAAATCTAACCAGAAAACGTAATTTTCTAGGAAATATTTTCTAGGAAATTCTAGGAAATAGTATTCTAAGCTTATTCCCAGTAACAAACAGGAAATATAGACAGGGATGATGGTGATTGATGATGACTGCAATAAAGGCAAAGACAATAATGATGGTGATGATGATAATGGTGATGACTGTGGTATGAATCAATGACAGAAAATATAGGAGAGATAAAATCCTAAGAATTTTCTATCATATCTCTGGTGGCATAAATTGCTAAGTGGACTTTCTTCTTAACCTTCCAAACTAATACTTTCATACTTAACACAAGATACCAAAGGTCAAGTGATCTTATTAGTGGATGGCAGTGTTTCTGAAATGAAACTTGCTACCAGATAGCAATGGCCTTATCTGTTCAGTTTGCCTCCTATCAAGTGGAATTGGCCAAAGGTAGAATGGTTATCAGAGATAAGGAACTTCAGGTCTAACAATCTGTCTGCCATGGGAAGCTAAGAAAAGGAGAGCCTCAGGCAAAAAAAAAAAAAGTGATGGTTTTCCAAGTCTTAATCACTTGGCTTCCAGTTTGCTACATGCACAGAAAAGACTCCCTACTTCAGTTTCCCAACCACAGTTACTACATCAAATACCTTAGATTTTTATTGTTATTGCTGTTTATCTCCTTCCTTGAGCTTTCACAATCAGTAATCATTTTATTCACCTATATGTTTGTTTATTCTTCATTTCTACCCTTACATTTTATAGTGTATAATCCCTGCAAGGAGTATAACCTTTTCTAAATTGTTCTAATCTATATCTCCAGTGATTAGACCACCTGAACATAGAATGTACCAGATAAATTAATTGTTTGCTGCATAAAGAAAGACTTAATGAAGAAGAGGTACCATGGACAAAGTGGATTAGCTTACAGCCTAGTATAAAGTGGTGTATTTGCAAGAAAATGTGCCGAACCATTTCCTAAATACCTTACATTGTTGTTCAGTAGCTTTGTCTGACTCTACGACTCCATGGACTGCAGCACATCAGGCTTCCCTGACCTTCACCATCTCCCAGAGCTTGCTCAAACTCGTTATCCATTGAGTCAGTGATGCCAGCCAACCATCTCATCCTCTGTCGTCCCTTTCTCCTCCTGCCTTCAATATTTCCCAGCATCAGGATCTTTTCAAATGAGTCAGCTCTTCACATCAGGTGGCCAAAGTATTAGAGTTTCAGTTTCAACATCAATCCTTTCAATGAACACTCAGGACTGATCTCCTTTAGGATGGACTGGTTGGATCTCCTTGCAGTCCAAGGGACTCTCAACAGTCTTCTCCAACACCACAGTTCAAAAGCATCAATTCTTCGGTGCTCAGCTTTCTTTATAGTCCAACTCTCACATCCATACATGACTACTGGAAAAACCAAAGCCTTGACTAGACGGACCTTTGTTGACAAAGTATTGTCTCTGCTTTTCGGCATGCTGTCTAGGTTGGTCATAACTTTCCTTCTAAGGAGTAAGCATCTTTTAATTTCAGGGCTGCAGTCACCATCTGCAGTGATTTTGGACCCCCCCAAAAATAGTCAGCCACTGTTTCCACTGTTTCCCCATCTGTTTGCCATGAAGTGATGGGACTGGATGCCACGATCTTAGTTTTCTGAATGTTGAGTTTTAACCCAACTTTTTCACTCTCCTCTTTTAGTTTCATCAAGAGACTCTTTAGATCTTCTTCACTTTCTGCCGTAAGGGTGGTGTCATCTGCATATCTGAGGTAATTGATATTTCTCCCGGTAATCTTGATTCCAGCTTGTCTTTCATCCAGCCCAGTGTTTCTCATGATGTACTCTGCATATAAGTTAAATAAGCAGGGTGACAAGATACTGCCTTGACATGTCCTTTCCCTATTTGGAACCAGTCTGTTGTTCCATGTCCACTTATAACTGTTGCTTCCTGACCTGCATACGGGTGTCTCAAGAGGCAGGTCAGGTGGTCTGGTATTACCATCTCTTTAAGAATTTTCCACAGTTTATTGTGAGCCACACAGTCAAAGGCTTTGGCATAGTCAATAAAACAGAAATAGATGTTTTTCTGGAACTCTTTTGCTTTTTCTATGATCCAACGGATGTTGGCAATTTGATCTCTGCTTCCTCTACCATTTCTAAATCCAGCTTGAACATCTGAAGTTCACAGTTCATGTATTGCTGAAGCCTGGCTTGGAGAATTTTGAGCATTACTTTACTAGCATGTGAGATGAGTGCAATTGTGCGATAGTTTGAGCGTTCTTTGGTATTGCCTTTCTTTGGGATTGGAATGAAAACTGACCTTTCCCAGTGCTGTGGCCACTGCTGAGTTTTCCAAATTTGCTGACATATTGAGTGCAGCACTTTCACAGCATTATCTTTTAGGATTTGAAATAGCTCAACTGGAATTCCATCACCTCCACTAGCTTTGTTCGTAGTAATGCTTCCTAAGGCCCACTTGACTTCACATTCCAGGATGTCTGGCTCTAGGTGAGTGATCACACCATCATGATTATCTGGGTCATGAAGATCTTTTTTGTACAGTTCTTCTGTGTATTCTTACCACCTCTTCTTAATATCTTCTGCTTCTGTTAGGCGCATAACATTTCTGTCCTTTATTGAGCCCATCTTTGCAGGAAATGTTCCCTTTTAGTATCTCTAATTTTCCTGAAGAGATCTCTTGTCTTTCCCATTCTGTTGTTTTCCCATATTTCTTTGCACTGAATGCTGAGGAAGGCTTTCTTATCTCTCCTTGCTACTCTTTGGAACTCTGCATTAAAACGGGTATATCTTTCCTTTTCTCCTTTGCTTTTCACTTCTCTTCACAGCTATTTGTGAGGCCTCCTCAGACAGCCATTTTGCCTTTTTGCATTTCTTTTTCTTGGGGATGGTCTTAATCCCTGTCTGCTGTACAGTGTCATGAACCTCCTTCCATAGTTCATCAGACACTCTATCAGATCTAGCCTCTTAAAACTATTTCTCACCTCCACTGTATAATTGTAAGGGATTTGATTTAGGTCATACCTAAATGGTCTAGTGATTTTCCCTACTTTCTTCAATTTAAGTATGAATTTGGCAATAATAATTTCATGATCTGAGCCACAGTCAGCTCTCGGTCTTGTTTTTGCTGACTGTATAGAGCTTCTCCATCTTTGGCTACAAAGAATATAGTCAGTCTGATTTCAGTGTTGGCCATCGGGTGATGTCCATGTGCAAAGTCTTCTCTTGTATTGTTGGAAGAGGGTGTTTGCTATGAACAGTGTCTTCTCTTGGCAAAACTCTGTTAGCCTTTGCCCTGCTTCATTCCGTACTCCAAGGCCAAATTTGCCTGTTACTCCAGGTGTGTCTTGACTTCCTACTTTTGCATTTCAGTCCCCTATAATAAAAAGGACATCTTTGGGGGTATTAGTTCTAGAAGGTTTTGTAGGTCTTCATAGAACCATTCAACTTCAGCTTCTTCAGCATTACTGGTTGGGGCATAGACTTGGATTACCGTGATATTGAATGGTTTGCCTTGGAAACTAACAGAGATCATTCTTTTGTTTTTGAGACTGCATTCAAGTACTGCATTTCAGACTCTTTTGTTGACTATGAGGGCTATTCCATTTCTTCTAAGGGATTCTTGCCCACAGTAGTTGATATAATGGTCATCTGAGTTAAATTCACCCATTCCAGTCCATTTTAGTTCACTGATTCCTAAAATGTCAATGCTTATTCTTGCCATCTCCTGTTTGACCACATCCAATTTGCCTTGATTCGTTGACCTAACATTCTAGGTTCCTATGCAATATTGCTCTTTACAGCATTAAACCTTGCTTCCATCACCAGTCACATCCACAACTGGGTGTTGTTTTTGCTTTGGCTCCGTCTCTTCATTCTTTCTGGAGTTATTTCTCCACTGATCTCCAGTAGCATATTGGGCAGCTACTGACCTTGGGAATTCATTTTTCAGTGTCCTATCTTCTTGCCTTTTCATACTGTTCATGGGGTTCTCAAGGCAGGAATACTGAAGTGGTTTGCCATTCCCTTCTCCAGTGGACCACGTTTTCTCAGAACTCTCCACCATGACCTGTTCGTCTTGGGTAGCCCTACACAGCATGGCTTAGTTTCTTTGAGTTTGACAAGGCTGTGGTCTTTGTGATCAGCTTGGTTAGTTTTCTGTGATTGTGGTTTCAGTTTGTCTGCCCTCTGATGCCCTCTCTCAGTGCCTACCGTCTTACTGGGGCTTCTCTTACCTTGGACATGGGGTCTATCTTCACGGCTGCTCCAGCAAAACACAGCTGCCACCCCTTACCTTGGACATAGGGTATCTCCTCTGGGCCGCTTCTCGCTCTGTGCAGCTGCTGCTCGCTACATAGGAGTTTTCTAATAGCATAGTGCTACTATGTAAGTATTATTGACCCCATACATAGATAACAAAACAGAGGCTAAGGAGATTGAGTAAACCAAGGTTACTAAAATTATTCAGGATGTAAGTTCTTGTGTTTCCATAGCATGTAGTTTCACAATTCCAGGCAGCTTCACTTCTCTGAAGGGGCTGGAGACAGCGGTTACAGTAGGAATGTGGCACTTGTCCACTTGTCCATTTGAAAATCTGAGGCTTTGCCTAAGGGTTGATATCCACACCTGTGTCCCATTACTGAAACACGGTTAAGTTGGCTGTACCATCCAACCAAGGCTATCCAGTCATCAGAAGTTTATCCTCATCTACAAGATTTAGATGTTGTTTTGTTGAAGCCACCAGGGTCATGCTCACTAAGATATGGATTCACTGTGCAAATTTGGTCTTCCAGGTAGTCAGAGATAGTTAAATGCCACTTCTGGAGAACAGTGATTATCTAAATAACTGAGTTTACCCGGGTGTATTGCTACTTCAGCATCTTGGTTTCATAAACCTTTGAAGATTATTTTCCTACCTATGTTCCCAACCATTTCTATTACCTTTCCATGAAAAGTAAACTTAAACAGAGGTCATACATAGAGAGGTGTCCAGAGATTAAGACAAAGGGAGTCGAATAAATCATCTCGAAGATACCAGTCTCTAGCAAAGGGGGGAAAATACCACAAGAAAAAAACAATTTAAGTGGCAAAGATAACTTTGACTCCTAGGACAAAGATCTTATTTATCACATTAGTGGCTGTGTTTTTTTAGTAGGACCATGCTTTTTTCTGTTGAACGTTAGAAATGTGGAGTTTCTCACAGGTAAGATGTGATCTGCTGAACTGATTACCTAAGGTTTTACTTTCTTATCAAAGAGGCTCTGTTCCTTTGAGTTACTCTTGATGTTGAAATTGAAAATCCCCTTTACTCAGGGTCAGATGTGAAAAGGTTCTGGTACCGCCTGCTAGAGAAACTTTTTAAAATTGACTTCTCATTTTGAAGGAGCTAACCTGAAGCTGTTAAGTTTGAGATAGCCACTGTCTTCAGAAACCTACCAGCATTCAACACAGTAAGAAAGTGCTTAGAAGCTGTCCTGTTTGGCACATAGGTTATAAAAGAGAAGCCTGGAGTTCAGCTAGTCTTTTTTTCCCAACTTCACTGACTGTAATTGACAAGTAAAACTGTAAAATATTTAAAGTGTATATACTGTGGTGATTTGATATATGTATATATCTTCCTTTTTATTTTAGTGGTAGCATTTGTTCTACACTTTTAGCAAATTTTAATTTTAATTGTACTTGTTCAGTCACTGAGTCATGTCCAACTCTTTGCAACCCCATATTGTACAATATTCATGGTATAATATAATGTTATCAACTAGCCACATTTTACATTGGATCCTCAGAACTATTCATCTCATAACTGAAAATTTATACCTTTTGACCAACCTCTCCCTATTTCTCCTATCCTCCATCACCATCCCAGCCCCTGGTAACCACTTTTCTACTCTATGTTTCTAAGAACTTAACCTTTCTTTTCCCCCAAGATTCCAAATATAAGTACTACTGTGGTGTATTGGTCTTCATCTTTCTGGCTTACTTCTCTTAGCACAGTGCCCTCAAGACCCATCCATAGTCTGTAGAGAGTAGAAAAGCAAGCCATTATCTCCTTAAAAAATAGAGACCAGGAACCAGAGAATTTAATTTCAGGTTTAACCATCTTAATGTTCACACCTATTCTCAATTCACTATGTACTTGAAAGTGTGGAGTAAGAATGAATATTTTCACATGATTAAGGAAACCCAATAAATATCATTTTTCTGAATTGGCTTAGGATATCTTCAGTCGTTAGATACCTGTTTCTGATTCAACAGTTCCAACTATAATATATGATATGACATGGGCCTCACTAAATTAACCCAGAGTGAATCATTTCCAAACATCTGTCCTTTAAAATCTGTAGGAAATTTTTGCCAAGACCAAAATTATTTTAAATTGAAGTAAGTATAGTTGATGTGGGCTTCCTTGGTGGCTCAGTGGTAGAGAAGCCACTTGACAGAAGATGCGAGTTTGATCCCTGGGCTGGAAAGATCCCCTGGAGAAGGAAATGGCAACCCACTGCAGTATTCTTGCCTGGAGAATTCCATGGACAGAGGATCCTGGCTAGCCACATTCCAAGGGGGTCACAAAAGAGTTGAACACAGCTTAGTAACTAAACAGCAATAACAATAGTTAATTTACAATGTTGTTTTAATTTCTGCTATATAGCAAAGTCTGGAGAAGGAAATGGCAACCCACTCCAGTACTCTTGCCTGGAAAATCCCATGGATGGAGGATCATGGTGGGCTACAGTCCATGGGGTCACAAAACGTCAGACACAACTGAGCAACTTCATTTTCACTTTCATATAGCAAAGTGTTTCAGTTATATGTATATGTGGTCTTATTCATATTCTTTCTCGTTATGGTCTATCATAGGGTATTGAATATAGTCCCTGTGCTAGGACCCCATTGTGTATTCATTCTGTATATACTGGCTTACATCTGCTAACCCCAACTTCCCATTCCATCCCTGCCCCAGTCATTCTTTTGTGGGATTGCTGTCTATGTCTGTCTAGGTCTGTTCTCTGTGTCTGTGAATCTGTTTCTGTTTCCGATAGGTTCATTTATGCCATATATTAGATTCCATATGTAAGTGATATCGTGTGTCATTTGTATTTGTCTTTTTTACTTACTTCACTCTCTATGTCAGTCTCTAGGTCTATCCATGTTGCTAACATTAAGATGGCATTGTTTTGTTCTTTTTATGGATGAGTAGTATTCCATTGTGTATATATACCACATTTTCTTTCTTCATTCATCTATTGATGGACATCTAGATTGTTTCTGGGCCTTGGCTATTGTGAATAGTGTTGCTATGAACATAGACTTGCATGTATCTTTTTGAATTATACTTTTGTATGAATATATTCCCCAGGATGGGATTGCCAGATCATATGGTAATTCTGTTTTTTGTTTTGTGAAGAACATTCATTCTGTTTTCCTTAGTGGTTGCGCCTACTTACATTCCTACCAGCAGTGTAGAAGAGTTCCCTTTTCTGCACACCCTCCCCAACATTTGTTATTTGTAGACTTTAATGATGGCCATTCTAAGCAATGTGAGTTGGTACTTCATTGTAGTTTTAATTTGCAGCTCTCTAATAATTAACAGTATTTAGCATCTTTTTGTGTGTCTTGGCCATCTGTATTTCTTCTTTGGAGAAATGTCTCTTTAGGTCTTCTGCTTATTTTTCAATTGAGTTATTTGGTTTTTGTTGTCGAATTGCATGAGTTGTTTGTATAAAAGGAGATACAAAACACATTTGTAACCTGAAAAATCTTACATCAATGTTAATTGTAGTTATTATTGATAGAACAGTCAGTTTTGGTATTATCATGAAATGAGTAAATTCTATCACAATAGCTATTGTGGTTTTCTGTTATCTTTATCAATTAATAATACAGTACTGAGAAGCTGCTCAAATTTACATGAACACACCCATTCAGTACTCAGATGAAGAAAGAGAATATAACAGCCCTCTTTTGTGTCCTTTCAACTTCTCCTTCCCCAAGGATATCTTCTCTCCTGACTTCTAACTTTCAGACATTAGTTTTAACTCTAAAATTTTATATGAATGAAATTAAACACAATATACTATTTTTAAGTTTATTTTTTTAATTGAAGAATTATTGCTTTACAGAATTGTGTTGGTTTCTGCCAAACATCAACATGAATCAGCCATAGTATACATGGGTCTGTCTTGAACATCCCTCCCACCTGCCTTGCCATCCCACCTCTCTAAGTTGTTACAGAGCCCCAGTTTGAGTTACCTGGGTCATACAGTGCAGGTGACATAGAGACATGGGTTTGATCCTGGGTCAGGAAGATACCCTGGAGGAGGGCGACATTCGATATTGTTGCCTGGAGAATCCCATGGGCAGGATTGCAAAGAGTCAGACATGTCTGAAGCTACTTAGCATGCACCCTCACATACTTCCTTAACACAGTATTGAGGTCATCCATGGTTTTTTGTTGTTTTTGTTTTGTTTTGTTTTTTGTATAATAATAGTGGTGAGTCTCATTGCTATGTGATATTCCAGAAAATGAACATGCCATGTTTTGTGACTTAGTCTATTTTTGATGGGCACTGAAGTAGCTTCCAGTATGGGACTATTACAAACATTACATGTATAGATATACACATATCTTAGTGTTTCTAATGAATATAAACCTGAGAGTGAAATTTCTGGTTAAAAGAATATGCATTTTTGCCAGCTTTAAAAGATACTGGCAGACAGTCTTCTGAAGAGTTTCCAATTTAGACTCCTACCAGCAGTGAATGAGAGTTTGAATTGCTCTACATGTTTGACAATACTTGGTGTTTACAAGTTTGGTGGCAGGAGGGGTTAAGCATATTGATGATGTATAATAATATGCCATCGTCACTTTAATTTGAGTTTTAGAACTGGAGATTTCAAATGAGGTGCACAGACCATCAGTGATATAAAAGCAGTTCCACTAGGGCTTGGGGATAATTTGTCTATTCGTGAGAGATTTGGTTCCTGTGTTTTATTCACTAGAAAAGGGAGGAAGTTTTTCAATCATAAAATGGAATTTTAAAACTAGAAGGAGCCTCGGAGATTAGGACTGAAATTGATCCTTAGAGGTGTGATAGACACTCTCCCTGTGATTCTTGGATTCTCACCGGTGACAGCAGGAGCATTTGCTGTCTCATTAGGTACTCCCAACTTTGCTGCCTTCTTTGTTTAACAAATCAGAACACGGTGTGCCAAGTTGACAGTAGAGCTGAGGAGAATTCTCAGCCATGCTTATTATTATTATGTGCTCAGGATACCTGTGCATATTTATTTGGTCTGCTCATGCTCCTCAACAACAACAACAACAACACAAAGTCAATAGGCCCTTCCTAAATGAGAGGTCTGCAGAGCTTCCAGCAAACTGTTTGAGAAAAAACATCCAGCAACTTCTAGGACATGAAGGGGAAGTAAGAGAAAAGACAAGTAAAAATTATTTTCAGTAAGGCTTAGAACCTGCAAAACATGGAACACTTTCTCAATGAATATTTATTCACCTCCCATAAGACGCTAAAAGTTGAAATAACCAGCCTTCCCTCAAATTCTGGAATCATCTCTGTGCATGGTAGCTGATAAGCTATGAGAAATGATGAATAAATGTAAGCTTGTGTAGGTTGAACCTACCAATTTTAAGACATTGTGACAAGTGGTCCTCAATGTCTGTTCCACTTTGAAGCATCCAACAGGTTTGCTTTTTTCTTCCATTAATATAAGAACAAGCTGAACTGTAACTTGTAAGTGTACGGATGTTGAAAATACTGTTTACATGGGCGGATAAATTGAAAAATGTGTACAAGTGTCATGTATGCAAACACCAAGCTCTGTACTTCTATTTTATCAGAGAGATTCCAGAGAGAAAAGTAACTTTATGGAATATTTAGATATATACTCACTCATATGTGGGCTTCCCTAGTGGCTCAGATGGTAAAGTGTCTGCCTGCAACAAGGGAGACCTGGGTTCAATCCCTGGGTCAGGAAGATCCCCTGGAGAAGGAAATGGCAACCCACTCTAGTACTCTTGCCTGGAAAATTCCATGGATGGAAGAACCTGGTGGGCTATAGTCCATGGGGTCACAAAGAGTCAGACATGACTGAGTGACATCACTTTAACTCATATAGTCATCACATTTATATTATTATATAGGTATATGTATGTATATTTATAAATATATGTGTAAGAATATACAGTGCTCTAAGGTATATGCATGTATATGTATGTAAGGTATATGTATGTATTTAAATATATATAAGAATATACAGTGCTCTACCCTACAAACAGTAGTTCCACATACACATACAAACTTACGTGCTACGCATGTATTTATGTGAATACATGTATTCCTGTACCCTGCATAAATGGTAACTCTATGCACTATTTTTTGTTCAATCAGTCATGTCCAACTCTTTGTGACCCCATGGACTACAGCATGCCAGGCTTCTCTGTCCTTAGCTATCTCCTGGAGTTTGCTCAAACTCATGGCCATTGAGTCAGTGATGCCATCCAACCATATCATCCTCTGTTATCCCCTTCTCCTGCCTTCAATCTTTCCCACCATCAGGATCTTTCTCAGTGAGTCAGCTCTTTGCATCAGGTGGCCAAAGTACTAGAGTTTCAGCTTCAGTATCTGTCCTTCCAATGAATATTGAGGATTGATTTCCTTTAGGATGGACTGGTTTGATCTCCTTGAGGTCCAAGGGACTCTAAAGAGTCTTCGCCAGCACCACAGTTCAAAAGCAACAGTTCTTCAGCACTCACCCTTCTTTATGGTCCAAGTCTCATTTCTATATATGACTGCTAGAAAAGCCATAGCTCTGACTCTACAGACCTTTGTCAGCAAAGTGATGTCTCTGCTTTTTCATAAGCTGTCTAGGTTTGTCATAGCTATGTTATAGCTTGTTTTTTTCTCACTGTCTAGGTCTTATAACTCTTTGCATGTCCTAAATAAGAGTTCTGCAAGGGTTTCAGGCATCATTATCAGTACATCTCTCTTATTTTTTGAAATGACAGCATACATTCCATTGCAGGTATCTATCATAAATCAGCTGAATAACCTTTTCTTGATGGATCTTTTGGTTCTTTGTTGGTTTTTTTTTTCCTATTAAAACAATGCTAGTTGATATCTTTATATAATATGAAACTGTATTTTCAGGATAGATTCTGGAAAACATGCATGCTTAATCAGTGATCCCTCTGAAAGATAAATTTTTGACTTATTTCCAGGTGTTCTTTATATACTTATCTCTGCAATGTAATGTCATTAATTAAATGACATTAATTCCACTCAAATCATAGGAACACAGAGGAATGAAAGCATTCTTATGACCAAAAGAAGGAGTAATGAATGCTTCATAGGCACAAAAAGAAATCTGCATATGTATACATATGTGTATACACACCTCTACTTAGAGAGGAGTCCACAAATTATTTCCCTCATTTTCAGCTGTAAAATTAGCTAATGTAGTTTCAGACAAGTCTTATACTTCCCTAGGCTTGGATTATCTCATTTACAAAATGAGAAACTTGGCCTAAATCAATGCATCTCAAAGAGTTATCCACATACCGGTAATGTCCGCATGACTTGGAATCTTGTTAGAAATGTGCATTCTTAGGGTCTGTTCACGACAACTGAGTCAGAAACTATGGTGGCAGGGCTCAAGACCTGTGTTTCATCAAAGTCCTGAAGGTCATTCTGAAGGATCCTGAAGTTTGAGAACCACTGGCCTAAATGATCTGGAATAACCCTTCCAGCTCTTAGGTTCTGTAAACTTAAATCTTCAAGACCTTATGTGTCTCTTTCCTTCCTTTTAAATTGTAAACTTTTTGAGAGGAAGAAGTGGGCCTGGAGTGTAATTAATTGCCAGTACTTTTTGCTTTGTGTAGCAAGTAATGAGGGTGTAAGTATTATAAAAATCCTTCATAAATTTGGCTATCTTATAAACAATTATGTTTTTTTGAATGTGAATGATTTATTTCCAGTATCTCTTTACTGTATCTGATACATAATCCCAGATCCTGTGATGACTGCCATGAGTTATTCATTCATGTTGTGACCATTATTTGAATTCTGACTTTATCATGTGCTATCAGAGAAATCTACTGAGGAATTACTATGCCAACAGACATGAGGCACCTATAAACAGTGGGTGTTGTAATCAATTTTTACAAAGAATATTACTACAGGCAAGTTATGTCTTGCTCAAATAGTTAAAAATAATATGGACTTTCAACCCCAAACTTACTTGGTTGGGACCTAAAAGAGTTTTAGAAGTATTACCTACCTCTTTTGTAATTAAAAACAATACAGTTTTTAGAGGCAGATTTTCATTCAGATCTAAAGTTTACCCTGATTCACTGCATAACTTTGGACAGCTGGCTTAACATTGCTAAAACTCTTTCCCTATCATCTCTAAAATTAGAATATTGCTTACCCCAAGTGGCATTGAGAGACTTTAATTTTTTAATTTATATAAAACAAATACATATGTTTAACACTTAGGCAAGTATCAGTGAACAGTAGCTTTTTTTACTGATTGAAGCTTTTGATCAATAATTTATAACCTTGTTTCTGGATGAGTGATATAGAAAGAAAATTTCTAGCTATCAGGTTCCTTCATCTCTTTTCCTATAGTCGTGGTCCAGCCCCTTTCATTCCTCTTCATCTCATTCTGTAATATAGTACGGCCTTCTAGCTACAGTCTTCCCAAATTTACCCTACCAGTTACTACCAAAGTAATCCTCCTAAAATATAATCTTTGTATGGTTATTCCTTACTCAAGAGAAGAATGGTTAAAGCCCATGTTTACATGTATTTTTCAGCATGTATTGGGCTCTTCCTCTATAGTGGTCTCTGTGTTTGTACACTGAGGATACAAAGAGCAAAGTCCTATTTCAAAAAGCTCGAAGCCCCCACAGAAAAGAAGCAAGGTAACCATTTACTCCCATGTGGTGTGAGCTGTTCTGATATAGAGGAAAGCCCAGGGTCACAGGAGACCAGATCGTAGGATTCAGCTGAAGCAGCAATGACAGGATCTGTGAAGACACCCAAAAGAAAGTGATGGTGTGTCCATTAGGACTTCAAGGACAAGGTAGCAAACATCCATGATTTTAGCCACATAGCTCTCACTTCCTGCTTCTCCTAATTTTCCCCAGGAAGATCATACTCTTCCCCTCTCGGTAAATGGTCTGCAGACCTCACTCAGCAGGCTGACAATTGACCTAGCTTTGAGCCAATTAAAATACCACATCCTCTGTCCAGTGTGAGCAAAAGGTTCATGCATGGGCCTACGGTTTAATTAGAACCAATTCAGAACAGTCTCTCTGGGACTTCTGGAATCTTATAGCTTTGGGAGCTCTTAGAAGCTATTTTGCACCACAGGAGGAAAACTGCCTGCGATTAGAGCCAACACAGAGGAAGAGGAGCGTGGTGATGGAGAGAAAGAAAATAGTTCCTGCTGACATAGCTTAAACCTCTGGACCAGGCAGTCCCACACTCGTTTATGGAACCTCTGAATTCCACTTCTTTCTTAAACCAGCCAGTCATTTCTGCTGTCTCTTGCAACTACCATAGGACTTCACCAGATGTAGGGAAGAGAAACGTTTCCAGCTAAGGAAATGAATAGAAAGTTCTGGCCCTGGGAGAAGTCAGTGCCTATAGGCCTCTGCGTGTGGTCTGGCTCAGCTGGAGTCTAGGATGGAAGAGATGAAATGGCTTGGGAAGACACCAGTGAGACAGACAAGGCCCAGCTCATAAAGGATCCTGCATAACTTCTATCTATCTATCTATCTATCTATCTATATATCAACAAAGGTTTTCTGTAAAGGGCCAGATAGTGAATATTTTTTACTTTGGCCAAGAGTCCATATATAGTCTCTTTTACAAATCATGAGCTCCACCTTTGCAGCAGGGAAGTAGTCACTAAAGAATATGTAAACAGGGACTTCCTGGTGGTCCAGTAGTTAAAAACTTCCCTTGCAATGCAGGGGATGCAGGTTAAGTCCTTGGTCAGGGAACTAAGATCCCACATGCGGCAGGGCAGCTATGCCTGAGCACCACAACTGCTTAGCCCATGCACTCAAGTGAAAGATCCTATGTGCCATACCTAAGACTCAACACAGCCAAATAAACTTTAAAAAAAAAAAAAAAAAGATGTAAACAGATGAGCATGGCTGGAGGAAGGGGCCAATGTAAGGTATGGGGAGGGGAGGGAAAGTTGGCCTATGGGCCTTAGTTTGCCAATACCTGAACTATATAATATTTCATGGGGGACAAAGCACATTTACAAATGTTCTGTAAGTATGTGAAAAACATTTAAGAGGAGAATGTCTTTTATATACTTAAAAGAGGCAAAAAGCCAGTGTGACTGGTGCCTAGAGTTTATAAAGGCACATAAGAGGAAATCAACAGCCAGATCACTTAGGGCTTTATAGATTGTGATCTAATAAAACTCAGACTTTGGGCTATGGGAAGCTAAAAGAGGATTTTTAAAGAACATGATCTCTTTGATTATGGTGCTGGCCAATACAAATATATAATTTTAAATTTTCTGCTAGCTGTAGCAAAAAGAAATGTGAAATTAACTTCATTGATATAGCTTCTTTAATCCAAATGCATTAAGAATATTATAATTTCAACATATAATCAGTATAAAATTATTAATGAGATTTTTCCTTTTTTATCTTTTGTGCAACATCTCTGAAATCCAGTGTACTTTTACTCTTAAAGCTCATCGCAGTGGGAACTAACCATATTTCTATGGCTTGATAGCCACTTAGTTAGTGGCTACCAGGCTGGGAGTTTCAGGGAGATCTCTGACTGTCATGCAGGGAATGGATTCTTGAGAACCAGAGTGGAAGCTAGGGGAACATGTTAAGAGTCTGCTGCACTGATCTAGATGAAAGGTGATAGTCCAGGGTAATAGTAGCAGCAAGATTAATTTGAGGTATGTTGAGGAGATAAGGTCTGATGAATTAGTTTTGGAAAGTGAGGTGAAGAGAGGAATGAAAGATGATTTCTAGGGGTTGGTATAAACAACTCGGTTGTTGGTTCCATTTTTTGGGTGAGCAAAGTCTAGGAGTGAAAGACACCAGGCAGAAGCAGAATGAGGAATCTGGTTTTAGATACATTAAGTTTGAGATGCCTATTAGGCAGCCAGGAAAGCAGTTAAACAGAGTGGTTCTGTCCCAAGGATCCATCATTAATCTTATGGGCAGAGGTAGTTTTTCATATTTCAAAATCTTTGAAAAAGCAAGTTTTAATCTACATATACTTGGCCCACATTCTCCCCTTCTCCCTTCTCCTCCTCCTGTTTCTAAAGAGATTGATTTCACTTTGCCTGAGATGCTACAGTATTTTCAATTTAAATAGAAACCTCAAATAAATTGGATTTAAAATCTTCTCGGGGAAAAAGGAAACAATTTGTTTGCTAGAGTTTAATTTCAAGGCAAGAATCATAACCAGGGCTGTTTTAACCCATCTCTTGATTGCCTTCCATGGCAACACATGCCCTTGCAAAGGTGGAGGGATTATTGAAATTTCAAATTTCAAGTGTGTAGCTGTAACTGCACACTTGAGGAAGCCATGAAAGGGCTCATTGGTTACAGTCTCCAGCCTCTAGGGCTTCTAATCCACCCAGAACAAATAAGTGTCTTTTCTCTTCTTAGCGATTTCCACAGCTACAGGCTACAAAATCTCTCTTGATAGTCGACTCTGCTACTTTATCGCAGGCAAGCCAGCTGGGGGAGAAGGGTAAATGCTGTCAACTCACCAGCTGCTTTAACCAGATGTTTACCTGATTGCAGCCAGTTGTTTCCAAAATATCCACTTGTTTAAATGAAGCCGCACTCTCCCCAGGCATACTGCATAGGTAATGGTGGCTAAATAAATCTGAACATTTTTTTTTCTACTTTGCCAAAGGCTTCCTTAGAAAGTTAGGAAAAGTCCATCAATCCTTTTTTCCCCTCTGAGACACAGGAGAAGTAGGTTCATTCCTTGGGTCAGGAAGATTCCCTGGAGGAAGGCATGGCAACCCACTTCAGTATTCTTGCCTGGAGAATCCCAAGGACAGAGGAACCTGATAGGCTATACAGTCTATAGGTTCGCAAAGAGTTGGGCGTGACTGAAGTGACTTAGCATGCACACACTGGCAAAGGCAGGGTTTAGATACTAAAACTGATGTATCTGATGGAAATTTACTGAACTAATGTTGATACAATATTGAAACCCAGTCCTTCCCTACCATATTTATTAGGGAACATCTATGATATTTTCATTCTTCTCTAATACTCCAAAAAAGAAAAAAAAAAATATTTTCATTCTTCTCTGACACTCCAAAGGCAAATTAGAATTATTGTAAAAGTCTTTGTGTCTACTGGATAGAGAATTCAATATCAAGACAATTAGATTTGAATGCCCAGTTATTCATTTATTAGCTGATTCAGGGCCTCTCATTGGCCACTTCCCTGAGGGCAGTTCATCACTGATGAGCACCTTGAACTCTAATCTCCAGGAATCTTTGAATACCGAACTGAGCATTTTGCAACTGTAAGAAGCTAGTGCAAGGATTTAAGAGGAGAGCTCAGAATTGCTGACTCCACTCCAGGCACGGCTTTGAAAAGTTTCACGTATACTTCATTTAAATTTGGTAGCAAGGAAAATTTTATTCATTGCTAAATTCTTATTGGACTTGAGCTGCTTTCTAAACAACTCATTTAGGCTAAAGTGAAAATTGCTAAACGAAAAAAGCAGCCCATATTTATGAGATTGTTTTTACTTTATTTTGTCTACATCAGAGCAGCCAGCCGAAGAACGGGGAAGAACACGTGATTCTGTTTTGGTATGCTTCCATCGTGTTCTTTGGATTTGAAAGTTATCAGGCAAGGTATGAAGTCTCCAGTTCCTTAGCATTCTGGCCATTACCTGCAGTCTGAAACTGAACCACATTCTCAAGTGCAGGCCATCTGCCTTGCCCTTGGGAGCATTTCCATTTGCAGGCCCTGAGTCACACCATGCCTCCACCCCTAAGCACAGCCTGGACTTGGAAATCCCACAGACACGGGTTCAGATCTTCCCCTTGTCATGTACTATTTCAGTTGTTGTTGATCTTCAGTTGCTCAGTCATCGCTGTTCAGTTGCTCAGTTGTGTCCGACTCTTTGCAACCCCATGGACTGCAGCATGCCAGGCTTTCCTGTCCTTCACTATCTCCCGGAGTTCGCTCAGACTCATGTCCACTGGGTCAGTGGTTGCCATCCAACCATCTCCTCTTCTGCCGCCTCTTTATCCTCCTGCCTTCAATCTTTCCCAGCATCAGGGTGTTTTTCAGTGGTTTCTACCAACATTATTAATCTTTCTAAGCCTCAGTGGTTTCTGCAGAAACTCAATCTTTCTAAGTCTTAGTTTTCTCATCTATCAAAAGAGCATCTTTACTCACTTTTTCAGAGAGCACTTGCAAGGTCATTGTTCTAAGAGAGTGCATTGTACTTACGCAGGCTTCCTTGGCTGCTCAGTTGGTAAAGAATCCACCTGCAATGCAGGAGACTGCCTGCCATGTAGAAGACCCGGGTTCAGTCTCTAGTTTGGGAAGATCCCCTGGAGGAGGAAATGTCAACTCACTCCAGTATTGCTGCCTGGAAAATTCCACGGACAGAGGAGCTCGGTGGGCTACAGTCCATGGGGTCGCAAAGAGTTGGACAAGACTGAGCGACTAACACTATTGTACTTACGCAATCAGTGGCACAAATTATAGCACCGTTTAACAATGGTGATCTCTCAAATCTGTGGAATGGACTCATGTTTAAGGCTGTCAGCACAGCAATAATC
Source organism: Dama dama (assembly GCF_033118175.1). Lineage (NCBI taxonomy): Eukaryota > Metazoa > Chordata > Mammalia > Artiodactyla > Cervidae > Dama > Dama dama. The sequence continues at coordinate 37,794,219 of NC_083704.1, read as the reverse complement.
CTTATAAATGGTTAACATTTAATTAATTACCCAGATATCATGACATCTGAGCATTTGGTAACTGAAGTAAGATAGATAACTGAGTTACCTCTTTTTTATCTGGTTTCTTGGCATTTTATCATCATAGCTCGTGCTTTCCAAGGCTTCTCAGAGGCAGTTTGGCTTCACCCTGTGTCACTGGTACGCTCATTTCTGAAACCACTTAGACTAAATATGAGTTTATTGTGAAGCTTTATTTCCAGTAAGTTTTGACAATCAGCCAAGGACAAAATGAATTAAAATACCAAAAATTACAACCCTTTGGGATCCAATTAACCCAAGCAAGGTTATTTTTAAACTTATGAAAAGATAGAAATGGTATGATGGGTCAGAGAGTGTTTGAAAACTTCAGAATTTAATTGCAAATAAGAGAGAATGTCAGTTGCCCAGGAATGTGACCTAAATCCAAAATATTCTAATGTCAGCAAAGGTTTTGGGAAATTTGATAGTACTCTCTGCCAAAGTTCAGGTGGTTCTAATTACAGTCACAAACCATGGAGAGCTTTTCTTTAAAACATACTGTGAATTTCCTTCATTATTTATTTGACAAAACCACGTTCTTGGTTTTAATTTTTCACAGCCAGTTAATTATGCTTCATTATATGATTCACAAATTATGGCATATTTGTGAAGGGGGAAGTGTGTGTTTATTTCTATAAACATTGAAACGTCTATTAATGTCAAACTGTTCTCTCTACCAAAAGGTGACGTGATAAATTATAAATCAGTCTTATTGGAACATGTAGTCTTTCAGATATTTCTGCTTGTTCTTTTCATTGGTGTGTGTTGGAGAATTTCCACAGAAAGAAGCACCTATGTGATATGATGTCCACAGGCCTGCAGGAATTAGCACAGATTTCTTCCTTATAAGCACTGATAATCAGTGACCAGTAAAGATGGGTATAGACTAGATAGCTGGATGTATTTTCAGTACAAGCCAGCGTTGTGTGTGGAAGACAGTACTTGAGATTCATAAAGACCACAACTTTGTAGCTCTGAGTCCATGTAGCTCTGTCTGAGTAGGCTCTACTTGAGAACCTTCCTTAAATTCCCTGAGCCTTACTTTTCTCATCTGTTTAGTGGCAATAAAATATCTCTATCACAGGGTTTCGTAAAGATTCGCTGAGATGATGGGTATAATTAGCGTAACACCAGCAGCATGGTAAGCGCTCAGTACTCGGCATTTATAGCTGTCTCACTTTTCTTTCAGATGGTGTTAGAGAGGTTGCTGGTCATTGAGTGCCTTTCTGTGCCTCATTTTCCTCATCTCTAAAACGAGACCACATAACTTCTAGGGTCCCTGTGAAGGTTGAATACATGGCTCTGTCACCATTGGCATCATCAACAGAACTAACTTCTATTATGAACTTAGGGATTTGAGAGACTCTGAGCAAAATTCTCTACTTTTATAATCCCGTTTAATCCTCACAACCTTCATAGTATTAGCCCCATTTGGAAGATAAGAAAACTGAGACTAAGAAAGATAAGAACACTGAGAGTCACTTCACAAGTCACATAGCTAGTCATAGAAAGATTGGGATTTTATATCTGGTGTATATTAACTTCACAGGCTTTGCTTTTCATCATTCTATCATAATACTAGCATTTACAGCCTCAGACTGCTTTGTACCTAGGAAGGTAAATGTAATGAATGAAATAAGTTGGGATAGGGGCAGTTGTGCCAACTGGAGAGGAGCCTGCCTCATGTAAAGGGTAGCCAGTCCATTATCATGAGGAAGGAAAGAGAGTCCAATGTTATCATATCTCTGATCTTTCAAGAAAAGCCCAGGGCTCAGATTTTTATATGAAATCATCTGGTTATTAAATGCTTACAGCTAATTCATATTTTAAAATGCTGTGATGGTCAAAGGAAATATATTTGCATGCCAAGTTCCACTTGTAGTATTGACTCTGTGTTATTCTCTAGAATAGTGATTCTCAAATGTGATCCCACCCCTGATGGTGAGGTTCCCTAGATCCTTTTGAGGCAGCTGCATGTTCAAAATTCTTTCACAATAGCAGTCATTTTTTTTTTCCATTTCATTGACACTTGCACTAGTGATACAAAAGAAATCATGGGTAAAATTGCTGTTGCCTTAGCAGAAATTAAGGAAGTTTCTCCAAAACATACCAGTAACCATTGTTTTATTCACCAACACATGCTCACAATAAAATGTTTTAAAATGCCAGTTTTACTTAAGAATGCCATTAATAAAGCAGTAAAAGCTACTCATTTATTTAATCTAAACCTTTGAACACTTAAATAGTCCATGGGATAAACTGATAAGTTTACATAAAAGTATTTTTTCTAGAAGAAGGACTAAGTAACTGATCAGAGAGCAAACTAAACTAGCCACCTTTTATATGTAATATCATTTTTATCAAAAAAGTTGGCAAACTATGATTATTCAGACTTGTTCTTTGGCATACATTTTCTTTATTAAAAAAAAGCAAGCCTGTCACTTCCAAGGGAAACAACTGACAATATTTGTTGCCAATGATAAAGCTCAAGCTTTGCAAGTGAAAAATTAAAATTTTGGAGGACTTAAGCTTGACAGATTCCCCATTCTTACAGACTTATCTGATATAATTGGTGGTTATATTAACAAATGTGATTTTTAAAATATAATAACATATGTCAATATTTGAAAAATCTGCTTAATTCAGTAAACCAATACATTCCAGTGAATATATTACAGAATCTTGCATTGAGGTAAGAGCATTCAAAGTGAAAGATGAATGAACTGTCATGTTAATAAGTATGGAAAGTTCATTGATAAAATTTCAGAGCTGTATTGAAAATAAACTTTAAGGAATGACTACTTTTTGAGTTTTGAGTATCAAGGAATATCCACAACTATCTTCAAAGACTCTTATGATAATATAATATTCTTAAATAATATCAGGACCCCCTCCCTCTTTTCCTGCTCCACAACAGACTGAGTATGGAAGCAAATACGAAGCTCCAACTTCTTTTATTAAGCCAGGTGTTAAAAAGATTTACCCACTGTAAAACAAGCCACTCTTCTTGCTAATTATTTCATGTTGAAAATGTAATTTCTTTTCATTACAATAAGTATTAACATGAAGTTTATTATTATTATGTTTCAAAGATTAAACCAATAAATACATGTTTTAATTCCTAATTCAGTATTCATAAATAGTAGCACATAAAGTTATTTGGGATCCCCAACCCTTTTTAAGAGTATAAAGCAATCCTGAGACCAAATCATATGCCCATCACTCCTCTAGAACAGTGCTACTCAAAGTGTTGTTTATGGATGAACAGTGTCAGCACCACCTGGGAAATTGTTAAAAATGTAATTTCATAGACTCTACCGTAGACCTACTAAATCGGAATCTCTGGGTGTGTATCCCAGAAATCTGCATTTTAACAAGTCTTTTAGGTGATTCTGAAGCTCACTAAAGATATGTTGTTCTACATCAAATTGTATTGATCACATACCTCATCAATTAAAAAAAAGTTTGAGTACATACCCTCAATTTATGTATACTTACATATTTATCTACAGATTAGCACTTCTGCACTCTTTCATGAATACCAGATAGAAATGGAAACATGCACAAAACTAGAAATTAGAGAATGAGATGTTTTCTCCTCTGTATATTGTACCTCTGTGTGGAGACTGGTCCATGTAGGTCCCCATTGCTTCATAAAGTAGATTTGTAAACAAAACTCCCTTTCCTCCTGTGATTGGGTCTTGATCAATTAAGAAGCAGTGCCTTTTTTGGACCCTATTCTGTTTTAACCAGTGCACTTTTTTGCATCAAGCCTTTCCCAAAACACTCAAAGAAGGCTTCTGTGTTACTGAGATTCTCTTTTATAGAAGTTGAGGCACAAAGGGAAACCAGACTACAAAGAGAATTTCTGAGCAAGCTGCTTTTCTGAGAGTCTGCATTCCCTCTTTTTTTCCTGAGTTCATCTGATCTCTCCGTGAATGAAAGAAGAAACCAATGAATGAATCAGAAAGGAGTGTTGTCTCAAGTTCTGTTGTTTCACTGTGGTCTTTCATTCTTCATTTTATTCATGGATGGCTTTTTAGTCCTGAAGTTTCAAGATACGTGACTTTGGACTCTAAATGATTGTTTGTTTGTGATGTGTCCGTATTTATTTTGTAGAGAAAGCAGGAGAAAATCAAAAAGAATCATTTTGTTGTTATTTTTTTTCTTGGTGTTGGAAGGAAAGCCTTTTTTTAAAAAAAGAAACTATTGTGGGAAGACATTTTCAACTTCAAGTTCCTGCAAACTTAGCAGTAAAAGAGGAAGCATGTGGTTAAACCATGTAAATATCTTTCCCACATTAGCCTGATCGCAAGGATGAGCTGGAGCAGGTTTTCAACATGGATTTCTCAGCTCTACTCCATCTACTGAGTATAATCTCCAGGGAAAAGAATTGGGAATTTGTTTATTTATTTATTTGTTTATTTGGGGGAAATTTATTTTTTGACAAACATTTTAGATGACTTTTTATGGTCAAGCAAAGTTAGATATTGCATAATTCTGTTCAGTTCAGTCGCTCAGTCGTGTCTGACTCTTTGCGACCCCATTAACTGCAGCACGCCAGGCCTCCCTGTCCATCACCAACTGCCAGAGTCTACCCAAACCCATGTCCATTGAGTCAGTGATGCCATCCAACCATCTCATCCTCTGTCATCTCCTCCTCCTCCTGCCCCCAATCCCTCCCAGCATCAGGGTCTTTTCCAATGAGTCAACTCTTCTCATGAGGTGGCCAAAGTATTGGAGTTTCAGCTTCAACATCAGTCCTTCCAGTGAACACCCAGGACTGATCTGCTTTAGGATGGACTGTTTGGATCTCCTTGCAGTTCAAGGGACTCTCAAGGGTCTTCTCCAACACCACAGTTCAAAAGCATCAATTCTTCGGCGTTCAGCTTTCTTTATATTCCAATTCTCACATCCATACATGACTGCTGGAAAAAACATAGACTTGATGAGACGGACCTTTGTTGACAAAGTCATGTCTCTGCTTTTTAATATGCTGTCTAGGTTGGTCATAACTTTCCTTCCAAGGAGTAAGCATCTTTTAATTTCATGGCTTCAATCACCAACTGTAGTGATTTTAGAGCCCCCAAAAATAAAGTCAGCCACTGTTTCCCATCTATTTGCCATGATTAGAAAGAATGAAAGCAGATTTAAGGGTAATGAACCGTATCTAGTCATATATTGTAAATGGGCTTCCCAGGTGCCACTAGTGGTAAAGAACCTGCCTGCCAGTGCAACAAATGTAAGAGATGTGGGTTCAATCCCTAGGCCAGGAAGAGCTCCTGGAGGATGGCATAGCAACCCACTCCAATATTCTTGCCTGGAGAATCCCATGGACAGAGGAGCCTGGCAGGCTGCAGTCCATGGTGTCGCAGAGAGTCAGACACGACTAACGATACCTGGTATTTTCATTCAATGAGCAACATCCCCTGGGGACTTAGTGTAGAGGGATGAGATGGTGCCAGAAATCTGTGTTGACTCTTTCCTAAAACATGCAATGGTATTAATGTGGTAGAATAGTTTAGAGATCCCCGTTTGGGATCTGGTAAACCAGATTCCACATATGATCTTATTTGCCATGCATTCATTTGTGAGCTTAACCTCTTTAAGTCCGTTTCCTGAAAATTAGAGCCAATAGTATCAACTACAGGGTTGATGGTAATGATTAAATGTAACACCTCGCCTGGTAAAAATTTTAGGCTTTCACTAACTACCTTTGTGATCAAGATCTAAACCTTGATAAGCCTCAGTTCCCTTCTCTGTACAACAGAGATGGTAAAAAGAACTAGCTGGGTCCTTGTCTAATAGTTGAGGACTAGTATCTATTCTCTTCCTGCTTTGTAAAAGAACCCAGATTCAAATTGAGTATTAAATTGCACAGCTAAAAATGTACCCCAGACTCCCAACACAGACGAGCGTGGCCTTTGCAGTATAAGTTCTAGATCTTAGATAGTGCTTCTAGAGAATTTTCCTCCCTTCTACCATTTGCTGCCACAAAACAGATGTGAAGACTCTAGTGGTCATCTTGGATCATGCATTAATTTTGAAAATGGAAGTCACACATGATGAATGAATTCCTAATTCCAAGCCCAGGGCTGTTTACCTTTTAAGTTATCTTCCTTAGAAGAAATCAAATTTCTTTTTAAGCCCCTGTTATTTTTGCACTAATGCAACTTAATTCAATTAAGGAACTTAATGCTATTTCTAATTGGTGCACTATCTCATAGGGGTTTTGGAAGGATAAAATTAGATAAACCACGTGAAACAGCTATATAGGGCCTGGCACATGGAACATGCTATTAAAAATGATAACATTTATTTAAACGAGGCCTAGATTTCATAAGACTTGGCAAAGGTCATGCTGATTCTCCTCTAGACTGTGGACAATGTGATTTTCCGTGGGGCTAAGTCACAGCCACAGTGGAAAACAAAGAAACACACCAGAAGCTCTCTTAACTGACCTCTAATCCAAACACAAGATGAATGGAGACTGTCCCTCCCCTCTGTAAAAATATCCCAGTGGAGACCAGCAATGCAGTGAGTCTTCTATTAGGTCACTTTCTAGCTCCCCTGAGTATTTGCTGTTCTACCTGTTGAATTGTATACTTACCAAGAGTCAGTGTTTTCAAAACCTTTCATGCCTGTTATATTTGCTATTGAAATATGTGATTCAATTTTATATAAAATACCTAATTTAATATTTGGAAAAATTCCATCAAAGAGAAACATTACCCTTTTGTACATAGGAAAAATCATTTAGAAATTTGGAAGTATTCTGTGTTCTCCCTTAAATTCTCATTTTACTTGAAAGAAAACAAAAATGGCATCAAGCTTGATGCTTAATAAATGTAGTTTATGCAAGAATGACTACTTGGAACCTCAAAATCTGGACTCTTATTTTGAGAAATGTCCCCAGCTTTACATTTTTAAGTTGGCAAATAATTGTACAATTAGTAGTTTTAAGTTACACCAAAATGTATATGAGGTGTATGTAGCAACTTGTCATTTATTGCTTTCACAGAATTTTCAGCTCACCAGCTGCCATTCTGAATTATTTTGGCTTGGGGGGCACACTTTCAGTTCCATCCAGAGTCCACACTGCTGCAGGCAGTGCCGGAGGACAGATATCTAAAGCAACTCAGGGTTGATTGTGAGGGTTCAGAGAGACACATGCTCCCTTGGCTCCCATGTGGACCAAAAAAGAAAGGAAACTGAGAAAGGAATTTACATCAAAGCGAGTTAGGAAACGCCAAACTTTCTTCACAGGCTTAAAGGGAAAAGTGATCTCCATGGACAGTGATTTAAGAGGCATCCTTTGAAGGGCTCCTGTTTATTCTGCAGGATTTTCCCACTTGCTCCTTGAAATAGAATGATAGTGAAACTTCTTTCCCTCAAGCAAGAGAGAAAAAAAAAAAAGACAAACAGACCTTCTCAAATCAAATACCACTGTGTCTATGGTTTGTGTGAAGAATGCTTGAAGTTGTTATCCTTTGGGACCTGGAAGGAGGCTAGCAAGGCTTACCTTTTATCCACCATGATCAGCATTAAAGAGTATCAGTGCCGGTGTAAACAAATTATGAAACAACATAGTATCTTAAGGAAGATAGTTTTCAAGATGGTCTTCGTCAATTTCTTCCCCGTGTGTATGTGTGCTGCTCTGCATGTCCAGACATTAAGTGTAACTCCTTTCCCTTCATCCTGGGATTTCCTTGGTGTTTGCTGGGCCAATAGAATGTGAGAATAGTCATGTTCTAAACATATAACTCTAGCTCCTAAGAAGCCTTGCAGTTGCCCCTGATATTGTGGAATTACCCCTGTTGGAATGATCCCTATCAAAACCCAGCTTCAGTGCTGTGGAAAGTCCAAGCCACATGGAGAGGTCACGTGTAGGCCCTCCAGTCAGCAGTCTCAAAAGCATTCCCAGCCAACAGCAGCATCAGCTGCCAGCTGTCCAAGTAAGCCATCTTTGATGCCGAGACTAGTGAACATGTTAAATGACTAAAGATCCCAACTGACTATAGCCTCAGGAGAGACACTAAGCAAGAGCCACACAGCAGAGCCTATTAACCCCCAAAATGGAAATAGCATATTGCTGTTTTCAGCTACTAAATGAATGTCAAGACTGGGTTGATATGAATCCTGACTATGCCTGTATTATCTATATAAATATAGACAGTTACTTAACCCTTCTCTATCTAGTTTCTTCATCTTTATGATGTGGGTAATAATATTACCTGTCTCATTAAGTGACCCTTAGAACCACATATGATTGTCCTTCATATAAAGAATATAGTGTGTAGTAAAATACCATCACCAAGACTATTGTCATCATCATCTTTACTGTTAGCAACACTGCCACTACCATTGATATTGTTGTTTCTTACCAGTTTTTAGGAGGAAAATGAGAGACCTCTGATTTGGTCTTAAGGAAAAGCCAACGAAAATCAAAAACAAAAATGACCAGTTTGTTCACAGTTCTTGGAAAAATGTCTTTTACATAGTAAATCCTTGGAACATATTAGCAATTATTATAATATGACTGTTTTTTTAATTGTCAGTGTTCCTGGGTAAACTATTCCAGTGCTCTACCAACTAGTCACACTTTTAAGACATATTTAAACCTTTTATTGTCTCCAAGGTAATGGTTCCTAGAAGTGACACAATTTAATTATTTAATATATGTCCATTAATTCACTCAACAAGTATGAAGTATCGGCACTATGACAGATCTTTGGTACTGGAGATATGGCAAGAAAGGAAGACAGATATTCAATGTATAATTATAAGAGTATAAAGGGAGTTTAAAAAGCAGAGAAGCAAGACTTTGATGGTGTGTTTTAGAGGACTCTAGTATGATCTGGGACTGGAATATGTCAAGAAAATCCTTTCTGGCCAAGCTGAGACCAAAAGGAAAGATCAGTAGACCTGTGACAGCAGGTCACAATGACACAGTTGGATGGTTGGAAGCGCAGAGTGTTGGTGTGCCCAACTAAAGAAGCAGCCAGAGTAAATATCTTTAGCTGGGAAAGAGCGTGTTTCCTCCAGGAAATGAAAGTAGATAGAGCGTGACTGGATACAGGGAAAAAAGCTTGAGAGGAGTCTGGAAAAGTCAGCAGGATTTTCTACACTCAGATGAAGAATGTAGACTTTTTGACTTTTAACTAAATACATATAGAATACAGTGAGGGTTTTGGAGTAGGAAAGTGACAAAGAATGGTGGATTTGTTTGTCTAAATGGTTCTGACTGTTTTTTATAGAAAGGGCTAGAAGGATACACATGTAGCCCAGGAAGAAGAGTATAATAGCTTACACTGGGAAGTGGTGGTGTGGATGGAGAAAAATACTCAGGAATCACCTGCCATTGGATAATTATCCCCAGTTGGTAGCCAACTAATGGAATTTTCACCAAGGATCCACTTGGATCTGATGTTACTCCAGGGAGCATCGCCTATCAGAGACATTGATTACCTATTCCTTGCTTGGTAGTAAGTGGACTGTTCACTAAGAGTGGCTTGAAGTTCAGTCCCTGGTATTATGAAAAGGTTGAGAGATTTTTGAGTCAGAATTTGAATCCTGACTCAGCAATTTTTGACTGTTGCATGACCTTGGAAAAAAATCACTTCTCTGTGCCTCTGCTTCCTCTTCTGTGAAATGGACATAAGAACTAAGTGTCTACCTCATGGGGTTCCAGTGAGGATTAGAAGTATGGAAAGTATTTGTAATCACACCTGGAATGAAGAGAATCTTCAATAATAAGTATTATTTTGTAATCATTCATTCCACACATATCTATCGAAGCAGGCACTGGGATGTCCCCATGTTCAAAGATATTCATACTCAAGAAGTATTGGGTTAGAAATCACAGGGAGAAATGAGTGCTGCGAGCTGAATACAGTGCTGGAGCTGTGCAAAATGTGAATATCAAATCAGAAAGGCACACTTGGCTAAGTGAGTATGAGAGGTTGTTATCTCCTTAAAGCAGAGTCTGTTATTAATAAAAAATAACAACAACAACAAAAAGGCCAAGGGTATCTGTGACTGAAAACATGTTAATTGCAGAGCCCAAAATGTCACTGGAAGTGCAAGATGGCATGAAGACACAAATTTTTCTTTCAAAAGCCAGTTTAAGTAGAGGATTTTTTGAAAGTCTATTCTGGATCATAAAAATGCCCCCCCCCAAAGTTTTTTGGTGTTTTTTGTTTGTTTGTTTGTTTGTTTGTTTTTGAAAGAAGACTATTTTAGTGGTGGTGGTTTAGTTGCAAAGTCGTGTCCAACTCTTGCAACCCCATGGACTGTAGCCTGCCAGGCTCCTCCGTCCATGGGATTCTCCAGGCAAGAATACTGGAGTGGGTTGCCATTCCCTTCTCCAGGGTATCTTCCTGACCCAGGAATCGAATCCTGGTCTCCTGCATTACAGGCAGATTCTTTACCAACTGAGCTACCAGGAACTTCCCTGGTGGCTCAGACAGTAAAGCATGAAGCATCCCTTCATAGGGAAAAAAATTGCCGATTCCTACTTCAAGCAATCCCTGTAACCAGAAGACTGAATTTATGATTATCCAAGAAGTCACAGGCCCACACCTAAGCAAATAGATGGGAAGTAGCTATGGGATGATTCTCCAAAAGGAACTTGTAACCCGGCTACCAAAAGAATGGGAAATTTATTCTTTTTATTGTAAGAAACTCATTCTTAGAACATGGTGTAAGGTAAACTCTTCTTATTCAAGAGAATGAGAAGCTGAATTCCTTCAAACATCTAGTATAGAATTTGGATTTTGATTTTCCCTCTTAATATCCTGTTTTCTTGATACTGTTTAAAAATGAATACTGAAACCTCAAAATGTGCCTTAAATGAATCCAGGCTTGAAAAATTGTCATCTCAAATCCTTTGAGGATTGAAGAGTAATAAAATATGCAAAGGAATGAATAAATAATTTTTAAATGTTATTATAATAAAGAAATTAATGAGCCCAACCATGATAAGATATAAAATAATTATAAAATACTTAAGGCTTCCCTAACTCTCATTTCCAGAAATGAAAATAGAAACTATTTGGAGAGTTTATTTATTTAGAAAATATTTAATAAATATGTACCATGAATATCTAAACACTGAGCTAGATATTGATTCTTTCAAGAGACTTGAAAAGAGGGATGAGCAAACTGTAGTCAGTGGGTAATCAAATAAAATCACTGCAGGTTATAATTAGGCTATCATTTAACTCCAGCAAAAGGGAGAAAAAATAGAGATTAATAATGGAGGATGTCCTTTAGCAAAAGGCCTCTACGACAAAGTGGCATTGAGGCTAAGTTCCACAAGAAGAACAGTGGGTGGTTAGCCAAGAGAAATGTAGACTATAAATATTCCCAGCAGAAGAAAAAGCAGGTGCCAAGTTCCCAAGGCAGGAAAATCTTGATCTGTTCTAGGAAATAAAGCCAATGTGGTTGGAGAGAATAAGCCAGAAGAAAAATAGTCCAAAAACACTTGGAAAATTAGAAGTAAAGTCATTCAGGTGAGGCCTTAGGACATGCGAATTCTTTCCTGAGTCCATAAACTGGAAAAACATCAAAGGGTTTTGAGCAAATGGACAATATGGTTTGATTTGCTTTTAAAAATACTGCTTTTACTACTGTGTAGTGAATGAATAATAATAATGATATTAATGATTGACTCATTAAGGGCAACACCTTTTAATTTAGAAGCATTAAGTTACTTAAACCTCAGAACTAACCTATTATTAACTCCATTTTACAGATAAGTATTATGATTACACTTTTTATTGTCTGCTAGGAAAAGTAAATATAGGTCTTCCATGCTCTAGAACACACAGAAACAAAGACTGTCATCAAACACAAAATAGTTGTTAATGGAACCTTACGTCAAATGTCTTGATTTGTGATTATTAGTCTTAATTATTTCACACAGTTGGTGGATTACTAAACATTGAGTAATTGAATAGAAACAGAATGTATTTATTCCTGGGAACACAGATGAATATAGACAGACTAATAGTCATAGACAAGTAGGTACAATCCCAAACACTACCAATATAGCAGATTATGAGAAATTCTATTTCTTCAGAGAGTCCCGGCCCCAAGCTCTTTTTTCTGTATGTTTCTTCCTCCATAACTCCTCCACACACATTCTCATCTGCTACCTTCAGTCTACCGAGTCAAACAGCTCCTTCTTGATGCTCTTAGAAATAATAACATGCAAAAAAGGATAGTTGCCAAAACTTGTCTTGACCACATTCAAAGACTCAAAAGCAGCCCTGAAAATTATTCTAAGGCCTCAAAGAATTGAAGATACATATTCAAATCAACTTCCTTACATTAGTGCTCTGAGTAGCATTATTCACAATAGCCAGAAGGACTTCCCTGGTGGCTCAGATTGTAAAGGGTCTGCCTACAATGCAGGAGACCCGGGTTTGATCCCTAGGTTGGGAAGATCCCCTGGAGAAGGAAATGGCAACCCACTCCAGTAGTCTTGCCTGGAAAATCCCATGGGCGGAGGAGCCTGGTAGGCTACAGTCCAAGGGGTCGCAAAGAGTCGGACACGACTGAGCGACTTTACTTCACTTCACTTGGGACATAACCCAAATGTCTCTCAACAGATGAATAGATAAACAACATGTGATACAGACATAGGGGAAAAAAATATTATTCAGTCATAAAAAGAGGTAAGATACTATACATGCTACAACATAGATGAATTTTGAAAGCGTGGATGAACTTGAAAAAATTTTTTGAAAGAGCCATATGTAAAAGGCCACATATCGTACAATTCTGTTTATATCAGTATCTAGGATAGGCAAATCCTAAGTGCAGAGGAAGCCTATGGTTGTCAGGGGCTGTGATGAGAGGGACATGGGGAGTGATGTTTAATGGGTACATAGTTTCCTTTGGGGATCTGAAAATATTCTTGAACTAGATAGTGGTGAGAGTTGTACATTTTGAATGCACTAAAATCCACTGAATTGAATACTTGAAAATGGCTAAAGTGGTATGTTTTAGTGATGTGAGTTGTACCTTAATAATTAAAAAAAAAAATCATTACAAGAATCATTCCTGCTAGGGAGGCCTTTCAGGCAAAAAAGCTATTATGTGTGCATTTCCCCAGAAAGAAGCATCATTTTCTGAATACATATTTTGGAAAGGAAGCCAGTGAAACAACACTGATGGATTTGTTTTTGGATTTGAACTAAGTGTTCAATGCAGAAAGAATGATGAAGTAAATAGTTGATGATGCTGTTCACCACCATGATGGCTATGGTCATCATCATTATACCATCATCATATAATCTGGATAACTTGATAATCACAGAAAGAATTAATCCAGTGCACGGCAAACTGAATCTTAGTGCATACCTTCTGACTGCTTTCTTTTTGAATGGTTCTGTCCTTAAAGCATAAATTTGTGGTGAAGGGACAAGGAAAAGATGAATAACCACATGTTAGTCTCATTTACACACAACCAAATAAAAAGCAAATGGTAAGTCCAGCCATGGAGTTTCTCTGTCCTCTTTGTCTGCTATAGGCATTTTTCCATAAAGATTTTTCTTATGATCTTTACAAACATAAAGATCGTATGAACAGCCAAGCTTCCTTCGCCCAGTTCACTAGGTTGACCAAAAAAGAAACTGCCTGCTAGGCCTTTGTTCTGAAAACTAGCGGGGCTCCTTTGCGGCCACCCTAAGCTGAATGGCTCTAAACACAAACTGTCCGTAGAGCAGGCAGTTTTGTGTTTGTCTGCTCCTGTCCTGAGGAGGACCTCCCTGGACTCAGGTTGTGTTCCTGAACACCTTAACTAGGATGTAACCAGGATCCAGGCAGGACAGACACACGGTCCTGCAGTGTCTTCCATTGAGACTTTGGGTTGATTTGATTAGTTTCATCTGGTCCCCACAAGCACAGTCACAGGAGGCCTGCCACTGTCTCTCTCATGTCACCATCTATCAGGGTCCTCACATCTGACCCAGTCTCTTTAAAAAGGAGAGTGAATCCTCCACCATGTCCTAATGGCGGTTACCGATCCTTTTCTTATCTCTTGACTAACAATTTGCCATCTAACCTCAACATTTTGGCTCATGAGCTTTATATTTTCCCCCTACTTTATCAACCAAAATATCAATGGCCAGTAAAAGTCTATCCAAAGGCATTATTAGCAAGGCTGAGAGATAGTGCTTTCACCTTCGTGCTATGGTGCACAGGTGTACCACAAGCCCTTAAAGGACCAAAATGTGATGGAGAAATAAAAATTGCTCCTGCTAAAACTGAGGCTATTTACTCAAAAGAAAAAGTTACGAGAAAAGGCTGTCAGATTGCATAATGTATGGATTGTGTGGAATGCTAAGAACAGAGTGCATTTTGCTGCATGTGTTAGAAGGTAAAAAGTGTGACATTCTGATAAGCAGGTACTTAGGGTCTGTGTGTCTTTCCTGAAACATGGGAGAGCCACCTCCTCTGGATATGAGAGAGCAGAGTCAAGGCAGCAAATGGGCTGTACCCAAACTGTGACATGGAGAAGGAAAGGGCAACCCACTCCAGTACTCTTGCCTGAAGAATTCCATGGACAGAGGAGCCTGGCATGCTACAGCCCATGGGGTTGCAAAGAGTTGGACATGACTGAGTGACTAACGCTAACTGTGACAAGGTTTGGGAGGATGCCCAAGTGCAAAATGAGATAACTGCGGAGACAGAGTAAATCTAATCCTTTCAGGTGCTCCACCCAAATTCCTAGTGTTTAGCAAACATAGAAAGTTAAGAACCTCTGTCAGGGAGATAGTTATACATGACACAAGCTATATTCTTCTGACTTCTGCTTTTGTCTTTTAACAAGTTCTCTCACCTTTCCTGACATTTTGATATAACTAACCCGTCACCTTATAATCACACTAACAACCTTATAATATAATCTTATAATCACATTTTTCAAGTTCAAAAGCCATATTTGAAATTCATCTCCATGATCTTATACTATTTTTCTACTTCTGCATAACAAATTACAAACCTAGCAACTTAGCACATATTTGCTAACCCACAGTTTCTTTATGTCTGGAGTTTGTAGCTACATCTTCTGCTCAGGATCTTACCAGGCTCAACTGAAGTGCTAACTGGGCTGTGAGATGCCTGTCTTCGGAGGGTTTTTATAACTAGTTTATGTCCTTTCTGGACTCCAGGGGAAAACCCACATTGTATGTAACTCTGGTTCCCCATCAAGTCAGGATAAAATCTAATGCCATTGTCATGTCTTATAAGATCCTTAGTGATCTGTTCCCACCTCCTTGCCCCATGCGTCCCCTCATGTTCAGACATTTGTAAAGATGATCCCTCTGCCTCCAGTGCACCATCCTTTCCTCCTTTGCATCACTGTCTTCTAACAGACATCTTCCTTGATCACCCTCCAAGGCTGAGTCTGGTGCCCTTCCCCTGTGCTTACTCTGCTGTAGAACTTATTACACTAAAGTGCGATTGCCCCTCAACCTGACTATCTCCCTCTAGACTTGGAGGAACTCAAAGGAAGAAAGCAGACAGTGCCTTGGACATCCCTGTATCCCCAGTGTTTTGCACTATTTCTGGAGGAGGAGGCTTTCAGGTGACAAAGTGATTGCTTACACACATACACAAACATGGTCCTTTTTGATAGCTTTCCTCTGCTCAAAAAGTCAAGGATAATGAAGAGAAAGCAGTTTAATCCTCTTGTCTCCTGGAAAGTAGCTAGCTTCCTTGTTAACCCAGAGAATCACCCATGGTTGACCACATGCACCATTGCATGTCCCACTTTTGTGTCTCAGGGCATCTGTGTAATACTAGCATGTGATACTACCAGATTTTATGCTGCATCTAAAGTTCAGAGTTCACTCACTTCTTAGGAAAAGAAATGAAAACTCAAAAAGTTCAGTAAGTCAAACAAGGTGACATAGTTAATTACCAACAGAATGTAGACTCACACTAGGAAATTTTGACACCCAAGTCAATGTTCTTTCCACTGTATCATTTTACATAGTAAAGAGAAAATATGAATAAAACAAAAATAAAAATGCAGGAAAGTGACAGATTTATCGAGCTCTATAAAAGAGTAAAGGGGAAAAATCTGCAAGGTATTATTCTTCTTTGGCTATCAGGTAAATAGAAATTTGCTCCCTGATGTAAATCAGCTCGTTGCAATCCTTAGGATTTTACACCTTTTGATTTTAGTGTGTTCTTGCTTATTCCAAAGAACAAGAGAAAGGTCAGGTATCTATCGTATTGATTTTCCAGAGCGTATATTAAGAAGACTCAACTGCAAATGCATCTCTCCACCGTGCCATTTCCTTGCCCCTGAAAGGGGAAAAAACTCATTAGATTTTTTGCAATTGTATTTCATTTGCTTTCCACATTCAAGATTGCACCCATTGCTGTTTTTTAAATAAACATATAGTATAAATATCTGGGTAGCAATAAATATGGAAATAAGGCTCAGCCTCTTGCTATGATAAATTTAAACATGAAGTAATAGTATGGAAACAAATGTGAAAATAATACTCTTAGCAAATGCAGTTGTCATAAATGTTATTAACATAATTATCTTCATAGTTTTGCAAGGTTTCTAATCATATATTTCTACCAGCAGTCAAGTTGAAATTACTTATTTCCTCTAGAGCTTGATTAAAAATATGCTAGAAAAGGAACCCATTTCCCTTATATCAAAACAATAAAAGTAATGGAACAGAGGCAAAGGTGCAGGATCTGGGCAAATATCATGAGTTTTATCCTATGAAGTGATTCTAAGGACTCTCTTAATTACTCTAAGAAAATTGATATTAAGAATTATATTATAAAAAATCATTATTTCAAACTTTGCAAGAATATTATTATTTAAACATGGATTAATATTTCCCAGAGTCATAATTATTTTTACTTTCATGGTAGTATTAGTTACCATAGATAAACTTAATTGACTAAAATAATTTATCTATCTTTACTATAACTCTCAATATACTTAACTATTCAAATTAAAATCAAATATGTACCAGGAATGGTTCTGGGTAATATAAGCAATGATAGTGACCATCAACGTCATCATTAACAACATATATTGCGCTTATATGGGACTTCCCAGGTGGCACTAGTGGTAAAAAAATCTGCCTGCCAGTGCAGGAAACTTGAGACTCGGGTTCTAACCATGGGTTGGAAAGAGCCTGTGTAGGAGGAAATGCCTACTCCAGCATTGTTGCCAGGAGAATCCCAGGGACAGAGGAGACTGGTAGGCTACAGTCCATGGGATCGCAAAAAGTCAGACATGACTGTCTAACCACAATGCATGATTTGATTAGACTTATATATGTCAGGACTTCTAAACTCCTTCTATATTAACTGTTTAACATTTAATCACTCAGACAACTCTCTGAGGTAGGAACACTATGATTATCCCTAGTAGAATACCAAGGTTTTCAGAAGTCATATAACTTAAAGCAGGTTATGTAAATCTAGGTCTCCCTGACTCCACAGTTAAAAGTTTCAACCATTTCACGTGCTGCCACAGAGCTTGTGACCTATTGATTTGTTTACAAAGTTCACTCTATTTCTTTCATCATGTAGCAGGCATAGATTTATTTCCCACAGTATAGAAATGAGGGACTTCCAAAAAAAAAAAAAAACTCTTTAAAAAACATCTTTCATTGAAATAATGCCATTTGCGGCAACATGGATGGACCTAGAGATTATCATACTAAGTAAAGCAAGCCAGGCAGAGAAAGACAAACGCCATATGGTATCACTTATACGTAGAATCTAAACTATGACACAAAGAAACGTATCTATGAAACAGACTCACAGACACAGAGAATAAATAGGCTTGTGGTTGCCAAGGGGGAGGGAGGCAAGGGAGGGATGGGCTGGGACTTCCAAATTAGCAGATGCAAATTATCAGATAGAGAATGGATAAAGAGCAAGACCCTACTCTATAGCATAGGGAACCATACTCAATATCTTCTGATAAACTATAATGGAAAATTATATATATATGAAACTGAATCACTTTGTGGTACAGCAGGAACTAAGACAGCATTGTTAATCAACTACATTTCAATAAATAAAATTAATTTTTTTAAAAATCACTCATTAACTTTTAAAAGTAAAGACTATTCTATCAGCATTAAGCACAATGAGCAACTACCTTAAGAAAATACACTTTTAAAAGATAAGTAGTATCATTAGTTCTCTATAATTTTCTTTACCCACCATCAGAAGTCCAGATGCAACTCCCACAGTCACTGTACCTATGTAATGACTGAAAACTTTGCAATGGCCTGGGAGCCATTAGGACCGGAAGGGTCAGCTGATACTTTTTAATCCATTCTGTGTGTCAGTTACAATTCTTAATTCATGTTATGTCACTTAATCAGCACAGCATCAGTATTAAGAAGTTAAGTATTAAGCAGGTTCTTGCCTTCAATTTTATGAGAAACATGGGATTAAAAGTGTTTAAAAACTTGTGCAAGATTATACAACTTGTAAGTGGCTAAAATGGGATTTAAAGCAAATTTAAAATAAAAAATCATTTTGTCTGATATCAGAGCAAATGATCTTGACAGTGTTGTTATTAATATGTTATAAAATTAGATCTTGAAAAATTTCTCTTGAGGAAAAAGAAATTAACTTTTTAGGAACTTTGTTAATCTTGACTTTTGTACATTTTCCAAAACACATAGGTTCGCTCATGCAATTTCAACAACTGTGTGAAGTGAGTGGTATACCCACTTTACAGATGGGAATCTGAGATTTAATGATATAACATGATCAGCTGAAGTTGTCATCTACATCGGTATTAGATATGGGACTAGAATTCAGGTCTTTTTAGGATTTCAGTCCACTTTACATGACTCCACAAGTGCCTCCAGAGTGGTGAGCATAAGACACGAAAAGGATGTGGAGCTCAGAGCTCAGAAGTGGTGGGGTGCTGCTGGTGACAGAGTAGATGGATTTATGCCGTGTGATGGATAATAGACGCTGGGCAGATTGAATGTCAGGTACAGCAGGCCAGTGCTATCCAATAGAAGTTTCTGTAGTGATGAAAATATTCTATTCCACACTGTCCAGTGCCATTTACTAAAGAGACTTGTTTTTCTCCATTGTGTATTCTTGCCTCCTTTGTCATAGTCATATATAGCTCTTAAGCCCTTGAAATGTGCCTAGTGAAATTGAGAGGTTAAATTTTAATTACATTTAATTATAATTAATGTATATGTAAATAGTCACACCTGGCCAGTGGATACTGTATTTGACAGTACTGGCATGGGACATTTTTAGCATTAACTTCAGGAGTCAGCTTGTGACTCGGCTGGTAAAAAAAAATCTGCCTGTAATGCAGGAGACCTGGGTTTGATCCTGAGTTGGGAAGATCCCCTGGAAGAGGGGAGAGGCTACCCATTCCAGTATTCTGGCCTAGAGAATTCCATGGCCTGGAGAGTCCATGGGGTCACAAAGAGTCGGACATGACTGAGCCACTTTCACTTTCATTTTCAGGAGTCAGACCTGTCTTTCCTGCTGACACACATCAATTTCATAAAGACCAGTACAGTCAAATAAGTCCCCCCTAAACTGTGAGCTCGAAACAACTTTACTTGCCTATTTCCAGTGGTCTCCAAAAGCACTAATATACAGAGTTTAATTAAAAATTCTGTGAAGGGAGCAGGACAGTTATTATTCCCATTTTACAGATCAGGAAAATAGACCTCAGGTCATCAAAGTAACTTACCCACTGAGACATAAGCCAATGGTTTTAACCATCACGCTGTTGTGCTTGTTTATTTTTTCCCCATTTCCTTTTGATCACACTATGCATCTGTACTTTTCTGTTTAGAAGTACAATCGGAAAGATCAGAATGGTCTCTGAACTAAAAGCCCTCCTATATGGGCCTGGAAAAATTATTTTTAGGTGTGTCCTTTTTCTTTGTATTCCTCCACTTCTGAAACTGTGACTTGATGTTAATTTTAAATATGCACATATGTGGTCCTTCTTTCCCTTGTTTGCATTCTTTCTTTCCATTTCACCTTTATCCTATTACCATAGCTTTGCTTGGTAGAAACTTCTTCAGTAGGAAGAAACAGAATTCATTTGATTTAAACAAAAAGTTTATTTTGCTATGAAATAAAAAGCCAAAGCTATGATTATCTTCAGACATCACTCCCTCTCTCTGTCCATCCTTCTACTGTTTCTTCTCTGTTGGCCTTAGTCTCAGACAAGCTGTGCACCAGTAATAAAAATGCTACCATTAGTCCCAGTTTTGTCTCTCACCAAATCACCACCAAACAATGAAAGGAGAGTTCTTCTTCCCAGTAGAATTAACAAAACTCCTGGAATGAATGTCATTGATTGACTCAGTTCACAACCCATCCCCAAACTAATCATTGTGGCCAAAGAGATTGTTCTAGTCTTTAATGTTGCATCATAACCTCAAAACTTATTGGCTTAAAACAATGATTTTTTTATTACATCCTATGATTTTATTTGTCAGTAATTTGAATGTGTCAACAGGTTGATTCTTCAGTTATGACATTGACAGAAGTTACTGCATGGTATTTAGCTGGTGACTAGACTGGACAGATCTAGTCCAAAATGGCTCATTTACCTTGGCTTAAAGTGGGTGGATGGAAGGATGGGTTCAGCTGGGATTATCAACATGGTGTCTATGCCCTTTTCCAGGTTGGTAGTTTCAGAATAGCTGAACTTCTAACAAGATAACTCAGGACTCCCAGAGCGAGGATTCCAAGAAGCATGGATAGAAGCTACAATACTTTTCAGGACCCACCATAAGAAATCCCAGAATGCCATTTCCACCGCATTTGTTTGATCAAGCAAGTTACTAGGGCCATCCTAGTTTCAGCAGAAAGGCAACAATACTTTAATTCTCAAAGAGTGAAAGTGAAAGCACTCAGCTGTGTCCGACTGTTTGCGACCTCATGGGCTATATAGTCCATGGAATTCTCCAGGCCAGAATACTGGGATGGGTAGCTGTTCTCTTCTCCAGGGGATCTTCCCTACCCAGGGATTGACCCAGGTCTCCCACATTGCAGCCAGTTCTTTACCAGCTAAGCCACCAGGGAAACCCCAATTCTCAAAGAGAGGTGTCGCTTTTTTTTTTTTTTTTTTTTTTTTTAGTTTTTTGCAACAGTCTTTAACCTGCAGAGAGAGAGAGTGATCTGATTGGACAAACCTGGTCATGTGCCATCTCTAATTCCATAGGGTGGGATCAGATTTACCTAAAACATCAGACCAACATTGTGAGGAGAGTAGTTCCACAGAGGAAAATTAGTATCTTATTGACAGTAGACAAAGAAACAGATGCTAGGTGTGTAAAAACAACAGCTATGTTACAAATTGATGCTGGCCTCACCAAACCT
This sequence comes from Dama dama, assembly GCF_033118175.1. NCBI lineage: Eukaryota > Metazoa > Chordata > Mammalia > Artiodactyla > Cervidae > Dama > Dama dama. The sequence goes on along the minus strand of NC_083704.1, from coordinate 37,772,775 downwards.
GTGCTTCCAACAGGCATTCTGGAATTTTAAAAATGCATAAGAAGTTAGGATTCAGCCTGAGTTTGTACCCTAACTTGTGCCATCCACCAGTTGGGCTGTTTACTTAAAATCCGAACCTTACCTTCCTATAAAATGTGGATAATAATAGCTTTTCCAAAATTGCTGCAAGCATTAGCTGAAATACTCTATATAAAGTACTTAAGATTTGCTCAGCAATTGTTATCCCCCTCACTTTCTTTCCCAATGAAACCTCTTCAGCCATAGATGTGAACTTCTTATGCAATTAGCCCCCCCTTTGAGAGTGGCATAGGATATAGTAGCCTAGGGAGTCTCAGATCTGTAGAAACCAAGCGTTGTTTACAGGCTACATCAGCCATTACTTCCCAAAATCCAATTCACATTGTTCAGTTTGATCAGTAAACGCAGATGCGGGTTGGTCTCTGTTCACTGGAGAGAGAGACTCTATGCATCTTTGCAGTGACATACTATTTCCTATTTCATCTTCAAAATTCATTTCTCTCAGAATCCTGAGCATCCAAGGCCATCGGTCTCTTAAGGAATATTGGAGGTCACTCAACCCATTGTAATAATGAAATTTTAGGGCTGAATTTAGCTTTTCTTTTTTATTGGTTGTCACTAATAAAACTTGATTGATTAATATTTTTTTTTTTCCTGGACATTCAGGTGCTGGAAGCTGTCTTCCAAATTCAGCCATTAGATAAATGCATCTTAAAGTACCAGACCGATGACTTCTCAGCTTGGTACTTTTCATCACGGAGACAGGGCTGAAAGGGAGCTGTCCTTCAAGAAATGTTAGCCTTGGTTGATACATTTTTTAATGTGAATGCCAGCCGAAAAACTTATGCTAGTTATGTTGCACCTCTTCCATAGCTTACAGTTTCATTTATTCATCTCTCTCATTAATGTGTCTGGTTCTTGAATGCCATCTAAATAAAAGTGGTTTTGGATTGAAAGCAATCAGGATAGTGTAAGACATCTAAGGAGAGCATTAGCTCTTTTTCCCTTCTGCTTCTTGAAGAAGCAATAAAAGAGATTATTTCATTGTGGTCAGTATGCAGGGGTCATACCCCTGGGAGCAAATGAGATCGTTTTAGGTAATAATAGGACACTAAATAATAAGGAATACAGAGTAATTAATACTTATTTTTTCAGTTTCTCTCTGTCAGTCTGATGTCTTGAAGAACTCAATCAGGTACTATTGTGTCTTTAATACCTCTCTAAAATCTGCTCATTGTCAATTTTCTTTTTTTTTTTTTTAAACAGACCAAAGACATCAGTTTAGGAGGGCAGCAGTATCTAACTAGACATAATAACCTTGTTTGAGTGAAGGTTGTGTTTATATTTTTGATGTGAGAACAATGCTACTAGTATACCACATAGGGCAAGGAAATAAAGGTCCCTTTTCATATAAATTCACTGCAGTAAAAGAGACAGTTCCTAAAAGTGGTGACCTATGGCTTAAAACTCAGGTAGAGAGCTCTCTATTTGAGTCATGGCCTCCTGCTATTTCTTTTGTCCTGAATTCTTGTCTATAAACCAAGGATCCCTAGTTGGGTTTGCAGCCTGGATGCAGGGAAAGATGTGGAGGCCTGTGGTCACATGACCTCCAGTTGGAGGAGTGATAGAGATGCTGAGCAGATATCCTATAGGCTACCCCTGATGGAGATCTGAACTGAAGGAAGTACTCTGTGAGGACAGACCGCTTGCTGCTGCCAAATGAATTAATTCATCCCCAGTTCCATCTACTAAAATACACTTTACAAATGTGGAACCATGGCCCTGGAAAAGAAATTCATCTGACAGAGAAACAGTACCACTCAAGATCAAACAGAACTTGCTCCAGATCAAAAACAATCTTTTCCATCATTCTCTTGGAATCTTTGGTTTGCCACAGCATTAGCATTTTTATAAAGCTGATTTAATTAAGAAGACCTTGATCAAATTCCTCAGTACCTAGAACACACCCAGCCTCTTACCTTCTTCGCTTCCTCACAAACACATACATACATTTTTGCTCCAGAAATTCTGAATCACCAGTAGTTCCCGAAGTACAGCTTTCTAGACAACAATTCTGGGTTGTACACAGCTTTATCTGCACTGAAAGTATCCATCTCTACTTCGCTTACTTTGCAAATTACTATTCATCCTTCCACATTTACATCAGGCATCACTCTCCCAAACCTTTCATCAGCTCTAGAGAAGGTTGCTTCAGCCAATTCACAATTCTTCCCCTTACTAACAGTGTGAACATGGGCAAGTTATCGAACCTTCCTTTGATTCCATTTCCTCCTCTCTAAAATGTCAGAAATTCTTCTCAGCTCCCAAATAGTATAAGTTGATATGTCTATATGTTGCAAGTTGATGTGCCTACATGTACCTATATGTTTCAAGATGTTAAGCTTCTTGGTCTAAACTGCACAATAGGCCAATTAAAAGATTGGTCTTTTAAAAGACCAATTAAAAGATTCCAGATGATTGCCTGGTGGTTTTGTATCAACTAGGCTCTAGGCTCTAGGCTGATGCATTTCAGAAAAGAACTGACCTTAGGATGAGTGTGTTTTGTGGATTTACATACTGGATGTGCTTTACCTCTCTGCATTGAGGGGAGACATTATTCAAGAAAGTTTGCAAAATAAGACTTACAATTGAAAGGAGGTAATTTCAGTATATTCCTTCTTATAGAAAGGGGCTCTTATGACCCAACAAAATCATATAACAGAAAGCAGTACACCTTTACTCAGGATTTCACATTAAGCCCTGTTGTTACAGTGATAGTTTTTTCCTTTGAGAAAAATTGTCATCTCAGAAATTGAAATGAAAATGGTGTTTGAGCTTGGTACTTGAGGCTCAAGCAAACTTATAAACTCAGAGCATTAGAAAAAAATTCCTTAGGCCTGTCTTCTCCCAAAATCACATCAATTCAAATAAATTTTCAAACTCTCTCCTAGTGGCTTGAACTCAGATAGAGATACATTTCAGCCTGCTACAGGTAGAATAGAAAATTATTTTAAATCAACAATAAATAAATACTAGAAGCCCTTGCTTTAGTTGCTCTGTTTCTCTTTTTCTTTTGATGGCTGATTTTCAGTCCTTTCCCAATTTCTTTCTTTGCTCCAGCCAGCCTCAGAAAATACTTCACCATGAGAGCAATTTCTATATGTGCTCCTCTTCTTGCCCAAATAGTACATCGAAATGAATCTTAATAGTTTAGCAAAATTGAATTTAGCTTCTCTAGACCATAACAGTTAGTATTACTCCATTGTGAGCATATCTGGATTGTAATTAAGAAAATTCAACATTACCACTGACACTGAATTGCTCTGGGAAAATGCCTAATTTACATACAGCTATGCTAGTTTGGTATCTTTCGCATCTGGTGAGTTGTGAAGGAAGGTGTGACTGTGCATGCAAATTGGAGACATACACAATGAGGACAGAAAACCACTCTCAGGACTATCTATATGTCACTTGAATTTCTGAATTTGAATGCCAAAAAAAAGTCACTCTTTGACCAATGTGAATATTTAGTAGTTGGTGGATAGAAATGGCAGAATCTGGCCTAGGCACAAGTATCTGGATTCATTCGTTCATTCAAGTAGTCCAGATATTTATTAAATACCTTCAGTTTTACTTAGGATTGCATTAGCTGGCGAGTAATAGAATCCCCAACTGTAATAGCTGGAGTAATAGGAATTGATTTTTCTTGGATAACAAGAAGTCCAGAGGCTTGGATTGTTGATGTTAGTTTAATGACATAGGTGCCAGCCTTGCAGCCATTTTCCTGAACTTTCCTTGGTGAGAGCCACTGAAGTTGCAGTTGTCATTTAAATATTCAAGACAGGAAGTGGCGGGTGAGGGGGCAGGTAAGGAGCAGGCTAGCAGTGAACTTTGTAGAACGGGGGTCTAGGATGGCCTCAGCCACAGTCTGATGGTCGGCAGGCTAATTGGTCCAGGAGGGCATCAGATCGGAGAGCTCTTCTCAGCTTACATGACCTTTCATCATGGTCAGCTCAGCATTCCAGAGGGCAGCAAGCCCCAAGCAAGCAAAAGTACTTTCAATCTTCTTCCTGTCCTGTTTGCTAACTTCTAATTAGCAAAGCAAAGCACATGGCCAACCCAGACAAAAGGAGTGAGGAAATAGACTTCATTCACTTCCTGATGCAAGGAGAGGTGAAGTCACATTTTAAAGGGTGAACAGAGAAGAAGAGGAAGACTGGGCAGCCGTTTCTACAATCAAAATGAAAAGGTGGTGTCACCTGATGTTAAGAAATAGTAAATACAAAAAATAGAAATGAATCAAGATTATTAAGTTCAAGAAGACTCTTCAAACCACCATGGAAACCACAGTCGTCCCCACCTCCTTCAGAGACCTGCAGCCCTCAGATGGGGACATAGTTTTCTGGCTTCTAGGTATTGCTGTTGAATTTTAGGAACACATTACATCCTGCTTCCAATTTAGGTAAACTTAGAAGTTTTCAATTTAGCATGAAGAGTAAGGATATGTGGCTTGAGGCAGTAGAACTATCATTCGGAACTTTTTGCAGCTGGATGCATCAAAAACATCGCCACATTTATATTGCTGGCTTTCTTTGATTTTCTAGCTTTCCTTTTACCATCATCAACATGAACATGAAAAGTTGCAAACTGTCAATGTTGTGAATTTTCCCATGCATGTGGTAATTTCTAAAGGCTCATTCTGGTTGTTTAAATAAAGTTGTTTGATATTTTAGGCATTAGGTATTTAAAAATAAGGACCTTATATCATTTTTCATTTGCTCATCTACCTTAAAACTCATCGAAAAGCTTTGACATCCCTTTTATGTCACTCAGCAGACTGCCTATATTGAATGATGATAAGCATAGAGAAGATAGTCTATAGCGATTTTCTGATAAATGAAGCTGAACTTTTCCAAACCATCCCAATGATTCCACTAAATTGACCATCCTAGTTGTAGGGCATTGTATAGGAAAACATAAAGAAAGCACCAACTGTTATTCTGCATTTCTCAAGGGATTGGTGAGTGGAGGCATATGCCAAAAGGATACCACGCATTTCTTGCTGAATTATAAAAATAACCAGTTATCAAAATATTTTGCCATTTCACACACATATACCCAAATAAAATTAGATTCAAGAGCATTCTGTGATCAGGGTTTACACATCTCATCCTCACATGAAAATTGGGTTATGTTTTCTGAAGTTAAATTAATTCTAATCAGAAGGCATCAAAGTCTTCCCCAGAGATGTTGTAGGCATGGTAGCATCACAGCATGTTTTTGTCTTATTTTATCAAACATTTATGAGACAGGCATATAAAGCACTGACTGTCATAGGCTCTTCATCCAAGCTTCAGTCCTCCCCACATTTCCATGCTCTCAGTTGTAATTTGACCAACCACGCATAACATCCTAACAAAATAAGAGAAACAATATTTCCCATTCAATTCCCCAGGATTTGGCTTCTAAGGCAATAGGTAAAGTCACGTTTGAGACACTTGTCTCCAGCTTGCTGTCAATTTGCATAGATCTGAAGAGGCCTAAGAGGTTCCGGGTATCCTGTTCTCTCTCCCTTGTCTGAAGTCTCCCTCAGTACAAAGAACATCTCACTGGAAGTTTGAACTTGCCTTTAATCTAATCCATTTAGAAAATGACTCACAGTTTATTGAATAAAATCGAGAAAATTGATATCTTTTCATTAGGCTGACAAAGTCTTTTCTACTGCTGGCATCTGAAATGTGTTTTCTATTTAAATTTTATTTATATCTATCTTCTCTAGTGGGAGCAAAATTAAAATTAAAGACCTTACAATCAGTGTGCAACTTTCCCATTACGGCTCAGATGGCAGGCACTGTTTTTGCAAAGGATCTTGATGCCAAGAATTTTCTGGGAGTAATTTAATATTTGGGATCACTTATAAACTGGAACCAACCAAAGCGATAGTTTTATATGTCAATAACTGTAAAAGTGATTACCTTACCTATGAAAAGGAAAAAAATGGTACTTAACTAGCATTATTTGATTCTGTTAAATCTGTAGCCAGTCTAGAAAATAAACTATATTATATAATCTAATAATAACCTTTAAAGTTACCTTTTCAAATTGAGAAAATAAATATACCCCTATAAAGAGCAATTTCTCACGTTGTAAGAACAGAGAGCTAGCACCCAAAAGGTATATAGATGTATAAGTGTCTTGAAAGTCGCTTGTAAATATCATTTTAAAATCTGATTTCCCCTTTGATTTAAAATGCAGAACCATTGTGGAGTTCCTCTTTATACCCACATCAATGTTAATATCTTTCCCCATTTATTGCCATGAATGTAAACGGATTGACTTTACAATTCCCAGGGACACAGAATTTCAGAAGGACAGCATAAGTGCTTGTTCTGTTCAGAAATAGCAAGATTTTCCACACTGGGTTGGCTAAGCCTGAGTGATCCATGTGCAGTAGCCACATACTATTCACCGGGAACATCCAGGAGATATCAATACACACTAAGGACTCCAATATAGAGGTTTGGCTTTTGTTTGGGGCTTAGTACCTTCACTATGCCATTCTCTCTTTATTCTGTGACAGCCCTCTCAGTCAGATTTCTTCAAGGAGGAATTATTCACAAACAAATTGAGACTTTATTATTGTATTAGGTCACTCTTTTGATAGTCAAGTTGGACTATGAAAGTTGGCAGTTAGCTGGGCTCACTAGGTAAGCAACATATTTCTATACCCCTCAAAAGACAGACAAAATCCATAATTCACTGAAATCATTAACAGTGCAAACAAGTATTGGCGCAGCTGTGCAGAGAAATGGGTACTTTTGGTGGGAAAGAAAGTATCAACTTTCTGAAGGACCCATTGATGATATATATCACAAGCACCAAAGTGAAGTCACTCAGTCATGTCCAACTCTTTGAGACCCCATGGACTGTAGCCTGCCAGGCTCCTCTGTTCATGGGATTTTCCAGTCAAGAATACTGGAGTGGGTTGCCATTTCCTTCTCCAGGGGATCTTCCCAACCCAGGGATAGAACTCGAGTCTCCTGCGCTGCAGGCAGACTCTTTACCGTCTTAGCCACCAGGGAAGCCCAAGCACCAAACATATTTTTTTTAACCTTTTGACTCACAAATTCCATTCCTTGAAATTCATGCTAGAGAAATAAATATGTTGCAAAGATGTATGTGCAAGGTCGTTCATATAAGCATCCTTTCTAATAGCAACCAACCAAAAAAAAAAAAAGACAACTTTCCAATAATAGGGGATTGGTTAAATCAGTTATGCAGCCCTCCTATGGGATATTATGCAGGCATTAAGATAATGATGTCTCTTACTTATTAATAGGCATGGGGGAATGTTTATGATTCAGTGTTAAGGGTATAAGACAGTGTGTGTGGTATGATTATGATATGTGTTGGTAAATATATTTATTCAAACAATTTAAATATATATACTGACCATCTACTATGTGCTAGCACTGTTCTAGCCATTTGGAAATACAAAGTCCAAACCTTCATGGAGCTTACCATCAGGTGGGAGGGAAAGACAAGTATTAGGTCCATAACATATTCTGTAAATTCGGGTAGTGTAGTAGTATGTGCTATGAAGAAAAGCAAAGCAGAACATGAGGCGAAGTGGCAGGGTAAGAGAGTATGAATTAGTTTAGAAAAAGTTATCAAGAAAGGCCACTTAGAGAACAAAGAATTAAAATTAAGCCTGGTGGGCTGCCGTCTTTGGGGTCACACAGAGTGGGACACAACTGAAGCAGCTTAGCATGCATGCATTGGAGAAGGAGTGGCAACCCACTCCAGTGTTCTTGCCTGGAGAGTCCCAGGGACGGAGGAGCCTGGTGGGCTGCCGTCTATGGGGTCGCACAGAGTCGGACACAAATAAAGCGATGCAGCAGCAGCAGCAATGTCAATTCTGGGAGAACATAGCCCAGGCAGATGAGTAGCCAAATAAAAAAGAGAGAAAGAGAGCTTTACAGGTGTGCAGAAGAGCTAGAGGGGCAGAGAGATTGGAACAAAACGGGGGGAGATGGGTGGAGATCTGGATGGTGGAAAATGTGGGTTGGGGAGTTAGGAGGGGCCAGGTGATGTGGATCTTTGAAAGCCATTGTAAGGAGTTTAGGATTTATTCTCTGTGATGGATTAAAAAGATGAATGGGAGGAAATTACTTGCATTTTTAAAGATCATTTTGGATGCTATGTCATGAATACTCAGAGGGAACATCTAGGAAAAACATCCTCAAATGGAGCAGTTTATCTCTGCCTAATGCAATTAGGTTTATGTTCCTTTTTCTAATTATCTGTATGCTTTGAATTCTAGAAAAGAATATTTGTTACTTTTAAAATTAAGGAGGGGAAATGTAAAGTTTTCTATGGTTGGAAGAAATAAGAACAACAAAATTTCACATCCTATTTACTGTAAACCACAGTTAGTCTTTAACATAAAATGTTAAATTTGAGAATACGAGAAATGTACAGTAGGATTTTTTATCTAATAACTGATTCTTTGTGTTCTTTCTTAACCATATATTTAAATGATGTACTTACATAAGTGCAATATATACATGTATATATGAATTAAATTCAAAAATAAAATCATCAGTTTAAGGAAAGCAAGACCAACATCCAGTGTTTAAATTATAAGTGGATGCGTGAATAGAGTTGTCATGTATAAAAGCACTAAATAAGCCAGAGACTCCAGTCCTGGTGTCCAGACCGCAAGGAGGGATATCACTGCTGGCAGGAATTAGGAGTGCTCCCTTAAACTGGCAAAGGGTCTAAGAATTCTCTTACCAAGCAGACAGTTTGTTTGTTTGTTTGTTTTTCCTAAAGCAGTGGGGATGGTACCCCTGCATCCTGATAAGACAGCCCATGACAAGTAAAATACTTCTTTGTGCTTTATCTTAAAAAATTTAGGTAAAGTTAACCTTTTACCGCTTAAGAAATGTATTTATTTGCTTCAGTATGAAGATACGTTGGTGATTACTTGGTGGTTAGATTACCTCCTCGGTGAGGACTTCTTTCCTGCCATCATGCTGACACTCTAAATCAGATCCATTTAGTTTCCCTTAAAGCACGTCATATTTTTCTACATATCACAATTTGTAAACACATGTCACCCCATCATTACATACGGTGTTTATTTCCCACAAGAGATTGTGTGCCACTTTGGGGTAGGATCCATGTCTCTTTCGTGTCCAGCACAATGCTTAATGAATAGCTTTCAAATGAATAAAAGATAACTTTTTTCTTCAAATACCTTCAAGGAAAACTATTACTCAAGGAGACTGTACCACATTTATCTTGTGGCTTTAAGTATGGCCCATTTCACAATCCACATCCTCACCTCTACCCTCACCAGGATAAAACTGCCTCAGTTTGAAAAGCACTAGAATAGAATTAGTAGAAGAGAAGTAATGCTTATCAATCCTATCATCAGCTATTAATTCTGTGTATTTCTCTGAAACGTAGATCCTATAAAGAAGTACAGTCTAATCAGTACAGTAAAAAAAAAACAAATATATGCATCCGAAAACTGGGATAAACTTCCATTAAAAAAGACACTCACTCTCTGTAAAGATAATTGCATGAATGCATACATAGCTGGCTAGAGGACACATGGATAAATAATAGTAATAGTTTTCCCTGTGTTGAGCATAAAGCTTATTAGATACTATGCTAAGTATCTTATTTCATCTAAAATTCACAATTACCAGTGGTGATTTTTATTAACTCCATTTATAACTCAGGAACCTGAATCTTGAACCAAAGAACTTTCAGAAGCCATTCTAACAATAAGTGATGGAGTTAAGGTTCCAACCTGGGTCCCTCTATCACATACCCGAGAGTTTAAAGTCTTAACCATTCCCTAATCCCTCCAAACTGGATCCAGTTCTTAAACATGAGCTTACAGGAAAGAGGGAGCTCAGAATGTCTATAGACAATGTTATTCAGGGCCTTTAATTTTCTGTTTCCTTTGATAAAGACAATCACACACAGGGAGTCACTGCAGGTCTTTTGAAGAAGAGCCTCATAACAGCTGTTCCAACAACCAGTGCAAAAATGGAGGCTGGAGAGCTGTCCCTTTCTTCTAATGGAGTCCCAACCATTGCTTTAAATTGCATGACAGGTTGCACAAAAATGAGCCTGGAAATTTGTCTTGATTGATGTACTTATAACCTACTTCTGGGAACATGAATGCAATCATATGTTCAATCATTTAATTTATGCTCAAACTCTCAGAAGTCATAGAAGCGAGTTGAGAGTTTGGCATAATATTGAAGAACAATGGTGTAGTTGCTAACTTTGTGAAGAATTGCCTTTTCTCTTTGGGAATGATTTTATTCTTTTGAGTACTAAAATGCTGCTGATGATGATAATAATAGCTAATATTTATTAAACATTTGCTGAGTGCTAGACAATATTAAGTGCTTGGGATGAATTTCTCATGTGATTCTCACAATCCTTTGAAATAGTCACTATTTTCTCTTTCTCTTTTTTGTTTCATTGTTTTATTCATTCATTTATGAGTGAATGAACCTGTCTTAAGCTACTGTATGCCATTCAAAGATGAATGTAATATGATCTGTGCCCTCAAGGAATTCACTACCTAGTGAATAGAGGGAGTATGCAGGCATATGAGCTGTTTGCTGTCGAAGTTGAGTTGCTAAGTCATGCCCTACTCTTTGCAACCCCATGGACTGTAGCCTGCCCTCTGTCCATGGGATTTCCCAGGCAAGAAGACTGGAGTGGGTTGCCATTTCTTTCTCCAAGGGATCTTCCCAACCTAGGAATCGAACCCAGGTCTTCTGTTTGGCAGGCAAATTCTTTTCCCTTGTGCCACCAGGGAAGCCCCTGACACATGAGCTAATAAGTTAATAATTAGTGTCCAGTGTGGTTAGGATTACAATTAACCTGGTTGAGATACTGGCAACTGTGTTTCCCCCAGAAGTTCCTAACATCACTTTCTGCTCTACCGTGCTTTATAATTCTAGAGAAGGCATCCAAAAGTCAAGACCTGTCGCTTCTCTGTCTGAAGGCAGCGGTGCTTTCCTGGTATTTCAGGTGCTTGCTTCTTCCTTCTTGCATCTTGCATATCACTGCCAAATTCATCTTCCCCCAATCACCCCTATAAATAGGTCCTCCCTTTGCTTGGAAAATCAAGAATCTTCAATGACTTACCTTTCCTTAAAAAATAAGTTAATGACAAAACAATTTTTTTTTTAAGCTCAGGCTCCTCGCTTTAAGAAACTTCTACAATCTTACTAAGAGTTTCTATTTTCCTACTACTCCCAATCATGAGTCTGCTGTTCTAGGACATTATTATATTTACTACTGGAGGAGCACTTTTTATTCATTTATTTCTCTTTACCATAATTCATGCTAAAATGCCAACAGTGTTCATACTGAGAAACCCTGAGCTAAGCTGTAGGCTCTCAAGGTAGGGACTATGTCATGTTCATTATTTTATCACTCTCAGCAAATCAGGGAGCTTTGACCATGCAAAGGACCCAATAAACATTTGCTGAACCACAACTCAAACATTATCTACTGAAATGATTTTTTAAAAGGACAATTCTTAGTATTTTTTTTAATATATATTAAGCCCGTTGCTTATTATATTCCATTCTATTTTCATGGGAAAATTCCTCACAGTGAACAACAACCCAAAAAATTTTAAAAAATGGGATTTCTGCTCCATTTACAATTTATCACGAAAAAATGGATTCACTCTCCTTTTATGGTCTCTCTTCTGCTTGATAGCAATAGGACCTGGTGTAAGGGTGAAATCAAGACTCATGATTAAAGTGGCCTTAGTGATTTTAAGGATGTCTCAAGAAAAGATGAACATTCTTGAAAAAGTTGAAGATCAGATATTTTCCTGAATATGACGCATTCATAGAATCTCAGAATCCCAGGGTTAAAAGGGACTTTTAAGATTCTTTTTCATAATCACCACAGATAAGAGAGAGTTGGGTTTTGCAGCTGATATTTAATTAACTCAGTTCTTCTAAGAGAGAAAAGTTCTTAGAGCAGTTAGACATCTACCTCATAAGTTTCTTATGGATTCAAAAAGTGTTCACTAGTGGGAATTTCTCTTAAAATGCTATGACAAATGAAATGAAGCAATATGTAGCTGAGACTAGGAAGAAACAAGTGTGATCAACTGTCCCTTCCCAAATTATTTTTTAAGTTAATTTTACAAAAAACTGAATGTTTTTGTTTTCTGCAAGTGTTCATGTTGATACAAAACTTATTTTCAATAATAATAGAGCAGAGAGAATTCATTCATCCACTCATAAATCAATACATGTTTTTCTTGGAGAACTATGGTTTTTAAACTCACAACTAAAATGAGTTAACACTATCATGGTGGAAAACATGGGTTTTGTGGTCAAGCAGGCCTGAATTCTTGTGTAAATTTCTGAACTTCTCTACCTATATAAGCTTGGGGAAGTTACTTAACCTTTCTGGGCTTTATTTTTTTTTTATCTAAAAAACAAACAGTCTCATGATATCTACTTCATAGGATTGCTTTGAAGACTGAAATAATACATTTATAAGTATCTAACATAGAGACACACAAGAAGCATTCAGAAATGTCAGTTATCATTTGTTTTATTGAACTGACCATTATAATGCAAGTTATCTTAGAATTATTTACATTTACAGTTTTAGTATTACACTTATCTCTGTAAGAAAAATTATTAAAAGCAACTAACTAGCATTAATATTAGCTCATTTTATTAAATCCAATTGTTTATTCCTTGTCCAATATTCAGAAGGTTTTCTGTAGCTTCCACATTGGGAGAAGAGGAGGCAATTTTTAAATCCTTTCTTTGTGAATTTTTTTAAAGATATTTCAGGAAATATGAGTTCATTATAAAAGGGGGATTGAGAAACTATATTTTGACCTAGGCCATAAAATAATAGGTATTAAAATGACTGTGTAATACACAAAGCAGAAACAACACAGGTCTAATAGCATCTTAGGAAAAGTGATCCTAGAAAAATGAACTAGATTCTAATAAGCCAGAGGGAATACCAAGTCATCAAACTCCATGTAGGAGAGGCAACTATAATACTAATTTTTCGAGACCATCGGCAGATCTGGGACATTTTTATTCTTAAAAAGCTTTTTCTCTTTCCCTCCATGCCGGTGGGTCTTTATAAACTTGAATTAAAAGTGGTACTCAGGATTTGAGGTGCATTCCTTTTCCTACAGCCTACGTGTTCATTCGGGAGATATTAAAGCTTGAGAGAAAGAGGAGAAGCTGCTTTGTTAACTTGCAACAAAGTAGGTCAGCTGTGAGAGGGCAGAAAGCAGCCTGAAGAAGAGGAACAGGGTCCTTTAGAAAGAGGCAAAGATACTAACGGCTGACCTTACCAGCAGTTGTTCATTATCTGTGAGCCTCTGTGAATGAAGGGGGACAAATGCTAAATTTAAGACCTTTGGGAAAGGCAGTTTCCCCTCCGAGCAAAGATCAGAGGGTCTCTGTTCTTGATGGTCGAGATGCAGGGCACAATACTGAATATTAGGTGGGCTTTAAGTGGACAAGGATGGCAAGTGTCATTGGCTTGTGTGTGACCGAGCTCTAGCCAGAAGAGAGCCTCAACTTGGAAGCTCTCAAGAAGCACTGCCAAACACTGACTTGTATCTTACATTCCTGAAAGCTTTGCCATCTGGTTTTATTCCCCTTCAGCACAACATATGTTTTTCTTGCTTCCAAAATATATGCTTCTCTATTTAGTATTGTCAATCTATTAATTCACACAAGGCCTCTTAATTCATAACAAGATTCTTCTTCTACTCCATATCCTGATGCTGAACCCTACTATTAAAAAGAAAATTATTCAAAGCGTTCGTAATCATTTTGGACCCTCTAGAGTAGTGATCCCCAACCACTGTGGCACCTGGGGCTGATTTTGTGGAAGATGGTTTTTCCACGGGCTGGATGTGGGGGGAATCTTTCAGGATGATTCAAGATCATTACATTTATTGTGTCCTTTATGTTAGTTTAACAGCTGTGTCTGACTCTTTGCAACCCTATGGACTGTAACCCGCCAGGTTCCTCTGGCCATGGAATTCTCTAGACAAGAATACTGGAGTGGGTTGCCATTCCCTTCTCCAGGGGATCTTCCCAACCCAGGGATTGAACCTGATTCTCCTGCATTGCAGACAGGTTCTTTACCGTCTGAGCCACCTGGGAAGCCCTTTGTGCACTTTATTTCCAATGTAATGCCACTGCTGATCTGAAGGTGAAACAGGTCCATGGTCCAGAGGTTGGAGAGCCTTGCGGTAGAGGATTTGTGTTTTCTGTTTTTAGTCCGAGTTTTTCAAAAATATCACCTTGTGCTGTATATGGATAGAATAATATGCAAGATTCTACTTCCTCTGCTTGCTCTATCCAGTGGAGTTGTGTTTTCTGTGATTTGGTCTAGTCCACATGTAAGGTGTATATCAAATGTAGGCAAAGTTACCCTTGAAAGAAATCTTTAAATTGACCATATAATAAAGCAGATATAATTTTGCATATATAATCCTGCGAATAATTTTTGTTCAAAGGGAAGTTTGAGGAAGACTGAATTCTAAAGGAGGGGAAGTCTGAAATAAGAAAGTGTGGAAGAGGGAAATTTAAATGCAGATAAATATCTGGATGTTTAAGCCATTCTGCTTCTGAGGTAGCAGTCTGATCCCTCTAATGTATGCTGGATGGATAGATAATTTTAATGTGCTCCCGCTTCCCTATACCATGAACCCCATTTCATTTTAACACTAATGCCCCGTGATGTTAAAAGATGTCCTGTGGGTTCTTTGTTGTTTTGAAACAAAACATCATGGTAGAGACAACGTGGGAATGTGAGGGACTGAAAAGCGACTTTTTTTTTTTTTTTTTTTTAGATAAAGACCTTGAGTTCCAGTTCATTGTAAAGACAGCCATTTGGAAAGTATCACAAAAGAAACACTCACAGATATGTTAAGGATTTTTCATGAAAAAGCCCAGGTGAATTTGATTAAAAAATAAATTTTTTTTAAGTGCCTTGAGGATCCTCAGAAATAACCAATGCTTATGCAGAAATCATTTTCACTCAAGATATTAAAACTCTGGGGCTGCTTGATTTGTACTGAGTGAATCCAGTCTCTAGTTTTATAAAATCTTATTATCCAAAAAAGTGTGCTATAAATTCAGCCACTAAATTCATCGCCAGCTTCCTAATGTGGTCATCTCGGTGTCACCCTAAAAAGTAGAGCTGTTTTATCAGAAGCTCAGGTTTTAAAATTTCCACTCATACCATCTCAAACACATTGAAAGGAAACACATTGAAAGCTCACATCAAGTATACTTTTGACTGTAAACATATAGTTTCCTTTATTATGACTGTTGGTGTTAATTTCTCAGGCTTTCTTTAGTACTTTCCATCAATTCATTTTTTTCTTTTTTTCAGTAGGCCTTTGAAATTCTCAAAGGCCCTACGCTGGGAGATAAACCCTAATGCTGGGTATGCATAAACTGGCCTTTCTGAGAAAGAACAGCTCAGTCAGTCATCCTGAAGAACATTTAGCCCTTTTGTCCCTTGCGCTGAAAAAAAGTACCAAGTCCTTGATCTACAAAACTAACACAGAAGTTTCTCTAAAAAGTGAATGTCCCTATTCTTCATATTTTCATCATACAAGGAGATTCTGGACAAAATATGGCTTGATGAAACCACATGGCATCATTATATTTGCATTTTAAGATCTTTTAAGTTAAAATCTTACTCTTCTTAATAGAGTTCTTAGCCAATCATGAAAGGTTGAAAAGGACCTAATGCGTCTCACAGAACATTAATATCTATAGAAGGACACAGTCTCATGCCCAGGTTCGATGAATTGCAAACAGACTTGTTTCCTTTCTTTGCACAGCCTCCATTGTGATCGGGAAATGGTGGTGTGAGATGGAGCCTTGTCTAGAAGGAGAGGAGTGTAAGACACTCCCTGATAATTCTGGATGGATGTGTGCTACAGGCAATAAAATCAAGACCACAAGAGTAAGTTGTTTTCTTTTTTTTTTCCAAATGTCTCATGCATGTTACAAACTGTACTGTTTGCCTTTGTGTTGTATAAATAGCACCCAGAGAAGCTTTGAACAGGAGAGAAAGAAGCTTTTTCCCCAGCAGAAACCATTTTTGATTATTCAGATCAGTGTCCATCCATCAAAGAGAAGTTAGAGATGGAACTTGACTTCTCCATACTGAGCAGTTTAGTGTTCCTGTTATGGACTCATAAACAAAGCTAGGCTGCCATCGCCAAAGGGAAGAGGGGCAGTGAGGCGGATATTTGGATAATGCATTGGACATCTATGGTGCTCAGAATAGACAATAAAATAAGGATCTTGCCTAATTCATCCAGATGGTTTTCTAAAAAGTTCTGCATTTAAGTACTGCCATTTTCTAAAGGTTGTTTAAAGGAATTTTTGATGCTCTTTTAGGGAAATGAAAGGTTTCTCTGATGTGAATAATTGTTCTTTGCTTTGTGTGGTTGAAGCAGGAACTGGCTTCAAAATATGCAATGATGTATATGAGGCTACCCAGCCCATCAGAATTGGTGTCATGAGGCTGCAACAGGTTAGATAGGCCAGTCTAGGTCAGTTGTTGACTCTGTAGTTACTAGTTCATAGGAAAGTTTGAAAGTTCTAATGGGAGTATCGAGGGGGGTCCTTTAGGGTAAGTAAGACAGTAACTATTCACTATACAAAAGTCTACTAGTATTTTAACAGTCAGTATGGTGATATGTACATGTACCGTGAGAATATCAGCACTGTTTTATGTGTGTATGTTGCAAATATTGGGTACTTTTTAAAGCAAGCTCCACTAGTTAAAATTCCAGCATGTTGAACTTGTAAGTTTCCAAAAGAGCGATCCGAATTTCCAAGGGCATATCTGATTCCAGCCCCTAAATCATGAGTCTTAACCTGGTCTTTCTTCTCAGAATTTTCCTTTCAAAAAATAAAATTGGTTCTTGCATTTTTGTGATGCAGAAAACATAACACTTTATGAAACTTTTTATAAGTGAAGACTCTTGTTTTTCCAGTTTAGTTGCCTGTCCTGACCACGTTAGCCAGTAAATGGCTCCACCTCCCTGGCTTGCAGCCAGAAGGCTTGTCAAAACCATCCTAGCCTGTTAAGCTACAAATTGAAGGTGCCAAGAAGCTCAACCCAGACTACTGTATTTCATTTCAATGACACACCTACAGAAGAGAGTGTTTAAAACTGAACCTAGTTTGTGCTACTTACCCCAGAAGTCATCTTAATTAGCTGGTCTAGAGTATGGATTTTTGGTTTCCCTTTGGTTACATTTTTCATGAAGATGATTTTGCCAGATAATTTGAAGATACCCTCGCAAGTTAGTTTTAAGCTACTCTGAATTTTAGCCAGTCAGTAGCCGTTGTTTTGAACATGTTGCTGACATACTCTTTGCCAAATCTCCATGCCCTACTCCAAGTGATAAGCAATCACCCTTTATTGATGGTAATACTTGTTCTCATAGTACCTTCAGACTTAAAACTCCTTAAAAAGCAATAACGTGAGTCAAAATATTTCAGAATTTAGATATGTAAAATTCCAAGAGTAACAATGAGAAGCCTCTTTGGCTGACAGAAAATAAAACAAAACAGAGAAATTGTTAATTCTGCTTATTTGTGACCCACATATCACTTTCTTTTATTTGGCTTTTGTAGAGTATATTGTAAAACCATCATGCTTGCAGTAATACATCCTAGACATTCTTCCGAATCACCAAAGTATGGTGTGGAATCTGATCATGGTCATAGAGCCAAGTACACACGTGTTCACTACAACACTAGGTGGGCTGAACGCAATCCTAATAGCTGAACAGTATAAGAGAAATAAATCACCCTTACAGGCACAAAGCAGAAGATGTACCTGTTTCTGATGTGTGCATCTGTTTCAGGCAAGGAAATAAGAGAGTCCTCTATAGCCATATGTGTGGCATGTCAGTCAAGTAAGAATTCTCAAGTCTCTCTTTAGAGAAAGAAAAAGAAGATAGTAGAAAAAGGTGAATGTTTCAGACCTTACAAAAACCCAAACACTGCAATTGACATATTTTCTTCCCCCTTCTTTACAAAGAAATTCATGATTAAATGAACACTTTTAAACACAAAAGCCACAAGTTAAGTCCAGGTGATATACATAGGCACTCCATCCCAAATAAATGGCTTACACCAGTCCTTAGATCATATGCTCTAAAAAATAGGTTTTGTATGAATTTTTCTAGTATGCCTTGTGTGTTTTTCCCCATCAGAGTATAAATATGCCTACACACTTCAAATGTTGACCCTAGCAATTTAACTTTTAAAAGTTTAAGTCACAGATGTATTTTAATTAGGAATCATATGTTTTCATTGTTCTTTAAGAAGTAATCTTTAGGGTAAAAAATTCAAGACCTTATTAAAGAGAAAGGAAGAATAAAGAAAATCACCTCTTTTTGTTCTATGGGTAAGATTGCTTCAAAGAGTTCTTTAAGAAAAAACAAAAGCAGAAAAGTGAAGAAACATACTCAGATTGCTAATGGCAACTGTGAATTTCCTGCAAACTGTTATTTTTTTAAAAGGAACTTCAGTGTAAAGAAATTTGCAGGAAAGATTCCTGGGACTTCAGTCTTTCTCCCTACTTTTTTTTTTTTTTCATATAAACTCCCTATTATCTGAGTTACTTCCCAACTAATCATCCTAAGCCAAAATTCTCAGCATTTTTTCAAATGTAGATAAACAAAAGATGGTTTAAAGTGTGCTCTAATTTAAATTTTTAGGATGCTCATTTTTTAAGGAAGGTGGAGAGTAGAAATTCAGTGTTTCATTTAAACCACCAGACACCACAGAATATAGACTAGCCAGGGTAACAGGCCACAGTCTGAAGGAAAATCTTGGGGAAATTGGATCTGGGTGACAATAAAATTCAGAAGGGAGGAGAGAAGATGAGTAGAATCAAGCAGAGGCTTCCCTTTCAGGAGACTTGGCAGAATAAATCATATGGAAAGAGGAAACTTCCTGAATGTCACATTATAGAGAGAAAGTAATCACACTTGAGAGGTGTTCCAAAAACATGGCATGGGTACAGTAAAACAGATGCCTTCTGAGAAGAAGCTTGGTGCATCTGGGTGAAGCTTCTTGGCTAAACTTTAACACTGGTCCTGCTTGATCATAGCTTCAGTTGTTTTATTAAATTGCTTTGTTAGGAATTGGAGCAAGACTAAACTACCTAAATATTGACTAGAGATTTTCCTCCTATGGTTTTAGATATCCATTAGTTTATCCCTTTTCTTTGGACTGATATATGAAAAACATAAGTTGGCTAAATTTTAACCCTGTTCCTACTTAATCATGGCTTCAGTTTTTTTATTACATTGCTTTGTAGGTAGTTTGTAGCAAGACTAACCTGCCTAAATATTGACTAGAGATTTTTTTCCTATGGTTGTGGATGCCCATTGGTTTATCTCTTTTCTTTAAACTGATGGAGGAAAAGCGTAAGAGTGAAAGGTGAAGAACTATATTCCATGTATTCAGGAATGAATCTAGTACCTTGTATATTCAGGAATAATGACTTAATTTAGAAAGCTAGACTTCCCCTTTGAGGAAATAAGTTGTCTGACAATGCTGTAATAACTTATGTGTAGAAAGTGAACAATGATTGTTTGGGGACAGGAAGAGGAAGGGAATAAAATGAGGACAAATCCAAAATCACTCAGGAAAGAAAATTAGTAGATTAAAATACCAGAACGTAATCTGGTTTTATATCTGGGGAAATATCAAGCAACTTTTTGGATTTCCTTCATCCCAGTATGTTAATGTCTTTCACATTAGTGAGGAGATCAACAGTTAGTGTACACTGTAGAGTCTCATTCCCTAAAAGATAAAGTTACAGACCTCAGTTAGCAACCTAACCCCTCAGATTACACACCTAACCACAATAGCCATCTTTTCAGATGTGGTATGCTCTGTGACTTACCCAACACAATTCACCAGAGTCATTTGTCCACAGCCTCCTGGCCTTATCCTCCTAATGACTTTGCATATCTCCACCCATTCTAGTCACCCCAGTGTTGTTTTTTTTTTTTATATATATATTACTGAGGAGTAAAATACCAGCTTTGACATATTCCAGCTTCTTCACTCAAAATTCCACCAGGCGTGAAAGGTTCTGAGAGTCTTTACAGTCTTGATCTTTAGTCCATTCGTTTTGCAAAAAATGCCTTTGAGAGAGAGAGAGAGATGATGGGGAAAGAGGGGAGGTTGGAGTGGGAGTGGTATTTAGAGACTGCAGGAAGGAAGAATAAACTATCTTCTTAGAGAATAAACTATGCTATCAAAATTGCCACAATGATCCAAGTGTACTCATTCATTTCTTTAACTAATAAATAGTATTAAACCTCTATTATATAAAGTTAAAGTCTTGGGAATGTGATGATGGTCATGACATGGCCCCTGGTCTTCTATGGAGGATAGGGCCTAAGGTCAGGTGGGATGGGGGAGAGGGAGGGTCATTACAAATTTTTTTTAAAAAGGCAATTCCAGGTCAGTTTCAGAAACAGCTCTCCTTCCTCTTGGTGGAAAAGAAGACAGTGAAAACAAATGTCATAAACACCACTGGACTATAGGAAACCAAAGTTTGAAAGGATCTGTTATTTATATGGAAAGAGTAAAAAAAAATAAATGTGTAAAGTTTTCTTATACATTCTGCCCCTGGCCCAAACAACTTTTGAATGCAAGCATGTATTACCATTCCTACCTAAACCTGAAAGCTTTAAATGGACTTCACTCCTGGACTCAGAATACTCAGTTTCTAAAACTATAAAGAATTAAGAGATGATGAAGAAAACTGTTTTAAGTCCTAGAACTCTAAAATAGAATCTTCAACTTTATTAGAACCATCGTCATGCTCTAAACCAGTGATTCCTCACGCATGCATCCTTCTGAATATGAGTCTTTGGGATCATTATTTGAATGGATTGAATGACATCAGTAGTTATAGAAGTATGCCATTGATTGCCCTTGAAAACTATATCATTGTTTGAGTAGAACAGTTTCCCGCCTTGTAGAGATCTCCTAAATTCCTCAACAAGTGTGACCCAATCTTGGCGATGACTTCACTTTATGCCACCCCTCTGCATCTTACGAGCGACCAACATGACAAGGCTAAGGAATTTCCTTCTCATGAAATTCTCGTCAGACAGACATAGGAGTAACTACATAATTTACAGAAAGAGTCCAGTGCAAAATGAAAACACAAAACCCCTGTTTAAAAATTACTGAGAATTTCAAGATGGCAGTTGCGGGTCATTAAACCAAGTGCAAGGTCCTTTTCGGCTCAGGGCTCCCCACGGTTACGTAGGTTGCATGCCCAATTCTGCTGTCCTGCTTAACCATTGCTCCAAGAGTCTGTGTCCTCACTTGTGGCAAAAATTAATGAATTGATACAAATATGGTGGCCTGTGCATGTGCTTTGATCACCGTTTGAAAACTACTGCTCTAGACTTGAACATTTTTTTATTTCAGTGCACTTGAAAGAAGCAACATCCTAAAAATTCATGGTGTCCTTAATTTTCCTCCTAATCCTCTTTCTTTGTGCCTTCTTTTCCTTCTTTTCTTCCTGAAATTTCTTTCTTTCTCTCTTTGCTTTCAGATCCACCCAAGAACCTAACGGAAGCATTTGTTATAGTAATAAAGGAAAACCAACTTTGCGGAAAATACATTTTAAAAAGTTAAAACATCTTATGCATTAGAAGCCAAATGGATTTCTTATTTGCACTTTGACTGATTACCAGATAAACACAGTGCTTTTACTGTGTATCACTGAGTATCCTAGAGTGAGAAGACCCGAAGTTTTGGCGGTACCATGGAAAGTGGGTTAAGAAAAAAAAACTGGGTTTTCTCAATGCAAATTTTTTGGGATTACGAAGAACGATCAACTATCTTCTCATTTGGATCTACAGTTACTTTGTACCACTTGAAATACATGTATATACATAATATTTTGAAATATATATTCTCTTCAAGAAATGAACTGTACCACGGTTTGAGACGGCTGGTGTACCTCTTTGAGTTCTGGATGTTTTGTTTTGTTTTCTTGTCATTTCTTTTGCTATCAGCAAGGAAAACATGTGCCCTTTTGAGAGGTCGGCATGGCACTGGCACTGGAAGGCCAGCTACAGGTGGACTCCTGGAATCTGAGGCATCAAAACAACCGAGTCAAGAGCTTCCTTCTGTTTCTACCAGATGGCCCAAGGAAGCACATCATCCTGATTTATTGTTTTCTATCCTGTGCAATATTAGCATGCAAGCTTGGCTTACATAACCATACTTTATATTCAATTGATATATAATAACCATTCTAACCTCTTCCAGGAAAATATTTTTAGAACTACTAGCTTTTCCACAGATAAGAACAATGAGGATTCTTGAGGGAGCCACTCCACCATGCTGTTAAGACTCTGGCAGAGTGATGGTCAAATATGGATCCCTGTATTAAGTTCTGTAAATACAGTGTCTTAAGGCTTTGTATAGCTATCCTAAACTGCAGAAATGTCCTCTGATTAAATCCAAAGTCTGACATCATTAATAACATAGTGCTGTAGCAACAAGTCTTATCATGGCACCTCTTTCTACATTTGATTTGATTTTTCCAAGAGTATTCAGAGATCTCTTCTGATGAGATGGAAAGACTGTTAAAGCAGTTAGGTTTCAGAATGATCTGTGTGACCAAATGTTGGACAGCCCTATTAAAGTGGTAAATAACTTCTTTCTAAATCATTGTGTCCTCTTCATTTGCCATTTATTTTTCCTCAATCAGAGTTAGCCAAATCCAGAGAACATTCATGTAGTGACACATAGTCCACCAGAATTATTTGCACAAGGTCATTGCTGATATCATAACCAATATTTCCAACCCTAATAATTTAAAAACTAGAATTCATTACTAGAAGTTCAGTGTTCTCAGCCAGCAAGATGAAATGTCAAATCCTATTATTGGGCTTCCATAGTGATCACCTGGATGATACATATAGGGTTCAGCCCCACAAAGATCGATTTGTGTCCATATTCTTTTTTTAGAGTTACTTAGCTGACACTTTTAGGAAAGACTATCTACTTAAAATCTTGTTTAAGTAGATATTATGTTAGCACTCTGGTAGAGCATAATATTATTGTACATTCTTGTTACTTATCATATCATACTGCACGTATGTTTTTTTCCTACAAAGTCTTTTCTCCAGAATATGTGTTATTAGGGCCTGTTACTAGATCAGTGGCACAGTGGGTCTCCTAGAGTGGATTTTTTAGTTAACCTTTGGGTAAAATCCAGAGGCTCCTTCATCTCTTCTAATATACCTTGAAATCTGATTGAATATATAAATACTCTAACTAGGTGGATTTGTTCTGCATCTTGAATGCCTATAGAAGCATCCAAAAATGGAAATGGAAACCTTATTGCAAAATCTGACCTTCCTAAACACTTTAACAAACATTTTCTAGGAGGTAGCATAAAATTCATACCAACAATTCAGAATTGCTTGCATTTTGTGGTCCATATCCATGTACCATGCAATATGTTACAAATTGATTTCATCTATAAATTTCAGAGGTGAAAACTGAAGTCATAAACCCAAAGATTTATCTATAACACTATCTCCCAAAATGTGGAGCAAGATACTTCTATAATCAAATATATTAGGGAAATTTTTTTCAACAAAATAAAGTAGAAGTATTTAAAAGGATTCTCAGAGCCTTTAATACATCAAAAGATACTGTGTGTCCTCAAGAAAGACTAAAACAGGGGGAGTAAAGTAAAAGGCTTCCAGAATCCAAGCATGTTGAGTGGTCCTTGACTAATGGAGCACTCGTTTGCTGACAAATGAAAGCTGCAAGAAATTATTTCTGTGTGAGAATAGATTTACTGCATTGTCATGTCTTCAGTTTTTCTAGAGAACCAGAAGTCTGGATTTTTACATACAATCTTCTAACATTCTTAAATAAGATGAACCAAAATGACACTATTTCCATTAAAAAAAAAAAACTCTGCAAGGCTTATTACTGCCCAAAATATCTGACCATGTGGCCTTTTCTATAAGATTAGTATTTTCTGGAATACCCTTTGAAGCGTGTTTGTCCTGAATAAACAAATCCAACGAGAAGAAAATTTTTTCTTTTCTATGGCCTCACACATGTAGACCATACTCATGATTCTCAATATGTGGGACTCACAGCTTTTTCAGTTCTGTAACTAGAGCCTGTAAGTCAATGAAAGATCCAGTCTAGAGGTCCATGTCTGTTAGTTCATCTCCTGTTGTTGACTTAATGCAGTAAATTCCCTGGGAAAGAGTTGGAAGGAAAGAGAAGGGGGGAAAAAAAGAAAAGACCACATCTGAATCAAGCAATCATCCAAGAAAACAGTGAAAATATTTGTAAATGTCATCAAATTCAGTTTCCATTTATCCAAGTCCCTTACCAAAATGTGTGAACCATCAACTTGTGTTTAAATTTAACTTGCAGCAGTTTGGGGAATTTTCAGTAACTACCATCTGCCTATTGAATCTGAATGTATATGGTTTTAAAAAGTATATCATGTATTTTTGGTTAATAAAGAGCTCAGAGTGGTATGACTAATACTGATACTGAGCTTTTGAGTCAAGAATGATGAATAATATTATAACATAATTAGAGCAAATGCCAAGGGTTTCATCCAAATCCTTTCTCATGGTGAAAGGGAAATATGACTCATTTCATAAGACAAAGATTTTCAAGGAAGTTAAAGCTTATTTGCTGACTTTTTTTGTGCGTAATCGCATTTACCCATAAACGGACTTGGCAAGCACGCTGAGATGTTTAACTACTTTTCTCCCATTATAGAACAATGAAGAATGTTTTCACCAACACACAATTCATATCTTTTTCTGATCAAATCCCATGTAACTTTCACCAAGCAATATAGTGATTTTATAGTGCAGTATATTATGCCACCTTGCATTGTTACTGATAAAATAATTTATGAAGGGTATAAAACTGTTTATAGGAGACAATCCACACATTCCTCACCTGCATGGGATATGCACTCCTCCTCGGAAGGTCAAATATCACATCATGAATGAGTTTCTGTTTTAATTAAGCTTGACAGTCCCATTTCAAAATCTATTTGGTTTTGCTTGACAAAGTGTATCATGTCTCTTTTCACTGACTACCTTCCAAATAAAAGACTTAGTATCTAGCAAATTCTAGGGCTCAAGTCACTTCCACCTAGTTTATAAATATAAGAAAGCAATGTAAAAGGCATTCTAAGGAATGTAGAGACTCAGAGCTCATGCAGTAGTGATAGAATATGATTTTGTAGTGCCCCTGGACATTATACAAAAGTGATAAAATAAAATCATGTTCACACTTCAAAGTAAATTTAAGAGGAAGCCACTAATTGCACCAACACACACAGATCTCCTGCTAATAAAGATTTTAAGATTTTACGTTGAATAGTTCAGGATATTTTTTCCTTATAAAAGATCTCAGAAGCATCCCAATGGAAGTTACATTATGCTGACATCTTTGGTCCACAGTGGCTCTCATTTATTTATTTTATTTCCTTAGGTAGTTTGTTTCATTTTCGAAAAGAAAATGTTCAGCTCTCATATATTGATTTTGGTAGCTAGCTACATTATTTAAAAAAAATAATAACCAATTATCAAACATGAAAGCCAGGACCCCAAACATAACTGACTATATTTATAGTCCAGCTCTACTTCCCACCTCCTTAGAGAGGCTCTAACCCCAGAGTAGATTCCACTCATGCCATGAGGAAAAACCTGAGGCCAGACTTTCCTTATGACAATGGTTCTCAACAACATGGATATGTAGCCATTATTTATAGAGGGGTTAGAAATGGCTTATTAATATGATCTGTAAATATATTATAAATTAATTATTATTACAGTATAGTTTATTAATAATATTGTTAGTATCTGCTGTACACACACACACACACACACACACACACATTCATATATCCACTCTTTAGATTCTTTTCCCATATAGGTCATTACAGAGTGTTGAATAGAGTTCTCTGTGTGATACAGTAGATCCTTATGACTTATCGATTTTGCATATAGTATGTGAATATGTCAGTTCCAATCTCCCAATTTATCCCGACCCCTCCTTTCCCACTCGGTAACCACAAATTTGTTTTCTACATCTGTGAGTCAATTACTGTTTTATAAATAAGAAAATTATAATTACTGCACGAATAGTTCCCAACCAGGGCCTACAAGATATATATGCCAACAGGAGCTAGCCAAGTAACACTAGTTAGCTAACCAAGGTCACATGTCACTGCCAAAGCACACATGATTAGGGCAGCGATGTTGTACCTGGCAGGTTCCAGCAGGCAGCATTTGGTCCTAGTCTATTACTCCCGCTTAGCATTGGTGAGCTAATATGGCCCAGTTCTTCTGTTTTGGGGGTGTTTTATAAGAAAATCCAGAAATTCCACGGTTTATATGAAATCTCCAAATTGTGCATATTTATAACTTATTGAACTTTTATTAAAAGATACGACCAAAGATTCTACTCTGTCTATGAGACATCAGTTTGCAAATCTGGCCTACAATGGCATTCTTCTCAGGATCTGCATTCTTGTGTACTTCCTCTGGTGGTAGAAAGAAATGCATTGGCGTTAGAGCTTGTCTGCAGTCCATTGCATGTAACCTGCAACCTGTCCTGCTTTTGCCACTGGGGACCCTAGGTGCACAGCAATAGATATCAGTTATACTCGAATGGGGGCACGCCAGGGTTGCAAAAAGAGGTCAGCCCCTGTACAAGAATAGAGTAAACAGATTAAACCTCCATAGATTCCACTGTTGGGGTCAGCAAACCAGTGTGGGAGCCAGTTTTAGGGGCTGGAAAGAAGCAGTGTCAGGTCAGAATCTCCCACAAGCAGCTGCTAAAACACCTGAGAAGCTTGAACATTTAGTTTAAGAAAAAATGCTAGGTACTACCTGCCCAATGGTAATGGCCTCCTCCCTCTGCTTTCTCATCCTGCACACACCCTCCCACACTCACGTGTATGAATTCTTAACTTCTTTGTCCCGTGATCTGGGTCCTCCTCAAGAAGGCCAGATGGAGAAGCTCTCAAGGTCTCTCACCCCATCACCCCTTTCATTCAGCTCACCACTGTCATATTTCCTCTTCTCCCTTTTACATTCCAGACTTAAAAAGCACTGTATGTATTAAAAAAAAGTTCTAGGATTGGAAGCCAAAAGGGCCCCCCAAAGATTCAGGTCCTCACCCTCCACTTATAACCTAGAAAACTTGTAACCTCTTCCTCTTGAGTTTTCCAGTCTGTAAAATGCAGATCATTGTACAAAGTTTAAAGGTTATGGGAAGGCTAGGAAACTAGAGAAGATGGAAATGTGTTATACATGGAAAGCAATAGGTAAGCTCTTGTTGTTCTCAGATT
Source organism: Dama dama (assembly GCF_033118175.1). Classification (NCBI taxonomy): domain Eukaryota; kingdom Metazoa; phylum Chordata; class Mammalia; order Artiodactyla; family Cervidae; genus Dama; species Dama dama. Next base: position 37,745,265 of record NC_083704.1, on the reverse strand, counting down.
AGTAGACAGATCTCTGTTCAACTTTGTAGAATTCCCCATCTGCCGTTGCCACTGCTAATGTTTTTAAGCCACTGGAAAATGCCAATATAACCTACACTTGATCACTGCCACTAAGACTTGAGTTAGCCAGAGTTAATGGCCAGAGTTGTCTGGTTTGTAGGACAGTGTCCAACAACTATGCACAATATCATCACCAGCCTACCCCCCGCCCTCCCCACCTTATCCTCTTGTCATTCAGGCACAATATTCTTACAGATTCACACATAACCCTCATTAGTGCACAGGTCTGACCTTTCATGATGTCAAGTAGAACTTTCTGTAGTGTGAAAATATTCTGTATCTGAGCTGCCCAGTATGGTAGCCACTTGCTCCATGTGGCTATTGAGCACTTTGCATGTGTCAACTGTGACGTAAGAAGAGGTTTTTACATTTATTTAATGTTGTTAACTTACTAGACAGCCACATGTGGCTAGGCGGCTCCCTTACTGGGCAGCACAGTTCTGTTTTGTCTTTGAGAAGTACTAACACTGAGCCCCAGTTGCCTAAAGCCATGGCATGCTCACAACCAAACATTTTATTGACTTCCTTTCACTTCCTGTGTCACTTCCTCACTTTATTTTCAGTGCTGCCTGGATTTACCTCTCAAATACATTCTTTGCATTGAAATCTTTGTCTCAATGTCTTCTTATGGAGAGACCCACCAAAGGCAATATTTTAAGATGACCACTCTATTTCCAAAATGGAGAAAAATGGGAAGGGCACCAACTAGAGCTGAGGAGATCAGTAAGGAGGTTTTTGTAGTATTTAGTAAGCATATGTGGAGCATTTCCCTGTCAGAGCCTGAGGACAGAGCATTGAATCATGGTTTTCCATTCATGGAGGAGCTGATAGCTTAGATTCAGGTCTCAGCTACATCAGTCAATTGCCATTTTATAGACTGTTATCCAAGGCCATCATGATAAAACAAGAGTAAGGTTATGCTGTATCTCTTAGAGGTAACGCAGACAGAGAAAGCTTTAGTCTCTTCTGATTCACCTTGTTCCCAGCTAGCTAGCCTCTCTACCAATGAACAAGATTCAAATTGAATTATTAATAAGGAAATTCCAAGTTTGTCTCCAATCCTAGTATTTTCTAAAAACCACGTGGTGAAACATAGATGGCATCCTAGAAAATGCATTGGGGTAGAAAAACCCTGATCTCTAGTTATAACCCAGGAAATGACTTAAACTTCTTGCAGTGGTTCTCAGAAATGGCATTCTGTGCAGGCAACCACACATTGTAATTGTAGGGGAAATGGTGAACTAGTTAAAGTACCAATTTGAAATTTTAAAGGACATAGGCATAAGATTTTGCAAGGCAAATAAAGAGTGAAGACTATATATGACAGCGACAGAGACCTCTAAGAATATGATAGAGTTACATTGACTTATGACTTAAACTGACTTCCAGACATGGTAAGGTCAATGTAAAAACCTTTTTGTAGCTGTATTAAAAGTAAGTACGACATAACTATTGGGTGAAACCAATGATGTATAGGTGATGGAGAATCCAGGACTTTCTCAAGCAACTATGTCGTTTCTGGTTTTTCTATGTTGATAAAAGTTATCTGCTGGCTAAAATGTCTGAAAGGGATGTTATTAAGAGAAAAATAACTCAAGATACAGGAAGAGATTTGGAAGAGAACATCTAATTCTTCTCAAGGATTCAAGCACCCAGGGTGCAGTGATGGCAGAAGGAGGGAAGCTCTAATTTGTACTTATTTTTGTTGTTTCTGTGGAGTGAATACTCCCATAACTGATTCCAAGCTACCAACGCAGGTTGGGAAGAGATGCGCTCGGTTGGCCCTTACAAGCCTGTGAGAGCCAGCTTAAGCATACCACTGTGTAAGGGAAATGACATTCTTAGTTCAAAAAACAAACAAACCACCAAAAAAAACCCTGTCCAAAAATTACTACACCAGTGGTGGGGAAATATGTACCTCTAGGAGTGGTACTAGATGTCTAGTATGGGTTAGTGAAAGTGAAGTCGTTCAGTCGTGTCCGACTCTCTGTGACCCCATGGACTATATATATAGCCCACCAGGCTCCTCTGGCCATGGGATTCTCCAGGCAAGAATACTGGAGTGGGTTGCCATATACGTCTCCAGGGGATCTTCCTGACCCAGGGATCGAACCGAGGTCACCCACATTGCAGGTAGACACTTTACCCTCTGAGCCACCATTAAGTAAAGTTTAAATTGTTTGGGAAAGACGTAGATTCTGAAATCTACAGGTCAGAGATCCTGAGGTCAACCCAGGGCAATATGCTAAAGTAGATCATTTAAGAAATCTAGGGGGAATAATTAGGGAAACAGTGATTACCAGGAGCCAGTTTGGGTTCACTGAGGAAAAAAATCATGCCAGACAACTTTCTCATTGACCTCACTCTTTTCTTTAATTAGTCTAAATTTTTTTTTTAATGATTGACATATTATGTCTAGATATTAAAAAGGTATGAGTCTAAGCTAAGGATTGGTGAACTGTGGCCCTTACACTAAGTCTGGAGTGCTGCTTGTTTTTGCAAGTAAAGTTTTATTGTAATACAGCTGCTAGTTTGCATAATGGCCATAGCTGCTTTTACAATACTGTAGCAATTGAATGACTACAACAGAGATATTATGCTCAGAAACTCTAAAGTATTTACTATTTGGCTCTTTACATTTTGCTGCTCCCTGGTATATTCTGGAGAAGGCTAGATGAGAGTAAAAATTGTGTGAGCTCATAACCATAATGAAGAGTGGCATTCAAGTGTTTCTAATTTCCAGAATAATTGTATCCTGGAGAAAGATTTCTAGTAATAGAATCTTGAGTACCGTCCTAGCTGTGTCCTGTGAATTTTTTTATTATCAACTGTGTGAAAGACAGTACTGACGTGCTATATAGACCAGTTTTGCAGATGATCCACAGTCAAACTGGTAGACTACCTGGCATGTTTAAATCAAGTTCAAGCAAGTAGACAGAGGAAAGTACTTACGATAATCAGAAAGAGTTGAAGGAGGTTGATGCTTAGATTCATGGAAAAAGAAAAGTGGGTCAGGAATGAGAAGCTGCATTTAAACATTTAAAGGTCTCATTTAGAAGAAGGGGTTACTCTAGTTTCTAAAGCATATGTGCAATTTATAACTAAACATTTATCAGTTTAAGAACAACTTACCTGATTGACTTTGTTTAGTAGGTAATGGCTTTGTTGCTATAAATGGTATTTAAGCATGAACAAGAAGAACTCATAGGGGTGCTGAATCTGAGCAAACTTTGAGAGATGGTGAAGGACAGGAAAGCCTGGTGTGCTGCAGTCCATGGTGTCTCAAGAATACAGATATGACTTAGCGACTGAACAAAAACAGAAGGATTCATGCCTAAGGAATCTTGTACTTCTCAGAATTTATGATTATCTGTGCCTAATTTTTTATTGGTAGAGTGATAGTTGGTAGAGGAGAAGGGGACGACAGAGGAAGAGATGGTTAGATGACATCACCAACTCGACAGACATGAGTTTGAGCAAGCTCTGGGAGTTGGTAACAGACAGGGAAGTCCATGGGGTCACAAGAGTAGGACACGACTGAGCAACTGAACTGAACTGAGAGTGAAAATAGAATTCGAGATACTCTTTAAAGTCAGATACTTACAACATAACAAATTCTTAGGTTCTGAAGAGCAGCTCTGACTGCTTACATGGAGATTGCTTGATTTAGACATACAGATGTCCCTTAACAGCCCCAGAAGCCTTGCTCACCAGCAAAGAAAAAGCGCTTCCTTCCCAACTTCTGTAGCATCTGTTTCTTCAGTCTCCAGCCACACCTGGAGCAAGCCAGCGTAATCACTGATCAGTCAGTGAGAACCATAGTGGGGTGACGATTTTGTCATAAATCAGCAGTCCTTGTTACAGAGACTGGCCAAAAGGCTATTAAGTCAGGTAGAAACAACTGCAAAGAAGAACCGGTTAGAAGTCTGAGAACAAGGAAGCAGACCCAAACCAAATCAGTGAAAAACAAAATGGTCAAAGGCAGGAATTGGTTTAAAAGTGTAAAACTGAGCAAGTCATTGAACATTTCAGCCAGATATGTCTCTACTATCTTTTCAGTGGTTTATCAGATTATGGATATCATCTAATTATTTTTTTAATTTTTATTGTGATAAAAGTCACATAATATAAAACATACTATTTTAAAGATATTTAGCACTAAGTACATACACATTGTTGAACACATCTCAGCCTCATTCATTGCCTGAATTTTTCACTTTCCTAAACTGAAACTCTGTCCCATTAAACACTAACTCCCCATTCCCCCTCCTCACCTCCCATCCCCTGCCCCTGGCGTCTACCAATGTACTTTCTGACCCTATGAATTTGACTACTCTAGGTACCTAGTATAAGTGAAATCAAACAGTGTTTGTCGGCATCTACTATATATTGGAATGAATTTTTAAGGTTAACTTAATATATGTCCTACACATTATACCTCTTTCTTCCCCCTGTGCTATGCAGTAGATCCTCATTGTTACTTACCTTACCTACCTTATACACAGTAGTGTATATATAAGTCAGTCCCAATCTCCCAGTTTATCCCCCACTTTATCCCTTGATGTCCATATATTTGTTCTCTATGTCTGTGTCTCTATTTCTGCTTTGCAAATAGATTCATCTCTGCCATTTTTCTAGATTCCACATCAGTTCAGTTCAGTCGCTCAGTCGTGTCTGACTCTTTGCGACCCCATGGACTGCAGCACGCCAGGCCTCCGTGTCCATCACCAACTCCCAGAGTTTACTCAAACTCATTAGTCTGTGATGCCATCCAACCATCTTATCCTCTGTTGTCTCCTCCTTCTCCTGCCTTCGGTTTTTCCCAGCATCAGGGTCTTCTCTTTTTTTTTAAATTTATTTATTTTAATTGGAGGCTAATTACTTTATAATACTGTAGTGATTTTGCCACACATTGAAAATATTCTTGCCTGGAAAGTTACACAGACAGAGAAGTTCTGGTGGTCACAAAGAGTCGGACACAACAGAACATGCACGTAGACACAGAAAGCGTAACTGAACACATATTTGGCTGCTCACCACTCAACAGCCCATAAATTGAGAAGCAAGCTCCAGTAGAGAAGAAACATGCCATATTCAGAAAATCCAGCAACTCTGAAGATTCTGCCCAACCCTAGTGATGATTTTTAAAGGGAAAAAGGGGAAACAGTTAATTATTAAGCAGGAAGTCAGTCTTCATCATTTTTCCATTGCATGCAGGCCTGTTGACTTACCCCAGTCTCATTTGGATGCTCTCTTGCTCACATGGTCCACCTATAACTGAGTGTTCTCTTGCCCATGTGGTCCACCTGTGCCCGCAGAGTCTACCTGCAGATTTACTAAGGGGAACCTAGGGGTAGAGAGTCAGTCATTCTTTAACTACTTAATTCTTCATTCTTATTCTTTTTAATCCAGGAAGGGAATCAACAAATCAGGTAAGGTGTTGTATTTATTCAGAAAAGCAGAAATCAGGAGCAGAGTTAAATGTTGCCTAATGAATGCATCTTTATGTTTAAGGTCTAAGCAAAACAAGGATGAGCAACAGAAAAGGGGACCAAGGAGCTGCTTACAAAAGTAGAGTCATTTCCAGGGGGTAGAAGGGGGAATGGGAAAGCGACTGCTAATTGGTTGTTTGAGGCAGATGAAAATAGTCTGAAATTAGATGTTAGTGATGGTTGCACAACTAAAAACCATTGACATGTAAACAGTTTTAAAGTGGTGAATTGTATGAAATGCCAGTTATGCCTCAGTTTTTTAAGGGAAAAAATACAAAGATACTATTTTTTGTATCTGAGCTCAATTCTGGGCTCAAAACATCATAAACGGATTTTCTTACGTACATTAATCTTCAGTGTGACATTACTAAGTCAATAGGACAGTAATTCTCCCTTGAGCAGGAGTATCTCATGCACTTCAGGGCGTACAGCCTTCTCCTCCTTGCCCACCACACAGTAATAGCAGCCCACAACCACTGTAACAGCCAAGAAATCACTGCACAAATGCCCACGTGATCCTTGAGGATAAGATAGTGCCCTTGTTGAGAGCTGCAGTCATAACAATAATCAAACCAAAAATAATCAAACCATATAAATATTTTGCACCGTGACTTTCTCCATTTCCAAACTGACAGTTAGTCACCACTTACTGTTACTTAGGGCTTCCCAGGTGGCCCGAGTGGTAAAGAATCTGCCTGCCAAGTCAGGAGATGTAAGAGACCCAGGTTCAATCGCTGGTTTGGGAAGATCCCCTGGAGGAGGGTATGGCAACCCACTCCAGTATTCTTGCCTGGAGAACCCTGTGGATAGAGGAGCCTGGCAGGTTATAGTCCATAGGGTCACAAAGAATCGGACATGACTGAAGTGACTCTGCACACACCCACCATCACTTAGAGACCACTTCAAGGACCACTGAAGCTGTGTTTGTTGGTGATTTCGCCTGCATCTCCTTCCCATTACATGTGGCTTGTAAAACAGCCATGTAGAATATACTCTTGCCCAGGGACCCAGGAAATAATTTGCAGGATTCTGTTTGATTTGTTTTTCCTAAATTAATACTATTAGGATGTGTGGTATTTCTCAGAATTTGTAACAGCCCTTACAGTTCAATGATGATGTGTTTCTCAAGAAGGAACTCAGCAACTTTATAATTCAATGGTGGTGGTTTGAGGTAGAAAGTTTTTGGGGAAAAAAAAAAAAAAACTTCCCAGCTATTTAGGAAGTTTTTCTATTCCTCAAAGATATTTTTCATTCTTACTTGATTTTGCATTTAAAACAGCAGTTAAGAGACCCTCCAGGCACAGACCGTGGTTTCAAATATGAATCTGAATAGCTGTTGGCAGAGTTGAAGCACCAGAGGCTGCTGGTGTCACACACACACACAAAAAAAAAAAACAGCAAAGAATTTTTTCAGGTTTTCTTTTCATGAATTGGCTCCTACCAAGTGCTGAAGGCTTAAAATCAGGATCTAAGTAATTCCCAAATCACGTTTTGGTACACACAAGGAGATCGCTTAATGGTTTCAAGGAGAGTCTTAAATTCTCAAAATACTTCATTTTTATTTGCAATCTTTTTCAAAATAAAATACACCCCAGAGTAGGTTAGAAGGGCTGGGCAATGCAACCCAGACTTTCTCAAAAGTAATATCCCAGACTCCTGGCCTTGGTCCGAAATCTCTGTAAGAATGCTTTCTATAGCCTTCTGTGAACCATTGCCACTCGTGGGATGGGATTTTAATGAAATAGTTATTTGGCTTTAAACATTGACTTTAGTCCCAAAGAGAGGAGAAAAAAAGGCATTTTACTTGGGGGAGAAAAAAGCCATTTTCTTCCTAAATACAGTAGTGGATTTTTCAAGTTCATAGTATAATTAGTGACATGTCTGGCATTTTTCAGTGATTGTTCCATTTGGCCTCCTAACATAAGCACTGCAACTTCTACAACTGGAAATAAAAAACTTTTGGTCAAATATTATAATCTGAGCATACAGTTCATTATCTCATTGAATAAACTGGAATCTAGCTTTCAAACTGATCACTCAGCATTTCAAATTTGTTCAAGCTGATTTCTAAAAAGAATAAGAAATCAGCTTGAATAAAGAATGAAGATTTGGGCCAGATCAGAAACACTCCTAGAGAAACGCAAGATAGGCTCAAAGCCTACTGGGGAGATTCTTTTAATTTATAAGAAAATGGTGGTCATTATGTTGGTTTTATAACTTCTGAGATGTTTATCAGATCTCAATGACATCTGAGCGGTATGTGTATGTGAGACAAACGGATTTTACAGAGGGGGCTTTGGAGTCCTCTACGTTTTGGATTTGACAGCCGTAAACCTAAATTAAACATTTGATTAAAAAGTGAATCTTTAGAGACCTTGCCTTGCCCTGTCTGCTCATCAAACTGCCAACTCTGAGGTCAAAGCCCCTGAACATACTTGAGGATTTCTGGCTTCATTTTGTTCTATGCTGGGACTCTTTTCCTTTTTTAATTTTTTTTATTACAGAAAGTTTCAAGCTTAAGCAAAAGAAGATCAAATAATATAATGAACCCGTTTACCCACCAGGCAGCTTTGACTAATACCAGTACACAGCCCCTCTTGTTTTGTCCACATCACCACCAACTGCCCCCACCCTAGATTATTTTGAAGCAAATGATACCATTGCATCTGTAAATATGTCAGACTATATACAACAAGGAATTTTTTAAAAGACATAGTCACAATATGATTATCAAAACTAATCAACAATGAGTGATGTCATTAATATCAAAGAACAAGTCAGCAATATTTGTGTTCTTCTGATTGTCTTACAATTTTTCAGTAAAGTGCTTGAGTCAAGATTCAAATAAGTTCCATCCACTATAATTGATTAAAGATGTGATTTGCTTTAAACTAATCAGAGTGAGGCAGTTGGTGTGAACCAACACGGTGGCTTATAGCCTGTTATATTTTCTCTTGATGAGAACCACCATCCATGAAGTTCATCAAAAAGCCCATTCCCTAGGATGGAGAAAGATTGAGAAAGTGTTGCAGAGTAAGCACTTTATAGAGAACAAATTGTATTTTCACAAACCGTTTTTCGTTGAGCAAAAGTAGGGAGAAGATGGAAATAAAAGAAGACCCCTTTAAAGAAAAAAATTTTTTCAGGTCAGACTAGCTTTTCCTGGAAGAGGATTAAGCCCCGTGATAGGTATCTTAACACTGTTAAGCATTTTGCTCTAACCCAATAAACTGGATCTTTTTCCTGCTGACCAGAGACATAAAATAAGCATAATATCTTAACCGTGTTTCAAGCAGATGAGCTGCAATCCTAGTGTTTGAAATGGGCTGATGCTCTTCAACCATTGCCTGTTTTCCTCCATCACAGTTCACGTTACATAGCGTGGTTCAATGAGGTTGGGAGTAAGTGGGAATTTGCTGTAAAGTCAAGCAATGATATTGTTCTCTTGGCAAAGTAACGTTTACGTAATAAAATGAAATCAAATGTTTCTCTTAATGACTCTTTAAAAGAACAATTGGCTAAAAAAAAATAGCTGTGACAAATTAATAGGAGGGCAAAGGTATTTCAGGAAAAAAATAACAGCAGATGCTAGTAACATCTCTCCACGTTCATTCCCTGTGATTGAAGCTATCTCTTTTTGAGTTGTTTGGTCTTTTTTGCTCAAAGCAGCATACATTTATTATGTCAGCTTCCATGGGTTAGAAGTACAGGTACAACATGACTGAGTTCTCTGCTTAGAGCCTCGTAAGGCCAAAATCAAGATATCAGCCAGTGCTGACATTTTTGTTTGTTTAATTTTTATTAAAGTATGGTTGATTTACAGCGTTGTGTTAGTTTCAGGCACATAGCAAAGTGAATCAGCTAGTTATACATGTATCCACTCTTTTTCAGATGCCTTCCCCATATAGGTCACCACAGAGTGCTGAGTAGAGTTCCCTGTGCTATACGGTATATCCTAATTTGTTATCTATTTTACATATAGCAGTTTGTGTATGTCAACCCAGTCTTCCGATTTATCCCTCCCCTCACCTTAAGCCCTGCTAACCATAAGTTTTTTACATCTGTAACTCTTATTTCTGTTTTGTAGATATATTCAACTGTACCTTTTTTTAAGATTTCACATATAAGTGATATATGATATTTGACTTTTTCTGTCTGACTGCAGTTAGTATGACAATATCTAGATCCATCCATCTGGCTGCAAATGGCACTATTTCGCTCTTTTTTATGGCTGAGTCATATTCCATTGTGTGTGTGTATGTGTATATATATGTGTGTGTGTGTATATATTTCTTTATTCCTCTGTTGATGAACTTTTAGCTTGCTTCCATGTCCCAGCTATCGTAAATAGGGCCTCAATGAACATTGGGGTGCATATATCTTTTCAAATCACAGTTTTCTTGGGATATGTGCCCAAGAGTAGAATTGATGGATCATATTGTAACTCTAGTTTTAGTTTTTTTAAAGGAACTTCCATACTGTTCTCCACAGTGGCTGTACCAGATTACATTCTGACGAACAACGTAAGAGGGTTCCCTTTTCTCCACACCCTTTCCAACATTTATTGTTTTTAAGTTTTTGGATGATGGCCATTCTGACTGATGTGAGGTGATACCTCATTGTAGTTTTGATTGGCATTTCTCTAATAATTAGTGATGTTGAGCATCTTTTCATGTGCTTTTTAGCTATCTGTCTTCTTGGAAGAAATGTCTATTTAGATCTTCTGCCCATTTTTTGATTGGGTTTTTGTTTTTGTTTTTTAATATTAAGCTGCATAAGCTGTTTATATATTTTGGAGCTTAATCCCGTATCATTTGCTTCATTTGCAAATATTTTTTCCCATATAGATGAGAGGATCAAAGTGTTGTCTCCTACCAATGACCTCAGAGTTGCTTAACATGTGGCACAGAAAAAAGCAGGTGCCACAACAAATGTGAAATACCTGAAGGAAAAGCTAAAAATGAAATCAACCAGGTTTTAACAGATAACTAGATATAGACATTTTTTACATCAAATACCTAGATCATGGGTCAGCAAACTTTTTTCCATAACCAACCAGAAAGTAATTATGTTAGACTTTGCAGGCAGCTATTGATTTCTGCCATCAGAACCTGGAAGGAGGTATAGACAACGCATAAATATCCCTAGATAATTTATTTACAGAATCATTTACAAAAGCAAGCAACAGGCTCGATTTGGTGTACAAGTTATCGTTGGTAGACTTCTGATACAGATGATGACAGAAATCTTGCTTTCCTGTGGGAATTTGCCACTTAGTTGCAGATATGAGAAGGAAATTATAATTATAAATTTTGTAAGTGGCTCAGGTAGGAGGTCACAGCCCAGATAGCTACAGGTTGACAACTTTCAGCTACATGAAGAGATGTAGGTGTGTATTCAAAGGTTGAAAGTGATGAAGACATAGCCAGGTAGAAAGACCTTATTCTCCCAGTGGAAAGGGACCCTGTTCCTCAGCTGTACCTGACTGTCACCGTGTGGAAATGTCCAGCAGCCCCATCTCCTCTAATGGTTCAGTGAAATCTCCCTATTTCTGAATATCTGAATATTTAAGTATGGAAAATAATTAAACATTTTTAGGACAGTGGGAGAGCAAACAACAAATCTCAGGGCACCCAGAGAAGTGTTGAATAGACACAATAGATTCTCAGTAAATATGTGTTTGAAGGGCAAGAAGGAGAGGGAACCAAAAAGGAAAGAGAGATGGAGGCAGAGAGGCTGAGAGGGAAAACAAACAAGGGGAAAGGCAGACAAAATGAAAAGAGACATGTGGGCAAAACCGTTCCTTAAACTACCAGTTTTCAAACTCTGGGCAAGAAGCTACATCCCAGTCATTCACCTACACAGGCCTGATGACACCATGTGTGTTAGAGGAGAGGTTTTATATTTCTTTAACTTAAACGATGATTGCTATTTTCAACCTAGTAGGAAGGAAATAAAGCAAAGACCAAGAGTCTGGAGAGAGAAATCTCGATTTTTGTTTATGCCCTGCTCTGCGGGGCACACACCAGACTTCATCATCAAGGCCCCCATGTGGTTGTATTCTCTCCCTCACTGAACACGAGTCATCAGTGGGGGTTGTAGGAGCATCAGTGTGGAGTCAGAGCCCTGAGATTCTGATTTAGTAAATCCAGTATGATGCTCCGGCCTCAATATATATATATATATATATATATATATTTTTTTTTTTTTTTTAATGCACCCCATGTCATTCTAAAGCACAGAGTAGAGAATCACTAAAGACTAAGGACTTCTGTGGTGTTAGGAGGATAGCTGGGCATCCCCGGTGGCTCAGCGTTAAAGAATCTGCCTGCCAATGCAGGAGACGCAAGAGATACAGGTTTGATCCCTGGGTCAGAAAGATGCCCTGTAGTAGGAAATGGCAACCTCAATTTACAGAGAGCAGACAATACAGAATCACTTCAGCTTGCCATTCAGGGATGTCTCCAATATTGGTCTACATTGTGGAATTGAGTCACCCAACAAACTCAGCAATTAACACAATTTTACTCCCCTATCCTTCCCAAAAGTACCATCTGACCTATGTCTTATTTCAGGCATCAGCCAACTACAATCCATTATGGGCTTTTGCATGGCCTACGAGCAGGAATGGGCTTTTACATATTTAAATGATTGAAAAAATTCTTAAAGAATAATGTTAGTGACCTATCAAAATTAAAAGAAATTCAAATTACAATCCATAGTGAAAGAAAGTGAAGTCAGTCAGTTGTGTCTGACTCTTTGCAAACCCATGGACTATAGCCTGCCAGGCTCCTCCATCCATGGGATTCTCCAGGCAAGAGTACTGGAGTGGGTTGCCATTTCCTTCTCCAGGGGAAATTTCAATCTATAAATAAAGTTTTATTGAAACCCAGCCATGCCCATTCATTTACATTTGCCTGTGGTTGTCTTTTCACTGCAAGGGCAGAGTTGAATCACTGCAACACTAACTGTGTGGACTGCAAAATCTAGCATATTTACTATCTGACCCTTTACAGAAAACCTTTGCCAATCCCTGTCTTGGAGATCATAGACTCTTTGATGTGAAAAGACTAACAAATATAGCATCTTGAACATCTCAATGGGTTAACCCAGCAAGTGTTTATCATCCCTATGTGTCACAGAGTCCTCCCATGTGGCATCACGATTCTTAACCTTTTTGTGCCTTGGACCCTTTGGGAAGCCTGTCAGCCCTTTTTCAGGATGATAATTTTCAAATGCATAAAATAAAATATGTAGAATTGAAAGAAAAATACATTAAAATTCAATAATCAAAATATTTTAAAATGTGACACAATAATATAGATGCTTTACTACTAAAAAATTAAATAACAAAATCTGGCAACAGGTTTAACAACTATCATAACCTTAAAACAGTAGTAAGTGTAAAACGCTTTTGAAATATCTGCAACAACTAAGGGATATGAAAAATCTGTGATTTGTCCAGGTGACAATCATAGGGAGTGCTTAAGTCATTGTGGTTATTTGCCTACATTCATGATGAAAGGAGATACTAAATTTAAGTTAGAGTTTCGTGAAAATAGGGATGTAATATTTTTCTAGCCAACGCCATAAACTCCTTGAATTTTATCCATAGATCAAGCAACCAGGGACTCAACGTTATAAATTCCTGAGAGGCTCTACCATTTCTGAGCCCATAGAAACATCTATTTGAAACTCTGCTTTCCACCAGCAGGCAGGGAAGAGAAAGCAAGCACAGGACAGTCCTAGAAGTGGTAGAAAATACAACAGCCCACATTTCATGAAAGAGAACTCCAGTTTACTGGAGATTCCAGCAGAACCTACATGACTACAAAAGAAGCTAGGAAATGCAGCCCAGCTCTGTGCCCAGGAAGGAGGAGAGACCCGCTTGGTAAACCCTCAGCTGGTCTCCACCACAACCTCTTCTCCAGAGTATAAACACCACAGACTGAGTGGCTTAAGTAACAAATTTATTTTCTCACAGTTCAGGAAGCTACAAGTCCCAGATCATGATGCTGCCTTTTCAGTTCCTGGTTGATAACCCACCTCCTAGCTTGTAGATGGCCCCCTTCTCACTGTGTCCTCACATGGAGAAGGGAGAGTGCTTTTTGGTGTCTCTTCTTATAAGGATGCTAATCCTGTGGGTTCAGGTCCCCACCTTCAGGACCTCATATAAATTTCATTGCTGGATAAAGGCACTATCTCCAAATGCAGTCTCATTGAGGGGTTAGTCCTTTGAGGATAAATTTCAGGAGAAATTCACAGTTAAGTCCATAGCAGAAACCATGCCAAGTTCTCCTTTAAGACTTAGAGAAAAGAGGCTGTTTTGTTCAGAGTCTTCCTGGTGGCTTGATCTCAATATGGTAAACACCTCCACGTTTTTCCATTTTCATGTTTTATCCCGAAGCAACAGAGCATTATATTAATTGACTTGTCTTATTAATTCAGTAAGCTGCTTCCAGGATGAAATGCTTAGCTATGCTTGCTTGTCTGGGGTCCTTTTTGGTTGTTGGGAGAAAGCCTCAAGGCTCAAGCCGTTCTGCTGTTTTTCACAGTCACTGAAAATTTTTTATGCACTGGTGAAGATTCACCACATTTGGAATTACTACAAACTTCTAGTTTCTCATTATATTATAATTTAATTCACACTTTTTAGTATGATAAGAAAGTATTGGGTAGTTCACATATTGTAGTGGGATATTTGCTCATAGACAGTTAATATTGTGCTTTAGCATTAATCTTAAAGGGAATTTAATGCAGCAAATTTGACAGCTTCAATTAAAGCTGATGGAAGCTCTCGTGTGACAATGCTAACTGCAGCCTAAAACAGCGGAATAAGGACTTCGCTCAAATACTTTTTTGAAAATGAAATTAGGAAATCAACCAAGTAGAAAGTGAAATCTTTCTACAAATACAGGGGAAAATCTAGATATTTAATTTTCAAATCGGTACGTTGTACACCTTAAACTTACACAATGTAACATGGCAATTATAGCTCAATAACCTAAGGTTAGGGGGAAAGTATAGATATTTAAGAGGCTAAAATCCTTCAGGAGTTAAAATAAATCTTGATAGGAACTTATTTATTCAAAGACTTCCCAGACTTATACTGTTGAATTTCTTTTTCCCCAAAATCCTTTGGTACAGTACCAGAACAGTACAGATGGGTGCCTAATGTGTATTTTTAATGAAATCTCTATTGATGATGATAAATATGCTATTTTGTGAAGCACATGGATAGGTACTAAAGCATGGCAAAGGGATGTTTTTAAAAGTTGTTAGCAATTTAGACACTAATCTCAAGGACAATTGGAAATTTACATTAGTATTATAAAAGCAGCATTTTAAAGCAAAACTAAAGACAACCTCATCTTTCCACAAGGACACAGATGTGCATGTGTTTTTCTTTGCAAAGAGGCTATTAAACAAAAGGTTTTTGCAAAAATCCAAGAAGATTTAAAATGCTTATTCTGCACTATGTTTGATACATAGAGTCTACAAAGCAGCTCACACCTAGACAAGTGGGTTTAATGTAAATAAATATTCATGATCCAATGCCCACTTAAGCCTGGAACAAAATGTTGAAGTAACTAAATATTATTTTAAGCTTTCCTCCAGTGTATTGTACCAAACCTTGATGCAAACCAAAGGTTAATGCAATGCACTAGGTAAAAGGGTTTTTATTGCATAGAATTGACTTTCAAACAGGTTTTCCAGTACTAATATTAGGAGAACTGATAATGATGAAAAATACAAAGTGAGTAGCTTGGACTTGCAAATCTTATGTGGTCTTCTGTTAGCTGTAGAATTTCACAAACCACTTCCTTGCTTCCACATAATGCATAGCAAAAGAGCTGAAAACATGTGAATCCATGCATTCATTTGTTCATGTGAACATTTATTCACTCATTCAAAATTCATTCATTTATTCAACAAGTATTTCTTGAATAATTAACTTGCAGCAGATTTTCCCCTATTCATTTATTTAATAGTACTTTCTTACCCATACATTTCAGGAATACATTCCCTGAGAAAAAATAATTCAAACAATAGAGACCACATAAAGGAAAATAGTCTAATATCTCCCTTCACTCTTCCCAATGCCACAGTTTTCACCAGAACTAACCAAACCTAGATCAAGAGACAACAACCAGTGAGCCCAGAGGATTTTATTTTTATATAATTTGTGAGCTAAAAATGTTTTTTATTTTTGCAGTTTAAAAGAGTTGTTTACAAACAAATGCATGAATAATATTCAACAGAAACTGTTAGATGACCTGCAGAGCCTAGAATAGTTATAGTCTGGCCCTTTACAGAAAAAAATGTTTGCCTACTGGCATAGGCTTCCAGACCTTTCTCTTAGGATATATCTGCATGTGTACATATATAAAAACACAAATAGACACACAGAAATCTAGAGTTTTGTCTTTCCATTTATTTATAGAAGAGAAGTTGTATTTATTTGTTCATTGCACTTACTACTTTTTTTTTTTTTACTTAATAGTGTATCTCTAAGATTGTCTATGTCAGTATATTTATCTCAGTTTCTCCTTTTTTAACTCCTAGTAGTATTTCATACATGTTTCCTGTTCCCTGCATCCATAAAGCCATTGGCCCCTTTTCAATTTGGAGCAACAACTTCTCTGAAGACTCTCCCATACACGTCCTCAGTTTGTCTCAAATATGTGTCCTTGTCTTCCATTGTAATCATCCATCCATTTATTTATTTATTCTACACATTTTTTTTTGACACATACTATGCATCAGGTACTCTTCCAGCCCTTGAGGATTCGATAGTGAATCCAACATTTCTACTTCATAAAATTTAACTTTCTAGTAGAAGAAACAGAACCGCTAGTGAAAAATAATATGAAGCAGGGAAGGAAATGTCAAATGGTGGGGCTTGAAATTTCGATCAGGTGGCTGTACATGCCCTCCATGCAACAGTGACTTGAGGAAAGACCCTTGGGAAACAAGGGTGCTGACCCTGAGGATATGTGAAGGGAGATGTTCCGGGATTGAGGGAGTGGCAAGTGGAAAGGCCCTGAGATGGGCGATTGCTTGGTGAATCTAAGGAAGAACAAAGGTAACAGGAAGAGCAGTGGGCCAGAAGCAAAGAGAAAGCGTTGATGGTTTCACGCAGCATGGTTTCACTCAGCATGGTGACCAAGCTCGTGATCGGAAAAGAGGAGTGGAGATGAGGTTAGTAGGTAATAATAACCTGCCTTATGTGGGTTAAATTGTGGATTATTATGAGGACTTGGGGTTTGACTCCAAATGAGGCAGAGCTGTGGGAATGTATTGAGCAGAAGAGTAACAAGGTCTAATTCTCTTTGAAACAAAGTTTCTCTGGTTGCTTTGTTGAAAGTAGATTAAAGAGGCAAAAATATAGGGATAGAAGCAGTTGGACCAGTTAGGAGGCTATGATCATAATGTAGGTGAGATATGATGGAGGCCAGGAATAGGGGGTCCTTGAAAGGGAGTGTAGTATGGAGTAAATGTTTGTGTCCCCCACCGTCAAATTCATATGTTGAAATCTTAACCCACCTGTGATGGTATTTGGAGATAGGGCCTTTGGGAGGTGATTAGGGATAGATCAGGTCATGAGGGTGGGAGCCTCATGATAGATTTTAAAAGCAGGAAATACAAGATGTCTATCTCTCTCTGTGCACCAGCGTGTGAGATATGTTGCAAAAGCAACCATCTGCAAACCAAAGAGGGCCCTCAGCAAGCATCACCTGTGTCAGCATCTTGATCTGAGACTACCAAGACTCCAGAACTGTGAGAAATAAATGTTTGTTGTTGAAGCCACTGGTCGATGGTCATTTGCTATAGCAGCCTGAACAGAAGAAGATGGGGTAGTTAAGAAATGGAGGCTATAAGAAACCACGGGGGAGAAAAACCAGTTTTGCAAATCCAGCATACTGACCCGTAGGTAACACTCTCATTCCAAAAATGACGAAAGTATGTTACACAAGATGAATTTTCAAATCTCAGAAACGGGCCAAGGGCAGCTTAGAAAGTAAATCTTAATGTCTGAGATCACAACTTATGTGTGTAAATATCCTTAAGGTAGGGCTTTATTACTTATTTTAAGATCAAGGCAATGTTCTGGTGAAGCGTCATCTTAGAAGTTTATTTGTAAGCCCCATTGTGAAAACAGTGAAACCAGGAGAAGGAAATGTTTTCCTTTGCAACTACTCCAGGAGAGAATCCAGTAATATGTGTGCAATGTTTTTTAACAGAAAAAGTAAAGAGTTTGAGCATACGCCAAAGAACAAGGAAGTCCCCAGAGCATAGGGCTGTTTGGCAGCAGATATGAGTAGATGAGGGCAGAGCCTAAGAACAGCAGAGCCAGCAGTGGTCATGAAGGCTCTTGGCCAAATCCCAAGGGTCTATTTTCAGCAGGTTGGAATAGCTCTGGTGGTCACTCATGCATCTTCTCTTCTTGCGGGCTTAACTCCCTCAAGTTGTCAGTGGAGGCCACATTCCAACATCCTTCCATTTCTCAACCTGAAGGGTGTTCCCTTTTTCTGTCTCCCAACAAATTCAGAAAGTTGAGGAGAGTTCCACTGAGTGGAATAGCTTCTCAGAGGCACAGTCTCAGGGGCAAATTCTAAGTCAAGAGTCTCAAGAACATTGTGGAGAATCTGAAATTCAGAAGGTTCTGTGCTTTAAGTTGGACTTTATATAACGTTAAACAATACTGACGCTTGTATACAGAAACTAGACTTAGTATATACTAACATGAGTAAAATCATTCTTAAGTGTGAGGTGCAATGAGGTTAGAAGATATCCAGACAATTATTATTTAATTTCTGTTTCTAAGGAAAAGAAGTCCAAGATGTATTTCAAACTTTGGGGAAAAAAAAAAAACTAGTAATAATTTTAAATATAGTAACACATCTCATACCACTGTATATATTGATTGGATTCTTTTGGTTACAAATGATAGAAAAAATGACTCAAACTAACTCAGAAAGAAAGTGTATTGGCTCATCTAGCTGTGAAGCCCAAGAGTGGACACAAAGGCAGAAGAAATTTACATGTTGGGTATGGCAGATTCCAGGGCCTCAGATGATATTCAGCTGCTTTTCTTTCTCTGCCTCTAGTTTTACTTCCAATATGCGTTGACCTCATTTTCATTCAACTATCATGTAATTTGATAGATCACAGACAAAAATCATACAGGAAGTAGGAGGACTAGTCTCCCAAAGAAACTGGAATTGAGAACACAAAAACTTTTGTCCACTATAACTGTATTTCTTTTTTTAACTGAGGTATAGTTGATTTATATTATTATATTAGTTTCAGATGTACAGCACAGTGACTGAATATTTTTATAGATTATATTCTTTTTAAAGTTATTAAAAATAATGACTTTATGTCCCTATGCTGTACAATATATCCTTGTAACTTTTCTATTTTATACAGAGTAGTTTGTATCCCTTAATCCCATATCCCTATCTTGTCCTGCCTACTGATAACAACTAGTTTTTTTTTCTATATCTATGGATTAATTTCTGTTTTGTTATATCCATTTGTTTGTTTTTGTGTTTTTTAAGATTCTACATGTAAATAATTCAGTCAGTTCAGTTCAATTGCTCAGTTGTGTTTGACTCTTTGCAACCCCTTGGACTGCAGCATCCCAGGCTTCCCTGTCCATCACCAGCTCCCAGAGTTTACTCAGACTCATGACCATCAAGTCAATGATGCCATCCAACCATCTCATCCTCTGTCATCCCCTTCTCCTCCTGCCTTCAGTCTTGCCTGGCATCAGGGTCTTTTTCAATGAGTCAATTCTTTACATCAGGTGACCAAAGTATGGGAGCTTCAGCTTCAGTGTCAGTCCTTCTAAAGAATATTCAGGGTTAATTTCCTTTAGGTCTGACTAGTTTGATTTCCTTGCAGACCAAGGGACTCTCAAGAGTCATCTCCAACAATACTTCAAAAGCTTCAATTTTTGGGCACTCAACTTTCTTTGTAGTCCAGCTCTCACATCCACACATGACTACTGGAAAAACCATAGCTTTGACTATATGGACCTTTATCAGCAAAGTAATGTCTTTGCTTTTGAATATGCTGTCCAGGTTTGTCATAGCTTTTCTTCCAAGGAGCATCTTTTAATTTCATGGCTGCAGTCACCATCTGCAGTGATTTTGAAGCCAAAGAAAATAAAGTCTGTCACGGTTTCCATTGTTTCCCCATATATTTGCCATGAAGTGATGGGACCAGATAGCATGATCTTACTTTTTTGAATGTTGAGTTTTAAGCCAACTTTTTTACTATCTTCTTTCACTTTCATCAAGAGGCTCTTTAGTTCTTCTTCCTTTGCTTTCTGCCATAAGGGTGGCATTATCTGCATATCTGAGGTTATTGATATTTCTCCCCCAATCTTGATTCCGGTTTGTGCTTCATCCAGCCTAGCATTTTGCATGATGTACTCTGCATATAAGTTAAATAAGCAGGGTGACAATATATAGCCTTGACGTATTCCTTTCCCAACTTGGAACGAGTCCATTGTTCCATGTCTGGTTCTAACTGTTGCTTCTTGACCTGCATATAGGTTTTGCAGGAGGCAAGTAAGCTGGTCTGGCATTCCCATCTCTTTAAGAATTTTCACAGTATTTGGTATCTCTGTCTGAATTATTTCACTTAGCATAATACCTCTAGGTCCATCGGCAGTGCTTATACATTTTACATCTATGTGATTCCCATAACCTGAGGGTTTTCCATCCATCTCCTGCCTTACCATTTCACATAACAGCCCAAGTCTCTATCACTGCATCTTCTGTACCCACAAGGGCAGATACTGCCTCTGATGCACTTTTAGAAAGCAAAAGTTGCCTATATTTATTTCCTGTACTGAGACAAACAGCAGTCTCTGTCACCACTAGTAGTTATGATAGGGTTCATTTCTAGCCAGTGAATTTAATTGGCTATATTTCTAGAGTGCCAACATCAGCAGAGCTTTGCCGGTTCATCAATGACTCTTATTTCATCCATTGAATGCTGAAAATGACATAAATCCACAGCAATAAAGACATTCCGTGGTTAAATAGTCTCTAGCATGTATGACTGCTAGATTGAACAATGAGCTCATAGAGAAACTGTTACACTGAACACTGGCTCTTATATGGATCTCAGAAGAATGGGATTCAATAGACAGAGTGAGGGTCTTCATGAGCCTTCATTTACTTTTTAAGGGCCCAAGGGATTCATCAAAAGATAGCTTCACTTATGAGAGTGTTCCACAGAGATAGAAGTGAAATTTTACAGCAGGTAAAACAATAGCCTTTGGCATTAGAAAAGCTTGGGCTTGAATTCTCTCTTCACTCCTTGCTACTTGGGTAACCTCAGGCAAGTCACTTAATCTTTCTAAGAAGACATATCTCTTTCTGTATATTGAAGGTAATGATGTACCAAGTTATAGGGTTCTTGGGATCATTAAATTAGATAACCTTCAGAAAGTAATTAGCACAGTGCCTGGCACAAAGGAAGCGCTCAAGAAATTTCCCTCCAACAAATATCTTCCATTCCTGCACTCCCTGGGGCAAAAAAGCTGTCTCTCTAAACACATACCCAAGTTTATCATGGCCCTCACTCAAAGATCACTCCTGGCTTCCTAGCTACCTGGTAACATTGAAACTCCTTAAGATAACATACAGGCATTCACAGTTTATTCCTCTGCTACCCTTTCAGCCTCACATCCAGATTCTTCTTACCTTGAATGTTTTACTGCACCCATAGCAAACTCATCACTGCACCCCACTTGCTCATGTTATGCCTTCTCTATTCTCTCCCCTTTGCCTGAAATGCTTTTACAGATGGCTCAAGGCTTTATTTAGTCAAGGATCACCTTATTAGCTTATATTTATTAAGTGCATATTGTATGCCCAACACCATGATGATCAACCACTCTATGATGTGGTACTATTATTAGGAATAAGAAGAAATCTGAGACTTGGCAAAGTGGAACTCAGCAAAGTGATCCAGGGATACATGTCCGGGAAGTGGCATAGTAAGAATTCAAATCAGGGCATTCTGACTCCAAAGTAGCTGTATTAGTTTCCTATTACTGCTGTCCCAAGTAACCACAAACTTTATAGCTTAAAGCAACACATACTTGTTATTTTCCAGTTCTAGACATTAGAAGTCCAAAATGAGTAGTAATAGGTTCAAATCATAGTGTCCCTGGTGTCAGCAGGCTGTGTTCCTTCTGAAAGCTCTACAGGAGAATCTGTTTCCTTGGCATTTCTAGATTATAGGCATTGCCTTTGTTCCTTGGCTCTTGCCCTCTTCTCCCATCTTCAAAGCCAGCAGTCATGGTAACTATTTCCTTGGTAGCTCAGATGGTAAAGAATCTGCCTGCAATGCAAGAGTCAATCCCTGGGTCAGGAAGATGCCCTGGAGAAGGGAATGGCAACCCACTCCAGTATTCTTCCCTGGAGAATTCCATGGATAGAAGAGCCTGGTGAGCTATAGTCCATGGGATCACAAAGATTTGGACACAACTGAGCAACTAACATACACACATCAAAATATCAGCTTGTACACCTTAAATATATACAATTTTCCTTTGTTAAATATATCTTAGTAAAGCTGGAAAAGAAATATTTTTTAAAAACTTTGCAAGCAAACTGTAACTACTACTGCAATAGAGAGGAAAATAAAAACCACATCAGTTTAGATTGTTTTGTTCTGCATTGTATCTGTCTGTGAATAATCTGTTTACTATTTAGTAAGCTATACATATATTTTTATGAATCTGATTGACATTTAGGTATTTTATAAAACACAACAAATGCCAGAGAAAATTAAATTTAAACCTCCCCTCCCCTCAAAAATGGATAATTTGAGCACACCTATGCTGTAGGGATTTATGAAAATTAGATGAGATTTATGAAGAGCTTAGCTTAAGATCTAGCAAATTCTTTGCATCAAAGAAATGCTAACTAGCTAGCTATAATTATCATTTAGGATAATCCTTTGCTTTTTTAATATTAAAAAACAGCCCATTATGCAATATAACAGAATAACATTTCAAAGTGTTTACCAAAGTCCTACTGACTACTTCCCAGTACAGATACCAACCATCCATTTTAGGAGTCACATGGAGGAACATCAGTTGTAGAAGTCACACAGTCCACTACTGAGAGCAAAGGTGACATCCTTGGCTCTCAGTGGTGGAAAGAATGAATAGGAAAAGATGTTTTATTCCTGCCCCTGGATCCTATAAAAGATCCTCTAAGCTATAGACAGAAAAAAAGAATTTGGATGAGAAGAAAGACAAGACATTCCAGAGGCCAGTTACTCTGTCTCTCCTTCTTGGAATAAGTTCTGGTGAAGAAGAGGGGAGACAAACTCACAATTGATTTTAATTTGGGGTCTGGAATAGAGAGGATTGGTACCCTGCCAATTCTCTCTCAAACTCTGGTCATTAATAGTCTCAAAGACTTGAAAGTAAGTGTCAGGGAAGAGTAGTTCCCCATCTCCTGTGGACCTCCAAAAGATGAAGGACAGCAATCAGACCATTAGGAGAGATCCCAGAAGACTGAGGTTGGACTGAAAGAGCTGAGTGAGCCTGGAGTCAAGAGTATGAAGAATGGAGAATGACCTGAAGGCATAAGGGATGAGAGTTACAGCAAACCTTGATTATCTCAAGGGACAGAGTTGCTAGAAGCCAGTGACCATAAGCAGTGATAGGTGAAGTGCAAAAACATAGACTGGATAGCACACCCCAGACTCAGGCAAAATACATTTCACATATTTAAAAGCTCTAACAAAATATCAAGATATAATAAGTCTAAGACCTGGCATCTTACATCACCTATCTTAACCCTGGGACATGTACTGAATTGGAGGAAGGAGAGAATGTCAAGATGGTTGTATGAGATTTTCTCAATGATCCTGAGTTTCAGCCCAGAAGTAACTTAAATAAAAATCTCTGAACTGGACTGACAAAATACTGAAAAGTGTTAAGCTAATTTTTCTCTCTGGGGAAGTCTTAAGTCATAAAATTAGAAAGTTTCATAGAAGTAAAGTTCATTTTTGCACACCTGAGATAATCACCATAAATCGGTAACCCACCAACATCTGCCTTTCAGTAACTCATTTGCTCAAGCTGAATAAGGGAGACTTCACTGAAGTAAACACACTTGTGAAAACTGTATTTAAAAGAGCTTAGGTTGCATTTTATATTGTGTATTCCATTAGCAGTGCCAGGGGCACTGGATTACTGAAAAAACCCAGGGTGGGGTGTGTGATTTAGTGCATAGTCCTTGCTTGGTAAAGTATGACAAGTAGAATCTGGTACATTAATCCCCATTTGTTCAGGTGCTGCTCCTCAGATGGAGAAACAGAGAAGGGTAGGGGTTGAGAGGGGTAATTGTTCATGTGCTGCCCTGGAACCTTCGTGACCAGTTCTAGAAATCAAAGTGCTTACTGCATAGCTCAAGGCTTGGCAATTTTTTGCAGAGGGTTATGTCTTAGTCAGTTTGGATTGCTATAACAGAATATCCTAGACTGGGTGGCTTGTAGACAATAGAAATTCATTTCTCACTGTTATGGAGGCTGGCAATCCAAGATGAGGTGCCAGTGTGGTCAGGTGAGGGCCTTCTTCTGGGCAGCAGACACCTTCTTGTATCCCTACGTGGCAAAAGGGCTAGGGAGCTCTGTGGAGCCTCTTGTATAAGGAGGTTAGGATTTCCACACATAAATTCAGGCAGATCACAAACATTCAGACCATAGCAAGCCAGGTAGTAAATATTTCAGGCTTTGTGAATCATAACATCTCTTCCGCAGCTCCTCAACCTCTCCACAATACCATGAAAACAACCATAGACATTAAAGGAGTATGGCTGGGTCCAAATAAAACTTTATTTACCAACAAGAAAATAAAAATTGGACTTGGCTCACAAGTTACAGTTTGCCAACCTCTAGTCTAGCTTATCTGCACCAAAGTACAGCCAGCTGACAACAACGTGGGCATACAAATGAAATTGCCCAATGGATAAATGTAACAGATACAGGAAACAGGGATATTGTTGGTTTTGTTTCATGGCCTCCTTAGGATCTGTTTCCATTAATGTCCTTTGGGAACCACCCTTATCCGACCTTCAGCCCACATGATTTTGTTTAGACGGGACTCTTGGCCTCATGGATAGAAAATGGGATCCAAATCTAACCAATGAATACACCTATCCTCCTAGCCACAGGGATTGATGCAGAGATTGGAAAGAGATCCCAACTTGTCCAATCAGGATGAGACTTGTGGCGTGTTCAATCAGGAAGAATTCTCCCAAAGCAGACCCAGAGACAAAGATTTGAGTGTGAATTTTTTTTTTTTAAGAAGCAATCCCAGGAGACACTTGGTGTTATCTAGCAAGTTACAACTGAGGGAACTTGCAGCTTCATCCTATTGAGGGATTCTGGGAGTTGGTGTAGAGCAGGAGCCTCAGAGGCAGCCCACACCCGGGTATATCAGTACCCCTCAGTCACTGGTTGAGGGTTGCTCTTCAGGGGGTTCATCCCTGCCCCTTCTTACCTGCCCTGAACACTAGAACCGTTGCTGTTTCAGCCACAAAAGTATGACCTCAGGCAAGAGGTACAGATTCTAGGATGTGGAAGTCAAGGCTTACTGCACTGAAGTAAGACCTGAGAGGGAATTTCATGGAGGTCCTATATCTTTTGCTATCAGAGAATTTCATTAGAACCCTTTTAAGTTTATGAAGAAACTGGGGGATTATTTGACTTAGGGCCTCTGAATCACACTGCCCCAAAGTCATTTCATGGACATTTTAGTTACATGAGCCAACAAATTTCTTAGTTGCTTAAGTGGTTTGAGTCAGACTTCTTCTGTATGAATCAAGAAGGACTAAAAAAATTACATGGGAACTTGGGTCACAAAGTGTTGGACAAAACTTAGTGACTAAACCACCAACACCACGTGCAGTAAGTAGATTACAAAGATGGATGTACTAATATTGATTGGTGACTCGTTGTCATAATTTTCGGGGGGTTATAGAATTCCGAACATTATAGATTGGAGAAGGAAATGACAGACCACTCCACTACTTTTGCCTGGAAAATCCCATGGATGGAGGAGCCTGGTAGGCTGCCTCCATGGGATCGCTAAGAGTCGGACACGACTGAGCGACTTCACTTTCACATTTCACTTTCATGCATTGGAGAAGGAAATGGCAGCCCACTCCAGTGTTCTTGCCTGGAGAATCCCAGGGACGGGGGAGCCTGGTGGGCTGCCATTTATGGGGTCACACAGAGTTGGACACGACTGAAGTGACTTAGCAGCAGCAGCGGCAACATTATAGGTATAGATACATTAGATATAGATTATATACATCATCTGTATTAGATATACATGTATCATATATATCATCTATGCTGTCCTGTGCTTAGTCACTTCAGTCGTGTCTGACTCTTTGCAACCCTATGGACTATAGCCCACCAGGCTCCTCTGGCCATGGGGATTCTCCAGGCAAGAATACTGGAGTAGGTTGCCATGCTCTCCTCCAGGGGATCTTCCCAACCCTGTGACTGAAGCCAGGTCTCCTGCATTGCAGGCAGATTCTTTACCATCTGGGCCACCAAGAATGCACAAGAAATCTGGAGTGGGTAGCCTATCCCTTCTCCAGGGGATCTTCCTGACACAGGAATCAAACTGGGGTCTCCTGCATTACAGGCAGACTCTTTAAGCTACTAGGGAGGCCCATATATCATCTATATTTATGTCTATATCTGTATCTATATATACAGGGGGTGTAGTGCTGTATTCAGGAAAGAGCTACATACATATGTTGGGTTTTAAGAGTTAAGAAAGACTATAATGTAGGATCTCAGAGAAAGGTCACCAAATCACCACAATCCTTTCATCTATCCACATGATGAAAAACCCATGAGTATCAGCTTCCATGAAAAGAAGCAACTGTGCAGAGTTGCCCAGCAGATTCTCAGGAACTGTTTAATGAAAGTGATAAATGTCTATTTCTCGTGAGAACTTATTTTTGTCCACAATCTCTGTGCCTGAGCTTTATCTCTCTCATTTTCTCCTCTTCTGTTTGCTCAATGGAATGAAAGGATTAGAGTTGAGATGGTCAGGACAAATAGAAGAGGATCTGAAGATAATAAGACCAGAAAAAGCAAATGTAGTCTTTCAGGGAAAGTCAGAACATCAAGGGAGTAAGCAAAGGATGACACATGCTTATGAGAATGGGAGAAGGGCCCAAAAAACCAAAATATTAAAAGAAAAAAAATTTGTAATGCCTGGAGCATACACCCCCCCCTTTTTTTGTGTTCTCAGAAGAAATGGAATATACTTCTATTATATTTTTGTTTGAACTGTTATTTCATGTAATGTGATTCCCTGCTGATCTGTGCTTACTTAGGCTAAGGTAGCTTGTGAAGCCCTTTATAATCTGTGCTCTGTGTGGTTCAGTCTTTGCTGTCCACTTATTTAGGAGTTTTGGTTCAAAAGCTTACAAGTAAACTAAGATGGATTCCATTCACTCATTCAACATTTCTCTTGAACAACTTCTGTTTTGGCCACTACGCATGGCACTATTGATGCAACAGTAAACAGACTAAATGAAAAGCACTCCCATTAAGTTCACATTGAGAGGGGAAAGGCAGATGATAATCTAAATAAACTGTGACATGTTAGTTGATCATCAGTGATGTGCACACAACATAGCAAGAAAAAGGATTTGGGAGTTCTGGGAGTGAAGAGTCTCTTTTGAGATGCTGACTTTTAACCAAAACCTGAAGGGGCTGAGGGATGAGTCACGCAGATATGTGAGGAAAGAGCATTGCAGAGGGAAATGCAAGTGCAAATGCCCTGAGATGGGAAAGCACTGAATCTTTCTTGGAATTCTAAGGAGGCCAGTATGTAACTAGAACATGCATCAGCAAAATTATTCTGTAGAAAAACAGATAGTAAAAAAGATTTACAGTCTCCATAACAACCACTCAGTCCTACCACTGTGGTCTAAAAACTGCTATAGATAGCAGGCCTTTGGTCTAAAGGAGTGAGTAATTGGTAATGAGACCTGAATATATGGGGCCTTATACATCATCATAATAGCTTTGGATTTTAATTTGTGTATTAGTCAGGGATCACCAGAGAAACTACCCAAAAGAACCAAGAGGATAAGTGAGAAAGTGTTGTGTGTATATATGTAAAGACAGAGATTATAAGGAATTTGCTCCCATGATTATTGAAGCCCACAAATGCCCATATCTACAGTTGACAAGCTGGAGACCCAGGAAAGCTAATGGTGTAGTTCTAGTCTAAAGACCAGCAGCTCTGAGATAAGGAAGACTCAGTGTTTCAGGTTTAGTCTAGAGGTAGGAAAAGAGTCTGATGCCTTGCCCAGTTTTGAAGATAATCAGATAGGAGTTACCTCTCATTCAGGAGAAGGTCAGCCCATTTGTTCTACTCAGGCCTTCAATTGATTGAATGAGGCCATCCACATTAGGAACAATGATCTGATCTATATTCAGTCTAACAGTGTAAATGTTAAACCCATCCCCCCCCCAAAAAAAAAGTTCACAAAAACACCCAGAATTATGTTTGACCAAATATCTGAGCACCCTGTGGAGCAGTCAAATTGACACTTAAAATTAAACATCACATTTTGCATGGGATGAAGAGATACTAAAGGGTTTTCAGCAATGAAATGACATAATCTGTTTGACATAGAAACCATGTCACTCTAGTTGGTGTACCAGGTCAGACACAGGGTGAACAGCTATGAGGCTCCTTCAATATTCCGGGTAACAGATAGTGGGAGTTGGACAAAGGTGATATAGCAGTGGAGGCAGGGAGAAATAACCAGATTCTGATTACTCTCAGAAACAGTTAAACTGGTGTTTTGGTAGTAGCACTGATTACACTTAAAAATAAACCTATTGAAATACATTGTTGAGCTAATTTCTGCTGTACAAGAAAGTGAATCAGCTGTACATGTAAATGTATCCCCTCTTTTTGGGATTTCCTTCCCATTTAGGTCACCACAGAACATTGAGTAGAGTTCCCTAAGCTAGACAGTAGGTTCTCATTAGTTACCTATTTTATACATAGTAGGGTATATATGTCAATCCTAATCTCCCAACTCATCCCACCCCTCCTCTCCCTCTTTGGTATCCATATGTTGGTTCTGTCTGTCCATGTTTCTATTTCTGCTTTGCAAATAGGTTAATTTGTGCCATTTTCTAGGTTCCATATATCTCTGTTAATGTTGTTGTTGTTCTGTTGTTCTGTCACTTAGTTCTGTGTGACTCTTTGCAACCCCATGGACTGCAGCACGCCAGGCTTCCCTGTCCTTCACCACCTCCCAGAGTTTGCTCACACTCATGTCCACTGAGTCAGTGATGCCATCCAACCATTTCATCCTCTGTCCTCCTCTTCTCCCGCCTTCAATCTTTCCCAGCATTAGGGTCTTTTCCAATGAGTCAGCTCTTCGTATCAGGTGGCCAACGTATTGGAACTTCAGCTTCAGCGTCAGTCCTTCCAGTGAATATTCAGGATTGGTCTCCTTTAGGATTGACTGGTTTGATTTCCTTGCAGACCAAGGAACTCTCAAGAGTCTTCTCCAACACCACAGTTCAAAAGCATCATTTCTTCAGTGCTCATTCTTTTTTTTATTGCCCAGCTCTCACATCCTTACATGACTACTGGAAAAACCATAGCTTTGACTGCATGGACCTTTGTAAGCAAAGTAATGTCTCTGTTTTTAATATGCTGTCTAGGTTTGTCATTGCTTTTCTTCCAAGGAGTAAGCGTGTTTTAATTTCATGATTGTAGTCACTGTCCACAATGATTTTGGAGCCCATGAAAACAAAGGCTGTCACTGTTTCCATTGTTTCCCCATCTGTTTGCCATGAAATGATGGGACCAGATGCCATGATCTTAATTTTTTGACTGTTGAGTTTTAAGCCAGTCTTTTCCCTCTCCTCCTTCACCTTAAGAGGCTTTTTAATTCCTTTTTGCTTTCTTCTATAAGCATGATGTCATAGGCATACCTGAGGTTATTGATATTTCTCCCTGCAGTCTTTATTCCAGCTTGTGCTTCATCCAGCCTGGCATTTTGCATGATGTACTCTGCATATAAATAAGCAGGGTGACAAGGTACAGCCTTGACGTAACCCTTTCCCAATTTTGAACCTGTCTTTTTTTCCATGTCTGGTTCTAACTGTTGCTTCTTGACCTGCATACAGGTTTTTCAGGAGGCATGTTAGGTGGTCTGGTATTCCTATATCTTGAAGAATTTTCCAGTTTGTTGTGATCCTCACAGCCGAAGGCCTCAGTGTAGTCAATGAAGCAGAAGGAGATGTTTTTCTGGAATTCTCTTGCTTTTTCTATGATCCAGTGGATGTTGGCCATTTGATCTCTGGTTCCTCTGCCTTTTCTAAATCTAGCTTGTACATTTTTCCCTTTCTGACTTACTTCACTCTGTATGACAGTGTCTAAGTACATCCATGTCTCTGAAAATGGAACAAAATTTTGTTCATTTTTGTGGCTGAGTAGTATTCCATTGTATATATGTACCACATCTTCTTTACCATTCCTCTGTTGATGAACATGTAGGTTGTTTCCATGTCCTGGCTATTGTAAATAGCACTGCAGTGAGTATTGGCATGCATATATCTTTTGAAATTATGGTTTTTGGGTTTCTTTTTTCATTTATTTTTATTAGTTGGAGGCTAATTATTTTACAGTATTGTAGTGGGTTTTGCCATACATTGACATGAATCAGCCATGGAGTTACATGTGTTCTCCATCCCGATCCCCCCTCCCACCTCCCCCCCTACCCCATCCCTCTGGGTCTCCCCAGTGCACGAGCCCTGAGCACTTGTCTCACGCATCCACCCTGGGCTGGCGATCTGTTTCACCCTTGATAGTATACTTGGTTCAATGCTATTCGCTCAGATCATCCCACCCTCGCCTTCTCCCACAGAGCCCAAAAGTCTGTTCTGTACATCTGTGTCTCTTTTTCTGTTTTCCATAAAGGGTTATCGTTACCATCTTTCTAAATTCCACATATATGCAGTAGTATACTGTATTGGTCTTTATCTTTCTGGCTTACTTCACTCTGTATAATGGGCTCCAGTTTCATCCATCTCATTAGAACGGATTCAAATGAATTCTTTTTAATGGCTGAGTAATATTCCATGGTGTATATGTACCACAGCTTCCTTATCCATTCGTCTGCTGATGGGCATCTAGGTTGCTTCCATGTCCTGGCTATTATAAACAGTGCTGCGATGAACATTGCGGTGCACGTGTCTCTTTCAGATCTGGTTTCCTCGGTGTGTATGCCCAGAAGTGGGATTGCTGGATCATATGGCAGTTCTATTTCCAGTTTTTTAAGGAATCTCCACACTGTTTTCCATAGTGGCTGTACTAGTTTGCATTCCCACCAACAGTGTAAGAGGGTTCCCTTTTCTCCACACCCTCTCCAGCATTCATTGCTTGTAGACTTTTGGATAGCAGCCATCCTGACTGGCGTGTAATGGTACCTCATTGTGGTTTTGATTTGCATTTCTCTAATAATGAGTGATGTTGAGCATCTTTTCATGTGTTTGTTAGCCATCTGTATGTCTTCTTTGGAGAAATGTCTGTCTAGTTCTTTGGCCCATTTTGTGATTGGTCATTTATTTTTCTGGAATTGAGCTGCAGGAGTTGCTTGTATATTTTTGAGATTAATCCTTTGTTGCTTGGTTTGCTATTATTTTCTTCCATTCTGAAGGCTGTCTTTTCACCTTGCTTATAGTTTCCTTTGTTGTGCAAAAGCTTTTAAGTTTAATTAGGTCCCATTTGTTTATTTTTGCTTTTATTTCCAATATTCTGGGAGGTGGGTCATAGAGGATCCTGCTGTGATTTATGTCGGAGAGTGTTTTGCCTATGTTCTTCTCTAGGAGTTTTATAGTTTCTGGTCTTACATTTAGATCTTTAATCCATCTTGAGTTTATTTTTGTGTATGTTGTTAGAAAGTGTTCTAGTTTCATTCTTTTACAAGTGGTTGACCAGTTTTCCCAGCACCACTTGTTAAAGAGGTTGTCTTTTTTCCATTGTATATCCTTGCCTCCTTTGTCGAAGATAAGGTGTCCATAGGTTCGTGGATTTATCTCTGGGCTTTCTTTTCTGTTCCATTGATCTATATTTCTGTCTTTGTGCCAGTACCATACTGTCTTGATGACTGTGGCTTTGTAGTAGAGCCTGAAGTCAGGCAGGTTGATTCGTCCAGTTTCATTCTTCTTTCTCAGGGTTGCTTTGGCTATTTGAGGTTTTTTGTATTTCCATACAAATTGTGAAATTCTTTGGTCTAGTTCTGTGAAGAATACCGTTGGTAGCTTGATAGGGATTGCATTGAATCTATAGATTGCTTTGGGTAGAATCATACATCATGACCAAGTGGGCTTTATCCCAGGAATGCAAGGATTCTTTAATATCCACAAATCAATCAATGTAATATACCACATTAACAAATTGAAAGATAAAAACCATATGATGATCTCAATAAATGCAGAAAAAGCCTTTGACAAAATTCAACATCCATTTATGATTAAAACTCTCCAGAAAGCAGGAATAGAAGGAACATACCTCAACATAATAAAAGCTATATATGACAAACCCACAGCAAGCATTACCCTCAATGGTGAAAAATTGAAAGCATTTCCCTTAAAATAAGGAACAAGACAAGGGTGCCCACTCTCACCACTACTATTCAACATAGTTTTGGAAGTTTTGGCCACAGCAATCAGAGCAGAAAGAGAAATAAAAGGAATCCAGATAGGAAAAGAAGAAGTGAAACTCTCACTGTTTGCAGATGACATGATCCCCTACATAGAAACCCCTAAAGACTCCACCAGAAAATTAGTAGAGCTAATCAATGAATATAGTAAATTGCAGGATATAAAATTAACACATGGAATTATGGTTTTCTCTGTGTATATGCTCACGGAGAACAGTATGGAGGCTCCTTAAAAAGTTAAAAATAGAACAGACTACATTTTCTGATTATATGAGTATGCAAGAAAGATAACAGAAGGCTGGACTCCAAAACTTTGTCCTGAGGAACTTAAAGGATTGAGTTTTCCTCATTTGAGATAGGAAACATGTGATTTGGGAGAAAGCATAGAAGTTTTGGAGAGGTGATATTAAAATGCTTATTAGATACCCAAGTGTCAGAGTAGGTGCTATTGTCTGAATGTCTGTACTCTCTCCCCACAAATTCCTGTGTTGAAATTCTAATGCCTAATATGACAGTATTTGGAGGTGGGGCCTTTGGGAAGTACTTAGGTCATGAGTGTGGTACTCCATGGAAGAGATTAGTATTCTTAAAAAAAGAGAGACCCCACAGAGATTCTTTGCCTCTGCCACCACTGAGGATATAGCCAGAAGTTCTGGTTATGAACCAGGAAGAGGGCCCTGATCAGAATGCTATCTTGCCAGCACCTTAATCTTGGAATTTCAGCCTCCAGTACTGGAAGAACTAAATTTCTGCTCTGTATAAGCTATCCAGTCTGTGATACTTGGTTGTAGCAGCTCAAATGGACTAAGACAGTAGAATAGGCAGTTGTATATAATGTTTGCAGTTCAAAGGGAAAAGACTTTCCCTTACATAAATTCATGAGACAAATTGAGAGATTTGATTCAATACTTTCAACATTTCCTCTGTCCTCTTTCCTCTTTGCTTCACATTCCTGAAACTCCTTGGGACTCTCCTCTGCCACTGTCCACCCTCTCCCCACCCTGTTAACACCCAGCCTTCTCTCTTCCCCACGATTTCCCTGAACCTTTCACCAGGTCTACATCCTCCCACCCCCCATTCCTGTCTGGGTCTTCCCTTCTCTGCCCTTTGCTGGATCTGTATCCCCAGGTCTCCTGGCTTGGGAAAGGCAAGGAGTGGATTACAAAGAGGGGAGGATGAAAAGAGAATTTAGACTGGAAATTATGCATTCTTTTGGGCATATATAAGGATAGGTGAGATCTATAGATGTCTCTATGATAAGCAATAGTGATAATAACCATATATGTATGTTTGTATATGATTTATAAGTAGCTGATGCTCATTATATCAGTGCATATTTATTAGTATCATAGGATTTTAGTATAATAACTCTGGAAGTCTAAAGATGACCTTGTCTCAGTCTGTCTCTTACAAAGGAAGAAACTGAGAACACAGCAGTGAACTAACTTGTCTGAGCTTCATGTTTTCTCAGAAGTGTACTCATTTATTAATCACCATAGCAGTGTAATGTGTGTATAGATGTACGTATCTCTCATAAGTGTAATAAATGGAACATCTACACATGTAGCACTGTGGCAAGTGCTATATGTTCAGAACTTCTTTGAGTCCTCACAGCTCTATGAAGTAGGTAAAATTAGCTCAGTTTCACACACACACAAAAAAATATCCAGAAGGCTAAACAGGTGAAATACCGGCCCTGGCTCACTAGCTAGGCAGTGACAGAGCCAGGCTTAGAAATTTGTCTAAATCCAGTACTTTGCATGCACATAGCTCCCTTTCAATCATGAATCATTACATGTGTTGGTATAAGAATGAGAAATAGGAATGATCTATTTTAGATAGTATTCCATTCTCCCTGAATTTGTTTCAATCTGATATGGACATGTCTGGAAGTCTCTGTGATTGAACTTCATAAGCTCTTAATTTTCTCTGAATGACCTGGCTTTGTCTTCATTCATAGTTTTGCTTTTTTCTCCTGTTACTTGCAAGAATGCACATGTTCTATAAATGGTAGTAGTGGTACAAGAGAGAGGAACAGAGTACCCTCCTATCCTAAAAAGAAAGCACACACAGAGGAGAGAGCATGCAGGCTCTATCAGCGGAAAAGTTACAAGCAGAAATTTGACATGAACAAGTGTGAGGAACTTGTAACAACCAAACATAAGGAAGTGATCATTGCCCACTCTAAACTAATGGTACTTAACCAAAAGAAGACACAAACAAGCTGTGGGTCTGTTCCTATTTCTGTGAATTGTGTCGTATTTTTCAGCCATATAACTTTTTCAGGGTAAATTCCAAAATATCATCCTGTAGAGGAGGATTGGAAAGGAGTCTTCTTCTTACTAAAGAGAATTTCAATAGAAGGGAAAGCAGGAAAGGTAATAGGGCTGTCCAGGGACACAAGCTTTAATTTTTAATTTAGTGGATGCTGAAGTCATTGTTTCCATTCATTGCACCTTTCCATTCACTGTCTCATGTGCTCTACTGTAGAAATCCATTCTCCTTTTGTCAAATATATCTAATATATCTCACTCTTCCAGGCAAGCAAAAAGGCAAGGAAAATTTGTGCAAATGCAAAGAATATTTGAATCAGTCTGATGGTTTCATTTTGCTAGGAACACTGTATGGTGTCCGTGGATTGTGTCCATAACTTTCCTGCATTTTCACTCAGAAAGTCTGGACAAAGACTAGGCAGTAAATGTCAATATGATACATTTTAATTTCTGGAAATAGACTGTGGCTTCTCAATTTGACATAGCTGACATTTTCAGCTAGATAATTCTTTGCTGTGGGGGATGTCCTGTGTATCACAAGATGTTTAGCAGTATCCCTGGCCTCTCCCCACAAAATGCCAATAGCATTCTCCCACTAGTCATGACAAGCAAAAATGCTTGTAGAGAAATGGGTGATTTCATGGCTGGGGAAGGAATAACACAATGAATCGAGTGCATCTCTTAGTATCAAGGATGAAAAAAAAGATAGTTATCAAAATACACACACACCCCCACACACAAATTCAGTGATGGTGTATGTCAAATGAACACAGAAGAGCTTACAGAGGCCAAAGCTGGAACAGTTTAAGCAACAAAATAAAAGAGTATTGGGTTCTAACACAAAGTATAAAATCAATATCCATTAAGTCTATATTAATATAAATAAATGATTAAACAATTAAATGGGGATAATGGACAGTCTCGTCTGCAGAAGACTTTCATGTAATTTACGTTGACACTCATTTTCATACACACACACACACACACACACACGTATACACATATACCATGAGTTAGGCAGTCCTCAATGAGGTATGGGTAACTCCTCCCTCCTTAAGTATGGACTGTGCATAGTGACTTACTTAAAAAGAGCACAGCATGAAAAGGAGGGATAAAATTAGTAACTTCACAGTAAAGAGACCTGACTGACACTAACCAGCCACATGCTCAGGGGCAAAATCAGCAGTGGTAATTCGTGGTGGGTGTGTGTACCCTTGATTTGATGTGATGAGAATGACACTGTCCTTCTGTGGTCCTCCTTCTAAAACCCATAACCCCAACCTAATCATGAGGAAAGTGTGGACAAACCAAAGCTGAGAAATATCCTAGAAAATGTCTGACCAGTACTCCTTAGAACTGTCAAAGTCATCACAAACAAGGAAACTGTGGCAAACTGTCATAGCCAAGAGGAACCTAGGGCTTCCCAGGTGGCTCAGTGGTAAAGAATCCACCTGCAATGCAGGAGATGCAGATTCAATCCCTGGATCTAGAAGATTCTCTGAAGAAAGAAATGACAACCAACTGCAGTATTCTTGCCTGGGAAATCCCCTGGACAGAGAAGCCTGGTGGGCTACAGTCTGTGGGGTCACAAGAATTGGACATGATTAAGCAACCAAACAACAACTAGAGGAGCCTACAGACAGATACCTAAACCGATTGTGGGATCCTAGAACAAAAAGGGACATAAGATAAAAGCTAAGGAAATCTGAATAAAGTATAGAATTTATTGAATAGTAATGTATTGATATTGGTTCATTAATTGTTACAAACTGTCATTCAGTCACTAAGTTGTGTCTGACTCTTTGTAACCCCATGGAATGCAGCATGGCAGGCTTCCCTGTCCCTCACTGTCCCCTGGAATTTACTCAAATTCATGTCCATTGAGTCGGTGATGAGATCTAACCATCTCATCCTCTGCTGCCCTTCTCCTCTTGCCTTCAGCTTTTCTGAGCATCAGGGTCTTTTTCCAGTAAGTCAGCTCCTTGCATCAGATGGCAACCGTATTGGAACTTCAGCTTCAGCATCAGTGCTTCCAATGAACATGCAGGTCAGGGTTGATTTCCTTTAGGATTGACTGGTTGGATCTCCTTGCAATCCAAGGGACTCTCAAGAGTCTTCTCCAGAACCACAGTTCACAAACATCAGTTCTTCAGTGCTCAGCTTTCTTTATGGTCCAACTCTCACATCCATACACGACTACTGGAAAAACCATAGCTTTGACTAGACAAACTTTTGTTGGCCAAGTAATGTCTCTGCTTTTTAATATGCTGTCTAGGTTAGTCATAGATTTTCTTCCATGGAGCAAGTGTCTTTTAATTTCATGGCTGCAGTCACCATCTGCAGTGATTTTGGAGTGCAAGAAAATAAAATTTGTCACTACTTCTACTTTTTCCCCGTCAACTTGCCATGAAGTGACGGGACCAAATCCCATGATCTTAGTTTTTTGAATGTTGAGTTTTTTTTACTCTCCCCTTTCATTCTCATCAAGAGGCTCTTTAGTTTCTCTTCATTTTCTGCCATTAGAGTGGTGTCATTTGCATATCTGAGGTTGTTGATATTTCTCCCAGCAAACTTGATTCCAGCTTGTTGATTCATCCACCCTGGCATTTCACATGATGTACTCTGCATATAAGTTAAATAAACAGGGTGACAATATGCAACCTTGCCATAATCCTTTCTCAATTTTGAACCAGTCTATTGTTCCATGTCCAGTTGTAACTGTTGCTTCTTGACCCACATACAGGTTTCTCAGGAGGTAGGTTAGGTGGTCTAGTATTCCCATCTCTTTAAGATTTCACACCAGTCAGAATGGCTGCTATCCAAAAGTCTACAAGCAATAAATACTGGAGAGGGTGTGGAGAAAAGGGAACCCTCTTACACTGTTGGTTGGAATGCAAACTAGTACAGCCACTATGGAGAACAGTGTGGAGACTCCTTAAAAAACTGGAAATAGAACTGCCATATGATCCAGCAATTCCCACTGCTGGGCATACACATCGAGGAAACCAGAATTGAAAGAGACACATGTACCCCAATGTTCATCACAGCACAGTTTATAATAGCCAGGACAAGGAAGCAACCTAGATGCCCATCAGCAGACGAATGGATAAGGAAGCTGTGGTACATATACACAATGGACTATTACTCAGCCATTAAAAAGAATTCATTTGAATCAGTTCTAATGATGTGGATGAAACTGGAGCCTATTATACAGAGCGAAGTAAGCCAGAAAGAAAAACACCAATACAGTATACTAAAGCATATATAAGGAGTTTAGAAAGATGGTAATGATAACCCTGTATGCAAGACAGCAAAAGAGACACAGATGTATAGAACAGACTTTTGGACTCTGTGGGAGAGGGCGAGGGTGGGATGATTTGGGAGAGTGGCATTGAAACATGTATATTATTATATGTGAAATGAATCGCCAATTCAGGTTCGATGCATGATACAGGGTGCTCAGGGCTGGTGCACTGGGATGACCCAGAGGGATGGGATGGGGAGGGAGGTGGGAGGGGGGATCGGGATGGGGAACACATGTACACCCGTGGCAGATTCATGTCAATGTATGGCAAAACCAATACAATATTGTAAAGTAATTAGCCTCCAATTAAAATAAATAAAAGATTTTTTTAAAATTTCCACAGATTGCTGTGATCCACAAAGTCAAAGACTTCAGATAGTCAACGAAGCAGAAGTAGATGTTTTTCTGGAATTCTCTTGCTTTTTCAGTTATCCAACAGAGGTTAGCAATTTGATATCTGGTTCCTCTGCCTTTTCTAAACCCAGATTGTACATCTGAAAATTCTTGATTCACGTACTGCTGACGCCTAATTTGAAAGATTTTTAACATTACCTTGCTAGCTGAAATGATTGCAGTTGTGCAGTAGATTGAACATTTTTGGCATTGCCCTTTCTGGGGATTGGAATAAAAGCTGACCTTTCCCAGTCCTGTGGCCACTGCTGAGTTTTCCAAATTTGCTGACATAAAATTGAGTGCAGCACCTTAACAACATCATCTTTTAGGATTTTAAAAAGCTCAGCTGGAATTCTATAACCTCCACTAACTTCGTTTGTAGTAATGCTTTCTAAGGCCCACTTGACTTCACACTCTGGATGTCTGGCTGTAAGTGAGTGACCACACCATTGTGGTTATCTGGATCATTAAAACCTTTTTTGTATAGTTCTTCTGTGTGTTCTTGCCACCTCTTCTTAGTCTCTCCTGCCTGTTAGGTCCTTACTGTTTCTGTCCTTTATCATACCCATCCTTGCACGAAATGTTCTCTTGCTATCTGCAACTTTCTTGAAGAGATCTCTAGTCTTTCCCTTTCTACTGTTTTCCTCTATTTCTTTATATTGTTCAACAAGAAGGCTTTCTCATCTTTCCTTGCTATTCTAACTCTGCTCAGTTGGGTATATATTTCCCTTACTCCCTTGCTTTTTACTTCTCTTCCTTCCTCAGCTATTTGTAAAGCCCCCTCAGACAACCACTGCACCTTTATGCATTTATTTTTCTTTGGGGTGTTTTTGGACACTGCCTACCATACAGTGTTACAAATCTCTGTACATAATTCTTCGGCACTCTGTCTCCCAGATCTAATCATTTGAATCTATGGGGTCACAAGAATCAGACACAACTTAGGAACTAAAAACAATAAACAGGGACTTCCCTGCAGTCTAGTGGTTAAGACTTTGCCTTCCAATTCAGGAGGTGCTGGTTTGATCCCTGGTTGGGGAGCTAAGATCCCACATACCTTGAGGCCAAAAACAAAACATAAAATAGAAACACTGTAACAAATTCAATAAAGACTTTAAAAAAAAAAAAAACAATAACAAGAGGAGCCTAAGGAGACAGCTGCTTAAACCTTATATGGAAGCCAGGAACAAAAAGGGACATCAGAT
Source organism: Dama dama (assembly GCF_033118175.1). Classification (NCBI taxonomy): domain Eukaryota; kingdom Metazoa; phylum Chordata; class Mammalia; order Artiodactyla; family Cervidae; genus Dama; species Dama dama. The sequence continues at coordinate 37,705,767 of NC_083704.1, read as the reverse complement.
AAAAACTAAAAAAATCTGAGTAAAGTACAGAATTAATTTAATAGTAATGTATTATGTTGGCTCATTAATCGTTACAAATATATCATACTAATTATTAACATGAACAAATTACCATACTAATTATTAACATGATGTTATTAATAGGAGGAAGTGGGCATGAGAATATGGGAAATTTGTTACTATTTCTGAAACTTTTCTGTAAATCTAAAACAATTCCAAAATAAAAGCTAATTTAAAAAAAAATCACAGGATATTGCCAAATGTCCCCACAAAGGCAAAATCGCCCCAAACTATGGTTTAACATATCTGAGTTCAAGTCTCACATCTTCCACTTTCTAGCTGTATGGCCTTGGGAAAATTCCCTAGCATCCCTGAGCCTCTGAAAAATGGGAATAAAAATACTTATCTCAGAAGATCAGTTTGAGGATGAAGTGAGGGAATGTAAAGTGCAGGCTGACACCTAATAAGCACTTGATAAATGTCGCAGTGGTAATACTCACCACGATCATTATTATTATCAATTCACGTGGTATGACTAATGCACTACTGACATGGTCCTATTTGTCCCTAGCTTATCAGGCTCCAGGAAAAAAAAAAAGTCTTAAGGGTAAACTGGGTTTAGACAAATCTCCCTTCTTGCCTTGAAGAACACAATGTGCCTTTTAGAAAGTGATAAACTCTCCCCTGAACCTGCAGCCTTTCTCAAGAAAAGCACAAACAGTGATCGACAGTGGCATTTCCTGGCCTAATACCGAGTCAGCCTAGCTGTCCCACATCAAATTTCTTTTGGTTAAACTCGTTTATTGAATCCCAGAGTGAGAAAGGCAAGCAATAACATAAGTGGAAGATGAAGCCATCTGTCTGGCCGGGAAACAAATGGGGAAGTGAGAAGAGTGGGCTCCTCTGCATGAAGGGCACAGCCTCTGATGACAGATCCGTTAGGTCAACCATCCCTGGAAAATGTTTCCCATCTACCCTCTGACTGTTCAGTACTGGAACATCTTAGTCATCTAACCACCCACTCTTCAGCCTCTTGGACTCAAAACGAGTTAGATGTAATGATAGTGTTAGGAGTTTAGGGCTAAAGGAAAATTCAGAGAGCCATACAGTTTACATTTTCACAAAGGATGCAGAGTGAAACAGGACAAAGGCAACCTCTGTTGCAGCCCCTTGTTGCAAGTGAGGCTAAAATGAAGCTCAGCCTCGGGCAGCCTTCCATGTGCCTGTTGATGTAGAAAAGTATGATCCCTAATGTCAGATTATCTCGGTTTCAGATTCCTCCAGAGTCACTTTTGGCTGGGTGACTGTGAGCTAGGCTCTGCCTCCTCTTTGAGGGGACATTTTATACTCCTTCTATATAAAATGGGGGTGATTTTGAGGAATAAATGAAGGAATTTTTAATAAAAAAAAAATCAAAAGGACTAAAATGGCCACAATTGTCAGAGACCAGATGATTCTAGATGAACTGATCCTGAAGAGTGTTACCTCTGGAAGTTCAAGGACACAAAAGCAACACACTGTATCTGCAAAAAGGGTCTTGGTTCTCTCCAGCCAGGTCCCAGAGGGATGCCTTCTCCCCTTTCAACTAAGGTCTGAAACTCTTGAGGTCAAAGAGCATAATCTGTTTTCTCACAGATTGTGTGTTCAGTTACTAAGGGATTATTTGAAAGGCAGTGATGGAAATAGCTTAGTCCAAGCAGTCTTTGTGGGAAGGAGGTGCTGGAGAGCAGGGTAGGTCCAAGAGAAGGTGTGAGATGGAGTGTAGGTGCCCCAGCTCTGAGAGAGTCAGGTGGGGAGGGCGTTGGAGCCATCACCTATCACCTATGTGCCAATGCATTAATTAATCTTCATATTCTTGAACCTTGACCTTTTTCTTGGATCCTGACCTCTGAAAACCTGATTTGAGCCCATTTTCCAGGATTTGGCTTCTTTTATTCAAAAAGTAATTATTAAGCACCCACTGAATGCCAAGGCATGGGAGATACACTAGTATTGATTTGGCCAAAAATTGAGTTTGGGCTTTTTCAGTAAAGTGTGTAACAGAAAAACCTGAAATAACTTTTTAGCCAACCTAATAAAAACAAGCAGCCTGCCAGCTGGCCTTCTAAAGATAGGAAACAAACAATAGCTAAGGAGAGATACATGTGAATGAATAATCAAGACAGCCTTGGTGATGAGCTCTATAAAGAAAATAAATCCAGGTTAGGAGACAGGTGACTAGATTTGAGGTGACCTCCAAAGAGGGTTGAAGAAAGTGCCTCTGAGGAGATAGCATTGGAGATGAGCTCTAAAGGGAGAGAAAGAGACAAATATGCGATGATTTGTAGAATTATCCAGGCGGAATCAACAGCCTGAACTAAGGATATCCTTGATTGCTTCTTACTTTTGACTTGAGCACAATTTACTGAAATCTGATCATCTGATTTCTTCCTGTTTAGGGAAGTGTTTTAGACTCTGCTTATGGAGACCACTGTTTATTCATTCATTCATCCATGCACCCAATTATTTTATTAAGCACTTCCTAGTTGCCAAACACTAGAAATAAATAGTGAGTAGATAAGACATGAGTCCCCATTCAAATGGAAACTGAGTTTACAGAGACTATCCTCAAAGTATGTCAGTGACTAATGCCCCAGATAGTAGTTTCTTGGAAGGATGTTTCAGAGCCCCTACCTTATTTCCACCCCCCCCCCCCATTTATTTTTATTAGTTGGAGGCTAATTACTTTACAATATTGTAGTGGTTTTTGCCATACATTGACATGAATCAGCCATGGATTTACATGTGTTCCCCATCCCGATCCCCCCTCCCGCCTCCCTCTCCATCCCATCCCTCTGGATCTTCCCAGTGCACCAGCCCTGAGCACTTGTCTCATGCATCCAACCTGGGCTAGCGATCTGTTTCACCCTTGATAGTATACTTGTTTCAATGCTGTTCTCTCAGAACATCCCACCCTCGCCTTCTCCCACAGAGTCTAAAAGTCTGTTCTGTACATCTGTGTCTCTTTTTCTGTTTTGCATATAGGGTTATCATTACCATCTTTTTAAATTCCATATATATGCGTTAGTATACTGTATTGATGTTTATCTTTCTGGCTTACTTCACTCTGTATAATGGGCTCCAGTTTCATCCATCTCATTAGAACTGATTCAAATGAATTCCAGAGCCCCTACCTTAGAAATAGTTTATTTTTAAGGGAATCAGCCATGGCTCATAGATAGAATCCCAAAACTTGATTGCTGATGGATGTTGGGAAAACACTGTACTTTGAGGTCAGAAAGAACTTGGCTTCAAATCCTAGTGCTGTCACCGACTAGCTGTGAGACCTTGGCAAAGTCACTTCACCTCTCTGAGTCTTAGTTTTCCCGACTGTAGTATCTAGTCCAGGGTTCAGCACCAAGCAGGAGCTTCATAAATGATTAAGGTAACACTTTCACCCAGTTTTGCTGCCTTTTAGAGTAAGTAAATTGTACTTTTTGTTCCCTGAGAGAACAAAACTGTGTAGAAATGGAGGTGTGTTTTTGTGTGTGTTTTTTTTTTAATAAACCTAGTTTAATCTGACTTTTACAAAGAGACTCTCAGATCCCCTTAAAATCCAAAGAGGATATTTAGCCCAAAGGTATCTATACCACTTTCTAGATTAAGACATTCTTTCTCAACAGAGCTTATCTAAGCAGTCCCTTTCCTAAAACCTGAATTCTCCAGTTGCCTGTACAATAGCATTAGTTAAGTAATTATCTAATATATACATGTATGGGATGTAGTCAAGCTATTATTCCCAAACTTTGAATGGGGACTGTCATGTCAAATTCATGCAAATACCCAGAAAAAAACAAAACAAAACAAAAAAAAAACACTGTGCCTTAGCCTTTGGTGGAAATGGAAAATGAAATTGATCGGTGTTGAATTATACCTTACTCTCTATGCCCTACCAAATATGGAATCCAGAAACGACTGCATAATGTTAACCCCCCACAATAACCCACTTCTTGGAATAGTTTAGCTCTCATTATAAAAGGAAACAGATGTTGGCATTCCTATCTGTCATACATCCTACATCTGCCAAGTCCCTCCATGAGTTGGTGTGGGGAGACCCCCAGGGGAGAATTACTTACTGGCTTTCTCAATCACCTCCTAGAATAAGGATCAGTGGGAGAAACAGAGAGGTATTGTATGAAGGTCAATTTCTAGCTATGTCATGCACCAGCCCATAACTGGCAGCAGGGAGCCACACTGCTGATTTGTACCAAGGCCCTGGGAGTTACTCAGCTGTATTAAACTATTAGGAGGAAGAATAAAAATCGAAACAGATCACATCCATTTGAGGTGAGCTGTTCAAAATGCGTTCACTGGGAGTGTTAAATTCAATATAGATGACAAGGTCGGATGAGACCCACTGCCTTATTCCAAGCAGATTAACGTTCAAGTGCTCACCACAGGATATCCTGCACACTTCATTAGATTACACTTCTCACCTGAAACAATAACTGTTAAATTCCAAACTCCATCTGAGTCTTGGAAATTGTGCCTCAGAGATACCTTAACCTTGGGATGGGCAGCTGAATGGGAATTGATCTGTCGTCTTTTAGAACTGGCAAGAGCTAAGAGTTCACAGATTGACACTCACATGACATATGCTGAATTCTGCAGTTATTTCAGCTTAACAAGAGACTTGTACAGGTCTGTCTGGCCCAAATTGCTGCAGCCCTATAAAATATTATATTGGAATCACACTCCCAAATAGGACACTGCCCCTGCTGTGGAAGGTTGTTTACATTGAAATTATGTCTGCCTGGTGACCCTCTGGCCAAATTTGTCATCAGCTCACTTTGGCCAAAATTCATTTTTACTTGCACCATTTTGAGGTCATGAAGTTTAACCTGACCGGTGAGGATAGAACCACAAATTTTCAACCCTTTCTGGTCTGTGTTTCAACTTCATCTTTCTGTGCCTTGTTCTTACAGGCTGGGGGCTTATGTTCCTTGATCAATCTTGTGCTTTTTTAAAGTGACAGTGTTTCACCCAGATGTTATTTTTTACATCCCTAACCCTCCAAGGTGTTATCTATCTTCCATACAAAAGAAATATCTTCATGATTACAGCCGGCATTCAGTCTTTGCTTCAGAGAATGAACTCATTCATTCATTTAATTAACATTTTAGTTGAGGACCTACTATGTGCCAGGCATTGTTTTAGATCCTACGGTTGCAGTGATAATACTGAGAGAATCTTTGGAACTCACATACTACTCAGAGCGAAAGACGAAAAAAGTCTTTCTAAGAGGTGACATTTGTGAGAGATCTGAAAAGATCTGGGGGAAGAATTTTCCAGACAGCTGGGACACCAAATGCCAGCCTCTGGGAGTGGGAATAAGCTTGGTTGGTTAGAAAAACAAAAAGTGTCTATTGCAAAAAGGATGAGGGCCCAGAGGTAGGTAATCTTTCCAGCCCTGAGCAGGCATTTGGGATTTTATTCTCTGAATGATGGAAAGTCATCATAGGGCTTTAGGAGGAGAAGGACATGATCAGCTTTAATATTTTTAATTAAATTTTGGCTCATCTGTAGCAAATAGAGCTATGGCTTATGCCTGATACATTGTTGTTGTTCTTTAATTGCTAAGTCATGTCCAACTCTTTGTGACCCCATGGACAGGAGCACACCAGTCTCCTCTGTCCCTCACTGTCTCCCGGAGTTTGCTTAAATTCATGTCCATTGAATCATTTATGCTATCTAACCATCTTAGACTCTGCGTCCCCCTTCTCCTTTTGGCTTCAATTTTTCCCAGTATTAGGGTCTTTTCCGATGAGTTGACTCTTTACAATAGGTGGCCAAAGTATTGGGACATGAGCATCAGTCCTTCTAATGAATACTCAGGGTTGATTTCCTTTAGGATTGACTGGTTGATCTCCTTGCAGTCGAAGGGACTCTTGAGAGTCTTCTCCAGGACCACAATTCTCAAGCATCAATTCTTCAGCACTCAGCCTTCTTTACGGTCCAACTCACATCCATCCATGACTACTGGAAAAACCATAGCCTGGACTACATGAGCCTTGATTGACAGAGTGATGTGTCTGCTTTCTTAATGTGCTGTCTAGGTTTGTCATAGCTTTCCTTCCAAGGAGCAAGCGTCTTTTAATTTTGTGGCTGCTTTCACCATATGCAATGATTTTGGAGCTCAAGAAAATAAAACCTGTCACTGCCTGACATATAATAGCTTAGTAAAGTGGGCTTTGGTGATTGCATAGTTTTGAGTTCAAATTCCAATTCTGCCATTTACTAGCTCACCTTAGACAGGTTATTTAATTTCTTGCCTTAAATGCTTAATGGCAGCAGACTGAGCATGATAATACCTGCCTCCTTAAGTAATATCATATACATGTCTAGTACACAGGAAATCACAATATATGGCAAAGGTTATTTATTCATTGACAAATTCATTTGTCTGTCTATGCAACAATAGTCAATATATATTCAACCACTGATATTCTGCCTCTTCGAAATCTGGCATATAGCAACATTTTTATTTAACTGCAGACTTTTTTTTTTTTTTTTTAGCACTTGACTTCCTGTGATCACTCTCCCAACTTTTTAATACAAAGAAGTTCCAACCTTGCCATTCCTCCATACTTTTGTGCTTCCTCAAATCACAAACCCTCCAGTCAATCTGGAGCATTCCACATATAAGCACATAGATTGTAGATTCCCATTCACCAGGTACATACTGTGTTGTTCTCCCTATAATATTTGAGGGATAAGGTTTTGTGGTGCTAAGTGAGTGATCCTCAACCTTTAAAATACGAGAAATTTTGGCCACATATTAAAGCAGTTAAGAGATTGAAGACAGCAGTTAACGAATCCTTCATACCTACAGTACAGTTCTTTAAAACAGGGTAACATTTCAGTGTGTGATAATCATCGTTTTTCTCTTCTTTGTTGATTGCCGTCAACCCAGTGCAGACTGTTTACTCCCCTGACTAAACTCCCTAATACACCCACAATGTAAAGTTGTTGAGTATTCTAAGAAACGCGAGCTCTTTTCTCCATGCTGACTTGATATCATGATTAGACTCTTGTGACTGTCAGCAGGTGTTCCCTACTGATAGAGTTGGCTAAATCTCAGCACAACTTCACATCTGACAGAAATCACTGTAATAATTAACGAACCCTCAGTTGTAGAAGATATTAATACATATTGTTCAAAATGTGAAGGCAAAGACATGAAGGATTCACAGCACCCTAGTAAATTTGTGACACCCCTTTGCTAACCGCTGAAACAAGGACTGTCACTGGACTCCTAATTTTTATTTCAAACAGCAGTAACTGCTCCTGGGATCATACCACATAGACTGTGATATTGGTACACAAACTCCCAGCCTAGCATTTGATTAAAATTTTCCGAAGTCAAAGAGGACTCTGATATTTCCTGAGAGCTGTGTCCTAATTCATTGTATCCAGATAGGTCTGTGACTTATGAAAGATTTCCCAGAATGACACTTCTTACAAATTTAGACTAATGAACACATCCAAAATTCTAATGCTCAGAGCATGTCAAAGTCAAGTGTGAATTTGAGAGGCCCTATGAAGAGTGTTTCCAGATGCCACATCTGGATCTTAAGATCATTACATGACACCACTCTGATTAAATGCTTATTAAAATTTGAGAAGCCATAAGGAAGAAACATAAGAAAGGTCTCTATGTAGACATCTGGACATTCAAACCCTCAGCAGTTAGCATAACTAGAAAATCCTTAGCAGTAGATAAGTGTGAAAAAACTCTGCCTTTGCTTGTTCAGCATCTGAGCCAATTTCCCACTAAAATTATCTGTTTGAGGAGATGATATAGAAGAATCTGAATACGAGGGGAGTGGAGGGCCAAGGAAAAGTTAGATCTAAATTCAGCTTGTTAATTAAATGCATGCAAGCTCCATCTCTATTGTAACTCCTATTTTACCTGCTAAACCCAGAAAAATTTTATAAAAATAAAGTCAATCTATTTAACATTCTCTATAGCCCCTGCATTTCCTTAGTATTCCAGGTGGAGTGACAGAGCCTGGGGATGTACTCACAGTAAAAACATACATTGAGAGTCTTTTTAAAATTGATTTATAATTGGCATACAATATTATATTAGTTTCAGGGGTACAACATAGTGATTTAGTATTTTTGTACATTACAAACCGATCACCACACTAAATCTAGTTACCGTCTATCATTAAACAAAGTTATTACAATATTATTGACTCTGTATGTTGTACATTACATCTCCATAACATACTTATTTTATAACTGAAAATTTGTACCTTTTAATCCCCTTGACCTATTTTGCCCAGCCCTCTACCACCCTCCCCTCTGACAACTATCAATTTGTTCTCTGTATCTAGGTGTCAGCTTCTGTTTTGTCTAGTTTTTTGAGATTCCACATATCAGTATGATCATGTAATATTTGTCTTTCTTTGACTTATTTCATTTACCCCCTCGATCCATCTGTGTTGTCACAAGTGGCAAGACTGAATTCTCTTTTATGGTTAAATAGTATCACATTGCATATATAGCAGATCTTCTTTATTTACACAAGTTGCTTCCATATCTTAGCTACTGTAGATGATACTGGAGTGAATAGTGGAGTGCAACTTTCTTTTTTGAATTAGTATTTTTGTCTTCTCATAAAACCCAGAAGTGGAATTACTGGGTTGCTTGATAGTTCTATTTTTAATTTTTTTTTTTTGGAAGATTTTCTAGTACTTTTTAATCTATGGTTCTAAATATTGATGAATTTTTGGATATTTTAAAAAATAGAACCTCTCTACTATTTTACTGGATGGACAGTACCAATTTACATTCCCACCAACAGTAAAAGAGGATTCCCTTTTCTCCACATCCTCACTGACACTGGTTATTTGTTGCCTTTTTGATAATAGCTATTCTGACAGGTGTGAGGTGATACCTAATTGTGCTTTTGATTTGCATTTCCCTGATAATTAGTGATGTTGAGCAATCTGTATATCTTCTTTGGAAAAATGTCCACTCAGGTCCTCTGCCCATTTTTTAATCAGATTGTTTGGTTTTTGATATTAAGTCATATGAATTTGCTTTTTGATATTGAGTTGTATGAATTCTTTATATAGTTTGGATATCAAACCCTTAAGGATAATGTCATTTGTCAGTATCTCCTCTCAATCTGTATGTTGCCTTTTCGTTTTGTTGATAGTTTCCTTTGCTCCATAAAACTTTTAGTTTAGTGTAGTCACATTTGTTTATTTTTGCTTTGTTTCCCTTGCCTGAGAAGACAGATTCAAAAAAGATATTGCTAGGATTCATGTCAGAGAGCTTACTGCCTATGTTTACTTCTAGGAATGTTATGGTTTCCAGTCTTAAATACATTTAAGTCTTTAATCCATTTTAAGTTTATTTTTGTATATGGTGTAAGAAAGTAGTCCAGTTTCATTCTTTTGCTTGTAGCTGTAGCTTTCCCAGTATCATTTATGGAAAAGACTATTTCCCTCATTGTATATCCATTGTTGTAGATTAATTGATCATGTAAGTGTTGGTTTATTTCTGGCCTCTCCAATTTGCCCATTGATCTATATGCCTGGGTTTTTTGTTTTGGTTTGGTTTTTGGTGTTTTTGTTTTTGTTTTTTTTTTTGCCAGTACCATCCAGTTTTGATTACTGTAGTTTTGCAGTAGCATGGTACCTCCAGAATTTTTTCTTCTTTCTCAGAATTGTTGTGGTTCTTTGTAGTCTTTTGTAGTGTCATACCAATTTTAGGATTATTTGTTTTGGTTCTATTAAAAATGCCATGAATATCTTGATAGGGACTGCATGGACTCTGTAGATTGCTTTGGGTAGTATGTACATTTTAACAATGTCAGTTCTTCCAGTCCATGAACACAGAATATCAGTCTATTTTTTTTTGTATCATCTTCAGTTTCTTTCATCAGTTTCATATAGTTTTCAGAATACTTGGTTAAATGTACTCCTAAGTATTTTACTCTTTTTTGATGCAGTTTATATTTTGATGCAATTTTAAATGGGATTTTTTTTTGCCTTCTCTTTCTGATAGTTCATTACTAGCATATAGAAATGTAATAGATTTCTGTAAAGTATTTTGTATACTACAAGTTCACTGAATTTATTTATTGGATCTAAGAGTTTTTTGGTGGAGTCTGGAGGATTTTCTATATACAGGACTATGTCATCTACAAATAGTGACAGTTTTATGGAAGTGGGTATCCTTATCTTTTTCCTGATCTTAGAGGGAAAGCTTTCAGCTTTTCACTGTTGAATTTGATGTTAACTGTGTATTTATCATATACAGCCTTTATTATGTTGAGGTACATTCCCTTTATATATACTTGTTGAGAGTATTTGTCATAAATGAATATTGAATTTTGTCAGATGCTTTTTCTTTATATATTGAGAAGATCATATGATTTTTGTCCTTTGTTTTGTTAATGTGGCATATTGTATTGATTGATTTGCACATGTTAAATCATCTGCCTCTCCAAATGAATCCCACTTGATCATAGTTTATGACTCTTTTTAATGTACTGTTGAATTTGATTCACTAAAATTTTGCTGAAGACTTTTGCATCTGTCTTCATCAGGGATAGTGGCCTGTAATTTTATCTTTTTGTCATTTCTTTGCCTTAGTTTTATTTGGAACCCTCTAGGCTTCCTTGATCTGGATATCTGTTTCCGTTCCTAGAATAGGGATGTTTTCAGCCTTTCTTTCTTCAACTAATTTTTCTAGCCTCTTCTGTCTCTTCTTCTGGGACCTTTATAATGTGAATATTATTCCACTTGATGTTGTCCCAGAGGTCCCTTAAGATACCCTCACTTTTTATTTTTCATTTCCTACTTTGCTGCTTTGTCTGGATGATTTCCGTTGCTTTGTCTTCTAGCTTGCTGATTCAAGCTTGTGTTCTTCCAGTTTGCTCTTGAACCCTTCTAGGGTATTTTCCAGTTCAGTTATAACTTCTGTGAGCTGCTTTCTTGTCTATTTCTTTGTTGAGGTTGTCTCTGTGATCATCCATTCTTCTCCTGAGATTGGTGAGCATCTTTATAACCAGTGCTTTGATCTTTTTATCAAGTACATGGCTTATCTCTATTTCATTAAGGTCTTTTTCTGGGGATTTGTCTTGTACTTTGGTTTGAAATATATTCCTCTGTCACCTCTGTGTTAGGTCGAATGGTTTCCACCCTCAGTCATAAAGGAATTGTTTCGATAGGAGCTGTTCCGTGTGGCTGAAAAGCGGTTTCCCCTGGCCACCAGAGCTATGCTATAGACTGTGCCATGCCCACTAGCTTGATAGGGCTGCAGCAGCTGCCCAGAGAGCATGGGGCTCAGGGTGCTCCCCTGGTCTTGTTGCGGCTCGGCCACTAAAGGGAGAGGGCCGGGTTTGAGCTGCTTGCCCATCCCAGTTGTGGTTTGTCTGGTGCAGAGGAGAGTGAGGCTTAGGGCATTCAGCCAGGATGGTTGCGAACTGGTTGCTGCCCACACATGGCAAGTCTCAGAGTGCTGGCCTAACCTTGTGGCAGCTCAGCTGCTGTGCAGAGAGAGTGGATTCAGAGGGCTGGGGGCCACCCTTTTTGTTAGCAAAAAAATGCTTACTTTCATAAGTAGATGCTCTTTTCCTTTCCTACCACTTCTTCCCTTTGCAGACTTCTGATAATTCAGATTATGAATAATTTTAACTTTAAACTAGAAAAGAAGCTATGCTCTCTTATTCCCTCAGCAAAACGAGGCCATTCTGTTAGCTCAGAGTCCACTCCATCTTTTCTGATGTAAGCCATGGAAGTCAGGGGTGTAAACAAGATAAGGCCACCATGCAAATGTCCTCGAGACCCTTCTCGATACTTCATAGCATGATGAAATGGAAAGACTGTGAACTATAGACTGAGATGGACTTTGATTTGAAACCTGATTCTGTATTATTCCAGTTATGTAATTTTGCACAAATCACTAAACCTCTTTTTACCTCCACTTCCTCATCTGTGAAAATATCACATGATTTTTGCAAAGAATAAGCAAATCAACATATATGATCAATATATATGCAGTGAGTAAGCAAATCAACATATATGATCAACCTTGTTATCGAATATGACACAGTGGGCACTCAGTTAAATAGCAGTTGCTTTGTCATTATTGATGTAGCTTCTATTTTTGCTGCTGTTCTTACCAATAACATATCTGTCCCATACTACCCCCTGAGGAGACATTAGCTCTTATCTGTTAAGCCCTTTTTACTCACAGCCGTCTTTGCCTTCTCTCCTTTCCAGCCTACTCCATGAGGCACCCAGCTGGCTTCCTGATGCAATCCTAGCCTTTGTTCCAGCCTTCCCACTGGCCTGCCTTTCTAGATAGATGAACTGGAGCAGAAATAAGGAGACAACATTCTCTCTTTCTATCATATACCTAAGGGAATTTGTTTTAGTCTTTTGAGAACATTCAACTCTCCCTCCAGCTCAAAGTAACTCTCAATGAGAGAAATCATTCATGGGAAACCTGGGGAGTCTACTGAACATCAAAGCCAGACCAAACTACAGCTGGTCCCCTCCACAACCCTTTCAAGAATAGGAAAACAGCAACTGAAAAACTCATATGAGGGGATAGATGGTGGGGGGACCAGGGTAAAAAACTGCCATGGCATTTACATAACACAGACAGGCTGAACTCAAACCATCATTTCAAAGAAATTCCAACCTAAAACAAATTCTCTGCCACAGAAGCAGCAAATTTTTATATCTTAAAGTTCTTGTCATTCTCATATGAAACCTGCAAGTCCATATTAAGAGACCATTGCCTGGAAATTGGAAGCGTTAGAAATGATGAATAAAGTTACCTTAAGGGAAGTCTCTGAGCCCAAGCTGGCTTCTCTTTTTTTCCTGTTTAGTTTATCTTGTAGGCGTGTTAAGAATGGATTGCTGGCTTTTAAATGTAGGTTATTATTTGGCTGGTTATGCAGAAGTTGCTATTTTGGACTCCCTGTGAGTTTCTGGCTTTCTGATAGGAAGTTTAATAGCTCATTAAATGGTTTACCCAGTCATTTTTTTTCCCCCAGCCTTACTTTTTGCTGTTGTAATGTGTGATGCAGAATTTGGAGAGGTACCCTCGTGTTAACAAATAATGCTGGATAAAGAACCAGAACACAGGGAAGCTGTTGTTTTTTGCTTTTTTTTTTTTTTTTAATAGTGTAAATTGAGTTCATAAGAAATGTATGAACCATTACTGAAACAGTGCTATAACATTTCCAAACTTCTTTCATATGCGTGATCTCGTTTAATTTTCACAGGGTAGAAAAGTATTCCTCCATTGAAAAAGAGCTTTTGTAGTTCCTATGAATTGCCCGACACTGTGCTAAAATGCTGGGTCTGCAATTCTAGATAGCATCATGTCTCACTTCATTTTCAAATGAGGAACCTGGTTTCAGGAACATCAAGTGACTTTGCCAACGTCCGCAGCTAGTGAGAAGTACCAGGTTCTCTGATTTCAAACCCCATGTTGATTTCCACAGAAGAAATTTAGAGCTGAGTAGGGCCTTGCAGCTTACATAATTCAATATTTTTATTTTATACATAATAGAAATAAGTATTCTTCCCAAGGTTACATTTAACAAACAGATGAATGAGGATGGGAACTTACATCCCCCAACACCTAGTGCACTGTTCTTACCCAAAGGATAGCTTTAACTATATTGTATAATTTTAGTGTTAGTCGTTCAGTTATATCTGACTTTTTGTGACCCTATGAACCGTAGCCTGCCAAGCTCCTCATCCATGGAATTCTCCAGGCAAGAATACTGGAGTGGGTAGCCATACCCTTCTCCAGGGGATCTTCTTGACCCAGGATTGAGCTTGAGTCTCCTGCACTGGAAGCAGGATTCTTCACTGTCTGAGACACCAGGGAAGCCCCAGCCACCAGGAGAGTATATTTTTAAGTCATATTCAAAAACTTACACCCCTTACCTGAGAACATTCTCTAGAATTGTTTCTCCAACTCACATTTCCTTGGAGGAAATGATCTTACAATATAGTGGAAAATAACGGGCATGATGATAATTAATGTGGCTTGGCACATGGTAGTAGCTTAATAATAAGCTGTTAGGTGAATATACTAATGGCCTATGACATCCTTTAAAAACTCGTTGTTTATGTGTTAGTTCTGGCCTCCATTTAGATCTCTGGAAAGCAAGCACTTATCTTATGTATCTTTGTTACTCCCACAGTACCTCACATGGTCCCTGACACAGACCATATGTTCAGTAGCATTTATAAAAGAACCATCCCTTAAAGAAAGAGAACTCAGTATTATTACTGATACCAAGGAACAGGTATTTGACAGAGGCTATTGACTTTCTCGGTCCAACCAGAATAGTTTTCTATCTCCCTGCCTCCCTGGTTAAGCCAACTAATGTGCCTCTATAGCTTTGGTGAGTTTCAGTTTGTGTTTAAATCTGTGTTTGTGAAAGTTATTTTAACTCTGGTGTCATTAAGTTAGAAAAAGTTCTTACCAGCCCCTGCACAGGAGTCTCCAAAAATATCAGCCACTTAACTGATGATGGCTTCCATGGAGATTAGATGTCTTAAGAAACTTAAACATAAGTCAAGGAAAAAAAGAATAAAAGTGACAGTGACCCATTTGGCCATCGGCCATCATCTTCTGGATAGTAGGTACTTCACTCCTGCAGTTTTATATCTAGAATTCTTAATGGAATAGTGGGATATGGGATGAGTGGTACCATCCTGAAGGTATCAGTGTAGTATTTGCAGCAGAAGACCCTACCTCCCTTGAAAAGCATTCTGCCACAAAAAGAGCTTGAGGGAATTGTACACATGGGTGACAGAAGCAGCAGAAAGCCAGGACCAGCTGCCTACTAGGTGGATTTGTGCAGAGGGCGGCATGCCCTGGCAAGCTGAGTGGAAGCTTCAGGATGTTCTTTTGTGTGGTCCATAGCCCAGCGGCGCCTGTTGAACATGAGAGCTTGGGAGAAATGCAGAATCTCTGTCCTCTCTCCAAAACTATGAGATCAGTATCTGTATGTTAGCAAGGTCCCTCCAGTGACTGCATGCACATTTATCTCCATGGAATGGAGTGAGATACAGAAGAGAGAAAAGCAGAGAGAGATGTACATCCAGTTGTCCTGTCTCATGAAAATCCCACGCCACCCACTCCCTCCCAGTCAGCGTCCCTGAGAAAGAGGTCTAAGGAAGACCATGAGGTTGGCAGAACTTGAGATTTGTTCTTCCTGTTGGCATACCCTATGTCATGAGAGTCAAGCAGAGTTCCTCTACCAGGATGACTTGGAAATAAAGGCTTTCATAAGGATTTTATAGAACTCCGGAGTGATAGCAAGTAACATATACAGTATGTGTTAGCCGCTCAGTCATGTCCAACTCTTTGTGACCCCATGGACTATAGCCCACCAGGCTCCTCTGTCCATGAAATTCTCCAGATAAGAATACTGGAGTGGGTTGCTATTTCCTTCTCCAGGGGATGTTCCCGACCCACGGATCGAAACTGGGTCTCCTGCATTGCAGGAGTAACATATTGCTCCATACTAATTCCTTCAGCCAAAGACTGTAAATGCCATCTGTAAGACACAGTGAGAGGAGGAGGCCTGAGAAAGCTTATCACTTCATACTTCCAAGATAAGAGAATAAACTTCTTAGAGCCCAATAATAAGACTTCAAAAGTATAAATTCCTGGATAGGAAAACTAACTTTTATTCACCTTTCACACCTATACCTTTGCTTACAGTGGACTATAACTGACTTGCAGAACTGAATACATGAATAAAAGAGAAAATCTAATGCAGTTGTCTGGGAGGGAAAGAGAACCCAGAAAATTTATTATGCATTGTCTGACCATTTTAAGGGATCTATTTTTGTATACCTGAGACTGATATTTGGGGAGAAGTTCTAGATTTACAATCTGCTTTAGTTCATTCAAACTCTATTTTGACGTTGAACTTTAAAGTTTTGAAACTGTTCTCAGGTAACCAACAGGTAACCTCTTAATTTGCAATGACTCCATCCACTAATAAATTTTTCCATAAAGGAATCCATAATCTAACCAATAAAATGAGTATTCCATTTTCTTGGGAGGAGCAATGGAAAGAGTGATAAAGTTGATGAGCTCTTATGGCATGCAGGGCTATCCTCATGCAAGTAGGCTTAATGGGGAAAATGAGATCCACAGGGCATTGCAGGGGTGTGTGTGTGTGTGTGTGTGTGTGTGTGTGTGTGAAGGGAAATTACACAAAAGACTGAGAAATGGATGAGTATCTGTTGGTTCCAGACCCCTAAGAAATCCTTCAGAGTCTTGGTCACAGCTTTAAATCTTCTCCAAGCAGAGGGGAAAATAATGCCTCCTAAATGTAGTTTCATAGACTAGTAAACCTTAATCACTTTCCCAGTGTAGTTTTTCTACTCCCAGTTGAGTGAAGAGCTGCCCAAGGAAGCATCTCCTTTCCTCAAAAGGATCCTTACACTTAGATAAATAAATTCCCATTATCCTAATTAGCATAATTTCCCCTTCCATTAAGGTTTTTGAGACAAAGTCTTAAATGCTGCTTTGAAACCTTGAGGAGTAGTGATCACCTTAAACATAGAGTTGTTTTTCCTCTCAATTCACCTCTTGAGACATTTAAACCCTAAAAAAAGAAAAAAAGAAGCTCTTTGAGTTTTAATGTTATAATATTGCTAGTAATAGGCAACTTCAGAAATAAGACAGTGCCCTGTTTAAAAGAAATCTAATTTGTGATAGATTTAAATATTCTCTTCCCACCCACACAACCCCAGATGGCTAATGGGCTGATTGTTCAATGTTGGGGTTTATGGGGTCATGATTGTCTTAACAAGTTATGGGGTTTCATTACTTAGTCAAAAAAAAATTAAACTATGCTTATACAGAATATATCTGACATAATATCTTTTCATATGATTCCTGGAATCACCCTCCAAAATAGGCAGAAACATATGATTAATTTTGTTTATAAACGAGAAAATTGAGCTCTGTGAAAGATTAAGTGATTGCTCAAAATAGCATATCTGGGGTTATAACGCATGACTCATATGCTGGCATTATTCCCCTACTGAAAAGCTGCCTCTTGTGCTTCGAGGAAAAGAGCATTGCTCTGAATTCTGTATCATGTGTTGTTGTAAACCATGACAGCCAAAACATCACTTAATGCATGTGATGTTTTGCTCTGGGTAAAAAAAATCCCATCTTTGTAAATTATGTGCACTATTTTACCTGTACCTCCTTGATAACAAGTGAGAGAGTTTTTCAAAGGACATACACAAATATCAAAAGGGATGAGGCCAGGGGCCCATACAAGGCCAAGTTCTTAGTAGAGCTGGCTGGTCTCCAAGGTGCTGAGCTGAGACGTTGTCCACAAAAGCAGCTCTGGTTCATATTTCTTGCAGAGTATAGCATTGTATCTGTTGTCGTACATTCATTTTATAACCGTGTACTGGGTGCCTGCTATGCATCATAGCAATACATCAGAAAAAAAAAAAAGGCTGGATCCCAGTGAGGTGTATGAAGTGACAAGTATCTCAGCTCCTGAGTAAATATAGGATGGCTTCAAAGAACACGCTCATTTTATCTAAGTTTCGGAAAATGTAGCATTTGGGTTGAAAGTTGAGGCATCCTGCGTGGAGGAATAATATCCATGAGAAAGCATGGAGATAGGAAATCTTGTGAGGAGTAGTATTGAGCTGGAGAGTTAAATAAAATAGGATAAAAGTCAAAGATGTGAGAAAGTGCTGAATTTATACAGAAAACTTGTTGAACCTCTGAGCTTTCCAGTAATGTCATTTTGGGGAAATGAGTTTTACAGTGGATTATATTCTGTGTATCACTGAATTGCTTTGAGGTACTATCAAGTCGATCCTCTCATGCTGCCAGTGAGGTGATAGAGTATAGTGACGAGGACTCAGGAGGAGAAGGATCCAGGTTTACATCATGGCTCTGCCATTTCCAACTGTTTGGTTTTGGACAAATTACTGAACTTCACTACAAGTGTCTACTAATTGATAAAAAAAATAGGATTATAATAATTCAGGCAAGTTATATTAACCTTCTAATGCTTATCAATAAATGAAGATATTACCTGCTTAATGAGCTAAGAAAGAGAATTATGCTAGGTAATATCTCTAATGCATCTTGCCCATACATTGCCAATATTCAATACATGTGTTTGCACTTCACTGGATTCCCCTATTTATGCACCAGGATTCTATAGACTGGAATTTTTTTTTGCATATTCCATCCCTAATCATTTTATACCCTATCATTTAGATTATTTCAAAACTGCTTTAGTTTATTTGAGTGTATTTGAGTTTTCCTTACCTCACAAATTTGCTTTATCAGATGTAAACATTCTTTGATCCAAATAAAAGCCTATGCCAGGTATGTATGAATGTGTACGTAATAGAAACAGAAAAAGATAAAGCTAAAACTGATGGAAGATACTCAAGGTAGACAATGCTCTGTGGTCCCTTCCCACTGAGTTTGGTTTCACCTGGAGAAGCTACATTAATGGCACTTTCTGAATCATTTCCTTGAGCCCCTGTCTTTCCCATTCAGGAAGAGCCAGTGAAGTAACATTTGTTCTTCCAGTCTGACTCTAATGGCCGGTTGTAATGGCAAAGATAAGCTGCAATCTCTTCCAGAGCTCAGAATGCCTAGGATGTCTCTCCCTACTTCTTTCCATCAGAAAAGAATCACCTCCCTGCAGTGGAGATCCAGACATAGAAAACAGACTGTGGACATAGCCAGGGAAAGGAGTGGCTGGGATGAATTGAAAGAGTAGCATTGAAACATATCTGTTACTCTATGTAAAATTAGATAGCCAGTGGAAATTTACTACATGATGCAGGGAGTTCGAATCTGATACTCTGTAGTGACTAGAGGGGTGGGATATGGTGGGAGGAAGGAGGGAGGCTCAAGAGGGGCGGAACATATGTATACCTATGGCTGACTCATGTTGTTATATGGCAGAAATCAACCCAATATTGTAAAGCAATTGTCCTCCAATTAAAAAAAATATTCCCTCCCCTAAAATAATTCATCAGAATCTAGGAGGGCCTATCTGTCACTGGATTTCTTTTTCCCAAAACTCAAGCAGCAGACAGAGGAAATATTAATGCATCAAATATTTTATCTTAATTAGGGAGACACAGTTAATAAATCACAGCAGTTATCTGGCTGTTCCCCATTGACCAGTACAAAGATGCAGGCTGATTTGTGATATGGAGCTAAAGCATACTTGCTACCTCTACCCTGCACATTAGCACCAAGTTGGTTTATTATTCCAGTTGTCAATATTAGATCATCACAAACAACTTGAAGAATTATCTCCTACACACCTTCCACCTCTCTTAAAACTAGCATCCCTTTCAAGTGAGTGCTGCGGAGACAATCCTGGTCCTAAACTGAAGCAATAGAATCCATTGCCAAGGTGCATCTCTTTGTTCATGGAACCACCCAACATGTGGCATAAACTGCCACTCCATCACTCATTTAACAAAGAGGTATTGTGTGACTGCTCCCTGTCAAGTACTGTTTTAAGATCTAGCAATAAACCAAAAAATAGAAAAATTTCATCATTAGAGTAAGCTTACAGCCTAGCTAGAGAGAGAGATAAATATATCCATACCTATTGTTATATTGGGTGAGAACAAAGAAAAAATTGAATTAACAACCTGTCCATGGAAGCAGGAAGTGCTTGAGAGTGAGGCAGGGAGTTGTCATTTTTCACATCTCCTGTGGCCAGGGAAGGTCAAATGGAATGGGAAATATTTGAATAAAGACCTCAGGGAAGCAGGAAAGGGAGCCATGCACATATTCAAGGGAAGAGAATTTCAGGTAGAAGAGGTGAAAAGTACCAAGGTCCTGAGACAGAAATAAGCTTGGTGAGTTTGAAAAATAGGAGGAGAACCAAACTGTGTGGCTAGGGAAGAATGAAGTTGATGAGGTTAGGAGTTCAAGGTCAGACCACATAGGGCTTTGAAATTCATCACAGGGACTTTTTTGTTCATCTCTGGTGATGTGAAAACCACAGAAAGATTTTGAATGGAGGAGTGACAGGACAGGTCTTAGATTTTCAGAAGTTCACTCTGGCTCCTATGCATCTATTTTTAAAACGCTTAGTGAGCATATACTTAGTATCAGGCTTGAGGCCATGTACTGGGGACAGAAAGTTGAACAAGATCTGTTTTCCTTTTTCAATTACTGGGCCTTACAGCAGCTATTTATACAAGATGTGGAAATGAGTAAATGTCTTACTTAATTCAGTCTGTAGGCAAAGATCATGGATTGTGAGTAAGCGAGGCTATAATTTTAGTCCAGGGCAGAGTACCTCCACCATTCCTATATATTGCCTTTTATTTGCTTTCTGGCAAACGCATTTTTTACAGTCTCATCCATTACCTTCCCTAATCTGACAAATATTTCCTTTCTTATGGCTGAACTAGAACTAGTATACATTCAGCTAAAAGCAAGACACATTTAATCAGATTTCAAAAAGTCAGCTTCTCTCTGTAAAAAAAAAAAAAAGTGAATTATTCAAAAGAGCCTTATCATTATTTGTCAACTACGGATAGCTTTATGGAGAAGCAAGCAAGTAAGGGGTGCTAAAATCACTTCCTCTCCCACTCCCCCATGAAACTGGCAGATTCTATATGTGAGTCCTCAGGCAGAATAAATGTTCTCAGACCAATTTAGGGGTAACTGATATGGCAAAAAAGTTATCAGAGCCGCAAACCAGTCTCCCTAATAACTACCATGACACAAAGTCACTTCTCAGCATTGTTGTGTCTATGACATACTTACAAATTCTGCATTGGCAGGAGGGAAATAAGTGGATATATTTTTCACATCTAGTGTATTAGTCAGCTTCTGCTGCATAACAAGTACCACAAAGTCTCAGTGGCACATAAGAATTAGTAATTATCTCTAGTTTAAGTTGCAGCAGATCTGGTGTGATTTGATTCAGAGTGTGGGTTGAGGGACAATGAGCAAAACCTGGTTCATTCTTTTTTTTCAATGTTTAGCTAGTATTTTATTTTAATATTTATGTTCCAGTTTTATCAAGTTCTAATTGACATAAAATTCTATTAGTTTAAGGATAAAACATAATGATTTGATGTATGCATATATTGCAAAATGATTACCACAATGAATATATTAATATATATCACCACACATAGTTACAATTTTTTCTTATAATGACAGCTTTAAAAATCTACTCTTTTAGCAACTTTCAAATATACAATACAGGAATGTTAAAGTCAGCATGCTGTATGTTACATCTCCAGAACTTATTTAACTTACAACTAAAACCCAGTTCATTCTAATGTACATGGCAACTTTTTTTTAACCAACTCCCAGGGCCTGGCCTTTTAAGTCCAAATTCTATTTATCCCTACTATTCATTGAACATCTGTGATTTTAAGGTTAGGAATGAGATACTTTACTCTGAAAAGATAAGAGAGATTGAAAGATAGATACATAGATAGACAAAAGATCTGTATCCATATCTATCTAAGTAGATATGGAGATACAGCTAGAGAACAGAGAAAATGTTGTGGCTGACCCAGTGAGCTAATGAGCACAGAAGTAATATCTTATTCTTCTCCCATCATCTCCATGGTATCTATCTCCACAGTACCTAGAACAATTGTTAAACTGACTTAGAGTAGAATTTAGACATTGCTTCCAGTACTGGCCGTGTGACTTTTAACATTATCTTTGCCCTTCCTATAAAATGGGAGTAGTAGAGTGTACCCTCAATGAATACCAGTGCATAAACAACTAATGGGTTACTTACACTTTGGTCATGGCAGGCTCAGCAGCTAAGAGGTTTGTAATTGTGCTGCAGTTGATGTCGGTCATGGCCATAGGCATCACATTTTCTACATCCTAATGGTGTGCTGTTCAAGGTGTTCAGAAAAGTGGATGTTAGGGAATGCTGCCTTGGGAGAATTTAGGGGGTAGGTGTGACTCTGTCAGGGGACATTTATCCTTATAAATGTGAAAAGAGAAGTATGAGAATAAGTTTGCCTAGGATTTTATTTGTATATTCACCTGATGTTGAATTTTATGTGAAAATATATTGTATCATTCTCCTTGATAATAAACCAACTTGGTTTTATTTTGAAAAGAAATATATGCTTATTCCAACTCCTTTACCTTCAAACATTATGTGCCTAGGAATTTAAATGTGACTGGGGAGAGGGCAATTTTCTTTGCTATCTACTGAGCCGTTGGTGATTTTTGCTGTAAAATGTCATTCTCTCCACCAAGTTTCCCCTTGTTACAATTTAAAATGGGCAAGTGATCCACACTCAGAGAGGGGAAAAAAAAAAAAATTAAGCCAAGCTCTATTGAAAAGTCTGACAGACCCTTAACAATAGCATTGCTATCAAATGTTAGTTCTGTAGTTTATAAATAATTCATTGATCACATGGCTTTGAATAGTTCTATCAAACTCCACAAGAAGAAGTGGCAAATTATTCTTCAACACAATCATTTGTTTTCATCCATGAAAAATAGTATGCATTAATACCATGGCAAATAACTGAAACTCCAGCCAGGCAATCTTTTAGAAGAGTTTTGTAGATCAAAATCCGTGGCACACCGTGTAAGGTTGCCTCTTGTGCCACCACTGCATGGAGTCACCGTTCTTGCCAATTTTATTAATTTGTAGGTTTGGTAGTCGACCTCAGAGTGGTTCTGAAATTCTGCAACATTATCAGTTCTTGCAAAAGCCTAGAAAATAACATAGGTGAATCAGAGTGTGTAGAAAATCAACTATGAAGTCTGTGAGACAACCAGTTCTTTTATTTCCCATACTTGGCTTGGTGTATGAATCTGGTTTTCTCATCTGGCAATTACAGACAGAAAAATATAATTGCACATAGTTAAACAGATGATAGATAGGTAGACAGACAGATATTGGATGGAACAAATAATGAAGCTCAGAGGGAGAAAAGGTTCTATATATCCTTGAAAAGTCAGCATCCAGATGAAATATCTCTGAAAAAGACCACCGTGGTTGGTCTTACTTTCCAAACAAGCATGATGGATGAAGTTAGAGCAAAGTCCTAAAAGATGAGGTGATCGAAAGTGATTTCCTCCTGGTCATACCGAAATATCCAAACAGTTAAGACAACAAATCAGTGGGAGCACTTTATACAGGCATCACCAAAGGGTGCCAATTTAACCTGATGGAAATGAGTTAAAAGAAGCTGAAAAGTAGCTAGAACTACATAGTCACTGCTTTCTCTCCTGAGTGTCTGCCTGTACATAACTCTCCTGAAATTGCTATTTTATTTTTTTTTAAGTCAAAAGCCAGGGTGAGCAATGAGTCCCATGTTTCAGAATCCCAATCATGTTGGAGGCAGTATCATATTGTACCTGGACCATTGGACTGAAAACAGGAAAGATCCAGGCTGTGATGTGAGTCAGCTCTTGCGTAACCTCAAACGAGTCACTCTGCCTTTCTGGAATTCCATTTTGTTGTCTTGATCATGAGGCGGCTGGAACAGAGAAACTGCTGAGTGCATTTTAGCTCTGAGCATAGGGCACTATGCAGAGGACAAGAGCATGGGTTTCAGCAGGTAGGCCAAGCCTTCCACTTAAATAGCCTTGTCTGTGAAATTTCTTAACTTCTTTAAGTCTCTGTTTTCTTATCTGGAAAATGGGCTTACCAGTAGTGTCCACTTCACAAGCAGACAGTTTATACATATCACCCTGAAACACCATATATAGTTTATAAATAGCCACTGTTCCTTGGGTTGTTTTATAATAATGATTCGTCTCAATTTTTGAAACTAGAAGATATTACGGGAGAGAAAGAAAGTGAGAGACAAGCCATTGAAAAGGAGACTGTGCATTGATGACCGCCAGGCAGGCTGTATAGTGGTCCACATGACTTCAGGCCATCTTAGGAGATCATATGATAAAATTAAACCACATTACCAATTCCTTGTTTTATGATAATCACTTTGTAAGTTTTTAGTAATAGTAGGCAGAGTGAAGTTGGGGTTAGCACAGGAATGAAACTTTGAAAAATTATTTCTTTTGGTAGGAAGCTTTAAAAATATAGAGAACAGCTTAAAAGTTTTTCATTTGTTGAACTGTCTAAATATAAACTTACTAATCTGGATCTTGTTCAACTCTACATGTTCATTTCTCGATTCTATATTCATGCACTCCTGATGTCTTGACAAATTGTGAGGTGGCAGAATGAGGTGGCAAAAATACCCTTAACTTCTACTGGAACACAACTGCGGTCTGTGTGGGCTTCAGAGACCTGTGCTAAGGGCAGCAGTACCCCCGCGCCCCAGGCGTTCTCATTATTATTTCTTGAGTTCAGAAGACAACCCAAATGTCATAGATGAGGAAACCAACTCCAGAAGAAAAGGGGACAGGCCAGGTTTTCTAAAAGCAAGTTATAAAATATGAAATTGGTTTCCTGGGCCTATGTATTGTGGGAATACTAAATCTGTGCCTTGAATTAAGGGTCTGTCACTTGTTCCATGAAATGCTTGTGTTTTCGAGAGGGGCTTTACGTGACAGATGAAATAGAGGTGGAACAGGAATGCAGGATTTTTCTCAAGAAGTCTTGCCTTGAAGAAAAGTGGTTTTGTTGTTTGGACTTGCGAGAAATTGACTTCAGTAAATAGAATAAGGCTTATTTCAACCATTGTGACCAATCGATCTGGTTTTTATATAGTCTTAAATAGCATATGTGCCTGAATATAAGGCAAGGTTCACCATTCAGAAAATAGGGAGTCACCTTCCAGTAGAAGTTCATACAAAGTTACTGAAGTACTTTCTTTTGAACTACCAAGCATCATTTAGGGAAAACCAAGCCTGAAAGACACTCAGTCAGTGTTTAAAATACTTGTAGAGGTCCCTATGCAGGGTTAATTTTTTACATTTATTTTCTGCTTATCTTTCAGTCTTGAGTATTTCTTTTTGGAGATATGACCCTCAAGTTGCAAAGTGTCAGTGTCATGAGTAGGCCTTTAAAAATCTCTTTAAAATAAAGTAGGGTGATAGGTAGTGGCACTGAGGTCACAAGCATAGTGAATGCAGAACAAGTGGGGGAAACAGTGTCCAGTTGTTTTACAAAGCATGTTTGCAGCTTGGGATAAAATAGCCCAAATGAGCAAAATACCTGGATTCTCCCTTCGTGAATTGCATGTTAAACTAAGCCACGAAGGTGACATGCTCTAGAAAACATGTGTGTGCACACGCGCACTCGCTCACTCCTCCAGCCGTGGTAACCCAAAGTGTTTCTAGTCACGACAGAGTTACTGAGTCAGAGACGCACTCTGCCAGCTGTCAGGGCCTTCATGGTTTGCTCAGCTACAGAGAGCTGCCTCCTCCAAGGGGACACTGAGGGCAGCCCACATCAGTGACTGATACAGTGGGAGGATGAAGACCTGGCCCAACCTGGGACAACTCCAATGGGCCCAGCGCACTCCAGAGCTCGCCACCCAGCGAGCCAAGATTTTGCTGGGCCCGCCTCACAACCTGGCTTCTCTCTTTGCTCTCTTCACCCCTCTTCTCACTCCCTCTCCACCTTCCCTAGTCAATGCCCTGCTCACCAGCCTCTTATTTCAGTGTTTACTTCCACAGAATGCAACCTGTACAAGCTGGCTAGAGGGCAGAGGAGGAGGAAAATTATGAGTTCTGCTCCAGGGGAAGGGATACGTGCAAGGTACCTATTAGGAAGCTGCAGGGAGGGGATGCCAAGAAGCAATTCTGTATGTGAGCCCAGCGCTCAGGGCAAAGTTCAAGGCTGGAGAGACAAATACAGGAGACAGCAATTTAATGGATGGTATTTAAAGCCAAGCGACCAGATGAGAGCTCTTAGGAACTAAGTATAGAGAGTGAAGAAAAGAGTTTCAAGGATTGAGCCCTACCATTTAGAGGTCAGAGGAAGGGAATCAAACAAAGAAGATTGAAAAAGAAGCAACCAGTGAAATAGGAGAAAAACCAGTTGTGTTTGGTATCCTGGAAACCTAAGAAAGAAAGAGTTTCAAAGAAGTGATTAGCCATTGCATTGTGCTAACAGGTTGAGTAAGATATGGCAAGACAGAACCATAGCCATCTTGACCAGAATGATTCAGTGCAGTGATCTGTGTACAAAGTCTGATCTGAGTGTTTTCAGGATAGATAGGATGCAAAGAGCTTCCCAGGTGGTGCTAGTGGTAAACAACACATGCTTCCCTGTTCAATTCCCAAATCCTGCGCGCGCACACACACACACACACACACACACACACACACACACATGTAAGAGTTGATTTCCAATAAGAATATTTGGGTACAAAAATAAATTGTTCAGCTCTTTAAACATGTCTGCACCTCTGGAGCCATTGATAATCACTTTGCTTCACTTAGTTTTCCAGAGATCCCACACTGCTTGCTCCCTAAAATACCCTCAGCAGAACATTTATCCAATGACAAGTCTGAGTCCACAGATAATTTTATATCAAAAGCCCTGAGATATGTTACAGAAATTAAATCTTGAACTTTTTTCTTGTTAAAACTTTTTGGCCATAAAAACTTTTTTTTTTTTTTTTTGGCTTAATACATATTGAAATGTTTTTCCCCAGAATCCACTATTGGTGCATGTGTTTGTTTGTTAGGGCTGTGGTAACAAAGTATCACAAACTCGGTGTCAAAATGACAGAAGGGTGCCCTCCACAGTTCTGGGAGCTAGACAAACAGAATCTAGGTGTCAGCAAGGTTCTCTCTCTGAAAGCTCAAGAGGAGGAGGAATGAATCTTCCTGACTCTTCCTGTCCGCTAGTGCAAGTCTTGGCACTCCTCCACGTCCAACTGCGTAACTTCAATCTCTGCCTCCAGGTGCAGATGACCGTCCTCTCTTTGTCCCCTTGCATCTTTACATCCCTCCCTTTAAACAGACACCCATCCCTGGGTTTGGCTTCCCTGTTGGCTCAGATAGTAAAGAATCCGCCTGCAATGCAGGAGACATGGGTTCGATCCCTGTGTTGGGAACCCCTGGAGGAGGAAATGGCAACCCACTGCAGTATTCTTGCCTGGGAAATCCCCTGGACAGAGGAGCCTGGCGGGCTACAGTCCATGGGATTGCGATTGCGAGGAGCCAGATACGACTGAGCTACTAAGCGCACAGGAACATTGGAACATCACTGGATTTAGGGCCCAGCCCAATCCAGTATGACTCCATCTTAATTTGGTTCTAGCTAGAAAGACTCTACTTCCAAATTTGGTCATATCCACAGGTATCAGGCTTTAGGACTTGAACATGTCTTTTCAGAGGACGCAGTTCAACTTATTATACAACAGAGTATAAGACAAGCCAACCAGACTTTCTTTGACCCAAGTCACCTCCCTTCTATTATCTGGGATCCACCTCAGTATTACTCAATGTCTGGCCAAGTGACTGATGCCTTTTGTGAACTGACTGAGTAGATCTGGAACACAATAAGTATAGAAATAAGCCTTTAGAAACATCCATAGCAGTGTGACATTGCCATGACATCCAAGCATGTATTCAGGGGGCTTAATTTATTTCAAAGGCAATAGGCTGGTTTGGATGTTGTCAAGCTCATCTGGTGGATTACCTGTGGCATTGGTCATCCTGCGACTTGGAAAATTGTAAAAACTTTGCTATCCGCTGATGATATGAGATGCACTGACAGAACTAACAGCCTGTAAATAGTCACAAATGCAAAAAAAAAAAAAAAAAAAAGCTTGCTATCTCCAACTTTTCCCTAGGTATTTACATAACCCAAACCTCAGGTCCTAAACAAAGAATTGCTATTATCTCTGCTAACTAAGTATTCTAGTTCATTCCAAAATCTCCTTTTTCCTTTGAAAGAACACAGTCTAAAATAAACTTTCAGTAAAATTTTCTAGGGAACAGAGTTTGTTCATTGTTTGCAAACAACTTTGCAAATCTGTGGGCATGGGCTGCTTGGTTTCAAGACACAAGCCACATCAATTATGTGCATTTTAAATGTTTTTGGTGATTAAAAAAAAAGTTGTTCTTCTAAAAGTGAAATATGGAGTTCATTATGTCTCATTGTTATTTTTGCCTGCTGAACACATTTGCTATTGATGACACCATGTATTTTCCTGCACTTCCAACTTGAACTTTCAAATATTTGTGCATTACAGCAAAGATATTAACTCTGCAAAGAAACTGTTTCCTTAGAAAACTGCTTTTTATATACACAAAAAAAACATACTATCTGATTCAATGTGACTTATTAGTCTGAGAAAAAAGTAAAAGAAGCAACATCAGATTCTAATACCAGCTTGCTCTCTTAGGGATGACTGTATAGTGGACTCAAGTTTGGATAACAATTTGTGTTCACTTTGTTGGCATTTTATTTTTTTGGTTTGGTTTATTTAAACTGTTTTCACTAAACATTGATCAATCGATCAAACTGTGAAAATGATATGTTATAGAAGATACTACTTTTCTGCTGCACCCTCCTAATCCCCTGAATCCAAATGATGCAACTGTTATCAGTTGTATTTTTAGGTATCCTTTCAGAAAGAGTCTTTAGGCACTGATGTGGGTATGTGTGTATAGGTAAGAGCTTACCAGATAGCTCAGTGATAAAGAATCTGCCTGCCAATGCAGGAGACATGATCCCTGGATTGGGAAGATCCCCCAGAGAAGGGAATGGCGACCCACTCCAGTATTCTTGCCCAGGAAATCCACGGACAGAGAAGCCTGGTGGACTAGAGTCCATGGGGTCAGAAAGAGTCAGACCCAACTGAAGTGAATTAGCACATATGCAGAGGGTGATTTTAGAGGGTAGATGGTAATTTTAGATAACCAGTATATACCATCACACTCCATTTTTGTTTGTTGTTGCAAACTCTATTTTTCTTTGTTGTTGCAAATGATAATAAAAAAGAAACAACAATCCTAAAATTCAATGACTTAAATAAAATAAGAAGACTGTTTCCCCACCATAAAACAGGTTGGAAATGTGAGGTCCAGGCTGGTGCAGAAACTGTTCTCCATACAGTCTTTCAGATACCCAGGTCCCTGGTCTAGGCACTGTCATCATCTGTAACATAAAAGCTGGTTGCTATCCTCTCTGTATACCAGCTCAAAGCAAGGAGAAAGTAAGGATACCAAAGATATGCAGTTTTCTTATAAAGACAGTAAAATGAAAGCTCCATCCATCTCATCTCAGGAGCCTTCAATTCCATGGCCACCCCTAGCTGCACAGAAAGCTAAGAAATTATTGATCTAACTGGCCAGCCATATAGCCAATAAAAACTGGAAAACAGATTTCAGGAAGACCATCATTCTTCCCCAACTTTGTAGTATTCCTTTGTTTAGCGGTATGTACTTTCCCAGGTGGCTCAGTGGCAAAGAATCTGCCTATGAATGCAGGAGACACAAGAGATGTGGGTTTGATTCCTAGGTAGGGAATATCCCCTGGAGTAGGAAGTGGCAACCACTCCAGTATTCTTGCCTGAAAAATTCAATGGACAGAGGAGCCTGGTAGGCTACAGTCCATGGGGGCCACAAAGAGTCAGACACAACTGAGCAACTGAGCACAACCACTGAATGATGACTGCCAGACATTGGACTCCCAAGGTCACTGTAGCAAATGACTCAGGAGAAGGAAAGTCAACATCACCCTACGGTGTGGGAAATCTATAGGAAGCACTCTGGTACTGACAGTTCAAATGATCATGGTCTCGTAGGAAAGAGAGAAAATGACCTGCCCTTGTCATAAAAATGGGCTCCTGTGCCAGAAGTGTACAGTGTAAAAGTCAAATGACATGTACCACAATTTCTCAATGAACAATCTTTTTACCCCACATTTGTAAAGTCTGTTTATGTAAGATCATGGTTCTCGAAGTGTGACCCTTGGAAAGCAACAGCAGCACTACCTGTGAACTTAGAAATACAAGCTCTTAGGCCCCATCCCCGACGTCTAAGGACAGAGACTCTAGAGGTGGGGCCCAGTCATCTATGTTTTAATGAATGCTCCAGGGGAATTTGTTGCTTGTTAAAATTTGAGACCCACCAATCTAAGACTGAAAGAAGCATATGTGAACTTACTAGCTATGTGACTTTTGGCAAGTAACCTCACCTCTTTTCCTTAATTCCTGCATCTGGGAAATACGGATAGAAATAGTGTTTGTCATTGTTATGATGCACATTGAAAGAGCTAAAATGTATAAAGTGCTTTTTAAAATGCTTCACATATAGTGAGTCCTCAAAAAGATACTAAAGACAAATCCTGGTGATGATTTGAAATGACAGAACTTTCATATGGCAGTTTGGAATATAAATTAGTATAAGCACTTAAGAAAACTATTTGGCATTATCAAAATAAATTGATGACATATATGCCCAATGACTAGAAATTATAATTCTCAATGTTTATCTGAAAGAGTCTCTTATATTATAACTACTCCAGGGGTCATAGAATGGAAAAACAATGTCACATTTATACAATGTAACACTATACAGCAATACAGATGAATGAGCTTCAGCTGTCTGAAATAACACAGAGATGGAAACCTGAAGTTCAAGGACCTCAAGTTGAGCTAAAAAAGCAAGTTTTTGATAAATATATGCAATTTAATTATATTTTAATAAATTTTAGAAGTATGTGAAATAAACAACTGCTTAGAAACTCAAAAGAGTCACAAAAAAAAAAAAAAAGATACTGAAGATTATTGTAGCTGTCATTGTCTTTATTCTACTGACTTGTAATCTCACTAGCCTGTGGTCCAAAATGAGGTCATGGCTTTTAATATACGAGTGAAATGACTCTGAGACGTGGTGTTTCCTGCAGAGAGAATAATGTCTTTCTTCCTTCCCTGGGCCAACTCCCCCCACACAATCACTCCAAACCCCCAAAAATGCTTTTTAAAGTCTGGCAGTCATTGACCCCAGCAGCAGCTAAACAGATTGACTGAACAGTTCATTTATAGAAATGAATGAATGATAATCCTACAAGGGTATTATCCAGAAGCCCAAGTCCAACCAAAATGGCTAATCATTCCCCAACATTTGTCATTTTGAGCTCTCACTTTTATGGAGCAACATGTGAGGTTGTGGGGAACTGGGGCCAGCTTGAATCATTCCCACCAGGACCACCTCCTCAGAGCCTGACCTCAGGTGCGGAGCAGAGAAGGCAGTCTGCAATCTTTTCCTTGACCAAAGCTTTGTCTAAAGGAAAGCATTTTGGGGAATGCCCTGGAGGTCCAGTGGTTAGGACTCCTTACTTTCACTGTCAAGGGCGTGGGTTTGATCCCTACTCAGGGAACTAATATCCCACAAGCCATACAGTGAGGCCAAAAAGAACAAAATAAAGGGAAGCATTTTTCCTTCCTGCTTTGACAGTGGACTAGAGGTCTGGGGACCCTTCTGAGCTGCTCAGTAAGGATGCTTGTAGCCTAAATAATTACCTGGAATTAAGAAATGGGTTCTTTTTACACTCAGTCATCCTCAGCACTGTGGTTACCACTTTAAGATTTTGAGTGTTTAAAGATTGGTCACACTACTGGTTTTTACAGTCTCACTCTTTTTTTTCAAATTGAGATAGAGTATTGTATTAGTTTTATATGTACAACATAATGGTTTGATATATGGATATATTGCAAAATAAGTGTACAATATTGTGTTAGTTTTAGATGTACAATGTAATGGTTTGATATATGTATATATTGCAAAATAACTATACCACAATAAGTATAGTTAATATCCACCACCACACATAGTTACAATTTGTCTTCTTTTTTCCTATGATGAGAACTTCTAAGACCTAATCTCTTAGCAACTTTCAAATATATTATACAGTATTAATACCTATGGGGCTTCCCAGGTTGCTCAGTGGTAAAGAATCTGTGTGCCAATGCAGGGGCCACAGGAGACCATGGGTTCAATCCCTGGGTCGGAA
Source organism: Dama dama (assembly GCF_033118175.1). Lineage (NCBI taxonomy): Eukaryota > Metazoa > Chordata > Mammalia > Artiodactyla > Cervidae > Dama > Dama dama. The sequence continues at coordinate 37,673,807 of NC_083704.1, read as the reverse complement.
AGATCCCCTGGAGAAGGGCATGGCAATCTATTCCAGTATTCTTGCCTGGAAAAATCCTTTGGACAGAGCATCCTGATGAGCTACAGTCTATGGGGTCACAAAGAGTCAGACACAACTGAGTGACTGAGCGTGTACATGCATTATTATCTATGGTCACCATGTGGTACACTACTCCCCAAAATTTATCTTAGATCTCAAAGTTTGGACATTTTGACCATAAAGTCTGCTTTTTTTCAAGTGTGATGGAACCATGTAGGCAGGAACAGATAAAATGTATCTTGAACAAGTGATATCCACTTGAAAAGTGGAGCTGAACCCCACTCAAGCCACAGTTTAGTAATCTAAGAGGAGTCAGGTTTTTTTTTTTTTCCAAGAGATCTTGAAATTTGGGGAATCTGTTCTTTATCTCTCCGCTATCTGCCCTACTCCACCTACCAAAAATCAGGTCCCTGGCTTTCCTTTAGGAACTTCATCCCTTATCCATTCTCATCAGGTGGGGTTCACCTCACACTTTCATTTCCATAGTCTCTGATAGGCCTAAGGCATGACCCTTCCCCAAGGGGACTGGCTCAAGAATGAACATCTGACCATATCAGAGCCACTAAGATACAGGAATCATTTTGGAGGGAGAAAGAGTGTTTCCAGGAATGAGCAACCCTGGCTTTCTCGGTCCCTATAAACTGAGGTGTGAGGAGATGAAATCTAGTTCAGACACAGAAATACTGCTGTCGTTACAGCGTGCTCAGTCATGTCCGACTCTTTGGGACCCCGTGGACTGTAACCCACAAGGCTCCTCTGTCCGTGGGATTTTTCAGGCAAGAATACTGGAGTAGGTTGCCATTTTCTTCTGCAGGGGATTTTCCCGACCCAGGAATCGAACCCGCATCTCCTGTGTCTCCTGCATTGGCAGATGGATTCTATACTACTACTACTAGCCACCTGAGAAATCCTTCTAGAGCAGGAATGGTTGCTAAAGGCAAATGCAGAGCCCAAAGATGAAGGACATTGAGCAGATGGCAGGACAGAGGAGAGCCACTCGGGTGCTGGTGGACAGTGTTTGTGCCTCTGTTTTTATGTTGATGTATAATTGATTTATAATGTTACATTAATTTCTGATGTACAGCAAGGTGATTCAGCTATATATATATATGTACATATATACATACATATGTACATCCTTTTTTATATTTTTTTCCATTTTGGTTTATCACAGGATATTGTACATAGTTCTTTGAGCTATTTAGTAGGAGCTTGTTGTTCATCCTTTCTCTATAATTGCATCTGCTAATCCCAAGCTCCCATTCCATCCCTCTCCTCACCCCCCACTTGGCAATCACAAGTCTGTTCTCTATGTCTGTGATTCTGTTTCATGGATAGGTTCATTTTGTGTCATATTTTAGATTCCATAGGTAAGTGATGTCATGTGGTATTTGCCTCTTTCTGACTTAGTTCACTTAGTATGATAATCTATAAATCCACCCATGTCTATACCTTTGAATGAAACCTCATCTGAAATATACTGCAGTCTCTAGAGTAGTCTTTTCCATTGTGTGGTCCCTGCATCAACAGAGTTAGCCTTAGCTGAAAACTTGTTAGAAATGCAAGCTGTTGGGTACCTACTGCAGACTTCCTGAATCAGAACTCTGTGTGGGGTTCCACAATCTACATTTTAATGAGCCTTCTGGATGATTTGGATTCACACTAAAGTTTAAGGAGCACTGCTGTTGACCTATGGAGTAAGCTATTAGAAAATCAGCTAGTCTAACTCAAGTACAATTATTCCAGAGTTCTCAGTGCTACAGGCCAGTCTATGCATTTCTTATTAAATCCAGTCTGAATTTGGTTTTTATATTCCTCATCCTTGCTTTAGTATTTTTTTGTTGTAATAGTTTGAAAATCAAGTGAACTGCCTAAATTAGAGTCCTTGCTTATATTTCCAAAACTTACTGACATATGTTGATTTCTGTTCCTCGGGACAGCTCTCAGAAGGACAGCAAGGATGTTCAGTATGCAAACTCCTCATTGTAGGGAATAGAAAACCAAAGTGCCATCCCGTAAACCTCCTGGCTGGCTAAAATTCTGATCTGGTTCTTTCTGCCATACGGGGCTGTCTGTGTGGCTCAGTAATTAGACCCACACATGATGGAGTCGCGCCAACCTGGGTTTATGTCCTGACTCTGCCACACGGGAGCATTCTAGCTTTTGTGTCTCGGTTTCTTCATCTGTGAAATGATGAAAACAGTTCTCCTTCCTTGAGATGCCTAGAGTGAGTGATCTATGAGAATTAGTATGGAAAAGGCCAAGCACTGGGCAAATGGTCAATAAACGGTATCCATTCAGAATACTATTGTCAAATCCATCATTGCTACTGCACTATAAAATGCAGCAGCTGCATTCACAGCAGACTGCACCGAGCCAAAGAGTGTTATCTGGGAGAAGCAGCACTTCGACCCTGCATGGAGTTATCCAGCCAGCTGATTTCCAGGAGCCATCTGAATTCTCTCACAATCACCCTAACTCAAGTGCCTGCAATCAGCATCACAATGCAATCCCTCCCTTCAGCTTCCCATCAGAACCTGTGTTCCTAAACCTCATCTTCCCCTTTCAGGCTGTCTTTCTTCTGAAGGAAGCGAGGCTGCTGGTGATTAGGAGTTGTTTAAATTGCCATAAAAACAAGGAAAGATTTCTCCTTCTCACTAAAGAAGCAGTCTGCTTGAATCAGTGGGTGTCTGTCTCATTTCCCCGGATGCTTAATTCAAGTCTGGTCCACACGGAGGATAGTGGTTTATTAAGGATTATGACTTCCTCCCTCCTCTGGGCCGTCTAGACGGTGTGCTGCTCTGGAAGGGGAGGACTCTATTTTAGGTGCAGTAATATTTTTATAATTGCATTTCTCTTGCCTGGCTTTCAGTAATCAACCTGGCCATTCAGCATGGCCACGACTTAAGTCACACACCAGGGACATTTTCCTGAGAGATCGTATTTGGAGCAGCATCTTATAGCCACATGAATAAAAAGGATCTCTGTTTAATAACTGCCCGAGTTCAAGTTCCAGCTTTGCCACTTAATACCTGTGTGACTATAAGGAATATATTTAGCCACTTGGGGCCTCAGTTTACCCATCTTTGAAATGGGTATAATGGAACTTATACATAGGACAATGATTACAGAATTTAATGTTTATTAAATCTTTCGATGAATAAAACTTAATGAATAATATTTGCCTTTTACTAAGAACCTATTTTGTGCCAGACTTCATGCTAAGCACTTTACATTTAACAGATCAATTTATCCCAAATGTAAATCTCTGTAGTAGTGTGATAGTAATAATAAACAACAATAATAACAATATTAACAATAACGACAGAAATAATAATGATAATAATATGTGCACTTGGCACTATTGTGCTATGTTTCATCTCACAAAACCTTGTTAATGAGATTCTATTATAATCTCCATTCTACAGGTGGGAAAACCAAGACATAGAAAGAGTAAGTATCTAGCCCAAAGCCACACAGATAGTAAGTGGCAGAGTTAGAATTCAAATTCCATCCTCCCTAACTCCAGATCCCGAGCTTTCAATTGCCCACCAGTTCAGAGTCACATAAATATTGCATCATAAAATGAAAATGTCAGTGTTCAAACTTTCTAGACACATGAGATAGATCAAAAATGTCAACATCATTTTTTTTCCTCTAGGAAAATAATTCCAAATGAGACACATGAATGGAATGGAGGATTGTAAAGCTTCCTAATTGGCCGTGATGCCAGCCCTGTGTGCTCCTTGAAAACGAGGGATTATTTTCCAAGTGAAAAATGACTCCATTAGTAACAGGTTTTAAAAACTATAGAGTCAGCACCTTTCAGAAGATACTCAGTTGGGTGATAAAAAAAAAAAGTAGAGGCTTTTATAGCATCCAATTACATGACAAGTGAATTACATTTAAAGATATTGAAAAAAAAATAAGCAATTTCAAATGTGAAATGAGGAGTGTGAGCAACTGTAACTAGTCCTCATATTAAGTTCTTTCCAAGCCCCTGGGGGAGGTGAAGAAGTCATAAAGGATAGGTATGTAACCTGACTTGAACTTGATAAGTCTGCATGTCAGTAAGTGATGTGTCTGATGATCAGAGACAGAAGAGAAGTCTAAGGCTGGTGATGAGAGTCATCACTCATCTGCTACCACTGCCTGCCTGTCGTTTAGTCACTCAGTCATCTCCGACTCTCTGCAACCCAATGGACTGTAGTTTGCCAGGCTCCTTTGTCCATGGGATTGTCCAGGAAACAATACTGGAGTGGACTGCCATTTCCTTCTCCAGGGGAATCTTCCTGACCCAGGGATTTAGCCCACATCTCCTGCCTTCTGTGTAAAGTCCTGGTCTGGTCCTTCCTAATGTATTTCAGTGGGACCCCTCATGAGCTCCATTTTACAATGAGGAAACTGGAACTGGCAGTGAGTAAGTGACTTGCCAATAGTCTCTACTGCCTGGTAAGGGGGAAACTGGGGCTCATGGCTGGAGTCTGTGTACTTGAGAATCAGCATGCTTCCCACTGCATCATGCTGCCTTTCTCAAAAGAGACCACAGGAAGGAAATTCTAGGATTTGAAGGTGCAGGGTAAATGGCTTCTATCTTATTTGTCTGATGTCATATTTAGATAGAATTATAATTTTTTTTATAGGTGGAGACAAACTGAAGCCTTGCTCTTAAGAAAGAATAGTCTAATGAAAAAGATTAGGGAAAATCTCTTCTGGGACTAAGTTCAAGAGAAACATTTGGGTTTTTATCTTTATATCCTAATGTTTTATGCTAAGCTGGTATAAAGTACATGCTCCACAGATGTTCACTCAGTTGGCTTGAATTCTGTTGTTTTAGTTCACAAACCCCTCAGGCAGAACCAAATATATTTTCTTTAAGTTTCTTGCACCCTGGGAGAATGTCTGGCATTTCTTTGGTACCCACTTCTGCCCTCCAAAGTACCATGGCAAGCATGTTGGTGCTCATGTCAACACAATGAATACAGACCCTGTGGGAAATACTGTTATATTTGCTTTGAGTTCAGCATCTGCACTTTGGGGGACCATGAAGGACTGAAGTGGACATGGATACCAACCTGGATCAAAATACTAGTTGTATTCTTGGAAATTCTGAGGATTGGCAGACTAAAGATTAAATTTTTAAAATAAGACTGTGTACTACAAATCTATATACAGAAAGACAAAAAGAATGGTTTAACTCTTCCATATTCTTGGAATCTTGAAATTAAAATTATTGTTGTATTCACCCTTATGTAGTATTATTTTAGTGACCTGAGCAACTGGCCAGAAATTTATTTAAGAGAATTGTCTTTCTTTGGGGTTAGGAACGTTGTTATTTTGGTTTGTCTAGAACTGCTTTTCATTCTTCTGTGGTCACAGGATTCTAGTGGCAAGGGGGGGGTTGGGGGACAGAGGTGTCTCAAAAATCAGGGGTAGTTTCTAGATTCTTGTAGTGGAGGATGGTAGGCAAATTAATAGTTCCCCAAAGATATCCATGTCCTAATTGCCCAAAACCTGTGGATGTGTTACCTCCATATGGCAAACGAGATTTTGCAGATTTTTAAGGGTTTAAGATGGTTAACTTAGGAGGCTTGAGATGGGAACATTTTCCTGGATTATCCAGATGGGCTCAAGCACAGTGATCCTTCTATTAATAAGCTGGAAACAGGGTGTTAAAGTCAGAGAAGGAAATGTGATGGTGGAGCGGAGGTCAGCATGATGCAGGTGCTCACCTAGAAGACAAAAGAGAGAGGCACAAGCCAAGAAATGCAGGCAGCCTCTAGAAGCCATGAAAGTCAAGGGACAGTTTCTTCCCCTAGAGCCTCCAGAAGGAATCAAGTGAGGCTTCTGACCTCGGGTAGTGTAACATACGACCTTTGTATTGGTTAAGCCGCCTAGTTTGTGGCAATTGTTACAGGAGTCATAGGAAACGAATACAGAGATTAAGTTCCTCATCTGCAGCCTCTGCCAGAGAGGGGCATTTCCTGATGGAAATGTCAGAAAACATTCTACCTGATTGGAAGCCAACATAGTATCTTTGACTACCTATGATTTACGGAAGGGTTTCTAAACCTCTTTAACCTCAGCACTATTAACATTCTGGCTCTCTAACTCCTTGTGGAGCCTTCCTGTGTATTGCAGGATGCTAAGCGCCATCCCTTGCTTCTATCCAGTAGATGAGAATAGAACCTCTTCTCCTCAATCATGATGATCGGAAATGTCTCTGGGCATTTCCAAAGGCCCCCTGTGGAGAGAGAGAGCAACTGCCCTCAGGCTGAAAACCACTCCTCTCACTTGATCATATGCTCCTTGATTAAAAACTTGCTGGTGACAGTGAGCAAGCCATCTTTCTCCCATGATTCTAATTCATAAATTAGCCAAAGCCTACAACACACAAAATATGCTCTAGTCAAAGTCATTTTGCTGCTCAGTTACAAGGCAAAAAAATCCTTGCCTCTAGAATAGATAGAATAATCTCATGGCTTGTGCCAAGAGATCAGACAGGATTTCTTTGTGGATGAAACTCTGCTGATAACCCAGGGCAAGTTAATAATCTACTCAACCCAACTAGCTAACACCTTAAGCCTGTTACTGTCAGTAAATGCCAGATAAAGTGTTTTATCAAATTGAGTGAGGTGGCTTTGTATCCCTCCTCTTCATTGGTAGAAGTTAACTGGGAATTCAATTCATAACTATTACTGGTTGAAAACTCCCCAGATGTATTGGGATGAAACGTGGCAAATCTGACTAAAGGAGAAAATGAGCTCTGTGCCCCTTCTGGCTCCAAGACATAGGTGATGTTACACATGGAAGCAAGAGCAGGTCCAGAGAACCAGTTTTCCCTTCTCTGAGTTGACATGTCTGCCAAAGGATGCCTGAATTCAGGGTTAAGGGAATGGAGAGAGAACTGAATCCAGTCATTTTCCAAAAAAATTCATATCATGTCATGGATACGTTTGGCAGAGATGAGGCAGTCAGAAACAGGAAAAGGATAAGAGAATAAATGGCCATGATTGAGGATCAGCTAAGATGGAAGGATAGGATGATGTTATAGGCTGAATGTTTGCATCGTTTCAAAAATGCTTATGTTGAAGCCCTAATCCCTGATGTGACTGAATGTGGAAATGGGGGCTTTGGGAGGTATTAGGTTTAGATGAGGTCATGAGACAGGGCCCTTAGGATGGAGTTAGTGTCCTTATAAGAAGAAAAGGAGACCAGATTTCTTTCTCTCTCCAACACATAAGGACACAGCAAATAGGTGACCATCTACAAAGCAGGACAATAGCTCAAGAACCCAACCATGCTGGCACCCTGATCTTGAACTTTGCCAGCCTCCTGTGGAAACAAAGATCTATTGTTTAAGTAAGCCAGTATGTGGTATTTTGTTGCAGCAGCTTGAGCAGACTAAAATGAAAAATGGAACCACAGAAATTTTATCAGGAGCTAGAAAGATATCAACATATTTGAGCCTTTTGGAGTGAACCCCACCATCAGCACCAAACATGAGACCTCTGGCTTTTTAATTAGTTTCTTGAAGTTTATAAACATGAAGATAATGTGCTATGTTGAAGACTAGATTCTCACTAGCTATATGAGGGGGGACAGATCTCTTTCTTGTTTCCCATTTTTGGTTTCAATATTAAAATGGAAAATAATACCAGCCTTGGAAGAGCATCAGAAGAAGAGAATGAAATCATAGGTATGTGATTGATAGGTATATGATAGGCACTCAGTAAAGAGAAATCTCCTCTCCTTCTATCTAACCTCATCCTGATCAATTTAAAATAGGTCAAACCTAAATTAGGCAGGTTCAGCTAGTATGTGAATGTGAATGAGGGTATGTGATCATTTATACCCCATCTGGGTAATAACCAAGCTAGCATACTCAAGTATGAAAAGTAGTTCTTGTCAGAGTCTCATTGTGATAAATATCTGAAAGTATTGCTTTTGTAAACACATCCTCTAGCCCCCCCTTCTTCTGGTAATTGCACCTTGTCTCTGCTTTGAGAAGTCTCCTTTTTTTCACTCTTGGTCTATGAATTTCATTGGGAGCTGAAAATACTGTCTCATACACACACACACAGACACACACACACACGTAAACATCTTATTCCAGGAAAGAACCCTCCCATGGGTCTGGGCAGTGAGTGTATTAATCATTACCCAAACCAGACCAGTATGAATTAACTGCAAGAATACTGTCCAGTCAGTTCAGTTCAGTTCAGTCACTCAGTCATGTCCAACTCTTTGTGACCCATGGACAGCAGGCTTCCCTGTCCATCACCAACTCCTAGAGCTTACTCAAACTCATGTCCACCAAGTCGGTGATGCCATCCAACAATCTCATCCTCTGTCATCCCCTTCTCCTTCTGCCTTCAATCTTTCCCAGCATCAGGGTCTTTTCCAGTGAGTCAATTCTTCGCATCAGATGGCCAAAATATTGGAGCTTCAGCTTCAGCATCAGTCCTTCCAATGAATACTCAGGACTGATTTCCTTTAGGATGGACTGGTTGGATCTCCTTGCAGTCCAAGTGACTCTCAAGAGTCTTCTGCGACACCACTGTTCAAAAGTATCAGTTCTTCAGTGCTCAGCTTTCTTTATGGTCCAACTCTCACATCCATACATGACTACTGGCAAAACCATAGCCTTGACTAGATGGACCTTTGTTGGCAAAGTAATGTCTCTGCTTTTGAATATGCTGTCTACACTGGTCATAGCTTTTCTTCCAAAGAGCAAGCTTTTGATTTCATGGCTGCAGTCACCATCTGCAGTGATTTTGGAGCCCCCCAAAATAAAGCCTCTCACCATTTCCTTTGTTTCCCCATCTATTTGCCATGAAGTGATAGGACTGGATGCCATGATCTTAGTTTTCTGAATGTTGAGTTTTAGGTCAACTTTTTACTCTCCTCTTTCACTTTCATCAAGAGGCTCTTTAGTTCCTCTTCCCTTTCTGCAGTAAGCATAGTGTCATCTGCATATCTGAGGTTATTGATATTTCTCCCGGAAAATTTGATTCCAGCTTGTGGTTCACCCAGCGCAGCATTTCACATGATGTGCTCTGCATATAAGTTAAATAAGCAGGGAGTCAGTATATGGTCTTGATGTACTTCTTTCCTGATTTGGAACCAGTCTGTTGTTCCATGTCCAGTTCTAACTGTTGCTTCTTGACCTGCCTAGAGGTTTCTCAGGAGGCAGGTAAAGTGGTCTGTTATTCCCATCTCTTGAAGAAATTTCCAGTTTGTTGTGATCCACATAGTGAAAGGCTTTGGTGTGGCTTTAGCTTTCCTAGTTGAAGTTGAATGGTTCTATGAAGACCTACAAGACCTTTTAGAACTGACACCCAAAAAAGATGTCCTTTTCATTATAGGGGACTGGAGTGCCAAAGTAGGAAGTCAAGAAACACCTGGAGTAACAGGCAAATTTGGCCTTAGAGTACAGAATGAAGCAGGGCAAAGGCTAATAGAGTTTTGCAAGCGAACACACTGGTCATAGCAAACACCCTCTTCCAACAACACAAAAGATGACTCTACATGTGGACATCACCAGATGGTCAATAACAAAATCAGATTGATTATATTCTTTGCAACCAAAGATGGAGAAGTTCTATACAGTCAGCAAAAACAATACTAGGAGCTGACTGTGGCTCAGATCATGAACTCCTTCTTGCCAAATTCGTGTTTAAATTGAAGAAAGTAAGGAAAACCACTAGACCATTTAAGTATAACCTAAATCAAACCACTTAAGATTATACTGAGGAAGTGACAGATAGACTCAAGGGATTAGATCTGATAGACAGAGTACCTGAAGAACTATGGACAGAGGTTCATGACATTGTACAGGAGGCAGTGATCAAGAACATCCCCAAGAAAAAGAAATGCAAAAAGGCAAAATGGTTGACTAAGGAGGCCTTACAAATAGATGAGAAGTGAAAGGCAAAGGAGAAAAGGAAAGATATACCCATTTGAATGCCAGTTCCAAAGAATAACAAGGAGATATAAGAAAGCCTTCCTCAGTGATCAATGCAGAGAAGCAGGAAAACAATAGAATGAGAAAGACTCTTCAAGAAATTTAGAGATACCAAGGGAATATTTCATGCAAAGATGGGCACCATAAAGGACAGAAATGATATGGACCTAACAGAAGCAGAAGATATTAAGAAGAGGTGGCAAGAATACACAGAAGAACTATACAGAAAAGATCATCATGACCCAGATAACCATGATGGTATGATCACTCATGTACAGCCAGACATCCTGGAATGTGAAGTTAAGTGGGCCTTAGGACGCATCATTATGAACAAAGCTAGTGGAGGTGATGGAATTCCAGTTGAGCTATTTCAAATTCTGAAAGATGATGCTATTAAAGTGCTGCACTCAGTATGACTGTAAATTTGGAAAACTCAGCAGTGGCCACAGGACTGGGAAAGGTCAGTTTTCATTTTACTCCCAGAGAAAGGCAATGTCAAAAAATGTTCAAACTACTGCACAATTGCACTCATCTCACAAGCTAGCAAAGTAATGCTCAAAATCCTCCAAGCCAGGCTTCAATAGTATGTGAACCATTAATTTCCACATATTCAAGCTAGATTTAGAAAAGAGACGAACTAGAGATCAAATTTCCAACATCTGCTGGATCATCAAAAAAGCAAGAGAGTTCCAGAAAAACACCTACTTCTGCTTCATTGACTATGCCAAAGCCTTTGACTGTGTGGATCACAACAAACTGTAAAATTCTTAAAGAGATGGGAATAACAGACCACCTTACCTGACTCCTGAGAAATCTTTGTGCAGGTCAAGAAGCAACAGTTAGAACTGGACATGTAACAACAGACTGGTTCTATATCAGAAGAGGAGCATGTCTCAGAAGAGGAGCGGTATATTGTCACCCTGCTTATTTAACTTACATGCAGAGTACATCATGTGAAATGCTGCGCTGGGTGAACCACAAGCTGGAATCAAATTTTCCGGGAGAAATATCAATAACCTCAGATATGCAGGTAACACCATCCTTATGGCAGAAAGTGGAAAAGAACTGAAGAGCCTCTTGATGAAAGTGAAAGAGGAGAGTAAAAAGTTGACTTAAAACTCAACATTCAGAAAACTAAGATCATGGCATCCAGTCCTATCACTTCATGGCAAATAGATGGGGAAACAAAGGAAACGGTGAGAGGCTTTATTTTGGGGGGCTCCAAAATCACTGCAGATGGTGACTGCAGCCATGAAATCAAAAGCTTGCTCTTTGGAAGAAAAGCTATGACCAGTGTAGACAGCATATTCAAAAGCAGAGACATTACTTTGCCAACAAAGGTCCATCTAGTCAAGGCTATGGTTTTGCCAGTAGTCATGTATGGATGTGAGAGTTGGACCATAAAGAAAGCTGAGCACTGAAGAACTGATACTTTTGAACAGTGGTGTCGCAGAAGACTCTTGAGAGTCACTTGGACTGCAAGGAGATCCAACCAGTCCATCCTAAAGGAAATCAGTCCTGAGTATTCATTGGAAGGACTGATGCTGAAGCTGAAGCTCCAATATTTTGGCCACCTGATGCAAAGAACTGACTCAGTGGTAAAGACCCTGATGCTGGGAAAGATTGAAGGCAGAAGGAGAAGGGGATGACAGAGGATGAGATTGTTGGATGACATCACCAACTCGATGGACATGAGTTTGATTAAGCTCTGGGAGTTGGTGACTGACAGGGAAGCCTGGCATGCTGCAGTCCATGGGGTCACAAAGAGTCGGACACGACTGAGTGGCTGAACTGACAGGTATTTCAGCGCTTCACCTTGGGGTAAAATTCCCTGTGTTCAGAAATTTGTTTTCCCATCTAAAAGACTCTGCAGCTGCTGTTCAAATGCTGTTAGAATCATCCCAGGACTAATTGGTTGGGCATGTGTACTGCTGACCAAACCCTCAGCACCACCGCCGTATGCCTGGGAGGCTGACCACCGTCACTGTGTCAGGGCTAGTTGTAAAGAACTTTTACAGTCAGCCGAACAATGCCTGTGTCCCCCTGCAACTATTAAGGCTAAGTCATCCCTTTATAATAAACAATGAGAATTCTCTTTCTTTCTATGTGACGCTGAAGAAAGGATACAGAGGTCGCCTCCTTTTTGTATTGGGATATACTTGTTTTACAATTTGTGTTAGTTACTGGTGTACAAGGAAGTGAATCAGCTGTACGTGTACATATATCCCCAGCCTCTATGGTCTCCCTCCCACCCCCCAAACCCATTCCATCCATCCAGGTTACCACAGCGCCCCAAGCTGAGCTCCCTAGGCTACAGAGGAGGTCCCCGTTAGCTGTCTGTTTTACAGTTGGCAGTGCACGTACATCAGTCTCAACCTCAGTCTCCCAGTTTATCCCACCCCCATATCCATTCCTTGTGTGTGTGCTCTGTTCCTGCCCTGGAAATAGTTTCATCAGTACCATTTTTCTAGATTCCACAGACATGCATCCATATATGACATTCATTTTTCTCTTTCAGACTTACTGCACTCTGTATGACAGACTCTAGATCCATCCACATCTCTACAAATGACCTAATTCCATTCCTTTATATGGCTGAGTAATATTCCATTGTGTATAGGTACCACATCTTCTTTATTCATTCATCTGTCAGTGGATGTTTTGGTAGCCTCATTATACTTTAGCCAAAAAGATTCCAACTGTTACTGCCTTAAGTCTCCAAACATGAAACAATGAAGGCTGCTTTTTTCCCTTCTGCCCCAACCATTGTCTTTTCCAGAAGTTCATACCAGCACATTTCCTATTTTAATAAGTATTTAAGACGCTTTCCTAATCACAGAGGGAAAAGAGACAGAAAATAATAGGTCAAAAAAGAAAGGAAAGCAGAAGTATGAATATAGGTTCCAAATGATATGCTGTCATGATTTGTGATAAATAAGGCAACATAGCATTTAGAAAGGAGAGCCACTAAGGAAAGGTTTCATTTTATTCATAAACTTTTCCTGATGTGAAAAAAGTAGCTTTTTCTTGCTGCTTAGCTGCCAAATTCTGGGCTCCAAAATCACTGCAGATGGTGAATGCAGCCATGAAATTAAAAGACGCTTGCTCCTTGGAAGGAAAGTTATGACCAACCTAGACAGCATATTAAAAAGCAGAGACATTACTTTGCCAACAAAGGTCCATCTAGTCAAGGCTATGGTTTTTCCAGTGGTCATGTATGGACGTGAGCGTTGGACTATAAAGAAAGCTGAGCACCAAAGAAGTGATGCTTTTGAACTGTGGTGATGGACAAGACTCTTGAGAGTCCCTTGGACTGCAAGGAGATCCAACCAGTTCATCCTAAAGGAGATCAGTCCTGGGTGTTCATTGGAAGGACTGATGAAGCTGAAACTCCAATACTTTGGCCACCTGATGTGAGGAGCTGACTCATTGGAAAAGACCCTGATGCTGGGAAGGGTTGAAGGCAGGAGGAGAAGGGGACAACAGAGAATGAGATGGTTGGATGGCATCACTGACTCAATGGACATGGGTTTGGGTGGACTCCAGGAGTTGATGATGGACAGGGAGGCCTGGCATGCTGCAGTTCATGGGGTCACAAGGAGTCGGACACGACTGAGCGACTGAACTGAACTAGCTGCCAAGTAAACTTGGAGAAACATGTCCATAGGAATAATGAATCCCTGGATACTGCCCCAGCCTGTGACATCAAGATGTTGTTGTTCATTGTTCAGTTGCTAAGTCATGTACAGCTTTTTGTGACCCCATGGGCTGCAGCAAGCCAAGCTTGCCTGTCCACTGTCTCCTGGAGTTTCCTCAAACTCATGTCCATTGAGTCAGTGATGCCATCCAACGATCTCATCCTCTGCCACCATTCTCCTTCTACCCTCAATCATTCCCAGCATCAGGGTCTTTTCCAGTGAATCAGCTCTTCGCATCAGGTGGCCAAAGTATTGGACCTTCAACTTCAGTGTCAGTCCTTCCAGTGAATATTCAGAGTTGATTTCCTTTAGCACTGTCTGGTTTGATCTCTTTGCTGTCCAAGCTAAGCACAGATATTTACTAACCAGCAATATCTGAGTCCGTGATTGACATACCAAGCTAGCCTACAATGTCTACAATCAGTGTCCACCTTTCCATGAGTGGATATCCTTCTCTGTGAATTATATAAGATGAAGTCTACTGTGCTATTTTGGCAATATTTCTTAGGAACAATTTTATTAATTTCTCTACATTAAGTCAAAAAATATTTCCAGAGTAAGTGACTATCCATCAAAAAGGTCTAGACTAGAAGAAGAAAAGAATTTAAAGACAGACATGATTAAGATGCCTCCAGAATTGTCTGCTTGTGTAACTCCAGCAGCATTCTTACTTTATTAATTCTATGTCAGCAGGAACATAATGAAAAGAGCTTGCTTTTTGAAATGAAAATATAAAGTGGATTTGATCATTAGACATGTTCTTTTTCCTTAACACTGACTAATCCTGAAATCACTAACCTGGAAAGGAATCTACCCTGTGTCTGGAAAGCAGAGACTACAGTTTCTAAGGGCACTGGATCTCTCTCTCTGTAGATCCCTTCCTGGTTTTTCCAGGGCTTCCTCTAAAGGTTTCAAAGCTAACTCTGTTCCTTCCTCCTAGATAAATGGGAATGTAGGACGGAGGTTGCCATCAGCCTATGTCTCTTGAAACATGTATGTTCCAAGTTCAAGAAACAACAACCATAAGCAGATTAAGGTGCCTCTGTGTCTCATTTCCACATCCCAAGAGACTCTGATGGCCAAACCTGGGCCAGGTGTTCACCTTATCGAGAGGGTGGAGAAGATCCAGTCACCTTATCCAGAGGGTAACACCAGGAAATACAAACACTGTCATTAATAACCACGGGGTTATTTTAGAAGTAACGCCAAATCACAGATGGTAGCTTTTCAAAAGCCGTCTCTGTCATTCCGTATGCAAAGTTCCCATTCCTTCCTGTGCTCCTCCGCTCCCTTGCCATCCTTAGCTAGTTACACTTGTGGCACCTGCTCTCCAAACCCTAGCCTGGAGAAAGCTTGTTTCCCTTTAAGAGAAGTTTAGCCAAATGGTGCTTTTCCCAATGCAGATTTTATACAAACAGGCCCTGAAATGTAAAAGGAGTCTTTAAACCCCATTAAATAACACAGTTCCTTAGCAGGAATATCTCCTGGGACGGGATGTCTGCTATTCAAATGCCATGTTATGACAAGCATGACAGACTTGATGGGGATCTGTTCTGACTCATGACATCCCTTAAATTAGGTTAGGTAGAATGTGTGCAGGCATTCTAAGAAAATCTCCTCGGGGCCCCAGCCCTATTATTTTTGTTAATAGCTCTGAATTATGACTCCTTCTCCTAGGGCCAATAAACCCTCTTTCCATGCTGGCTACATCATGGAATGTTTTTATTACCTGATACCTTACTAGCAAAGCTGCCGCACATTAAATATTAATTTATTGTTGTATTTCTTCTCTCTCTCTCTTCTTCCAGCAGGCCAGAGTCAGCTTGCCCCACCTAAACTTTAACTTCTTCAAGTATTACAAGGGGCCCTCTAAACTTCACTAAAGAAAAGAGTGCTGGGATGCCTTCTAATCCCCACCTTCTGCCTCAAACTTGAATTGCAGTTGCCATTTCTTTGGGGGCAAAGGCTCAACTTGCCAGGGATCATTATTGGTTATATTGGTTCTCAGACCCAAGTTAGTGCATCCTGTCCATGTATCATTGCAATGTTAATCTACCTCTTTATATGATCCTCCAGGAAATTTGAGGCAGGACTTGTTCAGTTATAAGTCACCAGGACTGAGTTTCTGTCTGTCTCTCAGTTCTGCTTTCCTGTCGGGCAGCTTTGTGAAGACACCCAAGAGCTTCAGTGTCACATGCTTCCAGCTTCAAGCCAGCAGAAGGCAAGAGTCAAATTTCCAGTAGCCGCCAAAAAAAAAAAAATCCCAGAATTTCTATTGATTTAGTTTCAGTCACTGTGATGAAGAGAATAAGATAGTCACTGGTCAAGCCCAGTTCCTCAGTCTGCCCTTAGACATTCTACTCTTGGAGACCCAGAGCATGCCTCTCCCACCACCCCCACTACCTCAGCTCGGACAACTTAAAATGTCTCCAGACATTGCCAAGTATGTCCTAGGGAGCAAAAGGGACCTAGGTTCGAAATTACTGGCCTAGTCAACCTAGTTGAGTGGCCAACCTCTCCTTGGTTTGCTACAAAATAGTCATTCAGAATCCTGGAACTGACTCTGGCTCCTTAGCCTTCTTGGAAGCGTCGCTTAGAAGGAATCATTGTGCGTAAGAACTAACCAGACTCTCAGGGCCTACCTCCAGAGACCATAACTTAGTAATCATGTGCAGAGTCATTGAATTTGCAGTTTTTACAGGATCTTTGAGACCCAATTCCCAGTTCCATAGAGTACTCTTGGTCATTTTGCCACAAGTTCCTTCACTCAAGATCGATTTACTGAGCATGTGCTTTGCTAAGAATTGCTCTAAAAGCTGGAAATATCACTTCCTTCAGTGATCTTTCATTCTAGTGTGGGAGATAGGCAATAAACATAATAAATAAATAAATTATATAGTATCAAGAATTGTGGTAAATGACATGGGAAAATATCAAACCTAAATGGGGAAGGGGTAGTAGTAGAGTGGGAATCCCAGGAGTGGAGATGGTAGGGTAGACCAGGTGACCTCAGTAAGGGAGTAACATGTGAGCAGGCACCCGGAGGACTGGAGGAAAAATGCTCCAGCATGCATCTAAGTGAAGAGCAGATCAGGACAAGGGCAGCCAGTGCAAAGGCCCTGAGGTAGGTGTGTGCCTGATTTATTGAACAAGTACCAAGGAGATGACATGGTTGAAGCAGAGTGAGCAAGTGTCAGAGGATGAGGGGATAAGAGTTAAGAGTAAATGTGGGGGTGAGGTAGAAAGAATATCACATAGAATCTTGCATAAAATTGTATGGACTCCATACAATGAGAAGTGATAAAAGAAATTTTCACATATTGCAATGTAAGGAAGTCATTCTGGCTTATACATGAGTTAACTTGAATTTTATGCTAATTAAAAGAGCCTGCTTGTAGCCTATCAAACATACATTGTACATGTACTTTATTATTAGAGAAAAGAACATACTAACCAAAAGTAAAGAACATCCATGTTAAAAAGTAAAGATTAAATGCCTCTTCCTGGGACACCAGTGCTGGTATTCCTTTGATGTTAGGAGTCCCTTCCCAGGTGCCATGGCCATACTGACTTGCTGTATGCATGCAGATCTGTTTGTTGTTGTTTTTTCAACTTTGAAAAAATGTAATCCTGATTGTTTAATATTCTTTGTTCCAACAAAATATAAAACCATGCTGGAAACCATGCTTCTCGGGAGTAGTTTCTCAGAGTCATCCGGAAAGCAGCCTTCCAGCCTAGTCTTCAGATGTTGTTAGGTGGCTTAGTCACGTCCAGCTCTTTGTGACCCCATGGACTGCAGCACGCCAGGCTTCCCTGTCTTTTACCATCTCCTGGAGTTTGCTCAAACTCATGTCCACTGAGTCGGTGATGGCATTGAACCACCTCATCCTCTGTCACCCTCTTCTCCTCCTTGCCTCAGTCTTACCCAGCATCAGGGAAAGTTGACTGCATCAGGTGACCAAAGTATTGGAGCTTCAGCATAAGTCCTTCCAATGAATATTCAGGGTTGATTTCCTTTAAGATTGACTGGTTTGATCTCCTTGCTGTCCAGGGGCCTCTCAAGAGTCTTCTCCAGCAACACAATTCAGAAGCATCAATTCTTCCATGCTCAGCCTTCTTTATGGTCTAATTCTCACATCTGTACATGACTAATGGGAAAACAATAGCTTTGACTATACAGTAGTTTGGCTCAAATAACACTCTTTTCTGTTCTTTTTATTGATTGTGTTAGGTACCTAGAATAGGAAAAAGGAGTCCAAAATGGCAGTGGCTAAAAGACGAAGAAGGGGAAAAAGCCCATGAAACTAGAGCAAAGGAAGGACCAGAGTGAGAGCCTCATGTGAAACAAACAGCCCTCCTTACCTAGGGCAGCCCTCCAATTTACATAGGGCAGGCTCAGGGGGAGGAAAAAAAACATATAAAAAGAGGAGCCAAATTTGAGCCGCTGGCTTCTCTTCCTATCTTTCGGGTTGGCCTGCCCTCACGCCCCAAGGATGTATTTTCCTATGCTTGCCAAATAAAACTGAGCTGTAACCCCAAGCTATAACACTGGTCCATTCATCGCCTCAAATTTTTGCTGCAGTGAGAACCAAGGAAATTACAAACTCCCTGGACAGTTGTGTGTTGACTGTTTTCATCGACAGAAACTATGAACATGTTTTGAGCGGAGATGTGACATGATTTGACTTACATCACGTTGCAGAGTTTGAAGTATTTTATGGAACTCAAAGACAGGAAAAGCCAGACTAGTGAAGAGGTGATGAGACAGGAGAATAAGGAATTCATTGGTGACATCACTGAGAATGTGTTCAGTGCAGTGGTGTGGGCAAAAGCCTGTAAAGACTGGTTGAAGTGTTTCAGAGCCAAAGTGCTGCCTGTGATGCGTGTTTGCATTAACCATTCTTAGAGGAGTTTTGCTCAAGTAGACCCAAAAAGCAATGCTCCAGGGGGAAGGAGCAATGGGATCCAGGGAGACACTCAGGGTGAGAAGGAAGTCCGCAGTTTTATGAAGCTGGGAGCAATCAAAGAAGAAACAGACGCTCTGATGACGTAGGAGGAGGGACTCGCGAGCTGCTGAGCGCGTTTAAGGAGCGGCTCGTGTGCATGAGGGAGCTGTGGCCTTGGGACAAAAGTGTGGTCTGCTTGCCTACCGTGATGACAAGAACACGAAGGTGAGTCAGTGTCGCGGTGGAAGTTTGTGGACATTCTCTTGTTAACTCTTTAATCTTCTCCAAGACGGAAACGCCATGGTCGTCAGCTAAGAATGATGAATGGGAAAAGGGAAGAGATGTCAGAAAGCAAATGAGAGACAGATCTGATGTGGTACTAGTGCCAGGAGTCCGGTTCATACCGGAAGAAGGGTCAAGGAATAGGAAAGTGAGGGAGTCATTTTCTGCCGGGTTGTGTTGACTGGAAGCTGGGGACAGGTAACTTCTTTGGCACTGGGCATTGGTTTTAGGAATGTTTTCAAGACACACCAAGGAATTCATTGAGTCTTAACAAAGTATGGAGGAGAGGGCAAACCCTGGCAGGCAGAACTGGAATTGGGAGACACATGAAAAAAATATCTTGCTGGACTATGTCTAAGTTTGATATTGGCATTGAGTAGTTCCTAATCCTCAGGTATGTAAGCGTTTTCTTTCTTGCCTTCTCATCACCAAGATTTTTTCAGGGTGGGGCAGGGAGAAACTGGGAAGGCACCTGAAAACCACTGAACCTCTTCAGCTGCTATAAATCACTGGGTGCTGTTCCAGCATTAAACTAGCAGTATTGGGAAAACCTGTCGTTTACAGTGAGGATGCTTGTAACCTTCTGGTCACTGTGTGTTGAATAATAGATACGTGACTGTCCCTTCAGCAAAGAAAATAAGATGGAAATGCATTTTTCTAGAGTTATGCATTTTTCAGAAAAGAACTAAGCCATCGGCCCCTCAACATCAGCCTTGCATAAAGGAAGGCCCGACAGGATCAATTAAGTTCACTTGTTGACTCATCCTATTAAAATGCCTCCAGGCCTTTAGGAAAAGATGAGCCTAAAATGCACCCTCATCAAAGAGAAAATTGATGGATGAAAATAAATCAGCCAGCCAAATTGGGTCTGAAAGGCAAGACTAGAGATTGAAAGGACTTAATTTGAAAATCACATAACACTGATGCTAAAAAGGAGCTGACTGTGTTTTTCCATATGTTCCCTATGTCTTTAAAAAAAAAAACTTTTCTTCCTTCATGCCTTACAATGTATGTATCCAAATAGCTTTGTTTCTTTCAAAGTGGTTGCCTTTGCAGCTTAGCACTTCTCCTAGTGATGTTCACATGAGCTGCTTTTGATAACCTATGTGGAATCATTTTGCACCTCCCACCATCTTAGTACATCTCCTTCCAGAGGGATTTAGTTCTAGAAACTACCAGGTGTTCCGAGTCAAGGGCTAACAAATAACATGGTGGATCAGATAGGAAATTTGAAACTTTAAAGAGGCCTGATTTTCTAGTACTGTGTAAATTAAATCTACTATTTGCAAAGTTGATACGAGATGTAAAAAGACACTAGTATATAACTGTAGCCACTTACATCTGAATTTCTCCTTAATTAGAAATAGCTTTATATCATTTTTTCTGCTTATGGCTTAAAATGTATACAGAAAACATACAGATCAAGTGTAATCTCACTGCCAAGAGGTACCTGTGATTTATGTTTTTGCATCTATCTTTTTAAGTTTTTCTTTGTTCATATAGAGTTCAAAATGAATACTTTTCTTTTGAAAGTGGGATTATGATAATAATTTAGCTTGTCATTTATGTAAAATGAGTGCCACTCTCCATCAGATATAGAACTAGACATTTTTAATGGCTGCATGATGTTGTAGAAAGGATTCAAAGTGTAACTAGCACCCTCCTGATGGACACTTAAGTGGTATCCAAAATGTTGCTATTATAAACATTACCAGGAACATTGCTGTCATTCCCAATTCTGTTATTTACAAACAGGCCTTAACCTGTTCTGCCTATTCACTCATCCTCCCTCAGGCTTTCTTCTTGAGGGAACCTGTTTTTGAAGAATGTCTGATTTATGTCCATAGTCATCATTTTTTTTTTTTTTATTAGTTGGAGGCTAATTACTTCACAACATTGCAGTGGGTTTTGTCATACATTGATATGAATCAGCCATAGATTTACACGTCTTCCCCATCCCGATCCCCGCTCCCACCTCCCTCTCCACCCGATTCCTCTGGGTCTTCCCAGTGCACCAGGCCCGAGCACTTGTCTCAATGCATCCCACCTGGGCTGGTGATCTGTTTCACCATAGAAGTCATCATTTTTTAATCTCAAAGTTCAAATAAAAACGGTCCCTCTGTGGCCAGCCTTGGTGTGGATAGCGGCAGTTCTCATCCCAATGTTGTCCTCTTGGCCAGGAGAAGACAAATTGTGTTTAAAAAAAAAAAAAAAAAAGTCTGCCTGAGTCACAGCTGTAGCCATCTGCCCCCTGGGAACCCCGGGGACACATTTGAACATGTGTCACTGTGCAATGCCATGCTCTCCAGGCTCGCGTGATATGGTGAATTAGTCTGAGAAAACAAGCAGAGGCAATAGCTTACACGTCGTCTCATCTATCCTCCGCCTTCTGTAATGAGATGACCAGGTTCCAGGGAGGTGAAGTCCTCCAGTCACTGTGTGTAGCAGCGCCTCATCGAACTGGAGGTCCAGGTTCACGCCTCGATTAGACTCCCTGGGTCCCTGGTTACAGCATTCTGTGAACACAAGTAGTCAAAGGCCAAGACTCCATTTTGGAAAACGGAGTTCCAATATTTAACTCATTGGATTATTTAAAGACCATGGTATATAGTGACTCCTGGATAGGTTTTGTCTGTTTGTTTTTTCCAGCAATAGTGGGAGGTAGGAGCAACTGTAGAGGAGCAGTTATTGTTATCATGGTAACCGTTGCCGTGGTGACCGTGCAGTAGTTATAGCGCTTGTTGTGGTTGTATAGTTGCAGCGGTGGTAGAGAAGAAGTGTACAGTGCTAGCCATAGTTCTTATAAGAGAAATAGGCACTCTTTGTGGCCATTGTTAACACACGGTTGCTGTTGAAGTTGTTGTTATAGGAGTAGCTGCCGTTGTGGTATAATGTGGGCAGAACTCAGGCTAGCTTCCCTACTGTTTCTTTCATTTTACCTGTCTTACTAAGGTTTCCAATTCATTATTTTGAACCCGACGTTAAAGGCAGAATTCTCTCTGAGATCCGTGTCCACTCTGCTTCCATGGGGATACCAGTCCTCACATCGTTCTCTGATGGAGGAGAGCCAAGTCACACCTGCTTGTAGTTCAATCACATCCTCAGTTGTCAGGTGCCCCCGATCCCAGGGAAACTCATGTGTGTTTGAAGCTGTTGAAGTGGCCGTATGTTTAAAGAATGAAGTGAAAATGATGTTTATGACACTAATTTTTTCTTCTTCACCTTTTCTGTTTGCTTTCTTGACAAAGTGGATTCCTTGGACAAAGTGTGTGTGGCTTTAAATTTTTAAAGAGAAAGGAGGAGAAAAAAGTGTCCATAGGCAGGCAATCAATTATAATTCTCACAAATATAACAAGTGGATCACATTTGAGGTTACATTTTCAAGTCTTGTGTATGGATTTATTGACTCCCCACTGATTAAAAGGAAAAACACCGACAAATTACAACGCAACTTTTTTGTTTTAATTAAGGGCTAGACATCCACTTGAGATGCTCAAAATCAAATTATATTTTTTCTTAGCCGTAGTCAGATAACCATTCCAAAGGAGAAAATAATTACCTTCTAAGAAAGCTTGCAGAACTACCATACAATGATTTTCGCTTGAAATATTCGCATCCAAGCTTCCTCCAATTCGTCTGCAGTGATTCAGCATCCAAAATGGTTGTAAGCAATGACGTCAGTGTTTCTTTAATGTACTTTATGTGCCATACATTGTACCATCGATCTTTCCTTATGCTGTTCCTCAGTCCAGAACAGTGGTTTTAATCTGGGCGTGATTTGGCCCCCAGGAGATACATGGTGGTATTTTTGGTTCTCACAACTGGAATGAGTGCTCTGGCATCTAGTAGAAAGGGGTCAGGGATGCTCCTGAACACTCCATCAACAAGAAATTGCACTAGCTTTTTACCATTTAAAAAAAAGAAATTTAAGTTATTGAAAATTAAAAAAAAAAAAGCAGTGCATCTATTGTGTGCCATATTAACGTTCTTAATTATACAATGAAATATAAAAATGATATGGAATATTTGAAAATTAAAAAGAAACTAAATAAACAAAATAACTCTAATTTACTTTCATTCCTCCAAACTTCCTAGATGTTGTGTTTTAATTTTTGATTGAAGGACGTTCCCGTACAATGTTTTGTTGGTTTCTGGTATACAACAGTGTGATTCAGCCACAGGCATATATCTATGCCCTCCCTCTTGAACCTCCCCATCACCTATTGCCACAACCTACCCCTCTAGGTTGTCAAAGAGCACCCGGCTGAACACCCTGCGTTACATGGCACAGAAACTTCTGACTCGCTATTTTACAGGTGGTAATGTGGGCTTCAGGGCTACTTTCTCAATTCATCCCACCCTCTCATTCCCCCACTGTGTCCATAAATCCGTTCTCTACCTCTGCATCTCTATTCTGCCCTGTGAATAGGTTCATCAGTACCGTTTTCCTAGATTCCATATATATGCATTATTATACAATATTTATTTTCCTCTCTTTGACTTAATTCACTCGGTGTAACAGGCTCTAAGTTCATCCACCTCATTCAGTTCAGTTCAGTCGCTCAGTCGTGTCCGACTCTTTGCAACCCCATGAATCACAACACGCCAGGCCTCCCTGTCCATCACCAACTCCTGGAGTTTACTCAAACTCATGTCCATTGAGTCAGTGATGCCATCCAGCCATCTCATCTTCTGTCGTCCCCTTCTCCTCCTGCCCTCAATCCCTCCCAGCATCAGGGTCTTTTCCAGTGAGTCAGCTCTTCACATGAGATGGCCAAAGTATTGGAGTTTCAGCATCAGTCCTTCTAATGAACACTCAGGACTGATCTCCTTTAGGATAGACTGGTTGGATCTCCTTGCAGTCCAAAGGACTCTGAAGAGTCTTCTCCAACACCATAGTTCAAAAGCATCAATTTTTCGGCACTCAGCTTTCTTCACAATTGAACTCTCACATCCATCCATGACTACTAGAAAAACCATAGCCTTGACCAGACAGAACTTTGTTGGCGAAGTAATGTCTCTGCTTTTTAATATGCTATCCAAGTTGGTCATAACTTTCCTTCCAAGGAGTAAGCGTCTTTTAATTTCATGGCTGCAGTCACCATCTGCAGTGATTTTGGAGCCCAAAAAAATAAAGTCTGACACTGTTTCTACTGTCTCCCCATCTATTTCCCATGATGTGATGGGACCAGATGTCATTATCTTAGTTTTCTGAATGTTAAGCTTTAAGTCAAATTTTTCACTCTCCTCTTTAACTTTCATAAAGAGGCTTTTTAGTTCCTCTTCACTTTCTGCCATAAGGGTGGTGTCATCTGCATATCTGAGGTTATTGATATTTCTCCCGGCAATCTTGATTCCAGCTTGTGCTTCTTCCAGCCCAGTGTTTCTCACAATGTACTCTGCATATAAGTTAAATAAGCAAGGTGACAGTGTACAGCCTTGACGTCCTCCTTTTCCTAATTGGAACCAGTCTGTTGTTCCATGTCCAGTTTTAACTGTTGCTTCCTGACCTGCATATAGGTTTCTCAAGAGGCGGGTCAGGTGGTCTGGTATTCCCATCTCCTTCAGAATTTTCCACAGTTTATTGTGATCCACACAGTCAAAGGCTTTGGCATAGTCAATAAAGCAGAAATAGATGTTTTCTGGAACTCTCTTGCTTTTCTACGATCCAGCAGATGTTGGCAATTTGATCTCTGGTTCCTCTGCCTTTTCTTAAACCAGCTTGAACATCTGGAAGTTCTCAGTTCACGTATTGCTGAAGCCTGGCTTGGAGAATTTTGAGCATTACTTTACTAGTTTGTGAGATGAGTGCAATTGTGAAGTAGTTTGAGCATTCTTTGGGATTGCCTTTCTTAGGGGTTGGAATGAAAACTGACCTTTCCCAGTGCTGTGGCCACTGCTGAGTTTTCCAAATTTGCTGGCGTATTGAGTGCAGCACTTTCACAGCATCATCTTTCAGGATTTGAAATAGCTCGACTGGAATTCCATCACCTCCACTAGCTTTGTTCGTAGTGATGCCTTCTAAGGCCCACTTGACTTCACATTCCAGGATGTCTGGCTCTAGGTGAGTGGTCACACCATTGTGATTATCTGGGTTGTGAAGATATTTTTTGTACAGTTCTTCTGTATGTTCTTGCCGCCTCTTCTTTATATCTTCTGCTTCTGTTAGGTCCATACCATTTCTGTCCTTTATCGAGCCCATCTTTGCATGAAATGTTCCCTTGGTATCTCTAATTTTCTTGAAGAGATCTCTAGTCTTTCACATTCTATTGTTTTCCTCTATTTCTTTGCATTGATCTCTGAGGAAGGCTTTCTTATCTCTCCTGGCTATTCTTTGGAACTCTGCATTCAAATGGGAATATCTTCCCTTTTCTCCTTTGCTTTTCACTTCTTTTCATTTCACAGCTATTTGTAAGGCCTCCTCAGACAACCATTTTGCCTTTTTGCATTTCTTTTCCATGGGGATGGTCTTGATCCCTGTCTCCTGTACAGTGTCAGGAACCTCCATCCATAGTTCATCAGGCTCTCTGTCTATCAGCTCTAGTCCCTTAAATCTATTTCTCACTTACACTGTATAATCATAAGGGATTTGATTTAGGTCATACCTGAATGGTCTAGTGGTTATCCCTACTTTCTTCAGTTTAAGTCTGAATTTGGCAATAAGGAGTTCATGATCTGAGCCACAGTCAGCTCTCAGTCTTGTTTTTGGTGACTGTATAGAGCTTCTCCATCTTTGGCTACAAAGAATATAGTCAGTCTGATTTCAGTGTTGGCCATCTGGTGATGTCCATGTGCAAAGTCTTCTCTTGTGTTGTTGGAAGAGGGTGTTTGCTGTGACCAGTGCCTTCTCTTGGCAAAACTCTGTTAGCCTTTACCCTGCTTCATTCCGTACTCCAAGGCCAAATTTACCTGTTACTCCACGTGTTTCTTGACTTCCTACTGTGGCATTCCAGTCACCTATAATGAAAAGGACATCTTTTTTGGGTGTTAGTTCTAAAAGGTCTTGTAGGTCTTAATAGAACCATTCAACGTCAGCTTCTTCAGCGTTACTGGTTGGGGCATAGGCTTGGATTACTGTGATATTGAATGGTTTGCTTTGGAACCGAACAGAGATCATTCTGTCATTTTTGAGATTGCATCCAAGTACTGCATTTCGGACTCTTCTGTTGACTATGATGGCTATTCCATTTCTTCTAAGGGATTCCTGCGCACAGTAGTAGATACAATGGTCGTCTGAGTTAAATTCACCCATTCCAGTCCATTTTAGTTCGCTGATTCCTAGAATGTGGACGTTCACTCTTGCCATCTCCTGTTTGACCACTTCCAATTTGCCTTGATTCATGGACCTAACATTCCAGGTTGCTATGCTATATTGCTCTTTACAGCATCGGACCTTGCTTCTATCACCAGTCCCATCCACAACTGACTATTGTTTTTGCTTTGGCTCCATCCCTTCATTCTTTCTGGAGTTATTTCTCCACTGATCTCCAGAAGCGCATTGGGCACCTACTGACCTGGGGAGTTCCTCTTTCAGTATCCTATCATTTTGCCTTCTCATACTGTTCATGGCGTTCTCAAGGCAAGAATACTGAAGTGGTTTGCCATTCCCTTCTCCAGTGGACCACATTCTGTCAGACCTCTCCACCATGACCCGACGGTCTTGGCTGGCCCCACACGGCATGGCTTAGTTTCACTGAGTTAGACAAGGCTGTGGTCCTGTGATCAGTTGGCTAGTTTTCTGTGATTATGGTTTTAGTCTGTCTGCCCTCTGATGCCCTCTCACAACACCCACCATCTTACTTGGGTTTCTCTTACCTTGGACATGGGGTATCTCTTCACGGCTGCTCCAGCAAGGCGCGGCCGCTGCTCCTTACCTTGGATGAGGGGTATCTCTCACGGCCGCCCCTCCTGACCTTGAACGTGGAGTAGCTCCTCTCGGCCCTCCTGCCCCTTTGCAGCAGCCGCTCCTTGGAGGTGCAGTCGCTCCTCTCAGCCACCACCCCTGACCTCGGATGTGACTGACTCAAATGTGTTCCTTTTATGGCTGAGTAATATTTCATTGTGTATATGTGCCACAACTTCTTTATCCATTCATCTATTGATAGACGTCTAGGTTGCTTCCATGTCCTAGCTATTGAAAATAGTGCTGCAGCAAACTTTGGGATACATGTGTCTTTTTCAATTATGCTTTTCTCACGGTATATGCCCAGTGGTGGGATTCCTGGCTCATATGGTAGTTTTGTTCCTAGTTTTTAAAGAAATCTCCATACTGTTCTCCATCGTGGTTCTGTCAGTTTACATTCCCACCAACTGTGCTAGAGGGTTCCTTTTCCTCCACACCCTCTCCAGCATTTATTGTTTGTAGGTTTGTTGATGGTGGCCCTTCTGACCCATGTGAGACGATACCTCATTGTAGTTTTGATTTGCATTTTCTCTGATAATGAGCAATGTTGCACGTATTTTCATGTGTTTGTTGGCCATCTGTATGTCTTCTTTGGTGAAGTATATGTTTAGGTCTTCTCTGCTTTTTTTTGATTGGGTTGTTTGTTCATCTGATATTGAGCGTCATACACTGCTTGTGTATTTTGGAGATTACTACTTTGTTGATTGCTTCATTTGAAATTATTTTGTCCTATTCTGAGGGTTGTCTTTTCACTAGATGTTGTTCTTAATCAATTTTGTTATTAGAGTGTAGGTGATTTACAATGTTCTGTTTCTTATAGCAAAGTGAGTCAGTGAGTCAGTTATACATCTACATATATCCATTCTTTTTAGATTCTGTTTCCATATAGGTCCTTGCAGAATACTGAGTAGACTTTCACGTGCTATACAAATGGTTCTTATTATCTATTTTACAATATGTATAATAGTGTATACATATCAACCCCAATTTATCCTTCGCCCTCTCCCCCTAGGTAATCATATATTTGTTTTCTACATCTGTGATTAAGTTTATGTTTTGTAAATAGATTCATTTGTACCACTATTTAGATTCCAAGTAAAAAAATAATATCATATGATATTTGTCATTTTCTGTCTGACTTCACTCAGTATGACAATAATGGATTCATCCATGTTGTTGCAAATGGCATTATTTCATTCTTTTTATGGCTTTCTGAGTAACTTTAAGGCTAATAGAGTTTTGCCAAGAGAAAGCACTGGTCATAGCAAACACCCTCTTCCAACAACACAAGACTCTACACATGGACATCACCAGATGGTCAATACGAAAATCAGATTGATTGATCATATTCTTTGCAGCCAAAGATGGAGAAGCTCTATACAGTCACCAAAAACAAGACCAGAAGCTAACTGTGGCTCAGATCATGAATTCCTTATTGCCAAATTCAGACTTAAATTGAAGAAAGTAGGGAAAACCACTAGGCCATCCAGGTATGACCTAAATCAAATCCCTTATGATTATACAGTGTAAGTGACAAATAGATTCAAGGGATTAGATCTGATAGAGTGCCTGATGAACTATGGATGAAGGTTCATGACACTGTACAGGAAGCAGTAATCAAGACCATTCCCAAGAAAAAGAAATGCAAAAAGGCAAAATGGTTGTATGAGGAGGCCTTACAAAGAGCTGTGAAAAGAAGAGAAGTGAAAGGCAAAGAAGAGAAGGAAAGATATACCCATTTGAATGCAGAGTTGCAAAGAATAGCAAGGAGAGATAAGAAAGACTTCCTCAGTGATCAATGCATAGAAATAGAGGAAAACAATAGAATGGGAAAGACTAGAGATCTCTTCAAGAAAATTAGAGATGCCAAGGAGACATTTCATGCAAAGATGGGCACAATAAAGGACAGAAATGGTATGGACCTAACAGAAGCAGAAGATATTAAGAAGAGGTGGCAAGAATACACAGAAGAACTGTACAAAAAAGATCTTCATGACCCAGATAACCACGATGGTGTGATCACTCCCCTACAGCCAGACATCCTGGAATGCGAAGTCAAGTGGGCCTGAGGAAGCATCACTACGAACAAAGCTAGTGGAGGTGATGGAATTCCAGTTGAGCTATTTCAAATCCTGAAAGATGATGCTATGAAAGTGCTACACTCAGTATGTCAGCAAATTTGCAAAACTCAGCAGTGGCCACGGGTCTGGAAAAGATCAGTCTTCATCTCAATTCCAAAGAAGGGCAGTGTTAAAGAATGTTCAAACTATCAGAAAATTTTGCTAACTTCCCAGGCATACTTTGGGTTTTGCTGACAAATGTTTATTTCAGTTTTCCAGGCACTTCCCAGATGTTTGTGCTGGTATATTGCATAAAATCTGTCTCGAAACCCTCAGGTACATGAGTGTGTCTTCTTGAGGCTCCTTCTAGGCCAGTGAGAGCTCAGACTAACGTAACCAAGTCACAGGAGAAGGACTTAGTCTTTCCATGCAGAAAGGAGAATTGCACTGTTTCTCTCAAGCTTATCAAGAAAAATTCCCTCACTTCATCACTGA
Source organism: Dama dama (assembly GCF_033118175.1). Classification (NCBI taxonomy): domain Eukaryota; kingdom Metazoa; phylum Chordata; class Mammalia; order Artiodactyla; family Cervidae; genus Dama; species Dama dama. The sequence continues at coordinate 37,644,417 of NC_083704.1, read as the reverse complement.
CCTCATGATATTTCTCAGTTTTACTGCATTTCCTTATTTGCTGTTTATACTCATGAGATTCCAAGCAATCACTGAGTAGCTGTCAAATGAGAGGATATGAAACCTTCAAAATTACCATCTAGGGGCTAAAATATAAGAATGGTATTTCTGAGCAAAATGTGCAAAACTTGCATACAGATGGAACATTACTTTTTATGTGTGGAGACATCAGGCAAACCAGGATCAAGTGAAAGGAAATGTCTTTGAAATAACAGTATTTGTGATTTATTCTCATCTTCTGTATTTCAAGCTAATTATCTTTGTTTGAGGTGAAAAACTATAAAGGACTTAATCTGTTTTTGAAGTTCAGCTCCATCAAATTAAGCAGAATATATATGAAGCTTCTTACTGATGGAACTAGGATTCAGTAATTATTCAAAAATTAATAGCGACTGCATTTATAATATTTTACTTCTTGGCAAATTTCATTTATTGATTCCTTAGAGGCAATCCACTCCCATATTCTTGCCTGGAGAATTCCACGGACAGAGAAGCCTGGTGGGCCACAGTCTATGGGGTTGCAAGGGTCGGACACGACTGAGCAGATAACACACACACACACACAGAAAGGCTTTTAATTGTTCTAACTCTCTAAGGAACTAACTGTGCACACCATTGAACTAGCAGTCTGAATTTAAGATCAGGAAAGGGAAATGAAGACTTTGTTTTAATGGTATAATTTTTAGGTGAAATGTGTAATGTGTGCAAAATCTTATATATATATATATGTTTTTTGTTAAAGCAAGAAATGGTGGTGACTAAAGGCTGAATTCTGGAATAAATTAGACATGGAACAGAATAGAAGCTCTGTGGTTGTATTTACTGTTTGAGCAAGTTTATTATCCCCTCCAGGCTGTTTTGTGATCAGTAAAATTGGAATGATAAAAACTTTCTAAAGGAATCATTGTAGGTAATAATTAAGGGCCTGACATACAAGTAAGCAAGCTTTATGAGTACTGGTCTCTTATTTCAAGAATATTTTCCTTCTGATAAAGAAGGAGAGGGAAACTGAATTTTTGAACACCCAATTTTCAGTCTTGTAATGTGTAATATATGGGCTTCCCTGGGGGCTCAGTGGTAAAGAATCCACCTGCCAATGCAAGAGATGCAAGAGACGTGGGTTTGATCCCTGGGTTGGGAAGATCCCTTGGAGAAGTAAATGGCAACCCACTCCAGTATTCTTGCCTGGGAAATCCCATGGACAGAAGAGCCTGGTAGGCTACAGTCCATGGGGTTGCAAAAAGTCAGACATGAATTAGCGACTGAAATACTGGTGGAATGTGTAATATACATTTACTGATTCCATGTATAATGATAAAATAAGGGTTATGGCCCTCTTTGCAAATGAGAACAATGAAAAGCAAAGATCAATTATATGAGTGCCCTGGGTCTCACAGCTACCTTTTTGGTGAAATCAGAATTTGAACTAAAGTTGTTGGACACCTCCCCCTGGGCTCTTATCCAGTACCATGCACTGAGAGCTGCCCAGTGGTCCTTTTGGGGGTTTGGGAAAGCAGACAGTGAGAGGGGTTCAATAAACTAATAGCCTCAAAGGCTACTTCACTTTCTCAGGGCCACCCAGTGACAACACCAAAACTGATACTAGCTTTCTGAGGCCTGCCTGTGGAGCTTTCATATCACCCAGGCAGCGTCTTGAAGCTTGCTAGTCTCATAATAATTAAAAAAAAAAAAAACTAGGTCCCTTAAACCAATGCACTTTCACCCTTTCTCATTTAAATAAGCCTACTCATGCACTTTAAGCCTTAACCCTTAAGGCTTAAAGCTCAAAATTCAGAAAACTAAGATCATGGCATCCATTCCCATCACTTCATGGCAAATAGATGGGGAAACAGTGGAAACAGGGGCAGACTTTATTTTGGGGGGGCTCCAAAATCACTGCAGATGGTGACTGCAGCCATGAAATTAAAAGGCACTTACTCCTTGGAAGGAAAGTTATGACCAACCCAGACAGCATATTAAAAAGCAGAGACATTACTTTACCAACAAAGGTCCATCTAGTCAAGGCTATGGTTTTTCCAGTAGTCATGTCTGGATGTGAGAGTTGGAATATAAAGAAAGCTGAGTGCTGAATAATTGAACTGTGGTGTTGGAGAAGACTCTTGAGAGTCCCTTGGACTGCAAGGAGATCCAACCAGTCCATCGTAAAGAAAACCAGTCCTGATTATTCATTGGAAGGACTGATGTTGAAGCTGAAACTCCAGTACTTTGGTCACCTGATGCAAAGAGCTGACTCATTGGAAAAGACCCTGATGCTGGGAACGATTGATGGCAGGAGGAAAAGGGGACAACAGAGGATGAGATGGTTGGATGGCATCACTGACATGAGTTTGAGTAAACTCCGGGAGTTGGTGATGGACAGGGAGGCCTGGCATGCTGCAGTCCATGGGGTCACAAAGAGTCGGACACAACTGAGCAACTGAATTGAACTGAACTGACTCATGCACTTAATTGTCTTTCCTGTAATTAGGAATGATCTTTCTTCTTTAAAGTAAGCCATGCTTTTCTAAGTGATGCTGTTGTCTATGTGAACTCATCATAACAGTTCTCTGTAATTTTTTTAAGTATCTGTTGAAAGTTCACATCTATAGAGATAGAAACTATTTCCCCTGAAACAGCTGTTGCTTTGAAAAGCACTAGAATTTGTGGAAGGTTGTTTGAAAATTCATCCCTGGATTTTTTTTTTTCAACCTACCCATTTCAGAAACACCTGCTGTTTGGTCTCAAGAGTCTGAAATAGTAAGCCTCATCTAAACACTCTCTTTTATTGCTGTTTTAATTGTGTGATTCTCTATGTCATTCTACTGTAGTTTTATACTAAGCACACCTTTTCTGTGGGTTGACCTTGAAAGAAAAAGCAGTATTACATGACCAAATAACCCAATTTTGTCTTCTACTTCTTTTTTCCTATTGGACCTTTCACTGTTAAGGAACCATGATGAAGTATTTAAGATCATTCCCATCATTTGTGATTGGTGGAAATCCCTATATTCTCAACTCACTTAATAAATCTGCTGGAAAAACTGTAGTCCACTATACTCTTATTTCTAGTGGGAGGAGAAATATAAACACTCATCCATGTGGTTTGATTAAAGCTATTATGTAGTCACAGGTGTTTATAAAGCTTCTGGAAAATGATTGACTTTTTGGCTGAAATATAATTGACATAAAGTATTATGTTATTTTCACATATATAACATTTAAATACATTATGAAATGATCACTGTGGTAAATCTGTCCCCATAGAAAGTTATTAGTTTTATTGACCATATTCTTTATGCTGTATATTACATCCCTGTGACTTATTTATTTTATAAGTAGAAGATTTACCTCTTAATTCCCTTCATCTATTTCACCCATCCTCACTCTACCCTCCTCTGGCAACCGTCCATTTGTTCTCTGTATCTATGAATCTGTTTTAATTTTGTTTTGTTGGTTTGTTTTGGTTTTTAGATTCCATATATAAGTGAGATCATATATTATTTGTCTTTATCTGACTTATTTCACTTAGCATAATATCCTTTATAATGTTGCAAATGACAAGATTTCATTCTTTTTTATGGCTGAGTAATATTCCATTATATATGTATATATACAGTTTATCCATTCATCCATCATTGGACACTTAGGTTGCTTCCAAATCTTCATTATTGTAAATAATGATGCGGTGAACATTTTAAGGCCTCATGTGAATTCCTCATTCTTCTGCCCAACCTCCTGACTAATGGTTAATTTTAACATAAGAAAAAAAATTAACCCATTGTTATGAATTTTTTAATATTGGAAATGAAAAGAAAATCTGGCTTTATGTAGATAAGTCCTTAAGCATACTTTTATATTTTCCCTTGACCTAATGACTACTAGGTTGATTTTTTAAATATTATAAATACTCTCTTTCAAGATTTATGTTTAATTTAACTTTGTTTTGTGACCACATTAACATTAGTTATATAGAATTATTGTTTATTTGTTTCAGTGTTAATTATTCATATTATACTATGAGTAATTTATTTCAAGTTTTCACATATGTATCTAAATTTTACATATATATGAAATAATTATATAAATAAAAATTAATTTATAAAATTATATATTGAATATATTAAATTACATATATTAAATTTATATGATTTTACATATATATATAATTAAATGTATGTATATGTAATTTATGTTTGAAAGTGAAAGTTCCTCAGTCATGTCTGACTCTTTGTGAAGCTATGGCTGTAGCCTGGCAGGCTCCTCTGTCCATGGAATTCTCCAGGCAAGAATAGTGGAGTGGGTAGTCATTCCCTTCTCCAGGAGATATTCCTGACCCAGGGATCAAACCTGGGTTTCTTGCATTGAAGGCAGATGATTTACTGTCTTAGCCACCAAGGAAGCCCAGTTTATGTGTATATATATATATATATACACACACACATAATTGTTTTAAGGAAAGCTATATGTGTGATATGCTTTATTAAATATCTAAGGCCAGCTTGCTGTTGTCCTAGGAAATGAAAAATTATTTAGGCAGAAGTAGATTTCTTGAATTAAGTGTTTTTCTCAAGTGTTGGTGATTCACTTATTTTCTAGTTTTTCTAGTTATAGAGTCTTGCTTCTTTGCAAGTGACATTTTTCCTTGTTATTTATAAGATGTTTTTTTAAATCCATAAAACTCAAAAGTTGTCATAGGATAAGCTTAGACATTTTGTTCTTCTCATTAATTTTTCTTCAGGCCTTTCTTAAAGACAGAAAAATTGCCTGCTGTTGTTTTCTTTTTTACTTATTCTGCTCCATCAATTCTGTTGTATTTCAGGTTTTCCTCATATGTATTTTTCCACGTTTCTGACATTTTCTCCCATTAGTTTTATGTATTTTTGCCTGCATTCTGAGTGTATTTAACAAGGTTGCTACATTCTGCAGTAACTGATTTCCTAGGATATTTTATCATCTTTCACTGCCTTTCTTACTGTTTAACACATTTTTATATATTTTATAATTTTTATGAATGCTACATGTTTTATTAAAGAATAATCAGAAAATACAAGAAAAGAAAAAGAAAACACTCAATACAGCGTCATAGTGATAATTGCTGCTGTTGATATTTATTTTTCCCAACTCCAAATATTTCTTATATTTGAAAATTATCCACTTTTTGACTTTGTATATGTATGTAATGTATGTTTCATGAAGATGTTCATACTATTTGTTAACCTGATTTTTAAAACTTAGGAACAGTTTCCCTGATGATGCATATAGATTTAGTTCAACATTGTTAATCAGTTCCGATCAGTCGCTCAGTCATGTCCAACTCTTTGCATGAATCGCAGAACGCCAGGCCTCCCTGTCCATCACTAACTCCCGGAGTTTACTCAGACTCATATCCATCAAGTCAGTGATGCCATCCAACCATCTCATCCTCTGTCGTCCCCTTTGCCTCCTGCCCCAAATCCCTCCCAGCATCAGGGTCTTTTCCAATGAGTTAACTCTTCACATGAGATGGCCAAAGTATTGGAGTTTCAGCTTCAGCAATTGTCCTTCCAGTGAACACCCGGGACTGATCTCCTTTAGGATGGACTGGTTGGATCTCCTTGCAGTCCCAGGGACTCTCAAGAGTCTTCTCCAACACCACAGTTCAAAAGCATCCACTCTTCGGTGCTCAGCTTTCTTTATGGTCCAACTCTCACATCCATACATGATCACTGGAAAAACCATAGCCTTGATTAGACGGACCTTTGTTGGCAAAGTAATGTCTTTACTTTTTAATATGCTATCTAGGTTGGTCATAACTCTCCTTCCAAGGAGCAAGCGTCTTTTAATTTCATGGCTGCAGTCACCATCTGCAGTGATTTTGGAGCCCAAAAAAATAAAGTCTGACACTGTTTCCCCATCTATTTGCCATGAGGTGATGGGACCAGATGCCATTATCTTAGTTTTTTGAATGTTGAGCTTTAAGTCAAATTTTTCACTCTCCTCTTTCACTTTCATCAAGAGACTTTTTAGTTCCTCTTCACTTTCTGCCATAAGGGTGGTATCATCTGCATATCTGAGGTTATTGATATTTCTCCTGGCAGTCTTGATTCCAGCTTGTGCTTCTTCCAGCCCAGCATTTCTCATGATGTACTCTGCATAGAAGTTAAATAAGCAGGGTGACAATATACAGCCTTGACGTACTCCTTTTCATATTTGGAACCAGTCTGTTGTCCCATGTCCAGTTCTAACTGTTGCTTCCTGACCTGCCTACAGATTTTTCAGGAGGCAGGAAAGGTGGTCTGGTATTCCCATCTCTTTAAAAATGTTCCACAGTTTTTTGTGATCCACAGAGTCAAAGGCTTTGGTATAGTCAATAAAGCAAAAGTATATGTTTTTCTGGGACTCTCTTGCTTTTTCGGTGATCCAACAGATGGCAATTTGATCTCTGGTTCCTCTGCCTTTTCTAAGTTCAGCTGAACATTTGGAAGTTCATGGTTCACATAACTGTAGAAGCCTGGCTTGGAGAATTTTGAGCATTACTTTACTAGCCTGTGAGATGAGTGCAATTGTGATGTAATTTGAACATTCTTTGGCATTGCCTTTCTTTGGGATTGGAATGAAAACTGACCTTTTCCAGTCCTGAGGCCACTGCTGAGTTTTCCAGATTTGCTGACATATTGAATGCAATCACTTTCACAGCATCATCTTTTAGAATTTGAAGTAGCTCAACTGGAATTCCATCACCTCCACTAGCTTTGTTCATACAAATGCTTCCTAAGGCCCACTTGACCTCACATTCCAGGATGTCTGGCTCTAGGTGAGTGATCACACCATTGTCGTTATCTGGGTCATGAAGATCTTTTTCGTATAGTTCTTCTGCGCATTCTTGCCACCTCTTCTTAATATCTTCTGCTTCTGTTAGGTACATACCATTTCTGTCCTTGACTGTGCTCATCTTTGCATGAAATGTTCCCTTGGGATCTCTATGCATAGTAGCTGCACTAATTTACATGTCCGCCAGCAGAGTAGAAGAGTTGCCTTTTCTCCACACTCTGTCCAGCATTTGATACTTGTAAATTTTTTAATGATGATCATTCTGACAAGTGTGAGGTAGTACCTCTTTGTGGGTTTTGATTTGCATTTCTCTAATAGTTAGCCATGTTGAGCATCTTTTACTGTACCTCTTGGCTATCTGTCCATCTTCTTAGGAGAAATGTCTGTTTAGGTCTTCTGCCCATTTTTCAGTTAGGTTGTCTGGGGCATTTTGTTGTTTGAGCTCATTGTATGTTTTGGAAATTAAACCCTTGTCAGTTGCATCATTTGCAAATATTTTCTCCCAATCCATAGCTTGTTTTTTTGTTTTGTTTTGTTTCATTTATAGTTTCCTTTGCTGTACAAAAGCTTGTAAGTTTGATTAGATCCCACGTGTTGCTTTTTGCTTTCATTTCTGCTGCCTTGGGACACTGACCTAAGAAAACACTGGTACAATTTATGTTAGAGTGTGTTTTGCCTATGCTCTCTTTTAGGGGTTTTATGGTGTCTTATGATTAAGTCTTAAAATCATCTTGAGTTTATTTCTGATTAGGTATATGCTTTGAGTGTGTGTTCCAAATTCATTGATTTACATGCAGCTGTCCAGCTTCCCCACCACCAGTTGCTGAGAAGACTGCCTTTTTTCCTTTGTATAGTCTTTCCTCCTTTGTCAAAGATTGGCTGATTGTAGGTGTGTGGGTTTATTTCTGGGCTCTCTATTTTGTTCCATGGATGCTTATGTCTGTTTGTTCCCCCAATACCACACTGTTTTGATCAATGTAGTTTGTAGTGATGTCTTAAGTCTGGGAAGGTTATGCCTCCTGCTTTGTTCTTTTTCTTCAGGATTGCTTTGGCATTTCAGGGTCTTTTATTGTTCCATTAAATATTATTTATGACACATTTTTTTCTTGCGGAGGAAATCTTCAGTTATTCAACAAACATTTGATTGCTGTCTAACTCCAGTTCATATGCTCCTTTCTTCATCCCTTCACAGTATTTCTTTTATTTTCCCTTCTTTCCCAAGTATTATTGAGGCCCTGATAGGCAGGATGATGTAATGATTAAATGTAATTGTCTCTGGAACCAGACTGCATGGGTTCAAATCCTAGCCCTGTCACGCACTAGTTGAATTACTTTAGGCAATTACTTTAGACTTAATTTCTCTGGTCCAGGTTTCTCAACAATGACATGAAGGTTATAGCTGCATTCACCTCATATGTTGTAGTAAATTAAATATAATTAACAACACATTTTGGTCAATGCCTAGCAGATTTTTAAATACCATGCAGGTATAAGTTATTATTATCAATGTCTGCTACCTTGTAGCAGTCTGCAGGGAGGATGGACTCTGACAAATTACTATGATTATGCTAACTCTTAGGAAGTCTCTGAGAGAGACACAATGAATAAGATATATTCATTGTTCTCAAGTAGTTGACAGCCTGTTAGGGGAGAAAGGCATGAAAATAAATAGTCCTAGTACCATGGGCTAAATGCTAACACAGGTTGTATTCAAAATGCTACAGGAGACTAGTAAAGATGAGCTCCCCGACACTAATGGTTTGAAGAGACAGCAGTCTCTAGTCATTTGATCACGTAGAGAGACTCATGAAAGACATTAACATCAGTCAGCAAAATGCATTTTCACAAATATGTGAGCAGTTCAGTTGGACTAGCCAGCTGCATTTTTGGAAAGAGAGCAAACTGCTACAAAGTAGTTTCACACACTGATACCTGAGATGGAGGCATGGGAGATACTTTAGCAAACTTCATAATAAAAGCACAAACAAATTACCAGTGTGGCACAGGTATTATTCTATTGCAGATGCCTGGTTATCAAGCAAAATACCAAATACTATTGTCAGGTAAAGTGGGAAGACTTTCCCTTAAGACTTCAAGTATGGGTAAGAAAGTTGTTGGGAGTTTAAGAAAAACTTTAATGTAGACTAAAAAAATGTCCTTGATTTTAGAATGGGAAAGAACAATGTAATGATTAGCATTGATAAAATTGCTTCTTGCTTAAATTATCCAATCTCAGTATAATGTCCAAGTGACTTTGTGTGTGTGTTTTCCTTTTTCTTTTTTTAGTGATAAGAACTATACTTGAAACAACCCTCATTCAAGCCTTGAATCTGCTAAATTAAGAGTCAATTTACTGGTCCAAAACAATTTGGTTAAGTGCTTGTCTTTGTACTAAAGAATATATATCAGAACTAGAAAGCTTCCTTAAAGTCATCTGTCTCTCTTTGTACTCTTCACATCATGTTTATCTACCAAGTTAATTAATAGCAGCCAACTCACAAACAAATAGAAGGAATGTCTTGTAATGAAAGGTGTAAAGATTTTGACTGAAAGCTAGTGATACAGTATGACTTAAATATTGCTTTGTCATTCAATTAAGGCTTATGAGGATTTCGTTTATTTTTGTTCACCTTTTCATTGGAAAGTCAAGATGTTTGTAAATCCAGACTAATGACAACAGCAGTTAGCTACACCTGCTCATAGATCTATTTGTGTTAGTGTATTTTGACAGGTAGAATGTATTGTAATTTAACTCCCACTGTATGCAGTTCTCTTTTCTTTCCAATTTATAGCAATCCCAAAAAGAATGTAGTAAGGGGCATACTTATTCTGTAATATGTTTTTGTGTTTTCATTTATTTTGTAAACTCATTTCCAATTTAGTTACACTGCCAGCTTTGCCGTGATTTATGGTTATAACTTCTTTGTTTTGGTTATATATTTCTATCTGCATGAAAATGCTCTGATAAATGCAAGCTGATATGTTGCCAAATTAAAATGCTGTGTTCTGTGCGAGTATTTAATACACTAAAGACATTTTTAACACAATAGCTGCTTGAGACAGAATTTTCTCTTAAAGCACTACTGAGTGATAAAATACACAAGATACATGTATATGATTTATGAAACTATCACCAAGGGATCCTGTGTTGATTTGATGTCTTTCTCACTAACGGTTAACTATTAATAATTAATCAAAGAGGACAGTTGGTTCAGTTGTTCTCAACAGGGAAAATTTTTTCCCCCAGAAAGTATTTGGTAACATCTGGAAACACTTGTGCTTATCACTACTGAGGGATGGGTACTGTTGGCATCCAGGGGTAGAGGCCAGAGATACTGCTCAGCTTCTACAGTGCGCCAGACAGCCCCTCACGCTAACAAAGAGTTGCTTGTCCAAAACTGCCAATAGTGCCAAGGATGAGAAACTCTTGTCTGAGCTGAAGGATTTAAATCCCCTTCATATCCTTTAAGGGTGAGCATCCATATTCCTCTAGCTATTAGCCCTTGTCAAAGCAACCCAAACATACTTGATGGTGCCTACCTCTCTGACTTGATCTAAATTGGCTAGAGTCTGAGAAATTGAGGTGGTTGAGCTAATCCCATCTCAACCTTCACTGGTTCAGACACACTCACTCACTCACCACTCTTTGAATCTCAACATACAGCCTGTCTCCCTTACCTATATCCAGGCAGCCCAAAAGTTGTCAACAATTATTCTGACTTGCTGACAGCCCACCCCTGCCATGTTGGTTTCTTGTGGCTTTTTGATGAACCAATGAGAGAAGCAGTGGGGAATACGGACAGTTAGGCAGCACCACTGTGAATAGTCACTTGCTCTCCAAGCTAGCTGTGATGCTTGCCAAGCCTCAGCTCTTGTGTGCCTGGCTTTTGAACACCCTTTCAATGTGGTTCCTGTGGAGACGAGTGGCTATGACTTCCCTTTCAATAGGTCTACTGTTTGCAGTCTGCCATTCCCAATGACTTGCAGGACAGAAAGGATAATAGTGAGCTATTCAGAGTCAGTAATTCAGTGTTCCAGAGACTAATTCTACAGCATGTGGCAAACACGCCTTTCTTTCTACGTATAGGGTGTATGTGTGAGTGTCTTTCTTTGAAAAACACCAAGGGAATTTGTAATGTTTTACACTCAGGATGGGGAGAGAGAAAAAATTCTAAAGGAAAGGAAGATCTGTCATGTGGCTGCCTCTCCTCTCTCAAACACATTTATTTCTGCTCCTGGGTGTCAATCATTCAACACGTAATTACCAAGTATTTACAACATACAAAGCATTCATGTGGAACTGTTAATACAAAGGAGGAAGAAAAACCTCTTCTCTGAATTCCTCCAAAAGTTTGGGGGGCAGGTGAAATAATCTTCCACAAGAGCAACCTCAAGGCAGGTTGGGATTTATAACCAATATGAAGCTTCCTGGGTGGCTCAGTGGAAAAGACTTCACCTGCAGTGTAGGAGATGCAGGTTCAAGCCCTGATCCAAGAAGATCCCCTGGAGAAAGAAATGGCAACCCACTCCAGTATTCTTGCCTGGAAAATCCCATGGAGAGCAGAGCTGGTAGGCTAGAGTCCTTACTGTCACAGAAGAGTTGGACATGAGTTAGCAACCAAACAACAAGAGGGTGATGATAAGGGATGGCAAAACTCACAAGAGGGACAATAATACCAGACAATCTCAGCTCCACTCCCCAGTCTCATGCTTGTGGCAGAAATAAGATGGGTCGTATCACTCTTCCCTGCTGTACCCAGACAGGGACTCTGAAATCTTTTCAGTATAGCAATGCAAGTGGGCATAACAACTCAGTGGGAGAAGGTGTCTGAGATGCTACTGGTTGCCAACCTTAAACTAGAGACTCAGAAGTCACATAGGTTTGGAGAGAATAGACTGATGGGTGGAAGGTGTTTGGGTAGCAAGAAGGATATTTCAGGTCTGAGTCTGACACCATAAAATCATAGCGAATGGAAAGTATTTGAAGAGTTCAGAAGCATGTGAGCAGGAATCTGGTGCTTTATTAAATTAAGTGGAACAGTCAGAGAAGTTGCAAGTTTGGGGAAAATGTCAGAATGGAGTCTTAAAATTATGTACCTCTGCTGCTTCTTTCTTACTCCTCCATCTGACATTCCTTCTCTGTGTCACCGTCTCACCTTTTCCATATGCCCTCTCTTTCTAAAAGTACCCACCCCTAAGACTCAGACTGTTGAAAGGAACATAAGAATAAAATCAGAAGCCTTTCTTTGTCTTGCTGAACTAGTTTTAGAATTGATTACCAATTTCAACATTCTGCCTATGTAATTTTTTATTCTCTTCAGTGATTTCAGGTCTCAGTTTATTGATAATATAATAATGGTAAATACTTAGAGCTAACATTTACTGGGTACATCCCCCAATGCTTGATATAAATGCATAACTTCATTTCATCTTCAGAACAACTCTTTGAGGATAATTAGTATTAACACCCCCCTTTTGCAAAAGAGACTTAGTTCAGTAATTTGCCCAAGATCGTCTAGTTGGGAAATAATGGAGATGCCTGGCTCTGAAATCCATGCTATTAATAACACTGCTGTTCATCCTAGTAGAGAAAGATAATTCAAATAAATGATTTATCATGATGAGAAATACAGATGTATTTAAGGAACAGTGAGACATTAACTTCTTCTGTGTGTGTGTGTGTGTGTTTGGGGATGGGTGGAAATATTAAGGAAATGTTTTCCTCTTCATGTTCCTCTCAGAGTTCTGAGGGAAGGAAAACTAAAAATCTGCTGAATGAAGGAAGCACTTAGGTGCCCCCAAATGCATCCATTTGGGAACAACCTTAGTGACAGGAGATGAACTAAAATGTCAGGGAAGGGGAATGAGCTCATTTAGCCGCAGAATCTAGTATTCATTTGGGTAAACTTATTGTTTCTGAATAATTCTTTGACCCAGACATGATCCATTTGGCACAGGTACATGGCCACTCATTCTTTTTCTTCCAAAAACCTGTGAAAAATATATTCATCTGCTCTTGCATCATAGTTGTGGCTAATTCAGTACCTTCTCCTGGAGACACACACACACCATCATTTCCCTCTGTGCAAGAATGTGCAGATGAAGTCAGATCTTTCAACACCATCCCAGGCAATCATGGAGCTGTTGGGAGATATTGCTGTGGAGCTTTTCTTCATCACTGTTAACACACACCCCAGCACAGTTTGCAGTACTCTTTGGGTCCTTCTGATGTTTGGAAGTCAGCCACCCTTATTGTTACGGTGGGTTTATTCTGTCAACAGGACAGCTACCTTTCCAGGTCTAATTATACACATAAAAAAAGGAAAATGTGCACATATCAAGCTGGGAATAGAAGTCAAAGTATAACAGAAAAGAGAGGCTTTTAATTCAGTAATATCAGTTATCTTTGGCTGTCAGCTCGTGGTTTAATTCAAGCACTCTCATGTGAAAGCACTGGGTCAAGAATCCTCCTTCTGGAGTCCTGGGGAATATAGTCATTCTTGTCCAGCTGCAGCCAGACTGTGTTTGGAGGCCATTCCCACCACTTTAATTAGGGGGAAAAATTTAATGTCGTAAATTCATAGCATGTCACTCCTAATTCCTATACAATCCATCACACCCAGAGCCCGTGTGTGGCAGCTCTTTTTAATAAAGGATTGTGCTGAGCACCTGCTGGGGCTAAAACGTTTTATCATCTTTGCTAGCTCCAGGAGTCCTAGCATCATGTCATGTTTGACTCCAAAAAATATTATTATAAGCCCTGGAATTAGAAACCCAACAATGGAACTAGCTGATTTCAATTGCCCGTGAACCTATCATATTTTGAGGAATAAAACTTGGTAAGTTTTCATTTTAATCAAAACCTGTAACAGTACTGGGGGTATTTGTCTGAAACGAATGGTCTCCATTTTTCTGGATGCTATCGGATAATGACTCTCTCATCCATGAATTAATTGCAAAACTAGAAATACACTAAGAATATCAAATTGTATCCCTCACATAGCTTTTTGTTTCATCAACTCAGAGCTTAAAGAATGGGAGTGGAAAGCTATCGAGAGACAATTTTTAAAGCATCTTTCCAACTCCAGCACCTGGGAAGGTCGTCAGTACTTGCCGTATCTCAAGCATCGTCCTAGAGTAAAGGGGCTTATTGAAGAGTCACAAGTTGTTGGGGTAACTTTCAGGGAAAAACTAATTTTCTAATAGTAGTGTCCAAGGAACATGTGTAAAACCTCCTGTAGTATTTCTCAGCTGAGTGACATCCCCCTCAGTACTGAGGCCCAATTCACCAAGTTTGAGCTCTTTTATTCTTACCCCAGTGGTCTCTTTGCAGTTTGTATTGATACACAGTCCTGGTTGTTTTTAAACCTCATTCTCAGCTTTCCTTTTCTTTGCCCTAGTGCTGACTCTTCTGTCTCTAACCTGTCCCCAACCTACAAAGAAAGGAATTCTGTCACTCACAAGCTTTAAAAGTGACTTTCCTGGAGGACTGACTCTTGACTCCCAGGAGGGAGGGTACCTTGCACCACAGACCCCTGGTGAGAAGTAGAGGCAATAGCTCTTTTTTTGTTGTGTTGTTGTGGTTGTTTTGTTTGAGGTTTGTTTTGGGGGGAGGGCGGTTTTGGCTTTTTTTATTGAAGTATAGTTGGCTTTTTTTAATGTTGTGTTGGTTTCAAGTGTACAGAAAAGTGATTCAGTTGTATGTACATATAAATCTATTTTTTCCAGATTCTTTTCCCTTATTGATTATTAAAAGATGCTGAGTATAGTTCACTGCTGGACAGTAAGTCCTTGTTGGTTATGTTTTATACACAGTACTGTGTGTATACAAATTCCTCAATTATCATATAAAATTTCATACTCATATAACATGCGTATTAGAGTCAGCTTGTGGCTCTGCTTCATGGCTTCCTCACTCAGAGCAGTCCCCAGCATCTATAGCAGCTCTGTCCCAATAGATCTCTCTGTGGTGAAGGAAATGATCTGTATATGAACTGCCCAAAATGGTACCCACTAGTTACAGGTGGCACTTGAGTACTTGAAATGTGGCTAATGGGACTGACGAACTGAGTTTTTACTTTTATTTAATTTTAACTATTTTAATTTCAGTGACCACAATTGATTAATAGCCACTGTCTTATAGAGTGTAGGTCCAAATCATCATATATTGCTAGGGGAGAGCAAAAACAGTGTGTAGATGCTTACACACTGGTCCTTAAAAGCTTCTACTCAGAAGTAATGATCACCATACACTCTGCCATTTAATGCACTAAAGTCCCATGTCCAACTAGAGCTTCTGGGGGTCAGATAGAGCTATCTCATCTTGTCCTTGGAGGAGAGAAAAAAGTATCAGTGAGGCACACTGATGAATGTTCTGATTGTTCTGACAACACCACTGATCAGTGTTCTGAAAGTTCAGTGTGAAATGAAATAGTCATGTGCCAAGCCCTCATGGAGCTTAGAGTTTAATAAAGGAAGGAGAATAAAGTGAGCATTTAAAATACACACCCTTCTTAATCAAGCTTCAAATATGAGTGACTCTTGAGGCAGATACACTTAAGTCCAAAGCCTGGTTCGGTCTTAATTAAAATGGGAGTGATTACATTCAAAGCAATTATATTTATAAGCTTTCCAACAATTATTGTTAATTCAGACTATATGATTCTGTGTCCATGTTTATGTATAAATATAATTTTATGGATAAGATTTACCTTTATGTAACAAACTGGAGTTTTTTTCCGCTGTGTACAAACAATTAAACAATCAATAAAAATAAAACACACCCACAATACATGATTACACATCTTTGGGACAGAATAAGTAGCTTCTAAATAAAGGCTTGTAATTTAGCTAGTGTGGTAGGAAAATATGAAGTGATTCACAGTGAGGTAAAGAGTGTTTCAGACAGAGGGAAGAGCCAGTGTGAAGTCTCTGGGTTTGGAAAGTATGTGGTGGTGCCTTTTAGGAAGTGAAGGAAGGCCTTGGAGGTTGGAGTGGAGGCCCAGGGGGAATGGCCCTGTAAGGCCCATGTCATACACTATGTTATAAGCTGTGGTGGAAGTTGAGACTTGACTCTCATCAAAGGAAGGCCGTTAAAGAGTTTTAAGTAAGGAGAGACGTGATTTCCTATACAGTTTTGAAAGGTTATTCTGGCTGCTACTTGGACAATGGATTTGAAGAGGGATGAGAGAAGGGAGAAAGCTCTTTGTGGTAGTTGATTTTATGTGTCACATGATGAGGCTAAGAGATGCCCAGCTGGTAAAATATTCTTTCCAGGTGCCCTCTGTGAGGATGCTTCCAAAACAGATTAACACTTGAGCCAGTAGACTGGATAAAGATGACTGTCAGTCATGTGGGTAGGCATCATCCAACCCATTTGAGGACATGAACAGAACCAAAAGGTAGAGGGAGGACAGACTTACTCTCTATTCCAGTTGAAACATTTATCTCTTCCTACCCTAGGACTTCAGCCTTCCTGGTTCTTGAGACCTCAGATCCAGACTGCATTATACCATCAACTTGCCTGCTTCTCCAGCTTGTATGACACAGATCGTCAAACTTTCTCTGGGACCTCTTGGTTAATACATCTCTCTACTTGTCTGCTGCTGCATAACAAAAAGGATGTAGATATAGTGATTGTAAACAACCTTCATTTATGATTTTACTGTTTATATGGCTCAGGGCTTCCTGGGTGGCTCAAGTGGTAAAGAATCCATTTGCCAATGCACCAGATGTGAGTTCAGTCCCAGAGTTGGGAAGATCTCCAGTATTCCTGCCTGAGAATTTCCATGGACAGAGGAGCCTAGCAGGTTATGATCCATGGGGTCACAAAGTCGGACACAACTTGGCCACTAAGGACACACACGTGGTCAGGAGTCCCCGTATGCCTTATCTGAGTCTTCTGCTTAGCGTCTCACCAAGATGTAATTCAGGTGTTGGCAGAGCTACATTCTTTTCTGGAGTTCAT
Organism: Dama dama; assembly: GCF_033118175.1. Lineage (NCBI taxonomy): Eukaryota > Metazoa > Chordata > Mammalia > Artiodactyla > Cervidae > Dama > Dama dama. The sequence goes on along the minus strand of NC_083704.1, from coordinate 37,627,601 downwards.
GACATTCTTCTGATTTGATTTGATTGTTACCAAAATTCAATACCTTGTGATTTTAAGACTGAGGTCCCTACCCTATTGTTTCAATAGATGTCAGCTGGGCTTCCTTCTCAGTCATGCAGTTCCTTGCTGTGTTGGCCTTCTCACAACATGCCAGCATGCTTCTTCAAGTCCAGCAGGAGAATCAATCATTTCAGAACAGGCCAGCATCTCTTTTAAGGTCTTTCACCTGATTAAGTGAGGCCCACTTAGGATAATCTCCCTTTTGTAAACAAAAGCAACTTAAAAGCAAGGGAATTTGGGCCTTAATTACATCTGTAAAATCTCTTCACTTTGACACATAATCTAATAACAGGAATGACATCTCATTATTTTCACAGGTCCTGTTCATAGACTAGGGGAGGAGATTACACAGGGTGTGTATACCAGAGACAAGAATCTCAGCTGGGACCTGAGGTGCCATCTGAGAATTCTGCTCCCCATGACTTTTGTGGTCTTTTGAGCTCACACAGCATTTAGCCTCTGAGAACCTCCCACAGAAGTTATTATCTGTATTTGAGGGAAAAGAGAACCAAAAGTAGGCAGCTCTTGACCCCTAAAAACTAGTTCACTTGTATGAGTCATAAGAAGCCACAATCTGCCATTTTGTGGCAGTTTAATTTACTCATCTATTTAGCTCTGAGAGCCTAATGTAGGCTACCCGGGCTCACGAGAGACTAATCAATAAGCAAGAAAGACATTACTCTTTTTTTACGTTAATTTTTTAAATTTATTTATTTGTAATTGAGGATAATTGCTTTACAGTGTTGTGTTGGTTTCTGCCATACATCAACATGAATCAGCTATAGGGTATACACAGGACCCCTCCCTCCCCATTCCACCTCTCTAGGTTGTCACAGAGCACCAGGCTGAGGTCCTTGCACCATACAGCAACTTCCCATTTGCTATCCATTTTACATATGGTAATGTATACGTTTCAGTGCTACTCTTTCAGTTCATCCCACTCTCTCCTTCCCCACTGTGTCCATATGTCTTTTCTCTACGTCTGAGTTTCTATTGTGGTAGAGTCGCTCAGTTGTGTCCAACTCTTTGTGACTCCATGGACTATAGCCCACCATGCTATAGTCCATGCTCCTCCATCCATGGGGTTTTCCAGGCAAGAGTACTGGAATGGGCTGCCATTTCCTTCTCCAGAGAATCTTCCCGACCCAGGGATCGAACCCAGGTCTCTTGCATTGTAGACAGACGCTTTACCGTCTGAGCCACCAAGGAAGTTCGAGTTTCTATTACTGCCTTGCAAATAGGTTCATTAGTAGCATTTCTTCTCAATTCCATATATATGCATTAATATATGATATTTGTTATTCTCTTTCTGACTTACTTAAGTCTGTATAATAGATTCTAGGTTCATCCACCTCACTAGAACTGACTCAGATTTGTTCCTTTTACAGCTGAGTAATATGCCATTGTATATATGTACCACAAACTTTCATATCCATTCATCTGCCAGTGGACATCTAGGTTGCTTCCAAGTCCTGCCTATTGTAAATAGTGCTGCAGTGAACACTGAGGTACATGTGTCTTTTTCAGTTCTTGTTTTCTCAGGGTATATGCCCAGTAGTGGAACTGATGGGTCATACAGTAGTTTTATTTCTAGATTTTTAAGAAATCACCACACTGTTCTCCATAGTGGTATCAAGTTACATTCCTACCAACAGTGCAAGAGTGTTCCCTTTTCGCCACATCTTCTCTAGCATTTATTGTTTGTAGATTTTTCTGATGATGGCCATTCTGACTGGTGTGAGGTGGTAGTTTTGATTTGCATTTCTCTAATAATAAGCGATGTTGAGCATTTTTTTCACATGTTTAATATGGATGTCTTCTTTGGAGAAATGTCTCTTTAGGTCTTTTGCCCATTTTTGATTGGGTTGTTTGTTTTTCTTTTGATGAGCTGCTTGTATATTTTGGAGATTAATCTTTTGTCAGTTGCTTCATTTACTATTATCCTCTTCCATTCTGAGGGTTGTGTTTTTCATCTTGTTTATGGTTTCCTTTGCTGTTCAAAGCCTTTTAATTTTAATTAGGTCCCACTTGTTTATTTTTCCTTTTATTTCCATTACTCTAGGAGATGGGTCGTAAAGGATTTTGCTATGATTTACATCAAAAAGTGTTCTTCTTAAGTTTTCCTCTAAAAGTTGAATACTTTCTGGTCTTAAATTTAGGTCTCTAATCCATTTTGAGTTTACCTTTCTGTATGATATTAGAAAGTGTTCTAATTTCATTCTTTTACTTGTAGCTGTCCAATTTTCCCAGCACCACTTATTGAAGAGACTATCTTTTCTCCATTATACAGTTTTGCCTCCTTTGTCAAAGATAAGGTGCCCATAGGTGTGTGGGTTTATTTCTGGGCTTTCTGTATTGTTCCATTGATCTACATTTCTATTTTTGTGCAGGTACCACATTGTCTTGATGACTGTTGCTTTGTAGTATAGTCTGAAATCAGGAAGGTTGGTTCCTCCAGCTCCATTCTTCTTTCTCGAGATTTCTTTGGCTATGTGGGGTCTTTTGTGTTTCCACATGAATCATGACATTTTTTGTTCTAGTTCTGTGCAAAATGCTATTGGAATCCGACTGGAAAAGAATGAAAACTGTTACTGCTTACAGATGATATGATACTATACATAGAAAACCCTAAAGGTGAAAGTCATTCAGTCGTGATCAACTCTGCGACCCCATGGACTATACAGTCCATGAAATTATCTAGGCCAGAATACTGGAGTGGGTAGCCTTTCTAGGTACTATCAGAAAATTACTAGAGCTAATCAGTGAATTTAGTAAAGTTGCAGAATATAAAATCAATACATAGAAACCTCTTGCATTCCTATACACTAACAGTGAAAAATCAGAAAGAGAAATTAAAGCATCAATCCCATTCACCATTGCAACAAAAAGAATAAAATAACTAGGAATAAACCTACCTAAGGAGACAAAAGAGCTATGCACAGAAAACAAGGCACTGATGAAAGAAATCAAAGACAACATAAACAGATGGAGAGATATACCATGTTCTTGGATTGGAAGAATCAATATTGTGAAAATGACTATACTACCCACAGTAATCTACAGATTCAATGCAATCCCTATCAAGTTAATTAATTTTCTTGGAGTATGAGCTCCCCTGATAGCTCAGTTGGTAAAGATGCACCTGCAATGCAGGAGACTTGAGTTTGATCCCTGGGTTGGCAAGATCCCCTGGAGAAAGGAAAGTCTACCCACTGCTGTATTCTGACCTGGAGAATTCCATGGACTGTATAGTCCATGGGGTCACAAAGAGTCGGATACAACTGAACAACTTTCACTTTCACTTCACTTTCATCTGGGCTTCCCTCATAGGTCAGTCGGTAAAGAATCTGCCTGCAGTGCAGGAGACCCGGATTTGATCCCTGGTCAGGAAGCTCCCCTGGAGAAGGAAATGGCAACCCACCCCAGTATTCTTGCCTTGAGAATCCAGAGGAGAAGAGGAGCCTGGCGGGCTACAGTCCATGGGGTTGTAAGAGTATTGCTTCCCTTGTGGCTCAGTTGGTAAAGGTGCACCTGCAATGCAGGAGACCTGGGTTCAATCAATCCCTGGGTTGGAAAGACCACCTGGAGAAGGGAAAGGCTACCCACTCCAGTATTCTGGCCTGGAGAATTCCATGAACTGTGTCGTCCATGGGGTCGCAAAGAGTCGGACACGACTGAGCGACATGGACTTTCGCCTTCACTTGGAGTAGAGTTGATTGACAGTGTTGTGTTAGTCTCTGCTGTACAGCAGAGCAAATCAGTTTTATGTACACACACGCCCACCTTTGTTAGACTTGTTTCCCACACAGGTTATTACAGAGCATATTGAGTAGCGTTCCCTGTGCTATTCAGTAGGTTCTTATTAGTTGTCTGTTCTATGTGTCAGTTCAGTTCAGTCCCTCAGTCATGTCCAACTCTTTGCAACCCTGTGGACTGCAGCACGCCAGGCCTCCCTGCCAATCACCAACTCCCAGAGTTTACTCAGGCTCATGTCCATTGAGTCGGTGATGCCAGGACCATCTCATGCTCTGTCGTCCCCTTCTCCTCCTCCTTCAGTCTTACCCAGCAGCAGGGTCTTCCCTAAGGAATCAGTTCTTTGCATCAGGTGACCAAAATATTGGAGTTTTAGCTCCAACATATCAATCCTTCCAATGAATATTCAGGACTGATTTCCTCGAGGATGGACTGATTGGATCTCCTCACAGTCCAAGGGACTCTCAAGAGTCTTCTGCAACACCACAGTTCAAAAGCATCAATTCTTCGTTGCTCAGCTTTCTTTATAGTCCAACTCTCACATCCATATATGACTGCTGGAAAAACCATAGATTTGACTAGATGGACCTTTGATGGCAAAGTAATATCTCTGCTTTTTAATATGCTGTCTAGGTTGGTCATAACTTTTCTTCCAAAGAACAAGCGTCTTTTAATTTCATGGCTGCAATCACCATCTGCAGTGGTTTTGGAGCCCAAAAAAATAAAGTCTGCCACTGTTTCCACTGTTTCCCTGTCTATTTGCCATGAAGTGATGGGACCAGATGCCATGATCTTAGTTTTCTGAATGTTGAGTTTTAAGCCAATTTTTTCACTTTCTACTTTCACTTTCATCAAGAGGCTCTTTAGTTCTTCTTTGCTTTCTGCCATAAGTGTGGTGTCATCTGCATATCTAAGGTTATTAATATTTTTCTTGGCAATCTTGATTCCAGCTTGTGCCTCATCCAGTCCAGCATTTCTCATTATATACTCTGCATATAAATTAAATAAGCAGGGTGACAATATACAGCCTTGACATACTCGTTTCCCAATTTGGAACCAGTCTGTTGTTCCATGTCCAGTTCTAACTGTTACTTCTTGACCTACATACAGATTTCTCAGGAGGCAGGTGAGGTGGTCTGGTGTTCCCATCTCTTGAAGAATTGTCCACAGTTTGTTGTGATCCACATGCCAAAGGCTTTGGCCTAGTCAATAAAGCAGAAGCAGATGTTTTCTGGAACTCTCTCGCTTTTTTGATGATCCAATGGATGTTGGCAACTTGATCTCTGGTTCCTCTGCCTTTTCTAAATCCAGCTTGAACATCTGGAAGTTCACGGTTCACATATTGTTGAAGCCTGACTTTGAGAATTTTGAGCATGCCTTTGCTAGCATGTGAGATGAGTGCAATTGTGGGGTAGTTTGTTGGAACTCTGCATTCAAATGGGTATATCTTTCCTTTTCTCCTTTGCCTTTCACTTCGCTTCTTTTCACAGCTATTTGTAAGGCCTCCTCAGACAACCATTTTGCCTTTTTGCATTTCTTTTTCTTGGGGATGGTCTTGATCACTGCCTCCCGTACAATGTCACAAACCTCCGTCCATAGTTCTTCAGGCACTCTATCAGATCTAATCCCTTGAATCTATTTGGCACTTCCACTGTATAATTGTTAAGCATTTGATTTAGGTCATACCTGAATGGTCTAGTGGTTTTCTCTACTTTCTTCAATTTAAGTCTGAATTTGGCAATAAGGAGTTCATGATCTGAGCCACAGTCAGCTCCTGGTCTTGTTTTTGCTGACTGTATAGAGCTTCTCCATCTTTGGCTGCAAAGAATATAATCAATCTGATTTCGATATTGACCATCTGGTGATGTCTATGTGTAGAGTCTTCTCTTGTGTTGTTGGAAGAGGGTGTTTGCTATGACCAGTGCCTTCTCTTGGCAAAATTCTATATACATTAGTGTGTATATATCAACCCCAATTTCCCAATTTATCCCTCCCCCATCATTTCCCCTCTGGAAGTCACAAATTTGTTTTCTACATCTGTGACTCAACTTCTGTTTTGTAAATAGGTTTATTTGTGCAATTATTTTTATTCCACATATAAGCAGTATCATATATTTGTCTTTCTCTTCCTGACTTACTTCACTCAGTATGACAATGTCTAGGTCCATCCATGTCACTGCAGATGGCATTATTTCATCCTTTTTTATGGCTGAGCAATGTTCCATCACATATATGTACCACATCTTCTTTATCCACTCCTCTGTCAGTGGACGTTTAGCTTGCTTCCATGTCCTGGCTATTGTAAATAGTGCTGCAGTGAACATAGGGATGTGTATACTGTTTCGAATGTTGGTTTCCTCTGGATATATGCCCAGGAGTGGCTTTGGTGGATCATATGGTAGCTTTGTTTTCAGTTTAAGAAATCTCCATACCATTACACTTCTGTATTTAAAATGGATAACCAACAAGGACCTACTGAATAACACTTGGAACCCAGCCTGGGTGGGAGGGGGTTGAGGGGAGAGTACACCTGTATGTGTATGACTGAGTCCCTTCACTTTTCACCTGAAACTATCACAACATTGTTAATTGGCGATACCCCAGTACAAAATAAAAGTTAAAAAAAGAAATCTCCATATTGTTCTCCATAGTTGCTGTAGCAGTTTACATTACCACCAACATTGTAGGAGAGTTCCCGTTTGTCCATACCCTCTCCAGCACTTATTGTTTGGAGACGTTTTTGGTGATGGCCATTACAACTGGTGTGAGGTGATACTTCACTGTAGCTTTGATTTGCATTTCTCTAATAATTAGAGATGTTGAGCATCTTTTCATGTGCCTCTTGGCCATCTGTATGTCTTCTTTGGGGAAATGTCTATGTAGATCTTATGCCCATTTTTTGACTGGGTTGTTGGTTTTTTGATATTGAGCTGCGTGAGCTGTTTGGATACTTTAGAGATTAATCTCTTGTCAGTCACTTCATATGCAAATATTTTCTTCAATTCTGTGGATTTTCTTTTCATTTTGCTGATGGCTGCCTTTGCTGTGCAAAAGCTTTTAAGTTTAATTAGGTCACATTTGTTTGTTTTTATTTTCATTACTCTCAGAGGTGGATCAAAAAGAAATCTTGCTGCAGTTTATGTCAGAGAGTGTTCTGCTTATATTTCCCTCTAAGGGTTTTATAGTATCCGGTCTTACATTGAGGTCTTTAATCCATTTTGAGTTTATTTTTGTGTACAGTGTTAGAGAATGTTCTAATTTCAAGGAATGACATCACTGTCTTTTGGCACAAAATAACACCGCCAGGAAGACTAAAACAACTGTGCTGGCCAGGAAAACCGCAGAAAGTGTTTTCAGAAGTTTTGGAATCAGAGAGAAGATGCAACATCTTCAAGTCCTTTTACAGTCCATAGCCTCAGATTCTTCATCTTTAAAATGGGGATCATTTTCATCGCAATACAGTATTATCTGTGAGAAAACAGTGAGACAACATACATCAAACCCTTAACCCAGGGCCTCGCACCAGAGGAGCAATAGCTGGCAGCTGTTGTTGTCCTTATCCTCATCACCAGGCACTGCCAGAGAAAGACAAATACCTGTTGCCATAACACAGGGGAAGGCAGGCAGTCTGGGAAGCTGCCAGGCTGTGTCCCAGGAGGAGCTACAGAGCTGAAACGAACAAGCTTACCCGTGTCTCACTGAGCCCCTCTGGGCCATCATTTCCAACTCTGTCAAGCCGAGATAACCTCTCCCTCCTCCTCCTTCGGTTGAGGAGGTATGTGGCCACTGATCGACGTTTGTAGAAGAAACATGTCATGGGATAATTATATGGTGATAAATACCTTGCTTCCAGGTCTCTTGTTTCCTCCCCAGAGTATCAAGGTATTCTTGCCGCTCTGATTAACATGGCTGGGTAACAGAACCTTCCTGGGCAATCTATCATCCCATTACTTTATAGCTGGAATTTGATTATTTAGTCACTTGGACTCTGCTACAGACTGCTGCATACTGGTGAGCAGCACGTAATCAATTAGTGCTCAGTTTTCCTGCTGTCACACCTGTATGTTGGAATGGGCACCTTTGAGACCTCAGGAGTATTCATGGAGTCTTGAAGACTCAATACTGGCCAGCTCTTTTCTGACACATAGTTTCATGCATTCTCAGCTAAATATGATGCTTCTTAGAATGCTCTTTTGTAATTGATTTGCAGGCATCTGTTGTGAAAGCAGATGCGACTCATTCAAGTCCACACATAAGGATGTCTTGGTTTGAAATGAGAATATTATGTTTTCTCAGGCTCATTATGTGTCAACTGTCAATATGTGACTTTCCGGTAATGCAGACATGGCCGGTAACGAAAATGGACGTGTATTTTCACATCCCTGTTTCAGAGCTGGAGACCTTGTAGAAAGAAGCATTGTTCTTGTAAATAGACTCTTCACGGATTGGTAGATTAGAATCTCTGTAATTCAGTAAAGTTTACAGAATCAAATTACTTGTTGGAATTATGCAGAGGAAATGTCCCCAAAGAACACAGAGAATGATAGTGATAAAAGGACATGGTTAATAAATCACACTGCCAAAAACCACTTATCAGACCAGGGAGTGGTCCAGCCCACTGCCTGTGTTTATAAATAAAGTTTAGCTGTAACATAATCACACTTACTTGCTTTCATGTTATCTACAACTATTTTGTCACTACAACTATAGAGCTGAGTAGTTGTGACAGAGGCCATATGGCTTGCAGAACCTAAAATATTACTTTGTCCTTTACTGAGAAAGTTTTGGAGGCCCCTGGTCTAGAACACTGGCTATTAAATTATCTTTGTAAAGACCATTACATACAAAATTCATTTAGACTATTTCTGTATCCATTTAACCCACCACAGAGTCAATTATGATAGCAAGGGTGTCAAGAGAAGACAGTGCAACTAACAATGTATTCCCAAAATATGTGAAGCAAAAACTGACAGAGTAAGAAATATGCCATATTTTCAATAATTATAGTTAGAGACTTCAGTATTCTATACTTTCAATGATGGATAGAACAACACACAAAAGATGAATAAGGAAACAGAAGACTGGAGCTACACTTTAAGCCAAATAAGCTAAGAGACATCTGTAGAACACTTTCTCCAACATCACTAGCTTACTCCTTTTTCTCAAGTGCAGATGAAAACTTCCACAGTATAAACCATATGTTTGGCAATAAAGTAAGCCTTAAAATTTTTTCAAAGAACTGAAATCATATAAAGTATATTCTTCAACCACAATGGAATGAAACTGGGACTCATTAACAGAAGGGAAATCAGAGACTTCATAAATACATGGATAGTGTACTGCATACTCCTAAATAACTAAGAGGTCAAAGAAGATATCACAAAAGAAGTTACAAAATACTTTGAGATGAATGAAAACAAAAGCAATGTGCCAAAACTTAAGGGATGCAACTCATATGGTGTTTGGAGGGAAATGTGTCACTATAAACACCTGTGTTAGAAAAGAAAAATCTCCAGTCAATAGCATAACCTTACATGAGGACATGGAGGAAAAGAGTACTTTTGGCAGGAATATATATTCATGCAGTCACTGGGGGAAACAGTATGGAGCTCTCTCAAAAAAACTAAAACTGGATTTGCCATATGACCCAGTCATCTAACCCTGGGTGTATATCTAAAAAAAAAAAGCACTGATTTGGAAACATACCTGCACCCCAGTGCTCATGGCAGCATTATTTACAATTGTCAAGTTATGGAAGCAGCCTCAGTGTCCATCAAGAGATGAATGGATGAGAGGCGATGTGTGTGTGAGTGTATGTGTTTATATGCATGCGCGTGCGCGCACACACACACACACACACACACACACACACACACACACGCACACAGTGGAATACTACTCAGCCATGAAAATGAAATTTTGCCATCTGTAGCAACATGAATGGACTTGGAGGGTATTACAATAAGTGAAATAAGTTAGATAAAGATAAAAATGTGTGACGTCACATATGTAGAATCTAAAAATAGAACAAACTAGTGAATATAACAGAAGAGAAACAGACTCACAGATACAGAACAAACTCTTGGTTACCAATGGGGAGAGGGAAATGGGGGAAGGGGCAAGGAATTAAGAGGCACAAACTATTACATATAATATAAAATGAAGTATAGGGATATATTGGAGAATGCAGGGAATATAGCCAGTATCTTAGAATAACTAAATGGAGTTTAAACTTTAAAAATTGTGAGTCCCTATACCATACACCTGTAACTTATAAAATATTATATAGCGACTGTAGTTCAGTTAAAAATTAAAATTCTTTTAAATTATGCCAGCCAAGTATTTGAATTTACATTTCTCCAAAGGAAATATACAAATGGTCAATAAGTACATGAAAAGATGTTCCCATCATTAGTGGAATACAAATAAAACTGTTTGGTGATACCACTTCACATTCACTAATATGGCTTTAATAATAAAAAAAAGAAAGACTATGGAGAAACTTGATCCTTATCCATTGCTGATGCAAATGTGGAACAATGCAGTCACTTTAGAAAATACTTTTGCCAGTTTCTCAAAAACTTAAAAACAAAAGTACCACATGACCCAACAGTCTCATTGCTAGTGAAAGAATCCTGACACATACATATGAGTCTACAGATACAAAACATCCAGAATAGTCAAATCTATCAAGACAGAAAGTAACTTTGTGAAGAGTGGAGGAAGGGAGGAATGTGGAGTGACAGTAATAGGTATGAGTTTTCATTCTGTGGTAACAAAAATGTTCTGAATCAGATAATGGTGGTGGCTATAGAACTCTGGAGATACTAAAAATTCACTGAATTACATACTTTAAAATAGTGAATTTTGTGGTACATGAATTATATGTCAGTAGAAAAAGAAAAAAAAAAAAAACACAAGGCAGATGGAATAGGTGGTTTATCACTAGACGCAAAGCCTCACATTCTTTTATGTCTAAGACAGAATGGTTCTGTAGAATTTGCCATTTTTCCCTCTCTCCTAAACACATTTCTTTTTAGATATCCATCAGGTTAAAATCCTGTGGGAAACTTCCACTTCTGGAAAGAGGTCCTTATTTCTCCCAATAAGTACAATAAAAACTCTGGGAAAATATAACAGACGTCGAAAAAGTGGAAAGAAGAAGACAGACGAGCTAAGGAGTTTGGGATCCAGGGAACATGGTAGTGAGTTCCCTGTTTCCTCTCTCTGCTTCAGAGATGTCTCAGACTGGGTGTTGGGTGAAGCCAGCAACCTCGAAACACCCAGGGATATCTCAAGACCCACATGGTTTCACTAGACAAGTCTACCAAATTTTTGAAGGATTAATACCACCTTTAAAAAGTCTCTGACAGAAGACAGAAGGAAACACTTCTCAATTTCGTTTATGAAACTAGTATTGTTCTAAATCCAGAACCAGCCAAAGGCAATACCGAGAAAAAGGGAAACCACACCAGCATCTCTCATGGACATAGACACAATAATCCTTAACAACATATTTACAAATAGAGTTGAATAATTTATGAAGACAACTATATACGGTGGCCGATTGGGTTTTATTCTGGGGCTGCAAGTTTGTCGAAGTATTCAGATTTCAATTGATATAGCTCACCCCATTAATCTACGAAAGAATAAACAGAATAAGATCATGTCAGTCAATGCGGCGGGGATGGGGGGTGGGGGGGGGTAGTGTTTGACAACATTCTGTACCTATTTGTGATTGTAAAAATCTCTCAGAGAAATAAGAATAGAGTTGAAAGCCCTCACATTGATAAAGAGAATCCACACACACAGAAAAAACATAATAGGGTTAATATTATACTTTATGGTAAAAGACTGAACTCCTAAAACTATAAACCAAGCAAGGATGATTGATTTCACCCACTCTTATTCTCTGTGGTACCACAAGTTTTATCCTCGGTGATAAGGAAAAAAAAGAAAAAGCACCCATACCAAAAAGGAAGAAGTAAAACTGCTTTTTTGTTATTGTTGTTAGATGGTGTGCCATTTAACAAAAATAATCCCAAAGAAACTACCAAAAAAAAAGTATCCTAGAATAATGAGTTCAGTGAGGTGTCAAGAAACATGATTGATATACAAAAATCAATTGTACTTCCATATTACTACCAAAGAACACATGGAAAATGAAATTCAAAATACAATAGGACTTATAATTGCTCCAAAAATATGAAATGGCTTCTGTATAAATCTATCAAAATCTGTATAGGAGTTGTGTGCTGAAAACGTGACCATGCCACAAAAGAAATCAAAGAGAATCTAAACAAATAAAGAGAGATTCCATGTTCATGAACTGGAAAGCTCCCATTGGTAAAAACTAGTTCTCCAAAATTAATACACAGATTTTAACACAGTCATATTTTTGTAGATATAGAAAATACTACTCTAAAATTTATATGGAAAGGCAACAGAACTAGAATAACTAAAAATAATTCTGAAAAATAAGAATAAAATGGAAGGAAGTACTCCATCACTTTGCAGATTATATCATAATCTTGATTTATGTTTGGAGGGACAGACCCACAGATAAATGGAATGGAATAGAAAATCCAGAGGTAGAGTCACTAAGTATGGCCAACTGATTTTTTCCTCTTTTTTATCTAATTTTAGTTTTATAATGGAGTCTAGCTGATTCACAGTGTTGTATTAGTGTCAGGGGTACAGCTAAGTGGCTCAGTTTTACTCATCCAGGTGATTCAAACGGTGAAGAATCTGCCTGCAGTGCAGAAAACCCAGGTTTGATCCCTGGATTGGAAAGATCCCCTGGAGAAGGGAATGGCTACCCACTCCAGTATTCCTGCCTGGAAAATTCCATGGACAGAGGAGCCTCAGGGGCTACAGTCCATGGGTTGCAAAGAATTGGATATGACTGAATGACTTTCACTGAATCCAGATATCCATTGCTTTTTCAGATTCTTTTCCCATATAGGTTACTACAGAATATTGACATTTCCCTGTGCTGTATAGTAGGTCCTTGTTGATTATCTGTTTTATATATACTAGTGTCTATATATTAATCCCAACTCCCTAATTTATCCTCCCCATCTTTCCCCTTTGGTAAACATAAGCTTGTTTTTTAGTCTGTGAATGTATATCAATTTTGTGAATTAGTTCATTTATATCCATTTTTAGATTCCACATATAAGTGATATCCTGTGATCTTTGTCCTCTGACTGACTTCACTTTGTATGATCATCATTAGGTCCATCCATGTTGCTGCGAATGGCTGATTCCATTCTTTTTATGGCTGAGTCATATTCCATTGTGTGTATGTACCACAGCCTCTTTATCTGTTCCTTTGTTGATGGACATTTTGGTTACTTCCTTGTCTTGGCTATTTAAACAGTGGTGCAGTGAGTCAGTCAGGTAGTGTTAGCAGTAAAGATCCTATCCCGCCTGCCAGTGCAAGAGACGTAAGAGACGCAAGTTTGATCCCTGGGTCAGGAAGATCCCCTGGCGAAGGGCATGGCAACCCACTCCGGTATTATTGCTTGGAGAATCCCATGGACAGAGGAGCCTGGTGAGGTACAGTTCATAGCGTCACACAGAGTCGGACGTGACTGAAGCAACTTAGCACACGTGCAATGAATCACAAGATGCACGTATCTTTTCCAATTATGGTTTTCTGAGAATATACACCCAGGAGTGGGATTTCTGAATCATATGGGGGCGGCAGAGGTTAAAATGGTTAGATAGCATCACCGACTTAATGAACGTGAATTTGAGCAAACTCTGGGAGATAGCGGGAAACAGAAGCCTGGCATGCTGCAGTCCATGGGGTTGCAAAGACGACTGAGCAACTGAACAGTGGTAGCTCTATCTTCATTTTTAAAGGAATCTCCATACTGTTCTGCACAGTGGCTGTGCCAGTTTACATGCCCCTCAAGAGTGTAGGAGGGCTCCCTTTTCTCCACCTTCTTTTCAGCATTTATTACTGGTAGACTTTTTGATTATGGCCGTTGGGAGTTGTGTGAGGCGATACCTTGTAGTTTTTATTTGCCTTTCTCTAATAAATAGCCACATTAAGCAGGTTTTTCAACTGCGTGCAAAAAACGTACCTGTCTAAATTGACTTCTTGAAGGTCTCCCCTGTTTGGATTTCTGTTTTGATTCCATATCCCAGGACATTTCTTGAAGGCAGTTATGTTTTACAGCCCCTCAGACCTTGTGAATATGAAGTGTCTATTCAGTTCGGTTCAGTCGCTCAGTCACGTCCGACTCTTTGCAACCCCATGGACTGCAGCACGCCAGGCCTCCCTGTCCATCACCAACTCCCAGAATTTACTCAAACTCAAGTCCTTTGAGTAGTAGGTGATGCCATCCAACCGTCTCATGTAAGCACTGGTTTTCAAGTTGTAGTTATGGGAAATGGCCACAAGGTGGCAGCATTTCTTCATGCCCCACCAGGGTTACTGCGGCAACCAGAGCCGTATGAAAATAGCCTTGCTGGGTTGTAAGTTAGAGTAGAATGTGCCAGAACAAACACCCAAGGGTTTGTGTCTCATACTTCTTCCCTCTTACCCTGCATCCCCGTAGACTAATCTCAGCCCCTGCAATAGAGCAATGCTGACAGTTCCGTTGCCCTTGTATGGGTGGGACAATTATGAAGCATGAGGCTGGAGGTAGGAACTCCAGCACCAGGAGACTTGGAGACCAGGGGCATTTTCAGAGCTCTTCCAGCCTGGAGGGTCCTCTCTCCTTTGCGTGTGGTAGGCTTGGTTCATTTGGAGGAGGATCCACCTGGATCTGGAGATCGGGGTCCCATCCACAGGGGACCAGGTGCTCTGCATCCAAAGGGGCTCCTTTGCTGGCCCACCCTCCCCAGCTCCCGCAGCTTGACCCAAGTCTGCTCAGGCTCCAGGGTTGTGACACCAGGCCATATATATATATATATACATGTACATATATATATATATATATTCTTTTTTGAGGTTCCTTTCCCATATAGGACCTGCCAGTGTTGAGTAGCATTCCCGTGCTCCACAGTAGGTCCTTGTGGATTGTTGTGTCTATGTTAATGTGTACATGTGAATGCCATCCTCCCAGTGTATCCCTCTCCCCGTTTTCCCCTCTGGGAACCATAAGGTTGTTTTCTAAGTCTGTGAGTCTGTTGCTGTTTTGTAAATTAGTTCATGTGTATCCCTTTTTAGATTCCACATTTAAGTGATAAATCCTACGACATTTGTTCTCTGACTTCATATGATCATCATTAGGTCCTTCCATGTTGCTGCCGATGGCATCACTTCATTCTTTTTTATGGCTGAGTCATATTCCCATTGTGTGTATATGTACAACACGTTCTTTATCTATTCCTCTGTTGATGGGCATTTTGCTTGTTTCAGTGTCCTGGCTGTTGTACAGAGTGGTACATTGAGCCACAGGGTGCTTGTATCTTTTTGAACTAGTTTTCCAAGGACATATGCCCAGGAGTGGGATTGCTGGGTCATATGGTAGCTCTATTTTTTTCATTTTTTATGGAGCCTCCACACTGTTCATCTGATCTAGTGTGTCGTTTAAGGCCTGTGTTTCCTTACTGATCTTCTATCTGGATGATCTGTTCACTGATGAAAGCGGGGTGTTAGAGTCCCCCACTATGATTGTGTTACTGTCACATTTTGTGGCTGTTAGCATTCACCTTATATAATGAGGTGCCCCTGTGTCAGCTTTGTATATATTTACACTTGTTATACTTCTTCTTGGATTGCTCCCTTGCTCATTATGTAGTATCCTTCTTTGTCTCTTGCAACAGTCTCTAAAGTCTATTTTGTTTGATATAAGTATTGCTACTCCAGCTGTGTTTTGATTTCCATTTGCTTGGAGTACCTTTTTCGATCCCCTCCCTTTCGGTCTGTGTGAATCCCTACATCTAAAGTGGGTTTCTTACAGACAGCATATGTATGGGTCTTGTGTTTGTATCCATTCAGTCAGTCTGTCTTTTGGTTGGAGCATTTAATCTATTTCCATTTAAGGTAATTATTGATATGTATGTTCTTATTGCCATTTTGTTCATTGTTTTGGATTCAGTTTTGTAGGTTCTTTTTCTTCCCTTCCTCCTTTGTTCTCTTGTGACTTGATGACTGTTGCTTGTGTTGTGGTCGGATTGTTTTTTCCTTTTTGTGCCTGCATCTGTTGTAGATTTTTGGTTTGTGGGTACCTTGATGTTTTGAGGTAGCAGTCTGTATGTAAACAAGATTGTTTTAAGCTGCTGGCCACTTAATTTCATATTCATGTCCAGTCTCCTGCATCTTTACTGGCCTCTCCTCATGATTGTTGGTTTTGATACCGTGTTTGTGCGTGGATGATTTCCTGGAAAGCTCACTGGTGAGCTTTCCCATTTGTAATTTTCTTGTTTCTGTTTGTAACTTTTCCTTTTCCACCTAGAGGATTTCCTTTCACATTTTGTGTGAAGCTGATTTGGTGGTGCTGAATTTTCTTAGCTTCTGCTTGTCTGTAAAGCTTTTGATTCTCCATCAGATCTGAAAGAGAGCCTCACTTGCAGGTTTTACCTTTCATCACTTCAGATATGTTGTACCACTTCCTTGTTGGCCAATTGGTTTTTGACGGTGGTGCAAGAGCCACTCAATGGAGGAGTTTAGCCTTTTTAGCAATTGAACATCCATAGGCAAAAAATGAATCTTCACTTAAATTTCATTATTATAGAAAAATTAGCTCAAAGTGGATTATAGATTTAAATATAAAATGTAAAACTATAAAACTTTAGAAGACAGCATGGAAGAAAGTCTTAAGGACCTACCAGGGTTTGTTGAAATGTTGTCAAATACGACACAAAAAGCATGATCAAAGAGAAAAATTGATAAATTCTACTTCGTCAAAATTTTAAAGTTTTACTCTATGTAAGACTCTGTTAAAAGACAAGCTATAGAATAGGAGAAAATATTTGCAAACTACATTCCTGTCAAAGGATTCATATCTATAATATGTAAAGAACACTTAAAACTCAACATGTAAAATGGTGAAAAAAAAATCTGTCATTTTCTTGTTAAAAAAAAAAAAAAATTACACGTGCAATTACCATTTGACCCATCAATTGCACTCCTGAGCATTTTTCCCAGAGAAATGAAAGTCTAATGTTCACCCAAAAACTTACACATAGTTGTCCATAGAAAACATATTTATAATAGCTAGAAACTGGAAACAATATATGCCTTAATAGGAGAGTAGACTAAACTGTGGCTTATCCCTACCATGGAATGCTACTCAGCAGTTAAAAAAAAAACCATTGACATAAGGTAAATTTCAAGGATATCAGGCTGAATTTTTGTAGAGAGAGAATTCGACATTAGTGGTTATCAGGGATCAGGAATGGTGGGTCACAGGGGAGTGTAACTAAAAACGGCACTATGAGATCTGGGGTAATTGAACAGGTTTATATCTGACATTGTGTGGCACACACACAAACATTGTATCAATGTGAAATTCCTGCTTTTGGCATTGTGCTAGGATTATGTAAAATGGAACCGGTGGATGATCTGGGAGAAAGGTGCAAGGGACCCATATCTCTGCTATCTCTGTAACTTCTGTAATTATTTCAAAATAAAAACTTGACAAACCCAAAGGAAAAACATTCACACTGGAGGGGCAAGATTGTCAACCTGCTATTTTCCTAACAACTGTCTCCATTGTTTAAAGTGTCAAGTTCCCTGAGATTAATCTACCTCCCCTTCAATACCGCTCAGATTCTGATGGGCAAATTGAGTACATGTATCCTTACAGTGTCTTGGCGCTGTCTGGACAACTACATTTCACATACAAGTGGAAGATGATAACTTCAGGAACACTGAATCTGAAGTACTCTAGGATCCTAACCTCTCCTAGGGAGCACAGAATTATTCTGAATGATTGAATCAATGTACCTGTTGAATGCATGTCACAGAGAAAGGAATCTCTAGCAATTGATGTGTACCACACCACAGATGTTCCAGAGATCAGAAGAAAACAAAAGGAAACTTTTCTTTGTTTATTGACGCTTCCTGTTTTTTAACTGTGAAACCAGGGAATTACTATTGCTTCCCCGTGTCCATTGAAATACTAAAACAGAGTTCAAACATGACATGTGATCAAATGTCTAAATAGATCATTAGGCACTTTTACCTACAAAGGCTTTACTCTGATTCATTAAATCAACCTTCTCTAGGGGTCCTCCCTAGGGATACTGTAAAACAGAGCTTGGTTTTGTAATTTGTCCTTTTGAATACCTGTATTTCTTTTCAAATGCAGTCATTAGAACTGACTTGATATCAGCCATGGTAAAAAAAGTATCTTTTTGAGTGGAACTTTTCAGATGAAAAGATAAAAGATATTCTCCTTTTGTTAGGCAAAGATTATGATAAAATAGAATGAGGATGTTTATTAAAAAATAATTATGGCTTCATGGGAGAAAAAAAGAAAATATGCCTCTCTTTCTCTCATGGTTTTATTTTGTCATTGTTTCTCTGGGTTTCCTGGTGGCTCAGATGGTAAAGAATCTGCGTGGCAGTGCAGGAGACCCTGGTTCGATCCCTGAGAAGATCCCCTGGAGAAGGGAGTGGCAACCCACTCCAGTATTCTTGCCTGGAAAATCCCCTGGACAGGGGAGCCTGGTGGGCTACAGTCCATGGGGTCACAAAGAGTCGGACACGACTGAGCGAATAACACTTTCACTTTCACCCTGGACTCGTGCTTGGAGTAGTGGCCCAGATAGAAGGGATATCCTTCTCTAACTGAAAGAAATGTTCAACTGACCAAGGAAATCTTGAGTTTGATGTTGAGAGCACAGAGTAGGTGGTCAGCACTTGCATAACTGCAAAACCAGAAGAGATTTGTTTTTCTCCAGGCCTGGCTTGCTCCTCCTCTGACAATTTCCTTCTAGCTAATTACACCCTGTTGGCTCTTATTTTCTGCTGAGACAGGGTCTCAGCAATCGGGATGATGTTCCATTAAACTCTTAGACGCGTTCTTTCTCATTTCAGCAGTCTTGATGACAATACTTCATATAATGTCTTTTTACTAAAGTCAATTAGTGTCTTATCAAATTTTTAGTTAAGCAGTTCTCATTTAAATTTACTTACTTTCTAAGAGCTCACATTCCCAATTCTGGATAGTCTTTTATGTAATTAGAAAATTAATTATAGCATTAGGCTCCAAATCTCTCTCCTTTAGACTTCCATTATCACCACCCTGATGTGGCTTTGCTTTTACAATGCATTCTCTGAGGGGAGCTGGATTTGCTGAAGCCTTGAGGTCCTGAGGTTACTATTTACTAACATTTACTGTCAAATTGCAAACCTCTATGAAAGACTAGGGGCTTCAGACGGTAAAGAATCTGCCTACAATGTGAGAGAGCTGAGTTGGATTCCTGGGTTGGGAAGATCCCCTAGAGAAGGGCATGGCAACCCACTCCGGTATTCTTGCCTGGAGAATCCCGTGGACAGAGGAGCCTGGAGGGCTACAGTCCATGGGGTCGCAAAGAGTTGGACATGACTGACAATCACTTTCACTTTGAAGAAGGACTAGAAAGACTAGGTAGGAATGTGGCAAAAGGTGTGACTCTTAGCTCAAACACTTCCTGTGTCCTCAGAGTGGCTTCTCATTCTTTCTTTCAGTCTTTTCATCTGGAAAACACTGGAGAGCTACGATGTTGCACCTTACATATCCTTGGTGTCTGGTCAATATCAACTCTCTTTTTCTCTCTAGTGGTTTTTGTACCGTGGAACCAAAGATGTTTTAGGCTTGCATCGAAATCTAAAATGTGAGGGATTGGATGGAGAGGTAATAGATGAATTCTGATGGCTATACAAATCTCTCTCCAAACATTCTGACACATGACATCTCTGGATTGGTGAGATTCACATTTGAGAGAACAAGTTGAAAGAGTGATCGTCTTGGGGAGTTTCAGTAGTCAATAGAATGTTATTTCTTGTTATCTGGAAATTGTCCTGCCTGACATGGAATAATAACTCAGTTATTTAAGTTAGAATGGCTTGGTAAACCCAGAGGATATCTAAAGGGAGATCCGTTAGAGATTAAATATATAAGTGAATCTGTCTCAAAAAAAGATTGTGTAAAGAAGGAATCTAAAACCACCCATCCTCCTTCCCCTTAATACTTTATATATGAGATCTCTGCCTGTATTTTAATAAAATGGGATTATACTAGATAGTTCAGTATAAATCAATACCATTTTAATGGTTCTATAAAATGTATTACTTGGAAACACTATAACATATTTAGCCACCTCTTCTTTATAATAACTTCATTTTGAAACCTTCATTTGACTCACAGAAAGTTACCAAAAAAAATATAGCCCAATTTGTGTGCACCTTTTAACCAGATTCTCCTGATAATAATATCTTACATAAGTATAATACCCTGTCAAAAACCAGAAAAATGATGGCGGTATAATCAGTCCTCATTTTTCATGGATTCTGAATAATGAGGTGCTCAAATTTGTGAACTTGTCTACTGACCAGAATTTATTTGTAAGACCAAAATCAACAATCTCAGTCCTTCCACAGTCATTTGGACGTGTGTCCGCACAGAGCGATGACGATTTTTAGTTGCTCAATGTAAATGTTCACAGCAGAGGTTAACCACGGAGACACTGCCTGCCTGTTTCAGCTCTCATTCTATCAATAAGTGCCTTTTAGACAGTCTATTTACACCATGTTTTCTTGCATTTTTGTGCTTTTTGTCAGCAAATTCACCGTTAAGATTGCCTCCTGACTAGTGCTTCTACGTACAGGAAGACTGCTGTGTGCCTTACAGAGAAAATATGTGTATTAAAGAAACTTCACTGCAAACACAAGTTATAGTGCTGTTGGCCATGAGTCCAATGTTAATCACTCAACATTAATGATTACATATGGTGTCCTTAAACAGAAACATGCACTGAAAAAGGTAATGTACTGATATTAATAAGTTGATGAAATATTGTCCCTGGAAGCCCACAGAAACACAGTCCTGTGTTTCCCATGGGAGCAATGATTCAGCATTCATTCATTCCGTGTTCCTAGTGATGCTGTAGACCATAGCCACCATGAATAATCAGAATCATCTGTACAAAGCTGGTGAGGAGGTGGGGTAAGTCGATCTGTCTCTTGCACACTGCAGGTGGAAATGTAGGGTGGTACCACAACTTTGTAAAAGTTTGGAAGCTTATAAAGTTATACATGTACCATGCAACCTAGTAATTGTACCTCCTGGGTATTAATCCCAGAGAGACAAAAACTTACATTCACATATGTACCTTGGAATTTGTAAGTTTATATCTTTTGGCAAATTTGGGACATGTTCAGCCATTTCTTAAAACATTTTTTGAACTCCATATTCTTTCTCCTCTCCTTGTGGGTCTCCAAGGACATGAATGTTAGATCTCTTGTTATTGTATCATGTGCCTCTAAGGCTCATTTTATTTTATTTCAATCAATTTCCTTTCTGTTTTTCAGATTAGATGATTTCTATTAGCATATCTTCAAATTCACTGAGTCTTTCATTATTTCAGTTCTGCAATGAAACCCATCCAGTGAAATTTTCAAAAAATTTTGTCTGTTATATTTTTCAATTCTAAAAGTTTAATTTGTTTCTTCGTGTCTTCTGTTTTATTGTTGAGATAGGCTGTTTTTAAATTTGCTCAGGAGTGTTCATAGTTGCCTGTTGCAGCATTTTTGTGACAGCTGCTTGAAAAACATTGTTAGAAAATTGCAAAATCTGTGTCTTTTCAGTGTTGGAATCTGTTGCTCACATTTTCTCACTTGAGTTGAGATTTTTCCTTTGACTTGATATGATGAGTAATTTTGGACTGCATCCTAGGTTTTTGAATATTACACTATTGGGATTTGGTTCCTATTTAAATCTTCTAATCAACCTATTCTAAATACATATCCTGGTTCACTCTTGTGGTTCATGGTTCAAATATCAGTTTAGTTTATAAAGCCTCCACAATGCTGTTTTCTTCCCCCAACTTGCATGCTACTTAGATGACAGGAGTCAACACTCCAGTGTCCTCAGTGGTGGCTGGAGGTGGGAAGGGGAGAGACGCCTCATCTCTGCAGGATGCGGAAAGAGAGCGGAGTCTTCTGCAGTGACAGGCCTAGGGAAGAGGGGCCACCTTGTTTATGCAGAGAAGGTTGGATCAAAATCTTGCCCACAGGCTCCGCAGAGCCAGGGTGTCCCCTCATCATCGTTGTGGTGGAGTGGGGGTACACGTCAGAGCTCTGCCCGCAGGAGAGGAAAGTCGCCTTATTACTCAGAGGGGAAATCATGGAATTCAGGTTTTTGCAGCAGGCTTAGTAGGAAAGGAGAGCTATCTGATTACAGGGATGTGGCAGGCAGGGGTCTGACCAAAGCCTGCAAAGGAAGGGGACACACCTCCTTGCCCCTGCAAGAAAGTGGAGGAAGTCTTAGTTCATCCCCTATCCCCGCAGGGGAGGGATGCACACTTTTGGAGACAGAGGTGAAGGACAGAGTTCCTCCTGCAGACCCCCAGCTGCAGTACCCACCAGGGGAGGGGTGGCTATAGAGGGTTTTCAAGGTGTTCAGTGGCCAAAGAGTTCAGTGTCCCACTCTTTGTGACCCCATGGACTGCAGCCTGCCAGGCTCCTCTGTCCATGGGGATTCTCCAGGCAAGAACACTGGAATGGATTGCCATGCCCTCCTCCAGGGGATCTTCCCAACCCAGAGATTGAACCCAGGTCTCCTGCATTGCAGGCGGATTCTTTACCAACTGAGCCACCAGGGAAGCCCAAGATTATTGGAGTATGTAACCCATCCCTCCTCCAGGGATCTTCCCAACCCAGGAATCAGACCAGGGTCTCCTGCATTGCAGGCTGATTCTTTACCAACTGAGCTGTCAGGGAAGCACAATCTAATATCAAGAAAAAGCAGATAAGGCCAAAAGTTTCTATTCTGTTGGATTGCCCTTTTCTCAGTCCTTTGTGTGAAAGAAAGCAGGTTTTTTGGGAAGCTATGTTTTGTCTGCACCCTTTGGCATTTCTGGGTTTCGGGCTTCTTCATTCCCAGCTGGGTTACACAGAATACAAGGGGAAAAGAAAATACAAATCAGACATCACTTCTGGGTTGTTCTTGCATTGCTGAAAAAAAAAAAGTGCAATGTGAGTTGTCAGTTACATTTTGAGGGTGCAAAATGAGGACTACAGTCTAAGAACCAACCTCTCTGATAGCTCTGAAGAACTGCTCTGAAGTGGTGAGGGGAAAGGTAGCATATGTGTAATTTTAGTGAAAGGGAATACAGGAATTCAAGCTCAGATTTTGGCAGAAAGTTACTGCTAATCATAAAAGTTTGTTGCTAGGCATGAGGACCATTTTGTTGTTCAGTCACTAAGTTGTGTCTGACTCTTTGTGACCCCATAGATTGCAGCACCCAGGCTTTCCTGTCCATCACCAACTCCCAGAGCTGGCTCAAACTCATGTCCACTGAGTCATTGATGCCATCCAACTGTCTCATCATCTGTCCCTCCCTTCTCTTGCCTTCAGTCTTTCCCAGCATCAGGGTCTTTTCCAACAGGTTGGCTCTTTGCATCAGGTGGCCAAAACATTAGAGCTTCAGCATCAGTCCTTGCAATGAGTATTCAGGGTTGATTTTCTTTAGGATTGGCTGGGTTGATCCCCTTGCTGTCCAAGAGACTCTCATGAGTCTTCTCCAACACCACAATACAAAACCACCGATTCTCCGGTGCTCAGCCTTCCTTATGGTCCAACTCTCATATCCATTCGTGACTACTGAGAAAACCATCGCTCTGACTCTACAGACCTTTGTCAGCAAAGTGATTCATCTGCTTTTTTTTAATATGCTCTCTAGGCTTGTCATAGCT
Source organism: Dama dama (assembly GCF_033118175.1). NCBI lineage: Eukaryota > Metazoa > Chordata > Mammalia > Artiodactyla > Cervidae > Dama > Dama dama. Next base: position 37,603,924 of record NC_083704.1, on the reverse strand, counting down.
TTTCTTCCAAGAAGCAAGTGTCTTCTAATTTCATGGCTGCAGTCACCGTCCACAGTGATTTTGGAGCCCAAGAAAATAAAATCTGCCACTGTTTCCATTTTTTTCCCCATCTGTTTGCCATGAAATGATGAGACTAGATGCCATAATCTTAGTTTTTTGAGTGTTGAGTTTTAAGCCAGCTTTTCCACTCTCCTCTTTCACCCTCACCAAGAGGCTCTTTAGTCCCTCTTCACTTTCTGTCATTAGATTGTTATCATCTATGTATCTGAAGTTTTTGATATTTCTCCCAACAATCTTCATTCCAGCATGTGATTCATCCAGCCCAGCATTTGGCATGATGTGCTCTGTATATGAGTTAAATAAGCAGGGTAGCAATATACAGCCTTGTCATACCCCTTTCCCAATTTTGAACCAGTCCATTGTTCCATATCTGGTCCTAACTGTTGCTTCTTGTCCGGCATACAGGTTTCTCAGGAGGCAGATAAGGTGGTCTGTTATTCCCATGTCTTTAAGAATTTTCCACAGTTTGTTGTGATCCACACAGTCAACGGTTTTGACGTAGTCAATGAAGCAGAAGTAGATATTTTTTCTGAAATTCCTTTGCTTTCTCTGTGATCCAACGGATGTTGACATTTTGGTCTCTGGTTCCTCTGCCTTTTCTAAATTCAGCTTGTACCTCTGAAAGTTCTTGGTTCATGTACTGTTGAAGCCTAGCTTGACAAATATGAGCATTACCTTGCTAGCATGTGAAATGAGTGCAATTCTTCAGCATTGCTGTTCTTTGGGATTGTGATGAAAACTGACCTTTTTCCAGTCCTGTGGCCACTGCTGAGTTTTCCAAATTTGCTGGCATATTGAGTGCAGCACTTTAACAGCATCATCTTTTAGGATTTAAAATAGCTCAGCTGGAGTTCCATCACTTCCAGTGGCTTTGTAGTAATGCTTTCTAAGGCCCACTGGAGTTCACACTCCATGTTGTCTGACTCTAGTTGAGTGACCACTCCATCATGGTTATTGGGTCATTAGGAACTTTTTGTACAGATCTTCTGCATATTCTTGCCACCTCTTTTTAATCTCTTCTGCTTCTGTTAGATTCTTGCCATTTCTATCCGTTATTCTGCCCATTCTTGCATGAAATATTCCCTTGGTGTCTCTGATTTTCTTGAGGAGGTCTCTAGTCTTTCCCATTATATCATTTTACTGTATTTCTTAGCATTGTTCACTTAAGAAGGCTTTCTTCTCTCTCCTTCCTACTTTTTGGAATGGTGAATTCAGTTGGATATATATTTCTCTTACTCCTCTGCCTTTCTCTTCTTTTCTCAGCTATTTGTAAGGCCTCCTCAGACACCCGTTTTGCCTTCTTGCATTTCTTTTCCTTTGGGATGATTTTGGTCACCACTTTCTGTACTGTGTTACGAACCTATGTCCATAGTTCTTCAGGCACTCTCTCAGATCTAATCCCTTGAATCTATTTCTCACTTCTACTGTATAATCATAAGAGATTTGATTTAGGTCATACCTGAATGGCCTAGTAGTTTCTCCCTACTTTCTTCAATTTAAGTCTCAGTTTGCAATAAAGAACTCATCATCTGAGCCACAGTCAGCTACAGGTCTTCTTTTTGCTGACTGTATAGAGCTTCTCCATCTTTGGCTGCAAAGAATATAATCAATCTGATTTCAGTATTGACCGTCTGGTGACGTCCATGTGTAGAATTGTCTCTTGTGTTGTTGGAAGAGGGTGTTTGCTATGACCAGTGTGTTCTCTTGGCAAAAACTCTATTAGCCTTTGCCCAGCTTCATTTTGTACTCCAAGGCCAAACTTACCTGTTACTCCAAGTATCACTTGACTTCCTCCTTTTGCATTCTAGTCCTCAAAGATGAAGAACCAGAGGAACCAGAGATCAAATCGCCAACATCTGTTGGATCATTGAAAAAGCAAGAGAGTTACAGAAAAACGTCTACTTCTGCTTTATTGAATATGCCAAAGCCTTTGACTGTGTGGATCACAACAAACTGTGGAAAATTCTTCAAGAGATGGGAACACCAGACCAGCTTACCTGCCTCCTGAGAAGTCTATATGCAGGTCAAGAAGCAACAGTTAGAACTGGACGTGGAACAACAGACTGGTTCCAAATCAGGAAAGCTTATTTAACTTATATGCAGTGTACATCTTGCAAAATGCCAGGCTGGCTGAAGTGCAAGCTGGAATCAAGATTGCCGGGAGAAATATCAATAACCTCAGATATGCAGATGACACCACCTTTATGACAGAAAGCGAAGAACTAAAGAGCCTCTTGATGAAAGTGAAAGAGGATACTAAAGAGTTGGCTTAAAACTCAACATTCAGAAAACTAAGATCATGGCATCTGGTCCCATCACTTCATGGCAAATAGATAGGGAAACAATGGAAACAGTGAGAGACTTTAATTCTGGGGCTTCAAAATCACTGTAGATGGTGACTGCAGCCATGAAATTAAAAGATGCTTGCTCCTTGGAAGAAAAGCTATGACCAACATAGACAGCATATTAAAAAGCAGAGACATTACTTTGCCAGCAAAGGTCTGTCTAATGAAGGCTATGGTTTTTCCAGTGGTCCTGTATGGATGTGAGTGGTGGACTATAAAGAAAGCTGAGCAATGAAGAATTGATGCTTTTGGACTGTGGTGTTGGAGAAGACTCTTGAGGGTCCCTTGGACTGCAAGGAGATCAAATCGGTCCATCATAAAGGAAATCAGTCCTGAATATTCATTGGAAGGACTGATGCTGAAGCTGAAGCTCCGATACTTTGGCCACTTGATGCAAAGAACTGACTCATTGGAGAAGACCCTGATGCTGGGAAAGATTGAGGGCAGGAGGAGAAGGGGATGACAGAAGATGAGATGGTTGGATGGCATCACCAACTCGATGGACATGAGTTTGAGCAAGCTCCAGGAGTTGGTGATGGACAGGGAGGCCTGGTGTGCTTCAGTCCATGGGGTCACAAAGAGTCAGACACAACTGAGCGACTGAACTGAACTGATGATGAAGAGGACATCTTTTTTTGTCGTCAATTCTAGGTCTTGCAGGTCTTCATGAGGTGCATATGTCTCTGTAAATGATTTTTGTGCTTTTCTAGATATGAGAAGATGCAAGAAATTGGGCTCATACCATCTTTTCCTGAAATTTTCTATCTGAAGCCCTGTTCTGCCTTTTTTTCCTATAGTACAGAGTACCTCCTTCCTCATCTCCTCCATGGACTCCCATCAGGGTGTGTTGAAGGCTACAGTGGCCAGTGACTTCAGGCTTGCATAACCAGATGGCAAGTGACAGTTTTCAGTTGACCCCTGAGTCCCAAAATTCCAGCTAGTCTCTGTCATCCATCTTTGACCCTGCCAGATTTTTAGTGGGTTTTGTCCAGGGATTTCTGTTGAGGTCAGCAGGAGTAAAATGAAATGCACTGTCCTCAAAACCAGATGGTAATATAGGATTGATGCTAATATAGGATTTCTGATTGTTAGCCCTTCTGAACAGTTCTGAGATTCATAATCTTGCCTGTGCCACTTGGCCTCTTACTTTCTCACATTTCTATAAGTAGAAACCTTGAGACAAGAAGGCTGACTGCTAAGACCCTTGGTGCAGTATGTACTGGGCCGTGTCACAGCCCTTGCAGCTCCTGTTAAATGTTCTTTCTTTTTAATATCAGTCAAACTGACATGAGACACTGTTCTTCAACATCAGCTTCTCATCAAAGATGCAAACCATTTGGCCTTCTTGTATTTCTTCTTTTGTGAATTATTACACCTTTTGTTTGCTTTTGTATTGAGGCACTCATCTTTGGCTTACTGGTTTGTATAAGTTTTGCATGTATGGGTATAAATACTTTGTTTGCCTATATAAGCTGCAAATACTTGTCCTGGTATGACTTTCAGTTGCGTTTCTATGGTATGGCCATGCCCAAGATTTTGCTTTTTATGAAGTCAAATCTATCACTTTTTACAAATCTTTTCTTGCTGAGGAGATTGGCCTTCCAGGTCCTACTCTGAACCTGAAGAGATCCCCTTCCCCCTTTTGACCCCTTTTTACATTTGAAATGCCAGGGTGGGGAAGAGAAAGTAATACAGCTCTCTTTAAAGTGCAGGAAGATGAGTGGAGTGACAAATGGGAAGACCTTCTCCGGTAGGTTTCTGTCTAATCAGAAGTGAAATAAGAGCTGTCCAAAACCACACTCAAACCCATTTTCTGCCTGACTCCGTCTGGCCACAGCCCAGGTGCCTACATCACCACATCAGAGCCATCGGAACTGATTTTCTACAGGAAAGACCCTTTCCCGTGAGAACATTAGACATGGTGTCTTGTAAAGATCCACTCCCCTATTGCCGCTCATCATCTGGGCTCTAGTAGTGAATCAGGAGAGACAGTGATTGAAACGGCATATGGCATCGTCACATAGCGGTTTTTCTGACTCTGACAGTTTTAAGAGTTGTCACTGACTTTTTTCTCCAGCCGAGGCTTAGTGGCTTTCCTCCCCTCTTCACTGCGGCATTAAGGATCTGTTTCAGGCCTCTGTCAGATACATAGAGCTCATACATATTTAAATGTTTCAAAGTGTTGTCCTGATTGCTATTTCAACCCATGCCTCCACCTAGCTGACCTCAGCAGTCCACCCTATCGATTTGTGTGTGAAGAGAGACTGTATGGATTTTTTTTTTTTTTATGTTTTCTTTTCAGTTATTGCAGTGCTAAAATAATAAGGGCATGATTAAATTTTCTATGATGTCTGTGAACAGGCGATAAAGCACTGAATGTTGAACTTCATATATGTAACAAAAAGCAAGGGTGAAGATGCAATTGAAAAAGAGGGCAGGCCAGTTCAGAGAGGCAAGCTAAACTCCTGATAGTAGGATTTTAGAGTTGGAATAGAGGACCCAAGTTCATCTGCTTGCTTCCATTCCTTGGTTGTTAATTGCAGTTTTCAATTAATAATTCAGTGTCCTGAACTATTTTGATAACTCCTCATTAGGAGAATCAAAGCTGATAATTAAAGGATGGGTCCCAGACCCTATCCACAGAGGGCAAAGGCCCAGGTGAACAATATGAAAAGAGTCCCATTGCACATTCCTCTCATGGGAACCGACAGTGAATATGGATGGCACCAAAGAGAAGAGGAAAAAACTCAAGCATGAGCTTGCAGTGCCCTGGTTTGTTCACAGACCCAAATCAATAGTGCAAAGACTGCCCAACATGCTTCAGTAACCAGTCATCAATTATTTACCTGGCTCTTTTGTTCAGAGTTTCTGTTTACAAGATTACTTTTCAACTAGAAATGGTCATTTCCTTTCATGCGGCTGCTGGCTGGGGGCTTGAGTTTTTTACAAGATGAGCCTGAAAGAATGGTGTTTGTGTGTATGTCCTACATCCCTCACCTCAGACTGCAGATGCAAATCAGCATCACTGTGTAGTACATCTTTCCACTGGTGCTCGGAATTCCCCCAGATAGGTATTACAGACTCAAGACTGACCTCTCCATGTAGAAAGCATAAGCATTTTCAGTATCTGCCAAAGGACAGCAAAAGTCAGGGGGAAGCCTTGCCTCTTGAGATGTTTGCAGAGTTTGTCATTGCCCAGCTTTCTCAAGAGATTTAACTGACTAAAAAAGCCAGGAGAAAACACATTAAGGTCTAAGGTGTATTGTTGTTGTTCAGCCGCTAAGTCCTGGCGGACTCTTTGAGACCCCATGGACTGCAGCACGCCAGGCTTCCCTGTCCCTCACTGTCTCCCAGAATTTGCTCAAACTCATGTCCGTTGAGCCAGTGATGCCACCCAACCATCTCATCCTCTGTCGTCCCCATCTCCTCCTGCTCAATCTTCCCCAGCATCAGGGTCTTTTCCAGTGAGTCAACTCTTCACTTCAGGTGGCCAAAATATTGGAGCTTCAGCTTCAGCATCAGTCCTTCCAGTGAGTATTCACGGTTGATTTCCTTTAGGATGGACTGATTTGATCTCCTTAAAATCCAGTGGACTCTCAAGAGTCTTCTCCAGCACCATAATTCAAACGCATTGATTCTTTGGCACTCAGTCTTCCTTATGGTCCAACTCTCACGTCCGTACATGACTGCTGGAAAAACCATAGTTTTGACTACATGAACCTTCATTGGCAAAGTGATATCTCTGCTTTTTAATACCCTGTCTAGGCTTGTCAATGCTTTCCTTCCAAGGAGCAAGCCTCTTCTAATTTCATGGCTGCAGTCACCGTCCACTCTGATTTCGGAACCCAGGAAGAGAAAATCTGCCACTGTTTCTACTTTTCCCCCATCTGTTTGCCATGAAGTCATGGGACCAGATGCCATGATCCTAGTTTTTTTAAATACTGAGTTTTAAGCCAGGGTTTTCACTCTCCTCTTTCACCCTCATCAAGAGGCTCTCTTGTTCCTCTTCACTTTCTGCCATTAGCGTGGTATTATTTGCATATCTGAGGTTGTTGATATTTCTCCCAGTAATCTTGATTCCAGCTTGTCAGTCATCCAAGCTGGCATTTCACATGATGGACTCTACATATGAGTTAAATAAACAAGGTGACAATATACAACCTTGTCATACTCTTTTCCCAATTTTGAACCATCCATTGTTCCATGTCTGGTTCTAACTGTTGCTTCTTGACCCGCATACAGGTTTCTGAAGAGAGAGGTAAGATGGCCTGGTATCCTCATTTCTTTCAGAATTTTCCACAGTTTGTTGTGATCCACACAGTCAAATGGTTTAGCATAGTCATTGAAGCAGAAGTAGATGGGGGTTTTCTTTGAATTCCCATGCTCTCTCTATGATTGAACGAATGTTGGAAATTTGACCTCTGGTTCCTCTGCCTTTTCTAAATCCAGGTTGTACATCTGGAAGTTCTCAATCCAAGTACTGTTGAAACCTAGCTTGAAGGAATTGGGGTATAACCTTACTAGCATGGGAAGTTAGCAATATTGTCTGATAGTTTGAACTTCCTTTAGCACTGCCCTTCTTTGGAATTTGGGTGAAAACTGACATTTTCCAGTCCTGTGGCCACTGCTGAGTTTTCCAAATTCACTGACATACTGTGAGTGCAGCACTTTAACAGCATCATCTTTTAGGATTTGAAATAGCTCAGCTGGAATTCCACCACCTCCATTAGCTTTATCTGTCACAACACTTGCTAAGGGCCTCTTGATTCCACACTCCAGAATGTCTGGCTCTGGGTGAGTGGCCACACCATTGTGGTTATCCTGGTCATTAAGACGTTTTTTGTACAGTTCTGTGTATTCTTGCTACCTCCTCATAATCTCTCCTGCCTCTGTTATGTCTTTACCATTTCTGTCATTTATCACGCCCATCCTTGCATGAAATGTTCCTTTGATATCTCCAGTTTCCTTGAAAGATCTCTAGTCTTTCCCATTCTATTGTTTTCCTGTATTTTTTTTTTTCCATTGTTCATTAAAGAAGGCTTTCTTATCTCTCCTTGCTATTCTTTGGAGCTCTGCATTCAGTTGGGTACATCTTTCCCTTTCTCCAGTATCTTTCACTTCCCTTCTTTCTTCAGCTACTTGTAAAGCCTCCTGAGACAACCACTTGGCCTTCCTGCATTTCTCTTTCGTGGGGATGATTTTGGTTACTGCCTCCTGTAAAGTATTATGAACCTGAATCCATAGTTCTTCAGGCACTCTAGATGTAATTCCTTGAATCTGTTCATCACCTCTACTGTATAATCATAAGTGATTTGATTTAGGTCATACCTGAATAACCAGGTATAACCTGGTTATTCAGGTATAACCTGAATAAAGTGGTTTTCCCCACTTTATTTAGTTTAAGCCTATAATGTTAGGTTTCTCCTATATGAATTTTGCTACAAGGAGATGATGATCTGAGCCACAGTCAGCTCCTGGTCTTGTTTTTGCTAACTGTATAGAGCTACTCCATCTTCGGCTGCAAAGAATGTTATCAATCTGATTTCGGTATTGACCATCTAGTGATGTACATGTGTAGAGTTGTCTCTCATGTTGTTGGAAAACTGTGTTTGCTATGACCATTGTGTTCTCTTGGCAGAATTCTGTTAGCCTTTGCCTGCTTCATTTTGTACTCCAAGGCCAAACTTACCTGTTACGCCAGGTATCTCTTGACTTCCTACTTTTGCATTCCAGTCCCCTATAATGAATAGCACATCTTTTTTTTTGGTTTTGTAGTTTGGTTTTTTTAGTTATATAAGGTCTTCACAGAACTTCACAGAACTGACCAACTTCAGCTTCTTCAGCATCAGTGGTTGGGGCATAGACTTGGATTACTGTGAGTTGAATGGTTTGCCTTAGAAACCATTTTTCTGTCATTTTTGAGTTTGCACCCAAGTACTGCATTCTGGACTCTTGTTGACTATGAAGGCATCTCCATTTCTTCTAAGAGATTCTTGCCCACAGTAGTAGATATAAAACGGCCATCTGAATTAAATTCGCCCATTCCCATCCAGTTTAGTTCACTGATCCCTAAGATGTTGATGTTCACGCTTGCCATCTCCTGCTTGACCATGTCTAATTTACCTTAATTTATGGACCTAACATCCCAGGTTCCTATGCAATACTCTTCTTTATAGCATTGGCTTTTACGTCCACCACCAGCATTACCCACAACTATGCACTGTATCTGCTTTGGCCCAGCGGCTTCATTCTTTCTGGAGTATTACTAGCTGTCCTCCACTCTTCCCCAGTAGCAGACTGGACTTCCACCCTTGGGGGCTCATCTTTCAGTGTCATATCTTTCTGCCTTTTCACACTGTTCATGGGGTTCTCATGGCAAGAATGCTGGAGTGGTTCTCCATTCCCTCCTCCAGTGAACCACATTTTGTCAGAACTCTTCACTATGACCCGTTCTCTTGGATGGGCCTGCATGGCATGGCTCATAGCTTCATTGAGTTACACAAGCCCCTTCGCCACAACAATGCAGTGATCCGTGAAGGGGAAGGTCTAATCTTAGCGGACCCCAATTTCCATCAGTTGTGTCCACTTAAAAAACTTACACCCCACTTTTGAGCCCAGGGCCTGCTGTTTGCTTTTTTTTTTTCCTTCCCCACTGCACTGGGTCTTCATTACTGTGCAGGTTTTTCTCTAGTTGTGATGAGCAGGGGCTACTCTCTAGTCACGGCGCATGGACTTCTCCTTGTGGCAGCTTCTCTTGTTGCAGACCACAGGCTCTAGGGCAGGTGGGCTTAGTAGTTGTCCCGTGGCATGTGGGATCTTCCTAGACCAGGGATCGAACCCATGTCCCCTGCATTGGCAGGCAGATTCCTATCCACTGGAGCACCAGCGCAGTCCTTTGCTTTTTTGGTATGAGGTGACTCCTGGATTATGGGTTGCTCATAACAGAGGCACAGCTTTTACAAGAGTTTATTATTTGCTCACCACCATGCTAAGAGTTTGTTGATATAAAATTCTTATCAAAAAACTCCTTTGGGCCGTATATATCATCATCCCCTTATTCCCATTTTATACAGGAACCTGCAGTCGATGGAGTAGAAACCTTTGAAAAATGAGTAGCAGAGCCTACATTCAGACTTTGATTTTTCTGACTCCAACACTTCAGCCCTCTGCCACTGTGTTGCCATGTTTGGGAGAACTCAAAAAAGAATATTATGTTCTTCCATTGTATAGAGCGTGAATTGGCCAACTTCTCTGCCGCGTAAATATTGTAGGATTTGTGGAACGTGCGGGCTCTGTCACAGTCCGCTCTGCTGCTGACTGCAAAGCTTAAAGTGGTCCACAAACACACAGCATGGCTGTGTTCTAATATACCTCTACTAACAAACGCGGGTTGGCTGGATTTGACCACACTTTGCCAATCCCTGGTAGAGAAGAGGGCTTCCCCTGTAGCTCGGCTGGTAAAATAATTCACCTGCAGTGCAGGAGACCTGGGTTCAATCCCTGGATTGGGCAGATCCCCTGGAGGAGGGCATGGCTACCCACTCCAGTGTTCTTGGAGAATTCTTCCAGGATTCTGGAGAATCCCCAGGGACAGAGGAGCCTGGCGAGCTACAGGCCATGGGGTCGCAAAGAGTTGAACACAACTGAGTGATGAAGCACACAGCATAGGAGAACCCAGGTAGAACTTTAATTTTAGGTACAGTTCTTAGTAACGCTCTGCCTCGTTCAGAGAGACCAGCTCAGCAGTGGGTTAATCCTTGGTCAGTGAGTCCCTAATTGTCCATCACTAAGAATTTGGTGCAGAAGCATGCTCCAGTCTTGGAGAAATTACTTATTAATATGACACAGGCATCAAGGACAGGGAAGCCTGGCGTGCTGCAGTCCATGGGGTCGCAAAGAGTCAGACACGACTGAGCAACTGAACTGAAGGATGCACGCATCTCGATGAGATTGTTTCCAGAGGCATTGACAGAAGTCAACTCCTGACTTTGTGCACCAACCAGTTCTTTCCAAGATACCATACTATGAGCAAATATTCAAGTGAGGGTTGCCGGCTGAGTGGGCATGGCTTCGGGCTGGGATGGGTAGGGGGTGGTATTGTGAATTGAAGGGGCTGCTGTCTCCACTCCAGCTGATGACACTGACATGGAAGAATATGGGCTCAGTGTCACTGCATCTTCAAAAAGCCTTAGAAATCCATGGAACATATACTTGAGATCCATCAGCATTTACACAGCCTCTGACTGAAACTTACGTAGAGAAGGGCTGGTGTGCTGCCAGGGTACACAGTGGTGTAGAGAACTTTAAAGTTGCTCATAGTATATAAGTCATACTCACAGCAGCTCATTTAATTTTTCATATTATACCAGACCAATAGTATTTTTTTTACAAATTATTCTTTGGGGTCAATTTTTTGTTGTTTTCTATTTAAAATTTTATTGGAATATAGTGGATTTAAAATACTGTCTTAGTTTTGGGTGTGATTTAGTTCTAATGGAAATATATTCATTCTTTTTAGATTTTTCTCTCAAATAGGTTATCACAGAGTATTGAGTAGAATTTACTGTGCTGTATAATAAGGCCCTTGCTGGCCCTTATCTGTCTTATGCATAGTAGTGTGTATATGTTCATCCCAAGCTCCTGGTTTATTCCTCCCCCACATCCTTCCCCTTTGGTAACTATAAGACTGTTTTCGGTAACTGTCAGTCTCTTTCTGTTTTGTAAACAAGTTCATTTGTCTCATTTTTTTAAAAATTTCACATACAAGTATTAGCAAATGGAATTTCTGAAGTACGTCATTTAGTATGATAATATCTAGGTCCATCTGTGTTGCTGAAAATGGCATCACTTTATTTTCTTTATGCCTGAGTGGTATTCCATTGTGTGTGTGTGTATGTATACATATATATATATGACTTCTTTACCCAATCATCTCTCAATAGACATTTATGTTGCAACCATGTCTTGGCTATTGTAAACAGTACTGCAGTTAACACGGGTACGTGTGTCTTTTCAAAGTATGGTTTCCTCTGGATTTATGCCCAGGAATGGGATTGCTGGATCATATGGGAGTGCTATTGTTAGTTTTTTGTTTCTTAGTTTTTTTTAAATAATTATTTGTCTGTGCTTGGTTCTAGTTGCTGTATGCACCTTCTTCAGACATCATTGTGACATGCAGCGATCTTTACTTTCGGAATGGAGGATCCTCTTTATTTATTTCTTTATTTGTAATTAGCAGCAGCATGCAGGAACTTCAGTGATGCATGTGGGATATTTCGTTGTGTCCTGAAAACTCTTACTTGTGACATCCAGGATCTCATTCCCTTACCGGGGACTGAAACTGGCTCCTGAATTGGGAGCACCAAGTCTTAAAACTGAACCACCAGTAAAGTACCTATTTTATTTTAATGAAAATCCATACAGTTCTGCGTACTGACTGTACCAACTTATGTCCCCACAAACAGTTCATTTCTCTCCACAACCGCTTCATTTATTGTTTATAGACTTTATGATGATGGCCATTGTGACCTGTGTAACGTGATACCTCATTGTGGGTGTTTCTTCTTTAAGGTTCGTTTATTTATTATTTGTATTTGGCTACACTGGGTCTTTGTTGCTGTGTGGGCTTTCTCTAGTTGTGGCGAGCGGGGGCTACTCTTCGTTGCATTGCACGGGCTTCTCATTGTGATGGCTTGCCTTACTACAGAGATGGGCTCTAGGGCGCACAGGTTTCAGGAGTTGCCACTGGCGGGAACTCGGCTGTGGGCTCAGTAGATATAACGCACAGGTTTAACAACTCCGCAGCATGTGGAATCTTCCCAAGGCAGTGATTAGACCCATGTTCCATGCACTGGCAGGCAGACTCAACCACTGGACCACCAGACAGACCTGATACTTCATTCTAGTTTTGATTTCAGTTCCCTAATAATAAGCCATGTGGAGCATATATATATATTCATGTGCTTCAAAAAAAATATAAACCTACGGTATGCTTTAAATATATCCTTGAGATTGGCTTCTTAAAGATCCACTGTGTTTTCCATTGTTATTCAGTTAGCTAGACAGGACATCCTTAAGGGCAAGTGAGGTTTTCACCCTTCAGGCCTCTTGAGCATGTGGTCCCCAGAAGCACCAGGTTTACGGTTGTTGTTCCAGGAAATGGCCACAAGGCGGCAGCATGTCCCGATTTCCCCCGGCCCGCCCCCCACTCAGGAGGCTCAGGAAACCGAAAGAACTTCGTGTTACTGAGTCGTAGATTGGAATGGACTCTCCCAGAGGCCATCCAGAGCTCCTGTCTCAGTACTTCTTCCAACTTACAGTTCAAGCTCCAGACAAGTCCCAAGCCCTGCCTACACCACTCTGCAGAGGGAGCCGCCACTGGTAGGAGAGGCGACTCCAGGAAGGAGGCTGCCTCTGGGGACCCCACCAGGAGACTCAGAGAGCGGGGGTCTTTTCAAAGGCTTTCCAGCTGAGAGGGCCCACGTCACTGCAGGGCACTGGGCTTGGCTGAGCTGTAGGGGGGCCCGTGTGGGTCTGGACATGTGGGGTCCTCACGGGGAACCAGGCGCTCGGTTTGCAGAGGGGCTTACGTGCTGGCAGCAAGCCCCCACCACCCCCCACTGCCTCCGCTCCACCCTGTCCAAGACCTGGGACGCAAGGCTGTTCAAGCTCCAGCAATGTGTCACCAGGCCAGGTGCCCGAGACCTGAGGGAAGTATCGTTGGCATTTTTTTTTTTCTTTCTAAATTTATTTTAATTTTCTATTGGAACATAGATGATTTTCCATGCATTTCTTTTTCAGTGTACACCAACCTGATTCAGTTACACCTACGCATATATCATTTCTTCAATTCTTTAATCATACATGGTGTTACAGTGTGTTGAGTGGAGTTCCCGGTGCTATACAGTCGGTGTCTGTTGATTATTTAGTTTAAATATATTACTGTGTATATGTTAATCCCAACCTCCTAGTTTATCCCTCCCTTCCCACTTTCTTCTTTGGGAATGACACAGTCGTTTTTGAACTGTGGGTATCTGTCTTTTGTAAATGAGTTCATTTCTATCGATTTTGAGGTTGCAGGCACAAGTGGTATCAGTGTCATTTTGTTCTCGGTGTGAGCTCCCTCGCTTAGTATTAATGTTTAGTTCCACCCATGTTGCTCAAAGAGGCATTATTTTATTCTTTCGAATGGCTGAGGAACAGTCCATTGTATTTATGTACCATGACCTCTTCAACCATGGAAGTCTCGATGGTCATCTTCCTTGCTTCATCTTTTGCTGGTTGTCACTGGTACTGCAGGGAACATTCGGGTGCGTGTGTCTCTTCCAATTCTGCTTTTTATTTGTATCTGACCCAAGAATGGGAATATGAATCATGTGATATGTTTTTTGTTCATTTATTAAGGAATTTCCATACTGTTCTCCATTGTGGCTGTTACCAATTTTCATCCCCCCAAAAAGGGACATAGAGGGTTCCCTTTTCTCTATACTCTTTACTGCATTCACTAATTGTAGATTTTTGGTGATAGCCATTCTGTTGGGTGGGAGATGTTACCTCATTGTACTTTTTATTCAGTTCCCTAAAAATGAGCCATGTGGAGCATCTTTTCATGAGTTTAAAAATAAATGAAAAAGCCACCCACAGTGTACTTTAAATGTACCCTGAGATTGGCTTCTTCAAGGTCCACTGTGTTTAAAATTCTTCTTCGATTTCTTCCCTGGGACATTCTTTAAGGGCAAGTGTTTTTTGTTTTTTGGGTTTTTTTCTTCATTTATTTTTATTAGTCGGAGGCTAATTACTTTACAGTATTGTAGTGGTTTTTGTCATACATTGACATGAATCAGCCATGGATTTACATCTATTCCCCGTCCCGATCCCGCCTCCCACCTCCCTCTCCACCCAATCCCTCTGGGTCTTCCCAGTGTACCAGGCCCGAGCACTTGTCTCATGCATCCAGCCTGGGCTGGTGATCTGTTTCACCCTAGATAATATACATGTTTCGATGCTGTTCTCTCGAAACATCCCACCCTCGCCTTCTCCCACAGAGTCCAAAAGTCTGTTCTGTACATCTGTGCCACTTTTTCTGTTTTGCATATAGGATTATCGTTACCATCTTTCTAAATTCCATATATATGCATTAGTATACTGTATTGGTCTTTATCTTTCTGGCTTACTTCACTCTGTATAATGGGCTCCAGTTTCATCCATCTCATTAGAACGGATTCAAATGAATTCTTTTTAATGGCTGAGTAATATTCCATGGTGTATATGTACCACAGCTTCCTTATCCATTCGTCTGCTGATGGGCATCTAGGTTGCTTCCATGTCCTGGCTATTATAAACAGGGCTGCGATGAACATTGGGGTGCACGTGTCTCTTTCAGATCTGGTTTCCTCAGTGTGTATGCCCAGAAGTGGGATTGCTGGGTCGTATGGCAGTTTTTTAAGCCCCTCAAGTGCCGAGTATGTGGTGCCGGCAACTCTAGGTTTCAAGTTGTTGTTACAGGGAATGTCCACGAGGGGGCAGTATTTCTGAATGCCCCCCTCTGGTTGCTGGGGCAAGGAGAGCTAAAGAGAAACTTCTGTTCCTGGGTTATAGATTAGAATGGAATGTGCCAGAAGAAACAGTCCAGGGCTCCTGTCCCATTACTTCATCCCCCTTAAATTTCAACCCCCAGTAAAATCCCGAGCCGTGTCTACACCACTGTGCTGAAGGTGCTGTCATATGTAGGAGAGGCAACTCCCAGGAAAGAGGCTGCCCCTGAAAGCCCCACCAACAGGAGACCTGGAGAGTGGGGTCTTTTCAAACGTTTCCCAGCTGAGAAGGCCCAGGTCACCGCCGGGTACTGGGCTTGGCTGAGCTGTAGGGGGGCCCGTGTGGGTCTGGAGATGCTGATCCTCACAGGGAACCAGGCGCTCGGTTTGCAGAGGGGCTGATGTGCTGGCAGCACCCCCCCGCTGCCTCTACTTCAGCCTGTCCAGCCTTGGCATCAGGGCTGTTCAAGCTCCAGAAATGTGTCACCAGGCCAGGTGCCCGGACCTGGGGGAAATAACGTTGGCATTTTGTTTTTTCTTTTAAATTTGTTTTTTCTTTTCTATGGGAATATAGATGATTTTCCATGTGTTCCTTTTCAGTATAGACCAACCCGATTCCTTCATACATATGCATGTATCCATTGTTTTTCAGATTCTTCTCCCACACATGTTGTAACAGTGCGTTGTGTGGAAACCCTGTGCTATACACTCTGCGCTTGTTGATTATCTAGTTTAAACATGTAGCTGTGTATATGTTTACTTAAGCTTCCTAGGTGATCCTTGCTTCCTGACCTTTGTTTTCCGGTACCAGTACATTCCTTTTTGATCTCTGGGTGTCTGTCTGTCTTATTAATGAGTTCATTTCTATCCATTTTGAGGTTGTAAGCATAAGTGATATCAGTGACTCATTGTTGCTTTTCTGTCCGACATCCGTCACTCAGTATTATGTTTAGGTCCACTGATGTTGCTGGAAAAGGCATTGTTTTATTCTTTTTTTATGACCGAGGTGTATTCCATTGTATGTATATATGTGTGTGTGTGTGTGTGTGTGTACCACATCATCTTAATTGAAACTATGTCTGGATAGACGTTTTCTTTCCTTTCATCTCTTGGCTGTGATTTGTCTTTGCACCTGGGTCCAAGAGTGAGATGGCTGGATCATGTGGTACCTCTTTTGTTAACCTTTAAAGAAATCTCCATACTGCTGTCCATCATGGCTGTTACCAATTTTCACCCCCCCCCCTCCAAAAAGGGCATAGGGAAGTTCCCTTTTCTCCATGCCTTCTCCTCCATTTACTGTTTATAAATTTTTGGTGATGGCCATTCTGTTTGATGGGACATGATACATCTTTGTTGTTTTTCATTTCCTTTCCCTGAAAATGAGCCATGTTGGAGCATCTTTTAGGGAGTTTAAAAATTTAAAAAACAAAACACCCATGTTGTGCTTTAAATGTACGCTTGAGGTTGGCTTCCACAAGACTTACCCTGTTTTGAATTCTTTTTCAGTTACCTCCCCAAGACATTCCTTAAGGCAAAGTGTTTGTTTTTTTAATAACCCTGCAGGCCTTGTGAATTGGAGAAGGGAACAGCTACCCACTCCAGTATTCTGGCCTGGGAAATTGCATGGACAGAGGAGCCTGGTGGGCTAAGGTCTGTGGGGTCGCAAGGAGTTGGACACGACTAAGCGACACACTTGTAGATTAGAAGGGAATGTGCAGGAAGTAAGAGTCCAGAGCTCCTGTCTCATCACTTCTTGCACCTTACAATTCAAGCTTCAGACAAGTCCCAAGCCCTGCCTACACCCTAAGCAGAGGACGCAGTCACACGCAGGAGAGGCAACTCCAGGAAGGAGGTTACCCCCGGGGACCCCCCACCAAGAGACTCAGAGAGCAGGGGTCTTTTCAAAGGTTTTCCAGCCCAAAGGGCCCACGTCACTGCAGTGCACTGCGCTTGGCTGAGCTGTAGGGGGGCCCGTGAGGGTCTGGAGATGTGGGGTCCTCACGGGGAAGCAGGCGCTCGGTTTGCAGAGGGGCTTACGTGCTGGCCCCAAGCCTCCACCACCCCCCACCGCCTCCGCTCCACCCCCTCCAGCCCTGGGACGCAAGGCCGTTCAAGCTCCAGCAATGTGTCACCAGGCCAGGTGCCCGAGACCTGAGGGGAATATCACTGGCATGTTTTCATTTTAAATTTAAGTTTTTTTATTTTCTATGGGAACATGGATGGTTTTCCATATGTTTCTTTTTCAGTGTACACCAGCCTGATCTGGTCATGCATATGCACATATTAAGTGTTCTCATGTTCTCTCCCATACGTATTATCATAGTATACTGAGTGGGGTTCCCCGAGCTGTGCGGTAGCTCCATGTTGATGATCCAGTTTAAATATATTACTGTAAATAGTGTAATCCCAACTCCCTAGTTGATCCGTGTCTTCTTACCTTTCTTTTTTAGTAACCATAAGTTTCTTTTCCAACTCTGCGGGTCTCTCTGCGTTTTGTAAAGAGTTCATTTGTGTCCATTCTGAGACTGCAGGCATCACTGACATCATTGCCTGTCCGTCCTTCTTTGTCTTATTCCAGTTGTACCATAAGCTGCAGGGCCATTCATTTTTCTGCCAATGGCAGCATTGCATTCATTGTCTTAGTTCCCGTGTGTGTATATATATGCACTGTGTCTTCTCTGTCCGTTCCTCTGTGAGGTTAGCTTGCTTTTATCTTTTAGCTGTTGTCAGTAGTGGTGAAGTGACCACTGGGGTGTATGTATCCTTTCAAATTCTTGTGTGTTCCGACTACTGCTCAGCATTGGGATTGTTGGATAAGATGGTACTTGTAGTTTTAGTTTTTTAAGAAACTTCCAAAGTGTTTTCCATAATGGCTGTACCAACTTATATTCCTACCAACAGGAGATATTCCTTTCTCTGTACACTCTGTCCAGGAGTTGTCGTATTTAGTTTTTGGTGATGGCCATTCTGAACTGAGAGCTGATATTGTGATTTGCACTGCCTCCATTATTAGTGATATTTAGCATCTCTTCATGTGGTTTTGTCCATTTGTATGTGTTCTTATGAGAAATGTGTACCTAGATCTTCTACACATTGTCTGATTGGATTTTTTTATTTGTTTGACATGTGGCTGCATGAGCTCTTTGAATAATTTGGAGATTAATCCCCTGTTGGTGCCACATTTCTAAATTTTTCCTTCCTTTTGTGGGTTGCTTTGTGTTTTATTTATGGTTTCCTTTGGTGTGCAAAAGGTTTTAAGTTTAATTAGGTCCCATTTGTTTATTTTTGTGGCTTTTTTTCTTACTTTAGGAGGTGGTTCAAAAAAAGATATCGCTGCAATTTATTTCAAAGAATGTTCCGCCTACATTTTCCTCTAAGAGTTTTATAGTGTCCCACTGTATATTTCAGTCTTTGGTCCATTTTGAATTTATTTTTGCGTGTGGTGTTAGAGAATGTTCTCATGTCATTCATTTGCATGTCGCTGTCCAGTTTTCCTAACACCACTAATCTGTGTCTTATAGTTTTCAGAGTACTTTTGTCTTCTTAGGTAGGTTTATTCCTAGGTATTTTATTTGTCTTGTTGCAATGGTAAATGGGATCATTTCCTTTTTCTTTATGATCTTTTCCTGTTAGCGTATACGAATGCTGGTGTCACCTGTGTATTAATTTTGTATCTTCCATCTTTACTGAATTCATTGATGAGCTCTCATAATTTCCTGGTAGCATCTTTATGATTTTCTATGTGTAGTATGATGTCATCTGCAAACGGGGACAGTTTTACTTCTTTTCCAGTTTGGATTCCTTTCATTTCTGACCACCTTGGCTAAGTCTTCTAAAACTATGTTGAGTAGAAATGGTGACAATGGACACCCAGGTCTTTTTCCTGATACTGGAGGGAATGCTTTCAGTTTTCACCATCAAGAATGATGTTAATCTGAGTTTCCAACCATTTTTTTTTAATACATAAAGAATACAGTTTTTCTTGTAAACTCATGTTGAAGTTCAATACTGAATATTTTTTCCAATTGTTTTTGATGTCGGAAGTGTGACATTTCATGTGTGTATCTAGTGGCGAAGAGTGCAGTGGACAAAGGGTTAGGTAGATTTGTGTGTAAAAGGGTGAAAAATCTCCCCCCAGAACTCTGAGGGGTCTTGGGAAGGTTCACTACGTGTTGTTGAATTTACTGTGTCAGCAGAATTCCACTTTTCCAAGGGGATGTGCTCCAGGGGTCTGTGTAGTTCAGAGCAGCTCTCAGAGCAGTTCTCACAATGGAACCTGAGGGAGTGCTCTAAAATTGAGGAGGTTGCTGCTTCCTTAGGAGAAGCCCTGTCTGAGTGCACGGGCCTAGCAGGGCAGCTGAAAGTCCCAAGATGTAAGAATCGAATGTCTCTCAGGTGTTGAGACCACTTGCGCCACCATCAGAGAGCCAGAGGTTGATTCCTCCTTTGGTATCTTTTCTGGGTTTTTACAGAATTTAAAGCAAAGACTCCTATCTACTTCCCTACCAGAAAAAAATAGGAATAATAACACTAAAATACTTCTCAAATACCGATTTCAGAGCTAACTTGAGAAGTAGGTATAAAGAACACTTTGAAGCAATAATGGATGAAATGGCAGCTTCGATACCTGCCATTTTCCCAAATGGACTGTTTACTCCCTGGAAGTAGTTTATATCCTGGAATGAACCTCAAGGTGAAACGATGTCATTTTTACTTGGTCTTGTTTGGGGTAAAAGATCAGATGTGTGACTGAAAAACTAAGACATTGTCTCGTGTTCCATAAAATGTCATTTTAACTCGCTTTTTTTTTTTTAACAATGAAACATCTTATACTGAAGGCAGCAGAATGCATGTAAAACATTATGAATGTGCCTCAACTTAATTAAATCTTCCTACATTTTAAATTCTCCTTACTGCTACATAGGTTTTGGAGAAGAAACTAGGTAGTGATCTATATATAAATTGCCATATAGTAACATTAAACTTTATGTAAAGTTTTCACATTTATAATAAAAATTTGCAAGCCGAAGAATGTTAACACCAAGTCTTATGGAATAAAACAGTCACAAAAATGTGTACACCAAACACGATCAGTGAAACAAATGTTTTACTTACTGAGAATAACAATTCTGGTAGGCATCTAGTCAGTCAGATTCAAACAAAATCTAGCAAACAAGTAGCTATCACCTTTCTCCATTCCTTCTGCAAGAATAAAATCGAAGAGACGTAACTGTTATTGTTACAAACAATACGATAATATTATTTTCTCCCATAATTGTGACAGGACAGGGATAATCAACAGTGCAGAAAGTATGTTTTTGGCATTTCTTAACATATAAAATTTATCCCATATTATTATAGTGGTATCTGTTTAATAATATTATGCATTTAAAATCTGGGTCACTTGTCTCTAATACGTTTCTGCATGACAGCATCTGAGAATGTGTGGAGACACAGCTGCTGCAAAGTCATTTAACCAAAAAAAAAAAAAAACTGACTCCGATTTTACTCACATTTAAAAAATAAGATAACTAACAAATAAGGAGGGAAGGTGTAGGGCTAACTCAGTCACAATCTAAAAATTCTGCCGTTCATGACTTTTGTCTCTGAGTAAGCAACAGTTTGACTGACATAAACTGGATCTGAGAAATCACCCTTGATCTAAACAGAAAGTGTTCTATATTTTCAATGATTTACCTCTCTGCATACACTTAAGCCATAGAAACCCCAGCAGGTTTCCTTCCTGTTGTGTATCTGTCACGAGAGGGCTTTGGTTATAAACTATTGGGGTTGATACACTTCCTTAGACTCGGTGAAATGGCACACAGAAGTTACAACGGGAGCATTTTATTTCTGCTGCCCTGCCAAAGGGCCTTACAATGCAGAGAATTTAAAAGCAGGGAAACAAGTGCACACACAGTAACCCCACCATAAGTCCTTCTATTCCTCAAGGTTTATAAAATAAATTTTCATCACCAGTTAATCAGAGTTCATCAGTCTACATCTGCAAAAAAAAAAAATTTTCTGCCAAAATGTTTTGTTATCTGGACCCTTTCAGATGACCACCAACAGGGCTGAAGGAAAAGTTCACAGGAGGAAGAGAATGAGGGTCCTCAGAAGCAGGTCCGGGCTCCTGTGTAAATGCAGAAAAAGCTGCAGACCTAGTCTTCATTCAATGATGATCCATCTTTTCCAACTTCCAGTTTATTGGTCCAGAGTCTCTTGGAGGTATGTTCCTTAGGAATCCAGGTAGGATGACCGCTGTGTGTGTGTGGCGGCCCATGGTTGTGACTCACTGTAGTCAAGTCGCGAGGCAGTGAGAGCTGGAACAGTTACGTAAACACCACCATTCATAGCGCAGATGTGCCCGTGTGACGTGGGTAAAATCTCAGACAGTCTCCCGCAGAATCCAGGACCGCAGTCCCAACAGGAGAGAGCTGCAGCCCGCCCCTCCTCCAGCGTGGAGGCACCGCTCTCTCTGCTACCGTGTGACCTGAAATGAATTTTAAAAGTTAGCATTCAGCACCCTAGACCCACCAAAGGGAATCCTTCCTCTTAACAGACCCAGAAGTCCCTGTCTGTGTCAGATGTGTACAATTTAATAGTCGAGCCGCTTTATCTGTAACCAACCTCTGCCAATCAGCTGTTGACATCAAATTCTTCTTTATATTTGTCTTCCTTTTAGGTTGCAGAGGAAAACACACCCAAAACATTCCACAACATGGTATTAGGCCCTAGTTCTGCATCTTGTGGGGTTTATAAAAAATCCCAGCAGATTAGGTGCATTCATTGCTCATCAAGGTAACGCACGTATGCTAAGACATGCTTTTATCAACGGGACTAAACTTTTGTCAGATGAGTGCTGATTTAAGTCTGTGTCTGTCAGGATCAGAATTGCCCTCGTTGTATTTTTAAGGAGCCACTAAGCGCAAGGTAGTTAACTTTTGTTTTCAAAAATAGATTATTTTATAAAACTACAATATTTTCTGAAAATGTGGTGTTGGTTTAGACGCTAAGTCGTGTCTGACTTTTTGCGACCCCATGGACTATAGCCCGCCAGGCTCCTCTGTCCATGGGATTCTCCAGGCAAGAATACTGGAGTGGGTTGCGATGCCCTCCTCCAGGGGATCTTCCCAATCCAGGAATGAAACCCGGGTCTCCTGCATTGCAGGCAGATGCTTTACCAACTGAGCTATGAGGGAAGCCCTTTCTGAAAACCTACATCCATTAAAAAAATGTGTGGTTTCTTCCACTTATAAGCACCCAGGCTCACCATTACTTGGGATCTAAGAAAACAGGTCTGCAGTTTCTATAGTTTGATTTCATCATGTAATAAATTGTACAAGTTAGATAATCAATACACCACCTAGGAATAAATAGAAGCATAATATGTTAACCCGTCTACACCGTCAGCATAATTTTAAAGTAAATTATATTCTCTGATCACATAGTCATCATGACTACTTGATAGTCATCATCCAATCAGGTATGTATTCAAACTTCAGATATGCTTTTAACTGACATAGTCCTTTATTTTTAACAAACATAGTCCTTTTGTTTGCTATATAGTATTCTCAGCACAAATAGTATTAAAACCCTTTCCTCATGAACCTTAGCTAAAATGGGGTAGATATAGTTTTTCTGTAGAACACCAAACAGTAAAATATTTTCAGTTTTGCAGGCCACACAGTCACTGCTGTATGTGCCCTACTCGGCTTTATACCACAAA
Source organism: Dama dama (assembly GCF_033118175.1). Taxonomy (NCBI): domain Eukaryota; kingdom Metazoa; phylum Chordata; class Mammalia; order Artiodactyla; family Cervidae; genus Dama; species Dama dama. The sequence goes on along the minus strand of NC_083704.1, from coordinate 37,581,257 downwards.
AGCAGCCATAGGCAATACATAAACCAGTGGGCATTGCTAGGTCCCAATAATATTGATTTTTGAATGTTCAAATTGAAATTCACAAAATTTTCGTGTTAACAAATACATATTCCTTTTGGTTTTTACCCAAACAATTTTTTAAAAAAGTACAACTCATTCTTTCTCTGCTATTTTAATGACCTGTGAGATAAGGGCTGCATTTGGCTCGTAAGACATAGCTTGCTGATAGCTAGTCTAGAGGAGAAGGGCTGGACAAATAGGTAAATTAAAAGTATAGCAAAAGGTGATATGGTCTATGAAGCCCAGGACTGGGGCAGGGAGGGGAGAAAGCTGCTATTTCACAGAGGCTTGGCGGGGAAGGAGGTGCCTACAGAGAAACTTAACAGACAGAATGGAGCCCTGACTACTTGAGGGCAGACCTGTCCAGGGAGAGGGAAACGCGGGGATTTCGGCCTTTTTCTGAGGGAGGCACAGAGGTGAGACAGGGAGTGTGGTTCCAGGCTGTCAACTCAGAGAGGCCACTTGGGCTTGAAGTGGTGAGAGGGGGAGCCAGCAGGACTGTGACCAACACAGGATGTGCGAGAAAGGCGTCACGGACAACTCTCGGGGCTTGGGCTTGGGCGGCCGGAGGAGGAAGCTGGTCATTTTCTGAGCAGGGAGGACTCTCTCTCTCAGCCTCAGGTCCTCGTCTGCTCAGTGAAAACCAGTAGCATCTACCGTCCTTAAGTTGTTGTGAGAGGGTGTGCTCGCTGCCTGTCGTGGGGTTAGTGCCCCAGGAACAGTGACTGTTGTCAGGGTAGGTCTTCCTGGATCTTTCTTTCATGCCTCTGTTTCAAACACAACCATCTTGCTAGTCAGCCAAGTAGCAGTCTACCTCTAGGATGGAATTCTCAAAAGCATCTTATTTGAGGAAGCTCAGTCTCCACACCCAACCCGTTTGGGAACCTTTCTGCACTGACGGTTGGATAAGGTACTTTCAGATTTAGCTGCTTTGAAAATTTTTGTCTTGCTGATTGTAGGTGGAAGGTGCATTGTTATCCTGGTGGATAAAAGGTTGCTATTGTGTCGATATTAGCTCCACCCTCATGTAACACTGTACCCCAAAGAGTTCAGGCTCTGGCTCTAGGGATCAGAGAAGGTAAGACTTCAGGATAAAAGAGTCACCTCGGCTCAACCTTGAAAGACAAGTAGGCTTGAGCAGTGGGAGGGGATGGAGGGGAAGGTGTGGACACACAGGCCTGTCTGGTGAGTGGCCGTGAAAGGCCATCCCAAGATGCTTATGTTCTGTATCTTCTAGCAGTTACCAAGGGGGATCCATCGATGGTTCCAGGGACTTCACCCTGGTGGCACAGAAAGCCAAGATGAAGGCAGGAACAGAGAGCAGGTAGGGGTCTCGAAAACTGGGGGTATATTGTTTGCTCATCAGAATCTCTCTAAGAACATTTGTTTTTAAAGCATGGTTTTCTAAACCCCATCCCAGAACATCCTAGAATGAAGCTCAAAATAGTTGTGTTTTTAAAAAGTTCCCATGATGATTGTTCCACAGCCACTGGTATCATCAAACAATTATAACATGGTGGTAGAGAGGAAAAGGATGACCTATTGCAGTAGACCAAGAGCCAGGGAGAAAGGTATCAATTAGGGACCAGTGAGGAAGGTACCAGGGGAGTCGGTCACCTTAGATCCTGAGGGAGAGGGAGGTGTGGAAGAGAGTGTCTTATACCTCCTACCTCTAGCTTTTCCAGTATGAAATACTGCAAATGCTTGGATACTTAATAGAAACTCTGAAGAACAAAAGGAAGCAATGGAATCAGGTAGGATACTTACACACACCATTGGCGAAAGAACTACCCTATTGTATGAAGTAGTCTTTTTTCCAGCTTTAGCACCACTATGTGGGGCTATATAACTATCGTGGGGACGGCCCTGTGCATTTCAGGATGTTGAGCTGCATCTCTGGCCTCTAACCACAGAAGTCCACAGCAACCCCCTCCCCAGTGTGTGACAACTAAAAACGTCCTCAGACATTGCCAAACATCTCCTTGAGGACAAAACTCTCTCTGTGGGAATCACCACTCTCAACCCATACTTCTTTACTCTTAGAGGTCTTAAAATTAGGAACATGTAAAAATCTAAAACTTCTCAAACTTCAACATGATTTGCTTGTATTTGCAAACAACAAAAAAGCCCTTCAAACCATTGCCTGTGGCGCTGAGAAGACACTGCACACTTTTAAGGAGCCTTAATACCGACAACTCAAATAGGGAGAAATGATTCAGCACGTTTAGCAATGCAGGAGACCCTGGTTTGATTCCTGGGTCGGGAAGTTCTGCTGGAGAAGTGCTAGGCTACCCACTCCAGTATTCTTGGGCTTCCCTTGTGGCTAAAGAATCCGCCTGCAATGTGCGAGACCTGGGTTCGATCCCTGAGTTGGGAAGACCCCCTGGAGAAGGGAATGGCTACCTACTCCAGTATTCTGGCCTGGAGAATTCCATGGACTGTATAGTCCATGGGGTTGCAAAGAGTTGAACACAACTGAGCAACTTACACTTTTCACTTTCAGGTAATAAAACTCAGAATTTAATTAAGGAAAATCAAGGCAGGATGTCAGAGAAGTGAGATTTCCCCCAACAAAGCAGTACCTGCCTCCTCTCTGGGGATATTGAAAACAATACAAGCAGAATCAACTCAGTGTCTGCCTTCCTGGTTAGGGAGCTGTCCACTCTCATGTTCCTATCTTCATCTGAGACTATTCATATCTCAGGTTGACTGCTAACTTTGCTACATTCGCATTTCAGTGGAAAAGAAAATTTGGACCTAGATGCCTGAGAGTAGCTAATCTTTTTCTTTTAGTCCTTCTGTTTTGATGCTGCCATGCATGGACTGTTAACGAAAACAGAAACGATTTTGCTATATAGTTAATAATACCCCCTTGAGACACGTAAGTGTTCTACCTTTATGGGACTGTGGTCTCACCTAGGGTGTGAGGTCCAGTGTCAATTTTAAGACACAGCTTCTGTGAGCTCGAAGCCAGTCACCACTCCACAAATGAATTTACTCTCTGTGCATAAGCTCCATAAAAGACATAAAATGTTTTATATAGTTCAAGTCACACTGACTTGGATTACTAAAGGAAACAAAGTTTTATGACTCCAAGATTATTCTCCAATGCTGTATCACAAAAAAGGAAAAGTAGCTATGTATCATGAGGGCTGGGGGAACTGTATTATGCTTCTGCAGCTCTTCACGGCGCTAAATGAAATGTCACTGCCATTGAGGATTCGCTAGAGCAAACTCCTAGTCCCAGCACATAGAGGTACAACACCCCTCCAGGCCCACTTCATGCAAATAGCCTCGCTAACTGAACGGAAACAGCAGGGAGCCCCTCAAGCAAGCGGCTCCTGAGATGCATTCTGTCCCAGGACATAGCTGCCTGGTGCTCAGTCTCTTATTTTATATTTCTGTGTTAAGAGTCAATACAAGTATAATCTCGCAAAACGTTATTTCTTCATCTGCAAGAAACGTGAAGAAAGGAAAGGTTTATGGTTGACAGATTTAAGACCCTAGCTCCTTGGCCACTGCGAGATCTGGATTTCGGAAGAGGTAAGGGAAGAGGGGCTGATGGGGGCCCACGGGAAAGGACAGTGAAATTATCTTAAGGCAGGACTTGCTTACCAGGCACACTTGGGTTTACCCAGATCGAAAGTTTATGGGAGTGGGTTAGAAGAGGAGCTGATAAAAATGATGGCAGTGTTGGAAATAGTGCTGCAGTGACCACTGGGGGTGCATGTGTCTTTTAGAATTATGGTTTTCTTAGGGTGTAACACAGGGAGCTCAGCGTGGGGCTCTGTGATGACCTAGAAGGTGGGGGGTGGGAAAGAGGTGACAGATGTACACATATGGCTGATTCACTTTGTTGTGCAGCAGAAAATAACACAACATTGTAAAGCAATTATACTCCAATTTCTTTTAAATGATGGCAGTTATTAACTTCCTTCCTCAACCAACCACCTCCATGAACTTCTACTGCCCTGCATAAAAAAGCATAGATCAGGTCATTTAACCTAGTGATGATGGCATCAGTAACAAGGACAGCTTAGTTGATAATTGTAATTAATGGTAAAATGGTCTTGATTGTGGAATTATTTTACCTATATAATAAAGAATAAATCAGACAACTTACTATTAATCTGAGATAGAATAAATATCAGCTAAAATTTACATGTAAAGTTTATTTTTAAATCTTGTTTTACAATAGTATGTTTTAGACTTAATCTTTTATTAATGAATCATTTAAATATTTGTAAGATCTTATTTATTATAATACCTGATGTGCACACATAGGAGAACTCACCTGTTCTAGCCTTCAATGGCTGAGAACTTGAGTGATTCAAAACACTCAAAGGGCAAAAATGTAAGCAAGGTGGGCAACTATTGAAGAGAGATTATATATCTCCTTGGGGGGCGGGGGGGGAGGCCAAAGCTGGCGCAGCAACCAAGACTAAAGTTATTCCGTTCCAGTGTGTGTAGCTCATTAGCATCCTCGACTCACCTGTTTTATGAATTTTTGTACAAGAAACAGTGCAGAGATATTCAGCCAGCTCTGGAGCTACTGGGTGAGCGACCAGCAAGGGGGCCCTGACTTCACCGCTCTCCTCCCAGACAGGAAGCGGACAGTATAAAGCAAGTAAGTGGAGCAATGCGTGTGAACTGTAACCATTTTACATGATGTGCTCAGAGATTCAGGGGATGTGACTCCTATCAGTGAAGGGTTCCCTGAATAATGGTTTCTTTCTAGAGAAGAATGGCAGAAAGCGCCTTCCTTTGCAGCTGGAAAAGCACCACAGGAAGAAGGACTAACCGAGGCTGAGATGGTTGGAGCAGAAAGAATGCAGGTAGGTACCCTGAAGAGTTATTTAGTGAGGGCCACACAAGCAGAGGTGAGCTAAGGAACACAGAGAAGTCACTCAGAGATTCGGGGGTGGACTAGCTGAGCAGATCTGCAATTCACAAAACTGACTCCATTCAATGGAGAACAGGCAGAAAGGGAAGCAAGAGTGGATGTGAGGATGCAGAAAGGTGGGGGGGAGTACCAGTCCCTAAGCCAAAGCAAGAGAGTGGACAGCAGGAGAGGAGAAAGAAGTTCAGTTTCTGGCTCGAGAACTGGGTGCAGAAAATGGAGTGTTTCAGAGACACAACGAGAACGAGGATGAATGGGGAGGAAACACGACTTACAAGGCTTGAATTGGAGTCTTCAGCCAATTCAGCCAGACTAAATCTCCTCCGAGGTGGCAGGTATTCTATTTCAGTGAGTCCCCAGGATGTGTGGTCTGGCCACGCTGGTTTGATGCACGGGACTGTCAACTCTGAAACCTTTACTTTAAATCGGCCCGTGAAGGAGCTCAAATGAATTCAGGAGCCCTGCTTAAGACAAGGGATCCCTCCACCAGTCATGACTCCATAAATCTGAAATGGAGGCTGATGCTGAGAAACGGGCTTTTCACAGGGCCCGAGTCGTAGAGGGGCATTGCGTGGGCAATGCTTTACCAACATAACGTAACCTCCCTCTCGGCGGCAGGATGAAATGAAGGGGGCAGGTTACAGGAGGCCGAGGCTGTGAAGTACAGCCGTGTTCTGTCTATACTTGCCTTGGTAGTTTTGACTTTGTTGCCGCTGCTACAGGACCAGCCCGAGTAATCGGGCAGCACTCGGCAGTCCTCTCCTTCCAAACAAGGGTCCATGTGACACCACCATTTCTGAATCACAATGGAAGCTGGAAGACAAAGGCCATGTAACATTTGTGACGCCGTTTCTTCCCTCCAAATACAGGCAACGTAAAGCTCAATGCAGGTTGGTACACTGGCTTCCAAGACTGCGTATGGGTGTCACCCTAAGTAAAGAATCCAACCACCCATATATTTAACAGAAAAACACTCTTTCTTTTTTATGCAGTTGGCTAACTGATTATGATGTAGGAAGTAAGGTCTCAAACTGTGCAGCCTTCTTTAATTTCTTCACCTGTACAATGGGGAGAGAAATAGAGCCTCCCCAAAGGATGGCAAGAGGATACAGCCGTTCTGTGTAGAAGTCCTGGCTGACTTTGCGCCAGTGACTGTGTTGTCAGGAAATGTTAACTGTCATTGTGTCAAGACTGGGAACAGACAGTAGTTTCATCCCAGAAGGTGCTCATCTCTCCATGCCATTCCAGCTAGGTGAGTAACCCCCTGAGTCAGCTGGGCCCCAGGTTAAGAGGGGGAACACTGGTACCCCTTCAGAAGCCCACATTCTCGGTCAGTTAGCCGGCTTACCTGTGACTTCCCTTCACCTCACCGTGCCCACAGCAGGCTGCCAATACAGTGATTCATGCTGGAAGCCCATGAATCAGAAACTAGCACCCCAGTTCTCTGAGTTTGCAGGTAAAGATGGTGATAGGTTTTTTAAGGGGACCCCCACGCAGAAGGCTGGTAGAGGACAAAGCTGGGGGTGGTGTGTATGGATTGGAGGTGAAAGTAGATTAACCTTTCATTGTTGTTTAAACAGTAACAGGTTGCTTTTTTAAAAAATACCCCAATGGAGTCTACCATTGCCTCAGAACTCTGAAAGTCAAGTTCAAGAAAAAGCAGGTGTTACACAAGCCTACCTTGGAGGAATCTGGACCACCACCATAAAGTAAGTGACACAACTTTATGACTTCCCAGTGCATATAAAAGTTAGGTTTACACTACCCTGTAGTCTATTAAGGGTGCAATGACACTGTATCTATTTTTTAAAAAAGCAAATCCTCAATGTATATATACCTTAATTAAAAAAATATTTACTGCTCAAAATTGCTAACCATCATCTGAGGCTTTAGTGAGTCATATTCTTTTTCGCTGATAGAGACTTTGAGGTATTGCAAAAACTGCCAAACTGTGAGACAAAGTGAACAAAGGCAGTTGAAAACCTGGTGCTGATAGACTCACTCAATGCGGGGTCGCCTCAGACCTTCAATTTGTCAAAACGCAGTATCTGTGAAGTACAACAAAATGAGGCATGACTAAATCCTAACAGTTACTTTGTCGTGAATGCAGGACACCTTGAAAATGAAGGGAAGACACTTAAGTAATTTCAAATTCATTACAATTCTAAGGTTAACAATGGTTACTTTTTTCCTGCGTTATTTACAGGAGAGAAATCTGAGGTCCAGTGGTGAGAAGCAACCTGCCCAAAGTCCCCATTTTTGCAAATAGCCAAACGGCATTTCAGCAGAGGTGCCCGAGTGCTAGGGAGTACATACCTCCTCCCCAGCAGAGGTCTCTACTAGAGGCAGCAACAACGGTAGGTAATAGAGCAAACGCGATGTGGCATGACAAGGGAACAGAGTGATTGCATTACTGGCTGAAGTGACGACTTACTGTACCTTCTCTGCATGCAGCCACCATTCCAGGTTCTGACCCAACACTGAGGTGTTACCCAGCAAGTCCCCTCCAAACCCAGAGTAGTGCCTGAGTAAGTCAGATTTGTGGTCCAGAACAACCAACTGCTATTGAAATCAGAAGGTGCCAACACTGAGAAAGGCATAGTGCTAAATGGGTTATTTATTGTGTCAGAGACTGAACTTGAGTGGAGGGACACACTGGGGTCAAGTCTCGGAAAGTTGTATTTTTTTTCAGCCCCCAATATCACAACAGTTTCACCTTAAAATTGTACAGAGCTGGGTCATTTTGAAAGCACTTTTATGTACTGTTCTTCTCGTGATTGTCCCCAGAACCTTCAGAACCAAGACAAGGAGGCAGATGGTTCCAGACAAAACACCAGAGCTTTCCACCCCGTGAGTAGTATCTGAATCTAGACCCTGTATCCATCAATCTTTCTGCTTACACCAGAGTTTAAGGTCATAGTTTAGATGAGTAAGCGCTCCACAGAGTTGACCATATTCATAGTGCTGACTAGTCACTCCTTATTTTCTGAATGCCTTAGTCTGGTCCCAAGTAGGTATAAAGATAAGTAAGAAGGGGTTCCCAACCTTCAATTTAAAATACTATCTTCAGGACAGAAAAGTTATAGAAATGTTGACAGACTTCGTTATATTTACACAGAGTTAAAATTGAACATGAAATACTATTCAGAAAAATCTTTCAAACTGTTCCACAGACAAACTTTCTTCCACTCAGCAGTGGAGACCTGTGTACTCCTGGCAGGTATCAGAGCTACGCGGATGATTCGAAAGAAGCTCTGACAGGTGGCTAGAGATCTAAGTGAAGGTAAGAGGGACGGTGAGGGGTGGACATTCAGCTGAGAAGGGTGGTCAGGGAAACAAGCTTCAGGGGCTGTGGAGGACAAGTGAACACTTGGTTTTCTCAGCAGTAGGAAGCTCTGGAAAGCTTGTGACCTTCCCTCAGCCAGGAAACCTGTGTCCCTAGAAGATGAGAGATCATGCAGAACAAAAAGAAGTCTGAGAGAAAAGACCAGCTGAGGTGAAGTGAGGTGAGACGTCCAGGAATAAACTCCCTTCAGAGCAGAGAAGTGCTAGTACCTCCTCACTGGATCATGGGGATCCAAGACAATGCTGATGACAAATCTAAGAAAGGATCTTGAGGGGGAAAGATGATGATGGATTCAGGCATTCATCACAGACAAACAGGCCAATTCCTAACTACTGAATTGCCTAGTGTTTTGTTTAAAGATTGAACTGTAATTTATTTTAATCAATAAAAGAAGCATATATTGATACCATGAAGACCTTACGAAATCCTTTACCACGATCCTTTCATTTAATTGGAAAACACAGAGAGGAATTTCTAAAGACAGAGTCACTGCTGACTCCTCCTGGAATGTAGAAACTGCTACTTGTAAAAAAAGAAACCCTGTTCGTATTTGATAGAACACAAAGAGGGAGGGGGTCCCCTAAGTACACGCTGTATCCAGGAGAAAGGTTTCTGTGAAAGACTTAATCCCCAGTGTTCTTTCAGAAAACAGAGACACAGTAAGGGCCACCCCGGTAGCCAAAATACAAGTTTCAAATTCCTTTAGGAGTTAAGAGTTGAGGAAAGAACTCACAACGAAGGGGAAAACCAGGCAGGGGGTTGACCTGACAGAGAAGAGAGAATTGAACAGCCTGCCACTGTCAGCTCGGAGTGCACAATGGGTGGGGCTGTAAGCTGAGACAAAGGACTCAGAACTAGGATTCTATTAAAATAACTCTTGAGAACATCTGCCCACTTAGCTGAGTCTTGTCTCCGCAGGAAAATAAGTTTGTAGGAGGAATACATTTTTTTTTTCTCCCTGTTACCAAGTACCGTAATATACTTCAAATGAGAAAGTTATCTTGTCACTTCTATTTTTAAAATGAAATTCTTTAAAAAGCCCCATGCCTTCCTGACTTAGGAAAACACAAAATATCCCTATCTCCAAGCTGCCGAGCTGTAACAAATTTCTGGTTTTATGCAGGAAAGGAAATTTTCAAAAAGACAGTGATGCTCCCGTTTTATGGTAGCAGTGAGTACTTCCTGTATGTTCTCTTTTGGGGGACAGTGTGACAAGGTGGCTACGTAGCTAGGTAAAGCTCATGTACTGTCTTTTTCTCTGTTGTATAAAATAGATGGATGTTTTTGGTTTCTTGCCCTTGTTCCAAATAAATATTACTCAATACATACTCTGTTTTCTTTAATACATAATTATTTAGATAAGCCCACCTTCAAGTAAGACTAAAAGGCTCACTTCTCTATATCTGGTCTCTCCATTGTTGATTTGTTTTGATTGTTTTTACAAAGCGTTAAGGCTTTTCTAAAGAAAAGTGTGTTTCTACCCTGACATTATGGACAGAAAGGTTTAAGAATACATCTTCCCCAGGATATGTATCCCCTGGAAAATGGAAACAGTCACTGGAAACAGTCACAAGGACATCAAAACAAGAAGAGGCTTTGATGTATTTCATCTTTAGCTATTTTGCTCTTACCTGTGTTCTTTCAAGACACCTGACATGTTCCTTAAATAGTAAGCCACTGATTAACTTTCAAGAGAGGTAGGTGGAAAACCTTGCCAATAGATATTGCTTGATATTCAAGAAAGGAAGCTATTAGAAGCTGACCCAGGTAACATACATAAAAGCAGTAGCTGGAGGACTATGATTTTTTTGTTTTTTAAGGAATCTTTTACTTGTTCACACATTTCACCTATGACCCAGTATTGTTATTTCCAGAGTATGAAGCGAGGCTGTGGATGAAGATACACACTCCTCCTCTGTGATCTAAGATGCATCTAAATGCCACCCCACACAGCAGAGACCCTGAAGGCCGGGCTTCTCGACCTTGGCACTCCTGACATTTGGAGCCATCTAGTCCTTCACCTCAGGGGTACAGCCTGTGCATGTGAAGATATTCAGCAGCACGACCCTGTCCCCCAGCAGAAAGACCAAAAGCATCTCCAGACATAGTCACGTGTTCCCAAGCTGGAGAAAACCACGTGTGGTTGAGCAACAGTGGTCTCCCGTCACCTACAGTTATGATCAGACGTGCTCGGCCCAGAATGAGAGGCTTTGCTAGTTCATCAAAGCTTTGCCGGGTGAAAACACAACTCACTCTAAGTAAGTATCATGTCACCTCTAGTCCCCGTCTCCCTTCTTCCCCCAAAGGTAATTCCACAAGTCTAACATCTGCATGTCTCTCTGTCCCCTACAGACACACACATCCTGGGTTCACCATGACACCTATGCCGACAATCCATCTGACCTGTCAAATTCAGAAAGCACATTTTTCCTTCTGAGAAATCTCAGGGTATTTGATGTGAACTTCGCTCACAGCATTTCCTACCTTTCTTATTGGCAGAGCCTGCTTCATCCACTCTCCTTGAATACAAATTCCCAGACGGCAGGCAGGAAGTCTGAAAATTTGATTTGCTCTCAGACCTTTACTATCACAGGCCCTGTGTACACCTCCAGCTTTGCCTTCTACCATTTCTGAGCCAGACAAGCTGCTTCCACTTCCCAAGGTTGGCCCCGCTCATCCTTGGCTGCCCTACACCCCTGCCCCTCCTGCTGCATAGCAAAGTCAGCCCCAGGGCTTCGCATGGGTACCTCCCCCACCCTTTCTCTAAGAGTCCTTCACTTACTAGACTTGAATTATCTCTCTTGCTTATTATTAGCAAACTCTGGGTTGAAAACAGGACCTCCAGCATCTAGGACTTGCCAGGCACAAAAGAGCTAAATTAAAACTAGATAAATACACACACATATCCTCCCGACTTTCTTTAGTAAAGGATACTTCATTGTCATTTAGCTGACCAACACCGAGAAAAACTCAGAAAACTGCTTCATCATTCGGGTGGTACAGAGACCACAGCTAGTGACAAAACCGTGTGAACTCAATCTTAAAGACAGACCCCACATCTCACCACACAATCCACAAAGCCACAAAAGATGTCTTCAGGACACGCAGTAACTCTTATCCTTAACTAATAAGCAAAGTCTGACATCTCAGAAGAGGCATTGGGACATTACTAAAAGAAAGAGAAAAAAAAAATGCCTTTGGAAAGTAACTGTCTTCTAGTCCTAGGCTTTTGTCTTATTAAGCTTTTATAAACCTGATATTTAGAGAGCATTCAGTTTGACAAAATAAGCTTCATTGTACTACTCATTTATCTCATTTTATCATAAAACATCCAGCATTATCTCTATCGGGCTGTATTTTGATAAATGTGTAGAATACAGTTCCTACCACAAAACAACCTTGTCTATGCCAGTAGAAGATGCAAAAAGGAAGAATGCTTAAGAGCTAAATTGTTTCTGTTTCATGATCCAAGTAATCATAGCTTCAGTCAAATAATTCCTCTTCCCTTCTCCCAAATCCCAAATGAGTATTACAGACACATTTCAATAATTCAGGGGGATTTTGTAAGTTAATTATAACCAAAAAAGCTTGATGGGAGGAAAAAAGAGCTATTTTTAACTACTAAAAGCTGTGATTTCCCAGAAAAGCAACAAAAAAAACACTAGCTAAGTATCTGTGGTATGGATTAACAAAAATGCATAAAGATAGTCCAATGTCTGTACCAAAATTAATGCCCCTCTTCTCGCCTTTAATTTAAATGTAAATTCAAGTAAATTTTATATTTTACATCCTCTCTATCCTTATTGACAAATAAGATAAAAGGAAGGTATCAGCAGACACTAGGTCTCCCCACATGCCAGTTAGCAGCATGATATTGCATAATTATTATGGGATAAAGATTAAGCAGGTAAAGCTAAAAAAGCCCGACTCAAAACATATTCAAATAAGGAACAGAAGATCAGAGACATATGAGAACAGACACACATCCTAACGAGAGTCTAAAGTACAACTTCCAACACTGCCTCCATGACTTTGAGCCAGTGAACACTGACCGAACACCCACCATTTGCCAGGCAGTGCAGGGGACACAGATACAAAGACACACAATCCTATCTCTCAGGGTTTTGGGATGCCCTGGCCTCCAAATGTTACACCAAACTTACACAACGGCATAAAGCTTATCCTGCACTTGCCCAACACAGGCGCTTCAGGTCCCGCGTTCCCACTTAAATATACACTCGCTCGCATCTGGAATGCTCAGGAGGTGCACATGCTTAGCGGCTCCCGATCACACTGGACACACGTACATGATGCCACTCAGCGATGGAGCTACTTGCAGCATCACAGAAAGTTCTACTGCGCAGATTCCGCACGGAGACCAGACAATTGGTCTCCCATCACTCACTGATCCTCCCCACCAAGGCCCTCATGTAGCCTGTGAGCATGTTTTCTTTGCCACAGATGGAACCAAAATGCCTTTCAGTAGAAGAACAGCTAAATAAATGACAACCTGTCCATATGAAGGAATGCTGGGGAGCAATTAAAAAGAAAACAGGTCATCAGGCCCTAGCACACAACCTAGTACTAACAGGAATACTGCCCCCTGACTTAAGAATCACCACTGGGATGTCCGTTTGTGTAATACACATTCCTACCAAGATCTACCACGTTTTCTACAGACCTGTTTTAAATACACAAGTATACATATTGACCAAACAGAGAGATGTAGTTACCCAGAGTAGAGGCCAAAAAGGATTTTCCCACATAGCAAATGTAAAACAAGCTAGTTTATGGTAAAGTATTAGCATTTCCTTTACTAAGAGACAGATGCTCCTCAGAACTACTACCTTATCTGTACTGTCCAGGCCCCAATAAAAGTGCCTTCAGAATTGTGGCACATGATTTAGACATACAAGATTTTTCTATTCAAATATTCCAAACCAGACAGAGTATGAACACAGTTTATGTAATCATTCACGACTTCCTGTAGAAGTGTGAAATCTGCAGAGGTCATGTTTGGTCTGGAGAAAATGGCAGAGTAGGAAGAAACCGTCCCGTCCAAACAGGCAGGCCGGGCACAGGCGCGGGGCAGTCAGAACCCACAGCCCCGGTGCGGGACCCAGGGCGGGAGAGACCGCACGACCGGGAAGCCCGCAGCCCGGGAGCGGGTGGCCCGGCCCAGGGGCCCCGCACCAGGAAGGGGAGTCCTTAGAACGGCCTTGAAAACCAGCGGGACTCGCGGCGAGGAGGGCTGGGGGAGCGCAGACAACGCACACTCCGCTCTGGAAGAATTCACACAGACACTCACTTATTGCAAGTCCCAGGACAGAGGCAGCAGCTTGGAAAGTGCCCCTGTTAACACGGGAAGGAAATTCCTTCCTACATTTAGGACCAGAGAGGCGAGCCTCTGGTATACCTCCAGGGACAGAAGTGCTGACGGGGACTGTTTTCTTGCACCCTCTTCTCCCCTCGCTGGCCCAGCGCTGCTGTGGGGCATTTCTGCAGCCCCATCTCCCACGCGAGCACCGTGCCCTGCGCCGCCGCGGGTCCCTCCCGAGGAGATCCACCCCTACCCGGTGGGCACCTCAGCTCCCCGGCGCCCCTGCAAGCCAGCTCCCACTCGGGGAACTCCGCACAACCGCCCTCTCACAAGGTCGTGATCAAGCCTCACAGCCAGTGGGCCCAGAGCCGGGTTCTACCCATCAGGACGAGCCATAAACAGTCCTGGCCAACCCACGCAACCAGCAGCAGAGACTCAGCCCTAAAAGGACGGTGCACGCGGCCCACGCCGGTGATTGCGGTGTCTGGGGGTGCAGGTAAGGGGGAAGACATAATGGGACCTGCGCCCTGGCACAGTCCTCTCATCTACAAGCCTGGAGCACTTTTCTCCAGGGCTCTGGTCGCCGGAAGAACCGGGGTGGGGCACGGAGAAGTGCTGCCGCCTTGTGGACATTTGCTGTATTAGCAACTTTAAACCCAGTGTTTCCGGCACTCCGTATTTACAAGGTTTGTGAGGCTGGAAAGCACACCTGCTCTCAAGAAGTGTCCTGGGGTAGGTAATCGAAAAAGAATTCAAAACATTGAGGACTTTCACGAAGGCAATTTCAAGAGGTAAATTTAACACACCTTTTTTTTTTTAAGCACATGAAAAGATGCTCCACATGGCTCATTATTACAGAACTGAAATCAAAATGACAACAAGGTATCACCTCCCACTAGTCAGGATGACCAACGTCAAAAATCTACAAATAATAAACGCCAGAGAAAGCATGGAGAAGAGGGAACCCTCCTATGCACTCATTTTGGGAATGAAAATTGGTAACAGCCACGATGGAAAACAGTACGGCGGTTCCTTCATAAACAAAAGAAGTACCACATGACCGCTCCTAGGCCCATATGGAAAGAAAAACCATAACTGGAATTGGCACATGTTCACTGCAGCATTGCTGGCAAAACCCAAGGAATGGAAGCAATGAGACTCTCCATCCAGAGATGAACAGATAAAGAAGATGTGGTACATAGATACTGCGGAATATTCCTCAGCAATGAAACAGAATGAAAAAATGCCTATTCCAGCAACATGGGTAAATCTGGATATAATCATCCTAAGTGAAGGAAGTCAGACCGGGAATGGCAAAATAGCAATGGTATCACTGATGCCTGCAACCTCAAAATCAATACACATGCGCTCATTTGCAAAACAGAAACAGACTCGTAGACTTGAAAAACAAAGGGGGCAAGGTGGGTGGGAGGAAAGCATAAATTAGGAGGTTGAAATTAACATATATACAGTAATATATTTAAACTAGAAAATCAACCAGGACCTACTGTATAGCAGATGGAACTCCACTCAACACACTGCAGTAAGATGTATGGGAAAAGAATCTGAAGAAGAATTGATATATGCATGTGTATAACTGAATCAGGTTGATAAATACTGAAAAGAACCACAACATTGTATACCAATGTTATTCCAACAGAAAACAAAAAAAGATAAATGCCAATGATATAGGGCCGTGGACCCCTGGCCTGGTGTCACATCCTTGGAGCCTGAGGCACCCTGGGTCCCAAGGCTGGACTGGAGCTGGGGAGGATGTGCCAGTCAATAAGCCCCCTTAAAACTGAAGGGCCTGGTCCCTGTGGATGGGACCCCGATCTCCACATCCAGATGCGCCCTCCTACAGCTCAAGCAAACCCGTGCTCTCAAACGATGGTGACCCTTTTGGCCGGGATCTTAAAGAAGTCCCCCGTCCTCCAACAATCCCAGTGGTGGGGTTCCCACCAGCAGGCTCCTTCCTCGCAGTCCTCTCACCTAAGGACCACAGCACACTCAGCTCACAGTTAGGGGACGGCTTGGGATTTGTGTGGGGAGTGCAGCGTAAGGGGGAAGAAGTCCTGAGACAACTCAGGAACAGATTTTCTCTGGGGCTCTGCTTGCCTGAGGCACCCGTGGGGCCAGAGAAAGTGCTGCCGCCTTGTGGACTTTGCCTGTAACAACAACTTGAAAACCAGGACTTAAGGACGCTTGGCAATTCACTATTCGCGGCTGTAAAGGACACCTGCCCTCAAGTAATATCCTAGAATAGGCAACTGAAAAAGAATTTACAAGGCAGACCTACAAGAAGCCAATTTCAAGAGGTCAATTTAACATACCTTTTTTTTTTTTTTAAGCACACGGAAAGATGCTCCACGTGGCTCATCATTAGAGAACTGCAAATCAAAACCACAATGAGGTATCACCCTTTATCCGTCACAATGGCTATTATCATAAAGTCTACAAACAATAAATGCCAGAGAGCACATGGAGAAAGGGAACCTCCCCATTCCGTTGTTTTGGAGTATAAATTGGTAATAGTCACAATGGAGAACAGTATGGAGGTTCCTTAAAAAAAATAAAAACAGAGCTACCACACGACCTAGTAATTCCACCCTTGGGCCTATAGGCAGAGAAAAACTGGAAAAGATGCTCGCAGGCCAACACTGACTGCAGCACTATTTACAGTAGCCAGGACGGGGAAGCAGCCAGGATGTCCAGGGACAGATGGATGACGGAGAAGATGCAGCACAAAGTTACAGTGGGATGTGACTCAGCCATAAAAACAGGACGAAATAAGGCCACTGCCAGCAACATAGATGGATCTATGTTCATATGGTCATAGAGATGACCATACTAAGTGAAGGAGAGAAAGACAAATAACCTACAAGATCACTCATGGGTAGAATCTAAGAATCAATGCAAATGAACTCATTTGCAAAGGAAAACCAGTGACCCACACCTTAGAAAACAAACTTAGTGTTACCAAACAGAAAAGGTGGGGCGGAGGGAGGGATAAATTAGGAGGCTGGGATGAACATACACCCATTAACATACATAAAAAAGTTAATCAACAAGGACCTACTGTACAGTACAGGGAACTCGATAGAACACTGTAATAACCTAAATAGGAAAACAATCCAAAGAAGAATAGAAACACATGTATGTATCACTGAATCGAGCTGCTGTACACTCAAACGCAAGATTATAAATCAACTATATTCCAACAGAAAATAGAAATTAAAAAGATTTCTAAAATGCCATCAATATTCCCTTCAGGCCTCGGGTACCTGGCCTGGTGTCACATCCCTGAAGCCTGAGCTGCCTTGGGTCCCAAGGCTAGATTGGGGTGGAGCTGAGGGACCTGGGGAGGGATGTGCCAGCAAATCAACCCCCCTTAAACCTGGCATGCCTGGTCCCCTGTGGAAAGTGCAAGTGTTAGGTGTTCAGTCATGTCTGACTCTGCGACCAATGGACTGTAGCCCATCAGGCTCCTCTGTCCGTGGGATTCTCCAGGCAATAATACTGGAGTGGGTTGCCATGCCCTCCTCCAGGAGATCTTCCCAACCCAGGGATCGAACCCAGGTCTCCAGCACTGCAGGCAGATTCTTTACCGTCTTAGCCAGCAGGGAAGCTCTGTGGATAGGACCCCAATCTCCAGATCCAGGCTGGCCCTCCTACAGCTCAACCAAACCTAGTACACCCAGAGAACAATGGACCCTCTGGGCTGGAAGAGCTCTAAAAAGTCACCTGGTCTCCAAGTCTCCCAGTGTTGGGGTTTCCACCAGCTATCTGCTTCCTCAGAGTCCCCCCATCTAACGAGGACAGCACCCTCGGCATCACAGTTCTGACAGGGCTCAGGATCTGTCTGGGTGGTGGAGGGCAGCGGGGGAAGAAGTCATGAGACGAGCCCTGTCACAGCGTACTCTACAAATTACAAGCCAGGAACACGACTTTGCCTGGGTTCTGTTTGCCCAAGAAACCGACTGGAGCATCAGGAAGTGCTGCCAGGAATTCCCCTGGGGGCACAGCAGATAGGAATCCGCCTGCCAGTGCAGTGGACGCGAGTCTGAGCCCTGGCCTGGGAAGATCCCACATGTCGTGGAGCAAACGGGCCCGGGCGCCACAGATACCAAGCCTGCCCTCAGAGCGTGTGCTCTGCAACAAGAGGAGCCAGCGCAGTGAGAAAGCCAAGCACCGCAAACCAGAGGAGTCCCCGCTCTCTGCAACTGGAGAAAAGCCGATGCAGTGACAAAGACCGGGCACAGCCGAAACTGAGCAAATTAATAATAAAAAGTGCGGCCGCCTTGTGGACATTTCCCATAACAATTTTAAAATCGCTGCTTACAGGCACCTCATATTCACCCTGCGGGGCTGTAAAGGACATCTCTCCTCAAGAAATGTCGTGGGATAGGTAGGTAATTGAAATCAAGAATTCAAAACAGGTCAGACTATAAGGAAGCCAATCTGAAGAGGTCAGTTTAA
The DNA here is from genome assembly GCF_033118175.1 of Dama dama. NCBI lineage: Eukaryota > Metazoa > Chordata > Mammalia > Artiodactyla > Cervidae > Dama > Dama dama. The sequence continues at coordinate 37,563,152 of NC_083704.1, read as the reverse complement.
CACATGCTATTTTAAAGCACAAGATTCTCCACATGGCTCATCCTTAACCATCTGAAAATCAAAGCAGCAAAGTGTCACCTTGCACTAGTCAGAGTGGCCATCATCAAAAAGCCTACAAAGAATGAACGCTGGGGAGGTTGTGGAAGAAATAGAACCCTCTTCCTACACTCTTAGTGGGGATGTAAACTGGTATAGGCATTATAGAGAAAAGTATGTTTCCTTAAAAAACTAAGAATTGAGCTAGCATATGATCTAGCACTCTCACTCCTGGGCATATATATCCACAAATATAAATGCACCCCAAGTTCCACTCCAGCACTGTTTACATTAGCCAAGACAGGGAAGCAATCTAAATGGCTATCAATAGATGAATGGACAACGAAGATGTTGTATATATACACATGGAATATGACTCAGTCATTAAAAGGAAAAATAATGCTATTTACAGCAACATGGATGGTACTGGAGATTATCAAATAAAGTCAGAAAGAGAAAAATAAGTATCATATAATATCATCTCTATGTGGAATCTTTTTTAAAAATTATAATTATTTATTAACTTATTAGAGAAAGAACTTAATGGTTCCCAGGGGTGAAAGTCTAGATTGGGAGTCTGGGATTTGCATTTACACACTGCTATATTTTTCTTTTATCTGTAAATGTATTTGTTACAAGCATATGTCCCAAACCATGAGGTCATTTTAAAATGATTAAACATATATACATATGTGTGTGACAGTTAATACATAATGGCATGTTATATATATAAATTCAGAACTTCTTTATTGATGTAAAACTGAAAATTACACACGGCTGTATTAAAATAGATAACCAACAAGGACCTGTTATATAGCGGCATGGAACTCTGCTTAGTAAATAGGAAAAAACTTTGAAAAAGAATAGATACATGTGTATGTATATGTATATAACTGAATCACTTTGTTGGACACCTGAAACGCAATCCTGTTAACTATACTCTGATAAAAATAATTTTAAAAAACTACAGAAAAAGCACATACATTTCAAGTGTCATGGAACATTTTCCAGGATAGATCACTTTATTGCCATAAAACAAGTCTCAATAAATTTAAGATGACTGAAATCAAGCATCTTTACCAACCACAAAAGAACGAAACAAGACATCAAATCACAAGAAGAAACTTGGAAAAAACACAAAGATGAGGCAACTGAATAATATGTTACTTAAAAAAACCCAATGAGTCAATGAAGAAGTCAAAGAGGAAGTCAGCAAATATCTCAAAAATAAAAATAAAATACAATTTTCCAAAATCTATAGGAGGCAGGAAATGTAGTTCTAAGAGGGAAGTCATAGTGATACAGGCCTGCCTAAAGAAAGAAGGAAAATCTGAAACAACCTAACTCACCATCTAAAGAAATCAGAACAAAAACGGCCCAAAGTCAGCGTAAGAAAGAAATATCAGAGCAGAAACAAATGAAATAGAGGCTAAAAAGAAAACAGACAAGATCAATGAAACTAAGAGCTGGTTCTCTGAAAAAATAAACAAAATTGATTAACCTTTAGACTCACCAAGCAAAAAAAGAGAAAAGACCCAAATAAATAAAATTGGAAATGAAAGAAAAGTTACAATCGACACCACAGAAATACAAAGAATAGTAAGAGATGAGTACAGATGATTATATACCAACTTTGAACAACCTCAAAGAAATCTAGAAACACATCCTTCTAAGACAATCAAGAAGAAATAGAAAATGTGAATAAATTGATTACTAGTGTTGAAACTGAATCAGTAATCAAAAAACTCACAACAAAGTCCAGGACAAGATGGCTTCACAGATGAATTCTATAAAACACTTAAAGAAAAGTTAATACCTATACTTCTCATATTATTCCAAAAATTTGAAGGGGAAAGAATGCTTCCAAACTCATTATCCTTATACTAAAAACTACAGACCAAGACTCTACCAAAAAAAATGAAAGAAAATTACTGACCATGGTACATAGTGAACATAGATGCAAAAAAATCTCAACAAAATATTAGCAAACCTAATTCAACAATATACATTTAAAAGACCATGGCAGTGGTTCAGTCATTCAGTCATGTCTGACTCTCTGCGACCGTATGGACTGTAGCCTGCCAGGCTCCCCTGTCCATGGGATTCTCCAGGGAAGAATACTGGAATGCACTGCCATTTCCTTCTCCAGGGGATCTTCCTGACCTGGGGATCGAACTGGGGTCTCCTGCATTGGCAGGCAGATTCTTTACCAACTGAGCCACCAGGGAAATCCTAAAAGGACCAGATGCCATGATTAAGTGGGATTTATTCCAGGAATTCTAGGGTGATTCAATATCTGCAAATCAATCAGTGTGATACACCACATTTACAAAATAAAGGAGAAAACTGCATGAGCATCTCAACAGGTAAAGAAAAAGCATTTGACAAAATTCAACATCCAGTTGCTTAAAAGGTCACAACAAAGTGAGTATAGAGGAACGCACCTCCCATAATAAAAGCCACAGACAAGAGACCACGGGTAGCACCACACTCGAAGGTGAAAAGCTGAGAGCTTCTCCTCTAAGATCAGGAACAAGACAAGGATCCTACTCTCACCAGTTTTATTCAACACAGTATTGAAGTCCTACTACTATGAAAAAGAAATAAAAGTTATCCAGATTAGAAAGAAAGAAGTAAAACCGCCACTGTTTGCAGATGTTACAATAGTACATATTTTTAAAAAACCTTAAAGATAGCACTAAAAAACTGTTAAAACTGATCAATGGACTTAGTAAAGTTGCAGGATACAAAAATCAATATACATAAGTATATTGTATTTCTATAAACTAGTAACAAACTATCAGAAAGAAAAATTCAGAAAAGAATCCCACATGGGATAAGTCAACCTCATACACCATTGGTGGGAATTTAAATTGGTGCAGCCAATTTTCCATGGAAAACAGTATGGAGATTTCTCAAAATACTAATAATAGAACTACCATATGATCCAGCTATCCCATTTCTGGCTATTCATCCAAAGAATACAAAAGCACTATCTGGAAAAGAAATATGCAACCTTATGTTCATTGCAGCATTATTTACAAGAGCTTATGTATAGATAAAGAAGACGTGAGAGATGTGTGTGTATGTGTGTGTGTGTGCACGTGCACACACTTAGTCGTGTCCAGCTCTTTGAGACCCCATGGACTGCAGCCCACCCTGCTCCTCTGTCTGTGGGATTATCCCAGCAAGAATACTGGACTGGGTTGCCATGCTCTCCTCCAGGGGATCTTCTTGACCCAGGGACTTAACCCATGTCTCCTGCATTGGCAGACAGATTCTTTACCACTGAGCTATGTGGGAAGTCCCTAAACATACACACACACACACATATATATATATATACACACACACACAATGGAATATTACTCAGCCATAGAAAGAATGAAACTCTGTCATTTACAACATGAATGTATCTAAAGGGTAATGCTAAGTGAAATATGTCAGATAACATATGATTTCGCTTGTATGTGGAATCTATAAAACAAAATAAATGAACAAACAAAACAGAAAAAAATTCAAAGATACAGGAAAAAAAACAAAAACTGGTGGTCTCCAAGAGGGGAGAAGTGCGGGAGGTTGGACAAAACAGGTGAAGAGAATTAAGAGTACAAACTTCCAGTTGTAAATTAAGCCATGGGGATATAATATACAGTATGGGGGATACAATCAGTAATACTGTAATAACTTTGTATGGCAACAGATAGTTACTAGACTTACCATGGTGATCACTGTGTAATGTGTATCAATGTTGAATCACTGTGTTGAACACTCAAAGCTATCATAATATTGTCAACTATAATTCAACAAAAATAATAAAAATCTACGTGATTTTTATTAAAAAATTAAAAATCTACAGAGGCAAGCAAACACTGTTGTTACTTTTCGAAATGAATCTGTGATGAGTGAAGATGAAATAATTCTGCCATGCTAAAACTGAGCAAGCATCAGCCAATGCAGAGACATGTAAATAAAAGATCCCGTTTCCCATTCTCAAGCAACTTGTAGACTAATGGGAAGACAAACATTCAGCGAGTTTTTACAACAAGAAGGCTGGGCACTGAAGAATTGATGCTTTTCAACTGTGGTGTTGGAGAAGACTCTTGAGAGTTTCTTGGACTGCAAGGAGATCAAACCAGTCCATCCTAAAGGAGATCAGTCCTGAATACTCATTGGAAGGACTGATGCTAAAGCTAAAATTTCAATACTTTGGCCACCTGATGCGAAGAGCTAACTCATTAGAAGAGACCCTGATGCTGGGAAAGATTGAGGTCAAGAGGAGAAAGGGATGACAGAGGATGAGATGGTTGGATGGCATCACCGACTCTATGGCCATGAGTCTGAGCAAGCTCCGGGAGATGGTGAAGGACAGGGAAGCCTGGCGTGCTGCAATCCATGGGGTCGCAAAGAGTCGGACTCGACTGAGCGAGTACAGAGCAACAATGATGACGACAACAGACTGTTCCAGCTGGAGAGCCAAAACTAGCAATTTTTAAAAAAATGTTAAAGCTCCTCATTCCTTTTTTTTTTTTTTTTTTTTACTTAGGTCTACAATCCTTTATCTTTAATCCCCAAATTGAAAAAGCTCTGAAAATGGCAAGAATTTCTTTAGGATGGTAGCAATACCTGACTTGAATTAACATGAGGCTCTTCATCTTGCCTTATCCCATCCTGCATGAATATTCATATATTTCACTGCTTAAATATTAGTATCTGTGATTATGGGGTGCAACTGAAGACAACTTCAGGACTGTTAGCTAATAGATGGTATATATACTTCTTTACCTTGAGAAAATCTGATGAAATCTGCATTTGGCGACTCACCCGACCTCCAGGGTTCCTGGTGAGGAACTGTAGTCGGGAAACATTCCACTTTCACCTTCCAGCTTGAAAGGTGGCTAAGATCATGCTGATACAGACCACGGGCATATATACCACACAAGTATGCTGCACAACCTAGAAATCTGTGTCTGTGTTTGGTAGGGGAGTTGGCACGTGTAAGCCTGCTATTGTTGTCAACTGTATAATTCCAGAGATAAGAATGCGTTTGTGTGTTTTAACCACTTACCTTTAGAGATGCATCTGGTAAGACAGGAAGTGTTCCGTTTCACAGAGTTCCCACGCCGCTGTAGAGAAACAGCTACAAGACTTACCTCCTGTTTGTGTGTGTTCCCTGGGGACTGACACTTGTGTCTAACAAGGTGTCTGCTGGAACGAGCCAGGGGCATAAAAGGAATCAGTCCCAGGCCTCCATCTAGAGCCATCAACCCTCATTCATTTTTCTAAACTACTGGCACAGTACTCAGCTAGGGGATGTGCAAACAACAAATAAATGATACATGATCCCAGACTATTCTCAGGGAACCTGCTCCAAAGATGTCTCACAAATAGTAAACTAGAAGGAAAAAAAAAAAAAAGGAGAGAGTATTAGTCTGTAACATTAAAGAGGAGGTGAGAAAACCAGGTTGCTAAATTTTTTGAGCAGCATTTGAGAGCAGGCAGAAGAGTGTGTTTGGGGAGGTGACTGCTCCACTGGATGATATTTGAAGAGACATCTGGGCAAGAAGAAATCAAAGCATATCTTCCTAATTCTCCAGTAAGAGAACTCCTCGTTCGTACCTTTTGAGAGACATCATCAATGCCTTCCTCATCAAGAAATATGTGGGGTTATATTTATGCTCATTTTTATTTAATTTTATTTTTTGCCACACTGGGTCTTCATTGCTACCCACAGGCTTTCTCTAGCTGCATTGCACACCGGCTTCTTGGTGTGACGCATGTGCTCCAGAGTGCAGGCTCAGTAGTTGGTGGCATATGGGCTTAGTTGGGGGGTCCTGGGGAATCCTCCCAGGCCAGGAATCAAACCTGTGACCCCTGCACTGGCAGGCAGATTCCTAACCACTGTACCACCAGGGAAGTCCCGTTATGTTCATTTTAAAAATGACACTGATGTAGTTGACCAAGGTGCAGCCTGCTTTTCTTTGGAGTTGCAAAGACAATAAAGCCAGAAGGTTCTTATAGTGTCGGGTCCTTTGGCAACATTAGGGAAACTGACTGTAAAGGTCTTACCTTCAACACAAGAGGGCTGAGCCCGAGTCGTGCCAGCAACCTGTCCCGGGAAGCACGAACACTTGACCGTCTGCGATCGCTCCTCGATGCGGTTCCTGTTACAGCATCTGTGTACCGCCACCACCTCACAGGTCCCTTGCTTGATTTGGTGGTGACCTGGTGGGTAACAGGGAACAAAACAGACCCGGTACTGTTAGGAAGAAATGGAACTACCAAGAGGATTGATGATGCCACGACTACAGCTTTCAAACTCCATGTACTGTATTTATGAGTCTACGTAACTTTTTCATTTTGATGTAGTCTTAAACTTAGATCAAGATAACAGGAATAGTGGCATGAACTCCTATGAACCTGCAGTAGACAGAAATTTGGCTTCTGGGACCTTTAGTCCCCTGGTATCATACCCATGGCTATGTTATGTTATTTACATGGCAGAGAGATTTTGCAGCTGTAATTAAGATTATTAATTGGTTGAGTTTCAGAGAAGGAGATTATCCTCGATTACCTTTGTGGAGCTAATGTCATCATGTGAGCCCTTCAAAGCAGAGAGAGAGAATCAAAAGGGGAAGTCGAGTTGAAAACATGAGGAGGGCTCAAAAGCACCATTGTTGTCTTCAAGACAGAGGGGTCAAGAGTCAAGGAAATGGAGACTTCAGTCCTACAACTACAAGGAACTGAATTCTGCCAAAAACAGGGATGTGCTTGGAAACAGATTCTTCCGTAGGGACCCCATAGAGGAATGCTGTCCTCTTGATATCTTGAATTTAACCCAGATAAACCAGCCCAACTGTGCCAGTCTTCTCATAGAAACAAGCCACTAAATTTATGGTAATTTGTCACAGCAGCAATAGCAAACTGATATAAGACCTTTCATTAACATGTGACACCCTAATCATTAACATGTGACCGCATTTGCTTCATCATCCACTTTCTTTCATATATTTTTTTCTGAGCCATTTAAGAGTAAGTCTAAGACATGCGATTCCTTCACCCCTAAATACTGTGTATTTCCCAAGAATAATTAATTAATTCTCTGACATAATTAACACATTCAGGACAATGAATGTTAACACAAAGCTATTATATAATCGACAATCCTCAGTTCAGTTCAATTGCTCAATCACGTAACTCTTTGCGACCCCATGGACTGCAGCACACCAGGCCTCCCTGTCCATCACCAACTCCTGGAGCTTGCTCAAACTCATGTCCATTGAGTTGGTGATGCCATCCAACCATCTCATCCTCTGTAGTCCCCTTCTCCTCCCACCTTTAATCATTCCTAGCATCAGGGTCTTTTCAAATGAGTCAGCTCTTTGCATCAAGTGGCCAAAGTAATTTCCCAAAGATGTTCTCCAGAGCAGTTTTCCTTCTCCCTCAGGATCTAATGCGGGATCCTGCATTATATTCAGTTCACTTTTCTTTAGTCTTCTTTTGTTAGAACTATTCCTCAGGCTTTATCTTTCACAACTTTGACATTTTTAAAGAATGCATGTCAGTTATTTTGTAGAATCTTCCTCACTTTGGATTTGTCTGATGTTTCCTCCTGATGAGTGTCAGGTAATCTTGGCAGATTACCCTAGAAGTGACACTATGTTCTCCTCTGTGCATCCTATCAGGAGGCACTTAATGTCCATTTATTCCACTACTGGTGCTGTAACTGTTAATTACTTGCTTAAGGTGGTGTCTACCATGTTTCTCCATTTCTAAAGGTATTATTTTGCCCTTTGTAACTAATAAGCATTTTAAGGGGATATATATTGAAATGATGGCAACACCCCATTCTTCATCAAATGTTCATCCACTATTTTTAGCATCCATCGATGATTTCCATCTGAGCCAGTTATTAACATGATGGTTGCACAACTGATTCTATATTAATGTTCAAATTATCTCAGATCTAGACAGGAGGAGACCCTTCACATTGGCAGCTCTGTCATTTTGACATATCCCCATTACTCTTTGAGTTCTTACTAACTTTCTGGCTCAAATGGAGACTCAAAGATGTGCCAAACTCACCCTTTATTTTCCCTGCCGTCATCATTTTACTCAAAGGAGACCTGTTTGTTTTCAGTGGGGCATCAGATTTAGAAACCAAGGTCTTGGCATAAAGATTTATTCACTGCTACCAGGGAGTGATTTGGGGCTGAAAGGATAGATAGATCTAGGAGTGTGTGTGTGCATGTGTGTGTACAGTGTAAGTTCACACCAATATCTCCAATTTCAACCTAGCGCCACAGGTTCTCACTACTCTGTCCACAATTCTCTATTTGTATCTCCTGACACCAACAATGACAAACCTGACTTCCATAGTCCTGTAACAAACAAAAAGTAGTTTAATTTACTTTGGAGTTCATTTTATCAGTTAGAACTCTTCTGTTGTAACAATGGAAACTGATCTGAGCTCACTTAATTCAAAGAGGATTTACTGGAAAAGTATCAGGAGAGTGCAGAGCAAAGACAGAACTTAGGTTAATAATGTGCGCGCGCTTAGTCACTCAGTCGTGTCTGACTCTTTGCGACCCCGTGGACTGTAGCCTGCCAGGCTCCTCTGTCCATGGGATTTCCCCCAGGCAAGAATACTGGAGTGGGTTGCCAAGCCCTCCTCCAGGGGATCTTCCCAATCCAGGGATGGAACCCAGGTCTCCTGCACTGCAGGCAGATTCTTTACCATCTGAGCCACCAGGGAAAGTCCAGGTTAATAGTAGTGGAACCTATTCTCATGAGTGACCCTGAGGGAATGATTCTACTCAGTGACTCTGCCATTCTGTTCAAGGTCAGGTCAGCTGTGGCAACCACCATCTAGGGTGATCCCCAGTCGGCCCTGCCTCCTCCAGTCCACACGTTGGTGCAGTCCCTTCCCACGTGGGACCAGGGCGGGTCTGCAGGACCAAGAGCCTGCCGTGGTAATATGGCACATCCAAAATTAGGTGGCCGCTCTTTCTGTGCCCTCTGCATCACTCACTCTAGGGAAACCATGGCATAAGTGGCCCTTATAAAGAGGGCCCTTTTTTTGTGGCATCTTTGTCTGGTTTTGGAATTAGGGTGATGGTGGCCTCATAGAATGAGTTTGGAAGCTTACCTTCTTCTGCAATTTTCTGGAAGAGTTTGAGTAAGATAGGTGTTAGCTCTTCTCTAAATTTTTGGTAGAATTCAGCTGTGAAGCCATCTGGTCCTGGGCTTTTGTTTGCTGGAAGATTTTTGATGACAGTTTCGATTTCCTTGCTTGTGATGGGTCTGTTAAGATCTTCTATTTCTTCCTGGTTCAGTTTTGGAAAGTTATACTTTTCTAAGAATTTGTCCATTTCACCCAAGTTGTCCATTTTATTGGCATAGAGCTGCTGGTAGTAGTCTCTTATGATCCTTTGTATTTCAGTGTTGTCTGTTGTGATCTCTCCATTTTCATTTCTAATTTTGTTAATTTGGTTTTTCTGTCTTTGTTTCTTAATGAGTCTTGCTAATGGTTTGTCAATTTTGTTTATTTTTTCAAAAAACCAGCTTTTAGCTTTGTTGATTTTTGCTATGGTCTCTTTAGTTTCTTTTGCATTTATTTCTGCCCTGATTTTTAAGATTTCTTTCCTTCTGCTAACTCTGGGGTTCTTCATTTCTTCCTTCTCTAATTGCTTTAGGTGTAGAGTTAGGTTATTTAATTGGTTTTTTTCCTGTTTCTTGATGTAAGCCTGTAATGCTATGAACCTTCCCCTTAGCACTGCTTTTACAGTGTCCCATAGGTTTTGGGTTGTTGTGTTTTCATTTTCATTCATTTCTATACATATTTTGATTTCTTTTTTGATTTCTTCTATGATTTGTTGGTTATTCAGAAGAGTGTTATTTAGCCTCCATATGTTTGAAGTTTTAACAATTTTTTCCCTGTAATTGAGATCTAATCTTACTGCACTGTGGTCAGAAAAGATGACTGGAATGATTTCAATTTTTTTGAATTTTCCAAGACCAGATTTATGGCCCAGGATGTGATCTATTCTGGAGAATGTTCCGTGTGCACTTTGTTTTGGGGTGAAATGTCCTATAGATATCAATTAGGTCTAGCTGGTCCATTGTGTCATTTAAGGTTTGTGTTTCCTTGTTAATTTTCTGTTTAGTTGATCTATCCATAGTTGTGAGTGGGGTATTAAAGTCTCCCACTATTATTGTGTTACTATTAATTTCCTCTTTCATACTCGTTAGCGTTTGCCGTACATATTGCGGTGCTCCTATGTTGGGTGCATATATATTTATAATTGTTATATCTTCTTTTTTGATTGATCCTTTGATCATTATGTAGTGTCCTTCTTTGTCTCTTTTCACTTCCTTTATTTGAAAGTCTACTTTATCTGATATGAGTATAACCAGGAATAGAAGGAACATACCTCAACATAATAAAAGCTATATATGACAAACCCACAGCAAGCATCACCCTCAATGGTGAAAAATTGAAGGCATTTCCCCTGAAATCAGGAACAAGACAAGGGTGCCCACTCTCACCACTACTATTCAACATAGTGTTGGAAGTTCTGGCCACAGCAATCAGAGCAGAAAAAGAAGTAAAAGGAATCCAGATAGGAAAAGAAGAAGTAAAACTCTCACTGTTTGCAGATGACATGATCCTCTACATAGAAAACCCTAAAGACTCTACCAGAAAATTACTAGAGCTAATCAATGAATATAGTAAAGTTGCAGGATATAAAATTAACACACAGAAATCCCTTGCATTCCTATATACTAACAATGAAAAAACAGACAGAGAAATTAAGGAAACAATACCATTCACCATTGCAACAAAAAGAATAAAATACTTAGGAGTATATCTACCTAAAGAAACAAAGGACCTATACATAGAAAACTATAAAACACTGATGAAAGAAATCAAAGAGGACACAAACAGATGGAGAAACATACCGTGTTCATGGATTGGAAGAATTAATATTGTCAAAATGGCTATTCTACCCAAAGCAGTCTATAGATTCAATGCAATCCCTATCAAGCTACCAACGGTATTTTTCACAGAACTAGACCAAAGAATTTCACAATTTGTATGGAAATACAAAAAACCTCGAATAGCCAAAGTAATCTTGAGAAAGAAGAATGGAACTGGAGGAATCAACCTGCCTGACTTCAGACTCTACTACAAAGCCACAGTCATCAAGACAGTACGGTACTGGCACAAAGACAGAAATATAGATCAATGGAACAGAATAGAAAGCCCAGAGATAAATCCACGAACCTATGGACACCTTATCTTTGACAAAGGAGGCAAGGATATACAATGGAAAAAAGACAACCTCTTTAACAAGTGGTGCTGGGAAAACTGGTCAACCACTTGTAAAAGAATGAAGCTAGAACACTTTCTAACACCATACACAAAAATAAACTCAAAATGGATTAAAGATCTAAATGTAAGACCAGAAACTATAAAACTCCTAGAGGAGAACATAGGCAAAACACTCTCCGACATAAATCACAGCAAGATCCTCTATGACCCACCTCCCAGAATATTGGAAATAAAAGCAAAACTAAACAAATGGGACCTAATGAAACTTAAAAGCTTTTGCACTACAAAGGAAACTATAAGTAAGGTGAAAAGACAGCCCTCAGATTGGGAGAAAATAATAGCAAATGAAGAAACAGACAAAGGATTAATCTCAAAAATATACAAGCAACTCCTACAGCTCAATTCCAGAAAAATAAATGACCCAATCAAAAAATGGGCCAAAGAACTAAACAGACATTTCTCCAAAGAAGACATACAGATGGCTAACAAACACATGAAAAGATGCTCAACATCACTCATTATTAGAGAAATGCAAATCAAAACCACAATGAGGTACCATTACACGCCAGTCAGGATGGCTGCTATCCAAAAGTCTACAAGCAATAAATGCTGGAGAGGGTGTGGAGAAAAGGGAACCCTCTTACACTGTTGGTGGGAATGCAAACTAGTACAGCCGCTATGGAAAACAGTGTGGAGATTTCTTAAAAAACTGGAAATAGAACTGCCATATGACCCAGCAATCCCACTTCTGGGCATACACACTGAGGAAACCAGATCTGAAAGAGACACGTGCACCCCAATGTTCATCGCAGCACTGTTTATAATAGCCAGGACATGGAAGCAACCTAGATGCCCATCAGCAGATGAATGGATAAGGAAGCTGTGGTACATATATACCATGGAATATTACTCAGCCATTAAAAAGAATTCATTTGAACCAGTCCTAATGAGATGAATGAAGCTGGAGCCCATTATACAGAGTGAAGTAAGCCAGAAAGATAAAGAACATTACAGCATACTGACACATGTATATGGAATTTAGAAAGGTGATAACGATAACCCTATATGCAGAACAGAAAAAGAGACACAGAAATACAGAACAGACTTTTGAACTTTGTGGGAGAATGTGAGGGTGGGATATTTCAAAAGAACAGCATGTATACTATCTATGGTGAAACAGATCACCAGCCCAGGTGGGATGCACGAGACAAGTGCTCCGGCCTGGTGCACTGGGAAGACCCAGAGGAATCGGGTGGAGAGGGAGGTGGGAGGGGGGATCGGGATTGGGAATACATGTAAATCCATGGCTGATTCATATCAATGTATGACAAAACCCACTGGAAAAAAAAATAATAATAATAATAAAATAAATAAATAAATAAATAAAATAAAATGAAAAGCAAAAAAAAAATAAATAAATAAAGAGGGCCCTTATAATAAAGAAACTGAAGTCTCTTGCCACTAAACCCCATGAGTGAGCTTCTAGGTGTATTTCCTCGGATGCTGCCCCAGCCCTGGTCTTTGTACCAATACAACAACAAACACCAGAAGCAGTGGTTTCAGGAAACCGTGCTGCATGCAGCTCTCTGGAGAGGGTCTGGTGGCCAGGAGTTAAAGTCTGTGGCCACCAGCCACAGAAGTGAGTAAAATAATATACAGTTGGCCTGCGAACAATGCAGGAGTTAGAAGCACCAGTTCCCACACAAAATTGAAAATCTGAATATAACTTATGGTTGGCGCTCCTTACCTATAGTTACACATCCACAAATTCAGCCAACCACAGGTCATGTGGCACCATAGTGCATATTTATTAAGGAAAATCAGAGTATACTGGACCTGCACAGTTCAAGCCTGTGTTGTTCAAAGGTCAACTGTACGTCGTTTCAAGCCTAAGATCAGGGCTAATTTGTTACACAGTAACAGATAACTAATACACTAACTCTGGATATAACTAGTATGGAAAGACTTAGCTTTGCTCTGATGAAAAAAAAAATACAATATAAACAAGACTGCAGAGGTAGTGTTCAGAAATTATTAATGAAAGGCAAGTTTTTTGAGCACCCTCAGAGCACTCACCTCATGGTTTTCACAGATTCCATTTACATATAAATTGTTCTGTGAATTACAAGAAATCTCATCTACTCATTAAAACAGGTTTCCCCAAGGAGTCCCATGGGTTAATGTGTTGCTCAGTCTCTGTTGCTTGGTGTATGTGCTTCGAATGATAAAATTCATTTTAAAAATTCCATATTTCAGATTTTCAGTCCATAAGGGCAGGCCTTCTACAAAATAATCTCTGTATCATGCTGAATGATTTTCTGGCCCTTCCCTGTCATACCATCTTAAACGGTGAAAAACGAAATCCAAATCACAGTGAGAACAAACACTAAGGCAGTTTCATTTGTAAAATACATAAAAGTGGAACCAATACCCAGAGAGTCAAACCACCAACACGAGAGACAGCTTTCAATCCACAACACAAGAACACATAAATATGAAAGACATAATTAAAACTATAAACCTAATTAAATGTTCACAAGAAGAGTGTTTATTTCCCATAGGTAGTTGTGTATGACTGTAAGAAAGCACATAAATAAAAAATAAAGAGTAATTACAGTGTCGGTAAAGTAGCACGGAACTTCAGCAGCACGTGAGCAGAGAAGTGACAACCGGCAAGAGTTCACGGGGAGAGTCTTTCCCCAGTTTCCAACTGCACATAAGCACCTTCGGGTCAAACGACCCCAAACAGGTAACGACTGGGGGCCGGGGGAGAGGGGTGGCCAATCCTCTCAGTGACCCCCTCCCCGTCAGCTGCCACGACACACGAACACGGGCTGGGTGGCCTCAAAAACAGACATTTGTGTCTCAGAGTTCTGAAAGCTAGACACCCAAGAACAAGGTGCTGGGCGATTCAATTCCTGGTGAGAGTTCTTTCCCTGGCTTTAGACAGTCTGTTTTAAAAAAAAAAAAAAAATTTAATTTACTTACTTTAGTTTTCTGGCTACACAGCATGTGGGTAAGCTGTTAGTTCACCTGACCAGGGATCGAACCTGCGCCCCCTGAGTTGGAAGGTTAGAGTCACAACCAACGGACCGCAGGGAAGTCCCCCTCCTTCTTACTGTGTCCCCACATGGCAGAGATAGCACACTCGAGCATTGCTTCCTCTGCCCTCTAAGGACACCAGCCCTATTAAATTAGGGTCCCCCCATGACCTCATTTAACTTTTATCACCTCCTCACAGACCCTGTCTCCAAATACAGTCACATTTGGGAGTCAGGGCTTCAACATATGAATTTGGTGGGGGAAGTCTGTAACAGCCATCATGCCTTAATTAGGTCTTAAATGGCCATAGAGAGTCTATAATGAAAACAGCTCTAAACCTCATTAAGAAAATAAAAGAAATATGCTTTAGTAACTTCCTAGACTAGCCAAGAAGTGATGTGAACATTTATTAATACTATAGTTTGCTGAGAGTTTTGTTGCTATTTAGATAACCATCCACCAATGCAAATAGATTTTTTTTTTCTATTCAGTCTTGTCTCTGAATAATCAGCTTGCCTGGTGTAGATTTTATTCATTTATATAGCACCAACTCTGGTACTTTATTGATTTTAAGAAACTTTTTTTTTCCATCTTTTAACATGTCAGGAGATGTCACAACTGGTAGCATCTTACCATTATAATTGGCATTGCTTTCCCTTCTTTGAAATTCACAAAATAGCAGTGTATTTCGCAACTGACAGCATTTCTGACCTGATCAACTATGGCAGGTTGCAAGCACTGTTCTAAACTTCCTATAAATATTGTCCTACGTAATCTTTAAAAATGCTATGATGTAGGTACTATTTTCATTTCCATTTTATATTTAACAAAATATCCAGAAATTAATCTGCCCACATTGACAAAACTAGAGAATGGAAAGAGGAAAGATTCAAACCTACACAGTGTCTATGATGTCAGAGGATGGTGGAAAGTGTAGTAGCTATGGTAGCAAATATTTTACCACGTGTATGCTCAGATGCTCAGTCATGTGTGACTTTTTGCAACCCCATGGACTGTAGCCGGCCAGGCTCCTCTGTCCATGAGATTTTCCAGGCAAGAACGCTGCAGCGGGTTGCCATTTCCTCCTCCAGGGGAGCTTCCCGACACAGGAAATGAACCCACATTTCCTGCATCTCCTGCATTGACAGGCAGATTCTTTACCACTGAACCACCTGGGAAGCCCAATATTTACACTAAGTACAACCAAAATAGTGTGTCCACCTCAGCAAGTCACAAGACATGGCTCAGCCCTCCCCACATAAACATCTTTTCTACCTGAGGTCAGTGTTTGCGTGGCTCCACTGACTTTCTAGAAATATGTGTACTGTTGACATTCAATAATAAGGTGTGCCTGGCTTCTTTGTCATCTTTGTTCCTGGCACTGAAGATGGGTACTCAGAAACAGGTACTTAATACAGATGAAGGAATGCCGACAGAGGACGAGGATCCAGTGTGGGTGAATTCACTGATTATACAGCTTGAGCAGCTCATGTTTTAACCCTGTATTAGGCAGGGTTCTCCAGAGAAAGGGGACCAATAGGGTGTGCGTGTGTATATACACAGAAAGAGATTTATCCTAAGGAACTGGCTCAAGTGATTATGGAAGCTGGCAATTCCCAAGATCTACAGGGTGAGTCAGCAAGCCGGAGAAGCGAGAGAGCCATGGGGTCATTCTAGCCCAAAGGTGGACAAATTCCAGACCCAGGAAGTGCATGTGTTTCAGTCAGAGTCTAAAAACAGGAAAGGTTGGAAGAAATCTCTCTTATTTAAGAGGAACATACAGCTTTTTGCTCTATTTAGGCCTTCAACTGATTGGATGAGGCCCACTCATTCGGGGGAGGTCAACTTAGTCTATAGATTAACCTAAAATTCAAAAGATCATCTTATCCAAAACACCCTCACAGAAACACCCAGAATAATGTTTGACCAGGCACCCTGCCAGTCAAGCTGACATATAAATGTAATCATCATAAACATCATACATCTATCTATGAAGTTGCTAGACAGGAAAACAATGAGAGTAGAAAACAGACAAGAAACTAGTGGCCTAGTTCTCTATAAAGATGTACAAGAGGGATGCCTTGTTCAATAAGCTTAGTACCAGGAATTAGCCACTTCAGATAAATTCACTTAAAACCAAGATGCATTTTCTCTCTTAAACAGCAAGGAACATTTTGGTCGGGGAGCTGTCCTGAAAACTACAGCTACATACATATAATAATATAAGGGCTATGCAGTAAGTGCGAAGTTGTGCTGAAATTTCTCATGTGAGGTTTACTTTAGAGCTTCAAGGTGTGGAGTGGAGGATGGACGAATGAGTTATCCAGAAGTGGAGCCAAGTTCACTGGACAGAAACTGGCCAAAGAAGGCGGAAGAAAAGAAAAATCACTATCCTTTTTTACGCCATTAATCCTTTTCAGTTTCTGAGCCACCCCTTCCAGGTTTCTCTGGATAGGTGGATGGAAGTGTATTTATTTATTTAACCAGCACTTCCATACAGCATACTATGTGCCAGACACTATTCTCAGGGCTCTTAGAGGCATATTTTATTAAACTGGGGAAACTTGAAACATTATTTATTTTTAATTTTACTTTTTTTTTTAATTGGAGGATAATTGCTTTGCAATATTGTGATAGTTTCTGCCACCTATCAACATGAATCAGCCATAGGTATACATACGTTCCCTCCTTTTAAAATCTCCCAGCCCATCCC
Organism: Dama dama; assembly: GCF_033118175.1. Classification (NCBI taxonomy): domain Eukaryota; kingdom Metazoa; phylum Chordata; class Mammalia; order Artiodactyla; family Cervidae; genus Dama; species Dama dama. The sequence continues at coordinate 37,546,026 of NC_083704.1, read as the reverse complement.
ACCCCTCTAGGCTGTGACAGAGCACAGGCTTCGGGTCCCTGTGTTATACACCAAATTCCCACGGGCTATATATTTCACACACGGTAATATATACATTTCAGTGATACTCTCTCAAATCATCTCACCTTCTTATTCTTTTCCACACTTGTGAATTTACAATCAGGTTGTATATGTTCTTTTCCCAAAAGGTGACATAACATACTGGCAGAAGTGTAAAATCTAATATGCCTGGCTTCTCCCTCACCTGAATAATTTATGTATATGCCATTAAAAGAGTTATGACAATTCTTACGACAAAAATTCACTGCTTTGGGATTGCTACAGAGGATAGATTAACATTATCTGCTTAAATACATATCTGTTTTTCTTATTAAATATGTTTTTAAGAAAAGTTGACAGCAGGGTAAATAAATACATATTTGTCCCAGTGCAGTCAGGGTCTTCCCGGGATAAAAGGGATAAAATGCAAAACCTCATTTGCAATCAAAGTTCTACTTTGATTGGCTGAAGCTACTTGAAAGCTGATGGAGAGACAGAAGGCATCCGATTAGGGTGAGTTTCTTGATGCTATTATTTCCCTCGCATCCTTTTGCTTTTGTTTAAATCCTTTTCCTGCTTCCTCCTCCAGTCCAGCACAGGAAAATACACCCTCAGAGGGAAGCCTCACACTCCAGTGATCTTAGCAAGTGTTTCTTTGATTTGAGCAGGGTTTTCTCTACAGTATTCTCAGCCTCCCCCTCCATGGGAGCAAAACACAGCAAACAGAAGGCTGAAAACAAGAGTTTGTGCAATGATAGCAGAGAATGAGGCCCTGGCGTGCCCCTTGCCTTACACAAGCTCACTATGCCTAGTTGTACTTCCCATCTAAACTCTCAACTTTCTTCCCCAGTCCTGGCCCCAACTTCGCTCTCTGTCGAAACGAGAGTCGTGACATATGGACATTAAGACTGTGGTAGCCACGGGACCATCAGCTGGACAAAAGTCATAATTTAGTTGTGCAGACAGGTATTCCCTGGGCCCCTGCTATGCTCCAGGCCCTCTGCTGGGGTTGAGGAGACAGTAGTAAAGAACAGAGATGCTTCTGGCCTCAGCAAGTAGAGATAACAAATGGCAATATCTGACGATTCTCCCAACATGGAAATGGACTTCTTCCCTGAAGGTAACCAAGGAGAGAGCACTGGACTTGGAGTCAGAATTACTGAGCTGAACGCCAGCTTCCAGACTTGGGGAATTCAACTCAGTAATTCAACCTCATTTTTCTGACTCTGCAACTAGTCTGTTATCTATCACACATGATGGTTCTGAAGTTTCAATTAAAGTGCTTAATGATATCGTGAGCTACTTCGAACACCACAGATGTTGAATAAATGACTTCGGGTTTTTGTTTACATATTTATTCAACAACTATTTGTTGAGCACTTGCTCCGTGCCAGACACATGGAAACGTAACACTGACCAAGACAGGACAAAGAACTCTCTTCCTCAAGGACCTCTCATATTCTGGTGATGGAAGCAACACAAAACAGCAAAGAATTTAAAATCGGGAGGGCCCAAGAACCTAACATGTCAGCGTGACATCAAAGCAGGCGAGAGACCAACACTTGCAGATATCTGAGGGCAAGAGGCCCTGACACCTGGTGTTGTGTGAGAGAAGGGAAGACTCACAGGCAGTGATGCCAGGAAGATAATGCAGGGTGCGTGGGCAGCTTCCCCAGCGCCTCGTGGGTCACAGTGGGGGCTTGGGCGTTACTGACGATATGACTCAGAGCCCCTGGGAAGTGTGAACTTAGGGTGACCTGCTATGACAAACGTCTACAAAGGATCTACTGTGATGAGCACAGACTAAAGAGGAATAAGGATGGAAGCAGGGACGCAGCTCCTGTCACCACAATCCAGGGAGAGGTGATGATGGCTCGGAGCAGGTGGTGGCACTGGTGATATTAGGAAAGGTGGGGTTCTGGACACAGTTAGAAGGTAGAGGTGACGGGAGGGGTCACACGTACGGTGTGAGCGGAAGAGAGCTGTCAAAGCAGACTCTGAGGCTGCTGCCTTGAACAACAAGAAGGGTGGGGATGACCCTCCAAGAAATGAGAGCTAAACCAGGAGCTTACTCGGTTTTCGGTGCTGGTTAGATACCTGAGGAACACCAACCAGGTGGTGAGGTGTGAGACTTGAGTCTGAAGATTAAGAGAGAAGGTTGGCTTAAGTCTGTCCATCATTAGAATACGTGGATAGAATTTAAAGCCATCAGATGGGGTCAAATCCCCAAAAGAAGTAACTGGACCTCAAGAATTTTTTTTAAACGCTCACTTTAATGGTACAAATTTGGAAGAAAAGGAGTAACCAGCAGCCTAAAAGGAGAACCAAGGATGAATGAGGGGTGTTCTGGCAGCCCAGGGGACGAGGTTTCAAGGATAAGTGAGTGATCGTGTTAAATGCTCTGTGAAGTGAAATAAGATGAGGACCACTGGATATTACAGAATTAAAGCCACTGATGGCCTTCACAAGAAAAGTATCAGAAGAAGAGCGGAGGCAAATCATGATTGGAACAGGTTTCAAGAAAACATTTAAAGTGAGAAATTGGAAATAATTACAGCTAGAAATTGTGCTGTGAAAGGCAGAAGAAAAATAAGAACGCATACAGTATACAGATGTTAGCAATTTTAAGGTAGGAGAGTTTACAACAAACATGTATCAGCTCAGTCGCTCAGTCATGTCCAACTCTTTGTGACCCCATGGGCTGCAGCACGCCAGGCCTCCCTATTCATCACCAACTCCCGGAGCCTACCGAAACTCAGGTCCATTTAGTCGGTGATGCCATCCAACCATCTCGTCCTCTGTTGTTCCCTTCCCCTCTCACCTTCAATCTTTCCCAGCATCAGGGTCTTTTCAAACGAGTCAGTTCTTTGCATCACGTGGCCAAAATATTGGAGTTTCAGCTTCAACATCAGTCCTTCCAATGAATATTCAGGACTGATCTCCTTTAGGATGCACTGGTTGGATCTCCTTGCAGTCCAAGGGTCTCTCAAGAGTCTTCTCCAACACCACAGTTCAAAAGCATCAATTCTTCGACACTCAGCTTTCTCTCTAGTCCAACTCTCACATCCATACATGACCACTGGAAAAACCATAGCCTTGACTAGATGGACCTTTGTTGGCAAAGTAATGTCTCTGCTTTTTAATATGCTGCCTAGGTTCTGTTGGAGACAACTGGATACAGAAAACTGCCATAGAGACATCTGAGCAGGTAGGAGATAATGGGCGCAACCTATGTGAAGAGGTGGGCATTTGATAGAAGCCCACACAGTCCATTTATAACCTTCCTTATCCCAGTTTTCTGGGTGTCACCATTGTGCCGGATGTTCTATATGGAAACTGTGTTTACTGCTATATGACTATTCACTGACGACATCAGATAAAAAATTATACCTGGTCACACAAATCTAGTCCTACTCAAGACCAGGAACTGTACCGTCAGGTCTCAGAGCAGCCTCTAGGTGATGGTCCAAAACATCCCATGACGCAAGTAGGAGGAAGGCTGAAGAATTGCATAAAGTCATTGCCAGTGGCACAGTATAGCTGCCTGAATACTACTCAAAGCCACTTTACTGAGAATACGGCAGATTTAGGTCAAGAGAAGAAAGTCACCTGGAAAGATTTCTCAGAAGAGAGTGGCTGGGACTTCCCTGGTGGCCCAGTGGTTAAGACTCTGTGCTCCCAAAGCCGGGGGCCAGGGTTCGATCCCCAATCCCTCATCAGGGAACTAGATCCCACATGTAAGTTCCCACAGAGAACTAGATCCTGCAACTAAGAGTTTGCATGCTGCAGCTAAAGATCCACGTGCCACAGCTAAGACCCAGCACAGACAAACAAATAAACATATTTCTGCTGGAGAGGGTGTGGAGAAAAGGGAACCCTCTTACACTGCTGGTGGGAATGCAAACTAGTACAGCCGCTATGGAAAACAGTGTGGAGATTTCTTAAAAAACTGGAAATAGAACTGCCATATGACCCAGCAATCCCACTTCTGGGCATACACACTGAGGAAACCACATCTGAAAGAGACACGTGCACCCCAATGTTCATCGCAGCACTGTTTATAATAGCCAGGACATGGAAGCAACCTAGATGCCCATCAGCAGATGAATGGATAAGGAAGCTGTGGTACATATACACCATGGAATATTACTCAGCTATTAAAAAGAATTCATTTGAATCAGTCCTAATGAGATGGATGAAACTGGAGCCCATTATACAGAGTGAAGTAAGCCAGAAAGATAAAGAACATTACAGCATACTAATACATATATATGGAATTTAGAAAGATGGTAACGATAACCCTATATACAAAACAGAAAAAGAGACACAGAAATACAGAACAGACTTTTGGACTCTGTGGGAGAAGGTGAGGGTGGGATATTTCAAAAGAACAGCATGTATACTATCTATGGTGAAACAGATCACCAGCCCAGGTTGGGATGCATGAGACAAGTGCTCGGGCCTGGTGCACTGGGAAGACCCAGAGGAATCGGGTGGAGAGGGAGGTGGGAGGGGGGATCGGGATGGGGAATACGTGTAAATCCATGGCTGATTCATGTCAATGTATGACAAAACCCACTGAAATGTTGTGAAGTGATTAGCCTCCAACTAATAAAAAAAAATTAAAAAAAAAAAAAAAAAGAGAGAGAGACTGACTGAAGTGTCAAAGGGCTAAAGAGAAGCTCATAGAGAAATGAGTGAAGCTCCTGAATGGTTTCGTAAACATTTATAATCATACAGCAGAAGGCAATAATAAAACAAAAAATGACACATTACCTGTTTCCTGTATAAAGTCATATCTAATCCAGTCTAAGAATTCTATCCTACCTACTTGCTCTCTCCCCCCTCAAGACCTTCTTCCTGTACTCAAAAAATGCAATACCATTTTTGGGGAGAAAACTATTACTATCCTATTCTAATGGATATTATAGATATAATTTTCAATAACAGATTAAAAGTCAAAAGAATAATATGTTCTAACTCAACACAACTCAGTCACTTTCCTTAGTTTTTAGAGTATCTACAAACTTCTCATTCTCAGCATTCTTAATTCCTCTTGCCAAAAATTTTCTTTCACTATTCAACAACACACGTATTTTAAAGACTCTCCCTCCACACTTAATCAAGGCTACTATCCCTTTGCCATTCTTTGTTAAGAATACCATCAACTAGAAGACACATATACAAAGATGATAAGCAGCACAGAATAAGCGCTCTGAGAGGATCTCAATATTAGATGAATATACATTTCACATATAGTATTTCTGATTATTTATATATACCAACTAAAAACTCCCAGATTAATTATTACATAACATAAAAGTTGTCTTTAATTAGTAACATATACTTTCACATGTTACACTGAGATGTACCTTTTTCAGTAGTTATGTATGGATGTGAGAGTTGGACTACAAAGAAAGCTGAACACCGAGAAGTTGATACTTTTGAACTGTGGTGCTGGAGAAGACTCTTGAGAGTCCCTTGGACTGCAAGGAGATCCAACCAGTCCATCCTAAAGGAGATCAGTCCTGGGTGTTCATTGGAAGGACTGATGTTGAAGCTGAAACTCCAATACTTTGGCCACCTGATGCGAAGAACTGACTCATTGGAAAAGATGCTGGGAAAGATTGAAGGTGGAGAAGAAAGGGATGACAGAGGATGAGATGGTTGGACGGCATCACCGACTCAATGGACATGAGTTCGGGTAAACACTGGGAGTTGGTGATGGACAGGGAGGCCTGGCATGCTGCAGTCCATGGGATCGCAAAGAGTCAGACACAACTGAGCGACTGAACTGAATCTTCCTATATTTCAGAAGTGTTCCTTCAAGGCATCTGTCATAGACTGAATTATGCCCTCTTCCCACAAAAATTTGTATGCTGAATCTCTAATCCCCAATATCACAGTATTTTGAGATAGGGCCTTTCGGCAGGCATTCGGGTTAAACGAGGTCTTAAGGGCAGAGCCCTAACCCAAGAGGACTGGTGTTCTTATAAGAAAAGGGAGAGACACCAGAGACCTGGCCCCCTCTGCACACGCACACAGAACAGGCCATGTGAGGACACGGTGAGAAGAGGGGAGTCTGCAGGCCAGGAAGAGATCGCACTGGAAGATGAATGTGCTGACACCTTGATCTTGGACTTCTAACTTCAAGAACTAGGAGAAAATAGATTTCTGTTGTTTAAACCACCCAGTCTGTGCTAATTTGTTATGGCAGCCTGAGATGACTCATACATTGTCATACAGATTCTCACTTCATGGACTGCAAGAGGGTGATGAGCTTCACATCAAGGGGTATCACAGCGGTAACACGACTAGGCAAAATACATCATCTGGGATCATTTGTGTTTCTGAAAAAGTGTGTGTGTGTGTGTGTGTGTGTCTGTGTGGTAAATTGGATTTTTAAGCCCAATTCATTATTTGCTTTGGTTTATAGTGGCATAGTTTGTTACACAAGTAAATTGTTTTGGAGACTGGTCTTATTCTTGGAAAATATATGCAGTTTGCCACTTACTTTCAAACAATAAAAAAAAAAGGAATAGCTACACAGGCATAGGAGTGTGTAATTGGCAGTTCTAATATGATAGGGGGGCTTCCGTGGTGGCTCAGATGGTAAACAATCTGCCTGCAACGCCTCGTAAGGGATATGAAGATATACTTTTCATTCAACCTTTCTCCAGATTTGAGGAGTTTCCAAATAATAAGTTGGGGTCAGGAGAAGCTAACATTGCAAGAAAAAACTCAAAGTCATTCTAGTCTTTAAAGACTCCAGGTACCTCTGTTTCAATAGCTAGCTTGCCATCTCTCTACTTTGGGGAGGTTTTCAACAAGTGACTTCATTCCTCTTTGCCTCTGTTTCCATGTCTGCAAAATAATAAACCCTCAGAGGGTGGGTCGAGGATAAACAGTAATACAGGTGAAGTGGTAAAAATGGTGCCTGATACAATAAGTGCTCAATACATATGGGAAGTAAGAGATGCAAACTAGTATACTCAGGATATGACAATAAGGTCCTACTGTATAGCACAGGGAACTATATTCAATATCCTCTGATAAATTACATGGAAAGGAATATGAAAAAGAATATGTATGTGGATAGCTGAGTTGTTCTTCTATACAGCAGAAACTAACATAACATTGTTCAATGTTCAACTTCAATAAAATTTTTACTGCTAATAACAGTAAGTATGATAGTAACCTTGCCTGGAGAATCCCACGGACAGAGGAGCCTGGTGGGCTACAGTGCATGGGGTCACAGAGTCGGACACGACTGAGCGACTCACACACCCACACACACCCACAACAGTAACATTACTGCTTTAATTATGATGAACTACTTAAATAACTGTCACACTGGGAAGATCTAGGAAGAAATGCAAAGAACTGAATTAAAATCATTTTTTAAAAATGATACTTCTCAGAATAAGGAAAAAGTAAATGCCTTCTATTAGCAAAACATCCCCCTAATAAGGCTCCCCTCACTCAACTGATATTTATTAAATATTTGAAATAGCAACCTCTGTTTTAATTTTTTCCCACCTGGTGTGTGGTGGTGGTTTTGTCACTCAGTCATGTCTGACTCTTGCGAGTCCATGGACTGTAGCCTGCCAGGCTCCTGTGTCCATGGGATTTCCCAGGCAAGAATACTGGAGTGGGTTGCCATTTCCTTCTCCAGGGGATGATATTCCCAACCCAGGGATAAAACCCAGGTCTCCAGCATTGCAGGCAGATTCTTTATCAGCTGAGCCACCAGGGAAGCCCTCACCTGGTGCATTAATTCCTTTATTTCTTAAGAAATCTTCCTTCAGTGCTTCCTTAAACCCCTAACTCTCCCAATAGAAGCCAGCTGCTGCCAAATTTAGGGCATCTCCAACCGTGAGAGTCACGACTCCCATCCCCACTGCACTGGACTATATTCTGGGCGCTCCACTTTCTGTCTCTCTGGTTCCTGGTTTCATCACTGCCTAGTACCTTCAAAGGTTTTAAATTCAGCAGGCCCACTGGAGGACGGGAAATCAAATAAAGTATCTCCCCATGCTCAGATGATCAGATTGAGCTGCCTTCTTCTGAAAGGGGAACATGACTGCAGAGACATGGAAAAGACTGCAAAATGCCTCTCCCATAGCAGTAGCTGATGAAGTAGAAAACTGACATTAGGATTTACTGGCACCTTCCCTCCCAGCCCCAGACACATTCCTCCCCATTCCTAGCACTCCCACAAATCAGGAGTAAGTGCAAGAAAGAAAAGAAAAAAAAAAAAAGAAGTGTAACTGTTGAGCTCAGTTTCAAAGAACCTGTTACACAACATGTGTGTGTGTGTGTGTTTGTGTGTGTATGCTAATGTCAGAATAAAGCCAAACAGAGAGTTAAAAGATAAAAATAAACAAAAGGACTTGTTTTAGCCCCTGCAAGTCCCTTCAATATCTGTATCTGTGATTTCAACAACATTTCTTGCGCAGTTGGATAGATTTCTTAATCGTTCTACTAAATTTATATGCAGAACCATCTCAGTAGACAAAAATAAATAAATCTATATGCATGTAGAAACTGGCAATAAGCTTCCACTTGTACATTTCAAACATAAAAAATATACGATTTTTTCACATTTTCTCTTAGAAAATTTTGTTCCATTTTACTTCTAGCTAAAATAGACTAGAACAGAAATACTGCATAATGATTTTTTTAACAAAACCTCAACAATTTTTAGTTGTTAAACTCTCTTATAAGCATGTCACTAAGTATCTAAGCCCAGAATTAAAATAGCATTCTGAATCTGACTTGTCACCATGAACCTTTTCTGAATGGCAACTCAGCAGAAGCAGTTTTCAATAAATGTTTTAACTTTTTAAATTCCAGTTAAATGGTAATTTAAGATGGTAAATTAATCACTTAGGTCAGTGTTCCTGAGATGCAACCAATACTACAGTTGAGGAAGACAAAAGAGTCAAACTCACAAGAGCAAAAAAATAAAAGTTAACACATCAAACAAGTGAGAAACATTTCATCGTGTTTTGGGAGATGGAAAGCAGGTAGATTAGAAGTGACTGATTGGGACAGGAGAAGGAAGAGGATGCAATCACTTCACTTGCAAGGACCTCAATAGGTCCTTCAAGGCACGGTGCTCAAAGGAGGAGGCCTGACTGACCACCCATACACTCAAAACCAAAGGCCACTGATCACCAAGTCCTGTACATACTCAGAGATTCCACTCTTCTATAAGGAGGTGCAACGCTGACAGAAAGTGTCCAACCAGAAAATGAGCAAAATAAACTAATAGAAAAAATAAAACTAGAGGACAAAGATTTAACACAAGGACTTACCTCAAGGGACAAAGACCTAACAGTACTAACAGGAGCAGTATGACTTCAAAAGAAAAGCGGGGGGTGGATTTTCATCCCCTTCTCTCAACAGCTATTAGAATAACAGGATGAAGGCAACAAGGACACAGAAAATCAAAACAGCACCATCAACCAATTGGACAAGATTTAAAGAACACTCTACTCAACGACAGGAAATACATTATGTTGGACACATATAGTAAGTGAATCAGAAAAGACCATACTATGTGCCATATAATATGTCTCAATTAATTTAGAACTATTCAGTTCAGTTACTCTGTCGTGTCCGACTCTTTGTGACCCCATGGACTGCAGCACGCCAGGCCTCCCTGTCCATCACCAACTCCAGGAGTTTGCTCAAGCTCATGTCCATCGAGTCAGTGATGCCATCCAACCATCTCATCCTCTGTCGTCCCCTTCTCCTCCTGCCCTCAATCTTTCCCAGCATCAGGGTCTTTTCCAATGAGTCAGCTCTTCGCATCAGGTGGCCAAAGTATTGCAGTTTCAGCTTCAACATCAGTCCTTCCAGTGAACACCCAGGAATTAGGATGGACTGGTTGGATCTCCTTGCAGTCCAAGGGACTCTCAAGAGTCTTCTCCAACACCACAGTTCAACACCATCAATTCTTTGGCACTCAGCTTTCTTTACAGTCCAACTCTCACATCCATACGTGACTACTGAAAAAACCATAGCCTTAACTATACAGACCTTTGTTGACAAAGTAATGGCTCTGCTTTTTAATATGCTGTCTAAGTTGGTCATAACTTTTCTTCCAAGTAGCAAGTGTCTTTTAATTTCATGGCTGCAGTCACCATCTCCAGTGATTTTGGAGCCCAAAAAAATAAAGTCAGCCACTGTTTCCCCATCTATTGGCCATGAAGTGATGGGACCAGAGGCCTTGATCTTAGTTTTCTGAATGTTGAGTTTTAAGCCAACTCTTTCACTCTCCTCTTTCACTTTCATCAAGAGGCTCTATATTTCTTCTTTGCTTTCTGCCATAAGGGTGGTGTCACCGGCATATCTGAGGTTATTGATATTTCTCCCGGCAATCTTGATTCCAGCTTGTGCTCCGTCCAGCCCAGCGTTTCTCCTGATGTATTCTGCAAATAAGTTAAATAAGCAGGGTGACAATATACAGCCTTGGCATACTCCTTTCCCGATTTGGAACCAGTCTGTTGTTCCATGTCAGTTCTAACTGTTGCTTCCTGACCTGAATGCAGATTTCTCAGGAGGCAGGTCAGGTAGTCTGGTATTCCCATCTCTTTCAGAATTTTCCACAGTTTGTGGTGATGCACACAGTCAAAGGCTTTGGCATAGTCAATAAAGCAGAAGTAGATGTTTTTTGGAACTCTCTTGCTTTTTTGATGATCCAGCGGACGTTGGCAATTTTATCTCTGGCTCCTCTGCCTTTTCTAAAACCAGCTTGAACATCTAGAAGTTCACGGTTCATATACTGTTGAAGCCTGGCTTGGAGAATTTTGAGCATTACTTTACTAGCGTGCGAAATGAATGCAATTGTGTGATAGTTTGAGCATTCTTTGGCATTGCCTTTCTTTGGGATTGGAATGAAAACTGACCTTCTCCAGTCCTGTGGCCACTGCTAAGTTTTCCAAATTTGCTGACATATTGAGTGCAGCACTTTCACAGCATTTAAAATCAAATAAATCAATAAGAGCTAAAACCAGAACTTTTATAACATAGCAGTAAACCTTCATAAGCTTGGATTTAGCAGTGGATTCTTAGATACGTATTTGACACTGAAATAACAAGCCAGAAACCACGAAAAGATAAAATGAACTTCATGATAATTAAAAATGTATTAATTCATCAAAAGACATTTAAGAATTAAATTATAAGACACACACTGGGAAATATAATTTGGAAAACATATCTAATAAATGTCTTTAATCTAGAATATAAAAAGAACTCTTCCAACTCAATAAGAAAATAAACACCTTCTCTCACCAAAAAACAGGCACAGCATTAAAGAGATATTTCATCAAAGACAATTTATGAATAGACAATTTAGCATATGAAAGTACTCTCACAAATTAAAAAAGAGAAGCTTTCACAAATTAAAACTACAGGAAGAAACTGCTAAGTATCTACTAAAATGGCTGAAATCATAAAAGTGATAAAACCAACTGCTGGTGAGAATGAGGACCAACTAGAAATCTCAAACATTATTGGTGGGAATGCAAAATGGTATAGTCACTATGGGAAGCAAGTTCACAGTTGGTCACAAAGGTAAGCATGCCGTCACCACACAACTTAGTAATCTAGTTCCTCAGGAGAGGAATGAAAACATATTTTTATACAAAGACTTATATATGAATGGCAATAGCAGCTTTCTTTCATAATAGTCAAAAAGTCTAAACATCCCAAACGTCTATCACCTGGTGAATAGATAAACAAACAGTGGTATATCCATAAAACATAATACTATTACTGAACAATAAAAATGAATGATCACTGACACTCAACAACATGGGTGAATCCTAGGTGCGATATGTGAGTGAAAGAAGCCAACTCAGAAGTCTATATACCGTATGATTCTGTCTATATATCAACCTAAAAATAGGAAAATTATAGAGACAGGAATCAGAGCTGGGTGTCAAGGAGAGGGTAGACTGCATAAGTGTCTGAGGATACTCTTGGGGGTGATGCAAATTTTCTGTATCTGTGATTATGAGGATTAAACTTACTATATATATTACATATATACATAGATATATATGTCTATCAAAGCTCATCAAACTGTATATTGGAAAGGGTAACTGTGTATATGTAAATTATGTCTTAATAAATCTAACTTCTAAAAAAAAAAGTGAGCTGAGAAGCAGAGAGTGATCCTAAAGTTTAATAATTATGTCCACTAATAACAAGCCAAAACAAAGACAGTCTCAGAATCAGACAGACAAATATGGACAAAGGAGCTCCATCCAGTTTGGGAACTTCAGCAATGTGAGCAAAAGGTAAATGGAGCACCCCTTTTACACCCTCCCTAGAGAAACAAGAGAAGGATCCTCATGAGCACTGAGGATTTTCCTCCCTAAAGAAAATGGGGAAAGGGAGATGATACACCCAAGTTACCACCTAGCCCCCTGACCCCCACGGGGCTACAGAAACTGCAAGCTAAAACAAATTTTGAAAAACAATTACCACATACACACATTATCAAAAAAGACTAGAAGATGTTACAATAAAATGACAAAAGTGGTTGTCACTAAGTGACGGAATTATTATGCTTTTCATTTTCTTCTTTTTGCTTTCCAGGTTTTACCAACTATTATCTTACAATGGCCATGTTTACTACTGTAATAAAAAGTGGGTCTTTAAAATTTAAAAAGGTCAAAACATAAATGATAAATTGGGAAAAATATTTTCAGCAGGACAGATACGTTCTTCAATACAGAGTTCTTAGAAGCATTAAGATTTAAAAAAAAAAAAACATTAATAACAGAACAGAGAACAGGAAATGAAATACAAATTGCCTATAATTCTATGAAAAGATGACCAATCTCACTAATTAAAGAAACGCAGATTAAAACAGACTGTCAGTTTTTAAAAGGTTTATGATTTAGGGTATTAGACTGGTTGGTTTCCCTGCTGGCTTAGCAATAAGAGACCCAGCTTCAATCCCTGAGCCCGGAAGATTCTCTGGAGAAGGAAATGGCAACCCACTCCAGTGTTCTTGCCTGGAAAATCCCATGGACAGAGGAGCCTGGCGGGTTACAATCCATAGGGTTGCAAGAGTTGGACACAACTAAGCAACTAAGCGACAACAACAAAGTGAAGACATAAACTTTCATGAAAATTGATTTACTGTGTAAATATTGTAAGGATGTATTAAGACACTTTTAGAAACATGCATCAAAATTTTAAACACATCTACCTGAAAACTCAGCAATTCTACTCCTAGGAATTTGCCTATTTGTCTAGGAACAGGCATCTGCAATATAGCTTGCATGGTCCTAAAAAAGTGGAAATTACCTAGATGTCCACCCATAGGGGACTGGTTAAATAAACTCTGTTAAATCCCTACAGTGTAACAGGGATAGCTGCAGGACCTGTGATCATATATATTCACTTTTCATCCACACAAGGAAATAAAGCAAGTTGCAAAACTATGGAGAACATGATCCTCTTTGTGTTTAAAAAAGAAAGCAGACACGAGTTTGAACATGCATGGAAAACTGGAAAACTACAGGAAGAAGCATAAGAAAATGATTAAGTATGGTTATCTCTTGGTAGGGAAACTTCTGTGCATCCTCTGTACTGTTTCAAATTTTACCATTTACCTGTAGCTTTTATAAGCATTTAACCTTGATCAACAATCTTGGTTTTCTACTTTGTAAAATGGTAATAATACTTGTCTAGTTAACTTCAGATGATATTTGGAATACTCAAAGAGAAAATACAGGTGCATTGAAAGAGCTTTATCAGCTTTACAGAGTAATGCATAGAAAGTGAATGTAAAAGTCGCTCCGTCACATCCAACTCTTTGCGACCCCATGGACTGTAAAGTCCATGGAATTCTCCAGGCCAGAATACTGGAGTGGGTAGCCTATCCCTACTCCAGGGGATCTTCCCAATCCAGGGATCAAACCCAGGTCTCCCACATTACAGGCGGATTCTTTATCAGCTGAGCCACCAGGAAAGCCCAAGAATACTGGGGTGGGTAGCCTATCCCTTCTCCAGCGGATCTTCCTGACCCGGAAATTGAACCAGGGTCTCCAGCATTGCAGGTGGATTCTTTACCAGCTGAGCCACTAGAGAAGCCTGTAATGCATAGAGGTTAGGTATTATTGCTAATGATGATTTTTTAGCTACAGGAAATCATTTTATAACCCAGGATTTACAATGGCTAGGTATGAGGAAAATTTTTAGGGAAAAGGATGAATGAGAAAGGCTAAGAACCCTGCTACAAAATATGAGTGGAAAAATGCTTTGGTCTTGTTTGCCTTTAAGGTCTGAATAGAAAAATAAAAAGGGGCAAAAAATATATACAAATGCTCATGTAAACTTAAAAAAAATTGCTAAATAAAAACTTAGGCCTATAGAACATTTTCAAGGTCCTTAAAAATGAAGATTAAAAACCTTGTGTGAGGTTGCACAGGAGCCTTATAATTAAAGGAGAGTCAGTGGAGGCCAAGGTGATCGAAAGAGAAATATGTTCCCTCCATGCTGAGTGCATTTTAAACAGGTGTTTGCAGGTATCAATAAAGCTAACGTTAAAGAGAAACAGAAAAACAACGAGACCTCAGAGTATTCTGCGGAGACGGAAACTGCAACAAACTCACCCCCTACACTTACTATTAAAAGCTCATTAACTCCCAGCTGTTCATCCATTAGGCGGAGAGGAAGGAAAAATGCATGCCCTCACTGCCACATATTTATACCAGAGGTTTTCATCTCATAAAAGGGAGAGAGGGGAAAGATAAGGAGAAGATAACAATCATAATTATATCACCAGGCTGTGGAGAAAGCTGTGCTCAGTATAATGAAGCCCTCGGGCAATAAAGTCAGATGAACATCCACAGCCTGCTGAGTCAGGAGGACGGAAGGGCAGAGTGGACACCGAGTAACATCAGGGGACTCATCCTTGCGCCGCTTACACACCAGAGCCCCACCACCCGCCCCGCAGGGTCACGTCTAATCTATGCCACAAGCAGACACACCTGCAAGGAAATATGCATTTCACCAAGTTATTCACTGTGGTACACACTCCCTGGGGTACCCAGCTGGCTCACTGGGTAAAGAATCAACCTGCCAATGAAGGAGACAAGTTTGATCCCTGGGTCAGGAAGATCCCCCGGAGGAGGAAATGGCAACCCACTCCAGCATTCTTGCCTGAAGAATCCCGTGGACAGAGGAGCCTGGCGGGCCCCCCATGGGGTCGCAAAGACCTGGACACAACTGAAGAGAGTGAGCATGCACACGCATTAAACAAAAGTGGACACAGGGTGCAAATCGAGACTCAAAACTATCTGAGCACAAACCACTGTTTTCCTTAAAGAGTCATGGAAAGGAGCTGCTTGTTGGCTGATAAAGCTTCCAGACCAGCACTTATGTAAAAGCAATTCGCAGCCCCATTCTAACCCATGGGTGTTATGTTGGCTCAAAGCCCCCAAAATTCTCTCGTTTTCCAGCTGTCAGTATTTAAAAGTTAAGAGAAGTCCCTGAACAGTCTCTCTCTAGCTTGTTCAGCAAAACCGGAAGATTGCAATGCTAGGCCCACACTGGCCTATTTCAAGAGGAGATAAGACTAGTCTTAGGTATCTGAGCTTTTTTACCCTTCTTATGGCCCCAGAAGAGTGAATTATTAAAAATAACAGACACCACTCCAGCTGTCTCTCTGGAGGAGAAATGGTTCTTAACATCCTCCAACACAGTGCTTGGCACCTAATGAGCCAACACTAGCATAAAGGTTATTTTTACTGAGGCGATTAACACCAACAGCCTATTTTATGTACAATGCCTAACAAGCTGGGGCAGACCTGAGGTGTAGTTGCACGTGACTACATAATAGTTTAGTGATAAATGTATTTAAATTAAGTATATGAGCTTGTTCTAACGTTATGTTGTTGCAAGAATAAACTGAGATTAATAAAGCTTGCACTAAAAACACAAATAAAAATAACAGTTTTCCATACATCAGTCTCATGTGGTATAGCAGATGGCTGGTCTTCTTACCATCTCTATGGCTACATCTTCCCCCGTCTGGCCCTATTCCTGCTGCCTCACCGCCCTTTGCCCCCAGTACCCAGGCCACGCTGGGCTCCATGTTGACCTCACCCTTGCTGGGCACCCTCTGTCTCAGGACATCTCCCTTGCTGTTCCCTCACCTGGAACATTATTCCCCCAGGTATAATCAAGGCTGGTTCCCTCATCTGAGTCTTTGTGCTCACATTTCCTTCTCAGAGAGGTTATCTTTTTGACCACGCTTTTTTAAAAGTCCATCTCTGGGGACTCTCTCGGTGGTCCAGTGGCTAAGACTCCACATTCCCAATGCAGGGGGCTTAGGTTCAATCCCCGGTTGGGAAACTAGGTCCTGCATTCTGCAACTAAAAGTTTGCATGCCACGACTAAACATCCCGTGAGCTGCAACTAAGACCCACTGCGGCCAAAATAAAAAAAGAAAATTAAAAGTAAATAAATAAAATTCCATCTTTGACCCTGGTTTGATTTTTTCCCTAGAACTCATGACATATGATACACTATGTTTGTTCTTCCTTATTTGTTGTCAGTCTCCCTTCACACATTATGTAATAAGCCTCAAGAAAGCAAAGGTATTTATCTGTTTTGTTCACCTCTCTGTCATCATTTTTCTGATGAATATCAGTACTGGGTACAGAAGAGGAATGGGAAAAAAAAAACCCTCATGGGACAAATTAACTTGGCTTCTCATCAGAAAACAAAAGAAAATCACACATTCAACAAATACCCACATACATCAATGAAACTATGTTGGTTGCATACTTCTAAAAGAAGAGTACCATTTATTAGGGACGATTTTTCCCTAAAACAAACACTAAATAATATTCTTCAGGGTGAAGGGAAATCATTTTAGAGGGAAACTTCGACTTTCATCAATAACGGCAAAGCAACAGGTAAATGGTAAACATATAGGTAAAGAGTGTATTTTTCTCCTCTTCAATTCTTAAAAATATGGAGGACTATTGAAAGCAAAATTTATAACATTATCTGGTAGGGTTTTCAATGTATCATGTATACAAAAAGTAAAGAAGATAAATGAATCTATATGCATTTAAGGCTTTTACATTTTGCTCAGGCTGTCAAAATGTTACTCTAAAGTGACTGGGCAAGATTAGTATGTACCTTCTAAGCCCAAGAGCAAGCTCTAAAATAAAAAAGAAAGAGCTATAGCCAAAAGGTCAATAGACAACGCAACATAAAATATTAAAAGTTATTCAAATGACCCAAAAGAAGGCAAGAAGGGGAACATGAAACAAAAAACAGAAGTTACAAACAGAAAACAAAGTACAAAATGGTAGGCCCATTTCCATTTATTCCAAGGTATTTTTTTAAATTTCTCTTTTGATTTCTTCTTTGATTCCTTGGTTGTTCAGTAGCATGTGGTTTAATCTCCACATGCTTCTGAATTTTCTAGTTTTCTTTTGAAATTGATTTCTGGTCTTGTATCCCTGTGGTTGGCAAAGATGCTTGATATGATTTCAATCTTAAATGTATCATGACTTGTTTGGTGGCCTAACGTATGAGCTATCCTGGAGAATGTCCCATCTGCACTGTTGTTTCTGGATGGAATATTTTGTATATATCTGTGAAGTCTACCTAATGCAACAAAGATATGCTAATATTTTGTTCAAAACTAGAGATTAGGATTTTGATATTCCCACACTGAAACACTGCAGAGTGAATACAGCTCATATTTGGGCTGAACATGTCCCACAAGCCACCAGCTGATAATATCTCCTTATAATCACATCCCTGCACCTCAAGGCAGAAATTCACAAGATCAGCAGAAAAGTCACATCACCTACAAAATTTCACAATCTACTAATGGAATTTGTGAGATGTCTAGAGTTTCCCAAGTATTAAATACTCTTAGTTGTTCTTAGAAAAATACCTTCATCATCAATCTTTGCATGTTTTTTTTTAAATCTTTATTGGATTTATTACAATACTGCTTCTATTTTGTGTGTGCATGTGTGTTTTGGCTCCTTGGCTGCAAGGCACATGGCTCCCAGCTCCATGACCAGGGATGGAACCCCCACCCCCCACATTGGAAGGTGAAGCCGTGAACACTGGACCGCCAGAGAGGTCCCAGCAAGCTCCTTCTACTTTTTCAGAAAATGAAATGTTGGGCTGATACATTATTAAACAGTACTTAAACAATACTTATCAAAGACAGAGCTTAATGGACAAAAAATAACCCTTAACTCATCATCATTAGTAGAGGGAAGATATTAAATATAATCTTATTCTTATGTTTGGTTGGGAACATTAGCTACAACTATACATGTGGACTGATCCAGTCACAATAATTTTCTTCCTTTACAAGTCAAGGAAATTTTTTGGAAGAGACAGAAATAAAATTTCAAATTTGGGGACACACATCCTCAATTCATGGTCTGGGATATTGCCTAGGTACCAGGATTTTTAAGTTTCCCTGATGATTTTAGCGTACAGCAAAGTTTGCAAACCTCTACAACAGACAGTAGAATGAAGGGCATTTCTAACACTGATATAACACTCTCTGCTTAAAATTCAAAATATGATATGCATTCATACCCCAAAGATAATCCCTTCAAAGTTTTCAAAGTTTCAGAGGGGAAAAAAAAAAAAAAAGATTGATTTATGCCATCTCTTGCTCTGATTTTTGGTTAATGAAAATCTTCTAGTTTCCTCAAATTCTCTAAAGTTGCCCATGCCATTTTATCATCATTGTTCTTCATGCAGCAGTAATTTTCATCTAAAATGTTTTCAAATTAACTAGATTAAAAGAAATGCCACTTATTATGAACAAAATGTGTTCTGAAGACAGATACAACTGTGCCTCCATTTCTAATGAAACTCAGACCTTTCATCTTAAATTCAAGCAGAATCTCAAACACTAAAATGAAATGAGTTTGATACTTTTATATTTCTATCAAATTGCTGGCCATCTACACACCGGTAAAAAGCCTCCTCATCCTCTTCATTATCCTTGCACAGCTGTGCTACTGCTTCTGGGAGATCAGTGGGTTATATTGTCTCTTAATAGTGGGATTATGTTTTTCCTGTGTTTCTGCTTTCATTATTTTTAACTTCGCAAAGCATCCCAACTTTGGCAAGCAAATACAGGCAATCAATCGCTCTCTGGGGTCAGGGAAGTAGAAGCTGACTTATCCAAATCTCCCTCTGGGACATAGATTTTCAAATGAGATCCTTTGGAAAAATTCAGAAAAAAGAGGATGGTCCATGAACACAACCCCAGAATTTACTAAACAGAAAAGGAGACGGGACCTTTGGAGGCACTAGTGGTAAAGAACCCACCTGCCAATGTAGGAAACTTAAGAGACGTGGGTCCGATCCCCAAGTCGGGAAGATTCCCTGGAAGAGGAAATGGCAACCCAGTATTCTTGCTGGAGAATCCCCATGGACAGAGGAGCCTAGCAGGCTATGGTTCATAGGGTTGCAAAGAGTTGAACATGACTGAAGTGACTTAGCAGGCACAAGCAGATTTCATCATTAAGAGAATATAGGTCCAATAAGTACCTTAAGATGATCACTGCTCTACTGAAAAACACCCTCTGTTTTAATTGCTCGCTTGTTATTCGTTGCAGGGTTTGGTTTTGCAGCAAACTGTTTCAGATAAGCAATCCTATTTGGTGGTTCAGAGCCAGATAGCCCAGCTCAGAAATCCAACTGCCACCTAGATAATGATTAGACATAAAGCTGAATGGCAAAAATGGCATTTTAATTTTGAGCTTACATTTGAGCAAGAGAACATTAAGAACACTGAGTGTGAACCAATCTCCTCCGGTAACAGTTAGCTGAACTTCGGAGAGTAACCATTATGATCTTTTGCGCAAAAGCAATGAACAAAACTCAGAGCCAGTTTTTGTTTTGGGGGTTTTTTTTTAAGGGGAGCTGCCATTTTTACTGCTGTGCTTAAGTTATGGATTTTAGAAAACTGCATCTCGGATGCACGTTTAATTCACTCTGTAATAATGAATCAAATGTAGACACATAACAAGGGATTCCAAATCAGTTAAAGTGAAACTCAGAAAATGCCATCTTTACCTGCCAATCTATTTAATCACCCAAGATGCGATCTCTCTGTGTTTAATGGAATAGTAATAATAAAAAGTCAAGACATGGAATGGCAAAGCTGCTACACTTACAAACTGTCCCCAGTGAGTCATTCAAAAGTGGGCAGGTTGTCACAAGCAATGAAACATAAACACCCGTTATTCCCTGAGGATCTGCTAGGATCCTGACCAGTGCCACCCCTCATTTTCTTCTTTTTCACAATCCTCTCTTTGGAAGAAAAGGTGTTCTTCAAAATTCAAGATCTTAACAAATCCTGGTAGGAATATGCCAATTTATTTTCCCATTGATGAAAATATAGACTTAACGGTACAAGGAGTGGCTATCCATGAATACAAGCTAAGGAAATGGCACCAGTTAATTTGTGCCATTTTTTTCTCCTCCACTTACCCCTTCTGGAGAACTCATTAATAACACAGGGAGATCTGTTTTCTACCCTGGCTGTGTTTATTTCTTTCCTTGTACTTTGAAAAGCTATAATGTCTATAAAGATCTTCCTATTTGACTTGTGTTAAATACATGCTGGATTAGTATCAAGTAACACACGGTAACTTTAAAGACCTTCACTCTCTATGAAATAAAAACAACAGGGACAGTTCTGGCCTTCAGATGACTTTTTCTTCTTCCCCCAGTTGGCCACTGGTCTGCTATCCATTCTCCTCACATTTCCTTATCACTTCTTCCTGTTTTCCACGGTGCCCTCCTTTCTTCACATTTCTTTCAAAATTCCACACCATATACTGCTTTCAGTGACCAGCTTAGGCCTACCTGCAGTTGTAAGAGCAACTGAAGGCCAGAAAGATGCCTTTGCTAACCATGTGGCATCAGTGTGGGGTGTATATATATCACCCCTTTATTGATTGTGGCCCAACGACTCTGATTCTTTTTATTACTATTTTTAAGGATCATCCACTTAACTCCAGTAAGGCAAAGACGAACAGGAATTGACCTCATCAAAGACAAAGAGAAAAAATATATAGCTACTTGAGCAATGATCTCTACCTCAGCAGAACCAAGTGCTATACAGATGAAAACACATATGCTACCAAGAGTTATTATAAAGTCTAAACTAAGCCTGTGCTTTTGACTCACATTTATGCTTCAATAGGAATATCACAATTAATTTTGAAAAATTAAATTCAGAGTGCTATAAGTACTTTACTAGCAGTTAAAAACATACCTGGATTTTTATTGAGACCTGGACAAGAATAGCATGTTACAGAAAGAATGAGCATAAAACACACTTTGCTTGCAGAAGTGATTCTCTGGATGTGGAATGTCCTGAGGAATCAGAGCAAAGAGCAAAGGAAATAGACTTTGAGTGGAAGCTTGGGTTTCTGACGTGCTTTCACATGTCTTGTTTAGAGAAGAAAGTCAGGTATATGAGTCCATAAACTACAGAAAAGATTCCAAGGGCTTCCTCTATCCATTTGTGGTTGTTGAGTTGCTAAGTCGTGTCTGACTCTTTGAGACCCCACGGACTGTATGCAGCCCGCCAGGTTCCTCTGTCCAGAGGATCCTCCAGGCAAGAATACTGGAGTGGGT
This sequence comes from Dama dama, assembly GCF_033118175.1. Taxonomy (NCBI): domain Eukaryota; kingdom Metazoa; phylum Chordata; class Mammalia; order Artiodactyla; family Cervidae; genus Dama; species Dama dama. Next base: position 37,524,306 of record NC_083704.1, on the reverse strand, counting down.
GGCCATTTCCTTCTCTAATACTTAGGTGTTTGAAGGCGACCGTGGGTCCACATCCTGTGAGCATTAGGGCTGCAGCTCTGAACAGGAAGGATCCCACTCCCATGGAGCATACAAGCTTCTCTGCCTCGCTCACTGGATGAGTCTGAGAGTAACAACAGACATCACAGCACTGTACATTGTTAGGGGAATTACGAACTACTGGACCGAGGCTGAAGAGCCAGGTCTCAATATACATGATTATCAAACGCATCGTGGCAGGAAGAACCAGGATGTGTAGATGTTATTCTTCAGGGAGGACTTTTTGGAACAAGAAAGTCTGGAGTAAGGTTTATCTGTAAGGAAATTAAGAACATGGACTAATAGTCCGTGTGTAGCAAAACTGGTACTGTGACTTGGTCAAATTCAGACAGGTGACAAAATTGAGAGGAGGATGATTCTACTTCACTAGACAACAAATACGTGCCTAAGAGGTAGAGATCGTCGCTCAAAGTGTTGGGCAATAATTTCTTACACTTTTCAATGTGGTCCTGTATTTAAATTCTGGTTGGCAGCAGATCTCACACACACACACACACACACACAACAGGTTAACCAATGATGCCTCAGTTACTTCTCCCTCACCTCCACATTCGGTCACCAATGTCCTGATAACACTATGTCCTATCTCATAATCAGTCATGGTGGAAAGCCAGACTGGCCACAGACTCCTTCCCTCTTCCATCTCTGCAGTGGAATCTGGTAACTTCTCCCGTCAAAAGGTGGAGTCTTCCATTGCTGGGGCAGGGGTTTGGTTCCTGGGTGGGGAACTAAGATCCCACAAGTCACAAGGCACAGCCAAAAATCAAACAGAGAAACAGAAACAAAATTGTCAAGGTCATTAAAAACAAGGGCAGTCTAAGCAACTGTCACAGCCAAGAGGAGCCTATGGAGACATGAAGACTAAATGCAATGTGACATATGGGACAGGATTTCTGGAACAGAAAAAGAACACTGGGTAGAAACTAAGGAAATCTGAATAAAGTACAGCCTTTAGTTTAAAAAAAATAAAAGACTTTTTCTACATCTGAACCTGGGTTGGACTTGTAACCTACTCTGGCCAGTACAAGCTCAGCAAACATTTGGAAAGCCCTCGGTGTGGAGACTTGCCTTCTTGCTGCTCTTTATAATTGGCTGCCCCGTTAACAAGCCCTGGGTAATTCTGCAGGATGAGAGACACAGGGTGCCATCACCCCCTCACCCAGCCAGCAGGCAGCCCTCCTCAAACATGTAAGTGGAACCGTTCTGACCAGTCAGCCCCCTGCTGACCTTCTAAGTGACCACAGACAAACAAGCAAACCTAGTCAAAGCAACAGCCTGTCACAAACCAAGAGGACTGTCCAGAAAATCTGTGAGCCAAATAAATGCTATTGTTTTAAGCCTTAAGTTTTGAGGCAAAAGCTCATATATCAACTTATTCATCTCTGTATTCTGCTATCATAATTTCTCACCCAGAATATTACATCATCTCATCCACTCTCCACAATGCATCCAGATGGATCTTTGAAATTATACCTGTATGTATGTACATGTATATGTACATATGTATTACGTATATACTACATAAATATATGTTATACATTAAATATATAATGTACAGATTTATATACATATACATATGAACATACATACATTTGATAAACGTACTCAATGATGTATGATAAATATTTAGTGATTCTCACAAGGGCAAGGAACAGTCATTTGCAGCATCTGCCAATTTCCATGGTGTAAACAGCCCCTCATGGCTACCAATTATTTTCAAGCTACCAATTGTTTAACCACTTGCCCAAATTTTGAAAAAAGAACAACCAGCTCTCATGGACCAGTATGAAACTCACCCTGGCACAACACACTTCTCTCCTTAAAACTTAGAAAAGTTCCCCATTAAACTCAGAATAAAACCCAAACTTTACGTGCCAAATCCTACAAGGTTTGTAGGACCAGATTCTGCCTCTCTTTCCTTCTCAAACTCTATAATCTGATCCTTTTAAAACAATCTCATGGGAAGAACACTAGTTAAAAATTGGAATAACAAAGTGGACTTCCCTGGTGGTCTGGAGGTTAAGATTCTATGGTACCAATGCAGGGGGTGGGTTTGACTGTTGGTTGGGGAACTAAGATCCCACATGCTGTGCCACATGGCTAATAATAATACATAAAAGATTGGCTTAAAAAAATGGGATAACAAAGCATCATCCTAGTTATCTCAAATTAGAACTTCTTAGGCAAAGAATCCAGAGATGACAAGTTGTATTTACCTAAACAGATTCAGGATTAGCAGATACTGCTAACTAGACAAAGGGTCACTTTAGCCAGCAGAATTTTATTTTTCCCATACAGAGTTTAGAAAATTCTAATCCACTGCCAAAATTTTTGAATTGGCAAATGTGAAATAAAAACTCTTCAAACATCAGAAGATCTGGCAACCTGAACTAGAGCTGAGAGGATAAAGCTATTTAAAATAGCCTTTTGACTCACAACCCTGCCAACCTGTATTGTCTTAATGACGATGGACTTCTTTCAATTATTCATCCTTCCCCCAGACAGAGGAGTCTGAGATCCTTGAAGTATGACAGCTTCTGGGCCTTTCTACCTCCTTCCATCTACAACATTCCATTCACCCTAAACTACCCTCATCTGCATCTCGGTAAATCCAGGATTCACATTAAAGAACACCTCCTCATGGAAGCCCTCTCTGATCCCACAGACTAACTGTTCCTGTTAAATTCTCACACCCCCTTTTCCTCTTGAAACTTTCATTGCACCTACAATTACCTGTGAAATGCCAGTCACCTCCACTACATACTAAACCCCTCAGAGGAAATAATCAACCTTTCAAATGCTTAGAACACAGATGCCAAAAGATGAATATACTTCAGGTATTTATTAAGTAAACGGACACATTCCATAATCGGGCAGGTTCGAGATCACTTTGCACTGGGAACCTTACAGGAAGGACTCCAAGAAGAGGTAGAGTTTTAGCTAGATGTTAAAGAAGAGAGGCAGACCCTAATAATAATAGGGAGGGCAGAGAGCATTCAGGAGAGGAGAGTTCCAACAGCTGCTAATTTGGGGCCACCCAGCACCATCCACCGCCTTCAGGGCAAGTAAGAGCCGATCTTACTTCAGCAAAAGCCTTCCCCATTTTCAATCTCATGATTCTTCCAGCTCCTCTTACAGATCTTATGATCCAGACCCAAATTTCAGTGCCTTGTATTTCCCGCAAGTCACAATAATTGGTTTAGTAAACAATAAGGTCCTACCATATAGCACAGGAAAGTATAATATATTCAGTATCCTGTGATAAACCATCGTGGAAAAGAATATGAGAAAGAACACATATATATGCATAACTGAATTACTTTGCTATATAGTAGAAATTAACACAGCACTGTACATCAGCTATACTTCAACAAAAAAAAATTTTTTTAATTATTGCTTTAGTGATGAGTTCAAGTCTACCTAGATAAAGCTAGCCTGGTCTTTTACAAACTAACAAATATCTCACTCTATCCCATGACACTGAAACTCAAAAGGATGGAAGGATGGAACTACTGCTACTATCTTGCTACCACAGGGACCCCAAAAATAAAAATAAAATCTGGAGAAAAGCAGAGGCAAAAGATAGAGGAAAACTGAATCTCAGTGCTATTCAAGCTATAATTAGAGCAAATTCTGCCCTCACAAGAGCCACCATATTTGCCCTTGGCTTGAGACAAAGTGGATGAGTTTCTGACACTTGGAAAAAGAACTAAGTAGAATAAGGAATTACATGAGCAAACTTATGAAAGATCCAGACCCTCAATAAACTACATGTTGGTTGCAGGAGGTCTATAGGTTGGTGACTAGGGGATGGAGATTATGAAAAATATTTTTTGGCCAATTATAGAGGAGCAAAGGTCTGATTGCAAGGCTCAGATACTGTATGACTTCAACAAAGAATACAGGGGTATGCCTCAATATTTTTGAAATCTATATACAGAATGGTGATAGAGTGATTTATAAAAAATATACATTTGATCTTCATTCCTGATTTCGGGCACAGAGCTCCCCAAACCTTTGGAAATTCCTAAGTGAAGAGAGTGATAAAGATGTCTTTTGTTACGTTACCGACATCACTTTTGGACAGGACCTAACAGGGCTGGCCGCCAGTGGGGCCAAGCCTGTGATTAGAGGGTTGGAATTGCCAGTCACAGCCCCTGACCTCGGGGGAGGGGAGAAGGGCTAGAGATTGAGTTAAAGGATCAGCGGCTGATGCTTCAACCTATCGTGCCTGTGGAATGAACCCACCTAAATCACAAATGATCACAAACCCACAAATCACCTAAATGATGCGGTTCACAGAGCTTCCTGGTTGCCCAACACTTGGAGGGGCTGGGAGGGTGGCGGCCGAGAGAGGGTAAGGAAGTTCTGGCCCTTAAAACATACTCTGCTCCACACACCCTTCACACCCGGACATTCATGCGTGTCCTCGTTCATACCTTTTAACAAACTAGTAGACGTAGGTAAGTGCTTCTGAGTTCTGTGATCTGCTACAGCAAGTGAATTGAACTTAGTGAGATGGTTTTTGGAACATCCAATCTAGTGCCAGGGGGTCGTCTTGTGAAACTGAGCCCTCAACTTGTGAGGTGTGACCTATCTCTCTTATTACATGAATGCCCATCAAAACTACAACAAGAAATCAAATTCCACCAGTGAGAATGACCATCCTCACAAGTCGACAAACAATAAATGCAGGAGACAGCCTGCAAGAAAGGGAACCCACCTACACTTCTGGTGGGAATAGACATCGGCAACAACCACTATAAACGACAGTCTCCAAATGCCAGAAAAAACTATCAAGAGAGCTAAGCCCAGGATCCGACAGGCCCACACCTGGGTCTATAGCCCGAGAAAACCATAATTTAAAAAGACACATGCACCCCAACATTCACCACAGCACTACTTATAATAGCCAGGACACCGGACCAGCAAAATGTCCACCGACAGATTAAAGCTTAAAAAGATGTGGTACATACATAAAATGGACTATTACTCAGCCATAAAAAAACGAATGAAATTATGCCTCCAAGCCACGGGAATGGACCTTGGAGGATCACACGCTAAGTGAAGTCAGGCAGGGAGAGGAAGATAATAGCGTAAGATGTCCCTTCTAGGCAAAATGAAAAAAGAAATACAAAGGAGCTGATTTAGAAAACAAAGAGAGACTCTCAGAATTCAAACACAGGGTTACAAAAAAAGAAAAAAAAAAAAAGTTGAAGGGTTAGGGATCAGTTAGGAGGTCAGAATTAACATATACACAGAAATCTGCTCTGTACTAGATAAGCCAGAAGCAAGGAACTGATGTTCAGCACAGGAACTTTGCTCAACCTTCTCCAATAACCTCGAGGGCAAACGAGTCCTAAAAAGAACAGACACGTGGGTATGTACATGTCATAAATGAAATAGACAACAAGCTAAACACTGCAAACTGACTATACTCCAACATGGCATCATAATGAAGTTAAAAAAAAAAAAAAGGACTGAAAAGCAATGCGTGGTTTCTACTCTCCGACTTCCTTGACTTGGGCTGCTATCACATCCCTAGAGCCCCAGCAGGTTTGGGTCCCACGGCTGGACTGCTATGGTCGAGACAGCCAAGGGGGTGCCCTTAACTGAGCCCCCTCTTAGACCTCGAGTGTCTGATTTGCTCTTGCTGGAACCAGAGTCCCAGGTGCACCCGAATGACGCTGGCCCGACCCTGTGGCCTTGAAGACCTTGGAAAAGTCACCTCGCCTCCACGCATCCTGATCCTGGGTTTCCCAGCTCAAGCCTCCTTCCTGAGAGTGCAGCCTTCTAGGCACCTATGAGCCCTCAGCAGGGTGCTGGGGCTCAGGTCGGGATGAGCCTGGAGTTGGCGGGGTGGTGAATCTTTAGGGGGAAGAAGCAGTGAGACACAAGCCCCCGGCTGCATGCTCAGGCCCGTCTCACTCTAATTCACAGCCCAGGAAGCCGGCTTTCCTTAAGGCTCTGGTGGCCTGAGGAACCGGTTGGGCGTGACAAAGTGCTGCCGCCTTGTGGGCATTTCCTGTAACTACAGCTTGGCCACTGCGGCTTACTGGCACCTCCAATCCACAAGGCCTGGGGGACTGCTAATGACAGCTGCCCTTAGCAAGTTTCCTGGGACGGTTATTTCAGAAATCAGTTCCAAAGACAACCAACCCTCAAGAAGCCAAGAGCAACAGGTAAATTTTCCTCACATTCTTGAAGGGGAAAAAAAACTCAAAACCACCGCAGCAGATGATGCTCAGTTCGGTCCAGTCGCTCAGTCATGTCCGACTCTTTGTGACCCCATGGACTGCAGCACGCCAGGCTTCCCTGTCCATCACCAACTCCCAGAGCTTGCTCAAACTCATGTCCATTGAGTCGGTGATGCCATCCAACCATCTCATCCTCTGTCAGCATCCCTAATCATTACAGGAATGCCAATCAAAAGTACAACAAGGTGTCACCTCCCACTGGGCACAATGGCCATCACCATAAAGTCCATAAACAAAAAATGCAGGGTCGAGCGTGGAGAAAAGGGAAACGTCCTGTGCTGTTTGGGGGAATGTAAGTTGGTAACAGCCACAATGGAGGACAGCATGAAGCTTCCTTAGAAAACTAAAATTAGAGCAGCCACATGATCTGGAAATCCCACTTCTGGGCCTATATGCTGAGAAAAACCATAATTCGAAAAGATACATGCATTTCAACCTTAATGGAAGCAAACAACATATCCATTGTCAGAAGGATGGATAAAGAAAATGTGGTATATACATACAATGAAATATTCCTCAGCCATTAAGAAGAATGAAATAATGCCTTTTCTAGCAACACGAGCGGACCTGGAGATGACCATACCAAGTGAAGGAAGTGGACATAGAAAGACAACCTATGATATCACTTACAGGGAGAATCTAAACATCGAGGTACATGAACTTATTTACCAAACAAATACAGACTCAACAATTTTGCAAACAAGCTTATGGTTACAAAACACAAGAGGCAGCGCAAAGAACAAATTAGGAGGCTTTGATTAACATAAATTTAGTAACATATGTAAAAAAGTCAATCAACAAGCAACTATTGTAGACCACAGGGAACTCTACTGAATGCTCTTTAACAACCTATATGTAAAACAATCTGAAGAAGAACACAATATATGTATGACCGAATCAGGTTGCTGTACACCCACCCAAAACGAACAACCTTTTTTAAAGTCAACTAGACTCCAATATAAAATAAAAATTAAATGCAAAAGAAAAGCAAAGAAATGCCTCGGGGACCTAGGCTGCTGTCACATCCTTAAAGTCTGACAGTCTTGGATCCCAAGGCTGGACTCGGGTGGAGCCGAGGGAACCGGGGAGGATGTGGCAGCAAATGAGCCCCTCTTGGAACTGGAGTGCCTGGTTCCCTATGGAGGGACCCTGACCTCCAGATCAGGCAGACCCTCACACAGCTCAACCAAGCCCAGCACAACCCAAAACAATGGACCCTCTGCGCTGAAAGAGCTTTGAAATGTTACCTGGTCTCCAACAAGTCTCCCAGTGGTGGGGTTCCCAGGGGCAGCCTCCTCCCTCAGAGTCCCTCCACCTAACTAGGACAGCACCTTCAGCCTCAGCTTTGGCAGGGTCTGGGATTTGTCGGGGGGCTAAGGGGGAGGGGGAAGAAGTCATGAGACACGAGCCCTGGCACAGTCCACTCTGATCTGCAACCCAGGAACACGCCTTTCTCTAGGGTTCCAGTTGCCAGAGAAACCCGAGAAGGGCATGGGGAGTGCTGCCACCGCGTGGACGTTTCCCATAACAACAACTTTACAGCCAGCGCCTGGGGCTCGCCTGGACTCCCCAGGTGCCCCTACAGGTAAAGAATCCACCTGCCAATGCAGGAGACACCAGAGATGTGGGTTTGATCCGTGGGTCAGGAGAGCCCCCGGAGAAGGAAATGGCAACCCACACCAGTATTCTTGCCTGGGAAATCCCATGGAAAGAGGAGCCTGGCGGGCTACGGTCCATGGGGTTGCAAAGAGTCAGACACGCTGAGCACAGTGCAGCTAGCGGCACTTCAAATTCACGAGGCCTGAGGGGCTGTAAAGGACACCTGCCCTCAACAAATGTCCTGGGGTAGGTAACGGAAAAACAACTCAAAACACGGCAGACCTTCAAGAAGCCAATCGCAAGAGGTCAACTTAATGCACTGTGTGTGTTGGTTTTTTTAAGCACATGAAAAGATGCTCCACATAGGCCACATCAGAGAACTGAAAATCAAGTCTATAAGGAGGTATCACATTGCAACAGTCAGAATGTCCGTTAGCAAAAAGACTACTAACAGTAGATGTCGGAGAAGGCATGGAGAAAATGGAAGCCTCCTACAGTATTTGGGGGGATGTAAATTGGTAACAGCCACAATGGAGAACAGTATGGAGGTTTCTTAATAAACTAACAAAAGAACTACCATATGATCTGTAAATTGCAGTCCAAAATGTACACTCAGAGAAAACTACTCGGGTGTAGTTTGGTATACGGCTGCAACTAACATAGCATTGTAAATCACCTAAACCCCAGTACAAAATAAAATTTAACAAGAATTCCATTAAATTGTAGGACAGCCAGCTGCTGTCAGAAAATTAATTGCTTGATGTGGTGTAAATACCTCCACACATTAGATGAACAGTGTCGAAGTGAGGCATTCTCTTAAATGAAAGGAAACACACAGGGAAGAAAGACATAACAGGAAAGAAGTGGGTTTCCCCTAGACAGAGAGATAGAAAAGTGAGTTTTCCACTTACCAAAAAATTAAAAAATCATCAACTACTTTTCCAGGAAAGCAGAACTAGTAAAACTAACTACAAAATAAAACAGAACCCAGGAAAATAGTAAAACATGTAAATTCATGGAGAAGGAAATGGCAACCCACTCCACTACCCTTGCCTGGAGAATTCCATGGACAGAGGAGCCTGGCGGGCTACAGTCCATCAGGTCGCAAAGAATCGGACATGACTGAGCAACTCACACTTTCACTGTTTCTTTCATGCAAACTCAAATTTCCACAGCCCTGTGGAAGTCTGGTTTTAGGAGTTCTCACTTCTGGAACTATAAAATAATAAATTTGTGTTGTTTTAGGAAATCAAGTGTGTGGCAGAAAGCCCATTTTCATAGAGATACTCTGTCCTAAAGTCAAACTTTTCAAAACAGATGGAAACATGCAGTGGCTCTTGTTCAACTCCACAATTTGACTTATATGAAAAAAAAGTAAGCCGTGATGCCTCCAGGCAACCTGCCAAACTCATAATGTGTGAGTTCTCGGCCTCCCAGCTCACCCTTGTCTCTGTAACAGGTTTGCTCCACACTTTCTTCAAGCTCTCCGAGCCTGGCATGGGAACACAAGGGCTGTTTTTGAAGAGTGTCATTAAGGCATGTTTGAAAGACTTGCCACCACTTAAAGAGAGAAAGAAAAGCAAGTTCTTCTGCCAGGTGTATATTCCACAAACTTAATGAGAACTGAAGCCCGTGAAGAAGTCAGTTGGTATCATTACTACCAAGATGCGGGATTGAAAATAAGGCTCAGGATGGGACAAAGTCAGATCAAAGTGATGGGACACCAGCTTTGTTAGCAAAGCCGCGGGTGTGTGCCAAGCATCGAGGCGAAGAGAGCAGATGGCAGCCCTCGCACAGCCACAAAGCTAATTGGGCTTGCAAGTGTCAAATGGCCACAGCTGCCTGGTACCAAAGAGCCCCCCATTCACTTGCAGGACCGACCCCTCAAGGCCCCAGAGTCTAATAGCCAGATCTGTTTTGGATTTAAGTTCCAGGAAAGGTGACTCCCCCCAACCCCTAACCCCTAAGGTCATGAGTTTTATGGAAATAGTAAATTTAATATATACGATATTCACTTATTGCTACCGGCATGTAGATTTCTAAGTGAAAACTCACACCATATCCTCACCGGCTGAAATACAAGGAAGCATTGCCATGTTGCTGATGTATCCCTGGGTTGAATTGTCTTTGCCTGATCGACCTTCCCCTTATAGCTCTGAATAAGCTCCAGGATCCCATGGATTTTGTGGCAGGCTTCGGGGGGATTATCGGATCCAGGTTAGGAATCACTCTCATCTCTTTTCCACTGATGGCTGTTCAGTGGCTTATGTGAAAAGTTGGGATTAAGAACCTTCTTAGTTTACAAAGGTTCTCCACTCACAGCACCAACCGCACTGGTGCTTTGCTTACGACAACGCTCTGGTGACCACAACGTGAATGTGGCTCAGAAAGGCATTTTTTTAAAGTTTACTACAGACGAGAAGGAAATGGGCACCCACTCCAGTATTCCATGGATAGAGGAGCCTGGCTGAGTATAGTCCATGGGGTCAAAAAGAGTTGGACATGACTGAGCAACTAACACTTTCTTTTGCTTTCACCTATTTTTTACCTACTATCTACCTATCACAGCAATGCAATTAGGCAAAGTCTTACCACCATAATCTACACCAGAGGTTGGCAAACTTTTTCTTAAGAGACCAAACAGTAAATACATTAGGCTTTGAGGGCCAAGAGGCAGAGTTAAGGCTATTATATCCATGCCTAAACAATCATTTGAAACATAATCATTTAAAAATGTAAAGAATATTCTTGCCCATAGACCCTACAGAAAGAGGCAGTGGGCCAGCATTAGCTTGGAGGGACTGATGCTGAAGCTCCAGTACTTTGGCCCCCTGATGCGAAGAGCTGACTCACTGGAAAACACCTGATGCTGGGAAAGATTGAGGGCAGGAGAAGAAGGGGACGACAGAGAACGAGATGGCTGGATGGCATCACCAACTCAATGGACATGAGTTTGAGCAAACTCCAGGAGACAGTAAAACACAGGCAAGCCTGGTATGCTGCAGCCCATGGGGTCACAAAGAGTTGGACAGGATGTAGCAACTGAACAACAACAACAAAAATCTAGATAATTAAGAAAGTCTATTCACAGGTGGAGGGGTGGGAATCCTGGAGTTTGAATTTTGAGCTGTTCTCTTAATCATTCAAATTATTTACATTAAATCCCTGCAGTTTGTGTGTGTGAGTGTTTTCCTGGAGCCCAGAGATCAATTGTGTGTATTAGATGCAAAGCAGCCATTGGGAGCTTCAGGATTTTCTGCAGGTAAATACAATTAAGGAATATTGATGCACACTTACATCTATGATGTTTTTCTCAAAATAACAGGGTGGGGATTACATTATATTTTTACTCTATTGCAAAATGATGATAGCAGTATTAAGCAACACGGAAAGCTCTTCTAATTGATATCACCAGTTAGCTAACTTTTATATGCAGTTTAGCCTTTCCTAATTGACATTTTATAAATGGTAGCTGCTTCTAAGTGTTCCATTTTGATTCATACCAATCTGTTGGCATTACACATGAACTGGAAGAAAATGCGGAGCCTTCTGCTTCAAGTATCCTAATTTACATGCTGAATCAGAAGGTCAGAATGAATCTTTGTCATATTTAGAGCCCCATACACAGGCCCAGAAATAGAAGCCAATATGTTGGTTTAGGTTTTGTTTTTTATTTTTTTTGATGGCATGAAAGATAATTCCAAAAAAAAAAAAAAGGCTGCAAATCATAACTCAATGTGAACTCAATGGGAGTTTACAACAACTAAATCTACTGCACTGGAAGATAAATACTATGCAAAGTGCTTTGGCAGGAGGAGTATGGCTCTGTTTAAGTTGAAGATTCTTCTTCATTCTGATAGCAGTCGAGCAGCAGATGGCCTGAAGTTATCATAAATATGGAAGCCCCAGAAGTGCTCTGAAGAGCAGCCAAAACACAACATTGTTGAACAACACACAGCACAGAGAGAAGCGTCTGACACCTATAGAAGAAGGCGAATCCTGCCCCCATAGAATACGATTTTTAAGCAGAGCTTCTGAGACGTCACCTGGATTTCCCACACAGCGGTAAAGCAGAGAGCAGCCCCATTTTTAAAAGCTTCCCTGGCAAGGAAGTTAGCCTTTCTTTCAATTAAATTACCACATTTTTGTGACAAAGAACTTGAAATAGAATTTCAAGTGCTTTCTTCTTTGGAAACTTGCTGTCAAAATCGCAGCTTACTAGTAAGATGAAGAGCTGTACGTTGCAAAGGAGAACTCTAATAGGATGGTATGCTTCTGCTTAAGAGGAACTTTCCACCCTTCTCTAGGCACTGTGATTTTCCCGCCTTGTTCCCATCTGCCTAAATGAGTACCTGAGATGCCACCCAAAGAGATCTTTACTGAAAATTCCCTTCACTGATGAATTACAAAAGTAGCTCACTTTGTATCTGCGGCAGCTACAGCCATAATATTTTGTAGTCACCAGGCTTCAATAAATAAACACATGTGAGATCCAGCTATTTGTTAATGCCTATTATGTGCTGTGTGAGATAACAAGAAATACAGGGATGAAGAATTTACAGAGAACAATACTCCTCATACTGTGTTCCCACAGAATTGGTTTTGACACCGCAGCCTTCTCACACGCAGTCCCCCAGATGCGAAGAGGAGGAACTGATTTGATTGGTGAAATAACGAGAATCCCAAATCCCTGGTCCGCCACCTGGTCCTGGGCAAGGCTGGCTGATTCACAGTTGTGCTGGTGAAGGCCATGATCCACCAAGATGCTGCACTTGGGGTACTGGACGACTGTTCTCCCATATGTGAGTCCCACGGAAGAAACTCGGGGTCAGGAGGGAGGAATCAAGAAGTCCATCTGGGAATTCTCTGGCAATCCAGTGGTTAAGACTCACAATGCCATTCCACAGGACACAGGTTCGATCCCTGGTGGGGAACCAAGGCCCCACATATTGCGCAGTGTGGCCAAGTGAAATAGAGGGCTGAAGAAATCCGCCTGGGCTAGAGGGCTCAGCCTCATTCTTCAACTCTGTTTTACTCTGGTAGCATCAGAGGTGAAATTGATATTTTGATTTTTCTCTGCCTGTGTCTGCTTTTCAGAAGGTTCATTAAGTTGAAAAAAAAGATGGATATGACTCCTTACAGCTATCAAACTCCAACAAATAAGATTCTTGCCCTCAAGAAGCTCAGAGCCTTCCAGGATCTTTACTTCTGATTTTTTTTTCATATACACTATATATAATTAAACCATGAGTAGAAAAGAAAATCCAGCCCACTTTCCCAAGAAACATGAATTCAATTCAACCCTTTAAAGGAACTACCAGTCTATACACCTACAGACATCTAAGAACACAGTCTCCGATTAAGTCAGTACATAAAGGGCATTAGTTACATATAAAATATTATATAAGAAAATGAAAAAAAATTGAGTACTTGGTGTCTTGGATTTAGATGGCTTTAAGCACTCGGAAACAATCTGAACACTGTTAAAAATAAAAAAAAAAACTCATATGCCAGTGACCTGAGCAGTAGTTTATTATAGAGTTTATGACCTGGTAATCAGAGGGCAGAGGAAAAAAACACTTTCACCAGAAATGTTGTGCTTTCCCAGGAAGGAGAAAAAGTGCTTTGCTCAAATCCAACTAGTCAGTAGAAGACACTTTTCTACTGGTTTCCACAAATAATTGTCTACTTTAAAAATTGTCAAAAAGACAGAGAAAAGCAAATATTATCACTTCCATATGGAGTCTAAAATAATTATACAAATGAACATATACAAAACAGAAATAAAATTAATAAGCCCTTAGCCAGACTCATCAAGAAAAAAAAGGGAGAGCATTCAAACCAACAAAATTAGAAATGAAAAAGGAGAAGTTACAACAGAAACCACAGAAATACAAAGAATCATAAGAGATTGCTACAAGCAACTATACACCAAGAAAAACAGACAACCTAGAAAAATGGACAAATTCTTAGAAAGATATAACCTTCCAAGACTGAACCAGGAAGAAATAGGAAGTATGAACAGACCAATCTCAAGTATTGAAATTGAAACTCTGACTAAAAATCTTCCAACAAACAAAAATCCAGGGCAGATGACTTCACAGACAAACATTTAGAGAAGGGTTAACACCTACACTTCTGAAACTGTTTCAAAAATTGCAGAGGAAGGAATATTACCAAGCTCATTCTATGAGACCATCACGACCAGGATACCAAAACCAGACAAAGATATCACAGACACACACAAAATGACAGGTCTGTATCACTGATGAACACAGATGCAAAAATCCTCCACAAAATACTTGCAAACCAAATACAACAACACATTAAAAGGATTATACACCAGATCAAGCGGAATTTATCCCAGGGATCCAAGGATTCTTCAATAGATGCAAATCGATCTATGTGATATACCACATGAAGAACTGAAGAATAAAAACTGTATGGTTGGGGTTTCCCTGCTGGTCCAGTGGTTACTATGCAGGGGACACCAGTGTGACCCCTGGTCCAGGAAGATCCCGCATGCCACAACTACTGAAGCTCATGCCATACAGCCCATGCCCCACGACTGAAGCCACAGCAATGAGAAGCCCACACCCCGTAACTAGAGAGTAGCCCCCACTCTCCACAACTAGAGAAAGTTCACACACAGCAAGGAAAACCTAACACATACAAATATAAATTTTTTTATAAAATCAATAAAAATATAAGCTATAGGATATATTGTACGACACGGGGAATACAGCCAATATTTTACAGTAACCATGACTGGAGTATAACCTTTAAAATTTGTGAATCTCTATATTTTACACCTGTAACTTACGTAGGATTAGGTACCAACTATACTTCAATACAGAAAAGACAAAGACAAAAAAAAAATAGACCCACAGGCACAGGAAACACAGTTACCATAGGGGAAAGGGAAGGAAGGATATATTAGGAGCTTTGGATTAACAGATATACATTCCTGTATTTAAAATAAACAGCAAAGGACCTATCTTATAGCACAAGGAACTATATGCAACAGTTTGTAATAACCTATAGGGGAAACAAATCTGAAAAAGAATATAAGTATATATTCTACATAAGATATGCTCGATATCTTATAACAAGCTATAACAGAAAATAATGTGAAAAAAAGCATATGCATAATCATATATATGGGCTTCCCATGTGGCACAGTGGTAAGAGTGATAAAGAATCCACCTACCAATGCAGGAGATGCAAGAGACACGGGTCCAATCTCTGAATTGGGAAGATCTTCTAGAAGGGGAAATGGCAACCTACTCCAATATTCTTGCCTGGGAAATCCCACAGAGAAGGGCCCTGGCAGGATACAGTCCATGGGGTCACAAAGAGTCAGACATGACTGAGCACACCCACACACAATCAGATACAGATGTATATATATTGAATCACTTTGTTCTAATTAATACAGCACTGTAAATCAACAATACTTCAATTTTTAAAAAAATTCTAAAACCTCAAAGAATGTCAAAAGCAACAAATGAGAAAAAAACTGTTTTAATTCAAGTGACTTTTCTAAAGAAGACACAATCCCTCTGGATTTTGTTTGCCATTCCAGGTTACCTAGCTAAACCCCACATTATATATTCTGTGTTTAAGTTTTTGTTACAAGAAGCTTACCATCCAGGACTTGGTCAAAAGTATACAACACTCTGAAGATATACAAATGTCACCAATATTCACTCAGTAGTTGTTCACTGAGTGCTAATGTGTATCAGAAATTGTTCTGGGAACTGGGGATGAGAGGGAGCCAGCTTTGATCTGGAAGGTTGCTGCTAATCAAGAAAAGAGAACATGGAAAGCCTCCGTAAATTTTAAAGCTTTTGCCCAGAAAGTTCACAAGTCCTTTCCACTCAGATTTTACTGGCCAGAGAAAACCACATGATCAAACATGATGTCAATGAGACAGGAAAAAGAGGGGCAAAAAATATTTTCAAATAACATTAAAATCAATGGTGACTGAATCAACTTGCATAGCTAGGGATCACTTCCGAGACATCCCTCGACTCTCCAGACGACTGTACAAGTCCCATGGTCAGCAAAAAGCAGTTTCTGTGAGGCAGACCTCACTTTACTGCGTTTTGCAGACACTGTTCTTTCTCCAGACTGAAGCGTGTGGCAACTGTGTATGAAGCAGATCTATAGGCACCTTTTTCAAACAGCGTCTGCTCACTTTGTATTTTTGTCTCACTTTGGTAATTTTTGCAATATTTGAAACTTTTTCATTATTACTGTTTTTGTTATGGTGATCTGTGAACAATGATCTTTGATGTGACCATTGCAAAATGATGATGACTCGATGAGGGCTCAGAAAATGGCTAGCAGTTTTTTAGCAAGTATATATTTTTAACTTAAGGTATGTACATTATTCTTTTTAGACAATGTTATCTACTTCACACTTAACAGACCACAGTACAGTGTAAACAAAACTTTTATATGTGTCAAAAAACCAAAAGATTTGTGTGACTCTCTTAATTGCAATCTTTATTGCAGTGGTCTGGAACTAAACCTACATGATCTTTGAGCTTTGCCTGTATTCTTTTCTAATATGATGATCGCAGTGGATTTGTATATTTCAAAGTATCAACTGAAACCCCAAAAACGCAGTTGATCCGTATGAATGACAACCAATAACATCTCTTTTGGATTGCCAGTTTATGAACTCAGTTAACCAATGCAATGAAATTCTAGTACAACAAAATAATTTGGATGGACATGGATTGAAGTTCACTATTAACAGTATGGCATTTAGAGTTAATCTATCCAGAAAAATAATTTGTTGCCAACATAATCTGGTTGCTTCTTTTAGGCAGTTCTGAAATATACAATTTTTATATGGTAAGATATATTATTAAATCTCACTCTATGTACAAAGTTAGAAACAACATAAATCCTTCACAATTAAAGGTAAAGGATTTCATTTCAAAGTTGGTGAGCTATGGAAACTATCAACAGTTTGCACTACACCATATAAAGTTGCCAATACACAGACTTCGTTAACATTGTGGAAACCAATTCTGCAAATTATTTTACTGACTATCGGGGCTGTTGTTTTTAACAGTCGATACTTACAGATTAAATTTTTTAAAAATCTATAATAATGTCACCCATACATTCACTGATGCTGAAAAACACGGCAAAAAATCAATAGCTTTTGAACCACTGCCAACATATACCATGCTGTAAATTTAAGAACAAACTCTGAGCCATTAGAAATAATGCTGAGGAAATACACAGAGCATCAAAACAATAAGACATGATGGCTGTAGATTTATGGTCCATGAAGGCAACCCCATTTGATTTTTTTTTTTTCCAGAAGAAAATAAGGCTTGGATGCATTGTGCATCATGAATTATGTGATTTCTTTAGGTGCCACTCCTCACAATAAACCCCACCACCACTCTGAATTTTAAACCTTGCCATAAACAGTGAATCCATGAAGGCATAGTCCCAATAACTATGCTTCATTGGGGGTGTTTTGCCCCTATGTAACTTTTTATCTGAAAGACAAATGAGAAAATATTGACTGTTTAAACCATGCTAAGTACCTAACAGCTCTCTGTCTTCTATTTCAAGACATGGCTGTCAAATCCATCACTTACAAAGATACTTGCAAGTCCTCCTCCAGTCAATTTGCAATGGAAACTGCCTGCAGAAAAGCTCTACTGTTATTAATTTTGCAATCCCGTTGAGCCTCGTGTTAACAAAATAAAAATGTATTATGCTCGCTCTTGTTATAAGGCAGGTGTGGACAGCTTTGAAAAGCTACATGTTTACCTGTGGCTGCCACAGCTGTCTTTCTAAATCATCCAGTGAGGATACTGACTTTTCCAAAAGTGTAATCCAAATGGTGAGAAGGGGGTAAAAGGTTCCTGAGTCAAGCCAATTTGACAACCATGAGCACGCCTACTCTGTGCAAAGCCACGTTCCAGATTTAAGCCTGAGACTCTCATCAAACAAGCTATTTGATGTGCTACCCCATTTGCTCCTCTCTCTGATTGGAGCTGTCTCCTTCAACTCTGGTTGAAGCTCACCTGTGGATACTGCTCCGTGACAATGGTCAGTACATTTCCAGGCTATCCTGCTCGTTCTTGGCCAAGAATATTTCCCTGATCACTGTTATATACCCAGAATTTCCTCCAAGAGGCAACTTCACTGAAATTCTTATAATACTACTCATTCCTCTCATGTTTCATGCTTTGCTAATTTGCAATTAATTTCACTCTCATCTCCCTATCCTACTGTTTATTGATAGGTCTTCTCTCCTGGTAAGTTAACTTTACAAAAAAATGTTTCAAACCGTGAAGCCCAAATAAATTCAGTTGGGTTTACAATAATGGTTTTGGCCTTTCCCAAATGAAACAGAGCAGTCATTTCCTCATTCTAAGAGACCCAGCACCCCTTCTGTCCGCAAGCATTTACAGAACACACACACTGGGTCTTACTAGAAGTACTAAGATCTTGAAGTTTCACTCTCCTGCCTTCTGATCTTTCAGCACTGTCCTTCCCAGGGATTCTCACCTGAGGTCCTCAGGCCCCAAGGAGGTCCAAGGACAGAGATGGAGCTTGGGAGACTCGGCAAGTGAACCAGAGTGGGGGAGGGGGAAAGCCACATTTTCATTCCACTCATCTTGAACTGCAATCTAGCGGTTCCTCCAATGATGAGGCAATGAAATGCAATAGTATCAGAAGTACCTGAGGTTTTATCACCAAAAGAAATCATGAATATTTTCGTCTCACTTGTCAGATTTTGCAGATGTGTTGAAATACCATTTATGCTCATTACTATTTCAAACATACAGTAGATCTAAGGCCTCACACAAGATCTTTTTTGATGTGATACTATGGTTCAAACATCACTTTAATGCAACATGAGTTTCATATATATTTGATAAGCATGATTCAATATAATGGGTTTTCTGGGTTGCAGTACTGACTTCATGAATTAAAAAAAGAATTATGAGAATCATCCACAGGCTTTACATAATGTGCCGCCAAAGGGGTGCATGGTTCAGAAAAAGAACCAAAAGAAGTGCAGAACAGTGACGGTATCCGACTACAGGTGAGCACCCAAAGCTTGGACAGGGTAACTTACTTTGCAACTTTAAGCTTTAAGTTACTGTAAATTACTGCAGAAATAATAGTAACAACAACAGCAACCACAATACAGATGAATGCTTACTGAATTGGTTTCCTATTACTGCTGTACCACAAATCCTCTCAAATTCAGTGGCTTAAAACAACACGAACATTATCTTTCGGGGCTGGATCTCTCAGAAATCCAAAACAGGTCTAATGGGTCAAAATCGAAATGTCAGCAGCGCTGTGTTTCCTCTGGAAGCTCGAGGGGAGAAGCCGTCTCCCTGCCTTCTCCAGCTTCTATGAGCTGCCCATGTGCTTAGACGTGTGTGTGCGCTTAGCTGCTCAGTCGTATCTGACTCTGCAACCCCAAGGACTGTATCCTATCAGCTTCCTCTGTCCACAGGATTTCCGGATTTCCCAAGCAACAATACTGAAGTGGGTAGAAGATCCTCTCCTCCAGGGGATCTTCCCGACCCAGGGATCGAACCCAGGTCTCCTGCATTGCAGGTGGTTTCTTTACCTGGGAAGGCAGGGAAGCCCTGCCTTCTGTATATCAGATGCTTTATATCCAGATTCCCTTGTACTTTACCCTCCAGACTTGCAGTCCCAGGCTCTCTAGACCAACTCTCATTTACACTTGAATGCAAAGTTTAATGCTTCCTTCATGGCTCTCCGATGCCTGGTACTTTCATTGTTATGTCCCTGAATTTTATGTTTATTCATTCATTATTAACTTGTGTTACTGCACAGACTTCAGCGTGGGGGGCAGACAAGAGCAGAGACTTAGCAGCTTCTTTATCCTTCAATGAACGTGGCCCCCATAATTCATAAGAATGAAAATGCAACCTTTGGAGGGAATGACTTCCAATATCTAAGGCCTTCTACAGGGAATCTCAGGCTGATTCAATGACCATCTCCACTCACTGGTGCAAGACTTTGTCTTGGAATCTACTGGGGACACAGAAAGGCACCTGTCATAAGTAGAAATCAACCAGTGCAAACATGACTCTTCAATAGAGGAGGGACTCAGTGACCCAGGCTTTAGGTCAGCATCATGAAGGGGCTTTTAATAAGCAAATAGATCAAACCAGTAGGACCTTTAGAACAGGCAGGGAGTTCTGCAGAATGAAGAGGGTTTGCAGTTGAGTGAAGGCTGGGGGACAGAAATGATGGTGTAGTTCAGAGAGAAGTTTTGTTGGGGCTGAAGCTAGGCAGTGAGTTAGGAACAGAACACTGGACTTGGAATTGGAAGGCTGATGTTTGAGAACCAGTTCTGCCACTACCTGTGGAACCACAAACACTCCATCATCTCAAGTTCTGTTGCCCATAACAAGGGATAAAAGAAAGGCTATTCAGGGAGGTGGTCTGCAAAAAGAAAATAACTAAGCCTGTGTAGATGTTGACCTGAATTTGAGGGCAGAACCCCAATAGAAAAGTCTCACTGGGAGGAGAGGAGACCCAGTCTGCTCTGAAGAAGCTCAAGAGTCAGGAAAACCCATGTTTCTTCTGAAGACTCAATACTTTCTACTGCAAACTCTTTCCTACTCAATAATATGAGAGCAACAAGGTATGGGAAGAAATAACAGGTCCTCATTATTTCAGAAGATTTCCATTTTAAAGGACCTGATTTCTCAAAAGACCATAGAATAATCACAGATCCAGCCGATGAATATAGAGATCAGAGTCTAGAATTTTCCACAACTGAGACCTGACTTTGTATGAAATACAGCACCCAGACTTAACGGCTGCATGTCTGTCTAAGAAGGCCCAATAAAAATGCCAATGTCAAGATGATTTTGAATCTTTGAAGCATTCAGGCACTTGGGAATAAAAGTGAGAATAAAAAGTTTTCCTAAAAATAAGCCCAATGATAATGAACAGTCACAGTCTTTTATGTTTAAATTGCATGTAAATATTCAATGTGTTTTTTTTTTCTTAATTCTTTTGTGACGTGAATACAAGTTTCTCTTAAATGACATATATTCTGAACACCCCATCAACAATAACAACAAACAAATGTTTTCACGTCTACAGTTTAAAAAATAAAATGATCACCCCTTGGATAGTTCATTTCTTTGGAAAACATAGCCGAGGAATTAAAGACTAGTGTCAAATGTGCATAGAGGTCTTCCCTTTCCAAGCTATATGATTTTAGGTAAAGTAACATCTTTAAGCAAGTGCTGCCTCATCTGTTAAATGGTAATAAAGATGTGAAGATTACTTGAAACAGTAAGTGTAAAGAATCTAACATTCAGTTAGACATGTGTTCCCAACTCCTGATACTCCGTTACCTAAGTTAATGCACACCCTGGCTTCTTTCCCCAAACCTCTGGAGCCCCCTCTCTGGAGGAAGAAGAACGACTTATGCAGCTGACTGACTGCCTGGCAAGTTCAAGAAGGAAGTGGACATCAAGAGTCTGTCTGTGGTAAGTGTTCATTTAGAATCTGCTTACCTGAGCACAGGCTAACATTCTGATCTGCTCGGTACCTCCACACAAGAAGGGACCCATCCCTGAAAATGTCCATCTTGACCATTCCTGGTGGAAAAGCCCACGTGATCCAAAAGTAAAGTATGGGCAAGTCTACTTTGCCATAGACTCAAAGCCATGTTCTCTAATCCTGCCGTTATGAGCAATAAAGTTGAAACTTCAACTTTCTAACTATATAGCTTTTGTTTTCATGTGTCACTTGGTTCTGAATGCAGACACTTGTGAAAAAGAAGGTTCTTTATTGTTTTCGTACACTCACATAAAAGGCACTCAATCCTAATGGCTCTTACCAGCGTCACTAGCATCTTCCAAACCTTCCCTACGATCTTCACCACCACACACCCGAGTGCCTTCCTGACCGCTTCATCTCAGTAGCTCATCAGCATTTCCACTCAGCATACCCCAAGTCAAACTCCTGATTTCCACGTCCACCCCCAACCCCTCATCCCTCATACACTCCCTCACCCCATACACTCCCTCATCTTAGAAGCAGCATTACCTCCCTTCTGGCTGCTCAAGCCCCAAATATTTGCCTCATCCTTGATCCCTCTCTTTCTCTCACCATCTACATTCCACCTGTCAGCAAAATCGTGTTGGCTCCACTGCACAACATTTTCAGAGCTTATTATATCTCCACTCCTCCCACCCTCATCCAAGCTACCCACATTTCTTGCTGGGAATTTATTTCAGTAGCCCCCTAAGTGGTCACCCTGTTCTGGTTCTTGCCCTCCTACTTAACCAATACAGCACAAGAGTGATAATTTTCAAGTGTTAGGCAGACCCTGTCACCCTGATCAAAACCCTCCTACATCAGAAGAGCCTGGAGGTTCCTTGAAAAACTGAAAGTAGAGCTACCATATAATCCAGCAACCCCACTCCTGGGCATATACCCAGAGAAAACCATAATTTAAAAGAGACACGCACTTCAGTGTTCACTGCAGGACTATAGCCAGGACATGGCAACAACCATGGAATGTCCATCAACAGAAGAAAGCATAAAGAAGATGTGGTACCTACATACAATGGAATGTTACTCAGACATAAAAAGGAATGAAACTGTGCCATTTGCAGAGACGTGGATGGATCTAGAGACTGTCACAGACAGCAAAGGAAGTCAGAAAGAGAAAAACAAATATCATACATTAACATATACATGTGGGATCTAGAGAAATGGTATAGATCTTATTGGCAAAGCAGAAACAGAGAGAAAGACATAGAGAACAAACCTATGGATTCCAAGGTGGCAGGGGTGGGGGATGGATTGAGAGATTGGGATTTACACATATACACTATTGATATTATGTATGAAACAGATAGTAAGAACCTACTGTATAGCACAGGGAACCCTACCCAATGCTCTGTGGTGACCTAAATCAGAAGGAAATCTGAAAAGGAGAGGGCATACTTAAACACGTTGGTTTCCCTGGTGGCTCAGACGATAGAGAATCTGCCTGCAATGCAGGAGACCTGGGTTTGATCCCTGGGTTGGGAAAATCCCCTGAAGAAGTGTGAATGGCAACCTACTCCAGTGTTCTGGCCTGAAGAATTACATGGACAGAGGAGCCTGGCCGGCTACAGTCGATAGGGTCTCAAAGAGTCAGATACAACTGGGCGACTAACACTTTCACTTTCACAGAAACATATAGCTGATTCACTTTGCCGTGTAGCAGAAACTAGCGCAACACTGTAAAGCAACTAATCTCCAATTAAAAAAAAAAAAAAATCCTCCAAAATCTTGCATCTCATTCAGGGGAGAAGCCAAAGTCTTCACAGTGGCCCATGAGGCCCAATACTGCCTGCATCTCTATTCAGGGGTGGGAAGCGCCGTATTCACTCCACTGAACTCTCCACTCCTCCAACTCTCTTACAGCCCTCACACTTGCTGTGTGCCCCACCGGAACACTGGCTCTCACGTATCCTCAGGTCTTTATCTAAGGGGTACCCCATCAAAGCCTCCCTAATGGCCCTATATGAAATAACTACCTCCCCACACCCACCCTGCTCCCCAGATCCCTTGAATCTGGTATTTTTCTCCTTAGAACTGGTAACCATCTGATGTTTCCTTTTTTCTGTCCATTGACCATCTCTCTTAACGCACTACGATTAAAAACAACTTGAAGGCAGACTTTGCCTAGAATGAGAATGCGATTTGACACAGAGTCATATGCAAATATTCGTAAAATGAATAAATGAAAAGAATGAATGAATTCAAGGTATATGATAGAAACAAATATATTTCTTCCTTGTTGGCTGACTTCTGCAAGGCCTGATGATAATACCATGAATAAATAAATCCCCAGAGAGTACAGTTTCAATTTCTCCATCCAAGGTAAACTAGTCAAGTTAGTTGTTCAAGTGCAGTACAAAGGGAATGCTTTTATGAGAAATCTCATTATGAAGCTTAGACATCACAGGGCAGTATTGCATGGGCACAAAGTTAGCTCAAGGGTGACACCATTAGGTCACCTGAAGCAAGAAGGCTTAGAAATGATAAACAGCTCGACACAACTTCTCAAGTCAGTCTCTTTGTAGCTTTAGCAGGTGCACCTTCCCCTCTTGCTGCCTTAGGATCAAAACCCTGACTCCCAGCCTTGCAGCAGCATCTCTAGTAAATTCCACCACAAGCAGTCATTCAGTCTTCTTCTCATATCCTTCTTCAAAAATTATCTGTGATGCTTTCAACACACAAGCCAACTGCCCTTCCCTTTGAGTCAGAAGCACCTTGTGCCAATTACAGTGTAGTCTCTAACAATATGCAATACTGTTACTGAGAAACCCACTCTAGCAAGATCTATGGATTCCACTGCAAAAATCTTATTAAGTCCTAAAGTGAGAAACTCCAAAGAAGAAAAAAGAAGAGGCTCCCTCTTGTCAGGCCCCTTTTTCTTCTGATTGGTGACATGACTATTGACTATTGATGTTTTAGAGGAACTCCCTATAACAAGAAGACAGGAGTTTTGTCTGGGATCTCTTGCCCCAAGAATAGTCCTTGACTCCTCCATTCACCAGGAGGTTTGTCAAAACACAATTTTATTCCCAATGCTGAAAAGGGACTGAAGGCTTAAAATTAAGAAGGGGATAGTATCTGCTAGAAGCTACAAGGTCACAATTTAGGTCCCTGCTAATCGTCTTTTATCTAACTTTAGTGCACTGCTCAGAATGAAAGAGGCTGCGTGTAGAACAACCTGGTTCCTAGGACTTGCACTCAGGGTCACTAATTGTATAATGGGTTGCATCACTTTACATAGAAAACCCCTTCCCATAAAACACTATTATTAGAAGTGGGAAATCATGAAATAGCCATTCACTCAATAAATGTTCACTGAACTGTGAACTACTTACTGTGTTCTAAACCCTCTTCCAGGCAGTTGAGGATACAGAGAGAACCAAAGGTATAAATTCCTGCTCTCATGATGTCTCCATTCTATCTGTCCTTCAAAAGAAAAGTTATTTTCAAAGCAAGATTCATTGCTAATGTGGAACCTGCCTTGTACAGTATAAGAAACACTCACATGGGAGCCTGGAAGTCGAAGCTCAAGTCTCAACTCTGCCCTATGGTAGCTGTGAATGTTCCTTAATTAACCTTTCAGAACTATTTTTGTGTATGCTACCAGGAAATAAATGAATGAAGCCACCCACCAAATGACTTGTCATACGGAAGATGCTCAATAATTCTGAAGAACAGTGATATTAATTGGTATGATTTTCTAACACAGCATTGGCAAATCATAGCCCTCAGACCAAGTCTGACTGGCTGCCTGTTCTTGCAAATCAAGTTTTATTGGGACACAGCCACACCACCATTCATTTATGTATAATCTATGGCTGCTTTGGCGCTACAGGCAGAGTTGAGTGGTTGAGACAGAGGCTTTATGACCCGCAAAGCCTAATATTTTTACTTCCTCATCCTTTAGGGAAAAAAATTTGACAGCCCCTGTTGTAATACCCTGTTATACTGAATGAGGTTCAAAAACAGATACCACTACCTGGTAGCTTATTTGAAATACAGAATCTGAGGTTCCAATCCAGAACTGAATCAGAATCTACATGGTAACATGATCCCCAAGTGGGATTCCATGACACGGAAGCCTGGGAAACACTGCCATGGAGTGTTTCGTGACGATAGAAATACCCATGCCCTACACTGATGTAAATTTCACCCTACCCCTTCCTACCAACACCGGAATTCAAAACAATGGGCTTTCCACCTTAGTAAAATCAGAATCATGTATGGAGCTTGTAAGAAACATAAAGTCCTGGGACCTTCCTCCAGTGATTCTGATTCAGCGTACCTGAGATGGAGTCAAAAACTCCAGAATTTTTAAACAAGGACCCCTGAGGAGATTCAGACACAAGTGAGCCTGGGACATCACGCTGGAAACACTGCTTTAGAAGAGTAGATTTATGAATCTGTAGCCCGCCAGGCTCCTCTGCCCATGGGATTTCCCAGGCAACAATATTGGAGTGGGTTGCCATTTTCTTCTCCAGGGGATCTTCCTGACCCAGGGATTGAACCCTGGTCTCCTGAATTGGCGGTAATTGATTCTTTACCGACAGAGTCATCAGGAAAGCCTGAGAGACTAAACCACCACCATCACAGTTGGGGCCAAAATCAAGAAGCATCATTTGTGTCCATCACTATCAGAGTTTTACTTTTGGGCACTTAAAATACCACAAGGAGACCTGAGAGTTACAGTTTATTGTAAAGACTCACGGTGCCTCTGTGGTTACCTAGGAGTCAGGTGCTGCAACTCTAAGAGTTATAAAAAAAAAAAAATATTTTACTACAATTACTGTTTTCAGTGACAGGAGTCCAGGTTTAAGTCTTCAGGGCCATATTCAAGACACTTTATTCAACACCAGATGTCAGTAAGACATCATTCTAGGAAGATGGAGAGAACAAAATTGGGGAACCCAAATGACATTCCTTCACTGCACAAATATTTGACGAGGGTTGGCTCAACAGCCAGGCACTGTTCTATGTCAGGGGTCAGCAGATGTTTTCTCTACAGGGTAGATGGTCATTATTTTAGGCTTTGTGGTCCACATATAGCCTGTGTCTTATATTATTCCTCTGCTTTCTTTGTTATCCCTTCTGTAACCCTTTAAAATGCAAAAGTCATTCTTGATTCTCAAGCAGCCCACAAAAACAAGCAATGAGCCAGATGTTAGTGTATAGGTTGTCGTTTTTCAATCCCTAGTCTAGGTGATAGGAATGAATACAGGAGCGATCAAAAGTCCCTGCCCTTATGGAGAGTATGCTCTAGCCGAAGGACACATATAATAAACAAAGACAGTAAAATGATGACAGCAATTAAGCTCTATGAAGAAAAAAATACTAAAGGGATTAAAGAATGATAGCAAAAGAGGACGTTCATAGGAGGTGGCCAAGGAAGGTGACATTTAAGCAGAGATTTGAATCAAGTGGGGAAATGAGTACCACTCTTCCAGATATGGCAAGACTCACTTGCATTAAATGATTATCATGAGGGGCTTTCCTGGTGGCTCAGAGGCAAAGAATCCAAATGCTAATTTAGGAGACATGGGTTTGACCCCTGATCTGCGAAGATTCCACATGTTGCAGGGCAATTGAGCCTGTGCGCCACAACTACACAGCCTTTGCTCTAGAGCCCAGGGAACAACAACTTCTGAAGATTGTGCTCCGCAACAAGAGAAGCTGCTGCAGTGAGAAGTCAGTGATCACAACTCAAGGGTAGCCCCCACTTGCTGCAACTAAAGTCCTCATAGCAATGAAGACCCAGTACAGACAAAAATGAAGTAAATCATTTTGAAAAAGCTTTAAAAAAAATTATCATCATGAAGAATAACACCATCTGGGGAATGGTAGAGACAATGTCCAAAACACACACACGGAAGTCATGCACTATGAAATGGGCCTCAGGACACAAGCACACACCATCAAGGTGGAATGTGAAAGTTTTACCACATGATGTAGAAGCAAATGCTTCAAAGGGGACCTGGAAAAGTTGGTACCAGCCAAGCTTCATTAACACCCTGATGCAATTCACAACCTTTTCATATTGAGAAATGTTCCCCTGCCTCTTAGAAAACCATTCTAATTCCTCCTTTCCCTGACACATGGCCTGCCGCTCTGCTTTCCAGCCTCATGGTAATCCATTAGAAGTATTAACTTTGAGGTCTGTGGGTCCTCACCAAAGCAGTTTATTGTAAAGGAGATGCCTTGGGAAGTTACAGTTAAGGGAGGAAAATCTAGAGAGGGCAACTCCTTAAGCTGGTTGCAAGTTTCAGAGGTCAGACAGACCATCAACTACAGTCACAGAGGCACTGGGCTGAGATGGAAGGAGAAAATGTAAAGGACCACTGGTGGGCCCCCATGAACATGTAGCACTGACGACAGATTCAATATACAATCAGAAAGCTTCCTCAGAGTCTCATCACGTCCTTCCGCTTTCAGGAAGACGCTGTGATACAATTCTGTCTTTCCTCCAAAAAAGCAGCTTTTGTTCCCTAAGGCTAAAATTTCAAGAAAAGATGAAGACTGTGGGACAAAAGACCCCATGGCAAGCACGGGCTCCATCAGTAAACCTTCCCTGACTAGAATCCAGGTCTTGCCACTTATTGGTTTGAGGAATACCATTTGTTTGGTACAAATGAACTTATATACAAAACAGAAACACTCACAGACTTAGAGAACAAACTTATGGTTACTGGGAGGAAAGGGTAGGGGGAGGGAATAGACTGGGAGTTTGGAACTGACTTGTATATACTATTATATTTAAAACAGATGAACAAGGACCTACTGTACAGCACAGGGAACCTGGCTCAATATTCTATAATAACCTAAATGGGAAAAGAATCTGAAAAAGAATGGATGCTTGTAGGGGTATAAATGCATCACTTTGTGGTACACCTATAACTAAGATACCATTGTGAATCAACTATACTCCAATATAAAATTTAAAAAAAAATTTTTTAATGAAATTTTTTAAAAAATTGAACTGCCAAGAATAAGAAAGAGCAATTGTAAGGCTAGGTGAGTAGTCTCTCTAAGAAATGCTGGAGAGATGTAATACACATGACTTCTCAAAATTAAAACTAACATTCTGTTTTCTTCAACACACAAAGACAGAAGCTGAGAAGTGGGCAGGTGACATTTACATGTACCCAATACAGTGACAAAGAAGGGAAAACAGAGCCCCAGCCCTTCCCCATGGGGAAAAAATCCTAGGTTCACAGTTGGTTTAGCAAACACTCTGCCTGCATGCCAAGCTTTTCATAATCTGTCCCTAGGTGCCTGCCAAACACCACTTGCCCCCACTATGGTGACCCTTGCTTCAGTCACTGTTACTTCCTGAAATACTGAACTAATGCTGGACTTGCCATCATCCACTCCCCACGTCTGCAACATTGCAGTGTGAAAACCTCACAACACTCCAAGGCGTTCATCCTTTCTTCACAAGTCTAAATTGAAGGTGATCTTAAAAATACACACATGCTGAGGTATGGAACATACCTCAACATAATAAAAGCTATATATGACAAACCCACAGCAAGCATCACCCTCAATGGTGAAAAATTGAAGGCATTTCCCCTGAAATCAGGAACAAGACAAGGGTGCCCACTCTCACCACTACTATTCAACATAGTGTTGGAAGTGCTGGCCACAGCAATCAGAGCAGAAAAAGAAGTAAAAGGAATCCAGATAGGAAAAGAAGAAGTAAAACTCTCACTGTTTGCAGATGACATGATCCTCTACATAGAAAACCCTAAAGACTCTACCAGAAAATTACTAGAGCTAATCAATGAATATAGTAAAGTTGCAGGATATAAAATTAACACACAGAAATCCCTTGCATTCCTATATACTAACAATGAAAAACCAGACAGACAGAGAAATTAAGGAAACAATACCATTCACCATTGCAACAAAAAGAATAAAATACTTAGGAGTATATCTACCTAAAGAAACAAAGGACCTATACATAGAAAACTATAAAACACTGATGAAAGAAATCAAAGAGGACACAAACAGATGGAGAAACATACCGTGTTCATGGATTGGAAGAATTAATATTGTCAAAATGGCTATTCTACCCAAAGCAGTCTATAGATTCAATGCAATCCCTATCAAGCTACCAACGGTATTTTTCACAGAACTAGACCAAAGAATTTCACAATTTGTATGGAAATACAAAAAACCTCGAATAGCCAAAGTAATCTTGAGAAAGAAGAATGGAACTGGAGGAATCAACCTGCCTGACTTCAGACTCTACTACAAAGCCACAGTCATCAAGACAGTATGGTACTGGCACAAAGACAGAAATAAAGATCAATGGAACAGAATAGAAAGCCCAGAGATAAATCCACGAACCTATGGACACCTTATCTTTGACAAAGGAGGCAAGGATATACAATGGAAAAAAGACAACCTCTTTAACAAGTGGTGCTGGGAAAACTGGTCAACCACTTGTAAAAGAATGAAACTAGAACACTTTCTAACACCATACACAAAAATAAACTCAAAATGGATTAAAGATATAAATGTAAGACCAGAAACTATAAAACTCCTAGAGGAGAACATAGGCAAAACACTCTCCGACATAAATCAAAGCAAGATCCTCTATGACCCACCTCCCAGAATATTGGAAATAAAAGCAAAACTAAACAAATGGGACCTAATGAAACTTAAAAGCTTTTGCACTACAAAGGAAACTATAAGTAAGGTGAAAAGACAGCCCTCAGATTGGGAGAAAATAATAGCAAATGAAGAAACAGACAAAGGATTAATCTCAAAAATATACAAGCAACTCCTGCAGCTCAATTCCAGAAAAATAAATGACCCAATCAAAAAATGGGCCAAAGAACTAAACAGACATTTCTCCAAAGAAGACATACAGATGGCTAACAAACACATGAAAAGATGCTCAACATCACTCATTATTAGAGAAATGCAAATCAAAACCACAATGAGGTACCATTACACGCCAGTCAGGATGGCTGCTATCCAAAAGTCTACAAGCAATAAATGCTGGAGAGGGTGTGGAGAAAAGGGAACCCTCTTACACTGTTGGTGGGAATGCAAACTAGTACAGCCGCTATGGAAAACAGTGTGGAGATTTCTTAAAAAACTGGACATAGAACTGCCATATGACCCAGCAATCCCACTTCTGGGCATACACACTGAGGAAACCAGATCTGAAAGAGACACGTGCACCCCAATGTTCATCGCAGCACTGTTTATAATAGCCAGGACATGGAAGCAACCTAGATGCCCATCAGCAGATGAATGGATAAGGAAGCTGTGGTACATATACACCATGGAATATTACTCAGCCATTAAAAAGAATTCATTTGAACCAGTCCTAATGAGATGGATGAAGCTGGAGCCCCTTATACAGAGTGAAGTAAGCCAGAAAGATAAAGAACATTACAGCATACTGACACATGTATATGGAATTTAGAAAGGTGATAACGATAACCCTATATGCAGAACAGAAAAAGAGACACAGAAATACAGAACAGACTTTTGAACTTTGTGGGAGAATGTGAGGGTGGGATATTTCAAAAGAACAGCATGTATACTATCTATGGTGAAACAGATCACCAGCCCAGGTGGGATGCACGAGACAAGTGCTCCGGCCTGGTGCACTGGGAAGACCCAGAGGAATCGGGTGGAGAGGGAGGTGGGAGGGGGGATCGGGATTGGGAATACATGTAAATCCATGGCTGATTCATATCAATGTATGACAAAACCCACTGGAAAAAAAATAATAATAATAATAAAAATTAAAAAAAAAATAAAAATAAAAAAAAAAAATACACACATGCAAAGAAAAAGAAAAAAAATCTTTTAATCTGCATTAAATCTCTGTGGTTCCACAACTGACTGCCAGAGTCCTTGCCTTTCTTCCCTGACAGCACAAGGCCCCCAGGCTCTGAGCTAAATAGCAAGGCGTGACTATCACCCTCCACAATTCATGTGATGTCACCTCCAGTTGATTTACCGGAGGGGTTTCAGAGGAACTGAACTTCTCAAAGGTCACAAGTTCCAGATTGGCAGATTTGAGCACAGTAAGGTATGAAATCACTCGGTCATGAAATGCACATTAATTTCCCAGGTGTAGAGCATGTTTTGGAAAAATTTACTAACTTTTCCTGCACTTCCTGCTTTGAACATGTGGCCTCCAAAGGCCAAGTGAAACACACGCAGAATTCACTCACCCTACTTTTTGTCAAGAATTGATGTCAGGAATTGCTCTAGAAAAGATAACCACCACTACTGCTAACAGCTATCATTTTTATAGCTCTCTGTCCACTTTATATACAGTCATGTATTTTAATCTTCACACTTCTACCAAAAAGGAAATGCTACTGTTAGCCTCACTTCATAGGTGGGGAAACTGAGTCAAGAAAGATTAAATCACAATCTTAGTGTCTACAGCTATTCCACGGCAGCACCATGATCAGATCACAAGAAATATGACCCCAGGGCTTATGCTACTAAGCACTCCCCGCACCATACCAGCAATAAGCACTTCCCCCATACCAGCTCGTCACATCTGTGGAGATCTATCTTCTCCATATTTCAATGGGAAAGACACAAAATTAACCAGTCCAGGATTTTCTGAGGCTCTATACAACTCTATTTCTAGAAATGAGACTAGAGACAATGAATAGGACACTATCTTCTCCCTATGCTCAGCCATGCATCAGCAAATATAAATAATGGTCTCCACTTGTATTGTTTGGTTTTTTAGGCACAAGATGTAACTGGCCTTTCCTATGAACCATATACCTTTTCTCTAGGAAGTAGGCAGCCTAAATCAATAAGGTGGGAACTTTCAATAGCCCATTCATCCTACTGTTCAGCCTTTCCACAGATCATGGGAGGCCAATGATTTGGTGGCAATGGTACATACCACGATGAAAGGTAAAAAATGGACACACGTATTTAATTGCATTGCTTCTTCCATGCCCTTTGAACATCACCCAGACCCAGTGCCGGGGGCTCAGACAAACATTTTCTATGGACACCTCCAGAGGAAACAAAATCTCTACACCACTCCCAATCCCAACTCCAACGTCCCTTGCCCCTCTGCCACTTTCTCAAGCATGACTGTTTTAGGATGGGAACACACACAGTTCATAGTACATGGAATGTGGTAGACTGTCTCCTTTCCACCTCATTAGCGCACCACATAAACGTCATCTTGACTCATTGGAAGTGTTTGCCAGGGAGAATGCCAACTTACAAAAAGAAAAATACCTAGGAAGAAAAATAAAAACACTCCTAACTCTCTCTGCAATTGATTTCCCACCTTTAGCATAAGTTGTTGTT
The DNA here is from genome assembly GCF_033118175.1 of Dama dama. Classification (NCBI taxonomy): domain Eukaryota; kingdom Metazoa; phylum Chordata; class Mammalia; order Artiodactyla; family Cervidae; genus Dama; species Dama dama. Next base: position 37,491,454 of record NC_083704.1, on the reverse strand, counting down.
GTTCAGTCACTTAGTCGTGTCTGACTCTTTGTGACCCCATGGACTCCAGCATGCCAGGCCTTCCTGTCCATCACCATGTCCTGGAGTTCACCCAAGTTCATGTTCATTGCATCAGTGATACTGTCCAGCCATCTCATCCTCTGATACTCTTTTCTCCTACTGCCCTGAATCTTTCTCAGAATGACAGTCTTTTCCAATGATTCAGCTCTTCACATCAAGTGGCCAAAGTATTGCAGCTTCAGCTTCAGCACCAGTCCTTCCAGTGAATATTCAGGGTTGATTTCCCTTAAGGTTGACTGGTTTGATCTTCTTGCTGCCCAAGGGACATTCAGAAGTCTTCTCCAGCACCACAGTTCAAAAGCATCAATTCTTTGGCATTCTGCCTTCTTTACGGTCCAGCTCTCACAGTCATACATGACCACTGGGACAAGTTATCCTTCCAGAAAAATGGGTGCAAGAGAAACTACAGCTGATGAACATAATGCATATATAGTTTTTCTACATGTATCTTTCCTTGGCTATTCTAGTAGGATTCTTGCATTCCAACCCCTATTTCCTTCTTCTCATATCTCTTAACTTTCTTCTGGCCAAGAGATGCATCAGAAAGAGACAGTAAGTCACTGTGACACATGAAAGATGGCTGCAAAGGCTTTGATGTTCCTCTGAGGGAGGGGTGGAGCCTCTGCCCCCTCTTTGAAGATGATGTGCTCTGTGACCACTCTGAATAATAGAATGTGGCAGAAATGACACTGCACCAGTTTCTGGGTCTGAACCTTAAGAGACTGGCAGCTCCCATTCCTTGGCTTTTGGGAAGTCTGTTTTTGAGCCCTGAGCCACTGCTGACAAGTAGAATAACCACCACCTCCCAGAAGGCAAGGTGGTGAGGCCCTGAGACTCACACAGAGAGACCCAGCTGAGTGCCTCCAACCTCCCAGCTCTCCACCAAAGTGGCAAAAAGGTGACTGAAAGTACCTGAATCCTTCAAACTAGCACAGATGTCATCTGAACATCGCCAAGCAACCCAGTCCCTGTGGAGAACCACCCTTAACCAAGTGTGTGGAAGTCCTGATCTGAAATCACGATCTAAGATAAAACATTAAGTCACAATCTGGGGAGTCATTTCTTAGGCTGCATTCAACAAGTGGAACACCAGTCCTTTCACAAAACGCCAGCTTTCATTCATGATGCCTCACTTGCCTCTTCCTCCGCTACTGAACAGCTCACTCACCAGCCCTCACCAGGTCCCTTCCCTCTCCCGCTCCTCTGCCTCTCCGGAGGGCGTTTTGTGTGCGGGTTGTCATCTCCCACCATGGTCCAAAGTTGTCTCTTTCACTGGAGAATAACCAGATCTAGGTCCTCCTTTTCAAAGCTCATCTGATCTGCTAAGGGCTCTTACACCTTTACCTAAATGCAACTCTTTACTACTAAACCCTGAGGGGTAGGCTTTAGCAACTGGGTTGTGTGTGTGCTAAGTTGCTTCAGTCATATCCAATTTTTTTGTGACCCCATGGACTGCGGCCTGCCAGGCTTCTCTGTCCATGGAATTCTCCAGGCAAGAATACTGGAGTGGGTTGCCAGGCCCTCCTCCAGGGGATCTTCCTGACCCAGGGATCGAACCTGTATCTCTTACATCTCCTGTATTGGCAGGTGGGTTCGTTACCACCAGTACCACCAGGGAAGCCCAGAAATTGGGTTATCTGATTTCAAAACTCACTATATAGTCATAGTAGGTGCAGAAAAATCAAAGGAAAGGAGAAAGTCTGGCAAGATGTGAGGGGGAAACAACCTTGGTAGAGATAAATGAGCCTGGATCCTGAGGCAATATTAGCAGAAATGGAACGAAAGCATTTCAGGAAGCAGCGTTAAGGTCAAACCAGGGTAAGCAAACTTCAGCATGCCTCAGAAGGAACAGACGACCACCTTAAAAATTCAGACTCCCAGGCTCAGACCAAGAGACTTTGATTCAGTACATCTGAGTGGGATCCCAGGAACGTGTGTTTTGACAGCTTCCTGGGGATTCTGATACAGTGGCCACAGACCACTCTGAAAATCCCTACTTGAGATCTAATCCCCTGATGGGTGACAAAGATGAAAAGAAAAGATGAATCAGTGACTCTTAAGTCTCAAGACTTAGAACAGCTAAGACAGAAGTAGGGAGATGAGGAGCAGCTGGTTTCAAGGGAGGTGACTGTTTCATGTCAGATACAATTAGGAGGGACCAGACATCTGAAGAGGAGCAACTAACTGAAATACTGAGTTTTGAAGGATAAACTGAGCCCAGTTCCTTCCCTTTCCTATTTTGGGACTTGCATTCCTGCAGGACGCTTGCATTTGGTCAGTTCTGAGTCATCTGAGGGCTATTCCTGTGTCAGGGGCTTAGGCTTGTCCAACCCTGCCAGCGACAAGGTAGAGAAGTCCATCTAATTTCAGGCAGAAGCATTAGCAAGCTCCCCTGGCTACAGACATGAAGGCACATTCTCCAACCAGCTTGAACAGTGCCCCCGGCAATGTGCTTATCTCCACTTGCCTGACTTCGTAGCTCTCTCTCAACCAGTTTAGACCCAAAGTAGGGGTGCATGTTCCCAAGCCTCCCGAAACTCCAATCACAAGTTTCAGAATGATCTGGCCAAGCTCCAGCTTCTGCAGAAAAGTCAATACACAATGGTCATCAATTTCCTTTCAGATGTATTAAGCTTGGATCCTTAAGTCACTGAAAGTCACTATCAAAGGTCCCAAACACCATTAGGGCACCCTCAACTTCCCACTGTCATCGACCAAAAAGAAAGTTAACTAGCATGACTGAGCTCCTTGGTTCTTGAGGGCCCAGGGTTGTGGCGGGGAGGTATAAAACAAGACAAAAAAAAAAAATCCCCTCATCTCCTATTCATGATCAGACTACATAATCCTTTTGAATCTAAAAACCTTACATGTTTCCCAAAAGTGTTCTGAAATAACTCCTACTTAATAAACTCTTCTCCCTTCAAAGAAAAACTGACGGTTTTTTTTTCCTTCTGTGATTTTTGTCTGCTTTTTTAAATCTAATTTTTAATTTGATATACAATTTCAAAGGTTATAATCCAATTATGGTTATTACAAAATATTGGCTATATTCCCCGTGTTGTACAATATACCTTTGAGCCTATCCAACACCCACTAGTTTGTATCTCCCACCCCCTCCCTCCTTTACTGCCCCCCCACTGGATATCTGTGATTCTTTTTTGTTATAGTCACTACAGAATTCTGTTGTACTTCTTAGATTCCACAGAAATGCGAAGGTTCAGCTGTGATTCCCCCAAGTCTTTTGCAAGAACATGGTAAGAGTGTATGAAGCAATGTGATCACTGCATAAGTAAATTATACTTTAATTTACAATGTCAAGTAGATGTAAAGTTGAAGTGTCACAATGTTTATACATCTAATAGTCTTAATTATTACCATTATCTATTACAGAGTTAAAGGGGAAAAAAATTTTCCCTTGCCAGTGTTCTAAAAATAAACCTTGAGTTGTTAATAGATATGACTCAGTTGTGTTTTTAATGCAGGAGAGTGTGACTCTGAAACACCCATATTCCTTCCATTACCTTCAAGTCTATTTTAAATAATGTTTTAAATGCATGAGTTACTGTTTCTATTCATTTCCCCTGGAAAACCACCTCTCCCCCTCTCTGCCTACTAAAAGAGACTTATTCTTAAAATCCAGATAAGCCCCATCTCTCCTTCAAGGGACGGGTTGGGCCACAACCCTTCCTTCCCTGATCCTACCCTGGCTAAATCCTACTCTACTCATTTATACAAGCAAAAACTGCCTCTCTACACACTCCTTTAGTCTCTTATCAGTCATTTTCCATAATATGGCTCTTTATTATTCATTTCAATGCAATAACTACTTACTGAAGGTCTTCTGGAGGCAAAGACACTGCAGTGAAGTGGTTAAGGGATCACAGAATGCCCACATTCAAGGATCCTCCACTTACTACCTGCTTAACTTCAGGCTAACTGGTCAACCTCTGTGCTTCAGCTTCCTCCTCTACAAAGAGAGTCAAGTCTGACCTACCTCAGAGTCCTCAAATAAATCAACACTTGCAAAGCACGTGGAACAGGGCGTGGAGCGTAGAAAGCTTCAGTAAATGTTAGCTGTTACTGTTAGCACTACTCCTAATCATATCCCCGGGCTCAGGAGGTACACAAATAAATATGGCAAGGTGTCTGTTTCATATTTTAGAACTCATTCACTGATTTAGCAAAGATTTACTGAGCACCTACTATGTGCCCGACACTATTCAGGGGATGTGAGTGTGAAAATTCTCTTTTTCAATGAAAGAGGAAAACAAGAACCAGGAGAAAAATGAATGAAGACATACCAGGATATCAGATAACAATGAGTTCCATAAAGAAGGACAAAGCAGAGAAAGCGGGGAGAGAGATGGAGCAGGAGCGGTAATCCCAGAAGAGATGACATTTAAGCAAAGTTCTCAATGAAATGGGACAGTAAACAGGAAAGAGGGTTCAAGGCAGCGGGGAACTCAAGCCCACGATGAGAATGTTCTGTGAGGAAGGGCAAGGGGCCCAGCGTAGTCAGAAAAAGTGAGTAACAAAGGAAAAGACAGGAGATGATGCCAAGGGTGTAGCCAGGGCCCAGACTAAAGACAGCCTTAGAGGTGACAGGAAAGATGACGGCTTTATTCTAAGGACTGCAGGAAGCTGCTAGAGGGTTACAAGCCAGGGGTGGGGTGGGGGGTGGGGGGAGGGGGTGTGACATCATCTGCTCTGTGGAGGACATGCTAGAATCATACACTTTCACTAATTGTCAAAACAATTCTATATGTTCACTAGGTGCTCTTGTGAGCTCTGAGCTGCTTGTTGGCAGGCACCAAGTCTTAAAATTCTTGGATGCTCATATAGTTCACATGGTGCAGGGAACAGATTCATGATAAAAGCCTTATTCACTGAAAGAATGATCTTTGCCTCTCAGTTGACACAGTTTAAAAAAAAAAAAAGTCACCAAGTATCTTCAAGTATGTTTTTTCTCTGTTCTGTTTTTGTGTATATGTGTGGAGTCGGGTGCAGGGGGAGTGGATTGCCTCTTTTCCTAACCAACTTTCTAAAGACAGTTGAACAACAATTTCATCTTCACTGAAGTCCATTTTCCAACAACCCCAAGCTTCTCGAACAGTCTTGAAAAACAAGAAACAGTCTACTGAACTCTCCAAGAATCAATCATCATTTCCCAACACACTATGTCTGTATTTTACTTGTAACCATCTGGACACATTCCAACTCACTCTTGGTTGACATACAATTCCAATACCTCTGGTCCCAAACTCCTAACAGAATAAAACTCATAAACAGCGAACAGTGGAGTCCTTAGGGGCCAGAAAATTGACAATGATAAGTAAAAGGTGGTTCTAGAAAACCTAAGTAAAGGCCTTCCCTGGTGGCTCAGTGGTAAGGAATCTATCTGCCAGTGCAGAAGACACAGGTTTGATCCCTGGTCTGGGAAGATCCCACATGCCTCAGAGCAACTACGCCTGTGCACCATAGCTACTGAAGCCCATGCTCCCCAATAAAAGCAACCACCACAATGAGAAGCCCCTACACCCCAACTAGTGAGTAGCTTCCACTCACCACAGCTAGAGAAAAGCCCGTGCAGCAACAAAGATCCAGTGCAGTCAAAAATAAATAAAATTAAAAGGAAAAAAAGCTCAGTAAGGAAGAAAATCTAAATTACAACAGAACCATGCTGGGTGCTCTCCCCAAACTCCAAACTAGTTATTTCTAAAGTGGCTGACACCAAAGATTTCAATTATGTTCTGTATCTTTTCATTTACAAGAAAGTAAACAGTAAATTATCATCTAGATGGAGTTCTATGCAAAATGGTTAAAATCAGCAAAGTTTTGCTGTATGATAGAAACAGCTTGATTTACTCTTGTATTTTACTCATAATGGGAGGAAAATTTTATTTCTGTACTGAAGCCCAATAAATTACTAACGTAACAAACTGACAAGTAGGGAAAATAAGTTGCAGAACAATATCGAGAGTATACGTCAGTTACATTAAAAAAGAGAGCAACTCTATACATACTTAAACAGATACATAAATTCTTTGAAAAAAGAATGAATGAATAAGCAGACACTGATAAATACCATCTCAACATCCCTTTATCCCATCTTCCTTACTATGAGAAACATCATTTTTTTTTCCCAAGTGGTTTGTGACAACATTCTGACCATTAAATATAAGAAGATGTCCCTGGTCTCCAGAAAAGTTACTGTTTTCCTAGAAAAAGGACCAGAATCAGTGGCCACGCACCTGTTTCTGTTTGCCCTTTCCTGTTTTTCCTGCCCTCAATGCACGCAGGATAGCCACAACTAGAGCAGCCAACTTGCCACCATGAAAACAAAAGTTGCAAACTAAGGATGGTGGGGCAGAAAGGGAGGAGTCTGCATCTTTGAACAGTTATGCCTCTCTGGACTATGCACCCCTAGATTCCTTGTTGAGAGGGCACAATAGACTGATTTATTACGTTTAGTTGATTACATGTAGATGACACAATCTTAGCAGATTCATACATCACTCTTACAAAAGTGGTTACCCTGAGGAGAAAACCAAGTAAGGATATGATAGGGGAAGAGGACTGGGAGATTCAGGCAGCTTTATCTTTTTAAAGGTTTTAAAATAACAATCTGTATTATTTATGTCAGGGCTTCCCAGGTGGCTCAGTGGTAAACAACCTGCTTGCCAAGCAGGAGACTAGGGTCTGACCCCTGGGTTGGGAAGATCCCCTGGAGAAAGGCATGGCAACCCACTCCAGTATTCTTGCCTGGGAAATGCCATGGAGAGAGGAGCCTGGCGGGCTACAGTTCACAGGGTCGCAAAGAGTTGGACACGACTTTGCAATGAAGCAGCAGCACCGTTATTTACATCATACTTAATTTAAAAATAGATGCCAGACGGTGACTAGACTTAGCATAGTGATCATTTCTTCATGTATAAAAATATGCAATCACTGTTGTATATCTGAAGCTAATATAGCATTGTAAGCCATCATTTTTCAATAAAAGTAAATAATAATAAAATAGAGGATCATTCCAAGAGCCTCTGTGTAAAGAGGCACAGAGGAATAAGGCAGCTACTTACAGTTGCCTCATATAGCATCCATCGCCAAAGTCTGAGATGGGAGGCACACATGTTAAACAACACAGCACTGCTAAAGGACAAAGTCCCTCTTAAAAAAGAAATATCATAACCTGCTGACTCGCCAAGCACTGTCTGCATACACAGTGTTGGAAGGACGGAAACAGTGCCTGTACTCCACGGGATAAAAGGATCAACAAGAAATAATGGTAGGTGTTAGCTAATTAGAACCCACAGATGGAAGTCTTTATCACCCAGATAATGCTCTTAATTACCATCAAATCACTGAAATTAAAAATGACTTTTACACTAGACCAAAGAATTTCACAATTTGTATGGAAATACAAAAAACCTCGAATAGCCAAAGTAATCTTGAGAAAGAAGAATGGAACTGGAGGAATCAACCTGCCTGACTTCAGACTCTACTACAAAGCCACAGTCATCAAGACAGTATGGTACTGGCACAAAGACAGAAATAAAGATCAATGGAACAGAATAGAAAGCCCAGAGATAAATCCACGGACCTATGGACACCTTATCTTTGACAAAGGAGGCAAGGATATACAATGGAAAAAAGACAACCTCTTTAACAAGTGGTGCTGGGAAAACTGGTCAACCACTTGTAAAAGAATGAAGCTAGAACACTTTCTAACACCATACACAAAAATAAACTCAAAATGGATTAAAGATATAAATGTAAGACCAGAAACTATAAAACTCCTAGAGGAGAACATAGGCAAAACACTCTCCGACATAAATCAAAGCAAGATCCTCTATGACCCACCTCCCAGAATATTGGAAATAAAAGCAAAACTAAACAAATGGGACCTAATGAAACTTAAAAGCTTTTGCACTACAAAGGAAACTATAAGTAAGGTGAAAAGACAGCCCTCAGATTGGGAGAAAATAATAGCAAATGAAGAAACAGACAAAGGATTAATCTCAAAAATATACAAGCAACTCCTACAGCTCAATTCCAGAAAAATAAATGACCCAATCAAAAAATGGGCCAAAGAACTAAACAGACATTTCTCCAAAGAAGACATACAGATGGCTAACAAACACATGAAAACATGCTCAACATCACTCACTATCAGAGAAATGCAAATCAAAACCACAATGAGGTACCATTACACGCCAGTCAGGATGGCTGCTATCCAAAAGTCTACAAGCAATAAATGCTGGAGAGGGTGTGGAGAAAAGGGAACCCTCTTACACTGTTGGTGGGAATGCAAACTAGTATAGCCGCTATGGAAAACAGTGTGGAGATTTCTTAAAAAACTGGACATAGAACTGCCATATGACCCAGCAATCCCACTTCTGGGCATACACACCGAGGAAACCAGATCTGAAAGAGACACGTGCACCCCAATGTTCATCGCAGCACTGTTTATAATAGCCAGGACATGGAAGCAACCTAGATGCCCATCAGCAGATGAATGGATAAGGAAGCTGTGGTACATATACACCATGGAATATTACTCAGCCATTAAAAAGAATTCATTTGAACCAGTCCTAATGAGATGGATGAAGCTGGAGCCCATTATACAGAGTGAAGTAAGCCAGAAAGATAAAGAACATTACAGCATACTAATACATATATATGGAATTTAGAAAGATGGTAACGATAACCCTATATGCAAAACAGAAAAAGAGACACAGAAATACAGAACAGACTTTTGAACTCTGTGGGAGAATGTGAGGGTGGGATATTTCAAAAGAACAGCATGTATACTATCTTTGGTGAAACAGATCACCAGCCCAGGTGGGATGCATGAGACAAGTGCTCGGGCCTGGTGCACTGGGAAGACCCAGAGGAATCGGGTGGAGAGGGAGGTGGGAGGGGGGATCGGGATTGGGAATACATGTAAATCCATGGCTGATTCATATCAATGTATGACAAAACCCACTGGAAAAAATAATAATAATAATAATAAAATAAATAAATAAATAAATAAAAAGGAAGAAAAAAAAAAAATGACTTTTACAGACTACTAGGGCTTCCCTGGTAGCTCAACTGGTAAAGAATTGCCTGCAGATGCGGGAGACCTGGGTTCAGTCCCTGGGTTGGGAAGATGCCCTGGAGAAGGGAAAGGCTACCCACTCCAGTATTCTGGCCTGTAGAATTCCCTGGACTGTATAGTCCATGGGGTTGCAAAGAGTCGGACACAACAGAGCAACTTTCACTTCACCTCACTTTACCTACTGTGATTGCTGTATTAATTTATCATTACCTAAAATACATTATATAGAAGTGAAATGTAAATCCATATACATATATGTAGCATATACATACACACACACATACATGTACTATAGTTATGTGTTACTAATTTTCTTGAGTGTTAAGAGTTCCAGAGAGGGGGAAAACACTCAGAAATAGCACTTAGTTTTAGCACTAAATAGCTTTGGAAGCCAACATTGTCTTTTAAAATAAGAAGCAGCTGAAGAAAAACAATATATTAAGCTCTGATTCTAGTCAAGAGAGGACATAATGATTAAAGCAGGCCAATTTATCTCCATCTCCTTCCATCATCCAGTAATTTAAATCTGATTTCTGATGCTCCGTCTGCGTATCAAACATCAACCACCTGCATGAGACACTGTCTCTGAGACTGATCCTGCTTTTCCACCCCCTGTGGACTGTCAGATCCTGCTCACTTTATCCTTCAGCCTGGAATCATCTCCACCTCCTCAAGTGGATTATGGAAGCCATCACTAGAGCCATCTGATTCATGTATAAGGTACAAGGCTCACATACATAACAAAAACGCTTTGTGGAAATGCTTGGCATCCTTTATATAATGCACCATCTTCTCAAGTCTCACTGCTGGTCAGAATATCAAGAGCAGGATAATGTCCACCAGCTTTGACAATTTCTTTTTTGTAGTCAAGTTAGAATGGAGTTAATAATACCATCAACCTAGCACACCTGCATTTTAAGGAAAATCACATGAAGCCTGAAAAATATCACTTTTTGCCTTTTTCAACTGATGAGTAAAAGAGAAATTATCCTTTTATTTATCAATTAAATTTCCTTTTTCAACCAAACCTTACTTAAAAATATGAGTTAGCATGAACGAGATACTACTCTAAGTGGTGTGTGTGTTTATGTGTGTGATAGTGTTGAATGGAAACACATCCACACAGACGCAAATGGAATCCTTGTAACAATCTTAGGAGGCAGATAAAACTGCAGTCCAATTTAAACAAGAAAACTGGTATTCAGAGAGGTTAAATAACCCTCTTTAAGGTCACACAGCTAAACTGGAAGAAACCGGCACATGTTTCCATGCAATTTTGATCCCAGAACCCAAACTCTTAACCACTACGCTATAAAATAACAAAGAGGCTTGAAACCTGAAACCCAATCTTCTAGTTATCTTTGTCTTCATTTTGAAACATGGGAGTCAAGGCTCTCAAACTCAATTGCTTATACTTCAGAGTCAAGGGGGTCAACATAAATGAGGGAAGCAGGTGACAAAGAGGATGAAAAATGGCCCATCTGCTTAGAGCAGCCAGCAGTCAGCTACAGCAAGCTGCTACAAAGCAGAGGGGAAACCTAGTGTTGCCCAAAATCTGGATTTACGTGTGCAACCCTGTGATTTTCAAACAATACAACTGATTTTGAAGATGCTTTTTAAACATCATCTGGGCCAAACAAAACACACCCATGGGCCTAATTTACCTGTGGGCTGTCACTTGGAGACCCCTGCTTCAAGCCCTAACAATTTTGTTGAGAAAAAAAAAAAATCCATCAAATCACTGGCAATAAATAATTGGCAATATTCACATTTCATTGCAGGTGTTTATTTGGCATCCATTTGATCAATTTTTTTCCTGTCCTTTAGTATTCTTCCCAGTTATAGAAACTTCTTTTATGTTTAAATATTTATTTGACTATGCCAGGTAGGAGTTGCAGCATTTGGGATCTAGTTCCCTGATCAGGGATCAAACCTCAGCCCTGTGCCTTTGGAGTCCAGAGTCTTAGCCACTGGACCACCACACAAAGTCCCCAGCATCTGTTCGATTCTCTTTGATTCTGAAAATCTTGAATCCCTGCCTACCCCACCCCACCCTCCTGAGATGTTTAGCTCGACCTATTTCTTCATTCATGTCTTCCTGCTGCAAAGTTTACCTTTGGTCAGGTGGAAAATGACCTTGCTGGTTCTATTTATTATTTAACAGAATTCAGTCTCAAAATCCCTGTCATATGCTAAAATAAAACACAGAGCAAAACTTAATCGGCTGTAAATGTAGAGTAGTTAGCATTCACCGCAAATGCTAATAATATTTCGAGAATGCCATTTCTCTTCCTGGCCTTTTGACCAAGTTAGTTAATGGACTGAGACTTGGGAAATAATGGAAATAATTTAGGCAGAGAACTTTCCAACCAGGCATCAACCTTGCATCGCGCTGCATCTGTCCAGTGAAAGCTGCACCAAGTCAGCCCAGCACATGGCTTTGCCAAGAGCTTAAGCACCAGCAAGGATTCATGACTCTAACAAAAGGTAGAATGGGAAAGACTAGAGATCTCTTCAAGAAAATTAGAGACATCAAGGGAACATTTCATGCAAAGATGAGCATAATAAAGGACAGAAATGGTATGGACCTAACAGAAGCAGAAGATATTAAGAAGAGGCAGCAAGATTACACAGAAGAACTATACAAAAAAGATCACGACCCGGATAACCACGATGGTGTGATCACTCACCTAGAGCCAGACATCCTGATATGTGAAGTCAAGTGGGCCTTAGGAAGCATCACTATGAACAAAGCTAGTGGAGGTGATGGAATTCCAGTTGAGCTATTTCAAATCCTAAAAGATGATGCTGTGAAAGTGCTGCACTCAATATGCCAGCAAATTTGGAAAACTCAGCAGTGGCCACATGACTGGAAAAGGTCAGTTTTCATTCCAACCCCAAAGAAAGGCAATGCCAAAGAATGTTCAAACTACCGCATAATTCTACTCATTTCACACGCTAGCAAAGTAGTGCTCAAAATTCTCCAAGCCAGCCTTCAACAGTACATGAACCGCGAACTTCCAGATGTTCAAGCTGGGTTCAGAAAAGGCAGAGGAACCAGAGATCAAATTGCCAACATCCACTGGATTATCGAAAAAGCAAGAGAGTTCAAGAAAAACATCTACTTTTGCTACATCTATTTTTGACTATGCCAAAGCCTTTGGCTGTGTGGCTCACAACAGACTGTGGAAAATTCTTCAAGAGATGGGAATACCAGACCACCTGAATTGCCTCCTGAGAAATCTGTATGCAGGTCAAGAAGCAACAGTTAGAACTGAACTTGGGACAACAGACTGGTTCCAAACCCGGAAAGGAGTACATCAAGGCTGTATATTGTCACCATGCTTATGTAACATATGCAGAGTACATCATGCGAAATGCCAGGATGGATGAAGCACAAGCTAGAATTAAGACTGCCAGGAGAAATACCAACAACCTCAGATATCCAGATGATGCCACCCTTATGGCAGAAAGTGAAGAAGAACTAAAGAGCCTCTTGATAAAAATGAAAGAGGAGAGTGAAAAAGTTGCCTTAAAACTTAACATTCAGAAAACTAAAATCAATGCATCCGGTCCGATCACTTCATGGCAAATAGATGGGGAAACAATGGGAACAGAGACAGACTTTATTTTGGGGGGCTCCAAAATCACTGCAGATGGTGACTGCAGCCATGAAATTAAAAGATGCTTGCTCCTTGGAAGAAAAGTTTTGGCCAATCTAGACAGCATATTAAAAAGCAGAGATATTAGTTTGCCGACAAAGGTCTGTCTAGTCAAAGCTATGGTTGTTCCAGTAGTCGTGTATGGCTGTGAGAGATGGACTATGAAGCTGAGCACTGAAGAACTGATGCTTTTGAACTGTGGTGTTGGAGAAGACTCTTGAGAGACCCTTGGACTGCAAGGAGGTCCAACTAGTCCAACCTAAGGGAAATCAGTCTTGAATATTCATTGGAAGGACTGATGCTGAAGCTGAAACTCCAATACTTTGGTCACCTGATGTGAAGAACTGACTCATTGGAAAAGACCCTGATGCTGGGAAAGGTTGAAGGTTAGAGGAGAAGGGGATGACAGAGGATGAGATGGTTGGACGGCATCACCGACTCGATGGACATGAGTTTGAGTAAGCTCCGGGAGTTGGTGATGGACAGGGTGGCCTGGTGTGCTGCAGTCCATGGGGTCGCAAGGAGTCGGACACGACTGAGCGACTGAACTGAATATACATCTGGGCATCCCTGGTGGCTCAGTGGTCAAGAATCCACCAGCGAATGCAGGACACGTGGGTTTTCGATCCCTGGGTCGGAAAGATCCCCTGGAGGAGGAAATAGTAACCTGCTCCAGTATTCTTGTCTGGGAAATCCCATGGTCAGAGGAGCCTGGTGGGCTACATTTCATGGGGTCGCAGAGAGTCACAACTTAGCAACAACAACAAATATTTATGTAGAACGCTTGAAGCCTATGAATGCAAAGAATATTTTAAGTCCTCGAGTACTTATGTAGCACTTAGGCCCCTGACCCAAAATGCTAACCATATATACTAATCAATGGGCTAAGACCCCGAAGCTCATCAAGCGAGGCAGGGATATTATCGTCTACAATCTTTGCCTTCAAATTCCTTCCTTTCACAGAATATATCTCACACACAGCTTCAGGGACTGCAAAGGAGAGTGACTGCTGTGGCCAGCCCACCTGCTAGCATTTTGTAATATTACGTATTCACCCTCGTCCCTGGCTACCCAGTAATTCCTCCCACCCATCCGTATATCCCCAAAACTCCAGAACAGCTCCAGACAGGGACATTCACAGGGATTATCACCGGTGCACTTTCATTGCTGTTTGTTTTCTTTCTGTTTGGGATGGCAGAGAACAAGAACAATTTAACTGTCTGACTAAGCAAATGAAGAATTCATCTGTGATGAGCATTCACGATGGAATATTCCACAGCACTTGGAATCTTGGTTTGTTCTTCATTCACTCTCAGGAACTAACTCGTCAAAAATCTCTCCCACTTGTAACCCGAAAAGCTAGGATGACAGGCCTTGGGAAATTGTGCTTTCGGATAGAAAATATCCTGTTGCATTCAATATTCACTCACTCTGTTAATTTTTTAATCAGTGTGTGAGGTACCTAGTGAAACAAAAGTAAGACCCCTGTGCCTACGCTGCTGGAACTCTTGCCTGGAAAGGGAGACACACACAAATCACGCTCAAAAACAATAAAGGCCACAAAGTCATGTATACCTGTGCAGGACACGTGCTGGAACTCACCAAGGAGGACAGAGCGCCCGCCTCCCCTCAGCCCAGCTCCACAGACTCAGAGAGGACCCCATAGCCCTGGAGGTGTTCCAGCACTCACTTCCTCCTCTCTCCACGAAGAGAAAGGGACAGGAACAGAGCAAAGGGACAAAGGAGTAAATATTTAATCCCACTGGGGCACTGTAAGTTATTTAAAAAAAGTATGGGAGATAACATTAACATTTTAATGGTTAACAATGGTTAATAAGTTAATGATTACTCAAGGAAGCATGTTTGCTTAACCACAAAATCAGGCAGGCTTGCTTACCAACAAAATTCATAAGCAAAATCATGAGACATGCCCCTAAACAATAAACCAATGGTAGCATGAGACCCACGTCCTGCCCAGTGAGTTCAGTAAGTTAATGATTCCTAGGACATGCTTTTTGCACATGAGAAGGAATGCTTTATGGAAAGGTAACATTTCAAAGTGAAATACCCTCACTGAACAGAGAGACCTGAATTAATTTTTCCATAGTGTCATGATAATCCTGGCTTGACCATATAAGGACAAGAAAACTCTCCTGCCCATACCGGTCAAAGAACTGATGATGGAAGAAGTGAAGAAGTGAAGTCGCTCAGTCATGTCCGACTCTTTGCAACCCCATGGACTGTAGCCTACAAGGCTCCTCTGTCAATGGAATTTTCCAGGCAAGATTACTGGAGTGGGTTGCCATTTCCTTCTCCAGGGGATCTTCCCAACCCAGGGATTGAACCCGGGTCTCCCGCATTGGAGGCAGACCCTTTAGCGTCTAAGCCACCAGGGAAGCCCCTATGATGGAAGTGTGACATCTATTCAAGAATGAGGAAGAAGGCAGTCTTTCCCTCCTCCCCACTTTTCCTTTGATTATAAAACTGTAGCCCACTAAGTTCGTGGGGCATGGCACCCTCTCACCTGCCTGGCTTGTAAGCTTCCCAAGCATCTTAGTCTAATAAATCGTTTCTTATCTATTACTTTGTCTGTCGCTAAATTCTTTCTGTGCTAAGACATAAAGGATGGGAGATTTTCAGAGCCTACTGAACCACCACCAAATGGTTTGAAAAAGGGCACAATGACTCAGCAGGAAACTAAGCCATCTATGATCTATCATCTGATCTCCCCCACCTGCTAGAAAAGCGGACCGACATGACAGATGTCAGGAATGGAGATTCACTATTGGACACCTGAGCGGGGGTGTGGGGAGGGGACTGGTACGATGACAACTTTACTGATGCTCCCCCAGAACTAGTCACACATAAGCTCCATGTCCCAACTCGACCAGATGGTGCAACTGATCTCACTTCTGCCTGCTGCTGTTCCCTCTCCCGGCTGGCCCGAGGGGAAGCTCACCTCTCTGGACATCTGACATCATGATAAAGCAGCTTCCCACGTGACCAGCGAGTCACTTCCCTGGGGTGGGGGGAGAGTTCTCTGAGGAGGCTGCCAGATGCCTGGGCTACCTGCTGCCCTTACCCACCTACCAGACTTGTGAAGGGCGGGGAGGCTAAGATGAGGTTCCCAAAGCTCACAGAAATTCCTCAGAATTTTTTGTGTCATGGTGACTCTACAAACTTCCTCTCCGAATACTGTTAATGCATGAAATAAAACTCACAAGAGGGCAAAGGAAATCAGTTATATTAAAATACTCTTTAATCTCAAAAATATACAAGCAACTCCTGCAGCTCAACTCCAGAAAAATAAATGACCCAATCAAAAAATGGGCCAAAGAACTAAACAGACATTTCTCCAAAGAAGACATACAGATGGCTAACAAACACATGAAAAGATGCTCAACATCACTCACTATCAGAGAAATGCAAATCAAAACCACAATGAGGTACCATTACACGCCAGTCAGGATGGCTGCTATCCAAAAGTCTACAAGCAATAAATGCTGGAGAGGGTGTGGAGAAAAGGGAACTCTCTTACACTGTTGGTGGGAATGCAAACTAGTACAGCCGCTATGGAGAACAGTGTAGAGATTTCTTAAAAAACTGGAAATAGAACTGCCATATGACCCAGCAATCCCACTTCTGGGCATACACACTGAGGAAACCAGATCTGAAAGAGACACGTGCACCCCAATGTTCATCGCAGCACTGTTTATAATAGCCAGGACATGGAAGCAACCTAGATGCCCATCAGCAGACGAATGGATAAGGAAGCTGTGGTACATATACATCATGGAATATTACTCAGCCATTAAAAAGAATTCATTTGAATCCGTTCTAATGAGATGGATGAAACTGGAGCCCATTATACAGAGTGAAGTAAGCCAGAAAGATAAAGAACATTACAGTATACTAACACATATATATGGAATTTAGAAAGATGGTAACAATAACCCTATAGGCAAAACAGAAAAAGAGACATAGATGTACAGAACAGACTTTTGGACTCTGTGGGAGAAGGTGAGGGTGGGATGTTTCGAGAGAACAGCATTGAAACATGTATATTATCTAGGGTGAAACAGATCACCAGCCCAGGTTGGATGCATGAGACAAGTGCTCGGGTCTGGTGCACTGGGAAGACCCAGAGGGAGCGGGTAGAGAGGGAGGTGGGAGGGGGGATCGGGATGGGGAATACATGTAAATCCATGGCTGATTCAGGTCAATGTATGACAGAAACCACTACAATATTGTAAGGTAATTAGCCTCCAACTAATAAATGAAAAGAATATAAAACAAAATTAAAATACTCTAAGTTAAAAGCCCAAGCGATTTGCAAATACCATGTATGACGTGTGTGTATACAGACATGTGCAGCTGTTGCCCGGTTGCTCAGATGCGCCTGACTCTTTGTGACCCCTTGGACTGTAGCCCGCCAGGCTCCTCTGTCCATAGAATTCTCCAGGCAAGAACACTGCTGTGAGTTGTCATTTCCTTCTCCAAGGGATCTTCCCAACTCAGGGATCAAACCCGTGTCTCCTACTTTGCCAGGCGGGTTCTTTACCACTGAGCCACCAGGGAAGGCCATAGACAAGAAACAGTTACTAAAAATAAGCAGAAAGCAACATACAGCTCACATGACCATCCCTACAAGGATGCTTCATTTCACCCTAACTGACCTGTTTATTAACATGTTCTTGGGGGCTTCCAAGCTGGCACATGTTACAGGATGCCCACAGATAGAAGTTCTAACCACCCTTGAGTCTGAGCTATGAAGATACATGTATCACTCTACCTACCACACAGGCCACTTTCTGAGCCACCAGTGGTGTGGATGGAGCAGGGTGAGCAACACTGCCATGGGCCAGGCAGGAGAGCCGAGACGTTCACCCACCTGGGGCTGGAGCCACCAGAACAAACTGCCATCTCAGCTGAAAGCCACTAGCCACAAATGACGAACGAGTAGTACCTCACAGCCTCAATGCACCTCCAAGTTTGAAAAATCCTTAGCAGAAGATCATTTGGACACAGGTTTCCCAGCTAAAATGAGTTAGACTAGTTTGAAAAGTGAAAGTTTCTCAGTCGTATCCAAGTCTTTGCAACCCCGTGGACCATACAGTCCATGGAATTCTCCAGGCCAGAATACTGGAGTGGGTAGCCTTTCCCTTCTCCAGGGGATCTTCCCAACCCAGGGGTCGAACCCAGGTCTCCCACATTGCAAGCAGGTTCTCTACCAGCTGAGTCACTACATTCTACTAGTAAGAATAACGTTTACAATGTATTTCCAATCAAACAGTGGTTGCCCTGTTGCTAAGTTTTTGATTATGAAAATGTAGACTTGACATAGCATTAATAGGAAGTCAAAGCCCCTTTAAGTCAATTTCTATTTTTTCCATCAGATGCCATCAATGCAAGCTTGACGAATAAGCTGCACACAGTTGAGGGACATCTATTCAACCTAGTCAGTTACTGGTACTGGGATGAACATAAAGACCCATAAGAATCCAACCCACCGCTAGTGAACAGAGCCACACTCTGTGAACAAAGATCATCTAACTTCTGTGTTTAACAGCTGCAGAAACAGAGGCCAAGAGATTAAACTTGTCATGGTCTATACAGCTGGTCACTGCCCAAGTCTGGAAGAAGAGCTGGTCTCCTGGCTTCCAGGATGGCAGTCCTCTCACTGTTAGCAGCTTCACAAATGTGCTCTGCTTAAAATATCCTTATCTGTAGAGCTGTATTGTTTACATTATTGGACATCATTATTTTAACTCACTAATTCAGACTAATTAGTGTGGGACTATCAGTCTGGCTTACTAAAATGCCTAAGTCTTTCGAGAATAAATCTATGATTGTATTATTTTCAAGTACTCTCGGCAACTTCACCTAGGTTACAGGAGGAGAATTTATAATGAGTAGTACTTTCTTACCTACTCAAAATGCATTCAAGTACATCATCTACAGAAATTAACTCAAAATGAATCACAGACCTAAACGTCAAGACTAAAATTAAAACATTTCATAGAAAGCGAACTTTGTGACCTTGAGTTAGAAGCAAAAGATATCAAAAGCATGGTAGCTAAAAGAACGAACTGGTAAATGGAATCTCATCAAAACAAAAAACTGCTTTTCAAAAGGCACTGTTAAGAGAATGAACAGATGGGAAGAAAATATTTGCAATTCACTTGTCTGATGAAGGAACTGTATTGAGAATATGTAAAGAGCTCTCAAAATTCAATATTAAGAAAATAACCCAACTTTCTAAAAAATGAGCAAATGATTTGAATAGACACTTCACAGATATACAGAAAACCAAACAAAAAGATGCACAACGTCACTGGTCATAAGGGAAATGCAAATTAAAACCAATATATGATATCATTACTCACCTAGTAAATGTGCTAAAATTAAAAATACATGCCAAGTGCTGACAAGAAAGTAAAGGAACTAAGACTCTTACTCTGCTGGGGGGAGCGTGAGCTGGTACAACCACACTGGAGACCAGTGTGACAGTTTCTTGAAAAGTCAATCATGCATCTACCGTATGAACCAGCCATTCTGTTCCCTAGGAACTTCCTTAGGAGAAATGAAAGCATATGTTCATATAAACACTTGTAAGAAATGTTCATAACACCTCTACTTGTAATAGTCAAAACTGGGAACACCCTCACATGCCCACCAACAGGTGAATGGATAAATAGTGTGTGACATAGGATGGGCTACTATTCAGCAATTAAAGGAGCTACTTAGAGAACAAATGTATGGACACCAAGGAGGGAAAGAGGGATGCAATGAATTGGGAGATTAGGATTGACATATATACACTACAATGTATAAAATAGCTAACTAATGAGAACCTACTGTATAGCTCAGGGAACTCTACTCAGCTCTATCATGGGCTTCCCTGGTGGCTCAGTGGTAAAAAATCCACCTGCCAATACAGGAGACACAGGTTCGATCCCCAGTCCAAGAAGATCCCATATGCCATGGAGCAGCTAAGCCCATGTACCATAACTATTGAGCCTCTGCTCTAGAGCCCAAGAGCCACAACTACTGAAGCCCGTGTGCCCTATAGCTCTTGCTCCCTAACAAGAGAAGCCACCACAGTAAGAAGCCCTTGCATTGCAACTAGAGAATAGACCCCACTCGCTGCAACTAGACAAAAGCTCACGCAGCAAGACCCAGCACAGCCAAAAATAAATAATTAAAACTATTTTTTTTAAATACTCTGTAGTGACCTAAATGGAAAGGAAATCCAAAATAGAGGTGATTCACTTTGCTGTACTGCAGGAAAAAAATCACAGTATTGTAAAGCAACTATACTCCAATTAAAATGAAGGAAAGAAATGAGCTACTCATGCATATGACACCGCAGATAAACCATACAGCAACTATGAAAAAGAAATCAAGCAAAAAAAGAATAGATCCTGTATGGTTTTACTCAAACACAATTTCAGAAAATGGAAACTCATCTATAATGGCAAAAAAGATCAGTGGTTGCCTGGCAATGGTGCAGGTAGGGGCAAGAGGGATTGATTACAAAGGGGCACAAGAGAACTTTCAGGGGTAATGGGTATATTCATTATTTTGACTATCGAGACTGTTTTCATGGGTATGAGTGTGTGGGTGTGTGTGTATATATACATATATATATTGTGTATGCTAAAAGTTAACCAAATTGCACACTTATACAAAGTTTACTGCATGTCAATTATACCTTAATAAAGCTGTTTTAAAAAATTTAAAAATACATTAAATTCCCAATGTAATACCCAACTTTGCACTATTTAATTTAAACCTCATGAAAAAACTTTGAGATAGAGGGTGCAGTCCCATTTCCAGAGAGTCTGAATAACTGTTTTTCAATAACTCACACAGTGAGGGCCTCACAGAGCCAAAGCGCAAGCATTTTGATTTCCTGTTAAATAAATGCTTTCAAAGCACTTGATATTTTTTAAAGGTAACTTCAACAGCTCCCACTGTTTACACTATTTATTTGCTTAGCAAATCTCCTCTCATAGACAGAGCATGGGTAAATGTCAACCCCATCATTTCAGGATCATCACAAATTCTAAAACTAATAGGGTGCAATTTAAGATTTCAGTGACTTAGAGAAACAATCCAGGTCCTAACGTGTCACACAGCCAAGAGTCACCAAGTCAGGCTCATTGGAAACAAACTCAAGACCAGCACAACATACAGAGAAGAGACAGGCTCCCACCTGGAAAAATCAAACACCATAATTTTTCTTCTGGAGAATAGAAACACACACACAGATCTGGCAACTAAAATGCTGAGCTAGCCATTGTGTGGATGTTTCAAATTTCTAGATGTCCACTAACTAGAAAAATATTCAGTGTTACTTGCCACTGTTTACTTTATATACACGTTACTTTATAAGCCACTGCTCACTTTATATACAGTGAATATTTCTGATTGAATAGGATTGACTAGTAATAGCTCAAACACATAGAATCTCTCCAAATAGAAGTCACTGGTCTCCACTGGTTGGCACTTTGGAAACTGGCTAGGTGACTGCAGGACATCTGGAGAAGGTCGGGTAGAGAAAACAGCAATAAATTCATGCCTGTGTCTCAAATCCAACCAGGCCTTTCAATGGTTCCCTTGAAAGAAATTACTTCCTGGACTACTATGCCTTGCACATGCTTTCCCAACAGCAAAGCTTAGAACTATGTTTGGCTTGAGGGAAGAAGACACACACCTTTAACTTTGTGCCAAGTTCAAACTGTTCACGGTCCCTGGTCACACACATGCCTGGATTGCTGATATTTACTTCTAGCCTTTTAGCAAGTAGTTATGCAAGAGTCAGTAACAAACTATAGAAAGATGGCCCGCTGGCAGAGTCATTCTTTCATTTTATTTCATGCCCATATTACTTTCCCCTGAAACAAAGTTTTCTACTCTTTCCCTTTCTGGATCCCTCACTACCTGTTCCACAACACATTGCGAGTGTGTTCAGTCACGTCCCACTATTTGTGACCTCAAGGAGTACAGCTCTCCAGGCTCCTCTGTGGGATTTTCCAGGTCAGAATACTGGAGTGGGATGCCATTTCCTGCTCCAGGGGATCCTCCTGACTCAGGAGTTGAACCCACAGTCTCCTGCATTGCAGGCAGATTCTTAAGCACTGAACCACCCAGTCAGGCCCTCTCAGCCCAGTTTAAATTGATTGTAGTTTTTATCTGATTTCAGACATTCCCCAGGACATATGCGCTGACAGCACATGCCATAAGGAGTGGGAAAGTTTTTAACTATTGTACACCCTCTCTTCTCAGAGTGAATTAAAGTTTTAATAGGTTTCTGAACATCCCTTCAATAATATTACTATCACCATATGGGCCAAGTTATTTCCAGCATTCAAGTTACACCTAGAAAAACATAAAACCTCACTTTTCTTCCCATGCCCATCTCTACCCTCCTAATTCTTCTGACCAAATGATTTTGTTTTCTTTATACAAAAGCCTCTGGTTTCCTTGGATAAAGCCAACACACAGATGAGATCTTGGGCTTTTTAAACCCCAAAGTGTAGGCTTTGTTTAGGTAAGTTCAAAGGTATGGCTTGAAGAAAGAAAGAGGAGCTTTCTTCTCAAGGGTAAAGAGAATCTTTGGCCCAACTACCCAGAGAACTCTTCAAAGGCCTTGGGTTGCCTCTTCTGCCTCAAAGGCACAAAAATGCATCAGGAAAAAAAACCTGCTCTGCCACCTGCGGGGGCTCACAAGCTCCTTTAAGGATCTGAAATTCTTTACTCCCCTCTCTGTGAAACACCCCTTCCTCCCCACAAAAAACAATGTGAAGCATCTCATTTGTCAGCTATTTTGGCAAGCGGACCTTGTCTGTGGCACTGGGACTTGAACTTGCAGCTGAGATGAGAAGAAGTCAAATATTAACACCTCATATAATTGGTTCCTTTTTCTTCTTATGGCATTGGACAAAAATAATGAAGGGTACAAGGGAGGTCAATGGAATCCCTCACACTACGAGCTTTTAGCATCCAGGAACAGTCATGCCAGTGCAAAATTACCAAATATTTTCACAGTCCTTCCAAAGAAGTGGAGATGGAGGTCATCGCTACAGGGAGCAAACAGACCTCTCTTCAAGCCTGATCGTGTGTAGTGAGCCTGAAATGGAAACTCATCACCACTGGGATCGAACTGTAGCATGACAAGAGCTTGAGTCAAACTTCTGATTTTTTTTTCTTCTGAATGAGTGGTTCTGATACTCACCAGGAAACTATTAAATAATATAGTTGCCTGGGCTCCACCATGCAAGATTCAGATATAACATAGCTGTGGTGGACCCTCTCTGTTTCCTTCACGTAAAAGCTCCCCAGAGAAATCAAGTAAGCATCATCACGTGGATACCCTCTTTACTACCAAAACGTGGGCTTTGGGGCCATTCCAGAGTCCTTTTCTGGTTTGTAAAATAGAGGATATTCCTGTGGAGTTGGCTACATAGAAATATACCCATACAGTTAAAGAAGTAACCATTCACTGGGGGCAGAGCAGGAAGATGGAAACAGTTACGGGAGAAACCATATTAGATCTGTATCATTGGACTTCACTCCAGTGGATAAGTACCAGTTATTGGTCAAAATAAACTTCCAGGGGCTAACTTTAAGACTAAATGGCTGAAGCCATCACACACACACACACTATCCTGCCATTTTTCTTTCCCTGAAAAAAATACACTCTTGCAAGGAATGATCATATAGGCAGTTCATCAGGAAATGCAGCCATCTTTTCCACACTTTATGAAGGCTACACACCCCACGTACCTGGTACTTAACCTAGATTTAGAAGCAGTCATTCAAGAAAAAAATAAAGAACTAAAACTAAAAACTTAAAAAGAAATTAAGTGAACAAAAGGGAGATAAAACACTGTGCCCTAGGACTGACCCATGAAAATACAAATAACTCATAAGTCTAATCTTTCAGAAAGTAATGCTAAGACGCAATTCATTTCCCTGCACTTAAGCAGATTACACTGGCCCCTGGCTGCGTGTAGCTACTGAGTGCTTAGAATGTGGCTTGGGCCTCAGGTTGAAATAATCATATTTGGATGTATTGGATTAAATAAAATATATTACTGTTTCACGTGTTTCTTTTTACTTTTTAAATGTGGTTATACAGAACATTTAAAATTGCATACGTGGCTCTCCTGTTTCTACTAGACAACATCTACATCAGGCTAGAATACTGATTCTTGCTGTTTAGCTCTTCTAAGCCTTGCCTGCCCCCTCGTGTCAGAACTCTGACAATGCAGACTAATTATATTTCAAAACTATCTGTATTATCTTTGAAAGAAATGCCTTTCTGTAAATGGGGGCTAAAGTAGTCATTCCAATCAAAATCATCAGCAGGGTTCCTATAAAATTTCAGCTGTTCTAGGGGACAGAAACATGAGCCCAAATTTAGGTGCAGTTACTTTTCAAACAATTTAACCAAAGTTGCAAACAACACAAGGCACCAAGTGCAACATTCATATTCTGCAATTATCCTGTATCACAGAGAAAAACAGAAAATCTAAACTTCATAAACGTAAACATCACAGAACCTCTATAAAATGGAATGCCCTCATAAGGAGAAGGCAGTTTTCAATAAAGATGACCAACATTTATTGAACATTCACAGCACAAAGACAATTCTTAGCACTTTCCAGACATTAACTGACTCCTCTTTACAACTCCTTAAGGATGACTTTTACTGTTTATTACCTCCACTTTCCAGAAGAGACTGAGTCCCAAAGAGATTTTGGAACCAGCTCAAATATGAAAGGAGAGCAGCAGCTAACCTGAACACAGGCCGCTTGCTGTGTGGTAAGAAGAAACCCCTTGTCTCTGGCCTAGGATCTCTTGTCTTCCACCAGCATCTGGGAAACCAATAGGCTGCCCTGTGACCTCACAAGGAAGGTTAAGCCTCAGACCCGGCACAGTTCTTGACACAGCTCCCCATCAGTGAGGTGCCTCCCTCTACAGAAGACCTGGCTGAAGGCTAGAAGGTAAAAGGACTCTCAGCACGCCCTGGGGCTGCTCTGTCCCCAACATGGTGAAATCCTCCTTGTTAGAACTTCCTTTGTTCTTTTCTTAAGGTTGAGTGGAACACCAGTCTTCATAAAGACATTCTCTTCGTTACAGTCAGCTCTTTAGAACAATGAAAAACAAGCATTTTCTCTTGTACATGATAAACCTTCAAATGTTATGTCACTGATTATATCCCCCAACCATAGGGAGCCCTCAATTATTCCTTGAAAGTTTCCAGACTCCTGCTCATTCTAAATGCCTCTAAATATGAAGGCAGCTACCATTTAATGAGTGTTTACTATATACTAATCCTTTCACCTACTTTTTCATTGAGTCAATCCAATAATCCCATAAGGTAGGCAAGTACATCATTCTATTTTTACAGATAAGGAAGCAAGTTCAGAGAGGTTAAGTGACTTAGACAAGGTCACACAGCTGAGAAGTGGCAGAACCAGGATTAGGCTTTACTGAAGAAGATCCACTTGTGCTCTGCTGCCTCATTCTCAGCTGTGCGCCCATTTCTTGGGGCCTTAACACCTGGGCACAATGTATTAAACAGGAGACTTTACACCAAAACGGAGTATATTAAGCAGCAGCTAGGCACCATGGCATCTGCAGGAATTAAATGTGACCGAAGTCATTCATATTTAAAGCTGTCTGGAGGAATGGGACTATTAAAATGAACCTGTAAAGCAACAGCACCCAAGTTCCAACTCTCTCAGCTGTGTGGGAAAAGTAGCTATGATTCTGTCTTCAAAGGGGAAATTTAAAGTGTCTAAATATTCATTCTTAGGCTCGCTGGTGAAGGACAGGGAAGCCTGGCATGCTGCAGTCCACGGGGTCGCAAAGAGACAGACACAACTGAGCGACGGAACAACAAAATATACCCAAGGATAAACCTCCAGGATGTAGGATGTTTTGTGTCCCAAGCTCATCACATGAACCTCGAATGAAACTGTCACAAACATCCCTAAGTGGTTAATTTCAAATGACTCTGAAGTCTGTGAAACGGTCAGCATCTTTCCGCAGCATTACATGTGCTGCCCTCTTGTGGGGAAATGGTGTTACGTACAGTGGCGGGGAAAGGGCGGCAGCGGGTGGGGGACAGGGAACAAAAGGACAAACTGCTACTTGAAGAAATCAGAGAGTTACCTCTGGCTTCCTTTTAAAAGAATGTAACCTACCAGTTGGCCCCAGGCACCTCTTCTGTGGTTCGGGGCTACCGACGCCCACACGGTCTCCTTTGCTGTTGTTCAGTTGTTAAGTCGCGTCCCCAAGGTCTGCTACTCAATCACTGTGTCAGGTAGAATTTTAAAAAACAACAAAGGTGGCCGTTCCTGTTTTCTAATTCCTTAAAAATACTACCTCTGTACTCTAGTGGAAGATGATCAATGCCTTAAAGATTCCCGCTCCCTGTTCTGTGAGAATTGGGTGCATTTTTGCTTTCTAACACTTGAACTAAAGTGAACTTCGGCCCACACCTAACACCTGATGTGTGAATATGGTAATGAAAACTACTGTCAGATTGTAGTACTGATCTGATCAGCCCAAATCAGGGATGGGGTCCCACTTTCTTCCCCTCTGGCTCTGTCTTAGAGGGATGAGAGGAGATGGGATTGGAAAATATCTCCTTGTTTATACACAACCTTCGGCAAGTTGTTCTAATCTGAGCCATTAAAAGCATCCAATAAATGTCCAGCTAGGGTTTCCTAGGGCCACGGTTTCTTTAATTGGCCAGCACAAACCACAAAACTCTTGGGACGATGTCAGGAGTCCTTTTGGACACAGTACACTGTCTTCTGCAGTTAACTCTCTACAGCTTGCTCCCACTCTCAGGCTGTTTCAGATACACCCAAAGACCTGACCAGAGTGTCTCAAGTCTGACCCTGACTGTGTCATCAGGTGAGCACAATTCTGGGAAGAAAATCCACGTGGCCACTGCAAGGTCATTAGAGACATTTACAACACCTGCCTCCCATCGCCATTTCCCTCCCCATCTCTCTCATACACACATAAACACACACAGCCAACTAGAATACACAGCCTCGCTAGAACTGTGGGCAAAGAAAAAGCAGGAAGATACAAGGAAATGATAGTCCAGGTACTTGGGGTCCTCAATTTATAAAGAACTCTCACAAATCGACAAGTAAACAATACAGCCAAGACAAAAACAGATGACGGATAGGACAGCACAAGGAAAACAAATGGTCCCCCAGCACAGAGTCTGCAAAGAGCTGCAAGTCACAACAATCTGACGGTAGTTTTCATTACCATATTCACACATCAGTAAGATCTGATAGCACCCAGAGTTGATGAGGGTGTGGGGAAAAGGGGAGTTATCCTACTATGACTGCTGCTGTAAGTTTAAGCTCAGAAGTTTTGGAGCATGCTTGGCACTACTAAAATCTTTCTCTCTCTCTCTGGCTGCACTGCACAGCATGTGGGATCTTAGTTCCCAGACTAGGGCTAGACCCCGTCCCCCCTACAGAGGAAGCGCAGACTCAACCGCTGCACCACCAGGAAACTCCCAGCATTAAAATCTTAATGCGGTTGTCAGAGGATGCAGGACACTCCCCACCTGAGCAACTAAACAACAACAATATGTGTATGTATATATATCTTATTGGTTCTGTTTCTCTGGAGAACCCTAATAATCAACAAAAAGTTAACAGGATATCTTTTCACACCTGCCTGTTACTGTCTGGAATTTTTAGCACCAGCAGAAAATTACATAACTGATTCCATGGTGACAAATGGGCAAAATCAGCCTATTAATAAATATTCATTTAGCACCCATTATATTCCAGGCATCAAGGACACAGCTTAAGAAACCCATGAGGAAGTAAGGCTTCACAGTAGGATTCAGGAGCCTTCAACTGCGGTTAAACAAAAGGGTATGGGCAGATCACAGGGACTTTGCCAGTGTGATTCCAGACCACTGCAATAAAGTGAACATCATGATAACTCAAGACACGTGAGTTTTTTCAGTTCCCCAGTGCATATAAAAGTGATGTTATTGTAGTCTAGTAAGTGTGCAAAAGCATTATGTCTAAAATAGAATTCCCATCCCTTAATTTTAAAATACTTCATTGCTACAAATGCTAACCATCATCTGAGCCTTCATCAAGTCATAATCTTTTTGCAATGGCCACATCAAAGATCACAGGTCAGACAGACCATAATAAATAAATAGTGGAAAAGTTTGAAATAGTGTAAGGATTACCAAACTACGACACAGACCCACAAAGACAGCAAACACAGCTGGGAAAAAAATGAAGCCGATAGACCTACTGGATGAAGGGTTGCCACAAACATTTGACTTGTTAAAAAAACAAACAAACAAAAAAAAAAAAAACAACAGTAAAGTGTAAGAAAGAAGCCAAGAGCAAAGCTCACCTGTACTTCTGCAAAGATGGCTCTTCCCATACAGCCTGCAGCCCCAGGGAGAGGACAGAGCTCCCCGTGGGCAGGAGCCATCCTGACTGCTCTGATGGTTACCGAGATGAGGGGTGAGATGTATCTACGGAATCTAGAAAGATGGCACTGATGAACCCACCTAAAGGGCAGCCAAGGCAACACAGACATAGAGATGTGTGGGCTCAGTGGGGGAAGGAGAAGGTGGACGAATTGAGAGTCTAGCATGGAAACATATACACTACCACATGTAAAATAGATAACCAGTGGTCAGTTGTTGTACGACATAAGAAGCTCAGCTCGATGCTTTTGGACAACCTAGAGGGGTGGGATGGAGTGGAAGGTGGGAGGGAGGTTCAAGAAGGGACGTGTGTATACTTATGGCTGATTCATGTTGATGAATGGTAGAAACCAATACAACATTACTAAGCAATTATCCTCCAATTAAAAATCAATAAATTTTAAAAGATGAGGGATGATAGGTACTTAAATTCCAAAAACAAAATCAGAAAGAATCCCCCAAAAGTCAAAGAGAAACCAAAGACCAAGAATCCAAATAAAATCACTGAAAGAAATCCATGATGAAAATTTCATTTCTTGAGCAAAACTTTTGAAGGCTTTGCTCAGACTTCTTACCCTCCCTTTTACAGTTGAGTCTTGGCTTATATGGAAAATATTGCATCTCTTGTGTTCACAATTTTAATCTTAATTTAGATTTAATTCAGATTTTTTTTTTTTTTTTGCTCACGTATAACACATTTCATTACCGAACTGCACCTTCACTTTCACACAGACACCTTCTGGTCTCACCTTTTCCAAATTTAAAAGATTATGGTATGGAATGAGGATTGCCACACAAAGATGAAGAAGTGAAGGGTCCGTCATGGCCCCTGTTTCCCTCAGGTTTAATCACTGTTGATCACAATCTCAAACCCAGTTTTGAGAAGTCTGGAATGTGCTGGGGCTAACCCGCCCCACTGAAATGTTCTGGTTCTGTACTACACTGACTCTCTACCTGCAACCCAAGAAAAGAGATGTGTATTAAACAGGTAAGACCGATGACTTCAAATACCCCATTCCTGAGAGAAAGCTCACCCAAAGATACACAGCACAATAACCAACTAGCCCTGGGCACTTTCACAGCAGTCAAATGGTATCGATTTTACACTGATTTATTAAAATTGCAATCATTGTTTTTCTTGTCTTCTTGAAACTGTCGCTTAAGGAAAATTGAATTGTGAGAGAGTTTAAAAACTTCAGCCTGAAGTTAAGTCTTAGTCCTAAATTATCAGAATAACTACAGAGAAACCTTGACCTGCTGTATATCTGAGAATAAGGCTATGTGACCAGCACACTTTCTCAGACACAGACTTTACAATTCTGACACATACACGATTTAGGGTTCAAGCTTCACTCTTTCACTAAAAACTCAGAACAAGCCTGCTGCTGCCATACCTCCAATCACTGAAGCATTGACAGTAAATTAATTGTTTAGCAACGAGTTTGCTGACAAATAGGAATTATTCAGCAAAACACAATTCACTGGGGAGTTTTCAAATCTGTATCACTTTAAATGTAGATGTAAAAGGGAAAGGTGAAGACAAATAGACAATACACACAGAGATACTTAACTGATTATTCTGATCTGTCTTTAGAAATACACGAAGGACAGACATGGGTCTCACTAGAAAGTATCAAAATGCATCTCTAAGACTTCACACACGTTCTATTTTAGGTCCTGTGCAAAAGTTACCACCACTTTTTTTTTTCCTTTCTTTCTTCTTTTTAAATCATTCACCATCTTTTCCTAAAAGAACCCTATTATGTGCAAACTGCCTTCAGTGTTCATTCAAGTTTATCAATAAAGATGTTCTGCCTTCAAAGGAAGCTGGAATATATAAGAATAAAATGCTGCTGGGTTTCCAGGATTCTCTGAGAAAAATCACTTCCAAAGAATAGAAGTGTACTTAGGAAAGGAAAAGGAAAACCTGGAGAAATCTTTAAAAGATATCTAGAACAAGTCCCTTTAAGCATCAAACCATCAAACTGCTTTACCCTGCTGTATTTCATGCTTCCTCTGGTTATTTACACACCATCCAAGGCTCTTGTCAATTACCTGTGCCTGAAATGTGGGCTTTGACGTTTGCAAGGATTTTATTAATTGATCTCAGTGGGGCATGACGAGTTTAAAGGGCTTACCTGTGTGTCCCCGGAGGTGCTGGCTGGAGGCGGACAGGAGCTTACAGCACACCATCAACACGTAGGCCAGAAAGAGCCAGTGAGACAGCAAGACGGACCTGGTACAGGCTCCCATCCTGGAGGGAAAGCAGAATGCAGGTCAGCGATGGATGGGTGGAGAGAGACCCTGAGCCAACAGGTGCGGAGAGCAGGGGAAGATGCTGGGCAATGCACCCCTACCCCTACCTCACCAAAGAGACTGGAGGCCAGGCGAACCCTACACGCACTGGGCGTTCACTCACTTCTCAATACACGCCTTTTATAATTAAAAGTTTTTCAAGTCAACTACATGCCTCAGTGAGAAGTCTATTTATGAACCCCTAGAGCATAGCCTGAGTGGCCCTGATAGAACATGGGGGTTATATGCTATTTTATAGCACAAAATTTAAAAAGCGACATACTTTAAGTAGGATTCAAATAAAAGATATGTGGTTTCTGCATGTGAAAGAAACCACAGAAATTCACACACCAGGCCTGAGAACTTCCCCCTGGTTTCTCTCACTGCATATTAATGCCCTTTGGCCTAGAATACTGGCTGAATAGTTTATTAATCCAATCTCAGAGTTTGATGAGAACATGGGCAAGTACTGATAAGTATATAAACAACTTCATATAGATGTCAATAGATAAATGGATAAAGATGAAATATTATCAAACAATGAGAATGAAGGAAATCTTGCCATAAACAAAATTTTAGATGGACCTTCAGGGCATTATTGCTAAGTGAAATAGTCAGATCAAGACAAATACTGCATAATCTCACTTGATGTAGAATCTAAAAAAGACAAATTCTGAGAAACAGATTAAGTAGCATAGTGGTCACCAAGGGTTGAGGGTGAGGGAAATAGGGAGGTATTAGTCAAAGGTCAAATCTCCCAGTGACATGATTAACAAGTTTGGGGATCTAATGTTCAGCATGGTGATTATAACTAATCTAATAACACTGTCCCATATACTTGAATGTTGCTAAGAGGGTAGATCTTAAATGTTCTCATCACAAGAAAGAAACAGTAACTATGCAACAGTAAGAAGGTGGTAGCTGATACTATGATGGGAATCATTTTGCAATTGATAAACATACTGGATCAATACAATGCACACCTTAAATAGACACAGTGTTATGAATCAATTACATCTCAATAAAAACTGGGAAAATATATTTCACTTCATATGAATGGACAGTATCCAAACAGTTGCTCAAGACAATTCAGTTTACAAATGTGGCTGTGTGGTCTATTTTAAAACACTACCCTTTCCAAAATAAGTAAATAAAAAGAAAATAGCTAATATGCATTCTACTTCCCTCCCTAACTTTCTGCCTTTTCTGATCTCAGATAGCACTAGATTAACTTTATTTTTTAATAAATTTATTCATTTTAATTGGAGCCTAATTACTTTACAATAGTTTGCTCTTTTTTTTAGTTAACTTTTTCAAGCGAAAGTCCAAGCTCTGGGCATTTGAAACTTCAGTTACACTGGGTTCTGACTGGCTTCAAGGATAATAGATCCACCACAGAGGATCAAAGGAACCCCCTTCTCATATACAAGATGTATAGACACTCATGGGCAGATGATAAAGACATGGCCCGTGGATTCCTGTCTGAGTAACACAACAGGCAAAGCTTCTGAGGAAATCCTGAAGGAAGGGCCTAACAAGCCCATGACTGCCAACCCCGCAGGGTCTCAACCAGAACCCTGACTCCGTGATCAAGAGGAAATGCAGTCTTGGGGATCCGGTGGCCACACCACACTCTCAGGAGCAGGCACTGGCCTCTCACAAAGTAGTCACATAGATCCTGTTGAAAGATCTTGTATTGCCACTGATTTGAGACTCAGTGTAACTCTGAAACAGCCACAGTAATACAAGATTCTAAGATTATCTTTGAAGACCACGGTGGCAAAAGGGATGTCAAGCTTTGAAGCTTGACATCATTTTGCCCTTGGCCTTGGAAATTCCGAGCACTTGAAACTGACAAAAACACTAGATGCCTCTGCTTTGAAAGACCTGCATGCACCTTAATTTTGCAAAGCATGTCCTCCGTCTCCCCCGCCTCAGCCTCCCTGCACGGTGGGTAGAAACCCTGGATCAGCTCAAAAGGTGGCAAAGAATATGTGCGAGTCTATGTGAGCTTGAGGTGCTAGTATGTAATTACATCTTCACTTCAGGAAATTGATTGTTAATTTATTACTCAACAGGGCAAGTATGGAGGTTCAGAATTCTATATATGCTGAGTTTTTGAATGAGGTGCTCTGTCCCCCCTCCTATGTTTTAAAACTCCAGTTGTTAACTCCAATATCCATTATTGATCTAACTGTCACAAAGGCTTAGTCTTACCCAAGGGTCAAAATTTCAAATCTCTCCCAATAAAAGTGTAGGCTGGCTGGGCCCAAGGCTCCAGAGAGCAGTAGGGAAGATAGAGTCCTGTCTAGGGGCAGCTGCTCCAAGGGAACGCCAGGAATGACTTTTCAAGAGAAGCTGCTTTCTGATACACTGTCTGCACACTTTGAGTCAGCAAGGGATTCCACTTGTTTTGTTTTAAAAACAGAGTAGAGATCAAACAAAACACATTTGCAAACTGGATTTGGGTACCCTAACTTCTGGTTTGTAGCAATTAGTGGCCCAGAAAAGGAAAATTTTAAGGAATCAGATGAATGGAGTACTAGCTTTCTACTGCCGTGTAATAAACACTGCCAAACTCAACAGTTTAAAACAATAGGTCTCCAAAGGCCTCTTCACTGTTCTATCCTCCACTTCTTCCTGCTTCATGGGCTGGCTCCTCAGCCTCTAACCACAGTGTTCCACCTGATTTAGAGTCTCCAAATTCAGATGAAGTCTATCAGATGAGCTATAATCTGTCCCACCTAATTTACCAGTGAAGTTCAGTTTCCATGTCTTTATCAGTCACTGCAAGTCCTAAACCTGTCTCGATGGAGTTAACCAAACTGGGAGAGTATGTCTGAGATGATCTGAGTCCCAAACACTGGGTACCATAGGAAGTCAACTCTAAGACAAATTGATGATCAGCGGGTGACTTAAGGAGTGCTCTAGGGAGTATCACCTGTGGAACAGGAGGGACAAGAAGAAGGAAAGACAGAAAGAGGGAGAGACCTCAGATAACCCTCTGGAGAGTTTCAAAGCAGAACAAACCGGTCAATCCTAAAGAAAATCAACCCTGAATATTCAATGGAAGGACGGATGCTGAAGTTCCAGAATACTTTGGCCACCTGATGCGAAGAACTGACTCACTAGAAAAGACCTTGATGCTGGGTGAGCTTGAAGGCAGGAGGAGAAGGGGACAACAGAGGATGAGATGGTTTGATGGCATCACGGACTTAATGAACATGAGTTTGTGCAAACTCCACGAAATGGTGAAGGACAGGGAAGCCTGGCATGCTGTAGTCCATGAGGCTGGAAAGAGTCAGACATGAGTGAGTGACTGAACTACACAGCTGAGATGTCCCTTCTTCATGGTCCCAAACTGTAGTGAGGGGTCAGGCCTTTACACCTGAACATCAGGAAAAACTTTTCATCTCAGGCAAGGAGGCTCTTTGGATTGCAGACAATTCAAAAATGCTATAGGTCATCTTCTGCAATGCTTCTGACAGTTGAGGGCATGAATCCTTCATTCCTGAAGGGGATGCTGGGCAGGGCATCATGCTCATTAAAATGTGATGGGAAGAGACTTCAAATATAAACCCTAACCCAGCCTGGGCCTGCTTTGCCCTCAGCACCATTCTTTCCACTTCCACTGGGTGACACCTCTATACTGCATTCCCCAGGACCCTGAATGATCTGGCTCCTACCTGACTTAGTTAGAGCCTGCAGAGTGGAAGGAAAAGGCCATGGTATTTTTTTCCCACCTTCTCTGTCTTGGCAGGGTCAACGGAGTGGCCATTTCTCCTCCATGGTGTCAATTTCCCCCCGAAGGGCCCACTATGGCTCCAGCTCCCATGGAAAGCCCTTCCCCACCAAGGCCACTGGCCAGCAGGACTGCCTTCCTCTGTCCCACCAGCCTCAGGATGGCAGGAGCTGTTGCCTGCTGTTGCTCATCTATGGGCTGCCTTTGTGTCTTCTGCTTAACCTCTCTGACTCTCCCACACACATGTAATCAGTTTCCAGAATTCAATTCCCTGTTCTTCTGCTCCAGGATGGCTTCTGTTCTCCTGGTTGGATTCCAAAAACAAATCTGAAATCAAAAGTCTCATGGGCCCCTGTTCCAAATCTCAGGTGATCGTCCCTGATCTGACTTCTTCTTCATGGAAAATTCTATGTATCAGGGTCTGGGGTGAGTTTGAGAACAAGTATTGCCTAGAACAAGTATTGACTTAACAACAGCTGTGATTCCCTGAAGAAATGCCTATGGCTAGGTGGGCAGCTCCTTAGCAATGATTCTTCATCTCATTCAATAATCCAGAGCCCCAGTAAAAAGATGTCTCACCTACTACACTTACTGTGGTGACTCAGACAGTAAAGAATCTGCCTGCAGTGCAGGAGACCCAAGTTTGATCTCTGGGTTGGGAAGATCCCCTTGAGAAGGGCATGGCAATCCATTCCAGCATTCTTGCCTGGAGAATCCCACAGACAGAGGAGCCTGGTGGGCTACAGTCCATGGGGTCACGAAGAATAGGACACCAATGAGTGACTAACACTTTCACTTTTCACTTTCATACCTACTGTGATACTTCAATTTCTCCTACATTGAACATTTTTGTCCAAATGTAAAACAGAATTAGTTTATCTTAAAAATATCACCTTTGGCCCTCTGTTGAAGAGTCAAAGTACTGCTTTATCAACTGAAATAATTTCAAAGATCAGAGCTAATTTTTAAAAAATTCTCCATATTTCCAAAAATCCAACACAAAATAAAGCTTTTATAAAGTGTCATCAATTCTAAGATATTCCATCTGCCTAAATTTTTTATGCTTCATAAAGATACCATCTCTAGGTATGTGCTAAAATCATTTTACCTTGGAGACTTCATAAAATTTGGTTCCAGTCAAACACGGCTATTCCAGGATGGATTTCAGAGCGACTCCAAGTTCCCATTGGTAGCAAGGACCAACCATTTCGACAGTTCCAAAAAATTATCTTAACTTCACAGACCTATTTAAAATACAAAACAGACAGGAAGCCATTAGCATTTTAATGTTGAGATGATACAGGTTTTCAGAAGCAATTTTTTTTTACAACTGTGTTTTCAGGCAAGTGGTAGACAGTCAAACATATCCACATTTGTAAAGTGTCCTAATAGATGGGGATGGAGGGAAGGCAGGAAATACAGAATTCTGCACTTATTAATTAGCCACACAGTAGTTAACAGAATACAATTTTAAAGTAGAAGTTCCCTCCGCAGCAAAGGCATGATCAAGTTGACAGAGGGTACCAAACCATTCATGATGCAAAATTTCACTCTCTCATCAACCACGGGATGAAAATGAAATTGAAGATACTCCAATCCCAAGAGTTCCACAACCTGCTCAAGTTCACAGAGCAGTGGAAAAGCTAGCATGCAGACCTAAGTTTCAATGTTCTGTGACATAAACCTGATGATGATAAACAATTTGCAAGACACACCACTATGTATAAAATAGATAACCAAGAAGAACCTAGTGTATAGCACAAGGAATTAGACTCAATATTATATAATAATCTATAACGGGGGACACATGTGTACCCGTGGCTGATTCATGTTGATGTATGGCAAAAACAACCACAATATTGTAAAGTAATTATCCTCCAATTAAAATAAATAAATTGCTTTTTAATGAATGGGCTTTATATATACAGGCTTCCCTAGTAGCTCAGATGGTAAAAAATCAACCTATAACGCAGGAGACCCGGGTTTGATCCCCAGGTTGAGAAGATTCCCTGGAGAAAAGAATGGTTTCCTACTCCAGTATTCTTGCCTGGATAATTCCACAGATAGAGAAGCCAAGTGGGCTACAGTCCATGGGGTCGCAAAGAGTCAGACACGACTGAGCAACTTTCTCTCATTCAC
The DNA here is from genome assembly GCF_033118175.1 of Dama dama. NCBI lineage: Eukaryota > Metazoa > Chordata > Mammalia > Artiodactyla > Cervidae > Dama > Dama dama. The sequence continues at coordinate 37,454,945 of NC_083704.1, read as the reverse complement.
TAACACAGGTATAAAACAATTTGCAAGGATGCTTTTTGAAAAATGCTGATGGGATACAGAAGGCAAAAATTTTTCCAACATAAAACACACAACAATACAAAAAACACTTTTTAACACCATAACTGAGATTTAACATGCTCCTTTAATGCACAAACCTTCATTTCTACTTAATGAAAACATTTTTCAAGAAGGATTCAGATAACTCCAAACCAAAAGACACTAAAAAAAAAAAAAGGAACATGAAACTACCCATTTTTAACATTACTGAGTTAAGTACATCCCTCCAAGGGATGGTGATCAAAGAGAAATAATGATGGGCAACACTAAATCTTTAAGCTGCAAATGTGACATACAAATGATCCTTGCAGGCTTCCCAACTGGTTAAGTGATAAAGAAAACATCTGCCAATGCAGGAGACACGTGTTCGATCCCAGGTCAGGGAAGATTCCCACGTGCCATGGAGCAACCAAGCCTGTGTGCCACAACTATTGGGCCTGTGCTCTAGAGTCCAAGCACTCGTGAAGTCTGTGCTTCCTAGAGCCTGTGCCCCCCAACAAGAGAAGCCACGGCAATGAGAAGCCTGTGCATCACCACTAATGTGTAGTCTTCCCAACTAGCCGCAACTAGAGAAAAGCCTGCGAAGCAATGACGACCTAGCATAGCCAAAAATAAATAAAATTATTTTTACAAAAGATCCTTGCTCCACAGTCTAGTCATTATCGAATCCTGTTGAACCCATTGCAAATGCACCACAAAATACAACTGATAGTTTTCTCTTCTTTGGATGCCCTAGATGTAATTACAGATGTTTGTCTAGAGTCCTCTTTAGGTGACAGGCTTGAGATCCATCCTTTTGGGGCCACAGGAGACACAGAGGAGGCTGTGAGTGATTAGCTCTATGAGAGAGAAGCAGCTTTGAGTAACTGTATAAACGTAAGATACTTGGAAAAGAAATCACAGGATAATGTTCATCTCCCAGATCCTCCAACTTTATTAAGTATGTTTGTCCTGATATCCACCCAAGGGCACAACGTGACCTTCTGTTATCGGAAAGAAATACACAGTGTAATTTACCAGAACCCATCCTAATGAACTCCCCACATACTGGAAACCAAAATGACCTTTCCTAGCTAATATTTATCTTGTTTTCTTCACATAAAGGGAACCACTGGGGATTCTCTTTTCAATTCGTTAAAAAAAAAAAAAAAAAGGATCCATCAGCGAAAACAAATGTGATCCAATAGTTCACATGCTAGACGAAAAGCCAGGAGTTTAATTTTAGGCTGAGCAGTAACTCATTCAGTCAGATTTTCCCTGAGTGTACCCTAGGCACTTGTTTAAAAGGATTAACTCCTTCCTGTCATTTCTGAACTTTAGTACATTCAAGACCATCGGTGCTTTTGTGCACAACACCAAAATCATGAGTTTCCAGTCACTCTACTTCCCTCTAGGTTGTTTTCCAACAATGGCACAGTCTTTTCTATCATTCCACTTTAAGCCCTTCCTTTTCCTCAGTTCAGTTCAGTTCAGTCGCTCAGTCGTGTCCGACTCTTTGCGACCCCATGAATTGCAGCACGCCAGGCCTCCCTCTCCATCACCAACTCCCGGAGTTGATCCAAACTCATGCCCATCGAGTCGGTGATGCCATCCAGCCATCTCTTCCTCTGTCGTCCCCTCCTCCTCCTTCTCTGTCCATGGGATTCACCAGGCAAGAACTCTGGAGTGTGTAGTCTATCCCTTCGCCAGGGGATCTTCCCAACCCAGAGATCGAACCTGGGTCTCCTGAATTGCAGGCGGATTCTTGACCATCTGAGCCACCAGGGAAGTCCTACTATACAGCACAGAGAACTATATCCGATCTCCTGTGATAAACCATAATGGAAAAGAATCTAAAAAAGAATATATATTCTGTGTGTGTGTAAATACACATACACACATAACTGAATCACTTTGTTATACAGCAGAAATTAACACAGCATTGTAAATCAGTAATACTTCAGTAAGTATATTATTACTTATTGATACAATATTATTATATTATATAATACTAAAATAAAATAAAAATATTCAAACTTTTAAAAAGTCGTTCATTTTTAAAGAGTCTGGGTGTTTACAATGATGAATGACATTGCCATATCTAGACTAAGAACGATTTTAAATGTGTCTGGTCACTGTTGAAATGAGAAAAAAAAAAACAGCATTTGCGTGCTGGGTTACATTTTTCATCTTTCACCTTACACACTGGTCTTATGTGGAGACAGTCACTCTTCTACAAAAGAGCAGGATGCCTGTTCATGTTTCCTGGTACCAAGAAACTTGGAGCTTCCCAGGCAGAGGAGACCATTCTTCAGATGTTTAATTTATTTCTGTTGTACCCAAGAAAGAAGCCAGTCTACACCTGATTTCTTATCAAGGACATAGTGAGGTTCTGCCTTTCTTTTCTCTTGATCTACTTGCCTTCACTATTAGCAGAGTGAATTCTTAAAAGGATTATTTTGGGGGATACAGTTATTGACTTGTTGTAGATAACCACTCTCAGAATATCTCTTACGTCAGTTTTGCTATACCCACCTCACTCCACAGATGGCAGTTTATGCAGCATCACGTTCTTATCTTTTCATTCTAAAACTCTACAGTGATGAAATACCACATTCCTTTTAAAACCACCATACACAATGACCTTAAACCTAGACCTAATCACGAGGAAAACTGCCAAACGTTTGACTAACTCAAACGTGAGAGACTTTCTGCAAAGTAAATGCTCCTTAAAAACTGTCAAGGTTATGAAAGACCAAAATAATCTTAGGAATTGTTCCAAATTAAGGAATGATACACGGCGAACAAATGAAATGGTGCTCCTATGTTGCATCTTAGATCTGAAAAAATACACATGCATAGTCATTCTCAAATGAACCACATGCACAATCACACACATACACACATATACATATACACATTTATCTACAAAGGACATTACTGGGACAAATAACAATTTCTGAATATAGCCTATAGATTACACTACGGTGTCATATCAATATTAAATTAGTTAAGAGAATGTTCCTGTTATTAAAATATACCCTGAGATATTTAAGAATAAAGGGGCAACTGTCTCGAACTTACTGTCAAATGATTCTGAGAGGAAAGAGAGAAGAGGAAAGGAAGGAAGGAAAAGCGAATGAATGAATGAACACAAAAACAAATGAACAAAATGTAAGCAACTGATGCATCTAGGAATTCTTTGTACTATTCCTCCAACTTTTCATTATGTCAGAAATTATATCAAAATAAGACAATAGATGTTCACTAAAAAGACCAGTTTATCACATATACTAAAATGATTCAGAACTTATTACCATTCTTAAACCATAAGAGGAGTTGATAGTTGAAATGTTCTGGCTCATCTGACTCTCTTAATACTCACTGAAGACCCCAGAGGAAGTTCATTTGTTTTTATTTAAAAAGCACTTTCATAGAAACACCTTCTGTAAACACATTTGGGTGTATTCTTTTGCTATTCCTTTAAAAATGTCATACTGGTTTACCATTTCTCAACCTGTTCATACAATATTCTCATGTAACTAAAATATCTCCAAGGACATTTAATAGAATATAACATTCAATAATATTGAAAAACTGTTGCTATTCAATGTGTTGTTTTGGTCAAAAGTCTATCAGTTGAATAGAAGTATAGGAGATTGATACTATGTGCTTCTAACTTCTCTTATTAATTAAAAATGTATTCGATGAGAAAAAATAGCACGTTCATAGTGTCTACTATGGTTCATTCATGGTGCAAGTACCTTAAAATAATAACTCACTTAAAAGTAGGATTTATTTCTATCCTGCTATGCAGATGAAGACAGTGAGACACAGATACGTCAAGGGGTTTGCCCGAGGTCGCTCAGCTAGAAAGTGGCTAAGCCATGATTCAAATGCAAGCCATCTAGCACCAAGGAATCTACTGTTTCAATTCTTATCAACATATTTTCAAAGAGAATTAGTCCTTTTCATGCTTTTTTAAATAGACTGAAAATAACTCTGCCTTCAGGAATTCAAGACAATGGTCATCAAGCTCAAAGTAAAAATTTTGTCTGTGGACCCACATGAGTAGACGACTGGACTGAATGAGGACCAGATCCTGGCTTGGAGCCTCTGTTATTTTTTATTAACCCCTAAATAATTTTTGCCTCATCTCTGAAAAGCTGGTGAAGAACAGTAATTCTGACTTGCTGCAGGGTTCTGTCTTACTACAGGTTTATTCAAGGCTTAAGGTCACGTTCCAAATTAAGACCAAACATGCAAGAATTCTGAAGACCATGAGCACTTAAGCTGCCATTCTTCAAACGATGGAAAAACAACCACACTTTAGATCAGAACTCCTCAAAGACACTTGGGCGAAAATAGAGCAGAGCCAGAACATAAGCCTAAATGACTTCTGTCAATTTCTATGAAGGAATTCAGCACTGACACAAACCAAAGTGGAATTCTGTCTGTGCATCCATGCAGGCTCATTTCCTGCCAAGAAATCCAGAAGCAATTTTTGACAGTACAGCAAGGTAGATTCTCACTGAAAAACCAAATAGACACTCTTGCACCATTGCCCTTTCCTGCCTGCCCACTCATCTAGGAGGTTTCCAAGCCCCATCTTGCTTCACCAGCAGAGTAGGTATGCTTGAATAATGAGCTATTTTCAGATTCCCCATTAGTGCAGCTGACCTCCTGGAGTGGGATCTACTGGGATGGCCTGGTAACTGTGGTTCTCAGCCCCTTGGGTATCAGGGAACAAGTAGGACTAATTTTTCCAGCTAATGATGTAACCGGTGACACCCTTAAACAAGGTTAAACATCGCATTAAATTATTTTTTCACACTAATTTCAAATCAGTCAAGGTAGAAGATGATAGAGGTGAGAAATTTCACCTCTATCCTCCAGAGGTGAAACTAGCAACCTGAGTTTTGGACGAATAAAACAGAGTTTTATGAGTGGAAAAGGGGTAAAAACATGGTCCCATTAAGCAAGAACTGTGTCTCACAACCAATGGAAATTTTGAAAGAGAAGTTGTCTCCGTGAAATAATTCATCATTTCTTTAGACAGAGAGGAGGAAATATGTTTCCATTTCTAGTTGTTTATATAATACAAGCACACTGATTTGTCTTCTAGAAAATTCTCAAACCGCTTTTCCACAAAAGTATGCAAACCAAGTGCAACCTCTCTCTTGACAAATTTACGCAGGAACAAGACAAGTATTAATGAACATTTTATATTTAAAAGGCTTCTGATGAAAGTAAATGTACTTAATAGGTTATCGACACTTTTATGAATGTATTTCAAGCCCTGACACTCGGCTAAAGCCTCAGCTGAGCTCTCACTTATAACTATCACATGATGCGTGGAATTACTTTGTAATTCAGAGCATGCTTACTGTCACACGTTCAAGAGGACAGGTTTCTCTGTCAAAGTGCAGTATACTCATGCCATTAAGTTGCTTTTCTACTGCGGCCTAAAAATATCAATGAGGAACTTACTTCTTCATCGTACAACACGCTGTAAACATGTTTAGAACTTAAAAGATTCTAAGTGAGTCATTAAAGACAATAGCTGTGTCTGGTACAGAATTGTGTAAAATTTTACATATGGCATTTTAATTTCAAGTGTTGCCAATACCATGTTGTTTAAATTAGGTTGTAGAGTTCTTCAAAAGGACCCTTCTGGTCAGAGATGATTTAAACAAATTAAATAGACACACTGTGATCTCATAAGGTTCACACTCTATCACTGTAAGAACTGAGAAATTCCTTACAACCATGCAGCATCTTTATTTCCATGCAGTGATGTGGTCCTTTCTAATGGAAGTACGGCCAGTGCCTTTGTGAGTGAAGAAAAACTCTAGCCTACAAGTGACTATGGACTGTCCAAAAGCAATCATCACTAAGTGACGATGGTTCATTGACAGTCAGTCTATACAAAACACAGAAAACAAACCCGCAAGTGACATAAAATATAAAACGCACTCACCAAATTCAGGGACACTCAACACAATTCCACAGCTTGTTGTCCAAGTGAAACTGCCCAGGTCTGGGGCTGAACTAATGTGAGCAGTAATGGCAATTTAGCCATAAATCTCTGAAGGCCCAATTATCCTTATGTCTAAGGGTTTCTTTTAATTGGACCAGGTTTTAATTGGAAATTTTCCTCCCATTTCTCATTTTTTAAAGCATCAAAACAGTGTCTAAGGATTTTATTTAGCATAATAAATAACCAACATAATATTTTGGAGGCGACTCACAAGTTGCCAAGCACCTGAACTTTTATTTTAAAAGTTTTTGTGTGATATGATCTAACTTCTACGTTATATTATAAAAAATAAAGCAAGTTATATATAATGAAAGTGAAAGTTGCTCAGTTGCGTCCAACTCTTTGCAACCCTGGAATGGATAGCCATTCCCTTCTCCAGGGGATCTTCCCAACCCAGGGATCGAACCCATTACAGGCAGATTCTTTACCAGCTGAGCCACCAGGGAAGCCCTAAGCTGTATATAATAGAATGCAAAAATAGAATTCCGTGACTATTCAATAGTTACATTGCTCAGGTCAGAGCTGGCCATTTACAAACAGAATGCAACCCTCTTGAGCGGAGGCAGTGTTATCTTACTTCACTTTTATGCTAACCCCTAACATAATACTCTGCACACCACGGGTGTTAAATACATTTTGTTCAATAAATGAATAAAGTCTCTAGTTTCACTCCCAAATGAATGGTCATCTCACTTCTATGCTTTCCTAATTCCTCACCTGTAAACTAATATAGTTCAATGACACAATTACTAATGTATGTTCAACCACCAGCTATGACTATGACTCACAGCATTGTAGGGAAAACATGGTAAGATTCAGCTATTGATAACACACAGCTCATGAATATATCTACACAGTAAATTCAACTTTGAAAGGATTGCACAGCAAGACAATGCCCATCGCAGGCAATATTGACCATTTTAATCCATTAGTGAGATAAATGCTTCTTAAAAGCTTTATCAGAACCATTATTAAATTTCCAACCTTAAAAATTCATCTTTTGTTTGACAACAGTGCCCTCTCGTGGCAAAAAGGGAAGTCTTCTGAAAGTGCTAACATGTTACTGGATTTATAATGGGTATTTTATTATAAGTGCATGTTTTCATTTTTTAATAAAGTCATTTAAAAACAGTATGCAAACCAAACTAAAAGAAGCATAATATACTAAATAAGTTAAAGAGCAATTTAAATTACATCACAAAAAAGTCAAATCAAAATATGGTAAAAAGCTTCTAAATGAAATGGTAATTATTTATGCAGAAAACTACACATAATAAACACAAGTCTAATGAGATTCAATATTTATTGGTTCTCCCTGTTGCTTTTATAACACAAATCCATGATATTATCTATCAAAGCTCTCCAAGCTACTTAAAGATACTCTAAACATTCAGCTTATATATACAAAAGCCTACTGAGTTCTGGCTTAATACTAGGATATGCTTAGGGAAATCAAGAATAAAACTAATTCCTGTCTATCCAAAAATGACAAACCAATTGCAAAAGACATACATGGGGCAACCAAGAGAGCAGGTCAATAATATTTGCCATTGCCTTTGGATGGACGTAGAGATTGTCCATACTGAGTGATGTAAGAAAGAGAAAGAGAAAATATTGTATGACAACCCTTACACGTGGACTCTAAAAAGAATAGCATCAAAACATGTATATTATCAAGTGTGAAACAGATCGCCAGCCCAGGTTGGATGCATGAGAAAAGTGCGCGGGGCTGGTGCACTGGGAAGACCCAGAGGGATGGGATGGGGAGGGAGGCGGGAGGGGGGATCGGGATGGGGAACACATGTAAATCCATGGCTGATTCATGTCAATGTATGGCAAAAACCACTACAATATTGTAAAGTAACTAGCCTCCAACTAACAAAAATAATTGGGAAAAAAAATAAAATAAAATAAAAATGATGAACGTATTGCTCTTTAAAAAAAAAAGACCCAGGACAACCAAATAAATAAATAATTTTTTTAAGATTAAAAAAAAAATAACATAACGAGATCACCTATCTCATCTTTTCAAAAAAAAAAATCATTATATGACTATTTACACAGATACAAATCCTGCTGGGAACAATCATAACTGAAGTCATAGTTTAAATGAATAAAATATTTTGTCCAAGTTAAAAAAAAAGAAATTATACATATGAACTTATTTACAAAGCAGAAACAGATACACAGATTTATAGAATGAATTTATGGTGGATAAGGGAGAAGGATGGGGGAAAAGGACAGGGAGTTTGGGATGGACATGTACACACTGCTGTGTTTAAAATGGATAACCAACAAGGACCTACTGTATAGCATAGCAAATTGTGCTCAATGTTATGAGGCAGCCTGGATGGGAGGGGCTTGGGGGAGAATGGATACATGTCTATGTATGGCTGAGTCCCTTTGCTATTCACCTGAAACGATCACAACATTGTTAATCAGCTATACTCCAACAAAATAAAAAGTTTAAAAAAATTTACTATTGTCTTTTGGAATAATGAAAATAGAAGAATAAGATCACTGAGGACTGCTGCAATCTAGGAAGACTTCCTGGAAGAGATAACACACAGGAGTCAAAAAGGAATGTTTGGGGAAAAGAGTAAAGAGGTGTTCAGGAATTCAAAAAATTTGGTTTGGTTGGTTGGTCATTGCTGAGGGGAAAAGATCTGCACATATGTGCGAGTTTGTTTTGTCTTGTCCTCATTTGATCTGGTGGCGGGGAAGAAAGGGCCACTAAAGGAAACCACACAGAGAAAGGGGGGAGAGGAGGTAGGTGTGGTGCACTGACCCCATGCGGAAGTCACACAGAGCAGGTCAGCAGTCTCCCAGGTCCTATCCCACACTCAACGGGTCACCTCGTCATGACTCCTTAAACAAGTAGTTCTTGATCAATTCTTGGACCAGGCCTTGTGTGGGGTGCCAGGCATGGAAGATGGACAAGGTCCTGGGTACCCTGGGGTTTGCACTATAGACAGACAGGTAAACAAGTATGAATAACGGAACTGTTCTTGTTGTTCATCACTCAGTCGTATCTGACTCTTTGTGACCCCATGGACTGCAGCACACCAGGCTTCCCTGTCCTTCACCATCTCCCAGAACTTGCTCAAACTCAAGTTCATTGAGTCAGGGATGCCATCCAACCAGCTCATCCTCTGTCATCCCCTTCTCCTCCTACCCTCAGTCTTTCCCAGCATCAGGGTCTTTTCCAATGAGTCAATTCTTCATATCAGGTGGCCAAAGTATTGGAGCTTCAGCTTTAGCATCAGTCCTTCCAATGAATCTTCATTGGAAGGTAACTGTGGGTTCAGATTAAGTATGACAGAGAAAACAACAGTCAATAGTGTAACAGAAATCGGCTAGGTTTGGAGGAAGAGAGGCTCCATGGGTGCTTAGGGAAGGCCTCTCTGAGAAGGTCATCTTGACATGATGACAAATGATAGAATGTGACTTCTGGAGGAAGAGTGTTCCAGGAAGAGAAACAGCTCTGCCTTGTAGGAGTCTCAAGTCAAAACAAGCTGGCTGTGGTCAGAAGCAGAGGTGCTGGAGGACAGTGAGAGGGCAAAGAGGGTACGGGGTGACATCAGGGAGGCCCCAGGAGCAGATCACAAGTGAGCTTGCAGTTAACAGCGTGGAGTTGGGATTTGGTTCCAAATGGAATGTGAGAGCTGTAAGCAGGAGACAAATGGGAGATGGTTTAGGTTTGCACAAGAGCTCTCAAGCTGCTCCCTCTGGGGAGCAAAAGTAGAAAAATGAGAGATTACTGCAGACTAAGGTCTCAACCTAGAAATACAAGAGAATGAATCTGGCCAGATGTCTGGAGAACAGAGCAATAATGAGGTCAGGCCTCTTTAGGAACAGTTTTGCTCACATACACTGCTGGGTATCTTAGACACTCCTTGTGCAGTCAAACTACTGAATTAACATGCAAGGTTCAAGTCTCAGATCTCGGTACCAAGAATACTAGTTTTTATCTCTGCAACTGTACATCCTATAATCCATTGTTTTTACTCTTCACTTTGGCCACTAGGAAGCTCAGAGTCAAATTTAGAGTCCATCTTTAGTAAGTGAAGAGGACCGTTCACCAAGCATATCATCGGCAAACCTTCTGCTTAGTTGTCCTTATCTTCCCTTTATGTCTGATTTCATAAAATATTTTTATGAGTTTTCTCAAATCTGCTTTGATGGGGACAGATACAAATACATGAATATGTAAACAAGACACCATATGCTTTAACAGGTCCAACATGTTCTAACTGTCTCTTCCTGTAATTCCCTTTTTTCAACCCACTCTACTTACCAGACCAAAATTCAATATTTCCACCATGGCATGGTTACCTCAGGGAAAAGCATTATTTCAAAATAATAAATTGAAAAATGTTACCAAGACTTACATAGCATAGAAACTAACAGGCGGTAAATCACTTTGGGATTCACTGATGAATTTCCTGGTAGATTGCATGGTCTGAGCAAACAGGACCAGGGACATAAGGTTTGGTTTAAGTTGAGTAAGAATGTGAGAAACAAGTTTTAGTGCCTGCAGGTCAGAGAAGTGAGTGCAGTCAAGGGACCCAGAAGACAAGGTGATAAAGGATGGGATGGGAAGGGGCCCAAGAACACATGTTTAACAAAGATCAGTCCTAGCCAGTAGTACTCATAACCAATCACTCCTTCTGATATTACATTCATGGGCTTCCCAGGTAGTTCAAATGGCAAAGAATCTGCCTGAAATGCAGGAGACCTGGGTTTGACCCCTGGGTTGGGAAGATCCCCTGGAGAAGGGAATGGCTACCCACTCCAGTACTCTTGCTTGGAAAATTCTATGGACAGAGGAGCCTTGGCGAGCTATTTAGTCCACAGGGTCGCAAAGAGTCAGACACAGCCAAGAAACTAACACATATATAATATATAATCTAAGAATCCAGAAAAGTGCTCACAGGACCTATAGAACACTAGAAAGTCTTATCTATTTGGTATCTTAAGTCTAAAGAAGAGAATCAAGGAATCTGACATAGAGATAAGAATTGAGCGCTGGGTACACCAAGGCTAACATTAGAACAGACACCATCACTTCTCATCTCATAGAACCCTCAGAACAACCCACAGGGCGGTTTTACTTCATTTTGTTTTAAATCTCCAACATGGGAGAATGAAAGTAACTCTAGTTACCCACGAGCACAAGGCAAGTGAGCAGTGGGCCCAGGGTTCCAAACGAAACAGGTAGAGTCCCCGTATGGGAGGAAAGGGGAAGGTAGAGTAGAAAAAGGGAGTGGAAAGGAGTTAGCCAAGGCTGTTTCAAGACTGGAATTTTCACAGTACAGAAAGTCCAACCCAGAGTGTCTCCCATTTAAATACCAGAGCTGTTAAGAAAGAGTCTTCCTAACAACTGGCCATATTGGAGGAAGGTCCCATAATTTCAGTCACGTATCCACTTTTTCTTATGTAAACACTACGGAATAAATGAAATGCCTAACACAATTTACCATCTGACTTAATGTGCACTTGAAGTACAAAAAAACACACAGAATCATAAACATTTGAAACCAAAAAAGAAGCCCCTCATTAGTAACTTTTAGTATCCATTACTTGTTGAATTGATAGTATGTTAGATACGGTGGGTTAAATAAAATCTATTATGAAATTTAAAAGCAAAATTCAGGCTTCTGGGTGTCATCACAAGTTGTTATCTACTGACAATAGATTCTGAATTATTTGTTTTCCTCATCTGGAAAAATCTTTTCGTTTTCATAGCAGCTATCTTCAGCTCCTCCTATGGTTTGACATCACTGACTTAGAAAAGGTCTGTGAGGCCATTCCTCTTATTCTGGCTCTAAAAAAAGACACAGCCCACATGGAGCCAGATGTGATGCACCGTCGTCAGAACCTGAGTTCTAAGACATTTCTACGTTGCATTCACATTTCCACGTAAGAATTCACTGATCATGCTTCATTTGGGCATCGGGGAAACATTCTGGCAGCAAGGACACTCATATAATGAAATATTAGGTCATGATCCCATAATTCCAATCACAAGAGACACAACACACATGTTAGCAGACTTTTAAAGCAGAAAAACACAGGCGGTGAACAAGAATGATTTCTCTTTCCAGGGACGAGCTTAGGCCCTTAAGGTATCAAGGGCCTAAGAAGGGAGAAATGTGGGTGAAAATAAAGATTACCATCATCTGCTGCTTAACATAAAAATGCACAAAGCTGCATATCTATCTTTGTGACCTATAGGACCTTCATCCTTTAATTAAAATGACAGAGTTCCCTGAAAACCCATCAATTATAGTCAATGCCAAAGTATTTTTGGTAACTGGGGCCAAGGGAGCAGAAACAATAGAATTCTAACATGAGCCGAGAGAACTTTCCTGTCCTGGAACTTAGAATGGAGACCGAGAGAGCAGCTGATCATTCTAGAACAGGCTGCTAAAGGAGGGAGACACACATTTGGAGGTTGGGAGTGGTCAGGCTTCTCTCATCACCTACAGCGGGGTCAAAGAAAGCCCGTGATGTGCCAAGAGTAGACATGACCCAGGAGAGCGTGATCATGACCCTGAAAGTCATTCTGTTTTTAGCCTTTCCTTGGCTTGCCTTCATCCCTTCTCCTGGGTTTCTCAAGAATGGCTATAACTTTTCAAAAATCAGTAACAGTTTTCATCTTTGTTTGACCTTGCTGGAATGAATTTTTAATTGAATCCAAAGAGAACTATCCCACTTCATAGATAGGGAAACTGAACCTCTAGGAATTATCTTGTCCAGGTGGCAAACCTAATCAGTGATAGAGCTGGGTTCCCCACCCAAGCCTTCTAATGCAAGAGCCACTCTGTCTGCACTGTCCATTTGGTAACTGCTAGCCATGTGAGGTCACTAAAGTTTAAATGAACTTAAGTGAAGTCAAATTTACAGAACATTCCCACCACTGCACAAAGTGTCATGTGATGGGGCTGGGTTCCTGAAGGAACAATGTTTTTCTTTTTTTAAGATTTTGATTTTTTTAAAGTCTTTATTGAATTTGTTACAATATTGCTTCTGTTTCATGTTTTGTTTGTTTGGCCAGGGGACATGTGCGATCTTAGCTCCCCAACCAGATCGAAGTTACATCCTCTGGGTTGGAAGGCAAACTCTTTAACCACTAGACTGCCAAAGAAGTTCCAGGAACCATGTTCTTCATATGTAAAATCTGAAACAAACTGCAAAAGCTCACTTCAGCCACTCTACTAAAAGGGGACCCACTGGAAGGTGGACAGATGTCTTGCCATCCCAAATCTTGAATTCCCATCTGCACCCCTTCATAGCCTTTCAATGGGCAAATCATTCAATCTTTCCTAACCTCAGGTTCTTCATCTTGAGTATGGATTTAAAAAATAACTTCTCAGGTTACTGGGGGATTCAAGTGAGGCACACTTTTCCAATGTCTAGAACCAGGCATTCACCCCTCCCTCCCTTTTACCCCCACCATCATTTCTTTGGGTCAATACCTAGACAGCTCACTTTGTGTATGCACATTCCAGTTATAATCTTGTCTTTGGGGCTTTCTCTTGTAATATTCTTCCCTTGTTCTTATATATTTTTATATATGGGTATGAGAAGCTTGGGCTTCCCTCGTGGTTCAACAGTAAAGAATCCACCTGCAATGCAGGAGGCACAGGTTCAATCCCAGGGTCGGGAAGATCCCCTGAAGAAGGAAATGGCAACCCACTCAAGTGTTCTTGCTTGGGAAATCCCATGTACAGAGGAGCCTGGCAGGCTACAGTCCATGGGATCACAAAGAGTCCAACACAATTTAGCAACTAAACAACAATAAAGAGAAGTTTATTGGATACAAAAACACAATGCCAAAACAAAAAGTAGAGGATTCCCCAGAGGTCCAGTGGTTGGGACTTGGTACTTCCACTGTAGGGGTTAAGGGTTCGATCCCTGGTCGGGGAACTAGGATCCCACAAATTGTGCAGTGCAGCCATAAAAAAGGGGTGGGGGGAAGGAAAACAAGATGCAGGCTGGCCTCTTCACTCTACGACATTCTGCACAGTAGCAATCAGCAGGGAAAACCTGACAAACCAAGTTAGTAAAATCCCTTTCTAAAGTATTTTCCATCTAATAAGTAATTTCAGACACCATTGGTTCTCCCAATCAATGGCCATTTCTATAATAGATGAAAGGAACCAAAAAAAAAAAAAAGGCAGAGACCAGAATCCTGAGAGATAAGAAGCCAGCATCATCACTCTCGTCCTTAACATTCACCTGACCTGTAACAGCAGCAGGCACGGTGCTGGGCGATGTCTTCCTTCAGCCAACACACGAGGCAGATGCTAAAGCAAAAGACCACCACTCACCTGGCAAACAAGAGCTTTGGCACAGACCATAAAGCGCCTGCCATCTGGAGAGCAGGGCTTCTGAATCAGGGGTCCTTGGAGAGAATTTGGGGTCTATGACCTGGGATGAGGGGGGGAAATGACATCTTCATTTTTACTTACTCCTACCTGAGCCTCATTAGTCCCTTCAATTATAAAGGTCTGCAACAAACCAGAGGGGTATTTAGCAGTTCCTAGGACTTGATCACAAGCAGAAAGCACAGGTATTTTCAAGTCACATGACGGTCTGTTGCAAATACCTCAAAATGTGTCCATCACACCTTATAATTCTAGGGTTAATGGACCTGCCTGGAGATCGTGCCGTTGCATGCGTTCCTACAGAAGCATGCCTGCTCTGTGTCATGAACAATTGGAATGTGTTGATCACTACATTTCTGTAGAACTGACTTCTTCTGTGATCCTATGAACTTTGTTTTCTGTGTTTTAAGACATTGTTTTGAGACAGGATCCCCTGGCTTAACCTCTTCTTTGCCTCCCAGGGAACCCACGGCAAAGAAGAGCTTACAGGCTCTCCATCGTAGGAGCTGGCAAAACTCTAAGTTCAATGTGCTGTATCACATTTGCCTTGTCGCTTTTCCCCACCACCACCCTACATAAGCCAAACCTTTCACCCATCAGTTCTTCCAGTACTGCCTCAGAAGTCTCGAAGAAAACTGACAGATGATGCAATGACTTCCATATAGGATATAAACCAGTCACAAAAGCACCAGGTAACAGTTGCAGAATAATCTGGGGAAGGTTAAAAAAAAAAAAAATGATTTGCCCTGTATAGACAGCACCATCGTTTCAAGTACTTCTTGCAACCACTATCTGTAATATATTCCAACTTGCCAGTGTAGAAATGGCCTCATTATTTCCAGAAGTCCTTCAGAAAGTCTATTTCAAAGCAAGCAACTCAAAAGTTGGCCCACCATCTAAAAGCCAGTGCTATAAATACGCATGGGAAAGCAAAAGTGAGCTGGATCTCACGACTGTGTCTTCAGGAAAGGAACTGGGAGAGTTGAGGGGCTAGCAGAGTGAACAACTATAAGAAAAAGGAGACCAAGCTTCTAGGTTTCCAGGATAACAAGTCTCAGAAGTCCAAGAGACCATTGTCAGCCTGAAAGAGATAAAACACATTCCCAGGCAAACATTCATTGAGACTTTCATAAAAGGTTGTAAATATCTGTGCAGGCTCTGACAGAGGGCAGGCAACAAGGAAGTGAAGCTATCAGTGTGAATGGGGTCTTCCGGTGGGTTCTTTCCAAAGTAGAGCCTGAGACGAGGACATAAGGTGAGAGCACGTGACTGAGGTCACTGAAGGAGTAAGGGCAGCTAGATTCCCCAGAGCCTCCCAAGAAGCCAAGGGAATCACTCCCAGAATCATCCGCCCAAGCAGAGGGTGGGAGCATTGACACTTCAGCTTTCCATCGGAGGGATCCACGCCCCAGTTCTCCTGGGCTACTTCTGCTTATACATCATCACATCAGAGAAGGCCCCATGACAAAGGTGGAAAAGATGCTGAGCGAATGCCAGGGACAGAGCATAGGCTACTCGTTCTCGCTGGTACCTCGTGTCCGCATCTCCACACTGATCCACCTCTCCACCTGCTCAGACGGTCCTTTGCAACTTGCGGGAGCTGAGTGTTGGGACATAAGGTCCCAGAGCTACCTGCTACCCGGAGTGAAGGTGGGATGTCAGCTTTTTTCTCCTGGAATAGCTTCCCCTGCATTAACTTTTTTTCCTCCAGTTTTATTGAGATAGAATTGACATATGACACCACACACATGTAGAGTTTACATCACAATGTTCTGACTTACAGACATCATGAAATGGTGAGCACAGTTAAGTTTAGTGAACATACACCATCTCATATAGATACAACATTACAGAAAGAAAAAAAATTGATATATTTTCCTGAGATGAGAGCTATTAAAACTTTACTCTCTTAACAACTTTCAGATATAACGTACAGCAGTGAAAAGTCTGTGTATCATGTTGTACATTACATCCCTGAAGATGAAAGTGAAAGTGAAGTCGCTCAGTCGTGTCCGACTCTTTGCGACCTCATGGACCGTAGCCTACCAGGCTCCTCTGTCCATGGGATTATATGTCCCTCGTACTTATTTATCTTACAACTGGAAGTCTGTACCTTTTGGCTGCCTCCCTCCAACACCCCCCCTCCTCCCTAATCCCTGCCTCTGGTAACCACAAACCTGTCCTCTTTTTCTCTGAGTTTGTACATTTCTGAATTACAACTAACTTACAACACTATGTTAGTTTCTGGTATACCACATGGTACTTTGATAGACCTTGATGCTTGGAAAGATTGAAGGCAGAAGGAGGAGTGAGCGGCAGAGGATGAGATGGTTAGATAGCATCACCAACTCAACGGACACGAATTTGAGCAAACTTGGGAGATGATGAAGGACGGGGAAAACTGGCATGCTGTAGCCCATGAGGTCACATGGGCTGAACCGAGTGACTGAACGACAACACACAATTTTAAATGATCACAAGTCTAGCTACAGTACATCACCGTACAAAAGTATGATGTAGTTATTGACTGTATGCCCCACACTGTACATTTCATACCCGTGACATCTATTTTGTAACTGAAAGTTTGCACCTTTTAATCTCACTCACCTATGTCTGCATGAAAATTTAAAACCCACTCACTCACCAACTATTTTTGAGCCCTAGCTACGTGCTAGGCACTGTCTCCAGATATGGACACCTAGCAATAAACAGGACAGGTGAGGTCTGTGTCCTCCTCCACCTTGTATTCAGATAGTAGCCATCTGAAACTTGGGTATCTCAGATACTGACAGAAATGACAGGAGAAAGGATGAGGAGGAGAGGGGAGAAGGCAGAGAGGATAAGTCAGCAAGGAGAGCCAGGAAATGTCATTCTGACTTAAGAGCCTGAAAGATGAGGCATCTACCTTGGGACAGGCAAAGAAGAGCTTCTAAACAGAGGGCACAGCAGGGGCAAAGGCCCTGAGGTGCCAAGAAGCCCGTCAGAGCTCAAGTCAGTGCATCCTTCCACTGGGTGGGTGGAGGAGAGCATTTATTACAGACAAGAGATTTCCTCGGTCGTCTGAGAGGAAGCCAATTGTTTGCAAAGCAAACCTGTTTTCAGATGGTAGCAAACTTTAGACAACACACAGGACCCTCTCTTTAGGCAGACTTCCAACTACACCAAAGTGTTTCTTTTCTCTTTTCCTTTTTCTAATTTTCCTCTCCACCTTTCCATCCACAGATCACTGAACTTGGAGCTTCACAGCATCAACCAGGCTTGAACCCAAGAGGAAGTCCGCAAGGGCCTATGGTCCCAGGGCATTTGGGAAAGAAAAGAACAAAAGCAAACCATAAAGAAGTACTTTCCCATCTTAAGAACAGGGGATGAGGAGCAGTGGGGTTCGGTATCTTGAACTGAAGTAACCTTCTGTGTACACAGTCGGTCAGATAAGGAAGCAGGATGCGGGCTCGACGCATCTCAAAGGGTAGATTGTCCTTCCTCAAAGTGGCCAAGCCAGCTCTGCATCTCCTTTCCTTTCTCTTGTCCTGGCTGATGATAACGTTGATGCACATAACAAAACACCAGGTACTGATTTCATGTGTCCCTCTCTGGGCATTAGAATTCAAGATCATGCCACCTGACTGCCCTCTAATTTCAATTATTTGGAGACTTTTAGTCTTGAAAGATTCAGTATGCAAATCCTAACTGCTGCCATTAGAGAGCTTCTATTTAGCATTAACTATGGGTTTCCCTGGCGACTCAGTGAAGAATCTGCCTGGAATACAGGGGAGACCTGGGTTCGATCCCTGTGTCAGGAAGATCCCCTGGAGAAGGGAATGACAACCCACTCCCATATTCTTGCCTGGGAAATCCCATAGACAGAGGAGCCTGGCAGGCTACACTCCATGGGGCCAGAGTCAACTTTGACTTCTTTTTCATGTGCCAAATATAGTGCTGAAAACTTGTTCTATACATGAACTCATTCGAGCCTCACAACAGTCTTCTGAGGTAGGGACCTCCTTAGAGGAAATTCAAATGCAACAAGGTTAATCATTTGACCAGGATCATAAAGACTATTAGGGAAGATGGGATTTGAACCAGGCAGGGTCTGACTCCAGAGTCTGTCTCCTAACCACGAACTCTAGGACTTTAACTCCGCGGGCACCTCACGGCTGACTTGCCATGGTGGAAGCACATCAAAGGTGTTGGAAGCCTGCCTATAAAGAAAACCCCATCTCATGAGAACTGACAGCCATCTGAAAACCACTCCCCAGAGTATATTACACCCACCAGAAAAGGGTCTCAATAAAGTGATCTGAAAGTGAAACTGTGAATTGCTCAGTCATGTCTGACTCTGTGACGTCATGGACTGTAGCCCACCAGATTCCTCTGTCCATAGAATTCTCCAGGCAAGAATACTGGTGTGGGTTACCATTTCCTTCTCCAGGGGATCTTCCCCACCCAGGGATCGAACCCGGGTTTTCTGTACTGCAGGCAGATTCTTTTTACTGTCTGAGTGATTTAACGAGATGGGAAAAAAGAGAGCGAAGGGAGAGAAAGTTTAGAGAAACTGATCCTCCACTAATATCCAAAGTGGTCCAAGAAATTAATGCTCATTATTCAAATTGAAGGTGGAGGCAAAGATATGCACCAACTGCCATTCTCAATATAGTAGCTTTCTATCCAGCTGGCTCCTTTCAAGTCATCTGCTTTGGAGAATGCCTCGATCCTCAAATGAAAAATCTTCCAGCCTCTGATATGAGTGTCAGGAAGGCAAAAGGCTGGAATGAGCTGAGCCCAGCAGAAAATGTGCAGCACAACAAAAGGGCTATTTCTGTTACACTCAGGGCAAGGAGAACACCACCAAGACATCGGTCTGCTGCACAGAGGGGGTGCTGCGATGCTCACGGTGACAGCAGGCGGAATTACCCAACCTCCACTCTGCGTCCGTGTTCTGTCAAGAGGGGTGAGATGCTTTCCATAAAGAGTACAGGGGACACTAGTCAGAGGGGATTGAGGTCCAAAACAAGTGCAGAAATTGTCAGACTGCCTGCCCCTTCTCCGAATGAGTCCGAGCTTCCTGGCCCTGATGAATGAAACTCCATGCCACTGACGGCATAAGATGGGAGGTGGCAAAAACATCGCTGGCAAACTCTGAAGAACATTGGAGAAGAGGAAACATACCAGCGAATGAAAGGGAAGGAAAACAGAGGTTCTGCCAATGATAACTGAGTAAGCATCTGCGAATCTCACAACTGAAATTTTTCAGATGCCATTAGCAACATGGGGTGGGGGGTGGGGGGACAGGGAACAGTGAGGATTACTTGGAATGTGCATGGATTCACTAAGAATAATTAATACCAGACAATGCTCATTCCCCTTCGCCATCCTCACAGAAACTGACAATCAAGAGACAGTTACAAAACTTACCGAATAGGAAAGGAGGGGCAAGAGGGATAAATTAGGAGTTGGGGATTAACATACACACACTATGAAAAATAAGTAAACAATAAGGACCTACTACATAGCACAGGGAACTATATTCATTATCTTGTAATTACCTAAAATGATAAAGAATTTGAAAAAGAATATATATGTGTAACTAAATCACTTTGCTATATACCTGAAACTAACACAACACTGTAAATCAACTATACTTCATTTTTTTTTTTTTTAATTTATAACAAAAAGAGCCTGGAAGGGTCATAAAATTCAGAAATCTGCAAGATACTCTGACCAGGTTTTTCATAAAATTCCAGTGTAAAAATAAGGAATTACAGGCTAGACATAATGAAAGTAAGTGGGTTGAACAGATCAAAGTTTTCCTCTGCTTAATTATATCTATGTCAATTTAGACTGCAGCCTCTAATGTTATGCCATTGGGCTCCATCCAAAGTCCCATCCTGTTCATCTTTCTTATCAATAACTTGGATGCCAATGTTGCTGGCATTCCAGTCAAATCTGGGGGTGAACTGAAGCTTGGAAGGATAACAACAATTCTGAAACATTTGAAGCAAAACTGAAAAAAATTCCAATACATTTGAAATTCCAATTCGTTGAAATCTAACAAAATTACATTCTCCAGAGGTAAATGCTAAATATGAAGCTTGGGTCTAAAAATAGAAGTAGACAAACTACACTACAGGAAAAAAAAAAAGAAACACTGCTATCTCATATCACCCGGGCAGAGACTGCTCATAAATGTCTTATGGGTTCTGAATTAAAAATGAGGAATACAAAATGGCTGCTAAAATTATTACTTTGATCTTATGTTTCATTAGTAAAAGTATATCATTTACAATCAGAAAAACATATAGTTCAGTTGTACTCTTAGTTGTAACAGAACCAAAGACATTATAGTACTCAGGTCAGTGTGAGAATGCCAGGGTTCATTCAGCATCTACGCTCAGGATGGAGAAGGAATTCTAGCCCAGCCCTGACCCAGACCACTTTCTGCCATGAAGAAATGTTCTATTCCAACTTCCCTGGTGGCTCATATGGTAAAGAATCTGCCTGAAATACAAGAGACCCAGGTTCAGTCCGTGGGCCAGAAAGATCCCCTGGAGAAGGGAATGGCTACCCACTCCAGTATTCTTATCTGGGAGATTCCATGGACAGAGGAGCCTGGTGGGCTACAGTCCATGGGGTCACAAAGAGTCAGACATGACTGAGCAACTCACACTTTGACTTTCTCCAGTGCGGTAGTGACTACCCACATGTGGCTAACTGAGCTCTTGATATGTGGCTCATATAGCTTGAGGAACTGAATTTTTTTTTGAGTTTTACTTAATTCTAATTAATTCAAATTTATGTAGGCACTTATGGCCCCTGGCTACCGTATTAGGCTGCAGAACCTTAAACAGAGCCATATGTCAAATGGTAGAACTGACTGGGAGGTTAACAACCCTGAAAAAAATACTCAGGGGGCCAAAATGACAACTGTGTTTAATCTCCGAAGTGCAGTCTCATGGAAAAGGGATTAGAAATATTCTTTGGAGTCCATTGGACAAAACTAGGACACACAGAAATCAGAGTAAGATAAAATTCATGGGTGTGTAGAAATAAGTGTTTAATAATGATGACAACATCAGAACCTGTGGCCACTGAACCCACCTCCAGCACCTAGCACCCTGCCTGGCACCAAGGAAGCTCTCAGGAAATACTTAAGTAAAGCAATCAATCAATCAAAATAGAAAGCAATCCAAATGGAATACAAATGCCTCAAAAGACAATTAATTCCTGCATTCAGGAGGAGTCCCACATGAGCTGGCTGACCACCTCCAGGGACATCGTGCAAGAGCCAGACATCCACCAAAAGGCAGCCAGAGCATATGAGGTCCTTCCAGATCTGCTACGAGCCTCACGTCTATCATCAGATGAAACTGCGTTAAGTCCTGACACTTGCTATTTGTGGGACTAATCAGACACCTATGGCTGTATAACGGATTTCTACATGTGAGTTTTCTTAGTGACTTCAAACAGCACACACTTTTTATCTCATAGTTTCTTCAAGCCATGAGTCTGGGCACAGGTTAGCTGGGTGCTTTGCTTAGAGTATCATGAAGCTTAATCAAGATGTCAACCAGGGCTGGGTTCTCCTCTGGAGGTTCGACTGGGGAAGAACCTTCTTTCCACTCGCATGGCTGTTGGCAGCATTCATTCCTTCGTCCTTGTGGTTGCAGGACTGACAGCCTCTGGGCTGTCTGCTGCCTCTCAGGCTGAGTGCCTTCAGCTCCTTAAGGTCATGTGTATTTCTCTGCCACACTGCTTCCCCAACATTCCACTTATAGATCCAAGGCATCAAAGAGAGTTTGCTAGCAAACAGTTTACATAAAGTAACATAATCACAATGGGTGACACCCCATCACCTCTGCTGGATCCCACTGGTTAGAATCAAATCAAGTCCTGCCCACACTCAAGAGGAGGCCACTATAGAAAGGTGTGAACACTAGGAGGTGGCGATCCTGTGGGACAACCTAATGTCTGTGACAATGACCTTGGCAGGTCACTCAGCACACAGCAGCTTGACCTCTATAAAAATGAGGCCCTACGAGCACAATGGAGTCATTACAGACACATATAATATACAAACTCACTTTAGAATGTAACCAAGGTCAGATTTGTCTCCATGATACTGTTTAAACCTCACAACAACAAATCTAGTAGGATAGATTTAGGTTAAAGAGGCTTAAGATTAAAAGAGAAGCAAGGCCACCCTTTAAGCCAGAGAAATACTTAAGACCTCTCAACCCATCACCCATCTATAGAACTTTGATAGTTCTAAGCAGAATTCACTCAACATTCATTTATTCAATATATTTGAATGCCCAGACTTCTCCATGGAGATACTCCTCTTGACACAAAAATATCTTATGGGATTTTTCAGAGAGCAATTCTGACTATCTATGAGTTTTGTTTTACACACTTAATTAAGCACCAAATCCCACGTGTAATCAGATTTCATTGTCCAAACCTCATAGGTTTGTCCTAATAAAACATCATTAAAAGGGTAACTTAATGCTTCGTACTTACTTGTTTGGTGAACATCCTCTTACCTCCCATTAAGTTACTAAGCATGCAAAAAAGATTTGATGATAGATCTGGCCTGAAATATTGGCTCAGTTTAATTTCACATTCCCAAAAAGAGGGTCAAACTCCATATCTCTCTCTCCCACACAATTTACATTTCAATAACGGTAACCTCAAAACCCAGTAAGGGCACTGTTCATATTCCTAGCAGCTTGCTGCCGAGAGCAAAGAGGCAGATGATATTTGAGAGATGAGCAATTATGCCAAGCCAATCAATACAATGAACTGCAAAGATTAATCCTCTACAATCCTTTTTCTTTTTTCCTATAGAAGCCTGCATTTGGACATTTCTTGCTGCTTTCACCCACATCTCTATCATCTTCTCATAAAATAAAGAGAAAACATCAACAACTGAGAGCTTGTTGTCCATTAGAACTTAATGTTCCTCTTCTTTTTTTTTTTAAGAAGAACATTCCCTGTAGATTTTGGACTGAGAGAGTAAAAAGGAAAGTGGAGGCATCATGTGTGGGACACAGTGCCGGACGAGGTCCCTATGTGAGGTCACGTGTCCCTCACATTCACCCTAGGTGATGGAAATGATCAACTTTGTTTCACAGTGGGAGAAACAAGCTGAGAGAGAGGTCACACAGGTCGTGCAGACACACACATATATACCAAACAGCAACTGGAAGCCAGACCCTCAGAAGAGGATTCCCTAATATGGAGGACGTCTCTAACAGAGGAGAATCCCCCAAACAAATCATCTGCTCCACAAATATTTGAAAGTCTTCTATATGCTGGACACCACCACCCACTGCATGACTTGTAAATAACCAGAGGACCAATAAAGAGGCGAGACCCAGAAATACCTGTAATCTCGGGGGGTAGCAAGAGGGGGAGAGGGAAGGAAGATGGCTTGATGTATATACAGTATGTCTAACAAGGTGAAACAGAAAAATAAAATGCCGCAAACCTTCCTGGAGAGGGTGTCTGTATGTTGGGATGTATGTGTCAGCAGATAGGGCTACCCTGGCTCAAAACCCTTATTAGTAGTAATACATTTCTTACCCACACGAAGGGCTCTAGCACCCAACTCATCAGCCCAAGCTCCGTGAAATCATTTCAATTCTCTGCACCTCACCTCAGAGGCATCAGTCCCCTCCTGGTAAGCTCCCTTGGATCAATGTTTCATCCGCCACGTTCGGGTGAATCACTGATCCTTCTCGTTCATTCTTTTGGTCCAGGCTCACAGAATATTTCCTGCACCTTTATTCCATTATTGCCATTCTATTATTTTCCCCATCGTCTGTTTTCCACTTCCCGAGACATTAAAGAGAAACCTTCTCCTAAAGGGTTACACAAGCCAATTTCTTTCTCTTCACCTGCCAGGGCCCGTTTAATCATGAAACATCAGGAAAGACCTACAAACCCAAACCCTCCTTCTACTTTTACCAGTCCCGTGGAATCAAATATGGGTCTTTTTATTTGCCTGCAGAATAGTACATCAAAAGAAGTGGGGCAGGGGGGCTGTGATTAAAAGACTGTAGCCGCTCAAGGACACAACCAAAATGTTACATGCCTGACTTAACGACTGGCCACTAATTAAATGCAAAACAGCAGCATCAGTGCAAAATGGGACATTCAACACTATACTGGGTATTTCTTTTTTTCTGCACAGTGAACACCCCTGGTTTCCCCCACCCTCTTCCCACTGCATTTTCAAAGTGTTTGGGACCAGATGAGCAAGCAAGCAGGATGCCGTTAATCAACCTTCCTCATCTGTGTGTGTGCTGCTGCATTCAGAGAGAATTAACAACGGGCTGAGCTGAAAACAGGAGGACCAAGGTGCTGCTGGCTCCCGTTCAAGTGCTCTGGGATTCCTGGCTGTCCCTTTAAGCCCCAAGAGCTCAAACTCACCGTTCTTCTGTTAAAACCCTGAAAATTGGAAAGCCCTATGGAAACCCTCTCTGGGCTTCAGAAAACTGCTAGAGATTAACAAAACTGAAAGGAAAGAGTTGTCAGGTATTTTCCTCTGTGTGGATGTTAAAATGGATGTTAAACCACTTGTGGAGCTCACTTTGGAGGTTCAAGGTATTAACGCAGGCTGGCTGGCTGCTGGCAAAGGCATGATCAAAGGCAGTGGGGAAGGGAACCCTGCCCCCAAATATCTCCCCAGCCAGGTTATCCTACTAAAGATCAACTCTTGGGGTTATTAAGGAATTGTCTGTCCTAGAGGAATTAATATGGGAAGGCTTTCAGCTGCCCATGCATTTGAAACAGCCCTAATGACACACATGTTGAATAACAACAACCAAAATAAATAGCAATAAACACAATAGCTGATCCTTGCTAATGAAAACTTCCTGTGTGTCAAACTCTGTGCTGTGAACTGTATACACATTTCCCACACACTGCTCAGGTGATATTTTCTCCATTTTATGGACAAGGACACCTGAAAGGGTTGCACAGAGAGTTACAACTGAAGCCAAGGTTTAAATCCAGGCAAGTGACACCAGAGCCCAGATTTCTAAAGACTGTCCAGTTCTGCCCCTGTCACATGTGGTGGCTAGGTGGGTTTGCAAAACAATAGCTGGCCAACCAGGAAGAGAACAAGGGGCCTGCAGGACACAGCATGGCCAGTGGGGGCAGCAAAGAGCCCAGGAAGAGAGGGGGAGAGGTGCTGGAAGGGACAGGGAAAAACCGGCCAAAAGGAAGCTTGTTTTACTTAGCAGAATCATTAAAGGCAAAGCCCTTGGAGGCACACCTGGTTTCAAATTCCAGCTCAAATTGTGAGCTGCTGGAGATCGACTTGCAATACTGTTCCTCACTTACCCTGTCTCTGGCACGGGGTCTGACACATGGTAGTTCCTACGTTTGGGGAAAAAAATCGGTGTAATTAATCTGATCAATGCTTGAAAAACTTTCTCAATGAGAGACAGACTGAGATGGGAAGACCAAAAGAGACAGAAATAAATTCAAGCTCTCTAAGTTACCAGCTGGTGACCCTGGCCAAATGCTTCATCACTCTGTTCCTTAGCTTCCTGTAAAACACAGACAACAACCCTACTCACCCCAGCAAGAAGGGCTGATAAATCCAGTGGCTGCAGAATAGCATTTCACACAGCGTAAGTGTGATTTAAGCATTGTGTGTGCTCAGTCACTAAGTCATGTCCAACTCTTTGTGACCCCATGGACTACCAGGCCCCTCTGTCCATGGAATTCTCCAGGCAAGGATACAGAAATCGGTTGCCATTTCCTTCTCCAGTGGATCTTCTCAACCCAGGGATCGAACCCAAGTCTCTTGCATTGGCAGGTAGATTCTTTACCAATAGAGCTACCTGTGAAGCCTGAAAAAGAAAGCTCGGCTCGTCCAAAATAAGTAAGTCATGGGAATGTGACGTCCAACATGGTGACTAGAGTTAATTACACTGTGTTGCATTTTTGGAAATGCTGAGAGATTCAAACTTCAAAGATCTTATCATAAGAAAGTATCTGTACCCGTGTAGCGAGGGATGCATGGACAGTAAGGAGAATTGTGAGAATCAGTTTACAACATATACAAATACCCATTCATTATATTGTACAACTAAATCTAATGCAATATTATATATTGAAGGTGAAGTCACTCAGTCATGTCCGACTCTTTGCGACCCCATGGACTGTAGCCCGCCAGGCTCCTCTGTCCATGGGATTTTCCAGGCAAGAATACTGGAGTGGGTTGCCATTTCCTTCTATAACTCTACTTAAAAACTTGGTACAGATTAGTTAAAGAAAATTTCTGTTATTTAAGTGTTAACTGTGTTTTACTTTTATAACAATTCTGCCAAGAAATAGCCCTGGTTCAAACAATCAGTCTGAAAAACATGAGTATATGCAACAGAAAGAAGTGTGTATGTCAACCAAAAACATGATGAGAGTTCACAGCAGCCTAAAGCATAGGCTAGAAGAAGCCTGTATGCTCAACACTAGAATGGATGAGTAGAGTGATTTGTTCATACAACAAATCACTACACAGCAATAAAGAGCTACCCCTACATGCAACAGCAGACATGAGGCACACCAAACAATTCAGACAGGAAGGAATACAAGCTGTACATTTCTGTTCACACAAAGCTATAGAAGAGAGACAACTAAGCTCTGCTGGCAGAAGTGAACTAGAGGTCACCTAAGAGGGGCTGGGTATGAGTAGAAGGCGATACAAGGGACCCACCTGGGAGCTGGAATTTTGCAGTCTTTCTGAATACTGTTTTCATGAGAGTGTATGTTTATGGTCAGGCCATTCAAGATGGCTGCTCTCTTGCTCTCTGTACATTTCCTGCTCCTGCTCAACCAGGCCTTGTTTCATTCACATGACTATCCAACACCCTGAATTATAGGGCTTCATCAGTAACTGCTTGCATGCTGCCCCTGCCCCAGCTGCTAGTTTCCCTGCTAACTAGTGAGCTAACCTGACGTCAATTCCCTCTATAAATGTTAGCCTCCTCCTCTTCAGTAAACTGGAGCCATGCCCTACCTGCCATCTGCTGTCAATGATGGAGTGTTACTCCAGGACCTTCTGCTAAAGATCCCCTGTCCAATAAGCTATTGATGTCTCTGTCACTGTCTTTGGGCTCTTTCCTCAGGGGCTGGGCAACTCCAAGGCTTGCAGGCCTGTGGGGTGCCACCCAGGAGTACATCTGTGCAAATTCACTAAGTTCTAATGGTTAAGCTTTGGGTACTTTATTAGAAGCAGCACCTCAATTTTTAAAAATTAAAAAGTACTGAGTCAGTATGGTATGTAATGTGATATTATGTTCCATTTTAGTAATTAATATTCAAACATGGATGCATTTAAGACTATTTCATTACTGTTACTGTTTAGATGAGAATGGACATGTCTGTTTCAATAAAAATATGGGGAAATATGGTAAAACAAAACAAACCGCTCAAAGGCAGTATGCAAAAGACTGAAATTTGGAAATCACTAAACTATGAGCAGCACACACCTTAGCTAAAGAGGAAAGTCAAAAGAACCTTTATTCTAGCCTAGAATGAAAAAAAAACAAAGAAACTACACCCAGGGACCAAATCCAGCCCACTGTCTATTTTTTAAAACCCCAAAACTAAGAATGGTTTTTTACATTTTTAAATAGTTGAGGGAAATCTAAAGGATAATATTTCTTGACATGTGAAAGTCGTATGAAATTCAAATTTTAATGTTCACAAATAGGATGTTATTGGAACATAGCCTTGCTCACTCATTTACATATTGTCTCTGGCTCTGTTCCTGCTGCAACAACAGAGTTGAAAAGTTGTAACACAGACCACATGACCCACAAAGCCTAAAATATTTACTATATGGCCACGTACAGAAAAAGTTGGTGGATCCTGGCTCTAGCAGCTAATTTCCATCTTTGCCACTGATGTTGCCCATAAAGTTACCTACTTTCCTAATCTTTCCTCACTCAGAAGCTGTCCTCGAACACCCAATATGATAAGATTCTTGGCACCAAATCCTGAGTTTATAAAGCCCACAGTGTGTGTCTAAACTCTAAGGTCTGATCCAATGACAGCTAGAGTATTATCAGAAGATCCTAGCCACAAAAGACAATGCAATCTCAACGTATCAGGAGCTAATATTAGAAGCTAGTTTCTTGTGTAAGTGGCCATTTTTTTTCCAGAATGTTTACTCTGCCCTCAGGTTAGTTCTTACTTAAAAACCAACCAACTCTAGAGACCTTTTTTTTTTCAAGCCACTAGTGTATCTTCAAAGTATAAACATTTAACGCTGTTGTTGGAACAGCACCAATAGAAAATAACTGAGGTGCTAATTGGCTGATAAGAAAGAGTAACTGAGAAAGGGTGATGGAACATGAATTTTCCCACCTCTGAACTTTCAAAAGGCCTATTTCTTCCACATGGAATATCCTTCCTTCTAGCTCCACTACAACTCAATCTCCCTTACTACACTGAAAGCTCACTGAATATGAAATCCATATTAAAATCAAGAATCACACCTACCACCTTATACAAAATAAGCATGTGAGAAATACACAGAGAAAGGAAGAAACCTATAAAGTCCTATCCTCATTCAATAAATATTGAATTATCAAGATACACTGAATGTATCTGCTCATGTCCTTAGATATTAAGTGACTATCACTCCATGCGTGAAAGCAGGAACTCTTTTATGACAGACAAGTTCAAAATCTACCAGGGTGAATTTGTCCTTTTGGAAACAGGGTAAATACCTTGCGATTGTGAAAAATTCTTTCTTGTGGAATGCTATTTATGAAAAGGCATGAGGTTTCTACTGCCTCTGTCTAATGTTAATCATTTATGAAATACTGTGGCTCAGCAACTGGACTCATTTCAGGCAGTAAATACACATTTCCTGTCAAAATGCATCAAATGGGTAAGGCTTCAATTTATTTGAGAATGAGCTGTAACTAACTTCAATATGTGCAATTTGGAGAAGCCTCTGATGGCCTTTAATAGCCTTGGCTGTTTTCTTCACTTCTTGCCCCCAAACCATAGAGTTATCTCTGAGTGGCTCTGCTAGAAATGGTTTTCAGGATCCACCTGTGTAGTATTCACTCCTTTCATTCCAAATCTGTTGCACAGTGTAGCCTTCCCTTCAATGGGTTTTCAAGAACTAAAGCTAGGTCTACACATAACTTGAAAGGGTGTTCTGGATTTGCTGTTGTTGTTCAGTCGCTAAGTCATGTCGGACTCTTTGTGACCCCATGGACTGTAGCCCTCCAGGCTCCTCTGTCCGTGGGGTTTTCCAAGCAGGAATACTGGAGTGAGTTGCCATTTCCCCCTTCAGGGGATCTTCCTGGATCTGGGAGCGAACCTGCATCTCCTGCACGGCCAGGGGGATTCTTTACCACAGAGCCACCAGGGAAACCCATATTCTGGACTGACAGACTATAAACTCTTCTACCACATAATGAACTCATTCAGGGAAATTCTAGCCTCACTTGTCACTGCATTGCACTTGTATCATTTCATCTCACTGCATGGAACAATGACATTAAAAAGTACAGGCTTGCTCCTTTACAAAAATTTCATCAAATGGTAAGCAGGCCAGGGCAGGTAGCTCAGCTCCACATAGCAGGGTCTCAGGCTACTTCCATTTTTTTCTTCAGCCATCTGCCTTTCATTCTCAAGGTCACCTTACAGTCCAAGATGGCTGCTGCAGGATCAACCATTACTTCACTTTCTAGGATTTAAGATATCCAAGAAGGGTTCCCTTCTCGATTTTAGGAACACACCCCAGAAACACCACCCAGTGTTTCTACATTTATTTCACACCATGAGAGAGGTTGTTAAAATCTGGTCTTGGTTCCACACAGCAGGTGCCTGGCTAGAAATCAGGGTTCCATTATGAAGGGAGGTGTAAAGATAAAGGCAAGTAGCATCTCTTCCACAAGCCTGTATTGTATATGTGCACTTTGTGTGGATGACCATCAAGGATCAAATAAATGAAAGAAATGAAGAGTCTCCAACATGCTGCCTTTCATCACTTCAGGGAACCTCCCAGAAGACTGCATTTCAGCACCCTAGAAGGTAACATTCACCACTATCTGTATTTCTTCTCAGACTGGTCAGTATCACATACTTCCTTATCCTGTTAACATAATAAAAAGATTTCAGGCATAAATAGTACCTCAATTGCACTTATCATGAGACCAAAGTATTTTACAGTTTAAACTTTTAGGGCTTTGCCTCCTGTGATATTTATAGATAAAACCATATGTATATGTATCTTACTGAACCCAAGAGAAGAACTAAAGCCCTCTACTGCTGACATACCCCTGTGTATCAATACGAAAAAGACTAAGAGTTCAGAGAAACGATGGCATTTACGTAACATGGAATGAGATGGCAGAAACCTAAACTGAATTCAACACCTCTGAGTTTTCACTCCAATGCCCAGCCTTATGGAAGATCACTACAACTTGGCAGAAGGAACGTGGCCTCTGGCAGAACTTCAGGAATAACGACAACGCGTCTTGACACAGAGCTGCAGCTTTTCAAGGATTTCCACATAGTAACAACCGGAAATGCCCACCACTGCTTTATACAGGGCAGATCACTGTTGGTTCGAGTAGGTAAAAGACATAAGTACTCGAGGGAACATATGAGACTTGAAGGGTGAGAAGGAGCCAATCAGGAAAGAAAAGGAAAACTAACAGAGGATGTACATTCCAAGGCAAGTACAGAGCCACTGAAGAAGTAATAAGTTTAGTGCATTCTAGGGAAAAGATGGGATGGCCAGTGTCATTACTGGAAAGCAAGCAAGGGGGCAAGGGCTCAGATGAGATCAGACAGAAAATCAAGACATTGGTAATCATCATGTTTCGCCACTACCTCTAATACAACTTTGGCTTTTCCTGCAAACAAATGCATTTTCAACATGGGACTCTTATCTAAAATCTGTCTGTCTCCATCACCCCCACTCAATCTATTTCAAAATCTATCTTCCAAGAGAAGGAAAAGAAGGTATCGTTTTGATGGCAAAGTATGCCTAGTTTTAAAATACATAAAAATTCCAGAAGTATAAAACATCATTTGCTTTAAGACAAGGTTTTCCATAAATTTCCTTTAACATTGGTTTGTGTATTTTTAAAAATAAGACGTACATACAAATACACAGTCCTACTTCTCATACTGAGAGTAAGCCTTTAAAATAACCCTCTGCAAGAAAAGAGTTCCCAGCCCCTGTTACCATATTTACATCTAGTAGGCCCTCAATTTCACTGATTCCTTTAGCTGTGACATGCAAGGACCACTGCTTCAACCAGTTAGAGGAAAAGGAAAAAAAAATTTTTTTTATATCTTGACATCCATCAACTGACATTTTCAAGGGCAAGAGAGCTGCAGCGCCCAAGGAGCTGTCCGAGGTGCTTAAGGTTAATGGCTGTATTTACATAGCCATCAATTCACTTTACAAAGAACTGCCCCAACAGAACTGCGCAGCTCCCACCAGGCAGCCCAACCACGTAGAGCAGACAAGTCTCTAAACGAGGGGAAAAAGTGCCCAATAAATCTTAACAGCAGCATCTAGCTTTCATTAGATTATTTATCTGTTTATTTTCAGTTAACATGTCTTAAGCCTCTTATTTAACAAAACAGACTACATTTCCACCTCTGCATGAGTCACTTTCTAAAACATTCTGGCACTGAAAAGTAAAACAGTAACTGTACTGCCTGGATGGTGAGTACCCCCTACTTGTAACTGTCTAAAACGTGAGTCTCTAAACAGATGTGGCTATTTCAATTTAAAGTTAAATTAATTAAAATGAAGTAAAACTTAAAATTCAGATTCTTGGTCACAATAGCTACATTTCAAGTGCTCAGTGGTCACTTAGTGGCTACAAGAGCTGAAAGCATGGATTTTAAAACACTCTTCCTCATCACAGAAAGTTCTATTGGAAATTAAAAGACTGTTCATCTAGAAAGTCCAGGACCTGACTTCTTCTGGAGTTTGTACATCTTGATTCCAAGAGAACACAATGAATGGGGTGTTCTGCATCCCCACATTTTCCAGATGCATTCTTAAGCAACTTGATGCTCTAAAACATATCCTCTGATCCAGCAATTCCACTTCCATTCCAGAAAAACACATACACATGGCTACAAAGAGATGTGTAATTATGAGAGGGCTGTTAGCAGTAAACACTGGGTCTCAGTGTCAGGTACAAATTTGCTCAACTATATTCTCATAATACTCACTGTAAGAGAAAAAAATGGGGAAAATATGAATGCCTGTCTGTATGAGAATGGCTAATTAAATGCAGTAGACTCATAAGTGAACAGTAATGGCAGTTAAATAAATGGACAAGTGGCTTCCCTGGTAGTCCAGTGATTGAGAATCTACCTTGCAATGCCAAGGAATGCCAATTGGATCCCCGTTCCAGGAAGATCCCACATACCATGGGACAGCTAAGCCCATGAGCCACAACTACTTAGCCCCTAGAGCCCATGCCCCACAACAAGAGAAGCCACTGCAATGAGAAGCCTGTGGACTACAACTCTCCAGCTCTCTCCACAGCTAGAGTGCAGCAAAGAAGAACTAGAACAGCCAAAAATAAAATTTTAAGAAGTAAATTAAGAAATGGACAAGCACTATGAATGTATCAACATAGGTAGACCTGGAAGACAACAGTAAGCGAAAGACACAAATTATTATATGTTACTCTTTAAGCAAAATAAAAAATAAACAATCACACACATATGGTATTTTTTAAAACACACACAATGTAAATAACATAAATATAGCAAATTAGTATATTTTGATGTTTCTGCATTTTAAACTTTAAATCAAATTAAATGCCAGGTAGGCCTCTTACTTCTGTTGATGAGTGAGCATTGACAAATCAACTTAAAATGGTTACAGAGAGTCTTCTGAGACGTGATCAGTACATTCTTTCTCTTCACATTTGGATAGAGCATACTAAATATTATAAATATGTGTAGAAAAATATAAGCCAAACTCTTTATAAAATTTGGGGAGTGAAGAATAGAAGGGGGTTAGAGAGATAATTAAATGTGAGCTGTACCTTTCATCCAAATTGGGAAAGAAGTAAGTCAAGGCTGTATATTGTCACCGTGCTTATTTAACTTATATGCAGAGTACATCATGCAAAATGCCAGGCTGGATGAAGCACAAGCTGGAATCAAGATTGCTGGGAGAAATATCAATAACCTCAGAAACGCAGATGACACCACCCTCGTGGCAGAAAGTGAAGAACTAAAAAGCCTCCTGATGAAAGTGAAAGAGGAGTGAAAAAGCTGACTTAAAACTCAACATTCAAAAAGCTAAGATCATGTCATCCGATCCTATCACTCCATGGGAAAAACATGGAAAAACAATGGAAACAGTGACAGACCATTTTCTTGGGCTTCAAAATCACTGCAGATGGTGACTGCAGCCATGAAATTAAAAGATGCTTGCTCCTTGGAAGAAATGCTATGACCAACCTAGACAGCATATTAAAAAGCAGAGACATTACTTTGCCAACAAAGGTCTGGCTAGTCAAAACTATGGTTTTTCCAGTAGTCATATATGGATGTGAGAGTTGGACTATCAAGAAAGCTGAGCATCAAAGAATTGATGCTTCTGAACATTGGTTTCAGAGAAGACTCTTGAGAGTCGCTTGGACTGCAAGGAGATCCAAACAATCCATCCTAAAGGAAATCAGTCCTGAATATTCATTGGAAGGACTGATGCTAAAGCTGAAACTCCAATACTTTGGCCACCTGATGCAAAGAACTGACTCATTGGAAAAGACCCTGATGCTGGGAAAGATTGAAGGCAGGAGGAGAAGGGGATGAAAGAGGATGAGATGGTTGGGTGGCATTACCGACTCGATGGACATGAGTTTGAGCAAGCTCCAGGAATTGGTGATGGACAGGGAAGCCTGGCATGCTGCAGTCCACGCGATCACAAAGAGTTGGACATGACTGAGCGACTGAACTGAACTGTACCTTTCATTTTATTCTAGTTTTGCTTTTACTGTTTCAGAACTTGTGAGTTAACCAGCAGGACTCCCACAAGGTCGCTATGATCCTATATTACAACTGATGTCACCCTTGTCCATGAGATTCAACCCTAGCAGTTATAACACTGACCAACCAGCCATTCTCAGCCAGCAGAGAATATATCTACATGCACCAGGATCTACAGTAAACCAAATGTCATGTTTCTTTCCTAAGTGGATATTTGTTCTTTTAAAAAAAAAAAAAATCAGGTAATTTTGTTGTTTGGATGCTTCTGCCATTTAATCTTCCATGTAAGCTATCTTCCGTCATGCCCTCAGCTGCCTTTCAGCTTGGAAGCCTCATCTTCTAACTGTCTGGAGTTGAGTGCTGGAGGGGACGAAGGGCACAGTGGCAGGCAGCCAGGGAGGAGAGCCATAGCATCTTGACAGTTGGGCAGAGATGACCAAAGTAAAAACCAGTCAAAGGGACAACAGTGACTGATGGGTCCCAAGAAAATGTTAGTACAAACCTAGCCACATGCAATGTGCCACAGCCTCGAAGAAACCAACGCCATTCCACAAACTAGCTATGCAATTAAAACACAGCTCTCGAGACAGAGGAGATTAAATGACCTTGATCCCCTCTTCTTGGTGGTTGCCAGTTCTTCCCTTCCTGCCAACAGCCACAAGTTTCTGTAAGTTGAGCTATCTCTGAAAAAAAAAAATTCATAAAACCCCAATTAAAAAAAAAAGACTGAAGATTTTCTAAAAATCAACCTCCTCTCATTTGTCTTTTATTCAGAAGAGACTTCAGTTTGCAAACTTCACATTTTTTTTTAACAGTGCAAGACAAAAGTCAAATCCACCAAAAGCTTCTCACTTCAGCAAACACAGGAGATAATTTATTCCTCCAAGTGGTAGGAGAACACAAGAAGCCAGGCATCTGTGCAAAAACTTTCCATATCCCCTCAAGTCCCATAACTCCATCTCCATCTCCGTCTTCTGGTCCTGACTGAACCTTCAATTATCCCCAGAATGGATGAAATCTTAAATCCACATCAGCTTTTAACATCTGCTGAGTCTTAACTATACAGAGACGAAATTCATGTATGTCACCTGCAGACAGGATTACAATTTAAATCAGACTCAGAAGTATATGTACTTAGAAGCCACATTTTCCCTAGGCAATACAGACATCAGTCCAATGACAGAAAGAGGCAATATGCATGTTATGTGCTCCACACAACAAAATTTCCTCACCATCCATTTAAACAATGGATTCTTGTGGGAGGGTGGTTTAGGGGTTTAGGATAGGGGGACACGTGCACCCGTGGCTGATTCATGTTGATGCATGGCAAAAACCACCACAATATTGTAAAGTTACTATCCTCCAATTAAAATAAATTAATTAATTTTAAGAAAAGTTCTCAGCCACAGAAAATGCATCTTATGCTCTAAAGGAAACTTACAGACATAATCAACATCAGTTTCTCACCTATAACACCTATCTAACCAACATCTAATTTGTATTTTGGGCCCAGGAATTTAAATTCATCTCCAGAATCATTCTATTTAGACAAACATCAATGTATTACAAAACATAAAACCTACCACCTAATAACACAGTCCCTTTTCTAAAAATTTTCATATTAAAAAATTTAAATCAAAAGATGAGCTACAAAAAAGAAGTGTTAAGCCAAGTATGGTCTGAGGGGCTCTATGGGGACTTGTCGGAAGTGAACATTTTCAGGCTCCAGCCCAGATTCCCTGAACCAGCACGTGGGAATCTGTATTTTAACAAAGTCCTCCAGGTGATTCTTTGGCCACCTGATGCGAAGAGCTGACTCATTGGAAAAGACCCTGATGCTGGGAAAGATTGAGGGCAGGAGGAGAAGGGGACGACAGAGGATGAGATGGTTGGATGGCATCACCGACTCAATGAATATGAGTTTGGGTGGACTCCGGGAGTTGGTGATGGACAGGGAGGCCTGGCGTGCTGCGGTTCATGGGGTCGCAAAGAGTCGGACACGACTGAGCGACTGAACTGTGCCAGGTGATTCTTAAGCACTGGTCCAAGTAATAATATTAAGAACTGCAATCATACCAGAATGGAGGGTATCACCAAGCAAGAGTGATAATATGAAATAGACTTTTTAAAACTCCAAGATTTGCAGAGGACAAAAAATTTAAAAACTATAATCAGCATGAACCCAATATTCATTCATCTTCCCTTGTCACTTACTTCTCAGTAAACGAAGGCAGTGCAACTCATATATGGATGTAGTCAACCACTTGTAAGTTCATGTCTATTTATGCTATGGTTCAGAAATATTTGAACTACACACATCTGATTTAGGATTCCAGAAGGATTCACCCCCACCCCCACCCCCAGATGGAGGCTTATTTCTAGGCCTTTAGAATCAAATTAGAATATCCCTTCAGATACCTATTTGTGCAGACTTTAATTTCAAGTATATTTAAATGTCTTTGCATCTTGCTTTGGCTCATCACATCAAGCCAGGCCGCTTACGCTGTGTGATCACAATAATGAATAAACATGGGGTGCTTATAAAGGACGCGGGTACCACAAAACTGATCAATTGTTAATTCTCTAAAGTGACTATACGTGCTTTCTTTTGCAGTCACTTCATTAAGCTGTGCTTTTGGTGGCAGGGGCAGGGGGGCGGAATGCCCAAGTCCTCTGCCCACTGTCTCTGTAAAGTAAAAATACGGTAATCACTCAGAGCCAGCTTAAGGATTACTTGATCATTTCCTTGTACTGTCTTAACCCACTACCACCCCCCACCTCCAGCAAGGAATGAAATTGGCATGGCATTTTAAAAAACATGGGCTGCACGGTTACTAACCACCAGAGGACTGGAAGCAACACCACTATTTGCAGCCAAAATAACCACAGTGTGTTTTTACTGCCCTCTGGTTATTCTGATCAAAGATCAATTTCTCAATGAGCATCTGACCCATGCTTCAATCACACTCCTCCATGTGGCAGGATGAGGACCTTCACAACTTCTCTTGGGAATCAGCGTGTTTGTTACTCCGTTCTTAGCCGCCCCCACCTCCCATCCCTGGGCCCCATGCAGGAGTAGTTCAGCCAATCTTTCCTCAATTGGAAAAATGGATACTCTAGTGAGAGACTGGCTCTACTGTCCTGCTGGGTTCAAACCATGGCTCTTTC
Source organism: Dama dama (assembly GCF_033118175.1). Lineage (NCBI taxonomy): Eukaryota > Metazoa > Chordata > Mammalia > Artiodactyla > Cervidae > Dama > Dama dama. The sequence goes on along the minus strand of NC_083704.1, from coordinate 37,417,301 downwards.
ACAAGCCACCAGTGTGGCTTCCTGCCAACATGCCTTACTTTTCTCATGCACAGGATGGGGATGATGACTACGGCTACCTTGGAGGGCTTGGTGTGTGTGGCAGGAGGTGGGGTTGGTACTGGTGTACGGGAATTAAATGAGACAGTGCATCAAAATTCTCAGAGCAGTAAAAGGATACATTCTCTATGGAAAACAGGGTGGCAGGTCTTCAAAAAATTTAAAATAGAATTACTATATGACCTAGGCACTCCACTTCTGAGTATTTACCCAAAAGAAATGAAAGCAAAGATTCCAACAGATATGTGTACACCCAGGTGCATAACCTTTATTCACAATAACCAAAAGGTGGACACTACCCAAGCGTCCCTGGATGGATGAATGGGTAAACAAAATGTGGTGTATATACACAGGAGAATAGTATCCAAACTTAAAAAGTCAGGAAATTCTGACACATACTACAGCATGTTGTGAACCTTGAAGACATCCTGCTAAGTGAACTGAGGCAGTCACAGAAGGACATTGTAGGATTCTAGAGTGGCTCTATTTGTAAAGATACAAAACAGAATGGTAACTTCCAAGGGCTGGAGAGAGGGGAAATGCAGAGATGTTGTTTACTGAGTATAGAGTTTCAGTTTTCCAAGATGAACAGAGTTCTGAGGAGGGATGGTGGTGATGGCTGCTCAACAACGTGAATGGACTTACATATTTCAAAGCATACAGTTGAATGGTATTAAATAGGTAAACTTCTATTATTTGTATTTTAACACAGTTCTTGCAAATGCTTGGTGCAATAGCCAGCAACATCCTTATTTAACAAATGACAGTCATTGTTGCTACTATCATTTTTTAAAAGGTCAACAAAGAAAATAGTTCAAACATCCCTTAATGTAAATGTGGCAAATACCAGCAGAAACTAGTGAAAGAGACATTTACTATCAAATGTTCAACTCCATGTAAATGTTTCCTTGCACACCCCTTGTACATCACTCTTATCCCTATGTGCCCTCATTGGGGATGTTTAAATATTAACCTGCTAGTTTCCCAAACTTCCTTAGCTGAGCATCACCTCCAGACTTTGAGGTGGTGGGAATTCAGCACACATGGAGAATGAGAGGTGCCAGGGGACAGACTCACAGTCGTTCTCCAGCTTGGCTAATGGAGCTCTACGCTCCTGAGCTGACCCGACAGTCTGCAAAGAGCAGGACAGAACACAAAGAAGATAGGAGTTTTATCCTGGGAGGACTGAGCCCCTGGTAACCAATTTTATGGCTCTTTTGATTTGAGTCTGTGGATGTGTCCGTGAGAGAGAGAGAGAGAGAGAAGGAATTAATCCAGGAATACAGATGAAGAAAGCTGTGGGTCTCTGATGTGGAGCCCGGTTGCATAATCAGTTCTGAAAGCAGAGAAAAGGTAACAGATGTTTACATTACAATCTGGCTGCTTCTGGAAGAGCTGCCAAATGATTTAAATAGTAACGAAGATGGCAAGATCACCAGGCCCCAGTGACTTGTTGTCCCCACTGATACATTCAGAGAATTCACCCCAATAATATGTTCTTCAGATGGCCTCAATTAAACACCTCTTTGGAGATATACACACACACACACACACACACACACACACACACATACATACATATAGATACACACACATTTTTTTTTTTTTTTTTTTTTTTTTCTTTCAAGGTACTTTAAATCTCAAACTAGACATCAGGGAAAAAAAGGTAGAACTCAAGGACTTATTCTAATATTAATATCATGAAACTTGCTGCCTTTGGTAAAGAGGAATGCATTTTAAAATGAATTTTTAAATAGAATAAGATACAGCCATGAAAAAGAATGGCATACACACAGATCAGCTCTTTTCACTGATTCATCATCCTTCTGAGAATGGCTGCAAAGCACACACGGGTCCCCTACGATTGTGTGTAAAACGGTCACAGTGCATAGGAGGTCTCCACTGTTGGGGAAATTTCCCCCAACCACATGCCTATCAGACTCCTTCCCCAACAGTGGATTCACCAAGGACCCTCCAGGAGCCCTTTGCCAAGTAAATAAACCAGGACACAATTTATATGAGGGATGACCCCATTTATCTAAAGTGATTTGGTCTAAATGTCTGTATGTGGAGAAAAGCAGGAGGAGGGAATTGGAAATACATTTACTGCAATATGAAAAGGAACTATTTCAATGGCAGAATTGGGTTCCTTTTTCTTTCCACTTTATACCCTTCTATAGTATGTAAATTTTCTACCCCAAACATGTATTATCTTTATAAATGTATTAGAGAGAAACAGAGAGAGAACTGTATGAAAGGGAAGCCTGGAGTGATTAAAAGAGTCCTGGGTTTGCATTTAGAGATCTAGGTTCCCTGCCAGTAACAGTGAGCTGGGGACACTGAATAAGCCATTTCAAGACGCTGGGCCCAGGAAATTGTACTTCAGCAGGCTTTCTCAACCCCAGCACTCTTGACATTTTGGGCTAGAGTGTTCTCTGCTATAGAGGCCATGTTGTGCATTATAGGATGCTGAGCAGTATCTGTGGCCTCTACTTACTAGAGACCCACATAACCCCACCCCAATATGGAACACCAAAGACGACTCCAGACATAGCCAAATGTCCCTGAGGGGGCAAAACTGCCCCCCAGTTGAGAACCACTGCCCTAGATGATTTCAGTTTCTTCCTTGCTGGAAAACTTCCTTGATTATCTGAGGAGCTGTGTCTACAGTCTGAGGTTTTAGGTGATGGACAAGGAAGTACCTTTGTTATAACAAGGACATGCCAATATTTTAATGATTCATTAAAGCATAGGATAATATGAAATTAAATAGAGGAATAAAACCATAAATTTTCAGAGAAAACTTTAGGATACACAACACAGATGTAAAACTAAGAGAATTCAAGCAGACATAATTAATGGTCATAAACTAATCATAAAAGCAATGCTAGTTTTTGACAGTTCCACTTTTAGTTAAGACAACTGAAATGCCGCAGAAATGTTTGACCAGTATCTAGTTTGGAATGATTTTACAGTGCTAACAAAGCCAACATAGACTATTTTTTCTGCAATGCGTATTTTTATTTTAAAAGAATCCCACTGTTCTCTCTTTAAAAGAAATATAAACATATCTTCCTATCTTTCTAAAAGGGATTATGCTACTCTTCTGCACTAACAATACTATGAACAATGTCTTAAAATGAAACAAATTAGCCACATCTTTACTATCTTTCTAAATACACCATATTCCTTTTATTTGGCATTGTATTAACAAGAATTCCCTAACATCTGACACTGCTGTATTTCTGAATGAAAATTATTTATGCTCATGCTAATAACTTGCTACTGCATGATCCTGACATCTTTTGAATTAAAAAGAATGCCAAGGAAAGAGTCAATGTGGTTTTACATGAATGACTCTTTGAAAATCAGTAGTTCATCCATACAGAGAAAGGCATTTATTAACCCTATACCTGGTACACACTAAGTGTTCAACAAAGGTAAGATGCCATTATCAATATTCATGATCATACTTAAAAAAGAGTATTATTCCAAATTATCGGTTTGGCTGCACAGCAGCTAGAAAGCACAAAGTATGAAGGAAGAGATTATCACACAATAAATCAATGTTCTGAGCTCTCAGACCTGAAGCGATGCCTCAGCATCGTTTTATCATCCTTGTCTTTCCCTGTGCTCAGGGTCCAAATAGGTCCAAATAGGACCTCAGATAGGTCCAACTTGAGTCACCTTACCCACTCCTCCTCCACCATCATCTCTCAGTTAAATGTCTCTTTTATAATTACAATACTAAGCTACCAGGAAGTGACCCAAGCTAACTGCTGCATACAGTTATCAAATCTCTGAGTCGGGTTCAACAAACTTAACGTTGTAACTAAGACTCAACAATGGAAGAAGTGGAAGTAGTCCTCCCTCCACGGAGACAGCTAAAATGTGGGTCCCAGCACATTACTAAAGCCATTCCCTGCAGCTTTTCACTAGAAAGCACAGTGGGCTAGGAGTAAGGATTCGGGAGTTCTAAGCCCACAGCGGATCCAAGTCACAACATCTCCTACTTTTGATCTTCTGAAAAATGGAACTCAGATACTTCACAGGTTCAAAATCCTGCTTGCCTTTGAATTTCCCCTTAAACCACACTGCACAGTTAAATTTATGTTAAAAACAAAACCCAAGAACCCTCTTAACTGACTTTATGGAGGAAAGTAGATTTAACTTGAATGGCTACTGCAAAACAGAAAGAGTTACTTTTATTTTTTCAATAGATATTAAAAACATGGGAAGTCAAAGTTAATTTTACGCTGTGAGCAGCGGGTTGCCAGAGTGCACAAAGTGAGTTGGCTATTATTGTAAAACCAAACTCCACACACCCATTCAAGCCTATTTATATAAGGGCTGCCTAGGAAGGATCTGAGCTCTTTCTAATAGTGTTTTCAAAACAAATGATTATGAAGTCATTAAGGTAGCCAAAATTGTTTCACCAACCCCTTCGGAGACATCTTTTTCTACTGCCTGTCCCCCTACCCTCAATCCTGAATCTGTTTGACAAATTAGAATGAAGAACACTATTTGCTCTCCCAGTCATTTATGATTGACTTCAAGATTTGTAGGTACACTGGTAATCCTAGCAGATTCATACGCAACACTTGATGAAAAGTATACATGTATGCAAACAAGTGAGTCCATCACCTAGATGTTCCACCTATTTAAAAAAAAAACACACAAAAGGTTAGTCCATTTACTATGATGTCTCTCCATCAGTTTAAAAAAAAAAAAAAAAAAACAGAGCCAAAATGCAGGGTGAAAAATTTCCAAAGAAGAAAGCAAATGGGGGAAAATGTACTTATGCAAATTCTATAGAGATCTATAAAACTGCAATCTGAGAATTTTATTATTAAGCTAAGCTTCTTAGTGTACAAATCCCCAAAACTCTCCAACTGGGCAGCTAATTGAGAGGAAGAACCAAAGAACTTCCCTCTTTTTCTGATTCATCACAGGCAATATAGAAACCCTTGCTGAATATGATAATGTGACTTTTGTCAATGCATGTTCAAATCAGATAGCGGATTGGCTGGTGATGATGTCATACCCAAGGGTCAATCTCCATTGAATGCAGTTTTAATACCATATACACCAACACATCATTTACATAACAAAGTATTATTTTAAGTGTACCAACAAATGAACTGTGCAGATAATAAAAGCAGCTATTAGAGAAAGGCTATGTGCCACTGAAAAGTAGGTAAGGGGATAAAGAATCTCTGTGTCTGTGTGTGACTAAATGGAACTAGGTCATCAAACAAAACACATCTCTAAAAGGAGTCAAAAAATGAATATTGAAATTTAAGTGACTCAGAAAATTCTAGAACCAGATATATGGAAAAGTTGCCTCAAGTGAAAAAAAAATATTCAGTGATCAAGTTGAGATATTTGTAGGGTTTTTGTGTGCATGTTTGTGGGAGAAGAAAAAAAAAAATTAGCCATTCAAAAATAAGTGAACTGGCAGCCACTGCTTATCTGGTAAGAGCAATTTTCTTATCTTTTAACAGAGAAAACCGGTCATATCAAATCATGACTTACAACCTTGTAATACATTTCAAAGTGTCAAAGGGGAGTTAAGATGGTACAGAGGGAAGAGAACAAAGTCATCTAAAGCTGAAAAATGAGACCGAAGAACTGAGGAAGAAAATCTTGAAATCCATTTTTCAGAATATTGATCAGGAAATGCCTACACAGATAAAGAAAGCTTTTTGCACAAATGAGCAATGTCCACTCACACGGTCAGTTTGGGAGGACATAAGTCATCATTAGTCATAATGATTCTGAACACTGCTCTCATACCGCCTTATTAAGATCTGTATTTCCAATCCAAAGGCAATGCTGGGCTTACACACTGATTCACAACCACAAACAGCAGAAATGCTCCTCATTGTAAAAACCCACAGTGAGCTGTTGAAGAATTCTGCAAGTCACACATCTGTCCTCAAATGACTGAGTGCAAAACACAGATTACATCAGGAAATGGATGTTAAATTATTTTAGCCTTTTTCTGTTTCCTTTGAAACCCGGATCCTGCCTGAACAGGACTCAGACACACAAACTCATTGTCCCTCAGCAAGTGGCCTGGAAGGAGGGCAAGTCTGACCAGGAACCTGAACCATCATCGTAGACCAATTTGGGCATCTGGGTCTGCAGGTACGGGCTTCAGGTTGTTGAATCCCCAGACCACGGATATTACGGAAAGAATCAGACCACGGCTTTGAACGTCTCCGTTCCCACGCCCCAGGGTCACTTGTCACATCACATCAGCCTAGGGACGGCGGTTGAAAAGTTAAAAGAGGAACCGAGGACACGGATACAGACGCTTCCTCAAGGGGGTCCTAAAATCCTGTGTGGGGGGTGAGCACAGGGGTAGGTTTCAGCGAATAACCATGAACTCGTGTATACACATCTGGCTGAGGAGTTGCTTCAGAGCTTAGCTAAGGTTCTCACGGGGGTCCGTGGAAATCCCAAACGTTAAATGACGCTGATTCAGGCGAAAAACACACCAGTAGCACCGTGTCTGGCCTGGGTTGTCTCCCTAGGAGCGGGTTATCGGGCTTTCCACTTCATCGTCCCCCGAGAAAGAGAACATGCATTAAGGTTAAAGATGCCCTCCCTTCCAGGGGCTGACTGACAGAGCAAACGAAGCAACACTGAAAAAGACGGGAAGAAATTCAAGTGCGCCGGCTTGGTGGACAAATGCTAGATACCTAACGTGGGAAGGGATGGTACTTCTAGACCCGCTACGCTTCTCCCCTTGAGTGGGAAGCTTCGCGCTCACAGCTCCAAGTTGCGCCCCGGATCACGCAGCATCCTCCCAGCAAGAGCCGGGCAAACAGGAGATCAGCTGTAGGCTAACCCGCTCTCTCCTTCAGGCTCCTATAAAGATACCTCCTCAGACCTAAGGACTTCTTCAAAACAAGGACTCGCGGCCACTTCGCCCTCTGCCTCTACATACCAGTCCATCAAGTGACCTCGCAGCCATTCACGGAGCACCCTCGGGATCTCTGAGGGACAGACACAAACGCTGAAGTTGGAAGCTTGCCACACACACACCCCGCTTCCTAGCGCCGCTTCCAACTTCGGGGTGCACGGCAGCCTCCTCAGAGGAGGTCACTCCCGCAGTCCAGAGCGCCAGGAGCTCTGAGCGGGAGGAGGCAGCTGCTGCCCCGGAGACAGACCGTGAGCAAACGGTCCCAAGTCACCCCAAGCCCATCTTCCCGCCTCCCCCTTGCCCTTTCAACCTTCCTCACTCAGCTAAAGCCGGCGGCCAAGTCTGAAACTGCGCGTGCAGAGCGACACACCGATTTCCCTCCGCATCCGAGCCAGAGGACGCTCACCGTGCCGCCTCCCCGCAGACATCCCCACAGAGGCCCATCACCTCCACAGGCTCGCTTTCAAAGGAAACTCCCAAGTCTCTCCGAAGACAAGTCCGAAACTGCATCTGGAGAACAAACGTCTGCGGAAGCAGCAGCTGCGACTCCACTCCTGGGGTCTGGCCACAGCCTCGGTGCGCCCCGTCCAGGGCGGCGCGCGGCCAGCAGTGCAGCAGGGCCAGGCTAGCTAGCCCACGGGGAGGGGCAGGGCCGCCGCGGGTCACGGTGATTGGCCAGGCCGGTTGGCTGCCCCCGCCCCCGCCCCGCCTGGTGGTCCACGTGGGTCGGCCCTCTACCCCGCCTGCACTACCGCTCCGTCCGGGTGCTCCCAGCGTCGGACTCCGCGCACCTCTCCCTAGCGCCTCGCTGTGGCCATCACTCAGCAGGTGCTAGGGAAAGCTCTTCCTTCTGAAGAGCTGAGCGCCTCGTGGAGCCCTGCATCAGAGAGGAATTTAGGGCTCAGCTCCCAGTTGTAACAATCCCCTCACATGGTTTCTCCATCGGAGGACCCAAGGCAGCTTGCAAACAGTTGTCCTTAACCGCCCTCAGCATAGCACATGCATAATTAATCCACCTTCTTTTGTAACTTGCTTGCAAGGAAAAGGAGGGAAATCTGCACAGTGATCACCTGAACACTTTAAAAAATCATGAAAGTACCGCTAAGGCTTCTTTGCCTGGAATCCCACACCAAATCCTCTTCCTTCTCCCGTCCCCAAGTGACAGTCACAATCCATGACTTAATATTTACACAGTATTCATTTTACAGAGAATACCTCATCTGATCTTCACTTTATACACCAGAAAACAGAGACATTACATAATTTACTGAAGATCACACAGTTAATCAGTGGTCACTGTGTAATTTGAACCTTGGAAGTCTGGTTGCAGAATCCACGTTCTTTGATATTCAAAGTGCAATCCTGGAGATGCATCCCCTGAGAACTTGTTAAGAATGAAGACTTTCAGACCCCACCCTGAAACAGCATCTTCATTTTAACAAGATCCCCAGGTGACTGGTATCTGCATAAAGTTTGAGAAACATTGTTCTAAATCACTGTGCTGTTCACTGTCATTGGTTTGCCTTATCATCCTCTGGTCCTTTCACCCTGCAGTGATCATTATGCATCATTTTGCCCCAGATGTACACCAGATTATATTTGCCCTTCTCTGAGCCTACTGCTTGTGCCACTACAAGCCTCCTGCCTCTGCTCCCATTCCTTTGTTCTACGAGACAGTCATCATGCCGTATTATTTTATGTATCATTTAACTTTTCCAATCCTTTGTTCTTTTACTCCTGGAGTTGGGGGCTCTGTAAGCCAAGATTATTACTAAGTTGTCATCAGTCTAAAAGGGAATTCAAGTATCAGAGACAGAAACTTGATCTCTGAGGAGTTCCTCAGTGCTGAGATTCTATGAAGGTCAAGGGCAGATCCAAGGAAAACCTGAAACTACATGCCAAGAGATGCCAGAATTCTCCTGATGGCATTCATTCATTCATTCACTCAGTGAAACTGATGGCATACTCTGGGTCAGACATTCATTCATTCACTCAATGAAACTGATGGCATACTCTGGGTCTAGTGCTGGTATATACAGACATAACAGAAGTAAATGAAACAGTAAAAATTCCTGCCCTCATAGAGCATACCTTCTAGTGAGGGGAGACAGCAATAAACACCATACATAAGTGAAGTCCGGAGTATGGTAGAAGGTGTTGCAACAGAGAGAAATAAAGTGCAGAAAGGGAAGTGAGCACCGAGAGGTCATGATTTAAAATGTAGGAATCAGGCTGGTTTTCACTGAGACGGCAATATGGGGACAAAGACTTGGAAGAGCTGAGGGTGAAAGTCGTTTTGAAGAACTCTACAGCGATTCAATCACCAAATACTGATCGACTGAGCACTAAGCTAGCCATGTGTGCTAAGCATGGTTCTGGCATGGGTCTCTGTGTTTATTTAAGCCCTCCTGTATTTCATATGTCCAAGTTTCCCTGAACTGAAGTTTTCTTGTCTGGTAGAGGAAAAACATGTAAGCAATTTTATGTGGCTCAACTCACTATCATATTTTTCCATCCTGGATGCTCAGGATTGTTAGGGGTTTCAAACACTAATGTCCTAACCCCCAGTACCTTGGAATGCGACCTTACTTGGAGAAAGTTCTTTACAAAAGTAATCAAATTAAAATGAGGTGATTACCAACAAAGGAAACTATAAGCAAGGTGAAAAGACAGCCCTCAGATTGGGAGAAAATAATAGCAAATGAAGCAACAGACAAAGGATTAATCTCAAAAATATACAAGCAACTCCTGCAGCTCAACTCCAGAAAAATAAATGACCCAATCAAAAAATGGGCCAAAGAACTAGACAGACATTTCTACAAAGAAGACATACAGATGGCTAACAAACACATGAAAAGATGCTCAACATCACTCATTGTCAGAGAAATGCAAATCAAAACCACAATGAGGTACCATTTCACGCCAGTCAGGATGGCTGCTATCCAAAAGTCTACAAGCAATAAATGCTGGAGAGGGTGTGGAGAAAAGGGAACTCTCTTACACTGTTGGTGGGAGTGCAAACTAGTACAGCCGCTATGGAGCACAGTGTGGAGATTTCTTAAAAAGCTGGAAATAGAACTGCCATATGACCCAGCAATACCACTTCTGGGCATACACACCGAGGAAACCATATCTGAAAGAGACACATGCACCCCAATGTTCATTGCAGCACTGTTTATAATAGCCAGGACATGGAAGCAACCTAGATGCCCATCAGCAGACAAATGGATAAGGAAGCTGTGGTACATATACACCATGGAATATTACTCAGCCATTAAAAAGAATTCATTTGAATCTGTTCTAATGAGATGGATGAAACTGGAGCCCATTATACAGAGTGAAGTAAGCCAGAAAGATAAAGAACATTACAGCATACTAACACATATATACGGAATTTAGAAAGATGGTAATGATAACCCTATATGCAAAACAGAAAAAGAGACACAGATGTACAGAACAAACTTTTGGACTCTGTGGGAGAAGGCGAGGGTGGGATGTTTTGAAAGAACAGCATCGAAACATGTATATTATCTATAGTGAAACAGATCACCAGCCCAGGCTGGATGCATGAGACAAGTGCTCGGGTCTGGTGCACCAGGAAGACCCAGAGGAATCAGGTGGAGAGGGAGGTGGGAGGGGGGATCGGGATGGGGAATACATGTAACTCCATGGCTGATTCATGTCAATGTATGACAAAACCCACTTCAATATTGTAAAGTAATTAGCCTCCAACTAATAAAAATAAATGAAAAAAAAAATAAAATGAGGTGATTAGGTAATACAATATGACTAGTATCCTTATAAAATGGGGAAACTTGGAGATAGATGCAAAGAGAAAGCACCAGGTGAAGGTGAACACAGAGATGGGATGATGGTTTTACAAGGCAAGCAATGCCAAAGATTGCGGACAAACCTCCAGCAGAAGAGAGAGGTGTGGAACAGATTATTTTGCTTTGAGCCCTCGGAGGGAACCAACTTGACCAACTTCTTGACCTCAAATGACTACCTTCAGAACTGTGAGATAATAAATTTGTGTTGTTTAGGCTACCCAATGTAGCACTTTGTTACAGCAGGACTAACTAACAAAAGTATGTTTCTAAGTTTAAGTGACTCATTATAAATTTCCAATGACCGATGATGCCTTTTGTGTAATATAGCAAGAAGCCAAGATGATCTGAGATGAGATTTACCAACCAAATCACCACAAGAAAAGACAAATTATGTTTTTTAAAAAGCCAAAGTTTTTTTTTTAAAGGCCCAATTATTCAATCATTTCTCATCTATTTATCAAATGCCTAGTATATGTCAGGCAGTGAGATACAGTAACAGATAAGATGGATGTGGTCCTTGCTCCCAGGTGACATCATTATGGAGAGAGTCAAATGGTAAACAAATCAACAAACATATAAACAAGCTAATTTCAGACCAGAATAAATGCTTAAAAGACAAGACAGTAAGGCTAGAGGAATAAAAGGATGGGAGGATGGGTTTAATTTCCAATGGCTGCCCAGGGAAGGGTCCTATGAGGGGGTGACACTTGAGACAAAGACTTCCAGAACAGAAGACCATCCAAGCAAAGATGTGGCAAAAACAGTTCCAGGTGGAGATAACAGTTGTTCATTTCTTTTTGAATTTTATTTATTTTTATTTTTGGCTGCACTGAATCTTCATTACTGGGCTTGGGCTTTCTCCAATTGCAGCAAGCAGGGGCTTGCTGGTTGCAGTGCACGGGCTTCTCATTGCATTCGTTTCTCTTGTTGTGGAGCACAGGCTCTTCTAGAGCTCAGTAGTTGTGACACGGGCTTAGTTGCTCTGGGGCATGTGGGATCTTTCTGGAAAAGAATCAAACCCATGTTCCCTGCCCTGGCAGGCAGACTCTTAACCTGTGACCACCGGGGAAGTCCACAACTCCTCTTGCAAGGAAATATCCTTGCCATCCATTTCTTAACACCCTTCCTTTCTCTCTTTGCTGCCCCTGCTGCATCCTTTGAGGTTGTACAAAATTAATGTCTTCCTCATAAAAATGGGGCCAAGGTGTTAATTTTCTTCTGTAAAAACCTGGGGAGGTCATGCCAACAGGGTTTTAGATGCTCACACACACTCTCACAAAACATCCCAGGATGTGCCTCTGTGTTTGCAGGTAGCGACATCACATGACTAGGACGCTGTGTTTATTTTTCTCATTTGTATAACATCCAGAATACAACTGGGGAATGTCCTAGTGCTTAATCAATACGCTGATGAGTGACTGTGCCTTCAAAATAACATTCCGACTCTCCAAGGCCTATTTATAAAATCTTCTGATTATCAAGGGAAGCTTCAGTTTTCAGCTTTTGTAATGCTCATGTACTTTGAAGGCAATTTTTACTTAGGAGACTAATAAGAGTAACAGCTAATATTAATCAGAGGCTTGTGTGTGGCTCACTCTGCTAAGCGCATCTCATGGATTATTATCCCCACCACGCTATAAAGGAAATTCTATGACATCCTCTTCACAAATGAGAAAACTGGGGCTCAAAAAAATGAAGTAATAGGCCCAGGGCTGAAACTACTATTAAATGGCAGACTTAGAGCTCAAGCTGGTCTCTTTCCCTAGAAGGCTTGCACTAGGGTGGGTGAGCTGAAAGCAAAAAGCATTTGTCTATTCTTTTGCTTTTGTCTTTAAGATTTTCATAACACTGTTTTCTAACTTTTTTTTTTTTTTTTTTTTAACACGCCAGCCCTTGAGCTTTCAAGTTCACTTTTCTAACCAGATATTTGCTTTGCTTTCCCTGGCTTCAAACCGGGAACTGCAAGAACTTTGATAAATGAAACGACAGATACACTTTTTGTTTTCAGCCTGTCTGTTTTTCAGCATCCTCTGAGGAAACGGGAGTCAAGCTTCTTAGACATCAGTCTACTTTGACAGACATCCGTATCACACACGCTGACAGCTCCCGAGCACAAAGGGAGTCCCTCCCCTCACTCAACTCGTAGGGAACATCGTGCCCCCTGCCAGCCCCAAAGCAGTGTACAGTGTGTGATGCTAGCTCTGAGACTCTTTGCACAGATACTAACACATCCTTTTGCCTGATAGTGAAGACCTAAAAATGGCTTCAGCTGGTCTTTGTGAATCGCCTTCCATTCCCAGTCCTGGTCAGTGAGAAAGCCTGGGGAACTTGCAGAGGTGAAGAGATGAGAGGTACGCCTCCTTGGATCCTCTATTCCCCTGCCACATTAAGGAAGCGGGTGGCCGTTCTGGCAGTTGCATGACTTCCTGCCTGGGATGGTGTGGTCAGGCTTGTTCTGAACTGCTGGAACTCAGACAAGATGTCTGGTCTTCACTTTGGAAGGCTCAGGTAGGTCTCCCTATCTTCCCCTTTGCTGAGCACAACTGCTTCAATAATTTATGCCCTGGAAAAGCAGAGCACTTCAGGGCAAATCAGCATAAGAAGGATTTATGAAACCACAGTGGGAAAGCATTTTGAGAGATCACACAAGAGCTGGTGCATGGAGCACTGTGAGCTCATTCCAAGTAGGACCAGCCTCAGGGAGAATCACCAGAGAAATAAGGCTCCTTCTGGGACCCTTTCTTCTTCTCGTCCCTTCCATCCAGCATCTCCCAGTAGGGTCATACTCCTCCCTAGTGACACAGAAGACTGCTGCTGTCATCCCTTAATTCATTCTTTCATTGATTCTTTTATTAGTTCATATAAAGCTTTGTCAAAGATGTATCTCCGTGTTCACATCACCATTATGCACAACAGGGAGAAGCAGCCCAAGTACGTGTCCATGAATGGATAAACAAAACGTAGCCCAGATATACCATGTAGCGTCACCCAGCCTTTAAAGGGAAAGAAATTGCTACACACGCTACAAGGATGAACCTTGAGGACATTATGCTAAGTGACATAAACCACTAACAAAAAGACAAGAGCTGTAATAATGTCTTGCATGTGAGGTACCTAGTGCAGCCAAATTTATAGAAACAGAAAGTAGAATGGGGTGGAGAGGTGGTGGGGAGAAGAGAGTTTGTGTTTAATGGGTACAGAGTTTCAGTTCTGCAAGAAGAGAAGTGTGTGGGGACAGATGGCAGAGATGGATGTGCACCAGTGCGAAGGGAGTTAATGTCACCCAACTGTGCCCTTAAAAATGGTGGTGAGGAAATTTCACTTCATGTGTATTTAACCACAATTAAAAACATTTTTCAAATCTCGTGGAAATTTTCCTAAATCAACTGAAAATGGAAAAAATGAAAAGCTTACAATGTGATTCTATTTGTATCACAACTTAACAGACTTAGACTAAACACACTTTCATAAAACAACAACAAAAAAAATTGTTTTCATCTTTGCATGTGTGCTAGACATTGTACCAGGCACTCAAGATGCTGTTTGAAAGACACTCACGGGACTTAATCTGCTGGTCCAGCTGCGAAGACTCCATGCTCCCAATGCAAGGGGCCCGGGACAAATCCCTGGTTGGGGAACTCTATCCCACATGCTGCCAGCTAAGCATTGCCGTGTCACAACTAGACATCCCACATACCACAACTAAATAAATCCCATGCAGCTAAATTAAAAAAAATTTTTTTAAAGGTTACATCTTTAAAAAAAAAAATAAAAAAAAAGGACCTTCATCATCCCTGACCTCAAAAACCTTAACAAAAGAATACCACGATGACCTGATGGAGTCTGTTATTCATGTTATTCAGTTTATACTCTTTCCCCAACAAATACTTACTGAGTTTCTACTATGTGATAGGCTCTCTGCTACCTACTCAGATACATCAGTGAACAAAACAGACACAGACTCAGTCCTCACAGGGCTGCCAGTCTAGCAGGAGAGAAAGATACAAATAAGAAATTATTGTTTCTCTAACTTCCCTGCTCCATCAGAATTTACTGATTCTCAACTAGACTCTCTAACAAGTGTCTTTATGAAGTCTACTAATGATATCGAGGTATAAAGCTTCTGTCACCCCTTCCATATTTGTAACATATACAGGCAATAACATTAGAAATAATATAGTAATCCAATTTTCTTCTAAAATGTGGCTTCCATTCCAAAGATGGTATACACAATAATTTTAGCTAAAATATGGAAGGTTTCTTTTAGTATCTGTAACATATTTTAATGTATATTATGAAAATAGATAAATGATAGTATCAAATCTGTGATTTTCATGAAATTGTTATTGATAATGAGGTTAAATTAAAAGGTGATTCCAGTTGAAGAAAAGATTATGATAACAGTAATTTAGGCATTTGGTAAAAATCAAGAAGGTGAGACCCAAAAAAACCAGGAAGAGAGCTGATGTTTATAAAAATAGGAGTGATTCTATTGGCAGAAATGCTTGACCAATGACAGGCTGATGAGAATGATATTATCAGGAAATACAGGTTTTATAGTCATTGGAAAAGACCCTGATGCTGGGGAAGATTGAAGGCAGGAGGAGAAGGGGACAGCAGAGGAGAAGATGGTTGGATGACATCATCGACTCAATGGACATGAGCTTGACCAAGCTCCAGGAGATGTGAAGGGCAGGAAAGCCTGGCATACTGCAGTCCATGGTTTTGCAAAGAGCTGGACACAGCTGAGAGACACAGCAACAATAAAGTCACCTTTATGTTCCACCATGAGTTCATGTTCTCCCTTTCTAACTCTGTAACTCTTAGAGGCAGCCATCCCACAATACACTGACATGTTCTAAGAATCTCTTCCTTCCCCATTTACCAACTCAGCTTCTTCTGAAAAGACTAAATCTAGAGGAGGATGGTGGTGAAGAATGAAAAATGGTCAAGTGTGTCTGGTGCTTAGGTTGGAAGCATGCTGAGTGTGTATCATGCAAATTGTTACTGTAGCAAACTCACAGTGGAAACAATGATTACATTTCCAGTCCTCATCTGTCCCTTTTACTCTCTTTGAGCTCTAGTGCAAAGTCTGGGGCAAAGCAGGAAAATAAGTATTGGGTTTTATTCCAACTTTCTTTGTATCTGCCCTATTTTAATACATGCAACAAAAACTACATGCCAGTTGACTTTAATTTTTGGACGAGATTTTGCCTCTACCTTTAAAGAACATTATTTAGTAAAATGTCATGAAAGTTAAAGCAGGATTTAAAGGGCTTCATTTGGACATCTGACATTTGACTCTTGATCAGGGATTTACCCACCAGGGAAGCCTAATCTATCAGACCTCAAATCCCATGGATTTCAAGAAAGTAAAGGACTGGATATTTGCCTGCCTGCCAAACAACCCCTTCAGAGAAACCATACTAGCCAGAACCCTTAATTGCAAGTGACAGAAACTCAACACAAACTGACAATAGGCTGAAAGGGGGAACTGCCTCTTTATATAACTAAGACATTGCAGAAGCGTTATTGGATACTAGCACTCAAGGGAGGCACAGTGATAAAGAATCCATCTGCCGGTGCAGGAGACACAGGAGACAGAGGTTCAATCTCTGGGCCAGGAAGATTCCCTGGAGGAGGACAGGGCTACCTACTCCAGTATTCTTGCCTATAAAATTTCACAGACAGAGGACATGGCGGGCTACAGTCCATGTGGTCACAACAGATCAAACATGACTGAGCACACACATGCTCACTGAGTGCACGAATTTGTTCCTAGGTATTCCCCATTTCTTCACTTTTTTTTTGTTTGTTGTTTGTTTTTGCATGAATTGACATCATTCTTTCCAACCAAAAGGAGGCTTCTTCCCAAAGGCAGGGAAGAAGTCCTTCAACAGTTCTCACCATATTTTTAAAATCAGCCAAATGACTCTAAACGCAACAAGAATTCTTTTTCAGCTTCTAATTAAAGAAATCTTGTCCCACTCACTTCATAAGCTCATCTACATGCCCAGTTTGGGCAGAGAAGATAGCACTCCCACCTTAATCATATTATAAATTCCTCCAATAGAGGATAATAAAAACTAATGTCCAAGCAGGACTCTGCCCTATCCAATGCCTTGGTGGACTGACCCATATAACAACAGCTAATTATTATAGATTAGACTGGACTCCTAAACCAAGAACTAGCCATCCATCTGACTTGTGCGGCTTGGCTAGAAAAGGAGCATGGGCCTACAGGCTTTTTCCCTGAAATTTGAAAATGGGAGCCCAATAGACTGAGTCTTTAGCTGGGGCAGTTGGACTAAATGACGTGACAGACAATTATAG
This sequence comes from Dama dama, assembly GCF_033118175.1. Taxonomy (NCBI): domain Eukaryota; kingdom Metazoa; phylum Chordata; class Mammalia; order Artiodactyla; family Cervidae; genus Dama; species Dama dama. The sequence continues at coordinate 37,400,150 of NC_083704.1, read as the reverse complement.
GCAACGTGCAGTTGAAGTTATAAAGAAGCCAGCCTACAGAAACTGGAGATCAGGGAGAAACACTGACTCTGAGACCACATCACCTCAGAAAGGACATTCAGGGAGTTGCATTTCTCAGTTTACTGTGAATGCCAGTGCCTGAAATTTTTGTGGTATGAGGTAAGAACTGGCTAACACAGTTCATGCTTTTACTCACTCGATCCCATTTCCCCATTATAGCAACTCCATTAGAAAGTGTCTATTCTCTCCATTTTAAAGATGAAAACCCGAAGTTCATAGAAGCTATTGGATTTTTTTTTAATGTGATCTGTCAATCTAGAGAATGTCTGGGTTGAGAATGTTTACCCCTGCTCCAAGCTGCTTCAGAACCTTGAGCAGCAGGGAAAGATCTGGCCTGGAGACCTGGATTTGGCAGTCATCTACTTGGACTCCAAGTGATACTCATGAAAGCCACAGAAGGGGACTTCTCTAGTGGTCCAGTGGTAAAGAATCCACCTGCCAATGCAGAGGACATGGCTTTGATCCCTGGTCCAGGAAGATCCCACATGCCATGAGGCAACTAAACCCAAGTGCCACAATTATTGAGTCTGACTCTAGAGCCCGGGAGCTGCAACTATCGAGCCCATGTGCCCTAGGATCTGTGCTTCACAAGACAAGCCACTGCAACGACACGTCTATGTACTACATATGCACACATGCAGATTTAGGGGAGATGGCAGTGATCTTGCTTCTAGACACCATAAGATGAAAGGGACTTCAAATCATTTGTTTTTAAAGACTCGGTCAATGCTTAAGTGGCTTCATCCTCACATTTTGTCCAGTCTGAAAAATTCAAGACAATCTCGCTTTTACACATGAATTTCTAAATAAACCTTGCAAATCAGCACAGGCCTGAAGGGCCAGAACGGCAGAAAATGAAGCAGAATATCAAGGACTGGGTGTCAGGTTGAATATGGAGACATCCAAGGCCATTCTTCCACCCTATCTTGATAAACAAGGTTGCACACCAAGTTGATTTTGCCCGTGGTAAATTTAGGCTATTCTAGCATTTTAATAGGATTTTTTTAAAGAGACACAAAATAAATTATGATTCGTCGTGTCAGTGCTTTATTTTGTAAGGTTATTAGCACACTGTGACATAAATTTTGAGGAATAAATAAATGTGCTGAGATGATTTTTAAAATATTCCCTTTGCTTCCTTTTACTCTATGACTCTCCAGCCTCACCCATAACAAATTCAAGCAGCTAGACAATATGCTTACAACCCTAGGGAAAAATATACCAAAGCAAAACTTGGAGAACAAAGAGACAAAACCATAGCTTGTGAGTTTCAAAACATGCCGCTGAAACCCATGCCAGACATAATAGCTTTAAAAGGGTTTCTGAGCCTCCAAAGCCAGGGTTTTGAATATCAAAAAGCCACAGCATACTCTGAACAATAGACTGGGGAAAAAATAGCCTCCCCTCTGGTTTTCAGATGAGGTACAGATTCCATAGGCTGGATGGAAGAGAAGATAGTTTAAAAAGAAAGTCAGATGAGGGTGAGTGTTACCGAGAAAGACCACTGCGGACAGCAGCCCCTGAGTTGTATGAGGTTGACCAAACGTCTGACCTAGAATAGAAATTCACAGAGCTCCTCAATCTTGTTGTTGTTGGCATTTGGGCTGGAAAATTACTTGTTGTGGGGGCTACTTCACTGTAGGATGTTAAGCAGGAATCTTGGCCTCCAGCTACTAGATGCAGGTAGTACCTCCAAGTTTTGACTGCCAAAAATAAGTCCAGACATGGCCAAAATTCTACTAGGGAAGAGGAGAGAAATCGTTCCTGGTTGAGAACCAATGAAGGAGGGAAAGAGAAAGAGAGAGATTCCACATACGTACACATACATATCTAATTAAAAAAGTCATTTGTTCTTTATACAGAAAATTGTAAGAATACACAAAGTCACTGATCCCTAAAATCATCTATACTCTATGCACTCAGAAATCATTATTATTCAAGTTCTGTCTACACACAATGTTTCATACACATATATGTATTTCCACATAACCCAAAGGTGAGACCATATTACCATATGTTTTGTAATTGGCACTTTTTTTTTTTAACATGGATTTTCTTAGAGGTATAGCATCCTTAACATGCTCATTATATAACCTAACTAGCCATCCCCTATTTCTGGACATTTAGATTACTCCTATTATTTCACCGTTGTTGGTAATGCTCTGATGAACATCTCCATATATTCCTTTGTTTTCTTAGGATAAATTCCTAAGGAATGTTCCTAAGGACAGGGAAAATGATATTTGAGGGCTACATCTATAATACTTACTTCTGCACTGGTTTAAGTCATAATTTGCTGCTTTAAAATATACCTTATTCCACTAGTGCTGTTACCTTTCTACAGTGCTTCCCACTTTGCCAAGTATGCAAGGCAGCTTCCAACTGTTCCTTTTTACTGATATGAAAACTAATATTCATGGAAGTTAAATGACTTGCCCAAGGCAATACTGAGCAACACTGTATCACCTGAGCCCTGGGATTTTATTACTGCTCACAGTGGCAACACGTATACAGCCAAAACTGAAATAATCCAGAGAAGATCAGTATGTTCCTCATTCACGGATGAAGTGCAATTTTGTGAGCACGAGGACATTAGGGTAATTCTTGATTATGAGTTCTGTCTCTGAGTACAGTGGATTCCAGAGGTCCCAAAACATAGGCAAGGCCATGAGACTGTGGATGACTGAATCTACCACTTTCCATGCAAAATTTCACAACCAATCTCATCTCACAGTGTTGACTTAGAGGGATAATATTTAAAGATGCTAATTCCAACATCTGCTTCCTTTTTATCCCTGAAGCCAAATTATGCTGGTACAGTCTGTTTTTACTTTCAGTTATACTCTAACACAGATTTATGACTGATTAATTTCTTATCGAGGAAAAACAACCCCATCATAAGTATCTGAGACAATGACATCTAAGTATTTTATATTGCTATAACTCGAAACAGAATACAGAGTGCATCCAATGCTCATTACCTCTTAATGCTTGCATTCTTTTCCATGTTTTGATTCACAAAAAAAATGAAAATGCTACCCACTGCTTAGCCATTTTTTAGGTCTAATGAGATTAAATAAATTCAGAGGAGGGAAAAAGAGTATGGCTTAATAATGTTTTAAGTGGTTTGTAGAAACATTCCTTCTACCATGGGCACAATTTTAAACCAAAGCCAACTTCTGCAGTGCCACTGAAGGCTAATGAATGCCTCAATAATATGCAGAGGGAAAAAGGCGATGAGCTGATTAGGTAACAGAAATATCTGAGACCTCTGAAATACAAAACGAAAACAACTCAGTTGTACTCAGAGACAGATCTCTTAAGGAAGAATTATCCCACCATCGCAGAGATCCACTTCACTACCATTAATATCGGGCTTCCCTAGTAGCTCAGTTGATAAAGAACCCACCTGCAATGCAGGAGACCCCAGCTCGAATCCTGGGTCAGGAAGATCCACTGGGCTACCCATCCCAGTATTCTTGGGCTTCCCTGGTGGCTCAGGTGGTAAAGAATCTGCCTGAAATGTGGGAAACGTGGGTCCGGTCCCTGGGTTGGGAACATCCCCTGGAGAAGGGAAAGGCTACCCACTGCAGTATTCTGGCCTGGAGAATTCCGTGGACTGTATAGTCTATGGGTTGCAAAGAGTTGGACACGACTGAGCGACTTTCACTTCACTTTCACCATTAATATTAAGTGATAACAATTGGCAGCATCTGTTGAGGTAATTGACACGCATTGATTTGACAGCTAGACTTTAAAGCTTCAGGTAAACCTTGAACCAATTTCTCTGGTTCTAGTAATACCTAGAAAATGAGCACAATTTAGATCATCATATAACTTTTCTATTTTCTAAAATTTGGTTGACACCAATCCTTCCTCCAGATAATTAAACTCTTGCAAGTTCATAATTTTTTTAAAACAAAATTCAACAGATTCATCTATAAATTTTATTTTACATTTCCTGACTGCCTGTCTAGTCCTAGGGAACTGTTCTGTATATGCCAGTCTGTCTCTCTCTAAGACTGCTACCTTCAAACATACTTGCTTTCTAATAGACCAACTAGCACTGACTAGATTGATAGCATCACCGACTCAACGGCCATGAACTTGAGCAAACTGTGGGAGATAGAGGAGGATGGGGAAGCCTAGCGTGCTCACAAAGAGTCGGACAAGACTTAGCAACTCAACAGCAGCAGCAATAGTTAGACATGTAAGTGTGTAAATGTATGTTACATAAACTTGGGATAAACAGAGTTTCTTACAGTCTAGCAAACTCTAAGATGGTTGTTACTTGATCCTTGGAGTCTGGAGCAAAGGGATACATTACATGTGACACTACCTGGGTCAAGAAGGCAAGTACCAAGGAGCAGAGACCATCTATACACATATGGCAAACACACACACACCGTTAGGGAGAGAGTTCTCAGAGACAGGGAACAGTCCATCGACAGGAAAATGCAAGCAGAGCAAAATTAAAAGGAATGAAGTACTGATACATGCTCTAACACAGATGAATCTTTAGAACACTGCTTGAGTTTATTATCAAATGAAACCAGCCAGTCACAAAAGTCTACATACTGTATGATTCTGTTTGTCTGAAGTGTTCAGAACAGGTAAATCATAGAAAGAGAAAGTAGGTCAGTAGCCAAGGGCTGAGGGAATGGGAAATAGCAAGTGACTGCTAAATGGATAGTTTCCTTTTAGGGAATGAAAACTTTCTACAAATAAGTAGTGGTGATGGTTACATAACTCTTGTCAATAAGCTGAAAGCACTTTAAGTAGTTGAATTTTATGGTATATGAACTCTATCTCAATAAAGTTCTAGAAACAACAACAACAACAAAAGCAGGCAGACAGAAAGGAGTCAGAAGAAAAGACCCAGGGGGCTGAGATGTGCAGGAACCTCAGTTGTTAAAGAAACGTCTTTCCTCATCAGTCTACGTTGACTGATGACCTTTCCAGGCAACTTTGAGGTAACTAATTGGAAAAAAAATTTTAACAAGATAAAAATCAATCCTGGACCTGTGTTCATCTCAACCAGCTAGATTCAGCAAACATTTCACAGCATCTACTATACACTAGCCACCCCAAATATAAAGAGTCCTCTTAAAGGGCACTGTCCTCTTAAGTCACAAGCTTTTAACTAGAAAATGAAATATCTTTTTTTAATAAAGGAAGAGAGTACAAATGTTAAAATTTATTCTCTTCAGATGATGGAATTAGGAGTATTTTCTTTTTTTTAGTGCTCTAGAATATAATGGCTTTATATTAGAAAGAGAGGGAAATAATTATTAGGAGAAAATAATAGAGAAAAATATAATGAGTGCCCTCTTAAAGTGAAGAAATACAGAAGAAGGAGAAAATATTTGATGCTGAGGAAAATCAGAGCAAGTCTGACAGGCAATCCTTTGTAATCCAAGATTCTCATCTCTTGGGCTTGGAGGAATCTGTTTCTCCATTCTTCATTCCTGATGAGCAGGACATGAGAAGGACTGAATCTTTCAGAGGCTGAAGCCTGCCAGAGTGGGCTTCAAGATTCATCAGCCCCCCAATCCCTACCCCAGGGCTACTCTGGGGGAACCAAGGGGCCACAGGCTCTGGGCCTGGGAACTACCATCCACCACCACCCCCCAGCCACCCACTCATCTCCATCCACCATTAGGATGGGCTTTTTGTTTCAATAAGAGCAGGAAGATCGCTAACGCATAGAAATCATTAGAAAGGAATTAGCTTCTGGATCTGGGCCAGTGAGTACCACCTTCAGACTCTTCTATTGTTGCCAAAACACATAACACAGTAAGATGGTTTGCCGCAGAAATAAACAACAGAGAGCTTTGCTGTTAATGCACACACAGAGTGGGCAACAGGTGGAGGAAAGCCTCTACTGGTTCAGTTACTCTGTAGGAGAGAGAGTTGCCTTTTCAGAGCGGATGCATGGTGTTCATTTATCATCATGAATCTGTTCTTCACCACAATTCTCACCCCATCATCCTTTACCCTGTGCTGTGGTTATCCCCGCCTTCTCTGATGCAACAAGAGAAGATGGCCGAAACCACCCTGGCTCAAACCCATCCCTCGCTGCATGCTGAATGCAAATCGGGGAGGCAGCCTTTTATGAGAAAAGAGCAAGGGCTTTAGGTTTGAATCCTAGCTCAATCAACCCATCAGCGAATTGACTTCGAGAAAGTTATTTCAGCTCTCTGGTTCTTTGCATTTTCCCCTATAAAATGGGTATGGTTTTAATAATGCCCTCGTAGAGTACCTATGAGAACTATTTCAAATAAGGTACACACAATGGCCTGGCACCATAGGTACTGAATAAATAGAAGGCCATTTTCATCAGTTCTCTTATGGAAGATTATTGATAGCAACATCTGCCAAAGTTTAGAGACAACGCACATGAACTCTATCATTTCTCTTCCTTGATTTATTCAGCTAATGAATATATATTTATCTCTATATAAACACACTATATACATAGATTTGTGTGTGTAGTCACTCAGTCATGTGTGACTTTTTGTTATACTTTGGACTGTAACCCGCCAGGCTCCTCTGTCCATGGGATTTTCCAGGCAAGAATACTGGAGTGGGTTGCCATTTCCTCCTCCAGGGGATCTTCCCAACCGAGGGATCAAACCTGTGGCTCTCATGTCTCTTGCAGTGCAGGCATATCCTACACCTGCTGAGCCATTGGAGAAGCCCCTATGGATACACATACATATGTATACAGTATCTATTTTGTTGGAACTGCTTTGGTTGCAAGTGACAAAAACTCCATTTCAGCGACTTAGAACTCCTCCCCAAATTTAGAGAATATTTGTTGATTCACATATATGAAAAGTCCAGTGGCAGCTGAGTTTCAAGCACAGCTATATCCTGAGAGCCAAAGAATAGCATCACAAATGCCTCTCTTTGTGCTTGAATCTCTGCTTTTCTCTGTGTGGTTGCATGAATTAACATACATAAAGCACTCAGAATAGTGTTTGGCTCATAATATTCGCTCCTATCACTTCATTTAATTTTCCCTACTACCCTATGAAGCATGTATCACTAGTGTCCTATTTTTACAGATAAAGAAACTGAGGCACAGGGAGGTCAGATAGCTATTCAGTCACCAAACGAGGCCAGGCACAATCTGATTCAAAAGTCTTTCCTTGGCCAGTTCTCCAAAGTGCCCCCTCACTGGACTGGAAAAGGGGATTGAGCCCTTATTGCAAACAGAGGAGAACTCTAAAGACAGCTGCTTCCAGTTACAGCAAGTGAGCAAGAAACATTGGGGTCACTTGATGGGGTAGTAGCCTTTCAAATCTGTTTCTTTCTTTTTGAAGCAGAAAATAAGTTCCTTTTTTCTGTAATTCACACATGGAACCTATCAATGTTATACAAAGGCAAAGGTTACACCCACTTCAAAAATTCTTGAGACAGAAAGTGGTTGGAATATGAGTCCTGGTATTGGTTCTTCTTTGTTGACAACCCCAGCTCCCCAACTCTGGTCTATTTTCTGCTCTTGTCTGTCTAGCTCTATGTCCCGTGATGCTGACCTATGTGGAATGGCCTCTAGGTTACTTCTTCCTTTGGCTTCTAGCTGGGTTTGGCCAATAGTCACCACCTGCCAATGTGTTAATTCAGGCCCCAGGGTGATGATGGTTACTTGTCCTTGATGGTTATCATGGTTACTAATAACTCAAGGTTACTAGTCCTTGAATGTTTCACTCCCCCTGGCAGGTTTTCTTGATCTAATCCACACCTTTGCAAACAGCCCCTTCATCTTGTTCTCTACAGTGGAAAACCTTTGAGTGTTTCCAGGTCCACAAAATGACATTTATGGGCCCCTGGCATTTCCACCTTTGTGAATCCTTCCTCCATAAAAAAACTATTACAATTACTATTACAGTTATTTTTTTAGTTTATGACAGCACTGATATAAAGATGAATATAATCTAGCTGGATTATAGCCACTTTTTCCCTCTTGGTTTTAAAAGAAATCAAAGCATTTTCATGGGCTCCATTTTCATAGGCCCCAGGCCCGGAGCTTCCTGTTTACTTCATGCAAAAGTTGGTCATTGTCGTTTTCTGCCAGGACTCTGAAGGCGGAGTCTCTTCTACCTACAGACCTAGCAGGCAGAAGATGGACAGAAGCTCCCAGGTAGATAGGCTACTATCAAGTTAAAATCATGATCCTAGGGTCAAATTTCCCAAACAGCCTGCTTTTATTATAGTAAACCAGTGTCTTTGTCCCTAAGCAGATCCTATTTCCAAATCACAACTATGATGACAAGATAATAACAGAAAGAAATGGAGTATCTAGTGTCGAATTAATTCCAAATTCATTTACTACTCACCACATTCCAGTAGCTGATGACACAACCACCAGAGACTTTATTAATAAACCTCATGTTTCTGTATGTAAATATATCACTCAGTAGCTGTGAAGGAGAGATTTTTTTTCTGTATGTTCTCAGAAAGATCCCATTCTACTCCTAATACTACAGAGCAAAGTTAGAGCTGGTTTTGTGTTGTCTTTAAATGAGAACTCCAAGTTTTGGGGATGATGTGTATTGCCTTTTGTTGGTCATCGATCATTAGTTAGGTATTGACAATGTTTAAAGTTTTAGTTAGGATTCTATTTCCTTAGACGGCTCACAGCCTATGGCCACCTCTCAGCCCAGCAGGGAGAGAAGTGGACAATGTAAATTGATGATAGGTAGGAGACAAATCTAGACAGCAGATGGATTTTTAAATCTAAGACCAAGTGATTGATTTTTCTGCTGGAGGTAAATACTTCACACCTTATGGGAATGTGGGACCAATGCCACCTCAGATTCGCTTTGCCTCTTTTAATTTTCAGTTCTAGTTTCAAGTGGATGCCAGACTTAAAGCTTAAGCCTCTGGATCTCTCTGTATCCCCTTTGACAGATTGGAGGAGTGAGGAGGTCCCAAAAAAGACAGGGGAAGCTAAGATTCTACCCCTCAGCATCCTAAATATCAACCATAAAACTAATGAACTGTGGCAACTGAACTATCTAAGTTCATTCCAAATTATGTCTTGGTAAAGTTCATCTTTGTTTTCAATTATCATCCTGGAATCATAAATGGCAAATCCGAGGCACAACTTCTCTCCTCTCTGAATCCTGTTTGCATTCTTCTTACTGTTAAGCCCATAATATGCAATGGGCCTTTTTGCTGGATACTTAGAGACATGAATCCTCTCTTGGGAAAAACAAACAACAACAACATAACTATTTTTTAAGGAATTAAATCTGAAAAGGTCTCTGAAAACCCTGATTCAATGAATCTCCATTTTGATATGTTGCTAAAGATGGTGTTTTTAAGCATACCCCCCCTTAACTATTCATAACCCAGTTATAAGTTCATTTATATTTTATATCTCTTTTTCCTCCATCCTCTTATGACTATATAACATTTACCCTGATAAGTTTATAAAGAATATTGAGGCTAATACTTGCTGGTTTTAGTAGAAATTAATCAGAATCCATCTGTTCCCTTCTTAGCCTGGACAATTTCATTACAACTAAACTAGGGATTATAGGATTCTTACAGCTTCTTTTTTTTTTTTTTTCCAACACAGTTCAGTTGATTTAGAAACAATCATTAAAGCTGCTTACTTTAAGGAAGATTGTTTCCAATCTTCCCTTCTTGCAAGGCAGAGAGAGATGAAAGCATCTTGATCCTGAAATATTTATATCTAAGGCTGGATATCCGTATCGGAGGCATGATAAATGATTCCACCCAAAGACTTTTTATTTTAAAGTCGTATTTCTTATCTTTACACCTCACTTTTCTCACAAGCTGGAGGAAATAAGCACTAAATACACCCACTGCCCTTCATCCCAAGTAGATTTTGTATCTTTATTTAAGTGTAAATCCAATGTGGCATAATAAAGAGATTCAAAGATAAAGATTACCTTTCTGACACTGACTATTTATAGGGATAAATATCAGTTATCCTTATCTAGCCTTAGAATGATTACCTTCAAAGGCATGCAGAACACAAATTAGAGGAAATGAATTTAAGCCTCCCGCAAGGACATACCTTGATCTGGGATTCAGGAAATCTGAAGAATTAGAAGTGATTACTAGAGAGTAATTCTGGGTTTACCCACCCTCACACAGGTGCTCTAATTAACTATTCTCACTTTTTAAAAAAATCTTTTCCATATTATATTTTCCCTCTAATGCCCTTTTCAAAGTGTTAGGCGCTCAGCTGTGTCCTACTCTTCACAACCCCAAGGACTGTGTAACCCTCTAGGCTCCTCTGCCCATGGAATTCTCCAGGCGAGAATACTGGAGTGGGTTGCCATTTCCTACTCCAGAGAATCTTTCCCACCCAGGGATCAAACCGGGGTCTCCTACATCGCAGGCAGATTCTTTTACCATCTGAGCCACTAGGGAAGCCCCTAATGCCCTTTTGGTTGCAGTTAAGATGCTCAGATCTTTAGTATACATTTGGATGCACTTTGATAAGTATATGCAGTCACAGAACCATCACTTCAGTCAAAATCTAGAACATCTCCCACTCTTAATTTGTGAGTGTGTGGCTGTATTTTTAAAATGAGAATGATTATAGCTCTCTGCTACTACGAATGAAGTCTGCTCTAAAATCCAAAAGGAATAAAATAAAACCAAAGACCTGTGAGCTGGTTCCCTATGGAGCCAAAAGCTGTCTGAAACTGATCCATGTCTAGGGCCTTTTAACAATCTAACAAAAAAAAAAAAACAAGGAACAGATCTTGACCGGCAGGCAGAGGGGATGGCATCATGGCCTCAACATCAGATTAGAAACACAATGATGCCCTGGGACTGGACGCTAAATCCTGGCAGACGATGCAGCCTTTCATCTTTTGAAATGGAGAAATTGAATGAAGCAAGGCCAATTCTGGGCCAGACAGATGAGATTCTTTTTTTTTTTTTTTAAGTTCCTAACTATTCTACATAGACATTTAAACTTCAGTTACCTCAGACCTAGAAACCCTCCTTCTGCCCTTGACATTTCCTCCCTCCGCAAGAATTTCTGTGTAGCAGAAAATCAGTTACCCACCTAGATTTCCAGACCTCAGGACTCTGCCCCTTAGGGGTGCTTCCTTGTATGGCAGGAATCCCGCTGCTTGAAAGGAAATGTACAAACACCCATTCTTAGAAAGGCTGAAGAGAATATTGTACAAGTGCAGCCTAAGGAGTACAAAACGCTCTTTACTTCATTCAGGAATTGCTGCTTGGAGACCTACATACAAAAATCAAGTATGAATGGACTGCAAAGTATAATAAGAAAGAGCTGAATTATGGAAAGTCGTTTCTGCTAGTGTGTTTAAAATGATGATTCCGGGTTACCAAAGGGGAAAGGTTGGTGGGGAGAGGGATTGGGAGTTGGGGATTGACATATGCACCGTGTGTGTGCCAAGTCACTTCAGTCGGGTCCAACTCTTTGCGACCCCATGGACTATAGCCCACCAGGCTCCTCTGTCCATGGGGATTCTCCAGGCAAGAATACTGGAGGGGGTTGCCATGCCCTCCTCCAGGGATCTTCCTGACCCAGGGATCGAACCCAGGTCTCCTGTACTGCCGGCAGATTCTTTACTGTCTGAGCCACCAGGACACTCATATACACTCTACTATATTTAAAATAGATTATCAGTAAGGACCTACTGTAAAGCACAGGAACTCTGCTCAGTATTCTGTAATATCCTAAATGGGAAAAGAATTTGAAAAAGAATAGATACATGTATAACTGAATCACTTTGCTATATACCTGAAACTATACAACATTGTAAATCAACTATAGTCCAATATAAAAGGAATATTAAAAAAAGGAAAAAAAAAAAAGAGGAGTTCTGTCCTGGCAAATTTTACTGTCACCACACATGGTACCAGAGTATTTAACTTCAAATTTCTGGCTCTGTCACATTATTGACACGTGACTTTAAACAAATGACTTATTCTCTGTACTTCTGCCTCCACCTCTATAAAACAAGGGCAGTAATGGCATAATCACAACAAGGGTCAGCCAGCTTTATCCATCCAGGGCTGGATGCTAAGTCCTTTAGGCGTTGTGGGCGGTGTGGTCTCTGTCACAATTGCTCAGCTTTGTCAAAGCAGCCCCAGACAATATGCAAATTAGTGGGCATGGCTACATCTCAATAAAACTTTATTCGTGGACACTGAAATGCGAATCTCAAAATTTTAGGGAGTCAGGAAATATTCTTCATCCTTTGATTTTCTTTGTTTGTTTCAATCACTTAAAAAAATAGAAATAATATTCTTAGTTCTCATTAAAAAAATAGCAGCAGCCAAATATGGCCAAGGGGACCATAGTTGATTAACTCCACAATCAACTCACAGGGTTATTAGAAGATTAACACATATACAACTCTTTGATCATTATCACTACTTCTGTGTTATCATTTGTGACTATTATCTATTGGAATTCAATTAGTGCAATGGACAGTACATTCTGCAGGGATCTGATATCAGTACTGTTTCCCAGAAAGTTGACCTTATGGGCTTCTCCTTTTGAGAAAAAGATATAGAGGTCCCAAGAGAGAAAGTAATCTTAGTGTCTTCCTCCAATATCTAAGAAAGATACAATGAACACTGTCTCCAGATATGGATTCAACATACAGAGAGCACCATTGTATAGATCCCATCATTTGGGGAATGATTTTTTAAAGCCATTGCTGTCCATTTTTGCACATTAAATCCCACAAAGAGATTTATTTACAACATTAAATCATCTCCTTGCTGCCTGGCTACATTTTTAAGTATTGAAATATTCATCACACACTCTAAGAAACTAATGCCAAGTATTTTATGACCTTTTAAAGGATGACTTCTTTAAAAAAAAAATCACCTTCAAATGTGGATGTCAGTTTCCAAGCGGGTCTGATGAAGAGCAGTCCATTGTCAAACACCAAGGAGATAAACATGAGATCACTGCCCAGGGAAAGCACCCCTGGAGATGAGCTGATTTAACAAGAAATGTATGTGATGCACAAAGCTGTGGCCTGGGGCTAGGGAGATGGGATGAGAGGTAGAGAAGAGTTTGGGACAAAATATTTTTCCTTCCTACTAGGAGAAACAGACTTTATCATCTATAGCAATGGTTCTCAAAAGAAAAGGGGGTAACTGGGCCCCTAGGAGACTTTGGCAATATCTGTATACATTCTTGGTTTTCACGACTGAGTTGAGGGTTGGAATGACTAAAGCATCTAAATGGGCAGCGGCCAGGGATGCTGTTGAACATCCTACAAGAGACAGCATAGCTTCCCCAGCCCCCGACCCTGGAAATAATTATCCAGCCCCAGATGGTCAGTAGTGCCAATATTAAGACACTATAGTCTACAGGAATGACCCAGATGATCCCACCTCACATCTGACTTTTTTTTTGGCTTTTACTTTGAATTGGCTATTATAGGCATGTGTCAAAGAACTAAAGATAAACCTGGGAAAGCATCCTTCCCTGTGTATCTATTAAGGATCACAATTTAATTAGAACCCTCGTCCACCCGCTTTCTCAAAGTCATGGTGATGGAAAAATTTCAAGATTGGTGTTAATTTAAATTACACAAATAGTTCAATTACCCTGAAGAAAACTGGTACCAGATCACCAGATTGCTGAGCAACTGATGATAATTCGGTAATTCAATTTACTGAAGAGGTAACGTGACAAAGTTTAAAAGCAAGTCAGCAGTAGCTAGTAGCAAGCCATCTAAGGAAGCCTCTTACTCCTGGGTATCAATTTGGATGGATCCAATCCTATTCCCTGTTCTCCACCAAGACGGATCTGCTCAATTTCCTTAAGTAAATAAGGCCTTTTTAGACCAACACAAGATGAAAGAAGAGCTGAAAATCAACTCCCATCCTTTGACAAAGAACCAAAATACTAAACAGACAAAGAGAACTAGATAAAAAGCTTCTAGATCAATTTATGGAAAGTCAAAGTCTTGCTGATGATCCTTACGGAATTTCAAATTATAAGTACAGTCAGTAGCATTGAATATTTAATACTGTTTTTAACGTTTGTGATATCAGTTTAAAACTTTCTTTCCATAATAAAAATCTATTTAGCTATATTGATAGAGTGCTTTCCAATTCTATTTAAATTCATCTATATTTGTAGAGGGCTTTATAATGTATGACGTACATTCACATATATTATCTTACTTGGGCCGTAAAATAATTCTGAAAAGAAGGGATGGCCGGTATTACCATCCTTCATACACAGATGAAAACAGGTTTTTGTCCAGTGTGTAGGTCCCTTTGGCTTAAGAGAACACTCAGATGAGCATATCGTGTTTCAAAGCTGGATTACGAGGGAGTGTGGCACAGATAACTCTTCCAGTTTTCTAATGCCCAATGAACAACTCCAACACACGTGGCTTAAAGCAGTAAACATCGCATAGCACCTCACAATTTAGAGAGACAGGACTGGGGTGGGGGGGGGGGGCGGGTTGTAGCTAAGCGATTCTGTTCCGTGTGGCACTCAACGGGCTCCCAGGGCTTGCTCTGTGATAATTCAGCTGTTGGCTGGGGATGGAGGATCCAAAGCTGCTTTACTCACCAACCCGAGGGGGCTGACCCACATTTTCTTCATTCAGTTGACAATCAAGGTCTATGGATTCTCACACTTAAGAGCCCACTTCCCTCCACCCTCACAGCCACTCTCCCAGTTCATCCTCTCTCTACTCCATCCTCACTGCCAGTGTAGGTAGTATCCTATCTATACTTCTCTCCTACTTCCCCTGCCCGCTCCCCCCTCCCCGCTCCCCGAAGCCACTTGCTTCCAAACAGTACAGATTGACCGTTCTAAAATCCAACTACAATTATGTCATTTTCCATTTTCACTGGGAGGCACCCAGTTAAGGATAAAATCCACACTCTTTAACGTGATTTACAAATTTTATTCTTGTGTGATTCGATGTGAAGACACCGAATGCCATCCTGCCCCCAAATATTTCTCTCACTGGCACTGCAAACACAACAGGTTCCATTATCTGTTCCTTCCAGTCAAGGCATCTGGAGACTCTGTCAACTGCAAATGGTCTCTAAGAGGAGTAGCCCCAATTAACACCATATCGGCCATTAACTCCTTTATTGGGGTTCATTCATCAACATATCTCTGTGGCTATTCAGTTCTTTGGGAATGAGACACAGGATAGGTAAGTTCTGAAAAAAGCAAGGGTTGTCAAAGTTTGCCTGAAATCATTTCTAAGGCATATCAATTAAAATAACTTACAAATATACATTAAAGTTAAAATAACTTACAAATATACATTAAATAAACTCTATCATCTGGAGATACTGTATTGTGAAATTATCCTGTATGCTATTTTTCTGATGAAGAAATTAGATCATGATCACTATTAGTCAAAAAAATTAATGTTCGAGGAATAGAAGAGTGGCGATAGTCACCTTTGATCCAAAATTTCAAAATTATCTAGGGAATCATTCCACCATCTTCATTTGAAGAGTGCCATTGCTAGCAAAAGTGTGTGTTAGTTGTTCAGTTGTGTCCTACTTTTTGAGACCCTATGGACTATAGCCCACCAGGCTCCTCTGTGCCTGGAATTCTCCAGGCAAGAACACTGGAGTGGGTTGCCATGCCCTCCTCCAGGGGATCTTCCATCGCTAGAGAGTCAATCAAATCCCCCCAACATAAATTCCATGAGATGACTTGCATGCACTGTTCACTTAGAAATTTGCAATATCAATCATTTCTGGAAAGTAGGGACCCATTATGCAAGACTTAAAAAAATTATTTCCATATATAGTTCAACTTCAACACTGTAATAGTATTTATTATTAATAATATGGTATGATCTTTAATAGAATTTAACATTTTAAAAACCCAAGTTCTCTGTCTCCTTCTCAACTTCCATTGATGTTTCACTTTTCCAAGTTTGTGTCCTGGTTCCAAGAAATGGAAACTGTGGTCACAGAGGTCAGAAGACCCATACCCTCACTGTCCCACATGCCTGGGCTACTGGCTCCTCCTGCTTATCTCCTTCATATATCTCCAGGTTTCCTTGCTTTTTTCTGATATACTTGCCACATTTTCCACCATCTCCTTTCCTAGCAGCCTCTTACATATCATCACTCAGCTTTTCAAAGCTCCCGTATGTCACCTGCCTATAAAATCTGAATTCCAGTGATGACAATGGCAATGATGATGAGTTAACAATTTTCCATCACTTTGATGTTATGTTTTCTTGAGTATCTTCCGTGATCCTCACAATACCACCACCATATCTGAGTATTATTGGTATCCCTTTTACAGAACAGGAATCTGAGGCTCAGAGAAGTCATCTTGTGGAGGTTGTACAAGTAATCAGTATTTGACAAAGATATTCTCATAATGTTAACTTGGAAAACTTAATTGATTAAGACCCATCACCCAGATTACCTTTTTATACACTGAAATATTTATGACTAAAATGATACGATGTCACAATTTACTTCAAAATAATTCAGTGCTAAAGGAGGTAGGGTGTACATGAAACAAGAGTGGCCATGAATTGATGATCATTGTAAGTGGGTCACGAGTATGTGGGCATTCATCGCTCAACTCTACTTCTGCATGTATTTGAAACTTATCAAATAAAAAGGGTTTTGTAATTGTCATCTATTTCATACAATTAAACACAACCCAAACCTACTGACCAGGATAGCCATTCAGCGTTTGTAGGTAATTTTAAAAAGTTCTATTATGCATCCAGGCTTATAAATACCTAATATGGGGATACAGAAAGAGCACTCGAGCTTTAGGTACAAGAGTCTCATCTTTGTCACACAAGTTTATTTTTTTTCCCCAGACCTCTGTAATATTCATTACATACTTGTCTCAGTGGAAGAAACAATTACCCAGGTGCTATGTCCAACTGCACAGTGTTATCTTTTAATTAACCTGTGTAGCCTTTTTTTTAACTTAACCTAGTTTGAGAAGTGACAGCCTCTTGGGCTGTCTAAATAGTGTTCGTCACTGCTCCTTGTTGGGTCTATTCAATCAAAAAAAAATAGTTCCTGGTGTGTGGTCCAGCTCTCCAGAACTGGAGATACTGTCTGTTCAGCCATGATCCTTCTCACAGCATCAGGAATGCAACTCATCTTCCTAACCATAGTGGCCCAGAATTGTCTCAATATATTAAACACAGATTGATACAATATGTTTTCTTCTCTCAGTGTTTTTCTGTAAAAGCTCTTCTACAACTCCACCTACAGACACTTCTGCCAATTTATAATATTCAGTGTTGGGAATATGTAGGCTAGTGGCATACTTAGATATCTGCTGAAGGGTTCTATGAAAAGTGCCACATTTCTGGACGGAAATTCATCAGAATGTAATCAGATCTCTGGGGGCTTCCCAGGTGGCCCAGTGGTACAAGAATCTGCCTGCCAATGCAGGAGGCACAGGAAACTGTGGTTCGATTCCTGGGTCAGCAAGATCACCGGGAAGAGGAAATGGCAACCTAAATGAAATCTCTAAAAATGTGCATGTCCTGACATTAAGCAGCACTATATCTTGGAAATTATCCTAAGGAAACAGTTGGATATATGTATAAAGATGTATGTGTAAGGCTATTCAAGGCACAGCAACTTTTTTCTTTGATAATATTCAATAGCTAGAAAGAGTCTCACTGCTCAACGACATGAGATCAGCTTAATGAAATTAACTGCAGACATTAAAAATGGTGATGTAAATACTTTTATGGTACTGAGGAGGTGGCCTTTAACTCCTATTGTTAGCAAATAATAGGTTATCCAAAAATATACATACCATGAATATGTATATATATGTTCAGTTCAGTCGTTCAGTTCTGTCCGACTCTTTGTGACCCCATGAATCGCAGCACTAGCTTAGCACAAATAAAGTTTTATCTACAAACCTGTGTGTGTACAATTTGTGTCTGTGTTTGAATTGTGTGTGCACCTTGGTAGTACGTGTACAGCCTAAATCTGGATTAATAAATACTGTGGTTTCCTTTAAGTGACTTTTCCCTATCTGTATATATTTCTGCAATCAACCTTAGTAGCCACATAAACAAAAAAGAAATAAAAATAGTTGTTAATACATTAAGAAAAAAAAACATTCTGTCTAAACATCTTTCAAGAGTTCAGATAAAAGAAGATTAAAAAACCTTTTGGGAGCACTGTTTCAATAAAGAAAAGCCTTGCAGTATTAATTATTGAACAGAAATGATGGAAAAGGTAATGTGGAAAGGAGCAGAGAGAACGGGGAAGAGGTACCTTGTGACTGGTAACAACATCCCAACTCAAGGCTGGGAGCTGTGAGAGGGAAGTGCCGCCCCACCCAAAAAAACAGTGAAACTGCAGTGCATCTTCCCTCCCTTTTGGGGGTGTCAGAGCTCTCTGGAGCTCCTATAATAAGTCAGGCATTACCTGCTCATCCTTATAGCCACCTATAAGTACCTCTCAAGGTACGCATGCCTCAAGGGTGGCCCCTAGGGTCAACGTCTTACCCAGGTTCAGAGCTGGGAGCCTTGAGTTAAGGTCATGAACCCAGGCGTGCCCTCTGCCACTCCCCTTCAGGGGCTCACTGGGCCAGGGCAATGAGAGAGCCGTGAAAGCTCAGAGACAGGCACAGCCGCTGACGCGTCAGTGACCAGCGCAGGAGCTTGGGAATGTCTGGGCAGAACTTTCTGCAGAAGAATGGGGTCAAGCTGGGCTGTGCAGGCAGTAATGAGAGGACATTTTAGGAGCCAGAAGTGAGCCTCTGTGACTGCCAATTATGCAGGCTAGATGTTTATAATGAGCAGTCTAGCTTCAGGCCAATATTAACTTCTGTTCCTATTACTATCAGATTAATTGCATTTTGTTGCTTTTTCTAAATACACTTCAAATCAGGAAACCTATAATTCAGCAGTTAGTCATTAAAGAAGCCGCGGATCTACAACAGAGTTATCTGAAGCTCATCTACAAAATGAAACAAAAATCCAAGGTTGGGTTTCCTTTTTTGGTATGATAAGCAGAGCATTAATAACAAGTACCAAGGACATGATTTCTAAGTTTAGGAATGCCTGAACTGAAAAATTCTTTAGATAACAAGGGAAATCAAGGCAAATAGACTAAAGAGGATTGAAGGAATGTGGGTAAACTTGCATTTTAAACAACTGCTTTCTAGAATACATAGAAAATATGGTTACAAAAACTTTTATTTCAAGATTATAGAAACCAAGAAATACACAAATCGTGTTTATGTTAGGATGCACTTGTACAAAGATAAGAAAGGCTTAAGGGGAGTTAGTATAATTTCAAATACTAAAATAGTAAGTCACATTTCCTATGTACTTCAGAGACTATATATAAATATGCATATACATTTACACATACACATAAATAAAATAGTCTTCATTTTTCATTGTCCCCCATGATCACATGCTTTTTACATGCAGTTGATACTGTTCCACAGCTGATCAATAAAACACGGTTTACATCAAATGACCAGAGAGTTGTCAATTTTTAAAAATCCCAGCCTCTCTTGTGGGTTGCTGACTTCAAAGACATGCATTAAGATTATTAAGCAAGTAATGATTGATTTATTACATAACGTTAAGAAATGTTTTCTTTGAAGCACAAATTAAAAGGTCACAGATGCCCCAATTTTTCTCTGGGTTGAGAGTTAAAAATGCAGAATAGATCATTTTGCTGGCCGTGAAGGACACGTGAAGGGGATTTGAAGTAACTCTCCTTTCCAGGCAATATTTTAATGAAATGCTTAATATTCAGCAGTGGATTAATGAGGCTGTTCTCTATTTTCAAACAATGGTGAACAATTAAGACCCAATCTTGAAAACAAATTGACACTGCTTGTTATTTTGTGACGGTATTAAAATGACCATCGCTGGAGCAACTGGCATTATTTAACAGAACGGAAAATAACCATTGACACATCAAGCAATTCAGTGGAGATATCTGAGGGGGGAAAAAAAGTCTGTGGCAGCTGCTGCTCCTAGAAATAAAGCTGACATTTTAGGATGAAAGCAATTTGACCAGCTGAAACCTCGACATGCTGTGTGCCACGTTCAGAAGTCACCCAAAATACATGCCAAGGTCCTAAACATTTTCCAAAAAGCCAGCAAGCTGTGCAAGTTCTCAGTCCTGGTTTCAAAATACTCAGAGGAGAAGAGATGGGTGCAAACCTTTGAAGAGCTCGGACTTGAGAATGGGAATGGAATTAATTAGCCACAGGAGTATAAGGAAAACCATACATCAAGTGTGGGAAAAGAAATCTATGTATGGAGATTAACTGGGAAAAACCGACCTTTCGACGGAACTCAAAATTCAATCCAAGATAGCCACATCTCCTAAATAAGCAGGAACTAAATATACTGCTCAGCGAACATATATCAAGCTGCACACAGAATAATTAATAATCTCAGTTTCTTGGTGCCTTATTATGGAAAACGAGGATAAAATTTCAGTGGTCAATGAGAATGAGTCTGGTCATGCCCAAGACTCATAGAACCTCAGCGAACTTTTCTTACATGTTTATTAGTTGTAATTGTGTTTACCTATCTTCCCCAAGGAACATTCTTTCTAATTCCACTTCTCAAAACTCCAATCTTTGCTTCCCAGGTTACAAAGTTATTTAACTTGTTATTTTAGATAACTTCTATAATTCAGTCCTGGCCTCCCCCCTCTTCAAAAAAGGTAAAGTCTACATGGCCAAATTGATGGCATGAAATGATAGGTTTAAAGAATAATTCATTATACTATCAAGATCCTGGCATGCCAATTGCTGAAAAGACTATTTTGAGCTGTCACTTCTAAAGCACATATTTTTTCATTGACTGACATGCCAAGTGGTTGATGGAATAATGAATTGTTCCCACTGACATGACCATCACACACAACCCTTGGGCTCCATGTAGCATTTTTCAGGGTGATAAATAACACTGCCACTCTTTCCGTAGTGGATCAAACTAGGAGGGTGAGGTCAGGTGTGGGGACTGGCTGAAGATGGGGATGAGGGTTTAGGGTTGGAGCGAAGGGTGGGGTGAGGACCAAGGACATGGGAAATGTCAGCCTGTCAGTCAGGGTGGTGGGGCATGTTCTACATTTCTCAATTAAAAACATACACAACTCCACATTTTAACATGACTGCAGCAAAACAGCCCGTTCCGAATAGTGTTTTGCTTTCTTGCTTGGAAAGGGTTTTGTTTTTTCTCTTTTCTCTGACTTGATCACTATTTTCTGCTACTGCATTCAATTCAAAAATTCAGTTTCTCTAACTCAGAGACAAGCAAGGCAACCAGATCAAAACCATGTAGGTGCTGTCCTCAGCACGGGTTCAGTGCATGTTCCCAAGTTACTCTCGCCTCTTACGGTATCATCATACACCCCTGTATCACTGGGGTGGGCCAAATCTCAACCCTGCTATGCAGTCCTGCCCCAAGGACACAGAAGTGGAGCCCAGAGCGAAGGTCGGCTCCAGAACTGACGGGGCCCCATTGCAACCGTTGCCAAAAGCCCCCAGTTGCTGATTCACACCAGCCAGTTTCTTAATCCCAAATTAGGCAAAAATGCCCACCCCTTTACTCACCCTACAATGCCCCAATCAATCACTTAATGCCACCCTTCCAGCAAGAACGTTCTTTGTCTTGAGGCTATAAAAATTGGCTACTAACCCGGGAAAACTGTTGGCTCTCCCAAGGCTGACAGGAGGTTAGCCCGCTGTGCTTGCAGCCCCCACATTACCTCTGCCCTTTGTTCTTAATAAACTCATTCCTTTCTGCAATACTGTGTTTGGAAATTCTTTTGCAACCCACGTTCAGACTGCCACTTCCTGGCCAAGGAGCACCTTCTGAAGGCCTGCAGACCCATTGAGCAGACTTGACGGGAGCCCCTGGTGATGTTAGGGGGCAGGTGGACAAAATGCTGAATATTGACAAAAGTCACCAGCCACATAGGCAGTAATGCATTAGGTACTTCTCATTCATGTAAAGAACCTTTTTCTATGTATAAAAGACAGGCTTGGATCTTCACTGAGACAAATCTCTAGTTTCTCAATTATTTGCAAATGATATGACTTAGTGGTAAAGAACCTGCCTGCCCATGCAGGAGATGTAAGAGACATGGGTTCAATCCATGGGTCAGGAAGATCCCCTGGAGGAGGGCATGGTAACCCACTCCAGTTTTCTTTCTGGGAGAATCCCATGGACAGAGGAGCCTGGTGGGCTCCTATGGGGCCTATGGGGTCACAAAGAATCGGACACAACTGAAGCGACTTAGCACACACACGTGCATCCAAAATTTATCAAGAGCTCATACAACTTGACATCAAAAAAACAAACAACTCAATTAAAAGATGGGCAGGAGATCTGAACAGTCATTTTTCCAAAGATGACATACAGATGGCCAACAAGCACATGAAAAAATGTTCCACATCACTAATCATCAGGGAAATGCAAATCAAAACCACAATGAGCTATCATCTCATGAGTGTCAGAATGACTGTCATTAAAAATACCAAAAACAACAAATGTTGGCAAGAACATGGTGAAAAGAGAACCCTCATTGATTACTGGTGCGAATGTAAATTGATACAGCCACAGTACAAAACATGGAGATTTTTCCATAAAATTAAAACTCAAACTACCATATGACCCAGCAATTCCACTCCTGAGTATATCTCCAAAGTAAATAAAAGCATTAATTTGAAAAGATCTACACACTCCAATGTTCACAGCAGCATTAGTTAGAAGAGCCAAGACATGGAAGCCAGCTAACTGTCCAATGACAGGTGAACGTTAAAAGCAGAGGCAGAATACCACTCAACCATAAAAAAGAAGTTTTTCCATTTGCAACAACATGGATAGACTTGGAGGGTATTACATTTACTGAAATAAGTCAGACACAGAAAGACAAACACTGTATCATATACTTTATATGTGAAATCTAGAGAATAGAACTAATGAATGTAACAAAAACAAAATAGACTCACAGATATGAGGCAACCAAAGAGGCATTACCAGTGGGGAGAAGGAGGTGGGGAGGGGTAAGCTGAGGGTAGGGAATTCAGAGGCACTAACTACTATGTATAAAATAAACAAGCTGCCAGGATATTCTGTACAACATGGGGAATCCAGTCAATATTTTATAACAACTGTAAATGGAATGCAACTCCTTTTTTGGAATATAACTTTTAAACTGTGAATCCCTAGGCTGAACACCTGAAACATATTATTATACAGCCACTGTACTTCAATTTAAAAAGCAGTTGGGGGAGGAGCAGGCTTGGAGCTTCACTGAGACAAACCCTAGTCCAGGCAGAGTCCTTCTCAATCATGTGCCCCTGAGCGATCACATCATAAACAACACCTGCCTCAAGTTCCCCTCTCCCTCCGACAGACAGCAATTCACTTTATTTCTTTTAAAAAAATAAAATAAACACAGCTTTGGTGTGGAGCCCCATACCAAGGTCACAGGACAAAAAATCTCCAGAACTGACCGAACCCCGTAGCAACTGTTGCCATGAACCTGGGGATCTAAACCAGCCACTTCACTGAACCCATATTAGGTAAAATATCCATCCTATTACCACCCTATAGCATCCTAACCAATCACCTAATGCCACTCTTCCAGTAGGAGTTTTTTGTCTTGAGGCTATAGAATTGGCTACTGGCCCACAAAAGGGGTCGGCTCTCCCACAAGCTGGCCCGCTGCCCTAACAGCGTCTCCCACTCTAACAAACTCTAGTCTCCTCTCAAGCCGCCTCAAGTCTGGAAATTCTTTTCCAACCTACCCACAGACCACAACATTTGATTTCCCCTCCCCACCTTCCTAGTAGTCATTTTCCTACATAATTGAAAACTCTGAGCTACACTAGGATTTCTTGAAGTTTCAACCCATTCCTAAACACTTTCAGCAAACAAACGAATCCCCACCTCCCCAGCATTCAGAAGGCACACATTTTGTAAAAAGATGTTAGAGTGAGGCCCAGAAGAACCTCCCTCCTGGCAGAGCGACCCTTTGGCTACTTTACATAATTGATCCTTGGGCTTACATATTAATATCTGCATATATTTGCATATATCACGTACCTTTTGCCCGTTTAATCACAGACTGAAGGGGCAGAAGCGAAGTTTGGATGCAGATAGCTGAGAATCCTGTGGCCAGGACAAGGCAGGCTGGCAGTCAGGCCTTTGCCGTTGCTGAGGTTCTCAGGTGATGCTGACGAAACCACTCAGTGGGAAGCTAAGTTCAAGTCTGATAGCCCTGGAGCCTCTGCAACTTCTGTCTGGAGGCCGCTTGGTCTCTAGGAGCTGTTCCACCTCATAGGACTGTCAGTCCATCACTGAATCTAGCAGACCTCAGCGGCCACTGTCCTCAGGGTCTTTCAGGCTCAAGTTGTCATCACGTGGAGGATTCTCCAGTGCTCACGGGCCGAGGACCCAGGCTTCCTGCGGGTCTGCGTCATCTGCCTCCTATTCTCCTTCTTCCACCTCCCAGCTCCTCTCCCAGCTTAGGAGGCCATCCCGTGTGCCAGACCCAAGGTATGCTACCTTATTTTTGCCTGCGAGGAACCTTCCCTCTTGCCCCAGGGCACGGCATCTCTTGGTTACAAGTTCCTCCCCTTCCCAGGCAGCCCCACTGGTTATCCTTACACACCCTCACCTGCGTGATTACCTGATTAAGATCAGGCTCCTCTATCCTCACAGCTGTTTGCGCCACGAAGTGCCGTGCAGATACAAGGACCAAATACAGCCTCACAACAACCTTCAGGTTGGTCCCCTAAGTAGTGTCCATTCACAGATGAGAAAACTGAGGCTCCCCGAGTGTCAGTGGCTTGCCCTAGGTCGTTGGGGTAGTCAGTGGTAGGTCAGAGCCCGTCCCTTCCACCGCTCTGCCACCCTGCTCCTCATCATGGCTCTGCAAAGCTGCTTTTTGTCCTAAGACTTCATGTGTTTGCACTTGCCCGACATCATGCGGGGGGAGGGGCAATCTCAGAGAGTCTGAACTGAGCCGGGGAAGTAGATGTTGTCCCCGGGTCCTGTGTTCACTAGGAACCAACAAGTCCAAACCTTTCTGTAGGGTTCTTGACCGGCGGTCTTTACTCTCACCAAGAGTGCAGACGTTTAGAGGGGGTGTAGGGGCTGCCCTGGGTACTTGCAGCCTGCAGGCTCTTCATTGCTGCGTGTGGGCTTTTTCTCTAGTTACGGCGAGTGGGGGCTAGTCCTTAGTTGTGGTGCTCGGCCTTCTGGCAGTGGCTTCTCTTGGTGGAGCACGGGCTCTAGGGGCGCGTGTTCTTAAGCAGTTGCACATGCAGTCACAGTAGTTGTGGTTTGTGGCTCCAGAGCGCAGGCTCAGTAGTTGTGGGTCCTCGCTCCAGGGCGCAAGCTCAGTAGTTGCAGCGCTAGGGCTGTACTGCGCAGGCTCAATAGCTGTGGGGCACGCAGACGTAGTTGCTCTATGGCAGGTGGGATCTCAGCTCCCGGACCAGATATCGAACCTGCATCCCCTGCATTGCAAGGCGGATTCTTAACCACTGGACCACCAGGGAAGAGCCCCAGAAGCAAACTTATAAATGCTAATATTTGGGGTGGGGTGGGGGCAGAGGGGGGAAAATATGAGGAAGAAGAAGAAAAAAGAACTAAAGCAGCAGCAGCAAAAAGACAAAAGGAGACTGTAAGATGCTTCCAAGCTATTGGCCCTTCTCACCAGTCTCAAGCATAGCTGTAAAAGAATGGGCGCCTTTTTCTGCCCATTACTTTTATTCCTGGTCCCCCAGATTTATTGCCTGCACCAAGTAGCAGCCATCATAAAACTCTTTTCAACAGACTGCTATTTGAATTGCAAAAGTATGACTATCCAAGAGCATATAATCTAGTACAAAGTCAATATGATAGTATTACCCAGCAATTTCTGAAAGGCAGCTTATTTGCATAGACACCTGCCAGGCAGAACGAAAATCCCATCTGGGCTCCATGTCTCAGTGTGGTGATGGCAGTAAGGATGCGCCACCATCACATCTTACTTTTAATTTCACAGGCAAGAGGATGCATTGACATCCTTGTGAACTGCAGGAGGAAAAACTCCTGGGCCCGTTTCCACCAAGTGAACCATAAACACTTATAAAAGCATCTTGTGTAAATTCTCTCCCTGAGAATGTTGCTGAATATTCCCTGCATTTTTGAAAAACGATGCGTAAAGATATTTCTCTGGAGGATTTACATTTTTCTATCAGTGCAGAATGGCTTTCGCTGTGAATCGGTGCTCTCGTGCCCTTCTCCCCATTTTCCGCCGCCCTCAGGGGCTGGAGGGGTTGCTGCACTAAGAGACGTACCAGCTTCCTCAGTGTTTGCATCGTCCTCATCGGTCTCCCTTTTTCGCAAGCTTTTCAATGTTATCTTGGTCTCTTCCTGCCTTTTCTTTGACCTGTATGTGTGTCTAGTAATTCCCTCCTTTCACTCTTGTCCTCGGCTTTATTTACTGCCTATCCACTTTAAGGACAGGTTTTCTTCTGAGACTTAGAAACTTCACCTTTAACTTCATCTCCTCTTTGCCAAGTCCTCATCCAGCTGCCCCATGGCAAACTGGCCTGATTTCTAAGGCACCATTATTTAACCCTCTGCCCAGCTCCGATTTCTACCTAAGACCATTAGGGACTTCTACCTGTGCGTCCTTCACATTTACTTCCCAGATTTTTCTGGAAATTACCATTATTTTTTACCTCTGCTTCTCCTGCTGATCAATCTCAGCTTGAGAGGCAACGGTGTGATGGGGCCGCAGTGTGGCATTAAACTTGGAATAAGATGTCTGGGTCCATGTCCTCCCATCACCGTGGTGTTGGGTGCAACAGTCACTCCTGGAGTCAGGCATGGCTGGGTGGGTTAGGTTCTTTCAGGCTGGAAGAGGGCACCCAATGCATGAGCTAAATGTACAAGTGGCCTCACCAAGAACTGAAGAGCAGCTCATAATTGTACTTGATACAAAAAAAGCACCAATAGCTGAGATCTGGTGTCTTGGTTCCAGAAACCTTGGCATCTTCCTCACATCTTCCATCCAAATGGCCCTGCTGAAGGGACCTGGGTCATTTCTTTACCTTTTATCTTACAACCTCCCTCTTTAATTAACATGGTACCACTCTTGGCATTTAGACCTCAATGAACTCCTTCGTTTACACTGGGCTTCCCCGTTGGCTCAGCGGGTAAAGCAGCTGCCTGCCAATGCAGGAGATGTAAGAGACGCTGGGGTGGGAATATCCCCTGGAGAAGGAAATGGCAACCCACTCCAGTGTTCTTGCCTGAAAAATCCCATGGACAGAGGAGCCTGGTGGGTTACAGCCCAAAGGGTTGCAAACAGTCAGACATGACTGCGTAACTAAACACAAGCACGAGAACTCTTCCACTTACAGTCTGTTCTGCTCAATGGTAACAGCACTTACATATACAATAACCTATCAAGCCCAATATAACAAAGAATTTAGGTCCTAAAAGGACTGAGGAACTAATGGGCTATCTAGCGATCCTACAACAGAGCTCTCTTCCCAAGAAAATTCCTTCACATCAGTGAGCCTGCATTCCACTGAAAAGCTTCTGTCACTAGAAATCATCTTCCCAAGACCAAATGCTCTTTCCACAGGATGATTAGGAGATGGTACAAAGGATTCAGGAATTGGCTGCAGCTAAGAAATTCAACACTTAAATCTGAAAACTGTCCAGGATAATTTTCCCACTTTACCTCAAATCAGGAATGGAAAAAATACATCACACACAGAAGCAAGGCCTTATTCCTGGCACTCAGGTGTCTGGAATCTACAATGAGATTATTATACCCAGGCCTTCAGAGTGCAGAGAGGCCATTTGGAAGGGCTTGACTGCCACCTCATGGTTAAAATGCACATTACCATCCAAAGAGAGGGCCCACATAACCGTAGCCAAGCTCTAAGCCACTTCCTCCGTGACAAGCGTGCTTATGACATCTTATGCCATGCCCCAATAAGCTAACAGAGGAAGACGATATTAAAGTGTCTGGCAATAGCCCTTGGTTGTGAATATAGTATTCTGAAAGACTGGTTTCTCCAAGGCAACCATACCTGATCTGATTATTGCTCTTCGTTTCAAAAAGCAAGTGTTTTTCAAATTCTCTCTCCATTGAGTATAAGAGAAAACTATATTGTAACTGCAAGGAACAGCCTAACACCAGGACTACTTTCTCTATTGTCTTTTCCACCCAACTTCTCTCTTCTCTTTCCTTCTTTCCCTCCCTCCCTCCTTCCCTCTTTCCCTTCCTTCCTTTCATCCTTTACTTCCTACATTACCTCTGTTTAAATTCCTTCACAAAGAAAGCCCTATATCCAATCCACCTATTACTTATTAGCTGTGTGGCTTTGGGCAAGTTCCTTAACCTGTTTAAATATCCCAAAGAATGGTTTTTACATTTGTTAAAAGATTAGAGGTGGGGACAAACAAATAATAATATGGGACAGAGAACTCACATGGTCCACAAAGCCACTCTCACCTTCTACCATATGAAGTACACAGAACTGTCTTCAAGGAGTCTTTAAAACAAATAATATCTGGATCAAATGAAGCCTTAGCTATAACTTTCTGTTGGCAGGCAGTAGAAGGGAGAGCGGAACACGGTGAATGGTAACATCGCACTATGGACGCTATAGAGGGTCTGGGAGATCCACCCACCGCCACTGCGGTGGGAATATTGACCACTGATGGATCACACCAAGCTCCTCTCCAGGAACTGCCTTGAGCTGAAGAGAGCTGCCCTGCTCCAGACTACACCCCTCTGGAGAAATGCCGGTATCAGGGATTCATTGCTATGAGGATCTCCAGCCTTTACAATCAGCTCTACATTGCCCCCCTGTGGCCTCACTTGCAATTGTGTTGCAGCTCCACACTCCCTCCACCCCAGTCTGGTCCCTTTTCTTCCTTCCAGGTGTCCATCAAGGAGCATCTTCCCGAACAAACCACCTGCATACAAATTTACATCCCATGGTCTCTTCCTCAGGGTACACGACCTGAAACATTTCTCCAGAGTCTCTTCCCAGCATAACAGCTACAGTTATCCTCTTCAGTCAGGCCATTCCTCCTGTTGAGATCCCTTCAATTACTCCCATCTCATCACCATCAAAGGACAAGAACCTTGCCATTTGCATCCCAGGCCCATTACCTCTTTGAAACTTGTCTCCTACTTCTCTGCCCCTACACTGGCTTCCTGGCTGTTCCTCAAACATACCAGGTACCCTCCTGCTTCAGGACCTTGGCACATACTATTCCATCATCCTGGAATACTCTTTGCTGGCTATTTACATTGCTTCCTCCCTTAGGTATTTTAAGTCCTGACTCAAGGGTGGCCTCAACAAGGACTTCCATGACCTTCTACCTAAGTGTGCTGGACTCTACCTCCCCTCAGAGCTCCACAGCCCTCATTCCTGTTTTAGTTTTGTCCACATCATGCTTGTATCAACATCCAACACACAGTATATTTTCCTTATTTATGTTAATATCTGTCTTCTCCATCAGAACGCAAGGTCCATGAAGGCAAACACTTTTTTCTTATTCTTCTCACTACTGTATCCCCAGAACCTAGAGTAGAAATGTACACAGTCATTGCTCCATCAATATTTACCACATAATTTGGTGAATAAATATAGGACTATAGATGTGGGATCAGAAGACATGTGATCTTTAGGGAGGTCCCTTAAACAGCATCTGACTTTTGTCACATTAAAAAATGGGAACAAATAAGTTGAGTTTATACAGATTATGCAATATACCATGAAAGCATCACATAATAAACTGCTAAATAATTGTAAGGTACAGTTTTTCCTTAAATTGAATTATCAGTGCGCTACTCAATTTGTATAATCTAGAGTGACCAGATTACCAAAAAAAAAAAAAAGGGTAAACATCTGACATTCAGACACAGAAAATCCTGAAAATAGTCTGGTGTTCAAATAAAATATAAAAAGATTTATTCCAAAGCCATATCCCAAATGTACAAACAATGACATACATCTCTTTCAAAGACTTAATAAAAAGAGCAGTCTTTACATTTTAAATTTTATAACAATTTGAAGACCTTCTTTTGTTCCCATCAAAAAAAGAAAGTCTGATAAAAGTGAATTACATAAAGTACCTAGTATATCCTCATTTCTATAAAATGTACTGTTTCTTTGTGAAATATGCAAATGTAACATTTTATTATGAAATTGTTTTCAGTGTCTAAAATACTTGCTCATCTACAGAATCACATTCCCAAACACTTCTTAAAATGAGGTAAGAAGATAAATGCTGAAACCTTTTTTTTTCAGGCCATTTTTTTTTTTAGATGTTTCTGCCTCTCTGACTAAACATGCAACATAGCCTTGACAATTCTTTTCATGTGAATAATCTTCTCAGCAGTTACTCAGTGTTTTGGACAAAGAACAGGAGCAATACCAATCATTTCAAAAACCATATTGTGAGTCTTTTTAAATATTGTCAAGGTCTCAAATCAAAGCTACTGCTACCGTGATTCATTAACTCATTTACAGATATTTTAATAAATATTCCTAAACTCTAGAAGACTGTTGATAATCCTTTAAAGCAGGAGTCAGCAAATGTGTTCTGTAAAGGTGCAGATAATAAATATTTTAGGATTCTCAGGTCACTTGTCTTCTGTATATTCTTTTTTCTTTTAACTACTCTAAAACATAAAAAAAATTTTAGCTCTGTTGTACTTTGTTAATCCCTTACTTAAAAAAATAGAAGTTGCTAGTCTCTAAATGAGATTACTCAAGTGTTAATAAAATGTAAACTTCACATTTTGAAATAAAATAAATCCATGGTTTCCGACCACTAAATTGAAGGTTCATAAACAGTAAGAAGTGAATCTCATTGAGGGAGTAGGGTGGCTGTCAGATACACTTTTTAATCTACGGCACTCTGTTATGGCTTCTTATCCATTTTGAACTGGCTAATTCACATGTGTCTTTACCCTTTTTTGCCTTTATTTTTCTTATAGGGGAAAAAAAAATCTCTTCTTGTGGCTAATTTGTAGTTTGCAAAATCAAACACTGGAATATTTCCATGCTAAAAGAGGTAGACAGATACACACAAGTATATGCACTTACAAATATGTGCACAATGAAACCACTGTTTCATACATAAATGCTCTCCACGGCTAAGAAGGAGCCGGTGGAAATCAGCTAGAAGATACGTAAAAAAAAAACTGTTTTAAAGAACACTCTCATTTGTTTTTATCATATGTGGTTGTTACATGTGGGGAAAACATGATTTGCATATGAAATATATGAATATGACTTAAGGAAACAGCATGATTTATTCAGGTTCTGAATGAATATAACCTGGCGTTGACTATAAGGATATAACAGAGAATTCATTGGGACTAAGTTTGGACTCTGATAAGACGAAAACAGATCTATTTATAATACTGTTTGATCTATAACACAGTCCTATAGATTGGTACTGAAAACCACAACCGTGTGAATGTGTGTGTGCACGTATGCATGGGTGTGTTGCATGTTTTCCTGTCCAACTATGAACAGTGCTATGAACAAACTATGGCAAATAGATGAGTCATGATTTTACTCAAACATATCAAGTTGGAAGCCTCTAAAATGATGATCTCATGGTATTCTACAAAAACACAAATTCTAAAACTAAGAAAGTTGCAAACTTTGGCATCCCTAAGAAAAAGGCTCAATGATACCAGTGAGCCCAGGCCCAATTTTTGAACTATAAAAAGTAAAGTTTTCAGTGCAAAAATAGTATCTTGATAAATAGCAATGACACAAAAATCAAACAAAACACTTAAAAGCTATAAAAGACATAAGTAATATCCTGAAGGCATTGTACTGGTATTAAAAAAAAAAAAAAAGGTGATTTGGGGCTAGGAGATAACAGGCTGTTTTACCTATTTAACTGTGAGGTGAGTCTGGGTGTGGGACTGCTCAAAAACTCCCCTTTGGCAAAAAGACTCAACACATTTATAGCTCGTCATGTTTTTTCTTAAATGGCCACTTTGGGTGTTGCAATACATGATCTGCAGCCTGAAGGACAAGGTACATAAATTCTTCTACATCAAAAGAATAGTTGGTAAACTTTGGATGTTCCCCCAGAGTTGGGTGGTGGCCCTGCAAAAATAGCAAAAGACAAATTTGTAAGCTGTTAAGGATGTGGTTTTCTGAACAAGAAGAAAATTATTTTACTTTGGCCAAAAGCAACTGTTTTAATTTATGCTCTACATCAAGGCTGGCAATTTTTTTCAGTAACATGCCAGACAGCATGTACTTTCAGCTCTGTGAACCACAGAGTCTCCACCACAATTATTCAACCCTGCCACTGAAGTGCTCAAGGAGCCATAGAAAACATGTGAACAGAAGAGAAGGACTGTGTCCCAATAAAGCTTTATTTATAAAAACAAGTGGAGGGCCAGATATAGCCCACTGGTCTACAGTTTGCAGATCCTGTCTCTAAATAATTTAACAGATTTCACTAGTCCAAAATCTCATGGTCACTTTTCCACATAGAGAATAATTAATTTCCCCTCTCCCATAAGTTTGCAAATATAAAAAAACAACAACTCACGATTCCGGAGAACAGTTTTATCTTTGGATTGAAGCTTAAAGACAGTTTGCAATTTAATTAGACACTTTAAGCCAATTAAAAAATAAAACAAGGTGAGTTTTGTCATTGAACTTTACCTTATCTTGAGGAAAGACTTTGTTCTGCCTTCGCCAAGTGATGTAATGGACACCTCTCAGCCTAGCCAGGTCCAAGTAACAACGTTCATCTCCACAGTTGTACCTAAGGACACAAGGGCATCCATACATAGGGCTTTTGCCTGGGATTTTTGACCAGTCCACAGATACTTGGGGAAAAAATTCACCTCCCAAATATGTTCTTGCAAAAGATTGTATAAACAGTAAACGAGAGAGAGTGAGATTCATGTTCATAGCAGCAGCATTCACAATAGCCAAAAGGTGAAAAGAATCTGAATGTCTATCAACTGACAAATGGATAAAAAAAAAATGGTATATAACCATACAAGGAATTATCGCTACTAAAAGGAATGAGCACTGATCCATGCCACAACATGGATGAACCTTGAAAACATGACACGAAGTGAAAGCAACGAGTAAGAAAAAGCCCACATACTGCATGATTCCACTTATGTGAAATGTCCACAGTGGGTAAATCTACAGAGATAGAAAGTAGATGAGTGGTTTCCAGGGGCTGGGAGGAAGATGGACTGAGAATAACTGCTTAAGAGGACTGATTTTCTCTGGGGTGCAATGAAAATATTGTAAAATTGTGGTGGTGGTTGCACAACTCTGTCAATATATTAAAAGCACTGAATTATATGATTTACATGAGTGAACTGTAGTATGGTATATAAATAAAACTTGTTTATAGAAACACACATACACACACAAAAGTGAAACAGATTATTTTTAAAATATTTCCCTAACTAAATTATCTTACCTTTCAAAAAGCAGAATAGGATTAAAGAATGGAGGGGATTTTTATCAACAGGCCTGTTGATAAAACTCCTGATATTAAAAAAAACTGATATTAACTCCTAATAACCCCAGCTTTGTGCATATGAACACGGCATTGGAGTGGGTGGGTAACACATTCTCCAAAAGATATTGATCCCAGGACTGTTGACCTAAAAGGACTGAAATTTCTCAGTGACATTTCTTTCCTTCCTTCCTTTTTCTCTCGCCCCCGCTCTCTCTCAGGGAGAAATGAAGAACTGAAATAGAATCCACAATGATCTAGCTATTTATCTAACATATGTATTTATTTTTAAAGGTTTTTCAGGGGTGTTGGAAGTTCATAACAACTTTTTTTCTAAATAGTCTCTCATTTAAATGCCAAGTTATTTTTAAATATGACCACAAAATCAAGATATTTAGATGCAACGGGAAGAAATCAGGTAACGGTAATCACTGTTGGTATCCAGAGTAGAATTATCAAAGGAGAGAGGTCCATGTCTCCACAACCAACCACCGAGTTAAAGGAACGCCATGGGAAAATTACTTTCCCCTGAGGCCTCAGTCTCCCGTATGTGTATATGGAATCATACAGGCCCATGGAATTGTATGGTGCCTGTGAGCACCAGGCAAAGAGGTTGGCTTATGTTTTGGAGATGTGTTCTTCACTAGAAGTACAGATACTCAAACTCTCTCTCTCTTTTTAAACTGTGGTAGGAAACACATGACATAAAATTTGCCATCTTAACCATTTTTAAGTGTACAGTTCAGTAGTACATATAAGATCGTTGTTATAACCAATCTCCAGAACACTTTCATCACGAAAACGTGAAACTCTTTCCTCATTAAACACTAAGTCCCCCTTCACCTCTCCCACCAGTTCTTGACACCCACCCTTCTACTTTCTGTCTCTATGAATCTGACTTCTCTACGTACCTCATGAATGTGAAATCATACAGTATTTGTGCTTTTCAGAGTAACATTTCACTTAACATAATGTCCTCAAGGTTTATCCCTGTCACTGCATGAGACAGGATTTCTTTCTTTTCTAAGGCTGAATAGTATTCCACTGGGTATGTTTGTGGCTGTATCACATTTCATTTACTCATTCCATATTCAATGGACAATTGAGTTTCTTCTACCACTTGGCTAATGAGATAATACTGCTATGAACATGAGTGTGCAACACACAGGTTCTCTTTTCACACAGTAACTACACTGATGGCAGGGAGAGGCTTTCAGTTTGACAAGCACACAGGAATGCACGCAGAGGAAGGAAGCCACAGATCCACATCTCCGGAATCCTGCTGAGATGGGGGAGGAAAGGGGTATTTGCTTGCTAAGGATAACTGCAGTTTCCAAACTTTTAGGTCTTTTTTTCTTTTCCTTCTAGATGTATATATGTGACTTCTTTGTAATAATTAAATATTAAGCCTTTAGAGGCTCTGAATGAAAGTCTCAGCAAGCAGAAAAAACATTATCAGCTGCCTCAATATTAAATTGTCCCCAAACACTTACAGTTCAAACACCGCAGCCCAGTCTGGAAGGAAAAGTAAATGGGTAAGACCAGCTCCATGCATTCCAATAAATATGTCTGTGTTATGCGTGATTCTCAGTTGGTCTAAAAACCCAAGTTCCCTGTGAACATAAAGAACAACAAAAGAAAGGGGAGGAGAGGGAAAGTACTGAGTTGAGTAAGCTCACGATTCATGGTAACAACATTTATACAAGTGTCATTCCCAATTCAAAGTACATTTTCTCATGATATTTGCCAATTTCAAGTCTACTCCCATAATTAACAGCTTACTTAATAACTAAACATTTTTCTAAGTTAAGCTTGCCTTTTTTAAAACTTGCATGTTCTTATTTTAGAAGGAAACTTTTATACCTGTCTTTTGTGTGTGTGTGTGTGTGTGTGTGTGTGTGTGTGTGTGTTTCATGAACTCTTCCCTGTACTTGTTCTTCCTTCTTACAATGTAACATCCTTGGTCATATTTATTTTGATTTATAGCACTAATGCTTAACAGGTTCTAGATTTGATATATTGATGGTTCCTGCTGCTGCTGCTGCTAAGTCACTGCAGTCGTGTCCGACTCTGTGCGACCCCGTAGACGGCAGCCCACCAGACTCCCCCGTCCCTGGGATTCTCCAGGCAAGAACACTGGAGTGGGTTGCCATTTCCTTCTCCAATGCATGAAAGTGAAAAGTGAAAGCGAAGCTGCTCAGTTGCATCCGACTCGCAGTGACCCCATGGACGGCAGCCTACCAGGCTCCTCCGTCCATGGGATTTTTCCAGGCAAGAGTACTGGAGTGGTGTACCATTGCCTTCTCCGTTATACCTGTCTTAAACAGAAAACTAGTAACACATGAAATAAAACTGTAAAAATGGGTATAATCAAGCTAAAAAGCATTATTCCAAGGTAGGTAGGTAACACTGCAAGGCAAAAGCTCTGATCCTGAGGCTCACTCTCTCTTTATGAAACAGTGGAATTACCAAGCATTACAGTGATGTTATATTTAGCAACCAACTGAAAACTATTTCCTTAAGATTATGCAAGAACTTTTCAAAAATAAAATAAATTCTTTCTTGCATGATTTGAGTTATTCAATTGACATCTGTGTATCCCTTAAATTATCTCAAATACCATGAGGGCATTTTCCTGCCTGTGCAACAGACGAATCCACAATTTTATGTGTGCTGGTCTTTGAATTCAAGACACTGAAAGATGTGCAAACTTTGAAATGAAAGGTAAGAGGCAAAAGATCCATGAATCAAGGTAAACTGCAAGTGGTTAAACAGGAGATGGTATGAGTGAACACTGACAGTTTAGGAATCAGTGAACTAAAATGGAAGGGAATGGGAGAATTTAATTCAGATAACTATCATATCTACTACTGTGGGCAAGAATCCCTTAGAAGAAATGGAGAAGCCCTCAGAGTCAACAAAAGAATCCAAAATGCAGTACTTGGGTGTAATCTCAAAAACGACAAAATGATCTCTGTTCATTTGCAAGGCAAACCATTCAGTATCAGAGTAATCCAAGTTTATGCCCCAACCAGTAATGCCAAAGAAGCTGAAGTTGAATGGTTCTATGAAGACCTACAAGACCTTCTAGAACTAATACCCAAAAAAGATGTCCTTTTTATCACAGGGGACTGGAATGCAAAAGTAGGAAGTAAAGCAATACCTGGAGTAACAGGCAAGTTTCACCTTGGAGTACAGAATGAAGCAGGGCAAAGGCTAACAGACTGTGCCAAGAGAACACACTGGTCATAGCGGACACCCTCCTCCAATTATGTAAGAGACGACTCTACACATGGATGTCACCAGATGATCAATATCGAAATCAGATTGATTATATTCCTTGCAACTGAAGATGGAGAAGTTCTATACTGTCAGCAAAAACAAGACCGGGAACTGACTGTGGCTCAGATCATGAACTTCTTAATACAAAATTCAGACTTAAATTGAAGAAAGTAGGGAAAACCACTAGGCCATTCAGGTATGACCTAAATCAAATCCCTTATGATTATACACTGGAAGTGACAAATAGATTCAACAGATTAGATCTGATAGACAGAGTGCCTAAAGAACCATGGACAGAGATTTGTGACATTGTACAGGAGGCAGAGATGAAAACCATCCCCAAGAATGCAAAAAGGCTAAATGGTTGTCTGAGGAGGCCTTACAAATAGCTGAGAAAAGAAGAGTGGCAAAAGGCTAAGGAGAAAAGGAAAGAAACACCCACCTCAACACAAAATTCTAAAGAACAGCAAGGAGAGATAAGAACAGTCCAAAGAAATAGAGGAAAACAACAGAATAGGAAAGACTAGAGACCTCTTCAAAACAATGAGAGGAAAAAAAAAAAACAAAAAACAATGAGAGATACCAAGGGAACATTTCATGCAAAGATTGGCACAATTAAGGACAGAAATGGTATGGATCTAACAGAAGGAGAAGATATTGAGAGGAGGTGGCAAGACTACACAGAAGAACTGTACAAAAAAGATCTTCATGACCCAGATAACCATGATGGTGTGGTCACTCACCTAGAGCCAGATATCCTGGAGTGAGAAGTCAAGTGGGCCTTAGGAAGCACCATTACTAAGCTAGTGGAGGTGACAGAATTCCAGCTGAGCTATTTCAAATCCTAAAAGATGATGCTGTGAAAGTGTTGCACTCAATATACTAGCAAATTTGGAAAACTCAGCAGTGGCCACAGGACTGGAAAAGGGCAGTTTTCACTCCAATTCCCAAAGAAGGGCAATGCCTAAGAATATTCAAACTACCACACAATTGCATTCATCTCACACTCTAGCAAAGTAATGCTTGAAATTCCCCAAGCTAGGCTTCAACAGTACATGAACCGAGAACTCCCAGATGTTGAAGCTAGATTTAGAAAAGGCAGAAGAACCAGAGACCAAATTGCCAACATCCGTTGGATCATAGAAAAAGCAAGAGAATTCCAGAAAAACATCTACTTCTGCTTTATTGATTACACTGAAGTCTTTGACTGTGTGGATCACAACAAACTGTGGAAAATTCTTAAAGAGATGGGAATACCAAACCACCTTTTGCCTTCTGCAAAATCTGTATGCAGGTCAAGAAGCAACAGTTAAAACTGGACATGGAAAACCGACTGGCTCAAAACTGGGAAAGGAGTATATCAAGGCCAATACTGTCATCCTGTTTATTTAACTTATATGCAGAATACATAATGCAAAATGCCAGGCTGGATGAAGCACAAGCCGGAATCAAGATTGCTGGGAGAAATATCAATAATCTCAAATATGCAGACACCACCACCCTTATGGCAAAAAGTGAAGAGGAACTAAACAGCCTTTTGATTTGGCTACCTGATGCAAAGAGCTGCCTCACTGGAAAAAACCCTGATGCTGGGAAAGATAGAAGGCAGGAGGAGAAAGGGACACAGAGGACAAGATGGTTGAAATGCATCACTGACTCAATGGACATGAGTCTGAACAGGCTCCGGGAGATGGTAAAGGACAGGGAAGCCTGGCATGCTGCAGTCCATGGGGTCGCATAGAGTCTGACACTACTGACTGAACAAGAACAAGAGCCAAAAAAGTTCCCTGAAGTGAGGCTGGGAAGAAATGCTAGACAGAGTCTAATACAATGATAAATAAAATGGAATCCAATCTCCCAGTCCCACCCACCCAAAGTGAAGAAAAATAAATGAACAAGATCTGTTTGCATCGAAGAAGGGGAAGCAACTTTCCTCTTAATCAGCTTCTCCTCTTTAAAGAGCTTCCTCTCAGAACAGAACAGAAATCCCGCACCTGCATGAGGGAAGACAAAGGCACCAAGTGCATCTCACACGACGTACATGTGCCTCAGTTTCCCCGGGATGTCAACTGATACTGAGGGGGACGAGGGGCATTTGTCCAGGGAACACATCCGTGGAGTCGTCATTTCTGGGAAATGCCTGTAGATGAGAACTCACAATGCTCAATGCTATTATGTTTCTTTCGTGTCCCTCAGGTTGACAAGGTCTGAATTTACTGTCACTAACCCTGGGCTCTCTTCTTGCCTGCCACCTGAGGATTGCCACCATCAGGTTAGTGTCACCTATCAGACAGAAATAGCTTCAGAAACTTCACAAGACTCTTGAAAGAGGAAGATGAGACAGAGCAAGGAAAGCATTAAGAATACGTGTCCGCGCTCACAGACTTAGATTTTTTTTTTCATTTATTTTTATTAGTTGAAGGCTAATTACTTTACAATATTGTAGTGGTTTTTGCCATACATTGACATGAATCAGCCATGGATTAGGTTAATGAACTTATGGCTGTCGGGGGGAAGGGACAGTTGGGAAGATCATGTACACATGGTTATACTAAAATGGATAACCAATAAGGTCCTACCATATAGCACATGGAACTCTGCTCAATGTTATGTGGCAGCCTGGATAGGAGGGGAGTTTGGGGGAGAATGGATACATGTGTATGTATGGCTGAGTCCCTTCGCTGTTCACCTGAAACTACCACAATATTGTTCATCGGTTCTACCCCAACACAAAATAAAAAGGTTAAAGGTTGAGGGGAAAAAAAGAGTAAGTCTCAATAAACAGTAGCTGTTCTTACAAGTACTATTTATTTGTACTTAGTGTCCGACGTCGGGACACGGCCATGCTTCCTCCGAAGCATGGTGACCAGCTCATGGCAGGTACCTGACAAAGACTTGTGTAAATGAACAAACGTGTAATGAATGAGGTGCTAAACGCCCAGGCTCACTGATAAGTTTAAACCGAATCATGTGCGGCACTGTATGTTGGTAAATGTGTACTTTTTTAACACAGAAAAAAAGC
Organism: Dama dama; assembly: GCF_033118175.1. Lineage (NCBI taxonomy): Eukaryota > Metazoa > Chordata > Mammalia > Artiodactyla > Cervidae > Dama > Dama dama. The sequence goes on along the minus strand of NC_083704.1, from coordinate 37,360,268 downwards.
TGTTAAATTTGGAAAACAACACTATGACTGTGGGTAGGTGAAAAGGAGAGAGGAAAAATTTTCACTTTCCTTTGGAACTTTTCTATACTGCTTGACTTTTTCAATCAAGAACATGTATCACTTTTATAGCCCTATAGTTTCTATATCAACAGGGGTTACGTAGACAGGGGTTACGTAACATATAACATATGATATAGTTGGTTACATAAATGGTAGGCAAATTCTATCTTTCTAACTTTTTACTTGTGTCAGAATTTTCAAGGAAATGTAAAAAAAAATTTTTCTTTTTAATTTTTGGCCTCACCCCACAGCATGCGGGACCTTAGGTCCCCAGCCAGGGATCTAACCCACACCTCCAGCATTAAAAGGTGAAACCACTGGGGAAGTCCCAGAAATGTAAATATTTTATAAGATTTTTTTTAAACCTCATACTGTTCTATGAACCTCAAATTATTCCCATATGACTAATCTTAGGCCAGAAGATGAAACCCAGCAACAGGGCAATTTGGGCTTATCCCATTTTTTAAAATTTGGAATTAGTTGCTGGTTTTTAAGATTTTTTTTTTTTATGTGGACCATTTTTAAAGTCTTTATTGAATTTGTTACAATATTGCTTCTGCTTTAATGGTTTGATTTTTGGGGGCCACAAGGCATGTGGGATTTAGCTCCCCAAACAGGGATTGAACCAGCAGCCCCTACATTGAAAGGTGAAGTCTTAACCACTGGACCACCAGGGAAGTCCCCTAGTTGCTGACCTTAGAAATTCAGAAATTTCAAATGAAAATAGGATTCATCACTTCTTTTTAAAAACGAATAGTATGGCAACACTATCAGGCCTGATAACAGCATCAGGCCTGTCACAGTGGAGGAACTTCTGCCCACTAGGCTTGGCGTCCTCACCTGCCCACTTCATTCACTGATGGTATCCGCTTGTCCCTTCCGGATTCACGAGTGCCAACATCTCCCATTCACAAAGTCCTCCCTCCTCTCCCCGCCAAAGGATGAGGAGGCTCCTCCCTCATTCAAGCCAAAGAGGACAGGATCTGCCCAAGACTGGATTATTACTTACTTATACTTATAATCAACAATCTGGACCTCAAATGTAGATACTGTTTTCAGTGCATTTACAAGCTGGGGGAAGAAAGAAAAATATTTAGAATTTCCTTTCCTTCCTTCTCTTCAATTTTATTTACCTTGAAGTCCCCAAATTTCTTATTTTTCATATAAAGTTATGTTTCAAGTATTAAATCCCCTTTGTATTTTCATACAAATATGTTTAAGTTTTAAACCTTAACTGAGTTCAAGTACAGGCTCCACCTCTGCATTTTAGGGAGAAACATACCACCTTCCTAAAATTGCTCTGCACTGGGCTGCTATGAGGATGAAAGGAGAAAATTCATAAAAGCAAAGGGCTTGTCATAGACACACATGAAATGTTACCTTTTAGCTACTGTTATTCCAATAGTCAATCCCTCAACTTTCAAAGTAAATTCACTGGGCACCGACTTTGTTCCAGAATTGTCTCCCTATCCATTATATCATTTCAGACAAACCCCTAGTGCTTTGGAACCTCATCCACCAAAAATACAAAACTCCTGGCAGAAAAAAATTTCAACATCTCTACACAGAAAAACAACTATACTTTTAGCAGAGAGAAAACAACTAAGCTCGATTAATTCATCATCACATCGAAAGCATCGCCATGGTTCTCTAGGTCCCTCACAAATAAGCCGTCTTAACCCAACACCACGGATCACTGCTCCTCAGAAGCGTTTTGTATTTGTATCATGTGAGCACTGTGACTGCAACAGCAACAGCTACAGAAGTTTCACTGACTTTGCACTGAAATCTTGCTGGCATTTCCAAGTGCTTTAGGTATATGTCACTTCCTGCTCACAAATACCACACCAAGGAAGTACTATATTATACACATTTCATAAGTGATGGACTGAAGTCTTAGAGAAGGCAAATAATTTTCCCAGGATCTCCCATATAGCAAATGGCAGGGCCAAAACTAAATCTAGGTCATCTGTCCCCAGAACCTGTGTTCTTGGCTAGTGCACTCCACTCTCCCGCTTATAAAAAGCAACAGGCAGTGGCCCAAATCCAATCCCATCCCCCATCACACACTCGAAAAGTTATAAAATGGAAGTTTCTCTCACTGGACAGCCCCTGGACGCCCACAGATACACTGTTTATAGCAAGTAGTTGAAGGAGTGAGGAAAGATTAGAATTCCACTTTCCAGGGGAGAATTTATCAGAAGGCATGAGTCCCTCTCTTGCAATGAGATGGGCCTTCCTAAAAGGAGTCACATGTCTCCAAGGATCCCGAAGGAAGCATGCTCTTTTCCATGATTTCTAGTCAGAACAGAGACATGGCCATACCCCTCCGGAATGACTGCTCTAAACTTGAGTTTGGGCAAGACTGCATGAACCATCATTTAAGGAGGGTATCTGGGTTTTGTTATCTATTCACAAGTCAAGGAAAAGGGAAAAGTGCTTTCTTCTCTGCCTGGGAGTTGCCTTTCCCAGTGACACCAATCCTGGGAGCAAAGCAACCAGTTGGGCACACGATGGCTTGGGGTTGGAGCTGAATGACCAAATCCTGCCTTAGGGCAAGAGCATCCATGCGCCCTGCGAGGCTGGATGTGAGAACATGGACGGCTGCAGTGCAGCACCCATTGGTGGTACCTTTCCACTGGACTTCGCTCCAGCAGTTGACCGATGGACAGGGAAGGAAAGTGGTTAGCCTCCTCCCAGGTGAAGCTGGGTTACAGCTATGGAGTGTTCTCTGCCTATGAAGCAGGCTCCCTTCCCTCCCCTACCCCACCCCACCCCGTTACTCTGCTTACCAGCTGGGTGAACTTGGGCATGTTTTTTTAAACTACAAGGTTCAGTGTTCTCGTTTAGAATGGAGAATAATAATAAAATATTGATATTATTTGTCTGCTGGGAGAGTTGATGGACAGGCAGAGGGAACACATGCTTGGCACATACTTGCATCCAAAACGTGTTACCTTACCAATAAGTACTACTCATCTGCCTACTAACGACGCATCTCATCTGTCCACCCCACAGTGCATTACTTGATACATTTTTATTTCCAGGTCTTTAAAACACACATACACACGCTGTTCATTTCTTCCATCCACAGAGCTTGCAATCGATGCCTCATTACACCATATGTTCATGTCCTCCATAATCCATATGTGTCTCGAGAAGAGATGCTAATTATACAATTTGGATCAGCCTCTTAGGCATCCAAATTAACTTGTGCCAAACATTTTACCCATCAAAAGCTGCCCCCAAATTCCCTCCCATCTCAGGTCCGCTGAAGTGCTTAGGCTAACAGCCCAGGAGTTCATGCCTGATTCTCACTACCTCTCCTGGCCTCACCGAGGCTATAACTTTATACTCCCACAAGCAGTGTCATAGGCTCTATCTCCAAGATATATCCCGAAACCATTTATCTTGTCATCCCTCATGTCCTCCCCTTCATCTAAGCTCTTATCGGGGCAACAGCTCTTAATCAATCTCCCCGTTCCTATTCTTGCAGCCAGAGTGATTTACAAACAAAGAAGTCGGTTTTATGCCTCTCTATTTGCTACTATGACAAATTACTACATACTTATCATCTTAAAACAACACAATTTATCCTCTTACAGTGCTGTAGCACAGAAATTTGACACGCTGAGACAGAAGTCTCAGTGGGATGAAATCAAGGTGTACACAGTCTTGCACTCTTTGCGGAGTCTCTAGGGGACAATCCTTGTCTTTTCCAGACATCTAGAAACCTTCCTATTGCAAGCACATTGCCCTGTCCTGCTCTTCAGGGAGCCTTCCATTGCAATCTTGTTGAAATTAAGTATAAGTTATGAATTGATGCTGCTGAAATGAGTCAGGAAGCATAAGAGGGGAACAATTTCTAAGATACCCATGAAAAGGATGAGGACTTTTCCAACTTTATCTGCAGCTGGAGGCCACAGTCTTGCCACACTCCATCTACCATCTGCTCAAAGATATTTTCCCATTGCTCAGCTGTTAGTTTGTCCATAGACAAAATGTTTGGCAATCCATGGCAGCAAAGGCAGGACTCAGGCAGTTTTGTCTGTTTCCACTCTGAGTTGGTGCAGAGGAAAAGTCTATAGTAAGGCAGAGCTCATTTAGTAATGTCTGGTTTGATGACTTCCAGTAGAAATCTAATAAATGAACTGGGTGCAGCCATCAAAATATTCTAAAAGCTAATAATTTCAAACCAAAGCATTTAGTAGGGTATGAAAAAAAACAAAGCACATTACTCATAGGAAGTTAAATTCAATATGTTGCTATTAAAAACGCATACCAAAAAAAAAAAAACCGCATACCAAAAACTGACCTCATTTTGGTTCAGTATTTTCCGATACTCTGTGCTCCGTGCAAGAATGGTCACTCGAATTTTTCCACCCTGTGAAAAAGGCAAAATATTGTTGTGTATACCTGGACAGATAACTAAACAAAACTTAAAATGGGATTTTCACCAAGAGATAAAACTCAATAAGGACACCTTTATGGAACTTTTTTTTTTTTCCTTTTAGCCTGATTTCTTCACAGTTCTCCCAGGGGATAAAAATGTACTCACTTTAGCCACAGGAGGCAAAACTCATTCATTACACTACTTCTGTTTGTTCGGGTATATTTGGGGGCAGAGGATGTGTTGGCTGGGTGGGAGCTTGGGAGAAGAAGGGGAGAGATAGGGAAAGGAAAAGGAAAAAAAAGTACATTCTTCCATTATCTCTTAGTTTATCAAAATTTCCTAGGTTGTTGACATCTGATTTCAAATTACTCCAGGTCAGAATTTCTGGTTAACCCAGAAAACACTGTCTGCTGATGATCTCCTTTTTTTGTAAAGATGATACTGACTTTTTTTTTTCCTTTTTTTCCCCATGATACTGACTTTTATCAGGGGGTGAAGAGTCGAGCCCACCTCAGAAGCCATAATGCAGCCATTACCTTGGGACCCTCTTGTGTGATCTTCAGTCTGTGCAGTACATGCTGGGAAAATGCCCTGAATAACCCGGTATTTTGACACCCAGAGATCTACAACAAAAAACAATATTTCCTATTACAATGAGTAATTTCTGCATTACTATTTAAGATGTTCTCAAGTTATACATAAGTACTATCTTAATGGCCATCATCAAAAAATCTACACACAATAAATGCTGGCGAGGATATGGAGAAAATGAGGCCCTCCTACACTGTTGGTGAGAATATAAACTGATATAGTCATTATGGAAAACGGTATGAAGATTCCTTGAAAAACTAGCCATAAATCTATCATCAGTTCAGTTCAGTTGCTCAGTCCGACTCTTTGCTACCCCATGGACTGCAGCATGCCAGGCTTCCCTGTCCATCACCAACTCCTGGAGCTTGCTCAAACTCATGTCCATCAAGTCAGTGATACCATCCAACCATCTCATCCTCCATCATCCCCTTCTCCTACCGCCTTCAATCTTTCCCAGCATCGGATCTTTTCAAATAAATCAGTTCTCTGCATCAGGCAGCCAAAGTATTGGACCTTCAGCATCAGTTCTTCCAATGAATATTCGCCCATTCCAGTCCATTTTAGTTCACTGATTTCTAAAATGTCGATGTTCACTCTTGCCATCTCCTTTTTGACCACTTCTAATTTACCATTGATTCATGGACCTAACATTCCAGGTTCCTATGCAATATTGCTGTTTACAGCATCAGAATTTACTTCCGTCACCAGTCTGGGTCTAGGTCATCCCATACGACCTAGAAATCCCACTACTGGGCATATACCCTGAGAAAAACCACAATTCTAAAAGACACATATACCCCAATGTTCACTGAGGCAATATTTATAATAGCCAAGGCATGGAAGCAATCTAGATGTCCATCAACAAATGAATGGATAAAGATGTGGTACATACATACAGTGGAATGAAAAGGAACACATTTGAGTCAGCTATAGTAAGGTGGATGAATCTAGAGCCTCTTACACAGAATGAAGTAAGTCAGAAAAACAAGTATCATATATTAACAGATATATGGAATCTAGAAAAATTGGTACTGATGAACCTAGTAGAGAATGGACTTGTAGACATACCAGGGGAAGGTGAGAGTGGTATGAATTGGGAAAGTAGCAATGACATACATTCAGTATCATGTGTAAAATAGGTAGTTAGTAGGAAGTTGCTACATAACACAGGGAGCCCCGTCTGGCACTCTGTGATGACCTAGAAGGGTGGGATGGGGGAGGAGAGGGAGGTTCAAAAGGTAGGGTATATGTGTGTATATATATGTATGTATATATATACACATACACACACACACATATATATAACTATGTGTGTGTATGTGAGTGTATATATATATATATATATATATATATATATAATTATGACTGATTCACACTGTTGTGTCGCAAAAACCAATAAAACACTGTAAAGCAATTTTCCACCAATTAAAAATTTTTTTTTAATTTTTCTTTTAAATGGTATCTTAAAATTCACCAAGAATCAATTCTCTGAATATGACTGTCAACTACAGATGACATGCTTACCAGAGGGGTGTTATAGAACAGCCCGTATCTCATCCGGGGAAGTAAGGAAAAAATAGCTTCTTTAAAACATACCTAAGAATGGAGATATTTTAAAAGGAAAGAGAATTACAATCTGCATCCTTCACACTAAAACAGCAATTTTTTAATAGAAAAAATTAATCTCTATTTTGCATTAAAATATTTTGATTAGCTAATTATTTCAATCAAATGGCATTCGTATTTTCAGAAAAGTTATGGGGAAAAGTTTTTAAAAGCTACGTGGTTAAAATAATCATGATGATTCTAGTTATTACAAAGAAACTAAGGAGTTAGAAATCAATGATAATAGCTCACAGAAACCCAGATTAAATATTTATTTGATGAGTGAGTCATTGGTGATGACAGTTATTTACAGGCATTTCAGTAAAGCTTCCAGTACCCTTTTGGAGTCATAAGTTTTCAAATGTATAACATCATAATCAGTAAATGCTTTCCATGTGTCGGAGAACAGGTCACCATATCCATAGGAGCTCTGAAAGTGGAAACAAAGTAAGTTAGGGAATGCGGCTAAACCTGGCTTTTCAAAAACATCAGAAAACACCTGAATTAGTTTGTTAGTGAACCAACAACCTGAAACACAGTTCATAAAATCCATAGAAGAAAAATGGATTTTCATCTTGGGCCTGAGCAAGTCCCTAGTTTGATGTAATAGCATCAGAAATAATCATCACAATTATAATCTCAGTCTGCTAAAAATGTTTTGTTTTTCCACCCTAGCCCTTTTTATTCTCATGTCCTTGAAACTGGAATCATTGTGGGGTTTTTTCCTGTGAATTTTCTATCCAAACCACACAACACATAGACACATTACCTTCTGTACACACCAGAACATGCACAGGGGCAAAACTCATCAGAGCAGACAGAATGCACTTTCGGCGCACTTATGGAATCTAGAAACATAGTACTGATGATCTATTTACAGAGAAGAAAAGGAGATGCAGATGTAGAGGAAGGACTGGTGGACACAGCGGGGGAAGGAGAGGGTAGGACAAATCGAAAAAGGAGCACTGACATATATGCACTATCATGTGTAAAACAGTACCCAGTGGGAAACTGCTATATAACACAGGGAGCTAGCCTCGCACTCTGTGATGATCCAGAGGGGTAGAATGTCAGGGAGATGGAGGCCCAAGAGGGAGAAGACACACACACACACACACACACACACACACAGACACACACACATACATATGACTGATTCATGTTAACGTATGGCAGAGACCACCACAACATTGTAAAGCAATTATCCTGCAAGGGAAAAAAAAAATCTGAGAGTAAGAAAATGCTTTGAAAATTTTAACGTTAAAAATATAATGTTAGTAACTCTAGGAAATGATCTCCCTATTGATTAATGAGTAATATTTGATAATTCCCTTTGACATTAATAAGAGTAATGATAATAGTATCTTGCATACTTCCTACATCCCAGGCGCTGTTTTAAGAACTTGACATTATTAACACATTAAACCACTGCGCTAACTTCATGAGTGAGAGAATACCATTATTCCTATTTTACAGATGAGGAAACTGAGACAAAGTTAAAGTAATCTGCCTCAACTGTAGAGCTGCTGGGTTTACAGAGCTGGGATTAAATCCAGTCTCTTTGGTTCCAGACTCCATACGTGTAACCTGTATATGGCAGAACTAGTTCTTTCTGGACATTTACCAAATACATTTCCTTTTTGAAAACTAGAAATTAATTAATACTCCATCAGCTGAAGGAAGGAGGTCAATTTATTTCAAAATGGCAGAATTAGATGGAAAAACTCAGCCAAAAGAAATAAAAAATACATACTGTAGGGTTACATTCAAGGTCTCCAGCTGGTTACACATGATATTCATTATGTCCATGTCTTTTTATCACTACAGCATTCTTTTTTTTCAGATTTTGAAAATTTTATGTTGCACATATTAGAGTCATTTCAAAGGTATTGAGAACTGTTAGATGTGATGATAAAAAATAAAAATTCTTTCCTTCAATGGGTCTCCGGTGCTGTTCTAATAAAGGTCCTTCTCAACACCATCAAAAATTACATGTTCCTGTTTTGGTTCAATAATAAATAAAGGGTAATTAAAGAAGTGATTCTAGGCAGTTTCCTGAGATAAAATACTTGTGATGAAATAAGATGAAATAAGGAAAATTTAATAATACAGTGATCCTGGCTGGTCTCTTTTCAGAGATGGCATGTGTTATTCAGTAATAATCACCTCGAGAAGCTTCTTTTTCCACATCCCTCAAATTCAAATGATTTGCCACAGAAGAAGGAGGAACTTTTCCAGTCTTATGTTGAAGAATATTTGGACAGTCTTAAGATGACATAAAATTTCCTCCTGTGTATATTTCAAACATAAGACAATCTATGACTTAGAAATTCCCCTTAAAGGAATCTGCCCTTCAGAAATTCTAGGATGACTGTGTAAAGATACATGTATATGAAAAAGATGTTCAGGACAGAATTTCTGTCAAGAGCAAAGAACTGGAAACAAACTAAATGTGATCAGAGTAGGGGCAGAGGGAGATACATGCACTAAGGCGTTCCTGGTGGCTCAGGCAATAAAGAATCCACCTGCAATGTGGGAGATCCAGGTTCAATCCCTGGATTGGGAAGATCCCCTGGAGGAGGGCATGGCAACCCACTTCAGTATTCTTGCCTGGAGAATCCCATGGACAGAGGAGCCTGGTGGGCTATAGTCCATGGGGTCACAAAGAGTAGGACGTGACTGAGCAACTAATACTTAGACTTTGACTTTAAGGCATCCACCAAATCATCCATTATATCCAGCAAATGGAATAGCATGGAACTATTAATAATAAAGAAATAATCCTCCTAAATATGCTGACCTGGAAGTATGCCTACTGCATAATGTTAAGTCAGCAATATGAGAGAACATATTTTATCTTCTATAATGATACAGACATATTCTTATACAAATTTATACTATATATATATATATCCTTATGTAAGTCCTTGTATAAGTGTTGTATAAAGATGTGTTTACATTTTTTAAAATAAAGTCTTGCAATAGATTCTCACATATGCTAACTGCAATTAACCTTCAAAGGAAATGGAATTGGAGGAGATAGAGGAGACTTAAAAAAAAAAATTTTATATACTTCTGGGTTGACTGAAAGCATTATCACTTGGTCTTAGTTGTATAATTAAAAATAGTAATAATAAAGCTATACTACACTTCTCAGTACAAGGAAAGGCGGAAAGCCTGCAGGAAGCCCCCTGGTGCTCCTTGCGTAAGAGCAACCCTGCCATGCCCAGAAATGCGTCTCCAGGAGCGCCCCGGGCGCGTGGCTCCAGGTCAGCAGCTACACTGCCGAGGTCTGTGCAGATGAGAGGGGCGGCCTCAGAGGCTTCCCTGTGGGGAGAGTCTGTAAGCTGATCTGAAGTGCAGCGCCGCCAGCTCCCAACTCCTCCTCGGGGCACACAGCTCGTCCAGGGCCACTAAGACTGGTTCCAGGGCAACACCGTCCACGGCAGGGGGGTTCAACTCACGTCAGCCTAGGGTGGCAGAGCTGCTTCCCTCAAGGCCTTCCCAGCAAAAGAGAACCAGGTGGCAGCCACAGGACACCTCACCACCACCCCCAACCTCCCGACAGGTTTCTGGGGCCTCCAGCAAAAGAGAACCAGGTAGCAGCCACTGGACACCTCACCCACCGACATCCTCTCTACAGGCTTCTGGGGCATCTCGATTCTGAAACAACCTGGTACTTGCCTGTCCTGAGACCCTGACTGAGCCACGAGCAAAGGCCTCTCTGACCAAGAAAACAGGTTCTAAATGGATGCACAGAGAAGAGCAGAGGAGGGAGGTCACATCAGGGCGGCCAACTTGCTCAGCTAAATGCACCCTGCGAGTACAGGCAGTCAAGGTCAGGCCGCACTAACATCATGTGTCCCATTAACTGAGTTACTGGTGAGCACCATGGTGGCATTGTATCTATTCACTCCACCCCAGCAGGCTCAGAGAAGGGGAGAAGCTGTAGATGCTGGCTCAGTTTAATTTACTCCACTAGAGGAAGATACCGAAAAGCACGCAACGAGATACAAGGAAGCTTCTGGAAAACTTTCCGTCAACTTAGCAAGATCTTCAGGGAAGTACAGGGAGACGAGGAAGCACTGTGGTTGCAAGGCTCAGGTCTGAGGACAGACCGCTTAGATGGGAACCCTGACTCCACCCCTCCCCGACTGTGTTGTCTTAGAAATACTACCACCTCAGCTTCCTCATCTATAAAATAAACAAATAAAAACCCTGGCCCACCAAGAGTTGTGAGCATTAAATATGAGAACATCAGATGTAAATGAAAAATAAAAAAACCCACAAGAACCTTGAGTTAATCATTCAGAGCTACTGGGAGCCTGTGCATGGGACCTAGAAACCACAATCATATACAAAAAGAGGAAAGAAAGGGACAGCAGATCCCATTGCTCAGAAAAACATTTCTAAGAAATAGAACTGTGGTGGCAGCAAAAGAGGGAAATGAAAATACGTGCAAAGAAGGAAAGCAAAGTGAGCATTAAGTTGCTGGGAATGTTAGAAACAGTTCTCATCAGGCTTGAAATCAAACTATAGGGCTAGGGAGCCATGATGACGAAAACCTCTTGTCACAGCTCTGCTACCAGCCCCCCATCAGCAAAGAAAGTGTTATCAAAACAGTTCCCCTTCTGCAAGACAGCCTGACCTCAGTTCACGCTGCAGCTCTGCCCTCTGGAACCGGACAGCATGCCTGCACTGTGTGCTAGTGATTCTAAAAGACACCTGACGGGTTCTCTGAGTGTGGAGGGGACAGAGCTCAAGGACTCCTGTAACTGGCTTGCCTCTCGGGATCCTGGTGGCGTGGCCAACGCAGTTGTTTCAGAAGATCCTGGCCCTGGGGGACCTGTACCTGTCCCAGGGGGAATCACGTCTCCCTGCACCTGACCTGTGCTGTACAGGCTGCGAAGAGTCCTGAGAGGCAGTGCCTAATGCTGCCCTGCCAGCAAGCTGTAGTTCCCCTGCACCATCCTTCTCAACAGACTTGGGGTAAAAGGGGGCCTATGAGCATCCTGAGCATTGTAACGTCTGGGTGAACCTGAGGGTGGGTGTTCTTGGTTCTCGGGGGGTGCTCCCACTTCCCAGGTTACGCAGCCTTTCTCATGCATACTATATGCCATGTCTTCTCCAGCCCACTGACGGTTAACATTCAGAGCACACATGCTGTGGGTCAGGCACTGTGACTGTCTGCACATGATATGCTTTATCCTCAAAACAACACTGAGAAAAAAAAACAACACTGAGGTAGAAACTGTAATTTCATAGGTGAGAGTACCAGGGCAACTTTGGGATGACCTTGGCCAGTGGAAGGGCCAGCTATAGGAAAAAAAACAAGTGAAAGGCAGACAAAGGAAGAGAAGAGGGAAGAAAAGATGCACGGAAAACAAATAAGCCCACAGCAGAGGTGATTCAACACGTGTAGCTACACGCAGGCCTAACACTCAGATACATCCGACACAACCTGGCACGAAGCAGGAAACAATAGGAAAGGTGCAGTGAAGCAAAGCGGATGGCAATCAGCAGAGGCCAAACTGTGAACAGAGGCAGGCGCTCCCCACCCAGGGATCACAGTTTAAACAAATGATGATCTTTTATGCTCGTCTCAAAGGCACCCTGAGCTCGACCTCCTCAAAGTGTAGGAAGCAAGCTTCTACAACCTCATTCTAAATTTCAAAAACATGTGCATCTTTCCATATGTACTGTGGCTGTGGTTCAGTCACTTAGTCGTGTCCGACTCTTCTGCAACCCCATGGACTGCAGCCCGCCAAGCTCCTCTGTCCACGGGATTCTCCAGGCAAGAATACTGGAGTGGGCTGTCATTCCCTCCTCCAGGGGATCTTCCCGACCCAGGGATCAAACACACATCTCCTGCATTAGCAGGTGGATTCTTTATCACTGAGCCACCAGGGAAGCCCAGCCATATGTATACCTACATGTAAATTCATCCACACGGACTCATTCACACCATCTGCACATGCATGAATGTGTGTGTACATGTGTAAATGTAAGTGTGTGCATCTTAGAAAATTCTATTACATAAGATCAGAGTCAAACCGGTACTGAGCAAGGTAAAGGCAGCACTGAAGCAGAAAGCCAGTTCTTACTTACTGTGTCCCACATCACGACGTACACGTCTGTGCTAAAGGAATTGTTAACATGCTGAGTAATGTAAAGATTGATGAAATCACAGAAGTGGTGATACATGTTAACACCTAGGATTGGGAAAAAAAAGAAATTCACGTCCATTAACCCCAAAAGAAACGATTACACAATCTTTATTCTACCCTATCTACTTATAGTATGGTAGACTTTTAGCCGAAATGAATCAGTGGAAAATTAACAATTTTCCAAACATAAAATGTTCAATACACAAGTGTCTTCAGTTGACAGATTGATTATGCTCAAACATTCATTTTTAAATCGATAATGTGAAAATTAGGAATGCATTTTCCTTACACACTAAGAAATAAATGATCATTAAGTTCCCAGAAAAAGTAACAGAAGCTTCTTTAGCTCAACATGAGAACTATAGAGCCATTAAGACTAATCACTATTTTTACGGCCTTTTATTTTTTTAAATCAATCGACACCTGCTCATGATGGTACTGGCAATGATGGCAACTATTAACATTTTGCTATTTTTCATTCCTGTCCCTTTTTCTCCTTTTAATCACTACTTATAATATTGCTTCTTGGGAAAATAGTAACCAGTTATCATTTAAAGAGCTGAAATCTCATGTCCTAATTAAAAGTGTAAGAACTGTGGACTCAGAAGAAGAGGCTGAATTATGAGCAACATTCTCAGGTTAGTCTGTAAATTCCAAAGCTTCAGCTTCTCTACTGGAAATAGGAAGTCAATATACTTAGATGCCAGCTTTTAGGTAACATACCTAGAGGAGTCAGCCCAGTGCCTGGCACAAGTGAAAACTTAGACCAGCTGGAGCGTGCTGGGTCAAAGAGGAAAGGGGAGGGCGGTGCTGCTCTTTGTAAGTTCCTAAGAACGGCATTCATAAGAAACAACTGTATAAACTAAATGGGATGAAATTCCAAGAACTGACACCTTAAAGGAAATGTCAATTAAAAGATAAACAGTGACTTTCAAAAGCAGAAATCATAAAGTATTCTGACTTCATTCCTATAGCAAATAATAACACTGTATGCCAGAAACTAAGAGGAAAAAGGACTCCATTTATAAAAGTCAGGTCATTACACTGTACACCTTCAACATAAACAGTGCTGGCTGTCAATTATATCTCAACAAAGGAAAAGGAAAAGAAAAAAAAAAATTACTCCCTCCTTTTTAGACCAGTATCTTAGATGAATGTTTGGAAGGACTTTTTAATTTTCACCCAGAAAAATCCTGCCAAAGAGCACATTTTCAAATAAACAAGGAAAATGATGTCTTATGACAAGCCGTCTCCTTTTCCCAGATTAGCACACAGCCCACATTACTTCTCATGAGTCATTCAGCAAATTTATAACACTTACTGAGGGAGGCCGAATGCACGAAACAGCAGTTGGTGCCAGGAGGATTTATAAAAGAGGGAGAAAACGTAGGCTCTGTCATCAAGAAACAGGCCCCACATGAGTATTGTTCTGAGGAAAGCTCATTTTCTCAAGGTAAGGGTTAATATGGGGGCATCTCTGGTGGCTCAGTGGTAAAAGAATCTACCTGCCAATGCAGGAGTCATGGGTTCGATCCCTGATCTGGGAAGATCCCACATGCCGTGGAGCAACTAAGCCTGGGCCCTAGAGACCATAAGCCACAACTCCTCCTCCTCGTCCCCCTTCTCCCCCCGGCACTACTGAGTCTGTGTTCCACGACAAGAGAAATCACCGCCAATGAGAAGCCCGGGCACAACCACTAAACAGTAGTCCCCACTTGCCACAACTAGAGAAAAGCCTTTGCAGCAACAAAAAGCCAGCACAGTCAAAATAAATAAATAAAATAACATAAATTATTTTTTTAAAAAAGAGCAAAAACTGTTTGATGTATGTTTATGAGATTTGCTCACCTGTTTTAAAAAAAAGAGTTAATATGAGAAGGAACGGGGGCTGACAGAGTTAAGTTGGAAGAAAAAGGCAGAGTTATAAACATAGGAAAGAAAGCCTGCAGATCTACCCTAGCCTATTATTCCAACCTTATATACTTTATTGCATAAGTAGCTACATAAATTCAACCATTTGCACATGTTCAATCCTTCCTCAGGCAGATCAGTGTTTTCTTTGCTCCATTTTAGCCTGCATATTTTAAAAATGTGTTGGGTCCTTGAACACAGCATTTTCACCTGCTCGCGTTTCTAAAACCTAAACCTGTCTGGTTTCTGAACCTCAGTCTTTGTCATGTAAAAATTATGATTTCAGGAAGCGGAGCACATTAAAAATATGATCAATAAATTAGAGGAATTCTGAAATATTCGTGACAGGGGGCTATTTATATTTCATCGTTAAGCCCAGCCTCTCATGAATTTGGATGTGGTGTGGCACAGAAATCTCCATTTCTTGTAATGAGAAGGATAATCAGGTATGATTTGTGTTTCTTCTCTCCAGGGCAGCAAGTTCACAAAGCAAAAGCTGTGCTTGCATGTGGAAAATTAAAAGTTTTAACTGTAAATAGGACAATAATTTTAACTTTTTTTTTTCAAGAATATATGCCAGGGCTAACTTCCAAAAGAATTTCAAGTTAGCTTTAGTAATGGAGACAGTATCAGAAAGTCCACCTGAAGAGGCCACGGGCCTTCCTTTTCCACCTACACTGCATACAGGGCTCTTAATTTTTAAAAAGTTCTACTGAAGCACTAGCTAAATCAAGGGATTAGAGAAACCACATGAGGTAAATTTAGTTGCAAAAGGGGTACCCAGGCTTTCTCTGCTCATCTTTCGATTTTCACTGAGTTATTTGACAATGATGTGAAAGTTTCTTCTAGCATGCCAGTACATAAAACAGTGGGAAGTTCAAATTAGTTCACTTTTTCAAGAGAAGAAAGCAAAAAGTAAATCTACTCTTCAACGTCACATTCTACCGTTGTTCAGTCACTAAGTCATGTGTGACACTTTGCAACCCGACAGCTTGCAGCATGCCAGGCTTCCTCGTTCTTCACTATCTCCTACAGTTTGCTCAAACTCGTGTCCACCGAGTTGGTGATACCTTCCAACCACCTCATCCTCTGTCGTCCCCTTCTTCTCTTGCCCTCAATCTTTCCTAGCCTCAGGGTCTTTTCCAATGAGTCAATTCTTTGCATCAGGTGGCCAAAGTATTGGAGCTTCAACTTCAGCATCAGTCCTTCCAATGAATAGTCAGGGTTGATTTCCCTTAGGATTGACTGGTTTGATTTCCTTGCTGTCCAAGGGACTCTCAAGTGTCTTCTCCAGCTACCACAATTCGAAAGAATCAATTCTTAGGCACTCAGCCTTCTTTATGGCCCAACTCTCACATCTGTACATGACTACTGGAAAAACCATAGCTTTCACTATATGGACCTTTCTCAGCAAAGTGATGTCTCTGCTTTTTTAAAACACTGTCTATTTTCCATTGTATATCCTTGCCTCCTTTGTCAAAGATAAGGTGTCCATAGGTTCGTGGATTTATCTCTGGGCTTTCTATTCTGTTCCATTGATCTATATTTCTGTCTTTGTGCCAGTACCATACTGTCTTGATGACTGTGGCTTTGTAGTAGAGTCTGAAGTCAGGCAGGTTGATTCCTCCAGTTCCATTCTTCTTTCTCAAGATTACTTTGGCTATTCGAGGTTTTTTGTATTTCCATACAAATTGTGAAATTCTTTGGTCTAGTTCTGTGAAAAATACCGTTGGTAGCTTGATAGGGATTGCATTGAATCTATAGACTGCTTTGGGTAGAATAGCCATTTTGACAATATTAATTCTTCCAATCCATGAACACGGTATGTTTCTCCATCTGTTTGTGTCCTCTTTGATTTCTTTCATCAGTGTTTTATAGTTTTCTATGTATAGGTCCTTTGTTTCTTTGGGTAGATATACTCCTAAGTATTTTATTCTTTTTGTTGCAATGGTGAATGGTATTGTTTCCTTAATTTCTCTGTCTGTTTTTTCATTGTTAGTATATAGGAATGCAAGGGATTTCTGTGTGTTAATTTTATATCCTGCAACTTTACTATATTCATTGATTAGCTCTAGTAATTTTCTGGTAGAATCTTTAGGGTTTTCTATGTAGAGGATCATGTCATCTGCAAACAGTGAGAGTTTTACTTCTTCTTTTCCTATCTGGATTCCTTTTACTTCTTTTTCTGCTCTGATTGCTGTGGCCAGCACTTCCAACACTATGTTGAATAGTAGTGGTGAGAGTGGGCACCCTTGTCTTGTTCCTGATTTCAGGGGAAATGCCTTCAATTTTTCACCATTGAGGGTGATGCTTGCTGTGGGTTTGTCATATATAGCTTTTATTATGTTGAGGTATGTTCCTTCTATTCCTGCTTTTTGGAGAGTTTTAATCATAAATGAGTGTTGAATTTTGTCAAAGGCTTTCTCTGCATCTATTGAGATAATCATATGGTTTTTATCTTTCAAGACAACCTCTTTAACAAGTGGTGCTGGGAAAACTGGTCAACCACTTGTAAAAGAATGAAACTAGAACACTTTCTAACACCATACACAAAAATAAACTCAAAATGGATTAAAGATCTAAATGTAAGACCAGAAACTATAAAACTCCTAGAGGAGAACATAGGCAAAACACTCTCCGACATAAATCAAAGCAAGATCCTCTATGACCCACCTCCCAGAATATTGGAAATAAAAGCAAAACTAAACAAATGGGACCTAATGAAACTTAAAAGCTTTTGCACTACAAAGGAAACTATAAGTAAGGTGAAAAGACAGCCCTCAGATTGGGAGAAAATAATAGCAAATGAAGAAACAGACAAAGGATTAATCTCAAAAATATACAAGCAACTCCTGAAGCTCAATTCCAGAAAAATAAATGACCCAATCAAAAAATGGGCCAAAGAACTAAACAGACATTTCTCCAAAGAAGACATACAGATGGCTAACAAACACATGAAAAGATGCTCAACATCACTCATTATTAGAGAAATGCAAATCAAAACCACAATGAGGTACCATTACACGCCAGTCAGGATGGCTGCTGTCCAAAAGTCTACAAGCAATAAATGCTGGAGAGGGTGTGGAGAAAAGGGAACCCTCTTACACTGTTGGTGGGAATGCAAACTAGTACAGCCGCTATGGAAAACAGTGTGGAGATTTCTTAAAAAACTGGACATAGAACTGCCATATGACCCAGCAATCCCACTTCTGGGCATACACACTGAGGAAACCAGATCTGAAAGAGACACGTGCACCCCAATGTTCATCGCAGCACTGTTTATAATAGCCAGGACATGGAAGCAACCTAGATGCCCATCAGCAGATGAATGGATAAGGAAGCTGTGGTACATATACACCATGGAATATTACTCAGCCGTTAAAAAGAATTCATTTGAACCAGTCCTAATGAGATGGATGAAGCTGGAGCCCATTATACAGAGTGAAGTAAGCCAGAAAGATAAAGAACATTATAGCATACTGACACATGTATATGGAATTTAGAAAGGTGATAACGATAACCCTATATGCAGAACAGAAAAAGAGACACAGAAATACAGAACAGACTTTTGAACTTTGTGGGAGAATGTGAGGGTGGGATATTTCAAAAGAACAGCATGTATACTAACTATGGTGAAACAGATCACCAGCCCAGGTGGGATGCACGAGACAAGTGCTCCGGCCTGGTGCACTGGGAAGACCCAGAGGAATCGGGTGGAGAGGGAGGTGGGAGGGAGGATCGGGATTGGGAATACATGTAAATCCATGGCTGATTCATAGCAATGTATGACAAAACCCACTGGAAAAAAAAAATAATAATAAAAATTAAAAAAAAAAAAAAAAAAAAAGAATTCATTTGAACCAGTCCTAATGAGATGGATGAAGCTGGAGCCCCTTATACAGAGTGAAGCAAGCCAGAAAGATAAAGAACATTACAGCATACTGACACATGTATATGGAATTTAGAAAGGTGATAACGATAACCCTATATGCAGAACAGAAAAAGAGACGCAGAAATACAGAACAGACTTTTGAACTTTGTGGGAGAATGTGAGGGTGGGATATTTCAAAAGAACAGCATGTATACTATCTATGGTGAAACAGATCACCAGCCCAGGTGGGATGCACGAGACAAGTGCTCTGGCCTGGTGCACTGGGAAGACCCAGAGGAATCGGGTGGAGAGGGAGGTGGGAGGGGAGATCGGGATTGGGAATACATGTAAATCCATGGCTGATTCATATCAATGTATGACAAAACCCACTGGAAAAAAAAAAATAATAATAAAAAAAAAAAAAAAAACCAAAAAACAAAACAAAAAAAAAAAAAACACTGTCTAGGTTTGTCATAGCTTGTCTTCCAAGGAGCAAGTGTTTTTTTTAATTTTGTGGCTGCAGTCAACATCTGCAGTGATTTTGGAGCCCAAGAAAATAAAATCTGTCACTGTTTCCACTTTTTCCCATGTATATGCCATGAAGTGCTTCCCAAAGTTACAGGAACACATATGTCAGTAAAAAGGAACAAAGCCGTATTAACCAATAAATAAAATAGACAAATTAACTTCTCACCTGCATCTAGTTTCATGAAGTAGGTTGGTTTTTCAATAACAATGTCACACTGAGCATCTTCTACAGGTCTGAAGTTGAGTTCAGTGTAGCTCTGTAGCTCCGCAAACCTGGAATTAAGAATCAGGAGATGCTTTCAAAGGGCTCTTCCTACATCTCTTGTTGCAACACTGTAATTCAGGATCTGTTCATTAGGTGCGTTTTATTTCCAGAAAATACTCGTAAACACACGCAAAACTTCTCAAACTTACTAATACTTACGCAGCTTGATATCAATTTTAATGTTGAGACAAGAAACAAAAATGATTTTAAATTTCAGCCTAATGTGCAAGAGCAACTGGGACCATTTCTGACAAAGAAGAAATTTCTACAGGGTTGGCCAAAAAAATCTACCAGTAAAGTGGAAAGATTCAGAAAGGTTTCTTGCAGTCTGGCAAGGCTCAGTAGGAACACTGACCCAGAGAACCTTTTTGGATTCTGAGAAAGACGGCGTTCCAAGAATTATCAAGTACTTTGGGAAAAACTGCAGACAACTATGTTTCCCAGAAGAAAGAAAACTCTGTTTCTCAGAAAACCACTTCTGAAGCCACTTGGTACAATTTTCTTCCATACAAAAGAAGACAATCACAAGTTAATCTACAGATCATTTGTAAACTTTTTATCTTTGAGACTATATGTGATGTAAGACAAGTATCAAAGAGATCCTTTTAAAACACACATAACGCCAAAATGTTTATTCCAGTGGTTTCAAAAATATGTCCACAAATTCTTTGATACTTCTCCCTTCCAGAGGTGGAGATGAATTCCCTGGCCTGGAGGGTGAGCTGGAGCTAGTGATTCACTTGTAATGAACAGAATATGGCAGAAGTGATGGTGATCACTTGCGGTGTGACCATCAGGGTATAAATATAAAGACTGAGGCCTCCATTTTGGGCCATGCTTACACATGCTCTTTCTCAGACAACATGATCTTGGGGAAGTCGGCTGCCAGGCTGTCGGCAGCCTCAGGGAGAGGCCCATATGGTAAAGAAATGACACCGCTAGCCAACAAGCAGAGAAGAAAACCTAAAGATAACAGTTACATGAGTGAGTTTAGGAAAAAGATTCTACAGGCCCAGCTGTGCCTGAACCACACAGCTAAGCTGCCCCCAAATCCTGGCTGTCGGAAACTTTGTGTGATAAAAAATCTTCACTGTTTTATGCTGCTAAATGTTTGAGTAATTTATGATACAGCAATAAATAATTAACATAAATATACCCTATCAAAAGATACTAGGAAACAAATGTCAAATATTTGATTTTGGATCTCAGATATCAAAGTGTGCTAGGAATAGAATTCCCCACTAGAAAAGAGGAACGCCTACTGCAAAAGTCTCTTACATGAAGTAAGATCTTGCACTGCAAACTCTAACATGCCACATAAACCTGTGAAAGGCAGTTTTCCTGAACAGTTTGCTTAGCATGAACATTTGACATCAAAAACGCACTCAGAAGAAAAAAAAAGAACACTCTTTGAGATAAATCTTAACTATATTTTTTTTGGATCTGTCTCTTTTTAAAACAAAGGAAATAAAAGGAAAAATAAATAAATAGGACCTAAGTAAACTTAAATGCTATTCCACAGCAAAGGAAACCCTCAATGACATGGAAAGACAACCTAAGAACGGAAGAACATATTTACAAATGATATGACCAATAAGAGGTTAATATCTAAAATATATCAACAGTTCATACAACTCAACATCAAAAAACCAAATAACTCAATTAAAAAATGGGCAGAAGACATGAAGAGAAATTTCTTCTAAAAACAATACACCAACAGCCAAGACGAAAAGATGATCAACATCACTAATGAAAACATGATCAACATCACTAATCCAGGAAATGCAAATCAAAATCGCATCTGTCAGAATGGTTATCACCAAAAAGAACACAAATAGCAAATATTGGTGAAGATGTGGGGAAAAGGGAAACCTCCTTCACTGTTGGTGGGAATGTAAATTGGTGCAGCCACTGTGTAAAACAATATGGAGCTTTCTCAAAAAAATAAAAATAGAGCTACCATATGACCCATGAATTCCACTCCTGGGTATATATCTGAAAAAAATGAAAACACTAATTTGAAAAGATACCTGCACCCCAATACTCACAGCAACGTTATTCACAATTGCCAGGATATGGAAGCAACCTATAAGTCCATCAAAAGATGAAAGGATAATGAAGATTATATACATATATAATGGAACACTAGATGTGACAGCTGATCCATAAAGAAGGCTGAGCACTGAAGAATGAAAGTGAAAGTGAAAGTTGCTCAGTCACAGTCACCTCGACTCTTTGTGACCCCACAGACTATACAGTCCATGGAATTCTCCAGGCCAGAATACTGGAGTGTGTAGCCTTTCCCTTCTGCAGGGGATCTTCCCAACCCAGGGATTGAATCCAGGTCTCCTGAATTGCAGATGGATTCTTTACCAGCTGAGCCACAAAGGAAGCCCAAGAATACTGGAGTGGATAACCTATCTGTTCTCCAGAGGATCTTCCCAATCCAGGAACTGAACCAGGCAGGAAAATTGTTTACCAACTGAGCTATCAGGGAAGCACTGAAGAACAGATGCTTTCAAATTGTGGTGCTGGAAAAGACTCTTGAGACTCCCTTGGACAGCAAGGAGATCCAACCAGTTAATCCTAAAGGAAATCAACACTGACTACTCATTGGAAGGATTGCTGCTGAAGCTGAAACTCCAATATTCTCGCCACCTGATGCGAAGAGCCGACTCACTAGAAAAGACCCCGATGCTGGGAAAGACAAGAGGCAAAAGGAGAAGGGAGTGGCAGAGGATGAGATGGTTAGATAGCATCAGTGACTCAATGGGCATGAATCTGAGCAAACTCTGGGAGATAATGGAGAACAGGCGAGCTGGGCATGCCACAGTCCACGGGCTTGCAAAGAGTCAGACACAACTTAGCAACTGAACAACAGCAACAACAAATAATCGAATACCACTCAGCCACAGTAAAAATTTAACAACATGGATGGACTTGGAGGGTGCTATGATTAGTGAAATAACTCAGAGAAAGACAAATAATGTATGATATCACTTATACGTGGGATCTAAAAAATAAAACAAAGTAGTGAATATAACAAAAAAGAGACTCACAGATACAGAAAACAATGGTTACAACTGGGAGAGGGAAATGGGGAGGGGCAAGACAGAAGTAGGGGATTAAGAGGCACAAACAGATATAAAAAAGTTATAAGGAAATATTATTGTACAACCCAGGGAATATAGCCAATATTTTATAATAACTAAGTATGTATAACTAAGTACGTATATAGTATAACTAACCTTTAAAAACTGTGAATCCCTATGTTATATACCAGAAACTTATATAATATTGTATATCAACTATATCCCACCAAAAAGAAAGAAAATGAACATTATGAGTGTCCTGTATGACTATAAAGGGAAGCATGACAGGTTCTAGGATGATGGAACAGTTTCTTTAGTGACTATGATAGTGGTTACATTTACCTAAACACATGATATAAATTTTACTGAGCTCTACATCCAAAAAAATAAAGAATGCATGGAAGTACTGATAATATTCAAATGTGCTTATTCAATAACATTGTACCACATATACACAATGGAATATTACTCAGCTATTAAAAAGAATGCATTGGAATCAGTTCTAATGAGGAGGATGAAACTGGAGCCTATTATACAGAGTGAAGTAAGTCAGAAAGAAAAACACCAATACAGTATATTAACGTACATATATGGAATTTAGAAAGATGGTAACGATGACCCTATATGTGAGACAGCAAAAGAGACACAGAGATAAAGAACAGACTTTTGGACTCTGTGGGAAAAGGCGAGGGTGGGATGATTTGAGAGAATAGCATTGAAACATGTCTGTTACCATATGTGAAACAAATCACCAGTCCAGGTTGGATGCATGAGACAGGGCGCTCAGGGCTGGTGCACCGGGAAGACCCTGAGGGATGGGATGGGGAGGGAGGTGGGAGCGGGGTTCAGGATGGGGACCACATGTAAACCCATGGCTGATTCATGTCAATGTATGGCAAACTACTACAATATTGTAAAGTAATTATCCTCCAATTAAAATAAATTTTAAAATTTAGAAAAATAAAAAAATAACATTGTACCAAAATCAATTTCCTGCTTTGGATTACTGTGCTATGCTTATTTAAGATGTTATCATTAGAGGAAGCTGGGGTAAGGGTACAATGGAAATTCCTTGTACTATTTTTAAACTTATGCTACTTTTGAATTATTCTTAAATGTCTATGACTCTAAAGTTATCTTAAAATAAAAAGCTTTTAAAGTGCCCCAACTCTCTAATTTCCAGAGATAGTAAATTGTCTTGATAGACCTAGTTTAATATTCAAAAAATTTTAAATCAAAATGTGTTCTTCAGTCTATCTAAAGTTCAAAAAGCTTATGAAAGGTGCTTAAAATCAGGGTAGTGTTTATCTTTGGAAAGGAGGATGGGGTTTGCATTTGGGAGACAGCCTGGGTAGATGATGGTCTAATTCTGACCCAGGTAAGAGTTACTCAAGTGGGCTTACTTTTTCAAAATCTAAACTTTACATTTCTCTATATGCTTGGTATCTGCTTTAATAAGTGTGTATTTTTTAAAAATGTACTCCCCAAAACACATGCAGCAATTATGAGGAGCTATAAAAATTCATTTTTGAACGTTTTTGTTAGCAAACAGTACATATTATATCTCTTCCTAATATTTTATGAGCACATACTTAAGTATGTGTTATACACATCAATACAACTGATGATTCACTCTGAAGCCACCACTCCCCAGAAGCTCAGGCCAAATTATCCACAAATGGAGTAACATTTTCCATTTAGAGTCCCTAAGAAAATTCGTAAGCATCAAAAATAAAGACAAATACTTCAGAAACATATTCCCCACCCCTGCCCACCCCAAAAAATCTTACCAGGACTGCAGAGGGCTTTTGCGCTGACCTTGAGACATCAATGAACGAATGTCAAGCTTACAGTGTCCTCCAATTTCCCCACTATGGACAAAATCTTCCTTGAATCTAGTAGATAACAAAAAATTGAGTTTGGAATTTTTTTCATGACTCAGGCACACAGGTTATAACTAAAGTGGTCTACCAATTTCCAAAATCAGTTTTTCATTAGAAGTTAACTCTTGTAATAGAACATTTCAAATTTCTACAAAAAGTAGCAAAACCGTATCTAATGTAGCCATCACATAGCTTCATAATGATCAACTCATTATGACAGGTGTGGGTCATTCATCTCCCTCTCCCATTCTCAAACCTCATCACCATATTACTAGGAAGCAAATCCAAGGCATATTCCTGGACCTGCAAATATTTCAAGATTTTCCTTAGATTTTAACATCCACCACCAAAATACCTGTCATGGTTTCTCTTGATGTTTCTTAAATCAAGGTAGATATTGGTGGCTCTACAGTACTGAAGGTAACGGGAACACACCAGACTTGAGTCATTCTGAAATAAGGTGGAGAAACAAGAAAAAGATAACTGTGAGCATTAACACTTCAAGGACACACCCAGACTTGCTAGACATCAAGCTAACAGCATGTAGCTTTCAGGTTCCAACCACACACTGTGATGAATACTTCCCAATGACGCTTCTGTTTAAGAATTTTCCTCCCTGGGAGGCACTGCCCAAGCATACTTTTGCCAACTTGCACCCTTTTAGGTTACTACAAAGAACTCCCAAATGTTCTATTTCTATAATCTTCAAACTTTAAAGAGCCTAGAGCTGTATTTATGGTTCAGTTTATCTTCATGAGAAAAAAAAGGGCACTCAGAACCCTCACTACCCTCACTACCCTCACAGCTGTGTGAAAAAGCATTTTCAAAGATGAGCCAAAGGAAACAAGGAAGAAGGCACATGCCACAGACCTAAAATGCAAGGCAGGAAGGGTAGTTTGTCAAATATGAGCTACTTTCAGCAAGCCTTTCCCCAGTAGTTTAGCAGTAAAGAATCTGCCTGCAATGTAGGAGATGCAGGAGATGTGAGTTTGATCCCTGGGTTGGGAAGATCCTTTGGAGGAGGGCATGGCAACCCACTCCAGTATTCTTCCCAGGAAAATCCCATGGACAGAGGAGCCTGGCGGGCTACAGTCCATGGGGTTGCAAAGAGTCAGACACAAATGAAGTGACTGAGTATGCGTGCAGGCAAAGGAGTTTAAAAGTCAACCATGGGGTCTGTTTCTACTTCTGCCAACTGTATTGAAAGAGGGATAGCTTCAAAAACTTTTATATGCCCTGGGCTGTACTGTGAGATTTAAATGCCATTTTGTTGCTTTCCCCATAACTCCCAACTGACCCTTAATGGCCATTAACCTGGACGTGCATGGTGTTTCAGAATCTGGAGTTGGTAAGGGGTCACACCCTGATAGCAAAAAACCTATCAAAGCAGATCTTGGTGAGGAAAGCATTTTGCAAATCACCTTGGAAGACGTGTGCAACATGGGGTTGAGGCTCTTTCCTGCCCTCTTCCACAGGAACAGCTAGACTCCAACAAAAGTATAAAGTACTGTCTGTTAAAGACACCTCGCAGCAGTGCAGGTTCACGCCTTGCCTGAATCTCATGGTTCAGGCACCTTGCTAGAATCACTTAAAGTTGTATCATGTGACACCATTCCAAAGCACTACAGAGCATATATTCACTTTTGGAATGCAAGTGATTTAAATATTTTTTGGTTTCTTAGACTGGCTGGAGATAACAGAGACTCCTGAGATGTCAGAGGCTTGGGCCCAGTTCATGAACATTGGGTGGATCTTAATCCTAAGTGCTTATGATTCTCTGGGGTTTTAAAAAACTATCACTGAGCCCTTTGCTGTGAGCCTGGCCCTACATGGAGCATTTTTCAATGCAGAATCTCACTGCAGCTTTACCACAAGCTGTCCAACAGGCATGGCTTTAAAGCAGAAGAAACTGAACACGGAAAAGGTGGGGTGCTGCTTCCACAGATCAAGATTTGAACCCAGCAGTCCATTCTTCTCCTTATTACCCCAAACTGCCTCCTGACAATGTGTTTGTTTTATCACTGAATGCAATGGGGTATGAGTGAAAGCCCAAGAAAAAGATCTGCATTCTAATTCTAGAAAGATTGAAGGCAAAAAGAGAGGGAGCGGCAGAAAATGGTTAGATAGCATCACTGACTCAATGGACATGAACTGATGACATGAACTCTAGGAGATAGTCAAAGATAGGGAAGCCTGCTGTGCTGCAGTCCTTGGGGTCACAAAGAGTTGTATGCAACTTAACGACTGAACAACAACAACAACAGAATTGTAGAAGACCACACTTAATAGCTGTGTGGTCTTCGAGAGGTCACTTCACATTTCTGAGGAATCACTTTTCCTCTCTAGTTCAACAGCACCGATAATACCTGCCCTGCCTATTTGTTATACTGTTTGTGAGAATCAAATCAGATAACATATTGAAAAGCTTTTTGCAAAATGTAAAGTGCCAAAAAATACAGAACAGCAGGGTGGGAGTGTATCACCTGTCCCAAACTACCAGCAAGGAAATTTATAAAGATGTAATTCATCAACTTACCTTCTTTAGTGTATGTTGGGGGAATAATTAATTCTAAAACTAGAAATATTTGACCTACCTCAAAATATGACCATCTGATATGTGTGTGAAAACAAGGACATGGCTTCCAACTTGGTTTTGGAAGTTAAATAAAACTTTAAGCCAATAAATACATGAGAGTGAGGGTTTCCTCTCATAGTGCCCTCTATCTTGTATTTATATTATAATCTAACCACTACAAGTGCAGGGAATTAAGAGGTACAAAGTATGACGTATAAAACAAGCTAAAAGGATACACATTGTACAACACAAAGAATGTAACCAATATTTTGCAATAACCATCAATGGAGTATAACCTTTAAAAATGTGAATCTGAATCACTGTATTGTATATCTGTAACTTATACAATATTATACATCAACGACACCTCAATAAATAAATGAATAAATAGATGCCACAGGTATTTTTAAATAAACATCTTCACTTATGAAGGGGTTGAACATCCACCTTTTCCTTCGGCTGGCAGAGCACATGGAGCTCTTCCAGACGCTCTCCCGCATATCCGAAGTCGGCTTGCTTCCAGAATATTTCCTGGGCTGATTCAAGAGTGTCCGTCCTGTTTGCAAACAAAACAATTCTGTGATATTCAACTTTTTACTTTTTCTGGACCTTAAATTTTCTAAACGTTACATTGCTAGAAGTCAGTCATTATTTTCTTAAGTAAACTATCATAATTTTAAAAATCTACCCCTCACTACATGAGGTTACCAAAATAAGTTATTTACAGACTTACTCCCTGATAATAAACATACACAATGGAAATGGATGTGGTCAGGATGATTTGGAACTGAAGACAATGAACTGTTAATTACTGCATCTTCTTTGCCCCATTAACCTTGTCTGTATTGGAAATACTGATTATACTTAACTCTCTTCTCCAAAACCAAAGTCAGCCATCCATCTCTTTTGTTAGCATATGGTGAGGAAAAGTATTTTCTGTGAACCATACTGTTTTATCCCTCTGGCAGAGTAAATGAGAGATACTCCTGTCCCAGTGGGAGACAGTCAAGACAAGTGAAGTTACTCATGAAGTAAGCAAATTAATATCTAAAGGAATTATCTAATACCAAAACAGTCTAGCTTGGAATTGATGTCAGCATAAACTGCAGAGAAAGGAGCCGAGTACAGGGCAGAAGGGATTCCATCCAGAAACTTACCATCCCATATCCACATAGGTGCAAACAGGGTAACCAAATCTGAACTCTGGTCTGCAGGATTTCTCATAACCCCAGCAGTACTTCAAATTTTCTAAGTGTTTCTGGAACATAAGAGGTGTGTGTTGAGACTGGTCTACCTTTTCACATTCAGAGAGGACTCATTGATTTTTTTTTCCATTAAAAAAACCAATCTTTCTAGAACATTCACTTTTACATTTTATAATACACACTCATGAAAGAGAAATAAGTAAATTCTAAGAAAAGCAGTCTTGAGATTCTTAACAGCAATTATCTTTAGTCACCAATCCCTCCCCTACCAGGTCTATTTTCCAAACAAAAGTCTGGGTTTTAGCTAGACTACCACAGACCATTTGAGTTGGGATTTTTTTTTTTTAATTAACATTTTTTATTGAAGTATAGTTGAAATTTACAATGTGTTAATTACTGTTCTGTAGCAAACTGATTCAGTTATACACACACACACACACACACACATTCTTTTCTTAAATCTTCTTTTGCATTATGGTTTATCATAGGATACTGAATACAGTTCCCTGTGCTATACAGTAGGACCTCGTTATGTATCCATTCTGTATAGAAAAGTTTACGTCTGCTAACCCCAACCTCCCATTCCATCCCTCTCCAGACCCCCTTGGCTGAACTGAAACTTTTTGAAGTAGCTTAATGAAGTCAAGTGAGTAAACTGATTCTAAAATCAGTCCCAAGAAAGTCATAAAAAATGGAATTTCTATCACCAAAAGGATCACAACTAAACTGAATGGATCAGCAGCTTTATTGATTGATCAAGACCAGCAGAGACCCTTGGGGGACACACAGCTGCTGTGACCCAGGAAGCTCAGGAGGTTGTTCAGTGAGGCCCCTGGGGGCAGGGCCAGCTGGCTTCCCATCCCGCCTGTCCACATGCTTCCCGTGCCAGCACATGGGAAAGGAAATGGCTCACAATGCCCTGCTTTGATCTCAGGCCTCGTGAGATGTCTGAATGGGCTCCAATTTGAAACCTTTCCAACAACTCTGAAACAGAAGGAAGGCCACAGTAACAGTCTTAATTATGGAGAGACAGAGGTGTAGGTGTTATTGCCAAAATGAAGTGCTGAGAGATCCTCTTAAGTGCAATTTAAGAAAGGAGAGGTGTGAAATTCTCCAGTTACTTTCAACTACATGTTCTTTTCTGCATCAAATCTAATTCATTTCATTTACAGACTAGACAAACCGTACAGGCTGCCTATTTCTTTTACGAGAGATTTAGATTTGTAATCTCACTCTTGTGAGCAGGACATACTTCTAAGCAAAGTTGAGTCACTAAGAAGCATGAGATGAAATACAAACATCAACTGACCCACAGTTACAACCAGGAGTCTACCTGCAGATTCAAGTTATGATGGGGGAACTAGTAAACCAGCCTCGATTGCAACCTTTTAAAAATATGCAAGAAGAGGAGAAATAAGATTTACCTTATAAGGACAATGTGAGTCTTTCCTGCAGACTGTGGCAATATGCCTGTTATTGTGCAAAAAGAAGGGAATATGCTCTTCCGGCAGGCGGAGGCTGGCATAGTTGAACAGAGGGGTGGCTGGAATGCCATCAGCCTGGGGAGGAGCCTTGTCTTGGCCACTCAGGGGGACCTCAGGAAGCAGTGCTCCAAAGACAAGCAGCATAAACATAGCAACCTCCAAACCTAAAGGTCAAATTGATAACATCCTCATTAAGACAGAGGCTTCGAAGTCAAAGGGATTAAGGGTTAAGTACAATTATATCTAACTTCACTACTTTACTGAATAATGTTCCTTTACTCAACAAATACTGATTGTTGTAGGCCAGGAACTGTGTCAGGAGCTAGGTATATGGTGGAGAATAAAACAGGAAAGAACTCTGCTCTCATGGAACTTGGAAGCTAGTGCAGTAGATATAAAATAAACAATCAAATAAACAACTTCAGATAATGACAAGGGCTGTAAATCAAATAAACCAAGGTCCAGCACATTTTTTCTGGAAAGAGCCAGGCAGTAAATATTTTTGGCTTTGTAGGTCAGACAGTGTCTGCGCCCGTCAGGAAAGCAGCCATAGTTATGCTAGCAACGGGGGGACTGTGTTATAATAAAACTTTATTTACAAAGATGAGAGGAGGACCTTGACAGGACCCTGTTTGCTAAGAAAACAATGTAAGTCAGGTAATATGATAGACAACATAGTTTGCTAGTTAAGCAGGCAGACTTTGAAGCTAGGCCACCTAGGCTTGAATGTGGCTGCAGCTTTCTAAGAAGAATGACCTTCAGCAAGTTATTTAAGCTTGCTGTGGATAGGCTTTTCCATCTGTTAAATGGAAATCAGAATAACCCTTTCTCATAGGACTCTTGAGAGGTAAATACTAGCAACATGTCTAGATACACCTGGCATGTTAAATGCTATGTAAAGTGTTTCTTAAATAAAAGTTCAAAGCTACACGGGATGGGGAGGGGTTGCTAAGTAACATTTAAGCTGAGATCTACATGATGCAGATCCAGGAAAACACACCAGGAAGAAAGAAGAAAGGAAGTACAATGGGTCCGAGCAAGTGTGTACCTGCTGGATTAAAACTAACAATCACTGAAGTATGTGAAAATATGCTGTGTGCCAGGTACTCTGCTAAGTACAAGGAGGCAGCAGGGAATAGGCAGCTGAACACTAAACACCTAAGTCCTTGTGAAGCTTACCTTTCACTGGGTATAAGAACAATGAATGATATTAAAAACTAAGACTAAGAAAACTCTAGGAGTGAAATCCAGACAGTCTGCCTCAGAGCTGTACCCTTAAATTCTCTTCATCTGGCTTTAGCATTGAGAAAAGAGATAATGGTCATGAACCTTACTGCATTTCTAACTCATCCCAGGATTAAATCTCTTAAATCAGATTTTTTTTTTCCCACAGATAATACACATGCCATTTGGGGTTCATTTTAGTGATTTATTTGCTCTAGTTTTTCAAAGTGGTCTTCCCACCAGATGATAAAGCCCTAGTACATATTAGTTACTTCCCAGCAGGGTCTGCTGTCACTGAAGCATACTGGAAAAATCCAAAGTTGAAAATCAGCTTTCAATGAATATGGCTGATGGAGACGGGGCCTTTAGAAACAGACTGCTATGTTCAATCACGTCTCAAGTTCCAAGAACAAGCAATCATAACTGAACAGTTGGAATGCCAAGAAGAAATCCTTCCTCCTCTGCAGTAAATGTAATCGTTCTTTTAGGTATCCCTAAAGAGTATCTTGTTATTTGTAATAAAGGTCACCTGAATTAATATTTTTAGTTGAGACTTTTACCTAACTGTGAGTTCATAACAATTTCACAAAATTTAAAATCCACATTAATAATAACAGTGACTCTAATTATAATGAAAACATTTACCTCTTTAATCCTCAGAACCACCCAGAAGTTGCTGCGATGTTTCAGGTATCTAAAATCTGTCAGAAACGAAACACATTACCTTAAAAAGATGTCAAAGAAGACTTTTGCATCCCAGTGATATTCTGAATTAAAAGAAATATTGAGAGAGGAGATAATGAGATAACCTGTAAGCAGAGGGTCTGGCATTCAGTGAGATAAGCCATAACCAGAAGGCCTGGCTTATAAAACCTTTCTCTGCCTTAACAAATACAAGCTACTAAAAGTGAGGTGCCAGGTACAATCCTCAACATAGTAACTTAACAGAAGAGATTCTAACAGTGAGCAGCAAGGAGATGACCCACTTCATACAGGCACCAACTGGTACAGGCCAACAGGACACTCAGCAGATAAAACATTCCTAAGAGCAAACAATCCGACTGGTTCTCACCACAGTAATCCGACTCACCAAATGAAACTGCTCCCTGCTTTCAGATTCAACAGGCAGAATGGCCAGTCTCTCCCAGAAATAGGTCATTGTTATGACCAAGTCGACCTTTGGTTAGCCAAGTCCATTGTCCTCTACTGAGCTCTAAGTATAACTAAACGCAGGGATCCGTAAACGATTTTTCCGCCAAGGGAAAAATGAAAAGGTTCAGATCAGAAACCTGGCTTTTGCAGAAGGCAGGTACCCACTTGCATAAACTAACAGGAGTGGTTGCTGCGCATGAAAGCACAACCCCAGGGCCTGACAGAGAGCCGTTCCGGGGTTGAGTCCTCTTGCAGGGAGAGCCCCTGAGGGACAGGCGGGCGCACCTCAGGAGACCAACGCTTCAGCAGCTGAGCTCCTTTCTCCTTCTGCGCCAAGCTGCTGGTTCCCCCCACCTCTCTATGGGGACACCACGGCTGGATTTCCACTGGCCTAAGAAAGGGGAAGGGAAAGGGAGAAAGCGTGAAAGAGAATGAGAGGTGGAACTCCGACAGTGACAAGGAACACAGTAGTGAGACGGGACAACGCTCTGACAGAGCTTGGAAAGTTTACAGAAGCCAAGGGACAGGTGAAAAGCTGAACGCATGTGAGACCCACAAGGACTCCTAAAACGGCTCGCCCCAACTAGCACTAGTTTTACGAGGCAGGAGGTTAGAAAGGGCCTGAGGTGGCCAGGTGAGGTCCGTCAGCTGTCCGCTACAACGGCTGCGGAGCCAAGGCGGCGGGGTCGGTGGCGAGCGCCCTTCCGCAGCCATGATGCCGCGCTGGGGTTCGGGGCGCAGAGATTCCCGGGAACCGACCGCCCGCCCCCCAGCACCGCACACTGCACCCTCCCACCCCAGACCTCAACACGCCTGGGAGGGACCTGGAAGGAGGCTCCGTCCCGGCCCGGGAAACCCGATGCTTCCCCGCGCCCGGCGGGCCCGGGCCCCGCGCTCCGCGGCAGGCGCCGTGAAGGGGGCCGAGCCCTCGGTAACGGGAGGATCAGCGCGGCTTCCCCACGTCCGCCTTCTCGGCCCTCGGGCGATGGAAGGCGCGCGGGGACCCGTGGAGAAGCGCCAGCCCGCCGGGAAGCCGTGCCGGGAGCAGGCAGAAGCGCCCACCGCGCGCCCGGGCGAGGCAGAGGGAGGCGGGCGGGTGAAGATTCCGCGGAGCGCGGCGCGAGTCCCACCTGGAGCCTGGGAAGCCGGGGCTGCGGAGGCGGCGGCGGCGGCGGCTCGGGCTGAGGGAGTCGTCATAACCGGCGACTGCAGCTCACCGGAAACCTCCGGCGCCGGAGCCGGGCCAGGGGGCGCCCGGGAGCTGCCGGGACACCTAGGACGGCCTGCGCGGGGAGCCGGTCCCCCGCCCCGCATGGGGTCCTCGGGGCCGGAGCCGGGACCACGCGCGCAAGACCTCACGCGGAGTCAAGGGGCATGGTCCGCGGCTCCCTGCGTTTCCCGCCTGAACGAGAACCTCGGCTGCGACCCCGGCCATAGCGCCAGCGGAGGAGCAGGACTTTAAGAAACCGAACTGTCCTCCTTGGGAGGTAGCGAAAAGTCGCTGACGAGACACTGCGACAAGTTGCATAGAAAACCGGACTCCTTCCCTTCTTCCTTCCCGTTGCACTGAGGCGAAGGGTTACTGTATTCGTATTTACGGTACAAGTTGCCGCCCTGACAATCATTCTCCGAGCCTGCTCGTAGTTGGCCGCACTTTCTGGTGGTGAGAATTCTTCGAAGCCTTGTACATTATATAGTAGTACTCTTGTCTTTCTTAGTGACTATCAGAAAACTCAGCAGCTCAGATGTCACTTTGTGGAGTTTGACTTTTATCGTTTTATTATAGTTGTTTAAATTGCAGTGGTGTATTTTACCATACTTATTTGAACGCCCGTCTCCCACACTTTTACTCTTGGCACTCTCGGTCCATATAGTATACTGTGTAGTGTAGAGCACAGTAAAGTTGAGCATTAATTACTGCTTCAAATTGAACTGATCAAAGCTTATGTCATCACAATACATTTATGCTCAGACACAAAGTCACCGGTTTTAACTACTATGATCATCAGAAAACACAACGGTTTGTGTCTAAATCTTTACATACTTTTCAAATACTCTTTTTAGGTACTGTTTGGAGAACTGTTACAAGTTCCATTCGTAACCTGCTAAATGAGCCACATTATCTTGATTTCTTTTTTTCAAATAATCGCAATGCAGAAACATGGTATTATTCTAAAACAATTTACAGTACTAACTCATTTACTCTTCATGTAAGAGTTTGCCTCTAAAGGAACTACTGCTCTATTATTTCATACTTTGCCCACCCCTTACTAATAAGGACAGTAGCCATAAAAAGTAATTTCTCAGGTTACTTGCCACCTATTTTGTCATGTACAGGAAATACATCTTTTCTGTTAGTTGATTCAAAAAGAACATACAAGCTAGTCTGCCTCTAAGTGATATGTAATAAAGATATAGAGACAGAGATATATAGACACATAAGAACACCTGAGAACAATACATGAGAAAGGCTTCTAAAAATAGTCTCATTACAAGAGCAGACAGGCCAATCCAACTGTTGCCAGGTGCACATAGTGCTATTTTAAATGGCTAAAAATTAAGTTGTGGTCATTCAGACTCAGAGAAGACAAAATGTAAGGGGGCTTTAAGAACAAGAGGTTGAGTTCTATCCTACTGTAACAGCAATTCTTAACATAGAAATTTCCCTCCCAAAATATCAATGTTAAAGTTTAGTTTCTTTTTTAAGTTTAGTTTTAAATGATAAACTCAAATGTCTATTAACAGTAGACTGATGAATAAACTATAATACACCCATACAATGCAGAGCTAGGCAGGTGTAAAAAAGGACTGAAAAATATCACTATACACTGCAGGATATATTGAGTGGAAACAGCACAGTAGAAAAACAATGTGCAATATGCTATCACTCACTGAGGAAAGGCAACATATATCTATGTATATAAATTGTTATTTACAAATAGAAAAACAACATTAAAATGTTTACCTATAGAAACAAGGAAGGAATATAGGTATAGGGAACAAAGAAGGTAAGTTCTTCGAATATACATTGTATAGATGTGACTTTAGAATCAGTGAACATTTTACATTATAAAACAAAAGTAAATTTTAAGTAATCCTTGAAAACTGACAGTAAAATGAAACAAATCCAACTGCCATACAGTTGTGGCATATACCACAACAGGGGAACTAAACCAAGTGACTTTGAAATAGAATTTGTACGTTTTGGTGGAATGTACCTTCAGGGATAAAAGAATTACAATAAATCACAAACTGCTTTCAGAAGCCAAATTATTGGTGGCAGTGTTGGTTGGTTGGTTGGGATAAACCATATAAGAGTAATTAAGATGGTATCTTTGAAGCTAAAATTTTTGACATGCAGTATAGCTGTAAGCCTGATGGAAGTTGTAGTTCCAAATTTGAAATGGAGTTTAAGTATGAACTAACAATATATTTTATCCTTAAAAACAAATCTCTCCATCATCTGTTGAAAAGGCCTAGAAACAACCAACCTGGTATTCTGGCAAGAAACTCTCCTTGTGCCCAGACTGTGATCTTGGCAAACACTTTCCCATTTAAGGAACATGGGATCCAAAGAAAAATGGATAAATTGGGATACCCAAAGAAAAATAATCTTAAGATATGGGGCAGGAAATGTAGTAGAAGAATCTGAAAGATCTTACAGGAAGATGCAAGGAAGCAATCAAATGCTATGAGGGTCATATCATAAGGACTCAGGAACCAATTTGAGAAGACTCCCTCTTGCCAAAATTGGAATAATTTGAAAGCATCCGTAGGGTAACTATAATGGATTGAAGCACAAATGTACTTAAATATTAAATTCAAAAAGATCCAACTAGAGATTTCCCTGGTGGTCCAGAGGTTAAGAATCCGCTCGCCAATGCAGGGTACATGGGTTCAATCCCTGGCTCAGGAAGATCCCACATGCCTAGGAGCAACTAAAGCCCATGTGCCACAACTACTGAAGCCCAGATCCCACAAGCAGCAACAAAGAACAGCCCTGGCTCAATGCAACTAGAGAAAGCCTGCACATGAGTGAAGACCCAATGCAGCCATAAATAAATAATTTTCTTAAAAAATCCAACTAGTTGATTAAATACACAAGCCAAAAACCTCATTTCTCATCTTTGATGACAGAAAGGAACCAATTTTAATTATGAAAACTGGTAAAGGAAAAGAATGAAGCATATTTATCCTGTCTTTCCTATATGAATTATGATGCAAGTATCCAAATAGTTGATGAAGTAAAGTTACTTTTTATAGAAACATTTCCGATTTAAGTAAGTCATACTTCTGAAACTTGCTTCAAAATAGCCAATATGAATTGAGAGGAAGCACAAGCGAAATATAAAAGAAACAGAATGGGACATAAATTGAATGCTATTAAAGAGCAAATGTTAATAAGTTTATGGGACTCGTTTATCTGCTATTTCTTTTATGTAACTGAAATTTTCTATAATCATAATTTTTACATCACATTACAAGTTTGCTAAATGTGTTTTAAGTTTGCCACTCATATATTGATATTTTGGATAGCTCACAGAAAGTGTTAGCATGAACTATCTGCAGAATACAGCTTATTGGTTCTCTGATATATCCAATTACTTAAACCATAAATCAAAGGTATTGAAATTTTAAGCAAGCAAATTTTGACTAAATTTGATCTTATGCTACAGTTCATCTATATACTTACAGTTTTACAGAAGAGCAGGAAGACAAGCAGCATTTTATAGTTAATGGTTCAGAGCTTGGACTCTGCAGCCCAATGGTATAAATTATTCGCCATATGACCTTGACCAACTGCTTAACCTTTTTTCATTTTAAAAATGAAGATGATAATGGTATCAACTTTAAAAGGATCTGAAGATATAGTGCAGGTATACAATCTTTTTCCAAAATCTTTGGTACCATATAGGTTCCTGAATTTTTTTTTAATAGGGTATGCACACCATCCAAACACTGTAACACCATAATCTGCAAAATGCATGAATGCTCACACCAAGTGAGATAAAGCCTGTAAAAGCCTCATGTCAGTGAAAGTCAAGCTTTACTACCAAAACAGATTTGACAACAAGCTTATTTTTAAAAAGCACTTGGTTTTCAGAGCTTTCTAGATTTCGTGACAGTGGACAAGTGATTATGATTCCATTTAAGTGAATTCCTTAAACAAAAGCAAAGCAAGACTGTGTTCCCTATTATCACCCATGACCACAGATTTTCGTTTAATAATATGTATTGGTAAAAATTAAGACTGTCATTTTAAAAAAGACATATAGGCATGGAACACCTCTACCTACCATACTCTGACAATCACTACCTGTAAAAGAAGAGAGTTTAACAGAAAAACCTCCCTTTAGCCCTTGCTTAGTATTATTTGAGGACTGAAATGAAATTTACCTTACTTGGGAGTAGGTCAGTGTGGGGAATAAATTCAGGACAGCACTATGAGTAAATTCTCTATATCACAATTGTGGATCACTGCAGCATTGTAAGGTTTTATTTGAGAAAAGGTATTTTTTAAAGTATTAATATATATTTCCATTCTGTCTTGTTAAAGGATCTTGATTTGCTAAAGGTTAACTGAGTATATGTAAAGGCAACAGGGCTTCCCTGATGGCTCAGACAGTAAAGAATCTATCTGCAATGCGGGAGACCCAGGTTTGATCCCTGGGTCAGGAAGATCCCATAGAGAAGGGAATGGCTATAGCGTAAAAGTACTTTAAAGGATCAAAGTTGCAGAGTTCAATATTACCAGCAATATAAAGTCACAATAACTTGTGAATGGAGGATACTTACACAGAAGAACTGTACAAAAAAGATCTTCATGACCCAGATAACCATGATGGTGTGATCACTCACCTAAAGCCAGACATCCTGGAATGTGAGTCAAGTGGGCCTTAGGAAGCATCACTACGAACAAAGCTAGTGGAGGGGATGGAATTCCAGTTGAGCTATTTCAAATCCTAGAAGATGATGCTGTGAAAGTGCTGCACTCCATATGCCAGCAAATTTGGAAAACTTGGCAGTAGCCACAGGACTGGAAAAGGTCAGTTTTCATTCCAGTCCCAAAGAAAGGCAATGCCAAAGAATGCTCAAGCTATTGCACAATTGCACTCATCTCACATGGCTAGTAAAGTAATGCTTAAAATTCTCCAAGCCAGGCTTCAACAATAACGTGAACCATGAACTTCCAGATGTTCAAGCTGGTTTTAGAAAAGGCAGAGGAACCAGAGATCAAATTGTCAACATCCGCTGGATCATTGAAAAAGCAAGAGAGTTCCAGAAAAATATCTATTTCTGCTTTATTGACTATGCCAAAGTCTTTGACTGTATGGATCACAACAAACTGGAAAATTCTGAAAAAGATGGAAATACCAGACTACCTGACCTGCCTCTTGAGAAACCTGTATGCAGGTCAGGAAGCAACAGCTAGAACTGGACATGGAACAACAGACTGGTTCCAAATAGAAAAAAAGAGTACGTCAAGGTTGTATATTGTCACCCTGCTTATTTAACTTATATGCAGAGTACATCATGAGAAACGCTGGGCTGGAGGAAGCACAAGCTGGAATCAAGATTGCTGGGGAAAAAAAAAAAAAAAAGATTGCTGGGAGAAATATCAATAACCTCAGATATGCAGATGACACCACCCTTACGGCAGAAAGTGAAGAACTAAGAGCCTCTTGATGAAAGTGAAAGAGGACAGTGAAAAAGTTGGCTTAAAGCTCAACATTCAGAAAACTAAGATCATGGCATCTGGTCTCATCACTTCATGGGAAATAGATGGGGAAATAGTGGCTGACTTTATTTTTCTGGGTTCCAAAATCACTGCAGATGGTGACTGCAGCCATGAAATTAAAAGACGCTTACTCCTTGGAAGGAAAGTTATGACCAACCTAGATGGCATATTAAAAAGCAGAGACATTACTTTGCCAACAAAGGTCTGTCTAGTCAAGGCTATGGTTTTTCCAGTAGTCATGTATGGATGTGAGAGTTTTGACTATAAAGAAAGCTGAGCGCCAAAGAATTGATGCTTTTGAACTGTGGTGATGGAGAAGACTCTTGAGAGACCCTTGGACTGCAAGGAGATCCAACCAGTCCATCCTAAAGGAGATCGGTCCTGAATATTCATTGGAAGGATTGATGCTGAAGCTAACTCCAATACTTAGGCCACCTAATATGACGAGTTGACTCATTGGAAAAGACCCTGATGCTGGGAAAGATTTAGGGCAGGAGGAGAAGGGGATGACAGAGGATGAGATGGTTGGATGGCATCACTGACTCAATGGACATGACTTTGGGTAAACTCCAGGACTTGGTGGTGGACAGGAAGGCCTGGCATTCATGGAGTCACATAGAGTCAGACACAACTGAGCGACTGAACTGATACTGATTATATCTGTTATTTGAATACAGAAATATTTTAAGACTTTTAGAAGAATATCTTGATACAGTTTAAGACCTTAAAAAGAAACAAGTCATCCTTACAGTAATTATACAAGAAGGTAAATTCTTAAAATTATATTTTCCAAAAACATATCTTCATTAGGAAAACTATGCTTAATTCTTATAAAACTCTGAGTAAAATAACTCATAAAAAATCTGGACTTAACCTCATTTTCTTAAAAAAGAATTTCAAAGTTATACAGTCATCTATCTTCATAAAACAGAACTGTCTTCACTCATTGATACTGACCAATCTAAATCATGTTAAAAATGAAATACATTACTACTCCTTTAAAATCTTTATTCAAATCAGAACCATGCTTATTATTTACATTATCTTTCATTTAGAATTAAAATATATTATCAATTAAAATATAATATCAAGTAGTTTTAAATCACACTT
Organism: Dama dama; assembly: GCF_033118175.1. Taxonomy (NCBI): domain Eukaryota; kingdom Metazoa; phylum Chordata; class Mammalia; order Artiodactyla; family Cervidae; genus Dama; species Dama dama. The sequence goes on along the minus strand of NC_083704.1, from coordinate 37,320,413 downwards.
TTAGCCCTTTACAAAATATGAAGTTAAAGTTGTTATATTTTAAAACTGAACAAAATTAGGGAAATTAGACTCTTAAATGAAAATGAAAAATTATGATATGTTAGTACATACATGTACACATACTAGACAAAGAGTAGTAAAATAAGATAAAGTATCTATAGTCATTTTCTATTTTTCTTGTGTCTATTTTCTATATATTATAAATCACATACTTTTAATTAAAATTATTTAAATAAAATTTTCAATTAATAAATCAAGTGCCAAATGAAGGATTATAAGAGAAAAATTTTCCTGAACTTTTCTTTTCACTTACTTAAACTACATGTTTCCCTTGTTCAGAAATTTCCCATATTTAGAATATCTTAAAAACCAAAGATTTGATGCATCCCCACATGCTACACACTATACAATTGGAAGTTCTCTAAAAAGAGACAAAGAAAAAGAAAGAAATGGTACTCTCAACTTAGATTCCCAAGAGTCAGAATGATGCCCATAATCTGTGCTTACTTGTCTATATGTAAACAACAATATTCATACTTTTTACTTTTTTTTAATATTCTTAACATTGTTATGATTTGTACTATTTTCTTTCAAGAATGGAAACACCTGACTGCAAACTATTTTCTTATCTATTAACATACAAATATTTTCTAGAATATGGATAGATAATTTTTAATGACAAACAGCAAAATACAGCAACCAATATCCAATAGGTATTCTGCCACTTAGTGGAGTTTTTCAAGAAAGCAAATAGTACACTTTCTCAATTTATAGATGTATTGAAAAATCTAAACATATAAGGAAACAAATCAGTATGAATATCAGCTATTAATTTGTGGATAAAGAACAATATATGGTAATATACAGTCAAAGACTTAAATAGCTGCTGTCATTTTAAAATTAAACTAAAAAGACCATAAAATTTTAAGTTGAATTGATTTTATTAATAAGGATTAAGAAAAGAGAATGTTTAATATTATAAAATTTAAAAGTAAAGGAATTTTATCTCAATCTTTTCTCCACTGAAGTTTTTTTCCCTCTTCATTAATGGATACCATAAAAGAACAATTTCATAATTCCTAAACTTCTGGTTTCAAACACTTGATAGAATTTTGCAACTTATGTTTCCCATATTTGCTAATTCTGTAAATTTCCTATTGTTAATTTTGTCATTCTGTCAACCTCTGAATATTAATAAAAATGAAAGAAAAGCTATTTTACTGCTTTTTAGCACTAAAATATAGATTAATATTATGAATTTGGCTCACACTGAAAGAATATTTATAAATGCTACAAATCAGAGATCCAATGACAGAAATACTGTCTTGAATCCAAAAAGAACAAAAATGAGGTCACTTGAATTGCCCTGAAAAGCATCCCACAATCTTCAGCATGGCTTACTTGTAGCTATACTCTAAAGTTCTAGTGTTTAAAATGTAACTAAAAATGGAGTGAGAGTTCTTATTTTCAAGTAAAGGCATCTAAATGACTTTAAGTAATAAAATCTATCAAAATATTTCACAAGTCTAAAACACAGCTGAGAAGGAATAGCTATTTTTTCAGCTATTCTATATCGTTTTTTATTTTAAAGGTCCAAGAAAAAAATTAAATGATAAACTACAGAAAACTGCAAAAATGTCTAATTTAACTCCTATAATTATTCTATTTTATTATGAATATTGTTATGAATGTCAACATTCACTTTTAATGTGCCAAAAATAAGACTTTACAAAATGTGAACAATTAAAAAGAAAATTACATTAGTAATTTTATTTCTTTTGATTCATTTCATAGGGTAGTAAAACAATACCTCTTCAAAAACCACTAAAATGTTAACGAAGTCATCACAGAATCTTTTTAAGATTTTTCCACTATTCAATTATGCCTAGATAACTTTGAATAGCTACAGCTTTCTCCAAATAGGTACCAAAGTTTTTACAGACTTAATTGTGAAATCTGACTGAAATAAAACTTAAGATCACAAAAATTTGTAAGTTTTAATTATTTACCTTTTAAACTTCAGAGACTGTTTTTTAAAGAAAAAAATTAGTTCAAAATTTTAATAACTGCAGGTTTAGTCATTTTTTACTTGAAAACAATGTCCATATTCATGAATCGTAATTAAGATATATTGAAGATTTAAGTGCGAAAGATTTCAAAGTGTCAACATTACTATAACTCTTTAAATGTTCTCAATATATACAAAAACATACAAATTATAGATACAATTAGTTATATATCTACAATACAACATATGAACCATTCTCCTTCCCTAACCATACTGATGAGGATAAAGTAATAAATCTCTGTGCTATTCAAGGCAAAAAAAAAAAAAAAAGACCCTTTAAAAAATAAATCTTTAAAGAATAGTTTCAAAAATAAAGTTCAAATATTGCACAAAATAATTTAACTGGAAATATTACTATATACTATAAAAGAAGTTTTTTCAATTTTTGAACACTACAGTAAATTCCACCTTCTAATTCTATAAAAGAATTTATTGGGTATCTGCACATAGATATTAAATGTTTACATTCAGTTGATGGGAATGTAATTTGCAGATGTTAACTGAGCCTTTGTCTTAAAAGTTCATCTATTTGAGTCTTATACATATTTTTTACATCTTCAAGATCTAATCGAAGTTCTTCTGCCTCTTCTGCTTTTTCTCCATACATCTGCAGAATAGTGTTGTATCTTTGATCCAAATCCTATAAAATATATTTGTTTACAACTTTTAAATAACTGTACAGAAAATCTTTAATATTATATTTATATTATCATAAATATGCCACCAGTAAAGACATTACAATCTAAATAAAAGTATAGAGTCATCATCGCTCATAAAAATTAAACTTGCAATTTAGTCTGTTAGAATAAAAGACTAAAAAAAAAAAATACTAGACTAGATGGCTATTAATCTTCACATATCTCTTCACTAAATCTACAATTCTCCCTCTATGTAGCTTAATCTGTCTTTTCTCCCATTAATTTCAGCACATTTGATGCAATTTCAGTGTATGATTCCCTGTAGTTTAAGTATTATCTGGCATTTACCCCAAAAGAAAATATATTCTCATATATAGGTTAACAGCAATTGCCAAATATGTTAATTGTGAGGATACATTTAACATTAGTCAATAAAATATTACTCAGATCATGCAAAAGTTCAGGATTATTAAAGCCTTGGCCAAGTGAAATCTAGTTATTTTCCTATGCTGGGACTAAACATGATTGTGAAAAACCACTGTGCATGTAAACTAAAAATAAGAGTGAAGAATACTTACTCTTAGCTGTGTTCGAAGTTTGGGTATCTCCTTCACTTTCTCTTCCAGTTCGTCATTTTGATTTGTTAATTTAACTAGCTCTTCAGCCATTATGGAGCGTGTTTTTTCTAGATTGCCAATTTCTAGCTGAGGCACATTACAAAAAAGTGATTTAAATCAAAATATATCTTGTTTAATAATCCCACTAATATAAACATATATAATGTGCTAATTTTTAAGAAGTAGATATGTGAATATATAACCAAGAACTAGCTCTTTCTTAAATAAAAGGAAATAGTGGCACAAAAAGTTTCAACTTTCCTCAAAGGTATATCATTCACAGGATTTAGATTTACTATGACAGAGAAAGAACTAAAGAAAATTTAATAATCTGTTTGTAACATGCAACTCTATATTTTTCTCAAATCTAAGGAAATAGCAATATATTTCAGTTATTCTGTGGTTTAGTCCCTAAGTCGTGTCCGACTCTTGTGACCCCATCGACTGTAGCCTGCCAGGCTTCTCTGTCCATAAGATTCTCCAGGCAAGACTACTGGAGTGGATTGCCATTTCCTTCTCCAGGGGATCTTCCCAGACCAGCGATCAAACCCGGGTCTCCTGTAGTGCAGGCAGATTCTTTAGTGACTGAGCCACCAGGGAAGCAAAAACTAACTTTAATGTAGTGCCAACTGTGTAGGTCATATTGGTAAGAACTTATCATCAACTACCAAAGAAGTTTGTTTGTGTCCTCAAGCGTTACATGGGGCTACATAAACATAAAAGGTATTAAGATCATGCTGATCTATTTTATTCCAATTCAAGGACATCTTTAATATGAGTTATATTTTCACTTAACTAAAATCATAAAATAAGAATAGAAAAGTTCTACTTTTGAGTGTATCTAGTTTAACAATGAAAACAGGTAAGTAAAACATTTTAACATTTCTCACCTCATTAAGTTTATGAAAAGCAAGATGAGATAGAAGGATGTCCCACTCAAACTGTTTCCTTTTTTGTATAGCAGGTTACAGTTCTAATCTCTCTCATCACCTTTGTTCTTTCCTCATAGGGGGAGCTGGAGTAACTTATCTACAAGGTGAATCTGGGAAGAATTAAATGGCTATGCTCAGCTCAGCAACTTCCCTTTTGTCATGTTTGGAAAAAGGTGCCTGCAAGGAGCTCTCTGCTTCTAGATGCCTCTAAGTCTTACTGAGGCAGGCTACCTATCACATGTGGCGAGGCCTACTCCAGCCTATCATTTTCTGTGACAGTCTCCCAAATTCTGGCACTCAGCAGACCCATTTGACTTTCATCCTTGGCTATTTGCTCCAACCAGCCTTTATTGTTAATATACACAGTTTATTTGGGGCTTCACAGGCCACCATCACTTTATTTCTCAATTTTGCTCAAAAAGCAGGTGGAAATGAAGGATGCTACTTACTGAGCCTCAAAATTTCATTGTATAGCATTGTATAGCACATTTCATTTTTACAATACCTGTAAATGAGAAATTTCTCCTTCCCTTAGCTTCAGCTGAGATTGTAGATTTTCAATAATGCTTGATCCCGCTCCCATTCTTACAGCATCATAAAGATTGCTTCCATTTGCTGACATAGACATTGGTCCAAATGAGTGATCATGAGGCTCATCCTATGTTAATTAAAGAAAGTAATACAGTTATTCAGCTACTATAGACTATGCACAAGGTTCAAACAAAATGATTTGGTCAGTTCTTGCTTTAAATCGTCTATGATTTTCTTAAAGGCAGAAAATTTTCTCTATTTCCTCAGTGCAGTTAGCACTCCCTTACTAAAATGCAGATAAATTGTTCATAGAATGCCAAGGTCATGGTGAGAGCCAAACTACTATCCTGCACACTCTCTTTATTATCATTCAACTTAAGAATGCATACAAGAAATAAAACATCACCTGAGACAGAAAAGATGTCTGTAGGCCTGCCATATCAACTCCACTTATTGAACTTGAACGTGATATTGTAGGAGTGCTAGAAACAGAAAATGGTTTGCGCTCCTTAGGGTGTAAAGGAAAAAAAAATTAAATTCAGAATAAAGGGTAAAGTGTTAAATAAAAAAGCAAGAAACCTTCCTAGGATCAATGACAACAAAGATTCATTCTAATTTCCTCATAAAATGGTTACAGATATGATTTCTGAAGTCTTATCAAAAGCACAATATTTAGTAATTTAAAAGTATAGACAAAAGATCAAATCATCACAGGACTCATTTATATTATACAATATAATTTGGTTTATGTTTAATGAAATGTGAATGTTTTTAATGGAGCAACTATATGAATTTCATATTATATAACATACCACCAATTAAACATATTTCTCTAGAATAAAATTACCAAGATTTACAAACCGTAACATTTCTGGCTTATCCATTTTATTTTTACTGTATTTTAAACCAAATAAATTCAGAAGGTAATCTCAACGTTCATAAAGGTGGATTTAACATATTATGCTAATTACTGAGTATACTTCTATCCTTTAAATACAGGAAACTCACTTTAGAAAAATTACCTTCATTAACCAGAAACAAAGTGAACAAACCAGTTTCACTCCCAGGTGCCTATGGGCCAAATGAGGTGCATCAGTATCAGTGAGAGACCACAAAATTAATTTTAAAAAGGGGCAAGACGTTCCATAATTCAACTCCTAGAAATCACAGGTCTCTTTGTATAAACTCAAGTTACTTTGGATCTACTCTGAGGAGAACACTGATTATACTACTAGAATTCATCACTCTACTGACTTTAGACCTTAAGAAATGGTATTTATAAAGTTTAGCTTGGGGACTTCCTGGTAGTCCAGTGGATAAGACATTAAGCTCCCAATGCAGGGGACCTGGGTCAATCCCCAATCGGGGAACTACGTCCCACATGCTGCAAAGAAGACCTGGTGCAGCCAAATAAATAACAATAAATAATTATTTAAAAAAAAAAAAAGTTTAGCTTGAATTACAAAACAATGACTAATCCCAACAGCTACTAACTGGTTACATCAAAAAAGAAACAAAATAACAAAATTTAATACCTTTTCTTTTACTGCTTCTTGAGTGAAAATTGCTTTCTTCCTTTCTTGTTCAACTTTCATCTTCTCCATTTCTAACTGACTATTCAACAGTGTCTAATGGAGAGAGACAGTCAGGTTATTTCTGTGAAACTAAGTCATCATCATCGTAAGTCAGTCTCCAAATTAGGAATATAAGGTATAGAGTCTTATTTGTTCTACTACTAAAGACCCAAGTACCAAAAGCAGAAACATCACCCATTTTATGTTGTCATCTCATTAACTTGCTAGCATTCCCAACCATTCTCTAACGGAAGTTCTAAGAGGTAAGTGAACTCTAATAGAAATACCTTTTCTTTCCTTGTCTCTTCAAGTGTTCTTACATATTCATCTTTTAGGTTTTCTAATTCAACCTGGTACCTATTACGCCAAAGGGAATTAAACAAAAAAAGATGATAGTAGAGACTATTAAAAACATACTGCTATATTACCTCCAGTTACATATTTAGTAGTCATTTTTATTATCAGCTTGATTTTCAAACTGTATTTTCCAGATGACCTGGGTTTTATTCAGAAGCTAAATTACCATGTCTGTGTATTTTTTGGTTCTTAGGGTTAAGATTTCATTTAAAAAGAGACTTCCTAAACAGAATTTTGAATACCACCATTCCATAATATTAACATGTTCAGATTCTACAAAAGCATTACGGAGTTCTACGAAAATGTCTGCAAAAGTTCATATTCTTTACTTTATAAATCATTTTTCTTTGACTACTTTTTTTAAAATGTAAAACTTCCAAAGAACTCACAGGATAAAACCCATCATCGCAGCCTTAATTAACTTAACAAAGATGGATTTTACAGCTTCTGATTTCCAAAGAGCCCAGACATTTATTTAGGAAGAGTGGAATAATGCTTAAACCCTTGTCATATACAAATAACTCCAGTGTGTGGTCTTCAACTACTTTATGGTCACAGACTCCTTCAAAAAAATCTGATTAAAGCAACGAATCCTTTTCCTAGAAAATGCAAATACATTCAGAACATGCCACACATGTCCAAGAGACTATACAAGGCGCAGTGAATCCCACACCGAACTTGGTTCCACATCTTATTACTAATGACTCTGACTTTAAACACTAAAAGTATATATTTCCAGTTCTCCGTGCGATGGAGTTAAAAACCAACAGCATATTTTTTAAGTGCTTTAAAATGTCAAGAAACTATCAAGAATAACACTCAAGGAACATGCTCACCTATTATTTTCATCCTCTAGTTTTCTTAGCCTATTTTTCTCTGATTCTAGCTGAGCCTGAAATCTACTATTTTCTTGTCTTAGGAGAGAATTCTGTGACTCCATGGAAGACATTTGAATTTTGTTAGCAAGAAGTTCTTCTGTGGCCGCACGTTCTCTCTCAACTGCTGCTGCCAACAAGGTCTGGGATTCACCTGATGGTAGGATAGGTAAGAAATTTCAATCATATATACATATATTCAAGAGGCCAAGATAATAATACCAAACAGATTCTGACTTCAAACTTCTAATGATGCAAACAGCCACACTTAAAACTGTTTAAGTACTCACTGAGTAAGGCAGACCTGCCTACAGAGACAAATATTAAAAATCTTAATTTATAGGTGCTTTACCATTTTTTTCACCAATATATTTTAATTTGAAAGTGGAGTCACGTACCAGCAGAGTAGTGAATCAACAGTGCTGGATCAACTGGATAGTCAAAGGCAAAAAAAAAAAATAACCTCAAACTAATCTTCACAACATATATGAAAATTAACTCAAATGGATTACATACTTAAAAGTAAAACAAAATATAATGAGGGGAGGGACAAAACAGGTGAAGGGAATCAAGAGGTACCAACTATCAAGTATAAAATAGGTAAGCTCCAAGGATGTAATGTACAGCACAGGGAATATAGCCAATATTTCATCAAACTTAATATGAAGTATGATCTATAAAAATGTCAAATTACTATTGTACACCTGAAACTAAGAATATTGTAAGTCAACTATACTTCAATTTTTTTAAAAATTATAAAAATTTTAGGAAAAAATCAAAGAAATCTTCAGGATCCAAGGATAGGCAAAGAGTACTTCGGTTTAACACAAAACCATGAGCCATAAAGAGAAAAACTGATGAATCAGACTTCCACAAAATTTTAAACTTTTGCTCTATGGGAAAAAAATGAAAAGATAAGCTACATATTTGAAGGAAATAAATACAAACCATATTATCTAAAACTAGTATCTAGATTACATAAACAAGTCTCAAAATTCACTAGTTAAAGTATAAATGGTCCAATTAGAAAATGGGCAACAGACACAAACAGTTTACTGAAGAGGATGTACTAACAGAAAATAAGCATATAAAATGTCATTCACCATCTCTCATGAGGAAAATGCAAATTAAAATCATAATAAGGCATCACTACAACCCTGTCTGAATGACTAAAAGAAAAAATAGGGGCAAACACCAAAAGAAAATGCTGGCAAGGATGTAAAGAAACTAGATTACTCTCATAGACACAGCCACTTTGGAAAACAGTTTGGCATTTGCTTAAAAAATGAGGCACACAACTAGACATACAACCCAGCAATTTCACACGTGGGCATATATCCAAAGAAATGAAAACTTAAGTTCACACTAAAACCTGTACACAAATGTTCATTATAGCTTGATCTGCACAGACAAAATCTAGATACAGCCCAGACATCCTTTGTGAGGTAGATGGTCAAACAAGATCTGCTATTATATATAAACACAGAAAAAATACTCAGCAGTAAAGACTAAATCTCTAATATACACAAGAACTTGCATGAATCTTCAGGGAATTATACTGAACAAAAAAAGCCCATTCCCAAAATGACACATTTTATACAATTCTATTTATATAACATTTTGAAATTCCAAAAGTTCAGAAATAGAGGATTAGTGATTGCCAGAGATTTGGGACAGGGAGGGAAGGCCAAGAGGGTGGTAGAACAGTTTTAAAGGGCAAAATGAGGGGTCTTTTTGGTGGTAGAACTATTCAATATCTTGACTGTAGTGACAGATATATGAACCTACATGTGGTCAACTTGTATAAAACTTAATAAACACACAGACATAAACACACATATATAGACAAGTGAGTACCAGTAAAACTGGGCAAATCAGAATAAAATCAGAAGGTTGTTTCAATGTCAATACCTTGGTTGTGATAGTCTACTACAATTTTGCAAAACTAACACTGGAGTATTGGGGAAAGTGTGCAAGGGACCATTCCATATCACTTCTGCATATATTATAACTGCATATGAATCTAGTTATCTCAATTGAAAATTTCAACTTAAAAAAAAAAAAAAGACTAGTGGATAAAATTTTGAGATTTAACCAAGGCAAGAATTTTCTTATTTTTCCCCACTAAAGTATACCCAGTAATATCTGTTTTACATTATATATTCTTTTCCATACTGTATCTATGCTCTTATTTATAGCATTATAAAGTATGTTTGTCCTGTGGCTTTGCCTACACTGTACCACAACACCATACATCCCTGAGAGTGTGTAGGCTCCAGTTTAAAAGCCACAGAAATAACGGCTTCTAGCTTCAATTTTATTGCTAAATAAATATTTGTTTTAGAAGGTGTCATTTTCAGATATCTCATACTTCATAACAAATCAGTCTCAAAAAGCTGTCCAAGATAAATGATAGACCTAAAATTTCTATCTAGAAATTAAACAGTAGATGAAGGTTCATCTGTTTAGGGATTTTTCTTTTTAAGCAGATAAATCTATTTCAGACAAAATCTTATATGAAGCTATAAGGGAAAAAAAAAAAAAGGCAGTCAAAGGAGGCACTATTTTCATTTGGCAGCCTGGAGGAAGCCCAGCACGTTACTTATTGAGCTTCCCCCTCACCATGACAGCTAGCACTAAGACATACAAGAGATCTACTGAACACTGTTTCAAATACACTAATCTAGCTCACCCCTCGTGATTTTATAGGGTGTAGTCCAGAGAAGGTAAATGACTTGCTCCAAAACAAAGGAGTGTTTGGCTGGATGATTGAAAACAAACCATAAAAGCCATGAGTCCAAGTGTTTTGACACCCATTCACATTGGCTTTTATCACTACACCATGATGTCTCTCAAATTACAGTTAATTTTAGGCATAGAACAGAAACAGGAATTTTTCACCATTTGCAAGCTTCTGGGATATCTAATATATACATATTCTACCTGTCTGTACTTGAGTAAGTATCTTGGAAAAAAAATTTTCTTTTTATTAACAGCACAGAGGGGAACCTAGGATATTTTTGTAAAGAAGCAAAATATGGAATCTTAAGACTTCATAGCATCTGTCTACCAGAATCTGAACTTGATTTAACTTAGACTTATCTCGGCTCTTGGAATTCCACCACTGACTAGAATCATATCTGATCTCTGCCTCCTACACTACCGCCGACAAGCTAAAACAAGGTCAGATTGAGCAATGGACGAGGAAACAGTAGAGTGCAAAAGTTTGTAAAAATGAGCAAAAGAATGACAAGAAAGTATTTTAGACAGTACCTGACACATTATGTAAGGCATGGCTTGAAAAGAGTCAATTAAAATATTAGAAAATAAATGTAAGAGAGGAGAAGAGGTCAAAATCTGCAAGTTAGACACAAAATAAAACCATCAGATCCAGTGAATTTCAATTTCATGCCATTACCCTAATTCTAAAACAGGATGGAAGGGCTTAAGAACTGCATTGAGCTTAAGAACTAAAGCAGTTACCAAGTCTATCAGAAAGATTCTTCTCTAACTTCTCCCATGATGACGTCTGGGACCCTAGAGTTGCTTGCAAATTTTCTATCTGTCGAAGCAATGGTCTTGTTGTTGATGAAACACTTTGACTCAGTTCTTGGTTTCGATTCTCTGCTTCCTGGAGTCTCTGAATTATGATATTCTTAAGTCATTATTACTGACAGCAGTAAAAACACTAAAAATGCTAGCAAACAAACTTTATGAGAGATTTCGGGAAAAAATTATTTGTTTTTCTATTACTTTCTAACTATTCAAACCTTAAGTTATAGTTAAGTTGCATAACGGAGTTAAGTATGTGCTTCTTTTCAAAGCATTTCTATGTAATGACAGCCTTTGATTACCTTAAGGTAATAAAGAGTATCATCCAAACTTCTTAGTAGTTGCCTCCTCTCTAAATATTTCTAAGTATTTCTAAAAACAGGAAGATTAATATAAGTGGAATTTTCTCCCCCTTCTCCTGCACAACTTCACTGACTGAAATCAACACAGTAGCATAAAAATTAGGCATTGCTTTCTGCCCCACAGTAATCAAAGACTGATAATAATTAATCAGTCAGCCATTACAAATGAGAATAACTCAATATACTACATATCTATCATGATAAAATTACTTTCTAGAAAACAAAATTAGGGTTTTTCTTATAAATTTTTGAAGTGCCCACTCTGATTTTATTCACATAAACCACATAAAAATACAGAAAATGAAGAGTATAGCAGTAATCTTCTCAACTCAAAGAACATTACCCAACTAAGTCATTTATTATTTCTGGAAAAACACATCTCAAGATTTGTATTTTAGGTAAACTCTGACAAGTACCTGCTGGAGTTCACTGATCTCATGGCGTAAATAATCCTCTTTTCTGGCAGCTGTTTGCTCTGCACGTTGCAGTGCCAGCCTAAGGTCCCCCACCTGCATGAAGAGAACCAACACACTATCAGAACCAACGTCAAATATCTATAACTTCCTGCTATTATTTTTTGTGTTGTGTTGACTTAGGATTCATATATAATATTCTATGCTATCCAGTGAGCATTTACACACAATTGTCACACATCTCATTCTTTAGGCAGTCCCTGAACCACACGTACTCAGTATGTACTGACGAAAGCACAGTAGGTGTACACACACACACACACACACACACACACACACACACATACACATACACACACACATACACACACATACATACACACACACACACACACACACACACGAGCATATACATAAGTATAAGGTCCAGACGCTGACATACAATACAGGAGGAAACACAGTGCATCCATAAATGTTTGCAGTGTAAGACAGAATGTGATAGGAACTATATGAGCTATAAAAACTGGCTGCTATATTCACACACAGCTGCACAGGTTGTAAACTTGCTACAGCCTTTTCAGAAAGCATATGGCAACACATTGAAAGAATCATCAAACTTTTTATTTTCTTTCATCTGATCATCCCAGAAACAGATCTATAAACATACAAAAATATTCTCTACACTGTCAGCTAGACTAACAAAAACAAAAGAAATACTGCAAACACCCATTAGCAGTAATTTATTTTTGCCAATGTTGATACAACATGAATATGACCAATAAAAATTAATATGACCACAAAAAACATGCAGAAATGTACAATTTAATCTAAAATGAAAAAACTACAAAATAATATGAAAAAAGTATGAAAGTGTTAGTCACTCAGTCATGTCCAACTCTTTGCAACCCCATGGACTATAGCTCGCCAGGCTCCTTCGTCCATGGAATTCTCCGGGCAAGAATCTGGAGTGGGGCCATTCTCTTCTCCAGAGGATCTTCCCAACCCAGGGATCAAACCTGCATCTCCTGCACTGCATGTAGATTCTTTACCATCTGAGCCACCAGGGAATCCCCAGAATACAGGCAAGAACACTGGAGTGGGTTGCCATTTCCTTTTCCAGTTAACAGTAAACTATATTTTATGCAGAAAAGATGAAAGAGATACAAATAAACATGTGTATAAGTGTATGTGTATATACACACATTGAGGAGGAACATAAATAAATGTAGATATGGATGTTTTCTTGCATTTACAAATAGAAACACTGAAAAAAGCAAACCTAATTGTAGTAAAATGGCAAATTTATAGGCAAAGAAAAGGAATGGGGAAGGAATAAGTTGGAAGCAAATGTTACCCTAGTATATTTTGCTATGTAGCTTTCACTTTGGAATCACGTAAATGTTTTACATATTCATGTGAAATTTTTAAAAAATGCATTGAGATCAGTGAGGAAAGAATAGTCTTTTTAACAAGTAGTGCTGGAACAATTTGATATTCACATGCAAAAGACCTAAATGTGAGAACTAAAACTATAAAAATCCTAGAAGGAAATAGGTGAAAATCTGTGTGATCCTGAATTAGGCAAGAGGTTCTTAAATATGATATCCAAAACACAAGGAAGAAAACAAAAAATAAGTAAGCTGGACTTCATCAAAATTAAAAAACTTTTGTGTATCAAAAGACACTATGAAGAAAGTGAAAGACAACATAGAAAGTGGGAGAAAAATATTTACAAATCCCACATTTGATAAAGGTCTAGTATGCAGAATATATAAGGAACTCTTACAAATGAACAATAAAAATGATAGTATAAAAATAGGCAAAGGATTTAAATATTTGAATAAATTTCTCCAAAGGAGATGATACAGAAATCCAATAATCACATAAAAAGATGTTCAACATTATTAATAATTAAGGGAATATAAATTAATACTGTAACAGATACCATATATACCCCTAAAAGGGCTACAACAACAACAACAAAGACAATGATAAATACTGGCAAGAATGTTGAGAAACTGAAACTCCCATATATATGGCTGGTGGGAATGTAAAATGGTTCAGCCACTGTGGATAAGTCTGGTTGTTCCTGAAAATGTTAAACGTAAGATTAGCATATAACCCAAGGGTATATATCTAAGAGAATTTAAAAGATATGGTCACATAGAAATTTGTAAATTAATGTTTAGAGCAGCATTATTCATAATAACCTAAAAGTGTAAAAAATCCTGGGTGTATATCTAGAGGAAGTGAAAACACTAATTTGGAAAGATACACACCTTCCAATGTTTATAGCAGCATTGTTTACAATATCCAAGATATGGAAGCAAACTAACTATCCATCAATAGATGAATGGATAAAAAGGTGTGATACATACATAGCTGAAATACTACTCAGCCATAAATAAAGACTGGAATTTTGTCATGTGCAGCAACAGGGATGATGTGTACTATGATTAGTGAAATAAGTCAGAGAGAGACAAATATTGTATAATATCACTTATATGCGAAATCTAAAAAAACAAAACTAGTGAATATAACAAAAACAAAACAGACTCATGAATTTAAAGAAAGAGCTAGTGATTACCAGAGGGAATAGAAAACAAGGGGAGGGGAAAATGAGAAGTACAGGACTAAAAGGTACTACTACATATAAAATAAATAAGCTACATGATATATTGTACAAGCAAGGGGAATATAGCCAGTATTTGATAATAACTAAAAATGGAATATAACCTTTAAATAAATGTGAATCACTATGACATACACCTGAAATTTATATAATATTATAAAATAACTATACCTCAATAAAATAAATAAAATTTAAAAGTGTAAATAACCCAAATATCTATCAACTGATGATTTCATAAGACAAAGCCTGACAGATGTTAGTTTTACTCCTTTATTTGAAGTACATGGAGTCCCATAGATGCTATGAATGAGCTTAGGAGTTAAACAGATTCTCCGGAAATTATATACAATGTTTAGTATTTATCTGCATACATGCATTCTTTTGGTTAAGAATGTCCCTAGTTTTCATAGCACTCTCAAATAAGTTTGAAATTCATAAAAATAATAAGCAATACTGATTTAATGTAAGCATCACTTTAACAACAGTTTAAAAAACACACAATTAATTAAATTTGGCACAATCTAGTATTCCTAGAAAAGTGCCCAATAAGATTATAAAGGAAATGCAACACATATGCTACTACATAAGGTTTTATTCAAATTAACTAATGAATTCTTTATTTTGCAGAAGCACAAAGATTTTTAAAGACTAATTTATCATCCAATGCTTACTTGAATTGCTAATGTTTCCTGCTGCTGACGGGCTTCTTCTTGGGCCTTCTCCAGTGCTGCAGAAAGTTCTTCTTTAGCTCTCATTTCGCGACTCAGAGCAGCTTCCTGGGCCTCACTATCCTTTGCAGCATTGGCTTTGTGGAGATCAGTAAGTTCTCTTAAAATTAGATAGATAATTTTTAATTTAAAATAATATACAGCTAATTACATTACCAAATTAATTAAGTTTCCATGTCGATTTCCATGAGATCTACAGAATGAGGAAATTTACCACATAATAAACACCGATTACAATGAGGACTCTCTGTGAAGCTCGCTTTAACCAGTCATAAGTCCATATACCAGGAAGTTTATAAATGTTATTAGTGATCAGATAATAAAAAAAAGTGTTTCTTCCATTTCTTGCTCTGATAATGGATTTTCAATGAGTTGCATATTTGTTCATTTTCTTACTTGTATGCACTATCAAGAGCAGCCTGAATACTTCGGTTCTTTTCTTCAAGTTCATTCATGTCTACTTGAAGTCGGCCAAGGTCCTTCTCTTGGCGTTCTACCACAGAATTTAGTTTCTTAATATTTTCTCTATGTTGTTTCTCAACCTCTTCTTTGCCATCAAGGACCTATATTAAAAAGAAGAGACAACGGTATATTTCAATAAAAAAATACACCACAGTAAATAACCGTGTTCTAGGAATTTCAAGCACTCTATCAATAATAACGAAGAAAAACCTTAACATTCACTATTTACTTGCTTGAAAATTCCTCCCAAATGACATACCTCACAATAATTCATTCCAAATATTTTATAACCCATGGCCAACTATTCATATTGGAAGTAACAGCAACATATATGTAGAGAACAGTTAATATTCACCTGTTTTAAATGTTCTAACTCTTCTTCTAGCTCTTGAACTTTTTTGTTCAGCTTTGCAATAATATTTTCATTTTCTTTGTCTTTAGTTCTTAATTTCTTAATGATGTTAGAATTATGCAGCTGCTGTTTTGAAAGCTTCTCTCCTGGCAATGGAAAAAATGTATAAGTTCAATTAATGATGATTCTCTAAGAATGTGAGTAGAATGTTTTCTCTAACCAGTAACATAAAATGACAGAGTATTTTTAAAATCACAATGCTGTAACAGTTAATGTTAAAGTGATTTGGACAGGAATCAGCCATGAATGCTAAAATTACTAGGTAGAAGGATGGTATGGAACAAAATATTTACAGTCTTAAAGAATCATTCCTACAAATTATAAATTACAAAGCGGAAAAAAATGTGCTTTTACAACAGAGAAATCTGGTCATAATCTTAACCAAACATTCAACTCTGACATCACTAAACTGTGCTACAGCCTGACATTCTGTGTCCACTGATGTGATGGAGTAGAAGGTGCACAATATCACCTATTATATTCACTAGAAATCTGATCTGAATCTAATCATGAAGAAAGTGACAGACTCCTAAACAGGGGGTAGTCAACAGGACAACTGGATTCCACAAAATCTCTGATGTCATGAAAAAAATATCCTAGATTGGAGGAAGACTAAAAGAATATAATTGCCAAATGCAATGAACTTTGATTGGACCTTAGGGCACAGCAAATAACCAGACATGAGAGTCATTTTTAGAGACAACTGAGATAAAGGCCAAAATACATGCTAGAATACACTTTTGAATTAATGCTGATTCTCTTAGATGAGATGACAATGTTGTGACTGTCAAGAAAAATTGCCCCTGGGAGATGCAGACTGAAGAACTGAGGAGTGGACTACAGAGTCAATGCAATTTCTATCAAAATCCAAATGGCATTTTTCACAAAAATAGAAGGGAAAAAAAAAAAAACCTAAAAGTCATATGCAACCACAAAACATCTCAAACAACCAAAGTGAGTCTGAGCAAGAACAAAGCCGGAGATATCACACTTCCTAATTTTCTAATTTCAAAGCATATTACTAAGCTATAGAAATCAGAACAGTATGGTACTGGCATAAAAACAGACATATAGACCAATGGAATAAAATGGAGAGCTTATAAAGTGATCTTCAACAAGGACGTCAAGAGTACAACCATGAGGAAAGGGCTGTCTCATCCATAAATGGTACTGGGATATGCATATGCAGAAAAACTAAACAGTATAGCATCATACATCAAAAATAAAAATCAACTCCAAATAGATTAAAGACTTAACTATAAAACCAGAAACTGTGAAACTACCAGAAGAAAACATAGGGGGGAAAAAAGGGAAAAGTTTTCTGACATAAGTCTTGGGAATTGCTTTTTGAATAGGATCCCAAAAGCACAGGCTACAAAAGCAAAAAAAAAGATGTGTGAGACTGTATCAAAGTAAAAAATTACTGCACATTAAAAGAAACAACAGAGTAAAGAGATAATCTGCAGAATGGAAAAAAATATGTGCAAACCATACACTGATGAGGAATTAATATCCAAAATATGTAAGAACTCCTAGAACTTGATAGCAAAAAAAAAAAAACAAGCCAATTTGGAAAATGGGCTAAAGACATGAAGAGACATTTCTCAAACAATGCATACAAATGGCCAAAAGGTATACAAAAAGGTGCTCAACATCACCAACCAGCAGGGAAATGCAAATCAAAACTACAGTGAGACATCATCTCATACCTGTCGGGACAGCCATTATCAAAAAGATAAAAGATAAATACTGGAGAGGATATGAAGAAAAGAGAACCCTTGAGTAACAGGTGAGTAACAGGTTTGCGTTGGTGAGAAGGCAAACTGGTATAGCCACTACAGAAAACAGTATGAAGATTCCTCAAAAAATTTAAAATAGAACGACCATATGATCCAGCAATCTCACTTCTAAATAGATAACCAAAAGAAATGAAATTAGGATCTCAAAGAGAGATCTGCATCCCCATGTTCACTGCAGTTTTATTTACAATAGCCCAGATATGGAAACAATCTATGTTTAGTCAATGCATAAATGGATAAAGAGAATGTGACATAGATTGATAAATATACAGAGAGAGATATAAACATTATTCAGCTTTGAAAAAACAACCTGCCATTTGTGAAAACATGAATGAACCTAGAGGATGAAATAAACCAGACATAGATACATATGATCTCACTTACATGTGGAATACAAAAAAGTTGAATTTGTAGACACAGAGAACAGAATGGTGGTCAACAAGGGCTAGTGGGTCAAAGAAATGGGGAGATGTTGGCCAAGGGGTACAAAGTTTCAGTTATGCAAAATGAATAAGTTCTAGAGATGTAATTTACAGCATGGTGACTATAAATTAGAGCTACTAATACTGTACTATAAACCTGCAACTTGCTAAAAAGAGTAAATGTTAAAGAGTTCTCATCACACACACACAAATGTTAACTACGTGACGTGACTGATATATTACTTTGCTTCACTGTGGTAGTAATCTCACAATATATACATATAAAAAAGTCACACTGTACACCTTACAAATACACAACTTTTATACCTCAACAAAGTTGGATTGTTCCCTGGTAGCTCAGCTGGTTAAGAATCTGCCTGCTATGCACAAGACCCCAGTTTGATCGCTGGGTTGGGAAGATGCCCTGAAGAAGGGATAGGCTACCCACCCCAGTATTCTCGGGCTTCCCTGGTGGCTTAGACGGTGAAGAATCCGCGTGCAATGCAGGAGACCTGGGTTCGATCTCTGGGTTGGAATGATCCCATGGAGAAGGAAATAGCTACCCACTCCAGTATTCTTGCCTGGAGAATGCCACAAAGAGTCAACACAACTGAGCGACTTTCAAGGGCTTCCCTGGCGGCTCAGTCGGTAAATGCGGGAGACCTAGCTTCCATCCCTGGGTTTGGAAGATCCCCTGGAGGACGGCATGGCAACCCACTCCAGAATTCCTGCCTGGAGAATCCTCATAATCAGAGGAACGCAGCGGGCTGCAGTTCACAGGGTCGCAAAGAGTCGGACACGACTGAGCACAGCAAAGTTGGATTAAAAAAGAATTCAGGAGTGGAATGATACAGTATCTGTCAACTACGTTCAAGAGGTGAGGCCAAAGGGTAGTATATGCATGTGCAGAAGGATATGGAGGCGGTATAGCTAGATCTTAACAGTCAATGACTCTAGTTAATGAAGTAATCAGATACTCATTGTAGTGTACTCTCAGCTTTGAGACTTGTAGCTCTTCAGCTATGACTTTAAAAATACCTCTAGGGTATACAGGAGCAGTATGTGACTACATCTATATGAAATCAGTCTATTTTCCCTATAAAGAAGTTCATTAAGCAAAAGGAAACATCAGCTCACTCCCCAAATTCCAACATAGTGAAATTTGATATTGATATTTTTAATAATTTTTAAAAATTATGAAACCATGTACTTAGCCTTCCCCTCAGTCTCTAATGCTGTAACAGAAAATAGTAACAGACTGCAAGATGTCTTGAGATACATGTTTAATTAACTCTTCCTTCTTTCTTTTATTTTAGTGCTTAGATTGTTTTTAATTATCTCTGTACCCATATTTCCCTCTCATTAAACTATAGTGCCTAAAGGACAGGGAATGTGTCATTTATTACACATTTGTCATTTGTCTATATCAAACACAGAATCTGACCAACTAGCTGTTAAGTATAAGCTGAATAAATGAAAAAGAAAAATTGGACAAAACTATTTCAAATGAAGTGATTATTTCCAATTACTCTCAGTCTGGAAATTCACTTAAATGCAGTGATTTAAGTACAGAAATGTTCATCCCACTATGATTTGTAATATTAACATTTTAGAAATAAACACATAATATTAGGAAAAGAAAAACAAATATAATATATCCATATAATGCACTTTAATACAGTCATTAATAATGGTATCAAAGCACATTTAATGGCTTAAAGAAATTTAAAAGAAAGAACATTGCAAATTAGATATATGATATTATGTTTAAAAACATATTAAAAATGCAATAAAAGGAAACTAGAATAGTTCCTTATAAAAATGGATTATCTTTTTTTTCTTTCTTCATATACTTCTTATAATTTAAAAATTTTCTGCAAGTAGCAAGCATTATTCTTACAACTAAAAAAACTTTTAAGAAAAAGAAAAATTTATTTAACCATCTTTTCCAAAACTACCTTCTTTCCTATGACATTCCAATGTCCAACTGCAATGTTTAATCTCCTGAAGAATCTTTAATTTTCATAAACCTATTAACTATAAATCTTTTCATATAGTGTTTAATAACTGAAAAAAGTAAAATATGAATTTAAGAAAAAATTCACTATCAAATTCCAGAACAACAGAATGATACCATATAGTACCCAAGCTAGAGATTCAGATAACTATACAAACTCCAGAATTAGAACTTTCAAATATCTTGGTTTAAATGAGGACTCTAAAACCTGTTACAAGCTTCCTTAGGGAAGCACAAAATTCTACTTCTCACAGTCGGGTTTTTTTTTAACTCCCTAGAAACAGAAAGCTACATACATATCTCTACTTCTCTACACGTTGCTCCACATTCTTCCATAAACTGTTATCTACCACTTCTGAAGCTTAAATCCAAACCTTTCTTGCTTCCCATGTTTTTACATTAGGAAAAAGCAGCAGCTAGTCACATGGTAAGTATTTTATTGTCACAATATTTTTCACAACTGACTGAATATTTCACATACCTTCTTCCATTAACCCTCGGATCTGCTCATCTTTCTCTTTCAAAAGGTCTGCCGTTTCACTACTATTTAATCTAGTAGCAAGTTCTTCTTTTATACTTTTGATTTCCTAATTTAAAAAAAAAAAAAACATGAATACCATAAAGAATTAATTTCATTCTGGGCATATTTTTCATTTTTTTCCATATTCAATTAATTGCATTTTCAGTAACAACCCGTAAGTTTTGTTAACCTGAGTTTATATCACCTTGTTTAATTAAGAGCAAGTTAAAGAGCTTTGAAAATGACATAGAAAACCTAAATTCAGACATAAGCAGGTTTTAATATGGAAATGGAAATGAGTGTAAGTTAACTTTCAACACCCTTTTTGAGTATCTCTACACATATTTTCCACAGGTTAGACGTTATTTTTGGAACATTCAACTAGTATATCTCCATTTTTTACTGTATTTCTTTTCCTCATCTGATACTTGAAATGAGTATTCCTCATCCTCATACTTAAAAATATGTTGCTAAGTAAGAGAAAAAAACATAATTTCATAAGGTCCAATCTACTTTAAGCAGAGATTTAACAGAGACATGTTACAATACTTCATCTTTTGAAACAATGGTGATATAAAGTGTCCTATGATTTAAAATTTGTTTTTCACAATGCTCTGAAACTAAACAACAGCTCAAATCAACTAACATTTACTAAGTATTTAAAGTATACTTTGTATCCATTATCATTTAATCCTTACAACAGTCCTAGGAGGGAGGAATTTGTACTATTCAACTACACAAGTAAGAAAATTACGGTTAAGAAAGCTTGAGCAAACTTTGAAGGTGAGAGAGCTATAAAGAGGTAGAGTTATAACTTGAACCCAGGTCTGTGAATCCCTAAAGCTTATGCTCTGAACTATCAACAGCACTGCTGTCCATTTTCAACTGCCAAAATTCCATCCATCAAGGTCCAGGAAGAATATCATACCTTCCATGAAAACTTACTCAGTTCCTCTGATTAAAATTCCTCCACGATACCATTTCAAAATCCTTATTCATCCACCTACTACTATACGTTTGTTGATAGTATTTGTCTTTCAAACTAGGAAGGCAAACTCTTCACTTAAGGTAATTCAATTCACCTTTAAATTTCCAATGAATCCTAAGCAGGGGGTTCATACATGGCAATACACATAAAATGTATTAAAAAACTTAGGACCCAGGGTTTTCCACCTATTAATATAACCGGTTTGGATCTATTTTAGATCTACAATGTAAAGCACACTACGGAAGACAAACATTCCTTAAAATCTACTTTTTGTACTGTATTCAGATGGAATGGAGCAAGAACAAGAAGAGTTAAGTTAGTTAAGATAGTCTCAGGTTATTGTTACTGTCTGAAATGATACTAATTGAAATCACTAATTAAATCAGTCAAGCAGACAAAGGTATATCATGTATTTCTTTTCTGTAAAAATATGCACAGAAAAACTATAAATTATCATTGGTCAAGAAAGGGGAAAACAACCTTAGAAAGGCACCTAATGAGAAATGCTACTATTAACAATTGAGATACAAGCAATAATTAGTAACCTATTGGTTACCAATTTCTGAAATAGCCAAATTATAAGAAATATTTACTCTGATTACAAGAAAATATTTCTGAACTGCTCCAAATGATAAGAACTAGAACAATGGTTTCCAACCAGGAGTATTTTTGCTTCCAGGGGGACATTTGGCAATATTTTCACTTTTCACAATTGAGGCGGGATTGGGATGGCGGGTGGGTAAGGCAAGACAATACTGTATCTTGTAGATATGGGCCTGGGATGCTGGTAAACCCCCTGCAATGCACAGGGCAGTGTACTACAGAATAAAATCATCCAGCCCAAAATAGCAACAATGCTGAGGTAGAGAATCCTACATTAGAATAAATCAATATTTTATTCTAACATTCAATGTCACTAATCATTAGGAATTTTTATTTTAAAATAACTTTAACTTGAAAGACTGTGTATGTGTGTGTGTGTGTATATGTTTGAAGTGGAAGTGAAAATAACAAAAGAGAATAATGATAACTTTTAAAATTTATACAGTACCATTTAGATTTAAGTGTTATTTATTTTGATGAAATTATAATTTATAAAAACTATTCTAAAGATCCTTGCTACACACCTTGCAAGGACTTTACACACAAAGTATACAAACAAATATTTGCTTAATTTTTTTTTAAAGTATCAAAAATCTGAAATTCTAAAGGTACTGAAAAATCTAAAATTTAAGTGTCAATATACTCCATGGTATTCTTTTAATCTTACTTTTTTTCCCAATACCAAAATATTATTAATGCACTCCTCAAAAATATATGTCTCTATAGAGTTAGATTAATATTATTTTAAACTTCCATTACCTTTTTAGCAGCATCTCTCTCTTTGCAGGCTAGCTGAACTTTCTTTTCCGCTTCTGCAATTCTTTGAGTAAACTCATCTTTCAAGGAAGAAATGCTACTGCTTTCTTCTTTCACTCTGATCATTTCACTAAATTTAAAATAATACTAAGACTGAAAATATTTGTATATATATTCCAAAGTTGAGATCAGTTTGAGTTCAGTTTGCCCCCCAAAAATAACAACATTCTCTTCAACATGCACCTTACTAAAATAGATTAATTTGAGGCCTGTTAACTTTTAAGAGAAAAATTACCTGTTTATTTTAAAACATTTCAAAGAAAACTCATTAGAAATTGAAAATGTCACCAATATTTGATGTGTAAAAATTAGAAAAAGATAAATAAAACTTGTTAATCTTATTGTGTCACATTTCACTAATCACTTCCTTAAAGCAAACCAATGCTCATTATTTTTTTAAACTGTAATCTAAGTTTTCTCTAAATATACCTTTTAAATCTCTAATACTAAAAGTTTATTAATAACTAAAGGGGAAGAAGTTTTTCTGTTTTTGTTTTACAAAACACCTCTCTTCAGTGCCACTGGTAAAAGAGTAAGATAATTTGAGGAGAAAAGTAATCTCTAAGGGTAGAACTGAAATGATATTCAATTTTCAGTAATTATAAATAAGCTTAAAATATAAAATATTTCAATTTAAAAAACATGCTTAAGTAATAACCAAGTGCATGGGCCACTACCAAATGTATAAAATTACTCATATTTGTAAAGTACTTACTCTTTCAGATTATCATAAGCTTCTTCTAGAAGTGCTTTTTCTTTACTAAGAGATAATAACTGAGCTTCCCTTTTATCCAGTTTCTCATTCAGAAATTCAACTGTCTGGATAAGAAGAATATACAAAAGTCCAACATTTAACTTTAAAACACCATTTTTACATGCAGGTAAAAACTGTAAAGGTCACCTAATCACTATAATAAATCAGCATTATTTCATAAAAAGAATTTTTTTAAGAAAAGGGAACACAGTGGACATAGAACAGCAAGAACTCACACACAGTGGGTCGGATAGTATAAACTAGTAGTACAACCACAAAGCTGGACAGCTGATGGTTTGGTAAAATGCTTTGGAAAACAAGCAACATCTAGGTGAAAATCTATATAATCTTTCATGTAGAAAATTCTATTTTTAGGTGTACCTCAGAGAAGAAAACTCTTGCATAACTGTAAAAGAACGTTTATAGCGGTTTGTAGTAACAAAAATGTGGGGAAGAGTGGACATGTTCACTAAAAGAAGAGAGGAAATTAGATGCAATCAAAATAGATCAAAGCCTCTACTAATGTTCTCTATGTTATCTGGGTAGTGGACATACCAGTGTTTGCTTCTCCACATTATTCTTTAACCCTAATGTGTAAGCTTTTTAGCATGATACATTGCATTTAAAAAATAAAGGTAACTTTAGGGACTTCCCTGGTGGTCCAGTGGCTAAGACTCCATGTTCTCAATGCAAAGGGCCTGGGTTTGATCCCTGGTCAGGGAACTAGATCCCACATGCTGCAACTGAAGAGTCTGCATGCCACAACTAAAACCTGGCACAGTCAAATAAAATAAATAAAATTTTTTTTAAAAGTAAAGGTAATTTTAGAAGATCCATAGGCACAAAACTTTAAAATCTCCAGAATATATCAGTATAAAGCCAAGCAAAAAGGAATGATCAGACTATCCTACTCCTTAGGTCCTGCTGAAGCAGTAATACCTGTGCATGAGGAACAGTGCCTTTTGTACTAAAAAATTAAGTCGTAACCTGACTTAGGTCTAGGTTAACTTAGAAATCACTGACCTCCTAAGAACGGTTCAAAAATATCTTAATAGTGTTGTTTCTAGGAATTCAAACTGCTAGAGCACGACATTTTGTTTGTGAAAAATATTAAACCTAGGTAACAGAATCTGGCACTTTTTGTACATTAAATAATTCAAATACATGACACTTAGAGAACATTTCTTCAAGCTATCTTATATCTCAGAGGAGTCTATTAAAGATGCCAGATCAGACTCAATTTCTATATCTAAAAAATCATAGAAAAAAACAAAACTGTGACTTAACGTCAAAAAATTTACACCACTTTCCTTTTGCCCGCCAGGCTCCTCTGTCCATGGGATTCTTCAGGGAAGAATACTGGAGTGGATTACCATGCCCCTTTCCAGGGGATCTTCTTGACCCAGGGACTGAACCCACATCTCTCGGTCTCCTGCATTGGCAAAAAGGGTTCTTTTCCACTAGCACCACCTGGGAAGTTTTTTTATCTACTAGGTAAAAGCAATTTGTCATTCCTAAGCAACACCTCTGATCCTTGGACATTTCTCTTTTTCATTTAAGACAGCTATCAATATGAAATATCAAAAACAACATAAACAAGAAAACAAAATGAAACAATTAGTAACAGAAAAACATCAATGACCTGAAACCAAATTTTTTCATTTAAGATCTCCCTACAAATAATGTGAACATGTAAAAAATGTTTGGGGAAAGAAAAATCATGTAAGATTTAGATTTCCTTGAGCACCTCTATCTGCAAAGGAGTTGAAGGTATCTGTTTACATAAAACAGTCCTTTACAAACTAACAAATTAAACAATATATAGCAAAAGAATACTAAGGTGATAACGCAACAGTAAAGGCCTATGATGGGATTTTTTTATGCTCAGTTATACTGAAATATCAACTTATGTTACCAGAGTTGCCTTGGAGAAATTTCAAATAATGTCAATAATTCTTCATCTTTAAGATCCTTAACATCACACTTAAATGGCAAAAGGCCTGTCTTTTTTAATCAAGACAATCATTAGGCCTCACTGAACATTAAAAATAAACCAATGATTTAATCTCTGAAAAGCATATCAAAAAATCCTCTTCCATTTCTTAAGAGTTACCTTGCAGACATCTTCCTTCTCAGAAGGTGCTTCTGGCTGTCTTGAAGCTTCAGGCTGCTCAGCCTCCTCACCCAGGACAGCGTGTCCTTCATTTACTGATGCGGAAGAAACCAAGATATCAGGCTGTTCGCAGTTAACAGGAGTTGCACTTCGGCCACTTTCTTCCATTTCTGTTTCCTCATTGGGCATAATTAACGTTTCATTTACTTCTTCAGGTTTTCCTTCAACAGATTCAATTGTTTTGGTCTTTGGAGTTGAAGAACTAAGTATAATAGGTACTAGAGCATATCCCTTGCCTGACAGTTCATCATCTGAATTGATTTCGCTGACACTACGGCTATCTAATGACTGTACACTAAATGAGTCTATTCTTTCAAAAGCATCAGATGAGCAGCAACTCTCAGTGAGTTTTTGGAAATCATCTAAACGATTATATTCAGGACAAGCAGATGCTGAGAGAAGCTGAAAGGATGTCTGCATCAAGTGCAGGCTTGATTTTGAATCTGTATTTTCTTGTCTAGAACTTGCTGAGCTCTCACTTATTACACTTTCATGATCTAAAACTTCAATATCACTAGTGGTAGAAGTACCTGACGAGAAGGTACTAACAGGAGGAGAAGGTGTATTGCTCTGTCGGTCTTCATGTTTTTGTTCCTTAGGTTCCAAAGTCATGTCCTTGGGTTCTGCTGTGAGAGGCTGTGTAGACATATTAGACACATTTTCCCTAGTTGTTTTCACATTCATAACACTTTCAGATACTTTCAAATGCACTGTTGGCACCTTCGTATCAGATTCTTTATGAACACCTTCTTCATGCTTATGCTCAGTTTCAGGTGACAGAGTACTGACTGCCGGAGTTTCCTCAGATACACATGGAGGGGAGTCCTTTACTTTTGACTCAGTGGCCTCAGGTGTTCTTGACTGTCCAGTGTGCAAGGACTCCTGTGAGGTGCTTTTCACTTCTTCTGGTCGCTGTGACTTGGCTGGTGGTTTTGATACCACTGGGCTCTTCTGAATGGTCTGGACATCAGCTGGAGAGAGAAAGGCACTGAAGAAATTTTCAGATTCATCTACCACAGTTCTCCGAACTGGCTTTGTAATTGCTTTAGGAGAGACTACTGGCTGACTCTGAGGTTCAGTGTTGGATTTTAACCCCCAGGTTGAAGTATCCCATCCTCCACTGACAGGGGGACTTATTCCTTTGACCAAAAAAAAAAAAAAAATTAAAAAAGAAAATTTTACACACACACATATATATAAAACATGCAAATTGCAATAATTATTGTTAAGTCAATATAAATACGTCTTTTTAAAACTCTACAAAGTACAACCTGTA
The DNA here is from genome assembly GCF_033118175.1 of Dama dama. NCBI lineage: Eukaryota > Metazoa > Chordata > Mammalia > Artiodactyla > Cervidae > Dama > Dama dama. Next base: position 37,292,892 of record NC_083704.1, on the reverse strand, counting down.
ATTTGTATCTGTTACACTCCTCACTTATAACATAATTAATTAGTTCATCGGTTAACTTTAGGCCATGAAGATGAAAACTGGTGTGCATTTGCCCAAGAGGAACTAGGAACAAAGATGAAATACTGGACTTGGCATGCCAGAAACAAGTATGTTATTCCCTCCTACAACAAATTAATAAAGTAATGGTAGATGTTAATAATCCGTGCCAAGTCCAAAATACCTACTATGCATCTCACAATAATAGGCAGTATCTTCACTTACAGGTCATGTGCAGTCATGAAAAATAGAATCTACCTTCTATATAGTTAGTTTCATATTAATTTTATTCTTATAATATCAATGATAAAGCATCATTATCAGCTAGACAGACAGTAACATTCAACACTGAACCCAAAATACTGGTGACAAACATTCTTTATCAAAGATCAAAGTAAACTAATGGGAACAGTAACTTCTAAAGGACAAACTCATTTCCATCCACTTAATGACAAACTCATTTTCCGAGTCCCACTCTTCAAACCCACTCCCTGAGAAACTTTTGTTCTCTTGCTGAACTCTAAATCATGTTAATAATTAGTAGAAGGTCATATGAAATTCAGAAATGCATCTTTAGAACTATTGCTTTTTGATAAAGACAGCAGTTTACACTAGGATTAAAAAAAAAAAAAAACAGGAGAAAATAACCATCTTCTGGGCAAAAAAGGTAATTGTGTCAGTTATACAAATAATATGTTACTGAAAAACCCAATGATAAACAAAGAATGGCATATTTGCTAAAATACTTTAAGCATTTCTTAAAAAAATTTTAAAAAGTCACCCATTTCTAAATTCATAAGTGGCTGAGCAGAATTTATCACATACTCTGAACAATTAGAAGCTGATGGGCAGAGCACAAGTACCTAAAAACTCCTAAAAGCTGTCAAGCTGGAAACTAAAGTCTATCCTAATTTAATGACTTTGGAGGTATGTAGGAAACTTTAGCTTGGGGGGGGTATAGTTTTATATCCATTTATTCAGTAAAGCAGAATTGAGAAAAAAAATGAAAAACAAAATTAAAGATACAAAGGAATGAGCAAGATAAAGTGCTGTATTAAGTTATGTCAATGAGTGACAGAACTCAAATTTGCCAGTTGGAGAAAATTTTACACAAGTCGCGGGGTTATGCGATATCCACTTGTGATTATGATTATGTGATAATCACTGCTCATCTTTTAGTGATGGCAACGTAAACACAGGTCATCAGTGAACATTTATGGCATTTCACTAAAATCTGAACCTATTGTGGATAACCTGTTTTCTTTTAAAAATGAATCACAGAACAGGATTCAAGTCCCGGGTGTCACAGAAAGAAATATCCTTACAATTAATATTCTGTCTCTTTCAAAGTTTAGTCATTCAATATGTGGGGTAGCCTGACAAAAAGGAAGTTGAGCTACTCCCACCAAGGTCCTATGCAGTTCAATTCAGTCACGCAGTCGTGTCCGAGTCTTTTCGACCCCATGGACTTGAGCACGCCAGGCCTCCCTGTCCATCACCAACTCCTGGAGTTTACTCAAACTCATGTCCATTGAGTCGGTGATGCCATCCATCCATCTCATCCTCTGTCGTCCCCTTCTCCTCCCGCCTTCAATCTTTCCCAGCATCAGGGTCTTTTCAAATGGGTCAGTTCTTCGCATTAGGTGGCCAAAGTATTGGGAGTTTCAGCTTCAACATCAGTCCTTCCAATGAATATTCAGGACTGAAGTTAACAGGATGATGACATAAACACTTGAGCCAAACTATCTTAAAATGAGGTACCTCAAATTTAGGTCTTGACTTCTCAACGATGTAAAATTAGAAACAGAAACCAGAAAGAAGTAGTCAGGAATAATTTATTCTTTCTCTTAGAGGTTCACACTCCGAAAGGGGGGCCAATCTTCACGCCACACACCAAAAGGATTTAGACTTAGCGCCGAAAGCAACCGAAGATCCCTTAAAGATGAAGCCCAAGGTCTCTGAGAGAGAGAGACGGGGCTCTTAGGGACTAGACTGCGCAGCAAGCCGCAATCGCCGGGCGCGCCCCCACGGACCCTCCCCCTCGCGGAGTGGCCGAGAGGAAGTTACCGCGCGTCCCGGTATCACACTCAGGGCAGCACCCGCCCCGAGGACCGTCTCAGGAGAGACGGTCGTAACAGAGAACAGGACGCGCTTGCAAGCTCGCAATGCTCGCGAAGTGTTCGCGACTGTTCTTCCCGTCCCTGTGGACCGATTTCGATACTGTGCTCCCTAAGAGAACGCAACCCACCGGGGCTGGGGGCGGAGGGGGAAGGGGCGCTGTGCTCCGAGGTCTGTGGAGCGAGGGCGCGGGGCCACTACCACGGAATCGGGTCCCCGTCAGCCCCCAACCCGGGGCCACAATTAAGGAGGGACCCCGGGGCTGGGTTTTCCCTCGGGACCACAGCAACGCTCACCTGAGAGGCCAAAGCAGCGTTCGGGGCCGTGCTGAGGCCGAGGACTTGCTTAGGAGTCCGTCGCTCAGCGACAGGCAGGAGCCCGGTCCCCCGGCCCCCGCTTCACCTGTTGGCCTCTTGAGAGACGCCCCCGGGATAGAGGGACGCCGCCGCTCGCGCCCTTACCTGGCTCTCCGTACGGAATGGTCTCGGCCCAAGCGCTCGGCTCCTCTTCCTGGATATCTAGGACCCTGTCGATGGACTTCTGGGCCTGGGACAGGGCCTGCTTGGCGAAGCTGGAGAGCTGGGAGGCGTTGAACCAGCTCATCTCCCCTCCTCAACCGCCGGCGTTGGCGGCAGCGGCAGCACCGAGCGGGAAGGCCAAGGGACAGGCCGACGGTCGGGGGCCCGGGGGAGGGTGCAGGGAGAGCCTCGCCTGCTTCTCCACTCGGCGGGGTCTGTCAGTGGGAAACCATGACCCCGAAGGTCTCCCCCGAGCCCGAGATGTTACCCTCGGCGCTCCCCACACAGCTGAGACGACAGGTTCCAACTGCGCAGGCGCTGGCTGCTTCCACGTACACAACCGGCAACTCCGGGAGCCCAGAGTTCCGCTGATAGACGGAAGAACTGAAGAATGTGACGTCACTTCCGGGAACGCAGGCTCACCTATAGTTACTGAGGAACGCGGAACGCTTCGTATTGAAACTGGTTCCAGGCGTACCGCGAAAATTCTTCGCCCTGGGATAAACTCTGTGGCTAAACCAGCAGAGACTGATTCCTTAGGGAGGAATAGGCAGGTTTTCAGGTGGGTTCCTTCCTGGAAAACAGCTCTCGTACTGAGAGCTAGCGCATTGCCATGAATAAAAACAGGGAAGTTGGCTCTTGCATTTCTCTTCTATAGCCTTCTCTCAAATATTTAATCAGCCTCAAAGAGGAACTTTGGGTTTGGGTTGGTCTAAAAATACTGGGCGTCGTATAAAAGACCTTACTCGGCCCACCTAATCCGAGAAAGTAAAATGCCATCTTCCACAAGGAGGAATTAGAACAAGACACAATCTCCTCCTCAGAATACAGGTCGACTCTCAGCTACAGTTTAAACAAACTATCATTAAGACTAGTACTCTATACCGTGCATATTGTTTAAAATACACCTTTTTTGCATGTGCTCATCAAACAAATCCAATTGGTGGCCTTCCTAATCTAGTCAGCAGCTGTTTGCTTTGGCCACCATGTTAAAATTCTATCAACATTTAAAAGATTTCATACAAAAACGCAGACTTCCAGCTGATTTTTAAAAATATGTGCACCAACATGCAACAGTCAGCTGGAGCAGTTGCCCCTTTTGACAAATAATTTTCACTCCAGTATGTCACAGTCCCCACTATTCTAATTACACTCTCCCACTCTCACCTGTTTTGCCTAATGAATATTTTACCCCACTGCAAGGGACCATGCCATAAACGAATTATTTTTATTTATTTATTTTTTAGCCAGATTTAAACTCTGCCCTTGAGAAGTTATGATCTTCTGATCACTTTATCTAACTTCGTAAAAATGTGCATAATGAAACCTTTACAATTCAGTAATGTACAAAGTAGTACTAAATAACTCACGTAACTTCAAACAGCTTTAGCTAAGTAAGTAGCCTGAGCAAGTGTCAGGTTAGACTTGGAATTCCTTCCAAGACTTCTGTGTAGTTTGAGGTAAATGACCTAAATTTCCAATTCTATTCAGCTCTCAGATGAAGATACACTATCACGTTCTCACAAGGCTACTTACACAAGAACTACTGTTGTACCTGTATATAGCACCTGTAAGCTGAATCTGTATACAGTACCTATAAACTGACTGTGTAACTTTTTAAGGAAATCGTATGAATTTATACCATGTTTTTATAATGAAACAAATTACTTGTCAATATAGAACTAGAAAGAATAAAAATAAATGAAAATCTAACCCAGTGAGACATAATCACAAAGCATTTAAACAGAAAAACAAAGAACATGTATTATATGTTCCCACACTAAGATACTAAAACTCATTTTCAGTACTTAGGTTTAATTCTGTTTTAAGCCTAAGACTTTTGGAAGGGGAAAAAGCATTTCAAGAGGCCTTCATATAAAAATTAAGTCATTCCATTTCATTACATTATTATGTCAGAGCAAATTAAATCAGTAGGTATTTATTGTGGCTAAAGTACTAACTCAAGTACTATAAAATTTTTGTATTAGTAACTCTGCTACATATTTTAAAATTATTTCTACATCAGGACAGAACTACTTACTAAATATATTTTAAAATTTCAGTGAGAAAATTAGACAATATATGATTTTATTAATAAATAATGTGAAAGCATCAGTGATAACGGTTTGAACATTAAATTCTTTTACACATCCATGTCTTGGCTTTAATGTTATGCATACTGGCGTCTGGCACTGAAGGTAAACACATGAAAATATTTCCCATTTCCATGCACAGGTGTTCAGCTATATACCGTTTATAAATTATTATGGACAAGGTAACTTTTCCAATAATATTCATTTGGACAGCCACAATTAATATTAAATCAAGCAAGAAGTAGGCTATGTTGAACATATGCTCTAGATGTCAGTATTTAATGTTATTTAAAACTTAATTTTCTTATTTTTTTTAAGGGACATCTTTTTGTATATGTGGGTGCTCAAATGAAAACTGAAGAATGCATTCTTTGACCATAACCAAATTCTCATACAAGAGGGTATTTGCCTCCTCCTCTAAAAGAAGCAATATATTTGCTCATAATCTCCCTCTCCAGGCACCATTTTCCATATCACTAATGAAAATGCTCACAAGCACCAACCCCAAAATTTTGTCTTCAAGGGAAAGGTATAAAGTTTAAAAAGTGGCTCATATTTTAAAAAGTCAAATTCCAGCAACACTAATGCTAAAAATGACATCAATTATATTTCTTAGCATCCACAAAGTATAATATTTTCATGAGTTTTCTATTATGTGCAGATTTATTTTCCTTAAGAAGTAAAATGAAGTTTGAATAGTACAGTCTGTGGTGTGGTGACATCAGCAACTGCCAGTTCTTGTCCATCAACGAGTCCCAATTCTAAAAGAAAAAAAGCTAAATTAACCCAAGCCAAAAAAAAAAAAAATCTCAAGAAGAGATAACACATTCACAAACTATAGCAAATTATGGTCTAAACAAACATCAAAATCCAGTTCTCTTTAATCAAGGTAATATTATATTTGATTTCGCACAGATTTTTTAATACTCTACTCAAAGACAATTAATTCTATTAATGTTTCTTAAGATATAACTAATTAGAATGGTATTACCATTCAAAAGCATTAAGAGCAAATCTAAAACAGGCCTTTATTACTTTTACTGGAGGGAAAAAACAACAGAAGAAATTGATTAGCATTAGTAAATATACTCATTTAAAATACCTTTCAATGTCTTGGAGAGATTTGGCCTTGTTCGTTCTTCAATAGAGGTTACTGACTAGAAAATAATAATGTAAAGCACATTAAGTGAAATTAAACTTTTAATGTAATTTTGTGGGGGGCGGGGGTGGAAAACTGAACACTGATCACCTGTAAGTAAAGTGTTCTATTTTTGCCCTCTAATGTGGCTGTGATAGCTGGAGATTTCATCTGCCTAAATTATAAGAAAAAAAAAATCAGAATCATTTTTCAAAAAAAACAATTCTAGTTTTTAAAGTTTTAAAATCACAAATTTTTTTCTACAACATAACAAAAGTCCTGAACACTTACAGAGAAGCACTATTGGTGAGATAATCTAAAACCTCCTGCAGTTTAGCTGATGGAGAAAACTGAATGTTTTGAGGAAGCTGGCTGCAAGCTGGGCAGTTTTCCTACATATAAAACACAAATCACAGTGACACATGCACCAATAACAGTCTACTTATAATGATGAAATAAAAATCAAGTTGTTTTATCATCAGTCGTTTATTTCCTGTGAACAAATTTTTATGTTTTAAAACTTGCTTTTCCCAGCGGGTCATTTTTCCTAAATTATTTCACTACATAGTATTTATTTGAGGCTGTACTACAAAAGATACATAGTAAGTAGGGTTCTGGAAGTCAAAAAATACTTACAAAGGGTGTGGGAAATTTCATTCACATTTCCAACCAGTAATTAATATTTAAATATCAAAGTATGCATAATCAAAAAAGCTTTCATTAGTATACTACTACTAACCTTTCTCTCTGCTTCAAATGTGTATGTGTATAGTCCATCTACATCGTTGAAAACCAAGTAATTATTAAGGGGAATATATGCGCTGTAATGAAAAAAGGGTTTATTTTTATAACTGAGCCAGATCAAAACACAGACTTACATACATACTAAAAATGAAACTCATTACCTTGTGGCTATTTTAAAAACCTCAGTGGCACACACAGCTAAAGAGGAAAGAAAATAAAGATGCTTTAACTCAATAAAAATTAGACATTTAAAATAGAAGTTAGTTATAAATCAAAACAGATAAATTTACAAAGCTATTGATTACAAAATAAATAGAAAAATACATATAAAAACACTATTATTTTTTAAAACTGAGAATATAACATTTTATATTTGTTTTGTATAATCCAAATGACAAAGTAACATTTTAAAGTAACATTACAAGTTTTCTTCTCTCTTCTTCAGACTGAGTAGCCAAAAGAAATGGCACTAAAATGTCTTCTTACTATAGAGCACTTTATCTATGAAATAATGTAAGACGAGATACATACAAGGTCCAATAGCTTGTCTTGTGGTTTTGGGGGCAGCTTAATTATACTACCATCCACCCAAGAAGATAATCAAATCTCCAGAACACTAGTTTTCGGAGATCATGTAGCTGCAGAAATACCGACTTAGGTACTGAAAATCTGAAGGGATGGAAATAAAATTAAGTAGTGGCCATTTTTCCTCACCTGCAATGACTGCATTTGTGGAAGCTACTGCAGGAATGATTCGTTTTACTACTCCTAAAAAATATATTAATTAAAATATGGTTATTCCTTTTTTAATAAGTAGGTATCTTAAATTAGACAATGATTATTATTAAATATCATGCCCATTACTTGATTTTTCAGGCTTTCAGGTCAGAAAATAGACTTAAGTTTAACCATGAAACAATCTTCTTTCACACTCATATTATTTTGTATTAACAGCATGTTCAGAATCCTAAGTTATAGTCGGAAAGATAAGTAAATTCTTCACACTGTTTTATATAAAGATGAGACAATAATATACTAATAACTCCTAAAATTTCGGGTGTTTATTTTGCTCCAAGAACAGTATGAAGATTAAATAAAATTTTACCGAATTTATATAACATCATGTTAGTCTTATTACTCTGATTTTAAAGATAAGGAAAATGAGGTTGAGAGAAATGAACAGCATCCACACCTATACACCTTGTAAGAGATGGGGGTGATATATGAACCCAGGTCTGCCCTAATGTGCATAATCTTAACTGACACAGTATACTATACTATCCTCAATAAGGTTTGAGGAAGTATGAGGAGTAAGTTACTGAGTTTTTCTTCGTCTATTAGTTTTAGCCATTCTATTCACAAAAATTTAAGACAAACAGAAAAACTGCCCCTAAACACTGTTTCACTCTACAACATGGACTATACAAAATATTAAACACAGTTCTCTATTTCTACCCCACTTTTTTCATATTAGTATCCACAGATTAGGAATGACCAAAGCCCCACCTAAAATCATTTTTTAAGTACAAAATAAATATTCTGTAACTGTATTTGTACTGTTCACTTTAGAAAACAAAAATTGTGATCAAAGCAGCTATATTATCTTAGACTGTGAGAGAGCCCTGAAAGATGTGCTTTCAAGATTTTAGGTGCTGGCAGGTCAGGTTTTAAAAACTTAAGAAAAAAGGCAAATATCTAAGAAGATGTGAAAGGAAGATAGTTAAGGAGCTGGAAAGCTGTTTTAAAAAATTAATTCTGACCATCTGACCGTTATGTGCAATTTCCGAAAGAGGAAATAGGGAGGAGCTAACCTCCTGATGATTCCTGGAAGCTCACCAGTGAACCACAAAGAGCAGGATATAGTGGAAGGAGAAACAGGTTGTCACAAACAGTGAGAAGCTGAAGACACACTGTCCAATAGAAGATTCACCCATCTCTCACCCCTCAAAAAATCTGGATTCCACTTCCAATTTGGCTTCTCTACTGTTCTCAAACATCAAGCTAAGAAATACACACCAAGCCTTGCTAAAAGGTATGGAAGGATAAATAAGACTATACACAGAAATGAGTTTGCAGTTCCCAATCAGGACAAACGGAATTCATTTGTTAATTCAAACAATTAGCAAATAAATGTGGATTATAAGCCAGATACCATTCTAGGTGCTGTACAGAGGAGCAGTAAAAAAAAAATTATCTTACAGTGATGGAGGAGTCCATTAGATGGTTTCCCTGGGGAGGTGATAATTTGAATAGAAATCTAAACCATGAAAAAGACCCATTCATGCAATGACCTGGGGAAAGTGCAATTGTGTACATGGCAGGGGCAAAGGTCCCAGAACAGGGATGAATCAGAGTGTAAGGATGAAATATTCTTCATATAGGAAAACAAGGCTATCTGAATTCTGAGCAATTATAAAAACGTAAAATAGTGAATGATTTATAAGTCATTATCAGTTGGTATGATCAGGAAATTGTTAAGTTGATACCTGAGTGACAGGCAACCAACCGTGAGGGGAATCCAAGGAAGAGAATTAAAAGCAAAAGCATCAGGAGTTATTGAAGTTCTAAGGTGGGATCATGCTTGGTGTGCTCCAGGAACACAAAGCAGGTCAGAACAATGGAACAAAGAAAGTGAAGTCACTCAGTCGTATCCAACTCTTCGCAACTCCATGGACTGTCGCCTACCAGGCTCCTCAGGCAACGGTCCGTGGAGTTTCTCAGGCAAGAGTACTGGAGTGGGTTGCCATTTCCTTCTCCAGGGGATTTTCCCGACCCAGGGATCAAACCTGGGTCTCCCACATTGCAGGCAGAGGCTTTACCATCTGAGCCACAGGGAAGCCCCAACAATGGAACAATGAGTGTACAAACGCAACAAGGAATGTGTAAGAATAGAATTTTCAAATGACATTACTAAAACATCAGTAAACATAAGGAAATAATTACAGGAGAGAAACGGCAGATTTTCAGAAGGACAAAGCTCTTTCTGGTGAGCTTAATGATCTTGAACAAAATTCTAGGAAAGGTGAACTATGAGTAGATACATTAAGAAACATTAGTCACTAAAACTGAGTGTTAGGATTGTTACTGAGACAAGTCACAAGACTACCTCATTTGGTTACCATGACTAGCTTTGGAGCCCAGGGAAATGTGGAAGATGAGCCTCAATAGAGCATTTGGAAAGGTCTTTCATGACATCCTTGTGAACAAGATAAAGAAACATGAAGTATTCAAGAACATATGATCAACAGAAGGGAATAAATGTAAAAGGTCCTGACCAGAAGTATGATTCAATTACCTGTTCTCAGCCACTTTAGTCTTGTTAAAATTTACCTCTTGGAAAAGAGGTAAAAGATATTATCATAACAAGTGATATGAAGCTAAAAAGAATACGTTAAGTTGGCAGGCACAAAGAACATATTAGATTGGTGCAAAAGTAACTTGTTTTGCAGTGTTGAAATCTGCCATTTGATGTTGGAATACATTCTAAATAAATGTGATTATGTTATATATCATTTTAATGTGCATTTCTCACTTTATGTTTTTTTACTAAATGACTTATTACTTGCTGTTTATTTTTCATTGGCAAAAATGTGTTGATTAATAATGGTTCCTATTTTGATTAATAAAGATGTGTTCGAGCCTAGTTACAATAATTTAAAATTCACAGTTCAAAACTGAAATTACATTTGCACCAACCTAATACATATATATATACAGAACAGCAGGATGAGTTTAAGAATAAATTTAAAAGGACCTATACTTGAATATTAAGAAAAAAAAAATGCCATCCCCCAAAACTGCCAAATCCGTAACAGTGAGATGTGGCTTAGCAATTGCATATGTGAAAAAAACTTCCAGATTTTAGCAGACAGTAACCTGAAGGAATCAAAAGTATAGTATCAATGTAAACCACAAACATTGCCAGCCCAGGTTGGATACATGAGACAAGTGCTCAGGGCTGGTGCACTGGGAAGACCCAGAGGGATGGGATCGGGAGAGAGGTGGGAGGGGGGATCAGGATGGGGAACACATGTAAATCCATGGCTGATTCATGTCAATGTATGGTAAAAACCACTACTATACTGTAAACTAATTAGCCTCCAACTAATGAAAATAAATGGAAAAAAAAAAAAACCCACAAACAAATAATACAAAACCCTGGCCTCCTCTAAGACTGCATCAATGCTCAGAAGTGTATCCTAAGACTCATCCTAGAGCACTGCATTCTCACCTGGATAGTTCAGAGGAGTATGGATAACTGAAATATGGTTAGAAGAAAATAGCATGATGGGAATTTGAGTCATGGAAACATGTTGATGGGTTAAAGGAACTAGCAAGGTTGATGGGAGTGATAACAGTTTGGAGGGTTCAATACGTTAAGGGCCATTACTTGAAAGAGAATTAAATTTACATATGGCATAAGCATATGGCATACTCTGAGACAATATCCAGCCCACACAAAAAAGATGGAGATTTCTCTTCAATACATAGAACTGTCGTAACAATACTGTCCAAATGTGAAATGATTGCCCCAGAAATGGATAAACTGCTCTTCAGCAAAAGATAAAGTCAATGAATGGCTTGACCTGGATGACTCAGGGACTCCTCTAAGCCTGAGTAAATAAGATTCAATGATTAAATTCCTCCTAGTAAGAAGTGCTATGGATTCGAGTAAATTCAGTTTCCTTCTAACAAATTTGGGGCAGCTGGAAACTGTTATTTCCAGAGCACCTTTACTGAATCGCAGAGGGATGGTACTATCTGAAATCACTTATCAATTATTTCCCCCAAAGCATCACATCCTCTGAAAAAGGGACCATCTGAAGATCGTTATTAATGAAAATTACTTACCTTGAGTGAGTCTATATGTAACACCTCTAATATTATATTGTGATGCTCTTTCCAGGGCTTTTTGGAAAATCCACTGAATATGATCAGGGTCATCACCATCTAATGGAACCCCTTCTGTCAGGAAAGGGGGAAAAAAAAAGGAACTGAAGACAGAAACATGTACACATAAATCAACTTATTTTTAAGGTAAATGTCCAAATAAATAATATAGACAAGTATCTTATGTAATTCTGAACTATGAAATTAGGTTTATTACCTCCAAAAGGCTGCTCCTTAGGCCACTGCAATATCCTGACATACTCAATACAGTGTTCTGGTAGCCGGGGCATCGACGCAATGGTGCACATGGGAAAATTAACCTAAAAACACAGTTTGCCTTTTTTACTGGATTTTAAATAAATTATTTTAAAATGTAACTTCTAGTTATGATCTAGTTTGTAAAGTTTCTTATAATTCATATTAGCCTTCCACTTACAGAAACAAAATATTTAATACTATTAAGAATGCTTCTGAAATTAACACAGCTGATCTAAGTCACTTCACTTAGGTTGATCTCCCTAAGAAAATAGGTTTGCTCTACACTTAAACAAATACATAAAGTTAAGCTTTGTTAGAACATGGGAAGAATAGGAGTGAATAAATTCTCAAATATGAGTACTCTATTATGTTTAACTAAGATGTAAATCTGTAAGATATAAAATTAACCAAAACAAATCAATTTCAAATAAAAACTAATAAAATTATTTCTAAATCAGACTTCTAAATGCCCTTTCAAGTGGAAATGCAATTAAAGAGCCTCATCTTTGGAAATAACATTCTCATCTCTGATGTCTTCATATCCTTGAAACACAGGCAAAAACCCAACAAAACAGATTACAGCTCTATCCCAACATACAACTTTCTAACTGATCCCCTGTTCCTTATTCTCTAAATAAAAAACTAACAGAAATGAATTACGAGAACAGAATAGCATCACAATGATCACATTGCGTCTATGTATGCGTGTGCTCAGTCGCTCAATCATGTTCAGTTCTCGCAACCCCATGGACGAGAGCCCACCAGGTTCCTCTGTCCGTGGGGTTTTTCTGGCAATACTGGAGTAGGTTGCCATTTCTTTCTCCAGTGGATCTTCCCAGACCAAGGGATGGAACCCATGTCTCCTGCACTGCATGCAGATTCTTTACTGCTGAGCCATCAGGGAAGATACATTATGTCTGTATCTTTCCTTAAAAAAAAGGAAATTTTGTATTTCATTATCGTATTTCATTCTTCTTAGCATGCCTTTTAAAATATGGTTATTCCTAATTAAAAATCCTAAATATTGACTAATCTTAATAATGCAACCCTTATTTCACCCCAGGATACTATTAAACAGATGCAGGTACTTCTGTGATTACCTGTGGTGGATATAGTTCCAGCGTGCATTCAATACAAGCAGTCATTCCAGGTAGAATCACCCGGGCATTTCCTTTAAAACCTTCTGTCCCTCCATCTATCAAAGGGACAATGGAGCTTGGATCTAATACACCATCTTCATAATTTAGAAGAGATATCTAGGAAAATTGTTTCAAGGGTTTAAAAGGAGAGGGGGATAAGAATTCAAAAAGGGAGAATGCTTTCAACAATTCTAAAAGTCAATCACATTACTGAATACTAACACATCAAATCAAGGGATTACATTAGTAGCAATTTACATCCAAACCTGCAAATTAATGAATGGCAGGAACTACATCTATTACTGAAAATGGAATAAACTCTGATTTTTCAAAAATATGACATAAAATCTCGTTTTTAGTATGTTAAGAGCAGCAGGAAGAACTTCAGAGAACTGTAAAAACACTAAGTCTTTACCAGCATGCCATTTATCCATCTTCTGGCTATGATGGAGTCCAGTCCACATACAATTATATGAAATTCTATGAGAAAAAAAATGCAAGTTGAGTTTTTAAAAATGCTGCCACACAAAATGATTCACAATTTCTAAGAAACAAAAAACATTTTTCATTTTAAAATAAACATACACAGCTTCCAATCCTTAAGTAATCCTTACTCAAAACAGCATATAAAAATGCAGCTAATGGTGCCAACTAAGAATTAAAAAACAGTGCCATCCTCCTTTCAGTCAGTCAACATCATTCCTGAAAAGCCAACACCAAGAAATGAAAGCAAATAAAGAAATAGCAATAAAATAGCTAGCAATCTGTAAACAGCAACTAAAAAATATAAAAATTTAGTGAGAGTTGAATTTCAAGTGGAAAACTTACGTCGATAGAAAGTGTCGTCAAAATCCTGAATCTTGTTGAAATGTCTGAATATAAGTAAAGGAACTTAAGCTGCTAAATTTTTAACTTGTAAGATGAATTCAACAATGCCACAGGATCAAATTATAAATGTATATTTAAAACAAGACATAAGTCATCAGTGTTCAAAGCAATGGAATTCAAGGAATCTGATAAAAAGAAAACAATCCTACCTCCTGAAAAAAATGTTTTCTAAACACTCCTCTCCCCTAATGACATAGAATAGTTTCTCTCAACCCCAAGCCTCCTTATTAGTATAATTGTATCTCTGTTATACTTTCTACTCTGTTGCAATTCTTATGTAAAACCATAAACTCTGGGAAAATAGAATGTGTGTCTTCAACCATCAGCATCAAGCAGAGAGGCAATAAAAATTTGTTCAGTGAAGGGAAAGGGTATGCTATAGTTCCCACTTACAAAGGGGATTCTAGGAGTTAACGTACTGCACAAATTAATACACTGTACACCTTAAATTTTTAGTTTTATACGTCAGACATAGGCAATTAAAAAAAAAGTTACTGCAAAACTAATTTCTAGAAAACACAGATGTTTCCGATAGCTTTCTCAGGGGCTAAGGATGTGTTATTGATTTTTTTCCCCTTGTTGGGGGAAGGGTCAATTTCCTTCCTTCCTCACTGAACTCAGTTTTTCGAGACTCTCTCTGCCCAACCTGCACCATATTAGCAGGCTTTCCCCAGCCTGGAGGGTGCCAAGACAACACCATTCAAAACTGGCTGTGAGTGTGAATCATAGTACTTAACATCTGCATAGCATACATATGCAAAAAAAAAACATTTTTAAAAATTTTTTCTAAATGGAGCGATTTCATTTGGTAACGCATAAATTACACTCCCCTAAAACAAATCATCCATTGCAGACTTTAAAAACCAAAATGGAAAAGAGGGACAATACATAGTATGTGTGCTCTAGATTTTTTTTTTTATTATTCTGGCCTACAAATAAAGAAATGTGTTCAATTCTAGCCCTCACCCACCAAGACCCCTATTCCTTTTGACTACCAGGCAATCGAGAGGTATAAGCTGCAACTAGAAAACGGAAGTCAAAAGAGAACCAGAGCAAACAGTAGCAAAACAAAAATAGGAGACCCAGGAGCCAGATCAAGAAATGCCATCTCTTCAATCCAGATCTAAATAAGGCAGAGAGACAAAGAGTATACACACTCTTTTTTTCTCTTTTTCCCTATAAGGACATGTATTTGCATGTTTAAACTTTTTATTTTTGCAAAGACAGTACACAGTGTCCCATATTTCTTTCACCCAGTTTCCCCTAAGGGTTACATCACATATAAACTACAGTACCATATCAAAATCACAAATGTGACCCTGGTACAATGTGTGTGTTAGGTTCTGTCATTTAAATTCACGTGTATCTGTGTAACGACTACAAGTAAGATGCACAACTCTTATAGCACCACAAATATCTCCTTCCTGCTGCCCCTTTACAATCACATCTATCCCCTCCAATATGCCAAATCCCTGGCAATCACTAATGTGCTCTCCATCTCTGTAATTTTGATATCTGAAGGTTATATGCAATCATGCAGTATATGACCTTTTGAGATTGCCATTTTTCATTCAGCATAATGCTCTTGATATCCATCCAAGCTGTACTTCATTAGTTAGTTTTTTATTGCTCAGTACAATAATACTATTCACCTATTGATGGATGTTTGAGTTGTAACCAGTTTTTGGTTACTTTGGTATTTTTATACAGATGGTAAATGCCCAGGAATGAAACTGCTGAGTTGTATGTAAAGTATATATTCAAATTTTTTTAAAAAATAGCCAAACTATTTTCCAAATGACTACCATTTTACATTTCCAGTTTTCCTGTATCTTTGCAAACATTCATTACTATTTTTTATGTCAGCTATCCTAAAACGTGTGTAGCA
Organism: Dama dama; assembly: GCF_033118175.1. Taxonomy (NCBI): domain Eukaryota; kingdom Metazoa; phylum Chordata; class Mammalia; order Artiodactyla; family Cervidae; genus Dama; species Dama dama. Next base: position 37,277,182 of record NC_083704.1, on the reverse strand, counting down.
AATCTCATTGTGCTCATAACCTGGATCTCCCTTAAAGCTAGTAATAATGAATATCTTATCATGAGCTTTTTACTATTTTCTTTAGTGAAATATCCCTTCATATTTTTGGTCCATTTTCTCACTGCTTTTTACTGTTACGAGAGTTCCTTATATATTCTTGATGAATCCTTTGTCAGATACCTACTTCATAAGTATTTCCCAGTGTGTAGCTTATCTTGTCATCCTAACAAGATCCTTCACAGAGCAAAAGTTTTTAATTTTGATGACACTCAATTTACCATTTTTTTTCTTTTATGGATTATTCTTTTGATGTGGTCTACGGATTTTTATCAAACCCTGCATCCCAAAGCTATTTCTCCTATGTTATCTTCCAAAGTTCTACAGGTTTACATTTTATACTTAACTTATGATCTATCTTGAGTTTATTTTTGCAATGTTGAGTTTTGAGATGCTTTTTCCTTTTTTTTGCTACCACAATTTACTGAAAAGATGGTCCTTTCTAGAGTGAATTGTTTTTGCACCTCTGTCAAGTATAAATTGGCCATATTTGCATGTGGCTATTTCTGGTTTCTCTATTCTGTCCTGCTGATCTGTGTCTATACTCTCTCCTTGGCAACATCAGTTTGATTATTGTACTTAGATAGCTCTTGAAATTGGCCAGTGATTTCTCCAATTTTCTTCTTTCACAGTATTGTCTTACGTAATCCTTAGCTCTATCAATTTTAGAATAAACCTGCTTAGAGCAACAGAAAAGTTTGCAGGAATTTTGATAGAAAGTTATATACAAATTGTACACAAATCTGGGGCTAAGTGACATCTTTACTATGTTGAATCATCCAGATCTTGAACACTATCATTCCATTATTTAGATCGCTTTTGATTTCTTTCATTTGCATTTTGCAATATTCAGCATACAAGACCTATGCTTATTTTGTTAGGTTTACACTTAAGTATTTCTCCTTTTTTTGAGTAGTTATAAATGGCACTGTAGTTTAAATTTCAGTTTCCATGTGTTCACTGCTAGTATACAGAAATACAATTGATTTGTGTATGTCGACTTTTGTATCTTGTGGTATTTCCAACATAACAAATCCCATTTCCTAAGTTTCCATAAAATATTAAAAGTTCCCTGGATCTAAAGGTATGGGAATCAACAAAGTATGCATAGTCCTTTTTTAAAACATGTTTCTTATAAAAATATATTTATTCTGACACACCTTCCATTTGACTAATAATATACTGACTCTTTACTTTGCCTGCTATGGTAAGGCGATACAAAGATTACCATTATCCAGCCTACATACTTAAGCGTCTAGTCGAGGACATACGCAATTGAAACTTATATTAAAGACAATAAGGCAAATAAATGAAGGTACTTGCTACTTAAGCTTAATTTAGGGCAAAAAACATTTTATATAACCTTAAAAAGAAAAGACTGAAAGGACATTTAACAAAGTGTTACCAAAAGATATGTCAGTAATAAGCTTACTGCTGCTGTTTATTTTTACTGCCTATCTGTATTCTCTGTGTTAAACATCTCTCGTATAGTAATAAAAATAAAAAGCTTCAAATAGTTAAGTATTGAGTAACTTATTTGTCAAAAGGATACGGAACTACATTGCAATTAGGAACTCTGTCATTTAGAAATTCTGCAGCAACTTCAGCCTTAGGTCTTCCAACATCTTTAGGCCTACAGAAAAAATTATATTTAAATTATCATTCATGATGTAAATCTAGATTATCTACATAATCTACTTTCATATATAAAAATATCCACAGTGAATTTATCTGGAGGCAATTTAGAAGGAATATTTTTACCTAAATATTTCTGATGAATAATGAGTCATTCAACACTAAATGTAAACCCTTGTTGATATTCCAAATTAAGTATTTTTAAGTACTGCCAAGTCTAATTAAGTATTTAAGTGAAAATATGAAGTTTTTTAAGGTAAAGTGTAACAACAGCATGTTTCCCAGCCACTTCTCAATGTTGTGTTTCCTAACGTAAAAAATTACCCCAGATCCAGAGATCTCCATGTCTTTGCCCTGAATCTCAGAACTTCAAGGTGTTATTATGCAAGTCTTGGCAGAAAAAAAATCAAGGGATTCTAGGGATGCGAGAGTGTTCACATACCCACTTCTTCCCATGTGTGCTAATTGACAAGTAAATGCTGTATCCCATAAGCAGCCACAACTATGGTTTCTGAAGGAATAATTCCAAAGGCAGTATCTAGAATTGCAAATGCTACCACTATCTTCAAGAAGGTAAAAATAAAAGACCTCGAAAGGTTACTCCTAGATAATAACCTCAGTTACAGACAGGAAAGGACATGAGTTCTCTCTTCTAATCTCAGTACGAATGCTTATTTTGAATGGTATTTTTCTTTCCTAATATTTCCTCATTCTCTTCACGGGAATAAATCACTTCCTCAGGTACACATGATAAGCACTTCATTACTACTTTTTCACAATATGATTTTTGGTTACATACATAGGTCTATCATACCTACCAGACTATGAACAACTGGAAGAAAGTTACCATACTCATCTCTTTGTACTCCTTCCCTAGCTAAGCACAGAGTAAACACTTGAAAAATAAATGAAAATTAAACAGTCACTGTGCGCATCAGAAATCATATTTTATTTAAATTGGAATTTTTAACATGTATATGTATGGCTGAGTCCCTTGGCTATTCACCTGAAACTACTACAACATTGCTAATGAGCTATACCCCAACACAAAATGTTTTTGGTGCTAAATAAATAAAATGCTAAAAATAAATAAAATAGGAATTTTTTAAAAATGCTTTAACAGGTCAAATTTCTTCTCTCCAACAAGGCAGAATGCTTTTTGACTCAAAACTTCTGATAAGAGTTTTATTCTTTGTCCAAACTTGTAATTACAAGAGACTCTAGCATAAGTCAAGCAACTTGATTTCAGTATTGCATCCAACTACACTGGACAGAGTTCTTTAGGTATACAGAGTAGAAAAAACAGTTTCAAGAATCTTTCAGACTATGTATTATATGTGCTTTCATAATTGATCCCAAAAAAAGAACTCTAAGATGGTTTCTGTAGGAACTGCTACTTTACCATTCCAGAATTAGGGGAGTCAATTACTCCTCTGAAAAACTGTACTTTGAATAAAATGGCCTTTCATACACATCATCCATGCAAGAATGGCACTGTTATATAGCAACACATCATCCTTGCAAGGTATCTTGGCCTAATTATTTAACCAGAGGAAAAACCTGTGGGGTTTTTGCTCTGAGATTAAATTAAGTAATATAGATAAAGAGCTCAGAAAGTACTTAATATATCCTAAGCACTTCACAAATCTTCAGTCACTATGATCTTCAATCATTATTTCAGCCCTATATTAAAGGGCACAGCTTATTATCAATAACCAATCAATTTGGAGGTGTCATTTGAAGAGCAGTCCTACACTAAATATTTGTCAGACTAGAAAGGGCCCACAAACTCTTTCTATCAAGAGAAGAGAAATGTCAAGGGCTGAAAAATAATACAAACAAAACCTTAAAAGTTAAATGTAGGGTTCACCGTACAATTACAATACTTTGTTAACTTGACTTAGTTTAACCCATTCTTCAACCTGTTTAAGATCTTTCCCAAAGTTAATTTTATCTTTTCTGTTACCTAACCTCATCCTGCATCCTAAGACTATTTGAGCACCTTTTGTCAGTACTCTGTGATCACTATAGAGAGAGAAAAAAGTCCTTAACTCTGTGCTGTTCTTAGTCACTCAGTCGTGTCTGACTCTGCGATTCCATGGACTATAGCCCGCCAGGCTCCTCAATCCATGGAGATTCTCCAGGCAAGAATACTGGAGTGGGTTGTCAGGCTTTCCTCCAGGGGATCTTTCCAACCCAGAGATCAAACCCAGGTCTGCCACACTGCAGGCGGATTCTTTACCATCTGAGGCACCAGGGAAGCCCGTCCGTATAATTCTTTGAGTAACAAATATACTTTTATCTAAGCCATTCAAGTCCCTAAACACTACATAGTAATATTCATTAATGAACTTTTCCTCAGATCTGCATGTAAGGACTACTTCTAGTATTTAAAGTCACTCCACATAAGCCGCTCCTAGATGTTTACTACATTTCACTTATACCTAAGGTAATTATCCTTAGGTATAAGGAGCAAGTTAGGAGCAAGTTACATTTCACGTGCCCCTGGGTTTTCTCTCCTTAACTCACCATCTTATTTCACCTTCTATAAAAAGTTCAAACTGAAAAAAAAAAATTCAAACTGTGTCATAACTTCACTGCCCCAGAGTCACCACTCAAGTCTTGGCTCATAAGTCCCTACCAATATATCTCACTAAGGCCTAATATACAATTACTGTTCTCTTATGAAATCAACAGGAGGAAAAGAGCGGAACTCGGTGTCTTCAAGGCACGATCATCCCAAAGATCACATTCACCTTTTGGACATTTCTTTAAAATTAACAAAAACATGTATTTGTTTACAAAACTATTTTTGCCAGAATGTCCAAAATTTTCCTGCAAAATTTACCTAAGACAGGAGTGACAGTTCTTAACAAAATTAGCATTATCCTCTCAGTAGTTTTTTATTAAACTGAAAATGTACTCAAATTTGAATGATTACCACAATTTTAAAATAGGATATTAAAACTCACCTAAATAAAAATTGCCTATTCAGATTGGAAACATCTATAGTGTCCATGTCTATAACGTGAATCTGTCTAAAACCAGACAAGGCCTGTGAGAATAAAAGGAAAAAAGAATCTAATTAAGCAAAAGGTTCGTCACATTTAAAATTTTTAAATTTCTTTTCAGTGGTCTTAAATCTACAAGTTCTCAGTAATAAGTTATGCACAATTGTATTCAATGGTTAAAGAGTCATACAAGGTATATAAAACTCAGGGTTCTTGTAAAGGTCAAAAAAGTGTAGGTACTCAGTTTTAAATAATCCATAACCAAAAAGAATAACTGAAAATTTCTATGGTTGCTTCATAATCCCATAAACACATCTGTTAAAAGTTTGTTTTGCTGCTGCTGCTGCTAGATATTTTAATTTTACTATTCTTACTACTTAACTATAGTTGCTATTCTTTTCTAGAATACTGTTGAAAGTAATTCCTACAAGATTTATATTAATGTAAGCATGCTGCCAATCAGAAATAACTGTAAAATTATAAACATACACACATACATATATATACACACGCTGGACATTTAAAAGAAATACCTTGAAAGTAGAGTCAAGAGCAAGCAATCAAAGAGCTAGAGAAAGGCAATAAAACTCCTGTGTTTCAATGATAATGCCACAGATTTTAACAGTACAAGGTGTTCAAACTTACTAGCAGATTAAAAAAAAAATAGGTCTCAAGACTCAATTATGCTTCTCTGGCCATGGTCAGTTTACTTAGGTAATCAAATTCAATCACTTGGTAATAATTTCACCATTTTTCTGTCCTCTTTATAGTAAGAGTTGTCCACACTTTCATTCTCAAATTCCTCTCTTGCACTTACTGTAAACAAGCTCTCACTCCACTGAAAACCACACCTATCAGTCACCAGTGGTCTCCAATGACCAACTCTGACGCTCTCTAATACGACCCATCTCAAGTATTTGGCAGAGTATATGGATCGATTCCCCTCCTTAAAACACATTCTTCACCTGGTCACCTCACTCACAAGAATTTGAACACTTTTTATTTATTTTTTTAATATATTATTTTAATCAATTCTTTTTTCTCTCTCTCTTTTTAATTTATTTATTTATTTTACTTTACAACACTGTATTGGTTTTGCCATACATTGACTTGAATCCGCCACGGGTGTACATGTGTTCCCCATCCTGAACCCCCCTCCCAACTCCCTCCCCATCCCATCCCTCTGGGTCATCCCAGTGCACCAGCCCTGAGCATCCTGCATCATGTATCAAACCTGGACTGGTGATTTGTTTCACATATGGTAATTTACATGTTTCAATGTTATTCTCCCATATCATCCCGCCCTCACCCTCTCCCACAGAGTCCAATGAATTTGCATGTCATCCTTGCGCAGGGGCCATGCTAATCTTCTCTGTATCATTCCAATTTGAGTATATGTGCTGCTGAAGCAAGCACTGAACACTTTTTAAAAAATGGTTTCCCATTCACTACGCTCAAGAATTTTCCTCCTCATTTACTGGCCAGAATTTGGGGCGCCTTTGCACTTATTAGCTTTGGTTACTTGTGGTGATTTCAGATCATCTTATAAGGTAAACCATCATCTAACAGATACTAATATCTGAAATTTAACAGCTTCCAAAACCAAAGCCAATCACCCTTGCTGACCCAAACCAGCAAATCTGTTCTTTACCCAGCCCACCTCACTTCAGTGAAAGCCAACTCCATCTTTCCAGCTGCTCACTGCAAAAACCTATCATGTCAGCCTTGACTCCTCTTATGTCCTACACCAACCCACCAGCAAATCCCATTGATTTCATCTTCAAAACATTCATAATCCAACCTCCTATCACCACCTCCAGTACTACTTCCCTCTTCTAAGGCACTACCTATCATCTCTTGCCTAGGTGACTTCAATAACCTTTACACCAGCCTCTCAGCTTCCTCATCTGTTCTTCCTCTTGCCTTTTCTTAATACATCAGCCACAGCGATCCAGGTTAAAGTTGTATGGAGTCAACTCACAGACTTAAACCTCCTCCAATGACTTCCTGACTCAGAGTAAAAGGCAAAGTTCTTACAGCAGCACCTCAAACCTTTTGTGACTCTCACTCCAAGCTCATTTTGTTATCTCTGATACATCCTCCTAGAAAATGCCCTGTTCCTCACTTCTGCTTTAGCTACAATGACCTCCGTGTCCTCCTGGAACATAACAGTTATGTTCCCACTTCACAGCTTTTGCACCTGATACTCCCTCTGCTTAGAATGTTCTTGCTCACCTCTCTGCCCAAATAGCACCTTTTTGTGAACCCTTTCCCCTCCCACCAGGCTATCTATATTTCATCCTTCCTTTCTCCATAGCATTTAAGGATTTATTACCATCTGACATACAACATAGTTCACTTGTGTTTTCCTTCCACTAAAACAGAAGCCTTCAATATATAAATGCCTGTTTTGTTCAAGGCTGTATCTTTAGCATATAAAACTGTACCTGGTATATAGAGAAAGAGGTTCAATAAATATTTGCTCAACCAATAATATTAATGTCATATCCTTTATTTTAGAGTGAGCCTTTGGGGGCTTATGATCAATTCAAAAAATATGCATGTATCTCTCTTTTGTTATTTATGTGTGAAACAAGCAAAGTAACCAGTGGTAACATTGAAAACCCAATTTTCTTCTATGTAAGAGATTATTACAAGGCACTGAGTAACAAGGCCACTTCTGAAGTTGCTTGATGACTATTCCTCAGATCTAACCTCTAATTACTTTACATTTTAAACTGGTATCTATCATGTTTGCAAGTAACAGCTTTGAAATGGAAAAAAGCTAACTATTTAGGAGATTTGTCCATACAATGCCTATGAAAACCACAGCCTATATTTCCTAAATCCTTTGGTTCTTGTGCTGCAAGGGTGTTTGTATCTAATAAAGTACTGTCATTTTGGCATCCTGTCAAAGGGCACATCGTGTCTGTGTGTGTGTGTGTGTGTGTCTCTCTCTCACAGGGCACATCATGTATGTGTGTGGGGGGGGGGGCGGTGTGGGGGTGGGTGTGTGTGTGTCTCTCTCTTTCTCTCTCACAGGGCACATCATGTATGTGTGTGTGTCTGTGTGTGTCTGTGTGTGGGTGTGTGGGTGTCTGTGTGTCTCTGTCTCTCTGTCTCTCAGGGCACAATGTAGCCCACCAGATTCCTCTGTCCATGGAATTTTCCACGCAAAATACTGGAATGTGTTGCCATTTCCTTCTCCAGGGGATCTTCCCAACCCAGGGATCAAACCTGCATCTCCCACATTTCCTGCATTGACCAGGAGAGTCTTTACCACTGTACCATCTGGTAAGCCCTATATGATACATACGGCTATTTATTTTGTGAAAGATGTCTTCCCAATGATCCTTCAAATTCACTAAGGACATACATCATGATGACCAGCAATGCCCACAGAACCAAGCATAGTACTAAGTATCGGGAAGTGTATTAAGTTTTTGCAGTCTCACTAGGAGTGACGTTAGTGTTTCCTAGCAAAAGTAATGTGCTTATTTATATTTAAACTTAGGTCCCAAGGCTGACTAGATTCATCATCTGGCTGTTACCTGCTTCATTTTCTAAGGAGTATGCTCTATCATTTCCACTTTTCCACATACTGATCAAAAAGCAAGCATAAAACAGCTCCAAATCAATTCTTCCCCTAACCATTTTTGTTAAATAAACTGATAAAATCTTATAAAGATCTACTTTGTAGTTATCAGAAGTCAATGAAACTAATTAAGTCACAAATTATGGATTCCATCCAGTACATAGGAATAGCTTCACTAAAAAGTACCCTTTCTTGACATGATGTTCTTTTAAAAGAGACTGACCAAAAAAAGAAAAGAAAAGGTTTAGCTTTCCCATATTTTAGGGGTCTACTACCACATGGTTATCAAAAAAAATTACTGTATGATTAGATCATGTAATGACACAATGGTTCAGTGAAGTACTTGACTGAAAACTGATGGCCTGGATTAGATTCCAGGCACAACACCATAAGCCAGAAAAAACTTGTCATTTAACATCCCTGAACCTGTGTCTTCCTCTATATAAAATGAGATAGTGTCCTATTCACCTAAGTGGATTATTTTGAGGGACATACAAAATAATAAATACTTTGAAATTACATGTGAAATATGAATTAACAGTTTTGCTATTTACTTGTCTGAATTAACAAGCACTTTACAAGAGGAAGCACAAAAATTTGCTGGATAAAAAGAAGAGAAGAAAGGAGAAATAAAAATGTCTTATCAATCATTACTTTATAGCCAAGGACTTCAGGGTTTAAAAAGTTAAGTTACATCATCATTTTAATTACTATCTGGAATTTGACCTGCTAAACTTATCTAACAAAGGCTCAGGAGAAACAGTTAACAATCATAATAAAGGAATGACAGAAAAGGAAAAAGGTTTAATTATCATAGAGAAGGAAAGTACATATTTTATATATATATTACCAGGTTTTTCAGGAGCTCACATCCTAAGCCGCCAGCTCCAATGACTAGAACTTTACATGTATCTAACAAAAACTGGAGAGACTGTAAAGAACGAAAAGGCATATTAAAATCTAGTTGATAAAAACCGTTAAGTACCATCAATAAAGCAACAAACCATAAAAGAGTTTCTCTGTTTCCACGAAAAATGCAACTGAAGATAAAGAGCAACCTTTGAAATTAATAAATTATTTAAATTTATGAACAAGGTATAACCAGAAATTGTATAACCCTAATGATTTCTGGACACGGAGGCCTGGAGTGCTGCGATTCATGGGGTCGCAAAGAGTCGGACACGACTGAGTGACTGAACTGAACTGAACTGAATGATTTCTGAGAGTTCCAACTTTAATGTTGCTAAATTGAGTTTTACTGGTTGAAATTAAAAAGCTACTATTTCTAACAAGAAAAAATATGCCTAGTTTATAGTTGTCTCTTTTTTTAACTTTGAAAGGAGAGCATTAAACTCAATTATTTAGCTGACTTCTTAAAAATAGAAAAGTGTAAAAATCATAAGAACTGAAGATCAAGAATTGCACAAGCTGTTTAGAGGTCTTTAAAAAAAAGGGGGGGGGGGGTGGGTAAGAACAATAACAGCTGCTTTTCCATACAGTTGGTTACACTTACAAAACAGGAGATGGCAGGAAGAAAAAACAGGTAAAACTCTTATTTTTTGCCTATCAGCAGAAATATAATTTGAAACAACCACTTAATACAAGAATCTTAAATTATTAGCTCCCTGCCTCACCCCTGCAAAAAAAGAAAATCAGAAGCCTAAGAAAATATGCTGGATTATCCAAAGAAATACAGAAGACTGTCAATTTTGTCCAAGATTACTCAGGTTACTCAGATAAGACAAGTCAAACCTAAGAGTGTGCACCTTAAATTCAGGAGCAGCACAATACTTCTATTTCAAAACAGTATCTCTTCATCAACATAAAAGGAGATAAAAAATTTACTGTAAAGGAATATTTCCCATCCCATAATAAAAAAACAAGTTGTTTCTAATTGAACATTTGCTTTAAGTCAGACACTACCAGTTCCAAATTCTATTCCTCTATGATACAGCAGTCACATACTTTTTATACTTTTTTAACAATTAATTATATTGAATTCTAACTATAAATTAATTATATTCAATTCCAAAACTAATTATATTCAATTCTAAGTAAAGATACTCATTTCAAATAAACTTCAAAATTTAAGCAAGCACATCTGTTATCTCTATGAAAGTTAAATTTCTCATAGCAAGGATTAAAAAGGTGTGTCTCACAAGTAATTTTAAACTGGCATTTTAAATGAAGTATAACATAATTTTAAGTGAGGTTATAAAGTCATTTTACTCTTGAAAATTAACATATTACATTTGAAAAATGTGAAAATAACTCAAATATTATTCAAATAAAATCAGTTGCAAATATTCTATTTACTATTTCAAGATAACTTACACAATTCTATTAATATTTTTATTATAAGAGTAAATTAAAAAGGAAGCATCTTATTATATTTGCAACATAAAACTATTAGAGGAGTTATTTAAAAATAAACATTTCTCACTTCAGTGCTCGGTTCGAAATCAGGGTGTGTGAAGGGTCCAGATCGCTCGAGGAACTTCTTTACATGGTTCCAGCGACCTTCCCAGTCTCCAGTGTCCCCACACCCACCATCAACAGCCATTCTGCACAGAACACAGTAAATTCAGCTGCAAAGATCAGTATGAAAAAGCCACACCTACAACTAATATGGTTTCCCCACATGAAAAGGTAACCACACCAGACCTGCTCAAATACAAAGGGTAATATTCAATGTAGTTACACTTATGCTTTTATTGTCTTTTCTTGCTATTATATAGTTTATGTAAAGGTAAGAACAGATTGAGGAAATAATATGTTTCTGGGTTCCTAAAATAACCTAAAATCAAACTTGGGATACTGATCTATCAGTGAGAAATGGGCTTTCTAAACATTTGGAACTTACTAAACACTGCAAACTGCCCAATCTATTCTATGAACAGCCTTGGAACAGAAAATATAAGCTACAAGAAAAAACAAAAACCAAAAAAAAAAAAAAAATCGCTCCACTTCCAGAATCCTAATGCTTGACATCTAACATAACTCATGTGTCCTTCCCAAGTTTGAAAGGTATAATTTATTTCTGATGAGAGAAACTTATGCACATTTTTCTCTGAGGTCCTAATTTTCAAAAAAGAATCTCTTAGGACTATAAGGTGGCTTCTATTGCCACTAAACACAAGGAAAGTTTTAGGTTATAATTATGTCACAGATAGGCAATACCATCAATAAAGCAACATACAATCTAGTAAGGACGGACTCCTCTAACAAAATATATTTCCTATTCATTGCAAGACTCATGTTTCCTTGTAATTATTTTTAATTTTCAAATTTCCTAAAATCCCACAATTTCTACCTTCAAACATATTTAGTAATATCCAATTTTGGACCAAGTATTGCCTAGCAATAAAGACCACAGGGTTTGATGTCACAGCTGGATTTGGTTCCACAATTAATAGCATTGTGACCTTCAGCAGATTACTGGACAGTCATAAACCTCATCTGTAGCCTGTCTGTAGCTACTTCTTAACGTCAGAATGATAGAATCTACATAGAGGCCTTAGTACAATACGTGGTATATAGTAAATATTCAAATTGTAGCTGTCATTTTAAGCAAAAGTGGAATGAAATGAAAGGTGGGAAGAAATGTTAAACTAAACTTGTTCCAAGTTCTCCTGAGATTAAAATTCAACTTTCTGAGATACCTAAGGCCCTGCTACGGGGGACTGCCACAGAAATGACTAACTCACCACGCCCACTGCAAGAGCATTTTCTTCCCGTCCCAAGTAAGGAGGAAGAAAAAATAGGTGATGCTGCGCGGGGTGTAACACACTTCGTTTAAACCTGTCTCACCAGCACAAAACTAGGCATCTGATATGAAATAAGGTGTGTAACACATGGAAAATGAAAGCTCTCTGGAGGCAACACTCTCCTTTCAGAGCCAATGATTTTGCAAAACTGACTGAAGTGCTTAGTACGATACCAGACTTAAAGTTCTCCTCAAAAGTTTGCAATTAATACTACAGTCTCAGTGTTTTCGAAAGGCCAAAAAACGGCCCATCGTCCTTTTCGTGTGTTTTGATAAGACTCCCTTCTCACAAAGTCTCGGCTCTGACAATCTGGGATGGAGGAAGAGAGGGGCGCAAGGGTCCTTCCGCAAGACCTTTAGGTTAGGCACCCCGGCGGGCCGGCGCGGAACCTGAGCGCGGTACCTGGGCCCAGCGCCCGCTCGAGACAGACAGCAGGAGGGCCCGCCGGGCCCCTGGGGCTGCGGGCGGGGGTCGGGGGGATGAGGCCGCGCGGCCTGCGCTCCGGGTGCCCCCCCTCCCAGCCCCCCGGGCCCGCTGCGGCTGGTCCCCTAGGCCTGGGGTGAAGGGAGGCGGGGGCCCCCGGAGAGGGCCCCGGCCTCCCGGCAGCACTAACTTCTCAGCCAGCAGCTCCTCTATTCTCCTTCTTTTCTTCTCCCTAAAAGAAAGAGAGAATAAAAGAAGGGTCAGCATCACGCTACACACTGGGCGCCGCGAGGGGATGGGGGGCGAGGGGACGGGGCGGAGGGTGGGAGGACCCCGGGTGGAGGCGGCGACCGCCCACCGCCGCGCTCTCTCACAACCCAGCCCGGCCCGGGGCGCCTGCAGAGCTCGGGTACTTACGGCTCCTCGCCATCCGCCATATTGTTCTCCGCCTCTTCCCAGGCACCCCCACGGTGGGAGGAGCGAAGGGGCGGGGTGGGGCGGGACCGGCCAGGAGGGGCCGGTGAAGAGGGGCGGGGACTACGGGGAGGAGGCGTGCTGCTGGGGCTGGCTGTGCGAGGCTCCCGTGGCTCTTCTTGGTGATTAAAATCATGATTAAATACGCTTAGAGAAGTCTTACCCAGTGTATAATGTTGTGTGAAAATACAACCTCATCTGTAGCTTATTTATGTATATACATAAATTGTATAAATTACAATTTATACAAATAACAAATACGTTGTTTATGCGATTTATGTATATGCAGAGCATCTCATCACCTCAAGATAAAGGGTGATAGAAGTTTGCACTATTTTCCAGAGTCAGAGATAGATCTGCAGACATATAGGTGGATACATAGGGGTGTGTGTGTGTGTCTGTGTGTGTCTGCACACGCACACACCTGAGTTCCTATGTGTCTGAATGGCTGGATAGAGAGAAACAACCATGTTCAAAACAAACAAGCAAAACATAATGCATACATATATCCTTTCTTGGAGTGGGACACGAATGAGATTTTGAGTCAGAAAGTTCAGTTTATTTAAATCCTTAACTCTCCACCTATTAACTGTGAGACTTTGGGCACTGCTGTGCCTTCATTTGTAAACTGAGGATGATAATGTTCACCTTGTAAGTCTGAAATTAAATGAAATCTATCGTGTTTTCAAAATCTAGTCCCTGATCAGCCACGTCAGCATCATTAGGAAACTTGTTATAAATGCAAGTTTTCAGGCCCTATTTGCAACCTTCAGTAAACCCAGGTTGATTCTGGGCAAAATAAAGCTTGAGAATCGCTGAAATGGAAAGCATAAAGCCTGGTTAGCACTCAGTTAATGTAGCTGCTAATAAATTATATTTCCTCTTTGATCTTTATTATCCCCCAATCAAGTTTAATTCAATAACATTCACTGAGCTGAAAGTCAATGCCAGACAGTCAATGGAGGGACAGAGTTCATAGCCCGCAGTCCCACAACAGGAGACAGACACCAGCCCCTCTCCAGTCACATGTCTCAACATCAACCCAAAAACTTTTTTTTTTTTGCCCAAACTCCTTTACAGATGGAAACTACTAAGGTTAAACCCTTCTTTTTCAAAACAGGCTCATGTGTGCTGGGTCTCCAGCGATGCTTTTAGGAGACCTTTCCATTAATGGCAGTAAGCATCACAACCCTCTCAAATGATAAAAACCAAGGGGCACCTTGGAGACCACATAGTTCAAACCCACCATTTCATGAGGACAAAGCTCAGGCCCAGGAACAGGAAGCTGCTGGCACAGGAATATGAAAAAAGTGAAAGTGTTAGTTGCTCAGTCGAGTCCAACTCTCTGTGACCCCATGGACTGTATCCCACCAGGTTCCTCTGCCCATGGGATTCTCCAGGCAAGAATACTGGAGTGGGTTGCCATTCCCTTCTCCAGGGATCTTCCCAACCCAGGGATCAAACCCAGGTCTCCTGCATTGCAGGCAGATTCTTCACTGTCTAAGCCAGTTGGCCCAGGAAGAGGTCATCTGGCCCTGCTCCTGCCTTGGGACTCACGCCCTGACTCACTGCGGTGGTATTCTGATAGAGGACACCAGGCACTCCCACTGGCTCAGCGTGACTGATAAGAAAGAGCCACTTGTCCTTGCCAGTTATGAAAGTAACAGAGACATGCAAGCAAAACCTGCATCAGATTTACCCTATTTCAAATGGAATATATAACAAACTTTTAGATTATCCACTATGATTTATATACAGACAATACTCCGGGTGGCCCATCTAGACGCAGAGATTTGGACAGAAAAGCCCCAGAAAGGCCTCTATGTTGAATCGCATCCCCCTAAATAAATAGTGACAAAGAGCTGTTAATAAAGTAGAGCATTTCAAACAGCCAGAAATAAAGTAAGGATTCCATATGTGTTCATTTTTATTTTAAATGATTTTATGATAAAGGTAGAAATGTGTAGTGGGAAAAAAAGAAGTCTCTCATAGTTGAACCAGAGAGAGAAGCATGGTTACTATTTTAGGAGAGAGGAAGAAAAGGATCATGCTATATACGGCTCTATCCAACTTTTTTCATTTCTTTATTTTTAAACTTCTTTGAAAGTTTAAACAAATAAATTAAAAAATGCTGAACAAATAATTACTGGATGTCAATTGCCTGTGACCAATGAGTAATGATATTATTATTAACACACTTGACAGCTTATGGTCATGCAGTCCTGAGCAATTGGACAGTAAAAGTTCTTGGTCACAGCTCCTAATGGGGTCCTACATTGGTCTTAACGGAGATCATTTACTCAGCTTGGCCACAGCGCTGCTTCTCGAAATTCTCAAGCCCCGAGGAATTCTTCCACACCCTCTGACTTCCTGTAACTGAGCATCAAGCACTGGCACACCTCTATCTAGTACTCACTGTCCAGTAGTTAAGTCTCTACTGCATAGCAAGATCCTTGAAGGCATAGCAAGACTGCATTCTTTTCACTTGTTTCACCTGGAAAGGACTCAATCTGTTGGCGTCACGGTGAAACGTTTCAACCTTTTTTTTATTGCCATCAAATCTACTGGGATACAATCATAGAAATAAAAGTGCAACAAGATAGAGAAGGGTCAGTGAACATTCACTATAGCAGCATAGAAAACAACTCAGGTTAAAGCACTGTTAATACCATACAAATGAATCATATTATGATTAATATCAGTAACAATAGGGACCTCCTTGGTGGTCCAGTGACTAAGACTCCGCACTCTCAATGGAGGGGACCTGGGTTCCAATCCTGATCAGGGAACTATATCCCACATGCTGCAACCAAAGAGTTCTCATGCCACAACCAAAGAGTTTTCACATGGCATAACTACAGTCTCCACATGCCATAAGTAAAGATTCCTCGTGCTGCAACAAAGATCGAAGATACTACCTGCCAAAACCAACACCTAACCCAGCCAAATAAAACATGTTTTAAATTGCCAAAATATCAGGTATCTTAAAAAAAGTAAACAGTAACATCTAACTGTGAGCAATCACTATACTCCAAACACTTCCCATCCACTATTTTATTTATCTTCACCTACATGGCAGATGTTCCTATAGCACCCACTTTACACACGAAGAAACTGAGGTTGGAGGAAATTAAGTAATTTCTCCAAAATCACCCACCAGCAACAAAGGAGCTAGGACTCTAATTTTGCTCTGACTTTAAACCTTCCCATTTTTCCAGAGTCAAGAAAATGTGAGAGCTCAGGAACACTTTCACATTGTAAACACTATTCAGAAAGCATCAAGGCTATGATTTTTCCAGTAGTCATGTATGGATGTGAGAGTTGGACTATAAAGAAAGCTGAGCGCTGAAGAATTGATGCTTTTGAACTGTGATGTTGGAGAAGACTCTTGAGAGTCCCTTGGACTGCAAGGAGATCCAACCAATCAGTCTAAAGGAAATTAGTCCTGAATATTCACTGGAAAGACTGATGCTGAAACTGAAACTCCAATACTTTGGCTATCTGATATGAAGAATTGACTCATTTGAAAAGACCCTGATGCTGGGAAAGATTGAAGGTGGGAGGATAAGGGGACGACAGAGGATGAGATGGTTGGATGGCATCACTGACTCGATGGACGTGAGTTTGGGTAAACTCCAGGAGCTGGTGATGGACAGGGAGGCCTGGCGTGCTGCAGTCCATGGGGTCTCAAAGAGTTGGACACAACTGAGTGACTGAACTGAACTGAACGCTACATCTTAGCACTGATTCTTTCCAATCATCATACTTTTCTAAACACCAGTACCAGGATTAATTTCTTAGAGCCACTGAAATTTCCTTAGCTACCTTCTGAATTATCCAGGGAAATCAAATTATGTCTTCAAGACTTTGCATTGCATACATTTTATCACTTTCCAACTTTTTTGAAAATTGTTGGTCTAAGGAAAATGAATTCAAGTTTTAAAAACAGCAACACTTGCAGGTTTAGAGATTTCATTATCTTAGACATTAGCATCTTAGAAATCACATGATCTATTATTAACCAAAGTACTTTATTCTCACGCATTTTGATAACAGGAGGTTTCCTTTATCAACCACTCCCTTAACTGAAAAAAGATGACTCTTTGGAACCCCCAAGAAGGACATTTACAACTATTACATCTCTTGGCAGTTCTTTGGGCTGGGATACCGAGCTACCACATTATCTATTAAAATACTATGCTCCTTTAGAGTTGTGCACAGAAATTAGGACAAAAGTAAGAAAAACTTTTGGAGTGGAATCCATGTTTCTGTCCAGAAAAAAAAATACTGGAACAGTATTTCCAGCAGAACAATCAGTATACTGCAGATCACTGTTTACTTTCAAACAAAACAATATGCTCAGCTCAGGGTTGAAGTGACCTGAGTGCCAACTTCATCAGAACGGCACAGTAGGTGTATAAATTTGCCCACAGAAAACAAAGATGGAGAATAAAGAAGGAGAGTGAAAAAACAAACCAGCCGTTCTGTTCTACACACGTATTTCTTTTCCATTTGGCCAATCTGATTTCACTTACGGTGACTCATCGTGAACCAGAAAACATGTGAATTGCATTTGGATGCGCAAAGGTTAGTAACGACTTGACTTTCAAAACCAGCGCATCCTTCAGTAACACTACAGTTACCTTCCACTCCGTTTCACTCAGATTGACGCATCTGAACAGCTGCAAAAATTTTCCCTAAAGTCCAGACAACATTCTAGGTTAAACATTCAAAAGGGGTATTTTAAAGAAGGTTGTTTGTATTCGGACTGCCGGGGAAGGCTCTGCCGCCTCAGTCCACCCAGAGGATTTCCGCTGGTTACTTTCTGTCGGTTCATCTCTGCTCCGCTTCGGGGGCCCCTGTTTTCCTGTAACCAACCGCTTAGAACCAATCAAGAAGTAAAGAAGAGAAGAAACGCCCGTCCGCTCCCAATTTCCTTCACTCCACTGTCCGCCAACCGCAGAGCCGACCGGGGCAGAGCCTGCTGTCAACTTTAACCCAGCTCAGCTGATCTGTTGCCGCGCCGCCGCCGTCAGATTCCAGAAGCAAAGAACCCGAAGGTGGGACGGGAGACATGGATGTGAATGTCGCTCCTCTGCGCGCCTGGGACGATTTCTTCCCAGGCTCTGACCGCTTTGCCCGGCCGGACTTCAGGGACATTTCCAAATGGAACAACCGTGTGGTGAGCAACCTGCTCTACTACCAGACCAACTACCTGGTGGTGGCTGCCATGATGATTTCCGTTGTGGGGTAAGTGGGGTTCCCCTCCCGGGCAGTGATCGGGGTCAGCACGGAGCTGGCTCTGGGTGCAAGATCCCGGGATGCGGAAACGCTCTCCGCGCCGGTCTCCTGTCCCGATAATTGCAAGCGGGCAAACCCGTGGACACTTGTTCGCAGGGCGAGGCCACAGCAATCTGGGGTCCTTTTTCTTTTCTGCGCCTCGGGCTGAAGCGTGAACGGAGTCCTAGGGAGTGCGGAAATACTGCCAACCTCTAGCAAGAAAAAAATGACTTTTTTTTTTTTTCTTCCTCCGCCCCGATTACGCTTTTGCTGTGGTTGATATTTGTCGCGCCCCGGTCTCTTAAAAATAGGAAAAAAGAGAAAAGTGGTGTAACCTTATCCTGCAGCTGGCTGGGGCGGACGCCGTCCTGGAAGGTTTGGGGCCCCGGGGAATGGATCCGAACTTGCTTTCTGGGGTGTTAGAGTAAAAAGGACATCAGAGAAGCGATGCTCTTTCTGAGTTTCTCGGCCTAGCGCCTGCCACATTGTACGAGAAAGCTGAGCTTGGGAGCAAAAGGGTGGGTGTAGCCTGGTGGCGCATCTCCCAGAATGAGGCGAAGTCTGCCATGTAGAAACGGTGTCCCTTTTGCTTTTTTTTCTTCCAGGACTTGCCAGGGATGGTCACTTTATCTTCGCACCCGGTCTTAAAATTAAGTGTCCTGTGTTATATACGATTTTACTCGACACCTGCTCTTCTAGAAACCACTTTTTCTTGTAGGTCATCCTTTAAGAAATGCTTCACTCATATTTGCAAGATGGTGTGGTGCTATTCTACATCTTGTTGATCCCATGCATCTTTAAAGAAAAAGCCACCCTCAGACTTTATAAAGGAATCCACTTGTCATTAAAGAAGTGGCTGACATTTCTGTTTGAAATTGAACACAGGGAAAAAGAAAGTTGGCCTGGGAGAAAGGAAAAATCTAAACTTGGAAGGTGTGGGGAAGGGTGAATAGGGTGGTTTCTGAAGTTGGTTTACTGTTCTTTGGCTTATTTATTGAGTCACTTTCTGTACCAAGCTCAGGCACACCCAGATCAATCACACAGGAATCCTGGCCAAAGAGCATTGGACAGTTGTTGAGAAGATGTAGGACCTGATAGCCAGCTCAGGGGAGAGAAAAGGAGTTCATAATTTCTGTTATGTTCAGGCTGTTTGCCCCTTTGCAGAAAAGGACTCTCATTTGTGGGGTTCTGTAGACAATTACTCAGAGCCTCACGATGTGTTGCTTAACGAACTCAGAACAGCTTGGTGTGTGGAGGGCACTGGCCTCTGAATAGACTCTGCCAAGTTAAAATTAGTTGGAGTGGGACAGGCCTGGATCAGCTGCCTTGTAAACCTTCCCCTAGCTTCATGCTTAATGCGTATTTCCCAGAGCAATAAAAAAATGTCTTAAAAAAAATCATAGGTGAATAGGATTGCATCTCTTGTTTTGCTTTCATTTTCTTTTCCCTTGGAAAGGCATCTTATCTAATGATCTAGCTAGGGGTCTTTTTTTTTAGGTACCCCCCCCAAAGGCTTAGATATTGGGCATGATTTGACACAGACCAATCAAATGTACAGAAAACAGAACAAAACAAAAAACTTGCTTTTCAAAAAGATATACTGCCCAGATGGACACAAGCTCCGGTAGCCTTGCTACCTTGATGGCATTCATTTTTCACTGTGAATGCCAGGGGCAGCCGCTGACTAAATATAGCTCCTTCATTGTGAAGTCTTAGCCCACTAACTCAGGCAGTTTGGGATGTTGGCCCTTCCCATTTCCCTTTTCAGGCAGGAGCTGTTGATTGGCAGTCAAATTTGTGAAAGTACAAAGTAGCTATTTCATTGTTTATTAACTTTATCTTTAAAAACTTACAAAAGATACAGGCTAGTCAGTTGTTTTGAAGATTGTATGTCAAGTGTGGGATTTCCTTTGTACCCCAGTGAAACCTTTTGTGACATCTTCAACTGTTTCCTATGCATCTACAAACACACAGCCTATAGTTCTCTCCAGATTGCTCACTTCTTTCTTCATAATTTAATTGTAATAAAAGCTAACATTTATTGAGTGCTGCATGTGCCAGATACTTTGCTGCATAATACAGCCCAGTGAGATGAGATATTATTACTAAACCTGAGGCTCAGAGAGGTTACATGACCAGCCCAAAGTCACAATCCCAGGCTTGTGCTCTTAACTACTTTTCCACCTTCCTCTGAGTCATGAGGTTAGAGTGTCTTAAAGCTGGAAAAAACCAAGTATCTTCAGGGTCAGGGAGCTTAGCTGACTCCGGAATATGTTTCTCATTCTAAAGAGAAATTTTCTCTTTTGTGACGTCCGTAGATGGGAGGGTCACAACAGTACTGGAGGCTGTTCACCTGGATCCTCTACCTGCATCTGATGGGTTCTCATCATATCTTGGTAGAGTGTGTGTGAAAATATGGTCCAGGTGTTTCCTGGGGAAAGGATTGTGTTTGAAGGGTCTTCTTCAGTGGTGCCGCCCGCTGCTGGATGGGAGAGGCCATCAGGTCATTGTTGGAGGGCTTCAGCCTCAACTCTGAATGTTCCAGTGTTGAAAACTGGCTTGGGTCAGGAAAGAGTGAAGCTGCTCTTGAACATTGCAGAATTGGAGGAGGCAAACAAAGTGGCTATCATCTGGCTCCATAACAACTGAGGGGCTGCCCAGACCGAGATGGAGATTAAGAGGGATTGAGATAGAGATGGATCTGTGAGTGAGGGCCCAATCAGGCATGGCCTGACAATTCATGATTAGAAGTTTGGTCTTCATCCTAATAGCATGGCTTCCTAGGCATATGACTTCCATTCCTATATGGAATCTATTCTGCCTTTCAGATTAAGTCTGAGTGAGTGTCTTAGCTAACAGACCTGGTGGGGACAATTGCCATATCTTCTGTCTCTTCACCTAGTAGATAATAGTAGTTAAGAATTTAGGCACTGGTGCCTGGTTAAGTCAATTTTGAATCCCAACTACCAGTCACTAGCCATGTGACCTTGGGTAGGTCACTTGGACCACCCTCTGCCTCAGTTTCCTCCCTGTGAAATGAGACTATTCACAGTACTTGTGTTATAGGGCTTTTGTGAGGATTATCTGAGTTAATATAGGCAAGTTTCTTAATACAGTGTCTGGCCCCTACTGTTTGCTCCAAGAAATTTATTTTGGGAGTTTTATTATTATTTTTATCACTGTTAGTGTTATCATAGACTAACAGAGAAACACAGGTAGCATCTTGATCCCAGCAGCTCCATCGACCCAAACACCAGTCCCCAACTCACTCACCTACCCCTGCTTCTCCTCCAGGACTCGGCTTTGGTACCATCTCTTTGAGGAAACACTCTCCCTCCCCCCTCCCTGCCCACACCTGTGTCTATCTTTTGCTTGGTACTTACCCCACAAGTTTTAGGTTGTCTGTTCACTTCTCATCACTCTCTTCTCTTGACACCTTGAGGCCAGAGACTGTGGGTTTTGTTTGTGGAGGGTTTTTTCTTGTTGTTGTGCTTAACATTATTTTTATTCTCTGGATCCCTGAGGCCAAGAATATAGCAGATGCTTAGCTGATGAATGAAAATAAATAAACGAACATAAGGTTTCAACATGATGGTGGGGGCCAACTTTTAACCTACTTAACGGAATAAATTATTTCGAAGCACACAGCAACAGCCAGCACATAACAGCAACATGCTCCTAGAGTGAGACTAACGGGGGTTGTTACTGACAGTGCTCACTACATATTGGTTAGGATTACTATGGTGTAAACATTCAATTTTAAAAAGTTTAAAAATCAGACTCTTGATTGCTTCATATTGCCCTTGCAAATGCAGTGAAATACCCTTCTGTAATGTTTCTCCATCTGGGTGCTACTGACATTGTGGATGGTAGAATACTTTGTTGTAGGGGACTATCCTGTGTATTGTAGGATATTTAGCACTATCTCTGCTCTCTGCTATGTGAATATTGATACATTAGTTTGTACTTGTTTTATTCATAAAATGTAATTTGCAATAAAAGAGAAAAGCACCCTCCCCTTCAGTTGTGACAATCAAAACTGTCTCCAGACATTGCCAAATGTCCCCTTGGGATCCAAATCACCCCAATTGAGAACCACTGCTTTCTTGCCAAGAAAAATATGATGATTCTTCAACATCATCTTTACTAAATGCAAGTTGCTTTATCATTGTTGCTATTGTTTAGTCACACAATCATGTCCGACTCTTTGTGACCCCATGGACTGTAGCCCGCTAGGCTCCTCTATCCTAGCGGGGTCCCTGGGAAAAAAATGGGTTTTCCCAGGCAAGAAAACTGGAGTAGGTTGCCATTTCCTTCTCCAGGGGATCTTCCCAATAGCCTAGGGGTCAAACCCATATCTCCTGCATTGGCAGGCAGATTCTTTACCACTGAGCCACCTGGAAAGCAAGTTGCTTTATAACAAATTACAAAAACAGAGTTTTGCAAGGACAGAACACAGCAGTTTGACATTAGGTCCTGGCTCCTGAATTTTCAAACATTAGAATGGCGTGGATTTGAAGCTTTATACAGCTTTGATCATTAGCCTTAATTTATTATATTTGTTATGTGATCATTCTTTTTCTGCTTTGCCTAGAAGACTCTACTGGTTCCACAGACTCAGTCTTTTTATCTTTTGATAGACTTATGGCATTTGCTTTTATTCACTTTCTGTTCAAAAGTCCACTTGCCCTGGAGTTTTTCTGCTATAGAATAGGAATCAAATGACTTCATTAATATAAAACACACTAGGGCCTAGCAAATAATAACACTCAAATGTTAACTGTTATTATTCTATGAAATCCTAGATTACAGACATGTTTAGAAGTCTCCCAACTTGTGTATTCTCTTGAGCAGAAGTATTAGATGATTACTTTAGAAATGTTCTTTATTTATAAAAATTTATTTATTTTTTAATTGAAGGATAATTGCTTTACAGAATTTTGTTGTTTTCTGTCAAACCTCAACATGAATCAGCCATAGGTATACATGTATCCCCTCCCTTTTGAACCTCCCTCTCATCTCCCTCCCAGTCCCACTCTTCTAGGTTGATAGTTACCCTTTAGTAATTGCAACTTCTGTTACTTAAAAAACTTTGCTTCCTTGAAGAGTTGAGTTTCCTTTTGAAATGCAGGCATCACTCCAGAAGAGATCAAATGAGTTAAAGAAGCATGAATAACAAGCTGAGGAATGCATGTTCTGTTGAACATGATTTTGCGTCATTTAAAGCAAGAAAGGTCTGTTAAGATCTTCTATTTCTGGTTCAGCTTTGGAAAGTTATACTTTCCTAAGAATTTGTCCATTTCTTCCAAGTTGTGCATTTTATTGGCATAGAGCTGCTGGTAGTAGTCTCTTATGATCCTTTGTATTTCAGTGTTGTCTGTCGTGATCTCTCCATTTTCATTTCTAATTTTGTTAATTTGGTTCTTCTCCCTTTGTTTCTGAATGAGTCTTGCTAACAGTTTGTCAATTTTGTTTATTTTTTCAAAAAACCAGCTTTTAGCTTTGCTGATTTTTGCTATGGTCTCTTTAGTTTCTTTTGCATTTATTTCTGCCCTAATTTTTAAGATTTCTTTCCTTCTACTAACCCTGGGGTTCGTCATTTCGAGAGAACAGCGTCGAAACATATATATTATCTAGGGTGAAACAGATCACCAGCCCAGGCTGGATGCATGAGACAAGTGCTTGGGCCTGGTGCACTGGGAAGGCCCAGAGGAATCGGGTGGGGAGGGAGGTGGGAAGGGGGATCGGGATGAGGAATACATGTAAATCCATGGCTGATTCATGTCAATGTATGACAAAAACCACTGCAATATTGTAAAGTAATTAGCCTCCAACTAATAAAAATAAATGGAAAAAAAAAAAAGCAAGAAAGGAACAATGTTTAAGATAGAAAAGGACATGACTTAACCTCCTCCATCCTTCACAGGAGACATCTTAGCACTGGATATTCTTTTTCTGTTGTCTATAGCAATACATGTTTCTATTTTCAAAGTGAAAAGCAAAGGCATAACCTAATTGCACATGCAATTTAAGTACCAAGTATGTGATACATTCTAGTTGTAGACAGGCATCCATGTGCTTAAAAGAACACCAAAAGATTTGCTAGAGAAATCTGTCCAAACGGTGGACCATGGAACTGCAGTATTTTTTTTTTTCACCCTGGGAGGCTGTTAGAAATGCAGACTTTCAGGGTCTATCCCAGACCTTTTGGGTCAGAATCTGTATTTTAACACAACACGTAGATGAGTCCTAGGTGCATTACAATTTAAAAAACACTGATCTGATCTGGTTCAAAGGAAAGAGTAAGAAAATATAAATAAATCAACCTATAAGCCCAGATGTTACCTTTGGAGATTCTTGGTGTATAGTTCTTGGCTAGGTTCAGGCATCTGTGTTTTTCTTTTTTCAATGCCCCAAGTAATTCTGATATGTCTCCTAAGTTGAAATTGAGAAGTACTGATCCCTATTATATTACAAATATGTTGTAATTTTCCTTGTTATGGCTTGTTAGATATCAGTTCAGTTCAATCACTCCGTCATGTCCAACTCTCTGCGACCCCATGGGCTGCAGCATGCCAGGCTTCCCTGTCCATCACCAACTCCTAGAGCTTGCTCAAACTCATGTCCATTGAGTTGGTGATGCCATCCAACCATCTCATCCTCTGTCATCCCCTTCTGCTCCTGTCTTCAATCTTTCCCAGCATCAGGGTCTTCTCAAATGAGTCAGTTCTTCACATCAGATGGCCAGAGTATTGGAGCTTCAGTTTCAGCATCTGTCCTTCCAATGAATATTCAGGACTGATTTCCTTTAGGATTGTTTGGTTTGGTCTCCTTGCAATCCAAGGGACTCTCAAGAGTCTTCTCCAACACCACAATTCAAAAGCATCAATTCTTACCCATCATTTAATAGTGGACATTTAATTTCTAGATACTTGGAGGTTTTAAAGTATCTTTGATATTACTTTCTCATTTAAATGCTTTCTTCTCTGCAATCACCCTCTGTGTTTTTTTCAGTCTTCTAACTTTGAGGCTTTCAATGGCTAAGTCAAAGATCTCTGTTGGTAAATGTCACATTGAACTTGAAAATATGTGAACTATTTTAAAAACATCTTTTGATATTGATTTCTAACATAATCCCACAAGTGATAAGAGAACAGACTCTATATATAGGTTTCAGTACCTTTAGGCCATGAAATTTTTGCACCTTGTTTTATGTCCCTGGATATGTTCCAGTGTCTCCTAGTTTACGGTCTAAGGGAACTTGAAGAGAATTTGTATCCTACCATTGTGTGAAAATTATATAAATCTTAATTATGTTGAATTGGTTCATGGTACTTTTCAGGTCTTCTGTATCCTTCTACTTCTCTGTATATTCATTCTATTCGTTCTTTAGAGTCTGATATTAAAATTTTAATTAAAAATCTTAATTTATCTACTTATATAGTGGGACCATATGTAACTTTGTTCCATATCTTCCAAGTTTCCTGTACATGTTATCATATTCTTATAATTTAGAAACTAAAAAAAAAAAAGAAGAGAGAGAGAAAGAAAAAAAGAAAGCTAAAAATAAAAAAAAAAAAAAGAAATACTGATCCTGTCAAACCCCATAGCTTTCATAGATGTGAAGGTCACGAGGCTAATTTGAATCAAAGCTGCTAATAGAAGCTTGGTTTATTAATATAATTGAAATACTTTGTCCATTAAGCCATTGCATATATTCTAAAGCTCCTTATTAACCAAATTCAACAGCATACCTGACTCACAACATTTGTATTATCATGCCTGTCTCCCTCTCACAAATACTCCCTGCCATTAGAACACATATTTTCTGATGTGGCCTCAGAAGTACTCACCGCACACAGATTCTGTGAGTTATGTACATGCTTCTGGTGTGTCTCCAGCCAGAAAGGCACCTTTATTCTCAATGATATACATTGGTGCTTCTCCTTTAATGCAACATAATGTAGCTGGTGAGTGAGTCAGCTCATATTTTGTTAGCTGAAGTACTTCATCCCTGTATGGGCTATGCAGGTGTTACCACTGGGCAGAAACTACAGTTACCAGTTTTTGCTTTCAGATGCTTGGGATGGTAAGGAGTTTCTGGAAGGCTGGTAATTCTATCTGAAAAGACTATACTGTAACCTTTTTCAAAATGGTGGGCTCATTTTATGTTCTAGGCTGGTAGCTACCAACATCTGGTTTTAAGAAATGGGCAGACTGTTCATACCTTTTAAGTTTCTAGTTCGTAGAGGGAGAGAAGAGTCAGAGAGCCCTTGGATGGAGGGTAATATATTAAAACCTTTGCAGATAGCATTAATTGCAATCTGTTTATGCTGAACTTAATGGAAGTGTTTCCTGAAATTTATCAGCTTCAAAGCCAGTTCTACAATATTTCTCTCACTTGTGTTGCTTCCTTTATTGATTCCACTAAGAGTATGAATCACTTACCAATATCTCAGATATTATGCTGGGAGATACAGTGAAGAATAAGACAGCCTGGTTCCTGCCCTTATAACTTTTAGAGTCTTGAGAGGCACCAAGATGATGCTGAAAACATAATAATCAATTTTTATACGAGTATAGCAAGTGTACAGAAACATACGTGTATATAAAACACATCATTTTCAACCTGACTTAACCTGATCTCCCCATACATTAATGATTCCAAATTGCAAAACTCGCAGGTGTCAAAAAGTGGGAGAGGCACTGAGTATGTGGATGGAGAAAGGATTATTAAGTGGAACCATCCTCGCTTGCAGCTCAGATGCCGTCTACTCAGTTGGACAGATATTTACTGAGCGCCTGCTCCATCCCAGATACTGTGGATGCCCTGATGATACCCGTGGGAGTACAAGCCCACCCAGCCTTCTGCAGTCCTCCCAGAACTTGTCTCTCCCTGCCCAGGAGGGAGAGATGCAAATAAAAGCACACTTTTATTTGCACTTGAGGCACTGCGCTTGGCATGCTGGCACATGTCTTTCCCTGGCAGGGAATGTGTTTCTTCTGAATGTAGAACTTGAAGCGGTCTATCAACACTCAGTAAAATTTTGATCTGAAAATTCCTCATCAAATAAGAATTCATTAGATCATCTTCTCTGACACTACGTATGTAACCTTGTTTTTCTCAACATCTCCCCATATACCTTTAAAAAAAAAAAAAATCCCCTACTGCTGCCAGACTGGGGTTAGTAGTTTCTATCTCCTTTGCCTATGTAAGGATTTACAATGATTCTAGGCAAATGTACAAATAAATAAGTGGATTTGGGGTTCTTTTTGATCTCTTTCTAAGAGGGCAAAAGCTCTCAGTCAGCTTACTAGGGGCAGAGAGCTCTCTACAGGAAATGCAATTCTAAAAGGTGAACTGGACGTTGACCAAATTGAGCAGTGCCATTGGACTTTTTTAATTTTTGTTTTGGATAAATGAATGACTCAGCTTCAGAATACTTAGAACATCCATCCTGTCTCTTGTGGTGAGCTTGACTTCTTGTTTCAGGGAACACTTTTGTGTCTGTGATTTTAAGCAAAACCTGTAGGCTGTCTTTCAGTTCTGGAAGCATTTACCCATATAAATAGATAGGATTTCCCGATCTTTTCTCCTAGGGAGCATTCACAAAATGGAAACACTTGGAAGGCAGAAGGCCTATCCCAAGTGGAGGCTTTGGCTTCTGCTTCTAGTAATCTCCTTTGTATCCCATCAGTGAAATCCTCCTTGTCTCCAGGAAATACAAAGGAATTGTATACAATTGTATACAATACAAATACAAACAGAATACAAAGGAATTGCATACAATTGTATACAATACAAATACAAACGGAATACAAAGGAATTGCATACAATTGTATACAATACAAATACAAACGGAATACAAAGGAATTGCATACAATTGTATACAATACAA
Organism: Dama dama; assembly: GCF_033118175.1. NCBI lineage: Eukaryota > Metazoa > Chordata > Mammalia > Artiodactyla > Cervidae > Dama > Dama dama. The sequence goes on along the minus strand of NC_083704.1, from coordinate 37,249,041 downwards.
ATACAAACGGAATACAAAGGAAATGCAGAAATTGGGGTTGAAAGTGAATGTGTTAGTCGCTTGTGTCCTACTCTTTGCCCACGGACTGTAGCCCACCAGTCTCCTCTGTCCATGAAATTCTCCATGCAAGAATACTGGAGTGGGTTGCCATTTCCTTCTCCAGGGGTAGTGGAAGATAAATAGAGAAGGATTTGCTTGTAGGAGGGGAGTTTATGTGTCACCAGACTCTTTAGCATTTGTCCAAACAACTGTCTTCTCTCCACAGCACTGTAAGAACTTTCCATGTGACAACAATTTAGTTACCTCAACTAAAAGCATTCAGAAAGAACAGTTTTTAAACAAACATCTTTCCACTTGAGTTCTTAAGCATTATTATGAGATTAACCATGAGTTTCTAATTGTTGAAGGCAGTGATCAGTATACATGAAGGTTCATTACACCATTCTCTTTACCTTTAGAATTTGCCATAATAAAAAGTTTAAAAAGGATTTTCTGGGACTTCCCTGGTGATCCAGTGGCTAGGATTCTGTGCTCCCAAGGTGGGGGTCCCAGGTTTGATCCCTGTTGAGGAACTGGATCCCACATGCTGCAACTAAGAGTTTGCATGCTACCACTAAGACCTGGCGCAGCTAAATAAATAAATATTTTTTAAAAAGATCTGCTGCAGTCTAATCCCTTGTATAATGACTATGTGAAGCTTCACGGCTGTGGGAGGTGAGACTTATAGCTTCTAACTTAGGTCCAAGTTGTTGTTTAATACAAATAAAACATGCAATGAGCTTGGAAAACACAGAGGTTCCCAAAGTATATCTTACAATGGATACTTTTAACATGCCAACTGTTGCCAAGACAGTGGGTCATCAGGATGTGTTTAGTTTGATGATACCAATACACACAGTGTAACAAATATTCAGTACACAGCGAGTATGCAATAAATATTGTGGGCTGATTCAGTCGATTAGGAAAATCTCAAGGTTAGGTTACTCTGACCTTTCTGTGACAAAAGAGACTGAACTCTGCCCCACATTAACTGCCTGTGATCAAGAGATCCAGGAGAACACTGATCACGTTTACTCAAAACTGGTTTGTGCATTTAATACATTTATACTTTATAATTGAGATAGTTCTTGCCAGGAAGAAAGCCCTGCAGGGAAACCAAAGTAACCACAGAAGATGGTTGGGGTTATCTGTGGAATCCGAGAGCAAGGGGGGCCTACGTAGGCAGGTCTATAGGAGGGTGGATCTCCCTCTGTCCTACCTGCCTTCCTCCTGGCCCCCAGCCAGCACTAGAGACAGAACTTAGAAAGGAGTCCTCCTTGCAGCAAGCCCAAGGGGCCTGTGATCTCATCCGATCTTTTCCTATATCACATAGGAGTTTTTCCTACTTCCAGTTTTTCACTTGTTCGTCACAGCTCTGTGAAGGTACAAAAGCAGGGGCTATCTTTACAGTAACATTTAGTGTACAGTGAGGAATAAGAGCAATTGTCCAAGATGAGTCTCACATCATTTATTTCACGGCCATACGAAGTTGCTGAGCTTACTTTAAATAACAGGAAAATGTGCTAGACTCTTACTTACCTTTTTTTTTTTTATTATTTCTTTCAACAAACATTTATCAAATTCCTGCTCTGTGCCAGGTGTCGTACCAAGTGCTGGGGAGAAAATATCACGATCCCTGCTCTCATAGTGCTTAATCTCTAGTGGGAGACAGAGACATTCATAAGATACTCATTCAAAGAAGTATCAAATTGCCACTGAATTTATGGCAACTCAATCCAGTATTCTTGCTTGGAGAATCCTGTGGAGAGGGGAGCCTGGCAGGCTACTGTCCACAGGGCCGCAAAGAGTCGGACTTGACTGAAGCGACGGTGCACACACAGAGTTATGTATCACCTTAGGGGTTGTGAAGAAGAGGCAGATGGTGCGAGGATGTGGTCAGAAAGACTACGAAAAAGCTGATTAAGCTGAGATTTGAAGGCGATAGGAGAGAATTGGGCAGAAAGAATGGCTTGTGCTCAGGCTTGGGATGGCCAGGGGCAGGGTAGGCTCTAGAGATAGACGGAAACCCCAGTGGATGGTGTGGAAAATCAGGAGGCGCTGGTATGAGAAAGCTGATAGGCAGAGATGCTATAGCCCTTAGGCATCCCTCTTACTGATGATTGCAATGGTCCGTTCCTCCTGGCAGATGCAGCGTAAGGCAAATCACAGTTTGGCAGGTGAAGTGTGGCCTGAATTTCAGGCTCCCGTTTCCCACCCTCAGCTCAGCTCCCTTGTCCCAGATACCAGCTACACAACTGTATGCAATGGCCCTGGCTGCAGAGAAAGGTAGGGGCCAGACCCTGCGAGGCCTTGTAGAATGTGGAGAAAATGCTGTTTTTATCCTAAGAGCACTAGGAAGCAAGAAAATGGATGGGTGGATTCATATTTGCAGTGACTCCTCTGGTTGTTTCAGAACCTCAGAAAAATATCACCAATTTAGAGAAGGGCATTGTGAGTAAATTGTTCCCCTCCTTTCTTAGTGAGTCAGGCTTCCTCAGGAACCAAACTACAAAAATAGCTTTTTGAGGTTTAGAAAGTTGAAACGCAGTGCAAAGCTACTTCTGTTGCTCAGAAAATATTTCACTGCCTCTTTGGTTCTTGTTGGCATTACAGCATGGCAGGCATTAACAAATGTGCACTTGAGTCAATTTGAAGATCTCTGAATAAACTTTTATCACTAAGAACAAATTTATTAACTTACCTGTTTCTTATCTTAATTCTGTGTAGAAAATTCCATGAACAGAGGCTACAGTCCATGGGGTCACAAAGAGTCAGACATGACTGAACAACTAACGCTGTGTAGAATGAGACGTGTTTTCAAGATCCATGCTAGCTCTGAAATTCTGCAGTTGGCCAAGATTCCAAGATTTTTATTTTTCTTTTAGCAACTTGTGTTGAAACTACAGCCATAGCTAGCTGAGTCACGTTGGTAAGTTTAGGACCTGCGTCCACACCAGCTCATAACTACCTTCCTTTAGAGACAAATGAGAATGTTGAGGGATTTTCTAGAATGACCTGTAGTTGCTTACCCCAAACTAGAAGAAAAGGGTTCTAAAATGGTTGAGGGGGAAATCCCTGGAGCTGGTTAACAACACAGAATGGGTTATATTATGAATTGTGTCAACTGGCACTGTTTTTCCTACCCCTGGATTCCTCTAAATATGTTTATTCACTGCCCTGGGTCTCAGCTTATTCATCCGTGTAATGGGATTGCACTTATTCCTCTTTGAAGAGTCAGCTACAGAGTTCTGTGATGGGATGCTAAGCCTTTTTACAACTGTTAGTGATTCCACTATGAATTTTTAACTATGACATTTATCTGTCATATTGATATTGTCATTTATCTTCTTACTGAGTAGAATACATATGCATGTGTGTGCTTGTTAAGTTGCTTCGGCTGTGTCTGACTCTTTGCGACCCCATGGACTATAAACTGCCAGGCTCCTCTGTCCATTGGATTCTCCAGGCAAGAATACTGGAGTGGGTTGCCATGCCCTCCTCCAAGAGATCAAACCTGGGTCTCTTATGTCTCCTGCATTGGCAGGCGGGTTCTTTACCTCTAGCACTACCTGGGAAGCTCAGGATACATATATATGTAGGTATATATTTTCAACTCACAATAGAAAAACGTATTTAATGTTTTTGATTTGTAAAGGGAAGTCCTGTTTTCATCAAAGACAGAAAATCACGATCTCTCCATCTCTCCCTCGGTCTCTCTCTTCTCTCCCTCCACTCTCCCTTCCACCTCTCTTTTGCTTCCATCTAGCTTCCTGCCTCTCTTCCTCCTCATTCATGGACCTCCAAAAAATGAAATGGCACCTATCAAATCCAACAGCAATATGTCCACGTGGCATATTTATGAAAGTTTTATCCTAATGGTCCTTGGGCTTTATGGTGATTTATGTCACTAAGAACCCAAACTGTTAAGTAAAAGCTTTACTCATTTCAAACAAGAACTGGTTTCCAAAACTCCTGCACTAACTGGAAAATGAATTTCATCTCTGGAGGATGATCTGTGTATTTTATTTTGCTCCAAGTACAAGGAGGTGCCAGGGCAGTGGGTGCTGTGCACTTTCCCCTTTCTTAGAACAGAATTGCACTTACGCAGAATAAAGAAGAAAATCATTTCTGCTCCAAGTAACTTTGTTCATTTTTTCCAGCTTGTAACTTCAGTTTCTAATTATAGATCACAGCTTGGGCATTGGGTAAGCTAAAACCAGTCCTATAGGACTCTCTGCTCTGTTCTTTCTTCTTGAACATGAGCAACAGGAGCAGGTGAAAAGTACATTTGGAATTGCTTGAGTCAGGCCTAGATTTTTCATTGTTCTTTGTCCTGGGCTTGATTTAGCCATTCAGCCTAGAGGTCTACCTCACTTGTACCGAGAAACATAGAAAAAACTTGGCATGCATTTTATTATATGCTCTGCCTTGTGAATTATTATTTTAATAGATATTCCAGGAAGAACTGAGATGGAGACCTTTGACATTTTCCACCAACCAACCATCTCCCGGGCCTCCCAGGTGGTGCTAGTGATAAAGAACCTGCCTACCAATTCAGGAGACACGGGTTCAATCCCTGGATCAGGAACATACGCTGGAGGAGGCATTGACAACTCATTCCAGTATTCTTGCCTGGAGAGAATCTCATGGACAGAGGAGCCTGGTGGGCTAAGGTCCACGGAGTCGCAAAGAGTCGGACATGACCGAAGTGATTAGCACATACACACACACACAGAGTCATCAGCATGCAACCATCTCCTATTTGGAGCTTTTCAAAGGAGTTTCCTAAACTTGAATCTTCTGCTCTAGTTCTTCTAGTTAATATTGATTTGGTCAACATCAAGTCTATGTAAAAGGGTTTGTCTCTTTCAGGCAACTTTCTCCCATTACTTTTATTTTTAAATATCAATTATTTTATCTTCAAGTAATATATGACTATTGAAATAATATGAAAATAGAAATAAGCAAGTGGGAATATACTACCCATGATCCTATTACCCAATAAAACTGCTAGAGTCTTTTAAATTTCTCTCATAATGTTTTTGGTGCTAGAAATGAAATGTGTTAGTCTGGGAGAGTTTCTAAGCCTCTCCACCCAGTCTCCCCATCACCTGCAAAAGAAGATCCTATTTTGGCCCTGACCTAGATCTTTCCTTCCCCAGACCTTGAAGGACATTTTTCTCTTTGCCAAACCAATTCTAGGGTCAAAGCTGGAGAGACGGTATAACCCAGATAGAATCATGAAAAAGAAAAGAAAAAAGGGCCAAGAGACCTAGATAATGAATACGCTGAGGGAGAAGGAGGGCACAGAGACAGGCACATGTGCTGGATGTTGGGAAAGCTTCGGGAGTGGGGTGGGGTGGGGTGGATTAGTTGAAAGAGGATCTGGACAGTGAGCCGGAAACCAGAGTTTGAGTGGGAGAAGGCAGAGCTTGGCTGTGCTCAGGAATTGAAATTGCATCAGCATCACTGGAGAGATGAAGCAAGGCAAGATTGTTGTAGTTGGCCTGCCCAAAGCCAGAGGTGTGGGGCTGGAGAACCTGCGTGCACGCTCGGTCACTAAGTCGTGTCCAACTCTGTGTGACCCCGTGGACTGTAGCCCCCACCCCCAGGCTCCTCTACCCACGGGATTCTCCAGGCAAGAATACTGGAGTGGGTGGCCATGCCCTCCTCCAGGGTATCTTCCCAACCCAGGGATTAAGCTGAGGTCTCCTGCACTGCAAGCATATTCTTTACCATCTGAGCCACCAGGGAAGCCGGGGCTGGGGAGCAGTTACTTTTCTATCTTTACGTTTTCTGTTTTGTATGTTCACTTTATTTCTGATCATAAAATAATGTACTGATTGTAGAAATTTCTACTTCTGAGTTATATAACATAGGTTCTAAATCCATGTACCGGACAGAATTGTTGCTTTTACCTAAGCAATATATTATTGCCTTCACACATGATAAAATGTTCTTTGACTTTTTGAAAATAATTATATATGTCACCATGTAGTACATTGTTGGCCATATACATTGTTTCTAAGAGTTATAAATACCACTCATGTGAATACTGTTACAATTCAGTCTTTGCATTTTTATTAATTTCTTTACATTATCTATTCTGAAGAGATTTTTGCCTGGAAGGGTATAAGTCTTTGCAAGAGTTCTGAATGAAATAAGCAACTTATTATAATAGAGTTTAATTTAAAACTACATGCTACTACTTTGATCACTGTTTGGCTCCATGCATTTCAGTAGAAATTAACTTTTTCAAAGGAGTTTGACATTAATTATGTCCCTGCTTTCACCCCTTAAGATATGCAATACTTTCATTCCTATTTGAAAGTATTTAAATATTAAATAGTGAAATAGCTTTTCTGTTTCAGGAGGCAGAATCAGCAAAAAATTTCAAGGGATTTTTTAAAAAGGAGTCTTAGTTATCCTAAATATAAATCCCAATATGAAATGACTTCATCTGTTCTATTTCGGAGAAAGTCAGTTCTTGGCATCACCTTTCATTATCCTGTCTTCCAAATCAGTGATGCTGATAACACACTGACCCCTCCTTGTTCTTCCCAAGCAACATGCTCATTAGCCTCTTAGGAGGGTAAAATGTTAGTAAATCATCGTACTTGCTGACCACAAATGTCTTTTAAGAATTTTATACACACAGTGGGTTGGGGGTGGGGATGGGTGGGGCGACAATGCCCAGTCATTCTCACTTATGAAGTACTTGATCTACATGTCCTCTTTATAAATGGCTTTCCCCCATTATCAATAGCAGTGTAACCTTTGGCTCATGTAACAATGAAACTTGAGGTTTTATGCCTGGAAATCTCAGTTGATAACCCATCTCCTAATGATACTCTGGGCCTTTTAAAGAATTAGGGTGGCCTGTCTAACACCAGGAGTCATAAACCCAAATGCCCCCATGGGCCAGGCAGCTTATATAAGAGACCAGGGCAATGCAGCTGTTAGAAAAACAGTTATTAATGGCTGTTCACTGGGGGCCTCTGTGTCAAAGATTTCCATAGATAGTGGTGGGGGCTGAGGTTAAATGGAGAGCATTTATTCTATGTAAAGGAGAAGGCACTCTAGCCAGTGGCTGACATGGGAAACTGGGCCTCGTTTTGTGAGATTTTCTTGTTTCCAGGAGAAGCAAGAAACCCCAAGGTTGATGGATTTAAACACACACACACACACACACACACACACACACACACACATTGGGATTCAAGTAAAAGTTTTTAAAAATATTGTACAGTCCAGACACAAGTGTGACTGCAGACTGGCTTATGAATCCCACCGTGTGTGGGCTGAACCACCGTGTGACCTGAACTCCACGTTCATCTAGCATGGCAGATTCTAGGAGGATTTAAATAAGCCCTTGGAGCTCAGAAAATACAGTCATTGAATACTAGAGCCCAGGATGTAGGAAAGCTAAAGACAGCCCATCCAACAAAGGGGCTCTCGTCTATTGAAATGCTGGGCCTCTAATGTGATGGGCTGTTTGGTAGGAGTACACTGCCTCCCTGTGAATCTTCCCTCCACTGTGTTCTAACCTCTGTGCCCAAGTTTCTTCCTTTGAGAAGTGATTTAATACTGTCGACCTCATCAGGATATGAGGATTAAATGAGACAACTTAGATAAAAGGCATGGTAAGTATGCTTTGTTGTTACTCTTCCCCTCCCTCCTTCCTCATTTCCCTCCTCCTGACCTGGGCTCCCCCTTTCTTCCATATTCCAGGTTCCTGAGCCCCTTCAACATGATCCTTGGAGGCATTGTGGTGGTGCTGGTGTTCACGGGCTTTGTGTGGGCAGCCCACCATAAAGACGTCCTCCGTCGGATGAAGAAGCAGTACCCCACAGCGTTTGTCATGGTGGTCATGCTAGCCAGCTACTTCCTCATCTCCATGTTCGGGGGAGTGATGGTCTTTGTGTTTGGTATCACTTTTCCCTTGCTGTGTAAGTGAACCTGAGCCTTATATCATCAAGAAATGTCGATCCATTCATCCCGTGAGAATGCCCTAACCTGTTTCTGAGGTGCGTTGGCAGGTCTGCAAAACTCTCAAGAGTTTTCTGCAACAGCAGATCAAGGCTGAATAGCCCATTAATGGCACAAATACGTACTGGGCACCCCCTCTGTGCCACTCTTCTGGGGACACAACAGTAAACAAAACAAATTCGGATCCAAAGTCATACAGTAGTGGCACGGTCTGCAGTGGCATCCAGATTTGTCTGATATTAGAGTCTGTTCTTGACTGTTCAGTGCCAGGCATCCCGTGCTGACACAGAAATGAATGTTTACTCTCTACTTACTCAGAAGATCGTAATTAGTGTAAAAAGCGTTGTAAGTTGGCCCAGAGTATAGATAACCATGGACTCCAGTTCTGGTGATGAGAACTAGACATTTTCTCCCATCCAAGTACTAACCAGGCCCGACCCTGCTTAGCTTCCGAGATCATACGAGATCAGGCGCATTCAGGGTGGTATGGCCGTAGACGAACTAGACATTTTCTAAAGTCTATGTGCACTGTTGACTGAGATTCCCAAGCACTTGAAGCCTGAAATAGAGAACAGATAAAACTCCAGTCTCATCAGTGGAAATCTAATTAGAATTATAATGTACTCAGTGACAGGAACATCCCTTTAAATTTTAAAAGCATTTCATGTGCTGCCATTCCATTAAATAAAATCAAATCCTTGTTTAGGGTTTGTTAGATTAAGCCCCCAGAATATTTATATGTGAATCCCACATTTTATTGGATAAAATAATTAAATCATTAAATTTAGACACTTTTGAAATACTCTTCAGGATTTCTTTATATGCTAGAGACAGTATTTCAGTGATTCTGCCTCACTATACAGCTTGTAGAAAACAGAGCAGTGTAATGAAACATATCGTAAGTTAAGAGTCAAAGGTCCAGGTTTCTATTCGTAGACCTGCAGGAAACCAGCCATGTGATCTGCACCAATTGTCTTATATGGGAAGAGCTGACTCACTGGAAAAGATCCTGATGCTGGGAAAGATTGAGGGCAGGAGGAGAAGGGGGCGACAGACAATGAAATAATTGGATGGCATCATCAACTCAATGGACATGAGTTTGGGCAAACTCTGGGAAACAGTGAAGGACAGGGAAGCCTGGAGTGCTGCAGTCCATGGGGTCACAAAGAGTCAGACACGACTGAGTGACTGAACCACAATACTCCTATATGGGCTATACTTCACTCATCCATAAAAGAAGGGAATTAGACAAGATCAGTGATTCCCAAACTGATGATTGTGAGAATCATTCAGGATGATTTTTTTTTTTTAAACATTTATTTTTATTCATTTGGCTGCATAGAGTCTTAGTTGTGGCATGTGGGATCTAGTTCCCTGACCAGGGATCGAACCCAGCCCCCCTGTATCAGGAGCGCAGAGTCTTAGCCACTGGACCACCAGGGAATTCCCAGGATGATTTTAACATATACATTTCTCAGTCACATCCCTTGGAGATCTTGATTCTTTGGTCCACAGGGCTGTCCAAAGAACCTGTATTTTTAGAAAGCTCCTCAAATGTTTCTAGCCGTCACTCTTGATTAGGAGCCTCCAGAGAGAATGCACATGAGTGCTTCTCAAAATGAGGGCCCCAAATCACCCACATCAGAATCATCCACAGTGGCTACTGAAACATTACATTCCGGAACCCTACCTCGGTCTCAACAATCTGAACTCAACAATCTCAACTCCAGGTGCTGGAGACTGGGAATCTGCCTATCTAACAGGCTTTCTCTCTGGTGATCTATATGCACACAGAAGTTTGAAAAGTGCTGGTGTATATTACCCAAGGTGTTGACTTAACTATAGACTCCTGAGCCCATCCCTGTAAAGGTTCTAGAAGTTCAGGAGGCCCAGGAGATGGGCCAGAGAAAATCTGTTTCTTACAAACAAACTCAGGTAATTCTTAATGATCAGGTAAATTCTGTGAATACCAGGTTACATAAGGTCTGTAAACCCTTAGCATTTTATCCAGACATTCTATATCCAACACTGTGCAATAGCGTTTTATCCAGATATCTATACCCAACACGGCGCAAAACTGCCCCTTAGGAGGCACCTCCTAAGAGGACTTCACTTGCATGCCTCCTGCAGGAACAAAATACAGATAACCCCTGAACTGAGCATGAGTTCTTTTCCGGAAAAGGTTAGCATTACGTTCATTTTTAGGTAGGTTGAAATCACATCGATTTGCTTTGAATTTCAGGGTATTTAAGTAGCATCTGAAAGGCAGTGATAACAATGTGTGAAGGGAAGAGCGTGGCTGCCAGATTATGGTCCTTCCTGCTGAATACGACATTCTCCTGCACACACAAAGAATACTGTAAAGTCCAAGGATCCATACAGGGACTTGGGTCCATTAGGCTGACAAAGAGCTTTATGTAAAGTTTAAGGATCCACACTGGGATGTGGGTCAGTTAGAGAAGCAGACTGGACTGTAGCTAATGGAGAAAGTTGTTACTTCACTTGTGAAGCAGGGAGGGAGAATGCGTGCGTTGTTGCTAACCGTCACCTTTCACTTCCCTGTAGTGATGTTCATCCATGCGTCGCTGAGGCTCCGGAACCTCAAGAACAAACTGGAGAATAAAATAGAGGGAATTGGTCTGAAGAGGACACCCATGGGGATTGTCCTGGATGCCCTGGAGCAGCAGGAAGAAACCATCACCAAGCTCACTGACTATATCAGTAAAGTGAAGGAGTAAACAGAGCTGACCTGGTGATGGGGTTGCAGCAGAAATCGAGTTGCGGCTTGCCCTTGTCCAGACCTACTTTCCGTTTGTGTTTTTGAAATAGGAGGTGCATGAACCATCCTGCCATCCGTGGCCCCAGGCACGGAGAGGCCTCCCTGTTCTTATCTCTGCTGTCACAGAGAAAAGGCCTCCAACTAAAAGAAACCACCCTCCTGTTACATATGACATCTCCAGTGTGTTTATGTAAGCTGATTGGAAATGAATCACCCTTATTTCCTAAGGAGAATAAAAGAATCATGGAGTGTACAACAACAATATGGTTATTTTGTAGGAAACAGTTTGTAAAGTATCAAGGCAATATGAATAAATGAAAAGACTGAAAGGAGATGATGTTATCCTGTTTTAATCCCCCTCTGCATCCTCTTCCAAAAATATTCCTTCCTTAGGATTATAATATGTGGGGTATCAATTAGTTTAGCTTTTATTATTACTGTTTAAAATAAAAAATGATCTTGATCACTTTGCCTCATGGTTGATGTGCAGTGGATAAAGCAGTTGTTTCTATTTTGTTTACAAACAAAGCTGCTAGCTGCTTAGGAGAATATTTTATCAAACTTTTTGTAAATTTTTGAAATGCTATTAATGTTTTCATTAGAAGGCATCTGTTGCAAACTAAATATCATCTTCTTTAAGGGGGTTACAGCTTTGTAGCCTGTATTATTCTTGATGAGCTTGTCAAAAAAAAATCTGAATAAAATGAGTTTCTACTGCACAGTTTTTGTTTTTATAATGACAAAGAGGGATGTGGGTCAGTTAGAGAAGCAGACTGGGCTGTAGCTAATGGAGAAAGTTGTTACTTTCCCCTTTCTATTCTTTTTTTTTTTTTTTTTTCAGTTTTTAACTGCCACATTTAGAAGGTAAGAAATGAACGTGCATTTTTATTAATTCCTTGGGGGTAGAAAGAGGACAGTAATAGCTGATCTTTCGAAATGTGAAAAGCGTCTTTAGATGACCAAGCAAACAGACCTTTAAAAATCGGAATGAAAATGATCATTGGCTTCTGCAGTTCATAAAACTTTTAGATGGACCTTGGCACCACTATATGTTTTTATAGCTAGGCATTAGAATTAATATAGCATGAGTTTATATTTTCTGTTACTTTCTTCCTTTTACTCCCCATGTATTTTGAAATAGATGATATAACATGTTTTCCTTGCCAGCCGAGTGATTTCATAGATGAATAGAAAATATTTAGATTTCCCTAGCATGCAGACAGTTGGGGTGGTACTCATTGAAGAGACTCTTGTACGTCCTAGAAGAAGAAGCAATGCATATGCCACTCCTGATTTTTCTTGCATTTTGATTTCTCACCCAACTTGCAGTCTTCCTCTTCAGTACAGTGATATCATCATGATTTCACTCACATGGTCTAGAATTTGGACCCTTACCTAAATATGAAGAATAAAATTTATCAAAGATTTTTTTGGGGGGGAGGGTGCGGGGTGAGACTATTTACTTCAGACTATTGTCTGTGTTAAATGTCTGAGAAACTCAGTGACAACCCTATAAAATGATAAGCCTATTTCTGTGCAGCAAAAAATACTCAGCTTGTGTTTCAAATACTGTTAATAAAACTTTAATATTTATTAATCTCCAGTCAGAATAAAATCAAATCCTAATAGGATCCTTTTTTAAACCTGACATGGGCTTATACATATTTTAGACCCCTTTTCTACATGGTGAATTCTGCAGACTAAAATGCAATAAATGTGGAGAAAGTGACAACTTGAAAGAAAAAAAAAATATGCTATTCTAATTACTAATGGTTGATTGTCATTTCTGGAAGGATTATAATAGAAAATTCTAGCATGGAAATGCTAAAATTAAAATTTTCAATTAAGATTTTTAGGGTGGGAGTGGGTGAATAGAAAAAAGCATGTGAATGACTTTACTTGTCTCTTGACAAAACCCATGTAACGAGGCGGTAAGTTTGAATTTGGATCATCTTTTCTTTTTTGGACATCTAAGAGTGAAGTTCCCTTTCAGAACTCTTAACGCTTTGTAAAATTTCTGGCTTATTTATTCATACTGTTGCTGTATAAGCAAACACATAAGAGTTTTCCAGAACTTCAACTACTAACATAAATTAAGCTTTTAAACATGTTCAGAGTGCTCTGTCCCATCAGAGTTTAGCTGCTTAAATACAGAATATGCTGGACACTTTAGAAGTTGTATTTATTGCAGCTCTTTTTAAACCATCTGGATTTGTATCCAAGGATGCTTTATAGAAATAGCAAAGTAGGAGAAAATGAAACTCAGCCTTGGACTAGTCTAAATAAAATTAGTTACTTGATTGAAAACTATAATTTCAAATTCAGATACTTCTGTATCCACTAAATTACCTTTTAAAAATGGAAACATCGTATTTCTTTCCCATGACTTCTCCTTCCACATATTGTGTCGTTTGTCCTCATTAAGTCAATTCTCTCCTAGCCTGTTTTGCCTGTGATGTGTCACCTATGATTATATAAAAGAAGACAGGTGCCAATTATTTGCTCAGGTGAGGGAGACAGAAAAGGCATCAAAGTGTGACTTCCTGATTTCTAAGTCTCATGCCATGTCAGTACCAAATGTCAGATTCTTTGCACCTAGTGACTTGAACAGGTAATTGTGGGCTCGAGGAACTCGGAAAGAAGAACAAACACTGGGGATGGAGTTGACTGGAAGACTTGTGGAGTCTCCAAGGACACTCTAGAGAGCAAAAGCATGAGGAAGTTTTATCAAGAATAGTATATACACAACATTGTAAAGCAAAATAATAAGATTAAAAAACAAAGGTGAACAGATAAGACAATTACCAAACTGAGAAGAGGCAATGGAAGGCCTTGAATGATAGGATAAGGAATTCAAGTTTAATTCTTTAGCAAGTTTCATTAAGATTTTTGAGAACAAGATCAAGATCATTTACAGGCTAAAGTAAATATATATGTATGTACACACTTAGCTAAAACCAAAGCTCAGTAAATATATTATTCATAATGTTTTGTTTTAAACAAAACTAGCATGCTATCTCCCATTTTCTCCATATGTATGCAAATAGGGAAGGTTTTATATATAAGCAGGGTTTGTTTTCCCCGTTACTTTTTCCAGAACCACTGTTTTCTCCATGTCCTATGGCTTAAGTGTTTGCTCTTCATGATACCCCTCTCTAGAGGGTCCCCCAACACACAGGGGAATGGCCAAGACAGAAAACTAGGCAGGGCTGAAAACCAGAAATTGCAACTGATTCTCCAGAAAAGAGGTAATGAACAAATTATTCGATTTCAAAGCTTCTGAAGGGCCCAGAGTTCAATTCGCCCTGCACATTTCCACAGAGTGAAGCAGGCTCTGTTCTCTTTAAGAGACTGTGTGATAAATGACAGCAGAGTGGATGGAAGAAGAGAACAAAAATGGGAATATAATAGTTAACACCTGTATCATATTTATTGTTATTGACCAGAAGAAAGCAATAATAAAGCAAAGGTTTATGAAAATATTCACTTCTGCTAGAAGACTCTAAATTTCACCTAAGTCACTCCAACCAATTGGAAGTAGAAAATGTTGCCCTGAAGAGTTTATCTCCTCCCCCTGCCTTTTCAGCTTCCATTTTGTCAGGCTAAGTATTCTGCCTTTTATAAAATCCTCGTATCAGTTAGCAATGTTCCCAGTTCCACCACCTGGATCCAGAAGTAAGCGGCTGAAGCAGTCTTCAGGTTCTAATCCCAGAGTCATTACATCACTTCCTCCTTCCCCTGATTATTCTGCTGCCTCTTATGCCAGTTCTTTCGGCAACTGCACCTGTGATTTAAGCATTTGAAAAGAGGAGAAAAAATGAATCTTAGTTATTCAAGTGTTTTACAGCAAAAATGGCAAATGTACATACCTCAAAAGGTGTCAAGTGGATTAAAAATTATGGCCAGAGAGTGCCTCCCACCCAATCGTGATAAAACAACAATAATAACCACAGCCACCACAGACTGGGCGTTTACTGATGACAGGGGCAGATTCAAGGGCTCTGAGCCCTTGAATCTTACACTGAAGCTTACAATGTAAATAAGAGGGCGGGTGCTAGAATCTGCCTGGTCCACTATGCAACTTGTATGCGACTTGTTGCATAGTGCTATGCTATGCTATGCTCAGTCGTTTCACTCATGTCCAGCGCTTTGTGACCCCGTGGACTGTAGCCCACCAGCCTCCTCTGTCCATGGGGTTCTCCAGGCAACAATACTAGAGAGGGTTGCCATGCACTCCTCCGGAGAGTTGCATGGTATTGTCCATCAATTCTCTCAGCTATAAAATCACAGTATCTTATTCATAAGGCTACCATGAGGATTAAGTGATGCAAGTTAGAAATCAATGCTAAGAGTTCTTTTTAAAGCATTTTCTTATTTCATCTTACGACCACATTGTAAAGAGGGGACGGGCTCAGAGAGAATAGGCAATCTGCTTCAGGTCACGGGAATAGAAAGTGGCAGAGCTAGATGTGAACCCGGACCTGCCTGATTTCATTACTCATCTCAACCACCAAACAAACACCACTGTAAGAACATAAAAATGGGTTCTTTCCCCTTTGAAGTGAAGTGGTTCAGTTGTGTCCGACTCTGCGATCCTGTGGACTGTAGCCTACCATGGGATTTTCCAAGCAAGCATACTGGAGTGGGTTGCCATTTCCTTCTCCAGGGGATCTTCCCAACCCAGGAATCGAATCCAGGTCTCCCGGCATTGTAGGCAGACACTTTACCATCTGAGCCACTAGGGAAGTCCTTCCTCTTTAAAGTGTATTACTAATTTGACATTCACTAAATTTTACAATGCTATTTGGAGAACCCCCATCCAAGGGTTAAAAAAAAAAAAATGCAAAAGAGTAGTGTAAGTCTGACTGAAAATCAACTTTGAGTTTTGTTTCATAGGAACAACTCAAAGTAAGTTCTTAATAGGTTTAATGTGGTGTTATATCTAAGGAGAATGACTTATCCACCATGAAGGTAACTTTCAGAGAATGCTGACTAAAGTCCAAAGGACCCTGAGATTTTGTATGATAATGACTTAAAAGTATCTTTCCTCCTATTGTCCATGTCCACCTGCCCATGTGATAGACCACTGCAGCCATCTTCTATGGACTCGCTTCAGCCAGTTCTTTGCCTACAACCTTTGGATAAAAAGGTTTCCCAACACCATTGGGGAGAACCTTGCCCATTGGGGAGAACCTTGGATGTGTTGCTATTGCCTGCATGGTCTTCAATCCTTAGGGTCCTCCATGTGTTTCTAAGTCCCTCTCCCTCCCTCGTGCCAGACTTTCAGGAGGGGAGGGGAGTGACTGCAGCTTGGTAGGGGTCACCCAGGGAGAACACCATCAGTGAAGAACACCAGTAAAATATATAATGCCAGTTACTCAAATTAACTGCAAAGCTGCAATAGAGAGTCAAAACTGTGTTCTTTCCATTGTCAAATGGAAAAAATACTTTTATAGTATGTTATTTCTGATATAGATATATATGCATAGATGGGTTCCCAATTAATAAAAATATTTTCAAGAGCAAAACATGACAATGAACCAACATACTAAACCCAGAGACATACTGGCATATTTAAAGTGTGACCAAAGTGGGAGCTCAGATCACTGGGAAAAAGAACGAGTCACTGATCAGTGGTTAGCTACTTGGCAAAGAAATAAAATAGCAGACTTCTTGCTTCCTACTTACTTCTAAAAGCCAACCCTTTAATTCACCTATAATATGGAGTATTTTTTATAAACCAAAAGCAGGAAGAGAGATAGGCAAATATTTAAATAAAATTTTTAAAAGTCATTTCTAAGCAGACCACAAAAGACTGAAAAAGAAATAAGGAAAAGATAACTAGATCTCATATTATAAAACTTTCAACAAATAAGAATCTACTCACATTATTATTAGGGGGCCCTGGTCCCCCTTCACTTGTTGGTTAAGAAGTTTTTTAAGTGTGTGTATACCATTATACAGTGTACACACATAGACATACACCCAATGGCTGGGGGCAATTGGGCAGGATGAGAAGACTCATTTCAGCAGGGGTTATTTAATTCAGCACACCCAAATGGAGTTCCTGTCTGGGTCAACACCTCAGTGGGTGCCTGGGACAAAGATGAGGAAGATCTCCCTTGAGGATCTCGGAATCCACTAGGAGACCTAATGCTGTGTCCATGAGAGCTGTCAACCCAAGGCATCAGGAGATAAGGTTTGCCATGGATGTCACTGGACTGTGAGTGTCCAAGTGTGGCCTTCATGTAAGCAGCATCAGCATTGCCAAGGAACATGTCAGAAATGCAAATTCTCAGATCCTATCCAAGACCTACTGAATCAGAAACTCTGAAGATGGGATCAGTAATCTGTATTCTATCTTCCAGGTGATTGTGATGGATGCTAAAATATGAGAATCACCATCATAGACTTTTAACAAGTTGTACATATAAAATTCTTTTTTTCCACTTGGTATCAGGGAAGGGCAGCTCCTGGTCTGTATAATTCTGGTCCACTTATGCTCCTCTGAGATGAGTTTGAAATGTTACATTGCTTTCTTCCATGGAGACTCCCTCCATAAAGAGTGTAACATTGCTCAAGCTCTATTCTAGATTTGGCCTTGACTCTTGAAGATTCTCTTGGGTTTGGGTTCTTGGTGTTCTTCTTGTATTTTGCTTTGTTTTTAAGCAAACGTATGGACAGAAAAAAGGAAGGAATTGAAGGGAACTCTGGGGGGGTTTGTGTTCCCAGGTGGCTCAGTGATAAAGAATCCGCCAGCAAAGCAGGAGACGAGGGTTCAGTCCCTGGGTTGGGAAGATCCCTGAAGAAGGGAATGGCTACCCACTCCAGTATTCTTGCCTGGAGAATTCCACAGACAGAGAAGCCTGGTGGGCTACAGTCCATGGAGTCACAAAAGAGTTGGACATGACTTAGCACCAAACAACAACAAAAAACATTTGGGGCTTTAGACGTGAATGTATGATAGAATGGAGACAATGTGAAAAATCTGGAACCAGAAACAACAACTACAGATCTAGAAAGGAGAAGCTTGATTTGGGGACAGGTTGAATAAAAGTACTAAGAAAACCCTGAGCAATATAAGGGAAAGGGAAATTTGGGGATTGTCCTAGATTATGTGATAATTGAAACAGAGAAGACAAGATGGGGAAAAGGAGAAAATTGCAAAAGGATAGAGTCTAGAAATCTTAGTTCAAAAGAAATAAGATATAATAAATGAGGCAAAGAAAAAATGGCCAGTGATGAAAACTCAGGAGTCTATAATCTTAAATTTTTGTACTCATAATGACTGCTAATGTGTCATAGAGTCTTTTGGCTAACTAAAGCTGCTTGGGAAATTATTATCCTGAAATCTTTCTGAAGGAAAAACTTAATTGTGTCTTTAGGCACCTGCCTAAAATCAGTCCAGATACACATAAGCGAGCCGAAAGAAAAATTAAGTGAATAATAAAACAGTTGGGCTTCCCAGGTGGCACAGTGGTAAAAGAATCCGCCTGCCAATGTAGGAGACGCCAAAAATGTAGGTTCAGTCAGTGAGTTGGGAAGATCCCCTGGAGAAGGAAATGGCAACCACTCCAGTATTCTTGCCTGGAAAATCCCATGAATAGAGGAGCCTGGTGAACTACAGTCCACAGGGTCACAAAGAGTTGCACACGATTGAGCAACTAACCTGGATGCATTAAAACAGTTGTCTTGTTTGATTAGCACCAAAGGTTGCATAGCAACGCAGTGGTCATAGCAAACACCCTCTTCCAACAACGCAAGAGAAGACTCTACATGTGGACATCACCAGATGGGCAACACCAAAATCAGACTGATTATATTCTTTGTAGCCAAAGGTGGAGAAGCTCTATACAGTCAGCAAAAACAAGACTGGGAGCTGACTGTGGCTCAGATCATGAACTCCTTATTGCCAAATTTAGACTTAAAGAAAGTAGGGAAAACCACTAGACCATTCAGGTATGATCTAAATCAAATCCCTTATAATTATACAGTAGAAGATATAGATTTAAGGGACTAGATCTGATAGACAGAGTGCCTGATAAACTATGGACAAGGTTCATGGCATTGTACAGGAGACAGGGATCAAGATCATCCCCAAGAAAAAGAAATGCAAAAAAGCAAAATGGCTGTCTGAAGAGGCCTTACAAATAGCTGGGAAAAGAAGAGATGTGAAAAGCAAAGGAGAAAAGGAAAGATAAACCCATCTGAATGCAGAGTTCCAAAGAATAGCAAGGAGAGATAAGAAAGCCATCCTCAACGATCAGTGAAAAGAACTAGAGGAAAACAATAGAATGGGAAACACTAGCAATATCTTCAAGAAAATGAGAGATACCAAGGGAACATTTCATGCAAACATGGGTTCAATAAAGGACAGAAATGGTATGGACCTAACAGAAGCAGAAGACATTAAGAAGAGGTGGCAAGAATGCACAGAACTATACAAAAAAAGATCTTCACGACCCAGAGAATCACGACAGTGTGATCACTCACCTAAAGCCAGACATCCTGGAATGTGAAGTCAAGTGGGTGGGCCTTAGGAAGCATCACTATGAACAAAGCTAGTGGAGGGATGGAATTCCAGTTGAGTTATTTCAAATCCTATAAGATGCTGCTGTGAAAGTGCTGCACTCAATATGCCAGCAAATTTGGAAAATTCAGCCACAGGACTGGAAAAAGGTCAGTTTTCATTCCAATCCCAAAGAAAGGCAATCCCAAAGAATGCTCAAACTACCACACAATTGCACTCATCTCACACAGTAGTAAAGTAATGCTCAAAATTCAGTAAGCCAGGCTTTAACAATACGTGAATCATGAGTTTCCAGATGTTCAAGCCAGATTTAGAAAAGGCAGAGGATCCAGTGATCAAATTGCCAACATCTGCTGGATCACTGAAAAAGCAAGAGAGTTCCAAAAAGACATCTATTTCTGCTTTTTTGACTATGCCAAAGCCTTTGACTATGCTGATCACAATAAACTGTGGAAAATTCTGAAACAGATGGGAATATTAGACCACCTGACCTGCCTCTTGAGAAATCTGTATGCAGGTCAGGAAGCAACAGTTAAAACTGGACATGGAACAACAGACTGGTTCCAAATAGGAAAAGGAGTACATCAAGGCTGTATATTGTCACCCTGCTTATTTAACTTATATGCAGGGTATATCATGAGAAACGCTGGGCTGGATGAGGCACAAGTTGGAATCAAGATTGCTGGGAGAAATATCAATAACCTCAGATATGCAGATGACACCATCCTTATGGCAGAAAGTGAAGAAGAACTTGATGAAAGTGAAAGAGGAGAGTGAAAAAGTTGGCTTAAAGCTCAACATTCAGAAAAGTAAGATCATGGCATCTGGTCCCATCACTTCATGGGAAATAGATGGGGAAACAGTGGAAAGAGTGGCTGACTTTATTTTTCTGGGCTCCAAAATCACTGCAGATGGTGACTGCAGCCATGAAATTAAAAGATGCTTGCTCCTTGGAAGGAAAGTTACGACCAACCTAGACAGCATATTAAAAAGCAGAAACATTACTTTGCCAACAAAGGTCTGTCTAGTCAAGGCTATGGTTTTTCCAGTGGTCATGTATGGATGTGAGAGTTGGATTATAAAGAAAGCTGAGGGCCAAAGAATTGATGGTGTTGAACTGTGGTGTTGGAGAAGACTCTTGAGAGTCCCTTGGACTGCAAGAAGATCCAACCAGTCCATCCTAAAGGAAATCAGTCCTGAATATTCACTGGAAGGACTGATGTTGAAGCTGAAACTCCAATACTTAGGCCACCTGATGTGAAGAACTGACTCATTGGAAAAGACCCTGATGCTGGGAAAGATAGAAGGTGGGAGGAGAAGGAGATGACAGCGGATGAGATGGTTGGACGGCATCACCGACTCAATGGACTACTCTGGGAATTGGTGATGGACAGGGAGGCCTGGCATGCTGCAGTCCATGGGGTCACAAAGAGTCAGACATGACTGAGCGACTGAACTGAACTGAACTGAAAAGTTGCATAGTGTTAGTTGCTAAGTTGTGTCCAACTCTTTGTGACCCCATGGACTATAGCCCACCAGGCTCCTCTGTCCATGGGAATTCTCCAGGCAAGAATACTGGAGTGGGTAGCCATTCCCTTTTCCAGAGGATCACAGGTTTGATCCCTGGGTCAGGAAGATCCCTTGGATGAAGGCATAGCAAACCACTCCATGTTGTATAAATGCAGTTGGTCTCTGTAAATTACATTGTTTCTGCAGATGAGATTTCTATCTCAGTGCAAGTACAGATACTCGTCTGGAATGGCTGGCAGTGAGCAGACCACCAAATTTTTTAAGATGAAAGGAAATCATATATTTATCAACGAAGGATATGCCTATACCAGTCTAACATCTTTCTTTTGGGCTGGCTTCATATTGACTCAGAGTTATCAACTCAAAGGGAAATAAATTATTGATTAGTAAATTCAGTTAGACAAGACAAAGTCCTTTAAAACATAGCTAAACACAACAAACTAAAAAATTCTACAGGAGTCCAATAAGCAATCCAAATTAGTGAAAAAGGCCAGGTGTTAGGCAGTAGGGCCTTGTGGAGAGTTAAAACTGGAGAGTCCATTACCTATCTCAAGGGAGAAACCAACAGCAATTCAGCTTATTTGTACCATCATATGCAGGCTCCATGTGGCTGGATCTGATGTTTCAAATGCTGCCAGATAACTGGATGTTATTGTGTGATGTTTTATAATCTGTACAGTAATACTCAAGCCAAACAAAACAGGCCTGTAGGTTGGGTTTTAAGTCCACTAGTTTTCAATACCTGGCCCACAGAATACATCTCTCTTAAACTGATTTAAACAGGCAACTTCTTGGAGGAGGCAGCACTTGAGCCAAGAAAGAATACAGATTTTGTCCTTTATTTTCTGCTAGCAACTTCAATTCTGGAATCCCAAGCCAGAAGCATGTGACAGGGAGAGAATAAATATTAAAAGGAAAAAAAACCCCACAAATTTAAAATATAAACTGAGTACTTCATGACCTATGCTCTAGATAATACAAAAATAGTATCTCCAAGTCCATGAGAGAAAAAAAAAACTTTTTTTCCTTTAAGAGTAAATAATTTCTAAGTATGTTTATGGACATTCAGTGTTTTAGTTAGGAGCATCAGTAGAAAGAATGACAAGATTTCCAAACTGAGTTTTAACTTCATATTTGAACATCTGATGGTTCAAAGAACATCTCTGTCTTCCAATCAAGTGGGGAGGAGGAACTCCCATAATCTTTAGTTTCACCTCCTTAAAGTGAGTGTCGCTGTGTCTCATTTGACTAGCCAAAAAAAGCCCTTTTCTGCTGAGATCCTGAAATTTCACCACAGATGGCGTATACAATATTTCACCGAGTCTAAGATGCACGTTTTCTGATGTTTCTGTATCTCCTACATCAGAAAGCATCTCACAATCAACAGTGTTTTATAGTAGCTGGCTGCACGTGGGCGCACAAACAGAGTATAGTTTTTCATACCATTAGCACCTCCCCTGGGCTCCGTGCCCTGTTGGAGTTATACACATGCAGAGGTATTGCCATTTAAAATACCCTTTAAGGAATGACAAAGCAAATAGGACAAATTGTGTTGGGTCTGTAAGAATTCTTTCTACTCTTTTGAACTTCCACCGATTTCAAATGATTTCAAAAGAAAAAGATTAAACATGTCTTTTAAGAGAGATTACACTAAGAGTCAGCATGAAAGCAGACATTTATTATGTATGCAGCAAGGTGCAAAAATTCAGCAGTACAGAGCGAATTGATGTCAGTCAAGTGAATTTTTGTCAGCTGGATGATGCATTTTCACATTTTTCTTGCAGAGCATTTTATAGGACCACGCTGATGAAGTTGTATGATATTTTGTATCTAAGATACATGTCAAGAGATGTCTATTGCAAGCCAAGCCAGGCAACTGAAGCAAGAGAAGATGCCAATCCCTTGGAATAGATAAAAGACATTTCAAAGCAAAGACTGATGTACAAGACCACCATTCACAAACTGTGTCAGAGTCCACTTTGCTGCATATTTTTCTTTCTGTGTGGACATTAAAAACACACACATAACTTGAAACTGATACCAATCAAGAACTGATTGAAAATGGAAAATGCAGTACTTACTAGAGTGTGGTAGTTTGGTAATTATTACTGTGAATTTATCTTAATACCTTTTGCTCTAGAATCTAGACTCTGAAGTGTCCTCAGTTAACTAAAAGGCAGAGTATCTTGACCATGAAAATGATCAAACCAACACTGTAAGCTCCATGAGGTTAAGACTCCACCTGTCTTATTCACCGCTCATGGTGCCTGACACATGGCAGCACTAAACAAATATTCATTACAGATGAGTAAATGGATGGATGAAACTCAGCCAACTCCAGGCAAAGCAGATTTGCTCAGTAGAGTATTCCCTCAGAGGGCTTCCCTGGTCTCTCAGTTGATAAAGAATCTGCCTGCAATGAGGGAGACCAGGGTTTGATCCCTGGGTCGAAAAGCTTCCCTGGAAAACAGAATGGCTACCCACTCCAGTATTCCTGCCTAGAGAATTCCACAGACAAAGGAGCCTGGTAGGCTATAATCCATGGGTCGCAAAGACTTGGACATGACTGATAGACTATCACTTTCATATTTTTTTTTCATATTTCTTCAGAAGCAGGGAGAAGGGTCAAATGATCATTTAACCTTCATCCTCTTGTCTACTCTGAGTCTACATTCCACCTTTAATGCAGATTTTTAAAAGACTTCTCCTTATTCTTTTCAGACCAATGCTATTTTCTGACTGTCTAGCCACCACGGCAGCCGGGATTTGCTTTGACAACTGGTTACAGAGTGATAGCCCTAGCCTCTCTCAAAACAGCACCCTGATTCACCCCCTGCAGAGGTCTGGCTGCCTGGAGAAGAGCAGGTGCAGAAAGTGTTGATGTTATGCCCAAGGGCAGGCAGAGATCGCCTGCCCGATCTCATGTGACCTCTAGCACTCTCAGCCAGGCGCCTGCCACAGGAAGACTCAGAATCCCTCTAAGTCACAGTTGAAAGTCTTCTTCGATTTAGAAGAATGAAATATTGTCAATTCTGTACTACTAGGGGATGGGAGTAAGGGACATACATATATATGTGAATAAGTAACAATCATATTTGTGGATTTTTTTTTGTGGGGGGCCATGCAGCACAGCTTGAAGGATCTTAGTTCATGGACCTGGGATTGAACCCAGGCCCTCAGCTATGAGAGTGCTAAATCCTAACCACTGGACTGCCAGCAAACTCCCTGTATTGTTTTAGAATATAAATCTCTTTAGAGCAGGGAAAAAAAACAAGCTTACATGGAAATAGTTAAACTATCTTGAAAAAACTGTGACTCTCTGATGGCATAACATATTGACTATTTTATTAATGTAATATCGTGGCTAAATTACATACTAGATTTTAAAACAATGCAGTTAATTATCAACCACCTGCAGCCATTGGACACACACCTTTCAGTCTTTGTGAATGCCCTCATAGTAATGACTATAAAAAAATTTATTTCTGTAACTTAAGCTGAAAGGAATGGAACATTTTTTGTCTACCAGCAGTAGTAATAGTGAGTCATAATAAGAAAACTGAAATAACAGTAAAATATTTTAAAGCTCCATTTATTCATGGAGACATTAATCTTAAATTTATTATTGCCCGCCTACTTAAAATATAAAGAGTGTAATTGCAATAGCAGGTGGTATCCATTCATCTACTAAAAAAGAACTTTTTAAAGCCCTACAGAAGCACTTATCCACAAAGGACTGGCCTAATTAGGCCTCATTCTTATTTATTCCTGCAGCAGTTCCTGGGGGGGATCTCAGCTTGTCAGTTCTGTGTGGCAGGAGTGAACAAAAGCTTGACCAGGGATGCTCAGGACTGAATTTCAAAGTCAACTCTACCACTTCTGAGTCTTTTCTTCTAGAAATGTTATTTAACACCTCTAAGCCTCAATTTCCTTCTTATGAAACAGGGAGAATAATAATACCTACCTGATAGGATTGTTAAGGTGATTTTAAGAGTTAATTCATATAATGGATGTGGCCCATACTAAGTGCTTCATAAATGTGGGCTGTTAGTATCCTTGTTACAGCAGTCATATAGATTGTGTCTTTGAGGATAACCAATAATTTAGATCTACTGGTAATGATGAGGGGTTTCCCTCAGTTAGTGACAATTAGTGAGAATGTCCCTGTGTTAAAAGGGACAGGGAATAGAGTTGGGAGAGATTTACTGTGGCCCTGTCTTCACCATTTCTCCCTCCTCCTACTTACAGGTTTAAGATAGGCGATGTTACTGTGACGAATGTCGTTCAAGAGCTGATCTCTGGGGGTAATCTCCACCAACGGGGGTGGCCTATTTCTCGGCACGGGTTTGAGCGTTTTGATCACATCTTTCAGGTTGGTTTTCTCAGGTGGCTCTCTGGCTTCTGGCATCCGAGATTTGCGCTGGATCCTTTTCAGCTTCACCACGCGGAAGGAGTCGGGGTCCGTCCTGTACTTCGGCGGCTGCGATGGCTTTTTCATCGCTTCATTTTGTCGACTGAAGGGGACTGCTTGGGAGTTGGGAGGCCTAGGAGGAGGCGGCTGGAGGAACTCCTGCGTCCGGGAATCCGGCATTGGTCCTCCCAGCATCTCCCACATCCCAGGGGGCAGCCCCAGCCCGTTCTCCAACATGGCTATTAACTTCCTCTGCTCTTTGAGCTGCTGCTGTTTCTGTTCTTCTTGCCTTTTCTGCCTTTGTCTATCCTGATTCCTGGTGAGCAGATTGGTTACCACCATTCGGGGACCCGGAAGCTCAAAATGGTAGCCCATCTTCAGGAGCGTGTTGTTCGCTTTCAAAAGCCTGGCGATTTCCATTTCAGCGTGGTGGCCCAGCATATGTCTCTGATTGTGAAACCGAAGTTCGGTGAGTGTCTCGTTAAACTGGAGACACCTCATGATGGCCACAATGCCCTTGCCTGTGATGAAATTGGACTCTATGTTGAGCGTGGTAATGCTCCTATTTTCACGCAACATGTTAGCCAAGGCGAATGCTACATTCTCATCCGCGCCCACGTTCGCTAAACTGAAGGTTTTGATGTGTTTGTTTTTCTTCATTGCATTGACAAAGTCCAGCAACATTTCTTTGGGGATGTTTTCAATGTTGTTCAGGTTGAGTTCCTTCATGTCGGGGTCATTCTGTCTCACTCGCCTTAAGCTCCCATCCAGGTCGGTTTGGTTTCCGGAGGGCCTTGCACTTACCTTCAAAAAACTGGTATCTAGAGCTAACTTCTTGGGATCTAATTTCGATATTTTTTTCTCAGTTTTTTCTTGAGCCTCTGGTCTGCCTTTCTGTTCTTCAGTTACTTTACTAGTTACTTGTTGGCAGGTGTTCTCACCATTTCTGATTTGCTCCTTTACTTCACCTTCCTCTCCTCTTTTTGTTTCATCACTCTCTTCACTGTCCTCTTTTCCTTCATCTTCTGCATCATCTTCTTCATCTTCCTCCTCATCTTCATTATCTTCATCATCATCATCATTTGTTTCTTGGACATTGTCACTGCCCTGTGATTCTCTTTTATGTGCAGCGATTTCACTGTTAAGTTTTTCTTTTAAATACTGGGAAATATTTTTATTGCTTCTGTCTATTGCTTCATGCTGTTCTTGAGTTTTTTCCTAAAAGAGAAATTTAGAAAGGTTAGAATACATAGCGGTGAAGAAATATGAAGCAGAGCAGTATCTACTGAAGATAACGAAAAGATTTATTACTTAGTGAAAAAAAGTAAGCAAATAAGCTCTAGGTATAGTATTCCATTTGTTTACATGTGTATTTATGTGTACATATGAATATGTATGCATGTACACACACTATGTATATATATATGTTTGTAGATGTATATGAAAAACAGACTGTTGTAATGTTTATCAAATTAATAGTTATCCTTGAGGAAGAGAGGTAATTAAGATAATTGAGGAAGGGATGGGGATTTTAACTTTTTACATAATTCTAAACTGAGATTTTTTTCTGAAACAAAGTATGTCTTTGTTAGTTGTTTTACAAGCAAATACAACCAAAATAAAGGTAAGTTTTTATAGGCACACACAGGCACAGACATACATATTTTTGGTTGTGTTCTTCTCCTCCCATGTATTAAAATGAAACCCAGTTAATTTTAAGACCTTCTGTTTTTTTTTTTTTTTCTTCTGTTGTTTTTAAAGATAGTGTTCAGTTCCAGAAGCAGTTAAATTATTTTTGAAAACCTTATGAAAAAAAAAGAAAAGAAAACCTTATGGGATTATTTATCCATTCTCTGAAGTCTTTGTTTTGTATACAGCTGAATAGGAATTTTGTATTCAATAGCTCTGTGTTACATAATAATTTCCTTATTGGCCTAACCAAAATTTACATACCTAATATGTTTGCCAATCTAATATAATGTGCACAACAAATTTCCCTGAAAATAAAAGATATTGTGGGGGGAAGGAGAGCAGTTTGATATTTTGGAATATACCAAAACCCTTGTCTTTGATTTTTCGTCTGCTTAGCTCTGTGAAAACTGCCCAGATACTTCAGGCACAGGCTTTCCAGTCCAGTTCCTTTGGAAGGAATATTCTAGGAGGTAAAGCCAGGTATAAAAGGGGACAAAATTATCAGAGATTTAGAAAAAAAAAAACCTGCTTAGTATGGAAAGGAAAATAATAGTCTTTTATCAATAATGTTTATTAGATGCTTACATTTTAATTACACACTTTTCCATAAAGGATGTGTACCTCATAGGTGTCATTTTGAAAGCTGGTGTAGTAGTTTGACACAGAGGATTATGTGAGCAAGAACTTAATCTGTGGAGGAGGAAGTGGGTAAAGGGGGTCAATTATACGGCTACAGGTGGAAACTAAATTTTTAGTGGTGAGTATACTGTATATGAATCTTCCCAGGTGGCTCAGTCATAAAGAATCCACCTACCAATGCAGAAGACATAGAAAACATGGATTCGATCCTTGGGTCAGGAAGATCCCCTAGAGGAAGAAACAGCAACCCACTCCAGTATTTTAGCCTGGAAAATTCCATGGAGAGAGTACCTGGTGGGCTACAATCCATGGGGTTGCAAAGAATCAGACATGACTTAGCAATTGAGAATAATACTGTAGGTAGAAAGAGAAACGTATAATGCTGTACACGTGAAACTTGTGTTATAGACCAATATTATTTCAATAAAAAATAAGCCTAAAATTAAAAAAAAGAAAGACCTTGATAACATTATAGGCTGGAATTGACAGTTGACACGTAAACTAAAGTTTTCTCTGCATTTCTCATTTGTCTCAGCAGGGGGAGCCAATCATTAAGCTGTTTAAATTATACAAAAGGAAGAAAAAGTGTTACAAGTACCCAAGTTCGTTTTTCTCGGAAATTGGTATTCATGTAGAACTGGCTTTTACTCGAGTTGTAAACTGTCTATAAATTGTACCTTAAACTCTAACCTGGTAAAGTCAGCAACTTATTTTCTTAAGTGCAGTACATGTTTAAACTCTCCTGACCATGAAATCAGTTTATAACTTTCCTAAAATTTCAGCGAGTATGATGGTAATGTGACAAGACCTTATCTACCAAAAATAAATCAGCAGGCATAACTACAAGAGACTTTACCTCTGAGGATCTCTGTTTTCTTTTTGCCAAGTCACTTTTAAGTGAAACGTTAAAAAAAATATGCTGATATGCACTTCTAGTTTTCATATAAGGAACATATTTAAAGAAAAAACTATCTTTAAAACAGCTTAATAGAATCAACTTCTAAATTCACCACTGATACCCAATGAACTGTGGTAATGTTGGATTTTTTGTTACTGGACTTGGTTTAATTGCAGGGTGTGTGGCTGAACTTCAGGGGGACTGTGAAACACTTGAGATTGTATGTGAAATACTGCATATGTACCATGTGCCAGAAGGAGGACAGAGAGCTTTCTTCAGCATCGTAAAGGGTCCTGTGATCAAAAAAAGCATAAAAGACAAATGCTTCTGGGTTATGAGTTAGTTCATTAAAAATTAGTTTCATGCCTACAGAATACAGGTTTTCCTGTACAGGGAACCCCCAGCAATTTTTTAAAAGACATATTTACAAGAAACTACCACTTTTTTCCTCCCAACTATACTATTAAGTGTTCTAGAAAGTTCTGATCTGGCATAGGATTAAACATTATGCTCTATGTATAAACGTCAACAAAACAAGACAAAACATGGAGTCTTGAGAAAAGACAGTTACAACAGGGACACGCGTCAGCCCAGGCCAGGAAGCCCCTTCTCCCTTATACACAAAGCCCGTTACCTTGGTTGGCACAAAGGTGACAGGAACACGTTCGTCTTCCAGCATGCGTCTGGATGCCTTTTGCCAATACATATAATCAACGAGAGATTTATGGTCGAAGTTCCCTGTTGGTGGCTTGTCGGTCTGATCCTTCTGAATCATACCCACAGGAAGCCTGGGGTCAGGGGCCATCACCTCCATTTCCGACTGTAGTTCTTTGAGCTCTTCTGGGGACAAGTTGGCCAAGATTTCATCTTCATCAATCTCCCCGTCGATTTCTTCCTGATCTGAATTCCTGCTATGTTCTGACATGACTCTTTTCAATACTTTTCTGTCTTACTACAAGAGGAGAAATAATCAACAAAGATTTAAAAAAAGATAAAGCTCTCTCAAGAAGTTCCCCCAGTTAGTAAGTGTCCCAGGTCAATACCACCTTGAGGAGATTTCCCTCCTCCCCAAGAACCCCAGTGGGAAGTGCTGAGCTGCTAGGGGTGACTGCGACTAAGTTCATGCCGTAACTATATTAAGCAGGGCTTGGTAGGAGAGGGTCAATTTATGGAACTACTATGCTCCTCTCTTCGGCAGCTTGAGTCAGCTGTGCAAATCCATCTGACATTTCAGTACAGCTGCTTAGGTTCGCCAGTGAGCACAGGCCTCCCAAACCTCTACAGGGGTAAATTATTAGTTCTCTTCCTATGAGCTCTCATATTGTCCTACACAAATTCATGCAGCCCATACACACAACCCAAGTACTGCGAGGGAGGCCACTTCTTATTTAAATGAGGAAAGCAACTTACAATATTTCAGAAGAAAAATCCAAACAGCGACTTGAAGTCTATTGAAGTGAAAAATTCATTTGAAGGTGGAAATCAAGCTCTCAGGGCTTGTCTCTTCACTACCATGAGACTCTGGAAGCAAATAAAACTGCACACAGGCGAGCAGAGGTCTGGCTGTGTTACTCAGCCACTGCGTAAGCTGAACCTCTGCAAGCCATCCTTATTTGCATCCAGATCCTGTGATCTAACAGACGGGGATGAGCAGCACTTGAATTTCCACTATGAGTGAGGAGTTTAATATTTTAAATAATTTGTTTTTCTTTTTAAATGTCCATTAAGCCAGGATAAAAATGTAAATGGATCTAAATTGAAATATTAAAAAAAAACTCAAACCATTAAAGTACTGGAAGCAACCAGGAAAATATTTTCTTTTTCATAACTTCAGAGGACAATATGGCAATATTTATCCAAATGACAAATGCATACTCTCTTTGCCCAAATGCATACTTTCAGCATGTAGGAATGTATTCTACAGATATACCCCCCACATGGGTAAAATAATAGATGTGTACAAAGCAGAGTATTGTATGCTATTATTTGTGTCATAAAACAAAAACAATGTACGTATATATATTTATACAAACTTTATCAACAGATCCTTGGAAAGATACATAAGAAACCAATACTAGTGGATGCTATTGGAGAAAGAAATGGGTTGTCTGGGGGACAGGACTAGGAAAATAGACTTTGTTACTGTATACCTTTTATAACTGCAAATTTTGAAACTTATATATATAATATAGTGCCTACTCAAAAATACACATTTATTGTATAAAACTTAGGATAACACATGGAAGCATAAAATTTCCCCTTACTGCACCACTAAGAGCTACCACGATGAACATTTTGGTTTATCACTCTAGTCAGTCCATTTTTCCAGGCATATAAACTCAATAATCTTTTGTCATCTGTCTGTTTTTTAACTTACAAAATCATGTGTTTTTTCTAGTCAAGAATATATTCTACTACTACATTATTTTTAATAACTCCTTGTTAAGATTCTTTATATGGAAATTCCATAATTAATGTAAGCAATCTCCAATTATTGAATATTTGGACTGTTTTTGATGCTCACAAGCACTTCTTCAATAAATATCCCCTGTAGTAAAATATTTATACACATATAAGTTTATTTCTTTAGGATAAATCGAATACATACCAAGAAGTGAAATTACCAGGTCAAAGAACATGAGGAAATTTAGGGCTTTTCATATGTATGGCTAGGTGATCCCCTCAATATTATTATAACCCATCCTCAATACATGTATATTACTTGCAAATTATATACATGTGTTACTATTTCAATATCATCTATAATATATAATTATATTTATATGTAAATATAAAATATACATTGTCAAACAATATAGTCTTCTATATATATAATGTTCATAAGTATAAATGAATTTAAATATATACAAACATCTGTATAATAAAACATATGCAAAAAATTACTTTACAGACAACTGATTTGCAGACTATTATTTCAGAGGCTTAGCTTGCAAAACAGTGATCACAAAGAGTTGGACAGTACTGAGCACGCACACACACACACGCAAAGAGATTGTACCAAAAAGCGTTTTGTGTTCAAGGAGGTTTGGAAATGTTATATTCTGCAATTGTCTTTTAGAGATTTGTAAAGCACGTGAACTTTTAGACTCTGAGAAATAATATGTGAAAGAAACCCATTTATTTAGCCCAACACTCCCCAACTTTATTTAGTTAATTCAAGCTTATTTTTTTTCCTTTTAAAAATCACTAATATCCTTGCAATTACTTTCCAAAATTTGTACTTTGGGAAATAATGATATAAATATAAAAGCAAAAGATCTGGAATCAGTCTGCTGGATTCAAACCACAGCTCCACTCCTTAGTAACTGTGTGGTGTTTGGCAACTTACTGACCCCCAATTCCTCATCATATAAAAGGTATCTGAGAATAATATTCACCATATGCTATTAATGAGAGAACTAAATGAGGATACAGATAGATATTGATGTAAATATATAAGTTAAGTAGGATGGTGCATGGCACAGAGCAAATCCTCAATATATGTTAAATATTACCAGTCTCAAAAAAAAAAAAAAAAATATTACCAGTCTCATATTTCACAAATAACCACAGAAACACTTGAAGAGAAACAAAGGCAACTGTGAAATGTAATACATTTTATAAACCACTTCCATAACAGAAACCATTATATTAATGGCAATAAACAAAAATTGTTTAAAAAATCTTGCTCTTGCAGAAAGCAACTCAGAGGCTTTTAGGTGGAATTGTGAATAGGATTCCCAGGTTTCTTAGTGAAAAAGAATCTGTTCTCCAGGTTCAATCCCCGGGTAGGGAAGACTGTCTAGAGAAGCAAAGGGCAACCCACTCCAGTATTCTTGCCTGGGAAATCCCATGGACAGAGAAGCCTAGTGGGCTATATAGTCCATGGGGTTGCTGCAAAGAGTTGGACAGAACTGAACACGTTTATAAAGAAAATAGAAAATCATCATTTGCATGTAAATAGGAATGAGAAAATGATCTGAATTGTTGCTTGTAAGCTTTCAGATTCGTATTACTATTCTGGTGACCAAATGCTTTTGATGATCATGCAAATTTAGAAATTTCATGAAGGGACGCTGCCTCAGCTCACTTCCATCTTGCTGAATGAGTTTGGAAAGGGGTACATCTCTCCCAGCTGCTTCCATGGTGCATTTCATCCATATGCTGACGGGAAGAGTTTTGCTGGTGTAATTAGCCTCATTTGATGCACAGATGATTTAGCTGTGCTTTCTCTTAATGATGTCCTGCTGCTGCCACCTCAGCAGCTTCTCACATCAAAATCCAGCTATGATGCCAAGAGAGCAACAAGCTGCAGGATCACCGACTGACTTTTATGGTCACTCAGGGCATCACAGATCAGAATCTCTAACAGAGCTTTATTCAGTGCCTGGGACCCCCACCCCATTAGAAGTTACTAAACCAGAATTCTCAAGTTTGGATCCAGGAATCTCCATTTCTTTGGAAAGCTCTTCAAGTGATTCTGGTGTATAAATGGGTATGAGAGAGAATTCCTTGGTCGTCCAGTGGCTAAGACTTCATGCTCCCGATTCAGGGGGCCTGGGTTCAGTCCTGGTCAGGGAACTAGATCCCACACGTTGCAACTAAAGAGCAAGCAAGCCACAATGAAGACCCAGTGCAGCCAAATAAATAAATATTTTTAAAAAATGAGTATGAGAATCACAGCACCATTGCAAGCCACTCATTTTATTTTTTTAAGCCACTCATTTTAAAGATCAGGCTCAGAGACCTTTAGAAACTTTGCCTTTGATGAGGTTCAGAACATGCTACCTCAAAATATGGCACCTTGACATATTGAACATTTTAAGCTGGAGGACTCTGAGAAAGCATGTGCTAGAAGGACTCTTTGACCTCCCTCTTCATCCCTGAAGCAGGTCAGGAGACCCTCCTGTAAGAGAAGTGTCCTTATCTCTGAAGACAGAGGGACCAAGATGAATCCAAACAGGCCCTAGTTGACTACCTGTGCTCATACCATCTGCCCTGTCTCATTTTCTCCTCCTGACTTTCTACTCTTCATCAAACCTAGTATGAAAACACTCAAGCTTAACATGTCTTGGGGTCTTTATTCCCTTATGAAGACTTCTATGTTATGCAAAATTACATTAAGTAAAATTGTATGTGTTTCTCTTGTGAATCTGTCTTCTGGTCCAGTTTATAGGGCGAGAATTGGAGAATCTAGGAATGCCACAGGAAGAATTTCTACCTCCCCTACCCTGGGCAAGTCAACCTCTGGGCCTCATTCCTACTTCATCTATAAAAGTTGGGTGGTAAATGGACCTACTTCAAAGGATTTTGGTGGGGGAGAAAACCTAAATGGCATTATTCATATTCAGTTCAGTTCAGTCGCTTAATCATGTCCGACTCTTTGCGACTCCATGAATTGCAGCACACCAGGCCTCCCTGTTCATCACTAACTCCCAGAGTTCACTCAAACTCATGTCCATCGAGCCATCCAGCCATCTCATCCTCTGTCATCCCCTTCTCCTCCTGCCCCCAATCCCTCCCAGCATCAGGGTCTTTTCCAGTGAGTCAACTCTTCGTACGAGGTGGCCAAAGTATTGGAGTGTCAGCTTCAGCATCAGTCCTTCCAGTGAACACCCAGGACTGATCTCCTTTAGGATGGACTGGTTGGATCTCCTTGCAGTCCAAGGGACTCTCAAGAGTCTTCTCCATCACCACAATTCAAAAGCATCAATTTTTCAGCGCTCAGCTTTCCTTATAGTCCAACTCTCACATCCATACATGACCACTGGAAAAACCATAGCCTTGACTAGATGGACCTTTGTTGGCAAAGAAATGTCTCTGCTTTTTAATATGCTATCTAGGTTGGTCGTAACTTTCCTTCCAAGGAGTAAGCGTCTTTTAATTTCATGGCTGCAATCACCATCTGCAGTGATTTTGGAGCCCAAAAAAACAAAGTCTGACACTGTTTCCCCATCTATTTCCCATGAAGTGATGGGACCAGATGCCATGATCTTAGTTTTCTGAATGTTGAGCTTTAAGCCAACCAACTTTTTCAGTCTCCTCTTTCACTTTCATCAGGGGCTTTTTAGTTCCTCTTCACTTTCTGCCATAAGGGTTCTGTCATCTGCATATTAAGTGCTTATTAACCATTAGTTAATCTTATATTTTCACAAAGAAATTGTGTGAGTCTTTCCTGCCTGATATCTATCAAATATTGTTCAAGCCAAAATAAATGGCTTTTCAATTTTATTCTTTCCAAAACAGCATATAAAATACATGTAAAAGAACTGTTTAAGGCTTGATACAGTTGTGAAAAATCCTAATGGTAAGAGGAAGCACTTTTTTCTTGGATCTATCCATTTTTCCATCCCACCTTTATTCAGGAGACGATGACTGTGGACAAGCCATCTATTTCATCAGCCCCAGCACTAGCTATTAATATAAATGGACACAACTTCTATAAATGGTTCCCAAATGTTACTAAATAAATCAGTTCTGTCCTGTTTGTGGCATGCTCTTCTCTTATGCAATTCCATTTGGGTCACCACGGCTCTGCTACTGGCTGCAAATTGCCTGAAGATATTGTGAGTGTGAAATAAACGCCTTGCTCTCTCCTCAGATTTCCCTGAGCTACAACTGCATTGCCTCAGAACGCGCACTTACATTTACAAGGTAATTGCTTCCTAGACTCAAAGTACCCAGCCTGTTCTACTCTTGCCAGACTCCAGAGAAGCATGAATTACAAAAGGATATTTACTATTTTGCTTTGCATTGGTTTAATAAGCCGTCTCGGGATTCTTAAACTGATTTGATTTCTGGCCTAATTTCAAAGGCAAGTTAATTCTACAACTTCTGAAGGTATGAGGATGCTATCATACTTCTAATACGGCTAGTACACTACCTTCAGCGGCACCACCGTCGCTGCTGTGAGCCTCGCAGCTTCTACCATATGGCCACTCCTCACGCCGCACAGCCACTAGCGCTGCTGCTGCCCTCGCCACCGTTAACACGGCCGTCTGCGCTACCGACTGCGCGGCCGCGCTGCTGGTGTGCTTGAGCACCTCCTACCCCTAGGCTTGTGTTAAGTGATATGTGGACATGTCCATTTTCTCATAATCTGGGATAACCGGTACTTTTATTAGCCTCCTTTGACAGGTATTAAAACTGAAATATAGGCATTTGACTTAAGGACTGCCTCTAAACTTGGGGCTCTTAATCCGTGTCCTCTGCTAGCTTCCTATCAGTCCAGCAGAAATCGCATCTCACATACCCACAAGACTAGAGTCACACAGCACAGAAAACACCTGCCCTGAGACTTGAGCCTCCCCGTTCCCACCACACACTTTGGTCTCCGCCAAAGGCCAGTGATGGCAACTGACTGCCGTGCCAGAGCAGGCTCTGGGTAAATAACCTAACAGTGTTTGTTCTCATTTAGGTGATCTTCATTGACTTCCATAATTTCAGTGCATTCTTCTCTGGCCATCGACTGTTGCACAAGAAATAATAGTCATATTTAGGAAGGCATGAAGATAAGAAACTCTAGATACTGATCCAGAAAGCTTCAATAGATAAACATCAGCCCCCACCTAGATAAGCAGAACAGCCCAAAAGAATATCTTTAAAAGGGAATTCTCAGACTTCTGGTCACCAAGGAGGAGGGGAGGTTGGGAAGGGGTAGACTGACAGTTTGGTGTTAGCAGAGACAAACTACTATTAGAATGGATAAACAAAAAGTCCCTACTGCATAGCACAGAGAATTATATTCAATATCCTGTGATACACCATAATGGAAAAGAATATGAAAAAGAGTGTGTGTGTGTGTGTGTGTGTGTGTGTGTGTGTAACTTAATCACTTTGCTGTACAGTAGAAATTAATGCAACAATGTAAATGAACTATACTTCAATAAAATAAATCTTTTAAAAAAGAAAGCAACTGCACTGCTTCTTGGGGCAAATAAATGATGAGAACAGGCACACTGCAAGTAATGCAGTCATAGACAGCTGTGCTATCATCACCAAATACCTACTGAAAATGGTAAGATGCTGTAAGAAGGATTCTTGAATCAAACTGGGTGGAGAATACTGAGTTAAAGAAATTTAGAGATATTTCTTAATCAAAAAGCTATGAACATGCTAACGAGAATTGTGAATTTCTAAATTGAGAAAATCATCTTCTGTACTGATAACCACAAAAAGCTTTTAACACAGAGCATTTGTTCTTTAGAACACATTTTGTGAAACGATGATCTAACCAAGTCAAAGGAAGAAAACAAGAAAACAATCTAATGAGTTTACACGGGATAAAGACTGGAAGGAAATACTCTAAACCATTACAACTCCAAGTGGAGGGATTACTGATGACTTTTACTTTATTTCATTTTGGTTTTGGATCCAATCTTGGTTTTTTCCCATCTTTTTTCTAGGTTCAAAAAACCAAATAAATGCCAGTTGCTTTT
The DNA here is from genome assembly GCF_033118175.1 of Dama dama. Taxonomy (NCBI): domain Eukaryota; kingdom Metazoa; phylum Chordata; class Mammalia; order Artiodactyla; family Cervidae; genus Dama; species Dama dama. The sequence continues at coordinate 37,212,096 of NC_083704.1, read as the reverse complement.
TACAACATAGAAAATAACCTCAAATAATATTTAAGTCAATATCAGGATAACTGCCTTAATTTTCTTGAAAACTTGGGATACGAGCACCCTATTAAAACAGATAAAAATAAATGCAGGTCTGATCAAATTTGTAGAAGAAAATACTTTAACCCTTAGGTATTCAACATTTAGGTATTGTTTTCTATGACATTTGTAAACATAGTAGGCAAGTCTCAAGTCTTTCTTATTGGATACCTTATGTGTATGACATTTCCCTAATCCTTTGATGAAAAGCCACATTATCCAAGGAAGAGATATCAAAACACTTAAAAACTGAAAGCAAGCCTTGGATTTCTTGAGGGTTGTCTGCAACATATTTCATCATCAAGAAATTTATTCAATTGAGCTGTAAATTCAACCCACAGCTTGTTGAAAGCAAGAATGATTACACAACAATGTGAATGTACTTAATGCCACTGAACTATACACTTAAAAATAGTTCATCTTATAAATTTTATGCTATGTGTTATCACAATAATAAAAAGCAAGGGAAATGAAATGTATTTAGGTGGCATATTTTATTCTGAAAGATCCTCACAACTTCAGATATTTAAAAGTGTATTCACAGCATTGTTTATTACAGTGAACTAGAAACAACCTACATGCCCAACAATGGGGGAACTGATGAAATAAACCATACCCAATTCCAATCTCTAATACCTTTAAAATATCTTTAAAAAAATTGATGAAGCTTTATATTTATTATTATGGAATAGTATCTATAATTAAGTGAAAATGCCTGTTATTAAATGGCCTATTCAGTCAAAAATTTTAAAACAATTAAATACAGTCTATATATATTTATTTCATAAACTGTTTGAATCTTTATCATTATGACACAGTCATTGTTTTCTGCTTTAAGCATGTCCGAGTTACTTGAATATTCTGCAAATGCATATATGACTTTAACATCAGAAAAACCTTACAGCATGTTTTAGGTGTGTCAATATTTAGACACTGTCCTTGTAGGGATCATTTTACATGATTAAAATTTAGGCCATTGTATACATTATCACAGAAACTACCGTGGACCTCTGTTTCACCATATTTAAATGAAAACTTAAGAATTAAGACCATTTTATGGAGAAAGCAATAAGTAAATGGGCCATGGAGTAAAATTTTGTTGGGGAGGGATAACCAGCAAAATCAGCATTTCAAACATTTGTTCCTTCCAGATTAAACTAATTTATACATTTTGATAGACTTTAAGATAATAAAAAAATGTTCATGGAAATAAAGTATAACTTCTATTTTAGAAATATAGTTTATTAATAGGTCAATGTGAAAAAAAATTAATTAAAAATCTCAGAAATAAGCAATACAATTATTGAAATAGACTATACAATGAATGGATGAACTCCAGCTGAGTACGCAGTGCATTTTTAAACTGCAACATAGAACCGAGATGTTAAAAATGGGATGGGGGAGCCAAAAGAATGAAAAGGTAACCAAAGTATGGAGAACGTTTCTAAAGCTCCCACATTTGTTTAACAGGAATTCCAGAATAAAAGAGTGGAGAGAATTGTGAAGAAGCAATATTTGAAGATAAATTATGGTTAATTTTCCAAGTAATCAAACCAGTCAATCCTAAAGGAGATCAAACCCTGAATATTCATCGGAAGGACTGATGCTGAAGCGCCAATACTTTGGCCCCCTGATGCAAAGAACTGATTCACTGGAAAAGACCCTGATGCTGGAAAAGATTGAAGGCAACAGAAGGGGCTTGCAGAGGATGAGATAGATGGATAGCATCACCAACTCAATGGACATGAATCTGAGAAAACTCTGGGAGACAGTGAAGGACAGGGGAGCCTGGCATGCTGCAGTCCTTGGGGTCGCAAAGAGTCAGACACGACTGAGTGACTGAACAACAATTTTCCAGAACTGAAGAGAGACATAAGTCCTCAAAGTAAAAGTACTTTCTGAATGCTAAGCAAAATAAATTTTAAACCATTTCAGACCATCAGCAGTTTTAAAACAGCTGCACCTACTCTGCCATTCTCAGACAACTTGCTATAAAAATGCAGAACTTTGAAAGAAATTACCAGAGAGAAAAAAAATTACCTACAGAATAACAAAAATCAGAATGATAGTAGACATCTTATCTATAGTCATAGATGCTCAAAGTCAATCAAGTATTATAAAAAGAGAAGTACCAACTTCAGGACAGTGACTCTCTGAACAGAGAAAGAAGAGCATAAAAGGAAAAGGTAGAAGTGTCCAATAGCATTTATTATATAAGATCCTATTCAGTTTTTCTGAATTACTTCACAAAATAAAAAGCCACTTTTAAAAAAAGTCAGTAGTATTAAGTTCAACAACAAAAGAATGGATAATCAAATTGTGGTATTATATACAAGAAAAGACTACTCAATAAAAATGATGTCCATGGTAACATGGTTGAATTTCAAGAAATAAAATAAAAGAAGCTGGACACCAAAAAAATACATGCAGTAAGATTCCATTTGTGTGAAGATCAAGAACAGGCAAAGTGAAACCGTGGAGATAGAAATCAAAAGAGCAATGCTTATGAAGGGTGGGGATTGACTGGAAAGTTGGCACTAGGAAATCTTCTGGGGTGACAGCTAAATCTTGATTGGGGTGTGGGTTATATTTCACATTGCTGTTTAGTCACTAAGTTGTGTCTGACTCCTTTTTGACCCCATGGACTACAGCCTGGCAGGGTTACTATGCCCATGGGATTTCCCAAGCAAGAATACTGGAGTGGGCCACCATTTCCCTCTCCAGGAGATCTTCCTGACCCAGGGATCGAACCCATATCTCCTGCATTAACAGGTGGATTCTTTACCACTGAGCCACCTAGGAAGCCCACGTGGGTTACACAGGTGGATAAATTTGTCACAGCTCATCTGTTTGTATGGCTAGGATCTAGGAACTTCATTCAATGCACATTTTATCTCAAAGTAGAAATAAAATTTTAAACCAAAGTTGAAATTTTAAAAATGTAGACCATTCAAAAGTGGAAAAAAGAACCACAACACTGGTGACACCACACACTTGAGGATATAAGGCCAAGGGCACTTCAGTTGATTGAAATGCAAGGAGAAATCTAGATATCACAGCTCTGTTACTCAAGAAGCATTCAGGACATCAGAGAAAAGGCCAGGGCTTCAAGAAACCAGAGAAGTAAAACCTGAAACCATGTTCAGTGTCTTAAGAATTTTATCAAATCTTACTAAGCTACACATAAGTCTTGTCTCTGGTCTCTCTCCAAAGAAAGAGCTGGAAAATATGGTCACTGAAATAAAGTTAATGGCTTCTCTTTGTGTAAAATAAATATGTAAATGTTTATGTAAATCATACTTGCTCATTATAGAAAAAAACAGAAGTTATAGATAAGCAGAAAGAAAAAATTGAAATTACCAGTTAGCATATATGTACTCTTAACATGTGGTTTGTTTTCTCCCAGGCTCTTTTTTTTTTTCTCCAAAATAATGTACCTTTCTAAAAATTGTTTTTAACCTTTTCAATTTTGTTAGTGAGATTCTGCACATCATACTTTGCAGAAACCTGTGGCTGTCTTTGTTAGGAAAGAGCAAACAAGAAGATAATGTAATTAATCCTATTTTCCCTGGACTCAGGATGTGATCTTAAAATGTCTTCCTTGGTTACTCTGTTTCTAAAGGTGGGTCTATTGCTGTCTAAGACAAAACCAATTTGTCTTTCAAATGTTACCATTTATGACTTGGAATGTGTTCTGTGATACTAAGGTAGTAATATTTCTTCACAAATGATTTCTTCCCACAAGTACAAAAGCACCTTTACCTAGGCTTGTGCTTGAAACACGACTACAAATGGCTGTAAAACATGATTTTTAAAAATGAAAACACTAGAGTTTACCAAACTAAATGATTTAGGATCCCTTCTGTGGTCTTTTTGGTAGGATATACACTTAGCCAGGTATTTCTGCCATCCATCAAAACACCTTTGCAATGTCTGGGAGAGCTGCCTTTAGCCAATGCTGGATTCTGTTCAACATTCTCAATTTGACTATTTATTGTCCATTAAAGTACAAGCGATATAAGATCAGAGACTTTGTCTCATTTGCTTTGTTATCCTCAGTGCCTAGAAGAGATAGAGACTCAAAATGAATATGTTGAATAAAGAGTAATAGATTTTCATGTATCGAGGGGCAACTGATTGCTGAAATAATTTGCAGTCTTCAAGATTCCTCTCCCTTCCTTCTGTCTCTCCCTTCTCTTTCCATTGTGGCTGGACATTAATGAGTGAGGATGGGAGTGCCGCCTGACTACAGGAAGAGCCGGGCATGCTGCTGGGTAGGACATGCCAGTAGTTGGTCCTTCAGATGGGAACATTTTTAATTAGCCTATTTCCCCCCCTTTCTTCATGATATAAAAGGCAGGAGAGGTAACATTCTAAGATACAAAAGATAAAATATAATTATTAGTACATTAATTGAAAGTTGACTTAGTTATTCCTTGCAATTTTTATAACAAAAGATTTGCCAATGTCTTCAGCATCATAAAGCTTTGTAAGGACAACTTATAGTACCTATCTATTCTTTATGTCTTCTCAGGATTCAGGGCACACTGTGAGTTATCAAGTATTTTGGTTGAATGAATGAATAAACCACTTAAGGGGACTGGGGAGAAAAGGAGGGTATGTGTGATACTTATCAAAAGTATCCAAAGTTCTTGTCAAAAATGATTTGATGACTGTATGACAACAGGAACATAAAGAAAGCCCAAGCTCAGGTGTCCCCACCTCTGCCCTGACACGTGGAACCAGGCCTGTGCATCGGTCTCAATTGTGCATCAGAGCTCACACAAGGAGATCTCAGCTCCCACTCCATCAGGACACAGATCTCACCACCTGGCAATTCTGTGCAGCCTGCAGACGAACCAATCTCAGTTTACACCGCGAGGTGGTGGGAGATTCTGTGACAACATTTAAAACAACTTGAACCCAAAATAATCAGTCGTAGTCTAATATAGCCAACCATACTGTATAGCTGGTCCTCAAGCTGCAACTCAAATTCACAACAACTGAACTTGGGAGCTTTTGTTGTTCCAGAGAAAACTGTGGAGTTAAGAGGTGAAAAAATGCCACAAAAGACCAACAGTGAGTCAGAGTTATTGTTTCTCCAGTTTTTTTGTTTTTTTTTTAAGGCACAGCCAATATGAAGGATTATTTCAGAGCTCTTCGGTTTTACTGGTTCATAATACATTTCTCAGTAAACTATTTCAAGGGGCCATGAACATTTTTTACCAGTATGGTTCTTACTTTCTTCAGAATTGCTCATTTGAAAACCCAGGTTTTCTTCCGGGAGTTCAGAAAATCACCCCAACCAGGAAGGAGAAACAAGTACAAAACTATTAGGGAAATTACAACCAGAGGTTGATCTGTGCTCACCCTATCACCATCATTTTGTTTTTATTTTTTTAGTCACAGTGAGGTTGTCTCCCTAATGCTGTGACCAACGTCATTCCTTACATACCTCACATAATTCTTGGGTCCTATTTTTAAATTAATGACAGTGTCATATGCTAAATGTTTCAAAACAAACTTCACACTGTTGGCTTCAATTTCCCCCCTGATAAAGATTATAAAGTGATTGATTTAAGCATTGCTCATTGTCTTTGGTTGCCAGACCTTCCCTGACTTTGCTCAGCAAATGTTTCCATGTAACACAAACTAGCATCACTTTAAAAAATACTTGTGGGTATGATGGGAGCTTCTAAAATTGAAAAAAAAAATTTATCTGCCTGTCCAACTGCAATCCACTGAAATGCAATCTGGGGATTATAGAGTGTCAGATGGTGCCTTTACAATAACAACCACTCAGCAACTGGGGGAATACAAGTGCAAGGTTCTGGGTAAGAGCTAAGACTATGGGGACACAGTATTGGCATGTTTAATAGTTAGTGTAGGCATACTCTAGGCAAAGAAATTACTCTGTGTTAGTTTCTTTTTTTTTCTTTTTTGCTGTGGTTTTTAATAACTAAAATCATTCGGAGGTTTTCTATATGTTACAGCATTTATAATTTCTAAAATGACTGTGCCCTTTTTTTTCAAAATGTTTGTTTCAAGAATGACAAGAAATGACATCCCAAAGTTTCAGGAAAAAATCAATATATGGTATTTCACTAGCATATTTTGATCTAAAGTAAATCTATTTCTTGCATGCATCCCAATAGATTTTCCATCTTTCTTGGCATCAGAAGATATTTTAAAAAGCTTAAACATTTCTTGAGAGCTCAAACACATATACATACTGTGTCAATCAGTTATTAAAATTAAAATAGAATTTTAATTAGTGCAAAAGTACTCTATTTTAGGCAAGATAAATAAACAGCCAATTACCCAGTTGCTACCAAGGCATCCAGATGGGCTGCCAAGGCCAAGTCAGGGCATCACCCAGGAGAAAATTACAACTACTACCACTGGCTGAGGCTTATATTACAGATCAGTAATGACAAATGCATGGCACTTGTATCAACACTTCCCTAAGTCATGGCCATGGCAGACATAACTAATTGATGATGGCACTCCCTCAGCCCAGGAGCAACCTCAGAATCTTTCACAGAGCCCCACACCAGGCAGCTACTCTCTATCAAGTCAGCATCTGACATGAAACCTATACTCAACCTCCAATTAAAATCCGTTTATCAAATAAGATGGCTGAACAAGATATTTCTCACTTGTGTCCCCCTTCAACAACAATTTGACATTATTCACAGACAGAAGTGTCTCTGTGGGTACTTTCGGATCAAGGTAGGGGATTGTAAAACCCCCTTTCAGTCACAGATGGAGGAGAGATGTTGTGAAAAGGCAGATGCACACCTAGGTGGCTGACTCACAGACCACGGTCTTGGTTACAGACCGAGAAACAGCTCCATGCCCCTGAGAACTTAGCTACAACCTGTTACCTGGAGTAACAGGCAAATTTGGTCTTGGAGTACAAAACAAAGCAGGTCAAAGGCTAACAAGAGTTTTGCCAAGAGAACACAGTGGTCATAGCAAACACCCTCTTCCAACAACACAAGAGAAGACTCTACACGTGGACATCACCACGTGATGGTCAATACCAAAATCAGATTGATTATATTCTTTGCAGCCAAAGATGGAGAAGCTCTATACAGTCAGCAAAAACAAGACCAGGAGCTGACTGTGGCTCAGATCATGAACTCCTTATTGCAAAATTCAGACTTAAATTGAAGAAAGTAGAGAAAAACACTAGGCCATTCAGCTGTGACCTAAATCAAACCCCTTACGATTTTACAGTGGAAGTGACAAACTGATTTATAGGATTAGATCTAATAGAGTGCCTGAAGAATTATGGATGGGTGGATATTTATAACACTGTATAGGAGGCAGTGATCAAAACCATCCCCAGGAAAAAGAAATGCAAAAGGTAAAATGGTTGTCTGAAGAGGCCCTACAAATAGCTGAGAAAAGAAGTGAAAGGCAAAGGAGAAAAAAGATACACCCATCTGAATGCAGAGTTCCAAAGAATAGCAAGGAGACATAAGAAAGCCTTCCTATGTGAACAATGCAAAGAAATAGAGGAAAACACCAGAATGGGAAAGACTAGAGATTTCCTCAAGAAAATTAAAGATACCAAGGGAATATTTCATGTAAAAAAGTGAAAGTGAAAGTCACTCAGTCGTGTCCAACTGTGACCCCATGGACTGTAGTCCATGAAATTCTCCAGGCCAGAATACTGGAGTGGGGAGCCTTTCCCTTCTCCAGGCAATCTTCCCAACCCAGAGGACAGAAACAGTATGGACCTAACAGAAGCAGAAGATATTAATAAGCAGTGGCAAGAATACACAGAAGAACTATACAAAAAAAAGATTTTAATGACCTGGATAACCATGATGGTATGATCATTTACCTATAGCCAGAGTGCGGAGTGTGAAGTCAAATGGGCCCTAGGAAACATAACTACGAACAAAGCTAGTGGAGGTGATGGAATTCCAGTTGAGCTCTTTCAAATCCTAAAAGATGGTGCTGTTAAAGTGCTGCACTCAATATGCCAGCAAATTTGGAAAACTCAGCAGTGACCACAGGACTGGAAAAGGTCAGTTTTCATTTTAGTTCCAAAGACAGGCAATGCCAAAGAATGTTCAAACTACTGCACAACTGCACTCATTCCACATACTAGCAAGGTCATGTTCAAAATTCTCCAAGCTAGGCTTCAACAGTATGTGAACGCAATATATTAAAACTATGAGATGCAGCAAAAACGGTTCTAAGAAGGAAGTTGATTGCAACAAATCCCTTTATTAAGAAAGAAGAATCTCAAATAAACAACCTAGCTTTATACCTCAAGGGATTAGAAACATAAGACCAACCTAATCCCAAAGTTGGGCTTCCCTGGTGGCTCAGTGATAAAGAACCTGCCTGTCAAGCCAGAGACACTGGCTGGATCCCTGGGCTGGGAAAACCCTCTGGAGAAAGTAGTGGCAGCCCACTCCCCTATTCTTGCCTGGGAAATCCCATGGACAGAGGAGCCTGGTAATCTACAATCTGGGGTCTCAAAAGAGTCTGACACAATGATCAAACAACAATCCCAAAGTTATCAGAGAGAAGAAAATAATAAAGATTAGAGCAGAAATCAAAGAAATAAAGACTAAAAAGACAACGGAAGGAGTCAGTGAAAATAAAGGTTGGTGTTTTGAGGAAGTAAAAAACTAACAAACCTTCTGCTAAACTTACCAAGAAAAAAAGAAGACTCAAATAAACTAAATTACAAATGAAAGAGGAGACATTACAACTGATACCACAGAAACACAAGGGATCCTAAGAAACTGCTGTGAGTAATTATACACCAAAAACTGCCTAACCTAAAAACGAATACTTTCCTAGAAGCATACAACCTACCAAGAATCAGTCATGAAGAAACAGAAAATCTGAATACATATCCATGATTTTCAAAGGGAAAAGGAGGGGGATAAATTAGGAGTTTGGGATCCACATACACACAGTACTAAATATAAACCAGATAACCAACAAGGACATGCTGTCGAGCACGCAGAATCATCCTCAGTATCTTGTAATAATCCATAATGGATAGTAATCTGTTTTAGGGGGTTGTTTTGGGGGCTTTTTTTTTTGGCTTCATAGATTGTGGGATATTAGTTCTGCAGCCAGGGGTTGAATTCAAGCCACTACAGTGATAGTGCCAAGTTCCACCTGCCAGACCACCAGGGAACTCCCAAGGATCTGAAAAGAAATATACATACACATATATACATACATATAGATATAAAACTGAATCACTTTGCTGTATATTGAAACTTGACAACAATTGTAAATCAACTATACTTTAATAAATAAATAAAATTTCAAAAAAGATAAAACATCTGAACAGACCAATGATGACTAAGGAATTTGAAGTAGTAATCCAAAACCTCCTAATAAAGAAAAGTCCAGGATCAGACAGCTTCCCTGGTGAATGTCACCAAACATTTCAAGAACTAATAACAGTCCTTTTCAAACTGTTCAAAAAACCTGAAGATGAGTGAATACTTCCAAACTCATTTTATGAGGCCTGCATTACCCTGATACCTAAGCCAGATAAGGACAGGGCAAGAAAATAAAACTACAGGTCATTATCTCTGATGAATATAGATGCAAAAGTTCTCAACAAAGTATTAGCAAACTGAATTTAACAGCACATTAACAGGATCACAGACCATGACTAAGTGGGATTTATCCCTGGGATGCAAACATGGCTCAACATATACAAATAAATAAATGTGATATATCACATTAACAGAATTAAGGATTAAGATCATGTGATCCTATCAGTCAATACAGAAAAAGCATGTCACAAAATTCAACACACTTTCATGATCAAAGTTCTCAATAAAGTGGAAATTATATATGTAATCTCATTCCTAGGTGGTGCAGTGGTAACAGAATCCATCTGCCAAGCAGGAGATGCAGGTTTGATCACTGGGTCGGGAGGACTCCTGGAGTAGGAAATGGAAGCCCACTCCAGTATTCTTGCATGGAAAATTCCATGGACAGAGGAGCCCTTTGCGTCCATGGGGTCATAAAGAGTTGGACATGACTGACTGTGCACCCATGCACATGCACACACACACACATAAATATATCTGTGGAATACACACAATAGCAAAAAATCCCCCAAATAATCCAATCAAAAATCGGCAGTCAATCTGAACAGCCATTTTCCAAAGAAGACATACAAATGGTCAACAGGTACATTAGAAGATGCTCAACATGACTAATCATCAAGGAAATGCAAATTAAAACCACAGTGAGATATCACCTCACACCTATTAGGATGGCTATTATCAAAAAGACATAAGAGAACAACTCTCTTGGTGAGAAAACAGGACCCTTGTCCACTGTTGGTGAGAATGCAAACTGGTACAACCATGATGGAAAACAATACAGAGGCTCCTCAAAAAATAAAAAATAGAAGTACCATATGACTCAGCAATCTCACGTCTGGGTATGTATTCAAAAGAATTTAAATCAGACCTCAAAGAAATGTCTCATGTTCAATGCAAAATCATCACGATAGCCAAGAGGTGGAAAGAGCCTAAGTGACCACTGACAGATGGATGGACAAAGAAAATCTGATATATGTATATATATAATATATTATACACACACAAAAAAGAATATTATTTGGACACAGAAAAGGAAATATTGTGCCTCTTGGAACAACATATATGGACCTTGAAGGCAGTGAAACAAGGTGAAGTCAGATATGTGCATGCTAAGTTGCTTCAGTTTTGTCCGACACTTTGTGACCCTATGAACTATAGCCCACCAGGCTCCTCTGTCCATGGGATTTCCAGGCAAGAATCCCCTGGAGTGGGTTGTCACGCCCTCCTCCAGGGGATCTTCCCAACCCAGGAATCAAATCCACATCTCTTTTGTCTCCTGCACTGGCAAGCGAGTTCTTTACCACCAGCGCCACCTGAGAAGCCGAGAAAGGCAGATAGTGAAAGACAAATACTGTATGATCTCATTTACACCTAGAATCTAAAAAAGGCCAAACTCATAGACACCAATAGTTGAATGGTGGTTCCAGGGACTGAGGGGATGTTGGTCAAACGGTACAAACTTCTAGTGATAAGATGCATAAGTTCTGTGAATTTTACTTTATGCAAAGCATGGTGCTAAACATCCTAAGGACAGGGTCCTACAACAGAAGAATGTGGCCCCGAAGGTCCATAGTGTAGAGGTAGGAAATTCTGTCCTAGAGGGGAAAATGAGTAGAGAAAAGTAGGAGTCTCCCCGTATATACCCCTATATACAAAGAGGGACCTGGACCAAGAGCCATTCGTGAAATATCCCCTAGGATCTACGTCTTAGAGTACAACTGATCACATACCATGTTTGCTCCTAAGTTTGTACATTTAACTTTCTTACAACACGGCAGCCAACAAGAAGAATGTGCCAGATGTTCTATAGCCAGAGAGACCAGGGCCCAACCAAGAGATTTTTAGGATTTACAGTTATGAGGACAGTTATTACTACCATTATGAAACTATTTGTTTAAAACAAATTGCAAGAGTCTTCCCTGATGGCTCAGAGGATGACAGTCTGCCTGCCAATACAGGAGACACGGGCTTGATCCCCGGTCTGGGAGGCTCCCACGTGCCTCAGGACAACTAAGCCTGCGCGCCGCACCTACTGAGACCACACGTCGCAACCACTGAAGCCCGAACTCTCTAGAGCCTTTGCTTCACAACAAGAGAGGCTGATGCAGTGAGAAGCCCATGCCCTGCCCAGCACAAAAAAGAGTATTCCTTCTCGCCACAACTAGAGAAAAGCCTGAGCAGCAACAAAGATCCAGCACAGCCAAAATTAAGTAAATAAAATGAACTGTAGTAGAACCCAAGGAACTTAACAACAGTGAAGCCTTTGGAAAGCTAAGTACAAAAGTAAATCTGTGATTTTAAAATCTATTTATAAAACCAAACTGAGATTCTATTTAGCTTCTTTTGGATCAGCTGTACAACTACTGTCCTCTATATTGGGAATGAATTTAGAAGATTAGAACACAAATTTGGTCTTCCCAGACAGGTTTTTTGATTTAAGAACAGCCTGTGTCAAAGAATAATTACCACTAAGAGTTGATTCATAATTTAGTTTAAATTGACATAAATCTCCCTTTTCATTTATTATCTTTAAAAAAGGGTTAACATTTCACATATTATCTTTAAAGAAAGGTTAAATTGATTGAAAGAACAGACATAGATTTAGGCCACGCTTCTGCTTGTTAAAAATATACTGTTGATCAGAATCTAAGGACTCTGAGTCTGGAACTATTTTCTTTCTCCCCCTGGGTTTATCCAATTACCTCATTAGTCTCAGGGCACAGTAACTTCTGACACTGCCCGAACACAGACACTGGGTTCACGATGTCTATATCCCTTGAGATCCTTGGTAGATCTCCAGACCAAACCTTCTGCTCTGTTGAGACTGTGCTAGATCTACAGCTTCTGAAGGGTAGGTTGGACCTTCATTGCTAGTCTAGTATTATATATGCATCAAATCTATATACATCACCATTTAATTATTGAGGTGCATGTGTTAACTGGAACCAGAATTTCAAACTTTTTAAAGACATGTATTCCATGAGGCTTTTCCAAATGGGGCTCCAGCCAAAAGGTATTAGTTTCTTAAGTAACCAAAGGGGATGGTTACAGAGAGGGCTCATTTGTAAAGTGGTCCAGTGGCATTAATCCCAGGTAGAGGAACCATCTCCTGTGTTAGATACTATACATGGATATTTCCTATCCACTTCTAACAGCAACAGATCAGCCCCTTCAATCCCATCTGAGGGCTGAGAAAAATGACCTTGGGCATGTAACCTAATAAAGCATCAGTTTGCTTATCTATAAAATGGGAGTGAGTTCCCTGGTGGTCTAGTGGTTAGGATTTGGTGCTTTGACTGCCCATGGCCCAGTTTCAATCCCTGGTTGGGGAACTGAGATCCTGAATGCTGTACGGCATGGCCAAAACAAATAAAAATAACAACACCAACAACAAAAATTCTGTAGCTTCTTCAGAGAGCTTTTCAAAAAAATAATAAATAAATAAAATGGGAGTAATGATAGTACTTGCTTTATGGGTACACTGTGACGATTAAACGGGACAGCACATGCAGAATCTGAATGTATGACAAGACAATTAGGTTCTATCATTATTTCAACTAATAAGACCACCATGTGCGAAAGCGGCCCCAAAGCCTTTGTTCTTTCCACTGTATCACTGGACATCCAAATCGCAGGAGCCACCATTTTTTCAGTTACTTACATGTAATCTTAGCAATGGCTCAGATGGGTCATACACAGACACCTTTTCCTATCTCCCAAATTTAACTTATTAATTTCCAGAACCCCTCCTCCTAACCCTCAAAAAAGGACGAGGGAAGAAAAAGAAACTAAAGCCCAAGCATTTTATATGTGCTATTCCTTGGTCTAAAGGTATCCTGTCCTTCAGATTTTAAGAAAATCATAGGGCTTCCCTGGTGGCCTAGTGGTTAAGAATCTGTCTGCCAATGCAGGGGACATGAGTTCGATCCTTGGTCTGGGAAGATTCCACATGCCACGGAGCAACTAGGCCCGCGTGCCTACTGAGCCCTAGCTACTGAGTCCCACACACCTAGAGTCCATGTTCTGCAACAAGAAAAGCCCCTGCTGTCTCCAACTAGAGAAAGCCTGTGTGCAGCAATGAAGACCCAGTACAACCAAAAGTTAAAAAAAGTAAATAAATCTTTAAAGAAAGAAAAAAGAAAATTATGATATTTTTTAATTAAAAAAATCATTTTCTTGAAGTATAATTGATTTACTATGTTTTATTAGTTTCTGGTACAGCAAAGTGATTCACTTATATGTGTTTGATAGTTTGCATTTGCTAATCCCAAACTCCCAATCCATCCCTCCTCCATCCACCCTGGATTTTAACAGTTGCTTTGAAATAGCCCTTGGAATGTTTGTGCTAATATATATTTTTAGTAGTAGTATATAAAAATAAGTTTTCCCATACCCTGGTCAACATTTTTTTTCTCCTATTTTTTTTCTTTTTTTAACTTCTGAAAATAATGATCATTTCAGTTGGGATGTGCTTGGATTACTGCAGGATGGTTGTGTAGCTATGGTTTCTGGACAAGAACCCATTAGCCGGCTAGTGCCCTGCAATGTTAACACCACACCCTGCTTGCTGCTGACTCTGCTCTTATATGGCGACTATACAATATTGCCTGATACTTGATGATTATGGGAAAAAAAAAATATTTTTTTTTTCTGTTTAACAAAGTAACAGAAATATTGAATACACACACAGAATCAGAGGTTATGTCCCTCAGGAAGCCTTCCTTGACTGCACCCTGCCCCCAGAGAAGTTGATTGTCCACTCATCATTCTGCGTCCCTGATCATACCACTTTGCACTATAGTCCAATGACCTATGAACTTGATTGACTCCCTGATCAGACTGCAAACTTCTAAGGGGTGGAGCCCATGTATGAGACTGTGCTCTTCGCAGTACCTAGCACAGAACAGGTAATAATCTTTTAAATTAACAATTTATAAATAATTCTTGAGCATGTGGAAAACTAAGGAAATGAGAAAACATCCAGAGTGTGTTTGCATACACAGGTGTGGTGGCCTTTGAGAGAATGAAGAGAGAATGGGAAGAGTTTTGAATGGAGTAGATGGTGGTCTTGGAGATGAATGAAGCAGTACCATTAACTGAAATATGAGAATCTTAAGAATTCAGACCTGTTAATATGCAGAACTGACTCATTTGAAAAGACCCTGATGCTGGGAAAGATTGAAGGTGGGAGGAGAAGTGCCCCAGACTGGATATGAGCTGGGAAATACACATCCATTTTCTCAGCTTCCATAGTGAGATCTTTTTGTGCAAAATGTGCATCTAGGGTTTAAAAATAAGTACCATGTGGTCATGAAAGAGAAGCTACTTTGGCTGGGGCTCAAGTGAAGATGTAGCAGTGTATTGCAGAGCCAGCCACATTGCAGTGGCTGAAAGATGACAGCACTGTTTCATGTGGCACATCTCTAATACATTTTCTGGCATCATTTGACCAGACCTAATTCTCACCTTATGTGCTGACTTTAGAAGCTAAACCCCTCCTCTGATTCTAGATTTGTCTTCATGATAGGATATGGTGGAAAAGCTATAGCGTCCTGCAAGATTTCTTAAATATAGTCAGCAGTGCTATTGAGATTGCAGGGTTACGAGAATCAGAAAGTAACTAGAGCTAGCCCAAACTTATAAAAGATAAAGCAGGACTTCCGGGGTGGCCCAATGACTACGAATCTGCCTGCCAATCCAGGGGACATGGGCTCAGTCTCTGGTCCAGAAAGATTCCTCTAAGACCGTGTGCCACAACTACTAAGCCCGCCCTCTAGGGCCCTTGTGCTGCAACCACTGAAGCCCCAGCACCTAAAATCTGTGCTCTGCAACAACAGAAACGAGCACAAGGAGAAGCCAGCGTATTGCAACCAGAGAAAGCCCGCACACAGCAATGAAGACGGAGCTAAGATGGGTCTTAGCCAAAAATATAAGTATTTTTTAAAATGTAAAAAAAAAAAAAAAAGAAGGCATTAGCTGGTCACACTTGATATAATACGACCTAAAATCCTAAAGAAAATCAACTCTGAATAGTCATTGGAAGGACTGATGCTGAAGCTCCAATACTTTGGCCACCAGATGCAAACAGCCAGCTCATTGGAAAAGACCCTGAGGCTGGGAAAGATTGAAGGCAGGAGGAGAAGGGGACGACAGAGGATGAGATGGTGGGGTGGTATCACTGACTCAATAGACAGGAGTTTGAACAAACTTCGGGAGATGGTGAAGGACAGGGAATCCTGGCGTGCTGCAGTCCATGGGGTCACAAAGAGTCAGACACGACTGAGCGACTGAACAATTTGATAAAAATCTGCATTGGTGTCTCTGCAGGTTTGAAGAAACAAAGATCATGATGGATGCCTTCCAAGGAGATAGTAGACGTTCCTCCTAGTGTGTCTCCAACTGTAATGCTCACCTTGTGAAAAATGCATCTGTATTCAGTAGGTCTGGGAAGGAGCCTGAGATTGTGTATCATGGAACACGCTCCCAGGTGACACTGATGC
The DNA here is from genome assembly GCF_033118175.1 of Dama dama. Taxonomy (NCBI): domain Eukaryota; kingdom Metazoa; phylum Chordata; class Mammalia; order Artiodactyla; family Cervidae; genus Dama; species Dama dama. The sequence continues at coordinate 37,195,925 of NC_083704.1, read as the reverse complement.
TGCTGATTCTCTGCCAAACATCTGAGCAGCAACGTTCAATGCTGCTATTTTGACAGCATTCATTCTCTGAGACTTTCACTTTCCAATTCCAAATTCCTAAGAGGGGATGTGATTGCCTGGCTCAGACACACCCCTGGATCCATCAACTATACTTAAGGGGTCAGGTCAGAATATAGCAAAATCACCACTGCTAGTGCGTAATGAGAGCTTACTCTGGGCTGCGGTTGTCTATGCATTTTCTACATATTATCTTCTTTAATCTGGAGATCAGCCCTTTGAAGTGAGGGGAGAAAATGGAGGCTTAGAGAAGCCGAGTGACTTTCCCAAGGTCACATGGCTAGAAGGTGTCAGAGCCAGGCTTTGAACCCACAGTGCCAGGCTCTAGAGCCCCAGAGCTCTGCCCACTTTAAGATCTGGCCTTGGGGGTTGGAATGCCCTTTGAATGTGAGGAGGAGTTTCCAGAAAAAGAAGACTCACTGTCACCTGAGCAATTGCCTCTAGAAGATTCACTACACAGGCACTACCTTAGGGTTCATGAATCACTAGAAACAGATCAGCTAGGTCACTGGTGTTTTATGTCTTCTTCAATAAATAACAAAACCAACTCCAGGAAAAGGGTAGAGGCACTCTGTAGGAGACAAAGTACACAGACAGCTGATCCTTGAACAACACCTGTGCGCATCCACTTACGTGTGTGTGCGTGTTTTTCTTCAGTAATAAATACACAATACTACATGACCCACGGTTAGTTAAATTTTTGGATGCAATACTGTGGATACAGAGGAATGGCAGGAATGAAGGAACCACATATATGGAGGAAGACCGACTAGAATTTAAATGAAGGTTTTCAAACACAGGGAGCTTGGCACCCCTCCTCCCCCCCGCACGTTGTTCAAAGGTCATCCCAGCTGTCAATAGCAGGTTGAAGCCCAGTCAGAAGGGATGGTTCAGATGCCAGCTCTTTGTTATTTCAAGTGTGAGCCACGGACAAGAAACACAGGCCCGCGCTGGGAACACTTTAGAAACGCAGGCTCCCTGACCCCCAACCCCATACCTCCTGGATCAGAACTGTATATATAGGGTTTGGTTCATCCACAGTACCTGAACTCCACAAGCAATCTGGGACCACGACAGGACTCTATCGGCACACTTGCTTGTAGAAACTACCATGATAAGACTACCCCCAGGGCCGAGGAGCTGACCAAAGTGCTCCCTCTCTGCAGACAGGCGTCAGAGGAAGGAGGAAGTGGATTCGCTGACCAGGGGAGGGGGCGTGGAGGGGCCAGGTGCGGCTCCGCGGGACTAGAGCCTCGTGCTTCCTAGTAGGATCACCTGAGGACTTGGTTCACCCTCCGATAGGTGGCGCCAGAGGTAAAGAAACCTCCTGCCGATGCAGGAGCCCTGAGACGCGCGTTCAATCTCTGGGTAGGGAAAAATCCGCTGGAGAAGGAAATGGCCACCCACTCCAGGATTCTTGGGCTTCCCTGATGGCTCAGACGGTAAAGAATCCACCTGCAATGTGGGAGACCGGGGTTCGATGCCTGGATTAGGAAGATCCCCTGGAGGAGGGCATGTCTACCCACTCCAGTATCCTTGCCTGGAGAATCCCATGGACAGAGGAGCCTGGCAAGCTACAGTCCATGGGGTCACAAAGAGTCGGACATGGCTGAAGCGACTTAGCACGCAGGAGGACTTTTGGTTCACCCTCAGATATTCAGATTTAGTGGGTCTGTTGTAGGACTGGAGCATTATTACCTCTTGGTTTCAAGCTTCCCGGGTGGATGTAACGTATATGGGTCTAGTTGAAGTCGCTGTACAGAAACCCTCGAGTGGGGAGCATGTGTGGCTTCTGAACAATCACTTTAACTTCAGGTTTGAGAGGAAAGGATGTTAACAGAGCAACATAACCCTTGAATGTGCCCAAGCCTCAGCTGAGGATATCTTGCAAAATGCAGAGCCTGGTTCACTAGATCCAGGCTGAACAACATTGTTTTCCTACATATCAGTAGCCTGATCTAAGTGAGGTGTCTTCACTTTAATATAATTACTCAGGGTAATTTTGAATCAGAATTTACCCCTCCCTCAGAATCTCTGCTGAGTAGAGATTTTTAAATCAACTAGAGCCTGTCAATCTATAATTTTAAGTTATTTGAACCTCAAAAATATTCTTCAGATGTTGGAGTCCTAACCCCCTCTAGGTACCTCAGAATGTAACCTCCCTTGGAAGTTAGGCCTTTACAGATGTAGACAAGGTGAGGTGGGGCCTAAACTAACAGAACCGTTGTCTCGTTGCAAGTCGTGCCCCACTCTTTTGTGCCCCATGGCCCGTAGCCCGCCAGGTTCCTCTGTCCGTGGGATTTCCCAGGCAAGAATACTGGAGTGAGTTGCCACTTCCTTTCCCAGGGGATCTTCCTGACCCAGGGATCGAACCTGTGTCTCCTGCATTAGCAGGCAGGTTCTTTACCACTAAGCCACTTGGGAAGTCCAGTGGGATGGGTATCCTTATAAAAAAGGGAAATTTAAGACAGTGGGACGTGCACACAGGGAAAATGTCACATAACCATGGAGGCAGAGATCAAGGTGATGCTTCTATTACAAGACAAGGTATGCCCAAGATTGCCAGCAAACCCCCAGAAGTTAGGTGAGATACATGAGAGAGATTCCCCCTCACGCACCTCAAAAGAAACCAGTCCTGCCCACATCATATCCATAATTTCTGACTCTTTGTTTATGGCAGCTCTGGAAAACAAATACAGTATGGAAACACTATGCAATTCCACAGCTACATGCTGGACATGAAGCTGATTTTAGATTCTAAATTCATATTTAAATAAAACATGGTCCCTGATTTCTAGGAGCTCACAGACTAGGTGGGGAGGGGAGTAAGCATAAGTATGCATGTATGCATGTACATACACACAGACACACACATCAGTAACACGGAAATTAGTGGGTTGTGTGAAGTGTTAGGTATTGCTTTGGGAAGGATCCATTTACCTGGGAAGGATCAAGAAATTTTTCACAAGGTAGGTAGGGTGTGCATTAGGAATTGAAATAGTTGTTCAAGTCATGCAATTTCCTAAAAATCCATTGTTGTGTTATAATGATTCACTCTTACATTATTAGAAACCTAATTCAAATACGACTTAAAGTTCAGGCTGGCCTTGAAATATTTTCCCCTTCTCCATCTGCATGCAGCAACATTATTAGAAGAAATAACTTCTGACAATACATTTAATTTACTGAGCTCCAAGGAGCTGAAATTTGCTAATGTTTCAGCTCCAGGTGGGCAACATGATTACCACTGTTTTTAAAGCACCAATTTCATATGTTCTCAACCATTTTCATTACACCATGAGGGGGAGCAAATCACTGGGGTTCAGACTGTTGTGCCAAGGAAATAATTTACATCACCTCGAACTAGAGATCTCAAAATAACAGATAACATTTGCAGGACACACAGCACAGAACACCTAAAGCATTTTCTTTATTTCAACTCAGGCTTGTAATTTCTTATCCCAAAGCATCTCATTAAGGGCTAAAAAAGGGCTTTGGTAGAGCCAGAGAAAGCTCAAATTGTCCCTTTGCCATTAAGCGTAAGATTTTAAGCCAGTTTCCTCTATTTTTTTGTTTTTGGCCCTTGTGACTCTATTAAAGCCCTTTATTATTCCTGGTGTGTGATCAGGTACAGAAATGGCAGGCTTAATCCAGCAGATTCAAAATTCCATTTTGAAATTCTGTTTATTAAAATGTCTGGTTGCCTTGGTAATGGGGCAGGGAGGAGAGTGGTCAGATGGACATGACGGGACATAACACACACTAAAATTTTATTCTCAACTTCAAATTTAACTGTGTATCCTTTACTTTTATTTGGTAACTCTGGCAATTCTACACATAGCAAAAGTGAAATTATCCCCTGGAGTAGAAAAATATTAGCCTGCATCCCTGTGTGAATGGGAAAATAGAAAGGGCGAGATGTGAGCTTTAGAATTGTTCCAATCTGGGATAGATTTCTGGCTTTATACTTAGTTATGTGGCCCTGGGCAGTGTATATGAGGAGTTTCTCTAGGTTTCCTTTCTCTCATCTGTAAAATGGGTATATTTAATGCTTGCTGCCTCTGGTGGTAGGATGATATGTTAGCACAGTGCAGTTCAATGTAGTGGAGTGCTGAGTCATGTTAGAGCCAGAGGCAAAAGGAATAAGCAGCAATATTGATTCTAACCTTATTTTAAATTTTTATATTTTGTTCATCGTGGATTTCTTTTTTTTGCCTAGGTTTTGATTATTTTGACTTTTAAAAATATTTTGTGGCTTTTCACAAAGACGCTGCTGAAGGTGAAGAAGGAAGCCCCTGTCCCCCCCCCCCCCAAAGCTGCAGCCATAGCAAAGGCTTTGAAGGCCAAGAGAGCAGTGTTGAAAGGCATCCACATCCACAAAGAAAAGAAAATCCAGACATCACCCACCTTCCGGCAGCCCAAAACACTGCGACTCAGGAGGCAGCCCAAATACCCTAGGAAGAGCACCCTGGAAGAAACAAACTTGACCGCTATGCCATCATCAAGGCCCCTCACCATGAAGGGAACAGAAGACAACACACTGGTGTTCACTGTGGACGTCAAGGCCGACAAGCACCAAATCAAACAGGCTGTGAAGAAGCTCTGTGACACTGACATGGCCAAGGTCAACATTCCGATCAGGACTGATGGACAGAAAAACGCATGTGTTCGACTGGCTCCTGATGATGATGTTGCCAACAAAACTGGGATCATCCAGGGCTTCCCTGGTGACTCAGCTGGTGAAGAACCCGCCTGCCAATGCAGGAGATGCAAAAGACACAGGTTCGATCCTTGGGTACGGAAGACCCCCTGGAGAAGGAAATGGCAACCTGCTTCAGTATTCTTGACTGGAAAATTCCATGGATAAAGGGGCCTGGCGGGCTACAGTCCATGAGGTTGCAAAGAGGTCAATATGACTGAATGTACATACATACAAACTGAGTCCATCTGGCTAATTCCAAATATAAAAGTTTTCACAAAATAAAAAAATATATATATATTTTTTGTGGCCATGCCACTCAGCTTGTGGACTGTTAGTTCTCTGACCAGGGATTGAACTCCAGCCTTCGGCAATGGAGGCACTGGCCCACCATGAAATTCCCTTGATTATTTTTAAAAGACTGTGTTGAAATATTACTTATCTTTATTTATCTGGGCTTTCTGGTACCCCCTTACATTTTGCACTTGAGCAAGTACTTCACTCACTTTAACCTAATCCCAGCCCTGGTACTCAATGAATGTTAAATATTGTTGATACTTACCATTTTAATTTTATTGATAAAGTTTATAGTATTATTAAAAGTTATTAATAACAGCTCCCTTGTATTCCACGTCCTTGCAAGTGTCATATTAGAAACAATAATGACAACAGACACTGATAAGTGCTAGCTGTGTCCAGGGCACTGGGAGTTCATGGTTTAACTGAATCCTTACAATTTCATGTTGCAATTTTTATTTCTATCTTATTAGAATATGATATGTTAAAAAAAACTTAACTTCCCCAAGAAGACATCGCTAATAAATCAAACTGGCTGGTGTTCAATTTTTTTTTTTTTTTTTTTTTCCTGAAGAGCCTTTAAACCTGGTTTGTACATCCATTTGAATTCAGTATTGTGGGGTGTCCCCTTAAGAAATCTCCTGCCTGCAATGACCCATGCAGGCCTCTAGGTGGCCTCGTTGACCACTTTTACAAACAACCTCGTTCTAGGCCAGAGGAAACTGTTTTAGGAAAGGTTTCCTCAGGGGCGCCTTTCCAGAAGAGCTTCATTGTGTGCATATTGACAGACCAAACCAGGCCTAGCCTGGAAGGTTTCTGATATGAAGAAAGGCTTTGTATTGAGAAGGACCAACCTCTCTCCACACAGAGGTGTAAGACCTATGTCCCTAGCATACCATCCCCCAAAGCTTTTCATACATCTGTTACAGTCCCACCTGCCCTTGGACAGAGGACTGGCAAGTAGGGCTGCTAGGTGTCCTGTATCTATGGGACATGTTCTGTGTGGAATGGTTTTGGTTGGTGTCCATTATTGATTTTTTTAAATCAGGACACCCCAAATGTCCTATATGCAGCTTTTTTTTCCCTCCCCCAATAAATTAGAGCTATTTTACAAATTTAACTGGGCATCCTGCATTTGCTAAATCTGGCCACCCTCCTAACTGGCTTGTTTGCACTCTTATACACATGAAAAGGCAGGTACCAGTCTCTGAGCCAGCAGCAGGCTCAAGTCCAGGGTGAAGCAGCCAGGACACTCACTCTCAGGATCTTTAAACTATACCCTGCCTTAGGCCTGGCCTTGCAGGAGGGCTCTGACCAAAAGGTCAGGAAAACATTTTAATCAGTTTGACTTCTTGGGTTAATCTTTATGCAGCCTCCTTCCACGGTGTACACCAGTGGGGAACAAATTCATAATTTTCAAATGTTCTACTAAATGCATTTGTGAACTGCAATCCAGGTCTGCATGATTTCTTGATACGGAACTTGGGCAAACTACTCGTTTCCTCAAGCTTTTGTTTGCGATTAATAATTGCAAACTTGCTCTGAGGATTAAATGAGAAAAAAAAAATTCCATATGCTCCTGACAGTACTTGAGACCTATGATGAATTGTTTCAATAGTGTTGTCATTTCAGTGGTTAAACTAAGGCAGTGCAAATCCTCTGAACCCCAACTTTCTAGACACTCTAATCCTTGATATCGCCACCTTTCTTTCAGGGGATAATTTACATTATGAAGCATCTGCTGGGGACTAGATTTTGTGCTGAGCTGTTTATGTGCATTATCTTTTTTGTTTGTCTTGCTACTTAATTTATTGTTTCTTTTGTCTAAAAAGTATAAAAACTGCCTGGATTGGTCACTTGAGTCTGGTTTTTTTTTTTTTCATTTTGTACTGGAATATAGGCAATTAACAATGTTGCTATAGCTGAACAGTGAAGGGACTCAGCCATATGTATATACGTTTCTGTTCTCCCCCAAACGCTCCTCCCATCCAGGCTGCCAAATAACATTGAACAGAGTCGCATGTCCTGTACAGTAGGTCCTCATTGGTATGCGTGTTATGTTGTTCAGCCCACTAAATACCCTTGCATGATGTGTCCTAGACAGGAAACTGAGGCCCAGGGAGGTTAGGAAAATGACCCTTGATCATACAACCAGAGAGCCGTGGGGTTGGGACTGATCCCAAGCCCAGCAGCTTGTCTCCAGATCTTCCTGACTTCAAAGCCTGCATAAGCACTGCTTTATAGAGATGGTGATATCTGCCCAGACACCCACTATCAACTCCCAGGAAGGCTTCTTTCATGGTAATTGAAGGGCTGCTGAGAATGCCCTTCCCACTTTTGGGCCTGTCTCCCTAAAGAGATCTTTCTCACTCTGGCTTTCCAATCTTTGATCTCCTTATGGCACCATTTTCTCACGAAATTGAGGACAGGACAATATAAAGAATGGTTTTCCGGGAAAAGTTCTGTGTTTGTGCTAGGAGGGAGCAGGGCGGTTAGGAGGTTACAAAGCTGGTCTAATTCATAGGACTTTCCAGCCATGTCATGCCTGCAGCTCAGCTGTGTCTGACTCCTTGCAGCCCACCAGACTCCTTTCTCCATAGGATTTCCCAGGCAAAAATACTGGAGTGGTTGTCATTTCCTTCTCCAGGGAATCCTTCTGATCCAGGGATTGAACCTGCGTATCCTACACTGGCAGGTGGATTTTTTTTCTTTCTTTTTTTTTACCACTGAGCCACTAGGGAAGCCTAGGACTTTCCAGGGCATTCCTTAAATGCCTTTGCTTTCCTCCTCCACCCTTCATGCAAACGTGATTCTTGCCCAGTTGGTTGTTAACTAGCCCTTCAATTAGGCATATCCTCAAGCCACACCCTGATCAGAAAGAAGTGTCTGAACTGCACATCCTGAAAAGTCACAAACTGCAGACTGCCCTGGATTGTCCTTTGTGATGTTATTTTCACCATGCTATTCCGATTTCCATCCCTCCCACTGGCCCTCCCTCTTTCTCCTCCCCAGGCTGACTCTTGTTCGCTCCTTCTCTTGTTACTTTTTCTTTTGGTTTCCACTAAAGGAAGGTGCTTGGTGAGCAGTCCCTGTTTATAATACCACGGCAATAGACAGCAGAAGTTTTGGAGTCAGACGTAGGTTTGAATTTTGGCTTTACAACTTACTTTCTGCGTAGTCAAGCCACCAAGGCCACGGTAATCTTCCTGAATCTCTTTATATCCTTTCCTTTTCTCCTTTTTTTGACCGTGCTGTGTGGCTTGCAGCATGTGGTTAGCTCCTGGACTAGTGATTAAACTTGCGCCCTCAGTAGTGAAAGCTCAGAGTCCTGTTAGCGAAACCATTAACTGAAACGGCCCACCCTGGCCAGGCACCATACCAACCACTTGTATGAGTTAGCTTAAACAGGGGTCCTGGTAAGGCGTGCAGAACAAGGTAGGACAACTAGAAGAATTCGGGAAACCTCATAAGGAGAGAGGGGAGGCTAGTCCCAAAGTCCTAGCAACCTCCCAAAATTACTCTCGCTGGACTCCATCTTGTCTGAGAGACAGGCATGCACGCACATGCAAATGCACGCACACGCAAATACACGCATGCGGGTACTCACGCATGCGCCACCAGGAAGGACCCTCGAGTCATGCTAACTGGCCGGAGACAACTGAAACCAAGCTGGTTACCTTGAAACTGGAGGCGCCGAGCCACGTGGCAGAGCTGTTCTCGGGGGTCCCCTTACCACGCCGCTCTCTTCCCCGGGCGCCCCCGCCCCACCCCCATTAAGTCTCTTGCTTTCTCAGCATGTGTGTCTCCGGGGACAATTCGTTTCCGACTGTCAGAGAAGAGCCCACTCTCGGGCCCTGTATGGGGGGTCCCCCTTCCTGTGACATAACCGCTAGACCACCAAGGAACTCCTTTAAATCCTTTTTCTGGGATAAGACGACCTCTGTCACACAATTGAAGAAAGGATTAAACGAAGTAATGTGTTATAGCACTTAGCCCATCGTTGCGACAATGGCAAGAGCTCAAAAATGACAGATTACCTATATTTCTTTAATCCTGGAAAAAAATCTGCCCTCCTAGTCTTTCAGTTTCTAAAACTGGCTAAGCTTCTCCTAGCTTTTGGGGCCATGGCAAACGCCATAATGCCACTCTCCAAGCCCTAGGAGAGCTGCTTTTCCTTTTTGCTTAACTAGATCTTTTCTTACCAATCCCTAAAATCAGGCTTCAGCATCACTGCTAGAAAGGTCTCATGTCCCACAAAACTAAGGTATTATTCACGTCTCCTTTCTTCTCACCACTGTTGGCCCCCACAGGACTAATGATCCTTTTAAGCTACTCCAGCTGATCACTTTTGTTTCTCCCTCATTGCACTGTAAGCTTCAGGAAGACATTGTATTTTCACACCAAAACTTTTCTACTGTACTGAAGAAAGGCATTATTTCAATTCTGAAAGTTCTTAAGGACTGACATTTGAACCTTTGTTCCTAAGAACAGGCTTTAAACTAATATAATAGTTCAAAACAATTCTGGAATCTTTATTGCTTAACATTAAAGTTTTTATGAATACAAAGAAGGATCTTGGATACTTTTCTCAAATAGAGAAAAAAATTAAACATCCAGGAAGGTGAGGCAATTTTTTTCAATTAACCTTGTAAAACATACATCTTTATGAGGTAGATCAATATATACTGACAAAAAGTGAGGCCCAACATGTTTTGATGAAAAAAGTTGTAAAAGTGTACTTGTTATATGATGCTGTTTTTAAAGAAACTACTATAGGCATAGAAAAAAACCCGAACTGATATACAATTAACAATTGCATCTGGTAATGTTAGGTTATAGGGCATGATGGTGGTTTTATGTTATATATTTGCTTCATGTTTGAATTTAAGATTTTTAATATGAGGGTATGATATTTTGCAATAAAAACATTAATTTGATGTGTTGAAAAATTTACCTCTGTCACTTTTAGGTTATTAATAAGATATCAATAATGTGGTTAGGAAGTGCTTTTCAAAAAAAGATGAAAGGAAAATCATACAGCAGACCCACTGTGCTTCCAATTTCTGTAACTTCTTTTTCTAGTCGAGAGCCAAGTTTTATTTTTTTCAAGGTATATCTGCAATTCTGAGCATATCATTTAACGGGAAGATAAATGATACCTTATTTCCACGTAAAGTACTTGTACAGAAATACTAACCTCCCTATATTTCACTTCCCGCTCCCCTTGCCCCACTGCATGGGGTTAAAAGATAACAGAAGAAATATATTCCTGAATGTAAAAGACCTGTTTGCCAGTCTGCAAAACTAGCAAGAATGACTTGTTACAAATAAACAACATTTGTAAGATTAGGAAGCCTAAAAATTTGCAATGGTTATTTATCCTCCATGAGGCAATAAACTACTGTATTTCACCCATTCTAAGACACAGCACTATTTTATATCTAAGAAAGAAAGAAAGAAAAAAAATCGCTAATTCAACTATAACATGTTAGTAGTCAAAAGATGCACCCTAATTTTGAAGATGTAAGTATGAAAAAATGGCCATCTTGGAAGCCATAAAATACAGTAATAATATCACTAAAAATCTGCAATCTTCACCAGCCTGATTACTTGAAGTAGAGCAATTTCAATTGCTTTGTGTGAGCCCTGAACATAAATGGAAAGATACATAAACATTTTCAGTAGCACACCTTCAATTTATTGACCTATGTAAAAAAAATAATAGGTCTAAAAAAGTCAGAACAGTAAAAGAATACGCAAAAGGGTATTTCTGTTTCTAGAAGGCTGTACAAATATGGAAAAAGGAATAAGTTATTTGTCTGCATGTCTTTTTGTTTTTCAAATATCTCCCCCCACCCCCCCGCAAACTTCATTTTTAATGATACAAATGACTAAGGACCAGTTTAACAAATCACCTTTATGTATATATTACATGCTTTGGAATATAGATAGAAAATGTCCCCAAAAAGTTCAGAAACTTCTCTATTCACAATATGAACAAGAAACTTGTATAAAAGAGGGGGAAGGAGCACCTTCTGTGGAATTCTGAAGCACAGTAAAGATGATGAAAAAGATCCATCTAGAATATGGAAATATTTGCTTAAAAAAAAAAACAACAAAAAAACGAAAACTCCAAAACATCCTACAATAAACCATAGCGAATTAGTTCTTCCAAGGAAAGTATGAGGTAGTTTTAGCCTCATAATTAAATCTACTGCAGCTTGGAGGGTTTTCGTTTTTGTTTTTAATGAGTAATCTTGCTTTTGTCACTTGGTGACTTAGAACTACCTGGGGAATCCAGACAATATGCTTATTTTTCAAATGTTCACAATTTTAAGGCACATGATTCATAGAAAATGATGTGGGTTTTGTGTCTTTCTTTTTGTTGTTGCTGTTTTTCTTTATATTGTGTTAGGTTCTTTCTGTATCACCTTAAAATACTTTTCCAAACTCTTGGTTATAAAACTTTCCATATCAAGCCTGCCATTGCAATGATGGCCATGTTGGAGAGTTACCAGCCTGAAGAACATAGCTCATGCCGTTGGCATAGAAAGGAAAAAAGGAACTCAGTGATATTGTACCTTAGAAAATTCTCCAAGCAGAGTTTGTCAGTTACTCAGTGGGCTGCTTCATTTTCCCCAATCTGCTACCATAGTTATATTACAGGACAATACAGCCGTAAGTCTTTCCAGAACCCATTTTGTGGTGCTTATGAAAACCATCACTCTTGATAACAGCCTAAAAACATTTACACTCATTCAGAACTTCATGAAAATCCAGCTTCTCTTCAAGTAATTTTCCAATACTGTCTGAATTGTTCATGTCTGGGTAGACATAGTATGTAATTCTTCGCCAGCTCACAAATTCAAACTTTCTGATGGTGAACAGTGACTAAAGAGCTTCCAGCTTCCCTTCTCTCATCATCCTGAATTGTGCTCTGAAATTTCCCCTGTCCTTCTTTCCTTTGGGAGACCCTGAATGCACTTGTCACAGTTTTGAGGTCTGCCTCCAACCACTTTTATTCCCTTACAAAGTGCTTGCTCTTGGTAAAGGCCAAGTCCTCCTCGGCAAAGGTTCACACGTGGTCTTCACCTTGCTCTGTTAGGTGAGGATCTGGACTTGGAAAGGCGGGATGTCATTCAAGGGCTTTGTGCGGCCTAGTGTGTGATGCACTTCTGGGGCCAATGGAGTCCTCCTTTCCACCTCGGATGCCTTCAGGTTTCTAAAGCCTATGGCCTTCCAGGAAGACGAACACATTTTGCAAGGCACACTAGTGTGAGAACGCAGTGCTTGGTCAAGAGGCCCGCCCACAGTTCAGACTAATGTTCCGGGCTTGGAGTCTTCGTGCCAGAAGAGCCTCTGCTCACTACTCTCCAGGCTGTCTTCCAGCCGGTTTCCATCTGTGCCGTCCAGTTGACCGGTCTCTGAGTACGGTCTATGAAAGGAAACCAGAAAAGTTACAACTTGGGGTTATTTTTGTTCCCAGAGTACAAAGGTTACTACATTCAAAGAAGTTAGTAGAAAACACGGTTAAGAAAATGGTTCAAAACTCCCATATAAGGCAAGGGACGGCTGTGCGTTTTTTTCAATGTCATACTAGAACATGATCTAACAGGCCCATGCAAGGAGTATTTATTTCTCTTGAGAGACAGACTGTTTTAAAAATATATATTTATTGATTCGTTTGGCGGCATCAGGTCTTAGGTGCATCATGCAGGATCCTTCACTGTGGGCACACAGGCTAGTTGTGGCACACAGGCTCTAGAGAGTGTGGGCTTCCGTATTTGTGGTAGGTGGGCTTAGCTGCTCCGTGGCATGTGGGATCTTAGTTCCCAGACTAGGGATGGAACCCACATCCCCTCTGTTGGAAGGCAGATTCTTAACTACTGGACCACCAGGAAAGTCCCGAGAGACAGACTTGTCTAACTTTCATTTCCCATGGATGAGTACCAAGATTAAGTTACATGTTAACTTGGGGGGGTTTCTGTATGGAAGAAATACACAGTAACCCTCTGTCTAGTAAAAAGATTATGGTCATAGTTTTATTGCCCAGTAGGATATTCGCTGCTTTTGTGTCAACTGCAGGAAGCTTATCTCAGTACTCTCTCTTTTGGTTGTGGAGTTCAGTCTTTTGAATTCTCTGGGAACAGCTTTACCATTCGGTTAGTTCTCTCATGAAGGAGTTAAAGAAATCTTTCACATATGCTCATTTTCTGTTTGTGTGAGAGTAGTATTTTCGATTTTTGAAGTATTTTTGACAGTCACCCTTTAAGCATTCTTCAAATTAAGAGACATATACTAGATGTTTTTCTTGGAAACAAAGGAATATATTTAAAGGGAAGCAAGGGTACCTTGGGACAGTTTACATCCCTAGGGTGTATGGGTCAGGTGTAAATTAAATCAGCATCGCATAAGATCACGGGTCCATTTGGAAGGTATTAAATACATCCAAATGAGGGCACCCTGTTATACACACCGTTCCAATAAGCAAAACCTCATTCCTGTAATAGTATGTTAGAACAGGTTAGATAGTTAGTACTTTTTATTTTACATCTCAATGTCCTTTAGTTCAGGTGAATAAAAAGTCCTTTGGAAAAGCGCTTTGGAAAGAAACACTATGCAAAGCCAGGTATTTAGTGGGTTTTTGTCTTTGTTTGTAATACAGAAACAAAGGCAGATTCTGTAACTTCACCCATCAGTCAGAACAGGCAAAGCTCCTGCGATGCAAGAAGCAACACAGACTGCAAGTACCATACTTACTACAGCTGGCTACACTTAAAAGAGAATCTATAACTGATCTCATTTCTGGAGACACAACCATTCTCCGGGACAGAAGCCCTTGGTTTGGCCTAGTAATAGAGTTTGATAAGGAAGGGGATGGGAAATGGAAAACAGAAAGTGAAAGAAAAAAAATCATTTTAAAACACAGTTTGGAGCAGCAGAGCCAAGCATTTGACACATGCTAGTAGCATAAGAGACTTCAACATTTCTAACTTTGGAAAGTTTATGCTGCTGACAGTTGTACTATATCATATAAGGAAAAAAATTATTGGTATCAATTTACAGCTTTCTATCACATTATTAAGCTCCGGACACTCTGAGGAAATACATAATATATGCTTCATTTTATAAAACAAACTCATCTATGACTCAATATTTCAAATCTTTAAGGGCGGATCTAAAGCTTTTATCTTTATCTTGAAACCCAGCTTTTCTGTTATTTAAAAATTACTTTGTCATAAAAAAATAGCATGTGATTTTAGAGCAAATTTCTAAAGCTTTATGGAGGATTGTTATTATACGTGGCTTGTTAATAGGTCAAGTTATATTGATCAGACTGTTTCATAATAAAAATAAAATCCTAAACTGACAAATGGGTAGAAATAAGCATTTCCATAACTCTCTGTGATAGGAGGGTAAGTTGACAAATCTTTCTAGAAAGCAGGGGTTTAAAAAATACGCTTTTCAATTTGATCCATTAAACCAACTTACTGGAATATATCCTGAGGAAATAATCTGGAATTCAGACAAATATTCTGCTCAAAGATTCTCAAAGGCATTACTTACAATTGAAAAAAAGAAAGGAAATTTAGAAATCGTTTAAAATCAAAATATGGGGAATTGTTAAATAAATACATAAAGTATTTACTGAGTGAAATACCATATCAGTCACATAAAACAATGCTTAAAGAGATTTTTATTTTTAAAAAGGAACATACATGTTGAGATATTAAGTAAAAAATTTGGGTGTAGAATTTTATGTATAGTGAAGGATATAAAATTGTATATATGATATCATTATGACCATGTTAAAAATGAATACAGAAAAATGGGACATGTGCCAGAAATGTTACTAGCTAATATCTCTAGATGGTGGAATTATGGATAAATTATTTCCTACTTATTTATTCCTTTATTATTTTCCTAGTTTCTACAGCGAGCTCATATTGTGTGCACATGCACACACATACAATAGGGATCTTTAAATAGTTTATAATTTCCTGTATATCATGCCCCTTCTGACACCAGACACTGTTATCAGGCCCTCTTGGGCTGGCTGAAGTAGGTGGATGAACTTTGTAAAAATAGATATTCTCTAAAAATGTTTAACACTTCTTGAGTCCAATGAAAGTGGTGTTTAGGATACTAGAACTGTCTTATGCCCTGAATGGTTTGTTTTATATAGTTTCTAATTCAGTTAACAAAAAGTGAAAGTATGCAAAGAGGAAAATTACTTGCAAATGTATTATACAAAGTGATTAGAACTGAATTGAAAAAATTCAGCTCAAATTTTGGGCCAAAGTCTTCCTGCTCCTAATGCATTTACAAGCATTATTTACAGAACTCCAAGCTATCTGATGTCCTCTGAAGTATATTTTCATTAAAATTCTATTTTGAGCACACCCTTTGTTGAGTTGAGACAATTGGCCTGATATTTTAAGCCAAGAAAAACTTTAGCTAAATATGGAGAAGGAAAACAAGGCTTTTGGGGTTAAATATCTCCAATTTGCTTATAACACTGAGTGCTTTAATAAGAAAGTAACCTCAAACTCACCAGTATTCACCTTTAAAAGTTACAGTCTATGGAAGCCTCCTATACCTGAAGTAATCTGACTTAAAGAAAGCAAAATTAAACTTTTCTTCAAACAAAACCAGAAAGTGCTTTACTTCTTGGCACCAGAGGTACAGATTATATTCTGTGAGAAAGTGGGTGAGAAAAACAAAAGCTTCAATTTTAACTCCTCCCATGTATGCAAAGAACTGAAAAACATATAATCCAGAGTTTGCAATCTTTTTTAAAAATCACATTTTAACAAACTCTCCTTGTCTATTTCCTCTAAATGTTTACAAAGGAATACTATTACAGACATACAGGACAGCTGGCTGCGTCTGTTGCTTCTTAATGAACACAGGGTCAGACACAAAAAGGCAGCAAATGTTTGAAATCAAGCCCACCAACTGTTTAGGAGGAATGAACAGTGTTTTCTGGCATAGAGATATTTTTCCCTGCCAGGTTCCAAGAGAGTCTTAAACGGGTATATCAGTAATACAGTTTCAAGTACAGCAATTAAAAAGAACCCTTCAGACACAAAACTTAAAAGTATAGAATTCTAAGAGGGTCAAATTTGAATGAGCGGGATTAAATATTAACAAACTTCTTCTTAAAGGGCTAGGTATTTTTAGCTTTGTTGGCCATAAGATCTCTGCTACAACTACTCCCCTCTGCCCTTATAAGTTCAGAAACAGCCATAGGCAACAAGTGAATGAATGAGCATGTCTGGTTTTCCAATAAAACTTTACTTATAAACATAGGTGGCAGCTGATTTTAGACTATAGTTTGCCAATCTTTGAGCTAGATTACTTAGCGTTCATAAATAAAACTGGATTCCTGAATTCTTTAGATCAGGAACAGGGTACTAAAATTTTTGAGCATTGCTCTCTTACCTGCCTGGAGAGGGTAAAGGATTATAGATGTTGCTATAGCAGCTGGTGTAGGAAGAATGTGCCGGGATCTCGTATTCAGATAGCCCTAAGGTTATCTGGGTCCTCCAGTTCCCAGAAGCATTTGTGGAAGACACTAGAAATAAAAATGAAAAGAGACAAAATTAGTGGGACTACTCAAAGTGAGAACTGTTTGGGTCATTCAGGTGCGTGCTATAATCAGCTGCATGCAGAGTCAATCTTAAAAGCCAGTGTTTGGAATCAAGAGAGTTTCCTATTCCAATTTGGTCACTTACTGGCCATGTGACCTTGGGCAAACAGTTTATCCTCTTTAAGCCTCAGTTTCTTCATCTGTAAAGTGGGGACAATATAAATATATTCTGTCCAGGGACAATATCAGGATTAAATAACCTTTAGTTAGTTAGTACAAATATTTAGCACTGTGCCTAGCAATAAATGATAGCTATTACTATTATAAATGTGAGTAAAGTTAATTGAAAGATACCGCTATAAAAAATAACCCAAAAGGCAAGCCAGAAAAAACAATTTTCATAAACTAAAAGTATCTTCCCAGTCTTCCAGTAAGGCTATGGTGGTTGGACAGCTTCATCATAGGCTTCCATTGTAAAGGTCAGATGACAAGTTTGAGTTTCTTGGAGACTTTTAGAGGAAATACATTCTATACATTGACTTGTTGAAACCTGTGGGTTCTTCACCCAAAGGTGGTATCGACCACCAGCAGGATCAAGGCACATTTTTGCCTTTTAAAAAAAGTTTGGGATTGAGGTGTAGGAAGGTAAATAGTATAGGAAAGATTTCAGGAAGAAGACATTTAGTTCTTCTGAGGGACTAATCTAGAACAAGACAAGGATCTAAATATAAAGGAATGAAATAATGCCATTTGTAGCAACATGGATGCACCCAGAGATTATCACACTAAGTGAAATCACAAAGAGAAATATCATATGATATCACTTATATGTGGAATCTAAAAAAATTATACAAATGAACTTACTTATAAAATAAAAATACTCACAGACAGAGAAGACAAACTTATGGTTACCAAGGGCGAATGGTGGGGGTGAGGGGTAAATTAGGAATCTGGGAGTAACATATATATACTACTGTGTATAAAACAGATAAACAACAAAGACCTATTATATATACAGCACAGGGAACTATATTCAATATTTGATAATAACCTATATAGGAAAAGCATCTGAATATATACAAACATATACTTGAGCATAAATACATATATGCATATATAAATAAATAACATTGCTATATGCCTAAAACTAACACAACACTGTAAATCGACTATACCTCAATTTAAAGTTTTTTCTTTAAAAATGGTAAAAAACAAAACAAAAAAATAAAGCAAGGCATAATATGGGAGCAAAACCTGGTGAATGCCCCATTGCTGGGCATTTGCTGTCCTGTCTCAAAACTCTGGCCAACTGATACAACAGCAGACTCATTGGAAAAAACCCTGATGCTGGATAAGATTAAAGTCAGAAGGAGAAGAGGGTGATAGAGGATGAGAAGGTTGGATGGTATCACCGATTCAATGGACATGAACTTGGGCAAACTCCGGGATATGGTGAGGGACAGGGAAGCCTAGTGTGCTGCAGTCCATGGGGTTTGCAAAGAGTTGGACACGACTTGGCAACTGAACAACAACAACTCTAAAATGGGCCCTGCTCCATGCCTCTGTGCACAATGCCATGCACGTCACCCAAGACTCAAAAGTCCCACGCTGCTCTTGGAGCCTTCCAGCTCTCCTCTGATTCCTGTTGCTGGTGGCCAACCTCCTCCTCTCTTTTATAACCACAAAGCACATGTGATAAGTGTGAGACTAACACATTTCAAAACTCATCCGCAGTCCTGAATGCCATAAGGACTTGACTCAAGGATGTAAAAGTCCCACTTTCAGGAAGGTTTCATAACTCTAAGTCAGGCGGTGAGGCGTGGTGGTTGGGCTATCAGGGCAGTAATAGAATTCCTACGGGCAGGGTCATTTAAGCAGCCTAAGCCAGAAGTGCCTCATCTGTAAGATTAGGGTAATAATAATAAACATAGCAACAGCATTCATTACACAGAATTCTTGCATACACTCGTGGGAGAGTACACATAAAGTGCTGAGCAGGCCGGGTGGCACAGCGTTAAGTTGCCAATAAATGGTGGCTGTCCTGACTACTAAAACTGAGTCACCCAGAGAGCCTTTAGGTGGCTAGAAGGGATTACAAAACCCCTGACTGATGCGGCCTATTAATCGGAAACGTCTCTCTCCATGAGAATGATGCGTGCTTGTTGAAACACATTACCGCAGCTATAAAATGTAGACAGGAACGAGGAAAATTCCAAAAGGCAATTCAGAGAGCTTCCATCCCCCTAATTCCTTAAAGACATGATGCCTTTTGGCCCACGGGGCCGAATCGTGCTGCTTATCAGAAAGGCTCACACCAGTAAGTGTTATCTCCGTTCTCACCTTCGCCCCAGTCCTGAGCCAATGGCCAGGAATGTTGAAATTTCTGAGTTACACCTGCTTCTCCCTGGCCTCGATGGTTAAAGAGATGATGGGCTAGATTTACCCCAGCTCTGTGCCCTGATAACCATCCACATGCGTCTCAGCCCTCATTCTTTAATTTCTGAAAGTCTCTCACGTCACACCCTGAACCTGAAGGGCAAGAAAGGCCTTCTCTACATCAGAGCACAAATAAGAAAGTAAGTACAGGAGGCTTTTCATGTTAGATGTGGTAATAAGTGGGAAGGTCCAAAGTCTCACACAAATAGCAAAACACCAGAACCCAAACAGAAATCTCCATGGAAATGCCTCTTGTCAACAACATTAGGAAACTTTTAAAGGAACAGTTTTCACTGATGATCACAGAGTGATTCAAGAATCCCTGAGCTATGTCTCACTAAGGTGTCATGCTTGAGACGGGGGGCAAGACGCACAACCTCAGTTTTTTTCACACAATTCCTGTTTCTTAGAACTTTAGTATTGCTTAATGTTCATATATTCCTCCAGTTGCTAACTAAACCGTGAACTCATCCAGGTCAGGAAATGGCTCAAAACCGGCTCCTCAGCATCTTGGACATGCCTGCTTGTTTGCTGAAGAAGTGAAATGCTCAACAGACTCTCCTCTTAGGCCCCCATTTCTTTCCTTTAAAGTACCTAGCACAGCTGGAGGTTTGCAGGTAATAGCGGTAATATCCAGCAGTAATAGTGGAGGTGGGGACCAAAGTCAACATGTGGAGAGAATGCCTCTCTATCAAAATGATCTTTGAAAGTCCCTTAGATCAGCCATAAAGTGGAGTACATATGATTACTGAATTGAGTCAAGACCCGCACAATACTTAGAACAGTGCCAGGAACAGTGCTTAGTAAATGCCAGCTCCAGTGAGGTTTAGAAGTCTCATGCATGGACTGGAGCATTCAGAGTGAACTGCCTTTGAGGTGATCCAATTCCTCACGGTGAACAAGGAAGGATGTATAATCCTGATGGTTTTCTGCTTACCTGAAGGGTTTATGTTATTCTTTTAATACATCAAATCTCTATGCCATGAATACTTTTATATTTATTGAAGGAAAGTTAATTTACAATGTTGTGTTGTGTACCGCTCAGAAATTTAGTTATATATTTATGTACACACACATACACACACACACTCACACATACACACACCCACACACACACACACACACATTGGGCTTCCCAGGTGGCTTAGACAGTAAAAAACACAGGAGACCCGGGTTTAATCCCTGGGCTGGGCAGATCCCCTGGAGAAGGGAATGGCAACCCACTCCAGGATTCTTGCCTGGAGCATTCCATGGACAGAGGAGCCTGGGAAGCTAGTCCATGGGGTGGAAAAGTCAGACATGACTGAGCGACTAACACTTGCACATTTCATATATGTTTATTAGTGTTACTATTTTTTTCTCAGAATCTTTTCCCTTATAGGTTATTAATTAAATGTTGAGCAGCGTTTCCTCTGTTATCCAGTAGGTCCTTGTTGGTTATCTATTTTACATATAGCAGCGTGTATTTGATAATCCCAACGCCCAGAACACTTTAAAGACCCAGAAAAGATAAAAATACATGAAAGCCCCCAACCCAGGGAAGGTCTGTTAGACTTGAACCTGCCTCTCCACCCAATGGCTACCGCGTGTCTGACCTTGGGTCCTGGTCTCATGCACCCCTGAGGAGGGTGCTTTGGGGTGGGTGGGGGGGCAGGAATAGGGGGCCATGAGGAAGATGCACTCTGGGTACCATTCTTACCTGAGGAGTAGGAAGACGCACGGCTGCTCGGAGAACAGGGGACCTGCAGGCCGGCAAAGCCCAGGCTTCTCTGCGAGCCCCTGTCTGAGTCAAAGCTAGTCTGTGCGCTGTGGCCCGGCTCCTTCTGCCCGGAGGCCCGCTGGTACCAGCCTCGCAGGTGCTCTGCCACTAAGGCCTTGTGGATGTTTTTGGTGATGTGCTCGGACTTGGCGGCAGCCTTCCGCGGCAGCCGGAGTGTGGCATACGGGTTATGGGGCACCCGGTCGACCTCGTCCTCGTGAAAGGACCTGCTGCAGTCCCTTGGGCGGTCGTATCCGTAGTGGGCGGACGACCGGTAGGAAGGATTCACACTGTACTGTCCCTCCGTGTCGTTCTCGTAGACGTAGCCGCCGGCGTAATAGAGGTCACACTCCGCGTAGGGCGTGTACCCGGCAATGTAGTAGCTGGAAGAAGGCTGCTCCTGACTCTTGGAGTAGACGCCATTCCTCAGACTTTCCTTGTGTGCTAGGTTGGGCATGCTTCCTGAATTGGAAGCCGAGGCGTTCTGTTTCTTGGACCTTCTGCGACCCCGGGAGCGAGTGTCCAGCGTCTGGGTGGTGTAATAGGGGCCGGCCACGGGCGTGGTGCAGTAATACTCGGTGCTCGACTGGCTGGTGTAGGAAGACCCGTCATCCAGGATTTCAGTGCTGCTGCTTCTTTGGGATTTGGAGAGGGAGAAAAATGGCTTTTCGTGGTCCATCTCGGAGAGCAGGTGAGACTGAGACTCGAGGCTTCCACTCCGCTGGCGGCAGTGCTGAGAGGAAGGCTCGGGTCTGAAAGAGGAGAGAGAGGCAAGCTTGCTAAGGACAAAGAAGGAAAGGAGGACTGAAATAAGGGAAAAGGGCATCATGTCGAATGAGTTGATAGCTCTTGAACTGCAATAGGATTTTTTAGGTTTCCAAAGCTGACCCACAACAGAATTCACTGCGTTCACATGGTCAAAATGAGAAAAGAAATAGGTTCCGTCAATTGGGCAGTCCACATTCCTCTTTGAAAATAGAGAGGCTAAACTGATGATGGACAACCTGCATCAAAGCCTAAGAAAAACCCACATGTCTTTGGAGGGTCCTTTTTCCCAACAGGATAGCAGGATACACAGACTAGGGTGAAGGCAGCATTCATGGGGTGGAGGGGGGCAAAGCCTGGCTAGGCTACCAGATATCTCTGGGTTGACTCATGGTTCCATCACTTCCCAGATGTATGAACATTGGCAAGATATTTAACTAATCGTCCTCTCTTTAATGTAAAATGAGGACAAAAACAGTACCTAATATCTCCAATCAGACTTGTGGGGACTAAATAATATAGGACATATAAAACAGCACAGCCTTCAAGTAAACACTTCAAAATGTCACTGATGTCATTATCTTCATCCACACCATTGAATAACAGAAAGTAATGTCTGGTTGGAAGAATTAAGGCACAAAACATCCAGTATCTACCCAAGGAAAATATATTTCAAGAACATTTTCTAGGCTTAGGAAATACTTGAATTGTTAAGTGGATAGAAAATGTAGAGTCATAAAGTCCTCCTGCAGAAAGTGATTAAAAACACAGCAAAGTGAAACAAAATCTTAGAGCAAAAGTCAACAGGGACAAAGGCACTAGAACGAAGCTCTCTTACTCCAAATGGCTGCTACTGTAGGCGTTCCGGGTGAGAACGGGGGTGGTGGGCATGCTCCGTCCTGCCTGGGGCCGCCTCTCCAGAGTTTTGTAAGGGCTGCTATGTGTGGACAGCATTTCTCTGTGTTGGGAAGAAAGAAATCAGAAAATGATGAGCCTCCCAGCATTTCTGGCAAATCTGTAATAAGTTGATTAGAAACTTACTGGAAGGGGAGCGATAAATTAGGATTTTGGTAATAACATATACATTACTATATATAAAACAGATAATCAACAAGGACCCACTGTATAGCACAGGGAACTCTACTCAATATTCTGCAATAACCTATATGGGAAAAGAATCTGAAAAAGAATAGATACATGTATGAAAAGTGAAAATGTGTTAAGTCATCCAGTCATGTCTCACTCTCTGTGACCCCATGAACTGTAGCCCGCCAGGCTCCTCTGTCCATGGGATTCCCCAGGCAAGAATACTGGAGTGGGTTGCCATTTCCTTCTCCAGGGGATCTTCCCGATCCAGGGATTGCATCCATGTCTCTGGCATCTCCTGCACTTCAGGCAGATTCTTTACCATCTGAGCCACCAGGGAAACCCCATATATATGTATATGGATAACTAAATCACTTTATTGTATACTTGAAACTAATACATTGTTAATAAACTATGTTCCAACATAAAGTAAAATAGATACTCAACAAGGACCTGCTATATAGTACAAGGAACTATACTCAATATTTTATCACAACCTATAAGGGGAAAGAATCTGAAATATATATATACAAATAACTGCTGATAATTATATATATATTTATGCATAACTGAATCACTGTGCTATATGCCTGAACAAACACAATAGTGTAAATCAACTATACTCCAATTAAAAAAAAAAAAGAAAGAAACTTGCAGGAAGCTGAAGGAATGGGAACATAAAGAGACAATTGGGAAAACTGTCTTTGTGGTTTAGTATCCGGGTGGATTTCTTAGATGAGTCTTAGGAGAAGCACGAGTGATCTGACTCTGAGTCATAAATATGAAGGAAAAAAACGAAAAGACTTTTGAAAAAGAGTGTACTGAATAAAACATTGAAAGCAAGGAGAGCAGGGGTAGCAAGTCCTTTTTCTGCAAAAAGTCTCACAGGAAGTATTTTTGGCTTTGCAGGCTATCCCAGTGATTCAGCTCTGCCCTTGAAGTAAGAGAGCAGTGTAGACAGTATGTATGTGACTGGAGGTGGCTGTGTGCCAATCAGATTTGACTGTGGATACTGAAATTCAACTTCCATATAATTTTTATGTTCCAAAATTGTCACAAAAAATATTACTGTTTTTTATTTCCCTTCCAGTTATTCAAAATTCTAAAAACCATGCTTAGCTCATGGGAGGATACACAAATGGGTCACAGGCTGAATTTGGCCAGTAACAGTCATTCACAGCATTCTTAAATTGCCTTGTCCACTTTCCAGCACAGTGAGAACACAATTTGAAATTATTTTTTTAATTAAAAACAACTTTGATTATACCTCACTTACTACAAAAGCACGGCAAAAAAGTTTTTAAAAAAATACTGTGTTTATCCCTTTAAAAACAAAAAATTAGATCTTACTATAAATTCTCTTTCAAAACCCACTTAAGGAAAAAACACAACTTGATCTAACATTCTATGTTGCTCAATATTCACTCACACTGTTATTTTAATGAGTGAACAGCATTCCACCGTAAGACTGACCGTAATTTACTTAAACAATCCACTAGTTGAGCATTTGGGGTGTTTTTATTTGTCACTAGTATAAACAGTGCTGTAAGATAAGCATCCTGTAGTTAATTCAAGAGGAAAAATGCCTAGAAGTGAAACTGCTGGATGAAAGAGCAAACACATCTTAAGCTATAGGGGATGGAGGCATAATAATTTTTTAAGATAATCATTTTCCCAGTTATGATCCCTTTCGCTGAAACAGCTTTGTTTTCCCTGATATCTGCCCAGTGCTATCTGACAGGACTTTCTTCGGTGATAGAAATGAACTCTATCTGTGCTGCCCAGCATCACAGACATCAGCCACATGTGCCTATTAGGACTTGAAATGCGACTGGTAGGACTGAAGATCTGAATTTTAAATTTTATTTGCTTTTAATTGAACTGGACACCACAGCTCTAGAAACCTGGATCTCTACTGTTTAAGGCAACAGTTAGATGCTAATCTACAAACTGGGGCTAATATGAAATAAAGGTTTCACCGGTCTTTGACAAATCAGAAATATAACAAAATATTGGTTCTCTTTTCATGAGTGAAAAATTGTTTCATCTGAATAATCCTCTTTTATTTTGAGACTAATTTCCATCTTTCCTGAGATGCAATAAAACATGTTGGCTAAAATCACATCATAGGCTTTGTAGTCAGGCTATGTCGGTTCAAATCCCAATTCTGACATTTGCTAATTGATGAACCCAACAAGTGATTCATGCTTTCTGGTCCTTACTGTACTTATCCGTAAATGCTAAGGATGGTAGTAATACAATGAGCGTTTTCTTACGACTAAATTTGTTATTGTATATTAAACACTTGAAACACTGTCTGGCACATACTAAGTGCTCAACAAATGTTAATCTTATTATTACTACAACAATGACTGTATTTTGGATATGTGTCATTTTTTCATGAAATCACAGTGCTGTTTGTGTGAACATACTAATTAGGCAAAGTAAAAAGCTGCTAATCCTATCTTGGACCCAATTTAAAAAAACAAACAAACAAAAAAGCTAGTAGTGATCCATGCAGCCAAATTCTGGCAATCACTGGTCTTTCCTCTTAAAAAGTTATGGTCCTAAAAATATTTACTTGAGACACTTGAGAAGAAGTTACAGATTAAAAAGGTACTCAGTCCCATTTTCCTTTGAAAGATTAGAAGTCAGTTCTATTGCCTGGTATGAGTTGTATTAAATGTTCCTGAGACCTTGGGTGATGAAACAGAACTTTGACACTATATCCAAATTCAGATTTATAGTTAATGCCTCTATATAATTTAATATAAACCAAATAGACTTTAAGGAAACAGCCAAATATTTTTTAAAAGACCTCTTTAAAAACACTTCCACTTGCTGCCAACAACAAATAACTGGGTTAGATTCTACACTTGATTTTATAAGATAATCCTTTCTGAAAGAATAAACAGGATAAAACAAAAATAGGTTGACTGTTTTGGAGAAAATGCCTTACAGTGGTGAGGCATTCACTTCACTGATGATGTGTCTTCTTACCTGGACTGTCTGGTATCCACAAGCTGTTCATTGATGGACGACTTTCTGAAATGAATTCTCTCAATACCGAGAGACTTGGGAGGAAGAATTCTTGGAGAATGAGGTACTGAACTTGATCGCTGCCCAGCAAGAGTGAAGGTATCATTGGCTATAATAAGTGAATGAATAACTAGATAAATAAAAAAGTAAACAAATGCCTTCCCAACACCTCCCTCCCCCAAATAAAGTGGAAGATCTGTCTGGTGAGTAAAATGTTGTTCCAAAGAATGTAATTTTAAAAGTGTTTAAGTTCCAGGAAATGTATTTTTATATTTTACACAATAGAAAATAGAAATTACTGAATGTTCTTCTGGGGAGGGACCCAACTGCTGTCAACTCAATAGGAGCCACTTTGAGCACATAAATCTCTCAGGTGTAATGGGTGATGCTTTACAAGAGTTATACCACAGAAAAATCTCAGTGTATAAGGGGCCAAGAGGAAGTTGGCCTGTAAAGTTGGACTGGATCAGTTTTGCCCAGCTTTATTTTAACATTTTTAGGCCTCCTTGGCTGACCAAAGACTTATCCTATCTCTGACAGGAATGAAACTGATTCCTGATGAGTCATTAGGGACTTGTTAATGTCTCTCACTGATATTTGTATTTTCAAAGAGCAGTTGGCAAGCATGGCCAAACCTCAGCTAAGAAGAGTTCTGAAATGGCAGACTTTCGCAAACCATTCCATTTGGAAGAAGATAAAGCAGTAGGGTTTAGTGGCTTCCTGAATTCTTTTTTTTTTTTTTCCTGAATTCTTTAAGTCACATCAAACAGACAGCCAGCTCCTCTGCTTAAGCACAAGGAAGGGATTATAAGGAAATATTCTACCACTTGATATGAAATCCATTCCATCATGAAATGTGCTGAACATGCGTCATTACAATAGATAAGGTCTACTTCTAGGAAACCGACACAGTAACATGTAACACAATTTCTAAAATATGTGCTTCTTCCTAAGGAAAATAAACTCCCACTTATCCAGAATAAGTACACAGTGAAAAATCAAAGTTTCCATTATTTCCTGGTACTGTAGTGTAGCCTGCACAACACTCATTTCCTGGTTTTGTTATTAGACACCAAATATATAAGATGTCACCACTGGACAAAGCTGGGTGAATGACTCTTTATTACTTTGCAACTGCCTGTGAATCTATAGCTAATTCAAAAGCTTAAAAAAAAAAATCCTGCAGAACCTTACAAACCTTATCAAGATACCTATTTACTCATGTTATGGTACTTTGATTCACCGAAGTCATGTGATTTGTACGGTATTATATTTAATCCTGAGCTAACCTGTGTAAAGGGAAGCCTGGGTTCGATCCCTGGATTGGGAAGATCCCCTGGAAGAGGGCATGGCAATCCACTTCAGTGTCTTGCACAGAGAATCCCCACGGACAGAGGAGCCTGGTGGGCTACAGTCCATGGGGTTATAAGAGTCAGACATGACTGAGCGACTAAGCACAGCATAGCACAACCTGTGTAAAAGCTAATCTTAACCCCTTTCCCAACCATTCTTCATAAATGTAAGCTAGTTGATTCTACTTTTCCCAAAAGAGTAATAAATAGGCTTTCCTACTCAAAAAATTGCTTAGTATTTCAGAATATGTAACATTTTAAATTGAAAAGGGAGAGCTACTTACGATCATCATAGGTGGTAGTGTCAGACAAGGAGCTACTTTCTGATGGGATGATGTCGTCTGTGAACAAAATAAACTGTCTTTAGTACAACAGTGCCTTTGGACACCCCTAATAGTTCAATAAAACAATTTCCAATGGAGTGCATCTTATTTTAGTTAGATAAATGCAACCAGTTATAGTGCATTAGGAGTAATTAACTGTTGTGAGAATGGACTCATTGACCACTTAAGACATAAACATCTTACCTACTATACAAATATTACACTGGATTATTTCTTACAATGGAACTGACTTGAGGACCTTCCTTTGAGAATCTACTGCACTGTTAGGATAACTTATTTTCTGAGCTCTCTTCTTGAGAGAAGGGCTTTTTCTTGATAGAGTGAGGACTTTTGTGGTACAGAAGCTTCTCAATCAGACTAGGGTTTCCTAACAGTGGGTAGCACTACTGACATTCTAGACTAGATAATTCTTTGTTGGGGGGTGCCATCCTTTGCACTGTAGGATCTCCAGCTTCTATCCCTGGATATCAGTACCATCAGTACCATCAGATTGTCAGTTTTGACAATCAAACATGTCTGCAGACACTTCCCAGGAATGCAAAATTGCCACTGGTTGAGAACCACTCAAAGAGATAGACCTGGATTCAAAGCTTGGTTTTGTCAATTATTGGCTGGGAGACCCTGGGCAAATTACTTAATCTCTCCAAGCATCATTTAGCTCAACTCTAAAATAGGGATGAGAATAGTACCTGGTGTTTAGCACTTTGGTGAGCATTCGATGACATAATAGATGTAAAGCCCTTGGCCTTGCTCCTGGTACAAGACAAATGCTCAATAAATATTAACTATACTTATTACTTTGCTTACCTACATACAGCATTCTAGTGAAAGAAGTCTGGTAGTTGGAAATGCCCATAAAAATGTGATTATTATTGGTGCTTGTCAAATGTTACAAAATGGGTTTAGCAAAAAGCGACATCTCACTTTGCTTTACAGCAGAAACTGACACAATATTATAAAGCAACTATATGCCAATAAAATTTTTTTTAAAAAGTGACATCTCTGATGTGTTGATGTGCTTTGGCAAATCTTTCCATACTCAGTTGTCAAGGATGGGCAAGGGTACAGGCAAATGTGACACCTCAATGTAAGCTTCGAAGCCATTATGAAGTGAATCTCCCCATCCAACCTAAAATTAATCTCCATCAGAGCCAAGAGGACTGTCTCTTAATTGGACACATGGTAGGGCTTGAAGGCAAGATGCCAGGATAGTCAGCTGTCAGGCAGGCTTTAAAAATAATCCACCCGATATATACTCAACCACTGGCATCACTGCTGCCCAAATGTCAGTCACTGTAAAGGATAACATTTGAATTTTACACAGTTGGAGATGAATGGGCCACAACACATGGCTATCAAAATTAAGTGCCCTGCTCACCACCCATCTCCTATGGGTCCAGAGTGTGGCCACCAACGAGGCCAACTGGATTTTGCATTGTGTCAAAACCATCCTAAATTCCCCAGCTGTAGCTGACGAACACTTGTGTGTTGATGTCCATGCATTCACTTACCAAAAAGCCGTATCTCTGCTTTTCAAATCATATGCCCTAAAGCTGAGTATACTTTAAACCTCATTACCATATTTTGTCAAATCTAAGATGTATAACTACTTGATATCCCAGTAAAAAAAAAGAAAAAGTACTGATCATAACTGTAATGCCTCATCTAGAATAAGAATTATCCCAATTTCACAGATGCTTAAGTGGGGAGAAAAAAATGTCTTGGAATCAAAAGAAATAATCATATTTCAACCAATGATCAAGGCTAAAAATCATGCTAATAAACATAGAAGGCCAGTTGGACTTGAAATCCACCTAAATGAGATTTTTCAGTTTAATTTTTTTCTGAATATTAGTTTTAGATACATGATGTTGAGAATTTTGAAAACACTAAAGAGAATTAAGAAGAAAATTGACATGAAATTCTACAACTATTAATATATTTAAACTCTTGCCCAACCAGTCTCTATGCGTACATATTTATACAATGTCTGGACTATGTTGTGGCTACAATTTTGTATTCTGCCTTCTGCATTTCATAATACAATAGGAACATATGTCCATAAATAGCCTCCGTAAATAACCGTAGTTGTAAGAGTTCTTTTCTATCCACATATATTGGATAGGTCCTTAAAAAAATACATGGTCTGCTGCATTAAAAATCTCTGAGAAACTATTATGTAGGGCCCAGCTATCTTAATACTCTGTGTTTTCAAATATATTTCTTGCAATGACATCAAGCCAGTTAAAGATGAATCTCTTATTGGGAAACAATATTGCTGTGTAAAGCTCTTTCATCCTGAAAATTAAAGCAATGCAATAGTATAGTATTAAAACAGTGAGAAGGTCACAGAAAACCAAGTTAACATACTTGTAAAAATGAAATTCCGAATCATTTTTATCCTAAGAAACTTAAGGATCAATCCATTCTTTTCTCACTCATCAAATGAACTGGTTTGGAAACAGTACATTCCATCAAGAGGACTGACTTAGGTGACTCAAAAAACCTCACTAGTTACTAACCTGGTAAAATAACTGTTGCTTTCTGGCTGGGTTTCTTTCCACATCTAATGCGGTACTCATTTATAGCATTTTCAATCTCCTGAAGCTTTTTCACTGCATCCGTGTAATCTTGCTTTCGTTTTTTCTTCACGGTTTTGCAAAGGTCGGGCTCATTGGCAAGCTTCTTCGCAGCCTCAACCAGCTTTTGCTGTATTAGGAAATTGCTCTCCAGTTCTTGCAAAGCAGGATCCTGCATTCACATGATATTGCTTTATTTTTATGGACACACACAGTCACTCTCATATGTCCTGGATAATAAAATTTCTCTTTCTCATGCATTCTCACATCAGATGCTCTTTGTGAATGAGATCTTCCTAAGTTTTACTGCTTAGATATTCTCAAATAGTTTCCAAGAAGACAAGACCTCCCTCCTCCATTTACTTTAACTTAACAGTCCAATTCTCTTTCCTTTTCAAAGAAGGGAATTGGCCTTCCATTCATGCAACTGGTTGGATGAAGATCATATTTTTCAAGAAGGGATCTTTCACCCAAGATTCGTAGCCAGAGAATGTTATAGTCATATGCACAGCTTTAGAAACAGATAAACTGAAATTCCATTCTTCTTTCTGGGTAATTCCTGGTTGCATGGCCCTGGAGATATTATCTAATTTTTAATGCTTCAGTTTTTTTACTTGTAAAATGGAGGCAACATCCACCTTATGCAAGTACGGTGAAGAACAAAGAAAACAATGTATGTGCATTGCTTAGCTCAGAGCTGGGTATACACTGAACACTTAATAAACAGCAATGCTCACTTTGTTATTAATGGAAACCGCTACTATTTGCTAAAGCCAAGATGGCCAAATTTCTACAAGAAACATGAATAGGGTCATACTGTCTGATAACACAAATAGGAAAGTACCCTCTCTATTGGCTAACAAATCTTTTAACTTTATTATACCTAAAAGTGCTATACATGTGTTATCTCACTGAATACTCCTTGCATCTCTCAGAGGGAAGAACAATCATTACCCTCATTTTATTGACAAGAAAACCAGAGAATTCAGACTTCAGAGAGGTCAATGATTTGCCAAAGGCTACTGTTTTAAGTGGGAGACTCTAGTGCTGGAATTCTTAATTCTTAAAATAATGTTTCTCAATTTATAAATACTTAGGAGTTCATTTAGTACTGTCTCTGTTTGGAGGAGTAAAGTCATGAGAACTCAATTTTAACTAAACTGTGCATGAAGGAAAGAATTCAACTTGGTCTCCATGATCACCTTTAACTGGTGAGATAAAAATATACAACAGTAACTCAAAAACCAAAGGAACAAGTCAGCTACATTCAACTGACAGCTTTTCTGCCTCACTGTTGATAGAAGCGCTCAGAACTGGTGCCCATACCTCTTCACTTGGCAGCAAGTTGTCATCTAATTTGAACGCAGTACCTATACGCCTTCTGACCTGAGGAGGTTTCTCACCTACATTCAGAGGATACTCCTTGGGCATTTTGCCTGTGAGCTCCTATGAAACAGGACAGAACCAAGAGGGAGATTACTGACCCTGGCTGGAACTGTCAAACACAATCTGAAATGTTCCCCAAAGCAGAAGACACTCACAGCCTCCCGCAAACAGATCTTCTTAAGCTCTTCAACTTTCTTCAGGAGCTTTTCTTGCAACAGTTTTTCCTTCTTCTTGAGTTCAAGGATCTTCTCTCTCTTTTGCTCCTCACTGACTTCTGAGTCTTGAGAACCTGGAGGTGGGATGGGGGGTGGGGAGGGAGGGCAGGGGAGGTTTACACACGCATGTTTCCTTCCTTTTCAGAGGACAAAGGATTTTTAAGCCAAACCTGCTATTTAATAATAGTTTCTTTCTTTTCTCCTTGTTTCTGAACATAATAAAAGGAAACTGGAGAACATTTTCTCATGCTTCTGGGCATCTAACAGAACCTGGTAATAATATATGCCTTCTGCATTTCGGTTCAGTCATTTGGGAAGCAATGATAAAATGTTTAATGTTTCAGACACACGCAATGAAAAAATTCATTTTTCTGAGCAGGAGAGAAGGTAAGATGCTCCTAGAGATAGTTGTTTGGAATGTTCTTTTGGAAAGTAAGCAAGGCAAGGATATTCTATGTTTCAGATTCACAAGCTGACAATGGGATTTAGATGAGAATATTGTTAGTGAATTACATATACTTAGTGATACTCTCATATACATGTCTGCAGAGTAAGGGTTTAGGAGCAAAAATCACTTTGGGGGTGAGATGGAGTTCGAGGGTTGTAATCATGGTTGATTTTATGTTAAATGGAAAATTAGACAACTGTCTGTATCATAAACCACACATTGGAGAAAAAAAAGCTGACGGACCTGATGGGGAGAAAATATTCTTGCAAGCTACCCCGAGGCACTCACTGTCTCAGCTGCTGCTGCTAGTGTTAATTATACAACCTGAACTTTATAACTTAACTTGCTTCATATTCTTTTAAAAAGTAATTTCAGAATTTTATTCAAAACTGCTGTACACTACAGATTCTCATTTGCTTACTTATTCCAGAAATAATGGGTTAAAAGATACATTTAAAAGTGGTTTACAACAACAACAAAAAATGTAAATTAAGATACAGATGGCTTGCACGCTCTCTAACCCAAAAATATTACCTGAGGAAATTAAACTGCCGTTGCTTGCCATAATGAACTGGCTTTTTGCCTCGAGTGTTACCAGTTTGGAGACCCTTGGTGCTCCTGTCTCCGTCAAGTCCATTGCGATATCGTCTAAACTCCTGGCTGAAGGAATTTTTGCCTAATACAACATGGAAAGGGAATTCATTCAGTCACACCTATTCTGAATTAATGAAATGATTCAGTTAATATGGAATAAAAATGTCAACACAAAGGACAATATAGAATTTTTATATACTATAGTGATATTTTTCAGAAAAAAAATTCAGACTTCAGCTTTGTCGCTAAAATGTTTCATTAATCAGGCATGATTCTTCCTCATGGTATAGTTCAATCATTAACATTAAAAAGTCATGAGTGCACACACACACAATGCCTAAAAGTTGGCAAATCTTACAACTTTCAGAGCAGGCTATATGTTGCCCATCTGTTAAATGTAAGAAAAATTAAAACTGGTAGTAAAGTTAAAAAAAAAAAAGCAAGACTCAAGAAACAAAAACCCATGAGGTTGCATCTTTTCTAAGAAAGTTTATCTTCTGAACGGAAAGTAAATGAGGGATGGGACTTTGTCCTTGTAGAAATACTTTCAGTTACTTACTTTGCTTTGCTTCCGGTCCAAGTAAAACTGATGCTGACTAATTGCCATTACCCAGATGGACTTGATGAGAGAGGAGTTCGCATACCACGTTTGCACAAAGAGGCCACTCTGCCCAAAGGTTCTTCTGGATACCGAAATCCTAAAAGATTAAGGAAAGCACTCATGATTTGTTTCTGGCCCAGCATAACATCAAATGTACCCAGTGGGTAATGTTGTAACAAAGCATCTCCTTAATTGTTTTTCCTCTGCCACACCCTTGCCTTCAAGGTCCAAGCTTCTGATTTTCTCCTTTTTATGAGAAAGCCAATCACATCTGGGTAATATCTTCTCGTAAAAGCAGTATATTAAACAACACAAACACACATCTTCAAAAGAATACGAGAAAATGGGCAGAGTATTAGAAAAAGAATAGACACATGCATATGTATAAATGAACCACTTTGCTGTACAGATGAAACTAACACAACATGGTTAAACAATTATGCTCTAATACAAAATGAAAATTTAGGAAGTAATTAAGAGAAAATGATTATTAATATGTCAACCATATAACATTTTAGAAAAACCTAAGTCTAGTAGGCTTATATACATAAATATAAACATTCTGTACTCTGCACAGAAGCATGATACTGGAAATAATAGAAAATAAAAATTATTTCAAAGCAGATGAGAATCAGCCACATTGGAGACTGTACTAAAAACATCAAATTAAAGACCACAGGATGTGGGACCATCACAAAAAGGTGAGAATAAACGTGTTACTTTAAAGATCAAGCAATCACGACCTGTGGGATCAGTACCTTCCTCCAAGGAAAGAGCATCTCAGATCTAGGTGTAATTGTCTGGCTTTGGCACTATCAGAGGATGAACATAATAATACTGTCTGATAATATGCATGTCCAAAACTGGCCCAGATTACTGCTTATGTACTGGATGAAGAGAGAGGGTCAGAGGAGGACAGAGCAAGAGAAAGAAAGGGGGGGGGGCAGGGGTGGGGGAAGAAGAGCACCAATGTTCTTTGTAGGAATCTGCCTTATATCTTCAGGTCATCTTTCTGCCACAGCTGTTTCCTCCATCCCTCTGACCTCCAAATATCCATAAGCTTCTATCTGAAAAGCAACCACTGAGGGCTGATAAGAAATTCTTCTGAGGAACTTGGAGAGCCTACAATATCTTGACTTTAATTCATGTTGATAATTTAGGAACTTTTTTTTTTAAGTGACCAAGAATACCAAACTTAAAAATGAGCAAAGGATCTGAATAAACATTTCTCTGAGAAGATCCAGAGGGATGGGATGGGGAGGGAGGCAAGAGGGGGGATCAGGATGGGGAACACATGTAAATCCATGGCTGATTCATGTCAATGTATGGCAAAAACCACTACAATACTGTAAAGTAATTAGCCTCCAACTAATAAAAATAAATGAAAAAAAAGTTCAAACTCTTAACAAAATAAAATAAAATCATTTGTCTTGCTAAACACTTCTCTAAAGAAGGTAGACAAATGGCCAATGAGTCCATGAAAAGATGCTCGGCGAGCAAATCCAAACCAGTATGAGTTATCGCTGCACACCATCAGGATGGCTATTTACACACACACACACACAGAAAAATAACAGATATTAGAGGATATGGAGAAAATGAAACCATGCACAGTTTTGGTAGGGATGTAAAAGGGTTAGCTGCTTTGGAAAACAGTCTGGCAGTTCCTCAGAAGGTCAAAGAAACAGTTACGATTTGATCAAGCAATTCTACTCCTAGGTATGTACCCAAGAGAAATGAAAACATGTGCACATGAATATTCATAGCAGCATATGTGGCTAGTCACTGGACCCATACAGAAAAAAAAGGCTTTTATTCTCACCTCCGTGGATCGTGAACTTCAACAGCAAACTTTTTCTCACGGAAATATAAGTTCTCCAGCTGTTTCCATTGGAATAACTAAGAAATGAAGAAAACAGAAACACCACACAGCTTTAATTAATGTAACTTTTACTAAGGCTAGAAATCAGCTTAATAATAAAAAAATCAAAGAATTAAGATTGAGATTAGGCATGTGCCTTTTTACAAACCAACTATAGCGTGAAACTACTTTATTCCTTCTTTTGACAGTAATCTTCACTTCATCACTGTTTCTTGAACAATAAAACCAAGCAACTGTGGGGAACATGCATACTATTTTTCCTTTGACTCAACTAAATAAAAGAGTGAGTAAGGAAACTGTAGATTCCAGTAAGCACATGCCTTCTGATCAAAGATGTTGACTTCATATTTAAATGGAAAGAGATTCAAAGGGATGTTTCAATAAGACCACAGATTAAATTTCAAAAGAATGCAAAGTGAAAGTAAAACGGAACCCCAAGCAGGGGTGATTCTCAGTGATAATTTCCCCGCCTACAAGAGTTCCCCTAAATGCCACAGGAACTGAGTGCTAGGAATTGGAGGCTCGGTGGGATGGGAGTGAATGCTGACACTGCCCTCTCGGTTTCTGAGCTAGAGCTTCCAGTTTTTGTAAGAGAATTCATCAACATATTCCCACTGTTGATACTCTAATGCTGCACGAGGTGTTATCTGTCAGTTGGGTGGGAGAAATACAACTTACTAGCAATGGGCATCTGAAAATTTAATGTGTAAAAAGCAGCTCATTCAAAGAATTGAGTGGGCCCTCCTGCATTTTCTGGGTTCATTCCCAACCCTTCACATTAGCCTGAGATCCAGCTTGTCCTTTGAACTTTGACTTCGTAGTTGGGAATTTCTTTTCTCCATCCCAGTCTTGTTGGCCAGAGAAATACTAGCACAGCAATTTCATTCCATTATTAGACTTTAGCTGGATTTTTAACTTACGTTCAAAGAATCTTCATAAAACATTCTGATCATTAAGAAAATAACTTCTCCGCAATGCACCACCAGCAAAACCATTTCCTGGGGTACAGGAACCAAGACTTTTCACCAACCTCATTTAAAAGGAACAGCACAAGCCGATGGTTCCTATGCACATACAGCTGGGAGACAGACCTGTTCAAACTGGGCCCCCCACCCCAGTGAAATAAACCATCACCTACTGAGAACACAGCCCTTTGTCGTCTGAGCACGTAGAGTCTAACTACAACCCTCACCCAGGTAAAAAGAGGAATTCGTGGGAGCTTAAAGGTACATACCGATTTCCTAAAATGTCTGTAGTTTCCAGGCTTTCATGTCTTTTAATCCCAAGGTTCCACAAGTGAGATAGCAAGGGGAAGGGAATCTCCGAGGTGCTCTCTCCCTCCCCCGCTCCCTCCTGTCCCAGCCGGGCAGCTCCGGTGAGTTCTGCACGGAGTTTCCTAAGACACTTAGGTGTAACTCAGTTTCACAAACCAAGCCTCCCACGGCTGACACGCTCCTGACATCAGCAATTCCTCCAAGTGACACCACCCCGGTTCCATTCCTTCCTCCATCAGGGAGAGGACGGCCAAGTTCTCTCTAGCTGATTTCCCCGGGAGAGAGATGCACTTTCCACACGGGGTATGGGGGAGATTCAGATGGTATTTCCTGGGAAGTAAGTTGCTTTGAATCCAGGCACAAATTTCACTGGAGGCTGGGCGAAGGAGACGTTGCTCCCGGTTTACTCACCCTGGCCGCGAACAGGTTCGACAGGAAGAGCCACAATGCAGCTCAGCTGTGTTTTCCTTTGCGTCCATTCCCACACACATAAAAACTAGGGCTGGACTTGAAACCTGATCTCTGTAAAGCTGCCACCTCCCCCTCTTATCACTTACAAACGTGAAACACAAGGCTCTCCATTCGACACATCCCAGAGTTGAGAACAGACAGCCCCCTGCAGCAAAAATCCTACTTAAAAGGTGAAAGGTTTCAGCTAATTTTAAAAGAGTTTGAAAAAATGAGATGGCAACTGGGTTTGCAAACGAAGTTATGGGAATGAGCCTGCATTTTTAAGTCTGAAAGGCAAAGCCATTTCCCCATCTGAAATCTTAAAAAGTTGTTGTAATGGGGGAGTGGGTTAGGGGGAATTCCCTGGTGGCCCAGTAGTTAGGACCTGGCGCTTTCACTGCTATGAGTTCAATCCCTGGAGTTTTTGCAAAATGTGATTTCATATTTGTGCCTGTAATAGTACAGAAGTGCACAGGAATGGCACAAACTTCATTCGTGACAGTGGTTCAGGACAGTAGAATGTATGAGGGGTTCATGGCACCACAAACTTCAATGTTACCAGTCATGTTTATTTTATTAATAAAAATAAGATGAAGTCAATATAACAAAATATTCATAATCATCAGTTTAAGTGGTTAGGCAGGTATTGTCACATTCTTGGTATTCCTGTTTTTTTTAATTTCTAAAAATTATAGAAGTTTGTATAAAATGAACAGTGGTCAGTCTATTTCATATGAGAGTGAGATTTCCACTTCCTAACCATTGGGAATCATCTAATTTAGACAGGTATTACCTGTGTGATTCTTATCACTGTTTGAAGTAGCTAGGAAAACACTTCTAATTGTAGTGGCACTTGATCTAGCTGGCAGTTGGAAATAAGCTAGCTTGTCTTTTCAAATTTCTGAAATCATTCTTCTACTGTGCTTTTAAACTATCTTGGAGTTCTATCTAGATCTCAGAGAGCCAGGATGAGGCTCTGAAAATGGCAGTGGAACTGAGGTGGAGTGGATTCCTTTACTCATTCAACACGCCTAGGAATGCACCTGGCACCTATCAATTGCCCCATCTTCATTCCTGTCCTTCTGGCCAGTGTTTTCCTTAGAGGGTAAGTACGAGGTCCCTCTTTGGTCAAAATCACTCAAGATTTTGGGCCAGTGGAAGGATAAGGGGAAAATGTCAGAGAGATAGCCACCAGGCTGACCTGACTTGCTGGGGTCTCTATTTAAGAGAAATGGCCTGACGAGGAATTCCCTGGTGGCCTCCAGTGTAGGCATGCTCAGTCACGTCTGACTCTTTGGGACCCCATGGACTGTAGCCCACCAGGCTCCTCTGTCCATGGGATTTCCCAGGCAAGGACACTGGAGTGGGTTGCCATTCTGTTCTGCAGGGGATCTTCCCGACCCAGGGATCAAATCCAAGTCTTCTGCATTGAAGGCAGATGCTTTACCTCTGAGTCATAAGGGAAGCTTCTCTTGGTGGTCTAATGGTAATGGTTTGGTGCTTTTACTGCCATGGCCTGGCATTCAATCCCTGATGGGGGAAGTAAGATTCCTGCAAGTCAAGCTGCACAATGCAGCAAGAAACAGACAGACAGAGAGAAATGGCCTGACATGTTAATAAACCGCGCCAGTAATCCTGCCTGGAAAATTCCATGAACAGAGAAGCCTGGTGGGCTATAGCCCACTGGGTTGCAAACAGTTGGACATGACTGAGTGACTAAACAACTCTAAATCACCTGCAAGATGAAGAAGAGTTGCAAGAAACCATTTAAGGAAAAAGATCAAGGTTCAAAGGAAGGCACAAGGGAGCTAGGTATGCTTTACATTCTCCATTGCTTGCAGAATACTGGACCCCATACAGAGAAGCACTATTATAGGGTATGATGTCTTACAGGATAGAACAACGCTACTATATATATTGAATCTTCTCTCATAGCTCAGTCGGAAAAGAAATCTGCCTGCACTGCAGGCAGACCAAGGTTCAGTTCCTGGGTCAGGATGATCCCCTGGAGAAGGAAATGGCAACCCACTCCAGTATTCTTGCCTGGAGAATTCTGTGAACAGAGGAGTTTGGCAAGCTACAATCCATGGGGTCACAGGAGTTGGACATGACTTAGCGACTAAACCACCAACACCACTATATATATTATATTTTATACATGTATGTGTATAGAGAAAATTTGTAATATTTAAAATAGAAAGATTTTTTTTTTTTCCAAAATGAAATTCCCACTCTTGGAGATTTGCAGGGGAGGGTGGGGTGGGAGAAGAGTTTTATTTGCTTTGCCACACAGAGTTAAGAGCATGAAACTGGACTGTTTCCTAAAGCGATCATTAAACAAGCCTAACGACAATCATTAATTGGTATTTATTGTTGTTTACGTGGCATGCACTAATAGGGTTGAATTTGAAATTGTGTTCTGTTCAGAATTCATGGTGTTAGTGATGAAAGGAAATCCTTGTATGGTGACAATAAAACTATAAATTAGGTCTTCCAGACTTCTTTCTGGGCTTCCCAGGTGGTGCAGTGGTAAAGAATCCGCCTGCCAATAAAGGAGATGAAAGAGATGCAGGTTTGATTCCTGGGTTGGGAAGATCCCCTGGAGAAAGAAATGGAAACCCATTCCAGTAATCTTGCCTGCAGAATTCCATAGACAGAGGAGCCTGATGGTTGACAGTGTTGAAGCTCTATATATATCTTGTATAGTTCTTCTACTCTATGCTCATATAGCATGATTCGTTGTGCCCTTTACCATCAAAACAAGGAA
Organism: Dama dama; assembly: GCF_033118175.1. Classification (NCBI taxonomy): domain Eukaryota; kingdom Metazoa; phylum Chordata; class Mammalia; order Artiodactyla; family Cervidae; genus Dama; species Dama dama. The sequence continues at coordinate 37,156,302 of NC_083704.1, read as the reverse complement.
GAAGATAGCAAGAGATGAAATAATAGCTAGGATTAACTTTGAGATTACGAAATAAATAGAGATACAACTGAAAAAGTCAAGGAGCAATGAGAACAGTGATAGTAGCAAAGAGATAATAAAAAAAAACTCCAATAGGAAAAGAATGTTTCCTTAGGTTACAAATCACCTTCTCTTAGAAAAACAAAGTGTCAAAAATGTAATAACTGACAAAGAAAACCAAAGCTAAATCAAATCCCATTTTAAAAGTGAATGTGTATATAATACCATAGTCAGAATCTATTCCCTTTATCCTTAGATGTGAAGGAAGTTGACAGTTTTAGAATAATTTGCCACACATTATTACACTTATGAGGCTTCCCTGGTGGCTCAGTGGTAAAGAATCTGCCTGCAAATGCAGGAGACATGGGTTTGATCCCTGGGTCAGGAAGATCCCCTGGAGAAGGAAATGGCAACCCACTCTAGTATTCTTGCCTGGGAAATCCCATAGACAGAGGAGCCTGGTGGCTACAGACCATGGGGTTGCAGAGAGTCAGAAACAACCGAGCAACTAAACAATTACGCTTTACTGAGATGCATGGGTTGAGTATTTAAGCCATTTTGTTGAAACCTATAATCCATATTTAGTTAGATCCCTCCAATATACTCAAAGAACTGGAAGAAATCACCTTTCCCCTTCCTATCCTACAATCACACTGATTCCTAAATATCTGAGATCACAAACTTTAGAAAAAAAGATGATATGGGAAAGCAGGACTTTTAGGAAACCAGAAGTCACATACTTAAGTAGCTCTTGTCCTTTACACATTCCTCTTCAATTAACAAATATATCTTGTCCACCTTGTACATGCAAAGTCCTGTTCTTGTTGGAAAATAATGACCAGGTCCCCTCCCTTGTGATGATTACCTGAACCAACTGGACCATATCAGAGTGTCTTGGCATACATGCTGATTTCAACACATGTGCTTTATTTGGCAAGTTGCTTAACTTTCCTGAGTTTCAGTTTCCTCATCTGTAAAATGGGACCAACAACACCTGCCTCAGAGGATTGTTGGAAGGGTTTAGTTGAGACCATGTTCACAAAGCACTTAGCACAGTGCCTGGCTCAGAATCAACATTTAGTTAAGTGACACAGTCAGTAGTATCCATTAGGGACTCTCAGTCCAATTCCCTTATTTTATCATCTTTTCTCAAAATGGAGAAGAGCCACTTAATGGCAGAAGTGAAGTGTTTCGGTCGTGTCCAACTCTTTGTGACCCCATGGACTGTAGCCTGCCAGGCTTCTCCATCCATGGGATTCGCCAGGCAAGAATGCTGGAGTGGGTTGCCATTTCCTTCTCCAGGAGATCTTCCTGACACAGGGTTTGAACCCGGTCTCCTGCATTGCACACAGATTCTTTACCATCTGAGCCACCAGGGAAACCCACTTAATAGCAGAACTAGAATTCAAAACAGCTGTCTGGATCCCACATCTGTCTTTCCACCGATGAGAAACAGTAAAGTTATTCTGTTGACACATCTGTGTCCCTTAGGTTTCCAAAGCTATGAGCTTCAGCCTCTGTAAAAACTGCTCTATCTCTGTTGATTTCATTGGTCGTTTCCTGCTACACCCTCTAGGTAGGAAATCTGTTCACTGTTTCTGTATTGCCAAGGTCATAGAGGAGGGACATGGGGACAGGTCAAGGGCACGCCCACAGGGAGACTCATGGCAGCAAGCTAGCAAGTTCCCTCTGGTCTGAAGCGCTCAGAAAAAGAAGGGACATGCCCTAACACATAAAAAATGCCAAGAAGCGTGCGCCAGCTAGGGGGACCTTTGGAGTAGTGAAAGACATGGAAAAGTCTTAGACAGAAAGGATTCAACTGTCTGTGAATCTTGATGGATTGAAAGCTGACGGGGTCCAAAGTTTTAACACTAGGTAATGATAGGAAAGATGTCATCAGAAACTTTTTTTTTTTTAAATAGCACTTATAACACAGGTTAATCATTAAACTGCAGATTCACCTGGAAATGACTAAATTTGGGATAGTCACAGCCGTGGAGTATGACTGTACCTCAAATAATGACTCAGAGTAATTTCCCTGCTATAACTTGAAGCAAAAGAAGATCACAGTATTACTTACCTTTTTTCATGTAAAAAAAGTTACACCTGATAAGTATGTTGTTAGTAGCTACAAGCCAGCTTGTTGCTGTTGTTTAGTTGCTCGCTCCTGTCTAGCTCTTTGCAACACCATGGACTGCAGCAAGCCAGGTTTCCCTGTCCTTCACCATCTCCTGGAGTTTGCTCAGACTCATGTCCATTGAGTCGGTGATGTCATCCAACTATTTCACTCTTTGTCACCCCCTTCTCCTCCTGCCTTCAATCTTTCCCCAAATCAGGGTCTTTTACAATTAGCTGGCTCTTTGCATCATCAGGTGGTCAAACTTTTGGAGCTTCAGCATCAGTCTTACCAATGAATATTTAGGGTTGATTTCCTTTAGGATTGACTGGCTTGATCTCCTTGCAGTCCAAGGGACTCTCAAGAGTCTTCTCTAACACCACAGTTCAAAAGCATCAATTTTTCAGTGCTCAGCCTTCTTTATGGTCCAGCTTTCACATTCATACATGACTACTGGAAAGACCATAGCTTAGCTTTCACTATATGGATCTTTGTTGGCAAAGTGATATCTCTGCTTTTTAATATGCTAAGTTTGTCATAACTTTTTTTCCAAGGAGCAAGTGTCTTTTAATTTTGTGGCTGCAGACACCATCCGCAGTGATTTTGGAGCCCAGGAAATAAAATATATGTTTTTTTTCCACTGGAAATGAAAGTGGAAATCACTGTTTCCACTTTTCCTCCATCTATTTGCCATGAAGTGATGGGAATGGATGCCATGGTTTTAGTTTTTTGAATGCTGAAATTTTTAACCCACTTTTCACTCGCTTCTTTCACGTTCACCAAGAGGCTCTTTAGTTCCTCTTCACTTTCTGCCATTAGAAAGCAGAAATGGTATCATCTGCATATTTGATGTTGTTGATATTTCTCCCACCAATATTATTCCAGCTTCTGATTCATCCAGCCCGGCATTTCACATGGTGGACTCTGCATATAAGTTAACTAAGCAGAGTGACAATATACAGTCTCATTGTACTCCTTTCCCATTTTGAACCAGTCTGTTATTCCATATCTGGTTCTACCTGTTGCTTCTTGACCTATAACAGGAGTCAAGGTTTCTCAGGAGACAAGTAAGGTGCTCTGGTATTCCCCTCTCTTTCAGAATTTTCCAGTTTGTTGTGACCCACACAAAGACTTTGGTGCAGTCAATGAAGCAGAACCAAATTTTTTTCTAGAACTCCCTTGCTTCCTCTATGATCCAAAGGATGTTGGCAATTTGATCTCTGGTTCCTCGGCCTTTTCTAAATCCAGCTTGTACACCTGGAAGTTCTTGATTCACATACTGCTAAAATGGCACTTAAAAGGATTTTGAGCATTACCTTACTAGCATGTGAGATGAGTATAATTATATGATAGCTTGAACATTCTTTGGCATTGCCTTTCTTCAGGATTGGAATGAAAGCTGACCCTTTCCAGTCCTGTGGCCACTGCTGAGTTTTCCAAATTTGCTGACATATTGAGTGCAGCACTTTCACAGCATCATCTTCTAGGATTTGAAATAACTCAGCTGGAATTCCATCACCTCCACTAGCTTTGTTCATAGTAATGCTTTCTAAGGCCCACTTGACTTCACACTCCAGGATGTCTGGCTCTAGGGAAGTGACCACACCACCATGGTTATCCAGGTCATTAAGACCTTTTTTGTATAGTTCTTCTGTGTATTCTTGCCACCTCTTCTTAATCTCCTCTGCTTCTGTTAGGTCCTTGCTGTTTATGTCCTTTATTGTGCCCATCTTTGCATGAAATATTCCCTCGGTATCTCCAATTTTCCTGAAGAGATCTCTAGTCTTTCCCATTGTATTATTTTCCTCTACTTCTTTGCAGTGTTCATTTAGAGGCTTTCTTATTGCTCCCTGCTAACCTCTGGAACTCTGCATTCAGTTGGATGTATCGTTCCCTTTCTCCTTTGCTTTTTGCTTCTCTTCTTTTTTCAGCTATTTTTAAGTCCTCCTTAGACAACCACTTTGCCTTCGTGCATTTCTTTTTCTTTGGGATGGTTTTGGTCACCTCCTCCTGGACAATCTTACGAACCTCTGTCCACAGTTCTTCAGGAACCCTGTCTACCGTATCTAGTCCCTTGAATCTATTTGTCACCTCTAGTGTATAATCATAAGGGATTTGATTTAGGTCATACCTGAATGGTCTAGTGGTTTCCCCTACTTTCTTTAATTTAAGCCTGAATTTTGCAATAAGGAGTTCATGATCTGAGCCACAGTAAGCTCCAGGTCTTATTTTTGCTGACTGTATAGAGATTTTTTTCATCTTCAGCTGCAAAGAAAACAATCAATCTGATTTCAGTACTGACCACCTGGTAATGTCCATGTGTAGAGCTGTCTCTTGTGCTGTTGGAAGACAGTGTTGTTTGCCTTCCGGAGTCCAGAAAATTAGAATTTTGTAGGATAATGAGCTTTGAGAAAGCCAAATTGACCTACCTTCTGTTCAGCCAGCCATCTTTGACCAGTGAAATATTCATGTGACTGAGGGGAGATACTTATGGGGAGGTACTGCATTTAGCTCCATTTCACAGAAGAGAAGACTGAGGCTCAGAGAGACTTAAGTAGACAGAGCAAGGTTACAAAGCAAAACAGGTGCAGATCTGAGATTCACACTCAAGCACGATGGCTCCAAAATCCCCAGCGTCCCGCCTTTCTCATCTGAGAAGAATACACTATGGAGATTTGTTATGTTAACCAAAAAAGGGAGGAAAAAGGAGTAATTCCCAGTTCTACTTCACAGGAAAAAAGAGCAGCAATTACAGTAGCCATTTGTAGAAAAAGGACTCTGAGTCTCTCATGTTTTACTTACTTATTCAATCAACGATGATTTTGCTTCACTTCCCACCCTCACCCACAACTGCCAGAACATCTGGCTATGTCTGGAGATACTTTTGGTTCTCACACTGGAGGGGAGGCTGTTCTAGCATCTTGTGGTTAGAGGCCAGGGATACTGCTGAATATCAGACCATGCGCAGGACAGAATGATCTGACCCCCAACATCGATAGTACAGAGACTGAGAAAAGCTAAGTCATCACTGTTAATAATATAACTATGCTTTGGTAGGTGGTGGGTGTTGAAGATGATGATAAAAGTTTTGCAATGAAATAATGATTTCTGGAGTTCTCTTTTTCTCAACTAGGTAATGCCTTTAGAAATAAATAGCTGTCCGGATTGTTTTCTAAATGCAAATGTTACCTCCTAGAGGGACTTAGAGCAACTGATAAGACAACAAGAGGCCATGCTCTCAGTGTCTGGGGTGCTGAACTAAAATTTCGTAAAATATCACTTTGCTGACAAAGGTCCATATAGTCAAAGACACAGTTTTTCCAGTAGTCATGTACAGATGTGAGAGTTGGACTACAAAGAAGGCTGAGTGCCAAAGAATTGATGCTTTCGAATTGGGTGCTGGAGAAGACTCTTAAGAGTCCCCTTGGACTGCAAGGAGATCAAACCTGTCCATTCTAAAGGAAATTAACACTGAACATTCATTAGAAGGATTGATGATGAAGCTGAAGCTCCAATACTTTGGTCACCTGATGCGAACAGCTGGCTCACTGGAAAAGACTCTGATGCTGGGAAAGACTGAAGGCAGGAGGAGAAGGAGGTGACAAAGGGTAAGATGGTTGGATGGCATCACCGAGTCAATGGACATGAGTTTGAGCAAACTTCAGGAGGTACTGGAGGACAGAGAAGGCTGGCGTGCTGAAGTTCATGGGGTTGCAAAGAGTTAGATACAACTTAGCAGTTGAACAACAACAACAACAACCCAATGGTACACACTCAGGTAGTGAAAATTACTTTATCAGATGTGATGTTATAACCTTGCACACATAAAACATAAGGTCTTAAATGCAACGAACAAAACATTCCGAGTATTTTTTCAAATGTTTAGGTGAAGATGTCCTGGGTATCAGAAAATGCAAAACATAAAATCTGATCAGGAGAATGTCATCTCATATAAATTCCTTCTGTGGCCAAATCTCTAATCTCTCAAGGCTGATCTCATGACACTTGTTAGTACCTCGAGTGTTCACTGCATGTGTTTGGTATAATCAGTGCTGACTTGTCGTTCAGAGATACCTGCAGGGCTTTTCTGGATGCTGACAGCTGGCATCCGTTCTCACAAACTGGTACCCAGGCTTCCCTGGTGGCTCAGTTGGTGAAGAATCTGCCTGCAATGCAGGAGACCTAGGTTCAATCCCTGGGAGGGAAAGATCCCCTGGAGAAGAAAATGGCAACCTACTGAAGTACTCTTGCCTGGGAAATCACATGGAGAGAGGAGCCTGGTGGGCTACAGTCCATGGGGTCACAAAGAGTCATACACAACTTAGCAGCTAAACCACCATCACTGCTTATTAAATATTTTCAATAAAAATCTCTAATTTTGAATATGATTTTCTCTTTTCAGGTAGATTGTCAGGGCCTTGATGACTAAGACATGGGTTTTTCCTTAAATGAGATAAAGAATATAAAGTACGCATTCAGAGCCCTTGCAAACAGAATAGGCTCAAGAAAATTTGTTGGAAAAATATCAAACAGAGTATATTGCTAAAATTTTGTTCCAGAAGGATGAATGAATTAAGCCAAACTGATCTTTAGTTGTAAGTACAGAAGGAAGAATACTGTTTATGCCTCGTGAAAGAGAAAAACTTTACCATGTTTTACGTGCTAACTGGTTTTTCTGCATTTGGACTGGTCAGTCCTATTAGAGATCTGTCTTTCATTTTTCTGTATATGCCAACAATTCAGTCATTCGGTAAGTGCCTATCAACACAGAGTAACAGATGAAATAAAGAAAATCTAATGGTTTTGCCTGATCAGCGGTCACTTTCTTTTTTTCAACCACCACCTTCAGTTTCTACAAGGAACAAACATATTCGTTAAGCTCTAGCTGTCGGGGGGTCTCTCAGTTTTTAGAATGTGCCCGTCTCCCTCCCAGCATACACCGTTCTCTGACATAACATGCCAGCCCATTCTTTGTTTTAAGCCTGGCTCCTTCAGGTCTCAGCTCATATGTTACCTTTCTCAGAGAAGCCTTCCCTGAACACATGAAACATCCCCACCTGTCCCATTTTCATCCCTCCGTCTCATTTGTTCCCATCAGAGACTATTCAAAATCTATATCTTCATTCTCTGCTAACCTGTTTGTTTCTCATTAACCAGCCCCCTTGAAAGACTTCAAAGGGAATAAGCACAGAAGGACACAAACTACTTGTCATTCCCAGGATCTATTTTTCCTCGTTCCTTTTCATAACAAAACACCTTGAGTAATGGCTTTGTCCACGACCACCCACCTAGAGGATACACTTCTAGCCTCTTTTGCAGTTAGACCTGGTGATTTTATGAACAAGACTGCTTGCCTTGGCTTCTTTCCATCTGCCTACTGATCATGAGATGGAAATGGAGACTCACCAATGCCCATCCAATTCTCTAGTTCCCTGTCTTAGAAGATCTGCTTCAAATTCTCATAGTTTTCATAGTGATTAATTATAGGGGGAAAAGACAGATACCTGTGCTGCCCAGTAAAGTTTCTATAAATTAGAGTATGGTATGAAGGGAAAAATAAGTAACCATAAGTTTTTTTGTGTGTGTGCAATGTCTATGGGAAAGGAGAAGGGGAGGGATAAATTAGGAGTTTGGGATTGACATATCCACACTACTATATATAAAACAGATAACCAACAAGGTCCTACTGTATAGAACAGGGAACTATACTCAGTATTTTATAATAACCTATAAGATAAAAAAAAAACCTGAAAAAATAGAAATACATGTATGTATACATGATTATATGAATCACTTTGCCGTCCATCTGAAAGTAACACAACATTGTAAATCAGCCATATGTCAATAAAAATTTTAAAAAAGAAAAGAAAAATAAGTGGTCAATGAAGGAATTCACTAACTCATTGGGTCCACATAATGAGCTGTGAGGTAGAGAAACAGAATTCTTTGATTTTGATAGTTGAGAAAATAGAGACCCAAAAGGCTAAGAGACAGCTGCAGGTCAGCCAGCGGGTAAGCAGAATGCAGGACTGGTTTCTATTTCAAATCCATACTATAGGGCTTTGGTTCTCCTCCCACTGACTCTGTGGAAGGTTTTAATAATCACATTGATTATTGGTGTGGCTGGAGCTTAATTATAGACTTTACAAACAGGATGGACCGGTCCTTGGGTTCTGCAATTCGCTTTTCTCCCTGCACACCATAATTCATTTTGTATTGATGCAGAAAGGACGAGTGGACAGCACATGTTGTCTTCTCTCTCCTACTGTTAACCTCCTCGAGCATTTCAGCAGCATTAGAACTAGGTTCATGGTGATGGGGCCGTGGGGGAGGAAGCAAGGAGGATTTAGAAATCCTCAAGTTGGCTGTGCTCATAGCTAGTGGGAAGCTGCTGGGTAGTGCAGGGAGCTCAGCCTGGTGCTCTGTGATGACCTGGGGGTGGGGTGGGGGGACAAGGAGGGAGGCTCAAGAGGGAGGGGATGTAAGTATGCTTACAGCTGACTCATGTTGTTGTAGGACAGAAACCAACATGACACTGTGAAGCAATTATCCTCCAACTGAAAAAAAAAAAAAAAGACACATACACAAAAAAGATGGCCGTGCTTAGAAAAATAAGCAAGTCACTGAGTTTAAATAAAATGAACATTGTACTTTCCTGACAAGGCAAGAGGAAGATATTTTGTGCTGGTTACTTAATTTGTCTGGCTCTAGGCAACTGGGAAATCCAATAATTAAAAAAAAAAAAAGTTTAGTTAACTGATGTTTAAAGGACTCTTCCCCACCCTGAAATGACCTGGGGTAATGAAGTGTATCGTAAGACTCTCTCAGCATGTTATAATGCAGCAAGATATTAATCTTGAAAAGCATTGTATCCTACTATGGTCTACTATAAGACCTTGACTAGTATGTCATTTTTATTCCTCCCACCTCTGACAGGTTCTGGCTTTCCCCAGTGAAATAACTTGCTAGAGGGGTACAAATCAGCCATAACAGATACTGACACTTTACTCAGTCACTGACCCATTGTCTACATTGTGAAGACTTGAAATACTGAGTGAACAATAAAAACCCAGAAGGGTTTTTTTTAAATAAAGTTTCATCATTTTTAAGTATGAATGTCCTACAATTTTAAGCTGAGTTCTGGTATGTTTCACATTCCCAAAGAATTTGCAATGACACATTTCATGTCGAAAGGGCAGATTTAAAAGAAAAACTGCTTATGATCTGAATATTTAATACCTCAAATCTTTGTGGATTATAACTCTGAATTTAAAACTTTTCTCTTTAATCTGCATCATACCTTAGGGCATTGTGGTGAATGAACTGAGAGAGGCAGAATGCCTACCAGTCTCTGAAAATAGAAAATGTGAGCGTGTACTCTCAGGTGGAGCACTAAGACTCTAGGTCTGTAGCAATGTTGGATCCTTCCTTAATCAAATAGGAATCCAAGAATATTTCTCATACCCATCTTTATTGCCTCTCTCCCTGACCATTAATGAGTAATTACCAGGTATGGAGTAACGATTGCAAATCAGGCATAATGCTAAATATAATATCATTTAACTCTTACAGCCCCCTTATGTAGTTGGTGGCATCACCATTGTGCAGATGAGGAAACTGAGTTTAAAAATAGGTTAAGCAACTTGCCCAAGGTCACACAGCAAACAGACATCAGAGACAGGCTTTAGATTTCTTCCCATACTCTTGGCCCGTATCATTATACTACACAGATGCTTTTGCTGGGTATTCTGGGAGGTAAAATAAATACAATCCCCAACATTCAGAGGCTGTAACTGATAGACATGTGGAAAGGACAGAAGGGTTCAGCCTGTGGGACTCCGACCAACCATTTTTCAAACTAGCCTTCTGACATATTATTGGCAAAGCTTCCTCCTTCTGGGCTGTTCTGAAGCCATGTAATTATAATGCAGCAGGCATGTGGTTCAAGAGGCTGAGGATCTACCCAGCCTCCCACTCTGGCCTTTGTTCCATTCTGATTTGCCAATCTGACCTTCTTTTCTGCCTGGCCACTGGTCACTTGCTGGAGCAACGGCCCATGAAAACAGCTGAAGCATGTCCTCCTTTTACATATCAGTGTTCATGTCCTTTTAAATTATGCACTCCCTTATTTGTGCCAACTGAGCCAGGACAGGGACTTGAAAAACTCCACCCGCTAACAAAACCCTTAAGTTGTCTGGACAGGGAAAAATAAAGATCCGGAAGCAGAATCCCTTGTCAGGCTTAACAGAAGAAGCAAGGAGTAGGTGAACTATGTGGAGAGTGGATACCTCCAAAAATAACCAAGAAGGAGAAAGCAAGACACTTATGACACCAGATGATTGGTTTATGGTCCCTTTTACACTGAGTGGCATATCTTAAAAATGAAATAGGAAAACTCTAGAAGGAAGTGGCTTCTGATCCTTGTCTAGACTCTGAAATGAACAAGCAAACCTGATTATGACCAGTGTCAAACAATATTTACCAATTTCTATGAAACTGTGAATGTGAAGAAAGGCCTGTGAGTCATGAGCAACTGAGAGGAAATTAACAGCAATATTTACTGTGCAGATTCTGATTCACCATTATTTTGGAAGAAAGCCTGGTTGTTTTTAGTAGATCCATTTAGAATCTGTGAGAATCTCAATTTTCTCAAGGCACATTAGCTAAGAAATTATTTATGAGTCAATTTAAGTTATATTTTATATGCAAATTCAGAACAAACGATTTTTAAGAAATGTTATTAACATAAAATTCAGGGAAGAAATAAATTACCAAAAAAAGAAAGTCAGCTGAGATGAGGTCTGCCATAAGAAAACATGATAGGCAGTCATTTGATCCTACACAATAGATAAACTAGGGGCTAGTTTCAATAAGAACCTCATTATGCTCCAAAACCATCCTCCTAGCGGTAGAAACAACTCACATGTCCATCATGAGAGAACTGGTTAAATAAAGCATGTATTTCGACACCATAGAGAACTAGGCAGCTTTAAAAAGAGTGAAAAGATATCGGTTTTGTGAGTGGCTTGGAGAAATATGACATCGTATGAAACAGCATACAGGGACTTCCCTGGTGTTTCAGTGCCTGAGACTCCACACTCCCAATGCAGAGGACCCGGGTTCGATCCCCAGTCAGGGAACTAGATCCCACATGCTGGAATTAAGAGTTCACATGCTATGAGTGAAGATTCCATGTGCTGCAACTAAGCCCCAGCACAGTCAAAATACATAAATAAATAAATATTTTTTTAAAAAAAGAAAAGAAATAGTATACATAGTAAGGTTCCTTTCTCGCTGTAAAAGCTTGGTATACACACTGACAAAGTCTGTATGAACCAGTATCGGTCTCTTGACAATGCTTATACAGGCAAAGGATGAGGACTGAAGGACTTCCTACCCCAACTGACATGCTTCTGTAGTGGGTGCTTTTTTTGTTTGTCTGTTTCTTTTAAAATGATTATTTAAAACATTTGCTAAAAACATTAAAATAAAATATATAACTGCACAGTAAAATGATTTTGAAAAATATTCAAAAAGTGATATGCCTATCATTTCTTTATTAGAAATTTATCATTATTAGAAATTCAATCTTAGAAACAAACTTTCAAATACAATCCTTGTTGGGGAGTTCCCCAGGGGCCTAGCGGATAGGGTTCTGGGCTTTCACTGCCACGACTATGGTTCAATCCCTGGTCAGGGAACTGAGATCCCACAGGCCCTGTGGTACCACCTAAACAAACAAAAACCCAAACCCAAAACATAACACAACCACTAATTACTTATACTCCTCCTGGAAATTAAGTATCCCTTATTTCAATTGATCTGGGTCACTGGGCCAAAATGACAGAGATCAAGTTCTAACTGTGTAATTACACACAGGTTTGCTTACTGTCACTCACCAGGTGGATCTCTGCTGAATGCCGTCTTATTTTTATTGAGAATCCCCAATAGGAAGCCACAGTGCCCAGCCAGTCTGATCCAGGAGAGCTGAATGGGCATTCAAAGGGGACTGCGGTTTGCTCTGGGAGACACCCTTTCATGTTTTCTGTGCCAATTTCACAACCATAAAATGAGGAGAAAAGGGTAGCTTATTTATTGCCTAAACTCAAAGGAAGATTGTAAGCACCAATTGAAGCTGAATGGACACTTAGAAGATGAAGAGTGTGTGGTATTATGAACAGGGCCTGACTTTATGAAAAGCATGGCTGTTTTTCTAGTACACATTAAAGCCAGAGACGGATGGAAGTGCTAAGAGCTATTTAAGGCTGTGATGTTGGGGTGTGATAGCGCAGGCCGCTGGACCACGGTCTGTTGTTATAGGCCATTGTTTCAGAGCTGTGATTCCCAGACAGGGCGGCAGAGGACAGAGAGGGTGGCAAAACCTACCAGCATGAGTAAGTTATGTCCCTATAATACTGAGTAGGTCAGAACAGCTAGATGGGTTATCTACACAAACTCATCAATTCTTACACAGGCAATAAGAAGTATTGTACACTTATGCTTGGTCAAGAGGAACACTCTCACAATCAAATTGCCAAGAATGTAACTTATTAGCTCTGGAAAATCCAAACCAGACAGTGTACCTTTATTAAACAACAAATAATTCCTTTATCAAAAGCAGACATGTTAAATGTGGAAAACTGTGAAACAAAGATAAACAATGATAACAGCAATAGTAGAAAGATTACTTGTAACTATACCCCTGAGAGATAACCAGCACTCAAATTTTTGGCTTACATCTTTATAGTTCATCCATTTGTTTATCCATTCATTGTAAAGATGTATATGTATGCATAAGTGTGTGGATGTGTGTATGTATGTTTATATATAAATAAAATTTATTAAACAAATGGCATCATCATGTTCATACTAACTTAAAATATAAATTAGATGTGTACACTTATAAACTATGTTGTGATCAACATCCTTGTAGTTAAATCTTTGTGCATAATTTTACTAATAAATGATCAGACATGGAATTGCTGTATAAATGGTGCATGAATGAGTTATAAAAAGCATTTCACATTTAACTTGACTCTTCCGTACACCTAGGACTTCACTAATCAAAAATTCTTTCTAAATTCCATATATATGCTTTACACAAGATTGCTTGTTGCCTCTTAAAGTGACGAACAGCTTAGTGTTCCCATAAGTATCTGAAATGATTCACACTTACTTTCCGAGGTTTCACCTTATCTTGCAAATCATACTGGCCAATTCCTTTATAGCTGATTCCAAGCCACCAAGGAAGTCCTTGTTTATCCTGGAAGATGGAAAAACATGAGAACCAAGACCTAATTGTTAAGTCTTCTAGAGATGAAGTAATATCTACCAATTTCTTGCTTTAACAAGTATCAGCAAGTCAAAATAATTTTGTCTTGGTAAACAAAACACTATTTAAAATCCTGACTTGTTATTAGAACACTTTCTTAGAATTCCTTCAAATAAGATCTATAAATCAAAACACACCAATACTATTAACACCATCAAAAAGAAAGACACATTACTGTTAGGATTAAACAATTGGAAAGAAGATATAAAATATAAGTAATTCAAACAGGAATTAATCCAGAATACAAAGACAGTTAGTCATTTAAAAAAAAAAAAAAAAAGAAGAAGAAGAAAAAGAAAAAAGCTCTTTGTTCTCTTGATTAGTAACTAGCTATAAAGGTCAGGGAAGTTCCCAAAAAATTACCAAGATGAGAAAAGTGGTTCCAAATCCTAATGTTTATAAACTTAACAAGGAACATGGGAATACTAAAGCACTCATCAGATGAGTTATACGATTTAAAGACAAGATGCTTGAATAATGACTTTGAGGTATACATGGGGAGAGGAGGAATTTTTTTTTTACTCATAAATTTCTCTTTTAGGTCTTGCCAAAGAAAGGGTATACTGACAAAGGGAAAGAAAAAACTTGGGCTTAAACCTATACCCATATGCAAACAAATTAAGAATCAGTAGAAATTAAAATGGAATTGGTACATATTTTTAGTAAAAGGTGTCCTCATCATACAGGTATTTATGATCCAACTCCCCACCATTTGGAATTGCAAACACTGTCAGAACTTGGAAAGTCACTCAAGACTGATCAAGTATAAAATTATACCTCTTTCAAACAAGACTTTCTTATTAACAATATGCTTTGTTCTGTATCATCTCAAAGTGTTTCTTAGTCAATTTCTGCATGTGTATGAAATCTAAAAATACTACCCAAATATAAAACATACCAACTGAAAATGGGTACTACAAATCTTGTAGAAACTTGAGGATTTTATGAAGCTGCTTAAATGTTATGGTATGATTCTCCAATGATTCTCATACAAAGGTGCTATGAAATGTACATCTAGTAGTATTGAAAAGGCACACAACTGGAAAAGACATAAATCAGCAAAAGTAGGTAAATGCATGGGTGTGCCAGAAGAGAATAATCTGAATATTTTAGGACTAACACAGGCTTTGGGAACACATTTGAACATAGCTAGTATTTTACAAAAATAATGTGGTTTATAATTTGCTATGACAGTGACAAGATATCAGGCTTTTATTTTTTTTTAAGAAATTCAATTCTAAATGCTGAAATTTCTAGAGATAATTTACATAAATATGCATATTGATTTATGTGATTTTAGAAAGTTAGTGCTGCTCACTAATGCTCATACTATAACACAGTCATGATGAAAGCTTTGTCATATAAAAGTATTTACCTTTACTGCGTAATAATGGACTCCGTAGGTTGGCAGAGCTTCTACTATTTTCATATACCTATGAAAAATGAATGTATGTTATAACCTCTTATTAAATTAGTTAGAGGGCCCTTTTGGGAAAAGTGATCTAAAGAAACACCATTTATATCTACTTTACTCATTAAAACCACATCTTTAACTAAAGGCAGAAATAGAATAAACCACTCTAGGGAGTAATACATTTTACCTTACTCAAATGTTAGAAGGTTGTTAACAAAAATTCAATTTCAAAAAGCTAGAGGAAATATTATTTCCTGCACATTAAAACTTCTATGGCTCAGAAACATATTATACTTTATTATAAACACAAATTGCAAGTATATTTTTAAACTAGCACTTAATGATGCAACACATTAGAATCAACTTTTGAGTCTTGCTCATAATAAGTAAACATAAAGGTAATCTATATATTGATAGTGGTACACTTCTAGAAATTAAGTCAAACCTCTTAGAAATATATGCTTTAAAAGAGTAAGTTTTATTATATGTAAATCTGATTTTTAAATATATGTACTCCCTCAAAAAAGTTAAAGTGATTATATACCTCTTGTTATTTTTAGTTCAACAAGTATTTATTCTTTTAAGACTTTATGTTGTTGTTGTTTAGTTGCTCAGTTGTGTCTGACTCTTTCGTGACCCCATGGACTGTAGCCTGCCAGGCTTCTCAGTCCATGGGGTTTCCCAGGCAAGAATCATGGAGTTAGGTTGGCATCTCCTTCTCCAGGGGATTTTCCTGACCCAGGGATCAAACCCGCATCTCCTGCATTAGCAGGCAGATTCTTTACCACCGAGCCACCAGGGTAGCCCTTAAGAGTTTACGGAGTGGACTAAATTGTGTAAGCTTTCCTTTCTGCCCACAAAAAACTGAGACTCCTGTATGATACAAGTGGGCTGTTTAATAACATTTTGAAGATCAGTGGCTCTGGACCTTGTAATCAATAAACGTGATAATTTTTCAAAGTAAAAGGTCTACATGTAAGTGAATATAAAAAGTTAAGTAGATGTGCCAAGGCCAGGTAGCAATTACACTGCAGAGCCAGGATTCTCACACAGAGTGAGTTGGAATCCACAGTCTAGAGCCTTAACTACTGAGTCTCTTACTTGGAGCCATAACGATAATGATCAAAGGAAGTAAGAAGATACTGCATTTAATCAAGAACAGTTCATAATATGCTCATTAACCTAACCTATTCATGGAAACTGCTGTTCCTTTTTATTTTCCAGTTCAGAAGATGGGCACAAATCAGGGATTCAGCTTTGGAACTGCTAACTTCTGATTTCTGCCTTGAGGATCACAGCAGGTATACTGTGATAAAAAGGAGATGAGTGCAAGAGGAGGGATGTGGGAGGAATCTATACCTGGCAGGGGAATAGTGATCACCAAGTCCTTATTTCACTTCTCACATGGTTTGCGCTATATTTGGCAGATTTACAAAAATACACCAAAAAAACACCTTCTATCATCATAAAAGTTATTCCACAAACAAAAGACATTACAACTATATCTTCAGAAAGATACTTACTGAACGACAGCTTGACCCCGAGTCAGACCTTTGATTTTCAAATAATGTTCAATTACTCTGTCCTCACTGTAAAACAAGGAAATTAGAAGTACAGCAATATACAACCGTATGAAGTACAGATTCTACTTCAAGATTTTCAGGTAGCCACTGAAAATACTTGAGAAAGAAGGCCTAGATCAACTTGTTCAGGAGACAGAAGCTGGCTGACTTTTGTTTTTGTAGGACACAGACTCTTGAACCTCAGACATTTGACTACCTTGTCTTGACTGTTTACAATTTTATATAACTTACTTTTGTGTAAATTTTTAAAACTTTAAGTTAGAAAAAATACCAATGTTTGGATATTATTGATATCTATTATTGATATACATAATATCAATAATATAAAAATAATATCAATTCATCAAATGAAAAACTAATATTTTCTCCCATAACTGACAGAATATAATAAATACAAAATAATATTATTAAATGCTAGAGAGACTTGCTGGGGAAATTAAAAGTTTTTAAAGAGATTAGCAGGTGAAAGGTATTATAGACATTTTCCTTAAACTGCTAAGATTTAGAAAGAATTAAAGATGCTTCTGAGTGAGCGTTCAATCTAAAACACTCTACGCTCATGACTCGTGCACATAATACCTTAGGAGAAAGCCCTTCATTATTGTCTTAGGATAAAACTTTTTGACTAGAAAGGGGAAAAACGGGTGAACTCTGATCACCTTTGACGCCATTCAGTTATTTACCCTCCTTTCAGACTGGTAGCTTGTTAGTTACATCTCAAGTATAACTGAGAAGAATAAACGTTTTTATCTCTATATAACCAATAATCAACAGTAATTGGTCTTTGCTTTTTACTCTTAAGAAACTATATCACTTAACAATGATTCGTTTAAAAGGTTCCAGATTCAGGATGCAATGTAGCCTCAGCACTCACTCTCATTATTGACTTGGGAAATATTCCAACATTCATATTATAGCTCATTCATGGTGAATATTTATTTTGTAACCAGTTTTTTAGTGGAAAGGAAAACCATCTCCAGGATGCACAGCCTTAAACCGAGGAAAATATATTTAAAGGGAATGTTAAGTAGTTTAAGGGGAGAAAACATACTTCTTTAGGAAAAATGTTGCATGGGAGATGGGTACTATGGGTTCATTAAAACACAGACAAAGAAAACAACTCAAAATAGACAATGACTCCTGGCTGTAGATGAAACCTCTGATCATTCAGGTTGTTTCTGTTCATTACAAACACCTCTGTTCAAGGAAATCTGTCTTTTATACCACTTGCATTGTACTCCTCCAGATGAGGGCTGTGTTACACAGTGACTGCACATATATATACTAAGCGTGATTCACTTAACAGCACTCTCTACAAATCTTTTATGCACTTGAATGGAAAGGCAAATGGCTACTCTCCACATATGACTACAAGTCTTGGGATGACAGTCTCTAGAGAGCTTTAACAAGACCTTGTCACTAGAAGGATCAAGGTCTACTTCTTATTAGTCTGACACATATTACAGGCAATTCGACATTTCCCTCACTTCTATTTCTTGCAGTCTCCTGAGGAGCATGTAGTTCTCAATGGAGGCCATGGCAATGGGGTCATGGGCCATCTTGACTCAGCTTACCAGTAAGCAAGGGAGGGATGCTCCTGCAGAGTTTTGGTTGGAAAAGCTGGAAGTGTCTTTAAATCTTTCCTGGCATTTTCATCACTAAAAAGAAAAGTAATACAGTATGTCAACTGCTGTTACTTAAATGACTATCCAAGCTGGTCATTAGGTGAAATCTGAAAAGTAACAATTATAGCACATTTGTTGTTGTTTAGTAGCTCAGTTGTGTCCGACTCCTTTGTGACATGTGACCCCATGGACTGTAGCCCACCAGGCTCTTCTGCCCATGGATTTCCCAGGCAAGAATATTGGAGTGGAATGTCATTTACTTCTCTAGGGTATCTTCCTGACCCAGGGACCGAACCCATGTCTCCTGCATTGGCAGGCGGGTTCTTTACCACTGAGCCACCTGGGAAGCCCAACGATAGTACACTGGATTGTGTCAAATGTTATTGGCAGCAGACGTAAGGCGATAGACTTTAACTAAAGACAGTGCCCAAATGGACAACCAAGTCATCTGATGAGATTTTTGAGGCTTTTACTAAGACCAAAGAAAATTAAAATAATGTTAAATTGCCATAATCTCAGTTTCCTTACAAACTCACAGCTGTTTTCATTGTGTATTTCCTATATGTATCTATTTTATTACAAAAGTATTACTATAATTGTGCATATTTCATATTGTTTTTATATAGCATGTTTCAAATGTCATTGTATACTTTTTCCATGTTCCTATAGCACCCTCATAATTATCTTTAGTGTTTACATAATATTCACAACAGAGGGACACTAGTTATTCTAAAAGCATTCACACAGTATTACCACTTTTTCATAATATATATTATTGCAATAAAAAGATGTGTGTAGACCTTTCTATTACTTCCCTACCACTTTCTGGAATAAAATGAACAAAGTTGGCCATCTGTGGACATCAGAAGATGACTTGAAAAATGTGCTTCTAATGAAACCTAAGTGAAAGTCGCTCAGTTGTGTCTGACTCTTTGTGACCCCGTGGACTACACAGTTCATGGAATTCTCCAGGTCAGAATCCTAGAGCGGGTAGCCTTTCCCTTCCCAGGGGATCTCCCCAACCCAGGGATCGAACCCAGGTCTCTCGCATTGCAGTCGGATTCTTTACCAGCTGAGCCACAAGGGAAGCCCAATGAAACCCAAGATGTCCCTCAAATTGTATCAAGTTAACTAAAATGTACCTTGTGAAACATCAGCTCATTTTAAAATGGCAAAATTTGGGGCACATAGGCAATATTTTATTAAAAAACTATCAATGGAATACAATCTTTAAAAACTGTGAATCATTATGTTATACACATGAAATGTATAATATTTCAAATCAACAATATCTTGATCAAAAACAATGACTTTTGAGAACAAAACTAAAAAAAAAAAAAAAAAAAAGAAGGAAACAGGCAAAATTGTGGCTGTCCAAAGAGAAGGGTGTGGTCTTTAAGGAACTTAACGCAAGGGAGAACAGGGAGCATGACTCAGTCATAGTTGATCCTGTATTGTATGATTCAAAATACTCTTAAATTGCTCTTAAATTGCTTAAGAAAGCAGTTTCCGCTGAAACAGACATGACTCTCAAAAGAATCCACTGGAGCTTAAGATAAGTGCATTAAAGAGCAAAATCCTGACCACCCTGGCACTTCTCAAACACAATACTGGTAACTCTTCCTCTTACTTTCCACCTCTTCATAACTTTGCCACTAGCTGCGGCCTCCTAGCTGGTGCTAGTGGTAAAGAACCCACCTGTCAATGCAGGAGATATAAGAGACACGGGTTTGATCCCTGGGTTGGGAAGATCCCCAGGAGAAGGGCATGGCAACCCACTCCGGTATACACAGGGTCACAAAGAGTTGGACACGACTGAAGTGACTTAGCACACACGCACCCTTTGTTGAGGTTACCAAGAGCTAGGCACCATGGAAAGCACTTGGAGGGCACTGTTCACCTCATGAAAGTCCCATCACAACTCTTCCCATGTGCTAAGTACTATTATTTACCCAGACAACTTTACGGCGGGTGGGGGGTGGGGAGTGGGGGGCTGGGGAGGAGGGACGGGGCCTCCTAGGTGGCTCAGTGGTAAAGAATCTGCCTGACAATGCAGGAGACATGGGTTTGATCCCTGGATCGGGAAGATTCCCCGGAGAAGGAAATGGCAACCCACCCCAGTATTCTTGCCTGGGAAATCTCATGGACAGAGGCGCCTGGGGGGCTACAGTCCATAGGGGTGGGAAGAGGGTCGTACACAACCTAGTGACTAAACACCAACTTCACAGGTAAGAGTGTGAGGTTCAGCGAGGTTAAGCCTCTTGTTCATGTCTTACAGCTATTAGGAGGAGGAGCCAGAAGGCGTCAAAGGCCAAGACCCAGCAACAGAATAATTACAGTATTCTATCACCTGATTCCCTGACAGATTCCCAGAGCAGTGTCCTAGAAAGCCCAGACAATATTCTCATCTCTGGCAAGGCAGAGCTCCCCCTTCACCCTCACCCCTATTTACAGATGAAACCTCTGAACCAATTAGTTTCAAAAGCCATCATTCAAACATTTTTACATTTGCTTCCCTGAGGTTTGCCCCAGTGTGAATTGTGATATTGGAAGAGATGAACTTGCAAGTGGAGGACGAAACATTGAACTCAAGGTCAATCTCCTCCCAAAGCATTCATCCAGTCCTCCTAGATCTAATGTCACAGGTCAAACTGGGGAACCAAACATGGCATGCTGACTGGTTTTATTTGGCCCCGGTTGCACTGTGCTGGATTAGAAACTGCTCTCTCCTGTCACCTGATGAGGTGTGGTGTGAGTGGTTCTCCTTCAGTGTCTACAGAAGGTTTGTTTACTGGTTTTATCAAAGTTTCTCCACCAGGCCACAGGGCAATCAAGCAAACCCACTGAGCAACCTCTTCATAAATTTACCATCTTCCAGTGAGGATAGAAAGAGTATCACCTAGCCGGGAGACAGTATGATCTGCACCTGTCAATGCTACAAAACCAGGCTTGTGGCCCTCCCTGAGGGTGAAAGATCCGGCTTTACAAATCACTCCAGGAAATGAAAAGTCACTTGGCTCCCGTTCTTACATAAGGATAAATCTCTCCATTCATTTGAAATCTGAGCAGTAGATCACACTGACAATCTGGGGAAACCGGTTTGGGCTTCCTGAAAACGAAAATATACCACAGTCCAATTTAATCAAAGGAAAGGTCATCTGTCAACTCCCACAATGGTATTTATTTTTCTTAATCATTTCTTTTATCCTCTGTCCTTCAAATCCCATTTCCTTTTCAAAGAGGCTGGCTTATGAATTTTTTTGTCAAGGGCAAATACATGTATGTGTTCTGAAGTGACAGGCTAAAGATAATACCTTTTGTTATTAATCATCACCACCATCCACAAGTATGTTATCTTCTGGGTTCATGTGAACTGCATGCTGAGTTTCAAGAATTCAACCTTGCATTTACTTATTTCTTTGGATTAGAGTTAATTTTGTGGTGATCAAGACCTCACTAGACTAGAAGAGAAGCTGCTATTTACCACAAATTCACTCATTCATTTAGCAAATATGTATTATGTGTATACTCCATCCGAGCATGTAGAAACAAGTGTCACAGGATGGAGTTGCATTAAAAAAAAATTTGTGTTAATTCTTAAAATTAATTTTTACTAGAGTAGTTGTTTTAAAATGTTGTTAGTTTCTTGTTGTATGGTAAAGTGGATCAGTCATACATATATATATATATACACACACACACACACACACTCTAATTTTATATTTCCTTCCAATTTCGGTCACCACAGAATATTGAATAGAATTCCCTGTGCTGTACAGTAGGTTCTCATTAGTCATTTGTTTTATACATTGTAGTATATTTGTGTCAGTTCCAATCTCCCCATCCAGCCCACCCTCCCATCCGCCACCTCGGTAATTGTTTGTTCTCTATTTCATGATATTGCTTTTAAGTTATGCAAATGTATTCAGCCAAAAGAGAGGAGAAGGGGGAAGAAATAACGGGGAAATTCTATCCATCATTCTATTCAAAAGCTCATTGTTGAGAACAAGTGTGAAATGGAAGGTTTGAAGTTGCTTCCCTTTAAGATGATTTTAGTTCCTATGTCCATAAAGCACCAGCTTCTCAACATACTGAGATTTTCTACTGTAGTATTTAAGCATGTAATACATGCTCACTAATCATAAGAAACCTGTGTATTTAAGTGCTTAACTTAAGAAACAGCTAAGTGTTTCAAATGGAGAAAAATACTACCTGATGAATTTTGGTCTTAGACAGGTCACCTTCCCAACACATTTTCAAAAGTAATTTTAACTATGCATGATTAGAACCTACCCCAGTTCTAAGATGTGATGTTATATATCTGGAAATGATGACTGAATAAATCAATAAATTACCAAAGGTTAATCATGAGCCTGCATCCTAAATAACAATGAATATTCATTCACTAAGACTTCTTTTGGGTACTAATCAATCACTGAGAAGCAACGAAAATGAGCATTAATAGGCTTAGGGATCATTTTAAGGAGAGTTTAGATTACTTTAAAAGGAATACACTTGAATAGGTGGAGCACAAAGGATCTGGGGGACCATGAAACTATTCTGAATAATACTGTGATCATGGATATATGACATGCATTTGTCAAAAGCTATAGAATCAGTACAACACAGAGTCATAATGTGACTGTGAACTTTCTGTTCAGTTCAGTCACTCAGTCATGTCTGACTCTTTGCAAACCGATGGACTGCAGCACGCCAGGCCTCCCTGTCCATTACCGACTCCCGGAGTTTACACAAACTCATGTTCATTGAGTCAGTGATGCCATCCAACCATCTCATCCTCTGTTGTCCCCTTTTCCTCCCGCCTTCAATCTTTCCCAGCATTAGGGTCTTTTCAAATGAGTCAGTTCTTCACATCAGGTGGCCAAAGTATTGGAATTTCAGCTTCAACATTAGACCTTTCAATGAACACTCGGGACTGATCTCCTTTGGGATGGACTGGTTGGATCTCCTTGCAGTCCAAGGGACTCTCAAGAGTCTTCTCCAACACCACAGTTCAAAAGCATCAATTCTTCAGCACTCAGCTTTCTTTATAGTCCGACTCTTGCATCCATACATGACTACTGGAAAAATCACAGCCTTGACTAGACGGACCTTTGTTGGCAAAGTAATGTCTCTGCTTTTTATGTCATAACTTTCCTGCCAAGGAGTAAGTGTCTTTTAACTTCATGGCTGCAATCACCATCTGCAGTGATTTTGGAGCCCCCCAAAATAAAGTCAGCCACTGTTTCCACTGTTTCCCCAACTATTTGCCATGAAGTGATGGGACCAGATGCCATGATCTCAGTTTTCTGAAAGTTGAGCTTTCAGCCAACTTTTTCACTCTCCTCTTTCACTTTCATCAAGAGGCTCTTTAGTTCTTCTTTGCTTTCTGCCATAAGGGTGGTGTCATCTGCATATCTGAGGTTATTGATATTTCTCCCAGCAATCTTGAACTAGTAATGTATCAACATTGATAATTTAAAACAAATGTACGACACTAATGCAAGATGTTACTGATGGGGAAACTGAAGAGAAGGGAGAGGAGAGGAGAGAAGATAAATATAAATAAATAAATAAATATATATATATTCTGGATTTTCTGTTCAACTCTTGTGTAAACCAAAAGCTACCCTTAAAAAATAAAGCCTACTAATTTTTAAAAAAAGATTAAAAAAGAAATCGACTTTCAATTAGTGGTTCTTAACTGGGGCAACTTTGCTCCTCAGGGGATATTTAGCAATGTCTTAAGACATTTAGTCACACCTGGAGAAGGAAGTGTTACTGGCAGCCACTGAGCAGACGCCAGGATGCTACTATACAGGCTACAATACATAGGACAGGCCCCAGCAAAAAAGAATTATCTTGCCCCAATTGTCAATAGCGTTGAGGTTGAAAAACTCTCACCTGGATTCTTATAAAACTACTGATAATCCAACCCTAAAACTTCTAATTGCATCTTTTAGACTTGAAGAAATTTTCTCTTTTGTCATCCTTAGACTATCAAGACATTAGAATATAAAAGTATCTCAGATGCAAGAGTCTAATAGGAGCCATGGGAGAGAGGCACTAGAAATCCATCTGCATAAGCTAGCTGAGAAGGGCAAGTCAAACTCAGCAGCAGACAGGGACAGTGGGGCCTGATGGGGAGTGTGAGGAAAAGAACGTTGCCCACCTGAAGTATTACGTGGAATACAGATTTGACTGTGTGAGACAGAGATCAACACTTTGGTTAATTTCTCTTGATATAAAAGTCAGAGCTGGAATAACATGAAGTATTCAGGGGCCCAATCTCTTCTCCTGTTGCTTCACCATTCCTGGAGTGCTGCTATCCTTCATGTAATCCAAGATGGCCCATCACCATACCCACATTTTAGCCATCAGGTAGGGGGAAAAGAATAAAGAAGGACATACCCACTCTGTTACAGGCAGAACCTGAAAGCTGCCCACCTCCCCTAATCCCACTGGCGAGAATAATCGCAAGGCTCCTGTTAACTGCAAGGGACACTGGGATGTGTAAGTCTTTATTTGGGCAGCCACAAGCATCATCAAAAATTCTACTAACATGGAGAAAAGGAGACTGGATACTGAGGAAACAGACACCACTGCTGATGGGGACACACTGCTCAGATCCAGGTTTTTTGTGTCACATGGGAATACAGATCCACTCCTGCCTAATAATGATTACACTTGTTTTGAAAAGGGGCAAAATCTCAGATTTTGAATTTCAAAATATTGCCTCAATCAGAAAAAAAAAAGTCAAAATGAAAAGTAAAACATTGTGCATGTCCTATAAAACATATATACCAGCAGACCATAACCATTACTTTGCAATTTCTGATATAAACTATTAGAAGAGCATGTATAGTTCTCAGTTCAACTTGGTTTCCAGTTTCAGATAATTTATGTACAGTGCAAAGTGTCAGTAGGGCATGATTAAATGAGAAACATAAATAATTTTGACAAATGTGGAATCTGGACCATTCCAAAAGATTACTCTCAGGAAAAAACAGAGCCTTATTTCTCTGTGTTTGACAAGGTGCCTACCAATCCTCCAAATCTGTTCCTTTGTGCTATTGCAAAACATCCTTTCCCATGAATACATAGTATCACTTTTCTGAAAGAATGTATTTAGTACACGAAACCTCTTAACAAGTCACCACCAACAAGGAGGGGACTGAGCTGAGGAGCTGGCTGTGACACTAGAGGAACAAGAAGATACAAAGATGGCTGAGATGGACGAGGCAGTGAAAGGGCTTGCATCTCTCAACAAGCAGTGCACAAGTAGAAACCCAGATGGCCAACAGGCAGAATCAAGTGTTCGCCTTTACAGGAACTCAGGGGAACACACAGTAAACCTTTAATGGGTTACCACTTTGTACCAGACTGCGCAGAGGTTACGTCAAGATGTTTGGCAATAGGAACTCCCATCCATTCATGATGGAAAACTCTATTGATATGATCATTTTGGAAATCTGCATACCCCACGACCCAGAGATCTTTTCCTAGGTACATCTCTAGAGAAACTTACACAAGAGAATAAAGTTTATAACAGCATTTTCTGCAGTAAGACAAAGAAAACAACCCAAATATCCCATGACAGTAGAAATGATAAAATTATAGTATTCATAATGGAATGCCATATAGCAAAGAAAATACAGTTTAGCTTCACACAATATGGTGAATCTCACAAACATTAAGCAAAGAATCAAGACTCAAAATAATATATACATCACCATCCCCTGTATATATGTTCAAAAGCAAGCAAAATGAATATGGAGGATCATACTCAGGTGACACAATATAAAGCAAAACAAGAAAATAAGTTCCATAGAGTCAGAGTACACCGGGGAAAGAGACAATGTTTACTGGGAAAGGGGGGGCACTGGTACACAATGGGCATGGGGTGGCAACATTCCTCACTGGGTGTGGTTACGTGTCTGTGCAACTTCTAATCTGTTTTTTAAACCATTCATACATGTTTTATGAATTCTTCCTGGTGATTATCAGTTCAGTCACTCAGTCGTGTCCTACTCTTCGTGATACCATGGACTGCAGCATGGCAGTCCTTCCTGTCCATCACCAACTCCCAGAGCTTACTCAAGCTCATGTCCATTGAGTCGGTGATGCCATCCAACCATCTCTGTCATCCCCTTCTCCTCCCGCCTTCAATCTTTCCCAGCATCAGGGTCTTTGTCAGTTCTTTGCATCAGGTGGCCTAAGTACTGGAGTTATAGCTTCAGCATCAGAATTTCCAATGAATATTCAGGACTGATCTTCTTTAGGATGGACTGGTTGCATCTCCTTGCAGTCCAAGGGACTCTCAAGAGTCTTCTCCAACACCACAGTTCAAAAGCATCAATTCTTCAGCGCTGAACTTTCTTTATAGTTCAACTCTCACATCCATACAGGACTACTGGAAAAACCATAGCTTTGACTAGACAGACTTTTGTTGGCAAAGTAATGCCTCTGCTTTTTAATATGCCGTCTAGGTTGGTCATAGCTTTTCTTCCAAGGAGCAAGTGTCTTTTAATTGTCACCATCTGCAGTGATTTTGGAGCCCCCAAAATAAAGTCTGTCATTGTTTCCACTGTTTCCCCATCTATTTGCCAGGAAGTGATGGGACCAGATGCCATGATCTTAGTTTTCTGAATGTTTTAAGCCAACTTTTTCACTCTTCTCTTTCACCTTCATCAAGACTCTATAGTTTTTCTCTACTTTCTGCCATAAGGGTGGTGCCATCCGGTGACATAATTCACATCCAGTGATCTGGGTGATATAATTCACATCAAAAACTAAGTCAAATATGACTAGTGGGTGAAAGGTAGGGTGCTGGTGAGAAAGTCCAGTGCCCGTTAGAGGGCAAGTGTTAGAAACACCAGGGCATTACTTTCAAGTTCATCCCGATCCTTTTCAGAGTTTAGAACCAGGCAGGATTTCAAGTGTAAGTGGACTGACAGTAGCTGAATGCTTATTTGTTCACCCTCTGAAGAACTGCAGCTGGGGAATTTGCCTTAGAGCTGACCACATGGATCCTGCGAGTGGGTGGGGGAAGAGCCGGGCAGGCCCAGGTCTGGCTAGAGCACAGAGGCCCCTCGCCTCCCGGGGCCGACAGACAGGCAGGCAGGCAGGGCAGGAGGCTGGGTTTATATGAATGAGGAGTGACCTCAGAATCCCCAGAGAGGGCCCCTAACCAGCTGGATGTAAGCAAGCCTGGACCGAGATGTCTCTGCCTCTCCCCAGGAGTAAACACACTCTCTCTGTGTGGACGTTCTTGAGCCTCATGCAGTGGAAGTATTATTTTAAAGACTCACTTGACTAGAACTGCCAAAAGGGACTGCTTTTTTCAAATCCCAGCCAGAGACAATGCCCATAAATCTACAGGACTTTCTACTTATTGGTAACAAACCAGAAATTGCTATTCTTCATCCTTTCAACAGGAATTCAGATACTACAATGAAGAACGCTGCGTTTTATCTGATGACTTAGGCTAAACCCCTGCCCCTGCCCCCGTCATCAGGTATTCCAGGTTCGTATTCTGACAGCTTTCTGGAAGGAAGCGGCCCAGGACCCACCGTTAACTGTTTAGCCACTGGCGGCTCCTTCTGCCTCGATGATTCCTTTTGGCATTCCCAAGAACCCCCTTTCACGGGCTTTTGTTTTTCTTTCCTGATCTCACAAGCCCTGGAGGAATGTGCCAACCTCACCCCTTTCTGAGACAGCCACGTGGCTGGCAAAACTGAGGCCATCCTTTGTGTGTGCTGGAGCAGTTGTGTGGAAACAGCCACCCCCAGCAGATGCATGCACCTGTTTGTGCCTAGTTGGGGACTTGCCCACAGTTACAATCAGCCACCTGCCGTGCTGAGGCTGGAGGGCAAGGGAGTTCAGGCAATTAGCAAACGGTGGTTGCTGGCCGTTCTGGAGCAAACCAATCACTGAAAGAGATCCCTTGAAGATGGTAATTGTCAGTGTTTGGTGTGGGAGCATCCCTAGGTTTCTAGAACAGTTAAAAAAAAAAAAGGCCAAGCCTCAAACTTTCCTTTTCTTTTCAATGCAAAAGCTCTTCCTTATCTGAAAAGCACAATGATCCATGGAAATGAGTGTTAAATGTCACCAAGACAAAAATTAAGCTCTTTAGGAAATAACCTGGGACTGGAGTCTTCTCACCCACACATAAGCATAACTCAAAATCCATGTTTCATTAAATGTATGTTGTTGTTTAGTCTCTCAGTCGTGTCTGACTCTTTGTGACCCCATGGACTGTAGCCCACCAGGCTCCTCTGTCCATGGAATTCTCCAGGCAAGAATACTGCAGTGGGTTGCCAATCCATTCTCCAGGGGATCCTCCCAACCCAGGGATTGAACCCAGGTCTCCTGCATTGCAGGCAGATTCTTTACCACTGAACCACCAGGGAAGTCCCATTAAACACATATGCAAATATAAAAAAGCTATAGTTAATACCTGTTGAACACTCAAGATAAAGTCTATCAGGCAGCCTACGGGGCCTCCGAGAATCCAAGCGAGTTGTCACAGCTGGGAGCTCTATTTAATACTGTGCTCTGTGCAAACTAAAGATTTACTGTCATTAGGAACTGGTGTAAATTAGAAACGTTTGCCAGTCTTCTGGAATTGCCTGCACAGAGGTTGGTGATAAGCCACTTCCTTATCTGTGCTTGTTGGAGAGCTGACGTGGCTGTCAAAGTTTTGCACCAAACTGAAGGAATGGGCCATGGCAATGATTACAACAGCCAGAAAAAGTGTATTTAATGTTTGTTAAAAGGTGTAACAGGTGTCAACACAACTACTAAAGCATTCCAGGTGGATCTGGTCTTTTAGGATGTGTGTATGTCTGCTCAGTCATGTCAGACTCTTTGTGATTCACGGACTGTAGCCCACCAGGCTCCTCTGTCCATGAAATTTTCCAGGCAAGATTATTGGAGTGGTGTTATTTCCTCTTCCAGGGGATCTTCCAGATCCAGGGATCGAACCTGCATCTACTGCATTGGCATGCAGATTCTTTACCTCTAGGGCCACCTGGGAAGCCCTGACAGCTTGCTTAACCACGGTATTATTAGAAGGATCTTGGATACAGAATATAAGCACTAATTTCCTCAACTGTGATATCAGTGTTGGTCAACACTTTGGTGGTTAGCAGTTTAAGATATAGTATCAGTTTACTTAGAGCATTTTTTCACTGGCCAGATAGCCTTCACATCACCCTTTTTTAATTAAAAGAAAAAAAAAAATCATGTTTCTTTCAGTTATCTGGAAACTTGGCCATCAATGATGAATCCAGTTCATTACCTTCTTGACTGTAGAACCAGGGAATTCTAACAGTACATTTCTCTCCACTAATTCCCAGGTAAAGGGATATTAAAGGTTGTCAAGCATGAGAAAACACAGTAGTTCTTACAAGCCCCTGGCCAGCAGCATCAGCAGTATCTGAGGATGTGTTAGAAAGGCAAATTCTGGGGCCCCACTCTAGACTACAGAACCAGAAGGGCTGAAATGGGACCCAGCAATCCCTTTAATAAATGACTTGAGAACCACAG
This sequence comes from Dama dama, assembly GCF_033118175.1. Classification (NCBI taxonomy): domain Eukaryota; kingdom Metazoa; phylum Chordata; class Mammalia; order Artiodactyla; family Cervidae; genus Dama; species Dama dama. The sequence goes on along the minus strand of NC_083704.1, from coordinate 37,126,643 downwards.
GAACAGAGTAACAGAATGAACACATAATACGAACACAGGGAGGTTTTCAAGAAAGAGATAACAATCTACAATTTAAAACAGGAAAGAAGGTCAAAGAGGCTGAGGAAGCCCAGTAGGCTAGTTTCAGGAGACCCTTCTGAGGCCCTCGTTTAGTTACTCAGGCATGTCCGACTCTCTGAGACCCCATGGACTGTAGCCCACCAGGATCCTCTGTCCATGGGATTTTCCAGGCAAGAATACTGGAGTGGGTTGTCATTTCCTCTTCCAGGGGATCTTCCCAACCCAGGGATGGAGCCTGCATCTCCTGCATTGCCAGGCGGATTCTTTATCACTGAGCCAGCTGGGAAGCCCCTTCCAAGGCTGACCCAGTAGTTATACAGACAGAGTAGGTACCTTCATTCAATCCCTAAAAAGAAATGCTCACACCCACTGAACATTATTAGGCTTCAGAGACTGGGCTAAAACCTCTCTACAGGTTCTGCTATTATCACCATCCCTGTTACATAAGATGTGAAAACTGACATTTAAAAGAGATTTCATTTAAACTCAGCAAGAAAGTAGCAGATATGACTCCAAGCCTACACCTGGACAACTCTGCCTAACTTCTCTAGTTTCAAACTGAAGGGACAGAAAACAAGGAAGGAGAGGAAAGGAGAAAAGAGAAGGCTTTTGCCAGCTTAACTTGAGGTTTTGGAATTTGTAATTATGGTGGCCACTCATTGATTCTACTAAACTTAGTTTCTGGGGTGAAGAAAGGTTGCTTTTTTAAAACTAGATAATCTGATTTTAGATGGCGCGGGACAGGGAGGCCTGGTGTGCTTCAGCCCATGGATTGCAAAGAGTGGACAAGACTTGATGACTGAACAACATAATCTGGTTTAGTAAAAAACTGGATTAAACCACAAAGAACAGGTTACAGGTAACCAGACTGACCAGTGTTATCACTCAGCGTTTCTTAAACCAAACCAACTACTGTCTGTAGCTGTCCTCCAATAGCAAAGATACCAAACTTAGTTTAAAAAAAAAAAAAACAACTTTTTAAGAGCTACAAAATGACTCCAGTCATTTTTAGCAGAATTTTAAAACAGGGCACGCAAGCCCACCTGAGAAGCCCAACATCCAACAAAGGTTCCTTAAACCACACAAGGTGTTCCTAATGCCCGATTTTTATTTTTCCAACTTCACTGAGTTTGACACGTTTTTTTCCCCAACTGTGCTGCCCAGCATGTGAGATCTTAGCTCCCTGATCAGGGATCAAACCTGCACCCTCTGCAGTGGACTCATGTAATCTCAATCGCTGGACTGCTAGGGAAGTCCCTGATGCCCCATTTGCAATCCTAGCTAAAAAGTTCATAGTAAAATCTCAACCCTTGACGAGCTCTGTTACAGGATAGAGGGCTTGGGAGCAGCTGGAGAAAGAGGGAAACAAGCGTTCAATCTCATTCATAGTCAATCATATGCCAAGGCAAAAACCTAGGGCTCGGATCCACCCGATTCTAATGCCACCACTGATAATTGCAAACCGTTTTTAATAAAACTGCTCAGAGACTGAGACGGTTTCATAATAGCTAAAATAAAGTGCCTGCCTCACTTTCCACCCCTTCAGACCAAACCCTGCCAGCTGGTTAAGAGACCTGAGTTAGTCTGGTCCGACCCTGAGTTGGTAGATGCGGGAAACAGGGCCAGCGACCTTAAAGACTTACCAGGGGCCTTTCGCTGAGGTGGCGCTAGATCGAGAGGACCAGAGGCTGGCTGGCTAGTTCCCAGGACTCCAGGTTTAAGCGGAGCGGCAGCAGGGAAGGAGGAAGGAAGGAGAGGAGGGAACTGGGAAGCTGGGTGGAGAGAGGAGGGGGAGGGGTCGGAAAAGCCAGGCGGGCTGGACCAGACTTCTTCCCTCCCCTCCCAAGTCAGAGGGTCTTTCCATTCTGGGGATTTCCTCCCCACCCCATTTAATCAGGTCTTGATCACACCTCAAGCCAAATCAGGCAGTCGCCTTTTTGGAGTGGAAAGTGAGAACTGAAAGGATTATAAAAGCTAGGGATGCCCCCCATCCATTCTGGGAGAAGGAGGGACACCCCACTTCCTCTTAATCAGATGAAGCTCCTTCTTGGGGGTTCCAGTGTGAGCATACATTAGTTTCTAGCTGCCTTGGACCTCTCTGCTCCTTCACAAGACTATAAATTAGAAACTCCTGTGGCTCTAAAAGAGACAGGGAATGTGCTATGTGACAGACAAGCGCTCAGCATTTTACTTTTACAAAAAGAGAAAGAGAAAAAAATAGGATGTCATTCAATCCTTATACCAAACTGAGGTGTAGGAGCTGTTTCTAACTTACAGATAAGGAAACTGAGGCTTAGAGAGGTCACCCAGCTGCCGGCTGTCCCACCAGAGCTGGTAAGCGAGGGTTGGGACACAGGCTACTGTAAAGCCATCACATACTTAGAAGCATATCAACAGACATGCTCACTGGCTGGCCCTACCCCTGTGATGTGCAGTAACAAGGCCAGGACCTAGAACTGGATTCAGTTCCAGGTCTCCATGTTTATAGGACTTAGTTAAACTAACCTATGTAAGCCTCGGTTTCCTCATTATAAAGACAGGGATACTGATGGGTTTTCTGGGATTCTTGGAAGATGCTATGAAGCTATGTTGCTGTGAAGGCACCTGCCTATGTTTGTTAAATGTATTCTTTCCTTTCTGATCACAGGACAGGAAACCAACAATTATACCAAACACTTTACTTCTACCATCCTCAGAACAGGCTAGGGGTGGCTTCTTACCACTGAAAAGAATCCCCAGTGGGTGATCTAGGTTAGAGTTGCCAGATTAAACATTTAGAACACACACTAAAAAAGTTATCCCTTATTTATTTTATGTGCTCAGTCTGGCAATCCTAACACTTGGTAATAAACCACATGGGAAAAGAACTTTGGAAGCAGCTTGGCAAGTCCCTAAGTTGAAAGTGGCTTTAGGATTGATTCAACAGAACCCAAGGTAACTGGTGGAAGTACAGCCTTAAAACTTGCTCCTCCAACATTATGACCAATCCGTGGAATTTGTGTCAGACCCTCCTTATCTCTGCATTCTACCGGAGACAAGAAACCAGCTTGTGTTTGGGAAATACAGTGTCCTCTCATCTAGAATTCCTTTGTTAAACTCTTGTCTGTAGTCTAACTTGTAACCAAGGACAAATTACTCTGTCCATCTGAATGCGTGATAGGGATCAACTGTCAAAATACTTTTTTTTCTTTAGATCTGAAGAATTTCTTATAATAATGAAAATGTGATGAGAGATTTTTTTTTCTAAACATTAGCCAGCTTGCCAAGAACTCTGATCCTGTCTACTTTGAAACTTCAAGTCTTTTAGAAGAAATATAATCCAAAAAATGACTTAGGCTGAGAATGAGGTTAACACAAAAATCTGTAAATATTTAAAATAAAAACACTTTAGAAATTCAGAGAGACAGAGGGTGGAATGGTGGTTGCCAGGAGTCGAGGGGAACCCAGTGAAACCCTAAGGTCTGAGCCAGGGCTGATGATATTCCACTGCGGCCAGAAATAAGAATTACGGGTACCAGGCACAGTTCTAACCCTTTCACAGGCATTTTCTCTCTTGATTTTTCATAATGGCCCTAGGAGGTCTAGGTTATGTTATTCCCTATGCCTCAGACCTGGGAGATTATACATACTGAAATCAGAAAAAGGCTAAGAGGTTCCCAGACATATATGCAAAAGGGCTTTTTTGCAGAGTTCTGTGTGGTTCTACCTTCATCAATGGAGTACCTGTTTAGACACCTACAAGAAGACCCTTTCTTTAATAACCCATCTAATACCCAGGCCTTACAGTTTTCAACAACCAGGACCAAGCTATACAATTTGCAAGACCCAGTGAAAGATTAAAATGTGGAGCTTCTTTGTTTAAAAAATCATGAGGAATCTCAAGATGGTGACAGAAGAGTGTCAAGCTGAGCGTGGGTCTCCTCTGAGCAGGAGCCCCTGTGTGGCTGCACAGGTCACACCCTGGTGAAGTCTGCCCTGCCAACAGCACTTTTCCCTGGTAGGTTTCCACTGTCTTAATTGCTTCCTTTCTGCCTGCCCAGCCTCAGGCGCCTGTGCCCAGAACTAAATGAGCCTGTTCACAAAGGCACACAGACCCCCGGGGGCCAGCAGGTTCTGGACAGGGCCCCCGACGTGCCGGGGCGGGGGAATCACAAGCTTGCTGCCTTGCTGCTCTGGGGTGGCAGGGAAGGGCTTTAAGCCTTGGTTTGGGAAGTTTCCGTTAGGTCAAGTGGGTAGTGTTCCATGAATCTTACATTCATTTTGAAAAACGGTGCAGTGTCAGAGATCTATAGGTCACTGTGCTAACCTATGAGTTTTTCAACAGGACAAATTAACATTTAAAAAAATTCTGACATAAGCACTGTATATTCATTATCAATAAATGAAAACACACTGACATGTGAAGAAGGCAAATTGCAAACATTTCTATCCCGCCCATCCCAAGATAACTCTTCGTCATGACAACAGTATCGGCTTAATTTTTTTTTTTTTACCTCTACCATAAACCAGGCAGTGTGCAATGCACTCTAATACTGTTTTGCACATTTGAAAATTGCTAAGAGAGTAGATCTTAAATGTCCTCATCACAAGAAAAAAATTTTTGTAATTATGTATGGTGATGGATTTTAACTAGACTTGTAGTGGTGATCATTTTGTAATACATGCAAATACTGAATCATTATGTTATATACTTGAAACTAATATATGGTTACAAGTCAATCATACCTCAATTAATTTCTTTTTTAATTTTTAAAAAGAACTGTAATTATTCTTATTTACAGATGGGAAACTGCAGTGGAGGGATGTTCAATAACACAGCTACGATTGTTCACCAGTGAGAAGCAGGATCTGGAGCCAAACTCAGTTTTGCCTAACTTCAGAATCCACTCTACAGCAGTCTTTTTGGTGGGGAGTCTGTAGGTGCGCAGAAAGAAAATACCAGAACTTCTAATGATACTTTTTATGCATCCTTTGAACATGTTACTCTATGTCACTGCTTTTGATGGTGACTCTTTTGTGAGTATTTTACAATATACATGATGTTAATATAGTTCTCCATGTCTACAACTATGGGCTTCCCTCGTAGCTCAGCTGGTAAAGAATCTGCCTGCAGTGCTAGAGACCCTGGTTTGATTCCTAGGTTGGGAAGATCCGCTGGAGAAGGGATAAGCCACCCACTCCAGTATTCTTGGGCTTCTCTGGTGGCTCAGCTGGTAAAGAATCTGCCCACAGTGTGGGAGACTTGGGTTTGATCCCTGGGTTAGGAAGATCCCCTGGAGAAGGGAAAGGCTACCCACTCTAGTATTCTGGCCTGGAGAATTCCATGGACTATATAATCCATGGGGTTGCAAAGAACTGGACACGACTGAGTGATTTTCACTTTCATGTCTATAACTGTATAATGAAATAAATAATTAAAAGTATACAAATGAATGGGGCTGTATGAACAAAACAATTTAGAGGTTACTGCACTGTGCTTACAGACTAGTTTTTAACTTACAGACTAGTTTTTATACATGTATCATATATTTGAATATATTGGCATACATATTTTTTTTAATAAAAAAGGATGATATATATGCTTTTTTCTATTTCCTATATTGTAATCATTTTTTCCATGTCAATAAATATTCACCTACAAAAGTATTCTAATGTAAGTACTGAGCTTCTTAAGTGTCACTTTTGATAAGATCTCATGATTTAGAACAAGGATGTGATATCCATCCTACATTCCAATGCCTTCATCCCACCCCAACTCCAATGAATGGTGGGGTGTTGGAAGCCAGGGAATCTCTTTAAAAACACATCTCTCTTCTCAAAAGAATTGAAATTCAGGACTCAAAGAGATATTTGTGTTCATATCAGCATTATTCATAAGAGCTAAAAAGTGGTGTAACCCAAGTATTCACTCACAGATGAATGGATAAGCAAAAGTGGTAAATACATATAGTGGAATATTAGTCCTAAAGTATAGGAAATTCTAACACATGGTACAATATGGATGAAACATGAGGACACTATGCTGAGTGAAAGAAACCAGTCACAGGAAGACAAATATTGTACGAATTCATTTATATAAGGCATCCAGAATAGGCAAATTCGTAGAGATGGAAAGTAGAATGGTGACTGTTAGAGGCTTGCGGGGAAGAAGAGAAGGGTTATTATTTAATGGGTACAGAGTTTCCATTTTTAAGATGAAAGATCTTGGAGATGGATGTCGTGATGGTTGTCCAGCAACTTAAAATGGTTCAGATGGGGGACGTCCCTGGTAGGCTGGTGGTGAGCAGTGTGCCTACCAATGCACAGGACACACGCTTGACCCCTTTCCTGGGACGATCACACATGTCTTGGAGCAACTAAGCCGGTGCAACACAACTACCAAAGTCCACTAGCTACAGTTCGCGCTCCACAACAAGAGAAGCCACTGCAATAAGAAACCCGTGCATTGCAACAAGGAGTAGCCACCATTTGCCACAACTAGAGAAAGCCCTAGCGTAACAACGAAGACCCAGCACAGCCAAAAATAAATAAATTTAAAAAAGAAAAAGGTTAAGATGGTAAAACAACAACAATGCATCTCAGTATACTCGAAAGACTTAGTGGAAGCAAAGTCCCAAATACTAAGTCTTCATTCTGTACTAGGCATCCTCCAAGGTGCGTGATCTCATTCAATTCTCACAACAAATCCCTTAAAGGAAAGGGACCTCAGGGAGGCAGATGAACCTAGAACCTATTATACAAAGTCCGTCAAAAAGAAAAACGCAAATATCGTATCTTAACGCATATATATGGAATCTAGAAAGATGGTGCTGAGGAACTTATTTGCAGGGCAGCGATGGAGACGCAGACATAGATAACAGACTTGTGGATACAGGGGTTGTTGGGGGGCAGGGGGAGGAGAGAGTGGGACAAATGGAGAGAGTAGCATGGAAACACTATCATATATAAAATAGATAGCCAGTTGGAATTTGTGGTATGACTCAGGGGACTCAAACCAGGGCCTCTGTGACAACCTAGAGGGGTGGGATGGGGTGGGAGGTGGGAGGGAGGTTCGGGGGTGGAGGGACATATGTATACCTATGGCTGATTCATGTTGATACATGGCAGAAACCAACACAATATTGTAAAACAATCATCCTTCAGTTAAAAATAAATAAATTTTTAAAAAGGGACCTTAGGCTCAATGGCTTGAACTGGCTCAAGGTCACATCACTAGTAGATGAGGAAGGCTTGTCTCACTCAACTTAACCCCTGCCTGTCTGAATCCAGGGCCCAGAAATTTTCACTGTCTCTTAGAAAGGAGGTAAAATGACTTTGGCTAAGTAGTAAAAGACTGGAAACTTAGTCTGCCTCCACCACAGCCCTGAGTCGTCCAGTGCCTTGTACATTGTAGGTATTTGGTTTTTAATCTATTGAATACAAGAGTGAATAGGGTCCAGCAATGAGAAAAAGACCAGGCATTCCAAGGTCACTGCTGATGGAGTGCTCATTTCCTGCCTTCTCACTCTTAAGCTATCTCCTCAAGTGACTAATATTAGACTTGGGGCCACTCCACTGATAACACCACTTACCACAGGGTCCACTGCCTGCTGCCCTCACTGCCTTCCGTCAGGGACAGCGAGGATCTGTGGCGGGCTCCTGATACAAGTGTGAGTCCGAATGGTACTCTGAGATGGCAGGGGAGACCTGGGGACTGTAGGTCTGGTCCTGTCAACCTGAATTGTCATGGGTATGTCACTTGTTAGTTCATCCTGCATGAAATGAGGATTCCAATGCATAATATGGGGGCAGCCCTAATCTATGTGCAGAGCAGGTGAAAAGCACCCACTGTATGGGATGGAGGATTCTTTCCAAATCCAGGGCTCTTCAGAAAAAGCAAGTTCAGAATTTGATGACTGTTTACCCTAAGAGCTATTGGAATTAAAATTGAGAGACGCAAGAATCTGACAGGCAGTACAAAGAAAAGGAACTGCTTATCCTTTAAAAGCATTTTAATACTGAGCATTCACCAAATAAATAAGCCCCCACTTCACAAACTGAAGTGCACAGAACACTGGTCTGGAAGAGGCTTGAACATCAGGGACAAGAAAGCGGGAAATACTGTTTATGTGTTTTCTTCTGGGAGATCTGCCATGCTCATGAGTGGATTTGAAATTGATCAAAAAGAACTTAAACTCTGTTGAGTTTTTTTTTTTTCAATTTATTTTTAATTGAAGCATAATTGCTTTGTAGTATTTGTTGGTTTCTGCTTTTAACGATATAGTTCCCACGCTTATTTGTCTGCAGCTCCCTACTTGTTGTTATCTCGTGTGTTTATTGAACGTAACAACTCAACATCTGGCGAAGTCATGGGGAAATGTTAAACCATAATATGAGTAATACAAACGTTACCCACACAAAGTTTCTTAATCTCAGTTGTAACATGGGAATAATATTCCAACAACCTCATGAGCGGAGATGACAATTAATGAGTTACTGTTTGTAAAACATGTAAAACAGCCTGACATGTAGAAGTATTTACCAATCATTAAAAATAAATAAAATATTAACGTGCTGAACTATGTTTAAATCAAACCTTAAAATAGCCATAACACCAACAGAAAGAAAAGTCATTTCTTACTATGCTTTTCACAAAAGCTCTTTGCTGATTCATTAAAGTTCTGGCGTGAAATCAGACAGAAACATTAAATTTTTGTCAAGTCAGCCTTCTTGATTCTGTCAGCACAGAAGGTAATGATTCTTACAAGCCTGTGTTAGAATACTAAAAAGGAGACTCCTGACAAAGGTCAAGAGTATCAGGCACGGAGTCCTAACTGGGCCACTCTTGAAGCCATGTGACCTAGACAGTCCACTACCTACTCTCTCCACAGCTCAGTTTCCCTCTCTGTAAAATGGGGGTACCACTAGTGCCTGTCATCACACGATTGGTGGGAAGGTTCAATGGATTAACACTAATAGCAACAGTAAAGCCAAACAACAGAGACAAAGCAACTGAGCTCCAGATTCCAGAGAAGTTAGCTATCCACAGTAATACAGCAAGTACCTGGGCCTGGATTTGAACCCAAGCAATTAAATTCCAAAGCTCCTCTTCACGTCTGCCTCCCACTGATGTAAGGACATACTCAGCATAGCACCTAGCCCATGAGAGCTGCTTTTTTTTTTTTAAAAAAAACATAGTCACTGATTTTAAAGGTCCCAGAAATGGAATGATATTTTAGACCTTTAAGTGTTCTAGAGGTGTAACAAGTAGGAGGACAAGTTCTTTAAGTCTTTGATCCCCCCCCTCATTAACTACTCTCAAAGCATCCAGAGAAGTTCCTTTCCCATGGGAAACAGCTGCTATTATTTGCAGCACAGCTGTAAATGTGCATTATTCCTACCCATTTGAAGCTAGGTGACAATAAGCTATCATTCTGACCCTGCAATGAACTGAAATTGTAGTCACTTTTTCTTATAAGCAAAAGTACCCTAGTCACATACTTTCTTGGTAATTTCCACCTTTCAGGATCTTAAAAAAAGAAAAGAAATGCCTTGCGTTTACAAAGTCATTTGCAGCTGGCTCAGTGATAAAGCCTCGCCGTGTCAGCTTTCAGGAATCCTGTGTTTGTCTGTGTTGTGTTACCCAAGTAGCTTGTTATCTTTGCAGCTTAAGGGCTGACTTGGAAATTCAGGCTGTCAACTATTTAAAGAAAATGGAAGTCCTCACGCCACTATTTTAATTAACTTTCCAGAGAGCAAGGTTTTCTACTTGGTTATGAGAGTGTTAACTTAAAATACTTCGAAGGAAACAGGGCAGAAACAAAATAAGGAAGAGGATCTTTGTTTTAAAAGGCATTCTAGGAAGAAGAATTTGAACACAGCCATGATGACAAAACAGTATAGATAATGTAAAGAAAAGAGAAGAGAGTCAGGAACAAATATTAAGGAGTATGAACGGTAGAGCGTGGGTAGTTAAAATGTATTAATGCAGATTATATGGGGCCTTGAATGCCAGGTTAGGGTTTTGGAAGGTGGATGTCTATGCAATGGGAGATAAGAGATATGTGGAAGTCAACAACAACGATCACATTTATGTCTTAGGAAGATAACAGGGGGTTATGTGTGGGTATTATGCAGTACACAATAGAATCAGAACAGATCCAGGAACTCACTGACTATGTGAGTGAGTTTGGCCTAAAATTTCCATCCATTAATTTGTTAAATGGTGATGATAAAACTGTGGTAGGAACTGCATGAAATCAGGCACGGACTACTAAAATAATGTTATAGAAAGCAGTCAAACAATCAACACACACATGCATACTTTCACAGTCAGGCTGACTGGCGGAGACTAAGGGCTGAGAAAGCCGGCGTTCTGATAGAGAGAAGGAAAGAAGGGAGCTGTCTGAGGTGAAGAAGAAAGGTGGGAGGGAAAAGGGAAAATCCTGAGAGACACGATTCAAGAGAGAAAGGAGCTTATACAGGGGAGGCAGCGGGGGAGCTGGTCTGGGGGCTGGGATGCTGGCGGGTTCAGCTTTAGAAATGCTAAATTTGAGAAAGAATGAGATATTTACAAGGAGTGGGTGGCCCAGAGCAGCCTCAAGAATTAGGTGTTCAATCAGCATTTTAATTAAAAAATGCCACATGGCTCTACTACACGAGGATAGTATCTGAGGATCTTTACTGATCCATAATTAAACCTCAGTGAGCAAACTCAGTGAAGTTCTAAAAGCCATAGCATGTAAGCCAAGAGAGATGCGGAGTTCAGAATTGCCACTGAGGGAGCTCTGGATAGAAAAACAGATTCTCTGGACGGAATCAAGGAAGTATCAGGCATGCCTAAGTTCCCTTTCAGCACTTCACCTCCTTTGAGGAATTTCCCTTTGCTTGTTCCCACCAGAGAAACATCACTTATAAAAACAATCACAGATAACTCCAATCCCAATTACACAAAGATGTTCATCAAAGTATTATTTATATCAGCAAAAAATGGGAAGCAATTCATATTTAAGATAACAGGGGAGTGGTAGATTATGTCCATCAATTTGATGGAATATGAAAGTGGCGACTGTAGGAACCATTCTAAGCACTTTATATATATTAATTCAATCAGTCATCATAGCAATTCTATGGGGTATATACTAATAAAAGCCCTATTTTACAGATGAGGAAACTGAGGCTTGGTAAATTTAAATAATTTGCTCAAGATTGCACAGGTAATAAGGGGCAGATCTGGGACTTCAGTGAGGCTGTCTGGTTCTAATGTCTTCGCTCTAAATAGTATGTAACATTGCCACAAATGCTACTTTTTATTTTTGCCTGATTTTCCTAAATTAGTTTTATGACAAAACTTTGGAGGAAAAATATACCCTCTTCATTCAGGGGATGAGGAAATCAAATAGGAAAGGAGTGGTAACAATGAGCAAAAATTCTGCTTCTTTATATACCCAATGACAAAAGCTCGTATTTCCTATTCTTTCAATCTCATCAACAATAACTAATGTTCGTACAACAAATTATAATCTACAAAGTCCTTGAACCCATTCATAGTGCCAAAACTACCTGGCCAAGTCCCATTTTCATTACTCCCCATTTACAGATGAGGAAATTGAGGCTGAGAATGAGCAGAGGGCTCATTTCAGTTTCATGGTGCTGGTTTCATGAATCCCAGTCCCAAGCTCCTTCTTCTCCTCAGCATGGTTTGGACAATTTCAAAACACTGTCCACCATTTCCTTAGTAATCAGTCAGGAAAGCACCAGGAACACACTGAAATTAAGGAAAATGATTGACTTGGGTTTGGCCAGACTAACTCTCCAAACTTGACATCTTAGGGCTAAAAGGTCTGGGTTACCCAAGTACTGTTCTTTTTAAGACTTCCTCTGCCTCAGGCAAGCCATTTTCCCTAAAGGAGGTTTGTGGAATGAACCTTTTTTCTCTTTCGTTCTTTCCCCGGTCATGTGATTACAGCTGTTTCACACCCATGTAGGTCCCAAAAGCCTCTTCAGAGGTTGCCAAGAGATGGGACAGGATGATGATAATGAAGAGGGAAATAATGATACTTTAATGGTTAATAATAACAGCTAAAATGTATAGAGAGTTTGCTGCATGCCAGATACCGACCGCCCTGGGCAATGTTTCCATACAGTTAATCTCACAACAGACCTGAGAAAGAGGTGCCATTATCTTGATGGGGAAATGAGGCTCAGAGGGTGTCCATCACATGCTTGACCGGGAGAAAGTGGGGGAGGAAGGGTTAGCAGTGCATAGACAGTGGAGTCTGAGCTGTGGGCCCTGAAAGCCCTCATTTATAAATCAACTTCAGACTCAGCCCCTACGCGAAGGAATTCCTTGCATATCTGATCTTCCTAGGAAATATGGCTCCTCCAGGGAAGACAAGAGTGGAGAACACAGCCGCTCTTGATGTTAACGACCTAGAGACTAATTTATCTTCTTTTTATGCCTTGACATTTTCTTTTAATTAAAAAAATTATCAAGGAAGCTATCAGGGAAGATTTACTGGAGAAGGAAAAGGCTACCCACTCCAGTATTCTTGGCCTTCCCTTGTGGCTCAGCCGGTAAAGAATTCACTTGCGTTGCAGGAGAACTCGGTTCAATCCCTGGGTTGGGAAGATCCCCTGGAGAAGGGAAAGGCTACCCACTCTAGTATTCTGGCCTGGAGAACTCCACGGACTATACAGGGTCGGACCACGACTGAGTGACTTGCACTTTCAGTAATTTTTATGATTTCTTCAAAGCTTATTTACTAATCTTTTTTTTTTTAAATCACAAAACAGACTAAAAGGAGAGTGCGGTGAGTGGACCGGGGCATCTTAAGTGGACGCCTCAGTCATTCTACCAAATTAAATGGGCAGATGTGGAAAGTGCGCCGAGTTTCTGAAGTGAAGCATGACTCTGTGACCGCAAGTTTTCAAGCCTGGAGGGCACGATCTGGTTATCAGTCTGTTAAGGAGCACACTAGTCAAAGACCTGGCAGGGAATGAATACTAGTTGATCTGTAAATAATCTACTGGTAAAGTTTACCCGGAGTAGAACATTAACACAGTAGAGGCGAGACTTTCAGCCGGTTGTCAGCCTGTGAGCTGTTTCAAATTGGAGGTCTGGCCTCCACCTTTAACCCTTTCTACTACTCCAACGGCAACTATTGCATGAAAAGAACAGAATGGAATGGATAGAGGAGGGTGAATTCAAATATAAACACTCTCTGATGATTTGGCCAGTTAGGCAGTTAGGACCAGTAAGTGTCTCGGTGGCAACAATACAACTGTTAGGTCAAGTGTATGAAGGGTGAGGCCCCTTCAGGGCAGCTGCAAAAAGAAAGCCCCTATTAATCCCTTAACTAAGCAGCTGATGGATTCAATCTTTTTGTGCTTATAGTATATCTCTTCAAACACAAGATTAGTATAAGTTTAAAAAATCAGCACGGGTTACCCAAGCTTTTTATAGATTTTTTCATTTGCTAACAGATGACAGAAAATAGAACTCTGGAGCATTTCTGAGAACAAGTTCTGTCACTCCGGCTTGGAAAGCTTCATTGCCTGGATTCATTCACAAAAAGAATAGGTTTCTATTTGAAGAGGAAAGAGACCTCCGTCTCACGCCTAGGGATCTACTTTCTTTTGATTTTGCATCCATTGTTATTTAAAATAGCATTAAAAGATTCAGTGAGTTATTTTGCACAGTTATATCAGAAAAGGAACCATACCTGGTGTAATCCCCTTTGGCTTCCTAAAAAAAAAAGACAGATGATCAGTTTGTACTGATGTTAATCAAGCTAAAAGAATTTTTACTTTTGATCATTCTCCACTTTTAAAATGCCTGAGTTTTGTTTTGAATTTTTTTTTCACAAGGAACATTTTCCCTATTTACCACACTGGAGAAAATGTGGCATTTAAGACATTGCTATTACTCATTAATTTTTCCTGTTTTTAACAGACAAATCTATCTGAAAATGCATAGATGATTATTTCTCCTTTTAAGTTTCAAAGATCACGTGATAAATGCTTGTCTACCAGAGCAGCACACTTTTTAGTCTGGATGCAGACCTTTTAAATCATTACACAGATAAACCGACACATGCCATTTACTTTCTTTTTTTAAACCAGCACAGAACCCACTGTTTTTCTACTATGTATGCTTTTAAGAATTAAAGGGCTCTTTAACTCAACCTCAAGAAAAAGTATACAAAAGTTACTAAATTTAAATACAAATTACAGCTGTTGTGACAATTGCCGCCTCCCAAATGCAAGTCACCCAGAGCTCTTTGCCGGGAATATGGTCTTAACGCTCCTTCCTCAGTGAAGTCTAAATTTCATTTTCTTCTGAGACACACAATGCCACATTCTCCCTCATCATACAAACCACACTAAGACAGAAAACGGTGGCTCACAATTTATTCTGGTAAACAACCAGGCGACTTTAGAACGTTAGCTACTGGCCTATGCAAAAGTTTCAGAATTTCAGGCAGTTCACAAAACCAATGAACAAAAATGAGCGGGTAAAAAGCGGTTTGTCAGTTCTTACCTGTAAAATGAGTGCCGCTAACCTGAAGATAGTTTCGCTGTCTACTTCGATTTGCCCCTGTTGGTGGAAAAGGAAAGCATCACTGAACACAGGCTGCCCCAGGTCGTAGCAAATGGCTGTGGAGTTCGGGAAGCTGTCACAGCTTGGCACCTCCAGTTTACGATCAAAATGCAGATCATACCATTCCAGAGCAAAGGGAGGGGGGCGTGGAGAGACGCATCCAGGGTTAAGGGGAAGCCACAGCGCGCGTGTGTGTGTGTGTGTGTGTGTGTGTTGTGTGTTGTGTGTGTGTGTTGTGTGTGTGTAAGAGAGAGAGAGTGCGCGCTTTAATTAGCTGTGGGAAATTGTATTTTGAGAGCAGTATTCTGGAAGGAACACACATGACTGAAAATTCAGACAGACTCTAAATGAATGAACAATTTTTATCTAAGTTCATTTTTACGCTCCGATTTTCTTACTTTGTTCAGTGTTTTCCTGCATCATAGCAATTATTTTGGTACACACACAATGCAAATATTACAAAAAATTTAAGTTCCACTTCTGTGTCAATGAGACTATTGAATTAATATTTACAGTTTTATAGAGAAGATATAAAGCCTTAAGAATCAGTTACAGCAAATGCTTAAAAGACTAATATTCTGTTGCTTTATACTGAAGTCTGATGAATCCTAATTTATCCTTTTTCCAGTATTTTATTTTTTAAGATCCCAAAGAAGAATAGGAGTTTGAGGCTGTAATTAACAGGAATACTTACTCAGGAAGGGATACACAAGTGTGGGTGTCTGTGTGTGGGGGAGTGCCTCTATCAATACTACTCACATATACCTTCGTTTATTTTGTTAAATGTGATGACATATTTAAATACCATTATTGCATTGTATGATAAATTCAACACTTAGTATTAGACTACGGTCATTATTTTAAAAACTTTTTTTTTTTGGTAAGATGCTAGCTTATAAGCATTACCACATGCTAAAACAATTCCATATAACCCTCTCCTGGTGTAAATCCTGTATAATTAGTACTCAGAATGCATAGTGTTTAAGAACACAGGTCTGCAAATTGCCCTGCACTTTTTCTTTCTCCTTTCTACCTGTTGAATCTGGGCTGAAGAGTTTTGTAATTACACCAAGTGTATCAGTGGTAAGTAATTTAGTAGTTTTAAGGTAAACGCACACTAGGTAGGTTTATAGGAGCAGTTAGCTCAGTGAGAATTTCTGGAAGGTTTACGCTTTTCTCTCAAGTTTCCAAATGATTTGACTGGGATTCTCAAAAAAACAAACAAACAAAACAACAACAACAAAAAACACCCCAAAACAAAAACTAGTAACAATAATTCTTTTAGAAGTCATAAAATAAAATATACAACCCCCAAATTGGGGATGTTACAGTGTCAGCAGTGATAATTATCTGTGTTTCCCTTCTATTACAGAATGAAAACAAATTAACTTCATTTTCCAGCATCTAAGTATTCCTTCTGAAACCTAAGGCAGAGGATCTGCTTCAAAGTTTTTTGCTTCAAAAGCTGACAGGCCCAGAGCCTTGGAATTCAAAGCTCGCCTATAATCTCTAGAAACAGATTATAAAATCAAAGAAGCCAGGTTGATTGCAGAAATCAATTGCCCTCTGTCTTTCAGGCAAGAGACAAGCAGTTTTCTAATCTGGTGAAAGATGATGAAGCAGTTAATCCAACAGGTGAGGAAGGTGCTGATCAAGATTTAAATTTTAGAAAGGCTGAATCCCTTCTCTTCAAAGAAAAAGAAACTCATGCAGAGGGAGGGGAGCTTGTGGGGCGGGGGCGGGGGCTAAAAAACATCTTTGAGTTTGAAATTAGATCTGACCCCGTTAAGTCAAATTTGTCTTAAAATTGGAGAGGAGATCAAGTGTGTTAGTTCAAATATTTAAAAAAACAACAACTAAAGATGAATAAAATATATTGAAAATTATTGCCAACTCCTTTGCCACCCTGTGACCCCTTTGCTTCATCAGAACCTTAGATGAGTCATTTGAACAATATTTTACACACCAACTTTTCAATTTAGTAAATGGAAGTCCAGCAGATAAAAAGACCTCAAACAGATACTTTAAAGGAGGCTGCCAAATATTTCTCTAACTTAGAAGACTCATTAAACATTAAAAATGCTGAAATGAGGAGCTGAGGTATGAAAAGTACCAGGCTGGGACAGCTCTAGAGGAGTAGGGAGGCAAACACAAACCTCACCTGTGGGTTTTTTCACCTACACAGTTCTGTTCAGTTCAGGCGCTCAGTTGTGTCTGATTCTTTCGACCCCATGGACTGCAGCACACCAGGCCTCCCTGTCCATCACCAATTCCTGGAGTTTACCCAAACTCATGTCCATTGAGTCGGTGATGCCATCCGACCATCTCATCCTCTGTCATGCCCTTCTCCTCCCACCTTCATTCTTTCCCAGCATAAGGGTCTTTTCCAATGAGTCACTTTTTCGCATCAGGTGGCCAAAGTATTGGAGTTTCAGCTTCAGCATCACTTCTTCCAATGAACACTCAGGACTGATCTCCTTTAGGATGGACTGGTTGGATCTCCTTGCAGTCCAAGGGACTCTCAAGAGTCTTCTTCAACACGACAGTTCAAAAGCATCAATTCTTTGGCACTCAGCTTTCTTTATATTCCAACTCTCACATCCATACATGACTACTGGAAAAACCACAGCCTTGATGAGATGGAGCTTTGTTGGCAAAGTAATGTCTCTGCTTTTTAATATGTTGTCTACGTTGGTCATAACTTTCCTTCCAAGGAGTAAGTGTCTTTTAATTTCATGGCTGCAATCACCATCTGCAGTGACTTTGGAGCCCCCAAAATAAAGTCTGACATTGCTTCCCCATCTATTTTCCATGAAGTGATGTGACCAGATGTCATGATCTTCGTTTTCTGAATGTTGAGTTTTAAGCCAACTTTTTCACTCTCCTCTTTCACTTTCATCAAGAGGCTCTTTAGTTCTTCTTCACTTTCTGCCATAGGGTGATGTCATCTGCATATCTGAGGTTAATATTGATATTTCTCCCGGCAATCTTGATTCCAGCTTGTGCTTCATCCAGCCCAGTGTTTCTCACGATGTACTCTGCACATAAGTTAAATAAGCAGGATGACAATATACAGCCTTGACATACTCCTTTTCCTATTTGGAACCAGTCTGTTGTTCCATGTCCGGCTCTAATTGTTGCTTCCTGACCTGCATACAGATTTTTCAAGAGGCAGGTTAGGTGGTCTGGTGTTCTCATCTCTTTCAGAATTCTCCACAGTATGTTGTCATCCACACAGTCAAAGGCTTTGGCATAGTCAATAAAGCAGAAATAGATGTTTTTCTGGAACTCTCTTGCCGTTTTGATGATCCAGTGGATGTTGATCTCTGGTTCCTCTGCCTTTGCTAAAACCAGCTTGAACATCTGGAAATTCACGGTTCACGTATTGTTGAAGCCTGGCTTGGAGAATTTTGAGCATTACTTTAGTAGTGTGTGAGATGAGTGCAACTGTGTGATACTTTGAGCATACTCTGGCATTGCCTTTCTTTGGGATTGGAATGAAAACTGACCTTTTCTAGTCCTGTGGCTACTGCTGAATTTCCCAAATTTGCTGACATATTGAGTGCAGCACTTTTACAGCATCATCTCTTAGGATTTGAAATAGCTCAACTGGAACTCTATCACCTCCACTAGCTTTGTTCGTAGTGATGCTTCCTAAGGCCCACTTGACCTCACATTCCAGGATGTCTGGCTCTAGGTGAGTGATCACACCATCATGATCATCTGGGTCGTGAAGATCCTTTTTGTACAGTTCCTCTGTGTATTCTTTTTTTTTTTTTCTTTTTTAAAAAATATGGAACGCTTCACGAATTTGCGTGTCATCCTTGCACAGGGGCCATGCTAATCTTCTCTGTATCGTTCCAATTTTAGTATATGTGCTGCCGAAGCGAGCACTCCTCTGTGTATTCTTGCCACCTCTTCTTAATATCTTCTGCTTCTGTTAGGTCCATACTATTTCTGTCCTTTGGTGAGCCCATCTTTGCATGAAATGTTTCCTTGGTATCTCTAATTTTCTTGAAGAGATCTCTAGTCTTTCCCATTCTATTGTATTCCTCTATTTCTTTGCACTGATCATTGAGGAAGGCTTTCTTATCTCTCCTTGCTATTCTTTGGAGCTCTGCATTCAAATAGGTGTATCTTTCCTTTTCTCCTTTTGCCTTTAGCTTCTCTTCTTTTCACAGCTATTTGTAAGGCCTCCTCAGACAGCCATTTTGCTTTTTTGCATTTCTTTTTCTTAGAGATGGTCTTGATCTCTGTCTCCTGTACAATGTCACAAACCTCTGTCCATAGTTCATCAGGCACTCTATCAGATCTAGTCCCTTAAATCTCTTTCCCACTTCTACTGTATAATCGTAAGGGATTTGATTTAGGTCATACCTGAATGGTCTAAGTGGTTTTCCCTACTTTCTTCAATTTAAGTCTGAATTTGGCCGCTCCAGCCACCTACACAGTGGCCCCAACACAATTGTGGTAGAGAAAGGCACCGGAGGGTATGCAGAGGTAGGGTCCTTGAAAAGTCTCATTCCGGGAGGAGAGGACAATGCCTGGTTTGGCAAAGCCCCACATTCTTTTACACATCTTAGCCCCCACCTCACCTTTCAGTTAAACACTGTCCTGGAAATCCAAGGCAACATATTTTAAGTTCCAGTACTGATTGTCAAGGTTATCTGACCTTTGCATGGAGTTCATCCAAAACAATGGGTGAACCAAGAATAATACGATTTTGCCTGGTTCTTAGTGCTTTCATATGGTGAAACTTAATTAAGACTTATACAGAACTCTAGAATTTCATGTCTGAAGGGTAAAAGTTCTTTAGAAACGGCAGTCTGCTCTTGGAGAGAACATTTCTTTTACTTACAACCATGGCAACAGAGGTAACCTTATAGGTATTGGGCAAGCTAACACTTGAGAAAGGGATCACCTCAAAGACAGGGGTAATGGGATCCTTCAGTGGGTTTCCATGACTGTCAAGGATAAACAAAGAGAAGTGGCGGCATGAGTCAAATGATGCAGCTGAATGCACAGAGGTAACAGGAAACAGTACCAAGTGCTGGGGCTACAGTCGCGCTGCTAATTTAACTGGATCATGGATTCCATCACTAGGTCACCGAGTTCAGGCTGCACTCTGGACATCTTATCCTTGTCCTGGGCTTCTTAGCCCAGTCGACCAAGACATCATGCTAATGAGGTGAACTCTAGGTTTTGATTCCCAAGTAGGCGATGAGAATAAAAGAACGTTTTAGAACTTGCAAGGGAACTTAGTGAAAACATGACTCCTGTGATTTTACCTTCTCAGTGATGGTACTGAAGAACAGGACCAAGAAGTATACTACTCAGTCTCCCAGCAGATGTTGACTCTGCACTCTTTCTGCTCTACCATGCATTAGTTAACTTAATTAGCTATGACTCCGGTGCAAACCTCACCAGGAATCTTCTAAAAGCATTCTTCTGGTAAAAATGGAATCAGATGAGGCCAGAAAAATGACTCCAATGCCACTTACACTGTTGGTAGGACAGCATGTCACCATCAAACATACACATTGACAGTAGAATGGGAAAGCTACTTCTGAAGACCCATTCTGCATTTTCTGTATTGATACAGTCCTCCATGGAAACTTATTCTGCACTATAGCAGTGAACGTTAATAATCTGGTCACAGATATTAGGATTGAGAACTACTTGATAAAGTGTTGAGAAATCCCAGTTTGTTTCCAAGTCTATTACTTTAGGGTTAAATCTACAAAAAAAAAAAAAAAAAAAAATTAACTTGCAGAACATCAACAAACAAATGTAGAAGAAATGAAAGAGATAAAAAATTACTGTTTGCAACAATTATAGTACTGAGGTACTGATTGATATAGTATTGATGCAGGCAATAAACTTCAATAAATAAAAATAATGATTGGTTTTTTTATATATATTGATATATATAGATATATATTCAAATGCTATTCATTTGGTATATATTCAAATCCTAAGAAAACGAAGTAAAACTAATTTTATAAGAAAACCTACAAAAAAAAAAAAATTGGGTGAAAATTAGAAGAGAAACAGGTCAGCATATTTACGTGATCACAAAGGATTACTCCACAGGGGAAAATTAATTACAAAGGGGAAAACAGGAATTCTTCAACAGTGAAACCTGACAAGTACTATCCTACCCAAGGGATGAGATATCACCAGTAATTAGGAAAACCAGCATCATGTGCCTTCTGATGATATGTACTGAGAAGAATGTGTGTGTGTGTGTGTGTGTGTGTGTTAGTCGCTCAGTTGTGTCTATCTCTTTGCGATCCCATGGACTGTAGCCCACCAGCCTCCTCTGTCCAAGGATCTTGGACAGGCAAGAATACTAGAGTGGGTAGCCATTTCCTTCTCCAAGGGATCTTTCGGACCCCCGGGATTGAACCCAGGTCTCCTGCACTGCAGGCAGATTACCACCTGCACCACCAGGGAAGCCCTGAAAAGGACGTAACTTCATCTATACACAGTGCTGGGCTAGTACATGTTAATGTTTCACAACCAGAAATGGGGTAGGGGGTAACAAGAACGGATTTGCATAGTTTGTTGATTTCCATGAAATCAACATGTACACATTCCCACCATAGTGGATTTCAAGCTGCCATCATAGTATTACAGAACATAGCGTCGGGAAGTTATGTGAGAATTGGCTCTCACAGTTGGTACTGACTGGCTCCAGTACACTGCTGGGTAGTCTTCCTGCCAAAAATACATCACTGGATCTAATTATGAGGAACCTTCAGACAAACATCTGGCCCATTCTCTTCAAAAATGTCAGTGTGATGAATGCCAAAGAAAGGCAGACGAACTATCTGCAAGCAAAGAAGGTTAAAGAGTCCTAGCAACTAAATGCTGTGTATTACCTCAAATGCTTGATCCCTCTGGGTCAAGAGGGAAAGCTGTTATAAAGGTACTACTGATATAAAACTGAACTGTATGTTAGGCAACATAGAGCTTCAAGGTTAAGTGTTTTGAATGTGATTGCTGTTATATGGTTCTGTAAGAGATGTTCTTGATCCCAAGAAATACACCGTGAAATATTTAGGGGTAAATAGTGTTAACTTACTCGCAAATGGTTCAGGGTAAAAAATGAAACACATTTGGAGGTGTGTGGGGAGAGAGAGAGAAACAGTACCAACGTGGAAAATGTCAACAATGGGTGAATTTGGCTTGGCAAACATACTGACATTTCTTGTGCTATTCATGCAACTCTTCTGTAAGTCTAAAATTATTTCAAAATAAAAAGCTTGTTAAAAAATGGATGTATTTTCCTGGAGCGTTGGGTATCTATTTGTTTTGACTTCCTCTCCCTTCCACCCTGACTTCCCCCTGCCCCCACTTTCAGAGCAGACCATCCCATTCTTTTGGAGAACTGCTTGCTTCCTTCCTCATTTGGATCTAATGGAAATACAATCATCCTTCTGTGGGCAAGAGATGGAGGATGGTTCAAAGACTTCTCCCTAGGGATTTTCCAAATTAGAACTAAGGGATCTCTCTGGTGATGAATGACAAGGGGAAGATGTGGACCAGAGGCAATCAGTGACCGTAGATGGACAGAAAGGAGCATCTTAATATTGGTAGTCGACTGTATCCACTGCTAGGCTGGGCCAGACTTCAAAGTCTGGCTAAAGTTCAAAAACTGTAAAGAATGATACCTGGTTTGCTACCTACATGCTCTTACCTTGGTTTACTAGTAAGCCTGCAAACAGTGAGATGAACTAGTGGGACAAGGATACAAATGAATGAGTTGGTACTAGAGGATCCTGGGAGCCTCTCTAATACCTTCTGTGGACACGTCTACATGGAGGGAGGATTCTGCCAGGACAGAGAAACCAGAGCAATTGGCTGACTACTTTTGTATACAATCAGGCAGGAAAGGGTCCACATCAACACTTAATACCATCTAACCCTGCTTATTTAACTTATATGCAGAGTACATCATGAGAAATGCTGGGCTGGAAGAAGCACAAGCTGGAATCAAAGATTGCCGGGAGAAATATCAGTAACCTCAGATATGCAGATGACACCACCTGTATGGCAGAAAGTGAAGAGGAACTAAAAAGTCTCTTGATGAAAGTGAACGAGGAGAGTGAGAAAGTTGGCTGAAAGCTCAACATTCAGAAAACTAAGATCATGGCATCTGGTCCCATCACTTCATGGCAAATAGATGGGCAAACAGTGGAAACAGTGGCTTACTTTATTTTTCTGGGCTCCAAAATCACTGCAGATGGTGATTGCAGCCATGAAATTAAAAGATGCTTACTCCTTGGAAGGAAAGTTATGACCAACCTAGACAGCATATTAAAAAGCAGAGACATTACTTTGCCAACAAAGGTCCATCTGGTCAAGGCTATGGTTTTTCCAGTGGTCATGAATGGATGTGAGAGTTGAACTGTGAAGAAGGCTGAGCACTGAAAAATTGATGCTTTTGAACTGTGGTGTTGGAGAAGACTCTTGAGAGTCCCTTGGACTGCAAGGAGATCCAACCAGTCCATCCTAAAGGAGATCAGTCCTGGGTGTTCATTGGAAGGACTGATGCTGAAGCTGAAACTCCAATACTTTGGCCATCTCGTGCGAAGAGTTGACTCATTGGAAAAGACCCTGATGGTGGGAGGGATTGGGGGCAGGAGGAGAAGGGGACGACAGAGGATGAGATGGCTGGATGGCATCACTGACTCGATGGACATGAGTTTGAGTAATCTCCAGGAGTTGGTGATGGACAGGGAGGCCTGGCGTGCTGCAACTCATGGGGTCGCAAAGAGTCGGACACGACTGAGTGACTGAACTGAACTGAACCATCTAACAAGACGGTTCTTGCTAGGCCATAAAAACATACTTTCCTGGTGAACGGTGATAGGAAATAAAATTTCCTATCTTCTAGAAGTTATCATGCCCCTAAAGGGCCAGGCCATAAATACCACACTTGCACTCCCTCCTTCCCATGTGTAAATAAACCAGTACTTTCTCCTTTTTCATCCAAGCTAGTTGTGAGAGGCAATGTCCACAGAGGATGGTCTCAGTGAACATTGTTTCCATTCATTCTTTCAGATTGACCTCAGTACAACTAACATTTTGAGTTAGATAATTTCTCCATGGGGGTAGGTGATCTGTCCTGTACATTGTAGAGTATTAAGCATCATTCCCAGCCTCTGCTCACTTGATTCCAGTAGCAGACTCCCCCAGCTGAGACAACCAAAAACGTCTCCAGAGTTGCCAAAGGGTTCCTTTGGGAAGACGAATTAAGAACCGTTGCTCTAGATTCACTGTTTATTCCTAGATTAAGCTAGAATCATCAGAAACCTACAAACCAGAACCAGAAGGATTTCCCCAGGTAAAACGCTTTTTTAAAAAAAAAACTGTGTTCCAAGCACCACTCCTCTAGCTTATGTTGAGAAACAAAATAAGAAATAAGCCTCAGAAACTCAGTATTTTAGTAACTTTAGGTGTGTTGTTCAGGACGTGGTTGATTACACCATATAATATCCCTTTACGGGGACCCATGAGAGCAGTTTCTGATTCTTAGGACCAGTGATAACTACGTTCCTTTCAGCAGCTGCTTTCTTTTTAACCTTAATGACCATTGTGCATTATGTAAGTGATTGTAACACCCTCGAGCGTTGGCTCTTAGAAAGTGTATTTCAAATTTGTGGCTAAATGCTTTATACTCACCATGTTGAATGTTTTACACCAACCTTAACCTGGCAGCATCTAATTATTTCCACCTTTGTTTTCTCACAAATAATTCTTATTTCATCACTTAACATATTTTAGAGTTTTTTCCCCCTTTTTATTGAAGTATATATGGTAAAATACACAATTCTGTGCAGCTTGAAGAATTCTGATGTGTGTATATACTCACATAACCATCACCTGGATCAAGATATCAAACATGCTTACTAATTTTTTCACCTTAGGGAAATGTATATATATTTTATAAACCACATCAAATCAAAAAACTGATTTTGCTAATTAGAAAGGTACAAAATAATACTGCAAAATTGTTTCAGCTTGTAATTTTTTTATTACTAACCAACTTCAGCATTTCCCTTGCAATTGCCTATTATTTACTATTGCCTATCTGTGAAATGACCCTTTTTTTCACTTACCTATTTGAGAATTTATTTTTACAACTTGAGCTACCAATATTAATTCTTTGTCTGGTCTATGGAGCTGAAATTGTGTCCTTCAAGCTGTTCCCCTCTGGCGTTCTCTCCTCCTGTGAAGTCAGACTGGACTTGGGCCTCCCACACTGGAAGAATCTATGGGCCCTTGAGTATGTAATTTTTTCCTGAAACTCCTCAGTTACTCCTCCGCAAAATGGGGAGTGATAAAATTGAAGTACTGAGTTGTCTGGAGCATGAAGTATAAATATAAAGCATTTATCATGAAGAGTAGCCCCTCAAGACTCAGTGTTAATCTCTCTGCACTGATGTTTACCGTGTTGCTTTTTACATCCTTATATATATCATTATATCTATGGCTCTCTACTTTGGTCTGGGACACTGCTCAATTTTTATGTAGTTCCATAACATTTAATCACTCTTCCTTTATACTATGTCTCAGGATCTGAGAAAGGCTTTAACTTTCCATAATAATCTTTGACATTCTTTTCCACTTATGTTTTTAAAGAAAATTTAAAAATAATCTCATCAAGTTTTTAAAAAGATACAGTAGTTTGTCTTCCTCTTTGGAACTATAACACATCTCTATTGAAATTGCTCTAAAGTGATCATAAAGTTTTATGATATAACATGAAGATCACCTACATCTGTGTCAGGATTAATAATCAGTCTTTTACATTTTCCTATATAAATAGGCCACTTTTTTTTCATTCTGTTAATCTGGTTATCCTTATGTAGGATTATTATTATTATTTTTAGTGTATTTAACTTATATTCAATTTCTTTACCAAAGCCAATAATGCTAATAAACTTTGGCTAATTTATTTTTATTTCCTAGACATGTAGTGAAATTGTAAATAATATTTTGGTGCAGTTCTTTGCAATGTATGGTGGTATAGCTGATGGCACTGTACTAAAGAAGACATTTTACTTAACACATCAAAATAGCACTCCTTCCAAACAATGCCAGTGGACCAACTTGAGTTAGTTCTGGATTAACTTTTTGGCAAGGTCCACTAAAGCATGCCACACACACGCACTATGGTACAGCAATTCTACTCCTAGGTACACACATAACAAATATGTTTACATATGTCCTCTAAAAAGCAGGTGCTAGGATCATCATGGCAGTTCCACTTGTGATAATCAAATACTGCAAGCTACCCAAAAGCCCATTTATGTAAATGTGAAAGTGAAAGCCGCTCAGTCATGTCCGACTCTTTGCAACCCCATGGATATACAGTCCATGGAATTCTCCAGGCCAGAATACTGGAATGGGTAGCCATTCCCTTGTCCAAGGGATCTTCCCAACCCGGGGACTGAACCCAGGTCTCCCATATTGCAGGCGGATTCTTTACCAGCTGAGCCACCAGGGAAGCCAGTAAACTGCGGTATATTCATACTCTGATCTGCCACTCAGTGGGGAAAATGAATAAACTGGCTGCAACTACACACAGCAACATGAATGAATCTCATAAATATAATTTGAGCAAAAGAAGCCATACGTTAAAAAAGTATAAACTGTAGGACTTCAGTTTTATAAAATACAAAATCAGCCCAAACTAATAAATGCTAATATAAGTCTTGGTAGTTGGGGAATTAATGACTGGAACAACACGTGAGAGACTTCTCACGTATTGGTAATGTTTGTTTCCTTGACAGTGATGCTAGTCGCATGTAGGTGTTCAATTTGTGAAAGTTCACTGAGCTGCACAATTACTGCACAATTGTAATATAATTACAATTATATACACTTTCCTATGTGTACACTTTAATATAGAGATAAGGGAAAAAACAGAACTACCGTTCTAACCTCAGTCCTTCCCATTTTTCCCATTTTACTTAATGTCAGTTTGATCCTGAGTTGCTCAGGTCCAACGTCTCTTCTGGGTACAAAGTTGGGAACTGAGTAACCTGTGCTACTGTGTGTGGTGACCGTGTTTCCACCTTCGAATGCAGTATAACCTTACTTATCTTCTTTATTGTCTTTCTACATATCCACCATCACCTCTATCTAATACGTTAAAATCCATGGCTGATTTATGTCAATGTATGGCAAAAACCACTACAATATTGTAAAGTAATTAGCCTCCAACTAATAAAAATAAATGAAAAAAAAAAAAAGCTCCCAGGGCATGGGTTTTTATCTATTCTGGCCCTAGCTATATCTCCAGGACCTAGAACACTGCCTGGCAGGCAGCAAGTACTCAGAACATTTGTAGAATATCAACTAGAAGAGCAGTGACAGAAAAAGTTATGAGAGGGAGAATTTTTACCTTTCCTTTAAAAAAAAGGAAGGCTTCTTATATGTCTTGACTCACATACAGTTGATTTGCCTTGATTTCCAGCTATCTGAACCATGAGAACAACCAAGTGCAGCTGTTTTCATGGGTGTGTATCACAGTTTCAAAGACATAAGCAGTAGGACCAAAGTATCTGGATGGACTGCTTCTCAGAAACTAGATCACAATGAAGATAACAGCCAAGAGAAAAAAGTATGCAGAATGTGAATTAGTGTTGGGTTGTGGGAGGATAACAGAACTGAATATACGGATATGGAAATGAGAAAAAAGGATATGGAAATGAGAATAAGTGAATCAGATCATCTTTTCCCACGGTGGAGCCCAGGTATGGTTTGTGAAATGCATGTTATTTTTTGGTGAACATGTGGCACATATTTTTGTTCTTGGAATGAAATTCCAAGGAGACCCTGGTTTCCAGATACCATTGTCCACTGAAAGCAAAAGGGCTGATTCCAAGGCTATGGCAGTGGGAGCAGTTAGAGAATCAAAATGAATAAGAGAGGAGATTAAAATACACTGAGGGGGGAAAAAAAGTCCCTAAGTTCATGCTGATACTTAAAAATATTTTAAAAGGTAGAAAGGAGAAGACAGGAAAATTACTCTTTACAGATGATTGCTAATAAATATTGAAGGTGATAGAAACAGTGAATCACCATTTACAATCACTGTATATCATAGTACTAACCAGAGTACTCTTGCGAGTCCCTTGGACTACAAGGAGATCAAACCAGTCAATCCTAAAGGAAATTAACCCTAAATATTTATTGGAGGGACTGTTGCTGAAGCTCTAATACTGCGGTCAGGTAATGTGAAGAGCTGACTCACTGGAAAAGACACTGATGCTAGGAAAGATTGAAGGCAAAAGGAGAACAGGGTGGCAGAGGATGAGACAGTTAGATAGCATCACTGACTCAATGAGCATGAATGTGAGCAAACTCCAGGAGTTGGTGAAGGACAGAGGAGCCTGAAGTGCTTGCAGTCCATGGGGTCACAAAGAGTCAGACAGGTCTTAGGGACTGAACAACAACAATCATAGAACTAACTGGCTTAGGCAAGAACATCCCTGGAGGCCAAGGTTACTGTGTCAAAGACTGTTGGGAAACAGGATGATCAAACAGTCTCAAAGTGTTGACTCCAGACAAGTTAGTACTTACAAAGGAGAAAAGACGAAGAGAAATCTGGCAGATATTACCCACACTGTGTGGCTTGCATGATCTCAGTTCCCCAACAAGGGATTGAATCCAGGCCATGGCAATGAGAGCGCTGAGTCCTAACCACTGGACCACCAGGGAATTCCAGGCAGATACCACCTTCACCAAAAGCAAAGCCTACTGCCATCGCAAGTCTCCTGTGAGAGACATACTGAGAAAGACACAACATCACTTACGTAGTATTCTTGCCACAAGGAAATTATATTAGACTCATGGCTCTGAAACTTTCCTATATAGTAGAGTTACCAAGAAAGCCATAAAGGACAGAGAGGCCCAGACTCATGAAGCAGGATAGGGTGAAACAGGGCAGGCTGTGGGTCTCTGTAGTTTTGCCAATCTCTCAGATGATTCGGAGACATCCCCAACATGCTGTATGTCTGGAATCGTTCAATTAGACAAATCCGTATTTCACAAGTTGGGAGACAGTCTTCAAGGCAAAAGGCCTTTGCTTTTAAAAAATACCAGAGTAAGAAGAGCCAAGGAAAGACTGGACATCTGTTTCCCATTTTGGAGACTACAGAGTCATGACATCTAAGAGCAATGTGTGATCCTAGATGCAGCCTGGTCCCGAAAAGGAAAAAACAAAAACAAACTAGCTCAAAAGTTAATTACTAAGACAGTGTGAATGGGAACCGTGTATTAGATACAATTTGTGAAATATGGTATTAATCTCATAAAACTCTAAACCCCACATGGCCAGAGATCTACTTAAGTCAGTGGTCCCCAACCTTTTTGGCACCAGGGACCAGTTTTGCAGAAGACAATTTTCCCACAGATTGGAGGAGGTGGTTTTGGGATGGCTCAAGTGCATTACATTTATTGTGTACTTTATTTCTATTATTATTCCATCAGCTCCACCTCAGATCATCAGGCGTTAGAACCTGGATGTTGGGGACCCTCGTTTTACAAGGTTACAAGTCACCCCTGTACACACAGCACCTGTGTGGTGCCTGGCACACAGTGGACCATAAATATTTTTAAATGGATTAATCTATACTTAGGAAAAAACCACCAAACCTTTCAATAATAAGTTTCTACCAGATGATGCTGCAAAAATATATCAGAACTACGAGTCTTCCTCCATCTAATTCCCTTTACTTCCCCTCCTATTCTGAGATCTGGAGGCTCTGCTTTATTCCTTTTGAACCCAAGAAGAATGAAACTGTCACATGGCCAAACATCAGAGAGACTGGCTCCACCATCCTGCCAACAATATCTGAATCCCTTTAATAAACTCTCGCATCAACACAGTTGCAAAGCAAGGGGGGGAGTGTTTATAAGACTGCTCTGAAAATGAGAGGTGTGGTGATCTACAGCCAAATCATTAAGAGATGCAAGAAAGGGGAGCCTAAATAGGTCAGGCTCTGCTGCTAATAGGCATGGAGATTCTAAGGCACCCACAGCTGATAAATAAGAGGGAAGACAATTGGAGAACAGATGAATAACCGTCATTAGACACTCAGAACCTAGCTCTCTGCTTCTGTACTTATCTTTATGCATTATTAGATTACATACACAGCAGATGTTAATTACAGCATTCTAATTGTTTAAATGCACCCTGGCACTGATTTATGATTACAGTTTGAATTTGTAGCAGTGGAGTGTCCTGAAGAAAAACTAGTCATATAAAAAAAAAGTGCAAGGTGCTTACAAGATAATCAAGGATGATTAGAGGGAGAAAAGGATGAATCACAAGAAAGAAAGTTATGGTCATGATGTTAAAATAAAGCTTTTGAATAAATAAGCCCCACCAAAGTTAGTATCCTATCCTAATATTCTAGATGCTTTTTTGCAGGAGTGCACATGCAGTGATACTTTTATTTTTAGGACTACTGTGCCTCCATTTGATTGGTCCTCCCATTTATTATTATTTTTTTTCTCAATAGAGTATGCCACATTTAAATTGTTTTCACCAATATCCTCCTTTTACGCCATAACTGTGGTTATTTATGCTCAACTTCTGCAGTATTCTTGCCTGGAGAATTCCACAGACAGAGGATCCTGGGGGGCTACAGTCCATGGGATTGCAGAATCAGATAGGACTGAACAACTAACACTTTCTTCTTATAAATGGTAACAGCTTATAAGAGTCCCCTTGGGAATTTTGGAAGAATACTGTCAATAACAATGACAACAAAAATGAGAAACATGTAAGTGCTAATTATCTAGAGGTTCCTAGAGGTTGACATATATTAATTCATTGACTCCTTGGGACAAGCCCATGAGGAGATATTAATATTACCTCAGTTCACAGGTCAGGGGACTAAAGACTAGGAGATCACAGTAGACTTACTTAAGGCCACCTACCCTTTCAGTGTGCTGTCAGGATTCAAGCTGGGACCAACTCTCCACAGTGCCCCCCCACCTCTGCCATGTCACGTATTGAGCCCATACTTTGGCTCTCCAAGGAGTGAACAAGACACTCCTGGTTAGTGTCTAATATCCACAAAATATTTACTGACTTCACTCCAGCTGGGACGTAATTCATGCTCTTATATGCTTCATGCACTCTTAATAAATTTAAAATTGCAACTATTTACGGCTGATTCAACAGGTTTAATGAAATGGGTAGCCTGGTTTATTTCCCAATGAATTTATTTTGTAAAACATTAATATTAAGATTCTTTAATTATGAAAGTCTCCCATTCAATTTCTTCTTTCTGAAAAGTATAAAGATAGCTTTGCAAACCTCCTCCTTAGGTCTCTTAAACATGTGTAACAGGGCAGAAAGGCAAACAACATCTGTTTCTAGCATGGGTTGAAAAAAATAGATGATACGTGGACAGGGAAATGGATGGACACAGAGAGAGAATGGGTATGGGTAAATAAGTTTTTAGAAGTTTCTTTGCTACGCTCCTTTTGAAATACAACATTTGAGTCTTCAAGGATGTCAACTTAAGCATTTTCAAAAGCAGGAACCATACAAAGAAATTTGATTTCTATAATATATTGAGAAAGTATCTTTCAGGGTCTTTTCATCCATTCCTAGATTTTAAGATATTAGATTTTCGGCTGAATGGACCATCTACCTCCTCTTTCCATCATCTAAACATTCACTATGCAATTTTTAAGTTTTATGACTTTTTGTGAGTGACAATTTAGCTACAATGCTATTCTTTTGGCCCCCTTCTGAGATGATGATTTGCCAAAAAAGTATTTACCAAAAGTTTAAATATTTTAAGGTAAGTCATGTTAAATAGCACCATTATGAAATGCAAATCTTCCAGCTCATTTACTGGCTCTTTTCAATGTAGTTAACAAATATTTGAGTGCCTACTTGTGTTGGCAAACTATCAATGAACAAATAATTCATTCTTTGTAAATCTAACCCGGGCAGTGCCAACTGGAGTGCATTTCCCTTATACTCTAAGACCATGTTCTTTTGCCTCTTGGGGCGGGCCTTGGATTTTTCATCCAAGGACTCAGCAATTTCCTCTTTAGCACCTCACGGAGGTGGTAAAGGCAAGTGACAAAGCACATGTGACAGGCCCCTGAGGATTATAAATGACATGTGTTATAAGCTATTATTATGAAAACTTTCATTGAGACAAATGCACAAGGCAGCACAGATCTCAATATTCACAGTATAAGACAGGTAATTTAAATGTTAGGAAAACATAGAGGGAAAACCACATGAAACAGGGCAAAGTGAAATATTGATTATAAAACTCCCAACAGCCCTTTAGAATAGGGCATTCGATTTCCTTCTTCCTCATGGGTTGGCTAGTCTTCAAACCAACTCTGCTGTTTAGCTTAGTGATCTCACTGGGTAAATACTCATGGCTAGTTATTCTGAGAAAGTGTGCTCACCTCTCTGTAGACAGAACCTACATCCTGCAAAATTCAGTTTCTGTTACTGACCCATTAAATAATTTCAGCACCTTGAAATTGAGCTTGAGGATTAAAACACACACATTCACATAGGCAAACACTCTCAGATTCCAAATGCTAAAACTCTACCAGGCTCGCAGACAGACTGGATATATCTTAGTCCTTGGTAAGGACTCAAATTGTTGGTTGTTGAACTACATGGAATAATTCCAGGATAAGAGTCATGAATGAGATGCTGACAGTTATGGACTGGTTACAGAGGAATATGCTTCATGTTCTGTTAGGTGAGCTGAGACTAATTCCTCTCTTTTAAGGCATTGTAAACAGGGACATTAATAGATCTTACCATGAATGTGTACTTTTCAAAAAGCCTCTTTGTGGACTTCCCTGGTGGCACAGTGCATAGGAATCTACCTGATAATGTAGGGGACAGGGGTTTGATCCCTGGTCCAGGAAGATCCCACATGCTGCCGACCAACTAAGCCCATCCACCGCAACTACTAAGCACGCGAGATGCAACTACAAAGGCTGCCTGCCACAACGACTGAACCCAAGTGCTGCAGCTACTGACGTCCACATGCCCAGAGCCTGTGCTCTGCAACTAGAGAAGCCACCTCAAGGAGAAGCCTGAGCACTGCAACTAGAGAGTAGCCCCCTCTCGGTGCAACTAGAGAAAGCCTGCACAAAGCAGTGAAGACCCAGTGCAGCCAAAAATAAATATAAATAAATAAAATTATTTTTAAAAAGTCTCTTTGTCATGAACAGGCAGCTGGAACAATAATAAATTATCAAATATCTTTCTAGGTTTTAGGAGAATATTTCCCGCTCAAAAAAGTAACAGGCTGATTACTCATGACCTCATTATTGACTTTTGGAATGACTCATTTCTCCAACTTTTCTTCCACTCCTCCTTCGCTGCTGCTTATATGGTATGGACGCGAGAGCTGGACCATAAAGAAGGCTGAGCACCAAAGAATTGATGCTTTCAAACTGTGATGTTGGAGAAGACTCTTGAGAGTCCCTTGGACTGCAAGGAGATCAAACCAGTCACTTCTAAAGGAAATCAACCCTGAACATTCATTGGAAGGACTGATGGCTGAAGCTGCAATTCCAATACTTTGGCCACCTGAGGAGAAGAGCTGACTCTGGGAGTCTGAAGACAGGAGGAGTAGGGGACGACAGAG
The DNA here is from genome assembly GCF_033118175.1 of Dama dama. Lineage (NCBI taxonomy): Eukaryota > Metazoa > Chordata > Mammalia > Artiodactyla > Cervidae > Dama > Dama dama. Next base: position 37,093,331 of record NC_083704.1, on the reverse strand, counting down.
GACGAGAAGGTCGGATGGTATCACCGACTCAATGGACATGAGTTTGAGCAAACTTACAGGAGATGGTGAAGGAGAAGGAAACCTGGTGTGCTGCAGTCCAGGGGGTAGAAAAGAGCCGCACATGGCTGAGCGACTGAATGACGGTATGGTAACTTTGACTTTAGTAAGAAGGAGAAAGGAAAGCCAACGATATTCAGAGTTTGACTGAATGGCAGGGATAGAACAACATATTGGAAAACTTAGCTAAAATGAAGTTTTAGGACTAACTGGACTCCCTTTGCATACACTTGCAATGCTCCTCCATCTTAAAGCCAATCAATTTCTTGATGACGTATTTCCTTGAAATTTCAAGAAAAAATGTCTGAATTGAAGAGGAGAGAAGTATGTCAACCTACCCCTGTAGCTGATTTTACAGCAATTCTCTTAAATGTCTACAAAAAGTCCTTATAGTAAATAAAGCAGCAGAGGTTACAGTACTTAAGCTGAGACTCCTATGCTTTAAAATCCAATCACGCGACGCACCAAATGGTATTCCAATAGGTTCAGTATATTAAATTTCAAGGTTACAGGTGCAATATCAACTCTGGAAAATTGAATGTAGGAGCACTGGCTCCATCTTAGACAGTGAAAACAAAATTAAGATAGAAAGCTGAAAAGGTCTAATCTTAAGGTTGTTACTCAGAACTGCTTTTCATTCTGGCTCAATCTTTTTCAAGCAAAAACCACCACAATATTGTAATTAGCCTCCAACTAAAATAAATTAATTAATTTAAAAAAAGCCAATTTTGCAAAATCTGATCATTTTAGTTGTGAATGTAAACTGCATTTACTTTACTCACTTAACACATATTTATTGAGGGTCTATAGCATATGCCTGTCTTTGTGCCAGAGGTTGGGATGTAAAGCTGAGTAAGAGCCGACCCTGGTCCCAAGGTGTCAATCCAGTTGCAGGGGAAGCAGGTATAAAAATGAGTAATTCCCCACAATGGGAAGAGAGCTACAGAAGTATTTAGAGGATATTTTCAAAGTGGGAGGAACTTAAATTCTTCAGGGATTTAAGGGAAGGGAAGAGAAGGGAAGAATCCGTTAAGGGGTGGCGGGGTGGCGACTCTGGAGCTGAGTTCAGAAGCATGAGTGGAAATTGATCAGAGGGAAACGAAAGGCAAGAGAAACATTCAGCAGAGAAAGAAGGACATGAGGAAGAGAAAGACAGCACAACACGAACAAATATATTACAAGCGCACAGAAACTTGAGAAAGCTGGTATTAATCTGTGAACGAGGAGTTATTTCAGTATGAACATGGTGAGTGGGGCAGAGGCTAGAGAGATGAGCTGGGGCTTGTGAGTCCTAGGAAGGGGTTTGGTATGTCAGAGCAGTAGCAATAACAGTGTAAATGTTAATAGCAAAACAACGTCTGCCTTAGACACTGTTTTATGCACCTGGTATATATTAATTTATCCGTTGTAGTATGAACTATGATCCTCACTTTACAGTCAATAAAACTGAGGCTTGAAAACATAAGTAACATGCCAAGATTAGAGCCAAAGCCATGTTTTTGAATCCAGACTGTCTGGTTTCAGTCTAACCTCTCCCCCACTGCATTATATTGCTTCTCTAGGTAGCAGGGGCAGGCCAAGACGGGAGGTATGAAGTCTTGCTGATTTTATGTTCTAAAATGTCTCAAATCATGGGATTTCCCTGGTGGTCCAGCAGTTAAGACTCTGTGCTTCCAATGCAGGGAGAGTGGGTTTGATCCCTGCTTGGGAATTAAGATCCCACATGCCACACGGTGCCACACGGCCAAAAAATTTAAAAAAAAAAAATTTAAAATAAATAAATAGTGCCTCAACCCTACAAATGCTTCAACAAATGAATCCATTTGTTCATTCTTTAAACATTCACTTCTTCCCTTATCCACGCATTCAGTAACCTTTTACCTAACCTCTAGGTTCTAGAGTTTCCAATGTATAAAAAAACCTGGTCCCTATTCCCTATGTGCAAGTCTATATTAAATATAGAAATAAAAACACGAATTTTCAAAGCAACCCTGCAAATCCTCCCCCATCTTGACTCCTGGCTCTTACAACACAAGAACATACAGATAATAGGAAGAAAAGTGGACAAGATGAGGTCAACGTAGCCAAAATACTTAAAAAGTTAAAAGTCTCACTGAATGTAAAATGCAGGCAGCAACTGATCCCAACAAAGAAAAATACATACCTCAAAGAAAGAAATAGGTGACACTAATACAACTAACGTGCTGGCATCAGGATTATGGATTGATTCCTTCCTAACATTCTTTTGTCCTTTTCTACATTTTCTAAATGTTCTACAATCAACAAGTATATTTTTACAACAGAAAAGCGTCTGATTACAATTGACAAATTACAGTCAGTTGTCTTAAGAGTAGACCTTTTACTTTTCTAGATAAAGCAATTAGGAATTTTCAGCTTCCACTTAGCTTTGTCCAGTGACAAAGATAACTGAGTATTTCTTTCTAACGGAGGGAGAATGATCAGCACAATGGTTTTATTCTCTTCATGCAGTTTTAAAGAGAGAAAGTTTAAAAGCGATAAAGGACATTGATTGTTTTTGTCTGTTTTTCTTATATAAAACAAATTCAAGTATCCTGTTAGAAAAATATTTAGAAAAGCATTACTGAGAAAGCAAAAATCCTTCCATAATCTTGCTCTCAGAGATAATAAAAATGTATACTATGCAATGGGCTCCCCCAGTGACTCAGCAGTAAAGAATCTGCCTGCAATGCAGGAGACACAGGAGATGCAGGTTCAATCCCTGGGTCAAGAAGATCTGGAGGAGGAAATGGCAACCCACTCCAGTATTCCTTACTGTAAAGTGCCACAGAAAGAGGAGCCTGGTGAGCTGCAGTTCATAGGGTCACAAAGAGTGGGATATGACTGAGCGCATACACATACACATACTATGCAATACATTTTTTTCTATTTTTCCTTATGAATACTTCTCTCTCTATATATATATATGTATCAAAATACTAAAGTTAAAAGACAATCATACTATATTTATTGTTCTGTTAGCTTGATTCTTTTTAAACTCAACAATGCAGTTCGTACATGCTTCCCCAGCAGTTGAGAAGGGCTATTTTCCCTTTCTAATGGCTGCCCAGAATTCTTCCCACATGAACGATCTGTCACTTATTTAACTAATCCTTATTGAAGCACATTAGGCAGTCTTCAGTTTCCTGCTGTTGGTGGTGGTTTAGTCGCTAAGTTGTATCCGACTCTTGCAACTCCATGGATTCTTAACGCGCCAGGCTCCTTTGTCCATGAGATTTTCCAGGCAAGCATACTGGAGTGGGTTGCCATTTCCTTCTCCAAGGGATCTTCCCAACCCAGGAATCAAACCCAGGTCTCCTGCATTGCAGGCAGATTCTTTCCCAACTGAGCTATAAGGGAAGCCCAGTTAGAAATAATAATCTAAGAGCTTTTACTATTTATCGTTTCATACTTCAGTAGTATCTTCTATGCACTAATTCCTATAGTTGGCGGAGTGCTAGGTGAAAAGATGTCCTCTTTATTGTCATGGAAGTGGCCAAACTGCCATGAAGGGGCTTTTAAGAGAGCTCTGGTACCTGGAGGTTCACACGCTTATATGCAAACAGCATTCAGAGTGAGGACATTGTGTAGCATGTTCTAACCCTGCATGTGCGGCCAAAGCATGCTTGGGGCTGAGCCCCTCCCTGCGTCTCCTGAAGAAAGGGCACACCTAATAAGGCCTCGGTCAAGAAATGGGGTAAAAAGGAGGATAAAAATAAATGTGACCAGACAGCCCTGCAACAACTCTATTCTTTAAGAGCATTCCTAATGTGTGGCTCACTCATATTTCTACATTTATTCAAAGTACTATGATAAACCTAGACAGCATATTGAAAAGCAGAGATATCACTTTGCCAACAAAGGTCCATATACTCAAAGCTATGGTTTTTCCAATAGTCATGTACGGATGTGGGAGTTGGACCATAAAGAAGGCTGAGCATCGAAGAATTGATGTTTTAAATTGTGGTGCTGGAGAAGACTCTTGAGAGTCCCTCAGACAGCAAGGAGATCAAACCAGTCAATCCTAAAGGAAATCAACCCTGAATATTCATTGGAAGGACTGATGGCTGAAGCTGAAGCTCCAATACTTTGGCCAACTGGTGTGAATAGCTGACACATTAGAAAAGACTCTGATGCTGGGAAAGATTGAAGGCAGGAGGAGAAGGGGATAACAGAGGATGGGATGGTTGGATGGCATCACCGACACAATGGACATGAATTTGAACAAACTCTGGGAGATAGTGAAGGACAGGGAAGCCTGGTGGGCTGTAGTCCATGGGGTCGGTTGCAGAGTTGGACTACTGAGTGACTGAACAACAAACCATCATATTGCCCTTAAAATGAACACAACACATGCCCACATACAAATGTACAAGTGAGAGACTCTTCAAGACTTAGCGTGGGCCTTGGGAAGGTAGCAGTACTAAATACTCCACTGATAACACAGCACTCACTAGAAATCCTGGCCCTTAATTGGAACACAATAGTTTTTTTTATTGAATGAATGAAGACAAATATTACGGTTTCTGCAGCCAGATTACCTAGTGATGACTTCACAACTAATGAGCTATTTAACCATGGTCAAATTTACCTTATTTATGCTTCCGTTTGCACATTTGTTAAAGTAATAATAAATAACAGCATTGGTGAATTTGAGGCTTAGAGGAGGCGATACAGGAAAAAAAATCACTTCGAGCTCTTAGTAAGTCCATTTCCCATCCTCCACCTCATCCCCACCCCTGCCCATGCATGGTCTCTGCCACAGAGCACCTACTGAACCCCACTTGCTTTTCCATTTTCTGTCATCTCATGATTATAATAATGCAGTGGTAAAGAACTTGCCTGCCAATGCAGGAGATCCAGGTTCAGTCCCTGGGTCAGGAAGATCCCCTGGAAAAGGAAATGGCAACGCACTCCAGTATTCTTGCCGGGAGAATCCCATGGATAGAGGAGCCTGGTGGACTACAGTCCATGGGGTTGCAAAACAGTTGGATAGGACCGAGCAACTACAACAACAACATATATACCCAAAGAGATAAGGTGGCCAATACTATTTTAATTTTGCAAGCATGTCTTCAAAGGTATGGTAGTGATAAATGGTTTGGTTATTAAATCACAGGTATGGTTGAAGGGACCTGCAAAAATCACCACCGAGGGCAAATCTGCAGGGTTTCTCATGCATTTGAGGCTTTTCCAAGCAGGTTGTCCAACAGCCCACACACAGAGGGCTCCCAGGGTTCCTCAGCATCAGTACTGTCATTTCCCCATCATCACCATCTGGCACAGGAGGTGGCTGTGTGCAGGCAAGGTGTGCCCCTCTGCATTCTCCCCAAGGAAGCCAAACAGGTTTGGGAGCCTGCACGTAACAGACAGCTCAGACAACAGCTCTCTTCTGGGGAACTCTTGAACCATATGGGTAGTTCCAAACGTTCTGTATCAACCCGAGCACTAGCGCCCTTCTGAAATCTTCTTTCAGAAGTGCTTTGTCCCCTACCTAGCCCAGGCTGTCAAAGGGGTCAAAGCCATTTGACCCCTAATGAACAGAGGCACCTTATTAACCACAGGCTAAGAGTATCGACATGAACAACAACATTTGGAAAATGAGAAAGAGGGAGCTGAAACTGAGGATGCCACAAATATGCCCCCCTCATGGGCAGTGGGCAGACAGCCGTCACCCATCTAGAGGCAGGATGTCTTATGGCTAACCTCATGGACTCAGGCATCATACTGCCTGGTGTGAATCTTGGCTCCTCCACTTATTAGCAATGTGAGTCTGTGTATGTTATTTAACGTCTGTACCTCAATATTCCCATCTGTAAAATGGGGGATAATAATAGATTTTTACCTAATAGGTTCTTATATATGAGGGTTGGAATGAGAACTGAATGCATGAATACACACAGTAAGTGCCTAGCAAATTATATGTATTCAATACTTGTTAGTGCTATGACCAGCCCATTCTGTAACAGTAGCTCCTGAGATCCAAATTATTGAGCATTCCCCTAAAAGGGGCAGTTGAGGTAAATGGAAGGTGCTTTTAAGGTCCATGGTCTCCTGCTGGTATAATTTGACAAGGACACTTTTCCCACATAATAGCTCTGTGATGTTAAGCAAACTACCTAACTTCTCTGTGCCTCAGTTCTTTCATTTGGAAAAAGGGATAGATTCCTTCTTCAAGGGCTCAGTTCAGTTTAGTTCAGTTCAGTCGCTCAGTCATGTCCGACTCTTTGCGACCCCATGAATCGCAGCACGCCAGGCCTCCCTGTCCATCACAAACTCCCGGAGTTTACTCAAACTCATGCCCATCGAGTTGGTGATGCCATCATACCATCTCATCCTCTGTCATCCCCTTCTCCTCCTGCCCCCAATCCCTCCCACCATCAGGGTCTTTTCCAATGAGTCAACTCTTTGCATGAGTGGCCAAAGTATTGGAGTTTCAGTTTCAGCATCAGTCCTTCCAATGAACACCCAGGACTGATCTCCTTTAGGATGGACTGGTTGGATCTCCTTGCAGTCCAAGGCACTCTCAAGAGTCTTCTCCAACACAACAGTTCAAAAGCATCAATTTTTCGGCGCTCAGCTTTCTTCACAGTCCAACTCTCACATCCATACGTGACCACTGGAAAAACCACAGCCTTGACCAGACGGACCTTTGTTGGCAAAGTAATGTCTCTGCTTTTTAATATGCTGTCTAGGTTGGTCATAACTTTCCTTCCAAGGAGTAAGCGTCTTTTAATTTCACGACTGCAGTCACCATTTGCAGTGATTTTGGAGCCCCAAAAAATAAAGTCTGACACTGTTTCTACTGTCTCCCCATCTTCAAGGGCTACAGGAGGATCAAATGTATTAATGCTTAACTGCACACCACCCAGTACACTGCTGGCTCATGATAATGTAGAGAAAAGGCTCTTTGGATGCTTCCTTCCTTCTCTTTAGTCTCAGAGCTGGAAATGCATTTCATACCTTCCTCCACTTTTCTGTTTTTCTTTTTCCTCCACTTTTTTCAACTCCTGTTTTTCTCCTTCCTGTTTTTCCACTTTCTTTTTTTCTTTTTCAACTACCAGGAAAGAAGAGGAGGAGAAACGAAAAAGCATCTTTTTGAAGTCTTATCATTGGACCTTGATTCATATATCCCAAAGCGAGTCTCAAGATGTATTTAAACTTTCTGTATGTTTACCACGCAGAAAATCCAATGGTTCTTCAACCAAGGTGTTCAGGAGAATAACCTAAGAACCTTGTTGAAAAGACTGACACCCAGCTCCCCACTCAATCCTAAGTCTGTGATCTGGAGAGTGACAAGAGACAGGAGCCTGATCATTTAAATGAGCATTTGTTGTCAATCTGATAAAAGGAGTCAAAGGTTACACATGAGACCCGCTGTAATCTCAGAGAATCATTCTGAAAGGGGAAAAATGTCTTAGAAAGGTTAAATACTATTCCTAAGATCACAGGGCCCCTGTGGCTCAGGGGCAGCCTGAGCCCTGAGGTCTTTCCTTAAAGCTACATTTCCTTGTCAAGATCAAAACACAGTATGATTCTTAACTTATTTTCTCCTATTGCAAATTTCAGCAGGTCATAGAAAACAGAAACACATCATTTGGATTACTTTATAAGGACAGGCATATGTTAAGCCAGATTTCGTCATGACTATTGCTGAAGTATACTTTCTCTCAGAGAACAAATTTCGTCTTCACTGATGTTTAAGTTGGGATTTAAAATACCAGTAGATGGGGAGGGAGGTGGGAGGGGGGTTCAGGTTGGGAAACACACGTAAATCCATGGCTGATTCATGTCAATGTATGGCAAAAACCACTACAATACTGTAAAGTACTTAGCCTCCAACTAATAAAAATAAATGAAAAAATTAATTAATTAAAAAAAAATACCAGTAGAAAAATCAAGAGATCCTCGAAGCATTTCTAGTTACAAACAGCCTCAAATGGGGTGGCAGGTAGCAGGCACGCAATAAATAACTGCAGAATAAATACAGTACTCATATGTACTGGGCTCTAGCGATGGTTGAATTTGGCTAACACACCAGTGCCTTCATAACTGAAGTTGACCAGAACCAGTTTTCTAGAAGAAACAGACCTTTAACTGATATCTGAAAAGATTAGAGAAAAGTCCAATGATCTTTTCACTTTTCTTTTAACATTAGGCTAAACATGAAATTTTGTTCTTTACAGAATTATTTTCCACCCTTTTTTGGCTGTGCGGCATGGCTTACAGGACCTCAGTTCCCTGGCTGGGGATCAAACCTCTTTCCCCTGCAGTAGAGGCGTGGAGTCCTAATCACTGGACCCCTCACTCATTCTTTGCTGAAAACTATAAATAAAATTACTATAGCATTGCTAAATGTTATTCAGTAATAGCTGGAATATGTTTTTGTTTTTTTTTAGCATATTAGGTGTTCAACATCCCAGCATATTTAGATGCATTTCATACTCAATACTAGTCAAACTATATATCAGATAAGCTGTTTTTGTTTATCTCTTGATTTCCTGGGAATCAAGGGTTGATCATCAATAATATCTATTCAACTTATTGAATTAACCAACAATTAACTGAATGCCCTATGTATACTTGACTGTAACATGGAAGATTATTTTGAAATAAAGAAAAGTGAGAAATATTTGTCCCTTTTTTAGATTACCCAGGACACTCAAATCAGAAATGAGGCACAATATTTCTTTCAACACATTTAAGTGGCACCAATGGCTCATCCAGGCTTCCCAGGTGGCTCAGTGGCAAAGAATCTGCCTGCCAATGCAGGAGACGTGGATTTGATCCCTGGGTTGGGAAGATCCCCTTAATAAGAAAATGGCAACCCACTCCAGTATTCGTGCCTGGGAAACCTCATGGACAGAAAAGCAGGCTACAATCCATGGGGTCACAAGAGAGTCAGACATGGCTTGACAACTAAAACAAGATGGCTCATTCACTATGCAATAGGGGTAATGATATTTACAAAACCATTGCAAACCACCCAGTGCTTCCAATGACAGATCATGAGGCTGAATTTTCTGAATATAAATCCATATTTAAATAGCTACACAGAGCTTCAGTGACTGTATTAACCCTCATCACAAGTCATCTTTCTTACAAACCAAGCATGCAAAAAGATAGTGACTTTGTGTGTATTTGAAAATAATAGCTATCTTTTCCTGCCTATGTATTTTTCTCCTCAGTGGAAAGGGAAAGCTGTCTGGGAGAAAGGAAGAATGGCTAGGGGCTAACAGAGAGGCTAACACGTTTGGCGGGAAGAATGTTCCCTGCACAGTGTGGAAGGGAGACTCATTCACCATCCACCTACGTTCTACTGCTGAGGCTATGTTCTCATAAAATTTATTTACTCTTGTAGCTGTGATTCAAATGATATTCCTTATGCAGAATGTTCTTAAATTATCATACATGGTTAACAAACAGCAGCCCAATCCTGTTATCTTATTTACTGGATCCTGTAACGTCTCTTGGGATTGTATGTAACTAGCTATCTGCGTATTACTTAGACAGAAATATCAAACTGTAAATTTCTACAGATGAATCTAAAAAAATCACCCCAATAATGCAAGTCATAGTGTCTTACAACACCATGTTTTATAAAAGTTCTGAATCCTTTGACAGGTCATTAAACACTCTCATTTAGAAAGGAGCTCTTGACGTAAGAGGAGAATTTAAAAGAGCTCTACTTCCTCAAGATCAACAGGATTAGCAGAAAAAGTGACAAGAGAAATATCAAGAGTTAAATTTTTCACCCTTTTATTTTTTAAATTAACAACAGAGTAAACAAATCATCAAGGAGACTATTTCTTTGGACCTTGGCCAGCTAGGCAGTGAGAAATATCACAAGGGGTGATTGTATTTCTCTCCATCAGAGATGATGACCAACCATGGCTTATGAAATGCTTTCCTGACTTAGTAAATGCTGCGTTGGCTATACAGGTGTCTATCAGGCAACCCAATGCAATCTTGAGGAAACCCACATCTCAGAAAAAGAGGCTGTCATAAAGCCTTTGGTGCTGGAGACATTCTACTTTTCTTATAGAATTAGCCAAAAACAATGACCATGTCATAAGGATCTGTAACACAACTAAAAATAAAACGTATGACATTGACAAGGCTGAGAGAGGAGAAACAGAAATATACTATTATAAAGTTCTTGTACTACCTGTAAAATGGTACAATATATAATAAACTTGAAGGTAGACTTGATAAACCCTAAAGCAATCACAGAAAACTCAAAACAAAGTTATATTAATCATCCAACAAAAGATGTAAAATGGAATAAAAAACACTCAATAAATCCAAAAGAAGGCAAAAAAAAAAAAAAAAGGAACAAAGAAGAGATGGGACAAACAGAAAACAAATATCAAGACAGACTTAAATTTAACCATATCAATGATCACATTCAAAATAAAGTAAACAACCAGTTAAAAGACAGAGATAGATAAACGGATAAACAAAATGGATAAAAGTATCAAGATGTAACTATAAGAATAGGGAAAAAGAAGCTGTCTATAAGAAATACACTTTTAAAATGCAGACACGGTATACAACTAAGAGATGGAAAAGGGACTTACCATGTTAACAATAATGAAAAGAAACATGAAGTGGTTATATTAATATCAAACAAAGCAGATTTCAGAATAAATAATATTATCAGAATAAAGAGGGTCATTTAATAAAAATAATCCAGAGGACACAGCATTCTTAAATGTTTATATCCTAATAAGAAAACTTTAAAATACATGAAACAAAAACTGATAGAACCAACGAAGAGGAGTAGAAAAATTCACAGTCATAGCTTTCAGTATCCCTCTGTCAATAACTGATACAAGAAGTAGACATAAAATGAGCAAGATACAGTAGACTTAAGCAATACTATCAAGTTGAACTGGTTAACATTTCTTAGAACATCCACCCAATGAGAGCAGAGTATACATTCTTCCCAAGTGCTCATGGACCATTGACCAAGATGGAGCATATTCTGGACCATAAACAAGTCACATCAAATTTAAAAGAATTTAATTTACACAAAATGTGTTTTCTGACCACAGTGGATTTAATTAAAAATAAAGAGTCCTGAAAGTCCTCCAAAACTTCTGGAAACCAAACTATACACCTCCAAATAACGAGGAGCTAAAAGGAACTTTAAAAATATTTAGAAGTGAATGAAAATAAAACACAATATATCAGAATTTGTGGGATAGCAAATGAGTACTTAGCAGAAAATGCTATATAGTACTATAAATAAATGCCTATATTAGGAAAGAAATATCTTTAATCAGATATGACAGCTTTCAACTTAAGAGAATGGTATATGAAGAGCAAATTAAACCCAAAAGAAGAAAAAGAAAGTAATAATAATAGAAGATAAAAATAATAAAGATCATAGCAGAAATCAATGAAATAGAAAAAAAGTTTTTTTTTTAATAAGAAAATCATTGAAACCAAAAGCTGATTCTTTGCGAGGCTCAATAAAGATAAACCTCTTGCCAGAATGATAAGAAATAAAAAAGAGAGAAGATACCAATTATTAGTATCAGGATCAAGAAAGGCAATATCACCAAAGACAGCACATGCTAAAATGATAAGAAAATATGAAGAACCATGGCTATAAATGGGGCTTCCCTGGTGGCTCAGTGGGAAAGAATCTACCTGCCAATGCAGGAGACATGCATTTGATCCCTGGTCCAGCAAGATCCCATATGTCTCAGAGCAACTAAGCCCGTGTGCCACAGCTATTGTGTCTGTGCAAGAGCCTGGAAGCTGCAACTACTGAGTTCATTTGCCACAACTACTGACGCCCGTGTGCCCGAGAGCCGTGCTCTGCAACAAGGGAAGCAACTGCAGTGACAAGCCCAAGTAGCCCCTGCTCACTAAAACCAGAGGAAAGTCCACGTGGCAATGAAGACCCAACACTGCTAAACATAAACAAATAGATAAGATACATTTTAAAAATTAATTCAAAATGGATAATAGACCTAAATACAATACCTAAAAGTCTACAACTTCTAGAAGAAAACACAGGAGAAAATCTTTGTGACTTTGGATTAGGCAAAGTTTACAGTGATACAATATTACAATCCCTAAGAATAAACTGATAAACTAGACTTCATCAAAATAAAAGTCTTTTAGTTTTTGAAAGACATTAAGAGAAGGGAGAGCAAGCCACAGACTGAGAGAAAATATTTGTAATCCACATAACTGATAAAGTACTTGTATCCAGAATATATATGCTCTGAAAACTCGTAACAAGTAAATGGCAACCCAAAGAAACTGGGCAAAAGATTCCAACATAAAAAAGATATACTGATGTAAATAAGCACATAAGAGATACTCAAATATCATATATGACACCAGGGAAATAAAAATTAAAACTGCACCCCTATCAGAATGACTAAAATGGAAAAGATGTTGATTTCATGTGTTGAGAAGAATATGAAGGAACTAGAAATTTCATAAACTGGTGGTAGGATTTTTTTTTTTCATTTATTTTTATTAGTTGGAGGCTAATTACCTTACAATATTGTAGTGGTTTTTGCCATACATTGACATGAATCAGCCATGGAGTTACATGTATTCCCCATCCCGATCCCCCCTCCCACCTCCCTCTCCACCCGATTCCTCTGGGTCTTCCCAGTGCACCAGGCCTGAGCACTTGTCTCATGCATCCATGATGGTAGGAATTTAAGACAGCACAACTACTTTGAAAAACAGTTTGGCAGAACCTTAAAAAGTTAATCTCATCTCCCACATGACCTAGCCATTCTATTCCTAGTATTTACTCAAGAAAAAAGAAAGAGTGTCAGATGTAAAGAACAGACTGTTGGGGAATTTCTTGGTGGTCGAGTGGCTAAGACTCTGTGTTCCCAATACAGGGGAGCTGGGTTTGATCCCTGGTCAAGGAACTAGATCCCACGTGCCACAACTAAGACTCTCTGCAGCCAAAAAAAAAAAAAAAAAACAGACTGTTGGACTATGTGGGAGAAGGTGAGGGTGGGATGATATGAGAGAGTAGCATTGAAACATGTGTATTACCATATGTAAAACAGATGACCAGTCCAAGTTTGATGCATGAAGCAGGGCACAAAGGTTGTGCTCTGGGACAACCCAGAGGGATGGGGTGGGGAGGGAGATGGGAGGGGGGGTTCAGGATGGGGGGACAGATGTGCACCTGTGACTGATTCATGTCGATGTATGGCAAAAACCACAACAGTATTGTAAAGTAATTATCCTCCAATTAAAATAAAAAATTTTTTTTAAAAATGGAAAAAAAAAAGTGTGTGTCCATACAATGACTTGTACATGGATGTTCATAGCAATTTTACTTGTAACATTTCACAAACTTGCTTAATCCAAATGTCCATCAACAGGTGGATGGATCATTTCAAAATATATGCACATATCAAATCATCATATCATAGACCTTAAACTTACACAATGTTATATGTCAATTATATCCCAGTAAGTCTGGGAGGAAAAGGGAGAAATAGCCACACAGGTGAATGAATAAACAGTGTTTTAGTTATATAGTGGAATATTATTTGGCAATGAAAAAGGAAAGGGCTATTGCAACCACTGAAGCCCGCAAGCCCTAGAGCCTATGCTCTGCAACAACAGAAGCCACTGCAATGAGAAGCCCAAGCACTGCAAACAGAGAATAGCCCCGGCTTGCTGCAACTAGAGGAAACCCATCCCCAGCCACGAGGACCCAGCACAGACAAAAATTAAAAAAAAAAATAAAAAAATTTTTTTTTAAAAGAAAAAAGGAAAGGGTTATTGATACAACATGGAAGAATCTAAAAATAATTATGCTCATTGAAAGAATACAAAAAGATTCTCTACCATATGATTCCACTTATATAGAACTCTAGAAAATGTATAATCTACTGTGAGAAAAAGCAGATCTTTAGTTTCTGGGTATATTGACTATCTTGATTGTCATGATCATTTCAAGAGTATTACTTATATTAAGACTTATAAAATTATACACTTTAATTATGTTCAATTATATCTCCATAAACCTGTTTAAAAAACAACAACAAAAATTCTGCTCCTTGCCGAGTCTTACACTAATTAAAGCTGCATGTGGTCAGTGGGCCCCCTTAACGTTTTGGGGACAGGGGAGGAATATGAACGCAGGTGCCTCAATGCACATTCTGCCCCTTCATCTTTCCAGGCCAGGCACCAACCAGTTGCCCCTCATCACCCCTCAGATATCGGGCGATATATATGGGCAGAGGGCGGAAAGGGGTTCCCACCAGCCCTGGAAGCAAGTGTGGGATCCAGATCCTGAACACTGTGAAGATAAAGGAAGCAGCTGGGCTTCAGCTGAGCCTGTCTTGGCCTGGGGACTCCCCACCCTTGCCTGGGGTGTGGTTTGAGGAGATCAGACTAGAGGAGGCCAGACTAGAGGCCTTTAAAGCAAAGTTTATCTGCAAGGAGATAAGATTAAAAATGGAAAATGCCTAAAACTTCCACAGCAATTTGACAGGCATGGCTGCAACATCCAAGCTGGGGTCATTTTTTTCTCTCAGTTCACGTGTACTGAGTTTTACAAAAGCTGTGTGTCCTCCACGGTTTGGATACAAATGAAAAACAATAAAGCAAAAAGCAGATCCTTTGCCACAGATAACTGAGACTCTGCCTTAAAACACGGGGCTCCGAGCAGAGGCCCCTGAGGAAGACTGGTTTCAAAGTAGGATAAATGTAGGGTGTGCTCTGTTAGAACAGATTTCTGGCCTGACTTTTGTGAGGCTTTGGTCGGGCTGACTGCTCCAGCTGTGTGTCCTTCTGGGTCACTCTGTGTGGGGTTATGAGCAGCACCGCAGGCAGTGGTGATTCTGTGTATTTCCTGACTCAGAGTTTGAGAAGAGTTGCCTTTTCTCTGTTTTTTTAAAAAATTGTTGTTTTCTTTTATGGGGTAGGATACACAAAGGAAAAAGATTATGTCCTCTATTGCACATCACCGGGAACTCTGCTCAGTGCTATGTGGCAGCCTGGCTGGGAGGGGACTTTGAGGGAGAATGCATACATGTCTATGTATGGCTGAGTCCCTTTTCTATCCACCTAAAACTATCACAATGGTGTGAACTGGCTATACTCCAACACAAAATAAAAAGTTTAATTAAAAAAAAGGAACATACAGAATAGTATGTCTGTGTGAAACCTAGTAAAGGATGAGAAATGTGAAGAAGAAAAAAAAAAGATTATGTCCTTTTCTCTCCACTTGAACGTGAAAACAAAGGCCCTGCCCTGGCTCCCTCCGAGTCCAGCCCCGCCGGAGTCTGTCACTGACCATAGCAAACAGGGCCCTCACCTTGTGCACACAGGACTTTGCGTTCAGGAAAAACAGCTCCACGGTGGCTTTATCCTTCAGGAACGATATGCTTTCAATGTAAAACCTGGAAAACAGTACAGAAGTTTACTCCTTCAGATTATTCTCTTCCTTCTCTGCATGATTTCCTCATGTAGTGTCTCTCAGAGAATTACGAGGAGCTAGGGAATGCCTGTGCTTTATTTTCCTTTTAAAAGCCATCTGCAGCATGTATGCACACCTATAAGTATGTATGAATATACGTGGATATACGCAGGCATGCAGATCAAGTCTTCTACCGTGTGTGGGAAGGTGAGCGAGAGAAAAATCCAAAATGGTCACCACCTGCAAATCCATCTTTATTCTTTCCTTTATTTTATTCTTTATAAATAAATAAAATATATAAATAAATATATATTTATATAAAAATATAAATAAAATTAATTTAATTTTATTTTATTCTTTATTCTTGCCGCTCTTTTGACACACGTTCTGGGAGTTCTCAATACCTCCCACAGCTTCAAAACAAAGCCCAGGTGAGCTCTGAGGGCTGAAAGTGGAAGTCTGCTGAGAAAGCACCACTGTGTAACTGAACCTAGAGGCCCGTGGCTCCACGGTTTTCAGACTCGGGTGGGTGTGAGGACCCCCATTTACCTCGCCCCCATGCACCAGGAGAGTTTTGAGCACGTCCTTCCTTCCTTCACTCTCATCCTTCCAGGCTCCGGGCTTTCCCTTGGCTGGAAGCCAAGCTCCCCACTTAATACTGGCCTTTCTGATGCAAATCAGGGTATTCTGGGTCTCACTCCCTTTTCTGGGCCTTAGCTTGTTCCCTCTGTGAAGCCAAGTCCCTCCTTTGGGAAAAAGCTGACTGTCCTGAGGTGGGGAGGGGAGGAGAGTCCTGTGGAAAGCCGGCTGGTTGAAGGCAGGCCTCTGGGGTGCAGGAGTGGGCCAGGGGTGGAGGCCCAGAGAAATTTTTCTCAAGTGTTGCACCCCCACCTGATGAATAATGCATGAAGAGACTTAATACCCGAAGACAGCTCACAGCTAGGATCTTGGAAGAGAACACTGCTTTCAATGTGGTGAGAGTCAAGATAAACCCGAACTGAGGTCCCAGAGAGTTTTGCTCTTAGCTCTGCAAAATCGTGATAGACCTTGGGCATTTGCACTTTTTATTTATTTATTTTTCCTCCCCTTCCACAATAAGGAAACGTTTGAGAAATAAATACAGCAGCTTTAAGAGGCGGTGAAAGATTTTATCACTGAGATGGTAAAAATCATTTGAAAAATTCCACCCTTAGTGTTGAATCATCAAAGGAGAATAAATCCTTAATAAATAGAAAGAGAATAAATCCTTTCTATTTTCACTTACAAGGGTTTATCTCACTTATTAGTGAATATAATGAAGAGTGATGAGTGTTAGGTGTGCAAGAAGGGAAAGTTAAGGATTAAGGGGTGGGGGGAGATGAAGAGTTGGAGGGAAAACCCAGCTTTGGAATCAAGAATGTAGAATATGGAGTCCCAGTTCCATCATTTATTACCTGGGAGGCCTTGGGCAAGTTAGCTTGCTTCTTTGCGTCTTCTCTAAACTGCTCTTATGACTGCACTTACCTCACAGCGTTTTGGAAGAATTAAATGAGATAACATAAAAGGATGTGAAGCAACAAATACTAGTCATTGCTAATAAAAATCCATCTTCTGGAATTTAATGCTATGTGGCCTGGCGGACGTGGCTTAAGCTTTGAGTCTAAGGTACTTTGTCTATATGGTGGAGACAAGGATGGCCATCGTAGGGACTTTAGGAAGTGCCCAATACAGCCTATGGATCAAAGATGGTTGGAGCCTCTTGTCCTGCCAGTGGTACCATGATGAAATTGTCCATTGCCTCCTGCTTCCTAGATTCCTGCAGAGCCTGGATTCCTATCTTTTCTGAAGCCTCGTTAGTCCAGTTTTCCTTCAATTCTGTTAGCTTAGCCATAATTGGTTTCTGTTGCCGGCAACCGGAGAATCCAAGTCAGTAGAGGACTTCCCACGTGCTACAGACAGTATGCAGGGCTCTATATGCATGCTGCCATTTAACTTCAGCAAAACCAGATGCCAGAGGTAGCAAGTTATTAACCCATCTTACAGATAAGAAAACTGAGATGCACACATAAAGTCAACTTCCCCAAGTCACCCAGGTAGAAAATGGGGGAGCCATGATTGAAATGAAGGCCTTTCAGACTTCAAAGTTCTTACTCCAAACAATATGATAGGATGCTTTCCTATAATAATAATCACAATGAAATATAACATGTACACAATGCCATGGGGCCCAAGGGAGCAATGCAATTAAGTCAGCTTATGAATCAAGAGAGAGAAGGCAGCCAAACTGAAATCCAGAAGACACCGTGTCACAGGACACGCTGTCCCCAGGACAATTGAGCCCAGTCTTAAAGTATTCATGAGTTCACCAGGTAACGAAGGGAGGAAGGGCATTCCAGGGAGAGGGCATGTAAGCCAGGTCAAACCTCTTTCTAGTCTTCAAGAATTAAAAATACCACATGCAGGGAGCTGGGTGGCTTAGCACCAAATCAACTTGTGAAGTGTCCAACTCCGCACAGATAACTTCGTATTAGACATCTGGCTCCTCTTGTTTCTGAAGCCCGGGTCCCTGACTGTACCCTCGTTCCAGTAAACAGGTCCCTATCTTGTTTTCCAGTACCTTCTGGCAACCCGCCCTGTTGCCTTCTAACTTTCTGCCTAGGTGTCAGATTACCCACTCTCTGAATCCACAGTCCTCTCTCTCCCTCAAGGGAGCCACTGTGATGACTATATTTATGGAGGGTTTGAAAAATACATATGGTTCTCCAGGAGAATGGCTCCCTAGGCACACCTATCAGCACGTTCTATGAACTGAAAACAGAATCTAAGGATTCTCAGTGAAATGAAACGGACTATCCCAGGCTTGTAAAATAAAGTCCTTTTGTTTCAGGGCGTGTTTTTTTTTTTGGTAAAAGGATACTGTTTCCCTTCTGCATGCTTACTGTGAATGATTTCACTAAGATTTTGTGAAGTCAAAGCCCACGGTTCAATTTTCAGCCTTGAAACAAACCCAAGCTTTTGGGTTAGGCATATGTTCTGGAGACAGACTTCATACAATTTAACAAATGCAATTTCTTGAGAATTTGCCTTCTTGAGAAGAGGTTCTCTTCTCTACTTTTCATGGTTCCCCCGTTAGCATTTTTCTCTCCTTGTTGATGGGACAGGTGTTCACCTAACCACTAATCAGTGATAACAGAACATCAACCTCAATGGCATGACAAAGTTGGAGGAGGGGCAGGCCTGTCAGCCAGATGGTGATACACGTGGGTTGAAAAGCAGAAGACTGGTTGTTTAGGATGGGCTGTCCGTTAGTGGTCACTGTCATGTAGGTGGCCCATATTTTCCTCCTGTGTCATTTATTTATCATGATCAAAAGTCAACACCACAGGGAATTCCCTGGTGGCCCAGTGGTTAGGACTCAGCACTTTCACTGCCGTGCCCCAGGTTCAATCTCTGGTCAGAGAACTTAAGTAAGATGCCATAAGCTGTGAGGTGTGGCAAGAGAAAAAAGAAAAAAAAAAAATGAGGGCAAAAAAATAAAAAAAAGAGTCAACATCACAGAGTTGGGGAGATGCTAAGCTGAAGTCCAGCCCCAACACTGATCCATGCTGGGGTCTTGGGCCAAACTGCTTGGCCTCTTGTTGCCTCCCTTTTCTCACGTGTGGTTTCAGTGGTCAGTGAGTGGTGATGATCATTATTATGTTTTTATTATCTGTCTACCAGGGAGACTGTAACAATAGGTGCGGACTTAGTTGGGAACCTCTTTAAAACTTCAAGTGTAAAAATAAGGATGGAAATTCCAGTATCTTGTCTAAGCTTATTCTCTTAGGGAAGTAGGATGCTACAAAGGTGTCCATCTTGACCAAGAATGGGAAAACACTCTGGAACGAATATTCTTCTGACCACTTAGGATTTCTCCCCAGCTGAGCATATTTCCCTTGTTTTCTAGAGTCTTTGCTATATCTGAGCGATAGCATCAAAGAAGGCAAACTGGGCAGAATGACTCAATGATTTCTCACTCTGCACAATGCTGATTTTGTGACTGGTGTCCCGTGAGGGCTGCATTCAAACGCCTTGTTCCCGGTTTCATTCAGTTATTGTGGGTAATTTCAGGCATTTACTGCAGCCACCTGCCTAAGTAGATTTCTATCAGGTTCTCATCTACATTCTGAACACAGAGATCTGTATTTATTGCTTATAATGACCCTGCAACCTCATAGTCCTGTTTTATGATGCACGCTGAAGACAGCGGGGTAATTGAAGTGTATTTCACTTTCTCCAAAGGATGATGCAGAACCTCTGAGTCCCCTATGTTCCCTTTCATCTTTGGGCGGAGTGCGCTCTTAGAGAACTCCCGAAGGGAAGCACCATTGGCTCCTACACTGTGCTCACCTGCCAGGAAAACTCCGCCTCACTTTCGGATTTCCAGGCAACCCTAGAAGTACAGAGGGCCCTCCAGGTGAACCTGTAGAAACCTGCCCTGTCCTCCTCTCTCTGCATGCCTCTTTCCAAGTTCTCCAGGGAAAGGCTGGAGGCCCAGGAGGGTAAGGGCCTTGCTGTGACCAGCACAAAAGGGGAGGGAGTCATCTGCCCCAGGCAATGAGAAGTGTTGGGGTCCCATGGTGAATTCCACGTCCTTGCTTCACACTGCAAAATAGCCTGCCGCTGTCTACCATGAGCCAAGTAGGGACAAACTCTCTGAGAAGGAGACAGGAAAAAGAAGGAGAGGTTAATTTTTTTCAGGGAGGTGATGGCTAGGTGGAGTGACTGGTGGAGAAATGATGAAATCTTCCACCTGGTGTAAAAGTAAATGGGTCAGGGACTTCCCTGGTGGTCCAGTGGCTAAGACTCTGCACTCCCAATGCACAGAACTTGGCTTTGATCCCTGGTCAGGGAACTAGATCCCACATGCCACAACTAAGATGCTGCATGTCATAAACTAAGACCTGGTGCAGCCAAATACATAAATGAATATTTTTTAAAAATAACAAAAAAAGAATGAGTCAGACCCAAGCCAGACAGTTTCCAAACTTCCATATTCAATGACCATATAACACATTATGGAATTTTTTACCCCCTGAACAGGTGGTTGAGGCAGTCTTTGTTGTTTTTATATCATAAAAATAGTTTACATTTAGTGAGGTCTTCATGACATGTTAACATCCTCCAACAACCCCCCTGTGTTACTGTCAGTTTCTATTCCATCTTCTAGATGAGGAACAAAGCCCATTGAGGCTGCCAAAGGCCACAAACGTAATACACAGAAGAGTTAGGGCTAAAAGTCAAGAGCAAGGTGGAGGCACTGGTCCTTAAGGGATGAGTGAGGTACATCTGGTCATGTTGAAGACTTTTGGTTTTTGCTATTTTTTTTTTTTAATTGGAGGATAATTGCTTTACAATGCTGTGTTGGCTTCTGCCTTACAAAAATGTGAATCACCCATAAGTATACATATATCCCCAAAGACTTTCTTTTTTTGGATTTTCCTGACTTAGAGAATGTTACTGGCCAGGGATGCTGCAAACATCCCACAGAACAGCTTGGCTCCCTACAATGAAGAGTTATCTGGCCCCCAGGAATGCTAGCCAGAAACCCTGAGTTCACGGCTGAGCTTTGAACTTCTGTACCTACAGCCTTTTCACCCTTCAAAATGCTACTGCTCTCTTCTGCCCTTTCAATGTCACACTGAGGACAGATTAGAGAGGAGACTGAGCAGATTCCCACAAACGCTGTCTGATATGTGATCCAGGGAGCACACAGAAATGTAATCCTGTAGCAAAGTGGAATGGAGGTTCAGCCTGTGTTTTGAATGATTCTGTGTCTTTCTGGAACTCTCATATGAACGAGGATGGTGGATCCTCAAAGACAGAGGCTGCTTACCAACTGCCTGGAAGTTCAAGTATGGGTTAGGCCAGGAGGTCACAGTCAATATTAAAGCAACCAACAGATGCTTTCCTTAGGTCTGGGATAACGTTCAGATCGGCGTGTGGTGGTGGGCAAAGAGGCCTGGCTGACTCACACATCTGCCTCAAATACGTCTGTTGGGCCCAGGGTAGAAGGAATCCTTTATTTCTCTGCTTTTTAATCACATTCCTCTGGAAGAGATGAACTTTCCTGTCCTCTCCTCACTGTGAATCACCTACTCTTTGACAGCTCTAAAATAACTCATGGCTACCCAGTCACAAGCAGAAAGTCAACAGGAACTAAAGAGCCTCTTGATGAAAGTGAAAGAGGAGAGTGAAAAAGTTGGCTGAAAGCTCAACATTCAGAAAACTAAGATCAGGCATCTGGTCCCATCACCTCTTGGGAAATAGATGGGGAAACAGTGGACACAGTGTCAGACTTTATTTTTTGGGGGCTCCAAAATCACTGCAGATGGTGACTGCAGTCATGAAATTAAAAGACGCTTACTCCTTGGAAGGAAAGTTATGACCAACCTAGATAGCATATTAAAAAGCAGAGACATTACTTTGCCAACAAAGGTCCGTCTAGTCAAGGCTATGGTTTTTCCAGTGGTCATGTATGGATGTGAGAGTTGGATGGTGAAGAAAGCTGAGCGCCGAAGAATTGATGCTTTTGAACTGTGGTATTGGAAGAAGACTCTTGAGAGTGCCTTGGACTGCAAGGAGATCCAACCAGTCCATCCTAAAGGAGATCAGTCCTGGTTGTTCATTGGAAGGACTGATGCTGAAGTTGAAACTCCAATACTTTGGCCACCTCATGCGAAGAGCTGACTCATTGGAAAAGACCCTGATGCTGGGAAAGATTTAGGGCAGGAGGAGAAGGGGACGACAGAGGATGAGATGGTTGGATGGCATCACCGATTCGATGGACATGGGTTTGAGTAAACTCTGGGAGTTGGTAATGCACAGGGAGGCCTGGTGTGCTGGGATTCACGGGGTCGCAGAATGGGGGATACGACTGAGCGACTGAACTGAACTGAACTGAACCCAGTCACAAACACTTTACTTTTCTTCCTTTTATTACACTTCACACTTGCATTTAAAAAAAATTGCTTAATGTGTTCCTCGTAGAAATATATAAATAGACAAACAAAAACTCATTCCCATAATCACTTTCTGTTGTTCAGTCTCTAAGTTGCATCCGACTCTTTGTGACCCCATGGGCTGCAGCATTCCAGGTTTCCCTGTCCTCCACTATCTCCTGGAATTTGCCCAAGTTTGTGTCCATTGAGTTGGTGATCCTATCCAACCATCTCATCCTCTGCCGCCCCCTTCTTCTTTTGCGCTCAATCCTTCCCAGCACCAGGGTCTTTTCCAATGAGTCGGCTCTTCCAATCAGGTGGCCAAAGTATTGGAGTTTCAGTTTCAGCATCAGTTCTTACAATGAATTTTCAGGGTTGATTCCCTTGAGGAAATCACTCTACCCAGAGATTAATTACTGTTAACATTTTAATTTTTTTCCTACTCACATCTTTTACTTAAGTGCAATCCTGTGGTCTGCTTTTATCCCCTAGAATATGTTGGGAACATCTTTCTCTATCAATCTTTCTTCACCAGAATCTTTACCTGTTGTGCTGTATTCCAAATGTTTGTCTTTCTTTAAAAAACAAGCAAACAACTGGAATGATGAGGATCCATGAGTTGTAGTCATGATGCTTCCCTGAGGTAAACTCTTTCTACATGTTCCAGAAACAGGCCAGGGGGTGATAAAAGACTTTTAAAAAAGTCTTTCAAAGACTCTGTGTTTGCAGCAACTTTGAAAGGTAGCAGTGTTTCCCCACATCTCCTACCAGAACTCTCCACACACGGCCAATTCTCTGCCCCAAGTGTCACACACAATACTTACTGGTACCTCTGAGAAGTCACTTACAGTCCCTGAACATCACAAAGGTGGTTTGGAAAGTGGAGGAGAAAAAGAGGGGGGAAAAGAGACGGAAGACCAGAAAGAAAGGGGAAAAAAAAAGAGCGAGAGGTAGTATGATAAATGCAGAGCAGAGGGGGAAAGACCCAAGACGCTGGCTCTGCTGGAGCTGGTACCAGCCAGAGCCACCTCCTCCCCTGAGGCAATGGGAGCTTTTCCAATGATGTCACGCCCAATCCCCTCCCTAACCTCCCCACTTCTGATTTTTAAATGCCTGCTTGCTCACTATCAAGCTTTTCAAATGCTTACATCTGGGCTGCATTACCAAAGAGGCCTTTGTGTTTGTGGAAGATAATTTACAGCTGCAGATAACAACTCCGGGCCTGGAGGAGTCCCTTGGCAGCCTAGGGGCGTTTGGACTCACAGGAAAACAGAGGATGGGTTACATGAATTATGGGGCGTCAATACACACATGTGTCACACCTAGAGTCAGCACTTACCACTGAGATTTTGTAACTAAAGCAAAGACAAAGGTTTAATTCTGAAATTCATCAAGGGAGAACTAAGTGCCTTCACTTGAAATGTTTTCTTCCCTCCATGCAGAAGCTGCATGTGTTTCTGAGCTGCTCCCTGCATCCTGGGAGATATTAACCAGGAGAAAGTCTTTCCCTGTAAATCTGAAGGATGCAAGTGTTTAGCTCAGGAATCAGTGAAACAGTGAAACGGTGTTGTTGTTTGGTCTCTAGGTTGTGTTTGACTCTTTCCAATGTGCCAGACTCTGTGAGATTCTCCAGGCAAGAATACTGGAGTGGGTTGCCATTTCCTACTACTGGGTATCTTCCCAACCCAGGGATCGAACTCCCATCTCCCACACTGGCAGGCGGATTCTTTACCACTGAGCCTCCTGGGAAGCCCAGTGAAAGGATACAGGTCAAATATGTGCCCCAGTGACTGCCATAAGGTTAATGCTACATTTTAATAGAGAAGAAACCTCTTCAGAGCAAAGCTTTATGGTATTTTTCTTTTTCATAAACACTATAATTTTTTTTAAAAATGATACTTTCCTATATTTGCATATTACTCTGCAAAGTTATTTTGTACACCCTGATCTCTTCTTAATTCACAACCAACTTGCCCAAGATCACACTCACTATCTCCAGGACACAGTATCAGAATTTGGGCCAGGAAAGTGGAAGTTTTGGGGACTGGAGGGGTGTACTCTTTAAAAAATTTCCTATAGTGATTCAGATATGTGGCCCTTCTCCTCCTGGGGAAGCTCTGAAATGCAATGTACCTTTTCATCTTATGGCTTCTATTACAGTGATCATTTGTCCACTGGAGAAATGCCATCACTTACTGAACTTATCTTTACTGTTGGCATTTGGATATCTTTCTTTTTATTTATGTATTTTTGTTGCACTGCGAGATCTTAGTTCCCTGATCAAGGATTGAACCTGGGCCCCAGCAGTGAAAGCACAGAAGGAAATCCCCTACATTTGGATATTCTTAATTGTTAGCAAGGCAAAGAGCAGTTATGTACATCCATCTGACACTCTGCTTCTGTGGGGATTCCTTTCTTTGTGTGCACTAACCACTCATGGATACTTCAGTGTCCATGAGCAAGCGACTCATACCTGCTGGTGGGAAAGGCAGTGACCTTGAAATCAAAAGAGACTATGTGTATTTCTAGAGGCTTCTATGGAGACTGTGTGTCCAAATACAATCAAATGCTCATTGGTTCTATTCTTCAGTGACTCACATCTGTTGTCACGTCAGGCAACCTGGGGCGGGTAGCGGCAACGTCTGTTAGACCAAGTATCAGCAGCGGTCCTGTTGACTCAGAAGAGGAGGCTAGAGACCCTCCGAGAGGCCAGTGACTTCACTGGGGTGGCTGCTGTCCCATTCGAGAGACCCCTGAAGAACTGCATTCCACTCACTGACCTCGGTCAGTTCACTTATTTCCTTGAACCGCATTCCACTCACTGACCTCGGTCAGTTCACTTATTTCCTTGGTGTATGCTTTTTGCTCTATCATTTCTTTAATTAAATTGAAGTACCAACAAGTCCTTAATTGGAATAATAACAAAGACTATTATGATCTCACTGCATAGTTGGCAAGAAGAATTAAGTGAATAATTAAAAACCTGATAAGGGCTTTTAAACATGTGAGTGGTTAAGGGAAAGTAAAGCTAAGTGATTATGGGACACTTGTGACATAAAGGCTGAAACTCAGAAACAGGCAGCAGGCGACTTCTGACTCCCCAGAACCTGCTTTGGAAAAACAGGGCTGCCTTATGAGTGATTGCTCAGAAGGGAAGACTGAGCTTTCTCCCCTGGCATTTTGAGATAAAAAATAGATCAGAGAGTAGTGGTCAAAGAACTAGTGCTTGTTAAATTCTCCGAAGATATAAAGCTCTCACTGAGTAGTCAGGCTACAAAAGCACTATATGTGTGCACAGAGATGGAAGCACAGGGATGTTAGCTGCAAAGCACATCTTAATAAATCACTGGAAACAGCCTACAAGCTTAATAGGAGCCTGAACAGCTAAATTATGGATGTGCAAAGAAGTAAATTAGACTTTTATATACCCAAGGAAAGATCTGCTGAAGCTGAAGCTCCAATACTTCAGCCACCTGCTGAGAAGAGCTGACTCACTGGAAAAGACCCTGATGCTGGGAAAGATTGAAGGCAGGATGAGAAGGGGGCAACAGACGATGAGATGGTTGGATGGCATCACCGACTCAAGGACTTGAGTCTGAGCAAACTCCAGGAGATGGTGAAGGACAGAGGAGCCTGGTGTGCTGCAGTCCATGGGGTCACAAAGAGCTGGACATGACTTAGTGACTGAACAACAACAACAAAGGAAAAATTTCCAGGTTAGGGGGAAAAAAAAAGTAAATCACCAAATAATTTATCAGTCTTATTTTTCTCTAAGAAGGAGAGCAAACTGGGGAAAGAGCAAGGGAGAGGCCTGGTGGAGAATAAGTCTTATTCTACACTTTCAGGAAGTTTGAAATGTTTACAGTAATAATATAATTCTTTGTGAAAAAAGATATTGATTTATGTTGAGCCATTTCCCCTACACAATACAAGATGAAAGTTTTTCTATGCTTGGACCCCTGCTTAATTACTAATGTGTATTTTTTTTCTTATTGCTGCTGGTCTGTGTTTGTTTTCTTCTCCATTTCCATGGACACAGCACTCACATCACACTCCAGGAAACTCCTATTTTGTTTTCTCAGGATTTCTATGCACTTTTTTCATACCGGCTACATCCTGGACAAATCACCATTATGCTACCTCCTTCCTGGGTTTTAAAATGTGACTTCTGGTGGTAAGGAAAAAAAAAAATCTAAACCAGATTTCAGAGTAAAAAGCAAAAAACAAATTGGGGGCTGTCAATACTTTATTTACTGAATAAGGAGCAGCCTCCGTCCTCAATCACCATCAATTCATATTAAAAAACAAACAAACAAACAAAAAGGTAGGACAATCAGGACACCTTATTACCACACTTTCGGATTGCATGGAGCATAAGGAGGTTAAAAAAAAGTGTTTGTGGAAACTGACATGATTTTATCAGGTAATCAATCATTGTATAACCACCCCCCTCCCCAAAGAAAGACATGAAGCCTCCACCAACATGTCATAAAACAAGTATAGTCCAACATCCAAAAAATAACATAAGCTCAGAATTAGGTCCATTCTTCAGGTTGATCTAGCTTCATGAAAACATAATTAGATTTATGGGAAATCTTCTACCTTAGCTTATTTTATCGTATTTGGCTTCAGACCAAGAAAACAAATTTATCATGAAAATATATCAAATTCAGGATTGTGGTGAGGGGCTAGTACCTAGGAAGGGGTTCTCAGCAAAACTGGTATTTTATTTCTTAAGCTGGCTACAGGAAAACGGGCATTACTCTTTATAACATTTTATTATCTTTAATGTGAAAAAATATTTCTATCATTGGCCGACTATAAGAAACTACTGACTTAAAGGAATATATCCACGTCAGGAGAAAATAACTGAGGTCCATAGGTATGGTTAAGTGATCTGCCCAAGCCCAGCTCAGAGAACAAATCAAGGATTCCTTCCTAACAGTCTCTCTTCGGGAAATCAGAATGTAGATTTCTGCATTAAGGTAATTCTTTCCATGAGCAATTGTTTCCATTTTATTGTCTATTCCAATTAAGGTGTGAAACTATAAAATTCAATTATTTCCATAGTCTCTAGAAACATACATACATACATATTTACATAATATGTAAAATAGTTTTTGTATATTTCAAATTATAAAAATCTAGAAATATGTTGAGTCAAAAGCAGGTTATGTATTGAAATATACTGCATGTTTTTTAGCTTTACATAGAATCAAGAGCCTTTGAAAACTAAAGAAAGGTGAGTCTATCCTTCATCTTCAAAGGAAACAGTTCTACACAGTATCTATGGTAACTCGTTCCCCAGACTAACACAGCAGAGAATCTCTTTCATATAATATTTTTTTTGACAGGTCTCTTCTTTTTTTAAATTCTTTATCTCTGATCACCAAGAATTTTTTTTTCTCTTAAAAAAAAAAAAAAAAAAAAGACCCGAGGGGATGGTGGACGTGTCTCTGGA
The DNA here is from genome assembly GCF_033118175.1 of Dama dama. NCBI lineage: Eukaryota > Metazoa > Chordata > Mammalia > Artiodactyla > Cervidae > Dama > Dama dama. Next base: position 37,065,412 of record NC_083704.1, on the reverse strand, counting down.
TACATACCTCACAGAGAAGTACAAGACGGTTGGGCCCGGTTTCTTGGGTAAATCGTGGTCAAGGACTCGGTGGTCTAGCTGAAGCCAGTTCTGCTGACCCCTGTAAGAGTAAAACAAGGAAAAAGGATTACACAGAAAGCCACAGCAAGTTTCAAGAAACACTGTGTTGGCAGAGCTGTGGGGTAACAGTTACACTCACATGTGGATGGTAGGAGTATAACAGGTTACCGCCAGTAATGGGGTCAACGGAGCAATTTCTACCAAGATTACAAAAGCACCTGCCTCTGGACCAGCACTTTCATTTCTGGGAGTTAATCAGGATAAAGTCACACATGTGGAAAATGGGCCATGTATAAAACCACTCACTGCAGCGCTGTTTGTAGCAGCAAAAAGCCTCGAAACAACCTAAGCATCCAACAGGATATTGTTTTTAAAAAAATGAATGTAAACAGCAATGAAATACTATGCAGCCACACAAAAGATCAGAAGTATCTTTACAAACTTATCGTGAATGATTTTTAAAATACACTGTTAAGTGAAAATGAAAGATGCATAACCAGTATAACATATTGCCATTATTTTAATTAAAAAATTTAATTAAAAATTAATTTAAAAATTTAATTAAAAAAAGAATACCTAGGTATCAATATGGGTATTGATATTATAGAAATAACTCAGAGAGTGTATCATAAAATGAACAAGAAACTGAAAACACTGGTTGCCTTTGAGGTAAAAAAAATAATACAAAATCTGAAATATTTTAGATAAACAAGAGGGAAAAACTTTTGTTTTAATGAAAAAGGACAAACACAGATAACAATACTATAGCTTTTATATGAAATATGGGGTTGACACACTAGTATATCCTCGAGTGTGAAGTCAAGTGAGCTTTAGGAAGCATCACTATGAACAAAGCCAGTGGAAGTGACAGAATTTCAGCTGAGCTATTAAAACCCTAAAAGATGATGCTGTTAAAGTGCTGCACTCAATATGCCAGCAAACATGGAAAACTCGGTAATGGCCACAGGACTGGAAAAGATAAGTTTTCATTCCAATTCCAAAGGACAGTGCCAAAGAATGTTCAAACCACTGTATAACCATGCTCATCTCACATGCTAACGAGGTAATGCTCAAAATCCTTCAGGCTAGGCATCAACAGTACGTGAACTGAGAACTTCCAGACGTAAAAGCTGGATTTAGAAAAGGCAGAGGAACCAGAGATCAAATTGCCAACATCCACTGGATCATAGAAAAAGCAAAAGAATTTCAGAAAAGCATCTACTTCTGTTTCATTGACTACACTAAAGCCTTGAAAGTCTTTGACTGTGTGGATCACAATAGACTGTGGAAAATTTTTAGATGGGGATACAAGACCACTTTACCTATTTAATGAGAAACCAGTATGTAGGACAAGAAGCAACAGTTAGAACTGGACATGGAACAACAGACTGGTTCCAAATTGAGAAAGGAATATGTCAAGGCTGTATATTTTTATCCTGTTTATTTACCTTTATGATGAGTACATGATGTGAAATGCCCGGGCTGGATGAAGCTGGAATCAAGATTGTTGGGAGAAAAATAAACAATCTCGGATATGCAGATGACACCACCCTAATGGCAGAAAGTGAAGAGGAAACAAAGAACCTCTTGATGAAGGTGAAAGAGGAGAGTGAAAAAGCTGGCTTACAACTCAGCACTCAAAAAGCTAACATCATGGCATCTGATACCATCACTTCATGGCAAATAGAGAGAGAAAAAATGGAAATAATGGCAGATTTTATTTTCTTGGCTTCCAAAATCACTGAGGATGGTGATTGTAGGCACAAAATTAAAAGACGCTTTTCCTTAGGAGAAAAGCTGTGACAAATCTAGACAGCGTTAAAAAGCAGACATATCACTTTGCCAACAAAGATCTGTTTGATCAAAGCTATGGTTTTTCCAGTAGTCGTGTATGGACCATAAAGAAAGCTGAATGCTGAAGAATCGATGCTTTCCAACTGTGGTGCTGAAGAAGACTCTTGAGGGTCCCTTGGACTGCAAGGAAATCAAACCAGTCAATCCTAAAGGAAATCAACCCAGAATATTCATTGGAAGACTGATGCTGAAACTCCAATACTTTGGCCACCTGATGCAAAGAGGCATTTCACTAGAAAAGACTTTGATGCTGGAAGAGATTGAGGGCAGGAGGAGAGGGGGCGACAGAGGATGAGATGGTTGGATGGCATTACTGACTCAATGGACATGAATTTGAGCAAACTCCAGGAGATAGAGAAGGACAGGGAAGCCTGGCTTGCTGCAGTCCATGGGGTTGAAAAGAGAGTTGGATATAACTTGGTGATTGAACAACAAGACTAGTATATATAGAATAGATAACTAACAAGAACCTAGTGAATAGCACAAGGAACTCTATTCAATACTCTGTAATGACCTATATGAGGAGAGAATCTAAAAAAGAGTAGATACATATGTATGTATTATTGACTCACTTTGTTTACAGTGGGAAACCAAAATAACACTGTAAATCACCTATACATCAGTAAAAAATTAATTTAAAAATAAAAATACGGGGTCAAATACTCTCTGGGAGCTGTTTTTGGGTATACATTATGGACTTCCTACTATTTAACCATGTATCTGACGATTCATTCAAGGGCTTCACTAAATTCTTTAGCATAAACATTCTCCTGAAATTGTGACCTGAGGGATGGAAGGCACTGTGGCTGGGGACTGTTGACATGACTTTCCCACTGTTGATCCATTTTAGAATGCAAATTCCCAGAGGGCAGAGACTTCATTTGCTTGCTTAGGCAAAACTTCATGCTGATAGTGGTGTATGTAGTGTCAAATTATAACAAAACTGATAATGATTCAGGAGATGTTTTCCAAACTATTTTGGACTTCGAATAAATAATGTTTTTTTTTTCAAAATCAGAAAACTCTAAGCTGTATTTACTCTAAGTATTTAGGAAATGGAGGTAAGAATAATAATAATGACAATAATAGCAGCTAATTTTTATTGAGCAAGTACTTAGTGCCAACCAACCTGGTACTTTTAAAAAATATTAATACTGTATTTTGCAGTAAGTCTGCAAAGAATATTAGCAGAGCTAGGATTTGAGCCCAGACTTTGAAAACAGGAGAAAGTGAGATTAGGGGGTTGAATCAGCTTTCCTAAAAACTTTTGGCTTGATTTTGTCACTTACTAAGGTTTTTTTTTTTTTTTGTCACAAGTTTTAATAGATGGAAAAAAGTGTGTCTTTATTTCTGTAATTATTAGATGAGGCTTCTGATACTGTCTCTAGTTTTCCTTCGAGGAATATTATTAAGATAAATAAGCTGACATAAATGACATAAGGGAAGATTCATAGAATTACTGCTTTTGTGGGTAAAAAATATACAAGGATTGGGGGGTGTGTGTGTGTGTTAAGTCGCTACAGTTGTGTCCAGCTCTTTTTCAACCACATGGACTTTAGCCTGCCAGGTTCCTTAAACCATGGGACTCTCTAGGCAAGAATATTGGAGTGGGTTGCCATTTCCTTCTCCTGGGGATCTTCTGAACCCAGGGATTAAACCCTGGTCTACCTGCATTGAAGGTGGATTCTTCACCATTGAGCCACTTGGGAAGCCCCATGATTCAGGTTAACATGCTACTTTTTAGTCTTTGAGACCAAAATGAGATCAAAAAGCACTTATTCCTTTTAACCTGCTTTTCTCAAATTTTTCCATCAGCAAATGGGACAGATCTAGTCAATACTTCAAAAAGACAGTTGAATCTACACAAATCACCTCTATTACCTGTGACAGACCACTTTGAAACCACAATCACAGAAAACTAACCAATCTAACGACACGGACCATAGTCAACGACACGGACCATAGTCAATGAAACTATGAGCCATGCCGTGTAGGGGCACCCAAGATGGACGGGTCACGGTGGAGAGTTCTGACAAAACGTGGTCCACTGGAGAAGGGAATGGCAAACCACTTCAGTATTCTTGCCTTGAGAACCCCATGAACAGTATGAAAAGGCAAAAAGATAGGACACTGAAAGATGATCTCCCCAGGTCGGTAGGCGCCCAATATGCTACTGGACATCAGTGGAGAAATAACTCCAGAAAGAATGAAGAGATGGAGCGAAAGCAAAAACAACACCCAGTTGTGAATGTGACTAGTGATGGAAGTAAAGTCTGATGCTATAAAGAGCAATATTGCATAGAAACCTGGAATGTCAGGTCCATGAATCAAGGCAAATTGGAAGTGGTCATACAGGAGATGGCAAGAGTGAACATCAACATTTTAGGAATCAACAAACTAAAATGGACTGGAATGGGTGAATTTAACTCAGATGACCATTATATTTACTACTGTAGGCAAGAGTCCCTTAGAAGAAATAGAGTAGCTATTATAGTCAACAAAAGAGTTCTAAGTTCAGTACTTGGATGTAATCTCAAAAATGACAGAATGATCTCTATTCATTTCCAAGGCAAACCATTCAATATCTCAGTAAACCAAGCCTATGCCCCGACCAGTAATGCTGAAGAAGCTGAAGTTGAATGGTTCTATGAAGACCTATAAGACCTTCTAGAACTAACACCCCAAAAAGATGTCCTTTACATTATAGGGGACTGGAATGCAAAAGTGGGAAGTCAAGAAATACCTGGAGTAACAGGCAAATTTGGCCTTGGAGTACAGAATGAAGCAAGGCAAAGGCTAACAGAGTTTTGCCAAGAGAATGCACAGGTCATAGCAAATACCCTCTTCCAACAACACAAGAGAAGGTTCTACACATAGACATCACCACATGGTCAATACCGAAATCAGATTGATTATATTCTCTGCAGCCAAATATGGAGAAGCTCTATACAGTCAGCAAAAACAAGACTGGGAGCTGACTGTGGCTCAGATCATGAACTCCTTGCCAAATTCAGACTGAAATTGAAGAAAGCAGGGAAAACCACTAGACCATTCAGGTATGACCTAAATTAAATCCCTTACGATTATACAGTGCAAGTGAGAAATAGATTCAAGGGATTCGATCTGATAGACAGAGTGCCTGAAGAACTATGGACAGAAGTTCATCCTGACATTGTACAGGAGGTAGGGATCAAGACCATCCCCAAGAAAAAGAAATGCCATAAGGCAAAATGGTTGTCTGAAGAGGCCTTACAAATAGCTGAGAAAAGAAGAGACGCTAAAGGCAAAGGAGAAAAGGAAAGATATACCCATTTGAATGCAGAGTTTCAAAAAAAAGCAAGGAGAGACAAGAAAGCCTTCCTCAGTGATCAATGCAAAGAAACAGGGGGAAATAACAGAATGGGAAAGACTAGAGATCTCTTCAAGAAAATCAGAGATACCAACGGAACATTTCATGCAAAGATAAGCACAATAAAGGACAGAAATGTATGGACCTAACGGAAGCAAACAATATTAAGAAGTAGCAAGAATACACAGAACAACTGTACAAAAAAGATCTTCACGACCCAGATAATCATGATGGTGTGACCACTCACCTAGATCCAGACATCCTAGAATGTGAAGTCAAGTGGGCCTTAGGAAGCATCACTATGAACAAAGCTAGTGGACGTGATGGAATTCCAGTTGAGCTATTTCAAATCCTAAAAAATGATGCTGTGAAAGTGCTGCACTCAGTATGTCAGCAAATTTGGAAAACTCAGCAGTGGCCACGGGTCTGGAAAAGATCAGTTTTCATTCCAATCCCAAAGAAAGGCAATGCCAAAGAATGTTCAAACTACTGCAGAATTGCACTCATCTCACACGCTAGCAATGTAATGCTCAAAATTCTCCAAGCCAGGCTTCAACAATATGTGAACTGTGAACTTCCAGATGTTCAAGCTGGATTTAGAAAAGGCAGAGGAACCAGCAATCGAATTGCCAACATCTCCTGGATCATTGAAAAATCAAGAGACTTCCAGAAAAACATCGACTTCTGCTTTATTGACTATGCCAAAACCTTTGACTACGTGGATCACAACAAACTGTGGAAAATTTTTCAAGAGATGGGAATACCAGACCACCTGACCTGCCCCTTGAAAAATCTGTATGCAGGTCAGGAAGCAACAGTTAGAACTGGACATAGAATAATAGACTGGTTCCATATCAGGAAAGGAGTACGTCAAGGCTGTATACTGTCACCCTGCTTATTTAACTTATATGCAGAGCACATCAGGAGAAACACTGGGCTGGATGAAGCACAAGCGGAATCAAGATTGCTGGGAGAAATATCAGTAACCTCAGATATGCAGATGACACCACCCTTATGGCAGAAAGTGAAGAAGAACTAAAGAGCCTCTTGATGAAAGTGAACGAGGAGACTGAAAAAGTTGGCTTAAAAATCAACATTCAGAAAACTAAGATCATGGCATCTGGTCCCATCACCTCATGGGAAATAGATGGGGAAACAATGACAGATTTTATTTTTTGGGTTTCTAAAATCACTGCAGATGGTGATTGCAGCCATGAAGTTAAAAGACGTTTGCTCCTTGGAAGAAAAGTTATGACCAACCTAGACAACTTATTAAAAAGTGGAGACGTTACTTTGCCAACAAAGGTCTGTCTAGTCAAAGCTATGGTTTTTCCAGTAGCCATGTATGGATGTGAGAGTTGGACTATAAAGAAAGCTGAGTGCCGAAGAATTGATGCTTTTGAACTGTGGTGTTGGAGAAGACTCTTGAGAGTCCCTTGGACTGCAAGGAGATCCAACCAGTCCATCAGTCCTGAATATTCACTGGAAGGACTGATGCTGAAGCTGAAACTCCAATACTTAGGCCACCTGATGTGAAGAACTGACTCATTTGAAAAGACCCTAATGCTGGGAAAGATTGAAGGCAGGAGGAGAAGGGGACAACAGAGGATGAGATGGTTGGATGGCATCACCGACTCGATGGACATGAGTTTGAGTAAACTCTGGGAGCTGGTGATGGACAGGGAGGCCTGGCGTGCTGCAGTCCATGGGGTTGCAAAGAATGGAACACGACTGAGCAACTGAAGTGAACTGAACTGAGATCACATTGAAGCAACTGTCCTTTTAGGCTAGAATTTTACCAATCTAAGGCCCATCATCTCAGGCCCACTAGATGGAACGGAGATCAAAAACCACAGTTGTGGTGTGAAACCTATTTGTTATTTCATAATAAACAAAGCTCATTCAGCAAATCTTTTCAAAACAAGGGAAGAAAAAAAAGTTAAGTGGGTTGAAGGGGATGGGAACCATTATGGGGACCAGAGTGCTGCCTTAGGAGGGTCGTGACTGCCCTCTAGGGGTAAAAGACTCACTCTGCACACAGAACACCAGGAGGCACTCACAGCCTGAGCTCAGCAACTCTAACCCTCCCTTTAACAGGATCGTGAATCTGTTTTTGTTGGTCACCATCACTACTTTAATTATGTAAGCTCACAACTCCATTTTTCCATTTCTCTTCCTGGCCCGTGGAGTAGGATAGTGACAGTGGCTAGTTTCATTGACAAAATGTCCCCTCGGCTTTGCCTAACTCCTTTTGGAGAAGTTCACCGAAGGCAAAGAGCTGATGTGGCATGTAGGCTGGAAAATGCAATTCATTCAGCATCCTGGGAGGGATCCGATTCAGTGGTTTTATGAGGGCGGGGGAAGGGCAGTGCTGAAAGAAAATACTTTCCAAAAATATTTACCAGACAAAGAAAAAGAACTAGGCCTGTGACCAAGACATTCCAAGGAGACACCCTTCGACAGAAGCAATTTTCCAGACCTGCTCCCCAGAAAGGTAGAAATGGCCAATTCCCCTTCCACGCTCCAAAAGCCGAGCTCATACTTCTTCTAAAAATAAACACAGCTAGAGTCAGAAGACACCTTCCAAACTGACCATAATTCAAAAACAGACTCTGCTGTCACTTGCAGGGGAGTAGGCAAAGGGCATTTTAGAGCCAGTCTTCTCGGAAAGGCTATAACCACTGACCTCTCTCACCAAAGGAGCTAGCTAGAGGAAGCACTTAAGCGAGACATTCTTCTTCCAACAGAGTATTTAAAAAGAGATCATCCCAAGGCACATGAGGTGGAAGGTGGCCCAAGTTGGGAAAGGAAGTCATTCGTATTACATACTCCTCTCTTTCTGAAGAGAAGGTACTACAGTCTGAACACTTGACTTATGCTCCCTCTGGTTATGCTCACCTGAGCTTGGAGCAGTCCCCAAAGCCTGCCATGCCTGCCAGCCCTTTTTTCCAGCCTACCACGAACCTCACAGCCTGGGACACTTGCAAGACCACAGTCATCAATCATGTCAGTTCCCTGCAGAACAATTTTCAATGGCCCCAGCATGCCTTCTCCTTCTATGTGACTCTCAGAGCTCACTTCTGAGTTAGCCCTTCTTATACCTTAATCCACGCTCAGGCCAGTTTCTTCCCCACTGGGCTGTGACCATGTCCATGTATTGACCCTCAAAATGACTCTTCCCTGGAGCCCTGTCCCCTCTGCCCTCGACTGAAGGTCTTCCTGTCCTCGCTCCCGTGTGGGTTCCACCCAAGCCCTCGTGTAGCCTCCTTCAGAGCACGCCTGCCTGCCATGACTACAAACAACAGGATGATAGCTTCCTTTCATTGTGTGCCTAGGCTCTAATATAATAAATACTCTGACCCTACTATGGGGCCTTTCAGGCGGGTTCGACCCCTGGGTCAGGAAGATACCCTGCAGGAGGGCATGGCACCCCACTCCAGTATTCTCGCCTAGAGAATCCCATGGACAGAGGAGCCTGGCGGCTACTGTCCATAGGGTTGCAAAGAGTCAGACACGGCTTAGCATGCATGCACGCACATGACCCTATTATATGTACCCTATAAAGTGCTTGTTATTTTGGTGCTATTATTATGTCCACTGTACAGATGAGAAAAGTTGAGTGTCAGAGATTTTCAGTCTAAGATATGAAGCTTCTCTGACATCCACCCCCACCTTCCTCTCCACCTTATCTTGTACCACTTTTCTTCTTACTGTTCAAGTCACACTGTCTTTGTTTTTATCTTAAAAAAAAAAAAAAAAAAAAAAACCCAAATGAAAAAAAAACAAAAGTCAAGCTTATTCTCACCTGAGAGTTTTTCCACTGGCTTTAGTTGGGAATGGCCCGACTTTTGCAGAACTGGTTCTTGCTTTTATTATATGTCACCTTTCAGAAGCCGTCCTGATTCACCCTAAAACTGACTCCCCTTACCCCCTAGTTTTTCTTGATCCAGGCCTCCTGTTGCATGTTCTTCAAAGCACTTGCCATTTCTGGTCTTTTCTCACTTATCTGTTTATTTACTTGTTCTGCTGGACTATACATCAGTGCAACATAAACTCCATGAGAGCAGGAACCTGGTCTGTGTTGTTCACAGCTGAATCTCCGGGAGCTAGAACAATGTCTGGCATTCACTGGCACATGAGCAATAGCTGTTAAATGGATATCTTACTCCAATATTCATGATTTTAGCCTCTACTTTATGTGATCTCTCCATAAATTATAGTGTTTTTGTACTTATGGTTTTTATCATATGACTCAGCCATCATGTATTTATGGTTTTAAGTCTTACATTGCTTGGTATGATTCCATTACATACAAACTCAACCTGTACGTATATGTTTAATCACTGATTCACATGAGCCAGTCTTGTCTTTCCAGCTAGAGCCTGTGCTCAGAGGACATCTGTATTTCCTAATTCATCCAGCAGAGGACCGATCAGACAAGGTCTCAGACCATAATTGAGTGAACAGATAATTTTGTGATTCAGATGAGGTAGGTGATATGAAGCATACTTTCCCCCTTTGTTGAACTCCATTCAGGAAACATCCTGAGTCTGAAGTCAAAGTTTTAAGGTTTTTCTTCTACATCTCCTGACAATTCATCTGTCTGGTTTCTGTCCTGCCCAAGTCCTGGGCCCACTGGCATTTCCAAGTGGTCCAGGCTGCATATAATTAGTGTTAAAAACAAATTAGCCCCTTCTTGAGATTATTTTCTGCCTGGTTAACCTAAAGAACAGAAAAACATTTAAACTGGGAGAGTTAAAATAAATAAATAAATAAATAAACTGGGAGAGTTATGCAAAGAATGCTAGATGGTTGGTCAATATATTTTGTGTCTGTAACATGTTTTCTTAAATTTTAATATTTGAAGAGTTCTCTGGAAATTATTCCATAAAGAAGAAGAATTCTTTTGATGTATCAAGCTACATATAATGTAGACAAATCAGGCTGCCATAAAGCACATACATACCCACACAGAAAAGAACCTGTAAGACTAAACACATTTGCTTACATTGATTTTAAATTCTTATGAATTCATTTTTATACAGCTGTCTCATTTCGGAGGGGATTTCAGTTGTTGACAAATGTATACACCATCCAAGTTTGCATTAAAAAAACGTATTGTTGGAAAAAAATGTATTGTTGACAAATATATACACCATCCAAGTTTGCATTAAAAAAATGTAAGTAAAAGAAAAATATGACAGTAAGAAGGTAACATAAAATAGACCTAAGTATAAGTTCAAAAGTTCATCCTGCATTAAAGTATATACATATTTGTTGGGTGGGCCACAAAATTGCCTTTAAACTTTCTTGCCAAGAAGTCCAAACATTCATTCAGCTTTAACATATGAGTGGATGACATTCTAGTATTTCCATTCCTGACAGATAAGCTAAATAAGAAGGTACAACTGCATTCAAAGCAGTTGTGAAGACAGAATATCATCAAGAAAAACAAGTTCGTTACAACAAATTTCTAAAGCACTTGGACAATATTTTGAGTTCTTAGAATGGCCAATATTCCTTTCCTCCTTTTACCTTAGTCCTATAGGAAAATCTTGCATTAGAAAAGGTTTAGCCAAGCAGGATATGGGGTTTCCCAGGTGGCTCAGTGGTAAAGAATCCACCTGCCAGTACAGGAGATGCAGGAGACACGAGTTTGATTCTTGGGTTGGGAAGATCCCCTGGAAGAGGAAAGGCTACGTACTCCAGTATTCTTGTCTGGAAAATCCCACAGACAGAGGAGCCTGGTGGGCTACAGTCTATGGGGTCGCAGAGAGCCGGACACTACTGAGCAACTGAGCACGCCCGCGAGCAGGACATATTCTAATTCTTGAAGCAGCCCCCCCCAACTTTGGCCAATTGTGAGTGATGCATACAGGAAATCCAGACAAAAGGTAAAGGTGTTAAAACACTTACGTGTCATCTGTAAACGTGATTCCAAAGTACTCCTTTTCTTTCAGGTTGAAATGAGAAGCCACGAGATCCAGCAACTCTCTTGATAAAAGTTTGGGCTGTTGAGATATAAACCTGATTAGACACTCTCTCTTACTGCTCCCACTTTATTTTCTCCCAAACAGTTTAAAGCAGCTTTTGTTTGTCTGTTTTGGATACCTGTGCCTTTCTGCACTTAGGTTAATCTACTGTAGGTCATTCTCTAAGGGCTTGGGAAGGGCAGGAAATGGGAATAGCAGCATCGCTGAGATGATCGCTTTCATATATTTGCAATTCCATCCAGAGCCTTAATTTTTCATCCAAGGTAAAAGTGTATTTATTAATGCATTGTTGTTTCAGAAAAAAATGTTCTTTTGTAAATAGTATGGTGCTATTTGTAATAGTATATAAATAGAAAATTTGTAATTTTATAAATAATATGGTGTTTGATCAGTAATGATCAAGACAAAGAATGTTAACCACTGCCTAGGCTGTAGGAATAATTTTGCTTGGTGACGGTCAACTGAGGAGGCTCAAGACCAAAGGCTGAGGGGTCACAGAGAGAACTAACAACAACAACAACAAAAAAGGCAACAAAACAGTAATAGTAACCATTTATTGTACTGAACTTCTACCCATGATTTCATTTTAATCCTTACAGTGAACCTTTGAAGTAGGGGTCCTTTCCGTTTCATAGATGCACCAACAAAGGCCAAGAGCAGCCAAGAATCTTACTTGATGTTCCACTTAAGGACCAGGTTTGAACCCAGTTCTGTCTGATTCCAAAGACTAAGCTTTTCATTTCTCTGCAGGGATGGAGTAACTGTATCCACTCTGCAATTCATTATCACCAGTACTCACTGGGCACCTCATTAGAAGAAGAACGCAGTCTATGAGCTTTTGGGAAGCACAGGCTCTGGTGGTAAGAAGATTGTTTGGAATCAGTCAGAAAGTCCAGCGTGAGAGTGGATGGTGGATTTGCAGAGACTGGGGAAGGAAAAGGGGATCTGCAGGGAGGCATTCTAGATGGACTTTTTTTGAACTTTGAGCCACACAGTTTAGGACTCATTATGGTAGTTTGAGCGTTGGATGTTTGTTGTTGGGGAAGAAAGAATTGGGGATGTTTGTTGTTGGCAAAACAAGAAGAAAGGGGAAAAAAAAGAAAAAAAAAAAAAAGGAAAAGAGAAAAGAAATAGAAATCTAGACCAAAAAGTCTACTCTGGTGAAACTATTACTGACTGTACTATTTTTGTTCTAATTGAAGCCTGTACGTAGTGGACTGGGCACAAGCCTTAGAAAGGAGAAGAATTTAGGTTTGGTCAAGGGAGGGAATTCTGCTCACAGCTATAGGTGTGGCTGTCAGCAGGCCCTTCCATAGTTTTTTTTAAGACTATGATTCCAGGGACTTCCCTGGCGGTCCAGTGTTCAATACTCTGTGCTCCCACTGCAAGGGGTGTTGGTTCTTTCCCTGGTTGGGGAATTAAGAGCCCAGTGCTTGGCAGCCAAAATGTAAAACAAACAGCAACGAAAAAAAGAATCTGGGTCTAGAGTGTTGGGTGAATAGATAGAGAAGCATCAATAATTTAAGATACCGTCATTCATATAGCTCCATGTGTTTTACAGAGATTTCACTCACATATATAATCTAGTTTGATGTTTTTTAATTTTATTGAAAAACTGTTGATTTAAAATGTGTTAAAAAAGTGACTCAGTTATACATATATTCTTTTTTCGCATTTTTTTTCCATTATGGCTTATCACAGAATATTGAACACAGTTCCCTGTGCACAGTTCCCTGTGCAGTAGGCCTTTGTTTATCCATCCTATATCTACTAGTTTACATCTGCGAATCCCAAGCTCCCAAGCAGACTCATAGACATAGAGAACAGACCTGTGGTTGCCAAGGGGGAGGAGGTATGGGAGGGAAGGATTGGGAGCTTGGGATTAATCTAGTTTCATTTTAACCATAATTTCTGAGAGGAAGATGAGTCAAACTTAACCCCAGCTCACAGCTGTTGTAAATGGGTATTTAACTTAGACCATGCCATGTGCAGGGAAAGGAGCAGAATGCAGAGTCTCAGCTCATAAAAACCCTTTCTGGGGGGCTTCCCTGGTGGCTCGGTGGTAAAGAATCTGCCTGCCAATGCAGGAGACACAGGTTTGATTACCATCCAGGAGGATCCCACAAGCCACAGGCAACTAAGCTCTTGCGCCACAACTACCGAGCCTGTGCTCTAGAGCCCAGGAGCTGCGATCACTGAGCCTGCAAGCCCTAGAGCGCGCGCTCTGCAACCAGAGAAGCCACGAGAAGCTTCTCATCGCAGTGGAAGCCCGCACACCGCATGCAGAGAGTGGCCCCTGCTTGCTGCTAGAGAAGGGCCTGTGTAGCAACGAAGACCAAGCACAACCAAAAAAAAAAAAACAACAACCCTTTCTGGGAAGCATTATGGTCACCAGTTGGCCACCAAGAGGTAATTCAAAGAAGCCAAGCCACTTGCCCAGGGTCAAACAGCTACTGAGGGTCAACGCTGAGACTGGAATCCACACATCTCTGAATCCAGTCACCAGGCTATAGCTACTCTTAAATACAGGTAGGCACTGGCTTTGACGGCCCCACAGGCAATCCTGTGCCGCTGGTTCTGAGGCACAGGTAGGCCGGCAGACTGCACAGAGGCCACGAGGTTCGCAGAGGGAAACGATGCGTGGTCCCCGCGCGGCGACACCTACCTGAACCAGCAGCTCCAGCCTCCGGTCATCCAGGAGATGCACCCGGCACTGCCTGCCTTCGGTCATCTGTGGGGACAAGACAGCAAGAGCGGCATCAGGCCGGGGCTGGTGGGCAGACCCCTGAACGCGCCTTACCACTTCTTTTCACGGGATGTGCTCAGCCTAATAACGCCACGAGCTGAGGGAGTCCTCAGTTTTGGTCGTCATAAACAGATTTATTTTACAGCATCAGCTCTTAGATTTTTTTGTTTTAGCTCTTAGACTTAGAAGAGAAAAGAACGAAAAGCAAAGACCACTCAATATGTTGAAAATATAACACCTATACAGCACATACAAAATTTAACAATGAAAAGCAGGTTTCCTGCTCGAGGAAACAACTGTATTTTTCCTTGAATCGGTATTTTATTTTTCAAATGAAAATAGTTTTATTCATTAGTGTCTTTCAATAAATACAATACATGCATAATGTATTTGACAAACAAATTTGTCACATTTAACATAATGTGTTTGACAAATGAAACTCAAGTTAAAAAGTAAAGTCTCCAGTTTTGAAATTTTGGTCCCCCTTTGTAATATATCACTACTGTAATTAATAGTTAAGAATAGTTAAGATACCCAGTTAAGAACAGCTTGATGTACAAACTACTAATTATATTTAATTTTTTATCACTTATAATTGCAATATAAGGAAATTATTTCTTGTAAAACATTTAAATAATGCATAAAATGCAAAGATCCACTTTGATTACCAAAAGCTCCAAACCATTCTACCGGCACAAATTACCACTCTGTCAGTTTGAGGCAAATCCTCACAGACCATCTTTATGCGGATTTTCAGATATACACATGTACATGTTAAAAACACATCAGTTCAGTTCAGTCGCTCGTCATGTCCGACTCTTTGTGACCCCATGGATGCCAGGCTTCCCTGTCCATTACCAACTCCCGGAGCTTACTCAAACTCGTGTCCATTGAGTCAGTGATGCCATCAAGCCATCTCATCCTCTGTCATACCCTTTTCCTCCCGCCTTCAATCTTTCCCAGATATATGTTAAAAACATATATTCTCATATTAAATGTTCTATTTTAATACTGTTAAATTAGACACATTGTTCTGAAATGAAGCAGGTACTCTTAATATTTGTATGTGTGTATGAGACTGTGGTATCTGTATCATATCTGGTATCTGTGTATATGAATATTTATATGTGTGAGGTTCTTTTTTAGTTCAAGTAGAACTGCTACACTCACTGTTTGCCCTTTGCTTCTTTAATTCAATATTTCTTAGAAATCTTTCCAATGTCAACACATATAGACCAACCTCATTCTTCATAAAAGGTCTATAGTATCAAATCATTTGTGCAGACACATAATAATTCAATGAGTGTCCTGTTGAGAAACACTTAGGTTGTTTTCTGCCTTTTGCTGTCACAAGCAATGTCACAATAAATTTTGCACATCTAGCTTTGTCCATGGATGTAGAACTGCTGGGTCACTGTTGAAAAGCAAGCACAGTACTTTGTCTCTCAGCTGTTGTACAAAACTATAAGACCCTGGAAATTTCCTGGTGGTCTAGTGGTTAGGAAGGACTCCATGCGTTCACTGCTGTGGGCCCAGGTTCAATCCCTGGTACTGGAACTAAAATCCTGCAAGCCATGTGGCTTGGCCAAACCCAAAATGAAGCAAAACAGTAAGACCTGGAAACTCAGATATATATAATCCAATTTTAAAACGAAAATTGCCTCCATTACTGAGCAGCAACTATATACTCAGCGTTGCTCGAAGTGTTTTTATAGTATCTCTGAGTTCCCTAGTCACCATCTGAGCTTGGTGTTATTATCCCCAATTCAATAGATGAGAAAATTGAGGCTCAGAGTGGGATAAGCCATGTGAAAGATACTAATTATAGTATTGTACTTACATTTTTTAAAAATCAGGGTATAGTTGCTTTACAATGTTATGTGAGTTTCTGCTGTACAATGAAGTGGATCCATTATATGTATACATACATCCCCTCCCTCTTGGAAAGTCTAGAAAGTAGCTCAGTTGGTTAGATGGTGGCATTACGGAGATGTGGCCCATAAAAATTCTGGAAAAAGGGCTAAGAGGTAAGTGAGTAAGTTCTACGTTGTCTCATTTCCCCTGATTATGTCCTTAAATCTGCAAAGCCAGGTCACACACAATCTTTGGTGGCAGGAGGAAAGGAAACATATCTTTGTTTTAGGCACTAAGCTGGGAACGTCATGGAAACTATCTGATTAAAACGCCACAAAACTCTACAATATGACAACACCCCCATTTTACAGACAAGGAAACCAAGGTACACTGTTTAAGGTTAATTATTCAAATTTGCCTGGGCAAGAAAAAACCAAGTTAAAATTTGAATTAATGTCTAAATGAAAAAAAAAAAAAAAAAGTCATCTTTTTTCCTACTGTTCTACAGGGCTTCCCAGGTGGTGCTAGAATCTGCCTGCCAATGCCGGAGACATAAGAGATGCGGGTTCAACCCCTGGGTTAGAAAGATCCTCTTGAGGAGGGCATGGTAACCCAATCCAGTATTCTTGTCTGGAGAATCCCATGGGCAGAGGAACCTGGTGGGCTACAGTCCATGGGGTCCGCAAAGAGTCGGATACAACTGAAGCGATTTAGCAACAACACACTACAGGAGGAAATAAATCAATGTTTCAGTTTAACTCATTTGATCTCTTTTTAAAACCCGCAAGCAAACCCAAAGCCCATGCCCCAGAGAATAATATAAAAAAAAATACTCAAAAGACCAATGGAAACAATATGAATCCATTAAGGAATGTGTCAAAACTCATAAAGTATTACAAAGTACTCTGTTGCTGCATAACCCAAATGAATTTATTTCCTGATTAAAAACAAAACCAAACCACTTCTTCTTTCAGTTTTTCTTTGGATCCATCTTGATTTAGGTCAATGTATTTTTTGTCAATACATAATTTTATCTCAGAGAATTTAATAGTAAATATTTTTTAGGTGTATCTGGCCATCTCATGATAGACATAGGGAGTGGTGCCCATGTTTGTACAACTTGGTTAGTTGGTTCTAAGCCTTAGTTGATTGGATGAGGAGAAAGACAGTTGACCATCTGATTGGTGGGCCAATCAGAACCTCAGTCCAGGGAATCTGGAATTGAGTATGAGTGGATGAAAATACGGTGGTTGTGGGGCAGTCATTATCTGCAGCATGTAGAGAAAAAGGAAAACCATCTGCAGGGAGAATGAAGGAGACAGGTAACTAGAAGGAGGCAAGGAAAATCACACAGCCTGAGAGGAAAAGCTTGAGAGCTGCCATTAGAGTTCCCAGTGTCTTTCCAGTCATGTCTAGCCCATTCCACTGATCTAGGTGAATCCTTATTCTTTTTCTTAATTTATTTCTTTATTGAAGTATGGCTGCTTTGCAATACTGAGTTAATTTCTGCTGTACAGCAAAGTGACTCAGTTATACATGTGCATACATTCTTAATTATATTCTTTTCCATTGTGGTTTATCCAGAATCCTTGTTCTTGAGTTCCATAAAACATCCCCGTATTCCTTTGATAAATCCACTTCCCCCATGCCCCTCTCTTAAGCTACCTTGAGATGGAGCCTGCTATTGCCACTAAAAACATGTTCACGAGACACCACAAGTATCTATACTTTGTGCTAATTCGCTTCACTTATGTCTGACTCTGTGTGACCCCATGGACTGTAGCCCACCTGGCTCCCCTGTCCATGGGATTCTCCAGGCAGGAATACTGGAGTGGGTTGCCACGTCCTCCTCCAGGGGATCTTGCTGACCGAGAGATCGAACCCGTGTCTCTTAGGTCTACCTGCACTGGCAGGTGAGTTCTTTAAAGATCCCAGAGTACAGACTCCCCAGATGATGTCATTAACATGGTAAAATCACTCAAATTACTGATGCTCTCATCAAAGACAATACAACAGCTGGTGGGCAGTGGAAAGGACTTAACAAATATCCACCATGTGATGTGAGGATACACACGCACAAGCTAGATGGAGAAGGGCAGTGCAGATGAACTGGGGAGATGCCGCTACAGTTTTATGCCCACACTGGCATGTCCCAGCCCTGGCACATCTGAACCCATAGGCCTCTCTAAGCCCTTTCCTCTGTGGGAGGATGGCTCCTCTGGGAGGTCAAAGGGCTGATTTGATCATCAATAACAACAGGAAAAACCTGCCTGGTGTCAGCTCTTATATATAGAATGGATAAACACCAAGGTACTACTGTATAGCACAGGGAACTATACTCAATATCCTACAAGAAACCATAATATTCTAAAAAGAATATTAGAAAAGAATATTCTTTTCTTTAGCAAGAATATTTAGAAAAGAATATTCTAAAAGAATGTAAATGTATGTATAACTGAATCACTAAGAAAAACCTGTCCTTGTCACCTACTTAAATCAAAGGTTGAGAGGTGATGAGATGTATTTTGCTGATCAAAACAATGCTTATAAATAAATTTCAGTTGATGACACTAGAAATTAGGATATGCCACTTAATAAAATTTTAGATGGTAAGCTCCAGAAACTGTGGGATGGATTTTCTTCACAACTACAGGGTGAGGCTGAGCAGCCACCTCTGCAGGTGGTGTTTGTGGTCTCTGGTTCACAAATGTGTATTATGTGCCAGGTTCCTGGGAGTCCTGTTATGTGAATAAGCAAAACACATTCAAGTACACCTGATGTGAGGGAAGAGACACAACCAAACGTCCAAGAAGAGCCTGGCATGCACGGGGCAGGGGTCTGACTCCTGACCCTTATTAACATACAGTATCTCAAAATAAATGACCCAAAGTCAGGTAGTCCTAATTTAGAGCTTCCAGTGTAACAGGGTTTCTAAGAGAGTTTAGGGGGATACAAATTTGAAGTCCAAACTACATGTGAACCAATGTGTTTATGTGTGATCACAAGAGAAAAACAGGAGAGGCTGCAGAATAAAAAAACCATTCATGTTTTCTTCTTTAAAGAAAAAAAATTACTATTTCGGTCTCTACACAAGCCTATGAAGGGGGAATTTCATTCAAGCACCAGGAAACTGAGGCCTGAGAAATGATGCAACTTGTATAAGTGTTCTAAGCCAGACTTGGGCTCAAAACTGTACTTTATCTCTTACTATCTACATTACCTTTAAAAAGTTACTCAGTCTTTCCAAACCACAGAAGCAACATCCTGGCAGTTTTTAATCTGACACTCCTGAGAGTAAAATATTCTGCTTCTGAGAAGCACAATTATTATAGTCCCCACACACTTTAAAATTAGCAAGCAAACAGCTAAACTTCTCTGTAATCCATTTACCCTCCCATTAAAACAAAAAACTTTTTAATAGGAAGAATGTTATCAGCCCATTTTAAAGAAGATAAATGACAGGTGAAGTTTAAAAAGCACATGGTAGAAACATTCTCCAGAGCTGATGGAGCAGAAATAAAGTAAAAGAGAGAGGACAGCTAGTTTAAGTCCTTCTGTGTCCCTGTCTCCTGGCTAAGCATTTTAATAAACACACTTAACACCACCACTAACAAACTCTGTACATTCCGGGCACTGCACTAAGCACTTTACATATATGAACATATTCAACCCTCATGACACTCACACAAGGCAGTAATCTCATCTCCCAATAACACAGGGGAAGGAGGTTACTAGGGCGATTGTAAATAACAGGATTCATAAACAGCAGAACTAGACCCAAACCCAAAGCCCAAGCTCTTAACTACTTAGCTACCCACAAGGTACTCCCTACGCTATCAAGTGACAAATTGTAGGAAAGCCTTCCCACACAGCACATGTTCAGGACAGGAGATAAGTGGGTAGAAAAGAGAAAGCAATGCATCATAGAGTAGGTATGAAAAACCATCTCAGGTCCAGGGCAGAATCATTTGACTAGAGGGAGTTAGAATCACAGAACTTAGACTCTTAGAAGAGATCTAATCTCCACTGCGTATTTGGAATGTGGGGAAATTAAGGACAGATGTGCCCAGTACTGCACAGGGACTCAGTATGAGCCCAAGGATTAAAACACAGGACTCTGGAATCTAAAAAATGAAAGCAACTAGTGAATACAACAAAGAAGGAACAGACTCACAGATACAGATAACAAAGTGGGGGGGGGAGGGGCAAGGCAGGGTGGGGGACTCAGCGGTACAAACCACTGGGTATAAAATAAATATGCTACAAGGATGTATCATAGAGCACAAGGGGTACAGCCAATATTTTATAATAACTTTAAATGCAGTAAAATCTTGAAAAATTCTGAGACACTATGTTGCACACCTGCAACTTATATAAAACAACTCAGGTCTCTGTCTTTCAGGCCAGACAGAGCACGTATGGAGAGTATGAGGTTACTCAGCTGCTACACACCACCTTACACAAATGTACTTTTCCCCCCAACAGATGGATTTAAAAAGAAAATATTTAAAAAACTACTGTAACCATAAAAAGAAAAAAGCCTGGGCATTTCTTATTTATTTTCAAATATGACTCCCACTGAAGCTTTCTCTTCTAATGTCATCCACAGGAGTCATATTAGAAGGGAGCTGTTAGGGTCACAATGATTATACTGACACATTCAAAATCACCTTGGAGCCCCATAGGGACCACCAGAGCCGTTTCAGATTTGACCCCTACACAGTGACAGCTAACAGCAGCAATGCTTCTTGTGGAATAAAAATACATGTAAGAAAACGATCTCTTTGGAAAGTTTCTCTTGACATCCACCCAGACTGGCTATCCCTCCCACCACCCCTTCCCTCCTTCAACCTCAGGAGTTTGGAGGTTAAAATCGTGCATGCTGGATTAAAACTCCCACCTCAGTGGCTGCCCTGCGTTTGTTCCCCAGCTGATAGAGCAGGTCCTCAGAGGCTAAGTGCTGAGTGCTGGTGGAAAGACCTCCATCTGCTCAGTGGTAAATGAGGAAGATCAGAAGGGAAGTGAGAACCGGCCACAGACCAGACCTCTGGCTTCCTGGGGCGCTGTGGATATGTAGCCTGTGGTGGGATTGAAGTCTTCGAGAACCTCCCCCTACCAAACCCCAATCTCACTACCCGATTTAGGAGATGAGAGTGGAGAGTCAGAAAAACAGAGATAAACAGAAACAACAACAGCAAAAAAAAAAAAAAACAAAAACACCCCAAAACAAACCTAAGGGCAAGTCAAGACAGGGCATGGTGGGGTCATTCCTAATGACTGGGGCCAGCTTAGAAAGCAACAGGAAATATCAAATACAAAAAAAAAAAAAAGAGAGAGAGAGAGAGAGACCAGAACCCCAGCCTACTTTGGTTTTGCTTTAGTAGCGCTTTGGAACACGGAAATGTAAAACCTTGGTAAGGAAGCAACAAGCTTCATTTCCTCTCTCTCATTCCCTTTTGACCTTTACTGAACGTTCAGCAAAAGAGGATCTGTCTCGTTAAAATGACTCCTCAAGATGTGTTATGGGGTGACGGATCTAGAGTCTAGTCCACCATCATCTCTTACCTGGAGGTGGGTAAAATCAGCTACCTAATCGGGATTCATTCTTGAGTCCAGTCTCCCTATGGCCTTGTGAAGGATCCCCCTTCACTCCCTGCTTAAAAACACCCAAGGGCTCTTCCAGCAGTGCAGTGGAAAAGCCAGCTACTTGCCTCACTGACACTGTCCATGGATCCTGACTCCCCACCCTCTCTAACTTCATTTACAACCCACCTGCCTAGACTTGACACACAGTCACACTGACCTTCTTCCTCAGAACGAAGGCCTGTTCCTACTTCGAGGCTCAGCACACGCCCTTCTCTCTGTCTGGAATGCTCTTGCCCCAGATTATGGCATGACTGGGCACTTTTGCATCTTTCAGATGTTAAATCAAATGCCACCATCTTCAAGAGGCCTTCCCTGTCCTCAGTATAAAGCCTGGACACTGTCTCTTGCTGTGGTAGGAGAGACAACATACCAGAAAAGAAATATTCTGTTGTTGTTTGTTTATCCTTCTCTGAACGTTGATTCCATAGGAGAGGCCCTGGCTGATGTGTTCACCACTGTATCCCCAAGACCTGGAACCGTGCCTGGCACACGGTAAGAAAGTGGACAATAAATTTCTGCTCAGGGAAGGAAGACTTTAACTGGTCTGAGTCTAGATGCAGTTACCAATGAAACTGATTCGCAAATGATTTAAACGTGTAGAGCATAATGCAAAATGAGGACGTTCCAAAAACACCTCCCAAGCCTTGACCAGACAGACAAACACATACAAAAAACAAAAACAAGCTTTCCGCCAAGAGAACAAGGTGTGCTATTAATTCCTCATCAGATGAGATTTTTTTGGAGGAAATGGAGAGACGGAAAAGGGACGTATCTGGGACGTTCTTACTTTAGGATCTATTGAGTGGATGCAGTTTTAGATTTCACGCACATGATGTCAACCTCAGCTGAACAGGGTCCCTTTATACCGTCTCTGGGTGCTGGGTGAATATGAGCTATTGACACTCTCGTTCAGAGAATGGCCTAGACTGACACAGACGTCTCCGATGCCAGTCAGCTGCAATTTCCCTCAAGGTCTTTCAAGACAGTGCCTGCCCTCCCACTGTGCAGTCCCCGGGGACTTCTTCTTTCAGTATCAATCACCCATTCGCCTAGCTTCGAGGAAGCACGCAGGACATGTCACACGAGCGCTAAGCACTTCACGTGGGTACTGTCTTCTTTCATGCTGTAAACAACCCTCGGAGGTGATGTTTTCCTGTTGAGATTTTGTAGGTGGCAAAACTGAAGGGCGGAGAAGTTGAGGAACTCGTCTCGGGTCAAGATGCTGTGACCTGGGGCAGAATCTCGGGACCATTAGTTGTATCAAAGTAGGACTCCTGGGCGTCCCCTGCAGTTCACGGGGACCAGAGTAGGAAGAGAGACAGTGAGGAAGGAAGAAGCACAGGAGGCACAAAAGAAGTAGAGGAAGAAAGGAAAATGGGCCGGGGTTGGGGCAGTGATAAAGAAGGCGAGAATTCCATTAACCAAGGATGAATAATCTGCTTTAGGAAAAATACTAAGAGGTAATGGCTTGCTGTGTGCCAGCTCTGTTCAGAGACCTTTCTTTTCTTTCCATGGGCCATTTACATTCTCTCCTAACACTCTGAGGGAGATTCCAATCCTGCATCACTGTACAGGTGAGAAAACTGAGGCTCAGAGAAGGTAAATGATGGACCCCAGCTCACAAGCTTACAGAGCTAGGAAGAGGCAGCTCACACTTATGCTCAGTCGTGTCCAACTCTTTGCAACCCCATGGACTGTATGTAGCCTGCCAGGGTCCTCTGTCTGTGGGATTATCTTGGCAAGAATAACCCACTGGAGTGGGGTGCCATTTCCTCCTCCAGGGGATCTTCCTGACCTGGGAATTGAACCTGTTTCTCCTGTGGCTGTTGCGCTGGCAGGCAGGTTCTTTACCACTGAACCCCCTGGGAATCCCAGGAAAAGTTGGAATAGGACATCAATGCAGGCATCTGACTCCATGGTCCATGGCCTGCACTGCTGGGTCACATTGCTTCTGTTACGAGCTGTGGCGCTAGTGGTAAAAAACCCCCCTGCCAATGCAAGAGTGCGGGAGACACGGGTTCGATCTCTGTGTTGGGAAGTAATACCCAGGAGAAATGACAACCCGCTCCAGTATTCTTGCCTAAAGAATCCCATGGACAGAGGAGCCTGGCAAGCTACAGTCCATGGGGTCACAAAGAGTTGGACATGATTGAGCACCCACAATTATTAGTCTTACACATTAAATCACACGTGGCTGAGGCATTTTATATATCATCTTGATCGCCATGCATCACACTATTCTGGAAGAGCTTGATCTAGATCCACCAAACCACAGCTGCCTGGTCCCAGCCATCATCTGAAAGCAAGGTCAGAGGGGTGCAAAAAGTTTTTGCAATCACCATTCCTTGGCTATCTCCTGCAGTTGCCAAGACGGCTTCTCTATGTTTGTTGATGATTTTCAGTGAGTACCAGGAAGGAATCAACTCCCACCTCTTGTGCTGCCGGTTCTGTCCTACTCATGTGAGCACTCTTGGGTACAGGATGATTATTCATGGGTTAGGTGGCTGCCTGGGCCTGACTCCATTATTCTGGGCTTAAAAGAATGCAGTCCAGCACACAGTGCAGTTGATTCACTGTGGAGAAACTCTGGAGCATGTGTTCATTCATTCACTCAACCAATATTCAGCACTTCCTAAATGCGAGCACTCTTCTGGGTACTAAGATACCCATAAATGAGATCCACAGGACACTGTCTCTGAAGCTTGTCTCACTGTGTGATTTCTCAACACTGGCGCCATTGACATTTGAGGCTGGACAATTCTTTGTTGTGGGGTCTGCCCCCACACACTGCAGGATTTTTAGCAGCCTCCCTGGCCTCAGTCCACTAGATGCCAGTACTCCTTCCTTCCACGTGACACTCATATGTCTCCAGACCCTGACAAGCGTCTCCCAGAGGACAAAATGGTCCCTGATTGAGAACAACTGCTTTAAAGATAAGGAGAAAAAGTGAACTAGGGTTGGGGAGTAGAGACAGATTGGAAGTTTGGGATTGACATGTACACACTTCTATATTTAAAGCAGATAACCAACAAGGACCTACTGTATAGCACAGGGAATGCTGCTCAATATTACATAATAATCTGAAGGGGAAAAGACTTTGAAAAAGAATAGATACATGTACATGTATAACTAAATCACTTTGCTGGACACCTGAAACTAACACAACACTGTTAATCAACTATGCTCCATGATAAAAAAAAAAAAAATGAAACAAGATATTTTCAGATAAGAATAGGGCTCTGAAATAGCTCAGCTGGCAATGCAGTGAAGTTCTGAGCATGTGCAAAGAACACGCTTCGAAACTGACTTCTTACCCAGGAAGCACAAAACTTGAGGAAGTAGATGGAGAAAAGTTACATTGGACCACAGCTCTTGACAGTGGCTCCCAGGAGAGATTGGAAGGATAACCTGGTTTTCTGGATGTTAGCATTCAACTGCTAGCCCCTTTCTGCCTGGCAGAGGTTGGAGAAAAGCAAACAAGAATAGCTATTTCTGTGGCTCCAGCATCACCTGGCAAGCAAGCTCAGTCAGCTTTAGCAGACATTCCCCAGGGAATATATTCTCATAAAAGACAATCCCTTATCAGATTATCTCCTGATCTCATAAGACAGGTAAAAAGAAAAGGCAGGTTTGAAAGAAAGAAACAGAAAGAGAGAAATGGGGGGGAGGGAGGAAGGGGATAACTTACTAAGCCTGGAGCTGAAGGCCATCAGGAGAAACCAGCCTGGTGTCAATGAGGCGTGCGCAGGTTTTGGAATCAGGAGGTCTGGGTGTGTGTCCCAGCTCTGTAACATAACTAAGAGTGTGGCCTGAAAATCAGACTCTCTCTCAACCTCAGTGTATGTGCCTATAAAATGGGGATGGTAAGAATCAATCTTATTTAGCTTTGTCTCTTGTATTAATGCAGGTTGAACCTATTGTAAAATTTACTTCAAAGGTCAGAAAGTAGTCATATCACCAGTCATACACTCAATTTATTGGGCACAGATTATGCATTAGGATAATGCCTGACATGCTTTACTGAACACTCTAGTGCAATGAGTCTTATAATTAGTGGAAATGATTTATAAGCTGCTGAGTACTATTATGTGAATTGTAAGTGGTTATTTTCAGTTGGTTAAGTGACTGTTTTCCTCAAGAAAAAAGTTCTCCCGGATTATTAAGAGGTCAAGCTGTCATATTAGCACTGAACAGTTTAACTACACCAGTTAAACCCTGGAGAGAGCAGGCAACTCAACAGCTGGGGATTAATTCCATTCTGATTTCTCAGTGATAATCAAGAGATTAACTCAAAATCACCATTTGCAGCTGCCTACATGCACAAAAGGGGCTTCCCACATGGGCTTCCCAGGTGGTACAGTGGTAAAGAATCTGCCTGCCAACGCAGGAGACGCAAGAGAAGTAGGTTTGCTCCCTGGGTAGGGAAGATCCCCTGGAGGAGGAAATGACAATCCACTCCAGTATTCTTGCCTGAAAAATCCAGTGGACAGAGAACCTGGCGGGCTATAGTCCGTAGGGCTGCGAAGAGCTGGACACAAGTGAGCAACTGAGCAAGATTACAAGCATGTGCACACAGCTGGGAAAACTCTTGCAAACTCTTGCTCCTTGTCTGATTGCCACCAAACCATGTCTTGGGCTAACTACTCTTGTTTTCACCAACACAAAATGGAAATTAATACATGTTGATCGTGTTGTCCATGTCCTGTGCTTTGACATGCATTTTATCCATCAAATTCTCACAACCATCCTGCGAAGTAGATAGTTATGACGTGCCAAAGGGTCCCAGGTAATAAGGGGCTGAGCCAAGTTCAAGGAGGAGCTCATCAAAGGACAAGGGGGAAAACAGGTGACCTGTCTTCACAGAAGCTTCTTCATGGAAGCAGCTGCCGTGAAAACAGGGTTCTCTATATATATTCAGACTCTGCGTCATTTTCCAATTAGAAACTCTGATGAGACACTGTTAAATGTTTATTTTCAGGAAACCATGGAGGATATGTCTGCCTTTTTTTTCCCCCCCAGAAAGAAACATCCTCTTTACTTAAAACCAGTTGTTAGGCTGTATTTTTGGACATCATGGTACAGTATAAATGAGTCAAAAAAAGAAAAGAAAAAAAGCGGGAGGGTACAGATACTGTAAACAGGAAAAGTCACAAAGTGGAACCAAGAAAAGCTGAGAAGACTGTCCGGGCCAAGGGGGATTTTCGTTCCTGTCTGCCTTTCAGGTTGACCAGAAAAAAGTTCTCCGGTCGCTGGGTAGAAATTGAAAATTTTAGCTTCAGTGATCATGCAAGTAGCAGACACCCTGTGGTTTGGAAACTTTTTGCTTTGCCAACTGTCAGTTTTCTCTTTTCCCGTGAAAAACAGCCTGTAGGAAGGAGTGAAAGTACTGCATCTTTCAAAAAACTTAAAGACAAGCACAGCTCGGGTGGAGGGATGTTAAAAATAAACTGCTGTACTTGTAACTGAAAGATACCCTCAGTACTGTTTATTCAGTAAGGCAGATTTGGAAATCTGGACTCAATATAAGCCATCCACAGAGCAAACAAATTACATACACTGCCATACAAACCTAAGAATAAAAAAAAAAATTAATTAGAAAACCTAAATCAACTTTACACTAATTTTAGAAGACATACTTATTGTCAGAGTTTTCATGTTTCAATTTTTTCATTGGCCTTGTTAGAATGTCTCTGATTTATGCTTTTCAAAAATCTCTTGGTTCTTTGGGTCCATGTATAAGTAGAGGATAAAACAGATCCTTAGGGAGTTTATAATTATTATACTAATAATACAAATGGATTCTACTAGATCCAGAATCCT
Source organism: Dama dama (assembly GCF_033118175.1). NCBI lineage: Eukaryota > Metazoa > Chordata > Mammalia > Artiodactyla > Cervidae > Dama > Dama dama. The sequence goes on along the minus strand of NC_083704.1, from coordinate 37,038,090 downwards.
ATCTTGGTTGATAGAAATGTCTATTTGAGTAGGGGGATTTAGAAAAGCATTACCAAGTAGTGAAAACAGAAAAGTCAATTCATTTAGGACAATACAGAAAAATTCTTAACGTCCAGGACTCATTTTACCATCACAGAACAAACCATCCCCCTCAACCTTGATACTTCTAATGTTCAGTGATGAAACTTTAATGTCATCTAATGTTGGTTGTGGTTTCAAAGAGGATTCAGCCTTTTTTTGAGGCTAATATTGGATTCAAAGATTAAAACAGAGCAACCCCAAAATTGGAAGGCCACAGGTCAGAGAGACAAGAGAAATTCATAATAGGAGCCCAAGAAGACTTCTGGGTGAGTACCAGGAAACACAACGAGGGGAAAGAATCCACTGAGGCAGCCATTCCCTAACAGCTCGTGGGCATCTACTGTCCTGTTTTCAAGCTGGTTTTTAAGTGCAACCAATATTAAAAATTAAGGTATATCAATTTATATCTTTTACTCCCTTTTACTATTCTCTTTGTTCTTGAGGTTATCAACATCTAGTGAATCAGTACGGCAGCAATTCTATTTAGTGACGCCTAATGCTCATCTTTTCCCAACTCAGTGTTGTTAACCTTGATGATGTGAAGTCAGCCAAGGTGAGAGTATTATTGGAAATTGGGCATGGAAATTGGCAAATGGTATCTGGTGGTTTGGGCTTCACAGATGGCTCAGTGGTAAAGAATCCACCTGCCAATACAGGAGATGCGGGTTTGATCTCTGGGTCAGAAAGATTCCCTGGAGGGGGAAATGGCAACCCACACCAGTATTCTGGTCTGGAAGATCTCATACACAGAGGAACCTGCTGCCCTACAGTCCACAGGTTGTAAAAGAATCAGATACAACTCAGCGACTAAACAAGAACAACTGATCAGTGCCCTTGTCCCCAGTGAGTGGGTTATTAAACATTTACCAGCATACCACTGGAGAAGTTCAGTGGGAGAAGGGGGTCTGGGGGGAGGACACTGCTCAAAGCTCTAGGTCAGGATGCTGAGACCACTGAGAGGCCACGTGACAAAGGTGAAAGAACAGAGATTTTCGGTCCAGACATAACTCTGTTCAAAGCTCAGCCGATTCAACTTTCTTAGGACTTACTTATTACATCTCTAAAATGGGACTAAGAATAGCTACTGATAGAAAGAAGAGCCTGGAGAAAAGAGGCGGACATAAACAGTGCCTGTTGTACTTTATGATTATATTTGAAAAGTCCCCAGTGGGCTAGCTCACTGCTGAGGTTCTCTCGTGCCAGGACTAGAATGCTCATATCAAATGCTCAGTGTCATTTGCTTTTCCTGTTATTTCGGTACGGGAATGTAAGCTTCACTTACTGCTGCTTTCCAAGCCCCTAAGCCAATACCAAGACCACTGTAGGACAAAGTAAGCGTGTGTGGAATGAATGAATTTCCCTTCATTTTCAGCTCCTGATCCCCTTCTGGGTTTTCCGCCCATTTCTACTGTTAAGGTCTCACTGGCAAGTGAGGGACTCCTTTGCCTCTTAATTGCCAGGTTCCAACCAGCTATGTTGTTGCTACCCTTCTGGAGTCGATCAAACCGCTGGAACTCTTCTCCTGCTAAAGCAGACCGCCGTGACCTTAAAGCCCCGGTGAAAGACGCTTCCAGGTTTTCATCACAAGCAGAACCAAGCCTGTGTCATTCTGCTCTGTCGGCAAGTTTCCCCCTGCTTCTATTCCTGCTCTGAAATAATCTCAGTTCCGTTCTGCCCCCATCAGAACGGGTGAGTCTTGTGAGAGGAAATCTCACCCAACACTTGGGGCTGTAACCAGGGCGAACCAAATATTTCCCCTGGTGGCCCTGCCTTAACTCTGTTTCTTAGATGTGCTCTCCTAGAGTGGCATTTCTGAAGGGAGGGGACTGTGGTCATTTAAAAAAGGATGGGTGTCTCTGGTAAGAGTGGCCTGGATGGTGGATTATGCAAACTCAGGGGGAAGTCATCAGTTTCCAGAATTTCTAGTACCTAATCACATTTGCTTTAGTCAGAGGGGTTAAGCAGGGTGGAGCCGCCCACTTAGCTAGGGCAGGGTAGTGGCTGGGAGCAGCCCTGAGGGAGTCCAGCGGGCATGATGCCTGACCCTGGCTCTGCCTCGAACTAGCTGGACACTTCAGGCAAGCCACTTACCTTCTCTGAGTAGTTGCTATAAAATGGGGATAGTTTTGCCTGGGGCATTGTAGCATCCCATGGGTGTGTGTGCTAAGTCGCTTCAGTCCTGTCTGACTCTTTGCGACGCTATAGACTGTAGCCCGCCAGGCTCCTCTGTCCATGGGATTTCCCCAGGCAAGAATACTGGAGTGGGTAGCCATGTCCTTCTCCAGGGATCTTTTCAAACCAGGGATCAAACTTAAGGCCCTCGTGTCCCCTGCACTGGCAGGCAGGTTCTTTACCACTAGCGTCACCTGGGAAGCCATAAGAAGCAGCTTATTACTTAATAGTGCATTATTTAACAAGTGTGATGCTCAAGACCATAGACTCTGAAGTTAGTAAGACTTGGGTTTAAACCCCAGCTCTCCTCGGTAGCACCTGTGTGGTCTTACACAGGTATTTGACTTCACTTTGAGCCCTGGTTTGCTGGTCTGAAAGCAGAAATAATAAGAGCACCCCCCGCCAAGAGCTGGAAAGAGTACATAAGATAATACACATAAAATGCTCAGCAGAGCACACACCTTACAAACACACTTTTCACTAACAAAAACCAAGGAATTTCTACAGGGGCTTCCCTGGTGGCTCAGTGGTAAAGAACCTACCAGCCCAAGGATACCTCTGGTTACTATGAGATGAGGCTGGAGGTGGATGACAAAAACCAAAGAAAGACAAAAAGAACGAGATCGCTTCATTGGGCCTCATCTATAAAATGGACATACAAATATGACTAAGTTTATCAGCTCCCTGTGAGGATTAAATGAATGAATAAACATAAAGTGCAGTGCTTGGCACATGGTGTTGTTTAGTCTCTAAGTCCTGTCTGACTCTACGATCCCCTGGACTATAACCCATCAGGCTCCTCCGTCCACGGGATTTCCCAGGCAAGAATACTGGAGTGGGTTGACATTTCCTTCTCCAGGGGAGCTTCCTGACCCAGGGATTGAACCTGCGTCTCCTGAGTCTCCTAGATTGACAGATGGATTATTTACCACTGAGTCATCTGGGAAGCCCATAATGACTATTACTTTCTTATAATAAATACTAAAGTGATCCTGTTTTATTTATCTCTTCCAAACTCTTGCTGGTTAATATCCAGATACAGATCCCCCACTCTTTTTAGATCCCTCTATTTCTACCTTTGTTATCAACTCAGCTGATGGGTTGGTAACATATCTCTGTTCGCTGGTAAATCTATAACACGTAAATCTATAACGTTTACAAGGCTACTTCAGGTCATGGTGAAGGTTCACGGTGAACTCTATTCAGTTCCCTTTCCTTTTCCTATGAAATGTAATGTTAGCCTAGAAAATGAAACTTTGTGTAAAATATCAGTTTTAGATGGAGAAGGAAATGGCAGCCCCCTCCAGTACTCTTGCCTGGAAAATCCCATGGACAGAGGAGTGTGGTGGGCTACAGTCCATGGGGTCACAAAGAGTCGGACACAACTGAGTGACTAAACTTTCACTTTTTAGTTTTAGAATCAGTTCTGTCATGAACTTGGGACAGTTTTTGCATCTGTAAAATAGGAAGTGAGATACGCAGGGTTAAGCACGGACTTCAGCATTAGGCAACCCTGGATGCAAGACTTGACTCCAGCAATTAGCTGGTGGGACCCTGGACAATTCATTTAACCCCTGTAAATGGGTTTTTTTTAAATTTGAAAAATACAGACAATAACAGTATCTACCTCATGGAGTTCAGGCTAAAACACAAGAACGGGTGAGAAGAACCCCACACAGCACCTGCCATTCTGTGTTAGCCATGATGAATGATGGTGACTATTGAACTTGCCACAGGCGCGGTGTGACTACATGCACCACTAAGAAAAGTGTTCTGCAGGCCCCAGAAAAGGCAGAAAGCATCTGGGTCTGGAAAACACGTCAATGGGACAGGTTGATGGCACAGACAAAACATCCTCAAGCAGGATGCTTTGTATACACAAGAAGGTGAACAGATGGGAAACAGTCTAGTCAGATCAGGAGAACTCCCCTCCACGCTTTCATCTCACAGGGATGGAAGGTTCCCACAGGGGTCTTCTTGACCAAGGGGGTCTAGCTTCAGAGCTGACCTGGTTCAGTCAGAAGAAAGCTTCCAGCGTCCTGCAGACCACCTACCCCTGCACCGCTCGCTCCCTGCCCACCCTCCCTGGTCTTGTTCTCCTTTCCCCCTAAATCTCTGGCTCCAGCCACACTGGTCCTCTTCTAGTTCTCCCTCTGTATGATCTCATCCACACCTCAAAGCATGAGGAGGTTTGGAAAGTGACTGGCTCAACCAATTTGTTCTTAAAAACACAGATTAAACATTCATTTCTCATAGAAGCCATTGTGTAATGGTTACGAGTAAAAGACTCTGAAGTCAGCTCGCCCAGGGTTCAAATCCTGACTTTGATGTTTTGCTAGGGGCACCACGTGGGCAAACGACCTCATCTCTGTGTTCTTCTGTTTCCTGATCTGAGTAATGGCAACAGTACTAGTGCTTTGCTATGAGATGTGAACAAGCTGATGCACAGGGTGTCTGGAATAGCCGTGGGCTCCATAACTCTTACTATGAGTGTGAGTTGTGTTCTTTTGGCTCTCTATACTTCTCTTTTGTAGCATTTCTCACAATTGCAATTAAACGATGATGCACTTTGTTGTATAATATCTACCTCCAGGAACCCTATCTGTCTTCTTAATCACTGGACCCTGAGCTTATAGCTGGCACCGTGTAGAAGCAGCTGCTCAATAAGTGTCTGTTGGATGAAAAAATGGAGTTGCTTATTCATTTTTTAAAAACTGAGAGCACAATCGAGTGTTCTTGTCTCACATAAAATATTTAAAAGCTATCACTAGTTATGAGTAGCTTCTTTTAAAAAGAAGGAAAAAAGGATAATGTAAAAATAAGATCTGTGGTATGTTGGAACTCAGTACTTGTTTTAAGAAAGAGGGGCGCTTGCACTTCAGGTGAGCGCTTGGGAATGCACATGGTTACTGCAAACAAGTTCCTAGCATTGCAACTCAAATATAGTGCTTACTGTGTAATCTCTGCAGATTTTCAGATGAATCCCTAAAGCCAGGCGACTGCTCTAATGGTGAACAATTACTTACAAGTCCCACTCGAGTGACCCTACTCTCAACACAAGACCAAATACCAAGAGGGTGCCTGCCTCCTCCACACTCCAGTTGTTGGTAAACCTACAACTTCTCTCAGAGATGTGGTATAAACAGCTGCAGAGCCTCCTCTGCAGGTGGAAGGACTTGCCCTTAGGTTCCAAATACCTTGCATGGAGTCCACGACAATTCCCAGATCACACACTTCTAGTGGGCTTGAATAAGGTTAAGTGCTAAAGAGTTCTCCAAAAAAGCTCTTTTCTCGGGTATCACACACAGAGGCCAACTCGTTCCTCACCATTTCTCTGAGCGACACATACATTTATCCCATTTCCCCTGCTGGGATACGGGACTTCTTACAAGTCTATTAATGTGGGTAGAGGGGTTGGCAAACAACACCCTCCAAAGCATAAGCAAAGCCTGTGTGTGAGAATCTTTTTCAGGAAGAGTTTCTATAACTTTTGTCAGATTTATATTCTGTGTTCATGTCCTTAAAATGGTTTAGAACTAGGTCTTTTAAAATGATGAACACTTGACCTCAATCAGGCCCAAGATGCAACTCTGCAATGGACATATGGTAATTCATTACTTATTTGTGAAGCTATGCCCAGTGAAATCCAGACAAGTGTCTGCAAGGTCAAGTGATCTCGCGTGTCCAAGAGGAGAGAAGGCTGATGGATATCCTAATGAGGACAAGAGGTGGGGTAATGAATAACTGATTCACACTCATGCTATCAGGAACATTAAGGGCCCTGAAAAAAACTATTCATTCATTAGTTTGTGCACTCAGTCTTCTGGTGATGTTTACATATCTTCATGGCACCCTCGTCTTTCTCTGCTGTACTTGAGATGCACGCTGTGTGCTAAGTTGCCTCAGTCGTGTCTGGCTCTGTGCGACCCCATGGACTGTAGCCCCACAGGCTCCTCTGTCCATGGGATTTCCCAGGCAATAATACTGGAGTGGGTTGCCAAGTGCTTCTCCAGGGGATCTTCCCGACCCAGGGATAAAACCTGCATCCCTGGCGTCTCCTGCATTGGCAGGTGGGTTCTTTACCAGTAGTGCCCCCTGGGAAGCCCTGTACTTGGGACAGATGGATAATAATATTACCTAACAATAGCAACTGCCAGTTACTATGTATGTATTGAGTGACAAAGGCCAGCTCTAATCCTCTCAACAATCTAGTAAGATAATTGTAATTATGTCTGTCATGACACCAGAGAGGTTCCTCGGTTCATAAGTGACCCTGCAGGATTCATGTGCTAAGACTCCACTTCCTCTTCCTTTTCATGTGGATATACCCTACCAAAAACAGAACCTTCCCCAGTGGACTCCTGAATGCTTTAGGGTGTCACTGTTTGCTGTAATTGACATGTTTCAATTTCTACCTAAAAACACCTGTTGGTTGAATCTTTTGACCTCAAAATCATAATAATTAAATTCTACTACTCACAGCCATGTTATATCAACAGCTTTTCTACTCCCCAGGAGTGAGCAGTAAATGAACTAAATGGCAAGCTTGGAAGACTTACCAAGAGTCACTGAAAAATTCCAATTTGCACTCCCCCACTGCTCGGGGCTTCATATAGTCACTGCATCTCATTCACCTTTGTAAGCCTGAGTCTGGCAGGCTGTTGGTGCAGGAGACCCCCAGAAAATAGGTGTTGGGTTCTAAGGAATTTGGAATCCAAGGAGCAGTGTCAAATCTCAACACAAGAGATGTATCCATGACCCACAAAGTCCAGATTTCTTCCTGGATAACACCTCCATGTATGATTTCAGTCTGCAGCCTGGGAAACTTCTCCATTTTCAACTTTGCCAACCTCCCATTGTTCCTACTCATGGACTGCCCCTGGCTCAACAGGCTTCTGAGTCATTATAGTCCATGCCCAGCATCTCTTTTTATGAAAAGGAAAATATCAGTGGAAAGGAAGGAAGAATGGAGAGAAGAAGGAAAAGGAGAGGAAAAGAGGAATGAGGAGAGGGAGATGGTGGACAGCAGAAAGGGAGAGACAGATGCAACTGGTCTGTAAGGAATCTAGGGGACTTCCTTGGTGATTCAGTGGCTAAGACTCCACACTCCCAATGTAGGGAGCCAGGGTTTAATCCCTGGTTAGGGAAGTAGGTCCCCCAAGACACAGCTAATAGTTTAAATGCCGCTAAAGATTCTGCATACCATAACGAAGACAAAATCCCTCAGGTTGCAGCTAAGACACGACACAGCCAAATAAACAAATATAAAAAAACAATCTGTAGTTATCTCACATCATTAAAGTTAGAGCATTTCGAAGCTGAAAAGGGGTCTTGGCACTAGACTAATGCCTTCACCCACGAATGTGGGTTGGGAGGACTGGACTGGATGGGAAAAAGTCAGCTCATGAAGACCTCAGAGCTCATCAGTCAGGGGCAGACCCAGACCTAGCATCCAGTACTCTCCCTCACAGTGCTCTTTAGATAAAGATTTCCTACTGTGGAAGGTCAGCTTCTGGACCAATCTCATTCCTGACTGCAAAACCTGAATATAAAACATGGTCTAACAGAAAGGTTGGGATACAGTAAAATCTTGAAACGACAAGTATAAATTCTGCTGACTAGTTCATTCTAAGTTGTAAGGACAGAAGAAAACCAAAAGAGGAAATAAACCAAGACAGGACAGAAGTGAACATATACTTTACAGCACCACCTAAAAAGGCTTGTTTTAAGGGGGAAAAAAAGCATCTAAAATAAACAGAGAATGAGCCCAACATCATCCTTTGCTGTTGCTGCTTTTATTGGAATGATAAACTGTCTGACTAACTTTGTCAGATTACAGTAACATATATTACTGTTTATTTTACCTGTACTCAGCTTTATCTTTCCAGTTTAGAAAAAGTTTTTCGTTTAAAAATTTTCATAGTTTTCCAACATTAAGCAAGAGGAAGTCTCAACTGGAGTTTCATGGAATCCAGATCAGGGACAAACAAGTATGTCTCATTCTTGAATTATGATCTTGAGACAGACATCTGCTAAGAGCTAACTAATATATTCAGGCTCGGACAATATTTTCAAAGCAAAGAGAAAGTCTTTTAGTATGTTTTTATCTAGTACTGCAGCTTGTTATGACTAGTGCAAGACTGCTGCTTCTTTTCTTGGGGTCCTTCATGTACCTGCTCACTGGTTTCTGCCAGCAGTTGGAAGCAGCTGGAAGCAGCCCAGAATAAGAAGCAGAGTCTCATTTGGGATGCAGCTCCCACCTCTCTATTCCAAGAGAGAAATGAGCGCATGAGAAGAAACTCATGCTGCATGAAATGCAGAGACTCTGGAAGTCAGACAAAGCGACCAGCTGGTCCTAGAAATAGCATTGTGGGGACACAGCATAAAACCAGGGCTCTGCAGAGAGGCCCTCTGGGACTGTGTCCTGCTCCCTAATGCAACAAGAGATCTTAGGAACATTCCTCCACCACTCTGGATTTCCAACTACTCAGTAAGAGCAGGAGGGGACTGGACAAAGTGACTTACGAGGTTTCTTCCAGCTCAAATAGTCCATAGTGTAAATACATTTAACAACCCTGCTCAACCAGTGGTATTTGAACACCACCCATCTCCCACCCTTCCCACTGCTATTGAGCACTCTCTCCATGGTGAGGGTGTGGTGGGGGTGGGGTACTTGACGGTAATAACCTCCATTCCAATAGTCATCAGTACAGTTTCCTGTGTATTCCAAATGAATGACCAAATAGATGGTGCACTGGAACACAGAGAATGTGCCCTGGAGTGGAATTTGGTGTTTCTGGGAATGTTTTAGCTTCTCTGCTAAGAGATGTAGTTCCTGATTCCTGAAAGCACTGCATGACAAAATGGTCTTACTTCTAGGCAGGTTTTATGTTCTGATTCTTTTTTTTTTTTTTTTTTCCAGTGGGTTTTGTCATATATTGACATGAATCAGCAATAGATCTACACGTATTCCCCATCCCGATCCCCCCTCCCACCTCCCTCTGTTCTGATTCTTAAAAGCAGGATCATTTCACATGGGTCTATGTCACCATAATAGAATCCAGGCAATTGGACTGCATTTTGGATATGATTACATTCCTTGCTACTCCTTCAGATCATTAAATAGTTTTAGACAGGACTGATTTAGAGACAGCTGATTGATTTCTAAGGCCACGCTATTGTGCTGGATTATGGCAAGGGGGTAGGATCCCAGCCCCTATTGTGATATATTTATTTCCTTGACGTTTCTCTCTCTACCCAATCCTACCCACTTCCTCCACAGACTTCCTCCTATACCCAAGAGCTTTGCAGCCTCCTGGATGAGACAATTTCCTTTGTTTTCTGAAGTCTACCCAGATTTTCCTCCCCTCCTCCACTTCCAACTTCTACCCATGAGGGGAAAAAAAAAAAAATGGATGCACAGAATTGGACTTGAAGAGCTTACCATAGCCACAATCCACAGGAGGAAAGGAAAAAAAAAGGCTTCCTTCTAATTAGGATGTAGGACTTCCTCTGACAAATCATAAAGGTTTTATGAATTAATTGATAGCCATCCCCGAAAACGGCACTGCTGAGATCTCTATCTTGAACTGCTAAAGTCTGATCACATGAAGTCTTCATAAATTAGAATGAGGGATGGAATTCCATTTTCCTGCTTCTGTTTTGAGGCAAGACAGGGATGAACGATAAAAGGTCCTCTTAGAAAAGCTACTAATGAGTTCTAGTCCCCCACAGGATCTTTCCTGCCAAATGCTCACAGAAATAGAGATGGCTCCCAACACACTGTGTTGAGGAGATGATTAACAACTGCAAATCTCAAAGCATTTCCATGCTGCTTACTGACACCGTTCCTGCCCTTGCTCTGTCCTTTCCACATCCGTAAAACAGCTCAACTCTTTACAATTGAAAGAAAAAAAAAGAAAGAGAGTGGTTTTGGGGTGGGGTTGTGGGGAGCAGTGAGGTGGAATTATACACTTCAACAATTACCAAAGTTCTGAAATTGAAAACAAGAAATCAGCCTTTTCGGACCTTTAAGGGGGCAGAGATAACATTCAACACAATGACAGGAAAACCCTCCAAAAGATGAGTGTTAAGGATGATCTTCACAGTGCTATCACACTGGAGCAGATCCAGGTCTTTGGGGGAAGGAATAACTCTTTGAAAAGAGTGAAGACAAACATTTCTTGGAGTTTCCTTTTCTGAAAGTCGGGTTCTGAAATAATAGTACTTAAGTTAACTCACCCCCGTAAAATGTTAAAATCTGTCCTTGATTCTCTTAAAAATGCCAGAAAGAGCTCAAGAAGCACCATTACGCTGTCTGCAGTCAAAAAATTAGAAGAGAAATTATTCTTACCTCCGAACCATGATCTCGGCTCATTTAAAGGGACTGGAGAGAACGGGCAGGACAAAGGACACATGTATTAAGCACTTGTGTGTGTGTTTTCTCCAAATACAAGCTGGTGGAAGTAGGGACCTAAAAACCCCGACGCCTTCCGCTGCCATATAATCGCAAGGAAATGACCTTACCGTTTGTTGCTTTGATTAGAAACAAAAGCCTTTCAACATGAGTCAGGAGAGCCATGCGAGAAAAAAAAACCCCAAAACTTCTGCTATTTTTTTTTTGGCCACCTAAAGCCTTTCTTCATAACATGTGTAAAACACATGATGAAATGTTGTTTATTGGTCATGCATTATCTGCACTGGATACTTATTCAGAGATTGGCTATGCCATCTAAGAATCCAAACTTCAGTTTTGGTTCTTTGGTCTGTACACATTCTGAACAGGCAGGGAATTTAATGAACACGAACAGAAATAACACTGAACTTAGCTGTGCCACTCACAGTCATTCTACCATGCACGTTTACACTCAAAAGGAAACTCCAATTCCATGGGATAACATTAGAATTGGCATCGGTGATGTTAGTCACAAATAGAAAATCTTGGGAGAATAACCTTGGTCTTGAAAAAGGATTTATTTCATCATTTGTACTTCAGAATCATTACTAATGAACTCAGTGGACAGGGAATAATCAAAATCCATTACACTTTAAAGTCAAGTAGAGAGAAAAATATATAAAATTCGGTAAAAAAAAAAAAAAAACCCAACAACAACAAAACACCACTTTTTAATTTTAGAATGGCTAAGTAAGAGGCTGTGATGTGGTACCCTGTTTTTCCCACCTGAAAAAAGAATCTTTTGGACTTTTGTTCTAGTGTGTGGTGTAGCTAAGAAAACATGTATTCTAGAACCAGACGAGCCTGGCATTTTATAGCCATACGTCCTTGGGTAAGTTACTTGACCTCTCTGAGAATCTGTTTCCTTCTTAGTAAAATGGGGATAGAAATCCCTGTCTCATTAAGGGTGCTGGAGGAATTAAATGAGGCTGGACATACAAAACACTAGGAATCTGACTGGCAGATAGACAGACATCATGTATTTAAATAAAAGGAGAGGTGCCCTCTCTCCTATCAAAATCCCTGTCCCTCAGAAATGAAAGAGCGGCTTTGGCAAGTTCCTTCAAAGACTCCAATTCCTTTGAACTACAGTGTACTGTTGGGGGGAGACACAATACCTTGAAACAACCTAATTCAATATCAAGTTTGGATGATTATAAAGATCATTTGGTGAAATCAGTAGCAAAGGACTTACTGCCAATTCATTAATAATTATAGGCATGTGATCTTACAATCAGAAGGGTTGAATGCTAGAGAAACAAAGTTACTTAACACTACTTGGCCATGCAGTAGGTGGTTATGCTGGAAGACCATGCATATACAACTCTAGGATGAATGAAAAAGGAGGGGAAAAAAACTCATGCAATAATACTCCCAGTAAAGTAACATACACAGAGACTGAAAAAGTGCTGTACTATTTACACTAGCCAAGATGTGGAAGAAGAACTACAGAGCTTCTTGATGAAAATGAAAGAGGAGAGTGAAAAAGTTGGCTTAAAACTCAGCATTCAGAAAACTAAGATCATGGCATCTGGTCCCATCACTTCATGACAAATAGATGGGGAAACAGTGGAAACAGTGACAGACTTTATTTTGGGGGGCTCTAAAATCACTGCAGATGGTAACTGCAGCCATTATATTAAAAGACGCTTGCTTCTTGGAAGAAAAGTTATGACCAACCTAGACAACTTATTAAAAAGTGGAGACGTTACTTTGCCAACAAAGGTCTGTCTAGTTAAAGCTATGGTTTTTCCGGTAGTCATGTATGGATGTGAGCGTTGGACTATAAAGAAAGCTGAGAGCTGAAGAATTGATGCTTTTGAACTGTGGTGTTGGAGAAGACTCTTGAGAGTCCCCTGGAATGCAAGGAGATCCAACCAGTCCATCCTAAAGGAAATCAGTCCTGAATATTCATTGGAAGGACTGATGCTAAAGCTGAAACTCCAATACTCTGGCCACCTGATGCAAAGAATGGACTCATTTGAAAAGACCCTGATGCTGGGAGAGACTGAAGGCAGGAGGAGAAGGGGACGACAGAGGATGAGATGGCTGGATGGCATCACTGACTCAATGGACATGAGTGAGTAAACTCCGGGAGTTGGTGATGGACAGGGAGGCCTGGCATGCTGTGGTCCATGGGGTCATGAAGAGTCAAACATGACTGAGTGACTGAACTGAACTGAACTGAATTGAAGACATGGAAACAACCTAAATGTTCATCGATGGATGAATGGATAAAGATGTTACACTTATGTGAAATGGACTATTACTCAGCTATAAAAAAGAATGAATAATGCCATCTGCAGCTCCATGGGTGGATCTAGAGATGATCACATTGACCAAAATAAGTCAGAGAGAGAGAGAGACAAGTATCATATGATATCACTTACATGTCTAACTTAAAATATGACACAAATGAACTTATCTATGAAACAGCAACAGTCTTGTGGCTACCAAGGAGGGAGAATTGGAAAAGATAGGAGTTTGGGACTAGTAGAAGCAAACTATTATATACAGAATGGATAAACAACCCAAGGTCCTATTGTATAATTCAGAGAACTATATTCAATATCCTGTAATAAATCATAACGGAAAAGAATATGAAAAAATATATGTGTAACTGAATGCCTTTGCTGTATGCCAGAAACTAAACAATACTGTAAATCAACTATACTTCAATTATAAAAAAAAGAAAGAAAAAAGTTCTGTAGCTCAAATGACTTGGGCAGAAGCAAAGATGCTGTGCTTAGGTAAGCTAGAAGGATGATTCAGCCAGGGGCTTCCATTTCAGGGCCAACACACAGCACACAGATGCCTGTGGAGACGCTGAAAAAAATTACTTCATAAAGAGGGAAAACACAAGATAGCAATCACCCAAATTATTAATCCACAGGACAAATAATCTTAAGTATTAGAAGAAAATACTGGACTATTTCATCTACATTCCTAAATGTTTACCTCTTCAAGTAGGGTAAGGCACTTCCCAAGTGGCTCAGTGGTAAAGAATTTGCTTACCAGTGCTGGAGACACGAGTTTGATCCTTGGGTTGGGAAGATCCCCTGGAGTAGGCAATGACCACCTACTCCAGTATTCTTGCCTGGAGAATCCCAAGGACGGAGGAGACTGATGGGCTACAGTCCACGGGGTCACAAAGAGTCGGGCATGACTGAGCACTCGCATATACGTGCAAAGTTGTGTCAAACACTGTCCTGAATCTTCTTAGTGGGAACATGGGGAGTGACTTGATATTTGGGGGAACCTTCTATTTGGGGACATATAGCAGCAAAAGCTCAATAAATGGTGACTTTTCTCCCTGAGAGAACTAGTGTGCATTTCCAAAGTTAAGGAAAGGATTTTTCACTGTTGAGGGACAATCAGAATTCTGATAAATAGTTTCATAATCAAGACAATAGAATGGGCTAAATCCAGGAGGCCAGAGCTGGCCTGAAAGACCAGGTAAAGTGACAGACCAGATACAGGCTTGGGGCAAGGTCAGGTCATGGCCAGGGAGCACACATGAAGACTAAAACCAGGATATGGTCCCAGTAAGGGTGTTGTTTTCAACCATCTTAACTCTGTTTCACCTTTTCTAATTACGATCCCTGCTTTTTCATGAGGGTACCATCCAAATGATTTAAGGTGAAACCTCACGTCCCTATACCAAAGGACAATAAACATGTGATTGAGGAATTGTTGTTTAGTTACTAAGTCATGCCCAACTCTTTTTTGCGACCCCATGGACTGCAGTCTGCCAGGTTCCTCTGTCCATAGGATTTCTCAGGCAAGAATATAGGAGTGGGTTGCTATTTCCTTCTCCAAGGGATCTTCCCGATCCAGCGATCGAACTCACATCTTTTACACTGGCAGACGGATTCTTTATCACTGAGTCACCAGGGAAGCCCAGATTCAGGAACAGCAATAAAAATACCAGTCTCCTATATTCCCAGTTACAGGGAACAGGGAAGAAGTGTGTCTGTCTTTGTTCTGGAGTTAAAAAGCTGCTGGGATGGGACCTGGCATATCAGAGTACTTTAGGACAGAGAGAAGAGCTGGAGATAAACAGAATCCAAAGACTATCTGAATCACTATAATTTCTACTTTTACTTAAGCGAATTTAAAAATTTTTTAAATTGGTTTGCAAACAAAAAGGTTCTACCTAATACAGTAGTTCACAAGAGACAGGACAACTGGAATCAAATACCCTTCGTCAGCTGACCAATACTGTTTAATGAGATGAGTGATTATCAACACGGAACTCGGGAGCTGGGTGGGGCCCCAGCTGTAAAGACACTGGGAGGCTGAGGTACCAGGGATTCCGTCTTGGGGAAAGGATAGTTGCTGCAGCCCTGGTATCAGATAGGAGCTCTGCAGTCCATGCATTAGACAGGATGCTGTCCTTTAGAATTTGCATGGAAAGGGGCACACCGGAATAGTGGCAACCCTCACTCTACACCCAGCCTGAAACCACTGCTCTTCCTCATGGCTCCCCTCTGGCAGTCTGCCCTGGGCCAGGGCTTCATGTGGGATCCAAATGCAGACGCAGGGAGCTCTGCTGAGTCCCACTGAAAACGAAATTAAATTAAAAAGAAAAAAACAGAAATTAACACAACATTGTAAATCAACTACACTTCAGTGAAATAAATTTTAGAAATGAAATTATACCCCCAGAGTAAGTCCAAATGAAATATAGGCATAAGTGAAATTATGCCTATAAAATGCAAACTGTGACACAATTGGATGATCACTAACCGGTGAGCTTGGACAAGAGTATTGGTTACTTTGTGAGGCTTTCACCATCTCTGGAAGTGGGACAAAGGAAACAGGTCCATCATTTTACGGGAAAAAAATGTCAAACTGTAGGCCCGATTTTTAAAGAAATACAGTCTTAGGAATTCTTACCAGAAGCTTTGCACTTTCACAAAACTATCACTTTCATCACAGAACATATCATACACCAAATGAATGCCAGACACACCATAAAATACCAACACAGGCAAAGTGCTGCAGGTTTCTGAAACTCTGATGGCCAAGCACAGCTCTGCACCACTCATCATAAACTAAAAGGCCAAACTTAATTTCAGACCGGCTCATCTCCTCCTGCATGTAGTGAGGTTTGCATTAAACAAAAGAATATTTCCTTCATAACTCCTCAACCTTCTCTAATTCTGCCTTGAGAACTGATCCAGTTCCTGTCAAATATTCATGGAACACTATGTACACGCAGAAGCCCTGCCAGGGAAATCCAAGATGAAAACACTACAGTCCTGACCCTCGGGGATTTACATCCCAGACTCAGTGATTCTCAAGGCGAGCCGCATGACCATCTCATTTCTCACCTCACAGTCAACCCTGCAGTTGAGGGTTCATGCGTCCCCTTCACACACAGGCTAGGTCTTGTTTTCCATCATTTATCAATCTGGATGCCAGTGTTCATTAGGTTCCTCTTGATGGTTTTCCTTAGATCTGCATTCATTCCAGTAACTATTTGTGTGGGGGGGGTTGCTTAATAATAATGGTTGTAATACCTGCAAAGAAGGGCACCGCACTTGGCCTAATGCTCTGCGGTCTTGTAATTTTTAATACATTTTGAACACCTGGGCTAACATTTTTCTATCTGCATTGGCTCCTACCAATTATGTAGCTAGTTTTGCTGGGTATTGGGCTAGGTGATGAGGGCACCATGATGATGGGGAGATGTCCAGAGTGGGGCAAGAAATGTAAAAAATAATAAGGTTAATTTCAGGTGAGGGTTAAGACCTATGAAGAAACTAAAGCAGGAGGATGCAATGAAGAGTTATGGAGGGATTGAAGATGAGAAGTAGCCCTCCAGGGGAGGGGCTTTTCTGGTGGCTCAGCGGCAAAGAATCTGCTTGCCAATGCAGGAGACACTGTGTTCGATCCCTGATCCAGGAAGATTCCACAATCCACGGAGCAGCTAAGCCCATGTGCCACAACTACGGAAGCTGGCAGGCTCTAGAGCCTGAGCTCTGCAACAAGAAAGGCCACCCCAATGAGAAGTCCAGACACTGCAACTAGTAAGTAGCCCCCGCTTGCCGGAACTGGAGAAGAGCCTGCTCGGCAACAAAGACCACCCCTTCTTCTGTCCCCCGCCCCCCGCAAAAAACACCTGAGGTAAATAAGAAAAAACTTAAGCAGAAACTTTCTTGAACAAGTATCTTTTCAAGTCAAATGAACAGTTCTTTCCGTAGAAGGCAATGGCACCCCACTCCAGTACTCTTGCCTGGAAAATCCCATGGACAGAGAAGCCTGGTAGGCTGCAGTCCATGGGGTCACTAAGAGTCGGACACGACTGAGCGACTTCACTTTCACTTTTCACTTTCATGCATTGGAGAAAAAAATGGCAACCCACTCCAGTGTTCTTGCCTGGAGAATCCCAGGGACGGGGGACCCTGGTGGGCTGCCATCTATGGGGTCGCACAGAGTCGGACACGACTGAAGTGACTTAGCAGCAGCAGCAGAACAGTTCTTTCATCTGAAAACAGCCCAGTTAAGCTGCCTTGATCTTTAGGTTACTGTGTGTTACTGCATATGAAATTTATTTTCAGTGCAGTATGTTAGGGTCTGGCTGAATGGGGTTGGGCTACAAGGAAAGGAAGGCAGACATCTCTTCTCTTCATATCCTCCTGTACCAGCTCTTCCCATTCCCCACCCCAGTAAACAAAACATTTATAAGAAAATAATAATAATAATAATGAGTCAGCCAGGGGAGTTCCCTGGTGGTCTAGTGGTTAGGATCTGCTGCTCTTTACTCCTGTGGTCTGGGTTCAATCCCCAGTTGTAGCAAAAAAAGAAAAAGGAGAAAAAAAGGAGCCAGCCACATGCATATTTGGGGGCTGAGTTCAGGACCACTTCTGCCTTATGTGGGGCATATGGAAATCGCTCAACTCATACTGTGAATGAATAAGGCTTCTGTTCAAAAAGGAAGAGCAGCAAATGCAGAAAACAAATTCATAATTTACTAGAACTGGGACAGCGCTGCTGACTGATAAGGAACATTCGAAGTTTATTTAAGGTCTCCTTCAGGATCACATGTTGCAGCTGTTGGAGGGGGCACAGCATGTCCAGGAAAAACAACCCTGATGGAAAAGTCCATTACTCACATTCTCCTCCAGGCAGCAAAATAGGGAAGTTTCTTGTTCTAGGCGGCTTCTCTTGCTTTCTTAACCAAAAATAGAAAAACAGAGGTGAAAAAGTAAGGGAGAAAGGCAGGCCTTATGGGGGATTCCTTTTCTATCTGTTTCACAAGATGAGAGCCCCATGACTTGGTTTTACCACAAGGCACTTGCCGTTTTTCAGGCGATGGACACTGTAAAATCTAACCTCACTCCCATATTTGGAAAAACAAACAGGAATAGGCCGTCAAAAATGCTCCAGCATTCATTGAAAAGTGCATATATTTGTTGGTTTATTTTCTGGGTTTAAATGTTCCATGCAGTAAACTCATAGTCAACAGCCCGCATTTATTCAGTGCCGACTGGTGCCAAGTATTGTGCCCCATGCTTTACACAGATTCTCCTTTTATCCTGACAACGACCCTAGGAAGTGGGTACTTGTTCGTCTCCATTTTACAGCTGAGAGAGAGAGGCTCAGAAGATCTGGTAACAGAAGTCCCCACAACTGGGTGTAGTAGAACAGGATTCAAACCCAGAGCTCTCCGTCTTAAACACAACCTTCTCATTTGGCTCTTGCAGACAGGGAGAAACACGTCCAGGGGTTAACATTCAGGTATGCTGTTAGATTTCCTTCCTGTATTTCTGCAGATTCTGGGTTTTTGTTTTGTTTTCCCCTCTTTTCTCCCATTTTGTGTTCCTTTGAAATCGAAACAGAACTTTTTATGGTGGAAAATTTCAAGTCCTTACAAAAAGTGACAGACGGGTATATGAACCTCCATGTATCCATCAACCAGTTTTATTTATTTTTCATTTTTATTGTAGTGGTTTTGCCATACATTGACATGAATCAGCCCATCAACCAGTTTTAACAATTATAACACATGGCTAACCTTGTTTCATTAATATTCTCGTCCACTTTCTGTCCTTTTGTATGTGTTACTCTGAAGCAAATCTAAGATGGTCAAAAAATTTTATCTGTAAATATTCCAACATAAAAGCTAAGGACATTTTTAAAAAATATAAAACTTCAATTACCCCAAAATGCCCGATATTAACTAATAATCATCAAATATCCAGTTAGTGTTCAAATTTCCACTTGTCTTATGAAGGCTTTTTTTTCCAAGTTTGCTTGAATCAAGATCCAAAAATGTTTACACATGCATTTTGTTGTTATTTCTCTTAGGTCTCTATTAATCTAGAAGTTTCTCTCCCATTCATCTTTCCCTCTTTTTTGTCTCTTCTCTGTCTCGCTCTTATTACAATTTATTTGTTGAAGAAACTGGGCTGTTTATTCTGCCAGTTCTCCTACCATCTGAGTTCTGTTGATCACATCTCTCTGGTGTCATTTAACATGGTCTTTTGTTCACTGTATTTCCTGTAGGTTGGTTGAGTGTGAAGGCTTGGTCAGATACTAGTCAGGTCTCTTTTGTCAAGATGGTTTCACTGGTCACCAATCTGTGTTTTTTCACTTGGGCTTTCTCTTCTTGTGATGTTAGCTCAATAGTTAGATCATTTAATTGACTGAGGGTTTCAATATGATGACTTTCCAATTCTATCACCCTTTACTTTGAGCTAGACTATTTCTCAAGTGAGAAATTTCCTCTCATCCATGAATGGGTTACTAAGTGTTACAATTAATAAAGCAGAGATAGCAAATGCTCAATTCATCACCTTTATTTACCAGTTTTCAAAATAGTAAGTTGGCACTTCTAATGGTGGCCAAATTGGTTTTTTATTTAAGTATTCATAAACACATGTATTTAGATATATTATATGTGCTATAATAAAATTTAAGTTGTTGTCTTTGTCGATGTTCAAACTGTCCCGTATTGGCCACTGGGAGACAATTCCTCTTCAAGTCAACCCCTGTATCCTTCAGACATGACTCATAGTTTTTGATATTTTTCTTGCTACCCAGGATAAAAAGATGCTCATCTTGTACATTTACTTTCCAAGACCTGTGCAGCATCTGCTATCATTTTTTGTTTCATTTTAAAACAGAGCTATAAATAGCAAAATATACATCCTCAAGGTATTACAACTTGATCAAGTTTGACAAATGTATACGCCTATATTGTCCACACCCCTACTGAGATAAAGAACTTTATGGAATATTCTCCCTCTCATTCCCCATCTCCAGAAGCAAACACTGCTCAGATTTCTATTACCATAGATAAACTATTCCTGTTCTAGGACATCATATGAATTGAATTAGAAAGTATGTGTTCTTTGATGAATGTTCCTTCACTGAGCAAAGTGTTTTTGAAATTCATTCATGGTGTTGGATATATTTGCATTTAATTCATTTTTTATTGCTGAGTAGGTACTCTATTGCATACATATACAACAATTTATTTCCTCTCCTATTAATGGAAACCTGAGCTATTTCTAGTTTGGGGATATTATAAAGAAATAGGCTATGAACATTCATTTACAAGTCTTGTGTGTGTGTGTGTGTGTCTGTCTGTCTGTGTGTTTGTATGTGAGTATGTATATAAATTTTTATTTCTCTTGATTAAATACTTAGAAGTGGCGCTAACAGATCATGGGATGGATGCATGTTTAATTTTTTAAGAAACTGTCAATTTCCCAAAGTGTTAAGTGTCAGTCGCTCAGTCGTGTCCAACTATCTGCGAACCCATGGACTGGAGCCCACCAGGCTCCTCTGTCCATGGGGATTCTCCAAGCCAGAATACTGGAGTGGGTTGCCATGCCCTTCTCCAGGGGATCTTCCAAACCCAGGGTTCGAACCCAGGTCTCCTGCATTGCAGGCGGATTCTTTACCGTCTGAGCCACAGGGAAGCCCAATTTCCCAAAAGGCCACACCATTTTACACTCCCATCAGTAATGTATGAGAAGTCTTTGCCAACACTTAGTATAACAGACCTTCTTAATTTAGCCACTTTAGTGACTGTATAGTCATAGAAGCGCCTGTGTTTAAGTGACTTTTTTTTTTAACATGTGCATAGGTTTGGATGATCACGTGTGTTGTGTGTGTGCTCACGCACTCAGCTGTGTCCAACACTTTGTAAGGCTATGGACTATAGCCCACCAGGCTCCTCTGTCCACAGATGTCTCAGGCAAGAATACTGAAGTGGGTTGCCATTCCCTTCTCCAGGCAATCTTCCCGACCCAGGGATGGAATCCATGTCTCCTGATTGGCAGGCAGATTCTTAACCACTAGTGCCACCTGATGATAACTGCAAACCAATACTAGCAAACCCTTACACAGTACATACACACCAAATGCTGTTCCTATATTTTGTAAAGATATACACAATAACATCTTTGAGGTAGGAACTAGTGTTATCTTTATGTCACAGATGATGAGAAAAATGAAGCAGAGAGAGGTTAAGTAACTTACATGAAGTCATATAGCCGGAAGTAGCAGATGCAGGATCTGAACCTAGACAGTTTGGCTCCAGGCCCAGGTTTCTGACCTATATGCAGTTCTGCCTCCCGCAATTGTTAAAATTGCAAAAATCTCTTTCCTTTCTCTAAAGTTTCGCTGAGATGCTGGCAAATATTTCTGGTCAAGACTACTATCATATTAATGAAAAAAGTCTTGTGATTTTTAATATAAAGCACTTTAAAAAAGCTTCCTTCTATTTTTATCTAACTTACTCTGAATTTAAACATTTTCCTTTTACCAGTACAACTCCAGCTATTCCATTCTTTCCTCAAAAGTTTCTTTTCTTGAGCACCTTTTTGGCTGGACAACGTTTCTATAAGTTGTGATCCTCAAGTCCTGAGCAGATCTTATATCAGAATCCTTTTTGTAGTAAGTAGCAAAGTGAAGAGGAACTAAAGAGTCCCTAGATGAGAGTGAAAGAGGAAAGTGAATAAGCTGGCTTACAGTTCAACATTCAAAAAACTAAGATCATGGCATCTGGTCCCATCATTTCATAGCAAATAGATGGGAAAAAAGTGGAAACAATGACAGACTTTATTTTCTTGGGCTCCAAAATCACTGCAGATGGTGGCTACAGCCATGAAATTAAAGGACACTTGCTCTTTGGAAGAAAAGCTATGACAAACTCAGCATATTAAAAAGCAGAGACATTACTTTGCCAACAAAGGTCCATCTAGTCAAAATTATTTTTTTTCCAGTAGTCATGTACAGATGTGAGTTGGACCATAAAGAAGGCTGAGCACTGAAGATTTGATCCTTTCAAACTGTGGTGCTGGAGAAGACTCCTGAGAGGCTCCCTTGGACAGCAAGGAGAACAAACCAGTCCATCCTAAAGGAAACCAACCCTGAATATTCATTGGAAGGACTGATGGTGAAAGCTCCAATACTTTGGCCACCTGACTGGAAGAGTCAACTCACTGGAAGAGACCCTGATGCTGGGAAAGACTGAGGGCAGGAGGAGAACTGGGTGACAGAGGATGAGATGGTTGGATGGCATCACCGACTCAATGAACGTAAGTTTGAGCAAACTTCAGGAGATAGTGAAGGACAGGGGAGCCTGGCATGCTGCAGTCTATGGGGTGGAAAAGAGTCGGACATGAATTAGCAACTGAAGAACAACAACAAACAAAATAAAAGTAATAACAACCTCAATGTTATGAGTCGATTATCTCACCGTCTAAAGGGAGGGCAGCTCCACGATTGGTGAGGTCCACAGGATAGCATTGCCTTCAAAGTCCCAGGTTCCTTCCATTTTTCCACTCAGCATGTTCTCCTGAAACTAACATTTTCTCATGGTTGCATATAGTTGTCACTCTTCCAGGTATCACATCCTTACTCTAAAGGAAGGACTACCTCTTTCTCTATGTCTCTTTTTAAGAGTAAAAAGAGCTTTTCAAGAAATGCATCAATGCCTTGCACACCATTGGCCACACCTAGGTCATATGCTTACCCTAAACCAATCATGAGCAAGGGGAATAAGGTCATCATGATTAGCTTTGACCACAGCTTCACAACCTGTGTGTGGATGTAACAGGCAAAAAGGTACCCTGAGCTATTGGTCTGCTCAGCCCTCAAGGCAGCCTAAGATCCTGCAGATTGTCACCTCAAGCTCTGAGCAGCCTCATATACATTCACCCTGGGTACCACACAAACATTAGCATCACGTATGTACTCTATGGGGCTTCCCTGGTGGCTCGGTGGTAAAGAATCTGAGGAGCCTGGTGCGCTGTAGTCCACTGGGTCACAAAGAGTCGGACACGACTGAGTGCCTGAGTGACCGAGCGTGCACAACTTAGTGATTAAACAACAGCAACTACAACAGTGTACTCTGTGACATGAAAAACAGTGGCAAGCACTGGCTTCAAGATCAATCAGGATATTCTCAAGACACGTGCGAGGTGATATTAATCTCTGAACCAGTTAAGACCTCTCAGGATGGGAGAAGGAAAAAAGACATGGCCCTTGTAAGCAGGCTTTGAAGATGAACAGGAAACAAGAGAACCCATGAGGGAGCAAACACCTGGAGTTGTATCCCATGTCATACAACTACCTTGTCTGTGTCCTGCCCCCACTGCTGTTTTCATGGTTCTTTGATGAACCACGAGCTAGAGGTTCTCTCCTCCAGCTCAGAACTCAGAGGAGCACAGGGGTATCACAGGCCAAGTTGAGGTCCTGGGCCTGCCCCCCTGGGTGAACGGGGAGCAGACAGGATAATCTGGCCCCTTTGGTGGCCATGGGAGGAAGCTTGCACGCAGAACTGCCTTTTTGCCATTTGCCTGGTGGCACCTCCAGAAGGGAGGTGGTGTGTTTAACATAATGCTGATAGCAAGTGCCACCCAGCTAACATATGACAAACGCCCTCTTTGAGGGGCTTCCTCTAGTCATTTCAATTTACCTCTCAGTTAGGCTGGCCCTCAAGAAAGCCTGTACACGAACGAATCTTCAGGTCATCCCATCCTCACCCCCAGGGTGCAATCTCAAATCACCATGACATTAAGAGCACAAATCGTCTCCCAAGTAATCAGTTCTGGTGCTCCCCCCAAAATGAGACAAACGACAGCTTCATGGTCGCTTGTTGCTATGTAATCTCATTCCAATAATTCAACTCTGGCTAAATTATATTTAAGTTAATAAATATGGATTTAGAGAGCCAAATAAGCTTACAGGCCTCAGACATTCAAAAGAGAAAAGGTGGAAAAGGGAAAATAAATGGTGCATCGTTCTGTTATCCTGTCCTAAGCTTTATCCCTTGTTTTAAAAAAAAAAATTAAAGCCTTGGTGATCTCTTTCAAGCTAATCTAAATGAAGCTGAGAACGTTTACAGATAAGAATAAAACAAGATTTCTGAACTCCACTAAATAGTACGTGGGGAAAACCATGGTATGAAACCAAAGAGTATGATGGATGTGAAAAGAAATAACTATTCTCAGCTATCTGTAAATCCAAAGACTTTATATAGTACATGGCAGAGAGACTACATGAAAATCTGTCTTTGTGATACTTGGATTTCAACCAGCAATGCTCTACATAAACTTACTTTAACTATACAAGGAAATTCTGTATCACTATGAGAGGACAAACACTTTCTAAGAGACTATAATTTGCTCTAAAGCATGAGAACTAATTTATACTGTGATGAAATGCAGAGTATATGCCTCCCCTGACCCTCTCGTGCTTCATGCTAAGTCACTTGTGTCCAACTCTTTGCAACCCCATGGATTATATAGCCTGCCAGGCTCCTCTGTCCATGGGATTCTTCAGGCAAGAATACTGGAGTGGGTTGCCAGAATACTGGAGTGGGCTGCTATGCCCTCCTCCAGAGGATCTTCCCAACCCAGGGATGGAACCCATGTCCCTTATGTCTCCTGCACTGGTTAGGTTCTTTACCACTAGCGCCACCTGGGAAGCCCTCCTGACACTCTCGGGCACATACAATTCCAGTGTTCCAAGTATTAGGACCCTCAGGAAAGCTTTGAAAAGCAGACAGTTTCACTAATTAAGGAGATAAAATGAAAACAAATGTAAAATGTATTTTTTTTTTTTTTCGCTAGCACCACAGTATAAATCAAAAGTTGTTGGCTACGATATGGAAAAGAAGGGTTTTGCTCACTCAGTTGGCACCAGAAATTGGTACAACTTTTGGGAAATTCAATGTCCTTTCCAGGAAGGTATGTCTACAGAAATTCTCCCATAAATGTTTTACTTAAGGATGTTCATGGTAACATTTTTCTTAGTAAAATTTGGAAACAACCTAAATGTCTATTAATAGGGGATTGGTGAGATTAACTGAGGTACATTCATACCATCGAATACACAATGGTTATAAAAAATAATGAGATAGATCAGTATCTAAGATGTGTAAGTAAATACATTTCAAACTAAGATGTATAGAATGATCTCACCTCTGTAAAATTTTACATTACTGTAGTATGTGAGTCACTATATGTTTTGAAATTATCTGGTGAATATACACCATTGATAAAAGACTAACAACCATCAGTTCAGTTCAGTCATCAGTGCTCAGTAACGTAAAATTTTACAGTAATATAAAATTTTACTGAGGTGAGATCATTCTATATATCTTAGTTTGAAATGTATTTACTTACACATCTTAGATACTGATCTATCTCATTATTTTTTATAATCATTGTGTATTCAATGGTATGAAAGTAACTCAATTAATTGCACCAATCCCCTAATAATAGACATTTAGGTATCTGGCTAATATACACCATTGATAAAAGACTTTGACTAAAAACCATGTGTTTCTATAAAAAATTTATGGACTTATTTTAACCATAAAAAACGCTATGGTTCCCCAAGGAATACAAATACTGCTTTTTAAAAATATTTTTTTGATGTGGACCATTTTTAAAGTGTCTGTTGCATTTGTTACAATATTACTTTTGCTTTAGGTTTCAGTTTTTTGGCCACAAGTCATGGGGGATCCTAGTTCTCTGACCAGGGATCAAACCTGCACCTCTTGTATTTGAAGGTGAAGTCTTGGGCATTGGACTGCCAGGGAAATCCCTGCTTTTCACTCAATAGTGAAAGAAGCAAGACCCTATGGTCCTTGCCACCCTCCCCACCCCTGCCCCCATACACACCATGTCCTCTGTCTATTGTCTGTCATAAACTTTAGTCAAAGAGTAAGTTTAATCAGAGAAATGAGAAATGCAGAAACAAAGGAAAACAGTCGAAGGAGACTCAACAATAATAATGTAGTCAAGGACTACAGATCAAGGACTTAAGATCTTTCTCAACGGCTATAGATAATATTCCAAGCCACATCCTGTGAGCTGTCTTATAGATACTAAAATACCAGGTGGAGAAGTTAACTTCACAGTGACCAGACTGTACCCACAACATTTGTGTTACTGTTCAGTCGCCCAGTTGTGTCTAACTCTTTGTGACCTCATGGACGGCACCACGCTAGGCCTCCCTGTCCCTCACCATCTCCCGAAGTTTGCTTAAGTTCATGTCCATTGCATGAACATTTCATGGTGATGCCATCTAGCCATCTCATCCTCTGACCCAAGACATAAGCTGCCACAGTTCCTAGAACTGGCTTCAGAGAAATGGGAACAAATGAACTCTGGTAAGATTAACTGTACCTCAAACAATCAAGATGACGCTGGTCAGACCAGCAATGACCAATCTGAAGATGACTGTCAGAGCTGACTTGTGCCTTTTCTGCCCGTAGCTCCCTTTCTGTCTATAAAAGCTCTTGCCCCACTGGTTGCCGCTGAGGGGGTGTCGGCCTTTGGACAGATGTCCACCACCCTCACCACCCAGTTGCTGGCGTCTGAAATAAAGCAAACTTTCCTTTCTACCAATGCGGCCTGTTTATTGGCTTCTGGGCAGCGAGCAGCCAGACTCCACCACACACTCTTTAGGTAACAACAGTAATTGCGTCAGTGGTAGCTAATAATCACTAAATAGACACAAAAGATATACTCATGCAGAGACACTGCTACATGCCAGGGGCTGTGACACAAGGTTAAGATGAACACATTCCTATTCCCCAGAAACACTGTGCACAATAGCCTGGATCAGATGTTTCGAATAGGAAGTTTTAAAAACTCACATATATCCTTGCTGTAAGCAATTTAAATTCAGGATGACTGAAGTAAAAGAAGCAGAAACCTTTTCCTTTGTCTACTGACATTTCCCTGGGGTAAACGTTACGAATGGTTTGGTCTATGTATTTCCAACCCTGTCCTCTCATGTACAGGAACACAGAGACACACTTCTCACATTTATTCGTGTCTTTTTGTCTCTATGTCACGTGTCACATGCTAAGTCAGTTCAGTCGTGTCTGACTCTGTGCGACCCTATGGACTGTAGACTGCCAGGCTCCTCTGTCCATGCGAGTTCCCAGGCAAGGATACTGGAGTGGGTTGCCATGCCTTCCTCCAGGGGATCTTCCTGACCCAGGGATCGAACCTGTGTCTCTTACATCTCCTGCATTGGCAGGCAGGTTCTTTACCACAGGCGCCACCTCTATAGACACATACATGCGCGCGTGCGCGCGCACGCACACACACACACACACACACACACACACACACACACATCCTGTACAGTGTTCTGTCTTTTGTGTTTATTTTTACCCCAAAATAGATCAGTGACAATTCTGGGAGGCTGTGACGTATACGTCTACTTCACTTTTTCTACTGATGTCACAGAATCCCATGCTTTGGAGGGATTATCATTTTATTAATCATCCTCCTATTCATGTCTCCACTGATTTGCTATTTCAAATCATTCTGTTATGAAAATCCTTACACATGTACCATTATGCCCTTCAGATGACTTCCTGAAAAGGAAATGTTTGATCAAATAGGGCACATATCTTACATTTTGATTAGATACAACTAAACTGTTCTATGAAAAGGTTGTAACAATTTATCAGATTATAATTTAATTCTGCTTCAAAATATTCACCTCATCTCTTATCCTTACTTAAGATAACTTCATTGAGATGAGAGAGGAAGTGAGTATCCCATTTCTAACATTTGTCTTTTTTGGTGTATTTCAGTACCAAGGCCTTTTCCCTAAACTATAAGGTACTGTGTTCTAGTCATGTTCTAGACACCATTCTGAGCAGTCACAGGGCAACCTTTCACTTAAACCTGGCAACAGGGACTTCCCTGGTAGTCCAGTGGTTAGGACTCTGTGCTCTCAATGTACGGGGCAGGGGTTCAATCCCTGGTCAGGGAACTAATATCCTGTATGCTGC
The DNA here is from genome assembly GCF_033118175.1 of Dama dama. Classification (NCBI taxonomy): domain Eukaryota; kingdom Metazoa; phylum Chordata; class Mammalia; order Artiodactyla; family Cervidae; genus Dama; species Dama dama. The sequence continues at coordinate 37,010,095 of NC_083704.1, read as the reverse complement.
ATGACATGGCCAAAAAAACAAAACTAAACAAAAAACAGCTGACAACAGTATGATGATATATTATGTTCCCATTTCATAGATGAGGAAACCGAGGCTCAAAGGAATGAGGTATTAAGTTTTGGGTGATACAACCAGGAAGGCATAAGGAACAGGATTAGAGCTCATTTTTATCTGACTCCAACATCCTTGGCTCCCAAAGGATATGTGCAAATCACTCAAAGGAAATAGATAAAGCTGTTCATCTCATTACATGTTCTATTAAAACAGACCAATGTCATTAATATCTGTAAATAATAAATGAAGCTATATGGGCCAAGGAAGGCTGCTTCCTCTTTTTCCTCATAGGTCCCTCAAGCTCTTAACTCCCCACCTGGTCCTCCTTAGATGGAGCTGCTGGGGAAGGGAGGGGGCAAGAGCTGCATTTTGAGTAACTTGCTCTACTTCTGTCTACTGACCACCCAGTAGCCTCCAGTGTGGCAGCCCACGCCAAGGCCCCATTTCACAGACCAGTGAGCTGAGCTGACGCAGAAGGTGACCAGGAACACACGACCAGTTCTCTGATTTTGTATTTTCTTCATTTTTAAACCACAGGAAATAAGTGAAATTGTTGACCAAATCTTCATTTGCTGGACTTCATCAAAATTGATAGCAACTTCCTGAAGAACACAATCTATTATGGAACCCAACCATATTATTGGTACTAGCTATTTACTTCAGGGTTATAATATAAATTTAGAAGTGACGTTGAAGATTAGGGGAAGAAAAGTGATGTCTGGTAAATATGTTGGCTCATGGTATTATTTTGGGGAAAAACTTCAGATACAGTGACATATATACACACTCATGCACATATGTGTACATGTATTTATACATTTTTCATATATATATGTATACACACACATATATGCTATTTATTTACACATTTAAGTGTGACCTATTTAGCTCAGAGAAAGTATACCAATAAAGAGGGTGGGGAAGAAAAGGATAGAAAGACATAATTAAATACTTAAAACACACAATACACAGCATAAAGGTGTGGCAAGTTTTTGCTATATTTGTAACCTAATGTAATGCTTGAACCTGAAAAAAAAACTTAAACTGATGCAACTTGGTAGTGAATAAAGGGCACTGTTCAGACTCTGGCACTAACATCTCAGAAAAAAATTTTTTTGAAACTCTGAGTTGGTTTCTGAAGTTTATTAAGGGAAAAATACATTCACTAAAAGAAATCTCATTTCCAGAAGGAATTTCACAGGAAAAAAATCTCATGAGCTCAGCTGGAACTATATCTGGCATCAATACCTAGAAAGATTAATATATAAAATCTTAAGGAAGGAAAGACCCCATAAATTTAAATATGAGTTGATGGTTAAGATTCTTCACATCCTGAACCAAACTGCTTCAAACTTAAAAGTCTGATTACATTTAAAAGCTGATATTGACTATTGGTTAAAAGTAAGTGTACTTTGTCTTCAGGAAATATTTGGGAAATGCCTCATATTCCATTTTGTTCTAAAAGATTATGATTCTGTCATTATTTGAGGTTGATAATTAGACACCAAAACCCAGCTCTTGTAACTCAAAGGGTCGAACTCTCTTTACATTGTCTGCGCTTGCAGAATTTTAAAAAGCTTGGACACAGCTGAAGACTTAGGGATAGCAAGCCTTTAATTAAACACTAATGAAGAGCAGAAACAAAGTTTTTTTCCTCCCAGGAATCCAGGCAAATCCAAAGGGTCCTTCCATCCCAATCTCCATGGGATGGGAATGATCTGGGCCAGGGTCAGAATGATAATCAACTTCCAGAGAGTGCCACAAAGAGAAAGCCAGGGGTCTGAAACGTCTGGCAGCATCGGTCAGGCCAAGGAGGGCACGTTCCAGAGCTTAACCATAGGGCTGGGCACAGGAAACGGAGATCACTTGACAGTCGGAGCTGACGAGAACTGCAGAAACTGCCAACGTCCACACCCTGGGCTGGGCACAGCGGGGACTTGCAGCTGGTTGAACACAGAAGCCGGGGTCCCTGCCTGAGCCTGATTTAGAGGGCTGGGAGGAAACATCTCGCTGTGCTCCCTGCCCTGCTGTTTCCTTAATGGAATGGCTTTCAGAGAACACAAATGAACCACTCTCAATCAGCTTACACTGGCTTGGGGCTATTTTCCATAATGAAAAAGAGTAAACACACACAGACACAAATCCGTTTCAACACACATGGCTTCGTCCTGGATGTTTCCAAAACTTCATAGACTGTAAACATTCTTGCTGGACAGAGTCCCCTTCGTGCAGCAGCCTCCTCCTCCAAATTCCTAGCTTCTTCCTATAGCACGTGCGGCCACCATTCCAGCCCAGCCCAGTACACCGTCCCTTGGCTGGACATCAGAAACGGCCTCCCGACTGCTCTTACCATTCCCCCACCCTTTCCCGCCACAGTGGCTACAGCAAGTTTCTTAAAATGTAAAGCAGATTCCTTTGTTCGTTTGTGCTGCGCTTAGTCACTCAGTCGTGTTGGCCTCTTTGCAACCCGCCAGGCTCCTCTGTCCATGGGGATTCTCCAGGCAAGAATACTGGAGTAGGTTGCCATGCCCTCCTCCAGGGGAACTTTCAACCCAGGGATCGAACCCAGGTTTCCCGCATTGCAGGTGGATTCTTTACCGTCTGAGCTACCAGTGAAGCCCCAAACCTCGCTGTATGTGGGGCTCTAACCCACAACCTTGAGATTAAGAGTCTCATGCTCTACCGACTGAGCTAGTTTGTTCATTTAGTCAAGAACTATTTCTGAAGGAATATTACGTTTCGGGAACTGAGGACACTGCAGTGAACAAAGCAAAGTTTCGCCACCTCATCAGCTAACATTCTGGTTGGGGAAACACACATAAGCACCTAAGCAAATAGATTTCCTAACGTCAGGTGGTGATAGGGTTACAGAGAAGAATAAAGCAGAATAAGAGAACAGCCTGGGGTGGCCTCACTGGTTGGGAGGCATCTGAAGAAAGATCTGCAGGAAGTAAAGGGGGAAGCATGTCTTGTGACCCTCTGGGTGACAAAGTTCCAGGCAGAGAAAATGCCCAGGGCAAAGGCTCTGAGGATGGAACGTGTTGGCAGGGCTGAAGGAACAGCAAAGAGGTCCGTGCTGCTGGAGAAGACTTGGAGAGAGAAAGAACATCTCAAATTGGGACCAGACGTTGAGGCAGCTCACAGACCCAGACTGGTGGGCGGCCAGAGGTGGGCTTCCCAGGGGGCTCAGTGACAAAGAATCTGCCTGCCAATGCAGGAGACCCAGGAGATGTGGGTTTGACCCTTGGGGTGGGAAGATCCCCTAGAGTAGGAAATGGCAACTCACTCCAGTAGTTTTGCCTGGAAAATTCCATGGACAGATGAGCCTGGCAGACTGCAGTCCATGGGGTTGCAAAGATTCGGACATGACTAAATACGCTTGCACAAAGGCATGGCTTGGAGGGTGGGTGAAATGGGTGAAATGGATCAAAAGGCATAAATTTTCTAAAATAAATAAGTCAAGGGATGTAATGTACCACATGGCACTACAGTTAATAATATTGTATGTTTGAAAGTTGCTAAGAGAGCAGCTCTCAAAAGCTATCATTATAGGAACAAAAAATCTGTAACTATGTGTGGTGATGGAAGTCAACTAGACTTATTGTGGTGACCATTTCACAATATATTTAAATATTGAATCATTATGCTATACACTTGAAACCAATATGTTATATGTCAACTATTAACTAGAAGACACACACATACACAAATACACTGAATATAATGCTAACATTAGTAATAATAAAAAGACCAGAAGTTGAGTGTGTCTGCTGGGGGTGGTTGGTGGAGGAAACTAGAGAAGAAGGTATCAATTATGCAGGACCTGGGAGGTTAAAAGTGAGACTGGTTTTTTCTGAGTTGTTAGTCATTACAGGGTTCTGAACAAGATGATGGATGACATGATTTGACTTAACATTTAACAAAACCACTCTGGAGGCTGGGCTGGGAGTAGACTGTAGAGAGAAAATGGCATTAGTCATTCAGTCTCAATGGGTTTATTAATACCTGCTATGACTACAGGGTTGGGTAGAGGCAGAGATTAGAGGCTGGAAAAGTGCTAGAAAGGACTCAATGAAGGCACACGTGGAAAATGAAGAGACTGAATGGTTTGCAAACTACATCTATTCCATGCAGTGGCTGAGGGAATGGATTTAGACAGATCTGAATCCTCCATCTTTGCTCTTGGCTAAGTGACTTAACATGCAGTGGCTGAGGGAATGGATTTAGACAGATCTGAATCCTCCATCTTTGCTCTTGGCTAAGTGACTTAACATGCTAAATAATATTTATGTCTGCCAAATGGGTTTCATAGTACCTACTTCATGTCATTGTTAGGAGAATTAAATGAAATGGTAAATATGAAATGCTTAGGGAATTTCCCAGTGGTCCAGTGGTTAGAACATGGTGCTTTCCCTGCCGAGGTGCTGGGTTCGATCCCTGGTCAGGGAAGTAAGATCCTGCAAGCCGTGCAGTGTGGCCAAGTGCTTAGCGCTAAGTCTGACAACATAAAAAATGTTCATTAAGTAGAAATGACACTCCCTAACTGCTGATCGTGAGCCAGGTACCCCAGATAGACCTTTATTACATAATCTTGTGTTGTCCCCTCAACAACCCCGAGAGACAGGCACTGTTATAATACCATCCCCATCACATAGTTGAGAAAAGGGGCACGAAGAGAGCAGGTAACTTGCTCATGACATACAGCTAGTATATGTGGGCATTTGGACTTAATTCCTGATCACAGTTTGCACTGTTCATGACTAGCATGATAATTTCAGGCTGTAGAATCAACTTTGTGAAGGCATCCAAACGTTTACATTGGAAAAGCTACCTTTTCTGAATCCATGTTACACTTTTATATCAAACTTAAAATGTACATCATATTTTATCTTTTGTATAAGAAACAAGTTCAGAGCAATGAGGTCACGTGGCTCAAGGGCACACAGCAGGTAAGTGATGAAGTCTTGATTTGTAACCCAGGTCCAGCTGACTAAAGCCCATTTTATTTCTCTCTTTTCTCTTTTAGCTAATAAGCATCTAATCACATTTTAATGAGACTAACTAATTCCTGTAAAAATGTTTGCTGGCTACTTTACCCAAGCATAGCATGTTGCCTGTAATAACTGGGTCTCCTAAGCAGTTGGAAATTTAAGAGTCATATCAGAAGAGCACTTATAGAGATAAGAATGCCATCAGTCAGTGGGGTCCCAAAGCCTTTATACATGAGGATCTAGGGCTCTCGGGCATACCAGAGTGGGGTTCAGGGTTGAGAGAGAGGAAGTTTAATGCCTTCATCTTGGAGAAAAAAAGGAAATAATTAAACATTTATGAGAATCTTTGCCTTCAAAGAATAAACAAAGAAGACAACAGCATTAGGAAGACAGAGTCTCTGATAAAACGCTGTGCCATGAAACCATGCGAGCACAGGGTCTCTATGCAGTGGTCAGTGGACCCCTTTCCTACTTGCTACGTTAGACTATAGTTCTTAATTTGGAGAGGAGAGAGGAGGGAGGAGCCAAGGCTTCTGCAGATTTTAAAAGCTCCAAAGGTTATGCATATGCATAAGATGGTAAGGACTGCATATATGAAGATAACTGTGAGAAATTCATCCATCCATCCAACCATTAGTTCATCTGTGCATCTAGCCATCCAACCATCTTCCCATCTGTCTGTCCATCCATTCTTTTATCCATCCATCCATTCATCTATCCACCCAATCATCAGTTCAGTCCAACCATTTGTCTATCCACCCAAGCATCTGCCCATCTGTCCGTCCATCCATCCGTGTCCATCCACTGTCCATCTATCCATCCATGAATACGTCCAACACTGTTTTAGTGCTTTCAAATATTAATGCAATTTATTTTTATGACAATCCTGGGAACATAACTCTTTAAGGGAGGCACTATAATTAACCATATTTTACAGCAGAAAAAAGTTTTAAAAAATAGTTTTTAGATGTAGTTTAAAGTCTTTATTGAATTTGCTACAATATTGCTTCTGCTTTTTATGTTCTGGTTTTTTTGCTCACCAAGGCATGTGGGATCTTAGTTCCCAAACCAGGGTTTTAACCTGCACCTCCTACATTGGAAGGCGAAGTCCCAAACACTGGACTGCCAGAGAAGTCCTAGAAAAAAGTTAACGAGAACAATCTCTGAGAACTCACATAGCTAATAAAAGGGAACTTAAGATTTGAATTCAAGAAGTTTATACATTTAATTTTTAAGCACTCAGCTATGTTTTCACCCAAAGTTTGTTGAGCAAATAAGTGAATAAATGAGATACTATACATATCGTTTTAATAAAGCTGCAAGTTAGTGGCAAAAGGCTAAGTGTTTTATATACTTATTAGCTAATAAGACATGGTGCTGAATCATGATATAATCCATGATATCATTCATGAGCTTTAGAGTTCGGTTCAAACTTCAGCACCATGTCTTATTAGCTAATAAGTATATAAAACCAATGAGGCGGGATTCATGATATCATCTTGAAGAGTGATTGTAAGGACAGAAATAAGGCACAACATCTATTAAAGCCAAAAACCTAGTAAGTCTCCCTTTTAGTACATACTCTGGAGAAGCTCTTGCTCATAAGCACAAAAAGACAAACACAACCTTTTCAGTGTAGTATGTTGGGGACACTAAAACTGCCAACAACCTAAATGTCCATCAACAAGAGATTGGTATGTTTAATGCAATGGAATGTAAGAGTTAAAACGAATTTAGAGATAAGTCCCAAAAGCCTGTTGAGAGAAAAATAAGGTAGTAGAATGACACATCCTAATTTAAATTTTACAAACACAAAAATAATATATATTGTTTATAGATATGAATATATGTGGCAAAATGAGAAAGATGTGCCTGAGAATGAAAACCACGAAATTCAGAATAGGACTGTTTTTAGGGAGAAAGGAGAGGTAAAAAGATGGTTTCAACTGATTCTGTAAATTTTTATCGTATTACAAAAAAAAAAGTACCCAGAGAAAACATGGTAAAATATTAAGATGCCTAAAATTAAGCGGTGGTTACATGGGTTTTTACCTATATTGTCATTTATACTTTTGTATATTGAAATATTTCCCTGAATATATATTTATTTAAAAAAGATAATACATGTAAAGTGCCAGGCACAAGGCATAGCACATAGTAGCTGCTTAATAATTAGTTGCTATTTGTCAAGACAGTAAGACTATATAAAAATGCTAGTTAAGGAGAAAATAATTATTTAAGCAATAAGCTTTGCCCACACACAAAATTCAAGAAACTAAAAACAATTAGGATAATAGGGGAAAATGGCTCTATTTAATTTACCATATTGACCAGCTTCCCTCATGGCTAAAGTTTATTTCATGAATGTCAGAATTTATATCTTTTAGGTATATATATGCACACACACACATATATAATTACTTATGGATGTTAATTTCAATTTTTTTATCCCATTTGAGTCATTCACACTTTTCCACAACCAAACTGGGCATCCCAAACACAGTGTTTAGAAGAAACATAAGTAGGGGATGAACAGGAAGTTATTTTATGCTGCAGCTCCACCAGGAAAAGTTGGAAGGGAAAAAACAAACACCGACCTGAAAAGGGCAGGAGAGTCTATTCTTAACTTGATGTTTCACAGACTGTACTACAAGGGCTCAAAAGTGCTTTTTAAAGATCCTGCGACTCTGTTGATCTTGAATCACATGGTCCTTCAGAAATTTATTTATGCTAAACAATGGGCTCAAATATTAAGATAGTTTTCTTATCAATTTTTGGGTACCCTAGCATCCCAATTTCTTATAAAATCCTAGTCTGTGGTTACCTGAAAATACAGATGATTTCCTCAGTGGTAAGTAGACTCATATTTCATTTATCAACCAAGTTTTCGCTTCTTTCTGTATGTGTTGCTACTATTAACTAACTCCATGGTTGCACAATTCATTCAACAGAGCATAGGAGCGAGTTGGGAGACTGCCCTGTTTTAAAGCTCGATTCTACATCCTTCACATCAACGCAATCCTTTTACTCTACTTCCTTCCCACTGGCCCTGCCACAGTGCAGACTTTGACCCTAGCACCTGTCGGGCAGACATCTGTATAAGCTGCCGCGTGATGAGCTGCCCAGACTTATTCCATCAGCTGCCTGGAGATTTCTGAGCTGTCATCTCAGATTTTATTTAAGGAATTACAGAGAGATGTCTACTTCAAGAACATACCACTGACTCAAGAGCAGCCATCTCTAATGATGGGGTGATGAAGGTGCGGTGGGGACACCCAGGCCTCTTGTTCCAACTGGAGACAACTCTTAGGTTCAGAGCCACTGGTGAGGTCAGCTGAAGCCTTTGTTAGGCCTGAACTGTAACCCAATTTCTCCCTCTGTTCAATCCTACTTCTTTCTATTCTCTCTACAGTAGAGATCCTCAGAGCACTCTCTAGTAAACTTCCTGCGTGTTAATCTCTGTTTCAGAGTCTGCTTCTTAAGGCACCAAATCTGCACCAACATTCATGCTGTTCAGTGGAAGGACTGCTTTCCTTGGACCCTGTGTTCGAGTGAGTGATGTGACCGATGAGTTGAAACAAGTTACATGAGTTACTTAGAGACCAAGCACTGAACTGACAGTGCAAAGCCCTGAAGAGCTCTTCACTTTCTATTATGGCAACTGGCAATGCTCAGGAACATTCTGTGAACCCGAGTGACAGTGATGAGCAGAGCTTCCAGCCAACCTGCAATTGGACAGGTAGTCTGAACCGAAAATAAGCTTTTATTTCTTTAAGCCATTACGATGTTGGGACTGTTTGTTGCCATAGTAAAACCTACCTTATTCTGAGCAACACACACACATCACTGCAACAGCCTCCTAAGGTCCCCTCCTTTCCTGCTTCCACTATGCCCCCACCCTTTGCATCTATCAGCCTCACTACTGCCAGGGACAGTTCTAACTTAATCTGTCTCCTGCCCTCAAAGTTCTGAAGAAAAACATCAAATCCTAACCTTAAAATAAAAGACCATTCAAATCTGGATGTTACCCCCAATGAAACCCTGTCTCTGACTTTGTCTCTCTCTCTCTTTCCTTGTGCATGCGTGCTAAGTTGCTTCAGTCATGTCCAACTCTTTGCAACTCTATGGACCATAGCCCACCAGGCTCCTCTGTCCATGGGATTCTCCAGGCAGGAATACTGGAGGGGGTTGCCATGCCCTCCTCCAGGGGATAGTCCCGACTCAGGGATCGAACCCGTGCCTCTTATGTCTCCTGTATTGGTAGGTGGGTTTTTCACCACTAGTGCCACCTGGGAAGCCCCTCTTTCCTCATCAACCTTAAAAACTCGTTATAACCATCCTCCTACCCTAGAGCTTGTTTCCCCACTGAAACGGCCTGAAATGCCTGCCCATCTGCCTTTCTCCACCTAACTCTAAATTGTCCTTTCTAACTTCAACTTGAGAATCACTTCCTGTAGGAAGACTCCTTGGCTTCCATTATCCCTCCCCGTTCGCTTTACTCCTGTCTGATTAAAACTCCCTAAGCACTTGAAGGACCCAGGTAAAATCCTTCCACAGAGTTTCATTTTCTTAAATGTCTCCCCTACTCGACAATAGACTCCTTGAACACAGGAGACAATCTACTTGACTTTGTCTTACTAACACCTTGGCACAGGAACTGGGACATAGTAAGCACCTGAAAATTATTTTAGGTATGAATATATGGGCAAATGAATGAATCAATCTGTAACTCCAACCATGTTCTACAGTGAAGGACCTAGCAAAGGCAAACTGAACACTGATCCTGAATATCTGTTGATTAATTTCCTAGTGACTAAATTTTTTATGAGAAAATTCTTCCATATTCCTCCAAGTTATATTTCTCTATGATTGAATTCTAAACTTTTCTTCCTCTAGCATTCTCTGCCCAATATATTGTTTTTTCTGGTCTGAGGATTGGCAAACTTTCTCCGTTTTAAAAAACCTAATAGTAAATATTTTCAGCTTTGTGGCCGATACATTCTTTGTATCAACTATTCAACTCGAACTAGTTGAGTTACAACAATTTGGTTCTGTCACTGTTTTTCAAAAGAAGCCATGGACAGCATGTAAATGAATGAGTAGGGCTGCAAGCCAATAAAATTTTATTTACAAAAACAGGAGGCAGGCCAGTCTTCCCCTGTGGGTTGTAATTTGTCAGCCCTGCTTCTGGCCTCTGTAATTCCAGGGGCTGTGGAGACTGGAAGGTGGGGCCAAGCAAAGGGTGTATGGTTTGAAACATACGCAGGTCACTGAAAGCTCAATGAATGACTGCCATTTGGAGACTTGGTCTCGCATAACCAATATGGCAGGATGAAAAGTTCAGGTGTTACTGATTTATGGGCCATCAGAGTCTTGGAATATAAAGAGATTATCTTCTCAGAGACCCTATCGCTAGCTGCCTACGACCTCCTAGATTTTCATACGGGCCGTCAAAAAATGTGGATCTACTGTGTTGGAACACAAACCCAGACACCCAAGGTCTATCCTATATTGACTGTGTGGGAGATTCCGTAGTGTCTCTTTCTGAACATTTTTGCATATACAGATGGAAATTCAGTTTCCAGAGAATCAGTCTCACTTATAAAAACAATAATTAAAACCCTAAGCAATCCTTTATCAAATATCTTCTTCAGGTCTGGTGTTCAGTTCTTTATGTACCTGAGAGCTAATGTTTATTTATGTCCTTGTGCCATGCAAGGCATTCAGGGTTACACACATTATCTCATGAATTTTTTACACTATCCAGAATGGCAAGGCTACAGTTCTCCTCTCTTATTCAGGAGGAAATGGAGCTCAGAGAGAAAAAGCAATTCACTCAAGGTCAGATTTGCTCAAGTTGGAGCCCACAGCCTCTGCCGTGATCTGGCATGCCTGCTGCCCATCACTGCCAGCTGTCTGCCCCAGGGAGCTAACCCAGTCTGTTATGGTCACTGAAGTACCCTAGATTCTGTCCAAAGTACCTCCTCCTGGAGGCAAATGACTCCATTCAGGGTTTGCAAGAAACTCTACCTTTGAGACGTTGGAGATGAAAGGAAAACGTATCCCAAGTAACAAACTGAGGGCTTTGTTAGAACACATCACACTTAATAAAAAGCAGAGAGTGTTGATCCTTTTTCAACGACACTCTCCCATCATTTTCCACCTCAACTGTTTGTGAAGCCTAATTAATTGTGATACCGCAACGCATCTGGGCAAGATAAAACAAGAGAGATATATCAGCTTTTAATACTCAGCCCTAAATGGAAGAGTGAATGTCCCATGTCTGCCATGTCGACCAAATTCAAACCTTTACTCATCAAGCAAGTCTTTGTTAAAAGGCAGCCTTGGTGCAGCCTCAGTCTGCTTTTTATTTAGTTACAAGACTACAAAAATGCCTTGTAGCTAGTATCTTTATTATTCATGGTTTCTGGCAAATTAAGTCTCTAGCCTCTCCAATATCTAGAAGTGGAGGAAGTGTTCAATTCCAAAGAAATTATGCCTTCCCGGCTGTGCTGGCCAGGCAATGATGTGGTTGCCAAGTTCCTTATGAATAGGTAGAGATCTTATTTCACTTATAGTATATGAATAAACAAAACACTCCCCAGGGACGGCCAGGTATTTCGTGTAATGGATATCTCCTGCCCCACCCTCACTCTCCAGAGTGACTGAATCCTCAATTTTCTTACAAACAAGACTACTGAGACTAGAAGTTTCCAGCTCACATGCCAGAAACATGACCAGTACGATGGAGCATTCCCCTATGTGATTTTGAATTTATAATTATGGGACAGCAATGGTATTCTAACGATGGGCCTCCTACCCCCATAACTTGAACAAATTACTGTTGCAAGATACTTACAAATATATTTGTGCATCAGTGTTTGTACTTATCTTGAAAAATAATCATTTAAAGAGCTCTAGATTTGAGATTCTGGAAATGCAGGTAGAGTGGACACTGACTGCATCCCTCCCCCACTGTCTGGTAGCTCTGTCATCTGGCTGGGGCCAACTTTACTCTTGGCTTCAGAAACGGTGTGGCAATCCCAGTGGCCTAAGCCAACCGATGAAATTTAGGGTTTCTCAATCTTCTTATTCATTATCACTCCCTTAAGGAGCCTTTGAAGATATTTATGTTGTTCGCTAGTCACCTCACCCCCCAAATTCCACAAGTAGATTGTATATCTGTTCATGTATTGTAATGTATATCTATGCTTTATACCCAAAGACTAAGTTTTTTTTTTTTTCCTCCCTCTCATCCCTAGAAAATGATTTTGGCCTGTTGGGGGCCCTATCATTCCCTTTGAGAATGCAGGAATTATGTTCCCATTCCCCGAGCCCATCAGTGCATGGCAGTAGGGGTGAGAACAGACCCTAAACTGACTCATCAAAGTGCAAATTGGGAAATTATTTTTTGATAGTTGGTGCCTTTGAGAAATCATCTTTCTTTCTAAATGGGTTGATATGTGGACCTAAGTCCTGGAACTACTTTGGCTATCTGCTATCACAAGGAGGAAACCAACTAACACACAGCCATTGCATGAACAAGGTAAGGCTGAAAGAATCGTGGAGGACAACCAGAATGCCCTGATCAAGCCATACCTGAAGCTTATCCTGCTGCTAGATTTTTCAGTTGTGTCAGAAGTCCCTACTGTTTATTCTGCAGGTTACTTTGAGTTCATTTTCCTATTGCAATAAAAATAGCCCAACTGGTAAAGCAGATAACATTTACTGAATATGTCCTAAAAACTCTCAGCACTGTCAATTAATTCTTGTGTCAACCTCTATAGTTTGTACTATTATATTTCCCATTTTATAAACAATGAAACTGAAGAATAGTAAAATTAAATAACTTACTCATGACCATACATAGGCAGAGGCAGGATTTGCTCCTATGTCTATTTAACTTGGAGTAAAAAGTATTAACCAGTCTATTTTATGGCCACTCAGGTCTATTTCTTGTTCAAATTTGAAAGACATTAAAGGAAATTTCTTTGCTAACAACTATGTTGTACAATTAAAAAATCTATAGTTCTCTCAAGTTTTAAAATATTTTAAAATTATTTCCAAAGACATCAACTTTAACTACTTAAGACTCAATACTTGTAAAATAGCATCACCGACTCAATAGACATGAATTTGAACCAACTCTGGGAGATAGTGAAGGACAAGGAAGCCTAGTGTGCAGAAATCTGTAGGGTTACAAAGAGTCAGACTCGACAGAGCAACTGAACAGCAAAAGATGGTCATTGTTATTTTAGGTCTTTCTCTTTATTATGAGAGGGTACTGGCTCTGTCACTATTTTATAGAAGAGAAAACCTATAGTTCAGTAGGTTCAAGTTGCAGTTCTGCTTAAAAATAATTACTGATCAACCTTATAAAGAACGTGTGGAGTCTCAGGCTTCTGAAACTGTCATTTTTGAATGGCTCATTACCAGGAGAAGAGGTAAGCTCTGAGTCCCTGGAGTCTTTGGGAGAGGGGCACAAGGGTTGTATGGTTAACCAGAGTACTTGTGCTCTCCTTTGGAAACTTTCTCACATGTTAAAAAGTGAAAACATAACTGTATCAGGGTCACTTCTACAGACCAAACTGAACAATGATTTCCCCAAAGAGAAAAAGGCTGAGAGGCAGACACACCTCTGACTCCAAAGAGCCAGGTGATCTGTGTCATGTGACTAGATGGGCTGTCTCCACAGCTCCATAATCCTCTCAAACCGCCACACGCTGCCCTGGTTCTCAACTGGGCTTCTGGAGTCTTTCAAAATGCAAGACATCTCAGGCACGTTATCCAAAGCAGGAGTCGGGAAAGTGCAAAGTACAACCTGTCTCACATTTTAACAAGGATGCCGTGGATGTCAAGGATGACAAGGCCACGCTGGTTCTTTAGATGCCCACAGTTTGATCCCAGGTGCTGGCCTTTTTCATTTTGCCTGACGGAAGAAAATGGCTTATCAACACTAGCAGCTTGATCAGATATGGGACTCAATACAATGAGATATGAATTAGAGCCACATTGAGAACATGGTCAGAGTAGGGAGAATCCAGGATCTGCAACAAAGCTGATTCCACATCGCAGGAAAGAAAACGTGATAAACTCCAGGTAGAAGCTGCCTAAATGCAATGTCGATTAAAAAAAAAACAAAACACTTCAATGATATTAACAGCCAAAGCACAGGACTTCTAAATCCACAAATGACTGTTTTTTAAACAATGAAGGGAAGCGACAGCCCCAGAAAGACTGAACAAAGTTGCAGCATTTTTTGCCTGCAGGACGGGACCTAGCAGAGAAATAAAGAGGCTGTGTTGTGTGACAGGGAGTAAATCCAAACGTTAGCATTCCAACGCTCAGCCAGGCCACCACTCCCCTCCCCAGCCCGTCATCCTCCTGCAAAGTGTTCACAATTTGCTGTCCTTCCTTCCAAAAGCCAGCAGACACAGATTCAGCTTTTCCTGGCTCTGCCTTGCAAGCTGGGGCTGCCTGATGGAAAGGCAAAAACAAAGGGAAGAGTGTGAATCCATAAACTGATGTGAAATCCTTGCTCCCTGAAATGCCTACCTTCACCCCCAATGAAATGAGAAGGAAGGAATCATGTGAATGTCAAAGTTGCTCCCTGAAGAGGCTCTGCTGCAGAGCTACAGCTTTCTGAGCTAAGTGCCCTGCCGGAACACCATCGCTCTGTAACAGATGTCTGCAAGGGCAAGGGTAATTCACCGAGGGTGCCCCTTACACACTGGGGAAAATTCACAAGCTTTATCAGGCAGCAGTTACCTACAGTGGCTGAGCTTTTGACCCAGGAGTCAAGCAGTCGGCTAGGAGTTGAAAAAGAAAGCGGTTGGAGGGAGAGGGACAATAAAATCATACAAGTGGAACTGGTTTCCCGCGAGCGCCAGGCATCCCGCTAGGGCCGCGCCAGGCTCACCTGGTACACCTCCCGCAGCCCGCACCACGTCCGCAGCACCTGGTGGCAAGCCCGCAGCCTCGCCGTGTACCATCTCCGCAGCGTGGACACGGTCAAGTTCCACACGAAGCGGCTGCCGCTGAACAGCAGGTCCTCCACTCCGCACATGAACACTGAAGCCATGCCTTCTCCTTCCCCCTGAACCCGGGGGTGCCCGGCGGGCTCCCGCAGCTGCAGCCCCACAAGCCCGATCGCAGCGGCCCGGCCGCCTGGGCTCCGGACGCCGGCTTCTTGCGGGCCGCCGGGGGTCAAGCCTTCCCCCAAACTGGTCTTTCACGGTGCGTCCCGGCCAGGCTCGGGCGGCATGCCCCGGGATTGGGCGCCCGCCAGCCAACGGCTGCGGCGGGCACACAGAAGCCCAGTGTCCACCCCGCCCGCTTGCTGGCAGCGCCGAGCGAGCTGCGCTAAGCTCCGCCAGGCGAGCCCTCGGTGCTCCCGGGGCGCGGGAAGCCCGGACCAGCGAGGACTCCCCCTGGCGCTCCCCGAGTGCGCTGGGCAGCGGGGGGAGTGGAGCGACTCTGTGCAGGCAAACAGGAGAGCTGCATCTCAGCGCACTGGAATCGCACGTCCTGCACACACCACACACACGCGCGTGCACACACCAGTCCCAATGTCCGAATCCGCTTTGGGGAGCACCTTACTTTACATTACAGGGTTTTTGCTTGGCATCTGTCTGCACTGATAAATGTCTCCTGGCAGCTAGAGATGCAAGAGGGATAAAAAAAAAAATCCTCCGAAGCATCCCTTTGGACCCCACTCCCGGGGGAACAGCTCTGAACGTTTCCTTGGTTGTGCTGAAGACAGAAGGTGAAGATACCAGTCTCAGAGCAACAGTGTGCTCCTGATTGCAGAACCTGCCTTTGCTCCTAACTCGAGGGGTCTCAGAGGAAATAACCTGCCTATTGCCAACCAGAGAGTAGATCCCTCGACCCCGGCATTGTGCTAATTCCAATGCAGCAGTCAGCTCGTGAGAAACACAAAGACCGTTCTGGGTCTCTAGCAAAGAGTTCTTTGCTGGGAAATAGAAGCACACAAGAGAATCCTTGGTGTGGTTCTGGAAAATTCAGTTTCTGCGCAGGTGTAGCAGCCACTGCTAGCACAAACCTGCACAGGCAGATAGTTTATTTTCCACTCATAAGCAAAGAAAGCTGTTCCACCACTTATGAAGTCACCAGATTATGAATGTTTTTGTTTTTTAAGTTCTCCCCCAGGAAATTGATAATCCCAAAGGCATTTGGAAAAAGGAGCCGGAGGAGTCCCACATACCACTAGTCTCTATTATTCCTCTGAAATATGTGCAGATTTCAGTCCCAAACAATAGTATCACATTGCTCACAGCAACGGGACTGCAGCAAATTTCAGGGCGGTGGTTTTTCCTGAATCCATCCTTAGGACAATTGTCTGTATTTTACTGGTGTTTCACACCTGGGGTGTTATCTTTGCTATTAAGTGGCAGAAAGGTAAAGGTGCCAAAGCCTTTCTCCTGAACTAGTTCAGAAAGCTTCAGAACAGACTATCGACAAGTCAAATCAGCTTTATTTCAGGTTTCAAATGTGCCTTGGGAATCTTAATTCAGGCAAAACTCAACCAGTCAAAAGAACACAAAAAATTTGTCCTCCAAGTGCCTGGTTTTCAACGTGATCATAATCGGGGAACTTTTAAAGGATGTTTCTTTTCTTACCTTTTACTTTGTATTATTACTAATAAAATTGCCTAAGAGTTTTTGTTGAAATAGTTAAGAGGACATTTGCCCTGATGCAAGATTTGCACACCTTTCTTCACAGTAAATCTGCTCTATGTGTTCCTTAGCATTAGCATTTTGACGATATTTTCCAAGACAATGGTCACAGTGTTTACACAGAAAATACTAGGTCGCACCGAGTCAAAAGACAATGAACCAAGTATAGTTTGAAAATGATATGTCATCCTTCTAATGGAAAACTACTGAACTTCAAAATGGGCCTATAAGTATAAGAGGATGATGGTGGTACATTTTTATTTTTTTTTTTAACAATGCAGTGTGACTGTGTTCTCGGAAATGGGCAGCCGAGGGAATACCAGAATAAAACCTACAACAGGTCAATTATCTCCGTCTCATGACACCATTCTCTCAGAAGAGATGCTCTAGATACACCGTGGCAATTATCTACCTGTGAACTAGCCTAATGTCAGTGGTCAATTCCAACCTGAGTGATTTGCATTCCAGGTTTTCAATGTCAGTGCTTACATTATTTTCTAGAAAATGGGGTGAGGTAGTACAGGGGTTCTCAAAGTGCAGTCCCTGAACCGGCAGCATCAACATCACCTGGGAACTAGATGCCAGTTCTTGGGCCCCCTCCAGAATCAAGGCGTGGTCAGGGAATCTGAGGTCTCACGTGGCCTCTGGGGGATTCTGACTCTCACTGAAGATGGACAAACACTACTGCAGGGCATGGTGGTTAGGAGCTAAGTCTCCAAAGAGATTAAATCCCTGCTCCTGAAGACCTGTGGCACCCTGCACAACCTCCTTAAAGTCACAAAGCCTCAGTGTCCTCATCTATAAAACAGGGGTAATATTGGAATCTACTACATATCATTTTGGAAAAGAGTAAGTAAAACACAGTGGCTTTCCCTGGCGGCTCTGTGGTAAAGAACATGTGTGCCAAATCAAGAGACGTAGGTTTGATCCCTGGGTCAGGAAGATCCCCTGGAGAAGAGAACAGCAACCTACTCCAGTATTCTTGCTGGGAAATTCCATGGTCAGAGGAGCCTAGTGGGCTACAATCCATGGGGTCACCAAGTGACAGATGTGACGTAGCGACTAAGCATGCACACAGATGAAATATGCGATGACTGGCAAAAAAATAAGCGCCCAAAGAAAAAAAATGATCACCACTACCAAAATTAGGAATTGTTTCATTTTTTGGTACTTAGATAAAATGAAAAGAAAGTGAAAGTCATTCAGTCATGTCTGACTCTTTGTGACCCCATGGACTATATACAGTCCATGGAATTCTCTAGGCCAGAATACTGGAGTGGGTAGCCTTTCCCTTCTCCAGGGATCTTCCCAACCCAGGGATTGAATTCAGTTTTCCGCATCACAGGCAGATTCCTTACCAGCTGAGCCATAAGGGAAGCCCAAGAATATTGGAGTGGGTAGCCTATCCCTTGTCCAGTGGATCTTCCTGCCCCAGGAATCGAACCGGGGTCTCCTGCATTGCAGGTGGATTCTTTACCAATTGAGCTATCTGGGAAGCCCCTTAGATAAAATAGTACTTGTAAAACATGTTTAAAAAAATTTCTCAAAAAAAAAATTTCTCTACTGATTATCTAAATCTGGTTTCCTAGATCTTTCTGTATGTTGGAGGTTAAAGTTGGCGGTGATGTGGTTTTCGGGGGTGCTGGTCTTTAACTTCCAAGTTCCCTCAAAAGCTCTTTGAAGCTGGATCTTCCCCATCACACAGCCAACCTTTCCTGGGGAACTGGAGAAGCAGTAGATATTCCAAGCTGGACAGAAGAGAAGAAAAGACATTTTGTGCCCACCAATATAAACATGGATGCTGCTTCTTATCCAAACAGCTTTCTTCTTCTGCAGAAGGAGAAGTTCAAGGATCTAGGTAAAGACCGCTTTGAGAGGGAATGAACAGTAAGTTCTTCACACCAGGGGCTGACAATGGGTGGCAACTGAACCCAGGTGTGGAGCAGGGGAGAAAAGAATGATCCAAGGGTGGCATCCTTTTGGAAATGGATGAGCCACGCGGGACAAACCAGCTCCCGGACACACACCCTTGAAGCTGGTCTAAAATTTCCTGGGGAAAGGGAGCTAAATCAAGCTGACTTCAAAATTATCTTGTGTTTTTTTTTTTTAAATTTAAGAAGAGGATTTTTTTCCCTCCTCTCTAGCAAAAGAGTTCCTTGCAACACACTGTAATTTCCTGCAGCTCTCTCCGGAGGCTTAAAAAGATGCTTCAGGTGACAGCATGGCTCATACTCCTGGGAGCTCTGCTGCAGACGTAAAAGAGAAATTGTCATTATCCCCGAGGCTCCTGTAGGTTCTCCTCTGAGCAATCAGCAGGAAGAAGAGCACAGTGCCAGGAGGCCAGCACAAAATGCCAAGCCCTGTCTCTGGAAAGAGATAAGCAGTTCTATCACAGCGGCTTCCAGAGGTCCCCTCTGCCCATCAAAGAGACCGAGTCCATTGCACGCTGGTGGATATTTTTAAACTTTCGTCTCTGCACAGCTGAAAAGCCAGTGTGGCTGAATTCTGACAGACCATGTCTGACACAGGGCTTGAGGGGGATAAAACATGGTCTGGTTCAGTGGCTCTCAATTAGGGGTAATTTTGCAACCCTGCCTACAATGTCTGGAGGCATTTTGGGGGATGCTACCAGACTCCAGTGGGTAGAGGTCAGAGATGCTGCTCAACATCCTACAATGCCCAGGGCAGCCCCCACAACAGACAGCTCTCCTGCCTAAAACTTCAGTGGTGTGGACACCAAGGAACCTTGGTCGAGTTCAACCCACACCCTGATCTTCCTCCTCTCACAGGACTTGTTGGGGGAAACATTATTCCCTCTTGCTGTTTTCTCCCAAAAAGCAGACTGGAGATGCAACAATCACTCTATAAAGGTTTTCATACACTCACAAAGAGCTGTAATGTACTCAAAGCCCATTGAGAAGAAACCGGAATGCCATTTCCTATCATTTTCACATAGCCCTTTAAAAAATATTTATCATAAAAATGAGGCATAGTCATTTTAATCATAGCTATTTATCTTTTGGCATTTTAATTTTTGGCTTTATCATTTCACTTAAATCTCAGGCTCCTTCATAGCATCGAGGCCTTTCTTTGGCACAGGACTTAAACAATCCTCCCTACATCGACCCCAAAGTGGAACGCTGATTCCTCCAGTGGGCCTTGAGTTGCTACAGAAGTCTCTCATCACTCCTACAATAAGAAAACTGCCCTTTTTTGTTCCCCTTTTCTCTGTTGGGACTGTTTAACTTTCTGAGGAGTCTCTACAGGTGAGTGGAGGTGGGTGGCTGAGTGGCCTTCTTTATGCAGGAGTGTACCCACGCACTGGAAAATGTTTAGTGACCTTAGCCTCTGCTCACACACACCAGTAGTGTCCCCAGACATGATGACATCAACAGCAGAAAGCACCTCCATACACTTCCAATGACTCCAGGTGGGGCGGTAGCCACGCCCATTCAGAAACCACTGCTGGAAGCTGGGAAATGGCCTTATTCATATTTGTCTCCTTGGTGGCTGGCACTTAACAGGCAACCAATCAATGGTTATTGAACTGACAAATGAAAGACTATTTGTCTCAAGAGTGAACATAGAAAGAAGTTCATCCAGGCCCAAAATACACACTGTTGTTCATTAAAAAAAAAATGACGTATTGAGTTTGCACTACATGTCAGTCGGGCAACTGAGCGCTGAGAACGCATGAGGACAAAACAGAGACGATTTCTGTCTAACAAGGTCTTAGAGAAGGGTGAGAAAGGCAGACATCTGAACAAGTTATACAGAGGAAGCAGGCAGTGCCAAACAGTTACAATAGAGACACATGATGAAGGATGTCGGGGATGGAGGGAGGGAGGGCCGGGGAATGCCACCATGAGGACGTGTTGCTGCAGCTGATAACTGGAGGCTGGGGAGGGGAGGGCTCGGTGACGAGGGAGGGGACACAGACAGCAGGCCAAGGTGGGATGAGCTGTTAAGAACAAGGGCTCTACGGCAAGAGGGAGTCCGGATTTGAGCGACAGGAGGGAAAAGGGTTAGAGAGGCTGCTTGAGAAGTCGAAGTGCAGGAAAGTCCAGCTGAGATGTGGCTGCAGAGTTCCAGAGGTGAGAGAAGAAAGGGCTTGGCCAGGATCATAGGAATGTCAACATAATGACGTCTACAGGTCCCCCAGATCAGGTCTTACCTATAGGGTGAGAGTTTGATGGGCCAAGGTGACCTTGCCAACGCAAGCACCTCTTGTGGCCTGTGGGAGGGCTGTCCAACTGTGCAGAGGCAGGCTCCCCGGTCAGGGGGTCAGGATGCCCTCCCTCCTTCTACATCTCACCCCAGGGAGGAGGCAGGAGGCCTGGCAGGACACCAGTTCTGCTTCATTTCCACTTGAGCCCCCTGCCTCCTCTCCGGCTTTCTCTCCTCCTTCCCTCAGGCTGAGAGAGCAAGGAACATCCGTCAGTCTTGGCCGGAAGCAGGAGGAGGTGGATGGGAACACGCAGAGACCTGGAGGGGAGGGTACCAGCCATGATCACCATTGCCTAAGGCTGACCAGTAGGCTGGTTAAGTTCTGCAGCTGCCTTTAGCACTCTGAACCGCTTTCTGGCACCATAAAGGGCTAGAACCACTAGCTAAACAACATCCAGGACCAAGGTATCTATCCAGATCTATCTTCCTTTCTTCGGCAAATTCATTCCACTCATAGAAGGGAAAAAAAACTTTCTCAGCTTTCCTCAATAACCTCACCTATTATTTTATGAAATCAAATTCTCCTTGCTCAAAGGGAAGAGGAGGTATGCTATCTTCACTGGATGAAAAAGTACAAAAAAAGAAGCAACACATTAGACCCAGCATTGTATCCATTTTTCTCTAGTTAATCCACTAAACAGACACTGGAAGTTTTGCCAAGTCAAGTTTTAGAAGTCACTGCTGCAGATGGGAAAGCACTAGAGGGGATGAAGGTTTCAAGGAAGCCCACACAGATCAGAGGGAAAGGGCCGACCCTCTTTTCTGTTTTTTATGACGTTTTCTATTTATATATGTTTTAAGCACTTTCAAATGCTTTTTCTCTTTTTTTTGCATTTTATTTTTAATTTTAAAAGAACTTTAATTTCTAAAAATTTTTATTGGGTTATAGTTGATTTACAGTGTTCTGGTAGTCTCTGCTGCATAGCAAAATGAATCAATTATATGTGTACACAAAGCCACTCTTCTTAAGACTCGTTGCCCATATAGGTCATTACAGAGTACTGAGTAGAACTCCCTGTGCTATACAGTAGGTCCTTATTAGTTATCTATTTTATATATAGCAGCACATATATGGGCTGACCTTCTTCTTGAAAGAAGAAAAAATATCAATCTTGTGACTTACCTCCCACCCCCATAATTTGTCACCTTCTATTTACACTTAATTTACATGCACACCGACAAAAATAAAACAGAAATAAATTGGTCTATGTAGCACCCTTTTCTAAATAATTAAAGGCGGCTCTGTACATAGCATCAGTTAATTTGCACAATATTCTCCCAAAGTCAAACGGAGAAAGATATTGCTGGCCCCATTTCATGGATAAAGAAACTGAGGCACAGATAAGCTGGGTGATTTGCTGAAGATCTGTGGAGAAAGCATTTAACAGCATCTTCAGTGGCACAGCTAATTCTTCAGTCCTACTTTAATTGAGAAATAAAAGGATTTTTTGTATTTACAAGTTATCATTTGTTTTGGTCTAATACTAAAATTTATAGGGTACGGAGGGCTCCAGGACTTATTTATTATCCAGGAACTTAATATGACAAAATGTCCACCTTTTGGGTTTACTCAATTTAAATAAGAATAAAACAATGATGAGAAAAACAAAATCTGTAATGAAAAGTAACTGAATTTTTTGTGCGAGATAAAGAGAATGGTTACCAAAAACCCAGTGAACTTCACTCCTATAAAATAAATGGTATAAGAAAAACAAAAGAATAAATGAAAAATCTTGACTTTCCAAAGATTAACTGTACTCCCTATGTACAGACAATTGTAGTAAAATGAAAAATAGAAATCAGCCAAGATGAATGGCCTTAAAGGCAGTAAAAACTCTCAAAGCCAGGTATATCTGGCTAGCAAACACATACGGGCAATAGGTTATAAAAACAGATCATTTTCCCATTATTACTAAAAACTACAGAATGGTTTGGCAGGATTATTGCAAAGAATTTCAACTATTTGGCCCTTAAGCAGTAAGAGCTAAATAAAAGCAAAGTCAGGCATCAAAAAAAAAAAAAAAAAAAAAAAAGACATAAAAGTATTTCTTGCGCATTGCTATCCTAAAATTAACTTGAAGTCGGTAATAGCGACATACTGTTTTCAACTATAAAATGAATTGTGTACAAGAAGATAAAGAGGCCAAAAGCAGTATGCTACATGGCTCAAGGATTATGAATATTTTATAAAGTTGAGACAGCAGTTGTGTATTCTTTAGACCAAGATTTCAGAGAGCTCCAGGCAGTAAGTATTTGAGAGGAATGAAGAGACGAACTACATGATATGGTCTTGAGTCAACAACAGAGGAAGAAAATAGGTTTTATTTCTCAAGTACCTAGCAAAGAAGGAATTTAAGGTAGACCTTACGCTGAAAAGATCCATTATTATATTTCAGTCTGGTGGGCTTATGGATAGTTTTGGCTTATTCTTTATATGCTTATATATTTTGGCAAATAGTGTTGGTCATCTATCCATTAGCCATTTACTCCCTTTTGAGAGACTCTAATTTTGTGAGATGGAAGTATTTTCTGGGATGAAGTGATTGACCTAAAAGAAGGCATGACACCCTGTTTAGGCAATATGATATAAAGCAAAGTTTTCTAAAGGATTCTAGAAAGGATTTCCCTCTTTGAAGAACTGGAACAACACAAGAATTTTTTCAGCACATTTCCTGATTCCTGCTTGGGATACTATTGAATGAAGACACAGTGCTTTGAGCTGTAACAGTCATCTTGTAATCAAGAGGATGTATTAACAGCAAAGATAGTAGAAAAGTGGGTGGAAAAAGCCTGGTCCTTGATGACACTGCTTGGATATCAGACAAACTCAGGAGCAGCCTATTTTCAGAAGACTTGTAAGGAGATGTAAACAGTGAATGATCTTAAATAGCTCAAGCTGCTTTTAGCTGGGTATTTTCTTACTTTTAATAGATCACATTTCAAAACTCACTATAAAGCTACAGTAAGCAAGACAGTATGGTATTGGCATAAGGGGAGACATACAGATCAATGAAATAGAATCAGGAGTCCAGAAATAAAACCTCACATTTATAGTCAACTGATTTTTGACAAAAATGCCAGTGTAATCTTATGGGAAACACAATCTTTTTAAAAGTGATGCTGGGACACCTAGAATGAACCTGAACTACCTCACACCATAAATAAAAATTAACTCAACACTGACCACAGAACTAAAAGTCAGAGCTAAATCTATAAAATTCATAGAAGAAAACATAATAATATTTATATTTTTATGATACTGAGTTTGGCAGTAGTTTCTTAGATATGCCATAAAAAGCATAAGTAACAAAAATAGATAAACTGGTTTCATCAAAATGAAAAACTTTTGTGCTTCAAAAAACGCTATAAAAAAGTGAAAAGACAAGCCATCAACTGGGAGAAAATATTTATAAATCTTATATCTAATTAGGAACTTACATACCAAATATATAATGAAATACACTCAATCACAAAAAGACAAGTAGCCCAATGAAAAAGTGGGCAAAAGATTTAAAGATGCATTTCTTTAAAGCAGATATATGACTGACTAGTAAGCACATGAAGAAGCACTCAACACCATTAATCATTTGGGAATCAAAAATCAAAACCACAATGATATACCACTTCATACCTATTACAATGGTGATGATCAAAAAATGCACAGTAACAAGAGTTGGTGAGGCTATGGAGAAATTGGGACACATATGTTATTAGTGGTCATGTAAAACAATGTAGCTGCTGTGGAAAAGACTGTCTATTTCTCAAAAGGTTAACCACAGAATTCGAAAGTGACCCAAAAATTCCATTCATAGGTATACGCGTCAAATAAGTGAAAACAAGTATTTAAAAAAAACTTGAGTGAATACTATTCACAATAACCTGAAGGTATAAACAACCCACTTGTCCATCAGCTGATGAGCAGATTTTTAAAAGGCAGTATGTCCATATGAGGAGCCTGGTGGGCTGCCGTCTCTGGGGTTGCACAGGGTCGGGCACGACTCAAGCGACTTAGCAGCAGCAGCAGCAGCAGTATGTCCACATAAGGTGATATTTAGCAATAAAAATAAATGAGGTAAATACCCAAGAAAACTGAAAATACTTCCTCACAGAATAACTTGGACATGAATGTTCACTGCAACATTCTTCATAAGAGCTAAAAGTGAAATCAACTCAAAGGTTACTTGATGAGTGGCTGTATAATACATGGTCCAGTGGCTAAGACTCTGCACTCGCAATGAAGGAGGCCCAGGTTTGATCCCTGGTCAGGGAACTAGATACCGCATGTCACAACTAAGGATCCTGCATGCCTTAATGAAAATCAAAGATTCTGCATGCTGCAACTAAGTCCCGATACAGTCAAATAAAAGAAATTTTTTTTTAAGACAAAAGAATGGAGTAGACACATGCGATATTATGGATGACTCTTGAAAACATTCTGAGAAGTAGAACAAGCTAGACAAAGAGGCCATAAATCTACAGAGAGAGAAGGTGCATTGGTGGTTGTCAAGTGACTAGAGGGATGAAATGGAGAGTGACTGATGATGGGTATGGCGTTTCTTTGCAAGGGGCGGGGGCAGTAATGAAAATTATCTATAATTAAATAGTGGTGATAACTGCACAACCTTGTGATTATATTAAAAAAACACTATACACTTTAAAAGGGTGAATTTTGTGGTACGTGAATAAATCAATCAAAAATAATCAAGCAATCAGTAAAAAGTAACCCCCCCCCCAAAAAAAAAGGATTTATGCTACACATGGATGAATCTCAAAATCACTATGCTAAGTGCAAGAAGCCAGTCATAAAAGACCACAAATTTTACAATTCCATTTATCTCAAATGTCCAGATTAGGTAAATCTATAGAGATAGGAAGCAGATTAGCGGCTGCCTAGGACTGAGGGAGTTTGGAGGGAGGGGTGAGGGAAATAAGTGACTTCTAATGAGTACAGGGTTTCTTTTTAAGACAGTGAAAATACTTCAGTTAGAATATAGATATGGAGAGACCACCTCATAAATATAATAAAAGCAACTGCAGTAGATACTTTAAACAGGCGAGTTTTATGGTATGTGAACTATATCTTAGTAAAGTTACTACCAAAAAAAAAAAAAATAGGGTTAAAAAACATAGAGTACTTCCCCTGCTGTGCCTGGGATCTGATTAACAGTTCCCTGACCAGAGATCTAATCCGGACCCTTTGCAATGAAAGCGCTGAATCCTAACCACTGGACTGCCAGAGGATTCCCCTAAAACACATCTAAATCCTTTTCCTGTATTTGCTAAATATTCTACAATGAGCATGCAATATTTATATCTTCAGAAAAAGGAGTTAACATTTCTCTCGACTGGACAAAATACTTATCAGTACAAAACAAAGTGAAAAGAAAAGCTGGAAAAAAGTAGTATATGTGAATTTCATTGTGAAACGGAGTATATGTGGATAGAAAAAAACTAAAGGAAAAGGTATCAAATTATTGACAACAGTGATTTCTGAGCTGGGAGCACTGCAAGATTTTAATTTATTCTGGGAGATGCTTTCTTTCCCTGGTTTTCTGTATCAGCAAACATTGCTTTTCAGTTTCTATTTTTGAAATGCACATGTAATCACACAAGAGGCTATTCAGTGAACGAAATGGCAGCCTCTCTCTCATCCTTGTTCCCCACCTCCTCATTTCCAGGGCTTCCATGTAAGGTTTCTCAAGTTATTTACTGCATGATGGCGTCTGGCTTAGGGTGGGAGTGGAGGTTATAACCTAGCCTGGGCTCGGTTGGATAAGCCATAACTCAGGGCTCTGAGGAAAGAGCTCTTTTCATCTTAACCACAGGAAAATGATAGGTAGATGGCAGCTTTGCCCTTCTCCTTCCCCTAAAGGGGAGACCTCCAGACAGTCTACGTTATCTAAGAAAAGACTGTATGTGTGTAGGTAAAAGTTATTCAGGAAGAATAAAGAAATAGCAGGTAAAGGCAATACAATAAAATCGGAATCCAAGAATTAATACTGCAAGAGAAGCCTTTCAAGGTAGTATGGTAAAACTGGATTTAAGGGAAGAAAAACATATTTTGAACAAACAAGTCCTAAGGAAAGAATTCTAATTGCAACAACTGTTGGGCTGTTTTCCACATCAACAGTCCACAATTCACACACACAGCTTAAGCAGCAAATGAGACTGGTTGTATCCGTTGCCAAGTGCATTGATATTTGGTACTTCACTCATCACAGTCTCTTTGGCTTAGAAGAGTATACTGGTGTGTGTGTCGTCCAGCATCCACAGAGGAAAGCCTTAGGATTTTATTCTGCTGAGAAACCTGAGAGTGAGTGTCCCCGCGTGAAACCTGGCACTTCTATTTCAGTCACTTTTGTGTCCTTCAAAACAGGGTGCACCGATCAAACAGAAAAGTGAAAGGAAGTGAAGTAGCTCAGTTGTGTCCAATTCTTTGCGACCCCATGGACTGCAGCCTACCAGGTTCCTCCATCCATGGGATTTTCCAGGCAAAAATACTGGAGGGGGTTGCCATTTCCTTCTCCAGAAATCCTAGGGCATTTTATTAATTGGTGCGCTAACATCTCTATATTCACTCAACTTGGTCTAAAGTTTCTGCTTGAGATAAAGTGATGGTTACATCAGTAAATAATTCAAATGGCAGGATTTAATTATGACTTTCTCACTCTCAATAACCTTTTAACCACTGTTGATGTTTCTGTTTCAGTTTTGTCTTGTTACAGAAAGCCATACTGGGCTTCCCTAGTGGCGCAGCAGTAAAGAATCTGCTTGCATTGCCGGAGACGCAGGAGATGTGGGTTTGATCCCTAGATCGGGGAGATCCCCTAGAGTAGGAAATGGCAACCCACTCCAGTATTCTTGCCTGGGAAATCACATGGACAGAGGAGCCTGGCGGGCTGCAGTCCATGTGGTCACTAGAGTCAGACATGACTGAGCGACTCAACCACCGCTACCACCAACCATAAGCCCGTGCTGGTCTTCTTTTGGGTTCCAATTCTTTTGCCTCAGGCTCTTTGTATTTGCTGTTCCTTCATTCCCGAACATTCTTTTCCACCTTAGGATTTCGTCCAATAAACCCAGGATTATCTTTCAAGCCTTAGCTCAAATGTTGGTCCCCTGAAGCTGGTCTGGCTCCATCACACCAGCTTGATCCTTCCCTCTCATAATACCCATCACATTTAAAATTACCTACTTAATGCCTGATTTCACCTCCAGACCATATGTTCCGTGAAATGTAAAAGTAATCCATGGCCCTACAGAAGGAGAGCCTTTTCTCATTAAAGAAAAAAAAAAGAAACAAACTGGATGTAATTTAAGAGAGAACTTATGATGGTTTGAGAGCCAAGAATAATAAGGTTTGAAACCTACTCCCTAGGTCTGGAAGCATTTTCCAAGGAAGAAAAGGGGAGAAACACAGAGCTTGTATATTGGATTAGGGCAAATCATTGGATGAAAACCAACAATGGGGTAAAACAGCTGAGATCCAGAAAAGTGTTCAGATGGCTTAAGTGTGAGATACTCCTAAGAGAGCTGGCGACACTGTTAGATAAGAAAGAAAGTGATGTGTAAGACCTCTGGCACTGAACCATCTTAATTTGAATTTGACCTGATTCAAATGGGTCTTGACAGTAGCTGCAGGGATTATCTGAGACATATTTGTCCTCCTAAGTGGCTTAGTTCTCTAAACCCCCTTTCAAGAGTGCTTTGGGACATTCAGAAACTCATTCTCTTTCTACAACTTCAA
Source organism: Dama dama (assembly GCF_033118175.1). Lineage (NCBI taxonomy): Eukaryota > Metazoa > Chordata > Mammalia > Artiodactyla > Cervidae > Dama > Dama dama. The sequence continues at coordinate 36,981,380 of NC_083704.1, read as the reverse complement.
GTTATGCTACAAGCAAGATAAGAAGACTTGAAGTCATTAACCTGGTGGATTTGTTCTCTGTTTCTATTTCTAAAACAGAATACTTATGTCTGTTAACTGATTAACTATAAGAGTGGAGAGAATGTCAACAGTTACTGACATTCTTTACCTGTTTGGAATGCCATTTTCCATATACACTATTATACAATTTTAGAGAGACTAAAGAATTAAAGTAACTAAGCTATTCAGAACAGAAATATACAAAATACAAACATTATATTTACACATTAAAGTGCAACTACCATGATAAAGTACAACTACCATGAACATCAGATTATGACTAAGGTGGGGAAGATTTTTCAAAAGCCCATCATCTGTACTTAAATACAGCTGTGTGGAAAGAAATGCATCCAGATTAATTAAGCTTCTTTCCACAACAATGAAAGCTTATGGAACCTCTTTTACTATTCCATCCAAGTAAACTGTTATACATGGTAAAGGGGAGTGGGTATGTACCATCAGGGACTAGGGGGAGGTTCCTAAAAAATTTTACCACTCAGAAATCGAATACACCATTTTTAATCTAAAAGGTTCATGTAGATTTACTCTTTATCATGTATCTATGATTTTCTTTATCATGTATCTTTGACTTTCTTTCCAAAAATAAAGTAAGTAAAAACAGTTCTCCCAGAAGATGTACATGTTTATTTTTGGTTTCCCATAATCTCTTAGGACACGTCCCAATACAATGATGAAGAGAACACATTACTCCAAGTATAACAAGCACAGAGGTAGACACTGGGGGATATGATTGTTATAATCTGTACAGACTTCAGAACAGCTTTTAGCTTAACAAAAAAAGTTTTTCATCAATAAGTGATTAAACACGGCAGTCTATGTAGAAACACTTCTGGAATCTCAGAGACTCCTATTATAGTACAAGCCACATTAAAGTGAATTTGTAATTTCTCATTTCTAACCAAATGTTATGGTAATGAGGCTATTACCCAAAATTGATTCCATCCCAAAATGATTAGCCTAAACTAGTTAGGATAATCCCTCTCTTCTCACTGAGTGATTACCGTCCAGTCTTGGCTATTACGACCTAAGGGAACGTCTCCTGAGGGGCCTTCTGGAAACCTTGCTGGGGAACTGGTGGAGCTCTCTTGCTGCCATTTTGCAAATGAAGCCAATACAGAAGCTTACTTTAAGCAAGACAATTACCAAGAAGAAAACCTGGGGTTTCCAAGTATTGTGTGTGTGCTAGAGGGTGTGTCAGGATGCCTGCTTATATGTTTCCTTTTTAAAATTAAGCCAACTAATATGCGTGGCTTCTCTACTTTAGGAAATCTTTAACAATACACTCTATGTTGGACTGGAAGCTTTGTTAAGGGAAAGATGTATGATTTAAACTTCTTTGTATTTCAGAGCCTAATCTAATATCCCATATACTGTTGTTGTTTAATTGCTAAGTCGTCTTTGACTCTTTTGCGACCCCCAAGGACTGTAGCCTGCCAAGCTCCTCTATGTATGGGATTCTCCAGGCCACAATACTGGAATGGGTTGCCATTTCCTTCTCCAGGGGATCTTCTAGACTAAGGGATCGAACTCGCATCTCTTGCATTGGCAGGTGGGGTCCTTACCACTGTGCCATCAGGGAAGCCCATTCCATATATGTAGGGGCTTAATTAACATATAGAGGACTACATTGTACCAATTTTCAAGCTTATGACATACAAAGTGAATTTCTCAGTCAATCTTAGACTTCTTGGACATCTAATACCAAGAAGCAACCCAGGTGACAGACACTATGACACCAAGGCAGCTGATGCTTGTTGTCAGCTACAGTTGACTTCAATATGTTATTTATATCACACCTGACATACAGCACTTGAAAGGGATAAGGAGATAGTGAGATACAAGTATGGAAATGGCTGGTTGAAGAACAGCTGAAGAAGATCCAAAGGGATTATTTTGTTTCACAAATCCTGGAATGTCTGGATTAGAGGAAATTTAAGTACAGGATGCAGGAGGAACAGTGCTGTGTATCTGTGGAACATACCGGAAGACATGCCAGTAGCAGACAGATGTGTAGAAAATCCAGTGGATTCTATGTGTAAAGCTAAAGGGCTAGGTAAGATCCACACCACTTCATTTATGTGAACTACTTAGATCACAGAGGTGCTTTGAGGTTTGGCATGATTTCAGAGGCCTGAAATGGACACAGACATTTCTTGGAAAAGAAAGATTGACTCCTTCATGATATTCTTAAGAAGATGTGTTTCAGACACTGCCATAATGGATTTCACACTCACCAACCCACCCTAATGTCCAACAACTCAGAAGGATTGTCACCATCCTTATTAAAAAACTGGCCTAAGAAGTTAGGTGGACCCGGAATCCAGGGGAAAAGAGACAATGACTTATGATTATCTCTTCAAGTACATCATCACTGGGGACACAGGTGTGGGGAAGTCATGTCTCCTTCTGCAGTTTGCAGACAAGCGGTTCCAGCCACGGTCCACGACTTCACAACAGGCGTGGAGTTTGGGGCCCATATGGTCAGCACTGATGGAAAACAAATCAAGCTGCAAATCTGGGATATGGCTGGACAAGAATCCTTCTGTTCTATCACCCATTCCTACTACAGGGGAGCAGCCGGTGCACTGCTGGTGTACGACATTATAAGGCGTGAAACCTTCAACCGCCTGACCTCATGGTTACAGGATGCCCGTCAGCACTCTAGTTCCAACACGGTTATCATGCTGACTCAGAGTAAGAGTAATTTAAGAGTCCTGTAGGGATGTGAAGAGAGAAGGAAGGGAAGCCTTTGCTCGGGAACATGGACTTATATTCATGGAAGCTTCAACCAAAACAGCCTGCAATATTGAGGAGGCTTCATTAACACAGCCAAAGAAAGATACAGGAAGATCAGCAGGGTTTATCTGATGTCCACAGTGAGGCAAATGGCATCAAGATTGGCCCCCGACAGTGTATTTCAACCTCAGTGGGACCCAGTGCCTGCCAAAGGGGCTCTCGTGACACGGGGGCCGACTGTGTCTGCTGCTGAACAACTGGCCTGGACTCTTTTTTTCTCCTTCCTGGAACAGCTTCAGATCAATAGGCTTGAAGAAAGAGGTCTTACATGCTTTGGCTGGGAAAAACCTCTTTTCAAGGTGTGATGTTTTGCCTTTCCACTTAGAGACCAGGGGAGAATTTGGGCCCTTATTGACCTGTCCTTCTTCAGGGATGTGAGCATTCCCTATAAATTAGGGCTCTTCTCATCCTCCTGTTTCAACTTGTAAAATGTTAGGATCAAAGCTGATTGTCACGGTATTTCAAAAATAAAGTCCTCTATAAGCAGACACAATCTACTCCCCACCAAGAATTAGTAACAAAGGTCTAGGACATTCTGCTTGAGCCCTTGAGGGGACTGGGATCTGGCTGCCCACTGGGCCATAGTAAAGTCTAGGGATTTCATTGAGGTTTTTCACTTGCCACTATGCAAGAATTGTGGCAGAAGGCAGTTCCTTCTACTTGAACTGCTCAAGGGTGATGAACACTTCTCCACCATCCCATTTCTAGCTTCTCTGTTTCAGAGTAACTACAAAACTTTTGAGAGCAGTGGAGTTGCTCCTGGACCTGTAGCCACTTACTATCATCACCGAGAGAAAACATCTTTCCCTGTTTGTTTTGTTTTAGGGACCAGACCTAACATTGGTAAGTCAGTGTCTTTCACCAAATAGATTCCTACAGTTTTATCCCACTCACTTCTTAGGGAGACCTATTTAGACTTTCTATCAAGCTAATCTGCTTACTGTACATGACATGTGCTTCCACTCCTATGCCTTTGCACATGCCCTACTGTGCATTACCGTAGTACTCACAAAGTCCATATTTTTTTCCTTTGGAAAGCCTTCCTGGACTGATCTAGGGGCTTCTGAACACTTACAGACACAGTACCTTTTAGCTTTCAAATATTGTTTATTCATATGTATATTTATTTGTATTTATGTTACTTTGTAAGTATGTTTCATAGTAGCTTTGTGTGTGGAAGCTGTCTCCCCATATAGGTTGTAAGCTCCCTGAGAGCACGAACCCCTGGTATCCTTTTACTCTGTAAACTACTTCCTCCACCATTCCTTCACAGTGCCTAGTGCTACTCCTGTGATCATTGAATTTGACTGACAAAGACTTGGAGCAGGTTTAGTTTAGGCTGCAGAGGAAAGAAAAAGTCTCACAGTCATCTCTTTGTAATTCCATCTCAGCCTCTTCCATCTGCTTACCCTGGATTCCACATTGCTCTTCTCCCTCCCTTCTCTCTCCCTTCCCTGGCTCTTTGCCTCCATTCCATGCAGCATACAATAAAGCTGCCTGCTTCCAAGCAGTCAAATAAGTGGATACTTCTCCATTTGAATAGCATACAATACTATCCTAGTCAAGTCTGCCTTTAATGTACTTATGCAGCCTTCTGGGTCAGGTGCTATACTGATGTCTCATTTTCTTCCACAGTAGTGCGGTCTTGTGAATTTCTCTCTCTCTTTTTTTTTTTTTGGTTGTCGATGAATTGTTTCATTAGTAAATATACGCATGTATCCAAGTTGCTCATTTAAAAAAAAAAAAACAACAAAGTGGCCTAACTGAGCAATTACTTTCATGGAGCAAGGAAGGAATTAATGTAATAGGAAATGCAGCAAGAGATGCCATGTAAGGGAGCTTTCTACCAGAGGTCCTTTACTAGCAAAGAAAACGCATTCAGTGACAAGGATTTCAACAGGGAAGAAGAGAACATTTTCTCACTAGATAAGTGGAAAAGTAGACCCCATTCCTGCCGTTACTGCTGCCCTCTGAGATGATGAAATATCAGGAACTATTCAAATACAGTCAAAGGATCCTTCACAGAGAAGAGAAACAGGCTCAACAGGTTTTCCAGTGTAGAAATCTTAAATACGCATCTAACGCAACACATGGAAAATAAAAATGGCTTAAGGACACGGTCAGACCTTACAAGTTCTTATGTACTGTATCTGTGAAATATAGCATTCTTCCTCTATTTCATACACACACACACACACGTGCACACTCACATATTCGCACATGCGCGCGCGCACACACACTGGTCCCCCTTTGCACATTTTAATTCTATCTAGAATCAGAGACAAGTCTATTCCTAAATGCATTTTTTTCTAGATCCTTTTTTTAAAAAAAGTCAAACAGGAAATACATCAGTTCAGTTCAGCTACTCAGTCGTGTCCGACTCTTTTCGACCTATGAATTGTAGCATGCCAGGCTTCCCTGTCCATCACCAAGTCCCGGAGCTTGCTCAAACTCAGTCCATTGAATCGGTGATGCCATCCATGCATCTCATCCTCTCTCATCCCTTTCTCCTCCTGACTTCAATCTTGCCCATCATCAGGGTCTTTTCTAATGAGTCAGTTCTTCACATCAGGTGGACAAGTTTCAGCTTCAGCATCAGTCCTTCCAAAGAATATTCAGGACTGATTTCCTTTAGGATTAACTGGTTTTGATCTCCAAGGGACTTGCAAGAGTCTTCTCCAACACCACAGTTCAAAAGCATTAATTCTTTGGCATTCAGCTTCCTTTATAGTCCAACTCTCACATCCATACACAACTACTGGAAAAAGCATACCTTTGACTAGACGGACCTCTGTTGGCAAAGTAATGTCTCTGCTTTTTATTTTATTTTTTTGTAAAATAAAATTTTTTTCCATATTTGTGGATGACATTATTGTCTATGAATAAAATCCCAAGAAAAAGATATTGGAAAAGAAGAAATAAAACCAAAACAACTGGACGTGAATAACTAAAAAATGGACTTCAGCACATACCTCACAACTTATGGAAAAGAAATTCAAAATGTAATGTACTTAAATGGTAACTTATATTTATTTATTTATTTTACAATTTGAATAGGGAAAATTTAATATAAAGAATCATTAACTCTAGGGGGGGATTGAAGTAATGGGAGACTGGATCATAAGGAGTAAAGAGAACTCTAAAGAATACAGGAATAGCAGATATAAGCAGCAGTCACCATCTCTAGGGCTGAAGCAGAGGCTACACCGAGGGAACAAATGTAGAAGGGGGCCACACCCCCAAGGCTGAGGTCCAGGCCTCCTTGCTCACTGGATGGTGGAGAAGTTCTCTGAAGCTGCAGTGTTTCTGCTTTTTAATATGCGGTCTAGGTTGGGCATAGCTTTTCTTCCAAGCAGCGTCTTTTAATTTCATGGCTGCAGTCACCATCTGCAGTGATTTTGGAGTCCCCCCAAAATAAAGTCTGTCACTGTTTCCATTGTTTCCCCATCTATTTGCCATGAAGTGATGGGACCGGATGCCATGATCTCAGTTTTCTGAACCCCATTACCAGCATGAAAAGGAAATACATGGCAGAATTATTCTTTTCCATGAGTTTTCTGCCCAATAATACAACTCTGAATTAAAATTAAAAATGTGTAGCCCTTCTAAACTAAAGATCTTTTTTGTAGCTTTAGTTTCTTTCATACTAAAGATGAAATGAATGTGATACTACATTTAAATCTGTTTATGAGTTGGAAGTATCAGACAATCACTTCTCTTACTGTATATTGATTTTTTTAATGAAGCATCCATTAAGCATTTCATCTTTACCACAACTATGAAACAGGTATTATTGCTACCTCCATTTTACAGATGGCAAACCTGAGGCTTAGAGAGGTTAGAAGGTGGCAGGTTAGATTCAGAGAACTTGAAAAACCAACCCAAAGGCTGAGAGTTAGGACAGAGGAGGGAATTTAATACTTTGTGCTGAATAAATCTGGGCACAGAGTACGTCAAGAAAGACAAAAAGCCAAGGTCACATGAGCAACTGGGAATGAGGACATCAGCAAAGGAGGACAAGGCACGGGGAAAGGCAAGTCCATGGTTCATAACCCAAAACTCCACAGGAATGGAAGAAGGTGCAAGAGGTCGTGTTATGCCCACTCATGTCCCGAGAGGGCAGGGACCACGACTATGTGTCTAAGCAGATTTCACTACCTGTCCCTCTTTCTAGCTTCAGGGCCCGTCACAGTGCTCACACGGCAACAGGCAACTTGCTGAAGCAGGCAGGAATGAAAGGGTTAGAAATGCAGTCCAGGAGCCTAGGAGAAAAATCTGGGGTGCCAGCTTTATTTGTTAAAGCTGTTTGCTTGCAAACGACAGAGACATAATTCTGAGTTAAGCAAAACAGGATATTTATGGGCTTTTATGATGAAACAGGGGAACAGGCAGGATCAAAAATGCCTTGTGGATGGCAAGAACTTTTTCTTTCTCCTTGCCCTTGCAACTGCTTCCTTTGGGGGGTTCATTCATTCTTTAGGGTGTGCTACCTCAGCAGGGTAAAAACTACAACCAAAGGCAGGCAGCTCCAGGTACACATCATTGAAGAAGTGAAGTGAAGTGAAAGTCACTCAGTCGTTTCCAGCTCTTTGCGACCCCATGGACTAAACAGTCCATGGAATTCTCCAGGCCAGGATAGTGGAGTGGGTAGCCTTTCCCTTCTCCAGGGGATCTTTCCAATCCAGGGATCGAACCCAAGTCTCCCGAATTGCAGGCGGATTCTTTACCAGCTGAGCCACAAGGGAAGCCCATTATAGCCTACTGATCAGAGAGGAAAGTGCACTCCCTGCCAGCTCCCATAGGTTAAGTCACGCAAAGGATGCTGACTGACTCTCATGAGGATTGTGGCCAGTTGTGGCCAGGGTGCAGTGTACGTGTAAGTGTAGTGACTGGCTCAGCCAGAAGCAGGAGCCCTCCCACGGTCCATGAGGGCAGGGTGTCATGATTGGCAGGCCCCTACTGAACAACTTGGTTGAAAGTGTGGAGAGAACTTTTCTTGTGGTGAAGGAAGTTCCCGTACCAGAGGAAGGAGCTAATGGGCAGCTGAGCAGCAGAAACAACGTATGTTTTCTACTAAATCTCTTGCCCAGGAGGCAAACCAACCCCCAAGCTCAGGCAGAACCATGTCTGAGCTGCAGTACACAAGCTCTGGAACATACCATGATATCTAGCTTACTCCAATATTTTATTCCCCAGTCCTTCCCTCATTTGTGCCAGAAATTAAACAACCCACAGTAACTGGCTTCCTACTGGGCTTCCTTGGTGGCTCAGTGGTAAAGAATCCACTTGCTAATGCAGGAGATGCAGGTTTGACCTTTGGGTAAGGAAGATCCCCTAGAGGAGGGCATGGCAACCCATTCTAGTATTCTTGCCTGGAGAATCCCATGGACAGAGGAGCCTGGTGGGCTGTAGTCCATGGAGGTCACAAAAGAATCGGACATGACTGAGCCACTTAACAACAACAACAAATTAGGTTTCTGGTCTGCATAAAGGGCCTACTAGGTCCATGACAGCCCACGCAACTGAAATTTAAATTGAACTTGGTTCCTCTCAGTGAAAGAGTACCCTAAGATATGCACCATATGAACAATAACAGCCTTTATATTAATGTGATTTTAAATAATATTATCTTCTGTTTTCAGTGTTTGCCTATACAGCACCTTGGGTATAATACTTATTAAATTCTTTATCTGTTCCAGGAAGGAATATATTGCTTTTTTTCACTCAAAGAATATCAGCAACACCACATTATTAATTTTATTGGAACCCCATAAACCTAAAAGCTTAAACCATCATTAAAAAGGTCCTCGCCATTGCCATTTGGGAAGGCACATCTTACACTGTTTCCAGAAGTAGGACACAAAAAATCACAAGGTGCAAATGCTAAAACCTTTTCCCAAGGTTGGCTTAACATTTTTAAATGACCAAAGGCATGCTCACACTATCAATGGCTCAACTTTTAAAGCCCTAAATTTGACGAACAATGACTTTTGGAAAAGCTCAGCAGGATTCCAGTCAATACTACTGCGGTGCATAAAACTTTGCGGTCAAGATGCCAACGGTGTGAGGCTCAAAGAAACTTTCCCAGGGCGTCTGGATTCTTCCAGTGAATAGCTATCATTCCTTACAGCTCAGATGCTCCCTAGCCAGTAAGAAGGAGCAAGTCTCTCTAACCAACTGCCCCCTTAAGCCCCGTTTCCTTTGTAAAATATTTGCTTTCATTCCTGGCCTCTTCTCCAACGTCTGGAGGAAAAAGCAGTGAGAAACTGCTAAGTGATGCCACTTTCTCATTTGCGACTTCCCTGTCACCTTCCCAGGAGCTGGTTCCGTCAGAGTCGGTTTTGTTGCAGTAAATACGGTCTAAGGGGCAGGTCCCCACAGATGTCAATGGATATCCGTCTTTAGCCAATTCTTACCCACTGTCGTTAATGTTTGTGGTTGAGCAGGTATCTGCTCCAGCATTTGAAAAGAGTGTCTTTTAGCCTGGAATTCGGCTTGCTTTAAGGAAGATGTGGTGATAGAGATACCTCCATTTCAGTCCCTGGCAACACTTGTATATGTGTTTTTACCTATTATGATTCAACAGGAGCCTCGCTAAAAGAGAATGGATTAGCCATGGGAGAGAAAGAGCAGAAACAGTGTCAGTGATTCCGCCTAGGAAGCCACTCAATGAGAATGACATTGACATGCTACTTGAGAATATTCTCAGTGGGCCTCAGTTCCTGGGTACCTCTCACGGGGTGAGCACTGCACAGTGTAATGAATCTCCTAAGTAAAAAGAAGTGGAGGCATTTTTCCATATAACATGATTCCTTATCGCAAGCTAACGACTTCACCTGGTGCTTAATCAAAGAAACAGAAAACAGTGGATTAAGTTCCAACTCTGGACTTAATGGGAGATAGTGTGTCCGTCTCTGACATGGCAACCCAAAGGATGTGCAAGGATTATTTATAAACATGATTGTTGTCTTAGGTGATTCTCTGGACCACAGATGGAAAATATTTCTACTTCAATGCCGACTCTGATTGATTGGTAGTGGCGGCCTGGGCATTGCTTTGAAGAATCTGAGGCTCAGTTGGAAAGAGTGCAGTGATTGATTAGCAGTGTCTCTCAGGGCTTCAGAAACAGGGAGGGGCCACAGAAGTGTCAGCATGGACCAGGCTGTGAGTGAGACTGTTGTTCCTTTTCAAACATCAGACACTTGACTTCTTTTTCTTTTTTTCCTTCCTAGAGTCCAGGCTTTGAGAGGTTTTTATTCCTGGCCACATGAAGAAAAAAGGTGTTAGGGGGTTACTGACCTAGATCAGGAATTGTCATTGTTGTTTAATCGCTCAGTCGTGTCCAACTCTTTGCAACCCTATGGACTGTAATCCACCAGGCTCCTCTGTCCATGGGATTCTCCAGGCAAGAATACTGGAGTAGGTTGCCATTTCCTTCTCCAGCGAATCTTCCTGACCCAGGGATCGAACCAGAGTTTCTTGCATACGGGCGGAGTCTTTACCACTTAGCCACCAGGGAAGGCCCAGATCAGGGATAGATAGCTAATATTTTTGTCTTGGCGGGACATACAGTCTCAGTTGTGCCTGCTCAACTCTGTCACTCTAGTGGGAAGCTAGCCAGAGACAATCCATACATGAATGGTGTGGCTATGTGCCAATAAAACTTTATTCACAAAAACAGGCCATGGCCAGTTCATACCAGATCAAGATTATAAGAGCTACAGGTAGGATATAACACAGATAAAATGGAAAGGTGAAATCAGGAGGGTGTATGTTTCAAAAAAATTTCTCTGGAAGTGATGGAGGATCCTGCATTTCTGGGACACGAAACACTTCTTTCAATTAAAAACCAGCAATGCAAACCCATCAACTTTCGGGGAGCATCTTAGCTAACAGAGAGCATAGCTGTGGAGAGGGACATGGGGCACGTACATTTTGAATGGAAAATGCTGTAAAATGGGGAAATGAAATCAGGAAGGTCACAGCTCATTGCACTGGCTGGGCAGGATAGGTCTGGGTGGGTCAGGAAACAAGACCAGCTTTCCTCAGGTGGAGGCTACCCGCATCTGGAGATACTGCATGTATACTGGCAGAGGGCCACAGTCACTCTTAGAGCAAGGATGATGGGGTGGGCAGGGTTCAAGCAGGGAGGAGAAGAACTGGGCAGCTTGCCCACAAAGGTCCACTGAGGACAGAACTTCAGGGTGTGTTTATACAGACAGAGGCTGGTGAAAGGCTGAGGTTTGAAGTTAGATTCTACCCAATGTGGGGGGTAAAATCCTAGTTCTGCCCTATCTGCTCTACAGCCTTGCAGGAATTATTTACTCTGGTTTGTCTTCTGTTAAATAGAGAGATGGTTAGATAGCATCACTGACTCAATGGACATGAGTTTGAGCAAACTCCAGGAGTTAATGAAGGACAGGGAAACCTGGCACACTTAAGTCTCTGGGGTCGCAAAGAGTCAGACACAACTTAGCACCTAAATTGACAACAACAAAATGGCGAGAATATCACCTCCTTTCCAAGGTTATTAAGAAACACATATGCAGCATCTTTAGGAACAGTCCCTGGCTCCTAGTGGGTTTTTCGTAGTGTCTAGTCTTCCACCCCACTTCATGGATCACTGCCTTGTCGTGGCGAAGGGGCTTGTATAACTCAACGAAGCTATGGGTCATGCTGTGCAGGGCCACCCAAGACAGATGGGTCATAGCAGAGAGTTCTGAGAAAATGTCATCCACTGGAGGAGGAAATGGCAAACTACTCCAGTATAATGGCCATGAGAACCTCATAAACTGTATAAAAGGCCAAAAAGATATGACACCAAAATATGAGTCCCCCAGGTCTGAAGGTGTCCAATATGCTACTGGAGAAGAGAGGAGAAGAATTACCAATAGCCCCAGAATGTATGAAGGGGCTGGGCCAAAGTGGATACGACAGTCAGTTGTGGATGTGTCTGGGGATGAAAGTAAAATCCAACACTGCAAAGAACAGTATTGTACAGGAACCTGGAATGTTAGACCCATGAATCAAGGAAAATTGGACATGGTCAAGGAGGAGATGGTAAGAATAAACATCAACACCCTAGGAATCTGAGAACTAAAATGGGTAAGAATTGACCAATTTAATTCAGATGACCATTATATCTGCTACTGTGGGCAAGGATCCCATAGAAGAAATGGAGTAGCCCTCAAAATCAACAGAAAAGTCTGAAATACAGTAATTGGATGCAACCTCAAAAATGACAGAATGATCGAAATTCTTTTCAAGGCAAGACATTCAACAACACAACAATTCAAGTCTATGCCCCTATCACCAATGCCAAAGAAGCTGACGTTGATCAGTTCTATGAAGACAAAGAACACCTAAAAAAGATGTTCTATTCATCACTGGGGATTGGAATGCAAAAGTAGGAAGTCAAGATATACCTGGAGTAACAGGCAAGTGTGGTGAACAAAATGAAACAGGGCAAAGGTTAACTGAATTCTGCCAAGGAAACATGCTAGTCATAGCAAACACCCTCTTCCAACAACACAAGAGACAACTATACACATGGACATCACCAGATGGTCAATACTGAAATCAGATTGATTATATTCTTTGGAGCCAAAGATGCAGAAGCTGTATACAGTCAGCAAAAACAAGGCCTGAACCTTCAGGCTCGGATCATTAGCTTCTCATAGCAAAATTCAGCTTAAACTATAGAAAACCAGGAGAAACAATAGGCCAGGCAGATATGACTTAAATCAAATCCCATGTGAATTTGCAGTAGAGGTAACAAATAGATTCAAGGGACTAGATTTAGTTAATGGGGTGCCTGAAGAATTAGGGACAGTGGTCCGTAATACTGTACAGGAGGCGGTGAACAAAACCATCCCCCCAAAAAAAGAAAAGCAAGAAGGCAAAGTGGTTATCTGAGGAGGCTTTACAAATAGCAGAAGAATGAGGAGAAGCAAAAAGCAAGGGAGAGAGAGAAAGGTACATCCAATTAAACATAGAGTCCCCCAAAAAATCTAGAAGAGACAAGAAGGCTTTCTTAAGTGAACAATGCTTAATAATAGAAGGAAACAACAAAAGGGGAAAGACTAGAGATCTCTTCAGGAAATCTGGAAACATCAAGAGAGCATTTCACCCAAAGATGGGCACAATAAAGGATAAAAATGGTACAGACCTAGTAGATGCTGAAGAGATCAAGAAGAGATGGAAAGAATACATGGAAGAACTGTATGAAAAAGATCTTTATGAACTGGATTACTACAATGGTATGGTTAGTCACCCAAAGCCAGATATTCTGGAGTGCAAAGTCAAGTGGGCCTTAAGAATCACTGCTATTAATAAAGCTAGTGGATGTGATGAAATTTCAGCAGAACTATTCAAAACCCTAAAGGATGATGCCATCAAGTTTTGCATTCATTATGTCAGCAAATCTGGAAGACCCAGCAGTGACCACAGGACTGGAAAAGGTCAATCCTCATCCCAATTTCCAAAAAGGGTAGTACCAAAAAATGTGCTAACCATCAGACAATTGCACTAATCTCCCATGCTAGTAATGTCATGGTTAAAATCTAGGCATGCTAGGCTTCAGGATTATGCAAACCAAGAACTTCCAGGAGTCCAAGTTGGGTTTAGAAAAGGAAGAGGAACTAGAGATCAAATTGCCAACATTCGCTGGATTATAGAGAAAGCAAGGGAATTTCAGAAAAACATCTATCTCTTGTTTCATTGACTAGGATAAAGCCTTTGACTGTGTGGATCATGACAAACTGTGGAAAGCTCTTAGAGATGGGAGTACCAGACCATCGTACCTATCTTCTGAGAAACCTGTATGCGGGTCAAGAAACAACAGTTAGAATCCCATATGGAACAACTGATTGGTTCAAAATCCAGAAAGAAGTATGACAGGGCTACCTACAGCCACCCTGTGTTTAACCTATACAATGAGCACATCATAAGAAACGCCAGGCTGGATGAGTTACAAGGTGGAATCAAGATAGGCAGGAGAAACACCAACAACCTCAGATATGTGGATGATACAACTCTAATGGCAGAGAGTGAAGAGGAACTAAAAAGCCTCTTGATGAGGGTGAAAAAGGAGAGTGAAAGAGCTGGCTTATGACTAAATATTAAAAAAAACTAAGATCATGGCATCTGGCCCCACTACTTCATGGCAAATAGAAGGGGAAAAGGTGGAAGTAGTGACAGATTTTCTTTTCTTGGGCTCCAAAATCACAAGTGACTGCAGCCATGAAATCAGAAGACAATTGCTTCTCGTCAGGAAAGCAATGACAAACCTAGACAGTGTGTTGAAAAGCAGAGACTCCGTATAGTCAAGGCTGTGGTCTTCCCAGTGGTCATGTACAGTTGTGAGAGCTGGACCATAAAGAAGGCAAAACACCAAAGAACTGATACCTTTGAACTGTGGTGCTGGAGAAGACTCCTAAAAGTGCCCTAGACAGCAAGGACAACAAACCAGTCAATCTTACAGGAGATCAACCCGGAACATTCACTGGAAGGACTGATGCTGAAGCTGAAGCTCTAGTATTTTGGTCATCTGATGAGAACAGATGACTCATTGGAAAAGTCCCTGATGCTGGGAAAGATTAAGGACAGAAGGAGAAGAGGGTGTCAGAGGATGAGACTGCTGGATGGCATCACCAATGCAACGAACATGAACTTGGGCAAACTCCGGGAGATGGTGAGGGACAGGGAGGCCTGGCGTGCCCCAGTCCACGAGGTGGAAAAGAGTAGGACATGACTGGGCGACTCAACAAGAGTAACAACATCCTCTTAACACCCAAACTGTCTCAGCAAGACACTGGCTTTCACTGGGTTCAGCACTTATTAGTAAAGCAGAAGCCACGAAAGGAAGGAGTAGGTTACCAGCAAATTCTGACTCAATCACTATCCCAGAGCGAGATGTTTAAACGTCTCTCTTGAAGCTGGATGGGCAAATCTGCTGGGCCATGGAGAAATTTCAGAAAAGAATTGACGGAAAAGGAAAATAATGCAAACTTGGAGGCTCTTAATTAGCAGGGCTCCATTTCCACGTGTCTAGAACAGAAAGCTTATGGTGACTCAGGGTCAGGGGAAGTAGTGAGTCACCCATGGGTCCCAACAAAGCCTAAAGAACATAATGAGCTCCTGCCAAAGGGCCACTAGATCCATCCTCTGTGGTGTGAAATCCCATTTTTCATACATTATGCACCCTCACACAACCCATGAATGGCCCCAGTTCTCATATTAAAGGAAAACCGAATTGATATAAATCAATTAGCACGTGAGTGGACCTGAGATGTAAGCCGGTCCATTAGAGAGAGTCTTGGGACTACTGTTTAGATCTGGATAAAGGTACCTTTTCTTCTCTTGTATACATGAGGCCAAGAGGTGAGGACTAAACTGCTACAGCCAGTCTTGCTACCATAAAGGAAGAAAATATGACCCCAGAGCCCACAGATGGAGAGGCGAAACAGAGAATTCAGAGCACTGTCTCGGCCTCTTGATCAAACCTCACCTGAAACTGGTTTCTCAGTTATACCAGACAATGAACAGTCATTATTTACTGTAGCTCACACTGGGGCGTCTACTGCTCACAGGCATTCTTCTACCTCCAGGATTCCCAGACCCTTCAGCAATGTCAACAAGAACCCCACCCTTTCGTCAAATGCACCAGATTTCCTGACAACACACGCAATTTCCTAGTACATGAAACAGACCCTGGCTTGCTGCCCTCAGGCTGTGCAGCAAATGGACAGAGGGATAAAGCTTAACCTTGGCAGCTTCCCTCTTCCTCTCTGAACCCATCTCTTGTTTCTGACTGTTCTCTACCCTGATACTCTTTTTGGAATAATTTGCCATCAACTAAGTCTGACCGATTTCAAGTTCAGAAAGTAAGGTCTGATACCAGCTCTGAAATTCTCATAATTCTACCAGCATTCTTGTGCAAAAGAAAGAATGTGTGAGTGTTTGTGTATGAATGTGTGTGTAAGTTGCAAGTGGGTGTGCAGAAGTGTATACATTTGAGTGTATGAATATGAATGTGGGTGCAAGATAGTGTGAATGCAAGTGTATGAGTGTATGCAGTGTGTGTATAGGCTGTTTCTGGATAAGCACTTCACCTAGGGGTGGACTCTCAAGCCAATGTCCTCTGAGGACACAGGAAGTAGGTATGACTCAGGAATGGCCACGAGATGAAGGGAAGTAACATGACAATATGCAGAAGGCATAGCTTTCCTTTAATAAGAGCAAACAAGTGAAAGGTTGTGGAACAAATGAAAAGGGGAAGAACACTTTTTCTTATAATAGTAAACTACAGTAGCCTGTGTGTTCTGCTTAGTCACTCAGTCATGTCCAACTCATTGCAACCCTATGGACTGTAGCCTGCCAGGCTCCTCTGTCCATGGAGATTCTCCAGGCAAGAATACAAGAGTAGGTTGCCATGCCGTCCTCCAGGGGATCTTCTCAACCCAGGGCTCAAACCCAGGTCTCCCACATTGCAGGCAGATTCTTTATTATCTAAGCCACCAGGGAAGCCCAAGAATACTGGAGTGGGTAGCCGATCCCTTCTCCAGGGGAATTTCCCGACCCAGGAATCGAACCAGGGTTTTCTGCATTTCAGGCAGATTCTTTATCAGCTAAGTTCCCTGGGAAGGGTCACACAAGCTGAGTGTTTGAAAATCTAGACATGGCCCATGGAACAGGGACTGCAAGCCTTAGAGGGTCAGCTGAGTTAAACCTATGAGTCTTACAGGTTGTGTTCTCCTGTGACAGCGTGGACCTGGCATGCCTGATCGAAGGGGGACATTGCCATTTGGCTCTGATGGTTGACAAGTGCTCATGGTGGCCCCGTGAAATCAAATACACCAGAACAAGTTATCCAGGTTTATGCATGAACCAACCCAGTTTTCTGTACAGTGGGGATTAAGTCACATGGTATTTCAAACTACATCTCCAGTGTACAAACTATATTTAAATTCTCAATTGCTTCTTTAATTCAAGAAGGTTTAACTTAGGAGTCCTTTAAATTCTTGCTGCCCTGAAAGTACTTACAACTATGACTCAACTCATAAAACATACAACTGACCCCTCCATCTCAGTCTAAAGCAAGGGACACTTGGATGATTATAAAGAAACACCATTCAAACCTAGTAGGAGAGGGAGGAGTTGATAGTCTTGGGTTTCTGAGTTCTGTTTTTCAGCCCACAGCATATGAATCATGGGCTCAATTCCTTACAAAGCGTGAATCTCTTTGTCAGAAGCATGAGCATTAGAAATGTTCTGTCTCAATTTCGTAAAAATATTTGCCTACTGAGCAAAGTCTTTAGTTCCAAAGCTGACTTTCCATCCCTTTCTAGGGGAACTCTGAAGAAGTCTATCACATAAAGTACACAGTGAGTAATTTGAAATATCCCGGACAACCATCTGGGCGCGTGGTGGTAATGTAATTCACACTGGAATTCCAGTTAGTGATATACTAGCCTCAGATCATAGTTTCACCACACACTTCTCACAGTGGAAGATTTCCAAGGGCCCCGCTTCTGAACAATGACCCATATCAAATCTGAACAGACCCCTGAGTGATTTCTCAATCTCATTGTCTTTCAGCAGAGCTGCAGAATCAAGTGGCTGAATGCTCAGGAATACAGCAGGCATATCCCCCACCTGCTGATCTAGCTAGAAATCTCATTTCTCTGGATGACAATAACAATGGCTAACATTTACTGAGTACTCACTGTGTGCCAAGCACGACTCTACTTCTCATCTATCAACTCACTTAATGGGCTCAACACCCCTATGAAGGCGTCTATCATTATCCCCATTTTTTTTCAGATGAAGCAAAGAAGAGTTAAGAAAATTACACAAGGTTTTCTAGCCAGTGGGGTGGAGCCTGGTTTCAGAATCCAGGCTAACAGCCTCATTGGATTAAAATGCAGATTCAAAAGACCTTTTGAATTACAACAGAGGAAAGACAGACAAAGTGAGGACATTGATGTCACAGGTAAAGGACACCTGAACAGGCACCTACTATACAGCACAGGGAACTATACTCAGCATTTTTAGTAGCCGACATGTGAAAAGAATCTGGAAAAGAATACATCTATATTATATATAATATTTATACTCAATATATAATACAAAATAATAATTAAAATAAATTACAATATTTATTTTAAATATAAGTAAAATTGAAAATATTTAATATTAAAGTAAAACATACTAAAATTATATTAAAGTTAAACATACATTAAAGTAAAACATAAATAAAAATTATACACACACACACATATATGTGTGTGTTTGTATATATATATATATATATATATAACTGAATCAGGTTGCTGTGACCCGAAATTAACACAACATTGTTAATCAACTACACTAAAATAATATAAATAAATATTTATTTTTATTTGTAACCAAAAAAGGTTACAAAAAAGAAAAAGGAAAGGGTGCCTGGAAATAGAAGAACTTGTCATTGGAGTTAGACAATATGGTGGATGGGCCAACTTTCAATAGGCTGATTTTATTTCACTGACTCTATTTTGTGTGTGTGTGTGTGTGTGTGTGTGTGTGTGTGTGTGTGTGTGTGAGATAACCCAAAAATCAGAGCACAAGGGAGTGAAAGTCGGCAGAAGTGGGAGTGGGGAGAGATAAGAGTGGAACGTCGGTGGTCTAAAATAAGCAAGGGCAGTAAGACAGTCCAGGTTCCTTCTAAGTCCTGATTATTATAAGCAGTGCTGCAGTGAACACTGGGGTGTATATATCTTTTCGAATTATGGTTTTCTGCAGAAGCTACCTAAATGTCCATCAAAAGAGTAAAGGATAAGGATGTGGTATGTATATACAATGGAATATTCAGTTCAGTTCAATCACTCAATCGTGCCCAACTCTTTGTGACCCCATGGACTGCAGCATGCCAGGCTTTCCTGTCCATCCCCAACTCCCCAAGCTTGCTCAAACTCATGTCCATCGAGTTGGTGATGCCACCCAACCATCTCATCCTCTGTCATCCCCTTCTCCTCCCGCCTTCAATCTTTCCCAGCATCAGGGTCTTTTCCAATGAGTCAGTTCTTTGCATCAGGTGGCCAAAGTATTGTAATTTCAGCTTCAGCACCAGTCCTTCCAATGAATATTCAGGACTGATTTCCTGTAGGATGGACTGGTTGGATCTCCGTGCAGTCCACGGGACTCTCCAGAGTCTTCTCACAGTTCAAAAGCATCAGTTCTTCAGTGCTCAGCTTTCTTTATAGTCCAACACTCACATCCATACATGACTACTGGAAAGACCATAGCTTTGACTAGACAGACCTTTGTTGGCAAAGTAATGTCTCTGCTTTTTAATATGCTGTCTCAGTTGGTCACAGCTTTTCTTCCAAGGATCAAGCGTCTTTAATGGAATATTACTCAGCCATAAAAAGGAAAAAACACTGCCATTTTCAGCAATGTGGATGGACCTAGACCTTGTCATACTGAGTGAAGTAACTCAGACAAAGACAAACATCATGTGACACTGATTATATGTGGACCCTAAGGGTACAAATGAACTTATTTGCAAAAAAGAAATAGAGGTACAGACACAGAAAACAAACTTATGGATACCGGGATGAAGTGGGGGAAGGAATATATTGGAAGACTGGGACTGACGCATACACACTACAGTACATAAAAGAGGTAACTAGTAAGGGCCTACAGTACAGCACAAGGGACCCTACTCACTACTCTTTCATGGCCTAAATGGGAAAGAATCCAATAAAGAGTGGATACATGTATATGTGTAACGGATGCACTTTGTTGCACACCTGAAACTAACACAATATTGTAAATCAACTATACTTCAATGAAAAAAAAAATTTTTTTTAAAGAGTCTCTGGTTTAAAATTTGCCTTCTTGAGGCCAAAGAAGAATTCACGTGACTCAGTTTAAAGCACAAATAGCTGCAATGCAGCTAATGCAACACAACGTGAGGTCTTCCTCTCTACCTAACCAAGAATTTGCTCATTATCCGAGATTCAGAATGTGACATGAGTCTTTCCAATCATTTGTTTTACTGTATGAAGGGTCAACTTGTGTCAAATGCTCACAGTGGGGGATTGCGCAGTGGAGACTGAGATGAGAGCCCTGGGGGACGGAGGGCAGTCAGAGGACAATTGACAGAAGGCCAAGGACCAACTCTGGTTTCGTCCCTGGACCTCCAGGTTCAGTGAGGAGCTTCACACCTGCCACACGCTAAAACCTTCTTTGTGGTTCCCTGTAGCAAGGTGGGTCTCAGAGCTATGATCTCCTCTTTGGTTCCACTACAGTAGTCTACTCATATCCCTATTACAGTAATCCCCATGGTCCATGATAAGAGTTCATTACTACATCCGGTTCTGGGCCTGTTGTGTACTGGCCGCAAGAGTCATGTCTATTGAGCCAATGGATGAAAGACATCCGACTAGACCAACGCATGAAATGAATAATATCAATTAAAGCAACAACTAATACTTAATGAGTACTAGTGAGCTAGGTATAAGTTACCTGTATATATAGATAGCTAGATAGATAGATAATACCTGTTCTTAAGTTCATTTAATCTCCCAACTACTCTATTATAGAGAAATATACAGCGACTTCACTCTGATCATCTCCATTTTACAGTGAAGGAAACTGAGTCATGGAGAAGAGAAGAACCCTACTCAAGGACACTGAGCTACTCTGGATTTGGCCAAGTGGTGCCTGGACTTGCCCAGAGGGAATCTGATGGTAAAGACACACATCTCTTAACCTCACACCGTATCTCCCCTCACCTGATGTCCTGCCCAAAGGCAGTTAGGCACCCCATGTTTCCTCACCAATTGTCAAACACTTTACCACCAGGCTGCCCCTCTCAAAATTGCACCCGTATAAGGTCACAAACCACCATAACCCCACTTCATAGCCAGGCTTTTCCAAGTCATCCAATCCCAACAATGGGTTTTAAATGGAGACAAATATGCAAGATGCTGAAATATCAAGGTTTCCCCTCTTCTTCTCTTTCACCAGCTTTCGAGTTTGACTTGATCACCTCATTAATCACAAGGCTATGTGGTGAATCCACCGTGCTTTCTAAAGAGATGCAGGATTTGGAAAAGCAGCAGAACAAAGACAATAAAACCCTGCAGGTTATACACTGTGCACTGCAGAGAAAAAGACTAGAAAACAGAACAATCTGCTCTTACTTGTTTCTCCAACATGCAAGGGAGAAGAAGTGGAGAACAATTTCTACTTACTTAACTTCTTTTGTTTACACTGATTTCATCCCTCTCCCCTTGGAATTTCTGAATCTGGCATTTCTTGATTCTGGTGGGATTTTGTTGGGATTTGCATGATACTAAATTTCTTTAACAAGGATGATGTTGGCCTGGGGGAGAGGTATACACTTGAAATAGTTTCAACTGTTTCTCATGACATGTATGTTCCTTTATCCAAAGAGAGACTAGAAGTTATCACACAGTACTATTTCATTTACACAGAGAGGGGATCCAAATGAGAAAGATTACAGGTAATAGATGAGCATCTTAATAGAACCATGAGCTCTTGTATAAAATACACAATACTCTTCTCAAAAGACTTCATTCGGGAGGAGATAATGCACTGCTTTGACAATGGAGAGATACACACTAGAATAAGATTGAGCAGATGAACAGCAGCGGCCAGTTCTGCACTAAAAGACTCTCCCTTCCCCTCTAACATATTTCCATTCTCTGGTTGAGAAGCACACATCTTAGAAAATGAATGGCTCTTCCTCTTACCTAGTGAGAATAATGCTTCCTTTTTAATTAGAAGGTGTACCTTCAATGAAAGTCTAGTGGTCCATGGGCAGAAAAAGTCAATGGTAGTCTTAGATCTCTTCAACGGGGGTGGATCAATAGATGCAGTCTGTTGCTGCTGTCAGGTCTGCCATGACGTCGGGTTTCATGTGGAGCACATTTCAAGGGGCTGTACTGTGATACCATTACAGGTGCTCATTGCAATACAGTCTGTACTTAGGAATAGGTCCAGCCAGCCTCTGCAGGCAGCTGAGTTCTCCTCCAAGTATAGGCATACAGAACTCTCGTTCTAATCTTGTTTCCTACTGAGGCTGAGATTCACAGCTCAGTGAGAATAGGGTAATATTAGACATGTGTACTTTGTGAACAGGCAACAGTATGAATGAATCACTCTAACAGACTCAGAGAAAGCCCCACGGTGGGACAAACACATGTAAGATGTCTGGAAAGGGACACGGTAAAATGAATGCTACACCCTCTCCATCTATGAAGCTATCATTATGTTCCATGGATCAAAGTTTTTACCTTACCCACAGGCCTAGGCAGCAACTCTTTGACACTTGAGGAAGTTCAGTCTCAAGATGTTGAGGCATTTTCTCTGAGGTCACTGACCTGGGAAGTGGCAGAGCAAGGGCTCAAAACCAGGTGAGTCCAGCCCCACAGTCACTGAACGAATCCTCCTCTTTCTGAATTAGCCTCGACCTGCACAGGACAAGAGACTGGAGAAATACCCAGTAAAATTGACCTCCTGCAGTTTGAAAGACTATTTGAAAGCTTTCTTTGTCAATGTAAGTTAAGTATTGCGACCCAAGACTGAACTGACTAGGACTCCAGGAGGAAATAAAAAACCCTGTGCAAAAAGAAAAGTGTGACCATGTGAGTAAAAGGACTCCACGAAGCAGAGGGAGCAGGGAGCAGGAGCAGCCAGCAAAGGTTAGCACATGTGCCATCACTGACAACAGCTGGAATTGTCAGAGGAAAACAATGAGGGAGGAAATCAGAGAGGGAAATGGCCAGGGAAAGTTCAGGCCTCCCTCCTTCCCACGCCCTCACTGCCCATTGTGACTCCAGTGACTCAGCCCAGATGGGAGGAAGCAGAGACCTCACTCACCCAATGTCCACCCTGCCCATGGCCTGGAAGGAGGGGACGATGAGGCTTGTGAACGCAGCTCAGACACACCCAGGTACCACCCAGGAGTGCCCCCCACCGCCTACACACACCCAGAGACCTCAATCAGGCCCCCGAGTAGAGAGAGTGCAGTCAGGGGATTCTGGTGTGAGCCCAAGTATTAATTCCTGGATGGCTCTGGGTAAGGGACTCATTGTCTCCTGACTTTAGTTCCCAGTATAAAAAGTACAGGCTGGAATTAGATCAGGGATCACACATTCAAATGCCGACAGAGACCAAGCAGGTAATGAAAACGATGCAGCAGGCTGAGTGGAAGCTGACAGGGAGCAGTGGGGACTAGAGACCACATATCTTGTCAAAAAAGAGCACCGCCAGTGTCCCCAGATGTTCCAGTTTTCCATAAGAAGCCAGATATTGGTCCTTTATACACAATCCCCTAGTCTTTAAGTGTTGGGAATATAAAGTCAAACTTCTAAAACTCTATGCAAGGCAAACAAAACAAGATGCCACACTTGAGTCCAGACGTGTCTTGTTCCATAAGGGAGCCGCTAGTCACATGCGGCTACTTCAACCTAAATTCATTCAAACGGAAATAAATGTTGGACAGAGTGTGGAGAAAAAGAAAACCTCCTACACTGTTGTTGGGAATGTAAAACAGTATAGTCATTATGGAAAACAGTACTGGAGGCTCCTTAAAAAACTAAACATAGAGTTACTATATGATCCTGAAATTCCATGCACGCCAATGTTCATCACAGCACTCTTTACAAGAGCCAAGACATGGAAGCAACCTAAGTGTTCATCAACAGATGAGTGGATAGAGCAGATGTGGTATACACACACGCACGCACGCGCGCGCACACACACACACACAATGCAATACTAGTCAGACATAAGAGAGGAATGAAATAATGCCATTTGCAGCAACATGGATGCAAATCTATTAGAGACAGGCATGCTAAATGAAGTAAGCCACACAAAGAAAGAAAAATAGCATATGATATTGCTTATATGTGAAATCTTAAAAAAAGAAGATCCAAACAAACATATATACAAAACAGAAACAGACTCACAGACACAGAAAACAAATGAGGAGTTTGGGATTAACATATACATGCTACTACATAGAAAACAGAAAACCAACAAGGACCTACTGCATAGCGCAGGGAACTATATTCAGTATTTTCTAATAGCCTGTAAGGGAAAAGAATCTGAAAAAGAAATATATATATATATATATATATATATATATATATATATATATGTGTAACTGAATCATTTTGCTGTATGTCTGAAATCAATGCAACATTGTAAATTAACTACACTTCAATAAAAAATTCATTAAAAGTAAACAAAATTAAAAATTCAGTTCCTCAGTCGCACTAGACACATTTCAAATGCACAAGAGCCACTTGTGCCATACTGGATATCATAGTCAACTCCACAGAAAATTCTCTTTGTATAGCCTTGGTCTAAATGATCTTTAAAATAACCTTCAGCTCTTAACACTGCAAAGAAAGACAAACTAAAATGAACTTTAATTTCTTCATCGATAGGAAACAAAGCTGTTGGAATTTCACTGCCTAATTTCAACACAAAAAGGTCACTGTTTTGCAGTCACCTTGATGAGTTCTCTTCAGTTGCATTTAAATTGGGTTCACTAGATGTGTTCATGGAAACAGCCTGATAACTTATCTGCTTCAACATGCAGAGTAAATTCTTGAGTTATTTATGGGGATTTGAAATCTCAATTTGTATTTTAAAAAGGGAGATAGGAGTGGGGAAAAGAAAAGCTCTATTTCATGTTGCCTAATACTTACTCTTCCTGCTAGAAAAGTTTTCACTGTCATATACTGCTTGTCATTGCCTGAGCATGACTCTCCAGGGTGACAAACCAGCAACATTTTAGATCACGGATCATCTAACTTTCCTATAAAGAACCAGGTAGTAAATATTTTCAGCTTTGTGGGCTATACGGTTTCCATGGCAACTACTCATCTCTGCCTCATTACATGAAAGCAGTGATAGACACGATGTAAACAAACGGTCATGGCTGTGTTCCAATAATACTTTTCTGGTGGACAGCAACATTTAAATGCTATATAATTTTCAACTGTTATGAAATAGTCTTCATTCCATTTCTTTCCCCTGATCCACTTGAAAGTGAAAAAAATCCTTTCTTAGCTTGAGACCATAGCAGAACTGGCAGTGTGTGGGATTTGGCCCACAGGCTGGGGGTTGCTGGCCCCTAAAGCCTGCAGACTCTGTGATCAAGAGACTGGTAGCCTGAAAGCCAGAGGGAGTCGAGCTCTGGCATATGCATATGATTCACTAGGCTTTTATCCAATGAAAGTTCTGTGCCTAGTTAGTGTTGTTCAGGAAGGGAAGGCTGGAACACACAGGTCCCCTTTTTTGTAAGACCACCCAGTTTATAAACTCGATCCTCATTATTCACAGATTTCATAATTGCAAATTCATCTACTTGTATAGATTTACTGCAGACCCCCAAGTTAGTACTAGTGGTGCAGTTGCAATCATTCTCAGATGTGGGCAAAGATGTGACAAATTTGAGTCACTGCCTTGAGGAAGACTCTAGCTAAGATCAAATAAGGCTAGAGTCTGCCTTCTTATTTCATGGGCTTCACAGAGGTCTTTGTAGGTCTTTACACTTCGCTGTTTAAAATACCCACCACCGCCCCTGCTCCCAGCACAGTGCTGAAATGCTGGCTAGTGTCCCTAAGCATAAGAAGGTTGTGATGTACCTTATGGAGACAACCTGTGTGTTAGAAAATTCTGTTCAGGCATGAGTTACAGTTACAGTTCAGGCGTGAGTTACTGCACTTATGCTGTTGGCTGTGAGTTCAGTGTTAATGGATCCACATCGTATAGTAAAAAGTCTTGAAACAGAAACACACATAAAACAAGGTTACGTATTGACTGGCTGATGAGAATATCATGAGTAGAGAGTCAAAGGAACCCTATATTTCTCCTGGAACTGATGATGCAGAATTCACTTATTCAGTGTCTGTGGCCACGTTATTGGACGTAACTACTGCAAATCACAGAATTGATGGTGTATGTATTTTACCGACCTTAGAAAGGAATTTCTGTGATAGCCTGTATGTTGCCTCTCCTCTACCTTGTAAATTGGATTTACGGTTCACTGAGGAAGGTTGAAATCATTTTAAATAAAGTTTTGGGGTTATTTCATGACTTTAGGTTTCCATGATTCCCTGTTTTCTCATTCTCCGGATAAATGGACTCTGGCCTAGTAAATGGCATATAAAGTTATTCTCCATAAATTCTTCACTTGTAGGTAATTTGCAAGCTCACAAACTGTGCTCCAACTAGTGAAACACCTCAGGCCTAAAATCTCAAGCAGGACTCTGTTGGAAACTTGGCTGGTGAAGAACGTGGTGCCACGTTGTAAATATTCCACACAGTTTTGTAGAGTCTCTACATATGGTACTAAATATCACAGTTAATAACCCAAATCTAAGTATTCGTTGTGTAAGTCAACCAGGGTTTTATAGGAGACCTGGCACCTTTATTATAGGTCCTTGAGTATGATTTTCATTTGCAAACACTGAATAAAATGCACTGGCTTTGCCCTTTGGAAATACGTCATGTGAGGTGGTCCAGCAGGGAAAGTTATTTGAGATCTGAAGAGGATGTTGAGAGCTGACAGACTTGAGATCTCAGGTTAAGGCAGAGTTTAAAAAAAAAAAACAAAAAAACTCAGATATTTCAAACACATTTAGAAGGATATCAACAAGTTGTCATGCCTTAGGGACACATATACACATACCTTTTGTTGTTGTTGTTGTTAATGACTAACTTCCTTTCACCAAATATAATCTTTCTGTGATTACTGATGTAATCACTGACATTGACTGAGCTCTTCATAATGACCTTGGTCTCTTGCCAAAGCATTTCTAAAAATTGGATGACAATATAGTGCTTATGATATGCCAGGTCCTATTCTAGGCACTTTAAATATAATCCTAAAAAATATCCCATTTAATCCTCAAAAAAATCTTGTGAGGTAGCCAGAATTATTATCATCTTCATTTTATAGACGCCGAAACTTAGACACTGAGATGTCATATAACCTGCTCTGAGTCACACCAGTAAACAATGGGCAGAGCCAGGATTTGAACTCAGGGAGTTTCGTTCCAGAGTCCTTTCCCGTGACCACTTCCATGACACTGACTCTGAGAAACTGTGGAAAAAACCCAGCTCCAGTACAAAGGGATTTTTACAGTGGCTACTTCTATTAGCAGCAATATGCATCTTTCTCATTCTCCATCTCTTTCCCTTCTTCCCTTCTTCCTTTTTCTCTAATATACATACCATAAAATTCCCCATTTTTGACAGATATCCAGTCATTTAACCACCATCAATATCAAGATTGAGCAGTTCTACCTCAAAAAAGTTCCCCCATGCCCCTTTGCAGTCACCTCTCCCTACCACCTCAGCCCAGAAACCAAGGGATTTTAGTCAGGGGGCCATGAACCCCAAGGGATCCTGGCAAAGAATTTAAGAACAGAACTTGAATTCATGTAAAAATTACATATTTCAAAATTACCACAAACTTCTAATTGAAATTAAGCATTCCTTCTGCTGTGAATATAAATAACAAACTACAGAACTATTAGCAGAAACATCACTTGGTAGCCAAAAGAAATCACAGATAGCCTATTATATTACAGTCACTGTCTGTAACACAAAATAGTGTTTACACTTCTGACTACTTTGAAATTTTGTACACTAGAGCTTGTTATTTACTACATTCCTAAATGAGCATCTACTATTGTATCACAGATATTTTAATAAGTGTATTTCAATATAAACTAATTCAAATTTTCATTTTCAATTATTATTTTTTCTCTGAGAAGGAATTCAACTTGTGGAAGGGGGGTCCCCCATTCTAGAGCGTGGTGCTAAGAGAAATCACATTTGGGGCAGACGGAGTCACTCATCATTTATTCCACCATCATTCCAATCAACGCTGGCCCAGAGAGGATGGTATAGAAATGAATAAGATCCAGTCACAGCCCAGACTGGTGGAGGAATCATGCATCTCCTTTCCTTAAAATCGATGGTGGAAAACAAAACAAACAAAAGAAAAAACCAATGGTGGACACGGAGCTATGCGCCTTCACAGTTAAATATTGCCGCTGCCTTCTCCTGAAGAGGATGGTCACAGCCCACCTGCCTCCCCTCTGTGACCCTGCAGGGACTACAGAGAAGCCGCATGTCCAGCCCCGTGCAACCTGCCAACCGCTGACAAAGACCACACACACCTCAGAGAGGGGAACCAGACATCCAGGAGCTCAAGATTGATTCCGAGAGGGAGGGAGACATTGAGACGTCAACTCCAAATGTTAGGCAGAAGATGAAAATTCACATTCTCCAATTATTTGGAACTGCTCTGGGACTGGAACTGTGAGATTAGGACACATTGCTTATACCTTGGTGTGTCACCTTCGAATAAATTATCTCTCAATTTATTAATGCAATCAACAAATCAATACAAAAAGAAGGTCAGGAATAGGCAATTTTCATAAGAAATACAAATGACCAATAAGTATATAAAAAAATCGTTGACCTCGCTGACAATCAAAAACAAATATCAAACGAATGAGATACAGAATATCTCTTCAGTTGTCAGAAGCCCAAATTATTGGTATACAACACATGAATTGATGTAACATATAAGCTGACGACCTCAAATCCTAATATGGAAACCTGTAGTTGAAATAAAAGCAACTTTTTTGAAAATATAAAGATGAATCTGAAATTTGCTTAGTTAGGGGGACTGGGTTAATTTCTGAAGCTTGTTTGAAGAGGCAAGGCTCAAAGAATGAATGTAAGACTGTAAATCACAAATTAGAGAGAAACAATGTAAAAAATGATCGGTGCTGTTGATATTAACTTTACCCTCTGACAATCAGAACTTGGAATATAAGGGGCTTTATTTCTACCCACCTCTAGTGCTCATGTTCACCCATCTTTCAGCCCCAGTCCTCTCCCCACCTTAATCAATAGGAAGGTGTGAGATGTGCCAGAGCTTTGAAAGCCTTTCTCGTCTTTCAGTTTTTCCCAGTATTTTTCTCTCTCTTCAGTTCTTCACTTCTCATTTATAGTATTTCCAAAACGTTTCCTTAATAACCACCCAATATATCAGTGTCACTTCCTCCTTGCCTTGTAAGCTCAAGCACATCTTTTTCATTTCAGAATGTATTGGTCAGAGAGAATGTTTCATAAATGTTCATCAATTCTGCTGCCATAAGAATGTGGATGGAGTTAAATTTAGCAGGAAACACAAATCAGAAAACAGCAAAGTTGAACTTGCTGGTCAATATTTTCAGCCACTTCCCCTGGAAGGGCAGCACCTGAAACAGGTCTGGAGGCAGTTATTCTGTTCACGCAGCGCCCCCCACTGGCCACTAGGGAAAGTTCACCTTCAACACCCAAATAGTTTGCTGGCCCAGCATCTAAATCCTATCTCTCATGGATTTGAAAATCAAGGACATGCATGGGCTTCTTTTCTCCCATCGTTCATGATGGTTTTAGCTGAAACATGAGAACTTTAAAAGAAGAGGAATAATAGGTGTATTAAACACCTTATTCCATACAAAGTAGAAGCACAGTAATGTTTATTTTACAAATGAACCATAACAAGATAGGTGTTCCTACCATACTCTTCAGAAGCTCCAAGGCAAGCAACTGGTGGAATATGGAACTGAACCTCATCTAACTCCAGAGGTCACACTTAATGACTATCTCATACTGTTCTCTTTATTTATTAAGTTTATATAAATAAACGATAATGACATAAATATAAATTCAGTTCAGTTTAGTCACTCAGTTGTGTCTGACTCTTTGTGACCCCACGGACTGCAGAATGCCAGGCTTCCCCATCCATCACCAACTCCCCAAGCTTGCTCAAACTCATGTCCACTGAGTTGGTGATGCCATCCAACCATCTCATCCTCTGTCATCCCCTTCTCCTCCTGCCTTCAGTCCTTCCCAGCATCAAAGTCTTTTACAAGGAGTCAGTTCTTCACATCAGGCGGTCAAAGTATTGGAGCTTCAGCTTCAGAATCAGTCCTTCCAATGAATATTCAGGACTAATTTCCTTTAGGATTGACTGGCTGGATCTCCTTGCAGTCCAAGGGACTCCCAAGAGTCTTCTCCAACACCACAGTTCAAAAGCATCAATTCTTCGGTGCTCAGCTTTCTTTATGGTCCAACGCTCACATCCATACATGACGACTGGGAAAACCACAGGTTTGACTAGATGGACATTTATCAGCAAAGCAATGTCTCTGCTTTTAAATATGCTGTCTAGGTTGGTCATATATTTTCTTCCAAGGAGCAAGTGTCTTTTAATTTCATGGCTGCAGTCACCATCTGCAGTGATTTTGGAGCCCAAATAAATAAAGTCAGTCACTTTTCCCCCATCTGTTTCCCATGAAGTGATGGAACCGGATGCCATGATCTTTGTTTTCTGAATGCTGAGTTTTAAGTCAGCTTTTGGGCGTCCCTGGTAGCTCAGCTAGTAAAGAATCTGCTGCAATGCAGGAGAACCTGGTTCGATTCCTAGGTTGGGAAGATCTCCTGGAGAAGGGAACAGCTACCCACTCCAGTATTCTGGCCTGATGAACAAGACCCTGCTTCCCCCAAAGTCAATTTCTCCCATCAGAAAGCTTCCATAAGCCTCTTATCCTCATCCATCAGAGGGCAGACAGAATGAAAACCACAACCACAGAAAACTAACTAAACTGATCACAGGGACCACAGTCTTGTCTAACTCAAATGAAACTATGAGCCATCCTGTGTAGGACCACCCAAGACGGAGACCCACGGTCATAGTGGAGAGTTCTGACAAAATATGGTCCACTAGAGGAGGGGATGGCAGACCACTTCAGTATTCTTGCCTTGAGAACCCCATGAACAGTATGAACTATTAACTCTGTTTGTTCAAATAAATTTTCAGCATTAAAAAATCCACCTGTCCGAAGATAGTTTCTAAGTCTACCATAATATGTTAGGCTTTTTAATACCTGATACAGCTTATGCTAAAGTTTGAGCACAAGAGGTTTCCTGACCAGCTGGGGTACAAAGGCAACTCCAAGGACAAGCGAATATAAATGGGGCACAGACCACGTGATTTCAATTACAATCAGAACTGGGCCCAGTTTGGAGCCTCTGGGACGTGCTGGATATAACAACCCCCTCTCCCAATTAGGCACAGCATCTGGACAGTGAGCTACAGGTAAGGTGTGGACAAGATGTGATGCGGCTAGAGTGGAGACTCTGATTTTGGGGGATCTAAAGTAGACTTTTTAAACTGTATGCATGTGTTTGGGTAGAGGATTTTTCTTTTCTTTACAGTCACTCAGTCATGTCTGACCCTTTGCAACCTCATGAATTCCAATTCCATGTAATTCTCTAGGCCAGAATACTGGAATGGGTAGAGGATTAGGGAGATTTACATTCACCTGAGGGAGTCAGAAGGTTCCAGAAGTGGGTGGATTTTATATCCGAGGTTTAGATGAGAGAATTTCCCCATTTATATTAACAGCACTCTATTGGTAATACCTGCCTGGGGTTCAGGGTCAGGAAGGGTTGTGAGACAGACTGAGTTCTACAGAGAAAGCAAGCTGTGACGATTAATAACGTCTGCCCTGGCATGGGACCTGAGAGGCACATTTATTGCGAATTTAATCAGGATTAGAACATTCATGGGGCTGCCATATCTGCTCATCACCATGGAGGTGCCTCAGAGCTGCCAACCAGGACTCAGAGGAAAGACCAGGGGGCAGCCTGGAAATTTAAACCAGAAAAGAATCTGAGGCGTGAAGACACAAAGGTCTGTGGGATCTATCCTCAGTCGTGATAACATAAGGCCATAGACACAAAAAGACGAGCCAAGACGACAGAAAGCCCACTTGGCTGAGAAACGGGAGGGAAAATGGCAGGCAATGTGGCTGAGTACTTGTATTCCACACTGGCCTAGGAGAGCCTGGCACATTTGCTATTTCTTTGGCTCCACCTCATGGATTTGGGAAATATGACTATTTATTGGGCTTCCTACTTTTCTTATTTTTTTCCCATCATCCCTTGTTAGCCTGTCTCAGGTGTGCTGAGGGAAAATAAAGTTTGATTTATTTAAATCATACCATATAAAAGGGGGGAGAACTGCCCCCTGGTGGTCGGTTAGGAAAATCTCTAGAACATTATTTCCAAAAGTGTTCTGGACCCATGACTTTCCAAAAGGGAGTGGTGGTGGTGGTTTAGTCACTCAGTCGAGTCTGACTCTCGAGACCCCATGGACTGTAGCCTGCCAGGCTCCTCTGTCCGTGGGATTTTCCAGGCAAGAGTACTGGAGTGGATTGCCATTTCCTTCTCCAGGGGATCTTTCCAATCCAGGAATCGAACCTGGTTCTCCTGCATCGCAGGCAGATTCTTTACCGACTGAGCTATAAGGGAACTCCACAAGGGAGTACTCTGCGGTAAAATTACTCTGGGAAACAATTTTAAATTATACAATATATACTCATCCATTAGTTAATATATTATATATCTTTATGACATTCACTGTATTTATTACCATGTTGAGTCCAAGAAGTCCAGCAATCAAGAAACTAACTTCTTTTAATTCACCATTATTTGAACATAGACAGAAAGACTTTTTTTTAAATTTTAATTTAACCCAGCATTTTGGGAGACAAGGAAAGATTATGAGGTTGTTTTCCTCTTTCAATATGGAGATTTCCTTTCCAGATCTTTTCCCTGACAAAACCTAGAAAACTTGCACTTTTCTAGCATTCTCCTTCACGATTGCATTAGTAAAAAGCTGGCTTATGTTAAAGACAAATTCCCAGCTGGAGACAAATAATTTACATATATCAGGTCACAGCCTTCTATCAAAGAAAAGCTGACAGCATATCAGTACACTCAAGTTTTTCAGGTATAACTACCCAACAGAAATCCTAGAAATGATCACATAATGTTACAGACAACTCTCTGGATTCTTAAGCTCTTCATAGTTGGGAGGTGGGAAAACATAGTGGCTCGGAGTGCTGCGGGCTCTGTAGCCATATTCACAGTTCTGATGACAGCTAAATGATTAAATGAGTTAAGACATGTAAAGTCTTAAAAGAGTGCCTGGCAGTTGGCTAGTAATTTATTATTTCTGTATTTGCACCCACTAGAATCGGGAGTACAAAGTATCATTTAAAATGGAAAACATTATTTTTTCCCTTTAAAAATACCTTTTGTTCAGGCTGAGACCACTTAAAAATGTTGGCCAACTATCACTAACATGTATTAGGGTGATATTTTAAACTATTAACTTTAAAAATTTGGAAACACTTGGGAATTTTCCTCTTAACATTTAAAAAAAATTGTGGGAAAATATATATAAAACTGTCCAGGTGGCGCTAGTGGTAAAGAACCTGCCTGCCAATGCAGGAGACGGAAGGACCCCTGGGTAGAGAAGATCCCCTGAAGGAGGGCATGGCAATCCACTCTAGTATTCTTGCCTGGAGAATCCCGTGGACAGAGAAGCCTGGGGGCTTCCCATAGGGTCACCCAGTCCATAGGGTAGCAAAGAGTCAGACATGACTGAAGCGATTTGAAGCATGTGTGAACCACACATGCACATATATATAAAACTTACCATTTTCATAATTTTTAAGATTGCAATTTGGAGAAGGAAACGGCAACCCACTCGAGTATTCTTGCCTGGAGAATTCCATGGACGGAAGAGCCTGGCGGGCCACAGTTCATGGGGTCACAAGGAGTCGGACACGACTGAGTGACTAACACACACATACACACAAGATTGCAATTATCATCACAATCCATCTCCAGAAGGTTTTCATCATCGCAGATGACACTGTACCCACTCAACAGTAACTCCCTGCTTCCTGCTCCCCTAGCCTCCAACAACCACCATTCTACTTTCTGTCTCTAAGAATGTGACTGCTCTAGATACTTCATATAAATGGAATCTTATGATATCTCTCCTGTTGCATCTAGCTTACTTCCTTTGGTATACTGTCTTTAAGGTTTATCCATATCTGCCATGTGTCAGAATTTCCTTCCTTTTAAAGGAAGAAAAATGAAAAATATTCCATTTGAAGAAACTGCATACTGTTTTCCACAATGACTACATCATTTTACATCCCAACCAATAGTGCAAAAGGTTCTGAGTTCACCACAGCCTCATCAACACTTTTTTATATATATTATAGCCATTCTAATCCATGTGAAGAGGTACCTCACTGTGGTTTTGATTTGCATTTCCTGCAAACCACTCCAGTACTCTTGCCTGAACCCATGGACAGAGGAGCCTGGCGGGCTATATAGTTTACGGGGTTGCAAAGAGTTGGCATGACTGAGCGACTAATACACATGCAGAGAATGACTAGTAATGTCAAGCTCTTAACATTTTTAAATGATCTTCAAGCAGAGTTTCATGAGAAGAACACAGACTTCAGTCACTAGCTCCCATCATCTGACATTTAGATTTTCCTATATACATATGCATCTTTGATAATTTTAAAGTTATTCCTTGCTTGGAAGGGGAAGAAAGGACACATATCTGGTGTCTATTTTAATTAAAAATGCTTAATAGTTAACTTTGAGGTATGGATGGTGAGAGCTCTTAATTGTCAACATCACAAAATACTTTTAACTCTGCATACTTTTACAAAAATCAGGCATACATTTTAAAACAAATAGTGAATTCTGAAAAAGAAGAAAATTAAGAAAAAAATAAGAGCCATCATTTTGTGAGACTTCAGAGACTAAGAGTCTCTTTGTTTGTTTTAACCAAACTTCAGCAGGAAATTCAAATAATAGCAGAAACACATAAAATTCCTCAGGGTTTAGTGTTCTAAATGCCAGTCAGACTCGAAGTAATCTATTTCAAATCCTATTACTCACAATTAATAACTGTTTATTTAACGTTTCAGAAAACGTTTAAATTAACTGTTTCTTTTTTATGTTTAAAAAAATTTTAGTGTTACTTTAAAATTATTATTCTATTTTTTGCAAATGTATTTTAACCAGACTGTTTTATTCAAAGTCTGGAAATGACACATTTTCCAGAAACTAAGAAAAATTATACTAAAGAGCTAAAAAACAAGCAAACAAACCTACTGGCATTTAAATATGAAAAGAAACTACCCAATCTAAGGTAATAAATATTTAACTTGATATATGTAAAAGTTAACGTGTCCACTTCATAAGTTGATAAACTGTAGTATTCATAAATTACATTATTTTTAAAAATAAGTTTTAGGTTTGATATTTTACAAGGCATGAATCATCAAGACTGCATGATAAGTCCTGAAAAGTAATAAATAACAAATGAGGTTTCTGAAAAAAATAATTTCAAAAGCAAAATTCTAGAATCGTTAAACATGTACAGAGTAAGAAATTCCTTTTAACATGGGATACATATGCATTTTATTTTTTTATAGAAAACAGTAGCTTTTTTTTAATTTATTTTTTTCATTTATTTTTATTAGTTGGAGGCTAATTACTTTACGATATTGTAGTGGTTTTTGCCATACATTGACGTGAATCAGCCATAGATTTACATGTGTTCCCCATCCCGATCCCCCCTCCTACCTCCCTCCACATTCCATCCCTCTGGGTCATCCCAGTGCACCAGCCCCAAGCACTTGTCTCATGCACCCAACCTGGACTGGCGATCTGTTTCACACTTGATAATACACATGCATTTTAACATGCTTGATATAATGTGGGGGTATCTATTAGAAAAAAATTCTTAGGACTGACAAATATCTTTAAGTGTCCCTTACTGTAATAATTCAAATTACAATTTAAAAAAAAAACACAATGAAAGCTTCTTTTCTTCAAAACACACTGTTGAGAAAAAGAAAAAACAAGCTCAAGACTGAGAGTAAATCTTTGCAAAGCATATATTTGATAAAGGATTTCTATCCAGAATATACAAAAAGAACTCTGAAAACTCATTAGGAAAACAAATGACCCAAGAAAAAAAATGCACAAAATACTGAAAAAGGCAATCATGGAGAAGATACACAGCTGACAAGTAAGAGCATGAAAAGATATTCAACATCATTTGTCGTTAAGGAAATGCAAGTTGAAACCACAATGAGTTACTACTACACAATTTAATATCAGAATGGATAAAATGGAAAGAGATTGACCACACCAAATACTGACAAGATGTGGAGGAATTGGGCCTCTTATTCAGTGCAAGTAGGGATGTAAAATGGTACAGCCACTTTGGAAAATTTGTTAACAAGTTAAACACACATTTATTGTATGATCCAGGCATTCCACCCTTAGCTATTTACCCAAGAGAAATCAAAGTATACGTCCATACGGAGACTTGTACATGAATGTTCATGATAGCGTTATTCTTAGTAGTGAAAATCCGGAAACAATTCAAATGTCTACTAATGGTGAATAAACAAACAAATGGGACTTTATACATACAACGGAATACAACTCAATGATAAAAAGGAATGAAATATCCATACACATTATAGCATGGATGAATCTTAAAATAATTATACTGAGTGAAAGATGCTAAAGAAAAAGATTATGTACTGTATGATTTCATTTATATGAAAAACCAACTACTGGAGAGAGATAGAAACAAGATCAGCAGTTGCCTGGGGCAAGACTGGGGCTGGGATTACCAAAGGACAGGAGAAACATTTTGGAATGAAGTAAGTTCTCACTAAGCTTCCCTATGGCTCAGTTGGCAAAGAGTCTGCCTGCAATGTGGGAGACCCAGGTTTGATCCCTAGGTGAGGAAGATTCCTTGGAGAAGAAAATGGCAACCCACTCCAGTATTTTTGCCTGGAGAATTCCACAGACAGAGGAGCCTGGTGGGCTGCAGTCCATGGGGTCACACAGTCAGACACAACTGAGTAACTAACACTTTCACTTTTTCAAGTTTTCACCATCTTGATTATGGTGATGGTTTTGTGGGTATATGTGTAGGTCAAAACACCAAATTGTACACTTAATCTTTTTATTTTGTGGGGCTTTGAGCTGCTGCTGCTTTCTTTTACTTCCTAAGTGGAGCTGAACATCCAATAGAAAGCAAGTTATTTATAGTTCTCTGAGGATCCTCTGTCTTAACTATATTTGAAAATAATTTGTCCATTTAATAATTCTACCACCTCTCTCTCTCTCTTTGGTTTTATTGAGATATAACTGAAATCCAGCTCTGAATAAATTTAAGGTGTGCTGCCTGATGACCTGACAAACATATATTGGAAAATTACCAAATAAGCTTAGTTAACAACCATCTCCTCATATATTTACAAAAAGTTTTTTTTCTCAAAATTTACACTTTAAATATGTGCAGTTTCTTTTAGGTCAGCTATACCTTAATAAAGCAATTAAGAAAAGGCCTAATTACAATAATTCAATAATACACAGGGATACAAAGAAAAGTAAATAATCTTTCATCTGATTCCATCCATCAGACAATCTCCTTGAGATTACCAAACTGAGTACTATGGTGAGTGCATTCTTTCATGTTTTCCCTTTACTTACATAAATGTACGATCTCATTATAAGTTTTAAACTGTTTATGTAATGGGTGACCCATTAAAGTGGTATTTTCTGCAACAATCTATTAGGGTTTTTAAAAATCTCTTATTATGCATAATAATTTTTAGTTCTGAGATTGAGGCTCATTTTTTTTATAGCCAAAGTGCCTTAAATACCAAAAGAAGGGATGTAAAACTATACACAGAAGCATCTTCTTTACAGTAAATTACTAGATAGAAGACTCGGTCCTTACTGAGGGAGTCAGAAAACCAAATTTTATATATAGCGAGAGGCTGTTTTTCTGCAAGATGTAATTTAATCTAGAAAAGGAAAACCATTTTTTGTTTTAAACTATAATTAGATTCTCACTCTAGGTTAAACATTGCAGCACGGATGTTAGATGCCGCCAAGTTCGACTGCAAACATACCTTTGGGATTATTTTGGTTGTACGAGCTAGAATATCATACCAACTTCAAGATTTTACCACAGGCCAACTTGTTAAAAAAAATCTTCAATTAAAAAAATGATTAAATATACACTCACTGTGAAAAATGCCAAAAATAACCAAGTATATGTGACGAAACTTTCTTATGCTCTTCCTCTAATTCCATCTGTTAGACACAACCACCTTCAACAATCTAAACTCATCTTTCCAGACTATACAGTATGTGTGGGCATGCATGCATGTATTTCCTGCTTTTATTTTGACTATTCATTAGCTTTTTTTTTCAAAGTTTTTAAAAATTGTGGTAAAATATATATGACATAAAATTGACACTTCAATCATTTTTTAACAGCATCATTTTAGAATCATCAGAACATGCAGATTATTTTTCTTTTTAATTTTTTTGGTCATATTGCATGGCATGTGGGATCTTAATTCCCTGACCAGGGATTGAACCCACGCTACCTGCAGTGGAAGCATGGAAGCCTAACCACTGGGCCACCAGGGAATTCCCGCTGTCATTTTTAACTGTTTCAGCAGTATTAATTGCATTTACACTGTTGTACAACAAACGAGACCATTATTTCCAAAGCTTTCTCATCACTCCAAATAGTATCCGTTAATCATCAACTCTCATCTTCCCTTATCCCAGCTCCATGAGTGTGTGCTCAGTTGCCCAGTCATGTCTGACTCTCTGCAATCCCTGCAGCCCACCAGGCTCCTCTGTCCATGGGATTCTTCCGGCAAGAAAACTAGAGAGGGTAGCCCGCTCCCTCTCCAGGGGATCTTCCCAACCCAGGGATTGAACTTGCATTGGCAGGTGGATTCTTTATCTCAGAGCCACCTGGGAAGCCATCCCAGCTCCAGGTAATGACTAAACTACTTCTTGTCTCTACAAATTTCCCTATTCTTGATGTTTCATATTAGAGGAATCAAATGTCTATAATCAGGGGTGCTGAAATTTAGTAGAGATATATGCATGCAGCTGTGCTTGACATTGAAATACTGAGATTTCCTCCACAGTGGCTGGCAACAGATCACTGTCCTGAGCATCACCTCTGAATTCCTCTCCACCTCCCCACAATCTAGCAACTGAAAAGTCAACACCATGGCCCATGCCTGTTCAACTTGATCCTTATTTGTGCTGACTGCTTGTTAATACTTGGAATATCAGTCCTGCCTACATGAGTCTAATTTTTTGTGAGACCCATTGATTTTTTCCCTCATGCTAATTTCTGAACCTCTAACACTGTAGAGCAATCGTCTATTTCATTTACGAGACCTGTGCTCCTGAGGGCAGGGGGGCTGTCTAGCTCATTCATTCTTTCACTCCCAAAATGTTTTATTGAACACTTCATATACTGCAGTTGCTGGATCAGAATCTCAGAATACCACTGTGAAAAGGCAAACGCCATCTTGGGCTTCACAGAACTTATGTGCTTTTTTACTTTCCAGTAAGAAAAGGCAGGTAAAAAATACCTGAAGAGCCAAATAAAGAAAAGAACTTCCAATAATCATGAGTGGAAACAGGTTCTTTTTTTTAATTGAAGAATAGTTTATATACAATGATGTGTTAAAAAAAAAAAAGAAAAGGAAAGAGGCTCTGAAGATGAGTAAATCAGTGATTAACCTCGGTCCTCACAGAACACCTTCACATCCCCCCTCATACCAACTTTAAATAAACAAGCTCATCACCTGTCAGACCAGCAAGGATGAAGACGTACTTGAACACACCTTGTTGCAAGGATGTGGACAGAAAAGCTCCTACATTCAGTGTTGATGAGACTGTCAGTGAGGATGATGTTTTTGGAAATAAACTCACAAAGAGGCCCTGTTGAGTAGAGAAGCCAGAGAAACTGCAGTTTGAGATCGAAGGAAAAGTCCGGGAATTGGGTGCCAGGAGAGAGGACCCAGGCTGCACTGGAAGTGTGGGCAGAGGCTCCAAGTGCAAGGAGCTGGTGTGATGAGAGGGTCAGGAAGGAGGCAGGAGCACACACCAGGCACCACCTGGGTAAGGCTGGGAGGCGGTCAGGGCGGGTCAAGCCACACCAAGTTTTACAGATTACAGCCAAGGGTCGAGCCGATCCGATCTGTGATTTCAGAAGCTCCGACATCATTTAAGTCTATGTTCTCCAACACTTCTCAATGCACTGAAATCAGTAAGACTCCGAGAAACGCACTGAGCACCCCTGTAACTTTCCTGCATCTCAGCTGGCGCCCGGCAGTCCCTGTGACCGCCTCTCGGACACTGCAGGTTAAGCCCAGGGTTAGACATGTCACCCTCCGCGCCCCTGATGTTTTCTGGGCTTTCCCACATCTCTACCTTCCAAAAAACAAACAACTGAAAATGTCTATTTTCAAAGTATACTTCATTCGATGAAAACAAACCAGCTAATAATTACTGAGCACTCTGTATACGCTTGGCCTCTGTCCAAGCGCCTCGGTTCTTTTAACTCATTTCATCCACCCATCCTCTTCTAGTTGAGGAAACCGAGGCAAAGGAAGACACACCATTTTCACTGCAGTCACACAGGTGGTGAGAAGTGGAGTCTGGCTGCAGGGTAGTCCTTGCTGCCAGGGGCCAGCACGCAGAAATTGCAATCCTCTCGTTAATTTCACTAGAGGCAGCAATTTGAGAAGATCGGGAAAAAGCTGTCTTTAACTGTTGCACAATCTACTTGTGCACAATTCACACTTTTTGCACGTTATACATCAATACCCTTCAAATATGAATTACCCTTCAAATATGCCTATCAAATATGAATTACTGAGATTGGCTAACGAAGAAAAATCCTGAGAAATCACACAGAAATGCTAGTTATACACCCACATTTGATCTCTATCCCCACTGTCATCACTAAGGCAAGGCTGGGGCAACCATTGAAATATTTCATTTTCCTCCTCATTGTATTCCCAAAAAGCAGTGAAAAATAGAAAAAAAAAATAAACCGAAGTATTGACATAAAAGATATAAAGCACATCTTCACTACCAGTAAGCTAAGGAAGAAAATCATTGCATGCATAAAACAATCATTAGTGCTGTTCAACTGTACACTGGACTTAAATTGGTCAAATATTCAACTGCAAATAAAATGAAAGGTTTTCAAGCGTGCAAATGAAATATTAGAAATATGTTGTAGGAAATGTATCTACGGCACAGTAGAGCTAGAACACTGTTACTTTTGGCTTGCTTTTCTTTCTGAGGAGAGAATCCCTGTGTAAAATGTAATCTATTATTTAACTTTTGGGAACTTAAAGCTTTTTTGTGAGAGGAGAGGACTAACTGCATTTACTGATTTTCTTCCTCATTGTTCGTAACTCAGAGATTTTGACAGTAGATCATTCCATATATCATATCCTATCCCCACTTGACAAGTGAACGTACACTCACAAATATTCATAAACCCACTTTCCTGTAAAACATATCTGAGTTCAGTGTTTACCGAGATGTCTACCTACCTTGAACTAGAAAGTTCGGTCTTGCCTTCCTTTTGTTTTCACTGGAATAATCTTTGGATTTTGTTGGCCAGGCACAGATGTCATCTTCTTCCTTCACACATTCTTTCTTCTGGATTTCTCATCAAAACCTGGAACACAGAACAGAGCAGCTCCTTGATGTCTGTAAGCACAGAGGAAAGAACCAGAAATCTCACACCAGGGACACTTCTAATGTATTTCCAATTTTTCTTTGGTTG
Source organism: Dama dama (assembly GCF_033118175.1). Classification (NCBI taxonomy): domain Eukaryota; kingdom Metazoa; phylum Chordata; class Mammalia; order Artiodactyla; family Cervidae; genus Dama; species Dama dama. Next base: position 36,939,889 of record NC_083704.1, on the reverse strand, counting down.
GCTACAGTTGAATCACAGTTTTAGAAATTCACTTAATTAGGAGATTTAGAATAGAGCTATCTCAAAATACAGAGGAAAAGAGGCCACCCTCTTTAAACAACTAAAGATTTGAAACGGATGTGGCTTCTTGTGTCCTGCCTTCCATTGAATACACAGTGTTAGGCTTCTGTCTTTGTAGGAGATGCTGAAGCACTAAAAGTTACCTACAGTCAGTTGTAAAATCAGGGCTGTCAGAGTCGGGGGGGAACTCAGTAAAATATCACCTCGGAATGTGTGTCTCAGAAATGCTGAAACCAGGATGGCACTCCCGAATCTCGTTTTTAACAGATGTCAGTTGTGGAGGGAATGAAGTGCGTGTCATGAATACTGATGAAATGCCGTGTGTGTGTGTGTGTGTGTGTGTGTGTGTGTGCTGTGTGTGTGGTGTGTGTGGTGTGTGTGTGGTGTGTGTGTGTGGTGTGTGTGTGTAGTGTGTGTGTGGTGTGAGTGTGTGTGTGTGTGTGTGTGTGTGTGGTGTGTGTGTGTGGTGTGTGTGTGTGTGTGTAGTGTGTGTGTGTGGTGTGTGGTGTGTGTGGTGTGTGTGTGTGGTGTGTGTGTGTGTGGTGTGTGTGTGTGTGTGGTGTGTGTGTGGTGTGTGTGTGTGTAGTGTGTGTGTGGTGTGTGTGTGTGTGTGTGTGGTGTGTGTGGTGTGTGTGTGTGGTGTGTGTGTGGTGTGTGTGTGGTGTGTGTGTGTGTGTGGTGTGCATGTGTGTGTGTGTGGTGTGTGTGTGCACGCATGTGTGTGCGTGTGTGTGTGTGTGTGGTGTGTGTGTGGTGTGTGTGTGTGTGTGTGGCTGTGTGTGTGGTGTGTGTGTGTGTGTGTGGTGTGTGTGTGGTGTGTGTGTGGTGTGTGTGTGTGTGTGTGTGGTGTGCATGTGTGTGTGTGTGGTGTGTGTGTGCACGCATGTGTGTGCGTGTGCGTGTGTGTGTGTGGTGTGTGTGTGTGTGTGGCTGTGTGTGTGGTGTGTGTGTGTGTGTGTGCTGCACCATAAAATACACTCATTTATAAGGATTTGTCCTTCTCCCCATAAAGAAAACAGCTTTTCCCCATAAGCCCTCCATGAGTCAGGAAGCACAGTTCTCTCTCGTCAACTGTGGGCTCCAACTCTTTCACATGGAGCAGGGAGTGAAGATCGGACAAGGCGGGCAGAGAAAGTGGACGTGGTATTCATTCATCACTCTGCCACCTGGTTCAGTAAATGAACCCCAATGCACCCCCGAGCCTGGCCTGTACGACCCTCAATTCTTTTCAGATTTGGAAGCAGGTGTGAGGTGGAAGGCGACAACAGGAAGTTGGTCTAATTCCATCACAAGCATCTTTGCCCCCTTTCCCCTAATCACTGCCCTGGGATGAATTTTCTAACAGAAGCAGAGAACAAACCTGACTCCATATACGATCTCTTTCTTTAATTCTAACCCCGGTGCTCTGTGGCTTGTGCTTACCAATGCTGGCTTGCACCTTCTGTAAAAGAATGTTGCCGAGAGCTTGAAATATACAGGACAGCCCATTCTCAAGGCTCTGACCTTTCCATTCAGATGGTCTCTTCACATGCAAAGTGAGACGTCCTGAGAAGCAAAGAACAAGCCCCTTCCAGCCCTTCCAGTTCATGAGAAGCTTCAACTTCGCATGGAGTTCTTTGTGATTGAGCGATGGCCAAGTTTTATTGTACACCTTCCAAATTATTTTTTTAGGATGAGCTTATACTATTTTCATAACAGAAAAGAATAATTCATTTTAAAAGATAAAATTTCTCACTGTTACTCAGACATTTCCACAAGCTAAGATGCTTGTATTCCAGTACTAACCTTACTATGTGACTCTCCACAAATATAAAACAACATCTCAACACATGCTTATCCAACAGACTGTATGAAACAAATGCAAAATTTGCTTTAACAGGCAAAGTTGGATCTGTGACTCTATGCTGTTTAGTGACTAAGTCATGCTTGCCTCTTTTATGACCCCATGGACTGTAGCCTGGCAGACTGCTCTGTCCGTGGGATTTCCCAGGCAAGAATCCTGGAGTGGGTTGCCATTTCCTCCTCCAGAAGATCTTCCCGACCCAGGGATGGAACCCACATCTCCTGCGTTGGCAGGCGGATTCTTTACCACTGAGCCACCAAGGAAGCCCCTGTGACTCTATACAAGATGATAAGCATGAAACTAAAGAGCCCAAAGAGCCAATCTCAGCCAAAATCTTGTACCACACAGAGAAATTAGCAGACTTAAACATTTAACAATACCTTGTAATTTTTTAGACTTCTGGGTTTCAAAATTTCTGACAAAGTAATTCACAAGCCATAATTAACAAAAACAGGCAACCTCCCCCAAAGTCTCCCAGAGCAAAAGTAAATTCCTCAGAGCCCCCCTCCCACTCCCAGTCAGCACTCCGTGAACAGTGGCCTGCCAACAGTAAAGCCAGCAGTAAACAACAGAAGCCAGAGAGGGTTTGGATCTTGCTCCGAACTGGCGTCTGCTGAAAATGGCTTTAGTAAAAGAAGGCTGTGATTAGAAGATCATGACATTTCCAGCACCCACTTATTAGCACGTCTGGAGAATCACAAAAAGGAGATTATACAGTCTTTACAAACAGAGTCCCCATTCCAGAATATTTACAAATACTTTTGCTGTTTCAGCCCTCAGAGCAATTCAGTCACTGCTCTGGTGGCAGACAAAGGATGCAGACACCCTAACCAATCACTCCAGCTGGTCTCCCAAGTAAGACCCCCATCACCTCCTGGTTGCTCCGACCATAAAACTATGCATCCTTTCTCTTCATCACCCCACTTCTCATTCATCAAATCCTTGCAGCACTACCTCTAAAACACGTCCCATCTATCTGTTCTTCTCTCCTTTTCCCCAATGCCATTCCTCATCCAAGCCCCCAGCATCTCTCCCTTAGACTACTTCCACAGCCATGCTTCTAACTGCACCCCTGGCCCCGGGTCACTCCCTTCTTCTCACAGTGGCCATATTTATATATGAGATCGTTTTCCTCCCTCGCTGAAAACTCTTCAGTGTCTTCTGATTTTCACAGAATAAAACATAAACTCCACCCCCTCTTTATCTCGCAAACGTCATGTCCTGACAATCCTTTCTCACCGTCAGCATTTCTCACACTGGCCTCCTTTTCCTTCCTGCCTTTGCCAAGCCATTCTCATCTGCTGTCCCCACCGCTTACTTAGATTTCTGTTTCTCCAGGTTGTCCCATAGCTGGCTACATCTCATCATTCCAACGCAACACAATGGCCTTCCCTGACCACTGTATCCTAAGTACTATCAATCTGCATTTGTGTGATTCTTTCCCCCTGATGATGTCCCATAGGATCCTAAAGACACACTGTTGGATTACTGGTTTCCTTCCCCAGCAAGAATGCAGAAGGAAGAGCTTGCCTGTCTTATTCAATGCTAAAGGCCCAGACCCTAGAACAAAGCTCATAGTAGACACCAGTGACTTTTAATCAAATGAATGCCTCAGATTAAATCAGGACCCAACTTTTCAATCCTGTCTGTCCCTTCAAAGTCAATCCCTTGCTTAGAAGACAAGTTGTTAATTTTCAGAAGAGACACCTCTCTCTGTGAGTGTCTTCACTGTCACCTCACAACCAGGTCAGCCTCCAACATAGAGTTCATTGCTCTGGAAACAGAAGATTCTTCAAAGATGTCAAATTAAACTGAAGACCTTGCTGACAAGCGAAGATGACTTGTACAGTGTGTCTTGACTTAGGGGAACAATTGTGTAGGTTGTCACCGTCGGAAGTGAAGGGCTCAGAGTCTGAGTGGGTTGAGGGGTATGTCACATGGGCTGAGGCAGATGGATATTTTTCAAGTGCTAAGGAAGCTTGCTAGGAGGTTCTCTGTGCTCTAGCCAGGCGTTCAGTATGAGGAGGGCTCATCTGGGGCCCAGATAAGAGGATCAACTATCTGAAATTTTAGATGAGCCTCCTCTCGAGGTAATTTCACTCTAATTTGCAGAGTGAACTACAGAGTGAAAGTGATGGCTGATTTTCTGCATAGTATCATGATTCAGAAATCAGTTTTACACTTCATCATCTCTTTTGTTTCTCAGGGCAGTTCCAAGAGCTTGGCCTGATGTACTAATTATACCTGTTTTATATATGTGAGTATGAGATTTGCGATCCCACCATGAGTAAATATGGAAACTTGATTTAGAATCAAGATCTTAGATCATCTAGAGATGCTAATGAAACAACAAGAGAGAAAATGCAAAAGGCATTTTCAAAACCACCCTTTTTGAGGTACAATTTATATACAATAAAATACACTCCTATTTTAAGGGTTCAGTCAGTTGATTCTTGGCATATAAACACACTCCTGTACCTACCACCTCAATCAAGATATAGCATGTCTTATTCCCTGAAACCGAGAAGGAAATTGCACCCCACTCCAGTACTCTTGCCTGGCAAATCCCATGGACGGAGGAGCCGGGTAGGCTGAAGTCCATGGGGTCACGAAGAGTCGGACACGACTGAGCGACTTCACTTTCACTTTTCACTTTCATGCATTGGAGAAGGAAATGGCAACCCACTCCAGTGTTCTTGCCTGGAGAATCCCAGGGACGGGGGAGCCTGGTGGGCTGCCGTCTATGGGGTCGCACAGAGTCAGACCCGACTAAAGTGACTTAGCAGCAGCAGCATCCCCTGAAAAGTTCCGCCACATCCCTCCACCCTCCTTTCTCCCCTTTATCTTCCGTCTCTGCTCCAGGAAGCCACTTATGTCCTTCCTGTCACGATATAGTGATGAATATTTTTCTACAATTTCATACAAATTAAACCAGACAGTCTGAATTTTTTTTTTTTGCATGTGGCTCCTAACACTCAGCGTATTTCTGAGGCACATCCATATTATTACACATGTTAGTATGTATACAAATACACACACACCCACACCCATACACACACGTTTCCCAGGTGGCACAGTGGTGAAGAATCCACCTGCCAATGCAGGCACCGCAAGAGGCTCAGGTTCGATCCCTGGATCAGGAAGATCCCCTGAAGCAGGAAATGGCAACCCGCACCAGTGGTCTTGCCTGGAAAATTTCAAGGACAGAGGAGCCTGGAGGGTTATAGTCCATGGGGTTGCAAAGAGTCAGATACGACTGAGGGATTGAAAGTGTGTATGCGCGCATACACACACACACACACACACACACACACACACACACACATACGCCATATCCTTTTTTTTCTGTAAATACTTTGGAGTAGAATGGCTAGATCCTATGATAGGGTATATTAATTTTACACAAAATGAAAACCATGCTCCAACATAGCTTTACCATTTTACATTCCTCCCAGCAGGATATGAGAGTTCCAGCTGCTCCATGTCCTCACCAACACTTGGTATTGTCAGTCTTTTAATTTTGTCCATTTTAATAGGTATGAGGTGGTATTTCATTATGGTTTGAATATGGGTTTCCTTGGGGCTAACAATGTTGAACATTTCTTAACATGCTTATTGCCCAGCTATACGACTTCTGTAAAGGGCAATTTGTGAGGTAAGAGATATAAATTTCTCATGTGTAAGAACTTGCTTTATTTTAGAAACAATTTTTGAAAAATAGAACTTGGAAAAACATTTACTAAGAGTCATGAAATATTCAGATCATGAAGATCGAATATATTTAGAGGATAAACTAAAAATAATGAAGGCAGTAATATGGTAGAAAATATCACATTTTATTTGCTTTATATTTTGCACTGTACACTCATCTAATGCTCTAAGAAACTAGGGGACTGGAATTTGAAGAAAGGGGCTCAGACCGAATTAACTTGATCTCAGTAATGAAGGGAAAAGCTTTGCTCTTTTCCCTTCCAATTATTCTTTCTTCCCTAGACTTCATTTTATAGATCATGGGCTCAATTATTCACTGTATCTTTTTATATCTAGTCTCATAAAACTGTAAGATGAATCATTACAAAATTAGTATTCAACAGGCTTTATATAACTCTGCTTAATGCCATGTATAACTCAGATTTTTATCACCCCAAGGCCTCTCAAGATCTATAAATGCCACTACATTAATAAAAACACCATGTATTTAACTCTAACATTCCCATCACAACTCAACACCACAAAACCACTCAATTTAAACTAGACAACCAGACAGACACTGATGATAGACACTGACTATATAGAAAAGGCCAAGCTCTGTATGAGAAGTCCCATGACGACAACCAAGGTCATGTTCTAACCCATTTGTTTTGAGAAACTCAATAGTTCTAATAAAAACGAGCTTATTGTGCTTCTAGGGGCACTCAGACAGGAACCATTATGATTTTTTTTACCAGATAGTCCCAAAGAGTTTCTCACTCTTAAATAATCATCACCTTCCAGGCAGTAAAAAAAAAAAAAAAAGCTGATGAATGCATCTACTAGATACCACCTCATAACCGCCATCCAACAGAAGCAGAAGAGATTAAGAAGAGGTGGCAAGAATCCGCAGAAGAACTATACAAGAAAGGTCTTCATGACCCAGATAACCACGATGGTGTGATCACTCACCTAGAGCCAGACATCCTGGAGTGTGAAGTCAAGCGGGCCTTAGAAAGCATCACTACGAACAAAGCTAGCGGAGGTGATGAAATTCCAGCTAAGCTACTTCAAGTTCTAAACGATGATGCACTTAAAGTGTTGCAGTCAATATGTCAGCAAATTTGGAAAACTCAGCAGCAGCCACAGTACTGGAAAAGGCCAGTTTTCATTCCAATCTCAAAGAAGGGCAATGGCAAAGAATGTTCCAACTACTGCACAATTGCACTCATTTCACATGTAGTTTGTGTTCAAAATCCTTCAAGCTAGGCTTTAGCGGTACACCAACTGAGAACTTCCAGATGTACGAGCTGGATTTAGAAAAGGCAGAGGAACCAGAGATCAAATTGCCTGCATTCATTGGATCACAGAGAAAGCAAAGGAATTCCACAAAAACATCTAACTTCTGTGTCACTGACACGCTAAAGCCTTTGACTATGTGGATCATAACAAACTGTGGAAAACTCTTAAAAAGATGGGAATACCACATGACCTTACCTGTCTCCTGAGAAACCTGTATGCAGGTCAAGAAGCGATAGTTAGAACCGGACACGGAACAACTGACTGGATCAAAATTGGGGAAGGAGTACAATAAGGGTGTATACTGTCACCCTACTTAAGAAGCACTGTGGGGCTTCCCCGGTGGCTCAGATGTAAAGAATCCACTTGCCAACGCAGGGGACGTGGGTTTGATCTCCGTTTCAGGGAGAATCCATGTGCCACAGAGCCTAGTTGCTCTAAGCCCTTGCCCCACAGCTACTGATGCCCCCTGCTCTAGAGCCCGTGCTCTGCGACTAGAGAGCAGCCCCTACTTGCCGCAACTGGAGAAAAGCCCGAGCAGAGATCAAGACTCAGCACAGCCAAGAACAAAATAAACATACACAGAAAATTATCCAAAAAAAGAAGCAGTGTAATAAGACCGTATATACAAACAAGAAGACAGGATTAAGGGTGCAGCTGGAATGGGGTGAAGGAGTCATGCTGAACACCATTTGGAACCAGACAATAAAGACTGTTGGAATTCTGTTTCCTGCCACTTGCCTAGTAGGTAACCTTGAGCAAGTCACTTAAACTTTTTACCCCAATCCCCTTATCTTGCAAAACAAAGCTAATAATTTCTACCTTCTTTTACCTATGCCAGGTATTGAGTTAAGCTTCATTATGTTCCCAGGGGAACCTGGCACAGAGTCTGAATTCGACAAATATTTGTCCAATGAGTGAAAGAATCATGACCAAACACACACTGGATCTTTAACAGCAAAAGTGGCACCTGGGCAGGACAGAGAGTGAGGAGACAGAGGAATGAGACATTAGTCCTGTCTTCCACCTAGTTAGAGGGACAGAGAATATATATTATTCTTATACCCATGCACACACAAATACATATATGTGTATACAGGCTTCCCAGGTGGTGCCAGGGGTAAAGAGCCCATCTGCCAATGCAAGAGACGCAAAAGACTCAATCCCTGGGTTGGGAAGACCCCTAGAGAGGGGAATGGCTACTTACTCTAGTACTCTTGCCTGGAAAATCCTATAGACAGAGGAGCTTGGTGGGCTACAGTCCATGGAGTCTCAAAGAGCTGGACACAGCTGAGCGCACACACACACAGGCTGTAACCTACAGCCAATCAGTAACAGATACATATCAAAGTCATAAAGCAGCATGCTTGGTGTAGGCACGTCAAGGAGATGTAGCCAGCTCAGCTACAACAGTCCACTGAGCCACCAATGAGCGGTCCATATGTAAAGTCAAAAGAACCACATAAAAGACAGAACCATATATTGAACCCAGTATAGCCAAATACTGTCATTTTAACCTGAAAGCAATACGAGTTTACTAATGCGGCACTTTCCATTCTATCTTTTTGTGTTCTAAGCCTTAGAACCCTGTGTGCATTTTGTGTTTACACGACATGTCAGCTGAGCCAGGCCACAATGCAGATTATCAGCAGCCATGCGTGGCTCCTGGCTTCTGCACTGGACAGCGTGGTTCCAGATGCGTGGAGACGGGGGCGTCTGCTGAAGACAGACGCAGGCAGCTGGGCTTGGGGAGCAAGGGGGGTTCGAATGGATGGACATGAAAAGATGTGACTGGGTGCTTTTCAGAGCTCTCTGCTGGCATGAAGGCTCTGGTGGGAGCACCTTCTAGAAGTCTCCTTGACCTTGCTTGTTCTGCCTCAAGGAGTTTCTGAATCTTTAGAAAGCACAGATACGTACTTTAAAAAAGCGATTTCTTCGTGGCACTGTACGGCTCTAACTAAATCAAACACAAAGTGAATACTTAAGAGAGCCAAGCTCTGGCTCCCAGAGCCACAAGGCCTGGCGGAGCCCCAGTTCGCCCTCCAGCCACAGAGTCAGGAGCTAAACAAGTGCCGGAGCCATCCCCAGCAGAAGCCGACGGGCGCCCGCGCTCAAGAGGGGAAGGGTGGGCACACAGCCAGGCTGTGAGCACGGCCCTTAACATCCGACCCGCCACGTGCAAGTCCTGGTCAAGTCCACCTTCTTTTGGCCGCACCGCATGGCATGGGGGGGAATCTTAGTTTCCCAGCCAGGGATGGAATCTGCGCCCCCTGCAGTGGAAGCTCAGACCCATACCCACAGACCCCCAAGGAAGCCCCCAAGTTCATTGTCTAAGGTAAGATGGATGAGGGAGACCTACGTGGCCGGGAAGTGTGTGGTGACACGTACTAAAAAGGAATTCAGGCGATGAATAAAACAGGACTGAGAAAGATGGAGGTTAGAAGAGGAAGGCAGACACTCAGAAACCAAGAGTCATTTTACAGGCTGTCCCCCCAGCAGCTGAAGACACCCTCCCCTAAGCAAGTGTTTAAAGCGGCCCCTTCTCTAGAGGCCAGGCCGGTCACGTGGAGGGCTGGACCCACACTGGCCTCCTCCCCCCTTCCCCCATCCTGTCTCCTTCCATTGCTAACATCTGGTCAACGATCATGAGCAAGCAAACAAAAGAAGTGGCCTGGGTGAGAAGACAGGCAAGCATTCTCCCCACAGCTCCCTGTTGAGGCCCGATCGCAGACTTCCTATCGGTTTGCAGGAGAAGGAATTTCTGAGTGGTCGCTAATCTCAGCTCAATAAGATCATGATCAGAAGGCACGTTCCTTGTGTGGAAGTCACTCAGGACCCATCCGTTGTGAGCACGTGGGAGGGTGACCTCACTGTGCCCGGGTCTTGCAATTTTTCTCAAGTTTTAAATATAGATTTTGTGGGACATTTTCCAGTTTTAAAATGTTTGGAACGACGTCAACAAATTTTTAAACACTGGGCTGGCCCACACTGTGCAAGCCAAAGAAAGCAATCGGTGGGGCTGCCAGCTTGAGATTCCTACTCAGGTTCAAAGAGACCCAGTTGAGGTCCAGCTCCACCACCATCGGGCCGTCTGAAGCTTCTTCGTTCCATTTTGTTCTGAGGCTTAATTCAGATGAGGGACATGAAGGGCTTACCAGGGTTTCTGGCACACGGTGAAGGCGGTTAATAGCTGGTGTCGGCGAGCGCTACAGAACTTCTGAGATTTACTTCTAACTGTGATCTAGGGAGCAGATCACAGGAAACCCTAGAGACAAAACCTCTGAAACAGGGCTCCTCTCCCACGAATGATTCCCTGTCTCTTTAATTCTGTTTCAAGGGTTAGATTTATGTGTTTTCATTTTACTGTCAGAATTTATGAAACTTGATCTGGCTGCATAAAGGCAGCAAGGAAGTGGGGGAAGGTAAAGTGAAAGTGGAAGTTGGTGTTAAGTTTTCTAAAAGGAAATGCTTCCCAGGTGGCTCAGTGATAAAGAATTTGCCAGCCAGAGCAGGAGTTGTCTCGCAGGAGTCGAGAGTTTGATCCCTGGGTTAGGAAGATCCCCTGGAGGAGGAAATGACAAGTCACTCCAGTATTCTTGCCTGGAAAATCCCATGGACAGAGGAGCCTGGCGGTTACAAAGAGTCAGACATGACTGAGCACACACATAATGCTTAGCAAAAGATTAAAAAAAAAAAAATTGTATGCCTTTTGACTCAGGCATTCCACTCTAGGAAATTTTTAGCCTAAGTAAAAACTGATGGTTTTTCATAAAGACTTAATCCTAAGAATCTTTACGACAGGGAAGACTACAGTGAAAAGAATTAAGGAAATTAAATGCCCACAAATAGGGCGTTGGTTGCAAGAGTTACACTAGAATGCTGGTTTCCGTCTATCCCAAGCCCCCATGCCTCTCAGAGCACTTACGATGTTCACTGTATGTCTCACGCAGTACACACCGTGGAGCCGAGGGCCCGTCAGTCTTGTTCATTGCTGAGTGTACCACTACACATGAGCTAGCACACAATGGTCACCAACAAATATTTAAATACATCCAATCATATGTAGTGTGAGTCTACTTTCCTTAAAAAAGAAAAAGGCATACATTTCTGGAATCTCTATTATTTGCGCTTTTCCCTAAATAGGGACTCAGCAGACTACACTCTCAGGAACTTCTGCCGGTTTCTGCAAGTAAACTTTTTTTTTAATTAACTTATTTATTGTAAGTAAACTTTTACTGGAACAGAGTCGTGCTCATTCTTTCACACACCCTCTAGGGCTGCTTTTGCAGGATGATGCAGACCTGAGTACTTGCAACACAGCCTATCTGGTCCTCCAGAAAAGTTGGCTGACTCCAGCTCTAGGTCTTAAAAGTTTTTAGGAGTGCTTTCATACACACACACAAGGTGGGAAACAACCTCAGGGAGGGTGTTGGGGCGTTTCATCCTCCACTGCACAGTGTTTAGTAATGGACAACAGAAAAATAATAACATGGCGAATGCAAAAATGTGGACACCTAGGGCCCGCCACTTTTTCTTTTCCCCAAAGATTTAATGCTGGCTCCTAATATTGCCTGAAGCTTTCTATTTACTTTAAAATGTTGTTATTGTTCTTTATCGCAAAGTGGTGTCCAAATCTTTTGTGAAGCCACAGACTGTAGCCCACCAGGCTCCTCTGGCCACAGAGTTTCCCAGGCAGGAATACTGGAAGTGAAGTCGCTCCGTCGTGTCCGACTCTTTGCAACCCCATGGACTGTAGCCCACCAGGCTCCTCCATCCATGGAATTTTCCAGGCAAGAGTACTGGAGTGGGTTGCCATTTCCTTCTCCAAAGAATACTGGAAGGGGTTGCCATTTCCACCTCCAGGAGATCCTCCTGACCCAGGGATCAAACCTACCTCTCTTCCATGAGCAGGTGGCTTCTTTACCACTGAGCCAGGAGGGAAACAAAATGAATGATACTGCAATTAAAAAGAAATAAATGTTTAAATTAAAATAAAAAAAAAAAAGACAAACGCCAGGCGCCGCATACCTCAGGGACTGGTGTTCCTGGGGACCGAGCCCCGTCCCCGCCCCCCCGCACCCCGCGTCCCCCAGGCTGAAGTGTGCGGCAGCTGGGCGCTGGGGACGAGGCGCCAGCGAATAGGCCCCCCCTTGGCCCTGGAGTGCCTGGTCCCCTGTGGATGGGAACCCAATCCCTGATCCGGGCGGGCTCTCCTACATCTCCAGCAAGTTGAGTACACCCACAAAACGATGGACCTCTGTGCCGGAAGAGCTTCGAAAAGTCATCACCTGTTCCCCAGGCTTCCTGGGGCTGGGGTTCCCCCCTGCAGCTTCCGTCCTCGGGAGTCACACCGCCTGTGGATGACAGCGCCATCAGCATCGCTGTTCGGGCGGGGCTTGGGATTTCTGGGAAAGGGGACGCTACGGAGGAAAGAGTATCCAGACACGAACCCTGGGCTCTTTCTTCCAGCACATTCTACCGGAAGCTACCACTCAGGACACCACTTTCTCTAGGGCTCTGGTTGCCCAACCCACCCTAGCTGGGCGCGGAGAAGTGCTGCCGCCTTGTGGACGTTTTCTCGAACTACAAGTGCCAGAGCGGAGCTTCTGGTGCCTCAAGAGTCTCAAAGCTTACGGGCTCCAAAGGACACGAGCCCTCAAGCCACGTCCTGGGGCAGGTCATCGAAGAATTCAAGAGAGAGCTGATCGTGGAAGCCAATTTCCAGAGGTCAATTTAGATTTAACTCACCGTTTTTTCTTTCTTTTTTTCCTTTTTTATTTGTTTGGTTTCTCAAAAGCACATATTTTAAACATGCTCCATTTTTTCGGCTGTGAATCAAAAATGAAGCAGGACATCTCAAAGCACCACTCACAATGGCCATCACCAGTCTACACACAACTAATGTGGGAAACGGAGGGCATGCAGGAAACAGTCCTCCTCCCTCTTTTTGAGGAATGAAAGGGAGCAACTGCCAAGACAAAAAATAGTGTGCAGGTTCTTGAAAAGACAAAAAACGGCTACCAAGTGACCTGGCAATCCCACCTCTGGGTCTGGAGGCCAAGGAAAACCATACTTAGAAAAGTCACGTGTACCCCAAAGTTCACTGCAGCACCCTGGGCAAAGCAAGCAACCAACAGCTCCCTGGACAGACGCCAGAGGAAGAAGATGTGGTCACGTGGTACCACGGGATAGGACTCAGCCAGGAAAATGAATTACTGCCTTTGCAGCCACACGGATGGACCTGGAGATGACCGTGCTAACTGGAAGGACGTCGGAGAGAAAAAAACAGAACGACTATGACATCTCTTAGGAGTGGAATCTAAGTTTGATAGAAATGAACTCATTAAGAAAACTTACTCAAAGACTTCAAAAAGAAGCTGTGGTTCCCAAGAGGGAAGAACTGGGGTAAAGTGGGGCGGTTAGGGAGAACTTAGGAAGGGATTCACATGTACACAGTATTATATATGATACAGATAATCAAGGAGCACCTACTGCAAAGCACGGGGAATTCTACTCAGCCTCTAAGAACCTGGATGGGAAAGAAGGTGAGTAAGACCTGATACATGTGAAGGCATAAGCAAATCCCTTTGAGCCACACCGAAACACACACACACACAGAACTGTTAGGTCAACTACATTTCAATATAAAAGCAAAATCAAATCTATTTAAAAAGCGGGGGGTGGGGGGTGGGGGGAGTAAATAAAAGCCAAGAATATCGTCCTTTAACCTCAGGGTCTGGGCTGCTGTCACATCCCAGGAGCCCGGGCCACTCGGGGTCCCCCAGGCCGAACTGCGGTGCAGCTGAGGGAGCTGGGGAAGGAAGAGGTGCCAGTGAATGAACCCCTCTTGTGCCTGGATATCCTGACCCAGGTGGGCCCTCCTACACCTCAATCAAGTCGAGTACACCCAAAAGACGGTGGACCTCTGCGCCGAAAAAAACTTTCAAAAGTCACCTGCTCTCCTGGTCTCCCGGTGCTGGGGATCCCCACCGGCACCTTCCATCCTCGGGAGTTACCTCTTCTATGGCCGACAGCCCCGCCAGCATTTCCGTTAGGGCGCGGCTTGGGATTTCTGGCAAAGGGCACACTACGCCAGAAAGAGTAAGGAGACACGAGCCCTGGGCTCTTTCTTCGGCACGTTCCCACCGGAAGCTACCATCCAGGATAAGGTCTCGGCTTGCCCAAGCCAAGCTAGCGGGGTGTGGGAAAGTGCTGCCGCCTCGTGGATATTTTCTGGAACTACAAGTGCCAGAGCGGTGTTTCAGGGCGCTTCAGTCACTAGTCTGCGGGGCTGGAAAGGACACCAGCGCACAAGCCTGTCCTGGAGCAGGTCATCGAAAAAGAATTCAACAGAAAGCGGATCGTGGGGAACCCAATTTCGAGAGGTCAATTTAAATTTAACGCACATGGATTTTTCTTCTTTATTCTGTTTTTTTTTTTTTAAGCACATATTTTAAATATGCTCCATAAGCCTCATTTTGCATAACTGTGAATCAAAACTGCAGCAAGGTATCTTCTGTCACCAGTCACAACAGCCATCACCAAACGGTCTGCATACAAGAAATGTAGGAAATGAGGGCATGCATCGAACAGAACACTCGAGAAGACTGTGGATGTTCTTGAAAACACTAAAAACAGAGCTATATCGTGACCCAGAACTCCCATCCCGTGGTCTGTAGGAAGCCCAAAATTTGAAAAGACACCTGTCATCTAAATTTCACTGCAGCATCAATCACAGAATAGCAAGCAACCAATAGCTCCCTGGATAGATGCCTGGACATGATGTGGTTAATCTGTTCCAGAGAACAGGACTCAGGAAAATGACTTACTGTCTTTGCAGCCACACGAATGGTCCTGGAGATGATCATCCTGACTGAAGGAAGACAGGGAACAGCAGAACGACTGGTATTTCCTAGGGGTGGAATCTAAACCGCGATACAAATGCACTCATTTATGAAACCGACTCAGACTACGGAAAGAAACTTACGGTTCCCAAGAGGGAATAAATTGTGACAAAGTTGGGGGGGAGTAGAGAGAATTTAGGAGGGTGGGATTCACACATACTCAATATTATATATGAAACAGATCATCAAGAAACACCTATGGCAAAACAAAGGAAACTCTACTCAAACAGTCTCTAAGAACCCGTTTAGCAAAAGAAGGTAACTACCAGTTGATACAGATATATGAATAAGTGGATCTCTCTGCCCTACACGGAAAAAAAAAACAAAAACAAAACCCAACACTGCAAGTCAACTATATTCCAACATTAAAAAATCAAATGTAAAAAGAAAAACAAAGGAAAATAAAGAAATGCCGAGAATACTGCCCTCAGGCCTTGGGGTCGGGATGTTGTCACTCCCCAGGAGCCCCAGCCGACCCGGGTCCCCAGGTTGGACTGTGGTGCAGCTGACAGCGCTGCAGAGGAGGTCCCAGCGGATGAATCCCTCTTGGGCCTGGAGGGCTGCGTCCCTGTGGATGGGACTCCAATCTCCTGATCTAGGCAGGCCCTCCTACACCTTACACAAGTTGACGACACCCCGAAACGTGGACCGCTGTGCCGAAAGAGCTTTGAAAAGTCACGTGTTCCCCAGGTCTGCTGGTGCTGCAGTTCCCACCTACAGCCTCCTTCCTCGGGAGTCACCCTGCTTTGTACACAGTACCCTCAGCATCGCCGTTAGCGTGGGGCCTGGGGTTCCTGGGATGCGGGATCCCTACTCGTGAAAAAGCACGAAGACACCAGCCCTGGGCTCCTTCTTCCAGCACATTCCTCTGGAAGACACCACCCAGGACACCCCTTTCTCTGTAGCTCCGGTTGCCCAAGCCAGGCTTACGGGCGGCGGAGAAGTGCTGCCGTCTTGTGGACGTTTTCAGGAACTACAAGTGCCAGAGTGGCGCTTCTGGGCGCTTCACACTCACAAGGCCTGAGGGGCGGTCAAGGACACCAGTCAGAAAAGAACTGTCTCCGGCAGGTCAATGAAAAGAATTGAAAAGAGGACGGATGTGGGGGAAGCCTATTTCCAGAAGTCAATTTAAATTCAAAGCATACTGTTTTTTTTTCTTGTTTGGTTTTTTTTAAAAAGCACGTATTTTCAATATTCTCCATAAGGCTCATTTTCGAGAGCTGTAAATCAAAACTGCAGCAAGGTCTCTCTGAAACAGTCAGAGTGTGCATCACCACACTGTCTACACATAAGGATTGGGGGAAAGGCAGGGCATGCATGAAATAGAACCCTCCTACCTTTTCTGGGGAATGAAATTGGCAACAGCTATGATGGAAAATAGTTTTTCCAGGTTCTTTCTTGAAACCACTAAAAACAGAGGTACCACATGACCTGGCAATTCCACCCCTGGGCCTGTATGCCAAAAGGTCTTAATGACCCGGATAACCATGATGGTGTGATCATCCACCTAGAGCCAGACATCCTGAAGTGTGAAGTCAAGTGGGTCTTAGTAGGCATTACTACAAACAAAGCTAGTGGAGGTGATGGAATTCTGGTTAAGCTATTTCAAATCCTAAAAGATGATGCTGTTGAAGTGCTGCACTCAATATGCCAGCAAATTTGGAACACTCAGCAATGGCCACAGGACTGGAAAAGGTCAGTTTTCACTTCAATCTTAAAGAAGGGCAATGCCAAAGAATGTTCAAACTACCCCACAGTTGCACTCCTGCTAGCAAGATTATGCTCTGAATCCATCAAGTTAGGTTTCAACAGTACTTGAACTGAGAACGTCCAGGTGTACATAAAACCTGGATTTAGAAAAGGCAGAGGAACCAGAGATCATATTGCCAACATCCACTGGACCATAGAAAAAGCAGGGGAATTCCAGAAAAACATCTACTTTTGCTTCATTGACCAGGCTAAAGACTTTTGACTTTATGGATCACAACAAACTGTGAAAATTCTTAAAGAAATGAGAATACCACACCACCTTACCTGCCTTCCGAGAAACCTGTATGCAGGTCAAGAAGCAACAGTTAGAACTGGACATGGCACAACAGACTGGTTCCAAATCAGGAAAGGAGTATGCAAAGGCTGTATATTGTCACCCTGCTTATTTAACTTATATGCAGAGGACATCATCTGGAATGCTAGGCTGGATGAAGCTTAAGATGGAGTCAGGATTGCCAGGAGAAATATCAGTAACCTTGACGTGCAGATGAAACCATCCTAATGGCAGAAACGGAAGAGGAACTGAAGAGCCTTTTGATGAAGGTGAAAGAGGAGAGTGAAAAAGCTGGCTTAAAACTCAACATTCAAAAAACTAACATAATGACATCGGGTCCCTTCACATTATGGCATCCGGTCCCATCACTTCAAGGCAAAATATGGGAAAAGAAGGAAATACTAACAGATTTCATGTTCTTGGGCTCCAAAATCACCTCCAATGGTAATTGCAGCCACGAAATTAAAAGATATTTGCTTCTTAGAAGAAAAGCTATGACAAACCTAGACAGTGTATTAAAAAGCAGAGATATCACTTTTCCAACAGTCAAAGTTTAGTCAAAGCTATGGTTTTTCCTGTAGTCATGTATGGGTGTGAGAGTTGGACCATAAAGAAGGCTGAGCGCCCAAGAATTGATGCTTTCGAACTATAGTGCTGAAAAAGACTCTTGAGAGTCCCTTGGACAGCAAGGAGATCAAACTAGTCCCCCCTAAAGGAAATCAACTCTGAATATTCATCAGAAGGACTGATGCTGAAGCTGAAGCTCCAATACTGTGGCCACCTGATGCGACGAGCTGACTCACTGAAAAAGACCCTGATGCTAGGAAAGATTGAAGACAGGAGGAGAAGGGGGAAGCAGAGGATGAGATAGTTGGATGGAATAACCGACTCAGTGGACATGAGTCTGGCAAACTTCAGGAGAAGGTGAAGGACAAGGAAGCCTGGCATGCTGCAGTGCGTGCAGCTGCAGAGAGTTGGACACGACTGAGCAACTGAACAACCACATGACCTGGCAATCCCACCCCGGGCCTGTATGCCACGGAAAACCATAATTTGAAAAGACACCTGTACTCTAAAGAAGTTAGGAAGGTGGGATTCAAACACACACAATATCATGTATGAAATACACACAATATCATGTATGAAATAGATCATCAAGAAGCACCTACTGCAAAGCACAGGGAATGCTACTCAGTCTCAGAATCTGTGCAAGAAAGAACGTGAGGAAGAGCTGATGTATGTATATGTATAAATTAATGCCTTTGAGCTACACCGGAAACAACCACAACACTGTAAGTCAACTATAATCCAATACAGAATCAAAATCAAATCTAAAAAGGAAAAAAGGAAACTAAACCAAAGCCAAGAGTACGGCCCTTAGGCTTCAGGGAATGAGCCGATGTCACATGCCAGGGCCCGGGCTGCCCAGGGTCGCCCAGGCCGGTTGTGGTGCAGCTGAGGGAGCTGAGGCCGAGGGGCCCGAGAATGAAGCCCTCTTGGGGCTGGAGTGCCGCGTCTCCTGTGGATGGGACCCCACTCTCCTGATCCAGGTGGGTCCTCCTACACCTCAGCAAGTCCAGTAACCCAAACAGCGGTGGACCTCTGGGCCAAAGGAGCTTTGAGAAGTCACCTGCTCCCCAGGTCCCCTGGTGCTGGGGTTCCCACCGGCAGCCTCCTTCCTCGGGAGTCATCCTGCCTATGGACGAAAGCACCCTCAGCATCACCATTATGGCGGGGCTTGGGATTTCTCAGAAAGGGCCAGGCTACGTGGAAAAAGTACCAAAACAGGAGCCCTGGGATCTTTCTTCTGGCACACTCCACCGGAAGCCGCTACCCACTTTGTCTAGGGCGCCGGTTGCTCAAGCAACCCTAGCGGGACACAGGGGAGTGCTGCCGCCTTGTGGACATTTTCGGGAACTACAGGTGCCAGAGCTGTGCTGGGCGCCTCAGTCACAAGGCCTGTAAAGGACACCAGCCTGTAAGTAATGACCACTGGCAGGTCATCAAAAAAGAATTCAAAAGAGGGCAGATGATGCAGAAGCCAACAATTTAAATTCGACGCACATTTTTTCCCCTCTTCTATTTGGTTTTTTTTTTAAAGCACATATTTTAAATATGCTCCATAATTTTCATTATTCAGAGCTGCAAATCACTGCAGCAAGGTAACTCCTTGTAGCAGTCACAATGGCCATCACCAATCAGTCTACACAAGGAATGCGGGAAAGGGAGGGCATGCATGAATCAGGACCCTCCTACCTCATTTTGAGAAATGGAAATGGGCAACAGCCACCATGGAGGACAGGGAGGTCAGTCTTGAAAAAGCAAAAACAGAGCTATCACATGGCCTGGCAATCCCACCCCTGAACCTTCAGGCCAAGGAAAATCATAATTTGAAAAGACACCGGTAGCCTATAGTTCACTTTAGCACCGCAGGCAGTAGCAAGCGAACAAAAGCTCCCTGGATAGATGCCTGGAGAAGATGATGTGGTCAGTCTGTACCATGGAATAGGACTCAGCCAGCAAAGTGAATTATTGCCTTGGCAGCCACACGGATGGACCTGGAGAGGATCATGCTGACTGAAGGAAGTCAGACAGGGAACAACAGAACTTCTATGACATCTAGTAGAGGTGGAATCTAAAACAGGAT
The DNA here is from genome assembly GCF_033118175.1 of Dama dama. NCBI lineage: Eukaryota > Metazoa > Chordata > Mammalia > Artiodactyla > Cervidae > Dama > Dama dama. Next base: position 36,920,402 of record NC_083704.1, on the reverse strand, counting down.
ATAAATGCACTCATTTGTGAAATAGACTCAAAGACTATGGAAGGAAACTTATGGTTCCCAAGGGGTAAAAAAATGAGGTAAAATGGGGAGGGGAGGGAGAACTCAGGAGGGTAGGATTTACACACACACAATACTACATATGAACTAGATCATCAAGAAGTACTTACTGCAAAGCACAGAGAAGGCTACTCAAACAGTCTCCAATAAACTATACAGGAAAGAATGTAACTAAAAGTTGAGATATATATATATATGTGAATAAGTGAATCTGTCTGGGATACACTGAAAACAACCACAGCACTGTAAGTCCACTATGTTCCAACATAAAGAAAAAATCAGATCTAAAAAGAAAAAAAGAAAAAGAGAAGTAAAAAATACTGCCTGTGGGTCTCAGCCTGGGCTGTTGTCACCTCCAGGAGCATGGGCTGACCCAGGTCCCCCAGGCTGAACTGGGGTGCAGCTGATGGAGCTGGGAGCGAGGTGCCAGCGAATGACACCTTTTGAGCCTGCAGTGCCGGCTCCCCTGTGGATGGGACTCCCGATCCAGGCGGGCCCTCCCACACCTCAAGCAAGTCGAGTATACTGAAAAAATGGTGGACCCCTGTGCCAAAACAGCTTTGAAAACTTACCTGCTCCCCAGGTTTCTTGATGCTGGGGTTCCCACTAGAAGCATCTTTCCTTGGGAGTCACTGAGTCACCCCCTTTGTTTGACAGCACTCTCAGCTGAGAGTTAGGGCGGGGCTGGGGATTTCTGGGAAGGGGCACACGATGCCGGAAAAGCACCAAGATGTGAGCCCTGGGCTCCTTCTTCCGACATAGCCACTAGAAGCTCCCACCCAGGACACCACTTTCTCTAGGGCTCTGGCTGCCCACGCCACCCTAGCGGGCGTGGAGAAGTGCTGCCGCCTTGTGGAACTTTCCTGGAACTGCAAGTGCCCAAGTGGTGCTCCTGGCTCTTCGGTCACAAGGCTTGCAGGGTTGTAAGGGACACCAACCCGCAAGCAATGTCCTCGGGCAGGTCATCGAAACAAATTCAAAAGAGGGCGATCGCTCGGAGGCCACTTTCCCAAGCTCAACTTAACTTTAACGAACACGAGTTTTTTTTTTCCCTTCTGCTTTTAAAAAGCATATATTTTAAATATGTTCCATAACGCTCATTTTCGAGAGCTGCCCATCACAACTGCAGCAAGGTATCTCTCTGCACCATTTACAATGGCATCACCAACGGTCTGCACGCAAGGAATGCAGGAAAGGGGGGACGTGCCGGAAACAGAAGTCTTCTACCTTGTTTTGAGAAATGGCAGTGAGCAACAGCCACGATGGAGAACAGCGTGGATGTTCTTGAACACACTAAGGAACACAGCTACTACATGACCTGCAATCCCACCCCTGGACGGTAGGCCAAGGAAAATCGTAATTTGAACAGACACCTGTACCCTAAAGTTCACTGCAGCACCACGGGCCACAGCAAGTGAACAACGGTTCCCTGGACCCTACCATGAAATAGGACTCAGCCAGGAAAGTGAATTACTGCCTTTGCAGCAACATGGGCCTGCAGATGGTCAAGCTAAACGAAGGAAGTCAGACAGAGAACCACAGAACAACTCTGACATCTCTTAGAGGTGGAATCTAGAACAGGATAAAAATGCCTGCATGAATGAAACAGAGACTTCTAAAAGAACTTACAGTTCCCAAGGAGGGGGAAAATGAGGGTAAAGAGCAGGGGTAGGAGGAACTTAGGAGGGTGGGATTTACACAGACACAATACTATATATGAACTAAATCACCGAGAAGTACCTACTGCGAAGCACAGGCAATGCTACTTAAATAGTCTCTAAGAACCTGTACATCAAAGAATGTGAACACAAGATGGTATACGTGTAAGTGACTCTGTTTGCGCTATACTGAAAAAACCAAACCACCAGAAGCCAAGTATATTTCAATACTGAAACAAAAACAAATCTAAACACAAAAAAATAAGGAAAGTAAATAAAAGCCAAGAACATTGCCCTTAGGGCTTGGGGACTTGGCTATTGTCACACCGCAGGAACCCGGGGCCGCCTGGGGTCCTCGGATGGACTGCGGTGCAGCGGAGTGAATCCGGGAGGAGGTGCCAGCGAACGAACCTCTCTTGGTCCTGGAGTTCCTGTTCCTCTGTGGATGGGACCCCAATCACCTGAGCCAGGTGGGACCTCCTACACCTCACGCAAGTCAAGGACAACAACAACAAAAAAAAACGATGGACGTATGTGCCAAAAAGAGCTTTGAAAAGTCACCTGCTCCCCTGGTCTCCTGGTGCTTCCATCCTCGGGAGGCACCCACAGTATGGCTGAAGCATGGTCAGTATCGTCGTTTGGGTGCAGCTTTGGATTTCTGGGTAAAGGTACACACTGCGGGAAAAAGCACCAAGACAGGAGCCCTGGGCTGTTTCTTCTGGCACATTCCACCGGAAGCTACCACCTAGGACACCACTTTCTCTAGGGCTCTGGTTGCCCAACCCACCCTAGCAGAGCATAGAGAAGTGCTGCGGTCTCGTGGACGTTTCCCACGAGCACCAGAGCGGAGTTTCTGAGAGCTTCAGAGTCACCTGGCCTGCAGGGCTGTAAAGGACATTGTTGTCGTTCGGTCACTCAGTTGTGTCCGATTCTTTGTGACCCCAAGGACTGGAGCACGCCAGGCTTCCCTGTCCTTCACCATCTCCCAGAGTTGGTGCATACTAAGTCACTTCAGTCGTGTCAGATCCATTGTGACCCTGTGGGCCGTAGCCTGCTAAGCTCCTCTGTCCATGGGATTCTCCAGGCAAGAACTGGAGCAGGCTGCATGTCCTCCTCCAGGAGATCTTCTCGACTCAGAGATTGAATCCAAGTCTCTTGTGTCTCCTGCATTGGCAGGCTGGTTCTTTACTACTAGCACCACCTGGGAAGCCCATAAAGGACACCAGCCTGCAAGCAATGGCAGGTCATCGAAAAAGAATTAGAAAGAGGGCGGATCTTGGGGAACCCAACTTCCAGAGGTCAATTTTAATTTAATACACACATTTTTTTCTTTTTTCTTATTATTTTTTTAAGAAGCACATACTTTAAACATGCTCCATAAGGCCCCTTTTAGAAAGCTAGGAAACAAAACCGCAGCAAGGTATTTCCTTACATCAGTCACAATGGCCATCACCAAACAGTCTGCCCACAAGGAACGCAGGAAAGCAAGGGCATGCATGAAACAGGACCTCCTACCTTGTTCTGAGGAATGGATACAGGCAACAGCCACGATGGAGAACAGTGTGGAGGTTCTTGAAACACTAAAAACAGAGCTACCACACTGCCGGGCAACATCCTCAGCTTGGATGCCACGAAAAATCATAATGAAAAGACAGCTGCGTCTCAAAATTAACTCTGCACTGATGGCTAGAGCAAGCAACCAAAAGCGCCTGGACAGATGCCTGGACGGGAAGATGTAGTCAGTCTGAACCACGGAATAGGACTCAGCCATGAAAGTGATTTACTGCCTTTGCAGCCACATGAATGGACCTGGAGACGGTCATGCTGACTGAAGGAAGTCAGACAGGGAACAACAGATTGACCGTGATATCTTTTAGAGATGAATCCTAAAATGTGATATTAATTCATGTGGCACTGATTCATGAAACAGATTCAAAGACTTCAGAAAGAAAGTTATCTTTCCAAGGAGGGGAATCAGTGGGGTAAAGTTGGAGGACAGTAGGGAGAACTTAGGAAGGTGCGATTCACACATACACAACACAATAATGAGCTAGATCATCAAGAAGCACCTCCTGCAAAGCACAGGGAACGCTACTCAAGCAGTCCCTAATAACCTATACAGGAAAGAATGTGAATAAGAGTTGACATATATGTATATATATAAGGGAATCAGTTTGCCCTACATTAAAAAAAAACAAACACCCAAACACTGAAAGTCAACTATATTTCAGCATTAAACTAAACAAATCGAAAAAGAAAAAAAAAGGAAAGGAAAGTATCACCAAGAGTGTCGTCCATAGGCCTCAGGAACTGGACTGTTACACCCCAGGTGCCGGGGTCTCCCCGGGTCCCCCAGACTGAACTGTGTTGCAGCTGAGGGCGCTGGGGATGTGGTGCCAGCGAATGAGCCCCTCTTGGGTCTGGAGCGTCCAGTCCCCTGTGGGTGGGACCCGAATCTCCTGACCAAGGCAGGCCCTCCTACACCTCACGCAAGTCGAGTACACCCAAGGAACAGTGGACCTCTGTGCCGAAAGAGCTTGGAAGAGTCATCTGCTCCCCAGGTCTCCTGCTGCTGGGGCTCCCACGTGCAGCCTCCTTCCGTGGGACTCACCACGACGGAGGAGGACGTGCAGCCTCAACATCACCTTTATGGTGGGGCTTGGGATTGCTGAGAAAGGGGAACGCAATGCGGGAAAGAGTACCCAGACAGGAGCCCTGGGCTCTTTCTTCTAGCACATTCCACTGGAAGCTACCACTCAGGACACCACTTTCTCTAGGGCTCTTTTTCCCCCAAGCCACCCTAGCCGAGCGCGGGAAAGTGCTGCCTCCTTGTGGACGTATCCTGGAACTACAAGCGTCGGAGCGGAGCTTCTGGGCGCTTTAGTCACAAGGCCTGCAGGACTCTAAACACCGGCCTGCAAGCAATGTCGTGTGTGGGGGTTGGGGGGAGTCAATGTCCAGAGCTCAATTTAAATTTAACCTGACATGTTTTTTTCCTTTTCTTCTATTTGGGTTTTTTTTTTTTAAAACAGCACATATTTTAATTTTGCTCCATATGTTCATTTACGAGAGCTGCGAATCAAAACTGCAGCAAGGATCTCCCTGCACCACTCACAATGGTCCTGACCAAACACTCTACACACAAAGAATTTGGGAAAGGGAGGGAATACATGAAACAGAACCTTCCTGCCCTGTTTTCAGAAATGGAAGTGGGCAACAGCCACGATGGAGAACAGTGAGGAGGTTCTTGAAACACTAAAAACAGAGCCACTACATGACTTGGCAATCCCACCCGTGGACCTGCAGGCCAAGGAAAACCATAATCTGAAGACACCTGTTCCCTAAAGTTCGCTGCAGCACCGTCGGCAATGCAAGCAACCGAAAGCTCCCTGGACAGAGGCCGGAAGAAGATGATGTGTCAATCTGTACCAGGGGTGGTACTAGCCGTAAACAAAAACCTGCTGCCCGTTCAGATGACCTATGAGACACAGTTTCGATCCCCGGGTCAGGATGATCCCCTGGAGGACGGCATGGCAAACCGCTCCAGTGTTCTTGCCTGGAGAATCCTATGGACAGAGAGGCCCGGCAGGCTACAATCCATAGAGTTGCAAAGAGTAGGACACGCCTGAAGCGACTTAGCAAGTACCATGGACTAGGACTCAGCCATGAAAATGAATTACTGCCTCTGCAGCCGCATGAATGGACCTGGAGATGATCATGAAGGAAGTCACACAGGGAACAACAGAACAACTATGATATCTCTTAGAAGTGGAATCTAAAACGTGATACAAATGTACCCATTTATGAAACAGACTCAAATATTTCGAAACACCTGGTCCCCAAGGAGAAAAAAACTGGGGTAAAAGGGGGAGGGTAGGGGGAACTTTGGGGATGGGATTCAAACATAGACAGTAATATATGAAGCATCATCACAAGCACCTACTGCAAAGTGCAGGGAACCCTACTCAACCAGTCTCCAAGAAACTGGACAAAAAGAAAGTGAATCAGAGCTGATGTGTGTATAAGTGAATCCGTATGCACTTCATGGAAAACAACCACAACACTAGAAGACAACTATACTCCAATGTAAAAGCAAAATCACATCTAAAATGTAAAAAAAAAGGGAAGGTAAAGAAAACCGAAGAATAATGCCCTTAGGACTTGGGGACTGGGCTGTTGAAACATCTCAGGACCCGGGCTTCTGGGGGTCCCCCAGGCTGAACTGTGGTGCAGATGAGGGACCTGGGGAGGAGGTGCCAGCGAAAGAACCCCTCTTGGGCCTGGGGTGCTGGCTCTCCTGAGGATGGCACCCCAATCTCCTGATCCAGGTGGGCCCTCCCACACTTCACGCAAATCCAGTAACCAAAACAACGGCGGACCTCGGTGCCGAAAGGGCTTTGAAAAGTCACCTGCTCCCCAGGGCTCCTGCTGCCGGGGCTCCAACCTGCGGCCTCCTTCCTCGGGAGTCACTCCGCCGATGGACAACGGCACCATCAGCATCGCCAGCAGGGCGGAGTTTGGGACTTCTGGAAAGTGAGGAACGCTACTTGGGGAAAAACACGGACACACGAGCCCTGGCCTCCCTCTTCTGACACCCTCCACTGGAAGCTTCCACCCGGAACTCCACCTCCTCTAGGGCTTTTAATATGCCCAAGCCAACCTAGCTGGGCGCGGGGAAGTGCTGCCGCCTTGTGGCCGCTTCCTGGAACTACAAGTGCTAGAACTGCGCGTTCCCGCGCTCCAGAGTCACAAGGCCTGCGGGGCTGTAAGGACGCCAGCCAGGAAGCAAGATCCTTGTGCAGGTCAGCAACAAAGAATTCAAAAGAGGGCGGATGGCGGGATAACCAGTTTCCAGAGGGCAATATAAATTTAGCTCACACAGTTTTGGGTTTTTTTCCCCCCCCTTCTGTTAGGTTTCTTAAAAAGCACATTTTTCCACAAAAAGACTTCAATGCAAAGGGACATACCAGCATTTTTTATAATAATCAAAACTTGGAAAAAATTCAAATGTCCCATCAATTGGTGAAAGGTAAACAAAATAAGGTATATTCATTAATGGAAAACTACCTGGCAATAACAAAGGGTGAGCCACTGATATGAGCAACAAAACCTCAAAACTACACTAAGTGAAAGAAACCAGATGCAAAAGATTACATGTGATTTCATTTATCTGATAAAACTATAAAATCAGAACTAGATTAATGGCTGCTGGGGCTGGAGGCAAGAAGGGAGTTTTAGAGGATGATGGATAATCTAAAACTAGATTTGGATGAAGCTTGCACAATGGTATAAAGTTACCAAAACTCATCAAACTACACTTAGAATGGGTAAATTCTGTGGCATGTACACTACACTGCAATAAAGTCATAGAAAAGAAAAATAAACTTTAAAAAAAAAGCACATTTTTTACATATATTCCATAACATTCATTTTGAAGGTCTGCGAATTAAAAGTGCAGCAAGGTATCTCCTTGTACCAGTCACAATGGCCATCATCAAACACTCTACACAGAAGGAACATGGGAAAGGGAAGCAATGCCTGAAACCAAACCTTCCTACCTTGTTTTGAGGAATGGAAGTAGCAACAGCCACGATGGAGAACAGTTCCATGTTCTCACAAACGATAACAGAGGTACCACATGACCTGCCAATTCCATCCCTGGGCCTGTAGTCCAAAAAAGTCTTAATGACCTGGATAACCATGGTGGTGTGATCACTCACCTAAAGCCAGATATGCTGAAGTGTGAAGTCAAGTGGGCCTTAGGAAGCATCATGTGAACAAAGCTAGTGAAGATGATGGAATTCCAGCTGAGCTATTTCAAATCCTAAAAGATGATGCTGTTAAAGTGTTGCGCTCAATATGCCAGCAAATTTGGAAAACTCATCAGTGGTCACAGGACTGGAAAGGTCAGTTTTCATCCAATCCCAAAGAAGGGCAATGCCAAAGAATGTTCAAACTACTGCAAAGTTGCATTCATTTCACATGCTAGCAAGGAAATGCTCAAAATTCTCCAAGCTAGGCTTCGACAGTATGTGAACCGAGAACTTCCAGATGTTCAAGCTGGATTTAGAAAAGGCAGAGGAACCAGAGATTAAATTGCCAACATCCACTGAAAAAACAAGGTAATTCCAGAGAAACATCTACTTCTGCTTCATTGACTGTGCTAAAGCCTTGGACTGTGTGGATCACAACAAACTGTGGAAAATTCTGAAAGAGATGGGAATATCAGACCAGCTTACCTGGCTCCTGAGAAACCTGTATGGAGGACAAGAAGCGACAGTTAGAACCAGACATGGAACAACAGACTGGTCCAAACTGGGAAAGGAGTATGTCAAAGCTGTGTATCGTCACCCTGCTTATTTGACTTACAGGCGGAATACATCATACGAAATGCTGAGCTGGATGAAGCTCAAGGTGGAGTCAAGACTGCCAGGAAAAATATCAATAACCTCAGATAAGCAGATGACACCACTATAATGGCAGAAAGTGAAGAGCCACTAAAGAGCCTCTTGATGAGGGTGAAAGAAGAGACTGAAAAAGCTGGCTTAAAACTCAGCATTTAAAAAACTAACATCATGGCATCTGGTCCCATCACTTCAAGGCAAATAAAAGGAAAAAAAAAGGAAACAGTGACAGACTTTATCTTTTGGGCTCCAAAATCACTTCCGATGGTGACTGATGCTGAAGCTGAAGCTCCAATACTTTGGCCACCTGATGCGAAGAGCTGACTCATTGGAAAAGACTCTGATAATGGGAAAAATTGAGGGCAGGAGGAGAAGGTGGCAACAGAGGATGAGATGGTTAGATGGGATCACCGACTCAATAGACATGAGTCTGGCAGACTCTGGGAGATAGTGAAGGACAGGGAAGCCAGGAGTGCTGCAGTCCATGGGGTCTCAAGAGTCGGACATGACTGAGCTACTGAACAGCCACATGACCCGGTAATACAACCCCTGGGCCTGTATGCCAAGGAAAACCATAATTTCAAAAGACACCCGTACTCTAAAGAACTTCCTAAAGAACGTGGGATTCAAACATACTCATTATTATGTAAGAACTAGGTCATCAAGGACCACCTACTGCAAAGCACAGGAGATGCTACTCAGTCTCTCAGAACCTGTACAAGACAGAGTGAGTAAGAGCTGATGTATGTATAAGCGAATCCCTTTGCGATACACCAAAACAACCAAAGCACTGTAAGTGGACTATATTCCAACACAGAAGCAAAATCAAATCTAAAAAGGAAGTAAACCAAAGCCAAAAATATTGCCATTAGGCCTCGGGGACTGGGCTGTTGTCACATCCCAACACCCAGGCTGCCCCAGGTCACCCAGGCTAAACCGTTGCAGGTGAGGGAGCTGGGGACGAGGTACCCGCAAGTAAACCTCTCTTGGGCCTGGAGTGCCCCGTCCTCTGTGGATGGTACCCCAATCTCCTGATCTAAGAGGACTGCACTCATTTCACATGCTAGCAAAAAGTGAAAAGTGAAAGCAAAAGTCGCTCAGTCGTGTCCAACTCTTTGCAACTCCATGGACTATAGAGTCCATGGAATTCTCCAGGCCAGAATACTGGAGTGGGTAGCCTTTCCCTTCTCCAGGGGATCTTCCCAACTCAAGGACCGAACCCAGGTCTCCTGCATTACAGGCAGATTCTTTACCAGCTGAGCCACAAGGGACGCCCAAGGAAACACTCGAAATCCTTCAAGCTAGGCTTCAACAATATGTGAACCAAGAACTTCCAGATGTACAAGCTGGATTTTTAAAAGATCGAACTGCCAACATCCGCTGGATCATAGAAAAAGTATGGGAATTCCAGAAGAATATCCACTTCTGCTTCATTGACTAAAGCCTTTGACTGTGTGGATCACAATAAACTAGAATATTCTTGAAGTGATGGGAATACCAGACCACTTTACCTACCTCCTGACAAACCTGTATGCAGGTCAAGAAGCAACAGTTAGAACTGGACATGAATATTGGATTGGTTCAAAATTGACAAAGGAGTACATCAAGGATGTCTACTGTCACCCTGCTTATTTAACTTATATGCAGAGTACATCACACAAAAAGCTGGGCTGGAAAAGCACAAGCTGGAACCAAGATTGTCAGGAGAAATATCAAAGCCACAGATATGCCCATGATGCCACCTTAATGGCAGAAAGTGAAGAGAAAGTGAAGAGGAACTAAAAAGCCTCTTGATGAAAGTGAAAGAGGAGAGTGAAAAAGCTGCCATAAAATTCCAAGATTCAAAAAATGAACATCATGATATCCGGTCCCATCACTTCATGGCAAACAGATGGGGAGAAAATGGAAACAGCATCAGATTTCATTTTCTTGGGCACCAAAATCACTGTGGACGGTGACTGCTGCCATGAAATTAAGAGCATGCTCCTTGGAAGAAAAACTATGACAAACCTAGACAAGGAATTAAAGTGCAGAGATATAACTTTGCTGACAAAGGTCCTCAGAGTCAAAACTATGGTTTTTCCAGTAGTCATGTATGGATGGGAGAGCTAGACCATTAAAGAATGCTGAGCGCCCAAGAATTGATTCTTTCGAACTGTGGTGCTGGAGAAGACTCTTGAGAGTCCCTTGGACAGCAAGGAGACCAAACCAGTCAATCCTAAAGGAAATCAATCCTGAATATTCATTGGAAGGTTTTGTGATGAAAATGCAGCTCCAATACTTTGGCCACCTGATGTAAAGAGCTGACTCATTGGAAAAGACCCTGATGCTGGGAAGGACTGAGAGCAAGAGGAGAAGGGGGCAATAGGATGAGACGGTTGGATGGTAACACTGACTTAATGGACATGAGTTTGGGCAGACTCCAGGAGACCTTGAAGGACAGGGAAGCCTGGCATACTGCAGTCCATGGAGTCACAAACAGTCAGGCTCGACTTAGGGACTGAACAATGAACAGCAACAGAGAAATGCCAAGAATACTGCCCTTAGGTTCAGGGACTGGGCCGTTGTCACACCCAGGAGCAAGGTCTGACCCAGGTCCCCCAGGTTGAACTGTTGTGCAGTTGAGGGAGTTGGGGACCAGATACCTGGGAATGAATCCCTCAGGCGCCTGAAGTGCCCCATTACGTGGGGATGGGACCCCAATCTCCTGATCCAGGCGGGTCCTCCTACACCTCACACGAGTCGAGTAAATCCTGGAAAAGGTGGACCCCTGAGCGGAAGAAGCTCTGGAAACCTACCCGCTCCCCAGGTCTCCTGGTGCCGGGGTTCCCGCAGGCAGCCTTCTTCCTTGGGAGTCATCCAGCCCATGGAGGACAGCATTAGGGAGGGGCTTGGGATTTCTGGGAAAGGACATGCTATGTGGGAAAAAGCACGGAGACACTAACCCTGGACTCTTTCTTCAGGCACATCCCACTGGAAGCTGCCACCGAGGAGCTCCATTTCTCTAGCGCTCTGGTTGCCCAAACCACCTGCAGGGTGCTGAGAAATGCTGCCACCTCAACGTTTCCCAAAACTACACATGTCAGAGCAGTGCTGCTGAGAGCTTGAGTCCCCAGGCCTGCGAGGCTCTAAAGGACATGTTTGCTAAGTCGCTCCAGTCGTGTCTGACTCTTTGCGACCCTATGGACCGTAGCCAGCCAAGCTCCTCTGTCCATGGGATTCTCCAGGCAAGAACACTGGAGTGGGTTGCCATGTCTTCCTCCAAGGGATCTTCCTAACTCAGGAATGGACTCAGGGATTGAACCCCCTCCTGTTATGTCTCCTGCACTGGCAAATGGGTTCTTTACCACTAGCACCACCTGGGAAGCCTATAAAAGTCACCAGCCTGCAAACAATATCCTCAGACTGAAACAGAATTCAGAAATGGGTGGATCATGGAGAACCCAACTTCCAGCAGTCATTTTAAATTTAATGAACATGGTTTATTCTTTTTTCTTCTCTTTGGTTTTTTAAGAAGGACATATTTTAAACATGCTCCATAAGAGAGCTAGAAATCAAACATGCTCCCTTTTTAGAGAGCTAGGAATCAAAACTGCAGCAAGATATCTCCTCTCACCACTCACAAGGGCCATCACCAAATAGTCGACCCACAAGGAATAAGTGAAAGCAAGAGCATGCATCAGACAGGACCTCCTACCTTGTTTTGAGGAATGGATGCAGGCAACAGCCACGATGGAGAACAGTGTGGAGGTTCTTGAAAACACTAAAAACGCAGCTGCCATGTGACCTTGAAATCCCACCCCTGGGCCTGCAGGCCAAGGAAAACCATAATTTGAAAAGACACCTGTTCCCTAAAGTTCACTGCAGCACCATGGGCAATGCAAGCAATCGAAAGCTCCCTGGATAGACGCCTGGAGAAGATGAGGTCACTTGGTCCCATGGAATAGAATTTAGTCAGGAAAACGAATTACTGCCTTTGCAGCCACACGGATGGACCTGGAGATGACTGTGCTAATGAAAGAAGTCAGATGGGTACAACAGAACAACTGTGATAACTCTCAGAGGTCAAATCTAAACCACCAGACAACTGCTCTCATTCATGAAACAGACTTCAAAAAGAAACTTATGGTTCCCAAGGGGGGAAAAATTGGGGTAAAGAAGGACAAGGGGAGGGCAGGGGGAACTTAGGAGGGTGGGATTAACACATACACAATACTATATATGAAACAGATCATCAAGAAGCATCTACTGCAAAGCACAGGGAATGCTACTCAAACAGTCTCTAATAAGCTGTACAGCAAAAGACCAGTGACTAAGAGCTGATATTATAAGTGAGTCTGTTTTCCTTCACTGAAAAAACCAAATCACAGGAATTCAAGTATATGTCAACATTAAAGCAAAATCAAATCTAAAAAAAAAAGAGGACTGTAAAGTACCCCCAAGAATGTCGCCCTCAGTCCTCGGGGACTAGACTGCTAGTCACATCCCCGGAGCCCAGGTCGCCCGGAGTTCCCCAGGATGAACCGTGGGTGCAGCTGAGGGAGTTGGGGACAAGGTACCGGTCGATGAGCCTCTCTTGGGCCCGAAGCGTCCGGTCCAGGCGGGCCCTCCTCCACCTCACGCAACTCGAGTACACCCAAGAAACGGTGGCCCCTGTGCGGGAAGAGCTTTGAAAGGCCCCCGGCTCGCCAGGGCTTCTGGTACCGGGTTCCCACCTGCCGCTGCCTTCCTCGGCAGTCACCCGGTCTGTGGACCACAGCACCCTCGGCGTCACCGTTAGGGCAGAGCTTGGGATGTCTGGCAAAGGGAATGCTACTTGGAAAACAGCAGGCAGACACGAACCCTGGGCTCTTTCTTCCAGCACATTCCACCGGAAGCTACACCCGAGGACAGACTTTTCTAGGGTTCTGGTTGCCCGTCACCCTGGCGGAGAGCTGAGAAGTGCTGCCGCCTTGTGGACATTTCTTCGAATTACAAGTGCCCGAGCGGAGCTTCTGTAAGGCTTGGAAGGCATGAGGAACCAGAGTCGGAAAACAATGTCGTGAGACGAAAAAGAATTCAAAAGAGGGCGGGTGGTGGGGAAGCCAACTTCCAGAGTTCAATTTTAATTGAATGAACACGGTATATTTGTTTTTTCTTCAGTTTGGTTTTTTGAATAGCACAGGAAAGGATGCCCACATCGCTCATCTTGGGAGGTAAAGTCACAACAGCCTCGAGATACCACCTGTATCAGCCAGTGTTCGCCACCAAACAGCCTAACCCAAGTAATGCGGGGAAGGGAGGGCGTGGGTGGAAAAGCACCCTCCTACCCTCTTTAGGGGAATGGAAGCGGGCAACAGCACTCGCAGTCCTGGAAGAACAGTGTGGAGGTTCTTGAAGACACTGAAAACAGAGCTCCCACATGGTTGTCAAGGAAAACCCTAATTCAAAAAGACACCTGCATCCCAAAATTCACTGCAGCAGGACTGGCAGTAACGGATAGGTGGAAGCAACTAGAGGGTCCCTGGATAAATTCATGGACAAAGATGTGGTACATCTATATGCTGGAATAAGTCTCAGCTCTTAAAAAAAAAAAATGAAATAATGCCTTTGCCAACAATGTGGATTGACCTGGAGATGCTCATACATAGTTAAGAATTTAGAGATGTCAAAATATCAAGTCACTTATGGGTAGAATCGAGAAATTCATATTTATGAACTCGTTTACCAAACCAATCCCCCAGTCTCAGACTCAGAAAACCAATGTATGGTTATCTTGCTCCCAACAATTCCCCTCTTACTGTATTGGCCTGCCACGTGATGAACAACGTGTCTTGTCTTGGTAATGTGATGGTGAACAGTCACATTTATTGATATTAGAGAATGCCTTTGGAAATCATACTATGGAAGTAGGCAAGATATACAAAAGTTTAATGTCGGGAAGAAAAAAATATTTTTCCATCTACTCTTCTGATTTTTTAGCTGAGTTGCCTTAAGAAAAGACAGATTAATAAAGAGAAAAAGAAATAGAAGTTTGTAACGTTTGGTTCATGTATACATGGGAGATACCCAGAGGAAAATGAGTACCCAAAGAGCTAGCTTTAGAATTTAGGATTAAATCCCGTTTTAATGTGGAAAGAGAATTGGGCGTGTCGGCCTCTTGCATGTCAGTCTCTTCAGTCATGTCCGACTCTTCGTGACCCCATGGACTGTAGCCCACCAGGCTCCTCTGTCCATGGGATTCTCCAGGCAAGAACACTGGAGTGGGTTGCCATGCCCTCCTCCAGGGGATCTTCCTGACCAATGGACTGAACTCGAGTCTCTTATGTCTCCTGAACTGGCAGGCGAGTTCTTTACCATTAGTGTCACCTGGGAAGCCCATGTCAGCCTCTTAGGGGAGAATAAAAGATTTTTTTTTTTTTTTCCAGAAAGATGATTGGACCCCTAATGGAACTGATGAGAGGTATGCCAGTTTTTGACAAAGTTTTTGTCATGGTGTGGTGAGGACTTCTAGTTTCCTCTCCTGGCAGAGGAAATTCACCATGAGATTTATGACAACTGAGCACCTTCTGAAGGATTTGTCTTTAGGCAGGTAAAGGCAATTTAGAGATTATCACAGTAAGTTATATCAGCCAGACAGAGAAAGACAAACATCACACGATATCACTTACATGTGGAATCTAAAAGAAAAAAAAAGATACAAATGTCTTAATACTTATTTACATATCAGAAATAGACCCACAGACACAGAAAATAAACTTATGGGTACCAAAGGGGAAAGGGATGAGGGAGGGATAAACTAGGGGTTTGGCATTACATATACATACCATATTTATATATATATATATATACATATAAAACAGACAACCAACAAGGACCTATGAAATAGCACAGGGAACCACACTCAGTATTTTTAATAACTGTTAAGGGAAAAGAATCTGAAAAAGAATGCAAGTATTAGTCCCTCAGTCATACCCGACTCTTTGCGACCCCAGGACTGTAGCCCACCAGGCTCCTCTGTCCATGGGATTCTCCAGGCAAGAACACTGGAGTGGGGTGCCATTTCCTTCCCCAGGGGATCTTCCTGACCCAGGGATCAAACTCAGGTCTCCTGCACCGCAAGCAGATTCTTTACCATCTGAGCCACCAGGAAAGCCCCCTGAAAAAGACAGTGTGTGTGTGTCTGTGTGTGTGTGTGTGTGTGTATGCTGTGCTATATACCTGAAACGAACACAACATTGCAAATCAACTATATTTCAATAAAATATACATACATATACGATGGTGGTGGTTTAGTCACTAAGTTGTGTCTGACTCTGCAACCCCAAGGACTGTAGCCCATCAGGCTCCTTTGTTCATGGAATTTTCCAGTCAAGAATATTGGCGTGGGTAGCCATTACCTTCTCCAGGGGATCTTCCCAACTCAGGGATTGCAATTTGATTCTTTTACCAGGGAATCACCAGGGATTCCCATATTCATCACACACACACACAGACATTATACAAAGTGTCTAGAGCTCAAAATAATCAATATACCAACAAAGGAGCATATTTTTTGCAGCATGTCCTGAACTCCTTCCTACAGTTTTAACTTTCACTAAGTGTTGTCTTCTCAAAATATTCATGCTGACTCATTTCAGACCAAGTTCAACTGGGCCTTAAAGTAGGAGCTAGCGGAACAGTGGTGAAGGAGGTATTTTTTCCTCCGTTACAAGGACTGGACAAGGAAGGTGGATATTTGATGCGCTGCCCAACCATGTTAAAGGTTCGAGGGCTTCTAAAATCATACAGGCACCAAACGTTCTCCCCTTTCATCTACATGGGTTAAAGATCCCAAGGGCTGAACAAATGTTTGGACACCTTCAGAGTTCTAATTACCGAGAGGATCAAAGTTGGCTGTTAAGATTTAAGCATGGCCTGCAGTAGCATCCGTGCAGTCAGACAATGCACAACGCACCTGGTGGATTGGCTTCCTTCTTGTTTGACTGGGAAGAGCAGAGAGCGTGGCTCCAAAAGGCTCTCCAACTTGTTTCAAAGATCCATTGCATGAGGTTCACAGATATGTCACTTTAAACTGGTTTGAAGAGCGCCTGCCTGCTGATTTCCTCAAGTAGCCTCAGAAAAATCTGATCCTTACCAACCTCCAGGGCACACACACTCCCTGAGAATGTAAATCAGCTGAATTCTTCCTAAACACGTGCACTTTTTTTTGGAGTATAGTTGCTTTACACTGCTGTGTCCGTTACTGCTATATAGTAAAGTGACTCAGCCATGTGTAAATATATCTATATGTATATATACAGCCCCTCTTTCTGGATTTCCTTCCCATTTAAGGCACCACAAGTAGAGTTCTCCATGCGGTACAGGAGGTTCTCATTAATGATCCATTTTATACCATCCAGTATCGGTGGTATACAGGGCTTCCCAGGTGGCGCTAGTGGTAAAGAACACGCCTGCCAATGCAGGAGACGCAGGCTCGATCCCTCGGTCGGGAAGATCCCCTGGAGGAGGGCGTGGCAATCCACTCCAGTATTCTTGCCTAGAGAACCCCCAAGGACAGAGAAGCCCGGTGGGTTACAGTCCATATGGTCGCATGGAGTTGGACACGACTGAAGTGACTTAGCACACACGTATCAGTGGTGCGTGTATGTCAATACCAACTTCCCCATTCATCCCACTACCTGCTTTCCCCCCCTGGTATTCATAAATTTGCTCTCTACATCTGTGTCTCTATTTCTGATTTGCAAATAAGAGCATCTGTATCATTTTTCTAGATTCCACATATGTGCATGAATATATGATATTTGTTTTTCTCTTGCTGACTTAACTCGCTTACTTTTACACAGTGCTTTTTATGCTAAGAAAATGCAGTATATACGTCTTCAGTGTTTCTGTGTTTATGATCGATGGCCTTTTTTCTGTAGCAATCCTGTAAGAGTTTGCCTTCTTATTTTTATTATTCTCGCTGCATACTAATACTTGAAACATTTTAGTAAATCATGGTTCTCTCGTTCCTACTTCAGACTCATTTAACTAATTTAATGAGCTCTGTCTAATTATCGCATTTCACCTTTCATACAAGAGTGCAGCAATGTTTTCGCTGAAATAGCTGGTAATAGCTCAAACACTCAGAAAGGGAAGAAAATGAGGGCTCACAAGAGTTCAGATAGAATTCTTACAGATATATGTATATAGCTATTCTATGTATACCTTCATTAATTAATCCATTCATACATTCATTATGTATGCTCCAGGTATCACAAAAGATATCACATGAGCTTAAACAGCTCTTTCTTAGGCCTGTGTCCCTTTTAGGGGAGCATAAAACACGATGGTTAATAACTCTTGAGCTAGACTGTGTATACTTGCATCCTGGCCTCACCGTTTCTTAGCCATGTGGCCTTGGGCAAGTCAATAAGCCAGCTTATGACTCAGTTTCCCCATCAGTAAAATGGGCATTATTATATATGGCCTTCCCTCATAGCTCAGTTGGTAAAGAGTCCGCCTGCAATGCAGGAGACCCCGAGTTGATTCCTGGGTTGGGAAGATCTGCTGGAGAAGGGAAAGGCTACCCACTCCAGTATTCTTGGGCTTCCCTTGTGGCTCAGCTGGTAGAGAATCTGCCTGCAATGCGGGAGACCTGGGTTCAATCCCTGGGTTGGGAAGATCCCCTGGAGAAGGGAAAGGCTACCCACTTCAGTATTCTGGCCTGGAGAATTCCAGGGACTATACAGTCCATGGGGTCGCAAAGAGTCGGACCCGACTGAGCGACTTAAAACAAAACAAAAAAGCTGCTAACACTACAGGACCATTGTAAACATTAAATGAGTCAATACATATAAAAACATGTTTAAAAGTGTCTGAGGCATAATAGGCATTTCACAGTTGCTGCCTCTTATGTTTCTATCATACTGTGTCTTGTGTGTGTCACATGTGGCAACTGCAATTGCCTATCTACATATCTGGGCTTCCCTGGTGGCTCAATGGTAAAGAATCTGCCTGCCAATGCTGGAGACACAGGTTTGATCCCTGAGTGGGGAAGATCCTTTAGAGAAGGAAATGGCAACCCACTCCCGTATTCTTGCCTGGGAAATCCGATGAGCAGAGGAGCCTGGCGGGCTATAGTCCATGGGTCACAAAAGAGTTTGACACGACCTAGCAACTAAAACAACAAATCTACTTATCTATTTTTTATTTTTTATCTATTATTTACTGTTTGCTTCCTTCATCAAACTATAGGATCCATAAAGACAGAGACTATTAATAAATTTGCCATGCCTGGCATTGTGCTTGGCTTATAGTAAAGTGCCCAGTTGATGTTTGCTGAATGAATGAACCAATGAATGAATGATTCCCTTTGGCGATGTGTAAGCCCTCTCACTCTTGACAAACTTCTCACTTCAGAGAGTTCTGTGGCACGTGTCTATCAAATACCCTTTGCTGGAAATCCCACATGGTTTTCTATCCAGATGGTGCCCATGACAAAGGGAAGGCATTCTGGCACGCGGGAAGCTTAGGGTGCCAGATGCCTAGTCAAGTCACTGTATTATTCATCATCAAATGTTGTTGGCCAGGGAACTGATGGCTGTCAGCTGAGCCCGACGGTGGTCCAGTGAAGAGTCTGGGCTCTAAAACCATAGCAGCTAGGACCACCATTAGGGAGAGAGGATGCTGTGGTGGGAAGACGGGGGTTAAAAAAGGAAGAAGTTTCTCAGTCTTGTTTTGGTTTTGCAACCTTGGGCAAGTCACTTCACCCTTCTCGTTCTCTCAGCTTAGTGCTTTTATAAATGAAAAGAAACTGTCATCAGTATTTCTCCAACCTGGTTGTGTCCCCAGAATCTTCAGGAAAGCTTTTTAAAATACAGATTCCTCTAGACTAGCAATCAGCAAACTTGGTCTACAAAGGGCCAGAGAGCAAATATTTTAGGGTTTGTAGGTTCTATGAGGTGTGTTCTAGCTGCCATGCTCAAGTCTCCCACTGTGTCATCAAAGCAGCGATGAAAGATGATACGTCCACCAACGAACGTGGCAGGATCTGGCCAGCTTTCCTGCTGGCCAGGGTTTGCTGACCACCCCACCCCACCCCACCCCCGCTAGGCCAGGCATGGCCTCTGCTGGGTAATGACCAGTTTTCTTATTTACAAAAGCTCCTCCAGATGACAGGGAGAGGCAGCTTCACTTGGAATCCACCAGCTTAGATGCTAGAAGGCTTCTTCCCACCCTTACTGGAGTTCTCATTCTCTGTTTCTTATTTTCACTGTAAGAAGTGGCTACTCTGAGTCAACACTATTTAGATGGAGATCTTAATATTCTTTTAAATGCATCCCATTTGGGTATTAGCTTTTGACATCTGAAGTTTTTATTCTCTCAAAATTCAATTCTCTGTTCCACACTTTCGACATCTGAAGTTTTTGTTCTCTCAAAATTCAATTCTCTGTTCCACGCTTTCGACATCTGAAGTTTTTGTTCTCTCAAAATTCAATTCTCTGTTCCACCAGGAAAACTTTGAACAGTCCTTTTCATTGCATTTAGACCAAAAAGCACTTCTGTGTGTTATACCCTTGTCAGTTCTTTGTAGGTGACAACTTCACTGCCAACTTGCAAATGCAAAGTTTTTTTTTTTCTTTTTTTTTTTTTCAAAGAAATTAACTTTTATTTGAAAGACGACTACTCCCCCCCACTACTTCTAAGAACTCTATACAAACAGCCTGCCTAAACCATTGTCCCAATACCAAAATTTCTAATAGCAATTATACAATTGCTCTAAATAATAAATAATAAGGGCTGTCCTTCACTGATTAAACTTTAATAAATTCAACACAAAAATCACACTATACGTTTTTAAGTTTCAACAAATGTATTTTAAATACAACATGTTTTGCAGGAGTCCACAAGCTTTTCATTTCTAAAAAAAAAACGATGTAATTTTTAGGGTTCAAAAATTCTGTTCTTCAAAAGAAATGACCAAGTAAGCATTTTTTCTATAGCTTCAAACTTTCTACACTCAACTATTTGACTGTTCCATGCCACCCCAGACAAACTTGACCTGACTGAACTACTACTAACTTCCCCAAAAGAAAGTTAAAAAAGGAGTTTGTAGTAAATGCAGACCTCTAATACAATGTCTAATACAATATCTAACACAAAAGAAGCTTTAAAAAGATCATTTCTTTCCTCATTTTGATAAGCTAGGAGTGAATTTCCCATAAAAGTAAAAAACAAACAAAAAATCATTTACAAAGCATAACACTGGGGGTTCCTTTTTTACTCAAGATGTTTAACTACTCAAAAATGACAATTACATCTTTAAGAATATAATAAAAGGGGTGGAAAATAGCAATACAATTGACAAAGTGTAGATGCTAAACAAACCAAAGATTCTTTAAGGGTTCTTTTTGAGGAGGAAGGATTAGAAGCTTGGCGAAGTCCAGAATTTAAAAAAGAGAAAAAGATGTCCTCAACTGCAACCGCTCTGCTTATTAATAGCGTCTTGGGCTGTAGGATCGAGATCTTGATCGTGATCTGTATCGACTGTAATAAGGAGAAGGTGATCTTCTTCTGTACCGGTAATCATAGTCTTCGTATCTGTCGTACCCACGATCATACCCTCGATCATAGTAAGAATCTCGACGTCTGCCACCGCCGCCGCCGCCACCACTGTGAGTTGGTCTGCCCATGTATATGCCTGGTGTTGGTGCGTGTGCTCTCTTGGTGATAGAATAATCCACCCGAATTCTTCTACCATCCAGTTCCATTCCATTTGCCCTTTCCATAGCCTCCTTTGAGTCATCTATTCTCTCGAAATAAACAAAAGCAAATCCTCGTGACAGTCCAGTTCGCTGGTCATAAACCACATTGACACCACTCAATGGTCCATATCGAGAAAATACTTCGCGAAGATCTCTCTCTGTTGTGTACAAACTGAGGCCAAACACTCCTAGACAAGTATTGGGATCAGGATTCGCTTAAAAACCATATACCCTGCTGCCTGTATGTCTTCTCCGGTTAGACATTGGAGAATGACTTCGGCTCCTTCGACGCCGGTATTCTGGTGTGTATGACCTACTTCGAGACCGTCTCCTATGAGTGAGAATGGGATCGGGATCGAGTGTAACGTCTATGAGAATGCCTCCTTGACCTCGACCTGGATTTTGATCTTGATCGAGAATGGGATTCAGAGTGTTTGGAAACCCTTGATGGACTACGAGATCCTGACCTGCTCTCCGATTTTACACGAGCAGGAGTTCCCGTTGGAGATTTTGACTGAGAGCGAGACTCATTTACTTAACCTAGGACCCATTCATTCTTCCAGATTCTTTTAATTCTACTTCACTCTTGCTTTCTACTTCTCGTCATTCTTCATTGAGTTTTTCATTTTTCATACTTCGTGTATTCTTCCCCAAAACAATTCAAAATAGCCTTAAAAAAATATTCAAGGGCTTCTATCTGACCAATCTTCTGTTCAATTTTTTCCCCCATTCAATTTTAATTTTCTGATCTTTAATGCTTTTCATTAGCCTTCTTTTATCTTGATTTATCTTCCACATTCTTGGAAAAAAACTCTTCAATTTCTTCACGAACATTAACTCTGCCCTCGAAGTTGTTCTCCTCTACATCACTCATGTCGGCCAGGCGCTCCCCAGAACTAAATAAGAGACAAGTCTCGGCTTGAGGGCCGATGGCCTAATCAACCCGCTGACTGGACCGTGGGGAGGAGGAAAGAGTCGGCAACAACGGCCACTCCACTCCACTCCCACTCGGTCGCAGGCTCCGGCCGCAAATGCAAAGTTTAATATTATCCTGTTTAGGCACTAAAGGGATACAGTAAGGTAAGTCTCAACTTTAAGAAAGGATAATAGAAAAAATATGAAATTATGAAACAGGTATGGGTGCTGACACTGTTTCCTTTGTATGGAGAGTTCTCTTTCTACTAAAGTCATGACTGCTGGGTGATAAGACATCCTGAGCCCTAGAGACAGTCCTGTTTTTCACTTATGTTCACTGAGCAATTGCCATAGTTCCCTCTTTCACGCTCAAAATGTCCAATCTGGATGAGAAATTACATGGCCATTCTTATGGGTGACCTGGAGGGAAGATAGTCAAAATGATGCTCCATTGATTTTGCACTTTCTAAAAGGCAGGCACTGCTCCGAGGGTTTTATTGACATCATCCCAACTAATCATGATAGGATTTTGCCGATGGCTCATGTCTTTGTTGTTATTTTAGTTGCTAAGCCATGTCTGATTCTTCTGCAACCCTGTGGACTGTAGCCCGTCAGGCTCCTCTGTCCACGGGAGCTCCAAGGCAAGAATACTAGAGTAGGTTGCCATTTCCTTCTCCAGGGGATCTTCCCCACTCAGGGATTGAACCTGTGTCTCCTGCACTGGCCGGCGGGTTCTTTACCACTGAGCCACCAGGGAAGCAACAATGTTTTTAGCATGGGTTTTCTCAAAAGCAGGCCTGGGGCAGGGATTCAGGGATAGGTAGTTTGGGGGGAAATGCTCTGAGGAAGAACATAAAGGGAAGCAAGAAAGCGAGGCTTGGAGAAGAAGGAAGCCAATACACAGGACCTTTGTGAGCAGGTTACGGTGGTAAATAAGTGGGGTTCAGTCTCCCTGGGAACCCTGAGAGGTTGTGACAGCATGCCCTCGGTGGGGGCAGGGAAGCTACAGTCTGTTCCACAGCTCCTATCCCTCTTGGTTGAGGGTCATGCCTGGAGATGTCCACTTGCCCTCCCGCATGTCTGGACTGTCCCATAGTGAGAAAGAGCTCAGTCCTGTGGGTAGAGGGTGAACGCGCTCAGGCAAAAGACAAAAAGAGGCTTGTCGGTGTGTAGATTTGTCCACAGACAACATTCAGGGTAGGCCCAAAGGTACTAACAGCGTCCTATGTTTGAATCCTAGTTCTACCTTTATCATCGATATGATCATGGGCAAGTCATCTGGGCTCCTGAGTCTCAGTTTTTCCACCTGTAAAATGGGGATAACAACAGCATGTGCCCAGGGTTGTTACAAGGCCTAAATGAGGTCACAGAAGCACAGCGGTCCTCTGTCAGTTGTCCCTGCCCAGGATCCACGTCGTCTTCCCTTGGCACAGTCCCTGGATGCCCTTTAGAAGAATCAGCCTCTCCAGATCCCCGGTGTTTGAGAGGAGGGAGACTACTCTCAGCTCCAGGGATAGAACGTGACTGGTCCCTCCGAGCACCACTTTCTCCTGTCCATCTCTGGTTTAGATCTGGGTACAGAATCTATGTGGGATCAATGGGATCTCAACCTGAGACTTCCTACTGTGACTAATGAAAAGGAGTTTCCCTTCACACTAGCCAAGACATTGAAACAACCTAAATGTTCATCAACAGACGAACGGACGGCAAAGACGTGGTACATACATGCAATGGAATTCTGCTGTTGTTCAGTCGCCCAGCTGTCTGGCCTTTTGCGACCCCCAGGGACTGCAGCACACCAGGCCTCCCTGAAATACTCCTCAGCCATTAAAAAGAATGAAATAATGCCATCTGTATCCACAGGGATGCAACCAGAGATTATCATACTCAGTGAAGGAAGTCAGGAAGAGAAAGAAAATGCCTTATGTCGGCACTTAGATGTGGCATCTAAAATATGACATGAATGAACCCATCTGTGAAACAGAAGCAGATTCCCAGAGAACAGACTTGTGGCTGACGACTGGGAGCGGGTTGCGGGAGGGATGGAGTAGGAGTTTGGAGTGAGCAGATGTAGGCTATAATGAGCAGAATGGATAAACAACAAAGTTCTACTGCACAACACGGAGAACTACATGCCATATCCTGGGATAAACCATAATGGAAAAGAATATTTTAAAAGGAATGTGTGTGTAATATATGTATAACTGAATCACTTTTCTATAACCTGATACTAGCATGACATTGTAAATAAACTATAACTAATTTAAATTTAAAAAAAAGAGAATGGCAGAGGACAGGGAGAAGAAAGTTCATTTCTGAATATTATTGAGCCCCTGAATCAAGCAACCTGAAAGCTTGCCCCATCTCTGCACTTCCTGTTCTGAGAGTTAACATTTTGCTTCACTATTTAAACCTGTGTGCATCCTGGAATCTATTATCTGCTGTGGAAAGCACCCAACTGTGCTATCAATACAGACCCATGACTTGTAAAGCCTGGGTTCAAAATTCCAGAGTGAGGAATACAGATTAGGACGATGTAACAAAGATGCCCGAAAAGCGTGTCTCTTAACCAAGAACAAGAGTTGACTTCTTTCTCATAGAAGAGTTCGCAGAAGAGGTCCTGGGCAGGTTACGGTGGCTCTACAATCACTGGGACCAAGTTCCTCCTGCATCCTTAGCAGGCAGCTTCCATCTTCCCAGCTCAACCAGCTGCTCTGGGTCCCCGCCGCACTCACACCCTCCAGCCAGTGGGAAGAAGGCAGAGATGATGTGGATACCCACTGCCTGCAGTTCCCATTTGAGCCACCAGGGAATCCCCCCTGCAAGGGTACAACCCAGAAATTAATCACATACATCACATCTCATTGGCTGGAACTTAGTCACGTGGTAGCACTCAACTGCAAGGAAGGCTGAGAAACGTGGTCATTATTCTGTGTGGTCATATGTCCAGCTCTATTTCTACTAGAAAAAAAGGAAAAATAAATACTGGGACACACAGCTAGCTGCCTCCACGAAAGAAGAAGGGAGGCTTAATTGTGTTTGTTTCAACTGACAATTTTTTCAATAAAACAACTTCAGGATGTAAACAGGATTTAAAAGAAATGCCTTTTAGCACTTTCCCAAAGATTTACCCACGCCTATTTACTTAGAAATGGGTAAAACCATACCTCCTTTTCATCTCTTCTTTTTAGGTGGATCTCAGAAGGATTCCAGCAATCAGTGATCCCAAATTAGCCCAGCTTATTACCCTGTGTACATGAAATTAATAACTGAATTTCACCAATTTCCCTTCATTCCAACTGTCTTTTCCTCAATTAGGCTGCACAACTATGGTTTAATTATATTCTTTTGATAGTCACCAGAATCCTATAACAAGCTCCTCTTTCACAATCCTATTATTAATCAGGGTAATTCAATTTATGGAAAAATAAAGACAGACAAATAGAGAAAAATGACAGAGCTGGCAAGAAGCACCGTGTTCTGCAGACCGGCTAAAATGGCTGTCAATGAAGGGTTTACAGAATTAAGACAGAAGCAAGACTTGGATTCAGCGGTAGCAGGTTTTAAATGATGTACAAGGCGTCACCAAAGCAAATCCCTTTCTCCATGGTCCCCTCGGGGTCAAGTACCATGTTTCAATTACAATTTCACCAAATTGCTGTGATGCCGCGAATGTTCCAGATTAACAGCGGTATAGCACCGTTCCCGGCGGGACGGAATCAAAAAAATCTAGTTCAGAGGTTTGTTGAAATACACCCCAAGACACTCAGCTGCAAAACACATTAAAGACTCCAAGATGATGGGAACGTTTCTGATCTGTATTCCCCAAAGAGGTTACTTTTGCAGAGAGCAAGTTTATTATTTATGGTAGCGAATAAAACTTCTCAGTGCAGCTAGGGAGGCTTCTTGCAATTACGTCAGGAAGGCACCATCATGCAGTCCATTATGGAAATCGTGCTGACATGGATAGGCAAGGCTATTGTTTCGCCAGGATGCATATTTCTTTCCAGAGCATGCTCCTGATGGCCTGGCAAGGAGATAATGAATTGTTTGGTTCGACTTTTCATGTCAAATGGCTCTATTCCTTGGAAGAGGATTTTGTACAGAAAGACATTATTTTGCGAATTCTACTTCAGATGATCAGCTGAGTTTTATGAGAAGATCTCATAGGGACTTGCCACGGGTCAGATGGCCACTGGGTATACTGGGAGCTCCAGGAGACTGTGAGTTTGATCCACACTGGTGACTCTTAGTATTTTCAAGCCTTGAAGTGAGTCTCTGGGGAACTGTATCTTTGGCTAATTCCTTCCACATATCCTATCCTCCGGAAATAAGAGCAATCTGGGCTCTAACACCTCTACTTGAGGGGGAGTGCTGAGGAACTCCTTATGATTTTAAGCAGAGGAGAAAGAACTTGCCCTGAAAGAAATGAAGACTGGAAAAACCTTTGGACCCTCTCTCCAGGAGTAATTTACCTAGTAGGAATGGGAGGAGACCAATTGTGAACATACAGCCTCTGCTTTCTTTGGTGTTTCTTCTTCCTCAAGTGCACACGCTCCCTCCCCTAATCCTCAGCTTCATGAGGGTGAGGCAGTTGAATCTTCTATATACCTGGTAGGTAAGTGTCCACTACGGGGCTTCCCCAATGGCTTAAGCGGTAAAGAATCTGCCTGCAATGCAGGAGACTCAAGAGATGTGGGTTCAACCCTTGGGCTGGGAAGATCCCCTAGAGAAGGAAATGGCAACCCACTCCAGTATTCTTAGAGCCTGGAGAATCCCAAAGACAAAGGAGCCTGGCGGGCTACGGTCCACAGGGTCACAAAGACTGAAGCAACTTACACAGCATAGCGTGGCACAGGGGACACGTGTGTGCGTGTGTGCTCAGGCGTGTCCAGCTCTCTGCGACCTTGTGGACCATAGTCCGCCAGGCTCCTCTGTCCACGGGATTCCCCAGGCAAGAATACCGGAGTGGGTTGCCATGCCCTTCGCCAGGTGATCTTTCCGATCAGAGATCAAACCCAGTGTTCAAACCCAGGTCTCCTGCATTGTAGGTGGATACTTTACCAGGGAAGCCTGCTCCAACCTCCCCTACATAATTCAAAAATTAGAGAGTCACTTGAGTCTCTAAGACACAAATGCCCAAGGGATGATAGAGCCCCCCAGTAATTTATCCAGTGGTCTGAATTACTTGCTCTTCTCTTGCTTCCTCATCTTGAGTCTCAGCTCATATACCTGCTGGTAACGACTAAGTACAAGTGACAGAAATCTTCCAGCACGCGGGGTTAAGAATAAAGGAAGAAAGAAACATGGTTTCTGATACTAGTATGAGCATTTTTGTCCCCAAAGCTACAAGTTCAAATACTACCTGTATGATTACAACATCAAGTGTTCAACACAGCAAACACCAAAGAATTTCAACTGGAAGATATGTTCCAATATCATAGAGCTCAATTGTCTTAAACCCCAGACCACTGATGCACAGCCTGTGCTATTTTATTCATGTGTTCTAGCCACCATTTAAGCACATTAAGCACAAGCCATGTGAAGGGCAATAATGAAGACGAGAAACAGGGTTTCTGCCTTCACAGAGGCTACTCTCTGGTGGAGCAAATGGACTGTTTTTTCGTTTTCTTTTTTTTCTTTTCCCTTAATTTATTTATTTTTAATGGAAGGATAATTGCTTTACAATATTGTGTTGGTTTCTGCCATACATCAACATGCATCAGCCGTAGGTACACATATGTCCCCTCCCTCTGGAAACTCCCTCCCACCTCCCACTTCATCCCATCCTTCTAGGTAGTCACAGAGCACCAGTTTGAGGTCCCTGAGTCATATAGCAAATTCCCATTGGTTATCTATTTTACATATGGTAAAGTATGTTTCATTCTCTTTTGGCCAAACCAATACTTTACCCCGATAGTGTTGCTGTGAGGGCTGGAGTCTGAAATAGTGTATGTTAATTTCCTGGCTCATAATTTCCTGGTCCGTATATTTTTTTTCTGCTCATAATAGGACTGGTTACTGCATGAGACTCAGATTAAATAACCATCATTTGTCATTTATTAGGCCATTTTGTGGTTACAGATGGATAAATTCCAACGTGAAACACCTGAAGCATTTTTGCTTTGGGGAAATTTAGAGAAGGATATTCTGTGACTTTACATACTTTACATACCAGTGAAGCAATAGAAAAGGCAGGCAGGAAGCCAGGGCCCAAGAAGGATATAATCTGGAGTTCAAAAGCCATCAGAATGCTAATTCTCCTTCTGCATGTCAACTTCATCTTCTGGTTCACTGACCTTTTCTATACAGATGCAAACTTGGCCACAGAAGCTCCCAAGCTTCACCTTTTCCAAGTTCAATCCCCACCGGGAGAGAGAAAACCTCAACCTTCAGGGTCTCAAGTTCAAGCATCCCAGGGAAGAGTTCCAGCTGGCCCAGCTGAAGTCGGGTCCCTATTCCTGGACAAACCAGCCCCAACAGAGAACAGGGTCCTGGTGTATCAAATCACTGCTCCTACAGAAACCAGGGGAATAGGGCTCTTTGGGGGACAATTCCCAAAAGATTGAGTGAGCTTCCCAACTGGCACAGTGGTAAAGAATCCCCCTGCCAATATAGGCGACACAAGAGAAGTAGGTTTGTTATCTGGGTTGGGAAGATCCATTGGAGAAGGAAATGGCAATCCACTCCAGTATTCTTGCATGGAAAACCCCATGGACAGAGGAGCCTGGCAGGCTACAGTCTATGAAGTCACAAACCGTTGGACATGACTGAGCACACAACAAAATACTGAGCAGAAAATTCCACAAATACTGACTAGATGTGTTTATGCTAACTGCTTCCATAAAGGGACACCACAGACAACAATAATTGAATAAACAAGACAGATTCTTTTAAAAGCTGAAATTCTGCTGGGGGTAAAAATCATCACCTGTGTTTCAGAAACAACTGAACATGCATTATTCATTTGATTTGCTTGTGCCAAAATGTTCCTTTGGACCTGTTGTTAGGCACCCAAGTTCAAGTTCCTTAGACTTTCCTTTGTTTTCTGAGGGGTTGAAAGGTAAAAGCTGCAGTGAGACAAGGCACTTTAAAAATACCCTAAACAAGCATTGTTGCTGAGAGCGCTTCTGCAGCCCTGAGAATATCACAGAAGTGAGTAGGCTGGGAATTGCAGGTCATACCCTGGAGACATGGGAAGTGTGTCTGCTCCTGTACTTAATGATCAGACACAGACTCCCTCAGGTGACTGACTGGTCCTATGAACATGACTAATAAGGGGTGAGGAGGAGGAGGAAGGAGAAGCAGGAGAGAAAGAGACAGGAGGAAGAGGGGAAGGGATGGGAGAAAGAGGGAGGGTGGAAGTGAGGGGCGAGCCAGGAAAGTTAACCCAGTCTGACCTGGGGACCTGCTATAATATCTTTCTTCAAAAAGCAAGTTTCATGCACCCATTTCACAGAGGAGGTTTTTCTAGGTACTCACACCAACTTTCCTCTAATTTAAGGATCAAAGCTTTCACCAACATCTCCTGAAGTATGTTGAAGGAGACAGGAATTGCCAAGTTGGTCCAGAGACTGCCAAAGTGTGGGCATGTGCTACTGTTTGAGATGACCTCGTGGGGTCCCCAGAGGGGCCCCTCAATAATACCACAAATCCAGGGTAAAATGTTGCCCCTTTTTGCTTCTCTTTCAATCCCTCTAAATAGTCCTCAAAGAGTTTCAGTTTCGTGTTATTATTTAGGACTTCTCTAAAACCAATTCTATTCCCACTGTTGTACAGAGAAAAAGCAGAGCCTCTAGGAGGACCTAGATGGAGCTTAACAACAAAGACATGTTTATATTGAATTTAATATCCCAATAATCTTCAGTTTTAGGCTGGGATTATTGGTCTTTCTTTTATAGTAGGCATGTAAAGTTACCTTTACTATATATGTATGTATTTTGAGTTTAAAAAAGTCAACAAACCTAAAAAGTAACAGAAGAGGTGGTACCACAGGTAGTAGAGGGATGGAAAATACTCTTAGTCACTGAGTGTGTATAATTGATGGTGAGATTCCTGGGTCAAAAGAAGGCCCCGTGCTCCCAACCTCTGTCAGTGTGGGAGTAATAGTCAAATACTGTAGGTGGGAAAGAATGCTGATGTATTCCGAGATCTTTGCCAGAGCTTCATTTGTTTTAAAATGAGTCTTAGGAGCTTCTTCTTTCCTTCAGCACAAAGATTTTCCCTTATAAAGTGCTAAACACTGGTGACAATAATGATTATAACAACTGAGAAGCCTAAAGATATTTCCTCTTGAACTTTTTAGTTTATGAAGATAGCGTGTGGAGTCCATGACAGAAGGGAAGTGGGCTAAGATTCAGTGTTTGACTAAAGGAAAGCTGAAAATGGACTGAGGTACTACCTCATCTCATATTAATGATAAAAGAACGGAAAACAAAGGACTGTCTAGGGAACCAGCCACCAGTGAGGCATCTCCCTACTTTTCATGCTGGGAAACTTTTTGAGGAGGAGAAGACATAAAAACCGGGAAAGTGCTAGTAGAAAAACAGTGACCCATCTCTTTGCCAACTCTTAAAAATAAAAGCATTAAATGTTAACCAACTGGACCCATGAAGTTATTTTTAAAATCAACTAAAATAAAATAGAGATTTATTTTCCCTTATGATGACCTTATCAGAAGCCCTGAACTAGTTGCCTTATTCGAAAGAAAATGTCCTTTAAAAATAAAAACCAGTTACATCCCACAAATAACTAATGTTATCAGAACGCTGGTTAGTGAGGCTTTCCTGGGTTCAACTTGCAGATTTGGTTTTCCTTTAAATAAAATACATCTTACCTTGCCTTTTCCCTTTATCTATGAAATTTTGGCAACCGCATTTATTTTATGCTCCTTGTTTCTTTGGTTGATTCTTTATTTGAATTTCTCTTCTATTTCCTTAGGGTGCAGGTCTGTTAAAAACACTACCTGAGTATGACAAAAACCACTACAATATTAAAAAAAAACAAAAACACTACCTGAAATCTTTTATGCAAGGAGTGGGATAGTTTGAGCAAGAAGTAGGAGATTAAAATCACCTTGTCTCATTTATTTAGTACCTTACACATACAAACTCTCACGGGAGGTACCATAGAAGGAGTTTTTTTTTAATCTTTAATCACCTCATTTACTCTTTTCTTAACACCAGTATATAAACTAAATCTCTGACCACCTCCCACATCCCAGCCCCAGTAGTAA
This sequence comes from Dama dama, assembly GCF_033118175.1. Classification (NCBI taxonomy): domain Eukaryota; kingdom Metazoa; phylum Chordata; class Mammalia; order Artiodactyla; family Cervidae; genus Dama; species Dama dama. The sequence goes on along the minus strand of NC_083704.1, from coordinate 36,889,405 downwards.
CCACTGACCACTGTCAACACTCTCGTGGTTATGAGTCTTTTTTCTCTGTGATCATAAAATTATACCTATAGAATAAGTACAGACAAATATATCAGTGATAGCTTTTAAAAAAAAATGAAAATGTGATCATGCTTTTTCCCCCCACTTAACCACACTTCCTAGATTTCCCTGTAGTCAGTATAGTATTTACAGATGGACCTCATGTTACTTTGAGGCCTCACATAATATTCCAGTACATAGATTACAACTTGTCTAAACAGTCTCTTATTGATAGACATTTGGTTTGTTTCAAGACATCTGTTAATACAAAAAGTGCCACAGAAATCATCTTGGTGTATATTTTTTACACACTGCCCAATTCTCGTCTTTTTAGAACATTTAGCATTTGCCTGAAGGTGTCAGATGGTTAGGATCCACCCCCTCCCCTGAACCACCCAGATAAAGCTTAACTGAATATTTACTTTTCAGAGTGCTAGACTTAGAAGGAGTATTTTAATTGAGTGATTTAACATTCAAGATAACAAAAAAGAGGTAGTCAGTCATAAGATCTTACAGGATTAACTGTCCAGGCAGACTCCCACGGGGGCAGGATGCGGAATATACATAAGTAATGGGGGAGGCTGGGTACCAGACATAGCTCGATGGTACTTTACACACACACACACACACACACACACACACACATATCTCGGCTAAATGGGGAAACTCAAGAGAGCAATCACCCATGGTTACCACCAGGGAATACAGAGCCCTGCTCTGAATGTTTCCAAGTTGACTGGAAATCTATTTTTTAAATGTGATAGATCAGACTTTTAGCTGTTGGTTCTAACTGAAATTAAAAAAAAAAAAAAACAATGTGGGAGACTTCCTGGGAAGTCCAGTGGTTATTTCACCTTTCAATGCAGGGGATGAGAGGTTCGATCCCTGGTTGGGGAGCTAAGATCCCATATGCCTCGCAGTCAAAAAAATCAAAGCATAAAACAGAAGTAGTATTGTTACAAATTAAGATGTTAAAAACGGTCCATGTTAAAAAAAAAGAAAAAAACTAAAGAAAACCACACATATGCACATTGTGAATGAAAGAAAACACAACAGCAAACTGAACCAGGCCCGTGGATTGACAGTTTGCAACTTCACCTTCTACCATGGAACTAAGCCTTGAAGGATCTCGATTTGAACACATCATTCATGGTGGGGTAACCAGAATGAGTAGGATTTATACTGAGTCTTGAAAGAAAGAGTTGTATCAATATAAGGAGAAGGGAGGGAGGGTGGTAGGCACACTATATGGACACCGGAGGGTAAGGGAAGCCCCAAACCAGAAAGGCTCAAGGTCTGTTCGGGAAACACTGAACAGCGTGGTTTGGAAGAGAGACAAACTCACATATGGAGGACATCAGAGAAAAGGCTTGGAAAGCAAGTGAAAGGCAGATTAGACAAGGATTTTGAATATCAAGTGAAGAAGTTTAAGTTTTATCCTACAGTCAGTGAAGATCTGGGGCTCCAGAGATGGATGTAAGCAATGAGTTTTCCAACAAAATCAATCCAATCTATCTGGAAGAGAAAGAGCCTGCAGGGGAAGAGACTGGTCAGATGTTTATTGCACTAATTCAGGAGAATCACTTGGAGGCAAAAGGAATGGAAATCCTGTAGATAACACAGAACTTCTGCAATGGATAAATCTATCGGACAGGTACATTGTTTGCTGTTTTAAAATGTCAAAGATAATTCTACTGTTTGGGACCTGAGGCATTAGTAGGCATCCTAGTGAAAATACCCAGTAGGACACTTAGGACCTGAGTTTAGGACACTGTCCAGGGATACTAATGCAGTTTGGAGCATTATCCACATGAGGATGGTGCAGGGAGAAAATTCCCAGGGGAAAAGTGTTAGAAAGAAGCAGCATACATCTTGGGAGGATGAATGCTCAAGGTCCATATTTCTTATCATCTACTTCAAAAACTTTGCTAAATTAAGAAGTCATTAGCCAGAGTTTGTGTGATTACATAATCTCATATATCTAAATATTCTGATCTATTCACATCATTGTTAAAATGGGCTTCCCTAGGGGCTCAGACAGTAAAGAATCTGCCATTGTAGGCATCACCTAGTTTAACTGCTCCTCTTGTGACAGAGGATGAGATGGTTGGATGGCATCACCGACTCAATGGACATGAGTTTGAGTAAACTCAGGGAGTTGGTGATGGACAGGGAGGCCTGGTGTGCTGCAGTCCATGGGGTCGCAAATAGTTGGACACGACTTGAGCGACTGAACTGACTGACTTGTATCTTGACTATAAATCTTATCTCTTCAACCTAAGTTAGGATTTAAAGAAAGAAATGAAGAAAGAATCAAAGAAAGGAAGGGAGTGGGGAGAAATAGAAAGAGGAAGGAAGGAATGAAAGTAGGAAGAGAGGTGGGAAAAGAGGAATGGGAAAGGATAGGAAAGAAACAGGAAACTAAATAGAATATATATTGCCCTGTCACTGATGGTTCAGACGAAGCCCTATTAAATGTCTGAAAATTGCCTGAAGGATTTTTTTCAGTGCTATAGGTATAAATATTACCAGAGCCTTCATCCAGAAATTCACTTTATAATCAGAGAAAATGAAGCCTCTTCACACCAGAATTTACCTGACAGCTACTTTACTACCAAACCAGAGCTTGCCTCTTTGAAACCTTCATATCATGTTAGAAAGATGCCATTAATTAAAAATGCATCCTCCTTAGAGCCCATAAATAAACTCTAATGTTCATGGTCAATTGATTTCCTACAAAGGGGCCAATGTAATTCAATAAGGAAACAATATTCTTTTCAACAAATTATACCAGGACACCTGGATAAGTACTTTAAAAATAATGAGGTTGGACACCTAGTTCATAAATTAAAAAACAACTAAAAGTGTGTCATAGACCTAAATATAAGAGCTCAAAGTATAAGACTCTGAAAAAAACACACTATGAAATCTTTGTGACTTTGAGATTTCTTACATAAGGCAAAAGCACAAGCAGAAAAAGAAATTAATAAATTACACTTGCTCAAAATTAAAAATATTTGTGCCTCAAAGGACACCATCAAGAAAGTGGAAAGATAACCCACTGTCTTGTGGAAATTGTCTGCAAATCATATATCTAATAAGGAACTTATCTCCAGAATATTAAAAATAACTTATATAACTAAAAAATAAAAAGGCAAGTAGCTCACCTAAAATATAGATAAAGGATCTGAAATGGACATTTCTCCAAAGAAAACATATGAATGGCTAATAAGCACCTATGAAAATGCTTCAGCATCATTAATCATTTGGAAGCACAAATAAAAGCCAAGGAAACATCACTTCAAAACCACTAGAATGGCTATAATAAAAAAGATAGACAATAACAAGTGTTAGTAAGGATGTGGAAAAATCGTAATCCTTACACATTGCTCATGTAAATGTAAAACAGTGCAGCCACACTGGAAAAGACTCAGTAGTTCTTCAAAATGTTACATGGAGAGTTGCCATAGGACCCAGAAATTCTACTCCTAGGTACCCAAGAGAAATAAAAATATATGTCTACACCAAAACTTGTACACAAATGTTCATAGCAGCATTATTCATAAGAGCCAAACAGTGAAAATAGCCCAAATGTCCCTCAACTGACGGAGAAATACAATGTATATTAATATAAGGGAATACTATTTAGCAATGAAAAGAAATTAAATACTAATAGCGCCATAACACAGAAGCACGTAAAAAACATTCTAGATCCGTCAGGTAAGATCACATATTGTATGAGCTTATGTGTATGAAATGTAAAGAATAAGTGAATCTGCAGACACAGGAAGTAGTCAGTGGTTGCTGCAGGGATTGGAAATATGGGAAGGGACTGCTATTGGGTACAGGATTTCTTCTGGGTGGTGATGAAAATTTTCTAAAGTAAGATTATGGTTACAGTTGTTCAACTCTGTAAACATACTATGAGTCATTGAACTATACATTTTATAATTTTTATTTATTTATTTATTTATGGCTGTGCTGGGTCATCTTTGCTGTGGGGGCTTTTCTCTAGCTGTGGCAAGCGTCGACCACTCTCTAGTTGCGATGCACAGGCTTCTTCTTGGGGTGGCTTCTCTTGTTGTGGAGCACAGGCTCTGGGGCGTGTGGGCTTCAGTAGCTGCGACACATGGGTTCAGTTGTTGCAGCTCCCAGACTCTGGAGCACTGGCTCAGCAGTTGTGACGCACAGACTTAGTTGCTCCGTGGCATGTGGGATCTTCGGGATCAGAGCTCAAACCCAGGTCTCCTGCATTGGCAGGCGGATTCTTTACCACTGAGCCACGAGGGAAGGCCCTGAACTATACATTTTATTTTTTTATATTTTTAATATAAATTTATTTAATTGGAGGCTAATTACTTTACAATATTGTAGTGGTTTTGCCATACATTGACATGAATCCGCCATGGGTGTATATGTGTTCCCCATCCTGAACCCGCTTCCCATCTCCCTCCCTTGAACTATACATTTTAAATCGGTAACATTTCACATAGTAAACATATCTCATGGGATGTTGCTGGGTAAATTCCATGCCATTCATTGGTGGAGGTTATTTAAAAAGAACATGCATGAAGTTTTCAGTACTAGCCAGACAGCATCTGCTATTCTTCTTAGTCTCCTTTCATAAAGACCTTTGCCCCAGTTCTTCCCTTTCTCAGGAAAGCCTTGATTCTGTTCAGTACAAACTGGCTCCTCTCATCTTTCAGAAGAGCTTAAATGTTCCTGTCTCTCAAACATGCCAGCCTTGTTCCTGTCTCAGGCATTTGCAGTGCTTCTTCCTTCTACTTGGAAAACTTTTCTCACAGATCTTTGCAGAACTGCTGAGTTTTCAACATTTTGGTTCAATGCAAAAGAGAAACTTCTGTAGTTCAGGCAGTTCACAGTCACTCATTACCACTCATTTTGTCTCATGGTATGAGCTTCTACCTAATGTTAGCTTGTGTTCCTGTTTCCATATTCACATTTCTGTTGGCTTCTGGGTTTACTGTCTGTCTTACACACTAGAGCATGCAGTCACTGGGGCCATAGTTGACTCCACCACGATCATGTGCTAAGTCACTTCTCTTGTGTCCTACTCTTTGAGAACCCCCACGGACTGTAGCCCTCCAGGCTCCTCTGTCCATGGGGTTTCCCAGGCAAGAATACTGGAGTGGGTTGCCATTTCCTTTTCCAGGGGATCTTCCTGACCCAGGGACTAAACCCGCATGTCTTACATCTCCTGCATTGGCATGAAGGTTCTTTACCACTAGCACCACTTGGGACTCCACCACACCAAGCTGGTAATCAAGACTTGTTGGCTGATCAACTTTTAGGTTGAATGGAGCCCAGGATAAGATTTCCTGCCTCAGCATTTATAACAGGGTGTGGAACAAAAGGGATTGCCTAATACCTCTCCAAAACCTCTCTTATTCACCTCCACCCACATCCTACTCCCCTCCCACCAAAAAAAAAAAAAACAGCAAGAATCTCCTCAACAACATTTTACACTGAAAAATCTCCTCATAAAAGACTGATTTCAGGAAAACAGATTCCACATCATCTGGAGATCCAGCACTGGCTTGATGAATGTTACATTTCAGGATAACTAGATTCTCAAACAAGATGGATGAGACTAAAGACAGAAAAGCAAATGACAGAGGCTAGTCCAACTTTTTGGAGAAGGCAATGGCACCCCACTCCAGTACTCTTGCCTGGAAAATCCCATGGATGGAGGAGCCTGGTAGGCTGCAGTCCATGGGGTTGCTAAGAGTCGGACACGACTGAGCGACTTCACTTTCACCTTTCACTTTCATGCACTGGAGAAGGAAATGGCAACCCACTCCAGTGTTCTTGCCTGGAGAATCCCAGGGATGGGGGAGCCTGGTGGGCTGCCGTCTATGGGGTCGCACAGTCAGACACGACTGAAGTGACTTAGCAGCAGCAGCAGCAGACCAACTTTTAATGAAAGGAAAATCAAAGCAGAGCTCAAACAATAGGTGTCAGGAAGTCAGGCAGTGCTGTGTTCTGTCGCTCTGTTTCAGTGAGGTGTTCTCCGGTTAGGAGCCCCCTTGACAAAATGATGATCTCTCAGGAAACAAAGAGGAGGATGTGGACTTCTTGAATTTATAGCTGCCTTTGTGCAGCTGGTTGCAAAGCACTGAGCCCTTCAATCAATCTTTTAAAAAAAAAAAAAAGGAGAGGGAAGGAAGGAGACAGGGAAGAAAAGGAGAGGGGGAAGAAAGAGAGACCAGAAAAAAAGGAAAAGAAGTAAAAGCAAGCGCATATCCTCATCTAATACTCTTTTAGATCAGAGTATCGAAAGAAAGAAAATGGCACCTATACAGAACTGAAGAAACTTTATGTGAAAGCACCGTATCTTTTTTGCTTTCAGCTTTTCACTTATTTATATTTTACATTTGAATCTTTAACCATTTTGGTATCTGTTTTATGGCGAGATGCTATTTTTGTCCTGTATTTTCCAATTTGCAAACTGTCCCAGCACTATTCCTGAAAAGTGTATCCTTTTCTTGATAATTCATAATGCACCTTTATCATATGTTACAATTTTATAAATGGAAAAGAAGGATTTACTGTATAGCACAGGGAACTATATTCATATCTTATGATAACCGATAATGGAAAAGAATCTGAAGCTGTACATCTGAAACTAACACAATATTCTAAATCAACTATTGTCAAATTTTTAAAAAGAGCACCCTATCTTTTTTCATATCCTGAACTATTTTTTCTCTTCTGCAAAAAAGAAAAAGAAACAGAGTTAAAGTTAGGAAAACAAAGCCATTCAACTGATGCTCGATTTCTTTTTAACCTAAGAAAGTGTTGGTGAACAGCACAGTCAATAAGAAAAATGTCAGAAGTCCTTCACAATTTACCTGTTATACCATGAGAGACATCCAGTCCAAATATCTCGCTGATAGAAAAGCCTCAGGCCAGATGCATGAGGCAAAAGACAGGAAGAAGGAGTTTGCATACAGCAAACCACTCAGCATTGTTTCCCTGTCTCAGGCATGGAGTTTGCAGACTAGTCTTACATCTGAATGACTACTAGATATTTAAGACCAGCATTCAGGAAATGTACTCATGCTCAAACAAGAGGAGATCAGAGATTACAAAAGGATTCTTGCACCTAAGCCCCCACTTCCCACTCCTCTGCCCTGCCCCCACACATCCCAAGACGGTCTGCCAAGAACAAATTTAGTATCAGCTTATCATAGGCTCTAGAGAGGCCTGTAATTACATCTCCCAGGCAGGAATCTGAACCTGGCAATCAAGACTCCCTCTTGCCTCTGATTTCTACATCTTGCCTGTTTGGGGAAGTGGAGCATGTGGGATGACCACATGCAGAAGTGAGAGTTTCCAAGACCTAGTTTGGGCGAGAGAGCTTGGGCAGCTGGGTATTTGGAAGGATACAGAGCATCTAACAGTTTATAGGGATATGGAGCATTGAATACTTCCTGGCATCTGGTAACCACTCAGTAGGCGTTCCTTTTAATAAAGTTTCTGAGATTTTTCCACCAGTAGATGGGTTATGGGCTTCCCTCGTAGCTCAGTCAGTAAAGAATTTGCCTGCAGTGCAGGAGACCTGAGTTCAATCCCTGGGTTGGGAAGACCCCCTGGAGAAAGAAATAGCAACCCACTCCAGTCTTCTTGCCTGGAAAAATCCCATGGTCAGAGGAGCCTGGCGGGTCACAGTCCATGAGGTCTCAGGAGTCTGATACGACTGAGCCACTACCACTGATGGGATTATAATGCCCCAGAGGACAAATGCAAATGGTCAGCTGCCCACAGCACAGCAATGGTTAACAGCTTGGGATCTGAATTCATTTAGACCTGCATTTCTGGGACTCTGGTCAAATTCCTCTTCATGACCTGAAAATACCTTAACACTCAGGTTTCACAGAGTGACTCTCTTCCAGCTCCTTAACATAAAGGGAAAACTAAAAATTTGTTGTCATGCTCAGTTCCATGCATCCCTAACCACCACTTCTACATATTACAACATAGGAAGTGGATGTTAATGTTTGTAAAAATTTCTAAGGGAAAATTTGGGTGGGTGAATGTTTTCTTAAGAACATGATGGACAACCTGCTTATTCAGTTGGCTTCAAGCGAAGACACAGAGTTAAGACTAGACACCACAGGGACTTCCCTGGCGGCCCAGTGCCTAAGACTCTGCCTTCCAATGCAGGGGGTGTGGGTTCAATCCCAGAGCAAAGACCCCACGGGGCTCATGGCCAAAAAACCAAAACACAGAACAGAAGCAACATTACAACAAATTTAATAAACACTTTAAAAATGGTCCACATATTAAAAAAAAAAATCTTTAAAAAAAGACTAGACATCTAGAAACTACCACAGTGGATCGCTTCTATCCCACGGGAGGTAATAAAAAGTCACCTGTGTCACTGTGCTTGTTCCAACCTCTGGCCTGAGAACTACACCAGGTCTGGAGCCAGGACTGCTGAGTCCTAGGAGAACAAATCCCCCATTGCCAAGAGCTGTGAATGCTGGGGACCCATTCACACGTTGCTGGTTTAACTAGACTGCAGCAGTGACAAATCTTCGTTTTCTTATTGTTGATTACTTTTCTCTGAGTTTAAAAGAATTCAAGTAAGACCTACTCGCGAGAATAAACCCACCTCTAATTTGGGCAAGACTTTAAAACAGTGAGTTCAAATTCTAGCTCTAGCCGAGCATTCTTGAGGGAGTTCCTTAATTGCCCTGTGTCTCAGTCTATTTATAAAACGGAGATAAAAGCAGTTCCCACCTAATCCTACAGGTCCAAGTGATACTCTACGAAGTATATAAATGATCAGACACTCTATGCAAAGTGCCTGGCCCAGAGCGATGGCACCTTCTGATGCACAGTGGCTCCAGTGTACCTGTCTTAGGCGCCCTCCCAAAAAAGGAACAGACGCTAAGAATACACTTTGATGTCCCAGTGGTAATTTGGCCTCAAGGAAATTTGCCCAGCCTGCTCTGAGACTGAACCCTATTAATCAAATTGACTAAAAATATAAGGGAGACATTATCAAATAAGCTGTTTAACAAAATATGGAAGGATTTCTTTCTATCAAGTCCTACAGTTGAATTTCCAACTATGCAACATCTCTTTCCAAAAGAAAGCTTTTATTTCTTGTTACATTAAGAGTTACCCTTATATTATTTTTCTACTTTGTTCACAAAGGAGATAAGGGAGAAATATGCTCAAGAGAGAAAACAAGTTTCAGTCTCTGAGTCACTCAAATGCTATTTTGCAGAAACTGAATGCAATACAAGATAGTGAAGAAGCAAGACCACTGATTCTGAACCAGGGTGAAAAAAGCAGTTTTCTTTAAGTTTTGAATTAAGAATCAAAGGTTATCCATTTGGGAAATCCCTGTTTTAGAGATATCATGTCTTGAGCTTGCTTTGGTCATGAGTTAGAACACATGTACAATTACTTTATCAACTCCAAACTTCTTTATTTCCTAAAAGAAAAATGATTCTTCATAAATCTTTTTTTCTTATCTCTGAAAAATAATCTGCACCATGTCCCACTATTTTAAACAAGTTCTGATAATGTATTTTTAGGACTTGGATCTATAGTTCTCTAAATTATCTAAATATCTCTGGATCAAGCCAGATCTTCAGAAGGCTATAAATTTGGGTCATTCTTGACTTCACAAAATTATATTTTATCATTACAACCCTGGCTTTTATCAAAGGCTGATACAAGAAACACCGTGATGACAAAGACAAATGTACAAGGGTACTCACTGCAGCACTGTTCATAGTAGGAAAAGAGTATAAACACTCTAAATCAATAGGTACTGGTTAAACAGATCATGACACATCCATACAATAGAATTCTATCTGGATATTAGAAGAAATGACACAGCTTTACAAGTACTGAAGAAAACAAATAATGTGCAGAATAACATATACAATGTGTTCAAAATTGAGATACACACACATACTTATACACATATGCGCATATACACATACAGACATAGCTGCACATCTTGAAAACAAGGCTTATCTCTCAAGAGAGAATCTCAGAGAACCTCCCCGGAGGTCCAGTGGTTAAGACTTCACCTTCCAATTCAAGGGGCATGAGTTCGATTCCTGGTCAGGGAACTAAGTTTCCACATGCCTCAGGGTGTGGTAAATTTAAATTTTTTTAAAAAAACCTAAAGGAGAGAATCTCAGAGGCAATGGTTAAAAGCAGAGAGACATACCTTTACACTGAAACCTTTGCATACTCTGAGTTTATCATATATATCTATTACCTATTAAAAAGACTAAACCAAAAAAGAAGGGCTGTTATGAAGTTCCTTCTGGCTGTGTGTATCACAAACACCAGCTCTTTAAACCACTAAGAGGTGTCCCACAAACAAAGGATTTATGCTCTACCCATCTTGGGGTTTCACAGTGTACAATTCTGCAGTAGAGTCTGTGAGAAGGTCTGTAATCTAGAGTCTTATGTGTATTAATTTACCCCAACATTTCCCAAATTTCTTGATCATAGAAACTTTTTTTTTTAAGGGCATATTCTCTGAACACGTATTAATTTACCCCAACATTTCCCAAATTTCTTGATCATAGAAACTTTTTTTTTTAAGGGCATATTCTCTGAACACCACACCTCAGTGAGTATAACACTGCAGTATTTATTTCTTAATGGTTATGCCACCAAGACATGCGCCATGCTGACAGGTAAGAATTTAGCAATAGGGTTACCTTTGTTTACTTTTAGGAATAACTGTATTTCCTATGCTGTAATCACAAGTCTGTATTGAATTTGAATTATTTTTGTACCTCATCTGCCAGGAGGCACAGATCAATGATGTCTCAACTTTTCCATCCTTAGAATGGGCCTGAAAGCCCGGCTTCATGGGTAGCCATGAGATTGAAATTGGATATCTTATATAAAAATGCTTCACATAAGAGAGGTCCAGCACTTACGAGTCCCTGCCAGATTTTTTCACATATAGGCAATTCTCTCATAAATGTACACTGTTGTTCTCAGGAGGCAGCAAAGTAAAGATCAAGGCAAACCCATCGGCATCACTGATGACAACATCAGGGAGCCTCAGGGCGTGCGGTGGATGGTCTTCGTAAAAAGGGCAGAGTATTTCAATCACCTCTGTTGCTTAAGGCCTGAAAGGTCAGTGGAGGAAGAATATCTGGGGGTGAAGGTGAGGACAAAATCAGCTGTCCTAATCACCAGGATTCAACGAATATTTTTCAGGCTTTGGAAAGATTAAATGCAGCTGTAAGGTAGGCAGAGCTCTTATCTGCCCCAAGTCGGTTGCTGCAGAGACCATTCTATTTGTAAACATTATCCAGGATTCACACTGACTGAGGCTTAAGCTTGGTGTTTATCCACCAGCTGACTTCTCCACAGGATCCTTTCATATAATAAAGAAGATGTGTGAGTAAATTTTACCCGGGAGGCCACCCCAAGAGTTTACAGCTATGTTGAATTAAAAACCACAGCATGTAGATAACAAATTTTCACTTACTTTCACATTTTTAAAGGAGGGGGTAAGTCAGTTAAGCAATAACATATTTTAAATAAATAAGATTATAAACCAAATGATATGTGCTGTGAAACCTTGGGTCAACATTCCACTGACACAGACATTATTTTTCTGGATATTAACCACTTCCAAGAGGTTGGCAGGGGATACACATACTTAAAGGGCAAAGTGAGACAATTCAAAGAGACCATCTATCACTTACAAGTCTCTGCTGATTTTCCTTAATGCCAGATGATAAGAAGGACTCTAGTTAAAAATGATAAAGACTTATATAAGTAAATATAATGTGTTCCCTTGAGGACTATTACTGTCTCACGGCCTCCAACATGCAACATAGGATAGAATCCCTTAGAACGGTTCTTTAGAATATTAGAAATTGTAAATACCTCCAGGTGTCACATGGAAAACAAAGGTTTTATAGTTCAAACGATGAAGAATACAGTCATCAATGTACTCAAGTAAGAGATAAACATTGAGTGCTCGCTTCAGCAGCACATATACTAAAATTGGAACGATACAGAGAAGATTAGCATGGCCCCTGAGCAAGGATGACACGCAAATTTGTGAAGCGTTCCATATTTTTAATGAAACTAGAACACTCTCTAACACCATACACAAAAATAAACTCAAAATGGATTAAAGATCTAAATGTAAGACCAGAAACTATAAAACTCCTAGAGGAGAACATAGGCAAAACACTCTCCGACATAAATCACAGCAGGATACTCTATGACCCACCTCCCAGAATATTGGAAATAAAAGCAAAAATAAACAAATGGGACCTAATGAAACTTAAAAGCTTTTGCACAACAAAGGAAACTATAAGCAAGGTGAAAAGATAGCCCTCAGATTGGGAGAAAATAATAGCAAATGAAGCAACAGACAAAGGATTAATCTCAAAAATATACAAGCAACTCCTGAAGCTCAATTCCAGAAAAATAAATGACCCAATCAAAAAATGGGCCAAAGAACTAAACAGACATTTCTCCAAAGAAGACATACAGATGGCTAACAAACACATGAAAAGATGCTCAACATCACTCATTATCAGAGAAATGCAAATCAAAACCACAATGAGGTACCATTACACGCCAGTCAGGATGGCTGCTATCCAAGTCTACAAGCAATAAATGCTGGAGAGGGTGTGGAGAAAAGGGAACCCTCTTACACTGTTGGTGGGAATGCAAACTAGTACAGCCGCTATGGAGAACAGCGTGGAGATTTCTTAAAAAACTGGAATTAGAACTGCCATATGACCCAGCAATCCCACTTCTGGGCATACACACTGAGGAAACCAGATCTGAAAGAGACACATGCACCCCAATGTTCATTGCAGCACTGTTTATAATAGCCAGGACATGGAAGCAACCTAGATGCCCATCAGCAGACGAATGGATAAGGAAGCTGTGGTACATATACACCATGGAATATTACTCAGCCATTAAAAAGAATTCATTTGAATCAGTTCTAATGAGATCGATGAAACTGGAGCCCATTATACAGAGTGAAGTAAGCCAGAAAGATAAAGACCAATACAGTATACTAACACATATATATGGAATTTAGAAAGATGGTAACGAGAACCCTATATGCAAAACAGAAAAAGAGACACAGATGTACAGAACAGAATTTTGGACTCTGTGGGAGAAGGCGAGGGTGGGATGTTTGGAGAGAACAGCATTGAAACATGTATATTATCTAGGGTGAAACAGATCACCAGCCCAGGCTGGATGCATGAGACAAGTTCTCGGGCCTGGTGCACTGGGAAGACCCAGAGGAATCGGGTGGAGAGGGAGGTGGGAGGGGGGATCGGGATGGGGAATACATGTAAATCCATGGCTGATTCATGTCAATGTATGACAAAAACCACGACAATATTGTGAAGTAGTTAGCCTCCAACTAATAAAAATAAATGAAAAAAAAAAAGAGATAAACATTGAATTAGAAGTGCTTGATGGTAGAAACAATTTAAACAGTGAGAGAAAATTTGTTTTGGGGGGCTCCAAAATTACTGCAGATAGTGATTGCAGCCATGAAATTACAAGACGCTTGTTCCTTGGAAGAAAAGCTATGACCAACCTGACAGCATATTAAAAAGCAGAGACATTACTTTGCCCACAAAGGTCTGTCTAGTCAAAGCTTTGGTTTTTCCAGTAGTCATGTATGGATGTGAGAGCTGGACTATAAAGAAAGCTGAGCGTCAAAGAATTGATGCTTTTGAACTGTGGTGTTGGAGAAGACTCTTGAGAGTCCCTTGGACTGCAAGGAGATCCAACCAGTCCATCTAAAGGAAATCAGTCCTGAACATTCACTGGAAAGACTAATGCTGAAGCTGAAACTCCAATACTTCGGCCACCTGATGCAAAGAACTTTTCATTGGAAAAGACTCTGAAGCTGGGAAAGATTGAAGGAGAAGGAGAAGGGGATGACAGAGGATGAGATGGTTGGATGGCATCACCAACTTGATGGACATGAGTTTGAGCAAGCTCCCGGAGCTGGTGATGGACACGGAAGCCTCGCGTGCTGCAGTCTATGGGGTTGCAATGACTGAGCAACTGAACTGAACTGAACTGATGGTCAAAAGTCTGGAAATAACAGGCAGAACTTGTGACCCAGAATTTTCAAGTCTTGGAGTGCGTTCAAAGGAAATAGTTAAGATTAATCTATAAGATTATTCATCATGAAACAACTCAAATGTACATCATTCATGAATAGATGAATAAAGCATGATATATCCACACCATGGGATGTTTGGCAATAAAAAGGAATAATGTTGTGACAGTGCTGCAGTGTGGGTGAACCTCAAAAAACATTACGTGAAGTGAAAGAAACCAGTCTCCAGATACAACATAACTGTATGATCCCATTTATCTGAAATGTCCAGAATAGACAGACCTGTAGAGACAGAAGGTAGATTAGTGGTTGCCTGGATCTGTGGGGGTTGACCATGGGGATGACTACCATGAGCACAGGTTCTTTGTGCATCAATAACAATGTTCTAAAGTTAGATTCTACTGATGGTCATACAACACTGAAAACACTAAAGTACCAGTGATTCACGCACTTTATGTGGGTTGTTTGATGGTACATAAACTATATCCCAATAAGCCTGTTAAAAACAGACTATTCATCACAGTGTTGTCTAAAACAGAAAAACCTTAGAAAAAACACAAATGACCAGCAATAGGGGTAGGTGAATAAATTATTCTGACCCTATAAGATTTTACACCTGTTTTTAACAGGTCCATAACAGAATACACAATCAGTTCAGTTCAGTCGCTCAGTTGTATCCAACTCTTTGTGACCCCATGGACTGCAGTATGCCAGGCCTCACTGTCCATCACCAACTCCCAGAGTTTACCAAAACTCATGTCCATTGAGTCGGTGATGCCATCCAGCCATCTCATCCTCTGTCGTCCCCTTCTCCTCCTGCCTTCAATCTTTCCCAGCATCAGGGTCTTTTCGAACGAGTCAGCTCTTTGCATCAGGTGGCCAAAGTATTGGAATTTCAGCTTCAACATCAGTCCCTCCAATGAACACTCAGACTGATCTCCTTTCGGATGGACTGGTTGGATCTCCTTGCAGTCCAAGGGACTCTCAAGAGTCTTCTCCAACACTACAGTTCAAAAGCATCAATTCCCCGGCACTCAGCTTTCTTTATGGTCCAACTCGCACATCCATACATGACTACTGGAAAAATCATAGCGTTGACTAGACGGACCTTTGTGGGCAAAGTAATGTCTCTGCTTTTTAATATGCTGTCTAGGTTGGTCATAATTTTCTTCCAAGGAGTAAGCGTCTTATAATTCCAATTATGCAAAATATGCCTGTGTATATACAGAAGCTTTAGGAAAAGTTCTAAAAATATGCCAGGTTTCTTTATACTGATCATATATGATCTTACAGTATTGTGATTTTTTTTCTCTTTGCTGATTCAAATACAATGATCGTTATTTTTGTGACAATAATCACATGTAACATTTAACTGAGTTCTGAAGTCAGTCTCTCCCATCAGGAAGCTTCCATAAGCCTCTTATCCTTCTCCATCAGAGGGCAGAAAGAATGAAAATCACAGTCACAGAAAACTAACCAATCTGATCACATGGACCATAGCCTTGTCTAACTCAATGAAACTATGAGTCATGCCGTGTAGGGCCACCCAAGATGGACGGGTCATGGTGGAGAGTTCTGACAGAACGTGGTCCACTGGAGAAGGGAATGGCAAACCACTTCAGTATTCTTGCCTTGAGAACCCCATGAACAGTATGAAAAGGCAAAAAGATAGGACACTGAAAGATGAACTCCCCAGGTCGGTAGGTGCCCAATAAGATACTGGAGATCAGTGGAGAACTAACTCCAGAAACAGTGAAGAGACGGAGCCAAATCAAAAACAACACCCAGTTGTGGATGTGACTAGTGATGGAAGTAAAGTCCAATGCTGTAAACAACAATATTGCATAGGAACCTGGAATGTTAGGTCCATGAATCAAGACAAATTGGAAGTGGTCAAACAGGAGATGGCAAGAGTGAACATCGACATTTTAGGAATCAGTGAACTAAAATGGATTGGTATGGGTGAATTTAACTCAGATGACCAGTATATCTACAACTGTGGGCAGGAATCCTTTGGAAGAAATGGAGTAGTCTTCATAGTCAACAAAAGAGTCCCAAATGCAGTACTTGGATGCAATCTCAAAAATGACAGAATGATCTCTGTTCATTTCCAAGGCAAACCATTCAATATCACAGTAATCCAAGTCTATGCCCCAACCACTAATGCTGAAGAAGCTGAAGTTGAATGGTTCTATGAAAACCTACAAGACTTTCTAGAGCTAACACCCCAAAAGATGTCCTTTTCAGCATAGGGGACTGGAATGCAAAAGTAGCAAGTCAAGAAACACCTGAAGTAGCAGGCAAATTTGGCTTTGGAGTACGGAATGAAGGAGGGCAAAGGCTAATAGAGTTTTGCCAAGAGAACACACTGGTCATAGCAAACACACTCTTCCAACAACACAAGACTTTACACATGGACATCACCAGATGGTCAATACTGAAATCAGATTGATTATATTCTTTACAGCCAAAGATGGAGAGGCTCTATACAGTCACCAAAAACAAGACCGGGAGGTGACTCTGGCTAGAATCTTGAACACCTCATTGCCAAATTCAGACTTAAATTGAAGAAAGTTGGAAAAACCACTAGACCATTCATGTATGACCTAAGTCAAATCCTTTGCAGTTATACAGTGGAAGTGACAAATAGATTCAAGGGATTAGATCTGATAGACAGAGTGCCTGAAGAAAGTGCCTGAAGAACTATGGATGGAGGTTCGTGACATAGTACAGGAGGCAGTGATCAAGACCATCCCAAAGAAAAACAAATGCAAAAAGGCAAAATGGTTGTCTGAGGAGGCCTTACAAATAGCTGTGAAAAGAAGGGAAGCAAAAGGCAAAGGAGAAAAAGGAAAGATATACCCATTTAAATACAGAGTTCCAAAGAATAGCAAGGAGAGATAAGAAAGCCTTCCTAAGTGATCAATGCAAAGAAATAGAGGAAACCAATAGAATGGGAAAAGACTAGAGATCTCTTCATGAAAATTAGAGCTACCAAGGGAACATTTTATGCAAAGATGGGCACAATAAAGGACAGAAATGGTATGGACCTAACAGAAGCAGAAGATATTAAGAAAGGGTGGCAAGAATACACAGAAGAACTATGCAAAAAAAATCTTCACAACCCAGATAACCATGATGGTGTGATCACTCACCTAGAGCCAGATATCCTGGAATGTGAAGTCAAGTGGGCCTTAGGAAGCATCACTATGAACAAAGCTAGTGGAGGTGATGGAATTCCAGCTGAGCTGTTTCAAATCCTAAAAGATGATGCTGTGAAAGTACTGCACTCAATGTGCCAGCAAATTTGGAAAACTCAGCAGTGGCCACAGGACTGGAAAAAGTCAGTTTTCATTCCAATCCCAAAGAAAGGCAATGCCAAAGAATGCTCCAACTATTGCACAATTGGACTCATCTCACATGCTAGCAAAGTAATGCTCAAGATTCTCCAAGTCAGGCTTCAACAGTACATGAACTATGAACTTCCAGATGTTCAAAGGATGGATTTTGCAAAGGCAGAGGAACCAGAGATCAAATTGCTCCAGAAAAACATCTGCTTCATTTTATTGACTATGCCAAAGCCTTTGACTGTGTGGATCACAACAAACTGTGGAAAATTCTGAAAGAGATGGGAATATCAGACCACCTGATCTGCCTCCTGAGTAATCTGTAAGGAGGTCAAGAAGCAACAGTTAGAACTGGACATGGAACAACAGACTGGTTCCAAATCGGGAAAGGAGTACATCAAGGCTGTGTATTGTCATCCTGCTTATTTAACGTATACGCAGAGAAGATCATGAGAAATGCTGGAGTGGATAAAGCACAAGCTGGAGTCAAGACTGCTGAGAGAAATATCAATAACCTCAGCCATGCAGATAACACCACACTTACGGCAGAAAGCAAAGAAGAGCTAAAGAGCCTCTTGATGAAAGTGAAAGAGGAGAGTGAAAAAGTTGGCTTAAAACTCAACGTTCAGAAAACTAAGATCAAGGCCTCTGGTCCCATCACTTCATGGCAAATAGATGGGGAAACAATGAAAACAGTGAGAGATTTTATTTGGGGGGGTTCCAAAATCACTGCAGATGGTGACTGAAGCCATGAAAGTAAAAGACACTTGCTCCTTGGAAAAAAAGTTATAACCAACCTAGACAACATATTAAAAAGCAAAGACATTATTTTGCCAACAAATGTCTGTCTAGTCAAGGCTATGGTTTTTCCAGTAGTCATGTATGGATGTGAGAGTTGCACTATAAAGAAAGCTGAGCGTTGAAGAATTGATGCTTCTGATCTGTGGTGTTGGAGAAGACTCTTGAGAGTCCCTTGGACTGCAAGACGATCCAACCAGACAATCCTAAAGGAAATCAGTCCTGAATGCTCATTGGAAGGACTGATGCTGAAGCTGAAACTCTAATACTCTGGCCACCTGATGCAAAGAACTGACTCGTCTGAAAAGACCCTGATGCTAGGAAAGATGGAAGGCAAGAGGAGAAGGGGACGGCAGAGGATGAGATGGTTGGATGACATCACCAAATCAACGGACATGAGTTTGAGTAAACTCCGGGACTGGTAACGGACAGAGAAGCCTGGCGTGCTGCAGTCCATGGGGTCACAAAGAGTCAGACACAATTGAGCGACTGAACTAAACTGAAGATGCATCAGGCAGGGCCTGGGCTACGTGGATGTGGTATATTTAGTCCTCTATCAGCCTTGTAAAGCAGGCACAATTAACTGCCCTCATCACAGAGGTGAAGAGTGAGGTTGGAAAAGTGAATTTACTCAAGGTAGCAGCCTGTCTGCTAGCAAATATTAAGTCTCAACTGGAGGACTCCAAAGTGAGGACTGTGCACGCCTCAGAAGGTGTGCAAGATGGAGTGTGGAAATATATATTCTTATATATTTTATATATATATGTATATGTAAACTTCTATTTATATACTTTGGTTTAACACTTAAAAACCTTGTGTTTGGGATATGTTTCTTACTGCAGTGTAACCCACATTCTGCTGACTTCATGTCAGGCGTTGTTCTAAGGTCTTTGAGGACCTTAGAAAATCTGAGATCCAGAGTCCATGCTCTGACTGCAGTATGTCAATAAGGTAATGTGGAGGAGAGATGCAGTTTATAAATAAATATGTGAACTTTGGTTTGTGTGAGTTTTTTTGCTGTTAAGATATATAACCAAAAATATAATTGTGCCTTAAACAAGCCCTTAAGAAACTGGACCAGGTACCAACTTGGGGGCTCTAAATCAAACCACCTCAAACCCATTTCTTCCTGTGTAGAAAGCTCATCTCTGAAGCTCATTTTGACTCCCACCCTTACATCTGCATGAAACACATACCTTGACCCTGTCTGTTCCCAAATGCCATTGTCTTTGTGGCGAGAACTTTTCTTATTCACCCTGAGCCCCTCTCTCACTCTGCCAGTCAACTCCCAACCAGCAATAAGGGTCTAAGCTAGGACCCCCATCCACACTCCCTGCTCCATCCCATGCTGTCCCTAGGAATACCTGGATGCCCCCACTGTCCCCATAGTGTCGTATTCATGTTCCATCACTCTCCCCCGCAGTGGTTTATGTGTGTCTTGGGGTTTGAAGATTATTATTATAAATCAATAAAAAGAAAAGGAGGAGGAGGAAAAGGATGTGTGTGTGTGTCTAAAGACAATGCCAAGACTTCCCTGATGGTCCAGTGGTTAAGAATCCACCTGCAAATGCTAGGGACATGGGTTCAATCCCTGATCTGGGAAGATCCCACATACCATGGAGGAACTAAGCCCATGTGCCACAACTACTGAGCCTGCACTCTATGGCCTACGAGCTGCAACTGCTATAGCCTGTGAGCCCAGAGCCTGTGCTCCACAAGAGAAGCCACTGCAGTGTGAAGCCCATGCACTGCAAGGAAGAGTAGTCCCCGCTTGCTGCAACTAGAGAAAGCCTGTGTGCAGCAATGAAGACTCAGGGCACCCAAAAAATAAATTAACTAATTAAATTAAATTAAAACATTTGCTTTAAATTCTAGAAAAAGTGAAGACAATGCCAATGCTATGATCTGGAGTGTATAATGACATCCCTCTTGTATTGCTGGTCTTTCATCTGCTCTTCCAGATCTACCTTCCTCCCCTTCCTCCTGCTTCTCTCCCCTACAGGCAGGCAGGAGACGATGGAACAGAGGAGGTGAACAAACTTCCTCAGTCCCTCCCGCTTCTGGGCCACCTGTCTGGCAGCAAACACTCCCCCCACCACTCCAGCCCCTGCTGGCGGCTCCTCCTCTATGGTTCGGGTTCTCCCCTGGCTCAGGTAACTATAGTTGTGTCTTTATCTTCTTTGGCCCCTGGAGTGGTAACAGTTTGCCCTGTTGCCAGCCTCTTGGTGACTCTCCTGTTCTTTTATTGTCCCTTAGCCCCACCTAGACTTCTGCAAATAGTTGCTTCATTCATTCTCTTCACATGAACCATCAGAAGTGAAGTGAAGTGAAGTGAAGGTCACTCTGTCATGTTGCAACCCCATGGACTATAAGTCCATGGAATTCTCCAGGCTAGAATACTAGAGTGGGTAGCCTTTCCCTTCTCCAGGAGATCTTCCCAACCCAGGGATTGAGACCAGGTCTTCCTCATTGAGGCGGATTCTTTACCAGCTGAGCCACAAGGGCAGCCCAAAAATACTGGAGTGGGTAGCCTATCCCTTCTCCAGGGGATCTTCCCAACCTAGGAATCAAACCTGGGTCTCCTGTATTGCAGGCGGATTCTTTACCAACTACGCTATGAGGGAAGCCCCTCAGAGGCGAATCCTCTTTCCTGCCAGGATCCTGACTGGTTGACACTCCTTTCTGTGCCTGCTTAGGAGACTTTCAAAAGGCAAGGGTAACTCACTCACTGTCAAAATTCAGATTTCCATCTGCAGTAAGAAATGATCTTAGAGACCCTCCAAGCATCTTCAACCAAGAAGTGATCATAGCCAAGTACAGCTGAAGTTATAAAATCTATTTTTATAAATCCTGACGTGAATTCTGCCAGGGACACATGTGTAATTTCAACCACAGGCCCGACTTTAGTCTCTTTTCTGAAGCCAGCTCCGGAGCAGCCTGGGGACAATTTGCCCCACCCTGCTGTCTGTCCAAACCACGGTGGTGACCCAGTTCCACCACATCATGGAGTTCTAGAACCTCCTCTGACTATAGAAAGCAGGGAGCTGAAGGGGCCAGGCAGTCATCCTCTAGGCTCTGGAGACCATCACAGTCCCGGGACCATAGTCCAGATCCCATCTGCCATGACACCAGATCCAGGAAGTGGGCTGCAGACAAAGGGGAGCACTGGGCAGTCAGTTGGGCAGAAGGGCAGTCAGGTTGATGCTATCGGTCTCTTTGTCTTCTTCTGGAGCAAAGGAACTGGACACTGAGGCAGACATCCTCACTGGCAGAGCCAATGTCCCACAACTATCACTAACCTAGTCAGAAGGCTTGGAGCAGATATCTGGGGTTGGCAACCTATAAATATCAATCTCTCTCCCTGCTTCCTGTAGGCAGAATAATAAAGTAACACTTCAAAAGGAAAAATACCTCACTAGAACAGGCAATTAGACAATGCCTTTCAGAAGAGTATGCTGGAGTGGCAAGATGATCGGAGTTGAATCCTCAGTACTACAGAGATTCATAATTTAATTGCTTTAGTCAAAAACATAGAAGTTGCCCTTATTTCTGTTTTACTCTTTACCTCCTATCACTAGTCCACCATTAAACCCTGCCAACTGATATGCAAAGATATTATAAATTCACAGACTTCTCTATCTCTGTTCCTACAATGATGGTTCAAACCACCAGCCATCTCAGCAGCTATCTTTCTTCTCACACTCTGCTATATCTACTCTGTCCATTCTACCTGGCAACTGGGTGATCTTCTTAAATTCTACTTAGATCATGTTACTTTAGTGCTTAAAATCCTCTCAAGACTTCCAATTCCCTTAGATAAAATCCAAGTTCTTTACTGTAGCCCTAAAGATTTTCTAATCTCTTGGCCTTCAAATACACTTCTTCCTGGTGTGGACTTAAAAAGTATACACGACCTAGAAGTTGAGAGTTATGTTTTATTTGGTGGGAATTTTTAGGACTTCAAGTCCAGGAGGCAACGTCTCAAGTAACCCTGAGAGAACTATTCTGAGGAGGTACATGGGAAGCCAGGTTATACAGAAGTTTTGTAACAAAAGACAGGTAGTCTGAATGTCAAAAAAAAAGAAAAATGAAAGTGTTAGTTGATCAGTTGTGTCCAACTTTGCGACACCAAGAACTGTAGTCTGCCAGGCTCCTCTGTCCATGGGATTCCCCAGGCAAGAATACTGCAGTGAGTTGCCATCCTTCTCCAGTGGATCTTTCTGACTCAGGGATTGAATCTGGGTCTCCTTCATTGCAGGCAGATTCTTTACCATTGGAGTCTGAACATCAAAAGATTATTCTTTATTAAAGAAAACCATATGTCTCAAGTTAAGGAATTTAGCACTTTTCTATGTGGAGGAAGATGCAAGACTCTGGGCTCACTGAAATCATTCTTTTGATATGCATCTCACCTATTTAGGGCCAATATCTTGTGTTTTCATATCCTGAGTTTCCACAGGGCTCACCATAGGGAGTGGCTACAGTCTGATGGCTATTAGATGGCAGGTATTCTTTTCCTTTCTGAGTTTCCTCAGGGCAGACCAGCTCAGGCTGGAGGGCTGAAACCATTGATAACTGTGACAATCCTTTGTTTACTGATGCAGTGTGTGCTTGCTCAGTTGTCTCCAACTCTTCGCGACCCCATGGACTATAGCCCACCAGGCTCTTCTGTCCATGGGGATTCTCCAGGCAAGAATACTGGAGTGGGTTGCCATTTCTTACTCCAGGGGATCTTTCCAAGCCAGGGATTGAAACTGTGTCTTCTGCGTCTCTTGCATTGGCAGGCAGATTCTTTACCACTGTGCCACCTGGGAAACTGGATATGGCAGGGAATATTTCATTTGTCATTGGATTTGCCACATCCCCACCAGATGACTTTTTCTTTCTTATTGTCAAACCTGCCTCAGGATCTTTGCACTTGATGTTCCCTACCTAGAATGATTTCCTTCTCATCAATCTCATCTCAGCTCAAATATCTTCCCTTCACAAAGGACTTCTTTGACAAAGCATTGTTTTAATGTGCTTAATTACATTCTATCCCTTGCCCCATTTTATTCTTCATGGTAGTATATGAAATTATACAATTTTTTTTTTCTTATTTATCTTTCCAAGTAGAACATGAGCTCTATGTGGACAAGAAATTTATTATGGTAACATTATTTACTTGGAAATAGTCTTGGCAAACAGTACTCAATAAATATTTGTTGAAGGAACAAGTTCTGACATAAATATAAGCTTTGAATTCTAATGAGTACCTATGAGTCCAAAAGCAAGTTAGTTAATATTGGTGGGTCTCAATTTTCACATTTATAAGTAACATTAAGCAATGCCCACTAAGTGTCTACTTTTATAACTCATCCAAAAGTCATGTATTATATATTCTAAAACTGTAAATTGTATCAGTTATGTTTTAGCATAAGTGTATGCTTTTCTAGCTATGCCATACAGAAACACAGTCTGAGAAATAAAAATCACTGAGCACAGATGAAGTCATGCAAGTTTCTCTTCATTAAGTTGTGAAGTTAATTCCTTGAAGAGCAGGCTGTTATGAGATATCCCTCAGACTCTGCAAACAGCTCTGAAAAGTAGAGAGCATCTTTTCTTTTTTTTTTTAACTTGGGGTGGGAGAGAAGATGGAGAATATTACAGGACCACACAAAACTAGACTTCACAGTTTGGCCTGGGGCTGGAATATTCAAATTGTGCCCTCAAGCAGTGCATTATAGTCTGGGTACTTGTGTTGACTTTGGCTACATACCACAAAACAAATAAATTATATTCTAATCTTCTTTAAACACTGAGCCCTCAGGAAATTAGGCTCAAGGGTCATTGATGGGACATTTTTTTTCCAAGTCCCACTTCTCTGTGCCATAACTTTGCTAATGCTTGAGCAAACACTTTATTTTTCATAGTGCATTTATGAGGTCCTAGAGACCAGAGAGAGAGGCTTAAAACCCAGGAATCTTTTTTTTTTTTAGTTCTACCACTTTATTGCTACCAACCCATCTCCCTCCACCTTCGTGCACACATGCTCAATCATGTAACCCCATGGACTGTAGCCCGCCAGGCTCCTCTGTCCATGGACTTTTCCAGGCAAGAATACTGGAGTGGGTTGCCATTCCCTTCTCCTAGGAATCATTCTTGACAGTACTTCCCTCTTCTCTCTCATCCAATTCTTCACCAAGTTCAGCTGAGTTCACCTCTTCAAGATTTCTGAAACTGGTTCACTTCTCTATCATCACCTTCCTGTCCTAAGCCAACCATGTTTCTTCCTGGGATCCCTGCAATAGACTTCTAACTGATTCTCTGTACTCACTATTGAATCTTCTTTTCAACCACAAAGCCAGAATAATCTTTCAAAAGACAAATCAGACCATATCATTCCCCTAACACTAACAGGCAAAGTGATAAATCCCTCTGGTAAACATCCTCATGTTTTTTTAACTTTCCTTCCTTGTAGCTAACACCGCTGTAATTTCATAGCTATGCATGTCATGATTTAATCATCCATTTCTTCTTAGACTCTCAGTTCTCTGAGGGTCACAGACAATACCTGATTGCATTCTCTATTGTATTCCCAGGAGGCTAGCACAGGGCCTGGCACATTGTAGGTGATCAGTAAATATTTGCTGAAAGAATGAATGAGTCTATACCTTTAGGCCCTAACACAATGCCTGAACACACTATATGATTCAGGAATATAAAAAGAAAAACTGGAACCATCCCCAATTCCCAGATAATACTTCTAAACTCAGTGCCTCCTTTCCTCCTATTAGGTCACATTCTGATCCTTTCCATACCATCCAAAAGCATATGTGCATGGATGTGAACATACACACATACACAGCTTTCAGTCTAAATCATTCAAAACACTTACTCTTTATTATTCAGAGATATTTGTCCTAAGAGGTACTCCTGTCATAAAAATTCCTTATCCCCTTTTTTAAGATTATTAAATAATTAGTTCAACCAACGTAACCTGTGCCTTCTAACAAAACAAATCTGCCAAAAGGCACTTGTAAATGAAGAATGTGCAAGAACCCCAACTAGATGCTACTGTCCTCAGTTCTGGGTTGAGCAATTGCTGATCTCTTTTCATTTACCTTCAAGTAAAAAGAAATTCAGAAGACGAATGGCTATCCTATTTCTCAGTATATTCCCTCAACTCTCATTCAACTTTCTCCACAGCATTCTCCCCAGTTACTGTTTCCTGAAGTGATATAGATGCAATTTTATAAGTAATGTCTTGAGATATCCCTGGTGGTTCAATGGTTAAGACTCCGTACTCCCAATGCAGGTGGCCTGGGTTCAATCCTGTTAGGGAACTAGCTCCCACATGCCACAACTAAGACCTGGGCACAGCCAAATAAATAAGTATAAATATAAAAGTACTATCTTGGGAGCCTTCCCAGAATGCCACCCATTAAGAAGTAGTGTTTAATATTGGTTAGGCTTTACTTGGACCCCGTCCAAGGGGGTTTGTTACTGGAAGCATCAAAAAGAGTTTGTAAGGGCACTTTCTTCTGTAATGATAAAAATAGTAGTTGCTATTTACTGAATGTTTTATCATGTGCCTTGCACTGTGTTTAACTCTGTATGCACAAAAATCCTATGAGGAAGATATTATTATTATAAGAAGGACATTGAGAATCAAAGAAGTTTGGTAGCTTATTAGTTATTAAACCACAGAGATAAAACACACGTTCTCTATCACCACTGCATATAACTAGTTAGGGCTATGAACACCAAAAAAAAGAGAGAGAGAGAAAAAAAACTAGTCATTCCAAATTCACGTTTGGTAACTTGTAGGATATAGTCAATGATTATAAGTGCTCTAGGTTTATATTCAATTATAAATTTTGGCAAGCATTCCAAAAATAGCAAGTATATTAGTCAGCTCTTGCTAGGTTACACTTCATTAACAATACCACTAAAACATCAATAGTTTACAACAAAGTAAAATTGTTTCTCATCATGCTACTTGTCATCTGTGGGTCCACTAAGGCTCTGCTCCAAATATCTTCTCCATTCTGGGATTCATTTTGGGATCTATGGCCACTGGACAGATTAAAAAATAGAGAAAGAGAAAAATGGCAGAACCACGTGATTGCCCTTAAATCTTCTGCTTGGATGTGGCACATGTCATTTCTTCCAACGCTCTATTGGCCACAGCAAGTCACATGACCAGACTTGCCATCACAGATTAGAGAACTATTCTCCTCCCAGAGGGTAGTTATGCCAGTCACATGCAAATGGGTGCAAATGGCAGCTCATAGGAGAGGAACAAATAATCAATAATAATAATATATTCTACCATAGCAAAGACATAATCAACACATTTCATCATGGTAGGAATAATCAACATATCTCATGTATGTTACCTGAAAGTAGATATATGTGACAGAAAACTTAACCCAACTGGCTTAAGCAAGAAGGGTAACTTTACTGATGTGGGTTAATGAAAAGTCCATGAAGTTCTAGGTAGGACTTAATAACTTGGCCTAGATATTCAAATGATGTCATTAGAACCTAATCTCTCTTGCTATTTCCATCTCCACCTTCCATCTATGTTCTTCTTTATGATGACTTCATTCTTAAGTAAGATAGTTGCCCATAGCGTGTGGCTTACAATCTTATCGCTCCAAATTAGCAAAAATTAAAGCACGTTTCTTCTGACAAATCCTGAACACGCCCCAAGATTGACCCTCACCTTTCTGTGTGTGTTCGAAGTAGCTTCAGTTGTGTCCGACTCTTTGCGACTCTATAGACTGTAGCCCACCAGGGTCCTCTGTCCATGGGATTCTCCAGGCAAGAATACTGAAGTGGGTTGTCATGCCCTCCTTCAGGGAATGTTCTCCACCCAGGGATCGAACCCATGTTTCTTATATTTTCTGCCCTGGCAGGTGAGTTCTTTACCACTAGCGCCACCTGGGAAGCCCTGACCCTCACCTAGCCGATCTCTAATTCTATCAATATAGCCAAAGAATTAAGTGTTCAATTGTCCAGCCCTGGTGACTCTAGATGGAGAGGTGGGTCCCCCTGGACTCTGGCACCCCCAGGCACTGAGAGTATTGATGTCTTTCTTCTAAAATTCCTGAAAAAACACAATCCCTGAAGAGTTTCAATATTAACCAGTTTCAAAGCATTCACAGTAACTCATATAGTCAAACAGATTTAAGAATCTGGCATTTTTACAATATTTACTAAAACTACCATCTGTAACATTTTTTCTGCTCTTACTTTACAAATCTAACTTGTCTTCTTTACAAACAATAACCAATAAGATGATGTGAAAGATTAACTTAACATTTACTGAATAAAACAGATGAAATCCTAAATAAAGCAAATTTTGACTTGAAACAAAACCTAACCTACTTATTAAGGTCAGAATCCAAATATTTTTCATCCATGATACAAACCAAAGACTCAAAATCCATTCCCATGTGCTCGCTTCGGCAGCACATATACTAAAATCCATTCCCATGCCGTAAAATCACTGAATACTGATTTGCATGATTTTAGTTAGGGAAATCTGTGCTGTGAATTACTGGTCAATTTTGAGTATTAAAACAATGGCCCACAATTTAATATCGCAACCCAGGCAGACAGCAATAAAAATATATGTCCATTTCATAAGTTAAATAATCACAGTTCCTTCAGTACATTTCTTATATTACTTAAGGCAATTAATGCTAGCTGCTCCCCAACAGAAAGACCCCAAATTTCAAAGATTTAACACAATAGAGGCTTCTTTCCATTCAGATGACTCTCCAACGTAGGTGCTCCAGGCTGACTGGCGACTTTCCTTGACGCAGTGATTCAGCACCCAGGGCTCTTCCATCTCTCAGCCTTATGCTCTCCATCCTCTAGGGCAGGGTTTATAAACCTTGCCACAGTTCAGATCAGATAGTCTTTGTTGGGGGAGAGATGTCCTGTGCATTGTAGGATGTTTAGCAATATACCTGGCCTCTGCTTACTAGATTCCAATAACTCCTCCAAACAATGGTGATATTCTCACAGATATTCTCAGATTTTGCAAAATGCCCACTAGGGGGCCCAAAATGCCCCTTGGTTAAGAACCACTGGTCTAAAGTCGGACCTGGCATCAGTTTTGTTAAGATAACCAACGGATTCCATTGTGTAAAAGAGTATTGAGGACAACGTCCTCATCACATAACAAGGAGAAAGTATGGACAAAACAAGACCATCTCTTAAAAAAGCCTTAGTTTGGAAGGATCACATGTCACTTCAACCTCACGACGTGGATAAGAACTAGTCAAGTGTTTTCCCCTCTCACTTCCTCATCTCCCATGCAGAGGAGGAAAGCCGCTAGGAAATACGGACCTGAGCTGGGCAGTCACTTCCCAGCAACAATTCTATATGGGAGGCGAGTACAAAATGTGGCGGACGGAGGTATCTATGCCTTGTTTCTCAATTTCCTCCTCTTTTCATAGGAGATCGCACCTCTTGCATGGCCAACACATCTGTCTCAGTTTCAGCTAATGAGTCTTCCTAGACAACTGTTTTTAACCAGCCATTGGCAGGGTGAATCATTCTCCACCCTCTGGCATCAGAACTGTTGTGTTATGAGCCAGAGCTGCTGGGAGCCAATAATAATAACACAGTACTTTCTATGTACCAGGCACCATTCTGAGTGTTTTACATTTATGTGCTCATTTAATCCTTGCAAACAATTGATGATGTTGGTGCTATTAATTACACACATTTTATAGATGATGATTTTATCTAAGGATAAAGGGGAATGGTGGGCTTTACACCCAGGCTGTGGGACTGACTGCCCCAGTTCATCACCACCAGGTTATGCTATTCTCTACAGGGAAATCTCTCCCAGAGAGTAGAGTGAAGTCACAGCAGAGAACAGCACATAAATCTAGTGAGAGAATAAACCCCAAGGCCAGCTCTGCTCTGCCTTTGCATGCTCTATGTATGTGAGCCAAGAGCTTCCTCTTTCTCACGTAAGTTAACATGAATGATCTTTCTGTTACCTATATAATCAAAGAGTCCTGATTGCTAAATATATGAAAGCAACAACCCACATGGGTTCTCCTCTACAAATTAAACATTCTAAGTTTATACTCACTTAGGATAAAAGTTAGGACTGGAATCTTCTCTCTAGAGCCAAGGGTACTGATGTGCACCAATGAGCCCTTAGTTGGGGTAGAATCTATTAAAGAACTCAACACCAAGCAACACTAACACTGGTGTAGGCCTGATCTGGGCTCCAGCAATTGTCCTGTCTGGACACTGCCTACATCTTATGATCATTTTTGGAATTTTAGAATCCTAAACCCATACTGGACATCTTAGTACCCTGTCTCCTGTTGGGCCTTTCTCTCACCATTCCTCTTCTTACCACGTGTATGAACTCAAACTTCAGCCCCAGTGGATTTAGTTCTAGCATCATCAGCCTCACCCAAGGCAGACTGCATATCTTTACCTGGGAATGCTGACCTTTTCTGGGTTTCCTGTTTTCATCCATCATCAGATAACCCTGATGCCAAGCAGCTTGCCCTGATTACTAGTCATGCTTTATTAGTACCCATAAAACTTGCCATTTACTGCCTGGCAGAGCTGAGTCCACTGCCCGAGTATCTCCCCAGTCTACTGACCACATCTATTTTGAGAACCTGCCCCCCGCCCAGTGTAAATTAGTTCCATGTGGTTAACCATCTGTGGTGGACCATCATCACCAATCATCTCATCTAACGTGTACTTACTGCATCACCACAATTGTACCAGGCACTGGGGGGGTTCCAGGATAAAAAAGATACATCACAGGATAAGATACATCACACTCTTTGTTTCATCCCCTTAACAATTTTCTATTTTTGAAGCCAATTATGTATCTCACCCTGGCCAGTGCAGGCAACCCACTCCAGTACTCTTGCCTAGAGAATCCCACGGACAGAGGAGGCTGGCGGGCTGCAGTCCATAGGGTCGCAGAGTCGGGCACAGCTGAAGTGACTAGGCAGCAGCGTGGCAGTGCAGGTTAATTACAGAGACGAGCTAGATGAATGAGGCCCCTGCCTTCACAAAGCTTAGCACTGACAGAAAGAGATTATAATCAAGGAAACAAATTAAAAGCAGAAACTATTCATACAGACTGCACTAAGTGCTTGAAAGGGGAATAAAAGGAGTGCTGAAATAGGGAATAAAAGAAGGGATCCATTTGGATGCAACAGTCAAACTTATGAGACCTGTAGGTATATGTCTGTCTTGTGCTAATCTTGCACTTCAGAAACAAGAAAATTTCAAATGGCAGCCAGTGATTTGGCTGTTTTATTTGATCAGTATAACACTTCAAAAAAAAGTATTCAAAAAAAAAAGTCAAGTGAGGTATGGTTCGCCAGTTTGTCCCAGCCCTCACCTTCCAATATTGCTTTACTCAGACTTAATTAAATACTTGTGTAATCTGTTTGTTTTTTTTTTTTTAAGTAATTATTTTTGGCTGCTCTGGGTCTTCGTTGCTGCATGCGAGCTTTCTCTAGTTGTGGCGACTGAGGGCAACTCTCTAGTTGCGGGGTGAAGGCATCTCCTGCTGTGGATCACTCTAGGGCATGTGGGCTCAGTAGTTGTGGCACACAGGCTTCGTTGCTCCATGGCATGTGGGATCCTCCCAGACCAGGGATCGAACCCATGTCCCCTGCATCAGCAGGCAGATTCTTTACCACTGGACCACCAGGGAAGTCCTGTAGTCTGTTTTATTGGCCCTTTCCAGCATTTTGAGATTGCAGTTCTTGGCACAATCTTTCAAATACTTGAGGCAACTGAACAGATTTCCATATACTCCTCACTCCTATAATTTGATAGATTCTCTCTAACCTAATTCTATCTAATTTGATAGATTCTATCTGGACAACACTCCTCTTCTACCTTTAAACTGGAAACGAAGCTGAAAATCATGTGTGTTAATGTGAATTTGTGCTGTTGAGTGTGTACAAAAGGAAGCATATTGTTGACTGCTTGCCAGATAGAAGAATTAAGTTTGCCAGCTCTTGAAGTAATAGCTCTTGCCTCGATAATGACTTCAGCCAGTCACTTAAGAATCGTAATGAGCATCTGAGACTGAAGATACAGAAGTGATCACTCAGAAACATCTCTCATCTTTGAAACATTCATCCATAAAACTGAATTAGAAGACAAAGAGCACTAAAGTAGATCTGAAAATACTGGCCAGCTATGAAGTGATGAGGGTCTACTCAGAAAGGCTGCAAGGAACTTAGCAGACACACAAGACATTCAAGACAGGCTAGATTATAATATTATAACTTAAAATGACAGTGTCAGAATCCATGGTCAAATGAAGATCAGAAATGAAGTCAGTGCAGTACAGCAAAGGAAATCATGAGCAAAATGAAAAGACAACTTGCAGAATGGGAGAAGATATTTGCAAACGATGCAATTGACTATGGCTTAATTTCCAAAATACACAAACAGCTCATATAACTTGAGACCAGTAAAGCAAAAACTCAGTAGAAAAATGGGCAGAGAGAGAGGGTTGGATTGGGAGTTTGGGATTAGCAGATGTAAACTGGTATACATATAATAGATAAACAACAAAGTCTTATTGTACAGCACAGGGAACTGTATTCCAGACAAATTATTGGCAAAGAATATGGAAAAGAATGTATATATATATATGTGCAACTAAGTCACTCTGTTGTACAGTGGTAATTAACACAACATTGTATTTCAACTATACTTGAATAAAAGATAAGTTTTTTTAAGAGGGACTTTCCATGCGGTCCAGTGGTTAAGAATGTGCCATGCAGTGCACCGTTTCAATCTCTGATCCAGGGAGATAACACATTCTGCAGGACAACTAAGCCGGTGCACCACAACTACCGAAGCCTGTACACTACAGGGTCCATGTTCCGTAACGAGAACCCACCACAGTGAGAAGCTCGTGTACCACAACTAGAGAGTGGCCCCCGCTCGCCACAACTAGAGAAAATGCACACACAGCAGCAAAGACTCAGCACAGCCCAAAATAATAAAAATCACCAAACAAATAAAAATTTTTAAAAAAAGAAATTAAATCAGTCTAGAATTCATTTTATGAAATGTCGAGCAGCTTCTTTCATGGTGATGAAATTCCAGATTTTTTATTTCCCCCCTTGATATTGAATTGCTTTAATAATACTTTTTATTATCAGATAAAACAATAAGGCAATTTCCATTTGGGGTAAAAAGAAACTTAGATGAATTCAAGGCATATCTGAAAGTACAAATCACGGGTGAAACTGGATTCTGCTTCCAAACACCTGATTTCATGCACCCTCAAAGGAGACAAATTCAGCAGCAGGAGCACACTTGTAAATTACAGATCTAAATTTACAGGTGGAGGGCTACTGAGAGGCAACAGGAAAGCAAATGGTGTTGATGACTGCAGTAGGCAGGCTCACACTTAGGTTTGCCACTTGGGGCCCTAGACTCCCACATATTACATTATAAGCAAAGAACTTTCAAGACCACCCACATGTACACGAGCAAGTCCACCAACAGGTAAGACAAGAGTTCTCATACAGCCCTGTACAGTGCCCAGATTTCACACCCTTTCCTGACACTTCCTCTCTTTGCCTAACTTCAAAGCAGTGAGCATGGGAGAATTATCTATACTTTTATGTGTGTGTATGTGTACGCTCATAGTCTGACTCTTTGTAACCCCACGTAGCCGGCCAGGCTCCTCTGTCCAGGGAATTCTCCAGGCAAGAATACTGGAATGGGTTGCCATTTCCTATTCCAGGGGATCTTCTTGACCCTGGGATCAAACCCACATTTCTTGTGTCTCCTGCATTGGCAAGTGGATTCTTTACCTTTCTTTACCAGTTCTAGCTGGGAAGCCCCAAATTTTTTAGGCCATGCTACATGGCATGTGGGATCTTAGTTCCCCAATCAAGGATTAAATCTGGGCCCCTACATTGGAAGTGCTTAGTCTTAACCATTTCTTTTATAGTTAAAAAAAATTTTTTATAGTTGACCAATATATATGACCATTTATTTGACTCCTTCAGACCAATAAAGCAGTTTATTTACATGTGGGGTCATTTATAAATACTTTATTAAACTCATAAGAACAATAAACTCCCAGAACAAACACCATCTTTCTAAACACAATGAATAGATAATCGAGCTTAAGATTTTCTTGGGATTAGGTATTTCCAGTATTTCACCTGATCGATAACCATAAGTTCATTTATTTCCTTACATTTCATCTAACAAAGATTTTCAGGTTAGTGTTTTCAGTTGTTTACAACCAGTATTGCAGATTTTACTGATTTTGAACAGCCCACTCCACAGGGCACTTTTTTCTTTTAAGCCAAGTTGAAGGTTTTTTTTTTTTTTTCTTATATTAATAAATTCTTTCTTTTTAATTTAAAAGAATGTCAAATTAATTTTTGAAAAGTTCAGGTTGCTTTTGCTTTGAAAAATGCTAGACACTGTGCTCGGCCCTGGGGATATCATGCCAGACACACGCAGTGGAGTAAAGAGTAGTACAGAGAAGGGAGAGCATGAGGACATAAAGCCCGTACAGTCACACACCTGGGTAAGAAGACACGGGGCTTAGAGAGCAGATGAGCTGGCTGTTAAAATGCACCACTCACATCTCTGACTGCAGACAGCACAGCTCATTGACAGCCCAGCCAATGCTCTCTTGATCCTCTGGGCTCCTTCTAGCCAACAGCCGAGCGCAGCAAGGGTCCATCTTATGGGAGGTGGGACTCCTCCAATGGGCTGTGTTTCAGAACGCCCATCAACCTCAGAGAAATGTACTTACAGGTGCCCAGAGTCTAAGACTCTTCCTACCCACTCCTCTGTCCTTCCCTTCCCCCTCTCACAGGGGCCAGACTCTAATCATGATCTGAAGGCTCTCCCTATCAGATTGCAAAAATGTTTGCAAATCCTGTATCTGATAAAGGGTTGCTATTTCTAGGATATATAAAGATTTCCTACAACTCCACAGTCTGGACTCTGATCACTAGGTTACCTTCCCCTGGAGAGCTGGGGAAGGGCCTGCTCTGGTATCATGTTGAAAAGACATACAGTGATCTTTTTGCTGCATTTGCAAGTTTCAAATAATCTCTTTAAGCATCTGTTTGTTTTGCTCATATTTATTTCTGAAGCAATCACTTAGTTCCTTTTCTCCTCTCCCTTAAAAATCTATTGACCAACTGCACATCAGCCAACATCGTTCTTGAAGCTAGAACTTGTGTATATTTCTTGTTTATTCAAACTAGCATTCAATCCATTCAGTAAACTCCCTTTGTTCCAGCTTCCTCTGTGATGACTTGCCCAGCCACTATCCTCTGTCAGGTTGATTTGTTCAGCCTAGCAACCTTGTGGACAAAAAGCAGCAAATCATACACATAAATCTTAAAAATGAACATCATAAAGGCTGAGGAAGAGCTGAATAGAGTGGGGGGAAATCCTAATGAAAGCAACATCAGGATTAGACGTATGACCTAAACCCTTTCAAAGGGGAGGAATACTACCTAACTGCCACATCTCATTGTAAGAAAAAGTCTTATGATGTGCAATAAAGTCTTAAAGTGCAAATACCTCATTGCACAAAGTCTAAAACTACCAAAGTCCTCAAGAAGTGGAGCAATGTAGTTCCATGCATTTGCAGTGACAATGGATCTTCCAGAGCCTGCTGTAAAAGGAGATGGTCTTTCCGACTCCCACCTTCTGCCTTCAAATCCATCCTGCAGGCCCCACCCAGCCTTTTCTTCAGAAAACACTTCTTCAGCTCACGCCATTTTTGTACTTCCTTTTGATTCCAGGGCAGGCTCTCAAGTGTTTCTGTGATCCGTCTGGCTCCACTCCAGCTGCTCATTTTAAATGACCAGTGCAGTGATCACATGCAGTGTTTATCAGACTTCAGCTTTCACCAGCATCACACAGATTGCAGGGTCCCATCCTGAGAGTCTCTGATTCTGCAGGTCAGGGGTTTGGGCCCAAAGATTTGCACTGGTAACCAGTTTCCAGGAAAGGCTGGTGCTCCTGGGTGAGAGCGCACACTGTGAGAACCACCTCCTGAATCCAAGCTTGGACTACTCTTTTCTAAAGCAAACTAGGAATTAAGAAGCAGCCCTTTGAGAAAGGAGACTTGGGTGATGGAAATGTTCTGTATCTTGATTGACACATGCTTACACTGGTACACACCTTTGTCATACTCATCAAACTGTTCACTTAAAATGGGTATATTTTACTGTATGTGAACAAGCCTTAATAATATTGATTTCAAACTTAAAAAACAGTGGAATTTTGCTCCTGTACATTTGCAGTGGCATATCCGGTCAATCTTATTTATTGAGTCCTCTCTTGGTGATAAGCACTCTGGTAAGTTTTACGAATATAACGGTCCTTAAGATGGTGGTCTTGTACTTAGATTTTTCTCAGTCTGAGGGTGGATACTAGGAAGTATACTGCCAATTACATTATTTAGCATCAATAGATGTTAGAATAAGGGACTGTCAAAGCCCCATGGGATGTTGCACTAGAAATGATGATTTCTATTCTTTTTGTAAAAAAACAGCCTGGTCCACAGTAATTGCAGAGAAGGTGACATCAACTCTTCCATCCCCTGGACCATAGCTGGCTGAAGCAAGGGTGACCTCTGGTCCAAGCTGGATGAATACAGGACTGGGTATGGGGACTCTGAGGCTGAGCCAGTTGGCTGTTAGAACAATAGAATTTAGAACTGAGGGAACTATGTGTAAGCAAAGGAGAGCAAGTAAGGAGACCAGTGGGGAAATAAGAAATCAAACTTCTACAGATCTAAGATGCTTGACAAAGTTCTGGTTCCTCTCAGGCCCAGTTATAAGTACCCCTCTTTGCAAAGAGCACTGGGAGAATCTCCTGGAGCAGTGGCTCTTGAAAATGGATATGCAGAAGAAACATCCAGGCAGCTTGCTTATGTGCCAATTCCTTAGATTTTGGGTTGAGCAGGTGTGGGCAGGCTGCAGGGATGGGTACTTAGAACCAGCACCCTAGTGATCCTGAGGTAAGCAGTCTATGGAATCATATGCTGAGAAAGAAACATTACCCTACATCCATTTGTTTGGTTGGTTGTTTTTAACTTGAACTCTGAGTGGGGGGTCTGGTTCTTAGAATTTGAGAAATGGAATATTTCCTACTATATCAGTAAACAAAAGATGTCACAGTCATTAGTGATTGCAGCCCCGAGGAATCTCAGGAAGGAAAAGAACATCTGCCATCCAGCAGCCGTCAGACAGCAGCCATTCCCTTAGGTGAGCCCTGAAGAAACACAGGATACGAAAACACAGATACTGACCCCAGATAGGAGAGGTGCATATCAAAGGAATAATTTCAGTGAGCCCAGACTCTTGGATCATTCCATCCATAAAAAGCACTAAATTCCTTGAGATATCGGATTTATTTCAATTAAAAATAATCTTCTGGTGTTCAGAGTACTTGTCTTTTGTTACAAAACTTCTATATAACCTGGATCTTCCCTTCACCTTATTGGAGCAGTTCTCTCAGGGTAGAGATGCTGCCTCCTAGGTTTGAAGTCTGAAAAATTCCTGCTGAATAAAACATAACTCAGCTTTTAGGTTGTGAATATTTTTCAAGTTGACAAATCAAAAAGCTCTAAGACAGTATTACCAGGTTTAGAAAGTTAAGGAAAGCCATCAAACTGAGATGTGGGTCTTCAGGGACAAATGAGAACTAGTCAGGCAAAGCGTGTATGTGAGTATGGTTGGGGAGGGGCAAAAGAAGGAGGTTGTACAAAGGATCTAAGTCAAGAGAATGGTATTATTTGGGGGGGGGGGGGAGGGCAAAAGTCCTTCCATGTGGTTTGTACTCTGTGTGTGTGTGTGTGTGTATGAGAGAGAGAGAGAGAAGAAACCACAGCATGCAACAAACACAAAACCCTGTGTTGAAAAAGAGTCATCTCTCATTTCTTCCAACAGGCAGCCTTCTCTTCCTTTCCATGCCTCGGGGCTTCTGCTGGCATACTGGCTGCCATTTGCTATTTCCCCTACCCAGACCCTTTTTCTCTCTGGTTAGCTTCTCGGACATTTGTAGAATCAAAACCCACCATTTTAAAAGAGCATTTAGTGCTAAAGCCTACAGAAGAAGGCCTTCAGGCTTTTTGCCCTGGGGCTCAGCTTGGGAGTCTGCCAGGAGCACTCGGTGTGAGGCCTGAGTGAACCTGGAAATATGAGGCAGCTTACACTCAAGAAGTGTGTAAGACCGAGGGGGCCAAGAGCCCATGGAAAACTAATCCTGTTTTCCTCCTATTGTGTAGAAAAATTCTAAGGTGCATTTAGCATGGCGTCTCAGAGAGCAACCCCAAGTGAGACGGAGCTGCAGCTATCCTCTGGTGATGTGCATGTGCTTCCTGCTTCCCGTGTGGAGGCAGAACTGTCACCTGCCGCATCAGTAAACAAAGGATGTTGTGACCTGTGACCATCAAACCACAGGCCACTGCAGCCGCCCCTGATTGCGCACCCTGAGGGGATTCAGGGTGGAAAAAACACAACAACAGGTATTAGCTCTAGATATTTACCGTGCATATCAAAGGAATGATTTCAGTAAGTCCAGACTCTTGCACCTTGCCGTTCATAGATAAGTGCTAAATTCATTAACTTTAAAGGTATCTTTTTTCCTTCAATTAACAGTAATCTTTTGATATTCTGACTACCTGGATTTTGTTGCAAATATTCCCATTTATTCTGGCCCCTCTCTTACCTATGTGAGAGCACTGCTCCCAGGCTTAAACCCTCAGCAAATTCACCGACTAAAACATAATTCTGCACTTTCAGGTTGTGCTTCTTTTTTTTTTTTCCTTTCAACACTTGTTTACAAACACCTGCTCCTTGAGATTGCCTCCTAAAATAAACCACAGGCACCCAAGCACTCATCTCCAGTTGTACTTTAAGGAGAAGCTCAATAATGATAATGAAAGCGAAGAATGAAAGTCAGAAAAATATAGAAAAGCTTATCAATCCCTCCTGGCCTTCCCTGTAAGGTGCTTGTTCATGTTACGAAGTCTAAGCTCGGTCTGCACACCACACAACAGGCCAATTAACCAAGAGATGAGGTGTTAAGGCAAGGAATACGACTTTATTCGGAAAGCTGACTGACAGAGAAGATGGAAGACCAATGCCTCAAAATACCCATCCTCTCTGGGTCTGAAAAGCCAGGTTCTTTTACAGGACAGAGACGGGGAGGAGTTGAGGAAGTAAAGACCCTTCCTTATCTTGAAAAAACTCTTGGAATGACTAACCTCAAAATGGGGATGTGTTAACTGCTTCAGGCAATGTGCAGGGCTCCCCAAGACAGGTCATTATGCATGATTATAGTAACAAAAGCAATGGATAACAAAGGTTACAGTCAAAGAAACAGACTCATCATGGAGTTCAGATGTGGTTCTTCCCTGCGACATTCCTGTCTTCAGCACTCTCCTATTTTGACATTGTTGTAGGTATTCCCAGGAGAATACCCTTAGTTCTGTCTGGAGTGAGTGTCTATTTTATCCTGGGGGAATCAACACTTAAATGCTGTTGTGAATCAGATCCTGTCACGTCTCTGCTTACTATCCCATTGGCTTCCCATTGGACTCAGAATAAAACACAAAGGCACAGCCAATGTGGTGTACAAGGCACGCCATGATTTAATCTCATCTTACCACTCTCTCCCTTGCTCACTCTGCTCCAATCACACTGGTTCATTTTCTGTTCTTAAAACTCAGCAGAAAAAAACAAAAACAAAAACAAAACAAACAAACAAACAAAGACTCAGCAGACACGTTCCTCCTTTGGGCCTTTGCGCTAGTCACAACCTCTGCTGAAAGTGCACACCTGCCCAGGTATTCACAGGACTGCTTCCTTCTCAGCATTCTGCTGCTCCTGCTGCTGCTAAATCGCTTCAGTCGTGTCCGACTCCGTGTGACCCCCTAGAGAGCAGCCCACCAGGCTCCTCTGTCCCTGGGATTCTCCAGGCAAGAATACTGGAGTGGGTTGCCATTTCCTTCTCCAATACATGCATGCATGCCAAGTCGTTTCAGTCGTGTCCAACTCTGTGTGAACCCATGGACAGCAGCCACCAGGCTCTTCTCTCCACAGGATTCTCCAGGTAAGAATACTGGAGTAGGTTGCCATTTCCTTCTCCAAGTCTCAGCTTTCTAGCTCAGATGAAACACAGACTCTAGAGACAGGCTTTATTCCATTGCTAATCCAAAGTTACATCCCTCCCCAAGTCACACTCTCTCAATCTTTAGGGTCCTCATGGTCCTTCACACAATCACTGCAGGTACTCAAGAAGTGTTTCCTGGGACTTCCCTAGTGGTCCAGTGGCTAGAAATTCATGCTCCCAATGAAGGGGGTTCAAGTTCAGTCCCTAGTGGGGGAACAAGATTCCACATGCCACAACTGAAAGATCCTGCAGGTCTCAACTAAGACCTGGTGCAGCCAAATAAATAAATACTTAAAAAATTATTTCCTGAAAGGATGAATTAATGAACAATGAAACCTCTAACAAGTTATGAAGTCTGCACGTGTTTAGTGGCACTTTGATTAATTCACTTATTATTTATTCCAAGCCATTTTCTGACTTTGATTCTTGGGATGCAAGAGGCCTTGGGGTCAAAAGCTATCATCTCAGAAGTCTGTCCACGTACTAGTTAAGGTATGTAAAGCTAATGTCTATAAAAACCAACCCCCAGATCTCATGGGGTAAGCACATTAAAGGTTGCTTTCTCATTATGTCATGATCCAGGGCAGGACAGCTGTGGGTAGAAAGGAATTCTGTTTCCTGAAATTGTCTGGGCATCCCAGGATCCTTCCTTCTAGTGTGTCAACCCCCAGGGCCTCAGGATTGGACACCACATCTTCTGCATCCAGAAGGCAAATGAGGGTAAAGAAGGTCAGGAAAGTAGTGGAGGCACCTTGTATGGCACCTTATATAGTAACAGCAAAAAACACTTCTACCCTCATTCGGCTAGCCAGAACTCAGTCTCCTCCTCTCCCCCACCATAATCCTCCAGCAGGGGAGGCTATTGTTGGTGTTGTTCAGTTACTCAGTAATATTTGACTCTTTACGATCCTATAGATTGCAGCATGCCAGGCTTCTTTGTCCTTCATTATCTCCCTGAGTTTGCTCAAACTCATTTCCATTGAGTCGGTGATGCCATCCAATAGCTCATCCTCTGTCGTCCCCTTCTCCTCCTGCCTTCAATCTTTCCCAGCATCAGGGTCTTTTCCAATGAGTCAGTTCTTTGCATCAGGTGGCCAAAGTATTGGAGCTTCAGCTTCAGCATCAGTCCTTCCAATGAATATTCAGGATTGATTTCCCTTAGGACTATCTAGTTTGATCTCCTTGCAGTCCAAGGGATTCTTCTCCAGCACCACACTTTGAAAGTGTCGATTCTTCAGCATTCATCCCTCTTTATGGTCCAACTCTTACATCCATAAATGCCTTCTGGAAAAACCATAGCTTTGATTGTACCAGACCTTTGTCAACAAAGTGATGTCTCTGCTTTTTGGTGTGCTGTCTAGTTATGTCATAGCCTTCCTTCCAAGCAGCAAACGTCTTTTAATTTCATGGTTGCATTAACTGACCTCAGTGATTTTGGGAGCCCAAGAAAAGTCTGTCACTATTTCCATTGTTTCTCCATCTATTTATCATGAAGTGATGGGACTGGATGCCATGATATTTGTTTTTTGAATGTTGAGTTTTAAGCCAGTTTTTCATTCTCCTCTTTCACCCTCATCAAGAGATTCTTTAGTTCCTCTTCACTTTCTGCCATTAGAGTGGTAGCACCTGATATATTTGAGGTTATTGATGTCTCCCAACAAACCTGATTCCAGCTTGTGCTTCATCCAGCCCAGCATTTCTCATGATGTACTCTGCATATAAGTTAAATAAGCAAGGTGTTGATATACAGCCTTGATGTACTCCTTTCCCAGTTTTGAACCAGTCTGTTTTTCCATGTCCAGTTCTAACTGTTGCTTCTTTAGTTTCTCAGGAGGGAGGTAAGACATCTAGTATTCCTACCTTTTTAAGAATTTTCCACACTTTGTTGTGATCCACACAGTCAAAGGCTTTAGTATACTCAATGAAGCAGAAGTAGATCTTTTTCTGGAATTCTCTTGCTTTCTCTATGATCCAACAAATGTTGCCAATTTGATCTCTGGTTCCTCTGCCTTTTCTAAACCCAGCTTGTACATCTGGAAGTTCTTGGTTCACGTACTATTACGTTGAACAACAGAAGTTCTCTGTGTGCCACCCAGGAAGTAAAAGTAACAGGCTTTGGTGAAAAGTGTCCCTCAGCCTTCAGATGATGACGTTTGTAAATATCAGACTGGATCAGTCTTCCC
Source organism: Dama dama (assembly GCF_033118175.1). NCBI lineage: Eukaryota > Metazoa > Chordata > Mammalia > Artiodactyla > Cervidae > Dama > Dama dama. The sequence goes on along the minus strand of NC_083704.1, from coordinate 36,847,715 downwards.
TCTCAAGTACACATTTGCAGGCTGAAGCACCACCGAGGTTCATGGCTGCTGAGAAGATGCAAACTTGAGATGGAAACAGAAATAAATCCTTTCTCCCATCCCCATTTATGGTCAACACCTCCCACTGACAGCCTAACCAGAAGCCAGCTAATAAGGGGCTGTGGCAAACGTAGCATAAGGAATCTACCTCAGATGATAGTTCAGAGGAGAGCAGGATGGGCTTGGAGATGATAATCAAAAGATGAATAACCAGCAGAGTGTCAAGTTTATTCACTGAACAGAAATGACCAAGAGGCTGCAAATCCCAGGTTACCCCATTGGATATTTTTCTAAGGACTTTTCCAAGGATCCCTCCTCTGAGGGAACAGTCATCAGGAATCCATCCACATATTCAGGACAGAAAATACAAGAAGTGTTACAGTATTTGGAAGAAACTTCCTGACCAGCCAGAAAAGCCATTAAACAACAAACCAAAACAATTAGAGAGCAGTTAAGCACCAAAATGTCCAGTGCTTAGTGCAACGGACAGAACGATGACATCATATGCTTATTTGGCTGGGAAGCTGGGCTCTAGGCGTTTGCAAGCAGGATGAAGGAATTAACCTAGCCATACAAGAGGATGAGAATAGCTATGCAGTTCTTTAGCACTGGGACTTGTAGTCTTGAAGGCTTTTGAAATCTGTAATATAAAATGAGGCCAAGGCTCATTCATACACATAAAGCCAGAATAATAGGGAGGATCTTTAGATGGCGCTCGGATATTTGGGCAGGGGAGCCTTTTCATGCAGAATGAAGGTCCCCTCTGTCTTCAATCTTGCCATCCTGAGCCTGTGGCTTCTGCCTTCAAAGTCACAGAAAGGTTGCTGAAGGTCCATCCATCATTTCTATGTTCTAGGCAGCAGGAAGAGGAGGAGGATGGAAAGGCAAAAAAAACAAGTCTCCCACCCGTGTCAGCTCCCAACTGGGATCCTTCCTGAACATCCCACAGAACACTACTTAAACCTCACTGGTCAGCAGTTGGTCAGCTGGCCATATTTAATATTGTGGGAGGAAGGGAAAGGCAGTGTTTTAGCAAAATACACTACCACGTCAAATAAGACTTGGGTTCTGTTATTCAGAATAGCGGAACTGGTATCAGGTAGGTGCTAAGGTTTTGGCTTCCCAGGTGAGTCAGCGAAAAGACTCAGTTTTTTCTTGATCAGCAGGTGCCTCCCCCTTAGCTCCACCCTCACCCTTTGTGAGGGATCAGAAGGCACCACCCCAGGAGCCTGTCCACTTTATCCTAAGACATATCCTTTACCCGAGGTAGGTAAATGCCACACACAGGGGCTAAGGGAACTTCTGGTTTCTGCTGGCCTGCTCACTGGCCACGGATCACCCAACCACTTCAGAAATTAGCAAAACTCATTCCAGACCTCAGAGCCAGCAGGTATAAAGTTACTAACACGGCTTGAGTTGATCAGCAACAACTCAGTATTGTGAATAATTAATCCTGATATGAATAACATCAATAGTCATCTTTCATTGACCATTGACTTTGTGCCAAGCACTGTGCCAGGCATTTTATCCCCAGAGGCTTGCTGCAGAATATTAAATACAGTAATGTGTGTCAGTCACAGAAGAGGTTTAGGCTAGTTTCTTACTCTATAAGCAAGTGACAGAACTAGGATTAAACCCAGGTCTTCTGGCTCCAACTCCCATGACCTTTCTCGCAACTCCCAGTTGGCTGCAGCTAAGTCATGTGTCAAAGCTTTATATCAGTTACAACATAGGTTCTTGGTTGGAGCACAGACCAAGCAAGAGTGGTTTAGATTGGTTCTGGCTCAAGTCCAAGTCCAAGTAGAGAGTGGCCTAGCAGCGGGTGGGAGCTGGTAGCAGTGCTCTGGCCCACACGGTAGTAGAGGGACCCAGACACTTTCCACCTTGAAGATCTGCCATCTCCTGATTTGGGAGCAGGTCAGCGAGAGGACATGCCTGCCACATGACTCAGAAGGTGGGCCCAAACAACTGGAAGCTTCTCACCTCCCCCTCCATTCCTTAGAATGTACATTCTATCTACCATTCCTGCACTTGGCCATTTCAAGGATGCAGGATTGAAAGAATAATATAAAAAAGGAAAGAAAGAAATCACTATTATTATTTTTTTGAGTCTGACAGCGACTCATCAACAAGAGAACTTTAAGAATGATGTCTTGCTACCTTGACCTATTGTTTCACACACACTTAAGAGTTGGGAGTAGCCTTCCTCTTGAGGCTCACAATGTACAATGATCTGCACAATGTAAGCACAACTGGGTGACAGACTCTGGAATCAAACACATATCTTTCTGGTTCCAGATCTACTAACAACTTTCCCCCAAAGACTCACATGTCAACTCCAGGGTCAAAATTACCTTATTTGATACGTAACATCCCTCTCACTTTAACCTTTGAATTCCCAGGTCTTCCTTTCACATCGTGCTGTGCATACAACACATGTGGATTCTGCTTCACAGAGATTCCCACATCCTCGTGCATTCACACCCTCTGTTATTTATGTCCTCAGACCTGGGGCATGACTCCCCCTCTCTCTCATTCAGCTGTGACATACTCTTTTATTTTGGGGCCAAAGATCTTCACAAGTTCATCTCTGATTAAAACACGTCACTAAAAATAGCTGGATGCCCAGGAGAAGAAAGGCAAGAGAGAACCCAGGGCGGAGCAAATGCGTGTCAGTGGTATCCTTTTGAACACACGTGAGGCAACTATTATACAGGTTGCCTTTCACCCCCAAATAGAGAACCCAGAGCTTCATAAGTGGGGAGTACACCTGCCAAGGCCCGTCTTGATTGATTGAGTGAAGGGGGTGAAAGGGAAGAGATAGAGCATGTTTCCAAATTCATTGTCTTAACTAAGAATGTTGTGTTACCCCAGAGACAGCCACATCCAAACAGCAGCAAAGCAGAGACACAGACGATAAAGGAAAACCAAAGTCACACTCTTCAATTTCACTCTGATTTTTGCAACCAAAAAACTAGAGACAATTGTTTTATTTCAGCTGACATTTAAGTTTGGGGTCATTTTAAAAACGTAAATGTGCTCTGGGCATCATTATCAGTACTTGACAAACAATTCCTTTAACTTGCAAAGCAGCCTTGAAAGGGAAGGACTATTATCGTCCTAACCTTAAAGACAGAAAATCGAGGAATAGAGAGGTTAAGATAACTGGCTAAGTTACAGTAGTTAGTGGATAAGATGGGAGACACATCCAGGCATTGTCTCCAGAGTCTCTGGGTGAAATTACTGCTCTACGCAGCATCTGAACTCTCTCCCTGGCTTGGTTTTTTAAATACCCCGAGTGGCTCTTTTGTCCATTGTAACAGGTGTTAACAAACAACAAGCCTGTGGGCCAATCCCTGCCCACTGTTTGTTTTTGTAAATAAGGTTCTACTTGAATACAGCTTCATGCATCATTTTATGTCTTATCTGTGGCTATTCTTGCCATGCAAAGACTGATTTAGGAAGCTACAACCCAGACCGTATGGCCTGCAAAACCTAATATATTTAGTAACCGGCCCTTCACAGAAAAAAGTTTGCTGACCCCTAAATTATAGACTTGTCAGGCATTCCTCTGATTGCAGGTTTCTTGATTATGTTATTAAATCATAATGCAGTAAGTTCTATAACCCAGTGATCCCCAACCTTTTTGGCACCAGGGACTTGTTTCATGGAAGACAATTTTTCCGTGGACCATGGGGTTCAGGGGATCGGTTTCGGGACATTACATTTACTGTGCCCTTTATTTCTACTATTATTATATCAGCTCCACCTCAGATCATCAGGCATTAGATTCCAGAGGTTGGGGACCCCTGCTATAACCAATCCACCCAAAGCCTTAGCACATATAGTGATGAACTCGTAGGTTTGACCTCCAGAAACTGCAACTGTGCAGAAGACGCCTGGGAACTTAGGAATCAGCAAAAATATTCTCAGAACTCCACTGAAGGAAAAAGATAACAACAAATGCTCCGTAAAAAAGACACAGAACTCATCTTGGGCTTTTACTTGGGGGAAGGTTTCAGAAGTAGGAGTAAAGACAGAAATATGCAGAGAGGAGAAACAGAGCAAGAGGCAACTCTTGTAACACCTACCAACAGACATCCTGCAGTTAGAGACCCAGGTTCAAATTCCAGCTCCACCACTCACCTCTAGTTTTTTAATCCCCAGTATTCTCACCTTAAATGGAAGGAATAATCTCATTTCTTTGGGGCGGGGGGTGAGGGGAGGGAGTCAGGCAGATTAACAAAGACTATAATGTATATGACATTCTTAGCACCCTGCCTGGGATTTGCTAACTACCCAGAGGAGCGCTATTATTAGGAATAATGATAACTACAAAAGAACAAAAACATGTGATAATTTATACAAAGTCACTCAGCCCAATGCAAGTCTGCTGTCAAACAGTAAGAGGGTGATGGCAAGGGACGAAAATGGATGTTTATCATGAGAAGCCCAAGTCAAGGAAAGTTGTATCCACATTTGTAAATTCCATGTAAAAAAGTAAAGAAGCATGTGTCATGTTTCCATCAGAAACAGTTCAAGCAAAAATACAATGTAGGTGGACAGAGGTAAGCTTTAATCACCTGGAAAAATCACTTCAGTGAAACAAATGTCTTATCCCTTGACAATGCTGTATCAGTGAAACTGTAGAAGGGTGGGGTGGAAGTCTGCACTGTGTACTCTGAGAGAGGGCAGTTAACATTTCCACCTTTTATTATCAAGAGAAAGAATCTATCCAATAGAATGAACATTTGCTGACAAAATATCAATTTTTAAATACCCATTTTTCACAGCTTTCCTCTGAGATCTGAAAAGGACCAAGGATAGTCCACCACTATGCTCTTCCAAGTGTAATCAAGCTCAGTGCTAGACAGTGCACCAAGAACCACTCATGACTCGAACTGTTTAAAGCAGCTGAATCATTGTAAAAATACTTTCTTACTCTTAATTTGTTTGAATCAAACTTTTGACCCCTAGTAAACTGGACAGCCCATTCTTCTAGGCAGTGAAAGTACAGCTAGAGTGGGCACAGGGAAGTATATAAAACAGCATGCTTCTTTTTTTTTCTCTACAAAATACAAATTGAATTAATTTAACACAGTTGGAGCAAATTACCATGATATGCCCTCAATTTGTGTCTTAGAGCCACATTGGGACTGGGCTTTCTGTTCCCAGTCTAAGGGCACATGGTTTTTATTACTTAATCAGGGTCCTGCATTTCATAACTTGCACGTTTAAATGGATGCAATCACTTCGTTTGTGGTGGCCTCAAATACCCTTAACTTTCCTGATTTATCAAAGAAGTTACACTATCTTAATGTTTCAAGATCTGTTTAAAACTAAAAGATTACTTGATAGGAGAAGTTACACTGAAGATCATTTTTACTGCACAGCAAATAACATTACTGAAATGTTCCACCAACCAACACACTACGGACAAAGAAGCTCTTTTAAATGCATGTATTTAAGACTTTTTAAAATATATATATAGTTAATTTACAATACTATATTAGTTTCAGGTGTACAACATAGTGATTCAACATTTTTATAGCTTATACTGCATTTAAAAGGTAGAAAATACTGGCTATATTCCCTTGGCTGTAGAGTATATCTTTGTAGCTTATCTGTGTTATATATAGTAGTTTGTATCTCTTAATTCTCTATGTTCATCTTGTCTCTCCTCCATCCCTTTGAACACGGGGAGGTGTTCTCTGAGCCCTTTTAAAGTTTTAAAGGGAGAAGAGTGCAGTGGCTGTGGATAAAGTGCAAATCTTTAATAAGATTTGAAATCTGAGCACACGTCTGGTGGTTCATAATGTAAATATCATCCCCCACTTGAGAAATCAGAGAGGTAATTAACATAGCTAAGGTCAGCGTGCTGCTGAGACGGGATCAGAACTCAGCCTTTCTGACTCTCCACCCAGGATCACCACAACCCTGTCTCCCCAACCCCTCCTTCATATGGCAGAACCCTGCTAGAGTATTACACTTGGATGAACCAGGGCCAGAGCTGGCTCTGTGATCTGGGCCTCTCATTCAAATCACATATGGTCTCCCTGCTCTTGGGTGAGGACTGAATTGATGGCTAGGCTCAGTCAGGTGCAACAAGGGAAGCCAGAAAACAATCCTCAGGCCTCATCCATTGTCAGGTTCCCTACCAACGCTGTCGGCTGTTATAAGCACCAGCTGGAAGATGGATGCTGGTATTCCAGAAAGACCTTTTGAAAATCAGGAGGGGCAGTGATGGAACCCATGCTGTGGCAGAGGCATAATTATTTCCAATAACTGTCTCTCTGGGCTACTTGGTGACTTCCTAAGGAAAGTGCCTCCTCGTTACAACAAAACATTCAGTGTTTATTTGCAGGAGAAAGGGGTAGGGTAAGGGGCCAGTTTTGAACCTATTTCTCATAGATCACAATGCTAAAAACTGGAGTCTGGTCATGGCTTATTTAGCAAAGCAGAAATATAATCATCTCTGGCTGAAGGTTCAGGATCTGTTTTGGGGGGCAATATTCTCATCTAAAACAAAATGAGCCGTTAGCATCTCTGGTGAGGTATGCTCTCTGGAGGGAGAGCTGAGCCTCTCTGGCTGTGACCGTCAGAAATAACACAAGACAGAGTCACTTACAGCGTGTTGTCCAAGAGCACAGACCCGGCTGATTCTGAATCTCAGGTCTGCCACTAACCAGCTGTGATTCTGAACGAGGGGACAGCCCCTCCAAGCCTCCCTTTTCACCTCTACAAAGTGTGAGCTATTGTGGCTCATGGTGGAGACAGAATGAAATATATACTGTCTGGAGAGCACGTGGCAGTAGCTAGCACTGACAGAGACACAGTCAATGCGGACTATTCGGACCAGGCAACGGGGCTTATTCTTAGAAGACAGAGCTTATTCTAAGTGAATGCTTCAGAGTGTTGATCATAATGTTACTGAAATTTCCACTCTGTAGGTGCAGGCATTTTTTTGGAGTCTTATCTACTTCTTGCACCCTTCCTCGTGCTCATCAAGCCTATCTGGGAACTCTCCACTTGCTGCTATGAATCTTTCAGACCAAACCGAAACTCCACCCCTCCTGCTACCCCACTGCAGCATTTCTGGGGCATACCACGGTCTCTGTATCTCTTTCTCCTTCTGTGTTGCACTTTCTCTCGATGAGGGAGTTTACCACCCACCTGCCTTCACATCTTTTCTCCCCAACCAGCTTAGACTTCTGGGAAATGGGATTCCCTTACATTTTCTATGGTTTTTGTTTTTTGAAGAATAGCTGATGTACACTATGTTGGAGAAGACTCTTGAGAGGCCCTTGGACTGCAAGGAGATCCAACCAGTACATCCTAAAGGATATCAGTCCGGAATATTCACTCAAAGGACTGATGCTGAAGCTGAAACTCCAATACTTTGGCCACCTGATGCGAAGAACAGACTCATTTGAAAAGACCCTGATGCTGGGGAAGATTGAAGGCAGGAGGGGAAGGGGACGACAGATGATGAGATGGTTGGATGGCATCACCGACTCAATGGACATGAGTTTGAGTAAACTCCAGGAGTTGGTGATGGACAGGGAGGTTTGGCGTGCTGCAGTCCATGCAATCCATAGGGTTGCAAAGAGTCAGACAGGACTGAGCGACTGAACTTAACTGAATATAAGTTACAGGTGTGCAATATAGTTACCCACAATTTTTAAAAGGTATGCTCTATTTATAGTTATCATAAAATATTGACTATATTCCCTGTATTGTACAATATATTCTTGTAGCCTATTTATTTTACACCTAATAGTTTGTGCCTCTTAATCCTCTACCCCTATTTTACTCCTCCCTCCTTCCCTCTCCCCACTGGTCACCATTAATGTGTTCTCTACATCTGTGAGTCTGTTTCTTTCTGTTATATTCACCAATTTGTTTTATTTTTTATATTCTACCTGTAAGCGATATCATGCATATTTGTCTCTTTTGAACTTACTTCACTTAGCATAAGTGACTCAAAGTCCACCCATGTTGTTGAAAATGGCAAAATTCCCATTCTGTTTTTATGACTGTGTAGTAGTATTCCATTGTGTGTATATGTGTGTGTGTATATATATACATGTGAAGGAAAAAGCCAACCCAATATACCACATCTTCTTTATCCATTCATCTGTTGAGAGACAAATAATGCTGCTATGAATGTTGGGGTGCATTCAGTTCAGTTCAGTTGCTCAGTCATGTACGACTCTTTGCGACCCCATGGACTGTAGCACACCAGGCTTCCCCGTCCATCACCAACTCCCGGAGCTTGCTCATGTCCATAGAGTCAGTGATGCCATCAACCATCTCATCCTCTGTCATCCCCTTCTCTTCCTGCCTTCAGTTGGGGTGCATGTATCTTTTCAAATTAGTATTTTTGTTTCTTTCAGATATATACTCAGGGGTGGAATTGCTAGGTCATATGGTAGTATTATTTTTAGTTTGTGTCTTGTTTTTTTTTCCAGAAACCTATAGACTGTTCCCATAGTAGCTGTACCAATTTGTAGTCCTACCAACAGTGTAAGAGGGTTCCCTTTTCTCCACATCCTTGCCAAATTTGTCATTTGAAGATTTTTTGACGATAGCCATTCCGACAAGTGTGAGGTGGTATTTCATTATACCTTACATTTCTTTGAATTCTCCTCAACACCCAGCATGTGTCAAAGAATCTTCTAGGTTTTCTGATCCCTTCCTAGGCAAAGTATGGTCCTCAGACCAGCACCATTGGCATCACCCGGGAGCCTGCTGGAAATGCAGAATCTCAGACTCCACCCCAGATCTACTGAATCAGAATCTGATTCCCAACTAAGTCTTGTGCACGGAGTTGGACAAACATTGCTCTAATCCAGCATTTCCCAAACTTCAGTCATTCACATCTTCCCTTTTATAGCTTTTGCCATTTTCCAGTACTACCCACCCTATGTTTCACCTAATACATATATTTTAAGTGATTTTACATCGACACTGTCTTTCTAGCCTCAGCCTAAGCAATAATATTGTCTTAATAATTTACTCAACAAGACAAGAAGAAATTTATTATTTAATAAAATTTGAAGGTCTGAGTGTAAAAACAAATTCTTTTGGCACACATTAAAATAATCATTGAAGTAAAATGATTCTCCATCTATCACCTAAAATTAACTCATATACCCCCAGTTTACATACCCTAGTAAGACAGTACTAGACATTTTGTAGCTGAATTAGAAGACATCTTCCCAACTCCAGATCCAGTGTTCCCAGTCTGTTCCTGCTCTCATCTTGTTGCTGCTGCTGCTAAGTCACTTGAGTCGTGTCTGACTCTGTGCAACCCCATAGACGGCAGCCCACCAGGCTCCCCCGTCCCTGGGATTTTCCAGGCAAGAATACTGGAGTGGGGTGCCATTGCCTTCTCCATCTCATCTTGTTGGGTGGACGCATTTGTTCTCAACATATCGATGGTTGTGGGAGGCAGAAAACTTTGGTTCTGGCCTGCACCATCCTTAAATAACTTGCCAAGTCACATCACATCTTGCGGTCATTTTTGAAGGCTGGTTTATCTCAAAACTCCCTTCCAAGTCTCACAATATAACATAATAAATGAGAGCAGAGGCTCTGGAATCAAAATGACTGGGGGTTGCAAGTAATGGCTTCATTACTTGCTAATTTCATTAAGTCTGTTTTCCTCATCTGGAAAATGGGAGTAATAACAACAACAAATGGCCATAAGATTCAGATCACAGGACTTGTAAAAATAAAGAAAATGATAGCTAAAAAGAGTCTTAGACTTAAATGTGGTGCATAGTGTTCAATAAAAAAAAATAACTATTACTATTTCTTCTAGCTTCATCAAAGCACAAATAATAGTTAACATTTATGGAATATTTAGTATGTAGCAGGCACCACATGAAACAATTTTATTTTATCCTCTATTCACACAATGAGGTGGGAACTCTTATTCTCCCTATTTTAGAGATGAGGAAATCAAAGCACAAAAAAGGTTAAGCGACTTTCCTTTATATTTTTATCACGTAAACATGCATCCTCTTGCATTGGCAGACGGATTCTTTACCATTAGCACCACCTGGGAAGCCCTGGCAGGCATTCTTAAATATCTAATCTTGCCTGGTAAGAGGAGCTCTTTATAATTTAATCTATTAAAAAGGCCCCTAATCATGGCCCCCCAAAACAGCCTTTATAGGTAAAGTAACCATATAAGCTATCATTCAAACTGGAGGCACAGACATTAACCAGGACTGACCCGGGTAAGCCAGCATGATCACCTGACTTCCAGGATCCTTTGCTGGGAGTATTATTCTCACAGCCAAACAGAAATGGGGTTCCCTTCCCACTGGATACTTGTACATAAGGTGACAGAGGACAATTAAAAGCAGCACATCCCCAGGGGTGAAGCAACGCTGACTCAAATAAATACCTCCAGGCTGAAGAGCTGCCGAGGACAGCATTTATTCACCTCCAGTCTTAAGGAGATGTACTCTTCAAAGAATTTCCTGGAAGATGCTACTGAAATATCCACGGTTGCCACATTCACACAACACACTGACTAAAAGAACTGCCTCCCAAGATTTGCACATAGGTGCAAAAAAGAGATTTGGGGTCTGCAATGGGTTTTAAATTAGTGTATCTGCCTTTTTTTCCCCCTCAGTGTCACCGGAAAGTATAGAAACCACCATCACTTTGGCCTGCTCTACATTTTGATCTGCAAATCTTGATACTGACCAAGGTAAAAATGACAGCTAAAGCTTTCCTCACACACATGAAAAATCATAGCGAAAGCCTATCTGCCAGAATATAAATCAGCTTGTCCTCCATTATCTTGGGCATCAAAGAGAACAGAAATCAGTCTGTGTTGAGTTAGGCACTTGTGCATTGTGGCGAACATTCATTCATGAATGAATGAATTCATCTGGAGGTCCAGGCCTCCAGCATCCACGGTTCACATGGCCTGGGTGGGACTCCCAGTAGGGCGACGAGTTTCCTTCAGCCAAGCCAACTGGGCCAGTCAGAACGGGTGCTGAGACGTTTTGTTCAGCAACTGGAGAAGGAGGGTGTATGCTTTTTCTGTTGGTCTTGAATCTGGAATTGTGTAAACCGGCAACTGCTACGTCACTGTCACCCAACAAGGAACAAAAGGGAAGGAAGAAAAAGGTAGAACAAAAGACGAAAAAAATTAATCAGATCCTGAAGTCACTGTTCAACCCTGAGGAAGATGCTCTTGAAATCAGTCTTACCTATGTACCTTTTAGAAAATTGAATCTGTATACATGGGATATATATATATATATATCCCATATATATGTCTATATTCTATTTAAACTGGGTGTTTGTCAACTTATGAAACAAACATCCTGTGGCAGTGACTTGCAAACTTTTTCATAGCAAATCATAGTGTGAATTACACTTTATCCAGCAATCCAGAGTGTGCACACATTCTCAGATTCAGGACAGACTCAAAGGTTCATGAAACTACAGAACCTTTGTTGACATTAAGATGCTGCTGATATTTTCTGTCTTTGTAATACTTAAAAGGAAAATACTGATGTGACCCACTAAACTGATTTCCTGAACTTCGTTTTGAAAAACACTGCTTTATGAGATTAGGTTAAAAATGGATTTCACCGGAAAGAATGAGATTTTTTTAAAACTGACACAGGCTATCAAGGAAAATAGGTTTGGCTCCTAAACCAAACATCTAGCAACAGAAAATTGCTACTTTACAGTTTCTCTCTGACCACACAGGACATGCACTTAACAGAGAAGAAAATGATTGAGATATAAAGGAATTACCAAAAAAAGGTAAGTGGCTTTTAAAGCAAAACAAAAACCACGTCTACAAAGAGAGAGAAGAGAGATATCTAAGGAAATGAATGCCCAAGTGCTGCTGATGAGCTGAGTTACATGATTTATTTATCTATAAGCTGAAGATAATAATTTCAGTGACCCTCAGCAGTCGCTGAGTATTTTAAAATAGTGCCTTCATGATAACATCAGATCTCTAGGGAAGATTTAGGGGGAGGGAATGGAGAGAGGGAGGGAGAAAGAGAAATTTCTTGCAGTGTAATAAGATTGGTGCCTTCATTTCAGTGTGTGATATGTGTAAAATAACAATGAAGAGTTCCTGAAGTTTTAGACAATTACTGCAGGCTGGACAAGACAGGGGATTTTTTGTGTTTTCTTTTTTTGACAGGATATTTTTAACTGTTTTCCATGTACCTTATTTGTATTGTCAGTTAGCCAAAATTTCCTTTTTGTCTGCTCAAAAGCACGGCAGAGTCTTGATTCAATCTCTGGACTCAAATGGAGAGCTCGGATTCTCAGGCTTGCTAGAAATAGAGGCCAGTCAAGTAAACAGTCCTGAGAAAACTGCATTTCCACTCTGGAGAGGTTGGTGAACTTAACTCCGCCCATACTTTTCTAGCTTGTCAGGCTCATGCACAGTTGTCTGTCTGTTTGAGAAGCCATTAACTTTCCCGCCACTAACAAGCAAATTCAAAACCATTATTCATTCCAAACCAAGTGAAGTTTAAGACAATCACTTGCATGCTCAGAAGAGACTTCTGAGAACTTTTTCCCAGGGATCATGAAAAATGGACCTCACTATAATAGTAGTTTAGGTGGATTTTCATCATCATAGTGTTCAAGTGTATTACACCTGCATTACTGAATTTATGCAAAGGAAGTGTTTAATTAATACCTGCGGATGTCATGCAGAAATGATAAACCTCTTAAGTTCAAGAAGTTCTTGGAACTGCATAAATTCTTCTGGCCATCTTTTAGAAAACAATAATAAGCACTGTTCAAAAGGTAAGGGTGAATGTGTGTGTGTGTGTGTGTCCGCATCTGCGTGCATACACATGAGTGCACGCACATTTACTCTTTATTTCAAATTTTTCAGATACACAAAAGAAGTAAGACTCATAGTCATCAATATACCCATCACCTAGTTTATGACATTTAATTTAGAGACCAAATTATACCCTGAGTGTTTACCTTGGTTCAGTCATTCTTTTAAACGTCATTTGATTTAATCTTATGAATCCATTGTTATTGTGTTGTAATTATTTTTGCTTCATCATTATCAATGCCACAACACAGTCTTTTTAGAGGTACTGTTATGGTTAAGAGCCTGGCATTTGGAAAAAGACCTCATGTAAATAAAAGATTATCAGTGTAACTTACGGCAGGTTACTTAACCTCCGTCTAGGGCTCAGTTGACCACTCCATGGACTGTTTTATGATGGCCCCAAACTGCCTCTTGGGATGCCTGTATCCTAGTAAATTCTCTTAAGCACCATTCCTAAAGGTTATGTGTGTGTTTGTGCTCAGTCACTAAGACCTGTCTGACTCTTTGTGGCCCCATGGATTGTAGCTGGACAGGTTCCTCTGTCCATGGAATTCTGCAGGCAAGAATACTGGAGTGGGTTGCCATTTCCTCTTCCAGGGATTTTCCGACCCAGGGATTGAACCGGGGTCTCCTGCATTGGCAGGCGAGTGTGTATGGCAGATTAAAGAGCAGTCTGCTGAGGTTAAGTAAGGTGAAGCTGCTTCTCCTCCCCTGCAGAGGTTTAATAGGGAAGCTCCACAGACCCATTCTCTTTATGACAGGAAACAGCATGCCAGGGACTGCGCTAAAATCCTGTACTCAGCCTCCAAATGAGTTGACAAGTTTATGGGCAAACACTAGCTAACCTTGAAGGATCAACAACCTTTCCGGAAAGACTGAGGCTGTCAGCACTCCAGGGTCGTTCTGCCCCCCATCCACCCCCCCCCCCCCGCCCCGCAGGGGGCACCTTCCAGATGCCTCCGTCTGGGTACCAGCAAGCAGACCAAGTCGGTTCGCAAAGTTCAGAGGAGTTGGCTCTGGTATGTTTACAAGTCCTAGCAGATCGCAGGAATGTTCACGATAATTATTACCCCACCCAGGAGCGCCCAGCCCAACCCTCTCACATCTGGAAGGAAGCGGCCACACAAAGGAGAACAAGCGAGATCTCCTCCTGCGGCAGCTTTCTCAGATCCGGGGGAGGTTTAATATAAGCTCTCACCCCTTTTGTGAACAAGACCAGGCACTGCTCGGCAATATCGTTCGGAGCACAGATCATTCAACGCAAAGGAAGAGTTCATCCCCTAGCCCAGATCGAATGGAATTTCCCAAAATATCATCTTTGTTTTCCCCTCCCTAGACAAAAGTAAAAAGTGAAATATTCCAGAAAATAGAGAGGGAGCGAACAACACGCATACAGCCACTTCAACACAGCAGCGGCTAGGGGCAGACACACCTATTTGAAAAGGGCAGCCAAACCAAACCCTTAGCATCCTCTGCAAACGCAAAGGATTTCCCCCTTCCACTCTTCTCGCCGCTTTTTGAAAGTATCTCTGGGCAGAGGGATCTGGGATTCATCAGCATTTCCCCCCACCTCCCACGAACGCGCGGCAACCAAAGCACATGGTCCCTGGCGGCGCGTTTGCAAACCCCACCATCGCCAACGCCCAGAAACCGCCAAACTTCCTGTCTCCACACCACCAAAGCGACCGAAGCGCCGCCGCGCCAAGTGCCCGAGGGACTCCAGCGGAGGCTGCAGGCAGCCAGGGAGCGGCGGGGCGGGGTTTCCTGCCGGCAGGAGCGCCCGGGACCCGCACCTCCACTGGGGGTCTCCAAACGCGCGCGCTGCGCCCGGGGCGCACGGGAAGCGGCGCCGTGGTAGCGCGTCGCACGGTCGTCCCCCTCCGTGCGCTCCGGGAACCCGGGGCAGTCATCCACCTACCTGCTCTCCCGCTTCCAGCCTCGGGCGCTCGGCGGACTGTCGACCGCTACTTTATTGTCTCGGCTGCTCACCGCGCAGGACCTGGGGACCCGGCTCTGCGCCAGCTCCGCAACTCCGCTCTACGTAGCGCCTACCCGGGCGGCTGCTTTCTTCCTTCTCCTCTCTGCCCAAGCTCCTGCTCAGCACATTAGCCGCGCAGCCAGACGCCCGGACTCGCAGGGCAGCCAGCGCCTGCCGCATCCCCCGACCCGGGGCTGTTAGTCGCCCCCGCCGCCGCTCGCCGCGCGTCCTCGCTTTGATCCACACTTAAAGCTGCGCTCCGGGCCGCCTTCCTCGCGTCCTGTAGTGCTTCCGTCCTGCCTGCCTCCTCCTCGCTGTCAGCCCCGGCTCTGGGCTCCTCTCTCCCCAGCTGCCCCCTCCCGCCGCCTCTCCGGGGGCTGGGGCGGCCGCTGCCAATGAGACACGGCTGAGGCGCTGTTCCGGCCCAGTCATTGTATCGGGAGGGGAAGAAGGGGAGGGGGAAGCGAGAGAAGGGAGGGGGCGCCCTCGGCCCCCGCCGCGCGGCTGTGGGCTGGGCTCGTCTTCCCGACAGAGAAAAGGCGCTGGTGCCAAGGGGCGCGGAGCGGTTGGCGCTGCCAGGAGTGGGGAAAAGGGAGGGGGGGTCGCCAGCCCGCGCCTATCTTCTCTCCCTCCGACTCTAAAGCGCTGGGAGGGACTTTATTCCGCTTCCCAGGTTTTAAGCATCCCGACTCGACTGCCCTTAGAATAAAGGGAATGAAACACTGGAGGCTGCAGGAGGCGCAGAATCTAGCCAAGGATGGGACTGGGTCCGACTAATGACTTAATTTGAGATGCCAGCAAACTGGTGTTTCGGCTTTTGAAAGAAAGAAATAGAAGGAAAGAAGGAAGGGAGTGTACAGAGAAAGAGAAAAGAAGAGAGAGAGGATGACACAGAGAGGCAGAGACAGATAAAGAAGAGGGGTGAAAGCGAAAGCCTCCCCAATGCCAGGCAGAACAGTTCTGTGATTCAGGAGTGTTTTATTGTGCTTTCTTTACAGATGAAGAAAGGAGAGAGAGGGGTTAATTCCAAATCGCTAGTATGTGGCAGGACAGGGGTTCCAACTTGATCTGATGCTGAGTGTAGGATAGCAAAGAAGAGAAGAGGAAGAAGGGAGGACCATTGGTGAAGGATCTGTTGAGGTTTTCCTATTGTCTTCAAATGAGTTGGCAAGTAGAACCCTGGAGTACACGGAGAGGGCTGAGAAAAAATATTTTCCAAACAGCTTTAAATGTGTGTCCCAGTTCCACACCCACTACTCTATACACTATGAATGAATTCATTTTTAAAACTCAGTCCACTTTGAAGAATATTTTGTGACTACTACACAATTATACAGCTCTATATCTTGCTGAATGTTTTGGTTGAATCATCCAGTGTCAATATTTGAAAGAGCCTATTGCTTCTGTTACTCTGGTATTGGCATTTCTCCTCCTCCTCCTCTTGCTTTTCTTCTCCCGCTTCTCCTCCTTATTCTAACCACCAGCCTACAGAACAAATAAAAGATGGTAAAGGGGGAGAGAGGGGCTGTCTTGATTTCCCAGGTCCTGGCATAGCTGCTACTGACATGAAATGAAAAGTAAAATCAGTAAAAGCTTGAGATGGAGTGATGTATAATATTGTATCTGTACAGTGTGAGGTTTAATTAAATTTTCTTCAGGTGTCAGATAGGATTGCTTGCTTTTAATTAAATAGAAGATATTAAATGAATAGCTAACATTTATTGAGAGCCTATTACATGACCCCCTGACCTAAGCTAAGGAAGCACTTTATTTGGTATCATGTCATTTCATTCTCCTGAGAGAAAGGGGTTGACCTGGAAGCCTCTTGAGGCCAGGGTTTGTGTTTGCCTAGTTCAGTCCTTAGTACATGGCAACAGACAATTCTCTGTCAGCTGAGTGAAAAGATCTCCATTTTGCAGAGGAGGAACCTGAGGCTCAGGGAAGTTTACTGCTCCACCCAAGAATATGAAACTAGAAAGAGGTCATGCCTACATTTAAACTTGGGTCTGAAGACTCCTTAATCACCATGCAATACTGTCTATTCAAGGAGAACAGCAACAAAGGACCACAGGTAAGGGGGCAATGCAGATGCTTGCTTTGCCCTCATAAATGAGGGCATAATTTCTTGGAGAGGAAGCTGGTACATGTGAAACAGTCACTAGAGAACCACACAGAAAGTGGAGGGCAAAGCAGAGCCATGCAATGCAGGGGAGATGAATAGGGTAAGGCTGAGCACCTAAGAAGTTGCTCGGTGCATATTTGGGGGATACAGACTTGAATGTGAAAAATGCAACATCAAATATATCAGTAAGGTTGGTCTGGGTCAGAGAAGTCCAGGAGAATTTTCTGGAAGATGTGAGATGTCTCCTGGGTTTTCTTGGTGCAAAGGGGCTCTGGGCTTGGCAGTGGGAGCTCCAGGGCTCTTCTTTCTGGGTTGCAAGCCTAGCTTTTCTAAATATTCAACCTAAAATAGGGATAATAATAATGCTGACTTTGTAAGTTGTTGTCAGGACTGAATTAGTCAATATACAGAAAGCACTTTAAAATGTTAATTTATTTATTTTTGACTGCACTGGGTCTTAGCTGTTGCATGGGGACACTTTTTGTAGTTGTGGCAGGCGGGAGCTGCTCTTCACTGTGGTTCACGGGCTTCTCACTGTGGCGGCTCCTCCTATTGTGAAGCGCGCGGGCTCTAGGCTTGCAGGCTTCAGCAGTTGCGGCACACAGGCCTCGTTACTCTGCGGCACATAGAATCCTCCTGGACCAGGAATCAAACCAGTGTCACCTGCATTTACAGGCAGATTCTTAACCACTGGACCAAGGAAGGCCTAAAAAGCAGTTTTAGTAGTGCCAAATTATGGTAAGGGCTTCCCTGCTGGTTCAATAGTAAAGAATCGCCGGCAGTGCAGGAGACTCAGGATAAGCAGGTTCAATCCCTGGGTCAGGAAGATCCTCTGGAGAAGGAAATCACAGTTCACTCCAGTATTCTTGCCTCAGGACTATCCTGGTGGCTCAGAAGGTAAAGAATCCTTCTGCAATGCGGGAGACCTGGGTTCGATCCCTGGGTTGGGAAGATCCCCTGGAGGAGGGCATGGCAACCTACTCTACTATTCTTGCCTGGAGAATCCCCATTGGCAGAGGAGCCCAGAGGGCTATAGTCCATGGGGTCGCAAGAATTGGACATGATTTAGCAACTAAACTACCATCACCACCCCACGGTAAATGCTTAATAAATATTAGCTCATATTATTAAAGTGGATATTATTATAATAAAGTAGAGCCAAAAATAAAATTTTAAAGTGCTTTCTGTATATTAACTAATTCAGTCCTGACAACAACTTACATATTATTAAAGAAAGTATTAAAGTGACTTTCTTTCCAACTTAGTCTTCTGATAAACCAATATTTATAAACTACCAGGAGCCTGGTGGGCTACAGTCGATGGGATCGCAAAGAGCTGGACGCTACTGAGTGACTAACACTTTCATTTTCACTTTCAAAAACAGCTAAATAAAAGACACAATACAATAGAACGAAGAAATCATTTTAAATTTATTCTTACCCTAGTACAGAATTATCAACTTGGGCTGCAAATTAGAGGGGATGGTTTTGTTTTTGTTTTTAATACTCAACACAATCACAGTAGAATATCTGAAAGTGGAGTTAGGCTCCATAGGTGCAGTTAGTTACAGTCACAGTTGAGAACTACTGTGAAGTTGGTATGCCTAGGAACTCTCTATAGAACTTGATCAAACCTAAACTCCTGGCAGCTCCAAAAGGCTCATGGAGGGACTTACCTGGTAGTCTAGTGCTTAAGAATCTGCCTAGTAATGCAAGGGCACAGGTTAAATCCCTGGTTGGGTAACTAATATCCCACATGCCAAGGGGCAACTAAGCCCGTGTACCACACTACTGAGCCTGTTCTACAGAGTCTGTGAGCCGCAGCTACTGAAGTCCTTATGCTTAAGCCCACACTCTGCCACAGTGAGAAGCCATACATCCCAACAATGAGTAGCCTCCACTTGCTGCAACTACAGAAAGCCTGTGTACCAATGAAGACCCAGCGCAGCCAAAAGTAAATAAATACATCTTTTTTTTTTTAAAAGAAGACTTGTGGACCAGAAATTTGTATTTTTAACAAGGTTTTTTGTTATTCTCATTGAATGAGAAACACTGCTTCGCCCTTCCCCTACACCATTTGTCTCCCACTCAGCGTCACAGGTTCACAGATGTTTTTCCACCCTAATTTAACAAATTTTTGTTATGAATCCAGCTCTCTGTTTGAATTTATATTTAATTAAATGAACATTTATACTAATTTCACATAAATCACTGGAACTGGAGTATAAAGATGAGTAAAACCCTTTTCTCTAGCAAGGAATTTAACAATTTGGAAGAAAAGATGCAAACGTGAATAGCTGTACTAATAAGGCTTCGGTGTTTTTGAGTGCTTACCATTAGCAAGGCCCTGTAACAAGTGCTTTTTTTCTAGACAAGGTGAAAAGTGATATACATAAAAGAGAAATTGAAAGGATGCATTTGAGTGAGAAAAACCAGAAATGGCTTCCTGAAGAAGGGAGCACTTCCAAGCTGCTTTCCTGAAAGAAACTGTTCCAGTTATGCGAGAGCATGTTCGGTGACTGAACAGAAAAGCAGAGAAGCCCCAGAGACCGTAAGTGTGAAGAATCAACCCGAGAACTTCTCAAAAGTGACAAACTCAAGGTCCCAGTAAGTAACAAAAAAGTGAACTAGACAGGTGTGAAGCGCTGGGGAATGGTGAGACTGTGGCAAACTAGAGAACGCATTCTCCCCTTCTAAAGGATGCAGCCACTGTCGTTCCTAGCACACTGCTGCCATGTGGGAATGTTGGTCTCACTGATCAGGTGTTTTGATTTTTCAACCAAAGCTGGAAATTTGGATTTTGACATGAAATCTCCCAGTGTTTAAAAATTCTTGACACCAATCAAAAATTTCAAAATATTCTGTACATAAAATGAAAGATGTCTTCAGGCTAAATCCATTTATGGACCACCCACTTATGATCTATATTGTGGGTTTGGCTGGAAGAAACACACCCAGAGAAAAAACAAATAACAACTCCTATACTTTTGGGATGACTCAGTTCAGTTCAGTCGCTCAGTCATGTCCGACTCTCTGCGACCCCATGAACTGCAGCATGCCAGGCCTCCCTGTTCATCACCAACTCCCAGAGTTTACCCAAACTCGTGTCCATTGAGTCGGTGATGCCATTCATCCATCTCATCCTCTGTCGTCCCCTTCTCCTGACTAGTGAATATTTAATGCTGGTTTGGGCACCATGTAGAAACATGGCAACAATCAAGCTAAAACAAATGGGTCTTGACTTTCAGAATCTCAAAATTTCGTTGATGAGACAAGACAAATGTACATGAACAAAATGACAGCAATAAGCAACAAGAGCAAGCAATTCTGCTCTGATAGCTTTTCCAGTGAAAATGAGGGCCTCACCTATTGCTCTGTGCATAACAGAATGTTGAAGGTTGAGCTTTTTGGAGCAAGACTGTGCTAGAAATTCCCGGGACTCCCACTTTCAAGCCCTTTATCTCTGTTCTGTGCAGTATAAAGGAATGTGTTTTGGTATGTGTATCATGAGGTTCCGCCTCTGAATTAATGAGAGTGTGCTTCATAAATATTTTATTTCCAAAATAAATAGGTTTATGTATGCATGTATTTGTTTGTGCTAGAGGTAGATATACACTTACTGGATGAGTTTTTGACAATGAAAAAAAATACACTCTCCCTGTAGTATTCAATCCTCTTAGCTTCAGCAACGTTGTGCTTTCCAAAGATCTCCTGCTGAAAACCCAGATGTGGGAAAAGAACATATATACTGCTTGCATATTTTGTGGCTAAAAGCGGGTGAATGGGCAAATGTTTCTTAATTTATAATAAGAAAAACACATGCTCATGTGTGTTAAGCACATTATGGATATGGTCCCTCTTAGTTATTAATAGTAACCCTATGTAATTCAGCATCTTGTTCTCTCCTTACACAGGGAAACTGAGGCCCAGAGAGGTGAAAGAATTTGCTAAAGATTACACAGCCGGTAATGTGTATCTGCTAAGTTGCTTCATTCATGTCCAGTTCTCTGCGACACCATGGACTGTGTCCACCAGGCTCCTCTATCTGTTGGGTTCTCCAGTCAGGCATACTGGTGTGGGTTGCCATGCCCTCGCCCTCCTCCAGGAGATCTTCCTGACCCAGGGATTGAACTCATGTCTCTTATGTCTCCTGCATTGGCAGATGGGTTCTTTACCACTAACACCACCTAGGAAGCCCACACAGCTGGTAAGTCAGGTGTTAAGGTCTGATCCCAGGTCTTTCTGAGAGTGGGAATGGAGGTCTTCCCCACCATGACGTGAGATCTCAACTTTTTTTTGATGATTTTGTTATTAATGTAATGACTTGGATAGATAGGACTACTTTCTAGATTCACCATAGGGATTTTAAAAAATTACATCTCAGAAATATTGTCCATATAAAAAACCACACTTATATAGCTAGTCTGTTGTTCAAGGTCAATTACCAAGAATCCCATTAATGAGAATAACAGCCATCTCTTGATACACTCTAAGTTACTTCACCCCTTCTGAAAAGGTACCATGTATCATGCATTTTTGTGTAAGACTGGACACACTCTGTCCCTGAAGGTACTTAACACACACGTAAATAACAAAAGGATGACCCGTTACTTCATGCCGCTGTGGGGAGAGTTTATTGTAACTGATGCCTCATCTTTCCATTTAATCTCAAGGCCTTTGCACATGCACTGAGATGAAATGAAAGCCTCTCCTTTCACTAACCTAAGGCTGCTGTGTTTTTATAGTCAAATGGGGCACAAACATATGAAGTTATTATGTACAATCTTTGCATACATCTCAATGTAAATCAACATAAATAAGTACTTTGTTTTAAGTGTGCTAATGATGACGTCCTGAAACTAAAAAATTAGAAAACTCAAATGGTTATATCTAAACACAAGCTAGTATTAGGGTAAATCATAGGAAATTGCCTTGTTGTGGTTAAAGGTCAAGTATCAGCAAATTCATAGAGTTCAACCTATGAAGCTGTTGCTGATAATTAGTTTCGAATGTGAACTTGTGTTGTTAGGCTATCTGCCCTCGCTTTCAGATTACAGAAGTGATACGCTTGAATGGGAACCTCACAATGATGTACACATAATTATCTTTTTTTAAAAAGATTTTTTGATGTGAACCATTTTTACAGTTTTTATTGAATTCGTTACAGCATTACTTCTGTTTTGTTTTTTGGTTCTTTAGCTGCAAAGCATGTGGGATGTCAGCTCTCAGGCCAGGGATCAACCCCACACCTCCTGCACTGGAAGGCAAAGTCTTAACTACTGAACCACCAGTTAAGTCTTCATAACTATAATCTCCTTTGAGGGTACATCACTAAGCCCTTTTTACATGTGAAAATGCTTTTTAATCATTTTATTTTGTCATTTCACTGGCTGAGACACCGTGGAGAAAGGCCAGCCCTGCAGTCCAGCTCTTTGGTGAATAGCGTGAGCACTGGGGTCCAGGGAAATCTTAAATCACATTGTTCAGAGACTATCATCTTTCCTGCCAAAGGCCAAGGACAGTCCTTGGGGAATAAAACAAATGTCCTTTAGCAATTCTGTGACAATGTTACTTAATCACAAAGATCCCAGTCTTGTTGGAGTAGATCATTTAGTAATGACTTTGGAAATAACTCACTTTCACTGAAGAGGTTGCAAACTGGCATGTATTTTGGCCTGTCTGGTGTTTTCTGAATTGCTCATGGTTAAAACTTGAATATGTTAACAGAAACCTCTGGACGCATATGTGTGGATGTACTTGAGTGTCTTGGGTGGAAAGATTTAAAGTCCAAGCTATTTAACTTGATGTTGTTCTGTTATTTCTGAAAGGAGATTTTAAAAATGTTAATCTAGATATGCTAATTTTCTATAAACAGGCCACTCTTTAATCATTAGACTTGCTTTTCATGCTTCTAGGATTATTTCATCAAAAATTCATGATTTCCTTTAAAAATAAATAGAACAGGGAAACAAAATTTCCATTAGCTTGACATGTTTTTCCTCCACACTCCAGAAATGACTGTGCCATGCTGTGCTTTGCTTAGTCGCCCAAACATGTCGGACTCTCTGTGACCCCAAGGGCTGTAGCCCACCAGACTCCTCTGTCCATGGGGATTCTCCAAGCAAGCATACTGGAGTGGCTTGCCATGCCCTCCTCCAGGGGATTGTCCCAACCCAAGGAATGAACCCAGGCCTCCTGCATAGCAGGTAGATTCTTTACATTCTGAGCCACTAGGGAAGCCAAAAATGACTAGAAGGGCTCTTTCAGTTTGGTGGTGATATTTTTTCAGCTTTCCATATGTCTGGTTCAGTTGGAGGATCCTGTTGTCATGCTGCAATCCCTTTTTAGGGTCAAGAAATGATTAGATTCGGAAGAATTTAGAGAACTTTTGGTCCATAGGTTACAAATTCAAAGCTTTGAAGGGCCAGGCAAGAACACAAATAAGTACATTGGGTCAAGTGTGTGACAATAGGGAAGAGTCAGGCAAGAGGAAGGCAAATTGGAAAGCACATACCATGTCTACAAAGATCTCCACTGCTCAGTAACCATCCATGGTTGAGAAACAGTGTTGCCCGATTTGCTTTTTGAGAGAACCCAGAATTCTGGATGCTTATTAAAATCTCTCAATTACCAAATGCTGACAACTAGTTTGAAACCATTTTAAGCACTTGGCCAAACAAAAACATATTTGCAGGCTTGAAACAACTCAAGGGCCTCCAGTTTGTGACTATTGATCCATGCCAACCCCCTCATTTTGCAGATCAGGAAACTGAGGCTCAGAGAGTGAGGGTGACTTGCCCGGAGGCATGTGGCTATTTACTGTGGAACAGGAAGGGAAATCTTGGCTGCTTGGCTTTTAACCTGGGGCTGTTCCGTTATAAACATCCGCTTCTATTTTCTTGCTAAGATTTAAATGATGTTCCTAATTATGTGATTTCCAATGTTGTACACTGTTTAAAAAAATATGATGTTGATGATATTCACTGGCTTTGGAGCATATAATTTGCAATAAATGGCTTTTATTCACATGGTCACATAACCTAAATTGGTTCTAACATTTATAAGACCAGTATGAATCTACTTCCATTCATGTATCCGGAAAACTTTCTGCCTCTCTCCTCCCCTACGTGCTTCCTACCTTCATCTCTTTACTGAATCTGCCCAAATATAG
Organism: Dama dama; assembly: GCF_033118175.1. Lineage (NCBI taxonomy): Eukaryota > Metazoa > Chordata > Mammalia > Artiodactyla > Cervidae > Dama > Dama dama. Next base: position 36,823,559 of record NC_083704.1, on the reverse strand, counting down.
AGAAAAACTATAATCGTTTAGAGGATCCACGTTGACTTCTTTACCATGAATAAGAACTAGGTGGGCAGAAAAAGAAAAATACACTTGTGAATCAATGACTGTAAAAATGAAGCCATGCATGCAAGGCATTTCAGGGCAGTTTGCTTGTTTTGCCAAAGCAAACATAATACACAGTAAACTTGTAAGGAACCCAGTATACTTTAAAGGAGTGGGATAATGTCTTTTAGAGTTTCAGTAACTGAAAATCTCCATTATATATCTGAGATTTTTTTTCCACTTTCAGAAAAAAATTTAAAATACTGAATAATTCAGTTTAAAATACAGAATATAACATACATCCTTGCAGCTACCCATCAGGATTGGATGCTTTAGCATTTTTTTTTGTCCATTGTCCTAAAGTGATCCAAGTTGATGGATATGGATTCAGTTCTGGTGGCTCAGATGGTAAAGAATCCATCTGCAATGCAGGATACCCAGGTTCGATCCTGGGGCAGGGAAGATCCTCTGGAGAATGAAATGGAAACCCACTCCAGTATTCTTGCCTGGAGAATCCCAAGGACAGAGGAGACTGATGGGACACAGTCCATGGGGTTTTAAAACACTGTATGATAATCTACATTTTGCTTGTTCATTTCACTAGATGACTCTGTAGGCCATTTCCAATATTTGGATCATTTTATTTTAAAATATTTGAAGTAGAAATCAATTTTCTTGGGAATAAGGGCAACCACTATTGAACCATGCACACATGTTCAGTCAGGTCCAACCCTTTAAAACCCGAAGACGGTAGCCCACTAGGCTCCTCTGCCCATGGAATTTTCCAGGCAAGAATACTGGAGTGAATTGCCATTTCCTACTTCAGGGGATCTTCCCAACCCAGGGATTGAACCCGTATCTCCTGGGTCTCCTGCATTGGCAGGGAGATTCTTTACCACTGAGCCACCTGGGAAGCCAGTATTGAACCAGTAGTTTACTATACTATCCAAAGAGCAAGGAAGAGTAGAAAATATTCTAATATGTCTGTCTAGATCCAGAACCCTTGACCTCTCTAGCATATCATTAGACCTATTGTATGGAAAAATGTGTTACGAATGGTAGTTTTAGGAAGAAAGCATCCAAAAGTCTTGTGAGATTCTCAAGGGTAATCTATGCTCCCAAAAGGATGAGAGACCATTACTTTTAAATGTCTCCAACTAACCAAGGGAAGTAATCATTGGCCTTCAACAGTTTTTCTACTTCTCATTACCACTTTTTGAAGGAATTTTCATCTCTCACTGTAGCTCACAATTAAATTGTGTGATCATTAAGTTCAGAGAAAGCACTGAACATCAGTAGCCGAGACAAGAATAAGTCAGGAAAGCCCCAGTTCTCACTGACGTGGAAGTCTAGTGACGAAGACAGCACCAAAGCCCAGGACAGAGCTTCTCAGATGTGGCACTACTGACACTCTGGTTGAATGATTCTGTACTGTGGGAGTTTTCATGTGCATTGTAGGATGTTTAGCAGCATCCCTGGCCTTTACCCCCTAGATGCCTGTAGACCCTAACACTGGTTGTGATAACCAGAATGTCTCCAGACATTGCTAAATGTCCCTTGGTCAGGCAAATAGCACTGATTCAATGTGATAAGCAGGCTTCCTCAGTGGCTCAGTGGTAAAGAATCCGCCTGCAATGCAGGAGACTTGGGTTCAATCCCTGGGTCAGGAACATCCCCTGGAGAAGGAAATGGCAACCCACTCTAGTATTCTTGCCTGGGAAATCTCATGGACAGAGGAGCCTGGTGGGCTATAATCCATGAGGTCACAAAAGAGTCGGATACATCCTAGCAACTAAACAACGACAATGTGATGAGCCGTGCTGAAGGGAAGTATGGATTTAATCAAGCTTGAAGACACTTCCTTTAATGAGCAATCCGTGCAAAATGGAGGCAAGAGTTCATGAAAGGCAAGAAACACTGACAGCTTCTCAGAGAAGGATGTTCTTGTCTTGGCAATGTTACAAATTATTTTATGACCCTGGGCTAGTCATTTAACTTTCCTGAGCTTTCCATCCTTTCTTTGTAAAACAGGATAGTTGGGTACCACTCAGTCTAAAATTCAACAGCATCCTTGACGTTTGCATCCTTGGGTAACTATCCAGATTGGGGCAGGGAACTTTGGAAGCTGCTGCTATTTTGGGGGAAAATAAACACAGAGAAAGTACTCTGCTAAATATTACATGTTGTCAAATGCAAACTTCCTATTAGAAAACATAGCCTCTGGCTGTATTTGCCACATTATTTCTTTTTAAATGATCTTGTCAATTGCCTTCCTCATTATAAAGCCATCTTGTAGACCCTATTAACAGAAATTGCAGGCTGTTTATCTCTCTTATAAATTTCATCTTCAGGATAGGGGGACTACATTTATTTATAGCCAATGACATTTTAAGAGCTCTTTCTCTTAGCCACAGAACAGACCACTCAAACAATGGGATCTTGGATAAACTGTCTTGAATATAGTAATATCAGTTCAACTAACAATTTATGCTTGACTTTTACTATTCCAGGGATGATGTGGGCACCAGTCTATTTGTCCCCATATGGACACCAGAAATAGGTATCATTAAAGCAACTTCTTAGCCATTAAATAGCTCTGGCTTTCAGTTTCTTAACCTTATGGTCAGGGATTCAAAATGGCCATAAAGGAAATTTGGTATTGAATATTCTCAAACCCTTCCCTATAGTAACTTTGTGCATGCTTCTATCCCTGCCTGGAATTTATTTCCCCCAGGGTTTTGCTTGACTGGCTCCTTCTTATTACTCAGGTATCAGTACAAAGGTCACATTTTCAGAGACTATTTCCCTGTCCACTCTAGCTAAAGTAGATTCTGCACTTTGCAGTTGTTCACCTGTTTATTAACTATCTTCTCTTACTACAAGGAAAATTCCATAAGCATAGGACTTATTTTGACCTCTTTGTTGCTGTATCATTAGCATCTAGAAGAGAACTGGAATATAGCAGGCACTCATTAAGTACTTCTTCCTTTTTTAAGATCATGCTTTTCGTGTAAAATTTAGAATCTCTTTGTCCAACGCCAGGTCATGAAGATTTGACTCCATGTTTTCTTTTAAATGTTCTATGCTTTTCCACTTAACATTGAGAGGTATGGAACATTTTCAGTTAGTAATTGTATAAAGTATAAGGTTTGGGTAAGATTCTTTTTTTTTTTTAACATATGGATGTCTAATCATTCCCAAGCCACTTGTTGAGAAAGCTAACAGTTCTCAGTTGAATCGCCTAAGTCCTTTGTAAAAACTCCATGGGTCATTTTTGAATATTTTTGGACTCTCCATTTGGTACTATTGCTCTATGTATGTATCACTTAGTCAATACCACATTCTCTTGATTACTATGTGCAGGCATGCTAAGTCACTTCAGTTGTGTCCGGTCTCTGAGCGACTCTATGGACTGTAGCCTGCCAGGCTTCTCTGTCCATGGGATTCTCTAGGCAAGGATACTGGAGTGGGTTGCCATGCCTTCCTCCAGGGAGTCTTCTCAACCCAGGGATCGAACCCATGTCTCTTATGTCTCCTGCATTGGCAGGTGGGTTCTTTACCACAAGTGCCACCTGGAAAACCCAGTATAGCTTGATGGTAAATCTTATTTTAAAAAATATTTATTTATTTTTATTTTTGACTGCGCTGGGACTGAGTTGCAACATGCAGGCTCCTTATTGTGGCACTTGGGCTTCTCTCTAGTTGGAGCATGTGGGCTCCAGAGTACATGACCTTTGTAGTTGTGACCACAGGCTTGGATGCCCTGCAACATGTGGGATCTTAGTTCCCCCACCAGGGATTAAACCAGCATCCCCTGCATTGGAAACTGTTTTCTCAACTATTGGACCACCAAGAAAGTCCTCCACATAGTAAATCTTAATATCAGGTAGTTCCTCCAACTTTGTCTTACTTTTTAAAGCCTGAATACTTCTTGAATGAATGAATAAGTGAATGATGAGTGAATTAAATGCTTTTCCCTCTTTCTTTGCATTGTTAAATTCTATTAATCATTGGGGTCTTAGCTTAGATACCATAGCCTTGGGAAAATCTCTCTAGGTGATCCAGGCTGTATCATGTTCCCATCATCGATTATATGCTGTGGATAATACCATGAATCTCTCTCCTCTTGGTAGCCTCTTGGTTTTTATTCAGAGGTGACTGTGCCCTACAGAGGCCATTTGGCAATGTCTGGAGACATGTATGGTGGTCACAGATGAAGAGGGGGGACATGAAGTTCCCTTAGCATGTGGAAGCCACAGATGCTAGTATTCACCCTGAAGTGCACAGGTCAGCCCCTCAACAAGGAATTATTCAGCCCCAAATGCCAACAGTACTGAGACTGAAAACCCATGCGCTAAGCAGATCGGTGGTTTTACATTTGTGTAATTGTTTGCTTAATGTCTGTCTCCCCAACTAGGCTATAAAACGATGACTAGAACTTGAGATTTAAAACCAATGAAACCTTATCTGTCCATTTTACAATTAGGACCACCAGGCAGCTGACTTAACTGTTGACTTTGCCAGGCTCTAGATGGAGCTGATGATGATTTATATTTAAAACAAGCCAACCATTAGTTTGGTAGGGACAAAGCAGAGTAGATATTTAATTGTTCAACCATGCAAAACAGAACCTGAGAAGCAAATCCCAAAATACAAAGTGCCAAACACTGGAGAGCATTCGAGTATTAATATGTAAAATGGTCAGCACCAGAAACACATGAAAGAATTTTGCTGTGGCCTTATTATAAGTAAGATATGCCAGGTCTATGGCTTTGGGCATTGATGGGGGAATAAGTCACCTGACTCCAAAAGGACCTGAGGTATAATATCTATTAAAACAAAATCTTCTCCATTTGAGGGAGGGAAACCTAGGCATCACCCCCATTTGAGAAAACAATAGAGTTCAACAAAGTAGGAGAATGAGTGCTCCCATTCACTTCTGATGAAGAAAAGACAGAGAGAAAGGTTGTATAGTTGTCAAAAGACAGACTTGCTAAAAACTGGAGATTTTTGCTGATGATACCTCTCTCATGGCAGAAAGTGAACAGGAACTAAAGAGCCTCTTGATGAGTGTAAAAGAGAGAGTGAAAAAACTGACTTAAAACTCAACATTCAAAAAACTAAGATCATGGCATCCAATCCCATCACTTCATGGCAAATAGATGGGGAACAAGTGGAAACAGTGGCAGATTTTATTTTCTTGGGCTCCAAAATCACTGTGGACGGTGATGGCAGACACAAAATTAAAAGACACTTGTTCCTTGGAAGAAGCCATGAACCATGAAAGTGAAAATTGCTCAGTTGTGTCCGACTCTTAGTGACCCCATGGACTGTAGTCCATAGAATTCTCCAGGCCAGAATACTGGAGTGGGTAGCCTTTCCCTTCTCCAGAGGATCTTCCCAACCCAGGGATTGAACCCAGGTCTCCCACATTGCAGGTGGATTCTTTACCAGCTGAACCCAAGCTATGACAAACCTAGATAGCATATTGAAAAGCAAAGACATCACTTTACCAAGGAAGTCCATTTAGTAAAACCTATGGTTTTTCCAGTAGTCATGTATGGATGTGAAGCTGGACCATAAAGAAGGCTGAGCACCAAAGAATTGATGCTTTGAATTACGGTGATGCAGAAGACTCTTGAGTCTCTTGGACAGGAAGGAGATCAAACTAGTCCATCCTAAAGAAATCAGTCCTGAATACTCATTGGACGGACTGATGCTGAAGCTGAAGCCCCAGTACTTTGATCACCAGATGGGACATCAGCATCAGTCCTCCTACCTCCTCTTTAACTAATTTTTGATGAATGATTACAATGATGATAAGTTATTCATCAGGTCATTAAAGAAATCAAAATAAGGAAAGTTCATGTGTCCTCAGATTATTTTCTAAAAATTTTAATAAGAATCTGAGATATCCAAGGATTCAATGTTGGATTCTACAGTTTTCACTAAAAGATTCTATCTAAGTTGACAGAAGCCTGATATGGCACAGACTGCTTGACAATGTACTTTACTCAGATATATACGTCACCAAGAGACTGGAAATGCACGCTTTGCACTGGATTTAAAACAAAAAAAGATTTTGCATAATCCTCATTGCCTTTAAAGTTATCCACAAAGCTCTCTTTACTGGCTTACTTTAAGGATTTAAAAGACTTACAATTTCTGTCCTTCTCCACAACTGCAATACTTTTAAGTGAGAGACTGTTAGGAAACAGATGGTAAAACAATCTTTGTTTATTTTCTTCTTATTTTTGATTTTAATCTTTTCAAGTTTCTGAGAACTCAAAACAGATGTTTGTGACCTGCTTTCTTTTTTTAAAGGCAGTCAAGAGAAGCTGACCCAAAAGTGTTAGGAAGAAAGCTGTTTAGTCAGTTGTTAGATTTGATCCACAAAGTTCCCAGCTAATCTTTTAATCGTTCGGGACAAATCATGGCACACATTTTAAAACAGTCTTCTTTACTATGTGAATCTCTTATACTAAAGAACGCTACGTAAGAGCAATCTGTGCTGGTCACGAAGTAGATCTCAGCTATTCACTTTGGTGCCAGTTTATAGAGAGGCTTCTACTGATAATCTCCAGAATTCAGATGATATCTTTCATCCTTTACAGTTGCAGTTAATGGACCAGAAATAATAGTTTTCTTTTTTGACACCCACTCTAAAAACCCCTGAACCTCAAATCTCTGGCTGTAATTTCCATGGAATACCTATGTATGGTAAATGATTTTCACCCAGGGACAATTTTTTCCTTAGAGAACATTTGACAATGCCTAGAGATATTTTTGATTGTCACAACTGGCTGAGATGGTGTTGAAGGTGGAGGCCAAGGATGCTGCTAAATATCCTATAATGCACAGGACGATCCTTACAACAGATAATTATCTGACCCAAAATGCCAATACTGCCAAGGTTGAGACAGCCTGATCTATTTTAGTAGAGTATTTTTAAAAACTAAATTAGCCTTCACTTTCTTATCTTTCATGCAGGTTAAAATATTAATGGGGAAATCAATGATTTCCTCAATTAAGACCTCCTACATAAAGACTCCATTACTGACCTTTCAAAGTAACTTCTCTATTTTGGTACCTGGGAAAACCATGTCATTACAGCTAGTGAAAGTTCCACCGGAAGAGTCATCCAAGAAAATCTGGAGTTGGCACCTTATCTGGGACTTCAGAGGAAAGGCTATTGATTTTTTCGAGTCCTTTTATTTATTATTTTTAAATTTTTTATTGGGCTACACACTGTTGTGGTGAGTTTTGATTTTAAAAATGCTGAAACAAGGCCTAGCTCAAATGGCATCACTGAGGGTCCGTATTTTTAGAACTGCACTGCTGATAAAGATGTGGGTCAAAGGGAATCAAGCACAAGTCAACCTACTTTCTGGCGTTACCCGAATAATAAGGTTCTGTCTATAGAAAGCACTCAATAAATGCTCATTGGCCAATTCTTATTAGACTGGATTCTCCCAGAAGCAGACCCTGAGCCAAGAATTGGGTTTTCCAACTGATGAGGGAGTAGGGTAAGGGGGGACAGGAAGAAAGATAGGGCAGGTAAGGATGTGATCTCGGGTCCAGTCCCAGCTCAGTGTGACCCTGCAGGGAGCTCTAGAGCAGAAACCACCCCCTTACACCTTATCTCACCTGGAGGAAAAAGACCTGGGTTTTATATTTCAACATCAGTCAGCCCTTGGCTTCTCTGGATGCAAGGAGGAAACTCCCAGGCACTTTAGCTTTCCATCCAGGACAGGGGCTGAAGTTTTCAAAGGCAATCCTCTGAAGCTGGTCCCTTGTGGGAAGAGTTCAGAGTCAAGCAGTGGAGCTGATGATAACAGGAGTCTTTGGGGATCAGTGGCTTCTGCTGCTTCATGGTCTTGATGTGTGACAGTGCATGCAGGTTGCAGAATTTGAAACCTTCTTTCATTTAATCAGACATTCATTCAATGAATATTTTTTTTTTAATTTCGACTGTGTGCTATGAACTGTCCTATGAGCTGGAGATAAATATGAAGTGGGTACAGCAAATAGGCAACTATTTACATGGTGCAGAGTAGGGGCTGAAATCATCATCTTGGTAGACATGATCCTGGAGGAAGTAAGAGTGAGTTTGAAAGATATGGAGGAGTTAGCCTGGTGAGAATGTCTTGAGTTTGAGATAGAGGAGCAGAGTCATGGAGATGCTTCTAGGCACACCAATTCTGGTGGATGACATCCTGAATGACACTTTGGGAGCTAAAAATAGTTCCCCAAATAGAATAGGAAGAAAATAGAAACATGTTTAAACTGTGTTTAAATTGTGATTCTTTAAGCAAATACTCATAGTCTTGTTTCTTCCTGAAGCCAGAAGCATCACTACAATATTTTCTAGGGACATCATCTTTTGAGGAAGACTTAGTACTTTTCTCAGCATGTGTACCCATGAGGACCAGGAGGCTCTGAGAATTGTTGGGTGGGAGGGCTGGAACCAGCTGGGGCACCATGGGTTTTCATTATCAGTGAGGAAGAATGCCACAGATGAGAAGTCTTAGAGAGGCAGAAATAAATTTTGTTTTGTTTATTTTCTAAGATAAAGAGCAATTTTTAAACTTTATTAATACTTTGGCCAGCTGATGTGAAGAGCTGACTCATTTGAAAAGACCCTGATGCTGGGAAAGATTGAAGGGAGGAGGAGAAGGGGACGACAGAGGATGAGATGGTTGGATGGCATCACTGACTCAATGGACATGAGTTTGGGTAAACTCCAGGAGTTGGTGATGGACAGGGAGGCCTGGCGTGCTGTGGGCCGTGAGGTCACAAAGAGTCAGACATGACTGAGCGACTGAACTGAACTGAACTGAACTGAAACTGATCTGTACAGAAGTGAGCATTCCTTGGTCAGAGACTCATGAAACATAGGAGGTAATAGATTGCACCAAAATGCCACTCTCAGCTTAGCAGATGAATGGTGCTTATGAGCATCTAGCACCTCTGCTGGGCTGGTGTCAGCCCTTAACCCCTAGGTCCCAGGGGAGGGGCTGCACTGGTTGTCAGTAGCAGAGGACACTGAGGGGATGGAGATAATGGCTTTTTACCAACTAGTATAAAACAGAAGCCATGAAATTAAAAGACGCTTCTTGGAAGGAAAATATGATAAACCTAGACAGTGTTTAAACCTAAAAGCAGACATTACTTTGCCGACAGAGGTTCATAAGCTGTTTGCGTTAGGTGGCCAAAGTATTGGAACTTCAGCTTCAGCATCAATCCTTCAAATAAATATTCAGGGCCCATTTCCCTTAGGATTGACTGGTTTGATCTCTTTGCAGTCTAAAGGACTCTCAAGAGTCTTCTCCAACACCACAATTCAAACATATCAGTTAATTCTTTGGCTCTCAGCCTTCTTTATGGTTCAACTCTCACATCTGTACATGACTACTGGAAAAACCATGAAAGTCGCTCAGCCGTGTCCAACTCTTTGCAACTCCACGGACTATACAGTCCATGGAATCCTCCAGGCAAGAATATTGGGGTTGGTAGCCCTTCCCTTCTCCAGGGGATCTTCCCAACCCAGGGATCAAACCCAGGTCTCCCACATTGCAGGTGGATTCTTTACCAGCTGAGCCACAAGGGAAGCCCAAGAATACTGTAGTGGGTAGCCTATCCCTTCTCCAGCAGATCCTCCCTGCCCAGGAATCAAACCGGGGTCTCCTGCATTGCAGGTGGATTCTTCACCAACTGAGCTATAAGGGAAGCCCAGAAAAGACTCTTGAGAGTGTTTTAGACTTCAAGAAGATCAAATCAGTCAATCCTAAAGGAAATAAACCCTGAATATTTACTGGAAGGATTGATGCTGAAGCTGAAGCTCCAATACTTTGGCCACCTGATGTGAAGAGAGCTGACTCATTGGGAAAGACCCTGATCCTGAAAAAGTTGAGGGCAAAAGGAGACAGGGTGGCAGAGGATGAGATGGTTAGATAGTATCACTGACTCAATGTATGTGAATCTGAGCAAAGTATGTGAATCTGAGATAGTGAAGGACAGGGAAGCCTCATTTCCTGCAGTTCATGGGGTAACAAAGAGTCAGACACAACTTAGTGACTGAACAACAACAAATAAAAACTATTTTTTTTAATTTTAAAAACTAGAAGTGCCCCTTAGGTGTGTATTAGTGGGATATTATGTGAATGGAAAGAGATATACAGTATTTAAAAGCATCTTAAATCATAGCAAAAAATCTAAAAACAGTGTCTATATGTGTAATTGAATCACTTTGCCCTACAGTGGAAACTAACACAACATTTTAAATCAACTATACTCCAATGAAATTTTTTTTAAAAAAGAAAAATAATTTATATTTTTATCTTAATTCCCTCCAGTCATATAAAGTTCTGGCAATAGGTAGCAAGAAAAGTCAAGCATCAAATGTATTTAATGCCAAAGAAACAAAAAAGATAAAATTAATTCTTTATTCATTGTAATCAATAAAAATCTAACGGCTATAAAAAGTCTTAAATCATATGGTCATTTTTGTTTGGTTGGGCTTTTTTTTTCTTTTGCTTAAAACTGGAGTGCAAATGCTTTATAATGTTGTATTGGTTTCTGCTGTACAATGAAATGAATCTCCTTCCAGGGCAGGCATAGAGATGCAGATGGAAAGAATAGATATGTGGACACACGGGGGGTGGGGGGGGGGGAGGGGAGGGTGGGACAAACTGGGAGATTAAGATGGAGATACAAACACTACCTTGTGTAAAATAGATAACTAGTGGGAACCTGCTCTATAGCACAGAGAATTCCGCTCCGTGCACACAGTCATTTCTATTCCCTGCTTTGGGTACAGGGAACATTTTACTTTTCTTTTCATCATAAGAAAATCCATAATATGGAAATGTAACAGTACATACATAATGTAAATATAGCAAAGAGAACGAGGCTTATTAGGCATGGAGAAAACAGAAGAAGTGTACCTGAGCCAATGAAGTCACCGCCATTCAGATGAAGTCAGCTGGGAACCATGTGAGCACACAGGCTCGGTACTGCCAACATTTCTGATTTTTCAAGGGAAGCCAGAAATTACAAAATTTAAGAGATATCTCTTGATTTTTAAAAATGTTGGCAGCCAATTAAAAAAAAATTAACACTGTGTGAACCAAACAAAATATATTGGATATGGCTCATGAGCTACCATTGTGCATGGCTCTGGTTCTCTAAAGAGCCTGGGTCTATGCTGGTCTCTCTGTCTTTCCTCTGCTTTCTCACCACACCTTCCTTCAATTCCTAGAATTCCCAAGGACTAATGGACTAGAACTGGACTTCCCAGGCGGCTCAGTGGTTAAGAATCTGCCTGCTGATGCAGGAGACTTGGGTTTGATCATTTGAGAAGATCCCCTATAGAGGGTTTGGCAACCCACTCCAGTATTCTTGCCTGGAGAATCCTATGGATAGAGGAGCCTGGTGGGCTACAGTCCATAGAATTGCAGAGTCGGACACAACTGAAGTGACTGAGCACGCACTCAGTGGACTAGACTAGCCAGTTCCCTATAGTTGAGACAGTCTATAGTTTCTTATAGTGGTGGTCATGGCTGATGCATGTGCCAGGGGACATTTTAGGTATTATTATTTGGTTGATGGAGATGATTAGGTCTGCTCATGTTGACATTCTTTTTTTTTAATATTTATTTTTTTCATTTGGCTGTGCCAGGCCTTAGTTGCAGCATACAGATCTTTAGTCTTCGTCATGGCATGTGGGATCTAACCAGGGGATCTAACCCTGGGCCCCTTGCACTGGAAGTTCAGAATCTTAGCCACTTGACCACTTGACCAGGAAAGTCCCCATATTGACATTCTTGAGAGGGAAATGGCCAGGACTGGGGAAGGTTTCACAGCTGACCTTAAGACAAGGACAGTCAATCAGGGCTACTTCACAGAACTTGAAAATCTATCCTTTGAAGTTCTTGGGAAGGGTAACAAAATACTCCAGTGACCTATAAATGGCCATGGAACTTCCTACCTAACTTGATTCATTAGCCTTTTCTAGCAGATACTGCCCTCTCTTATGAGGCATTGCTGCTCTTAAGTGTCCAGAACTTGCTTCAGACTTAGCATTCAAAAAAATCAAGAGCTACAAAACAGTGGAATCACACCAGACATATGTTCAACTTATTCAAATTCAAGGATGTGAGCGTGGCCAAAAGAAAATCAAATTTAATTAACTCTTTCTCCCTTCTACCCTTCAAAGTAGGCTCTGGCTTTTACTGCTTTGGAAAGAGGAAAGTCACAGCCAAAATGTAAAAGATACAAAAAGTTAATTCTTGGTTTTTGATCTTCCTGAAGTCTGAGCTCTGTTCATTTAAGCACAATGAATGAATCTTCAAGGGAAATTTTAATATATATGATTTTTTTTTGCTTGTTTCCTGACTTTCAAAACATCTTTCCATTAGATGAAACTTCTTAGCAATTATCATCATCATAATAACTATAGTAATAATAGTTACCACTTATTGAGTTCCTTCTATGTGCTACGTGCTGAGCTTAACACATTATTACATTATAAAACTCATATAAATTAGCTTATTTAATCTTCCCAGCAACTCTTTAGTGCCAGAGACTATACTCATTCCTATTTTGCCATGAGGAAATGGCGGTCCATATACATATACAGTAATTATCTCCATGTCCCATAGATGTAAGTGAAACCACTAAAAATCAAACTCATCCACCTGGCTTAAACACATACATTCTTTGGAGGGAATGTTAATATTTATTCCCTTCCAGGATGGTAAAGATTCATTCTTTGTTAAATAATAATTAATCATTATAACAAGTTTTTATTAACAATAATGTTCCTGGCAGTGAACTATGCGGTAAAGTACAATTTTGACACCTCGGAGTCTTCAGGAAAACTTGAAAAAATAATATAGGTAATGAAAGTACAAGTTGAGGGCCATAGTAGAAGCTTCCCGAGAAGACTAACTTTTGTGTTTCTTTTCCATGTGTACTGACATCGATCCCAGTCCTCAGCTGTTAGCCCAGTTGGAAACTCATAGATTACTCCTCAAATTTCGGGGTACGGAATCTTCATTGGCAAGTTAAACTTCTGAGCAAGCCAGGTAGCCTCTATACCCTTCTTAATTAGTTTTCCTGAGCTTGTTAATAATCGTGGAGTCTGCAACTTTTAACATCTAATTGTTCTGACATCATCTGCAGAGATTTTCTCCTGGGACACGATTTTCTAACATCCTCCTGGTTCAATTTATACTTTTGTTACAGAGAAGCCTGCCAAGCATGAGGCAATAGGCCACTAAAAGGCTACAGTACAGTGGATCTTCTTTTCCCCTGGACTCTGGCTAATAGTCTGTCACAGTGGAGCAAGCCTGGAAGGAATGTACCATCAAAACCACTACAAAAGCATGAAGCCAAGTAGAGGAACCCTCTCATACACTTCAGGGCTTTGGGGCATAGATTTCATTATGCTTATAAGATAAAGATTGACTTTTGGCTGCAAAGCAGCAGTGTGTCATTGACCAAAGATAAGTTTAAGCAAAGATGATTATTCTTTCTGACAAAACGGCTGAGAGTACTCTTTTCCCCTTGAATTTTACAAATATGCTGAGTGTTGCAAAGAAGAATAGCAATGTTGCTAATATTCTTTAGAGAACAGGATTTCCTGGGAAATGGTATCTTCAGAGGGACTGCTAGAGAGTTTCTGATCTGTTGTAAAATTGCCTTCGTAAAGATCTGGGAGCGTGGCAGTAAAACACGGAAAGTAGGTGTGTCTCGGAATATCTCCTGATAGTACTCTAAAGAAAAGAATTATCCTGTTACTCTCCATGTATCTTGTTGACATTCGTTGTAAAAGCCATAATGTATCGTGCATCTACACTCTCTCAGGCATTGAACAATAAGATTTGTATCCATTATCTCTAATTCCAAAGTGAGGCAAAAGTTGGAACTCTGTCTGTGTTGTCAGTCTTTTCAAAATACACATTTTCACTTGATTAATATCATCCCCAGAGAGGTGAAAATTGGTTTTGAGGTGGAGAAAATAATTCTTTTTTGTTGTTGTTCTGTTTTTGGAGCTTTATCTGAATATAACTGACATGTAACACTGTGTTAGTTTTAGGTGGGCTGTGCGTAGTCGCTCAGTTGTGTCCTACTGTTTGTGACCCCATGGACTGTAGCCCATCAGGCTCCTCTGTCCATGGGGATTCTTCAGGTAACAAGGTGCCATGAAGTTGCCATGCCCTCCTCCAGGGGATCGTCTCAATCCAGGGATTGAACTCAGGTCTCCTGCATTACAGGTGGATTCTTTACCATCTGAACCACCAGGAAAGCCCATGAATACTGGAGTGGGTAGCCTATCCCTTTCCCAGGGGATCTTTCTGACTCAGGAATACAAGGGGGGTCACCTGCATTGCAGGTGGACTTTTTACCAACTGAACTACTGGGGAAGCCCCAGTTTTGGGTGTACAACATGATTATTTATAAAAGTATATATTGCAAAATGATTATTACAACAAGGATAGTTAATACATCCATCCTCTCACATACTTATCATTTTTCTGTGTGTGCTGAGAATTTTAAGATCCATTTTCTTAGCAACTTTCAAGTATAGAATATTGTATGTTTAACTATAACCACTATATTGTACATTAGGTGCCCAGAACTTATTCATATTATAACTGGACATTTTTACCCTTTTTCCCAATACTACTGTCCCTGGTAATCACCCGTCTACTCTCTGTTTCCATCAGTTTGGTGTTTTTACTATTCCACTTATAAGTGAAATTATATAGTATTTGTCTTTTTCTGACTGACATTTCACTTAGCATAATGTCCTCATGGTCCATCCATGTTATTGAAAGTGGTAGAATTTCATTCTTTTTCATGGCTGAAAATATCCCATTATTCATATTCATATATATATACATATATATGTGTGACATTTTCTTATTCATCCATCAGTGGACACTTAAGTTATTTCCATGTCTTGGGTATTACAATACCACAGTGAATGTAGGGGTGCGGATATCTCTTCAATATTGTTATTTCATTTCCTTCAGCTATATACTAAGACGTGGGATTGCTGGGTTGTATGCTCTTTCTATTTTTAATTTTTTGAGTAAACTCCATACTGTTTCCCATTGTGGCTGTTCCAATTTATATTCCCGCCAACAGTGCACAAGGGCTCCCTTTTCTCCATATTTTGGCCCACATTTGTTATGTCTTGTCTTTTTTATAATAGTCATTGTAACAATATGAGGTGTTATCTCACTGTGGTTTTGATTTGCATTCCCATAATGTTTAGTGATGTTGAGCACCTTTTTATGTGCCTGTTGGCTGTTTGTATAGCTTCTTTTGAAAATGTCTATTCAGGTCCTTTGTCCATTTTTAAACTGGATTATTTGGTTTTTGCTACTGGGTTGTAAGAGTTTCTTACTATTTTGGATATTAACACTTTATCAGATATATGATCTGAAATATTATCTGACATTCGATGGTCACCTTTTCATTTTGTTGATTGTTTCATTTTGTTGACTTTGTTGGTTTTTTTTTTTCTTTTTTGGTCAGTGATGTAATATAGGGGACCAGTTTCATTCTTTTGCATGTGGATATCCGATATCATTTATTGAAGAGACTAATTTTCCTCCATTTAGTATTCTCAGCTCCCTTGTCAAATATTGGTTGACCACATATACATAATTTGTGGTGGACAAGATTAAAACTCAGTTCTGAAAGAGTCCAACACCTATGTATATTTGATCCATACCCTAGAATGCTCAAATGGTAGTCCATGGGTCAGATCAAATCCACTGATGTATTTGATTTGGCTAATTTAGTACACTTAAATATTTGAATTTACTTTCAACATTTAAAAACTGGGAGTCTTTTGCATGAAAAAAAAAAGCCTGGATTTCCAACTTCTCTTTAAAAGATTAGAGGCTGCACTCTTATATCCTACATGGCAACATAACTAACACTAGGGGTTAAAAAATAGTATGTATACTCCAATGTGCCTAAGTTCACAGCCCATCTTATTATCTTACACTCAAGTCCTTTGATTAAGAGACCCTGTAGACATTCGACTCTGTGACTTTGATATGTGGTATGTCTGATTCCTTTGACTTCTAACATCTTTGTGTGTTTTTTCATGAACTCTCTTCTTCACTAATCCATGCAATAATTTTAAAGAGTGATTTATGAATCCAGTTTAATCAACTACTTTATTTTTTCTTATTTTTTAGATCACTCTTGCAGACTAGCCAACTCACTTTCAATAAAAATGAAACCAATCTCCTTTTTCTTCTTCCAATAGATATGTTGAATTTCATCTGAAAATCCTTTTAATTCATTGCTTATTTCCTAAGGGTCTCCATTTCTGAAACTCATATGCAGCTAAGCCATAAAATATTCGGTCTCTCCCAGCCTACAGTTTCGAGCTACCCTGCCAGGGCTTATCAGTTGTACCTCATATAATTTTCTGAGGACTTTTTCCCTCCTGACCTTCTATGGGTTAAACTGGGCTGATGAGTCTATATAAAGCTTTTTTCTTTTTGAATTCTTTCCTTACAAGTATCCTTGTATCCTTTCCTTATTTTGACTTTGTGGCGCTTGGTAGAGTAAGTGCTTGAAAAAGAAGTGGTCTGCATGCCAACTGTAAATGCAACTCAAGAACTCAAGAACTTGATCAGGGAAAAGAAGGGAACACTTAAGGAGTATAACTGGTTGCGGCACTCCAGTCTGTCAACAACTCCATCCTTATAAAGGCATGAGAAACCAAAAAGCAAATGCAAGGGAAAAATAGCAACAGACAAGCAGAGGCATTTCCATCCTGGAAGCAAACACCTGTGTCCTCACATAGCAGTTTTACACTCCATTTGTTACTGTGGTGAAGCACTTTTCACTAAAAACATCTGGCTTTCTATCAATGACCACGCTGAAGAAAACGTAGACACTACCAGCAAATAAGTGCTTATAACTCTTCTGTGCAATTACTTTAAACGTTTTATTTGTAAATCTACTTTCAAAACATAGATCTACTTTTAAAACATAAATCAGAGTACAGAATTAAACGTTTTTGCCCTCCAACTTATTATAAATACATTGTATTCATTGTAGGGTTATCAGTTACTCATCTGACACATTTATCCATTCATTCTACAAACTGTTAGTGAGCATTTTATCTTCTACTGTGGAGCTTTCAAAAATACAGATGCCAGGGTCCCAGGCTCAGAGATACTGACTCAGTTGGTGTACAGTGGGATACAGGCTTTGGTATTTCTAAAAGGGTTTTCCAAGTATTTCTATTGGTTAAGAACCATTGTTTAAAGAAAATCCCTTGTCATAGGACTTTGTCCAACAGAATTGACCATTTGAAGCATTATCATGGAAGATTTTTTAGATTAAGGGTGAACACATCTGGGAGATAATAATAATGTGTCTTAATAACTAATAATGATGACAGCTAAAATTTACTGAATGTCAAAGGTACTAGACTACATACTTCATATTTGGGGACACTTTATTTAATTTCTACATTGGCCCTATAAGCTAGATATTATTATCCTTGTTTTGGGTTGACAAAGAGATATGCAGACAGCATGCCTCTCTGGTCATGCCTCTCTGCCTCTAGGTCATATGACTAGAAGTGGTTTAGCTGTTGGGATTTGAAGTCCATATATTTGATTCCAAAGATATAGTCCTTCTACTCTTGTTTATTTGGAACTTTTGTTTTCACATACG
Source organism: Dama dama (assembly GCF_033118175.1). Taxonomy (NCBI): domain Eukaryota; kingdom Metazoa; phylum Chordata; class Mammalia; order Artiodactyla; family Cervidae; genus Dama; species Dama dama. The sequence continues at coordinate 36,805,802 of NC_083704.1, read as the reverse complement.
TATATTCATAAGTATCCCTGGTAGCTCAGATGGTAAAGAATATGCCTGCAAAGCAGGATACCCAGGTTCAATCCCTGAGTCAGGAAGATCCCCTGGAGAAGGGAATGGGTACCCATTGCAATATCCTTGCCTAGAGAATTCCATGGACAGAGAAGCCTAGCAGGCTACAGTCTATGGGGTCACAAAGAGTTGGACACGACTGAGCAACTCACACAGACACATATATTCATAAGAATAACTGACTTTTTGCACAGAGTTTTTTCAGACACATTATCTCATTTGATGGTGTCAATTGTGTGAAGAGCTTAAGTGAGGCAGAGCAGAAGCATCAGGGCACCTACAAGTAGAATGAATCACTGAAAACCCCTCTGCCAGGCCTGTCCAATAACAAATGTGGGCTTTTCCCACAGTGCCACTGGGTTTCCGCATGTCTTTTTCATTTTCCAATTCTGTAGACTTTGGGGCCAGCAACACTGCCCTCTTGCCCAAACTGATTAAAGGTCAGTATCTATTTCAGGTTAGACTAATCAAATTTGACTGCCCTAACACCCTGGCCCTCCACTTGCCCTGCCCCCAGCCCAGGTATTTAGAGCTGGTACTTGAAAAGACTGTCAGTTACCTGCATGTATGTGTGTGTGTGTGTGTGTGTGTGTGTGTGTGTGTGTGTGTGTGTGTGTGTGTGTGTCTGTGTGTTAGTCATTCAGTCCTGTGCAACTCTGTGACCCCATGGACTGTAGCCTGCCACGTTCCTCTGTTCATGGGATTTCACACGCAAGAATAATCATGCCCTTGGTTAACTTAGAACTTCCCTTTGGAGCTCCCACAACTTCCTGGAGCCTAGCAGGAAGTTTTTTTACTGCAGAAGGTATACCCCTCAGGTTCAATGGCATCTTTTATACTCTCCTTCCCCTGGAGAAGGAAATGGCAACCCACTCCAGTATTCTTGCCTGGAGAATTCCATGGACAGAGGAGCCTGGCGGGCTACAGTCCATGGGATCGCAAGAGTCAGACACGACTTAACAACCCAACTTCCTGGGTTTGGTCCTCCCATCACCACTCTCATCTCAGGGCAGCATCATTTATTTTCATGTCTGTGTTAAGAACTAGACCATGAGTTCCTTGATAGGCAGAACTGGATCTTATTCATCCTGTATCCTCTATGTCTAGAACAAGGCCGGGCACAGAATACCCATTCACTAAAAGCATATTGGTACATAATTCTGGCACAGTCTAGTCTTTCACAGAAGAAGAGTTTGTATCACAAATAAGTTCTTTGAAACACCTGTAATGCAGCCTAACCACCTACAGTGTCAATGGCCTATCTCTAGCTCAGGGAGATCTATTCAATTTCAGTAGTTTGAAAGTCATTTACGGATGGCTAGTTCCTCTGGGTGGTGCATTGGCCTTAATAACACCAAGGCCAGGGATTCGATAGCTGTTTAGTTGAGAGTGCTTTGCTCCGTTGAGTGACCACAGGGTATATCTCCAATCTCGCTGGCTGTTTTTCAGATTCCTGCCATTTGTCAGAAGTAACTGTAGACTCCAGACATAAAAATCCATTACCCATGGCTAGGGAAAACTGCTCAGAGGCCATGCCTCTGACCAGAAAATAGAGCATGCTCCTTTTAGGAGACGAACAGTGTATAAAAAGGATTTTTGCTATATAGAATAATACAGAAAAAGAATGAACATAGAGAAGTAGAGAAAATGGGTCAGACATATTCCTGCCAACAGGAGTCAACCACTGTTAAAATGTGGACACTGATCTTTTTCTACACTTTTCATTGTTGTTGTGATCCTGTTTATGTCATTTAGTTTCCTAAATTTTTGGCAATTTTGTTAAATATATTATATCTAGAGCACTCTCCTAGGCTCCTAAAACTGTGTGACTATTATTTTAACCTATTGCTTAATATCACCTTCGTATGACTATACTATAATAATCTTCATTGCTTACTTGTTGGAGATACCCATGGCATCTAAAATAAAAGAATGTAACAAAAAAGTCTTTCTGTTATACTGAAAAGGAAATATATTTCCATCTCAGTGGCTTCATTTCTCTGTGAGACAGCATGGTCCTGAACCACACTTTGGAGGACTAGAAAGCCCTCCGACTCAGGTTCAAAAGGCAGTCAAAATTATTTCTTCCACCTAAATCAGCAAAAGACAACCAGCATGTAGAATTGGCTTTAGGGCGGAAACAAGCAAGCAAATAATTTCCTTCTACTCCTTGTTTGACAGGTGAGCAAAATGAAGGTGCAGAGAATTTATGATTTTTCTTGGAGACTCAACACCAGGACAAAAATTCCACTGCAAACAACCCAGAGTTCTTTCCAAAAAGTGTGGTTCAGGACCATGCTGTCTCACAGAGAAATGAAGCCACTGAGATGGAAATATATTTCCTTTTCAGTAAAACAGTGTCAGGTATGTGTCACTTATGCTTCTTACTGCAGAAGGTATACCCCTCAGGTTCAATGGCATCTCTTATACTCTCCTTTCCCTGGAGAAGAAAATGGCAGCCCACTCCAGTATTCTTGCCTGGAGAATTCCATGGACAGAGGAGCCTGGCGGGCTATAGTCCATGGGATCTCAAGAGTTGGACATGACTTAGCAACTAAACTACCATCATATTCTCCTTTCCCTGCAATCTGCCACTCTCTCTCATTCCCCATCATAAAAACTTATAATCAGTGTACAAAAAGGTGAAAACAAACATGCATGCAATGTATTTTATTCATCCCACTCATTCTATGGGAACAGAAATACCCCATTAAACCCAGCTCATTTGTATGTGGATTTAGTCATATTTTATCTGTGAATGAAACTCAGATATGCATCCAATGACTTTTTTCTGTGATGAATTTTTCAGAGAGAGAATAGCATGAAGGAGAAATAAAAGACTCGGATAAGAAAAAGGGTTCACCTGGGCTGGGGCACTCATGAGCAAAAATACAGGATCAAAGTATTTGTATTCTATTTGAGAATCACAAGCATGGAGCGAATGAAAAATAGCAGCCCTCATACATTACTTGCAGACATAATGTTCACGTTTATTTGTCTTGGCCGTCAGATTTTTTAGAGTGGGAATGTGACCATATGCTTCCCTTTCTAGGAACACAACCATTCCTAGTCAGTATGCTATCTGGGGAGTATAAGATGGCTTTACAGCATATTTAATTCCATCCTTCACTTTGAAATGAAAATTGATGTCAGTCCCCCCCATCCCTTCAAGCTGTTTTCCAAATGCTCAACTCCTCTGTGTTTCATCAAACTTCTCCCCAACTAATTTGTCAATGTCCTTTTACCTTCACAAATATTTCCTACTAAACTTAAGGTTCAAATGAACTCCACCTAAATCAGCTCCTGATTACCTGCTGATTCCCTATAGTAATACTTTCATAAGTATTAGAAACCTAGGAATAGAAGGCCTCCGAAGAATTCCCAAGGAAGAATGGGTGATGCCCATGGTTCAAAGGAAACTCCATGAAAAGAGAAAGAGAGATGTTCCTTTACCTTCTATCAGCATTTCCCCAGGCAGGAAGAATATTAGTTTTTCATCTTAAGTAAAAGAGGACCTTTTAGCATTTCAAGTTCAAAAGACTTACTTTCCATGATTCCAAATGTAATTTCTTTGTACAGTGGCCAGAAAGAGGATGAAGCAGGAAGGAAGCATTCCAGAATCCAGCTAGGATAGAGCCAAGTCAACAGTCCTGATTTACTGAGCATTTACTATATGCCACTCACTGGCTGAATTCTTCACATACATTATCTTTGTATCTTCATAAAACTCTCTAGCTATTAGAATTGTCTTCTTTTAGATAAGAAGACTGAACTTCAGAGAGGCTAAAATGCTTGTCCATGCTCACACAGGTAGTCAGTGGCACACCCAGGATTCAGATCCAGATTGCTTTTGATCTTAGTGCTTTTAACTACCAAGCAACATGGCTTTCTAGTAAAGCATCCATGGAAGAGGTTGAACTGGCAGGAAGTGGCAACCAGGTTGAAGGATACAAAGCAGGAACGCGAGACAAAAGAAAACTGCAGAAATGACATGGGGAGAGCGGAAAGCCGTTGCCTCACCTTAGGTGGGCAGAAGGTTCAGAAACATACAGGGGACTGAATTCTGTTCACAGAATGTCAGCCCCCACCCCTTCAGCTTGAACCTGGCTCCCCTCTCACTGAGTGCTTGCTCATTCCAGACTCTCTCCTTTGTCATCTCTGACCAGGTTCTCTCCACAGCCTCCTATCATGTTCTCTCTCCCACTCTAACTCTTAGACTCCAAAATCACTTCAGATGGTGACTGCAGCCATGAAATTAAAAGATGCTTGCTCCTTGGAAGAAAAGCTATGACCAACCTAGACAGCATATTAAAAAGCAAAGACATTACTTTGCCGACAAAGGTCCATCTAGTAAAAGCTATGACTTTTCTAGTAGTCATGTATGGATGTGAGAGTTGGACCATAAAGAAAGCTGAGCACCGAAGAATTGATGCTTTTGAACTGTGATGTTGGAGAAGACTCTTGAGAGTCCCTTGGACAACAAGGAGATCCAACCAGCCAATCCTAAAGGAAATCAGTCCTGAATACTCATTGGAAGGATTGATGCTGAAGCTGAAACTCTAATACTTTGGCCACCTGAAGCAAAGAACTGACTCATTGGAAAAGACCCTGATGCTGGGAAAGATTGAAGGCAGGAGGAGAAGGGGATGACAGAGGATGAGATGGTTGGATGGCATCATCGACACAATGGACATGAGTTTGAGCAAGCTCCGGGAGTTGGTGACGGACAGGGAAGCCTGGTGTGCTGCAGTCCATGAGGTCACAAAGAGTCAGACATGACTAAGTGACTGAACTGAACTAACTCCAAATGTACTGAACTTTGGGTTCCTCCAAATATGCCCAGGTGGTGCTAGTGGTAAAAACCTGCCTGCCAATGCAGCGTAAGATCAGCATACATTGTTTTTATTTTTTTCATTGTTTTTATTTTAAACTTTGTATTATAGAAAACTTCAATCACATTTCAAAATAGACTGTATCCTGAACACTTGTACACACATCACTCAGCTTCAACAACAACCAACGCATGCCTAATTTTGTTTTCTGTATATCTGCATCTACTTCTCCCCTTCTATTATTCTGAGTCAAACTGTATTTTTTGAATCATTTATTTATTTGATTAATGATGAAACTGTAGTTTGGAAAGGTATAGTAATTTCAGGCAAAGTTTAAGTGTTAAATCACTTTCATCCATCCATTCAAATAAACATATGTTTATTGAATATCTACTACGTCACCAGCCCTGGCAAGTGATAAGTAGTGAACAGGACATAGAGAGTTCCAGCTTTCATGGAGCTTACCCTGTGAGAGTAGACAGAAGAAGGAATCGGACAAAAAATAATTGAATAAATACATGAAGGAGAAAATTTTGGACAATTAGTAAGTCTAAGAGGACAACAGAAGAGAGGAATAGATAGAGATTAGTGATGAGTCTTGGAAAGGAAGATCTCTCTAAGGAAGTGGTATCTTAGCTGAACCCGTGATCTTAGAGCATGGACTTTTGAAACAAGGAAACAACAGGGACAGAGATCCCAAAGTGGGAATAAGCTAGAATATTTGAGGATAAAGAAGGAGCTGGGATGGAATGGGAAATGTTAAAAGATAGTTGTCGGAAAAAGTGTAAAATTGTGCTCTCATTGCAGATATAAAATAAACACTTGGCAAGGATTTTACTTTATTAACAAACTATGGAATGTGGCAAATGTAATGATTCAAGGAACAGTTCATAACAGAACAAATTTTTATGGAATAAAGGAACATCAAAATAAATATATATAAGAGAGAGGCAAAACTCACTTCTCTCACAGGTGAGAGGGGAGTCAGCTAAATTTACAGATAACATGGATTTGCATGTCTAGAGACAAAGATTATTTTTGCATTGCCAGATTACAGAGTTGTGAAATAACTTCCAGAGAATCAAAATCAGAGAACCTGGAGGGGTGTCATCTAGAGTTTGGATAATGTATAGTTTTCCAAGAGACACACTGATATGTTTCCTCTATGGTCTGAGAGGGGGAGATAATAGTAGGAGAGAAGATAGTCAGGATCTACATACTGTATGGCCTCTAGACCATCTGATGACTTTAGGTTTTATTTTAAAGAAAACAAGAAATCTTGAGAGGGTTTTAAAGCCAGTAGAGGTATGCTCTGTTTATCCATTTGATAAGGACCACTTTGACTGTTGAACTGCTATTGGGTGTGGAGACAACTGAGTGGCCGGAATGCAGTGTTAAAAAATAACATCATGACTCTCAATCAGACATAAAATAAACACCTGTTACACACGTATTTAATTAATCAGTGAGGGAACCTGGCAGCTGACCCAGTGAGCGGTGGTGGTGGCTTGATCTAGGAGGTGGCAGTGAAAACAGAGAGAGAATTAAACTGCTCCAGGTTGAGTTGGAACTAGAAGAGCTGGCTCTAGTTTTTACCTGGAGTCTTGTTGCTAAGTGATACTCAAAGAGAAAAGGGTCTTGAACCTCCAGGGCTTGGACAGGAGGGTAAGGACGAGAGGACCTTAGTCTTGGACAGAAAATTCGGGTGACTCAGGAAGAAAGATCAGATCTGGAGGCTGGAGGTACCTGGTTTTCAACAGAAATGAAACAGAAGCTGAACCCTGAAACTGGCCCCTGTACCACATGGGATTGTGGTTGATAATTATCCTTGTCCATATGGAAGGGCTGGAAACTCCCTACACTTATCCCATAACGTAGTGAATCCAGATCTGCAGGGGGTATGGGACAAGAAGGTATCTGCTAAAAGAGAAAAGGAGCTAAGTTTCCAATCCTCAAGGGTTCATATGCAGAGTGGAAACCCACCCGCATATCCCCTCCCATCTCTACATACAGGCCCTCTGATCCAGGAATCTGCTCACTACAACTGGCGGGAGGGGGCCAGTTACTGTAGTCTTGGGTGGGGGGGCTGCCTGAGGGAACTTACTCCATGACAATTACCATGCCCTTGTTTGACGGATGTAAAAATCAGGTCCTGAAAAGACTAAAAGATCTGCCTAGTATCACAAACGGGTGGTGACATCACTGGAAACCAGAATCTGTGGATACTCCACAGGACTGTCTATCCTGAACCACACAGCCATCTCTTTCTGTTGCCATATAATTCAGAGCAACATCAGGCTCATTTCCCTGTAGCAGCACTGTTGGAGAGCATTTCTACAATGAAGGAAGTGTTCCATAACTACAATGTCCAGTACATTAGCTGCAGGCCACACACCACAATGGACTGCTTGAAATGTGTCAGTAAGATGGGGGAACTGAATTTTTAATTACACTTAATTTAAACTAAGTTTAAATAGCCACATGTGGCCAGTGGCTACTATCCTGGAGCACACAGTTTATTATCATAGCACACTGTACTTTCCCTCTACCCCTCTGAAACTCTTCCAAAAAATTACAGAGGAAGGAATAATCCCAAACACTTTCTACAAGGCCACTATCACCCTGATATCAAAACCAGACAAAGATATCAGAAAAAAAGATAGTTACAGGCTAATATAACTGACGAACAAAGACACAAAAATCCACAACAAAATACTAGCAAACAAATCCAACAACACATTAAAAGGATCACATACCATGATCAAGTGGGATTTATCTCAGGGATGCAAGGATTTTTCAATGTCTGAAAATCAGTGTGATAACCTACACTTACAAATTGAAGAACGAAAACCATATGATCATCTCGATAGACAAAGGGAAAGCTTTTGACAAAATTCAATATCCATTTATGATAAAAAAAAACCCCAATTCTTCAGAAAATGGGTAGAGAGGGAACCTATGTCAATATAATAAAGGCCAAATATGACAACCCTCAGCAAACATCATTCTCAGTGGTGAAAAACTGAAAGCATTTCCTCTAAGATCATGGAAAAGATAAGGATGTCCACTCTCACCACTATTATTCAATATAGTTTTGGAAGTCCTAGCCATGATAATCAAAGAAAAAGAAATATAAGGAATCCATGCTGGAAAAGAAGTAAAGCTGTCACTGTTTGCAGATAACATGTTATTATACACAGAAAATTCTAAAGATGCTATCAGAAAACTATTAGAGCTTATCAGTGAATTTGGTAAAGTTGCAGGATACAAAATTAATACACAGAAATCTCTTGCATTTCTGTACACTAACAACGAATAATCAGAATGAGAAATCAAGGAAACAATCTCATTTACCATCAAATCAAAAATAATAAAATACCTAGAAATAAAGCTATACTGTTTTTTTAACAGAACCATGTTGTAGACATTTGTCAATTACTTTTTGTCACCCCTCATGTTTGAACACTTTCCTTGTGTTTGAGGAACATTCTACTTTATGAGTTTACAACTCTCCAGACATACATTCCCCCCCTCCCCCAGTCTCACCTGTATCTAAATGCAGGTGTGTGATGTGGTCTCTGCCAATCAGATGTGGACACCTGGTAGACTCTGTCCTATTGAGATGGTGGCAGATACTTCCAGCTACCAAAAGAAGGTACAGTCAAAGGATTCAGATCAGGGTCAGACTTCGGCAGTGCAAATTACAAAGCCTCTGCCCTGGGGCATCAGCTGTGATGTCTCCACTGAAGCTGAAATGCTAAATAGTCTGGTCATTGTTCCTGGCTGAGTAGATCCAACTTTACGACTGGGCCATCCAGAGATGCAGTGAACCACCTAACATCCCTCACCAAATTCTGTTGCTGCTTAAACTAAATAGACAGAGTTCAAATATTGACAAATGAGAAGTCTAACTGGTAAACAAAAAATTTGCCCAGCAATTTCCAGCCAAGAGAGAAGATACATCTATCAGTCAGGTAGGCTAGGTTAAGCTGCAGTAACAAGCAATTCAAAATCTCAGTGACTTACATCATTGAGGTTGATTTCTCATTTATGCTAGAATCACGGCTATTGTTGTTGGGCTGAGTGTGCCATCTTTATCTTCACTCCAAGATTCAGGCTTTTTGTGCAGCCCTTATCTGAAACATTGCTGATGTCATGAGAGAGACAAAAGAGAACGATGTATTATAAGTCGTGAACTGACTCTTAATGTATCTTCTTGGAAGTGACACTTCTATCTGTGATTCATGGGCTGAAGCAAGTCATTTCGTCACTCTTGAGTTCAACAGGGCTGAGATATATAAACCTTCCAAAGAAGGTATATGGGCTATGTTGAAAGGTGATAAATTCCACAAAACCTACAATAGCTAACATTTACTGAATGTTTCTTGTTTTATACCAGCATCACTACGAACAAAGCTAGTGGAGGTGATGGAATTCCAGTTGAGCTATTTCAAATCCTGAAAGATGATGCTGTGAAAGTGCTGCACTCAATGTGCCAGCAAACTTGGAAAAGTCAGCAGTGGCCACAGGACTGGAAAAGGTCCGTTTTCATTCCAATCCCAAGGAAAGGCAATGCCAAACAATGTTCAAACTACCGCACAATTGCACTCATCTCACATACTAGTAAAGTAATGCTCAAAATTCTTCAAGCCAGTCTTTAACAGCACGTGAACCATGAACTTCCAGATGTTCAAGCTGGATTTCGAAAAGGCAGAGGAACCAGAGGTCAAATTGCCAACATCCGTTGGATCATTGAAAAAGCAAGGGTGTTTCAGAAGAATATCTACTTCTGCTTTATTGACTATGCCAAAGCCTTTGACTGCGTGGACCACAACAAACTGGAAAATTCTGAAAGAGATGGGAATACCAGACCACCTGACCTGCCTCTTGAGAAATCTGTATGCAGGTCAGGAAACAAGAGTTAGAACAGGACATGGAACAACAGACAGGTTCCGAAACGAGAAAGGAGTACGTCAAGGCTGTATATTTTCACCCTGCTTATTTAACTTCTATGCAGAGTACATCATGAGAAACGCTGGGCTGGATGAAGCACAAGCTGGAGTCAAGATTGCCGGGAGAAATATCAATAACCTCAGATATGCAGATGATCACCCTTATGGCAGAAAGCAAAAAAAGAACTAAAGAGCCTCTTGGCGAAAGTGAAAGAGGAGAGTGAAAAAGTTGGCTTAAAGCTCAACATTCAGAAAACTAAGATCATGGCATCTGGTCCCATCACTTCATGGCAAACAGATGGGGAAACAGTGGAAAGAGTGACAGACTTTATGTTTTGGGGGCTCCAAAATCACTGCAGATGGTGACTGCAGTCATGAAATTAAAAGACGCTTGCTCCTTGGAAGAAAAGCTATGACCAACACGACAGCATATTAAAAAAAAACAGAGATATTACTTTGCCAACAAAGGTCCGTCTAGTTAAAGCTATGGTTTTTTCAGTAGTCATGTATGGATGTGAGAGTTGGACTATAAAGAAAGCTGAGTGCCAAAGAATTGATGCTTTTGAACTGTGTCATTGGAGAAGACTCTAAGGAGATCCAACCAGTCCATCCTAAAGGAAATCAGTCCTGAATATTCATTGGAAGGATTGATGCTGAAGCTGAAACTCCAATACTTTGGCCACCTGATGCAAAGAACTGACTCACTGGAAAAGACCCTGATGCTGGGAAAGATTGAAGGCAGGAGGAGAAGGGGATGACAGAGGATGAGATGGTTGGATAGCATCACCGACTCAATGGACATGAGTTTGAGTAAACTCCAGGAGTTGGTGATGGACAGGCAGGCCTGGAGTGCTATAGTCCATGGGGTCGCAAAGAGTGGGACACGACTGAGTGACTGAACTGAACCAGCCAATAGATTAAGCCGCTTATAAGCATTATGTTCAGTTTTACAATGATCCAGTTTTGTTATTCCCCCCCATTTTACAGGTGAGAAAACAGATACTTAGTAACACTGCTTCTCTGAGTCACATAGTTAATAAGCAAGGGAGGTAGTTCTCTTTGACTCCAAAGCCCATGTGTACTTCTTAAACCACTGTACTGCTTTTGAAGTAAGGGGAATATTTCTGAAAGAGGTGGGGAAAATAGATTTCTGAAAAGATAAGCTTTTATTCAAACCTGCAGTTTAAAATTCTTGCTACCTAAGAGCTTCATCTTTCTAAGAGTCTTTGAAAATTATGAAATCTAAACCAATTTTCCCTACAGTTCCTTTGCTGTAAAATGTTTTAGGGCTGTAGTTTAACTATCACAAGGGCATTTGGAAGTATAAAAATCTTCAGCTAATTTTTTATTATAATATAATCTGATATTAATTTTATTCTTCAGCCTATTTTAAAAAATGTATTTTTCTCTCATTTATTTTGAAATTTTTTGTGCAATACACCAAATAAAAGCTTACCCTCCCCTTCCCTAGCATCAGTTGCTTCTCCCAGAGGAGACACCAAAATAGCTGGTTATGTTACCCTACAGAAATTACTTGATACACTTATAAACATATGGATAATCTATATGAAGTTTTTAATAATTTGATTTTACACAAATGGGATTATATCACGGCTATTGCTCTGTCTCTTGTTTGTCCTTTTATTGTATTCTGGGTATCTTTATAGAACTACCTCATTCTTTTTAACAAGACACTTTATTTTGTAAAACAGAGTTTAAATTGTGATTATAACACATCATACTTTCCTTTTCTCCCTGCTGACCAAACTCCTGTGTATAGACTCATAAAAAAAATGATAGATCTGAATTTCTTTAAAATGAGCATTGGTCTATGTCTCCTCCTGGTATAACTCTAGTGGAAGTCATTTTCCTCGTGCATATATTTTATTACCTGGAGCATTTAATTTCCTCCTGCCTGAAGCTGGTCTTTAGTGTGAAGGAAGATTTTTTTTCTACCAATGGTTCTGTTAAAAAAAAAAAAAAAAAGGTGAAGTGACACATGGACAGACCAGCTATGTCTTCCAGTAAACTCTCAAAATGACCATCTAGGCAATCCCTTTTGTCCATGCAAGTATTTTGTGAGGAACAGAGGATTTAATACTAGTTGGGGCTTCCTGCCTCCCAGTTTTGTGCTTGTAGGAGGCAGTAACGAACAAGCAGATTAGTATTTAATACACTAATCTGTACCATGCTCTCTTCAATAACGCTTTAATTATTTAGACGGTCTTGAAGGCAGCCAACGTGCTTAATACACTGTGCAGCGCAATGTGCAAATCACCGGAGCAAGGGAAATTACAAGTCAAAGGAAAATGAATGGTCAGCTCACAGTCAGAGCCCACCAGGTCTTCCACAATGCCACTTGATTACGAGCTGAATAATTTCCCTGGACAGCGACACTGAAGCTTTTAGTTTGTATGTACATCCTGAACATTTAATTTTAAAGTTCCCCCTGGGGGGGTGGCCTCTGTGAGCTTGACTACATCAAAATGTTCTGGTTCAAGAAGGAGGAGATACTTGGGGGAGGGGCAACCAACCCGGCTTCTGGAAAGCTCCTGGGATTGTCTTCAGAGACCAAACCAGCTGAGGCTTTCTGTCACGGTTCCAGAATGAATAACTCACACAACTAATTAAGAGTAGTCTCGAATAATTAACATCTGTGCAACCAGACAATTTTGCCTCCGGACCATTAAGAAGCAAATCCAAAAGAGAATGCTTCACAATGAGCGCTGGGTGCCTCAGGGAGAAATACATCCTCCTTTGTACCCCACCACAGACGGTTCTGAGAGGCTTTTCAGAAGGCTCTTCAGAAGGTCCCAGCGGACCCTGCAGTGTCACCAAGAGTGGCGGCTTTACATTGTCGGTCCCACCTTCTGCGTCTCGCTCCTCGTCTCTCACTCCCGCTCCCTGGGGGTCACTTCCCACCTTAACTACTCACGCGTGCACATGCGCATGCGCAAAAACGTGCACACGCTCGCGCGCGGGCGCGCACACGCACAGGGTGAATGGCGTGATTTGGAAGCACAGGCGGTGCTTGCGAGGAGGTAAGGGAGAGAGCAGCCTAGTGGATGAAAAGTTCTCTGTAGTTGCTATATATCTATGTGCATTTAAAAATGTCTATCAAGGAAAGATTATTGTCTAAAAAATTTTATTACGGTTTTTTTTTTTTTAACTTATTTATTTTTGGCTGCTCTCGGTCTTCCTTGCTGTGTAAGGAAGGGGGCTTCTTTGCTCCCTTCTCATTGCGGTGGCTTCTCTGGTTGCAGAACGTGGGCTCCAGGCGCGCCTGTTTCAGTAGCTGCAGCACAAGGGCCCGAGAGCGCCGTGGTCGGTAGTTGTGGCACTCGGGCTTCGTCGCTCTGCAGCATGGGGGATCTTCCCAGACTAGGGATTGAACCCTTATCCCCTGCTTTGGCCGGCGGATTCTTAACCACTGGACCACCAGGGAAGTCCCTGTAATGGATATCCGGAAAGTTGAAATTATGTTGGGGATATATCAAAATAGAATGGATTCAGACTGAGAGCCTCTGTGATATAAACCCTGTTCAAAATCGGACTAGGTTAATTAGAGTGATTTACAGTTCCATACACAAATAATTTTAAGTCTTTCACGTTTTATCTCTTTTTTCAAAATTTACCATTTTTCTGTTTATGTGAAAAAATATATAAAAATATATAATATATAACATACAAAAGTAATATTGTTATATATGTACACATATATACATGCATACATTATATATATTATATAATATATAATATAATATATATATATAAAAGCTCAAGTTTGAAAACATATACAGAGTGCTGCTCACACTGGTTTCCTCTGAGGTCCAGGTCAGAAAGTGAGTCCACTACAGACAGAAGTCTCAATTTTCATTACAAGCTCTGTTGTATCTTTTCAGCTTTGCATATGTAACCTAAGCAATAAATTTATTTGTGACAATAGTGTGAGCTATAGTATGTAATGACAGACGTTGGTTAAACATTCCTCCTCACCAGGCACAGTCACCTGCTCCCCAGCAGTAAATGCTACCAAAACACTAGATCATTCGTCTCTCCTCTCTCCTGTCCTTTTCTCTGTCTCCCCTCTCTGTCTCTCCCCTTCTCCTTCTCTCCCCTCTCTCCAGGAAGGCTTGAGAGAACATCTGTTGTTTTGTCTGCCAGACAAAGTGCCCGCTCTATAAATACCTGATTCTAGTCATATGTGTGCATGCACGCACACAGAATCATCTCTGACTCTCAGCAACCCCATAGGCTGTAGCCCACCAGGCTCCTCTGTCCATGGAATTTTCCAGGCAAGAATACTGGAGTGGGTTACTATTTTCTCCTCCAAGAGATCTTCCCGACCCAGGGATCTTCTCCTGCATTGCAGTGGATTCTTTACCACTAAGCCAGGGGGGACACCCAACCCTACTCATAAATGCTACCAGATATGAGTTCAGTTTGCAGTTAGTCTATGATGGAGGTCCTGAGTTAGTTGGCTTCTTTGAGGGAGTAACGCACCAGCTGCAATTTGAGAACTAGGGAGAGATAACAGGTGGCAGGGAGAGGTATGATAGAGAGCCTCAGGCAGAGAAAACCTCATTCTTTACCCAAGTTCTCAAGGAGAGGCAAGTGGTATTAACCTAGACTAGTGTAGGGCAAGTAGGAGCTTTTAGACGAGGTTTAAATTTTTGGTTTTCTGAAACCCCCATGATATTATACGTCAACTATACTTCACTTTTAAAAACTGGATTTTTTTTTTCCCCCTCACAACATGGAAAGCCAATCCATCCTCCTTTAGTATTTGTTCTTTAAAATAGGGACCCATTTAAAAACTTTTTCTTTAAAAATTAGCAAGAGTATCATAAGTGATGGGGCAGAGTGGTTTTGACCACATGTTTGACTGTAGCCATAGGGAGTGGAAACCCAGCCATGATCAAGCTCTGTATTAATGCACACTAACCACACAGGCCGCTTTTCTTCTGATTAGCTAATCCACACCATCAGGAATGTGAAAATAAGTCATTGAGAGTTAAAAGTCCTGGAAATGATTTCTTATAACATATAATTGCATAAAAATTGATAAGTGCAGCAATTATTAGGCCAAGATGGAGCTGAGACATGCCTGTTCCATTTATGCTAGGCTTTTGTTTATAGTGTGTTTTATATAGCTACTCACTGGTTGATATATTAGTGACATTGATTCTCTCTGTACAGTCATCACCACAACACTTATTTCCTTGTTCTAGATGGAAAGTCAGTGGGCAGAAATGTGCTGTTAATGATGTGTTGGCATGGCATTTCCTGTATTACAAAACAGCCTGAAACATTAAAATATCCTTTTATCAAGCACTAAGTGAAATTAAACAAAGTTGTTCTACTAAATGAGTATAAATTTCTTAATGTTCTTAGTGGTATCACAAAGATATTAAGGGGAATGACTATGTAAATACTGACTAACTTTATACCATTTTACAAGTATTCAGTGTATAAAAGAAATGAAACTATCAAAATTTTTGTGGACTAAGGACTGAATTAACTATCAATATCTTACAAAATAAAAAGAGCTCTAAATTATCATGAAGACTGTACAGTTCTTATTTCTCAAACAATCATTTTTCTTATGCAATCCCAGCTCTAGTATTTACTGGGTATATGACCTTAGGAAACTTAATCTGTCTAAGCCCCAGTTTTCTCATCTGTAAAATGACTATATTAATTAAATCGTGGTCTGTAAGTTTGTTTTGAGAATTGAGATACTCTATCTAAAGGACGTATGTAGCAGAATTCCTAGCACTTAATAAAAGTCAGAACTCCATAAAAAATAGTTCTTATCTTTAAAAGAATTTTATAACAACTCTTTGAAATCAAAGCTTCCATGTTTTCCCAGTAAAATTCAGTTTTGAGATACTACTACATATCTGGAGGTAGAAACGCACAAAAATCTAACCTCATTGTCCCTGCCTTTGAAGAATTTATAGTACTTTTGTGGGGCACGTCACTAAAGAGGATGGTAGAGTGTGTTTATAAAAAGAGCTTAACTTTCAAAGACATTTTTATTTCCTTATCTCTGTGTAGAGAGAGACCCAACATTGTAAGATGTTTTGTCAAAACCCATTGCAAGTCTTTGGTTTAGATTTTTGTTTATTTATTTATTTATTTACTTTTTCATTTATTTTTATTAGTTGGAGGCTAATTACTTTACAATATTGTAGTGGTTTTTGCCATACATTGACATGAATCAGCCATGGATTTACATGTGTTCCCCATCCGGATCCACCCCCCTGCCTCCCTCCCCTTCCCATCCCTCTGGGTCTTCCCATTTGAATCCAGTTTTCACCAAGGAAAGGGAAGCTCAAGTCTCCATGGATAAAGGAAGGAAGAAATTGGATCTGGAGTGTGTTGGGGATGGGCAGAGAGAATCTCAAGGAGAGTAGTAACAGAACAAAGCACTATTTAGAGGAAAGGTGAAACCAGAAGACCTCCTGATAGCTGTACAACCAAAATGGGAATCTGCTGAGATTAGAAATGACTAGTGAAAAAAAAAAAAAAAGAAATGACTAGTGAATGGAGATATATTGTTTTTTTTTTCACCCTAAATGGTGTGTGATTTAAATATATATGTCCTCTCCATAGTCTTCCCTAAGAAAGCTTCCATAAATGTTGTCATTTTTTTTTTTTTTTTTTGTGATTTGGGGACAGTGGACTTTTGTGCAGGGGAGAAAGGGATTTTTCTTTTATTTCCCTCCCTGTTTTTGTGGTAAATCATTCCAGAGGCTAGTTCTTCTGAGTCTGTAAGGTAGTGTTTCCTTTCCTGCTTTTTTTCCCCATAGATTCCTAATTTTTTTTTTCTGCTTATTCATTTAAAAGAATGATGGAGTCTACTGATCTCGTTTGTTTATAGAGCGTAAGGATTGCTAGTGAATCTATGCTTTGTCCTCTTGGTTGTATATGCTCTTAAATTATTAGAATCTTAAAAAAGTCTCTTGTTTTGGGGGGAGAAACATTCAAAACAAAACAGGGACTTCCCACGTGGCACTAGTGATAAAGAACTTGCCTGTCAGTGCAGGAGATGTAAGAGACTCAGGTTCGGTCGCTGGGTTGGGAAGATCCTCTGAAGGAGGGCCTGGCAACCCACTCTATAATGCTTGGCTGGAGAATCCCATGGACAGAGGAGCCTGGCAGGTTACAATCCATAGGGGCGCACAGAGTTGGACATGACTCAGGTGAATGAGCAACATTCAAAAAGGACTAAGATATAACCTTGGGAAGTTAATTCATACCCTCAATCCTCATCTCCATTCTCAGTGTCTTTGCATGGTTTCAAGTGCATCTTTGTTGGTCTGATATGATCTTATCCTGTTACCACAATCTAGTGTTTGATGAAATAAATGAAAAACAGCAGTTCCCAGCTATTGGTGGAGCATTTCCTATGTCTTCTTTTGTCATTTTCCTTAGATTCTTATCCATTTGATTTCTAGGATCTTTGGTCTCTTAGTAGAAGTAAAAGAGAGAGAGATCGATCTTACTTGAGTAGGAAGGGAATTGAAGATGAATGAAAGGAAAACAATACCAATATGACTGCTTAACACACATACACCTGTAGTGCAGGAAGGCACATAGTTTACTGGTAAGTTTAATCTGGTATTTCAGAAACATTGGACAGATAAAGATCTATTTCCCAGGTTCACAGTGGTAAAAAATCAGGCTGCCAGTACAGGAAGACATGGGTTTGATCCCTGAGTCAGGAAGATCCCCTGGAGGAGGAAATAACAACCCACTCCAGTATTCTTGAACTGAACTGAACCAGTATTCTTGCCTGGAGAATCCCAGGGACAGAGGAACCTGGAGGCTAGTTCATGGGGTTGCAAAGAGTCAGACACAATTGAGCAACTGAGCGTGCACACGCTTCTTATAAACAATTATTATATTGAGTAAGTATACAATGTATTGGTGTAGACTGACCATCAGATCTACTTTGAAGTATCGCTCTGATTTTCACCTCACTCCAAATCTTTATATGTATTTTAAGAAGAAGTTGTGAGAGTGTTTATCAGTGTGTGCTACTCAGATTCTATTCTAAATTTGACACCACAAGGGAAGACTCTTAACTGAGCATTTACTCAAATGATGATGAATGTCAAGTCAGTGGAGTCTGAAATAAGGAGACCTTAATGTATGAGAGCAGAAAAATAATCTTTTCTAACTAAACAAGGCTCTCATCTAAGCTTCACTGCATTTATTGTTTTCCTTTTCTTGAAGAAGAAAAAAATTCTATTATGGATCCAGTAGTACTTTTATTATTATTTTTTTCATTTATTTTTATTAGTTGGAGGCTAATTACTTTACAGTATTGTAGTGGGTTTTGTCATACATTGACATGAATCAGCCATGGAGTTACATGTATTCCCCATCCTGATCCCCCCTCCCACCTCCCTCTCTACCCGATCCCTCTGCGTCTTCTCAGTGCACCAGGCCTGAGCACTTGTCTCATGCATCCAACCTGGGCTGGTGATCTCTTTCACCCTAGATAATATACATGTTTCGATGCTGTTCTCTCAAAACATCCCACCCTCGCCTTCTCCTACAGAGTCCAAAAGTCTGTTCTGTATATCTGTGTCTCTTTTTCTGTTTTGCATATAGGGTTATCGTTACCATCTTTCTAAATTCCATATATATGTGTTAGTATGCTCTAATGTTCTTTATCTTTCTGGCTTACTTCACTCTGTATAATGGGCTCCAGTTTCATCGATCTCATTAGAACTGATTCAAATGAATTCTTTTTAATGGCTGAGTAATATTCCATGGTGTATATATACCACAGCTTCCTTATTCATTCGTCTGCTGATGGGCATCTAGGTTACTTCCATGTCCTGGCTATTATAAACAGTGCTGCGATGAACATTGGGATACATGTGTCTCTTTCAGATCTGGTTTCCTTGGTGTGTGTGCCCAGAAGTGGTATTGCTGGGTCATATGGCAGTTCTAATTCCAGTTTTTTAAGAAATCTCCACACTGTTTTCCATAGTGGCTATACTAGTTTGCATTCCCACCAACAGTGTAAGAGGGTTCGCTTTTCTCCACACCCTCTCCAGCATTTATTGCTTGTAGACTTTTGGATAGCAGCCATCCTGACTGGTGTGTAATGGTACCTCATTGTGGTTTTGATTTGCATTTCTCTGATAATGAGTGATGTTGAGCATCTTTTCATGTGTTTGTTAGCCATCTGTATGTCTTCTTTGGAGAAATGTCTGTTTAGTTCTTTGGCCCATTTTTTGATTGGGTTGTTTATTTTTCTGGAATTGAGCTTCAGGAGTTGCTTGTATATTTTTGAGATTAATCCTTTGTCTGTTGCTTCATTTGCTATTATTTTCTCCCAATCTGAGGGCTGTCTTTTCACCTTGCTTATAGTTTCCTTTGTTGTGCAAAAGCTTTTAAGTTTCATTAGGTCCCATTTGTTTATTTTTGCTAAAAATATGGAATGCTTCATGAATTTGCGTGTCATCCTTGCACAGGGGCCATGCTAATCTTCTCTGTATCGTTCCAATTTTAGTATATGTGCTGCCGAAGCGAGCACCCAGTAGTACTTTTAAAGTGAAAGAATCTTCATTTTTGTTTTGTATTTTATTACACTGCAGCTCTTCTATAAATTAGAAATGATCGTGACGCTATGACAATTTACTGACATCATAAATATGAGATTACTTTGTAATAGTGTTACTGATTTCTCTTCTGTAAACGCTCATCTTCTGTATTTCTGGTTCCCTAGAGGAGACAAAGGATGACTCTAGCATCTCACATTTTAATAAATTTATTAATACATATTTTGAGAAAAATGGTCCACTGTTTCTTTCTTCTCCCCTTAAAATCATATGATAAAATTGTCAACTATTCTTAATCACAAACTGTCATTTTCTGCTGTTGAATGTTGCATTTCAGAGTATAGTTCAGTTTTGAGCATATTGTGATTCTAATGAAAACACCATTTTTATATGCTTCTTTTAAACTTGGGGGCAAACAAAAAGAGCTTATACAGGCAAAATAGACTTTTTGCTGGTTTTACATGAAAGATGCTTGGATCTCACATGTTATTAACACTAGTACTTTTTAAGGAGACTCTTTTCATGGAACAGTATTCAGTGCAATTGTTAAAATAACCTTTGCACTTGTCAAGGGGAATAACGAGGCATCAGACTGCTATTTTTCAAATTATGCAGCATCGATTTCATGTAGACAGCCATGGAACATTCTTCATATGTTTGCTATGTGAAAATGTAAATTCTTAATTCAATAATTTTTCTCCGGCTCCTCCCACCCTTGCTTTATCTTCATTCCTCCAGTTCTTTGTAGGAAATTAGGGGACTCATTATTCATGGGTCAGGAAGAATTCAATGAATCATGAAGAAAAGGTAATTTATGAAGGCAAGTCACTCTTTCATCTCCATTGTGCATAAATAATAATTTATTGTTGTGATACAATGACCTGTTTTCTATTTATAATTTTGGCCCTGAGAAAAATTAAGTGCAACATAATTTCCATGTGAAAAGATCAATTTATGAACCACCTGTCTATCAAAGGCAAGCGTCGTTTGGAAGCAACTGACTATGCCCATGAATTGCTTTGTTTCTTTGTTTTGGAAGCATAGAAGCTCAAAGTTATGACATCCACTTATGCTCTTTGACAAAGAAAATGATTTTAAGAGTGAGCATTAAAATTATTTATTTCAAAGCAGAGTTCTTTTTGGATAGTATGTATTGGTTTGACACTGTAATGTTCCTAAAAAGGTATACATAGTTTTTTTCCAAAGGATATATATCTAAATTATGTGATGTATACAGCAATACCTTCCTACCAGAAATGCAACTCATGACATGGTTTTTTAGTTGAAGTTTAATAAAGCAATTTGCTTCTTGATACTTTCAAAAGCTATAGCATCAATTTAGTCTGATCAACAATTTTGTTCAAATCTTCATGTGTCAATTTAGCTAAAGTGAAAGTGAAAGTCACTCAGTAGTGTCTGATTCTTTGTGACCCCATGGACTGTATAGCCCATGGAATTCTCCAGGCCAGAATGCTGGAGTGGGTAGCCTTTCCCTTCTCCAGGGGATCTTCCCAATCCAGGGATCAAACCCAGGTCTCCTGTATTGCAGGCAGATTCTTTATCAGCGGAGCCACAAGGGTGGGGGAGAGAGACAAAAACCAAGTCTGTGTACAAATGGTGCTAAGTGCTGTGAGGGAAAAGTAAAGGAGATGATGAAAGAATAACAGAAGAGTCAGTCTTCTGAAGAGTTGGACAGGGGATCCAACTTTCCCTGAGGAAAGTGATATGTAAGCTGAGACCTGGAGGGTGAGAAGAAGCCAGCCAGATGATGAGACAGGAGAGGAACAATCTAGGCCAGAGGAACAGCTTGAGTAAAGCCTGAGGTGGGAGAGCAGAGTGCATGGAAAACCAAGAGAAAACCAGGGTGCTTACAGTGGTTTGTGAGAGGGAAAAGAGAGGATGAGATGAGATGGGATGGGAGATGTGTATAGGCAATGCACTGGAAGGTTCTTTGCAGTTGGCATCTGCAAACTAACATAGATTTCAATCCTGAACATCTCTGGAGTTCCACTGGATTTTTGGTTACACATCAAGAATGTCGTGAGACCATCAGAGGAGGGTGGACCCAGAGGAGCAGAGAAGATTCCTCAATGTAAATATTGAGTCAGAGATATTATACAAATATGGAGTATTTTAAATCATTATTTTGAGTTTATAAGGAAAGAAGTGAAGGAAGAGACTTTATATCCTAGTCAGGGAGATCATAGTGGGATAGAATTTAGGAGTTCTGATGCCAAATTCCAGGATATCAATTCAAGTACAAGTATTTTAAATTTTGAATTGTTGATTAGAGGAGTATTTTATTCTTAACATTGTTTAGGATTGTTAGAGCCTGTTCCTGATTAAAAGTAGACAGAATTTTTATTGATTTTACTATTGTTTTTAAATCCTCTACAGAAAATCCACCCCTTTATTGATTATATCCAGGCTTAATGCAGAATTCCCAGGTGGCACTAGTGATAAAGAAGCCACCTGCCAATGCAGGAGACATAAGACACACAGGTTTGATCCCTGGGACGGGAAAATCCCTTGGAGGAGGAAATAGAAACCCATTCCAGTGTTCTTGCCCGGAGAATCCCATGGACAGAGGGGCCTGGCGGGCTGCGGTCCATGGAGTGGCAAGAGTCGGACACAACTGAAGCGACTTAGCACACACACAGGATTCATGCACCCACTCTGTTACCCCTCTGTTTAGAAATACTAAATTGGAAAATTTTTTATTTCTGCCAAGAAGTCAGTTTAAATTTAGAATCTGAGAAGAAAAGGCCCTTAATTCTCTAAAATTCACAAATTCTAGAATTCCCCAAGAAAAAACACAGAGAAAATTATAAATTCTCACTAAAATCTAATGGAACACTCATTCCACTTTTCATGAAATGGTAATAAGGTAATACCTGATTTATTTAAAATACTGATGAAAATTATTTATGTTAGATAAAAGGTATCACTGCAAACGCTGTGAGCACTTGGAATCACACTTTGAGCTTAGAGCACTGATTCTCAAGCTTTTTTTATCTCAAGAGTTCTTTACACTCTAATATTGAGAACCCCAAAGGGCTTGCCATAGAAGATTCTAGAAAACAGTAGAACACAAAAGCACATATTCTATTTGCCACCAGATTTGTAATATCATCACAAATCATGAAGCCTCTGGAAAACACCTCTATGCTCTCATAAGATAATGGTTGTAGAAAAGACAAATAATATCTTAGTATTATAATAAAAGTAGCTTTGACTTTATAAATCCCTAGAGTTTTGGACATCTGCTTTAGAAATTCCCAGACCACACTTTGAGAAATGTTGACACAGAGGTTGACGATATAGTCTTTGGACAACTGAAGTTCACCTCCTAGCTGTATCATTACTGAGATTCTTGGAGAGCTGATATCTTTAGCTGTAAGATGGGTACTATAATACTTATCTCACAAGCTTATGGTGAAGTGCATGCGTACATGTTAAGTCTCTTCAGCCATGTCCAACTCTTTGCGACCCTATGGACTCTAGCCTGCCAGGCTCTTCTGTCCAAGGAATTCTCCTGGCAAGAATACTGGAGTGGATTGCTGTGCCCTCCTCCAGGGGATCTTCCCAAGCCAGGGATTGAACCTGAGTCTCTTAAATCTCCTACACTGACAGGCAAGTTCTTTACCACTAGCACCACCTGGAAAGCCCATTATGATGAGGGAAATATGGTAAATTATAGCTAGTATATCAGCTAGGAATCTTGGGTTGTAAACAACAGGAAACTCAATCCAACTTAGCTTAAGAAAAGCAAGCATATTTAATCACTCACAACTTAAAAAGCCCAGTGGAGTTTTTATTTATTTGTAGCCCACAAGGTAGCTCAAATGTGGTGCAGTGTGGGAGACCAGGATTCAATCCCTGGGTTGGGAAGATTCTCTGGAGAAGAGCATGGCCACCCACTCCAGTATTCTTGCCTGGAGAATTCCATAGACAGAGGAGCCTGGCAAGCTACAGTCCATGGGGTTGCAAAGAGTGAAACATGACTGAATGACTAACACTTTCACTATAACCTTTTGATACAGGATTCATGGAATCATGCGTAATCTAGATCTGTATCTCACTCTCCTCTGTGTATTGGTTTTGTCCCCAGAGTGACTCAGCTCATCGTGAAGCAACGGCTGTAGAAGTTCCAGGCCACACAGTCTCCCACCACATCCTCCAGCTAAAGGTAAGTTATCTTTTCTGATGGCTTCCATGGAAGAGGGAAATAGCTCCTTTTTTCAGTACATGGAATTGATCCTTTTTGTTTACACATCCATTCCCAAATCACCGTGGTCGGAAGAAAGAAATACATTTGTTTGGATGTGAGGGGAGCCCATTCCCAGAAGGGTAAAGTCCATCCTACCTAAACCTTATGGCTACAAATAGGAAGCATTGATTCTCCAAAAGAAAAGTGGATGTTTTTGGTGGTAGAAGAGAGATATATGCTGGGATAAAACAAATAGCCAAATGTAAAGTATAGGATAGAGTAGCTATTCAGAAATACTGACATCTTTATATTTCTAATTCAACAAGTCTTTTCATGGTCCTCACTTCTGGGTTAACTGCACTGGTGAACAGCATGAAACATCTCTGACCATATAGTAGTGCATGGTGACAGTCATAGAGGAGACACTTTATTTAGTCAAACCAGCAGGAAATCCTGACTTCCATAGACTGTCAATCTCAGTAAACATCATTTTAAGCTTTAAGGAATGTTTCAGTCTAATAGTTCTGAAAGGGCCAAAGAGACTGTCTCTAAAAGGAAATGAAAACTGCACTGAAGAGCAGAAAGGCTGTCAGGGGAAAAGATATGAGTTCAGGTGTTTTGTATGCCGTGATGGGATTCTGGCAATCAAATGCCGAAGATGAAAATACAAGAGTTCAACTTTAGTAAATAAGTTGTGGCTCCAGGGAAAATCTGGATGCCTGCATCAAAGGGGGCCATATTTTGTAATCAGCTTTGTTCCTACATCAAATTTCCTAGGTCAGTTGTTTTCCTGTAAAATATCGTTCATTTTGGTGCAAAGGTTCGAGCACTTAAAAGGCACATATTGGTAAATGGCACTATTTTGAGCATGTTGAGTGATTCTGTATGTGAAAGGATGGGATTCTGACATATCACAAGTATCTAACCTTAGTGTGAATCATAAAAACAGAGAGATCAAAGTTGATATGATATCTCTAAATATCATTATTTATCAATAAGTAGAAAGAGGCACAGAAGGCCTTTTTTCTGTTGGACTTTTTTGTCAGGGTCTTACTTTAGGAGTTTATGGTAGCAACCCCCAATGTTTTCTTCTTTCCAGTAGTTTTGTCTCTAGTCTAGCCCATTCATTCTATTGGGTTGGCCAGAAAGTTCATTCAGATTTTTCCATAGCATTGTACCAAAAAATCCAAATGAACTTTTTGGCCAACCCAATATTTCACTTTTTTGTAAAAGATGTTAAGGCCTGATGAAAGAAAATATATTGGATCTGAGAGACTCGAGAGCTAACCTGTCTGAAACTCTACCTTCTCTTTATTGATAATATGTTCCATTCTCTTTTACACAGTATACAATAGATAGCTGCAAGTTAACCCAGTCATCCATTGATTAGGTCAGCAAATTTATGACTTTCATGGCACAGATCTTTTAGGTATTGCATCTTCATTATAGAAATTTGGAAAATATAGAAAAAATGTAGTTTCAGTAAGAACTATCCATAACCCCACGAAGCAGAGACAACTAGTGCTGTTAATAAAAATAGTTTTGTCTTGATTTGTTCACTTAACACTATATTGTGAACATTTTCCATGTCAATAGAAACTCTGAAAAATTATTGACAATTTAATTTATTGGCTGTAGAGAAAGATGTAAGGATTTACCCTAACCCAGTAGCCATGATCAATATGTGAAAGTTGTTGCTTTTAAAAGAATTCTGGTTAAAAATGTGGAAAGGGGACGTCCCTGGTGGGCCAGTGGTTAAGACTTCACATTCCCAACACAGGGGACCCAGGGTCAGTCCCTGGTCAGGAAAGTAGATTCCACATAACTCAACAGAGAGGTTGCATGCCACAACTAAGACCTGGTGCAGCCAAATTTTTTTAAAAATGCAGAAAGAATGACAATTTTTTAATTACCATTTTGTATTCCCTGATGAAATAATTGATTAAAAAATCATTAGGAGATGAATCAACTGATGAAAGATTGGAAAGGATCAGGCTTTTGCCACCTAAACTTGTTGATCTACTATAACCTGTTAAGAATGAAATAACCAGATATCATGTACCAAGATCTGGAGTAATATGAACACAGCACTGCCCGTAAAATATTCTTGTTTTAAAAAGAAACATATATGACCAAAAGAGTAGCTAAAATTTAAAAGACAGTATGAAGTGTTGCTGAAGGCAAAGAGCATCTCTAACCTTCGGACCTGCTTGTGGAAATGTAAAGTAGTCAAATATTTTGGAAATTGGTTTGGTAGTTTCCTACAAAGTATAATGTGCACTTATTGTGCAATCTTATTGTGCAATCTGGGGTTTACTTGGTAGCTCAGATGGAAAAGAATCTGCCTACAAAACAAGAGACCCAGGTTTGACCCCTGGGTCAGGAAGATCCCCTGAAGGAAAGGGCAACCCACTCCAGTATTCTTGCCTGGGAAATCCCAAGGACAGAGGAGCCTGGCGGGCTATAGTCTATGGGGTTGCAAAAAAGTTGAACACAACTGAGCAACTAACACTCACTCACTCATTGTACAGTCTAACAATTTCATTCCTAGGTGTTTTCCTAAAAGAAATGAATCATTTGTCCATACAGAGATATGTTTAAGGATGTTCATAGCAGCTGGGACTTCCCTGGCAGTCCAGTGGTTATCCAGCCCTGGCAATCCTGTGCTTCTGCTGCAGGGGGTGCAGGTTCGACCACTGGTCGGGGAACTAAGATCCTGTAAGTCATGTGGTGTGGCCAAAAGATAAATAAAATACATTTTTAAAAATTAAAAAAAAGGATGTCCATAACAGATTTATTTGGAATAGTCCCAAACTGGAAACAAAGCAAATGTCTATCAAGAAATTGATGAATAAGCAATTTGTGGCACATTCACACAATGGAAGATTATTTGGTAGTAAAAAAGAAAGGACTACTGTTGTATACCAAAACAGTGATAAATCTCAAAAACATCAAACATTAAAAAAAATGAGAGAAACCAGATATAAAGGAGAATATACTATATGATTCCATTAAAAGAAATTCTAGAATTTTCATGAAATTTGCAACAGTTTGCACACTTATCAGCAACGTTTGAAAGTCCCCATCTTAGTGTACTCACATCATTCACTGAGGCTTACCAGTTTCTAAAATCTATTAATTAGATAGGTAACAATGGCTTCTTCACTTTCTAATTTGCATTTCTTTGTTTCCTAGTAAAGTTGAGTCTTTTTCATTTTCATGTTTTTTTTTGGCGGGGGGTGGGCATTGATTTCTCTTCTTGGAAATTATTGCTCACCTGTTTTTTTCTATTTCTCTATTATCACCATGCTGTGTTACTTATTAACTTGTAAGAATTCTTCATGTATTAAGGATATAAGCCCTGTAATACTTGTGGAAAAAATTTTTTCTCAGATTTTTTCACCTTTTCATCTTATTTGAAGTATCAATATTTTTCTGTTTATAATAATGAAATTTATTGATTTTTAAATTAATTTGTTTATTTTAATTGGAGGCTAATTACTTTACGATATTGTAGTGGTTTTTGCCGTACATTAACATGAATCAGCCTTGTGTGTACATGTGTTCCCCATCCTGAACTCTCCTCCCACCTCCCTCCCCATCCAATCCCTGAATGTCATCCCAGGGCACCAGCCCTGAGCACCCTGTCTCATGCATCAAACCTGGACTGGTGATCTATTTCACATACCGTAATATACTGTTTCGATGCTATTCTCTCGAATCATCCCACCCTCGCCTTCGCCCATGTAGTCCAAAGTCTGTTCTTTACATCTGTGTCTCTTTTGCTGTCTTGCATATAGGGTCATCGTTACCATCTTTCTAAATTCCATATATATGCATTAATATACTGCTGTATTGGTATTTTTCTTTCTGACTTACTTCACTCTTTATAATATGCTCCAGTTTCATCCACCTCATTAGAACTGATTCAAATGCATTCTTTTTAATAGCTGAGTAATATTCCATTGTGTATATGTACCACAGCTTTCTTATCCATTTGTCTGCTGATGGACATCTAGGTCGCTTCCATGTCCTAGCTATTGTAAACAGTGCTGTGATGAACATTGGGATACATATGTCTCTTTCAGTTCTGGTTTCCTTGATGTGTATGCCCAGCAGTGGGATTGCTGGGTCATATAGGAGTTCTATTTCCAAGGAATAGAATTTCTTTTCTAAGGAATCTCCACAGTGTTCTCCATAGTGGCTGTACAAGTTTGCATTCCCACCAACAGTGTAAGAGGATTCCCTTTTCTCTGCACCCTCTCCAGCATTTATTGTTTGTGGACTTTTTGATAGCAACCATTCTGACTGGCGTGAGATGGTAGTTCATCATTGTTTTGATTTGCATTTCTCTGATAATGAGTGATGTTGAGCATCTTTTCATGTGTGTGTTAGCCATGTGTATGGAGAAATGTTCTTTGGAGAAATGTCTGTTCAGTTCTTTGGCCTATTTTTTGATTGGGTTGTTTATTTTTCTGGAATTGAGCTGCATGAGCTGCTTGTATATTTTTGAGATTAATTCTTTGTCAGTTGCTTTGTTTGCTATTATTTTCTCCCATTGTGAAGGCTGTCTTTTCACCTTGCGTATAGTTTCCTTTGTTGTGCAAAAGCTTTTAAGTTTACTTAGGTCCCATTTGTTTATTTTTGCTTTTATTTCCATTACTCTGGGAGGTGGGTCGTAGAGGATCTTGCTGTGATTTATGTCAGAGAGTGTTTTAACTGTATTTTCCTCTAGGAGTTTTATAGCTTCTGGTCTTACCTTTAGATCTTTAATCCATTTTGAGTTTATTTTTGTGAATGGTATTAGAAAGTGTTCTAGTTTCATTCTTTTACAAGTGGTTGACCAGTTTTCCTAACACCACTTGTTAAAGACATTGTCTTTTCTCCATTGTATATTCTTGCCTCCTTTGTCAAAGATAAGGTGGCCATTGGTGCATGGATTTATCTCTGGGCTTTCTATTTTGTTCCATTGATCTATATTTCTGTCTTTGTGCCAGTACCATACTGTCTTGATGACTGTGGCTTTGTAGTAGAGTCTGAAGTCAGGCAGGTTGACTCCTCCAGGTCCATTCTTCTTTCTCAAGATTGCTTTGGCTATTTGAGGTTTTCTGTATTTCCATACAAATTATGAAATTATTTGTTCTAGTTCTGTGAAAAGTACTGTTGGTACCTTGATAGGGTTGCATTGAATCTATAGATTGCTTAGGGTAGTATACTCATTTTCACTATATGGATTCTTCTGTCCCATGAAAATGATATATTTGTCTATCTATTTGTGTCATCTTTGATTTCTTTCATCAGTGTTTCATAGTTTTCTGTATATAGGTCTTTTGTTTTTTTAGGTAGATTTATTCCTAAGTATTTTATTGTTTTCATTGCAATGGTGAATGGAATTGTTTCCTTAATTTCTCTTTCTGCTTTCTCATTGTTAGTGTAGAGGAATGCAAGCAAACATTATTCTCAATGGTGAAAAATTGAAAGCATTTCCCCTAAAGTCAGGAACAAGACAAGGGTGCCCACTGTTACCACTGCTATTCAGCTTAGTTTTGGAAGTTTCAGCCACAGCAATCAGAGAAGAAAAAGAAATAAAAGGAATCCAGATTGGAAAAGAAGAAGTAAAACTCTCACTGTTTGCAGATGACATGATCCTCTGCGTAGAAAACCCTAAAGGCACCACCAGAAAATTACTAGAGCTAATCAATGAATATAGTAAAGTTGCAGGATATAAAATTAACACATGGAAATTTTTTGATCTTTTAAGGGGAATTTATTCCATGCTTTTATTTCTTAGGCAGAAATATAAGAATATTTGCTTAAATTTTCTTATAATGTTTTATAATTTAACTTTTATATTAGCATTTATATTCATTTGGATTTGCTTTGGTATTTGGTATCAAATATAACTTTCATCTTTTTTTGTATATAGATGATTATGCACCACCTATTGGATAATCTTTTCTTCTCTGTTTATCATCTGTCCATCAAATGTCAAGAACTTATATTCTGAAATTAAAAAAAAATTTATACAAATTATAAAAGTAGGGGTTATTGTGGACTACTTACTTATACATTCAGCTCTCTATTATTATGTGAGTACCACATGGTTTAGATATTTATTTGTTGCTATATATTCT
The DNA here is from genome assembly GCF_033118175.1 of Dama dama. Classification (NCBI taxonomy): domain Eukaryota; kingdom Metazoa; phylum Chordata; class Mammalia; order Artiodactyla; family Cervidae; genus Dama; species Dama dama. Next base: position 36,776,030 of record NC_083704.1, on the reverse strand, counting down.
GATATTTAATATGGCTTATATTTTTATTCACTATTTTTGAAAATTTTCTTAGCTTTTATCATCCATTTCATTCTCCAAACATTTATTGATTATATTCTGTTTGCCAGGTTTGGTGCCAAGAAGTAGAGATAAAAATCTGAAAAACTAGACAGGCTTTCCATTTTAAAGTTAAAATGTTGAAGTGCAATAACAGCAGATAGTAATTAAATAACTGACATTTAATACTACCCCTGGGCCAGGCACTATTTAAGTATTTTACATATACTAACAGGTTTAATCCTCAAAGCAATCATATGAGGTAAGTTCTATTCTTTTTTATTCATGATAGAAAGTGGGTCCAGGGAATAACTTGCCCAAGGCTTGCACACTCAATAAGTAGCAAAGTCTAAAATCAAAACTGGGCAGTTCTAGATATTGGAATGCTTATATATTGCTGGTAAAAATGTAACATGATGCAGCCATTGTGGAAAACATTTGACAGTTCTTCAAAAAATTAAACATAGTCACCATATGGCTCAGCAACCCCACTCCTAAGTGTATCCCTGAAAGTATTGAAAATAGGTATTCAAATACTTGTACATGAAGGTTCATAGTAGCACTAGTCCCAACAGCCAAACGATAGAAACCGCCCAAATTTCCATCAGTTGATGAATGCAAAAACAAGTATATATAGTGTATGCATATAATGGAATGTTCTTCAGCTGTAAAAGGAATGAAGTCCTGACACATGCTACAACATGGATGAACCTCAAAAACCTGCCAAGTGAAAAAAGCCAGACATGAAAATCAGTCACTTATTGTTACAGACCCTTCTGAATTGGTCCCTAGCAAGGGTCCTCCTGCACAGTGTCATTTGGGCCAACAGAATGAGACCAAGACGAAGTTCCTTTGGTTCAGAAGCAAAGGAAAGCATTGTTTTTTTAAAAATAATTTTATTTATGTATTTACATTTTTGGTTGTGCTGGGTCTTCATTGCTTTGCTCAGGCTTTCTCTAGTTGCAGTGAGTGGGGACTACTCTTCCTTGCGGTGCACAGGCTTCTCATTGTGGTGGCTTCTCGTTTTGGAGCACAGGCTCTAGGCATGCGGGCAGCATGCAGCATGCAAGCTAGTACTTGCAGTATGTGGGCTCAGCACTGATGGCTTGGGGGCCCTTAGAGTGTGGGCTCAGTAGTTGTGGTGTGTGGGCTTGGTTGTCCCACGCCATGTGGAATCTTCCAGGACCAGGGAATGAAACAGTGTCCCCTGCATTGGCAGGCGGATTCTTATCCACTGCACCAACAAGGAAGTCCAGGAAAGCATTATTTTTCAATCAAAGAATGGAGAGCTGTGAGCTCACGCTCTCAAGCATATGTTCTCCTGGAAGGGCTGTGGACTTTATGGGGACCTGGGGGGTAGTGGGGGTGGGCTGCAAAGTTCTTGCGAGTCTGGCACAGGTGTTGGCTTCTCAGATCCAAGCCTCTACACTCTGCCAACCACCGCCATCTTGAATTGCAATATCATGCCCAGAGCTTCTGCACATGGCCCTCAGGGATGAGTGCTGGGTGCAGCCATTTGCCCTAGGATCTCTGGTCTAATGTGCTGAGGGCAAGACCTCTGCCTGGGGCACCTCGTGACCAAATGAAACTAGATGAAGCACAAAAGAAAAGAAAAAAAAAAGGTTAGGCTTTATTTTATTACCCAGAGTATATTTTTATTCCCTGGGGATTGTTAATAGGTCTTGTCAGTGACAATATTGATAAAATTTTATTTCTATGAAATATCTAGGACAATAAACTCATAGAAGGCAGTTTAATGCAGAAGCTGAAGGGAGGAAGCAATTGGGGCGTGACTGCTTAATGGATACAGGAGTTGAAAGTATTTTGAGGGGTTGAAAATATTTTGTAAGAAGAGGGAGATAATGATTGCAAGGCACTGGAAATATACTGAATGCCACTGAACGGTACACTTTAAAATGAGTAATTTTATATCAGCTTTATCTCAGTAAAAAGGGGGGCAGTTTCTTTTTTAGAGTTATTGCTTTCACCTCCTACTCTCCTTCTAAAATGTAGAGTACTAAACCCAAGCTGAGCTGATCCTCGGGGTCACAGATAGCTTTACTGAGAAGCTGATGCTTGAGCTGGATGTGGAAGAACGAGTAGACATTCACCAGATGGGTAGAATGGTTTGTGAAAGCTCAAAGGCAGGAAGCAGAGGAAATTAATGTAATTTGGTGATGACATATATAGGGCTTTTGTGGAAAAGAGGAAAGTGTTAAGAAATGAAGTTGAAGAATGCTATTCAATCAACACAAATCATGCCACTCAACTGCACATTTTCAAAGATCACAAGTTGGAAATCTCAATGGCTTTGAGAGTAACAAATGAAACTCGTGTTGGCTTGGGGGACACATTACTACAGAGATATCCAAACATATTTAGTTGTTGAACTCCAGCATGTAATGATGAACTGCTTATGCATCCCTAGTTGTAGTCTTGGAGCCAACTCCAAACAACCTCAAACACATTGTCTACAAAGGTATTCACTTACCATTCATGCATCTGCACACATATGATTTAATTTTTACTTACCTCATCTTCAACTCAATGGACATGAGTTTGAGTAAATTCTGGGCGTTGGTAATGGACAGGGAGGCCTGGCATACTGCAGTCCATGGGGTCGCAAAGAGTCGGACACAACTGAGCAACTGGACTGAACTGAAGTGAGCAGTCATGGTCAGGGCCTTGCACATTTCTCTTTGGCAGTTAGCAATTTGGGTCCGTCAGCCTGACTTCCAGATGCCCGTGCCTGAGTCTCCTTGCTTCTCCTTGCCTGAGATCTTTCTTTGCCACAAGAGCACACACTTTGCATATGCACAGCAGTCCAGAAATGCTGGGAATTACACCTCTCAAATACACCAGAAATGCTGGGAATTACGTCTTCCCTGGGTGCAGAAGATCCTCTGGATAAGGAAGTGGCAACCCACCCCAGTACTCTTGCCTGGAAAATCCGATGGGAGGAACCTGGTAGGCTACAGTCCATGGGGTCACAAAGAGTCGGACACAACTGAGAGACTTCACTTCACACCTCTCAGGAGCAGTCTTTAACAGATGGCTTTTGGGAGTTGGTGGATACATACCCCAACACCCTCTCCCCTTGCATGAATTAAGTCTGAGGTACACTGTCAGCCTTGTTTCCCAGAGTCTCAGGCAGAATTAAGCCCTGGCTGCTTGCAATGGTAATTTACTTAATAATGTACCCTTTTAAAGAAAAAATTTTCAATTAGCAATAATCGCGCCTCGGATAAACCTCATTGGCTATGATAAAAATTTGTTTTACTGAAGTATAGATGATTTCTGGCTTCTCTAGTGGCTCAGACAGAAAAGAATCCACCTACAATGCAGGAGACCTGCCTTTGATCCCTGGCTAGGGAAGATCCCCTGCAGAAGGGAATGGCTACCCACTCCAGTTTTCTTGCCTGGAGGATTACATGGGCAGAGGAGCCTGACGGGCTCAGTCCATGGTGTCACAAAGGGTCAGACACAACTGAGTGACTAACACACACTAGTTGATTTACAGTGTTGTGTTAATTTCTGCTGTACGGCAAAGTGATTCAGTTGTACATATTAATATATGCATGTGTGTGCTAAGTCGCGTCAGTTGTATCTGACTCTTTGTGACCTCATGGATTGTAGCTCACCAGGCTCCTTTGTCCATGGGATTCTCCTGGTAAGAATGCTGGAGTGGATTGCCAATACATATACATTCTTTTTCATATTCTTTCCCATTACGGTTTAATCACAGGATATTGAATATAGTTCCCTGTGCTGTACAGTAGGGCCTTTATATTCTATTTATTCTATTCTATTTATAATAGTTTGCATCTACTAATGCCAAACTTTCAATCCATTCCACCCCCACCATCCTACCCTTTGGCAACCACAAATTTGTTCTCTATGTCTGTGACTCTGTTTCTCTTCCATAGATAAGTTCTGTAATGACATGTTTTAAATTCTACATATAAGTGATATCATAGTATCATCATATTATATGGTGTTTGTCTTTCTTTGTCTGACTGACTTAACTCAGTATGATAATCTGTAGGTCCACCTATGTTGCTGCAAATGGCATTATTTCATTCTTTTTATGGCTGAGTAGTATTCCATTGTGTGTGTGTGTGTGTGATGTGGTGTATATATAAACACACCACATCTTCTTTATCCATGCATCTTTCAGTGAACATTTAGCTTGTCTCCATGAACTGGCTATTGTGAATAGTGCTGCTGTGAACACAGGAGTCGAAAATGCTGCCTTCTTTATCCACTTCCTTCTCTTCTTCTCCAGTCCTCTACTTACCTTCAGATCCTTTTCTTAGGATTTTGTCTGCTCAGGGGAAACCCCAAAGTAAGAAATTTCAGTTCATTCACTTCCTGAATATATCGTTCAGTCTCATCAGAAAAAGAGAATTCATTCTAAGTATTCCAAACAGGGGGATTTAATATGAGGAATTGGTTACCAAGAGAAAAGGGGAAATACTCAAATACCAGAAGCTGCTTTTCCTCTGGTTTGAAACCAGTAGCCTCATAACACTCAAGGATGTCTTTATTGACCTCCGGACAAGATAACACGTACTACCTGCTTTCATAGCTCTCCGTTGCTTTAGTTTAACTTTCATTTCTGTGAATATTTGATTCATGTCTATCTTCCTGATTGGATTACAAATCCAAGAAAGTAGACACAACGTCTGTATTTGCTCATGATGGTATCCCCAGAGCCTAGCACAATGTCTAGCATAGAATAAAGTGAAAGTGAAAGTCGCTCAGTTGTGTCTGACTCTTTGCGACCCCATGGACTATAAAGTCCATGGAATTCTCCAGGCCAGAACACTGCAGTGGGTAGCCTTTCCCTTCTCGAAGGGATCTTCCCAACCCAGGAGTCGAACCCAGGTCTCCCGCATTGCAGGCAGATTCTTTACTAGCTGAGCTATAAGGCAAGCCCAAGAATACTGAAGTGGGTAGCCTATCCCTTCTCCAGTGGATCTTCCCAATCCAGGAATTGAACCGGGATTTCCTGCATTGCAGGTGGATTCTTTACCAGCTGAGCTATCAGGGAAGCCCAGGGAGCTCACTGAATACCTGGTAGAAGGAATGACTAGATCAGTGTTGTGCTGAAGCTGCCTTATACCAGCTTGTGAAAACCAATGGAGCAGTTTTCTTTTTAGCCTCGTAACATATTCAGTGATATCAGGTTGGCAGTTCAAGACCAACCATTGTGGGAATGTTTACTCCATAGAAATTGGCAAACACTACAAATAATGATTGTTTTATTAGAGAACCAGTTGTTAAACTTTCCCCGACATACCACTTACCGAATCCTACCTAACAATACAACATAAACAACACATTCATTTCCACACCTCGCTTATGACACTTTTACTGAAGGTCTTAGCATCCAGCTGCACGATTGGCTCATGCAAATTCAAGGATGTCTACTGTATAGTTTTACCGTTCCATTATTTAACAAGTAGAAAGTAGAATCACAAATAGCAAGTTGGGTCAGCAACATGGTCATCACTTCAGGCCTTCATGGACACACTCAGTTCTGGCCTCACAGCCTGCTCAGAAACATGCAGGACTCAGAGAAACGTGTAGCCCAAGCTGTATTTCAAATTTCTGCAAGCCTGAGTGTGTGTTGATGTGACTCCAATCTTTCTCTAGATGCAGTATTTTAATGTGGATTTATCTTTATGCCTAGAAAGTAAGTGCTTTACACAGGAGGCTCAGGTTCTGCCCTGTAACCTTATCTAAGCACCCAGGAGTACTACAGAGAAAATAGTAACTTTACCTACAAGAAGACTGAAATTACTTTGAAGAAAGAGGAAGTTTTGTGAGCATTAGGACATCTCCCAAGACTGCTCTTTGAACCAGTCATTGCAGTTAAGTTGTAAAAGAATATTTTAGAATATGAGGAAATGGTTTAATATACTTTAAATTTAAAAACAGATCTCTTTTTAAGTTTTCAACCCATAGAAAAGCTGGGAAAATACACACAAAAAATTTCTCCTGCCTTTTCTCTGTGTGATGACATTACCATTTTTTCTTACTATTTTTGTATTATCAAGTATATATATATTAATATACATATAATCAGGAAAAGTATATTATGAACTAAAATGCAGCAGATATTTTTTTCTTTAATATCCACTTCCACTCCATGTAATACTAAGAGAGTAGTTACCAGTGTGGTCTGTTCTATTTCTACTTTTAGAGGTGAGCATGTATTTAGGTCTGGGCCAATCATAAAACCACTTCCTCCTTAACTTGGTGATTCACCCAGGGGTATGTGAGTCACTGGAAATTTCACAAACATATGAGCCCTGGAAAGCACCAGTACAAATCCTTTCGGGTGGCTTGAGAGATGAATGTTGGGAGAGAGAAAGTATGTCTCTCTTTGTTGAATTATGAGCTATAGAAATATAGATTTGGGCTGTGAGAAATTTTCTTCCCTTACCTGTGGAAGTCATCTTCTGGGAGAGAAACCAAAATACCAGAAGAAGAGCAATGAGACCCAAACAGTAGCAGTGTATGGCAGCATCTTCAATCTCCTGGATCCACCTGTTCCTGAAGCCAAACCCATCACTGGACTTACAGTTGCTGAACTCATTTGTGGCTTAAGCAACATTCAACCAGGACTCTCTCATTGGTAATTGTAGCTATTTTTACTAAAAACAAAACAGAAAGACTGTGTGTTGTGGCCAAAGATTAATTCTTTGGTGAATAATTACCATTACTTCACACAATCTGCCGCAAAAAAATATGGTCATTTTAATTGAGCATTAATTTTTGCATCAGTGTATAGAAGCAATCCTTTATCACCAAATCTTGAATCCAATGCAATAGGTCAGTTATTGAGTATCAATTTGCTTTGCTTAGTAAATGCTGGGATACACACAGATAACTATGAAGGTTTCCACCTTTGTGGAACTTGTAATTAAATGGTATGGTGGGAGAAGATGAAGCTTGAGGATGAAGGGAGCCATATTTATAGATGTTAGTAATTTACCTGTGGTTTGACAACAGAACATTTTCAAATGGTATTTTGGTGTCACTTGAGACATCAGTTTGAGAGTAGTCATTAAGAATTTGAAGAAAAAGGATTTCAAAATTTTAAGCATAGATGTAATGAGCCTTTTAAAATTCAAAAGTTGTTTGCTACAGATTTTTAAACTGGAAATGAAACAGCTATTGAAGCATCTTACAAGATAAGTATTTCATTGGTTAGAGAAGCACACACAATAGCTGATAAACGAATAAATCCTCTATGGTTGACATTGCTGAATGCCAGCTGCCTGAAAAGTCAGTGGGAGGAATAGCGGCAGTGAGGAATAGTGGCAGTGCCATTTTCCAATGATACAGTAACTCATCGATTAACAAATTTAGTTGCAAACATAAAGACTGTATCAATATCTCATCTATGAAATTGCATTAAATCTTGTGAATGGATGAATCTAAAGACAAGCTGGGCTTGCATTTCTGTGTTATCAGCATCGACTCATCATCACATACTATCTTTTTGGTGAATGCTCAGCAACAAATACAAAACTGTGCTAAAATATTTAAATCTTAAATACGTTTTTGGATTTCATGGTTTAGTCCTGGAACAATAGTTTTGACATTTGTACATCTGGCACAAAAGCAATTGGCCTGAGCTTTAATCAAAGCAGTGGCACCAAACCTTTAGCAATCATTACATTCTTCACTACAATCCATCAGAGGAATAAATAGCAATAATTAATAAAATAAAGTTAACAAATGTCAGTTTCACTTAGGAGTGTCCTCAATGAAACAAATTATTTGTTTTATCGTTAATTTTAATATTAAAAAATCATTATTAAATATTAACCCTCGGTATTCTGTGTGACAAAATGTGAAGTATGCATGAAGCATTTTTGCTGAATTTTGAAGTACTGTAGGTGTCTCGAGGAAAAGCATTTGTGCAATTGTGTGAGTTATGAGCTGAACTAGCTGCTTTTTTCATGCAACAGGATCTCTGATTGAAAAACTACTGTCAGACAAACGATTATCCAGACTTGGATATTTGGCAGACATTTTCTTGCAAATGAACAAAGTTAGACTGTCACTCCAAGGAAAACAACTGACAGTATTTGTTGCCAATGATAAAATTCAAGGTTTCAAGTGAAAATGAGAATTTTGTAAAATATTTATAAGCACCACTGTGAGCTTGATACCAAAAGTTTGATGCCGTGGGTTTTTCTGATGAGAATGGTAGTAATATTTACATAGGTGTGTTTTTTTTGTATTTTAATAAAATGTTCAATAATTAAAAAATCTACATAACTCAGTGAACCAATATGTTCTATGATTTATCCATGATATTATAAAATCATACATGATTAAAAGATCCAAAATTCAAATTAGTCCAATAGGTTGTAATGAAACAGAATGTTTAGTGTAATGAAACAGAAAAGATCACTGATACAGTTTCAGATTCCACATTGAAACTAATCTTTAAGAAACTACCCCTTATTGTCTCATGGTGATAGCAGAGTCAGAGCAAGCTCAGTAGCCCAAGACCATTTCAAGTGTTTTCTTTCATCGTGCCTGCTAAAATCCCATTAGAAAAACAAATCCTACAGTAGACTTTATTTGTCATGTCTCATGAAATGCCCCACTCATAAGGAGCTGGAATAAGGACACTTAAGAATCCAGCACCACTTGAAAGCAGGCTAAGGTAGGAGACTGGTAAAAGCAGAGTCCATTGTTCTTCTAACCCTATCATGTTGATATAAGAAACATCAAAATTAAAAGCTTCATCTTGTAACAGAATTGTATTGCCAGTAGAATTACATTTTGTGTGGGAAATATAAATTCACCAATTGGCTCTGTTATGTACACTTAGATAATCTCTAATGTATCTATCCCGAAAGGAAATTCTAAATTAGGGAGGATCAATAGCTTCACGGGATTCGCCACCCTGTGCAGTATCTAAAGCCGGATAGGAATCGGTGTTAGCAGAGATACCTGCCATGACTGAGTACAAAAGGGAGGCATTGTGTGTGTGTGTGTGTGTGTGTGTGTGTGTGTGTGTGTGTGTGTGTATGTGACTCTTAGCTTGTTTTTGCCTTCGAGATTGAACTAAAGAATCAGTTGTCTTTTATATGAGATACATGTAAGAAATATCACTGACAGAGGTGTATTTTACAGTTCACCTAGAGGCAACTACACAAAATATGATGTAATAATTCAAACAGAAATAAGCAGCACTTATTGAGCTAAATAAAAGCAAACTAAATAAATGTTTCGTTCATTCAAGAAGCATTTATTATAAGCCTACTTTGTCATACAGTATATACCAGCTCCTAGGGAAACCAAGAATTATAAAATTTACCCCAAGTCCCCAGACACCATACAGTCCTAGCCCCAAATGCTTGAAGCTCTATTTTCTGAAAAGGGAAATAGTCCTGGTCTTAGGTAAGTTTTCAAGGACGTGTTGTATGTCAGTACTGCTAAGCAATGATGATGACCCAGAATTAATATTATGGAATTATCTGACCCCAAAGCAACCTTTTAACATTAACAATTAGCTTTCTTTAAAAAAAAAAAAACTTATTTATTTGTCTATGTTTGGTCTTAGCTGTGGGGTCTTTCGTTGCACTGCATGGACCCTTGTTGTGGGATACTGTGGGTCTTAGTTGTGGCATGCAGACATAGCTGCTCTCAGGCCCTGTGGGATCTTAGTTCTCTGACCAGGGATTGAACCTGTGTCCCCTTCATTGCAAGGAAAGTTATTAACCACTGGACCACCAGGGAAGTCCCCACAATAGCTTTCTGTTCCAAGATTGTGCATACTCATGGCACGGGCTCTGAAGGAAATGGTATGCACACGTTCAATTACCTTTATAGGTACAAATTACCCATTGCTGCTTCCTCTAATGAGAATATGACATGTTTACTTGCCTGAAATGAGACCCATTATCCTCTGTAGCAGATGTGTAGCTGGATGGCTTAACATCAGCTCTTGAGCTCTGACAGTTTTTATCCCTCTGTTTTGACATGTCTCCCAGCTTTGAGTTACAAACAGAAGGAATCCCTGTGGTAGCCTTCACACTGCTTGTGCATGTGTGGTGTGATTTCTACCCTGTAATTAATATCTTGGATCCTCACTCGTTGATTTGGCATAGAAAAATAGTAGTCCATATTTGACAGTTGCAGTGTTGACTGGCCAAGCTAATTGTGTTGGAAGGAAATACTTGTTCCTGGTAACTCAGGTCATGATGTAGTCTTTACCTCACTGGTCATGGTTGTACCAGAGCGTGTACTATCTCACCTCTGCAAAGATCTTGAAGAAACCCATTGCAAATGAGTGAATAAGCATAATAAAATGCTTCTGGAAGGTTCTCATTTGAGCCCACTATGTTTATCTATGTAGTTCTGTTTAGCAATCAGATAGGAATATAAATAAGTGCTAGGAAAGGTAATAGTCCGTGGCAGTAACAAATCATCTTGACTCTTGAGTTGCATTTCCTGTTAAAATTTCCCCAGAGGTTTTTGTGTCTAGGAGGCTGTCTGCTTGGAGGCAGCAGCATGAGCTTCGTGGTCAAATAGACATGAATTCAAGTTCTAGGTCCCCATATACTAACTGTGTGCTCTTAGGCAAGATTTTGAACCTGTGTAAGTTGAGTTTCTCATCTATAAAATTACGCTAGTGATGATTGCTTCTCCGGGCTGTTGTAAAGGTTAAATTAGATGCTAAATATAAGGTAATTGGCACCAAGCTGCTGTTCAGTAGATGGCTTTCTCCTTCCTCTTGAGTCTGTATTACTTCGTAGACCATTTGTGTTAAGGGGAGTTTTTGTGGACTCATCAACTTTTTATAATTTTTTCAGTGCCTTTAATAGCTAAAGTCTTTTCAAAATATACATACAGGATGTAAAGTAATTAGCCTCCAACTAATAAAAATAAATGAAAAAAAAAAAACAAAACTAAAATATACATACAGGGTAAAACATTAAATGTTTACGTGCTTTGCTCTATCATTTTTTTGCATTACATCCATGACAATTATTTCTGCTCTCTCTCACCACTCTCTGCTTTTAAGCACACAGGCACTCAAGCCACACACAGCTATTTATCTTCTCCTTTGCTGCCAGTGGGGTGATGTCTCTACACAAGGCAGTCAGGGCTGAAAGGAACAATGACCTGTCATTCCTTTCATCCCCTCTGTCTTCTGGCCACTGACTCCAGCTGCTGCTTTCAAGTCCTTGCTGGGCAGAGCAATGGTGGTTTTAGGATCCACAGAGGACATGATGGCCACTCATCTTTTTCTTCTTGTTCTTTCATAGAGCCCTGGTCATTTTTACCCTGGCAAAATGCTGCGTGGTTATGATAAGCCACATGGTATTTCTGCAGCACGGCCAGCCTCTCTGGTGCACAAACCACCGACTGTCAGCTCTAGCGGCTGCTCATCACTCAGTAGGGCCAAGAGAGTCATTTCAGGCGAGGAGGCTAGCAATGTTTGTGAAGAATGGACACGGAGGGCCCTTGTTTCACACAGTCTAAGCAATAAACCTTTCTCCTCTCTGCTCCCCCAGTAGGGATGGTCCGTAGTATCTCAGCACTCAAAGAGGGTTGATTGAGGCTGACTGTGGCCAGTGGCTACTCAGGGGACTGAGGTAGGGGCTTTTGAGGGGTGTGGTGGTTTCTAAATTGGTAAGAGTCAGTGGGAACTTAAAGGTGGCCGAGATGTATCCAGTGGCAGTTCTTCTCACTCTCCTTCAGTGGGTATGGATGTGGTCAGGGAGAGAAAATTTTCCTGATAACTCTGCACAAATTGAACATAACCTGAAGAACCTTTAAATGGTCCAACTATATATTTCAGCAAAAACAGTTCTTAAGCTGTACAGTCCATTGTACACATTTTGGCAAAGCATATTCTTGGGGAGAAATACCCTGCAAATGGCCCCTATTTTTGTATTTTTCCCCAGTGAATTGCAAAGTAGGGCATTTATAGCTTCTCACTATTTTCTTAAGTACAGTTTTGTTTTTTAAGTGCTGCATTAGGGATTCAGAAGACTTGTATTATTATTGCTGTAGGCAAACAGCCTGGACCATGGAAAGAGTGCAGACTTTAAAGCCAGAAAGATCATGGTTTAGATACTGGCTCAGCTACTCTTTGTTACGTAACACGAGAAAGTCACTAAACCTCTCAGAGACTCCCATTTCTTTGGAGATTTTATTTCTTCATCTATATAATGTTAACAGTAGTATTCCAGTGACTTACATTGTTTGTATATCCTGGATCCTTTGGCTATCTATCTCATCTACCCACTTTTCATAAGATTCACAAAGCGTAGAGTTAACTGCTCCACATGTTGGAAAATGACCTAATCTTGGCCAAAGGCTTCATCTTCCTGATCATGGTTATTTTATTTCGGGAGATCGTGAACTTTAGTTAATGATTCAGAGCAGGCCAGTGAGAGTCCACAAAGGGAATTTTCTGCCAAATCCATTAAGAAAATGCCCCCACTTCCCCTGAGTTTGCAAAAAGAAGGACCACTTCTTCTGTGTCTGCTCAGAGCTTGCTCAATTTTAGCAGTGAGTGTCCCACATCCCAGGAAGCCTCTTAATTCTCGACACACCAGGATGGTTGGTTATCTAAATCACAAGCTGTATGAGCGGTTTAAATCTGAAGTTGCTATAAGGCACTTCATGGAAAAGTTGTCTCCACAATGGATCCAACACATAGAGGAAAACAGTTGAGAGATGGAGGGAGACAGAGCTTCAAAGATCACATTTGGGTCCTCATAGCTATCCTTACCTTAACTCAGATGTGTTAAATAACTTGGACTGGTTTACTCCTCAGATAAATGGACTTTTGTTTGAAATTTTCATGTGGAAACTCTGTCATTTTGATCAAGAATCTTTATCATCACAGTAATAGATTGTTGTCAAGATTTAACCTGATTAATGCAAAGCAACTAGCACAGTGAGAGGGAGAAAAACTCCACTATGATCATCATAGCTCTGGCTAATGACCCTGAATTATTATCACTGCTTATATCCATGTTCTTTATGATGTAATTCTAGTGGCTTCCCACTCTGACTTTTTATGTCTTTGGCTGTTGGATGTTAGCAGACATAATGCTTGGGAGACTGAACTTGCTGTGTGTCTGTCTCTCTTATCATTATAAGAAGGAAATGACTGAGATATTCTGTTGGGAGATGAAACAGATGGGGGAGAGCTGATCAGCAAATAGCCATCTGAACCCCACAGACTCTTGAACTAAATTGATTGGCCTTAGAGTTTGGGGATAATTCATACAGCAAATATAAATTTTTGCGAATTTGTGGTCATAGATAAGCAGCACAAGGGCTCACACTCATGGGATGCTGTCACAGTGCTGGCTACTGTTCTAGGAGCATTTCATGTATCCTTCCATCTTCATAACCACTTCCTGACAGATTCGTAATTCCACTTTATAGATGAAAAAACTGAGGCAGTGAAGTTAAGAAACTTGCTTATGTGCAGAAGAGTCAGGACTCAGAGGCAGTCTGACTCCAGAGCACATGTTACCACCATGCCTTCATCTTGGTCTTCATGACTGCTCATCATATATATGCTATAAATCAGTATTTTGGACTGCAGTCCATGATTCACTGGTGGATCATGAAATCAATTAATTGGGTCATGTTGCTGCTGCTGCTAAGTCACTTGATCATGTCTGACTCTTTGCAACCTCATGGACTGTGTCATGAACCCGTCAGGCTCCTCTGTCCATGGGAGTGGGTTGCCATGCCCTCCTCCAGGGGATCATCCTGACCCAGGGGTTGGACCCGCGTCTCCTATGTCTTCTGCATTGGCAGTTATGTCTTTACCACTAGCGCCATCAGGTGGGTTGGGCCTAATTGGGTCATAACCAGCACTAATGCCAGAATTGAATAGAAAGTATCAGGGTATTGTTTCATGAAACTTAGATCTATTCTATATATAGACATATTAGTGTTTTTATGTCCTGAGTTGCCTTGTAAAATGTATTTCTCATGGTGAATCATAGTCAAAAAGCTTGAAAGCCACTGCAATAAACGTTAGCCATATTTCTAAATGCTATTAACTAGCTAAATATTGTTTGTGCCAAGTTTGTTTTTATCCCACTCCCTACTCATGCACCACTGATTCTTGAAAACCACTTTCCTGACCTCCCTAGAACAGAGGTGGTGGCGTTCTCATAGCCTCTTTAGAGCTGTCATATTTCAGATGTCGCCATCTGCGCCTGTTCTTTCTCCTCTAAAGGGACAGGAGATCCTGTCACTGTGTGAACCCAAGAGATTCCTTTGTACCAAATGAATATTCTCCAACAGACTCAGTCAAATCCACAACTGTAAATCAGGTAGGGTAACTCCACCCTAAAAAGACAGCGTATTGGCTAGGGAGATGAACTCTTAAATTGAATTGAAGTTTTTAGGTTTTGTTTTTTTTTTTTTTTCACAAGAAGCCGCTGGTGACTTAAATGTGTTAATCAGTCTTGTAGCTGTAACTAAAATTTATATCAAGTCATGTGCACTCTTAGGAGTCATTAAAATCAATGCTGTAATTGATAGGTAGTGAAGGGCTATTTTCAGCACATAATTTTGTCCATTTACTTCCTGTTGAATAGTGCCAACCAAGCAGAAAAGATAGGAAGAGATGTGAAAGGTAAAAAATTATGACATAAATAATTCTCCTCAATCTTGATGTCTCCTATTACATGGACCCAAAAGGCTGCAGCCAGCACTCTCTGTCTTCATTGACACAGAATCCTCTTGTGTAGATGGTCATGTTTGACAACTATATTTCGAAGTTCCATTTAGACCAGTATAATGAGTCTATGATAGAAAGTAGAATACTGTAAGGATGATGTCTGTGCATGGCATCTCCTTGTGCAGAGCAATTAGGGAGCTAAATTAAAGGAAACTGACTTTGTTTTCTATGAGAAGGTGTTTTGACACTTACAGTGACAGGCATGTAATGAAATGCCAGTGTTTTGGTGATGATCAGGGTGGTACCCTGCACAGTAGGCTCTTTGGTTTTAATTACTTCAGAGGAACAGGTATTCTTCGTGCTCTTCTCTGCGTGGTAATAGGATTGTCTTCCATTCCATGCATCCTCTAGAGCACAGTCCCCAACCTTTTTGGCAGCAGGGACTGATTTTTGGAAGACAATTTTTCCATAGACCTGGGCTGGGGGGGCCTTGTTTCGGGATGATTCAAGCACATTACATTTATCATGCACTTTATTTCTATTATTTTCCATCAGCTCCACCTCAGATCATCAGGCACTGGATCCCAGAGATTGGGGACCCCTGCTCTAGCATTTTCTCAGCTTTCACAGGAGGATGCTAAAAGGATCACAGACTCTACTTAGCTTTCTCTTGAGTCATTCAGGTCTATTTCACCCAGATTGGCAGTTAAGATCTCATTCAGTATTCTCTGCTTTCTAGTCCACGGAATCACATTTTCTGCAAGGGTTAAAAAAAATGTGTAAAGTGAAAATCCCCTTGAAAAAAAAATCCCTTTAGTTAACCATAAGGTACAGTGTTATTCTGTCCATCATGAAGACCAACAGGCAGTTTTTCTTCCAGCCCTGGAACAGATGGTTGGTTCTGTGGTCAACACCAGATGAAGTAGTTGGCTGGTGCTGAGGAGCCGTGCTGTCTGAGAAATCCATCATTTTATGTGCCAGAATCACACCTCCAGACAAGGTGATTCTCACTTTGTGAGGAGCTCAAGGAATGGGAAACCAACTGAAGGACTCGCATTAGTGTCTCCCACCTTTGCTGATCATAGAAAGCATGTCCATTTAGTGAACTACTGTTTTTAAACTGTTTTCTCTCTCTTGTCTTTCTTTAGTCCAGCGGAACTGTGAGAGTTAGCTAGCTGGCAGGGCAATTTTGGCAGCCTACTGAAAGGGAATTAGAAGACTCAAAATGGCACTAACCAAATTACAGGACAGTTACAACTCTGTAGCTGCTACAGTAAACCTCATCTTATAATGTCCAGAACACTTTGTCTTATCGTCTCTTTGTGCTATGCTGTATTGCAATTTGCGTAGAACTGTCATCAGCTCTAAGTGTACTCTCTTATAAACTGAAGAAACACATTTATCACTCAGTCTTGATTCATCCCAGACTTCACTTTAAGTGATATGTGGAGGTGTATGGGTAAATTGACTCTTTGAAGGAGAAATAAAATCCTTATTTGTAGGTTTGCTGATTGCCATGGTGTAAATACACCCACCAGGCTTCCCTGGTGGCTCAGTGGTAAAAGAATCTGCCTGCCAATGCAGGAGACGCGGGTTTGATCTTTGGGTTGGGAAGATCCCCTGGAGAAGGAAATGGCAACCCATTCCAGTATTCTTGCCTGGAGAAATCTATCGACAGAGGAGCCTGGTAGGCTATAGTGCATGGGGTTGCAGAGTCAGACACGACTTAGCAACTAAACAGCAGCAAAATATATCCACCAGCACTGGGTATAAGTGACCAACATGAAGTTACTGCATATGAACTTGGAAAGAGGTGAGCGTAAGCTTCTTTCTTGAGCAGGTTCCAGCAGCCACTGGCTCCTCTTTCTTCTGGTCTTGCAGTAAATTGTACCTCTTTCTGCACAACATCCTAGGACCCACTGGGTGTGGCATTCAGTTGCCATAATCACATGGCATATCATTCTAGATATTGGACATGGTTTCGCAGCACATCTATGCAAGCTCTTCAGCACAGCAGTGTGACTTTCACACTGGCTGGGAGTCAGGGCTCTAGGTATTTGCCAGGGAATACAACCATTTGCTCTTCCAGACATTCTCAAATTGTATTTTGGATCAAGCTAAAACAGCAAGCACTTGGGGTTACCTGCTGTTGCTAACAACCCTTCCCTAAGAAACTATCGGTGTATATCATGGGAGAGCCCCCCAAAACAGCCTCATGAAACATGACTGTATGTATGTTATGAGTGTTGTTTTGGGGTTGCTGCTGATACTAAGTAGTGTCCTTTTCACTCTGCTCATAATAAATGAGTCAGTCTGTTAAGACATTCCTTTTCTTAGCTTCATTTGTTTCTTTTTTTCATGCATGCATTCATTCAACAAATATTAAAGTGTTGATATGTCAAATACTATGCTAGAGGTTTGAGATGCTCATTAAAAAAAAGATTCTTATCCTCATAATTTTGGACTAGAGGAGTCAGGCATTAAATAAATCATGTAAATAAATATATAGTTCTAGATGGTTCTGTGTGTTTGTGTGTGCAGTCGCTCAGTCTTATCCAACTCTTTGTGACCCTGTATACTATAGCCCACCAGGCAGGCTCCTCTTTCCATAGAATTTTCCAGGCAAGAATACTGGAGTGGGTTGTCATATCCTATTCCAGGGGATCTTCCTGACCCAGGGATAGAACCCACATCTCTTGCGTCTCTTGCATTGGCAGGCAGATTTTTTGCACTGTGCCACCTGGGAAGCCCTCTAATTGGTGGTAAGTGGTCCAAATTTTAAAATGCAATACGCTTAGATTGTAACGTGCCACTGTCCTTGGCTTTTTTAACTTTGATTTCAATTTTTAATTATCCTCATTTTGTATTTTATATATTCTTAAAAATGAACTGCTTTCAGGGTTTTTTTTTTTTTTTTTATAAAACAAAATGAATGGATGACTAGATAACCAATGATAAATTTTTCCACTTAAGACTATGACAGCAGTTGCCATTTAAGTGCAAAGTGTGCTCTTGGCAGCTCAGCATGCATTAACTGAATTGTAACAAAAATTATAACAATAACCATGTACTAGACATTGTTTGAAATGCATCCTGTGTTTTACTTTTTGGTGTGCTGTGTGGCGGGACTTTCCCTCTGGGACTGGGACTGTCTGACAGTTCTCAATACTCAGCCCTCACCAGAAATTTCCCTTGGTTGGAGAAAGTTCCCTTGTTGAAGGTCAAGCCCCTTTTCAGGGATGGCCTGGGTCCAAAGACTGGTGGATGCAAGAGGATAAAGTTGTGACACCCCACTGCAACTTAGGACACTTAAAGAGACATCGGAGTTCCAGAACCGAGATCTTACCATAATTGCATTTTGATTTTTTATTCAAATTGCAACCACAACTTGATTTCTCTTCGCCCATTCTGTTGCACTCATTCCCCTGAAAGCTGATCCTGAGAAGCACTCCCTAATAAACTTCCTACCTCTTACCTTTTCAGAATCTGTCTCCCTAAACACCTAACCTGCAATGCATAATTTGTTCTTCTGGGCCATCTAATGCCCAGTGACCTATACTTGAGGTACTTGGAATTCTCAAAACATTCAGGAGTTGGTTGTTTCACCTTTGAGAAGAAACACAGCCAAGCATTACAGAACTGCCTATTTTTAGTCTGTTCACTCTCTTGCCTTTATCTGGATGCTTTCCACCACCCCTCCCCCACTTCAAATCAAATGAATCATCTGCTGTGTTTCCATCCTAGCATCTGATCTAAGAAGCGATACTAGCAGTGGCTAATAATCACTCAGTTGTGTAGACAGATGGTATCTGATTGGACCTTAAGTGATCTTACCACTCTGTTTAGACAGTCCTCCTGAAGGGACTCTCATTCACTGTGATGAACTGTTTTTGGTAGCCCACATCGTTAGACTAGGTTAGACTTTAGTTTTTATCATTTGAATGTGCTGGACTCTTATGGGAGGACTGGCCTTGTGCTCAGGGTTGGCAGATTCTACCTCACTGGACCTTTACAATGACGAATGAGGAAACTGAAGCCTGAAGAGGTTTTGTACTGTCCAGGGTCACAAGGCTGAGAAGCAGCAGACCTGGGATTTAAAGCAGGTCTTTTTTTTCCAGAGCCTGTGCCCTCCATCACCAGGCCATGCTTCTCAAATTCTAGGTGTTGAATTAGTTGGTTATCTTTTGCAGGGTAACAAACTACCACAAACGTAGCAGCTTGAAGCAATGCATGTTTATTATCTCAATTTCTGGTTCAGGAATCCTTCTCAGTCTTAGCATTTTGCAACCCCAACATCAGCTGGGGCTTCATCTGATCTGAAGGCTCGGCTGGGGAGAGTTTCCTCCACACTTCCTTAGGTTGTTGGCAGAATTCATCTTCTTGCAAACACAGGATTGAAATGCTGGTTTTCTTAGTGGCTGTCAGTCAGGGGCCCCTCTTAGTATCTAGAAACTGCCATCATTCTCGCCAGGTAACCTATCACCAGTGAGAGTTTTCCCTCCTTCTGAAATGTAGTGTATAATGTAACATCATCATGTGAACGACATCCCACCAGCTTGGCCCTATTCTACTGGTTAGAAGCAAGCCACTGGTCCTGCCAGCACTCAGAGGGAGGAGATTACACAAAAGTGTGGACATCCAACACAGGAAATCATTGGAGGACACCTGTGTGCCCATACAGGTGTTTCTGAAACATGATGATGATTTAAAATTCAGATTTCTGAACCTCAGCCCCAAGAGAGTTGAATCATAAATTCAACTCTCATAAGAGAGCCAGCGTTTCTCATAAGTCCCCATGGTTGGTTGTGGCCCTGGTAGGCAGGAGCCCACATCTAGAGAAACAAGGCTATAATAAAGTTGCCTCAAACTGTACCTGCAGCAGTTTATCCATTTCTTTAGCCTTTTCGTTAGGAATGTTTCAGATCAGCTGGTTACCATTTATTAAAAACCATCCTGTAAAGTCTTTCTCCTGTGTCTTTCTTGGGAAATAAACCTTGCTTTCAAGTTTGACTGATGATAGCAGAGAGCAATCTACTCAGTCCATTGCTCTGTTGATATCTGTGTGAGCTCATTTTGCCTAAGATGTGTGTTCCAAATATTTAGTTGTATTCTCTACTCTGGAGAAGAGTATAAAGGAGACAGCTCTTCCTGGACTGTTGCTCTGAAGGTGGGCATCTCCGTGACAGTGACCAACCAATCCTGTTTGCCTGGAATGGAGAGGTTGTCTGGAACGTGGGACTTTCAGTGCTAAAACTCAGAAAATTCCAGGTAGACAGACACTTCCGCCACTCAACCTCTGTTGCTAGCACAGGGAGAGTTTCAGGAGCAAACATGTCCAAGTTTGTTTGGGACTGAAGGAGATCTGGAGTGTGAGACTTTGGTGCTAAAACTAAGGTAATTCATAGCCACAATGATAGGCTAAAAAATGGTGCTCCCACCCACAATGTCTAAATTGTAATCCCTGGAACTTGTAAATGTATTAATATCTTATTTAGAAAAGGCTTCCTAGGTGGTGCTAGTGGAAGAGAACCTGCCTGCCAATGCAGGAGACATAAGAGATGCAGGTTCGATACCTGGGTCGGGAAGATCCCCTGGAGAAGGGCATGACAACCCGCTCCAGTATTCTTGCCTGGGAAAATCCCATGGACAGAGGAGCCTGGTGGGCTACAGTCCATGGCGTTTCAAAGAGTTGGACACGACTGAGCACAGTTGCTGTCCTATTTAGAAAAAGGATATTTGGCAGCGTGTTTGAACAGAGGCAGAACCCAGGATCTTTAGATTGTTATGCGGCCAATAACAATTCGGGACTGGTGTTTAGTTGTCTTTTGATGTCTCAGTGCCACACTTTCTGAGATCTTCAGCACTGTCAGTTGATGTTCTCATTGACTATAGAATCACTGAGGCAATTTTTATTTCAATGAGTGTATCTTTCACCTGCAGGATTTCTACCTTTTCAGATCCTTTTGTTGTTCCATTTCCCATTTCTCTGTTTTTGTTTCATACTTTCTTGGTCTTTTTTTTTTCCCCTGGATGTTATTTTCTTAGGAAATCCTCAACAATTATTGTAACGTTGATTACAGATTTCTTTTTTAATTAATTTTTATTGGAGTACAGTTGATTTATGATGTGTTCATTTCTGCTGTACAACAAAGTAAATCATTTATATGTATCCACTCTATTTTAGATTCTATTCCCATATAGATCATTACAGAGTATTGAGTACAGTTCCTGTGTTATACACTAGGTCCTTGTTAGTTACCTATTTTATGTATATAGTAGTGTATATATGTCAATTCCAATCTCCCAGGTTATCACTCCTGCCCCCATCTTTGGTAACCATATGTTCATCCTCTATGTCTGTGACTGTGTTTCTCTTTTGTAAATGGGTTCATTTGTGCCAAATTTTTTTTTTTTTTTGGAGTCCACATATAAGTGACATCATATGATGCCTGTTTTTCTCTGGCATTTCACTCAGTATGACAATCTCTGGGCTTCCCTGATAGCTCAGTTGGTAAAGAATCTGCCTGCAATGCAGGAGACCCTGGTTCGATTCCTAGGTCAGGAAGATCTGCTGGAGAAGGGATAGGCTATCCACTCTAGTATTCTTGGACTTCCCTTGTGGCTCAGCTGGTAAAGAATCTGCCTGCAATGTGGAAGACCTGTGTTCAATCCCTGGGTTGGGAAGATCCCCTAGAGAAGGGAAAGGCTACTCACTGTAGTATTCTTGCCTGGGGAATTCCATGGACTGTATAGCCCATGGGGTCACAAAGAGTCTGACTGAGCGACTTTCACTCATGACAATCTCTGGGTCTATCCATGTCACTGTGGTTGCAGATTTCTTCATCATTTTCCCCCCAATGGCTGTTTTATTGAGTGTCACAGTGTTCCCTTCCTCCTGTGTTTTGGAATGTTGGTCTTCAAGGTATATCTTAAGTGGCAAGTGTTTTTTTGTTTGATGTGTCTCTTGCCTCTTCCCACGGGCAGTTGCCTCTATGTTCCAGCAACGCCCGTTGCTCTAGTCCAGGCGATGCTTGTGTTGTCTTCTCAGGCGTCTTGTCCCTCAGAGACCCGCCTCTTGGTGATTATCACACATGGTCTCCAACCCTGTCCCAGGTCCTGACTCTAAGGCTGAGTCCAGTTCCTCCAACCTCCAGTGTTTCCACCCTTGCATAAGCTGAAGACTGAGACCAACCATCCTTTTCCTCACAGTTATTCTTTAGTTTTGCAACGTATTGCAAAGTGAGTTGATGTTACCTTTTTCCTCGTTTCCTGAGATTTCCAGGTTTAGTAGATCCAGTATATTGCAGTTAATTAAATGTTGCCAATGGAATAAGGTCCAAATAGAAGTTTAGTTTTGTAAAAATAGCAGGTTGGTAGTGAAGAGTAGCTCAGAGGCTTTTCTGGGACTTTTTGAGTGGGACTGAACTCCAAGATTTCCCTGAATTTCATTTAAATCACAAAAGGCTCTATTATCTAACCAGACTTGCCATAATTGGCAGAAGCAATAGATTTTTAAGTGTCTTTGGCAAAGTTCCTCAAAAGACAAGTGCTTAAATCTTCCCAGAATTTGTGCATGTGAATGAAATTGTAGCCAAATTTAAAAATGTCAGACATCAGTTTTTTACACCAAAAGGAGTTCTAAGTGTGGAATATTCTTCTATATTTTCCTTTGAACTGAGCCCCTGATAACTGTTCTACCATCAGGATAAACGTTATTTATGAAGTCATAGTAGAATTAAAGACAAGGGTTGTTTCGCTATTTACTTACACCTATATTTTTTAGTTAGGAATTTTTGACATTTAACAGTAAAATATGCTTTATTGAAAATTTGGGGAATAGAAGAAAAGATTAAAGGGGTTACAAGGAAATAGTCTCACAACAACATAGTGGGGAGTCTTCAATAGAACAACCCAGTCTTTCAAAAAATCAACGTGATTAAAAAAACATTGTTTACACTAACATGTGTAAAATAGCAAGCTAGTGGGAAGCTGCTATATAACACAGGGAACTCAGCCCAGTGCTCTGTGATGACCTAGATGGGTGGGATGGAGGGTGGGATGGGAGGGAGGCTGAAGAGAGAGGAGGTATATGTATACGTAGGACTGGTTTAAGATGTTTTACAGCAGAAACTAGTACAACATTATAAAGCAATTATATTCCAGTTTAAAAAATTGTTGGAAGTGGCCTAGAATATAAAGACATAACAACCAAAGGCAAAGTATGAAACTTGGTTGGTGTTTGAAAAATCACCAGTCATTTGGGGGTTAATTCAGGAAATTTTCATATAAATTGAGCATGAGATGATAGCTAGGAACTTATTGATAATTACCATAGGTTTTTTGTTGTGATCCACACAAGTCAAAAGAAAAAAAAAATAATAATAATTACCATAGGTTTAATTGTGTTTGTGTGGGATGATGTCCTTATTCTTAGAAGATGTTAATTGGAGTATTTGTGGGTGAAGCGTATACTGCCTAGAATTTATCTTGAAACAGTCCAGAAATAAAGGATGGGAGGGAAATGAAGAGAAGAAAGTTAAAATTGTTAAATCTGTGTGATTAGCAAGTGAGTGTTCATTGTGTTTTTTCCCAACTTTGGTGAATGCGTGAAAATTAATAATAAATTTAGGGGGAAAAAGCTGACTTGGGAGCTGAGCCTGCTTCCTAGTTCTGCCACATGCTAACTTGAGAAGTTGTTACAGTTTTCTGAACTTTGGTTTTCTCATCTATAAGAAAGGGTTATAACAGTTTCTATTCCATAGAATTGTTGTAAAAAGAACATGCAATGACACACGTGAAGCATGTGTATTTTACATATGCACTTCATTTTCACCTATTGTTGTAAAAATAATTACAAAGATAATTATTCTCATTACCTATTACTAGAAAATTAATGCTTCTTATTATAAGTATTATTACCTTTTATTGTCAGTTTTTTTAGATGTAATTTTGGCTTTTCAAAGTACTTTTATAAATATCTTCTTTGAAGTTCACACTAAGTCTGAGACATAAGCAAAAATGGAAAAGTATTTATCACATCACTTTCTATTTAACATTACCTAAAATTTTCTACATATTGCCCTTATTACACCAAAATAATTGGAAATAAATGTGCACTAGAATGAGATGAAAATGATTACCATGTTACTTTTCAAAAATAAACACCTGAGAAAAAAGAAAAAAAAATAAACACCTAATCTTTAAAATACAGCTGTGGGAAACGCTCAGGAAATATGGTATATATAGAGTTGATTTAAAATGTTGTGTTTCTTCTGTACTGCAAAGTGAATCAGTTATAGATATGCAAATATATACATATACAAATACCCACTCTTTTGTAGGTTCTTTTGCCACATGGGTCCTTACAAAGCAGTGAGTAGAGTTCCCCGTGTGGTACAGTAGGTCCTCATTAATTGTCTGTTTTGTATATAGCAGTGTGTGATATGAGCTTCCCTGGTGGATCAACAGTAAAAAATCCACCTGCAGTGCAGGAGATGTGGGATCAATCCCTGCGTCAGGAAGATTCCCTGGAGAAAGGAAATGGCAACCCACTCCAGGATTCTTGCCTGGAGAATTCCACGGACAGAGGAGCCTGGCGGGCTACAGTCCTTGGGGTTACAGAAGAGTCGGACATACGTGACTAAAAAACAAGAAAACTGTGTGATACACATTTAAACAAAGATATTTTAAGCAGTAAAATATTTTAGTGTTAATTTCCATGATCCAGTCATTTAATTTGAGAGACAATTTTCCACCATCTTTTCTTCAAATTATCATGAGTAAAATGGTGACTCTGGTTTCTCATGGGATAGATAATTCCATTGTATTCTGTTTATAACAAGTACATCAGATATAGGATAGACTTATAAATCAAGATATATTAATACAATAGAAGGTCCTATTGATTTTTCAGCATCTTTCTGCAAGTTGCATTAAAATGGTGGAGGAAAGAATTAGGAACTTTGAGAGTCCACCACTGGCTGAGGTCTTGTTAAGGTCATCTGTGGTGGTCAGAATAATGATAACAGTAGCTTTCATTAATTGAAGGCTTACTCTGTGCCAAGCATTATCTGTAGGCTTTATTTCTCATGATACTTTGTGCAGGTATTTCTGAGCTCAATTTTTCTTTTCTGACAAAACTGAGCTATTAATAACCACCCACCTGCCCCTTCCAATATGAGGGCCAAATGAGATAAGTGAATGTCCTTCGAAAATTGTAAAGTGCTCAACGAATGCAGTGTCATTAATTTCTGCTGAAATATCCATCTGGGAGCAAGCAGAGGGATAGATATTTTCATTCTTCTCTGTAAACCTTTGCTGGGGCGCCCTGTGAAGTCAGAAGTGCTGGAAACCTGTATTTGGAAGACAAAATGCAATTCTTTGGTGAAATTGAAAGGGACAGGTTGCTTATTGCCTCCCAACCTCCCAGATTTTGAATTTTCTTCCCCTTTATTCTTTTCTCTGTGTGCTCATCATTTGCAATTTTATAGAAGCCCATTGTGCTTTGCCTGAGAGAGTGTCAAGGGAGAAGAATATTTACCACCCAGGCCTGGGCCAGAGTGAAAATTTGTAAACAATAAAAATGCAGTATTTGTATTTCAAATAAAGCATCATTTTTTTTTTCCAGTGTCAGAATTTACTGGCTTTTTCTGATGCTAAACCATTGAATTAATCTCTTAGGAAAACACACGATTTAGAGATTAAAATTTCTCAGCTTTTGGAACATTTCAAATGCCGTTGATATTCTTCTCATGCCTGGACACCAAAGGGTGAAGTAATTAAAATGCAATGAGACAGTGCGTGCCAAATAAAAAATGTTCCTCACCCACGTGTCCCTAGTACATCTTTGCTGTGTGTCACCCCAGAGTGAAGAATCATTGAGAATATTGCTTTTTATACAGTGATACTGAGTTACTAAAGCAAGAGAGACTTCAAGTAACAGCTGATTCATTCTACAATTTAAGGCATCCGTAAGGCCATGGGGTGGGTTGTTTTTTCCCCTGCTCATAACAAGGCAGTAATGCTTGTCTGTAGACTTCAAGAGCTGCATTTCTGAGGAGATCCATGGAGATTTTATTTCTGTCCCAGATGTCACAATGAATAGTCTGAGAATAACTTGACTGGTTCTTGCTAGAAACAAAGACGACAGTGCAAATACATAAGACACCTCACAGTAGCAACCTAATTTTTTTCTTTTTCTTTTTTTTTTAAGTTTTAAATGTCATTAGTCAGCAGAGATAGTTTCTTCCTAGAGTGCAGTGAGATCCATCATTTGTATTGTCCTGGGGTCCCAGTACGAGAATCTTGGCAGGTGCTTGTAACAGTATTTCAGAGTCAGGCTACTGAGTTAATCCAAACTGCAAACTGTTACTCTCTCAGGAGACATGAGCGGGAGAAGGAGGTGGACTGAGAGGAATGAGCATAATCCTCAGGCCTGTTGGCATTTGTGTCCTCTGACCTTGTTCACCTGGGGAATTGTACCAGAGGTTGTACAGTTGTGACATCTCTCTGCCATTTACCAAAAACCAGGACGAAGTAGCAGCTCTCCTAAGTTATCTTTGGAAAGACCGATTATATGGATTTGTGTGTGTTATTCACTCAGTCGTGTCCAACTCTTTGTGATCCCATGGACTATAGCCTGCCAGGCTCCTCTGCCCATGGGGATTCTCCAGGCTCTGGAATGGGTTGCCATGCCCTCCTGCAGGGGATCTTCCTGACCCAGGGATTGAACCTAGATCTCTCCTGCACTGCAGGCAAACTCTTTACTGTCTGAGCCACCAGTGAAGCCTGATTATGTAGATACTAAGACCCTAATTATGAATCCAAATATATAATATGTGTGTCTTCTTTGACTGTGAAATTCCACATCTAGGAGTTATTCTTAAGGAGGTAATCAGAAGAGTATACAAAGGATTATGTCATAGTGGTTTATCAAATTTTTTTTTATATTAAAAAAAGGAAAATAGTATAATGTCTGTCAACTAGGAGACTGGTTAAATACATTGTGGTTAACTGAATTGTACAGATATTAAAAACAATGGTATAAATTAATGTTTGATTTGATTAATATTAATTAGTATCAACATTAAATTAATAAGTTAATATTATTGCATGCAACCCACATTGCAGAACTGAAGAATTCCATGTCACTACAGTGTGTGGTTGGGTGTGTAACCACACAACTGACAGACTAATCACCAAAATGCAATCAACAGTCCCCTCTAGGTGACATAAATGTGACTTTTATTTTTTTCTTTATGTTTCGTCATTGTGGAGACATTTTATAAAGATCATGTGTTGTTTTTAATAATTGAAAATCATTTTTATTCAGAAAAATTATTCCTTCTGCAAAACCCACATTGTTTCTTAATTATTTGCTGACATGAGGGCATGAGTTCTTCCATTCGGGAAAGGATGTATTGATTTGTGAAGGAGAGAAACCTGTGAAACAAGACAGTGTGTGTCTGCCAAAAACAGCTGAGAACTTGGGAGCCATGAGACACTCAAGCCTAAGCTACAGCTTTATCAATACCATATGAAAAAATGTCTGTTTTCTGTCCACAAAACAAAGGTTGTAATCACTGATTTATTCCTGCATGAGATGAGAATAGTGTCCTAAAGTGTTACTGCATTTCATTTTCACTCTGCCCTGTGATGCTCACCAGTGGACGGTAATATCTCCCTTTTTCAGATGAGGAAGTAATACCTCTGTTTCCTCATCTGTTAACCGTGAAGAGATATCATATATCATATGTACCTCCAAAAGAGTTCTTGAGGAAAATAAGTAAATTCATGCATGTAAAATGCTTGAAATAGCATTTGATGAATACTCAATCATATGAGCTGCTTTTTCTAGAGAAAATTATTATCAGCATCATCTCCATTATTAAGCAGTTTAAATATTTTCACAGGGATCAGATGACCATCCTCTTTTCAAATCATCCACTGAAACTCTGAAATGGCAGAGCTGTCCCAACTCTTAACTGCAAAACTAAAAGCCTGTGGCCAGGACCACTTAGAGGTGAAATAATTTATTAAAAGTTTCATTTGCTATAACTCTCGAGAAGTATAAAAATTGTATCCTTTATAGTAAATCTGCAACTGATCTGTAGAGAGAAGTTATCTAGGGAAATATAATCCCTGCTTCTTTCAGTAATTGAAGTGGAGAGAAAACAAATCCATATGTTAGGTGCATATGGCCAAGCATTTAGCAGCCTTAGTAACGTTTCTTCTTACTAATTAAGAAAAAGAAATAGGATTAGGAAGACATAAATTATCTTGCTAATTACATTATCTATGCAATGGTTTTCCACACTGTCATTCACCCTCATACTTTAAAAGGATATTATTGATATGAGACAATGATCACAGTGTATATTATAATTAAACACTGGCAGGCTACAAGGCAGCGTATAATTACAATAAAAGTAATAATAGGAATAAATAATAATAGTATTTGTTGAGCAGTTTACATGTGACAGGCACTGTGCTGAGCACAGAATGTGCATTTCGTTATTCTCTTCCCAGAACAACCCGAGGAGGTAGGAACTGTTATATTAGCCCCATTTTTACAACTGAGCAATGTGAAGTGTAAATAACTTATTCAGGATCCATCTGAGAATGGATCAGATGTGTTGAAAAAAGATGTGTTAGAATCCAGATGTATTGAATGCAAAATTAAGGCTTTTAATCACTGTATGATGTGAGTGTGTGTGTGTAAAGAAAAGGTGAAAGAATGTGGAGGGAAGAGTTGAGAGGGAGAGGAGGAGAGAGAGGAGAGGAGAAGGCAGAGGAAGACTGCGATGCAGTTTTTAGATTGTGTCAATCTTCCTGGGGATGACAGGTCTCAGTGGCATGACCTGCTTTGCCCTCTGCAATGGCAGGAATTATAGTAAGACGTGAAAACACTTTTCATTATGGTCTTTCAAAGTCGACTTCTCATCATTGCTGAACCCAGCTTTATACAAAACTAGCCCTTATGATCAGCCTCCTGAGTTTTAGAAAAAAGATACTCTCTCCTAAAATTGGAATGACGTTTCCCACGGGCTGTTCTGACAGCGAAGTCCTCCCCAGCGGAGATCCGCCAGCCCACACCAGGCAGCGGGTGGACCTCAGCCACCTGTCAGCACGCAGTTGGAGGGTGACCTCTGGGTGACACCCAAGAGTGCTTCCATGGAAACATGGACGCTGGCCTGGTGTTCCCTGGAGCTCCGGTACCCACTGCACAGAACTGCCCACTCTGCCTGCCCTCTTGAGAGGGAAGGCTTTAGACCAAGCCCCAGTTAATCAGTAGTTTTCAGCTACTGTCTTCAGAATACACGACACATGTTGTTCAAATACAAGGCACCACTGAATGGATTTACCCAGTTTTTTTTTTTTTTTTCGGTGAAACTCAAAATAGTTTGGTGGGAAATAAAGGCCCACAGTAATCTCTGATCTCCGTAATAACTATTAACCTCATTACAGTCTAAGGCAGTTCTGAGCAATGTGAGATCCTTGTGTATCTCTAGTTCCTGGCTGTGCTGTTTTCTGGCTCAGGTCAGCGTATCAGCTTGCAGGACATTATATTACTGTGGGGACAACCTTGAAGCATTTCTTTTTTTTTTTTTTTGAAGCATTTCTAATTTATATTTTAAAATTACATTTATTTGCCAGTTTCACCGTTTAAGTGTTACAGCAGCATTCACATTATGCATGCATTTAACTTATGCAAATTCCCATATCCATTGGTAGAGCAAAAGTCCTGCAAAATTACATTTTCATATGTGTTCCTTTAGAAACCTTATTGTGTACAGATTGCATTTATAAATAATACTCCAGATCTATACTGCATGTGTCTCACTGTGCTTTATGGGCAACTTAAGGAAATTCCTAGGGTAATTTGGGCCCTAACCATTTTTTGCTTTAGGCAACATCTCCCCTCTGCCTCCCGCCACCACCACTATCTTAAGCTGAAATTCCACTGTGTTTATAACAAATTACTTTTGACACTTTTCAGTGGTGTCCTGGAATCCACAAAATGCTACTGGCTAGTGTTTAAATATTATTCATGACTAGTTCAAGGTAGCAGCTGTTTTTTTCTTGGTTTGAATTTGTGCCTCTCCCGTCATCATCTGTTAATATTGCATGTCCATCCCCACTGGGCACGAGACACAGCATTACTCTAAAAATATACTTCCTTTTCCACTGGGCTTTTTGAGTAGTCTGAAGACCGGTTTAACTGCCTGCTTTTGTTTTGTGTAACTAGTATTGGGCAATTGAAGATGATAATAGTTACACTGACATCAGAAACACTTGGACTTGTTTTTCTTTCTTTTTTTTTTTGGACTGTTTTTCTTATACAGATCATAGAATCGTCTTTGTGTGACATAAATCTGATTTTGTTACTCTTCCATCCTTAAAATTGTTCAGGAGCTCCCAGTTACCAAAAGGATGAAGTTTAAATTTCATATAAGCATGACTTAATCACATCTATGTGTTCTTGGCTGCTTCTCCCAGCATTTCTCTCCCTTACATGCTCTGTGTTCTAGTCTACCTAGCTCTTCATATTGCTCAGTCAAGCCCCAGTTTTTCACAGCTCTAAGCCTTTGACCCTGCTGTGGTCTCCCCCAGGAATGCCTATCATTGTTCCCCTGCTTTTGATGGGTTGCATCTTGAACATGGTGATCCAATATCACTTCGTCAGTAGTGCCTTCTTTGACTTCCTGTCTAGGCTTTGTCACCCCTTCATGTTACATGTCCTCAGTATGTTATACCTTGACTGAGGCAGTTACCATATGTTACCACCCTCTATCAGTCTGTGAGGGCACCAAAAGCAGAAGCAATGCTTTGTTTACCTTTGTAAGTTCAGGACCTATCATGGCACTTGAAACATGGTAGCTCTGTAAATCCTGAATGAATGAATAAATGAATCAATACATAAACAAAAGAGACATAATCTTAGAACTCATCTGGCATAGGAGTTTTTGACCAGGGCATCCATAGAGAAACCACAGGGGTTCGGTGAATTTCCTGTAAAATAAATGTTACATTGTGATTGAACCTGGATGTAGATATTTGTGCACTTTTATCTGAGCAGCTGGTCCAGGTGTCCATCATATTCCCATTTGAGATGTCACAGGTGGGTTACTGCAATAATTCAATCTCTTCTGTAAACTAAGGTCCATCTTTTCTCAATTTCATGACTAAAACAAATAAACAACAAACAAATCCAGGGAGAATTGGGGCTTTTGAGAGATGTGCAAGTGGGCACCTGTGTCCTTGAAGAATGAAGTCAACAGGACTGTCTTGTTTCCATCTTAAGAGGAGGGGTTGCTCAAAATATCTGTACTTGGAAATTTTGTACCTCAGTAGCATGCAGTGCAAGCCCAGAGGCTTAGTTCATTCACTCTCTTATTCACTGTGGAATTTCAGAATGACAGGGGGTATGGGTGGTGACAAATGATTTGAATTTGTCTCTCTTCCTGTTGAGTCATTCCCCCAAACAATCTCTCCATGATCTTTAGAGTGCCAGGGGAAGTGACATTAGTTTGTGGATTCCTTGTTATTTGAAACCCTTAGCTAAATTATAGTAGCACTGGTTGTGGCTTTTTCTTTCTTTCTTTCTGGCCTCATAAATTTTCCTTAGATTTTCAATGGGGTGAGTTATTTGCCATTGGCTTTCATAAGCTGGTATTTGTGCAGTGTCACTGGCAAAAGTTAATATGTGCTTCTCGCTACCCCAGGGATTCCTGCAGCTCCATCATGATAGAATTAATCTATAAATGTGGTCTCTAAAAGCACCCCTGGGCCTGACTCTTTGAATGAAAGGCAGAGTGGAATGGAAGGAATCTGTTGGCATCATCATCATTATCTAAATGGATGCAAATGCAGCAGATTGAAAATGCTCTTCCTTACCAGAAATGATAAGAATCAAAAGGCCTGCTATTTGCATGTTTAATTGTAATGGTGCATTGAGACCAAGTTTCTGAGTGGGGGTTATGAGCACTTCATGGAAGGTAATTGGCCTGCACGTTTATTTTTGCCATCTTGATGGGTATTACAAGAGGATGAGGCTTTCTAAACATTTGTGCCCCTCCAATTTGGGAGGCTGTTTTGGCACATTAGGAAAACATGGCATGACTTCAAATGAGCCAAGTTGCATTAATCTCCTTTCTGGTTGTTGTTCAGGTCAAAGGGCCATCTGTCCATGCAGCACATAGTGGCTGAGCACATATTGTTTTTTGAGCACATATTGTTTCAGGCACGGTGCTAAGCTCCTCATATACATGTTTATTATTTAACTTCCACATCCCTATGAGGTAGATTCTGTTATTATTCCCATTTTACAAGTAGAAAATGTGAGACAGAAACAAGTAACTTACCTAAATTCACATATTAAATGATTAAGTTAAGATACAAACTCATATCTGTCTGACTCCAAAGCCAGAGTTGTTGTTATATAGAACAATTTGTTTTTCTATCACCAAAGCATTCATTTATTTATCAACTCACTGATTCATTCAACAAATATTTATAGAGCACCTATTATATGTGAGTTGCTAAGTACAAAGAACAAAATGAAAGCAAGCCAGATATTGTCCCTGCCTTCAAAAACTTGCAGTCTCTATAGAACGTGCTGGAAAGATCCAGAAATGAAATTCCATTGTTTCTTATGCAAATATCAACAGCATCATTCTTGCCTTCTTCTTCCTCATCAGTATTGTCATCATTACCTGAGTTGCTATTTATTGAGCCTTTAATAAATGTGCCAGGTCCTATACTGGGTACCATTTACCTCTGACAAACCTTTGGGGTAAGTGTGGTCACTTCCACAATATGGTTAAAGAAACTACAGTTTAATGGAGCTCCTTTGACTTTGCCCAAATCACCTGACTAGTAAGTGGCAGAGCCAGTGCATAAACTTAGAATTTTGTTGTTATTTTGTTGTTTAGTTGCTAAGTTGCATCCAACTCTTCTGTGACTCCATGGACTGTAGCCCACCAGGCTCCTCTGTTCATGGGATTTCCCAGACAAGAATACTGGAGCAGGTTGCCATTTCCATCTCCAGGAATTTTCCCAACCCAGGGATTGAACTCATATCTCCTGCATTATATTAATGGAGGACTCTTTACTATTCTGCCACCAGGGAAGCCCCCAAACCCAGAACTATCTTATTCTAAAACCTAGTATTTTAATAACAACGTCACCTGAGGATTCTACCTGAGGATTTTTTAAGGCCACGATGAAAACAATGGGGATAAAAACCCTTAGTGAATAATAAAAGCTACTGTGTACTGAGGGCTCACTCTTGCCAGGCACAGTTCTGGAAAGTGTTCATAAATGCCCTCCTTTAAGCATCAAAGTATCCTGCGGGTGGGTCAGGTTTGTGCTTGTTTTCTGTTTTTCAGATGAGTAACTGAGGCTCAGAGAGATGGAGTAACTTGCCCAAGGTCCACACACAGTAGGGGTGATGCTTAAGCTGACATCTGATT
The DNA here is from genome assembly GCF_033118175.1 of Dama dama. Taxonomy (NCBI): domain Eukaryota; kingdom Metazoa; phylum Chordata; class Mammalia; order Artiodactyla; family Cervidae; genus Dama; species Dama dama. The sequence continues at coordinate 36,742,823 of NC_083704.1, read as the reverse complement.
AACTCTAAGCCCCATTTCCTGGGAGAAATGCTCCTTTTCAGGAAGAATCCAGATAAAACCCTCCAAAAAGCAACCCTAAAGGATACAGACTGCTGGCTACACTCCTTCTTAACAAGGACATCTCATCCCCAAGACCCACATGACATTGTTTCTCCCCTATTTAAAAAATACCCTTGTTTTTCCTTCTTGCTTCATGGGAAGATGGCGTGTATGTGTTTGTGTATATTTGTTGTTGTTGTTCAATTGATGAATTGTGTCCAACTCTTTGCGACCCCATGGACTGTGGCACGCACGGCTCCCGGTTCTTCATCATCTCCCAGATGTGTTTGAGACTAAAGCAATAGAAAGTGGAAAAGGATGCTCAGAAGTGAAGCGATTGTAGAAAACTCTGGAAAGCCAAGCAGATCTAGAGGCTCTGCGGCCTGGCTTTGTGCAGGCTGTTGAGAGCTCACCTCTGGAGAGCTAACATTTGGCATTTTTAAGGAGGAGAGCCTCTGGCTAAATTTGGTTGAGCCCTTTCACCTTATACAGTGAAAGGCAAGAATCCTGCTCATAACAGCTTTCCCTGGGGATATACTGAGTTGCAGATTCTAATTTGGCTTCAGAAGGCTGGGATTCACAGAGAATATGCCAGAAGGACTGGCAGGAAAAGAACAAGATCATTGGGTAGGTTCTTATCATATAAGTGCCTTGCATTCATACCTTGTTTAACCTTCTCGCCTGCCCAGCAAAAGGGCATTTTGAAGCCCTTTTCACAGTCTACATGGAACTTGCTTCAAGGTTGTACAGCTAGCATGAGATAGACCTGGGATTCAGATCTGAGATTAGATTATAAGTACAATTTACCTCTCTCTTCAGAGTCCCGGCAACAGCAGTAATACCTTCTGGTTAACGATGGCTGCTGTCTGACGTCCTTATCTATGTCACTGATCCAAGGGTTTTCTCCCTTCCTTAAGGCCTCCACCTCTCCTTCGTTTTGGTCCGTTTCTCATCACCACTCTGTATTGGACATGCAGATAGGACTTGCCATCCCTCCCTTCTAGGGGATCTCCACTCCAGCTATTCCTTACACATTTAATAGCCAGATCATCTTAACCACAATGAACGGTTCACCTAAGACTGGGAATGGGTTCACCTAAGAACAGTGAGGCGAGCTCTGTTGAAAGCTTTATCCAGACAATTCTGATGGTTACTCGGAATTTCATTCTGTTTAGTTTAGCCACTCCCCAAACTCCTTTCCGTGTTCAAATGTTGTCAAGTACTAAGATGCGCAGAGAGGGCTTGCTGGTAGTTACTTTTAGGAGTAGAAGCTACAGAGATGTCCAGAGAAAGGCCAAAAAAATCTGGGGTTATGAGGGAAGCCAAGACATGAGTTAGCGAAAGCTGCTAAGTGATGGAAAGAGACACGGGGCTTCAGTGTAATGACAAGAAATCCATGCGTTCCCATTGCTGATAAACCAACTTACTGCTCTCAATCCTAAATAGCTCTCCAGGAAATTCTGTTCTATCTTTGGGACATGTTTGGGAGTGAGATAAATGTCATATTATATATTGTTAACATATTCTACATTAAAATTAATTTATATATTATACACGTATAGTGATACTTCTATATATTATGCATAACAGTGTCCAGTTCAGTTCAGTCGCTCAGTCATATCTGATTCTTTGCGACCCCATGGACTGCAGCACGCCAGGCTTCCCTGTCCATCACCAACTCCTGGAGCTTACTCAAACTCATGTCCATCAAGTCAGTGATGCCATCCAACCATCTCATCCTCTGTTGTCCCCTTCTCCTCCTGCCTTCAGTCTTTCCCAGCATCAGGGTCTTTTCTAGTGAGTCAGTTCTTCGCATCAGGTGGCCAAAGTATTGGAGTTTCAGCTTCAGCATCAGTCCTTCCAATGAATATTCAGGACTGATTTCCTTTAGGATGGACTGGTTTAATCTCCTTGCAGTCCAAGGGATTCTCAAGTCTTCTTCAGCACCACGGTTCAAAAGCATCATATCTTTGGCACTCAGCTGTCTTTATAGTCCAACTCTCATATCATACTGGAAAAACCATAGCTTTGATTAGACGGGCCTTTGTTGGCGAAGTGATGTCTCTGCTTTTTAATATGGTGTCTAGGTTGATCGTAGCTTTCCTTCCAAACAGTGTCCATCTCACTGTTAATTATAACATTGAGATTTTTAATGTGCATTGATTAGGATTGATTGAAGAAATTATGGTCCATTACACAAGGAAACACTATGATACAATTACAAATTATTATATGGAAATATACATTAACATGGAAAGATAAACATGAAATACTTTAAGATGGAGAGTAAGCTGTGAAATAGTATCTACTGCTGTTATATAAGATCTCCAAGATGTATTAATTTTTAAAATATACAAAAGACCTAAAAGTGATGTGTGTATTTATATATACACATATATAACATGTATATATCTGTATGATTTATATATATATATAATTTTGTACATATGTGTGCATATACATATATGTGAAAGAGTACGCATAATGTGGCCACATTTGTGATTACTCCATTTATGCCCTGATACCCATAATAGTTTTATGTACATTTAAAATTGAATAGAGTAAAATTAATAACATACTCTGGATGTTATTGGCTATATGCCAAAATCTTAACATTAGTTTAGTTAGTGTCTTATAATTTTCTGTGTACAGTTCTTTTGTCTTCTTTGGTAAGTTTATACCTACATATTTAATTCTTTTTGTTGTAAAGGTGAATGGGATAGATTCCTTAATTTATTTTTACAGAAATTATTTTTAAAGAATCTTAGATTTAGAAAATGCCTTCAAATTATCAGATTCAATTTCTTCATTTCATAGAAAAAAAAAGTGACTGACTTAAGGCTTAAGTTCGTTTCAAGCCAAGACCCAAACTCACCTTTGAGAACCATATTCTTTTTCCTTTTCCACTTAGGACAAGTTTTCTAGGAAAAAATTTTTTAGTCATTCACGTGCATAGATTTTTCTTAGACCCGTCTCACAAAATCTTCAGACTTGGACTTAATATACTGAATTACAGCTTTGGCCTGATCAAGAATCACTAACATGTAGATTTAAAGTTAAATATAAATGCAAGGTAATTTATGCCACATGGGCAATAGTGCTGTAGGACAGGAGGAGTAAGAACAAAATAGAGGCGTCCCCCTGTATCTGTGGGGGATTGGTTCCAGTACTGTCACGAAAACCACAATCTGAGGATGTTCAAGTCCCGTATATAAAATAGTAGTGTTTGCACATAACCTACATACACCCTCCTATTCATCTCTAGATTACTTATAATATCTAATAAACACAAATGCTATGTAAATACAATGTAAATGCAATATAATAGTTGTCGATTTGTGGGAAATTCAAGTTTTGCTTTTTGGAATTTTCTGGAAAAATACTTTTGGACCCTGGTTGGTTGAATCTTAGGATGTGGAGCTCACAGATATGGAGAGCTCCCCCGCCCTCTGCCCCATACACGCGTAATACACTCTCAACAAGCATCAAAGGCATTGAGAGGGAAAAATAATGATCACCATGAGGGCCACTGTGTGCATCTCTGCAGGTTGCACTCTGTACATCTCCTAGAATTAAGGGGACCATTTACATTAGAGACTTAGGAGAGATTATGTGATTGATGCCTCCCTGAAGATGCACAGTGCCCAATCTATGCTTTGGGACCAGTGAACACATCAGGAGAGGGCCTTGAGATTGCCATTTTAGGACAAATCCATTTCTTGGTGATTTATTATCTCTGCTGTGCTAATACTTCAAAAAAATTGTATAATATCTGCAGTGAATGTATTTGAGAGAAGATTAAAAGAAACACCAATTAAGGATATTCAGATTTCTCTCTGAAATAAAAGAAGCTGTCTTTGTTGAAAAAAAATTCAGTGAAGCTTTCGTGTACTCTTAGGCATATCAAGTTTATTTCTGTTGAAATTAATCAGATTTTCTCAAAGTATTTCCTGGGAAATATGAAACCGATTATACCCACACTGATGAAAATGTTTTTCCCACATCGGTCAATATGAATCAGCTTATTCTTTTGCTTCATTGCTTAAGATAATTACTTGTGTTTGTGAAGAATGCCTCCCTTACCTAGAAATTTCCAAGGCAGAATTTTAAACTGAGTACGATAAAATTACCCTCCAGTTTCATGCAGAACTTTAGGAGTAAAGTTTGAATTTAGGAAGCCAGAACGCAGTATTTATTTTTAAACAAGAAAGGGAATTCTTCCTCTCCCTATTTTCTTTCCTTTTCCTCTTGCTTTTCTTTCCTTTTCCTTTCCTTCCTGGCTTGAAGTCAGCATGGTGGCTGAGCAAATAAATAGATAAGTATGCTGAGGATAATGGTAGCCAAATTTCTCACTGCCAGAGAAGATATTGACAAATGCAGAAGGAAGAAGGTTTTTAGAAAGAACCCATTGGTGTTGGATTAGAACTGAAGACAGCAGTATACATTTGTGGTTTTATAATATATTTATATACACAGAGGGATATAAATATGTATAAATGTATGTGTGTGTACACATATGTGTATGTGTATATATACATATATTTTCTAGTTCTGTCTATTGAGAGCCAAAAAGCAAGGACACCCCAGGAGCAATGAGTACACGGAGTATTCAGATCTTGGTACTTAAATATCATCCTTTCTAAAATGAACCAGAGCTTCTTGGAGAAATAGCCAGTTCCAATATTTGGAGACAGGAAATGTTTAAGATGAACCTGAAATATCTTACTGTGTCTGTAGGTAAGAATATACAAGAACTAGCTTGAAGGAGCTTCCACTTACCAAATAGGGGCAATTTGAGCATGAAAATAAAGATGGTACCAAATTATCAATGCAAATCCATTGAATAAATTGGAAATCTATGACACAATACTGACATAAAAAAATAGTAAATAACGAGGGAATAGAGGTGGGAATTCAGGTGGGAGTCTAATAGATGCTAATGATGGTGAGTACAGATTTGGCAAGAAATAAGATTTGGATATAGTTACAAAATGCTAGTCAATTAACAAAGAGAAATGAGTGAACTTAAGGTATAAAAACTATAGATACCAATTTGATCAAGTGACCAAGGTTAATTTCATCAGTGAGGGGGACAGATCAACACAATGCAATCCCTTTTGTAATACACAGAAAAGAACATTGTTTCTGGGGTACTCCTGACAAGAATGCACGAACAGGGCTTGATCATGAGAACAGTGGACCCAGATTGAAAGTCATTCTGCAGAATGAAAAGCCTGCCATACTTTTATACTTCTAAGTATAACTGACATACAGTACAGGAAAACACTGCTCCAAGTTGGAGGAGTCTGAAGTGACGACTAAATGATAATTAAATGCAAAGCATATTCCCAGACCAGAAGGAAAAGAGACATTATTGTGAAGCTGAAAAATTTGAAAGGGATCTGTACATTGAATCTGTGCTGTCCTGACTGAAAACTTTAGACGCTGATTCTGTAAGAGGATGTCCTTGTTTTTGGAAACACACTAGACTGTTTAGGGATAATGGAATATCATGTCTATTGTTATCATGACTAATGGTAGTGGGGATATGTATAAAGAATATAGATGACGGAGTAGTAACAATTAAGGAACCCAAGAAAAGGAAGTTCAGGACATTTTTTGTATTTTTTAAGTATCTTTTACAAATACCATTTTTAAAAAGCTTAAATAAATAGGGGGAACAGAATGATTTTAAAAAATGGTAAATAACACTGTTACTTTTCACTTATTTAGTACCAAGCACTGTATATACCTATAAGGTACATACCTTTAGAAGAATAATCTAGACAGATATTATTGTGGCTTCTTTAAAGAGGAAATAACAGACTGAGAGATATTAAGTTATTTGCTTAAAGTCACTCTGGTAATTAGGTGATGGTTTTTCTTTAGTTGCTAAGCTGTGTTTGACTCTTTGTAACCCCTTGGACTATACCTGCCAAGCCCCTCTATCCATGGGATTTCCCAGGCAAGCATACTGGAGTGGGTTACCATTCCTTCTCCAGGGGATCTTCCTGACCCAGGGATGTAACCTGAGTGAGTCACCTGAGAAGCCCCTTAGATGCAGAGATGAAATGCAAACCCCAGAGACCTGATCCCTAAGCTCACAGTCTCATTCTCTTTGCTGTGCTGCCTCTGCGTGGAATGATCACAAAGGGTATTATGCTACTACCGTTATTACTAAGCACTTCCTAGGAGCTAGATGTTGTGCTAAGTGCGTTCTCAAACTTTATGATCTTCGTCTTTACACTTAGTTCAGTGATACCCAGATAAGTTTGATTGACAGAGTTGAAGCTGATATTTCAGACCCAGTGCTATTTGGCTTTAAAACTCCTGCTCATTTATACCAAGAAAAGAGAAATTTTTTATCAGATAGTCATAGTGGAAAAGACATCAGTTCAATTCAGTTCAGTCGTTCAGTCGTGTCTGACTCTTTGCAACCCCATGAACCACAGCATACCAGGCCTCCCTGTCCATCACCAACTCCCGGAGTCCACCCATACCCATGCCCATTGTGTCAGTGATGCCATCCAACCTTCTCATCCTCTGTCATCCCCTTCTCCTTCTGCCCTCAATCTTTCCCAGCATCAGGGTCTTTTCCAATGAGTCAGGTCTCCGAATCAGGTGGCCAAAGTATTGGAGTTTCAGTTTCAGCATCAGTCCTTCCAAAGAACACCCATGACTGATCTCCTTTAGGATGGACTGGTTGGATCTCCTTGCAGTCCAGAGGACTCTCAAGAGTCTTCTCCCACATCACAGTTCAAAAGCATCAATTCTTTGGTGCTCAGCTTTCTTTATGGTCCAACTCTCACATCCATACATGACTACTGGAAAAACCATAGCCTTGACTAGACGGACCTTTGTTGGCAAAGTAATGTCTCTGTTTTTTAATATGCTGTCTAGGTTGGTCATAACTTTCCTTCCAAGGAGCAAGCGTCTTTTAATTTCATGACTGCAATCACTATCTGCCGTGATTTTGGAGCCCAGAAAAATAAAATCAGCCACTGTTTCCACTGTTTCCTCATCTATTTGCCATGAAGTGATGGGACCGGATGCCATCTTAGTTTTCTGAATGTTGAGCTTTAATCCAACTTTTTCACTCTCCTCTTTCACTTTCATCAAGAGGCTCTTCAGTTCTTCTTCGCTTTCTGCCATAAGGGTGGTGTCATCTGCATATCTGAGGTTATTGATATTTCTCCCGGCAATCTTGATTCCAGCTTGTGCTTCCTCCAGCCCAGCGTTTCTCATGATGTACTCTGCGTATAAGTTAAATAAGCAGGGTGACAATATACAGCCTTGACATACTCCTTTTCCTATTTGGAACCAGTCTGTTGTTCCATGTCCAGTTCTAACTGTTGCTTCCTGACCTGCATACAGGTTTCTCAAGAGGCAGGTCAGGTGGTCTGGTATTCCCGTCTCTTTCAGAATTTTCCACAGTTTATTTTGGTCCATTCAGTCAAAGGCTTTGGCATAGTCAGTAAAGCAGAAATAGATGTTTTTCTGGAACTCTTGCTTTTTCGATGATCCAGCAGATGTTGGCAATTTCATCTCTGGTTCCTCTGCCTTTTTTAAAACCAGCTTAAACATCTGAAGTTCACGGTTCACATATTGCTGAAGCCTGTCTAGGAGAATTTTGAGCATTACTTCACTAGCATGTGAGATTAGTGCAATTGTGCGGTAGTTAGAGCATTCTTTGGCATTGCCTTCCTTTGGGATTTTGGGAAAAGACATAGAGGGGGCTTATTTCAAGTTTAGACTGTGGGCTTTCCAAATCTGCTAATCCTAAAATACCTTGATTAGCATTTGACAATTACTCAGGTCAGACTTATTTGTATCATATGCCCTAGGATACATTGCTGGGGGCCCACAAAAATGTTACTTATTTTAAAATCCGATTTAAAAATGAATGTAGCCCAGTGTGGCTATATTGGCCTTAATACCAATGTAGTGATAACACAGATTTTTTTTTTTTAATTGGAGGATAATTGCTTTACAATGTTATGTTTGTTTCTACCATACAACAATATGAATAAGCCATAAATGTACATATGTCTCCTCCCTCTTGAGACTCCCTCCTACCCCCTCACCCCTCTAAGCTGTCACAGAGCATTGGGTACACAGAATTTTTAATATCTTTTAAGGAGGAGGGAGCTCATGAAGCAAAAATGCCTAGGGTCCATGAGAAATCACAATGCAAGTGTGTATTTTTAAAAAAACGACAGAGCAAAAATGAATATGTGCCTTGTTCAGGATACATTCAAGCAACAGTTAGAAAACTAACAACTGAATTGTGGTTGTGCTCACTCAGGACAGATTGTATTAAGATCTACTGCAAGAGGCAAACTGTGTTGTATGGACTTCACGAAGTTGAGAATAATTAGTCACACAGTGAAAAAAAAAATTCAGTTCACAGGGAGAAGATATTAAAGCCATATCTCAACCTAACAACAAGATAAAGGCAATAAAGGACTTGTGATTTGACAGATGTCCTTTGATTGTGTTTTTGGTGTCACCAGCAATTCTCCTACAGATCTTTTAGCCTTTGCATTTAACAATATCCTGTTAAGGTCAAAATTTTATGTGATTCCTCTGACCAGCATCTGAATGGCTGGCCACATGAAAGGAGGGGAATGAGGATTTCCCCTTTTTAATTACGCAGTGTTCTCTGTCAGAGTATATTTTAGTTTATTTTATTTATATTCCTTCAACCAAACTGTTTTAAGCCAAAAGGGAAGTTGGGCTTCCCCGATGGCTCAGCGGCTAAAGAATATGGCTGCAATACAGGAGACACAGGAGATGTGGGTTCGATACTTGGGTTGGAAAGATCCCCTGGAGGAACAAATGGCAATCCACTTCAGTATTCTTGCCCAGAAAATGCCATGGACAGAAGAGCCTGACAGTCTACAGTCCAGAGGGTCGCAAGAGTCATACACGACGGAGCGACTACACGCGCACGCACTGAAGTTACTAAATCATACAACTCAAAAGACCAAGGCTAGCCTTTTTGCAGGCATGGCTTGCCCAGGGCTAAACAAAGTGACCAGGATCTAATTTGTCTCCATCTCTCAGCTTGGCTTAAATGTCCTCTTGTGTGTTTCTTTCTTTCTCAGCCTGCATGAGATGGCAAGATAGGGACAGCAATTTCAAATGCAAAAGAGAAGAAAGATTTTTCCAACATTTCCATAAAAATTCTTCAGCTTAGTTCAGTTCAGTTGCTCAGTCATGCCTGACTCTCTGTGACCCTATGGATGCAGCATGCCAGGCTTCCCTGCCCATCACTAACTCCTGGAGTTTGCTCAAACTCATATCCATTGAGTCAGTGATGCCATCCATCCATCTCATCCTCTGTCGTCCATTTCTCCTCCTGCCTTCAATCTTTCCCAGAATCAGGGTCTTTTCCCATGAATCAGTTCTTCACAACAAGTGGCCAAAGTATTGGAGTTTCAGCTTCAGTGTCAGTCCTTCCAATGAATATTCATGATTGATTTCCTTTAAGATGGACTGGTTTAATCTCCTTGCAGTCCAAGGATCTCTCAAGAGTTTTTTCCAACACCAACAGTTCAGAAGCATCAATTCTTCAGCGCTCAGCTTTCTTTATAGTCCAACTCACACATCCATATAAGACTACTGAAAAACTGTAGCTTTTGACTAGATGGACCTTTGTTGGCAAAGTAATGTCTCTGCTTTTTAATATGCTGTCTAGGTTGGTTATAGCTTTTCTTCCAGGGAGCAAGTGTCTTTTAATTTCATGGCTGCAGTCACCATCTACAGTGATTTTGGGTCCCCCCAAAATAAAGTCTGACTATTTCCGTTGTTTCCCCATCTGTTTGCTATGAAGTGATGGGACCGGATGCCATGATCTTAGGTTTCTGAATGTTGAGTTTTAAGCCAGCTTTTTCACTCTCCTCTTTCACTTTCATCAAGAGGCTCTTTAGTTCTTCTTCGCTTTCTTCCGTAAGGGTGGTGTCATCTGTGTATCTGGGGTTATTGATATTTCTCCCAGAAATCGTGATTCCAGCTTGTGCTTCATCCAGCCCAGCATTTTGCATGATGCACTCTGCATATAAGTTAAATAAGCAGATTGGCTTAAAACTCGACATTCAGAAAACTAAGATCATGGCATCTGGTCCCATCACTTCATGGCAAATAGATGAGGAAACAGTGGAAACACACCCTCTCCAGGATTTGTTATTTTAAGACATTTTAATGATAGCCATTCTGACTGGCGTGAGGTTGTAGTTTTGATTTTATCTAATAATTAGCGATTTTGAGCATTTTTAAATGTATCTGTTGGCCATCTGTATGACATTCCCATTTTTTAAAAGGCCTGTGTTTTTATATGTAACTTTATTTATTTGCTTATTTTTGGTTGTGCTGAGTCTTTGTTGCTGTGTAGTTGCGGGGAGCAACAACAACTCTCTAGTTGTGGCGTGCGGGCTTCTCACTGCAGTGGCTTCTCTTGTGGCAGAGCAAGGGCCCTAGAGGGCACGGGCTTCCGTAGTTGCAGTTCCCAGGTCTAGAGCACAGGTTCAATAGTTGTGGCCCAGGGGCTGCACATGTGGGATCTGCAGCATGTGGGATCTTCCCGGATTGGGGCTCAAACCCATGTATCCTGCAGTGGCAGGCAGACTCTACCCCTCAGCCACCGGGGAAGACTGACATGCCCAGTTTTGATGTCTGTGTCCAGTGCTCACTGTCTGAGTCCCAGGGTGAGACTGAGGGAGAAATGGATCCCCCAGTGAAAAACTGGGGTGAGTAAAAGGTAGCAACAAAACCAAACACGGAGAAGTCTGTGTATGCCTGCAGAGTTCCTGGAAATAGAAAAGGTGGTCTCTCTTTGTGTTGGGGACTCTAGTACTAAAGTCAGAGTGCTTGGATCACTCCCTGACCTGTTGGGCAAATGATTTAACCATTCTGTTTCTTAGTTTCCTCATCTGTGAAGTTAGGATAATACCAACATTTTCCTCACACTGACTTATGTGAATCCAGATACACATCTGGCATCTAATCAGCATTCCATAAAAGCTAAAGTAGATGGCTCTCATTTTTAACCCTGAGGCACAGCATGAAATTTGCCAACCACCACTATAATTTTTAAAAAATATGGCCATGTCCTTCAATAATTACAAATTATTACTACACTCAACATCAAAAGAGAGGATTGTTGAATAAATAAATAGTGACAGGGAAAAAGGGAGAAAACCAGAGTATTTTTTTAAATTTAGACTTATTAACCACATTTTAACATGTAGATTCCATTGAGATCCTGACTCAAAATTTTAAAATAATATTAATGTAACAGGATGACTGGAAATTTTAACATTGACAAGATATTTTGATGGTATTAAGGAAATAGTCTTAATTTTACTGCTGAGGTAATTCCATTGTGATTGTGTATTTAAAAGTTCTTAATCATTTAGAGACAGACGCTGTGGTATTTATGAAATGGTAATATTGTGTAGCATTTACTTTAAAATTATGACAAAATAAAGTATTATAGAAGCTAGGTGGTGGAAACATGGGCATTCATTATTCTACCAAGTTTTATGTTTATTCAGAATAGCTCATTATGAAAAGTTATAAAGAAAAGAGAGAGGTGCAAAGTCAGGGCTGAGAGGAACTCAAAGACCTAACTCCTTCATGCAGTTTCTTCACTTATAATTGAAGGAGTCATGCTAGATCTGTGCTTTTACAAACTTTAAAAATTTTGGTAACAAAAAATACTTTTGTTCAAATGGTCTCTTTACAGAAGTTTGACATCTGAAACAAATATAAGGACAGCTGCATGGTTTGAAAGGGAAGACTAAAAGATATCAGTGACCCTTCGCCACCAGAGAGTTATTCAGGGAGGGTGGGGTAATCATCCTCTCTGAAGTCTGTGAGATCCTGGTAACATAGGATAAAAGCCAATGAACTGCATGATGATGGTGGTGATAATGATGACGCTATAAAAATAATTTATGGGAACTTCTCTGGTGGTCCAGTGGCTAAGACTCCACACTTCAAATTCCCCATCCCTCATTGGGGGAACTAAGATCCTGAATGCCTCATGGCATGGCCAAAAAACTTAAAAAAAAAACCAATAAAAACTGTTTTTGATTAAAAAAATTTTTTTTAAATATTTATTTACTTATTTGGCTGCACAGGAGTCTTAGTTGTGGCATGAAGGATCTTTAGTTGTGGCATGTGGGATCTAGTTCCCTGACCAGGAATTGAGCCTGGGCCCCCTGCATTGGGAGCACAATGTCTTAGCCACTGGACCACCAGGGAAGTCCCTGATTAAAAAAATTTTTTTAAATCAAGCTTTAAAAGTAGTTTATGGAGTACTTACTAAATTAGGCACCATTAGGAGCATAATGGGAGAAGGCAATGGCACCCCACTCCAGTACTCTTGCCTGGAAAATCCTCCATCCTCCATCCTCCTGGATGGAGGAGCCTGCTAGGTTGCAGTCCATGGGGTCGCTAAGAGTCGGACATGACTGAGCGACTTCACTTTCATTTTTCACTTTCATGCATTGGAGAAGGAAATGGCAGCCCACTCCAGTGTTCTTGCCTGGAGAATCCCAGGGACGGGGGAGCCTGGTGGGCTGCTGTCTGTGGGGTTGCACAGAGTTGGACACTACTGAAGTGACTTAGCAGCAGTAGCGGCAGGAGCATCATGTGATTATTAATATCATTTACTCCTCACAGTAGCCCAGGAGGGAGATGGGATTTTCATCCTCCTGTTGTAGATGAACAAACTGTCTCTGTCCAGTATCATATCGCTGGCCACATAGAGCCACGGCCTCAAACTTGATTCACTGTCACACACTTGGTCATACAAGTCCTACCCTGGCCTTCCCAGCCATTCTCTAACAAATTATATTTTCACTTTTTCAGGCTTATTTACTAGGTTACTTGCTCCACAAACATGGAAAAATGACATGATGCTTTGTAATATAGTGTCAGTTCTACTCCAATTTACAATAAATAGATAAAACAGACTTTCTCCCCTACAGCGCTTAGACTCCTATCACCTTCAAGGCAGGCTTTCAGGGGACCCATTGATCCAGACAGCAGAATCCATTATTTCTTCCTCCTCTTTTCATTAGACCATCACTCTGATGAGAATAAGCAAAGTAATTAAATAAACTCCAGTAGCTGTCAGATAGAAACCAGGAGACATCAAAGTCTCTCATGAATGTTACTAAATAGGTCCAAGAAGTTGCTTTATGCCAATATCATTCTGTTATTTCCCAGACATCATTGTTATTGAGCGTGAATGCAGGAAAATTGAATTAACTCAGACAAAACAGTCTTTATGTTATCTAGTATGTTAGCACATCTTTAAAATGTGTTTTGCCAAATGATAGTCTTCTCAGTGATGCTTTTTTGGGAACGAGCTGGTGACTCAAGTTGACTTAAGGTCATGTGCCTCTTTCCCTGTGGTGCAAAGAAGTGACCATCATTGCCACTTATATGAGGGACAGCTGTCCACAACTGATCTGGCTTAATATCCTTTTCTTCCAAATGTTTGTACAGATGTATCCACTCACATCTGGGCAGCTTTCTGCCTTCACTCAGGGTTTCAAAACTGAAATCTCAAAGTAACCCTTGGTTCCCCCAGCAAGTTTCCAACCAAGAGAACCACAGGATATAAAAGTAGACCTCGCTAATCTCTAGTTCTGTCTTTTTTTTAGAGACCTTACTCTCCCATCTCGAAATTTCTTTTTTTCACTTCTCTGCTCACCTGCGAACTAGTTAGATATTCATTTAAACCATTTCATTCCCCTATCCCCCCTTTTTTTAAAACTAGATAACTTTGTCCAGAAGTTTTCTGAATTCAGATCTATTCCATCCCACCACTTTAAAACTTAACACAATGTCATGATATCACTTGTTTAACATTTGCTTCACCCATAGATACTTTAAAAACTGTTTAGGCTCTTACTAACGATGTGGTTGGCTCTTCTTCAGCATTTGTAAAGAGTTCAAGACACCACTGAAAACTGCTCAAGGCATGTTGTTATTTACACATTTTATGTCTATATTTGGTTATTTATACATGCACAGAATCTTAGTAAAGGTAACTGATATTCAAAAGCTATCTATAAAAGGAATTGTTATACTAAATCTGCCTTTTCTGGGATCTCTAAAAATATTAAGTAGAATCAGAAGAAAATCAGCACATCGAATGGAGTTTTGAAGCATCGTCTATTATTCTTACTGCATTATACAGAGTGAAATTCGCTTAGTTGTGTCTGACTCTTTGCAACCAGATTCTCCAGGCCAGAATACTGGAGTGGGTAGCCTTTCCTTTGTCCAGGGGATCTTCCCAACCCATGGATCGAACCCACGTCTCCCGCGTTGCAGGAGTATTCTTTACCAGCTGAGCCACAATGGAAACCCAAAAATATTGGAGTGGGTAGACTATCCCTTCTCCAGTGGATCTTCCCAACCCAGGAATTGAACTGGGGTCTCCTGCATTGCAGGTGGATTCTTTACGAACTGAGCTATCAGGAAAGCCTGACACATTACTCAATGTTCATACATATTTACTGAGGACCTTCATGTACCTGGCACTGTCCTAGCCATCTTGTGGGAATAGGTGGGCAGAGGGAAAGGACAGTCTCAGTTTGCAATAATTTAATAATGCTGTTACAGAAATCTAAGGGCTGGTCTTTGTTATATAAAACAGAGATTTTATGCATATTAGATATGGAAACTGCCCCTCAATGTCAGCCTGGACCACTGATTCCCAGACATTTGTGTCTTTGGAGCAGTTATGACACTTTCCATATTTGAGAGCTAGCATGAAGTTGTCAAGATGTTAAACATACAAATCCATGCTATTTATTATGATCATTATTTCATAAAAGTAAGGACATCTTAGTATTAAAAATAAAGGAGTAAAAGACAAGGCTTTCAAAAGATTAAATTTAGACTTTTGGAAAATTCATCAGGTTCTATTTTTTATTTTTCTTCAATTCACTGAGAGTTAACAGAAATCTGCTCCCAGTCGCCACCTGGAAACCACTGATGCGTCTTTGTGAGGGCTCTCAGCGCATGAAGTGCTTATTTGTATTATGTCTGGGGGAGACAGTGAGTGACTTGGCAGCTGTAGGGATATTAATCAAGATTTAGCACACTCAGGAGCCCTCTGCTCCCTGGAGCTAGTTTCCTAGCAAACATCAAGGCTCTTTGCCTCTGGCTTCTGGAAAATGAGGACGCATTGCAGGAAGGAGGTGAAGTTGGCTGTCACCTACCATTGGCACTGTAGGAAGTTTGCTGGGTGTGGAGAGGAAATGGTGTGAATTGCAGGAAAGTATAAATCCTGATAATGCCCTAGGGTGGGGTATTGAGCTCCAGGCTTCCATGCACATTGGCACAACCTTCACTTGTCTTCCTGGGCTGGGGATTAGCCAGAAAGAGGCAGTAAGACCCCAAATGCTACCCAAATATAAGCTGATACGCCGTGTCTCACTCTAGTATTATTTGGACTGGCTTAGATACTGAGCTGGCCGGGTTGACTGTGGTGTGATGTGGTCCAGGGTTAGGAGCCAAGATGCCACTAAGATTTCTGTATGTTTGCTAGACTTTTTAGAAGTTTCCAGATTTAGAGTTTTCTCACACAACTGTGAAACCTCAAGGTCAAGATCCACCAGGATAACAGACGCACCACTTTCCACATCAGGAAATGGGGTTATTCTTTCTGCATAATTTTTTGGTGCTGGACAGGAACTGAGAGGAAGTCCTAGAATGGAGGCTGCCATGGATGTACACGAGTGAGCACATGGATGTAGAAAGCTGGGGGCCGTCCAACAGATACAGAATGTGAGCACATACAGCATTGCAAGTGTACTATCAGCCCGCTCTAAACAAAGTGAGAAGGACCTGAGTGAAAATAATCCTAGTAACATGTTAATGAGTGATAATATGTTATCTAACCCAGAGAAGCAGGGTGAAACTAATTTTAACAGTTTTAATAGTGTATTATTTAACCCAGTGTATCAAAATATTATCAGTTCATCATGTAATCAATATGAAAAACTATTGAGATATCTTATATTCTTTTTTGTGTGTGCTGAGTCTTTGAAAGCCAGCGTGTAGTTGACACAGTACAACTCAATTCAGAGAAGCCACATTTCAAATGCTCAAGAGTCACATATGGGTTAGTGGCTGCCGTGAGCAGTGCAGGTCTAGGCATCAAAAACAGCTTGTTATTTTTTACTTCAAAAATTTGTATTTTTTCTTCACTATCAAAGAGAAAAGATTTCGAAATATAAAGTTTTAAAAAATAAATTGACATAGCAGGATTGACTATTGGCTTTTATTTTTAATATGTGAAAAATGCATAGAAAAAGATTGGAAAACCAAACAGCTAAAGTGAAAGCCATGGTTGCCTATTGGAAATCTGATTAAAATAAATTTGTTCTATTTAATTTTCATTCTTGATTTCCTATATTTTCTTTTTTCTATAATGAATATGATATTTGTATAATGGAGCTATAATAGATATATTATTTATTTGATCAAAGAATCTGAAACAGATGACTGTGTGGATGCCATGGTTTCTGAATGATGATTAGACTAGGTGTTTAGTGGAGTGTTCACTGTACATACACTATTTACAATTTTTTCTCTAGTACTGTACAGAAATTAGAATGTTTGTGAAATCATTAGAGAAAAATTTGGAAAATGTAAGTAAGCGAAAGACAAAGAGTTAATGTCTTAGATAAATCTATATTCTATATATCATATATATCTTTATTTGTAAATAAAATAGAATCATACAGGTTTCATTCTCATTTTTTTTCACTTTTTTCTTTCATGGTAGTACTTGGTTGGAAATTGGCACTTTCTGCAAATCCAGCTTCATGTTAATAGCTTCTTAGGAGACTTTCACATGGCAGAGGCAGTTTCCCAGCAGAGTTTCAGGGCTGGATTTTATATTTGTACTACACAGGTTCAAATCCCAATCTTGCCACTTTCCAGATTCATAAGCATAGGAAATTGACATACCTACCTAAGCTGGTATGTTGCTGCTATTTTTTTGATCTGTAAGATAGGGAAAATAAATGTTTGTGATGTACTTTGAGTAGCATCTGGCACATGGTAAGCTCTATGTAAGTGGTAAGTAATCATAAAATTAGTTCTTTGTGAAGCTGTATCTGTCTTGCTTCAAATCAACTTCTTGTCATCATAACATAAATAACCCAATAATCAACTTTTTGACCTTTTGAGGAAGGTACAGAGAATAATCTCAGCACATTTTGCATCATATGTTTCATCTACTTCATGGGGACATTTGTTTCAAATTTTGAATTCTTTCTCTTTTTCCTGTTACCTAAACTTCTTCTATGTGCAGTCAGGCAGGCCATACCCATGACTACTACCAGCATTTATCAAGATATGTCCCGGGTAACACTAGTTCTGGTGAATATCAAGAGGAAATACTGAAGAGAGAAGTAGCGGATATTCCACATTAGACTTGGAAAATTCTTGACTAAATCCATGTTGTGCTTAGTCGCTCAGTCATGTCTGACTCTTTGTGACCCCATGGACTGTAGCCCACCAGGCTCCTCTGTCCACAGCGGGATTCTCCAGGCAAGAATACTATAGTGGGTTTCCATGTCCTCCTCCAGGGGATCTTCCCAACCCAGGGATCCAACCCAGGTCTCCTGCACTGCAGGTGGATTCTTTACCACCTGAGCTACCAGGAAAGCCCAAGAATACTGGAGTGGGTAGCTTGTCCCTTTTCTAGGGGATCTTCCTGACCCAGGAATTGAAATGGGGTCTCCTGCATTGCAGGCAGATTCTTTACCAGCTGAGCTACCAGGGAAGTCCATAAACTCATGTTACGAGGTATCTTTTGCCAGGCCTTTAACATGCTTATTATGTGCATTGGGAATCTCCAACAAAGAGTATGTAACATGAAGTGTTTTTGCCTTCTTTACTTTACTGAGATCTTTGGGGACATTTCTCTGCCCAACACAATTTGGGAAACACAATTACCCGGTGGCTCAGTGGTAAAGAATCTGCCTGCAGTGCAGGAACTGCAGGAGATGTGGATTCAGTCTGTGGGTGAGGAAGATCCCCTGTAGTAGGAAATGGCAACCCACTCCAGTATTCTTGCCTGGGAAATCCCATGGACAAAGGAGCCCAGCAGGCTACAATCCATGGATTGTAAAGAGTCAGACACAACTGAAGTGACTTAGCTTGCCGGCATTCTGTACTTTGTACAACAATTTCCATTGCATAATGCTTTGAAATTGCATAATGCTCATGTTATCTGAAGTCCTGATGGGTTTGGGCTTAAGCAGAAAGTATTTTAGTTCATTTGTTTTCATGTTTGTTTTTGGATGACCTTTTCTAGTAATACTGCCCTCCTCCCTCAAATACCAGTGAGTTTTATATTTGTTGGATGACATCTGGGTCTTCCTACCTGAGGACTGTGAAGTTACACTCAAGTATTAATGAGATACAGACAAAGCTGGGATGAAGCTACAGGAACCCTAGGTGGTTTCCTCAACATTGGTGAAAGTATTAGTTTTTTATGCTGCATAACAAATTGCCACGAATTTAGTGGCTTAAAACAACATACTTTATTACCTCACTGTTTCTGTGTGAACAACTCTGGGCGTGGCTTAACTGCAGTCTCTGCTTTGGTGCAATCCAGCGGCTGGCTGGGGCTGAAGTTTCAACAGAGGCTCAATTGGGGAAGGATTCTCTTCCAAGCTCATTCACACAGTTGGCAGAATTCATTCCCATTTAGAAATCATGGCAATTTGCTTCTTCAAGGCCAGCTGGAGGGAGAGGCTTTACCCTTTTTGTTAAGGTAGATTCTTAATAAGGAAATAGAATCACAGGAGTGATCTTATCACCTTTGCCTTGCTGTTTTGGTTAGAAGCAAGTCAGAGATCCTGGACTTGCTCAAGGGAATTATACAAGGTGTGTACTTTGAGGGATCATCTTAGGGTGAGTCCATCAGAGTACATGTCTACAAATTTTAGGTATGCCTTTGTTTTCTTGGGTGGAGCCCAAATCTGATTGATTGATGGTTGCATCCTGGTTAATCCCGTTATATGTTATTTCTATCAACTGATACATAATAGTTTTTATTCAAATTGTATCTTCTTTCTGAATCTCTCTCATTTCTTCAGTTAGATTTTAAAACTAAAAGGCAAGGATAGCATCTCTTACTATTCTTCATAACCATGAGTATGGCTCTCACAGCTGGCTTTAGTAAGAGCTTGCTGCGTGTATGAGTGAAGTTCAGTGAACCCATCCCTTCCTAGCTTGGTGATCTTGAGCAAATCAGTTAATCACTGAACACCTCAATCTCTTTCAGTATAAAATGAGGAGATGATTGTTCATAAGGACATCCTGTGAAAGGGTGACTCAGACCCTATCACCCTCCTGCTTTATACCTTCAGTGTCTCCCCATACATGTAGAATTAAATTTACTTAGAATTCCTTAGCCTAGGTATCCAGGCCCTTCATGATCTGACCTCAGTCTCCCTCTCCGGCTCCATTTCCTATCACCCTTTCCCACTCACTTTGCTGCATCCCATGAGCTTCTTCACAGTTACTTAATTATTCTCAGTTCCTTCCTGCCTGAGTGCCCTTGCATTTGCTGTTTCTCAGCATGGATGTTCTTCTGTCAAATTGTTTCACCACTTTCATCGCCCAGGACTCATCCCCAAAGCCAACAACTCTCAAAGGCCCTGCCAGCCCACCTCCATTTCCACTATGCATTTCTTTTCCCTCCTTAATTTTCTTTGTACTAATGATCACTTCTAAAACTGGTATGTTACTTATATACATCTTTATTGTTCGTCTCTGCTAACCAGAATGGAAGCTTCATAGAGGAAGGGCTTGGCTTTTTTTATCACCATATCCTCAAATTCAGGTATACTTATTGAATAAAATAGTGTCATTTTATTGCAAAGCACAGTTACTGAGATACAATCTCAACCAGACAGAAAGGAAGGACGCTGTGGGAAAAAAAGTAGTAATAGTAAAATGTAATTTTCTGGTTAAGTAAAACTGGAGTTCTAACCAGAACTGGCAGACTCTCAATTCCAAATTCCTTTCTCCTAACCCTTGGTTATTATCTTTTTGTTTATTATTTCTTGGTGCCTACGGTTAAGAGAGATGTCTAGCAGCTTGCCTAGCTCCACATACTTATATATATATAAAATTTAGTGGTTGGCACACATTAATAATAAATTGAATTGGAAAAACCTAATGATATTGTTATTAGAAATTCATGAGGCAAAAAGATGGAACATCCCCATTAAAGCTGTATTTTAAGAAAGCATTCTTATTGATGGAAATTAATTTATATTACTGTAAGTTAATGTCACAGTTAATGGTATTTATTGAAATAAATTGAACCCATTATTTGGGCTATTTAGAGAAAGGATTCAAATAATTATTTTAAAAATTTTTTCAAAAGGATTGTAACAACTAATACCAGCTGCTGTGTGCATTGGTAAGGCATTGCCTACATTTTTGCATCCATTCGCCATGGCTTTTAAATGCGACTTTTGGCTACATTGGAGGGAGAGCGTGGAAATAACTATACAAACTCTTTGTCAGATACTGCCATCTGCTGGTAATTTTCTGAAATGCAACTTTGGACTATTCAAAACTGTAGTTCAGGACTCAAAATTCTTGTTACTCAAATTAATGTAAAACCTGGGACCCAAATGAGTTATGCTTGAATATTGTGTGTGTGCTTGAATATTAAGGTAATATAAATAAAATGTTAAGCTACCAAGACAACTGAGTGAATGGTTTCCCCATGAAAGAAATACCAATCTCTGGGTTTTTTTTCCCCCATCTTAAAAAAAAAAAAAAAACATCATTATAATTTAAGCATCTTCATGGAGCTAAATCAGCAAATTAAAAGAGCCCAGAGCCCCAGCCTCTCTACAGTTTCCTAGATTAGAGCTAAATTAGTTAAATTTTCTCAGTCAAGTGCCCATCACGGCACCCCTCTTCATTTCACGTGGAGATAATGAAAACTGACAAGTCTAAAATAAAAGACTTGGCTCTGTGGTCTTGATCCAGAGTCTGTTGGTCACTGTGGTCTTGAGTGTGTCCTAGTCGCATCTCCTTCTGGAGATGTGTGTCCACAGTGTCTCAGCACTTTGCCAATGTTCAGGCCACGGGAATTGGGTCAATCAACAGCAAAGGCAGCTGGCCGCTCCCGAGAGGGGTCCACTGACCAGCATTCGTGAGACAAAGCCAGGACGTGCCCCGTGGCCAAGTGGACTGTCCCACCGTGGGATGTACCCCAGTCAAATGGGCTCCGACTTTCTGATCTTTCCTGAGTTAGAAGACAAGTGCAGTTGGCCCAAGGTTAATGAAGTTGGACTAATATTTGTTATGCCCTTCTTTATGCTGTCTATGTTAATCTGAATGTGCTTGGGTTTGAGTTGACTGACACTTCTTGGGAAATTACATGGTATTGCCCCCTTGGAAGCAGACTCTGGGGTTAAACAGATACGCGTCTCCACACACCTAGAGCCTTCATGTTTAGGTAACTTCAGGCAGGTTACTGGTGCTGGTGGCTCTGTGAGCCTGTATCTCCTAGTCAGGATTTCTTAAGTTCTTGTATAACTTTATATTTGGACCTAGGTGGTTCTGTGTACACCCTTGAAAGTATATACATTGTGTGTGTGTATGTGATTGTGCTTCGTCTGATTTTGGTTCCCAGGGTGTCCCTAAGAGTAGCCTGTGACTTTTCCTATTCCCCTCCTTCACCAGTAGTTAAGACTTTCTGTGATCCTGCTGTTAAATGAGGACTGTAATGGTTACACACCTTCTAGATGGTTCTAGGGATAGTTTAAGGTAGGTAAATATCCTGGATAGAATGCCAGGTGCCTGTAAATATTACTTTGGATAAGGAGATCAGAACAGGGATTAAAGCTATAGTTAAAAATGAGAGCCAGAGTAAATGTTATTTGTATTAGCAGACTTATTTTGAGTCAGATAATGATTGGCAGCATTCTCTCATGTGGCCACATGGTACTTCCTGTAACTGATCTGATGATGTTACTGCCATATCATAACTGGGCCTGATTTGACTGAAGGCAGCTGAGCTATGACCTTTGATGAGGTTAATTTAAAAAAAACAAAAAAACAGCTATCCCAGCTTCCCTGCAAAAGAAAGTGCTTCTATGTCAAATCGAGGGCTTCCAGATCACTGAAAGGATTTGTAAAGTGCATCTTCCATTATGTGATTAGTGAGGAAATCAACTAACGCTGATGTAGATGCTTAATAAACATTAGTTCCCATCCCTGTTTAGGAAAAACACAGTTTAATAAAATGAATTCAGCCCCCACAATTTAATCAGGTTTTACTTGGTGGCCAGTGTTGTCCAAAGTTCTGTTTCATTATTCAGTAAAAGAAAGTGTAATACAGTGAAAAAGGTATTGATTTGAATCTAGAAAACTTGATTTTGAATTTCTTTCTAGGAATTTCCTTGGCAGCCCAGTGGTTAAGACTCTGCACTTCCACTACAGGGGGCACAGTTTTGATATCTATTCAGGGAAGTAAGCTTCCACATGATGTGTGGTACAACCAAAAAAAATTTCACTGTTTTGGGGAAGATCTTGGAGTATAATTGGTGAATTAACAGATTGCCTAAGACTCCAATTATTCAGCTTTATAGGTGATTTGTAAATTAATCTTTGGGTTTTAGTTTAAAAATAAATTAATTTGACAGAAATAGCATTAGTCTTATTCCACTTTTCTCTACATTACTTTGATAAAGATTAGGTTGAGGTGTAATTACTGCAACTTACGTTGAAATTCTAATTTCGTTTCCAGAATAAAGTATAGTAGATAACACTTTCAGTGTATTTCGAATAGCAAAGGTTAAATAATATTGAGATGATTTCTCATAAAATCAAGATTTTAATCCCTGAGTTGTGGAGGGATTGAAATAATCAATGCACACAGAGTCACTCAACAGATGATATTTGGATTTGCAGAGTCAGAAAGTCCCTGCCCTTCCAGGGCTTACATTCCTGTGGGAAGAGATGGAAGTATATAAAATGCCAGCCGGAATGTCCACTTAAAGCGTCAAGAGCATTTATCAAGCGGCTCCAGACTCTGGGGGCATTCATTCCTCACACTTCTGGCCAAGCAGCTCCTACGGTCAGAGGTGGGCTGACGCGCAAAGAGGAAGGGGAGACTGGGAGCTTGGGGCACAATGCTGTGAACACAAGGTGAATCTGAACTTACAGGAGTGTCCACTGCAGCTGAGGCCAGAGGCACTAGGTGGCCAAGGGAATGGAAAGCAGAGTATGATAGGTTTCTGCTATATGGAGACAGATTTAAAGAGTTCCATGCAGAGGGAACATTACTATGTCATGAAGCAGGAAAAAAATATGTATTTAGGGTGCAGTGGGAAAGGAAGGGAGGGGTGAAAGACTCTCCTCTTCCAACCTGTTCTTTCTCTTGTCTGGAAAGCTCTTCCCTCAGATGTCCAAGACTGCCCCTTGTGCTCACTGAGGTGTGTCCTAGCTTTACCTAAAACTGCCTGCCTTACTCTGGCCTCGTCGCTGTCTTCTTCCTTTGCTCATGTAATGGGTTGAATGGAGGCTCCAGAAAAATATGGCTACATCTTAATCTCTGGAAGCTATGAATGTGACTTATTTTGGAAGAAGAATTTTTGCAGGTGTAGTTAAGGTAAGGATCTTGAGATAAGCCCGTCCTGGATTGTTCAGGTAGGCCCTAAATCCAAAGAAAAGTGTCCTCATAAAAGACACACAGAGACAAAAAGGTGATGTGAAAATGGAGGCAGAGATCGGAGTTAGTGTGACCACAAGCCAAGGGATGCCTGGCACTCCAAAAATCTGGAAGAGACTAAGAAATATCCTCCCTAGAGCCTTTGCAAGGAGCCCAGCCCTCCCAGAACTTTAATTTTGGACTTCTGGCTTCCAGAACTGTAGGAAAATGAATCTATCTTCTTGCAAACTACCTGGCCTGTGGACCAAATCATGTGACTCATTTGTGACTTGTTTATTGTCTAGCTCTTTCTGCTAGATCACAAGTTTTATGGGGGCAGGGACTTTGTTTCGTTCACTGCTCTGTCTCCAAGCCCTTGACCACTGATTCTGTCTTTTAAAGTTGCCCCGTTGAATAGAGACAGCTTGAAGCCATTGTCTTCTCCTTGCCTTGGTTCACAGCAAGGATACCTGTGCTTCTACTTTGTCAGTTCAGTTCAGTTCAGTTCAGTTCAGTTCAGTTCAGTTGCTCAGTCATGTCTGACTCTTTGCAACACCATGGACTGCAGCACACCAAGCTTCCCTGTCCATGACCAATTCCCAGAGCTTACTCAAACTCATGTCCATTGAGTTGGTGATGCCATCCAACCATCTCATCCTCTGCTGCCCCCTTCTTCTTTTGCTCTTAATCTTTTCCAGCATCAGGGTCTTTTCATTGAGTCAGCTCTTCACATCAGGTAGCCAAAGTATTGGCACTTCAGCTTAAGCATCAGTCCTTCCAATGATTATTCGAAGTTGATTCCCTTTAGGAGTGACTGGTTTGATCTCCTTGCAGTCCAAGGGACTCTCAAGAGTCTTATCCAGCACCACAGTTCAAAAGCATTAATTCTTCTGCACTCAGCTTCTTTATGGTCCAGCTCTCACATCCACACATGACTACTGGAAAAACCATAGCACTGAGCTAATCCAGTGAATTATCCCCTGGAGCTGGTGAAAAATAAAAGGAAAAAGTTTGAGGTTATCAGAATTGAGATGCTCTGAGGAAGGACCCTTCCCATCTGCTTCTGGCTTCTCTGTAGAGCATGGAGCTGTTCTGGGGTTGCCAGAAGGAACTGGAGGCTGGAACTAGCTGCTGCGCTGGGCTGAAAGGCTGGGGCAACTTTGACAAGAACACTAAGCAAAAAGAGAGAAGGAAATCCCTTCTCCAGCAAAGCCTACTGTCTTCTCAGTTCCTCCTGCCTTCAGAGCTCCCTGTTAAGCTTCTTGTTAACAGAATCCAGCAGGAAGCCACCTGATGGAAGCATCTGGAAAATGCTTAGCCAGAGGGCAGAATGTAAAGAAAAGAATTTGGGGCTCAGATATAGTGGCTTAATACATAGCATAAATGGTGATAGTGTGCTTTTTGGTGGGGCATCAAAACACATAACAAGGATTCATCCTTTGCAGCCCACACATTTTTGCTAATTATTTAATTAATTGTGCACATTACGTTTGCCTAATATCTTTCTTCCTTACTAGACTTCAAACTCAATGAAGGAGTCTACTTTTTTTTTTTTTTTGAGAATTCCAGGGGTCTAGACTAACGACCATCGTTGAGTTGGCATTTCTAAAAAAATTTGTTAACTGTCTGACTGCTCTTCTGGGTTTTTATCTCAGTTGATTTAATTTTTCTGAAGGACTATGCTATCCTTTATGTTGTAATGAAAAGCCTTCTTTCCTTGTATAAATATGACATAACCCTTACTCTTCAGTGCTGTTATCCCAGAGGCAGGGTGGTGAATGAAAGGGGAAAGTTGGCAGACGGCCGCTCTGGAGTCTCAGCTACCTCACTGAGCTGTCTGCACCAGACCAATTATTGTCAAATCTCCAATATCTGCTTCTATTTGTTTCATGTTGACATAATCATGAGCTCCTTCAAGCAGACTTTGGAAATGCCTTTACATTCTATCTTTCTGAAAACTGATCATTTTCCCTCTGAATAATGTGAATATGATTTAGTACATGATTCTTAGCCAGGGATGACTTTGACCCCAGGGGGCTTTAGCAATGTCTGGAAGCATTTTTGGTTATCATAACTGGGGGATGATACCGGCATCTTACAGGGAAGCCAGGAAAGCTGCAAAACATCCTGAAATGCATAGGACAGCCCCCACAATAGAGAATCTTCTGGTCCAAAATGTCAGTAGTGTTAATCAAGAAATCCCAGTCTGCTTTAAAATATATTTTTTTTAAATATATTTTTAACTCATTGCTCCATGAAAGAAAGTACAATATGGAGGAAAAACATGGGTTTGGAAATCCAAAAGAGTTGATTTTAAACTTCACTTCCTCCTCATACCAGTGCTATGATCTTAGGGGATTAACAACTTGCTAGAGACTTAAGTTCCACGTCTGAAATGGCAGGAACTAAATCCTGGTTTGTTATATTATGAGGTGGGTTGCACAAATTAACCAAAGTACTGTGCCTGGTACATAGGATGCATGCATGCTCCGTCACTCAGTCATGTCCAACTCTTTGCAACCCCATGGACTGTAGCCTGCCAGGCTCCTCTGTCCATGGGATTTCCCAGGCAAGAATAATGGAATGGATTGCCATTTCCTTCTCCAAAGGATCATCCTGAGCCAGGGATTGAACCTGTGGCTCCTGCATTGCAGGTGGATTCTTTATGGAGGAACCCCTCAATAAATAGTAACTGGATGTATGAAGAAAGCATATATGTTTGAATGCATTTATTCTAAAATAGACTACTGTAAATGTACTTCTTTAACTTCTTAATTGCTTTCCCCCCTCAGGGAATAGAAATCTGCAAAACTACATAAAACACACATTTCCCAGAGCAAATTTTTTATTAATGATGTTTACTTGAACAAGAAACTTAGTCTACATAGCCTAAGTTATTCCAAAGGTTTTAATTGGAGTAACCACATTCCTCAAAGCAATAATCTCTTAAGCATCAGAATGAAAAGAGGCCAAAGTATGAATGTATGGGGAACAACAGAACAAATGTTTGAAATTGAGACATATCAATGCCATAGCTAGGCAACACTTTCAAAGATTTTTAATTCTTAAAAACAAACAAAGAATAACAGTTAGTTTTAGGCTTAACAAAACCAAAAAAGAAAAAAGTTCATTTAAACATTAACCCTTTTTATGAAAGATCATCTTAATAATAAAAAATGTCCATTTAGCCATACCACAAATTATTTGGATTTTTTCTCTATATATAGCTTGCTATAGAGAATAAATTTATCAGTCTGTTTTTCTAACTATTAAAACAATGCAAGTTCATTTTAAAAAGCACCTAGAAAATACGAGAGTAAAAGAAGAGAATGATAACAATGACCCATAATCCAGGAACCTAGAAGGAGATCCTCTTAACATTTCAACATATTTCCCTTCTTCTCATTAAAGGAATATTTTGGGGGCTGGCTAATGCTCCAGATTCTTATTAGACTCAGTAAGCTCTTGGGGAATCTGTATTTTTAGCACTTTACACCACGTCTGACACATTTGGAGGGCATTTCTTCCCCCAGATATTTGTTACTTGGTTGAATATGTCCTTAATTAAATATGCGTAGTTTTAAATTTTTTGGGTGTGCTGGCTCTTACTTGCTGCTCAGGCTTTTCTCTAGTTGCTGTGTGTGGAGGCTAATCTCTAGTTGCGATTCTCTCATTGTGCTGGCTTCTCTTGTTGCAAAGCACAGGCTCGAAAGCATATGGGCTTCAGCAGTTGCAGCGCTAGCACCCAGCAGTTGTGGCCCCCGGGCTCTAGAGCATGGCCTCAGTAGTTGTGGAGTGTGGTCTCAGTTGCCCTGAGGCATGTGGGATATTCCCGGACCAGGGATCAAATCAGAGTCTCCTGCGTTGACAGGTGTACCGTTTTACCCCTGAGCCACCAGGGAAGCCCAAGTATATATATTAAGCAATAAAATTCTCTGAAAATAGCACACCATCAAAGACTTAAAATCACAAGTGAACTTTAATAACTTTCATAACTGCTTATGTATTAGGTCACACCATATAGAATGGTCTGTACTACACCATTTTTTTTTAACCTAACTGTGGTAGCTTAATTACAGTCTGTATGATATACATGCTTTTTGAAGTCCGAAAGTGAATGATATCCCTCTTTATGTCACCTGCAAAACCTGAGTAAGAGCTTTACAGAAGGAAGATGCTTAAACATTGAACTCTGCATCGTGCAGGTCTGTGTGTGCTTTGAGTACCCCTAAAGCCTTTCCTTGTGTGAAAATAATAATTTTTTAAAGTCTTTTTATTATATGATTTTGTTGATGTGAAATACCCAGAGTAGACAAATCCATAGAGACATGAAGTAGATTAGTGGTTGCCAGGGGTTGGAGGGAGGTACCTTGCTTTTGCTCCCAGCACCTCAGAAATGACAGTTGGTTTTTGGTCTTTTTGTATCTTATTGTTCATAATTGCCCCAACTGTGTATGTGGACAGTTATTTTTAGTCCTGTAGACTTGAAAAATATTCACAACCTAAACGTTGAGAGTTATGTTTTATTCGTCGAGAGTTGGTAGGACCTCAAGCCCGGAGACAGCATCTCAAGTAACACTGAGAGAGCTGCTCCGAGGAGGTTGGTGGGGGCGAGGTGGGGACCAGGTTTTATAGCAGTTTTGTGACAAAGGGCAGGTAGTCTGAACATCAGAAGGTTATTATTGTTAATTAGAGGAGGACGAGATATCTCAAGGAATTTAGCACTTTTCTTTTTATGGGAAGCACAAGAGTCTGGGCACACTGAAGTCATTCCTTTGATATGCACCTCATGTATCTGAGGCCAGTATTCTGTGTTTTCACATCCTGAGCTTCCTCCGGGCTCACCATAGAGAGTGGCTGCAGGGTTTGACTGCTAGATGGCAGTTATTCTTTTCCTTCCTTAGTTTTCTCAGGGCTCACCGGCTCAGGTTGGAGGGCTGCAATCACTGATAACAGTGACATCCTTCTTTACTGATTTGACAGGAAATACTCCATTTCTCAGTCCCTTTAGGTTCTTTATATAGTTGCTGGAGGAGACTTTTGTCTAGGTTGCAAGCACTCCGTTAAAGGGTCCTGAGTCCCAGCCTGTTTCAGTAGGATCTACTTCCTTAGGTTGTCGTGATGGTTAAGTTTATAAAGTGCTTAGAGCTGAGCCTGACACACAGTAAGTGCATTTTATAAAGATTTCACTATTTTAATCATTGCTGTCATTATCATGATCATAGTGTCTATTTGTAAAATCCAGAGGAAGGATCTGATGAGTCAGGTGTAGGTCCTTGAATTCATTTGGTGCTGGAGTGGGCAAGCCCACCAAAAGCAATTCTCAGAAAGACTGAAGTTGTTACCAGAGGAAGGGAATGAGGGAGCTGGGCAGACATGAACACTCACTAGCTACCTAGTAGCCTATCCCTGCTTCAGAGAGTTTCCAAATCCCTACTCTGTCTGTTGCAGTGAAAAGGGAAAAAAAAAAGAGGAATGAGTTTTTCTTTTTTTTCCTGAGAGGGAAAAAAAAAGGAAACTGTGAGCAGGCCTGGTCACTTCTAGTTTTTACTTTAACTGTTCCTAATCTGTGGCCTGTAACTAAATTTGCTTTTCTGCCCCTAACTCTGCATGAGCTACATTTTGCACCTATTATCCTTTGACTCTATGCTAATTACATCCTCTATCTGGTGCTCACCTTTACAGCACTCTCTTCACAGACCACCCCTCTAGTTTTTCTCTTTTTGCATTACAGAAGGAAGGTGGCAGCAGGGCCACCAGACGCAATTATTGGGTAACTGACACCATCCTATGACTGTTTTTGAAACAATGCAAGAAGAAGAAGGTGTAAGGAACAAAGGTGTAACGAAGATCCTTACACACCGCAGACCCCTAACTGCAAGTCCTCCTCTTATGTCAGCCCCTAGACTCCTCATGGAAAGGTGGGGGCGGATCTTGAGACAGGAGCTTACTCTGTCCCACGCGCCCCTCACACCCCCAGCAATTCTTTGCCGGCTGAGAATTAAAGCCACCTTTCTATATCCTATATTTCCTCCAAACTCTGTCTCCATGTTTTTTATTTGGCTTCGGTGGGCAGAGAAAGCCAAGGCTTTGGCCGGCAACATGTCTGGTGTAAATACATCCACGTGTCCAGTGGAAATTAGCACTGTTTGTTCCCTAAGTGCCAAGCCCAGTTTTAGGTCTCTTGTGTTTACTATGTCATTTGTTCTTCCAGAGACCCCGTATGCTATAGTTTCACTGTTATTAGAAATGAGGGAGGTGAAGGAACTTGCCTATTGTTGCCAGGCCAAGGTGTGAGTTCAGGCAACCTGTCTCCAAAACTGACTTCTCAGCCATTCAGCTCTGTTTTCTCTGCTTTAGAGCCATTAAAAACAAGTAATGGAAAGATAAGAAAGAAGTTGGGCAGCTTGCAAAGGTGGCATTTGTATTGGCTTTAAAAAAGAAGAAGAACTTGTTTCTTTAAGAGTACAAGTATGAAACAGGTCCTGCCTTCAAGGCAACGTTGGAATGAGCAGCAAACTCCTGAAATCAAGTTCTGTTTGCAGTCCTATTGTGAAGAAAAAAATGTTTGTTAGCTTGAATAAATAGGTGTACTTTTCTGCTTTTGAATCCCTCCGGCCTACTGAAAAACATTGAGAGATCTGGAGTCAGGAATCTTTAAGGAAACCCCAGACTCAAAATTGTCACATATTTCTGATCTCCAAGCAGGGGACTTTTACAAACAGGCTTAACCCAAAGCCCTCCGGTTAAGCAAACAGGTCCGTTTCCCGGACAATAGAAGGATAAACAGGACCCCGAGGCAGGGATGAGTGAATTGTTTTCCATTGTTGAGTCTCGCTCAAAGCACCTCTGGGTGAGAAACAGTTTTTAAGACAAAGAAAGTGTCACAGCTGGCAGTTAAATAAAGCAGAAATGTGCTTGTTTTGGCCATCCCTTTCTACTGGATAAAGAAGGAAATCAACAGTCTGAATAAGCAAATAAGTAGGACTGGACCCATTCCTACATGTGACAAAAGAGAGGTTCTGCTTTATATTTTGAGAACTGAGATAAATTGAAGTCAAACAGATTATTTAATAACAGAGTAAAGAAGAACAGCTGTGGAAAAT
Organism: Dama dama; assembly: GCF_033118175.1. Taxonomy (NCBI): domain Eukaryota; kingdom Metazoa; phylum Chordata; class Mammalia; order Artiodactyla; family Cervidae; genus Dama; species Dama dama. Next base: position 36,711,956 of record NC_083704.1, on the reverse strand, counting down.
ATTTAGAAGATGAGACACAGAGAATCACACACACAGCTATCGTTATGACTTAGGCCAAAAAACGGTGCCAGGATATCAGACGGTTTTCCCTTTTTAAAGTCTTGTTTCCCTGAAAGTAAAAAAAAAGAAAACAACTTTGTGATTTAAATTATGCAATTAGTAAATGCTGCTTATAAAATATTCATATAGCTAAGATATGTGGTATACGTGGCACTTTTTGAGTACCTGCTATGGACCAAATAATATTGTAAGTAATTTAACTGATCCAGTTCTCTGAATTCTATGGAAATGCCTGTTATCACTAATCCCACTTTAGCAAATGGGGCAATTGATGTCCTGAGCTGGAAGTTGCCTTGGATAGGATCACCCAGCATCTCAGCTGGACCCAGGCAGTTGGAGTCAAAGCTAAGTCAAAAGCAGCTACTGGAGCGCCCTGAAGTCTGTAGAGGTTGATTTAATGAAAACAGTAGAAGGTCCATAGTTCTGTTCCCACCTGCCCCTCACCCACCCCACCTCCAGTCCCATCATGGCCCAGGGGTAAGGTGACCAGTGCATCCTTATTTGCCTGAAACTTTCCCAGTTTTGAAACCAAAAGTCTTCTTTTCCAGGAACCAGCACACTGGAATAGTCGTTTACCTTACCCAGAAGGCACATCACAGATAACATGAATGTGTAAATGTACTTCCATAAATTTGTTTGCAAACACACACACACACACACACACACACACACACACACACACCCTCTGTGACTTACTTTTCTCCTGTCTCAATGTATTAAGCAGCCCTTTCCTCTGCCTCTCTTCTTGGTGATTGCATGTGCATTGATTGTAAAGTTGTATTGTCCGTCATATAACCATCCCCTCAAAATGCTCTCATGTGGCCACAAAGAGTTGGACATGACTTAATAACTAAACAACTGAATGCTCTGGTAAAGAAAAAAAGTATTATAAATGAAGAGGAATAATGCTGATATTTAAGGAGGAAGTCAACACTTTAAAGAGAAAAAATTGAGAAGAGATAGAAAGAGTATGGGGAAAAATTCCCAAGAAGTATAAACAAGAAAAAGTGCTTTGGAAGTTAATGAGAATAATTTTCTTTTCAGAGGAAGGAAAGTCTTAGTGGATGAATGTCAGGAGGTCAGGGATCCAGTCCTGGGTCCACCCCTGGAGAGCTGTGTGACCGTGGATGGAACTCTGCACCTCAGTTCCACATCTCTGAAACGGGATCAGAAGTGCTGCCCAGTGCTTGAGAGAAGGCCTGTGAGGACCACACGAGTATAAAGTACAACTGTGAGACATTTTTATTATTAGTATCCTTGTTAAAGTACCAGCCGACCCATTTGACTGTGCTCGCTAGACTGTGGTTCAAGGATCACAGGGTGATGTAAAGAGTTTAAATTGTTGATTCTCACCTGTGTAAGATTCACCCGGGGAGGGAGTTGGAAAATGAAAATCAGGAGCCCCACCCAAGAATTATTGAATTAGATTTTCCAGAAGTGGAATCTGCGTGTTGGTCATTTTAATGAGTTGACTCAGGGAATTCTGATACCAACCATCCAGATTCGTAAGCCGCAGGCCAGATTGCCACACACAACAACAGGGGGCGCTGTTTGCTTGCTCTGCCACGTGAATGGCATCTGCTGACATTGTGCGGTGCCCCGCCATGGGCTAACCTGGCTCTGTGACAATCAGGCCCCAGAGTAGCTTGACCCTTTATTAAGAGCAGAGAAAGGGCCATATAGCAGCCACCATGCATGAGAACTTTTCACGTACATTATTCTTTTATTTTAATTAAAAATTTCTGTTGAGGGGGATTGACATAGAATCAACAATTTTAAAATCCAAATTCAGTGGCATTTAGTTCATTCATAGTGTTGTCCAATGGCCACCACTATCTGGTACCTCATCTATGTTATTTAATCATCACAACATTCCGAATGGTCAGCCCTTTGTTATCTGCATTTTCAAGTGGCAGAAGAAGACTAGAAAAGCATTAGTAATTTGTCAGAGACTGGACAGTTAGAGAGGAATGAAGCTGGGATTCAGATCCAGGTCAGTGAACTAAAGCCCTTTCAAATGCGTAAATGCAGGGAGGGACCCCGGGTTCCCTGTTTTCTGGGAAAATATGGAAACAGAGCTTAAGATATTGCAGCTTTAATTTTAGCACTTTAATTTAAATGAGCCAATAATGTGTACCTCTCCCTACCTGTTTTCATTTCCCATCTTCAGTCAGTTACTATACTTTCTTAAGGACATATTCTACATGGATGCTCAGTCACAAGTTTAAATTTACCCACAGGGTGAATCAACAACTTTACCCTGCTATATACTTTCAGGAAAAGAAAGGGAACGTTTTTGGACTATAGGTAAACCCATGGAGAGTGACATGTAAAAGGACGTGTCTTCAGACATTGGATCCATAGAATCGAAGCATGTTCAGTCCTGGTTTGCATATTAAAGTGGAACAAACCCACTTTCAGATATAGCAACCATGTAATTTATCCACTAACTGGGACATTTTCAAAAGAATATTGGCCCAGACACTAGAACAACAGGGTTGTCCAAGACAAATGAGGCTGTAGGAACCTCTAACAAGGAGACTGAAAAGCCATCACTCCCTCAGCAAAGTCCCAAAGCAGGAGAGGAACAAAGTATATTGAGAAATAAAGGAGAAAGAAACACTTAGAAAACAGTAAAACTCAACTAGGAAAAATAAAGCCAAATGAAAAATCTATGAAGATTTAAAGTTACTTGATTGCAAAACAGTAAGGGGGAAAGGCGTGAAAAGTAAGAAAGTACACAAGAAAATAAAGAGCTGACTAAGCCAAATGAATCTCAGACATCCAGCACCCATAAAACGAGCAGAAACGAAACTTCAGTCAGAGACAGTACCAGACCAATTAAGTCCAGCTAAAACAACTTTAAAAGAAAAAGAAAATTCATCGTTAAGCTGGAGCAGCATCTAAATGGAAATCAGATGACTTGGGAGAAGACAAGCCAGCAAATGACTCATAAAAATACCCCTTGAAAAGGAAAGTTAACAGAAAAACAGAAACATCCAAGTAATATGAATTCTACTAGTTCAGGATCTGGTCCAGCAGAAAGTTTCTTGTGGCCTATGGAATCTCAGACACAGGAAAGAATTGCCAGCCTTGCTTCCAGCCCAACTCACTGCATTGGATTGGAAAGGTTAGGCAGCTGGCTGGGGGGAATATGTACTGTATGTGTGTGTGAGTGTGTGTGTGTGTGTGTGTGTGTGTGTGTGTGTGTATGTGTGTGTGTATCTAGAGGCAGCTAGCTGGGGAGAGTGTGTGTGTGTCTGTATAGGGCTGAGCAATATAAATGTGGAACTTTTCAAAATTTAGCAAATGAGTTACCCAACTCCCAGCCTCCCTGAGTCCATCTCAGTCCTTCTGCATGCCAGACCCTTCTTCCTGGGCCCCTACAGTGTTAAGGGCCTCAAGGCAGCATGGACTTAAGAGTAAATAGCACCTGCTTCTTGACTGCAGATGTTACAAGAAGCAAAGATAGACTGAGACGGCACTCAGCACAGTTAATAAGGAAGGAAGGAAATACAGAAGGGTGACTACTTTATTGAGCACAGCAACAAATCTGCACCATTTTGAGAGGACCTTTGCTTATCTGGTGTTGCAGTGTTCTGTTGTGTATGTTCGGATTGTGATGGATTTCCCCGTTTCATCTTGGATGATTGAAAGAGCAAGGATTTGGGAATTTTAAATGCACGGCCTCAAAGCTTAATTTTTTTCCTTAGTATAGCTGAATGACCTTTAGCATATATGTATATACCTTTAGCTCTCCTGGTCTTAGTTCTCTTGTCTGTAGAACAGAGAAAAATATCTTGTCTTATTACTTGTGTAGTTCAAGATCCCCATCAGGAATTCCCAGGGGATTGATTCATCTATACCCAGTGTGTGTTCACAATGAAAGTCGTTCTTTCCTCTTGTCCATGATAGGACAGAAATGGTGAAAGGCACAGAAGACTCAAGTTCTTAGTCAACAGTACTTAGTAGCCACGTCTGGGCTGAGATCCAGTGCTCTTGCCTTTCCCTCCCAGCACAGATACTGATCTCAGCCCGCTCCACCCCCCTGTGCCCAGTGGGCACAGGGGTAGAACAAGAGCTCCCGGTTCAAGTGAAGGAATGGCCCTGCCCTTCACCTTTGGACTTGTCCACAACAGTGGCAGTGATTCCACTTATAGCAAGACAAATCTGTAAATGCAGCATGAAAGACAGGATAATATGCCCCAGAGGCAGACTCTAATCTGTGAAGGTCAGGAGTCATGGACAAATGGCCTCTGATCTCTGTCCTGCTTCCTCCAAATTTCCCCAGTGATGGAGCCCCTTGGCCTGGGGCACTCACCCACATCTTTAAGGCCTATTATCAGCTTGTCTTACTTCCCCTTCATTTTCTCCCCCTGCTTCCTTCCTGGCTCCCACAGAAACCACCTGCTGAAATGGCAACCCACTCTGGTACTCTTGCCTGGAAAATCCCATGGACGGAGGAGCCTGGTGGGCTACAGTCCACGGGGTCGCAAAGAGTCGGACACGACTGAGCAACTTCACTTTCACTTTCCAGAGTCCTTGTCTCAGGTCCTGCTTTGGGAAAACCCAGCCAAGACGGCATCTGGTTTCTCTGTCTTAGGCTTTGCTTCCTGCCTTCTGCTCTCAGAACTGCAAATATCTCAACCCAAGGAAAGCATCATCATAAGGGCTCCATTTGCTGAGCACTGACCATGTGCTTGGCAGGGTGCAGAGGAGGGAAAAAGTGTAACTGCAAAGAAACTTTTCTTCTAATGGTGCTAGCATGAGTGTTCTCTCTTCTTCCTCTTACTGAGAGCAAAGGGGATGGTGAGCACACCTGAGATGTTTGTATTCGCGTTAAACAGTGGATGTATGTCTCAGGTTCTGTGGCTGCTCCACTATGTGAGGAGGTGAAGGTTCTCTGTGAGATGGCTTCTTGTAGAGCAGAGTCATCTCTTGTAGAGCTGACACTTTTTATGGGTGTCTGAAAATGCAGACGTAGATTCAGTGTTCACTTAAGGTGGGTCACGAGAAGCTAGAGACACAAACATTCAGGAAGAGGTTATAGGTGGCCGGGAGAAAGAAAAAGTGGATAAGGCTGGAGGTGGGGGGTGGGAGCTGGGAGGGGATTACCCCCAGCAAAACACATCCGGTGACAGAGTTCCATGGGGGATGTTTAATAAAACTTTAAGAACAGATACGTTTACTCGGCAGCTGCATTTGGCTGGGAGGTAGGTCCCTTCTGCTCCCCCTGGTTTTTACTGGACGTGAGCCATACAGTTGCCCTGTGTGGGGGACAAGTGACAAAATATTCCACATTTCTTTCAACATGGGACAGAGAAAGGAAAACAGTAGCCAAAGACCAGTCACAGTTCATTGGAAACAGGGAACCAGAGTAAGAAACTACGACCAGAAAAGTCACCTCTTCCTCCCACTTGAACACAATCCAGGAAAGGTAAATTTAATTTCACAGTGTAGATAGGAAGGTGGACTTGAGCCAGTTTTTTTTTTTTTTTTTTTTTTTTTTTTAATAATTAGGGAGAAAAAGAGCTGTGTCTTGGGGTTTGGGTTTCACCAACGACTGATTTACAAATTCATTATCTCATGTATTTCTCAGTGATTAAATGGTAATACGCATTTGATGGATGAGGATGCTGAAGTTCAGAGGGCTGAAAGTGACTCATATGAGGTCTCAAAGGTGAGATTTCAACCTAGCCCTGACTTTGAAGCCATACATCCTGGACTTGAATTATGTTAGACTAGAAAGGAATTCATATCTCACTCAGATCTGCCTGTCCCCTTTCGGATTGTGCTTTTTAAAAGCCAGTTTCATTATGTTTTTCACGTTGGCTAAAAGTATAAGATAAAAATCTTGAAGATTTATGAAATTCCCTCTTCTCTCTTATTACCCTCTAATCATCATGGAAGAAATTAGTTCTTCCTTTCACATTTTATTCATCTTCAAAATCCTGCATGGGTCATGCACACATAAGCACAAAAAGCAGGATCTGCTTGGGGGAGCAAAACCTGAAGTTGCATATGTGTCATTGCATTTCTGTTGCTGATGGTTATATAGTATAAATTGTATTAGAAGCTACATCTGGCACCATGGACTGTGGCTTTCCATGCACCTATGTTCATTGCAACTAAAACACTTAATATCTTCAAAATTCCCAAGCACTTCATGTCATGGTCCAGGAGAAGGCATTCATTCATCCCTTCCATCAAGAAATACTGAGTTCTGTCTATGCAGTAAACAGTATAGAAGGCAGTGTTTTAGGCATTTGGAATTAAATTAGACCAAACAAACAAACTCCAAAAATCTCTGCCCTTGTGAAGTAAAAGGAAAAATACAGAAAACAAATAATAAGCATAGGAATAAGTAAATTAGGTAATATATTGTGAGGTGATGAATACAACAAAAAAGGGAAACAGTAGAACAGCGTGAAAGATTACAAGCAAGTGGGTGTGAGTTGCCCTTTTACAGAGGAGCCTGCATAGGACTCATTGAGAAGGTGACAATTGTGTAAAGACTTACATATTAATAACCCACAAACAAAACAGTCAGAAGCCCCAGGGAGTCTCTGAGTTTGGCTTGGTGATGAAATCCCAGTCCAGAAGCCCTGCCTGTCTGATGACTGTGTCGTCTATGAAATTCCACAGGGAGGCAGCAGATCCTAGCCTTGGCAGCCTTGGGGATGGCAGCCTTGGGGAATTTGGACAATGAATCCCTTGTGCTTCCCAGTTGCACAGGAGGCACTCAAGAAATCTGTCTTTGACCTGCTTGCTTGTCAAGGTATTTCTTACTTAGTATGTTTGCTGGATTTGGATTCACGGCTCTTTGTAACAAAAGCAACAACAGTAGCTTTCACGTATTAAGACTTAGCTGTGTACTAGTAGCTTGTTGCATTTACAGCCTTTGAGTTTCATCTTGTCTCCATTTCTCAGAAGGGGACTGAAGCTCAGAACCTCATCTCAAGTGAAGGTAGGAACCAGGATTTGTTGTAGAGTTTTTGTAAAATATTTGGCCCCTGAGTTGATAGAAGGAAGAAATTTTTTTGGATTTGTTTCTGAAAGTTTCATGTGGGATGCTATTCAGTTAATTGAAAACTAGAACCCCAGAGATCAGTAATATCAAGATGACAGTAATAGCCAGTTACCCACTTACTTAGTGGCATCAAGCTCTGTACTAAATGCTTTACATACATTGTGTCATTTAATCCTCAGCTATTTGCTCACTTCGTGATGGGCATTGTCTGTATTGCTGTATTAGAAATTTCCTTCCTAATAACTTTATTAGTAAATGTCATACCTGATCCACATCAATATTCAAACAACCAAATGAATATAACATGGAACAAAACTTGGACAAAACCTCCCCTTGCCATGTTAACCAACATAAGAAACTTTATGTAGTTTTCCATAATTGAAAAGGTATTTATCTATATCTGAAGCTATAGAAACATAATATCTGAGTATTATAAGTTTTTACTAAAGAATGTAGAATAATACTATGAAATTTACTATGAAATAATACTGTGAAAACTTATTTTCCTCCTGGTCTTAGTACCTAGAAAGAATTGCCAAAACTATATTTGGGATTTTTTTTTTTCCCCTCGCATTTACCATTATAACTTCCATATTATGTTTATACTGTTAGTTTTTCACAGCATAGCTATTTTCTCCTTACTAGCTTGTTATTACCCAAGATACTCCCAATTTTTGTTAACTTGACTTTTTTGATTTTCTTCTATGATTAATGTAGGAGCTTTGACTAATAGTATACATAAGTTTCCATTGTTAATATATAAAATTTTGAACATGTTTATTAACATTTTCATACTCAGCAGAAAAGAAAATTCATGAACTCAATTATTGCATGTTTATTATTCTCATATTTGTGGTCCAACTTTCTCCTATCTCTTATCACTCACTGGTCAAAGTTTGTTCCACTGGAATTAATTCACCTCCAACACTGGTTATATCATCCCTCCCTTCTGGGGAAACCAGAAAGCACAGCATTTCCAGAAATGGTGGGAGAAGCCAGAAACTATGGGGTGTGATTGGTTGACCTCACGTGGTGTGATTGCCTGGCAGTTGCTATAACGTTAGGTGGGCTGAGGCCCAGGATGCCGCTGTAAGTCTGTGGAAATGAGGACACTTGGAGAATCTGAGTGTGTACCTTAGTTTTATTAGTTGTATCTCATACTGTTACGTTGCCCCTTTCTTTGCATTTGTTTATTTTTTTATTTATACTGTATCTTCTTGAATATTATTGAGGTTATTTACTGGAATTTGCTAATCTAATCTACTCCCCGAATGAGTCTCTAAATGTTTCTTGGAGATTCAGTTGTTCTGTTTATCTTGGCTCTTCCATTTATTGGTTTTTCTCAGATATCACAGGCTGAGGTACCTGTTTATTTTCATAATTGTGGAATGTTTATGACCACACAACAAGCAAACACTAAAGGAATGTTTACCATATGCTAGCAACTATTGTAAGCACTTTTTAGGATCAACTCCTTTAATTGTCGGCTCAGATAAAAAAGTGGAATGCTAAGTGGACAATATAGGATTCAGTCCCAGCCCTCTGATCCTAGAGCTTGAAGCCTTAACTACCACGTAACACATGGTGTTGTATTTGGTTTGCTTTAGACTTTATTTAAAGTTTCAGAAACTTAAAGTAGTTTGTAAGTGCTTGTGGGAACAGCTAGCTGTATTCCATATCCAATCCCCTGTTCTTCCAAAACAGGAAATCTGTAGTCAGGCGTGTGGCTGTCCCAGATAAACACTAATGTGCTTAAGCTTCCTTCACGGCTCAATGTGGGCATGGAATAGGTTCTGACCGACAGGATGCAAGTATAAGTGTGGCTGCTTCAAGGAGCCTTCCTGAGAAGACTGCTGGCCCTAACCTGACATGTCTCTTTTTCATCCCTTCCCCACCTTATTGCCCTGGAGAAGGCAATGGCAACCCACTCCAGTGCTCTTGCCTGGAAAATCCCATGGATGGAGGAGCCTGGTAGGCTACAGTCCATGGGGTCGCAAAGAGTTGGACACGACTGAGCGACTTCACTTTCTTTCTACCTTACTGGGAGAAAGGTGGTTTTTTGGATTGCAAAAAGGAAGGCTGCTTCCTAGGGGTGGTGAGCTGGGAGGAGTTTTGCTCTGCTGAGTTTTATTCATGGAATGGCGCTCCCATACCAGAACTGAGGTATACTCCTATGAAATTTCACCTGAGCAACAAATAGACTTTCTCATATTTAAGTGATTGTTAACCTGCATGTATTCTGTTTTTGTTGGTGTGAAAAATAGACTTTCTTACATTTAAACATTGTTACTGGCATGCATTTTGTTGCTGTTGGTGTTACTTGCAGCCTTGTACAATCCTAACTAATATTGTGCCGTAAGGCTAATGATGAAAAAAATAGGAGCTGCCTGACCCGGGTCTAGCTCACCAGCCATGTGCAACACTTTCTGCTATTTCTTCCTGTGCTTCCGTCCACCTTTCTAAATGATTTGCTTTTGCTGCTTTTTCTTTTAAAAGAAAATAACGGTATTTATTTATTTATTGTTGATTGTGTTTGGTCTTTGTTGCTGATTGGGTTTTTCTCTAGTTGCAGAGTGGAGGCCACTTTCTAGTTGTGGTTCACAGGTTTCTCACTGGTGGCCTCTCTTGTTGCAGAGGACGGGCGGCAGAGCAGTCTCCCGGGATCAGGGATTGAACCCGTGCCTCCTGCATTGGTAGGCAGATTCTTCACCACTGAGTCCCCAGGGAAGCCCTGCTGCTTTTTATTGATGAGTCAGTTTTGGTTTTTAATGATTGCCTCTTATGGCACATATGAACTTCGCTCTGTTAAAATTTTCCTTCACTTACCCTCCCAATATAAATCTGTTACAATATATTTAGTTAAATTGATATTCTGTAGTTGTCTTGATATGCTGAACTGAATATTATCTACTGATGAGGCAAATTTTAAATTTTGGTTACATTTCTTCTTCTCTTTGTGTAATTTTCCCTTTTATCATGGTAGGTTTTCTCCACAACTGTTAGATTTTCCTTTAATCCTCCTATTGGACAGATTTTTGCTTATCATGTTATACCTGAAGACTCTGAGGGTTTTTCTTTTTACTTTAATGATAATGGCAAACATGTGTACGTTTTGCAGGACACTGAGCTTGATGCTTATTTAACGTCCAATAGTGCCTGCTGTTGTCCCTCCTCTACAGATGTGGGGGCAATAGAGCTTAAGTAACCGAGATCACAGCGCTGGTGGGATGCAGAGTCAGGATTCAGCCCCAGGTCATTCTGACCCCAGAGTTCACATACAATACCTTAACTCTCTCAATTAAGGAGAGGAGGAGGAAAAGAGGGGTGTCACCAAAATATATAAAATTCAGGGCAGGGTGAGAATAAGCAGAGAGCAGAGATGCTGGCCTAACCAGAAAGGAAGATAGCTGTTATTTACCAGTACATACCAGATAAATATCAGCTCTGTCTTAACCAAGAACTCCTGACTCAGCCCAAGATGGAAACACAGCATTTGCTTCTGTATTTGTTTTTCTGTTACTAGTTTATAGAGTCACCTGGACATTTTGCTTTAAAGTAGAAAAAGGGCAAAGGGCAGAGGCCTACAGACCTTCATTTTCCAAGCTGAAAACTTGAATTAAGCAATTTGCTTATGGTCCCTCAACTAACCGGCCAAGAGAGAGTCTCAGCTTCCATAATCCAGACTCTCCTAACACTGGGACATCCTTCATGATTGCTCTCAAATTTACTGCCTCAATAATTTATGGGGCCTGGGGTACATGTTTTCCAAATTGAAATCCATGTGCACTCTGTAAAAAGACGATTCTACTTGTGTGTGCCTCTATCAGTCTCGGAGATGACTTGAGATGCTCTGATACTGGCACTTTTATTGAGAGAGATTTTGATGATTTGAGGGAGAACACAATAGGATCTTTAAAATTAGAGTTGTCTCAGAAGATCTGGGAACCTGTCACCAAAATAGAGATATTGGAAGTAATGAGACTAATAATGAGACATTAATGAAGTAATGGCCTAAGTCCTGCCGGTTGAGTCAGCCCCTGCCCAAGTGTAAATAAATAATAAATTACAGCAATCGCATTACCTGAGCTTTACAGACTATCCTCCAGCTGTTTGAAAAAGCTGTCTCCCCATGAGGATCAGTCAGAGGGAACATTTTTTTTTAATTATCTTGAATTACTAAGATTACCATTTATTAGTGAATAATCATCCCTACTGGACTCTCAAAAGTGCTTAATTATACTTAGAGAATAATTTGCTCCAGCTTTAAAAATAAACTTGGATATTGCCTAAGTCCCTTTTAAAAAACCTCTATGGGAATTTGGTACCTAATATAAATGAAATCAATGTCTACACAATTCCCGGGGTAGCAGTATATCCTCACCCCAGTCTATAAAATGATATTATAATGCTTACCTCTTGGGGTTTTGGTGCAGACTAAGAGATGATAATCGGCACCTGGCTACATAGCAGGATATTCCAAAAGCTTCGCATGTATGTTAACATACTATCCTTGCAACAGCCCTACTATGCGCATGGCGCTTCAGTTGTGTCAGACTCTCTGCAACCCTATGGACCCTATTATGTGGGTACTCTTGTTATCTTTATAGATCCAGATACTTAGGCACAGAGAGGTTAATTGACTTGCCTAAGTCACACTGCCAGGAAGAAACAGATCTCAGATTTTAACTCTGTTCAACCGCGGAGTTCATGCTCTGAGAAAGAAGAAGAAGGTTGGATTGGGATAGAAGCGAAAAGTGTTTGATAAAATCCCATGGGAGGTAAAAGCAGCCAGACACAGCAGAGAGAATAGTTAGGTTATGACTAATTGATGATACTAGGTACTAGGAGTGTTTAAAAAAACGAAAGAGAGAAGGAACACAAGTTTCAACAGCTAAGGGTCTGTGTGTCCCACCAGTAAGTCCAGAACCCACGCTCACCGACGGGCCATGCCCTGGGTGGGGAGTGTAGAGCTGGCAAGACCTCAGCAAAGAATGGCTCTATGGGGCCTGTGAGGCACCAGGTGTACCTTGACACTTCGCCCTGGAGCTCTGGCCACAGCAGATTCCTCTGCCTTGCAACATAGCAGGGAAACAGAAAGCCTCTGACTTCAACTATTAAAAGAGCACTCCATTTGGCATTGGTTGTCCTAAAGGACAGAGTTGATTTGACTTCTGTTTGAAGGAAACCAAAGAGCAGCGCTCTCTTCCTACTTTTGCTCCCCTCAATTGATAAGTAAGGAGAAGATGGACTCCTATGAGAAAGAAGTAAATCTAAATAGTTGTTTTTGTTGGTAAAAGTGAACTGAAGAAAGTAGCCTGATCTGTAGCCACTTCGAGACTTCGTAAGTATTCTGCTCAAGTCTAGACCTGGATGCATCTCATTAAGCAAGAATTCACATTCATGGGATTACTGCTTTGCCCTTTTCCTGGGACAGAGAAAGAACTACTGAACCTGATTCCTGAAGCAAGTCCTGGGCTCATCTCTTACATCTCTACTATCTGGTGGTAGGAACAGAGCTTAAAACACTCATTTCATCCCAAGTGCAGGTTGATCTAGAACCAGAAGGAAAAAGATAGTCGAGAAGCATGCTGTTCCAATCCTTCTCCCAACATTTATTGAGTGCTTTCTATGTGCCGGCCAACCTTCTCAATGCTTTCATGAGTTAATTCACTGAATCCTTGTAGTGGCTAAATGAGACAGGTACAGTTATCACTAAGGCTTGAACTCTGAACTCTGTCTTACTCCGCCCCCCTGCCCGCCTCCCCGCCACTTAACCATTTCCCAAAACTGCTTCAGAAATCTTACCTGTTTCTTGGGGTGGAGGGAAGAAGGGCTGGATCTGTTGCTTCATTACTGTTGCTGATATAAATATGGGGACCAGAGATTAAAGTTCTTATTATCAACCCTGATTGTGGGGCCAAGAAAAATCAAGTCATGGCTCTCCAATCTTCAGTTTCTTCATATGTTAAGTGAAGAGGTTACAGGTAACAGGATGCTACATTTGACACTATTGCTGATCAGGCACAGCCAAGGTCTGTGGGGCTTGAAACTTGTACAGTTGGGGTACTCCTTTAAGAAAAAGAATACAAAAATCATACATATAAATATTGTGTATGAAAGGGAATACGTACATGGAATGAGGAAAGGGGAATTTAGGACTCAAATTATGTTTCATTTATGGTATGCTCAGCTTCTCTGGATCATCTTTCTCTCAAAGCTTGTTTGGTTCTTTTCCTGCAGATTCCCTAGGCTTTATGACCAATTATCATTCATCCAGTTAGCATCTATCTTACACCTACTTATTAGATAAGCTGGGTCCCCTCTGAGCCTCCATCTGTCATGCACTAGAGTTCAAGACAAACTCTATGGTTTAAGAAATAAATAGTCTTTGTTGGAGAAAGGAGCAACTTACACAAGATCAGCAACAGAAGAGAAGGCCTGAGTCCCCACTCTCTCATTATCCCACAGAAGTCCACACCAGATCAGGGTGTTCCACTATATTCTCTCCTACGGGGCAGGGAACAGGTTTGACATCACAGGTTTCCTGGCAGTAGGTGGTCTCAATTTGAGGATCAGCTATTCAGAAGGAGTGTTCTGGCAATACAAGTGCCCAGTACCTGGAGACCTTGGAGCCTGTGGGATGTTACACTTGATTCCATGGGAAGCGCGTTTGAGTGCAGCCCCTTGTTGCAGAAGAAAGGGGCATCTCTGATCTGATCCCAGCTAGCCCACTGTCCACTTAATCTGGAGTGAATATATATAATCTCCTCCAGATATTTTCCCTCCTTGCACCATACATTTGGTTCATCCTAACTGATGCTTTGAAACGGTTTACTATACACTGTAGCATTTATTGAGCACTTAATACTGCTAATTGAAAAGACTGCTGCTGCTGCTGCTGCTAAGTTGCTTCAGTTGTTGAAAAGATTATGTCCTGGAAAATTCCACTAACTCGGTGGGGTAGGTGCTGTTGTAAGTATTATTATGATCTCCACCTTGTAGAGAAAGAAACAAGGCCTAGTATGCTCGTGTATTTCATCATTATCCTACCTAGCACAACGCAGATGTAGGAATCTGACTCTTGATTCCAGAGCCAGTGTCCCTAAAACTTTTTCCCATAATGACTGCTGGCATGGAAGGGAGGAAAAATCAGGATTAAGAAAATCAAGCTCAGAGATTGGTTCTAGAAAATCCAGCTCAGTCTTAGCTCTGGGACTAGCTCTGGCCTTGTGGTCCAGTCACTTACAGCGTTAGAACTGGCCTTAGAGCTAGCACCATACCTGGGGGCATGAAGGAGCCCTCCTGCTGGGTTTGGAGAGTGAATCAAAGGGGATAAATTTATAACTGGTAGCACCGTAAAATGTTAATAAAGCAGAGCTTGTGTCTTTTTCATTTTTGGATCTTTGGTGTCTGTTGGGTACTCAAATGATGGCTGTTTAATAAATGAATGAAATGAGAATTCCTGTTGGATAAAGATGTAGAACTTTAACATGGGTTAGAAAACATAGGGCTTAAGCAGATAAAGTGGACTCAATAATATCCTATTTTAGTTCATGTGTCTTTGATAATAAGCCATTGAGGAGAACATACACAATAGTCTCACACACACACACACACACACTCACACACACATCACACCACACCACACACACCATATACTGCAAATGATTCTTAAAGCTAAGTGTGACTAAATTACCTGGCAAAACTTTCAGTGAGGCTCAAAAGCTTCCTTTTAAATTGTTGCTAATATCATGCTACCAGATTAATTTTTGTAATTGATATGTCTTGGGTGTATCTTAGAGGTAAAAATCAGGAACTATATTTCTTCCTTTCTCGCCTTTCCAGTGTAACTTTCAGGTACAAATATAGATTGAAGTGTTGCTGTTGTTAAAATGACACACTTTTTCACAAAGGCTAAGATTAGACAGTTTCGGAAGAGAAATTTGCAAGCCCATGGTCCAGCCTAGGAGCAGTGCGATATCATTAAGCACCCTTGAGTTTACTGAGCACCTACTATGTGCTATGGATGAGTCAGAGAGACATTATGGGGATATTCTTGTCTTAGTGTGTTTTGCAATGTCTTTAAAGAGACAAGGCCTAAACATAGGCATGTTTACTAAGGGTGCAGTTATTTCCTAAGAATTAACACTGCAACTAGTATTATAACTAATAGAGGTTTAAATAGTATAACAATGTAATTGACCATATACCAAGATGTTTGGGCATTAGTAGTCTTAGGATTGATTGAGTGGTTTAACCATTTCAGGGTTAGGAGTTTTTGAGATAGTTCTGGTTTTTCTTTTCCTTCAGCATCATGAGATATCTGCTACGCATTTAGATAAATCCTCACATGGACATGTCCAAAGGCAATAAACAGGGTATCTAATGAGAGAGATCTCCTTGAAGACTTCTCTTTTTGATCATATAAAGAACTTGTTGCCCTCCCAACAGGCTTTGGCCAGATCCGGACAGGCCTACATGAAGGAAGTCTGAAAACAGAAGTTTTTCAGGCTGTATGATAGGAGGCAACAGAGCAGTGAGGCAATTGGAAACTGGCTCTGGAAAAGACAACCCAGAGTCAGAAACAATGGCTAAATGCTAAATAACTGGAATAAACTTCAGTTCGGTTCAGTCGCTCAGTCATGTCCGATTCTTTGTGATGCCACAGACTGCAGCATGCCAGGCTTCCGTGTCCATCACCAACTCCCGGAGCTTACTCAAACTCACGTCCATCGAGTCAGTGATGTCATCCAACCATCTCATCCTCTGTCCTCCCCTTCTCCTCCTGCCCTCAATCTTGCCCAGCATCAGAGTCTTTTCCAAAGAGTCAGTTCTTTGCATCAGGTGGCCAAAGTATTGGAGTTTCAGCTTCAGCATTAGTCCTTCCAAAGAATATTCAGGACTGATTTCCTTTAGAATGGACTGGTTTGATCTCCTTGCAGTCCAAGGGACTCTCAAGAGTCTTCTCCAACACCATAGTTCAGAAACATCAGTTCTTCAGCAATTAGCTTTCCTTATGGTCAAACTCTCACATCCATAAATGACTACTGAAAAACCATAGTTTTAACTTGATGGACCTTTGTCAGCAAAGTAATGTCTCTGCTTTTTAATATGCTGTCTAGGTTGGTCATAGCTTTTCTTCCAAGGAGCAAGCGTCTTTTAATTTCATGGCTGCAGTCACCATCTGCAGTGATTTTGGAGCCCAAGAAAATAAAGCCTGTCACTGTTTCCATTGTTTCCCCATCTGTTTGCTATGAAGTGATGGGACCAGATGCCATGATCTTAGTTTTCTGAATGTTGAGTTTTAAGCCAGCTTTTTCACTCTCCTCTTTGACTTTGATCAAGAGCCTCTTTAGTTTCTCTTCATTTTCTGCTGTAAGGGTGGTGTCATCTGCATATCTGAGGTTATTTATATTTCTCCTGGCAATCTTGATTCCAGCTTCTACTTCATCCAGTCTGGAATTTTGCATGATGTATTCTGCATATAAGTTAAATAAGCAAGGTGACAATATATAGCCTTGACATACTCCTTTGCCAATTTGGAACCAGTCTGTTGTTCCATGCCCTGTTCTAACTGTTCCTTCCTGACCTTCATATACAGATTTCTCGGGATGCAGATAAGGTGGTCTAGTATTCCCATCTCTTGAAAAATTTTCCACAGTTTGTTGTGATCCACACAGTCAAAGGCTTCAGTGTAGTCAATGAAGTAGAAATTGATCTTTTTCTGGAAGTCTCTTTCTTTTTCTATGATCCAATGGATGTTGGCAATTTGATCTCTGGTTCCTCTGCCTTTTCTAAATCCAGCTTGAAGATCTGGAAGTTCCAGGTTCATATACTGTTGAAACCTAGCTTGGAGAATTTTGAGCATTACTTTGCTAGTGTGTGAAATGAGTGCAATTGTGTAGTAGTTTGAATGTTCTTTGGCCACCCTTTTTGGGCTTCCCTGATAGCTCAGTTGGTAAAGAATCTGCCTACAATGTAGGAGACCCTGGTTTGATTCCTGGGTCAGGAAGATCTGCTGGAGAAGGGATAGGCTACCCACGCCAGCATTCTTGGGCTTCCCTTGTGGCTCAGCTGGTAAAGAATCCACCTGCAGTGTGGGAGACCTGCGTTCGATCCCTGGGTTGGGAAGATTCCCCTGGAGAAGGGAAAGGCTACCCACTCCAGTATTCTGGCCTAGAGAATTCCATGGATAGTCCATGGGGTCCTAAAGAGTCAGACACGACTGAGTGACTTTCACTTTCACTTTCTTTGGGATTGGAATGAAAACTGACCTTTTCCAGTCCTGTGGCCACTGCTGAGTTTTCCAAATTTGCTGGCATATTGAGTGCAGCACTTTCACAGCGTCATATTTTAGGATTGGAAATAGCTTAGCTGGAATTCCATAATCTCCATTAGTTTTGTTTGTAGTGATTCTTCCTAAGGCCCACTTGATTTCTCACTCCAGGATGTCAGGCTCTAGGTGAGTGATCACACCATCGTGGTTATCTGGCCATTAAGATCTTTTTTCCAGAGTTCTTCTGTGTATTCTTGCTGCCTCTTTTTATTCTGTTCTGCATCTGTTCAGTTAAGTTCAGTTGAGTTGCTCAGTTGTGTCCGACTCTTTGCGACCCCGTGAATTGCAGCACGCCAGGCTTCCCTGTCATCACCAACTCTGCTTCTGTTGCTGCTGCTGCTGCTGCTAAGTCGCTTCGGTCGTGTCTGACTCTGTGTGACCCCATAGATGGCGGTCCACCAGGCTCTGCCGTCCCTGGGATTCTCCAGGCAAGAACACTGGAGTGGGCTGCCATTTCCTTCTCCAGTGCATGAAAGTGAAAAGTGAAAGTGAAGTCGCTCTGTCATGTCTGACTCTTTGCGACCCCATGGACTGCAACCCACCAGGCTCCTCTGCCCCTGGGATTTTCCAGGCAAGAGGACTGGAGTAGGTTGCCATTGCCTTCTCCACTGCTTCTGTTAGGTCCATACTATTTCCGTCCTTTATTGTGCCATCTTTGCATGAACTGTTCCCTTGATATCTCTCATTTTCTTGAAGAGATCTCTAGTCTTTCCCATTCTATTGTTTTCCTCTATTTCTTTGCATTGATCACTTAGGAAGATTTTCTTGTCTCTCCTTGCTTTGGAACTCTGTATTCAGATGGATATATCTTTCCTTTTCTCCTTTTCCTTTCTCTTCTTTTCTTTTCTCAGCTATTTATAAGGCCTCCTTAGACAACCATTTTGCCTTTTTGCATTTCTTTTTCTTGGGAATTGTTTTACTCACTGCCTCCTATACAATGTTACTAACCTCCATCCATAGTTTTTCAGGCACTCTGTTTATCAGATCTAATCCCTTGAATCCATTTGTCACTTCCACTGTATAATCGTCAGGGATTTGATTTAGGTCATACCTGAATGGTCTAGTGGTTTTTCCCTACTTTCTTCAATTTAAGTCTGAATTTGGCAATAAGGAGTTTATAATCTGAGGCACAGTCAGCCTATTACTCCAGATATCTCTTGACTTCCTACTTTTGCATTCCAATCCCTATGATGAAAAGGACATCTTTTTTTGGTGTTAGTTCTAGGTCTTGTAGGTCTTCCTAGAACTGTTTAACTTGAGTTTTTTGGGCATTGAACCCACATCTCCCACATTTCAAGAGGATTTTTTACCATTCAAGCCATCAGGGAAGCCAATATAAACTTAGCTTTTCAATAAAGCTTTATGCAGTGATGGAAACGCTCTGTACTTCTGCTGTCCGATATGGTGGCTACTAGTCATTGTGGTTACTGAGCACTAGAAATGCAGCGAGTATGATTTAGAAACTGAATTTCAGTTTTCTTTAAATTTAAATAGTCACACGAGGCTAATAGCTATTCTGTTGAACAGCGTAGTATTACAGAGAGTACTTTCTTGGAGGTCAGAGGCAAAACAGACATATTACTATGGACCAGAATAATCTGGTGGCCTTCATGGAGGATGAGGAACTTGAAATGATTTGCAGGATAGTTGGGGTTTGGAAGTTTTCTAGGAGGGTAGACTTATCCTGAGACAGGGAGGCAAAAATAATAAGGCATTCTTAGAAGATGCTAAGTCAATCCACTTGGCAGAAGTGTATTTTTTGCAGAGGTCTGGGCAGAAAACTGAAAAGCAAGTTTAAATCAGGTGGTAGGAATTTTTGGACTGTGTGCAGTGGGAAACTTAAGATGTTGAGAGAAGAATAAAATATGAGGTAGTTTTCTAAGCGAGAAACCATTAGCTGCATGAAAGAAAAGGATTAGCCTGGTGATGGTAAGAAAGCTGGATAGAAGGCAGTTACAACTGTGTTTCCCAAAATTTACATATTATGGCACATAAGAAAAATGGTGAATATATTGCTCACTGGAGCAAATGGACAATACAGCTCCTGGTGGGAAGTGATCAGTCCAGAGACCCCAGCTCCAGTGAAATGATCATTGAATTGTGAGAACAAATGAAATAAGTAAAGAAGCAGGTATATAGAGAGAAAAGCTCTGAGGCTGGAGAAGACAAATAGGGAGGAGAAGAAAGAACATGATTCATGGAGAGATACAAAGCAAGAATGAGAGCATGACAGGAGAAGAAGCAGATAGGAAAAGAACCAAGGTGGGGTCCATTTTTTGAAAGAAAATATTTATTTTCAATTGGAGCATGGTTGTTAGAGGGCACATTTTAGTGGCCAAAAAAGGGCAGAGATTTTAAAGAAATACCCTAATCAATCCTGCTACAATGAATGGTTATAATTTATGGGGTATACTTTTATGTGTTTATTAAATCTCAGACTGTGTTTCTGGACTATCACTAGGGAATTTGTCTTGAGTGATCTAACTGTATCCTTACTGAAAGCAGTGGATGAAACAGCATTCTGAGGTCTGTTCTTCTCTTTATTATACCCACTGAATGCCTGCTGGTTGATCAGAAAGCTTAAACTTTCTTTGGTTGAGTTTTCAGTGTCTAGTAGACTCATTGGAAGGATGGAATTTATTGAGAATAAAGAAATGGTGCAAGAGGGGAGCGTGCTATTCATGTTAGGCCTCTTGGGATAGATTAAATCTCAGCGATCTAATTCTCTGAAGTCATTTCTCTTGGAAGAGACAAGCAACATAAAGACCGAAAAGACACAGTTCTTTGAAACGTTGCAAAACACCCAATAAAATCAACAACTACAAAAACAGAATCATCAGTTATGCAAATATCTCTCATTTCATTGCTGTGGCATTGGCAAGAAATTAGGCCAGACTCTCAATGATATCAGAATCTGTGATTAAGGACTCTGAAGTTTATATTTGTGAGTTTTGCTGCCCAAGCCCATTCTTCTTCTTCTTCTTTTTTAATCAGAAAATAGCATGGTGATTTTGTTTTGGAGGAGCATCTTCCTCCTACTCTTAGTTCATATCGTTGAACGGAGCTGCTTTCACCTTGCCTTTACCCTTTGCTTCAGGAGTAGATGTGTGACAGAGACCCCAACCGCAAAATATCACATCCATGTGACCATGGTGATATAGTCAAAGATGAATATTTACCCTAAGCCAGGCCAGTCTGGTTCAATCATAGCTAATTCTGACATCTTGCTTGAGCATCTGAAGAAGAGACATGCTCCTTTTACACTGAATGTAAACTTGGGATGATGTAGGCCTGGAGCTGCCAGATGCATCCTTGGAAGAGAAGATGTCTGACAGTACGGTCAACAAGGAAAAAACTGCATGGAAGGATGTCCTCGGTGACGTTCCCTAAACCTCTGGATGCAGCTGTGTTTGAGCTTTTTGTTTGTATAAGCTAACAATGTAGAGAGCCATGTTAGTCGCTCAGTCATGTCCCACCTCTTTGGGATCCCATGGACTGTAGCCCTCCAGGCTCCTCTGTCCATGGAATTCTCCAGGCAAGAATACTGGAGTGGTTTGCCATTTCCTTCTTCAGGGGATCTTCCCGACCCAGGGATCAAACCCAGGTCTCCTGCATTGCATGCAGACTCTTTACCATCTGAGCCACCACGGAAAGCCCATATAAGCTAACAAATATTCTTTATTGTTGAAGTCAGTGTGAATTGGATTTTTATTACTTATACTTGAAAGAATGCTGAGTCACACACCCCTAGAGTTAGGTGTCTCCCTTCTAATCCTTTCATCTATACCATGGCCTTTTCTCTTCACACTCAGCAGATTCATAAGGTGATTTCACTTTCTTACAGTATGAAATGATGAAGGTTGATAAAAGGAGAGATTACATTAAAAAAAAAAATGAACAGGAAAGCAAAGCTAAAAGAAACAGCAGCTCTAATTTATTTCTCTCTGAGAGTCTCAGGTCTCCTTAAGTGTTTTCCTGTTTGGCTTTTCAAATCCAGCCTAAGCTAAAATGAAGCAGTATGGTAGATGCCGTTCCACATACGCACAGTTCCCAAAGACCCCAGTAGGGTAAAGACCAAAAGGAAGCAAAACTAAGAGAAGATAAAACAGGAAAGCTGGGTTTGATCCCTGGTTTGGGAAGATCCCCTGGAGACGGGAATGGCAACCCACTCTAGTATTCTTGCCTGGAGAATCCCACAGACAGAGGAGAGCCTGATGGGCTTATAGTCCATGGGGTCGCAAAAAGTCGGACACAACTGAGCGACTTTCACTCACTCACTCACTTGAAAGAATCCTGACTCATAAAACACCAAGAAAATGTGCATGTATTAGTGTTGGAGATGCAAGAGTACCATACAAATCTTTCAACATAATTCTCAAGCAGTTCTGTTATATTGGGTCCACTGACCACTCCGTTTTAAAGATGAGAACTCTGATGCTAAGATCAATGTTTGTCTAATGCCAAAGAAGGGGGAAAAATGTCATTTAAATTAGATGACAAAGGAGCAGTCAACAAATTAGGATAGGCAACCAGTTCGCCACTGGTTTTTGTATGTTATACAGCTAAGGAATGGTTTTTATATTTTAAATGGTAGAAAAGAAATTAAAAGTTGACTTTGATTTCATGATAATGTGAAAATACTATGAAGTTGCCACTTTGGAAGGCAGTTTGGTAGTTTCTTGTAAAGCTACACATACCCTTACCATATGATCCAGCAGTCATGCTTCTTGGTATTTACCCGAAGAGATGAATACCTACACACAGCTATTTATAGCAGCTTTAATCATGATTGCCCAAACTGGGAAGCAACCAAGATGTCCTTCAGTAGGTAAATGGAAAAATAATAACCTGTGTACATTCAGACAATGGAACATTATTCACCACTAAAAAGAAAAATGAGTTTTTAAGCCATAAAAACACTATTTTTCAGAGCAAAAAGATGTGCCTGGAAATTGTATTTTAAAAAAACCCCAAAAAACCTACCTAATGAGAGTTCTACTTTCTTAATTTAAAAAGTTACCAACTACCTCCTATGGACAGCCACTGCGCTTATGTGTTTATCTAATTTACCTTTTAGAAACTTTTGTGAAGTGGATGTTCCTTGCTTTGCTTTACAGAAAGGAATCTGAGACTGAGGGGGGGGCATAAGCTACACCTGTTCCCATGTGTTATAAAGTAGCAAGATGAGAGTGAGCTGGAACTTTGTCTTCCATTTTTAAAAATCCAGGTTCCTCTCACAAAACATGGTTCTTGAGCTTTAAAAACTAATCTAGTAAAATGCTATCTACATGACTTCAGGTTTAGATTTTTTTCAACCCTCCAGAGATGAGAAGGAATAATATCCCACAAACTTCACTTCTTATCAGTGTACCACTGAGGAAGAAGGAGGAAGGACAAAACCCTCCAACATGTGAGCAGAGAGATGGGAGATGTATTATATAACAGGGCTATGACCAAAAACAATAGAAAATAGTCATCCAAACTGAATTCAATATCTGCTTATTATCTAAGTCTTTCTAAATTTCTCTCCTTGACAGTACCAATTAGCTACATCTCATGAAGAGATTTATAATCTGACAAGCCTGAAACCCTGGTAATTAGGAAACTCCTCATTATCACTCATCTTTTGAACAGTGCAGACTGGCAGGCAATTGTCAGGTTTAAATTGGTCAAGCTTTAAATTGGCCAAGGATTCCTGAAGCCTCTCCCTCATGTCAGGAGAAGAAGAAAAAAAAAAAAACAAAAAAAAAGCCCTGCAGAATTGGAGGCCTCTTTCTTAACTCATTGAAATGGGATTCAGACCACATACGGGGATCATCTTACTAGCTGGGGCTAAACATCTGCTCTGACCTCTGACATCCATGATTTTTAATTGGTAGTCTCCTTATAGCAGCCTAGATTTTTCAGTTTACATCACTCATGTCCTATCTAAATAAGCAATGAATTACTCAATGTATTGTAACTGTGAAGCAGAAAAGACAGCCACACTTTTAATTAATAATAATGGTGGTTAATATTTATTGAATTAAGCACTCTGTGAAGATCTCTCACATGAATTTCCTCAGCTAACTTTAGCAACACCTCTCTACGGTGGGTTCTCTAACTCGTCCCATTTTCAGATGAGAAAGCTGAAGCATAGGAAATGAAATAATTGTCTCAAGGACTCACTGTTCGAAAGATACATGACTAGAATTTGAAGCCATTAATGACTGATTTCAGAGTCATTGGCTATAAATATTAGGCTCTAGTACATGGAAAAACAAATCCTAGGATTACAAATGTTCCCAATGGAGCCATTTTCTGCTTGCAGGAGATGGACACTTGCCATTATTTTGCGACTAAATGTCCCTTGGTTAGGGGGAAAACACTGATATACAAATGTGATGGAAGACCCTTCCTGGAGGGTCTTGAGGATTTTAACTGTTCTGCAGGAGAACATACAAGACTACAAGAACACATAAGACTATTTTATTCAATGAAAATCTTCATCTCTGCAGATTATGCTTCCTATGATGTCTATATATTATTGCTTGGTTTTGGAGTGGAGTGGGTATAAGTGTATGTGTGTATAAGTGTATAAACATCAGTGGATACCTTACTACATGCAAAATTCTAGAAATAAGGAAGTAAGTACTAGGGGAGGCAGCTAGTAGAGTTAAGGAGGCATTGCTTCTGGGGGACAGAAATGAAGGACAGTGCAAGGAATAACTTAAAATTTTTAAAACGTTAAGGACTGTCTTTGTTAGACTTTTCAAGTTATGTACATGCGTTCACTTAATACACAATTTTCGAAGTCATGTAATAAAGAAGTTAGAAGTGGTAGAAAACGGCCTTCTCCATTGTGGTAGTGGCAAGTGGTGAGAACAAACATGCAGAACTGGATGACTAATGGAGATGGCGTGCATTAAGCAGCCCAGACTCGTGGAACATGCAAGCATTCCGAGAGTTGTTGGAAAACCTTGACAAAGGAACCCTGGTGAAGGCGTGAACCTCCAAAAATCAAACAGTCATCACACACCACTTTCACATTTAGGTCCTGCAGTCAGGTCTGAAGCATAATAAGAGCCTGACATCCATAAGCACTTGTGCTGACGGCTGATTGCTCACTCAGCACTGCTCTGGTTCATAAGTACGTATGATCAATTAGCAGGGACTGTCATGGGTACAGAAAGGAATGGCAGCACATTAGCCTAAAGCCCATGTCTTCAGAGTCCTTCTCAACTCAGGGGTCTAAGAGCCACATCACTGGGGCAGGGGGACAACTCTGAAGGGCTGTTCTCATTCCAGAACTCCTCATAAGATCGACATCCCCCACATGGAGTTTGCCATCTTAATGTAAAAGCCCACCTTCACTATGTCAGCTTGGGTCCTTTCAGAAACAAATACTAACGCAGGATTAAATGGACAAAGTTCATTAGGAGAAATGTCTGTGAGAGAAAATGGAGAGGATAGGTGACCTTGTTGCAAATCTGTTCCCAGTGAAAAAGAGGAGGAGGTTCTAAATGCAATTCCAAGGAAACTTTGGCAAGCCCGTCAGGAGCCTTTGAGCCAAAGTTGCCCATCAGAGAAGCTCTGTGCCCTCCACGAACAGACGTGCCTCAGTATCCCTCCATGCTCAGTCCCTGGCCACAGGAAGCATAGCGTCAGCTCAAACACAGTGATGCACGTCAGATACAGTGGCTGAGACTTTGTCTACAACCCTCCCTCCACTTGGAGATCTGTGGGTCACACTCCCCAAGGGCAGCACACCCCACCTTGGCAGATGAAGAGAGCTGAGCAGGTTTCAGACTGGCTCGTGGAACTAGAGACATGAAATCACAGGTGTGGCCACGGAGTCACAAGGGAAGAGTGGTGAACTGGCGTGTGGGCCAAGCCAGACTGGAGGGAGTGGCTTACTGGTGTCTGCCTCCCCAAAGACTCATTATGGCCACTGGACGAGGAGAGTGGGATAGAACATTTGTCAGCCTAAAGTAGGGCAGAGAGCTGAGAGGACTCAGAACCAAGAGCTATGAAGACTGGTAGGAATCCTTCCTTGTGTTTGTCAAGGACTCTAGAGCACTGACCCAGCATATTTCTGTTCAATGGCTCAGAGCTGCTCTACACAGTAATTATGTTAGTGCAATTAGTTACTGCACTAACAACAAAAACCATTAATAAGTACCCTCCAAGTACTTATTCCTATGTAGTGGGTATTAGAAACACAGTTCTTATCCTCCAGGTATTTACAGTAAAGTTGTAACATAAGCAAATTCAACCAGTGTACACAGCAAACATAGACACACACACACACACACCCAACAAACAAAAAATGATCAGTTCCCTCTACTTCAAAGAAAAGGTTTTGCACAGCATAGCCCCTAAAAATTTGTTATTTAATCTGCTATGCCATCAAAGAAACTGAGTTACTTCCAATGTTAGATAATACATTTTCAGACTCTAGTTATTGTTTTCCTCAAATTCATGACACAAGAAGCTTCGTATTTTGAACTCATATATGTCATCATATCTATAGAACTATACAGGCCTAATCAGTTAGGTTATCGAAAGGTATCATTTGTTTGATCAAGGGCCAGCATTGGTCATTAAGGTATATCTGTTGCAGTTGATTCTCATTAAAGGCTATGGTCATTGAGGCAACTGTCAAAACATGTAAGACTGTAAACAGCCTTCGTAGTTTGAGATACATGCAAAATGCTTAAGGTTCTTTGTCCCGTAATTCAGAATGTGGTGGAATAGAATGTCTTTGCCTGCTTCCAAATCTGAATATCTGATTAACAAACATCACTGGAACAATTCTAAGTTCACCTTATAAATTAATAGAGCTTCGATACTCTGTGAAGTATGAATTTGTTACCCACTGGACAGACAGGGCAGCTGTGTTGGAGGAGTTATTCAAGGTCACATCATGAGTCATGAGGCCATATCAGAACATGAACACTTGGCTTCATCTGTACTTTTTTTTTTTCCTTTTTTTCATCTGTACTTTTATGTCCCATCTTATGTGTCATCTGGTCCAACCTCATGTTGCCAGCAGCGGTCTCCACCAAATCGAGACTCTAGGGATCAGTCAAAGTCATTGGCAGAAGAATTGTCTTTGTCATCGACTTTCTAAAACAAAGTCCAAGTGACTCTGCTGTTGCTTCTTTAATGACACCTTTATTTTTTTTTCTTCCAAACCTACCTTCTGAATCTAAAAGGAACACGGAAAGGATTCAGTTTTTTTCGCCAGTCTGGTAATTATAGTAAAATAATCTACCATTTTATTCATTTCTGGAAAAGTATTCTGCTTTCAAAAAAAATATGAAGACCAAGTAAAAAAATAACAGGAATACATTCTTTGAAAAAGAAGAGGTACCCAGATGACAAATGCTAAAGGTGCTGGTTACTCAGATGCTTCTTGTCCCGTCCAAATAACCCAGCACTTCCAAAGCTGCACGCTTATCCTGCATGCCTTGGCTACAGTCCTCCCATTAGCGCTAATGAACATCTGAGGGACCTGTCTGGCTGCATTCCCATGGTACAGACTGAGCGAAGGACTTAAACCAAAAGGGAAACTCGAAGTCTTTGCTTCCCCTGGGAATTGTTTCATCATGTTTCCTTTGGAGTATGTTCCTAACTATTGTATCAATAATAAAAAGCAATGAAGTTTATAACATGCTACATTTGGGAAGATTATTCAGGGTTTGTCTAAGTTGTAGCACTTTGGGTTTCTTTTTTGTTGTTTAAATATTAAAAATAAGAAGAAACATTTGACACAAACCCAGTCCCTGAAGATATTGTATCATTCTAACTATTAAACATAAGCAAGTTTAATATGTGCTTCTTAACCATTATTTTTGTAAAATGTGTAACTCCTGAAATTTCCCCCACTAGCCTTAGCTATATTAATTTTACGCCAGCTATAAAAAGCAGAAAGAAAATCATGCTTCAGTTCCCGCTTCCCCCAAGCAGTTGTTCTTAGGTTCATCTTTAAGAATTAAGAAAAAATTATACTGAAAATTGGGCTTCTCTGCTGGCTCAGCTGGTAAAGCATCACCTGTAATGCAGGAGACCTGGGTTCGATCTCTGGGTTGGGAAGATCTCCTAGAGAAGAGAACAGCTATCCACTCCAGTATTCTGGCCTGAAGAATTCCATGGACTATTCCTTAAGGTAACAAAGAGTCGACGTGGCTGAGCGACTTTCACTTCACTATACTGAAAATTTAAAGTATTCAGAAAATCTGAAGAATGTAATTTTCATGAGGAACTAGAGTAAATAACATTTTACCTTAGAAAGTATCATGATGGAAAAATAAAACTTTTCAATTTAACTCTTAAAAAATCCCCTGCCTGTAAGTCAAGGGTTAATATGCCCATTTTATAAGTTGGGATCAAATAATGGGCCCAAGGCTGCAGAGTTAGAGATAAGCCTTTAGATTTTTCCATAGCATTCTGTTTATAGCACCATCAAATTTGGAAATTAATGAAATCAATTTGAATTTTGAAACTAAACCAGATTCAGATCATCTTCTACCTTTCTCAGAATTCCTCTTCATAATATGAAATGGCACATTACTGCATTCAGATTCTAAGCCAAAGATGCTCAAATTGACCCCTGACGTTTTAATTAGACTTTTTACTTACAGGGGGGAGAAAGAATACTTTCTCTTGTCTTTTTTCATGTATACCAAATATACATGGGTTTCCCTATTTTCTAGGACTTCCCCTGTGGCTCAACGGTAAAGAATCCACCTGCAATGCAAGAGACACAGGTTCAATCCCTGGGTCAGGAAGACCCCCTGGAGAAGGGAATGGCTACCCACTCCAGTATTCTTGCCTGGTAAACCCCATGGACAGAGGAGCCTGGTAGGCTACAGTCCATGGCGTCACATAGAGTCAAACATGACGGAAGTGACTGAGCATAGTACAGCCCTCTGTTTTCCAACCCTGAGCTCCATCCTTCTGCAGGAATGCTCTTTTCCATGGAGCCGGCAGGACTCTGTAAAGGGTTCATGTCAGTGGTGGCTGCATGACTTCACTGGACCATGTGTAGTTCTGCACAGCCAGGGTTTGTTAAGAGGTTGCTGTTCTCATTGTGCAGTATTTTTAAATTCT
The DNA here is from genome assembly GCF_033118175.1 of Dama dama. Classification (NCBI taxonomy): domain Eukaryota; kingdom Metazoa; phylum Chordata; class Mammalia; order Artiodactyla; family Cervidae; genus Dama; species Dama dama. The sequence goes on along the minus strand of NC_083704.1, from coordinate 36,683,436 downwards.
TCATTTTAATCATTCTCCAGACCAGATCCTCATCCCTAAGTAGAGGTACAGATTTACACTTTCTGCTTTCCATCAAGGGAGTTAAATGGAGGCATACAACTGTATGAATGGATGTGTGTGTGTGTGTGTACTCGCGCATGTGTGCATGTGCATCTGTGCATAGGGGATTTGAATCCTGGACTCAGTTTTGCATTTTGCTGACCTATTCAAAAGCTCAGAGGTCCTAATTCTGAACAGGTGCAATGAAATCTTTAAAAAGCCTTAGCAGGTATCTGTATAGGAAGATGATCTTACCTATCACTCTGTGAAAACTGTGTATGTACTCTTTTCAACATGACGTGCAAGAAAGATCACTGCAACGCACTGGGCTGTGGTTAGGCATGCAATAAAAATAACCCAAATTATTTTTCTATACATTTTTTATGGAGGAGGAGGTAGATGGTAATGAGTTTACTTCAGGAGAGTGTGATTATTCAGTTTCTCAATTTGGTAACTTTGCTGTTTTTTTTTTTTTTTTTTTTTTTTAATGATGGGAATTATCAATGGGCTTCAAATAATTGTGCTCATGTGGAGACTCTGAACACAATATTAATACTGTTTATTTTAAATAAGAGAATGTCTTCAGATCCCTCTAGAAGTAGGCCAAGGCCTTTCTTATAAAAGGAATCCAAACTGAATCAGTTGCTACTACCTACAAAGGTCATGGGCTTCCCTGGTGGCTCAGTGGTAAAGAATCTGCCTGCCAATGCAGGAGATGCAGGTTCGATCCCTGGGTTGGGAAGATCCCCTGGAGAAGGGAATGGCAACCCACTCCAGTACCCTTACCTGAAAAATCCCAGGGACAGTGGAGCCTGACGGGCTACAGTCCATGGGGTTGCAAAGAGTTGGACATGACTTAGGGACTAAATAACAACAAAGAGTATGTTTTATATTAACATCATCCCCTTAGCAGAGAATCCATTTAATGTTTAAATGTACCTCCTGGCCCTCATTTGCAAAATTTTCCACAGCCAGGTTCCCTCCTCTGAAAGTGAAAGTGAAAGTCGCACAGTTCTGTCTAACTCTTTGCGGCCCTGTGGACTATACCTCCTTTGGATCGTCCACTCTTCTCAGTATCTTCTGGAACCTTCCCTCCCTGGGACTTCTAGGAGGAGCAGGACCAGTGAAGGTGCAGTCCTCACAGAAGATGCAGCAGTAGACAACCGTATTCAGAGACAGCATGATTTCTAAGTCTGAAAATCCCCCTTTTAAAAAAATGGAAATAATAATACCTACCTTATGAGGTTGTGAGATAGAATAAATGAGATAACTGATTAAAAGTTCCTTACCCAGAGTTACTGTTCAATGCATGTCAGTTACCATTATTGTTTTGCTCAGTTCTTTTGGGGCCAGAGCTGACCAGACCGTAAGTAAGGGAAAGCAGCATCCTATGCCAACCATGTCATAACTTAATAAGTCCTCAGAAATTTGCCTGGCTAATACTAAGAGGAAAAGACCATTCTTTGTAGGCACTGAAGCTATAAGGTCAAGATGTAGAAGAAGGGTCACAGTGGGAACTATGATGCACCACAGGAAAACTTAATCTCTATACTTCTCTGGATTCTGCTTTTTGTGAACACTTTTTGGACTATCCAAATCACTCCTTTAATCATATAGTTTTGTTACTTTTGACTTTTGAATGCATGCATGTTGGTTTTGTGTCCCTGCATCATTTAGGGTCTAGACAAGAAAATTGAAGTTACTCTGGGTATATCCGTTACCAGGAATACCCTTAGGCCAAACGACAGGGAGGGAACACAGCCCCACCCATCAGCAGAAAATTGGATTAAAGATTTTCTGAGCATGGCCCCACCCACCAGAGCAAGACCCAATTTCCCCCACAGCCAGTGCCTCCCATCAGGAAGCTTCCATAAGCCTCTTATCCTCATCCATCAGAGGGCAGACAGAGTGAAAACCACAATCACAGAAAACTAACCAAACTGATCACAGGGATCACAGCCTGGTCTAACTCAATGAAACTATGACCCATGCTGTGTAGGGCCACCCAAGACATAAGGATCATGGTGGAGAGTTCTAACAAAACGTGGCCCACTGGAAAAGGGAATGGCAAAACACTTCAGTGTTCCTGCCTTGAGAACCCCATGAATAGTATGAAAAGGCAAAAAGATATGATGCTGAATGGTGAACTCCCCAGGTCAGTAAGTGCCTAATACGCTGTTGGAGAAGAGTGAAGAAATAGCTCCAGAAGGAATGAAGAGACAGAGCCAAAGCTAAAACAGGTCCCAGCTGTGGATGTGTCTGGTGGTGGAAGTAAAATCTGATCCTGTAAAGAGCAATATAGCATAAGAACCTGGAATGTTAGGTCCATGAGTCAAGGTAAATTGGAAGTGGTCAAACAGGAGATGGCAAGAGTGAACATCAACATTTTAGGAATCAGTGAACTAAAATGGAACAGAAGGGGTGAAATTTAATTCAGATGATGATTATATCTGCTACTGTGGGCAAGAATCCCTTAGAAGAAAAAGAGGGGTTAGTAGCCCTCATAACCAACAAAAGGGTCTGAAATGCAGTACTTGGTAGCAGTCTCAAAAATGACAGAATGATCTCTGTTTGTTTCCAAGGCAAACCATTGAATATCACAGTAATCCAAGTCTATATCCCAACCACTAATGCTGAAGAAGCTGAAGTTGAACCGTCCTATGAAGACCTGCAAGACTTTCTAAAACTAACACCAAAAAAAGATGTCCTTTTCATCATAGGAGATTGGAATGCAAAAGTAGGAAGTTAAGAGATACCTGGAGAAACAGGCAAGTTTGGCCTTGAAGTACAAAATGAAGCAGGGCAAAAGTTAACAGAGTTTTGCCAAGAGAAAACATGGGTCACAGCAAACACCCTCTCCCAACAACACAAGAGAAGACTCTACACGTGGACATCACCAGATGGTCAGTACTGAAATCAGATTGATTATATTATTTGCAGCCAAAGATGGAGAAGCTCTATACACTCAGCAAAAACAAGACTGGGAGCTGACTGTGGCTCAGGTCATGAACTCCTTACTGCCAAACTCACACTTGAATTGAAGAAAGTAGGGAAAAACACTAGACTATTCAGTGTTTTTCAAATCCCTTACGATTATACAGTGGAAGTGACAAATAGATTCAAGGGATTAGATCTGATAGACAGAGTGCCTGAAGAACTATGGACGGAGGTTAGTAACATTGTACAGGAGGCGGTGATCAAAACCATCCCCAAGGAAAAAAAGGCAAAAAGGCAAAATGGTTGTCTGAGGAGACCTTACAAGTAGCTGAGAAAAGAAGAGAAGCTAAAGGCAGAGGAGAAAAGGAAAGAGATACCCATCTGAATGCAGAGTTCCAAAGAATAGCAAGGAGAGATAATAAAGCCTTCCTAAGTGATCAGTGCAAATAGAGGAAAACAATAGAGTGGGAAAGACTAGAGATCTCTTCGAAAAAATTAAGGATACCAAGGGAACATTGCATGCAAAGATGGGCACAATAAAGGACAGAAATGGTATGGACCTAACAGAAGCAGAAGATATTAAGAAGAGGTTGCCAGAATATACAGAAGAACTCTACAAAAAAGATGTTAATGACCCAGATAACTATGATGGTGTACTCACCTAGAACCAGACATTCTGGAATGCAAAGTCAAGTGGGCCTTTGGAAGCATCACTACACACAAAGCTAGTGGAAGTGGTGGAATTTCAGCTAAGCTATTTTCAATCCTAAAATATGATGCTGTGAAAGTGCTGCACTCAATATGCCAGCAAATTTGGAATACTCAGCAGTGGCCACAGGACTGGAAAAGGTCAGTTTTCTTTCCAACCCCAAAGAAGGGCAATGCCAAAGAATGTTCAGACTCCCACACAATTGCACTCATTTCACACACTAGCAAAGTAATGCTCAAAATTCTCCAAGCTAGGTTTCAACAGTACGTGAACCGAGACCTTCCAGATATTCAAGATGGATTTAGAAAAGGCAGAGGAACCAGAGATCAGATTGCCAGCATCCACTGGATCATAGAAAAAGGAAGCGAGTTCCAGAATGACATCTACTTCTGCTTCATTGGCTACTCTGAAGCCTTTGACTGTGTGGGATCACAACAAACTGTGGAAAATTCTGAAAGAGATGGGAATATCAGACCACCTTACCTGCCTCCTGAGAAACCTGTATGCATGTCAAGAAGGAACAGTTAGAACCGGAAATGGAACAACGGACTGGTTCCAAGTCGGGAAAGGAGTAGGTCAACACTGTATGCTGCTACCCAGCTTATTTAACTTATATGCAGAGTACATCATGCAAAATGTTGGGGTGGATGAAGCAGAAGCTGGAGTCAAGATTGCCAGGAGAAATATCAGTAACCTCAGATATGCAGATGACACCCCCCTTATGGCAGAAAATGAAGAGAAACTTTCACTCTTGATGAAAGTGAAAGAGGAGAGTGAAAAAGTGGGCTTAAAACTCAACACTAAAAAAACTAAGATCATGGCATCTGGTCCCATCACTTCATGCAAATAGATGGGGAAGCAATGGGAACAATTACAGAGTTTATTATCTTGGGCTCCAAAATCACTGCAGATGGTGACTGCAGCCACACTGGGAAAAATTGAAGGCAGGAGAAGAAGGGGTGACAGAGGAGGAGATGGTTGGATGGCATCACCGACTCAATGGACATAAGTTTGAGCAAGCTCTGGGAGATGGTGAAGGACAGGGAAGCCTGGTATGCTGCAATTCATGGGGTTGCAATGAGTCAGACACAATTGAGTGACTGAACAACAGTAACTAGATATATCAAACAGAGGAATTAGTGTAGGGTATTGGTTACACAGGTGACGAAATAACTGAAAAATGACAGAGGGGACACGAGTTTAGAAATAGTTAGGAAGCTAGTCCTAGCCTTAGGACTGGAGAGAGAAAGTTTCCACATAAGTTACTTGGTGTAAGTTAGCAAAGCCCAATATCTGGGGCCATATGCTGGAAGCTGGAATCATAACAGGCTGCCAGGCAGGAACTGGGGTCAGGGAGAGGGGATTTCCTGTAGAAAGGAAGCTCTATAGCTTCCTTTCTATAGAGACACAACCATGTCAGAGGTACCCTGTGATTCAGAGAGTCCAGGGAAAGAATAGCAGCTTCTGCCCTCCTCTAGTCCTTCAGGCTTGCACCCCTGCCTCCCATTGGCCAAACTGCTTGAAAGCCAGAGGCCAACAGAGCCTGAGGAATGTTGTTGCCTAAGGAATGGAGCTGAGAGCAAAAGGCACAGGACCAACGAGAGCCCAGCCATACATGCTACTTGGTGTCACCTCTGGTGTCTCCTGAGTGTTCCCTCTCTGGTTAAGCATTATCCTCGTGGTGTGTGTTAGTTGCTTAGTCCTGTTCAACTCTGTGGCCCCATAGACTGTAGCCCACCAGGCTCTTCTGTCCATGGGATTCTCCAGGCAAGAATACTGGAGTGGGTTGCTATTCCCTTCTCCAGGGAATCTTCCTGACCCAGGGATCGAACCTGGGTCTCCTGCATCGCAGGTGGATTCTTTACTGTCTAAGCCACCAAGGAATGCATGAATTATTGCTTCTGATGTGGTGTGATGCTCTCTCTAAAGATAAGAGCTATGAGAAGAGGAGTACTGAAATTCTTCAGTCAAATTCAAGAGGAGAGGCTTAAAAGTAAAAAGGATTATTTTTAAACCCATAGAATTCTGCAGCTCATGTCTGATGTTTTCCAGCTACAACCTGATGACTCAGAAGATTTTGGGAGGTTTTTCTTTTAGCAGTCTTTATTATTGATGTGATCAGCCCTCTTTTGAATCTGGAGGGAATGATTAGCAAGAGTCTAGCTGTGAGCTGAACACGATAGCTTTGCACTTGGGAGGGATTCATTTTGCATCCTTTTTTGAAAAATGTAATTCTAACGTCCTACTTAAATTTTATTTATTTTTGTCTGTGCTGGGAGTTCATTGCTGCACGGGCATTTTTTCTCTAGTTGAGTTTAGTGGGTGGTGCTGGTGGACTTCTCATTGCGGTGACTTCTCTTGTTGCTGAACGCTGGCTCTAGGCACTCGGGTGTCAGCAATTGTGGCACATGGGCTTAGTAGTTGTGGCTCCCCAGCTCTAGAGCACTGGCTCAGTAATTGTGGTGGACAGCTTAGTTGCTCCATGGCATGTGGGATCCTCTCAGACCAGGGATCAAACCCGTGTTGCCTGCGTTGGCAGGCAGATTCTATACTACTGAGCCACCAGGGAAGCCCCTCCTTTTGCATCCTTTATCTCAAGGATATTTTAAACAGTATTGAAATAAATGTTTCACACAACCTGGGTTGGTGATGGATTCTGAAACTTGGATATGTTATATATTTTCTAGTTGCTCTGGTGTGTGTGTGTGTGTGTGTGTGTGTGTGTGTGTGTGTGTATTAATCACATCTAGATTAAAATATCAAAGCAATTGAAAATCCCAGGCAGTTCTCACATTGTAAAAGCAAATTTTAGTATTTCTGTGCAGTGTCAGAAATTGTATTTTCTTGTAGTTTCTGTTACTTTATGACACAGCTTTTGCCTTTTCCATTGCCTCCTGGCAGAGAGGTAGGTTTCAACAGTACTGGTCATTAATATCCTGCTGCTGCTGGTCACCAGCTGGTAAAGTGAGCTAGATGTCTTCAACATCTGGAAACCCTAAGGGAACTCCTTCCAAGCCTAGTAGTAACTCATCCTGACACTTGTTTCTTTGTTCACTCTCTGCCTCAAGCAGTTCACCCACGGCATACTTATTTTTAAACCAATCCCTGTCAGAGCCCTCACCTTACTGACAAATCAAAGACTTACTGAAAAGATCCCTGGATGTCCATGGAGACTGAGGTTACATAGCTGTGAACTCCATTGTTTATAACATAACATGCTACACTTCACACATTTGTCTCTGAAGGCATCCCTCTTTTGGAAAGATCCTTCCTGCCATTTCTAGGTGGAATCAGTCTAGCCATATGGATGTAGGTATAGCCTATTTTGGAAAAACCTGAGGAGGTTCACCAGCATTGCACACTTTTGTCTCTCATCATCAGTTCCTGAATTTTGGGGTCCAGGAGAAAACTTTTGTTTTATCTTTCACTCCTTTGAGAGTGTGAGGCATATAGAGTTGGATACTGGAGGTGCGTCCACCAGGTCCATGTTAACCCTCTTCCTCTGAGAGGTGTCCGTCTCCATACACACAGCAGCTTGGACCCCAGGCAGCCATGTTTCTACAACTTTTTTTATCCACATTAACTGGACCAGAGTGGTCAGTCACATGACCCATTTAGGGCCAATGGGTTTCTCTGTCCCTAGAATTTAAAACTGAGAGACCGTTCTTCAGGGTGGTCTGGTGGCTTGAGGAAGATGTTCACTAGCCATTTCAGCCAAGGGCAAGAAGTTGAGGAATGACATGAAAAGAGAGGAAAGGACAAAGAAGATAAGGCTAGAAAAGCCATGAGAGGTGAAATTATTTTCTGGTGAACCCGTTATCTCTTACTATACAATGCTGCTGCGGCTAAGTCGCTTTAGTCGTGTCTGGCTATGAGCGACTTCATAGACGGCAGCCTACCACGCTCCCCCGTTCCTGGGATTCTCCAGGCAAGAACACTGAAGTGGGTTGCCATTTCCTTCTCCAATGCATGGAAGCGAAAAGGGAAAGTGAAGTCGCTCAGTTGTGTCTGACTCTTAGCGACCCCATGGACTGCAGCCCACCAGACTCCTCTGTCCAAATGGCCAACATGTATTAGCTCACATAGTTTCAGGGTTCAGGAATTTGAGACTGTATTTGTGACTCAGGATCTCTCATGAGTGTGCAGTCAAGTTGTCAGCAGGGACTGAAGAATGCACTTCCAAATTCACCTGTATTGGCAAGAGGATTCTGTTCCTTGTCATATGACCCTCTCCATTGGGGTGCTTACTTGATGGAGTAGCTCATCCCCCAGAGCTGAGAGAGAGAGAGAGAGAGAGAGAGAGAGAGAGCATCCAAGATGATTGTTGTTGTTGTCAGTCGCTAAGTCACGTCTGACTCTCTGCTACCCCATGGACTGTAGCCTGCCAGGCTCCTCTGTCCATGGAGTTTCTCAGGCAAAAGTACTGGGGTGGGTTGCCATTTCCCTCTCCATGAGATCTTCCTGACCCAGGTTTCCTGCATTGCAGGCAGCTTCTTTACCACTGAGACACCAGGGAAGCCCCATCCAAAACGATGTTGGACCTTAATTCTCCTTCTCTAGAGTGTGTGCTAGATTTGGTGCCTCTTTTGAGGAAAAAATATGGAAAGGGAAAAATAGTAACAATACTGTGAAGAAATATGGTAGACATCAGCTTAGCCAAGCAATCAAGGTTGACATTACTAATGATCAATCATACTGATATCATATACTCCTGATGTGGTGTGATGAGAAGCTTATCTTACCTTGTCATATTCTTCCCCCAAATCCATAATCCAAGACTAGTTCTGAGAAGATAGCAGACAAACTCAAATTGAGGGACATTCTACAAGATACCTGACTAGGACTTTTCAAAAATTATAAGGTCTTATAAAAAAAGAAAAGGACTGAGAAACTGTAGAGACTTTAGGAGATTAAGGAGATTTGATGAGTAAATGCAATGTAATATCCTGAATTAGATCCTGGAACAAAAATAACATTAGTAGGAAAACTGGGAAAATCTGAATGAAGTCTGTGATTTAATTAACAGTATTATAAGAATGTTAATTTCTTAATTTTGACAAATGTACCATGGGTATGTTAACTTAAGAGGAAGTTGAGTGGATGCAATACGGAAACTCTAGGTACTATGCAAAAATTTAAAAAAAAAAGTTACCTAAAAAAGTTCTCCAAAACCAACCAACCAAACAAAAAATGTGCAAAGTGACAAGCCCTGGGTGATAGAAGACATTTTAGGAAGGAGATCCAGGTTAGACTTATATGTGGGTAGATGGAATAGTCCAAGAAGGCTGCTTAAAGGGGGGAAAAAAGGAGCTGGTTGCCTACAAAAGAGAGTGGAAAATATAGCTGTAGCATCTTGAAACACTCAGACAACTTCTAAAAGAATTGTATAAGCTCAGCAGAATAAGGTGGGTGTGGTGGTCGTGCATGAGGTGAGAGAGAATGGCGTAAGCAATGCTAGAGAAATAGCCCTGGACTCTTTGGTTAGCACTGACATAGCACTGACTTTCTGTAGGAGACTGTAATAGTAATCTTGGACTGCAGCAACAAAATACCATGGACTGGGTGGTTTAAACAGAAGAAATTTATTTCTCATAGTTTTGGAGATTGGCAAGTCTCAGATCAGGGTGTCAGCATGGTTGGGTTCTGATGAGGGTTCCCTTCCTGGCTTACAGAAAGCCACCTTCTTGCTGTGTCCTCACATAGTTGACAGAGGTGAAGAGAGGGCTGTCTTCTCAGAAGGGCACTAATCCCGTCATGAGGTCCCCACCCTCACAGCACACCCCCACCCTCATCTAATTACCTCATCTAGTTACCTCCCAAAGGCAGGGAATCAACATAGGGATTTGAGGTGGGGGATGGACACAAACATTCTGACTGTAACAGAGATCTCTTATGCTCCATATCCATCATGGGTTGGAGTTGAGTGGACGCTGTGTTCCTGTCAGCCTCACTTGGGGACCCAGGCCATAAGGGGTGTCTACCATCAGCAAGTGCTGTAGATAAGGGAAGAGCATGTGATAAATCACTCACCATTAAAGGTTTCTGCCCTTGGGGGAATCTCTGTAGCAGGAACCCATGGGTTGATTTTGTAGGGTACTGTTATTGGATGACTCAGCTCCAATTGTCCTCCCTCCTGGGGTTTCTGTAGGAGATTCAGCTTTCTGGATGAGAGAAGCTTTTTGGTCTAGCTTGGGTCAGCAGTTCACGCCTTTGACCAGAGGGAGTTGGGTGCTGTGACATGACTTGCTTTCATTCACATTTCTTTGGCCAAAGCAAGACACATGGCTCAGTCTAACTTCAAGGGTGTAGGAAGTTCAGTCTTACCACGTGCCTGGAAGGAAGAAAATGGAATATAGGTGAATAATCCTGAGGGTCACCAAGGAGTCCATGGCAGAGTGCCCTGAGGGAATGTCACTGTCCTTCTGCCTTCTAACCCTCTTCTGTTTCCTCCCTTTTACTTTCTTCCTTCTCATCTTTCTTATCCTTGTGTCTTTTTCATCCTCTTTTCTTTTTCCTTATTCCCTTTCCTGAATTTAAGCAATTATTTTCTAATCACAAAGTCATATATTTAAGCTGCAAAGATTCAAATAACACTGAAACATTTTTAAAAAATGCTTTTTTCTTTTCTTCTGCTGGAGATGACCACTCATCTCCATTCCCCCAGTTAGAATGGGGGAACCTAATTCCAGGTAATTTTTTTACACAATGCAATTATAAATATTACAGTACATTTTCAGGTGACAGAGATAGGATCACACAGTACATAGCCTTTTGCAAAGTGTGTTTTTTTATTTAACAATATATCTTGGACACTTCTTGTGTTTAAGTCAAGAAACAAAGACAGTGACTCTACAACAGTAACAGCATTCATTTTATTGAATAGCTAAGTTGTTCACCCCACTGTTTTAGGGATGGGGTTCTCACCATGAAACAAGATCCTGTTTCTGTTCTTAAGATTTTTATGTTCTATTGAGGACAGATCTGTGCCTGATCCTGCCTCTGTCACCAATAGCTGTGAGACCTTAGCAGGTATCTTGGCATTATTGGGCCTGTGTGTGTTTGTGTGTGTGTTTGTGCTTTAAACAGCCAAAAAAAAAAAAAAAAAAAAAAAAATCAAAGGGTGGGCCATGGGTCTAATTCTAACTGTATTAGGACTTGCGTTTTCATTGTTGCAAACAATAGACACTGACTCTCACTAACTAAAGCAAAAAAAAAGGAATTAACTGGAAGAATATTGTTGAGACTTGGAGACCAGAAGGAAGAGTTGAATAATCATATCTGGGGAAGGGCAGGAACCTGGGGTCCTTGGGGGAATCTCTGTAGCAGGAACCCATGGGTTGATTTTGTAGGGTACTGTTATTGGATGACTCAGCTCCAGTTGTCCTCCCTCCTGGGGTTTCTGTAGGAGATTCAGCTTTCTGGAGGAAAGAAGCTTTTTGGTCTAGCTTACAGCAGCTCACTCCTTTGACCAGAGGGAGCTGGGTACTGTTGACTGACAGATGTACCAATACCACCTGTGATGGAGGTGGGGCAGTTCCCAAAGGGAAAGGGAGATGCTCTTAGGAGAAGAAGGAAAAACGGAAGGAAGGCTGAATCAATAAAAAAACTGGTGTAATTTTAAAAAACTGCACTAATTTCTTTTCCCCCATCCTGTGCCTACCTTTTTTTCCATTTCTTTTTTTAAAAGTACAGTTGGTTTACAATGTTGTATTAGATTCAGGTGTACGTAAAGTGATTCACATTCTTTTCCTTTATAGCTTATGATAAGATAGCGAGTATAGTTCCTGTGCTATACAGTGGGTCCTGTTGATGATCTATTTTTATATATCAGTTCAGTTCAGTTTAGTCGCTCAGTCGTGTCCGACTCTTTGCGACCCCATGAATTACAGCATGCCAGGCCTCCCTGTCCATCACAAATTCCTGGAGTTTACTCAAACTCTTGTCCATCAAGTTGGTGATGACATCCAGCCATCTCATCCTCTGTCATTCCCTTCTCCTCCTGCCCCCAATCCCTCCCAGCATCAGGGTCTTTTCCAATGAGTCAACTCTTCGCATGAGGTGGCCAAAGTATTGGAGTTTCAGCTTCAGCATCAGTCCTTCCAGTGAACACCCAGGACTGATCTCCTTCAGGATGGATTGGTTGGATCTCCTTGCAGTCCAAGGGACTCTCAAGAGTCTTCTCCAACACCACAGTTCAAAATTTGTATATATGTTAATCTCAGACTCCTAGTTTATCCCCCGTTCCTTTCCACTTCGGTAACCATAAGTTTGTTTTATCTGTCTGCGAGTCTGTTTCTGTTTTGAAAATGAGTTCATTTGTGTTACTTTTTAAGATTCCACATGTAAGCAATATCATATGATATTTGCCTTTCTTTTTCTTTACTTCACTTAGTAAGTATGATCATCTCTGGGTCCATCCATGTTGCTACACATGGCATTATTTCATTCTTTTCTTAATGGCTGAACTGTTCCCATCTTTTTCTCTCTTCTTTTCTGTTTTGAGTTTTCTTCTTTTCTTCTGCTGATCCCTGTCTTAGGTTTGGCAGTCAGTGACAGGCTTTGTATAATTGAGCTTGTCGGGTTTCAGTGTCTAGGGGTTTCTAATCTCTACTTTGATGACTCTAAGAAAATGTCTTCTGTATTGATGTTTGAACTGGAGCACATTCAACTGTTTTTCAACACAAGGAGTCTCAATAATATTGCAGTACTCCATGCCTTTCATGTTTTCCTGAACATCAGAATTGAAAACTCCTAGGTTTACTTATAGCACTGTTTATAACAGTGCAAACTGGATACAAACAAAATGATCAAGAAGGAATTGTTTATATAGTCATGACATCTCTTGTACACCTATAACATAGGGTCACTCAACTCTGTTTTTTCCCTCTTTAAATTATTTAATCCTTGGAGAATCTGAGAAGAATTGCAGGCTCCCTTTCTAGAAAAATGTGTGTACCTTGTGCATATAATTTCTCATACATGCTTTGGGTATTTTGTAAACCCAGTAAAAATTTACCTCTAAATCCAAGAATTGTTATGAACAACTACTTGATATATTCTTGAGGTAATGGAATACTGTTTAGGTTTAATCATTATTATGAGTTTATTTTTAATATAAAATGCTATTTAAAATATCCTGAAGAAAAATTACAAAAGTTACAAAAGAAGAGGCCAGCATATGTGTGTGTCTGTATAGTAACATTCGGACAAAAGTTTGGACCGCTGTCCAGGCAAATGCAAATTTCCCTCTGGTAGATCAACTACAGATAATTTTTTAAAATGATTATTGTAGCCTCCTTCTGGTCTTCAAAAATGAAAATATATTACTCGTGAAATTTTTAAAAAGGGAATATGATAAAGGAAATATATACTTTAATCACTTATGGCTCATCTTTTTCATGCTGTCTGATTTTCATGGCTCTTTGATTAATGGTAGAAATAATTGGGAGGCATGGGTAAAAGAAGGTCCTATGTCAAGCACTAAAGATAATCCAAAATGTGTGATTTTGAAAGTGAATTTTTCTATAATTCCTTCTTCAGCCCTAATAATAGCTGTTAGTGTTTTAATTTATGTACATCATTACACACACAGTTTGTTTCTTAAATGAAAATAGAATTGATGTATATTGTTTGCAATGTGATTTTTTTTTCATGTAAAATTTATGTTGGACCTCTATGTCTCTTCATAGTGCTCAGTCTCAATTATTTTTAACACTTGCATAGAATTCAGCTGTAAGAATCATCATAATTTATCTACAGCCCCTTTGCCATAGACCCAGTTTTTCAAAATAATGAAAAACATCTCAGTGAAAAATTCATGTGTACACATCTTCGCACCTTTGTGAGAGTATTTCTGTAATACAGATTCCGAGCCATGGAATTTTTGTTCTTAATTTCCCCCCAGGTAACAGGTTTGCCGTCTCCATTGCATAGTCTGTATGTCCTGCTGAAACAGTGGGACAGTGCAAGGGGCTGAGCCATACCCGGTGGCTGTGGGTTGGAGGTACTCAGGACTCCTGCTTGATCAACAGCCTAACTATTAAGAAAACATGACTTTCTGAGTCTGTAGCAGGTTGAAAGCGTGTTTGCTTTACTTTAATTGTCAGTCAGAGGAAAGTATATTACAGGCGGGTGCATGTGTGCACACTATCCTTTCCTCTAGTCTCAATTTGACAGGCTAGAGTCTATTTCAGATGATATGAAGGACAAGAAAGGTTGTCACTCAGAATGACTATGTTTATAGTGAAGAGAGATAAGGATCATTCCAAAAACTTCTTGTTTTGAGTTATTCAAGATATTTGGACTAGTAATGGTAAATTTGGCCTCAGAGGTGGCAAATGCTAGTTTATCCTCCCTTCCCCTACCTGCAGTTTTTTTTTTTTTTTGTTTGTTTGTTTATTTACCAAGTAGTATTCGACTCTTTTGCAACCCCATTAACTATAGCCTGCCAGGCCTCTCTATCCGCGGAATTCTCCAAGCAAGAATACTGGTGTGGATTGCCATTTCCTTCTCCAGGGGATCTTCCCTGGCTCAGGGATCAAACTTGCAGCTCTTGCTGCATCGCCTGCATTTCAGGCAAATTGTTTACCACTGAGCCACCAGGGATGCCCATGAACTATCTCCAAATCAAAAATTACCCCTTCTCAAGCCCTACAGAATCTTCCCCACCACAACAAAAAATGTTTATAAAAACCAAACTAAAATGTATCCATACAATAAGCCACTATACAGTCATAGAAATAAAGTTACACACAGTACCATATAAATGAATCTCTTAAAAATGTTGAGTAGAAGAATCAAGATATGAAAGAATTCACTCTGTATAATTTCTGGTTATTTATCTATTTATCTATTATTTATCTATCTATAACAAATTACGCCAAAACCTCTTGCTTTAATACAACAGATACTATTATCGCTCATGCTTTTGTGGGTCAGAGATGTAGGAGTGGCTTGGAGAGTTTCTGGCTCAGGGTTGCTCATGAAGTTGCAGCCTTTTGGTCTACAGTCTTCTGCAGGATTGGCTTGGGCTAGGGATCCACTTCCAATGTGGCTCAGTCACAAGTCTGCCTAGTTGATGTTGGCCCTTGGTGGGAGACTTCAGTTCCTGTGTACATGGGCCTCTTGTACTTTCCTCATTGTCCTCACAGATGCAACAATCTGAAAGACCTAGACACAAGTTGCAATTAACTTTTTTGATAGCCCCAGAGATAAATCACACAACCAGCCCTGATTCAATGTAGGGAGAGATCACCAGGAGACCAGAATCACTGGAGGGTCATCTTGGAAGCTGACTAGCCTAATTTCATTTATCTAAAGTCCCCAAATAGGCAAGAATAAACTATATATGGCTTAGGGTGGCATATTTTTTTTTTCATTTATTTTTATTAGTTGGAGGCTAATTACTTTACAGTATTGTAGTGGTTTTTGTCATACATTGACTTGAATTAGCCATGGATTTACATGTATTCCCCATCCCGATCCCCCCTCCCATCTCCCTCTCCACCCGATCCCTCTGGGTCTTCTCAGTGCACCAGGCCCGAGCACTTGTCTCATGCATCCAGCCTGGGCTGGTGATCTGTTTCACCCTAGATAATATACATGTTTCGATGCTGTTCTCTTGAAACATCCCACCCTCGCCTTCTCCCACAGAGTTAGGGTGGCATATTTAGGTGTTAAAACTGTAGAAGAAAAGAAGGAATGATTACTATAAAAGTGATCACCTCTCTGATGGTAGAAGTTATAAATGGACAAAGATCATTATTTGTAAAAGAATACATTTATGGTTTATGTACTTTTCCAAACTGTAATTTATTTCATAATTGCAAGAAGAGATCTTAAAACAGAAGCAGAAAGTGTTCTGTTCTCTACTGTGCCTTAAACAGACATCAGTGGATTCCTAATAATATAAAGTTAGCCAAGAGTTCTTATGAGTTGCAGACAATATAAAGCAAAGAGTATTATACTGATGCTTATTTAATTCTCACCGACACCAATTTGGTACTATCACCCCATTTTTACATAAAACAAATTTGAGAATTAGGGTGCTTCAGCTATCTTGCTTAAGATCACACAACTGTATACTGGTGGAGCCAGAGATGATAGCCAGCCAGTGGCCCTTCTGATACAGAAAAGGAAGTCAGAGTATTTGTTGTTGTTCCATCACTAAGTCCTGTCTGACTCATTGCGACCACTCTTTGCAGCACGCCAGGCTTCCCTGTCCTTCACTATCTCCTGGAATTCACTCAAACTCATGTCCTTTGAGTCGGTGATGCCATCCAAACATCTCATCCTCTGTCGCCCTCTTCTCCTCTTGCCCTAATTCTTTCCCAACATCAGAATCTTTTCTAATCAGTCAGCTCTTCGCATCAGGTGGCCAAATTATTGGAGCTTCAGCATCAGTCCTTCCAATGAATATTCAGGACTGATTCCCTTTAGGATTGACTGGTTTGATCTCCTTGCAGTCCAAGGGACTCTCAAGAGTCTTTCCCAGCACTACAACTTGAAAGAATCCTTTCTTCTGCCCTCAGCCTTCCTTATGATCCAACTCTCACATCCATACATGAATACTGGAAAAACCATAGCTTTGACTATATGGACCTTTGTTGGCAAAGTGATGTCTCTGCTTTGTAATATGCTGTCAAGGTTTGTCATAGCTTTTCTTCCAAGGAGCAAGCATCTTCGACTTTTGCGACTACAGTCACTGTTTATACATTTATACCTGTTTTTGTCTAAGTTGAACAAACTTTAGAAACCTTTTGTGAATCAGTCAACCAGTCTTTCTCAGTATAGGAGTGGCACAGAGTAAGTACTACAAAGATATTTTTAAAATGAATAAAGAAATAAAGATTTAGTTATTTTACTTACTTTACAAAAGTCTTGTATGGAGTATGTCATATGCTAACTACTGGTCTATGTGTTTTACAAGTATAAATCCCTATGGAATTAATATTAATACCTTTCCTCATCTCTAAGAAATGAGTCCCTGGGGACCTCCTCTTCTTCATTTGCCCCTAGGCTGGAAGTTTTCTGGTTTTTTTTTTTTCCTCCAGCTACTTGACCTTTGATCCCCGGGGCTTGATAAAATATCAAGTGCTAAAATAGCACACTGCTTTTGACAAATCAGTTCAGCAACAGCCCACTGAGTCCTTACTCCTTACTGAGTTCTAGGAGGAAATAAAGATGAATATATTTTCATCTGCAACCTGACAAATGAGTCCTTGTCTTTTAAAACTTTTTGACAATGTTTTGTGTTAACTTGGTTGGGAACATCAGATCCCTTGAGGTTTACCCCTGCAATCTTCACAACAGGAAATGTGCATGTATCTTGGCTTATTTCGATTTCTGATTTTAGTTCCTTTAATAAGTGCTAAATATGATTCATTCGGTTATTTTCCAGCATATTTTTCCAAATTTCCCATGAGCAAGTCTAAACGTGTTTGCTTGTTGCTCTAATGAAGAAATCTCAGCTTCCTTATCAACCGTGCCACTGGGATACAGGCTAAATTCTGCTTTGATAAATCATTTGAGACTAAGATAGAGCATTAGTGTTGGAGAAGAAATTAGTTATTTTGTTTCATCAATATTTGTCTAAGTACAAATGGACACTGTGGAAAACCTACTAAAAATTCTATTTTCATTTGCAATATCCTTGCTATCATTGCAAAAAGGAACAATGTGTGTTTGCTAGAAAACATATTTTCTCTCACACGATGGCTAATCCATTCATTTATTCAGTAGTTTTTAAACATTCATTGTGAGCATGGACCGAGCGTTCTGGGAGCTCATCGTCTGGGCAGGGAAAGGAGTGCATTGGGGGTGTGTGTGTGGTGGGGGGTGGTGGTGGTGGAGGAAGGAGGGGTTTTAGGGTGGTGGGAGCCGTGTACAGAAGTTAAGCAGATGACTCCAGGACTGGGTACTGCAGATAGCATATCTCGAAAACTTAGGGACCGGACCCTTAAACCAATCTGGGAACTTGGTGAAGGTTGGTGGAATAGAGCAAGGCTTCCTGGAGAAGGTAACATTTGAGCTGAGTCTTGAAGGACTGTGTTGGGCAAAAGAGGAGAGAAAGGTGCTCCAGACAGAAATAGCCTGGCATATTCCAGGAACTTCAGCAGTTTGGGGTCACTGGAGTTACTTAATATGGAAGTCAGGGATTGATCTCAGAGGAGGTCCAGAAGTGATAGGAGGAGCCAGGACATAGACAGCCAGTTATCCAGTGTCAAAGAGCCTGGTTGTTATTCAGTGGGGAATCCTAAAGTTTTAAAATAAGGAAAAGACAAGATGAGATTTGTGTTTTAAAAAGATTCCTCTTGGGGGAAAAAAAAAAAAGATTCCTCTTGGAAAAATTTCAAAAGCACACCTGCTTTTTGGCCTAGCAGTTTAATTTCTAGGCAATTATTGTGGATGGGAGCAAAGATTTAGTTACTTGGATAGGAGTGAAATTACCTATAATAGTGAAAAATTGAAAACAATCTAAAAGTCCAGCAATACAGAAATTAGAAAAATAAGTTCTTGCAAATTTACTGAATGGAAAATGTATTTAAAAAAAATTAAAATGATGTTGTGGGTAAGGAAAACTACTCATATTACATGAAAGGGAAAAGTATGTGATGAAATGGTGTATTCAGTATGATATTCTTCTGAATATTTTTTGAAATTAAATATGTAATAATAACATGGTGGTGGTTGTTTAATCAATAAGTCCAACTCTTGCGACTCCTTGAACTGTAGGGGCTTTGGGGCTCATGAGCTACAAAAAGCATCTCTTTTTTAAAAAATAATTAAACACTTTTTTTTCTACTTTAAAACATTGAAGTACAGTTGATGTATAGAGTATTTTATTAGTTTTAGGAGTACAGCATAATGGTTAAAAAATTTTCAGAGATTATACTCCATTTAAAGTTGTTACAAAATATTGGCTATATTCCCTATAAAAGACACTTCTTTGCTTTGAATCTCTCTCCTTGTCTAAACTTTAGTTAGTTGCCTCTGAATTGTCTTCCCAGTTAGACCTTGACTTTTGGACTTCCACTAGCATTGACCAGTTTTAGCAAGAATCCAGTCAAGTCAGTTTAACCAGCACCCCCTACCCTGATATCTGATCACCTTCTTCATCCCCACCATCCCCCAGGAAATATCTGATTATCTAGCCTGCCTTCAGCAAGAATCCTGTTAGGTCAGTTTAAGCAAAGAATTACACTACCTTTTTAGTAATTTACTACCCACTGACCACCTTCCATACCCCAATACACATTCTGTTTCTTGGATATAAATCTCCAACTTTTTCTTGTTGTGTTTGAAGTTGATCCCAGTGTGTTTTCTCTACTGCAAAACCCCACCCATTGCTGTTGTTCCTACACCTATGGCAATAGTCCCCCTGAATCACGCTGGGCTTATTGTTCTTTAATAAGTGCCTGAATAATTTTTCTTTAGAAGTTCTTAACAAGGTCAAAGTGAGAGTGGCTTGGTCATGTCTGACTCTCTGTGACCCGATGGATTACACAGTCCATGGAATTCTTCAGAATACTAGAATACTGCAGTGAGTAGTTGTTCCCTTTTCCATGGGATTTTCCAAACTCAGGGACTGAAGCCAGGTCTGCCATATTACAGGGGGATTCTTTACCACCTGAACCACTAGGGAAGCCTCTCTTCAAACTCATTGCTCAGCTCTTAACCCTGGTGTCTCTTCAACTGCTGCATGGCAATCAGCTATTCTTGAGACTCAGATTTCCTTTCCTAAATTCATTTAAATCGCCCTTCATACCTCAGCCAGCCTTTTCCTAATCCATTTATGTTGCAATTTATATTCAGATCTAAGCTTCACAAATTTTGCATTGGATTATTTATTAATCATCTTCTTTGCTTTGTTCAAATCAGAACTCAGATAAAGCCTCCAAAATGTGTTTGAGTGATATGTCTCTTTTTTTTCCAAAATCATTCCTAAAATGAGAATTAATTCATGTACCTAATATGTCTTTTAAATATTTAAAAATCTATAGCAGTTCCTCCTTCCTCTTTATTTCATGCTGTTTGTTTTTTTGAAGATTTCTCAATGTCTTGTAGATTTCTCAACTTCTGAATCCTTGTGGTATTATTAACATGTTTCTCTCTTTTTTCCCCCTGGGAATTGGTGGTAGTTTTCATAGTTTATACATAGGTTTCTTTCTCTTACTCTCTCCCTTCCTTTTTTTCTTTCTCTTCCTTCCTTCTCTCTCTCCTCCTTTTCTTTTCTCCTACTTTCCTTCCCCTCCTTCTTTCTTTCTTTTGGAGCTTAGTCACTTCTCCTCCAAGAATCATCTCTTTTTTTGCTTTCAGTGGTTGCTTCTTTTGCAGACACTTGTAGGATTTACCTGTCACTTTATCCATGAAATCATTTTCACTCCTATTCCTAAAAAGGCAGGCACCCTATTCTGAGTACAGGGGATATAGGTGGCTCATCACTGCTGTTTCCCCCATAGCTAGCACATAATGTGGCTGGCACAGAGTAGGTGCTTCACAAATAGCTGTTGAGATAAATGAATATAAAACATAAATCACACACCAGTTATCTGCTGCCTAACGTTTGCCACCTTGGGTGTGGCTTCTCATTGTGCTACAAGCCCTGACTCAGCTCCTGAACTTTGAGCCTCTTGAGGGCAGGAAGGACGTCAGATACGTTCTTGTAGTCTGGGTACCTAACAGAATACCATGTTCATAACCAGTGCATTTTTACTTTGAATGTTTTTAACAGTTACAGCAAAAATAAAAAATTTTGTTCATATATATGAAAAGCCCAAGGATATCTGACTTCAGATATGGTTGGAATGGGGAGCTGAAACAATGTTACTGTTCTTTTCTTTTCTCAAGTTGGCTTGTTTCTGCTTCCTTTTGTTGATCTTGTCTCATTTTCTCTCATTTTTTATCAGCTTCACTGCTGATCAAAAATGGCCATTTCTCTGTGGCCATAAGTAATAAGCTCTAGGTTTTCTTCCCTCCAGCACTGTGCTTCCAAGAATCAGACAGTCTTCCCAAGATGCCCCAGAAGCAGAGTCTCAAGGAGGACTTCTAGTCACGGTAGAATACTGTGTCCATCCCTCAAGGAATCACCATGGCTAGGAAAACGGCCCCCCTGATGGGTCAGGACCAGTCTCATAGCTACTCCCACAGGGTAGCAGATGGCACTGTCATCAATAACCCGATCATAGGTGATGAAAAGAGTCGTTTTCCTGGACCAAGTAGGATGAGATTAGAAGAAAAGGTGAAGGAGAAAAAAATAGCAGCTATCTGTGTGTACTTCAGGGCAAGCTTCCTTAGTTGGAGCTAAGTTCAGGTGTCTTAGCTTTCCTGACAGTTTATTCCCTTTTGGGTTTGATCCCTTAGGTCTAGCAGGTCACTATGGGATATAATGACAAAATGGACTATTTTGTTAAAATTCAAAAAGACCCTTGCTCCTCGGAAGAAAAGCTATGATCAACCTAGATAGAAAACTAAAAAGTAGAGACATTACTTTGCCAACAAAGGTCCGTCTAGTCAAAACTATGTTTTTCCAGTAGCCATGTATGGATGTGAGAGTTGAACTATAAAGAAAGCTGAGCGCGAAAGAATTGATGCTTTTGAGCTATGGTGCTGGAGAAGACTCTTGAGAGTCCCTTGGACTGCAAGGAGATCCAACCAGTCTATCATAAAGGAAATTAGTCCTGAATATTCATTAGAAGAACTGATGCTGAAGCTGAAACTCCAGTACTTTGGCCACCTGATGTGAAGAACTGACTCACTAGAAAGACCCTGATGCTGGGAAAGATTGAAGGTGGGAGCAGAAGGGGATGACAGAGGATGAGATGGTTGGATGGCATCACTGACTCAATGGACATGAGCTTGAGCAAGCTCCAGGAGCTGGTGATGGACAGGGAAGCCTGGCGTGCTGCAGCCCACGGGGTTGCAAAGAGTCGGAAATGACTGAGCGGTTGAATTGAGCTGAACTGAACCCAAAGTCCTTGATAGCCTTTGAAGGTCAATGGACTAAAATTAGGCACAAGAATCTTGTTTTCATCCACATTTTCTGTGGAGCAGGTCAGTGGCTTTCCTCATATTAAAAGGTTTCCAGTGAACCAAAAGATTAAGAAGATTCCAGTGTTTCTCAATACAGGTATGGATGATATTTAGATAAGAAAGTTTGTCATTGTGCAAGACATAAAGAGTCTCTAGCCCATACCCCTTAAATTCCTGTAACACCCCCATGTTATCATGATATTCACCCACTCCGGGTAGTAGTAATGTTAGTTGCTCAGTCATGTTCAACTCTTTGAGACCCCACGGACTGTAGTTTGCCACGCTCCTCTGTCCATGGGATTTTCCAGGAAAGAATACTGGAGTGGATTGCTGTTCCCTTCTCCAGAGGATCTTCTCAACCCTGGGGATCAAACTTGGGTCTCCTGCATTGCAGGCAGATTCTTTACCATTTGAGCCAGTCACCTATAGTTGAAAAACAAGATAAGACTACAAGTCTAGTCTCAATGTTTCTTGCATGTTTTACGTTTCCTCTTCTTTCTGGCAGACAATAACTTTTTTTTTTTTTTACTTTTAATGTCTAATTTCCAGTAGTATCTATCATGGAATCTGGGATCCTATTTCACGAGCACAAAAAGCCTATTTTCCACAGGAGTGTTCAGGTTCTGTAATATTTTACTGGTATAGACCTAACGTGATGTTTCATCCAAGGCAAACTAGCAAACAGCCAACTCCTGGGAGGTACTGGTCATTAGTCTAGCCTCCTTAGAATTTTCTCGCAGGATGATCATTTATTACTTTTGAAAAGACAAACTCACAGATGAAGTGTTAGTCTAAGGAATATCTTCAAGATCTGACAAATAAAACAATGACCATTGAGCAGCATTTTTATAGATTACAGATCATTCTCTTGCATTTGACCTCGAAACATCTTCAAAAAACAGATTTTGCAATCTCCTTTTTTTATAGATGAAGAAATTAAGGCTTCTAGGAATCAAGTGACAAGCTCACGATTACACAGCACTTTAGAGAAGGACTCAGGATTTCAACTGTGGGTCTTAGAACTTTAAAAGCCACCCTCTAACTCTCTACTTCCTCCCTGGTACCTCCAAACACTTTTAAAAGAAAGAAAAATACCCTACTGGAACTAATCAGAGGGAAAGACTGGAAGTTCAAATGAGCCATAACAGTGTCTGTTAATCTGTTACCTAAGTGAGTGCCGGGAAGCTGTGGTGGGGGTGGGGGGAGTTGACACTTGTACATTTTATGTGCCCCACAACTTCACTCCTGTAAAGTTAGGACGATTTCATTTGAAGTCCCAGCCAACTGAGAAATTAAAAGCAGGCAGTGACGACGCTGTTTTGTAACTTTGTGCCTTTTAAAATTAACTGCACCTTTCAAGTGCCGCTTTGGATTAGAAGTGGCTAATTGGATAAAGGGGAGAGTTATTCAGCTGGTTGAAGAGTATTGTAAAATCACTGACTGAGTTAGTTACAGGAAAGGGACGCACAAGAACAGTTTCCACAGTACTATTTTACTTACAGAGTGAAGGAAAGTTCCTCCACGCAGTTCCAAATCGAGGACAGGTTGATTTGTCGCAGCAGCGCTGTAATACATGTAGCCTGATATAAAGTCTCTTTAAGAGAGACTTGAAGGCTGAAACTTTCTAGTGCCAAAACCCTTTACTATTTTTTTTTTTTTTTAATAAGGACTTGGCGTGCCCTCGCGAATGTGTGAGCTTGGAGGAGGAGTGATGGTAGGAGAACAAAGCTGAGTCCATTCTTATTAATATTAAATGGTCAAGTCTGTACCCTTGAATCTAGTGGAGAGAGAGAAGGGAGAGGAGCTGCTGACATTGACAATGAATCCAAACAGGAGTTGGACTAGCGGTGTCTACCACGTTGCCTCTGCCCTCGCTTAGCCTTCTGGGAATTGTAGTTTTTTGGCGAGCGGCTCTCTTGGCAAGTCGGGTATACTCGGCCCGGCTGTGACTACAGATCCCAGACGGCGCCGGGCAGCCGCCCCTCCCGTCCCGGTTCGAGTGTAAACTCCGGGCGCCGGGGCGGGCGGCCGCGCGCGGGCCAGCGGGCTGAGCTCTGCACGGCTTGGGGGCGCACCGCTCGGGGGACCCAGGCCTCGCCACCTCCCCTCCGCCCCCGGGCTCGGTTCTCACTTTGGAGCAGTGCGAGGACTGGAAGCTGGAGCCATGCAGTCGGAATCGGGGATCGTGCCGGATTTCGAAGTCGGGGAGGAGTTTCACGAAGAGCCCAAAACCTATTACGAACTCAAAAGTCAACCCTTGAAGAGCAGGTGAGTGGTGACAGCTGGAGGGAGGCGCGGCCCGCACCTGGAGGACCCGTTGCCTCCCACTCCGAGGCGAGGGAAGCGGCTGGCCCGGACTCTGGGACAAGGACCCCGTGCCCTTGCCCCGGGGCAGAGGGCGAACTGACCCCCACAGTTGGGGGCCGTGCCGGCCGGCCGGGTGCACCAATGAGGGTCTCCGCCCGAGCGCATTTTGGGGGCGCGGCGGGCAGCGCCGGACAGCCGAGGGGAGCCCTCGGTGGGCGATACCAGCAGCGGAGAGCGGGTGGGGGCTGGGGAGTGCCCCGACGCGGAGGTGGGGGAGAAGGAGCGCCGGGCCGGGACGCGGTCTGGGTTGAGTTTCGAGTGGACCCCTTTTCTGAAAATCCCAGCGGGCTGAGAACTTGGGAGAGGGAGAGCTTGCGGTGGATCGAGCGCGGTGTTAGAGGGAAGCAATTCGCTCCTGTGTTGTCGGCCGCTTAGGAGTCGGGCCCCTCTGGGAAAACCGACCTCGGGCCGCTTCCAGGTGAGGTTTCCCGAGCCCCGCCCCTGATCTTCCAGGCCCGGCTCCCCGGTGCGGGAGGGGCGGGGTGCGAGGTGGGGGGGCGTGTCTCCTCGGCCAGGTGGAACTCCCGGGCTTTGGGGTCCCATTCAAATGCAGGCCTTCCCTGGAGGGGCAAAAAACTTAGAGACGGCAATTTGGCGAGTGACCGCTGTTGGGCCGCGACACGTCTTTAATTCTCTGGGCGCTTCTAAAACTGTTCGGGAGGAGAGTGAAGACACCTGCTGGTCTGGCGTCGCACCAGCCCTAGTGCCCGCTTCTTAGGCTGCGTCCACTCCCGCTTGGCCCTTGGAGCAGGTTGGGTGTCTTCATTCCTCTCTGTCCTGCGGCCACTCAGGACATTTCCAGTGTTTACTAAGAGAGAGGTGGTCCGTTGAGGCGGTGAGAGTTCCACCCCTCAGTTGTGAGGTAGCATGAGGCTGTAACCGGACGCTTCAGCGGTGCTTCTGCATCCTTCTCAAACCTCCCTGCCCGCCCCTCACCGTCCGTAGTGTCTGGGCGAAGGGGCCTGGCTGGCAGAAGGGGAGAGGGTCCTGAAATCGTGGTGAAGGAAGGACTGAATCCGGAATGAAGGGGTGTGATCATAGCTGCTGGGGCGCCGGGGACTGGTACTTGTGCAGTTAGGTTCGTTTCCTTCAGGACTGTGTCAGGCTCTGAATCCACTTTGGGGAAGAAAATCTGCCAGGAGCACACCGACTGACTGGGTGGCTGAAGCAGCCTCTTGGCAGCTGCTTCAGGGAGATTGGAAGGAAACCTCCTATGCAGTTAGTTGCCTAAAACCAGCCTTTAGTTGGTGGTTTCTCTTCATAATGGCTGTTTTGTGTGTGAGCCTAGATTGTGTGTGTTGGGGGTTGGGGGTGTGGAGTAATAGTGTGTAAAGGGTATTGTTGGTTATGCTCATTGGGGCTTTATCTGTATTCGGCTGAAGGGACCAGTGTTTTACCGAGCAGTCTCTGCTTTTGCTTCTATAAGCAAATGCTTACATGGCCAGAATGAGGGAGGGAGTGTGTGTGTGTGTGTGTGTGTGTGTGTGTGTGTAGTCCTGAAAGAAATGAATTAACCGGACTGTTTGGAACATTTTTGATGGTAGCTGATACATAACATTAAATAAATTTGAGAGAGTGAGGAAAATACCATCTGGAAAAACCCAGATGAATGCCATGAAACTCACGTTGGAGGATTTGGGGCCTGTTCTTTTTCAGAGTTGGCAAAAAAAAAAAAAAAAAAAGACTTGCAAGGGTTGAGCATCCTCAGGAGCTAGCTTGCACGTGTAAGGAAAATTTCGGGGACGTGGGAAGCGCTGGTTTCACACGTTGAAGCTGGAAACAGGTGCAGGATGGAACCGGTGCACAGAGGAAGGCTAAATTAAAAAAGTTGTAAAACTTGTCTGTGGAGCAGACACATGCTCTTTGAAATAAACCAGTGAAATAAAATCTGTGAATAAATATATGGGGTTGGCAAAATTTCCCTATAGTACAGTTCTCCACAGTTGTCTGATGTATTGTCATCGACATCTGTTGTGTGACTTTACAAGGGCTGCATGTTCAGGGCCTCCTCCTCGTGGCTTTTTGTCTTAAGTCTTTGCCTGGGCACCTCCCTTCTTATAATCTTGGTTGGAAAAAGTTGAAATCAGAAGGGGAATATGGCTGCAACTGGCTTGTCTATCAGTTGTATTTTCTGGATTGTCTTTTGGAGTTGAAGATATGTCTAGAATCCTCCTGAGAAAGAAAACTGTTAATTGCTGAGTTGTGTCCAACTCTTTGCGACCCCATAGACTGTAGCCTGCCAGGCTCCTCTATCCCTGGGATTCTCCAGACAAGAATACTGGAGTGGATTGCCATTCCCTTCTCCAGGGGATCTTCCCAACCCGGGGATTGAACCCCGGTCTCTTAACATCTCCTGCATTGGGCAGCTAGGTTCTTTACCACTAGCACCACCTGGGAAGCCCAATTTACTAGGCTATTGATTTCTTTATTCTCTAGACTGTAAAGCTATTGTTTAATAATTGAGTGAAAATTTGAGCCAGATTCTTTACCCTCTGAGCCACCAGGGATGCCCCTAGCATCTGCCTACTTGTCACCAACTTCTCCGCTCCCACTTTGGTTCAGACTGCCACCTGGCCTCGCTGTCTAATTATCTCTTACCCAGTCTTCTGCCTTTGTCTTTGCTGCCTCTCAGTGGATTTTTCAACACAGGAGCCACAATGTCTATGTTAAAACTGGTTTTCAACCTGAATGGTGGCTTGCCCCACTCAGGGGTCATTCAGCAATGTCTGGAGACATTTTTGGTTGCTGCAGTGGATGAGAGTTATTACTGGCCTCTAGTAAGTAGAGAGTGGAAATGCTGCTGAACATTCTCCAGTGCTCAGGACAGTCTCACAATGAAGAATCATCTGTCTCCAGATTGTTACTGCTGAGGTTGAGAAACCTCATGGTAAATGTATCACATCATGTTCTCTCTTCAGAACCCTCCCTGGTATCAGTAAAACTCGAGACCCTTAATGTGGTCCAAGGCAGATCGCTTTATGGGCGGGCTCCCTGTCAGCGCTGACTGTGTGTGTGTCTCTTGCTGCTCTCCTGGCTTTCTCTGCGGCAGCCAGCCTCCGCACCGTTCCTGGAACACTCCAGGCCTCTCCACCTCTGGCCCTTTGTAAGCTGCACTTGCTGGGGCCAGCAAGTGCACTTTCTGTCTTTGTCCGGAGGGCAGTAGCGTTCATTCCCTCCCCAGCCGACTTCGTGTCTTCCTTTAAATGTCATCCCTGCCTTGAACACGCTCTGTGCTGTGGCTCTCCCTCTAAACTCTCAATGTCCATTCCCCTGCTCGCTTTTTCTGCAGTACTTACATTAGGACCCAGTCTGTCATTTTCTAATGGGTTCCAGGTATGCTGTGTTTCTGTGTACTAGTTTGCACGGTCCAAGGGGACAGGGATTTCTGGGTCTTCCTGGCTTACTGTGGTGCCTCCAGAACCTAGAACAGAGTTTCTTCATCGTCAGTGCTGTTGACTCTTTGGACTGGTTAGATCTTTGCTGTGGGGGCAGTCTTGGGCATTGCAGGATGTTTAATAGCATCCCAGGCTTCTACCTGCTCAAGGCCATAGCATCCCTCCTCAAGTTGTGACATGCAAAAATATGTCCAAATGCCACCAAATGTCCATGGGACATAGACTCACCCCTGTTGCAGATTAACAGGCCTAGAACAATGCCTGGCACAATAGTGTTTTGTTGTTTGACTATGTGTTGTTTTCTCTCTTTGTATTCGATTCCGGATGGGCCATTTGATTCTGGTTTTTGCATTCAACCTGCCTTCCTTTTAAAATAGGTATCCACCACGCTGTCTCTAAAGAGGAGTTTATATATTCTTCATTTGGACTGGGCTTAGACGTGCAAGTGTTTGATGAGGAAAGACAGTTTCATTCCTAACCCAGACCTCCTAGACTTTAGAAATGTGAAGCCAGTGGATTTAGGTGATGGAACCCCGCTTTGGTCACAATGACTGGAGAAGCTGTGTCATAGAGAGACACACACACAAGAGAAAGGGGTCTCCTGAAGAAATGTTTGTAGTTTGGTTCCTCCCCAAAGGTTTTTGAAACCTTGGTGTATACGCCTGGAAATGAGCCGCGAATGGTGGGTGGCAGAGGAAAGGTGCCAAATATGAGAGGGTGAACCCAGATATCACACATGAGCACAGTCAGGTCAGGGTCAGATGTGGAACCATTGAAGGGTCCTTCTCAGGGAAGGGACTCTCTGTAGGGCTTTAGGTCCTGAAAAAATTTTGTAAAAAATATGTTAGCATCTTTCAGGTTCATGGTTCTTTTGTTTCGTTTCAGTTCAATTCAGTTCAGTCACTCAGTCGTGTCCGACTCTTTGCGACCCCATGAATCGCAGCACGCCAGGCCTCTCTGTCCATCACCAACTCCCAGAGTTTACTCAAACTCATGTCCATCGAGTCGGTGATGCCATCCAGCCATCTTATCCTCTGTCGTCCCCTTCTCCTCCTGCCCCCAATCCCTCCCAGCATCAGGGTCTTTTCCAGTGAGTCAACTCTTCGCATGAGGTGGCCAAAGTTTACTTGTTGCTAAATTCTCTGGCTTTGTAGCTGCTAATGCCCTTTTCCTGGACAGACTTTAGAATTGATTTAATCTAATTCCAGTTTCTCCTCTTCTCAAAGTTTTAATAATGGTTTAGATAATGGTGCTTTAACTTCCCACAAATTAGAAATGGGAATGAAAGTGAGTATTAGGTTTATATTGGCAGGATGAGATAGAGCAATGGTTCCCAGATGCTGATTCAGAGAGAGGTGTGTGAAATTGTTGCAGATTTGTATTTAGATGAGAAAGAAAAGATGGTTGTGTCAAACTCACGCTCACATGCATGGATTTCCATGTAAAGCCACCACCATTTCTTGGATTTATTCTGAGATTTTTTCCTTGATTTCCCAAGTGGCACTATTAGTAAAGAACTTGCCTGCCAAGGCAGAAGACATAACAGATTCAGTCCCAGGGTCAGGAAGATCCCCTGGAGGAGGGCATGGCAACCCACTCTGGTATTCTTCCCTGGAGAAGCCCATGGACAGAGGAGCCTGGGGGGCTACAGTTCCTAGGGTCACAAAGAGTCGGACACGACTGAAGTGACCTTGCATGCACCCAGATCTTCCTATTAAAAATACCCTTTCATTTATAAAATGAGATGAATGATTGTTCATTCTTGGCAAGGCTGAACTGTCCATCTTTTATTGTTTTCAGAATGTTTTCTTTGATTTTTCTTTCTATCTAATCTGCAGAGAGTTACTTTACATGGAGATTTAAGAGGATTGTTCTGTCATTTCTGTCTGTCCCTAACAAGCTGAGTGACCTTGGGGAGGCGGGGTGACCTCTAACCACAGTTTCTTCATCTGGCAACTGAGGGGCCTGCCTCCTAAGGGTCTTAAGGACATTAATTGTGACATTGACTATGGAAAAGTATTAGCATGATGCTGGGCCCATATTTAGTGCTCAGTAAATGTTAGCAGATGTTCTTGTTATTTCTCTATTACTTAGCAGTGAGTCCTGACCTTCCAGAATGTGTTTGCATTTGGTTGACTCTGGCTTTCTTCTCTAAGGCCAGCGTGGTTATGCAATAAAATTATCCTAAGTTTAGTAAAATCTTTTTGCTTTCCCCCCTAATGAGGTGCTGCAGATAAATCTTTTGTGTTTTATAACTTTGATGCAGTCCTTAACAGTTTCTTTATGCTGGTTTTAAAAAAACAAAACATCTGTGGCATCGTCGCATACATACAAATTCATATTCTACACATATCTATTGAGTACCTGCAAATTCATTCCAATGAATACCATTAACATTTACTGAGGTCACACTGTATGCCAGCCCCGTCCTGAGTGGTTTTACATGTGTTAACTTGCACACCCTGCTTGAGATGATAATAATACATAAGAACAATAATGTTGTGGATTATAATTTTAAAAACAAGTAACATGCAGTGCTTACTACATGCCAGGAATGATTCTGGGTATTTTACTTCTGTTAACTCAGTTACGTCTCACTTCAACCTTGGGTTCTTTTTTTTTTACTGTTGTCACTTTACAAAGAAGGAAGCTGAGGCATGATGATTAGATGGGCCTGTTTCTGGCTCTGGTCCTGGGCTCCAGAGCGCTAGTCTGGGCTGCCCTGTGAAAGGCACCGGGCCTGACTGTGCTGTGCCTTCTCCAAAACTCGCCTGTGTAGCGGGAGGGAAGGGAACACACAGATCCAGCCAAGCATACAGGACGGAGTGTGATAACCAGGGGCTTGAGCCATGGGAACGTAATAGAGGAAGGGAAACTGGGGTGGAGTTTTGTCAGTAAATAAGGGTATTTGATTTTGGCATTGAATGTCAAGCAATAGTCAAAGCATAGATCTTTATAACATTAAAAAAATGTTACATGCCTTGGAAGGCATAATCTTTTTTTTTTTTTATATGAACCATTTTTAAAGTCTCAATTGAATTTGTTATAATATTGCTTCCATCTTAGCTCCCCGATCAGGGATTAAACTTGCACCCTCTGCATTGGAAGCATGGGGTCTTAACCACTGCTCCCCCAGATACATTCCTGCCTTTATACTTCTAACCAGAGTCCCAGCTTTTCCTCATGCTCTGTGGGCACCTGGGGTGGCAGAGACTGGATGCACATAGACAGGTTCAGAAGTAGCCATGCTTAATTAAGCACAGTGCCCGTGACTCTGCCACTTAATTGGTGTGTCTGTGTTCACAGCTCGACTCAGCCTCCTGGACTCTCAATTGCTTTACCTGTGAAGTGGAATCTATAGAAGTGTCCTCTCAGGATTGGCGGAAGTTTTAAAACTGAGATAATATGTGTAAATGTGCTTTGTAGCGTGCCTAGCACATGCTAGTAATATCAATTCCTTCTCTCCTATTTTACCATGATTGCAATTTCCCCCCTCCTCATCACAACACTAACGCAAGTGCAGAATTATGTATCTGAAGCAAAATAGACAAGATTGAAATACATTAACCTGGCAGATGTTCAGATCTTATTATGCAGATTGCTTGTGTGGTATGATTAGATGGAAAACTTGATTAAAGTGGGATTCTGAGTGTTGGTTTTGTGTGTTATTGGAGATTTCCTTTTCCCGAGTACTGCTATTTATAGAATTATTTAAGTGTGTGTATGTGTGTGTGTGTTTAATTCCCTTTGAGTTCTGCAGTGCCGTTTGCACAGGCTGATGTTTATATCTGCTCCAGTTGTGCAAGAAGTGGAAAATATCCTTTTTTTAGAACAGGTCACATGTGCTTACTGTCAGGAATAGGACCTCAGTGTAAAAAAATGTATCTTGGGACAAATCAAAGTTACTAAATTTCCCCTTCCAACTGCTTTGTTTCAGAACTGGCAGTATTAGGATAAATAATAGAAAAATTTGGCTAAAATTTTTTTTTGTCATTTTTCAAGGACGGTAAGCAAGAGGTTCATTTGTTTTGTGTATGTGTTTTAAGTATAAAATGTACTTTGCTGTTAGGTCTGTCTCATCAGAGTAAATTATAAAAATATGTTTGACTCATCTCCAAATATGCATTATTTGGAGAAAACAGTCAGGGAGGCGGGTCAGAGATAGTCAGTGAGGTTGCCCCAAGCTTTTCATATTGTGAAGACAAATGTGGAGTTTATAAGGAGGTTTTTGTGAGTCTGGTGAACACTGTGTACTTGAGGGCAAGGAATTACAGCAAGCCATGAAGGCTGCATCTTTCCTGAGCCAGCTGAGGGCAAGAGGACCAGCGGGCAGATCTGGGATCTCTGTTGAAACACCCACATCCTATTTCTATTCCTAAGGACTGGGGAGGAGGACCAGGCTCCTTGTGTCTCTAGGTCTGGTCTTAAACATGGCTACCTTCTTTCTTTGCTGCGTCTTCCTTTCTGTGGCCTTTGATGCATGCTGTGAAGGTTAAAGACATACAACTTTGGAGTGTTTGCACAGAGGTTGAACCAGGGCAGGCTCCAGAGAAATGCATTGCTTCAGGAAGTGGAGGCAATGGTGAGAGAAAGACCCACCAGGAAATAAATGATACCCCAAAGTCATGAGCCCCTGTTGTCCTCCCCAGGTCACTTCTAAAATGTCACTCAGTCACTTTCAGCAAAGGCAGTATAACTTTGGGGTCAGAGGGACATGGATTTGTTTGTTTTTTCTTTTCTGTACCTACCTCATTTCTCTCCTTCCTTACAACACTTATTTATTGTTTATCGTGTGACAGCTCTTAGCTGGTGTAGGGAATCAAAAGTAGAATCAGACAGACTAGGTCCCTGCTAGCATGGTGCTCTCATCTTGGAGGTGGGGGATATAGCTGATAATGAAGCAAATAGATGAAGAAGACAAGTTTTCATGCTAGGAAGACGAAATAGAATGTTATTGATGGAGAGTGCCTGGGAAAGAAGGTGCTTTATTGGATGGGTCTTTAGAAATGACCTCATAGAGGAAGTGATTTTTGAGGCACCAAATGTCTGAGTTAAAAGTGCAGATCTTGGTGCTGCCATTCGCTAGCTGTGTGACTTTGGACAAGCTCGCCAACCTGAGTCTGAGTTCCGTCCTCTGTAAGATGGAGTGATAACTACCTTGCAAGGCCACTGTGAAGATGAAAGGTAATACGTGAAAAGAGCTAACCCTAGGCTTGTCCTTACAGGTGCTTAGGAAGACATATAGGACTGGTTCAAGGTAATTTTAAGGTAATATATGAACAGTGGAGAAAGACATGCAGACATTAATCTTCACCATAAATAAGTGTCTATAACGTAGTCTTAAATGTTTTTCTAATGTCTAAGGAGTCAGAGATTTATGCTTATCTTTGCAAATCTACCCCCGGACTAAATGTGGAGATGGGTCTTGTTATTTTTTATTGCCCTTCCTTTCTTCCAGGATCGTCTTACTTGAATTGTCCTCTTGCTCGTTTCACTTTTGTTGCCTTGAGATCATTCTGGTCTGGCCATACTTCCCTTACGTTTAGTTTAGGAACAGTTTTTGGCTGTATCTTTGATGCAAAGGAGAGGGCCAGGTCACCTGGGTTTAAAAAGTAATGCCTGAGATCGATTTCAGCAAAGACACACTCACACCACAAACAGATGACCCGCGTGGAACTCCTGACTCCCAGGGCTGTGTTCAGCCCCTGGGTCACACGCTTCCTGTCTACACTGATGTGAAAATGTCAGTGTTCGTGCAGAAAGTAAAAGAAGAAGCCTCTCCTCCCAAGCGCCACTTCCAGCTTCCATGAGAGTTGACATCCATAGGCCATGGCATGTTTTAATTCCCCCTTTTACGAAAGAAATCTTCAAAGCATTCAGATTTCAGTAGCTGTGTTCTTTGAATCAAGTGTCCACGGGAAAAGGGTCCTGGGTTGCGTGGGAGCAAATATTTTAAATCCAAACGTGGTGAGATGAAGTTTTAGGGAAGGCACTGGTAGAATCGTGTCTTTCTATAAGACAATTTTGGGCTATTGAGCAATTTCAGGAAGGCTTCTGTGGCCTGCGCCCTTGCCACCCCCACCCCTGAGTGGGAGAACTTGCTGACACATTCACACACATTCCCCTACTTTCCCGCAAGGTCAAGAGCCGATGGGAAGGGTGGTCGTCCTCACTGATGGGACCATGTGTAGCTTTTGTAGGATGGGTTTTCTTTCTGGGAAGCTTAACTTGCTTCCACGGGAAGAAGATTTGAGGCAGAGAAAAGTTATTGAGCCCAGTGGTTGAGGTTGTATGTCAGATCAGGATAAAATAGACAGGAATGCTGTACTTACTTTGGTACCTTTACTGTGATATGTTCCTAAATATTAACTGGTTCTAAAAAAAGCATGCTTTTCAAAACATACATTTTATTTTTATAACTGGAGATTGGAAACTTGATGAAGGGAAAAGCACACAGAAAACATAAGGATGATTTTCCTGTTTAACTTGGAACCTAGCACAGTGCCTATAAAGTCCACCTGAGCACCTCAGTGAGATGTGGCCACCTTGTTCCTCTTGCCTGAACCTGTCCCAAACAGTTGGAGGTGGTATTCACAGGCACTCCAATATTGTAACAATCCCTTCTCTGTCAAGACCACTGAGTATACTTCTGTTTAATTTTTTTTTGCGTTTGAAATCTTTTAGCAAAAAATGAAACGGTATTATTTCAGGGTCAGTTTGCTCTGTGGTATTACTAAACCTGCATAACTGTGTAACTTGAGAAAATTGGCATCTCAGCCAATAGAACCCTTTGCAACCAATTTATAATACTTGGGGGCAGAGAATGATTGTGAATAAGCATAATGACTGTGAATAAACATTAAAATAGTATTGGCCAGTTAGGGTCATTTCCTTTCAAGGGAAAACGATGACACCAACTATGCATTCTTGAAAAGTCTGTTCATTTTTCAAGGTAGAGTTTACAATAGCTTATGTAAAAGAGTCTCTAAAAATATAAACAGCTGGCTCAGTTCCTGGTGACATTCCAAATAAAAGTTTGCCCATTTGCTCCAAAGAAGCGTGCTTAGAGAGTAACCTGTGAGAGAAACTGGCCCCTGGCTTGTGATGGAGGGGACAATCAGTGGGTAGACTTTTTGGAACCACATCTTGCATCACCTTGGCATGGTCATTTACCCACTGGTGTTTAGGTAGATAAACACTAATCACATCTTATCTAGATGAAAGCTAGAGATATAAATGCTAAATGACGGGGTCATGAAATGCAACTCTGTCAATATTGGTAGTGTGTGGATGCTTTATATCACTGTTGATTCAGAAGTGAATGAGAGAGAATTTGATGCCATTCGCTTGATCACAGTATGGCAGTCGCTAAAATGCACGCTTTAATGGCAAGGGGCTGAATGGCAAGAACAATTAACTGGTATTTGTTTCTGGAGTCAGTGATATACATGTCACTCTGCTGGCTGAGGTATCCCTCTTTCTCACTCTTCGTTTCATACACCTGTCATCTTTCTAATCAGATTTCACTGGTAGCCAGCTCCCTTGTCCTCATGTGTTTCCCCTAGTGGACACTTTTATTTTGCCTGCCCATAGTCACTTATCCAAATTCTTGTAACAGCCCCTTCCCACACGCTTAGCCTGCATGCTTGAGTTTCATGGCTTTGGGGTGGAGAAATTGATACAGGCTCGGCCAGTCTTCTGTATCACAGGGATCAGTTTCAGGGAGTTACATGTAGACTAACGTAATGAATCCCAGGATTTGCTTGGGTGCTCACTGAGAGTCTCCTTTTATTTCCATTGATCTTGAACTTGGGAAGGTTGTTGTGTTTTAGAATGAAGCCCTAACTTGGAGGCAGAGAGAAACTAAGTCCTTCTTTTGGGTTAATGTTGGTTGCTCTAACAAAGTGGCAGATGATAATCATATAAGTCGTAGTTCCTGGTAGGCAGATAGCTTTCCTCCATGTGACAAATCAAGAATCCAGGCTCCTTCCATCTTCTGGTTCTCTCATTGCCTAGAACCCTGGCATCCTTTGTGCCTGGTGGTGGAAAGGAAGAGGAGAAGGCATAACTTAAATCCCAAAGTGACAGGCATCACTTCTGCTCAGATTCTCTGGCAAGGTCCATTTTCATATCTAGGTCTGGATGCCGGGGCGGGAACTGGGAAAGAGAGACCCCAGCTGAGCAGCAAAACCTCTAACTTAGAAAGGAGAACCCACTTTTGGTGGATAGCTAGCCATCATCACCATGGTCCTAGTAGTAGGGTTTTGGCTTCTGAATCGAGTTATGTCTGTCTTTGCTTAGGTTTATCCTTGGTCTTTTCTGTTCTTTTATATCTTCTTTTTCTGATTAAACGTGGTTAATTTGAATTTTCTGCCACTCGAATGGGGGCCACCTGAGCTGATCCATTGTCTGAACCCCACCTCTTTGCATTGCTTCCTATTTCCAGTTCACTGATTACAATCACCACCCCATTTCCAAACAACAGCAGTACATCCACCACTACCACTATCACCTTAGTGCAATCATTTTCAAAATGTGGCCTCCAGACCAGCAGATTCAGTGTCCCTTAGTAACTTGTTCGAAATGCATATTCGCAGCCCCTACCCACGACCTTCTGAATCAGAAACTGTGGCTGGGGAGTCCCAGCAGTCTGTGTCTTTCAGTAAGTCCCCCAGGATTTGCTGATGCATACACACTTCCCTAAAGCTTTCACCATAAGTCCTGTGTCTCCACATAAGGAAAAATACCCTGGATTGGAATATATTTTGTAAAAAAAGAAATAGGGTGTTGCTTGTTATGGTCAGGCTAGAGAGGGTCATTGATAATAATCACATATTGACTTTAATTAGAATATTAGTGATCAGATGTACCTTAGTGAAACCTGGTAGGGTGCTGGGTTGTCCAGATGTGAGCTCTGAGTGACTTGGAGTTAACCGGGCTATACGACCATAAGGAGCCCTCACCCAGGTCTCAGAGGGCTGGAGTTTATCGGAGATTTGCAAAGTGTGAAGTTTGAGGCACACTGCAGTCACTTGACTGAATGATCTGGTTGGGAAACAGAGTGATGGTGGTTTTGACTGTGCCCGCATGACCAAATTGTTTTCCACAGAACTTCTGCTGAATAAAATTTGAAATACGACTGTCAGCCTGTTTTCCTGTCTTAATGAATTCCAGACAGTTTGTAGAGTGTGGGAGCTTCCAAAACAGAGGGGCGGGGTGACTGTGACCAGCCAGCCTCTGTTTGGTCGCATGTTAGGGTGTCCCGACATAACAGATTGTCCCCTTCCTTCTGAATCTCACCAGGCCATCCTTCCCTCTAGAAGAGAGGATATAGCAAGGCCAGTGTTATGTCAGACAAGCAGGGCCTATAGGGTAGATCTGGACTTCTTACTTACCAAGAAATTCAGCCTCTTCTTATTTTTAATCCACTTAAACCCAAGCATTTTGATTCTTTTGTTTTTTCTTTTGCTGCACACTGACCTTCTCCAGACAAAAAAGCCCTGATGCTTTTTTGGCAAAGAATCTCTTCTTATTGTAAACTGGTTAAGAGCGGTAAACAGTCAAAGAAGTCTAGAGTTCTGGTTTCAATCTTCAGAGTAAGAAGGATTTTTAACTTAAATTTCAGTTTGACCAGCTATTAGATTTTTTTCCCTTTGGGCAAGTTATTCCTTTTGCCTCTATTTCAACAGAGGACTAAGTGGGGTGAGTGGATAATAGCATGATCTAAGTTGTAGGATAATTGAGTGGATTACAAAGAAATACTTGACTTAATTCCCCAGCCCAAAGTCTGTGCTCAGTAACCAGGCTCTCACTGTGTCTTTGCCCATAGCACCAGCAGGGTGAAATGAAATGAATTTTTGACTTGAATTTTTAGTTTGAGACACTGCACTAAGAGAAAATGACTCAAAGACAATGAGCAGGAAGACAAGAGGGTTCACAGAACAGAAGGGGCGTGGGGCCAGATTATCCCTTGGTCAGATGATCCAGAACCATCATTCCAACCCAGGCCAACTCTAGCCAGATTCTTCTGTAGGGTTCTTCTGCCGCTTTCTGCTCATCGGAGCCTTTGGTTGGCTTGACTCTAGGCTTCTGAATCTACTAACCCAGTGATTCTCAAAAGTGAAAAATTAAAAATGTTAGTCTCTCTGTCATGTCCATGTCTTTGCGACCCCATGGACTTTAGCCTGCCAGACTCCTCTGTCCATGGGATTCTCTAGGCAAGAATACTGGAGTTGCAGCCGTTTCCTCTCCAGGGGATCTTCCCGACCCAGGGGTCAAACCCTGGTCTCCTGCATTGCAGGCAGATTCTTTCCAGTCTGAGCCACCGGGGCTTAGCATGAGGAACTTTGGGAGTAGATGCAGGATGAACAGTGGTGAACTCTGGGATGCCTAACAGGGAGGTATTTAAAGATAGCATGTGCTATTTACAGGTAAAGCATTACTTTTGTTGCCAGAACAATCTTTGCCTTTATCAACATGTTTCCTTTCATCGTAATGATAGACTAGCGAGGTGGAAGAATAAATAATGAGGTACACTAACTTAGGTTTCACAACACCGTGTAGGACAGCAGCTGAACTCCACGGCTGTGTCCACACAGGCGTCTGTCATTCCTAACTGTCGCGTTTTGACCTGGCCTGTAGTGAGTTCCTGCTTTATCTTTTCACATTTCACAAGACAGTCTCGTTATACAGTTACCTTTTTCCAGTAAAAGCCGTAATATCTCATGTTCTCAAATTTCAAAATCTGTATCTTTCACTCTTCTAGAATTTTTCCTGTCCTAGTAGCACCGC
The DNA here is from genome assembly GCF_033118175.1 of Dama dama. Lineage (NCBI taxonomy): Eukaryota > Metazoa > Chordata > Mammalia > Artiodactyla > Cervidae > Dama > Dama dama. The sequence goes on along the minus strand of NC_083704.1, from coordinate 36,645,168 downwards.
ATAGCTATTTTAGCGACTAAATATCCACACCAACATGATAGCTTGCTTTTCTTTTCTTTTTTCCAGCTTTATTGCAGTATGATTGACAAATAAGAATTTTATATATTTCAGGTTTAGAGCATGAGACTTTGGTCTGTGTATACATTGTGGAACAACCACCACGGTCCAATGACATGCTTGGCTTGAGCCTCACAGTGTTTCTCCCCAAAACTTGTGGCTAAACCAACCACTGGGAGGCAGAAAGGGAGATGAGTTTGAAGAACCTCCATCTTTCTCAGGAGGAAAATCCCCATTATCTCGTCGACATAAGTGGATGCCTTCATCAGTTACAGCTTAGACTTGTTACCTGGGTAGCAAGGGTCCTGGCTTCATTGGCTGGCTGGGTAGGTTTGGTTTGGTGAGGTCGTGAGGGTACTTATCTGTAGTAATGGTGCAGTGGGTGCTGGCTGTACCTGCTGCTGTAACCTGTGTTACTGTTGCTCTCTGCCTCCTGCTCCGCCCAAGTGCTGCTACCGGCGTCATTGCCATTAGAATTTAGGAGTTTACGTAGGAAACAAAGAAGTGGTTCATCTGCCCAGGTGCTGCTGACACTACCATGGTTTTGTCACTGTTCCTTAAGCACGAACAGCCAGTTTTCACGTGTTTGGGATTCTTGCAGTGAGTTTCCAAACCTAGACTTGCCTTTGGTCGTCAGCCAGCAGTCTTCTGGACCCCTTAGCCCAGCTATCAGCTGTTGTGGGCAGAGGAATGGGAACTAGTTTGATTCCCAGTCAGTGGGAGACATTTCCTACCAGAAACCAGACATATATTCGTACAAACACATATGGAATTCTCAAGGCAGCATTTTTCAGGGTATTTGCAGTCTTTTTGTGGTATTGTCTGAACTATTTGAAATTTGGTTCTCTGCTCAACAGTTCCTTTCCTGAATTTTATAAACAAACAGGGAAAAGGACAGTTTCTCTCTTTCCATGTAGTTGAAATCCACCCCCACATCCACCCCCACACCCCCACAGAAGTGAAAGAGGTGGTGAGTTGGATACTTGAGGGTGAGATCCTGTGTGTTGGGGGAATTCCTGAGCATAGGACAGGATGAAGCCTGAGAAGGATGGCCAGAAACTGCCCAGCCTGATGGGTTTCTGAGCTCCTCATTTTAGTGAGTGAACAGGATGAATCGGCTGTGTAGGCTGGAGTGGAAAATGAAGACATGCATAACTAAAGGGAAGAGGAAATGGGCAAGGCAGTTTGGGGAGTTTTCAGAGTACATTTATGTCTTGGGTGTCTCAACAGATGGACGTGAAGAGATCTAACTCTTCCTCTATTTTCTTAGAGTCATGGTTTGGGAATGATTTGGAAGATCCTTGGGCAAATTTTCCTTTCCCATGAGGTAAAATGATATTCAGTAAATATTTATGGAATCCACTGTGGAGTCTGGAGATGATGGTGAACAAAGAGGGTCAACCTTAAACTGCTGTTGCTTTTGGCACATGGGTGGCTGCCCAGGGCTAACACGGAAGCCACAGCAGATCATCCTGGGCCAGAGGATCTCTTCCTAGGGGGAAGAAAAGAGTGCACTTGGACTCTGTTACCCTGTGAAAGAAATATGCTTAAGTGACATATTTATTAAAGGAAAGTAGTATGTTATTTGGGGCTTCTCAGGTGGCTCAGTGGTAGAGAATCTGCCTGCCACTGCAGGAGATGCAACAGATGCAGGTTCGATCCCTGGGTCGGGAAGAGCCCCTGGAGAAGGAAATGGCAACCCACTCCAGTATTCTTGCCTGGAAAAGTCCCATGGACAGAGAAGCCTGGTAGGCTACAGTTGATGGGGTTGCAAGGAGTTGGACATGACTGAGCAACTGAGAACACACACACACAATATGTTATTTAATCCAATATATCCAAATATTACCAAGTCAAAATGTAGTCAGTATAAATATTATTTTTTGATTGAGGTGTAATTGACTTATAACATTATATTAGTTTCAGGTACACAATGTAATGATTTGATAATTGTGTATATTGGAAAATGACCACCACAAGAAATCTAGTTAATATCCATCATCATACGTAGTTACAAAAAATTTTTTTCTAAAAATTTTTTTCTTGCGATGAGAACTTTTTAAAGATTTATTCTCTTAGCAACTTTTAAATATACAATACAGCATTTTTTTGTTTTTTTTTTCTGATTTTTATTTAAAAATTAAAAAAATTGAAGTATAGTTGATTTACAATATTAAATTAGTTTTGAGTATACAGCATTATGATTTATTATTTTTGCAGGTTATACTCCATTAAAAGTTATTATAAGATAATGGCTATAATTCCCTGTGCTATGCAGTATATCCTTGTTGCTTATTATAATACAGTGTTATTAACTATAGTCACCATGCTGTACATTCCATTCCATGACTTACTTATCTTACAACTGGAATTTTTTCCCTTTGACTACCTTCACTCTTTTTGCCCACCCCCGCAACCCCTGTGTCTGGCAATCACCATTCTGTTTTCTGTATCTGTAAGCCACCCCCCCTTTTTTTTAAGTTTCCGCATATAAGTGAGATCATAGATAATGTAAGAGATCATGTATAGTGTAAGTGAGAAACATATTTTAAACTGATTTCATTGAAGACAGCCTTTAGCTGTCACCTTGTTTGAAGCCCTTATTTAAAAAAGAATGTGTATTTTAAGAAATCAAGCATCTTCTACCTATAAATATTTTGATAGGAAATATTTATTTTCTTTCTGTCAGTCGTCACATGACAAAGGCCCCAGGAATCATGTAACTTGTAAATTCCCTGGGCACCTACAGGATAGTGAATGTCCAATAAAAATTTCTTGAATAAAGAACGACCAGTATAAATGGATTTCCCTGGTGGCTCAGACAGTAAAGAATCCACCTCCAATATAGGAGATCCAGGTTTGATCCCTGGGTCAGCAAGATCCCCTGGAGAAGGGAATGGCAATCCACTCCAGAGCATAGCCAAAAAAAAAAAAAAAGATTGATTCATTAACAGAGGAGTCTGACACGCTACGGTCCGTGGGGTTGCAAGAGTCGGACATGACTTAGTGATTAAACCACAGCATTGAACTAAGGACTAACAGTCATGTCTGAAACGAGATTATCTGACTCCTGTGCTTTTTCCATAAGATACCTCACAGTCTTCTCACGCTTAGCACCACTAGAGGACACCTCAGCACTAGCAGGGGCTTCCTTGGTAGTTTAGACGGTAAAGAATCTGCCTGCAGTGTGGGAGACCGGGGTTCAATCCCTGGGTTGGGAAGATCCCCTGAAGTAGGAAATGGCAACCCCCTCCAGTGTTCCTGCCTGGAAAAGTCCCAGGACAGGGGAACCTGGTGGGCTATAGTCTATGGTGTCACAAGAGTTGGACACAACTAAACCACCACCAGACTTGGGGGTTGTCAGTAAAGTTACCAACAGAAAACATAAGAATGCAAATAGCGTAGTGCTGAATGAACCCCCACCCCCACCCCAAGACACTTGTGAAAACTGAAACGGGAGGCAGAGCAGCCTTGTTTGACCTCAGTTGGAAATGCATGTGTGGGTGACTCAGATTTCTCACTTCTCTGTCCACAAATAACTGTAAAAATGCTGCAAATATTAATTTTAGGGTTACAGATAACTTTTAGTGAGTCGGTAAATTTTCAAGTAGGGAATCCATGAATGATGAGGAGTGATTGTATTAGAGACTGTTTTCTAGTGGTTCTTTCTCTGATCTAAAAAGCATGCTCACTGGGGAGAATATTTTTAAACACTGTCTGCTCTGAAATTGTTGTGGACTAAACTTGAAGCCACAATAATGAAACTTTTCCAGGCACCTGATCTTCTCTTTTTATGAGTTTATTTACGATAAAAATGGTTTATCACTTCCAGATCTTTAAAGTTGGGTGGGACTGTTCAGATATGTAGCTGTTTATTTTGATATAATTTCTGTTGTTCTTTAGAAGATTGAAAGTGAGAATATGGACCAGGGAAAAGAGTACAGAACTATCGTGGGGACCACTGCTACAGAATCCAGCAGAAGATAATAATAAGATGGCTTAGAAATTCTGCAGGCAGTTTTTGAAGTGACCAAGCTCAGTTTACTCATGGCCTAGAAGATAAAGATGATGCTTTTGACTTGCCAGTGTATTGAAAATTAGCATATTTTAATTATAAGCACAGTCATTATTGTAAACATTAATTGAGTGCTTGTTCAGAATGCTTGGAATTCTTTTAAGAAGGGGGGAAGAAAAGAATTGTTTTCAGTAGGTCCAGTAGTTTCGAGTGGCACAGCAGATAGATCATACAGTTTAGTAACAACAAAGAAACACAAACAAAAACAATAATGGCAGTAGCACCTAGCATTTTCAAAGTCCTTACTGCAGACTGTGTCTTGTGTTACTGCTTTAATCTCATCTGCATTTTGGAGACTGAAACCCACTGGGATTAAAGTAATGAAAACTGTAGAACAATGGAGTTAAAGTATTGAACTTTGCCATCTTTTTCTGCGTTCCATCTGTACCTTTTGCGTTTTTATAATGTATCCTTGTGTATTATAAAAAGCATGGCTTCCTTATTAATAGTTTGTGTGTGTGTGTCTCCCTTTGTCTGTCTCAGTCCTGGGATAAGGAAGTTACCTATGTAATTTTTTTTTTTTTTTCATGTATTAGAAAAGTAAGAAGCCAAGCTAGCAGTAATGAACAGCTCAGATCTAGATTATTTACAAATTGATTGAGACATCTACTAGCTCCATTTCAAATGCTTTGTATAATTTAATTCTGTGGGTTAGGTGCTTAGTCATGTCTCACTCTTTGCGACCCCATGGACTGTAGCCCACCAGGCTCCTCTGTCCATGGCTTTCTCCAGGCAAGAATATTGGAGTGAGTTGCCATTCCCTTCTCCAGGGAATCTTCCCAACCCAGGGATCAAACCCAGGGATCAAACCCAGGTCTCCTGCATTGCAGGCAGATGTTTTACTGTCTGAGCTACCAGGGAAGCCCCATGAGGTAGGTAGGATCCCATTTTATAGATAAACGTAGGCTTGGTCATTGTAAGTCACTTGCCTAAAGTCATTCAAATAAGGGCAGAACCAAGACTTAAACTGGAGGACTGTTTGACTTCAAAGCTTCCCCTCTTATCTGCCCTGCTACAGTAGTTGTTGTTCAGTGGCTAAGTCCTGCCTGACTCTTTGTGGCCCTACAGACTGCAGCACGCCAGGTTTCCCTATCCTTCACTATCTCCCAGAGTCTGGTCAAACTCATGTCCATTGTACTGGTGATGCCATCCAACTGTCTGTTGTCCCCTTCTCCTCCTGCCGTCAGTCTTTCCCAACATCAGTGTCTTTTCCAGTAGGTCAGCTCTGCTCACCCTGCCGCAGTGGTTACTGTGTATATTGAGGCATGGAAGGGGAGGCTGGATAGGAAGAGATCAGGAGTAACAACTCATGTTGATTTTGGAAGAGAAACAGGACTAGGTGTCTCATGAAGTAAAGAGAGACTCTGGGTGTGGTTGAACATCTTAATCCAAGATAAATAGATCTATCTATTAAAGGTGCTCGCAGAATGCTTGGCTGCCTTGTCTTTTGTTTTCAAAGCTGTTTCTGATGATTGAAAGGAGGTAGGCTGTGAAGGCTTCAAGAAAGGTAGCAAAAGATGGGATGGTGTGTACTCATTCATTCACAAGGGTGTGGTGTGTGAGTTGTAAATTTTCATCATTCCCCACTAAAGATCTTCTTTGAATGACCTTAGTTGGTGACGGCAAAAAGTCTTGTCTACATACCCATCCTTGTGGTCTCCCGCTGAACACATGTAGTTCCTAACATCTTGGTATTTTCTATTTGTCTCTCTCTTTTCCCCCTCTAACTTGACTTGTTAATTGCTTTTCCTGTATGTCTTTATGAAGTTGTAACCAGTCTATTATGTTCTGGACTGTTTATCTTTGAATGCCAAAGGTCTTGAAACATCATAATATTGTGTAATGAATATAACTTCTGCCTTGACATGTGGGTGTTGAGAACATTAGTCATTGCAAAGTATTGAGTTAAATATTTTCAATAAAAGGATATAATGATCTAATAGAGAGGAAGAAGTTATAAAAATTCTAATTGATGACTTTAACGATGAACCATATACACAGTGGGTTCCAGCAGCAATGGGTTAGAGATTTCTCAGAATGAATGTAAAGGCATTTTTACTTTTTATTAATGGGAGAGGAGAAAGGCCAACAATGAAAAGAAAAAGCACTTAATTCTCATGTATACTAAGAAAAATGAAAACCATTTGAGTTTTCAGTGCTTCTGTTCCTGATTTAGTACCTCATATGTATCTTTAACTGCCATAAAAAGTGTTGGAGATTTCCAAGAGATGTTATCAATAAGGACTTCTGGGCTGTGTCTTGTCAGGAAGCCCTTATTCTCGCAATGATCTGTTTTCTGTAGAGTGTCAGGTCGTCCTTTGCAACACCATCAGAGAGCCAGGGTTTTCCTGAGCAAATGACCTAGGTGGGTCTTTCCTTGTTGAGTTGATTTTATGAAGAGTTTTGGTCAACATTAGTCATTATGAAACTATTTGCCTGCTGCCCTGGTTTATCTCTGTAGACATCTCTTCATGGCAGAAGATGGAATCCTTGTCTCTTCATGTCTCTGGGCATCAGAAGATGTTAGAGTTATATCTGTCTGTTTCTTGCTAGAGAGTGTTGAGTGGGTGCTGGTTTTCTCTGAACTAAACAGGGAACATTGTTTAGTTGAGTGTTTGGTTATCAGCACTCTCTTATTTGGGGTTGAGTGGTTTAAACTGGAGACACTGTGTGCTACCTGTCCTTTACCTTGCCAGAAATGTTCAGTCATTCTGGTAAAAAAAACTTCAAAGCTAAATACCTTTTCTTTCCTCGAGAGGTTACATCCAAGACCTTGTTTTAATTTCAAAATAGAGAGCATAAACTATGTCTGTGGCTGCTGTTAGAAGTTTCTCAACAGACTGGCTATCCTCAAAGGATGTCTGAGTCAACTATAGATAGCGCTTATGGGAAAAATGTTCATCTCCAGTGTGATATCATTTACAAGTCAATAGTTGTCTTCAAGATCAATATATGATATTTTGGGTGTTGGAGAGTGTGTGGAAGGGAAATCTCACATCTGTGATAATATTGCTGGAAGGATTATTGATCTCTAGTCCTCCTATATGTGATTCTCAATTTATTTGCTATCATTATTAACTGAATGTGTAGATAAGGAGGTTGTTTTGAATGTGAGCCAAGCAACCTGTTGATGTAAAGTCTTTTTTTTTTTTTTTTTTTACCTTTTACGATTCCCATTGTTAGCACCTCCCTCCTTGCTGGCTGGATTCCCTGTCATTTTAAGTAGGCAGCAATTACTGGTTTGTTCAAGAAGTTGGCTCCTGCTGCCAACGATCCTATTAATTATCACTTCATCTCTCATTTAGTCTTCTTAGTGTTGAGAGAGGGTGCATGTAAGCGTGTGGCCAAGCAGCTACAGTCGCATCTCCGTAATCATCTCCTTTTTGCGACAGTTCAGCAGACTCAATGTTCAGCCAAAGGGCTGAGGCCGTCCTGGTGAGTCTTTTCAACTCTTCTGTAGGTTTTTGGGTCAGTAGAGTTTGGTGTGGTTTTCTTCTCTCTCTGACTCCGGCCTCAGTAAAATCTCTTGGTTGGCATTTGTGTGGGGAGTTCAGACCTGTTCCGGGTCCATCTGTGAACTCAGATGGGACACCGGGAAAAGACTGTGATGGTTTTCTCAGAAGCTGTTTTCTCTCTCTGGGGAAAAGGCGACCATGGAATTGACTCCTTGTCAGTCTTCAAAGAAGGTAATGTAAATAATAACCAAAGCAACTTAGTTTTTACAAGTTCATGTCGACTTAGTTTTTACAAGTTCATGTCTTTCATGAATGTTTTTTGAAAAGTGACACTCTTTGCATAATGTTGAATCTTTGGTTCTTGTCACTCATGAATATTGTCAGATGGCTTTCTGTTTGTTTTTAGAAATGTTTACTTCACTTGTTTCAGTGACTTTTTTTTTTCAGATATTCCGCTGGATCGTTTGATTAGATTTGGAGTGCATATGCTTCCTTTTCCACTTTTTCTGTTATTTTTGGCAGTGATGGTGTTTGAAGCTGTTGAAGTGATTCACTGCAAAGTGAATTAATTTTCCACATCTTCAGATGTGTTTTCCAGTTGCCCCCAAGTTTCTTTTCCCCCCTCTCATATGATTCTCCATCCGTAGTTCTGTCATTTTTGCTGGATCCATTATAAATGCTGATGTCACTGAATTTCTTAAATTACAGCTGGTGGGGATTAACAGAAATTGTAAGCGAATACCACTTCCTCATTTTGCTATTTTCTTGACTAATTATTGTCCTTTCAAGCTCTGTAGGAGGATGGGGATTTGGAAGTAAGTTCTCTGCCTTGATGTTAAAACAGCACTTTTTTTGTTGATGTTATTTTTCAAAAATAGTTTGATTTTTAGGATGCTACCTACCTCATGTACTCTTTCTTAATCTCAGATAGACTTTCCCCACTTAGGATTTTGCACATCAAGTTGTCTTCTATCCTGGGTAAAGGGTTGTGAATACTTCCCTTAAGTTTCCTTATATAGAATATTTTTACTCAACAGTCCTTCGCCAGCTACAGACTGTTAATGGTACTAGGTGAAGGGTTGTGATTCATTGATTTTTTTTTTTCCCCTCCAGAGTCTTTTGACCTTTAAGGAATGCCTGCCTCTGTCCCCATTGTTTTCTTATTTAGAATCTGAATGTTCTTGGTGAGAGTTCTTGGTTGCTCACTACCTTCAGTGATGAATTTTTCTGGCTTTGCAGTACCTATTCTAGCATTTGGAGCCTGGAGTCCAGAATGTCTTGATTGAGGGCTCCCTGAACCTTGTCTAGGAGTCTTTGGGCTGGGACTTTGGAGGCCACCTGGATGTATGCGTGAATGGTGCTGGAGCTCTGCAGGCGGCAATATTGATCGAATTGCAGTCCATGGAAACAGAAATAGAAAGGGTTCAGCATTTGCACTTTCCTCTGGTGGTGTTTTTGCTTATTTTGTCTATTTAGAAAAGGCAGCCGTATGCAAACTGCTGACTTACGATTTTCCCTGGAATGGAAACCGTTTGGATTATTTCAATGAGTTTTAGCTAAGATTTGTTTGTTCATAGTATTAGTTTTGTTTTCTGATGTCCTTTTTATAATAAGACCCAAATGTGTCTTTTTACTCTATGGAAATATGTGTTCCTTGGAGCCTTGGGATTTTGCAAACCATGAATTTGAAAAATCATGTGTTTCCTTCAGAGTCAAAATGGAAACTCCTTAGTGAAAATTATAGGTAGATAATACTTCTTTTTGGGTCAATTACTTTCTTTGAAGAAAAAAAAATTTTTTTTGGCTGAATTATTTAAGATTTCAGAGCCCTCATTTTTCCTGCTTAACTTTCTCACTAATTATTTTTTCTCATTTTTAAAGAGAAAAAGATTAAACTGAGAAATTGCAGACCCAAAACACATTCACTCCACTATCTGATATAAGATGGTGACTGGTTTTTTTGTTGTGTCTGATGATACAGTGGATTTAGTTTAACTTTTAGTGGTAAGATTTGGATTAGGTTTAAAAATAGAACTCCCTTACTGTAAGAACTATTATGCACTGGTCTGAGTTCCTGACTATTAAGATAATTGTTTAACCTCTGGAAAACGTGAATTATAGGGTCTCTGTAAGCTTAACTAACACTTCCTTCTAACATTGTGATAAGTTCTTTGATGATAAGATTTGGGAATGATATAGCTATCTGAAAAATATTTCAAATATCACTGTGGGGTTTTTGGTTAAATATGAGTTTTTAAAAGTTTGGATAAACAGAATAAAGAGAAAGAAAGAATAGTTAAAATATGGGTGAAATATTTGGAATTAGGTTTTTGTTTTTTTTTTTTTTTGGTGCATGGCATATGGGATCTTAATCCCACTGCACAGCCTGTGGGATCTTAATTCCCCAACCGGGATTGAACCTGCACCTCCTGCATTGAAAGTGTGGAGTCTTAAACACTTGGACTGTCAGGAAAGTACCTGGAGTTAGGTATTTTTTTTTAAAAAGAGTTTTGATATTTATCAGGTTTGTGTCACTGCATATAATAAAATGGGAGTTTTATAGTGGGGAGGTGGAAGTTGAAAACATTATGAGATGGCAGGAGGAGTCACAGATTAGGCATCGAGGAAACTGAATTTCACTTGGTTGATGACTGTGAATATTTTTGTTCATCATTTTATCTCAGCAGATGGCACCATGCAGAACCTAACAGTCACTCAATAAATATTGACTGAATGCATATATTGGGAGGCCTGGTTCCAGGCCCAGCTGTGCCATTCATTAATCATATGACCCTCAGCTAACCATTCATGAGGAGTCGTGGCAAATATTCTGCCTGCTGGTGCAGGAGACACACGAGACGTGGGTTTGATCCCTGAGTCAAGAAGATCCCCTGGAGTAAGAAATGGCAACCCACTCCAGTATTCTTACCTGGGAAATCCCATGGACAGAGGAGCCTGGTGGGCTACAGTCCATGGGGTTTGCAAAGAATCAGACACAACAGAGTGACTACACACACACACACACACACACACACACACTAAAGAATCAGACACAACAGAGTGACTACACACACACACACACACACACACACACACCAGAGTGACTACACACACACACACACACACACAGTCACACACACAGTCTCCTCTTATGTTTAATGAAGGAGAAAAACTGGACAATGGTGGCTGTGTGGTGCTCTGTTGATTCCTTCCCCCAACTGCACCTCAGCAGATGTTGTTTATAGTCACCTGTCTTTGTTCCATGAACCTAGAAGGAGCCTTAGGCCCTTCTGAAGTCATTGCTCTGGGCTTCCATGTCTTACCGTGGACACTAGAAGCAAAACTTATTTGCTCTCTCAGAAGTATCTTCTGTCTGAGGTCCCTTACTACAGTTCCTTGATTAGGGGTTCTTTTGTTTTTGATACCTCAATCCCAAGTACAAGTTGGCAACATTCTATGAAGTTTCTTGGTCAGCAGGTGTTCACTTAAACGATGAAAACAACAGTAGCACACACCATTGTCCCTCCTTTCAATAATTGTTCTGGTAGATTTAGCAGATAAATATAGAACTTAATGAATGAGCCTGGACAATATTCCTCTAGTGGAATAAGAGATCAAGAAATGATTAGCTCAACAGAGTTTTCCACTTTTGTTTTCCACAACCCATTTATCCTTTGAGGAAGGGTTTGTTCAGTACTGATTGCCTTCCAGGCACTGTGCTAGGGTTAAAATGGCCAGTCTGTAAGACATGGGCTCTGCCTTCTTGTAACTCACCAAGGTGAATGTGATGTTAGGTCTGTAATTATAGCTTTAGGGACAAAAGATGGAGGGGTCAGTTCCTCTGAGGGGAGAAGGGAAGAGTGAAATCTCATAGAAGAAAGGAAGTTTGAGTTCGTTATCGAAAGACGACGGCTGAGCAGATGAGAGGAGAGCCTTCTAGACAGGACACTTGGAAGTACAGCCCAGTGTTTTGGCTTTAGGACGTCGTAAACTTTTGAGTGTGGCTGGAGCACCAGGGAGCATGGCTGGATTTAAGCAGACGGAGAGCACTGGGGCTCCCAGATGAAGAATAGGCTGGAGGATGGCCAAGGTCTGGTGTCACGGAGGCCAGTTAGGATGGTTCCAGCTTAATAGCCTTTGTGAGAGATGGTGATGCACACGCACCATTTAGCTCTGAAGGGAGGTCGTGATTGTGAGAGGATACATACCTTGGTCACAGATTTTAAGGGCAATGAGGGCGAAAGTAAGATTTGTGCGTACACTGTTTACTGGTGGCAACTGTGATTGCTCATTCATTCATTTATCCATCACATCACTGGGTGCCTGTTTTGTATCATACATCTGGGAAACACAATAGCAGATAAAGTAGACATGGTGTCTGCCGTTAAAAAGTCTATATTCTCACGGAAGACACAGTCTACTATTCAGATGGTTATAGATTATTATGTATTTATAAGTTAAATGAGAAAAATTCTATGTGTCAGTTCTTTCCATAGACACCCCCTCCTTTTCCTGAAGCCAACTCATATTCTGACCAACATGTTTTCTGCTCCCTCTAGGAACTTTTGAGGGTAAAGTTAGATAAGCATTGTATTATATATACCTTGATGTATAAGCATTGTATTATATATACCTTGTATTGCACATGTTTACACACACACACACACACACACACACTCTGTCTCTCTTTCTCTGATTAAAGACATCTGTGTTCATTCCAGAGGTAGACAAACACTTCAAATAAGGAATATGAGAGTTCCCATAGTATGTTTGCTACAGGTAAAGTTCTGGATACTTTCTGATATTTTCTGAACTCTGATGTTTTACATGCAGTAATCCTGTTTGTTTAGTTCCAGATCCAAGCAGAAAAGTCTTTGCTCTTGTGATCTTTCCACACATAATTGGATCTTGAAGCTGGCTCTGGCGGCTGCTTCATGTCTGTGTTCCAGGTTATAGCCTGTGTTTGGGATTCATGTACAGGAGGAAGAATTTGCCTCTAGGCAGCAAGACTAGTTGACATCAGATAAGTGGCTTCTTTAAAAGAAATGTTTTGGTACAGAAACGACAGTAACAACAAATTCTTCTCCAATTAGAACTCTTCTCCACATTCTCCATCTAACTCAGGGTAACGTCTAGATTATAAGGAGTCAAAATTCAGCTGGGATGGGTCTGATAAGAATTCCGAGGAGGCCATTCTAGGTTTAAGCACTCTCTGTTCTTTGAAGATGAAGCATTCTGACATGACAGTGGTAATTGTAACTGGTTTTAAGAGGCAAAGGGACTTTCTCCATTTTGCATGACTTGGAGAGGTTGTGTTTTGTTAGGACTAAGACTCTGGATACAGACTCTCCGAGGTTCAAATCCCAGCCGCACTGATGAGCAGCTATGTGAGTTTGGGCAAAATGCTGAGATTCTTGGTTTCTTCACCTGTAAAATGTGGCAGCTGTTGAGCAGGTAAGACCTTTCGTTAAACATGTCTGTATTTGACTCTATGTCTGCTAGTCTGTGACACTGGGCAATTTGTTTACCTTGTATCTGGCTTTCATTTATAGTAATGATAGTAATAGTTACTACCTCTTGAGGATGAAGTAAGAATTAAATGAGATAAGGATTTGGCATAGTACCCAGCACATAGTACTCAGTATAACTTACTTGCTATTTTTCCTACATCATTATCTCGAGCGTTCTGAAATGTTCTGTAATGCTATTTGATGACTGACTGTATTCTTTCTGAAAATTAAGCCATCACCAAACACATTGACTGCTCTGTGATTTCTTCTTTCTCTCTCTCTCTTTCTTTTTTTTAAATTTAAAAAAAAAATACAGTTTCTGAGTTTGGAGTAGGATTGCCAGATAAAATACTGGATGTCCAGGTAAATTTGAATTTTGCACAAAGAATAATTTTTAGTATAAACATTCCCCCAATATTTCATGGGATGCTTATACTAAAAAATTATTCTTTGATCACTAAAGTGACATTTAACTGGGCATTCTATATTTTTATTTGTGAGATCTCGCAACCCTAGTTTTGGGGTAATACCCCTTTTATTCTCTCATCTTTTTTTTTTTTTTTAATTCACTGAAACGTATATGAATGCTTATGCAAACATAGTGAGTTTACTCACTTGGAACATGAGTTTAGAACTAGTTATACAAATTTGATGGGACATTTCCTGTCTGTAGTAAATCATCTCCTCCTAATTCTTTAAGAGTAGTGGGACCGTCACACTGACATTGTGGTGACTCCTGAGTAGTATGTAGTGAGGAGTTGCTTGAAAATTCTGAAGTGTCATTTGTCCCCAGAGGGAACTGGGTCTTAATCATGATACATTAATGGGGAGGTGTGAATTCCAGAGAATCCTGAAGACCTCATCATTGAAGGAAATTACCTCATTAGTCTTAGAGTTGCCTGTCTAGGGATGAGCATACCCAATGGCTGGCCTGCTTTTCCAAAGTAGAAAAACAAACACATGGAGTGGTTGGGTTAATAACTTAGAGTGATTTCATTATACTTAAAACTGAAGTTAATTTTTAAGTAGGTTTGGTTCTTAAGCTATTAGACTAGTTGGAGATGTTGAGAAAATTAAATCCAAGACTAAGATAACTTTCCATTCAACCAGCATTTATTTATAGTCTCTCTTGTATGTAAAGCAACTGCATAGGGGTAGAGAGGAATTGAAAAGTTCTGTTCCCCCAGATCCTTAGTGTTAAGTGGAGCAGTAACCATTATGACACAAGACAGAATAAATAAAGCCAGGGTCTGGGCTAGTAAAGCCAGATCTCAGATGGTTGAATGTAAGTAGTGATTAAATCTGAAAAGCAAATGGAGTAGGAATGGATCCTACTGTATTAAGAAGGGCTTCTTGGAGGGTCATACTGGAGAGAACTTTTCAAAGATGAGAATGATTTCATTTGGGAAATGAAGTGTTCTAGGTGGAGTCTCAGCATGAAGGCAGCCGCATTTTGAATAGAATGTGTTATTTAGACCTGACAAAAATATACGTAGCACCGCCACTGGCTGTGACCACTTCTCTTTTGTGAGACTGTTTATGGTCTAGAATTTCCAGATCAGGAACTTGACTTCATGTAGGAGGAGCTGGACACATTCCATGTGGGTTTCCTAAATATTTTTTGTGCACCTGCTGTTGCTATGAGTGAGGTGGCCTGAGAGACCTGGGCAGCGCTTAGCGACTCCTGTGAGTCACTTCAAACGCACTGCAAGTCACTCCAGTTAAATGTGGGTATTTCCTGACATGAACATTTCCAGTGATATCTCTGGTTTCAATTGGGCAAAACCAACAGCAGAAGAATTCAATGAGAAGCTTTTTGTGAGGCACTCTGACTTGCGGGAATATTTGCTTATGTGACTTTGAAGTCCAGCTTAACTCATTTCCTGTTGGGATGACATTTGTTTACTAGACTTGGCCATAGTCAGAGTTAATAGCCCTAATGGTTTTGAATGGTCCCAAATGGTTCTCCAGCAGTGCACCATTAGCAAGTGGGGAGGTTTCTACAGATGGCATGTAATAAACACACACCTGCTTCAGCTTTTGTGGGTTTAAGAGCTATCACCATCTTAGATTTAACTATGGAAATATGGGGAACTGGAAAGTAAGAGTAACCATTTCAGTAAATGCTAGAATATTTTTCAACAGTTCTTTTCTCACAATTTTTCTTTTTTCTTTCTCTGAAATGATTCTGTGTGAAATTAATGCTGTTAAAAAATGGCTCTCCCGTGTCTGGTGATTATGGAGATCACCCCTGATTCTCCAGGAAATTAATTAGAGTGTACCAGGGGATTCACATTGGTAAACAGATCATAAAAAGGCATATCATGAAGAGCACTGGATTGGGTAGCTTGTCCAGCGCACAGGAGGGCCCAGTGAGGCTGGGGATGGAAAACTTTAGTTTTCAGTTTATCTATTTGTTGGGCTGTCTAGAAATTAGCAAGGCATTTAGTGACCCCTGGGACTTCATGTTTGTGAATTAGGATTAGCCTGTGTCTTTCAAGTTCAGACAGGTAGTTCTTGGTGGATGTTTTTGCTGTTGCAGGTTCTAGTGGGTAAAATACAACCTGGATGCAAACATTTATTAGATTCTTAAACATGAAAGACCATAAACTGCTTATGTTCACTTGGGTCTGTCTGAATGTTGTCATTGTTGTTCCTTTCTTGATGAGTGGGCCAAATACTATGCAGTTTTAATATCTCGCCTTGATTCCTATTGCCTTGTTTTTGGCTGTTCTTTGTATCTTCCTTTATATATCTGTCATTAAGTTATAATTGAAGCTTGATGTTTTATATTTAGAATGATGCATGGAGGTTCAGCTGTGCCAGCCATTCAGGCTTCATGGCAAATGTTGGTTCATGCCAGAAAGTGTTTGAAATCTGGTCTCTTTTTTGGGATGTCCAATCTGAGCAAACCATCCCCTTCTACTTAAGCTGAGGGGCACAGGGAAGCAATTCAGAGGTGATTTCAGCATCTGTCCATGTAAGAACGTCTTGTTGCTGATAAAAATTCTGGCTTGTTAGTTGCCTTTCTAACCAGCAGTCATGCAGCCTCACAGGGGCTTGCTTTGACAAGTCTTCGTGTCACTTTGTTCGTTTACCATCCTTCACCCACAGTATCAGCGGATGCCAGCTCTGGAGTGGGCACATAGTGATGGTAGATGACACCCAGGCCCCAGGCTGTTTCCCAGGGGCTGCCAGACCCTGTGAGGCATTTCACAGCTCTTGAATTCTCTGAATTTGAGCCTCTTTTGAACTCCATCCATCAATCCATATAACCAGTTATTCAACATATGTTTATGAGGTTTTTACCTAGGCGCTCATCTAGGTTTGAAGAACAGAGCAGTGAGCCAAATTGTGGAAAATCCTTGTATTCAAGGAGCTTACATGTCAGGGAGGGGAGAGCTGTGGAAACAAATACATAAGTAAATAAAAGACAAATGTTAAATGACAATGCATGCTGTAGAGAAGATACAGCATGGGTGGTTTTGGGGTGACTTGTAATTTAACATTGTGTGGGCAAGGAAAGGCCTCACTGAGAAACGGCATTGGAGGAAAGATCTGAAGGAGATGACAGAGTGGATCATGCCAGTATCTAGGGGGAAAGCTCAGCAGACAGAGGGAAGGATTAGGACATAGGCCCTGGGCAAGAGGGTGCCTGATTCAAGGACAGCATGACCCTCAGCTTGGCTGAAACCGGCTGAGCAAAAGGGTAGGTGGTAGAAATGGCACGAGAAGAAATGGGATCCAAATGGAGGAAGACCCTGTAGACGTTTGTACACACTTTGCCACTTACTCATGAAAAATGGCGAGCCTTTGCCGATTTCCAGCTGGAGGAGTAACATGATATGATTTAATTCAAGTGGCAGCCCAGTGTGCTAGGGAAAACAATGATCTAAGAACTCAGAGATCATTTAAGCCATGGTTTTGTCAACAGGTAGGGGCATTTTCGTTCAGCATTCTGAGCTTCAAGTTTTTTTTTTCCCTCCTTAGGAAAACAAGACTGGTGGAGTAGATAATTGCAAATGACCTTCCGGGGTGGTTTGATATAGCTTCTCTGCATTCATTGATTTTCTCCCCCTCCCCATCGTCTTAATGTGTTTGAGTATTTCCTATTTGTGGCTGATTACATTTCTGTGTATATGCAGAGCAGGACCTCAGATGTCTGAAGTCTCACGCTATACTTTATTCAATTGTTTGTAATTTTTCTATACACATCTCACACTGAAAACCTTACAGACTATGAAGTAGTTTTATTTATTGCTGTTAAAGATGGCTTGCAGACTTCTTAGCCTGGATTAACACAGGTTATAACGCTTTATCATGTAGCCTTAATACTAGTTTTCGGTTACACAGCATAGAGCTGATTTATTAATACCTCACTGTTACAGTGACCTATCGATTGAGGTCGAGTGACGAACAAGAGACAGTTTCTGCGCTCACTGAGTTGAGGAGGAGGAGACAGGTCTGGTTAAGAAAGTACTGTGCAAGGCGATGTTC
This sequence comes from Dama dama, assembly GCF_033118175.1. Taxonomy (NCBI): domain Eukaryota; kingdom Metazoa; phylum Chordata; class Mammalia; order Artiodactyla; family Cervidae; genus Dama; species Dama dama. The sequence goes on along the minus strand of NC_083704.1, from coordinate 36,627,574 downwards.
ATGAAAGAGGGCAGGAGGTCACGGTCAGCCTGAGGCCCGTGGGAGTCCTCAGCAGACTTATCAGGTGAACTTTCACCCTAGTATTCTTTCGGTTTGTTTGCACCATCCAGTTAGACTTTGTGCCATGCAAGGTGGGAGGTGCCAGAGGCCGGCAGCCTCTCATCTACAGCGCCAAGCAACTTGGCTCTGCCCCAAACTTGCATCATACTGTTTAGAGTTTCGAGGTCTTACAATTAACTCTCTTTAGGAGGCAGTGTAGGAACCATCTTTATAACTGGAGAATGTCCTTTGGGCATCTCAACCTCCTCCTTTCCACCAGAATATCTCTTCCACTTCTTTTGATGTTTTAGCATCCCACATATAGACAGGTGCCCCTGTGAGGTGCACGGCTGGTCAGTTGCTCTGTCTCCCTTGTGAGGAAGTGTTGCCCCAGACTGGGCTTATCTCGGGCCTCCCATTTGAACTCTTTGTCAAGAGTCAGTTGGAGCCTCAGGCATTTTTACCCACTGACACAATGTATTCCTCGTGTTCTATTAACTGGCCTTGTCTTGGGCAGTCTAGGGATATCATAAGTTTCCAGGTTGAGGATTCTGGACACAGCTTCCCAGGAGGTAGCAGGGCTACTGCTTGGCCAGAGGCGTCCTTCCATTGAGTCTCCTTGTGTGTCTTCGGGAGTGAGTTGCTGGAGGTGCTTCTGCCAATGGGAGTTACCGTAGTTACCAGTGCCGGGACTCTGAGAAGAATGAGGCCATCTCTTTAGCACCTAAGCTGTCCCTATGGTGGTGCTTAGGAGGCCATCGACTGTGCTGGTGAATGCTGTTGGAGCGACCGAGGCCCAGAAGGGTGAAATGACTTTGCCAGATTAGTGGCTGAGCTGGAACTAGAGCCAGGAGGTCTTGACTCCCACGGCACTGCTTCCTTTTCATCTTTTCTACCTTATGTCTTTGCACACATTCTTTCTGCCATCTTGAACACTTTGTGAGCACTCTTTTGCCTACTGTCTGCTCCATTGTTCAGTCTCAATTTAAAGGTTGCTTTAAAGCAAGCCACCTCCTTGCCCCCTCATCTGAATTAGCTTGTTGTGTTATTCTTTTATGGCTTCCTGATCTTTTCCTTCATACTAGTTACTTACATACTCAATTACTTACATAATGATACTATATTCATCCATGTCTTCAATGTCTTGTCTTCCCACTCCATGAAGTCAGTGAGTGTGACTGTTTTGTTCATCATTGTGTTCCCAGAGATTAGCCCATGAATAGACATTGTATAAATATTTGTTGATTAGATGAGTCCATAAATGAAAGAATGATTAAAAGGCAGACTCTGCATTTTCTCTTGTCTATTCATATTAAATGTCTGTGCCTATCCTGGCTAAGGGTAACAAATGTTATTGACTTTGTATATTATTGAGGATGCTGAGGATGTGATTTTTGTCTCCAGATGACTTTGTGGCCTTGTGGAATTTTATTAAAGTTGTCTCTGCAAAAACCAAAAACCGAGTGACACACTCAAATCAGCTTTCTTTAATTGGTTTGGGCCTGACATGTTAGGCCATGATTTATCAGTTTATTTTGCTGTAGTTGCATTTTTTATTACTTAATTCTGTTTCCAGAAATGAGGTTTAATTTTTTTTTTAGATACTGCTCCTTTCTTTTGTATTAAAAATGAATAATGAAACAATTGCTTTTTCTTAATAAGATTCATAATGTATTTTTGGAGAGATTTGTTTGGGTTTAAATGATGGAACTTTTAAGTGGATAGGAATGGAACACCAAGAGGTACTTTCTGTAGAAGAAGTAAAGTTTCATACTGTGTACAAAAAAGAAAGGCAACAACAGGAGACTGTCTCTGTTTTTGAAACCAAGTTATTCCTAATGTTCATATCGAAAAGATGGTCTTTTCCCAAGCTAGGTTGGTGTGTTTAATTTATAGAGAAAGCATGCATTGTTCTGAAGTATGCACTGTGGTTGCACAGGCTCCCGGTAGATTAGCTCAAAGGTATCTATGAATAGTCACACCCTAGACTATATGAACTGAATAGTTTTACAGAGGCGGAAAGTCTGATGCATACTATTTCCCAGCCACTCATGCCTCAGGAAAGGAACTGGGGAGGTGGGGAGGGAAACCCAGCCGCTGCCCTTTGTATTCTCCAATGTGGCACTTGGCTCCGTGACCCTGGACAACTGATTTCTCTGAGCCACAGAACCTCCATCTGAAAAGTGGGGATAAAAATACCACTTACTTCAGAATTATTTGAGGATTTCATGAGATCATGTATGGAAAGTTTCACAATGCCTGCCTAGCACGTGGTAAATGCCCTGAGGATGTCATTACTTGGGGGCTAGTACAGCGGACATGGTGGTGGTCTAAAGGTTTATACCCTGGAGGTCCTGGCCTGGGTGTGAATCCTGAATCTCTGCAGCTTATCCTCTGGATCATTTTGACCTAGTAACTTGACATTTCCATGCTGGAATTTCCTCATACGAAGAATGAGAATATAATAATACCTGCTATTTCAGGTTGTTGTGAAGATGAACTGTTTGTCAGCTCCTGGTACACGATAAATGCTATGTGGATGTTTGCATTTGTGATCAAGAAATCTGGCTTCTGCTGACAGATAGTCTGGGTTTGTAAGGTTCCATCATGTACCAGATATGCGACTATGAAGAAATTACTAATTTCTCTGAGCCTCTGTTTCCTCTTTTTTTGTAATATGGGGATAATTCTAATTGCAGTGCCAAGTTTTGTTAGAGATCAGCGAGATAATGTATATGTGTAGTGCTTAGCATAGGGCCTGGACAACGGGAGTTCAGTTCAGTTCAGTCGCTCAGTCTCGTCTGACGCTTTATGACCCCATGAACTGCAGCATGGCAGGCCTCTCTGTCCATCACCAACTCCTGGAGTTTACTCAGACTCGTGTCCATTGAGTTGGTGTTGCCATCCAATCATCTCATCCTCTGTTCTCCGCTTCTCCTCCTGCCTTCAATCTTTCCCAGCATCAGGGTCTTTTCAAATGAGTCAGCTCTTCGCATCAGGTGGCCAAAGTATTGGAGTTTCAGCTTCAACATCAGTCCTTCCAATGAATATTCAGGACTGATCTCCTTTAGGATTGATTGGTTGGATCTCCTTACAGTCCAAGGGGCTCTCAAGAGTCTCTTCCAATACCACAGTTCAAAAGCATCAATTCTTCACCACTCAGCTTTCTTTATATTTATAGTTCAACTCTCACATCCATACATGACCACTGGAAAAACCATAGCTTTGACTAGACAGACCTTTTTGGCAAGGTAATGTCTCAGCTTTTTAATATGCTGTCTAAGTTGGTCATAACTTTTCTTCCAAGGAGTAAGCATCTTTTAATTTCATGGCTGCAGTCACCATCTGCAGTGATTTTGGAGCCCCTCAAAAATAAAGTCTCTCACAGTTTCCATTGTTTCCCCATCTATTTACCATGAAGTGATGGGACCAGATGCCATAATCTTAGTTTTCTGAATGTTCAGTTTTAAGTCAACTTTTTCACTCTTCTCTTTCACTTTTATCAAGAGTCTCTTTAATTCTTCTTCTCTTTCTGCCATAAGGGTGGTGTCATCTGCATATCTGAGGTTATTGATGCTTCTAGCAATCTTGATTCCAGCTTGTGCTTCCTCCAGCCCAGCGTTTCTCATGATGTACTCTGCCTATAAGTTAAATAATCAGAGTGACAGTATACAGCCTTGATGTACTCCTTTCCTGGTTTGGAACCAGTCTGTTGTTCCGTGTCCAGTTCTAACTGTTGCTTCCTGACCTGCATACAGATTTCTCAGGAGGCAGGTCAGGTGGTCTGGTATTCCCATCTCTTTAAGAATTTTCCACAGTTTGTTGTGATCTACGTAGTCACTCTTGAGAGTCCCTTGGACTTCAAGGAGATCCAACCAGTCCATCCTAAAGGAAATCAGTCCTGGGTGTTCATTGGAAGGACTGATGTTGAAGCTGAAACTCCAATCCTTTGGCCACCTGATGCGAAGAGCTGACTCGTTTCAAAAGACCCTAATGCTGGGAAAGATTGAGGGCAGGAGGAGAAGGGGACGACAGAGGATGAGATGGGTGGATGGCATCACCGACTCAGTGGACATGGGTTTGGGTAGACTCCGGCAGTTAGTAATGGACAGGGAGGCCTGATGTGCTGTGGTTCATGGGGTCACAAAGAGTTGGACACGACTGAGCTGAACTGAACTGAACTGAACATAGTCAAAGGCTTTGGCATAGTCAGTAAAGCAGAATTAGATGTTTTTCTGGAAAAAAAAAAAAAGGCAAAATGGTTGTCTGAGGAGGCCTTACAAATAGCTATGAAAAGAAGAGAAGTGAAAGGCAAAGGCAAAAAGGACCATGGGCAAAGGCTAAAGAACCTCATGGGAAAGGCAAAGGCAAAAAGGACCTCAGTAAATAAGAGGTACAGCAAACATTTTTGTTATCATTGTCATCACTGTCACTTGATTATTTACACTAAAAAATGTTATGGCTAGTATGTCTCTGTTTTATATATAAAATGTATATTCTAAAATGAATGCCACAAACCCTCTATGGAAATCAACATGATTAATATGTGAAAAATGATGTTGAGGTCTCTTGTTGATTTATTTATATAAATGGAGCTATTTCAGCATATTGAAAATACTCAGTAAAAGCCTCATAATCATGTGTTTATAATTTTCTGGGTCACCAAAGGTCAAAGTTAGTCAGGGTCAGTGTTAGGTGGACAGTTTTATATTCATGGAAAATGAGTCACAGGAAACGTCAGGAACTAAAATTTCCATAATAAAAAACCAAAAAGCCATCTCTTAATCCATGTTTAAATCAAGTCTGTGTCTATTTCATATCCTAACTGGCATTGTGTTCATAAAGTTTTGACATTGTTTGAATTTCTGTTGTTAAATCTCATTTAGGGCTGATAATCATACATTATAACACACATCACTGGAAGTCATTAAGTACTGATTCCAGTGCTGGTAACATTTTCCACTTTAGTCATCTGGGTCACTGTGTCTACAGTATCCATATTTACATCTTTGTGTTATTTTGCAATATATCTTTAAGTTCAACTTCCTTTTTTAAAAAAGAAATAAAACCTAAAAAGGTAGGGAAGCAACAACATCATTTGTAATCCAGAACTATAAATGGGATTTGAGAAAAGCAGGGTGTTGTCTTATGTTTGACCTGGGAGTGCCTGGTGTTTCTATGGAAGGTGAGAACTTGCACTGAGCAATCAGCTGTGAGGAGAAATGCAAATGGTTTTACCTAGGTTGTAGATACTCTCAAGTCAAAGTATGGAGGTGCTAATAGAATTCCTAGATTCTGGAAGGATGAGTAAAGCTATTCAATCAGAAATATGTGGGAGACCTTCCTCCAGATGTGTGCGAATATCTGCTGAGAGTGTGGGTTGGTTTGAAGGATGCAACCTGGAGAGGAAGGTAATTTGAGTTCAGTGTCAATGGAGGATCTTTTAAGCCGAAATTAGGAGGGTGGTCTTTATTCAATGGCCAGTGAGGAGGCTTGGGAAAGTTTTAAATAGGAGTCAAAGGATCCTGTTTGTGTTTCTGAAAAGGCTCTGTGGCAGGGCCATAGAGAATGGATTGCAGAAGGTGGTGACAAGGAAGGCCAAGGAGGAGCCGTGTACATTGGAGATGATGCAGTCCTGGACTAGCATGGTGGTTGTAGAGATGGTTGGAACTGAGACACACTGGGGATGAAGAAGCACAGCCCTGGGTGATCAGTTGGACATAAAGTGGAGATAGTGAGGAGGAAAAGATGGCTTTTAGATTTCTCACATGGGCAGGTGGTTAGAACACTAGTGCTGTTTGTAGAGATGAAGCTCTTAGAAGAGAAAGAGTTTGGGGAGAATGGATATTCTTCTTTGTACATGGGGTATGAGATAAAAGAGCTGACACTTGAGAGAGCGCTGAGACAGGCATGATTCTAGGGGTAGAGTCTGTATTTCAGACAGGTTTACGTTTACATGCATGAAATGCAATAGCCAGCTAACAGTCACCTAAACAGACGGGGATCCATTATGTCTCCCATACAAGAAACCCAGGGCTCTGTGACTCCTGCCATTCTTTTAGTGGTTCCGTGATGTCAGAACCACCCTTGTAGTGATTTATCTTGGCTTTTCTTCTGTTGCCTTTCATCTTGTGACTGCAAGATGGCTGCTCCTCCTCTGGGCATTTAGAATGAATGCCAGAGTGCTCAGTTATGTCCTACTCCTGTGACCCCATGGACTGTACCCCACCAGGCTCCTCTGTCTATGATTGTCCAGGCAAGAATACTGGAGTGGGTTGCCATTTCCTCCTCCAGGGGATCTTCCCAACCCAGGAATCAAACCGGGGTCTCCTGCATTGGTAGGCGGATTCTTTACCACTCAGCCACCTGGGAAGCCCCTGGTGGTTTATGGGCAAGTTCAAGTGCCAGAAATTATATTTTGTTTGGATGCTTCTTTTCTTTCTTGCCCATCTGTACAGTATTAAATTGCAGACAGTATGATAGAGTCATCATTTTAAAAATCCTGCTTATTTTTGACTAAACAGTTTTATGTTGGTCAGGTAGGAAAGATGAGATGCTTTATTTAACTACAGTATACCTAGTCAAATATGTACACAGACACACGCAGGGAAGCCCACCATTTCCTATTAACATGTACATTATAAAGTGTGTTTCAGCTTTAACTATATTTTTGTTTGTTACCTTCAAACACATATAACTCTGAATTGTCTTTAAAACACAATAAACATACCTTTTCCTTATCTGATTAAAATTCTCAACCTGTGGAAGACTTTTATTCTCAGATTTATTCCATATCTTCCTTATATAAGGTCTCTCTCAGCGGACCCCTTTAGGATTAGAGCCAAGGAGGAAAATTCCGTTTGGCATTCACTTGCTGATATGCATTATATGTAAAAGCAGGGAGTGTGTGATGGAAAATGTCATCCCCTTTTCTGTGACTTTTGTATCTGTGAAGGATATAATTATTCTGTGTTTAAAACTAGAGAGAGGAAATGTTTGTTCATTCTTTTTGACGGTAAGGTTATTCAGGGTATTGTAAGATGCAAATATTTGTCCTCTATGCTCTTCCAGTTTAACTCAGGAGAGTTTCCCCATCTAATATATGCAGAATTCTCCTAGTGACTGCTTTAGCTCAGAGTGGTTCTGAGAATAAAGAACTTTTCTGTCCCTGAGGTAGGGCAGAAGGTGCAGAGATTTTGGAAAAAGGCCTCTCATGCGTACCACTATGCCATGTGATCTTGAGAATAGAATTTAACCTCTCTGAACTGATAAGATGCTATGAAATTTGGGATGAGAGCAGGAGATAGTTTTATGGTCCCTACCACAAAACTATAGAAAAAACACCTCCAACAAGGATGGCTGGGTACCCTGAAGATGCAAGTAATATCTAGTGGGGAGTAGGATAAGGAAACTGGGAGACTGCTGGGAGACTTTAAAAAGGCCTTTTGGAGGAGAGGACTGGAAGCCCATGTATTTAATAGGAGACTGCAGAGGGATTACAGGATGGTGGAGGATGGCCCCAGGCTGAGCACATGGATGTGGCGTGCAGGGTGTGTTTGAATATTTCAGAGACTTACTGTTTTCAGTGATGGACAAATTGAGAAGAGCCCTGGAAGTCTGGCTGAGTTTGGACTTTGCTTTCTAGGTGATGGGGAGCAATCACAGACACTTGAAAAATTCATACAAATTTAGTTTTGATAGAAGTGGATTTTGTGGGTCAACGAATCTGTGCATTTAAAATGTCCATAGATTTTAAAAATTAAATGTCTTGAGATCGTGGTAGATTCCTAAAATGTGTGGTTTTGAGAAATAATGCCCAGAGAGCCTGAGTACTTGCCCAGTTTTCCCCAGTGGTACCATCCAGTACAACATCACAGGCAGAAATCCACTGGAGACTTTTGAGAAGAGTCCACAATATGCCCGAATCTGTGTTTTAAATGGGTGATCATAGTAGGGATGGACTGGAATAGATTGGCGGTACAACGTGGAGACTAGGAGATCCTTTGGAGGTTAATGATCTAAAAGAGGACATGAAGACCATGGTGATAGGATTGGATGGGAAGGGATACCTGAAGTAGTAATAATAGGATTTGGCAGTCATATGGGGATGATAAGAGCATTTGATGCCTTGTGTAATTACTCAGCAAGTAGGTATTGAGGACTAATTGTGTACCAGTCTCTTTACTAAACATCGGGTTAAAAGATGAGCTGACAAGAGACCAGGCAATGTGACTGAGGGGATGTGGGCTGGTGAAGCTGTGTTGCTTGGGACAGGACAGTGAACGCTTTGCAGAGCGGATAACCACCACTCTGCTTCTGCTGGTTATGACCATATGGGAATATAGGCCCATTGTGATCGATAATTCTGGTTTCTCAGAAGCTAGAAATCTAGATTTTTATGTGAGATCTCCCAATTTTTAAATGTTACCCAGTGCAACTTAAAAAAAAAAAAGCAAAACAATTAGCATTCACCTGTGGGCTTGATTGACTTCATTATTGCCAGTTCCTAGCCTCTCTTTTCTTGGTGGGACGTTTAGAGCTTATGTCAGGAATGTCTAGGGTTTATTTCAGTTATCCACTGTTGTGTTAACAAATCACCCTGTGTGTTAGTTTTTCACTTGTGTCTGAGGACCCCATGGACTGTAGCATGCCAGGCTTTCCTGTCCTCCACTATCTCCCAGAGTTTGCTCAAACTCATGTCCATTGAGTCAGCGATGCTCAACCATCTCATCTTCTGCCGCCTCCTCCTCCTCCTCCTCCTCTCAGTCTTTTTTAGCATCAGAGTCTTTTCCAGTGAGTTGGCTCCTCGCATCAGGTGGCCAAACTATTGGAGCTTCAGCTTCAGCATCAGTCCTTCCAGTGACTATTCAGGGTTGATTTCCTTTAAGATTGACTAGTTGGATCTCCTTGCAGTCAAAGGGGCTTTCAAGAGTCTTCTCCAACACCATAGTTCAAAAGCGTCAATTCTTTGGTGCTCAACCTTCTTTATGGTCCAACTTTCACATCCGTACATGACTACTGGAAAGACCATAGATTTGACTATACAAATGTAGTAGTTTAAAACTATGGCTGTTTTATTATCTCTCACACTTCTAAGGGTTGACTGGGCTTACCTGGGCAATTCTTGTGCTGGTCTTGCTTGGGGTCCCTCATAGAAGTACTGTATAGTTTTAGGCACATGATGGTCAGGGCTGGAGAAATCTGGTGATCTGTCTCGGGCCCTGATACAATTGGGATTTTGTCTTCCTGCCTATAGTTTCAGGGCCTCTGGTAGTCTTTCCCTGTGGTCTCTCTAGGAGGGTAACTGGATTTCATACATGATGACTCAGAAGATCTTCAGAGTAAACGTTTCAGAATTGAAAGGAAGCTAACAGTCTCACCAAAATTAGGTCCAGAATTGCCAAAGCATCACTCTTTTTCTTAGTTAATGCAGGTCTCAGGCCAGCTCAGTTTTTTTGTGGGAGGCAACTACACAAGAGCATGAATACTCAGGCCTGTTTGTTCACTGACTACAGTTTTTAGAGACCGCCTGTAGCTGAAGTCTCGATACCCAGATACTGGTGAGTGTGTTGATCAAGATAAGTTGGCAAATCAGGGCAAATTCTACTGCTTACCAGCCCCTATTCCTCTGAAGATTTTGAGAATTTCCTGATACTAAGTTTCTTTTATGGTATCAGTGATTCTGGAGAAATTTAATTATCAGTATGACATACTTTGGAAACATAACTCATTTGTAGTTATTTGCTTTCTAGCACCTTAAAAATACTACTACTGCTAAATGATGAGACAGACTGATTCTGGTTTGGTTGAGTGTGTGCTTTTCAGATATGCGACCAGTTTATTAATTCATGTTGATTTCCTGATCATGTATCCTTTCAGGAAGGAGGCCCTCAAATAAAGTCTGTTGAATAAGAATCCCAAGTCTTTACTGTCCCCCAGTAGGGACAGCTGTCCATTATTATGACACTTCTGAGTATTTCTGAGTATTCCTGGAAGCAAGTATACAATTTGCAGGACCTAGTACAAAATGAAAATGTGAGACCCCTTGTTTGAAAAGTAAGATTTTTAAGATGGTGACAGCAGATCATGAAACTAAGCCCAGGCCCAGTGGACTGCGTACATGCGCGCCAGGCTGGCCCTTTGTAGCCCCTTGAACATGTGTGCAAATGTTGCATTAAAGTATGTTTTCCCAGAAGAGAACCATTGACTCTAATCAAATTCTCATTCAATTTTGACACCCAGAAAAGTTTTAGAAGCCCTGCTTAGACAAATCCGAAAAGGTGGAAGCTTTGTGTCTGAACAGCCCTCTGCTCCCAAGCAGGCAGTATACCTTTTGGCCACAGCACCCGGTCTTGGCTGATGTTAGGCTGAACATTCTGCCATGCAGACTTCCTGAATTCCAGGGACACCAGCGTCGTGGGGATGGTCTATGTGGTTGAGCGTTTTGACAGGTTGTCTGCTTTTTTACTGGATGCTGTTTCTGAAGCATGCAGAATAGATTACCCGTGCAAGTGATGGGCATTTAAGTCCCTTTGAAACGGATATTAGCCCCATTTGTTATGCTGGGGATTTGGGGATCAAGATCTCTGGGAGGCAGTTGGTGGACTCTAGACAAGGCTGCCGCATTGCCCGACTTCATAGGGTTTATGCCTTTGTGAGACCTGCCGAAACACAGTACCATGGACTGAGTGGCTTGAACCAGAGAAATGTGTTGTCTCAGTGCTGGAGGCTGGAAATCTGGAGTTGAGGTGTCAGCAGGGCTGTGCTTTCTCCGAAAGCTCCAGCGAGGGATCTGTTCCCGGCCCCCCTCCTGTCTTCTGGTGGTTCCTTAGCTTGTGGTGACATAATTGCAGTCTTCACCTGGCTTCTCTCTGTTCACATTTCCCCCCTTGTATAAGGACACCAGTCATATTGGATTAGGGACCCATTCTACTCCCGTCTCTCTTCATCGTAACTAATGGTATCTGCAGTGACACTATTTCCAAACAAGGTCACATTTGAGGTGTTGGGACTTCAACATAAAACTTTAAGGGGCACACAATTCAACCAATATAAGAGATATTTTCCAATTGTGATTTGGGATTGGCAGCTCCAGGCATTGTGTACTGCTTCGCCCAAGTGGCCCTTACATGGAGGGCTTGCCCTGGAAGAACCTCAGTAATTAAGAGAGGTGTTTGTGAAGCTGGCTTTTAATAATACATGAGCCACTTTGAATTACTTGTTTGGGTCCTTGACAAGGAGCATCATAAGCTCTTAAACTTTTTTTTTTTTTTAATCATCCCTGTCAATCAGTGGATGCGAAGGTCAAATTACCCTCACGCCTACATGCCTGACCCTTATAATAGAATAATAATAAGCTAACATTTATTGAATGCTTATTATGTGCTAAGAACTGCATGTGTTATCTAATTTTATCTTCACAACAACTCTATTAGATAGTTACTGTTATTCTTTCAGTTAACAGGTGAGGATGCTGAGATCAGGTTTGGTTGTGTGACATGCCCATAGTCACATAGCTAATTAAGTGACAAGCCGAGGTTTCAATCCGGTTCTGTCTGATTTCCAAATCCAAGCAACATTGCAGAGGGTGCGCCCTGTATTTTTAAAGGAATGTTTGCGTGTAACAGTTCACCATTTAAAGCCTGTTTTATCATGAGCCTTTTCTTTTTTCTAGATCATCCTAATGAAATATTCTCCACCTATGTTTATTTGTCTCAGGATTCTTAACCTTTTTCAGAGTACCACCGGGCCTTCCATAGGTTTTATTTCTATTTACTTCAGTAAATCTAGGAATTTTCAATTTGAATGAATCGAAATTACAAATGGTAAACGGTAAAAGGGATTATATTTTAGCTATGTGTTTTAAGAGAACATAAAAGTTAATTCATTTCCTTGACATTGGTGAGAATAGAGCCCTAAACATCACTAGAGAATTCCCTAGTACTGATAAGGAAATTTATTCTTATCTCATTTATGCTGCTTTCAGTATAATGTGCTACAGGGTGAGAGTGGAGGAGACCAGTTCTCTCGAAAAACACATTTTTGCTTTCTTCCTTCTTTTCCAGGTAGCAACTAAAATTCTCTGTCAGAGTGATAGTCCAGTTAAATCCATGCATGTAAATAGATGGGTTCTTTCCTCCAAGTGTGAGAACAGTGCTGGTTTGGAAGCAGAGACTTGGTATCCTCTGATGGTTTGTTATTGTTGTTTAGCTGTTAAGCTGTGTCCAACTCTTTTGCAACCTCATGGACTGTAGCCCACCAGGCTCCTCGGTCCATGGGATTTCCCGGGCAAAAATACGGGAGTGGGTTGCTATTTCCTTCTCCAGGGGATATTTCCAACCCAAGGATTGAACCCATGTCTCCTGCACTGGCAGGCAGATTCTGTACCACTGAGTCACCTGGGAAGCCCCTGATGGTTTTTGGCAAGTTCCAGTGCCAAAAATTATATTTTGCTTCAATGCTTCTCATCTCTCTTGCCCATCTGTACAGTATTAAATTGCAGACAGTATGATAGTCATCTTTTTTTTTTTTAAATCCCTGTTATCCTTGACTAATAGTTCAAGTCAGGCAGGTAGGAAAGAAAGATGAGGTGCTTTATTTGATTACAGTATACCTAGTCCCCTGTTTACATAGAAACACATATGTATATATGTATTCATACACACATATACATACACATGTATCCACATAGAGCCTTTGTTTAAATGGCATGTCAGCTAATATTGCTTTCAGACCGTAAGAATTGAATATTTCCCAAATCTAGTTGAATTATTTGCCAGAGTCTGTGGGATAACTTATTATACTTATCTGCAAGGTTCTGATAAAGGCTGTCTTGAATAATCCAGAATATGTTTCACCCCATGTGTCTAAAAGCAGTGTTTCGCCCAGTGTAGTCCCAGGATCACCTGCATCAAAATTTCTGGGGGCACAGTCAAAATATGAATTCCTGGGCCCTGGTACTCCAGCCTCACTGGTCCTGGTACTGCAGCCTCACTGGTTTTCTACTCCAGCCTCACTGATTCTGGTACTCTAGCCTCACTTTCTGGATTTCCAGGAGACTGCGTTTTGTTTGGCTCCTTTGTGATTCTTCACCACACCATCCTTTGAGATCCATGATGTGAAATGTATTAACAGGAGAATAAAGATTAAATTAAAATTTTCTCTGCCCTGGTTCATTTTCCTCTTGTCTGTCTTCTGTCTTCCGCCCCTCCATCAAATATATTAAAAGTATTTCAAGAGCTATTCTAATGGTGTACTTTTTGCTCATGAGAGTCTTGTGTTTATTTTAGCAATATCACAATTCCATCTTTCCTTTTGTGGTCTGTATAAAGGAACCGTTGGGGAAGAGCATTTGTTTTTTTTAAATGCCCACTATTCTCCACAGTAAATCTCCAGGAAGGAACAGCATGCTGTTTGTTCTTTTCTCAGGATGGACCATGGCTTTCTGTGACAGTGGGCATTGTCATCAGTGGTTTCAGCAACTTATGACGCGTCCTTTTTATAAATCCCAGAGCTTAGTGCATGTGTGCATGCATGCCAAGTCGCTTCAGTCCTGTCTGACTCTTGCGATCCCATGGGCTGTAGCCCACCAGGCTCCTCTGTACATGGGATTCTCCAGGCAAGATTACTGGAGTGGGTTGCCATTTCCCTCTCAAGGGAATCTTCCTGACCCAGGGATGGAACCCGTGTCTCTTAAGTCTCTTGCATCAGCCAGCAGTTCTTTACTACTAGAGCCACCTGGAAAACCCAAGTTTCTAGAGGCTACTTTTTGGGGTGAGTGTAAGGAATCAGAATTCTCTGAGAAATCCTTTTGAGGATTTTCTGGGATCTCAGAATAGGCAGTCGCGACTCTCTCAGTGTATGGTGTCAAGAACTTAGGCCTCTAAGTATACGAAAGAGTCATAAAACTAGAGGTTTTAATGGATTGTTAGTAATAGGACGTTTTTAACCAAAAGTATTCCTGACAGGTGAATTCCCTCCCTTCCTCTCCAGTACTAGAGAAATCTCTTTGTTGCGAAGTTGAACGAGCAAGATTGTCTCCACTTTAATCCGTAGTAAATAACTTGTTGGATTCCAAGAGGGTAGGAATTTTCCAGGTGACTCAGATGGATGCTTCTAAAGGTATCCAAACAGTGGATTATCCACTGTCTAATCCAGACCATGATGTTAGAAGCAGATTCTTCTATAATATTCCTCTTTATTATAAAAGGAAAATCATCACCTAAGTGTTATAAAGTAGAGAAGCTGTGTGGTGATTCCTTCTGAAGTGTCCGATTCAAGGTCTGTTTCCGCTTGGAGACCCTCAGGTTAATCTCGAGCATGTTGTAATTCCAGCCCGGGAGAGACTGGCCTGGACTGTAGGCTCTAGCACCTCATTGTTTGTTTTTTGTTTGTTTGGACTGGTTAATACAAGTGACAGCCTGTTATTTTTTGTCCAAGTGCTGTGGTTGGATTCCTTACCCCCCCCCCCCCCGCCCCCCACCACCAAATGGTACAAATCTCTTATCTCCCTGCTGTGTCTCTTTCATGAAAGCTTTGTGCTGGCAGAGAACCCTTGGTAGCAGAGCTGGGCTGATGGACGTGGCCCTGACTATAATTTGGGTTGTCCTGCGAGGGGTTTGAGCGTTTCTCATGAGGACTCAATGGCAATGAGTCACGGTGTGCTGGGGCACTGGTGTCCTGAAATAACAGCTCTGGCAGCAGCAACAATTTAGTAGCAGTAGCTGGTTGAGCATTTATTGATGCTCCTACCTTGCCCATCACTGTAAGTGCCTTCCATGCATTATAGCATTTAAATTGGCAGTAGTCCCATGAACTAAGCTCCATCTTTCATCTCCATTTTACAGATAATCGCCTCAAAGACAGACTAGTAAGAAGCAGAAGTGGAACTTGAACTCTGATCTCTTGGGTGGCCACATGTGTCCATTTAACAACCACACTACATTCTTTCTGACTGAAGTACACATTGTTGCCGGCTTCCCCACCCCCTCTTAAATCACATCATAGTCAGTTTTTACTTAGCAATTTTTTTACTGAGTAATCCAGGGACCGATGACTCCCTCTCCTTATTTTTCACGAGTTCAGGTTTTAAGTGAGAGAGAAAGTTCAGCCTTCGGAAACTGAGTGTGACCTTCAGCCTGAGACCATGTCCGTTTACTGAATTCTCAAGGGATAAAAGGAATCTTGTCAGGGGGAGGGTTGGGTAAGAGAGAAAGAGGTAGACAGGTAGACACATCCAGGGAGATTTGTATCTCCTTAGAGGAGCAGGAGGGACATTAAGTATAATTTAAGATTAGAATGCAGAGGTCAGCAGGTAATAATGCTAAGGGACGCTTTATGTAAAACAAAAAAACAGTTCTGTGGTCAGGTAAATTTGGTAAGCTACCTTCTAACAACCAAACCACCAAGAGCGCCTGACACTAAATGCCTCCTGTGTTTACTTTAAGCACTTTTTGTACCAGTACTATAAGGTATTATTTTGATCCCAGTTTTACTGATGGAGAAAGGTCATCCTGCTATTGTGTGGCAGAGGTGGGAGCCTAACCAAAGCAGTCTGGCCTCAGGCGCTGGACTCCTCCTAGTGCCTCTTCTGGTGACATCTGCTGAGCGTGAATATATTGCCAGGCCCCAGTCTTAGTTCTTGTGTGTATTTCTGTTTACCTGTTTAACCTTCTCAAGCATCATAACATGCATCAGCGTATTAAAGGCTCTGAAGTGTCCAGCAGTCAACACACTTGTTAATCTGTGTCCAGTGTTTCTCGGAGTCACTTCACTACAGAATTCATCTGCCTTTGTCGAGGAGCAGGAGGAGTGAAAATACCTTCGTGTGTGCACTTGGGGAAATGACGACCAAGAGAATGATTTTATTCTGACTTTGCTTCCTCCCCAGTGCAGTTTTGAGACATGATTTATTTTCAAAACAGAGCAGATTCCCTGAGAATGTGGCTTTATTCTCTAACTGCCCAGTGTTTGGTGGCCTTCATCAGGGCTCCATCTTGCTTCCCCCAGGGGCATGGATACCTGCTTCTGTCTACTTTATGGGAATCTTGACAGTAAATGACCATAAAACTCTTTGAGCTACTTTAAAGAAAGACGCTATTGAAGTCCAAGGTCTTCATGATGTCATGTCAAATATCCAGACTTCCTTCATTTTGGTTAACTTTGAAAAATAAATGTGTGTCCTAGCAGGACAGATTAGCTAGTTTAACTTACTCAGGGGGAGGGAAGAAGATAGATCTGCAAAATGTTTATTGCTCCCCAGAGTCAAATCTTCAGGCTCTTACAGCCTAGTACAGAGATGATTGGTCACAACAGGAGCAATGTTGATGTTGAGTTCCCCATAAGACTGTGGGAGCCTTATGTTTGTGTGACTGACTTTGTCCTTCTGAGGTCCAAATATCTGAGGCCAGAAACCCAAATGCATATGTCTGGGCATGCATCCTTGGTAGTGTATGCTTTTTTAAAAGTTTTGTTTTAGCTGTATGGTTGTACTAGTAAAAATCCATTTTTATCAGTGTACCAGGTAAAAATCTGTTTAGCTGTAAATGACAAAATCCAACTCAAGCAAGAAAGGAGATTTACTGGTTCCTTAAGGTGGAGAGTACAGGTCCTTTTAGGGTTGGTTTGAACTTGAGGATAGTTTTGACCCAGAGGCCTGGTGTTAGTATCATGGGCTTGATTTCTGTGCATTCACTGTGTCTTCATGGTGACATGTCACCTTTAGTCTTTTTTTGGTTCTATCTCATGCCCAGATGTCTGTCTACCAGATATTCCTGAGGCTACTAATTCCCTTTAGTCTATTTTTGGTTCTACTTCATGTCCAGATGTCTGCCAGATATTCCTGAGGCAATTTATTCCCTCCACATCCAGAGACGAGAGAGATTGAGAGATTAGGCATATTTCTGGAGGCTGTTTCTGAATAGCAAGAAAGAAGATCAAACCTTTCTTATTGCCCAAACTTAGATCATGTCCCCATGCATTAGCCAATGCCTCTGATGAAGGAATGGGTTTAGACTGATGGGTATAGACTACTGTGCCATGCTCCACTCCTCCATTCTGAGGTGGCATGGAACTTTGCACAGGAGGCATGGAAAATCAGATGGTTTCCGCAGTAAGTGAGAATGGATGCAGGGTTAAACTTTGAGACTCATGACACAGTTTACCGGACAGTTTTCTCTTATTCACCCATGTTAGCAGTTTCATGTGAAACTGGCCAGTTAATGAATAAAAGAGCTAGGTCAAGATTTAACTTACAAGGGATTTAGTTTCAAGCTGTCTCTTTCTTAGTAGTACAGGCTACACCAGACCAAATTGAGGGATTCTCTTCTTTTTAGCTTGTTGAACGGTGTGGTGTTTTGGTTTTTAATTTGTAAAGCGTTAAACTGAGTCTCTGTCTGCTAGTGGTTTTTAATACCAAATGCGTTTTGGGTGAGTGAATCTGAGGTTTCATTAAGGCAGTATAAATGACCGTAGCTTTATTACTCTCTTCTTCCTATTGATCTCAGCGTGACTGCTCCTTGCTTTTGACATTGAACTTCAAGGTTTACTAAATAAAGGATATTTGTTTCCACATTGGTCTCCTAGATGCCTGACATTACATTTTATTTCATAAAAATTATGCCACCGTTAAAAATAAAATCATTAATATTGAGAGGCGTGAATTCCAAGATTGATGGTAGTAGCCGGAAGTGTACGGAGTGCCAACTGTGTGACAGGGAAGCATGTGTAAGTGCTTTGTCTGCAGCGTTCTGTTTGTTCATCTCAGTAGCCCTGGGAGATGCTATCATTACTTGCATTTTATAGTTGGGGAAACTGAGATTAAATAATATGTACAAGGTCACATAGAGAGGAAATCGTGGAGCTAAAATATAGATCTTTTGACTCTGAGTCCTGTTCTCTTGATCACTATTCCCTCCACTATTTTCAAAGCCAGGATATTACGTCCAATGTTAATTTGGAATTTTGGCAAAGTTACATTATGTGTTTAAATCTTTCTGCAGTTAGTGCTTCTATAGTCTAGTAGTGGTAGAGGATTGAAAAAGAGCATTTCCTAGTATGGATCTTGGAAAAACATGATCAACGAGTCTTTAATAAAAAGTGTGCATTTTCCTTGATAGCCAAAGCAATTTTGAAAAAGAACAAAGTTGGAGGACTCACACTTCCTGATATCAAAGCCTGCTACAAAGCTACAGTAATTTAAACAGCATGGTAATGGCATTAAGACACACAGATAGACCAGTGGAATAGAATAAAGAGCTCAGAAACAAACATTTATGGTCAGATGATCTTTAACAGGGGTGCCAAGATTACAAAATCGGGGAAGGACAGTGTCTTTAACCAGTTGTGTTGGGAGATGTCCATATACAAAACATTAAGTTTTATTTTGCCATATGCAAAAATTAACTCAAAATTTAAGTTCTAAATATAAGATACAGCACTATAAAAGTCCTAAAGCAAAATATGGAGGAGAATCTTTATGACATTGGACTACACAATGATTTCTTGAATATGACACCAAAAGGACAGACAAGGAAAGGAATGATAGACTAGTAGGACTGCATCAAACCTAAAACCTTTTATGCATCAAAGGCATAATGAACAGATTAAAAAGAGAAACTGTGGAATTATAGATAATATCAGCAAATCATATATCTAGTAGAGGTTAATCCAGAATATATAAGGAATGTCTTAACTCAACAACAAAAATAATCAACCCAATTAAAAAATATGCGAAGAACTTGAATAGAGATTTCTCTAAAGATGACATACAAATGACCAACAAGTATGGGAACAGTTGTTTAACATCATTAGTCATTAAGAGAAATGCAAATAAAAGCCACAATGAGATATCACCTCTCACCTATTAGGATGACTATTATTAAAAACAACAGTAACCAACCAGCCACCCCCCCTTAAAAAAAAAAGCTCAGAAAATAGTGAGTGTTGGTGAGGATGTGAAAAAATTAGAAACCGTGTACACTGTTAGAGAGGGTCGTGAGATGGTGCAAATACTGTGGAAAACAGTGTGGTGGTTCCTCAAAAAATTAAAAATAGAACTACCATGTGATTCAGCAGTTCCACTTCTGGTATATATCCAAAATAATTGAAAGCAAGGTCTTAAAGAGAGATTTTCACACCCATGTGCCTAGCACTATTCACAATAGCCAAGTGGTAGAAACAACTTACATGTCTATTAATGGATGAATGGATAAACAAAGTTTGGTATATACATAGAATGGAAGATTATTTAACCTTAAAAATGAAGGAATTCTGTTATATATTCACTTATATGAGATATCTAAAATAGTCAAATTCCTGGAAACAGAAAGTAGAAGGGTGGTAACCAGGGGCTGGAGGAAAAAGGGAGTTTTTTAGTGGGTATTAAGTTTCAGTTTTGCAAAATGAAAAAGCTTTGGAGATTGGTTGCATAGTAATGTGAATGTAATTAACACCATTGAACTGAACACTTAAAAGATGGTAAATTTTATGATGTGTGTTTTAATCAGAATTGAAAAAAATTGTATTTGTCTTCTGGTACTGACTTAAGTACTTAATTGAGTTATTTGAACATCTTAAAGTTATAAACCCTGAGCCTACAGGCTGAATATGGATCACGGGTATATTCATATGGACTCATAATCTTTTTTTTTTTGTGGATAAAATGTGAATCAGTGGTCAGCATTTTAAAGAATTAGGAAATTTCACGTTGAAATCTCTGCTTCTAAGCTTCTGTTGGAAAACTGGAAAATCTATACATTGGGCCTTGTCTAGTCAACAAATGACTGGAACTAAGGAGCGGCCAACCTCTTTATAGATAGGACATGAAACTGACTACATTTTTTCTCTCATTCCCTTTTTTTCCCTTATATCAAGTCCAAGGGCTCATGTATAGTTGATCCTTGAACAGTCCAGAGGTTAGGAGAGCCCACGCTATGGAAAATCCATATATAACGTAAAATTGCCCCTCTGCACCTGCAGATTCATTCAACCGCATATAGTGTAGTATTCTAGTATTTACTATTGAAAAAAAGTTCAAGTGGACACACGCAGTTCAAACCCATGTTGTTCAAGGATCAACTGTTCATATACTAACTTCCTGGTCTGTTTGTCGGTTTTAAATTAAACTCCTTAATCCCTAATGCCCTGTTACTACTGATATTGTACTGTGGATGCTCTGCTAGCCCTCCACTAATTAGGGTCTGCCATTATTACTAAATGGCCTCTTCTGTTTTAGGTCTGAGAGTTCTGATCTCTTGTCTTTCTCTAAGAACAATATAGACTCAGTGCTTTTTTTTTTTCTTTTTCCTTTAGCTGTTTTGCTTGCAGCAAATGTCCTACCAGTCATGTTCTAAATATAGATGTGTTAAATTTCAAATGTGAAAGTTTTTGATGGGTCTGAAGCCAGTTTGCTAATCAGGGCAAATGCTATGATTGGCGCCAGTGTTTACAGACCCTGGGGGTATTGTGAAATCCGCCCTCGCCACTGTGATTCAGCTCAGGGTGGAAAGAAGCTCCCTGACCCCTGAAAAGTTCTCCAAGTTGTTTTTCTTCTTAATAGTGTGGTGGTTCGTTGAATGTCATAACTTAGAAAAGTACGTGTTCCTTAGTTCATTTTACTAGTGCTGGATTACTATCAATAGTACGGTCATAAATCATTTTTTGCAAGCAAAAACAAATCATATTTTTTTCTGATCTTTTCATGTGCCATCAGTAAGGAAATGTCTATCTATAGAAAGAAATCTAGAGACCCAAGGGCCTGCCTCTTCATATGAAGTTAAAAGTAGTTATTTGTGCAAAGTGTAAAAATTTTGGTGATTGGAAAGTTCAGACTGACCCAATTTTAAAAATCTTATATCTTTTAAATCTAATTATTTACTCTTTTAAGATAGGGCTAGTGGTGTCCCTTGTAAGGAGACTGGAGAGGCAGCAGTTGCCAAAATTTTCAAAGCTACCCCCTGCATAACATTTGTGTGTGTCTGTGTGAGTGTGTATGCAAGGAGCATTATTAGAAATGCCTATATGTTTCATGCTAGGTCTGTTTTGTTTGTGTCCTAGAACTTGAAAAATTCATTTTCTTGTGTTGAATAATAGCAGCGGTGGAGGAGCCTTAGTCTCCAGTACCAGTAGAGAGGAGGTATTCGGAGAACTTTCTGATAATGAGAATTAAGGTAATTAAGTTGCTGTGCCCTGAGACTCTGAATCCTTATCTCCGCTTGCCAGAAGTGAGGCTGTCATCTAGAGAAGTGGGTGTCTCTGTTACTGAAATGAGATATGACTGTAGTTGATCCCATCACTCTCTGGTGCAGAATTTTTCACGCTGAGCAGCAAATCAGAGAAATCAAACAGAACAAGCCAGTTAA
The DNA here is from genome assembly GCF_033118175.1 of Dama dama. NCBI lineage: Eukaryota > Metazoa > Chordata > Mammalia > Artiodactyla > Cervidae > Dama > Dama dama. The sequence continues at coordinate 36,606,176 of NC_083704.1, read as the reverse complement.
ACCAAACTGCTTTGCTCGCGGAAGGGACCCGAAAGTAAACAAAGTGACAGACTTTTGGAGTTCCTTTCCCAAATTTGATTTGGCTGCTTTTATGCATTAAATTGGTCAACAGCAGCACTCACTGGTTAAAAACAGGAACAACAGATTCAAGTTTAGCCGTCAGCTACGTTGTAGAGCTGTTCTCTCCTTCTTTTCCTTCCCCTCTTTTCTCTTCCTCTTCCCTTTCTTTGATCCTTCTCTCCCTCCCTCCATTCCTCAGTTCAATTTTCTGTATATCTATCTATCTATATATATTTTAAATTCCAAAGGAATAATAGCGTAAAGAAAAACATGTTAATTTTCTTCCTCACCATCTTGAATCCAGCCCTGCCAGAGAAATAATATTAATAATTTGTTGTGTATCATCAATCATTTCCTTGCTCATGCAGACAAGATCCATAGACAGAAAAGTTTGCTTGAATTTTTAGAAATTACTTTATTTATTTTTGACTGTGCTAGGTCTTTGGGACTTTGTGCAAGCTTTCTCTAGTTGTGGCGAGCAGGGGCCCCCTCCATTGGCAGTGGGATTCTTATCTACTGTACCAACAGGGAAGTCCCAGTGGTTTGAATTTCCACAGAAATGGACTCATGTTGTGTGCTGTAACTTTATTCACCAGATGCTACTTTGTGGCTCTCTCTCCAAATCAGTACATTTACCTAAAAATCGTTATTTTCAATCTGGTATATTTCATAGTATGGTTTTAACATTCTTCATATAAATCCCCTGTTGATTAATTCAGTTTACAGATTTCCTCCTTACCCTCCACTAAACAAACAGCATTGCTTATTTTAACTGCATATATATATATATATATATATATGTATATATATATATATATTTTTTTTTTTTTTTGAAGAAGCTTTACCCTGTGTGATATTTGAAGAGGGAAGTTATAGGGCTTTTTATTTTTCTTAATTGTTTTTATTGGAGTTAGTAGTTACTTTACAGTGTTGTGTTAATTTCTGTTGTACAGCAAAGTGAATCACTTATAGGAATACATATGTCTACTCTTTTTTTTTTAAGATTTCCTTCCCACTTAGATCACCGCAGATCATGGAGTAGTGTAGCTCTTTATTAGTTATGTATTTTATACATAGTAGTGTGTGTATGTCAATCCTAATCTCCCAATTCTTCTCCTCCACCATCACTTGGTAACCAAAAGTTTGTTCTCTACATCTTGACTCTGTTTCTGCTTTGCAAATAAGTTCATTTGTAACATTTGTCTAGATTCCACATATAAATGATATTATATGGCATTTGTTTTTCTCTTTCTGATTTACTTCACTCTGTATGGCAGTCTCTAGGTCTATCCATGTTGCTGTAGATGGCATTATTTCATTCTTTTTATGACTAATATTCCACTGTATATATGTACCACATCTTCTTTATCCATTCCTGTGTTGATAGACATTTTATCTTGCTTCCATATTTTGGATATTGAAAATAATACTGCAATAAACATCAGGGTGCGTGTATCTTTTTGAATTATGTTTTTTTTTTCCCTAGTGTATGCCCAGGAGTGAAATTGCTGGATCAAATAGTAGCTGTATTTTTAGTTTTTTAAGGAACTTCCATACTGTTCTCCATAGTGGCTTATCAATTTGTATTCCCACCAACAGTGTAGGAGGATTCCCTTTTCTCTACACCCTCTTCAGCAGTCGTTGTAGACTTTCTGGTGATGGCCATTCTGACCAGTGTGAGGTGATACCTCATTGTGGTTTTGATTTGCATTTCTCTAATAACTGGTGGTGTTGAGCATCTTTTCCTGTGCTTTTGGCCATCTGTATGTCTTCTTTGGTGGTGTGATTTCTCTTTATTTTTGCTCATATGCATGCCATACCATATTATATAGAACAGGGATTCCTTACATCATAAATCACATAAATTTCATCACCTTTGTTTATGAAATAATTTTAATTATCTGTTGTTATTTTCAAAGGTTGAATTTAGTTGGTATTCCTTTGAAGAGTATGGCAGTTGTTCTTTTCAGTGGAAAAAGGAGATAAGATCTGACAGGATTTTTTTTCTTTCAGTGCCTTGAGGAATCTTTTGAAATGATTTTCCAGGTAGTAAAACCTTTAATGTCCTTTGGATTCACTGTAGTTTGTGAAGCTGACAAGCAACATCTCTTTGGGATGGTTGTGAAACAAGTCCTGGGACAGACTGACTTGTTACTTAGTCTGCCTTTGTTGCCTTGACAACAAACTAAACATTTAAAAATACTTCGGCAAATGCCACCAACAAGTGATGCTCGGGGGTTACACTATTAAAGCAGAAGCACCAAGACCACATTTAGACGGTAAAGGTTGCAGAAAAAATAGCCACTTTTTAGGAGATTTTTTATTGTAGGTTTTTCTGTCTCTGATAAGCACTAGGTGCATTAGCAAAGAGAAAGTCTTCTGCTCTAAGTTTAGAAATTATTTTCAATTGCAGTATGCAGCAATATGCACTGTATTTTGGCCCAACGGATAATGCATACCTCTTTTATTTGGCTTTTGTCAAAGCAATTTAGTGCCATTTGAATGAAAACTGGATTAGATCTGTCACAGCAGCTGAAGGTTAGGGTGACATAGGGAAAGATTAAATGCCAATCTTTGTGCCTACGGATTTTTTTTTTTTAACCTATGCTCTCACATTCTTCATATTCACAGAGGTACTTGTTGTCTGGGTGGTGATATCTACAAATCACATAAATGAACATTTGTTATAGCATCTACTACTATACTAAGAATCATTCATTAAATAATTTGGGGGAGTGAATAATTTATAGGAAAAAAAGGATTCTTTTGGCTAAACAGGAAGGGTATTCAATTTTGTTGGACTCAGTGGGAGGGAAAAACAATCCTGTTGGAGATTTCTGTATTTGAAGGGATACAGTTCATGATAGTTGAATAACTGGGAATTCAGGGATCCTCTCTCACGCTTTTCTGTTTTCTTAAATTCTCATGATCTGACGTTGTTCTCTTTGGCTATAAGTGACATTTATTTTCAGTTTGATTTTGAAATGCTGATACTTTCAGTGTAAGTGAAAGTCACATAGTTGTGTCTGACTCTTTGTGACTCCATGGACTATACAGTCCATGGAATTCTCTAGGCCAGAATACTGGAGTGGAAAGCTGTTCCCTTCGCCAGGGGATCTTCCCAACGCAGGGATAGAGCCCAGGTCCCCTGCATTGCAGGTGGATTCTTTACCAGCTGAGCCACAAGGGAAGCCCAAGAATACTGAAGCAGGTAGCCTATCCCTTCACCAGCAGATCATCCTGACCCAGGAATCAAACCGGGGTCTCCTGCATTGCAGGCAAGCTCTTTACTTTCAGTATACAAATAGTGAAAAATAATATAATTCCACATTTGACTTAATTGTCAAGATCATTTCTTCTGCCTATCTTGGTGGAAATATTCAGTATTTTTTCATCTATAACCAAGGTTATCTTTATGAGCTGTCAGGGGTGTGGTGACATATGTAGTGATACAAATCTGGGACTCCCAGTGCTGTGAGTCAGAGATTACAATAAAAATACAAGTGTAAATTTCTGAAACAACGTGCAGTCTAGATTTTCCAGAGGCCTTTAAACAGATTATAGATACAGTGATGACTCACAGTTTTAGTTTTTAATCAATCTCTATCTTGATTGAAAGACCCGCTTAAACTTTGCTGTCTTCTTTGCATTCAGATCCCACTTCTGTGGCTTACTGAGCTGGAAGCTGTTAATGGGTCTCATTTATGCCCACAGCTGACCTGCCCCGCCTCAGTTTCCCCATGTGTAAAGTGGTGATGCTGCTGCCCATATGACACAATTATTGAAAAGATTAAAAACCCAACTGCTTTTTAACATGCTAGCCCTGTTTCTGGCTCCTTAATAATGGATCTTTTTACATTATTTTTATGGTAAGTAAACTGTGTTGTGTTAGTGGAGGCCAGGCAGATTTATTCAGTTTCTCTTGTATCACATATCAGAGGCGTGGAATCTCATCCAGGTCAGTGAACTCCCTCTGAGTCTGCTTCCTCAGTTGTAAAATAGGAATACTAACATTTACCATTCAGAGTTGTGAAGAAAAAAGACCATGTATTTATAGTATATAGCACAGGTCTTGCCATGTCATAACCATTTACCAAATGATAGCTGCCGTTGTCACTATCGTTGTTATTATCATTGTTATGATTATTTGACAATATGCATACATCGCAGAATTTCTGCTGCCATTTCTATAGCCTAACTACTGTTATCTCTCCCTGGGTTGCTGTCATAGCCCTTTAACCTTTCTCCTGATGTTGGGATGAAGACCCTCCATCATGATCTGGCCTTGCCCTTCCCCTCCCACCTCAATTTCCCTGCATTGCTTTGCAATGGATCTGTCTGTGCTTTGGCCTCCACAGACTTCATTTCTTTCTTTCCACATGTTATACTACTTCCTTGCACAGGGCCCTTGCATATGCTGTTTTTTCCTTCTTGAAATAGTCCTCTCCTCTTTTCCCATTCCCTTATACTTCTTTACTTCCCTCCTCATCCCCTTATTAAATACCTTCATAGGTTCTTGTACTTAATTCTTGAAGTCACTTATGTTACATTTTTTTGTGCTCACTTTAATGAAGTGAGCACCATCTCCCACCATCATCCCCAATTCTAGGTTCTGAGACAGTGGAGATACTGTCAGATTGGGATCACCACTGGCTCTTGGTTTAGTTCCCCTTCATAACGCATCTGTTGTGGGAGGGAGTGGATGACTGGATGCATGACTGAGATGGGAATAGAAGATAACTGGGCAGTATTTGAGGAAGTAGAGGCTGTCGTGGGGTGTGAGGTTCACCCCTGGGGAATTCAGGTTAGTTCATGGCCTGGCGCGCCACCGAGGAAGAGCAGTGTGTTTGTGCGGGGAGGAAAAACTGTGCAAATGAAGAAATGCAGAGAGGAAGGAAGAAGCTTAGCAGGAAATAGCTGTGGAGGATTGGAAAGAGGAAATAACTGAGAAGTGACTTGATAGAAAATTGTGCATGTATTTCCTCTGCTATAGTTCTTATTTTTCTGGTTTATGCCTTTGGTCTTGTTTTTTGAGTCTGATTTGTAGGATTCTCTTTTTTTTCCCCCCCCCCGCTTAGGATGCCATATCACTTTATTTACACAGACAAACCGATACACCATAAATGAGCACAGAGACAATGGCAGTGTAGACTTGCTGTCGTTTTACCTTCGTACGATAAACTCTTCCTCCTCTTTGTCAGTTTCTTTCCCTATCTTAGTATTTCTTCTGTCAAAAGTGCACTTTGTGTGTGTGTGTGTGTATTTCTCTACTCTGAAATGGATTTAAATCCCCTCCCTCGGCTCCCCATACCCATTTCTAATGTTTAAAGATTCACCACTGACTTCTCATTTCAGCTGTTCATGTCACTAATGACAGAGCGATTTTTCAGGGCAGAAAGCTCTGCTGAGACCACTGTCAGGTATTGGGTGGTTGCAGGGGATGAAGAACTAACTGCTTATCTTTGAGTGTTTTTCTTTTTTAGTCTCCAACCTTTTTTTCTAGCGTTAGGTTAAATTAACATATAATTCACAGAAGATCAAATTCACTATTTTAAAGTATACACTTCAGTGGTTTTTAGTTTGACAACTTGTGCACCAGTTACCATTATCTAATTCCAGAACATTTCCATTATCTCCCAAAGAAGCCCTGTACCTTTCAGCAGTTAATTCCAACTTTCCTTTCCCCTGTCCCCTGGCAACCATTAATATACTTTCTATGGATTTGCTTACTGAATGTTTCATATCAATGACATTAGGCAACGTATGGCCTCTTGTATCCGGTTTCTTTCACTTAGCATGAAGTTGTCAAGGTTCATCTTTGTTGTAAGCATGTGTCAGTACTTCATTCCTTTCTGTGGCCAAGTAATACTCCATCATAGGACTGTTCCACATTTTGTTTTTTTATTCTCCAGTTGATAGACATTTGAGTGGCTCCCACTTTTTAGCTGTTATAAGTAATGAGGCTCTGAGCATTTGTGTATAAATTTTTGTGTTGGAATTTATTTTTATTTTTCTCAGGTAGTTACTTAGGAGTGGAATTGCTGTGTCATATTGTAAGTCTGTGTTAAACCCTTTGACAAGCTTTTAGACTGTTTTCCACAGCAACTGTACCATTTTACATTCCCACTGGCAATGTACTAAGTCTCCATTTCCCAGTTTTTCCATATTCTTGCCAATGCTTCTTATTTGCAGTTTTTTTTTTTTTTAATTACAGTCATTTTAGGGTGTGTGAAGGGGTCTTTGGACTTCCCTGGTGGCTCAGATGATGAAGAGTCTGCCTACTATGCAGGAGACCTGGGTCCGATGCCTGAGCTGGGAAGATCCCCTGGAAAAGGGAATGGCTACCCACTCCAGTATTCTTGTCTGAAGAATTCCATGGACAGAGGAACTTGGTGGGCTACAGTTGATGGGATTGCAAAGAGTTGGACATGACTGAGTGAATGTCTGATTTTTTAAATGGTAGTTTCTGGTGGGACTTGATCATTCCCCTGACCCCCATCACTGTTTCTTTTGTTTAAAAAAATGGTTATTGTTCTTGTCATTTTTATTAGGATTAGATTTTGAAATGAACCTTTGCTAGGACTGAGGGAATCTTGAATAGTATTTGAAATACTACTTTATAGTTGGGAAACAACATGCTTAGAGAGGGTAACTGACCTGGAAAATAGCATTTAGGGCCTACAAATTAGGATTTTTTCTACTAAAGTAAGCCTCAAGTAAATATTCTCATGTATAAATTATAGAAACCTATCATTATACAGAAAAGTCAAAAGAAGAAATTTGGTAATAAAAATGTGTGTGCCTTCTGGTTTGGTTTCTTTTCTTTGTATAACTTTTTTTTAAACTTTGAATTCTTATTCTTCATATGCTCTTACTATGGTGATTTTTCATTTACAGACTACTCTAAGATCTTTTAAGTCCCGTAGAAAAAGCTGTGCTAATATTAGCCAAACCGATTTTTTTTTTTCTGTTGTTTCAAATGGAAGCATCGTGGCCAAGGGCCCAGCATTAAGCAGCTTAAACAATTATAGATTCTTTTTCCTTCCATTCATTAGATGTAATTTAGCATTTGAAAAAATAAACTTGCTCAATTTCAGTTGAAGTTCAGCTGTCTTAACCCTTTCCCATGTTCTCTATATTGCTTTTCATTGTAAACCTTGACAGTGTCAAATCAATAGAAATATATTTTTGTTATTCTCTAGTATAAGATCAACATCATCACCCACAAACATGTAATGAGACTTCTTTTATGTGTGGAAACCAATCTCTGGTCTTTCAGAACTTACAGCTGAGTACAGAGCATTGATGCCAGTAGGTACTACATGCACAAAGTGTTTGCAGCATATATCAGGCAGGAGAAACTCAGTAATTTTGAGGATGGAAGAGGCAACTATGATATAATTGATATGGGAGATATAATTGACACAGGATTTTAAGACATCATTTCCAGATTTCATGCAGTAGGGAAACACACCGAACTCTGATTATTCTGGGGAAAGAAAATTAGGAAAACATTGGAAGCATACAAATACTTGTTAATGGCCTACTGAATGACAAGCTGTGTTTGGAGATTGATTGCAGAGTATGGTAGGTGAGAGCTTGGGTTTGGGGAGTCAAATAGCTTCAGTTTGTTTCTTGGATGTGACAACTTTCATTTGTGTGATTATGGTGAAAATGAGTGTCCACAGTCCGTATGGGTGTTGTGAGGATTGAAGGGGATTAATTTAAATGACTCCCTCTATTTGGTTCCTGACACATAATGGGCCCTTTAATAATATTTATAGTCTTCTTGTTGTCAGAGTTTTTGTAATTATAGTTATTTGACATTTATTTATTACAACCATTACTCAAGAAAAGGGGTGTTATACACACTTTAAAAAATATTGATTGATTTATTTTTGGCTCTGTAAAATCTTCATTGCTTTGCATGGTTTTTTCTAGTTGCAGTGAGCAGAGGCTACTCTCTAGTTGCCATGTGCAGGCTTCTCTTGTTGGAGCACAGGCTTGAGGCATGCAAGCTTCAGTAGTTGCAGCACGCAGGCTCAGTAGTTGTGGCTCATGGGCTTTGTGGCTCCGCGGCATGTGGAATCTTCCCAGGCCAGGCATTGAACCCATGTCCACCGCATTGGTAGGCAGATTCTTATCCACTGCACCACCAGGGAAGTCCAACCAACACACATTTTCAAATGAGAAAAATGATGCTTAAATAATCACGAAATTTGCCTACAACAGTGGTTCTCACCTGGGGATGATTTTTGACAACATGTAGAGATGCGACCTTGGTAGTCACAACTGGGGTGCAGCGTGATATTGACATCTGGTGAGTAGAGGCTGCAGAACATTCTACACCACACAGGGCAGCCTCTGTGACAAAGAGCTATGCAGCCCGAAATGTCCATAGTGCCAAGATGAAGAGACCCTGGCCAAGAGTCACGGACCTTTTAGGAAGAGGAGTAGGATTTGAACCAACTTTTCTCAACCATATGTTTCTATTTTCCCCTGGAACTTTCATTTCTTCATGAGAATACAGGGAGTGAAATAAAGTGAGTTTTGACAAGTCCCTTTAAGATGGGGTAATGGCTTGAGACTCAAATACAGCTTCCTGAGAAGATGACAAACCAAGTCCAGAGAAAGTGAGGTGATGTGGGAGGGGACCACCATCTGTTTATTCTTTCGCTGTTCATTCATTCATGTATTGATTGGCCAGTCATGTTTTAATTCACGTGTCAGACATTAATTCTCCACACACTTACTGAGCACCGGCTCCGTGGGCTGTATTCTCATGCAACTTCTATTCCTCTAGCCAGACAGCTTGGAAATGGAAGAGGACATTTTTGAAATGTAGTGTAAGAAGTGGGGAAAAAAAAAAGGTTCGGTATAAGAAAATCCAGTTTCTGAATTTGTCTCACTTGAACCCTTACATTGATCTATTTGTTTGTTCATGGACTGCTCAAATAAATGCATGTATCCATGGTATCTTCTTGCTAGGAACTGTGTTAGGTCCTGGTACTTATGCTCAAGGAAGTGTGTCTTCTGTTGTGTGTGTGTTAGTTGCTCAGTCATGTCTGACTCTTTGTGACCCCATGGACTGTAGCCCTCCAGGCTCCTCTGTCCATGGAATTCCCCAGGCAGGAATACTGGAATGGGTTGCCATTCCCTTCTCCAGGGGATCTTCCTGACCCAGGTATCGAACCTGGGTCTCCTGCATTGGAGGCAGATTCTTTACCAGCTGAGCCACCAGGGTGACCTTTCTATAAATCTTTATATAGCCTGTAGAAAGAAACTGCAGTTTTATCATTCTTACTACCAGTAAAGATCTTTTTAGAAACAGAAGATGTATTGGTCTGTGTTTCAGACAAATTTTGAATTGAGGTTTTTGCTTGGGGAAGGAAGAATCTTTCTTGGATATCGACTGAGCCTTGTGGTTTACTCTTAATAATTATTTGAGTATGAGAGAGTTTGCTGGGCTTTGTGGGAAGTATCATAAAACACCTAATTTCTCTCAAAAAAAAAAAAAAACTGCCTGACTTGTAAAAAGAGACTGGAATAAAACAAATGTGTCTTTTAAAAAATGCCTGTATTCTGATAGAAATTCCTTTAATGACAGAAAACGAATGTACACATGTGTACACACACACTCTCAAAGAGATATATCAAAAGCCTTGATTCTTGTTTTTCTTTTCTTTTTTTTTTTAGATTATAAAAGTATAGTAATACATTTACAGGAGACTTGGAAAAGACAGAGCAAAGTTACACATAGTTCTACTATATATTACATACTGTTTTTAGTAGGTAAATTAAGAATTTTTTTCAGTTTCAATATCAGGCTCTCAAAAATCAATATAATGAATAAAAAAGTAGAAGGATATAGTAGACCTGAAAAGTACTATGAATCAGTTCAACATAATTAAGATTTATACAGTTTTTTCACAACAGCAGGGCACAAATTCTGTTCAAGTTCCCGTAGACTATAAACGAGGAGACACTGAAACATACCCAGGGAAATAAAGCAAGGTGCAGAAGTGTCATGGTCTAAAGGTATTGAAATCATACAGAATCTGTTCTCTCATTAATGTGGCATTATGTTAGAAATCAGTATCAAAAGATATTTGAAAATAACCCATATATTTTCAAGTACAATGTGACGTTTACCAAGAGAGATCTTTGACTTAGCCATTGAAAGTCTCAATAAAACAAACAAACAAGCAAACCTTGAGTCTTAACAGTTTGTAGTTTTAGCCCATGAAAAAGCAAGAATTACTGCTTGCATTATTAAGAATTTCATTGACCGAATAGCTCTTTTTTTTTTTTCATTGTAACCACAAATTTTCCCATAGCGATGAAGAGGCAGACAGTTTCTGAATACTGGGAAGTCCCTTCTTAGCAGTGTATATTTATCATGGATGAGCTAGGCTAATTTTTTTTTTTTTTTTTGGTTTGTTTCTGTTCTAATTTATATAGAAGAAAGAGTCTGTGAGGCAGATGTACCCTGTCCCATCCAGAAGGAAGGACTGAGTCAGCACCATGGAGCAGTTTCATTGGTCACTCCTCTGTAGTCCAAGCTGTTTCAACAGTTTAAAAGTACACGCGCTGAACGGCTTAATTCTTCACTATGAGATGGCCAGCTCTACGATCTTTCTGGAGTTCTAAAAATACATTACCATTTGTCATGACTCTGGTATTTAATTTTGCTTCTTGATCAGTTTTTGCCAGTTTAGTTTGTTCCCCTTGCCCCTCATGTCAACAGTTAATCTCTCTGAACTCTCTGCACACTTTTGGGATTGAGCCTCCCACCCCTTTTTATTCTGAGTCCCCTCAGACCTTACCCCATTATTTACCACTTACTTTTTTTTTTCTTTTGTGGTTCTTCCATTGTCTAACATTGAAGTTGTTGTTGTTGTTGTTTTTTAATGTTTAAATCTCTTTATAAAAAAATACACATTAGCATTTGATATTTTTGTGTATATTTTTTACCTGGAATTTTGAAAAGTTTATATACACATGTGTAGTTAAGAGCTGATCGTTTCAAAATGTGGTTTGCACTTGTAGCCTATGAGGGCAAGGTTTTTCATTTGGTATAATGCCATATAATGTGTCTCCTTGCAAATTCTTTTTCTTCGGCTTTTCTAGAGCCCCTGAGGGCTCTCAGAGGGGCCCTGGGTGCAGAGACCATCCTTGGGGAGGAAATTCTGAGTCCAAGGAAGACCCTGGGGTGTTGGCTGTCTCGTGGAGGGGCGGCATGGTGTCATCCTCAGACTTCACCGTGGAAATCGTACTCGTTGAATTTGAAAACTTCTGAAGCAACTTTGTTCTACTTATTAGAACAGGGAAAGCGCAGTGGGGTATACACGGGGGCCTCACAGCTGTAGTGCGTGTGTGCTCCTGGTGATTCTAAATCTAGTTTTCAATTAAAGCTTGCCAGTTTCTGGGTGTATTGTAGAGACAGATGTTACCAGAATCACTCTCCGACTTTTCAAGCTTGTTTCATTTAAGCTAACAAGAAACTGAGTCTATAAAATGACATAATTTTATCTTATACCTTTTTCTGATCTGATAATTTCCTTTTGCCTTCTTAGCTCACCAGTTCAAACTAGAAAAATCATTCATTCTGTTGCCACACATGTAACACCCTCTGGATTTCTTCCCTGTTTGGGATCTTTTCTTTGTTGACCTTGTTTAGAAACTAGAATTTTAAAGTAATATTTTAACAAATATTCATGATTTTACCTATAATTTTTGAAGATCTGATTTAGTATTTTAAAGGCACTTCAACTAAGAGCAAGAAGCTCTCTATAGTCCCCATGAACTCTGATGATTTACAAATGTATTCTCTTTTTCTGGGGTGAAGGGAAAAAGCCTTTCCCTGACTCCCTGATGCTGTACTAAATCACAGCTTCCTGATGGTTTCTTTCAAAGTGATTAAGAATATCTGCGATCATGTATTTTCATCATTTACTTATTAGCTTGTGTATTTTCATCTCTTCCACTTGACAGTACATCCTATGCTGGCAAGAAGAATGTACATTTTATTCACTGTACAGTGAGTCCCTCCAAATGAATGAGTTCATGTCATATAAGCTAGTTATGTGAAAAGCTACCTTGCAGAAACAAATTTTGGGTGTAGATTATCTGTTTGTGGTACTAAACATTTTCTCATAAACTGAGGGATTTAGATTTTATATTTTTAACTGAGAGGCTTTTTCTTTTTTTTAATATTGAATTCATTTGATAATAAAATGTTCTTAACATTGAGGGTCAAAAGCCAGTTTATAATTTAAAGCTAAAGATTCTATCTTAGAAAAATATATTTAGTTTGCCCTAAACTTGTGCATGTAACAATAAGACTTGATGGACCTTTATACGTAGGTCCTTGAACCCATATGCAGAAAATTCAGGCTTTTCTCTCTGACGCTTTGTATAAATAACAAACCTCTGAGAGTTTGAAGATGGAACTCTTAAAATTCTGTGAGCCTATGGACTTGTAATTAAAACCACAATTATTGTTAGATTGGTTCCATGCGTAATTAAGGCAGGAAAAAAATACAAGCCAGTAAAATGAGTAATGCAAGGAAATTCTGATGTCCTGCTTCCTTTTGAAGAGGGTTTTACAAATTCATCCCTGTCTTGTTCTCTTTTGAAGATTCTTATCTTGGCCACATGGATTGTTCAGAATTTTCAATGTAAAGAAAAACTAATGAAGTGGCCTGCCTTTTCTTGAGGAAGCTTCTCCCAAAATTATTTCTAGCTGGGCCAGATTCTCTCTCTTAACATATATGATTTCCCCCAGTGTGTTGATTGGTGGTCTTATTGCCTGACTTCTCTTTTATATAAAATTCCTGTGGTGCACTGTAGCTCTCTGGAGCTGTGTTAGGGATGACATAACACACCTCAGACCTGAGGAATGCTTGGATGTTATTTTATTGCCTTTGGCAGTCTGTGGATCTCTTACTTCTTTTAGTCTGATTAGTGGGGAATTCAGAGCTATAGTCAGGAGATAGTTCACACCTAAACTATTACTGCTTTGATGGATCTAATGATCAAATGCTGGCTAGTGCCCAAAGCAGATATTTACATGCCCTATGCTTAGTTCTACATTTCCCTTGTCAAAGATGATTGTTCAACAAAGGCCTATTATATTGGTTAAAGCCAATTAATACATGGAGATGTAATTTAATTTCTTCCTCACTATGGTTGAATGTGAGGAGTCTTGATTGCCTACAGTGACACATATACAGGCAACACCTTCGTTTACTAAGTGCAATAATTAAGGCCGAACGTTTTTTTTTTTTACTGCAGTTCTGTGGTAGAAAAACCACTTTGATACCTTTATTTGGGTCAAAGTGTTATTTATACAGCCTTTGAGGTGCGGACCTCATCAAAGCAGTTGATCTTCCAGTGACCCATTTTGGAATAAAATGGACACAATGGTGCTTCTCTAGAGTTGATCTGAAGTATTGTGTGTTTAGTAACTAGAAAAATATTCTCAGTGCCAAAGGCTATTAAGACTTGGCTAGAGAATCCTGTGGACAGAGGAGCTTGGAGGGCTGCGGTCCATAGCGTCGCACAGAGTTGGCCACGACTGAAGCGACTTAGCATGCATGCATAACTTTGATAGTTGTCTCTGTTTAGCAGTTTGGTATGTTGGAAAGCTACTTGGTAGATCTTTTTTTTCTTGATATGAGTATATCTCAAGATCACATTAGATTTTATACTCATTAGTAGTTCATCAGTATTTATTGATTACTTTATATAGCTGTTGTAGCAGTAGTTACGGGGATTCAGTGATGATCATAACTGAGACAACCATGTAAGTTTTAGTATAATAGGGTTTTTTGTAAGGCAAAGGTGGTACACTTAGTAATTATTCTACAGCAGCAAGTATGAACTGGGACTGTTCCACGAACATTGGGACTAATGGGTTACCTTAGTTGACACAGGCATGGTCTCTGTCCTCATGCGGCTGGTAATCAATGAAGAAGATGAAAGTTAATCCAATAATCAGATGTTAAGTACCAATTTATAGTTGTGAAAAAATTATAGAAGGCCGTGGAGTAAGGGAATTTGACCTGGTTGGTCATGGGGTTAGGGAAGGCCTTCCTAAAGAGGTAAATTTTATGCTGCGTTCTGGTAGAAGTTCTGGTAGACTATATCAGAAGGAAAAAGCATGTACAAAAAGCTTTAGGGTGGGAGGGGAGTGTGGTGTGTTCCAGGAACAGTAAGACTGGAGTGATGCAATCATGCACCTCCATGTAGAGCACGTGCAGGATGAAGCTAGGAAGCTTGGTAGAAGCCATACTGCGTGGGGCCTTGACTCCCCTGGAAGGATTTAGATCTTTACCCCCAACCAGAATGGAAAGCTGTTATAGAATTTAAAATGGGGGGGGGGGGGGCGGGTCAAGGCGGTAGAAGGATCATATGATCAGGTTTGGATTTTGAAAAGATCCTTTGGGCTGCAGTGTGAAGAAGAGATTGAGCAGGATTGCTGGGGTAAAGCAGGGCTGGGGGCAAGAGGAAAATCTGGGGACAGTGGTGAGATAGTTTCTGTGTTAGTCCAGCTGAGAGATAATTGGGACTTCAAAGTGATCTGAGAGGTACTTAGGAGCAAAACTCAAAAGGACTTGGAAACAGAGTCTTATGGGGGCTGAAGGTTGTTTGGAATTGTTTTGTTTTCCACCTGTGATGATATGCAGTTCTCTTGTGTCCACTCAGCCTGTTTATAAATTAAAATCAGCAGCACTGAGCAGAAACCACAGAACAGAAAGAGCTAGCTTCACTGACTTCTGAGAAGTGACTGGAGATAGTTCCTGAGAAGTCAGAGACTCAGAAAATATCTTAACTATTTGGCATCATCAGCGTACTCTGTAGTGTGTGGGGGAGAGTACAGTTCCTTACATTCTTATGCAAGAGTTGAGCTATAGAATGAGTCCAGCCAGTATTGCTGTGTCATTGACTTCTTATCTTGATCTCTCTTCAATTAGCCTGTAGGGCAGCATGGCTAAGGTATCATTTAGGGTACTAGAACAATAATTTTCTAAATAATACCCTGGTGCATTGAAGGGGTTAAGGTAAGGATGCCCAGATGCTTCATCTATGATCAGGGTGCCTCTTAGACACTGGACCCAACTGGTTTATCACGTGGTTCTTTTACAAGGCTGTTGCTCATCTTAAAGTGTGATGTAACAGAGCTTATGAATTAAAAAATAAAACCCCACAGGGTCACATGAATGTGTATAAACACCAGGGAACTAAGTATATCTTTCTCTGTAGAACATAATGCTGTGGGTAGAAGAAGACTTTTGCTTTTGCACGTGGCATGACACCAGGCTCAAGGCATTATTTATGTATTTGCCTGATGACGAAATAGTAGTTGTTAGGAGCAGTTTGCTCTTTTGCACGCTCTGGATTATGTCTCATTCATTCTGCCTTTATTGCTGACATGTGGGCATATTTTTTTAGCAACAGCAGAACCAAGCCAGTTTCTGGGGCCATCTTGCAAAATCTTAGTTCAGATTCAAAATCTTACTGTACTGCCAAAATCAGCGATAATATTAATATAAGAAACATTCTGAAATTTTTAAGATGGTATCTTGAATATTTTCCCCAAAATATTGTTTCAGTTAGTTAAGAAGTAGCACAGGTTCTTGCATGGGTTTCTCTTCTTAGCTCTTTAATCAGCAAATTATGAGATTTTACTCCATCCTATGCAAGAGATCCAGTTTCTATTAGTTTTTTTTTTTGCTTAAAAGGGCCACTATGAGAGATAAATAGCATCATTCATTCGTTTGACCAAATGATTAGAGATGAAGAAATATGTTAGAAATTTTCCTTTTCTTCTACTGTCACCTCCTTTTTGGTTTTCTTTTATTTTTAGAGCTGAGTATATTAAGCAGCGTCATTTACCTTTGGTCCTTCATCCTGAGCCTGGTGTTGGCTAGCCAGGAGAATTGGATGTTGTTTTTCAAAAGCTTAGTCCAGATTTTGATAACTTCTTGCAGGATTTGATATTGAAAACGACCAGTGTTTAGGAATAACTTAGGTGACTACTAAATTATTGACTACTGCTCACCAACTTATTCTTTTACTAAGCTTTGAGTCATGTTTTAGGTTAAACATGGTTAATTTTTTCTATTCAATTTTTAAAACTTTAGTTAGATACGTGGCTTTCGTTTAAACTATGTTTGCTGTAAGTGGAGTTCCTAGATTACTGTCCAGTGTGAATTTGGACAGTCCAAAGATTTATTTGGTCGCAGTATGCTCAGATTTTGAAATTAAATAATAAAGCTAGTATTCAAAATGACTTTTTTAATATATAAGTTTTTTAAAAAGAATTATTGAAATATAATTGATTTACAATGTTGTATTAGTTTCTGGTGTATAGCAAAGTAATTCAGTTATACATATATATATATAATTTTTCATATTCTTTTCCATTATGGTATTATAGGATTTTGAATATAGTTCTCTGTACTATACATCATGTCCTTGTTGTTTATCTATTTTATATATAGTGATTTGTATCTGCTAATACCCAACTCCTGATTATACTTCCCCCCTTCTTTCCTCTTGGTAACCATAAGTTTGGTTTCTATATCTGTGAGTTTGTTTCTGCTTTATTCATAAGTTCATTTGTATCATATTTTAGATTCCATATTTAAGTGATATCACATGGTATTTGTCTTTCTCGTTCACTTACTTTGATAATCTCTAGGTCCATCCACTTTGTTGCAAATGGCATTATTTCATTCTTTTTATGGTGAACACATTTATTATTTGTAGGTTTTTAATCATGATCATTCTGACCATTTTGAAGTGATACCTCATTATAGTTTTGTTTGCATTTTCTAACGTGCCCATTGGCCATCTGTATGAAATAACAGTTTTGATCTTTGATCAAAAGGTCAGTTTTGATTAATTCTCTGAAAAGTCATGTGATTTCAGCATTTTCTGTATGATAAGTGGAGCACATGTGTCACTGACTGTATTAGGGTCTTTCTCAGCTTAAAAATCCTCATTCGTGACAAGGAAATAAGAATGCCCACCTTCGAGGGCCACTGTGAGAGATAAATAAGATCATTTATTTATTTGTATGATCAACAAACATTTGTTAAGCATCAAGAATGTAAAGTGCTGTATGGGATATGACAGAGGATGGCGATGGAGCTTATAATCTACTTTATATTGTTAAGAATATAGATGAGTACTACATGGTAACTAATTGTTGATATCCAAATTTTGCCTAAAACTTGTGATCTAAAGTGTGTTGTTAAATTACTATTTGTCTGATTTTGAATTTGGATTAGAGATGTTGAAGAATTTCTATAGATATACTTGCACATTAATTTTAAGATTGTAAAGCAGTGATTCTGAACTCTGCATATTAGAATGAGCTGGGGAGCTTTTTAGAAGCTACAGAACCAGTGTCAGGAGGTTGCCCTCAGCAATTCTGATATAATTGGTTCAGGGCAGGACATGGGGACTGGCATTTCTTAAGAAGCTCCTCAGACGATTTTAAGGGGCAGCTATGGCGGAGGTGTACTGCTTTAAAGGTAGGTGTATTTCATGAGTATTTATACATTGTGGTTAATGATAGATTTACTATTGACTTAGCAGGATATTTAGCTTGATGTGAGCGACAGCTCTGTCATTAACTATGGATTGACCAGTTTTGATGATAGGTTTCAGAGTAAAATATGTGGCTTCAAAGAATCAGATATGTGGACTGTAGGCATGACTGCCACGGTGCATCTCTGTGGCCTTAGATGAGTCACTTTACCATGCAGACCTCCATATTCTCATCTTTACAATGAGGAATTCGGTTAAATATCCATACTAGCATTTGACTCTTGTTATAATGTACCACGTTAATGCCCCAGTCTGTGAATTACCTGTTACCAGAATGGTTTTCTGGCCTGCCATATTGTTCTTTCCCTTTCCCATAGCTAATCAAACCAGTGGTGGACACCCAAGCAAAGTCGGCCGGGCCATCATCTGATGAAGAGACAGCTAACTCACTCTTGAGAGAGTTTGAGTAAAGATACGAATGTTATTACAGTCTGCATCATGGAAAGATGAGGAAGGGGTAGGGGAGCTTGGTGATTACTTTGGGCTGTGTGTGGACTGAGGCTGACTGTAAAGTGAGACTGAGTGGGGTCGGTGTGTGGGGCGAGGCACGGATGTCCTGAGAATGCAGTGAGACGACTCACGAAAGACACAGCCAGGAGAACTTTGTCTTTGACCTCATCCCAGTTCCGGTCCCCAGGGACCTAGCTGTAAAATTCCTGTCCTCAGGCATCTGTGATGTGGCCTGCCGTGTCCTTATTCTTTCTCCTTCCTTGCACTCCCCTCAGTGGGTTTCTGTCCCTGGCAACCCCATATGCTTCTAGTAGAACATTAGGCTAGTAGAAACTTTGGAGAAACAAATGGGGCAAGGATAAAAATAGAAATGGGGTAAGGAGAAGAAGCAAAATAGTGCAATATTGTGGAAAGAATGAGGATAGTAAGTTCGAATAAGTTCGAGCTCTGTCCCAAAATAGCTTGGTGACCTTATCCAAGGTGCTTGACACTAGCAGGTTGGTCTAAAATGGGAATGGTGCAGTCTCATAGGCATGGTGTAATGAAAGTTAGATTACACTTACAGAAATGCTTTGAAAAGGTAAAGGGGCATGTCAGTGAGGGGCTAGCATGTTTTGAGATGTTTGCTCTCAGAGGCAAGAGATAGTACAGAAGAGAGGCTGAGTTATAAAATATGCCTGAAGGACCAAGCTTTTTGGTATTTGATTTAATTCTCAATAGATTGTTTCCTGGGCTTCCCATGTGGCGGTAGTGGTAAAGAACCCACCTGCCAATGCAAGAGACATAAGAGACAGGGGTTCAATCCCTGAGTAAGGAAGATCCCCTAGCGGAGGGCATGCCAACCCATTCCATGGAGATATGTGTCTCCAGTGGGCATGGCAATGCACTGGAGAATCCCATGGACAGAGGAGCCTGGCAGGCTACAGTCCATAGGATTGCAAAGAGTCGGACACGACTGAAGTGACCGAGCACACACACATGCAAACTATTCCTTCCCTTCTGTCAGTTTTTAATTTTCACAGCTTAATTTTTCTTTTGCTCGTTATTATTTCATTCTTAGAACTTCTAGATTTTTGTTGCCTAAATTGTCTGATAGGGTTTTTTGATACACATTTTTAGGTACAGTTCTTTTTTTTTTTTTTTCATTAAGTTCTATAGCGAATATGGGTAACAATTCTGTGTATTATGAGTTGATGATCAAGTTACTGTTTTTCTTTGGGTTCAGTGAGGAGCAAGGATTGGGTCATGCGTGCTAAGGATTTAGCTTGTTGGTTTCCTTCTTATCCTCAGTTGGCACATCCTAAAATCATTTTGTTGTCTCCCACTCAGTGGGCTTGCCAGACAGTGGGAAAGTTTATGATTGAAATAGGAAGGGTGTCCAGAGTTCATGACTGAGGGAAATTGGCCCTGCAGTGAACATACTTAGCCTGGCACAGACAGGATTTTCCCATCCTTCCTCATTACTCTATAAGATAACTTTTCATTGACACAGTTGGGTAATTAAGAAAGATAAAGTAAAATAAAAGGATAATTGAGTTGGTAGTAGGTAGAAGGTGTACAAAGTCTTTGCTGTCCTTTATATACTTATTTACACTTAGTGGGATAATTTTTCCCTTCTGGAAGTACTGTTACATTTCCTAATATATTTGGGCATGAATATCATTCCTTTCTTGGAGCCACTTATAAATTCAGTTTATGTCAGAAAGAAAAGCATCAGGATTTTTGATAGATTTTTTCCCCTGTGCCATTTTCCCTTGCATGCCAAATTGTTTTCTGTTGCTTTAGCAGAAAAGGAAGATCACCAACTGCTTCTCCTGGATCTGACATTGAACCACAAGTTTCTTGAGTCATTAGCAGCTTTTATGGAGTTATCTCACTGCCAAGTATTTAAAATTTATTTAAGAGGTATTAAGTTTATTATGTCCAGAGAAGTATGAATGGAGTATGCACAACTTCTTTTTAAAGACTTTCTGACAAGTTGATTAGAGTTTATAGAATGAAGTGTAGTGGAAAATCAGTTATTTTCAGAGGGTGCCTTGTTTTTTGGTTAGTGTTATGAGCAAAAAGTGAAAATACTTAAGGATCGTAGATAAAATTCTGTAATAGGGCACTGGAAGAGGATTGCTGACTTGTCTTTTTTAAGGAGGCATTAACTACCTAACTTGATGGAGGGCTATTAAGTATTTAAGTGCTGCTGGAAGATATTAGATGCATATCAACATTGTGATTGAGTATTGTTTCATTTAACCTTCTGTCCATGGGTTAAATAGTATATGATTGGCTCCTATAAACCAGAAAAAAAAGCTACCTACCATTTGTCAGATCATTGTGTAACAGGGCAGCTTGCTGATTTCAAAGAATCAATTCTCCATAGACTTCTGATCATCTTCCCAATGTGATGCTTTCACAGTATCTAGCCTTGTGGTATGTTTTATAAAGTATAACTTAAGTATTGATTCATTGATTTATTCAGTAAGTCCTTTCCCTTTTCTCTGTAGTCTAAAATGTTGGTATCTTTATATCCAAATGTGCCAGTTATTAACTTACTGGTTCTTGTTGGAAACAAGTGCAATCCTTGCAGGTGTCCCTTCCCACCAGAGTCACATTGGGATTCAGTTAATTTTCCAGCAACAGTATGTAATAATACATACAAAATGTTGCCAACTGAAGATATTTACCTGAGCCTTGGTGTCCTGGAATTTTTTGGGGGGTCATGTTGTGCCCCTGTGACTGGTCTTAGTTACTCTGACTTTACCCTACTCCCCCCAAAGCTCCACCTTCCCCCACCCCAGCAAAAACAAGTATTCACCCTAAATCACACAAGTTAGGAAAAAAAGTTTGAAAAGGTAACAAAAGTTAGGAAACCTCTTCTAGGGTAAACTTTTCTGGTAAACTGTATAGCATAGCCCATGGCCTCAGGCATACAGAGAGAGATGATCATCCCAAGACAGTGTGGCTCAAGACCTCAGACATACAATTCAGTTCGGTTCAGTCCAGTCCCTCAGTCATGTCTGATTCTTTGCGACCCCATGGACTGCAGCATGTTAGGCCTCCGTGTCCATCACTAACTCCTGGAGTTTACTCAAACTCATGTTCACTGAGTCAGTGATGCCATCCAACCATCTCATCCTCTGTCATCCCCTTCTCCTCCTGCCTTCAATCTTTCCCAGAATCAGGGTTTTTTCAAAGGAGTCAGTTCTTCGCATCAGGTGGCCAAAGTATTGGAGTTTCAGCTTCAACATCAGTCCTTCCAATGAACACCCAGGACTGAGCTCCTTTAGCATGGACTGGTTGGATCTCCTTGCAGTCCAAGGGACTCTCAAGAGTCTTCTCTAACACCATAGTTCACAAACATCAATTCTTCGGCACTTAGCTTTCTTCACTGTCCAACTCTCACATCCATACATGACTACTAGAAAAACCATAGCCTAGACAGACTTTTGTTGGCAAAGTAATGTCTTAGCTTTTTAATATGCTGTCTAGGTTGGTCATTACTTTTCTTCCAAGGAGTAAACATCTTTTAATTTCATGACTGCAATCACCATCTGCAGTGATTTTGGAGCCCCCCAAAATAAAGTCTCTCACTGTTTCCATTGTTTGCCCATCTTATTTGCCATGAAGTGATGGGACCGGATGCCATGATCTTAGTTTTCTGAATGTTGAGCTTTAAGACAACTTTTTCATTCTCCTCTTTCATTTTCATCAAGAGCCTCTTTAGTTCTTCACTTTCTGCCATAAGGGTGGTGTCATCTGCATATCTGAGGTTATTGATATTTCTCCCGGCAGTCTTGATTCCAGCTTGTGCTTCATCCAGCCCAGCATTTCTCATGACATACAAAAAACACTCTTATTAAGCATACCATACCAAGGGCTCAGAGGTTATCTCCTAGAAGCCAGCGAAAGTCAATCCAGCAGACAGACCTGCCTTTGAAATGTGCAGGGTTTGAGCAGCCCAGGCCTGCTGCGTTAAGTCTCTCCTGCCCACAGGCTAGTCATATTTTATTTGATGATAGCCATTGGGAGTGTTACACTTTTGTATCTCTGGATTTTGTCACCTTAATTTACTCAGGGATCAGCTTGATTCTTTTGATGTTTTTGTTTTTTATGAGAGTGGGTCTTCCATAGTCTTCCTGTAGGCCCTGTTTTCTCTCCAGAACAGAGTCTCTGTTGAATAAAGCAGGTGTTGAATGAAATTTTTCCGCTCGGGCAGGTTGGATCTTGATTGTTTCCCAGTCCTTTGTGAGCTCTGAAAGCTGTTTTGTTTATAGCTTCCCAGTAGATGTTTTCTTCCTTGTAGTCATACTTTGGTAGCTAGTCTTCGATCAGCCTGACAAGAGTTTGACTCTCTGCATTTCTGTATTGTTATTTAACCAAAGACTCGAGGAGATTTATAAGGACATTTTCTAGATTTATTATTATTATTCTTGCATAGCTCATTCCTTTCTTTTACTCTGTCCTCCGTATTCTACCCAACTCATTCTCCCCAAATTCCAACCTTTCCTTCTCAGCTCATTGAGGCTCTGCTCTGCCTTGGCTGCCCCTCTCTGTCTCACAGTCTGGAAAGTACTTCTAGGCAGATGTCTTAGGTGGTTATATTGCTCATCTCATTTGTTTCTCTTCCTTCAGGGGTCACAGTCCCAAACTGCCTGTTGTTTAATGACTGAAAACTGTTGTTTCATACATTTTGTCTAATTTTCTAGTTAATTACAATGGTAGAGATAATGTAGATAATGTTCCTCTGCATGATTGAAAATGGACTTTTTTTCTAATGTAATGTTTATGTAATAGTTAAGATCAGGAGTTAATGTAGCTGTCAAATTTAGTCTCCAGCTTTTACTATCTTTTGATCTTTGGCAACTTGTTAACATCTCTCTGACTTGGTTGTCTTATCTGCAGAATAGACATAGTCATATCTAAGTCACAGGGTTTTATGAGCATTATTTTTGATAGTGCAAGTAAAATACCTAGTATAGCTCCTGACACATGTTAAAGCTCATTCTACGATGATGATGATAGTGATGGTAGTGGTATTTGGCTGTATTTGTGCCATTAAGTGAGGGTATTACATGGGAAGAAAACGCTATTAGGTTAGAAAGTCAAGGTACTGAGTTTCTTGTGGCAGTTAATTGTCCTTGAAGTGTGATATGATCAAGGAGAACATGGACGTTTTCCATCCCTCTGCTTGCAGAACTGTCAGAGAAGCTACAGAAAAATGCGTTAATGATTTCTAGGTGTGGTAGTCACTTGAGTTGATGCTTGTTCTGAAACTACTCATATAGCCTTTAGGGATGCAAAGCTCCTGAAGACTCTGCAAAATACCTTTGAAAATTAACCTGATTATATCTTTAATGTTTTATTTCTTAGGCTGTGTGATAAGGTGTGTTTATTATATTTGTCTTCATTTCATACAGCTGATATGATTCCTAATTTTAAAAACCTGTCTTAGCCCTTCACATAATCTTGATGTGCTTGTTTAAAAAACTATTCAATTAAACACACAAAGTGCAGTATGATGGGTGAGATAGGTGTCACTTAGGTCAAGTTTTAAAATATGGGCAGAACATTATCATGTATTTGTAATGAATGTGGATTTGTGTGTGTGTGTGAGAGAGAGCGAGCGAGCGAGTGTGTGTGTGTGTGTGTGCATGAAAAAGCTGAAAAGAAACAGCAGTTTCAAGAAAGCAGTTCCTTTCTAAGCAGAGAAATGGATGTGAGGGAGAACAGGCAGGGGTACAAAAAGCCTTGAATTGAATCCCTGATACTTTGTTTCTGACAAGAATTGAGTCAGATATTGGAATAACATCTAAAGATCTGAATGGTGCTTACACTGGAATATGTTACATTCTTTGTTGGATATTTATCTTAATTGTTTTTAAGATAAAAACATTATTACATTATATTTGTTTATATAATAACAACAATGCTCAAGTTGGAACTAAAACTCTGCTTCAGTGTCTTAGTTCATGTTATATCAAGACTTTGGGGAATGTTTCCAGGAATATGAGTACTAAATTAGATTTCATCTTACTCCGGGACAATTGCAGAATATAAGGTTAAGCTTTAAGGCCAGAAATATTGCTCCATCTGTATATATTTATTTGTGATAGTTATTGTTAGGATAAAATTTGTTAGGTAGGTCTCCCTCAGTGTGAATTTTGGGTATCGGAGTGCAGGGACTCAGTCCTGGGCCAGTCCATGCGCTCCATCTATTCTCCTCTCCTCTGAGCTGTTCGAATCTTTAGACTCCAAGTTGGTGTCTCACTGCTAGGACATAGTCTGTACAAATTAAAGGGATGTATGAAGCCCCCCAACTCCATGCGTGCCTGTGTGGTTCAGTCATGTCTAACTCTTTGCAACCCCATGGACTGTAGCCTGCCAGACTTCTCTGTCCATGGAATTCTCCAGGCAAGAATATTGGAGTGGGTTGCCATTCCCTTCTCCATCCAACTCCATTTGGTTCTCCTAAACATCATCTACTTTTTTTTTTTTTTTTGCCATCCAGCCACACTTTGCTTGTTTTCTTCTTCTTCCTTTTTTTTTTTTGTTTTTTTTGTTTGTGTTCTTTTACCTCTTAGATTTCCTGTTCATTCCCTGGCTTTCATTCTAGGTGTTTCTACTTAATTTCCCCCTTCATCTGTAACTCCCTCTCTGTTTCTCTCAGTTTTTTTGGCTGACTCCCTTATACATCCCTCAGGTCTTTGCTTCAGTAGTCCTGCCTTTATGTATGTATGTGTGTATGTACCTATGTATCTATCCGTTTGGGTTTCCCTGATGGCTCAATGGTAAAGAATGTGCCTGCGATTCAGGAGACTCAGGAGATGCAGGTTTGATCCCTGGGTCGGGAAGAGCCCCTGGAAGAGGGTGTGGCAACCCACACCAGTATTCTTGCCTGGAGAATCCCATGGACAGAGGAGCCTGGTGGGTTACAGTCTATGGGGTTGCAAAGAGTCAGACACGACTTAGCGATTGAGCATGCACACACATCTATCTTTCTCTCTGTCTATCGTCTTTATTTTCTTGCCTCCCTCCCTCCGTCCATCTCTCTCTTTCTCCTTATCTGTCTGCTTTCTATAATTCCCCAATATTAATGCTCACATTCTTACTGTTATTACGTACTTATTTATCTTCCAGCTTAGATTTTAAGCTCCACTAACCCTCTGGGAGTTGGTGATGGACAGGGAGACCTGGCGTGCTGCGATTCATGGAGTCGCAAAGAGTCGGACACGACTGAGCGACTGAACTGAACCGAACTGAAGGAGAGACCATGTTTGTTTTCCTTTTCCAGCACCTCTGTAGTATGTGTGTAGTGTCTGGTGTAACGTAGCCACTAAATAAATATTTGTTGAATGAATACATCAATGAAGTACAGTTTGAGCTTTTGGCTTTCATATTCTCACTAGATATTTAAGTTCTTTAATGGAAAATACTGCATTTTAATAAAGTATTTGTGAATATTTTATGACTATTTTCATAAAATATTAAGAGCATTTGGAGTCAAAGGTATATTTTAAAGTCAGAGAAGTAATATTAGAATCTGTGGGCATTAAAATAGGTTAATTTTCTTTTAAAAATTGATTTTTAAATTTTCTAACAACTAGCACATGGTTTGGGAAAAAAAATCAGAGAAGAGTGAGTGTTTCAAATGAAAATCAGCATTCATCAGCTTTGTGTTTCTAATCCTGTGATATTAATAGATTAAAATTTCAGTAGGATTCACCTTCAAGAAGAAATAGATACATACGTATGTACATCAGAAGACTGCAGTGTTCTCAGAAACGTGACTATAGTTGTTCTGTTGAAGGTATGATGGGAATAAACAGTTCATACCGAAGAGACTTTTAAAGCCTCGATGTGTTTTTTTTTGAAAAAATGGCATATGAAGGGCACAGTGCCTCTTCCAGTGTTAGCTTGTGTTTCCTTTAACCTTTTTCTTCAAAGGCCCATCCTAAAAAAAATTCGGTCCTTTTTTTTTTCCCCTCCTCTCTTTCAAAGACAGTATCTCAAAAATGGTACTAATTTAAGCCCTGCTAAATGTCCAGATGCAGCACCTGGGAAAAATGAAGTTCAGAAGTTCAGGATTTGGAACTTGCTTAAGCTAGGAGAATCTTCTTGCTGTGGTTGCATGTCTGGTTCTAGAAGCTGGTAACCTCTTTTCTCGTGGGCATCATTCCATTGTAACAGATGGCCCCAAGTGTGGACGTGTCGGAGAGTGAAGGCCAGGTGTGAACTTGTCCAAGAAGTTGAAACACTGCTCAGAATATCTTCTCCTGCCAATGATAGCTTTGTTGTTGCAATTAGAACTTTCTGGATTGGAAGAGTGAGTTTAATGAAACATAAGAGAAGCCTTTAGAGCTCTGTTGTCCAATATGGTAGCCCAGGCCGCACATGACTCTTAAGCACTTGACATGTGACTATTTCAAGCTGAGATGCTCTGCGAGTATAAAATTCACACCTGTTTTTGTAAACAAAAACATAAAAACATGTAAAATATCACAGTATTTTTTTTATTTTTATTTTTGATTTGATTGATTTGATTGATGTTGAAATACTCTTTGGGCCACACTAGGTGAAATAAGATAAAATTAATTTCACCTGCTTCATTTTTTTTTTTTTTTAATATGGTGACTAGAAAATTTTAATTTACATATGTGGCTCACTTTATATTTCTGTTTGGCAGTGCTCTTTGGGCTAAACTCTTAACCAGGGATGTACATGAAACTTGGTTCCACTTATACTTTGACATGACTGTTTAGTTTGATATGTCAGTTCAGATCTGGAATGAAAACCTCAGACTCTCTCCATTAGTTTCTTCATAACTTGCAGTTTAAATGGAGCAGTAAGAGCAGGAGTAGGATTTTTTTTTTTTCAGTTGTACAAGAAATTTCTAGAGACTAAGAGCTTTGCAGAGCTAAAAATTCATTTCCATTGTTTTATTTTTAAGCTCTATTTTAAGTTCCTGCCAGGACGAAAATGTTCATTCCCTTTTGGGTTCTCATGGCCTGGTAAAAACTTCTTTGTAAACCCAAGGGATGTGATGGAATTGGCACAGGAGAAAATTAATTTGGTTGGGATCCATGAGTGGAGTGGAGGTAATGTGCAGGGCTTGCAGAGTCCACCGTCATCAATCACTACCGAGCCCTGCAGCAACGCCGGGCTGCCTAGCTTCCGGCCCCTTGGACAGCAGTGGGGCAAGATACCTCCTTTCCCGAAGAGCCCTACTCTTGTGCCGTAGAGAAAAGTGTTAACGTAGCGTATGTGCACAATGATGGGCCACACATACACACATTCAGTAAGGTTGCTTGGCATCTATTCCTGTGTGGGTGCGTTTTTCTGGAAAAAAGTTAAATGGAGTTTTCCATAACTTTTTTTCTCTCCTAAAGTGTGTGTTGTAGTATATTTTCCAACCCCACATGTTTCCAGTGACTTAAGTGCAAAGCTCGTAGCAATGAGGCACTTTCTTGTCAAAGGTGAGTCAAGAACAGGAACCTTTTGATTCTGTCACATGATGCCGCATGTTATAAAATAGTAAGAGCAAAGAGTTCACTTTTCCCCCTTCTCAGTCCTCAGACTTTCAGCTGCTTGCCTTCTTCACCATTGAGGAAGCCAGGAATTCAGAAGTGTGGGTCGGATATTCGCCGTAGAAAATGCATTTAGGAGCGTACACTTTAACTGGATTATAAATAGTATCTGCCCTGACAATGCTGGAATTTTCTCAGCTTCTGGAGACATTGAAGTCTTTGTTTCATGGGTCACTGCCCTCTCCCCCACCCCCTAAGCTTGAGTCATAAAGCTTGACAAATTAATGAGGTTGCTGAAACTTAAAATCTAGTGGGTAGGACGTATGGGAAACAAGGAGAGGTGGCAGGAACCATACACTTCTCTCTTGCTGTCCTGAACTTGTTCACTTTGCATTTTATTGTTTCAGGCCCTTGAATTTATTGTTTTCCTTCAACAGGATCAAATTAGATTGAAAAAATTAGAAAAAAAAATGTAAATAGGTAGCAGCAAGACTAATATTAGCTCCTGAATTCTCTATTTAGAATAGGAAAGAAAAAAAAAATCTACCCATGAAAGCAGAAGTACAAGCCAGATTGCTTTGATCGCGTGTGTGTGTTTGTATTAGCTATGGAACTAAGAATGATTTTTACAATGAATACTTGTTCTCAACCACTTAAGGTAAAACAAAACAAGAAAACATGCAACACGAAGCCTAAAATTACTAGTGACCCTTGGTTTAGAATGTGTTTGCTGTGTAACACTTGATACTGGATATATAATCAATCAAATTATATATATATATATATATATATATATATATATATATATATATATATATATGAAATCAATCAAAACCCAATATAGAAATTCCTTTCTTGGGTTTTGTCAGTTCACTGAGCAGATATTTCTTGAGTTCCATTCCTAGCACTGTCCTAGATACTGGGGAAATAAAGTTTAAAAAAAGAGAGACATTTCTGCCTTCACAGAGCTTACCTTCCTGTGGAGAAAAAAAGACCAAACCTAACCACAATCAAATGGAAGTAAGAAACTGGATAACTGAGTCCCAGGAAGAGAAAACAGCTAAGTGAGGTAGAGAGCAACAGAACAGCTTCTATGCGTCTCAGCCTCAGTTCTTCCTTTCCCAGACTGTGCTGCAAAACGGTGACTAAGTTATTTCCCAGATTTTGAATTCACCCCCCACCCACCCACCCACCAACATAAAACATTGTTTGCTTGTCCCTGTGATTTCCTTGCTAGTCTGTTTTATTTCTTTTCCAAAGTCTTTTTTTGCCCCAATTGAAATTGATTATTCAGCTCAGGCTTATTGAGTCCTAAATTAGGTTGATGTTCACAGGGAGTATTTATTTTCATTCTGCTTTTTCAGTCAGCTTTTCGGTACCGTCCTACTTAAGGTTAGTTGCTTGTATGCTCCATACAGTTCTGTTTTGAACGTTAGTCTTACATGCTTTTTTCTCCGCTCTTCTGGAAATACGGATTATGATTATTCTATTTCTGTTAGCATCAGGGTCTTTCTCCAGATCTGATGTTCTCTCAAAAGCCTGCATGTTGTGATCTGTACCAAAGTGAGTTATTGGCCAGTGTTTGCTCATATCCTTTATTTTGAATCTTTCCTGTTGTTGGAATCATTCGTGACACTATCTGATCATTAATCCTGTGCTCTGAGGATATGAGTATGATTTTTTTTTTCTGGTTCCAAAGATATACTCCAGCTTTGCATTTTGGTTGGCAAAATGACCAGAGCTTGGACAAAAGGCCATGAGTGACATACAAACACAGGCCTGAAATTATCGTATTACAGAACAGTTACCACGTTCGTGTGAATGGCTAAGCAAAGGTCAAAAATATGAGCAACATTATTTATGGCTCAGTGAGTGATTTGATATTCAGAGTCTGTCATCATTTGTCAGAAGACTGGTATTATCAAAACTGTGCCAGGCTAAGGACTATTTAAAAAATGATTTGAGACAAGCTCAGTATACAGTAAAAAAATAAAATAAAATAAAAAAAGACAGTTTAGATGTATCCCAGGAGACAAGAACTCTGCACCTGATGTGGAAGTAATTCTGTTATCCTGCTGTTGTTGTCAGATTTTTTTGCCTCTTGACAAAGAATTTTCCTTCCTCCAGATCAGTTTTGTCACCTTTAGCCAGGGCAGTTCTTTTTTTTTTTTTTTTTTTTTAGCCAGGGCAGTTCTTATAGGATGAAGTTAGCATCTGTGGCTTGCATGGAGAGTGTTGGGTTATTAGCACTTACTGCAATTGCTTGCTATAGGATGTGTCCTAGTTATCAGTTTATTGTCTCTCAGATCCACTTTCACCCTTTATTGCCTGCTGTATGAAAATGGATCTGGACCCTGCAGATGTTTTTCTTTTGCCAGTTGGCATGATGTTAAGCTTTGTCAGGAGAGGGCGCTGGAGAGATGTTGCAAGGGGAAGGAGTTTTCCTTTCTGCAGCAGGTGTCTGCTCACCAGAGTGTCTCTGGTGGGCCACCTCTCTGTGAATAGCCTTCCCAGGCACTCCAGAGGGTAGAGTCCAGTAAGTTCTGTACGTGTAGGACCACAGTGAATTCCCTCCCATGCAGAGAGCTCCTAGGTCTCAGCCCTGGGGAGGAGGACCTTGAGCCCTAAGGATCATGGCGGCTCGTTATGTCTGCCATTCCTATATTAGAGTTTGCTTCTTATTAGCTAATTCTCTGTGATAGTTAATAATTCCTTTCTTCATTCAGATTTCTCTGGTTTCTGTCTCCTGATTGGATCCTGACTAATACAGTGGTCCACCATCAGAATTAGGTTTCGTTCTTGCACTGCACGAAGCAGGTAGGTAGGAGAGTCTAAGAAATTTGTACAAAGGAGCATGAAATCTGAATGTTATAAACTATTGTTAATTTCTCGGTGTTCTTCTGATTGAATGACCAAATCTTAGGAAAAGCTGAAAATCTGCAATTATCTGTGGTAAAAGTGGAGGCTGGTGGTGCCCGTGTGTGTGCGTGCATGCGTGCGCAGTCGCGTCCAACTTTTTAGCGACCCTGTGGACTGTAGGGTGCTGTTGATCCTAGAGTTAAAAATCCACACACGGCTTTGTTGGACCTGTTGACCATTCTGCTTTGTGTGGGAGCTTCAGGATACGTGAACAGGCTGCTATGGGACCCAGTGGTGAGTGGTTTAATTCAGTTCCTGGGGATTGTCTGCAGAGCTGCAACAATATCTACATGGATAATCAGAGGTTGATTAAATGTATGTGTCAAGTCCGCTTCCTTCTACCCTTGTATCATGTGATAGGGTTGCGAGCAGTTCCCGTTTTCTGTGTGAGTGCTGCATCAGTGTGATACAAGCAAGAGTAGCGCTCAGGAAAAAAAAAAAAGGACTAGAATGAGGTGCATTGAGGATTATTGGGTCTGATTTCTTCCATTTTTGGATGAGGAAGCTGGCCACAGGTGAGGTTAAATACCTTCCTCTCAAGAGTGTGCACTTAGACAGCAGGAGAATACACCAAGACAGATTTTTTTTTAACTTCTAGTCAGTTGTTTTCCTCCAACTCCAATCTATTTACTTTCAAATCTCTAATGATTTTTCTGTTTTTATAATTACTTTATAATTGAAGTACATACAGTTAATTTACAATGTTGTGTTCAAGTGTACTGCAAAGTGATGCAGTTATTTATACACACACACACACACACACACACACACACACATTCAGGTTACTTTCCACTAATGGGTTAGTGAAATATTGAATATAGTTCCCTGTGCTATATAGTAGGTCCTTGTTGTTTATCTGTTTCATATACATAGTAGTGTGTATATGTTAATCCCACATTCCAGATTTATCTTCTCTTCTCCCTCCTCTATTCCCTCTGGTAACCATCAGTTTGTTTTCTATGTCTGTGAGTCTATTTCTTTTTTGTAAATAAATTCATTTGTAGCATTTATTTTTAAATTCTATATCTGAGTGTATGTGATATTTGTCTTTATCTAATTTACTTCACTTAATATGATAATCTCTATCTTCATTCATGTTGCTATAGATGGTATTATATTGTTCTTCAAATGGTTTATTTTCTTATATTTGTACTTAAGATATCTAAAGCATGGGAAAATATAGTATGTGCTTTATTAAAGAATATTTGAGTCTAAATACATTAAAAGAGTAAAGTAGAAAATGCCTTAAGTAGGTGCATCTTCTTTTGATAAAAAATATTTTATTGAAGTGTAATGTATGTAGAGAAAAGCATACTTATTTTAAGTGTATAGAATGATGGGTTTTTTTTAAATTGAACTCCTGTTATCCAGCTCTCAGATCAATGAATCAGATGATATCTGCACCCCAGATGCTCCCTTCCTGTACTCTTTAGTCATCACCCCACCCTACAGTAGCCACCACCCTGATTCCTAACTGCATAGATTAATTTTTCCAGTTTTGTGCTTTATGGAAATGGATTTAGTCATATTTAGGCACTAGCCTGTGTCTGGCATTTATTCATCATGATTATGTTTGAGAAATTCGTCTTTGTTACTGTGGATAGTTATAGTTGGTTTTTTTCATGATTATATGGTATTCCTTCAAATACTTTTTTTTTTTTTTTGGATTTACCCATTCTCCTGTTGATGGGCATTTGGGGAGTTTTTTAGTTTGGGGCGTTTACAAGTATGAACATTTGTCTTCATTATTATTTTTTAATGTTTTGACATTAGAAGATAGAGAAGTTTGAGGTTTAGGGCAAAAGCTTGAAATCAGACAAACATACTAACTTTGATCCTAGTCAAGTTATTTACATCCTTAAGCCTGTCGGCTTATTTGTAAGGAGCATCATGACTAGTGTTGCAGGATTTTGGAAAAAATTGTGTGAAATGATGGATGCCCTGCACAGTGCTTGATATATAATAAGCTCTCAAAGAATAGAAGTTGTTAGTATTTTTCAAGTTAACGTTTTTAAATTGTAACAAAGCATCAACATAATTCACTATCTGCATTCTGTTGCTTGTGCATCATGTTTTCATGTTTTTCAAACTTGTTTGTTTGCATCTTTTTTTATCTTCTCTCTTCCTTTCTCCATGCTATACTCATTATCTGCCTGTTATAATCCAGGTATAGGGGCAGGGATTGAAGAAAAGTTTTCAGCAGATTTCATTCTTGAGTTATCATCTCAGTTTTTGCCATGGACGCTCACCATTAGAATAACATTTGCTTCTTTTATTTTTTTTTTTTGCTTTGCCCAAAGATGCAAAATTCTTGCAATAAGAAGTTTGTATGCCTGAGCCTCAGTGACCTGTAAGAAATGAGGAATCAACAGTTTCCTTCTGTAATTCAATAACCATTTACTCCTCCTGCCAGATGGTATGATAGAAGCTCTGGGGAACGTGAAGGCAACTGTCTTGAATCCCACCTCTAGAAAATTCCTGTTAGGAGCACCATCAGGATTGTTCTCGCCCTCATTTATAATTGGCCCAAAGGTAGCGTCTACTTACCTGGCTGCTACGTCAGTGAGTACTGACTTCGTGTTTAGTCTCAAGTAAGCTTTCCTCTGGAATGCACTAATCCAGTGTTTAGTTGGACTTTGGTGAAGATCACTAACTCATCCTGACTTAAGGAAGCTTTGTGAATGGCTAGACATTTCAGGATTATGTTTATATAGTTTCAAATGTTGTATTTTTAGACAAAGGATAATTTAAGAGGATTGGCTAGTATCCCTCATCAATCTTAAGCTATTTTAATGAAAACAGAAAAGGACAACCTCTTCTTAGGAGTGTCACACATCAGTTTTGTTTATAAATTATATTTAATCCTATTTTATTTAGATTGTATGTATATATGATAATTTTCAAGTAGGAAATGCTAACAAGCTTAGAATAGGTAAAGGAAAACATTTGTGGCCCAGTGTTTTTTTGGCCAAATGTTTTGTGTATCATTTTAATAGCATTTTAAAAGCCTCTTTATACTAGTTTGCACAATAAATATGTTTCTGTAAAGCTGCAGATATAAATATAGATGATAAATATATAAAGACCATATTTTATAAATGGATTAATATAAAATCACCATCTTATTTAAATACACAAAACACATCTCATTATAATCATTCTACATAATGTAGGATCTATTATGAAATGAACAATCTGTTTCTAATTTTTGTGCTTATATCTTGGGATAATTTTAAGTGAGGTGTAGTCAGTGTTTTAATGTATTCTTGGAGTTTGATATTATGAGCATCATGGACTTGTTAATTTTATTCCTAGATAGTTGAAATAAGTATCTGACAGAAATGTATTAAGAAGCAGAACACTATTTTTCTCTATCAGCTGAAAAGCAAATGCATTATTAGCATCTGAATTGAATACTGAAATCTCCAACATACATGTATGTTTATCTGTGTGTTTTGTGATCTGAGTCTTGCTACTGCAAGTATGATCCATGGATTAGAGTGGTTCATGAACTTCATGTCAGTCATCAGTGAGATGTGATATGAACAGGTACTGAGTGTTCAAAAACCTTTATAGCAATTGGAGAGAGTGATTTTAGGTCTCTTGATTCTAATACAGATTTGGGCTTGCATATTTGTGTGTGTGTTTTGTTTTTCATTTGTCTTAGAATTCATTTTTATTGTAGTTTACAAAAGTATTGGTCTGTGTTGGATTTGAAATTAAAAACAAAACAAATTGATGCAAACCACAAATTGCAAATGGTTTGAGAAGCATTGGTGAGAAACCTCCATGACAAAGGCAGAAAGGTGGTATAATTTCTAATCTTTTTAAATTTAATTACTGAATTAATTTTAATTGGAGGCTGATTCCTTTACAGTATTGTGGTGGTTTTTGCCATACATTGACATGCATCAGCCACGGGTGTACATGTGTCCCCCATCCTGAACGTCCCCCCCCACCTTCCTCCCCATCCCATCCCTCAGGGTTGTCCCAGCACACCGGCTTTGAGTACCCTGTTTCATGCATCAAACTTGGACTGGTCATCTGTTTTACATATGGTAATATACATGTTTCAATGCTATTCTCTCATATCATCCCACCCTTGCCTTCTCCCACAGAGTCCAAAAGTCTGTTCTTTATACCTGTGTCTCTTTTGCTGTCTCGCATACAGGGTCGTCATTACTGTCTTTCTAAATTCCATATATATGCGTTAATATACTGTATTGGTGTTTTTGTTTCTGACTTACTTCACTCTGTATAATAGGCTCCAGTTTCCTCCACCTCATTAGAATTGATTCAAATGCATTCTTTTTAATAGCTGAGTAATATTCCATTGTGTATGTAGCACAACTTTCTTATCCATTCGTCTTTCATTGTACATCTAGGTTGCTTCCATGTCCTAGCTATTGTAAGCAGTGCTGCGATGAACATTGGGGTACACATGTCTCTTTCAATTCTGGTTTCCTCGGTGTGTATGCCCAGGAGTGGGATTGCTGGGTCATATGGCGGTTCTATTTCCAGTTTTTTAAGGAATCTCCACACTGTTCTCCATAGTGACTGTACTAGTTTGCATTCCCACCAACAGTGTAAGAGGGTTCCCTTTTCTCCATACCCTCTCCAGCATTTATTGTTTGTAGACTTTTTGATAGCAGCCATTCTGAGCAGCGTTGAGATGGTACCTCATTGTGGTTTTGATTTGCATTTCTATGATAATGAGTGATGTTGAGCATCTTTTCATATGTTTGTTAGCCATCTGTATGTCTTCTTTGGAGAAATGTCTGTCTATGTCTTTTTCCCACTTTCTGATTGGGTCATTTGTTTTTCTGGTATTGAGCTGCATGAGCTGCTTGTAAATTTTTGAGATTAATCCTTTGTCAGTTGCTTCGTTTGCTATTATTTTCTCCTGTTCTGAAGGCTGTCTTTTCACCTTGCTTATAGTTTCCTTTGCTGTGCAAAAGCTAAGTTTACTTAGGTCCCACTTGTTTATTTTTGCTTTTATTTCCATTACTCTGGGAGGTGGGTCATAGAGGATCTTGCTGTGATTTATGTCAGAGAGTGTTTTGCCTGTGTTTTCCTCTAGGAGTTTTATAGTTTCTGGTCTTACATTTAGATCTTTAATCCATTTTGAGTTTATTTTTGTGTATGGTGTTAGAAAGTGTTCTGGTTTCATTCTTTTGCAGGTGATTGACCAGTTTCCCCAGTACCGCTTGTTAGATTGTCTTTTCTCCATTGTATATTTTCTTACATAGGCATGATTTAGGACATAGAATACTATGCTCTTGTTGCATTAAGAGATGCATCATAGAGCATCAAATTATTTGCATCATGGAGCATCAAATTATTTGCAAATAAGTCCAAAGAGTTTAATAATTCATTCAGCCATTCTTTATTTATTGAGCATTTAACTGTGGACCAGACAGTGTTCTAAGCAGTGGGAATTCATCAGTAACAAAACAAAATAGAACAAAACAAAAAACAATTTCTGTTCTCTTCTAGCTTATATGAAAAGAATTGGGATATATAAATATATGTGTACACATTTGTGTACACACACACACATATGAACTGCAGGGCGGTTGATTGTCCAAGTGCACCCAGTTCCCCTTGGGCTATGACTGCATGCATTCCTCTACTCTATGGATATTAAGGTCACTGTTGATGTAGTTTTGTGTTTGAACCCTGTGAC
Source organism: Dama dama (assembly GCF_033118175.1). Classification (NCBI taxonomy): domain Eukaryota; kingdom Metazoa; phylum Chordata; class Mammalia; order Artiodactyla; family Cervidae; genus Dama; species Dama dama. The sequence goes on along the minus strand of NC_083704.1, from coordinate 36,569,921 downwards.
TAACAGAAAGTCCCCAGGGAACACATGTAGTTGGCTTCCCTCAGGGCTCTTGGTGCTTGAGCATGACCTCCCCAAATTGGTGAGGATAATGGGACAAGCGAAGCCTCAGAGCCTGGAGGAACCTTGGTGTCCATTGTCCTGAAATGCTGTCCGCCTTTGGGATGTCATTAAATATAGAGTTTGTTCCAAGCTGTCTCTTTGTTTCAGCTGAAGGAACTATCATCTCCTTTAGGATTTTGTTCAGATCCTGGGAGTCCAAGACAGAGATGTCAGCTTTCTGAAATTAGGACAGTGCATTTAGGGTATGTGCATTTTTTGGATGAGGTCTTCTAGCTTTCTTCAGCTTATACAAGTAATTCATGACCCTCAAAGCTGAAGAGGCATGGATATCCAGTGGCCAAGAGCCTTTTGCAGTTTGGATCCTGTTATTTCATCTGGTTGTGTCTCTTCTTTTCTCCCTTGGTCTTTTCCTGCAGTGACTAGACCTGCCTCCTCACTGTGGCTCCAGTGTGCCAGGCCTGGCCCCACCTGGGATGCTTGACCTCCAGCCATCCACAGAGCTCATCTCCTCTCCTCCTTTAAGCTTTTGCCCCATTGTTACACTCTGGGCTTACCCTGACTACTATGTTCAAAATAACATCCCTCTCCTGTCCCTATCTTGGTCCTTAGTGCTTTATTTTTATCCTGGCAGTTGCTGTCTTTAACAGATGTTTCAGTCTTTAATATCTTAGATGACTTAGTTATTTACTAACTTTATTGTCCATATGCCATTTCTCATCCTAATGTTGCATAGAAGTAGAAACTTTTGTCTCCTTGTTCACTGTTGTATGGTGACTTCCCTGGTGGCCCAGATGGTAAAACATCTGTCTACAATGCAGGAGTCCTGGGTTTGATACCTGGGTGGGGAAGATCCCCTGGAGAAGGAAACAGCAACCCACTCTAGTACTCTTGCCTGGAAAATCCCATGGACGGAGGAGCCTGGTAGGCTGCAGTTCAGTTCAGTTTAGTTCAGTCGCTCAGTCGTGTCCGACTCTTTGCAACCCCATGAACTGCAGCATGCCAGGCCTCCCTGTCAATTACCAACTCCTGGATTTTACCCAAACTCATGTCCATTGAGTTGGTGATGCCATCCAACCATCTCATCTTCTGTGGTCCCCTTCTCCTCCTGCCCTCAATCTTTGGCAGCATCAGGGTCTTTTCAAATGAGTCAGCTCTTCGCATAAGGTGGCCAAAGTATTGGAGGTTCAGCTTCAGCATCAGTCCTTCCAATGAACACCTCGGACTGATCTCCTTTAGGATGGACTGGTTGGATCTCCTTGCAGTCCAAGGGATTCTCAAGAGTCTTCTCCAACACTACAGTTCAAAAAGCATCACTTCTTCGGCGCTCAGCTTTCTTTATAGTCCAACTCTTACATCCACGCAGTTCATGGGGTCCTAAAGAGTCGGAAATGACTGAGCAACTTCCCTTTCTTTCTTTCTTTCACTGTTGTATCCCCGGTGATTCAAACCGGATCTAACACATAGTATATGTTCAGTGTATATTTGATATACACTGAATAATTTGATGAATGAATATGGGATCTGATTCTTCCTTTCAAAGTGTACAACATAGAGTTTCAGTTCTGCCAGTTTAGCTGAGATTCCTCATGTTGCTCTATGTGTATTTCAGTCCTGTTGGTTGTGGTTTCTTGAATCTCAGTTCTTATGTTGCCATAAATTGACTTTCAGTGTTTTCAATATTTTATTTTTCTTTCCACATGTCAATTATTCCCATGAGGCAGTTTCATGTTTTTCTTACTGATTTTCACCATTTGTTGAATCTTACTTTATGTTGGACCCTCCAAGTGTTCATGGTTAAGACCTTAGACAAGCTGGAGAGACCAGCAGTCTCCCTCCCTCAGTTTCTTCATCTGTACAATGGGAATAATAATAATATCTAACCTCGTAAGATTGCTGTGAGGATGAAATAAGATGATGCTCGCAAAATGGAAAGCTCTGTGTCTGGCATAAATATTGATTGCATTAATTCTGATAACAGTATAAGTATATTATGGCTCAGCATAATGTCTGCACGTGGCAGGCACAGAGTAAATGACAGTTGTTAAAGTTATTATGTTTTTCCCTCCCATTGTTACCACCACTAATGATGCAGTCCCAGACAATCATCAAAGAGCAGAGCATTAACAGAACGTTCTGGAGAAGGTTAAAGGTTGTCCTCCCTTCTCTTCCTTTTTCTCTTTTTCTTCCTCTTCACTTTCTATACACTGTTTGTCTACACTTTCCATGTGATGGAAGAGCTTTCAGGTTTGAAATTTATTCTTCGCTATGCAAATCTGATCTTGGTTGTCACCATGATAACAGTACTCAGTCTTTTTTTGGTGACATTCTATTTGAATGGATACTAAGAAATAGGTCCTTGAGATGTATTTCCACATATGTATTTCACAACAGTTGGAATTTCTGGCAGTGGTTTCTTTTTCTTTTTTTCTTTTGGAGGGCATTTCAAGGAGCTGCCTGTAAACTCTGAATGCCTGGGTTATTTGCATTCTGTGTTTTCATCCTCAATGCCAAGTTAGTAAAACTGTCCAGATTAGATTCTTACAAGTAATCAACCAGCAAATGTTTATTAAGTTTATATATGGAAGACTTTTGTAGCTGCAGACTGGCATGGTGAAAGGTGAGCTTTAGGAAGATCAGTCTGGGGGCTGTGTATATAATTGGTGGTGGGGATGTTGCAAATCCAGCAGAGAAGGGCAGAAGGGGCTATATTGTGGGAAATGGTGAGAACCCAAAGCGTAGCAGTGACAGTGGGAATGGGAGAGGGCGTGGTGCTCTGGGTGTATGTAAGTCTGCCTTCTTAGGTACCATCAGCACCCTCCCAGAGCAGTTGCCCCAACTTACATTTCTACCAGCAGGGGCTGAGAATTCTGAGTGGCCCCCATTCTTGCCAACACTTGGTTCCTATTGCTGCATAACAAATCATAGTAAAACATAGTGGTTGAAAATAATAACTATCATCTCATTATCTGCCATGGTTTCTGTGGGTCAGGCCTTCAAGGGGGCTGTCCTGGGATGTTCTGGCTCTGGACCTCTCATGAGGTTGCAGACAGATGGTGGCTGCCAGACTTTCTGAAGAAGGAAACGGTTGGTGGTCAACCTATGTGTGAAAGTGAAAGTGTTATTGGCTCAGTGGTGTCTGATTCTCTGTGAACCCATGGACTGTAGACCGCCAGGCTCCTCTGTCCACGGGGTTTCTTTAAGCAAGAATACTGGCGTGGGTTGCCATTTCCTTCTCCACGGAATCTTCCTGACCCAGGGATTGGACCCGGGTCTCCCGCATTGTGCCAGATCCTGGTGGCGTCTGAGCCACCAGGGAAGCCCCGTCAGTATTTACCTTTTCTAACTATCTCAATCTCAAGGCATAGGGCCAGACAAGGGTGAGTCAAGAGATGAAGTTCTGACACTGCCAAGGAATAAAGGAGCATTTATTGAGCATCTGCTGGGCATGGTCTTATGCAAACTCTACGATGAGGTTATTTCCTTCAGCACGCTCTTTCCTCAGAGTTTGCTTCCTAGACAAGCCTTTCCTTAATAACTCTATATTTAAATACAGGTTCTTCTTTATTTCCATCTTGTTGTTGATCTTTAGTTGCTAAGTCCTGTCTGAGTCTTTTACGACCCCATGGACTGTAGCCCGCCAGGATCCTCTGTCCATGGGATTGCTTAGGCAGCAGTACTGGCGTGGGTTGCCATTTCCTTCTCCAGGAAATCTTCCCGACCTGGAGATCAAACCCGCATCCCTTGCCTTAGCAGGCAGAATCTTTACCACTGAGCCACCAGGGAAGCCATTTCCATCTTAATTGCTCAGCTTATCACCTCCATAGCCCTTTTTTTTTTCTATTTATACTCTGTGTGTAGTTGATTGCCTATTTATTACCTGTCCACCTGCCTTCCTCCACTCCTAAGTGCTAGACTGAGGGTTCATGATGGCAAGGACTCTGCCTCTTTCATGCACATGAAATATATCCAGTGAAATTTGAGTTTCAGGTCAAAATGAGTAATACTTTAATATAAATCTGTCCAAATATGGAACATTTAAAAAGCGTGAGTATATCTCCAATACCTAAAAACTGTATCTGTAAAAATGTATGTCTCAAATGTGGGACATGCTATACTGAAATATGTCTAGTTTATTTGAAACTCAGATTTAATCTGATGTCTGGTAGTTTTATATGCTACATTTGGCTGCCAAAGTACTTGGTATTTAGCACAGTTTGTGACATATAATAGAAGCTCACATAAATGTTTGAGTCAATGAATGAGCAAATGAAAGAGTTCATATCTTTTTCAGGAAAGTTTTTTCAAGGTATATATTATTATTTAAAAATAATAATAATAAAAGGAAACCCTTCTGCACTGTTGGTGGGATTGTAAATTGATAATAGCCACTATGGAGAACAGTAAGGAGGTGCCTTAAAAAGCAAAAAATAGAGCTACCACATGAGCCAGCAATCCTATTCCTAGGCATATACCTAGGGAAAACCATAATTTAAAAAGATACATGCACCCCAGTGTTCGCTGCAGCACTGTTTACAGTAACCAGGACATGGAAGCAACCTAAATGTCCATCAACGAAGGATTGGATAAAGAAGATGTGGTCCGTGTATACAGTGGAATATTACTCAGCCATAAAAGAACAAAATAATGCCATTTACAGCAGCATGGAGGGAGCTAGAGATTATCATACTGAGTGAAGTAAGTCAAACAGAGAAAGACAAATATTACATGATATCGCTTATATGTAGAATCTTAAAAGAAAAGCCAGGTACAAATGGAACTTACTTACAAAACAGAAGTAGGAGAACGAATATAGGGAACAGACCTACGGTTACTAAGAGGTGAGGAGTGGGGGATAAATTGGGAGATGGGAACTGAGATATACACACTATATATATAAAAATAGGTAACTAACAACCTACTGTGTGGCACAGGGAACTCTACCTAATAATCTGTAATGGCCTATATGGGAAAAGAATGTGAAAAAGAGTGAATATATGAATAACTGATTCACTTTGCTACATGCCTGAAAGTAACACAACATTGTAAACCAACTATACTCCAGCAAAAATTTTTTAAAAAGAAAACAGGATTTGTGTTTGCCTTAATTTTTTAGTGTGTTATTGTTGTTGTTCAGTTGCTAAGAGTATTAAGTTTGTATTCCTAGGAGGCACTCAGTATATGAGTTAAAGCTCAGTTCTCTGTGTGGTGGGATTTTTACATGTGACTTTAATTTTATTCAGATACATTTTAAACATTTCTTATCATGAGCCTTTTTTTTTAATAAAAAAAAGTTTTCAAAACGTGGTAACTGGAAGAAAACCTATAGTGCTGAAATCCTTTATCCACAGTTCCAAAATTCAAAAGTTTCTGAGTATTGAATGATTTTTTTAAATCTCATTTAGAAGAATTACCTGACCTGAAATGACATGAGGCTATTTATAGCCTTTATTATCTCACTTAATTGAATATTCATGTTTTCTGCAGAAATATTAGTACATTTGATTATGTGCTGTTGCCCTGATCTCTCTAGGGATATCACACTCTGTATATACTTTAATATGTTACAAAATCTAGAAAATTCTGACATCCAAGACTCATTAGTCCCCAGGAGTTATTCTGAAGAATGTGGTGTGTGTGTGTGTGTGTGTGTGTGTGTATACAGATGTGTACTGTGTGTATAGAAATTTCTGAAACGATACATTGAATATTGTTAATAGTGATTATCTCTAAGAGAAGGGATTGGATGGGGATGCCAGTGAAAGATGAATTTATGCTTGAGTATCTTCTTCTTTAGTATTTCTAATTATTATAATAAAGTGATTGCCTTTTTCAATGAAAGAGTATAATTGGGTAGAGGTTTCATTTAGGAAAGTAGTGGTATTTTTCATGTTAAAAGACAGTTTATCAAACAGGCTATGCTTTTACAGATTAGTTCAGCATTTCTCCCTGCTGACAGGGACCCAGAAAACGTTATGCACACACCATGCAGCCTATTGCCTTTTGGATAATGTGTGCATGGTCTAGTGACAGAGAATTTACATCAGCAAAAACACTAATTTTGCTTAAAAAAATAAAATCAAGGCACTCAAAAATGTGATGAGTACTGCTGTTATTAGTGATGGGTTTGGCATGTTTTACGAAGTCTGAACGATTACTCATCCTCTGTACGTTTGCAGAAGTGGCTTCAACAAAAGCCAGATGCATACGTACTGGCAGGGGTCAGGAGGTGGATGAGAGGATTAAACCCAGTGAGTTTTTGGAGCACTGGTTTGTAGCTGTTTTTGGCTTGTCGACAGGCTACTTTACTGAGTCAGCCTATAGGATGGCTTCCCAGGGTAAGTCTGATTTTGCTTTTCTGAGTTTAAAATATACGTGGTCAAGGAGAGCTGACTCGTTGCCTTTTGCACTGGATTGCGTTTGTTAACAGTGCCTGCGTTTCTTTCTGTGAGAAAGACATTTATCTTATTCCAGCATATTCTGGTGTTCCTGCTACTGATTTTTATGGCTTTACCTCACCTCCCCCTAGTTTTTAAAGTGAAATGTCTTGAGTGCTGAAAGGATTTGCAAGGGGAATTGCAAAGGTCATATGTAAGTTCTGCGGCTGGTGTGTGGAGAGCAGTGTGATTGAACCAGAGCCCTCAGTGACCCTTTCTTTTCAAGAGGATGTTTCTAATAAATTAGTGTAGCATGCTGTATGTGCCTGTTTATGACCTTAAAAATGGTTTAGTTCTTGCTGAGTGGCTATTACTGATGCTTTATGACATGTTATAATGGTTTCGACTTGCACATTTTTTTTGGATTAAAACAATGTCATGCATCAGTCAATGTGAAGTTAATTTTTCCCTTTTTTTTTCTCTTTTAAAGGGACTCAGGAGAACGTTCAACATTAGAATAAGTCCCTGGATTCTGACCTCAGAGAAGCTTTGGTTCTCGAGGTTAGAAGAAGTAAGGATTCACCAAGCTCTTACAAATGAGCTTTGTAGTAGTTGCTGGTGAAATTATAAAACATTGCTTTTTCCACTGGATGTTAAATGCCCCTTTTCTTTAGCTATAGTATGGGGAGCAAAAGCATGTGATTTTTCCTTTTTTTTTATGTTTAACCATAGCTACTTTGAAAAGGCAGTTTTCATTTTGTGGCTGCTTTCTTTTTTTTTTTCCTTCCGGTATCTAGCACAGTTAAGGACTTTATCTTTTTTTGTATCTTTGTAGGACACTCTGGTGAATGATGGGGTCTGAGTAGTTCTCTATATGGAAGAGGGTACCGACGAGCCTGGGCTGGAGGGGCTGAAGGAGCCCAGTTGCATCTCTGCCTGGCCTGCTTGTGGCTATATTGCCCATGTCCCTTCCTCTCCAGGCTGGAGGAGGTCACTGTGATGTGAGCGCTGGGGCATTTCGGGGGCTGAGAGCTTTTCCGAGTGGCAGAGACATCTCTTTGGGCTCAGAAGGGGATGTGCCTCAAGATTTCTGTCCATTAATGTTTAGTACTCATGATGGGGAAAATTGATCTGCTCTAAATATAATCCTTCCTGCAGAAACACTGATAGATAAAAAGGAGTAAGGGAGTTGGAGTTGATTTTTTTTTTTTTTTAAACATGCACATTAGAGCTTAAAAAAAAATCAAAGCATTTATGTTCTTAGTGGAAGTCTGAAACCTAGTGCCCAGGTCTGCATGGGGTTGGAGGTTAATATGGCCCATCTTTTTCACAGCATCTGTAGTTCTTGAATATTTGGGATACAGGCACAAAAGCCTCAGTAATTCAACTAGTCAGTAATGTAAGAACTGTTTCCTGCTGATAAAAGCAAGGGGATATTAGAGAATAGAATGTGAGATAAAATGTGAGGCTGCCCGGAGACCTCTCCCTTGCTGACGGTGAACTCAGACCATTCTCCTAGGCCTTCCTTCCAGGGCTTGCAAGGATGTGGCTCTTCAGCTGAAATGTGCTTTGGTGGAAAAGTTATGGACTCACGTTTGTCCCTTTGCAAACGCAGTCTTTCCAGGACTGCTTCTATGAGTACTCAAGGTGAATTGGTATGACGTTTGAGAAAAGCCTGGGGGCAAGCTGGAATATTTAATCCATCATGTCACACACACACAGGTACTTTAAAAGGAATAGGAATCTTAACTAGAGGCTTAGCTCACTACCACCTGGAAATGGCTATCATAATAAGACATTGGTCTTTTCTCAGTGAGAGAGACCGAGAAGCATAAAGTGTGGTGAAGGCTGGCACCTGAATGGCCTCTGACGATATAACCCTGTGACCTTTGCCAATGTTCCCTCCCTCCCCTGGTGTGGAACCTGAATAGTGGTTTAACTAAGTAGTTAATTTAAAAAAATATGTAATTGTTTTATTTTTAAAATGTTTTATAGAGAGGAGTAAAATCAGTTAGTGATTTCAGAGCACATTATGTGTCTGGATTATCTCACCTCTCTTGATTTTTGTCCTTGTTGCCCTCATTTCTTAGTCTTTCTCAGCATCTCATCAACTGACAAGATAAGATGCAACCCCAAACAGCTTTCTACACCTAGTTGCTTGTTAGCGAATTTAACTTAAATATATAGAATGACGTATATATTTCACAGTTTGTGGGAAAGAAAACTCAAGAAAATACACACACACACACACACACACACACACATTTGAGCCCAGTCTTTGATACACACACACATATTTAGGTGTATCTGTATCTATCTTTATCTTCCTCATAATTTACTCAACTCTTAAATCCATCATCACACATGTGCAAAATAAAATCTTAAAATAACCTTCCTGGAAGAAACAAAGAGGGAAAATTAGTAGGCAGTCTTCATGATGTTTTAATGTGTGTATTTACTACTTAGAAATATTCAAATAGAGCTTTGTTTTGTATCATTAATTCTGGTGGTACAATATTTGAAAAGGTGACAGATACAAGGGCAGAATGCAATTCTTGAAGCTATAATTTGCAAGCGGCTGATAATACAAGTCCATTTTCTTTTCCAAATGTGCTATTTATATAATTTATATTTTTAACCAATCTTAGAACTAGAACAAAAATAGTAATTAATCTTAAGGGCAAGAAATGTTGCAACTGTGCCAGATTTGGAAACTTTAAGAAAGTCTTTGGGTGGCTAAGCCCAATCTATTGAATATTCTAATTTGCATGTAACACGTTGCTCAGCAGATAGTGCATGCTGGGTTAATGTTAAATGATTGAGTCAATTTGGCAACACTTTTTTTTTTTTTAAAGAAATGTAAGCATATTTAGTTAAGAAGTGGCAGGCCAGTTTTAAAGCCTAGTTAAGATAAACAGGCCAGGCAAAATAGTGCATGTGGCAAGGATAGTGGTGTTTATATGTGCAAAGAGAAAAGACTGAAAGGAAGAATATCAAAATGCTTACATACTTTGATGATGAATGATTTTTATTTTTTACACAGTCTTTTGCTTTCATGTATTTTTCAAAGTGAGCACATGCATCCTTTGAAATGTAGTGCTTTCATGGCACATATTAGGCCTTACATAATAATTTGTTAAATGCTGAGTTAATTTATAATGGAAATGATACACATCAGATGTCAGTGGTGTTCCCTGGAGTTGGGCAACATGACAGCTTCGAGGAAAACTTATATTCTAGTGAAATCATTTTTTTTTCTCGAATAACATTTAGTATCCCAGTATTGTCTGCTTTAACAAAACATTCACATTTCTAAAAAAGACTTAAACAAACAAAAACCACTAGATAATGGGAAATCATACAATAGATAGTAGAGAGTCTATGGGGGCCCCTGTAGTCTATAGGTGCACAACACTCAAAAACTTCATGAAGAACATAAAGGAAAGATAGGAACCATAGAAAAAAAAGAGTTTTACACTTGCTAAATGGTTAAACAGTATGCAAATACAACACAACTTTTCAAGCTTTGCCTTGAAAAGACCTAGTATTTTTTTGTGAAGGGAGTTGCGGGAAAGGTTGCAGCTTGTATACTCTGGGGAAGTGGTGTAAGTAGGCTTGTTTGAAATGGGGTGGGAAGTTGTAGCAAAGTACTGGGTGGTTGTGGTCTGTAATACACATGGTAAACTGAAGTAGCAGGCAGATGTTTGCAGTATGTACATCTTGTGTCTTTCTGCACTACTTGATTCAGTGGGGTGTGGCTTTCTGTGTTCAGTTACTGTTCCTTGGTGACCCAACCAAGTTCATGTGGGTTTTACGCTCAAATTGCCCTTTAATGTATTGGTCATGTTTGAGCAGATTTGCATTTTCAAAATGAGCATCGGAGCAGAACTAGCTCTATATGAAATAGATAAAATCAAGTTGCACTAGTTCTAGGCATGTCAAGAGCCTACTTTGGAACCCAACTTCCCTTTTAGCACCCCAGCGATTCCAGGGACCATCACTGTGTGGCCTAGAGATTGTGTGTCCTTTTGTTCGTGACCTGGAAGAGATACAGGACAGTTTTTTTTTTTTAAATTATTTTTTTTGTGGAAACATTTGGTTCTACCTTTGTATCTTTCCTTGGCTCATGGTTGGCAGGTTCTTTAACATTCACAAAGTTGAGTCTGACTACTAGATAGACTGTCTGGTAAAGCAAATGACCTTGAACTTAATAGGCACCTCATTCCAGGTCCTCATCAGGGAATCTAACCTTGTACATGATGCTACTCAATGCTTCTCAGATTGCTTCTGTGAAAAACCAATATTTATGGATTACTGTCTGCAGGATAGAGGTTCATCTGTTATTCTGAATCCTCTGAAACAATGAGGAAGGAGGGCAGTGTCGTTAAAAAAGCCATTTCGCAAGGTAGCTTTTACTTTGATTTGTCCAATAACGTTAAAGAAAAGCATGAGAGTTGTATATTTATCAGTAGGATTCATTGGTTAAAAAGTAGGTAAGGGCAATCTACTGTAATACCTATACCTGAAATAATCTAGACTAGCAGAATCTCTAAACCTGAGAATCTGTCCTGCCCTGATTTCCCCCTCAACCTCTGCAGTTAGTCTTATTACATGACACAGTATTGTACTCTTAACCCCTCTGGAAGGTCATCATGAGATATAACCCATGAATCCTGGTTGTATGGGGTGCTTCTTTTGTGGATGGATATTCCAGTGTCTTCTTTATGAAGATTCTTGGAAGAAGTGTCTCTCTGGTTTTTATACCACAAATGACTGTACTTCTTCAACTTAGGGTTTTTGTTTTATGGATACAGTTAGTCATGTAACTGATCATGTCTTCTTCCTCTTTATGGCCACAGGCATGTTTTCTTTAACCCATGCTTTTTTTTTTTCAAACCAAAAGAAAAACTAGTTTGCCAACGCTGGAAAATGAGACTTCTCACAAGTGTGTTTGGATTTCCAGCATTTACTGAAAAATCAGATCTAGCAGTGCTGGGATCACGTGTCTCCATGGCAACCATGGGATCCAATAAAGTAATGCCATTTCCCTTACAACAGAGCAAGCACTCTTACCTTTGTTTTACCTCCTTACTTTAACAGCCCGGCCTGTGTAGACCTTGGACTCGGTGCCTAGTGGCTTAGAAAACAGTTTGTGACTTACCTTTAGAAAGTATGCAGGCTCCTATTTGCTTTTTGTTAACTAATGTTATTCCTAGGGTCATTTAATTTTTTTTTTTTTTTGAATTTTCTTTCATCTTGTTTTCTTCACCCACGCACATTAGTTTTCTGTTGTTTTATCTTGGGGGGTTGTGTGCTTTTATGTAAGCTGCCTTGAGTTTTTGAGGGGGAAAAAAACAAGGTATAAATAAAGAAAAGTAGACTTTTCCCCTCTGATCATCTTATTTTTATTTTTTGCCTGGTAAGAATTTAAAACAATTTCAGCTCTTTTCTGACCTATTTTAGAATTTCCTTGATTCTAGTACCATTCAGAGCTCTGCAGTTCCTTGATAGGGTTTTGTTTCGCTTTAGTAACTGTCCACGGAGACTGTGAGAAAGCATTGTTTTGTACCTAAGATGCATTGGCTTCCCATCATCGTGCATTAAGAACTGAAAATTTTGTGTTTTGTAAATAAGTTCATTTGTATCATTTTTTAAGATTCCCAAAATTCCAAAATAGAATTCATAGGCCCAGAGAACAAACTTATGGTTACCAGGGAGAAGTGTTGGGGGGATAGATTGGGAGTTTGGGATTGATGTGTACACACTGCTATGTTTAAAAGAGATAAGCAACAAGGACCTACTGGATAGCACAGAGAACTCTACTCAATATTCTATAATCACCTAAATGGGAAAACATTTTGGAGAAGAATAGATACAGGTCATGTATAACTGAATCACGTTCCTGTACACCTGAAACTAACACAGCACTGTTAATCATCTTAACTTCAGTATAAAATTTTTTTAAAAAAGAACTGAAAAGTTAGGTAAGTCGGAATATTTGTTCATGCAGTTCTGAGAGGGAAGATTAGGCCACCATGAACCTTCTTAGAGTTTATCTGCCAAGTGCAAAGACCCCGAGAAGGTGCCATTCAGCGCCCTGCATGGGGCACTGCTGTGACTTCCGGGGACAGGGTCAGAGAAGTCAGTAGTCTTTGCTAGTCTGGGGACCTCCTGTTCGCAGTCTGGCTGTTAGATGTTAGTGTAGCTTGCATAGTGTTGAAAACGATTCTGGACCGATCAAAATTAATTTTTGTATTCTCTTTAGTGTTTCCATATTCCTTTGAAAAATCTGGAGACCCAAGCATATGGGCCAGCATTCAGCCTGCATGGGATTACGTCTAGTTCACCACACCGTCCCACTCCCTCTTGTCTGGGTGACTCTGACGATGAATGCCGTGTGCCCCGTGTCCCTCCATTTCTCTGTATGTGACTGTTGTTGCTTAAGGCCTTGTCCATGCACCGCCCTAACTCGTCTGCTGTTAGCATAAACCACACTGTGGCCTGTTTTCCTGCTGCGGTAGTCACCTTCCCAAGCCACTCAGCTCTTTCCGTGGCATTCATGTTTCGTGAATTGACTTTTGACCACTGTCTGTCTTCTCCCCAGTCTCAGAATTGCAGACTTCCTCAGCAGGAATGGTATGGGTGTGCCTAAAAGTGTAGTTCAAAAGATCGCTGTGTTTGTGCACCCAACGCATTTATTGACCACCTACTGTGTGCCAGGTGATGTTCCTGTGCTAGGCATAGGAGCAGTGAATGCAAGGGGCGCAGATACATACCTACTGGAGTTTACATCCTGTTAGGGGTGGTGGTAAGTGCTGTGAAGAAGAAAGCCAGGAAGAGTTCCTGTTTCATTTGGGGCTCATAGGCTAGAGCTGGATTCTGAGCTCCCTTTTGAATCAAGAGATGAATTCACTCGCTGAGGAGTGAGCCATGTGGCTGTCTGGGAAAGACCTTGTAGACCCTGGGGATAGCAGTGAGAGTGAGATCCCTGAGGAGGGGCACACCTGCGTTTGGTGTTAGGCATGGTTTCTGCTTCAGGGCTGCACTTCCTAATGGTATGAATTAGGGTCAGTTGCATTTACCCTCTGGACCACATCTGTGCACTCATCTCTAAAATGCAAGACTCTATATGAGGTTCACAGACACAAACTACTGTATGTAAAATAAATAAGTAACAAGGATTTACTGCATAGCACAGGAAATATACGCAGTAATGGAATCTCATCCTTACACACACACACAATGAATTGCTATGCCGTACACCTGAAACTAATACCAGTATTGTACATCAGCTACACTTCAATAGAAAAAAATCACATTAAAATGCAAGTTTCTGCATTTAAGAAGGACCGTGGCTTCCTCATTAGTCTCTCCCCAAGGTCAGGTCTGGTCTTTGACTCTTGGTAACTGTTAAGTAAATATATATGCAGTTAACAGATGGACACATAGTCATTATAGAAGGATTTGAAGGATCTCAAAAGCATAGGCTTAGCTAAGTGTATGTCACAGGCTTACATATTAATGACAATGAACATGAGCAGCTCTGAAGCATATGTGCTGAGAGTTTCTCTTTAATGGTGACGCCACAGTTTTTATGCTCAGTAAGCTGCATCTACAGAGTACCACGGAGGAATATATATGACGGAGGAAAGGGGCCTGAACTGTGTCTTTGTTGTTGTATCTGTTACTATTCATTGGTATGTCCTGACTCCTAGCAGAGTCCCTGTGGGCTTATAGTAGGACCTTAATGAACATTTGTTAAAGAGTGAATAAAATCAAAGCCGGCATACATTTTCACTTCTTTGATAAAGCAATGTTGGAGTCACACTGCATTCTGCCTGCTTTCTTCCCGAGAAAGACCCACAGCAGTGTCAGGATCAGACTGAGCATTAATGTCTTACTTGCTTCAACTCTTTTACTTACGTTCTTCATTTGCAGTTGGGAAATGGAGGCTTAGAGCTAGTAGCAGATACAAGTAGTGTGAGTCCAGGGCTTGTGTACTTCCTCACGGACTGTGTCGCTTATAGGGAAGAATAACTAGCAGATACAGAAACAAAGGTAGAAAAGAATTCAGTTCCACTATATTGGCATCAGTAACTGATGACTTTTAATGCTATTAGAAGCTTCATATCTGACAGGTTTCAGATGGAGAGAAGGGTCTGCTTTGTAACATGCACTTGTCTAGTTTGTGTATGCCTCAGAGACTGCGTTCATGCAGTTTCTGGAAGATTGATCAGGTTTTCTGAAAGCCATGTAGAAACGCCTTCCTAACGTGAATCCTTGTTTTGTTCCACTAAGATGTGGGCAATTTCTAAGTGTGACGGTTACATTCCTCTTGCTTCATAGCCTATCAGCTCTCACTATCATATTCATATTTAATGATGTGCTAGCAACACTGTCCTCTTGTCAGCCTCGATTCCTCCCTTCTGTCCCCAATTCTTGAGCAAACTCTTCTACTTTAGTATTATTCTAGGACAGTTAGGTTTTCTACTGCTTATTTCCATTTTCAATGGTGTGAGATGATTTATTACTGTGCTTTTGAAGGAGAACAAATTTAAAGGTGGAAGGAAGCTTGGTGAGTTTCTAACCACCTGTTGAGTTTGGGAAGGACCACTGAAACCCCTCTGTTTTGATTTCCTGTGCACGTGTGCTTTCAAGTGAGGGCAACGTTGTGATTTTTGTAGCAGGTGTCAGCCTTGATGGCAAGGGGAAGCAGATATCCTGGCCAGCTTTCTGGGGAAGAGGAGAATGGTTGTGTTTTCTCATGACTTTATTTTTCCAGTGCTGACTGTATGGCAATATCATTCTGGCAAATATTGGCTGGCCGTGGAACATTTTTAAGTGCAAAGGTTTAATAAATGTTCTGTCTATTACCATGGCTGAGGAATCAAAACAAAATACTCTCCACACAGTTCCTCGAGCATTCATGGATGGGTTCCAGTGTATTGCTTTTACGTTAGCTCCTCTATGTGTGAAGAATCTAAAATAAAATATTACTGAAAATACATTGATTAGGAAGAGTAGGGTATAATTTTTTGTACCATTTTCCTTTTCTATACAGTAATGCCATGCCAGGAATGGTGATACGGGTGAACTGTGTGCAGAAAGGCTTTGCAAGAATTTATGTCTTCATATTCTTGTTATGGACATGATAGTATTGACAATAGTATGTAATGTCTGTGTGTAGCTGTAATAATCTCTGTTCTCACCTAAGAAAAAAGCTAACACTGGTGACATTAAAAACCAAAACAACCCCCTCCCACCATTTATCCCAACAGTTGTCATAATTTGTTTTCCCCCTACTCTATAGTGTGCTTCTCACGTATTTATGTGATTAATGAGAATGAGTAATTGAGTATAAGTGTATAAGGAGTTTATACGGACAGTGTTTTACCAGTGACTTTTTGCACTGGGGCTTTATTTGGGTAGAAATTCTTCTGCAGTGCTTCATGTGTCTTAAGAATGTAGCAGATTGTCCCAAACATGAATCAGGGAGTTCATTTCTGACACTATTTTGGAGGAGTTCTCTGTGGGAGTCTATGTTTACATCAGGCCAGGGCAAAAATGGCAGTGATGATGCTGTTAATAATAAAGGCTACACTGTATTGAAGGCTCACACATGTTCATTGTGTCAAGTACACAAGGCGCATTGTTCCATGGATTGTCTTACAACACCTGTGAGGCTGGGGCGCTTCTCGTCTCCATTTTACAGACAAAAA
This sequence comes from Dama dama, assembly GCF_033118175.1. Classification (NCBI taxonomy): domain Eukaryota; kingdom Metazoa; phylum Chordata; class Mammalia; order Artiodactyla; family Cervidae; genus Dama; species Dama dama. Next base: position 36,553,768 of record NC_083704.1, on the reverse strand, counting down.
AACTGAGGCTTGGAGGGGTTTGATTATCCCCTGGCTGTACAGCTAATGAGAGGGGCAGACCTTGATTTTGACTCAGTTCTTTCCTTCCTTCCTCTCTCTCCTCTTCCTCCTTCCCTCTCTCCTTCCCTCCCTTCCCCCCTCCCTCCCTCTTTCTTTTCTTTCTCATTGCAGGGGACTTGATAGGCAGACTTTGTTTTCTTGTACTTCTGTTTATTGCACTTTGCGTATATATATATATATATATATATATATTTTTTTTTTTTAAACAAACTGAAGGCTTGCAGCAACCGTTCATCACAGAAGTCTATCAGCACTATTTTCCCAGTAGCATTTTCTCACTTTGTGTCTGTGTCACACTTGATATTTCTTGTAATATTTGAACCTTTTCACTATTTTTATGCTCATTATGGTGATCTTTGATGTTACTATTGCCAAAAGATTATGACTCACTGAAGGTTCAGGTGGTGGCTAACATTGTTTAACAATAAAAAATTTTAAATTGAGGTTTGTATATATTTTTTTAGACATAACACTATTGCACACTTAATAGACTAGCATAGTGTAAACATAACTTTGGTATGCACTGTTCAGGTAGTTTGCTTTATTGTGATATTTGCCTAATTGCAGTTGTTTGAAACTGAACCCATAGTATTGCTGAGGTCCACCTGTATTTGTATATTTTTATTAGTCTATACCATAACTTTCATATATACAGTGTTGTATTTCAGCTTCTGTATATACTGCAGTGTGCTCACCACCAAATGTTTAGTTTCCATCTGTCACCATACTGTTGGCCCCTTTACCCATTCTGCCTCCCCCTGTACCCCATTTTTCTCTGGTAAACACTACTCTGTTCTCTGTATGTGTACCTTTATTTGATTTGGTTTGTTCATGTTAGAAAAAAATTCACACATGAGTGAAATCTTATGGTATTTGTCTTTTCCCATTTGTCTTATTTTATTTAGCATAATATCCTCAAGATCCATCCATGCTGTTGATAATGGCAAGATTTCATCTCTTTTTTATGGCTGAGTAGTATTCCATTGCGCACGCACGCGCGCACTCTCTCTCTCTCTCTCCCTCTCTCTAAGATGTGAACCCAGTTCTTTCTGACCCCAGAGCCTGGTCGGGTAGCTCATTCTCACCACATCCTTCCTAGAAATAGGAAACTCTTACCTGGAATATTTTAGCAATCTGCTACTTATTTCCTTGCTTTCTTCCTCTTTCCTTTTTAGGTCTTTTTTCTGCCACCAGCCTTCTGATGCATGCACCTCTTCACTGAAGTCCCCCTTCCATCCTTCCTTTCCTAGTGAATTCTTTATCTTCTGGACTTCCATATCCTGAGCTTTCTTCTCTGAGTTCTCATAATATTTTGTTCCTCTCTTAATCAAAACACTTTGCAGCTAGTAGTCAGCTACTAAAGTATTCCAGGGATTCCTAGACCCCCAGCGTTCAGTTTTGTGTCTGTGCCTATGTGAATGTTTTTTCTTGAGACAGTCCATAGTTTTCATATGAGTCTCCGAAAAGTATTTGACCAAATAGTTTAAGATATTATTTATAGGATTATCTGTCCTCCTCCAAGTAATGAGCACCTAGAGGGGAGGAGCATATCTTACTTGTATTTATTTCTTTGAGTGGCTATAATTTTTTTTCCCCCAAGTACCTGGATAAATGAATGTCTCTAAAAGTAGGACCAGGGGGGTATGGCCTGGAGGTTAAGAACAGAGGACCTAGAGCCAGACTGTGCCTTGGATTGAATTTTTCCTCTGCAAACAGTCTAGCCAGTGGTACAGTCCCCTCAAAACCTCACTCTTCTCATTGGTAAAAGGGACATTATAATCGTGTTGCTGTTAGAGGGTTGTTATTGAGGAATACCTCAAGGTGTGGTGTGTAAAATGCTTAGCATAAGGGTACTTTGCATACTACCTGTAATTAGCTGTTATTACTATTATTACAGAAGCACTTTTGAAATGGGCTAGAGGATGAGTTTCTCTTGATTTTTGTAGTTACTATCATGGTGATATTACAAGAATATTTATCGTGACACTTTGAGTTTTCAGAGCTTAAAACCAGCATGCTTTCTCTAGTCAAGGTGACAGGTTCAGCTCAGAGACCTTCTTGAAATGTTGCTCTTGGGCATTTCCTTTCCCCCTGGCCTCAACCCTGGCTGTGTAGTGTCTTAGGTTCATGAAGTGCCAGCTAATGGAAATTTGTGATGTGGGCACTCTGCCCCCCGAGGATTTGGACATATGCTTCTTTGTGTTTAAATCAACAGAAAAAAGTGCAGCTGCAGCCACCCTTCTGCATAATTGTTGCAGTAGCCATTTTCCTTGCATGTTCTTGGAACCCCTGAGTGCCAGACCTGTCACTTACTGTCCCCTCTGTGCGTCTCAGGTAAGTCCAGTAGGTCAGATGAAAGGCAGAGACCAGCAGGGCACAGTCACTAGTCTACGCATAGCACCGATGGGTACCTGTATACAGATCACCGCATACGTGTTATTTATAGTAGTGTGGCCACAGGGTCACGGTGGCAAAAAGCAGCCTTTAGAAAAGTGCTTTAGTTGGCCCATTAATGGTCACTAAATATAGAGAAAGTAGTTTGTGAAATCTCTTTACAGAAAATGTATTGTGAGCTGGGTGCATTGACATGAGGGGAAAAATTTTTGACTCCTATCTTCCCATAGTTTTTTTTTTTTTTTTGAATGTATACCTTTTATTTACATCTCTGGTAACTGTATGACCTTCAGTAAGTTCTTTGCAAATACTCTTTACAAAAAAAGTCTTAAGAAGTATGGTAACTTTATTCACAATCACCAAAAACTGGAGACAGCCCAAATGTCCTTTCACCAGTTAAAGGACACGTAAGCCATGGTTCATCCATATGGTGGAATATTAACGTGCACATAGATACCAGCACCTGCCCCAGCAGGGACTGAACTCAAATATACTTGTTAAGGGAAAGAAGTCAGACTCAAAAGTCTATGTTTTAAATGGTCCCATTTATTTGGCATTCTGGAAAAGACAAAACTTTGGGAATAGAACAATAGGTGGTTTTCGGGGGACTGGGCTTGGGTGGCGTTCTGACCCCAGACGGGCTGCCCAAGGAGTGTCTGAAGTGTAAGTCCACTGTGTCAGTGTACTCTGCCCTACTGGCTTTAAAAGCTGTCTGGTAAACACCGTGAAATTTTGGTTTATTTATTTAACATTTACGAGTTGGAGCTCCTTTGTCTCCCGTCTGGCAGAGCTGCTTACTTTAAAATAGTTCCTCGGCCTCGGCACTGTTGAACATTGAGGGCTGGATTGTCTCCATCGTGGGGGCTGTGCGGGACCCTGTAAGGTGTTTAATACCATCCCTGGTCTCTACGTGCTAGATGCTAATAGCACCCGGCACCCTAGTTTTCAAAAAGTCTTTATTGAATTTGTTACAGTATTGTTTATGTTTTAGTTTTTTTGGCCAGGAGACATGTGGGATCTTAACTCCCAACCAGGGATGGAACCCCTGCCCCCTGCACTTGGAAGGCGATGTCCTAACCACTGGACCACCAAGGAAGTCCCTGGGCCCCCATTTGTGACTACCGAAAGTGTCTCCAGACATTGTCAGATGTCCCCTGGGGACAAAAGGGTCTCATTGGAGAGCCACGATTTTAAAGATTTAGGATTCAGTGCAAAGGCATTGAGTTATTTCCATGACTGACGGGTGAGGATAATCACTGTAACCTTCCTCTTACTTACCTGTGGCCCCATCCTGGCTCCAGGTTCGATAGAGGGATATTCTAGTCTGTTGGCAGGGGACCTTCCCTGGTCCTGGAGATCAGCCATTTCCTCTTACAAGTGCCTTGGCCGTTCGACCTCCAGCCCGTGGGTGCTTTCTCTGTGCCCAGGGACTGTGACTGCCTAGAAGTAGTATCTGTGTACTCGCCGCTCCCAGCTCTTACCCCTGCTATCTTAGAGGTTGACTTTATGGGTCTGATGAGTCATCCTTATTGCATTTATAAATTGCTTCCATGTCTCCCAAAGCAAAGAAAAAAAACAAATTTTTTTTTTTTTGGAAATCAGTTTAAAAAACTATAATAAATACTTGTTAGTAAACCAAAATTAAAAGTGCCGGTGAACTGTAAGATGATCATATTTCGGACACAGTTTTACAGCTTTGTTAATAGTTTGATATTAATTTGGGCTTAAGAGTTACGGGAGATAGGCAGAGTGGTAAAATCATGGGACCTTTTGATCTTTAAAACTTTGGTCTTCAAAATTTTAAATATATTTAGGTGGTACATGGTTCTCCCATACCTTCTTTTTTAAAATTTTGTTTAATTGGAGGATAGTGACTTCACAATATTGTGTTGGTTTCTGCCATACATCAACATGACTCAGCCACATATGTCCCCTCCCTCCTGAACCTCCTTGCCCCCTCCCTGCCCATCCCACCCCTCTAGGTTGTCACTGAACACTGGGTGGAGCGCCCTCTGTCACAGCAAATTCCCACTCGCTATCTATTTTACATATGATAATATATGTGCTTCCATGCTACAGTCAATTCGTCCCACCGTCTCCTTCCCCCACTGTGTCCACAATGTGTCTCTATCTCTGCATTTCCATTGCTGCCCCGCAAGTATGCTCATCAATACCATCTTTCTAGATCCCATATGCATGCGCTAATATTTTTTCATGTCCAGCACAAACCTGTGTGTGAATCCCAAAGCATTATAAAGTTGGCTCCATCTAGTGTATGAAAGTATTATACATCTAGAGGGGGAAAAAAAAATAAAACCAACAACTCCATTCTGGGGATCTCCTTTGGTACTTCATGATGAAATTAGATTAAAAAGTTAAACTAAAAAACAAAGCTGGACTATAAGCTATATTTGTGTCCCAGGAGATAATGCAGGCAAAAGTGACCTTCACAGTGTGAAGAGGAAAGGTCGTAATGTATCGAAGTATCAACATCCAGCATGCCTGACATTTTGTTCTAACAGCCTTGCCTTTTCTTTCTCTGGATGGAGGTCTTGTTTACAGGCACTATCAACAATTGTGGCTTGTCCACTTCCATTATGATATTCTTAGTCCTCCTTGGCCTGGCCCCTGGTTTTCCTGTATGGAATCCTATCTGTCAGTCATGTTCATTTTCCACAGTTAGGAAGCGATGAGGGCTAGGCCCATGTACTGTGATTTCAGAGCCCTAGATGATTTTCTTTATCAGACTGGAATTCTTTGTAGCTGTTTGCTTCTCACTGCAATAGAGTAGCCACTGTTTGTGGGCTGTGTTTGATCTGGTTTCCACGGAAGGGTTCTGGCACATTCTTCATTTCTCTTAATCAGGGTTCCCAAATTTGAGCCATACTCATCCTAACTTCATGACCTTTGCCCCCACATTCCATATAATGGCTTAAATAAATAAAAAATACATATTGAAAGGAAATGCTGTAATAAATGGCAATGACAGATGGATGCATGTGTAAAATAAATATAATGAAATTGGAAGAAAACAGATCCTTACTGGATGTGTTGTCAAGAAGGGCCTGAGTCTGAGATCTGAACTGTTTTTGTTAAAAAGGGCAAGTATTGCAAGATTGAAGACGTTAGCATCAAACAGACACTTTTCCTCGGATGAAAAGAAATTTGAAAGGGCCTTTCTCTCTGGGTAATTCCATGGTCATTTAATGTGGAGTCTTTGTGTCTCCATTTGAGATCATCCTGTATCCCACACGTTGAGAAACTTTGCTCACAATTTGCCATCTTTTCCAGAGGAGTTTGTCATGCTCCCCCAAAGTCCAAAGCTTGTCTCCCCCTCAAAACCCTTTTTCAATAATTCTTTCTTTTCTGAACACTTCTATACTTCTCCTATTAACAAGAAGAAACTGTACTGATATTCATATTTTCTCACTCTCTTTCCCAACTAGTTTAAGTTAATTGAGGACAAGCAGTGTGTGTTTCTTTTCTGTTTCTAGTGAATGCTATTATTTTAACTCATGCTTAGTGTAAATATTCAGGGAAGCCTGCTTCATTTCCTGCTTGTGTTTTTTTTAAAGGTAGATCATAGTCAGAAGTGATCAGAAAATGCACCATGGTCAATTCATTATTCATTTAACCCACTGACAACTAGTTATTGGGTTCCTTCATTGGGTGTGGAATTGTTCCTGGTTAAAGAATGAAGAGGGAGCTAAACAGAATGAACTTCTTGGAATTCAGACACCAGTGTAGGGTGTAGGGAACAGGCAACTAAAGAGGCAACTCCAGGTTGCAAGGTTCTAATTTTAGAATTAGTTTGCTTTTGTGATTGTTGAGTGGCTCACAGAAACTTAGAGCAGAGAACCATAGTAAGAAGCATGTGGGCTCTGGAGTTTTCAGACCCTGAATCTGCAGTTCATCAATCTCTTGATTCTGAGCAAGTTACTGACCTCACTCCATTTCCCTCTGTTTCTTCATTTAAATAAACATGAGGTATGATATGCAAATAAAAGGTACAGTTATCAGTGTGGTATGATGAGTTCTCTACCTTCTCTCTTCCCCTCTTTTTTTAAAAACGAGGCAGAGATATGATCTCATGATTTTTTCAGATTTTTCAAATTTTCTGCCTGGCACACTAGGAAATGAAAACGCACTGATCCTTGATCCAGAATTAGAAAGCAAATGTTTTTGTTAATGGAAATGTCATTGTGGATGGTACTTTAAGATGGTAAATTCATGCAATTTCCAAATTACCTATTTAAATTAATAAATGATTTGAGCATTCATAATTACTCCAAAACATTTCTGACTTCATAATCTAAGGACCATGGTATATCATTAATGTATCTCAAGCATATTCAGTAGTGCTTGGGACAAGTAGGTGCTCAGTAAAGATTTGTTGAATGAATGAATTTTAATAAGAATTTTTTGATTTGTCTAGCTTTTATTCATGATTTTGCCCATATGTATGTTTTTTTTTTTTGTTCTGAAATTTTAAAAATTTTATTATTGGAGTATAATTGCTTTATAGTGTTATATCCTTATCTTTTAAAAATGAACCGGTGTTTCTTGATCTGAGGAGCTTATTAATAAGCTTGCTTGAAAGTGGCGGTGATTCTTTGCATCGCCATCACTGGCCTCATCTGTAATACCTGGCAGGTAATAAGTACATGGTAAATGTCAAAGTGAGAATTAGATAGTTCTGATAGGCACTATTTTTTTTTAAGGACATATAATTTAATTTTGTCAAGCAAAGATGTCTTTTTTCCTTTGTATCACTACATAGCAGTATTACTTGAAATTACACAGGCTATTAATTTAAAATATCGGTTATTTTTACATTTTACTATCAACATAAATATACTCTTCGATTATAGGCAAGACTCCTTAAGAGTGTAAATTAGATGCAGAATGCTGTTGCGTATCGAGTTTATTGTGATTGATTAGATTTAATCAACATACAGGAAGGATTCCTGTGCAAATATTATTTTTCCCATTTCAAACCCTATTTGTTCAGCATAACTGAAACAGGATGTCATTAGTGTAAGGGTAAGTATTGAGATGCTTTGGAAGTTTGGGAAATTTTGACTGTTGACATAAACTTAACCTATGGAGATCTTTCTTTTGGACACAGAAGTTTGATTTGTTATATTTTGCTTATTTAGGTACATTATTTCCTTCCTGACTTACGAATATGTTTATAAAGTTAAAATACAAATTAAAAAAGTATTTGACACATTGTCAGAACTGAAGGTTTCCTGGGCTAGCAGTTTTGTCTGTAGCTAAGACAACTATTAAAAAGGCATCAATAACTGTACACTGTCAGAATAAGTTTCAGATCCCCATCAGCATCTTAGTTTTTAGTTTTTCATTATGAATGAATATGTTATCCACAAATATCTCTGGACCTTTTCTGAGCTTACATTTGTTTTCAATCTGCACATCATCTTCAAATACCATGTTTCAAAAACATTTTCACTTTTGTCTCTTTTTAATAAATGATTTATTTACGTTTGACTGTGCTGGGTCTTTGTTGCTGCACGGACTTTTTTCTAGTTGTGAAGAGAGGGGCTCTTCTTTGTTGCAGTGTGCAGGCTTCTCATTGTGGTGACTTATCTTGTTGTGGAGATCGGGCCCTAGGGCAGATGGGCTCAGTAGTCGCAGCTCCTGGCCTCTAGAGCACCGGCTCAGTAGTTGTGGGGTACAAGCTTAGTTGGCTTCGTGGCATGTGGGATCTTCCCAGTCCAGGGATCGAACCTGTGTCTCCTACATTGGCAGGTGGATTCTTTACCACTGAACCGCCAGGGGCGCCCTTTCACTTTTGTCTCTTAATAATAACTTTGATTTGTCCTACAAGTTGATGTTCTTTGAGGCTCCACGGACTCACTTCTCATGCCCTAGTATTCTGAAAATGTCCTTTTCCCTTGCATAATATTGACTGAGTGTGATTTTTTTGCAGGCACTGGCTAGGTACTTTTCATACTTCACTTCATTTAGTCACATACCCTCCAAAAAGGTGATGTAATAGAGATCTCCATTTTACAGATGCAGATTTCAAGACTCAGAAACGAAGTGAGTTGCCCAGGGTAAAGCTACGAGGTGAACACAGTGCCTGGGGTGTGTGTGTGTCTACAGTACACCACCACACAATGCTGTCTCCAGCTGAAAGATGATGCCAAGTTTATATCATTAAGTAAGAGAGACTTAAACAACTATTCACTTATTTATGAAATAGTGGACCCCTCACAGGCTAACGCCCCTGCCCTGGATTCTTACCGCACGTTGTACAGATGAGAGTTATCACGCCTGGCGCACTTTCATACCGCCTTCCACCATAGTGTTGTAATTGTCCATGAGAAAATCTATCTCTACCTTGAGTTCAGTTTTTATAATACAAGTATGAAACCTATGTGAATGGAACAGAAAGGCTAGTTGGCAAAGTGCCTGTCTCTTCTCCGTCTTCATCGCTTTTCCAGTTCCCCTTGAGCCATAAAGGATCAGGTGGTTCTTTCAGTTGTTGATGCCGAGTGAGAATCTGAGGAAGGGTGGACTCACCTGCCCTAGTAGCCAGGACCTCAGCACAGGGGGTGTGTGGAGGCCACTTGTCATAGCTGAATTTGTGTTGTTTTAAAATATTTTAATATCTTGACTCTTGGAAGAAGAATGAAACTGATGTCTTTCATGATGACCACAGGGTTGCACCCTCCTGTTTCCATCCTCAACACCATTAGGATAGCAGAGACTCTATGTGATTCTTTGCTATTCAGTTTAATTACTTAATTAAAGAAAAAAGTTACTACAGTGAAAGAGAAATCTGTATTTTCCTTTTTAAATAAGTTAGGAATTCACACTGAATTGAGAGGAAAACACTGTGATTTTAAAGTCCTGAAGTGGAAGATTTGACTTATTATAAAGTCTTAGTGTGAATAACTTTGCACCCCTGCCTCCATGGCAACAGCCTTATCTTTTTCTATTTATTTACCTTGATAAGGAAAGTAATTGCATTTTTACTAAATTTCTTTTTTGAGAAAATGCCATCAAAGCGGCATAATCTCCATCCGTGTTTCCTTCCTCAAGTTTGTGTTGCCTCGTGAACTTGGCTTTTTTTGTGGATTATGTTCTGCTTATTGCAAATACCCCACTGCCATTGATAGATAGCAAAGAAACAGTCTCTGAATCGCCTTTAATGGAGAGCAAGTATTTCTTTTGAAGTGAAGTCTAACAGATAATATCAGAGAGCTCAAGGTAAGGAACTAATCTCTTGTATTGATTATTTATGAAAGACCAACTATTATTTCAAATATTTCTCCCTTCATTAATTGCTTAAAAATTTACTTCAGCCAGCATTTGAAATGCCTCTTTTTGTAGATTATATTTGTATTCTCAGGACAGAGTTTTCTAAATAGTTTTAAAAAGCATTATTTTCTTCCTCTAAATCTAAAGAGTTCTTTGGTAATGTCAACAGGATCCTAGATTAAATTTACCTGGGGTCATCTTGGTCTTGTCTGCATTTTCCTTTTCACCCTTAAAGGGCTTCTTTGTGAGCTGGGTACAATGAGCAGTCTTTCAGAAGATGCTGTCCCATCATTGTTATAGGGAGATTATGTTCTTGGTAGTAGGAAAAAAAAAAAAAGAAACAGAATGAAAGAGATAAATGTGATTGAGTGGTACTGAACACTTATTTCTGCAGCTATATAGTCATTAAAAATTTCCTTCAGTCCTTCTGTGAGTATTTTCAAATTAGAACTACTGGATTGCCAGTTCCTTTAGCTTTGTATCCTCGTACTTTACCCATGAAAATGAGTTGTGTTCAGCAACTGAAAGCTTCCAAATGAAAAATTTACAATCTTGAGCCCCACTACTGCCTGTTGACTTCCTAATTAATTAAATGCTGTCATCAAAATTATATTTCATAGCTCCTTCCTTACCTGATCTTTTTTTATGTTGTCACTCCTCCATCTGTTCATCTTTCCTTGCACTCATCCATTCATCCATCGTTCACTGAACAAAAGTTTTTTGAGCAGTTATTATATGCCAGGCACCGAGAATGCAATACACACGAAGGACCTTGCCCTCCAGGATAAAAGACACACACACAAACAAAACAGATGATTAGGAGTTGGATTAAGTGCTACAAAAAAAGAAGCATTTGCTGAGAGAGTAAGAAGCAGAAGTGGATGTTCCTTCTTTAGGTAGGATGGGCTGGGGGAGGAAGCCCTCCCTGGGGAAGAGGCACAAAACCCATGAGACCGCATCTGAAAGGTGGAGAGGAACTGCCATTCTGTCTGTCCCCCACTCCTCACTCTTAACCATGGGCCTGTGTATGTGAGTTTGGAGTTTCCCTGGGGTGAGCCCCAGAGAAGCAGAAGCTCTCACATCTTTATCTTCTTTATCTTCCCCACAGCACTGAGAAACATCTCTCAAATGCTGGGCACATCAGTGAATGTTTGAGTCGAAGGGCCTCTTGGTGACATCTGACTTTCCAAAATGTGAACACGATGGCATGTGGGAAAAGAGCCAGATGTGTTTGTTACTCTGGATAGAAGTTTTTGAGTTTTGCAGCCACTTTCACGATACTTGTTAATTACCTCATGATAAGACTTTCACTTAACATTCAAAGCATATCCATTGTATAATAATTCCAAGCGGCTACAACATCAGACTATACAAGTAAAGACTTCGTATTTCAACAGATAAAGGGAACTTGAGAATCTTGGATATTTTCCTGTCACTCTTGCAGAGATAATTTTCATAGAACATATTATATATAATTATATATGTTGAAATATGGTATATAGTAGTGGTTCCCAGGCCTGACTTCATATTAGTCTTTTATGAGAATCTTTTTAAAAGATTGGAATTTGAAACAATGCTTTGGAAAGTCCCATTCAGTCATTTATTTGGGGGAAGATCCTTGACATTTGTATTTTTTAATGCTTCTGAGTTGATTTTAAAGGGATGGTGGGGGGAGAATGGTCCCTAGGTCTTTCTGATAGAAATGCAGGTTGGTGAACCATTGGCTGGTATCATAATGAAACATTATGGGTAGATGCTTCCTAAATTGTATGTAGCAGGTAGTTCATGAGCCAGTATAGTGGTTGGCACGTATTACGTCTTCAGCTGTTAATGATTGTTAGGATGATGAGAAGTAGTTTATTGAAGAAAGCTATAGCTGTCAGAAGGAAAGATGTAAGACAATGATGTGCTTTGGGGGAAATAAAACATTTGATATCCAAATAAAATAAGAAGGATTCTAACTGTGTTAAAAGAGTGGTTCTACTTTTCTTCAGCTGAGTTTTGGACAGGATAAGAAGTAAAACCTCTTATCTCTTCTCTAACTCGTTCAACATAGTAATTGAGTTTTTCCTTCCAAAGAGATTGAGGCCCAAAGTTAGTTTAAAAAAAAAATGGCTGTCACTTGGATGTTTGATAGTTTTAAGTTCCATTTTTGTTACAGTTGTCTTTGGAAAAGGTCAGTAAGAATTCTGATGACTCTAGTTGATTTGCTGGAATTTAGGGCAAGGAATAGCAGTTAAGATTTGAATTATATTGGAGTACAGGTGATATTTTTATTCTACACTCAGTGTTTCATGTTAAAAGTATTATTTTTCCTTTGTCTCTACCAGTTCATATTTTGTATTTAAATTTTAGGGTTTGTGTGTATATATGCATTTATGTGTCTGTGTGTATGCATACATATACATTTATATGTGTATATGCAGTTAGGGTATATATCTGAATAGTACAAATATGAACAAGAGAGTTGCTTACACATTATAGATTAATTCATTGTCAATGTATTTATTGAACATCAATTGTGGACTGTATATTCTACTAGGTTCTAGGGATACAACAGTAAACCGAACAGACCTGGTTCTTGCCACTAAGAAGGCATTTGTTAAATGATTGTGTGACTACTTGAGGGACAGGATTATGGAAATGTATGTAATGCTTCATGAATTTTATAGCTTCTATCAGAGGTGTATGTCAAGCTTTATTCCATTTGCTGGTGGGTATTTCATTGCTATGCTCAGGGAGATTTCCCAAGAACATTCGCGTGACATAGATATTTCTGAAGGTACCATGATAAGTTGAACACATGCCCCTTGAAAGTAATTTTACTTAAAAACTTATGTAAATGGTCAATGGATAGCCTCCTTGGGTTGGTAGATTGTCCAGGACAAAATATCAGGCGATGTCATTGGCAGAACCTGCCAGGGGAGAATTTGGCACCGCGCACTGTCCCTGTTGGAATGGCTGGGATTGATTCCATTGGTTTCATGATCAACATTTGAGAGCCTACGGAGGGTACAAATTTTCCCTGTGTGTAAGCATGTAATAAATCAGGGTTTCATTTCTAAAACTTACCGGGAACTGTGTAACTTAATTCAGCCTTCAAATAGTGTCCAAGGTGGGAGATAGTCCAGCTTGGTCTTTAAAAAAAAAAAAAAAAAATCATCACTTAAAGGTTCTGATATGGTAATTTCCTAACCTCTCTGTTTTCTTTGATCTTCAGATTTCTCTACTTTTTCCCCCCACTCTGTTGAATTTCCATTGGTTCTGTAGGTTAGTCAGTGTGCATCAAGAATAGACGGTTTAAACCATAATCATAATCGTAAGAGCTACTTTTTTAGTTGAGAGCTTAATGTGTTGCAGAAGGAAGTTCCACTGTGGCTGGAAGGCAGAGAGCAAGGGTACAGCTTGCTTCCTTAGACTGTACCATACACATGACATATATTCACATATTATTTCCTTCAGTTTTAACAGTAACCTATGGGATAGCCGTTTATCATTTCCCCTTTCTCGGGTGAAGAAACTGGGGCATGGGAAGTTTGGTAAATTTGCACAAGGTCACAGATTAGTAAGTGGTGGGATTTGAATCTGAATAAGTTGACACCAAAACTTGTGTTCTTGATTTATATGTTCTACTGAGCGAGAGGCAGGAAAAGCAAGGTGTGGACTAGGTTAGTAAGGGGAATAGTGTAGCATCTTAGTCATCTGTTAATGCTAGAACTCAGTACAATACCCAGTATGTAGAAAGTCCTCAATAACTTGTTAATAACGAGCACGATTATTTTCATCAGGGATCTGGTTTCCCCACCCCACCCACATTTCTTCTACGTATTGGTCTTTAGCATTACGAGTAATCTACCTGCTTTCATCCACTTCTCTCCACTCTTGTCCATTTTCCCCACATCGCCTCCCCTCACCTCCATGAAGTATCGTCACCTCTGACTAGGACTATGGCAGTCGCTAATCTTGTTGCTCCTCTGGGTGGTTCTCAATACGGCAGCCAGAGGGACCTTTTTAAAAACACAAATCTGAGCCTGCTTACAACCTCTCAATGGTTTCCTCTTCATCTTGGAAGAAGATCAGTGACTCTTCCCTGGTCTCCCAGGTCCTGATGGTCTGATCGTAACCACTGCTTCAGTCTCATGGATACCCATGATTCCTCTTGTTGTCTGACTTCCAGCCACAGTGGAGCTTCCTTCTAACTCCCCACTTCAGGATTCTTGCACATGTTTTACTGCTGTTTAGAAGACTCTTCTCCCATCCCCCCCTTCACACCCATAACCCATAACTGCTACCCCCCACTCACATCGAAGCCCAGAGGTCCCTGCTTAAGGGAAGCCTTTCCTGACCCTTACATATTAAGCTTTCCCAGTTCCTTGTCACATTTATCATGTTACATTAAATACTTGGGTGATTATTTAAGATGTATCCCATTAGACTTGAAGCTCCAAGACTTTGCAAAGTGCTTGGGACATAGTAGGTGTTCCATAAATATTTATTCAACAAAAGAAAAAAATGAAAAATGAACAAAAAATAAAAAGGGCCAAGAATAGCTTGTCTGAGACTTCTGGCTGGGTATTTCCCATTATTAAGGGGAAACCAAAGAAAGATCACTTCATCACATGAAATTCAAGCTTGAGTATGGCTTATAGAGATTGCACTGTTTTCCAGCCATTTACTTTGAAGACAGTCTCAGGCACAGAGAAGTGAAGTAACTTGCCCAGGGTACACAGCTAGTCCATATCAGATGTCTTTATTCTGACCTTTGAATTGTGTGTAGGGAGGAACAGACATTTTCATAAATCTGAATGACATCTTTGATGTGCTAAGTCTGTAGGAGCTACATCAATATTTGATATTATTGACACTGTCATTTCAGAATTTTAAAGTGTCTTTTGAGAGTATCTGTTATTATTGCAGTGAGTTCAGAGTTTAATTGGGTGACAATTTAAGAATATGCAGAGGTAAGGGCTAAAGATGTCCTAACGGATACTGCCCATGGTAAGAAGCAGCTTGTGTCTGATTTCCACCAAGACTTGAGCAAGGGATAGCACTCCTTATATTCTTGGGGTCTGAGGGTAAGGAATGCTGCCCAGATCTCGAGCCTGTCAGCAGGAAAGCATGTTCAGTGATCAACCTCCAGTTCCAAAAATGCTTTTGCACAGATGCAAAGCAGGAAGAGCTGTGTGATGAGCTGATGCCAGAGGTCTCCCCAGTGGAGATGGGACATGAGCTGTCCCACAGCCCTCCTGGATTCTGTGGCTCTTTTCCGTGTTAGAAATTCACCGGGATGTAACATTACCTCTGCCTTCACGTTCTCTAATAACACGCAGCCCCTGCAAGCCCCCACCAGTACCCGTACTGGTGCTCGAGAGGGCTAGGTGAGCATCCCAGGTGTCGCCTGGCTGCTGGCTTGGGTTTCTGGTGGTGCCTTGGTCCTCGTGAAGCCCCTGTTGCAGGGTGAGGCAGCAGTTTTTTGTCCTGCAGGTACAGTAGGTACTGGATTAAACAGGTCTGCTATTGCAGACAGACACTGGGCACCGTTGTAGCAGGAGCTGTGTTTGGATTGGAGTTTCCAGGGCCTTATCAGGAGCCACCCCTAGTGACACAGCCAGCGCCAGAACTAACTTTGACTTTCACTCTTCGCCAAGGGCTTGCAGAACACCTTAAAGGAAAAAAGATGGAGGCACTTAGAGTTCAGATGTTCATGCCTTGTTCCTTTGAAAGCTTTTATCTGTAAGTGAAGTTTTATTCTGGAAATAATCCTGGGACCACTTGGCAGGAGTTTTGTTTTTTTTATTTTTTGTTTTTAAGGGGAGGACAGAGGAAGGGAAGGTTTTATCGGGAGTTAAAAATTCTGGGACTGTTACTCTGTGATGTGGCTTTAATCGGCTTCAACTGTAACCTCTGGTAGGTGACTGGGACAAGGATAACAACTAATTTGTGGGGTGGGGGGACTGAAATGCTAGTCCATTAGCTCTTGCTTTCTCGTTTGAAATGGAATGTTGGTCTTAAATTAATCATGCCCCAAAAATGACTGCTGGAAAAATCTGAGTGATAACAGAGCTTGATTTATGATTACTAAGGTAGTCTGAAGCCAGGCTTTGCGATGACTAAAAAAGGGTTTTCTTCAGGAAAATGAGTGTGCTCAGTGACATTGGTCAGAATTGTCCCCTTGCAGACACTTTGGATTTTTTGCTTTCTCCTCTCCCCTCTCCCCCACACTGTGGAGTAGTATACTTGCATTAAGAAACATTTCATTTGCATTTCTTTATATTGATTTTTTTTTTCTCTTTGAGAGGAAAAGAAAACATCCAAACATCAGAATCATCTGTCTGGCATAGAAATGTAGAACGAGTTTGAAATTGGCACTTTCAAAGAAATACTAACATGGAGAAATGCTAAATGGATCACAGCTTCCCCTCCCCCCCCCCCCCCCCCATTTCCTTCAATATTTACTTTCAATGTTAGGTGATAAGATTTGAAAACAATACTAAAAGCCATGTCCCTAAGTGAATAGGCATTCAAGCAAATCAACTTAAGCAAAAGCCACCTCTGGAGCTTAATAATTATTTACTGAACGTTCCTGGGTCATGAGAGAGGTTCTGATTAAGTCAGAAAAGCATTATGTTCAGCAGCTTGTGAAGGTGTGTTTAAAGAAGGCAAGAATAATAGAAAAATACTAAAAGTAGCAGAACTATTTTTAGAATTTGATTCTTAAAAAATAAAATTCCTGTAAATGTAATTGTGGTAAAATTCCTAATGTTCAGTGGATACATCTTTAAAAGATTTTATAATTATTTAAATTGTTTTCTAGTGTCTTGTTCTATTTTTGCTGTATGGTTTGCCTTTATAGATTTTTTAAATTGTATATGTCATTAAAACAGTTTAATTACTCATCTCTCTAAAATGATAGAACATTTTATGAATAGAGTATATACATAATTCTGTATTTAAAATGTCATCAGGTTAGAAATGTTACAATTTTATCCTTTGTAAAGCAGATACTAGTTAGTTCTCTGTGGTTCATATCACATAAGAATGTCCTCCATAACTTAGTAATTTTTGAAATATTATTTTTAAGCAAATTAATGGATGTTACAAATGGATAAAACATGCCATTTAGCTTTAGCATAGTAGTGATGTCATCCTTGAATTTATATCCAAAGTAATGCTTAATTTCAACTACTTTTGCTTAATTGATTTTGGTTTTTTTCTGGATGACTAAAATACTGGCCATAGGACCATGCTTTCCTTATAAACTATCAGATTGAAATTCTTAGCTCATGTCTTTGACAAAACTTGTTCACTGAGCTGCTCATTAACTTCTTCTTGCCTCTTCTTTTGGGGAGGGTACACTCTGTGAATTAATCGTTTCTTTTGTATTTGCCTCTAGAAAGCAAAGAAACATTATAGCAGAAGGCAGCGTTGTAAGAATTCAGGTTCCTAGAAAATAACTTGTCAGTTTTCAATAGTTTCAAATTATTAGAAAGCTCAGAGAGTACCAGTTTGGGAATTGAAGCCCAGCACAGCGCAGAAGAATCCATTGCCTAACATTTACTTACTTTCTGCAGGGTGTGCTCACCACTGTTCTAAGAATCTTACTTGTATTAGCATATTCGGTTCTCATATTTGCTCTTTGACAAAAGTACTTTTCTCCTACCTCCATTTTGTAGATGACAAAATTCAGGTTTGGGCAGGTGAAAGATCCTGGCCACGTCTTATCACTGAGAAACGATAGAGCTGGAATTTCAACAGAGGTATTCTGGGTATGTGGCTTCTGTTTTTCTCTGTTCCATTCTATGGATTTTCATTTCAGATACTGACTGAGTTGATGTCTCTTCCTGTGGCCTTTTAATTGTATTTCTCCAATGCTCAGATTTCTGAATTATCCAAACTATAACTCCTTTGTGCTTTTGAGTGGCTATGACTAATCCAGTGTCACAGTGTTTGTTTAGCAAATGGGTTTCCTTATATCCAATTTACTATTGATTATAAGATGGCTGTTTAGGGAAGAAGAAAGCTCTACTAAATATATGTATATGTATATTATAATATGACCTATTCTGACTTGAGAAACCTTAAAATATGGAGGAAAACTTTGTCTTATAATTAAACCAATACAATTGGTCTCTAGAACTGAGATTTTTGGGAAAAGACTGTTCTCTGTCACTGGATGACTCGAGCAACGGTTTTACTAAAGGTCTTCCAGCGTTAAGGTTCTAGTGTTACCTGATTTTAGGAGGTGGGTTATTTGTTAGGATAGAGATACCAGATTTACTCTTTAGGTAGATATTTATTTCATCTCACTATTTGCTAAATATTCTTGTAGGTGCTGGGGAATTTAGGTGCTGGTGAATAAAGCATAGAAATCTCTGCCCTCATAGAGCTAGCTGTATCTGGTCATGAGGGGCTAGGAACGTTCCAGCTCTATCCTTAAGTCTGGGTCTCATCTTCATGGTTCAGCGTGGCTGCTAGAGCTGCAGCCATTACAACTAAATTCTAAGAGACATGATGGCAAAATGAGTATCTCTTTAGGAAGAATTTTTGAACAAACCACGTGATCTTTCTGCTGAAGTCTCACTAGCAGAACTTAGGCATGAAGCCAGTCTACCCCCTGAAAAGGTGGGAAATGTGAGTGGCAGTGTGCCAGCCAAAACAAGGGCAAGATAGAATGGATAGCTAGATTGTTTGAGTTGTAGCTCTTAGGCCAAAGCATTGATTTTTTTTTTTTTTTAACAAATAACTGATATTTTCTAAAATGACACAAAAATGTACTGTGATTTAACAGAGCACATCCTACTGGATTAAACAGAAATGGAGATTGAGAGTCCCTTGTAAATCAATATATCCAGAGTCCAGGGTTATAAGGCTTCAGGGATGGTTTGATCCAGATGCTTTGTGTCATCCACTTGCTGGCTTCTTCTACATTCTTCCTTCTTTCTAGGCCTCTGTTCCTTCTTTCAGTTCACATCACTGTTTCCTCTAGTTTGCCTTTCTTTCCACATAGGTCCAGGAAGTTCCAGATTTATATCCTACCATCTTTTCAAACCTTAGTATAATTAGAGGTCTTTTATCCCAGTAGTTCTAGTCAAAGGCATTGGGCTGCCTCTTATTGGATCATTTTAGATTACAGGCCCATTCGATGGGTATGTTGATTGATCAAACCCATGTTGTGTTTCTAGGTCTGGAGTTAGTAGCACCACCATAACCTGCCTCATGAATGGAATGTGAGGGGGCTGGTTTTTCAGGGTGGAATTAGGGTACTTTCTCAAAGAAATGAGACAGTATGGTGAGCAGGCATAAGTAACGTGTGACCACCGTAAATCATTACCACTATTTGTAAGGCTGGCTTTTAGACCATGACAAGTGCATATACTCACTGCTCCTGAGATCATAATTGGTACTTTTGTCTTGATTTCCACACAGTTTTGCAAACTTTGCATCTTGGTTGGTATGTCCTCAGTCAGTTCAGTTCAGTTCAGTCGCTCAGTTGTGCCCAACTCTTTGCGACCCCGTGAATCGCAGCATGCCAGGCCTCCCTGTCCATCACAAACTCCTGGGGTTTACTCAAACACATGTCCATCGAGTCGGTGATGCCATCCAGCCATCTCATCCTCTGTCATCCCCTTCTCCTCCTGCCCCCAATCCCTCCCAGCATCAGGGTCTTTTCCAATGAGTCAACTCTTCGCATGAGGTGGCCAAAGTATTGGAGTTTCTGCTTCAGCACCAGTCCTTCCAATGAACACCCAGGACTGATCTGCTTTAGGATGGACTGGTTGGATCTCCTTGCAGTCCAAGGGACTCTCAAGAGTCTTCTCCAACACCACAGTTCAAAAGCATCGATTCTTTGGCGCTCAGTTTTCTTCACAGTCCAACTCTCCTAGACATGTAGTAATTGCTAGGTGATGGCAGTCTAAGGCTTTTGAATCTTCTCTCACCTGTTGTGATGCTATCTTGACACATGGACAGAGCACACCCGTAACTGGGGCGATCATTTGAGTAGAGATAGAAGGCTTTTCAGTCTTTAAAAATATCCTTCCAATTACTTTACACTAATGCCTGAATTCTCTCATTAGATTGTCATGGTGGTGTGATGGTTTCGTCACTAAGTTGTGTCTGACTCTTGGGACTCCGTGGACCATAGCCCTCCAGGCTCTTCTCTGTCCATGTAATTTTCCAGGCAAGAGTACTGGAGTGGGTTGTGTTTTGAACTTTCCCAGGGAATCTTCCCGACCTAGGGATAGAAAGTGGGTCTCCTGCATTGCACACAGATTCTTTACCAACTATAGTTTTGGATAAAAGTTTGTTCCTTTTAAATTGCTCTGCTGCTGCTAAGTCACTTCAGTCGTGTCCGACTCTGTGCAATCCCATAGTTGGCAGCCCACCAGCAGTGGGATATATTGTTATGCCATATCAATTGATTATACCTTGTAAGGAATGGATTTTTCAGAGTCTTTTAAAATATGGCATCTAGATGTGAATGAGGTTCCACGGTTGGACAGTGTAAACAGGAATTCTAGAATGTGATCTAGTGAAATGCAGCTTGATAGGAAAGATAGGAAGCTTGAGTGTGGGGCTGTCTACTTTATCTGCATTATGACCTTTTGATTGTAGGCTGCAAGCAATAATTTCTTAGAAAGGAATTGAGAGTGAAGAGTGTGGAAAGCCATGGTGGCATCTGTGGGAAATGGAGGACAGTCATGGCCTTAAAAGAAGGAAATGGCACCCTCATATCCTTGTTTGAAAACAGCTTTCAGTAACAGATACTCCTTGGTTGGAGTGTATAGAAGTAAGAAAATCTATTTGAGCGGGGTGCATATAATCAAATTTTTAAAAATCTGATGGTAAATATTGCCTGGAAGAACACTGGGCTAATATTATAGAGGTCTCAAACATTTTGGGTCATATCTCCTAAAGTAAGGTTTTTCAAGCTGGCTCTCTCAACATGTTTTATTTTACTTATAAATTTCATACATGTGTCACTATACTGATGCTATATTATAATGTGTGTGTGTTCGTTGCTTAGTTGAGTCTGACTCTTTGCAACCCCACGGACTATAGCCCGCCAGGCTCCTCTGTCCATGAGATTCTCCAGGCAAGAATACTGGAGTGAGTAGCCTTTCCCTTCTCCAGGGGATCTTCTGACCAGGGATCGAACCTGGGCAGATTCTTTATCATCTGAGCCACCAGGGAAGCCTGATATTATAATATACAACATGTATAAAAATAGAAAATAAAAATGATGTGTAAATTTTATATAAATTTCAATCTTTTCTTCCTATACTCCACAGTATCTTTTTTTGTACCCTCTTTTGAAAAGTATTGATATATTAGGTGTCTTATTATGTTTCTTTGAAAAATACTGATATAAGTCTTATTATGCTTCTTTTTGATTTTGATATCATCAGTTATTGAAGATACTCTTCCTGGTGCCTGTCGAAGGTCCAGCTTAAAGAGTATTAATCCTGAATAGATACAGAGAGACTACGATTTTTTCAAACCTAATTGGATTCCAGGTGTTGAATAGTGATGATGTTGGATTTTTAACTTGCATATTTTTAACTTGGCGATTCTTGCTTTTTAGAACACTTTCCTCCTTAGGCACAGCAAAGAGTAAAGAACTCCAGAGGATGGGCATGCCGTCCACTCTGGACACCAAGCCGGTCTCATGTCTAGCAGAACAGGGCCCTTGGAAGACCTTCAGATATTTGTTGAAGGAAAGAAGAGGAGAAAGACAAGCTGCACTTTGCAAGCCTTTTTATTTCCTCTGTGCCAGAAACCTGTAGCATTTATTGTCAGAGCTGATAGCGTTACCAAGAAAAGCTGGACGTTTGGAATGTTTTCTTTTTTTTTTTTTTCTTGACCGCTGCAACCAAGGTTGGTGATGGCTGAAGTCCACAAGATTTCCACTTTTGAAGCCAAAGTGTGAAGTCTGGTACTTTTACATTTACATGAGTTATACTCTTAGTTATTTTAAGTGAGATATATGTTTATCATATATATCATATATCAGATATACCATATATTTCTTATATTTATGTATATATATTCTTATTGGTACTTGCTTCTACCATACATCAAAAGTCATCTTTATACTTTTCATCAAAAGTCATCTTTATACTTATAGAGCAATGACTTTGGAAAGAATGGAAAGGTAAAGATAATGGAAATAACTGATCCTTTGACAATGTTAAATACCAGGACTTTCCTGGTTGGTCTAGTGGCTAGGACTCTGTACTTCTGGTGAAGGGGCCCAGGTTTGATCCCTGGTCAGGGAAGTAAATCCCACGTGCCACAACTAAAGAGCCAGTAGAGCCAAATATATTAAATAAATAAATATTAAAATGTTAGATATCCAGATTGCCATTTAAAAAGATATATCTATTTACTTACTCTTATTTTGGTAACTTATGCACTTGGACTTACTTTCTAAAGACTCTTAAAAATCTCTTTTTGCTGACAGAACAGCAGTTTCATAGATTCGGCCTGTAAGTTCTTACGTAGTTTTCCTTATGATAGAATAGTTATGTTGTAACCGTAATGATCCACTGGCAGTATCTGGACAGGTTTTTTGTCTCGTTGGTTTTATAGCCCATTTGGCAGGAGTGGGTAGTCCTTCCCATTTCATTCCATTCAGCATGTTGGGTTCAGCATCAGAAGGACTCTTCAGAGCTCTTGTCGGAGTTACCAGAGGCCGGGAATGGAATGTGCATTTCCTCAGACATGGAAGAAAGTGTTCTGGTCTAAGAATCAAAGATATGGGTTCATGTCCCGGCACTCCTACCAAACAAATGGATGATCTTGGGTGTCCTAGTTTCCAAACCTGGCATCAGAATCAGCGGCATAGTTTTTGTAGACATACTGATTCCTGAGCTTTACCTAACCTGAAGTCAGAATTTCTTGGGATGGAGCCTGGGCATTTTGACTTTAGGCGGGGTCCTCAGCTGATCCTGTGTCAGTCAGCCTTCTGCATTTGGAAACCCTAGTAGGTTAAGCTATCTCTGACATAGCTTTCTTACCTGTGCTTGAGGTTAATTATCATGCCCTCCTGTGTGTTCACTGTCTATGTGAACATCAGCCACTGTGCTTTCTTGGATGTAATTACATTGTATCCAGTGCAGGCAGATGATAGGCTTTGAGCTCTATCAACTGGTTGATTATAATGAAGATTCCTTTTTCCTGGAGAAAAATCCTAGGAGTTTTACTTTATATCTTGTGAGTGAACTTCAGGATAGATTATCTTCTCTCCACCCCTTCAAACTTTGTCAAATTCTCTGAATCAAAAAGGGATTGCCTAAACCTTAAAAAGCAGATATTCTATGGTCCACGCTTGCATACAGGCTTATAAAAATTCACTTTCTTGCATAAAAAAGAAGTAGCTTGTTCATGGTTTCCTGTTTTCTGACTACAACTTTTTAAACTCTTTTCCAGTTTATCTGAATTGTGTTTTGGTTATTCTGCTAAGCTTTTTACCTCTATTACAAATTTTAATCCTCCTTATGATGCCAAGAGGCAAATGTATTAAACAATCTATAAATAAAGAAAACCAGAGCTCAGAGAGATTGACTGACTTCACCATGGTCACAGGTTAGTAAAGGCCAGGACTGTATTCTGCCTGAGGAATTGATGAGAGGAAAGGCAGGGGAAAGTGCATCAGCTCCTTGAGCCTAGAGGCTAAGTTGCAGCTGACAACCGGATTCATGTCTTGGACGATTGTATATGGAGACCAAAGACTGATTCCTAAGGTCTGGTGGAGGGGTACTGGCATCACCATGAAAGGTGAGGATTGGTCAGGCAAGTGTTGTTTCGATGGTGAGATACTGGATTTCATGAGATTTCTGATATATTTAAGTCGCTGCTGAAGGCAGAGGAATTAACTCTTTGAATTTAGGAATATACCAATGATTCACAGAGCACATGTCCACATATCTCTACCATCACAGAGAAGGGTCAGGCTTTGAAGGTTAAAAATGTAAATTCAGCCATCAAGGAAGGAACTCAGGTCATGTTTATGGCTACTTGTCTAAGTGCCCATATCCTAGCTGGTGTGTTACACTGTCCCTTAGCTGGCATTCGCTCACTCAGTCATTGTTGTACGTTTAGGAGGTGGGTTTTGGAGAGGTTCAGAGAGGTTGAGTGGCTTGTTAAAGATCAGATTGGTCAGCAGGGACTGAACCAAAAGTTGTGTCCAATTGATGGCCATACTCCTTAAGTCACCACTGAGCAATTCCCAGTTTTCAGGAAGTTGCCTGGTCTTAGTGATGTGGGTAAGTGCCAGTTAAGGCATTTGCCTCCCTTTCAGTTGGCTTTCAAAGGGTGACTTCCTGTGGTGAGATGTACACCTTCCCACATGGAACTAGATACGAGTCCAATAGTCTAGATAATTGACTTAATTTTAAGGCATCTTAAAAAAAATTACACGACCCTGCCTTTTAAACTCATTGAGATTAGAAACCAGGTATTCCCAGCACCTGGCACAGGGGAAACCCTCAATAGCTATTTGTTGAATAAATGACCTTTACATAATCTGATTAAAAGGAATCAGACTGATGAAATTAGGATCACCTAATGCACATTGAGGTTCATGGGCCCTGGATGAGTTCGGTCAGCTTTTAAAACTAAATACATTGAGACAACTCTTGTTATTGTTAGTAGTTGAAGCATCAGGTCCTCATTTTAAAAATAAGCTCTTGGCCACCTGTAATGTTCTCACATAAAACTCGACTTTGAGTTTAAAACTTGCTCATGTGACCTGCTAACATTTTGATGTGTAGGTATCTTTGTTTTTGTCAATAGGGTGATAATTGCAGATTCAATTATTTCTAAGAGGAAGTGATGTTTAACAGATCGAGGAAAGCTGAGAATCTGAGAGTCATCTTTAACATGGAAATATCCAGTAGGGTACGTGTGCAGTGAAGTGACTCTTTTTCCTTTTTTTTTTGAGAAGACTTATTCAAATGTCAATTAGCTGAGCCTTGCTAGATTTTTTTGTGTGTGGGTTTAATTTATTTATATGGGTCTACCATATAAATATGTAATTTTTTTCCTAATAGGATATTTCAGTAAATGTTTTAAATGATACTGTTGTTGACTTTAAAGTCTGAGCCTTAGAGGTTGATGACTAGTAATTTTAACTTAAGATGTCTCAAGAATGCTTTACTGTTAATTGAAAGGATTTTTTTCCCCCGGTATCACAGCCAATGGCTTGTCTTGAGCAGCTAATTAGTGCGATTTTTCCACAGCTGCATTTGCCAAGGCACAAAGGTTTGCTGCTGTTTTTATCAAAAGGATCAGTCTCTCTGGGAATGTTTTAACCTGACAGGCTTTGAATAGCAAGACCATCTATTTATTTATTTATTTTTAAATAGCCTTCTTTTCTGAGTTTAGGAAAGTATATTTGAGCTCTGAACTCATACTCAGAAGTGGGAAAATGCATTTTCTTTTGGTGCTCTTTTAGCAGAACCTGAGCAGGTGAATGGAGTGTTTTTGAGGAATGATGGGGTATTTTTATGTTGTAGATGAATGCATGATATGAAAGTAATAAACTGGGTATTAGCATTGTTCAGTCTTTCTATATCTGTAGGAAACTATAAAGGAAAGAGGGTCTAAGTCTTCTGGGATGCTGAAGACTTCCAAGAGAACCAGTGTGCTGGATACAAGTCAGCACTTCCCTATCCTATTTGTCAAAATGCTGTCTAGGATGGATCTAGTCTCTTCCAGCCAAACGGTGACTTTGATCACTTAAGTCACTTCTTCATGCTTATAAGTTAATTCATGTTCCTCATGTTTTCAAATTAGTGGCATATATCCTGCCACTGAAAAAAATATGGTGATGTTATAGTTTATAGGGGGAAAAGTAAAGAGTAAGAAATTTACCTATAATCCCACTGCCACTTTGGCAACTCTCATCCTTTTGCTAGTCATGTGTGTATTTGTGTACATACATACACTCTACTTATTCTAGATTAGAATGGACATCCTCTTTTGATTCTACTTTTTAATTTGTCTTAGGACATGGATTCTGCACTTTGCTGTATGCTGAGCAATTTTTTTAAAAAGGTATATTATCAAATCTATATGTATCATAATTTACTTTTTTTGTTGTTTGGCTGCACTATGTGGCATGGGAGATCTTAGTTCCCCAGCCAGGGATCAAACTCGTGTACCCTGCATTGGGAATGCAGAATCTTAACCACTGGACCACCAGGGAAGTCCATAATTTACTTTTTTTTTTTTTTAACCTGTTTTATGCTTAAATCTTTTGAATGGTTTTATTTATTTCTTCAACTTTATTGCGGTATAATTAACAAAATTATTTAATGTGTACAATGGGATGATTTTTCACATGTATTCATTGTGAAACACATTAATCACCTCACATGGTTACTTACATATTTTTGTGTGTGATGAGAACACTTAAGATCTGCTCTCTCAGAAATTTCAAGTGTACGATGCAGTATTGTTAATTATAGATACCATGCTGTGCTTTAGATCCTCAGAACTTACTCATCTTGTAACTGAAAGTTTGTATTATTTAACCCACGCCTCCCGTCATAATTTACATAATCATGCCCATGTTAGGGGACAGAATACTGTGCAATTTGTCAACAGCTTTGTAATGTCAGGTTTTCCATGTTTTGAATTATTTTCCTAGGAAAGTTATCCATCAGTGAAATTTCTGAATCAGTTGATAATATTGTCGTTTTCTTAGAGGATTGTGGTATTATATTCCCGCAATGGCTCAGGGTGGCATTATCTTTGTACTTTTTCTTGTAGTAAACATTTTTTTAAGTTTAATCATACCTTTCTAATAGCAGGATTTCCTAAGTTTACTATATTATATAGTTTTAATTCACAACCATAAATATATCTCTATACCATTTTTATGACTATATATTAACAGCATTATTTCATATGAACTTTTCATAGGCTATTGAACCAGGTTTCTATGCTGAGTAATGAGTTAAATGCTAATATAATTTTTATTATATAGTTTTCTGGAACTCTGTGAAGGTGAAATGCAAACATTTCTTTATTCTCTAGTACTTTTTAACCTGAAGAATTTGAAGATTGTTAGCTTTAAGGAGTTTATGAGGCTGGTCAGTAATTTAAAGACTTTATTTTGCCTTTGTTAGAAGGTAAGGATGATATTGGGATTTATATTCAAGGAAAGAAGCTTAAAGGTACAGATACTTCTCTGGAAGAATAACTTTGATGTGAATATAAATATTTCCTAAATATTACTCTTCTTTCTGTTTCCAGGTGCTAAATAAGGTTTTATATTCTTTGCCCTAAACTGTTCTTTTTTTTTTTAAAGAAAATGATATTACTAGAAACAATGAAAATTTCTAGATAATAGTAATTGCAACAGCAAACATTTATTGAGGCAGTACTGCATAGCACTCATTATATTAAGGGATTTATGTGCATTATTTCATTCATTATTTTGTTTAATCCTCACAAAATTCCTAAGAGGTAGGGCTTTCGAGTATAAATGGTGCAAAAGACATTTAAAAAGCATCTCCCGTTTTGAAAAATGAGTAAATAAGTTAAAATATTGTTATTCCTCTTTTTCAGACATGGTAACTAAGGCAGAGAGGTTTATCTACTTATTGATGTCATAGAGCTAGCAAGATAAACAATAGAAATCTATATTTAGGAAAATCAAGAAGTCCTTTCTTCTTGACTTGTGACAAGTATTTAAGCTTCTTAAATGATTTTGGGTAGAGTAAGCACCAGCACCATTAGAGGCAGGCCTCATAGGGAACTCATAGAATATGCGTTAGATAGGACTTGCCAAGAAGAATCAGAAGAAAAGATTGTACAAAGAAAACCAGGCAAAGAAGAATGGAATTGTCAAACTAACTTGTCTTCTGCCCTCTTTCTTAAAGACTGAGGTTGAGTTCAGTGTTAAGATGCTGGTCCAAAGGCTTCTTTAATGACTTTCACTTCTTGTATTGTAGAAAAATTTCCCCATGACAGAGTTCACCTTTCCTTTGAACTATTGTGTGTTAGTTAACAGTTTAGATATCTTCAAGGAATTTAGATAATATACAGGAGTAGTTATTTGGCTAGATTCGACTATAAAAGGAAATCAAGCAAATTATTTTTAAATGTGAAACTCCGGGTACCATTAAGATGCCTTGCTTCTTGGCACTTCATATGGCAGCACTATATTTGGTGGTGATGAGTAGTAGGCGATATAAAATGTCAAAAAAAAATAAGCTGTATGATAAAAATGCCTAGATGCAATCAAGCCGACTTATTTTAATTCAACTACTGATAACTTAAATCCTGTCAGCTCTTGATTTTCAATTAGGTGGAATACTACTCTGCGATCTGATTATATTTTGCACAGGCTCATTTCATAGTTTTGGTGCAATTTAGGATACCCCAAAATGCAAATGAAAGTTCTCATTAGGAACTTAATATGTGTTTTTCTGTTTCCCCACAGCAGTTCCGAGGAGCATCCTGGGGCCTCCAAGCCTCCGATAAGCTCCTCCAGCATGACATCACGCATCTTGCTACGCCAGCAGCTCATGCGTGAGCAGATGCAGGAGCAGGAACGCAGGGAGCAGCAGCAGAAGCTGCAGGCGGCCCAGTTCATGCAACAGAGAGTGCCTGTGAGTCAGACTCCAGCCATAAACGTCAGCGTGCCCACCACCCTCCCCTCTGCCACCCAGGTGCCGATGGAAGTCCTTAAGGTACGTGAGTGTCGCTCTTGTTGGTTGGGCCAAGCCTTCTTCTTCTTCTTCAACATTTTCCATTTTCTAGGTGTTGTATTTGTCTCATCATGTTTATTTGGTTATATTGACCCATCTGAAACATATTTGTAAATGTCAGCTCCGTTGATTCCTACATGGCTTTGTATTTCCAAAGAAAGATTCCAACTAACTGTAAATTTAATAGTAACCCTCTCTAAATGGGGGAAGAGTGTTGATGTCCCGTGAGAAATTACCAGGAGGTTATAGATGGTTTTTATAATGATATCTTCCCATCTTTCTTTGGGAAAGTTTAAAAATGTACAAGTTATCTGAAATGAACCTCTTCTAATAACTTGTATATATATATATATATTTTCCCCTAAATACATTCCATGGCCATTCTTGAGTTTTCTTTTTTCTTGAGTAAATAATCTTGGCTGTAGAATCTGACTCTTTTAGAAAGTCTCTTCAGATAGAAAATGGTAGAGGAGCTTAGCTTTAATAACCAGACTGCATAATCCTTTAGCTGAAGTGAGTTGTCTGTTTTGGGTCCCTTTGATTTCTTGCTAGAGTAGAAACTGCAGGAGCTTGTTAGCATCATTCTATCCAGGACATATAGCTTCCTAATTACTAGGGAAAATTGTAACAAGTCTAAGAATAGAATTCCATCTCACACATGGGTCCTGCAATCACATTGGGAGGTACTCCTTCTTTAAACATTCCAACTCTTAAATGTGACTGATGCAAGTGAAGTTAAAAGAAAAGTAAGAGGACTTCCTTACTTCTTAATTTTTAAAATCCCATTACCTAATTGATCCATCCTGAAGAGTCCCGAGTGTTACTGTTCATTAAACAAAGTGAACTTTACCCGCCGGTGATTCATTGTTGGTCTTTGCAATCATTCCTGTGCTCAGAAAGGACATCTTTCACTATTTCAAGTTTACTGTGAAAGCAAATGGGATGCTGTGTGATAATTGGGAAGCAATCTATGATCTCTACCAGAAAGAAGGAAAGAGATTCTTTAAAAACAAATTTTAATCCAGTTGTTTTATTATTTGCAAAGACTCTTGAAATGTAGTGATGGAGTACTGAAACTGTGTCATAGAGAAACTGATATTAAAATTCTTTTTGGATAAAAATGATTGAAATGGTTTAGCAGAAAATTTTACTCTATTATGACTGAAGTTCTGAATATTGCCACACCTAATGTATATTTTATGTACCCCACCTTCCAAGTAAAGGCAAGTTTTTCTCTTGGAAGTAGATTGTACATTAAACTTTCTGTTCTGCTTGGGTGAAAATTTGCAGCCAGTGGGTTTTTACAGACCTAAGGTTTATTTAAGATTTAAGTTGTCTGCTGTTCACAAGAATCATAATTTTTTTTTAGCTTTATCTTAGATTATTTAAAGTTATATGAATTAAGTAATAATAAGTTATAGAGAAATGTCTGTTTTATTTACTTTAGTAGTCTATTTTTTTAAGCTGAAGAATAGATTTTAGAAGAGATGACACAGATTTGTGTTAGTAGTGGTTTATGTCTAAATCAAAGGTAATGTTATTATATTAAAGTATATTAGTTGAAATCTATATTCCTATTAAGGCGATTATATCCTATGAAAGAGAAATTACCCAAGTATGTTGAAACATTATTTCCATTTCATTTTAAAAATGGACATCATTTAAAAAAGTTTTTATTACTTAAAATATGTAATTGTGATATGATTAAAATTAAAATCTATACTAACTGGTTTAATAACATAACCATTTTTCCTTATATGTTACTATGTCCTGGTAACACTGGCCCTAACTCTATTGCCCTATTTAGTTATGCTAGAAATAGGTCCAAAGTTAAAACACAAATATATTGTTAGAACCCAGAGACTTAATCTAAATAAAAATCAACAAATGGTAAATGTATATTTCATACAGATTTAGTTTATCTCTAACTTGTGCATTTTTATACTTCAGTTATATGAAGTAGCAAAGTATATTAAGAGGTGTAGGGCATAGCAATGTGGATAGGTTTGGTAGCTGTTTAGACAGATTTTGTGTATAGTGTCTTTATGTGGAGGACCAAGCAGAAACATGATTCCATATAAGGTGGCATTCTAAGAGATTCAAATTACATTTTAAAGGAGAGTATCATATACATGATTACTTCAAATATTTAAATACTTAGTACTTTATAAAAATAGTTTGCATATTTTTGAAAGTTTTGTGGATGGAAATATGAATCATTTATTACAGAAAGGTAAGTGAGAGAAAGATGGTTATTTTTTTCTTTTCTCTTTTATAGTTTTTAAATCATAAGCATATATTATGAAGTAAATGGTTAATAGAAAAGCAGTTAATTTGCTTAATCTTGACCCACATTTCTATGAATATACATTTTCAAGGCGGAACAGCG
This sequence comes from Dama dama, assembly GCF_033118175.1. NCBI lineage: Eukaryota > Metazoa > Chordata > Mammalia > Artiodactyla > Cervidae > Dama > Dama dama. The sequence continues at coordinate 36,522,913 of NC_083704.1, read as the reverse complement.
AGTGTACTAACTTATGCATAATGACGCAGATGATATTGAATAGATATTTTTTTCTAATAGTATAGTCTCAGTAAATTCATCATTTAATTTTTAAAGATTTAAGTTGCTAGGACAGAACATACTTGCTTCTCAGTGGAGGTAGATGTGTGCAGTTAGACATTCTCTAGCGTGTGCCAGAGAATCCTGGGTAAATCTCTCCCGTCTCTCACTGGTTTACAAGAGCTTGATAGAAAAATCACACACACAAACTCATGTTACGAACATTTTTGCTGTTGGTGCGTTGAATAATTTTGAAAAGCTCAATTAGTATTTTCTGGTTAATCCCCTTTCTTTTGCAGAATTATACTTAAAATATGAAGGTTTATAAAGCATGTTTTAAATTGTCGACCGTTTCTAGTAAATTTAGGACTAGTGTTTGGAAGTCATAGAGATTGGAAATTTGCATTACTTATTTCTCATATGGTTGTCATTCAGTCCGTAAATTCATGAAACTTTGCAGGATTAGCCTCTGGTTTCTACATTGATTTAATTAATTTGTGATTTTTATTCCTATCATTGGTTTTTATTTTAGGTGACATGGAGTGGTTAATTTTATTGTTGTATGTATTCACATATTGGATATATCCTCTAGGTTTCTTAAGAACAGCCCTATTCAATTGGATATTGTAATTTAAGGATGCTTCTTTGTCATAAATTAACCAGTATCTGAAGTGCATAATATATATTTCACAATAGTGAAAATACGCACTCTGTATTTCTCACTGTGAATTAACAAAGTATATCATTAAGAACCATTAATGGAAGTAGTTTCTGCCACAGGTAGTTTTATTGACAAGCAAGCCTGAGATCTGAAATCTGACCTGGATCCTTTTAGACACAAACAGAGGAAGTGGGATTGGCCTTGTGGACACAGTCTCATGGCTGAGGAAGCATCACATACCAACCTCTGCGTCTTCATCCGCACATCCATCAAGCATGCATTTTCCCTATCTCATCTCTCTAACTCTGACTGATTATGAAAATACCTGATTGCTCTGATCTTGAACTGGCGGGTTCAGCAGAATTGCTCCCCCTAACTCTGACAGTGTATAGTTGAAAACAAGAGTTTATAGTTTGTAAACATTTATCTATTTAGAAATGTATAGGGAATTTTCAAGGATTTCCCTCTCTACCTCCCTTCCTTTTTTTTTTTTTTTTTCTCCTTGAACTTAAAAAAATTTAAAGCCAAGGTATTCTCTTGGGAATAAATTGTATATTGAATTTTTCTGTTCTCCTTAGGAGAAAGATTATATGAATTTGAAGGAAAAAAAAATAGATATTTTTGGTAACTTCAGGATATCTTCTTTTAAATAATTTCAAGAAATTTATTTTTAGATTTTTTTCTTTTTTTCCAAATCATCTCAGATAACCCAAGGAATTAGATTACCGCAGAAAGAGAAGTGATGCTTGCTCTTCATCAGGTATTAAAACACATTTTTGCCAGGGCCCTCTATCTTGTGAACCGAATTCACATTGGTATTTTTTTGGTCGTTGACTTACGGTATGGCATCTCATTTAGATAGTGATTCTAGCAACCCAGGATGGATGGGTGTTCTGCTTTCTTGTTACCCTGTCCGACAACCTATATTCCAGGAAATTTCACTAATGGAGGAAAGGGTGGCTGGCTGAATTGCTGGCCTTTCTCTGTAATTTATGAAATCTGCTGCTTGGTGTTGAATTGTCAAGGTGTGGCTTATTCTTTAGGTATAATACAGAAACTTGAAGAAGGTGTGTGGAGTTATGAGTGAGTTGGTAGGTTATATTAGAAGAAGGAATGGCTCCCAGGCCCCATTATGCATTTGACTTTCTTCCGGATTTATTTGGGCAGGAACATAGAACCTTATTAGCTTCATATTGACCAAAAGAAGTGGGAAGAGATGCAGTGTGTCTCAGTTTCAGCTTGCCTTTTATCCCCTTAGTTAGGGAATCTTGCTAGAGGTGCTGACCACATAAGAAAGGAAACCTGAGAATTCTTCTAATCCCATAGTCCATGGGCCAGCATATATTTTTGTTACCGGTCAGTGTGACTTACATGAACATTCTGTGAGTTTCAATTTCGGGACTGTTTATGAACTTTGGTGTCCTTTTGTTTTTGGATCAAACACCGTGTCTACAAGGCCACATCTTCTCTCGGGGACAAAGGGATTCTGTTTTCAGGTTTCACAAACATCTTTTCATCCTCCTACAGACTTCCTTTCCCTACAGAGCCTTTGAATCTCTGGATCGTTATCACTTTGTGTTCCATGTCACACAGAAGGTAATTTTCTTTCCCTTTAAAACTCATTTTTGTTGGAACTCCACTCGGTATTCTGTACTGACCTATATGGAAAAAGAATCTAAAAAAGAGTGGATATATGTATGTGTGTGTGTGCTCACTCATGTCCGACTCTTTGCAACCCTATGGACTGTAGCCCACCAAGCTCCTTTGTCCATGGAATTTTCCAGGCAAGAACACTGGAGTGGGATATATGTATATGTATAACTGATTCACTTTGCTGTACACAAGAGACTAATACAACATTGTAAATCATCTATACTCCAATAAAATAAAACAAAAATTATAGACAGTCCTTGTTAACTGAGAACTGGTCTAAACAGTGTAGAGGGGGATCCAGCAGGACACTAGCTGCTAACAGTCCAGGGCTCAGCCTTCCTGACTTCTGCTGCTTTCCCGCCTACAGTTCCCTTCTGTGGGAGCGAGGTCTGAAGAAATGTATTAGGCAGTTTTGATCAGGTAGATGTAAACCCTGTCTTTATTTGTTCACCTTTTCAAGTGAAGTGAGACAAATCGTTTCTTTTCTTTCTGAAAGAGAAATATCTTGTCTGTACTTTTGAGAATATTGCTGTAAACTTCCTGTTCCTAGACTTTTTGGACTCTATGGGAGAAGGTGAGGGTGGGATGATCTGAGAGAACAGCATTGAAACATGTATATTATCAAGTGTGAAACAGATCATCAGTCCAGGTTGGATGCATGAGACAAGTGCTCAGGGCTGGTGCACTGGGAAGACCCTGAGGGATGGGATGGGGAGGGAGGTGGGAGGGGGGATCGGGATGGGGAACACATGTAAATCCATGGCTGATTCATGTCAATGTATGGCAAAAACCACTACAATATTGTAAAGTAATTAGCCTCCAACTAATAAAAAATAAAGGGAAAAAAAAAAAACAACTTTCTGTTCCTTAGGCAGAATAGGGACTTCTTACCCTGTGTACTGGAAACACTTAGATCATTCTGGTGATATGTGTGCTCGTTTGCCTTGGCAGTGACTGGCAACCCATTTGCTTCCCATGCAAATGTGTTGCAAACCATACCACCGCAGGTAAGGAGTTAGTAATCTATGGGCTGGCACAAGAAAGTTCTCCATAAAGTTGCCTTACATTGGGGAAATCTAAATCTAACTTAACCCAGGCTAAGTAGGGCACCCATCTCAGTAAATGTGCATTGATTAATCTCAGACAGCTTTTCTGCCTCCGCTGCTTTTAGTAACTAGGAAGGAGCAGTGAATCCTGGCTGAAAGAAAATCATCTTTGCTTAGATTTTTGGGCCTGGCCCACTTGCAAAAGCAGCCCTGTGGGGAGCAACTATATAAAACAAAATAGTCAGCCTTGATATAGCTAAGCCTATGAATTAATTCCACTTTTCTGGAAACACTGAAATATCAGCTGTAATTCCATATTCATTTGGTAACGTGCATGCTTGTGTACATGCTAAGTCGCTTCAGTCGTGTCCAACTCTTTGTGACCCTGTGGACTGTAGCCTACCAAGCTGCTCTGTCAATGGGATTCTCCAGGGAAGAATACTGGAGTGGGTTGCCACGGCCTCCTCCAGGGAATCTTCCCAACCTAGGGATTGAACCCGTGTCTCTTATGTCTTCTGCATTGGCAGGTAGATTCTTCACCACTAGCACCACCTGAAAAGCCCCTCATTTGGTAATATTGGTACACAAGATGGAAGTGATTTCTTCCACTATGAGAACACAGCCATTTTTCTGTGGCTGCGGGGTACCATAGAATCTTGGAGGTGTGATCTCCTCAGGGTGTGGGTTGGGTCCACTGTGCGCAGTGGACATCTGAGCCATGCAGGTTTGGGAGGAGGGTCACCTTCTCTCTTGGGTCAGGGATTTATCTCAGTGGGCTACTTTGCCATCACTGAAGTCACCTTGTGGGTTTACATGAAGGGCAGCAGCTCAGCCCCTCTTTTTCTGCTGATAAAAGAAGCCATCCTGAGAGGTGCAATCTCTTCTAATTTACACAGTTCTCATAATCCTAAAACTGGAGGTCCAGGTAGCACTTAAGGACAGTGCTAAGGTCTAGGGCCTTGGAGTGAGAACTAAAAATTGGAGTGGGTCTTTTTTTTTTTTTTAAATCTACCTTTGAGTGGGAATTTCTTTTCAATATGATGTGACATGTAGCACATGCATTCTTAACTGGGCTGATATTGTCTCCCAGGGGAGCAAAAATTGGCTCTTGGAAGGCAAAAAATATAAGATGTTATAATGGTTTGTGATCCTCTAAAGCAGGAGTCCCCAACTTCTGGGATCTAATGACTGGTGATCTGAGGTGGAGTTGGCATAATAATAATGGAAATAAAGTCCACAATAAATGTAATGTGCATGAATTATCCTGAAACCTTCCCCTTCACCTTCCCATTCATGGAAAATCATCTTCCACAAAACTGGTCCCTGGTGCCAAAAAGATTGGGGACCGCTGCTCTAAAAGGGCATAGTACATAAGCAGATATATGTACCTGTTACAGTGTCCTTGGTTGGGGATTAGGGGAGAGGTAATTAGGGGGAACAAGAAGGTCTAAAATGGCTGCTTAAGGGGGTGGTGATGAAAAAACAAAAAGGATTTGAGAAACATTCCTGTTTCTGTGCTGAGCTCCTGTTCGGCATCTTTCTTAACGCCCCTCTTTGTGTTCTGTTTAGAAAACACTTAGGCTTTTACGGCTGTACCGCCTGCCTTCCAGGTAGTCTGCGTCTCCCAGAGAACTGTTAGACTCACAGTCATGGTTGGCATGTCCAGCATCAGGCAGTCGTTACTAGTGTCCCCATTTCACAGACGTGGAGACTGAGGCAAAGGGGTCAAACAGCTCATCGGAATTGGATGAAGCAAGTGGTACAGTCAAGATTCGAACTCAGTTGGATTTCATGGCACTAATTTCTTAATCATTGGTGGTGGTTCCTCTCCTAGAGTGGATGACCTGAAAAAGTTTAGGAAGCAGAAGTTGCAATGTTTAACTTCTCAACTGACACGGTAGCCTGGTACCTTCAGCAAATATAGGAATTACTGGTGTAACTGTGGTATGCCTAAAGCAACTTCGAGGAGGACGAGCAGTGACTACACGGACATTAATTATTGGCTGTATTAGATGGTAAGCTGAATCCCTTATATCCATTATATTACATGTCTCTGTAGCAGCCCTGTGGGATAAGTAGGATAAGCCCAATCTTCCCCATGGGGAAACTGATGCAAAAAGAGATTGTCACTGAAGTCACACAGTTAGACTCCTCAGCCTACGTTGCATGCGTGTGTGCTCAGTCGTGCCTGACTCTTTGCGACCCCTGGTGAACTGTAGCCCACCAGGCTCCTCTGTTCATGGGATTCTCCAGGCAAGAACACCGGAGTGGGTTGCCATGCCCTCCTCCAGGGGATCTTCCTGACCCAGGGATTAAACCCGTGTCTCTTGAGTCTCCTGCATTGGCGGGCATATTCTTTACCACCGTGCACCAGGGAAGCCCACCTTATCTACTTATCAACCTCCCTTATCTACGTATAACCACATGCCTTGCTTCCTCTCTGTTTCCTATGGAGTTCAAGAACAATCTCTAAACATTTCAAAAAATCACCAGTAATGGACTATGTTAGAGCCAAGTGGGAGGTCGAAGAGAGCTACAGAGGAGTCTCACAGGCTTAAGGGAAGGACACAGGAGCTTAAGCATTTGAAATTAGTAAGGGGACATCCATATAGGATAATTAAAGTGAACCCCTGACTTGCCACTATATGCCAGATGGAAGACCTGGACTACAGAAAAATACTGCCTAGCCACATTGACCACTGTGGTAATTTATAGTTTCATTATAGTCATCACTATTGGTCAGAATATTGAGATATTCTATAACAACATCCAGAAATCAAAACTCAAGATGATTTGCATTCTGAAAAATCCTGTTGGCCAGGCTTATCTTATTGGCCTAATTCATATCTTTCATAGTTCTGTGTGTATTACTAATACATTTATATTGTTGTAAAGGATTTTTGAAATACTCAGTTTGGTAGAGTCAATACATGTGTTTTAATATTAATTTTCTCCTGGGATTATGGTTGCATTTACAATTTTTCTTCCCCTGCCTCATTGCAGTATTATTACTTCTGTTGTATTTTAGCACTTAAAACTGGAACTTCAGTCCTGGTTGTTTTTCTCTTTGCTTTTAAGTGAATAATGTTAGCTGTCATAAATTTTATATTACTGTATGTTAAGGTCATGAATCTTCTTCACAAATGTTACCTACGTAATCCTAACAATTAAAAAAGGGACTTAGATTTGAAAGACCATCTTCTATAGGTATGCTCTTGAATAATAGAGATTGTGGACATGTGTAAGCAAAATCTAATTTTAACATTGCCCTACTAAAATAAGGGAATGGGATCAGTGTTTAAAAATATGTAAATTAGTAGGTGGTTTTGCACAATTTTAGAGCTGCAATCAGTACTAGTATCTTGGCTCTTGTCCTGAATATGTCTCTTGTTATTGACTTCTTTGAGCATCAGCCTAAACTTTAAGGAAAATTTAAGTCCCAGCAATACACTAGTCTTTCAGACCCTGTTTATAAAGTTTTTTCCTATTAATTTATAGTTTTGCAAAAATGAGATGAATTAAAATTGGAGCATATGAAGCAGATAAAATAGGAGGTTATTAAAGTAGAGAATGGTCCTAGAAAAAGAGTTGTAATCACTGTTTTAAAAACTAGACAATATTCTAGAAAAGGACCTAGATTGTTCTATACCAAATTGTTCTTACTTGTTACATCTGGAATGAGTTTTTGGGATTGGAGATACTGGTGGTCAAAGGCTTTATTTATTTTTTAACCAGAAGGGTATATGCATACATTCTTAATATAATTAAGTGGGCTTCTCTTAATGCATTTTATTAGGAGTCTTAGGGAAGTTTTCTTGGCCTATAAGTCTTTTGAGCAGCCCAGTTCTTCTGTTAGGTGAATTTACTAGACATGTGCACATTGCATAACTCCCTGTTACATGGTCTTCCCTAAAGGAAAAATAGCAAGGTGTGAGGATCCCGAAAATTAAAGTTAATAAAAAGATTTGAATCACCAGTTTGTGAATAATTTTAAAAAGTTAAGAGGCCCAACATGAAAAGCAAACTTCAGATTTCTACTACCTTACACCAGGCATAACTTTGTCATAATCTCCCCTGTTGGCCCGGAGTTTTGTATAATTAAAATTTAGGAGCTAGAAATTTTGTTGAGACTTAATTAGAAGCGACAAACCAGAGACATTCCTGCTGGTTAGGAAAGGCTTAAGAAATTCTTATTGGCTAAATTACAAATATGTAACATTTTTTTCAGAAAACACTGCATGGTAGTTCAGACTGCCTAAAGGTGACAAGATTAGGTCTGTTTTTCTAGTGAAGTAGTAAAAATTAGATTAACAAGTACCAGCAAAGAACCTTTTCTTTTTTTTTTTCCCCCGAAAGGAATCTTACCTTGAGTACTTCTGGCTGTGGAGATCGGTGCTTTAATTAGCCACATGTTCTTTTTACCTCCTGGGAAATAAGTACGGGATAAAATTGGGGATCAAGACATAGACGCACATTGACTTAGCACACGCCGCTAAGTAATTCATCAAGGAATGTTGGTAATTAGTCCTGCCTCTTTCAACTCTTGGCTTATTTCATAAAACCAGTTGATTTAAAATAATGCCTGCTGATTTATTACCAACACGTTTCAAGACTGAGACTTGGCTCTTAACAAAAGCAATACTGTGCAGCGATGGAAACGCGCCCTCTTGTTTTTTGTGTTTTTACAAATTCTGAAGTCCCCTATTAACTTTGTTGCATTTTCTTTTACCCCATTCAGCATTTTCTTGGGCTTTCTTTTGTCTCTTGGTGAAGAAAAGGGGGGTGCAAATTAGAAAAAAAAATTCCGGGCTCTTAGGGGTTTTGGATGTGAGGTGCTTGTCAGAGTATATTGACTCAGTGTGATTTGATGGAATTTAATTTGAATCCTTCGTCTGGTAAGACAGGCTGTCATGATGGCCTTTGGTCCTCCTGCATTGTTAAGTGTTTGGTGATACTTATGACAGCCAGGTTAATCTTAAAAGATTGAATTTATGAGAAGTACAGAACCTTATGACTTCAGCCTTGTAACCTTGGTATCCAAACACTGCACTAAAGTATTCTCTGGATGCCAGATTCCCCTTAATGCCAGTTGATGTACTTCATTATGCTTTGAGATGTGACTATAATCAGCATCCTTGTTGAAAAATCTGGGATTAGATTAGATGACTCAAAATTGGAGCATCTGAAGCAGATAAAATAGTCTGCAACACTTAACTGGGTGACCTTAGACACATTTCCTGTTCTTTCTGTGTCTCAGTGTCCTTATCTGTGAAAGAGAAGTAATAGTGTCTGACCCAGAGAATTTATGTGAGGGTTAAATGAGATAATTCACCTAAAGCAGCATTATCCAATAGAATGTGAGCTGCATGTGTAAATTTAAATTTTCTAGTTATTGTTGTTTAGTTGCTAAGTCGTATCTGACTGTTTGCGATCCAGTGAGCTGTAGCCCACAGTAAAAAGAAAGTGATGCCATCAGTTTTAATCCTGTGTATTATTTAATTCAGTATATCCAAAATGTTATCAGTTCAACATATAATCAATATAAGAATTACCAAGATTTTTGCATTCGCACTTTTTTTTTTCCATATTAAGTCTTCCTACTGAGTCTTCAAAATCAAGTGTGTATTTTACACCTATAGAAACATTGCCATTCAGATGCTAAATTTTCATTGAATTACTCCATCAGTTTTGATTTTATGAGATTTACAGTTGAAAAGCTAGATTCCTGTCCACTCACTGATTTCCAATAACTAAGGTAAATATAAATCTTTAAGTTAAAATGAAATTCTTAAAGAATTTAAAAAATTTTGAAATTCTTTAAATTTTAAAGAATTTTAAAATCCTCGTCGCACTGGCCACATTTCCAGTGCTCAGTAGCCCATATGGCTGTGGCCTCTGTATTGGTACAGATCTAAAGCATTTAGCACCAGGCTGGGTAGATGGAAAATGCTCAGTCAAGGATTCTGCTCTGTTGTTGTTTAATAATGAATAATATTGGTATAGTAATTATTACTCCCAACTCCAAGTTGCCATCTTTATTTGCTGCCATTATACCTATGCAACACGATTGCTTTCCCACTGCCTTCCTCCCCACCAAAAAAGATCAAACCATTTATAGTCATTATTTTCATTCTCACAACCCTTTGGAGCCCAGGTTAGCTGATGTGTCTCAGCTGTGGTTGATATTTCCTGTCAGAATACCCAGGAGGGCACAGCGGAGTCACGCTTGGAAATACGGCATTTAGATCCATCTCTGCCAACCACCTTCCATTCAGGCCTGAGCCGTGACAGCTCTTAACTTGTTGGTCACACATCTTACTCACACTCTCAATCCAGTTTCTTCTCAAACCTACACACGTCACACTTAAATAGGACCTGTGCAGTGTGTTCAAGCTAAAGCCTCAGGAACATAGAAACATCTCATCAATGTTCGTGATACAAAAAGAGACATTGAAGGAAAAGGATATCAATTAACCCTAGTTCCTCTTTAAATATATATTACATAGTAGCTGAATGAACAAGTAGGATATTGAAACCTACTTTTTTTTTTTTAAAGGAGTTTTATACGTGATTTTTACTTTTTAATGTTGCTAAGGATGTTTCTTTTCTCAGTTAACCTGCAGTATATTTTTAGGAATTTTCTGCATAGCTGATAATCCCATGAAACGGTTTTTCCTCCTTTTCTTATTTACCAGGCACCCAGGATTTCTGTTTTGATACTAGTTTCTGACCATTTATTAAACCAGAAAAAAAATCCACATCTGAAATGATAATTTATATTTTTTTAGATACTTTGTCATTCTTAATGCAAATAATGAGTTGATTATACTGGAATTAGTAAACTCTGTTGGAAAGATTTAATGTGTTCTTCATATAAAAACTAAGAGCCTGTCAAGTTGCATTTTTGTTCAGTTGCGTAAGTGAGAAAATCAAAGAAGTAAAAATATTAACCATGCAATGAGTTCCAGAAAGAAAAATCTTTCTGTTGTCAGAAGTTATGATTTCCTGAGTTTGGAGTTAACATATTTTCTCAATGTTTATTACTTATTTATTTATTACTTATTATTATAATTATCTTAATATTATAATTATCTTAAAATAATATGTTAACAAACATGCATGCCACTGTAATGTTGATTTCAATTTTCTCAGTAGCTTTCCAAATTTATATTAATATCATATACCCAAAGAATTTTTCCAGTTCATTAATTACAAAACACTGATAGAATTCATAATACAATGTTAAGAGTATGGGATGTCATGCTGATTTTTACTGACACTTAGGACCCCTAATATCTCACAGATAGGAGAGTTAGGACATTCTGGGAGGACATTTAATTTTGATGTAAAATTCTCATTCAGCTTGACATGAATCTAAGGTGTATAGAACTTAACTTTAAAAGGTGTTTCTGGCAAAGTTTTCTGTAGCTCAGTGGGTCTCAAAATGTAGTCTGGAATCTGGATCCCCTGCATTATGTGGGAGCTCTTTAGAAACACAGATTCCCTGAGTTCACTCCAAACCCATTGAGCCAGAAACCCTGAGGACAGAGCCCATTAACTTATCTTAGCCAGCCCTCTGGAAAATTCTAATGCAGACTCATGTTTGAGAAGCACTGCTATAGAAACCTGGAAGTTAATATGTAAGAAACATAAGAAAAATTGAGAAATGCTAATGCAAATAAAGTCAGCCTCTTAGACATAAAGTAAACATATAAAGAGTTATGGAAAATCTCCAACAGTGGTAAAATTGGCAGGCACTTCATTTGAGGAGAGAGGGGAAGAGGAAGACAAGCAAAGGAAATGTTTCTCTCCGGTAAAGTTGATCAGCGGAAGTTGCAAAACATCCAGTAGCTCTCTGTAGAGTCTTTTGTACATGGGGTACATCCCATTATTTGCAGATATTTTCACAAAGTTGATAAAACTAGATTAATCATGCAAAATCATGGGGTGATGAATTGGGGATAAAACAATAATAAGAAACTAAAATTATACAGTGGCGCCCACTTTAAGCTATAGAAGCCATTGTGACTTTGTAGGTACTCTGAGTCATGAATGAATCCATTTGTCCACAAACATTTATAAATAAACTATCTATCTCACTTACCTAGACATCTCTTTTTCAAATAAACATTGATGCCACCGCAATGAACAAAGTAGAAATTGATACCAAGGCTATATATTTCATTTTATTCTTTATTGAAGCACAACTCCTAATCAAACAGGGCCTGGAAGTATTTGACTTTAAAAAAAAAATGTTAAGAGCTACTTCTTTTTAGGAAACTTTCTTAAACTCTCAAGTGTCACTTCAGCTCTACTTTGGAATCTACTTTCCTCTTTTTCAAATTGAATGTAGTTAATGGTAACACAGAATGCCCTTTTCAGAGTCCCAGGGACCCTAACATCTATCATTTCACAAGCAGCAGGCCCTTGATGGTCAGTCTCTGACATCAAAGGTCTTTACTGACGTGGCCATAGTCTTCACTTGGCCTTTTACACTGGACCATTGACATCAACAGAAAGTGTTTTCCTCTTCTTTTTCTTTTTTCAGTATTAGTTTTCTGCTGGAAGGCAGTGTATCCAGTACATGAAGCCAGCTTGCCCCCTGGGTTTGAATAAAACAAACCTTCATTTTTGTAAGCTCCACCGGAAAGACCAACTCTTTCTAATGCTGGAGTCCTTGATTTGCACACCCAGCACATGGGCCGAAGTCCAGCCTTAGAGGAAGCATAGCTCACATAAAAGCCATGCAGTGCCCTTTTCTTCCACCTAAAGACATGGATTATCTTCTTATCTCCCTTCTCTTAAGAGGAGGAAATCAGAAGTAACCTAAAGATACCTCTTGGAGGCTTCTGCACTGATCATGAACCTTGTTTCCCATACCTGCTTTACTTTTCTGTTAGGGTTCCCATTTTTCAGTTAAAATTCATTCAAAGGATGCTTGCCTCAAGGTGTTGATTGTATGCCACATCTGCCCTCTGGTTGCTGTCTACATGTTTAAAGGCTTCAGCCCTGGAGTGAGATGGGCAGTGCCCAAATCCTTTCTGAACCACAGTGCCCTTGTCTGCATGAAAAGGATAATAAAAGTCCCTACCTCATAGGGTTACTGTGAGAAGTAAGTGACATGATGCTTGCAAAGCACTTAGCACTGTGTCCAGCACAGTACTTATTAATTCTGATCACTGCCATCAGCATTTCTACCACAGTCACACACTGAGTCCCTGGTGACTGAACCACCAATGGGTTCTTGAGAAATGCTCAAAACTTTAATGTTTTAGCAAAAAATGAGGGAAGTTGATCTGGAATTAATTTCTCTAGACATAGATGGGGTATATAAAGTTTCTTTTGACCAATGATTATTGAGTTACATTTTAGCAGCAAGGAATTTTTGTTCTTAAAAATCACCTGATTATGCAGGTTCCCTTAACAGTGATTTTTTTTTTTTTTTTTTAAAGGAGGGCAGTGTGATGCTTGACCACAGTTTTTAAATTCTCCCCAGATTTTACCCATTACTTAAAATTCTTAGAATTTGATTTGATGATTGATAGCCAAGTTAGGCAACAGTTAAATCCCTACCTGTAGAAAATTCTGGGAAAAGTGGTTAAAAGTGAGGCTAAATTTTGAAGAAATATTAATAGGTGTCAAAGGCTGTGATTCTGAAATTAAGCTTCAGCTTATAGGTTGAGAAGTCATCAGTTTTGGATCTGGAACTCTGGTTAAAAATAAGTGATCATATACAATTTTATTAGCTGTTCACTTTTATAAGCATTGTTATTTTTAGGCAATTAGAGATTCAAAATACATTTAATCACAGCCTCTCATCTCCGAGCCCCAGGGCCCACTTTGTAGAGCCAGTCAACTGAAGCGAATCGTTATCTGTGTTCAGAAAGTTTTCACCACTAACCAGATTGCATAAGTATTTTTATATAGTCTGTAAGTGCTTTGATTCATATGCTCTGGGATTACCTGGCTGCTTCTTTACATGATCTGCCTGTTTTTCCCCCTAGTCTAAGATCTTGCTGTCCCAGTACCTATTGCTTATAACATATATAATTTTAATCTTTTTTGTTTCTTACCTTGCAGAAGCATGTCACCTTGAGTATTCTGTACTTACTACTAACTGCTTGCTGACCTTTATTTTTGTTTTTAAACCATTTATCTTATTTCTATGATACGTACTATCTTGAGATAACAAGAAAGGATATTCCCTTCAACCTATCTTACAACATTGACTCCTTAACAGTCGACACTTCAGGCCTGAAATCAAACATCCATGAATAGTATCCATGCCCAGGTGTGGATTCATAGTATGACCTTGGAGAAGTTGCTTTCTGGGCCCCCAGTCTCCCCATCTGACTAGCTGGCCTGAGCCTTACTGACATCCAGTGAACTGTCTCTACTTTTTCCTCAAGAGATGACCGCCTACAGATGACTGAAATTCCATTCACGTTAAGATGAAGATCACAAAGGATGACTTAAAAAAGTCCTTAAAAGAAAGAAACATTAGGATTGTTTTAAATAATAGATACACAGAACAGTTGTCATAATAAAGATCCTCCAGTGTCTTTTTGCTTAGAGTTTCACAGTTGTTTTTCTCCCTGAGGGTGGCAGAAAGTCACTTGGCAAACCTCTTTTGTTGTTACTTTGTTGTTTTATTATTTTTGTCTTTGTGTGTTTTGAATATGATGGTGATGATAATCCTGGACATCACTTCTTGCATCTTAGAGACTTTTCCTGAAGGCCTTTTAAGCAGAGACTCTGAGCTTAGACTTATTAGAAATAGATGGTGAGGAAGTTGACCAAACTGCCACGAGTTTTTTATACAGACATCTTAAAATCCATGTTAAATATTTAATTCTTAGGTTTCCAAAATCTGTAGCACAAAAAGCCATTTCTGACATAATTTGTGGTTACAGAATGTCCTATAGCTTTGAGTTCTACTTTAAGCAGAAATGAGTTGAGTCTGAAGGTGTCCATGATTGATGAGTGAGCACCAGGGCAGGAGCGCGTGATTCACTTCTGTATACATATATTTATTTGGTTATTTTTTCTTTTAGTTTACATACTAATACTCATTTTAATTCTCTTGCGATAAAGAAAGAATTGACTGTTTTTCTCTCAATAGCTTTGCTTTTTTTCAGTCTTTTCTTTCCCCGCCCTTGGAAGATAACTTTGTAGATGTTAACCTCCCTCCCTGTCTCCGCTTCCCTTCCTCCCTCCCTCCCACTGTCCCTTCCTTCCTTCTCTCTTTCCTTAAGTGCACAAATCTGGAATTACACGGCTTGCCTTTGAATCCCCAGCTTTGTCATTAAGCTGTGTTAATTTGGGGCAGGTAATTTAGTCTCTAGTCTAAACCTTAGTTTCCTCATCTAGAATATGGGCATAGTGTCAGTGTGTCCTATTTTGTTGCAGTATGTTTTTTTAATGTGAATAGCTCCCATCTTTTTGGCAGATAAAGAACTCACGCTGCTGTAACACGAAATTCCTTTTGTTCCTTTTCCACAGCATGTAAATGTTTGAAGCAGTCCAGGGTAAGCTTTATGATATTTAAAGAGAAAGCCTTAGCTGTCGATGAAGACTTTACAATACGCCAGGTATCTGTTCAGTACAAAGCATCTGCCGTTCCTGCAGTTTTAGGAGCATTTAGGCTTCAGAAACTGCTTGCTTTTCCATGGTTCTCCATTCTCTGCAAAAGATTTGAGTCCAGACCGTAGAGACATCTCTCTCTGTATTATCTAAATGCACTCACAACAAAGGCTGTAGCCAGGATCAGATTTTCATTTTTGAAGAGATGATCTACATTAGAAGCACTTACCATCCAAGATCTACCTTTTTGAAGGGAGGGAAGCCAGAGGCTCAAGGTTGAAAACTGTCTGTGAAGCTGGCTGCAACCACCAGTAGAAATTTAACCAGCTAGTGTGGAATTACAGTTAACTGATTGTCGTTACACATGCTCTGGTTACAAAGGTCCAGAGGTTTCGAGGAGTTGCCCCTCATTTTCTCTTCTCCTATATGCAGTGTTATTCATAGCGTGTGATTCTGCAGAACGTGACATTTTTCCAGGACTTATAGATGGAGTTAGAGCAGGAACACCTGAATCAACGTCAGAGTTGTGATCATGTAATGAATTAATGTATGTGAAATACACAACACAGCTCCTGAGGTGATTGCCTTTGCACAGAGTCTTGAAGGACAAGTAGGCAAGAACTCTGCACAGATATGAGCTGGTGCCCTCCAAGCCTTCGAACGCTGCAGTGTTCCCTTTTCCAGGGATGAAGCCTGTCAGGCTGCCCTTGGGGAGGTGCCGTGGGCACACAGAGGGACTGCAGTCCTGCCTCAGAAGGTGAGGAGAGAATCCTTGGAGAGGTTTGTGCTGAGGGCAACCTTGAAGAACAAGTAGGGTCATTCCAGAAGGACTTAGGACAAGGGAGCCTAGCGTGAGGAGAGGCATGAACCCACAGTATACCTTCTGGATTCTGGGGCGAAGCAGTGACATGAAAGATAGTGAAAGATGAGACTGAGAGGGCTTTGGGAAGTGAAGCTGGTTTGGGTGAGCAAGGGCCATGTGATAAAAGGCCTGAGGCGGTTGGATCCAGTGTAGCGGGTCTTGGGTAGGCACTGATGACATGCGTTGGTGTTTGTTTTCATGTGTTTCTTCACTTATTTTCATTTTAGAGAAAGGAAGGGATGGATATCAGGTGGATATCTCTGGGCACTGGTGGAGGTGGGAGATTGATCAGTTTTAGAGGAGTATGATTGGAGGGGGGAGGCTATTGCAATAATTGGGGGAATCAATCATGAAAGCATTGACTCTAGAAGTCTTTGGAGACATAGGAAGAAAGCATTAGTTTAAAAAAAATTAAAGGATAAAGGGGATGGAAACTTACTAGAGAAAAAGGAGAAGGAAGAACACCTAGTGTTATATCCATTTTACATACAAGGAGACTGAGCAGAGATTAAGAAATTGGCCTCAACCAGGGACTGCTTTACAGGAAGTGCACCGGACAGGTTCTGCCTACTGCCAGTTCTGTAAGGTCTTTCTCGAATGCAGCCAGGCTCGTTTGTTTTCATACGGTCCACGACTGCTTTCACTCTACAGTGGAAGGTCGAGTAGTGCAACAGAGAATTCATGGCCCTCTAAGCTAAAAATACTTACTGTCTGGGTCTTTGGAGAAAAAGTTTGCTGACTGCTATTCTCTGTGCGTGGTTAAGTGGTAGACTTAGGATTCAAATAACCTAGAGTTGAGATCTTATCTCTTTTGTTCACCTCTGAGCGTTGGAAAAGATCCTGATGCTGGGAAAGATTGAAGACAGGAGGAGACGGGGAGGACAGAGGATGAGATGGTTGGATGGCATCACAGGCCTGATGGACATGAGTTTGAGCAAGCTCTGGGAGTTGGTGATGGACAGGGAAGCCTGACATGTTGCAGTCCATGGGGTTGCACACAGTCGGACACGACTCAGCAACTGAACTAAACTGAGCATTTTACATTATATTCAATATGTCATAAAACCTCATTAAACAACTCTTATTGAATGAATAAATGAATGAAAAAACTAGCAAAGGTAAATCACATCACAGAAATGATGCAGCGTTGACCAGGTACCACACAGGAGAAGGCCGTGGTGCTACGGGAGCTGGGAAGATTTGGTGTAAAGAGTCAGAGAAAGTTTTCCTGTCTTCACCTGGTCTGTGGTCTGAAGAGTGAATAGATTTCAGTTTGACAGAAGGAGCTGCTTGTGCAAAGGCCCCGTGGCAGCAGAGAGCCAACAAAGAACATAGACAAGGATAGCTGTGCTGGGGGTGAGAGTGAAGAGATGGGCAAAGTTCTTGTGATCTGGATACAGGTACCCCTCTACTTCTAGAGCCAGGTCTGAACTTGAGACTTTTGAGACTCAGTAGTGTGTGTGTGTGTGTGTGTGTATACACACACACGTATATATGTAGTAGTCTATAGTCTAGTACTTTTATCCTGAGAGAGTTATGAGCTCACTGGAGAGAGTGTTGTGAGAAGAGAGATGCACCTTGAAAAGAACTCTGGAACACACAGCTAGAGAAGGACAAGGTATGGAGAAGCTATGAAGAGATGCAAAACCTAGGAGCAAAACTTGGAGAACCTAATGTCACAAAAAAGTTTTGAGTTGGAAGAACAGCTGATCAGTTGTAGACACTTGGGCAAGTCTTCCAGTGTCCAAGAAGTGAAGGATTGAAACATGTCTTATTGGATTGTTCCACTGGAAGGTCAGCTGTGACCTTTGAAAGAAATAGGCTGAGAGGAGTGGAGGAGGAAAGATGGAGCTGTCATTTGTAGGATGAACAGAGAAGAAAGGGAAATGAGTATATATCCATTCAATTACTGACCAAATAGTTACTGAGCATCTGTGTAGTAGGGATCCAGTGTTGATGAAAACCAGACATAGTGCTTGTTCTCCTCTCTCCCTTGTTCAGACCCTTTTCTCTTTGCTCCCATGGTTGGCTGATCCCTTTCCCAAGACACCCACTCCTTCTTTGCTATTAAAACATTTAGGCATGTAACTTGGTTGGCCAGGAGCCATTGTGAATCTTTAGGGCAACTTGAAGAAGCCTTACTGTAAAGTTGTGGAAATAGACTTAGTCACACAGTTCTCCAAGCACCACTCCCAAAAAACAAATGGACAATTTAAAACTCAAGTGTGAAGGAAAGAAAGAAGGTTCTGTGAGAATATACAGCCAAACAGTGGGGAAGAGTTTGTGCAGGGAAGAATTCCCTGAAAGTGATCCTGGAGCTGAAGGAAGCATAGGTGTCAACTCTGTGAGGTCTCGTGGGGAGGGAAGCTTATGGCCAGGCTCTGTGGTTCCAGGAGGGCTTGTCAGCTCCAGGAAATAAGAAAGTAAGTCTGGGTGGTTGTGGGCAGAGAGTGAGGCTGAGCATTGTGCAGTCCAAGGCTAAAAGGCAGGCAGAGCCACCAGGGCCTTACCGATCATCTTTAGGATTCATGTCTTTAGCCCAGGAGCAGTGAGAAGCCATGGAAGGGTGTTGGCCAGGGTCAGCAGACTTAAGTTTTAGGAAGTGTTGTCTCCTGTTGGTCGAGAGAATGTGATCCTGTTATTCCTTCTGAGCTATCACGGGCAGGTAATCTTTAGAGGGGGTCTCGTCTTGGGGTGGGGGTCAGGGGTCAGTCCATCCTATGAGTGTGCACCAAAGCTCTTCAGGCAAACACCGGCTCTTCTACAACCCCTGCTGCGTTGGCAGGACAGCATCAAAGTTTCTCTTGGAATCACTTGGAGAAAGTTCACCTGAAGAGAAGAATGCCTTTGTTGACTGTGTCAGTTCAGGAGGCCTGGATTTCTGGATCAGCCAATTGCAGGCAAAAAGAAGGTAAAAATGCAGGCAACTTCGACAGGAATGATTTTAAGGGCCATTGGCTTTATTTAGGCTTGAGTTTCCTCTGGGTGGTGTCCCTCCTTGGGATCCGACTGGGGACATGACCTCAAAGCAGACATGTGTTTTCAGAGATTTGCCCACTTCTGTACTTCTGTTTTTAGACCTGATGAATCAAGAAAGGCTTGTGGAGAGTAACTTAACATAATTTCCTCCAAGAAGTCTGTGTGTTAACAGGACTTGACTTTTGCTGGCATGGGGGGAGGGGAGGAATGATGGATTTTCAGAGAAGCTCCTGGCGGGCAGTGGTGGGGGCTTTCTCTGCCACCTTTCAGATCACAGTAAGTGGGCGACCCCTTCCTCTAATCTCAGTTAAGGCTCACTTTGCCCAGCCCTGTTGCACCTGTGTTATTTTTTGCATCAATAATAGATAGCCTTTCTCCACAAAAGTAAAAACTGTGATGCTTCCTGTCTTGCTTGTCCTATCTTCTCCTGTTTCTAAACCCTCTTTCTCTCTTTTTTCCCCAAGAGTTCCTCCGTAATTAGTTTTGCATAATACAGGTGGTGCCTTCTTTATCTGAATTTCTTTTCATCCTTCCTGGTGCTGTTTATCCAAACACCTCCCACAGCTTTGTTCTCTGTGCTTATCCTGGTTGACTCATGAGGCGCCACTGGCTGACACTTGGTAAACCAGTGACCTTGTTTTTGGGCTAAAGTTGACAAAAACTGATAGAAGAGGGTAAAAAAGGGTGGACGGAAGCATTCGGCCAGCTCTTTCTTCGTTAAGGAAGAAGCAGCTTAGGTGAATATAATAATAGGAAGTTACGTTCTGAATAGTTGGGAAATATTTGACTAGATACTTTAAGAACAAAAGTAACATAATTAAAGCATATAAAGGATGAAGGGCAATGCTCCCTAAGGGAAAATGTGATAGAGTAAAAAGGGATTATACAGTGTCTACTTTAGAGATAGCCCTTTCTGGGAGTCCTACATTTGTTACTACTGAAATTAGAAGAATTTGCCTGGGAAAGTAATACCTACATAGGAAAAGTGGATTTAAAATATGTTAGGCACTAGAAGTCCCGTTTTGCACATCTCCCCAGAAAAGTTGTCTCAATTAAAAGGAAAAACAAAACAAAAAGAAACTTGTGAGGATGGAATGAGATATGTGTGAAGTACATTGAGATCTTTGGGTGAAGTTGTTACAGTGTAACTTTATGTCTATGGCTTGGGTTTTGATTGTAATTTCAAGCATTATATTCTTAGATCAGCTGGATAAAAGAAATAGCTCTTTAACCAAATTAGTAGTAATAGGAACCAAAGTAATTAAAAAAAAAAAAAAACAACTTGTGATCAGTCTTTTTTTGTTGTTCTTTTTAATACAATTTTTAAAGTTTACACTCTGTTTACAGTTATTGCAAAGTATTGGCTACATCCCCCACGTTGTACAATACATGCTTGAGCCTATATTACCCCCAGTGTCTTATACCTCCCACTGCTCTACCCTGCTCTTGCCTCCCCTCCTCTGACTGGTAACTACTAGTTTGTCTGTGAGTTTGCATCTTTTTTTGTCATATTCACTAATTTGTTGTATTTTTTTATTCCACGTGTAAGTGATATCACACAGTATTTGCCTTTCTCTGTCTGCCTTATTTCACTAAGCACAGTGCCCTCCAAGTCATCCATGTTGCTGCAGTTTGCAAGCTTTCATTCTTTTTTATGACTGAGTACTATTCGAGTGTGTGTGTGTGTGTGTGTGTGTGTCTGTGTGTGTGTGTGTCCACACCCTCTTTATTGATTCAGCTTTTGATGGACACTTAAGTTGCTTACATATCTTGGCAGTTGTAAATAATGCTGCTATGAGAATCAAAGTGATTTTTTTAAAATCCATTATATCTTCAGGAAGATTTTGCCTCTGTGATAAAATTAGTAATATTTAACTTTAATTTTAGCATTTTTCTTTAGAAAAATAGTGTTATTAAATATTAAATAGTGTGTTATTAAAAATAGTGTGTTATTAATAATGCAAGTATCCTGGCTCTTTTTTTAAATTATGATTTTTATAACAGTTTTTACAGTCTCCATTTTGCCAAAGTTGAGATAAATTTCATGGGTTTGAGCACAGTTTTCTATTGACAAACCCAATTTTTTTTTAGCCATTATGCCCTTGACTCGACTCTTGTTCATCCTCCATCCTTCTCCCAACCTGCATGATTCAGATATCTTTATGAATGGCTTTGCCAGACTGCACTTGGAGTGAATAGTGCATGAGCCCATGGAGGTTAGCTATCACTTAATTATTTTTCTGCCAGTGGCTCATGGTCTAATCACGTGTTTGTTAGGACACTTGGTCCTGTTGTGAGTTGCTTCATACTTCTTTATAAGTTGTAATGAGATGAACTAACTAAACTGTGAAAACAAGCATTTGCTTGTCACCACCTGCCTCATTTGGAGAGTTACAGAAAAGCCTGGATGGCACTTTGAGTTTTCGAAACACAGTGTATTTTGAGTTGGCTTTCTAGCCTATAAAATAGATAACCAATAGGGACCTGCTGTATTGCACAGGAAACTCTTCTCAGTATTCTGTAATGGCCTATGTGGGAAAAAGAATCTAAAAAAAGAATGGGTATATGTGTATGTATAACAGATTCACTTTGCTGTACATCTTCTGAAACTAATGGAATATTGTAAATTAACTATACTCCAATAAAAATTAAATTTAAAAAAAAAAAAACCTCATCTGCTGTAGGCAGTTAGCTATTTATCCCAGTGTGAGTCAGCCTTAGAAATGCAAGCATTATGGATTTGGAGTAGGCCCCTCTGTGCCTACATGTGCCTACATGAAGTATGAAAGGGTTAATTGCTCAGTCGTGTCGGACTCTTTGTGACCCCATGGACTGTAGCCTCTGTCCACAGAAATCTCCAGGCAAGAATACTGGAGTGGGTTGCCATTCCCTTCTCTGGGGAATATTCCCGACCCAGGGATTGAACCTGGGTCCTCCCGCATTTCAGGCAGATTCTTTACCGTTGGAGCCACCAGGGCCGACCCTAATAGAAGGAAATGGAGCTCTGGCCCAGTCTGGCAAGGTAGGGGCAAGCAGTAGGAATGCTGGTTGCTTTGGAACTGTTTGTATTGGAAATTAAGGTGTGTCCCCAGTCCAGCTGGCAGTGGAGAAGGGCCTTGACTGGTAGTTTGTTGCCCGTGGTTGGTGAAAATGAAAGTGGATAGGTGGCCACTGGTGAAATTGAAACCTTCTACAGCAGAGTCATAATATCTGTGAGGGAGAAATGCATTCATGTTGTGTGGTTGTTCCTTTTTCTTATTTTTTCTTTTGTTTCTCCATTGATGGGTTCTTTCTTATGCATCCTCATCTTTCCATTTATATAAGTTCATGATCTTTTCATACTTAATATGTTTATTCTTAAAGTTCAGTTTTGCATGAGGACATGGATCTTGGCTTATTGCTGGGGCTTCAGCATATAAAATAGTACTGGGTCATACCATGAACTCAATAAATATTTACTGAAAGAAACTGCAGTTTAATCCATGACTCAATCTTTACTTCTTGATTTTTGTGTTTGAGTGATCTAGCTGTCCATGGGCTTGTGAGGATGATTTATATTTTCCTCTAAATGAAGGGTGAAACAGATAGCTCATAGGTTATTCTGGTATAAAATAGACCCCTTTGAAAACCAGCCTGAGGCTTTCTTTTTTTTTTTAATATAGTACACACTGGTTTGATCTTCTAACAAAAATACTACTTTTAATTACTGTGCCGTCTTTGTTACACTTATAACCTCTGGAACACCAAAATGGCAACACATTCAAGTCTTTGCCTTTAAACATCTTGCCTTTGGAGTTGTTTATTGGCAGTTCATCATATTTAGCTGGAATTGTGTCTGTAACATTTTAATATGTACTTTATGTTTTCAGGTTAAAAACAAAATCTAAATGGATTTGTTTTTGAATTTTAAAATTACTGTTTTGTTTTACAAAAGTATAGAATAATTAAAATAATGCAATAATGGTATTTTCTATGAAGTTTCATCATTTCTAATTTTGTTTGTAGAGATTATAAGTTATGATCTCTGAGTCTTCAAAGAGTTTAGAAATTTGATTTCCTTTTAAGTTGACCACATTTTCTCGGTTTTAGTTTCAATTATTTTGAAGCCATAGAGATGAAAATTGAATGTGTATCGTAAGAACAGTTTTCCCTAGGAAGTGGGTCTAGTTTGTGGTTGAGAGTAGTGATTTCCAAGCTAGCTAATCCTTGAGATAACTTGGTAAGCTTTTAAAAATAAATACAGCTATATTTAGACCTAGACTTTGGAAGTACCCCTTCAATCTTTATTTTTAAAAAAAATTCCCTCATAGTTTCTGATGACAAGCAGTCTGATTTAGAACACTGGGTCCGAGAATTCAAAGTCATGAGTGTGATTGGTCTGTTAGCCTATTGATTGTAGTTACTCCCTTCTGTGACCTGAGATTTGCTTCTGACCGTGAACCACTCATGGATGATGAGGCAGATGGGGTCCTCTTCTCTGAAGACAGCTCATTCATTAACTACATCAAGCAGCAGCCTTATCTCTGGGAGCTTCTTTCTTAACTTTTTTTTGGTGGGGGGGGTCGATGGTTAATGGAGTGGTATTGTTGAACTGCCATTGATTGAGACACAGTGGTCCTTTCCATTGACTAGAGTTGGAATTCAGAAACTCCATTTCCTTCTAGAAGTCACAGCTCCTAACTCTGCCTTGGTGTAGGAGATGTTTCGGGAATATGTGAGCAAAAAGCACTGGTATCAGATGGCATGGAATTCTGCCTTTCCCATGTCCTAGATGTGTTTTCCCACTGGCAAAATGGAAAATATGTGATGGAATCCTTAGAGAGGTAAAACTGGGTGTGCTTTATCACTGTAGTTAATAAATGCCGTCTAGAAATAATAATAATAAGGAGATATGAGATATACAGTATGAGATATGAGATAATGCCTATGCAAGCAAATAAAGTGTTTAGTAAATGTTAATGGTGGGTTCTGTTTGTCTTTATTGTTTTCAGATTTTTACTGAGCTTGTTTTATCATTGTTTTGCTTGTTTTATCATTGTTTTATGAGCAACATACTAGTGTTATCGGTGTTTGAGTGACATTTCTGCCCAAATATAAGAAGTGTGTTGCTTTCAGATTTTATGCCATTGTTTTTCTTGAGGAGATAAATTCTTCTTCGAGAGCTCTAATTTGCCCTGCCTTTGCAGCGTAAGATTTTTCTAAGGTTCCAAAGAAAAGCCGAGGTATTGGAGCAGTGACATGGTTGAGTCTGCATGAAGGTGACTCAGTTTTCAGCCCTTGAGGTACTTGAGCAAAAGGTGTGGTGATGAACTGCGTCTCATTTACGATAATGTAGCCAACACTTCTTGGATATAAACAATAGCACAGCTCATTGGACAGGAGGGTAGAGCCGGCAGTTCCGCGAGTGTCACTGGCGTGTAAACTGAGCCGGTGATTTTATATCATCCTAACAAACGTGCTAATAGCGTGATGGAATCCAGGCCCTTGAATTGTCTTGGTGCTGCTGCCTGTTCAGCCTTTCTGTACCCAGGACGACGAGAAGGCTGTAACCGGCTTTGATGGATGCAATATAGATTTGATATTGCACTTTTTATTGACTGTGACACGATGGATTTGGGCACTTTAAACGACAGAACTCGTCCTCCTTTTGAAATGTGAATTAACGAAATACTTATTCTTGGGAGAAATTGTCATCATGACCTTCTCCATTTGTTTCCGTTGTGGTTACCCTCCCTCCTGCTCCTTTATTAGACAGACAGACACCACACGCACACACAGTTCATACTCATCAATACTTGCTGCCAGAATTGAACCATTTTGTTTTCAAAGTCAGATTTTGCCTTTCAGAAGAAGATACATAAACTGGGCCACACATTGAACACCCTCCAGTAGATGACCTTGACACTCTTTTCTGTATTTGTTGTCTGTGTAGAAATGATCAATTCCTCTGACTTAGGGGTGCTTTGTCCACTTGTGAGGTGGCAGTAGTGATACTTCCTGGCCCCACGGGAGCATTGAGTTACTGCCATCACTGTGCAGTGTCTGATGAGTAAATAAATGAGCGAGGGTGATTGCTAAAGGCTGGATGTTTTTGCATGGGTGGACTGTAATAGTTGACTGGTTGTTTCAGTAAGAGACCAAGCGGAACCCTGAGGTTGTCTTCCTCTAGGGGGCTAAAGGCTTCCCTGGCGGCTCAATGGTAAAGAATCTGCCTGCCAAGTGGGAGACACAGTTTCAATCCCTGGGTTAGGCAGATCCCCTGGAGAAGGAAATGGTGACCCACTCCAGTATTCTTGTCTGGACAAATCCAAGAATAGAGGAGCCTGATGAGCTACAGTCTGTGGCGTCACGAAGAGTTGGACATGACAGCAGCTGAACAACAACAGAGGCCTTAACCTGTAAAAATTATGAGCAGCTCAGGATAGTTCATTATCCATTCAGTATTTGCAGTTTTACTGGATACCTGCTATGAGCAATGTGTTATACCGGGCATAGGAGATGTAAAGCCTAGTTTAGTAGATTCTAATGGAACAGGAACATCGTAAAATAAGTGTCTTACCTTATATTCCAAACCATGCTTGTATTCCATGGGTCAAATGCTGTGCAACACATAAATCCAAGCGTGGCTGCTGAACATCAAAAGTTGCTCTTTTTTTTTTTTTCTCTATGAAGTTGGATAGAGATACTTACTACCTGTTTCCACAGATTACATTTAATTACAGTATGCAGCCCAGGGAGAAATGTTAGCAGCTCATTTCACTTGGTTCCATCAGGAAGAAGTTATTCGGGAATGCATTCAATTGTGGTTTTTCCATACTGTAGAATTCTTTTCTAAAACCACAGCTTGTATTCCTTTGAACGCAAGAAGTGTACATCACAGCCAGGCATAATAAAAATGAGTCATACCATATAGTTCTTGTTTCTATGAGAAGTTCCTAATACTTAAACATTAACAAGTGAATGTTCCCCTTTATATATATGTAAATAAATATACCTGTATACAGATGTACCTATTTCTGTATTCATTATATGTATTTATAACATATCTACACATATGTGTTTATAAAAGGAGTCAAACTGTAGCTCTGTATTAGAGTTTTTAATGGCTAGTGACATTAAGCAACATTTTTAAAAGAAATGTGTTGACAGCACATTGGGATTCCTGCAGAGTTGTTAGGTAGATAAGAGAACCAGACTCGGAGCCGTGAAGCTGAAGCAGTACCTCAAACCACAGCATGGAATTGGTCTGCATCACAACCACTGAAGCCTGCCTTGTTGCCCCTGGGGCGCCAGGAACTCCGTCTTCCCCCACCACGACCATCCCCACTAAGGCCTACCAGCTACTACTTACCTATCTCTAGCGCCTGAGTCCTCTGCAAGTACATCTGATTGGTGGATCCTAGGTCACGTATTCACTCCTGAGCTGCAGGAGAGGCCAGAAAAGAATTCTGATTCCCCACTTCTCTAGTAGAAGGCTGGCTCTGCAGCCAAAAGAACTTGGCTAACTGTTTTAATAATCATACCAGAAAGTTTGAAAGGTAGAGAAGATGAAAATAGCATGTTCCATTATTCATATATAATAAGTATTGTGAAATGTAATTTTCTTAGTTTTTTAAAGAAATCAAGGTTTTGTGTCAGTACAATTATAGGTTTTATGCTTTTACATATACATTTTGTTTTTAATATTGTGTGTTTTTGTGTTGCTGTTTTCATCTCTTATGTATCACTTTAAATAATTGCATAATAATAAAAATATACTTTGTGTTCTTCTCATGCTGGAGATCACTGATACATTTTCATTATTGTGAAAAATAATATGGTGAATATGTTCATATCTAAAGCTTTTACATCTGGATATTGGATTTAGGGGTTAAGAGCCCAGGGAAAAATCTTTAGGCAAGATGGAGCCTTGGTCTTTTTGACCAAGATAGCATTTGATCCAGTCCTACTGACATTGACTGTGACCACATTAAAATTCTACTTTGATCAGTAGGAAGATAAATGTTATAATGCTGTCAGGATTTATCTCTCTGTATGGAATTACTTCTGTGGGGTTTTTTTTCCGCTTCCCTTTTCTCATCTTTATGTTTTAAATTTTCTCAAAAAATACACGTTACATTTTTTAATAATAAAAGTGATAAAATATTTGTTCCCTCCCTAGTCTTGAGGGCAGTAGTAAATTCAATACAGTCCCCTCAGTGGTTTTTCTCTGATATATCCCTTCTTGTGGTGACAGTTTTGGAGGTCTTTAAACAAGTGTATTTTCCATGTCACTTGTAGCAGGGCACTGATGACTCCTGAGAAGTGAACCCTTGATATATCCTGCTTATTTTGGTTGGTTTGGAACCCAGCAAACTTGGGTTTAGATCTCTAACTGTGTGAGAGCAGGTGAGTGATATTAGACTAGTTATTTCACCTTTCTTCTCCATTCCCTCATCTGCAGACCAGACCAGTGAAAGCACTTACATTGCTGTGAGCATCAAATAAGGTTCTCGTCTATGAAGTCCTGAGCCTATTCCTTATATAGAAGAGATGCTTCACAGAAGTAAATTTTCTTCTGTAATTTTCTTGAAGCCGAGAGGGTAAAAATTGTATTAAAACTCAGTCTCCTACCCTCTCCCATTTTGAATGTGAAACACTGCATGACTTGTTGTTAAGTAAATAATCGTATTGTAAAGGCTTCCAAGGTAGCTCAGTGGTAAAGAATCCACGGGACATTGCAGGAGCTACAGGAGACACTGGTTCGATCCCTGGGTCAGGAAGATACCCTAGGGGAGGCAATGGCAACCCACTCCAGGACTTTTGCCTGGGAAATCCTATAGGCAGAGGAGCCTGGCGGGCCCCAGTCTGTGGTGTCACGAAAGAGTTGGACATGACTGAGTGACTAAGCACACACGATGACAAACACACACAGATCTAAAGGAAAACCAGTAAAAAATATTGCACTATCTGGCCTTTCGTGACATGCTTTTCCTTAATCATTTCTATTTTTTCGAGAAAACATGTCCCTCTTCCTTCCCTCTGTCCTCTCCTCCCTCCTTCCTCCTCTCTCTCTCTCTCATCATTGTATATCAAATGATAACTTTGCAAACATATTCATTGGTAAAGTTATTAATATAACTGCATCATTACATATTTCAGTGCTAAAGGGAGAGGAGACAACACCCAAATGCAGGCATCACAATGCAAGAATTTTCTAGAGTGCTAATTAGATAAAACAGACAATATAAGGCATCTTCAGATTGGCAGTTGAGATCACTTATTTTGCTAAGAGTCCATTTATGGTCATTAAGAGCCACATTTATGTGTTGCAAGCATCATTTGAGACAAAAGATTTTGGAGATGATGGTTTAATGAGTGCAATTTCTTCCAGTTTAGCTTTTTGTTTGTTTATCCTTCTGAGTATTTTACAGAATTTTTTTTTTTTCTTTAAATGTAGAGGATGAGGAGGCAGATAGCAAAATAAAACTAGAGCTGAAATCTTTAAGACTGAAATTGAAAATCTTTAGAATTAATTTTTCTAATAAACACCCAGGGCAGCATTTGTGTGTGTGTTTAAATGTCTAAAAGCTGTTTAAACTTTTTTCTCTTTTTATGACTCTTTTTGAAGGAAAATTTCTAAGATACATCAAAGTAGGAATAGCATATTCAGCCTCATTCTCCCCTATTATTTAGCTCTAAAAGATACCAGTGTTCGCGTCACTTCTATTTTGACCTTTTAAAAGCATTTAGAAAATAAAAATCTATGTGTCATATAAAAATTATAAATTAATATATTTTAAAGTTATTTATATACACACATATTGTTTTTTTGGCCACACCCATGCAGCTTGTGGGATCTTAGTGCCCTGACCAGACATCAAACCTGGGTCCTTGGCAGTAAAAACATGGCATCCTAACTACTGGACTTCAGGGAATCCCCAGAAGTTGTTAAAAATACTTTGAAAAATAATTCCTTTTTAAGTATATAAGAAGTGAATAAACGAAAACTATTTTTTCTCGTTATTGTTGTTTAGGAGGGTAAGGAGGGTTTGTGTGACACATTGTAAAAACTAATAACTGATGGACTCTGGCTTTGTTTGCAAGTGCAGTAATGTTCCTTTAGCATTTATCAGATGGAAAAGACTTTTAAGTGATGTTACCAAGGCACTCACAGTTGCCAGTGCACTCAGAGATGCCTAAGCAAGTTCCCAGTGTGTTTTTTGAATCATTACAAATGTTTATCTTCATTCTGTGTAGTTTTCGGGCATAGTTGATCATTACTGTGTGATATTGATAGTTCTCATTTTACCTCTCCCTCCCCACCCCACCCCGTTACTGTCTAGAGCTCAAGTCTCGAATTTTGAATTAAGTTCTTCACAGGGATGATAACATTTCTTCCTCCTTCCATTTAACTGAAAAGTGTCCTTTACATGTTACGACCAGACATAAAATAACTGTTGACTCTGAAACTCAGATGGACTTCCCAGATGGCACTAGTGGTAAAGAACCTGCCTGCCAAGGCAGGAGACATAGGAAACATGAGTTTGATCCCTGGGTTGGGAAGATCCCCTGGAGGAGGGCATGGCAACCCACTCTAGTATACTTGCCTGGAGAATCCCATGGACAGAGGAGCCTGGCGGGGTATAGTCTATAGGATCGCAGAGTTGCACACAACTAAAGCAACTTAATACCCATGCATGCTTGAAATTCAGATAAAAGAAGAAAGCACATCAGTTGCTTATGCCATATCTACGCTATTCCTTTGGCTTGATTGGTTTTATTGCCTTTTTTCCCCCTGAAATCTACCCTCAAAGAGGTTTGGGGTGGTGAATCGACACAGCATCTGTTAGCATAGGGCTTCTCCAATGTCGGGATTGGGGCCGGGTCATTCTCTGTTGTGAAGGGCTGTTGTGTGCGCTGCGGCATGTTAGCATCATCCCTGGTCTCTACCTGTTAGATGCCAGTAGCAGCCACCCCCCTGTCCAGCTGTGACAGCTAAGAATGTCTCCAGACATTCCCAAATGTTCCTCGAAAGGAAAAATCGCCTCTGGTTGAAAACCACTGTTATAAAGGGTTGGACCATCTAAAAATGTGTACATTTGTGTGCGAGTTTCCTTTTCCTCTGTCCCCACCCTAACCCTCCGTTTGTAAGCTGAGGAGAGGAATGAGGGGGCTGCTTTCACATTGGGATAGATCCCTCTTTCTCTCTACTACCTGTAAGATATAGACTTTGGGGAACTGACTAACCCATTGCCTTTGATTTTTTTTTTTTTTTCCTCAAACCAGATGGTGCATTGGGCCATTTAACCAAAGAGTAATCCGCACACTTCTCTTGCCTAACTTTTTTTTCCCCCTGATACTGGTTTATAACTAGGTATATGGCAACTGGCATTTCAGTGTTAACAGTGGCTCATTTTCTTTCTTATAAAAGACATCAGTCACTATACTGTACACTGTTTTAACCTTTCCTTTAAAATCCCATGATACAGATGCTTTTGATTAACAAAAATTCCTTTTGAGTCTAAAAGATTCTGTTTGCCTGCCAACCCCTCCTTCCCCCGTTCCCACACACATCCCCCCACCTCCCACCAGAAAAGGAAGAAAGAAAGGAAGAAGCATCAACCCTTAAATTATTCCAAGTACCGAGGCAGCTTTCCCATAAGAAATTTTCCCTTTGACTCTATGTTGTAAAATTCAGTTTTCATTCTGTTCACTTAGGAATCAGGTCGAACATTGGTTTAATGCCTGGTGTCCACGCAGGCGATCATCATATGTTAAAGAGAGGCTTATTTATAATGAAAGTGTGAAATCAAGTTTCCAAGAGAAAAGCATACTACAAAGCCACAGTTTCACATACTACAGTTTCATAATCAGTGCTACTATGCTGAAATATAGATTCTGCAGATACCTCATCACATAGTAGTATTTAGTGTAGTGGTCGGGAGTCAGCCTCAGATTTCTCATCCCTAAGTGAACTGAAAGTTGCTCAGTTGTGTCCGACTCTTGGTGACCCCATGGACTATACAGTCCATGGAATTCTCCAGGCCAGAATACTGGAGTGGGTAGCTGTTATCCCTAAAATGGGAATAATAACAGCCCTTATCACCTAGGGTTGTAGTGAAGATTAAATAAGAAAATCTGTTGAAAAACTTTAGGAAAATTACTTGGTATATGACTGCTCCCTGGTATATATGTGATATATAGGGCTTCCTTGGTGGCTCAGTTCCACCTGCAATATAGGAGATGTAGGTTCGATCCTTGGGTCAGAAAGATCCCCTGGAGAAGGAAATGGCAACCCACTCCGGTATTCTTGCCTGGGAAATCTCATGGGCAAGGTCCTTGGGGCCGTAAGATTCAGATACAGCTTAGTGACCAAACCACCACATGTGAGTGCTCAATAATTACTTCATTTTCACTTTTTAATAGTTTTTCTTTGTTATGAGAAACCCCAGTATATTCTCATATTCTTTCCTCTTTTCAAAATTCCCATTTCTGTTCTTGAAAGAGGTATTTTGTCCCTTTCCTCCTTAAACATTTTATCCATTGTTTTGTCACCCAAAGAAATTTACATTGGGCTATCTCGGTTACATTATTGGTTTTGTATAGATATGTCCTATCTTTATACATTTTTATGGTTTTGCAGCAAATTTTAAATCCCTCTGAGAGTTTGCATTGTAGAGTGTGATAAATCTTTTCTTTTGGCAAATGAACTTTTTTTAAATGAGGAAAATACAGCTCCTCCTAAATATCTTTATAGATCAAGTTTCAGTTGACTTTTTTATTTTTATTTTTTCTATGACACAAATGTAGACCATTGGCCATTTGGTTTGAAAGAGGTAGTCCTAAGTTTGACTAAAAAGGGTCTGGTTTGAGCTTTGTTCCCTCTGCACAAGTTAAGAGAAGATCCCCTGGAGGAGGAAACGGCAACCCATTCCAGTATTCTGGCCTGGAAAATCTCATGGACAGAGGAACCTGGCAGACTGCAGTCCATGGGGTCAGAAAGAGGCAGACACAACTGAGCACACACACAAGTTGATTTTAAAATATTTCATTTTTGGCTGAAATACATACTCCTGATTTTATCAGTGAGAATACTACCCAGGCAGATCCAGCTTGCTCTGTTAACAAAATGTTTCTCTCAGAGGTGCTCAGGATAACAACACTACAGAGGAATGACGTGGTTAGTGCTGAATCTGTGACCTAGTCATTGAATGTGGAGTCAGCTCCCTTCGAAGAAAGCTTCAGGCAGAGATCAAGACTGGCAAGCAAAAAAGTAGACATTTAAGCTTGTGGTATACCAGATTGATCAATACATTGACCAAGTGCTTGCTTAGTAAATAGGCTACCATAGGACTTTTCTTTTTATAGAAAATGAATACAAATGATATATCAAGTATGTCAATTTCTTTGTGCTGTATGAATGCAGATAGATTGATTCAAACTTGAATAAAAGCAGAGACTACTATAATGAACCCCTTGTATTATTCATCACTTAGCTTCAACAGTTTTGCAACTAATGGGTCATCTTGTTTTCTGTATATATCTCCTTCTTACCTGCAAATTATATATGTAATTTCATCTTTATATGTTTTATTGTTAGACCTCTTCTAGAAAAATCATAGCCAAAAGTTTTCATACAATGTTTAGGGGTTCCCTGAGGCCCCAATTAAGAATGAGTACTTGAGCTAACTCATTTGGAAGTGGGAGAGGAAAAAAGATTTCACAGAGCCTCCTGTATGATACACCAGTCAGCAAATGTCCAATGCCCCCAGATTCTTGTTTCTTCTCTTTTAATCTTACCCTTGGCATCCATCAGTGATATTTGAGTCAGAAAAAGATAAAAGGATACGTGAAAGGGGCTGAGCTGCTGTCTCCTTTTTCTCTCTCCAGCTGGAGAAGGGAATGGCAACCCTCTCCAGTATTCTTGCCTGGAGAATCCCACGGACAGAGGAGCCTGGTGGGCTACAGTCCATGGGGTCAGAGAAAGTTGGACATAACTGAGTGACGAACACTTCACTTCTCCTTCAGGGTGGCTTTTTCTTTCTTTCTTTCTTTTTTTTGAGACAGATGAGTTAAATGATCTAACACTGATTTACTTGAATGTGAAGACAAAAAATCCAGAACTAATAATAATGGAGGGCGTTATTAATTTATTGAGCATTTACTTCATGCTAAGCACTTTTCATGCGTTTTACCACTTCAACTAATCAACAAAATGATCAACTACTAGGTAGGTAGTATTTGTGAACCCATTTTATAGATAGAAAAACTGAGGTTCACAGCATTTAAGCAACTTGCTTAGGATTTGAGGTTGACTCTCTCTGAGATTGTAGCCAGATATAAGACAAGGCTGCCTTTCTCCATTGCACTCTGACAATTGGCCATACATTAGCTTGTGTGTTCCAAACATGTACATGGGGTATTCTGCAACCATGTACACCATGTATAATTACTTTTGGTGTTGGTATGAGACCTTTCTTAGCATTGTGTAAGAAAGTTCTTTATTCTTAGATTTGATAGAAGCCAAAAAGCAGCTTGAGACAAGAGCTAGTAGCTCATATATCTCATATCCAACTATATCCTAGTAAGTGAATCCAAGGCATCATCAACTTTCATATAGGTAGCTACTGTTGTAGTTAATTCATTAAGTCGCGTCCACCTCTTTTGCGACCCCATGGATGGTAGCCTGCCAGACTCCTCCATCTGTTGGATTTCCCACACAAGAATACTGGAGTGGGTTGCCATTTCCTTCTCCAGGGGCTCTTCCCAACCCAGGGATTGAACCTATGTCTGCTGCATTGGCAGGCAGATTCTTTACCACTGAGGCACCTGGGAAGCCCGACATGTGGCTATTTATTGTTGTAGGTATTCAGTTCAGTTGCTCAATTGTATCCGATTCTTTGCGACCCCATGGACTGCAGTGCACCAGGCTTCCCTGTCCATCACCAACTCTCGGAGCTAACTCAAACTGATGTCCATTGAGTCGGTGATGCCATCCAACCATCTCATCCTCTGTCATCCCCTACTCCTCCTGCCTTCAATCTTTCCCAGTATCAGGGTCTTTTCAAGTGAGTCCGTTCTTCGCATCAGGTGGCCAAAATACTGGAGTTTGGACTGATTTTCTTTAGGATGGACTGGTTGGATCTCTTTGCAGTCCAAGGGACTCTCAAGAGTCTTCTCCAACACCACAGTTCAAAAGCATCAGTTCTTTGGCACTCAGCTTCCTTTATAGTCCAACTCACATCCATACATGACTACTAGAAAAACCATAGCTTTGACTAGACAGACCTTTGTTGGCAAAGTAATGTCTTTGCTTTTTAATATGCTGTCTAGGTTGGTCATAACTTTCCTTCCAAGGAACAAGCTTCTTTTAATTTCATGGCTGCAGTTACCATCTGCAGTGATTTTGGAGCCCAGGAAAATAAAGTCTCTCACTGTTTCCATTGTTTCCCCATCTATTTCCCATGAAGTGATGGGACCAGATGCCATGATCTTAGTTTTCTGAATGTTGAGTTTTAAGCCAGCTTTTTCACTCTCCTCTTTCACTTTCATCAAGAGGCTCTGTAGGTATAGGAGCCCCCTAAATATTCCTCCTGTGTTCACTGTTCCTTTACATCCATGTAACCGCATGGGTGATATTTTACAAATGTTCATCAAGTCTTGTCACTTCTGTGCTTGAAATCTGCCCACACCTTCTTATAAGTAGCAGAGAAGAATAATCAAATTCCTTTCTGAGGCCTACAAAGCTCTATAATATATGGCCCCGACCACCTCTCTCAGTTCATGCACTGACCTGGCCACTGCCTTCGGTCTTGTTTATTGATGTTATTCTCATTCTTCCAAGATGCCAAGCTACTTCTGGCTCAGGGTTTAAGCTCCTCTGATTCTCAACATACCTGGTTCCTTCCCATCATTTGCGTTTCAGCTGGAATGTGCCCACTGCAGAGTAGCCTTCTCTTCTCCCAGGGGCTTACTTTATCTTTTCTGCTTTGCACTTGTGTTGCTGTATGAAGTTCTTCTTTCTTTGTTGATGCCATCGTGTCTATTTCTGCTTCCCCAGCTTCAGTATGGCTTTTGTGGGGTCAGAAGTTCTGCCTTAGTGGCTGCTTTATCCTCTGAGCCTCCGTCAATGCTGGTTGAACGAATGGCTAGGTTGTTCGGTGGGGTAGTTACAATGCACCTGCACATAAAACCCTCAGTCAGAAAGTACTTGTGAGCTGCTGCTATTAATTGTTGAAGTTGTTCATTCCAGACTGGAATTCGCTTATCACATAATGTGTACAAGGAGTCTTGGGAATTGCCCGAGACAGTGCATTTCCTCAAAAACCAGGAGGACCTCCTTGGTCTCATGATCTAGGCCCTAAAGTCCGTGTTATTATGAGGCGGCTGCTTTTTGCCAGCTTTCAGCTCGTGTGGACTTGACCTTCAAACCGGCAGCATTCAGCTCTCATTTCTGACTGACCTTTTGCTTAGGCCCAGGGCAATGTTTTCATCTCTGTCAAACTTGACCACTGCCAGTTTCTTAAAGAGTGTCTGTCCTTCTGAAAAAGTTTTGCTGCTTGTGCCATAATGATCTCTAATACCCGATAAACGGCAAACAATAGGGGCATTTGGGGGGAGAAATGCTGAAACAAAAAGGCGTCTGCGATTTGGAGGCAGTGCTAAACTGGGGCATTAAAAAAAAGTTATAGCACGTGGAATGTTGCACTCGCAACTCCCATTGGGGTGGGGGCAGCTGGCCAGTCCTTACAATGAGCTCTTATTGTAAGAACACCACGGAATCACGTAATTGCAGCCCTTTACAAAACCGTAAAAATGTGTCAGACATTGTACAAACTCAAACAGTCTGG
The DNA here is from genome assembly GCF_033118175.1 of Dama dama. Taxonomy (NCBI): domain Eukaryota; kingdom Metazoa; phylum Chordata; class Mammalia; order Artiodactyla; family Cervidae; genus Dama; species Dama dama. Next base: position 36,487,258 of record NC_083704.1, on the reverse strand, counting down.
GCTTGGTTGTTAGACCATAAAGTTCAAAAGTAGCAGGGTCTTTTTAGTCTAATCTAGTATTTAAAGAAAAAAAATTGAAGTGAGGCAGATTTCATCATTATATAATGCCTTCATGAGTTTATTTCTGGTTTTCAAAATTTTTAGTAGAGAAATTCTGCCTGAATATATTTTTATTTGTCCAGATCCACAGGCTTTAATTTTTGTGGAATTTATAGATTTTTTCCTTAATTACAAAATTAGTACCATATACATTATCGTTGCTGTTGTTCAGTTGCAAAGTCATGTCTGTCTCTTTGTGACATTAGAGAAAATATTTAAAAGAACCAATAAGATAACAGTCATCTATACTTTAATCATCCTGAGATAGTCATGATGAAGATTTTTGCTGATGATTTGTAACTGGTTTGTGTGTGTGTGTGTGTGTGTGCATATGTATGAAAAGCATTTTTAATTCAGTTTAGGGTCACAGAGTATGTAGTGAGTCTAACTTGTTTTGTGTTCCTCCTTATAAACTTCTCCTCTCGTAAATAGTTTTGTAAAATACACATTTCACTGTCTGTATTGTGTCCATCTGTTTGAGGGCAATTCCTCCCCTCACCCTAAGGACATTTAGAATGTCTGGAGACATTTTTGGATGTTACCAGTGTCAACCAGTGTTGAGGAAATGGTTCCATTGGCGTACACTGGGCAGAGGCCAAGGATGTTGCTAAATATCCTGCAATACACACACAGCCCCACAACAAAGAAATACTTGGCCATAGGGTCAATAGTGCTGAGGTTGAGGAAACTTGAACTCATATAGCTCCCTCATAATTACTTGAATGCATTGCTTTGTATTGATATTAATTTCCAATATTTTGTTATTAGAGATTAGTGGTTGGCACACTTTCTATAAAGGGCCAGGTAGTAAATACCGTGTGCTTTGGAGGATGTAAGTTCTATTACCCAACTCCAGTCTAGTATTGTGATAGCTTGAAAACAGTTGTAGACTATATGTAAATTAATGAGTGTGGCTATATCCCACTAAAACTTTATTTACAAAAATAGGCAGTGGGTCCTAAGGTAGTAATTTGCCCTCTTCTTTTTTAGGTAATGCTCTGCTGGACCTCTGTGTTCTTAAATCTTTGCCCTTATATCTGATGATTACCTTAGAAAAGTTGTGTGAAGTGTGAATTGCTAGATGATCGTGTACTTTTTAAAACTTAGTATCAAGTTATTTTCTCACCTGTGTCATATGAGATTGTTCATTTAGTGTATTCTAGTCCCACTTATGCTCCCATCGTTTCATCGGATTTGGAACTACCTCCTGGAATATGGAATGTGAAAGGCTAAGGCAGTTTGCCAATTTAAATGCCTTCAGGAGTCAGCAGATTAACGAGTAAATCAGGGCCGTTTTAAGTATCAGAATGAGTGATAACCAGAGATAAAATTGCCAACATATGTTGGACTATAGAAAAAACAATGGAATTCCAGAAAAACATCTACTTGTGTGTCACCAAATAGCTGAAAGCCTTTGACTGAATGGATCACAACAAACTGTGGAAAATTCTTAAAGATATGGGAGTACCAGACCACCTTACCTGCCTCCTGAGAAACCTGTATGCAGGTCAAGAAGCAACAGTTAGAGCTGGACATAGAACAACAGACTGGTTCCAAATTGGGAAAAGAGTATGTAAAGGCTGTATATTGTCACCCTACTTATTTAACTTATATGCAGAGTACATCATGCAAAATGCTGGGTCGGATGAATCACAAACTGGAATCAAGCTTGCTGGGAGAAATACCAGCAACCTCAGATATACAGAGGTTATAATGGCAGAAAACAAGGAGGAACTAAAGAGCCTCTTCATGAAAATGAAAGAGGAGAGTGAAAAGCTGGCTTAAAACTCAACATTCAAAAAACGAAGATTTTAGCATCAGGTCCCATCACTTCATGGAAAATAGATGAGAAGAAAGTGGAAGCAGTAGCAGATTTTATTTTCTTGAACTCCAAAATCACTGCAGACAGTGACTGCAACCACAGAATTAAAAGATGCTTGCTCCTTGGAAAAAAGCTATTACACACCTAGCTAGCATATTAAAAAGCAGAGACAGTCACTTTGCTGACAAATGTACATATAGGCAAACCTGTGGTTTTTCCAGTAGTCATGTACGGGATGTGAGAGTTGGACCATAAAAAAGGCTGAGTGCTGAAGAATTGATGCCTTCAAACTGTGGTGCTGGAGAAGACACTTGAGAGTCCCTTAGACAGCAAGGAGATCAAACCAGTCAATCCTAAAGGAAATCATCCCTGAATGTTCACTGGAAGGACTGATGCTGAAGCTGAAGCTCCAATACTTGGTCCACCTGATGTGAAGAGCTGACTCATTAGAAAAGACCCTGATGCTGGGCATAGGATTGAAGGCAGGAGAAGGGGGCGACAGAGAATGAGATAGTGGGGTGGCATTGTCGACTCAGTGGACGTGCATTTGAACAAGCTCTGGGAGATAGTGAAGGACAGGGAAGCCTGGTGTACTGCAGTCCATGAGGCCACAAAGAGGTGGACACAACTTAGTGACTGAACAACAACAAGAATGTGCAAAATGAAGAGCCAGAGTCACATCAAAGGAAGGCAGCTGCTTCTCAACTCTGCCCCCTGCTGGCCCACTGTGTGGTTGTTCATGGTTGCTCGGTCTTGCTTTGTATTCAGAGAAACCAGACGTCCAAATTTTACTATGAAAACTCCCAATTTTTAATTAAATACTCTGTAGGCCATTAAGCCATACCTGTGGACTGTGCCTATGGGCCACCAGCTTGAGGACTTCTGCTTTAACTGTGGCTTATCAAGAGGTCTACAGTGTAGTTAAAGTCGCTCAGTCGTGTCCGACTCTTTCTGACCCCATGGACTATACCGTCCATGCATTTCTCCAGGCCAGAATACTGCAGTGGGTACTTCCCAACCCATGGATTGAACCCAGGTCTCCCGCATTGCGGACAGATTCTTCACCAGCTGAGCCACAAGGGAAGCCCAAGAATACTGGAGTGGGTAACCTATCCCTACTTCAGTGGATCTTGCTGACCCAGGAATCGAACTGGGGTCTCCTGCATTGCAGGCAGGTTCTTTACTGACTGAGCTATGAGGGAAGCTAGAGATAGAGACAAGTGTCCAGGCTGCTGGCCATGTGTGTTAGACCCTCAGGGCCCTAAGCATCATGAATAAGAGCTATAAGAGTTGGCAGTGTTTGGGTCTGCCCTCAGAGAAAAGGAAGTTTTGTAACTCAGATTAGGGAGTTGCACTGTGAATCATCTGCCTGGCTTGGAGACATTTCCTTCAGGGTTTTCTGAATTAGTCAAGAAGAGAGTCTACCTACCACTTCTCCATTCCCTCAGGACATTTCCAGAATCTGTCAGGACCCTAACTTCCAACCTCTCCAAGGCCCTAAACAGTCTGATGCCCTTTGTCCTTGGTTTTCTAGTCTCTCCCCTCATTCATGCATTTCAGCCCCACTGCCTCCACTCAATCATCGATTCTCTACATATTTGCTGAGCTCCTACTATGTGCCAGGCCATGTTCTAGACACAGAGAACAGGATAGCAGTGGGTGGAGATCACTGGCAGGGAGGGGTTTGGGGTTTCTAAGTTCTTAGGATGGTTATGGGAGATAAGATCAGAGAGAGATGACCCCAGGATGGAGGGGGAGGTGGGCACAGTGGGCTGGAGTCTTCAAACTTTGTTGTGGATAAGAATCTACCTGGAGAGCTTGTTAAAACATCAATTTCTGATCCTCACTCAGAGATTCTGATGCATCAGTTCTGGTGTGGAGCCCAAGAATGAGCATGTCTAACAAGCCCATGGACAGCTCTGGTTTAGGAACTTGTAGGCCACTGTAAGGAGTTTTTTTTTCCTTCAGAGATAAATAGGGAGTCATTGGAGAGGGATTTTTTGTGCACAGGAGTGGTATGATCTGACATGTTTTACAAGGGTCACACAGTATATTGAACATAGGCTGCAAGAGAGCACATAGTAGGTGGAAGAGTCAAGAGGCTTTTCAGTCACCCAAATGTGAAATGATGATGGCCTGGATCAAGTGGTAACAGTAAAGATGATGAAAATTAGTTACATTCGGGATATATCCTGAAAAGAAAACCTTTTGATGGATTGGATGTAGGGTGTGAAGGAAAGAAATGAAGTGAGGGTGATAAAGATGACCACAGTTTTGGAAATGAACAGCTAGGCTGAACCAGATGAAGGTTTTTATTTATTTTAATTTCGTACATTTCAACATAATGGAAGAATGGGATTGCCATCTGCTAAGATGGAGAAGAGCATAGCCGGAGCTGATTGGGAGGGGAAGGTGTCTGCAGTCCTCCCAGTGGAGTAGGCCGGTGGAGGTGACTGTGGAGTTCAGGGCATCTGAACCAGGCATTTAAATCCAGGAGCCTGGCTCATCACCAGGGCTGTGCTTGCAGAGAGAGGAAGTCAAGCTCTGAACCTTAGGTTGCTCTGACATGTAAGAAGGACAGAAGAGGAGAAAAGTAGAAGAGGCCACTGGGAAGAAATGATGGAAGAGGCAGGGCAGGAGAAAACCCGGGCAAGTGTCAAACCCTGTCGAGAAGCAGCCAAGGAAAGTGTGTGTCAAGAGCCTCCTTACTCTTCCCTGAACATGGGAGGCTTGTTCATACCTGAGGGCTTTTGTACTTTGCTGGGTTGCTCTTTCCACCCATCTCCTAGCTCATTCTCTTTCCCTAACTATAGACCTGTACTTAAATGTCACCTCCTGGGTGAGGCTTGCCTCTGGACAGCCTGTGTCTGATGAAGACAGTTGCCTGGCGTCTGGCTGGTAGACAGTATTTGGTGAGTGAATGGTGAAGATATAACTTTTGATAGGAGCAGAAGCTGAGGGGAAAATGTATTAAAGCCTCGCCTTCAGGATGTGGTGTGGTTTATGGACTAGCAGGGGAGACTTCCCCTGGGAGCTTATTAGAAATGCAGGATCCTGAGCCCTACCCCAGACCTACAGAATCACACAGCACTTAACAAGATCCTAAATAATTTATTTAGACATGAAGACTTACACCTAACCCTATATTTAGTTCTTTTTGTGTTTGGCAAGAGGACAATTGGGTATACTCTGAATAGTAGCAATTCAATATAAGAGGTTAAACCCATGAACATCTGAAGAGTCTAGAGTTCCTTCTGTATTTAATCAGTCGTCATCATATGATTTTAAAAAATTGTGAGAAGAGGCTTTCAAGAATACTTTATAAGCCATCCAAGTGATTTCTTAGCTTTATTTTAAATTGACCTGAGCTAGGAGTGAATATAAAATGCACAGCATCAGGTACATGTTTTGATTGAATGAATGCTAATTCTGTTTTCTGTGTTAAAAAAAAATCCTGCTATATTTAATATGATATAACTGTGCATAATGATTTATATGGTCCTCAGAATGCAGGACCTGTAAATGCATGGTTTTCTCTTAAAGTGAGTAATGGATTAAGTTTATTGGGTCTTGCTGCTTCTCTTATAGGAATTTGATTCTGTAAGTGGTGTTTTTAACCTGGGATTATTCATACTCTGCAGGCAGATGGCTGCCACCCTTTAATCTCTCATATTTCTATTTGGCTGAGATAAACACTTGATGTTCTTTTAATACTCAAACCTTGGGTTTATTTTAGTTTGAGAGAGAACAAATAATATATATACTATGAGTTTTCTTACAGTAATACTTCCCCCCCCAACCTTTTTTAAATACTGCTGAATATTGTTTGTCCTAAATACCAAGCATGCCCACTTTGCAGTTTATAGTAAGTCTTCTATTTTATAGGTCATTAGTTTAGGATAAGAAGCTTGCTAGGAACTTTTGGTAGCACCATCTACTTTATTCTATTATAACATCACAGTTTTAGAAAAATAGATTTGCTGTCCTTTCCTCATGTGCACATTTCCTACGCATCTGTCTGAATTCAGAGAGCCTACAAAGTAGTAAGACAGGAAATGATGTTAAACTGTGCAGACCAAAAACAATGCAATATAAATGCATGCATATTTTAGCATGCATAGGATATGGGAGTACACTCCTGGATGTAGTTTTATGTTTGTCTCTTTACTCATTTAAAGTCCTTGATGGAAATTGATCAGCAGTGAAGGAGTTCCGTCATTTGTTACTGGGCACATGAGGCAGGGCCCTTAGTTTGTTTTCTAAACCTGGCGAGCCTTTTCACTTTTCCTTTTAGAGTTTGTTTTTGTTTTATAGCCTTTAAAATAGGGATAATTAAGCATATCCTCTGTTCCTTTGTCCAGTTATTTGGAAAAACAACTATAAAATTATTTATGCAAATTGTATTTCTCTTTTGAAAAAATTCACCTCATTCTTCAAATCTTGCTGAAACTTCACCATAGTAGGAAAACTGAATTCTAGATTGGTAAAACTTTCTTACAGAGCAAGGATTGACGTTTTCTCTAAAAATCCAGATAGTAGATATTTTAGGCTAGGAGCCACGTGGGTCCGCTGCTATAGTGTGGGAGCAGCCATGGACAACATGTCAACGAATGGACGGGGCTGTGTGCCAAGGAAACTTTATTTATGGACGTTGAAATTTGGATTTCATAAAATTCTCATGTATCATGAAATATCATTCTTCTTTTCATGATTTTCAGCCAGTTAAAACTGTAAAAATCTATTCTTAGTGTTTAGGCCATGCAAAAGCAGAGAGCAGGCCTAATTGGGCTGGTGGGCAGATCTCTGTTGATAGGTAAAAGGACCTGGCTGTATCAACTGTAGTCACTTATTTAAGTACTGATCTTTTTTTTTTTTTTTTTTGCTTATGATTTTAAAAAATTGAAGTGTAGTTGATTTACAGTGCTGTATTAGTTTCAGCTGTACAAGAAAGAAAAATCTGAAAATTCTTCAAATTCTGTTCCATTACCAGTTATTACAAGGTATTGAATATAGTTCCCTGTGCTATACAGTAGGACTTTGTTGTTTATCTATTTCATGTATAGTTGTGTGTTTCTGGTAATCCCAGACTCCTGATTTATCCCCTCGACCCTTGCTTTTCTTTTTGGAAAACCATAAGTTTGTATCCCATGTCTGAGAATCTGTTTTCTGTCTTTTAAATATGCTCGTTTGTATCTTTTTTTTTTTTTTAAGATTCCTTATATAAATGATAAGGGCTTCCCAGGTGGTCCTAGTGGTAAAGAGCCCACCTGCCAATGCAAGAAATGTAAGAGACATGGGTTCAGTCCATGGTTTGGGAAGATCCCCTGGAGGAGGAAATGGCAACCTACTCCAGTGTTCTTGTCTGGAGAATCCTGTGGACAGAGGAGCCTAGCAGGCTATAGTCCATGGGGACACACAGAGTCAGGCATGACTGAAGTGACTTAGCACATATAACTGATACTATATGGTGTTTGTCTTTCTCAACTTACTTAGTATGATAAACTCTAGGTCCATCCTTATTGCTGCCTGTGGCATTATATTATTCTTTTTAATGCCTGAGTGGCTCAGTGATCAGTGCAAAGAAATAGAGGGAAAAATAGAATGGGAAAGACTAGAGATCTCTTCAAGAAAATTAGAGAATCTAAGGGAACATTTCATGCAAAGATGGGCACAATAAAGGACAGAAATGGTATGGACCTAACAGAAGCAGAAGATATTAAGAAGAGGTGGCAAGAATACACAGAGAACTGTACAAAAAAGATCTTCATGACCCAGATAATCATGATGGTGTGATCACTCACCTAGAGCTAAACATCCTGGAATGTGAAGCCAAGTGGGCCTTAGGAAGCATCACTACGAACAAAGCGAGTGGAGGTGATGGAATTCCAGTTGAGCTCTTTCACATCTTGAAAGATGATGCTGTGAAAGTGCTGCACTCAATATGTCATTAATTTTGGAAAACTCAGCAGTGGCCACAGGACTGGAAAAGGTCAGTTTTCATTCCAATCCCAAAGAAAGGCAATGCCAAAGAATGCTCAAACTACCGCACAATTGCACTCATCTAACATGGTAGTAAAGTAATGTTCAAAATTCTCCAAGCTAGGCTTCAGCAATATGTGAATTGTGAACTTCCAGATCTTTAAGCTGGATTTAGAAAAGGCAGAGGAACCAGAGGTCAAATTGCCAACATCCGTTGGATCATTGAAAAAGCAAGAGAATTCCAGAAAAACATCTATTTCTGCTTTATTGACTATGCCAAAACCTTTGACTGTGTGGATCACAACAAACTGTGGAAAATTCTGAAGGAGATGGGAATAGTAGACCACCTGTCCTGCCTCTTGAGAAATCTGTATATGCAGGTGAGGAAGCAAAAGTTAGAACTGGACATGGAACAACAGACTTGTTCGAAATAGGAAAAGGAGTACGTTAAGGCTGTATATTGTCACCCTGCTTATTTAGCTTATATGTAGAGTACATCATGAAAAACATTGGGCTGGATAAAGCACAAGCTAGAATGAAGATTTCTGGGAGAAATATCAATAACTTCAGATACGCAGATGACACCACCCTTATGGCAGAAATTGAAGAAGAACTAAAGAGCCTCTTGATGAAAGTGAAAGAAGAGAGTGACAAAATTGGCTTAAAACTCAGCATTCAAAAAACTAAGATCATGGCATCTGGTCCCATCACTTCATGGCAAATAGATGGGGAAACAGTGGCAACAGTTGCAGACTTTATTTTTTGGGCTCCAAAATCACTGCAGATGGTGACTGCAACCATGAAATTAAAATATGCTTACTCCTTGGTAAGACAGTTATGACAAACCTAGACAGCATATTGAAAAGCAGAGACATTACTTTGTCAACAAAGGTCCATCTAGTCAAGACTGTGGTTTTTCCAGTGGACATGTATGGATGTAAGAGTTGGACTATAAGGAAAACTGAGTGCTGAAGAATTGATGCTTCTGAACTGTGGTGTTGGAGAAGACTCTTGAGAGTCCCTGGGACTGCAGGGAGATCCAACCAGTCCATCCTAAAGGAGATCAGTCCTGAGTGTTCATTGGAAGGACTGATGTTGAAGCTGAAAGTCCAATACTTTGGCCACCTGATGCAAAGAATGGACTCATTTGAAAAGACCCTGATGCAGGGAAAGATTGAAGGCAGGAGGAGAAGGAGATGACAGAGGATGAGATGGTTGGATGGCATCACCAACTCAATGGACATGAGTTTGGGTAAACTCTGGGAGTTGGTGATGGACAGGGGGGCCTGGTGTGCTGCAGTCCATGGGGTCGCAAAGAGTCGGACACAACTGAGCGACTGAACTAAATGCCTGAGTAATATTACATTGAGTCTGTATACAACATCTTCTTTATCCCTTCATCTGTTGATGGACATTTAGGTTGCTTCCATGTCTTGACTATTGTAAACAGTGCTACTATGAACATTGGGGTGCATGTATCTCTTTAAATTAGAATTTTCATTTTTCCTGGATATATGCCCAGGAGTGATTTTGCTGGATCTTATGGCCACCCTGTTGTTAGGGGTTTTGTTGTTGTTGTTGTTGGAGAAACCTCCATGCTGTTCTTTGTGGTGTGTATACCAATTTACATTTCCACCAACAGTGTAGGAGAGTTCCTTTTCTCCATACCCTCTTCTAGCATTTGCATTTGTCTGCATATGGTTTTGATTCTTCTCTCTTAGGTCAGGATTTGTATGCTTGTTGTCCTTCTTTTTTGCTAAGGAGAACTTTGTCCAGGTTGCAGTGAAAACATTGCTGAAGGAGATCTTGTGTTCTGGGCCGTTGTTTTCATTCATGGTAATATTATAAGTGTAGGACTGAAAAGAATCTTGTCACCTCTCATACATGACCCTGGGCAAGACTTTGGGTGAGTCATTTCAGAATGCTAGCTGTTTGAGAATGTTCTCTCTTTCATCGTGTTCTCAGGGATGATGGTTACATTAGTGACCATCTCTGTACATTGTCCTTTAAAAATAGTGTGAAGAGAATAGCGGTTTTGGGGGTACTGTGCTGCGTGTGCTTCGTCACTCACTCGTATCCAACTCTTCACGACTCCCTAGACTGTAGCCTGCCAGGCTCCTCTGTCCATGGGAATTCTCCGGGCAAGAATACTAGAGTGGGTTGCCATGCCCTCCTCCAGGGGATCTTCCCGATCTAGGCGTATAACCCAGGTCTCCCTCATTGCAGATGGATTCTTTCCTGTCTGAGCCACCACGGAAGCCCAAGAATACTGGAGTGGGTAGCCTATCCCTTCTTCAGGGGATCTTCCCAACCCAGGAATGGAACCAGGGTTTCCTGCATTGCAGGCAGATTCTTTACCAGCTGAGCGACCAAGGAAGCCCCTGGGGGTGGTAGTGGATAGCATCTGATTGAATTATAATCCATTTTAATATTTCTTTACTTACTGAACAAAAGAACACATTCTCTGTCTAAACACAAAGTGAGAAATCTAAAAGCTTTGTTGACTTGTTCAAAAAGTAAAATCCATTATAAAGTAAAGAATTATGGGAATATTCACCCAATTCTATTTTTATTCTGATCTACAAATAGTAGAGGTAATAGAAGGGCAGTGGATATCAATCAGATGGGGATTTTTGTTTCCTTCGGTGAATTCTTTTGTCAGCCAATTTGATGGTATCTGCAGGCACCATCTTACACTGATGTGCTCCAGGGTGTCTTTAGAATGAAACCGATGGGAAATAGCCTGTCAGTGTCACCTGGAAAGTGGTGAAACTAAACTGTGACAGCCAGAAAGTGATTCATTCCCATTCTTTTGCTATCAGTTCAGGATCTGAATGAAGGAAGGAAAAAGGGAAAAAGACAGTAGTAATAACAGAAAAGTTAAGTTTCAAAGCCATTGGATTTTTGCCCTTGACCCAGATAGCTCACATACTTACTTATGTGAAATATAAGTTATGTCAATAAAATATGGTGTTTCGATAGAGTGAGAAGTAATCCAGCTTTATTTTGTGGTCTGCACTTCATCTTCTCAACAATACCCAAGTTTTGGCATCTGAATTCTATAATACAGTTGGTTTGAAGGACAAAAACCTACAAAAATTACCAGGAAATCATACTGATGTTTAATGCCACATGTGTTTTCATTTGCATCCCTGTTTGGCTGTTTAAAAATGAATGAGAGGGAAATCACTAACTAAAAATCTATGGTTTAGTACAGTTGAAGACAGAACATTACATTTATATGGCTTTTAACATAGAGAAAGGAAAGACTTCCCTGATGGTCCAGTGATTAAGACTCTGCGCTTCTAATAGGGGGCAAGGATTTGATCCCTGGGCAGGGAACGAAGATCCCACATGTACAGTGTGGCCATATAAAGCAGTCAAAAGACTATAGTATAGAGCCTCATAATAATGTTATGGAAGTTGAAACTCCAGTACTTTGGCCATCTGGTGCGAACAGCCGACTCATTGGAAAAGACCCTGATGCTGGGAAAGATGGAAGGCAAAAGGAGAAGAGGGTGGCAGGGGATGAGATGGTTGGATATCATCACTGATTCAATGGACATGAACTTGGGAAAATTCAGAGATAGTGAGGGACAGGGAGGCCTGGCGTGCTGCAGTCATTGGGGTCGCAAAGAGTTGGACATGACTTAGCGACTGAACAACAACAAAAGCAATGCTATGAGAAATTAGGGTAATTAGTGTTTTTAAATTGAGGCAAGCAAAACACACAGTGGCTTTGTTATATGCCACCAACAGTGGGCAGTAGCATGGCTAGGATGGGGTGGCTACAATGCTATAGGTAGATCAGAGCTTCTCAAAGTGTCATCCGAGAACCCTGGGGGTGTCCAAGACTCCTGCCATTCCAAGGTCAAACCTACTTTTATAATAATAACAAAATGTTATTTTCCTTTTTTTTTAACGCTCATCTCTCAAATAGAGTACTATGCCATTTTATATTAGGGACTTGAGCATCCTTGGATTTTGCTATCTGCAGAGGTCTTAAAACCCATCCCTGTGGATTCCAAGGATAACTCTATACAGAAGAGTTTAACAGAGGCTACATAATGTATTACAATATCATTGTTCTCATGTCCAGCAGACTATATGCTAGTGAGGTATCTTGTGTTTTAAAAATTTCTGTTTTAATTCCTAAGATGATATATACAGATAGATATAACCCACATAAACACAAGAAATTCAAGAGTTTAAAAGTGTCCTAAGGCAAAAAAGAAAATTTGAAAACTGTTGTTTGAGATGGATTGCTAAGCCTAGTAGAAGTGTGGCTTCATTTAATGCCAAGAACACCTCTAGCAGGCAGATTCTGTTATCACCCTTATTGAGCATATGAAGTAACAAAGGCCTGGAAAGGTTAATATCGTGCAGAAGGTCACATAAGTAGTAAGGTGTGAAGTCTGAATGTGATCCCAGGTTTCTAATACTTAATTCTTCTGCTGACTGTGCCACCATGCACGGTGTGCCTCTCAGAGAAACACCAGGAATGGAATGGCCTATATTTGATACTAATTTTTCAGAAGAACTAACTTTTAAGAACCTCGGTGCTCCTGGATTCTTGGGCCCCAGAATATAGAAAGAAGGAGTCTCCTTGTGGACAGCATAGAGCAGAGACCACATTTCTGTTGAGTCCAACCAACAAGTGTGTTTGATTTGTCTTGTACAGTATGAAAAATCAAACAATTAGATGTCATTTTCATAATCTGGGAGTTTTCATTGAAAAAACAAGTTCAGGTTGCAGGCTAAACTGAAAAATGGAAAAAATGTAACTCAACTGGAATGGTATTCCCACAGGGCCACAGTCAGTTACAGATTATGTCAGCTGTTTTTTTTTTTTTTTTTTTTTAACATGAAGCACATGTGCTCTAATTTGCTACAGACCTCACCAGTCCTGTGAGGTCTGTGTATAACCCCACAGATCATGACCTCTTTATGTTACCTGTTTAGGTGTTGGATTGGTGATGTCTGGGGATGTTCTGTCTTCTCCATAATGTTTGTAGCTAGTCTGTTCTTAACTTAAAAAGACACTGACGGTAAAAAGGGAAACAATACTGAGCACCCACTCTGAGCACCCCAACCTGGTTATAGTAAAGACCTTACTGACAGTGCTGAATAGACAAGTTGCTTTATTCCTTACTAAAGCCTGAAATTCTGATTCATTTAAAGAATAAGGATCTGCCAGTGAATTAACATTTATTTTTAAATGTGCAGCCGTTTCTTTTTTAAGTGTTAATAGTGAAATAAGCACATTACACCCATTGCCCTCATTTTATGTTTATTTTAGTAATGTCTATTGTCCTCATCATTATCATGTCTGGACCCTTTATGAAACTTAAAATGTTTCTGTGCACGTTAGATCAGTCATTTGAAACAACTTGAGATTGTCAACTAAAGGACTTTATTAGCCCGGGCATTTGGACAAAATTATTGAATTTCAAATTCTTGTACTTAAAAGCATCTCACCATTTCAGCAAGTGCCTATCAGCCATTATCACAATTGTAAATATATATCTGTTTGTGTTTTTTGTCCTTTGCTTCACCCCAGACTCCCAGTGCCATAAAGCTGACAATTATATCTACTTGCTCACAATGTTCATTCTTTGCCTGGAACAGGATTAGCACATAATAACATTAAATAATGGAATGAATAAATGAGCCAATATATAAATACACCAGTTGTGTATATGATAAATGTTATTCTTCTCTAGCACCAAAAATTACATTAAAAGATTTTCAGTGAAAATTGTTATGCTTCCTAATTTGAGGACTAAATTGGGAGATGTGTATTTCTTATTTTCCACGTAAATATATATCCGAAAGTGCCTCTGTGGATATATGTATTTTTCCTTTTCTATTTAGAATAGCTCCCTCTTTTCCTGATGAAAGATCAGGAGGAAATTTATTTATCTGTCCAGCTAAGAATAAGATGCACCTTGAGACCTGGATGCAAGGTGAGACTGCTGAACTCGAAAGTTCATCAGGGACTCCCGCATAATAAATGCCAGTCTTTCTGTGTTTGGAAGGGGCCGAATTACTCAACCATTAGAAAAGTCTCTGTGTAGCTTTTAGGCAGTGTTCTCCAAAGAGGGCATCTAGCTCTTAACCTATTGCTGAAAGAGAAATAGCATTGTCTATTAATACTACTGGAACTAAAGATGAATAGTGAATTGGCCTTGATCTGACAGCGAGTTTGACTTTGATAGCTCATCCCTTAAAAAAGGTTCTTTTATATTTATGAAAAAAAAGCATGACGTCAAGCTGGGTGGGATGGGGGGGTTGATATCAATATTTAAGGGCAAACGCATAGGGCTTCCAAAAAAAAAAAAGCCCTTTGTGTGAACTTTTTTTTTTACATGCATAACTAATTAGCTTAGGTTATTATAAGCAGGGCTGCTGTGATGAAGTTTCCGGTGGTGTCTTGGGACACCTTGTTTGTAGTGCTTTCTCTATGCCAGTCTACGAATCGGAATTACAGAGAGTAGAGGGAACGAATAGTCTACTGTTTCTCGTTGGATTGGGGCCACCTAAAACGTGGTTATGCTGGAAATGCTAGAATATAATCACTATCAGGTGAGCTTTATTCTTATATTCAGCCTCTGAAATGTACTTAATAAATCGAGTGTTTCACCTTTTCGTGTTACTGTTGCAGACACACAGTTTTCAGTTGGTACGTGTCTTCCCATTTAATGTTGTTTATTGTTTGATGCCATAAGCAGTGATCCAATGTAGTTGTGAACAGGGTAAATATTAGTAGGATTTTTTCCCCCTTGTGCGTGGCTGTATTCTCCCCATGACTTCTATTCATAGCTCGTAAGATTAAATTGTGTTTCTCAGGGAAAAAGTGACTATATTGAGTATCATTGGTTTTGTTTAAAAGCTTCATATTCTCTATTAATGTTTTATAAGAAACAAGGTGAAAATATTTGGGTGGCTTAATAAGCATGCCTTTAAAAACACGTCCAAAGGAAAAAAAAAAAAAGAAAAACAAACAAACACATCTATACAAGTGTTTTCTGTATTTGAAAGAAACTACTTCATGTGGAACTGCTTTTTATGTTGAGTTTAAGGTCTTAATTAAAATGTTGAATACTCATGTCCAAATGAAAGTGGGAGGAATTAATCTGCAACTGGTTGATTTAATCATCAGAATGTTTCTGTTTATGTTCTACAACCGTTTTATAGTTGTTTCTAAAGGAGTTTTTTTTTTTTTTTTAAACAAAACAGAAAGCTGTTATATTTGCCAAAGAAAACTGAAATAAGTTATACACCTTCTTCTGGATTATTGTTTTGATCTTAATAAACTCTTTCAGGTGTGTTTGAGAAAATTATTACCCTACAAATAGTTGCAGATTTTTAGCTATTACGCATGAGAAGAAGGGCACAAGATTTTAAAGAGATGGACTGTTAATTAGCAGGGAAATGAAACCAGGCAGGGTATTAACCCAAATCCGAAGAGTTAGCCTTTAAACTTTCAGTAATAGCAAAATCCATCAGTACAGTGCCTGGTACCTAATAGGGGCTTAATAATCTATTCTGTTGGCGGACTGGCCTGTCTCATGTTTGTGCCTGAAAAGAAGAGCTGTCCAGACCTCACCAATAACAACACTTTCTTCTCTTCCCTCCATGGCTATGTTCAGGTGCAGACCCACCTCGAAAACCCCACCAAGTACCACATACAGCAAGCCCAAAGGCAGCAGGTAAAGCAGTACCTTTCTACCACTTTAGCAAATAAACATGCCAACCAAGTCCTGAGCTTGCCATGTCCAAACCAGCCTGGCGACCATGTCATGCCACCAGTGCCGGGGAGCAGCGCACCCAACAGCCCCATGGCTATGCTTACACTTAACTCCAACTGTGAAAAAGAGGTAATTCATGTCTCCTCCCCTCTCCTTTTTCTTACACTGAATGACTGTCTGTTGGATCTCCCTCCTGCACTTGACTGTGGACTCTAGTCTGTCCGCGTGGCCACCTTCACCGGCCTTTGTCCCAGACTCCCCATGCTAGCTGTCATCCTCCAGCCTCTCCTCCCCGTCACTGGCTTATTGGGTTATGGCTCTGGGCAGGGGACTTGGCCCCCTCGGAGCAGAACCCGGAGGCGAGGACCCTTTGCCTCCTATCCCGTTTCCTCTTGTTAGCTGAGTGTTCTCTTCCATGCCTTTCCATTTACAAAGCATTGAAAATGCAGGGAGAGAAGGGAAGGTGGAAAAGGGGCAGTAAAAATAGAAAAGGTGTCGCACAGGCAGTTTAGAAGTTCCGCTTGCTGTGAATGTCTGGAATATTATTTTTATTTCTCCCTGAGCTGGAAAGGAAAAACAAAAAAAAGCACAGAGTGTGCATGGCTGGATTGGAAGAATATAGTACATGAGAATCTACCAGAGAAGCAAAGATTTCCTTGCTGGGTGAATTCAGTTTCCTTAATAAATTGCTGCTGCTGGTGAAAGCTGCTTTTTTTATAAAGGCTGGGTTGGAGACAAGACTCAAACATACCTCAAAGCTAATTGTGGCACCAAAATTTGAAGCGTACCTAAAAGGCAAGTTGTGACTTAGTGCCTGTTATTTCCAAATTATGAGATGATGAGCATCATTTTAATGGAGTTTGACTGTCCTCTGAAATGTTCACGTGACTTCAGAGGTAACCCTTCTAAAGTTTGGTTGATTTTAATTTCTAGAGGGACTAAGACTTCTCCCTTTTACCCAAACCAACCATCTTATTTTTCTCTGTCCATGCTTGTCATCTGTCAAACTGATTTGATGGAAGTTCTTCCTTCCTTATTTCATTTCTTGGTCACATTCCACTTTACTGGAGAGCTTAGTTCATCTTGTTGCTACGCCATCAACCTCATGTGAATATGTCACTGAACAGTCATTTGCAAATCCAAGTCATGGGCTGACTTTGCTTGTGTTTTTGCAGGGATTTTATAAGTTCGAAGAGCAAAACAGGGCGGAGAGCGAATGCCCAAGTATGAACACACACTCACGAGCATCGTGCATGCAGGTACTGAATGACTCGGCAGCCCAAGGATATAACACTTTGTAATGAGGATCTATATTTGTGGCTCATCACACCTTCCTAATGACTTTGGATTTTTGCAACCCCCCCCCCCCCATTGATCTTTTTTTTTTTTCAATTGAGAAAGCTATGAGCAGTGCTGTTTTCTTCATTATGTCTCATGATTTAAAAACTACTAGGGAATGATACTAAAATGTATCTTCCCCTGAGTTGCCGTAAGGTGTTAAACAGTGCTTAAAATACATACATTTTAATAAATAAAATGTAAACTGCTGTACTTCATTTAGATACCATCATCAAAGTATGCTATACAAATTTATGGGTTAGCAGCTTGGCCAGAATATCTGTAAAACCAAGATGTGTGTATGTTTTTGAGATCTATATAGTTTTACAAAATGAAATCTCATGGAAAATATATTTGGAAACTTTATTTATTCATTTAATGATAATTCATGAATATTTTACCAAGCAATGAAAAGTTCTTCTGTGACATCCTGTTTAATGGATATATAAATTATGTTGCATCCATATATTAATTATATTTGTATATTTTAAATGTGTGTTGGATATATAAGAGGAAGAATTTTTTTTTTTGCTTTTTATCAACATGTATGACTCTTTTCATAAGAGAACAAATTATTTAAAAAATTCTTTACATCCATATATTAATTATATTTGTATATTTAAAATGTGTGCATGGATATATAAGAGGAAGAATTTTTTTTTTTTTGCTTTTTATCAACATGTATGACTCTTTTCATAAGAGAACAAATTATTTAAAAAATTCTGTCACACCAAAGCCACTAATTTCCTTTCCCTGGAAAAAAAAAAAAAAGATTAAACATTTACAAAGAAAGGTTGCTCATAAGTCCTCTGGCCCATTTTCCAGTTTACCAGTTCACTTGGAAAGTCATCTCTTAAAGGTATAGTTGGTGTGCCTGGAAAGGAAACAGTACTGGCAGCTACTCAAAACTGACCTCCGTTTATTCTTCTCTGGAGTCGCTCAGTGACACTCATTTTTTGAATGTATGCTGTATTCTTGGCACTGTGAGCACTTCATATGGTTTGTCCTGAAATCTCACAAGAATCCAATAAGGGCATGAGTATTATTAACCCCATTTTATAGGTTGGCACACTGTGACTCTTAAAGATTAGGGGCAATGATCCAGACCAGAAAGCGGGAGAGCCAGGGTTCTGACAAGCCCCATGATGTTGAAGCCTGTCTTCTTTAACTATGGCAAAAAGGCACACAGGAGCATCCCTCTGAGTTCTGAGATTTCACTGTGTACTTGTGAAGCACTATTAAGACCCAAGCAGATGTGTGCATGCGCGCACACGTGTGCACACACACATACACACACAACACACACACACCAAGTAGATCAAATACATAAGATGTTTACGAAGAAATGTTTTCACAGACTTGTCTTTGCAACTGCTGCAATGCACATGTAATCACTGTTGTTTATTATCGTGACTGATGTTTTGGTACTTCAGAAATAAAATTGATCTAGAGGGAACGTCAGCTCCACGACTGTAATGATAACCTCGTCCTGGTGCTCTCCTCCGGGAGTGCCAAGCTCACTGGCAGGCATACAAGGAGAGACTTAGTTTACAAGTCATTGTAAGATTAGTGCAGGGCTAACCAGTGGCCTGGGAGCCACAGTGCCCCACATACCACTATGGGAACGAAAGGTTGAATAGCCATCTGTGGGTTATTTTACTCCAAGGAAGGTGTGGGAAATGTACTGGATATAAATTTAGATGAGAAAAGGAAAAGGCAGCTATCATTCAAGGTGAAGTTTCCTGGTTCCTCTTTCCTGTTTAGGGCAGGCAGTTTTATACAACAGTTGAAAGCATAGTTCAAACTGTGGCTCTAACCCTTCTTCGATGTGTGACTTTGGGCAAGCTGCTTCTCATGTATCTCACCTGAAAAGTTGCTGTAATAACAGCACCTACTCTGGTAGGGTTATTGTCAGGGTAGATCAGTTAGTCCATAAAAAGCCCCGAGCACCGTGGCTAGCACCTAGTAATCACTCAGTATGTGCTGGTTGCATATAGCATCCTCCTCATCGCCTGTTAGCATTAATGGTCTTCAATAATGTACTCCTTTGGAGAGGAAGAGGACAGTTATCTCTTAGACTCTAACTAAAGAGTGTTACTTCTTTAGATTAGGAAAGACTGTGGATCTCTCTTTGAATTGCTTTGCACAGTTTTTGCTTATATCTGTCTCTCTTCCATTGCCTTTTTCCCTCAGATGGATGATGTAATTGATGACATCATTAGCCTAGAGTCAAGTTATAATGAAGAAATCCTGGGCTTGATGGATCCCGCCTTGCAAATGGCAAATACGGTATTGGTGATCTTTTTATTTTTCTAAAAGAAAAGCTTGAGATATTATTTCCAGTGCTTTTTCCCTGTTCCTGAATTTTCAGTTTCTCTTTGTAAGTGATTCATTGAGAAGTTAATTCATGAGGCAGAGAAATATCTCAAGATCACAGATAAATGACTCACATATTAGAAATTCAGAATTTCTCGTGAGTTTATCAGTAACCCCATAATAAAGCTCTACATTCCCTAGAGTCCAAGTTCACTTTCAATAACATGCTAGGTTTTCTAACTCCCCTCGACATCTGATGCCCAACTTGGTACACTGCTGCCAGGGGAAATACCGTGTGCTATTTTATTTACAGTGGTTTTCTGGTCGGCCTGAAAACATAATGCACTTTTTAAAGGAGATCCCTTACTATTGACAGGTGATTAAGTGACGTTCAGTTTGCCCCTTTTCAATGGCAAATTTATTCCAATTTTAGTTCATTAAGCAGGGGTCATATTTGCTCTTCTCTATTGAGTATTCCTCTCTGCAGTTGGAGCCTTGCCTGTAGAGTTTATCTTCTTTCACTCCATCCATTTGTGTCTTACTCGGTTCTTGCAGGAATTCCTTGAGTCATGTTGGGATGCTATCATTGCCCTCTGTTTTAGGGTTAGGAAAGGTTAGCTTGTGTTGCCCTAGGTTAGACAGCTTAGATGTGTCAGGGCTGGGACACGGTACATCTTTGAATGCCTAGTCCCATCCTTTTCTGTTTTCTATACAAGCAGTGCCATGAGACTGTCGTATTCTTTAGTAATTAGTATGTTTTTTGGGGGTATACTATTTTTATTAACATTTAAATTTTACCAAGAGTTCAAGAATATGCTAGCCTTCTGTTCAGATTTTTGAAATGAAAATAAAATGGACAAACAGGTTTAAGGATGCAATATATTTAACACTGCATAATATATTCACCAGCTGGACAATCTAGGGGGTGGTGTAACTATACACTTAGGAGACAAGACCTGGAATTGGAGGAAGAACCTACCATTCAGGACTAGGCAGAGGACTCTGGTTGCTGACAGAATCTCCCCTTGACTTCAGACTTGACACAAACCGACCAAATCTATCAGTATATACAAACCAGTGAGTTCAGGACAGTTACAGGATAGATTGGCCAGAGCTGGTTTGGATTGTGGGAGCCAGTCTGAAGCAAGCAAGATTGCTTGGAGGATGGAAATGTTGCAGTTGAAGTCCAGGATCAGTAGATGAGGGCAGTCATCTTGTAAAAATCACTAATTTCTACACAAGTTCCTAAGATGCTTTTCCCAAACAGGGTAGTAATTGGTTTTTAAAAGATTAACTTCCATGGTGGTAAGAGGGTGAAAGGGAGTTGTTAGTGGTTATAGAAATTCAGATTTGCAAGATGAAAAAGTTCCAGAGATGTGCTGCCCAACAATGTGGATATACTTAGCACAACTGAACTTTACACTTAATTAAAAATGGTGAATTTTAGATCATATTTTTTTTTAACCACAGAATTTTTTTTAAAGACTAAATTCCAATGATAAATTTCCTTGGCAAGGGAATGTGGTAGCTTTTACTTATTTTTACCAAAATCCCTAGAAAACCACTTTTTTAATAGTTACGTTTTCTTTTCTATCTTGATCCAGTCCTTTAAGTCACCTTCTTGAAGTCTTGAGGAGTAAGGACTCTCCTCAAAACCTCTGAGTTTTTACTAGATTGCTTAGTTTTGTTAATTTACTACCCGTTTAAACTGCCCCCCACTGTTTTGAAAGAACTAAATATTTTTTTTAGCAACTGTTTCCAGGCCAAACTCATCCCACCCTCTTTGAGCCCTGGGTCAGCTTCTGTGGATCCTTCTTGTTTTCAGCTTTATGCATCCCGTGAGGCAGACTGTGCTTGTCAGTAGTCAGAATCCTAGGATGAACATGAGCAAAAACCTTGGAGGAGCTTGCGTTCAGGAATTTATAATTTTTAAATATACCCATGGGGTCGCTAGGAGTCGGACATGACTGAGCAACTTCACTTTCACTTTCATGCATCAGAGAAGGAAATGGCAACCCACTCCAGTGTTCTTGCCTGGAGAATCCCAGGGACAGGGGAGCCTGGTGGGCTGCCATCCATGGGATCGCACAGAGTCGGACACGACTGAAGCGACTTAGCAGCCTCAGCAGTCCCCTTGTAGCACTAATTAGCAATGGCCAAGTCATTGCAAATTTCAGAAGAACTTTGCTGACAAGGGTGGTAATTTTCAAGTGGCATCAAATGGATACCTGCGCATACTCAGGAGAACTATAAGATTGACATGATTCTTTTAAATTATTCTTTTTTAAAAAATTTTCCCCAGTGATGAGGACCTCGGATGTCATCTGATCTAACCTAGTACTCACTGCCTTAATTTTCTCTTGTATATCCTTCATAGTCCCCTCCAAAATATCAGGCTTTCAGTTTCTTGAAAGCTTCCAAATCCACACTCATAAGTGAAGCAATGTAACACAGTGGTTGGGAGTTGAAGATTTACTATCAGACCTGGATTCAAATCCTAAGTCTGCCATTTACAGCCTGACCTTGCACATTACTTAGTTTCTTGAAGTCCTCCATTTCCCTATTTGTAAAATGGAACTGATCATTGTTTCTCCTTGACATGGTCATCTCCTAAATTATGAATTGTTGTTTAGTCATTGAGTCCTTTCCAACTCTTTTGTGACCACACAGACTGTAGCCCACCAGGCTTCTCTGTCCATGGGATTTCCCAGGCAAGAATACAGGATTGGGTTGCTGTTTCCTTCTCCAGGGGATCTTCCTGATCCAGGGATCGAACCCCTGTCTCTTGCATTGGCAGGCAGACTCTACCACTAGCGCCCCAGGAAACCCTAAAGTATGTACAGCATTTAGCATTGGAAACATAACTTGTACTCAACAATGTCTAAATTATTCTATATAATTTATTATAGTTTAAATAATTTTGATAGTATTTTATCTGGGTGATATTCACTCAGCACCTGTATTATGCCAACTAGAGTTGTTCTATGTTAGAATAATATCATGCTCAATAATGGAAATATTTCCCATAGTGAGTCTCTCTGTGGTTGTGGATCCCAGTTTGCATCGTGGAGAACCTGTCCTTGTGACAACCCTCTGAAGACATGACCTTTAGATTGAATACCCATGTCTCCTTGGTCAGTCTACCCTGGAATAGATATCCTAGTCCGATTGCTCGTGAACTCGCTTTAAGATTGATGTAGCCTTTATTAGATGCCTCCTATGTGACCAGCGCTGGGTGAGGTGCTGCGGATGCAGATGACTCAGGTCTCCTTCCTGGTCTCACTGGGCTTACAAGCTTAGAAAAGGAGACCACTTCAGACTGTGAATGGAGAAGGAGAATTCAGAACCAGAGAGACTGCCTCAGGGGAGTTCCCAGATAAGAAGGAATCCCCAGGGCAGTCTTTAATGAATTCCCAGTCAAGAGAAGAATAACCTGCAGCACCCTCAGGGGTCACTGACTTTGTCCTAGTCCCATTTCTCTTCTGTGGTCTCCATATCAGAACTTTCCCACAATGAACTATTTCGGCATTTTACAACTGGCAGAAAGACACTGTAACACAGAAGTTAGGAACACAAACTCTCAGCCAGACATCTGAATTCAATACATACTCGAGTGAGTTGTTTGTCTTTGCCTCACTTTCCTTCGCTGGAAAATGGGGATCATAATAGCATCTAAAACAACAGAACCTATGCCGTCATTAAATGTTAGTTACTAGCTCTTATTCTTGGTCAAATTGGGTTTTAGTTGTTAGAATTAAATAATAGAACCACTGCAACTTTACTAACATTGTAATTTTTTCCCCACAGTGGAGTTTAAACTTAATATTCTTTATGTTGGGCATTTTTTCCTTTTAGTTGGTTCTTTGAAATGGTCTATTTCAAGTTAACTGCTTTGAAAAATAAAGTGGAAGGAACACTTTGAGAGGAAACTATCCTAGAGAGGGAACTATCCTAAGGGAATTGGAGTCTAGAAATAACTATTCTGAGATCACAAGGGCCCTCTTGTACCATCGCAAACAAAGAATAAAAGTCCCAGTTTACTTGTGCTTACAGTACTTAATTGATATTCAGAGAAGGGGACCATCCAGGGAGAAAAAAATAATAACATTTTGCAATTATCATTTACTTGGAAAAATATTCATTTTGGTGGAGCAGAACATTGAAGAACTTGATTCAGACAAAGTTTAGGGAACATACGCACATGTGTCTACCTTCTCTTTATTTGTCCTAGTTGGACTGTGTCTTTTATCTGTCCATTGTATAGCTCGGGCACTGGAAGTGAAATCTTGTCCATCAGGTTAATGTGCTGGATAAAAACCCCACAAAGACACAATGTATTCATGTTAACAGAAGGTGTGCTTCTTCTTCCTTAGCTTTAAAAGTGTTATTTTGACCTAGTAATGAAGTTAACTGTGTTTATGGGGGAATTTTTCAAAATGATAAAGGGAACCAGTGTGTCTTTTCCTAAATTTGCATGGCTAGGAGACTGATTTTTAGTTAGAAATCCATATTATTTTAATCAGCCTCCCTTTGAGTAGCTTTCATAAGTAATGGCTGTTAATATAAAGAGCCTAAGCCATCATTTAGAACAGTCTTTCAACCTTGGTATTGTTGACATTTGGGATGGATAATCCTTTGTTATGGAGACTGTCTTGTCTGTTATAGCATGTTTAGCAGGATCCCTGGCTTCTCCCCGCTGGAGGCCATTCACACCTTGCCATCCCACAGTGACAACTCAGAATGTCTCGAAACAGTGACAAATGTCCCCTGGGAAAAAGGGGCAAAATCACCCCCAATGGAAAAATATTTGGAATATGGAGTGGTCACTTTAGCCGCACACATCGCCTCATTTCTGTGCTTAGATCTGCATTGCAATCCACGGGATGCTTGGCAATTCATATGGCAGATAGTTCTGTTAATCAAAGTGAAAATTAGTTTGACTGCCCAAAAACTGTGACTTCCCTGGTAGCTCAGAGAGTAAAGAGGCTGCCAGCAATGCAGGAGACCCGGGTTTGATCCCTGGGTCGGAAAGTTCCCCTGGAGAAAGGAATGGCAATCCACTCCAGTATTCTTGCCTGGAGAATCCCCGTGGACAGGGTTGGATACAACTGAGTGACTGAACAATGAAACAGTTTATCAGTCACTTTAAAAGCAGGTACTCTGTTTCACTGTGCGTGCGTCTTCAGTCATGTTCGACTCTTTGTGACCCCCATGGACTGTAGCCCGCCAGGCTCCCCTGTCCATGGAATTCTCCAGGCAAGAATACTGGATTGGGTTGCCTTTCCCTTCTCCAGGGGATCTTCCCAACCCAGAGATCGAAGTCGCATCTCCTGCATTGACAGGCAGATTCTTGATCACTGCACCACCTGTTTCACCCACTTTATCTTCTTTACTTTTTACAAACCCCTGTGAGATGGATGATATGACTGCTACTTTTCAGAGAGGGACATCTCACCTCACAGCGTTTAATATCATTTGGCGGGTCAGAGACAGGCAGCTTCTAACCTGAGTCACTGGCTCCTTAGCCCAGGATGTAAATGACTGCACTGTTCATTTGTAAATTTGAGTACCCACAGTTACTCAAATTTGAGTACCCACAGTTAGGGTTTTTATTTGCTCAGGTTCATTTGGAGATTAATTGAAAATTGCAGTTTTTAATTGATTATTATCAGCAGGTTGAGCCTGCCCTCCTCCCAATAATACAATTAACATGCAGTGTTAACCTCCTATCAAAAACCTGCACTCAGAGTAATACCTTGATGTTCCTTTTTGTAAAGTCAGCATGATAAGTTACACAGAGTGCCTTTTTAACCTCTGTGCCTGGCTCAGAGTAGGCACCCACAAAATTAAGTTTTCCTCAGCAAAATATCCCAGCAGGCTCTATGATGCCCACTCCTAACCAGCAAGATTGGAAAAGCTGCCTAAGCGAGAAATCTTTTCAAGAACTCTCCAGAGGGTTATAAGCTGCCTTTTCAACTGGAAGTAATGATGTTTGACCTCAGTGGAGTTGCCCGATAAGGCGTCTTGTTCCAGAGATTTTAATTCATCTCTCTTTTTGGTCAGCCCTGCTGTCCGTCCACACAGTCTTCTCTGTAGTTTTTAACCCCTGCTCAATCCATTTCTTTCTGAGTTCTCCCCACTTGCACCCGACTTGTCCATTCATCTCTCTCTCCCCCAGTCTTGTGTTTGTGTCTCTGTCTTCCCGTTTCCACTTGTCCCCTTGCGTCTTTCTTTGTATCATCCCAGTTTTCAATTCTTTGACCCTCTCTTTCTCTTTTTGTGAGTCTGTATTTATTAAGTATATGTACACATAACATCTTCCTTTAGATTGTGGTTAGAAAATATATTCTTATCCTGGAGATGTTTATAATAGAACATATCTGTTCAGTATGGATCCAGTGCTAACTTAGAGGTTTTTTTAAAGTTAGTTGTATTTATCACTTGCCTATTATTTATTCCTAACAAATGATCCTAACAACACAGTTGCATGCTTTGCACACAGTCTGCACATGTGATCTTTATTTCTCAAGCCATGGAAATAATTGTTTTTAGCTTGTGCCATTGAATCTCAAGTCACATTATTGGTTTATTAATACCCGATAGTTCTTCCCAAATCTGAAATTCCAGAAGGATAGGAAGATAACTTGAGCAAACTCCAGGAGACAGTGGAAGACAGGGAAGCCTGAAGTGCTGCAGTCCATGGGGTCTCAAAGAGTCAGACATGACTGAGCAACAACAAAGGAGGAGGAGGTTAAAGCTTTGGAATCTCGAAGTCTTACCAGATGTCATACCAGCTTTATAACTTTTGACTCTCTGACTCTGCAGTGCTGTATTGAGACATTTGAGCCTCTTTCACTTTGCTGTATTAAGTTGGACAAGAATAAAACTAAACACTCACAGGGCAAGGCTGACCTGAGAAGATGACCTGTTTCATATAAAACCACTAAGTGAAAAGACAGCTAGTAATCATGGTCACTTTTTTATCAGTTCCTTAACTCGAGGCCCTTGAAATACAGTTCAAGGGCATTTTACATTATCACATTTTCATATGTACGTATAGTGAGATATGTGTAATCCATTTCATATGCATAATTTAGATGCTGTCTTCACAAAGGAACAGAAGACTGAGTGGAGAAGAGAGATGTGTTCTGCTGATCTGTCTGTTGGAACAGCCCCCAACCCCAATCATACTAGAGCAAGTGTCATGTTAACCTGTTGGAAAACATCTTCTTCTCTTCAGTCTTTCCCATCTCTCTAGCTAGGGGTTTAGCTTATAGAGTGTTTCATTAGAAGTCATGACAGGAATATGATACCTGGTGGGTGCCAATGGAGGAAGCACATTTGATTCCATCTTTATTTCATGGTATCTTTTAATCTATATGTTAGTGGTTATTTGAAAGAATGACACATGCTATATTGTGATATAGCCTCTACCAGGTACATCTGTGTTACTGAGTATTTTAATCATACTTAAATGCTATCTACATTTACTTTTCTCAGTAAAAAATTCAGAGTGTATAATCGAGTAAAGGAAGAGCTGAAAGACATAAACTCTCATCTGGTAATGATAGTTTCAGAAATTATTCGAGTTAAGCTGGAAATGGGAAGTTTCTGCCATGGAAGTAGTGAGATCACTTAACTGTTTCCCAACAATTAATACTTAGACCTTTATTTCAGGGGGTGGGAAAGGGAAGTGTCTTGGATCTCATGTTTATAAAACTGGGTACATCAAACTCATAGCAAAGAGCTAGTCACAGGGAAATGCATACGTGACAAAGGGAAGTCATTGTTGGGATAAAACAGAGTCACTGCTTGAAAAATATTAAATTCTGAACAAGAGACAAACACTCTTAAGCTCGTTTGGAAAGGCTCAATATTTCTTTTTTTTTTTTTAAGTGTTATCATTTTGTTCTTTTATGAAAGTCAGTGGGCTCCCTCTTGTGGCTTTGTGAAAGATTTCAGTTTCAGGGAAAATACCTTTTTAGTATAATGGTAAGGATACCATTTCTTTTCCAATAAGAAAACACTTTTCACTACTTTGCTTTGTAGAGAGAGAGAGGAAGAAAAGGAAGGAAGAAAGTTGACTTTGATGCAAAACCGGACTTGGCTACAAAGCTATGCCACATAGAACACAACTTATAATAATAATAGCCAGTATTTACTCAACATCTACCATAAGCTACTTGATGCTATAAATAATGAGTTCACCACATT
Organism: Dama dama; assembly: GCF_033118175.1. Lineage (NCBI taxonomy): Eukaryota > Metazoa > Chordata > Mammalia > Artiodactyla > Cervidae > Dama > Dama dama. The sequence goes on along the minus strand of NC_083704.1, from coordinate 36,459,739 downwards.
ATCCTTTGTCTCGATGCTCACGATAAACCTATCCAATGGGTTGTATAGTGATGTGATGTGTGTGAGATTCTGCCTCCTTTCCTGACTCTAAGGGAACCCCTAAGGAGACCATATATCTGTGAATGAATGAAATGGTAAACATCTCATTTCCTGTATTAACGAATATTTTTTAAATGAAATCATTTTTTTTTTAAATTAGTTTTTCTTGGAGTATAGTTGCTTTACACTGCCGTGTTAGTTTCCGGTGACGAGCACAGTGAACCAGCTGCACATGTACATCTGTCCGCTCCCTTTTGGACTTCCTTTTGATTGTGTGTTGAGTAGAGTTCCCTGTGCTAGTCAGCATGATGTTCTCATTAGTTTTCTGTTTTATACCTGGTATCAATGGTGTATATATGTCAATACAGTCTGGAATAGGATATGGGTTTTAGCTGACTAATTTAGGAATCATTCAATGATTCATTTCCGTTACTGTTTTTTTTTTTTCTCTTTCCAGTTACCTGTCTCTGGAAACTTGATTGACCTTTATGGAAATCAAGGCCTGCCACCCCCAGGCCTCACCATCAGTAACTCCTGCCCAGCCAACCTTCCCAACATAAAAAGGGAGCTCACAGGTAAATACTCAGCAAATGTGCCTCTCACTGGAGGTTTTTGGTTCGTGTTCTGTTCAGCAAAGTTATCCAAGTCGTGACCTCCAGAACTATTTCCAACTCACACACATATGTTTTTAGGTCTGGCTAAGACTTTGAGCTGTGTTTTAGTGTGGAGTATTAATACTTGGAAATCCTGGTTTCCAGTATTACTTGAGATGCTGGGAATCGGCCCCCGCCTTCCTCCATGAGTGCCATCATTGTGTCTGTGGCCGCTGTCCCCTTTGGGGTGACAGCAGCAGGCTCCCAGTCTGGATTTTTCCTGGCCCTTAGTAGCATTTGAGTTTCAGAACTCTGGTCTGAATTTTCCTTTGACACACGTTCAGACCCACAGTTGGGACAGACTAAGGCCATATTTCTTACCTCTTAAGATGCTTCCTGTTACTTTTGCTCTATCACATGCAAAAGATTCACTCAGATTGAAGAAATAATTTATCAAATAGAGCAGTGGGTATCGTTTGCTCTTGAGGCAAGTGTGAAATTACCTGTTTCGCCATTTTTGTTTAACGCTTTAGGGAAGGCATTTGGCCATTAAAACACAATGAAACTGCAGTAGAACTGGCATTCTACCCTGCTGGATTTTATGGCCTTCAGCTCATCTGAGCCCTTTTTATTATTTGATCCTTGCGTCCTACAGGATTTGGTGAACAGACTGAGACTATGGAATATAGATTTGGTGCAAAAAAATTCCTGTTCTATTCAAGCGTGTCTTTGAAAGAACAAAAACAAAAGTTCAGAAAATTGTGGCAGGAGAAAGACATTAAAAAAAAAGAGACATTGATTTGGCTTTTAAAAAGATGAGTAATAAATACATAAAAACCATCAAAAGCCAACAAACACATAGATATCATACCAGGAAGTAATAATACAATGAAGTTTTAGAAAACATAGCTAAATGAAACTTGTATTAAATAATGATAAAATATGGTTAGAGTGACATGCATAAAATTTTTGAGTGTAAAATGGAGTTTTGAATTATGTATATGATTATTTCTTCAGAAAGAAACCACAGCAGCAGGGGGAAAGAGGATATAAGAAATGGGTGAAGAGGGTGTACATTTATTAAATTTTTTAAAAAGCAGGTGTAACAGACAATACCTCTAGAGTCACTGGTATCTTATAAAATGACCGATTCAGTCTGGACAAGGGTAAAATGGCAGGAAAAGGAGTAAAGGGAAAAGAAATGAGGTTCTGAACACTGATAGCTCGGGAAGCAGTATGCTATACACAAAATAGAATGGGCTTACGAGTCAGCAAATCTGACCTCATAATCTGTTATACATTGTAATAATATAATAAATATGCTATAAATTATGCCAAAAAGATATCTATTTTTAAATACAATTCTGAATTATGATAGTGTCATGTTTTTATATCACTTCTGAAAGGAAACTAACAGAGGAGTCCCGAATCCCCAGGATTAGTCAAGCAACTTGATTTGTTTTTCTTTGTTTCGTTTTACTGTAAGGCAGCAAATGATCCCTTATCGCAGAGATCGCACCAGAGTTGCTATGCAAACAGATCAAATGGAGTTGTCACCCAATGCGTCTGTCCCAAATGCCTATTTTTGTTTTTATAAACTCAGACTAGTAAATAGTTGCCCTAGAAGTCATTGAATCATTTCATTCTAACAGGTTCTGATGGAACCTGGCTCAAAGTTCTTAAATAATGAATTCATTTCCGTGAACCAGTTAGAGATCCAGTTTAGGAGCTTCTTGCCTCAGTTTCTGTCTCAGTGTTAACAGATCAAAGAAAGACCGAAAAGTGCTGTTGCCTGAAAAAAAAAAATTTGACTGCTGACAATCCTCTATTGACAGCAACTTCTCATAATCTCTGGTTATTTATTTTTTTGTTGTTCATACCTGTCGTTCCAGCCTGTCAGACATCTTTGTAACTGGTCTTCTACCATTTTGTAGAAGCTAAGTTTTTGCATTTGTTGGGTATATATTGCTTTTGGAAAAAAAAATGAAGTCTTTGATTCAAAGTTAAAAATTTTTTAAACTCTGTTTTTATTTATAGTTAAGTCAGATAAACATCCATTTGTTTAGACAATGAAGTGTTTTTTTAGTTTACACCACTGTGTTCCTTGAAGGGTTCTGAATTCTAATAACTTCATTCATATGCACAGCATGTATTTTCCCCACAGAGTCTGAAGCGAGAGCGTTGGCCAAAGAGAGACAAAAAAAGGACAATCACAACTTGAGTAAGTTGGTTTTATGTTCATTACATTGGAGTTGGTGTTCCTCCTTCTATCAAAAGGTTTCCAGGCATTTTGAAGAGAAATTGATTTTGCCTGTTAAAGGTATATTTTATGGAAGAAAATTGTTTTTTGAAGAGACCCAAGTATATAATTTGCCTCCTATTTTACTCTCAGATTAAAGTGAATTATATACACACACATACACACACTTGTTTTCAGTATCCTGAGGACTGATTTTTTTTCTTTTTTTTGTAAGAGGGAATCTTGATCCCTGACTACCCAATTATAAGTTGCTCACTCTGGCACTTAACTAAGAGAAGGGATTATGGAATCACCTTCTCCAGTGAGATTTAAAAGAAAAAAATGAAACATCTGGAGGAGAGTCATTGAGTGAGGTGTGGTAGCCTCCCACATTTCTGACTTTAATTGTTATTTAAAAAAAGGTCTTCTTAAATCCATGGCTGATTTATGTCAATGTATGGCAGAAACCACTACAATATTGTAAAGTAATTAGCCTCCAACTAATAAAAATAAATGGGAAAAATAAAAAATAAAAAACAATAAAAAAAGGTCTTCTATCTGTAGAAGGATTGCCATTTGTTGTATAACTTTCTATGAGGAAGTGATTTTTAAAAGTCTAACAGTACTGTAAAATAAAAATTTAAAAATGCTTTTTTAATAATTAAGCATTAAAACAGAAAAAATAGAAGTCTCCTAATGTTTAAAATTACTTTCTTACATGCTTACTTTACTCTTGATCATATCTTTATGCTTTTACCTATGAAAATTCAAGATTTTTGTTACATAAACAAGTTCAAGAGGCTGCAAAAAAAAAAAAAAGGGGTTGAACTTGGAAGTAGAAAATTGTGTCTGTGTGAATTTCTCATCTTAAGATCCCCTGTGCTCTTTTTCCTAAATTGATTTTTAAGGATGAAGTTATGTATAAACACTTTGTCCATGTAAAAATGATAGGATAAGCTCACAGTTCTTCTCTGAGCCCTAAAAATAATCATTGTTGGTTTTTTTTTCAATTTGTTATTTGTCTTTGCAACCTTTTCCTGTGTATTTAAGAATACACACCCTTATGCATGCAGAGATTGTAATAGAATGATTTTGTTTGTGATTTAACACAGACAGCCTCATATTGATGCCTGGTTTTTTACTCAACAGTGTGTCCTAAAGACCTTTTGCTATTACTCATCTAGATCTATCTACTTTAAAAAAAAAATTGTTGCATGGTGTTCCACATGTGACTTGTGATATTTAGTAATCCTCCTACTGCTAAGTGTTAGTTCTGTTTCCAGTTTCTCCCTATTATAAACAATGCCACAGTGAACATTTGCAGACATGCCTCTCTGTGTACAGTGGAGTTAGTTTTCCAGGGTGAATGCTAGGAAATGGAATTGCTGAGTCCTTAGGGGAAGGTGGTTATGTCTGTGTGTTTTCTTTGAATAGATCCTGCTCTTCCCAGGTACCCTTTCACTTAGAAGAAACGTCCCTCACCTATTAACCAGAGATTTTGACTAATATTTCTAAAGTCTCCTCTGGTTTCCAAGTAACTTTACTCTAAGATATTTCTTATTTTCAGATACATTAGAAATGAGATAATGAGGCAGTCTCTAAAGCGTCTCCTAAACTGAAATGTGGGAAACTAAGCTGGATGTTGGCAAAAACAGTATCTGCTTTTACTTCGTCACCTGAACTCTCAAGTTCAGGGTTGTCTGTAAAGTGCAAACATTATCAGCTCCAACTCTGAGGGCAATAAAGCAGTCTTAAGATGTCATTGAGCCATTAGAAATTAATACTCAAGGTTCACTTGCCCATTGGCTTTTCCTCTTCTAGGAATTTGTCTTGTAAGAGTTCCTGCCAAAATGGGCTAAAGATTACATTCATTTATTCATGCGTAGCTACTTTTTGAGCCCCATTATGTATAGCGCACTTTTCTACAGAGGTGAACCAGGCAGACAGATCTGTCTCCTACCCTGAGAAGCTTCCATGTGAGTCAGAGGCGAACAGAATGGATGAGCAAACGGATTCATGCAGATGGTGTTTTCAGCATAGGCTAAGTACTGTGAGGGGAATAAAAAGTACATGCGACCACTAGCAAAAATAGTCGTTAGACCTTTGAAAAAGAAGGGAGACATTGGAAATAGTCTACATATTTACCAGTAGCGGATTTGTAAAGGACACTCTGTGGCTCTTAAGAAGAATGGTGTTGGTCTGTTTCATTTGTCTACAATGAATTACTGAGGAAGGAGAGCAAACAGCACAGAAATGTGTTTAGGATCCCGTTATGTAAAAGGAACACACTGTGTATGCGTGTGTGTGTGTGTGTGTGTGTGTGTGTGTGTGTGTGTGTGTGTGTGTATGTGTAGAAGAAAATCTAGGAGTCAGCCTTATCATTGGCAGTTTCCTCAGGCATATAGATGTTGGATGGTGTGAAGAGTTATTTCTTACTTTTTCTTTACACTGTTTCACATATTTTGCCATTTTTTTCAAGCTGATATCACTTATAGTAAAAACATAGTTGGGAGGGAGGCACTGAATTAAAAATAAAATGTAGTACATACAAATGTTGATGATAATAGGTGTCAACAATGCACTGGTACGTGTAAAAGGATAGATACAGAATGGGTTTTCGTGTAATTCTGCTTTAGTGATGTCATACTTTATTCGCTTCATAGTTGTTGGAGGCCTAGTGTGTGCTAGGCTCCTATGGGTACTTGGAAGGCATCAATGACTAAGCATATATAAATAAATAGAAACATGCAAATGTTAGATGGTAGAGAGCTCTATGATTAAATGAATGAGTGAATGAAATATGTAGATGTTAGATGTCAGAAAGTCCTATAAGGAGGCTGAGTGCAGATAGGGGAGTGGAGTGTTGGGATGGGCACGGGAGGAGGTGGGTCCCTTCTAAATAGGAAGTCAGGGAGGGCTCATAGGTAAATTTGAGTCACTACTGGAAGAGGGTGAGGGCAGAGCCATTCAGTTATCTGGGGCAAGAGTGTTCCAGGCAGGGGGAACAGCAATGTGAGGCCCTAAAAGTGGGGAGTGTGTCTGATTTGGTTGAGGAAGACCAAGAAGCTCATGAAGCTGAGGATAGGAGGAACACAGATGAGTCACAATAAAACATGATCAGAGGAGGAGAGGAAGAGAAATGAGATCAGAGGGATGGGAACTCCCAGATCCTGTAGGACACGTCAAGGGCAAGCAATTGAAGGGTTTTCAGCAAGAGATTAACAAACTCTGACTCATGTTTTCACAGCTTATGCACTGTAGATAGACTAATGGGGGCAGGGAATGAAGGGCCTGGGTGAAGCAGAGGTACCACTTGGGAGGACTGCAATAATCCAGGCGAGAGATACTGATGGTTTCTATCAGGCAGCAGCAGAGATTTGAAGTGGATGACTTCTGAAAGTATTTCAGAGAGAGAGCCAGCAGATTTTGATGATGGATTGAATATAGGATGTGAAAGAAATAGAGCTACAGAATTGATTCTAAGTTTCTGCCCTAAGCAACTGGAAAGATGGAGTTACAGTGAGGTGAGGGAGCCCGTGGGTGAGGCTTATTGAAAAAAGGAAGATCAGGGGCTGAGGTTTGCAGTGTCAGGGCTGCCGACTGGACCTTTCTATGGAGGACTTCCATATGACCTTCATAAGTCTCTACTAGTAGACTTATGAGTCTAGAGTTCCAGGGAGATGTTTGGGCTGCAAATATGATAGTCATCATTGTATATGTGGTATTCAAAACCATAATCCTAAATGAGTTTACCAGGAAGTGGATATAGATCAAGGAGAGCCTCAAGATCTGTTTCCTGGGTGCACCCCTAGGCCACATGTGTGCTTATTCTTAGAACATAAAAATAATCACCAAGGATATGTAACAAATTTTACAGTGGTGGTATCTGGCTGATTAGAGACTTTTATTTCATTTTTATGTATTTCAGTAATGTTTGATTTTTTATGAATATTATATGCTTGGAAATTGCTTCAGAGTTTTGGAAGAAGTTAGCTAGATCAGAGGTCCAAAAATTTCTTTTTCAGAGCCAGTGATTATCCCTTACTATTTCTATTTTATAAAAGTCTGATGATAAGACTGTGTTATGCATAACTGATTTAATCATAGAAATAATCACTCAGCTTAAAAAAAATGTAGTATGTATTGAGAAAGTAGTGAATACTTTTTATTCAATACTATTTATTAAGCATGCAGAATGTTAGTGAGTCAAATATAAATATATATTAGATTTTGTATATGCAAAGTAAAATATTAATACCTTTAATCTAATTTATTAGACTTTAAGTTATTTGGAATTTATTTTCAGACTAGGTAAATTTAAAACATTTATTAAGTCATATGCCTACTATTTCACCCCCCTTCCCCCAAGAAGATGATTATTCATTTGAACATACAGCTAGGTTTATAAAAGAAGAATTGCTGTTAAGATGCATAGTATAGTTGAAGATGCTTGATTTCTAGGATTATTTTATTCATTATTGTAGCCAGTGGACATGTCTGCCTGTTGAGCATTTGAAATGTGCCTAATTCAAATTGTGATTTGCTGCAAGTATAAAATGCACACTGGATTTTGAAAAGTTAGTACAAATAAAAGGATGTTAAATATTTAATTTATAAAGTTGTATATAGTTTACATGTTAATATTATAATGTTTTTGATATATTGAGTTTAATAAAAATATTAAAGTAGATTTCACTTCTTTCTTTTTACTCATTTAATGAGACTGCTAGAAAACTAAAAAGTACATGTGAAACTTGCATTATGTTTCTGTTGGGTATTCCTGGGCTGGAGGAAGGGTTTTTGTATGGCCTGTAGACTGAGAATGTTTTTTTACATTTTTAAATGGTTTAAAATGTCCAAAGAATAATATTTTATGATATGTGAAAATTATATAAAATCCAAGTTTCAATATCCAGTGATTCTTGTTAGTAAACTTGCATCGTCGAAAATCGTATTCAGTTAATATTGGTACATTTTGAATTTTGTCAACACAAAATTTATGGAAATCTGTTTTGTCTTTTGCTGTGTAGATACTTAATTATGTGCTTATTTTTGCTGTTTGGCCCACAGAGAGCTCACTCTCTGGCCCTTTGCGGAAAACTTGCTGCCTCCGATCTGGAGGATCAGGGTCGAGTACTGGCTATTCTCCACTTACTGTGTCAGGCTGTCCTCCACTTATCGTGTCCTCGTCAGCTCTCTGATATCACCTAGGTAGTTTTTGTCACTTGTAACTGAGGATGGTAGCTCCAATTTCAGAGGTTACTAGGGTCAAATGAGAAATTATAATCTCAGGGCTTCATAAATGATACAGTTCTGTACCAAGGTATCATATCTTTTAAAAGGCTTTAACCTCAGTACCAAAAACAGGAAAGTAACTGGGAAATATAGATTCAGGTTTCCATTGTCCCAACCAAGCAGAGATAATACACACATGCCTTTAATGAGATGTGCTAAATGCGTATATGGCACCGTTACTAATAGCCCTTTCCTGTGCTCTTTTCTTGAAGTTGAACGAAGAAGAAGATTTAACATAAATGACCGCATTAAGGAACTAGGTACTTTGATTCCCAAGTCAAATGATCCGTGAGTACAATTGCATCGTATATTTTTTCGTACCTTAATGTTTTTTCATATGTTGCAAAAAGTGTGCAGATAAAACCAAAGAAGTATCCCTTTTTCCTTTGGTTTCATTTATGCATACCACTTGCCCCTTTCTTTTGGTTGGTTCATCAAACTAAAATCTCAAGAGAAGTGAACTGAGTTGTTCAAAAAGATTATTGGACGTGAGCTGTTCAACTTTGGAGGTGGGAAGGTGACTTAGTGAAATCTGAGAATCTCTGACAAACACTGAACTACTAAAAAAATTATTTCATCAGTTCATACTGGACAGAGATTTCAGTAGGTGATAAAGCAAGATTTGTTGGCTATTTATTTGCTTTTAAACTCATACAATATAGGCACTGAGAGCTGATATTGGAGATTTCAAGTTTAACAATCTTCAGTAGATAAAAGGTCAGTTTTTTTTCCCCCCAAATTATATGCCCTTTGTTTGTTTTACCAATCAAGGGGAAAAAAAGAAATTTTTAATCTTCTTATAAGCACCGGTCAGCTAATTTGGATTTCAGCTTCCAGTCTCTAATGCGCTCTTTCAGAGATAATGGTTGTAAAGATAATTTTCCTACCAGCAATGTCAGCAAATAGGACAACAAATACACAATTTTTATCCATTAGAAATTGGCCCATTTGAAGTAAAGGGCTTGAAGATGTATACATTTTAATGGCTCCCACAGGCATTCTATGAAATTAGCCTCTGAATATGACCTTTTAGCTACCTAATAAAATGTAAAGATGAAATCAAGCATTATTCATGCAAGGCTTATTAAATTTGCTATTCACATTATTGTCAGAGAATTTGTGACAAAATAAAACCATTGCCCATTCTAAGGTGGTTTTGATGAATGTTCAAGCAAAGTCTCCGTCATCAACATTTCGCTTTCCCAGGTTTCAAGGAAAGCCGTTTTGAAACTCAAAACATTCAAATTCTCAGTTCTGCAGCACAAATGCATCCCACGAAGGGGCTGTGACCTTCATTTCCTATAGTCAGTCTTGCATGATAGTTGAAATTGAATTCCCGTTTTCCTGTTCTTTATCAGCTTTCACTTTTTAGCATATTCTTTTAAACTGCAGCACATGGATCTCTTTAGCAACATATTATGAAATTATGGGGCTGCAGTGAAAGCCTCTATTTGCATATCTTCTTTATTGTATTAGAATACTTATGTGTTTATAATCTGAACTGATAACAATCTTTAATTGTAGGCATTGTTTTAAGATACATCGGACTGCATCTGTTCTGTCCTATGCCAGCTTTCTGGCACAGACCTTGGGGCTGCTACAGAGATATAGTCAAGCTGATCACAGTCTCAGCCCCACACCCCCTCCTACCCTAGACTAGGTCTGCCTTTAGTGACTTATGTAATGGGGATCTGTTTACACTTCTGTGTGAAAAAAAAAAAAAAAAGATTGCTCTCATTGCAAAAAAAAAAAAACATTGAAAACCCCAAAGCATAATTAATTAATTGGGTCTCACAAGGAAGTGAAACCCGAGCTAAGTGATTTTAATGCTGTGCTTAGTCACTCAGTTGTTCCGACTCTTTGGGACACCATGGACTATAGCCCGCCAGGCTCCTCTGTCCATAGGGATTCTCCAGGAGAGAATACTGTATTAGGTTGCCATGCCCTCCTCCAGGAGATCTTCCCAACCCAGGGATCAAACCCACATCTCCTGCATTGCAGGTGGATTCTTTACCATCTGAGCCCCCAGGGAAGCCCAAGTGATTAGAATCATCACCTCTTAAACCCAGAGTATCTGCTTTCATGTTTAATTACGGGTTTCTCACCTTGTTGGCCTAGTGAAGGCATCTTTCATCATGATTTGATTTCTCTCTGGCTGCTGAGGCAGATCTGTTGTTTCCCTTGTAGCCCTGAGCAGGTTGGCTCTGTGCTCACTCTTAGCATCTCAGGGTACCTCCCTGGGTTGCCATTTTTGGTGCCCAGACCCCAGGGATCAACCCCAGGGGGTTCTCCAGGGGCTGTAGCTCAGCATCTCGTGGGAGAGCTTCTGTTTTGTTCTCCATCTAACCCATGTGAGGATCAATTATTTGGTGGCTTGTTTTAATGTTCCTCCATTCACATATCCCAGCTGATGCTTCTGATCTTTTAGCAGCTATAGATTATGGTGTGTCCCTCACAGCTCAGTCAATAAAGATTCTGGCTGCAATGCAGGATACCTGGCTTCAATTGCTGGGTCGGGAAGATCCTCTGGAGAAGGAAATGGCAACCCACTCCAGTATTCTCACCTGGAGAATCACATGGACAAAGAGCCTGGCAGGCTACACTCCATGGGATTGCAAGAGTCAGACATGACTTAGCAACTAAACCACCACCATTCACATGTCCCAGCTGATACTTCCAATCTGCTTTTAGCAGCTGTAGCTTATGGCATAGGAGGTTTTCCATACATAAAATTATTTTTGGTTTTACCATTCTCATTATTATCATGGATATTTTCTATAAAAGAGCTCAGGTTAATTTAAAGCACTATAGAAATATTACTATGTAGTTATAATTTTATTCTTAGTGATTTTTCTGGGGTGCTGTAAGTTTTTTAACTCACTTTTACCTACATCTTCCCGGGTAGCTCAGTTGGTAAGAATCCGCCTATAGTGCAGGAGATGGGTTCTATCCCTGGGTCGGGAATATCCCCTGGAGAAGGAAATGGCAACCTACTCTAGTATTCTTGCCTAGAAAATTCCATGGACAGAGGAGCCTGGCAGGCTACAGTCCAAGGGGTCGCAAAAGTCAGACATGATTTAGCTACTAAACCACCACCTTACCTACACCTTAATGGCATTTTTCTCATATAGGAATGCATTAGAGCTATAGTGTTTAAAAACCAAAAGGCAGCAAGCTCAGGCTGCCTGCGTTTGAATTAGAAAACCTGTCAGATGTGTGACTTAGGGAGGAAATTCTCCCCGAGTATTCTATTTCTATCTAGTCTAGTTGTCTTGAGGACCCAGTCTCTTGAGAGGAAGGTGGTTTAGGGCATGGAGTCTGGTGCCAGATGCTCCAGGCTTCCTGGCTTGACCATTTCCTAGCTGTATACTTAGAGCAAATTACTTCACCTGTTTGTGCCTTTGTTTTCCAGTCTATAAAATGGGGATAATATTAGTGTCTACCAATTAAGGTTGTCATGATTAAATGAGCAGAAAACCACTTTAAAAAGTACCTGTCAGGCAGTAAATGTTATTTAAAGGTAGCTGTGGTAATTACGATGTTGAATCCTAGCACAGCGCCTGCTCCATTGTTGGAACTGTATTCTAGACTTTTCTCAGCATACTCGTATACAGCGTCTACTTTGATTCTAGCAACATACCTATGGGGCTGCTCACCAAAGCATAGCATCACCATTTTATTGATGAGGACATGGAGATTGAGAGAATTTATAACCGGCCTATGAATATTCGTGATAAAACCCGAGGATGCCACTTTTATGATGCATACAATTAAGTAGTGGGATCTCACAGAATTTTTTTAACTGTGTATTACTCTGTTTTAATTTTATAATCCTAGAAAGCTATAACTATTGAATATAGTGTTTAAGAATATTGACTTTGTCATCAGCAGACCTAAGTTTAAGTCCTGACCCTGCCTTCACGTAGCTCTGGGACGGAAGGCTATTTGAATCGTCTCTGATTGAGCACACGCACAGTGGTCCTCCTTCACCAGGCGCCTGTCTGGTTGAAGTAAGATAAGATAGAAGATGTGAGTGGACTGTGTCCAGCACATGACTAGCACTCAGTCCTTGATAGTGATTCTCAACTTCTAATTGTTATTTCATCTTGAGAAACTGAATGCTCTGAATATTGAATTTTCATGGAGCATCCAACACTGAAACTCTCTGTATCCTTCCATTTTCTTTCCAGAGACATGCGCTGGAACAAGGGAACCATTTTAAAAGCATCCGTGGACTATATCCGAAAGTTGCAACGGGAACAGCAACGTGCCAAAGAGCTTGAAAACAGACAGAAGAAGCTGGAACACGCCAACCGGCACTTGTTACTCAGAATACAGGTACCAGGCGTGTGCAGGGTGAAGGTGACTTGAAGATGGCGAAGATGGGGTAGAATGAGCCGTAAGGCACTTGACTTAACGTGATCCTCATATAGTCTGTATTCATTATTTGTGGATTCTATTTTGTGTTTTTGCTTCCGTGCAAAAAATTTATTTGAAACCCCAGAATCGACTCTTGTGGCACTTACGTGCTCGTTCACAGATGGTCAGAGTGGCAAATGTGACCTGGCTGTTGTGTTTATTCCGAGTTAAGGTTGAACAATGCTCTGTCTTCTTCTTTAAGCTCATACGATAAACAGGCGTCCTTTTTGCTGTGTTTTCAGTGTCATGTTGTTCACATTTTGTGGGGTTTGGGGCTGATTCGCTCTTTAAGGTGGCCTGTGAGCATGGGCCTGAAGTCCTTTCTCGTCTTTCTGAGCATAGCAAGGCTGTGATGTGCTTTAGGGAGATATGTTTCATTCAGGCATGAGTTGTGGTCCTGTTGGACTTGGGTTTAATATTAGTGAGTCAGTGATGTGTTGTAAACAAGTTGTCTTTAAACAGAGACACACAAAACAAAGTTACATGTTGATTAGTTGGTGGAATGTTGTGCCCGGATGCTTTATCATAGTTGTTTAGTCGATAAGTCGCGTCTGACTCTTTTTGCGACCCTATGGACTGTAGCCTGTCAGGCTCCTCTGTCTAAGGGATTTCCCAGGCAACAATACTGGAGTAGGTTGCCATTTCCGACACCAGCAGATCTTCCAGATCCAGGAATCAAACCTTGGCAGGCAGATTCTTTACCTCTGAACCACTGGGGGAGCTCATGTTCAGATGCTTGCAGGAAAGTAATCCTCTGTTTTCACCAGGAGCAGTGGTTCAGCATTCACTAATTCAGTGTTCATAGCAACTCTGGAGCACATAACTGTCTTTGACCAATCATGCTCATGTGATAAAAAGCACCATAGATAGAGAGGTTTACACATCAAACATTTATTTTTCACAGTTCTAGAGGCTGGGAAATCTGATGCTGGCCGTTTCATTGTGGGATTGAGGTCCTGCTTCTTAGTTCATAGATAGCTGCTTTCTTGGTATAACTTCACACTGCAAAGGGTTGCAGGGTCTCTCTGGGGTCTCTTTTATAAGGGCCTCATCCCATTCGTGAAGGTCCCCTGCTTGTGACCTAATTACCTCCCAGAACCCTATCTCCAAATACCATCCTATTGGGAATTGTTTCACCATATGAATTTGGCAGGGGAGGCACAGATTTTTGTCCATAGCTATAACTACTGCAAATCATGACAACTCACAGCAGTTGTTAAGTACAAAGGTGTCTTTGTATTAAAGGAGGTGCAATCTGTGGTCAAAGCTCATGTTTATAGGGAACCTGGGGACACCTTGAAAATCTTATCATCAGGATATAAATTTCAGAAATTGTTCCAGATAATGGAGTTTTCCATATGTATCTTTAACTTACTCTTAAAGGGAGAAAAGTGATTTTCATAATACATGGGCTTCTTATGTCATTCCATTGAGGGAGTATACATACCAGTGTAAGCATGAGATCAGGGACCCCTTTCATATCAGCTCCTGGTGGTTCTTTGTTGCTTGGCTTTTCATGATAAATATAAAGATGCAACTTCCTTTCAAACTGTCTGGGAGAAAGAAAAACTTACTTTTTTGCTTATGATTAAAGGAGTTGGCAAGAGTGATTTTACTTTACTTGCTTACTTTGAACACAACCAACCAATAAGGGTGAATGACATTTTATCTTCTTCTTGAGTAGATGGACCTACTTGTAACCAGTTTTGCCATATATCAATGGTTTCTTTCTTTTTTTTTTTTTCTTCATGTTTCCAGTGCAAATAATTGTGGAATAGCAATGCAGAATATGGCACTTTAAAGGCTATCAAGTGGTGTTTATACCCCAACATTAAATTTACTTAACAGCAGATTACTTATGATCTCTGATCTCGTTAATACCCCACAACACTATCAACATTTCTAGATGTCACATCTCTCGTTTCACTGCAGTGATCCTCAGTCCCAGATCAGAGAGGCAAAAGATGGTTTTCTTCTCAGGAAAGCATTTTAGAATCTTGGTAGTGAAACAGAGGTTATGTGTCATTTGGAAATCCCCCTTACCCTCTTTCCTTTTTTGACTTTGGCTGCTTGCTTTATGTTCCATCTCTTCAGTAATTAGCCACAGGTCTTTAGTCTCTTACACTTTGTATATATACCCATTTTTAAAAGCAACTCATACTAATGTGTAATTTCTTTATACAAGTATTCACTTCAGTTCAGTTACTCAGTCATGTCCGACTCTTTGTGATCCCATGGACTGCAGCATGCCAGGCCTCCCTGTCCATCACCAATTCCTGGAGTTTACTCAAACTCATGTCCATTGAGTTGGTGATGCCATCCAACCATCTCATCCTCTGTCATCCCCTTCTTCTCCTGCCTTCAATCTTTCCCAGCATCAGGGTCTTTTCCAATGAGTCAGTTCTTTGCATCAGGTGGCCAAAGTACTGGAGTTTCAACTTCAACATCAGTCCTTCCAATGAATATTCAAGACTGATTTCCTTTGGGATGAACTGGTTGGATCTCCTTGCAGTCCAGGGGACTCTCAAGAGTCTTCTCCAACACCACAGTTCAAGAGCATCAATTCTTCGGCGCTCATCTTTCTTTATAGTCCAACTCTCACATCCATACATGACTACTGGAAAAACTATAGCTTTGACTAGACGGACCGTTGTTGGCAAAGTAATGTCTCTGCTTTTCAATATGCTGTCTAGGTTGGTCATTACTTTTCTTCCAAGATCATCACTTTTCTTACTTTTTGTCTTTTAATTTCATGGCTGCAGTCACCATCTGCATCTCAATACAAATATTAGCATATAATAACTATTCTGAAAAAGAGGCTAGGTTTAACAAATCAATGATTTTATTGTAAACAAGGTGTCTTTAAACAGAAACACATATAAAACAAAGTTACATGTTGATTGGTTGGTGAAATGTTGTGCCCAGATGCTTTATTGTGATTGTTTAGTCACTTAGGTTCCAAATATATCCATTCATGTGAAATAGAAATACTGTGAAAAGTATGAATTGGAAATTGCATGGTGTCTATGTCTTGGGTTTCTTCCAGTGCCAGTGAAGCAGCCTTTAGGACTTTTGTGTATCATGGAAAGCATTATTAATTAGGAAAGCTTTGTCATGCAGTGAACCTGAATTTTCTAGATGAGACTTGTCACACTATTTAACAATCTAAGTAAAAGTTTAATTGGCTGGTAAACATTTTAAATTAAATAACAAAAGATTAGAATAAGATGTGTGCCTCTGTTCATTCAACTTTTTTTTTTTTAAGACATACTATAAGTGTGGGGGCACTGCTTTTATCACATGGGTGTAGATGTACAGTAGTGCATGTGTTCAGCTTGAGCCTAAGGGATTCCTTTCATTTTCACCCTAAGTGATGCATGCAAAAATGTTCACAGAAGAAAGACCATGAATCCTTAATATCACTGGGACTGGAATTTTATTATTAAACAGCCCATGGTTTTAGAATGATGCCCAGGGACACTTGTGTGTCTGGAAATCACGTGGAGGAACACACAGATACTGTTGTGACATCTCAGACTCCTGTCTCTCACTTGTAGTGAATCTAGAGGATGCCCTTGCAGATCAGACAGCCTTTCATACAGGCTGAACATGACATGTGTTTCTAGGCTTGTGGGCAAAGGTTGAGAGGTTTGACTTGTTGTGTCCTTAGCCTTCTCTCCTGATGCAAGGTGACTTGCTTCAGATATATATTCTATTTATTGCATCATGAAACATAGGAAGATAGCATTGGCACATAGGAGCAAAATGCTCTTTGGGGTCAATTGTTGTCTATATGGCTCATTTTATGGGGGATCTAAGGATACTCTTGTATCTTGGGCTTCCCTTGTGGTTCAGCTGGTAAAGAATCAGCCTGCCATGTGGGAGACCTGAATTCAATTCCTGGGTTGGGAAGATCCCCTGGAGAAGGGAAAGGCTACCCACTCCAGTATTCTGGCCTGGAGAATCCCATGGACTATATAGTCCATGGGGTCACAAAGAGTCTGACACGACTGAGCGACTTTCACTTAAGGATACTCAGAAAGGGAGACACGAAGGAGCTTGTTTGAAAGGCTTTTCCTATTTGTGTCTCTGTGTCCTTGCAGCTCCTCATGCATATTAGATGAGGACCCACCCTAAAGATCTCATTTTAACTTAATCACCTCTTTAAAGACACTGTTTCCACATACTGCCACATCTGAGTTAGTGGAGGTTAGGATTTCAGTGTATGACTTGAGGGTTGTCTTTTAGTCACTGAGTCATGTCCGACTCTTTTTCGACTTCATGGACTATGATCCCCTGAGCCCACCAGACTCCTCTGTCCATCGGATTTTCCAGGCAGGAATACTGCAGTGGGTTGCCATTTTCTTCTCCAGTCATTTTGGGGAGGGGACACAATTCAGTCTGTAATAGGAAGGATGTGAAAAAGTTGTAGGAAGAGATTGTTCCTCTTACACATAAGAGCTTTCTTGTGGAATTAAAACAAAATAACTCCCTTTGCCTTGATGAGATGGGTTAAATGATGTGACTTTAGTTACTCTTAGGGAACTGTCATACCTTTTGCTATTATTATCCAATCTTTATTTGTTCCCAGTGCCCTTAGTATCAGAGTAACCTTTTCATTGCACCTTAAGCCAAAGAAAGACCTACCATTGTTAGGTCTTAATAATTTAGTAGCCATTTGAGAAGATAAAATGTATAAATTGAAAGGAAAATCATATTTTCATTTTATTTTTAAATAACCACGTTACTGCCGGTGAGATGTGTGTGGCTGTTGGGGCACGGCTTCTCCAGCCTTGAAGTCATTTTGGACAGTGTCACCCCCTTTCCCATTCCACATTACTTTTCATGCAGGACTTGGTTTTCTGTTTGCTTGTTTTCCTTTTTAGTCATGGTAACCATCTGAGACCTGGCTCTGTGTTGATAGGATAGGAGGGAAATAATGTAACACAATCTGATACTGGACCTATAAAACTATATTGAGTTTGATCATTCTCACCGCAAGGTGCATTTCCCTTGAAACTTTAAAATAGTCTCAATATTCTGGGAGTTTATTGTAGTACCCACGGATATCTCTGTACGGTTTAGGGACCATGGGACTATATTATTTACTGAATATTTTCCTTTAATCAGCTCACATTTTGTTTTTATATTTTTTGACTTATCTTCATTGTGACCATTAACGTGTATGAGAGACTGTCTCTTCCTAATATATAATAAAATCCATATACCACCTTAAAAATCATTTCATATGTTACCAGTGATACTCTGTACTTTAAAAGAATATGACACTTATTAATTTGAAATAGCAAAAAAATGTTTAACAATTGATTGTCTTCCAAGTATGTGATTTTTTAAAAAAATACTTTACTTTTTATGGCAATTTTAGGTTCAGAGCAAAATGGACCTGAAGTTGTAGAGAGTTCCTATATACCTCCTACTCCTGCGTGTATGTAGCTTCCCCTGATATTAATACCCCCCAGCAGAGTGAGACATTCTAACAGTGGATGAATCTACACTGACATAGCACTATCACTACTTGACCTAAGGGTTGACTGTTAGCAATGCATATCCTTTGAGTTTGGACAAATGCATAGTGACCGCTAACCATCTTTGCAATATCATGTTCAGTAGTCACTGTCCTAAAATCCCCCGTGCTCACCTTGTTAAGCGTCTGATTTCTGTTTTCCTTTTAGGAACTTGAAATGCAGGCTCGAGCTCACGGACTCTCCCTTATCCCATCCACGGGTCTCTGCTCTCCAGATCTGGTGAGTCGGATCATCAAGCAGGAACCCGCTCTTGAGAACTGCAACCAAGACCTCCTCCAGCATCATGCAGACCTCACGTGCACAACCACCCTGGATCTCACAGACGGCACCATCAGCTTCAACAACAGCCTCGGAGCTGGGACTGAGAGCAGCCAAGCCTACAGTGTCCCCACGAAAATGGGGTCCAAACTGGAAGACATCCTCATGGATGATACCCTTTCTCCTGTTGGCATAACTGATCCACTTCTTTCCTCGGTGTCCCCCGGAGCATCCAAAACCAGCAGCCGAAGGAGCAGTATGAGCATGGAGGAAACCGAGCACGCTTGCTAGCAAATTCTCCCCGCTCCGCTTTCTCACAAACTGCTTCCTTTCTTGATCAGCAGATTTAATAATTTACCTGAAAGGGGTTTTTCTTGATCATTTTCTTTTAATATGAAAAAAAAAATTTTTTTTTCATGCTTTATCAATAGCCCAGGATATATTTTATTTTTAGAATTTTGTGAAACAGACTTGTATATTCTATTTTACAACTACAAATGCCTCCAAAGTATTGTACGGTAGTGTACAGTATCTGTGAACTGACTACACCCAGACTTTAGCTTTCAGAGCAAGAGGATTTTTGCGTCAGAAAAATTTCTGTCCGTTTTTATTCAGGGGAAACTTGGTTTGTTATCTGTATGCCTGCAGCTTCCTTGGAAATGAGATGTAAAGTTTGATTGAAAGAATGTAAAGCAACCAAAAAAGAGAGAGAGAAAAAGGGAGAGAGAGAGAGAGAGACAGAGAGGAGAGGGGTGGGGGAAAAAAAAGAAGAAAAAAGGAATCGGTACTAACCTTTTTCCATTTTGTAAATGTACTGATTCATTGGTACTGCCTTAAAGATACAGTACCCTTTTAGCATCATTTAGTCTTTATACTACAAATTCTTTAAAGAAATACTGTATTCTGCAAAAGAAAAAAAAAAATGCAGCCATTTTCATGTGGATTGTCTGGTTAGAAAACAACCAATACCTTAGGTGCAACTGAATTGAAAGGAGATATAGACCAAGGCTCTGAAACATGGGGTCTCATCTTCCTCTTCACTCTGTGCTCTGTTACAGTTTTGCTCATCAATGAATGTGATTCAGTTTTTCATGAGATTTATTTTATTTTGAAATGGACATTAATGTCCTCTCAAAGCAAAATATTGAGGAGCACTGAAAGTTGTTTTGTTTTCTCAATTTCACTTTTGATAAGAAAACCAAACTGGGCACATTTCTAATTGGCTCTACTCTTTTTATGTTTAAATTATGTTTTACTGTTCATTTGATTTGTACAGATTCTTTATTATCATTGTTATTTTCATTATGTTTGTATTAATTTGTAAGAAAATGCATCTCAAAATGGCAAGTTTTCAATATTTTTACAACTCACTAGTGGTTTTCCGCATTCTTTGTACACACACGAAAGAAAACTTTTATGCAAGGTCTTGCATTTAAAGAGAGCTTTGTGAATATTTTGTATATTACAGTCTCACTCAGAACTGTTTTTCCACACATTTAAGGTGTAGTATAAATAGGCTAAAACTGGCTTTCAAAAGAGAAACAACTTACATATTTATTTTTAGTGATATAAAACTAGCAATATTCTTGGAGAAGGATAACCATAGCGTTAATATGCCTGTTATGGTCATTTAAATTGGGGTTTATTTCAGCAAACCTGAATGTTTTTTAAAGAGAGAAATACTGTATTGGCCAATTACTGTTACTTGATAACAATGTTTTAACAAACAGCAATGTTGTAAAGTTAGTTTCAGTGCATTATCTACTTGTATAGTCCTATGCAATAACGGTAGTGTCACATATATTCTATCAGGCCTAGATGTTTTATACAGATGACATATGGTGTTAAGAGGCAGGCTGTTGAATGGAATTTCTCAGTAGCAGCCTACGATTGAATAGCAAGTGGCATAAAGCATATCCATTCAGAATGAAGTGCCTTAAATATAGCAGTAGTCTCTAGCACTGACTGAACTGTAATGTAGGAGAAAGTTTCAAGATGGTATCTATAACCAAGAGGGACGTGAAGCATGGTGCCTATGTAGACAATAGAAGAACTTCCAGTTTTCCTTCAGATATTTTTAATATGAAATATATTTTAGTGACAGAGTGCCAACTTCTTTCATCAGGAAACCTTATTCAGGAGGGTTTTTTTGTTTCTGTTTTTGTCTTAAGAAAAACAGTTTAAATGTCAAATGTGAATTGGTGATGGGTATTGGAGGGTTCGGGGGAAGGAGTGATTGTCAGATATGTGAATGGATGGCTTACATGAAAATAATCAACTGCATAGTTCCCATGCACGTTGGGCAATGAGAATCCTTGGAAACATTGATGATGCTATCAGTTTTATAGCTTTATGACTTAAGGGGGTAGGGAAAATTAGTTCCCATTCTTTCAACCCCTCTTAATTGTATAGCTCTTTTCCTAGAATAGTGATGCGAATCTGCATGAACAGCTAATTGTACCATAGTGTTCATTGATACAATCATAGCATTGTCTGTTTTTTCTCTTCATATTTATATGGGGGGAGGGGAGCTGGGTGCAAAAGTCAAAGATTGCAATGGTATGATGCTAGTTTTCCTTAGCTGATCGTGAGAGTTCTTAAAAATAGAACAAGGTTGACTCGCCCATGGCCCAGG
This sequence comes from Dama dama, assembly GCF_033118175.1. Lineage (NCBI taxonomy): Eukaryota > Metazoa > Chordata > Mammalia > Artiodactyla > Cervidae > Dama > Dama dama. Next base: position 36,438,715 of record NC_083704.1, on the reverse strand, counting down.
GAATTTGGCCAGGGTTAAGCCAGCTTGTAGAAAGCTTTGTTGAAAGAAAGCATGGCATGTTGCACCACTGCCCTGACACTCGCAGCTCCCGAGCTCACCATCGCCTGCTTCTCCATCCCCTTCTTAACAGACAGTTTCTGGGAGGGAACAGGTGAGCAAGCTCAGGGGAATGCTGCAACCTCGGGGGTGGTTTTATTTATTTCTTTTTTGCCAAATAGAGTGCGCATATGTTTTAGGGACTAGCTAAGCCAAGAGGTGGTGGTTTGGGCTCACTGTTTGTGACAAGGAGAACGGTCCACACCACTCCCCCCATCCCTGAGTGCACAATTGTGACTCGGGGTTGGGCCTCCGTATGGAGTAACCAAAATGCCAAACTTGTACACCTGCCTCTGAGTATGGCAATGGAAATACCAAACCTTCTGACTTTGCCAAAAAACCATACAACCAACCTGGTCATACATAGGATGACAGAGTTCTTTCTGGTTGTTTTAAAATATTAAAGCAATAAGAACAAATAAAATACATAGGAAGTTAAAAGATATAAAATAAAGCACAAAGGAATGCACTTATTAATATTTTTTAAAAATGCACTGGGGAAAGTTGATGTTGATAACAGTATATTAAAAAAAAAACCCTATTTCTTGAAAAAATAAATGACAAATGACTGTCTCTTGCGGACGCTTGGTACTGTAATGTTAATACTAGTCACCTGCTCTTGGATGCAGCAATAATTTCTGTATGGTCCATAGCACTGTATATTATGGATCAATATTAATGTATCCAGTGAAATAATTGAACTGTTGTTCTTGATAGCCTCATTAAAGCATTTGGTTTTTCACATAGTGGTGGCCAGTTGTGTTTGGTTAATGCCAATTTTGAATATTGTCTGCCTTATCAAAAAAATAGTGCACAATTTCTTCTGACTTAATGAATAACAAATTGCATGAAAAATTTTAAAATGCCGGTAAGTACTTTTTTTTTTTTTAAATTTTAAATGCCACTCTGTAAGATACTACTTTTTGATTACTTTATGACTTGCACTCAGATGAACTGTAATTATCCAGTTTTTTTCCCCACTCTGTATTTGGGGAGTTTTTAAAGTTCCAAATGCCATGAATTCATTTAGATATAGGAGCTTATTTTAAATGTTTCAGTGAAAGGTGGCTTTACAAAGAGAGAAATTGTCAGAGAAACTCTTGCATATTTACAAAAAAGGTATTGGGTTTTTAAAATACAAATTTGTGATAATGAAAGCTTAGTATACCCAGGTTGTCAGCTCCTGGCTGGCTTTTTTTTTTTTTTTTAAGTACTTAATAATCACTTGATAAATGTTGAATTTGAATTGAAAAGTGTCAGACAAAACATGTCTCTATTCCCTAGCTAGACCTTAAACTTCTGCCCTTTTAAAAAAATCATCTGGTTTAACCTCTGGAGAAAATGAGCAAGAAACTTCCCGTAATGTTTCTAATTTGATTGTCAGCTTTTTCTTAAGCTTGATTTTTTTTCCCCCTTAAATTGTAATATACAATAATCGAGCCTTTTCTTTTTCAGAGTTAGTTGAATCATTTATATTTTCCATAGACATGTGATTGTGTGATGTCTTTAAAAATGCGTAAAGTAGGAAGATTTCCTATCTGAACAAGAGAATTTCCTGGACCACAATGAAAGCAGGTAAGTTGAAAGTTGGGGCTTTTCACCTCAGAGAGTCTGTACCCAGACTTTAACCCAAATTTCTGACCTGTTCGTACACACTCAGTTCACAATCTATAAGGATCCGCAGTCTCGAGCTCTGCGCGCCCCTCCCCATCCCAAATTGTTATCTTAACATCAGACATTTGCCTACAGCTTGTATGATTGTACTTCATACTCAAAGACTTACCTTTCTTAAATCTTTATTAAGCAAACCCACTTAAAAAGCAAACAGATTGATCCATGAAATGGCAAAGCGTAGACTTCAGCTAAATTTACTCATTTTGAATCTCTGCCTGTTTCCAGCTGTGTGATTTTGAGCAATTTACTTAGCTTCTCTGTGCCTCCATTTTCTTTCTGTTCATTGGAAATAATAAAAGCAGCTACCACAAAGTGGTCTTGTGAAGAGTATTCAAATCATTGAGCTAGAATTTTTGCTTGGCAGCACATGGTAAATATTCAATATGTATAGCTATTTGTATTTTATCATCATAACCACTTTCGTTGTTAAAATAGGAGAATACTCCCGGGTCACCTAAAATCATCATATGTGTCAACAGAAGCATGCACATTTTGAGAAATGCTGTATTTTAGTATATGGCTGATGTTTGTGTGAATTGGCAAGGTGACGGAACCCACAGGCTACTTTAGAGAAGAGGACATTATTGTCTCTAGGATCCAGTATTAAAATATTTTAGAGCACTAGCAATAAATCCAATTTACTACATTGTAATAATATCTTCAGCACAAATGACCTAAAATGTAACTTGTCTTAAACCTTTCTGCTCTGCACATATGCCTCTGCTGTGAGAAATGCTATTTCCAGAAACTCTACCTTGCTGAAACTGGAATCTCTATTGTTCCTTAGAGAATTATTTTTTTAATCCTTTATGATACACACAGGTGTCATGTATCTAAGGAGAGGTATCTTGTCTATATCCTATCTGTTCACTTGTCTATCAGTATGTAAATGTTTTTTAGGTTTTTATTTTCAATTATACTTACATTTGATGACTTCTTTAGAACACCATCTGAGGAGTTAATCTTCCTAATCCAGCCAACATAAATGAACCTTTAGAACCACCGTGTTTTTATTTTTTTGTGTATGCCAAGATTTAATGCATAGCCAAGTAGCATGAGGAAAGCTCATTTAAGAGGAGTGTTGTAAAGTTAGATTTTCATTATATTTAGAGAGAGATGGCAATGATGTCTTAATTCTCTGCTGCCACCTCTGAAGCCCAATAGCCATAGTTTCATGTCCTCACCCATGCTAACATGAATCTCTGTCATATACAGCTTGTGCAGAATATAAATGAAAAAGCTTCCATTCCATTCCCAGTTTTCCCAAGAGCCACGTACCTCCCCCTTCCCACCAAATACAGAGTACATTTACCATATTAAAATTGTCAGACTTGTTTATATGTGAAATTTAGACATGGCTAATCTTATTTGTGTTCAATATTTATAGATCTTTGGAGCCTATTACCTCTACCAGATACACTGGAAAGTAATATGACTGTACCCAAATCCAAATAAATCTCAGCAACATGTCTAAATGGTAAAGGCAGTTTGCTTTTGAAAAATTTGCATTTTAAATTTCTAATTATGGAGTCAGCTAAAGTTATAACCAAATGGGTGCAATTGTCACTCAAAGTTCCTTACATATTATTCAGACAGCAAAATCTGTGTAGATAGAAGCCAGTAAACTAGTGTTTCCCAAACTTTGCTTTATGGAACTCATTCCACAAGCTGTTCCAAAAGTTGCTTTGGGGAATAGGGGTTTGGAGGTGGGGGTAGGAAGCAAAATGCTATAGTTAATTTTCTGAAAGTTCACTTTGGGCAATACCGTGTTAATCCAATTATAATAGTTATCTACTGCAAGACTTTTCACATTCTGAAATATGAAAATGTGCATGAGGGTTTTCAGGACTGGAAATAGTATGTAACATCTCCTAATCTTTTTGACTGTGTGTGTGTGTGTATGTGTATGTGTATAAAATGCTTGTTAATAGTTCCAAAGAATGTCATTTGGAAAATTCTGGAGATTTTGCAGAAATTATATGGAGTTGATAAGGTAAATTTCTTCTGTTTTCCTAAGGTAAGTGTGTTTACATTTGTTTATTGTTCTGTAGGATGAAAATGCTGTCATTAAAACATTGTTATTCATGAGTAAGCATTTTATCTTAGGTTTTCATTTCCAATGAAAGTATAAAATTCTGGTTGAGGGATCTATTGCCATTCAGATATCATTATTCCTGGATTCAAAAAGTAATTTGTGTTTTGATTTTTAGTGAATATATAAATTCTGGTTATGCTCATATTCAGTGTACCCTTTCTATAAGTGTTTCTTTTTTTTTTTTTTTAAAAGGCCTTTATAATGCACGTTTCTCATTCCTTTAAACAGAGACACCTGATAATTTGGGAAGGAGGGTGGAGGTCTTGGTCACAGTGCAATTGGTTTATAACTTTAGGTCCTCCTGCTCATTGGTTTTTTGGTGGAAGGAAGTTAGGAAGAATTCAGAATTTACAGTCTTGTCAATGATTTCTTTTTTAATGTAGGCAAATCCTGTGTGTGTGTGTGTGCTAAGTCACTTCAGTTGTGTTTGACCTTTGAGACCCAGTGGACCGTAGCCCACCAGGCTCCTCTGTATACGGATTCTACAGACAAGAATACTGGAGTGGGTTGCCATGCCCTCCACCAGGGGATCTTCCTGAACCAGGGATCAAACCTGCATCTCATCTTACCTGGGAAGCCCCAAATCTTGTAGGTTAAATCTCAAAATGTCAGTTACTAATTGCTTGTAGGCTAACCCAGAAAATCTACGCTAAGACTGTTCTAGAATGGAAATACCCAGTATTACAAAGTCTGAGGGAAAACACATTAACACATCTTTTCCACTCCTTACAAATGAGATTGGAAATTTATTTCACTCATATTGTTCAGTTTCCATTCTTTGCTTGGGGATAAATGATGAACAGAGGAATTCCTATCCAATGGGAAAGGAATTTATTGGCTCACATCACCAAGATGTCTAAATGGTGATTGTAATTTCCTGTGTGCCAGAGTTCAAGGGCTTAAACAAGGCACTCTCTCTGCCTCTCTGTAGTTTTCTGTGCTTGTTGGTTTTGTTCTCTGTGTTTTGGCTGTGCAGTATGGCGTGAAGGATCTTCGTGCCCTGACCAGGTATCGAATTCATGCCTCTGCAGTGAGAGCACAGTGTCTTAACCGCTAGAGAAGGCCCTCTATAGTTTTCTTGACTCTGCCCTCCTCTCTGCAGGTGAATCTTCTCCATGAGCACTCCTCTGGGAGTTCCAAGGTCCAGTTGAAAGCCAGCACCTCTTCCCTGTTGCTAAGGCCAAGTCCCCGTATTAGGTGTGAAGAGGCCTACTTGAGCGTGACCACCATGGCTCAAGGATGGAACATGCCAGATGGCCAGCTCTGGGTCACGTGGGTCCACTCCAGTAGATTCAGTGGTCAGCACCTAAACTATGTGAACCAAGAGAAAGGGAGGTGAGATTCACCCAGATTCCAGATGGTGATGCTCCTCTAAAAATATGGCAGAGAGGACTTTAGGCAGGCAGAACAACAGATACTCATCGCTGTACCTTTGGAGGGGATTGGGCAAGCTCTCCCTTTTCTAAACTCTTGCTACTCCCAGATGTACCAGTTTAGGATTTTTCTTCCTTCTACCTTAACCACAGTATGAGGGGAAGGGAGAGAAGGAAGGTATTAAATTCCTATATCTGCATCTCCCTCCTCTTCATCATTCATGGCTAGGTTTTCATAAATTATTTTCCAGCCCCCACCCCCAACAACCACCACCACATAATCCTCTGCCAGATGGATATCCTAAGACCCAAGCTTTTCAATGAGATGCCCAGGGGACTCATGAAGTATACAGTCCTCTAAATACACAGGGACTCTTACTTCTGTCATTTCCAAAGCCCATTGTGTTGTCATAACAACTTGACATAAAGCGACAGAAGCCAAACTCCACTGGGTTAAACTGAAAGGGAGGTTTTACTGATTCATACAGAAAAACTCCAGGAGTGAAACTTGCAGTAGTGACTTCAGATGCTCAAATCAAACCTCCGAGTCAGTGGCTCTCTGTCTTTCTTGTTTCTGCTCTTTTCTCTGGCCTTCATTCTTAACTAGACTTTCCCTGTGAGATCACAAAATGACCAGTGGCCCCAAACCACCCTTGCATGTTTATCACCCAGCCTAGAAAAGGCATTTCTGTCCTTCCAGAGTCTCCTTGGCCTGATTTGGCCAGTAGGCATCTTCCTGGACCAATGACTGTTGGCAGGAGTGGGGCATAGGCAGGCCACATACTTCCCGCCTTGAGCCAGGTGGACTCGGCCCCTCTCCAGTGGAAACGGGCAGTCCTGCAAGCCGAAAGGTGGTCCTCCTGTGGCCCTTGTTCAAATGTCCTTTCTGCCTGTGACCATCTAATGTTTGCTTTTCCGACAATTGGCTCCTTATCATTTACATTTCAGATTGAAATTTACCTCCTCAGAGAAGAGAGTATTGACCACTTGACATAAAGCAAGCTCCGCTTGTGTTTTCTTAACACCCATTTCCTTCCATTTTTTCTCCCTCTTCTTCTCCTTCTTCCCCTTCACCCCCTTCCTCTCTGCTCCCTCTCGTCACCTTCCTTTTTCCTTCCTTAAATCAATTTGAACTTGTTTCCTGTCACTTATGTATAAAATAATCATATTTGTGACTAGTAGGCCAGGACTGGCAAGTCTTGCCATAATACTGTCAATAAAAATACAGCCTTATTTAAAACGAAAAACGTAACGTTGGGAAAAAATTATAGGTTAAAATCAACTGTTAGCTAGGATTGTGGAAATACCTGTTTATAGGCACATGGTACTATGCTGTGTGCTAAGTCGCTTTGTCGTGTCCAACTCTTTGTGACCCGGTGGACTGTAGCCTGCCGGGCTCCTCTGTTCATGGAATTCTCCAGGCAAGAATACTGGAGTGGGTTGTCATTCCTGTCTCCAGGGGGGTCCTCCCAATCCAGGGATCGAACCCAGGTCACCCACATTGCAGGTGGATTCCTTGTCAACTGAGCTACCTGGGAAGCCCTTACAAGTACATTACCATGTTTTATTTATATGAGTTCTTGGAAGAAGAAAAGCCCCCTATGAATTGATTCTAGATAACCAATCTCTCTAATTGGCCAAAATTTCTCTCCAGTGTTTTATTTATTTGTTATTTTGTTGCGTTAGGTCTTGGTGGCTGTGCGGGCTTTGTCTAGTCCTGGCAAGGGTGGGGCTTCCCCGCCTTTCAGCGTGCATGCTTCTCGTTGCTGCGGCTCGAGGACTCCACGGCTTCGTTCCATCCCTAGGGTGCAGGCTCGGTAGTTGTGGCACACCAGGCTTTAGTTGCTCTTCATCTCACAGGATCTTCCGGACCAGGGATAGAACCCCTGTCTCCTGCATTGGCAGACAGATTCTTAACTATTGGACCGCTAGGAAAGTTCATCTTCATCATTTTTGATGGTAGACTTTCTCTAGTGTATTAATCTCTATCTCTTGAAACAGAATATAAGGAATGTAATGTTAACCTGTGTTTGATGGCACAGGCCATCTTTAAGGTCATTACTTCCGTGAGCTGGGATACAGTGGTGTCCTTTGGGGCTTCAGAGATGGAATGGAGCTTGTGGTCTTTAAATGGAAAGCCTTGAGAGAGCAGCGTTCTTACCTTGTCTTCTTTCTTCCCCAACCCTTCAAATTCACTGCTAAAACTCTGCAGTGGGTTCAGGTGAGCTGCTAATCCACTTGAGTCATTATCAGTTTACAGATGTGTGTCTTGCATGAGGAAGACACACGTGAAATACGAAGATCTGGGTGTTCTCTGCATGTGCAGTGCATGAACTTCATTGCTTTCATTTGGGCTCTACAGAAACTTTTTTTCCTCCCCTAGTTTCCTCCCCTCCACCGTTGGACTTTGGCTTATAGAAAAGTTCCTGGATTGGTGACCTGGTTAAAGAGGTTTTACTATGATTAGAAACACAGGCCAGACTCCTTGGGGTCATGGGGTTCTGTTTTGCTCTGCCGCTGGTAAGCCATTCTTCCTGTGTTTTGCAGGAATTCCACAAATTTAGTCCAGCTCAGACGGTGACCGGGGTCAACAAAGTTTTTTTTTTTTAAAAGGCTTGATATTTAATACTGTGGACTTTGCAAGGCAAGAGGCAAAGTCAAGGAAAGTATGTCACTACTTGTATAAAAAGAGAGAAAATGAATTACCACAAATGTTTCATTGGTGAGCCTCAAGGTATAATAGTAACAATTGAGTACTGTGTTTGTAGCTCGGATCTACTCATGAAAAGAAAGGAGTTCTCTTTTGAGGGGAACAACTTTTGGCTTAGTTGGAGTTTGAAGTTAAAGTGTTTCCTAACACTGACTAAATTGATTGTAAATGTTGATCAAATTGATTGTAAATCTTCATTTGTAAAGGCCAGTCACCTCACAGACTGTTCAGAAGCAGGTGGTAAGTCAGATTCGGGCCATAATTTCCAGTCTCTGGTCTCTGACTTAGACGGATAATTGTCCCTATTTTCTCTTCTTCCTTTTAATGATAGAATGCTCTGAATTTTAGCTCAGCTTATAGCCACGTTGCTCATTTCCTTTTCTTTCCAGCCTCCCTTGCAACTAGGTGAGACCATGTCCTTGAATTCTGGATAATGGGATGTGAGCACCCTCTATGTGTTACTTCCTATGGGCTGGAAAAGAGGGAGAGCTGAAACAGCTGCTTGGAACGGGGAGACAGCTGCCCGACAACTGTAGCACAACTGTCCTCCAGCCCCGCACCTCTCATATCCAGACTGTATGTGAAAAAGAAAGGGACTCCTCTAAAGTCTGTAGTCTGAAGTCTTGTGTTATTACTTGGCTGTGCTCGAAAACATACTATATGCTTATTGAAAGGAAGCAATGTTTTCTTCTCCTCTTCCTTCTCCTTTTTGCCCCTGCTCTTCCTCTTCATCCTTTTCTTTAACGACATCACTTGAGGATTTTCACTATGTTTTACTGGCCTACTACTCAAATAATGTAAATCAGTGCATTTTTTTTCCTACCTAAGCAAAAACAGATTTAAATTTCTCTTTGTAGCTTGGATGAGGATAGTTGAATTAGAATTTAAAAGCCATCTAAGGATTTTGTGTGTTTCCTAAACAAGGCTTATGAGATTTAGTTATTCTTTTGTAACACTAGGAAGAAAAAAGAAGAGTAAACCAAAACATGGGAGGTGTATCTTACTTTGGTTAGTGAAAACTAGTGGCAGATTTAATCTCTTCATCAGGATTATTATACAAGACTCAATAACAGCCTTGAGTATTTATTTCTTCTGTTGTCCCCTAAACTTTTTATTTAATCATATCTAGTTTGAGATGAAGAATCCCTGAAAAGAGAATATCTTATCTATATACACATTGCCAAAAATAAAAAATTATACAGTGAAACTATAAATGCTATGCACTGTGGGGAAAGAAGCCTAAAATGCCATTTTCCTCATCATTTTTTAAGGGTATGGGATATGTAATAGCTTCTCAGGCAAATAATTTTAGACCATCTCAGAGGGCTGGAGTGAAGATTAATAAGAGAAAATATAAAAAAAACAGTTATTTCCACATTTAACAACACTTGATGGTTATTGTTATTTTCTCTCCAGTTGTGTCTATACTAGTGTTTTCTTTTAAACAATAGTTGTCTTTTCTCCATATAAAATAATTTTATTATTAGCCAATATATCTTAGTATCTATACAGCCCAAACTGCATTTAGCCATAAATAGTGTTTGAAATGGTGGTTGTTGTTCAGTCACTAAGTTGTGTCTGACTCTTGGTGACCCCATGGGCTGGCAGCACACCAAGCTTCCCTGTTCTTCACTATCGCCTGGAGTTTGCTCGGATTCATGTCTATTGAGTTGGTGATACCATCTCACCATCTCATTCTTTGCTACCCTCTTCTCTTTTTGCCTTCAATCTTTCCCAGCATCAGGGCCTTTTCCAATGGGTTATCCCTTCGCATTAAGTGGCCAAAGTATTGGAGCTGAAATAATATAAAAACATCCAACTTCGTTTCTCTTGTTATCTTTCAAGTATAATTCCTTGAGGGAAAAGACCAGTTGTTCTTTTTCTTTTGTTAAAAAGGCTAACAGAATCTTCTCAAATAGGTTTGCAGCTTTCTGCATGACCACACAAGTTCCACACAAGCCACACCAGTGGATTTGATTTCAGTGCCCTCCACTTACAATTGTATAACCTTGGGCTAGAAATCTAACATGTGTCTACCTGTCTTTCTTTGACTGTAAATGTCCATAAATAATATTTCTTACCTCGGACAGTTGTGAGGCTAAATTAATGAATACATGTCAGAGACACTTATCACAGGCTAATATTCAGATGTCAGCTCTTACTGTGCACTAGAGGCTAATTTTTTTCTTGGACCAACCTTCCAGTCTAGCAGTGAGCAGCTCTACCCCACTGCCTTGCTTTTCTTGTTTGCTTCCCAGCTCTTCTACTTATCTCTTGTTGCATAAGAAACCCACTTGAAATCATGGCATAAGACAAAAGACATCCTATTTTGCTCATGGCTTCTGCGGGTCAGGAACTTGGACAGGACCTAGCTGGCATGGTTGGTGTTATCTCTGCTCCACGATGTCTGGGGCCGCAGCTGGGAGGATGTCGACAGCTGGCCGTGACTCAGCAGCTGAGGGCTAGACTCCTCCAGAGGCTTCTTGGCGTCCAAGCCGGGGTGACTCAGAGCCTTGGCTCGGCTGAGGCTGTTGACCACAGTGCCCACACGTGGCCTTTCCATGTGGCTTGGGTTTCACTTAGCTTGGTGGCTGGTGTCTGAGAGGGAGGAAGCCAAGAGCCGGTGTTTCACAAAACCCAGACGGCTAGCTGCATGGCTTTAAGACCTGGCTTCACAGGTCCGAAGGCATTACTTCCACTTCTCTACTGATCAGAGCAATCACTGGCCCTCTCTGATTTAGGAGGAGGCAGGGACATGGATCCCCCTATGGATGGGAGAAGTGTCAAAGATTTAAAGTCTTTTTTTCTTTTTTTTAAAAAACTTTCCTCTTATAAATTTGGCTCTGTTTCATCGTTAAGCACTTGTTCCCGGAGTTCTGCTGGCTACAGGTTTCTAGGTCTTCCTCGATTGCTGGGTCTTCGTGGATTAGGATTTAACTAGTCCTAAACCCCTTTAATTTGGACCCTGAGGCATCTTTGTTAACCTTCGCTTGCTGCTTCCACAGCCTGACAGCGTTGCCTGTTATCGCCCATCCCCATCCCCTGGCTCTCACTTTCTTTGCTCCAGCTCCACATCCCCACAAAGAACTTACTGGGTAGAATCATGTTTTCATGTCATACTAACCCAAGCTTTCCCTCTGTATTATAACCTCCTCCTTGATGTCTCCACAATTTCACAAAGCTTGATTATTCTGTGTTCATGGATCCTGAAGAGGGATGTGACTTCAGAAGATGGAAAAAACAGAGGAGGCTCTTCATAGTGAGATAGGAAAGACTTCACAGCACAGGAACAACACTTGGAGACAAAAATTTCTTTTAACGTACTCCAGAAAGATTCCCGAGTTAGGGGTAAAGAAAAGGTCAAGAGGCAGAGGTGTTGGTGGACATCGGAGAAACAGGTCTTGTGCAGTGTAACTTAGACCACAGCCTGGGGAGATGGCAAAAACCTCGGGTAGTTTTGTGGGATCTGAGAGCAGAGGGGGCAGGAAGGTCTTCCCAGCTAAGTTCCTAAAGATGAAGCCATTCTGTAGAGGACAGAAGGACTCCTGGAGCATTTAGGTAGAGTAGGGCCTTTAGGCAGCATTATCACCCGCTCGGAACACCTGGCATTAATGAAGAAAACAACTGGTTGGGAAGGGCCTTACAGAGAAGGCTGTGAGGGAAGACTCGTCAGTAACCTACCTGGGCCCATTGCCAAGGATCAGAGACAGTGGCATGGGGGACCCAAAGCTTTGCTTACCCTAATGCCTCTTTTTTTAAAGGGTCCCTCGAATCGGAGGCAAAACCTTTTGAGAAAAGGAATGGAACCCCCAATTTCAAAGATTATCCTTCCACCTCCTTAATAAGAGCTGGGAAACTCCAGTTAGCAATGAAGTCTAATTTTAGGGGGAAAAAAAACAAGTTTCCCCCCCCCCCCCCCCACACCTAAATGTGTATACTGCAGTACTGTGTGGTCACTGTATGCATTTACTGTTTTGAATTGAGATAGGTTTCCAGAGGGAGGGGAATGTGTACAGTAGAATACCATATGGTATTGGTTTCTCAGTGATCAATTCTAACTTCCATGGTCTTGGAATTTTATTATATATTGGATTTTTGTCAGATATGTTGGCAGGGGCTTAAAAGAGCTGTAGAGTATGTGAAAATTGTTGTGAAGGAGAGTTACCGTTCATTCATTTAAACCTTACTGAGCAACCACTCTATGTCAAACATTGTGTCAGGTGTTGAAGTTACAGAGGTGAAAAAGGACATAGTCTTTGCCCTTGAAAATGAGCCTCACGTCCTCACAGCTTTGGAACAGACTGATTCCTTGGTCCCATAAACTAGGTCTTATGTTCATAGATAAATAAAGATGTGCAGGGAATCTGGTCAATTTAGAAAAAAGTATTTTCTTAGAGCTTCTTCCTCCAAACATGTAATAGTGGCAATTCCCCTCTTCCATGGATGGGTCAGCAGACTCAAGAAGAAGTCTTAAAATAGGCATATCCATATACATCCATCTCCATACACCCTATCTCTGTTTTCTGTAGTAGGGTGTCCTGCCATTGGAAGATGTTGTTTAGTTGCTTAGTCATGCCTGACTCTTTGCGACCCCATGGACTGTGGCCCTCCAGGCTCCTCTGTACATGGGGTTTTCCCAGGCAAGAATCCTGGAGTGGGTTGCCATTTCCTCCTCCAGGGGATCTTCCCAACCCAGGGATCGAACCCACATCTCCTGCGTTGGCAGGTGAATTCATTACCACTGAGCCACCTGGGAAGTGCCATTGGAAGATAAATTCATTGGCTTTATAATGATCTTTGTTCACATGAAATCTACAGAAATAAACAGTTATCACCAATTCCTTTTTTCTCTTTGGTGTCAGTGTAAGATATTCATTAAGAAAATGCACTGGGTGTGATATCACCTTAATTATAGGGTGGGAAGGCAGATTCCCCTTTATAGCTTTAGGCTTTCATGCCATGAGGCTTTTCTGTTTATTCCAATGAATTACATTCTGGCACCCACGAAAATCACGTAACAAATGCATAACAAATGTGACAGTTGCACAAAACATCACATTAGTTCCATACGATCAGTTCTATTCCAGTGAACACCAAACCAAATCATGTTATTGTAATGTGAGTTGTGATTTAATACCCTAATTTGTAAGCGGCTTTGTCTGAATCTAACATGATATTTACACCACTCATGGTGGTTTCTAAGACATACTAGATGCACATTTTGTTTGGCTTGGCTACCGCACCCCCACCCTGGTAGAAGCACCCCTAAATAGTGTATCAAGGAGTATTTTGCCGCTAAATATTTTCTCAGCTATCTTCCTCCCAGGTTCAGAATTACAGGTGACAGTAGTCGTCTGGTGCAATAACCTCAAATGTCATGTAATGTGCTTTGAGATTTGGACACCTAAGAATTAGGGAAGAAAACGGATTATCAGGTAGCTCAGGAAAACATAATAGTTGCATAATATTACTTATAAAATGAGGTAAAAATCTGTTATCTGTTTTGAAATAAGATATTCTCGTTGCCTGAAGTCCTTTGCCTCTGATGCACTCGGCAGGGTCACTTGCATGCACTAGGCTTCAGCTCAGCTCTTGCCTCCTGGCCACCCTGTCTGATTCACTATTGAAAGCAGTACTCTATGTATCAGTCACTCTGTGTTACATCACTCTGTGCGGCGATGTCTACTTACCTGTCTTTATCTGTGCTCCCTGTTTTCTTTTTTGCAATTAATTTATTTTTGGTTGCACTGAGTCTTCGTTGCTGCCTGTCGGCTTTCTCTAGTTGTGGCAAGTGGGGGCTATGCTCTAGTTGAAATATGCAGGCTACTCTCATTGTAGTGGCTTCCCTTGTGGTGGAGCCTGGGGTCTAGGGAGCACAGGCTCGGGAGTTTCAGCATATGGGCTTAGTTGCCCCAGGGCCTGCAGAATCTTCCAGGAGGGGGGATCAAATCCACATCCCCAGCACTGGCAAGTGGATTCTTAACCACTAGCCAGCCCATCAGGGAAGTCCTCCCTGTTTTCTTAGCAGTAGAATTCCTGCCTAATTTCCAGGTGAGCATTTGCCTATCTAAATGAAGTGTACCTATTCCAGCTTCCCTTGTAGCCATGAACTATATTCTGGTTATTGGGATAAACACTAAGTTATGCTGAAGTGGTGGAGGTATGGCTCTCTTTTCACCTTTGATCTTCATGTAGATGTAATGGCTGGAACCCAAGCAGTCATCTTAGACCATGAGTTGGAAACCATATGCTGACAATAGTGAACAACAAAATCTGGATCCTTGCTGAATTCATGAAGCTGCCGTACCCATTATGAAGAACCTTGATTAATATGAGAGAGAGAAAAAACTCTTTAAACCATAATCAATAGTCAACAAATATACTACTTGTCCAGCATATGAATCTGAACCAACCAAAGAGAATCAGGCACTGTTCAGTCTGAATAGATGCCAACGTTAAAAAATTGTCATAACTACCTAAATACATACTGGGCTGAATCACAGCCTTGGTTAAAGCCAAATGATTTGGAATCTTCTGTCACTTGCAGCTAAACATAATCCTAAGTAATATACTTTATTTCTTTTATAGCCCTTGTTAGAATCTGTGATTATCTTTTCATTGTTTTACTTATTTATCATCTTTCCCTTCCCTTAAATCTCTGTGAGGGCCAAGAACGCCTCTGGGGTTTGCTGCTGGAACATAACTTTGTTGAACATTGAAAGAATGAATGGACTAATTCTTTAGTTTTTTATTGTGAGATATAATATTTTGGGAATTGAAGATCCGGAGGAGTGAAAAGAATTCTATTTGGAGGACTACGGTTGGCAGTGCAATTGATAAAAGTTTTTTTTTTTTTTTTCTCTGACTAAGAAAAAAAAAACTCTGATGAAATTAGTGGTAGATAAAAATTCATTTCTAGCTTCTAACAAGGAATCACAAACAATGGAGGACATATAAATAGAGTAGCAGCTTTATTAATAATACTTTCCTACTCCGTCTGTGATCTTTTGATGACAACCCTACCGGAGGCCCTCTTTATCAGGCACTAAAGCAATTTAGATGCTGTCACATGCCTTTCTTGATATATACGTATTAGACATAAAGCAGTTTTCTGTTCTTTAGCTTATTTTAGTATATAATTAAAACTCTAACTGTCTGCTACTAAGCAACGGAGCATGGCCAAGGTTGATCACATCCTATCACGAAGATAGAAAGAGGAAAAATAATAAAAATAATCATACACATTCCTGCAATCGGTCTTCAGATCTTAATTATGTTTTAACTCCTTTGTTATGCCAAAGGCAGTGCCTATTGGCATTTAAAGGACACTCTCACTTTCCTGCCTAAGTTCAATCTAGTTCTTTCATTTGGATCCTCGTCCATTTATGGAATCCTTTGGGGGTGTTTAAGGTCATGAGGGGTGATAGAAAACTGAGATAGGAGTCAGGAGGCTTAGGTTCCTTTCAGTTCCCCAGCTGGTTCAGTGGGTCCAGGGATGCAGCCAGATTCAAAACTCTGGGGAGTGGTGGCTGAACTAGAAGGTTCAGCAGGGCTTTTGGGGGGAGGCAGAGGGCTGTAGGGTTTGCAGCACCAGCAGGTGACAAGTGTGCATGTACCCCAAACAACCCTCTCCTTCCTGCCTGCCTGTCTCAAGATCTGACCTCTGAAGTTTCAAATGTGTATTGCACTCTGCTTCCTAAGATGCCTTTTCATCAGTCTTAGCTTTTGTATTAATGGTATTTCTTTAAAGATGTTGACAATGCACCCACTTTTGAAAATATGCTCAGAGAGAATAACTCATGTTCTATTCTGACTCCTTCTGTATTCAGCCACCCAAAGACCTCTGAATATGATCCTTATTCCTTCAATTCTTCATTTACTCGACAAGTAATTTCTAGGCCCCTCTTGTGCCAAGCATTGTTCTATATTCTAGGGCCATCATGGTGGACAAAATGGACACTTCTGCCCTTAGAGAGCCTCCATTCTATAGTGGCAGACAGTCAGTATATAAGAGAAGCTCTTTTTAAAAAAGCAACTAATGGTTGCATGTTTTGAACTCTTGCTACACCATACATAGCAGTCTCATGAGGCCATTAACTCTTCACCCAGCTAATGAGAGAGATTTGGAAGACAGACAGGAGTAGTGTATCATCATGAGAAGCTGTGCCTGGGCGTGATTCCCACTTCTGCAGCTTGCTAGCTGTGTAATCATAAGCAAGTGACTTAATTTTTACTTGCCTCAGTTTTCTTAACTGTAAAATGGTGTTTCTATCTTACAGGAGTTTGCGGAGAATATTTATTGTATCTGTAATGTAACTGTTAGAACAGTGCTTAGTTGTTGTAAGCTGGTTCAATTTTACAAATAAATAATGTAACTGTTAGAACAGTGCTTAGTTGTTGTAAGCTGGTTCAATTTTACAAATAAATAAATTGAGAGATGGTGAGATTTAACAACTTGTCCTAGTGTTCTCTAGGACGCCTAATAACCAAGGGGAACCAAGGTTCCAGCTCAAGTCTCTTCGCCTCCACAGCATGTGCTCTTATTCATAATTATACCTTGTGCTTCTGGCAAAGTTGACTGACCTCTTGGAGGACTGGTTTGCTCGTCTGGAGTCTGGGTATGATAACAGCAAACTGCCTATTTACCTGTGACAAGGTATTCACAGTGCTTTGAGAACTATGAAGCGTCGTGGGAAAATAGAAATTGCTGTTTGTATTACTACTGATTTGTGCTTTTATATTCAACATTTTGATTTGCCTATGATGGGCCTGTTCGCATATTTGTCAGATCAGGTTTTCTGCTTATTCTTCCGTGCTTGTTACAGGACCCATTTTAGCCATCCTGGGGGGGGCTCTGTGTTGTCTTCTCTGGGTTCTTTGTTGGTCAGTCAACCTTTTGAAAGTCATCCTGTAGGTCACTTGCTCTCTAAATGGAGGAGAAAGAAACAGAACATAGAGTCTCGAAGCCGTCCACAGTTCTAGATACTTGTTGGATATTCTGTGAGAGTTTTGGCAGTATTATACTCTTTTTATGGAAAAGTAATATTCCATTGTATATATACATCATATCTTCTTAATCTAATCTTGTTGATGGACAACATGTCAGGACTCTTGTAAATAGTCCTCCTGTGAACAGTGGGAAATTTTATTTCCACACAATTTGTCCACCTCGTATAATCTCTGTCGTCAAATCCATGTTGCAGATAGTTCAGTATCAGTTATATTCTCATCAGTTCAGTCACTCAGTCGTGTCCGACTCTTTGAGACCTCATGAACTGCAGCACGCCAGGCCTCCCTGTCCATCACCAACTCCTGGAGTTTACCCAAACTCATGTCCATTGAGTCAGTGATGCCATCCAACCATCTCACCCACTGTCGTCCCTTTCTCCTCCGGCCTTCAATCTTTCCCAGCACCAGGGTCTTTTCAAATGAGTCAGCTCTTTGTGTCAGGTAGCCAAAGTATTGGAGTTTCAGCTTCAGCATCAGTCCTTCCAATGAACACCCAGGACTGATCTCCTTTAGGATGGACTGGTTGGATCTCCTTGCAGTCTAAGGGACTCTCAATAGTCTTCTCCAACACCATAGTTCAAAAGCATCAATTCTTCAGTGCTCAGCTTTCTTTATAGTCCAACTCTCATATGCATACATGACAGCTGAAAAAACCATAGCCTTGACGAGATGGACCTTTGTTGGCAAAGTAATATCTCTGCATTTTAATATGCTATCTAGGTTGGTCATAACTTTGCTTCTAAGGTTAAGTGTCTTTTAATTTCATGGCTGCAGTCACCATCTGCAGTGATTTGGGAGCCCAGAAGAATAAAGTCAGCCACTGTTTCTCCATCTATTTGCCATGAAGTGATGGGACCAGATGCCATGATCTTAGTTTTCTGGATGTTGAGCTTTAAGCCAAGTTTTTCACTCTCTTCCTTCACTTTCATCAAGAGGCTCTTTAGTTCTTCTTCACTTTCTGCCATAAGTGTGGTGTCATCTGCACATCTGAGGTTATTGATATTTCTCCCAGCAATCTTGATTCCAGCTTGTACTTCTTCCAGTCCAGTGTTTCTCATGATGTACTCTGCATGTAAGTTAAATAAGCAGGGTGACAATATACAGCCTTGACGTACTCCTTTTCCGTTGCTTCCTGACCTGCATACAGGTTTCTCAAGAGGCAGGTCAGGTGGTCTGGTATGCCCATCTCCTTCAGAATTTTCCACAGTTTATTATGATCGACACAGTCAAAGGCTTTGGTATAATCAATAAAGCAGAAATAGATGTTTTTCTGGAATCTCTTGCTTTTTCAATGACCCAGCGGATGTTGGCAATTTGATCTCTGATTTTTCTGCCTTTTCTAAAACCAGCTTGACCATCTGGAAGTTCACGGTTCACGTATTGCTGAAGCCTGGCTTGGAGAATTTTAAGCATTACTTTACTAGCGTGTGAGATGAGTGCAATTGTGTGGTAGTTTGAGCATTCTTTGGCATTGCCTTTTTTAGGGATTGGAATGAAAACTGACCTTTTCCAGTTCTGTGGCCACTGGTGAGTTTTCCAAATTTACTGATATATTGAGTACAGCACTTTCACAGCATCATCTTTCAAGATTTGAAAGAGCTCAGCTGGAATTCCATCACATCCACTAGCTTTGTTCATAGTGATGCTTCCTAAGGCCCACTTGACTTCACATTCCAGGATGTCTGGCTCTAGGTGAGTGATCTCACCATCATGATTATCTGGGTCATGAAGATCTTTTTTGTACAGTTCTTCTGTGTATTCTTGCCACCCCTTCTTAATATCTTCTGCTTTTGTTAGGTCCATACCATTTCTGTCCTTTATTGTGCCCATCTTTGCATGAAATGTTCCCTTGGTATCTCTAATTTTCTTGAAGAGATCTCTAGTCTTTCCCATTCTGTTGTTTTCCTCTATTTTTTTTGCATTGATCGCTGAGGAAGGCTTTCTTATCTCTCCTTGCTATTCTATATTGTCATACCTAAAGACCTTATTGTCATACCTTAAAGACCTTCCTCAATGTAGATTACTTTATAAAGTAACTGTTACTATCTTTGTGAGTGGAGTGGCTCAGAGTCTTACCCAGTGGTGATCCATAACCATTCAGGAACACACTCAACTCGACATTTGAAAATCAGATTAACCCGTAGGTGTGTATTCTATTCTTTCAGTCCATCTACCAACCCTGTGGTCCCTCTATACTTAAAGCACCACAAGGAGCAACAGAACCTCTACCCTCGAGGAGTCTTAATCGAGAGTGGATCATGGTCTGTACAAGATTTTAACAGTTTCTCCCAGTCCAGCTGTGAAATGGGTAACTAAATTGGCTCGTAGAGACAAAAACTTTCCTTCAAGAACATCTTCTATTACAACTGCATGTGAAAGTTTTAACTGCTTTCTTCTTAACTTCCTTTTCTGATGGGATTGTGCTGAGCGCTTGGCTACCACTCAGGAAAGCATTATAATTGTAGGCACTAGCTCAGCCAAAAGGCCATGTTTTTGCTTTAGGGTAAACTTGTTAAAATCGGGAACTCTGCCAAGGTCATCCATCTACGAACATTGTGAAAGCATCTTACGGTTGTTCATCTAGCTACGGTCTAATTAATTTTCAAATGGACAAAGTAGCTTCTTGGGCCACGTAACAAGCATTTTCATTCATTTAAGCCAAGCTGGATTTGGCTCGGAGCAGGGTCACGAGAAATTCTAATAGCTTCTTCTTTTCTTTGTGTGTCCTCAGGAGAGCTGGCGTTGATGTCAACAAAGCAAGATTTGTGCTCCGGGCAATCGGGAGAGAATCAGTTTCCAGCCAGTGAGTTCTCTGACTCCCAGAGAAGGAAAAGGTCTGGAATTGAGCATATGGGAAGGCTCTGTAGGCCTTTTTACTTTATTGGATTTAGCTACGCTCACATAATGAAATTGTTGGGATTGTTTAAACCTTCTGCAGGGACTTCTGTTAGCAGAGAAGAAACTTGTACTAAAGCCATAAGAAGATTGTATTATAGATATAATGGGATCTTTTTTATCTTTCGCCTGGTTTTCTGTGCAGGGACTGACTGTTTTTTTCTGGGAACCAAGCCAGAGGTCTATTTAATTTCTTAAAATTTCCCATGGTCACTAATACTGCCCTCCCCATGGCATTTTCATAAATTAATAAATAAAGACATAGGCATTGAAAGGTTGAGAATCCTTGCAGTTAACTTCTAAATAATGTTTGCAAGCTTTTTTTTTTTTTTTAAGGTGGTTATTTTGCACAGTAAACATAATTACACCTATGGAAAGCAGGCTCTACTGTCTTCAGGAAAATGTTTAACTGACATGATGTAAATTTCAGGAAAAAATAGAATTTGTTTATCTTTGTTTTGAGACCACATCTGTGATTGAATAAGGTTTGAATAAAAAAGCAAGTTTGCTTCCATCAGGTGAGTTCTCAGGAACAATTGAAGAGATATTATTGTTACTTTTATTGCATTTAGGACTTGGGGGTGATAGTGATATTTTCCATTTTGAAGTTGATGTCTTATTTTATTTTTAGATATTTTTTAGGAGTTTTATGTTTTTTGTTTTGCCTATGCAGAGACAAAATTTTTCTGTGTGTGTGAGAGAAAGAGGACCCAGGTTGTAGGCAGCTTCTCATACAAGACCACCATGATCATTTTGACTGTTAACAGCATATCGCTTTGAATACCTTATGTACCAGAAAATTACTGGCATGGAAAAATTCTCTGCTCCTAGCATCTATTTAACAAGTGTCCCTATGTTCCTTACTTGCCCAATGGTGGCCAACCCAGGGCTTTGAAAATCCCATCTTAGTATTAATAGAACCATTGTCCATCAGAGGCTGTCTTAGATTTTCCTTTCTTGTGCAACGTAACTTCCTCTCCTTTCTAGCACCCTTGAATCCCTGCTGAAATGAAAGTGACAGCCTGTAAGTTCCCTTTTAAGTTTGTGAATAAATCCTCTTTGTGAATTTTGTCTCAGACTTAGTTTTGTCTTTGACAAATGTATCCCCAACTTAGAACAATACCTTTGCTCATAGAAAAATCAAATATTTACTCATTCAACAAATATCTGCTCCTTACCATGTGTCAGGCAGTATTCCCAGCATTGATATGTAAGGTACATAATTTGTCTCCTGCCCAGTTTATTAAAGGTTAATCTAAGAATTCCATGAATAATAATGGATAATAATAATTTTTAATAATAATAGTAATTTTTCACTAACAGTGCTTACTGAGCTATAAACTTACTTTTTATAGTTCAGCGAGACATGGTTCCTCTTTTCTATGTGTAATTGAAACTAAATTGTTCAACAGAACATTATAAACTACTTGTGACAGAGAAATAGTTATTGTTGTTATTGCTATCACACTACCTTAGTATCTGTGATTAGAGAGGCATTACATTTTCAAAGAAGAGAGTAAATTAGTTGACACTTTTACAGAAGATTTTTCTCTGGCTGGTAAAATGCACTTTTTTTTTTTAAGTTGTTGAACTATAAAATAATTGTATAGTGATACATATTGACAGTATTCCTTTTTCACCCACATTTTATATCTGTTTTCAAGATTAAATGAAAAAGGATATTCTTGAAAAGCTAGCGAAAACAATGGAAAGCAAGACTTTATGCCAAATATAAACATATTTCTGTTTAGCAGATAGCAGAGGTATAGAAAACACTCTCATTTCTCTTCTCACATAGCAGAATGTTCTATGCTTACTGTATTAGTTAACAAATTCACGTCTGTTTATTTTGTTTGAGATCCCACTTCATCCATAAATTACGGCATCGCACAACAATAACACCAGAAGGACAATATCACCATTGTTTGCTTCTACAATCATCTCAGCCCACAAAATTCTGTTCCACTGTCAGCTTGCTGTCATCAAGCCATTGTTTTCCTCTTTTCAGAGTCTCTTTCCTAATATCATTCAAATTATTTAGACACTCAGCAATGTTTTTGCTATCAGTGCAGACTTCCAGAGAGCTGGAGCCCCAGTGTGATGACCAAATAACCCTTGACTATTTATCTTTCCACAGTCCTTCTGTCCTGAGGCCCACGAGTGACTGGGTTGCAGTGTGTGCTGCGCAGGGGCGGGGTGCTTCCCCTGTTGAAGCTGGTTGGTTCCATTGGACAATGCAGCCTTTTCTGCCTGACTTTCTCACTGGGCACGTCCACAGTGAGCTGGTGCAGGGGAGAGTGGGTGAGGCTGACCATCTATTCCAGCAATTCCCAAGCTTCCTAGAGTAAGGAATTTTCAAATAAAAAGATGTGTATATTGTAATTACTAATTCTCTTCACCCTCTTTTCTGTGAAAGGACTACAGACACTTGATTTTTAAAAATTAATGTGTGAAAAGTCAGTCTCTCTCTTTCTCTCCCCCTGCCCCCAGATCCCCTCTTCTCTTCCTTTGAACTACAGTCTTGTATTCGCTCTGAAACTTTTTATTGTGAGCCTTGTGGTGTGTTGTTGAAAATACAGCCGAGGACAGACAGTTTTATTCTTATGGAACTGAGGGCCCTAATGGGAGATACAGATGCTGTGCTGTTTCCAGTGGGGTTTTAGTTTTGTTTGTTTGTTTGTTTTTAAGAATACCTTCTATATATACATCTGTAATATATATACTCTCATTAAAAAAAAAATACAAATGGTGACTTACTACGCACATACCTGTCACATTATGTAGAAGACACATTTTTTTTTTTTTAGTGTACAATATTCTTTCTCCTTTCCAAATAGCTCCTAATCTTATTTTGTGGGATCACCTCTTTCTCCTTTTGCACACTCCTCGTGGGAGTGTAAATGAAGTCCTTTGTCTTCTGGTAGCCAAGGGTGAGGTATGCAACCTAAGCTGGCTCTCTCCCTCTTTAAAGTGAATCTCAACCCGAGTAACTTAAGGATTAAGGCATTTGAAGGCCACTGCCAGCACCCAGAGAGGATGATGGAGTGATACCTGAGGTGCTGAGTGCTCTGGGGTTGCCAGTTCCTCTTCTGCTCTCCAGCCTCTGGGCCATTCTGTGGACCAACTCATAATGTTCTGGTTCATTTCGTTTTTGCTCGAGTCCTCCAGATTTGATTTCTGCTGCTTGAACCAAAGATGTTTAATCAAAGGCATACAGTCCATCAGCATATACAGATCATCCTTTAATTTCTGAAAGATGTACATATCCATGTTTATATCCATCTATTACCACTATTTGACAATCCCCTAATGGACCTTGTTTCTAGTATCCCAACAACAAATACTTTAGAATATACATCTATACACAATATATGTTCTTGTTTACCTGTATTTAGACAGATGTATGAATATACTTTAGAAGGTAAATTTCCATAAATGAAACTGTCGGTTCAAAGGATATATACAATTTTAATAGCATAAAATGGTAACTAAGGCCCTTACGTGAAAATAATTGTTCTGTTGTAACTACTGACAGAGAACATAAATAATGGAAAAAATGTAGTTATACTTTATTTGTAGTAACTCTCTGTGGTTGCTAAGTGAAAAGGTTATTAATGAATATAGAAAAAGTTATTCTTGCTGAGTTTATGAAACTTGGAAAATAAATATAAATACAACGAAAAGCCAGCTGCCAAATCACTTAACAATTTTCTCACCCATGGTGGTAGAATTACATTTACTCATCTTTTTTTTTTTTGCCTAGATTTTAGGTTGTTTTTATTTTTATTTTTTTAGAATTCCAAATTATTGCTTCATTGAATACCTGTAGGTTTCAAACTTAAGTGTGTATCACTGTCACCTGCAGTGCTTTTTATTTTTTTTTAATTTTTTTTTTCATTTATTTTTATTAGTTGGAGGCTAATAATTTACAATATTGTAGTGGTTTTTGCCATACATTGACATGAATCAGCCATGGATTTACATGTGTTCCCCATCCTGAAGCCCCCTCCCACCTCCCTCCCTATTAGGGGTGTTTTTAAAGTGAATTGTTATCAACAAGCAATTCCATCATAGCTGGAAATAGAGGCCACTAAATATATTTCTTAAATTCCCAACATATGAGATTTTCTACTTAACTTTTTGTTTCTGTGATTTCTAATTTAATTGCTAGTGGTGTGAGAACATATTCTGTATAGTTTCAACCCTTTGAAATTTGCTGGGACTTGCCTCAAGGACCATTACGTGATTGATTGTGGTTACATTTATGTGTATCTTAGAAGAATGTCTTCTCTGTTTCGGGGATGTATTTTTTGTACTCTCTTTAAATTGAGTTAGGTAATTGTGCTGTTCAAACCTTCTACATGCTTACTGATTTTGTTGACTTGATCTGTGAGTAATAGAGAAATATATTAATATGTTAAAATTTCCTACTATGATTATGGGTTTATTTATTTCATCTTCTTATTCTGTCAGTTTTTGCTTCATATATTTTGAAGTTCAGTTATTAGATATGTAAAGAGAGCAAAAATATTCCCCTACCCTTCTAGATTCTTTTAGCTGATATAATAATCAAGTTTATATGTTATTGTTCAGTCACTCAGTCATGTCCGACTCATTGTGACCCCATGGCCTACAGCATACCAGGCTTCCCTGTCCTTCATTATCTCCTGGAGTTTGCAAGTTTATTTAAGAGATATTAACAGGAGAAAAAAAATTAATATTGTAAGTAGAGATGGTCTGATAGGTATAGGTCCTAAAACCGAAGTAGTCTGTCTGTATCCCTTTTTAGACCAAGAATCATATTTACGAGTATTTGTGAAGACGAAGAGGTTTTGGTTGGCATAGCAGAATAATGAAGGAACAACATCAGCTTATACACTTTCTTGGTTTGGTATTCTCCATCTCAGTGGGAGAATGAGGATGCCCTCCATCCTCCCAGCATAGGGACAATACCTTCCCGTGAAAGCTGGATTTCTTGCTTTCAGGGGAACAAAGGAGGGTCAGGGGGTTCTTCTTGTACCAACTGTTTCTTAAGTAAATTTAATTCAAAGTAATCAGTATGCAACCTTTGTATATTTTGAGGCAACTTGCCCTGAGCCCCATCAGTTGAGGAGATTTAAAATTTTTGTATTTTCCCAGTGAGTTAAATATTTGCGATTTAAATTGTCCCTCTTCAACTCTAGTAGTGTTTTTGACTTAAAATCTATTTTATGTTACTTTACAACTTTCTTTGTTTTAGTTTGTATGGCCTAACATTTTCTTTCCCTTAAAATCCTTTGCTTTCAACCCTTTTTATTTATACATTTTAAAGAGCTTGGATTTAGTGTTTTGTTTTTTTTTCATCCAGTTGAGTGGTCTTTGTCATTTAAATGGAGCATTTAGTACATATATATTTAATATAGTTGTTGATGTATTGCAGAATGTTTTCTATAATTTTGTTCAACCTGTTCTTTCTTCTTTTCCCTTTATTTTTTGTTATATTGGATGTATTAAACTAAAGAGTTCTTAAATGTCTCTTGTTTTTCTCCAGGAGTTTGAGTTTTACTCATATTCTTTCATTATTTATATGATTATTACACCCATCCTTGACTTATCAAAGTCAAATACTACTGTTTTAAACCTCTTTATGGATATTCTGAGGACTTTAAGGTTAACCACTTTGCTATTTACCCTCTCCTGACTAATATGACATCATGCACTTAAATTTTATACACTGCAAAAGCAAATGAAACATGAGTGTTATTGTTTTGTGACTTTAATATCCATTTTGACACATCCACATATTTACTGTTTTTGTTGCTTTTTACTGTTTTCTGCATCTTGTTGTTTCATCTGGGATGATCTTTCTTCTACTTAAAGAACCCTCTTTAATATATTATTTAGTGAGTATCTGCTTGTGACAAATTCTTTTAGTCTTTTAGAATAAAAATGCTTTTATTTTGCCTTCATTGGGAATTAAGTTTTTTTAATTTGCCAGTTCGACAGGTGATAGTGGTATTATACTGGTTTAATTTGCATATGTTTTATATATTTACTACCTTTCTTTTCTTAGGTACTTAATTTCTTACAAGGTTAAGTGCATTTTTCCCTACTCTGACATGAGGAGAACCTACATTATTCACATAACTGAGGTTAAAGTATGAGGTATGCTTTTGGTAACTTATCTGCTTCTTCACACACAAAGAAACAAACTCATCTAAATGCTGCCTATGGCTAATAAATTAACTCTTTATATGAACAAGCACATTATTAATGCTACTAATCATTCTTGCTAGTCACTCTGATCTGGAGTGAACCTGGACTCCACTGGACCTGGACCAACTCCTGGACCAACATCTTTTCCTCAACTGTATTGACACTTTGGGCATTTCTCTCTCTTCCTAGCAGTGTTTCATAAGAGGAGTTTTCTTTTGAGGTAATTTTGAAGGGTTGAGATAATCCCAGGTAAGTAAAAACTCCTGGGATTCTCATTCAACTAGATATTTTATTTTGAGCACTTAGATCAAAAGTTGTGTTCATTCCCTTCTCCCTTCTGCCTTCATTTAAGTTATCTATTTTTGGGTAACCGAGCAACCCAGAACTTAGCGGCTTAAAACAATCATAATTAATTATCTTTTGCAGTATTTGCATCAGGAATTCTGGTAGAGCTCATCTGAGCAGTTCTTCTGTTCCATATGGGGTGGGCTGGGCCAAAAGGTACAAGAAGATGTTGCTTCCGTGTCTGGCATTGCCTCTCTGTGTTTCTCCATGTGTCCTTTCTCTCTCCATGTGGTGTCTCGTCATTTAGTATTCTGGCCTAAGCATCTTTAGAGCTTGGCATCTGGCTCCCTACACTGAAAGTGGAGGCTCTTAAAGGTCTCTTGAAGACCTTGAACAAAGCTGGTCAAGTGTCATTTCCACCATATTCCACTGGTCTAATAGATCACAGGGAGGGTGCAGATTCAGGGGAGGGGAAATAGAATCCACCTCTTGATGGTTGGAGTGATGTGCCTATAAGTGGGGAGCAGGAATTGATGGAAGCCATCTTTGGATACTATTCACCAGTCTCCCTTGGCAAGTATTTCATATTTCTTTTCTAAAGACCAGAACACATTGCTTCTTTCAAACTTGTATTTATTTTAAAGCATAAATTAGAACATGAGTCGCGCATATGCTTACCCACTTGGTCCTTTCCTTATGGACTAAAGATAGAACAGACTTGTTCTAAACAGGCTGCAGTTAATGCAAAGTATGTAGGCCACCCCTATAGAAGCTTGGCTTTGTAATCAAGAATTCATGTAATGTTTTAGTTTTTCATCTGCTTCAGCCCTCCTGGTATTAGCCAATAAAAGAATTATAGTTTTAATAACTAGTTGACACAGCTGATTTTATCGATTTTAATAAATAATCAAACAGGCCTAAAAGTGAAAACATCAAACAAATGATTTAAATCCCTAAAACCTTGCCTGTGCTGATCATGAAACATGGTTAAATGACTCAGATAAAAACAGATTAGTGTCATTAGGCAAAAAGAAGAACACGTACCAATTACAGAATATAAGTCTTATCAGTTTGCTTAATAAAAACCTGAATTGTGAAATGAGAAGCTGTGTGCTTCTACACATTCGTGGAATGCTCCCGCCTCTTGTTTTCAGTAGTCACTAGGAAACCAATACCCACAGCGAAAAGGAGAGCAAGAGAAGTCCCTGCCCTTCTTTCACTGCATTTTTGTCCTTTGTTATCCTTCCGAGCTGTGTGATGTTTGACAGAGATGGAAACTGAGACTCACAGAGATCAAGTAGGTAGTCCAAGGACCCCCAGCTACCTAGAGAGGAACATGGGATTCAAGCCCAGGACTCAGTGCTTGACAGAATCCATATGAGTTCCTGCTCCCAAGCTGACTCTCAGGTCAGAATAAAATCATGCTTTACCATGAGAAATGCCACTTGGGCTTGGCCCTGGGCCCATCCTGTTCTAATGATCTCACCATAGCACCAAGGAGAGGATGGATGCTACTCTCACTGATCTCGTTTTCATGTCTTATGGTTTCTGTTAAAGCTCCCCAACTTTTAATAACCTGTTTGTAATTTCATCACATATACTCTCTCAGGAATAGTTGGTTCCTGAGAAATGTATATACAGAGCACTCATTTTTACACTTTGGAGTGTTACTCAGAGGTTCTTAACCGTTTTTGTATTTCAGATCGCTTGGCAGTATGATGAGGACACCTCATATTAATGTTTCTAATTGCAATACAAAGGAAACCAGTTCTACTGAAATAGAGTTTCACTCAGTACCCTGACTTGATTTAGCTCAAGCAAAAATGAAAAAAACATATCAAGAATGGGGGAGGATTTATTGGCTTCAAGAACTAGATCCGAGGCTAGTAAACTATGACCCATAGACCAAATCTGGCTCATAACATGTTTTTCTAAAGTTTGTTGAAAGACCATTATTTTCATTTATGTACAGCTGCTTTCTAGAATTTAAAAAAGTAAAAATAAAACCAACAAGTGTCTCATTCTCTTACGGGAAAAGCAATCCACTTTTCCTTTGCTCTCCCTATAGACTCCATTCTAGATCTCCTTTGAATACCTAAGCATTTGGCCAAAAGTTTTAAAAGTACCTGTAGTTAAGAGTCTGACCAATGGAATTCTTAAATTTAGGGCTGTTCTTCTCCCCAGTCCAATGTATTTGTAGGGGGAATTTTTATTCTTTATTTTTCTGTTAGTCATTCATAATGTACGTAATTTGTCTATAATCTTAACAAAAGCCTGTGTTGGCCTCTATCTGCTTTCATTTACTCCAAAATTCAAGGGAGGGAAAAGATCTCAGAGTTGTATTCAAAGCTGAAAGAATATAGATTTATTTATTAATTTTTTTATGATAGGAATGAAGTCAATTGGTTGAGACATATCTGAAAAGAAAACTGTGGGTATTTCAGTTCCATTTCTCTAATAGCAAAGAAAACAGAGCCTGGGAAAATCTGATAATGCCCATTTCAACATGACCTGGGAGGGAATCCAAGAAAGCAAGCTATAGAACAGATAAATCACTTACTATTATGAAGCGTGGAAAGCACAGTGATCTCAGAGCTAAACAAGGAAATAATCACTGTTGATACTGTGTTTTTAAACACAATTATCGAAGAGAGGCCTGTGGAAACTTATTCTGAAAGAAGTAGATGAAATTAATTCCCGCAGGTGATTGCATCCTGGCAACCATAAATGGGAGTGCTCTGGGTTAAAAGGCAGTGTGACCTTTGACCTAGAAGAGACAAGGATCTTTGTGGGAACTGTCTCCACCCCTTTGTCTTAAATTCCTCCCAGACTGAGCAAACAGGGCTGGCTAGTTCCACCCCAAGATCCAGGGTTGGAGTAGAGAGATTGAACGCTGAAGTCCTGAAGTCGGAATTATTTTCTAGAGGCAGTATCTGTGGGCCTCTGCATCCCTGGAACCCGTGGAGAGGATACCTGACGTGGCAAAAGGGCCTTTGCAATGTGATGAAGTTAGGAACCTTGAGACAGTATCCTGGATTGTCCAGAGGGTCCACTGTAGTTACTGGGGTCATTATAAGTGAAAGAGAGAGGCAGGAGAGATGAGAAGATTCTACACCACTGACTTTGAAAATGGAGGAAGGGATGGTGATTTAGGGACTCCAGGCAGCCTCCAGAAGCTGGGAAAAGCAAGGAAACAGATTCTCCCCTAGCGTCTCCAGGAGGAACACAACCCTGCTAACCCATTTTATTTGTTTTTTTAAAATATTTATTTATTTGGCCACATCAGGTCCCAGCTGCGGCATATATCATCTTTCGTTGCAGCCTGCATGCTTTTCTCTATTCGTGGCATGTGGGCTGCAGAGCGCGCAGGCTCAGTAGTTGTGGCCCTTGGGCCCACTTCCCTCACCAGGGATCAAACCTTCATCTCCTGCACTGGAAGGCGGACTCCCAGCCACCAGACCATCGGAGAAATCCCTTTATTTTTAAACTTTAGTTAGTTTTTTATTTTTTGGCCATGCCTTGTGGCTTGAGAGATCTTACTTCCCTGACCAGGAATTGAATCTGTGGCCCCAGCAGTGGAAGGGCAGAGTCTTAGCCACTGGACTGTCAGGGAAGTCCCTACTGACCCGTTTTCAATGTCTGACTTCCAGAACCATAAGATAATAAATGTGAGGTTTTTTTTTTTTTTTTTTTTTTTTTAAAGCCACTGAGTTTGTGGTATTTGTTGCAGCTGCAGTTGAAAAGAAGTGCCACCTTTCCACTCTACCTACAAGAGGAGCTCACTGTGCCTCAGTCAATCCAGAGGACAGGTATCAGCTCACAGTTTAGAAGGTGTAACTTTGAGTTTCATCTAGGGACAGGTGAGGTTTTGAATGGCAAGTTTTATGCTTCTCACTCTTAGTTTTCAATGGAAAGTCATGATTGCTTTGGCGTCTTAGAAGTTCTAGCTTTTTACATGGGTGGATGGGATGGCATGAGGATGCTGGGGACTATTTTATTTTGGAAGAAGCCCTGTTGCTCCTTTTCATCTAGGCCTAGTAAAGAAGATAGTATTTTAGACAAATTTGTAGGCACCGCAGCAGAACTGTCTGGTTTTGGAACATATTCACTATGACATTTTAAGCCAGTCAGTTAACTTTAGTCTCTCCATTTTTAATGAAAGGACAATAGTCTCTAAATGATGAGTTATTTATATCAAATACTTGAGCAGTGCCTAGAACATAATATATATGGTGATAATGGTGATAATGGTGGTGATGATTTGTTCGATTTTGAGTATGGCGCTATTCTTAAGTTTGTGATCATGTACATTGTTTTTAAATCTGAGTGAATCTCAATGCCCTTTCATCCATAAAGTAGAGATAATAATGGTAACTGCCTCAAGTTTTATGAGAACTTAGATAATACATATAAGCATAGGGCACATAGTAAGGGCTCAGTAAACTTTAGCCATATTGCAGTCAATGGGATTCCAGGCAGAGAGGGCCAGGAATCGATGCTTGAGCCTCCCTAGATTGTAATTCTTCTTCATCTTCTTTGATGTGTCCTTTCTTTGCCTTCAGGATAGTTAAGATTGAAAGAACTAAAAAGGCACTATTGCATTCTTGTTCCACAACCAGGCAACCCCAAAACTGGGATCCTCAGCAATGAGTCAGGGGGGTTAGAAGACACTGTATAAACATGGCATATCTTCTGAGAAAGTCAGCTCTACTCAAAGGTAAATAATTTAACATATTTTTCTTTTAAAATAAACATGGATGTATTATGAAGGAGAATGCAAATTTTGCATGAATTTTTAAGAATAGGAGTGGATTATTCAGTCACTTTCTTATTGAAGCTTTAGAAATTCAACTCAAACTAGCTTAAGCAGAAAAGACATTACTATTGTTATAGTCTGAAACTTTAGAGGGCTGTATTTCAGAGGTATCCTGACATGATTATCTGGAAATGTTACTTTTACATCTTGCAAGTCTGTTTTCCTCTGTGTTGGCTTTAACTGCAAGAAGGGCATCTCTGCTCTGATGGCAATGAAACAGCCTTTGCTCCAGGCTTATGACCCATGGTGGTGGTGGTTTAGTTGCTCAGTTATGGACTGTAGCCTTTCAGGCTTCTCTGTCCATGAGATTTCCCAGGCAGAAGTATTGGAGTGGGTTGCCATTTCTTCTCCAGGGGATCTTCCCCACCCAGGGATCAAACACGGGTCTTCTGCATTGCAGGCAGATTCTTCACCGATGGATCCTCCAGGGAAGCCCTCTTAAGACCCATAGCATCTCCTATTTCTAAAGGGGAGAGGGGGCTTCCCACTCTTAGGGCCTTGTGTGGCACCCAGGATTTTATCTACAGGACAGAGGGAAACTATATAGGCTACAGTAACCTGCTTTCCTATAGTCTTAGAGTATCTTCTTCCTCAAGATACAGAGGGATCTAAAAGGAAGATAAAACACATCCTTATTCTGCAGGCAAAGTCAACCTTTGTCCACCATGAGGAGACTTTGGAGAAACTGCTTGTGTCTGAGGACCATGCTCCGTCATTCCTCAGGATATAACATTTATTGTTCTTTGATATAATAG
The DNA here is from genome assembly GCF_033118175.1 of Dama dama. Taxonomy (NCBI): domain Eukaryota; kingdom Metazoa; phylum Chordata; class Mammalia; order Artiodactyla; family Cervidae; genus Dama; species Dama dama. The sequence continues at coordinate 36,406,812 of NC_083704.1, read as the reverse complement.
TCTGTAGTCTGGGCAAAACCACGACCTTTCTCTGAGTGCATACCTTCCAGCCAAATCCGGATACATCGGTTCTGTTCTGTGGAGTTGAGGTGAATGAACATACCAAGGTGGCATCCACCTGTGACCACCTTCTCCACAAGGTATGGAATGGTGCCAGTTAGGGTGCCAGTGAGCATACGTTTACACACAGAATCAGTCCCGCTGATCTTCCTCTAACACCCAGTGTAACGAATGGCCTTAATCTTCAAGAGTCAACAGTGGAGTGTAAGAAAAAGGCTTTTTCACAGAAATGTGTGATTCTGTATGAGTTGTCTATGTCTCTGTATCTCTCAAGGACTTGTGGCTTTTGTTAAAGATCCTGAACCCTGCGTCCTAAACATCATGTCAGCATGACTAAGGATGATTCTAGGGTTTCTAAATTTCTCTCTTAAGTAGATAATATGAACTTGGATTACCAAATCTAAATAATCTAAGGTAAAAAGAGCAAACCAAGATGTAAAACCATCTGGGGATTTTGCCAAGCATTTCCCCAAGTGTTTAGGAGACTGCTAATTCCATGAAATGCTCTGTGTAAGATGTACTGAAAGATCAAGGAAGTATCCGTCTGGGGAGTTTCTATTCCCGTGAGCACCCTGGGTGAAAGAGTACAACTTCTAATGTTTCCCAGGAAATGGTCTAAGGAGTAGAAATAAATTATCCAAATGCTGTGTACTTGCATGGGTCTGCTTTTACTAACTTCACTGCCTGATGTTTTCGTGTCCCACAAATGCCTATGTTTAAACCTAACTCTCAGGATGGTGGTGTGAGAGGCAGGGCCTTTGGGAAGTGTTTGGATCGTAAGGGTAGAGCCCTCATGAGTGGAGTTGGTGCCTTTACAAAAGAGACCTCAGAGAGCACCCTTGCCCCTTCCGCCATTTGATGACACCATTAGAAGGATGTCTATGAACCAGTAAGTGGGTTTTCATCATCACTGAATCTTCTAGCACCTTGATCTTGGATTCTACAACCCCCAGAACTGTGGCAAATAAATTTCAGCTGCTTATAAGCTGCCCAGTCTATGCTATTTCTGTTGTAGCAGCCCACATGGACTAAGACACCAGCCCACCAGTCTGGAGATGGTGGCATCTGTGGGGGTGGCAGGTGAGTCACCAGTCAGGCCTAGCTGCAGACCAACTTGACCAGGAGATGGTTTTATCTTAGAGGTTTCCCCTCCCCGCTGCAGTGAGGGACTTTTCACACTGCGCATCTTCCACTACTTTCATCTATGCATTTCTTCATACCTCCCAGCTACGTATCTGACTGAGCCAGCTTGGGTCCTTCCCCTTCCCGTTAGCTGATGGGAGTAATCACGATCACTAGAGAGCAGCATTTTCTGCTATTGAACTCCTTCTGCAGTTCATGAGGCATGAGGCAGCGTAAGCTCTTGACAGACATCATTTCATAACACCTCCCCAGCAACTATAGGAACTTGCATTGTTGTGTAAACACCTATAGTTGTTTACCCATGAAGGGATTTAGAACACTTATGCAGATTTCTGAGTTCCATAGAGGCAGAACCAAGTTACAAATGAGTTGTTAATGGTGAGTGCAGTGTTCTACCCTCTGAGGTGTAATAGTTGTTATTTCAGCATGGGCGTTCTGGTGCCTTAGCCTCAAGGAGGTAGCTAAAAGTGGACATTTTGTTTTTCGTGGGAAATGACTATAGAGAGCTTTTTCTTCACCACATCATTCGTTCATGGAAAGTATTTCTTGTAATTATGTGGTGTGTATGTGTGGTGTGTGTGTGTTTGGGGAGAGGCTGGATGAAAAGGAAGGATATGAGGGATCTTATTCAGTGAGAGGCAGCTTAAAGCACATCTCCTGCTTTTACAGTAGTATAATGAGTTTTTGTTTTCAATTAAGAATGTGCATTTTTTGGTATTAGATATTCATTTATTTCTGGTAAATATGTTTGCTTTTCAAGAAAGAAACTAGTATATGGTCTGTGTTTTAGCCTTGTGAACTGTTTGGCCTTTTTATAATTATTTACCTCAGTTTTTTTCTTTCAGTTTTATTGAGGTATAATTGACATGCCGCACTGTTTTAAGTTTAAAGTGTACAGCATAAAGATTCGACTTACATCATGAATGATTGACTCAATAAGCTTAGTGAACATCATCATCTCATACAGGCACAAAATAGAAGAAATGGAAAAAGCATTTTGTAGTAAAAACAACAAAATGTAGAATTTACTCTTAATTTTCATATGTAAAATACAGAAGTGTTAATTACATTTATCATGTTGTACATTACATCACTAGTACTTATTGACCTTAAAACTGGATTATCTATACTTTTTGACTGCCTTCATTCTATTCTTCCCTCATGCAACCCCCACCTCTGATAACCACATATCTGATTTCTTTTTCTATGAGTTTGTTTGTTTTTTGAGGTATAATTGATTTACAATACTATGTTAATTGCTGTTTCACAACATAGTGACTTGAAATTTCTACACACTTCAAAACAATCCCCATGATAAATCTAGTTGCGATATGCCACCATAAAAAATATTATGTAGTTATTGACTATCATCCCTACACTGCACATTTCATACGATGAGTAATTTATTTTGCAATTGGAAATTTGTACCTCTTGGTCTCCTTCACCTATTTCTTCCTTTCTCTCTCTTTCCCTCTGGCACCCACCTGTTTATTCTATGTATCTATGTTTCTGTCTTGTTATGTTTATTCATTTCTTTTGTTTTTTAGATTCCACATATAACTGAAATTATACAGTATTTGTCTTCCTATGTTTCACTTAGTCCACTTAGCATAATATCCTCCACGTGCATCCATGTTGTTGCAAAGGGCAAGATTTCTTTTTGCCTATGGTTGAGTGATATTCCAGTATACATATGTATGTGTGTATATATATGTGTGTATACATGTATACTTATATAAATATACACATATATATGGGGCTTCCCCAGTGGCTCAGAGATAAAAAATCCACCTGCAGTGCAGGAGCCACAGGAGACACAGGTTTGATTCCTGGGTTGGGAAGATCCCTTGGAGGAGGGCATGGCAACCCACTCCAGTATTCTTGCCTGGAGGATCCCATGGACAGAGGAGCCTGGTGGGCTACAGTCCATAGGGTCCATTGGGTTGCAAAGAGTCGGACAAGACTGAAGCAGCTTAACATGCACGCACGCATGCACACACACACACACACACACACACACACACACACATACATGCGCTTCCCTGGTGTCTCAGACTGTAAAGAATCTGCATGCAATGAAGGAGACTGGGGTTCAGTCCCTAGATTGGGAAGATCCCCTGGAGAAGGGAATGGCTACCCACTCGAGTATTCTTTCCTGGAGAATTCCATGGACAGAGGAGCCTGGTGGGCTACATTCTGTAGAGTCTAAGAAAGTTGGACATAGCTGAGTGACTAACACTTTCACTTTCATATATGAACCTATATATAATGTAGATATAGTACATCTTTTTATCCATTCATCTTTTGAGGGCACTTGGGTGGTTTCCATATCTTGGCTATTGTAAAGGCTGCTGCAATGAAATAGAGGCATGTTTCTGTTTTCAAATTACTGTTTTTGTTTTCTTCAGATAAATAACCAGGAGGGGAATTGCAGGATCTTATGGTAGTTCTATTTTCAGTTTTTTAAGGAATCTCCATACTGTTTTAAAAGATGGTGGCTGCACCAACTTATATCCCCACCAACTATGCACAGGGGTGTCCTTTCCTCCACATCAACATTGCTTATTTGTTGTCTTTTTGGTAATTGCCATTCTGGCAGGTGTGAGGTGGTATCTCATTGTGGGTTTGATTTATACTTCCTTGATGATTAGTGGTGCTGAGCATCTTTTCATGCCTGTTGGCCATCTGTATTTTGGCAAAATATCTATTCAGATCCACTGCCTGTATTTTTTTTTTTTTAATGTTGAATTGTGTGAATTCTTTGGATATTTTTATATTAACCCCTTCTCTGATATATAATTTGCAAATATCTCCTCCCATTCAGTAGGTAACCTTTTTGCCTGTCTTACATTTAAAAATTTTAGTCTGTGAAAATGCTAAAATTTATCCACTTACAAAAGAAAACATCTGTGGCAAAATACTAAGTGAGCTTTAAGGAAAACATAGCTTATTTAAATAATGCAGATGAATGCACACTATACCTGGTGACATTTTCTTTATTCTTCAAACCTCCCCTGTTGATTTTTTGTAATTAATTGTCAGTAGAGGTACTTCACTGGCAGTCCAGTGGTGGAGGCTCTGTGCTCCCGTTGCAGGGGTCCTGGCTTTGATCCCTGGTTGGGGAACTAAGATCCCACACACCACGTGGCACAACCAAAAAAAAAATTGTTATTAAAGATCCAAGTTACTTTTGGTGCAATGCCTCAAAGATTTTCTAAGATTGGGGTGATATTAACAGGAAAAAATAAGCACTATTGTACATTTTATTATTTTAGAATTGTTTTTAAGCCATTGGAATAATTGGCCTGTTGCCTGCTTCAATTAATAAGGTTTTTTTTTTTTTTTTTTTAATGTATTTCTACAAAGCTCTGTTTTGGAATGAAAATTCTCGACTTAAAAAACTTGCTTGTGGCTGAGGCTTATTGCTATGCGTGGGTAAAGCCTGGGAGCCATTTCTTTTTTAATAATTATTTTCAAAGAAACCTGTGAAATCTTCATCAACAGTTTTAAAGAAGAAGTCTGTATCAAGGAGAAGAAAGACTTTGCGATCTAAACCTGTTTAGCCATCATGGTAGGTGACAGAGTCTCATGTCACCTGCTGGGAAGTAGTGCTTGCTGGAAGGCAATATATTAACAAGAAGAGCCTTTTGTCTTTGCCAACCTTAAAGATTTTGTTCCTCCAGTCATCTGTTGTCCTTGAGTTGAGGCTGGAATATACAAAAGTTTCTGCAAAATTGGTTCTCTACAGAGACTCAGAGGACTCAAATGACACCATGATGTCCTCCACTGACCCCCAAATACATATAATTTGATTTTGTTAAGGAATTGTATTGTGACCACCAGTTTAGAAGAGAGAGAGACGACTGGTTTATTTCTAATAGTCTTTTTTTTCCCCCCTCTGGTTCTTTTGGCCTTTCAGTTGGGAACATTTATGAGACTAATTTCATTTCTTATTGCAAAATCTATGTAGTACTCTGGCTTGCGTCATAAATTCCAAAGGCAATTCTAATTGGCCAGATGAAGTAAGGACCCTTTGGATGTGAGCATCTCACCATTTCATTTCGTCTTCCCAGGGTGTTTCTCAAGAATATCATAAAAGAATTCATAGATGCTGATTGATCTGGTGCACAACTAAAAGGCTTGTAAGACTATTAAAGTTCAATTTGGTTTAACGTTCTCATCTTGAAACATAATGGTAGCTACCATCAGTTTCAAATGGCTTTTATTTATTTATTTTTTATTCTGGAGATGGAGGAAAGATTGCATGCATACATCTCTTGTGAAGAAAAAACTGGGTTGATATCTTCCCATGACTGCCTTGGATTAAGAAAATGGGCGGAGAAATTGAATCCAAACCCTTCTTAAATTCCACTAGACTCTGAAACATCTTATGTGACATCAGAATTACAAAATCTCAGCTCATTTCATAATCTCTCTTCTGAAACTGGCTCCTTGAATATTATTAATTTCAGTGGAAGCTACCAAGTAATTTCCAATAATCTTGAAGCAAGATCTGTTCCCCATTTCTAGCTGTCACTGTGGTCAGGTCTGTTTCTGTTTCTTTACTCACACTGAGGCCTCCTCCTAGGATACCCACACTTTTTCCTTTTGGCTCTCTTAGTCTGACCTTCCCAATCAGGCTTGGTTCAAATTCCTTTTTTCTGTCAGCTTCCTGATTATTGTCACCCACGTCTGTCCCTTGTCTCATATGTGCCTCAGTCCCTAAAAATACCAGATACCATTATTCTATGTCCGTCTTGGTTCCTCCACCAGATTTGTAGCTCTTTGACTCAAAAATCCAGGTCCCATACCTCTTTTGTATTCTGACAGTGACTGGCACAGTTAAGAAATGTATTAGGTGCTTAATATTAAACAAGTATCTGATTAATGGAACCAATGCATGACTTCCTAGCTTTCACTGATACACCATGGTCAAAGCACAATAGTTTGCTGTAATTTTTTCATGATTTATCCTCTTGGTTTTTCAAGGCCACCTCTTCTATTTGCCTTAAATTAAAAACGAGGCAGACATATCCCTTCTGATTAGAATAGACGCTAGAAAATGATACTAAACCAGCATCCCAAGAATAATGGTAAAATTAGTAGATATTTATCCACAAGTTATCATGTGCCACCAAATAAAATGTAAAATGAAGAAAATAGGGTGTTTGTCCAAAGGCTCAGAGCCAGAAAGCAGTATAGCCTCAGATGCCAGAGGACCACTCAGTCATTATACTCTGCTGCCTCCCAGCTGAATTTTACTTCATCCTAACCTCTTGTTCTCCACAAGGTCCCCAAGAGATATATGATATATATTAAGAAGATATATGTTACATATATATATATATATGGGCTTCCCAGGTGGCACAGTGGTAAAGAATCTGTTTGCCAGTGCAGGTGACACAGGAGATGTGGGTTTGATCCCTGGGTTGGGAAGAGCCCCTGGAGAAGGAAATGGCAACCCCCTTAGTATACTTGCCTGGAAAATCCCATGGACAGAGGAGCCTGGTGGGCTACAGTCCATGAGGCTACAAACAGTCGGACATGACTGACCACACACACCCACACACACATATACAAAGAGGCATCGAAAACTGTCAGAATGCTCTTTTATTGACTGGGACTTTGACTCCAAACTTCAATGTAGGACTTTGCCATTTAGGCTGGTCCCAGTGGCATGGTGTTTTGTTTTCCAGAGATGAGAGATTAAATCACATCATGTGCTTTGCCGTATGTCATGCAGATCTTGGACGTTAATGTTGATGACAAAGAAAGAAAGATACAGAGGAAAAGGAGTGAGAGAGGCAGTAAATTGGAGAGTATTTGACAATTCAGATTTGCTTAATCAGTTGTGGGAAGAGATGTGAGAAAGATGGCCTAAAGTTTGTTGTGGTCATGAGCTTGTCCCTTTCCTGGTGAAAGGGATAAAGAAGGGCCTGATAAAGGTCTTGAGCTTCCCACAGAGGGCACCATGGACCAATATCTATACTTAGGTTCAGAGGATGTGTTAATTTTAAATGATATCAGCTGAACTTCATAGCACTTGTGGATTGGGGGAGTGGTAAGGTTTTGGGGCACACTTGCTTCAAAGAGTCTGGAGAAACAGGATCTTGGAATAAATACAGAGTTTTGTTTTTTTTTTAATTTTTTTTTTAAATACAGAGTTTTATGATAATACTGAACCTTCTCTCTCTCTTTCTTTTTTTGTATTTAATAAGCTAAAAACCACCTTGAATCAAATCATATTCTCAGAAAGAACTTAGAAAATAGGAAACAGAAAGGAGAACAAACTAATATAATACAAACGACAAACAGTGGAAGTTTAGTTATTCGTCAAAGTAAAAAAGGAGGAAATATAATAGTCTTGGAAAATTATTCAATGACATAATGATATGTTCCTTAATTAAATATTTTATTTTGCCAAGGTTCTCTCTTTCATGAAAGGAAATAATGTCTTTGGAAGATGATATTCAGTGCTGCTCTCCAGGCATTGAATAGATTCTCTTTTAACTTCTAAGAAGAGGATTTCTGATTTAAGATAGTTGTTAGCTCATTAAATATAAACCAATTTGAAGCACAGCACTTTATTTCTTTTATCCATTTCTTTTTCATTTCTTCTTCCCTTCTGCCACTCTCTCTCTCATCTCTCTGCCTTGTCTGTATTTCTTTTTGCCTCTGTTTCTTTCCCATCACAATCAAGATTTCCTGGTGGTTTGGTAAATCTGTAAGAAATAACATAGGGTATTGCCTTGGCAGAAACAAAAGATGACAGACTGCGGGAGCATTGAAAACATATCAAGTCCCTGGTCACCACAGACAAGAGGTCTAGACTATGGTTTTTTTTCTCCCTCCCTAACTTCCTGTGGGAGGGAAATAGTTTGCTTTTTAAGGTTGGGTAATGAAACAGGCTTATGGTAGGGTGAAAGACACGGAGAGTCCCAAGTCTCTTTCAAGATACAAGTTGCTGATCATGGAGTCAAAAGAACTGGAGTCTTCCAAGTTCATCACACCGATATTCTGAACTGGTTGGCATGTCATCATAATTGCAGGAAATACACTAATTGGACATGATGGAGGGACTGTGCATACAAGGAACTTTATCCTCCCTGTCTTGTCTTGTCTTAGCACAGGGAGGATCGATGAACTCCATTTAAGGAAGTATCGCTGAATGACAGGAGTCATTGATGAATGCAAGTATCACTTTTTAACACTGATTCCTGGAGGCACAGTGCTTAAAATGAGCAAATAGGACCAATTTCCAGACTGCTGGAAAGTTTCTTTGGGCACTTTGGAAACTCTGAATCCATTTAAAAAAAGAAGTCTGTGGCCCTGCATGTTACTCTAGCAGGTATAGATTGAGCCATTGAATTCTTTTCATTTGCCATCATTTTCTCTGAGGTTGAACGTTCATAATGATTTATTTCAGTAGTTAGCTAAAATATTTGTGTCCTATTTAAGCAAACTAATGGAGAGGACAGCATTCAGGACTTTGAAGAATGGAAATGGGACAATTGAGCTTTGGAAAAAAATGTATCATCAGCCATGTAGAAAGCCAGAATTTGGTATAGACGAATTAATTGTGACTCAATTTTGCTCTAATACCCTTGAGGACATCAGACGTTAATCTCCGCTCTCTCCTTTGGAGGATCTACTGAAAAATTTAAGTGAGCGAGAGGTGGACTAAATTAGAGTTTTCCTGAAAGCCATGATTGAAATTTATCATCACGCATGGGCTAGGTTATCCCTCAATGTATCAGCCCACTAATTTAGAAACCTTCCTTCTTTGTCGTGAAAATCAATTTAATGTCACTAATAATTGTTTCTTTGTTAAATCAGGGAAGTTGTAAAGATTGTTATGAGTGTTTGAGGGGTTGGTGGAGAACAACAAATACTGGTTTATTTCAGAATAACACGACCAAGGTGGACCTATACATTTATTCTCTTAGACCAAATCTATTCTTAGACCCATTCGTCTCCAGATGTTGCCATCTCTGGAGCCATACATCATCAGAGTAAGGTGCTTTTATAATGTATTGCACTAATATATCGTGCGAAGGACAGCACTGATGATAAATTTCTTAAATGATGGTGCTGTCTAAGGCTAATGACTCTCAGAGCAAATGCAAGGTAATGCAGTGATTTCTTTTCAGTCCCCAGCAAAGAATACAGAAGATATCTAAAAATCATTTTCACATGGAAGTAATATTGAAATAGATGGTATTTCAAGGCCTTTGCAGCAGACACTTAGGCAATATTAAAGCAAATGTAAATGGCTTTGCATTTTTAGTTAAAACCCATTTAATGCTTTCCCTGATGGGAGTTAAGTTTTTTTTTTCAAGTAAATTTTTAAAGAAGTATCCCTCACCTGAAGTTGTCTCCCTTTGTGGATATGACGTGTCTTGTACTTTTTGAATGGGCAGTGTTTACTTTGAGCTGGGGGTATGTTCCCAAGACTGTTATTCCCATGATTACAGCCAGAGGGAGGGACTAACTGGCAGAATTTGTGGCTGGCAGATTCTTGTTCTGGCCAAAGATATGTGGGTGAGTGACAAATTCCTGTGTGTGCCACAGAGTTGTGTCACATCCATGCCCAGAAATTGTCTGGTTATTCATTAGATGGGAAAGGAACAACCCTAAATTTGAGGAGGCAAAATGAAACTTTTAATGGAATATTTTGGTAGAAGTCATTCCTTTGGTCAATGTGGTGTTACTTGTTTGTACAAAAGATAGCAAAAATTGTGACCAAATCATTTCTCAATACTTGGAAATGAAACCTCTCCAGATAGTATTAATATCATTCCATTCTTTAGGCATAGCCAAAATAAGATTATATAATATTTTTCCAGGGAAAGAAATGCAAGTCTAAATACCCACAGAAGAGAGTTGCCTTCTTGAATAGTAATAGTAATCATCTCTAAAATGTATTAGGTATCACCACCCACTAGTCTGAGCACTTCCATATTCATCCCACTGGATTGATGTGGGCACAATTTTTAAGCCCATTGGACAGATGGGCAGCCTGGCCTTCAAGAATATAAGTTGCTTGCTCAAAGTAACATAATAGATCCTGCATTTGTACCATCTGGCTCTTGAGGCTATGAGCCAAACCATTAAGCGATATTGAAACTGGGTGTGTTTTATTTTTTAATTTAAAAGTATTTATTTATTTACTTGGTGGTGCTGGGTCTTCATTGCGGCATGTGGGATCTAATTCTTTGACCAGGGGTCAAACCTGGGCCCTCTTTACTGGGAGCATGGAGTGTTAGCCACTGGATCACCAGGGAAGTTCCAGAGGCTGGTGTGTTCTAAAGTTAATCTTATGTCTCCTTACCCACATCACAATGTAAGATAGGATCAAGTCATAGGCTGGATCATGCAATATTATTCAGCCACAAAAAGCAATGAAATTCTGATACATGCTGTAATAGAGATAAACCTTGAAAATAGTATGCTCGGTAAAATAAGCCAGACAGAAAAGGACAAATACTATACGAGTCCATTTATCTGAGTTACCTGGAATAGGCAAACCAAGAGACGCAGAAAGTAGAACAGAGGTTAGCAGGGACCAGGGCAGAGGGGAATGCATAGTTATTGTTTATCGGGTACAGAGTTTCTGTTTGGGATGATGAAAAAGTTCTGGAAATAGAGGTTACGACTGCGACACTTTATGTATGCTAAGTTGCTTCAGTCATATCCAGTTCTTTGTGACCCTATGGACTGTAGCCTGCCAGGGTCCTCTGTCCATGGTATTCTCCAGGCATGAATACTGGAGTGGGTAGCCATGCCCTTCTCCAGGGTATCTTTCTGACCCAGGGATTGAACCCACATCTCTTACATCTCCTGCATTGACAAATCGATTCTTTACCACTAGCACAACCTGGGAATTTACGTAATTCCACTGAAGTGTACACTTAAAATTGCCAAAATTATACCTTTTATGTTATGCATATTTTATACATACATATATATTTTGTATGTGTATTCTATATACATATATATATTATATATAATGCATATATATGTATTATATATATATATATGCAGAAAGGGTAAAACACTTCTGGGCAAAAAAGAAAAAAAAAAAGACTAGGTGAGAACTGAAATGTAAATCTAAGTATAGAGTTTGGTTAAAATTGTAGTGACTATCAGGTTTAACAGATGGTAAACACTTTTGAAGGGAGAAAAACTTCTTTATTTTAGGTGTGTGCATAATTCGTGGGATATCAGTTAGCTTTGCTAAGTGGAAACAACTTGACTTTCCAAAAGAGTTTGATGATGAACCATTAAAACATTGTGGACTTTTGGAGCCTGACATGGCAGAATGGCTCTGTGTCCCTAATTATAAATACAACCAGCAGCACAGTGCCAGCACATGGGATGTGCTGAGCAAGTAGGGATTGAATGGCAAGCCTCACTTTACCCAAAGCCAACAGCAACATCATAATTCAACTTAAAAGATTATTTATGAGCTGTGTGTTGCACATTTTTGGGTGCAATGCACATTTTCCCCAGCCATATGTTTTATAAAATGGAAAAATAATGCAAACTGGCACACTCAATCAAAGGCACTGTAATATTATTTTGAATTTATAGGAATTTGGGAGCATGATTCTTTCAGGGATGAGAACTGCCCAGAATTAGGATGAGACTGTTATTGTGATCAGCCAATTAACATTTCTAGGCTGCCTCTCTGAACAACCACCCATATTTGTATCGAATTTATGTCAGGGCACATCAAGCAAACAGGAGGAGAAGTGTACAGAAAAAAAAAAAAAATCATTCGAATTAAGTTGAATGGGCCTGGAATAGAAAAAATATAGCCACTTGCTTAAAATTATTTTAAAGGTAACTTTTTATTGATTGAGTTTAGAACAACAACATTTTAAAAATATAATAAAGATGTATTGACCGGTGACTTAAAGAGTGTGTGTATATATATATATATATGTATATAAATTTAAAATTCATTCAGCCTAGAGGAGTTTGCTCTCTGTCTCTTTTACTTCTTTCTTTTAAAATAACAATAGCCAGGAAGAAAACAACTTTTCTATAGCATTTTTGAATTGAGTCTAAAGTATTTGGTTATATTTTGACAGCAGGGCTATAGATCTTAAACTTCCTGTTAATGAATTGGTATCTTATCTTTTTATCTGGGTCCAGCATATGCAAAATTACACATTTAGGATCCTGGAATGACTTAGGAGAGGCTTTAGTGATTGATTGATTTAACAAATGTTTGAGGAATTCTAGAATGGGCCAACCAACTTCTCTACTAGGAGAACATAACATCTGGGAGCCCACAGTGTAACTGTAGTGAAGAGAGTGAGCAGTAATCAGTCACAATAAACTGGAGACGCTGCAGTCAGGACTAAGCACAGAGGATTTTGGAATAACTCTTTGTCTTAAAGAAATGGGAATGCCAGACCACCTAACTTGCCTCCTGAGAAATCTGTATGCAGGTCAAGAAGCAACAGTTAGAACCAGACATGGAACAACGGACTGGTTCCAGATTGGGAAAGGAGTATGTCAAGGCTGTATATTGTCACCCTGCTTATTTAACTTATATGCAGAGTTCAGTCACTCAGTCGTGTCTGACTCTTTGCGACCCCACGAACCACAGCACACCAGGCCTCCCTGTCCTTCACCTATTGCCGGAGTCTACCCAAACCCATGTCCGTTGAGTCGGTGATGCCATCCAACCATCTCATCCTCTGTTGTCCCCTTCTCCTCCTGCCCTCAATCTTTCCCAGAATCAGGGTCTTTTCAAATGAGTCAGTTCTTCGCGTCAGGTGGCCAAAGTATTGTTTCAGCTTCAACATCAGTCCTTCCAATGAACACCCAGGACTGATCTCCTTTAGGATGGACTGGTTGGATCTCCTTGCAGTCCAAGGGACTCTCAAGAGTCTTCTCCAATACCACAGTTCAAAAGCATCAATTCTTCGGTGCTCAGCCTTCTTTATAGTCCAACTCTCATATCCATATATGACTGCTGGAAAAACCATAACCTTGACTAGACAGACTTTTGTTGACAAAGTAATGCAGCGTACATCATATGAAATGCTGGGTTGGATGAAGCACACGCTAGAATCAAGATTGCTGGGAGAAATACCAATAACCTCAGATATGCAGATGACACCACCGTTATGGCAGAAAGTGAAGAGGAACTAAAGAGCCTCTTGATGAAAGTGAAAGAGGAGAGTGAAAAAGCAGGCTTAAAAGTCAGCATTCAAAAAGCTAAGATCATGTCATGTGGTCCCATCAAGCTATGACAAATCTAGACAGCATATTAAAAAGCAGAGACATTTCTTTGCTGACAAAGGTCCATCTAGTCAAAGCTATGACTTTTCCAAGAGTCATGTATGGATGTGAGAGTTGGACCATAAAGAAAGCTGGGCGCCGAAGAATTGACGCTTTTGAACTGTGATGTTGGAGAAGACTCTTGAGAGTCCTTTGGACTGCCAGGAGATCAAACCAGTCAATCCTAAAAGCAATCAGTCCTGAATATTCATTGGAGGGACTGATGCTGAAGCTGAAGTTCCAATACTTTGGCCACCTGCTGCAAAGAGTTAACGCATTGTAAACCCTGATTCTGGGAAAAATTGAGGGCAGGAGGAGAAGGTGGCTACAGAGGATGAGATAGTTGGATGGCATCACTGACTCGATGGACATGAGTTTGAGTAAGCTCTGGGAGTAGTAGGTGATGGGACAGGGAAGCCTGGTCTGCTGCAGTCCATGGGTCGCAAAGAGTCGGACATGACTGAGAGACTGAACTGAACTGAACTGAATCTGGGGAAGTGGGGGAAAGCTTTACCAAAGAAAAAAGAAAAATGTAGCAGATTCCCTGAGGGCCTTTCATCACCTTCCTCTTTCCACCTCTGATTCCATTGCTCAGGCAGTGGAGAGTTCCCACATACTGATAGTGTGGGCTGTGCCACTCAGCTTTGCTACCTGAAGCCTTAGGACTTGGAAGTAGAGTGCAGAACTGCCCAGGTAGTTAATGCCCCTAAAGGCGAGTATATCAATGCCCCATTCGAAGAAGAAGCAACAATTCTAAGAAGCTTTCATTGTGGTTTTCAATAGGTCCTAACATTTCCTTTAGAAACCACCTTGATAAGCAACTTTATTTACTTTCCTTCCTTTGTTTCTTCTATCTTTCCTCTTTCCTTTTTGCTCTCCTGCTTTCTGTGATTAGTTTCCAACTATACTACCTGCACACAGGTCCTCAATTCAGGCTCTGCCTTTAGAAGAACCCACATGAAACATAATATGACATTTAACCTGGGAATTGAAGGATGTGAGCTAGAAGTTCGAGGGTGTGTGTGGGTTGAGAAGCAAGTTACCTTCCTGGTAACTTGAGCATCTGGTTTAAAAGCACGAAGGACATAGAGTGTTTCTTGAAGGCCCCAAAGATGACAGGATGTGTGGGGAATGGTGGAATGTCAGAGTGTGAAAGCTAACGAGTCTGATAAGGGGCAGAGGCTAGAGAGGTATATTGGCATCACTTGTCAAAAGCCTTCTGATGCATAAGAGGGATTCAACACTGTCTTGTAAGTGACCTCAGAGAACATGATCTCCAGGGCTGCAGTGATCAGAGGCGAGAGGCAGGAGGCAGGGAGACTAGCCAGGAGATGCTTATAACTGTTCAGGTGAGAGAGGATGAACAAGGGAGACTCAGAAGTGAATGAGGAAGAGGGGACAGGTTGGAAGGATGTGGGAGCACTTGACTCAAGGGAGTTGGTGACTCCATGGGAGGCCGAAAGGGGATGAAGCTGAAGTTGTCATCCAGCTTTTTAGCTTGCTAGATCAGGTAGTGATGATGCCTTAATATGTTGAAAACTAAAGCCCCAATGTGATGGTGCTTAAAAGTAGGGTCTTTGGGAGATGATCAGGTCCTGGGGGTGGAGCTCTTGTGAATAGTATTAGTGCCCTTATAAAAGAGACCCCAGAAAACTGTCTAGCTCTTCTGCCATGTAAGAACATAATAAAATACTTGCTTTTGAACCAGAAACTGGCCCTCACCAGACACTGAATCTGCTGGTGCCTTGATCTTAGATTTCTCAGCTCAAGAAATAAGAGAAATAAATGATATTTAAGCCATTCAACCTATGTGATTTTTGTTATAGCAGCCCAGATGAGTCCATCTTGATGTGGAAGGATGGTTTGTCAGGTGAAGTTAATACCTTGTGGAGGGATTGGAATATCATATTAAGATGTTTGCTAATATTAACCTGACACTCTGTTTTGAGAGTTACTACAGTTGAGAGAAAAAGGTCAGTGGATATGAGTTAGCCAGTTAAAATATGAATACAATTTTCTATGGACTGGCAATATATCATAGATATATGGTAGGCTTCTTATTTGTGGTAATTTCTTGTTAACCTCAATCAAGAGGAGTGTAAAAACTTTTTAGAGACCTTAGCATAAGGTAGCTTATGCCAAAAGGCTTTCTGGAATCTTGGACCTCAAATACAGACATAGAAGGAGGGCCCACATAACTACTGTTCATTATGAGTGCAGTTCCAGTAAATACCAAAAACCTGTGATGGAAATTTATAAGTAAATTAAATTTCCTTAGAGAACTGGTTTTCAGTTTGGACTCATGGAGCCTGACACTCAGATGAAAATTTTGTGAAGGGGCAGAGTGAGTTTGGGGCAATCTGTCAGACAGGTAAAGCTGGAGTCAGAATAGCACAATTCATAATAGGAGAAGATATGGGTGAGACAAATACAAATAGAGGAGTCGAGTAAAATCAAAAAAGCGTGGAGTGATTCGGAAGAGAGTCAGGGGCTAATAGCGATTGTCTTGGGATGGTTCCCCCAAAAGGAAAGACTGAGACAAGGATTTGGTTATGTTGTGTGTGATTGATTATTGAGGGCCAGCTTCTTATGACAAGCCTGTGAGAGAGAGATGGAAGCTAAATAGAGAAAGGGAAAATCCAAGCAATAGTATAATCTTATGTAAAATCAAGCCTCAATCTGGTCCATAAAATGTCCTGCTTGGACCCTTTGAATCCTGTATCAGTCACTGGCCATCTGAAAGTGGAGGGCCTGGATAACCTCCTGCAATGGTTAACTGTGCAGTCAAGAATGTTTTTGGATGAGACTAATACTTAAATCCCTGAATTCTGAGTAAAGCAGATTGCCATCCATAACACAGTGCGTGGTCCTTGTCCAGTCAGTTGAGGGCTTGAATACAATGGAAAGACTGGCCTCTCAAGTGAGACGAATTCTCCTGCAGACCACCTTTGGACTTCACGTGCACCATCAGCTCTCCAGGGTCTCCAGCCTGCCAGCTCACACTCCAGATTTGGACTTGCCAACTCTATAACAGCATGAGTCAATGCCTTATAATGAATTTCTTCCATGCTGTGTGTGCTTAGTCGTCAGTCATGTCTGACTCTTTGCGACCCCATGGACTTTATGTTGCTAGGCTCTGTCCATGAGGATTCTCCAGGCAAGAATCCTGGAGTGGGTTGCCATGCCCTCCTCCAGGGGATCTTCCCAACCCAGGGATCAAACTCAGGTCTTCCACATTGCAGGCAGATTCTTAAACGTCTGAGCCACCAGGGAAGCCCGAATTTCTTCCATATACACATTCTATTTGTTCTGTTTCTCTGCAGAATCCTGACTGAAACACCTTCTGGAAGTCTCTTTCTCGAGAGAGAGGTAGCTTTCATCTGCCAAGGGTAATTCTTTTTACAGAGATCACAAAATAGCCCTTTGCAGTGGTCTTCTCAGCAGCTTGTGGCTACATGGACCAGTTGAGAAACAGGATCATGGAGAAGCACCAGTCTCCTTCAGAGAGGCTGTTTTTGGACATCCCTTTTATGGGGTGCTTGGAAAAATGATGCAAGAATAAAGAGTAGTGAATAACATTTATTTAGTTGCTAGTTAAATTTATGGCCCTTTATAAATCTTTCCACAGTACTTTGTCAGTTCTTGCAAAGCTCCTTTTGGCAATATTTATTAACATGGCACCATAGTATGGTGATTTCAACTTTTGGGGGCTTGAAATCAAAGAGATATATTGGGTTGGCCAAAAAGGTCTTACGGGTTTTTCCAGGCAGACAATATGAAAAACCTGAATGGCCTTTTTGGCCAACCTAACACATGGTCAAGTTCCAGCTGCCAACTTACCTGCTAAGCAACATTGACACATGTAACTTCTGGCTTCTGAGTCAATATCCGTATGACAAATATTGCAATAACTACTTCTCAGATGTGTCGTGAAGGTTAAAATTAAAAGTGAAATCATGCATGCAGAGCAACTAAAAGTCACCCGTGAATACTGAACTCTTGTGCCAGGCAGTGGGCTAAGCAACTTAACATCGTTTTTAGGTTAAATTCTCACAACAGTGCTCTAAAGTAGGTATTATTGCCCTGGTTTCCTAATGTGGAAACCGAGGTGCAGAAAGATTAAGATACGAGCCTCAGGTCACCAGGCTGGAGGGCAAAGGAGCAGACATTCTTCCGAGTGTCTACAGGAAACAAAGCTCCGTGTGGCTTCTGATAAATCGAATTCTAGAAGCTTTGCGGCTTGGTCGTCGTGGAAGCTTGAGATCCTGTGCCAGGGATCTGAGTACAAGGAAATTACCTTCCCTTGCGGATGCACAGCAAGGGTGACGAGCCGTGGGAATCTCTGGGACTCAGCTACTCTGTCGCTTGGTGGCCTCTAGAATCAAACGGAACACGCTGGGCGTGGCTCCGCCTAGTCCCACCCACCTGCCAATCATCTCAAATGGCACGTGTGACGTGGGGAGGCGGGGCAATGATGCACAGCGAAATGGCCCTTCTCACCTCCACTTTGGCGCGTCTTCCGTGGGATGCAAATCCTGAAACATCTCAGGGGGTGCAAAAGGTCATAAACAGAAAACCTGCTGCATCTCCGATTTTTCACAGATTTCAATGATTTGGTCCCAATCCAGAAACTATCTCGAGACACTTAAAAAAAAGCCTGCTGAATGGTAACCGAGAAAGACGACTAAAACTCTCAGCGAGCTACTTTGACGGTACCAGAGGTATTTAATTTTCATGGTCTCGCAATAAACTTAAAGGCAAATTATAAAAGTAAGGCTCAGTTTTGGTAAGGCTCCAATTTATATGCTTTGGGCTTCTTCTAAGTAGCCTGTGGGGGCAGCTGGCTAAGAAAGTTGAATTTAAGACTTTTGCCAAGTGTCCTGCATGAAAATTTCCAGCATTTTCTGGCATTTCCAAAGGCGTCTTCATGTATACTCCTAGGCCTTGTATTATCCACAAGTTTGGAAAGTGGGCCGTGGTTGCTGGGAGGTCAGGTTTTAAAGGGCAAATGCTAAAGTTAGGGAGCAGTTCACTTTGCTTGGTGTATTTGGGGAAATCAGTGTTAAATTGAATTATTCCTTTAGTTTCAGAGTTGCCTTTCGAGTCAAAGTGAGGCCTGCAAGGGAGGTGGTTTGCCTAGTTGTTCAGAAATCTCTGAGCCTCAGTTTCTGTATCTGTGACTCGTGGATTTTAATAACACCGTCTCTGTGGTGATGTTCCTTGGAATAAATTCTATAAGCACAGCGAAGTTGCTGGCATGTATTAAGTCCTAATACTGTAATCATTGACAGAGGAAAACCCTCTGTTACACCTTGAACAAAAGCTGTAGCTTGTCATTCGTGAGAGTGGGAAATAGAGCAGTCTGTGGGTTTTAATCCGGACAAGGTTTGGTTTTTACAACTGGTTGCACACATCCCTCATTTGAGGGTTCAAATGGGTAGTTTAAGAGAGAAAATGAATGTCTGCGTTCTTGAAGACCAATTTGGGAGTGCAAATCGGGGATTTGGGATCTCATCAGAAAGCCGTGTTATTTAAATTTCTAAAACGAGCCGTTTTAATATGACCTCAAGCGCATGTGTGGATCTGTTTGAAGAACAGCTTTGAGTCATTTCTTCCAACAGCACCTACTAAGCAACTCAGGATAAAAATATTGTTTCCCGTGAATGGTGGAATCATCAGGAAGATAACAAATTGCCATAGACTTTTGTCGGTGAAAGAGAATTCAAACTTGTTTCAGTTTTTCTGGACTTTAGAAAAGAAATACCTTTGAGAGATGACTGATGTGAAAATACAGTGTGCTTGCAAGTGATTCTGTGAATGACAACACATGTATCACAATCTTGCCTTCTTTTTCTCTTTCCTCTGCCCCCACCCCCAATCTCTCACCAGACAGAATAGGTGAAGAGGTTGAGTTGTAGATCTCATTTCTCCTGTTTTGCTGCTTGTGAAGTCTGCCAACAGAATCCACCTTGACAAAGTCAAGGACTGTGCGTTTAATGTTGAACTGAGTGAATAAATTATGCATGAAATTGTACCGGAGTCTCTTGTGTGCAGAATTGCTCCTTTTGATATGAAAGGTTAATTCAGAAAGGAGTCCAAAATAGCTGGAAATTGTGGGGATAAGTGGATAGTATTCACTGTTGTGAGCTGTTATTACTAGAAATTGCATTCCCCTCTCTGGCTTCCCTGGAGATTTCGCTTTGCCAGTGAATATAAACTGTACTCGATAGAATAGCATTTAGGAGTAACAGGAGTGTATGTCCACACACAATAAAATATTCTAATGGTGTTTTAAAAAGAAGTTGTACTTTTTCATGTATATCATGCACCCCAAGGAAGAATTTCTATTGCATTTAGGTCAAGAACAAGGCGTATCCAACATAATGAGTTTTGAGCGTATCTGTATTGCAAGGGGCTGCCTGGGACTCCTATTTTGGAGCCTGGGCTGGTCCTACCACTGATTAATTATGCAAGCCTGCTTCCTGAAAGCCCAAACCATCCTTGCTTCAAGAAGGAACCACCCCAAATTGTTTTATCACTATATCTTACACATCCAGCTTTAATTTAATCTTTGGTAAATTTATGAAGCTCTTCAACCTGTTTCACTTAAATGTCCTTTTAACACACACTCTTATATCATTTTTATGTTAGTTCATTATTTCCAGCAGAAGCACGTAGTTGTCTGGAAAGCTAAATTTTCCTTAAAATACACATCCACATATTTTTGGAGCTTGTTAGAGACTCCTTTTTGTGTTTCCATCACAAGGGAACAGAATTGTGCCACCAGACTGTGGAAGTTGTTTATTTTTGTCCCTCTTATGTACATTTTCAGAAACCATCTCCTTCTTAATCTCCACTGGGGACCAGTAGTTTTTTTTCCTCTAATTATAAAGTGGTCTCATTTCTGACCTGGGGTAGTTTTAAATTTTAATTCCCGACTTGTGTTTATAAACTGTTAGACTACATTATCCTGTTGGGAACATTGAGAGAAAGGCTTCAGTCTTTTGTGTTAGTTTTAACAATTAGATATTCATTCAGTGTCTTAAAATGTATTTTGGGCGAACGAAAAATGCATTTTTGATGTAGGCTTTTTTTTTCCTTCGGTATTTCACTTATCTATATTTCACATTAGCAGTGAAGCTTTTCAAACTCTGGATGAGTGATGGTGATTTGCTGTAGTATTATTAAAAATCTAAGAGGAGTGAACATAATTGATAGGATTACATTTTTTTTTTAACTCTTCTTTTTTGGTTTCAAAATGTTTATGTGGAAAAAGGTATAGACATCTTGGCATAGGGGATATATTTTTACATATTTTGGCAGATTCTGGGTCAAAGTTGCTCAAACATCAAGGAGCCTATGGTTTTTTGTTTTTTTTTTTTTTTTTAAGAGTTATTTTCTTCCTTTATGGTATTACTAAGGATCATTGAAAATGACTAATCCTTGCCCAACTCATTAATGCCAGGAATGTTGAATTTCTTTATTCTGCTGTCTGTGACTCATTAGTCTGTGTTCTGAACAGCAAATTGGCAAAATGGCCTCTTGTCACTGGAAAGTATTCCTTTTGCACTTGGAGAATATAATGTACCTGAGAGGCTGCAAAAATATTTTTCTTGCAGACCTGGATGCCCCAGGCTGCTAAAACCTGAGGCAGTATAGAATTATGCTTAATGTCCCAAAGACCTAATTATAGTACTGTCTACCCTTGTGGTACTACTTTCAACATATTTTAAAATATTTGGGGCCAAATAAAGATGCTTTTTTTGATGCAGATTCAAATACCTTTAGCAGATCAAACTGAAAAAAATCCCTGAATAAACAGTTTTGTAGCACTGGGGACCAGTATTAAAGGGAGTAAAGACGCTCATTAGTGTCTGATCACAATTTACAAAATTCTACAAGATTAAGAAGTTTTCATACAATTCTGTAACATACACATCCATGCACGAATAAAACAAACACTGAAGTTCTTTTAAAAGATGTTACATCTAATATTTACACATATTTATGTATGTATAGAATAATTCAGGTAGTTGTTTTGTAGTCCTTAATTGTACATATAAAGCAAATAATTTCAAATATTTTATAAAATTTTAAATGTTTTGAATGTATTATAAATATATTTTAAATATTACTTGAATGACAAAAGTATATTTTATATAATTTTAAGCATAACATTTAAATATATTATATAAATGTTATGCTTAAAATTATGGTGACAGATTGTTAACTTCTACCCCAGACATTTTTGCCAGCAAAGAATCACCCAAAGAAACAATTTAGAAGCAAATGGAGACTCTTTTCCGCAAAGTAATTAATACCTTTAAAAGCATGTTTGAAATAACTAGTTAAGCAAGAGAATCAATCTCTTTTAAAAGCTTCCAATTCACCAGAGGCCCCTTCAAGAGCACGCACCTGCTCACCAGCCGTTCAACACCCTGACACCATCAATGCTTTCTTTATCCACCCTCCTTTTTCTTGAGGGAGGAAAAAGCAGATACATATTTCCTTAAGAATTTATACATCATTCCACCCCCAAGATCCCAAAGCATGAGGCACTCAATTTTCATTATGAAGTGACTAGTGAATATTTAGAAGCCTGCGTTTAAAATTGCATGTATTAAATGCACATAAAATGAATATATTGTTTGTGAAATATTAAACACAAGTCCTTTTTTTCCTAGTTGTTAAGCACAAATATGGGCCTGCCATGCGTGTGTGTTATCTTGAGAAAATGTGGGGCTTTATTATGCTTCTTTAAATCATACTAAGTATTCCTTTTAGCTATAAAGGATCTTTTCTTTTGGTAAGTGTTTTTTTTTTTTTCTTTTGATTGAGGATAACTTCACAAAAGCATATGTAAGTTAACCAGAAATGCAAAGAAAAAAATAACACTTTTTCAGAAGTGATGTATCTTTTTAAGAATCACTTGGGGGCAATAGAAAAGGCAATTTTTAAAATGAAAGTAATCTTTAGGAAAAATATTATGAAAAGGCTTTATTAGCATTCTGTTGTGTTGTGTTAGCATCCATTTCATGGGAAAAGACGTTTCTTTTTAACATGATACTCCATGGCAAGAAAATTAATTTTTTTTTCTTGTTTGGCACAACTCCAGTCCTTTTTTCCTTTCCCCTCCCAGTGGATGAAATGATCTTAGTGAAAAATACGTTTTTTTGAAAGAACAGATTTACAGGTGAATGTGACCAATGAAAATACTTGAAGTGAAAAAATGAAAATCAAATGATTGCTGTAGATTTTTTAGTGAGCAGTTGGGAGTTCTGCTGATGTTGTATCAGGAATGACCATCTGCCCCACTTGATGAGGGAGCACATTTTAATCCACTAATGTTGTGTATTGATCTTGGCAGATTTGCAGGGTGATATGTGCAGTAGGTATTTTTGCAGCTGGTACCAAGTGTATCCAGTACTAATATTTAATTATTAATTATATTCTTGTACTTTCCAGTTTTTAGGTGTAAAAGTTGATATTTACCCTTGATATATTGGGTTGGCCAAAAAATTCATTTGGGTTTTTCTGTGAGATGTTATGGAAAAACATGAACAAAAAATTTGGTTTCCCTACTACTTGGAAGCCTGGGAGAATGGTTTCTTTTTGAAAGCTGTGTGTTCTGTTTTCCTATTGCTGTTGTAACAAAGTACCACATACAAACAATATATATTTAGTATATTACCCTTCTGGGTCTCACTGAGCTAAAATGAAGGTTCTGGCAGGGCTGTACTCCTTCCTGGAGGCTGCTCATTTGTATCCTTCTTTTCCAGCTTCTATGGCAACCCGCTCCAGTATCCTTGCCTGGAGAATCCCATGGATGGAGGAGCCTGGCAGGCTACAGTCCACAGGGTAACAAAGAGTCGGACACGAC
Organism: Dama dama; assembly: GCF_033118175.1. Lineage (NCBI taxonomy): Eukaryota > Metazoa > Chordata > Mammalia > Artiodactyla > Cervidae > Dama > Dama dama. Next base: position 36,383,432 of record NC_083704.1, on the reverse strand, counting down.
TGAGCGACTTCACTTTCACTTTCCAGCTTCTAAAGGCCACCTGGATTCCTTGGTTCATGGCCTCTTCTTCCCTCATCAGAGTCAGCCACGTTGCACCCGTCTGACTCTTCCTCCATGGTCACATCTTCCTCTGCCTGTCACATTAGCAGGAAAGGGCTTTGTTAAGGACTCATGTGACCAGGTTGGGCTCATTCAGGTAATTCAAGCTCAACCACCATATCAGAGTCCTTAACATCTGCGAATTTCCTGTTTCAGGTTAGGTAACATACTCACAGGTTCTGAGGATTTGGATGTAGACATTTTGGGGGGACCATTATTCTGCCTGTGTGCACGGAAAGATACAGAGAGCCCCACAGCAATAGCAATTACTGCCATCAGTTTTCTTTGGTGCCTCCTTTGTGCCTTTTGGAGAAGGAAATGGCAACCCACTCCAGTATTCTTGCCTGGAATATCCCATGGACAGAGGAGCCTGGTGGGCTACAGTCCATGGGGTCTCAAAGAGTCAGACACGACTGAGCGACTTCACTTTCACTCTTTCACTTTTGTGCCTTTTACAGAAATGACCACCTATGATGTATAGTCGACATTCATTGAGTATTTGTTGAGAAAATGAATGGATTTATTGATTCTTATCTGTATTCATCAGATGGCATTATTTGGAGCATTTAGCATAAGTGGGAAGGCAGTTCAGCACTGGTTACTAGCAGAGAAATGGAGAGGTCTTACAGGAATTTATTGATATTTATAAACAAATCCATGGCTTGGTGTAATATTTGCCAGAGCCATGAAGGTACAGTAACAATCATCAGGTGTTGGAATAAAGTCACTGCTCATGCTTAGAAGTCAGAATTGAAACCTGTACACCTGTTCCCTGAAGGAAGCAGACAGCAGAAGGTCCATAACTCTTGAGTGTTTCAACCCTTCAACTCTGAGTGAAATATACCAGGAGAGGACAGAACCAAGTTCAGCTCACATGGGTCACTTAGAGTAATCTGGTGTTCTGGAAGATTCTTCTTGGGTGTGGTCAGTGGAGTTATGAAGCTTATTGTTGAGGTTTGGTTGGCATCAACCTCATGTGACTCTTTGAGAGTGAATAGAACACACACCTACCTTTGTTCCTATTGCAGATTTGAGACCCTAAAGTGCAAAAAGGCTTCAGGAAAAGACCTGCCTTCAAATCCTGTATAACTGGGTAACAAAGTATCTCTAAAACAGAGGTAACATCTACCTTGTTGATTGATGGAAGCATTAGCAAGATTTTTATCAGGCCTAGCATAGGAACAACGAATATAGTAGGTACTCAGTAAGTTTTATTATTATTATTACAGAATTTCTCAGCCAGCTTCTAACATTGCTGGTGATGTTTTGTTGTACAAAAGTGTCATTCATCTCAGATAATTAAGAGGTGCATTTTGGTTAAGAGTGTAGACTCTAGATTTATTCATCCTTTTTTTTTTTCACCATTCCAAAATTCCCTATTGCTATTATGAAGACAATAAGGGACAGAGTAGTTGTGATCTGTTGTATCATGGCTCTTGCATGCTAGTGGAAGGGACAGGTCATCAAGTAATTGAAAAAAATCAGGCTCATATTCCTGGTGCTATGTGACTCTGGGCAGATGACTGTGCCTCTCTGAATCTTTACTTCCTCATCAGTAACTGAAGTTAACAGAATTTACCTTGAAAGGTTGTTATGGAGATTACGTTACACAACACACACAAATGTTTAGCATAGTCGTTGGCACAGAGGCATTGTTATTTTGTAACTTGTTTGAAGGAATGTTTAAAGAAGATACGTACTATTTTTGATGCAGTAGTTATGTCCTTTACAAAGATAGCACCAAGTAACATATAAGCTTTTAAAAATTGAGGTTATGTCCTCATCTTTCATCCTTCATTCCTCATGCTCAAGTTTTCAGGGAATACTTCTACTGCTAATACTACTTCTATTAATTCTATTAATAGGGAGTTTTGGAATGTGTGGGGGAAAAAAGAATGAATCAATGGATGAATAAATCTAGAGTCCACACTCAATCAAAATGTACTACTTCTACTTCTATTAACCTACAATTATTCATACTATTGTTATTACTACTGTACTTCACTTTTACTAAGTTTTTGTTCTGTATCAGTCACGATTCTAATCACAGTTACTGCAGTATTATGCTTATTCCACTCCTCAGCTCTATAGTGTGGATTAGGTGCTGTTACAGAATCCTTTCACAGCTAAGGAAACAGACACAAGGGGGTTAAACCTTGTATCTACATCAGGGGAGTGCTGGCCCAGAATTCGAACTAGGTATTCCGACTCCAATGCCACTCCGACACCATTTTTCAGAAGGAGGCAAGTTTGGGGATAACTTTCCAGTGAGGTCAGTTTCATGGAGGATGATCTGAAAAATAGAAAAGGAATGTAGGGCTGAAGGACTGAAATTTCACTTGACTGCTCTATAATAAAGGAGATAGAAATCTTTCGCATCTATGTTCATTATTTGATCAGATGCCTACCTAGTGCCTACCAGGTATTGGGTGCCCTTAAAAGAGGTTAAATTTGTGTTCACAAGGACCCTCTCACTCCACTGTGGAGACAGGAGTGACAGGTGGTTTAAATGGAATGTGCTGCCTGGTCTTACAAGGCCTTGACTACGTGCTACTTAGGAAAGCTCAGGGCATCTCACCTAGCCTTGGGTGGCAGGGGAAGGGTTCACAGAGGAAATACATCCTGAGGAAAATTTAAGATTTGCTTACCAGATCCTTAGAAAATTATTTACTAAGACATGAGGTTGAATGTGTATCATAATGGTTAAGAGTGTGCGCTTTGAAGTTAAAACTGGCTATTTTCAAATGCTGCCTCTTCCATTTTCTAGCTCTGACCTTTTCCCAGTAAGTTGTTATCTGCAAGTTGGGAACCACTTGAGTATCTCTTTCTTTGGAGTATAGTGAAGACTATAGGGAAAACTGTTGGCACAGTACTCAGCGGTTGGTGAATGTCAACACAATTTAACCTTTATTGTCTTTCTTCTTGTCAATATCATCATTGTCATCATCATTTTAATTTTTTTAAAATTATTTATTTTTAAACTGAAGGATAATTGCTTTAGAATATTGTGTTGGTTTCTGCCATACATCATCATGAATCAGTGAGAGGTATACATATGTTCCCTTCTTCTTGAACCTCCCTCCCACCTTCCATCCCATCCCACCACTCTAGGTTGTCTCAGAGCACCAGTTTGAGTTCCCCGAGTCATTTAGCAAATTCCCACTGGCTATCTTTTTTATATATGGTAGTGTATATGTTTCCATGCTACTCTCTCCGTTTGTCCCACCCTCTTCTTGCCCCCATGTCCAAAAGTTTGTTCTTTACGCCTGTGTGTCCTTTGCTGCAGTACAAATAAGTACCATATTACTAGATTCCATATATACACATTAATATACAGTATTTGTTTTTCTCTTTCTGACTTACTTCACTCTGTATAATAGGCTTCAGGTTCATCCACGTCATTAGAGCATTCCTTTCTATAGCTGAGTAATATTCCATTGTATGTTATGTACCACAAATGCATTCCTTTCTATAGCTGAGTAATATTCCATTGTATGTTATGTACCACAACTTTCTTATTCATTCATCTTCCAGTAGACATCTAGGTTGCGTCCATGCCCTAGCTATTGTAAATAGTGCTGCAGTGAACTTGGGTACATGTGTCTTTGAATTATGGTTTTCTCAGGGTATATGCCCAGTAGTGGGTTTGTTGGGTCATTTGGCAATTTTATTCCCTGATTTTTAAGGAATTTCCATACTGTCTTCCATAGTTGTCATGTCAATGTACATTTCTACCAGCAGTGTAAGAGGGTTGCCTTTTCTTCATATGCTCTCCAGCATTTATTGTTTGTAGACTTTTTGATGATGGCCATTCTGACCAGAGTGAGATAATACCTCATTGTGGTTTTGATTTGCATTTCTCTAATAATGAGTAATGTTAAGCATCTTTTCATGTGTTTATTAGACAGTCTGTTAAGGTCTTCTGCCCACTTTTTGACTGCGTTGTTTGTTTTTCTGGTATTGAGTTGCATGAGCTGCTTATATATTTTGGAGATTAATCCTTTTTTAGAGAAATAATCCTAAACTGCAAGGCAGGTAACAAAGGGATATTTTTAGTAGTTGCTGAATTCTTAAGAAACCTAGTATATTGGTCTTAATTTTTGGAGCTGGAAAAATTTCAGACATTTTATAAGTCCCTGTGATCTTATACAAATATATATATATTACTGGAATTGATGTGTGGAAAGAGCACAGTTTGTTTTTACCCCAGTTGAAAATGTGCAGTGACATAATGTAACCCTTTAAGATAACAGAAGCCAGCTGCCCCATTCATATTTAAATATGAGTCACCTTCCAGGGAGACTTGCAAGATTCTATGTGCCAAGCTGGAAAAGTAAAAATTACTTGCGAGGCGGGAAAGAATAAATTCACACTTGGAGGGAGGTATTATAGGCTAGAGGCCTCATCTAGCCAATTCCCCTTTGGAGTAGAAAATGACACCCTAGTGGCCAGAGAGGAGAACTGCAACACCATGACATCATGGTTCAGATTATTGAAATATGGCGCCCTCTTCACATTTAAGGAAGCCTTTCCACTGAATTAGAAATATTTTGTATGAATGGCATATATGCCCAGGGACAAACATGGTCTACTGTAATGACTTTTAAAAACCTCAGTGTAGTTATTCCTGAATTCCTCACACCAACATGTGGGGGACCTTGGGGACGTTGTATGTTTTGCGTTGTGTTGGCCAAACCACTTCCAGTGTCTTCTAGTTCAGCCGAGCAAGCCTCAGAAGAAAAATAAAGGTAAAATTCTTGACAACAGGGACAGCAAAAGCAAGGTCAGAAACTTTGAATAGTGTTTGTCTCCATGAGTGTTTGCTGAGAACCCATCAGAAAGAGGAGGCGTGGTGCTTGGGGACAACATTTTAAAAATTTAATTATGTAAGAAAATTAAATTGACACGTAGACAGTTGAGTGAGGTTAGGAGGTTAGTTTGAAGAAATGACAAATTGCTAATAAGTGCACCTCTCATGGATGAATCAGATTTGCTATGGGTCTGTCTCTGTGAACTTTTACCTGAATGATAATTCAGTGATCAGTACTCAGTTGAATCAAAACCTGGCAGTCATTTTAATATAGGCAGTTTTTGGACAAGCTATGGGATATCTCTTGTTGCATAAAGTAGTCCATGTCACTGAAAAAAATCCTGCTCACTACCAATTGCAGTTGGCTTGAGTTTAGGAAGGGTTACATTGTTAGAAAAGGTAAAACAGCAGATATAAAGGTGAACTTGAATTTTGCCTTCCAATAAAATCTCTTGAAGGGAAGGAAATGCCTATATGAACCATACACTTTGACTTCTAATTCATCTTCTACCAATTTAACAGCATAATTCAAGACATACTTAAGGACTTAATAATGAAGATGTTCAGATTAGCATTGTTTAATGCATGACTGGAAATTAAAATATGTATAGTGAAGTGTTCAGTAAATTATGAACACTCATACAATGAATTATTTTGTGCTATTAAAGGATACATCTATGTTTATGTGTGTGTATATATATAAACATGTCATGTAAAGATGTGTATTGTATATTATTAAGTGAAAAATAAAATGGTAATCCTAATTTTTATTATGATAATGATGATCTCATTGAACTGTTATCTTTCTCTACAGTGTTCTTTAAGAAGAAATTATGGAACCTCTTTCCTATTTGAGATCTTTCTATTTCTGTTAACTTAATTATTCACTTTATTTTGGTCACGTTTTGATGTTTGATTTATTAGCCATATCAAAAGTAATATTTACTTTTAGTAAAGAGAATTTAAAGTAGAAAACTTACTTCCTTAACTGTGTTTATAACTACTTACTCATAAGAAAAGCAAAAAAAGAAAGATTACCCCCAGTAATATTTTCACTTCAACAGTGCTGCCATAATAATTTGAATTTCTTGTGTACTCTTGGCAACCAGTCTGATGTCAGTGTGACTTCACTGAAGCATCAGGATACCAAGAAGTCACTCCTAACTCTGCTTGAGCAAAAGCCATCCTGTCTCTCTTCATCTATCAGCCCAGCATCTTCTTGCAGTTAGTGAATAAGTTGGAAGAGTAAATAATAAATAGTGTCATATTATCATAAACCTTACCTCCCTTAAATGTATATGGAGAAATATTTTATGATTTCTGTATTAAATTTCATGTACAGCCTTATGTTCTTACAGCAGCAGACTTTGGCTAAATGTAGGATTCTAGGGTTGCCATCCCACCTAGCTTAATTTGATGAAAATTTAGAATGCCCTTTTGGCATTAATGCTGCATATGATAACTACATACACATACTTGCATGTAAATTAAATCAGGGTTTCTCATTCTTGGCTCTAGTGACATTTGGGGTTGAACAGTTCTTTAGTGGAGACAGCTATCCTGTGCACCATAGGATGCTTCGCAGCCTCCAGGGCCAGTGCTCACTAGATGCTAGTAGGACTTCTAATCTACCTCTTCCTCAATTGTGAATAACCAAAAATGTCTCCAGAAATTGCCAGATGTCCCCTGGAGTGGGGACATAACCCTGGCTGAGGTCGATACGTAAGTATAATATCCATGGGCATTGTTTTGGGATGGTGACAGCATGATTACCATCCCCTCTTCTGTCTGCTTATCTTGTTCTAATTTGTCTATACTGATGTGTATGACTCTGATATTTGAAAAAAGGCCAAAAGACAAAAAAAAAAATAATAATAATAAATGAAGCAGAGCTCTGAGAAGCAGAACCTACAGCACTAAATTACTTAAGACACTTGCAGTTGTAGAGTGCTCTCTTATTTGCAGTGACCTTCACATATACATATTCTTTTGGAGACTTTCAATTTTGTGAAGTAGGTGGATAAGGGATTATTACCATCCTTCTTTATGGATTTAAATACTGAAGTCAAGATCAAGGTCATCCAAGTGGCTAAAGTGTAGAAGTTGCACCGGAGCTCCAGCCTCTTGATTGTGAATTTCCTTACCCACTGCTCTAGTGCTGATCACCTTCTCCATGTGTGATATGGAGGCGTGGCTCTGATATCCACTGGGCTTCCTATTCCTGTGGTCAGATAGACTCTTCAGTGGGGAATTAGAATTAGCAAATAGAAAAGGGCACAGAAGGGCAACACATCTATTAAAGATGTGAGTGATGGTGGGGGTCTCAGATGATTTCCTTGACTGAGCTTCCTCCTAGGTTCCCAAGCCATCTTCAAGTTTTTAATCTTCAAGGAGATTGACAAGTGTCAATTTTGTAATCAATGAAATCGTTTACATACTCAACTTTTCTGTCTGGATGCATATTTATTTTGAGAAATTTTAATGGAATTAATTCATCTACTTCCAGGGGAAAAGATACTTCCAGATTTCCCATTATATTAAGTTTCTGAAGGGATCTCTTTTTTTCCATAGGTGCATTTCCTCTGGTTCTGTTAGCATAATGGGAATTAAGCATGTGCATCGACTGATATATCTCTCCATATGCTGGGAATTTAATTTCTCAGTCTAGGTGTGTCTTGGATAAGGTACAGTAATTATTATTACCCATTAATATCAGAGTGCACAAAAATACCCTGAGAAGTAAATATTTAATATTTCACACTCATTGCCGTTTTTTAGTTTTTAATCTACTGTGTGCATAGCAAGCAAATTATATGTCTTTTCTTGCACCATTCTTAAAATTAAGCTCTTTTAATTTTGAATAGCATCTGGTTGTCAAACACACACCATTTTATTTTCTTACATTGAGTCTCAAGCTTTCCAGCCTCTCTAAGAAGGAGTCAACATATATTAATAGATATAAGTGAGTGCAAGAGATCTTATTTTAGATTTTAATTTTTGTTTCAATTTTAAGAGCATTAATATGCCGCCCCAGTGACTACACTTTTTAATTTAACCTACTGGGCTTGCATTCTCACATTTCAAAACTGATGAACAGGGAAGGTGGGAAGGCTTTATGTAGTGTTGGACTTGGCATAACTCCTTTAAAAGCAACATTACCCATCTCTGGGTCTTGGAATACCTTGCAAAGAGGAAAGCCCAGCACATAATTCGGTTCTCCAAATAATTCTTGAACTAATCAAATCAATCTGTACCTCATAACTCCTCCATTCCCTCTCTTGGCCTCCTTGTCTGTTGATTTTGCATCTTCCCTGTTCTGTCCCTGGTTTGACCCTCAGATGTGAGCATTTGTCTTCAGGGTTGTTCCTTTCTGTTCTGTCTGTGACTTACTGAAGTCTGTCAAGCTAAATCATAGCTGTGGCCATCACTTAAGACATCATTTACCCAAAAGCTCTAGGAGAGGTTCCAATCATCCAAAATTTCCATTAGCTTAGATTTAGAATTGTAGACTCAGTTGTGTCCAAAAGCCAGATCCGTGATGTAGGTGTGTGGAGTGTGCAGTGGGCAAGACAATAGGGGTGGTGAGGGGTGTGGTGACTGGAGCGTTCAAGACCTGCCTAAAAGGGGGCGTGGCTCCATCATTTCTGCTCAATGTTCTGCAGTGGGTACTCCGTGTTGCCAGGTATTTTTGTTAAGAGAGAAGTCAGAAATCTAGACTTGATTGATATATTTCTAGTTTCTTTCCTTTTCCCTTCCCCTTTTTAAAATTTGTAGTTAGTTGATTTACAGCAGGATCATGTTAGTTTTAGAAGTACAGCACAGGTAGTCACTCAGTTGTGTCCAACTCTTTGTGACCTCATGGACTGTAGCCTGCCAGGCTCCTCTGTCCGTGGATTTCTCCAGGCAAGGATGCTGGAGTGGGTAGCCATTCCCTTCTCCAGGGGAACTTCTGGACTCAGGGATTGAACCCAGGTCTCCTTTATTGCAGGTGGATTCTTTACTGTCTAAGCCATCAGGGAAGCCCATATAAATATATACTTTTTGGATTCCTTTCCCTTATAGGTTATTATACACTACTGAGTATAGTTCCCTGTGCCATACTGTTTTCAAATGTGACCATTAATTTCTAATTTTTAAAAATGCTATTGCATCACAGTCAGAATTTTCAGCGAATATCAGACAATTTTGAAATTTGCCTGGATATTTGACGATGTGGTGGAATTAGTGTTAGCTTTTGGGGCATGCTATTGGCATAATAGTTATGTTTTTTAAACTCTTCTTATATTTTAGAAATACTCACTCAACTCTTTGCAGATGTATGACACAGTGTTGGAGATTTGTTTCAAAATGATCCAGAGGTTAGAGTGGGGATGTGGGAATCAGTGAAACAGAGGTATAAATGAAATGCCTTTGACTGTGAACTGATAATTATTGACCCTGGATAATGGATGAATATGTGCATATTTAAGTTTGTATATGTTTGAAGTTTCCATAATAGTTAAAAACTTGTGATTTGGTTGTGTCTTTTCCAAGAAATATATGATTTTTCCACAAATACCAAATGTGTCATATGTTGGAAAAAAGATCAGTTTTCCTTTTTTTAAAAAAAAAATTATTTTTTGATTGAATGATAATTGCTTTACAGAATTTTGTTTTTTGTCAAACCTCAACACAAATCAGCCATAGGTATGCATATGTCCCCTATATCTTGAAATTTTGTCACCCTTCTTACTTACATTTTCTTTCTTTTCTATTGGAATCTGCCTGTATATCCCTTCCTCTCTGGACTATGAGCTCCTTGAGGACAATTAATGGTTTGGCATTGCAGTGCTGAGCCAGTGCCCCTGTGGGTAGGCAGCCTTTCATTTATTCAGAGATATTTATTGAGCCTCTTACTATGTAGCAATTTTTAGATATTACTTCTTCTAGCTACTTCAGTTTACTTTTTTGTTGTTGTCGAAAGTGAGATGGTCCTACTCGTCTGAAAGAGGAGCGTAATATTCCAGTTATCCTTTGGGTGCTTTGTTTTCTTACTCTTGGCTTCTGTATCCACTGATCCAGAGCATCATTGACTGGTTGATTTTGATCCTCTTTTTCTTTCTTCTCCTTCTTAGCACACCAGAAAGTGACAGATGAAGGGCTTCTTGGAATTCCTATTGCTTTTTCCCAACCTCAGATTTGATATCCTGCCTTGACAAGCTCTCTCCCTTTGTTCTTTTATTCAGCAGAGATTTGTCAAGCACCTGCTATATGTCAGGCCATGTTCTAGACTGTTAGAATCTAGTTGTAAACAAAACAGACACAAGTATTTGCCTTAGATGAATGAGGAAGATGAATAAAAACTGGGTTTCCACAATGGAAAGAAGGATTTGGTAGCTTCTTAAAAGCTATATCTGTTCTTTATCAGTAGTTATGATACCTTTGAGATTTTTCAATTTTTCTTTTCTTTTCCAGTATGTATTTTTAGAGAGAACTCTTTATCCTTTTCTTCTTTTTAAGACATATTTGATATTTTACATATGATGTCTCTCTCTCTCCTCCTTAAAAGTGTTAATGGATATATACTGCTGAGGTAGAAAATAATTTAATAAAATTCAGTTAAATAATATTAAAATTCATAGCATATCAATACAAATGTTTATATATCACATCTAACACTTCGTTAGGTGTTAAGACAGAGTGTTATTGAAATTAACAAAAGATTCTCATTCATGGTGGAAGATAAACAGCCCTAAGCTATCTGTTTTTCCCACTTTGCATATTAGGCCATGTTCGATTCAGTTCCATGTACTTTTCCTATGACAGGCGGCTATATTTTGATGCCAAAGTTAGCTGGTGCTATCTTGAAAAAAAAAAAAGCCTTATCTATATAAATGAACTAGTTTAAAAATACTATGGCTTTTAGTCAACTAATCAGCTCTGAAAGTAGCTGCATCCAGAGAAAACATTTATCTGTAAGAAATAACTAATCTGTTTGTGTCCCAAAAAAAGGCAGGCAGGAATTTACGGATGTGATAGCCAGAGATCTGTGCCAAGAGAAAAGGACTTAGCTTCTTAATTCTCCTACTCAATTACATCAGAGCACTTCCTTTCTCTTCTTTTGTCACAAAGTGACCCTGCCCAGCTTTAGTAAAGGAGGAATGCAGAATAAATTTTGTGGGTGATTTGTAACTTTTTCTTGGGGAGAGGGAAGTGATGACAATTTCTTTATGCCTTCCTTCCCTCTCTCTTGGGGAATGTTTATTTATCTTCCTTTTAAGGTTATTTGATACTAAAGGGGTGGAATATTTTTAATTCACTTTAAAAGAATGTTTTCACATACATTTAAAAAATTTTGGATTATTCTTGTAGGACTTTAACACAACACTGAAACTTTGGCACCCACAAGCATAATTCAACGAAGAATTGTCTTTGCCTTGTTTGAGGACATTCAGTTTTGAAATAACAGCATTAGAGTCTTTTGAAAATAACAGAACATGAACAGAAAATTATTTCCCTTGGAAAAAACTGTAGCTAATTTTTCCTTTGGCTGATTTGCTGCTGAAATCACACATTCGTATAAATGCCAAGCTATACATATGCATATACATATGTATATGGATGAGCACGTGTGTGTGTGTGTGTGTGTGTGTGTGTGTGTGTGTGTATGTGTGTGTGTAGAACTCCACTCTACAATCATGCTAGAAATTGGAGAATTTGTCTTTTTAAATTAACACTCATTCACATCCAGGTCAGGAAGTAATGCAGAATGTTGGTGTTGCTAGGACACTTCATCCAAGATTTCAATTAATTAAGTTTTACAATTCCCCCATGCAGTGGGCAAATACTGTCATTATCTCTATTTTATTGATGGGAAATTTGAGTGTAAAATCTTGTTCAAGGTCAAACAAGATCCAGGTCCTCAGAGCCACAGTGAAAAGGAAATCTGAAACATTTATATGCTATTTCAAGCTGAAGATAAGTATTGGATGAGTGAATGAAATATCCATATGAAAGAGACTTTGGTTCTGAATGGTCACAGTATCCCCTCATTTGTTTTTTTTCCTTTTGAGAAAAATGCCGTCTAACCCACGAATGTAGTTGAATTTTCTTCAGCTTCGAGAGAGTGGACAAGGAAAGGCTGACCTACAGACCTAAAGTTGGCGGTGGAGGCTGGCACTGCAGAGGGATAGCAGGAGAGGTAGATAGAAGCAGCCCAGTCTTCCCAGCCCAGTTGGCAGGATGTAACAGAGTCTCACCATTGTGCAGCCGAGTGGGTGCTACACTCCGTATCATGAAGCTGCCTTTCTGCTTAACTTGCCTTGCACCTGCAGTTCTAGTTCGTCTCAGTCTTGGTGCAGTAAAAGTCCGACTAACTCAGAAAAGATTGGGATGTGCCATACAGAATCACCAGCTTTAACAACAAAAGCAAATCTCTTAAAATTCCAAGACCAATAGAGAAAATGGCAGGATTTATACACTTTGAAGTATAATGCCTGTCCTGGACCCAGGTTGAGTCTCGGTCCATAAAAACTCAGGGCTGACTTTGTGGCCATTAAGACTGAGAAGTAAGAATTTTGTCTAAAATTCTTAGGATATTAGGTAACTGATCTGATCATTTAACTTGCCAGTAATCGTGAAATGGGGTCATGCCTAGAAACTATTCTCATCCAAAGTTCTTTTCTCTTGACATTGTCTCATTTGTTTCTCTGTGGTAAAAGAGGACTTGCATTCACTGGGTGCTTGCTACTCACCACTAACTGTGTACATCATCACAGATGGCTCACAATAGGTAGGTTTTATTTTTAATCTCATTTTACACTTAAAGAAACCAAGGAAGAGAGATTAAATAATTGACTAAGAGCACACAGCTGTAATCAGACAGAATACAGATTTGAATCTGGTTTGTAGGACTCCAAACACTATGCCTATAAGAATTATCATTTCCCATGCCAGCAGGCAGGTATTCATGTACCCATTTTACAGGTTGAGGAAACCAGGAAGGTTAACCAACCTGCTTGAAATCTATTTTTTTCTAACAAACTCATTCCACCAGACCACAGACTTGTGGGATGAGAAAAATGTATGCTGGTGAGAAGGTTTTTGTAAGTATTATTTGTAAAGTGACATGTTTATGGTACAAATACATAACAATTGAATATGAGTCAATAGAAATTTAATTTTAAAATACGGGAAGAAAACATTAGGTAAGCACTTTAGACAGCGATCATAAATTCAGATTTTGGTTTCCAGAATCAGTTTGGTGATGGCTGGCTTTTTAGCTGTTTTAGTGAATAACACAATCATTTATTCATTGCACCTGCAAATATTTAGAACTGTCACCTGTATATTTATTGTTAAAGATGATAATGAAAAAGCTCAAAAATACAGACTCTCTTGGAGATCTTGATTTTCACTGGTGAGAAGGATCTACTATATGGAAAACCATGAGTAAGAAGCACTATGAGATGCCGTATGAATTTACAGGAAAAGCGAGATCATAGCCAGTTGGTATTAGTCAAGGGTGTCTTTGTGGCTATCATTTATTGTGAGCTATGTCTGAAAGGAATGAGTATTGGGATTTGTTAAGAATTACATGGAGAGGAGGGCTTCTCTGGTGACTCAATGGTAAAATATCTGCCTGCCAAGCAGGAGACACAGGTTTGATCCCTTGGTCAGGAAGATCCCCTGGGAGAAGGAAATGGCAATCCTCTCCAGTATTCTTGATGGGAAAATCCCACGGACAGAGGAGCGTGCAGGGCTATCTATGGTCCAGGGAGCCGCAAAGAGCTGAACACAACTTAACGGCGAAGCAGCAGCAGATGGAGGAAACGACTCTGTTACTGTAAGGCTTATCACTCGGTGCCAGAAGAGTAAGTGCCCTGTCCATGCCAGGCACCGTCCTGGGAGCTTGGGACACAACTGTGGTGGTGACCACAGGTCTGTGCCCTTGTGGACTGTACAGCCAAGAGGAGAAGTAAGCATTAAACAAGTGGTTCTCAGAATGTCAGTGTGGTGACAGCCAAGAGCAAGGGAATGAGCCCTTGTGCAGGAGTCAGGAGGCCAAAAGCTCCAGGCGGGAAGCACTCTTTTCTTTGATAGATGAAAAAGTCAGGAAGATGTGCTGACTGTTTGTGCACAATAACTTTTAATCAGTGGCCAGCCTTCTTCTGCCCCTCTGGCTGTTTCTGAGCAAACTTTTCTGCTACCTGTTGGTGAAGCTCTAGAGTTCGACCTAATGTGAAGGTTATCCTGAGAGAAATAGAGGGCTCGGTTTTTTCCATCACCTCATTGGGTAGGCAGAGCTCGGGAGCGGAGCTGCTAATATCTAGTCTGTAGAGGCCAGGGATGCTGCTAAACACTTCACAATACACAGGGCACTCCCCTTGCCAAAAGAGAATTATCTGGCCCCAAACATCAATAGTTCTGACTCTGAGAAACTCTAATCTACATATATGAAAACTTAAGCTGCATTTGGAAGGTTGAGTAGTTCTCACTGGCAAAAGTTTAGGATATGTACAGACTTGGAAGGGCATTTCATTTGGAGAGAAATGGGCTACTTAGACGGCATGAAAGTGAAACTGTAAGTCACTCAGTCGTGTCTGACTCTCTGTGAGCCCATGACTGTAGGCCACCAGGCTCCTCTGTCCATGGAATTCTCCAGGCCAGAATACTGGAGTGGGTAGCTGTTCCCTTATCCAGGGGATCTTCCCAACCCAGGGATCGAACCCAGGTCTTGTGCATTGCAAGCGGATCCTTCACCATCTGAGCCACAAGGGAAGCCACTGTGATGGCATAAATGATGCCTTATCATGAAGAGAAATGGATGTAGGTGACCTGAAATCATTTGTACTTATTTTAATAAGGAGTGAGGAAAAGCATTTCAGGTTTCTGGGCTGAGGCTGATGTGCGTGGCAAAAAGGAAAGATGGGTCCAGTGATGTGAGTAGCATGAGAGGCACAGGGAGCGAGTGGAAGTGGGAGATGACATCAGAAGTCTGGACTGGAAATCATGAGAGCTTCAACTAGGGATGATGATGATAGAGGTAGCTCTGAAAGAAGGATGGCTGTCCAGTCACTGCACAGGACAGGACCTGAGTATGTGGCTTGTGGAAGGTTAAGGAAAGAAAAGGAAAGGCCGTTCCAAAGGTGAGTGCTTTGACATTGGGTCCAGGACACATAGGCAGAGCAGGAAGAGGGGGTTGGAGGAAAGGAAATGAATTTGGGTTTGGACGTATTCAGGTTGAGATGCTGGCAAAACCTCCATTTGGGGGCCTCCTAGCTGGTAAATGCCACTGTGTGTCCTGCGCTCAGAACCATGAGTGGGTCTGGGGACCGCGCTAACGTCTTTCTTCTAAGCCAGAGGTTCTCAACTGGCAACCTGAAGGCCCCATCTGCACTACAGATGTGTTTTGTTTGGCTCGCATAGTGTTTTAAAAATCTTTAAAATTTCTAACAACATACACATTGAGAGACTGCATATAGAAATCCATCTTTTCAGCTTGTCTTGGAATATCAGCCCATCTGGCAATTCTGGGTTCTGGTTTTGGCATGGCAGCAGCCTGAGCTGAGGCTTAGCCATCCGCTTTCGCCGGGTCGTGCCATCAGGTTGCCTCTGTCCACGGCTCCGTTCATTTCACCTGGCCGGCACGCCGTGCTCATTGACTCCCTGCCTCAAAACTGAGTCTGCAGTCCCTGTTCAGGTTATGATTGAATTATTGACATGCCTTTGAAAGGAACCTTTCTGAAGATGGGTGCCCTCAATCTCTGCCCATGAACCACATGCCTCCTCCCTTTATTTCCTCAATGGGGTCTTGTTTCTACAGCATCTCCCATTACTCTGTCTAGGCTCCTCCCATGATCTTTTGCCCTTGAACACAATCATTGTGGTGAATGAATAATTATATGAGTGAATGAACCTGCTGCTTACTCTTCATTCCTTTGGAACCCTGATATTCTCAACTTTCTGAACCTATTCATCTTTTCCTAACCTGTTTTTCCGATCCATTTTTTCCTCTGGTTGCCTTCTGAACCATGTGGCTATTTACCCCCTCTTGGTTTTCTTGCTCTTCTTTGAGTGGCAGCCGCTGTGGAAGTCCTGGAGGTCCGCCCTTCCCAGAATTCCCTCCAGCTCGTCTCCGTCTCTCTAGGCGGGATCTCTGTGTCTCCTCTGAGAGCACAGCTTCACACGGGTAAGTCTCGGCGCTATGTGCCTTTCCTCCAAAATGATTTCCATCCTGTCACCTTCTGGTGGAACATTCTAGAGCTGCAGCTGCACGGCCCTTCCTCATTCTTCCAGAAACCCCTCTGTCATCCTTTGTGGGCGTCTCATTCTTGTCATGGGATGGGACAGCAAGGTAGTCCAGAGGGTGGGCTGTGGAACCTGAGCTTCAGTCTTACCCGCTTCCACTCCATTGCTGGCAGGCTCGGCTCGTCAGCAAGATGAGGTTGTTTTGATGATTAATTAAGGTAATATTTGTAAGGACTTAGCTCAGTGCCTGGCATATTTTGAGCTTCATTAGCGGAAACACCATCACTCTGTATCATGATTCAACTCCCCGTCCACAATAAATTTTTTCCACTAAGGTCAGGCCTCAGGTCTGCCCTCCCCACCCCCCGCCATCTTAATTCTGACTGCCTTTCTTGTCTGGATTCTTCAGAATTCACCCATTTTACAGTTCACTGTACGATGAGGTTGTGAGCTCTCAGAGGGCCAGAACCACGTTGTATACCTCTTTTGGCCCCAGTCAGCAATATTCTAAAGGCCAAGTTTATGCAGGACTTTCCATGAGTATTCGTGGGATAAATAATTATTTAAAAGACTGCGAAGCACAAAGCTGTCTTAAAACAGAGTTCTGCCGCCGTTTCATTTAATTGGAAGGAAAATGTTTCCTGTTTCTCATTGATCTATTATACTGTCTGAAGGAAGGAATAATAAAATATACCAAGTACTCATCCAGCAGACTCTCTCAGAAAATTGGGACTTTCTTGCTTTAATTAAGAACTTGTAGTTCAGCGTGTGACCAGAAGATGGTGCAGTGTTCAAGGGATCATTCCCTCTGAAAGTCAAAACTGATTTTAAAGGAATAAACTTGCAACCCAACCAAGTCTAAAAAGAAACAGAATAAAGTGATGCCAGTTCAGCTCTGACACCGTCCTAGGGCTTAGCAAGTGTCATGCTTTCATGTAGATTCTTACTTCCTACTGCCTAGCATAATGAGCTGGAGGATTCTTCTAATTAGCTAAATATTATTGTGCATCAGAGTGGGGCCCTGCTTCCTGTACATTCTTATTTGTGTTTTTTCAGCCAAAGCAAGAAAGCTGTTAGAGGCAGGAGCAGATGTAAGAAAGGCATAAAACATGCCAAGAAGTCATGGTACTTCTTTACTGTTAAATAAGTCATTCTGCTTTGCATCCTTTTATTCCGATATTAGTATGAATCTTTCAGATCAATCTGTCTGACTGCAAAAATCTTTTGTGTGTTTGGATGTGTGCTTTGCGAGTCGTGTATATGTGTCAAGTTTTCCTTGCCTCGGTAAACGTCAGATGAGTAGGCTTTTATTGCAGTAATAGCCACTATAAAATATAAACTGACATCATTTTCTCATCATTATTATTATTCAGGAGTGGAGCCAGCCAGGTAAATAATCCCGCAGTTTGAGTCAATTTCCTGTTTACATCAATTGGAAACAAGTTTAAAAAGACTCAAAGTTGGTGCTGATCAGGCATCTTCTATCAAGTTTGTGTATCATACTTGCTCCATTTTTTTTTTTTTTTATCGTGTAAAGTCTTCTGAAAATTGAAAACTAATTTATTATCATGTAGTTATTAGCACAATCACAAAAGAGGTCACTGGTCTTTCCTTTAATTTCTGTCACAGGCTGCAGGCCGTATTATGCTAAATCAAGGATACAGGGAGATAATTAACATAGCAACTCTGGCAAGTTTAATAGGTGAGTGATGAACACTTCGAGTTCAGTTTCAAAATTCATGTCTTAATTACCATCTGCCTGAGTGCAGTGATGAAGTGATATTATGGTTACCTTCTATCAGGCCAAAGTTTTTGTGAGTTGTCAGGAAAAATATGATTAGATTGAAAGACTTCAAGGTAAGGGAAAAGAAGAGTGTCTTGTGTTTTGTTTTACAAAACTATGTGAGCTATCTTAAGCCCTTCTAGAAGCATCCATGGTACTGCTAGAGTTCTCACCCAGGGTGGTGATGTCACTCTGGGGATATTTGGCACAATCTGGAGGCATTTTTGGTTCATCTAGTGGGAGAGGCCAGGAGTGCTGGTAAACATCCTACAATGCACAGGATTAGTGCCTGGGACAAAGAATTTGTCCAAAATGTCCACAGAGCTGAGTTTCACAAACACTGCCCCAGAACCATCCATCCGCTCTGTTCTTGGTTTTCACCGCTGGTTGCCAACAGGTGTCACCCCAGGCCCTGTTCTATTTGCAGCATTGTCAAAGACAGCGTCCATAAACCCTCATAACATATGGAATGAAATCCCTGCTGCAGAGCTTTTGTGGAAGGCAGTTACATGCTGGTGAGCTGAGGCCTATGTAACCAAAATTGATCAATTACACAAATTAAGCAGGGCCCTTAAGGAATTTATTTTATTGGTCTGGACATCTGTTGCAGTATTGTCCAAATCCAAAACTCAAATGGTGCCTCGGGTTGCCAAGTTAGGCAAGAAAATCTAGTAGCTATAAAAGTACAACTGAAAACCCTATATTAATATCACGTCCATCTGCTGAATGTTACATAAATATGCAGACTTTTTATTTTCCTTGGGAATAACATTTATTTTTACTGTGCCCAGTTTGACATTCTTATGACATTCTGTTCAGTTTATTACACTGTAACTTTAAATGTTTCTTCAAAAATGCATTTATAATGTTGTTGTTAATCTTTTTTCAAGGGTCTGTACCACCTGTTTAACTTATAGTTAAATAGAGAGGTCCTTTTTCTTATAGGAAGAATGGGAAATCTTTGGACAAAGAGGCTCAGAAAAGATTTTGAGTAACACTTGTGTAGTGTAAAGGGAAATTATATAACAGCCATGAATGCTAATATTCCATCCTGCTCTTTTTACAAGTTGAAATGTAATCTCCATTTTAAACTAAATTAGCATCATTTCCAAACAGAGTATCATATTTATATCAGATTTATACAACCACATCAGATTACTATTAACATGTAAAATAGTCTCTTTTATGCTGTGGGTAAAAAATAGATGGAAGAGAACGATTTGATTTCCTCTGTAATGTCAGGGCTTTAAATTAATCTGAGTGGACATGTAGAGGTTGAGAGTTGCTCTGACATTAAAGAAACAGCAGGTAGGAGCAGCTTTACCTTAAGAACCTGTTGTGATCCTGGCAAGAGGAAAACCTTGCAGTTATGAAAGTACATCTGAAAATCATGATGTTTCCATCATGTCCATCTGCCGAATGTTAAATAAATATGTTGGTTGGTTATTTAAATATGTTGAGTGGTTAAGCCAACTGGAAAATTATAGGATATGTGTAGGAAAACTTAGAGGACATTTTTGTTCATGTTTTTTTCTTTTCTTTTTTCCCCTTCATTCTCATTTTATACACTCAGTAAAATATTTTTTAGGAGTCAATTATTGAATGGATTGTAGTCTAATAATAAAGTAAGCTGGGCTGGTCAGGGAAACATAAAAGGCAAAAACAAATCAACAACAACAACAAAGTGAACAAAACTTGGCATGAGCTTCAGGGAGACATTCTTACGGTATTTTTGACACAGTATTAATATGTGTATAAAATTTTGTCTAGTGCATTTTAAAGAACATCTTTATTTGCAAAAGTGGGACATTTAGAGCATATAAACTAGAGAGAATATTAAAAAATAAATGCAGTTTTTCTTTATTTTTAATGAACATATATTGTCCCTGATTTACAAAGATGTGGTATTCAAGAGGAGAGTACCAGTGGGTGTTTTTCCTTTACTAGAAAGTCACGATTAATCGACTGTCATCCATTCCAGAATTCTTGTATACCCCCACACTTTTTGAACTAAAGAAGGAAAGGTTGTCTGGATGAATCCCAAATAACTTCACATTTAGGGAAACATACCTCTGGTGTTAAAGAAGATAAATTTTCAGAGAAATGGAGGAGTTGGCTAAGAGTTTGAATTGGCCATGAAGACAAGATGGGCCAGTTGCTTGCCATTTATGTATCGGTTGACTAATTCTGTTTGAGATAAGTTGAGATGCTTTTTATAGTTATGCTTGTACTGGAAAAAGAAGAGCTTAAGAGGGGTATAGGATCACCTGCAACGAATTTTTGTGCTGGTGTCTGAATGGTGGAAACGTGGGATAGTATTCATTGAGGTCGGGTGGCAGAAAGGAGCATCCACCAGGTACACCTGAGACCTGACCTTCTCTGCTTTTGCTGCTGTCAGCCCTGCTGTCTCGGGCACATCAGTTATTCTGTTGGTGAAATAGCTGATATGGTAACTGTTCCCCAAAACTTGTTTTTCCTCCTGTGCTGGGGAAAAAAAGTTCATAAAAAGGTACCTATAGCTCAGAATTGAGCACTATTCCAATATCCAGGGATCCCTGTGATTTATATTCATGCACCCAGTTAAGTGGATGGTTGAAAGAGAGATGGTAACTTGCTTTTGGAGGGATCGACTCTAATTGGCCCAACTAAGAATAGCTCTTGGATTCCCAACATTCTTAAAACCAACAGGCATTTTCTTTTCCTGTTCAAGAACTGCTGCATTTATTGAAGTCTATCTTTAGACTCTTGATGTAATTTCTGAATCGCCAGCCATTTCGTAGACCACAACATAGTTAAAAATAAAGTAAGAAATATTGACCAAGACTCCTGAAGCCTGCAAGTGAAACAAAGCTACCACAGCAGAGGTTTACTATGGAATCTCTCTCCCGTAGTTCTTGCACTTTGAAAATGACATGATCTATCCCAAGGAATAACTTAAAGCCCAATCCACTTAAAGAGCTGCAAGTGATTTATCAGAAATGTGCTTATTTGGAAGGTTTAGCAAGACTGCTTATGGGAGGTTGTGGGGTTAACTACCAAAATTGTGCATAACTTGGATCCTGTGTATGGCAATTAATCAAGAAATTATATTCTTTGACTTTCTAACAACCCACACAGAGTGCTACATCTGTGGCGTGTTTAAATAGAGAGAGAGATGAAATATTTCTTCTAATAAAATGCTAATGGTTTTTGTTTTGAAGAAAAATATTGAATTATTGGGGTGTTAGATTTATCTGTAGGAGGGTTTCTCGAGTCACAGTCAATAAGGACTTAGGACAGAAAACCAACTACTTCCTGAAGATGATTTTCCATTAATTTAAGTGACTTCAGGGTGATGGCGAGACCCCTTTGTGATGAAGAGGTGTGAGCACAGGAATAAACACTGTTACAGGGAATGATAGCATCCCAGGCCATTACTGTGGGCATTTCTCAACTTTTCAAGCGTATTATTTAACCAGCAGCATGTGGGAATATATTACTAAAGATAGATAAGACCCTCCCAGTGATTGCTGGTGTTCTTCTGTAGGTGTAACTTTCACTTAGTTACTCTGGGACCTGAGTGTTCACAGCAGGGCTTTTTGTTGGTGGATGCCTCCTGGGCTTCAGAACCCAGAACTTACAATTCTCCTTGAGGCCGAGTTTCACATATTCAATTTCTGGAAACTCAAAAGAGGTACCATCCTCGTGGGAAAAAAAAAAAGTTTTTGGCAACCAGAAAGGTTTTGTAAATGTCTTTTTCACTTCTGGGTCCTTAGTGATGTAGTTCAAGTGGTTTTTAAGTTTTATTTTTCAATCATTAGCTTTTTAAAAATTTAAAAAACATTCACGACACATCTCTTTTGTACTGATGCTGGGCGGGAGACAGGAAGCTGCAATAGCAGCTGACTCTGACTTGCCTATCAGGATGTCATAGCACAGCAAAACAGAATCAAGAGAAGTATTTATGGTCTGGTAGATGCAACACTGACAAAAAAAGCCTGGCGTGGATGCTTACTGAGTGCAGGGCATCATTAGTCTCTTACAGACAAGGGAGTTATGGCTTGGAGGTAGGGTAGATCATGTAGTTAGCAAGAGGAGGGGCCGCATTTAAAGATCTGTATGGTCGGGTTTCCTGTTTATCCTCTACTCACTTCCTACAGTAGAAGTGTATATACGAAGCAGTACCCTAGGTCACGGCTGACCTTGGTGTAGTGCGTTGTTACATGTCAGGCTTTTTGCACCCACTCTTCATGTAACCCTCACAGTAATGCTATGCACTAGATACTGTTGTTATCCCCCATTTATAGATTAGCAAACTGAGGCTCTGAGAGGTTAAGCAACTTGACTAAGGTTGAGCAGATAGCATCCTAGAAACACTCTTAACTCTAGACTCTTAACCACTACACTTGATTGTTGTGAGATCAAGGGAGACATTATTTCTGCCTGGGGAGGTGGATAGGTATAGAATTAGGACCAGCAAAGGTATAAGGCAATCAGAGAAAGTTAGAGACATGCCCGTGATCAGGACTTGAAAGATGGTAAGACTTAATCTTACCATCAACTTCCCTCAAGTTGGAGTCAATTGGAGGATGCATTTTTGAACCTTTCAGAAATTTCTTTGAAAGCTCTGTAGATCTAAATTTTAGTGAAAAGCTATTTGATTCCTTGCATTGTGAAACTCCAACATAATGTCTGGGAATTCAGACTTATAAAACTTGGATAGAGGTGATTTTTTTTTTCTTTTGAAATAATTGTAGATATATAAGAAGTTGTAAAGAACAGCAGAGAGGTACCACATATCCTTAACCCAGCTTTCCTTTATAGTAACACTTTACATAACCACAGTATGTATCAAAAGTGAGAAACTGACTTGTGCAAAATAGTCAACTAGGCTATAGTCCTTATGTGATTCTGTCAGTTTTTCCATGTGAGCAACTATTTTGTATAATTCTATGAAATTTTATCACATGTGTGTAGATTTGTGTAACTGCCCAAAGGTGATGGTTTTTAATGCTGGCATAAAGAAAAAGAAGATGCTTCAAACCCTCCTTTTTTTTTTTTATTGTTAGTTTTGGGATTACTCTGTCCCTAAAAGAGTAGAATATTCTTTTAATTTTAATTGACTATTACCATGATGCAAGAATGATTAATCATAGTATAGAAAGGTTACACTTTATAGAAAATGATTTCTCTCAGAGGGTATAAAATGACTCCATTAAAAAATTAAAGTTCCCGTACATGTACAGTTTAAACCTTACCTATTAGATTTAATTTCTAAACATTTACAGATGGAAATGACTCTTAATTTTTCTGTATATCTCCTGTACTGAGTTGTGTATTGAAAGACATAGCCTTGTGTTAATACGGGCTACACAGGTCATTGTAATTCTGTGCTTTTGTTTGTAGCTCTTTTTAACTCAGAAGGATATGCAAGCAAAACCCCCAAGTTTTTAATGTGTTCCCCAAAGCCCCAGACACCAGAGCTTCAAGAGCTTAAAAAGGGGTTAAATTTTAATGAAAATATACCCTCTCGTCATTGTGCTTTAAATTATAATTTTAAAAGCCAATCATTTGCTTTTTTGACTGACATGTGGCATTTTGGAGAAATTTTTAAATCTTCCAAGTCTGTAAGAGATGAATTTGGGGGGCTTGTAGGTACTGTATTTAGAACAGAAAAAAAGGAGCGCTCATATCAAAGGGGCTGAATTAAAATCCTTTGTAATTCCGCATCACAAAGAGACACAGTCCCAGAACATCCATTTATATGTACATCTGTACATCTGTGCTCCTGCCTCTGACCTCAGCTTTCTGGTTTCTGCCTCCTTTCTTTACAAAATCTTTGCTTATGCATAGATACACACATTAGAGAGGAAATTGGGGCAA
This sequence comes from Dama dama, assembly GCF_033118175.1. Classification (NCBI taxonomy): domain Eukaryota; kingdom Metazoa; phylum Chordata; class Mammalia; order Artiodactyla; family Cervidae; genus Dama; species Dama dama. Next base: position 36,359,649 of record NC_083704.1, on the reverse strand, counting down.
ATGATTTAGGAATGTGCTAATTAATTCTCATTATGTCCTATGAACCAAGAAAAATAAGTGAAAGGTTGTCTGCCTGTGCATGTACACGATGTATATTTTTCCACACTGTTTTTCTCCTGTAGGAAAGTTATGTTCATTTCCCCCTCCCGCTCCCCCTCACCCCTCGGTTCTCACGCACAGTGACAGCTCGCAGCGTCCAAAGTGCTGACATGATGACTTAGAGATGTGATAAAGAGAAACACGGACGGCATTTTCTGTAAGTAACTGTGGTTCCTGCATCCGGAGAACACACGTCATCAGATCCCTGTTCTTGAGTTTCTTAATTGAAGCATCGTAAATCCTAATGAGCAGGTAGATTGCGTCCTTTGTTACTCTGTCTTTGGTTATCCGTGATGGCCAACCTTTTCTAAACAAAAATCTGTGATCCACCTAGGGATAGTCACAGATTTTATTTTTTAAAAGGTTTTAACATTTGATAATAGGTTTTCCAGTAGCTTGAAGGGTGGCTTTTAACATTTCTTTTGCAGTTGAAGTATTTCCTGAGTTCTGTCCAAGCCCTCGATAGTTAAAGAAAAGGCTTTCTGACATTTAATAGACAATGTTGTGGCTTTTTCTCTTCTTCAGACAAATGTATAGGCATTTAAACAACCACATTGTATTCTTGTAATTGAGACACCTTGCGGAAATGGCAATTATAGGGTGATTTGTGTCAAAAATATTCAGAATAAATTGTATATTACCTGATTTTTTGAAACTTTCAAAGGAACCGCTCTCTTTTCTCTCTCTTTGACTTTGTTTTTCTCTTCGTTCTTTTAAATATGAAGTAAATGCTTTGCATTTTCACATTTTATCCAAGTTGTCCCAGGTTTTCTCTGGATTTAGCAAAAGTCCGAAGGAACTCTCAGAGCAAAACAATCAGTGAGGACTAAGGTGTTGTTCATTCCTGAAATGAAAACAAAACAGATGTTCAGGACGCTCTGTTTTGCTCTGGCTCCCAGCTTGGCTGCTTGCTCTGAGAATATTCTTGCTCCCAAGTTAGTTCTACTTTTGTTTATTTCGTCCTGGGCTCAGTGAACTTTCCACAGCCATCCTCTTCAAACAACACATTTTTTTTTTTTTTTCCTGAGCTGGAGTTTATTTTGTACTCAGCCCTCATTCCATGGGCCCTGTGAATAATTCTAACACAAAGAAAAACTCTCCTCCGGACCAGTGAAAGGGGAGTCTGAGAATACAGATAAACATTGCGGCTTTAATCCAAAAAGCAAAGGGCTTGAGAATAGACAGAAAAGGAAAGAAAAACAACAACAACAGTAAAACATTTTAATGAAGATTTCAATACAAAACAGGTGTCTGATGAACAGTAAGAAAAAAATAAACAGCAAGAAACTCAGCAAGATAAAGGCACATCCTTGACATGTATTTTAGCTGTTAGATTGTTTTCATTTATGAAGCAAATATGTATTTCTGCAAATTTGAATGTAGAACATACATTTATATATTGAAGCCTATGGTTTTTTTGGTTGATAGTATTAAGTAGGGTAATAGCACTATTGAAAATCATTTTTCATTGGGTTAAGGGTACAATTTTTTGGCTACAAAAATTATTAAAATGATCTTTGACCTCTGTGGAATGTTGAGAGTGGTGAAATTTCTGGTTATGGAATTATCCTCCAACTGCCTTATAGGGATTTCATTTTCAAAAGTTAGAAGGGAGAGGGACTCTACTCAGGTTTATATTCATCCAGTGCCCAGTCACAGGTGAATAAAAAATTGGGAAAGCATACAGGAGCCCAGGCTCCTCCGTAGGAAGGACACACTCATGGTGACAGCAGAGTGGCACTCTTTAGACCTAAATCATTTGTGATCGCAGATGTGCGGGTACAAGAGAATGGAATTGTTCAATCCTTGTAGTTTTAGGCATTGATACATATGTTTTTGAGGCTGGCGAAAACAAGAAAACAGCTAGCTGACAAGTGAAATATTCACGTCGTAAAGGGAAAGAGATGTATTTTATTTCTTCATAGAGTGAGTGTCTACTCTTTGCCTGCTCTGTGCTTGTAGGGGCTACTGTGGTGGCCACAGATACAGTTCCTGCCCTCATGGAGCTTATCATCTACTAGAGAGGTGGACCAGTGGAAAAAGTAAAACAGAATTCAGCCAAGCTCAAGTTGAAAAAGAGAAACAATCTCACATTATTTAGGAAGAGGCAGCATCTTACGGTAGTTACCACCCCAGGCTTGGAAAGGTGTGACTCAGATTGGAATCCTGGCTCTGCCATTGACTGGTTCACAGTCTTATCCAAGAGAATGGAAAAGGATCTTTTATAAAACCCAGGGCTGAGAATACTGCCTTCCAAGGAAGGTTCTAGAGATTAGATGGCATACTGTAAGTCACTGGCTCAGTTCCTGACAGATAGTGTGCTGAAACTGTTAGATGCTAAAATATTACTGTTACTATTACCATGATTCTTTTGCCTTTTATGTTCTAGGAGCAGTGTCTGTATTATAAAATAGCTAAGAAATAGTGAATGATGTATTAATCAATCCACAAATTTTCTCTGAAAGCAACTTAGCTAGCTTAAACTAGCTAGCTTATAAGTCCTTATCTTTTGATGGTTTTTTCTTTTTGCCCATTCACAAAAAGCATGTTTTTTTGAATGTTAAAGTTCAAAACTGTTTTCAATAAACTAAGTTTTTTTGATAAACCAAGACTCTGCCACATCAGATGCAACTGCTGACTTCTCCTCCAGACATTTTGAGGGCTAAAGATTAAGCCAAATTTCTCTTAGCCTCTTTAAGAGACAGGGAAATTTGTTAATATTTACTTTGATTCAGGAGTGATTGAGACATATTCTTCAGTCTGTCTGTATAGAGGAAGAGGAGATCTTGTGTCTTGTGAAATCAGTCTTACTGTATTAGAGACAAACCCTATGATGGTGCTGGGGGAATATGTATTTATATAACTTGATAGCATGGAAGGTGAACTTTAAAAATTAAAATTGTTACTCATTTTTAAAAATCAGGGTGTCTTCTGGTCCATATTCATGAGAATTTTTCTATTTCAAAAGTGCTCACATAGCCTCCCCCACATTTCGTCTTCCCCAGAGCAAAAAAGATAGGAAAGGTAAAGGTGAGCCAGACAGAATTCAGATCTTTCTGTCTGTACTGTGGATGCTTCTGCCCACTCCCTCTCCCACACGTACCCATCCAGCCTAGGATTTAGTATCACCAAAAATCTTTTCCATGACTGGTTCATGTACCTTCCAGCCTTCTGGTTTGCCTTTGTGGTTCAGTGTGCCTGAAATGCCCTTTCCTGCTGGATTGAAGTGTTAGGTATCTCTTAAGATCTGATTCCAGTGTCAGCAATTGTGTGATTTCTTTCCCAGAGCCCTGGACTGAGTCATCTCTAGTCTTGTCTCAGGGTCTCCTACCACTTTGTTCCTCTCCCTGGTATATAATAACTTTGAGCAAGTGTCTTTCCTGCCCCTCATACACTTTCAACTCCTTGGTGGTGGGGTCTCTGTTTTATTCATTTTTTCCACAACTAGATATCTGACTTCAAGGAGTTCACAGTCTGGGCAGGGAGACAGACATATAAACATATGAGGGTATGTCAGTTTAGAAAGTGATATTAAATAATTGTCTAAATTAGTGCACACAGATGAGCCCTAATTTACTAAAGAACTCTATTTTCTCATGTAAGAAATGAGCAGTAGGCATGTAGGTGTAGTGTGTTTCTTAAAATAGCAATGTTTTCCCCAGTGTTTATATCAATATTTATATTATTGCTTGTGCTTAAAAAAAAAAAAACCTCTCAAATGACATTGTATATCTGATGGTAGTGACGAGGAATTTAGGAGTCTGTTGAAACTGTGAAATACAGCAGGCATGATGCTTAGTTCTCCAATCCAAATAAAGTATCATTGAACCTGAGCCGTAAGCTAAGACTTTAAGTGCCATTTATTTGTTGAGTTTTGCCACTCTAAATTGCTCACTCTGGCACAAGACCTTTGAAAGTATTTATAGTTTAATTGGTATGTGGTTTATTTTAACTTATATTAAAATGACCTGCTTGTATTAAAATGACATGTTTTCCAAAACCTAATGTTACCTTCACAACATTGTCCTCATAGTGAAAGATTTCAAAATGTTATTCTAAAAAGCAAGGGAAAGGATTTCAGACAAAAACACAGCCCATATCTCAATATTTTTGTTTGTATGCAATTCCCAGGACATAGTTATAAGATCATTTTCACTTTTATAGATGGCTAGTGTTTGGGGCTTTTGGAAAAAAAAATTTTTTTTAAGTATTGTTATATTTTGGTACCTGTCTTTCTTTTTTTTTTTTTTAATACTCACTCTGAGTTAGTCAAATTACAGCAGGCTCATGACACCGTAACCTTTATCCATATATAGTCAGCCAAAGCTTTCTGCTGTTGAACTTAGGAATACTTGAGAGAAGGAAAGCATTGCTATTCTTGAACAAATTCAGAGAGTTTAGAAACATTATTTTGAAATGTGCTTCCTTAAAGTCAGAAGAACTTAATTAAGTTCCCAGGGTTAATTGTTTCTGAAGTGTTAACATGTCATTTGTCTATTCAAACTCCAAGGCAAATCTAATACGGGATTTAATAACCTGTTTATGTGAATAGAAATTTGGGGTGGGGGTGGCGTGGGAGCAGAGGGAAAAGCTAATAGGCTTTTACCTAGTTAGTGGGTTTAAGGAAGAATTCTTTCTGTCTTAGTTTGAAACAAAAGGCACATCCCAGGTTCCCAGTTCCTTTTCTTTGAGAGCATAAATTGGGATGACAAGGAAGTTTCTGAACAAAACAGTATTTTTATACTTTGTTCATTTCATATTTATCACTAGCTTGTTTGCTAATTTTCATTTGCAAGAGGCAATTCTTCCAGCTAACTGGGTGCCTCAATGGGCCACTGATTTCTTTGAAGTGACAGTCTGTAAATATGCATAAAAAAGGGATGCAATTAGCGTGTGTGTGGTTCAGTGCAGCCTGATTCCATTGGCAAGTTTACCCACAGTGTTGATAAGCTACATTATCTAGAAAATTGGCCGCTGAAAAACAGCACCTCTGATTGCCAGCAAAGGTTCCAGATAACAGGGTGCTGAAGAGAAATATAATTGAGGTTGAATATATTAACCAAGGTGTCACATGCTCCTTAGAAGCTCTAATTTATCAGCATGTTGGAATTTTTATTAACATTTGGAATGCATTTCTACCACACTAATGAAGTGGAATTGGCAGTTCAGGTTTTAGTTATTGTCATTTCTGAGAAGTTAAATGTAATTTCTCGTTAGACACAGTTATGTAAATATATTTGTTCAGGGGCTACAAAAAATTATACATTTTGCAAAATACAAATACGTTGTTAAGAGGCCGTGTGACAAATCAGTGATGGCTCCAGTCCTGAAAACCAGCACGGCCACACGCTTAAGGCTGCATTTTGTACGTTACAGCTCTTCTTTGTGGGGAGAATTTGAGAGAAATGAAGGAAGCCTAATTTCATTAACTCTGCGACTTGCTCACCATTGTGAAAAACAGTTGAAATTAGCCACTGTTTTAGCTGACTGGCACATCTAAAAGGATTTTATGATTAAACTATTCTTTTTTTAAATGAAAACATGCTCAAATTACAAGGTGAATTAACCATTCATGGAAGATGTCTGCCTTTTTTCCATCCTTTTTGGAAATATTCAAAACTTCTGTTCATTTTCTAATTCTGATAAACAAGTTTGGACAAACGTTCATTAGCAATAGTATTAATTTCTATCACTTGGAAATCACTTGTGGTGTGCAAACTTGAAATAATTTCAGACTGCACATATATGGGATCAAACTATATATTTTTTAAAGCAAGAAACAGAAATTATGAACTTTGGGATAACGAAAGAGAATGAGTTAGAAATATGAGGGAAAACACACAGGCAGCTTCAGCTCTAAAATTCTTAAGTTACACGATGGATTCCAGAGTATTTCATTATTTTAATCCATAATCACATCTATGGAACATATGTATGTGTATATCATATATCATAATACAAAACATTTTTAAAGGAAATGGCTGCATTTGTATTGGCTTATAAATTCTCTTTTTTCGTGGAAATGATTATGAATTCCAGTCTGTAGAGCACAGTGTATTTGTAACATGCTTAGTATTACTTAACTGTACCCATCTCTGACTTCAGGGAGCAATGCTAATATTTTTTCTTCCATTAGTAATAGATATGATGGTCACAAAGCAGTGGTTACCTTAAGGTGAATGATCTATCTGAAGCATTTTCTCAGCTTTCCCTTTGCATTCACCCCTTAGCAATGGGCAGCCTTCTCTTGTCCTATAGAGCTCATAATTTTACTACTTCTAACCACTAACTACTACCACTCCTGGCATTCCTTGATCCAACTCTTTATGCCCCTTGCAAATCTTCCCTTGTATCTTAAACTCTTTTCCTCTGTCCCTCAGCTAGAAACTTCTGATCCCTATCACCAGTCCCATCATACACTCTAGTTATGTTTGTGTGTGTATATGTGTGTGTGTATTGGGGGCCATGAATGGTGTTTCTTTTACCAATAGGGACTTAGGATTGGAACTGGCTATGTCCCAGGGAAGTCTCAAACCTGTTGGACAGGCACCCTTAAGTTCCCATCAAATAAAGTCTTTCCCAGGATGCCTACTATGGTGAATGTGTTGGTTTCATCTTCCTTCTAGGATCATCAGTTGGGTAGCAAAAATCCACAACTCTCTGACTCTCTTGCAGCTAGGGTTCTGAAAGAAAACAGGCCCCTGCAAGTGCATGAAGACGGTGTTTGGAAGACAGAAGCAAACACCTTTCCTGTGACTCCAGCTGCTGCTGGCAGGCACAAGCCTGAAGATGTTGGGTTTGTTTGCAACCATATCCTTGTGCCGTTCACTGACTTCCTGGGGGTTGAGTGGCAGTGGTGGTGGCGGCCCTGACCCTGGACCATACCTGTGTCACTGTACCTTTGAGTTCAGCAGTTCCGTGGCAACCTTCTCGTGGCCTGTATTCTTGAGGGAGGCAGAGACAGAGGCTTCCCTGCTAGTCTGCTTGTCCCGCCTCACCTCACCTCCTGAGATGCTATGTAACCATCTCATCCTCTGCTGCCTGCTTTTCCTTTTGCCCTAAGTCTTTCCCAGCATCAGGGTCTTTCCCAGTGAGTCAGCTCTTCACATCAGGTGGCCAAAGTAGTTTCATCACTACTTACAATTGTCTAGTTGATCTGTTTACTGCAAAGACTTTCTCACTGGCAGGACTCTGAATTCCATGAAGGCAGGCTATTGGCATTTGACAGTCACACAATGAATATATGCTGCCATGATTCATGAAACAAAAGAGATGTGTTGACTTTCCAGGGCTACAGTGCCATAGTACAGGCTTAAGAAATATTTTTAGGGTGTGGGGATGGACAAAACCGGTGATTGGGATTAAGAAGTACAAACTTCAGTTATAAAAGAAATAAGTCACTGGGGTGTAAAATAAAGCAAAGGTAATATAGTCAGTAATATTGTAATAACTTTGTATGTGACAGGTGGTAACTGGACTTATCATAGTGATTGTATCATTAATGTATAAAAAATATTGAATCAGTATGTTGTACACCTGAAACTAATATAATATGGTAAGTCAATTAGACTTCAGTAAAAAAAAAAAAATGAAGTATTATTATAGTGAATCTGTGAATGAGTGAAGTCACTTAAAGAAATTTACCAGCCTGTTTTTCATGAGGCCAGAAGCTTTTCCTAGTTGAGCTGGATAAATCTTGTACTTTTCTATGAAATGTAAGTGTATACTCATGGGTCTTTTTCCTGAAATTAGTTCTTGTGTGAAAAATATAGAAACTATGCCACATCTAAAATTGAAAATTTAGATTTTACTTTACTTATTAAGATTACATGCAGTATACCAAAGATTCTTTTATCTGGGTACATTCAAACAGTGAATGAATGACAGCACTTTCACTAAACTTCATAATTCAGAAATGTTTGGCTAGCACAGAACAGCTAATAGTTTACCTGTTTATGACTTTTTTGATAAGTGCTGACTTCTTAAAAAGCCATGCAGGACTTCTTGGGTTCTTACTTTTTCATCTTAATGACTTGATTGATAACCAAGACACTTTGTTGTCGACACTTCTCTGACAAAGGTCCATGTGGTCAAAGCTATGGTTTTTCCAGTAGTGACGTATGGATATAAGAGTTGGACCATAAAGAAGGTTGAGCACCAAAGCAATGATGCTTTCAAACTATGGTGCTAGAGAATACTCTTGAGAGTCCCTTGGATAGTAAGGAAATCAAATCTAAAGGAAATTAACCCTGAATATTCACTGGAAGGACTGATGCTGAAGCTCCAATACATTGGTAACTTGATGTGAGGAGTCAATTCTAAAGGAAATGAACTCTGAATATTCACTGGAAGGACTGTCAGTCCTAAAGGAAATTAACCCTGAATATTCATTGGAAGGACTGACGCTGAAGCTCCATTACGTTGGTCACCTGATGTGAGGAGCTGACCCATTGAAAAGACCTGATGCTGGGAAAGATTGAGGGTAAGAGGAGAAGGGGGCAACAGGATAAGATGGTTAGATGGCATCATCGACTCAATGGATATGAGTTTGAGCAAACTCCAGGAGATAGTGAAGGACAAGGAAGCCTGGCATGCTGCAGTCCGTGGGGTCACAAAGAGTTGAACACTTAGTGACTGAACAAAAACAGCAGCTTCATTGCCACTCAGGACATGAGACAAATGTAGTAGAACAGTCCACTGAGGCTTGAGCATTTGTAAGTTTCAAGGCATCCTTCCTTTGCTACATTACTTCTGTTTGAGGATAAACAGGACTTGGGCTACAAATTGGTGGGAAAGGTGGTTTGTGGGGGAATCATTATTGGCACATTCACAACCTGTCTTCTCAGGAAAATGGTGCTTGTGCCACATTTGTTTCTGGTCTTTTCCTTGCCTTCATGCACACTCACTTGCCAGTGCTTACAGGGAACATGGTACAGTCAGTGGTAAAAACATGGAACAATTCAGACTTGTGTTTGAATCCTAGCCCTGCTCCTTGCTTAGCTGTATATTATCAGGCTTCTTTCTTCTTTTCTCTGAACCTAATTGATTAAGCAGCTTTCTCTCTGGGGTGTGGGGAGGATCAGCATTAGTCACCCTCCTGATGGCAGATTCCGCTCCAGTGAATCCCGTGTATTAATTTTGTTGTATATCACATCCATGTGAGGTGGGTGCTGTTGCTGTCTCCATGTCTCAGAGGCAGAAACTGAGGTGAAAAGGTTGGGTCCCTTGCTCAAGATCACATTGGCTGTCAAATGTTGGAGCTAAAATTCAGCTCCAGACAGTCTGGCTCTAGGGTCTGTGTGTTTAGTTACTGGCTCTTGATTTTGTAAAGCAGCTGGCTGAGTGACTGTCCAATTAGGGAAACTGGGATAGTCTTCATTGCCATCCCCTTGGCCATTAGGAAGTTAGGACTCTGAAGGCCTTTGTTGTTCTTTGGAACCATTCAGGGGCACATAACTTACTGGAAGAAGCAGCATTCACTTTTACTAAGGCACTCAGGATTCTAGTGATTTGCCAGAATTGGTTGTCTTGAAAGACTTTTATAGTGTGCCATTTGGTTTTCATTCCGAAGCCACATGTGACGGTAACATAAATACTCTTGAAGGGATATCATTACACTGGAGCTTAAAGTTTACATGTCAGCTCCCTGTCTTTACAGAAAGTGTTGCAGGTCATTTATCTTCTTGTTTAAACTAAAACGAGAAAGTTGTTCTCTTCCACAGATTCTATATCTCCTGCAGCCGTGACTCCTAGCCACTGAGAGGAGGGCTGAAGTGGTCTAACCTCACCTCATGCCACCATTTAGTCATCAAATCTTGTGATGCCCAGCCTCCAAAGATGGGACCAGGACCTTTGTGTATAAGCCGTCCTTCTACCACTCCTAGGTTTCCTTGCCTGCTTCTTGGTGTTGAGGGGACGAAAGAGGAGATCTGCTTCTCAGCAGTGGAGACTCACTCTCTTCTTGCTGCCTTTCCCCACCAAACCTTTCCTTCAGTCTCTGCTACTTACATCTTAGGACTGAGTTCTGCATGTCATTTTAGAACATAACCCCCCTTTCCTTTATAGTGGCTGTCATCTTTAGTTAACCTTCTTATATTTGTCACCCAGTACCTTTCACTGTGAACTATCCACCTACCTATTATCCATCCATCTATCCATTAATCCATCCATCTCTTCTTTTATATAATTCATTTGAATGTCTGTCTTTCTAGTAAAATTGTGAGCTGCATCCGAAGTAGGAGCTCTATAAATATGGGTTGAATGAATGAATGAATAGGGGTGAATGCTGCTTACATAGGTATCTTTCCTAATGGCAGCTTTTTCAATCATCCACATGTAATTAGAATCATAACCACAGACATTGGTCTTTGCTATGAGATATACCAGCATGTGCACTTTTAACACACTTCTGTTCCCCATCACACCCTTCCACTCTGAGAACTTTGCATCAGGTTGTACATTACATACCTGCTCTCACTTTTTTGCCTTGTTTTTCCCTATGATATGGATTAATAAACATACCTCACTGGGGCCCTCAGGAATTCATCCCAACCATTTTGACTGGAGATTATTCAGTAGGGCTTACCTCTTGCCTGCTACAGCCTTTTGTAGCATCATGTAAGGGTAAAGTGGCGAACAAGAATGGATTTGAAACAGAAACCACCATTGCAATTGACACTAATTAACAGAGCTGAGAAAATCTTTCATTAGAGCGTTTAAATCATGCAGCCTGGTTCTCCTCAGAAGGAAAAAAAAAGTGGCCTCTGAACCATTTAATGAAATTTGAAGAGATTATTTTCCTTCCTGCATTCTCAGAGGCTGTATAAGGATTGGAGAAGATACACTTGCTCAGAAGTAGAGTAACAAAAAAGGGTGTAAGAACCCCTGCCTTCACGCCAGTCCACACTTCATCTAGTCCCCATCTCCTGTGCTCTGTGGTCTAACTGGGCAGCTCCCTGCATGACAGAACTTGCCTTCCCTCTTACTTCTAGATTTTTCAGTGCTATAGTCATAACTATGAGACTTGCAGCTGATCACTTACAGGCAGTGGCAACAATTGCAAAATAAGCCAACATCTGTTGAGCACTTACTGAATGCCAGACACATTGCGTGAATTATTTAATTTGTAGCCAATTCTGTGAGATAAATACCATTATTATTCCCTAATTTACAGATAGAAATTGAGCCATAGTAGAGTTAGTGAAAAAATCAAACTGATAAATTAATCTGTTGCAATGGGTTACAAATTAATCTATCCAGGACAAAATGTGTGCATTTTAATAGTATGTTCTTATAAATATGATGTCTTAACTTAAAAATGGGGGGGTAGGGGTGGGTGATATTGTACAGAAGTCACTGAGTGGGATAGAGAAGAGGGTTATTTACCATATCTTAAAAAAGAGGTCAAGAAGTCATATTTTGTAGGTAGAAATGTTCAGAGGCCTCTCACACCAAACCATGGAATGGGTACCATTTTCAACTATGTACTGATCTGAAATCGCTTACATTCAGAATGAATGACCATTCTGTCACTAAACTTCCTAGTTTAAAAATGTTTTGATAGCAAGGATCAACTAGTAGTTTATCTGCTTAATGACCTTCTTGTTGGTATAGGCAGACTTCTTAAAAAGCCATGCTGGACTTCTTGGGTTCTTTGTTTTTCATCATTTTCTTAATGACTTGATTGATAACCAAGGTATTTATTGCCACTCAGGACATGAGACAAATGTAGAGGAAATAGTCCAATGAGGCTTGAGCATTTGTAAGTTTTAAGGAAAACCCTGCTTTTGCTATATTGCCTACATTTTAGGATGGTCCATATAGCTATGCCATAGCCATGCTTGCATGCTCAGTCATGTCTGACTCTTTGTGACCCCCATGGACTGTAGCTCATCAGGCTCCTCTGTCCATGGAATTCTCCAGACAAGACTGCTAGAGTGGATTCCCATTTCCTTCTCCAGGGGATCTTCCCAATCCAGTGATCGAACCCACATCTCCTACATTGGCAGGTGGATTCTTTACCACTGAGCCACCAGGGAAGCCCTTTGTATGGTCAGTGGCGCTAATTTGATTTAGATTGATTTCCTACCTTGACTCAATTTTCTACTACAGTGCGTACATTCATTTCACTCTTGGGGATCTCTTCCTGATATATTGAAAGAAGTCAACCTTCTCTTTACCCAATCCAACCTCTCCTAATTTTTCTAAAGTAAATTTCATATCCTAATTTTAAAGAGTGATGTGATAATTGTTAATATTTTAACAAGAATCTCATCATAACCATTGTTAATGGGTCTATTTTAAGCCCAAAGAGTTATGTCATATCACCAACTTTCAAGGTCATAGTGTAGTTACTATTACTTTGATGGTCTTGTTCCCCCAAATAAGAGAAGGACGAATATGAGAGGCACAGCAATTAGACAAGTTCTTTAGACTGGAGTATTCCTTTAAAGAAGTCATAATCCGATTACCTTGTGAAACAACAAATATAGTCTATGACTCCAGACTTTCTGTTTAGACTTTAAGGAAGAAAACAATATTAAGAGCTCTGGTTTGCTTACAAATGTCTAAGAATTAACTCTTCAGTTCTTAAAATCATCTCTTTTCAAGATTTTTTGTGTGTGTGTGTGGCAACTGTTCTATTTCCAGAAACTTCCCAAGACAGTCTTATGGGGTGTGGCTGGTCATTTCAGTTATCACTAAGAAAAACATGGAAGGAGGCAGACTCTGGTACTGACCAAGGAAATCCTTTCAGGAGGCTTGTTCAGGGAGCACGGCTCTCCTTCCCTCTCTCCTCACACCTTCAGATGTCACAGTCACACTTGACACCTCTGTCTTGTGGACGCGTAGCTGTCCTCTGTGGGTGCCCCACTCCCTTTATCTCAGGTCTCCGGTTTGAAAAAAAGTTTTTCCTCATTCTCAGCCAAAGCAAATTTGAGTATTTTCAAAAGGATCTCTTACTCAGAAACTAAAGTGAAAGAAAATAAATACAAAGACAGAGAACTAAGCTTGCCCTGTTCAGAATCTTGTCCGAACGTAGTTGAGGTCTTGCTTTGTATTGGCTTGCCTGGTAAGCTCACCAGGCACTCTGCCCTGGCTTTTTTTCTTTTTCTTTTTTTGCCACATTCATCCCTGTCTGGGTTAGATGTTAGAACAAGAAGCCCAGACTTCCAACCCATACATAGTAGGTTTGACTTGGAAGTTCTGCCAGCTCTGGTCAGATTTTCCTGTCCTTTCTGGATAAAACTTGTAAATAAACTCTGGCCCCCAAGTCCTGTACCATATCATTCTGGAATTCTTTCAGATGTTCTTGTTTGAGAAGTCTTCCCATGTATTTCCAATTACCTGTGGTGACTGTGATTATTTCTGATAGCAGAGTTCAGGTTTATTGAGCATTTTCTGTATGCACAGCCATGTCCTCTGTGTTTCACACAAGCAGAAGTTCATTCCTTTAACACTTGTGATGATCACACCAGGCACCCCAGTTCATTAAGGGAGAAAATGGAGGCGTAGAAAAGATAAAGTTCCCCAAGGTTGCAGACCTCATGGCTCAGAGCAGATTCAAGCCATGGCAATCTGACTGAGAAGTTGGTACAGTGCAGAGCTGCTTTCTCTGAGCCTGAAAGGTTCCATCTCTGATTTTTAGGCCATCTTGAACTGGCCCTGACCTTTCTCCTAGAGGACTCCTAGGGTTTGTTACATTGAAGTTCTCCTTTTGACTGAATCTCTGTCATGTTCTGTTTTCTTAGAAATGTTTCAGTGGCCGCTGGTGAAAAGCTAGTACCCAGCAAGCTGAGGAAGCCCACCTTCCCAGCCTCTGACCTTGGCTTCCTGGCTTTGGGCCACGTGTTGTCATCCAGGGTGATCAGTTCCCAACCCAGAATCCTGTCTTCAAATAAACATTAGTTTATTTAATTTGATGGAAAATGATCTTAGAAAGTTTCCCAATAGATGCAAATGAAGTTATAGAAGTGCCATATTCCTTTCATCCTAGGCATCCAGCCTCAAACTCTTTTCTTTGTATGCACACATAGGCATGAAATAGACTCCTGATTTGAAATGAAGCAGCTGTATTGCCTGAGTAGTCTTGTGGACTAGGCTCTTTTTCATGTGGAGCCCACCGACATCCAAATAAGGCAACGAAGCATGATCTCATTAGCAGAGATAACACTTGAGTTATATTCCCCACTCACTCAAGCCCAGAAAAGAAGAGAAGGATGATTTTCCTATTTAAGAAATGGAGTGGTCTGGGCAATGCATCATCTTTGTTATTTACCATCCAAACTGCCTGAGGACACAGAAAAAGGTATCAGGAATGATCGGAAGAGAACCAAGGGCATGTCACTTCTGCAAACCCTCAGATCTGCATCGGACATGATCTGAGACAGGTCACAACTCAGAAGGAGGACAACCTGCTAATAGATGCAGGCCTTTGGGAATGAGTGTATTAGAGAGAAGGCCAGGAAACACATCCCATTCGGATGTAAGTTAAAATGGGGTTTTACTGGCTCACATAACTGAAGAGTGTAGGGAGTAGCATTGCTTCAGGCATGGCTGAATCCAGGGACTTAAATGTTGATAGAAAAGTTTCTTTCTTCCTATTTTGGGTCTGCTTTCTTCTGTGATGGCTTTATTTGCAGGTAGGTTCTTTTCACTTAAGATCTTCAAATGCTGTAGACTTAGAGTCTAGGATTGGAGTAACTCTAGGGTAAAGACAACCTCTCTCTACTAATGCTTCCTGTGGACATAGAACTGTAGTCAGACTTGGGTTGCATGCTAGTCCCTGAATCATGCATTTCAGCTAGAATCCATGTGTTCTGAGTGACCAAACCTGGGGCCCATGTCTGGTCTTGGAGCTGGGAGTAGGTAGTCCTACTGAGTCTCATGAGCTGAGGTTGGAAGAGGTATAGTTTTGAAGGAAAACTGGGTTTGCATTACAAGAAGAAGAAAGAAGGCAAATATAACATGTGTTAACCACGGTGCATCCATAATAGAAGTGAGGCAGGAACTAGTGTTGGAAAGCAAGGTTTACAGTTCAGATCAAAATGAAAGTCTTGTGTATACCTTGGCCAGCCTCTTCTCTGTTAAATTTGGGATGGTTTGTGGAGAAGGTAAGGCAACAGTTGTACTTGGTACCAATGGGTCATTGTGGTTGAGTTACTGAGCTTCAGCTGCTGCTGCTGCTTTTTTTTTTTTTGCAGCTGTGTATAATAATATCTCTATAATAGTTTTTTTGTGTGTGTGAATATGAAAAGGATGTTCATGGGATGGAAATCAGACAGTTCTAAGGTATTATACTCATCCCTTCTATTGACAAATCTGCTTACTTCTCCATGGCATATGATTCTCCCTTCACATTGAAGTAGAGATGATAAGGAAATAGAAGTGATTCTTTTGGATCTCAGATGAATTTACTATTGATAACAGTGAACTGGGAGATGAATACTGGGCAGGTAATTAGACACCTTCATTAGCAAGTGGCTTTTTTTTCACTCACAAACCTCTGATGTGATCTGAATTCTTATCTCAGGAAGGTGACAAGCAGATCCTTGCGGTCACAGAGAAAAAGAGTCAAAATAGAAGTTGCTAATTGAAAAAAAAAAAAACAAAAAACACTTCTCTGCATTGAATTGGGACAATTAAAGAGGATGCTTCAAAAAACAAACTGCTTACTACTGAGGATTCGTTGGAAGTGTGGCCTATCAGTATCTGAGTTTTATTCCACCCTTGTACCTGGAAGGCTCATTTATTTGGGGGTGGGTGTCTCTCAAAGTGCCGAGAGAAGCGTAGAAGACATTTGCTAAAGAAGGCTGATAGGTATGTGCTGAAAGTCAATAGTCATCTACTAAAGTATCATTTCTTAGTGAATGTCCACTATGCAGCAGGTTCTAACTGCTTCATATGCATCAGTACATACAGTCCTCTCAAATTTATGACATAGGTACTATGGTTATCCCTGGTTTATGGATAGGGAAACTGAGTCACACAGAGAAGTAGTTTCATTGAGTTTATTCGGCTTGATGCCGACTGAATTACTGTCCTAAAGCCAGGAATTTTGTAGGCAGACACATGGGGTTTGGACTTCCAGTATGACCACTATTATCAGTGGAACCTTGGTGGATCATAGGGAAAATGCGTGTAAGTACAGCACCTACCCCTTTGGGTTAATTTAAGGGATAATAAGGCAATGCTTTTAAAGTGTTTAGTCAGCACTTATAGAGAAGGTTGTTCTCCAGAAATGTTATGTTAATAATAATAATAGTCATGATATACACAGGATTTAAAAAAATACTTGTCCACATAACTTTTGCTCCCATGGGTCAATCTTCAAAGCCAGAGTGTGCAACTTGGCTTCCTCCAGCCCCATCTCTCTCTCTGGGGGTGCCCCTTGGGCCTCCTTTGATGGATTAAATATTCCTATTAAGCAGATGGCTCGGTGAATGTCCCTGTCTTTGCTGGCCTTACTTTTCTTGAGTGATTTCCTATTATAGGAAGGGAGTATCCCATAATAATGAAAAATTGACAGGCACTATTGATTAAATTCTTTTCTAGCCTCTTTTCCTTGACTTTCCCCCATTAGTTAAATCTGAGCACCTCAAAGATAAATGCGAAGAGGTGAAAAGAGGTGAGCTGGCATTGGGTTGCCTTCTGTCTTTTTAAGAACAAAATATTAGTATGTTGTTTTGTTCAAGTCCTATCTTGCTAAGAGATCAAGGGAGGAGAAAAGGTTTAGATTACCCAATTACTGGCAATAAATTATTTTCTTTTCTCGGGGCCATATGAAAGCTTGGGATGGCAAACAGCATCTGAGAAATGTTCTTATTTTGGTGGCACAGCAACTCCAGAAAATAGGTTAATTGGTTCAGAGACTTGCTCTTACTGTTAATGGCATTTAGCTTGTGAAACTGAACAACTGCATCTCAAGACAGAATGTTCATAAAATCGATATTCTGGTTGCTAAGTGTGTGTTTTTAAGATATACTTTGAATTAATTTATTCAAAGCCAGCTGGTGCTAATCCCAATATAACCTCTAGGAGGAAACCTCAACCCGTGTTGTATCTAAAATAATCGGATTTTCTGTTCTCTTTCTATTGAACTTTCATATTGTATCTAAGTTAGTACTTTTGATATTTCTAAGTTTTTTTTTTAACATTTATGTAGAACAGCACATAATTGCAGAAAAGATAATAGTCACATACCCTAGGGCCTACTGTACACTTATGTTAAAAGTACAGCTTTTATTGGCAACTAAAGTAATAACCTTTCCATGTCGAATTGCTTTAAATTAAACTTAAAAAAAAAAAAAAAACGCCGGCTGATACCCACACTTAGTAATTGTCAAACATTAGCATAATGTGGAATAGTAAAGCTGCCTAAATCTTAGGTTTAAAAATAATTATTTACTTAGATAAATTTTGTATGCAGTAGCATATTATTAGAAATCCTTCCCCCTCACCTCTTCTAAAAATACAGAATCCATGTATATGTTAGTAATATACTTAGGCTTGATGTGCAAGTGGAATTGTAACTTATGTTAGCCTCGGAGAAAGAGGTCTCATTTAGTCTCTCTCCTTATCCATCCATCATGGGCCACATACAAATGGGGTGAATTGATGCTTTGGATGGCTTTGTGCATTGTTCCTTATGTTGGGTGACCTAACATGTGACCTCAGGGGGAAAAATGTGCAAGTCTATTTTTGATGAGGCTGCAACATGGCCTAGCCTGCATAATTTCTAGCCATTTGAAGGCACTTGGGAGATGAGGGTCCTAACTGATTGTGTGTGTGAGGCCCTCAGGCATAGGTCACCACTGCCTTTCACACGAATGCATTTGTATTTCCCGGATCTCTGCTCAGTCACAGAGCTTTCCATGAAAACAAGCCTTCAGTGATTTTCAGGTGGCAGGTTTCATTTGGTTTGCCAGGTCTGACCAGAGATTGAGTACCACCTGGGCATATCTGCCAGCTAAAGCCAGAACAATTCTTGTCTACTTTTGTGGCATATTGCTAATTTGAAGTGGATCTTTATCAGTAAGGATTGGCTTTCTGTCATTCACTGACTTGCCAAAATCCCAATCAGTCACCTTGAGCAACTACTTTTCAAATTTGTTGAAAAACCATCTAGAAAGGAAGCACTTTCAATATTGAAGGATACCATGCTAATATATAAAAGTAAAAGTGGCTCAGTCATGTCCGACTCTTTGTGACCCCATGGACTGTAGCCCACCAGTCTCCTCTGTCCACAAGGATTCTTCAGGCAAGAACTGGAGTGGATTGCCATTCCCATCTCCAGGGGACCTTCCCAACCCAGGGATCAAACCTGGGTCTTCTGCATTGCAGGCAAATTCTTTACCTTCTGAGCCACTAGGTAAGCTAATATATAAGAACAGTCTAATAAGCAAAATGGCCTTCCTGAGACTGTCATTGAGTGGAACGGTCTGGCAACACCACCATTTGGGGCAGTGTGCAAATATTTGGTGATGTCATTGGAAACTAAAGACTGAGAGGGCAGGCATGTAGTAGATGCTAGAGCAGACTTCAACACTAAACTGTATTCTTCTAAAGGTGAGAAGATGTGACCTTTAAGTTAGCTATGACAATGCACATGCTTGGTTATCAGGAGAATAATATTCTCTCAGGAATATTATTGTTCAGTCATCCAGTCATGTCTGACTCTTTGCATCCCCATGGACTGCAGTGGGCCAGACCTCCCTGTCCCTCACTATCTCCTGAAGTTTGCCCAAGTTCTTGTCCATTGCATCGGTGATGCCATCCAACTATCTCATCCTCTCATGCCTTTTCTCCTTCTGCCCTCAATCTTTCCCAGCATCAGGGACTTTTCCAAAGAGTTTGCTCTTCGAATCAGATGACCGAAATACTGGAGCTTCAGCTTCAGCATCAGCCCTTCCAGTGAGTATTCAGGGTTGATTTCCCTTAATATTTACTGGTTTGATCTCCTTGCTGTCCAAGGGTCTTCTCCAACACCACATTTCAAAGGCATCAATTCTTAGGCATTCTTCCTTCTCTACAGTCCAGTTTTCACAACCATATATGACCATTGGGAAGACCATAGCCTTAACTATATGGACCTTTGTTGGCAGAGTAATGTCTGCTTTTCAACATACTGTCTAGGTATGTCATAGCTTTCCTGCTAAGAGGCAATTGTCTTCTGATACCATAGCTGCAGTCACCATCTGTAGTGCTTTTAGAGCCTAAGAAGAGGAAATCTGTCACTAGTTCTCCCTTATCCCCTTCCATGTGCCATGAAGTAATGGGGCTGGATGCCTTGATCTTTAGTTTTAAGCCGGCTCTTTCACTCTCCTCCTCAGGAGCATAGGAGAGACTAAATCTTTAGCTCAATTCCAATTGCCTACAATTTGGGACCCCTGACTGCTTTCTTTTAGTTCTTGGAAGAAATAAAAGAGAGTTCTTCATGTTTTCCTCATGAAACCTGAGAAAATAATATCCAAGAGGAGATTAGAAATGAGAAAGCAAGTATCTAGCCAGGCTTTAGACCTTTGTTTCCACTGTGCTACTTGGCTTAGTTTTGGAAATGAACTTTTGGTCTCAGTTTGCCGATATGCAATCATGCCCACTCTGAAATATAAGCAATGAAATGAAAGTATGGTTAAGTGAGGTTTTAAAAGATTAAATTTCTTTGAAGCTATGTGTAAGTTTTTAAGATTCACAGTAGACACTCCAGTTTCTTGGAAATTTGCCTTCCTCATTTCCACCTTTGGCTCATCACTCAGATTGTTTGTACCCTGGAACAGCCTCTAATTTCCATTGGATCATCTTTCTTCACCCAATTCTGTTCTTTAAAAAGGACAGAGGCATTATCCTTATTGTTCTCTAATTGCTCTAAAATCCCATCAAATGATCATCTCCACCACTTCATTTATCATTTTATCTTGCCCTGTATTGTTAAGCTTGAAAACTGCTATTCCTTGTCCCACCCAAAGAAAAACCATTCTTCTTTGCCCCCCGCCCCCGCCCCCAAACTGGGACCTCATGTAAACTCATTCTGCTCTGCATTCATCTACACATTGCAGAGCATGTATAGGTGCTTAGTTGCTCAGTTGTGTCCATTTCTTTGTGACACTGATTTGCATCTCCTGCCTTGCAGGCAGATTCTTTAGCTGACGAGCCATCAGAGAAGCCTAATATCAGTTCAGTATCAGTTCAGTCACTCAGTTGTGTCCACCTCTTTGCAACCCCGTGTACTGCAACACCCCAGGCTTCCCTGTCCATCACCAACTCCCTGAGCTTGCTCCAACTCATGTCCATTGAGTTGGTGATGCCACCCAACCATCCCATCCTCTGTCATCCCCGTCTCCTCCTGCCTTTGCTCTTTTCCAGCATTAGGGTCTTTTCAAATGAGTCAGTTCTTCTAATCAGGTGGTCAAAGTATTGGAGGTTCAGCTTCAGCATCAGGCCTTCCAATGAATATTCAGACTGATTTCCTTTAGAATGGACTGGTTGGACCTCCTGGCAGTCCAAGGGACTCTCAAGAGTCTTGACCAACACCACAATTCAAAAGCATCAATTCTTCATCACTCAGCTTTCCTTATGGTCCAGCTCTCATATCCATACATGACTACTGGAAAAACCATAGCTTTGACTAGATGGACACTGGGTTAATTGCTTTTATTTTTCAATGGCTGTTCACTTAGCATCTCACTTTATCCTTTCCTCAATGCAAATGTCCCTTGGTCAGCAAGGAGAGATAAAATCAGTCAGTTCTAAAGGAAATCAACTCTGAATATTCATTGAAAGGACTGATACTGAAGGTAAAGCTCCAGTACGTTGGCCACCTGATGCGAAGAACTGACTCATTGAAAAAGACCCTCATGCTGGGAAATATTGAGGGCAAAAGGAGAAGAGGGCAGCAGAGGATGAGATCATTAAATAACATCACCAACTCAATAGACATGAATTTGAGCAAACTCTGGAAGATAGTGAAGGACCGGGAAGCCTGGTGTGCTGCAGTCCATGGGGTCGCAAAGAGTTGGATGCTGATTTAGTGACTAAACAACAGCAATAAATACAAATGTGCTTTTGTGTGTAGGTGAGATTTGTGACCCTGGCATTTGTAGAATGGTGGCATGAGACAGCCAAGTTTAGTGATCTGTCTCCTTAGGTTCTTAGGCCAAAGCCTCAGGATGCATTGTCCATATATATATATATTTTTAACTACATCAGTGTTCTTCACATTTTCTTCTAGAGATTTGTGCCAGGACCCTCCTAGGACTGGCCTAGTGAAAAAACTGTGAGGAGCAAGGGGACAGAGGGTTAGGGGCCTGGCAAGGTTTTTCCACTGATTTTTCTCATTACATGCCTTCCTTTGGTCCCTGTCTCTTTCACTAGAATGTGACATTCCTGTGGTGGTGGTATTGGTTTAGTCACTAAGTCGTGTCCTACCTTTTGCATTCCCATGGACAGTAGCCTGCCAGGCTTCTCTGTCCATGGGATTTCCCAGGCAAGAGTACTGGTGTGGGTTGCCATTTCCTGCTCTAGGGGATCTTCCCGACCCATGGCTTGAACCCACGTCTTGAACCTGTGTCTCCTGCTTTGCAGGTGGATTCTTGACCACTGAGCCACCAGAGAAGCCTGAAACTCCTGTAGCTAAGGACTATCTTTTCTCTGACATCTATGTTCTCACCTAATTTTCTGAATATCACCAGATGAGGCATAATCATAATGATGAACATTTATAAAGAATGTATTCTGGAGACAGTGTATCATTCATTGATTACTTCCTTCAGTTCTCATGGACTGTTATTATACCCATTGTGCAGATAAGGAAATTGGAGCTAACAAAAACTAAATAGAAGCTAGAGAAATGCTCTGGACTAGCCATAAGACTCTAGAGGATTGTGCTGCCTTAATTGCCATTGACTTGGATTGTAGATCTTTGTGCCTGAAGATAGGACTTGGCTTAGTGGCTTGGAATCAAGATAACCTGCTCTGTATTAGACCTGCACTATAACCACTTTCTTAATGAAAGAAGCTACCTTTAAGTTGGTTTCTTGGTTAGATAGTACACTGTGGGCGCCTCTCAGTGTGACATTCAGGAATGTCCTGCCCACTATGTGCCGGTGAACATTTTCGATATCATGCCCAGAGAAGAGTCCTGGAAAGCCCAGAAAGAAAGGATTTGGGTCTGTGATATGCCATTCAGCCCACGTGGTAGGGGGGAGAGGGCACAGATTTCATTGGTTCTTTAGAGATGCAAACTGAGACTTAGAAGTACTTCTCCAGAGAATGTTTGAAATGATGCCTGGAGCAAAACCAGATTACCCTATTCATGAAAAATATCTGTTTTCTAAAACCAAAGCTATTTGATTTTTAAATGAATGATTGAAGTCCTCAGTCAAAGCCCTTAGGTGCCTTTGGGGGATGTTTTGCAGCCCCTAACCTTCTCTAGTAGGTTTTTTTACATTTTATGTTGTGATATATGGGGAAACCACAAACCTGATTCCAGGGGCTAACTTTTCCTGAGGCACTGCTTTTTACTTTGAAAATCATGTAACCATCAGCCCGTAGTTGGTGCACATTGTACAAGATTCAGACTGTACATGAATGAAACCTAAGAGTTGCTGGTCCTTGATCTCCCCCTTACTTCCCTTTTCCCAGTCCCTGTTGCTTTTCATCTCCTAAGTAGGTCTCAGTTGTGCCAGTTCCCTGCCACCCCCACCAGCAGCTCCTTGATGAGGTCACCACCATTATCTCTCTACTGTCAATCTACTTTGCTGACAAAGGTCTGTCTAGTCAAAGCTATGGTTTTTCCAATAGTCACATATGTATGTAAGAGTTGGACTATAAAGAAAGCTGAGCACCGAAGAATTGATACTTTTGAACTATGGTGCTGGAGAAGACTCTTGAGAATCCCTTGGACTGCCAGGAGATCCAACCAGTCTATCCTAAAGGAAATCAGTCCTGAATATTCATTGGAAGGACTGATGCTGAAGCTGAAACTCCAATGCTTTGGCCACCTGATGCGAAGAGCTGACTCATTCGAAAAGACCCTGATGCTAGGAAAGATGGAAGGCAGGAGGAGAAGAGGACAACAGAGGATGAGATGGTTGGATGGCATCACCAACTCGATGGACATGAGTTTGAGTAGACTCTGGGAGTTGGTGATGGACAGGGAAGCCTGGCATGTTGCAATCCATGGAATCGCAGAGGCAGACATGACTGAGTGACTGAACTGAACTGAATCAATCTAATAGTATCAGACATCTTTTCTTGACTCCTTTCAGTCTGTTCTTTCTGTGTGTATGTGTGTGTGTTTGTGCTCAGTTGTGTCTGACTCTTTGTGACCCCATGGACTATAGCCCACCATGCTCCTATGTCCATGGAATTTTCCAGGCAAGAATCTGGAGTGGGTTGCCATTTTCTCCTCCAGGGGATTGTCCTGATCCAGGGATCAAACCCATATCTCCTGCATTGGCAGATGGATTCTTTATCACTGAGCCACTTGGGAAGCCCATTCTAGAGTCTCAGTTCAGTTCAGTTCAGTCGCTCAGTTGTGTCCGACTCTTTGCGACCCCATGAACCGCAGCATGCCAGGCCTCCCTGTCCATCACCAACTCCCAGAGTCCACACAAACCCATGTCCATCAAGTTGATGATGCCATCCAGCCATCTCATCCTCCGTCGTCCCCTTCTCCTCCTGCCCCCAATCTTTCCCAGCATCAGGGTCTTTTCCAATGAGTCAGCTCTTCGCATCAGGTGGCCAAAGCATTGGAGTTTCAGCTTCAGCATCAGTCCTTCCAATGAACACCCAGGACTGATCTCCTTTAGGATGGACTGGTTGGATCTCCTTGCAGTCTAAGGGAATCTCAAGAGTCTTCTCCAACACCACAGTTCAAAAGCATCAATTCTTCAGCGCTCAGCCTCTTTATAGTCCAACTCTCACATCCATACATGACCACTGGAAAAACCATAGCCTTGACTAGATGAACCTTTGTTGGCAAAGTAATGTCTCTGTTTTTTAATATGCTCTCTAGATTGGTCATAACTTTCCTTTCAAGGAGTAAGCGTCTTTTAATTTCATTGCTGCAGTCACCATCGGCAGTGATTTTGGAGCCCAGAAAAATAAAGTCAGCCACTGTTTCCACTGTTTCCCCATCTATTTGCCATGAAGTGATGGGACCGGATGCCATGATCTTAGTCTTCTGAATGTTGAACTTTAAGCCACCTTTTTCACTCTCTTCTTTCACTTTCATCAAGAAGCTCTTTAGTTCTTCTTCACTTTCTGCCATAAGGGTGGTGTCATCTGCATATCTGATGGTTATTGATGTTTCTCCTGGTTCTAGAATCTAGGTCATCTCAAAAAGTGGATATGCTCTACTCCCTCCCATCCTTGTTAAACACCTCCAGTGCTATTCCACCTACTGATCTTAACAGACAAACCTCCTTCCTGTGGTATGGATGCTCTGTGTTGTCTGGCATCTCTGCTCTCCCCCAGTCTGTCCTCATTGTCTCATCTTACCCCAGTGATCTCATTTCATCTTCTCTGCCTTTAGTCCTACCCACCTGCCACAGGGCCCTTGGCATTTCTTCTTCTTGCTTCCTGGAATTATTGTCTCTCTTGAATAAAGTCTTGGTCATCTTTTGGATTTCAGCTCAAGTGTCTCCTACTGCCTGGTTGGTTTAAATCTCATTTAGTCTGTCTTAAGACCACATACCTTTTCTTTGTAGAACTCATCAGAGTGTACACTTTGTACTTGTTGCTGTGAATATAGCATCATGGTTAAAAAGGAAGTTCAGCACCCAATTAGGCCAGTTACCAGTAGTGGAATCTTGGGCCACACTACTTTCTTAATTTCCCTAAATTTCTCTTACCCTCAGATTCCTAACCTATAAGATGTGATAGTTCCTAGGTATTGTTGTGAGGATTCAGTTCAGTTCAGTCTCTCAGTCGTGTAGTAAGTACCTAGAATTCTAGTAAGTACCTAACCATGGGTATTAATATGGCTGCTAAAAGACAAGTATAAAAAGCATTCCTCTGGTATGTAATTGTGGGATGAATGAATACATCTAAAATTATCATAAAATGGCCAGAATTTTTGGTTCAAAATTTATTTTATTGTAAGTGGGCCAACTTTATTCCAACTCTGTGCTCTTTTTTCCAAAAGGAGGCTAGGCAAGAAAATGTGGATGAGTTGGGATAAACTATCACCTGCTTATAGGGGCTTCTTGGTGGCTCAGATGGTAAAGAATCTGCCTGCAATGCAGGAGACCTGGGTTTGATCCCTGGGTTGGGAATATCCCCTGGAGGAAGAAATGGCAACCCACTCCAATATTCTTGTCTGGAGAATTCCATGGACAGAGGAGCCTGGTGGGCTACAGTCCATGGGGTTGCAAAGAGTTGGACATGACTCATGAACTAACACTTCATTGCCTGCTTCTAGAAAAACTACTCAAAAACTTCTTTAATTATATTTATGAAGAGCATAGTGTATATATTTCCATTGAATTTTACAACTTTGTTTACTGTCTTCTAGCTCAAACCCTAACTTATTTCTAATAGACCCCTAATCAGGATGTCTTTGTATTGGCAAACACTGGGTGTGAAGGCCACAGTCACTTATATAAAGTGTTTGGAATTACTGTGGCAAATTGAAACTCTAAATACAATTTGTGTCATTAACCTCTCAGGGATTGTATTTTTGACTTTCTCTTGTGTGACATATATCTGGTCACATATTCACTGTGAACCAGTGCTTAAAATGCATAATCCTCAAAGGTTACTAGCAATTATTTAAAAGACCCCATATTCATCTCAAAACCCAGAACTGGGAGATAAGGTTTAAGGAATGGCTGAATAGACACTGGCATAAACAAACCATTTCATAGTTCTTAAAATAAAGTACTTATCGAGCACAATTTTATCTACAAAGCTTGAGAAATGAATTTATTAATCCTCACAACATTCCATGTATTATTATCACCACATAATAAATATGGAGCAAGGGGTTGAAAGGTTAAATTATGTCCCCATCCCCACCCCCATAGGGAACTTAGTATTACTTTTTAATTGTCTGTTTTGTTTTCCATCTCTAAGTTTGTGTCTCTTTTGCCAAATTTAACCATTTGTGGATATTTTTGAATATAGAATTCTTGTAGAGTTGATTTTGAGACTCAAGTCCAGATCAAGTTAGCATCTTGCTGAATCCTCTTTGGAAAGTGCAGGGCTTATGAGTCATTGCTTAAATATATATTATATATATATTTTTCATGTTCTTTTCCATTATGGTTTATTATAGGATGTTGAATATATTTCCTCATGCTATACAGTAGGTCTTTGTTGTTTATCCTTTCTCTATATAATAGTTTGCATCTGCTAATTCCAAGCTCCCAGTCTTTCCCTCTCTCAGCTCCCCCACCCCCTTGGCAACCACAAGTCTCTTCTCTGGGAGTCTGTTTCTACTTCATGGAAGTTCATTTGTATCATATTTTAGATTCCTTGTATGTGTTCAAAAAATAGTATAATGAGCTCTCATATGTCTACCACTGTGCTTTAGAAATAAAATATTACCAGAAAAAGCAGAAACTCTCAGGATCTTTGCTTCTACCTTGTAAAACACCTTACTGTGAAGTGTGTCAATGATCATTCCCACATCCCACGTCTATCTTTATATTATACTGCATACATATGCATCTCTGAATAGTATAGATTATTATGCTGCATGTTTTAAAAGTTTATATGACTGGCACCATGAGGTATATATCTTTCTGCAACTTGTTTTTTTCTTTTTTTTCCTCACTATTTTATTTTAGGAGATTCCACCCTTGATATATGTGGCTCTGGTTCATTTTCATTGCAGTTTAATATTTCACTCTGAGTATGCACACTTTTTTAAAATTTCTGTTGATATTTAAGTGATTTATATTTTTTGAATATAAATGCTGCTACTATAATGGTACTTACATATATTTATATATGATGTGAGACATTTCTAAGATATATTGCAAGGAGGGAAATTGTAGGATCAAATGGTATCTACATTTTAAACTTTTATTAACTATTGCTAACTTTTTCTGTAGAATGTTATACCAGTATGCATATTAATAGTATATGGGAGTTCTGACTGCTCTATATTTCATTATACTTGGTATTCTCAGATTTTTATGTCTGATGGATTTAAAATGGTACCTTGTAATGTTTTACTTTCCATTTTCCTGATTACTGCAAAAAAAAAAAATCTTTGTAAGTGTTTTTTTTTTGTAGTCATTTAGGCTTTGTACTCTGGAAATTGCCTCTCTGTAGCTTTTGTCCATATTTCGCCTGGATTGTCTTTTTATTGATTGGTAAGTGTTCTTTATATATTCAGGATACCAACCATTTGTCAATTATACATTTTGCCAATATTACTCATATCTTCTTTAAGCTTGTTCTTCAGTGCATTCAGGTTAAATTTTTCTAAAATTCTTAGCATGGAAAATACAAGCGTAGGTAATTTTGCCTCCTTTTCTCCTAAAGTTTTATTTTCAAACATTTTGCACGTCTTAGTTCTGCTTTGGCACATATGCTTCGTCACTTCGGATTCTTGCTCATGCTGTTTCCTCTGCTTAAAGTGCATGTACCTGCTCCTTGCTTGGCTAACATTTATCAGTCTTGACAGCCCAATCTTTCAGCAAGTTTTTCCCTCCCTGCACCATGCCTTGCATCTGTACTTGCACCATTCCCTGTGCAGACTGGGGAAGAATTTTTAGGTTTTCTCCTCCCAGAAATAATTATCATGAAGAAGAAAATAATGTCTGATGGGTTTGCCACCTAGTCCCCTAGCTCTGGTAAGATCTTCCTGAATGGCCTACCAAGAACACTTGTCTACAGATTTTAGGTCCTATATAAACATTCTAATTAATTTAGCCTTGGCAGTATTTTCATTGAGTTCCATATCACCATGGTCTTTTCGACCTGCAACATTGATTCCAATTTTCAAAGGCACTTATTCAGTTGAGACGAAAGAGCTCCAAATGCAGATTTGGAAGTCTAGACAAAAATTCCACAGCTATTTTCCTCCATTCTTTACCAGATATCTATTCCAAATGGAGCTCATTAAACAACTTTCTATTTCCTACCTCGTGTGAATCTGCATTTGGGATACGTGTCAATTTACTCTGTTTTCTTTCTTTTATAAATGACCAGGACCTGCACTGGGACATCTATTATTGTGAAGCTGGGATTTAACCCAACTAAGGGGAGGAAAAAGACCCAATATACCTAACTGTGTATTATTTACATGTTTCAATATTTAATTTCCTGTCTCTATTACACACATTTTAGTATGCAGATTATTTGCCCAACATGATTTATCAGTTCCTTGTTAAATCATATTCTCCTCGGGGTACATATTGTCCGTATTTAGAAATTCTTATTAATTTCAAGAATCACATTGTTTATCCAACAAAATTATTACAGCTTTGATGAAGCTTTTAAAGTGTAACATGTAAATCACTATTTTCTCACTTTCATAAGCAGCTGAATTTTTGATCTGGTGGATTATTATGGTTTAGAAGATACTTAGTCTTAGGGAAAATGCACAAGATGGTGCAGTCATGTGTAGATGAGGTTATTTAATTAGAACTGCTGTTAATGACAAATTGCTATCACTCTAGCTACCCCTCCTCCAAATTGCCTTTCTTAAATAGATAAATGAGCATCACTTCCCAATGTTGTTCTAAATAAGATGGGACTAATATTTAAAGCTATAAATGCTACAATAACAAATGACAGGATGGAAGAAGTAAATGAATATTAAGTGTTTGTAATTACTTGTTTTCTAAATTGCATCTTGATTGTGTTACCTGGGAGACTATTAGGGGCATTGTTTAATGAAAAGAGAACTTAAGGAGTTTTAAAAGATGATTTTAGAGTAAAATAAAATAAATATGTCTTAATGTCTTTGTGGAAAAAAAGTAACTTTTTATGAGTTATCTTTTTATTTAATAAAGCTTTTTCCTTTTTTTTTTTTTTCAAAATGTAACATTGGTGGGACCTGTTCTTGCATCTTCACTAGCAGCTGGGGCATCTCCACCCTTGGTGTTTCTGGCGTAAATTACATGAACTCTGTGCTTTGAAACCAGTTTAATAAGTCCTTTACTAAGGGGTTCCTGAAAGGTTGCCCTGGCCAGGGAACCACGATCTTCAGTCTCTCAGAGACAACATCTGGAGTTATAAACTTATAGTTGGGAACTTCTTTACAGAGTTTTGTCATATTTGCTTTGTCAAACAAGACTAGGTTATTGAGCTTGTCCCAGACTTTGCCTTTGGACTACTACTTCTTTTTGGCCTTACCCCCAGATTTTTTCACTGGATCTTTGTCTTTATTTACCAAGTTTCCAGCATGTTTCTTCTTGTTCTCCTTGGGCAGCATAGTGAAACTGGGAGAGCAGCTGCAACCCATTAGTTAGGTTTTTATGTGAGACAATAAGCGGTGTCTACATAACACGCTCATGCCTTGCTAGCACTTTATATCTGAGTAGTATCTTACTTTACCTTTTCCAAACATTTTGATATCCACTATTGCATCTTCTCCTTCCAGTATCTCTGGGATGATAGAATGCCTCATTTGACAGAGGAAAAAACAGACCAGAAATGGTTATGTGTCTTGAATTAAACTGAAAAACCATTAATAACAAAACTAAAATTATAATTCTATGGTGTCATACATAATGCCTTCCTGGAAATGTAGGCAAAATGGAGAAGATGGAAAAGTTGACTACTGCTTATAAGTTATGAGAGTTTATAATACAAATTATGACATTCTGGCAGTGTTCCAATGCTAGAGTATTAGAAATAAATGATCAGTTTTCTAATAACAGTCATTGGTTTCTCTCTCTGATATATTTTCAGTATTTCCTCTATGTTCTGAAATTAGGGCTTCGCCTTCAGAGTTAGTATACAGCTAAGACCAGTGAGCATTCAGTTGAGGTGAAATGCTGTTTAGTGATTCTATCTTTGTCTTACTTGAATTAAGGTGAGCAGATCTACAATTTTTGTTACTGCCATCAGCATTTCATCTTTCTCTGCTCCTCTGTCTTCTTAGTAATAATAAGGTGAGAACCAACCTTCCCTGATGGCTCAGTTGGTAAAGAGTCTGCCTGCGATGTGGAAGATCCAAGAAACAGTAACACCTCTTTTTTTTTTTTTTTTTTATTATTATTTTTTTTTTGTCATACATTGATATGAATCAGTCATAGATTTACACATATTCCCCATCCCGATCCCCCCTCCCACCTCCCTCTCCACCCGATTCCTCTGGGTCTTCCCAGTGCACCAGGCCCGAGCACTTGTCTCATGCATCCCACCTGGGCTGGTGATCTGTTTCACCATAGATAGTATACATGCTGTTCTTTTGAAACATCCCACCCTCACCTTCTCCCACAGAGTTCAAAAGTCTGTTCTGTATTTCTGTGTCTCTTTTTCTGTTTTGCATATAGGGTTATCGTTACCATCTTTCTAAATTCCATATATATGTGTTAGTATGCTGTAATGTTCTTTATCTTTCTGGCTTACTTCACTCTGTATAAGGGGCTCCAGTTTCATCCATCTCATTAGGACTGGTTCAAATGAATTCTTTTTAATGGCTGAGTAATATTCCATGGTGTATATGTACCACAGCTTCCTTATCCATTCATCTGCTGATGGGCATCTAGGTTGCTTCCATGTCCTGGCTATTATAAACAGTGCTGCGATGAACATTGGGGTGCACGTGTCTCTTTCAGATCTGGTTTCCTCAGTGTGTATGCCCAGAAGTGGGATTGCTGGGTCATATGGCAGTTCTATTTCCAGTTTTTTAAGAAATCTCCACACTGTTTTCCATAGCGGCTGTATTAGTTTGCATTCCCACCAGCAGTGTAAGAGGGTTCCCTTTTCTCCACACCCTCTCCAGCATTTATTGCTTGTAGACTTTTGGATAGCAGCCATCCTGACTGGCGTGTAATGGTACCTCATTGTGGTTTTGATTTGCATTTCTCTAATAATGAGTGATGTTGAGCATGTTTTCATGTGTTTGTTAGCCATCTGTATGTCTTCTTTGGAGAAATGTCTGTTTAGTTCTTTGGCCCATTTTTTGATTGGGTCATTTATTTTTCTGGAATTGAGCTGCAGGAGTTGCTTGTATATTTTTGAGATTAATCCTTTGTCTGTTTCTTCATTTGCTATTATTTTCTCCCAATCTGAGGGCTGTCTTTTCACCTTACTTATAGTTTCCTTTGTAGTGCAAAAGCTTTTAAGTTTCATTAGGTCCCATTTGTTTATTTTTACTTTTATTTCCAATATTCTGGGAGGTGGGTCATAGAGGATCCTGCTGTGATTTATGTCGGAGAGTGTTTTGCCTATGTTCTCCTCTAGGAGTTTTATAGTTTCTGGTCTTACATTTAGATCTTTAATCCATTTTGAGTTTATTTTTGTGTATGGTGTTAGAAAGTGTTCTAGTTTCATTCTTTTACAAGTGGTTGACCAGTTATCCCAGCACCATTTGTTAAAGAGGTTGTCTTTTTTCCATTGTATATCCTTGCCTCCTTTGTCAAAGATAAGATGTCCATAGGTCCGTGGATTTATCTCTGGGCTTTCTATTCTGTTCCATTGATCTATATTTCTGTCTTTGTGCCAGTACCATACTGTCTTGATGACTGTGGCTTTGTAGTAGAGTCTGAAGTCAGGCAGGTTGATTCCTCCAGCTCCATTCTTCTTTCTCAAGATTACTTTGGCTATTCGAGGTTTTTTGTATTTCCATACAAATTGTGAAATTCTTTGGTCTAGTTCTGTGAAAAATACCGTTGGTAACTTGATAGGGATTGCATTGAATCTATAGATTGCTTTGGGTAGAATAGCCATTTTGACAATATTGATTCTTCCAATCCATGAACACCGTATGTTTCTCCATCTGTTTGTGTCCTCTTTGATTTCTTTCATCAGTGTTTTATAGTTTTCTATGTATAGGTCTTTTGTTTTTTTAGGTAGATATACTCCTAAGTATTTTATTCTTTTTGTTGCAATGGTGAATGGTATTGTTTCCTTAATTTCTCTTTCTGTTTTTTCATTGTTAGTATATAGGAATGCAAGGGATTTCTGTGTGTTAATTTTATATCCTGCAACTTTACTATATTCATTGATTAGCTCTAGTAATTTTCTGGTAGAGTCTTTAGGGTTTTCTATGTAGAGGATCATGTCATCGGCAAACAGTGAGAGTTTCACTTTTTCTTTTCCTATCTGGATTCCTTTTACTTCTTTTTCTGCTCTGATTGTTGTGGCCAGAACTTCCAACACTATGTTGAATAGTAGTGGTGAGAGTGGGCCCCCTTGTCTTGTTCCTGATTTCAGGGGCAATGCTTTCAATTTTTCACCATTGAGGGTGATGCTTGCTGTGGGTTTGTCATGTATAGCTTTTATTATGTTGAGGTATGTTCCTTCTATTCCTGCTTTTTGGAGAGTTTTAATCATAAATGAGTGTTGAATTTTGTCAAAGGCTTTCTCTGCATCTATTGAGATAATCATATGGTTTTTATCTTTCAATTTGTTAATGTGGTGTATTACATTGATTGATTTGTGGATATTAAAGAATCCTTGCGTTCCTGGGATAAAGCCTGCTTGGTCATGGTGTAGTAACACCTCTTAAATCAGTGGCCATGTACTGCTATCCAGAGAAATGTAACTGAATCATCATGAAACTGCCACAGATGTTTGCTCGTCGCGTGATGTAAAAACACTTGAATCTGGCATCCAAACACTCTGTTGAAATCATCAATGTCTGATGCACTGACATGGAAGTTCTATGAAATTGGAGGACTATTTGTAATCATTTCTGTAGGTGCCTCTGGAGTTTTTCTGGGAATCTCAATTTGCATTTTAGTGGAAATGCCCCTGGAGAAGCATCTCCTTTTCACGTCCCTACCTCTTTTCCAGATCCTTCCTCTCTCCTTGACAAGTGAGCTGGGGGCTCTGTTACACAAGGTGAATTGAGCAAAGGAGGAAGAATCTTTTCCTGTCTCTGTATGAACAGCTCCAAGTTCAAGCTCGTAGTCCGTGGGCTTGGAGAGAAAGCTTCTGGTTGAAAGAACTGCACCTTGTCTCTGGTCTCTAAAAGCTTACTAAGTGGTCATCAGGAGATGACCATCTCTTTCTGGTCATCAGGAGAAAATGGGCATATGGACTGAAAATTAATGGGTCTATTTGGTTGTTCCTTAGACTTTTGTCAAAGGTTTCTCTGCTCCCATGTTTGATTTTGCCCTAAGCTCACTCTTTCCTCTCCCTTAAGTACTGTGTGTATCTCTATTGAGAGACACTATGGTTAAACGGAAGCATGCCAGCTGCTTTGGGAGCCAGTTTGGAAAACTTTGGACTAAAAAAGATTTTTCTCTTTCAGGGATCACAAGCTGAAATGCATAATGAAATAAGAAACATAAATTAGTAAATAAGGCTGAGGATGACAATAGATGGTGATAAGGGCTGTGGCAAACTGGCATGGCCTCATCTAAAGTCATGGTTTGATCTTCACTCAGCTTCAGCAAATTGGTATTTTCTTGAAATGCCCATGGTTACCTTGAACCTCTGATTTGATTCATCAGAACCTAGAAATTTGATTTTTTTATATGACAGCTCTTGGTTGAACAAATAATAAATAAATCATCTGGTAGGCCATACAAAATATGCCATATTGCAACTGCCTTTTTCCATAGGTATTTGGAGACCAGGTTGAGGGAGGGAAGGGAGGGAGATGAGCCAAAGCCCATGGAAAACCTGCCCAGTTAACATATTGTTTTCTATACCCACACTTATGAAATTCATTACAAACCAAGTGATTTCCTGCCATATAGACATGGCAGAGCAAAGCCTCTTACCCCAGCATATGCAGAATTTTGCACATCTCTGTGTTTTCGTGGGGAAAATGTCCATGACATTCTCAAAAAGTCTGTCAACCTAAAAGATTGTGAATCTCTTCTGTCCCATCCTTGACAAGTTTGTCTAGTTTCTACCTGTTCCTCTAGGGACAGGGAACTTACCACTGTGCATTCCTGTTAGAAGCAGTCTGAAGATAGGAAACTTCTTAATAGCAATTTTTTTTTCTCAACCTTTTTGTTATTGGCAGCTGAAAAAGTCACCTAATCTTTAACTAGGAAAATGCACTTGAAAAAATAGTCTTAGAAATTAAGAGGGTGCTATAATTTCCTGTAACTATCACCCATTCTTACAAAAAATGAACATTATTAAATTGTGATAGTTACTAATGGAATTTCTAATTCTTTTACAATTAAGGTCATTGAATCTTTATGTCTTGACCTTCATTCTGAGATGATTTACATGAAAATAAGGACTCCAAGTTTCCTCATGTTCCGTTGATTCATTTAAGCTTTTTTCTATCATGATTTCTAGAAATGTGAAACTGGAAATGATACTAGCAGCTGTGGTAGAATGGAAAATCTTAAAGTCAGAAGATACTGAATTGATACTTCTGCTGCTCTTTCAGTATATGATGTGAAACTGGAAGTATTGGTTTCCTCTTTTGAATGTGAGAGTCTGATAAAGTCTCTACAAGTAGTGTGGGAAAACAAATATGAATAGGCAGTATATCACAGTGTAATAGAGTGTGGCCATGCACAGCCCTTAGCACGCGGCCTTTGTTGCCTCATTGCCAGGTGAAGGTTTGTTGTTGCTGTTGTTCAGTCACCCAGTCATGGCTGACTCTGCCACCCGATGGACTGCAGCACTGCCAGGAAGGTTCAGTTCAGTTCAGTTCAGTCACTGAGTCATGTCCGACTCTTTGCGACCCCATGGACTGTAGCATACCAGGCTTCCCTGTCCTTCACCAACTCCCGGAGCTTACTCAAACTCATGTCCATTGAGTCGGTGATGCCATCCAACCATCTCATCTTCTGTCATCCTCTTCTCTTCCCACCTTCAATCTTTCCCAGCATCAGTGCCTTTTCGAATGAGTCAGCTCTTCGCATCAGGTGGCCAAAGCATTGGAGTTTCATCTTCAGCATCAGTCCTTCCAATGAATATTTAGGACTGATTTCCTTTAGGATGGACTGATTGGATCTCCTTGCTGTCCAAGGTACTCTTAAGAGTCTTTTCCAACACCATAGTTTAAAAGCATCACTTCTTCGGCGCTCAGCTTTCTTTATGGTTCAAATCTCACATCCATACACAACTACTGGAAAAACCATAGCTTTGACAAGATGGACCTTTGTTGGCAAAGTAATGTCTCTGTTTTTTAATAAGCTGTCTAGGTTGATCATAACATTTCTTCCAAGGAGCAAGGGTCTTTTAATTTCATTGTTGCTGTCACCATCTGCAGTGATCTTGGAGCCCCCCAAAATAAAGTCTGTCACTGTTTCCACTGTTTCCCCATCTGTTTGCCATGAAGTGGTGGGACCAGATGCCATGATCTTAGTTCCCTGAATGCTGAGCTTTAAGCCAACTTTTTCACTTTCCTCTTTCACTTTTAGCAAGAGGCTCTGTAGTTCTTTTTCACTTTCTATTATAAGGGTGGTGTCATCTGCATATCTGAGGTTATTGATATTTCTCCCGGCAGTCTTGATTCCAGCTTGTGCTTCATCCAGTTCAGCGTTTCTCATGATGTACTCTGCATATAAGTTAAATAAGCAGGGTGACAGTATATAGTCTTGACGTACTCCTTTCCTGATTTGGAACCAATCTGTTGTTCCATGTTCAGTTCTAACTGTTGCTTCTTGATCTGCATACAGATTTCTCAGGAGGCAGGTCAGGTGGTCTGGTATTCCCATCTCTTGAAGAATTTTCCAGTTTGTTGTGATCTCCACAGCCAAAGCTTTGGCATAGTTAATAAAGCAGAAATAGATGTTTTTCTGGATCTCTCTCGCCTTTTCAATGATCCAACAGATGTTGGCAGTTTGATCTCTGATTCTTCCTTTTCTAAATCCAGCTTGAACATCTGGAATTTCACGGTTCACGTACTATTACCAGGAAGGTTACCTTGGGACTATAAGTGGTCATACTCAGCCACTGATTGACTTGGTAATGGTCCCCTCCCCCAAGTGAGCATCTGTCAAAGAGTGAAGGTTAGTGGTCCCGCTCAGCCACTGGTTGGTGCTGCAGTGGGCCTCCGAAGCGACCAACTGTTAAACAGGTACCTACTGGGCTAGTCTGTCAACAGTCAGCAGAGCTGTGGTCCTGATGTGGAGAGTAAGGTAAGAGATGGATCCTGGCCTCTCCCTAGCTCTCTAGCTCACCGGGCCTCTGGCCAGTGGGTGAGCTGAAGGCCCAGGGAACAGGATGGGGCCTGTGTCTAGCAGGATTCCAGAGCCCCTGCCAAGTCTGCCCACTGGCCGGGCCCAGACCTTGAGGCCATGGTGAACCTCTTCCCCATCCTCACCTCTGAGGCCTAATGGCAGCAGTTGTCTGCTTGGAACATGGTCTGTGGGACTTGCCCCCACCGTGTGGGTGGCCTGAGTAACCTGAGGGCCTGGTAGGTCCTGGTTGCCTGGCTCCCTCAGCGATGGCGGGGCCTGAGGACCGGCCCTGAGGGAGCTGCTAACTGAGATCTGTATCCTCTCAGCCAGGAACCTGGGTCTCAGAGGTTGAATGTTGTTCCTTGAGATCCTTGCCCTTTCTTGTCAGAACAGAGAGTAACTTTTGTTTGGTGGAGATTTACAGGATCATTTGTGCCCTGACCATGACTCACCTCAAGGACAAAGGTTCTCACACCAACTGAGCAGTTTGCAGCAACTTACCATACCCCTCCCTCACCTTTCCTATGAAAGGACTTTGCTGAAAGCTTTTGGGTAGTTTGGGGTTTTTAAGGCAGGAGCCATCTATCTCCTTGCAGGGCCTTCAGTAAACCTTTCACTGTTTGCAACTCTGATGTGTTGGTGTTGTTTGGCCTCACTGTGTATCGGGCACAGTGATTTCATTTCACCAACTGTAGGAATCATCAAAATCCTGATTTTCTTGGCTGTGCAACTAAGTACTAGTTATTTAACTTTTCTTTTATTTAAGCCTCAGTTTCTATATCTGTACATTGAGAAATAACAGTGCCTTTTAACTGTTAAGTGAGAGTGTGTGTGTAAAGAGTTTGCATAATACTTGACAGACAGTATGTATTTAATTAATGTTGACGATTAATGTTTTGATGATGCTGATCAACACAAAAGCACTGGGTAAAATGTAACATTTGAAACTATTGTGATCACTCAGACCTTTTATTTTCAGTGTGGAGACAAGGGTATGAGCAATCCCATGGTAGGAAGAGCTGGGTCAGGCTGTATTTGAAAGCATGAGGAACCTTTAACAAGTGCCAATTATTCTTTGTGGCAGGGAGCTTAAAATATTTTTAGAAAATCTTTAAAATAAACAGATACGTTGAGAAATAAAATGAATTGTAAGGAGTTTTTGGATGCAGGAAGAGTTTCACAGAAATTTTGGTAGTACATCAAGCCATATGCCAACACCTTGGGTGCTTATCTTTGACTGTGGGTGCGTTGGAAAGCCTGCTTTCCAGGTTCCTGTTTTTCAGATATGGGGTCCCAGTGGGAAATAATCTGACAACTTTATGATCTTGTTCCTTTCAATGTGAGTTACTGGGCCGCAGACTCTTTGCTGTAGGTTCTCAGTATCCTGAATTACATGATGAGTATATAAAATGTGTGGATTCAGAGGAAGAGCAGAAGGAAAAAGAATCAATATTGGAGAAGTAAATAAAAGCTTGTCTACCCAGGAGAGTGGGGCTTCCCTGGTGGCTCAGATGGTAATGAATCCGCCTGCAGTGCAGGAGACTAGGGTTCAATCCCTTAGTGGGAAAATAGCCTAGGGAAGGGAATGGTTACCCACTCCAGTATTTTTGCCTGGAGAATTCCATGTACAGAAGACCCTGGTGG
Organism: Dama dama; assembly: GCF_033118175.1. NCBI lineage: Eukaryota > Metazoa > Chordata > Mammalia > Artiodactyla > Cervidae > Dama > Dama dama. The sequence goes on along the minus strand of NC_083704.1, from coordinate 36,321,682 downwards.
GTTACAGTCCATGGGGTCGCAAACAATTGGACATGACTGAGTCACTAACACTTCTCTAGGAGAGTGACTCAAACACTTCTCAAAGTTCGTTACTAGACCTAGAATCTCAGAGAGATTCTTGACAGAATCAAGGGGAATGGAATCCCAGTGAAAAAGATAAGGTGAAATTCTAAGGACGTGGTCTTTCCTTGGACTAATTCGCGTTGCTTTCCCACTGTTTAGGAAAGAAGTTATTGCTTTTATACTTTGTTAAAGGTAAAAGGGGTATAAGACAGCAGTTATTTTTGCCACTGGCTTGCCTGCCTTTGTTTGGGGGTGCGCTATGGCAGAACAATGGTCTTTGTTTCAGAAATTATGAATCAGAGGAAGCTGTCTGTGTATTGCATAATTTATACACAGTACTTGTATAGAGAGTACACAGAACCGTTTTATTGGGGGATTGAATATTTGAGGGATAAGAGCACCCCTCCCCCGAAAGGGCAAAGACCCTGACATGTGACTGCTCCCTCCTTTTCAGTATTTGAGTGGCATATCGAGATCTTTCCAGCTCGAGGTGCATAATGCATTGTGCAGGCTGACTCCCATGTGGAAGAGAGCACACAACTTCCTTATGCATGAGGCATTTTTAGCAAATTGGACCCCATTTCAATCTTGATGAAACTTGATGACATTTCCAACTTACAAGTGCACAAAATGAAAAAGCAAATTTTTAGCTATTTATGTGTCAGAACATCAAAAGCTCAAAAGCCATAATTAAGGGTGTCAGTGTGGCAGGAAGACCATATTTCTCCTCTTTTCAGGGGTCTTCTGGATCTCTCCTCAGAGGTTATAGACAAGCTTCTGTTTCCCTTGAAGACTTGAATCAAACAATTTGGATTTCATGACCCCCACCTGGGAAGCCACCACTCAACTTCCAACCCTGTCATGTCCATATTTAGTGTTTTTATTCATTTTTCCATGAGAAGAGAAATTTTAGCAACCACTAGATAGCTGGTGTTCCCCATTCCTGAACAGTTTTTCTATGCTGCTTTTTGGAAAGCTGAAGGCAAAATGTAAGAAACAGTGATTTGATGTTATTTTAATTCCTTTTTAATTTTATGTTCATATTACATTCAATTAACTTCCAGATTTTCAATCCTACTAAATATACTAAACAATGTGCCCATTTAATAAATAGATGGACATAATATATCTGGACATAAATATATGTCCAAATAAATGGAATCAAATGAATATTTAAAATTTAATAAATATCCATTTAAACATTTGGACTGGAGTGTCTAAACTTCCATTGTATATATTTGTTAAAATGCAGATCTGATTCACTGGGTCTGAAGGGTATACTGATATTCTGCATTTCTAATAAGCTCCTGGGTTGAACCATGCTGTTGGTCTCTGGCTCACAGTTGAAGTGGCAAGTGTTCACATATCTTCTAACTAAGGGATGAATTTTATTTTATTTATTTTTTTTTTAGTGGAGTGCAGTTTATTACACCGGCGGGCCCAAGGCAGAGTCTCCTCTTAGCCAAGGACCCCGACCAGCATTTGTGAAAATCTTTTATACCCCATGTGTACGCATCCAAACCCACTACCCCAATTCCCTTAAGACTTACATAAACAAAGGAAGGGTAAATACAACTACAATAACCCCATCATTCACGTGTTATGTGTTCAAACAGTCAATAATCAATAAGCCCGCAGTTACATTCCAAATAGTTAATAACCGATAAGCCTGTGCTTACATTCTGATAGATAGTGTCTGGAGGCAGGGGTGATTAGTGTCTGTTTTCTCTTCTTCAAGATTCCCCTGCCCAGAGGGGGGTCTTATCCTTCCATTGTCATTCCCACAGGCGCTAAGCACAGAGTTCAGAGTCCACTGGAGAGGTGGCCGCACATGATCAGCACAGACAGGCCTGAGATGGAGTCCAGGCCCTATGAATTCCTTCTTCATTCCCCCCTCTTGATGCTCTTAGTTTCCATAACGAGCATCATTTATTGAGATATATTGTACCTTAGCCCTCCTGCCACCCACATGAGAGAATGCTATCAACCTCTGGGTTACAAAATTCACGAGGCATTGTAGGAAGCAGGGCCCACAAAGCAGTATGATCAAGATTACTATAACAACAGTTCATTAGACATGGCTTTCACTTGATTTTGTATATCCTCCAAGGCAGCAGATACATCTTCAGACAGGTCAGGGATGTGCACACCATTCGCCAAAGTCCCTCCTTGGGCTGCTGTGAGTATGTCTAATGCCATCCTAATTTGAATTACTGCCTTCCTCATCTGAATCTGTTCTTCATTCAAAGCTTGAATGGCTTTAGTACTGTCTAAGAGGGCCTGTTTAATGAAATTAGTTAAGACCTCTACCTTAACCATGATATCCGTTGTCCCTACAGAGGGTGTAAACAAGGCAGCAACATAGTCATACCATTGGAACACAGATCGTGTCCATCTTGCATGCAGATAAGGCAGGTTTACTGGAGGCTGGTGTAGGCTAGGCTTAATTCTGCCATGGGCGAAAGCAAATCCTAATGTGCAACGCCGCACCCAGCCAACTGGTAACCATGGCCATAAGTTAAGCCCACAGAGCCACTGGGTCCCATTGGGGGCTACCCAGCGGATTCCAGGATTATATTTCCAGTCGGAACCGGGCCACTGAGCAGACTGATTGGGGTGATAGGTAACTTCCAAGATTTGTTTACTTTGTTCAGGGGACAAATAACAATCCTTTTGGGTCTAGGGGATGGTCTCCAAATCCAACTTTCTGTTCTTTTTGTTCCCAGCAAATAGTAGCAGGGGCAATCAACTGTCCTTTCTCAGGAGTCATCCAGAAATATTCATCCCAGACCTGGTAGTATTGCTCAAGGCACCGGGAGGCCTGTCTAAGGGATGAATTTTAAAATTCAGCTGTGGTCATTGTGATGATCAACAGGTGCACTTGTCTGGGATATACATATTTTGGTTAAGAGAGCCTTTGAATTTTATAACAGAAATACTCTTAAATTTAATCCCTAGTACTGCTGATGCCTGTTAATGATTCACAAAAATCCCTGCCTAATAAGAGCTATTTTCCTAAGAGCTCACATTGAATTGCAAATACTACATCCAATCTGAGTGACATCCACAACTCACTTATATAGCCTGAGCTGCAGATAGAGCAGCTTCTCTAAGTGTTGGATCCTGTTTTGTGCAATGCTTTCTCTTGAGGGCTGCATGGAATCACAACATTGAATAAGGCACATATCTGCCACCAAGAAGCTTAAACTCCATTGTAAGTGGAGTGAGGAAGACACAGTGTATACACATGAAAACTAGCATGAAATGGAGATTATTTAAGATGATGTGATAAAGACCCAAATTAAATGTTAATTGAATTCAAGGGAAAGAAAAAAAGCTCATCTGATGGCAGAGCTCAAAAGAATCCTTATGGAGAGGGTAGCATTTGAACTAAGACTTGAATTATGAGATTGGGTATGTAGAAATGAGGCTGTGAAGTGTGGACTGAGGTGAGAATATATTATAGGGAGAGAAAGCTTGAGAAAATAGATGGTAGGAAAAGTAGCATATGTGTCATAAACTGGGAATAGTTTCATTTTGGCTGAAATGCGGATTTCATGCAGGGATTATGGTTGACAGTATCCTTGGAAACGAAAGTTGGGTTTACAAATGGAGTGACCTCAAAATCCAGTGAAAGATGTTTGGGTTGAATTTTAGTAGTCACTGGGGAGGTGTTTTTTTACCCAAGCCACTTATTCTCATTTCTCTTTCAGAACTTCTTTAGTCTTATTCATTTGAACTATTATGTGTGTGTTTGCATACGAGTGTGTATGTGGGCAAATAGATGCTCTAATTCTTCTCAAATATATTTTTCTTTTTTAAAAATTATCAGTTTGAGATAACTCAAATTTGAAATAATAACTCAAATTTATTTTCATAGTTTGTAAATTAAGAGATTATGAAAGGAAGGGATTTGTCCTGGGAATCAACAGGATGTGATGGATGGAAAGAAGGATCCTATGCACTGCCTTTTGAGGGGTGACTCTGTCTCATAAACTGTAGTGAAGGGAGAATCCAGAGATGTGGAGTTTAGCTGGGAATTATTTGAATTTATGCCTCTTAAGTTGATGGCATCCTACAGTATATTGGTAAAATGAGAAGGGCAAAATAAACCTGGTACATCTTCGTGGATCATCAGTTTCATTCAATCATAATTTTACACTACACTATGTAATTTAAAGTCTTTTAAAATATTTTAGAAACAATTGTATTTATCCTTTATACTAGTAATTAACAATAGTCTAAAATCAATCAGAAGTATCATTTTAGATTTACATGTGTTTACCTCTTATTTTTTACATTTTCGTGTTTACCCATGCTGGTTGTGATAGACTGTTCTAACTAAGAGCTCTTTCTCAAATACACACACACACACACACACACAGAATTTAACAAGCATATTAATCCCTCTGAATTCTCAGTTGTTCATTCCTATTTCTCTTGTAGAACTGCTGTGTCTTCTCTTTGCATAGTGTGGAATCCAGCCACTTTATACCTCCCAGGTTTAGGTACTGTACATTCAGCCACATGTAAAGACTACCTTAGCTTCATTCCATTTCAGTTCCAATTTTCCGAAAAAGAGTATCTTTTTTGCCCAGCTTGGATCAGTGGAAAAAAAAGGGTGTTGAGGACTTGTTCTTGTGGAGATAGGAAAGAGGTGGTGAAAGGCAGTTCCCAGAGAAAGAGGAAATTATTGTTTTCTGGGCCGACACCTGAAGAAATACCACCTATCTGTAGAGTTGGAAGGAAAGCCCTTGGGTGTGGCAGGACACCTCTACCAGAACATAAGAAATTAGTAAACATTGTATATCCTTGCCTCCTTTGTCAAAGATAAGGTGTCCATAGGTTCATGGATTTATCTCTGGGCTTTCTATTCTGTTCCATTGATCTATATTTCTGTCTTTGTGCCAGTACCATACTGTCTTGATGACTGTGGCTTTGTAGTAGAGTCTGAAGTCAGGCAGGTTGATTCCTCCAGTTCCATTCTTCTTTCTCAAGATTACTTTGGCTATTCGAGGTTTTTTGTATTTCCATACAAATTGTGAAATTCTTTGGTCTAGTTCTGTGAAAAATACTGTTGGTAGCTTGATAGGGATTGCATTGAATCTATAGATTGCTTTGGGTAGAATAGCCATTTTGACAATATTGATTCTTCCAATCCATGAACACGGTATGTTTCTCCATCTGTTTGTGTCCTCTTTGATTTCTTTCATCAGTGTTTTATAGTTTTCTATGTATAGGTCTTTTGTTTTTTTAGGTAGATATACTCCTAAGTATTTTATTCTTTTTGTTGCAATGGTGAATGGTATTGTTTCCTTAATTTCTCTTTCTGTTTTTTCATTGTTAGTATATAGGAATGCAAGGGATTTCTGTGTGTTAATTTTATATCCTGCAGCTTTACTATATTCATTGATTAGCTCTAGTAATTTTCTGGTAGAGTCTTTAGGGTTTTCTATGTAGAGGATCATGTCATCTGCAAACAGTGAGAGTTTTACTTCTTCTTTTCCTATCTGGATTCCTTTTACTTCCTTTTCTGCTCTGATTGCTGTGGCCAAAACTTCCAACACTATGTTGAATAGTAGTGGTGAGAATGGGCCCCCTTGTCTTGTTCCTGATTTCAGGGGCAATGCTTTCAATTTTTCACCATTGAGGGTGATGCTTGCTGTGGGTTTGTCATGTATAGCTTTTATTATGTTGAGGTATGTTCCTTCTATTCCTGCTTTCTGGAGAGTTTTAATCATAAATGAGTGTTGAATTTTGTCAAAGGCTTTCTCTGCATCTATTGAGATAATCATATGGTTTTTATCTTTCAATTTGTTAATGTGGTGTATTACATTGATTGATTTGTGGATATTGAAGAATCCTTGCATTCCTGGGATAAAGCCCACTTGGTCATGGTGTATGATTTTTTTAATATGTTGTTGGATTCTGTTTGCTAGAATTTTGTTAAGGATTTTTGCATAAAGGAAGCAAGGATATACAATGGAAAAAAGACAACCTCTTTAACAAGTGGTGCTGGGATAACTGGTCAACCACTTGTAAAAGAATGAAACTAGAACACTTTCTAACACCATACACAAAAATAAACTCAAAATGGATTAAAGATCTAAATGTAAGACCAGAAACTATAAAACTGCTAGAGGAGAACATAGGCAAAACACTCTCTGACATAAATCACAGCAAGATCCTCTATGACCCACCTCCCAGAATATTGGAAATAAAAGCAAAATTAAACAAACGGGACCTAATGAAACTTAAAAGCTTTTGCACTACAAAGGAAACTATAAGTAAGGTGAAAAGACAGCCCTCAGATTGGGAGAAAATAATAGCAAATGAAGAAACAGACAAAGGATTAATCTCAAAAATATACAAGCAACTCCTGCAGCTCAATTCCAGAAAAATAAATGACCCAATCAAAAAATGGGCCAAAGAACTAAACAGACATTTCTCCAAAGAAGACATACAGATGGCTAACAAACACATGAAAAGATGCTCAACATCACTCATTATTAGAGAAATGCAAATCAAAACCACAATGAGGTACCATTACACGCCAGTCAGGATGGCTGCTATCCAAAAGTCTACAAGCAATAAATGCTGGAGAGGGTGTGGAGAAAAGGGAACCCTCTTACACTGCTGGTGGGAATGCAAACTAGTACAGCCACTATGGAAAACAGTGTGGAGATTTCTTAAAAAACTGGAAATAGAACTGCCATATGACCCAGCAATCCCACTTCTGGGCATACACACTGAGGAAACCAGATCTGAAAGAGACACGTGCACCCCAATGTTCATCGCAGCACTGTTTATAATAGCCAGGGCATGGAAGCAATCTAGATGCCCATCAGCAGACGAATGGATAAGGAAGCTGTGGTACATATACACCATGGAATATTACTCAGCCGTTAAAAAGAATTCATTTGAACCAGTCCTAATGAGAGGGATGAAACTGGAGCCCCTTATACAGAGTGAAGTAAGCCAGAAAGATAAAGAACATTACAGCATACTAACACATATATATGGAATCTAGAAAGATGGTAACGATAACCCTATATGCAAAACAGAAAAAGAGACACAGAAATACAGAACAGACTTTTGAACTCTGTGGGAGAAGGTGAGGGTGGGATGTTTCAAAAGAACAGCATTTATACTATCTATGGTGAAACAGATCACCAGCCCAGGTGGGATGCATGAGACAAGTGCTCGGGCCTGGTGCACTGGGGAGACCCAGAGGAATCGGGTGGAGAGGGAGGCGGGAGGGGGGATTGGGATGGGGAATACGTGTAAATCTATGGCTGATTCATATCAATGTATGACAAAACCCATTGCAATGTTGTGAAGTAATTAGCCTCCAACTAATTAAAAAAAAAAAAAAGAAGTAAACAGGAAGAAACCTTTCTTTGATCAAATTTAAGACCCTTCTGAAGCCATTTGCTCATAATGTCCTTGGCTTTCCTGGGGACCTCTACTCCTCATTTGATCAAAGTCATGTCTCTTAGTTTAACCTTACTGATAAATCACCAAGCACTGTGCTATTGATTTTAGATCTTTATATAACACTGTGGTGTGGGGACTTATTGTTCTTAATAACACAAGGAATAGAGTTAATGAAGGAGTTTTTCTGACCTCACATGAGAACATATGGATAGGCTGGATAAAATTAATGATAAAACATTTTATAGCTGAGTTTAAAAGATGGGGAAAATACCCAGGTTACAGAGATTTATAAATAGGGGGAACTCTATCCAGTATAGTTAGCAGGATAGCAGTTTGTATATAATCTTTAATCACAAGAGGCTGGATTCTTAACATTGATGGGGGACCTTAGTTTAGGCCCCCCACCTGCCAAAACCCCAAAACTATACCATGGAGTTGTTTTTATGACACATAGTACATAGAACTCCCATGGAAAAATAATCTTAGCTGGAGCTCTGTTTGCAGTTAAAAAAAGAAAAGAAAAAGGAAAAAGACAAATTACGTAAGGAAATGACCTATTAATGGAATAAACTGATTCTACAAACAGGAGGATTGATACTGAAATGAATCTGAGGTTATAAGAAGGTTTTATACAAGTAAGTTTAAATTGATTAAAGACTTCTTGAATGAGGAGCGACTCTATATATTTAATAATAGGCAATTTTGATTTCAAAATCAGGAGTTACATAAAAGAGGAATACAGTGCTATAATAGACCTCAGTGAGTAAGTAAAAAAGCAGATTAGATATATGGGAGGTGAATGGTAGGAAGAGAGAGAGAAGTGGGACTTAAAGACATTATAGCAGTTGCTATCCTGACGGATTAAAAGAATTGTAAAATAAGGTAGAGACATTAAAATACATGGCAGAGAAAATGAGACAGTCCAAGAGATTTACTGGATTTTCTAGAAGGAACTAATATAGTGATTGGGAGGTAAACTATTTTATATTTGGTTGATAATTTTAAGTATAAATGAAAGACATGGATCTCCAGATTGAAGAATTATAGTGAATCCTAAGCAAGGTAAATAAAAGTGAATCAACATCTAGAAACATAATAAATAAATTGTGAAACACCACAAATAAAGTGAAAGCCTTATAAAGAGGTAGAGAGAAAAGACAGATGACTTACAAAGGAGCAGTGCATTCACTCAGAGTAGAATTCTCAGCAGTAGTAACAGGTGTCAAAAACAAAAAACAAAAAAACAAAACCCTACCACTAAAGTACCTGCAAAGTCCTGAGGGAAATAATTATCAACCTACAGTTATGAATCCAGGTCATATGCTGCTCAGGAGTAAAAGTGGTAATATAAAGCATGTTTCCCTCATAGAAGCTTGCCAAATAGTAACCAAAAGATGGGCTTCAGGAAGAAGAAAATGGAAGCTCAGGAGGAAGGAAATAGTGGAACAGAAGAATAAATGGTGAACCAAGATGTGGGAAATGGTGGGACTTACCTGAAAGGATATTGATTTGAGGGTAAAGACTAATATGATAAAGAGTGTAAAACAGAATCAAGCTGCCATATTCCACAGCAGAACAAAAATGAGCAGAATTTAAGTATTGGCCATATCTAAAACTTTTCCATGCTTTGTTAAGATAGCATGGTAAAAATTTAACAAAGAATTTTCTTTATTTGGGAGGGACAAAAAGAAATCATGGTAAATATTTACAATTTGAAAAATACAGTGGGAGAAAGAAGTACAAATATTTAATTTTATTTATTTATTTATTTATTTATTTTTCATTTATTTTTATTAGTTGGAGGCTAATTACTTCACAACATTTCAGTGGGTTTTGTCATACATTGACATGAATCAGCCATGGAGTTACATGTATTCCCCATCCCGATACCCCCCTCCCACTTCCCTCTCCACCCGATTCCTCTGGGTCTTCCCAGTGCACCAGGCCTGAGCACTTGTCTCATGCATCCCACCTGGGCTGGTGATCTGTTTCACTTTAGATAATATACATGTTTCGATGCTGTTCTCTCGAAACATCCCACCCTCGCCTTCTCCCACAGAGTCCAAAAGTCTGTTCTGTATTTCTGTGTCTCTTTTTCTGTTTTGCATATAGGGTTATCATTACCATCTTTCTAAATTCCATATATATGTGTTAGTATACTGTAATGTTCTTTATCTTTCTGGCTTACTTCACTCTGTATAAGGGGCTCCAGTTTCATCCCTCTCATTAGGACTGGTTCAAATGAATTCTTTTTAATGGCTGAGTAATATTCCATGGTGTATATGTACCACAGCTTCCTTATCCATTCGTCTGCTGATGGGCATCTAGATTGCTTCCATGCCCTGGCTATTATAAACAGTGCTGCGATGAACATTGGGGTGCACGTGTCTCTTTCAGATCTGGTTTCCTCAGTGTGTATGCCTAGAAGTGGGATTGCTGGGTCATATGGCAGTTCTATTTCCAGTTTTTTAAGAAATCTCCACACTGTTTTCCATAGTGGCTGTACTAGTTTGCATTCCCACCAGCAGTGTAAGAGGGTTCCCTTTTCTCCACACCCTCTCCAGCATTTATTGCTTGTAGACTTTTGGATAGCAGCCATCCTGACTGGTGTGTAATGGTACCTCGTTGTGGTTTTGATTTGCATTTCTCTGATAATGAGTGCCACAGTCATCAAGACAGTATGGTACTGGTACAAAGACAGAAATATAGATCAGTGGAACAGAATAGAAAGCCCAGAGATAAATCCACGAACCTATGGACACCTTATCTTTGACAAAGGAGGCAAGGATATACAATGGAAAAAAGACAACCTCTTTAACAAGTGGTGCTGGGAAAACTAGTCAACCACTTGTAAAAGAATGAAACTAGAACACTTTCTAACACCATACACAAAAATAAACTCAAAATGGATTAAAGATCTAAATATAAGAACAGAAACTATAAAACTCCTAGAGGAGAACATAGGCAAAACACTCTCCGACATAAATCACAGCAGGATCCTCTATGACCCACCTCCCAGAATATTGGAAATAAAAGCAAAACTAAACAAACGGGACCTAATGAAACTTAAAAGCTTTTGCACAACAAAGGAAACTATAAGTACGGTGAAAAGACAGCCCTCAGATTGGGAGAAAATAATAGCAAATGAAGAAACAGACAAAGGATTAATCTCAAAAGTATACAAGCAACTCCTGCAGCTCAATTCCAGAAAAATAAATGACCCGATCAAAAAATGGGCCAAAGAACTAAACAGACATTTCTCCAAAGAAGACATACAGATGGCTAACAAACACATGAAAAGATGCTCAACATCACTCATTATCAGAAGTACAAATATTTTAATAACCACAATTCACATAAATGAATCAATTTTCCAGTTGATGGTCTGATATTTATGTTGCTTTAAAAAATTAGTTATATAATCTTTCAAAAGATAGATGTTGAATACAAACATAGTTGGACTTGATCTGTTTTTAATCTTTGAAAGTCTTAAGAAAGTCACTAAAACTCCATTTTCACAATAGAGTGGCCAAAACTCACACACACCCATATTCTGGGGTGCCTTCTATGAACAAGAAATAATAGCAATTGAACATGGCCGGATGTAGGATTCCAAGTATTTTTATGTTTTATAATATCAAATTGAAGAACTTCTTGCTGGTTGGTGTTTGCCACAGGATTAGTTTTCACACATTGCTTAGAGTAAAGCATATGAAGGGACATATACATCTTCTTTCAGAACAAAATGGACACATATAACAGCATATGGTAGAGTTCTTTTAATTAGGAAGTTTTACTGCACCATAATGATAAAACAGAAATTTAAAAGGCATGAAGACATTAATTATCTGTGATAATGTTATGACATAACTCTCTTGTTTTCACTAAATCAATTTCTCCATGTTATTAGGCTGTTGATATTTTGATCATGTACATAATTCTTAAAAGCTAGAGTAAATAATAGGCCAGGTTATATTCATGTAACTGCACACAAGCCAAATTTACAAACAATTACCAAAATCAATATATATACAGAGGCAAAATTAGATGAACTGAAAAAGCAGATTATCAAGTCACACTAAGTTTTTATCTCAAGACATTATTATTTATATTTTACTTGACAACTGATTCAACTAATGTAGGAAGAGCTGGCCCAGGGGATTTGATCTAGCACACTCATAAATGAAAAATGATATATATGAGTTTATCTCCTGCTATGAGTTCTGGAAGTGAAATATGGTACACTGACACATTATTATAGACTGAATGTTTGTCCGACCTGTCCATATGTTGAATCTCTAACTCCTAGTGTGATATTTGGAGGTGGGGTCTTTGGGAGATAATTGTGTTTAGATGAAGTCATGAAGGTGGAGTTCCCATGATGGGATTTATATCCTTAGAAGAAGAGGAAGGGAGGTCAGAGCTTCTCTTTCTTTGCCTTGTGAACCCATGGTTGGAAGCCAGGAAGAGGATCTTCACCAGGGACTGAATCTGTCAGTATCTTGATCTTGGACCCCCATGCTCCAGAACTGTGAGAAATAAGTGTCTGTGGTATTTTATTTTAGCAGCCTGAGCTGACTGAGACAACAGGGCTCCCTGATGAGGTTGGAATGAACAGGTAGATTAAATTGAAGGCACCAATTCATTCATCTCAGTTTTATACCCACCATAGGAGATTGTGGGAAGAAGAATTGAAACTTGAATAGCCTGTGAACTCCATGAATATAAATCTCTGATGTGTGCTGGTCTAGTTGTGTGTGTTCCTGATGAGAATGTTTAAAACCAGATCTTACCTTATATTTTGTTGAGTGTTACAATGAGTAGGTTACCCCGTGTTTCTCAACTTGTTGGACTCTCAAGAGGAATTGAGGGGACATCTAGATCCTTTTTTCATAGCTGGATGTTCCTTTTGGCCTCAGGTAGAAAATATTGGGTAATCTTCTTTCTCAAACTAAACCTCTTCGTAAATACAACAAAATATAAATAAAAATTGAAAGGGAAGTAGTCAAACAGAAGTTGTTTATGCAAACGGGCATCAAAAAACATGAATCAAAGGCATTTTTAGTAGCTTTTGTACTTAGAGTATTTGTCAAGGCACTCATTTAAGCTACAGTGGGTCGAAGTCATTGAGTTTCACTAAATGCCCACAAATACGTTTCAGTGCTCGTGGGTGCCTCTGTTTAGTGTTTTTCTCATTCATACCTCTTAGCCAAAAAATGAAGTCAGGGAAAAGTAGAATTTTTTAAGAAATCAAGACATTGGGAAAAGATTTTTAAGAAAATATCTTTGACAAAGCCAAGTAGAAATGATGAACAGTGATCTCTGCAATAAAGAATTTGAATAGTCTTTCAAGTATAACATAGAGTTCAAAGTATCACTGTATGTAAAGATGTTAATTATGCAAGTGGAGACTTTAACTAAATATTCAAATGTGATTTAAAAGTAGGCTTACTTTAGGAGATTCTTTTAATGTTGGCAGGTAGTGCTTTTTCATGTTTTTGCTGAACACTTTCATAGTCACCAATGATAATCTTGTCATATCAATGAAACTTAAGTTAATATTTCTCTAGAGATAGGGAGAGAGAGAGCAGTAAAGAACAGAACTGTGCAAATCATATGAAGAATTATGGAATCAAATATACAGTGCTGGATTTGAAAGAGACTAAATTTCACATAAGACCATAATTTCTGTTGATGTAGGTCAACTTTGACAAGATTGGAGAAGATGCCTTATTACTTCTGATTATTCGTTACAATTTGCTAGTCATTAGCTCCTATTTCTTAAGTGATTGCTCTGTGCCAGATACTGGTCTGAGAGTTTCAGATATGTTTATTGCCTTAGACAGCTCAGAATCCATGAGATAGCTACTATTGCCATCTCCACTTCCAAAAAAAGGAAATAGAAGTCCAGAAAAGTGAAGTTAAAGCTTTTTGGTAATTGGTCAAGCATGAACTTGAACCTGTGTCTCTTAGACCCTAAGAACTATGCATGTAATTGCTACATTGTGCGTGCTAAGTTGCTTCAGTCATGTCAGACTCAGCGACCCAATGGACCGTAGCCCACCAGGCCTCCTCTGTCCATGGGATTTCCCAGGCAAGAAAAATGGAGTGGGTTGTCATTTCCTCCTCCAGGGGATCTTCCTGAGTCAAGGATTGAACCTTCATCTCTTAACATCTCCTGCATTGGCAGGTGGGTTATTTACCACTAGTACAGCCTGGGAAGCCCATAATAGCTATATTGCTATATTAGTTCTACCTAAATTCCAGCAGTAAAGGGCTTTTCAAAATGGTTTCCAAAATAAAAGTTAATACTACAACGATTCTTGAATAATTTCATGAACAAGATTGTTCCTCTAATATTCATGCTTTGATACATACTTAAAGATATATTAAGTATGTAAATTAAATTAAACTCATGAAGGTTTAAGCATCCATATCTTATCTAGAGAGGCAGTGCTGAAAGATGCTCCTTAAGGAAAAATGTGGATTCCATTTCTTTTATTTTGTCATTGAAGTATCTGTCATTGAAATAAACCCAAAGCATTTTATAAAGTGCCATGATTGAAGGTAATAGATGTGGCTGTTAGAAGGTATTTCTTATCCCAGCTGGAACAGGGTTCACAGATACTAGAATTAATTCACTTATTCTTGCCCTAATCTAGTTCTCTATTACAGTGGATAAACAATTTCTTTCCTTAAACAAGATTTGAAACAAACAGAAGACCCAGAACTTAAAATAATTGTCAGAAAACACTAAATTTGACATGTGCCTTCACAGTTTCCACAACATTGCCATCTCAAACGTGTTGGTTTCGGCTTGTGAGATAAATTGGTGATATCGGTTGGAGGAAAGGTTCAGATTTATGTTACTGAACTCAAGAACACTTCCCGTAAATCTTGTGAGAGTTTGTATTATAATATGTTCTAGAATTCTGAACACAAAGTGTTCCAGTCACCAGTTTTCATTGAAAGAGTTTTGTACCAAGCTAGTCACCAAGTTAAATTTGTGACACCCCCTTCAGTTTTAAGACATGAAGATAAACAAATGTAACTAAATTCCTGTCTGGATAAAGAGTGAGGAGGTAGATTATAAAGAATCTAACATTTATCTGAGCACAAATATTGGAAATTATTGCAAAGGGAATACAGAAAGTGACTAAGTTAATGATGTGTTTTCAAGTTCAATGAGAAGGGCATTACTTCTTGTTTTTTTTTTTTTAAAGAAAACTGTGTTGCCTTCTTTTCATATTTTGTTTTGATTTAAATTATTTTCTATAGTTTTGCTGTATTCTATGTAATTTCCAATAAATGATGTATTTATTTATGTGAAAAGTAAGATTTGCAAATGTAAAGGTAGCATGAAAGACATTTTACTACCAATTTTCTAATGCAAGTCAATGACTTTTTTTTTTTAATTTGGTTCTAGGTTTCATTTGCTTAAAATGAAAAATGTATTCTTAAAACTAAATAAAAAATATCATATTATCAGTATTTCTGGCAGCAAGTGAATGAGTACTCATTCTGAATAGATCTCTCTGAATGGCCGCTCTATAACTACTGTGTTTTGTTAGAAAAGTATATTAAAAAGTAGAAACAGCATCATGAATGGAGAAAAAGGATAGAAACAAAGTATAAAATATGTAATCTTTTAAAAGGACTTTATCAAGGAGAATCTTAGTGAAACTTTAAATGGGAAAGTCACACAATCCTAAGACTTTCCCATTTCCTATTCAATGAATAATTTACTTTTTAGATGAGATTTGCTAACATTATTGCAGAATAACTGTAATTGAAAATTATTAAAGCTCCATCTTTATTGCATTAAAAATCCTTGCATTTGATGTTTGACCAGGTCTGCCTCATCATTAAGAGTTTTGAGGGAAAGCAAATCTGTCTCCCAAAGAATAAAGAGCTAAAACCTTAATTGCTTTCTTGTTTCCCACAAAGATGCTAATATGATGAACTGAATGTCAGGAATAATAAGACAAAATGATGGTGTACACCCTGCAAAGAGAAAATAAAACATCTTTTTATGTAAACTGTCACCAGAACCTCAAGGAAACTCTTTGCTCTTTCTCTGCCCTGATTTTGAACCGCTTCATTAAAAGTAATTTTGTTTTTCAGGAGGAGAACTCCCACATTATTCTATAAAAATAATTTTAAGAGAAATCTTCAATTAAGAGGTTATTGTTGTCTGAAAGATTTTTCCATAGTTGGTTGGTAGCTGAAAATGTGATCTTCTCAAGTTTGAATGGAAATATGACATTCATAATGGTTTAAAATAGACGTGTCTTGTCTGTTTGAAATGCCAATGAACTTGGTATTATTTATCAGATCCTTTGAAAATGTTGGAATTTTCAGAGGACAGAATTTTCTAAAAGGAGAGAAATTAATCATCAGTTCTTTCTGTCTTCAAAGGATCGAAAAGTTAAATTAGATTGATAAGGTCCTGTTCAATGCAATATTTTAGCTTTTGAGAATCAAAAATAAACAAGAAACAATGGACTTAAGCTACACCCCCCTGAAAATATCCCTTTTTATTTCATTTTTTTGGGGGAAATATAGTAAAACTCATCTCACTGGCCATCAAACTCTTACCAGTGCTTATCCTAAATTTAGATACCTGCTTGGTCTGTAGTCCAACTTGATAAATGTTTGGATACATAAATGCATATAAATCACTTGCAACAACATCTCATATTCTTTTTTCAGTTGAAATATAGGTGGCATGCAATATTTTGTTAGCTTCAAGTGTACTGCATAGTGCTTTGACGTTTATGTACACTATGAAATGATCACTGCAATGAGTCTAGCAACCACGTGTCCTCATACAATTATCATATTACTGACCATATTTCTTATGCTGCATATTATATTTCTGCAACTTATTTGTTTTATAACTGGAGTTTTGTACCTCTTAATCACTTTCACCTATTTTGCACCCATAATCCCACCCTGGGAGTCTCTAATCTTAGTTTAAAAACAATTTTGAACAATATATTTACTTAATAATTTATCCTCCAGAGAGTTTCTCCTTAATGGATATAGGAAAAGTAAACTTGTCGATTCAGGCCATTCAAATCATTCTGCAACTGAAGCAACAGTGAGCAGAGTTAGCAAAGAGCTTCCCAGTTCTTGTGACATGGTCTACATATACAAGTTGAAGTGTGCCATAAAAGGGTTTCTCTTGACCTAAGATGCCCCTTAGAACCACCATGTTTCAAACTGTGTTTTGGAAAATGCTAATCTCTGGAAATACTCATCATAAAAATATTCCAGTTTAAATAATTCTATGGCATTCTAAACATTGAGTTGTACTTGAGATTAAAAAGATACCTGAACCTATCAAAGGTTCTGAGAAGGTCTGCATTCTTTTCTGCCGTCTATTTACCATTTTTCAATGCAGAATGAATTGTTTGGTATTGCATCTTCTCAACTTATTTAACCATGAGAACATCTCCCTGCCTTTTAAAAATCTGAACAACCCTAGTTAGGTGAATGCTTTTTTTTTTTTTTTTTTTTTTTTAACAGATGGGAGGAAACTGAACTCAGGGAAGTTAGATAGCCTGCCTATGGTCATGCAACTCTTTAGTGATATAGAGGTAAGATTTGAAGGCTGAAGCCTGAAGTTCTATCATAATCTGTCACTGTGACAGATTATGGATAGGTTATGCGCAGATTATGGACAAATAAGGAGCTACATTTATTTGAATACATGTATAGTTTCTATGTTGAGCATTTTTTTTTTTCTTGTGCACTCCTTAATGGATTTCTTTTTTCCTCATGTCCGTGCTATTGGGATTTTGTTTAAAAAAAAAAAGACAAACAAAAAACACTCATTACATACACTATATTTACTTAGAAAAAGGTTATTAAATTCCATGCAATACTGTAGTTAGAACTGAGCCCAAATTTATAATCAATATGTAAAGACCTGGAGTCAAGCAAAGCCTATATATTATTTAAAGCTGGGAATGATGCTCAGTAAAATAATTGTAAGTCAGTAGAGCAACATGAAGACATCAATTTGCCTTTAAGGACCTTGTTTAAGTTCTAATCTTTTCAGAATATTGAAAAGATTCAGTTTTATGTATGATATTCAAATGAAAGTAACATTGAGAAAAAGCATTTAAACTCATTAAGAATTCCTTCATAGTGAGAAAAATATATATGTGCTTTTAATTTTTATTTAAACCTGTTACTGACATGTGTACTGTTATTCTCTACGTATACTTGTATATTTTTGTGGTTAGAGAAGCATGTACATGTATATACAAATACATATCTATATAAATATATTTAATAAAAACAACGTGTCTGAATTGTTAAAATGCCAATTTTTGTTATTTTAAATGTAATATAATTTTAGACTCCTTTAATAAATGTCCAGTGGACAGATTTATTATTATTATTATTTTTAATTTCCTGCATCAGATCTAGGCCTTTGATAAATGCCACAGACAACCCTAGCAGTGTAGGACGGGCTTGACAGTTCTTCAATAAAGGGCTGTGTGGTTTTTTTTTGTCAGTGTCTTCCTCCCAGTGACAGCTGCTTTGTTCTTTTCTAGTCAGATTTTCTAGTTAACACATCAAAAGTGTATCTGTGTACACAAAGTACGAAGAAAACAGTTCAAAGAGGTAAGAGATTCACTTTTAACTCTTCGCTACATTTTCCCCACCCTTGTCACAAAAGACGTCTCCCATGGAAACTTCAGAACAAGGTGAGGAGTTCATGATGGAGCACTGAGGTGTGTACAGCGTTTAGGAATTGGTGTGTTAGAAGGCGAGTTGGTCAGGCAAAGCACTGATAGACCCCACATCAGTGAGTGCCAAGCTGCGGTGAGGAATTTGTGTTTTCCCAAGAAAACCAAGCCCTACAGGCTTTTACATTCAATTTATTGTCGAAGCCTTCTTCTTGGCATATCTTGATGACAGTAGTTGCCTGCTTTATGCTCACAACTTTGGAGTTGTATCTTGCCCCAGTGCCAGCTGGAGTTCACACTCACACACACATACAGATACACACAGACACACAGACACACACGGATAGTACTTGCTCCCATGCTTAAGCAAATGTCCTGGTGCTGAGACTCCCAAGATCTTTTTGACTAAGCTACTTAAACCTGGATTGGTTTTAGAATATTCACACTTAGGAGAGAAGGCTCTAGCACTTGACTCCCTTTTGCAGATTTTTAGTGATACGTGGAAGCTTAGTCAAGGATGTATTAAAACCAAGATCAACAGAAAGACAGACTTCCTTCTCCCCTTCCCAGCCATACCTCAGAGAAGCCCTGAGTTGGAAAAATATGGAGAAAAGTCTAACCCCCTCTTCAGTGAATCAGGTTGAAATAGGCCAGCCCTGGATCATGTTGTATGCATGTTTTTAGTGTACCAAGCGAAGCCAAAACAATAAACATTTATTTTAAAGATTTTTTGCATTTGATCTTTTAACAAAGCATCAGAGTAGTAGTCATGAGAAAAATAAAAATCTTGTTGGACTTTCGTAGGCTTAGTTTATAGTTGAGTATAGTTTTAAAATTGGAAATATGTCATCTTTTCAGTACTTTGGGACTCTTTAAGTCTTAAGCCAGGCCAGACAGAAAGCCAAGTGCCCAGCAAACAAAGCAGCCCTGCATTTCCCGAGCATTCCTGATACCTGTTGTGTTCCTAGTACCGTGTTAGGCTTGAAGGAGGGGAAGAGACATGGGCTGGACAAAGTCTGCCTAGGGTCAGCTGAGGCAGCCAAGTGGCTTAGCCTCTTTAATGTTCAGTTCTCTTACCTGAGGTGGGGATTCTAATGATCCAGCACTCACAGTGGATTTGTGTGTGTGTGTGTGTGTGTAGGGATGGGAGTGGAGAATTATGCATGAAAAGCCCTTGACGCAGTCCAGACACAAGGCATGAAACTCATAAAAGACTCAGAGGGACCATGTTCTTAACCCAGGGCTCCACAGACCTGGGATTTAGCAAGTGTCTGTTGGGTTCCAAAGTGTAGCTTATTAACATGCTTTTGTGGGATATCTATTTGCAGTCAACAAGCAGTAAAAAGTCATAACCATTAAAGGTTTTGTTTTCACCTGTACTATATGCAGTCTACAATCAAGAGTGTGATGGTCTTTCTACCTCTTTCCTATTAGTTTTCAGTTATCAAACAATGTAAAGCACAGATAAGTTTAATTAACATAGATACACTCATATTATAAACATTTAAAATACAGTAATACTTTAAGCTAGCATTAAATGTAAATAGAATAAAATGCCACACATTTTATCCAAGATAAAAAGCTCTCTTTTTATCAGGACATTTATTTAACACAACTTTTTTTTTTTTTTTTTACTATTTCAGGCATGTGTTCTTTAAATTGTTTTATTTTAAAAATCATGGCTTTAGATAACTTAAAAAAATTAGGTTTGTAGGTGTCAAAATAGGCTCAATTTGTGAAATAAATGTATTCTTAAAAACATCTTATAGTGTAACTTTTTAATGTGTTACTATTGATAGCAATACCCTTCAGTTTGTGAATTTTCTGGCAAATTTCTCTTCCTCTCCAGGGTTTTTTCCATTACTTTGTTTTGTACATTGTTTATCTCACCTTTCTGAGGCATTCCAAATAGTGTTTGGAGCCATGAGGAGTACGCTCCTTTTGGTTCCTAAACTCATTTGTCTTCAAAGTTACCCGAGGTGCTAAAAAAATAACTCCTAACGCCTACCCCATAAATTCAAGATCAAATGGTTAGTACCTCAGAAGCATTTTGAGTGCTTATTAGAGCACAGATCACTAGGCTGCACCTACAGATTTTCTGATTCAGTGCATCTGGGGTGCAGCCCAGGATTCCTTCTCTTGGATATTTCTCTTAATTGAAGTATAGTTGGTTTACAATGTTGTGTTAACTACTGTTGTACAGCAAAGGTATACACACATTTTTTAAGATATTCTTTTCCATTATGGTTTATCATAGAATGTTGGATATAGATCTCTGTGCTATACAGTAGGACCTTGTTTATCCATTCTTTATAGAAGACCTTACATCTGCTAACCCCAACCTCACACTCCATCCCTCTCCTAACCCCTCCACTTTGGCAGTGACTAGTCTGTTTTCTATGCCCGTGATCCTGTTTCTGTTTCATAGGTAGGCTAATTTGTGTCGTATTTCAGATTTCATGTATAAGTGATATTGTGTGGTATTTGTCTTTCTCTTTCTTACTTACTTCACTTAGTATGGTAATCTCTTTGTCTATCCATGTTTCTGCAAATGGCATTATCATGTTCTTTTTAGTGGCTGGATAGTATTCCATTCTATTTACGTACCACGTCTTCCTTATCTGTCAGTGTACATTTAGGTTGCTTCCATGTCTTGGCTATTGTCAGTAGTGCTTCTGTGAACATAGGGGTACATGTATCTTTTTGAATGACAAGAATCTGCATTTCTGATAAGTTCTTAGATGATCCTGATCCTGCTGGTCTGGGGACAATATTTTAGTAATCTCTATCCTAGACTGTACATTTCTAGGAAATTTTAGTTTTTGACCACTACCCCCCGCCCCCCCAACCCCTAGGTGATTTTGGTGTTCAGCCAGGCTTGGAAACCAGTGATCTGGTGATAGTTCCCTAGGACATTAACTACTCACATGTCACCTGGTCAGGGACCTTAGCTGGGGTTAAACATTAAGGTACCTCCAGGTTTGTGGGGCAGGGGAGGAGGGTAGGAACAGAAAGGTTAAAGCCTGGAGGCTCTGCATGGCCTCTGAAGATTTCTCTTTCAGAATACTTTTGAGACATTGTCAGAGTAAAATGGAATCATCATCTGAGGGGTAAAATGGGCACATAGCCAGCACCTGGAACTCTGTGGGAAACAGTATCAATTTTGTTACCTCTGTACAGGATTGGAAGGTATGCACAGGGGGACTGGTTCACCAACTAACTTAATGCCCTGGTCAGATCCATAATTATCTTGGTTTGGGTTGCTTAGACTTTTTCTCATTTCTTGAGTTCATCACTGTGATTATTTGTTCGTGACTCTCCCCAGACTCTTTCTTATCTTACTTACCCTTGTGTTTCTAGCATGTAGCCAAGCTCATAGAATTTGTTGAATGAATGAATGAATTTATGTTCAATTCCAATCAATATCCAAGTAGTTGTCTTAGAAAGGATAATTCTGTAAATATGTGCCAAATGAATTAATGAATAGACCTGTAAGTTAGAGGCGTGACTAATCACAGATTTTCACCATTTGGGAAAGAAACACACACAGACACACACACACATATATATATAAGTTCATTCAGTGGGTGCTGGAGAATCCCATATATACATATATATACACACACACAGTCTTATATATACACATACATATAAAAGTCCAAGTCTTCTAATGTCAGTTGAGAATATTTTTATCTAACACATAAGCTTTCTTTCATGATTAGACTATTAAAATACTGTACCTGCCAAATTTGAAGGTCCAATTCTCTATGAAATTTGCCTAAAAGCAAGTATATTAGAAGTAGACATCTTGTTAAGTACATTTTACTATAAAAATTATCTATCAAAAGAAAGTTTCATATAATTTTTTGGATTGAAAAAATTCTCCTTCTCTCAGTTATTTGGACTCACAGCTTTATATGGCAAGATCAACTATGTAAAGCTGAGCAAGGCTGAAAGAAAATGACAATTTTAATCAAGTAAAATTAAATGGAACATTTTAAAATGTCAAAGATAGACAGAGTATGTTATCCTTATGTGAATGAGTGTTTTAAATAATGAGCAAGACTACCCCCCTTAATACAGGCTTCCCTGGTGGCTCAGTGGTAGAGTCTAACTGCAATGCAGGAAACATGGGTTCGATCCCTTTGACGCACTGAAAACCCACTCCAGTATTCTTGCTTGGGAAATTCCATGGACAGAGGAGCCTGGCAGGCTACAGTCCATGGGGTCGCAAAGAGTTGGAGATGACTGAGTGACTAGACAAAAATAACAGAAGATACCTGTTGAGCTTCAATACAGTGAGCTTCAATGTCTCTGAGAATTTTGGGACAGAATCCAGGGAAGAGTTGTCTGTGGGTTTATTAGGCTCATCATTGTAAACAGTCAGAACTGAATGGACCCCTAGTGCAGGATAAATTGTCCTAGTCAAGGCTATGATTTTTCCAGTGGTCATGTATGGATGTGAGAGTTGGACTATAAAGAAAACTGAGCAGGATTGATGCTTTTGAACTGTGGTGTTGGAGAAGACTCTTGAGAGTCCCTTGGACTGCAAAGAGATCCAACAAATCCATCCTAAAGGAGATCAGTCCTGGGTGTTCATTGGAAGGACTGATGCTGAAGCTGAAACTCCAATACTTTGGCCACCTGATGTGAAGAGCTGACTTCATTGGAAAAGACCCTGATTCTGGGAAAGATTGAGGGCAGAGGAGAAGGGGACGACAGAGGATGAGATGGCTGGATGGCATCACCGACTCCATGGACATGGGTTTGGGTGGACTCTGGGAGTTGGTGATGGACAGGGAGGCCTGGCGTGCTGTGGTTCATGGGGTCACAAAGAGTCAGACATGACTGAGCTACTGAACTGAACTGAACTGAGTGCAGGATAGCAGCTAGGGAGGCCATATGTTATCACTTTCTCCACCTGAACCAAAGGCAGATGTGAGTGTATGATAGTGGTTCTACTTCCCAACATGTCACAAATGAGATAGGTTTCACTGTCTTTAAAAAAGTATTTTTAATAAAAATAGACGGAAGTGCCTGTGATTGATCAACAGTGACACATTAAGATAAAACTTACTTGACCTTGAGTTAGTCTGTGCCCCACATTTTTTGATGATAGTTCGTACTCTAGAATACAAGGCTCTGGATGAAGTCTCTCAATTAAGCACTTTGAGTTCACTTGTTGAATAAGTTGAATGGCCTGGAGAAGTTCGCAGAGTACTTTACCTGCAGTAGCTTCCGTCTTCTGTTTCCAGTTTGCAGACATTCTTGTCTTCCTGTTGATACCAATGTCTGGGTATTTCCAGTTGCCAACTAATCTGGGACTGTCTACTGCAGAAATCCCTCTGTGCTTCTTACTGTCTTTCCAAATCAAAACTACCATTTCTCCATCTGATTATCTGACACCATTGTGTGAATTCTTGATAAATCTACCCCAACACTCTGTGAATGGAAACTAGCATTCCAATGAATACTAGTCTAGGAAGAAAAATAAAAATGAATTTCAATTCAGTTCAGTTCAGTTGCTCAGTCATATCTGACTCTGCGACCCCATGAACCACAGCACGCCAGGCCTTCCTGTCCATCACCAACTCCCGGAGTTCACCCAAACCCATGTGCATTATGTTGGTGATGCCATCCAACCATCCCATCCTCTGTCGTTCCCTTCTCCTCCTGCCCTCCTAGAATCAGGGTCTTTTCAAATGAGTTAGCTTTTCGCATAAGGTGGCCAAAGTATTGGAGTTTCAGCTTCAACCTTAGTCCTTCCAGTGAACACCCAGGACTGATCTCCTTTAGGAGATGAATTTCAAGGTTAAAAATATTTATGAAATTCTTCATGAACCCTCCTTGGAGACTCTCAGATGTTAGCTCTGAAAAGTCCTATGATAAGAAAACCAGTTTAATTTTTCTTTTAACTTTTTGTATTTTTGAAAAGTAGCTTGGTGGTTCTCTGTACTGTGTTTCACAGTGGCTGAAAGAGGTCAAATATACAGTAATGGATGGTAACTATACCTTTGGTGGTTATCACTTTGTAGTGTAATTCGACACAGATGTTGAATTATAATGCTGTAACTTGAAACTTATATAATGTTATATACTAATTTTACTTCATTTTTTTTTTTTTTTAAAGGAAAAGCGTAGCTTGGTAATTGAAAGAACAAGGATTGGAATAAGGATATCATGTGACAAGGTTTTTCTGTTTCTGTCTACTTTTAGTATTCACTTCTCGAATTTTAGAAATCCTCATTTGAAAAAGAAAGGTTGCCCTTTTTTATTCTCCTTTAAATTGTCTAACTCTTTAAGAAAGGAAACCAGTCCTTGGCTGTGCTCTGGGGTGACATGAGGCTGAGAGGGCCAGACAAGGGATTCTTTTCAATCAGGAGCAGATAAGAGGCATTTGGGGCATGAAATTAACATTGTAGTTTATTACTAATGATGTCTATTAATAACCCTCAGTATCTCATAACCACTCTTGCCTGGTGTATCTGATAATGCAGAAAAGTAAAAAGTATTAAAAATGTGGAGAATATATAGCAGTGTAGAAGGTAATATTTCATAGGGTAGGTAGAAGTAGTAATTTTTAATTCTAAAAACTGTCTTACAGGTTTATGTAAGCATCAAATGTGTGTAAATCTTTAACACCACTCCTGTTATCAATAAATATTTACTATTAAAAATAGCAAAGAACAATTTCTATTCACATTTATTTGAGACTAAGTTTGTACATATCTCAGTTAACATTCTGATAAAAGTCACCTCCTTTACAACATTTGCTTCCCAAACTAGTATGGTGACTTTATACTCAATTAAATTACAGGCAATATGTATTGAGTAGTTATAGTTTAGGTTTTACTCTAAGCTTTTCTACATATTTTATTCTCATAATGACCTTAAGAAGGAAACATTGTTATAGTCATTCCACAGGTGAAGATTCTGATGTTTAAACTTGGTCTCTGGGTTGAGAAGATCCCCTGGAGGAGGAAATGGCAATGCATTCTGGTATTCTTGCCTGGAGAATCCCATGGACAGAGGAGCATGGCGGGCTACAGTCCATAAGGTTGCAAAGAGTTGGACACGAAACACAAGGAACAAGAATCACACAGCACCTGATGGAAAACATTTGCCCATCTTTTAAAATAGATGAGTTATAGAATATTTGACATGTAAAGAACTTTAGAGATCATCTGTTTAAAATCTTTTATGAATAATACTTCTGTTTTTAAATAAGTAATGATACTGAGACCTGCAGAGGAATAGAATCTTTTTCTGGATGATCCAGCTTGTGGGCAGACGCAAGTCTTTAATCTGCCCTGTGCTTTTTATTCAGTGATTTTTGGGCTGCTTATAAATTACAGTGTATAGAAATAAAAGTGTTCCTAATCAAGCAGATCTCCAAGCTTGTTCTAGCAGATTGCATTTTCCATAATGGCCATATCTCCATATATTTCATCCTGTAGGCCTATTTTTACAGTATGAGACAGATGCCATTCCATCATGGGGGATGTCTTTCTTCTCTCGTCTTTAAACTGGGTGGACTTTTGTAATCAACCGACAGATAATGGCAAACATGACATTCTGCCTAATTCAGTACAAGGGCTCTTGCATTAAAGGGGATATGACTTCTGACCGGCTTTGCTCTTTCTCAAGACCCTTGCTTTAGAAACCACGAAACATGTTGTGAGGAAGCACAAGATATGTGGAAAAACCATGTGTTGGTATCCTTGGTAACAGCCCAGGATTAATTCTCAAACAGTTAAGACTTGTGAGCCTTCAGGTGATTTTGTCCTCTAACCTTGGGGTCTTCCTTATCATGTCCAAGAAATCATGGAGCAGTGACAGGCCATCTCTGCTGTGTCCTATTGTATTTCTGTTAGCACACTAACCAATAATTTTATGCCAGTAAGTTTGGGGTAAATAAGTGTTTAACTGTAATAGTAGGAATATGTTTTGTACTGTAGTGAGGAGATCCCATAGTAAAAATCTGAAATGTATGGAAGTGTCTTTGGAACTAAGTAATAGGTGGAGTTTGAAGGGCCATGAGGACACTCTAAGTGCAAACATGATGGATCTCTGGGAGGATTTTGACAGGGTATATGGGTAGCAGAAGTCTTAGGACCATCAAAGAAGCTATTGGTGAGGTCTTTGAAAAACTGAAGAAAATGACACTGAAAGCTGAAAATCAAGAGCTCTTGTTACATTGTGGTGGAAACTATATCAGCACCTGGATTAATGTGCAAAACGGGAAATGTACCTAATGAGCTTGTTTAGTTTTCAAGTGACATTTCAGGGGAAACATTAAGGAATAAGACTGCAAAGTTAAAACATAAAACTGTTTATCATTCCATACTCTCTACAGTTCTCAGATTAGGAGATATTTTCCTAATCAAATGGTGGAAATCAAATACAGGATAATGTAAAAAAGATTATAAAGATACAAGTGAGAGTGTAACTATGAAGCCTTTTATTAAGATCTCAGAAATGTTTGAAGTGGTACTTCAAACAAACAGTAGGAATTTTAAGGGTCCTAAAGGTGTTATCTCATACCAACCTTATAGGAAACCCAAGTGTAGAGAATGGGTCATCTTGAGAGATACGTAAGTACGACAACTTTTGCCTAACAGAGTGGATTATCAATTAATTCATAAAAATAAACAACAATTTTAAGAGAAATCAGTCTGTAGTGAAAAGGACAGAGACAGTAAGTACAAAGTGAAGAAGGGGGCTTTAGACTCTGTAGGCAGGAAGCAGGCTTCTTGCTAACATGGGCTCCATTTTATGGAGAAAGAAATCTGACCCCAAGGTTGGAACTAAAGGTTGTAGTATTAATAAAAAGTTCCTAGGACTAATGTTCAATCAAAGGATGTATTAATTCTAGATCTGCAGTGGAGCAGTGATGGCAGTGAGTCTCCCTGTCCTAGCTTATGAATAAGGACCATCTTTAGCAGTTATTCTGTCTGTCCCACCATTGGATGGTGGATGTATCAAGGGTGGATAACTTACCTCTTTGGCTCACAGGTCTTAAGATGGAGAGGAATATGCTTAAGGGTCTGTATTTAAGGAAGTGATGTTCAGAATCCAGGCTTTAGGTACACACGGATGTGAGTTTCCTCATCTGTTAAGTGGAGATAATGTTTTTTTACCTTGCCAGGAGGTTACGAGATTAGATGAAGTAATAATGTGTGTGTAGTGTCCTGACACATAGAAAACACTCAAGAAATGATTATTGTTATTGGTTTTTATAAAGCTTATTCATTATGTCACAACCTGGGACATGGAGAAAAGTTTAAAGCGCTACTTGGAGAAATCCTTGCTTTTCAAGATTTTTGTTAATTAGAGTTCTGATGACACATAATATTTTACCAAAAGAAAGAAAGAATATATTTCTTAATGGATGTATACTGGAAACAGCAGTCTGTAATAATATGTAAACATATGGCTAAACTTGCAGGCTTTACAGTCAAATGTAGTTATATATTCAGCATAAGCCACAGCTAAGGTATTTCATTCTTAAAATGTATATGACCTAACAATATATTACAGTATATAATTTAAAGCAAGTAAAATAGGAAAGCACTTTTATAACATATTTATAACTTATTGTTATTTTATCACTTATACATATGATACATATTTATTTCTAAAACAAATATATATCTTTGGCCACCTATTTTATTTTCTTAAGTTACAAGCAGTACATTACTCATGAATGGCAGAGTATGTCAGTTATTTATCTTTCCAAAGTATCTAAAAGTGAATGAAGCTTGAATTGAGCAAGGAAGTATCATAAATTAAAAAGTGAATTCTCTAAGAAAATCTGGGAAAAGGTTTGAATATAAAATTAAAGTACATTTTGCCATAAAATGTAACTGTCAGAGTGGCGTGAACCCAAATATGAGTTATGATTGGATTGAATTTGTTTTTTTATCTGATGGAGCACTAAAGAATCATTTTGAAATCATTGATCTTGGCTAGCTTAAATCTTTATTTTTCTGATAATGTGTCAATGAAGTATAAAGCTGGTGAGAGACAATTTAAGCCTCTGCATTTATTTGTCAGTAAAACGTGTGCTCTATTCAGTTTTTTCTCAGTTACATTGTTTTATCATGTCAGTATTTCATAAGATTATAGGACTGACTAATGGGAATATCTATTACCACTGTTGATGTACTTTGAAAACAGCAATCCTTATTTTATGGACCAGAAAGATACAAAACCTTTACCTTTGACCTTATTGAACATAAAAGTAAAATAATGTAAATGAAATTTGCCTCTTATTTCACCTGTTCACAATTAGTTTCCAGTAGCCTCAGGAATCAATGTTAGAATAGGTAACTTATCCTTTTTTGGTTTGTAAGAAAGATTGATGGATCTCAAATAAAATTCTTCAGAAGGCAATTTAGGTAACAGAAATATCTTAATGCCAGCCGGAAAAATAGACTGTAAGCATTTTTACATGAGTCTTTTCTCATTATAAAAGTGATTGATGCATGTTCTCTGCAGATATCCTAAATAAAACCACAAAAGCCATAAGGAAAAAGTCGTGTCCAATCCAAACACTCAGAGACTACTCTTAATGTCATTTGTATGCTTCCAGTCTTTTTTCTATGCATAAATATTTTTTATTCAAAAATATATTCTATATACTGGTTAGTAACCTGAATTTTTAACAAATGATTTTTTGTACTTTTAATTTTATACCAGTTTGTCAAGAAAATAATAAGCTAAAGCAGGCAATTTTTATAATATAAAGTTTTTACACTGATGCCCTCTTATATTTATTCACTTGCCCATGGAATTTATACAGATAGCTAATGGCTCAGTGATAAAGAATCTGCCTGTCAATTCTTGTAGGAGACGCAAGTTCAGTCCCTGGATCAGTAAGATCCCCTGGCGAAGGAATGGCAATCCATTCCAGTATTCTTGCCTGGGACATCCCATCGACAAAGGAGCTTGGGGAGTTAGAGTCCATGGAGTCACAGAGAATCGGACACAACTTTGCAACTAAACAACAACAATATGCTTGTATAAAAAATTCCTTGTTTTATCTAATTGTTTTAAAAATACTGACTCATTGGTTGTCATGTATTTGCCAATTTATAGTTGTGTGCTTTTAACATAACAAATTTTTTTTCCTACCAACAAAATTAAAATACTTTTAAAGTCAGATTTCCATTTGTAAAACATGGTCAATAGCTAGATTTAAACCATATTCCTGACTGTCTCTAGGAATATTTTTGAACATCGCTGTGTTAGCCAGTGTCGAAGTTGATGTCCAGTGATTGTTGCTCCTTGGTATTCATGTTCTATATTGTATCCTCCTACCTTTAAGTAGGACTGACCTGTATATCCTTAGGAAATTGTGGATTTGCAACTTCAAGGCTAGGGCAGAAAGGTATTACAGTTTCCTCTTTCCTCTTTTGTAACACCCCTTCCGGGGGAGTCTGATCTGAGCCACAGTCAGCTCCCGGTCTTGTTTTGCTGACTGTATAGAGCTTATCCATCCTCGGCTGCAAAGAATACAATCAACCTGATTTCGGTACTGACCATCTGGTGAG
Source organism: Dama dama (assembly GCF_033118175.1). Taxonomy (NCBI): domain Eukaryota; kingdom Metazoa; phylum Chordata; class Mammalia; order Artiodactyla; family Cervidae; genus Dama; species Dama dama. Next base: position 36,291,924 of record NC_083704.1, on the reverse strand, counting down.
GTCCATGTGTAGGGTCATCTCTTGAGGGTGTTTGCTATGACCAGTGTATTCTCTTGGCAAAACTCTGTTAGCCTTTGGCCTGCTTCATTTTGTACTCCAAGCCAACTTGCCTGTTACTCCAGATATCTCTTTACTACTACTTTTGCATTCCAGTCCCCTATGACGAAAAGGACATCTTTTTTTGGTGTTAGTTCTTGAAGTTCCTATAGCTCTTCATAGAACCATTCAATTTCAAAGAAAGGCAATGCCAAAGAATGTTCAAACAACCACACAGTTGCACTCATCTCACATGCTAGCAAATAATGCTCAAAATTCTCCAAGCCAGGCTTTAACAGTATGTGAACCAAGAACTTTAGATGTTCAAGCTGGATTTAGAAAAGGCACAGGAACCAGAGATCTAATTGCAAACATCTGAGGCATCATAGAAAAAGCAAGAGAATGCAGAAAAACATCTACTTTTGCTTCATTGACTACACTAAAGCCCTTGGCTGTATTCAGTTCAGTTCAGTCACTCATTCGTGTCCTACTCTTTGCAACCCCATGAACCGCAGCACGCCAGGCCTCCCTGTCCATCACCAACTGCTGGAGTCCACCCAAGCCCATATCCATTGAGTCGGTGATGCCATCCAACCATCTCATCCTCTGTCGTCCCCTTCTCCTCCTGCCCCCAATCTTTCCCAGCATTAGGGTCTTTTCCAATGAGTCAGTTCTTTGCATCAGGTGGCCAAAGCATTGAAGTTTCAGCTTCAATATCAGTCCTTCCAATGAATACCCAGGACTGATCTCCTTTAGGATGGACTGCTTGGATCTCTTTGCAGTCCAAGGGACTCTCAAGAGTCTTCTCTAACACCACAGTTCAGAAGCACCAGTTCTTCAGCACTCAGCTTTCTTTATAGTCCAACACTCACATCCATACATGACTACTGGAGAAATAATGGCCTTGACTCAATGGACCTTTGTGGACAGAGTAATGTCTCTGCTTTTTAATATGCTCTCTAGGTTGGTCATAACTTTCCTTCCAAGGAGTAAGCATCTTTTAATTCCATGGCTACAATCACCAGCTGCAGTGATCTTGGAGCTCCCAAAAATAAAGTCAGCCACTGTTTCCACTGTTTCCCCATCTATTTGCCCTGAAGTGATGGGACTGGATGCCATGATCTTAGTTTTCTGGATGTTGAGCTTTAAGCCAACTTTTTCACTCTCCTCTTTCACTTTCATCAAGAGGCTTTTTAGTTCTTCTTCACTTTCTGCCATAAGGGTGGTGTCATCTGCATATCTGAGGTTATTGATATTTCTCCCAGCAATCTTGATTCCAGCTTGTGCTTCCTCCAATCCAGCATTTCTCATGATGTACTCTACATATAAGTTAAATAAGCAGGGTGACAATATACAGCCTTGATATACTCCTTTTCCTATTTGGAACCAGTCTTGTTCCATATCCAGTTCTAACTGTTGCTTTCTGACCTGCATATAGGTTTCTCAAGAGGCAGGTCAGGTGGTCTGGTATTCCTGTCTCCTTCAGAATTGCCCACAGTTTATTGTGATCCACACAGTCAAAGGCTTTGGCATAGTCAATAAAGCCGAGATAGTTGTTTTTCTGGAACTCTCTTGCTTTTTCAATGATCCAGTGGATGTTGGCCATTTGATCTCTGGTTCCTCTGCCTTTTCTTTTTTCTTTTTTTTTCTTTTTTGGGTTTTGTCATACATTGATATGAATCAGCCATAGATTTACACGTATTCCCCATCCTGATCCCCCCTCCCACCTCCCTCTCCATCCGATTCCTATGGGTCTTCCCAGTGCACCAGGCCCGAGCACTTGTCTCATGCATCCCACCTGGGCTGGTGATCTGTTTCACCATAGATAGTATAAATGCTGTTCTTTTGAAACATCCCACCCTCACCTTCTCCCACAGAGTTCAAAAGTCTGTTCTGTATTTCTGTGTCTCTTTTTCTGTTTTGCATATAGGGTTATCGTTACCATCTTTCTAAATTCCATATATATGTGTTAGTATGCTGTAATGTTCTTTATCTTTCTGGCTTACTTCACTCTGTATAAGGGGCTCCAGTTTCATCCCTCTCATTAGGTTCAAATGAATTCTTTTTAACGGCTGAGTAATATTCCATGGTGTATATGTACCACAGCTTCCTTATCCATTCATCTGCTGATGGGCATCTAGGTTGCTTCCATGCCCTAGCTATTATAAACAGTGCTGAGATGAACATTGGGGTGCACGTGTCTCTTTCAGATCTGGTTTCCTCAGTGTGTATGCCCAGAAGTGGGATTGCTGGGTCATATGGCAGTTCTATTTCCAGTTTTTTAAGAAATCTCCACACTCTTTTCCATAGCGGCTGTATTAGTTTGCATTCCCACCAACAGTGTAAGAGGGTTCCCTTTTCTCCACACCCTCTCCAGCATTTATTGCTTGTAGACTTTTGGATAGCAGCCATCCTGACTGGTGTGTAATGGTACCTCATTGTGGTTTTGATTTGCATTTCTCTAATAATGAGTGATGTTGAGCATCTTTTCATGTGTTTGTTAGCCATCTGTATGTCTTCTTTGGAGAAATGTCTGTTTAGTTCTTTGGCCCATTCCTCTGCCTTTTCTAAAACCAGCTTGAACATCTGGAAGTTTATGGTTCATGTATTGTTGAATCCTGGCTTAGAGAATTTTGAGCATTACTTTACTAGCGTGTGAGATCAGTGCAATTGTGCGGTAGTTTGAGTATTCTTTGGCATTGCCTTTCTTAGGGATTGGAATGAAAACTGACCTTTTCCAGTCCTGTGGCCACTGCTGAGTTTTCCAAATTTGTTGACATATTGAGTGCATCACTTTCACAGCATCATCTTTTAGGATTTGAAATAGCTCAACTGGAATTCCATCACCTAGACTAGCTTTGTTTGTAGTGATTCTTCCTAAGGCCCACTTGACTTCACATTCCACAATGTCTGGCTCTAGGTTAGTGTTAGTGATCACAGCATCATGATTATCTGGGTTGTGAAGATCTTTTTTGTACAGTTCTTCTGTGTATTCTTACCACCTCTTCTTAATATCTTCTGCTTCTGTTAGGTCCCTACCATTTCTGTCCTTTATTATGCCCATCTTTGCATGAAATGTTCTCTTGGTATCTCTAATTTTCTTGAAGAGATCTCAGTCTTTCCTATTTATTGTTTTCCTCTATTTCTTTGTGTTGATTGCTGAGGAAGGCTTTCTTATCTCTCCTTGTTATTCTTTGGAACTCTGCATTCAAATGGGTATATCTTTCCTTTTCTCCTTTGCTTTTCACTTCTCTTCTTTTTACAGCTATGTGTAAGGCCTCCTCAGACAGCCATTTTGCTTCTTTGCATTTCTTTTTCTTGGGGATGGTCTTGATTCCTGTTTCCTGTACAATGTCACGAACCTCTGTCCATAGTTCATCAGGCACTCTGTCTATCAGATCTAGTCCCTTAAATCTATTTCTCACTTCCACTGTATAGTCATAAGGGATTTGATTTAGGTCATACCTGAATGGTCTAGTGGTTTTCCCTACTTTCTTCAATTTAAGTCTGAATTTGGCAATAAGGAGTTCGTAGTCTGAGCCACAGTGAGCTCCCAGTTTTGTTTTTGCTGACTGTGTAGAGCTTCTCCATCTTTGGCTACAAAGAATATAATCAATCTGATTTCAGTGTTCACCATCTGGTGATATCCATGTGTAGAGTCTTCTCTTGTGTTGTTGGAAGAGGGTGTTTTCTATGACCAGTGGTTCTCTTGGCAAATCTCTATTAGCCTTTGCCCTGCTTCGTTCTGTACTCCAAGGCCAAATTTGCCTGTTACTCCAGGTGTTTCTTGACTTCCTACTTTTGCATTCCAGTCCCCTATAATGAAAAGGAAATCTTTTTTGGATGTTAGTTCTAAAAGATATTCTAGGTCTTCATAAAACCGTTCTACTTCAGCTTCTTCAGCATACTGGTCAGGGCATAGACTTGGATTACCATGATATTTAATGATTTGCCTTGGAAACAGAGATCATTCTGTTGTTTTTGAGACTGCATCCAAGTACTGCATTTTGGACTCTCTTGTTGACTATGATGGCTACTCCATTTCTTCTAAGGGATTCCTGCCCATAGTAGTAGATATAATGGTCATCTGAGTTAAATTCACCCATTCCAATCCATCTTAGTTCGCTGATTTGTAGAATGTTGATGTTCACTCTTGCCATCTCCTGTTTGACCACTTCCAGTTTGCCTTGATTCATGGACCTAACATTCCAGGTTCCTATGCAATATTGCTCTTTACAGCATCGGACCTTGCTTCTATCACCAATCCCATCCACAACTGGGTGTCGATTTTGCTTTAACTCCATCCCTTCATTCTTTCTGGAGTTATTTCTCCACTGATCTCCAGGGAGTTCATCTTTGACTGTATGGATCACAACAAACTGTGGACTGGTTCCAAATTGGGTAAGGAGTACATCAAGGCTGTATATTGTCACCCTGCTTATTTAACTTATATAGAGAGTACATCATGAGTAATGCCAGGCTAGATGAAGCACAAGCTGTAATCAAGTTTGCTGGGAGAAATATCACTAACCTCAAATATGCAGATTACATCACACTTATGGCAGAAACCAAAGAGAAACTAAAATGCCTCTTGATGAAAGTGAAAGAGGAGAGTGAAAAAGCTGACTGAAGACTCAACATTCAAAAAGTTAAGATCACAGTATCCAGTCCCATCACTTCATGGCACATAGATGGGGAAACAATGAAAACAGTGACAGACTTTATTTTCCTGGGCTCCAAAGTCATTGCAGATGGTGACCCCAGCCATGAAATTCAAAGATGCTTGCTCCTTGGAAGAAAATCTATGACCTACCTAGACAGCATATTAAAAAGCAGAGATATTACTTTGCTGACAAAGGTCCATCTAGTCAAATCTATGGTTTTTCTAGTAGTCATGTACGGATGTGGGAGTTGGACCATAGAGAAAGTTGAGCGCTGAAGAATTGATGTTTTTGAACTGTGGTGTTAGAGAAGACTCTTGAGAGTCCCTTGGACTGCAAGGAGATTCAACCAGTCCATCCTAAAGGAAATCAATCCTTTAAATTCTTTGGAAGGACTGATACTGAAGCTGAAGCTCCAGTACTTTGGCCACCTGATGTGAAGAACTGACTCATTGGAAAAGACCCTGATGTTGGAAAAGATTGAAGGCAGGAGGAGAAAGGGATGACAGAGGATGAGATGGTTGGATGGAATCATTGACTTGATGGATATGAGTTTGAACAGGCTCTGGGAGTTATTGATGGGCAGGGAAGCCTGGCATGTTGCAGTCCATGGGGTCGCAAAGAGTCAGACACAACTGAGTGACCGAACTGAACTGATCAGCCTTTCAGTATGAATTCTTTGTGGATACATGATTTAGCTTTCGTGGGTTTCTTTTGAATTTAGTTACATTTTGTCAGGATTTTAGTTATGAGTCATAACTGATTCCATTGATTTGGGAAACTTGACACAGACAATGTCTTCCTCTTTCCTTCCAATCTTATGTCCGGTGGTAACAGGTTAGGTAAATAGATTGGTGTATATTCATCCTTCCATAGCCCTCTGGTCATTTAAAATTAGGTAAATATATAAAAATACTATTTTTTCTCTTCTAGCTGTATGAAATCTCATTATATATGTTATTCTGCAGCAAGTTGTTTTAGAGAAAGTACATATTATACAGACCTAATCCATTCTTTTTAATACTGCTTAGTAGTCTAAATCAGGGGTTGGCAACCTGGCTTTTGGGCTCATTCATCCTGCCACCTGTGAGTTAAGAATGTCTTTTTATATTTTAAGAACGCTTGGGAAAACAATAAAGAACAGTATATCCTGATATGTAAAAAATGTATGAAATTTAAATTTAGCATCCATAAATAAGGTCTGATTGTGACACAGTTATGCTCATTTTTTTATATAGTGTCCCAGCTTAGCTGAATAGTTGCAACAGAAACTATGGCTAGCAAAACCTAAAATATTTGCTGTCTGGCTCTTTATAGGAAGAGTTTTCTAATTCCTGATCTATGGCACAGTGTCCAGTTGAAATACAATGCAATCCATAAATGTAATTATAACTTATCTAGTGGACATGTTTTTAAAAAGTAAAAAAAGACAGAAAAATGTAATTTAATAATATTGTATTTTAGTTAACTCAGTGCATCTAAGGTATTATTTCAGCATTGCAATAATATAAAAATTGTTAATGAGACATTTTACATGCTTATTTTTCATAGTGTTTGATATCTAGTGTATATTTTGCACTTACAGCGTGTCTTGACTTGAACTGGCCACAGTTCAAGGACTTAATACACACGTTGCTAATAAAGACTGCTGTACTGGACAGTGTAGTTGTATAGTTCACATATGTTATGTATAGCTTGTTGATAGATATTCAGGTTGTGTCTAGTTGTTTTTTGTCATTATAAACGTAGGTGTCCTTATACATACTCATGTTCATAGGATACAGGGTACCAGAAGTAAAGGTGCTGAGTCAAAGACATGGACACCCATAATTTAAACAGATACAAGAATTTGTTTTTGGAGTGAAGTTCAAACATAAAAGCATGTGGGTTGTAGATTATCACAACTTTTTGTTTTGTGTTGTTTTCTCTCAGTGTTATGAGAAGAAAAAGTATTTTTGTTGGCACTTTAAATCTGTATTAGTATGAAATTCTCATAGTTTTTTGTTTGCTAACCAGTATTGGTAGGAAAAATAGTGTATACTGTAGAATGTCTTGCAGTTTCCAAATAGTTTCAAAAACAGTATTTCCCATGGTTCTTTGGCAACTCCGTATAGAATGACTTTTATCCCTATTTTATGGCTGATGTGATTGATACTCAGAGAAGTTAAAAGGTCTCCATGAAAACACCACATAGTTAAAACGTTAGAGCCATGACTTAGGGTAAGTCCTGGATCAGATTTCACTATTCTTCCTAGTACCATATTGCCTGTTTAGTTCATTTATTAATTTACTCAAAAACATCCTCTGAACTTTGATTATGTAGCAAGCCCTATGTGAGGTCAGTAATGAAAAAGACCAATGGGTTCCGTAATGAAAAGGACCAGTGGGTTCCTGCCCAGTCTAAAGCCTGAGGGATATGAAAGGTAGCAAATCTGGGAAGCACCTTTACAAAAGGAACATAATTCAATTGCTTTAAGCATGCTTGAGTCCCTATTTCACTGAGAGGAAGCCCTTCATCTCATTAGAGGGATTGTGATCAAGTGATGATAAAAAAAGACAAGGACTCAGAATTATCTCGGTGTGCCTTCTGAATGAACCACTTAAAGCCTCAAGCACTTTAAATCACTGAGACATTTAGCTCCTTTCAGAGTTGCGTGATCTGACGCACTTATGGAACTTCAGACTTGTTGCTTGACTATTTGCAGTCCCAACTCCAAGCCAAATCAGTTAAGTTGATGGACAGAATGCAAGTACAGTTCTTGTACTGTGTTAGAAAGTAGCATAATTTCTCTGTGTGATGAAACATCTGGACTAGGAATTCTAATGTGCACCATCTATCTTTCAACTGAAACCAGGAGAATCAAAGGCTTTGAATCCTAGTGAAAGAAATTATGCATGTGAGACCCAAAAATATCTTCTTAATGAGTAGAACCAGTAAGGGAATGTACATGTGAGGATATGTGTGTGTGTGCATGTGTGTCTCTAAAATTTGTAGTGGAGGTGGAATTATTTCAATTGTAATTTGCCCAACGGAAATTTCTTTTAGATTTCATGTACCTATTAATGCTTTCAGTTGCCCTACTCCCATTCCAGTCCCCAATCCACTCTCTACACTTTTTTCCCCACCCAATTCTGAGTGCTTGGGGACTGACCTTTATGAATCAAATCACGTTCTGTTGGCTTTGGCCCGTGGCAGGGGCAAGGGCTGGGAGAGTAAATTAACACCTGACTAGGTAGGTGGTGGAGTGGGTATTAAATAAAAGGTGTCATTTTCTTCCACTGTAGGTATTCTTGGAGGACATATTTGGAAATCACTCCTTCCCCTCAACCCTTCAGATTAGAGTGAGCTCTCTGCTGTGCTTCCCCATTCCTTGTTAATTTCCCTGACACTTACCCACATCTTTGTAAATAATTTTTTTTCCCAAGTCCTTTCCAGCATTCCTTTGATGTGGTGTTTTTTGCTCTATTGCCTCAGGACATTGCCTTATATATATATATATATATATATATTTTTTTTTTTTTTTTTTTCCTCCCATGAAAACTAGTTTTTTTGTGTTCTTATTCAGAGTTTTTATAAGTAGTGGACCATAATTAAGCCTCTTACGAAGCAATTTGGGAGACAACTTTGGATTCCTATCCAGGTACACTTAGATATTCTTGCTGCTGGTGTAATTGTGTGCTGTTGAGTATGTGCATTTAAATACAGCTTTCCTGAGAGAAGAAATCATCAAAAAATATTTAGAAAGGGCAATGACCTTTTGTAAAGGCATCACATTAAAATGTTTTAGATTTTTACCTTGCCCATCATTTTTCTCATTGAACAATATGCATTATTTATTAATAAGGTCACTCACAGGGACAGGCAGCGAATTGGCAAATTGGCCTTTACATTAAGCTTTTAATGTTAAATTTATAATGGATATGCCAAAGTGCAATATATGAAACAATTGTCTGTCCCCTTTCTATCCATAACTGAAAAAAATATAGTAGGCTTCAGGACTATTGTGTATATACAGGATCTGTTTCCTTCTGAAAGATTTTCTGACCTAAATTTAATAAATCACATCCCTTCTAATCCTACTGTCTTGAATTCCTGAGTCTATTAGTTAGAATTTAACTTTTATTTATTTAATTGGCATTTTCATTTCTCTCTAAGGAACCCTGTACATTATCCATAGTGTTTTCCAGGTTATAGTAATGAAAGAGCAATTTGATTATATTATTTTCTGCTTAACTGTCTTCAGTTACTCCCGAGTGCCCACCAACTGCCTCTTATTGCCATATATGTGTAATCTATTCCTCACCTTTATCCTATTACCTCTTGCTTTTCTCCATTCTTCTCACTTCTTTAATTTTTTTAATTGAAGTATAATTAATTTACAATGTTGTATTAGTTTCAGGTGTAAAGCACAGTGATTCAGTTATATAGGTATGTATACACACATATTTATAAATATATATATTTAGATATATATATATATGGTTCCCAGGTGACACAGTGGTAAAGAATCTGCCTGCTAATGCAGGAGGTGCAGGAAATGCAAGTTCAGTCCCTGGGTCAGGAAGAACCCCTGGGGTAGGAAATGGCAACTCAGTCCAGTGCATGGACAGAGGAGCCTGGTCGGCTTCAGTCCACGGAATCACAGAGCCAGACATGACTAAGCGAGTGAGCATATAGGCACACCGTGTGTATGTGTTAATCCAAACTCCTAATTTATCCTTCCCCCCTTTCCCATTTGTTAACCATGAATTTCTTGTATGTCTGTGAGTCTATTTCTGTTTTGTATATAAGTTCATTTGTATCATTTTTTAAGATTCCTCATCTAAGCAATATTATACAATGCTTGTCTTTCTCTGTCTGGCTTACTTCACTTAGTATGATAATGTCTAGGTCCATCCACATTGCTGCAAATGGCACGATTTCATTCTTTTTATGGGCACATAATATTCCACTATATATATATATATATATGTATATATATATACACACACACACACACACATATATATGTATATGTATGTGTGTGTGTGTGTGTGTGAAACCCAGGTCTCCTCCATTGCAGGCAGATTATTTACCTTCTGAGCCACTAGGGAAGCCTCTCTCTCTCTATGTATACACACACACACACACACACACACACACGCATGCATGTATGCACATACCACATTTATTCATTCATCTGTTGATGGGTATTTAGATTGCTTCCATGCCTTGGCTATAATAAATAGTGCTGCTGTGAACATTGGGGGTGCATGCATCACTTTGATTTATGGTTTTCTCTGGATGTATGCCCAGGAGTGAGATTGCAGGATCATAAGGTTACTCTATTTTTAATCTTTTTTTTAATTGAAGAATAATTGCTTTACAATGTTGTGTTGATTTCTGCTGAATGCAACATTGCCAGTCACTCATAATTAATGTGTGTGTGTGTGTGTGTGTGTGTGTGTGTGTGTGTGTGTGTCCCCTCCCTGGGGAGCCTCCCTCCCCTATCTTACCCCTCTAGTTCTCTCCATGGTGACTTTACCAGTTTACATTCCCACCAGTAGTGTAGGAGTGTTCCTTTTACTTCACATCTCTCCAGCATTTGTTGTTTGTAGACTTTTTGATGATGGCCATGCTGACTACTTTGAGGTGATACCTCATTGTAATTTTGAGTTGTATTTCTCTAATAATGAGCTGTTTTGAGCATCTTTTCATGTGCCTTTTGGCTTCCCTGATAGCTCAGTTGGTAAAGAATCTGCCTGCAATGCAGGAGACCCTGGTTTGATTCCTGGGCTGGGACTATCTGCTGGAGAAGGGATAGGCTACCCACTCCTGTATTCTGGCCTGGAGAATTCTATGGACTGTGTAGTCCATGGGGTTGCAAAGAGTCGGACACAACTGAGGGACTTTCACTTTGGCTATCAGTACATCTTCTTTGGAGAAATTTCTGTTTAGGTCTTCTGCCTACTTTTTGATTGGATTGTTTTTTGATATTGAGCTGTATGAGCTGTTTGTATATTTTGGAGATTAATCTTCTGTTTCATCATTTGCAAAAATTTTCTCCCCTTCTGTAGGTTGTTTTTTTTGTTGTTTTTTTTTTTGTTTATGGTTTCCTTTGCTGTGCAAAATCTTAAGTTTAATTAGGTCTCATTTGTTTATTTTCCTTTTTATTTTCATTACTCTAGGAGGTGGATCAAGAAAGATCTTGCTGTGATTTATGTCAGAGAGTGTTCTGCCTATGTTTTCCTCTAAGAGTTTTATACTACTTGGCCTTACATTTATGTATTTAATTCGCTTTGAGTTTATTTTTGTGTATGATGTTAGAGAATGTTTTGATTTTACTCTTTTACATGTAAACTGTTCAGTTTACTCAGAACCACTTACTGAAAAGACTTTCTCCATTGTATATTCTTGCCTCTGTTGTTGTAGATTAATTGACCATAGGTGTGTGGCTTTATTTCTGGGCTTTCTCTCCTGTTCCATTGATCTATATATCTGTTTTTGTGCCAGTACTATACTCTTTTGATGACTGCAATTTTATAGTATAGTCTGAAGTGAAAGAGCCTGATTCCTCTAGCTCAGTTTTTCTTTCTCAAGGAACCTTTGGTGGTTTGAGGTCGGTACTACTGTAGCCATGACTCCTGGTCCCTGAGAATCTGTGAGATTATCCCCTTCTGTGTACTTTCAAATACTGGATCCACCTAACAGCAAAGCTTTAAAATATGTGAGGTAAAAACTGACAAAAATGAAAAGTAAAATAGAAAAATCCACAATTATGGTTGGAGACTTCACTTTTTCTTTAGTAACTGATAAAACTAGTAGACAGAAAATCAGCAAGGATGCAAGGATCATTAACTGTTTGGAATCTAATTGGCATTTATAGAATGCCCTATCCAAAAAATAACAGATAGGACTTCCCTGGTAGTACATTGGGCAAAAATCCACCTGCCTATGCAGGAGACATGAGTTTGATCCCTGGTCTGGGAAGATTTCACATGCTGCAGAACAACTGAACCCATACTCTAGAGCCAGTGAGCTGCAACTGCTGAGCCTGTGTTTCGTAACTACTGAATCCGTGTGCTCTGCAATAAGAGAAGACAACACAATGAGAAGACTTTGCACTACAAGGAAGAGTAGCCCCTGCTCACTGCAGCTAGAGAAAGCCTGTGCACAGCAATGAAGACCCAGTGAAATAAAAAATATATTTCTTAAAAAACTGGAAATAGAACTGTCATATGACCCAGCAATCCCACTTCTGGGCATACACACTGAGGAAACCAGATCTGAAAGAGACACGTGCACCCCAATGTTCATCTCAGCACTGTTTATAATAGCTAGGGCATGGAAGCAACCTAGATGCCCATCAGCAGATGAATGGATAAGGAAGCTGTGGTACATATACACCATGGAATATTACTCAGCCGTTAAAAAGAATTCATTTGAACCTAATGAGAGGGATGAAACTGGAGCCCCTTATACAGAGTGAAGTAAGCCAGAAAGATAAAGAACATTACAGCATACTAACACATATATATGGAATTTAGAAAGATGGTAACGATAACCCTATATGCAAAACAGAAAAAGAGACACAGAAATACAGAACAGACTTTTGAACTCTGTGGGAGAAGGTGAGGGTGGGATGTTTCAAAAGAACAGCATTTATACTATCTATGGTGAAACAGATCACCAGCCCAGGTGGGATGCATGAGACAAGTGCTCGGGCCTGGTGCACTGGGAAGACCCATAGGAATCGGATGGAGAGGGAGGTGGGAGGGGGGATCAGGATGGGGAATACGTGTAAATCTATGGCTGATTCATATCAATGTATGACAAAACCCAAAAAAGAAAAAAAAAGAAAAAAGAAAAGGCAGAGGAACCAGAGATCAAATGGCCAACATCCACTGGATCATTGAAAAAGCAAGAGAGTTCCAGAAAAACAACTATCTCGGCTTTATTGACTATGCCAAAGCCTTTGACTGTGTGGATCACAATAAACTGTGGGCAATTCTGAAGGAGACAGGAATACCAGACCACCTGACCTGCCTCTTGAGAAACCTATATGCAGGTCAGAAAGCAACAGTTAGAACTGGATATGGAACAAGACTGGTTCCAAATAGGAAAAGGAGTATATCAAGGCTGTATATTGTCACCCTGCTTATTTAACTTATATGTAGAGTACATCATGAGAAATGCTGGATTGGAGGAAGCACAAGCTGGAATCAAGATTGCTGGGAGAAATATCAATAACCTCAGATATGCAGATGACACCACCCTTATGGCAGAAAGTGAAGAAGAACTAAAAAGCCTCTTGATGAAAGTGAAAGAGGAGAGTGAAAAAGTTGGCTTAAAGCTCAACATCCAGAAAACTAAGATCATGGCATCCAGTCCCATCACTTCAGGGCAAATAGATGGGGAAACAGTGGAAACAGTGGCTGACTTTATTTTTGGGAGCTCCAAGATCACTGCAGCTGGTGATTGTAGCCATGGAATTAAAAGATGCTTACTCCTTGGAAGGAAAGTTATGACCAACCTAGAGAGCATATTAAAAAGCAGAGACATTACTCTGTCCACAAAGGTCCATTGAGTCAAGGCCATTATTTCTCCAGTAGTCATGTATGGATGTGAGTGTTGGACTATAAAGAAAGCTGAGTGCTGAAGAACTGGTGCTTCTGAACTGTGGTGTTAGAGAAGACTCTTGAGAGTCCCTTGGACTGCAAAGAGATCCAAGCAGTCCATCCTAAAGGAGATCAGTCCTGGGTATTCATTGGAAGGACTGATATTGAAGCTGAAACTTCAATGCTTTGGCCACCTGATGCAAAGAACTGACTCATTGGAAAAGACCCTAATGCTGGGAAAGATTGGGGGCAGGAGGAGAAGGGGACGACAGAGGATGAGATGGTTGGATGGCATCACCGACTCAATGGATATGGGCTTGGGTGGACTCCAGCAGTTGGTGATGGACAGGGAGGCCTGGCGTGCTGCGGTTCATGGGGTTGCAAAGAGTAGGACACGAATGAGTGACTGAACTGAACTGAATACAGCCAAGGGCTTTAGTGTAGTCAATGAAGCAAAAGTAGATGTTTTTCTGCATTCTCTTGCTTTTTCTATGATGCCTCAGATGTTTGCAATTAGATCTCTGGTTCCTGTGCCTTTTCTAAATCCAGCTTGAACATCTAAAGTTCTTGGTTCACATACTGTTAAAGCCTGGCTTGGAGAATTTTGAGCATTATTTGCTAGCATGTGAGATGAGTGCAACTGTGTGGTTGTTTGAACATTCTTTGGCATTGCCTTTCTTTGAAATTGAATGGTTCTATGAAGAGCTATAGGAACTTCAAGAACTAACACCAAAAAAAGATGTCCTTTTCGTCATAGGGGACTGGAATGCAAAAGTAGTAGTAAAGAGATATCTGGAGTAACAGGCAAGTTGGCTTGGAGTACAAAATGAAGCAGGCCAAAGGCTAACAGAGTTTTGCCAAGAGAATACACTGGTCATAGCAAACACCCTCAAGAGATGACCCTACACATGGACCTCACCAGATGGTCAGTACCGAAATCAGGTTGATTGTATTCTTGGATTCTGTTTGCTAGAATTTTGTTAAGGATTTTTGCATCTATGTTCATCAGCGATATTGGCCTGTCATTTTTTTTTGTTGTTGTTGCCACCTCTTCTTAATCACTTCTGCTTTGTTAGGTCCTTGCATTTCTGTCCTTTATTGTGCCCATCTTTGCATGGAGTGTTCGTTTGGTATCTCTAATTTTCTTGACGAGATCTCTAGTCTTTCTCATTCTATTGTCTTCCAGTATTTCTTTGCATTTTTCTTTAACTTTCTTATCTCTTCTTGCTATTTTTTGAGACTCTGTATTCAGTTGGGTATAGCTTTCCCTTTGTCCTTTGCCTTTTGCTTCTTTTCTGAGCTATTTGTTTTAAGAGTACATGGAGAGGTACCCAGGAGAGGTCATATTTACCCAGAAGAGGTCATATCCTGGATCATAAAACAAACTTTTAACACCTTTAAAGTAATTAAAATCATATAAAATATTCTCTCTGATCATGTTGTATTACATTAGAAACCAGTAAGAGAAAGATGACAAAGAAACTCCAAATAGTTATAAATTAAGCAACATACTTTGAACCAATCCATGAGTCAAAGGGGAAATATTAAGGGAAACTGAAAAATATTTTGAACTTAAAAAATAAAATCCTATGTAAACAGAATTTGAGGGTTGCAGCTAAAGTAGTACTGACATGAAAATTTATAACATTAAATGCCTGCTGAAAAGAAAGACCTCAAATAAACTAAGTTTCTGTCTTAAGAAACTAGAAAAACAAGAGTAAAAATAACCAAAAAGAAGCAGGAGGAAGGAAGTAATAAAGATAGGAGAAGTTAGTGAATTTTAAAATAAAAATCATAAAGAAATTCAAGAAAAATTGGTTCTTGAAAATAGCAGTATAAGTGACAGTCCTTTTAATAAAACTGACAAAGAAAAGAGACAAAATTCTTACTATCAGGAATAAGAGAATATCACTACAGACATTAAAAGGATAGTAAAGGAATACTACAAATAGTTGGAATACCACAACATTTAATACCCAGCCATTTTGATAATAAAACTCTACAAACTATTAATATTACCAATAAGAGCTAGGTAACCTTGATAGCCTTATACTATTAAGGAAATACATAGTTTAAAATCTTCTGAAAAAGAAATATTTAGGTTCAAGTGATTTCACTGGCTAATTCTACCAAACATTTAAAGAAGAAATAACGTCAGTTGTATCCAGTCTCTTTGAGAAAAGAGAAGAGCAGGAAACACTGCCAAATACATTTTGTAACACCAGAATTACCCCAATACTAAAAGTCAAAGGTAGAACCAAAACTACAGACAAATGTCTTTCATGAACATAAATACAAAAATCCTCAGAAAAAATTAACTAATCTTATCCAGCAATATATAAAAATTGATATGCTGTGCCCAAGGAGAGTTTATTCTGGGACTGCAAGGCTGAGTCAATATTTAAAAATTAATCATTGCAGTCTACCATGTTAACACTTTAAATAGGAAAAACCGTATGAATATATCAGTTGATACAGAAAAGGGACTTAACAATTCATAGTAAAAATCTATTAACAAACTAGTAATGGAAAGGAATTTTCTCAATCTGATGAACAGAATCTACAAAAAACCTACAGGTAACATCCACAGCACTTTATTTTAAAAAGGAGTGCCTTCCCTTTAAGGCAGAAAACAAAGCAGGGATGTCCACTTCCCTCACCCTTGTGCTCGAGATTCATAGATGATATGATCATCTCTGTAGAAAATTCTGAGGAATATCCTCATATTCTCAGAAATAATGAGTTTATCAGAGACATAGGGTACCAGGTCAACATAATAACCAGTAGTGTTTCTAGATGCTATTGATAAAATGTAGGAAATAAAAATTTAAAAATTACCACCTATAATCCTGCCACAAAATGCAGTGGTTGGGTATGAATCTTACAAAACACCTGTAATATCTGTATGCTGAGAATTACAAAACACTGATGAAATGAAGAAAAAATGAATTGAATAAGTGGAAATACATACCTTCTTCAGGGGTTGAAAGGCTTAGCATATCAAAATAGTTTTCCATTCCACAGTAAAGATGTTAGTTCATCTCTAAGTAAACTATAGGTTTAGTACAATTTCACTTGAAATTCTGTCATGTTTTCCTTGTACATATAAAAAGCTGTTCTGTAATTTTTATGAAAAAGTAAAGGATCTAGAATAGACAGAAACAGTTTTGAAAAAAAGAATAAGGTTAGAAGAATCACTCTATCCAGTTAGAACTTTTTGGAGAGTTGGAATAATCAAGATGGTGTGTCACTGGCTCATGGATCACACATAGATAAATAAGATAGAGTCCAGAAGTAATTCAATACAAGTATGCCAGTTGATTTTTTTTAAAGGTGTAAAAGCAATTCTTTAGAGAAAGGATAATCTTCTAAAGGTATTGGAAAAATGAAACATCTATATGCAAAAATGTAAACCTTGACCTTAACCTCACATCTTATACAAATATTAACTCAAAATGGATCATAAATTTACGTGTAGAATTATAAAACTTTCAGCAGAAAACTTTCTGAACTGGGGTTAGTCAAAGAGTTCTTAAACATTACAACTAAAGAGAATCCATAAAATGGAAGAAGGCTCATACAAAAAACTATACATGGGCTTTTATGACAGATCTATGCATGATCACCCAAAATTGAAAGAATCCAGATGTTCAGTAGGTGAATGGATAAATGAACTGTGGTAAAACCATACACTGGAATACTCCTCAGTCATAGAAAGTACAGACTATTGACAGCACGTAACCATTTGTATGAATCTCAATAGCATTATCCCAAGGGAAAGAAGTCAGTCTCAAAAGGTCATTTACTCCATGATTTTTTTTATAATATTCTTGACCAGACAAAATTGTAGTGATGGAGAAGAGATGAGAAGTTAAGGGTAAGGAAGGGGTGTGATTACAAATACGTGGAAGTTCTTGTGGCTTTGGCTCTGTTCTGTATCTCGATCATGGTGGTGGTTACATAAGTCTCTACTTGTGTTAAAATTCATAGTAGTGTACTCTGAAAATGTTAAGTTTTATGGCAGATTAATTAATCAAATTATCATGGAGATGGGGACAACATCCAGATGTGTACAAAGGTGCATGCGTGTGTGCTCATTTGCTGCCATTGTGTCTGACTCTTTGAGACCGCACTGATTAGAGCCCTCCAGGTTCCTTTGTCCATGATATTCTCCAGGCAAGAATATTGGAGTGTGTTGCCATGCCCTCCTCCAGGGAATCTTCCCAACCCAGGGATCAAACCCAAATCTCCTGCACCTCCTGCTTTGCAGACAGATTCTTTACCCACTGGGCCCACTGAGCCCCCTGGTAAGCCCCTGTACAAAAGTAGTGGATATTAAAGCAGTTAAACCAACAAAAGGACCTGGAGGCCTGTTTGATGAAAGGAATGAGAAAGAGGCCTTTGTTGAGAGTAAAAATTATGTCTTCCTATTGAGGCAGGAGTTTGTTATTCAGCCTCCACCATGCTCTTTCACCCTAAAAAGGAAAAGGCACTTTGCCGTGAATGGTGGTCGGTTTCCTGTACTTGAAGATGTCCAAGCAAAGGATGAAAACTCTTGCCCAGAGCTTATTCTAGTGGTTATTGCAGAAAATAAGATGTTTCATTAGACTTCTGTGGTCAATTCATTTGTAATTCTGTGGCATAAGCAGGAGCCGGAGGATGACAAATCATCTATTGTTGCAAGGTGAGAAATAATGCAGATTGGCTAAACTATGCATCAGTTTGTCTCTCACAAAGAACAGATGCGATCACAATAATTTCAGAGATGAATCAGTCTGATAGTTCTGATGCTGATCTGTCAGACTAATCTGAATGTCTGAAAAATTTGCCTCCAATAGAAGGTCAAGTGGGATGGAAAGAATTACTCTGTTTATTTTAGACCTCTTTTTTAGAGGTGTGCACGTCTCATTTGAAAACATTTATGATGATCTTGTTATAAAATGGTTGATCTATTTATATTCCAGCAAATTCCTTAAGCAGCCCTGGTTTTTTAGAAGGAACGTAGAGGGAGAGGCCTGAAACCCTTTTCTAGGATGGTAATGGAAAGTGCTCATATAAAGCACTAGTGTACTTGCTTCTACAGTTAGTAGGGGCTTAGAGCAGTCCTGACCCATCATGTATGCTTTGGAGGCTTTCTGAGAATGACCCTGTCCAACAGAATCAGCTTCTCACCTGGGAGTCTGTTAAAAAATGTAGATTCTAGGTCTCCACCCAGACCTCCTCAATTATAAACTCTTAAGGTACGGTCCAGTATGCCTTCTCGATGATTCTAATACAAACTAAAATTTGTCTGATACATATTGAAGTTTGGCATCTATGATATCATTAGTTTTGCTTCTGACTAATTTCACATGGGGCTCTGAACAACCCCAGGGGTTATTTTTAATCCATTGGAAATTCATATTATGTGGTTACAAGCTGACCAGTGGGTCAGAGAAAGTCCACTTAGCCAACTGCTAGCTTAATTCCAGCATTAGGCATCACAGAAATTAAAATTCCATTACACTTCTGTCCATTTCCAACTTACAAGCCATTTTGATCTGCAGCTTCAACTTACAATCCAGAACAGAAAAGAGCAACCTCGACACATACCACTCTCTAGTTTCTTATATGATTAGCTTATTATTAGCCCCTTTAAGAAGGCATATTCTTTCTAAATTCTGTGTCCGGCTCCAGCTTCCTTTCAAAACTTCGTTATTACACTCCTGACACTCTTTTTTTTTTTTTTTTTAATGTTCCAGTTGGTAGTTATTTTCTCATGGTGCTTGCCAAACTGAGTTTAAAACTTCACTGTCTGTTTTAATATCTCAATTGGTTGCCATAACATGACTGCAGAGGTTTCTTGAACCAGAAACATGTCTGCCAAGTAAAGCTTTAAGTCTGAAATGTGAATGTGACATGCTTCTTCATCATTTAAAGCACTGTTTAATTAAGGATTGGTGAACCCCATTTCAGCTTGAGTTATTTGAATGTCTAATGTTTATTCAAACATCCTGATTTCAATAAAAACTGTAAATGTGGGTTGCCAGCACTTTTCCATTAACTTTTAAATCCCTGTGTGTTTCAAGGGAAATATAGTTTGTATGTTTCTGATTCATTTACACTTAACTCATCAGAATATTATTTTGCTGGAACTAGTTTTTGTCCAAGTGTCACGTACCTCTTAAAATCCTTAGAAATAGGATGTTAGTTAAAACACAACAAAATATAAACGAAGTCGAGGCTTAG
Organism: Dama dama; assembly: GCF_033118175.1. Lineage (NCBI taxonomy): Eukaryota > Metazoa > Chordata > Mammalia > Artiodactyla > Cervidae > Dama > Dama dama. The sequence goes on along the minus strand of NC_083704.1, from coordinate 36,272,401 downwards.
AAGAGTTGAACCATATTTGGCTTTGTTTCTGAACTTGGTCCCAAATGCCTGTGGTTTAAAGGTGTAATAGATTACAAGATTCCTGTTACTGTCCCAGCAAAATAGGACTACCTGCCTTGTGCCCCTGGGTGCAATACACACATTTGGAAGTAATTATAAAGGACATGAGTGAAAGTAAACTACATGCAGTATTGGTGTTTTCATTTCAGTGGTGGGGAGTACTCCTCTAAAATGTCCATGAGAGAAACCTTCTGCCCATTTAGCACTGGAACTTGAATCACAAGAAACCAGGTGTGCACCTGCTCTCCCACTGAAGCCTGCACGTAGCAAATCTCCAAGAACTCAAAATAATAAAATGATGTGAATGAACTGTAACTTTTTTGAGTCAGGCTAGACTTGAAAATAAGACTTTGTGTTATTAGATTGAGAGAGAAATGTATAAATCAGTACTTCTTATTTTGTGGTTACCCTGTCTGTATTATTCAGGGTCCAGTCAGGAAAGCAGAACCACTTTCTATATTTCGAAGGAGAGTTTCAGAAAGGAAATTGGTTGAGAAGGTATGAGAGGACTCTTAGAGCATCATGGGAAGACTGGTGGTTCAGAAGGAAGTACAGCAAGCAGCTGTCACCCCTTAGATTGGAGGAACAAAGGGAAGTTGAGATTTTCAAATCCAGAAGCTTGGATGAGGGATGTTTTGGGACTGCAGAGGGCTGAAGAGGGATGGGATTCTTTGGGGTGTTGATACCTCTGAGTGCTGTCCCATGAAGCTTGTTCTAGGAGTGCAGAAAGCAACTGGATACTGGAGATGATTGCCGCTCTCAGGGTGAAGAACCCTGTTCATCTGATTTATAGGGATTCCTGTTGAAACCACTTATGGGTGTTTGTCCTGTGAATTGACAGGTTAAAGGAGCGTGTTAACTCCTTCCTCAACTCCATTGTTCAGTTTCTAAGAACTTCATTGTCCTCATCCATAAAATGGGGCCACTAGTCTTTACTCTGCTCATCTTGATGGTGTCTTTGGAACATAAAAAGATACTAAAACAGTTGGTCTGTGATCAGCGTGTGTATGTGCTAAGTCACTTCAGTGGTGTCTGACTCTTTGCAACCCAGTGGATTATAGCTTGCCAGGCTCCTCTGTCCTTGGGAATTCTCCAGACAAGAGTACTGGAATGGGATGCCATGCCCTTCTCCAGGTGATCTTCCCAACCCAGGGATTGTACTCACATCTCTTATATCTCCTGTATTGTCTGGCAGATTATTTACCACTAATACCACCTGGGAAGCCCAGTCAGTGAACAGATACCACCTAAATTCGTGGTATTGTGATTGTTCTTTTAAAAGTCTTACTTTACTTTAAAATATGATATTGAAATAAGAGAAATCTTTTTTTTTTTTTTTACAGTTTATTTTATTTATTTATTTTTATTATTATTATATATATATTTTTTTTCCAGTGGGTTTTGTCATACATTGATATGAATCAGCCATGGATTTACATGTATTCCCAATCCCGATCCCCCCTCCCACCTCCCTCTCCACCCGATTCCTCTGTGTCTTCCCAGTGCACCAGGCCGGAGCACTTGTCTCGTGCATCCCACCTGGGCTGGTGATCTGTTTCACCATAGATAATATACATGCTGTTCTTTTGAAATATCCCACCCTCACATTCTCCCACAAAGTTCAAAAGTCTGTTCTGTATTTCTGTGTCTCTTTCTCTGTTCTGCACATAGGGTCATCGTCATCACCCTTCTAAATTCCATATACATGTGTCAGTATGCTATAATGTTCTTTATCTTTCTGGCTTACTTCACTCTGTATAATGGGCTCCAGCTTCATCCATCTCATTAGGACTGGTTCAAATGAATTCTTTTTAATGGCTGAGTAATATTCCATGGTGTATATGTACCACAGCTTCCTTATCCATTCATCTGCTGATGGGCATGTAGGTTGCTTCCATGTCCTGGCTATTATAAACAGTGCTGCGATGAACATTGGGGTGCACGTGTCTCTTTCAGATCTGGTTTCCTCAGTGTGTATGCCTAGAAGTGGGATTGCTGGGTCATATGGCAGTTCTATTTCCAGTTTTTTAAGAAATCTCCACACTGTTTTCCATAGCGGCTGTACTAGTTTGCATTCCCACCAACAGTGTAAGAGGGTTCCCTTTTCTCCACACCCTCTCCAGCATTTATTGCTTGTCGACTTTTGGATAGCAGCCATCCTGACTGGCGTGTAATGGTACCTCATTGTGGTTTTGATTTGCATTTCTCTAATAATGAGTGATGTTGAGCATCTTTTCATGTGTTTGTTAGCCATCTGTATGTCTTCTTTGGAGAAATGTCTGTTTAGTTCTTTGGCCCATCTTTTGATTGGGTCATTTATTTTTCTGGAATTGAGCTGCAGGAGTTGCTTGTATATTTTTGAGATTAATCCTTTGTCTGTTTCTTCATTTGCTATTATTTTCTCCCAATCTGAGGGCTGTCTTTTCACCTTACTTATAGTTTCCTTTGTAGTGCAAAAGCTTTTAAGTTTCATTAGGTCCCATTTGTTTAGTTTTGCTTTTATTTCCAATATTCTGGGAGGTGGGTCATAGAGGATCTTGCTGTGATTTATGTCGGAGAGTGTTTTGCCTATGTTCTCCTCTAGGAGTTTTATAGTTTCTGGTCTTACATTTAGATCTTTAATCCATTTTGAGTTTATTATTGTGTATGGTGTTAGAAAGTGTTCTAGTTTCATTCTTTTACAAGTGGTTGACCAGTTTTCCCAGCACCACTTGTTAAAGAGGTTGTCTTTTTTCCATTGTATATCCTTGCCTCCTTTGTCAAAGATAAGGTGTCCATAAGTTCGTGGATTTATCTCTGGGCTTTCTATTCTGTTCCATTGATCTATATTTCTGTCTTTGTGCCAGTACCATACTGTCTTGATGACTGTGGCTTTGTAGTAGAGTCTGAAGTCAGGCAGGTTGATTCCTCCAGTTCCATTCTTCTTTCTCAAGATTACTTTGGCTATTCGAGGTTTTTTGTATTTCCATACAAATTGTGAAATTCTTTGGTCTAGCTCTGTGAAAAATACCGTTGGTAGCTTGATAGGGATTGCATTGAATCTATAGACTGCTTTGGGTAGAATAGCCATTTTGACAATATTAATTCTTCCAATCCATGAACACGGTATGTTTCTCCATCTGTTTGTGTCCTCTTTGATTTCTTTCATCAGTGTTTTATAGTTTTCTATGTATAGGTCCTTTGTTTCTTTAGGTAGATATACTCCTAAGTATTTTATTCTTTTTGTTGCAATGGTGAATGGTATTGTTTCCTTAATTTCTCTGTCTGTTTTTTCATTGTTAGTATATAGGAATGCAAGGGATTTCTGTGTGTTAATTTTATATCCTGCAACTTTACTATATTCATTGATTAGCTCTAGTAATTTTCTGGTAGAGTCTTTAGGGTTTTCTATGACATACACCATGACCAAGTGGGCTTTATCCCAGGAATGCAAGGATTCTTTAATATCCGCAAATCAATCAATGTAATACACCACATTAACAAATTGAAAGATAAAAACCATATGATTATCTCAATAGATGCAGAGAAAGCCTTTGACAAAATTCAACACTCATTTATGATTAAAACTCTCCAAAAAGCAGGAATAGAAGGAACATACCTCAACATAATAAAAGCTATATATGACAAACCCACAGCAAGCATCACCCTCAATGGCGAAAAATTGAAGGCATTTCCCCTGAAATCAGGAACAAGACAAGGGTGCCCACTCTCACCACTACTATTCAACATAGTGTTGGGAGTTCTGGCCACAGCAATCAGAGCAGAAAAAGAAGTAAAAGGAATCCAGATAGGAAAAGAAGAAGTAAAACTCTCACTGTTTGCAGATGACATGATCCTCTACATTGAAATAAGAGAAATCTAAGACAAAATTTTATACCCCCATCATATAATCAAGTAAATAGTTTCTTTTTCTTCATATACTCATTGTTTTATATATTTCCTGATATTATCATCCTTTTAAACTCAAAGCCTGGAAACTTTGTCTTTCAGGACACGAGTGAACTGTTTTTCTGTTTCTCTGAAACAGGTACAAGTATATTTTTTAAGAACTAGATGTGGAGGAGGAAGGAAGTAAAATCAGATTATTAACTAATAGTGTTAAGGATGTTTTACAGCTGCAGATCACAGCACTGAAAGGAAATATAGCTGTGTTTATAAAATTGTAAACAGAAATATAATTCCAGGCTGCCTGAGCCTTTTTCCTAATTATACTGCTTTTAAGCAGGTGAAAGTGAAAATATTTATAAAATAAGATACGGTTATGGCACCTGATGCAGAAATATGTTTATCCTTCATATTTTATATTTCTGCATTGAAATTGAACACTTGGTTGGCAATAACATTAAGAAACAAATGTCATCAAACAGTTCGAGGGAGGATTTTAAAGTCACCATTTCAAGTGTATGGTTTTGAGAACTGACAATCGCTGCAAGTGTGGATAGGTTGTATTCTTTGAATACTTAAGTGTCATTTGATGCACCTTTGGTTTTTGGAGTTTCATTTAGTAAAGCACTTGTACACATTCAGTGAAATATCTATTACTAAGGGATCTTTTTTCCCAACTCTCTTCTAATCAGAAGTGACAGTGAATATCTTCTACATTTCCTAAAGAGGTGTACTGTCTTTTTTTTCTTCTTCTTTTTTTCCTCAAAACATAGTGTACTGGCATGTTATCTTCTGTAGACCCCCAAGGTAAAACTCTCTAACCCTTTCTAACCCATCACTAAAAGTGGGTGGCAATGGACTATTTTCCCCTTGGGATATTGTTGGAATAGGCTGCCTTTATGTGTATTATTTTCTTAGTCAATGAGCTTCGGAAGACAAAAAGCTATCAGTCTGATACTCAGTGACTTCTTTCAACACAAAAATACCCTAAGGGGAACCTCAGTGACTGGTAGAGTAGAAGGTATTGCTTCATGTTTAGATTTTTCCAATGAAAATGAATTGGAAAGCTAGAGGTATTGTGGCATAGGAGCATTCCAGGGGGAGTGACACGTTCAATTGGAAAAGGGAAATGTGAATTTGAAATAGCTATTTGGTCTTCCCACTCCAGTAGCAGAAAATGTTAAAATTATATCTGGTCTGAAGCATTCACAGTTACAATTGAATTTCAGTAAAAGTGTCTCTTACAGAGCATAAATGTATGCAGAGTCGCCGTTCCATTGGCCTTTTAATGAATCTGAAGGAGCTGTAGATTCCTAGAATGGCAGTGTCCCTAGAAGATGTGTGTGTGTGCACATGTGTGTACATACATATGTGTACATGTACACCCACATTTTTTTTCTTCCCAAGGGAATGATTGAAACGCGGGGCATTATTCTGTAAGTATATATGCCCTTGGGATGTCAGTGAAGTATTTTTTTAATCCTCACCCCCCCCAACTTTTTAAAAATGGCTTTACAAAGTCAAAAGTGGTCCCTGATATGGTTGCACTGACAGTATGTAAAGTACAAAAAGCTATCACAGCATCAATCAAACGCCAACTCTACAGAAACTTTACCATGTTAGTGAAAATTTACCTATCAATGCTCAGGAGTTTCTGTTTGGGGAAGCTCTTCGGGTCATAGGGCATTTCCTATGGCTCCAATTCACCCCAACAGAGATTACGGAGGAAGACTTTTGTGTTTGGGTCAATTTCCCATTGTACTATAGCCTACATCTGGGGACGTGAAAGAGAAGAAAGAATATAAAAAGGCTTTTAATGGATTGAACGTCATCTTATCAGGGAAAGCAATGTATATTTTATATGCCTGTGATTTTTTTTTTTTAATCTTTTGACGTTTTTTGTTGTGGTAAAATATCAGTTTTAGCCTCTGATTGTAAGTCGTGCTGCTCTTCTTAGCTTTGGCTTCAGTTTTGGTCCTTGGAGAGGGAGCACCCCAAAATGGGGACATTCACACCAAAGGAAAAAAGGGTATTTAAATATAGGCTGGAGGAAACAATGTGTTGGAGAGAGTATATCCAGATGTTAGGGTTCACACATGAGCCAGGATGGTGCCTCAGGACAGTCATGGAGATAATAGAAAGTAAGAGCCACGGACTCATCTGATGAAATCCATTGATTAATATTTTTGTTGAAGTATAGTTGATTTACAGTGTTGTGCCTATCTATGCTATACATCAAAGTGACTCATTTATACACATATTATATATATTCTTTTTTGATAGTCTTTTCCATTATGGTTTATCACAGGATATTGAGTGTGGTTCCTGTGCTGCACAGTAAGACCTTGTTATTTATCCATTCCAAATGTAATAATTTGCACTTAACCACCCCAAACTCTCAGTCTATCATTCTCCCTTCTCCCTGCCCCACTGGCAACCACAAGTCTGAAATATGGTAGAAATGAACCTATCTATAAAACAAACAGATTCATAGTCATTGGTTAATCTTTGAAACTTTATTTTTAGTACTCATACATTCTGGTGACTATCTTACATGAACTTTCTTTTCTCTCACAAAGATGCTATGCATGTATCAGTATCTGTAACTTCAGACATGTCACCTCTTTGGGTCTTTTTTTCCTTATTTATAAGGGATAAAGTTTCGAGGACCTCTAAGGGTCTTTCAACATTGACTTTATGGCTCTGGGGTATGGGGTTTAGTCCTCTGGGTTGTGAAATTCCTTACCTTGATGCTGAGCCCCAGAGGGACTGATGGCTTGAGGAAGGAAGCTTTTTTCAGAAGATAATATTAGCACATTAGAATTGGACAATAATGTAAGATCGAATCCTCATTCCTCTTCTTGTTGAGACAGGCCCTGGTGATCCATCTTTTGCCTCTGTCACCCTAATTTAGGTCATTCCTATTGTGAGGCTTCTCAAATAGTACCTGTCTGGGTATAAAATTTATGTTGAAGGAGCATTAATGCAAGCTCTTAGTAAGATGAAGAACTTAACAGTATGCTGTTATCTGAGGATGATATATTTTATATACTCAAGACATGTTTAATTAGCTTTGCAAGAGTCAAATTGGCCTGGACAGTAATGAAGCTTTCTTTTTATCCTTTTATCCCATATTCTGTTATAATGACAAGCAAGTTATTCAAGAAATCACATTTCAAATTTGGTGTATTTGTAAATCTCTCTCGCTGTTCCTGCAAAACTAATCAGTTTTGAAAATTCATTTCTTGCTCAGGATAGAACGCAGGAGAGAACTTATTTAGAATGACACAGTGGAATAAAGAATAGAGCTAATAGGTGTTAGAGCTCTTCAAATATTGAACATGCATTTTTTTTGAATTGTAGTTACTAAATATTTGATAAGCATTTACATCTGAGTAGCACTCAAGTGCTTTATAACCTTTGATATGCACTCCCATTTTGCAGATGAGGACACTGACCAGACTGCCAAAGCTTTAAATACTGGAGCCAAGATTCAAAATAAACCTTTTGCTCCAAATCTCTGCCTCCTTCCAAACAGAAAGATACAAGTTTAATGTGTGATGGCTGTTCCTCTACTTGATGAATAAAAGAAAAGATTGAATCTACTAATCCAGTGGTTCCTTTGAATTTCAGGGGTCAGGTGGGGATTTGTCTCTGGTGGGTTCCACCCCTTCAGAGCCAAGGAAGAAATTTAATGATCCTCACGATGATTTTGAATTTTATCCACAATCACTGAAGGGTTTTCATGCTTGCAGTCTCATTTATTCTCTCAGCACACCTTTGAGGTAGGTGGGTTGGATATTTTGATCCCCGTGTATTATGTATTTATTTATAGCTGCATTGGGTCTTAGTTGCAGCACTCTGGCTCTTCATTGTGGTGCATAGGCTTAGTGGCCACATGGTTTGTGGGGTCTTAGTTTCCCAACCAGGGATCAAACCTGAATCCCCTGCCTTGGAAGGCAGATTCCCAACCACTGGACCACCTCCCTGTATTGAGAGATTTTTACCTCAGGTTGCACACATGGTCAGTATTGATGCAAGGTCAGGAAAATGGTGCTCCCAACCTCCAACTAGTGCAACCAGAAATTTTGTCAGAAATTTCAATAAGTGGTATTTTGATAGAGACAAGAGTAACGAATGAAGCAGAAAAGAGAAGATCCCATCAAAAGTGACAAAAGTGGAAGGATGTAGGTCATTATCTATTCTCATGTATTTTTTAAAAAGGAAGGGGGCAATTTAGAAATCTTCTGAAGAATGAAGATCTTAGCAAGAGCAGTTATTTCTTTTGATAAAGACAGGTCTTTTGGTTGAAATTTTGATGTCTAAACTCCTGGAAAATGTCTGATTTTTTTTTTGTTTGTTTGTTTGAAAGAACTATAGGAGGTAAAATAAGGGGAAATTTTTCTACAATGTCTGATTCTGTTTTTCAGAAATCGAGAGTTGCTAAGTTGTTAATAAGGAAGACTAATTGTAATGACAGTCATGCATTGCTTCATTCAGAAAAACACTACTGAGTGTTTGCAGTATATATAGGGAGTTGGCGTTGCTTTATAATTGAGGTAGGTGACACACCTAAACTCCTGTGATTATCTGTTTCCCCTGAGTCCATTTCTTGGGTGTGAACATTTTGAAAACAGAGTAATAAGCAGTAGATTTGGGTCTTTGTCTAGCAGCCAAAGAAGATAGAACAACAACCTAGATAATTTTTTTTGAATCTGTTTTATGGGACTTTTACCTTTGTTAAGCTTATTTTTTTATTCTACAGTCATTGAGCACTTCTTCATGTAAATGTATTCTCATAAAAACTGAATCGCGATGCAGGATAGTAATGATATCAAACTACATATCACTGTGGCTATCTGGAAGTGTGGTAAAGAAAGATTGAAGTTTCATCTCAACTTGCCAGACAAAAGTCCCATGATATCATCCATGGCTTCAGGCAGCAGGGAAGTATGGTGGCGCAGGAGTCAGATTATACACTCAAGAAAATATAGCTGACAATCTTGTGATTGTGTGCTTCTGAATCACAGGAGTTGTACATAGACAAAGGAGATGTATATACAAAGAGAGGAGTTTAGGAAAACAGTATCCCTAGTGGAATGGAATGCTCCGTAGGAATTAGTGGAGCTGGAAGAATAAGTACTTTTGGCGGGGGGCGGGGGTGGAGGGGTGGGGGGGAGAGCCACAGGAGGGGTAGCAATCTTTAGCGAAGAAAATTATAATACAGTATGACAATTAGGAATGCCTAAGGGAAGTTCCTTACCAAAGGAGCTGAAGCTGAACTCATTTTGGAAGAGCATGGAAATAATTTGAGGATGTAGCTAATAGTTCTAGCTACCAATCAATGAGCGCTTTGGGCCTAACTTTGCTCAGTGCTTTCCATGCCATGCCTCTAATTGTCACCATGATCTGGCAAGGAGACGCCATTATTAACTGTATTTTGTAGATGAAAAGTGCCAGTCTCAGAGAAGTGAAATCACTCAAGTCGCACAGCTAGTAAGTAGTAGAGTGAGATTTGAAGCCAGATCTCTTTGATTCTAGAGTCCACACTCATACCCAACAAAGTTTTGTTTTTGTTTTTTTTTTCAATTGTCCTGGGTAGGATGAAACCAGACTTTGTAGGGTTTTAAGTGACAGATTATAAGATTTACTTTTTTAAAAATTTGGCATCCCAGGTATTTCACCTTTAAAATAAGCATTTTAAATATGCTTATTATTCATCTGTATATCTTCTTTGATGAAATGTCTATTTAAATCTTTCGGCCATTTTTGATAGAGTTGTTTGTCTTACTTTTGAGTGCAAGAGTTCTTTGTATGTTCTGGATATAAGTCCTTGATCAGATAAATGTTTTTGCAAATATTTTATCTCAGTCTGTTGCTTATCTTTTTGTTTTCTTGATGAAATCTCATGAAACACAAATATTTTGAATTTTGGAAGTACAATTTATCATTTTTTTACATGGATCATGTTTCTGATGTCACATCTAAGAATTTTTTGCCTAAGTCAAAGTCTTGAAGTTTTTCTCTTTTCTTCTAAAAGTTGTACTATTTTAGCTCTTAAAGTTTATGGTACATTTGGATGTTTCAAGTTAATTTTTGTATATGTTATCAAATAAAGGTCTGCTATGTTTCCCTGTTTTTTTTTTTTTTTTTAATAGGTGGATAGTTTATTGTATTAGCACCATTTGTTAAAATGGCTATTATTTCTCCAATGTATTTTCTTGGTAATTTGGTGAATGCTAACTGAAAATATAAGGATTCATTTTTGGATTCAACTCTGTTAACCTTGACCCATATGTCCATCCTTATGTCAGTTTCACCCTATCTTGATAGCTGTAGTAATCAAGTTAGAGTGAAGTTTCACACTTATGAAGTGAAAGCCTTCCAACTTTGTTCTGTTTTTTTTTTCAAAATTTCTTTGACTGTTCTAGATCTTTCCCACTTCATTATAGATTTTAGCATCACCTTGTTGACTCTGGAAATCTGTTGAAATTTTGAAAGTGATTGCATTGCATTCACAGATCACTTTGGGAATAATTGCCATCTTAATAGTATTGAGTATCCTAGTCCATGAACATGAAATGTCTTTCCATTTATTTAGGTTTTCTTTGATTTCTCTCACCAATCTTGTGTAATTTTCAGTGTACAACTGTGGAACTTTTTAGTTAAATTTATTCCTAAGCATGTTATTTTTGATACTATTGTGAAAGTGAAGTGACGTTGCTCAGTTGTGTCCGACTCTTTGCGACCCCATGGACTGTAGCCTACGAGGCTCCTCCATCCGTGGGATTCTCCAGGCAAGAGTACTGGAGTGGGTTGCCATATCCTTCTCCAGGGGATCTTCCTGACCCAGGGATCGAAACCAGGTCTTGCACATTGCAGGCAGATGCTTTACCCTCTGAACTACCACAGTCTCGTAAAGATATTTGCTAATTTATGTATAGTCCATGGAATTCTCCAGGCCAGAATACTGGAGTGGGTAGCCTTTCCCTTCCCGAGGAGATCTCCCTAACTCAGGCAGGGATTGAACCCAGGTCTCCCGCATTGCAGGCAGATTCTTTACCAGAAATTAAAGTCCTCTGTATTGGAAAGAAGAACTGAAATTGTCTGTATTTGCAGATGATACGCCCTGTATATATAAAATCTGCAGGAATCCAAGCATAAAACAACTTTTTTTTAGAACTAAGAAACAGATGTATCAAAGTCACAAGATAAAAGATCAATATACAAAAATTAATTTTATTTCCATATACAAACAAGTTACTCTTAAATTTATTTTTGGATTGTTCATTGTATATGGAAATATAATTAATTTTTGTATATTGATCTTCTATCTTGTGACCTTGATACATCTGTTTCTTAGTTCTAAAAAAAGTTGTTTTATGCGTGGATTCCTGCAGATTTTATATATACAGGGCATATCATCTGCAAATACAGACAGTTTCAGTTCTTCTTTCCAATATAGAGGACTTTAATTTCTTTTTCTTAACTGAATTGTTAAGAAATTCCCTGGTAGCTCAGCTGGTAAAGAATCTACATGCAATGCAGGAGACCCCGGTTGGATTCCTGGGTCAGGAAGATCCACTGGAGAAGGGACAGGCTACCCACTCTAGTATTCTTGGGCTCCTCTGGTCGCTCAGATGGTAGAGAATCCACCTGCAATGTGGGAGACCTGGGTTCCATCCCTGGGTTGAAAAGAGCCCCCGGAGAAGGGAATGGCTGCCCACTCTAGTATTCTGGCCTGGAGAATTCCATGGACAGGGGAACCTGGCAGGCTACAGTCCATGGGGTCAAAAAGAGTCAGACACGACTGAGCGACTTTCACTTTCATAGAACTTCTAGTACAACACTGAAAAGAAGTGATGAGAAAGCAATTACACCTTGTTTCCAATCTTAGGACAATTCCTTCATTTGTTCACAATCCAGCATGATATTCATTGTAAGTTTTTCATAGATGCCTTTTATCATGTTAAGGAAGTTCCCTTTTATTCCAAACTTGTCAAAATTGGTTGTGGCAATTTAAAAAGTGGCAATTTTCTTTTCTAATCTTTTAACACGAGATTTTTACCTAGAGCAAATTCTAGATCATTAAGGTTCAAAGTTTGTACAATAAATGTCTTAACAGATCTTTTCTTCCTTTTCCTCCAGAGAAAGAGAATACTGGAAATAAGTAAGGCTAGAAATTGTTGTATTTTATGAGTATATTTTGCTTTAGTTGATCTCTGAACTAGACTTATCTTCTATATAAACCCTGTCCAACAGAAATACAGGGTGAGCCTTAAATGTGAACTATATATGTAACTAAAATTTTCTAGTAGTTCCATGAGAAATGTAAAAAAAATACAGGTAAGATTAGTTTTAATAATATATTTTATTTAACCCATCATATCCAAAATATTATCAAATCCACATGTCATCCACATGAACATTCTCTCTCTCTCTTTTTTTGTACTTAGTGTTTGAAACCTGGGTTGTATTTTATACTTACAATATATCTCAACTTGGAACAGTCACATTTCAAGTGCTCCATAGTTACAGGTGGCTATTGGCTACTGTGTTGGAGATTACAGTTCTATATCCTTACATATAAAACTGTAGGTAGCTAATAAATATTAAATAGGCATATTGGTGGAAGCATCCTTATTATATGCTACATAGTAATAGGTATCTGATAGACAGAGAGCATGATGAACTGTGGGCAAAGGTTCATGATATTGTACAGGAGACAGGGATCAAGACCATCCCCATGGAAAAGAAATGCAAAAAGGCAAAATGGTTTTCTGAGTAGGCCTTACAAATAGCTGTGAAAAGAAGAGAAGCAAAAAGCAAAGGAGAAAAGGAAAGATATTCCCATTTGAATGCAGAGTTCCAAAGAATAGCAAGGAGAGATAAGAAAGCCTTCCTCAGTGATCAATGCAAAAAAATAGAGGAAAACAACAGAATGGGAAAGACTAGAGACCTCTTCAAGAAAATAAGAGATACCAAGGGAACATTTCACGCAAAGATGGGCACAATAAAGGACAGAAATGGTATGGTATGGACCTAACAGAAGCAGAAGATATTAAAAAGAGGTGGCAAGAATACACAGAAGAACTGTACAAAAAAGATCTTCACGACCCAGATAAGCATGATGCTGTGATCACTCACCTAGAGCCAGACATCGTGGAATGTGAAGTCAAGTGGGCCTTAGAAAGAATCACTACGAACAAAGCTAGTGGATGTGATGGAATTCCAGTTGAGCTATTTCAAATCCTGAAAGATGATGCTGTGAAAGTGCTGTACTCAATATGCCAGCAAATTTAGAAAACTCAACAGTGGCCACAGGACTGGAAAAGGTCAGTTTTCATTCCAATCCCAAAGAAAGGCAATGCCAAAGAATGCTCAAACTACCGCACAATTGCACTCATCTCACACGCTAGTAAAGCTCAAAATTCTCCAAGCCACACTTCAGCAATACCTGAACTGTGAGCTTCCAGATGTTCAAGCTGGTTTTAGAAAAGGCAGAGGAACCAGAGATCAAATTGCCAATATCCATTGGATCATCAAAAAAGCAAGAGAGTTCCAAAAAAACCATCTATTTCTGCCTTATTGACTATGCCAAAGCCTTCGACTGTGTGGATCACAATAAACTGTGGACAATTCTGAAAGAGATGGGAATACCAGACCACCTGACCTGCCTCTTGAGAAACCTGTATGCAGGTCAGGAAGCAACGGTTAGAACTGGACATGGAACAACAGACTGGTTCCAAATAGGAAAAGGAATACGTCAAGGCTGTATATTGTCACCCTGCTTATTTAACTTCTATGCAGAGTACATCATGAGAAACGCTGGGCTGGAAGAAGCACAAGCTGGAATCAAGATTGCCGGGAGAAATATCAATAACCTCAGATATGCAGATGACACCACCCTTATGGCAGAAAGTGAAGAGGAACTAAAGAGCCTTTTGATGAAAGTGAAAGAGGAGAGTGAAAAAGTTGGCTTAAAGCTCAGCATTCAGAAAACTAAGATCATGGCGTCTGGTCCCGTCAGCTCATGGGAAATAGATGGGGAGACAGTGGAAACAGTGTCAAACTTTATTTTGGGGGGCTCCAAAATCACTGCAGATGGTGACTGCAGCCATGAAATAAAAGACGCTTACTCCTTGGAAGGAAAGTGATGACCAACCTAGATAGCATATTAAAAAGCAGAGACATTACTTTGCCAACTAAGGTCCGTCTGGTCAAGGCTATGGTTTTTCCAGTGGTATGTATGGATGTGAGAGTTGAACTGTGAAGAAAGCTGAGCGCCGAAGAATTGATGCTTTTGAACTATGGTGTTGGAGAAGACTCTTGAGAATCCCTTGGACTGCAAGGAGATCCAACCAGTCCATCCTAAAGGAAATAAGTCCTGGGTGTTCATTGGAAGGACTGATGCTGAAGCTGAAACTCCAATACTTTGGCCACCTCATGCGAAGATTTGACTCATTGGAAAAGACCAATTATTGATATTTCTCCCGGCAATCTTGATTCCAGCTTGTGCTTCTTCCAGCCCAGCGTTTCTCATGATGTACTCTGCATAGAAGTTAAATGATGCTGGGAGGAATGGGGGCAGGAGAAGGGGACGACAGAGGGTGAGATGGCTGGATGACATCACCAACTCGATGGGCATGAGTTTGAGTAAAGTCCGGGAGTTGGTGATGGACAGGGAGGCCTGGAGTGCTGCGATTCATGGGGTTGCAAAGAGTCGGACACAACTGAGCGACTGAACTGAACTGTGCTGAACTGAATAGGTATAGAATATATAGTTGTTAATTTTTGTATTCAAATAACACTTGAGCAGAATTCTAGCATCTTCTAATATTGACAAATAATCTTGTGACATATTATACCTGAAAATAAAGGCCATGCCTTAATGCAAGATTTTCAAAATGCATTTGAGTCTATATTTTCACAGTCTTTGGACATGGTGAGTGATATACTGTCTTTTGAACAATATAAATATAGTAAAATGCCTATAAGAACATGGTGACTAAGAGATTGAGCTGGAAATATATGGCCAGTGTTCTCCCTTCAGTTTCCTCTAAAGGAAACTGAATTTTCTCCTACCTGGAGATCTGTATCTCTTGGATATTTGGTCAACGAAATGGCATCAGCTTTCTTGCCAGCATAAAGAGCGTTAAAGAAACAAATGGGCGTCACAGATCCAGATGGACATCAGCACTGCCTGCATTATGACACTTTGGCTGCTAAATCTTTCATGGTAATGGGCCGTGCTGGAGATGGCTGCAGTGATAGTCTTCATGCTGGAAGAGGCCTGTGGTCATTGTAGGTGGTGCTAATGTCATCTTATCACTGATTTCGAAGGATCACTTGCACAACTTGTAATGAGAGTGGCTAAAGTATTGATTTTGAACTCCTTCTGAATGTGAAAAAGATGATGGTTTCAAATCTTGGCAAGACATAATCCCAGTGAACACCACCACCCTTACTGAAGCAGTTTTAAGTAGTGAAGAATAAAGCAAGCATTTCTGTGTTTAAAGCTGTGTGCTCAGTCACTCAGTTGTGTCCGCCTCTTTGCAACCCTATAGACTATAGCGCACCAGACTCCTCTGTCCATGGAATTTTCAAGGCAATAATGCTAGAGTGGGTTGCCATTTTCTCCTCCAGGGGATCTTCCTGACCTAGGAATTGGAACCAAGTCTCCTGTATTGGCAGGGGAATACTTTACCACTGAGCCACCTGGGAACACTCCATGTAAGACTCATATATTCTGAACTGAGGGGAAAGAGTATTCTTCTCATACTTCCCTATTCTACTTTGGATATCTTGGTCAGAGTATTAGTTAAAAGGCTTGAAAACTTCAAGGGCATAGATCCAGTCATCATACAGACTAGTGATTTTCAATATTTCCCAGCCACAGATCATTCTCCTTCCTCCAGCTGCTGTGTTGAATGAGTGTGTACTTAGTCCTAAGGGAAGTAAGGTAGAACGTAGTAGTAGATAAGGACTGTCCATCACTCCGATTGTCAGAACAACTCAAAACCTGTGGAGCATGGGTCAGAAGTGGCATGTGGCATCTTTTAAAGAAAAGCAACACATAGCGATTATACCGTTAGGAGGAGTGACATGCTTATAAATTGGACTGTGGTAAGTTTTCGCTGAAAGCATGTCTTGGCGCTAAAGCTTAGAATGGATGCAAAGCCAGTAAACAAAAGCAGCAGAAGAGATTAGCTCTTTGATATATGGGGCCATCAGTAGATCCTAAAAGAACACAAGCTGGTAAGATCAATGAGTGCAGATAAGAACACCGTTAGACTTAGTGTTGGTAGCCAACATCAGCATTAATGTTTCCATATCAATACTTATTTATGGCCTCTCTTTTCTAACGTTCGGCTTACTTAAAAGAGTATTCTCAATAGATAGTATCATTTCTGCTTGTCCGTTAGTTTATTAGCACTTTTCTTGCTATATTTAAAGTGAATTTTAATATCATACACTATTCTAAAGGGAGTCATTGATTATATTTTATCAAGAAACAATGGGTTACATGTGGAATTCATACCAGTGTCTTTGCTGACATTTGATTCAAGCTTTCTAGCTGTTTTCTGAGTTTGCTGGTCTCCATCCAGTTCAGTAGCTGTGTGTATCTAACTGAGGAGAAAGTGAAAGTGAGGAGAAAGATTCATTAAATACCTAAAATATAAAAGGAAAATTGCTATCATCTAAAGGGTTTTTGCACACATGTGTTTAATGTCACAGATCTAGGGGAGAAAAGAAAATTTGGACAAACTTTTGGTTTTGCTTATATTGCTACCTATGAATAATCTTTCAAGGGAAAAATCCTCAGTTTTTAAGATGGAAAATATCATTTGAAGAAGCTTAGAGTAAACATGAGTATCAGATACATTATGAAGTCATTGAGAGAAGGCTATTCAGCCACAGCTCACAGGATATCAGAAAAACATATGATGTTTTATAAAGGAGAATTTGTGGTTTAGACTTCAAAACTTCATGGATTTAGGAAAATGTTTATATTCTTATTTGGTTTGATTTAGGGAAATATTTCTTTAACATCTCCTTTTCATATTGTGCAATTCACAGTAGAGACATGTCTGTGAAATAATTTACACATGATTTTTATTTGAAAAGAAGTAGCTGCTTGCTGTATGAAAGTTTCATGGAGAAGATTCCTTGCTCTCAAAAAAAAAAAATAAATAAATAAAGCAAAGTAAAGTTTCAGAGAGGTCCTTTTTTTTCTTTTCAAGAGGTAATTGATTTTCTCCCCAAAAGGGTCTTTCCAGAAGTCTAGGGTAGACAATGCTCTAACCTTGTCAGAAGAGGATAATAAATTTAGAGTTAGACTGGTTTGGAAGGAAAGACTTAGAATGAACTACATTTTATAGGAACAGAGCACCGAGGGTCTGTTGTTAGTTTATAGGGCCTTGATTAGATAGGTTATTGATTTTGGCTGCTGGTGATATGGTTCATGTTCAGAAGGTATCAAACTCATACTGAATAAAATAGAAGCAAACGCTTTAAAAAAAAACGAAGTAGTGAGACACTGGCTAGCAGTCTAGTTGTTCTTCAAATGGAATGGGCAGCTGTGCCTTATTGCCTTTAGCCCTCTGGAAGCAGTTATGTGTATTAAATACTGGAATAACTTGATATTTTAAAAGCTTATATGCTCATCCAAGTAAAATGGTTTTAGAAGACTACCGGGAGTTTCATGAGTTTATAGTTAAATCAATACCCAGATTTATGCTTTTTGGACAGAGAAACTTGAATTTAATTGAAAAAAATGGATCTAATGAGGATAGACATATTTTGTGCAGATGTAGGAGAGACTTTTTTCCCCCTTATTATCTGAAAAATGAAACAGGTACTTTTGGTATGAAGATGAATATAGCTTTACAGGAAAATGACAAATGTTCAGAAACTTTAAAAGAAGATTTGTGATATTATATAGAGGTTCCTGAATGTCTGGAATCTGGTGGAATAATTTTTGCCTCTTTTAAATTCTTGAATTTAAGATTCATTAATTATACAGAAAATCACATAATATTTTACTTTATACTGCACAATTAATGGCCATATGGTATTAAATTGGCAACCAGACTATGAAAAATAACAATTTTAAGCAGAATTACTTACAGTCTACATTTTCTTTTTCCTTATTTTGCACTGACCATGCTTTACATAGAAATTTGTATTTTATTTACCAACTAAATGGAGATAAAAACATTTTTAAAAGAAATTGTAAGGGACATTGTTAATTTTTTAAGAGATGCCTTTAAATAAAAATCCTCTAGATACTCCTTTCTATGTTCTCAGATGTCCTCCTGCAAAAGAAGAAAAAAGCATTCTCCAAGTAAAGGAGAAATCTTATAAGAAAAATTAGTCAGTTCAGAGATGTTTTGATGATCTGCAATTTATTTTCCACTAACCCTAATTCTTCACAGTCTTTGCCCACATTTTGCTTCAGGAAATATTCAAATACACTGTTCTTGCACAAACAAAAATTCAATTTCATGGAGATTCTGTCTGTGTAATAACAGCAAGATTAGACCTTGAAATGCACTGAAGCAAATTCAGCTTCTAGAAACATATGGACTCAAATAAGTTTAAGAAAAATCATTTGAGGGCAGAATTTGGCTCTGTGATATTTTAATGCAATGAAAGTGTTCCAGAAATAACTGGTTGCTTGCCTGCTGTCCAGAAAACACATGTTAAAAAATTCCCTTGTTACCTTTTCTCTATTCTCTACTTCTCACAAATGAAGAAGTCTATTCTTTTCAGCAACTCTGTGAACATCGTAATTTTAAAAGTGGAATTTGTAGATCAAAGTGTCAGAGACTATTCTACATTTTTCACAAGTGTGGAGAATTGATCACTAGTAAATCTGGGAGTACCTAAGAGTTATGTCTAGAAGGTTAGCTGAAGTTTAACTTCATTGTCGTATATTTCTCCTGGAAGATCTTGTGAATATAAGTTAAAAAAAAAAAAAAAAAAAAAAAAAAAACCTTCAGACTTATCAAACCCATACTGTTCAGAACATTTATAGGTTTTATGTATAATGCTATAAATAAAAATACTTTTTCAGGATGTGCCCTGTGGAAAATGGAAAATCTGAGTATTATTTTTGGCTAAAATAATTTTGAAAAAGCACCCCAAAACTGGACATGGGTGTAGGTTAAAAGGCACAATCTTTTGGAGGAGTTTTACTCCCAGGTAAAAACTCAAATATTAATGATCTTCACTTAATAAAGCATGAGGGATGTTTATGTTTTTCTGTTATAACCTCATGTGGTGTGTTTAGAAGTTTGTCCTGTTGCCCTTTAAACCTTCTATAGTCTTTTCAAAGCACATAATCATTATCCTGGAAAAATCAGAATAAGATTCAGTGGATATTCAAAATGAATAAATCCTCTAACCTCCTCCATGGATTTAGGGAGACACCTGGCAGACTAGGCAATGAGAGATAGAGAATTAAGTTGAAGAAGCTTCAGGTTGCAGGTTTCAGTATTTTAAGGTTGTGTTGGAAGTGGTTTAATTTGTGCCAGGAGGTGATTCAGTTTGCGCTGATAAGTAATTTGAAAAGTAAGCAGTGACTTGGTCATTTTTTCTCTGGAAAGTAACCAGACAAGGAGATACTGTCTAAATGACAGTGCCTTAATCTAGTCAGCTGATCTAATCCATTAGACATGCACTTTTGTTAAGCTTTGTTCAGTTAAGTTGCATTTTTAAAACATGTCTAAGTTATTTCAGTTGGGTTCGACTCTTTGTCACCCTGTGGACTGTAGCCTGCCATGCTAACTCTGTCCATGCGATTCTCCAAGCAAGAATGCTGGAGTGGGTTGCCATTTCCTCCTCCAGGGGATCTTCCTGACCCAGGGATTGAACCCACATCTCTTATGTTTTCTGTGTTGGCCGGCAGGTTCTTTACCACTAGCACCACCTGGGAAGCCCTTTTAAAGCATATTTTTCCTTTTATTCAATAAGTAACCACAGGCCAGGTAAAATATTTTCATATTCCTTACAAGCTGGTTAGTTATATTGAAACCTAGATTCCTCCCCCACCCCACCCAAGTTGTTACTTGGCTTCATGAATAGTTTATTTATTTATTTATTTTTAGGTAACCATCTCGTTTTGGCCAGGGAATTTCTCTGAGTCAGGCTAGAAAGAGTTTATTGTCACACCTGCATTCATGAGAAAGAGAAAACAAAGCTTCATTTTTGAGTCCTTGGAAATTCTTCTCCATTAAGATACTCCTGCTGTCAGCTTTGAAAGTTTATTATGCTAGTTAGCCTATATGTGCTGGTTTATTTTCATGTAATTTGAAATGACATCCTATTTCATAACAATAAATTGCTTATAAGATGTCAGACCCCTGTTTGGATTAGGGATGACTTATGACTGCAGGTAAGAAAATTCAAAAAAGTGTGGCTTAAACATGATGCTCAGGGCAAAGGCAGTTCCTATTCCTTTTAAAGATAACTGCATTTTCCCTAAAAGCTCATTGCACAGAACTTTTTTGCATGGCCCATTAGAACCAGATGGGAGCCTGGGAAATTCAGGACTTTAGCTGGGCACAAAATCTTAGTTCTTGATTTAAAATGGAACTGTATTAGGGAGATTTAAAATGGGAACAATATTAGGGAGATAATAATTATTTGTTTATCTTTAATAAATATCAGTTCAGGTCCAATCTGCAGATTACAACTAAATTATTTTCTCTTTATTAAAAATTTTTTTCTCTAAGAATGTTTTACCTTAGTTCAGCAAGTCTCATAGCATCTTTGTAAATTTAATACTGGTCCTTTCCTACCTAGGATGTTGAAACCATCCACCTAAGATGATCCATTGCTATGTAGGGATTAGGAGTACTTATGAATTATTGCTCACATACTTAGCCACTAACAGTCTACTGTATTTTTCTTCTCAGATAAATATAAGAGGCCTAAATTTATGCTGATAGAGATATTATTACCCTATCATATTGATGCACTAGAGGTTTAATAGGTTGTAATACAAGCTCCTGTTTCTCCAACCATTTGTTTTTCAGCATGAATTACCTTTAAAATAGCCTCTGTTCTTTGTCACCTGGTCTGTGTAGTGCTGAGTTAATCATTTCAGTTTAATTCGTAAAAACATTTACTGAGTGCATATTCTTTGCTGTGGTTTTCCAAAATCCCATTTTTAAAAAGGCCTTTTGAATATTTCAAAAATGCTGTAAAATTTGCCCCAATTTTTCACAGCAGTAAAAGGCAACATCCACTCTAAGAAAATAAATATGAGTTTTAACTCATAAGTCACTTGTTTAGGTGTTATATTATCTTTGACACCTCTTCCCACACTACTACTGTTAGATGTACTTTTAATAGAATTTGTGTATGCTCACATTAGATGATTCTTGCAAAAACTTTTAAAAACACTTTTCTCTGAATTATTGATTACTTGCAATGTTCATGCATCAAAATGACAAAACTTGATACGTAAAAATTTTCCTACTTTGTTTTCACTATCTTGTTAATCACATTAGCCAGGTTAAAAACTGTGTCTCTGTTTAATTTTGTTCTCTGAAGATAATAAAAGGTTTATTTATATTAACAGGTATTTTAATTAGTATTTCCCCCTAATACTCGTAAAATTTTCTCCTAGAGGTGATATTTTCTTAATTTTTGGTTTAAAAATAATTTTATGCTTTTAAATTTATAGGGGAATGTTACCAAGATTCACATTTCTGTATCTGGGGAATACAGAATGGTTGGAAATTAGAATGGCTGATTTTTTAAAAAAGACAAAAAATACAAAACAAATACAAACTCCCGAGGAGAGTGACTCAATGTGGGAACTTCTAAATTATACCCTCCCTTTAATTATTTGGGTGTACTTTTGATGAAGGATCCAGTCCAGTTTAATGTCTTACATCTTAACTAGGTAATGAATAAAGTTTTCTTTTTTGACTGATCTTTTTTTTTTTTTTGGATGATTGTAAAATAAGATGGTTTGGAGCATGCCATAAATAGAAATTGTTTATGCTAGGAAACTACTGTTTCACTTTTTGGAAAAAACCTAAATAGTAAATTAATCATGTTTTGATCTCTTTTTAAGTATGGTGAAGAGAGCTTAAGTGGCTGGATAGAGAAAGAAAAGTGTTAGTTGCTTTATGAAGTGGTTGAATCTGAAACTCAGGCATGTAGAGGAAAAGAACTCATAAGCAAGATATGAATGTGGAGATAGAGGATCCTGGAAGCAGTCACAGATATTATTAACTCTACATTTAGGCAAATGGCCATTAATTATGAGGAGAAGAACAATTATGTTATTTATAGGTACTTCATGATATCTAAAAAAATTTTTAAACTCTTTTCTCAATAGTCTATTTTTCTTATAGAATCTAGTTTTATTGTATTCATCTGCCTACCAATGAAAACTTTAAAACTAGTTAATATTCTGTCCTTTCAGTTTTCCAATCAATTAATATCAACAAGGTCTAAGATTTTGTAGGCTGCTATCTATGAAGGAGTAGCCACTGGCCTGGAACCACTTCTAATTATAGATCATAAATCCTAAGTGGACATTCTAATTTCAGAATCATGAACCAAGCCAATTCTGACATATTTTTTGTCTTATTTCCCAAATTCTAATAAGTACTGCCCCTGCCTTCTCATCTACATTTTAATGTTTTCAAATTGAACTACATCTTAAAATCAATATGGACATTTAATGCAGTAGTTTTTATTTTGTATCACAAAAGCTGGTATATAAGTGGCTTAAGTATAAGGAAATTTATCACACTTAGAAAGTCTAGAGATGAACAGATTTGCTTTTTAATTGACATGACGGTTTAACAAGATTAGAGACCTTAGTTCTTTTCATCTCTACTCGGCTGGTGATATGAATATAGATATGGCATTGATTTCATCATGGCCATCAGTTGGCCATCAATAGCAACCAAAACATTTTTGTTGTTCAGTCACTGAGTCATGTCTGACTCTTTGCGATCCCGTAGACTGCAGCATGCCACGCTCCCCTGTCCTTCAGTTTCTCCTGGAGTTTGCTCAAACTCATGTCCATTGACTTGGTGAGGCCATCCAACCATTTCATCTTTTGTTGCCCCCTTCTCCTCCTGCCTTCAATCTTTCCCCATATCAGAGGCTTTTCCAATTAGTTGGCTCTTCACTTCAGGTGGCAGAAGTATTGGAGTTTAAGCTTCAGCATCAGTCCTTTCAGTGAACATTCAGGGTTGATTTCCTTTAGGATTGACTGGTTGATCTCCTCGCTGTCCAAGGGACTCTCAAGAGTCTTCTCCAGCACCACAGTTCGAAAGCATCAGTTCTTTGGCACTCAACCTTCTTTATGGTCCAACTCTCACATCCATTTATGACTACTGTAAAAACCATAGCTTTGTCTATATGGATCTTTGTTGGCAAAGTGATGTCTCTGCTTTTTAATACACTGTCTAGTTTTGCCAGAGCTTCCCGGGTGGTGCTAGTGGTAAAGAACCCTCCATCCGATGCAGAAGTAAGAAATGCAGGCTCGATCCTTGGGTTGGGAAGATCCCCTGGGGAAGGGCATGGCAACCCACTTCAGTATTCTTGGGCTTCCCTGGTGGCTCAGATAGTACAGTGTCTGCCTGTAATGCAGGCAACCAGGGTTCCATCCCTTGGTCGGGAAGATACCCTGGAGAAGGAAATGGCAACCCACTCCAGTACTGTTGCCTGGAAAATCACATGGACAGAGGAGCCTGGTAGGCTTACAGTTCATGGGGTCACAAAGAGTTGGGCATGACTGAGTGACTTCACTGTCACTTTCTTTTCTAGGTTTGCCATAGCTTTTTCACCAAGGAACAAGCATCTTTTGATTGCATGGCTGCAGTCACCATCCACAGTGATTTTTAGAGCCCAAGAAAATAAAATCTGTCACTGTTCCCATTGTTTCCCCATCTATTTGCCATGAAGTGATGGGACTGGATGCCATGATTTTAGTTTTTTGAATGTTGAGTTTTAAGCTAGATTTTTCTCTCTTCTCTTTCACTTTCATCAAGAGGCTCTTCAGTTCCTCTTCACTTTCTTCCATTAGGGTGGTATAATCTGCATATCTGAGGTTATTGATATTTATCCCAGCAGTCTTGATTTCACCTTGTGATTCATCCAGCCTGGCATTTTGCATGATATACTCTGCATATAAGTTAAATAAGCAGGGTGACAGTATACAGTCTTGACATACTCCTTTCCCAATTTTGAACCAGTCCATTGTTCCATGTCCAGTTCTAACTGTTGCTTCTTGACCTGCATACAAGTTTCTCAAGAGACAGGTAAGGTGGTCTGGTATTCCCATCTCTTTAAGAATTTTCCACAATCTGTTGTGATCCACACAAAGGCTTTAGCATAGGAGCAGAAATACATATTTTTCTGGAATTCACATTGCTTTTTCTATGATCCAATGGATCCAAACGTGGTTTGCCATTTCATCTCTTGTTACTCTGTGTTTTCTAAATCCAGCCTTTATATCTGGAAGTTCTCAGTTCATGTACTGTTGAAGTCTACCCTGAAAGATTTTGAGCATTACTTTGCTAGCATGTGAGATGATTGCAGTTGTTTGGTAGTTTCAACATTCTTTGACATTGCCCTTCTTTGGGATTGGAATGAAAATTAATCTTTTCCAGTTCTGTGGCCACTGCTGAGTGTTCTAAATTTGCTGGCATATTGAGTGCAGAATTTTAACAGCATTATCTTTTAGAATTTGCAGTAGTTCAGCTGGAATTCCATCACATCCACTAGCTTGTTCATAGTAATGCTTCTTAAGGCCCACTTGATTTCACATTCCAGGATGTTTGGCTTTATGTGAGTGACCATACCATAGAGGTTATCTGGGTCATTAAGATTTTTAGTTCTTCTATGTGTTCCTGCCACCTCTTCTTAATCTGTTCTGCTTTTGTTAGGTCCTTACAGTTTCTGTCCTTTATTGTGCCTATCTTGGCATGGAATGTTAGCTTATGCAAGACATTTTAGCTCATGCCAAATGAAATGACAAAGTACACCTCTCCCCTTAGCCTGATATTTAAGCCCTTCCTCTGAATCAAATAGGGTCAGTTTAGGTCATTTTGCCATCCTCACCAGTCAGATTCATTTATTCTCATCAGGCTCTACCCCTGAAGTTTACATGATTCCCCTGTGTCCCCTGAGTTACATGAGAGACAGAAGGTGCAGACCACTCATAGTGTCCATCTAAAGGAAGTTGATATGTGTGAGCTGAGCCCAGTACAGAAACTTACTGTGGTTAGAAAAAAATAATGATGATGTTATGTGTTGAGACTTCATAGATAATAGTCAAGGAGTTGGATTTATCCTTTCTCTTACCCACTCCTGCTGCAGTATCCTCCAGAAACTGTGCCAAATGACTGGATGATAAATTCCTGATGAGGTGATAATGGCTTAGAATGACTTCACTTGGTTGACTTCTCAAGATTATTGCATTACAGCAAGGGACTCTTACAATAAAACTCCCTTTGATGTTGGTGAAAAGTTGGATCCTGTGATTCCCCTAAGAAAAAGCTAGTGGGGAGTTGAGGTATCCCGACAATTCATGACCAAGGCCACCAAAATGCCTTTCCACATGGTCATTACTCTTACTTTTTTTTTTTAATTGTTTGCCATTCAAGAAACATTTTTTCCATAGATATTTCTGTCCATGTTTCAAGACTTAAATTTACCATGCATACAATATCTCCTTGCACTAGGGATTCACACTTTAGGTAAGAATTTGAATTCACCAAATTCACTGAGAGACAAAATATAAAATTTGGAACAGTTCTTCACACAGGTTTTTAAAAAGAGTCTGTATGATCTTTGCTTTACGATCTGGGGCTGAAATTTTACATTATGCATTAAGGAGGTGATATATGCGAGAAAAATGATTCAGGTCTTTATCAAACATCCAATTGTTCTTTGGCATTACCCAAGAAAATGAGAGAAAATATGTATTCTCAGTGAAAGAAAATATCTAAAGAAAGTATAATCTTTTTAAAAAAATTACTCTTTTGCTTTATCTGTACTTCTTTGTTTAAGAGATCAGCTTTTACTGCGATAATTTGCACTTGTACATCTCCCTGCTGGGCCAAATCTGACAAGTCCCAGTTGCAGGTCTTTCTGCATAAGGATATGTCATCTATGAATAATAGTTTGTTCAGTCAATATTGAGCACCTACCATGAACTGGTCTCTGATCCTCAGGCCGAGAAAACAAAGATGAAAACACACAGTTCCTTATTTCAAGACAGTCATAGGCTAGTGGAGGAAGAGAGCTGCCATAGGCTAAGTACAGTGACAGATGCATGCTCGGGATATGGTGAGAAGCAGAGAAGAGACATCAAGTTGTTGTTGAAGGTCCTAGATGGGCAGTGTATAATATCTTGCCATTTGTTTTGACTTCTCTTAATTCTGAAAGAACTTTGGTGATTACCACCTGACATGGTATCTAGAAGTAACAAAGCCAACATTTGTTGAGAATTTGCCTTACACTGGATGCTGTGCGAAGTGTTTTAATGCATCATCCTGAGTAATCCTCGAAGTTATCCTTCAGGGAAGATTCCAGTATTATTCTCATTTTATAGAAGAGGTCACGTACCTGGAAAAGGTCAGGCTGGATTCAAGTTCAATTTTTTTTTCATCTTTAAAATCCCTACTCTGAAGTGTTCGCTATGGTACCTTTAGCAACTTTTTGTGTAAAGAGATCTTTATTTGTTCATGATATAGCTTAAAAATTGTTTGAACATATGGACAATATATGTGCGTGTTTGTATGTCTGCAAAATATACAGTTGGATGGTCTCTATATGTACTTGCTGTGAAAAATGTATGGTGTATGTATATATCTATAAACACTCCCGCCCCATATGCTGAGCGTTATAGTTAGCAAGATGAACCAGTTGGCCGTTACACATGCTGGCAGGGCCATCGTAGAAGCAGTTGCTGGGGATGGATAGCACCCCGTTCTCCAGGACGTTTGTCTTATTGTCTTATGAGGGCTCTTCAGAACGGTTCCAGCCTCTTCTCCAGTGCCAGCATTTCTGTAGCCAGTGGATATTTTCTGCTCTTCTCTTATGCTGGAGATGTGTGGAGGGAGGAAGGGGGCATTAAAATAATTCTCTGCTCGATGCTCTGATACACTTAAGACAGCCCTCTTCCTGGAATATATAAATGCCAGCAAATCAGCATTTCTTAAGATGCAGTATCCTTCCTGGAAATCCTGTTAAAGGACATACCCTGGCTACTTGTCTCAGACCGAATGAGAATATAGTGAGGCTCATGATGTCCACTGCTGAGATATTAGCATAAATCTCCCACTAATGCACCTCTGCCTGTTAGTGGGCCAGTTGTTGCAAGAAAATACATTAAATTGAGAAGGCACTAATGTTTTATAACTGGGGTGCAGTACTGGGAAGCCAGTATTTCTGGGGAGTTTCCAGCTCAGCAGATACTACTGGGGAGGCACTTGGAATTTTCCCCTGATTGGTCATGAGAAATGATTGACTGTCTCAGGAGGAAAAAAAAATTGTGTTGCTCATGGAGCAATAATAAGACCTTTACAATGGATAGAGAGCAGTTTCATCTTACATTCTTTTTTTTTTTTTTGAACAGCACAACAATCTCATGAAGCCTGAGGCAGTGTAACTGTCCCCATTTTGAAGAGGGGGAAACTGAGACACATGAGCTTGATTGTATATCTACCTTAGAAAGTCAAGGCTGGAAGGGCTGTGGTGGTGCATCTCTCTCTTCATGAGAGAGGCACTCATGAGTGTGCTCTTTTTTCCTTGTTCTTTCTCCTCCTCCCTTCTGAATCCCCTGCTCCTCTTCTTTTCAGAAGTGAAATTTATAGCCACTTAAAGATTGGCTATCACATAGTGCTCAGTGAATGCATTTTTGGTGTATGTTGAGTGAATGTTAGATGAGTGTCAATTAAATCATATGTGGACCATACTACCTAAGAGTTACAGAGACTGTAGGCAAGGGCAGCCCAGCATCTTGTCTAATCAGCTTTCCTTGGCCACCACCCTGTCTTTATTGACTCCCTTCAAAACACAACATTGTGTAGACCCCAACGGTGTTCAGTATCACATTTTACCAAGGGACTAATTTGCTGAAGGCCAGTATCACATGGGCAGAGGAGACTGGCAGGCTACAGTCCATGGGGTCACAGAGTCAGATGAGACTGAGCACACACACAGCATCCCTAGGATCTTTATCTGCAAGCTCTGAGCTTTGCCTCTAAGCAGGTCTTTACTTGATGATAATGACTGTGTCATTTCCAAAGTTTGGAAGAACACTTTGAGTTCACTTAGCTGCCTATTAGGCGTTAGGATGCCTCCTGTTCTAGCTGAATGGAGTCAATACACTTCTTCATGAGATCTTGGATTATAATGTCAGGCTTGCTGTGTCCAGAAGTCTTCAGGGAAAAGTACAACTCAGGTATATGTCCTTGTTGAGCAGATGGATGGATGTGATAGTGAGATGTTCATGGACAGTTTCACCTGTCCTGTGGCCTTCATTTTCTTGGTGTGTTTCTTTTTTTGTTTCATCATGGGATAGGTTTTTGTTGTTTTACTTAAGCTTGGACTGTGTGTGTGTGTGTGTGTGTGTGTGTGTGTGTGTTTGAAAAGAGAAAGATGGATTAAGGGGAGAGAGTTTTGATTTTCTTAGAGTTTTTGAATGATAGAATTATGAACTGGTTATCAGTTGAAGACAAATGACTTTGGATAGACTTAGCTTTTAATCTTAGCTAGAAAAGAATCTCAGATGTCTTAATTTTTATAAGCCATATTTCTTCATATGTAAAACGAAGCTATTAATACCTTTTTATAGGCTTCTTTTATGAAGCTTGAACTAAATAATATATATAAATTGCTTAGGCCAATGCCTACCACGTAGCAAATTCTTGGGCCAATGAGAGCTATTCCAGTAACAAAAGTAATAAAAAATTATAATGACAAAATAATAATCATGTTGATACTTGCTAATATACATGCCAATATATGTATATGATATGTAATATAAATACTAATATATATACATGTTATATATAGATAACACCCATATACATATGTAAGACACTTAGGCCTTAGAAAATAGATATCTAAGACCTGAAACTTTTTTACAAAGCCAGGGTCTGTTTTATATACCTTTTATATACCTACGTAGGAAAAAAATCTCTGTTAATTGCATCATTGTCCAGTCAATACAAGTCCTTGACTGAACTTTTAGCTATGCTGTTCCTCATTGAACAATCATGGAGTACAAAGGTATAGATTGCACTACTCTGTATCCATTCATTCTTCCACAAAATATTAAATATGTGCCAACTATGTACCAGGGAATATATTAATAGTAGTTATTAGGTATATGTGCATGTGCATGTGTGTGCTCAGTCGTGTCTGACTCTTTGCAACCCCATGGACTGTAGCCCACCAGACTCTACTGTTCATGAAATTCTCCAGGCAAGAATACTTGAGTGGGTTGTCATTTTCTGCACCAGGGGATCTGCCCAATCCAGGGATTAAACCCATGTCTCCCGTGTCTCCTGCACAGGCAGGCAGATTCTTTCCCACTGAGCCACCTGGGAAGCCCCGCAGGGTATACAGTGGTGTATAAAGTGTAGAAAAGACATATTCTTCCTGCTCTTGCTCTGGAGTTACACATTTGATTCTGTATCATGAAGGAAAAGAAAAGTGCTAAGGTATGGTGAAACAAAGGCCTCCTAATGTAAATTGAGGTTTCAGAGGGAAGGAGTAGAAATCTGTGACCTGAAGGGTTAATTGAAACTAGTCAAAGGAAGAAACAGCACGTATCAATGGCCTGAGGTAGACAGGAGCACCTTAAGCTGGGGGAACTGACTTTTTCTGCTCAGGCTGGAAGTTTTGTGCAAGGGTCATGGTACAAGTCACGGTGGGGTGTTTGAAATTCATTGGGAAACAATGGGAGATCGTTGAAGGAGCAAGGAAGTGACCAGTTTTAGTTCCCATTCCATTTGTAAGAGACTTCTTTTTTTCCTTCTATTTTTTGGCCATGCCTTGTGGCATGTAGGATTTTAGTTCCTAGATGAGGGACTGAACCCATGTGCCCTGCAGTAGAAGGCCTATCTTTTAACCACTGGACCACTCGGGAAGTCCCTTAAGAGACTTCTTTTTAGCATTTTCCGACCAGCAATTGCTCTGTTCCCATCTATAGCAGCCCAGTGGTTTCTGCCCTCTCTATCTAATAAGAGATGCCCAGAGAAGAGGCCCACTTTTCTCACTCCTGATAAGGTTAAGTGGCTGATGAAGTTGTATAGTTGGTCTTGAGAGAACACTTATATCTTAAGGGAGATCCAAGTTTCAGCCAAAGGAATGAATCTCTATATGTGATTTTCTTTGCATCAATATGTCAGTGAGCTGAAAGGGCTTCTTTTGGAGAGGAATGTGGCCTGCTTAACAGAGAGCTCAGAGATAAAGAGATCAGGGATCAAGTCCAAGCTCTGCTTCCTTGGTGTGTGATGGGTGATTTAATCTTCTTAACCCTTGGTTTCCTTAACTGTAAATGGGGAAAGTAATTCATAGGGTTGTTGAATTAACTGAAAAAATGCGTGGGAATCAATACACCATTGTAGAACTTTTTATCTTCAATACCACTGTGCAGGTCCGAGTAGCACCTCCCTTCCCCTGAATTCTCCTTCTTTTGAAAACATTATCATAACGTTTCAGGATAATTTCAAATCGACTTTCTCATGATCTGTATCATGTCATCTATGTTTAGACATTTTCACACTTTCATCTGAAAACATTTTGGGTGTTCTTCCTTTAAGAAACATATACTTTCTTCCACACACATTTTTGCATATTACAAACTGTCTCAATGTGTAAATTATTTCCTTGAAATAATTGGCAATTTGGTATCGGTGATGGGCAGGGGTGATTCAACTGAGAGCTCAGGGGAGAGATTTTCAGGGAGGGGGCTGAGGAGGAAGTGGTCTTTGGAATCCATGGTGATGCACGATAGGATAAAATAAATGTCAAGTAGACTCAAATGCTCAGAATTCCAATACTAAGTTTGGCTGGAGGTCCTCATTTTGCCTTCAGAGAAGGGACTGGGCAGGAAACAAGTGTCTAATGGTGGTAGCAAGTCTTTCAATTCCCATGGCATATGCCCTCAGAAAGCTTGCTTATCTCCCCAACCCCCGCCCCCATCCCACCAGCCCCCCC
The DNA here is from genome assembly GCF_033118175.1 of Dama dama. Classification (NCBI taxonomy): domain Eukaryota; kingdom Metazoa; phylum Chordata; class Mammalia; order Artiodactyla; family Cervidae; genus Dama; species Dama dama. The sequence continues at coordinate 36,241,243 of NC_083704.1, read as the reverse complement.
TTCCAAAGAAAGGGGTAGGGGAGCTGAAAAACACTTGGCACAGGTGCAAGAAAGCTGAAAACGCCTGGCAGAGCTCTCAGGCGTCTTTTTCCACTCCGCACCAAATGTTTTACAGTCTTCGTGAGCCCATATAGATCCTGGCTTCTGCCCAGTCATTTGTTTGAAACTGTAGGCTCCGAGAAAAGGCTCCACACTGCAGCTGGCCTTTAAACCGTATTTTATGGGGGAGAGTGTTCAGGGTACAGTTGGAATGGGGAGAGCTTGCCTTTGACGTTGGACGTAAAAGTAACAGATTGGAGTGGGGCGGAGCTAACGCCGAGGGATTGTTGGTCTGTTCATTTTCCCAGAGAACTTGAAGCTTTTGGAAATTTCACCTCAGTCTCAGTGATATCACGGGTTAATGTATTAGGAGGGCCCCAAATGCAACTTGAGCCCAATTTAGCTCAATTTTACTCAAACATAAATCTAATAGTTCCCAGTAATGGAGATGGCAGAATCATTCTTAAGTGATATAAATTTTTCATTAATTTAGGGCAACTGTGCCTTTGCTCCCACCTGCATACAAGTTCATTATGAATGAACATCTAATAGTTAATGTTTTTGTCTTTCACCTTCTCTATATCCTTTTTTTTTTTTTTTTTTTGGCCTGCTTATCATGCTTATGACTTGTAATTTCTAAGGTTTAATGACTAATTAGATTTTTTTGGTAAGTATATATTAACAGTGCAAAAGAAAAAAACTCCCAACAGGATAGTTAATCAAAACTGAAATTTGAATGTAAAATGTCCCTGTTAACAATTTCGGGACAAGTAGACATTTGCATCCTCCTCAGACCTTTGGATTTAAATAACTTTTTAAAATTGAATACTTGCTGTGTCAGTCACTCTCCTAAAGACATCTGATATACTTTTTTGTTTTATCTTCAGTATAACTATAAGATCTAAGTTGATCTCCCTATTCTAGGTAAGGAAACTGAGGTATAGGAAATTTAAGTAACTTGCCCAAAGAGATGATTATGAATCTGCATTATGGATTTATTGTCTGGTCCTTTAAAAAAGTTTTCAGAAACCATGAAGAGTGAAATATTCCCAGAGTAAATATTGTTGTATCCACTTCACTATAGTCAGTGGCTTATATAAAATGACTTACCCTGGAATAGAGTTAAAAATCCTGGTGCTCTAGGAGGAGGAGGTTTCTCAGAGGTGGAGACTTGCCTTTCTCAAACAGAGAAATCATGGCATATGCAACTGAATGCCTGAGTTGCCTAATGTGGATGTTACAGGTTCCTTATTATTTTGGAAGTAGCATTCTCTGAAAGTCAGCTCATACCCAGTGTCTCCTGGGGTTCCAGAACTGTGACAAAAAGTATACCCTTCTTGAAATAAGCTAGTCATCATATACATGGCATAATGTGAATCATGGCCCTCAATTTTGAGACTCTATTCTTATGAACTCCATCAATAAATAAATGAGTATTTTCTCAGTTCTCAAAGTGAGAGCAAGTAAAAGAAAAAAAAAATAATGGAACCATAGATATCTATTTAGAGGGATGGTGAGAGAGAGAAGGAGCGAGCACATCGCATGCCGTGAAACAACGAGAAAGGTAAGAGAGTGTCACTAGTTCCCCGTGGCAGAATCAAAATCTTCGTTTGGATGAAAAGAATCCCAAATCTCTGTTCTTTGAGCTAAAGCAGATGGATGTTCCATGTTGGAACAGACTCCTGTTTGAAGCAGTGTGGTTATAAGGATGGGGTGGGTCATTTGATTTTCTCTGAAGTACTGTCTTATGCAGCTGTCTAAAAGAATTATGATACCCTATGAAGTGCACCATCCATGATGCTTTTAAAAATATTAAATAAAGGCTTCAACCAATGTCTCAAATCTATTTGCCCTTATTTATACACGTGATTCTTTGGCTAATATATGTTTGGAAAATGCTGAGTTCAACACATATGTGTAGGGTATTTTTTACTGCGGGACTTCTCACAGTCTTTAATATTCCCTCTGAGTCTCCAAGAAGATGTAATGTTATACCCCTTGATCTTAGAATGCATCTTCCATAAAAGCGTCTACTGGAAACTACTGTGCTGTCAAACAGGTAGGGAAATGCTGGGGTATTGTTGCTTAGCTAAAGAAAGGTCTGACTTTTTCATTTTCAGAGTAATTGAGGCTAAGCCCCCACCTACCTGGACATTCATTGTGAATGAGTTTTTCACAGTTAACTCTTCTCCTTTCTCCCTCTTTAGTCCTTTTTGGTTTCTTATCATGCTTGGAACACATAATTCCTAAGGATTAATAACTAATTAGATTTTTCAACAACCATAAATTAAAGATGTAAAAGAAGAAATGAAAACAGTAGGGTAAGTCAGGACTGAAATTTGGAGTCTCAGCTCTCACTGAATAATTTAGTTGTAAGCCCTTGCTGGAATAACTATGTGCATTTGTGTCACCTTTCTGGGGAATCCTTGGGAAGAATCCTGAAATGGAGTCTAGAATACCTCTTGGCATGGTATATTTTACTTCTGAAGTTGTCAGATGAGACTAATGCATTGTGTACTTATCTGAAGTGTGATGGGCAAAGTTTGCTGTGCCCTTTTCCTATGAGAAAGGACTATCTACACCCAAAAAGAATGGAAGTGTATGCAAATCCCTGCCAAGACCCTTTCCCATTAGGTGTGATGTTGCTTGTCCTGTTGATCTCGAGAGCTCCATCATAAATTGCAAAAAAAAAAAAAAAAAAGCTGTGCCCTTTTCAACTCATGACTATAGTTTTATAAAATTACAAAATTAAGATATTTTTACAGCCTTGAATCTTAAAACAATTCTTTCTTGTTTTAAGCACCATACCCCACAAAATGTGAATTTGCCTCCATTCCTAAGAAAGTTTTTATTGGGTTTTCCCACAGAAGGAAGGGCTATGGCAGATGTCTTTAACATGGCCTTCTTAGGGAAAAGACCATTCTGATTTAAGGAAGCACACTCGATAAGAGAGATCTGAAAACATACAACCTTTATAGGGATTCTAGAACAGAGTCCCTCTCTCCCCGCCCCCCCCCCCCCCACAGCAATATAACCAGATAAGTACATTGTCTTTGCTCTGCTCAATGAATTTTTATAAAACCGTTGCTTCTCTAAAAGCCTGCGAAATATGTGACATGTGAGATCTTTAGTTGCGGCTTGTGAACTCTTAGTTGCAGCATGTGGGATCTAATTCCCTGACGAGAGATTGAACCCAGGCCCCTGCATTGGGAGCATGGAATCTTAGCCTCTGGACCACTAGAGAAGTCCCTGAAAATTTTAGTGAAAGTAGTAAATCTACACATGTACTAAATCGACACAAAAGATTTTGATAGAATTATCTCTTCTACTTTTAACAGTGACCCATGTTCAGTTCAGTTCAGTCACTCAGTCGTGTCCAACTCTTTGCGACCCCAAGAACTGCAGCACTCCAGACCTCCCTATCCATCACCAACTCCCAGAGTTCACCAAAACCCATGTCCATGGGGTAGGTGTTAATAGACACATTTTATGATGTGAGATTCAAACAGGTTTATTTACTAACTTAGTTTGTTTAGCTAGTAAACAGCGGAGACAGGACTAGTACCCATGTCTGTCTTTAGACTTCAACCTTCTTATCTACTCTTATATGGCTTCTTAAAGCCATTTCACAGAATTTACTTGTGTTATAGTGGGGGCATTCTAGAAGAGGAGTGTCCTGATAACCCAAACACCCCAAGGCCAGAAGCAGGGGCCTTTAGGATGGTGAACCTTTGGGATGCTCCTCTAATTGAGTGCCTAGGTAATATTCTAGCCACTAAAAAGAAAAGGATCTAAGATCACTTTAAACTAAAGGGTATCCTCCACCCTTCCAACTCCTTCCTCCCCTGGAAGGATCTTGAATTTATGTATCAGTGGTATTATAAAATTTCTGCTCACTCTGGGTTCCATAGGGCATCTTGATCATGGTGGGACTCTCTCCTTCATGCAGAAAACACCAGCAGGGGCAGAGAGGAGTAAATTGCAAGCATGACCAACAATAAATACATGGGTTCTAAGCCAATGCAAATGTGCTGAAAGTTCATCAGATGAGTTTTCACTGATTATTCCTACAGGACCAATCCAGCTATTGAGAAGTCAGTTTCCATTATTTTTTCCCCATGTGGCAGAACTTGCCAGTGGCCTGGAATACAATTTAGACTCTAGTCAGATGGGATTTGCACTTCGTCCAACCCTGAATAGTCACTCCTTGGCTATTATTTTTCACTCTATTGTAAATAGCAAGAGGCAGATGAAAAGGTAAAAAATATGTTGGTTGGAAGATACTTATTCTCGCCTACCTAGGGTAATCAAGAGGCGACATCAGCTCCAGATTTGGTAAGTAATAACTCACATTTGACTTTAATACACTGTGATAAACTTTGAGGAATATATCTTTTAAAGCATAAAACGCTTTACCTCTGATTTAAAGTTTGGGGGATTGGTCCTATGCCGTCGGCAGCTTAGATTTAGCATCTCTGGAAATTCCAGAGCAATTTCAAACTACTCTTTTTGATCACTTGCTGCAGTTCCAGCTTTCAAAGAGAATGAGATGTTTTGGGAATGAATTGTGATGGACTTATATGAAAATTTATATGACCAAGAATTGGATTTGTTCCCCTGGAATATTATAGATTATGTTTTATGTTGGAATTACATCAGTGTGCAGAGCAGCAGAAGGCTGGCTTAATGTAGCTAAAAATATACCTTGACTTTTCACTTGGAATAAAACTCTCCCCTCCCCAACCCATTCCTTCCCTAATGAAAATAAGGGCTTCATGACTCATAGACATGATAGACAGTAGGGAATATTTGAGTCTTAAAATAGGAAGAGTTTGAGAAAGGACTAATAGCCCTTTTCTAATTTCTTTCCCATCCATCTCTCTCCTCCTGTTTTCCCTGTCACCATCCTATTTCAGGCCTTCAGCACCCTGTGCCTCACTGCAGTGGCGCCTTTGTGAGTCTCAGTCTTTCCTTGCTCTCGTTGGTCCTGTACACCGTGTCACGGCCCATCCTCCTCCCACCCCACTTTAATCATGTAATCCCGTGCCATTTTTCAGTGGCCTTCATTTGTTCCAAAGTAAATCACAAACTAACATTCAAAGGCCTTTCTAGATGTGAACCTCACCCCTTCCTCCTTCCCCACAGTCACTCACTTCCTAACCACCCCCTTAGTCCAGGCCTCTACTAAGTCTTTCCTGGAGTTGGGCAATAACCTCCCAACTGGTTACATAGTTTCTTTCATTAAACCTGCTGTTGCCCAGTTTATGATTAAAGCACCATTGGTAGCATGCAGGATGATTTTTGGTGCTACACAGACAGTATTTTCTAAAAATTATTTTTTATTGATGTATGGTATCTTTACAATGCTGTGTTAATGTCTGCTCTACAGCAAAGTGAATCAGCTGTACATATCCATAGAGCCCTTCTTTTTTGGGTTTTCTTCCTATTTAGGTCATCACAGAACACTCAGTAGAGTTCTCCCAGCTATACAGTAAGTTTTCATTAGTTATCTATTTTAGGCATACTATCAGTAGCGTATATATGTTAATCCCAGTTTACTAATTCCTCCCGCCACTTGGTGTCCATACATTTGTTCTCTGTGTACATAGACACTTTTTTATTTTCAATATCTCTAATCACATGTTAATACTTTATTGTAAAAATACTACTAGTAGATCAAGACCATGAATTTATGCATATTATTGCTTAAGTGAGAGTCATCAAAAACATGAGCTAGGAGGGTAACCTCATGAGGTTTGTGGGTCTGCGGAAGCACTTCTACAGCATTTAGAACCCTAACTCTGCCTCACCTCCCAAGGGTAGTTTTCCAAACTCACCCCCTGGGCTAGATCAAGGCTTACTGCCTTGCCTACATCAGCAGTTATTTGATTGTAGCAATGACAGAGTGACGGCACTAGCAAGGTCCTACCTTCTTGCCTTCCCCTTCCATTGCCTGCACCTTAATTGCAAAGCTGTCCGGCAGTGATCTGAAACATTCATGCAGTTTTCTGAAGAGCCTCAATTACAAATGATGATTATCTTAGCTGCTGAGAGAATCTTGTTCGATATTCTTGTTTTATTTTTTAAAATACTTACGGGAACTTGATGTTCAATGAAGACCCTTAGGCAGAAAGTGCTGAAAGAGGGAACAAAGATGATGTAGGAGAGAGCTGAACGTAGTGAAAGCTCTGAATCCACAAAATAAGTTGTGGCTTTGTAAATTCACTAAGTACATTTGAGGAACAATAAACCATAAAAGAGGTTACTGTGACCTTGGTTTCTGCATAGCTTTTGAGATAAAAGGTCTCAGTATCAGAATGCATTTGGTTGACTGTAGTGTTGTTGACTGATTAAAAACAATTCATGCTCTTATGGAATGCTGATGAGGGGCTGGTCCGGGTCCTGTGTGCAGGATGAGCTCTGGAGGCAGAGATCAACATTGCTTTGCTAAAATGGAGCACTAAAATGTAAGCCTTTGTAACCAGAAATGAATGGGGCAGAGCTCCTGACATAAAGATTAAGTTGCTATACATTCATTTTGCATTATTACTTATTAGAGTACCTATCTTAAAAGCATATTGAAGATGTTTCAATTTCTCATCATTGCATAGGCTAGCAACTCAGAAAACATTTACTATCAGCGAGTGGGTTTCTTTGAATAGTGTCATATTTTTCTGATTGCTTTTGCTTTAGAAATGATCCTTGGGCTTTATTTTGATTCAATCATTTTTCATATGTACAACTTTTAGACTTAGGGATAAAAAAGTGAAAACCTTGAAATGAACACAAGTGGTTCAAGCCTTGCAACAATTGCTTATTTGGTGTGAACCTTGGGCAAGTTACTTAATTTATTTAAGTCTCTGTTTTCCCTAGGAAAATGAAGATGCTAGTAGAATCTGTGTCATAGGGCTGTTTAGAGAATAGCGATAATGTATATAAATCACTTAAATATTATATTTTCTACTTAATATTTCTCTCATATGTAAAATAAGAATAATGCAGTAAAGGGAACACTGTCAGGCTCTCTGGTCTCCTCCTAACTATGTACTGAGAGCGTGTGGTGAAGTTTGTAGATGGTATTGCAATCCAGGTTTAAGAATGCCTCAGTCTCACCCTCCCACTCACCCCTTTCTCCCCGTGTTGAGTTCAGCAGAGGGAGCTATATGGATAGGAAAAATAGCTAGATGGGGAACAGATTCTCTTCTAGCGATGTAAGCACTAATCAAGGCAGGTCTTTCTAGCTAAGACTGAATCAGAAAACACAGTGTAGACATCAAGGTTTAAGTGAAGACCTCTGTTGACTACTTCTTAAATCAGGATAGCCCTGGCTAAGGTGCGTCCTCAGTTGCCAACAGAGATGTGACATGACCAGCTTAGTCTAAGGAAGGAGGCCCTGCATCAACCTTAGACAGCAGGGCAAATGAGAAGGTCCTGCTCTTGAGCTGATCTTTAAACCATATTCCCTGACCTAAACCACACCACTTTGTAAAATGTGGCCCAATGAATGTCCTGGCTTCTGACCAAAGAGATCAACAACCCTTGCTCTCATGACAGCAGGGAGGAAGCCGAAGGATCATCACTTTCCTAAATTCCTTCTGAAAATGTGGAGTATGTTGCACTGGGGCTGCTAGACTTAGCAAATAGAAATATAGGACAAGCAGTTTAATTTGAATTTCAGATAAACAAAGAATTGTTTCATAGTATAAGTATTAATATGTCATGTGCAATATTTGGGACATTGCCTATACAAAAGTATTATCTGTTATTTATTGGAAATTTAAAGTTTAAATTTACCTGACAAGTTTGTTTCTAACAGTTGTTTAAGGTCCATTTGGTAATGATTTATTGAGACTGATAGAAAGGCTTTCAGAGCTCTTTGGGAGGTTGTCCTGTGTGTTGTAGGATGTTTAGTAGCATTCTTGGCTTTTAATCACTAAAGCTTAATAGCGTCTTTCCTCTTTACATTGTGATAACCGAATATTAATATGCCTCGAGACATTGCCAGATGAGTGCCAAATCACCCCTAACTGAGAATCAGTGCTTTAGAGACAGTAGCAAAAGCCAGGCTATGAAGCATATCAGGATAGTAGACCAGACGGTGGCACTTTTTTTTTTTTTTCCTTCTACTTTTTTGGCCACACTACATGGCATGTAGGATTTAGTTCCCCGACCACAGGTCAAACTCACAGCCCCTGCATTGGAAGCATGATGGAGTCTTAACCACTGGACCACCAGGAAAGACCAGGAAAGTGGCCCTTTTATCTAGCACTGATGCAGATCCTGTCCTTACCTCCATCCCTCATCCCTTCTCACATTCTGGGATCCTTCATGGTGATGTAACGAGCTGTCTAGGCCTATGTAGAAAGTCCCGGTAATCCAGTTTTGGTCCAGTGTTGATTATAATCACTACAAAATTATGCTCTATTCACTCTACCTTTCTAAACAAATCAATAGAGCCTCTCTATGGCATGCTCCAATTCATGGGGTCTCAAAGAGTCGGACACGACTGAGCGACTGAACTGACTGACTGAACTGATGGCTTCTCTTCAGGTTTTAACTCAGATATCTTTTTTGAAGAACACCCAACAAAATATTAAATCAAGTACTTAAATTTTATAATTTTATCACAGGTCATCAGTTTGTGTAACCTGGGTGAACTTAACATTTAATGGGCAAAATTCTTAGAGTCAAAGTGCCTTACTTAAGTGTATGTACTGTTCTTTTGTTCAGTTTTGTAGAGGGAGAAATTTAGAGGCATTGGATAATGAATTCTGCCCTTCAGACATTTCCACCTACACATTTATCCTTGAAAAAATGCTGATATGCTTTCATGTGATATTTCCTATTTGTGAAGGTTCCCTGACTGAATATGTTGTCTCATTTCTTTGGGGAAAAAAAAAGAAAAAACTGAGGCGACTTTTGCCTTATTAACTTTGATTGTCCAGCATTGATAATTAATTTTGTAGGCCTATCAGCTTATGTAGTGGGGAAATTTCATTAGCAAGTTAAATGTAACTTCATTTCTTCATGGCTTCCCATATTTTGTAGGTCTTTAGAGAAGCAATGGTTTTATAAAAATCCATTGAGCAGAGCAAAGACAATGTACTTATCTGGTTATATTATGTAGGAAAAAAAATCTCTTTCTGGAATCCCTATAAAGGTTGTATGTTCTCAGAGCTCTCTTATCTAGTGTGCTTCCTTAAATCAGAGTGTTCTTTTCCCTAAGAAGCCCACCTTAAAGAACAACATTATCTTTATTTGTGATCACAGGCTTTCATCATGGCAGAAAAAAAATCTGAACCTTCTCAGACTCTGATATTTGTATTTAATCAATAACCACGTTCCTTTTTCATCTGTCTTACCTCTGCAATTGCATTTTCCCAGCTGTGTATGCTTTATTGTGTAAGAATTCAATTGAAAGAGCCATTCATGTTTGCAAAAAGGATGATGTTTTATTATTGGTGATAAAGAAAAGAAATTTCACACTTTGTATAACCGACCCTTTCTTTTAGAGCATGGCAAATTCTGAAAGTGAGGAATAAGTTAACAAACCGTGGAAAGTGAGACCACAGAAGGATCTTGTATTCTGACCACAGTATAAAATAAGACCTGACAATTTTTATGTCTTTAATTGACAAGTATTCAGTTCACTTCTAAAATGGATCATCTTTGCCCAATTTGAGGGTTATATAGACTAGAAAGAATAAGGGGGTGATAGTCAAAATATTTAACATTTATATGACATGGCCTGATTAATGAGATGAGATACCATATTATTGGGACAGGATCCCAAAGACCTTCTACAGGTCCAGATATTCTTTCTTGAGTGACTGGACCGTGAGGAGGTGGGTGGGGGCTCAGAGAGGGGTCAGGTGGTTAGGAGTATGGGAGAAGCCCTAAGGAGGCTCATAGTAGCAACTGTTTATGAGCCAGTCTGGTAGTATTTTGATATTTGAGCAACTGGAACAGGTATACAGCTGCCTGTATGGAGCTGTGTAGAGTTGAACTAAGAAGTAGAGAATCCTGGGGTAATGCATTGCCATTAGAACTCATCGCTTTGAGTTTCTGACACTGCCATTAAATCACTGTATGATCTTGGATCAGTCAGTACTTGGGGGACTGTTTTTCTCTTATGAAAATATTGGGTAACAACTACTTTAGGTCCCCTTCTTAATAGTATATATTTTTCCATCCTAAAGATCTGCAAGTTCTATACATACAGTTATCTCTAAGTTTCTAGAAAGAATTGAGACTATAGTGTTTCATAAGGTTGGGTTCTGTCTTGCTCTGTGCTTTGTGGATAACATGATAATTGAACAGGGACGAAGCCTGCAGTAGCCGTAGATACACTGGGTTACCAGGAACACGACAAGAACAGTTCAATGTTTTTTTATAAGGGCAGTTTAAAATATTTTCAGAAGATTAAGAGTTTTCAGTGTTTCGAGAAAGTTATTGCCTAGTAGACAAATGTGGTAGTTGGCTACAGACACAAACCAAGTGTGCCTTTTGTCCCAGGTTGCCAAAGTCAGGCAAAGATAGATATTTTGGAATTTGTTGTTGTTGTTGTTTGTCTAGATCATAAAAGTTCCCTTGACTCATTTCACTTTTGTGTTCTTTGTTTATTGATAAAGTGTGTTTTTTTTACACTTGATGAAGGTAGTGAGATAGCGCCATTAGAATATTTAAGAACACATTTGTGAGCAGTGCCATGCCTACAGAGACTAAAGAAAATTCAAGTGACTTCAACCCCCACAAATTGTTTTAATTTGTTTGAATTGTTTGTTTTAATTTGTTTGAGTCAAAAGTTGCTTTCTAAGTTTATACCACATCTTACAAAGATTTGTTGTAAATATAAGGAAGTGCTCAATATAATTGTGAATCACTTGAATTTTCAGAAAAAGAAAAAAAGATATGGTTTCTGAAGCACATTCTGTGTTAGGAAACTCAGTGCTGAATAAGTACCTGCACATGTATTTCTTTCGGGTTCCTACACAACTGATCATTTAGTGAAATGAACTGGTTCTGTTTTAATATCCTGTTGCTTATTGTACCTGACAAACAGAAATGAGGAAAATGAAGAATTGACGATCTGGGGTCATTTTCTTGAAAGTTGCACATAAGTCCCATTTCTGCTTATTAGAATAAAAAAAAGATTTTCTGTAACAAATTAAGAATATGCATAACCTGTTATGACATAGTCATAAGCATATAATAATATGGTCTAGAATTACAGTACTCTCTCGAAGTACATCATATTCAAAATTCATTGGATATGTCTTAGAGACATCTGTTGTAATTACAGGAACATGGTTTCTAATTCATTTAATTCCCTTTCCTACCTAAACTGTACATATAAGTGAATTTTAAGAGACTGTATAAATAAATTTTTAATTACAAAATGATGTTATACAATACATTATTAATAATAACCAACAATGCATAATGTTTATGCATGAGTCCATTGGAAAGACAAGCTAATGTATGTCAGTTCTAAAAGAATGCACTAATTTGTCCTGAATTTGTGAATGAAGTTGAATCCATGATGCAAGCCAATGAGTGCAATAACACAGAATGGTTCTGCATGCTATTTTGCAGTCAAGAAACATCTTGTACCTATGGCATTTAAGAAGTATTTAAGATTTGTTCATCACATGTGATCAAGATCTGATTTTTCAGCGAGCCATGCGGTAGGGAAATTTGGAACAAGACCATTGAGTTGACAATACTAGCTTTTTCCCAGACAGGTGCAGAATAAAATGGTCTAGAGCATCCAAGAAATGTGTACAGTCCTTACATTTCAGCACATGAAAATCACAGGCTCATTGTCATGAAGTTTCCCCTGAGGGCCAAAAGGTCTGCCTGAATGTGGTCCCTTTGTGGCACTAACGATAACAGATTTCTGAAATCTCCATGGCCAGCTCCAGACACTCGCTGGTCTCATGACATTCAAAAAGGCTGCAGTCAATGTCACAGTTGCAGTTGCAGTCATTCCGGGAGTGGCTTTCATCTGAGGTGTGATGGTACCTGTGAGAGGGGCAGCAAACATTGATACACACAGTTTCACACGTGTCCGGGAGCATCAGGAGACAATCCAAAAACTGGCAGAACAAACAGGCGAGGATAAGGGAGGCGCAGTCCTCTGTTGAAAGAAGAAAGAAAGACAATTATATGTGGCTCATCTGGGGACGCAGATGCAGGGCAAGCATGTGCAGTGGTGTGCTTGATAACTTTATAGCCGACTCTTAATTATTTATCCGTATTGGGGGTGATGTACACCGTTATTTTCTCAAGTGCTCCCACCCCCGTCCAGTACTCACTCTAGTTAAGTAATTGCTTTATTAACTTCCTGAGCATTTCCTATTGATTCCACATAATCTGGTTATTTAAAGTGCTGTCCCTTTTCTAAACTCCTGTATTTACATTGTGTATAGAGGTGCTGGGAAGCTGCACAATTAGCTACCTCTCTTGAAACCTTGCAGTGGTCTGAAAAATAGCAAGTCCTCCCCAAGTGCTGGGAGCTTTCAGGAGCAATTAGATTTGGGGACAAGGAGAGACCATCCACATTTCTGGCTTCTCGTCACAAGGCTTTTTTATTTGTTTGATGTGGATTCCAGTAAATCTGCCACACCCATATTCAATGCCAGTGAAAAGCACATTTCAAAACCTAACAGAAATTACTTTTTAAATAATCGTAGTTGTTTGTGGTAGTCTATTATTTGTAAGCCCTCTCTCATTTTTCCTCCAGTTATGTAAAGCCTTGATTTTATATAGTTAAATGAAATATATCATCATTATACACCTAAAATGATATAAATCTTATCAATCCTCTGTAAGAAAACTGTTTTAGAAATTTGCTATGCAGGCTTGTAAAAATATGAAAAGTATCTCTAAGGCATTGAAGGTAATTGGTAATTCTAGCCAAGCAGCTGTGATGGGTTATGGATTATTATTATTATTATTATTTTTGGTTTGTTTCTATAAAAGGAATTAGTTAGAAGATGCAGCAGCTCTTTTGTTGAAATTATAACTTCTTTCCTTTTCTTTCTTCATCTCTTCATCCTTCCTCCTTCCCTCCCTCCTTCCTTCTTTTTTTTTTTTTAGTTAAGAAAATCTCAAAAACTTGTAAGGGTTTTGAAAAAGGGTAGGTAACTGTTCATGTGATATATCATCTAATTAATTAAAATCAGTATACTGAAGACTGCTAATGGTTGAAAGTAACTAATTTTAGTGTGAATTGGGGGAAATTCCCCTCTCCTAATGGGCGTATCAATCAGTTAACATTATTAGACTTTTGTAATCTATTTTTCCTCCATTAATAATGTTAGTAATCTTTGGTTTTCAGACTTCAGTTGACTGACTACACAAGCCTGCAAATTCTGCTCTCTGCATCATCTGCCAGTGCTGTCTAAATGTTTTTAGGTCCCCATTCACTGACTTCTTAAGAATGTCTTACGGAAAACTTTTTTCTGCTATTCATAACAGAACTGCTGTTCCGTTTCACAACACTGCTTAGTGTTTAAGAGAAGGGAGAACATGGAAATTCTCTGAAAGGGAACAAATATTTTAAATAAACTTATTCTAATTTATTTAAAAATATATATACATATATAAAGGTCTCAAATGAGTTCTGCATATAGGTAAACAAAAATCTTCCTTCATCCCTCAGTCCCTCTGCCCTTCTCCCCAGCCTCTCACCCTCTGATTCTTTCTTCTCAGTAATACAGAGTGATAAAGAACCATGCCATAACTTTTATGACCACTTTAATTGCTATATATTGTTGCAGGTGCTGTGGCCATTACTCAGTATTTATAGTTTAGGTGGCCTATTTCATAATACGTCTATGGTGTGTGTACTCATCTCTTCGCCAGACAGGGTATATTTTTATTCCCTCAGAGCCAGCTTCTATCATGTGGCCAACTCACCTATATCTCATAAGTCACTACAAATCACCCACAAAAATTCAGAAGTGAGTGAATGCCGTTCATAGACTCTAATCTCAGTATGCATTTCTGAAGAGGGAGTGTTGGTGGTCAAAGATCTTGGGCATAAAGCCTCATCCCTTTTTTTTAATGCCAAGACTGCTGTTCTAGCAGCCCCTAGCAAAGAAGAGGCTCTCAGGAGAAAATATTCCAAGCAAATGCTCCATGATCTCTTAGACTGGAGAATCAGAGACTTACTTAGGTCTGTGACCATATAAAAATAATTTACCCACCAGATCCTGTCATTTTTAAGTATTACAAGACTGAAAGTTTGGCTTAGAAATAAGTCAGGTTGGGTGCAGGGTGTCCTCTGGGGATGGGAGCTGGTATTTCCTATCAGAGTATGAAAACCTGTTTGTGAAATGGCCTTGTAATTTCCTGTGGGTATATAACTGTTTGGTTTGAATCCTCTTGCCAACATCTCCTCAAGTTGTCAGACCCTGGAGGTCTCTGCTTCTGATGTACACCATAGATTTTATGTATAATATTATATATATCATACTATATATATATATATTGATCTAATCCTTTGGTCAAGTTGGCATTTGTTTCCTTCCTTGCCTCTATCTTGCACTTGAGAATAGAGCCCATTATTCTTTTTCTGTTTATAAGTCAGTCCTTTTTATTTGGTTATAAAAGCAGAGCCTCTAGCCCAGAAAAACATGGCAACATTAATGAATTGAAAACAGATTTTTCCCCCACTTTCAAGTGTGTTCCACACAGTTCCTAAAAGACGTATTAAATAATTCTGCATGATCAGGGGAAACTGTTTTGCATGTGGTCCATTTTTGTTTGCACAAAAGTAGAGTAAGCAGTTCAGGGGAAAATTCTCAACTGTTTGAAAAGAGAATTGGACTTTCCATTCTCCTGAATGGGTATATTTTCCTTTGCCTGCCGTATTCCTTGGGACTTTAATGTTGCATAAACTTGATGTTCCATAGCCTATCATTAGCACTCCTCTTGGCCCATCTAAAACATCATGCCATCGTGCCCAGCATCCATCCAGCTGCCTGTGTCTCATCTCTTCCGCACTGTCTTCAGAACATCTCTCACTTACCAAGGCCACATTGCATCATGGGGCTCCCTCTTTCCCACATTCCACAAACCTGTCTCTTCCATAATTTTATCTTGTGAATGGCTCCTGAACACACATATGGATTGCCTCAAAGCTGCAACTCATTCCTGTCATTTTTCTTTTCCTCATCATGCTCTCCCCAACCAATTCTCTCCTGAGTTTCACTGGTTCTGTTGCAGATTCCTATTTTAAACTCGTCAGCCTCTGTCCACTGTCTTAGCTGTGGCCACCATCAGGTCCCTGGAAACAGCCTCCTGTCCAGGACACTGCTTCCACATGAGCCCATCTCAAATTCTTCATTAGCCCCTGTGATATTTAAAATCATAAATTAGAACATCTCACTCTCCCTTTAGAATCAGGTCCTAAATCCTTAACCTCAGGCTACAAAGCTCTCTGCTTTGAATTTTCTCTTTGGTTTTATCTTTTTCCAAATGCCCTTCTCTCTGTGGCTTCTGCTAGTGCCTTCTGTTTTGTCTACTAATAGTTACTAGTGGCCGAAGAGCTAATGTCCGAGCTGCTGATCTACTGGAGACCAGGAGGGAACAAAAGAAGAGGTGGCAGAGCTTTCCTATTATTGCTAATTTCCTCACTTGGCTTTTCAGTTGTCTTCATACCTTTGTAACACATTCCTTATGTATTAAATTCCTTTAGTTGAACTACCTGACATCACAGCATAGTCTCCTCATGTTGCTGTCAGGATACCCATCTCATTTCTCACTTCTTCCTTCCTTAAACCTGAGTTAAAGGAGATCTGAGACCTTCAGGCCGTTCAGGCGAATGTGGTATTTGCCTTTGAGCAAGAAGCCATGACAAAAACCCTCTTAGGGTGCTTTTATTTCCTCTTTGCTTCCACCCACAGGGTGCATGGAGGATGTGAAGACTGTGAAGTGCTAAGTGATACTCTTATGACCCTGAAGGACTATTGCAGCCTCTGGACCATTCCAAGTGTAATTAGAATATTGGCTATTTAAGGGGCAGAATCTGTTTCTGTTTTGTATATACATTCATCTGTATTACTTTTAGGTCCCACATATAAAGTTTGTCTTTCTCTGCCTGACTTATTTCACTAAGCATAATATTCTGTAGGTCCATCTAAGTTGTTGTAAGTGCCAGTACTTCATTCTTTTTTATGATTGAGTAGTATTCCATTGTGGAGAAGGCAATGGCAACCCACTCCAGTACTCTTGCCTGGAAGATCCCATGGGTAGAGGAGCCTGGTAGGCTGCAGTCCATGGGGTCGCAAAGAGTCGGACACGACTGAGCGACTTCACTTTCACTTTTCACTTTCATGCATTGGAGAGGGAAATGGCAACCCACTCCAGTATTCTTGCCTGGAGAATCCCAGGGACGGGGGAGCCTGGTGATCTACTGTCTATGGGGTCGCATAGAGTCGGACACGACTGAAGCGACTTAGCAGCAGCAGCAGCAGCAGTATCCCATTGTATATGTACACCATATCTTAATGTGGTTGCTAAAGGGGAGATAGAAAGTGGGGGCAAATTAGGGGTATGGGCTTCACAGACACAAACTACAGTATATAAAATAGGTAAGCAACAAGGATATACTGAACAGCACAGGAAATTATACCTGTTATTTTGTTATATCCTATAGTAGAGTATAATCTGCAAGAATACTGAATCACTATGCTCTATACTTGAAGCTAACACAGTCTTGGAAATCAAGCATACTTCAATTTTAAAGAGGCAGGGAACTCCCCTCATGGTCCAGTTGTTAAGATTCTGCACTTCCAATGCAGGGGGCACAGGTTTGATCCCTGGTCAGGGAACTTAGGATCCCACGTGCTTCACCACACAGCCACAAAATAAAAAAAATAAATATGGGGGAAAGGAGAGGCAGAATCTGCCTTATTAGAATGGATCACATTTAGTTATAATGTGAAGGTAACAGTGCAGAGGAATTTCCACTAGTGTGCCCGAGGTCAGTCCTTCACTCACGGTCCTGTCATCTCTGAGTTTGCCCTTCCAGCTGTCATTGTTCTGGCCACCACCATGTCTGGGATGAGGAGGAGGGCGGAACTAGCGGTTGCTGTAGCTGCCCTCTGTGGTCCCTCTCACACTTCTCAACTCCAGAAGCATACCTCCTGCATCTTTGGGAATCATTTTCCAAAGTGGCAAGAACACGGTTTAAAAAAATACAGATTAAAAAAAAAAAATCCTATCCTCTTCTCCCAAAACAAAATGAAAAACAAAAACAAAAGACAAGATGAACCTCATCCAAACCCCATATTCTGGTACATTATGGTTAATGTTCTGTCACCGAGAGAATTTGGTATTAATAACAAGATTCATGACATGGTGGCTCCAACTGGTTACTGGAAGTTTTTGGTTCAAAAGTATAAAAATTGGTTCCCACTCCCCCAACATTAAGTTCTTCAAAAAAGTCTGTAATGCAGAGTGGAAACAGATAAAGTGTGACTGCCTTTCTCTAGCTGGGGTATCATCCCTGATTTTATCAATTTTAATAGCTACTTAAATATGTCAGGATCTATTTAAGTTCAGACAAGCACAACTAACATTCAAGGTAGTTCTTTAGAACTAGAATGACTAGATTTGGGTGATACTTAGTAAATTTGTGCTTATGTTTTTTTCTGAGCAAATGAACTGAAATAATTATAAAATTGAAACATTTTATAAGGTGACACTATTGCATTTAATTGTATGAAATTTACAGTGTAGAAAATGTAATCATTTTATTCAGTAGTCCATGGTGTAATTAAGACTGTTCTTTTGAGGTGTCTTATATTTATGATCTTCCTCTTCCACTTGGATGAGACACCTCAGATTCAAAATTATACATCCATTAGGTATATTCTCAGGATTCTTTTTAAGGAGCCTGTTTTCTCATAGCATGTATATCCCTGGTTTTATCATCCACCGGGATGCTTTTATAGTCAGAACATAGAAGCAGAAGCACAGACAGTGCTCTGGACTTCTCCCCTTTTCTTCTGGAGTGGGACCACACAGGATGAGCCATGATTTAATAATAATGTCGCAGCACATAGTGTGTGATGTGCAGTAAAGATCCTTCTTAAATTCCCATCAGAGCACACACCATGAACTGTGCTAATGGATGTAGCACATTTTACAAAATCTGCATGTGTGAGGCTTCTCCATCCTTATTTTAAGTGGGGCAATGTATATAAATAATAGATATTAGCAATTAAGCATCCATTCCTATGCACTCATTTATATATTTGAAAATAAATTAACCACAAACTACATGAAAGTGGATGCAATCTTCTCTTTTCCCTTCTGTTTCCCCTGCTGTTCCTGAAAGATATTTCTGTATTTATCTCAGTATGAACAATGACCCCAGCTCTCAATTTCTGCATCCTTAAATTAATTACTATCAAAATTTCCTAAAATGAAGTGAATCTGATTTAACTGTTTTAGTTCCTTGATGTTTGCTATCTAGGATAATAAGAGTTTCTTCACACTGTTTGTGGGCCCTTGCCTGGAGGTTTTACTCTCTCCTTTAACCAGATACCAAAAGTGTTTACCTTGGTAGGGAGATTCTTTTTTTTTTTTTTTTACAACTAGGGAAATGAAGGGTAAGCTATTACCTAGGTTGTTAGCTTAATATTGGAATTTCCTGGACCAGAGTAGCCTTGGTCCAGGCCTTAACAAGACAGTCTAATTCAGTGGTCTTCATGAATCTCCTTTGCTCTTTTGTAGAGTGAATAGTTGTTTTTTTCCTACATGAGACACCAGAGTGGAGTTGCTGTTTTAATAGAATAGTCATTTGGGTCTTCCCTGAGAATACAAGGGTTCAGGCAACATGCTGACTGCATTGTCCGTCTCATTCTGCCAAGATACCTGGTAAGACAGGTCAGAGTGGTTCTGTTGTACGTGTGTGTGTGTGTGGATACATATAATGGGAATTCCTGATTCTGGAATCATTACAAGAGCTGTGTAACCCTGACATGATTTGACAAAACTCTTTACTGTCACAATGCTGAGAACTCTGTTGTATTGCCTGTCTTCTTGATTAGCATCAGGCTCTAACAAAACCAGAAATATGGACATCATCTTGACACAAGGTCATAACCTGGCAGTCTACAGGCCAAAGTTAGCCAAAATCCATGTCTTGTTGTGAGTATCTGGGGCTTTATAAAGGAAGTTGGCAACATCATAAGTGTTACCAACACTTACAAATTGAGAGGTTGCATGTAACATTCTAGGTCTGGCGACTCTGAACCTCTTTTTCCTTCTGGCAACACTTGGTTGGAGCTGAGTAGAGGTAGCGCTCTTCACCTTGCCATGATACTGACCAGTCCCTATTGTTTACCTCCAGGCTTCATTATTCGCATTATGACCTGGCAGCTGCAGGTGGCTGTGTCTGTAGCTTCTGGTCTAAAGCATCCATGACAGCATTTTCACAAGATCATATATAACATGTATTAGAAATCTTTTCCTTACTTTTTAAACCCATAATCATAATAAAAGCAAAAATTAGACACTTATTATGTGATAGACTTTGTCCTGGATGTTTTACCCATGCTATTTCATTTGATCTTCAAAACACCGTATGGTGTGTTACTAGCACGATTATATAACTGAAAGTCTGAGAGTCATAGGTGGTAAAACTTTTATCCAGTTTTATACAGTGAATAAATTTGAGTCAGGAATTAAGCTGATGTGATTTCAAAGTTCCTGTTATACAGAGTTCATTTCATTTTTTGTCTTATTTTGAAAGGCAAATATGAATTTAAATATAGACCAGAAACTATACCCTGTTATGTTTTCCTTTGAGAAACTTTGAGTTTTCCTTAAATGCAAATATCAATATGGAATATTATAAAGCTCTTGAATGATTTGCATCTTCTGTAAAGGTCACTGCAAAGTTAGCCTGACTAAAATTCCATATGTCTTAGTCTGAAGTCCATTACTTTGAAGTTGACTATGCTGATCATTTAACATCAGCTCAGTTTGAAATTGGTTTTGCAAATGAAACATGCCTCTTATGTTATACATCGAGATGGTTTGGTGTAGCTTTACACTGATTCAAATGCCTAGGAGGTAGTGTTACCAGAGGAACCAACCTTTTCCCACAAGCTGCTGATATCAGCATCCTTATAGTTAAAGAAGTCTATTTTTACACTTTTTCAACTTTTTGATACTATTCCACTCTGCCTTCTTCTCCTCTCAGTCCTCTCAGTCTAGACTCAAAGGTTGAATAGTTCCAGATCCAAGAAGAGAAAAAAATTGGCCATTTTTAAAATTTACTTCAGCGCTCCATAGCAAGGATGATTATACCTCACTCGAGCTATTTAAAACACTTTGCCTCAGACTCCCACCTTTGAGAGCAAACAACCTGCCAAGCACCTCATAATTGCAAGGTGACCTTGACATGTGTCATTCACCAGAGTTTTCAAATCAAAGTCTTCCTGTTTAATATTCATAAAGACTTTTTCTTTTTCCCCTAACAGCATATGTGATGATTTTCCAGGGGCCGGGAGTTGGGGAGCTTTATTTAGAGATGGGTTGATTGTGAGAAACATACCATCAGTGTCTCTCGGATGAACTGAAGTATCAGTTTGGAGGTAGGAAAATTTCGTCTGCCTTTCTTCAAGGGAGGACAGTGATATGCTGGATTCTGACAGTTTTTTCTCACTGGGGGTTTCCTTGGCTGGTCCATCTGTGATATTGAATTCTGATACTGAATTTATAACGATAGCATTAATGGCTTTCTCGTCTGCCTGCTTTTCATTTGTGAGTTGCACATCTAGATGAAAAAAGAAAACACACATACAGAGACCTGCTGTAGTTGACATGACCTAGAGATCCAAAAATGGATGTTTGCAGACAAATTCCCATGCTAGACTTTTATAAGATTAAAATATTATTTGAAAGTATGAAACATTACTGAATAGGATTATTTTGAATGAAAATATATGTAAGAATAAAAGTACAATAATTATAAAATTTAAAACACATTGCAACTTTCACATTTCATGGTAATCTGTAACACTAGTTTCCATGGTGGTCTTTGTAGTAATGGGTGGGAGAAGCAAGGCATTCATTCACTGTAATTAACAAAAATCTCATAAAATGTTGTCAGCTTATTGTCATAATGTGTTGTGGATCTCAGAAGTAGTATTGGGTTAGCCAAAAGTTGGTTTGGGTTTTTATCTAACATCTCATTGAGAAACCTGAACCAGACTTTTTGGCCAATAAAAGGATTTTTAAATGCTGGACAGTACTGTTTAATAGTGTGTATGGTCTCAATCAAGTTGTTGCATTTCTGTGTCTTTACAGACCTCAGTTTCCTTCCCTGTATAAGAAACGGGGTCACACATAACTAGCCTATAAGCTCATTTCTGTGTCTGTGCTTGAAGACTCTTTAGTTGCCAGTCTTTTCTCTGCTTTGCCATTTGTTAGGTCCTTATAAAGGTGATAGTCTTTGTGGCGTTGAGGGTGTGCTTCCTGGGGAGCAGGCTTTTATTTCCATATAACAACCTGGCAGGGAACATCTAGCAAGGTCTTTGAGATTCTGGTTTGGAGAGGCACAGGGAAGACTGAGAAAACCTAGATGCTTCGACTGTTTCCCAACTCCCATGTTTGTCTACTGATTCCCGCATGATACCTGAGGGTGTTAACACGGGGCTGGGCCCTCAGAATTCAGTGCTGCCTGACTGGGGTTTCCCTGGTGGTTCAGACACTAAAGAATCTGCCTGCAATGCGGGAGACCCAGGGCCAGTCCCTGGGTCAGGAAGATCCCCTGGAGAAGGGAATAGCAATCCATTCCAGTATTCTTGCCTGGAGAATTCCATGGACAGAGAAGCCTGGTGGGCTACAATCCATGGGGTCACAGAGAGTCAGACATGACTGAGTGACTAACACAACAACAACAGAGGTATGGTCACTGGCTTTTAGAAATGTCGAACAAAAGAAAAAAAAAAAGAAATGTCGAACAAATCAGCAACGCAGTAAAACGTTGAGGAGCGTACAACAGAAGCATACCACAAAATCAGGTTAGAGAGAGAGACCAGACAGGGCAGTGGTGCAAACATATAGCTTACTTGCACCAGTGAAGTGATCCAGAGATGGAGAGAAGGGTTAACAGATGTGAAACACACATCCAAACTGATTCCCAGGGACTTCTCCAGACCTAAACAAGCCCCAGTCCTGGGGATCGGGCAGCACTATTGGGAAATAATGAAGATGCTTTCTGGAGAATTTCCTTTTCCATCACTAGCCCAGTCCCTGATTCAGTAATGCTCACTGAGTGACTGAGATCAATAAAAGAGTTGGCAACCTGGTTTAATTTTCCTGTGCTTAGGCAGCTCAGTGCGAGAAGTATCTTCTTGCCAACTCCATTTTCATGGTCCTTTAAGAAGTTGCTTCTTAGTTTGAAGCAGATGGAAATCTCTATTTGATCCTACCTGCTAGGACAGGGGTTCCTGGACCTATATACAGAGTAGAATCATCTTGGAAATCTTTTAAAACTTGGAAATATTTTAAAGATCAGGCACCCCCTCTACCCCTTTAACAGATTGGATTACAGTTCCTCAGAGATATTGGAAGCTCCCCAGGAGATTCCAACATGTGGACAAGTTTGGGAACCACTGCCATAGTGACCTTCTGCTTTTGAGAGTGGAAAAAGAAGAGAACAGGCTACTGATAGGTACATCAGTGATTTTCAGAAGCTAACTATGAAACAGTTGCTCTCCAAAGGCTCCTAACTGGTGTGAGAGCTGACAGTATTGCACACACAATTGTCTTCAGCCTTTTTTGTTTCTTTCTGAGCCTTTAAATAGACTTGACTTTCAGCAGTGCTTAATTTTTATTTTCTGTCTCTTATGCTCTTGGCTTTAAATCTCTTGAATTCAGTTTGGTTCACCTTAAAAGGGATTGGCAGAAACAGGGGTTCAGGAAAGCATTTATTGTTGATAGCATTTAATGTAATATCAACCTAGACAGCATATTAAAAACCAGAGACATCAATTTGACTACAAAGGTACATAGAGCCGAAGCTATGGTTTTTCTAGTGATCATATATGGATGTGAGAGTTGGACCATAAAAGAAGGCTAAGCACTGCAGAATGTATGCTTTCTAACCTCATTTTTAACTTTCCAACTCTCAAGAGAGGACTCTCGAGAGTCCGTTAGACAGCTAGGAGATCAAACTAGTCAATCCTAGAAGAAATCAACTCTGAATATTCATTGGAAGGATTGATACTGAAACTGAAGCTCCAATACTTTGGGCACCTGATGCAAAGAGCCGACTCACTGTAAAAGACTGTCATGCTGGGAAAAATTGATGGCAAGAGGAGGAGAGGTGACAGAGAATGAGTTAGTTGGAAAGCATCACAGACTCAATGGACATGAGTTTGAGCAGACTCGGGGGGATGGTGAAGGACAGGGAAGCCTGGTGTGCTGCAGTCCATGGGGTTGCAAAGAGTTAGATACAACTTAGCAACTGAATAACAGTAATAACAATGTAATATTGAATTGATAGAATTAGCTCAACAGATTGAGAAACTCTTGGATTCTAACTCAGGAGAGGTTCGTGGATTTAAGATAATGATGATAATGGTAAAAAAGAATATTTTTCTTGCTTGGATATCAAAGTGTCGACTAACCACCTATAATCACAAATAGTCATTCAAATTATGCTTTCAGTACTCTGAGAAGTACTGACATTTGGGGCCAGATAATTCTTTGTCACAGGGAAATTATAGAATGTTTAACAATATCCCAGTCTTCTCCCTACCTGATGCCAGCAACACCAATTGCCCCAGGATACAATAAACAAAAATGTCTGTGGATATTGCCAGATTTCCTCCAAGGGTTAAAATCACCCATTTTGAATACCAAACCACTGCCTTAAATGTGTGTGTGTGTGTGTGCGCGTACACACACACACACACACACACACAATTGTATACATTTTATGTCAAGTGTTCTGTGTTACCACTATGTACCTTATTTAAGCATCACAAAGACACTAGGAGGCAGTT
Organism: Dama dama; assembly: GCF_033118175.1. Classification (NCBI taxonomy): domain Eukaryota; kingdom Metazoa; phylum Chordata; class Mammalia; order Artiodactyla; family Cervidae; genus Dama; species Dama dama. Next base: position 36,217,166 of record NC_083704.1, on the reverse strand, counting down.
TTTGTCAGCCTTCCAGAATACATGGGAAATGTATAAATTGGTACCCCAAGTTAACAGATGAATGAGTAAAACCAAAGCTTAGGAAGTTTATTTAGATAAGTTGCCTGAAGCTTCCTTGTTGGTAAATGATAGAGCTGGGGTTTGAACCCAGGCCGTTTGGATTCCAAAAACGTTGCTCTTATCCCTGTCTCTTTATATTACTCAGTATTTCCTCCAATTTGTTCTTAGCTTTTATCTCTCCTTCCTCACCACTGGAACTGCACATCAGCAAAACCCTTTTCACTCTAAATCCCTTGATGTGTCACCTACCAGAAATCAAGCCTTGCAAATAACATCACTTTGTAGACATACCTCTCCCTCAGCAAGTCTTTAAAAAGTAGGACTACCTTCTTGCACATTTAGGGAATCCTGCCTGTTTAGTTACAGCGTCTCTATCCTCAGGAAAAGCTGATAGATAACAAAGCTTGATGAGTATAGAGATTACAGCAGCTATTTACTTACAGAATTAATTAACAATCAGTGCAAATTATCACACATAGTCAGGCAGCATGTAATGTAAATTGCTTTTGCACAAAGTAATTCAGTAACAAAAAAAAAGTTGGATAGAGGTTACTGGAATGTAAGAACATGCGGAGAATACAGTATACAGCCAAGTGGTATATGATTCTCTTTTTAATTTCTCGACACTTTTAAGTATAGCATTTTGAATCTAAGTGGTGTGCTACATTAAGCAACCATTTGGAGACACTGGGCTTGTACTGAGAGAATTTTATAGAGAAGTTAAGCTGCCATTCATAAAGTTATTTTAATTCTATATCTGTTTATATTTTTATTTTTTTCCATTCCCCAGTGGGAACTATCTGTTACTCATTAGAAAATCATCTGACAAACACACATTTCAGAACCCAGTCTGTTCAACCCAGAATTCTGACATCTGAAATGAGTCACAATTTTGGGTGAATGTTACTGACATCTTCCGTCTTTTGTAGATGGAGTGCTAACAATGATTTCCCCAGATTCCTTCTTTTGTGGTGTTATTTGACTTTGTACCCAAAGTATTATAAAGTAACATAAGCTAAAAGGAGAAACACATAAAAAGTGGTATCACATCTTCTGCAGAGAAAACTATTTTGTAATTAAATAAGGAATTTGTGAAACTATATTTGGGATGTTATACATAGTTCTTGACATTAACTTAGAGAAAATAATTTTTTTCAACAGGAAAAAGATCACAAAAATTAGGGCAAAAATTGGAAGTTCATCTGTATTGTTGGGGAAAAATATTAGTGTATACTGAAAGTCAAGGAAATAGAAAATTTCTGTTTGGGTAGGAGTAATTGCAGAAGCAATGGGAATAAACGTGAGTAACAGGGAAGACAGACAGTTAATTAATTTTTTATTACCACTGAGCAAATGTTATTAATTTACTTCAATTAGCATTTATTGAGTACCTACATGCAATGGATGAATCAATGTGACAGGAGATATTAATTTATTTACTTGAAGTTTTTAAGGAAACATTTTAATGATTTTCATTTTTGCTCACTAACTGTGACTTTGAATTTTTGCATTGGTGCATCTTCAGAGTGTGTGTGTATATATATATGAATTCAAATTATGAATAAGTAGCATTACCCCCACCCTACCCCACAGACACTCCTCTGATTCATTCTTGTTTTTTTCTTCCCTTCCACTCCCCTTTCTCTGGGTTTACTTCTTTGACACATCTTTCATATCTCTGTTACTGGTTTCTTTTCCCCCCTTCCATTCCTTGCCAATATTCCTCAAACTTTGTCCTTTTAGTTCCTTGCTTTGTTCCTTTGTCTTAATTCACACTCACAACTCGTTTTCTTTGTGCAGTTGGTTACCAAATCTCTATGCAGTCAGTCAGCCAGGCACATAAACTGTGTGCCTGGATATGCTCGGGATTTCAGAGACTAAGAGCGAATAGTCTTGGTCCTCAAGAGACCCACAGTCATCACAAATTGCAGTCTTAGACATGCAGCTGACTATTGGATGTTTTATTTCCAAATTATTACAATTGTTTTATCTCTTTCTACTTGGCCTCTCATTCTTCTCCCTGAACTTGATATCCCTGGATATCCCTGAAGAATTCACAGTTTAATTTCTTTTCAAAGTATTATCCTTTTGCTGATTCCTTTTTTTTAAATTTATTTTTATTAGTTGGAGGCTAATTACTTTACAGTATTGTAGTGGTTTTTTGCCATACATTGACATGAATTAGCCATGGATTTACATGATTTCTTAAACTTAAAAGTATTCTTTGATTTGCTCCATCCCTCCACCTGGTGCAGTGGTAAAGAATCTGCCTGCCAACGTAGGAGGCGCAAGAGATGGGGGTTTGATCCCTGTGTTGGGAAGATTCCCCTGAAGTAGGAAATGGCACCCCCTCCAGTAATCTTGCCTGGAGAATTCCATGGAGAGAGGTACCTGGCGAACTACGGTCCATGGGGTTGCAAAGAGTGGGACATGACTAAGCAACTGAGCGCACACGCCACACACACACGCGCGTGTCCCTCTATCACATCATTTACCAGTTCTCATTTGTTCTTCCTTCTAAATGTCTCACAAGTCCATCTCTGTTTTTCACTTGGAAAACTACCAGTCAAGTTTAATCTTCTGTGCCCTTAATTCTGGATTCCAAGGCACACCTCAGAGAGATTGTTGGTTCTGTTGCAAAAGACGACAGTGAAACAATTATCGCAGTAAAGCAGGTCATGTGAATCTTTTGCTTTCTCAGCGCATATGAAAGCTATGTTTACATTATACTATAGTCTGTTAAGTGTGTAACAGCATTTTGTCTAAAAACACAAGGTACATACCTTACTTAAAAATACTTCATTGCTAAAAAATGCTAAGGATCCGTGAGTTCTAATCTTTTTGTCATAGTCACCTCAAAAAAGATCACTGATCACAGATTACCATAACAAATACAGTAAAAATGAAAAGTTTGAAGTCCTGTGAGAATACCCAGGTAAAGAACCTGCCTGCCACTATAGGAAGTGTGAGGCTCAGGTTCAGTCCCTGGGTTGGAAGATCCCCTGGAGGAGGGCACAGCAACCCCCTCCAGTATTTTTGCCTGGAGAACTCCATGGACAGCAGAGCCTGGTGGGCTACAGTCCATGGGGTACACAGAGTCGGACATGACTAAAGCAACCTAGCATGACTTAGCGCAGCGTGCGCTGTGAGAATTATTAAAATGTGACACAGGGGCTTAAAGTGAGAAGCTGCTGCTGTTGGAAGAAGGGACTCTGATAGAATTATTTGATGCAAAGTTGCCATAGACCAGCTTCCTTGGCAGCTCAGATGGTAAAGAATCTGCCTGCAATGCAAGAGACCCAGGTCCAATCCCTGGGTTGGGAAGATCCCCCTGGAGAAGGAAATGGCAACCCACTCCAGTATTCTTGCCTGGAGGATCCCATGGACGGAGGATCCTGGTGGGCCACAGTCCATGGATGGCAAAGAGCTGGACACGACTGAGCAACTAACACACTTTTCAACTTGTAAAAAATGCAGTATCTGTGAAGCACTATACAGCAAAGCAAAACAAAACAAGATTGGCCTGTATTTCAGTACCATTGATCTCAACTATAATAGCCATTCTCCCAAGACATCTTATACACTGTAATCAAAATGATATCATGAGCAGTATTTTCCTGATCATATTACTCATAAAAAAGCAAAATTAAGCACCTGCACATCATGCATACACACAACATGTCAGTAACTCTTTCTTTCCTATTCTCTTATTCTCAATGGCTTAACTCAGTTCTATTGACAAATTGCCTTTTGAAAAGAATTAGCTTGTTTTTAAGTTTTCCTTCTGAGCAATAAACTCCAGAAGTCTCTATGAAAATTATTAGATAAGACTTTAAGGAAGGATGATTTTCATTTCAATTCTGCACCAAAATTTTAAGGTGAGTGTACATTTCAAATATTTGGACTAGTTTTTAAAGCTGTGATGATGAATTATATTTTCCTTTGGATTTAAATTATCCTCTAACTTGGAATTTAGTACTGTGATTATCTGTAGTTGAAATCTGATCAAAACACAGAAGTGGCATCTGTAAGTATAAGTTACCAAGCCATTAACAAATAAGTATGATTAGTAAGCTGACACTGTACAGGTAAGAAAAAAAGTTTCTCCCATAGTGTGTAAAGTTTGTAAAGTTCACACAAAAGTCAGAAGTGATATCTTGTTGTTAGAATATATGAACTGTCTTCTCCACAGCTTGGTAGGTAATGACAGTACACAAAACAGAAAAAAGCATACATGATCACACATGGTGAAAAATTATTAGAAAGAGCTAGAATCATTTTCCTGATGTGTAGACCACTGTTTTTCTTAAACTGAGTTAAGTTTGAGATCTGATACTATGGCTAACGACAGAACAAAATGAGGACGATAAGGATTCCCTAGTAGTGACAAAAGTGTAATTAAAGGTAACTGATACTCAAAGAAGTTGTATTTTAAAAACACAAATTTTCTTTTTTCAAAGTCGAGTGGGATAGTTTACTCAAGGTGAGAGCTGAAGGCTTCCTAAGTATCTCACCTTTTGAGATGAATGGCAGTCAGTAATTCTTGGAATGTGCCATTGTTATATCATGTTAGATAGGACCACATAAAATCTTATGTTCATTACATTTGTTTTTTTCAGTTCAGTTTAGTCACTCAGTCATGCCTGACTCTTTTCGACCCCATAGACTGCAGTATGCCAGGCTTCCCAACTCCCATCACCAACTCCCAGAGTTTACTCAAACTTATGTCCATTGAGTCAGTGATGTCATCCAACCATCTCATGCTCTGTCGTCCCTGTCTCCTCCCGCCTTCTTTTTTTTTTTTTTTTCATTTTTTCTTTCTTTTTTTTTTATTTTTTTTTCCAGTGGGTTTTGTCATACATTGATATGAATCAGCCATGGATTTACATGTATTCCTCCCGCCTTCAATCTTTCCCAGCATCAGGGTCTTTTCCAATGAGTCAGTTCTTCACATTGGGTGGCCAAAGTACTGGAGTTTTTAATGTTTTTTAATGGGGGAGAAATAAATGAACTGAGTATATGGGATCTTCTTTTTCTTTAATTTTTCAGGTGCCAATTCTGGTTAGATGTCCTTTAAAGACATTCAGGGTTTTTTTTGTTTGTTTGTTTGTTTGTTTTTGTTTTTTTTAAGACTCAAGTAAAGCAGCAGTTTTATGTATTATTGTTTTGATTTGTCTTCTGTAGTGCTTCAAGTAAAACTGTCTCAAAAAATATTAGATGAAATGATTATCAAGGGCCATGAGAAGAGAACATGTTAAGCCTTTTCAATCAGCCTTAGTAAATCTCTCTTTTAAAGAGAGAAAAGGTGAGCAAGTATCATTTCTCCAGACATGATAGGACTGAATGTTTAAGGTGAAAAGGATTCAGGGGGAATCCTGAGAAAATTAAGAGAAATTTTAACATGGCACCGTCCTAGGTTTCCCTGCTGCCTGCAAAGCAACTTCAGTCTTGGGGGGCCGAAGTGGAATTTTTGGCCTAATGCTTGTAGATAATTACCTCTGTTTTCTGTTTGCCACTATACTTTGCACTGGTAGTCAGACATAGGCTAAGTGATATACTTTTATGCTCAATCCTAAACTGTAGCAAGAGAAATTTAGTCCTAGAATATGGTTGAATCTTCTTTCAACATGAAAACAGTTTGTAATTATGAGTCTCCATTTCATTTTTATCCAGTTACTTTCAGTTTAATGTTAGTATAAAGTGTCTCAAGAAATAAAGATTATGTTATCTTAGGGAAAGAATTGAATAAAGTTTTTATAGCTTGATGCACTTGGATTAGTAATAGGTTAAGAGCTCTGAAAAAATAAATGGAGCCAATCAGGCTATAAACTCATGTCTAATTGGTGTGGTATATACAGTTGATTTCTTCTCTTACTGTTTGTATTTAAATATAAATGTTAAAAATTAAATTATAATTATTCACAATTGTCTCTATTATGTTAAAGCCATCACAGTTTATCTTCCCAACTATTTGAATGTCACTGAAAGTCTCTTACTTGCATTGTCTCATTTGATGCTCACAACACTATTGCAAAGTATTATTATCACTATTATATGAATGAGGAAGTAGATTGAGGGTCAGAGATTTTAATGGTTTGCCCAAGATTACCCGACTGGTAAGGGGCAGAGCTAGTACTTGAACTTATGCCTTCTAATTCCTATGACAGTCAAACTTTATTTTCACAAATTACTTTATGAAACCAGGCACTCTGATACGAGATCAAGACACTTTTCTGAAGTATAACTTCTTTGCCCTTTGTGATTTTCCTCTCTAGGTGATCTTGCTGGTGTTTGATTAGGAAGCATGCTATGTGTTTGCCTAAAACCAGAATTCTTACAAATGATTGCATTTTCCAAACTTATCCCTCAAAGACAAATGCAAGTGTCATCTCATAGGTGAAGTTTCCTACAATACCCCCCACTCCAGCTGAAACTAATTGTTTCCTTTGGGAGTCCCCAGAGACCTGGGCTGGTATTCTCATTATATCCTATAGGTCTGTTTATTGTACAGTGGTTAATTTTGGATGTATTTCTCTTCCCCTTTCTGCTGTGAGTTCCTTGCAGAAAATGCACCTCCATTTGTCTTTGATTTTCCAGCGCCTAGCACCGTGTCTGGCAAAAAAACACGTGTTAAATTTCAGATGAATGATGAATTGACTGACAGATTGAATGTGGGGTGTCTCAACTTTCAGTTGACAATTGACTCATTTTCCCTGGTACAGGTTTTTCTGATCACATCTTCTATTGGCCTCTTATCCCACTCTCAATATGCCAGTTGATCCTGGTGAAAGTCTAAAAATTCTCTCTTTTGTGCTAAAATAATATTTATTTTTATTTTGATGTGAATGCAGCATTTACATTTGTGTCTATAAAACTGTGAAGAATACAAAAAGACAAGCAAAATAAAACCCCCTGTAATTCTGCCATTATTAACACATTTTATTTGTTTCATCAAAAGACAATGGAAATATCTGCTTTATATCTTTAGTGTATGTGTCTATATATACATCAGATTTATAATATGTAGTATGTATTAAATTTAGAATATCTATTAATGTAACTTTAATGTATTATGATATAATATATATGTATGTTGTATATATAATAATATATGTGTGTATACTGTATACGGTGCTTCCGTGTGTGTGTCACTCGCTCACTCTTCCAGAACTGTTGTTGGTGTTAGCTCATTTAATACTAGTAGTAGTAGTAGTGTTAGTTGCTCAGTCGAGTCCAACTCTCTGTGACCCCACGGACTGTAACCCACCAGGCTCCTCCGTCCATGGGATTCTCCAGGCAAGAATACTGGAGTGGGTCGCCATTCCCTTCTCCAGGGGATCTTCCCAACCCAGGGGTCGAACCTGGTCTTCTGCATTGCAAGCAGATGCTTTACCCTCCGAGTTACCATGGGGATGATACTAGTAGTACTTAACACTCATTTACTACTACTTATTTAAGTACTACTAGTATCATCCCCATTCTTTGGATGAAGACCAAAGAGCGCAGGGATGTAAAGTAACTTACCCAAGGTCAACTAACTAAAAGCAGTGGAACTGGGATTGAAATTGAGGCAGCGTGACTACAGATCTATGCTTCTTACCATCTTGCTATAGTCTCTGTCTAGATAGAGATTTAAAAAGAACATAAGCCTTGATCAACATCAACATTTTATTGCCTATATTATATATGTTACTGTTATATCATGAATATTTCTCTATATCCTAAAGATTATTTTAAAGCATACATCTCATCTCAGATGTTACCTCCTCAAAGAAGCCTTACCTGACACTAAATCTAAAGGAGTGGTTCTCAGTTGGGTCAGATTTTGCCACCCAGGGGACAGTTGGCAATGGTTGGAGACATGTTTTACTGTCATGATTGGGATGAGTGCTTTCAGTGACTAGCGGCCAGGGATACTGCTAAATAAACATCCTACAATGCACAGGAACCATCACACCCCTCCCCCAACAAAAAAAGCCTACACAAAGAATATGGTTTTCAATGTCAATAGTGCAGATCTTGAGAAATCCTTGTATGAAATAATCCCAGGCTCTCACCACCAGCAATTTCTATTACATCACTGTTTTATTATCTGCATAGTACTTTCTGTTTAGTTCAGTTCAGTCGCTCAGTTGTGCCTGACTCTTTGCGACTCCATGTACTGCAGCATGCCAAGCTTCCCTGTCTATCAGCAGCTCCTGGAGCCTACTCAAAATCATGTCCATTGAGTTGATGATGCCATCCAACCATCTGTTCCTCTGTCCCCTTCTCTTCCTGCCTTCAATCTTACCCATCATCAGGTCTTTTCCAATGAGTAAGTTCTTCGCATCAGGTGGCCAAAAGTATTGGAGTTTCAGCCTCAGCATCAGTCTTTCCAACAAATATTCAGGACTGTTTTCCTTTAGTATTGACTTGTTTGATCTCCTTGCAGTCCAAGGGACTCTCAAGAGTCTTCTCCAACACCACAGTTCAAAAACATCAATTCTTCAGCTCTCAGCTTTCTACTACTTTCTATTACTCTAAAAATATTTTGCATGTGTACTTATTTCCTTGATTATGTAGTATATGTCTCTTCTACCCTTGACTGAAATATCACCTTTATGAAAGCTTTGTCTGTCTGTATTAATTGCAGTCTCTTGAAAGGGTGCCTGGTACATAATAGGTACTTAATAAATAAGAACTCAAATAATGTATATCATTTCTTATGTGACATATCATAAAGCATTTAACAGTTCTACCATTCAATAAAAATGTAGATTCTTGACAATTTTTGCTATTATAAATATTCTTAAACATTTTCATGAATCTTTTCATATATCTATCTGTTTATATAGGTTGAAGTCATAAGTAGGGGCTTACTGAATTAATGGTTAAATTTCTAAAGCTTTTCATGTAATTTACTAATTGCCTTCCAAAAGGATCATGTCAATTTATACCCACACTGATAGTGATTGGGGGAAGTTTGCATACTTTTTTCTGGCTGACTCTAGGTTTTACCAATAAAATAATTTATTTTTATCAATTCGAGCAGAACTTTGAGCCAAGTCTTCGGTTTTCTATATCTGAAAAGACAGTCTTTCACTATCATGAGAAGTGCGAGATTTTTTTTTTCATGTTCACTGCCTTTCTGAAGAATTTTTGTTCCACAGCTAGATTCATGGGTAATTCTGAGCTTTCCTGCATTATATGGAATTAGACAGTGAAAGACATTCATTTTGGGTTTATATATCCATAAAGTTTTGTTGGAAAATATTTATTGGATGACTGATGGTTGGATTTGGTTTACTTAGCTGATTCTTGCCTTTGTATCCTGAGGCCTCTGAGGTGACATGTCTGTTGACAGACTTTGCAGGATGCCTCTTGGCTTGTAGGTCTTGACAGGTTCATACCCATCCATGACGTGCCTGGATAAATGCAGGACAGGGATGTCATCTGTACAGAGAGCCTGGAGGCTGGAAGTCAAGCCACACTAGGTGGAAGGGCAAGAGGTAACAGGAGGGAATACGTGGAGGAGCAGAGCACATGGTTATTTACAGCTCCTTTGGCCCACTGTGTGTGCCCAGTGTATTGTGGCATCTATGAGAAGCCTAAGTGGGGTCTATGATCTGTTCTTTGTGGCCTGTCTGGTAGAAGTTTAGCTCAGTGGTCTCCCTCCATATACATACACACACCGGGCTTCCCAGGTGGCACTAGCGGTAAAAATCCACCTGCCAATGCAGGAGATGGAAGAGACACAGGCTCAAACACTGGGTCGGGAAGATCCCTGGAGGAGAGCATGGCAGTCCACTCTAGTATTCTTGCCTGGAGATTCCCATGGACAGAGGAGGCTGGTGGGCTGCAGTCCATAGGGTTGCACAGAGTCGGATAGGACTGAAACAACTTAGCAGTAGAGTACAAGTCTATCCAATGCAGGTTAAAACAGCTATTTATATTTATTTTTTAAAGGAAATGCTCACATAATAGATATTTTGGTATATTTTTAATGTATATAGCAATTAATATGGCAGCTTATATTTCTATTGTATGTGCCCACGTGTGTGTGTGTGTGTGTGCGCCCAAGATGGGCTTGCTCATTCCCCCCACCTTTTTTTTTTTTTTTTTTTAAACTAATAGTGATTGACAAGAAAAACGTAGAGACTGCTGGTCTAAATAACAGAGTGAGGTCAGCCCTCTACATCCCCTTCCACCTGAAGGAAAATCCATCTTGCTTGACTTCCTTTCTGTACTGAGGGTGTGGCTGCTGGAACACTGACAGCCACAGCAGCTGCAGTAGTGGCCTGAGTAGACTTTTCCTCTGAGTTTCTATAGTGGTAACAGGATTAACAGACTCTATTCTGGAAGTACTTGGGTGGCATAACACCTCCCAGCAGAACTATTCCTGACAAGGACGTGCAGATGGAAATGCATATTTATGTCACTTAAAGCCTACCAGAGACACAAGGATTTAAGCTATAACAATAAATAGAAAAAAAAAAATTCTCCAGCGTTTTTGGTAACCCATACTCAAGTGCATTGACGGTGCTTGGCGAAAGACCTACAGTTTGCTCCTTGTCCAAGCATAAAATATTCAGTATTCTAGCCTGTGAAGGTAGCCTATTTGGAATATATTTTAGAATAGTTGAAACAAACTAGCACAAAGTCAGTTTACATTTCCAGGCCTTAAAAAAATAATAGGACAATTCTATGGAATGTTTGGACCATTTCAAGGAAAAAAGTCTTGTTTTAAAAAGTCTCCACTTAATCCATGTATTAATCATGATAGGTTTTAAAAATTATCTTCATAGGTCACATAGACACTGTGGTCATAGCTTCAAGTTTAAAATATTGTCTTTATAGCAATCCTTGATAGAACTTCTCTTAGCTTCCTTCTCAAACACCTCAGACAAGATAGAAAAGGAAAAATGCTTATGTCCATAAACTATGGGTTTGATTTTTCTGGGAAAAATTGACACAACGTATCAACCCATTAGAACTGAACTGAAGAATCCAATCAGTCTGGCACTTTGGCTAGCTCTGCTGAGAGGGAAATGAACCATGTCTGTTCCTCCCCATCACCACCCCCAGTCATGGTCCGGAAATGAATATTTTATATTAACTGGAAAATTGGGCTTCCCTCTCCTTTGAAGAGGTGTGCTTTTTGATCTGATTGGAGAGCTGTAGTTCTTTGCCACTCTAACCAATCCAGATATGATTTGTTGCAATAAGCAGAAGATTTTCAAGCATTGTTTGAGGTTTTCATTAGATTACCTGAAGAACTCTGTGAGGAAAAGGCAAGAAAATCTTAAGGAGGAAACAGATGGAGGTGAAAAACCTGCAGGATAGATCCAAAGGGACACAGTGAATTAAGAGATTCTGAAGATGTCAAAATTATGACAGAGTTAAAAGCTGCCTTAGGAGCAGTAAGACACAGAACTGACCCTATAGCAACTGTTAGTAGTCATGTAGAGAGTAAATGTGAACAACTCTCCCATAGTTTAAAATTAAGGGACAGAGGATTAAACTTGATAAAGAATGGCACTACATATAGAGGTCAGAGCACAGAAGTCTCACCTAAGAACTATAGTTGCCTGAAGAAACCAAAACAGTTTAAATACAGACTTTGCTTAAAGATAATCTTGATATATATGTCTTGAGCAGAAACATTTTACGAGTGCGAATCTGCCTAAAATTTACTAAGAAGAGACCAACAATCCTGCAAAGTATTTTAAATTATAAAAATAAAAATATTTTTCAAGCACCCAGACAAGCAAAATTAAATCATATAAGAAAGAATTGTTCTTAGGTTGTCCCCAAATCATTCTTGTCCAAAGTCAAGTGCCAGAAAACAATGGTGCAACTTTTTTGTTTTTGTTTTTGTTTTTAAATTTGAGGGAAGATTAGGTCTTGACCGTTTTATCCTCATTCAGCTTGTCTTTTCTGTGTGAAAAAGTATACTAAGGTGTTCTCATAATACTTCATCAGAAGAAGATACACTACTCTGAAGAAAACTAACAAAACTTTTTTTTGTTTTCACTTCCTAAGAAAGCAAAAACAAAGTTAGGAACTCAAGTTTTGAGGTGCTGAGGCAAGAATGATAGTTGTCCTGAGAAATAATCAATGGTTACAAGTTTTAAATTCCAGTGAAAGCACTGAAGTGAATATCATCATTCAAAACTAACTCTGATTGGAGGTGACAGAGCCAGAAACCAGGAAGTGTTTAGAAGTATTTGGTCTCCTTATAGGATGGTATCTGGGTATAATTATAAAGCAACTTTTGCATTATTAATTTTTATTCTTCATTATGCCAGTTACCTGGAAATTGTACATAAGAAAGATTCTCAGATAAAACCTCCACTCACAAAAGTGTTGTCTGAATTTTCCAACTTCTTGTAATGAGCATGAGTTTTCCAAATTTTCTGAATCTTTCAAGTTTTTTTAAATGAGCATTTTAATGCAAAATACTTTTGTAAAAGCTGAGCAAAATAGATTTCTTCATTGAAAAAAATGCTCCCTTTCAAAATGACCAATTAAAAACGGGGTGCTTTAAAATGAATGTTATAATATCCTAATGTGGTGATGTGGATTAGAATCCAAAGTAGTCAATGGAAACGTTAGTGTCTGGAGTGGTCAGTATGCATGCGTTGATAATTTCATTCCTTTAAAAGTGTTAGAACTGTTTCCTTTGTTTAATGAAAGAATGATGAAGGCAAGTATTGTTACGTATTTATCTTTCAGTGATTCTCTAACATATTTTCATAAAGAAAGGAGGAAGAGAGATTTCAGGCATTTTGAAGAAGACGCTGGAGCCAGTGAATGTTGGATGAGGAACCCATCTCAGAACCATATGGGATGCTGAGGAACTCAGAAAATCAGGGCAGCGATCAGCAGTGTGAGTAATACAGCTGTACTATGCAGCACTTTCAATTCACGGTGTTTTCAGAGCCACTGTCTTTTTTGATCTGCAGTTCCTTTCCTCCCAACAGCACCCTCCATACCCACAGACATTTGCGTCTCCCAACTTTGTGAATGCCCTTTACAAGTGCCATTCTCTCTGCTTCGAGTTACCTTCTTCTTTCCCTACCTTACTCAACTTCTCCTCTTCCCTCAAACCCAGAGGAAATGGTACTTTATTTATTTCACAACTACCTGTCATATGCTCCTGTACCTGCCAGGTTCAGGGACTATGGGGATTAACAAATTCCATTTCCCATCCTCATGGACATTTCAACTTCTCTGAAGCCTTTCTTGACTTGTGAAATAAGTCCTTTCTGTCTGCCCTTCCATTATGAGTGTATCTTTCTCACTGTGAGGAAAGATGTCCATGCCTTGGTGTTCCTGAACTTACATAGCATTTGGCGTAAAGGTTGAAAGAATGTTGAGAGGTGTTTGCTAAATGATGATAAGCAATGCCATGTTTAAATTCTGGTTCTCCTGGTTTCTAGTTGTATGCTCTTTCCTCTATATTATATTGCATCTAGAACAGTTACAATAATACCCAGGGATGGTGAAATATTTTCAGGTAAGTTTTCAGATATGAAATTCTTTGGAAACTTTATCCAATTACAGAATTTCAGATGTTGGATAAACCATAGGTGTTAGTTTCATCTTCCACTCATCAATTCATCCATCCATTCATTCACTTAGCACCTGCTATAATAATGAAAGTATTATAAAGATTATAATGATAACTAACATTTGCTCCACACTGTGAGAAGCTTTGGTTAAGGGCTTTAAATGAATTTTCCTTTAATTCCTATTGCAACCCAATGAGGAGGTTATTAAAAGTACAGTTTAACTAGCAAGGAGAATGTAGTTTAGAGGGGGAGGGTGCTGTGCTTTATTCATTGGTATGTTTCTAAGCTAGAAAAGATTGGAGTAAGATTTTGAATTGAGGCATGAAGCCTGCTGTCCTTTCCTTTAACAAAGATACAGGAGTAAAAAGATGAATGTGTCATGGTTGTGCCTTTGGGATCTTAATGGTCTATTTATAGGAGGCAAACAAGTCAACAGACAGATTGCCCACAGGTATCCCTTCTCTGCCATCTGTAACCTGAATTTTGTACCAATGAAATTCCCCTTAATGACTAACGGCTGGTAAGAAATCCCCACTGAGGCCAAGGTTCAAATGAAGGGACAGAAAAGACAATGTATGATGAAAGATAAGGCACTTTGGCTTTTGTCCCACTCCCTGGGACTCTGATGCATATGATTCTATCTGGCTATCATTGTTAAAGAGGTCTTTCATATTTACAGGGCATTGCAATAGTAGATGATGAGTGTTAGTCCTCATTCCATTGGCTGGGTAGATTAATCTCCTAATTCTCTTTAAGAGCCTCTATCAATTAGATTGTCATAGAAAAAGAACCCCTGAGCCTGGCTGAAATCCTTTGTGTCTCTCAGGTGAATTCTCTATCTCACTTAGAAAATAACAATAATATTAACCATGATCACATCCACCCTTTATGCTTCAGATTCCTGTAGGTGCTTATATGGTCCAAACATTCTCCCCAAGGTTTATAAAACAAAGAAGCACTACTTTGGAAATCCAAGAACTTAAATAGGAGAACAGTTATAGCCATGAAGAGTTGAAAGTTTGCGTAAAATTTGTTCTTAATCATTGGAGATGAAGACTCTTTGAGATTCTAGGTTCTTAGCTTCTGAAATGCTTTTATAGTGCCAAAAGATAAAACTAGTCATTTTAGCTCTTTGTTAAGAGTACATTGGCATTTGTATTTTTGTCAAATGAGTTATGTAAAACTATGTATTTTAAATAATTTTAAATAATTGATGTTTATGGATTTGTTTGTGTCTATGCGCTTACAATTTAGTATGTTGAATGGGTAGGCTTTCAACAAAGCAATTCTTTACTACTGCTGTATCTGCTTTGGATTAATCTCACTTTAATTGAATGCCAGATACATTTGCAAGAGCTCAAAAGGTTGAAAACGGTAACAGAAATTCTAAGGGAATAATACTTAAGGTGGAACCATAGGGCCTCCTGGGTTACATGAGCTTCCTTACCACTTAGCTAATGGAATATTTAAACCTGAAATGAACCAACAATACTTTGTTTGAAACAGGTATAAATATACCCAGTGATTCCAGTTCAATAATTGTGGCAGACTGGAAAGAGGATTTTTTTTTTTCTTCTCTGAGAGAGCTCCACAAGTCATCAGAAGATAGTGCGGATGTTTTAAAGGAAATATATTTGCTCTTGTTAAGGTTGCTCTGAGAGGAGTATTTTTACAGGTGATCAGCTTGTTGAGTCCAGAGGGTAATTTTGCCTCATTTATACATCTTGTTGGCATGAGCCCATGTAGATCTCATTTTATAATATCTAGGAGAGTGATTCTCAAACTTTGTGTGTACCTATTATGAGTCACAAGGCAACTGAAATTCAGAGATGTGAAGCAGCTTGTCGAAGATGCAAACCCAGTTTGTTCTAACTGAAGTTTTCTTTCTTGTTACCATCTATCTCTGCACAGATTCCTTAAAATCATCTGAGATAAGTGCAGAGCACTGATAATAAAGACTTTCATCCAATACTTTGGGCACACATATGTTTAAGAAGATGTTTGAGTTAGAATTAGAAATGATTCTCTTTTCCTTTCTGAGAAAAAGTTACTTTTCTAGATTTCAAGGAAACTAATTGCAGTGACTCAATTACTAAAGATGAGAATTCTCCTCTCCTAGGAAATGAAAAATCTATTAAATTCTCGTACTGTTATAAAGAGGCTTAAAGCCTGGAGCTCTGTCCTAGATTCATCACCAGAACTTAACTCTGAAATATTTCTTTTCCCAACATACTACTCAGTTTTGAGAGTATCTTAGGACAGAACCAGGTCAACATAGTTACATGCATTCAACTTAATCCACATAAAAATGAGCAAATAAACATTAGGCCTCTTTGGGTTCTTTTGATACTTTTTTCTCCCTCAGTGATAATTTACTTTTATCACTTTTTAAGACCCGGTCTTGGACCTTTTACTGTGCTTCTTTCTGTGGTACCTTTTAATCCATTTGACTTCTGTACATTCTTCCCTCACCCTTGTGGTTTCCTTTCTTGTTTGACTAAGCTGATACACTCTCTGTATTGAATATACACCAATACAAGAGTGCAATATCTCTAGTCTTTATATATTTCTCCCATGTATCTTTAGTCTTTATCATAGGAGACATTGTAGAAAGTACCAGGTTTATGTAGAAACCAAATCTTCATGTGTATCTTTATAACTAACAAGCAGAGGTAAAAAAAATAATTGAGTGTGAATGAAATGGGATTAGTAAACTACAAGAAATAGCCTAAATATGTTTTCTTCTAAGTTTGTAAGTGAACATTTTTGCATACTGATTGAATGTCGCTTCTGTCACATTCTCCTTGGATCAGGCACCCTGCCTTCTTGCTCCGTCTCGGGAGCATGTTATGATGGTGGGTGAGTGACCCTGGTGGATGTGCAGCAACGACTCACTCCTTCAGGCTGATGCCTCAGTGATGGAGGTGTTTTGCTTTATTATGTTCTCCCACCTAGACTGGAAGCCCTTTGGATAGGCTCCAGATGTTCCACAAAAAGGGACACTTTTTATAGAGAAAAACGCTTAGTTTTCTCATTGGCAGCACTTAATGAGTGTGCCCTCTGAAGATAGGGAAGCACCCTGCAGAGGATGCATTTAACACAACCCTATAATTTCCGCAGCGCTCACTCAGAGTCTGACTTTACAACTGCCCCTTCACCTTCACCAGTGCCCAAGGCAGTAATGGGGTCAGTTACAGAGCTTCCTCCAACACTTGGGAGTCTACCCTCTGAGACTTCAGTGGAGATAAACACCAAGAGAAAATCCATCCGTCTGTGTTTTTTTTCCCCCATTCATTTAGAAGTTCACTCAGCAAGATGCCATTTCCAATTCTGTTCTCTGTTAAAACACTGCAGTTGATAACATCACTGTAATTTTTGCAGTATTTCCCCCCTCTTAACCACCCAACAAAGAAAGGAAATGGAAGAAAAATGTATGTTAAGTGAAAACATAATATTATATCCTCTTTGACTTTCGCAAAGGGTGTTAAAACAGATTCATTAGTTTTGACTAAATGCAAGGTTTCTGTGAGGATTTTTGATAAGTGATGTGACAGAGTTGATACGTGCACTCAAGACAATGGAGGTTAAAACTGTTTTGAAAACATATTCCTCTCATATATCTCACATGTTGAGCAAGCTACAGAATCAATATATGGTAGATATTTTTCAGTGTAATAAAAAGATTTTCAAGGTAGGTCTCTCTTTTCCTGAAATACCTTTTTGTGCCATGATGAGCCAGCCAACAAAAGAATTTTGAGGAGGGCAGGTTAATAAGAGAAAGTAATTTCTAATACTGATATGTCAATATGTTTTTAAATAAACTTTTCCCCAGATTTTCTTGAATTCTCATTACTGTAAGAATGATAATTATATGTCTTCCTCCCACTTGGAAAATGGCACAAGGCGCCTGTATGCAGTTCTGCTGTTCAAGTCATCACTAGAATAGAAATGTCACGACTCGGTTAACAATGCTTTATTATTCACAGGGATCTTTTTTTTTATAGTGTTCTTTATCTCAAAAACATTGTAAATCAGATATCTGCCTCCCACTCTTTTGTTCACTTGCAAATTTTTATTATTCTAGTTGAAGAATGCAGTGGTGTGTCAAGAGTCCATGTGTTCTGTTTATGCTCTTCTTGCTTCAAAATCCTGCTTTCTGGAAAAGGGAAGATGCCAGAAGCATGCCTAATCCTAGCTTCTTTATGCGTTTGTAAGAAAACTCTGTTCCTCTTCTGGATCAAAAGAAGTTTGGTGTTTTGAATCCATGAAGATGAAACAGTGGAATGAAAATATGCTTAACATAAAGGAAAAGAACTTTAGATGTTGTACATCTTTTAAACATATGTCATTTGCTTCTGCATCAGTTCTCCCTATTTCTCTGTGTATGTGGTTTTTACTGCACCACTACTGTGCTCAGTTCAAGATATCAATGCGTGGTGGTGGTTTTGTAGAAATAGCTTTAAGGTGTCCCATTTAGAAACACGTTACTAATAGAAAGAGTGTTGACCTCCTAGGAGGTAAAATCATGCTGTCGAATTTTTGTTCCATCACCAACTATCAAATTGTTTATTGATAAGATACTTAGATGATTTAAAACACTTTAGAAACAGTGTAAAATATAGCACCTTATGCCTGAATTGAGAAGTATGGTATCCATGTAGATTAACCAACATTTATTAAAAAAAAAAAAAAGATCCCTCAGAAAATATGTAATATCCACTTAACAGATGAATTTGAAGCGAGACAACAGTCAGCAATCCACTCATTCATTTAAGAAACATTTATGGGTTATTTATATAGTACTTAGCAATACACTCATTGCTGGTAGATACACAAGGATGAATAAGACCTGGTGTCTGTCTTCTGAGTTTACCCTTCAGCGGAGTATCAGGCATCCGGATGACTTCAGTAGCATATGACAAATGGATAATAGGGGCATGTACACAGTTCTGCGGATGCAAATTCAGTTCTGTGGATGCTTGGTGTAATGTAGATGGATATCAAAGAGAGATGATGTTTTCACTGGATCTCAAAAAATTAGTATTTAGCTGCCAGGTGGCCATTGATATTCAAGGAAGAAGAAAAAATTTGTAAAACACAGAAGTGTGAAAACCAGTATTTAGCAGAGCATAGTAAGAACATGGGGGAGGAATAAACAAAAGTGAGAAGGATGCGGGGAGTTATGGTGGAGTTTTTATGTTTACCTGTGTATTTTAGACTTTAGCCGTTGGGTAGTGGTCATTGATTTAGGGGGAATGGACCCCAAGGAAACATATGGACCCTTTCTTTGGAGAAATGCACCATACACAGACGTATAATATAGATTCCCAACCCCTTACCCCCTGAACATACAGACTATATCCAAGTTCCCTTAACTCCTGTTTAAGTGCCTAAAATAAATATTTTAAGCAGAAATAAAACAAGATCATGTATTTGTCTTAGAAATGCCAGTATGGAGGACGAACTGGAAGGAAAGTAAGCTTTGTCCTCACCACAGCTCTGTAGGCTAAGCTCTGTTGCTATCTACATTTTGCATATGAGGAGACTGAGGCACAGATAGGTAATATAAGTTCTGAACTGTAATTGCAAATAGTGAATGGCGAAGCTGGGATTTATATTCAGGAAGTCTGGGTCCAAAAAAGAAGATGAGCTTTTAATTGTTATGGTGCCCTGCCTATGATAAAGTAGACTAAATAGGCTGATAATAATATTCATAGTACATATGATAATCAATATTCATAATATAGCAATGCAAAGGAGAAACTGTAATGATATCTATTTGAATAGGTCACCACAATTATTCGGATTTCTTGTGAAATATTTTGTATTTATATATTTGGAACTGAATAAGGTACTAACAGTAGTCTTCACTACCCTTAAGTTTTAGAAGTTTTGTTATAAAGAGTTTTGTTATTTTTTTAGAGATAAATGCTTATCTCAAACAGATAATAATGCAAATATACTGAAGAAAATGTTTTATTATTTTCACAGTAAATGAATGGAAAAATCTTGATAAAAATCTTCTAATTAGAATTTAATTCGAAAAGTCACTCATCTTTAGCATTTTTTTTATATCTCAGAAGAAATTGCCTGTTTTATAACTGAAATTAGGCTGCAAAAAAAAAAAGTTTCACTTCTAGAGATGGCCTTTTTTTTTTTTTAAGATAGCACAAAAGTTTTGGGAGTAGGATCTCTGGTAGGCTTGTTCGGAGTTGTCTTTCCTCTGCCTTCAAGTTACAGTACATAAATACACATAGGAAAGAAAAATATTTCCAAAGTCAATTTACTGGAACCAGGTGCAATACTCAGAATTGCTTACTTTTTACAAAATATGGTGTTAAATGTTGAAAATTGAAAAAAAAGTTTTATATACTTTTATAGAGGTAAATGTCTGTTCCTCTCATTAATTTTTTTTTACATGACTTCTTTTGATAGGGTTGAAGTTTTATTTGTATTTTGGTTTTCTTTTTTGATTGAGATGTATAGGCTGAATTATACCTCGAAGTTCTTTAGTTCATTCTTTTAAATGGGGTTGAGTGTCTGCCCTGTGACAGCTACAATCCTATACTCGGTGAGGAGAAACTCAGATAAAAGACCTAAGTCAGTTTTCAAATTGCTTCCAGTCAAAGAGCGGACTCCACTCAGGAGACCCTGGTAATTCCATGTAACAAGTGATCTGACATAGGTTATAGGGATACTGGTGAGTGGCACCCAGCTCTGTCTCCATCATGAAGGAGGTCTTCCCAGAGAAGATGTCAAGAGCTGAATCTAAGGAAGCATAGGAAGAATGCCCATTTTCTTTTGTTAAAAAAAAAAGTGTAAAACTTTCTATGAATAAAAAGTTCAATTACAAGCATTCTCGTACACATGTTAAAAGGGGAACAAGCAAAGATGAGTAAGGAGGGTAGAAGCAGATAGAAAAAAAAAAATTCAGAGACAGCCAAGGAAGGTGGGTGAGTGTGTAAAAGAATTTAGCGGTCAACATCACCAGCACATTTAACAGGGACATTGTGTATTCTGAAAGCTCCTTATTACATAAATTGGTATACCCAGTGCTGCAAATATGGCTAAAGAAAATACTCTGAATTATACTGATTTTAGCTTATAAAGATTTATGTTGCTGACAGAGACTGACTGGATGTCCACTGAGCCAAATCTACTTTCTGGACACACAGTACATTTTCTGGCCTCCTTGCATTAGGTACACAGTTCTGTGCAAAAGGGATATGGGCAGAAGTGAAGTGCCTCACTTCTAGTTTGTCCCCTAAAATATGCCCTGTGATTCTTTACAGTTTGTTTTTTTACTTGGACAGATTTAAGCAAAGAATGCAGTAGAAAACTCTGAGGGTCCCCATAGGGATGGCAGAGCCACAAGATGAAAAAATCTTGGATCCCTGAGTCACCATGTGGTGGAAGGCAACTCAGATATTTATCTGCATGGAACTTTGGGTGGCCAAGGATGATCATTTATTGAGTTAGGCCATAGAAACTTGGGGATTATTTACAGCAGGTACTGTTAATCAATATGGTTAATAATATGTTAATTGTTATTAATAATATGTTATTCTTAAATGCATCTTCTTTATAAACTTGACTTGCTGTCTCAGCAAGATAAATTATATTAAAAAAAAATAATATGTTAATTGGAATACAACGCATATGTAAGTTAATCAATAACTATGTTTAAGTAATTATTATTGAGTAATAATGATCAAAATACTATTTATTGAGTTCCAGGATTGGTACAAAATACAATATATTTATTTTCTGATTTTCCCTTATATGAAATGTACTTAGTAGATACTATAATTGTAGTATTATATAATTGTATAACAGTAGAAGTCATCACACTATAATGGTTAAGAAATTGAGGCTCAGAGAGTTGGAGACATTTTACTTAAGGTCATAGAATTAACAGGAGTGTGGCCAGGATTTGAATCCACGCTGACACATGTGGTAGCTATCCACTTAACTACATATGGTCTCCCATTGGTAGATGCTATAATACATGTTGAACAACTAATACCATGTATTATTTTAACAACAATCAGTACAGGTACCTTTATTCTGTAGGATTATGCAGAAGCTCCATTTCACCCTTAAGAGAAATTCTTTTCACTAGTACGTCCCTTCATGAAAATATGTATTTAATTGTGGGCTAGTATCAAAACGTTTATTTTTGACCACTAGAACTATTATTTGATTCTCAAAATCTCTACAAGCTTGTTAGCATTATGCACATAATTGATGACTCATACATATGAGTACATGTATACACGCACACAGTTTTTAAAAAACTCTAGCCAAATGGATGTTTGAAAATAACAATAGAAATCTATCTTGAAATTGACTGATAGGTGTTATCTATTTATATTATTTATTATACCTTAATGTCCAGTTTCATTTAACAAAACAAATTTGAGCTGTGACTACAGCAAACTGTAGTTTATGAGTCAAGGATTCTAGTCTTTTGGTGGAAATCTCTCTTTTTTTTTTTTTGAGATCTCTTTTAAGTAGAGGTTTCTCCTTGGGAACAGTTCATCCCATCCCTTCATCCTGCTTGAGTTATAAAGACAGTGCTCCATGATAAATCCATGAGCCAAATATATATTCAAATATAAGGATGCCGTGCACACATCTCACCTAACTTGTGTTATCATCCTCTTCCCAGGTTGGAGAAGAGGATCTTGACACATAAAGGTCTTTATTAAAAAGGTGAACTTCAATTTGAATAGAAAGACCACATCCTGGTCACACTCTGCTACTTTTCCCTGCTTGCAGGTGGCTGGCTTGACCCTTAGGAGGGACCAGCAGCATGAAGTACACCAACCCTGGTCCATCTTGTCTTGCTATTGCTCTGCAATTTTAACAGATCCTTTTTTTTTTTAAAATTTTTTTTTACCTTTCCTGATGAAACAGCTGTATTGTTATCAACTGTAAATGTATTAAAAACTCACAGGGGCATTTTAGTATGTGTATCATGCCTGAAAAATATTATTGCCTGACAGGCCCCCATTGGCAAGTGAAAAGAGGTTTTATTGAAGGGAACAGCAGTAGCAAACAGCAAGCAGTGCACAGGAAGGTAATTGTTCTCTTAATATTGGAGTCACACATTCACTTAAGATGAAGGCTCCTCCCTGCCCCTGCCTCATCCACACCCAGAGGACCCGCCAGACAAGCAGCCCTGCCGCCTCTCTCTGGGATCAAGCTGTCAATGCAGACTTGCCTTCTTTCCCTTTTCCTGAGCTAAGCTCTACCCCCAGAGCTCCCAGCGCCTTCCTGAGTGAAAGCTCTGAAAGAGCTCCCTTGTAAATTGCATCACTGGCAGGGCACTCTTCAAATTGACAGAACAAAAGAGCCAAATTCTGAAAGTCTGGGCTGAGTGACTTGTTAGTCCTGCTGGTTGATTACCTCTTAATAGGCTCTGAGAATGGGCCACAGTCATTTTGATGCTGCTTAAGGAAACCTTGTGGAGTTCTTTTCTAGTTAGTTACTACTGAAGTTTGATTTGCTTAATCAGCAAAACACACAGTAAGGGGACAGAGACACAGAGAGAGAGACCTCAGAAGGAAGTTCTTACTACTATCCCTCACCCCATCCAATCATTGGTAATAAAATTACTTGGACTAGGAGTTAAAAAAATAAATTCTCATTGAAAAGGACTAAACAGGCCTGCTCTGATGTACGTGTGTATGTGTACATTTCTCTTCTAGAACTGATGCAATACCAAATAATAGGGTTTCCTTGCCGGCTAGTTAGCACTGAGTTCCCCAAGCTTTATTGTCTGCTCCTGCTGCCCCTCTCCTTCCTCAGCCATTAATGAATACATTCAACCGGCCAGGGTCACTTTATTATTCTGACATAATGAACTGGGGGTGTGATTTCCAAGTTCTGAGGCTGACACTGGCAGGGTCATGCTTTCACCTCGAGGTGCCCCAATTGTGTACTCGACACACTTGGAAGAATAAATATTGATCTGCTTTCTGAGGATATGCGGCCATGTGAAATGTTAATGCTTTTAAACGGCTTTGGACATAGAAAGTAGCTATTATTACCACTATTATTATAAGGTATAAAATCTCAGAGAGTATCTCATCTTCACCCTGTATCCTCATGATTGGTGTGTGTTGAGCGCCCGCTGTATTCACATCACTGCTCATGTAACTGGGTACGGTGATGACATTCACAGACAAAGACATTGATTTTGAGACTCGCCAGTAAGGATGGTAAAGATTATTCTCAACAGTAATTATATACATATTTTATGGACTTCCAATAACAAATGTTTATTCTCTCATTGGGCCTCATTCATTATTGGGTTGGAGATTTTCCATTTGTCTTCTCCAGATGATTCATTCTCTTATATGAAAAGGAGGAGGAAATGGTCATTTAAAATCATAATTGGCCATAAAACTTTGGGGCCCTAAAAAGCATAGGGTTAATATCTACCATTTTGTTTGGCGAAAAAAAAATTCTAGGTAAGTTTGAATACTAAAAGTGAGTTCCCCCCCAAAGCCATGGTGTAGGAGACAGTCATAGTTAAACTGTTCTAAAGAAGAACAGGTGAAATTTGAGATTTGGATGGTACTGGTGAAGCTTGAAGGAAATAAAAGTGCAGCAAGGTGGCAGGAGGCAAGGACTCACCATGGAACAGTGGCCAGTGAGAATGGCCAAGTAACATAGTTAACAGTATGGCTGTTTGTATAGTCAAAGCTAAGGTTTTTCCAGTGGTCATGTATGGATGTGAGAGTTGGACCACAAAGAAGGCTGAATGCCGAAGAATTGATGCTTTTGAACTGCGGTGTTGGAGAGGACTCTTGAGAGGCCCTTGGACTGCAAGGAGATCCAACCAGTCCATCCTAAAGGAGATCAGTCCTGAACACTCATTGGAGGGACTGATCTTCAGCAAGCTGAAGCTCCAATACTATAGCCACCTGATGCAAAGAGCCGACTCATTAGAAAAGACCCTGATGCTGGGAAACATTGAAGGCAGGAGGAGAAGGGGACGACGGAGGATGAGATGGTTGGACGGCATCATTGACTCAACGGACATGAGTTTGAACAAGCTCCAGGAGATGGTGAAGGACAGGGAAGCCTGGTGTGCTGCAGTCCATGGGGTCTCAAAGAGTCAGACATAAGTGAGTGACTGAACAACAACAAATAGCAAATTTTAAAATGCTTGTAAGTTTTGCTGATAAAGCCCTTCTCCCCTTTGTTTCCTTACTTTAAACTTTAGTAAAAATCTGTTAGGCCCCATGTAGATCTGAGACAAGGAAGGTATTTGCAGTGAGTGACTTGGGATTGAGTATGAGACAATTTTGCTTTTCCCAAGGACTCTAGACACTTGAAGAGAGGGTTGTGCTGCCATCTGAGTTACACATTTGTTTATTAAGTCATTCATTTACCTAATGTTTATTGAGTATCTACTGCATGCTAGGGACTCTGATGGAAATTGGAAATACAAAAGAGAGTAGTACTGTTATGACCTGTGCTTAGTACAGGTTATGGTTGTATGTAATGGCATGCACATGTATCTGCTTTGCAGTAATTTGAAAATTTGTAGGGATCCTTTGTGATCCACACACATAGCAGAGTTTCTGTTCTGCCCCCACCCCCCACCACCAGTTCTTCCTTACTTTATTTTGGCAAATTAATTCCTTTATTGGTTCCTAGCTTTTCAGATTTTACTCAAGTAATGCCTCCCTCCTCTCTCCACCTAGTCACACCTTGCCAAGTCCTCTTTACAGCCTTGGATATCCTTAGCCTGAAGAAACCTCACATTTTTTTTTCTGATTTAATTGGTCTGGAGTTCAGTCTAAAGCATCACAGTTTGTAACAACTGCCAAGATGAGTCTAGTATGTAGCCAGGGTTGAGAACTGCTGTCCAAATGTGTGCAAATAAAATCTTATTGGTACAGTGTCCTACGATTGCATTTGACAGCAACATTTATTCTTTCCTTTATATTTCCTTTTTTCCCCTAGGAGAGGAAAACAGGCCCTTCTCCTTTCTAACATGACCTTTTGTATCAGGAGTTTGCATCTCCTTATCTTCTGCTGTCCACAGGATGCGTCTTTATTCACCATGATCCCCTTTCCCTGTATTTTCACACTCTCTACTGACTCTGTCCTGCCTCTGCAGGCTGACTTAGGTGTACTATGGCCTGAAAAGCCTTCTAAAGCTAATTTTTCAATCACCCAATTACTCAGAGGGGTCCTTAGCACAAGCGACTTTACCATCTACTCATTCCTTGATCCTTCACGATTGGCTTCCATCCTCACCAAGTAAAATTGATCTTTCAAAGCCCTTGTGGTAATACATGCTAGCAGCTTAATGCACATTGGTTGAGTGGAAAAATAAATGAATACATGACTTTCTAATAATCAAGTCAATGATCTTTCATCAGTTTTCCCCCTCCTTGATAACATGGTTAGTCAGGTCCATGACTCTGACCCTGTCTTTTTTAGCAGAGAATGCTGTTGTTGGTGTTGTTTTTTTTTTTTTCCCCCCATTCTGATATTTCTTCTGTGACCCCTTGGCTGGCCACTTCACAGTGTTACACAGGTTTATGGGTTGTGGAAGCACACAAACTTGGTCATCAAATCAAGTCCCTGCCACTTCATAGTTGCATGACTTAGAACAGATTGGCCACCTCACCAAGCCTCATTTCTTCATCCATAGAGTGGAGATAGGACAACACTGCTCTGAAGGTTGATATGATAATTCAGTGCCATTGTGAAGTCATTAAGTGCTCAGTTAATGTTAGTAGATGTTTGCATTGCAGTGGATAGAAGCTGCCTGTAGGCAGTCACCAGGCCATTTTTTCTACCACTATATTCTACTTGAAATTTACAGTGTTAGGCTCAGGATCCTTGAAAAAAAAAATGTGAATAAATGAGCCAGTGCATTGTTTCTCTTAATGGGTGATCTTTCTCAAAGCCTTGCCTTAGGCTCTGTTCACTCTTTCCCTTGCTGACCTCATCTATTTCTTGATGACCTTTGATGTCATTTATTACTTCACCTCTCTTCTTCATGTAGATAACCGCCACATTAAACTGAAATCAGACTCTGCTTGTTGTGCTCTCCATATCCAGATATGTTGTCTTTAAGACATTTCCCAAGCAAGTGTCCCAAAAGGCATTTCTTTCATATCTTAAAATCACTATATTCAGAAAAGAACTAGTCTATCTTCTCTCTCCCTAACTCTTATTATTCATTTTAATATGTTCATTATGTATATTTGGAAGAGCCTGCTATATAAAATTTATTTGTGGGATTTCGCTGGTGGTTTGGTAGTTAAGACTTCACACTTCCAATGCAGGGAACATGAGTTCAATCCCTGGCTGAGAAAGTAAGATCCTACGTACTGTGCAGTATACACCCCGCCCTGCCCCCCCCCCAAATATATATATAAAATATATATTCAAAGTATATAAATATGTATACATTTAAAGTATATAACTATGTGTATATTTAAAGTATAAAGTATATATACTTGTTTAATTTATATATACATATACAGAATAGATGTGTTTATCTATGTAATGACCTCCAAAGAGTTCTACCTGCCTATCTGTTGATTGGCTCAATGATATTCCCATCTACCAAATGTTATTCTTCCTAATATATAGCTCAGGTTTTTAGCTACCTGCCCTAATGACAACCAAAAATAACAAGAACTGTAATTCTTACAAGTCCACACTTCTTATCCTGCCAGTGTTTTTTTTGACCCTTATTTTAATCAAAACTCCCTTTTATATAAACAATATTTATATTTTAAGCAAGCAATGCATAGTTACAATTTTATTGTGGAAAAAAAGAGCTCGAGTGATATGGAAGTGTAAAAGAAAAGCAAAATTCTCACCTCACCCCTGCTGCTTGCTTCATTCTTACTACTCTTTATGGAGGTGGTTCCTATTTTTGGTTGGGGATAACTCTTTTCTAGATTTTTCACCTAAACTGATGAACATATACATGCCTGATTCTTACTTAATATAAATGGACCATACTGCATTTGTTAACGTGACGCTGGCTTTTTACTCCCTCATTAATATGTCTTGTTCATTTAGCCCAACCTCTTCATAGAGGACTGTGGCCCAGTATAGCCTCCTACAGGAGCACCACATATTAGGCAGACTTTCATTACTGAATGTTTAAAAGCTCCCTTGCTATTTATTCCCTATTTCTCTGTGTCATCTTTTAACTAAATGAGAAATCACATTTCACATTTTCTCTTGGCCTCTTTGTACATGCCTAACAGTGAAACTTCTACTTATCCCTCAAACCCAGCTCAAATGTTAGTTATACATGGGTTCTTCTTGGCTAATTCTAGCTTAAAGTGGTATCTTAGAAATTACTTAATCCTTCAAGAACAGAGACTGAATTTTTTTCCATCCCTTAAAGTGAAACACAGGGTCTTAAATAGGAAGACTCTGAATAAGCGTAATGTATGAATGAGAACATGATTTTTTCAACTTTTGTTATGTAACATGTATATAGAGATAGGCTTATAAGCACCTTCAAAGAAAAAAACTGATTGTGGTGTACTTTGAATAATGCAGATGTGTGATGATGTGTATACCAGTGCTGTGGCCACTATACTGTGGACACTCACAAAGATGGAGTCCTTCCCTTAACATATAACACCAAAGTGCCCATTATCCAGTACAGGAAGCTATTACAAAGAAATCAAATGAACCTACCAGGGTCTTCCAGAGGACTTGGAATTGAACTGGATAATCCTAAAATAAAGGAAATTAAAAATAATTATTTGCACGAATATCCAATTTTTTTGTCTTTCCAGGATATGTTTACCTTTTTTATCCGGGAAGAGAACCCCACTTTCTAAAAGAAGACCTGTTCCACATAGTATGAGTGGAATGGTCTTGTCCATCCCTCTTCCATGCACAGAGACATGGTAAGCTACATCCTGTGTGACCCAGCCATGGTGGGGCTTTGTGGGCCAGCTCTAAGAACCAGGTAGTACCTGTCAGGTTGTTCCCTGAAAGTGAGAGTTCTCTCCTCTTTTGTGACATTGAAGATAACTGATAAAAGTTATCTTTCTTGCCTAGTATAAAAATCTGAGAATAAAGCTAAAACAGGGAGCCAAATAGCCGTCAAAGCAGGGCATTAACTTTGTCATTTGAGTACGTGGATTCTCTTACTCCTGAAACTCATCTACTTTTGGAGATCCTAGATATGAGAATCTATAAGTTCCCTTTACCTATGCTACTTGGGTTTCCATAATGGAAAGAGGCTCGCAACATTATGTAGGAGGTTTAAATAACTTTATCTGATTCTGTTTCCTTCCCATCTCTTTTTATAGGATGTATGCTGATGAAATTCTCTAAATTCATTTGTTTAGTCTCTGCTTTATAACTCCTAAAACATTCACAGAGTAGAAATTGGAGGCTGGATTTTGTGCTAAAATGTCTGGTAAGAAATAAACTGAGATGTGGTTTTTGGTGACCTGGTCTTTCATCAGTTTTATTCAATTTACTTGAGTGAGAAGAGGGGACAAAAATATATGTGTATTGAGTTTCTACTCAATTCAACTCTTTCATGACATTTACCCCTTTCATGTAAGTACTCTGATTCTGACTTAGAAGATTTTTAAAAAATCAAGATGATTTTCAGAGTAGGTGCTTTGCTGAAGGTCACTGGCTGGTTAGATGTGGTCGATTTAAGATTAGGATCCTATTGGGTCTGACCTCTGAGCCCTCCCTCTCCATCATCTGGAATGTCATACAGTTAGGAAGAATGTTGACTCTTAGGTCTAAAAGCACATTTCTAACTTTTAGTCAACTGCCTTGGCATTCATGGTTTGACATTATTGTTTGGGGGAAAATTATGTTATGGAAAGAAGTATGTTGCTCTATAAGGAATTTGAGATTTGAATTTGGAGACATTAATTCTAGTTCTGTGATATATATATATATATATATATATATTTTTTTTTTTCCCTACTGAAGAGCTCTGTGGTTATGAAGTTCAGTCTTTCTAGATCTTGGGCTTCCTCCTCTATCAAATAAAAGATATGAAGGCCGATCATCTCTTAAATCTATCCTAGTCTACTTATGCTGGTACACACTTCTCAGAACTCTATACTTCTCCTATTAGAGATCATAACGCCCTGTGTTGTGATTACATGCTATATGCACTGATGTCTTTCCCAACAACGAACCCAGCATATGACAAATAATAGATGATCAATAAATATCTGTTGAGTAAATAGATGAGGGAAAGATGTCTATTCATTTTTGTACTTAGAATACTACTTTTTTATATATTTTTTCCTGCTGACAAAAGAGTGATCTTTGAAACTGCAGGAAATAACCTGAGATTTTGCTGGTGAGAAGTAAAACTAAGCTAATGGAAGATTTGAGTACTATGGTGCTCAGTCCATCAGTGTGTATTTTAAAGAGGACTTTCCTTTAACTCAGAGCTCAAGATAAGCGAAGAGTTAACTCACAGTTTTCAGATAGGAGATGTACTTTAAAGTGTAAAATGGTCATTTTAGGGTGTCACTGTAATTCAGCTTTTAAGGCTTGGTAACTGAGCCATCTTGGTGAACCTTCCTGTGAATGAAACCTTCCTTAATCAGCTTTTCCTATATTATTTCATCCTGGGAAAGAAAAGCAGTAGCTAAGCCAGAAGCAAGCAGAATAACAAAAAAAAAAAAAAAAAAAAAAAGGAGTCTGTGGCCAAAGCAACAGAATTACTTTTTTTTTTTCTTTCACTTGTGTTTGTGAAGGAGAAGTAAGAAACATAATTTTTTGTCTTTGTTTGGACATTGGACAATACAAATCACAAGAACATTTATTTTTGACATACTATTTTTTTGGTGTTCTTTGGGATTTGGACCCTAATTAAAAAATATGTGTTTCCTATCCCTTCTTACTGTGAAAATCCTTGGCAATATAAACAGATGCACTGGTTGGCTTTTAATTCTGACACCAGACTGTCTGAAATAATAGCTCTGAGAAAGTGTGAATTCTTTCATTCCTCAAGCTTTAATTATAAGTACTTAATTTGTTTCTCTTTCTATTGCTGACTATCATACCAATCTGTTTTATTTTTTATCTGGCTAAACATTGTGCACCTTAGAAGCCCCTTATTTGGAAAAGTTTATTCTGCATTGGAAGAGAGAAACAAGTTGAAAGTTTGAGTTATCTTCATATTCTAGTTCATATCACTGTAATTTAACAATTAACATATTAAGTGGTATTCTAAAATTTTGAGTTATATAGGTCTTTATGATGACAGAATTAGGATCTTGATAAGCAGTTTGAAAACACTGAATATTTCTCATAAAAGTTGATTCATCATTTGAAAAATGAGCCAAGTTAATAGCTTACTAAGTCATCTTGACCTTTCACAGTCAAAGATATTCTTCACTTTTTGTGTCCACCATTTTTTACACCTCGTAACCAATTTGCTGGCACATCGTTTTCAGCCACGGGACTGACTGGTGGTACTGACTTCTGTCATTACATGAAGCACCACATATGCACATTAGCCAAAAAAGTCATCAATTTCTGGAAGTAGGTGCTTTTCTAAAGAATTGCTAGGTCAAATCTTTTAAAATATTGTCATATATCCACTTTTAAAGCTTCACTGTGTTGAGATGTGCTTTTTATTTTCTAAGAGAACAAGGAAATCAAAGAAATGCAAGTCCTTGCTGGAACTCATGATAAACACAATGAAGAATGTCTTATGTTTTTTTCTTCAATTTGTTTCTTTCCATTTACATTTCATCAATTATTTTGGAGCCTAATACTAAAGATGTTAAGTCCTCTTTGCAAATATGATGGAAACATGATTGTGGATAAAATGCAATGTGCTTTAGGTTAGAAATTGTTAAGTCTACTATTTTTATCTCATTTTCATTCTTGTAACAATCCTAGATATTATTGGTGTTATTATATAATTATATATATATATATAATTACTTTAGATATTACTATTATTATCCTCATTTTAGAGGGGGATTAAACTAAGATTTTATCCTAGTTCACAGAGCCTGGAAGCTATGACTTGAACCCTGGAAAGGGTCCCTCCTGCTGCTAGACTTTGTTGTTGTTGTTGTTTAGTCCCTAAATTGTGTCTGACTCTTTTGCAACCCCATGGACTATAGCCCACCAAGCTCATCTATCTATGGAATTTCCCAGGCAAGAATACTGGAGTAGCTTGCTATTTCTTTCTCCAGGATATCTTCCCAACCCACTGATTGAACCTGCATCTCCTGCATTGGTTCAGTTCAGTTGCTCAGTCATGTCCAACTCTCTGTGACCCCATGGACTGCAGCAGGCCAGGCTTCCCTGTCCATTACGGTAGGCAGATTATCACTGAGCCACAAAGGAAGCCCACTGCTAGACGTTACTGCAGTTAATTAACCTGTTTTACACACATGATCTCATTTAATCCCCCCCTCCACAAAAAGGCTTTCCTGGTAGCTCAGTTGGTAAAGAACCCACCTGCAGTGCAGGGGACCCCAGTTTGATTGCTGGGTCAGAAAGATCTGCTGGAAAAGGGAAAGGCTAACCACTCCAGTATTCTGACTTGGAGAATTTGGAGTCACAAAGAATCGGACATGACTGAGTGACTTTCACTGTCTGATACCCCCCAAAAAATATTAATATAAGGCCTATTATACACCCATTTTATAGATAGAGAAACTGAAACTCTGGTAACAGAATTTACTCAGATTCACTCAGCTTGCGCATTAAGCTGTGTTGGTGACACAAGGCTGGAAGTGAGGGCTGCCTGACTGCAGTAACCCTGTGCTCAAAACCTCTATTTTAAATGGCTTTGTCTAAATAGCATTTGTCGAAATAATAGCATTTGTTTAAAGCTTCAGAATTTACTGTTTAAATCTAGTGAAAAAAAAAAAGTCGCTCAGTCGTGTCCGACTCTTTGCGACCCCATGGACTGCAGTCCACCAGGTTCTCCGTCCATGGGATTTTCTAGGCAAGAGTACTGGAGTGGGTTGCCATTGCCTTCTCCATTAAATCTAGTAGATGGCACCAAAAATTCTTTGGTGTGCAGTGACTGAAATAAACTATTTTAGGTGCCAAAAAGACTTAAAGGTAAGGGCCAATGAAATAAATGCTGTTTTTAGTGTTTTATTTTTTTAACAATGATGAGCAGGAGACTTGGAGGATACATATTTCCAGTGGTGAAAGCAGAAGCTAGGGATTTAGGCTCCTGGATTACTCTTATAACTCCCTTTCACATGACACATCATTTAATTCCTTCACCTCCAATTTATCTCCCCTAAATTCAAGTCGGTCATGATAACATCTCTTCAGGAATGGTGCTTAAAAAACAAACAAACATGATGACACTCTCTTGACCTTTTTCCAAAAATACAACCACTCTTTTGTCCATTTTTCACTTTTTTCCCATAAGTCAAAAATTTGTTTACATGAACTTAGAGTTTTGAGACTATGAAGTCTCAGTTGCCCTTGAGTTTCGTGACTACATTTTGGGGCAATAGCTTATATAGCCATGTTAGCTTCTAAGTTGTTTCCTGTTTTTCTTGGTCTTACTGCAATCCTTGCCAAAGCTTCCCTCCTCCTCTGCTGCATTAGTAATGCAAAATGAAATTCATTGTGCCCATTATATCTGTTAAATGGTTTCCATTTTAACTTGAGAAAAATGTATTGACGTTCATGTGTTTGGCATGGAAAATGTGTATATCTATCGAAGATAGCAACTTGTCTGTTGGAATTACAGTGCATTATGTATAATGCTTCTTTTAGCTGTGCATGTACATTTCCTGGAATCTTATTGTGTCAGAGCTTGGAAAGTTTACACAAGCATTGGTAATCTAATTTTTGTCTGGTGGGTGGCTGTGGAAATATGGAGTATTTAAAAAAGCAAATGTCTTGGCCATCTGTGCCAGGCAGGGGTGTCTAGTCAGGTGGGGTAAAAGCACTCATCAAAAAAACGTTTTAAAAATATTGCCCCGAGTCTAACCTAAATATTAATTTCCCAAGAGCAGAAAGACTTAACAGTTACTGTAACACGGTTTTGAGTCCATTTCTGTTTATTCTCTTTAGGAGTCCTAACT
Source organism: Dama dama (assembly GCF_033118175.1). Classification (NCBI taxonomy): domain Eukaryota; kingdom Metazoa; phylum Chordata; class Mammalia; order Artiodactyla; family Cervidae; genus Dama; species Dama dama. Next base: position 36,183,481 of record NC_083704.1, on the reverse strand, counting down.
GTAAGGTGGAGGAATCCATTTTATCTTTCTCCTGCCTCTTAACGATAACCCTTCTTCTGATTAGATTGTCTCCTATGTCTTTTGTCTTCTGTAGACATGAGTCTTTGGCTCATGAACATCTTGTTAAGGTCTGTTGAGGATTAGGGGCTGTGACACAATTTTCTCTTGCTGAGTCTTTTTATTGGGGATTTTTCAGTTGGTTTGTCTTGGAAGTCTTTGAAATATCTTCTATCAAGCAATGATTTTCATTTTTCTTGGTTCTCCTTAACATCGGGGTTGTATTTTGCTCCACTGTTCCTGGGGTCTGGGTAATGAATTGTATTATTTAATAGGTGAGTGTGAAATTCTGTGTGCAATAGCTGGACTGCTCTCTGCTTCTCAGAGTTGCTAAATCCTCCTCACTGCACTGCTGCTGAACTGTGATGGAGTTTTTGTTTTGTAGCTTTAACTGTGTTTCAGTCAGCCATCTGAAGCCGGGTTTCTTAACTTTGGCACTATTGTCCTCTGGGGCTGGCTAGTTCTTTGTTGTGGGTGCTGTCTTGTGCATTGCGGGGTGTACAGCAGCATCACTGGCCTCTACTCACCAGATGTTAGTAACACCTTCCCCCAGCATCTGCAGGTGTTTATTCCTGATGTCCCCTGGGGGGCGTGAAATCACCCCATTTGAGAATCATTGATCTAAAGCAAGGTTGAAAGACAAGGCTGGTGTGATGTAAGGAATTTCCATAAAAAGCACTGAACTCAGGCAACGCAATGACAATGCTGAGAGAGCTTTGTGTTTCAGAGGCTATGTGGAGAAACTGTATCATACATCCCTGGAGAAAATACTGTAATAATTGTCTATAGTTTCTTAGACTGAGTAACAGAGGAGGTAAGGGTCACTTTTTAAACTGCTTTGCTTCTGATCAGCTAATTATCTCCTCACCCTGTGATGCCTTTTATCTCCCGTCTAAGCAACTTGACTCACATAAGTAAAATTCTAATTCTTCACAGATTTTCACCTTAACTACGTTTCTACCCTAACCTCCCTGCTCTTCTGTTTCACCCACCGGTTTTCTTTGGCTCCACTGGGAACATGGTGCCCATTTATTTCTTTAATCCACTTCACCACCTCATAGTACATTCTACTCTGAGGATGAATTTTAACAAGATGCCTTTTACTGCATAGTACACTCCAGTAAAGAACTAATGTTTACGGTGATGTGTATCTCTATTTCAACTGAAAAGCGGAGATGCTGCCGACCACTAGCGTGTAAACTTTCTCCTGTTTGACTTTCTCTCAGTGCCTCTTTGAGTGAGTTACATCTGTTATATTTAATGGCAGTCTTATGGGCCTGTCCACAGGGTATCTATTTGCTGCTGAAATAGCAGTGAAGATAGCCCACAAATGAATGAAGTCATCAAATGTATTTGATGATAAAATCAAGGTTATTTTTTAATTTTTTGATGATGTGAAAACTGTGGAGGGATGCTAACAAATCTGTTTGATCAATATATGGAATATAAAAAGAAGAGGAGACAAGATTGACTGATGAATAAAATGAAACTGACACAAACAGGCTGACAGCCAGCTGTAAGTCTCTTTAGGGCAAATGCAATTAACTTAGAATAATAGACTCAAATTTGATGGTTAGAAATGCATTTTTATTAACAATCACAGGCCAAATCATTATGCTCTTATGAATAAAATGGTACTTATATTTCGTGCATGTGTGTGCTTGCATATATAAATATATATACATATGTCTCCCTATGTATATACCCATGCCTCCCACATTCCTATGTGCTCTGCTTACAATCGGGATGGAAAAGTTGATTTTTAGAATAATGTACTTTAAAAAGGAAATTCATTCATAAATTGTCTCCAGGACTATAAATTCTGAATATTCTCCCAAATTACATATATAAAAATCATACTACTTATCTGGTGCTATTAGACATAAAGCCAGTGAGTTCTGGTCCCAGAACTGCTGGTCCTTTGGGGATTTGGAATTGCAATCAGGGATTTACAGATTTCATTTTGAAGAGGAGAAGTCATTACTAGAAACCTAAGCTCATTTCCTCTCCTGTAATAGCTATTTTAAATCATTCATTTAGAAAATACATTAACTATTTAGGGTACTTGAAATGCATTTCTTTTGGCATTGTCTGCATTTTTTAAAGAGTTTTCTTTTCTAAAATTATTTAAAAAAAAAAAAAAAAAGATTAGAATTAGCAGAAAAAGACCAAATGACTTCTGTGTGATAAAAACTTATTCTTGCATAACATTCCTTTCTCTCATTGCCCAAGAGGAAACAATTTAAAACTTTAACAAAAATACTAGAATACTGTAAGTAAACTTTTTAATGCCATAGAGATGGAAAAAAAAGTATGCCACCCTTAGAAAATGAAAAACTGGACTTTAAATATGGTTAAGAAGTAGCATATGGCTAAAAGTCTTTTTAAATGAATTTGTTAATAATTTAAATCCAAAGCAGTTTTACTTCTGTACTGATCACTTACTATTGATACCCACCTTAACTAGGAAGTGAGTAAAAAAAAAAAAGAAGAGATTATAGGAAAAAATAAGGAGATTTATTCTCTACAAATAATTCAGGATATGGAGTCTTGCACAACCCTGCAGACTCCTTTAGATATATGTATTTTTTTTCAAATGCAAAATAAAGCTCCCTGAGTTATGTAATTGCTATTCTTCAAAAGGACATCATGAAGGTTGACAATTTAAAATGTACTCTTCCTGTCACCATCCAATTTTTTAAAATGTCTACTGATGGTGTTAAAAACAATCTCCGTAGAAGAGGGCTGCCATTGCCAATTTAGGACACTGAGTTTGTTATTAGCGTAGGCATATTAGATCATCCTCTTGCTCTTCCTGCCTGCTTTGTTCTTTTGATATGGCAGGGAACTGAAATTGACAACAGCCTACATTTATATAACAGTAACTTGCATTGTTAAATATATATGTGTAGATAGACAGATAGAGAGTTCTTTTATTCCCCAAAGATATCAAAGTTCACTACACACCATGAAAAAAACCACAGAAATATGCAGATGCGTCTAGGGTGAACCATGACAACTATTTAAAAGCATCAAGTATTGACAGCCTCAAGATTCTGAAATAGTTCATAGTCATTTTTAATTTTGGATATTTTTATCCCTTTAGAAAATTTCTGTTTTCTTCAGGAGAAGAGGATAGAAAGGTCACATTTTGTTAACAGAAGTAGTTTAGAAAAGTGAGCTGGGAACTTAGCTGTCCAGGTCTATAGGCCTTGACAATGTTGTGGTAAACATGAGGCTGAATAGACTGCTTTGATTCAGTTAGTGTTTGATCCATTGCATTCATTAAAATCACACAAAGTGAACTCAAAGTGGGGAGTCTGATGATTGGATAGGCACTCCTGTAAATAGGGTTGTATGTACGTGCATTTAATTGTGCCTAACTCTTTGTAATCCCATGGACTATAGCTCGCCAGCTCCTCTGTCTATGGAATTCTCCAGGCAAAAATACTGGAGTGGGTTGCCATTTCCTCCTTCAGGGGATCTTCTCAACCCAGAGTTCAAACCCACATCTCTTGTGTCTTCTGCACTGACAGACAGATTCTTTACCAACTGCACCACCTGGGAAGCTCCACCATATTAAATTTAAAAATACCAAATAAAAATACAGGATGCTTAGTGACATTTGCATTTTTGATAAATGATGCATAAGCTTTAGGAGAAGTAGGTCCCATGCAATATGTGGAACATACTTAATACTAAAAAAATATGCATCATTTAGCTGAAGTTTAAATTTAACTAGGCATCCTGTATTTAATCTGGCAGTCTTCACTATAAAAGCAAGGCTTTGTGTACTGTTTAGAAAATAGATTATAATTGGGGTAAAGAAAGTTTTAGAGGAAAACCAATAGAACTTTAACTTTTTGTTGTCCTTACAACAGCCTTACCATCTTAAAATTTTTAAGTCCCTTTTCTCCTCAAAGAATAGCAATACACAATATTATGTTTAGATTTGACTCTGCTCACAATTTTATGATTATAAGTCCTGGACAGAATATTTAACAATATAAGGCTCAGGTCATGTCATAGTTGGTGTCTGTCTCCATGGCTGCCATGAAGGATAGATAGTTTTTTTTAAATGTATTGTACAGAGCAAATGGTAGGAGTCTAAGCTATGCTGCTTGAATGAATTTATTCCCTCACCATTGAATTGATTTTCTCTTTCCTTCCAACTTTTTGTCATTTCCCTCCATTTTCAGACATAATGATAATATTCCCTCTATAGCAGAATTTCCATTTTGAGATATTCTTCAGCATGCACAGGGTGAAATGTCATACCATCTTAGCAGTAGGGTATAGATAGTATTTCTTATAAGGATAGAGCTAGATTAGGTCTGGGTGATTTGGAGGTAAGTTTCCTGGTGATGGGGAGAATTAGTGAAGTTATTTTTTAAGGCCACCAGGCAAGTTGTAGAAATATTTAATTTCAGCTATTCAACTATATTCTTGAGCACTTCATATGTAGTCTTTATTATTTAATGTATATTATCTATTATACACCTGGAGAAGGAAATGGCAACCCACTTCAGTATTCTTGCCTGGAGAATCCCATGGACAAAGGAGCCTGGCAGGCTACAGTCCATGGGTTAGCAAGAGTTGGACATGACTTAGCAATAGAGAGAGAGAGAGAGAGAGAGAGATATCTATTATACAAGTGAGTTAAGCATTTTCTTAGAGGACTTTATAGAATTTTTATCTTTGGCATTGTACTAACCTTTCACTGAACCACAGAACCAAGCAGCAAGTATATTGTATTAGAATTTTGATATATAACATTATATCTGTTTCAAAACTCAGAATTTAATGACTCTTTAATAGCAAAAGGTAAACCTTTTTATTCCTATCATCATTATCACTTGATTTTGTTCCTCTTGTAAACATGCTGTGATCATTTGCCAAGGAGGTATATAAAGTGAGAGAGATGTAGGGGAGAAGAGCAAGAAGCAGAGTAAGTTAGGGCCTTAAAAAAGATTCAGGGTAACAAACATACAAAACAGGATTATGGTCATCAAGAAACCAGAAGCTGAAAGTTCATCGAGAACAAAAATAATATCAACTTTTTGTTTCTTAAATGTAAGTTTCCATTTACTTTCTGTGAAAAAGAGATGCTTACTCTTCTTTTAGATTAGGTTAGACATTACCTTAACAAATAAAGTAGAATTTTCAGTTAACTTCATCAAAATAAAAGTCCAAACAGAGCAATTTAATCCATCTTTATATTATTTGAAGGATAGGGAGGAGAGTGGTAGAGGACCTAAACTAACATTTACTATCTGCTCCATGCAGGCACTGTGCCAGGGAATGCTAAACCATAATCTCTGACCTCAGGACTCTTTGACTCATGATCTAATGAGAGAGATAGAAAGTGAATAATTACTATGCACTATAATTAAGTGCTATAAAGACAGAGTATATTGTACAGACATGGTCCAACATAGAATGTTATCGCCCTTGTAAAGCAACTGCAGGAATGTCTTCACTGGGGAGATAATGGTTGAGTTGGATTCTGATGCAATTATCAACTGGCCAAAAAAAATTGAAAAGACATTTTATGTAGGGAGTGCAACAATCACCAAAGTGTTGGGTCTGAAGTAGTAGTAGAAGCAGATTGGTTTGACTAGAGCATAGCAGGAATTCCATGAAATGGGACTTGAGAAATAGACATAACTCAGAACTTGGAGGCCCCATAATATCATGGAAAAGAGAATTTGAAGGAGCAAAAATATGGTCAAATTTAGGAAGAGAGTGCTGGCAGCAGATGGGAGGAGACAAGGTTAGAGCACTGTTTGGGCTCTTCCAGTTATTAGTTTAGGTAAGAGATTTGTTGTTATTTAGTCGCTAAGTTGAGTCCAACTCTTTTGTGACTCCATGGACCATAGCCCATCAGATCCCTCTGTCCAAGGGATTTCCTCGGGACATATATTGAAGCGGATTGTCATTTCCTTCTCCAGAGGATCTTCCTGACCATGGGAGTTGAACCCATGTCTTCTGCATTGAAGACAGATTCTTTACTACTGAGCCACCTGGGAATCTCTTCAGGTAAGAGATAGTCAAGGCTTAACCAAGATGTCCATTTGTAATTCAGAACTTAATAAGCCAAAGAACTCAAGAGCAGCACATTCTGAAGAGTGGTGATAAACCTGGTTAACATCAAACGGGATTGCAATGAGGAGGCTGCCATATATGATGTGTTTGCTGATCGTGGCCTCTATAACTCAGAGGAAAGGATATCAAGAGAAGGAAAGTGAGTCAATTTTATTGATGATAAATCATGTTAAAAGGAAATGGATCAGGCAGCTTTAGTTGCAGTATTCCAGTTGACAACTTCACAACCATCTTTGTCACCTCTATGGAGTTTTATCCCATTTGGCTGAAGAATACCCTGAAGCTCAGAGATGTTAAATGTAATATTGTAAATTCACAGAGCTAGAAAGTGATGGTGTGGAGGTCCCCACTTAGGTCTGTCTAGCCACAAGGTCTCTGATCTCTCCTTTAAATTGCACAGCCTAGGACTAACTTCAGAGGGATGCTTGTGTTTGGACCAAGTTGAACAAGGATTTAATTGTATGTCAGAGATACTTCAAGTAATCTCTGTAGGAGTATGAAGTAGTTTCAAGAGTTTTATGTCTTTAACATTTCCTAACTGGCTTGAAAGTTCAGAAATGTATTGATTCATTCATTCACTCAATATCTAGTAAGTGCCCTCCTTCTTATTTTCAGTCATAATTTGGAGCGTTAGTGTCTAATGAAAGGAACTTATGCTGTGCTAGAGTAAGTGTTGGTTTGGATCCAATTTGGGAAATGCAACCATTGCTGTGATCCCCAAGTCCCAAGAGAAAAAGGAACAGAAAATAATTAAATTTCAAAATTTCCCTTCATATCCTTCTTTTTAGGTGAATCATCTTTTCCCCTTCCCTCTTTCATGACTGCCCCATTAGATCACAGTGAATTTTCCCCTAAAATACAGCCTTGTAGGTGCCCCTGCTATGAAAAGGGGAAAAAAAATGTAGTGTTTTTGGCCACTGGAGAGCTGCCAATTCCAGAGTACCAGCACGTTGAGAGTCATCCTCTGTTGATTTCCTCTCTTGCCTTTTCTGGATGGTGATGAGACACTCATGTGGCATGAAGCCTGTTTGCTCCTTACTGTATTTATTTTGTTAAGATTAAAGTTGCTAAGATACGGTAGTTATTTCAAATTGTAACTGCCGATGCCAGGGGTCATAAAATAAAGAACTAAAATTCCTTTATTTGCTAATGCTAATAAAAAAACATTCTTGAGGGGGCGAGGGAATTTTCTGGCAAAAAAAGTGAGCAGTACGCAAAGTGGTCTAAGTTTTAGCACATAATTAGATCCACTAGTCCAACTGATGTTGAGCTATTTTGGTCAAAAATCAAGAGAGAACTTCTGCCTTTGAGTTGTTTGTTAAAGTATTGTTTTTAAACAAAGAAATGGTCAGCTTGTGCAAATTTTGTGTCCCTTTTTCTATTTAGTAGTTAAAGCCAAGGGATTTCTTTTTCAATCTGTTGCTAGTTATTCTTCTCTGTTCCATAAATATTTTGAGGGATTTGAAGTTTTAACATTTTCTCGTAACTTCTTGAGTTGGTCCCCTTAATTCTCCTCATCTCGTGTATCTGATGCCCTAAATTTCTCATTGTATTTATTTTATTCTTAGTACATAATTTTTAAATTACTTGTAGTTTTATTGTTTTCAATGACATTCTTTTAGGTTATTGAGAAGATACCATACTCTATGTTTCAGATTTAATTGTTACTGACCAAAAAGCATTCTGTATTTTTCTTCATAATGAATGATTGTTTTAAAAACTCAGAATGTTTTCCAACCAAATTCAGTCAATTCTAGGACATTCCTTTGAGCTCATAGGTAAATATTTTCAACTAATACTTAAAAGAAAAACCATTAAACTATTTGGATGGAAAAATAGTCTTAGAACAGCCAGTTTGGCAAGGTTTATTCTGTGTATGTGTGTAATTTCAAATTACTGTATGTTTTTATTTTACAAAAATTTCCAGCTTCCCCAGGACACTTCACAAACTAACATCCAGAATTTCCACTGGCAATCCTTCGTTTGTCCTGGAAGCATCTTGCAATATGGAACCAAGAAAATACTGTGTTCCCTTTGGATTTATAGACAAGAACATATGTATTTCCCCTTCAGCACACAGTTCTTTTCAGGGGAAGCCAGGTTTAATGGGCATATTGTCAAATAATAAGGATTCCCCAAAACTACATAGCTGGTTTGGCTGAAAAAGTGATTTTCAGTAGAATTTAATCTATTTAGAGAAAGATAAACTATAAAATAATGACATGTCTCGATGTGATTTGATTAAAAAATATTGTGTGAAGTCACCATTTAAATACTTTTTCAGAGAGACCGAGAGAACGTGCTGTACACTATTGAATTGTATTTATTAAGCTTATTTCTAATACCCAGTGGAGCCTCATTCCACAACAAGCCTGTGGTTAATTGTAATTCCATTAGAGAAATTGCAGAAAGGTGGTTTCTGCCCACATCTTTGGAGACAAAGTGACTCCTGAGTAGTCACCACAATAACCTCTGTGGTTATTGCTGTCTCAGGATTTTGAGATGCCAGTCCTTTGTAGTTTCAGTTCTAACATCTGAGTTCTTAGAACTTAATGTCCAGAAGGTAAAGTCATTTACCACAGTCTTCAGCCTTCATATTCTATGTTGGTAGTTCATGTTTGCCATAATAAAGGCACCATCTGAATTTCTATTTTACCTGACTATTTATACCAAGGTCTAAGATTATAGATATACTGTCACTGTCTATTTTCATATAATAGTGGGTGTATATTAGAGTGGTTTATTGGTCTAAAAATTTCACTGCCTTAAAATAGCATTTTACCTGTACCCCCTTGCTCTGGCTTGTGATGGGTGATGGAGTTTACAGACACCTTCTTTATGGAGAGTCTAGTACTGTGAGTTGACTTGACCAAAATAAGGGATGGAATATGAGCACTGTGATTGCAAATGTGGACTCATGCCTTTTACTTTGAGAATAACATGACTAAATAGTTGATTTTCTAAGAGAAATGAGAACATATGGGTAGATCGGGACCCAGCTTTGAGCTAAGCTCTCCTGTACCCAGCCTACATTAGCCAAACTGTAGTTGTTGCACAGATATGCAAGTAAGAAATAAACGCTCTTTGGCATTTGTGACTGATATGATGGGTAGTTTGTTCCATAGCATTATTATGGCATTGTCTGACTGAGCCACTTTGCCTGGTTACAGTTCGTTAACCAGAGTCTTCAAAACAGCATTCTGTAGAGGTGTCAGGTACTGATGTACAGGAAAAATCTCCTCTGCTCTTTTTTGGTTCTATGCTACTTTTGAAGCTGACTTCAGGCTCTGTACAGATTTGAAACATTTCAATACATTTATGAGTCATGTGTAATTGATCAATGCCCAAACCTATTTCTTAGTGAAAGAGAATAAAATGGGAGATTTTTGAAAACTTGAAATAGTTTTTGAAATGAAGCTATACACAGTCTGGGTGTAATTCTTACCCAACATACCATGTAGGTTTAAAAGTATGTCAAGTATTAGTTTAAATTTAAGCAGTATATGCTGTAACTTCCGCAGGAGTATGGTGGCACATACTAGTGGTTCATAAACCTTCCAAAGGACTACTTCATTTGCTTCATGTGGTACTCTTGCCTGGAGAATTCCATGGACAGAGGAGCCTGGCAGGCTACAGTCTATGGGATCACGAAGAGTTGGATGTGACTGAGCGACTAACATATTCACTTTTTTTTATGACCTTTTTTTAAATGAGTGATAGAGGAGGAATGAGCCTTAACTGAGGGTATAAATTGTTGTAGTAATAGCTGTCAAATGGATTAAAGTAGATTATAGTGTAATAGGTTAGAAGCATGATTCTAGTTATAATCTCAAAAGTTAAGCAAAGCCAGGCGAAAAACATAAATGAGTTAAGTGGGCCATGCATGCTTGGCAAAGATAGGAATGCATGCTTGGCAAAGTGGATAACATATACCCTATTTACAGGAGGTGGGTATTTGGCTCTAATTTTGTCATGCAGGGCACTGCACTGTCTTTGAACACCTACTATGTGCCGAAAACTATTCTAGATACTACAGATACAATAGTAAACAAAACAAACAGAAATCTTCATGGCATTGATACTCTGGTAATTAAACAGACCATAAAAAATTAAGTGAAATAAAAAAAATTTAGGTGGTGTTAAGTGTTAAAGAGGAAAAAAAAAATAGCAGAAAAACGAGGTAACACAAAACAGCCAACAAGACTGTGGCATAACCTATTTTAGAGAAGTTTGAAGTTTTTGCTTTGAATAAACCTAAAAGGAAATATTCTACTCCATGAAATAAAAATATTTAAATATGTTAAAATGTGCACTCACATGTAAAAGCAAAACAAAATCCAAAAATTTTTCTGTTTTGCTCACTGGTAAAACTGAGCTTGTCCAGTTAAGAGAAGGGTTAAGAAATACAGATGTAAGATTAATTATGAATCTATATAGTTTGAATCTGTATAGCAGGAATTTAGTAGGCATGTTTATATTTTTAATATTCTTTTCAGAACATTAATTTGTTTGGTAATTGTACATAATAAAACCTACTTGCAATTACACACAAAATATTGTATGCTAAATAATAATGAAAAAAAATTAATGTCAATTGCATGATTTTAACAGCTGTAATGTCTGTTTTCGACTTCTGTTGAATTTAATGGATAAATTAAAGTCATATTTTAAGACTACTTAAAAGAATCTTTTAAAAAAATCTCAGCTCTAAACACTCTAAAATTGCTTATTTTTATTCAATCTGCTATTATTTTGTTTTATGCAAGTTTTTTTTACGTTATTATAAACAGATGTGAGTATGATCTGAAATAATATAATCCACCTTAGATACAAAAGGTATAAAACAAAAATAAACTCCCTTGGGGATTTCCTTCTAATAAACATTGGAGAAAATTAATTTTCATTTAGGCAGCTTTGGAACACTAAATACAAGTCTATTTCCCCCAATGGTGAGGTGGCAAAGGTAGTTGCACTTACAAACCAAAATGTGGAAAGCCATTTTCTTCTATGAAATCAGTAATTACCAAGAAGTTCATTACTTAAGTTTATCACTGAGATAGAAAAGGTAGTCTTTTTCTTGCAATTATAAAATGAAATTAGAAGTCCTTTCATCACTTAATCACTCTATCAGTGGTGCTATCCAGTCACCTCCCTCCCCATGGTAGTTAAACTGTGGGCAGTTTCTTACGTTTCTCTGTACATGATTTATGCATATATTGCACTTCCCATTTTTATTTTAAAAATAAAAGCTTATTACATACAATGACGTTTATTTTTCCCTTTTGCCACTTTAACATGTTCTTTAATAATTTTATAGTATTCCCCTGTATTTGACTAGAAATAGAATTATGGCATTTAGCTTGTTTCCTATACTTTTGTAAAACAGACCTCTGATTTTACGAGTTTTGCATTTTTGGCTTCAAACAACCATGAGTTGGAACTATTTGGAAAAATAAATTCCAGAAAGTTCCAAAAAGCCAAACTTGAGTTATGTAGCATTTGCACTGCATTAGCAGCTATTCATATAGCATTTACATTGTATTAGGCGTTACCAGTAATATAGACATGGTTTAAAGTATATTAGAGGAGGGAGGAGCCAAGATGGCGGAGGAGTAGGACGGGGAGACCACTTTCTCTCCTACAAATTCATCAAAAGAATAACTGAACGCAGAGCAAACTTCACAAAACAACTTCTGATCGCTAGCTGAGGTCATCAGGCGCCCAGAAAAGCAGCCCACTGTCTTCAAAAGGAGGTAGGACAAAATATAAAAGATAAAAAGTGAGACAAAAGAGCTAAGGACGGAGATCCGTCCCGGGAAGGGAGTCTTAGGTGGCATTGCTTGGGGTAGGGTCCGGGCCTGAGTGCCCTGAGGACAATCGGAGGGAGCTTCTGTGAATTGCCAACTTGAACTGTGGGAGACCAAAAGAGAGAGAGTAAATTAACCGGCCCGAACACACTGCTGGCCGTTCGCAGAACAAAGAGACCGAGAAAATCCAGAGAAGAGCTCGCAGGCTGCGGACCGGCTCAGCCCCGCCGGAGGCAGGAGGCGGGGGGAGAGGAAGGTCGCGGCGAGACACAGGGCGCAGGCACCCGACCGGCGCGGGCGGGGACTGGGGCTGGGGACGCGGAGGGCAGAAGGCGCAGGCACCCGACTGGCGCCAGCGGAAACTGAGACTGGGTCCGCGGAAGGGAGTGGGCGCGCCACACCTGGGGAGAGTGCGCCCACCAAGCCCCTGGCTGCCTGGACCGCTCGGACGGGGAAGGCACAGAGAGCAGGTGCAGCTTTTCGTTCCGCGCTTTTGTGGAACACCCGAGGGCTGGAACCTCGCGCAGCGCGGGGCGCGCTCCATATAGAACAGCCGGGAGCCTGAGCAGCGCAGACGGAGAAAGCAGCGCCAGCCCCTCCCCGCAGCGCCAGCCCCTCCCCACAGCATCACCCCTCCCGGCAGCCCCAACCCGTCCCCGCGGCGCAAGCCCGTCCCCACAGTGCCAGCCCCGCCCTGCAGAGCCAGCCCCTCCCCGCAGAGCGATGGAACTAGCTACCTGAATAAGAGTCCACCTCCGCCCGCCTGTGTCAGGGCGGAAATGAGGCTCTGAAGAGACCGGCAAACAGAAGCCAAATAAACAAAGGGAACCGCTTCAGAAGGGACTGGTGCAACAGATTAAAATCCCTCTAGAAAACACCGACTACACCGGAAGGGGCCTGTAGATATCAAGAAGCATAAGCTGGAACGAGGAGCTATCTGAAACTGAGCCGAACCCACACTGACCGCAACAGCTCCAGAGAAACTCCTAGATATAAGTTTACTTTTTTCTCTTTTTTTTCTTTTTCTTTTTTATTTTTTATTTTTTCTCTTTTATTTTCCTTTAAAATCCCCTATTACTCCCCCATTACTCCTTAACTTTCATTTCCATAGATTTTTACGATTTTTTTAATTAGGGAAAAAAAATTTTTTTTCTTTCTTTTTTTTTTTCTTTTTCTTTCTTTTTTCTTCTTTTTTTTCTTTCCTTTTTCTCTCCTATTTTCTATTTTTCTTTTTCTCTTATTTCTTTTAAAGTCCTCTAGTATTCCTCTACTACTCCTTAATTTTCATTTTCAATACACTATAACCTTACAAAAAAAAAAAAAAGAAGAGAAGCCCTATTTTTAAACCGAAGATTATTCTCTCCCAATCTTGACTCTCTGTTTTCTACCTCAGAACACCTCTATTTCCTCCTTTCCCCTTCTCTTCCCAATCCAATTCTGTGAATCTTTGTAGGTGACTGGGCTACGGAGAACACTCTGGGAACAGAAAGCTGTGTAGATCTTTCTCTCTCCTCTTGAGTCCCCCTTTTTCTCCTCCTGCTCATCTCTATCTCCCTCCTCTCTCTCCTCTTCTTCATGTAACTCTGTGAACCTCTCTAGGTCTCCCTAACGGGGGAGAATCTTTTAGCCATTAACCTAGAAGTTTTCTTATCAGTGCTGTATAGTTGGAGAAGTCCTGAGACTACAGGAAGAATAAAACTGAAATCCAGAGGCAGGAGACTTAAGCCCAAAACCTGAGAACACCAGAAAACTCCTGACTACATGGAACTTTAAGTAATAAGTGACTGTCCAAAAGCCTTCATACCTACACTGAAACCAACCACCACCCAAGAGCCAATAAGTTTTAGAGCAAGACATACCACGCAAATTCTCCAGCAATGCAGGAACATAGCCCTGAACATCAACATACAGGCTGCCCAAGATCACACCTAACACATAGACCCATCTCAAAACTCATTACTGGGCACTCCATTGCTCTCCAAAGAGAAGAAATCAAGTTCCACGCACCAGAACACTGACGCAAGCTTCCCTAACCAGGAAACCTTGACAAGCCAATCGTCTAACCCCACCCACTGGGTAAATCCTCCACAATAAAAAGGAACTACAGACCTCCAGAATACAGAAAGCCCACTCCAGACACAGCAATCTAAACAAGATGAAAAGGCAAAGAAATACCCAACAGGTAAAGGAACATGAAAAATGCCCACCAAGTCAAACAAAAGAGGAGGAGATAGGGAATCTACCTGAAAAAGAATTTAGAATAATGCTAATAAAAATGATCCAAAATCTTGAAAACAAAATGGAGTTACAGATAAATAGCCTGGAAACAAAGATTGAAAAGATACAAGAAATGTTTAATAAAGACCTAGAAGAAATAAAAAAGAGTCAATTACAAATGAATAATGCAATGAATGAGATCAAAAACACTTTGGAGGGAACCAAGAGTAGAATAATGGAGGCAGAAGATAGGATAAGTGAGGTAGAAGATAAAATGGTGGAAATAAATGAAGCAGAGAGGAAAAAAGAAAAAAGGATCAAAAGAAATGAGGACAACCTCAGGGACCTCTGGGACAATGTGAAATGCCCCAATATTCGAATCATAGGAGTTCCAGAAGAAGAAGACAAAAAGAAAGGCCATGAGAAAATACTCGAGGAGATAATAGCTGAAAACTTCCCTAAAATGGGGAAGGAAATAGCCACCCAAGTCCAAGAAACCCAGAGAGTCCCAAACAGGATAAACCCAAGGCGAAACACCCCAAGACACATATTAATCAAATTAACAAAGATCAAACACAAAGAACAGATATTAAAAGCAGCAAGGGAAAAACAACAAATAACACACAAAGGGATTCCCATAAGGATAACAGCTGATCTATTCATAGAAACCCTCCAGGCCAGAAGGAAATGGCAGGACGTACTGAAAGTAATGAAAGAGAATAACCTACAACCTAGATTACTGTATCCAGCAAGGATCTCATTCAGATATGAAGGAGAATTCAAAAGCTTTACAGATAAGCAAAAGCTGAGAGAATTCAGCACCACCAAACCAGCTCTTCAACAAATGCTAAAGGATCTTCTCTAGACAGGAAATGCAGAAAGGTTGTATAAACGTGAACCCAAAACAACAAAGTAAATTACAACGGGACCACACCTATCAATAATTACCCTAAATGTAAATGGGTTGAATGCCCCAACCAAAAGACAAAGATTGGCTGAATGGATACAAAAACAAGACCCCTATATATGCTGTCTACAAGAGACCCACCTCAAAACAAGAGACACATACAGACTAAAAGTGAAGGGCTGGAAAAAAATATTTCACGCAAATGGAGACCAAAAGAAAGCAGGAGTCGCAATACTCATATCAGATAAAATAGACTTTCAAATAAAGAATGTGAAAAGAGACAAAGAAGGACACTACATAATGATCAAAGGATCAATTCAAGAAGAAGATATAACAATTATAAATATATATGCACCCAACATAGGAGCACCGCAATATGTATGGCAAACGCTAACGAGTGTGAAAGAGGAAATTAATAGTAACACAATAGTGGGAGACTTTAATACCCCACTCACAACTATGGATAGATCAACTAAACAGAAAATTAACAAGGAAACACAAACCTTAAATGACACAATGGACCAGCTAGACCTAATTGCTATCTATAGGACATTTCACCCCAAAACAATCAACTTCACCTTTTTCTCAAGTGCACACGGAACCTTCTCCAGAATAGATCACATCCTGGGCCATAAACCTGGTCTTGGAAAATTCAAAAAAATTGAAATCATTCCAGTCATCTTTTCTGACCACAGTGCAGTAAGATTAGATCTCAATTACAGGAAAAAAATTGTTAAAACTTCAAACATATGGAGGCTAAATAACACGCTTCTGAATAACCAACAAATCATAGAAGAAATCAAAAAAGAAATCAAAATATGTATAGAAATGAATGAAAATGAAAACACAACAACCCAAAACCTATGGGACACTGTAAAAGCAGTGCTAAGGGGAAGGTTCATAGCATTACAGGCTTACATCAAGAAACAAGAAAAAAAACCAAATAAATAACCCAACTCTACACCTAAAGCAATTAGAGAAGGAAGAAATGAAGAACCCTAGGGTTAGCAGAAGGAAAGAAATCTTAAAAATCAGGGCAGAAATAAATGCAAAAGAAACTAAAGAGACCATAGCAAAAATCAACAAAGCTAAAAGCTGGTTTTTTGAAAAAATAAACAAAATTGACAAACCATTAGCAAGACTCATTAAGAAGCAAAGAGAGAAGAACCAAATTAACAAAATTAGAAATGAAAATGGAGAGATCACAACAGACCACACTGAAATACAAAGGATCATAAGAGACTACTACCAGCAGCTCTATGCCAATAAAATGGACAACTTGGATGAAATGGACAAATTCTTAGAAAAGTATAACTTTCCAAAACTGAACCAGGAAGAAATAGAAGATCTTAACAGACCCATCACAAGCAAGGAAATCGAAACTGTAATGAAAAATCTTCCAGCAAACAAAAGCCCAGGACCAGATGGCTTCACAGCTGAATTCTACCAAAAATTTAGAGAAGAGCTAACACCTATCTTACTCAAACTCTTCCAGAAAATTGCAGAAGAAGGTAAGCTTCCAAACTCATTCTATGAGGCCACCATCACCCTAATACCAAAACCAGACAAAGATGCCACAAAAAAAGAAAACTACAGGCCAATATTACTGATGAACATAGATGCAAAAATCCTTAACAAAATTCTAGCAAACAGAATCCAACAACATATTAAAAAAATCATACACCATGACCAAGTGGGCTTTATCCCAGGAATGCAAGGATTCTTTAATATCCACAAATCAATCAATGTAATACACCACATTAACAAATTGAAAGATAAAAACCATATGATTATCTCAATAGATGCAGAGAAAGCCTTTGACAAAATTCAACACTCATTGATGATTAAAACTCTCCAGAAAGCAGGAATAGAAGGAACATACCTCAACATAATAAAAGCTATATATGACAAACCCACAGCAAGCATCACCCTCAATGGTGAAAAATTGAAAGCATTTCCCCTGAAATCAGGAACAAGACAAGGGGGCCCACTCTCACCACTACTATTCAACATAGTGTTGGAAGTTTTGGCCACAGCAATCAGAGCAGAAAAAGAAGTAAAAGGAATCCAGATAGGAAAAGAAGACGTGAAACTCTCACTGTTTGCAGATGACATGATCCTCTACATAGAAAACCCTAAAGACTCTACCAGAAAATTACTAGAGCTAATCAATGAATATAGTAAAGTTGCAGGATATAAAATTAACACACAGAAGTCCCTTGCATTCCTATATACTAACAATGAAAAAACAGAAAGAGAAATTAAGGAAACAATACCATTCACCATTGCAACAAAAAGAAGAAAATACTTAGGAGTATATCTACCTAAAGAAACAAAAGACCTATACATAGAAAACTATAAAACACTGATGAAAGAAATCAAAGAGGACACAAACAGATGGAGAAACATACCGTGTTCATGGATTGGAAGAATCAATATTGTCAAAATGGCTATTCTACCCAAAGCAATCTATAGATTCAATGCAATCCCTATCAAGCTACCAACGGTATTTTTCACAGAACTAGACCAAAGAATTTCACAATTTGTATGGAAATACAAAAAACCTCGAATAGCCAAAGTAGTCTTGAGAAAGAAGAATGGAGCTGGAGGAATCAACCTGCCTGACTTCAGACTCTACTACAAAGCCACAGTCATCAAGACAGTATGGTACTGGCACAAAGACAGAAATATAGATCAATGGAACAGAATAGAAAGCCCAGAGATAAATCCACGAACCTATGGACACCTTATCTTTGACAAAGGAGGCAAGAATATACAGTGGAGAAAAGACAACCTCTTTAACAAGTGGTGCTGGGAAAACTGGTCAACCACTTGTAAAAGAATGAAACTAGAACACTTTCTAACACCATACACAAAAATAAACTCAAAATGGATTAAAGATCTAAATGTAAGACCAGAAACTATAAAACTCCTAGAGGAGAACATAGGCAAAACCCTCTCCGACATAAATCACAGCAAGATCCTCTATGACCCACCTTCCAGAATATTGGAAATAAAAGCAAAACTAAACAAACGGGACCTAATGAAACTTAAAAGCTTTTGCACTACAAAGGAAACTATAAGTAAGGTGAAAAGACAGCCCTCAGATTGGGAGAAAATAATAGCAAATGAAGCAACAGACAAAGGATTAATCTCAAAAATATACAAGCAACTCCTGCAGCTCAATTCCAGAAAAATAAATGACCCAATCAAAAAATGGGCCAAAGAACTAAACAGACATTTCTCCAAAGAAGACATACAGATGGCTAACAAACACATGAAAACATGCTCAACATCACTCATTATTAGAGAAATGCAAATCAAAACCACAATGAGGTACCATTACACACCAGTCAGGATGGCTGCTATCCAAAAGTCTACAAGCAATAAATGCTGGAGAGGGTGTGGAGAAAAGGGAACCCTCTTACACTGTTGGTGGGAATGCAAACTAGTACAGCCGCTATGGAAAACAGTGTGGAGATTTCTTAAAAAACTGGAAATAGAACTGCCATATGACCCAGCAATCCCACTCCTGGGCATACACACTGAGGAAACCAGATCTGAAAGAGACACGTGCACCCCAATGTTCATCACAGCACTGTTTATAATAGCCAGGACATGGAAGCAACCTAGATGCCCATCAGCAGATGAATGGATAAGGAAGCTGTGGTACATATACACCATGGAATATTACTCAGCCATTAAAAAGAATTCATTTGAACCAGTCCTAATGAGATGGATGAAGCTGGAGCCCCTTATACAGAGTGAAGTAAGCCAGAAAGATAAAGAACATTACAGCATACTAACACATATATATGGAATCTAAAAAGATGGTAACGATAACCCTATATGCAAAACAGAAAAAGAGACACAGAAATACAGAACAGACTTTTGAACTCTGTGGGAGAAGGTGAGGGTGGGATGTTTCAAAAGAACAGCATGTATACTATCTTTGGTGAAACAGATCACCAGCCCAGGTGGGATACATGAGACAAGTGCTCGGGCCTGGTGCACTGGGAAGACCCAGAGGAATCGGATGGAGAGAGAGGTGGGAGGGGGGATCGGGATGGGGAATACGTGTAAATCCATGGCTGATTCATATCAATGTATGACAAAACCCACTGAAATGTTGTGAAGTAATTAGCCTCCAACTAATAAAAATAAAATAAAATAAAAATAAAGTATATGAGAGGATGCACATAGATTGTATGGAAATGCTATGCCATATTGTATAAGCTCAATATAAGCTCAGATTAGAAAACAAACAAACAAACAAAAAATCCGCCTACAATGCAGTAGACCTGAGTTCAATCCCTGGGTTGGGAAGATACCCGGGAGAAGGCAATAGCTCTCCACTCTGGTATTCTTGCCTGGAGAATCCCATAGATAGAGGAGCCTGGCAGGCTACAGTCTATGGGTTCATGAAGGGTCAGACACGACTGAGGTACTAACACTTTTCACTCAGCAGTGGCAGGCTTTGGTATCTGCAGGGGTTGTGAAACCAATCCCCTGTGGAAGTCCTGCAGGAGTGTAATAATTTTTTGAATGAATGGGGAGGCAAATTGAAGAAGAAAGAAGTGCAAGTGAAAGTTATTGAGCAATTAAAAGTAAATAATTCAATTAACAAAAGATTAAACTGTTTTAACCATGCCGCTTCTTTGATACCAGGGAAGTTATTTTGAGGCATATCATAATACAAGTAAAAAAACAAACAAAAGTGTTAGTAAGCTATAGAATAAAGAATAGAATTGTACTAATGTATGATGCATTTTTCTGTGTGTAAAACAAAACTATGAAAAGTACTTTGTAATTTTATGGGCATCGTAGGCACACAAATAAAAGAATCATAGATGAGTCTGAATCATTCTTGACACTTGGTTCATAACAAGCAAATGTGGAATATGTTGATTCTGTGACTCAGGAGTAAATAAACAGTCCATTCTTCAGCTATGCCTTAGGTACTCTCTAAACACTGAGAATGGGGGAGAAAACATGCTCCAGTTGACAGAAGCCCCTGTCACTTTGGGAAATGCTTTAGCTCCGTGGTTATGTGCAAATTGTGGATCCTGAACATTTTGTGGGGGAAAAAAGTCTTACATGGAGAATTGATAATTTTAAATATATGAGTTAAAATCAGAACCTTCTCTTCCCCTTCTCTCCTCATAAAATTTAACCAAATACAGGTAATAATACCACGAGGAAATCTTTTACAATGCAAATAATAATGAAAATTCAGAGTTCTAGGTGATGAGGTGAGAACCAACAGGATAAAAGAATTTTATCTGGTACTTTCCCCATGTTCCCTAACAACTGTTTGAAATGGGTCCTTCTCATTAAGATGGAAATGTTAAAACAATTACATACAAGCTGTTTGCTGCTGGCAAAAATAAATCTGCTTTCTGGGAATCAAGATAACACGTATCTCTGTCACAAGTTCCCTGAGTCACACAGGAACGTGCTCATTACTTGAGAGACATGGTTTGGCCTTCTTATCAACCTTCCCTGTGATGAACCAGTGTATAAACCAATCTCTAAAGCTTCTTTAAGATAGAATGCTGACTGTAAATTGTAACTATTAAAAGCTTGTAATCCCAGTTGTAATTTGTGGTGGTATGCTAGCTCTTTGCGGGTCTCAGGACCCCATTGTTTAATTAACTCTTCTTAGTGCTGGAATCCTATTGACTTTTATGAAATTAATAGAACATTGGAAAACCTATGCCACTTTCTGTTCCATCAGTAAAAGAAATAACACATTATTCAGTAGAGTCTAAAGTTATGAGATATGTCTCTCCTTTTCCAGAGTAAGGGGAAGCAATGGAAAGGGTCAAATGATTATTATTGGTTCTCTAGTTTATTCTAAGAGATTTCCCCCTACTAATCATTACTTCCAAGTTGAGAGCTTCTGAACATGTTTTAACACACTAATACTACAATTCAAAGTAGATAGAGGCTATTTCCCATATGGTCATAGGCAACTAGAAACTTAGATGAACTTCTGTAGGTAAATACTTGGCATTTAGCAGATGCTTTCAGTCCCTTGGGAAATGTATTAAAATTTGTCCCCACTGTGAAGCCCAAGGAAAAGCCAGACTTCGTGACTAAGCTGATTAGAGGAGCACACAGCCAGTGATGGGAAGAACATCTGGTCAGTGTTACAAAATTCAGAGACATGATGGAGAAAATCAATGTTAGAGCATAGACTGTGAAAAAAGAAAGAGTATTTATACAGTGTTTATGGAAGGGTAAACCAGCACAGCTTTTCTAGAAGGTAATTTGATAATATAGGTGTGATTATTGTACAGGACTTGGTTAATTATGCTTTTTGTCTTCCTAATGCCCCTCCCCTTTCCCCCCACCCCCACTCAGTATTGGAAAGGACTTTCCTTGGCAAAATCTTCCTTATCTCTTAAAACCTGTTGCATTTGGTCACTCAGGGCAGTTAAGAGTAGACTTCTTGGGGAATTTCTTGACAAGAGTCAACAGGGAAAAATCTTCTCCTTTGGGACCATGAGCTTTAAGGAATTAGGTTTAGGAACTGGAAAAGGAATTTGAAGAAAATACCACTTACAATAGCATCAAAAACCATGGAATACTGAAGAGTAAATTTAAGGATGTATGCATACAACCTGTATACTGAAATATACATTTTTGACAAAGGAGACTGTGTAATTCAATAGGGGAAGTAGTCTTTTCAACTAATTGTTAGTAGAACATCTGAGTATTCATAGAGACAGATCCCAACTTTCATCTCACCTCATACACAAAAAATTAACTTGAAATGGATCATAGATCTAAATGTAAATGCAAAAACTGTCATTTTCTAGAATTCATCATAAGAAAAAATTTTCGCAACTTAAATGTTAGGATAGATTTCCTAGGATCTCAAAAGCATGAACCATAAAAAATGGATAAATTGGGCTTATCAAAATTAAAATTATCTGCTCTTTGATAGACACAGTAAGCAATTTAAAAGGCAGATTACATATGGAGAAAATAATTGCAGTATATTTATTTGAAAAGAACTTCATTTGAGAACATGCACATGCACAGATGCTCATAAACTCTGGTTGCAGTCATAACTGTAGATCAGTCTCTATTCAGTCTTAAGAGCAGTTGAGTCTCACTTTTAAGTTAGTATGCTCTGAATGTCTGCCATTTGCACATGGGGAGTTCTGATTGGCACAATCTTTTAAAATATTCATATGCTCTAACATAGCTCTCACACTACTGGAAATTCATAAAACCTGAAAAGAAACTACACAGTCAAAGCTTTATGTATGAGTGTGCGTTGAAGTGTGTTTTAAATAATGAAAACTTTAAAATTATATAAATAGCTGTCAATAGGGGCATAGAACCAGACAATAAAATGTTATTTATCCAATAAAGTATAAAACTGGAAGGAAGCATGCAAAAATGCTGACAGTGGGTGAGGGGTGTGGTTGATTTTTTTTCTTAAAATTTTTTTGAACATATGCTAACAGTGAATCTGTTATTAAAATGTAAATGTAAAGTTTAGAAACAACTAAAAAGGTAAAGGAAGGTACCAGAGATATAAAAGAGAAAAATCTTGATGTTAGTGTTAATTAAGTAAATCAAAATAATGTACCTATCAGGTCAGGCCCTACTTTAAATTATCCAGTGTCTCCCAGATGTCTCAGGATAGAAGACAAGGTCCTTTATCACTTACCCTTTGTCCCTCTGCTCTATGGCCTCGGTTCTAGCCATTTCCCGGAATACTATTTATAGTCAATGCCAAAAACGGACTAGAGAGAGTAAGGGTTAGCATTTCACATAATCTGTCAAGAAAACTGGTCTTATTCAGTCTAGAGAAAGTAATCAGTCAAGTCTTGCACTTGAGCCTAAATTGTGTTGAACAAGGCCTGGAAGCACTTGAAGAGCAGGGACATAATTGCTCTATTCATGGGCATCTCAGAAGTAAGCACTGAGCAGGGCTTTCTAGATTACTCTTCTGCTGTAGATATGTAAGTATCTAATTACTCCTCCAGATTCGCTTTCAACTTTTTTCCAATCATTTTTGGACCCTGCAGGTCTGAAGTGTATAGCCTGCATCAGTAGTCCCCTGTATTAGCGTCTTGTTGCTGCCATCACAAAGTACCATAAGTTAGATGGCACAAAATAATAGAAATTGTTTGTCTTACAGTTCTGGAAGCTGGAGGTCCAAAATTAAGGTGTTGGCAGAGCTGTGTTCCCTCTGGACTCTGTAGTAGGGCTCCTTCCTTGCCTCTTCCTAGCTTCTAAGTAATTTGTAATATTTGGGATTTCTTGGCTTACAAGGTGAAATTATAGCAGAAAATACATATTCTTTTAAACTATTTGTGAAATATTTATTTGAAAATCCACATTCAGTATTTACAAAAATTAAAAATTGGTTCCCTGTCATATGCTGGGTCATAAGAAAATACCAATAAACTCCCTGAAGGAAAAACTGTGTTTGTTGTTGTTCAGTCCTTAAGTTGTGTCTGACTCTGAGACTCTGTAGACTGCAGCATGACAGGCTCTCCTGTCCTTCACTACCTCCCAGGGTTTGCTCTGATTCATGTCCATTGAGTTGGTGATGCTATCTTACTATCTCATCCTCTGCGCCCTCCTCTTCCTCCTTTTGCCTTCAGTCTTTCCCAACATTAGGGTATTTTCCAATGAGTCAGCTTTTCGCATCAGATGGCCAAAGTATTGGAGCTTTCAGTCCTTCCAATTAATATTCAGGGTTGATTTACTTTAGGATTGATTAGTTTGATCTTGTTGCTGTCCAAGGGACTCTCAAGAGTCTTCTCCAACACCACAATTCAAAAGCATCAGTTCTTTGGTGCTTAGCCTTCCTTATGGTCCAACTCACATCTGTACATGACTATGGGAAAAACCATAGCTTTGACTATATGGACCTTTGTCGGCTAAGTGATGTCTCTCCTTTTTAATATGCTGTCTAGGTTTGTCATAGGTTTTCTTCCAAGGAGCAAGCATCTTTTAACTTCATGGCTACAGTTACTGTCTGCAGTGATTTTGAAGCCCAGGAAAAAAAAAATCCTGTCACTGATTCCACTTTTCCCCCTTCTGTTTGCCATGAAGTGATGGGACCAGATGCCATGATGTTGAGTTTTAAGCCAGCTTTTTCACTTTCCCCTTTCATTCTCAAGAGGCTCTTTAGTTCCTCTTCACTTTCTGCCTTTAGAGTGGATTTCTCTTGGCAGTCTTGATTCCAGCTTGTGATTCATCCAGTTCAGCATTTCACTTGATGTACTCTGCATATAAATTAAATAAGCAGGGTGACAGTACATAGCCTTGACATACTCCTTTTCCAATTTGAACCAGTCAGTTACTCCATGTTCTGTTCTATTAATAACTATTGCTTCTTGTCCCATAAACAGATTTCTTAGGAGACAGGGTAAGGTGGTCTGGTATTCCCATCTCTTTAAGAATTTTCCAGTTTGTTATGATCCACACAGACAAAGACTTTAGCGTAGTCAATGCAGCAGAAATAGATATTTTTCTGGAATTCCCTTTCTTTTTCTATGGTCCTACTAATGTTGGCAATTTGATCTCTGGTTCCTCTGCCTTTTTAAAACCCAGCTTGAAAAAAAAATAAAATAAAATAAAACCCAGCTTGTACATCTGGAAGTTTTTGGTTTATATACTGTTAAAGCCTAGCCTGAAAGATTTTGAGCATTACTTTGCTAGCATGTGAAATGAGCACAGTTGTATAGTAATATGAACGTTCCTTGGCATTGCCTTTCTTTTAGGTCACTATAATAAAATATGACCTATAAGAATATATATATTTTACTATGGTCACCTAAAATTAGAAATTTAAAGGACAGCAATTTTATAAAGCGCTGTCTAGGTAATAGATTTAAACATTATTCTCCAAACTTCTATTAGATCAGGGAAGAAATCAAAGCACAATTATATTGTGTTTAGAAAACAAACGCTGTGATACTAAATACCCAAACTTAAAGCATAAGTCACATATAAACTTAAGGAAAATTACTATTTTTAAGTGACAATTACTAAAATAAGTATTCAGCTCAAGAAAATTTAAAAAGAAAATGATCCTAAGTCATCAAAAGAGAAGAAAGGGGAAATAGGTTGAATGAAAAATAAAAATTGGATGAGAATGCAAAGACAAATAAATCAGAGTTTATTTTTCCTCCAGGGAGGGAAAGACACTGAGAACACAAAGGTCTGAGAAATATAGTAATGCAAACCATACAGTTATACAAATAAATGAGAAATTTTAGATTATTTTAAAATGTGGAATACATAGACAAGCAGGATAGACTGAGAACTTTGGAAAAAGTGGTTGAAGTCTCAGCTATCATTTGGTTTTACGGATGACTCCTTTCCAATTTCTAAGACACAGTTATTTCCAGAACTTTATAAAATATTTAAAAGCAGGGAAGTTAAATCAGAACAGCTTTCAACATAATTTTATAAAGAATATATAATTCTGAACCCCAAATTATAAGTTGAAAAAACAAAAAAGAAAAACTCAGAGCAACCCCATATAAATGCAACCTCTGTTTCAGGGCTAAATGTTTCATTCCCTGGTAGATTAGTGGCTGATTATTGTAGTCTAGATCCCGGACTATTTTAATTACTGGAATTCTCTCTATTATATATATGGCTGCTTCCTTAGTCCTACTCCAGTGTTTGTAAAAGGCTGCCTGGAATTTCACAACTTATGAACGTTTTCTCTTTGTGTATATCTGAGTGAGTGGCTTTGCAGGACTCATCTTTAAATACAATAAGATTTTATTCCTAAAGAGCTGGAAAGTTCTTTACATCTTGAGGTTCCCACTTATTCATCATTAATTCATAATTAGTTTAGAATTTCCAAACTCAACATGACCAGGAGACAGGCAGGTATATAAACTGAAAAAGGCCTGGGAGAAGGCAAGGGCAACTAGAGAGTATTATGCATGGCTAAACCCAGTTGTGATTTATCATTTCCAGCTAATTGGTGCCATTTGAGATGCAGATTGTGTTATCAGATTTTTGCTTTTCAAAGATGCTAGAAATTTGAAATTTCTATGAAAAATTTCAGATTTTTTCAGTATTGCTAATTAATTCAAATATTTCATAAGAATTACACTGCATGAATTACAATACACTGGGATTTGCAAATTTGACCGAATGTTACCCATCCACAGGCCATGAATTTGGAAGTTCTGGCCTAGTCTATTACCTTCATGTTACAGATGGCAAAACTGAACTTGTGTAAGTTACTGACGCATCCAGGAAGGCCTCACACAGAGAGTTGGGGGCAAGGGTGTCCCTGGAATCTCAGCCTCTTGAATCACACTTGCCAAGGCTGTGTTGCAGTGAAAATCCTATCAAAAGGCACAAAGGAGTGGCATGCTAGTCCTGAATGATAATGGTTAAAATTGTGATGGTTCACTTTTTTTGTTTTAAGGAACAAGGACAGTCGGCATCACAAACAAAGGGCTGTTCAGCACATTTATTTTGGTCAACTTTATGGAAGTGTAATTTACATACAATGCACCTGAGTATGCGGTGGGGTCTTGGCGAAAGAAATCATCACCATGACCAGGTGCTTTGTTGTGTCCAACTCTCTGCGACCCCATGGAGGATAGCTCGCCAGGATCCTCTGATGGAATTTTTCAGTCAAGAATATTGGAGTAGGTTGCTATTTCCTACTCCAGGGGATTGTCCCAACCTAGGGATCAAACTACATCTCCTGCATTGGCAGGCAAATTCTTTACTACTAGTAGTGCCACCTAGGAAGCCCCTATCATCCCCCTGAATTTCCTTCTCTCCCTTTTCGGTTACCATGCCACCTACCAGCCACGCACTAATCTGTTATCTGTTCCCGTAGATTAAATTTGCCTCTCCTCAAGTTTCATGTAAGTGGAGCCATACACTGTGTACTCCTTTGTGTCTCTTTTCTTTTGCTCAGCATAATGTTTCTGAGATTCATCCACTTTGCTGAGGTCATTCATTTGTAATACTAAGGTGTATAGTTCATCATATTAATATGAATAAACCATAATTCTTTTATCTATTCTCCTCTGATTGATGCTTGGATATTTACTGTTTAGAGCTAATATGAAGAAAGTTACTATGAACCCTCATATGCAGGCCTTTCCATGGGCATCTGTCTTCATTTCTTCTCTTGGTTAAATATCTAGGGGTGGAATTGCTAGGTTGTATGGCATGTATATGTTCAACATGTAACATATATAAAAATACTTCCTGGCACATTGTGAGTTTATATAGTGATAGTGATAGTTGCTCAGTCATGTCTGTTCTCTGTGACCCCATGAACTGTAGCCTGCCAAACTCCTCTGTCCATGGAATTTTCAAGGCAAGAGTACTGGTTGCCTTTCCCTTCTCCAGGGGAACTTCCTGACCCAGGAATCTAACCTGGGTCTCCCACATTGCTGGCAGAGTCTTTAATGTCTGAAAATGCTGAAATACCACAACCCTATTATCCTTCATCTAAATTCTTCCATCTTTCAGCCAAGTTCACATTGAAAATGTTTCCTGGGTCACTGGGTTAGAATGTTCTTTCAGCAAGTTTTTGGGAAGGAAAGGAAATGGAAAAGAGATCAAAGGAGGTCACTGAAGTAAATAACCAAGGACACAGCCAGCAGGTAACATTCTGCACAGACTCTCCCAAGAAACTTCCTGGCCATGTGCCTTTTTAACTGTTGCCCTTAAGACCTCAATCCCGATCACGTAACATTCTCCCTCCTCTTTCTAGCTTCACATATTCATTCTCACACTCCTGACTACCTGTTGCCAAAGAAAGTCCAGCCAGAGAGCTGAGTTTTGTCTGAGAAAGGTTATCTGTAAAAGGAAGATGAATAAGAGCCTAAGAAGACTGCCAAATCTGAGATTCACCCCAGTGATCAGTGAGACATGAAAGGTATGCATGAGGTTTCATGCAGATGTGAATGCTTGTCCCAGAGGTAGAATAACAAGTGTGCTAAGCCCAGCGAGTTCATTAAAACTTACTTGACTCCACAATTCCTCTGAAGATTACTCTCAAGAAAATATGTGTTTATATAGTACTCATCACCTCTTTTTTCTCCTTAAAAAATGAGATGTTAAAACCTTTAATCCGAAGGGAAGTCTTAAAAGCTTCAGGATGAGATCACAGAATTGTTTCTCACCAGGAGTATTTTTAGGATGATTGCTATCACCTGGGAGATGCTCCAGAAAAATCCTCTCTAAAACAGTAAACTCTAGATAATACAACAATGTCATATAATTGGGAAAAACTCAATGCTTGTGTAAAGTCTGTGTTATTAGGATCTTTTTTTTCTACAAAAGGAGGAAGGTGTCTTATTTTTGGTTGTAAGAGTATTTTGCTAGTGTCAGAAGGGAAAAGGCAAGGCATAGGAATACTTGGTACACATATGTTGCCATTCTCCTTGTGTTGTGCCAGTGGTAGGCATTACAAATGGATCATAGTTTTATAAAGGGTAGCTTTCTTATAGTTGTTTAGTAGTCAGATGTACAGAGGTCTGGAATTTCCTTTTTGATACCAGAACTCATGGACCTTTTCAGAGCAAGAGGTTGGTATACATATTATAATTAAAATGAAGAAATAGCTGTGTGTGTATGTGTGTGTGTGTAGTGAGAGAGAGAGAGCTGGTTATTTTCATCTCAGGGAGTTCAATTAGGTGATTCTGGTTATAATATTTTGGTGCTTTTGATTGCAGGTAAATTATGATTGATGAAAATGAAACAAGGTTTAGAGTCATCACATTCAACAAAATAAACTTTTAAAAAAGAGTGAATATCTGACAGAAGAGAGCACTGATATATAATTTTTCAATGACACTGTTCATCAACTTGGTGTTATAAGATACATTTACAAAGTATTTTCTGGAAATAATGTTAAACTGAGTACAGGACTTAGGAATCTTCAAATTCAATATACATTAAGAAATGTTATAATAATTATTAGATGTTGCTAGTGATTTAACTTTAAAATCCAATCTTTTTTTTTTTTTTTTTACTATTCCTTCTGTAAGCTCTGGATTAGTTTTGTTGAAGACTTTTGCCAGTTTTGTAATATGAACTATATAAAAAGGGAGAATAAAATCTATTATCATTTGTCTTGTAATAAAGAAGATTCTCAGTGCTTTGTCTTCCAAAGCAAATTGCAAAAATAAACTGTCTCTTCAGGGTGATATAAATCTGCGGCTGTCACTCATAACTTCCAAACAAAAATTCCTATAGTTATCAGAAATGCCTCCACATCATTTTCACTGATCTTATAATTATATCAGTGTTAGAAATTTTAACTTACAGAAAAAGTTGATTTTAAAGAATTATTCCCTATTTTATATAGTACATTTCCAAATATTGATAGTATTCATAATTATTAAAAATAGAAGCTGCAGAATGGTACAGCCTGTGTTTAAACCCTGGCCTTGCCTTTGGTTAGCTTTGTGACCTTGGGCAAGTCCCTTATCCAACCTCCCATACCTCAGTAACCTCATCTGTCAATCTGAGATTACCTCATAGGGTTGTTACAAGGATGAAATCAGTTCATATTTGTGAAGTACTTAGAGCAGTGTCTAGCATAAGATATGTATTTATATATACATATACTATATATAGATATGTATGTTATATACATGGAATTCTCCAGGCCAGAATACTGGAGTGGTGGTCATTCCCTTCTCCTGGGGATCTTCCCAACCCAGGAATCGAACCCAGATTTCCCACACTGCAGGCGGATTCTTTACCAGCTGAGCCACCAGAGAAGCCCAAGAATACTGCAGTGAGTAGCCTATCCCTTCTCCAGCGGATCTTCCCAACCCAGAAATCAACCAGGGTCTCCTGCATTGCAGGTGGATTCTTTACCAGCTGAACTGCCAGGGAAGCCCATCATATATATGTATATATACATATACATACATATATTATGTATGTATATGTATGATATATGAGAGCCAGGTAAGTAAAGTAAATTTCAGAAGAGGGTATTGGATTTATTTATTTTTTCTTAAGAAAATAAGAAAAATTTTGTCCTTGTCCTTATAAACAAGCAAGCCTGAGTGAATACTAAATCTGAAATTTAATGCAATCAGAGATACTGAGATGTACTTTAACTGAGACATAAGAAATATTGGTGAAGTCTGTGCAATTGACTGAGCCCTCATTAGTTTTTTCAAACTATAGTTCTCTCCTCATAAGGCCTGAGAAGGCTTCAGCAATTTAAATAGCCTGTGTCTTCAGCTGCCTGGGAATAAGATTTTAAAAAATAACTGGGATTGTTGAAAGCAATAGTATATCATTTTACATATGCAATCCATTTTGTTTATTCTGAAACTAACCAAAATTACCCTAATGACTTATGTAAATGGAAATATCAGTTATTTGACTTTTTTCCCTCAGTTCTGGCCTCACACAGGCACGCTAATGATTATTTGTCAGAGTCACACTGTTTGCTTACAAGGTACGAAGGCTTTTTAGACACCATAATGACGGCTCTTGATTCACTTGATAATATTTAGAGTAAGCCATAAAAGCTGATCTCTGAACGAACAGACTGCTTTTATTGGCTTTTAGTGCTATTACTGCTGTCATAAGTGGAAAATTGGCCTAATGCAAGCAATACTGCTGTGTCATACTGCAAAACTGCTGCTTGGTTTTATGGTTTATTTCTTCTCATGAAAGTATGACCAGGTATGGGGATGGTTCCACCACCTTCTGACCTATGGAATCTGATGCCACCATAGTCTGTGGTTACTTGAGGAACAGAGAGGGATGTACTTAAAGATGGGTGGGAACTTGCTTAATGTCCTAGGCATGTGCTCACTTGTTGCATAAATGCTTGTTGAATGCTGCTGTGTGCCGGGTGTAGGGATGAAAGGTTAGCACGGACTTGACTAAGATGGAACTGGTTTTGATCAGGGGTTGATGATTGAGGGCTTGCCAGCTAGATTTCACTGGCTTCCTAAAAAAGCAAAGACATCACTTTGCTGACAAAGTTCCGAATAGTCAAAGCTGTGGCCTTTCCAGTAGTCACGTACAGACATGAGAGTTGGATCATAAAGAAGGCTAAGTGGTGAAGAGTAGATGATCTCAAATTGTGTGCTGGAGAAGACTTTTGAGAGTCTCTTGGACTGCAAGGAATTCAAAGCAGTCCATCCTAAAGGAAATCAACCCTGAATATTCATTGGACGTGCTGATGCTGAAGCTCCAGTACTTTGACCATCTGATGCAAAGAGGTGACTCACTGGAAAAGACCCTGATGCTGGGAAAAACTGAAGGCAAAAGGAGGAGGAGATGGCAGAGGATGAGACAGCATCACTAACTGAAAAGGACATGAATTTGAGTGAACTCCGGGAGATAGTAAAGGAGAGAGGAAGCCTGGTATGCTGCAGTTCATGGGGTTGCAGAGAGCTGGACATGATTTAGCAAATGAACCACAACAGCAACAAAATTTTAAAATTTTATTGAGATATAACTTACATAGAATGAAGTTGACAAATCCTAAGTATACAGATTGTTTTAATTTTTTTATGTACAGTCATGTGACCACTGTCCATCAAGATAAAGAACATTTTTAGCACCCTAGACATCTCCCTCATGACCCAGTCTAATTCAGACCTTTGCCCCAAGAGTGAGTACTCATCTGGACTTCTATCACCATAGATTGCTTTTCTCTGTTTTACCTATAAATGGGATTATTTGATGTATGTTCTTCCATACCTAACTTTATTTGTTACCCATCGTTTCTGGAAAGATTCATTCATGTTTTAATGTGTACCACCAATTCATTCATATTTTTCTGTGTATCAACAGCAGTTCATCCTTTTTTACAGCTGTGTAGTATTCCATTGTAGGGCTACACCACAATTTATTTACCCATTTTATGGTTGGGGGACTTGGCTATTCCCAGTGATTGGCTGTTTTGGATAAGGTTGCTCTGAACACTCTCATACATTATTTTGGTGGACATAAACCTTACTCATTTCTATTGAGTATAAAACTGGGTAATAGAATTCCTATATTGCAGAATGGGCTATATTGTAGAATGGGCATATTTTTGGCTTTAGGTAAATATAGCTTAGCAGTTTTCCTAAATGGCTGCAGTTTGGACATCCTTCAATAGTATATGAGAATGCTAGCTGCTGTGTGTTGTTGTCAACAGTTGATATCGTGAGTTGCAATACTGTTTTAATAAATGTGAATGCCTTTTTATGCTACATGTGTAAGAAATTCAAGAAAAAATATACTTGTCTTGGGAATATGTTTTCTAAGTACACTTTAACATGTATAAGAGACTACCATGGGCCATGGGGAAGTGGTGAGAGCACCAGTTTTGGGATCAGAGGAATTTAGGTTGACATCTCTGTCTCTACTTTTTTATAAATGAATGGCCTGGGTAAAATAACTCATGTTCCCTATGCCTCAGATTTCTCTTTCGTAGATTTAGCAAAACACGTTAAATCAAAAGATTGTCATGAAGACAAGTGAAATAACATGTAAAGTAGTGAAATAGTGCCTGGCACATAGCTGGGACTCAATGAATAGTTCCTTTCCTCTCTTCTTAGTGGTCTGGGTGGTCACATAAAACAGTGAAGCTGCTCCAGAAAGATCTATCTCTATGTAGCTGCCTATCAGCCTCTCATTTTCTACGTTCTCAAGATTTCTTTCCTCCCAAATATTCCAGACTCCTGAATGTCTTTCTACATTCTTTCCTCTGCCTCACTCACTCTATGCAATAATGACAGAAATGAGTACCATTCTGGTTTTTTATTTACCAAGTGCTATGTGCCAAACACTGTAATAAATGCTTTACACATGTTGCTTCACTAGAACCTTGCAAAGTGCATATTATTTTCTCCATCTTACAGATGGGAAGAAACTGAGAATTTAAGAGATCAAATTATCCTTGATCACACATAGAGCTGGTGGTGGAACTAAGATTTAAGACTAGGTCCCTTTGACTCCAATGCTCATTTGATTAACTACAATTCAATACAGTGAACTAGTCAAAAGGTCCTCTTGACAATCTCCAACACATTCCTGAATATATAATTTCATCTTTACCTCCCTATTACCTGCACATTTTGTACACCTTCTAGGCTCCTTTAACAATGTTCTTCTTGCCAAACATGTAACACACCATCAACTTTATTGGCACCCCTGGGGAGCTCCCAATTCAAACAGGATCAAAGTTGAAGGCTCAAGTTTGCATGGGTCTCTTGCACCACATGCTGGGTCCTGTTTACATAACCAGTTCTTTTTCTTCTTTTTTCCACACCATAGGATGTGGAATGGGATTTCTTGAATAGTTGCTAAGGGCTGGACTATGCATTCAGGCAGATAAATATCTTACTCTTTGTCCTTTCATGGGTTGCTCTGAAGTATTGTTTCTCCTTGTATACTTCTCCAGAAGTCCCTTGGGTTTCAAGCCAACCCACCTCTTATGTCCTAATGTGGTTCTTCGTAAAGTGCTAGCCAGCATAGTAAGGCATCATAATACATTGTGTCATAGTGCTTTGCACATCCTTTCTTTCCTTGCTGTCTGGATTAATTTCTTAGAGCTGCTATAACAAATCAAAACCTTTGTGACATGGATTATTTCCTAGTTCTTGAGGCCAGAAACCTGAAATCAGTTTCACTTGAACACAGTTGGGTCAGCAGGGCTCTCCACTCTCTGGAGGCTCTAGGGCAATCTATTTATTGCCTCTTTCAGCATCTAATGGATGACAGTATCCCTTAACTTGTGACTGCTTCACTCCCATCTCTGTCTCCAAGGTTGTATCATCTGTTGTCTTCTGTGTATATCACCCCTCCCTCTGCCCATCTCTTATAAAGACACTTACAGGTGAGTTTAGGGCCCACTCAGGTAATCCACAATAATCTCTAACGGTCAATCATTGTTGTTCAGTCACTCAGTCGTCTGACTCTTTGAGACCCCATGGACTGCAGCATGCCAGGCTTCTCTGTCATTTTCCTTAACTTAATGACATTTGCACATGTCTTTTTTGCTTAAAGGGTAATATTTACAGGTTATAGGGACTAAGATCTGGTATCTTTGGGTGGTCATTATTCATTCTGCTACACTTGCCTTATTTACTTAGCTTCACCACCACAGGTATGTGCCTCTCAGATAGACCATCAAAATTGTACCCTTGCCTCAATCTCTACTTTCTAGAGCAGTTGAGTGAAGGCGTCACCTTTGCCATTAACTTGATTCCAGTCATCATTACTTCTTGCCTATATTCTTGCTGTCAGAAGTCACATGCCAAAACTCATATATCTGATCACATCATTCCCATACATAAATTTCTTCAAGGCAACCCCACATGGATTTTGTGTCAACCTTCAAACACTTCGGCTTATACAAAGGCATTCAAGGACCTCCTGATCTGTTCCGTTATCTCTCACACTTTGTTTGACTCTCTCCAGTTTTAATGGCTAAGATCACATGCTTCAGAGTTAAACTTCATTTCCTTCAGTTCTGCCTTTGCCATTTACTAGTTAAGTAATCTTGAATAGATCCCTTAGTTTTTCTAGTTCTCATTTTCCTTAAAGTCCCTTTTATGGTGATTGGGTTCATAAAATGAGATCACATATATGCCTGGCACAGGGTAAATGATAAAAAAAATTGCTTTGATTATGTCAAATTGCATATAAGACTCTAAATGTCAGGTAACATTTTATGTCTCTAGG
This sequence comes from Dama dama, assembly GCF_033118175.1. Taxonomy (NCBI): domain Eukaryota; kingdom Metazoa; phylum Chordata; class Mammalia; order Artiodactyla; family Cervidae; genus Dama; species Dama dama. The sequence continues at coordinate 36,148,705 of NC_083704.1, read as the reverse complement.
TGTTTGTTCATAATTTTCTTCTTCCTGAAGAATCCTTGCCAACATTGTTGTCTGTCCCTCCCTCTCAAATTAATCCTGTTTTGTCATTGGAACTCATCTGAAGAATCATCTTCTTTGCAAAGCTTTCCTTGACCCAGTAGCTTTCCAAAGTTGTTGCAAGTGTAAGTCACTATGGTACCTTGTTTGAAAGGCAGCTGCTTTAGCCCTGGTCACACAAATTCTGGTTTGTCATATCTGAATTGGGCTCATGGACTCAAGTTTTATAAAGCACTTTGGGTGATTTCACTGTGTGTGGCTCCTTGATCTATTTGAACGTCCTATGTATCACCCATGGCAAGTTGCTGCTTGGGTAGAAGCCCTTTTGGATAGAAACACCATTCAAGAAGATGTGTCCAAGCCCATAAAATCTGTTATGTCCTCCCACCAAATTCTAAAATGGCCACATATCCACTCCCAACCCCCCAAATTTTGTAAATCAGATCATGTTACTTATGCATACTAATGATTACTCATTCCTTTTGAGCTAAAATTTAAAGGTTTCCATAATCTGTTCTCTGTTCCTCTCTGACCTTAGATTTTAGCACTCAGCCTGGCTTATCCTACTTCTCTGGCCTTGAACACGTCAAGAATTCTCTTGATTCAGGGACTTTGCACTTGCTCTTCACCATGATGGAGGTTCTTTCCCTACACATACAGACATGGCTGTTGCCCTCATTTCATTCTGGTCCCTGCTGGGATGTTCCCTAATCAGAGAGACCTTCACTGACTACCCTGTTTATACCCTACCTGCTTCTACTCCTTAGCCCTTTTGTCACTAGAAATACCATGTACTCGTTTGCTTGTTGTCTGCCATTCTCCACTAAAATGCAAACATCGTGACTATTTTGTTTGTTCCTTCAACAGTGCCTAGAATAGTGTCTGGGAAATGGAAGTGTTCAGTAAATATTTGTAAAATGAATGAATCTGCCAACATTATCTCACCAATACAAAATAGAGGAAAGTGGAATTAAAAAATGAGACTTGTAACAATTGGGTGTTCAAGACAGGCTTGTTGACAAGACTAAATTCTGGTAACAAGATAGAATGGAGCAAGAGACAGAAGAACCAGTTGAATATATCCTGATCATCAAAGCTTTTGAGGCTCATGGTTTGGGAACCTCAGTAGAATTCTCTCCACCAGTGGTTTTTGGGTGATTAATAATCAAGCAATAGAATCCATTTCTCTGGGCAAAGAGAAGAACACTAGATGGTTGGGATCATAAGTGGTCTTATGGCAGGAGGTGCCTGTGAATCCCAGCTTTATTAGTAAGGAAGACACTGGAATAGGTTTGAGAAAGTCTTGTAACATCAGCAGTGCTCTGATTGATTCCATTTTGGTTGATCTGCATCTTTAATGCACTGTTCTTGGTGCATAGTAAATGCTCAATAATGGCAGTATAAATAGGCCTGGATTTAGCAGAAGCTGGGATGGAATGGTTACTTTAGAGACTGATAGATGTCATTATTATTCCTGGGGGCTAAGTGCCGTTCTAAGTCACTTCAGTTGTGTCTGTCTCTTTGTGACACAATGGACCACCACCTGCCAGGCTCCTCTGTCCATGGGATTCTCCAGCCAAGAATACTGGAGTCGATTGCTGTGTCCTCTTCCAGGGGATCTTCCTGACGCAGGAACTACTGGGGAAGCCCCCTGGGGGCTATAGCTAATACACAAAGAAGAGAAACCTTGAAGATGGGCAGAGCTCAGTTCAAATTGCACAGGTGTTTACTAGTTGGCAAGTCTCAGCCTCTCCTAGAGCTGGCTGCCTCAACTGGACAGTGGGCATGGTTTTCTGTCCCACCTCCATGGTGTTTGCACAGATGAAAGGGATAGATGCTTGTGTTAGACCTTCCATAGCTATGACCATAACAAAAGTTGGGGTTTGAATGTCACATTCCCCAGAGGGAATTCAAGTTAGAATCCTGATTTCATACAGAATAAGAGAGAATAAAGAGTATGTGGCACTCATTTTTTTTTTTTTTTTAAGAAAAGGATTCTGAGGCAAAGATGGCCAAATGTTAACATCTGTTCAATCTGGGTGGTGAGTAAATAATATCTTTTTAAAAGAATGTGTAAAATGTCAAAAATCAAGTACTTAATATACATGCTGTTAATAATCTTACATGATTATTACAAGATAATTAACTCTGCTTCTGATCCCTGATCTGTAGTCTTCCCACCCTCATACAAAAGGGCTTTACATGTCTTTGGGTGACAGAGATACTGGCTAGTGACTTTTTAAAATCCTGAATAAAGCTTGGATTAAAGCCCAATTAGACTGGTTTTCATGAGTCTGACTCTTAAAACTATTACCTCATTCTAGTTAAAGTTCCATGAAAGTTACAGTCATGTGTTTAATTTATAGCTTTTTTATCACATTAGACAGACTTAATAAACATTAACCAGCAGGAAAAGTGATGAAGCCAGGATATTGTACTTGTTAATCCCTGTGGTTTATTTCCATAATCCTGCCCTACAATTTTGTAGAGTTGAGATTAACTTGATTCCAAATGGTAAACTATCAAAACTGATATTTTACTCTTCGTATATTTCTCACAAAACTCTATTAACCTATCTGAAACAAAAGCAAAAACAGAAAGATACTTCTTTGAAGAGCAACAAATATCAGTAGTAAATGGATTGGTATAGCTGATTCATGTTTTTGGAGTTTCACTGATGGTGTTTTGTAGGTTAAACTTAAACCACTGTGGTTCTAAAGTAAGGAACTTTGTTCCTTACTAAGGAAAAAAACATTCTTAAAGTAATTTTACTTATCTCTGAAGAAAACACACCCAATGTTAAAAAAAAAAAGTGTTTATCACATATTTTAATGGGTAACATCTTGGGTTCTGGACTATCTAAGGTGTGCACTCTGCTTTCCCACCTATCATGTGTTGATCTGGGGCAAATTAATGTAATTAACATTGTCTAGCTCAGTTTTCTCAACTTGTTTCTCTTTTTGTGTGTGTGTGTGTGCATAGTTATAGCAGCTATCTTATATGAATTTTTGATAATTTGGTAAATTAAGACATGTAAGTATTCAGTGCTGGACAAATTGTAAGCTTGCAATGTATCCCACTATTACTGTTATTATTGTCACAAATCAATCAAGCTTACTAGTAACTCCAAACAAAACTCCTGTGTCCTTCTCTGGAATGACCTAACATCTTGAACACAGATCTGTTCCTGCACTTATCACAGTGTTCTCTGCTTTATCTCCCCCACTCTCTCTTTTTTAAATCTCTTTTTAAATTTATTTTTGCCTGCCCAGGGTCTTTGTTGCTATGCATGGGCTTTCTCTAGTTGTCGCAAACGGGAGATACTCCTGGTTGAGGTGCCTGGGCTTCTCATTGTGGTGGTTATTCTTGTTACAGAGCATGGAATCTAGGGTGCGTGGGCTCAGGAGTTGTGGCTCACAGACTCTAGGGTGCAAGCTCAGTAGTTGTGGCACATAAGCTTAGTTGCCACATGGCATGTGAGATCTTCCAGGACCAGGGATCAAACCTGTGTCTTCTGCAGTGGCAGGCAGATTCTTAACCACTGGACCACCAGGGAAGCCCCTTTTCTCATTCTTTAACCTTATCTCCCAGTACCCTCTGAGATTCTCCCGAGGAAGGACAGTTCCCTTAGCACAGTATTGCAACATCAGTAGTCAAGAATGGCAAATCTTTGGCAAACATCCTTTCATTCTCCCCTCTGGTACTTCGCTGCTCCCCTTTCCTCACTCAGAATCCTCTTTAGCACAGCCTTCCTAGGAGTCACTGACAACCAGTTGGAAACCAAAGGGTTCAAGATCAGTGTGTTTGTTACCTTTATAATAGATGCTCATCAATTGCTAAATGATACATAATATTTCCCTTGCCTATTGACTCATTTTTAAAATGTATTTTTAATTGAATGATAATTGTTTTACTATATTGTGTTGGCTTCTGCCATGCAACAACACGAATCACCCACCCCCTGGCCCCGCCATCCCCTACCCCTCTAGGTTGTCACAGAGCCCCGGGTTGAGCTCCCTGTGTTATATAGCTGCTTCCCATTAGTTATCTAGTTTACATTTGATAATGTATATGTTTCAATGCTACTTTCTCAATTCATCCCCCCCTCTACTTCCCCCACTGTGTCCAAAAGTCTATTCTCTGTGTATATATATGTGTGATGCACTCCTGCCCTGCAAATAGGTTCATCAGTACCATTTTCTAGATCCCATATATATGCATTAATATATAAAATTTGTTTTTCTCTTTCTGACTTACTTCACTCTGTATAACTGTCTCTAGTTTCATCCTCCTCACTAGAACTGACTCAAATGAGTTCCTTTTTATGGCTGAATAACATTCCTTTGTGTACATGTACCACAGTTTCTTTATCCATTCACCTTTTGATGGCCATCTATGTTGCTTCCGTGTCCTATCTATTGTGAATAGATGTGCTATGAACATGGGGAGTACATGTGTCTTTTTGAATTATGGTTTTGCCCAGTAGTGGGATTGCTGGGTCACATGGTAGTTTTATGTCTAGTTTTTTTTCACGAGCCTCCATACTGTTCTCCATAGTGCTTGAATCAATTTACATTCCCACCAGCAGGGCAAGAGGCTTCCCTCTTCTCCACACTGTCTCCAGTGTGTTTCTTTTCATTTTTTATTGTTGGAAAAAATTTAAAGATAATTTTTTTGTCCTTTAAATTTTAAGATTTTCTTTTTAAATTTTTCTACATTAATTTTTATTTGAGTATAGTTGCCTTACAATGTTGTGTTTGTTTCTACTGTAAACATATATGTATACATATCACCTCTCTTTTGGAGTTCCTTCCCATTTAGATCACCACAGAGCATTGAATAGACTTACCTGTGCTATACAGTAGGTTCTCATTACTTACCTAGTTTATATATAGTATCAATGGTGTATATGGGTCAATCCCAATCTCCCATTTCATCCCGCCCCCCACTCCACCCAACCTTGGTGTCCATAGGTTTGTTCTCTATGTCTGTGTTAAGACAATTTTTTAGAGTGTTTTTGGTAAAACAAAAATAAGAGGGAGTTGCAGAGATTTCTTGTATACCTCTGTCCCCAGGCATGCATGACTTCCTCCATTACAAACATCATGCACTAAATAGTACCTTTTCATTTTAACCAAAGGTGAACTTAGCCTTCTTCCAAAATATATAGTCTACAGACCTTGTCCTTGGCTTCTTGGCATAATGTAGAAATGTGATAGTGTGTATTCTCCCATTCTCTATCTCTTAAGTTTTGTTCAATGATTTGTTTTTTGTCATTCATTTGTTAAGTTTTATCTATCATATACAAGGTGTGATGGTTTCAGAGCTGAATAAATAATCATTCTCTTCCCTCAGGTAGTTAAACGTTGTTGTTGTTGTTTAGTTGCCAAGTCTCTCTTTGACCCTATGGACTCCAGCACTCCAGGCTTCCCTGTCCTTCACTCTCTCCGGGAGTTTATTCAAAGTCATGTCTGTTGAGTTAGTGGTATTATCTAACCATCACATCCTCTGTCTCCCTCTTCTCCTTTTGTCTTCAATCTTTCCCAGCATCAGGGTCTTTTCCAAAGAGTCAGCTAATACTCTACAATTAAGTTTGTATGTTTCTACTTCTGCTCTACTCGTACCTCTGTGGCGCCCTTATGACATGGGATGTTGTTCCATGTCTCTGAATTTAAGCTTCTTTTCATGAAATTAAAATACTACCTAGAAGAACTGTACAAAAAAGATCTTCAACCCAGATAATCACGATGGTGTGATCACTCAGCTAGAGCCAGACATCCTGGAATCCGAAGTCAAGTGGGCCTTAGGAAGCATCACTATGAACAAAGCTAGTGGAGGTGATGGAATTCCAGTTGAGCTATTTCAAATCCTGAAAGATGGTGCTGTGAAAGTGCTGTACTCAATATGCCAGCAAATTTGGAAAACTCAGCAGTGGCCACAGGACTGGAAAAGGTCAGTTTTCGTTCCAATTCCAAAGAAGGCAATGCCAAAGAATGCTCACAGTACTGCACAATTGCACTCATCTCACACGCTAGTAAAGTAATGCTCAAAATTCTCCAAGCCAGGCTTCAGCAATATGTGGACTGTGAACTTCCAGATGTTCAAGCTGGTTTTAGGAAAGGCAAAGGAACCAGAGGTCAAATTGCCAACATCTGCTGGATCATTGAAAAAGCAAGAGAGTTCCAGAAAAACATCTACTTCTGCTTTATTGAGTATGCCAAAGCCTTTGTGTGGATCACAATAAACTGTGGACAATTCTGAAAGAGATGGGAATACCAGACCACCTGACCTGCCTCTGGAGAAACCTATATACAGGTCAGGAAGCAGCAGTTAGAACTGGTTCCAAATAGGAAAAGGAGTACATCAAGGCTGTATATTGTCGCCCCACTTTTTTACTTATATGCAGAGTACATCATGAGAAACGCTGGGCTGGAAGAAGTGCAAGCTGGAATCAAGATTGCTGGGAGAAATATCAATAACCTCAGATATGCAGATGACACCACCCTTATGGCAGAAAGTGAAGAACTAAAGAGCCTCTTGATGAAAGTGAAAGAGGAGAGTGAAAAAGTTGGCTTAAAGCTCAACATTCAGAAAACAAAGATCATGGCATCTGGTCCCATCACTTCATGGCAAATAGATAGGGAAACAGTGGAAACAGTGGCTGACTTTATTTTTGGGGTATCCAAAAATCACTGCAGATGGTGACTGCAGCCATGAAATTAAAAGATGCTTACTCCTTGGAAGGAAAGTTATGACCAACCTAGATAGCTTATTAAAAAGCAGCGACATTATTTTACCAACAAAGGTCCGTCTACTCAAAGCTATGGTTTTTCCAGTAGTCATGTATGGATGTGAGAGTTGGACTATAAAGAAAGCTGAGCGCCGAAGAATTGATGCTTTTGAACTGTGGTGTTGGAGAAGACTCTTGAGAGTCCCTAGGACAGCAAGGAGATCCAACCAGTCCATCCTAAAGGAAATCAGTCCTGGGTGTTCATTGGAAGGACTGATGTTGATGCTGAAACTCCAGTACTTTGGCCACCTGATGCGAAGATCTGACACATTTGAAAAGACTCCAATGCAGGGAAAGATTGAGGGCGGGAGTAGAAGGGGACGACAGAGGATGAGATGGTTGGATGGCATCACTGACTCAAAGGATATGAGTTTGGGTGAACTCAGAAGTTGGTGATGGACAGGGAGGCCTGGCATGCTGCGGTTCATGGGGTTGCGAAGAGTTGGACACGACTGAGTGACTGAACTGATCTCACATAGTTGTTGTTAAGAATTAAGTGAGAGAATACACCCTACAATTTTCCTTCATAATATTGGCAATTATGTTTAACTGATTATTTATGTTATGTAATATCTGCCTTACCAGACCAGAATCTCTGAGTGTAGTTATTTGGCTTGCCCTGTTTCATTTTATAGCTATAGCTTCGATTAGAGTGCCCAACACCTAGTAAATGCAATCGCTATTATTTTACTGTTAATCACCTAACAATAATAAAGGTGAATCTGGAAGCAATTGCCTAGGTGAAATTCAAGCTCCATTTCTCTGGCTCCTTTAATTTGAGAGACATTGAGTAAAGAAAGTTCATAAACTTGTGATTTCTTTTATATGTAGGAGTCTTTTATATTGTTATGTATTTTTAGGAATTTTTTAATATAGGTATTCTTGTATTGGCATGGATTTTCTTCTCTTTGAGCAACAGCACTTTTATACCACCTTAAAATTTGATATTAAAATCAAAATTCATTTTCAGTACTTTAGCTTATGAAATGTTCTCTTTAACGATGTGTAGACATTGAAAACCACATATTTGATGATGTGTATATTATATATATACATGTGTCATCTATAATTTGCAGATAAATTATAGATAAAAAAGAATTACTTTTCATTTCATAGTTGCACACTAGAATTGCAATTAAAAAGTAGAAATTGAAAAAAAAAAAGTAGAAATTGTATTCAAAATTTTCTTTTGATGGTAGAACTACCCTGGTGGGTATAAGTTCAATATAATCAGCTTTTCCAAAACAAGCTTAAAATATTTTTGGTTCAAAATTATCCAACAGGAGAAATATATGGATAATTGATTTATGAAAAGTTAAGAATCTATCCTTTTTGCAGAAGTAAAAGCTGTTTGTAGAAAGTGCAGTCGACTTTGATTTTTGTTGTTGAGAAATACATAGCATATTGTACATTGGGAGGTGCAGACGTTCAGTCTTAGCTGACTCTGCCCCCTCGTTACTTTTTAGATTTCTGAACATGTTCTGCTCATTTGCATTTCCTTAGTTCAAGTGTCCTTAATATTGTTTTTTGAAGCCATGGAAGCCTGGTGAAGGCTAATAACCATGTTTTAGAATCATGTTTTAAATGCATAAAATAAAATCCACGGGGTTATGAGGAAACCAGCTACATATAATTATCAAAATATTTTTAAATTGTTGATGAAGTTATATATGTACCTCTTCATCAAATAAACTCAATGTGCTGTGCTCAGATGCCCAGTGGTGGCTGACCCTTTGCAACCCTATGGGCTGTAGCCCACCAGGCTCCTCTGACCGTGAGCTTCTCCTGGCAAGAAGACTAGAGGTGGATGCCATTCCCTCCTTCAGGAGATCGTCCCAACCCAGGGATTGAACCTGCATCTTTTATGTCTCCTGCTTTGGCAGGAGGATTCTTGACCACTAATGCCACCTGGGAAGCCCAATAAACCCAATAAGATCCAGAAATTGGATAACTAATGATGAAATAAAAATAACATTTTGAAATATCGGTAACAACTTTAAGGTAATGTGAAAATATCCATGATTTCTGTTTTCCTTATAGTCACAGTTGTTACCGATACAAATTATTATGATGTTGCCTTTATTTATGATTGAAAGGAATTCTAAAGTTTTGGTAGAGTTTAGTGAAAAGTTTAGTTGGGTGTTGCAGTGATATAAAATGGTGTTAGCTTGGTATTTGTCCCCAAATAAGATTTTCCTGACAGGCCTCATCCTTTTCTTCCTATTTTCTCTTTTCAACACAATACTTGATTCTACTAGAAGTAACAGTTTTTAATGACACTAATATTCATCCAGATAGGCTTAAGAAAGAAAAAAAAAAAGATGAATGACTATCTGACTCTTACTGAAAAGAGAGGGGGAAGAAAAAGGCCTGCTTATGAACCTGCTTATATTTGCTAATTGGTACAATTAACTGCACTGTTTTCTATTTTGTTACTTAATTTTTGTGTTACACATTGAGGCCTAAAGAGACTCTTAGAGCCAGAAAAAAAAAGTGGAATTGTCTGATGAAAGAGTGTAGAGGAACATTAAAAGCATAAGCTGTCACTCAGGAATATGAATATAAGATCAAGGATGGTACCTTGGGCAACAGTTGAATGAATTTTGAATATTTATCAATTTTTATTAAAATTGGTAAGTTTATCAATTGATAATTGAAAGCCAAGTACACCTTTCTTTCATAAAGACATTTTCATGTTCTAAGTCTTCTCATCTGAGTTTCTTTTTCTCAGCGCTTTAGAAATGTCACTTGTTCAGAACAGTATTGTTCTAGCATTTAAAACTTGGTTCATGGAAATTTATATTTCTTTCTAGAGTGAAAAAGATAGCATTCTTTAGAATAAAATGTACATTGATTTTCCTCATACTATTCTTTATAAAGCATATCTTTTTTGCTAATGAAATCTGTCCACTCTAGTTCATTAATAGACTTTCGTAGTACAATGAATGAAAATGCTTTGATTCAATTCTATTTCATTTGATTCTATTCTATTTCACAATATTTATAAGCCCTTTTTGTTGACAAACACTGTTGTAGGTATGTTGGGGAATATAGAAAGGACTAAGAAACCACACATTCCCTGTTGCTTTCAAAAGAGTTAGGAAAAGAGAGAAAGAAGCTTAAAAGGTGATTATGGAAAAAAAAGTTTAAAGTATAATAGTAGTTATTATTGGGTATTCAGTACTTTCATTTTTATTCATTCTGCAAAGTAGCCATCAGCTGAAGGTAACAGACAATTCCAACTCAAACTTGCCTAAAATCTAAGATAATTTATTTCTTATATGTCAGTTTTAGAGGTAGACTGGCTCAAGGGTTGATTAAATCAGTGGCTCAGACAACCCACATAAGAACACAGATTTTTGTTTCCTTTTTTTCCGCCTGTGTTAATTTGGGTTGGATGTGCAGCTTTATAATTAGTCTGACTTTCCTTTATGGTTATAAGGTGGCTTCCCACTTTCCTGCATCACATAAAGACTTGACGGCATCCAAAAGTGAGAAGAACTTTTCTTGTAAGATTTCTTAGGATCCAAATAAATCTAAATAAAAATGAATAAATAAAGCAATCAACTCACTTTTCCTTACACAAAATAAAACGAGACAAAAACCTATACCAGAAGTCTCCAGCAGATTAATGTCTCATTATCCTGAATTAGTTCACAAACTATTGTCTAAAACTGTTACTGGCAAGGGAAAACAGGACCACCATGATTGGTTAGTGTTAGAGTTACTGAGTCACTTTCACTTTTCACTTTCACACATTGGAGAAGGAAATGGACACCCACTCCAGTGTTCTTGCCTGGAGACTCCCAGGGATGGGGGAGCCTGGTGGGCTGCCGTCTATGGGGTCGCACAGAGTCGGACACGACTGCAGTGACTTAGCAGCAGCAGCAGCAGTGTTAGAGTTAAACCAATCAGAATTCATTTCACTTCAGGGACTGTTGACAGAGCTAGCCTCCCTAGAAATGCATGGCTGCATTGAAACAGGTGTTGTTGTTACACAGTTGCTAAGTGGTGTCCAACTCTTTGAGACCCCATGGACTGCAGCATGCTAGGCTTCCTTGCCCTTCACTATCTCCTGGAGTTTGCTCAAACTCATGTCCATCGATTTGGTGATGCCATCCAACCATCTCATCCTCTGTCACCCTCTTCTGCTTTTGCCTTTGATCTTTCCTAGCATGAGTGTCTTCTCCAACAAGTCAGCTCTTTGCATTAAGTGGCCAAAGTATTAGAACTTCAGTCTCAGCATCAGTCCTTCCAGTGAATCGTCAGGACTGATTTCCTTTAGGATTGACTGGTTTGATCTTGCTGTCCAAGGGATTCTCAAGAGTCTTCTCCAGCATCACAATTCAAAAGCATCAGTTCTTTGGCACTCAACCTTCTTTATGGTCCAAGTCTCATATCCATACATGACTACTGGAAAAACCATAGCTTTGACTATATGGACCTTTGTTGGCAAATAGCTTTTCTTCCAAAGAGCAAGCGTCTTTTCATTTTGTGGCTATAGTAACCACCTGCAGTGATTTTGGAGCCCAGGAAAATAAAACCTGCCAGTTTCCATCTATAACCCATGAAGTGATGGGACTGGCTACCATGATCTTAGTTTTTTGAATGTCAAGTTTTAAGCCAGCCTTTTCACTTTCCTCTTTCACCCTTGTCAAGAGGCTCTTTAGTCCCTCTTCACTTTCTGCCATTAGAGTGTTATCATCTGCATATCTGAGGTTGGTATTTCCCTTGTAATCTTGATTTCAGCTTGTATGTCAATGCTGTATATTGTCACCCTGCTTATTTTACTTATATACAGAGAACATCATGCGGAATGCTGGGCTGGATGAAGTTCAAGCTAGAAACAAGCTGAAATAGGTGGGTTCTGAACAACATTGAGGTTCCTTAAGAAGAGATGGTGGAGAAGGAAATGGCAACCCACTCCAGTATTCTCGCCTAGAGAATCCTGTGGACAGAGGAGCCTGGTGGGCTGCTGTCCATAGGGTCGCATAGAGTCAGACATAACTGAAGCGACTTAGCATGCATGCATGCATTGGAGAAGGGAATGGCAACCCACTCCAGTGTTCTTGCCTGGAGAGTCCCAGGGACGGAGGAGCCTGGTGGGCTGCCGTCTATGGGGTCGCACAGAGGCAGACACGACTGAAGCGACTTAGCAGCAGCAGCAGCAGCAAGAAGAGATGGAAAATGGATATTGGGTAGGCAATCTACTATATCTGCTGCAACAGCCTTTATTATTTTTGATTTATAGCTTTGGAAACTGGAACTCAGTGATGTTAACTGATTTGCCTAAAATCACCATTTAATTAGGAGTAGAACCTGATTTTAAATACAGGTCATTGTGGTTCCAAAGACTTTACTCTTGATGGCATCATCCCCAAAGGTATAAATTATGCAATGGAAATGTTTTTAAAGTTCTATATTTTTGATCATGGTATCCTTTGATTCATACCGAATATCTGAGGCAAAAGTGTTGTATCTTTGTTGTTGATACAGGCTTTAATTAATGAAACTAAGTATGATTTGGTAAAAACACTTGCCCCACATTTATTTCTCTTTGCTTCCCATACCTGCTCATTATATTCTTTCATCTTGTTGGAAATAACAAAGTTACATTATGTGTAATAGACATAGACACAGGCTTGTAATAAAAATAGACACAGGCTTGATTTGCAAACCTCATAGCCTCTATTTATCCCATTATGACTATGTCTAATGTGTGAGTCAGCCCGTTGAATACATCAACAGAATTCTAGATCTCTTTTACATCTTATCATTCATTCTAAGTAGCAGCATTTTTTACTGATGTGGAAAGGGTGAAAGCTTCACTTATCAAGATATTTTCTTTACTTTGTAATAACATGAAGAGAAAATAAATAAGTTTTGTATACCTATTACTAACCTTAGATTGGACTTCCCTTGTGGTTCAGATAGTAAAGAGTCCGCCTGCAATGTGGGAGACCTGGGTTCAGTCCCTGGGTTGGGAAGATCTCCTGGAGGAGGGCACGGCAGCCCATTCCAATATTCTTGCTTGGAGAATCCCATGGACAGAGGAGCCTGGTGGGCTACAGTCCAGGGGGTCGCACAGAGTCGGACATGGCTGAGTGACTAAACACGGCACAACCTTAGATTCCTCTTCCAATGCCTACAGACTTGTAGTTTAAAATATATGAATCTAAGGAACTTCATTTAAACCCTATGCTTCTTTTCCTTCTCCAGATCTTCCGCTTGTTTTCTCTCCAACTTAGAAACTGAAATAACTCTAAATATACTGCTTCCTCCTTATTAACTTTAGCATCCAGAAACTACTTGAAAATGTGATGCACTCCATTTTAGTGTCTGCAGTCTAAGAAATACTCAACTTCCATTTCTATTAATAGAACCCAACACTTCTAACACCCTGACATTGGTGGACATACTTCTCCAAATAAGGTAATTTTAAAAAGAAAAACACTTAGTTATGTAACTCACACCAAGTGAAATACACACCACAGCTCCTGTGTTTCCAACTGAGCAAGGACCTTGGTAGTTGACCCAGCAACTTGGATACTGTCCTTGACCTTTGTCTCCTTCATCTGTAGGACCAAGTTACCAGGAAGTCCTTACAATTGTAATTTTCAGCAAATTATCAAAATTTATTTTCTCATTCATAGTGTCATTTAAAACATCTCTACATGAGCTACTATGAAGCCTGTCACATCCACCCTGCTGCCAGAGTAGCAATGACTTATACACACCACCGTGTGTAAAATGGATAGCCAGTAGGAAGCGGCTGTGTAACCCAGGGAGCTCTGCGACAACCTTGGGGGCTGGGATGGTGGATAGGGTGGGAGGGAGGTTCAAGAGGGAGGGCATATATGTATCCCTGTGCCTGATTTGCATTGCTGTGTGGCAGAAACCAGCACAACATTATAAACCAATTATCTTCCAATTAAAAAAAAGAAAAAACGTAGTGGTCTTTGAAAAGAAAAAAAGCAAATCTAATAATCATCTTTCTGTGTTAAAGGCCATTTACTGTTTTCTCATTACCCTTCAAGTAACTTCTTTCACACAGTTAATAAGTACACGATGATCTACTTCTCTGGTCCTGACTATTGCCAGGCTTTGATCAGATACCCCCTACCCCCGCCCCCAGTACATCATGGTTTTGCCAGTGATTTCTGATTGACTAATTAGTATATGTATTATTCCTCATGAAAATCTGAAATGATACAAAGCTATTTCCCCCTGATCTCTGCTTAGTTTTAACAAAGAGAACAAACTAAATTTACCTTTAAGTGCAGTTCTCTCCTTGTTTTATTTAATATTGTACAGTCTTAATAATTGTGCAGATATTTTGTTTCCCTCTGAGTAGTTGGTTATTGTAAAGTGAGTCCTTACAAAAACAAAGCAAAAGAACCAAAGAGCCTACAAAGTTTAGATAGAGATTGTTAAGAAAATTGCTTCAGATCACAAAGACTAGATGACTTGGTGAAAATTAAGTTAAGGTATCTGAGCCACTAGAGGGCTGTAATTAAACTCTACTTCTGCTTAACCCCAAGTTACTCAATTAGCTTCTCTTATTACTAATGCCAATTTCATATAATTGCCATAGTTTCAATTGGTTAGACAGAAACAAGAATGGTTTTCATTTCCTATGTCTAGGTGCTTTGTGGAGCAGGAAGTGTACTTGTGTAATCAGAATTCTTTGAGTTGCATTAAACTTCCTAGTTTCCTTTACTATGTGAAGTGAGAAATTAAAATCATTCCTTAAGCATTTCGTTATTGTAGTTGTTTTCTTTTTGTGGGACAGATGGTAGGAATTCACGTAGTTTGTCAAGTGCTGTTTGATCACTTAAAAATTTAGCTTTATTATTTTAACTAAAAAATATTATTATTGTAAACTAGCAGGCTTCTGATCACCTAAGTATAATCAAATTGAATTTGCAAATCAAAAAGACAATGGATGAAGTATCCATAATGACTATCTGAAATACATTATGTTTGTTTCTGGCTTCAAGCTTTTATTACAGAATGGTGTCTTTTATTCTTTGCTAAAATCATTTACTACTATATAAAGATTTAAGGAGACAATTTTTAAAAAAATTCTAACTACAAGAAGAAAAATTAAGGTCACATCTAAGATTGACAATGGGATGCTACTCACTGAATATGAGAAAGCAGGGCTATGTTTAATGTAATTTTCTTGCTGGAGAGATGGTAAAATGAGATAGGAATATTTGAAAATTAAAGTTAGATTTTGGATCCAAACATCCTTAGTTTTGCAGGTTTTTGATCTGTTTATTAGCCATGCAAAAATATATTGCAATTTCTTAATCTGATCATGGTTGATTCTGCCACTGGAGTTATTTCCCCCCCACACTTTGATGTGATATGTTTTATTTTTCAAGTGTTTGTTTCACAAAGATCAGCAAACAAAGTGAGATTTCCACTTTCCTCCTCCATCAGCAATGTTTTTTATTTGGTTAGCCAACATCAATGGAAAGATATTAAAATGATTAACTCTCTTGTGTCTTAAATGACTGGATATTATGTGAGCTGAACTCCCAACTTTATCTCTTAAATATGAATGTGGCAATATTACAGTGCTGTGCTTCATTCTGAACTATTTAATCATTGCAATCTGTAGATAAGTCAGCTTCTGAATCTTTGCCTAATGTCATAACTAAGTCCTCTTTACCACTTAAATCACCATGTCTGTGCTGAAGACAGGTATGTAGAGAATCCAACTAAAGGAATTAGAGGTTTAAAGATACATTACCCACAAGACTTCCCCAAACTTTTCAGTTTCCTTTTAGTTTTAATTGTCCTAATGAGTGATGGTGAGGGATTATTGGTTATACCTTCAAGTGTATTTGACAGCAGAGTCTGTGATGGAGAAAGCACTGGATTAGGGATCAGCATGTTGAGCTTGAAATCTGGGGCTGTTATCTGTGAACATTTTAAAAACTTCTCTGACCTTTACACTCTTCTGTGCATGGCTGTTATGAACATACAGTGAAGTACCGATACGCAGTAGATTGTATAGTGTTCCCTGCCAGCCAAAGGTAAGGTCTGAGGACTATACAAGGTACTTCTGATTAGTCCATTTAAAAGGAAATCCCAATAGATATTGTATTCTTTTGAGATTTCAAAGCAAAAAAAAAAAAAAAAAAAAAACACAGAAGTAACCTAAATATCTGAAAGCGAGGAAATGTTGATGTATATATTATTACTTCAATAATGGAGCACTGTGTGTATAGCCAGGCTTCCCAGGTGACTCAGTGATAAATAATCCACCTGCTAATTCAAGAGATGCAAGAGGCATGGGTTCAATCCTTGGGTCAGGAAGATCCCCGGAAGAGGAAATGGCAGCCCACTCTGCTATTCTTGCCTGAAGAATCTCATGGACAGAGGAGCCTGGCGGGCTACAGTCTATGGGGTCACATAGAATTGGACGTGATGAAGTGACTGAGCGTAGCACAGCACAGCATACAATACATATAGCCATTGACGTGATGCTGTAAATCTGTATTTATCAACCTGGAAAGGTACTGATGTTCATTTATGAATAAGAAAACACATTATCAAATATATTACATAATCAGATTTCATTATATTTACCAAGTATTGTGTGGTATACATATAAAAGAGAAAAAGAAAGATGTACAGTGGCTACCTCTGGGTGTTAAGATTAGGAGTAATTCTTTTTGTCATTTGCGTTTTCTAATTTTTCTGAAATAAACAGATTACTTACATAAGGACACACACACACACACACACACACACATTTCAGTTTAAATCCTGAGGATTTCTAGTATCTCTGACAACCACTCTGTCTCTTATGCTCTAACATCTAGTCCATGGCAAAGATGTTGGGTCTACCACTCTCTTCGTTGTCAGTCTTTGTTTCCATTGTTCTGGCAACCAGTAACTCAATTCAGAAATCGTTCTTTCTCATCTGTGGTTGCAACAAGCTTCTAACTTGTCACTCTATTCCACCCTTCACCTCTCTTTCTACCCTTCAGTCCATTTACATTAAGGTCCTCAAATCACAAATGTTTTCTAAAGCACAGAGTTTTCTCCCATCTTTAGATCCTGTCCCCCTTCCCAACCCCTATCCCAGATGTATTTGATAGCTTCTTTTTGCCCTAGAACTTTCTGTGTATGCTCTTCAGTCTAGTATTAAAAGTCTTTCATGATAGAGCCAGTGTTTATTTCTTCCTGTCACACACATACCCTTGACTCAGCCAGACTTAGCTACTGTTCTCTGAACAACTCAGACTTCTCTGACCACTTTAGATCATCATATTCCATCAGTTTGTAATGCTGCTTCCTATTAAAACTTTGCTTATGATGTATAACCCAGCCACATCCCCAGTTTCTCTGAATTCTAGATATGTTCTTTCCTACTTATGAATCTCATATCATCTTTGGAATATATTTATATATTCATTCATTTATTCATATCATTTTTTGAGCATCTGCTATGTTTTAGGGGCTATCTGGATTCCCAGTTATAAAAGTAAGAAGTAATACACCCTTATCCTTGAACAATTAACAAGCAATTAACAATCTAATACTTAACATTTCTGTTTTATGTTATCCGTTTACTTATGGTAGTTTCCTTTTCTACTACCTCTTCCTTATTTTATACACACACACACACACACACACACACAGAGGTATATCAATGTACATTGTGAATACGTGGAGTGTTATTTAGGTGTCATAATAAAATACTCTGTTACAGTCTTAGAAAGAGAAGATAGTCAAGAAATGTATTGTGTTAGAAAGGCAGAGAGAATAATAGAATAAAATATTTTGTTCCATATATATATATATATATATATATATATATATATATGTTAGCTACATGACCATATATTTTATATGTAATATATAATTATCTAATTTTTAACCATGTCACTTTTCCCCCTTCAGAGTTTTCAAAAATTAAATTTGATTTCTAATTAGCATTGTTAACCTGTGGAGTAATGAAAACAAGTTATTTCTCCTAGTTGCTAGGGGACTTCAAGCTGAGACTGATGTCCTTAAGAGACTGAAGCAAAACCTGCATTCTTCTACTAGAGAGCAAGTGATGGATTGAGTTTAGAACTCAGACTTGGTAATTTGCCCTAGAATCTGGAGTAGCTTCTTAATTAACCGTTGTTAGCCTACAGAATTTTGAGCTTTAATAGTAGTATATTGGAAACACCAGTATGTTCATGACCTATGAATATGCTATGCCTCCAGGTTGTAATTTTTTTTTTTAAGTCCTTAGTGCAGTTTTCCCTCTTCACTAATCATTCATGTTAGAATTTCCCTTGGAGACTTAAGTGAAGTTCCTTACTGCTTATTAAGTATCTCTGTCTTTCCATGTTATAGTTTTTGCTCTTTTTAAAATAAGGATATCAGTTGTTTTCTTTTTCTTTCCCCCCTTTTGTTTTGAAGAAAAAAGACTGGCTAATACATTAAGGAATATTTACACAAAAGGTCTTTTTTTTTAAGGGACATAGGTAAGAAGTTAATATTTCCAAATGAATCCTGTTTTCAAGGGGATTTTTAGTACAGTTGTTTTAGCCCAAATCTGCTATATACATTAAAAATAAAGGAAACCAACCAGCTCTGTTTTAATTTTAAGAGAAATCTGTATCTGTTTAAGGAAATGTGTGTACCCATTTGGTTTGCTGTATGAGAGGTCTGATACTGAAAAACTGCCTCCAAATTGGTTGTGCACATTGCACTGTGTTTCAGATACAGCTGAAAAGCTTGCTCTTGTCTGGTCTGAATCCTAATGGCAAACGGGATATGTTGCTATTTTATTTCCCCAACTGAATTTTAAGTTCCTTGGGCTCAGAAGTCCTGGTATATTATTTGTGCAAGTTTGTGCCTTACAGGAAATTAAAACATTTGTTGATTTGGCTTACTTAATTGTATATTATTTTGTAAAACAAACACCTCTTTTATGGTATGAATCATTTTGTCTTATCAGTCTGCATTTGGTCTAAGAAATTAGTTTGAAGACACATACATAAAGTGGAATCTTATTTATTGAAGGTGGATAGAATATAATTTTTGATGAATTATTTTTTATTGTTCAGAAGAGTTTATTTGTAGAAACTTTATATATTTTAATGAAATTTACATTCAGAATGTTTTAGTATTTACATAGGCCTTTCAGTAACTGTTAGAGAAATTTGGTTTCCTGTCTATAATGCTGAATATTCTTAATATAAGAGATTAAAAAAATGACAAATGAAAGAGCTAAAGTGCAGGATTTTCCTCTCCTTTTGTCTTATCTTTGAGATGAGACATCATGAAGTACCTTTCTTAGCTTCTGCAATGTAGCTGTTTCTTTTCAAATCTATACTAGTGTGTAAGTTCAGCTCAAAGGGAGAAACTGCATGATGTCTTATTTAATCCTATGCCTCTAGGAGTTGTTCTCTCCTTTCTGAAGTTAGACACTGGCAAACTACTGTCATTGCCCTTGCTTTTTGCCTTTGCTTCACATTTACTTTTTGACAGGCTTAAATAATGGCTAAAATGGTTGAAGTGATTTATGCCTGTAGACTGATGTCTTCATTTGCTCGCTTCACATTCCAATTTTTTTTTTTTTTACTAATGGTCTGGTGCACACCTACTGCAGGTGCATTTTATTAGAGAGTATATTCCCTCTAAATGCTGTTCCCAAGCTGAAAGAAATGGGCCATAATCATATAAAAATAAAGTATCTCTTTGTGAAATTTACAAGAAATGGAATGTCCTTATTCCTGAGCCATAGAACATAAGGGTCTTTTTTTCCTCTCTCTCTGTAAGATTGCTCTTTATACTAATGTTGATTAAGTGAGTCACACCAACAGCTGTTGTGACAGAGAGGAAAACGAATGAGTCTCCTGAAAATCTCAGTTGAAAGGAGTAAATCTCTTGAAGTTTCTAGTTAGCTACAATTTTCTTTTTCCTGTTGAGACAGGAAAGATTGGTTCCCAGTCTCTACAGATGGCTTCACTCCTAGTTCATAAAATTGCAATTAATAATGGTGAGCTAAGATCATTCTGGATTTGATGTACTGCTCTATCATCATTGAAAAAGAGTCTTTAAATCTGCTGTTTAACAACTTATAGGGACTTTGCACTGATTAATTCATCTGGTTATAGTCTCATGGCTGACATGGCATCTTCTAGGCCTTCCATTCCATTGGGATCAACATCATCATTTTATAAGAAATGAACTTACTACTTTATAGGCTTAGTTGGAGAGAAATTTCAACCGTCAGCTGTAGGATATGCCACGGGAATTTAATTTGTTGACCTATGAGAACACAGAAGGTCTCATCTTTTACTGAACATTCTCCACATAAAATAAGGTTATCAGAGAATCAAAATGATTCTGACATTTGAACTTTAAGTAGAACGCCAATACATTTAAAGTAGGTACTGTCCTTCCTGAAATGTTCAGCGTTCCAACAACAGCACATGTCAGGCTCTTAAAAAAATATCATCCCTTATGGAGCAAAGTACTGAAAATTTGATAGTGGGTACCAGCCCTTAAAGTGCACTTTATTTGGAAGCCACATAGCATTTGTTGTTCTTCTGTTCTGGTGTTAGAGCACTGAATTTCCTCTGAAGAAGCATCTCTCCCCCATCATGTGTAGCCTTGTGGTACTGTCAGCCAAAGTACCCTTCCTTGCCTCGCCAGGATTGGGACTCATAGCCAAATCTATTGAGCTTTCTTCCTTGAGATTTGAAGTCTTGAATATGGATGGAGGAAAGGGCAGAAAAAGTGTGTGAAGCTCATGTTTTAGGAGTTAAATCTTGCCATCTGGATCACCAGAGTTAGATTACTCCCTGCCCATCCTGGACCTGAATTTTCCTTGTCAACTGCAGAACAACTCTGAGACTTCCAATAAATTCCTCTTTTCATTAATTTAGCTAGAAAAAGTATCTGTTACTTTCCTCTCAAAAACTATGTGATGATTAATTTTATGTGCCAACTTGGATGGGCTAAGGAATACCCAGGGAGCTGGTAAAATGCTATTTCTGGGTGTGTCCATGAGGTTGTTTGAGGGACTAGATTGGCATTTGAACTGATAGTCTGATTAAAGAGAATATCTTTCCAGAGTGAGTTTAAGGCTAAATAGAATGAAAATAAAGAGAGAGCAGATTTGCCCTCTCCACTGGAGCTAGGACATCCATTCCCTGCCCTTGGACATGAGCTCTTCTGGCTCTCAGAACTTCTTAATTGCACCAGGGTTTACACCACTGGCTCTCAGAAGTTGGGGCTTTAGCCTGGAGCTATACCACTGGCTTTCCTGAGCCTCCTGAGCAGACCATGGGATGACCCAGCCTCCATAAGTGTGTAAGCCAGTCCCCCATAATAAATCCTCTATTATCTGTGTACCCATCCATCCATCCATCCATCCATCTGTGTTCTATCTATCTATCCATTGATCTATGTTCTATCTGTCTGTCTTATTTTTATTTCCTATTGGTTCTGATTCTCTGGAGAACCCTGATTAATACAAACTATGAAAGCCTCATTTTATAGTTGTGATATTTTGAAAGTAGTACATTATCCTTTGATTTGTTGTTGTTTTTCAACTAAGTCATGTCCAACTGTTTGTGACCCCCATGGTCTGTAGCATGCCAGGCTCCTCTGTCCTCCACTATCTCCTGGAATTCACTCACGTTCATGTCCATTGAGTTGGTGATGCCATCTAACACCTCATCCTCTGCACCCGCTTCTCCTTTTTTGATAGTCCTTTACTTAACTTTCATTTGAGGATAAAATGCAGTGGGATATGTTTTAATACAAGTTAAAATATGTCTCTAGTAGGCATTTCCAGGGTGGAAAGTTTATTGGAACCAAAGATGCTGATCAAGGTCTACAAAAGCTTCAAGGCTCTGTTTCTGGGCAAACTCCCCATGCTCATCAAATGCCAACCTTCCTTTGGGTCAAGATGCTCCAGCCCCTCTTATTTTCATTCACTTCTTGGAACATGACACGTTCTTTCCTGCCTTAACCCTTCTACTTGAAATGGTATTTCATTTCCTGTATTCTGCCATCAGCAGATGCTTTCTCAATCTTCAGGCCTAAAGCAAAATCTCTAGCCAACTTTCCCTGTCAGCATTACTTAAAGTAGACAACTGATCTCATGTATCCTATTGCCCAATTTATAATCTTCATGGGATGTCACCATTTCACATTTAATGGGACCCAACCACATCTTCTGATTCCTCTATCTCCAGCCACTTTTCCTCTTATTCTTCATGCATCATTATCATCATGCAGTGTCTCAAGCCAGGAGTTAACTTTGCCTCCTTTCTTTCTATTGCCTCACACCAGAGCACCAGCCAGTTCAATTAATTCTATCTACAAAATAGATCCTGAATTCTATATTACCTCTTTCACTTTCACAGTTTTAGCCTGTCCCGTTTACCATCTTTTGCTTGGTCAATTGCAGGGTCTTCTGTTTTATTTCTGCATATATTCTTTACCACATCCAGTATAAATACTTGCTTTTATCCCCTACTTAGAATCTCCAATGACTCCTAATTCAGATTAGGGAAAAACAGCTAAATTCCTGCCTATGGCCAGCAATGTTCAACATTATTTATGACTTGAACGTGTTTTCCCCTTCCCTTCCTTACTCCCTCCCTCCCTTATTTTCTTTATTCTTCCTTCCCTTTCTTCTTTCTCATCCAGTCATTCTGAACCATACAGTCATTATACAGGCTCTTTTCCCTGTTGGAATGCTCTTCCCAGACTTTGGACAGCTGGCTGCTTCTTGTTATTAAAATTTCAGGTCAATAATCTTTCATTCAAAACTTCTCTGACGGCTGCTTCTGAAAGATATTTCCCCATGCCAGTCTCTTTCATATCATCTTGTTTTAACACATCAAAATAATTACCCTGTGAAATGATCTTGTGCTTGTTTACTTCTTTAAGGGCATATTTTCACATCTAATTTCTCCTTTCATCTCTGGTTAAAAACAAAACAACATTCTCTTTGACTGTTACCTTCTCCTTACCTGTGTTTTGGTTATTAGGTAACACATGTTCCCAAGTCCATGGAGACTACAGAAATAAGAGCTAATGATTCTATTTCCTGTGTGCACATAATAAAAGGAAATCAAGATATACTATTGGTGCACATTAACAATTTAAAATAGACATTATTGTGGCTTAATTTTAAAGCTAGACACACAAAAAGTAGCCCCTTTAAAACCAAAAATTATCTGAGTGAGAGAATTAGCATGGATTAATATTTAGTCATTATAATAAAGCACTTATATAAATGAATTCCTTGAGGGCAGAACCTGTGGCATTTTTGTTTTTTCACATCTTTGTTTCTTTGCCTAATATGTTATCTGCAAGTTCAAGAGGAGCCTCTTCAAATGCTTGCTGAATTGTATAAAAACGCATTTTGGAATTGTCTTAATGCTTATGATCTGAAATTATTTTTGAGCAAACAAAGTGAATTATCTTCACTTAGAATTAAGGGAAGTTTAGTGAATTTATGAATGTCAGTACATGTAAGATTTATGCTTTCTCCATCTCATTTGCAAACAGACCTTAACGGAAATGAGATGGGATTCTTGTGTTGTGCACTTCAGGTTTTGGATTATATTGAGAAGAGAATTTGTGGAACACGGCTTTTTGAATTTCTTGGATATTTTCCAATATCTTGAATTATTGGTCTCTAATGTTCATGAACTCTGATTAAATGATAACCACTGTATTCAAACTGCCAGCTCTTTGGTGACCTGACTTCTCTACATTGATACTAAAGTTTAGGGACATTTTCTATAAATATATCTATATAATGATTTTTAAATCATCAAAGATTATAGTGACTATGTGACTGCTTATAGAAAAGTATCTATAGTTTGTTCAGAATAACTACAGAACTTTCATATCTTTTTCTTCCTTGCATTTTTGGAGAGTGAGAGCCAAACTTATTCATTGCCCTCCTCCTCCACCCTTGCCATTAAAAAAAATATCAAGTATTTTCTATAATATGAACTTACCCTGTGTGGCCCCACCCAGTGTAGCAGCTGTGGGACTGGGTCAACATCTGGTCAGAAGATGATAAAACTCTATGCCTTATATGTTGAGGACACATTTGTAACTTGGGATAATTTTATGCTTCTATTTATTACACCCATAAAGAGACTGCTTCATGAAAACAATCATAGAGAGCTAGTCTTCTGAAAGACAAACAGTTTTATTTCAACTTTCTTAATTTTATATGTTTAGGTCAAACCTTTGTTTTGACTTTGTGTGTGTGTGTACACATATATATAGAGAGTAATATTTATGGAAAACCAGTTTTCAGGAAATTGTAATAGATTTCGTTGAGAGATACAAGCTTTTAGAACAGAAGTTACAAACTCTTGAGCTGAGCTAGACTCACAGAATCTGGTTTATTTGTCCTGCATGGTGTTTTCTTGTAACTATCGCTGTTCATTGTTATTAGTTAACCTTCAGAATTCAGGTGATGTCATATAGAAATCCAGTTTCTCCTGAAAAATCAGGAGACACTCTAGGAAATTGTGTGCAGTTCAGACACTGGCGATGCTGTGATTTTAAACTGCAAATGGCAACGATTTAAAGGCTCCCATCCCTTCATTTCGCTGTTTCTCTTCCGTATCAAATGGTGTAAGGAGCAAGCACTGAAATGGTTACCCAGAATGCTCCCTGGCTTAATGGGCTATTACATGCCATCTTATTCCACCTGTAATCCCCCCCCCCCCCAATTTCTATGTTATATCAATTTTTCCTTCATAACATTTTTCACATTTGGGCCTATTTTCTTCTTCTCCTTGTTATGACTTTTATGCCAGTTGTGTGGCCCTCTTGTCTAGGCTGTTGAATGCATTGCTGTCTTAGCCATCAGCATCCATCTTGCCTTAAACTTTCCTCTGCCTGTCCCATGCCAGTTTGCACTCTAGTTACAGATGTATATGCCCAAATCACAGTTCAGTATATTGGTCCCTGACCTCAGACCTGCCTGCACTGACAACTTAAAAACCCATGCCCAACTACTTATACTTGGCATTCAGTCTTTTTATCCTCCCTTTCTTGTGTTAACCCATACACAGGTAACTAGCCAACATGCCCATTTCCCTGGCACCAAAGTGGGCATCACATCATGCAGCCTCTGATGCTTTTGCTCTCGGCATTAACTCCTCCTCTCCCCCTGTGCAGATATCTCATGGCCATCTTCAATACTGGCCTTTCAAGACCATCTTGGCCCACAGTTACATAACACAGCTCATCTTGCCTGGGTACATATTTCACAATCATATTTTGTTTCTCTGGTTGTCTTAAAACAGGTTTTCTCTGAGTATGGTCCCTGAGCATGTTACTTCATGTTACTTGCTCTTAAGCATTTATATCCTCTCTCCATCTATATCCTGCTGAATTCCTTAAGTTGGGAGTCAGGAATTTGATCAATCTAAAATTTGAGGAGTCAGGAGTTCAAAGGCAGTAGTGATATAAGATTGCCTGGTAGTTTGATAGAAGATAAAACTAGATTCAGTTAGTTTTATTCTGAATACATTTTCAGGTTTATTGATGTGTTTCTTAAACACTGTTTACCCTAATTGTTAGTAAGAAGCTCTGGATGTTGCTTCAACCAACCCTTTGAGAGAAGTAGAAAGCAAAGAACCTTTTCACCTTTCAGGCCAAAGCAGGACAATTAGGTAAAATTCTTGAGTGCAGGACTGTTTCTTTCCTCCTTTTTTTTTTTTTTAAATGTGTGCTATTATGCTCATGCCTTGTCTCTGTTGACAACTATTAATAAATGTAAATCAAATTTGATACACTGAATGAGTGTTTGAAGATGAAAAGTTAGAAAGAGTATCAGTACTTAGGTTGGAAGTGATGATGCTGACTCTTCTTGGTCCCATGCTCACTTTGAGGTCAGGTGCTGTGGTAACTGATTTAGGTAGATAAACCCAGTGAGCATTTGCTCCAACCCTAATCCGGCAGTGCTATGATTCCCTATATTTTAACTGTGGACAGTATTCAGCTGGAGTTTCAGAGGGAGGCAAGAGACACTGTGACGGGAGAGGCAATTAATTTGTTATTCATAAAGAAGGTTTTGAACAGCTTTCGGATCTCTACATTCATCCCTCCCTATCCACAGGTTCTGAATCTGCAGACAGAGAGGGCTGACCCCCACACCATCTGGTATGAGACTTGAGCATCTTTGGAGTTGGTGTCTACAGTGGGGTACTGGAGCCAGTCCCCTGGTGGATACTGAAAGGTTACTTTATTTCTTTTTCTTTTTTAAGGGGGAAGGGGTTTTGATCAATTATAAAGAGCCCTAAAATATGGTGGAGTAGAAGGATGTGTGCTCATCTTCTCCTGTGAAAACTCCCAAATTGCAAGTAACTGCTGAACAACCATCAACAGGAGAATGTTGGATCCCACCAAAAAAGATACCCACATCCAAGGACAAAGGAGAAGCCCCAGTAGACAGTAGGAGGGGCAAAATCATGTTTAGAATTAAATTCTATACCCACGAGAGATGTTTGGAGGGCTCAAACAAAACCTTGTGCACACGAGGACCCAGGGACCCCCACAAGATGCTGAGCCAAACCTGCCTTTGAGTGTTTGAGTGTCTCTTGTAGAGGCATGAGTTAGCAGTGGGCTGCCATGGGAACAGGTACTCAGGCTGCAGCCGACCTGAAAGGTGTGGTGTGTGAACCCGACTACAGAGCCCCAAAGCAGACAAACTACAAACTGGAGAATAATTATGCCAAAGAAGTTCTCACACTGTTAAAGTTCTAGGATCCACAACAGATTTCCCAACCTAGGGATTCGGCAAAAGGACTGAGAACCCCAAGGGAATTTGACTTTGAAGGCCAGTGGGATTTGATTACAGAACTTACACAGGATGAGGGAAACAGACTCTTGGAGGGCACAAACAAAACTTTGTGTGCACCGGGACCCAGGAGAAAGGAGCAGTGACCCCATAACAGACTGAGCCAGACTTGCCTATGGGTGTCCAGGAGTCTCCTGCCGAGGTGTGGGTCAACAGTGCCTTCCATGGGGTCAGGGCCACTGAGTACAACAGTCCTGGCATAAATCCTTTTGAAGGAGGTCACCATTACCATTAGCATAGTTTGGCCTCAGGTCAAACTACTGGGAGGGATCACAGCCCCACCCATCAACAGAAAATTGGATTAAATATATACTAAGCTTGGCCCTGCCCATAGAGCAAGACTCAGAGTCCCCCACAGCCAGTCCCTCCTATTGGGAAGCTTCTACAAGCCTCTAAGGAGCTATCAGAGGGCAGACAGAATGGAAACCGCAATTACAGAAAACTGACCAAACTGATCATTTGAATCACAGTCTTGTCTAACTCAGTGAAACTATAAGCCATGTCGTGTAGGGCCACCCAAGACAGACATGTCAAGGTGGAGAGTTCTGACAAAATGAGGTCCACTGGAGAAGGGAATGGCAAACCACTTTAGTATCCTTGACTTGAAAACCCCATGAAAAGTTTGAAAAAGCAAATAGATATGACACTGAAAGATGAACTCCCCAGGTTGGTATGTGCTGAATATGCTACTGGAGAAGAGTGGAGAAATAGCTCCAGAGAGAATGAAGATCTGAGCCAAAGGGAAAACAATGCCCAGCTGTGAATGTGACTGGTGATGGAAGTAAAGTCTGATGCTGTAAAGAACAATACTGCATAGGAACCTGGAATGTTAGGTCCATGAATCAAGATAAGTTGCAAGTGGTCAAACAGGAGATGACAAGAGTGAACATTGACATTTTAGGGATCAGTGAACTAAAATGGACTGGAATGGGTGAATTTAACTCAGGTGACCATTATATCTACTATGGTGAGAAACAATCCCTTAGAAGAAGTGGAGTAGCCATCATAGTCAACAAAAGAGTCCAAAGTGCCGAACTTGGGTGCAATCTCAAAAACGACAGAATGATCTCTTTTGGTTTGGTTTCCAAGGCAAACCATTCAATATCAAAGTAATCCAAGTCAATGCCCCAACCAGTAATGCTGAAGAAGTTGAAGTTGAATGGTTCTATGAAGACCTAAAAGACCTTCTAGAACTAACACACAAAAAAGATGTCCTCTTCATTATAGCAGACTGGAATGCAAAAGTAGGAAGTCAAGAAATACCTGGAGTAACAGGCAAATTTGGCCTTGGAGTATAGAATGAAGCAGGGCAAAGGCTGAGTTTTGCCAAGTGAACACACTGGTCATAGCAAACACCCTCTTCCAACAATACAAGAAAAGACTCTCCACATGGACACCACCAGATGGTCAATACCAAAATCAGATTGATTATATTCTTTGCAACCAAAGGTAGAGAAGCTCTATACAGTCAGCAAAAACAAGACCAGGAGTTGACTGTGGCTCAGATCATCAATTCCTTATTGCCAAATTCAGACCTAAATTGAAGAAAGTAGGGAAAACCACTAGACCATTCAGGTATGACCTAAATCAAATCCCTTACGATTATCCAGTAGAAGTGAGAAATAGATTCAAGGGATGAGATCCGATAGAGCGCCTGAAGAACTATGCTTGGAGGTTCGTGACACTGTACAGGAAGGAGGGATCAAGACCATCCCCAAGAAAAAGAAATGCAAAGAGGCAAAATGGTTGTCTGAGGAGGCCTTACAAATAGCTGTGAAAAGAAGAGAAGCGAAAGGCAAAGGAGAAAAAAAGTATACCTATTTGAATGCAGAATTCTAAAGAATAGCAAGGAGAGATAAGAAAGCCTTCCTCAGTGATCAATGCAAAGAAGTAGAGGAAAACAATAGAATGGGAAAGACTAGTAAATGGCTACCCACTCCAGTATTCTTGCCTGGGAAGTCCCATGGAAAGAGGAGTCTGGTGGGCTACAGTCCATGGGGTTGCCAAAGATTTGGACATGACTTAGAGACTAAACATTTATATGAATTTGTCAGTTTCTGATATGTGAGTATTGTAAGAAGCTAAATAAATAAAAGCATTTTTTGTGATTAAAAAATAAAACTAGTTTCTCTGAGCCTCTGTCTTTTAATCTGGAAAATGGACCAATATCCAGCACACCAAATGGTTGCAGGGACAAAAGGAAGGAATTTACATGAAATGCTGTGAGAGAAACAATGGCAGGAATGACTGAGGCATGCAAGAAGGACCTCCATGTTTGCTGCCCATGCTGAGCTTTGACTGAACATGGGAAAATAAAGCAACTGAATAGTTGGCTGAGTTGCCAGAAGGAAAGAATAGTGCTAAAAACTGTGCTTTTTCTGTACTAAGGAAATCCCATCTACCCCCAGTAAAAGATAAGTAAGCTCGATAGCCGAGTCATGTGTGGAACAGGTTTACTCTCCTGTCCAGATCTTCAGTCACAAGCTTGTGTAGCCTGCACGATCTTCCTCTATTCCCCATAACCCCCCTGCCCATTTTCTGTGACCAGACACTATTCTGGTTTCCTCCCAAATCTGATTTGGGAGGATTCCCCAAACTGCAATTCTAAGATCCCAGATAAACTGCCTTATTGCCTCTTTATAGAGTTTCTTTCTGTTGACAGTGCTGTAAAAACATATAGCACTGATCGTAGTGCTCATTGTTCAAACTATGAACCAGAATCTCAAAAAATAATTATCTGATTTTGAACCATGCTTTAAAGAGGGGATAAAAGACACAAAATAATGGTCTATCTTCCCCATAGTTTCACAAGGTAGATATTATACTCCTTGGCTAAGGAATCTGAAGCTCAGAGAGGTTAAATAACAGTACAGTCACCAGCTAGCAAACAAGTGAGCAGAAAATTTAAAACTTCACCTACCTGACTTCAAATCCTCTATTATTGCCACTGCACCAGTCTATTTTTTTTAATAAGCCAACATATAAACTTTTTCTTAACATTAAATGAAAAGACATTTATGTTCAAAAACTAACTCCTCCTGATAATTCACAATTAATGAAATACAGTAAAAATAATTTGAGTGTAGATTAAATTGTGTCCAATTGGGATAAAACAGGTCACCTGGGAAATTAGATTTTGTAGAATACAAGAATTCAATCCGAAGTTGTACTTAGTAGAGACAGTTTTTTAAAAACAAAAATTTTCAGGAAGCAATTGACTGGTCTATAAATTTTGTCATTATTTCTCTATGATACATCTATAGCAAGGAGCAGCTAGAGCAAAACAAAAGAAGATAAACTTTCCTATAAGTAGCAGTAAAGAACTCCTCTGTCTTGGTGGGTTTGGTCTTCCCAACAAAAACACAGGGGGATCTTTAGCCTAAGTTCAGTTTTTGTTTTTACTTCTGTTTTTTTTTAAGATTGTATTTAAAAGATTGTTTAATTAAAATTAAAAAAAAAAAAAAGTATTTCTTAGCTCTGTGGCTTTTGGAAGGAAATGATTCTGAGAATACTTCATGTCTGTACCCACTTTTATCCTGAAATAAATTCTTCACTAGAGATGAGTCCCAGCTATTAAATTTTATTATGGGGCCCTGGGGCAGAAGGATAATCTTTTTTAAAAGAGTGAACAGTTGAAAAATGACAGTGGTGGTAAAGAGCAATTAAGAATAAGAGTGGATGGAAGATGTATATGTGAAAGTGAAGGTGTTGATTTAAACACTTCAGGAAAGTTTTTGGGCACAATCATGTCCTGACAAGTGACTTAAACATCTTTTCTTTGAAACACAGTGAAAGGTGGTAGTTAAATTTATATGCTACGGAGTCTTACGGTCTGGGATCAAATCCCAGCTCTGTCACTTCCTAATTTTGTAATTTTAGGTAATTTACTTAAACTCTTTGAGATTCTGTTTTCTCACCTGAATATTAGGAGTAATTAGTGCTTTATAAGGTTGTTTTGATGATTCAGCATAATCACTAATGCACATTGTCATTGTGTTTGATGTATTAATGATGATGATGTTTGATGTAATAGAACTTATTTGACATATATATTAAAGTCTCCTGTGACCTTAGAAAACAGTTTTGAGGAATGACAACTACTTAAGAGCCATCTTTTTACAATTGAATAGATTCAGGAAATGGTGTAAAAGAGACAACTTATCTATTTAAATAAAATATCAAATCAGTTTCCTTTAAGAAACATTAAAGGTATTTATAAAAAGAAAAGATTATGAAATAAAGCCTTCTAGTAAATAATCATGAGTTTATACGTGTTTTCGAAAGTGCACAAATTTGTACTCCTCCTAGGAGGACTTATCGATTTGTGTATGTATTTCAAGCAGGCATCTTACGCACACAGTGCTTGTGGCCGACAGCACTCTCCCCTGGGAAGGTGGCTCTGTAATTGCAGTGAATGACAATTCTATTTGTAGACATGACTTCCTACAGCCTGCACTCCTTTCTGTGATTATTATTTAAAAATTACTTGTCCTCAAATGATTTCATCTTCCTGGCTACAAAGGAGAAAATTCTCTAGCACAACAAGAACCTTATAGGTAACGTGTATCTGAATTGGAAGTATATATTCCCCTACCCATAAAATCATCTGAGTGTCCTGCAGCCTAAGACGTACAAAAAGCATTTCAATACTAAACACCCTCAATCTACCACTTAGGCCAAAAAAAAAAAAAAAGAAAGAAACAGAAAACCAGAAGTATTAATATCATTTGAACTGCAGGGCATTTTTCCTCCTTCTGCCTGCTCTTTTTTGCTTATAAACAAAGGCACAATTTCACATTGATAGAAAATCAACAGTAAGAGAACTTACCTTCCTTCAACCAAGAAATGTTATTTTTGTCATTTTCAAAATGCTCAGCTGTTCTGACTTTTATCTTTTCCAGCTCAGTTTCTGACATCTAAGTGGAAACAGAATTGATGATATAAAAAATTCATTAAGAACCCAAATTTATAACATGAAACCTTATATTTAGAGACGACTGCCATATTATAGGAACATTTTATTTCTGTAGTTTTTCAGCTCCCTGTCTAATGTTAAATTTTATATTTTATCCACGTGTGGTATTTTATAACACTACATTGAAAATGAAACTTTAGATGATATTTTACTTTCAGCAGTCAAGATTGCTGTCAGCTCTGATTTCTGAATACAAAAGAAAAACAGATGAACAA
Organism: Dama dama; assembly: GCF_033118175.1. Classification (NCBI taxonomy): domain Eukaryota; kingdom Metazoa; phylum Chordata; class Mammalia; order Artiodactyla; family Cervidae; genus Dama; species Dama dama. The sequence goes on along the minus strand of NC_083704.1, from coordinate 36,116,816 downwards.
CTAGCCTCCGATTTGTCAAAATGCAAACATTCAGTGGCTGTTTCAATGTTTTTCTTAACAGTCTAGAGAAAAGCATGCTTCAAAGTGATACACAAAGATAGAAAGGCTAAGAAACACAGGACCTTTTTAGCAGTGTGGTGGAAGGAATGAGAACCCTATGACCTCAGCCAGGCCATGTTGAGCTTCCTGAGGGTGTTGAGACCTAGTAGGCATCCTCAGTGCATTGCACTTGACTTCCTCCCTGACTTGGTCACAGTGAGCTAGGATGCTCCACTTGCATCAACACCTCAGTGTCCTTACCTGTGTGTTCACAAGGGAGGAGGCCCAAGGCGAGGGATAGGGAAGCAGCGTGGCAATGCTCTGGACAGCCTCCCTTCTTGTCTCTCGATGTCCAGCATTCCTCTGCCCTGCCAGAAGTGAGCGAAGAAGCAAATACACTCCCTCCCTGGGTGGTGCTAGATTTGTATTGCTGCCAGAAGCATCCAACTTGCGGCTGAGAGGTTTTCTTTTTTTCTTTTAAGGTAATATAAAGCCTGTGGTTCAAAACAATAAAAACCTTCTCCTGGCTAGCACTTATTTAAAATGACACTCTGCAAAACAGGGTAAAAAGAATGAACTCTTTTCAAATGGATGGGGTTTCTCCAGTCACCTTCCTTCCACACCCGCCATTCATCACTTTTGGTTAATATAAAAAGGTGTAGAAAAAAGAGATCAAAAAATATATAGAGACTACTTGGGTTAACAGAAAAAAGAAGGGGAGCCTCTCTGGGTTTGCTTTCTAGATGTTCACCCTGCAGCTGCTGTTTTGAAAGGCAAGTGTTTCTAACATTTTATAGGTAATAAGAACACATTTCAAGTTCTTTTGAGAGTCTTCAAATATTCCAGAAAGAATTTGAAATCACATTCCGAAGAGGATTTGTCATTAGATACTTAGGCAAAGATATTGTTTTCAACAGAAGTTTAACAACAAAAAGCATAACCCTTAGGAATGTATGACAATAAATCATCCAACATTCCTAAATGCTGTTTTTTTCCATTATGAAAAAATAATCTTTATTTTTTGACCCTAAGTGGTTTGCTTCCTCCAGTGTCTTTAACATAGAAACAGTTATCTGATTGTCTTGTGTCCATTTCACCTCTTTTCCCCAACTTCATTTCTTCTATTTTGCTCAGTTTCATCTGAAAATTGACTGATCAACATAGTTTTTGAAAACAATAAAACTGGGAGCAAAGATAAATTTCAGATTCCTGTAACAGCCAATAAAAACCTTGACTGATAAGAATCTATAACATTATTTTCACACTGTGGCTTCAAGTTTCAAGATTTCTCCACGGCGCCTAACCTTCTTTCCACTTTAACCTAATTGTAGTGCTGCAGTTCCTTGAACTTATCTGCTTCTGTTACTAACATTTCAGAATGTTGCCTCAGAGTCCCATCTTCACCTCCACCTTGAAGTCTTCTTAATCTCACTCATTTAGAAATGATCGTTCCCTTCTCTTGGGACTTCTGGCATACACATATCCATTGTGGTCTTATGTAAACTTGCTTTATTCTTCTGATAAGATTATAACCCATAACACTTCCCCCCTCACCCCACTCCCACCTAAGGGCTCAGACTCCCCATTGTATGCCTCTTTCTCGTAAAGACTTCTGACATGATCAGTTCAGTTCAGTTCAGTCCTGCCTGACTCTTTGTGGCCCCATGGACTGCAGCATGCCAGGCCTCCCTGTCCATCACCAACTCCCCGGGTTTACTCAAACTCATGTCCACTGGGTTGGTGATGCCATCCAACCATCTCATTCTCTGTTGTCCCCTTCTTCTACCACCTTCAGTTTTTCTCAGCATCAGGGAGAATGAGTCAGTTTTCCAAATGAGTCAGTTCTTCTCATCAGGTGGCCAAACTATTGGAGTTTCAGCTTCAAAATCAGTCCTTCCAATGAACATTCAGGACTGATTTCCTTTAGGACTGACTGGTTGGATCCCCTTGCTGTCCAAGGGACTCTAGAGTCTTCCCCAACACCACAGTTCAAAAGTATCAATTCCTCAGCACTCAGCTTTCTTTGTAGTCCAACTCTCACATCCATACATGACACCTGGAAAAACTATAGCCTTGACTAGATGGACCTTTGTTGGCAAAATAATGTCTCTGTTGTCTAGGTTGGTCAACTTTTCTTCCAAGGAGCAAACATCTTTTAATTTCATGGCTGTAGTCACCATCTGCAGTGATTTTGGAGCCCCCCAAAATAAAGTCTGCCACTGTTTCCATTGTTTCCCTGTCTATTTGCCATGAAGTGATGGGAACAGATGCCATAATCTTAGTTTTCTGAATGTTGAGTATTAAGACAACTTTTTCACTCTCCTCTTTTGTTTTCCTCAAGAGGCTCTTTAGTTCTTCTCCACTTTCTGCCACAAGGGTGGTGTCATCTGCATATCTGATAGATATTTCTTTCAGCAATCTTGATTCCAGCTTGTGCTTCTTCCAGCCCAGCATTTCTCATGATGTACTCTGCATAGAAGTTAAATAAGCAAGGTTACAATATACAGCCTTGACTTACTCCTTTTCCTATTTGGAACTAGTCTGTTGTTCCATGTCCAGTTCTAACTGTTGCTTCCTGACCTGCATACAGGTTTCTCAAGAGGCAGATCAGGTGGTCTGGTATTCCCATCTCTTTCAGAATTGTCCACAGTTTGTTGTGATCCACACAGTCAAAGGCTTTGGCATAGTCAATAAAGCAGAAATAAATGTTTTTTCTGGGACTCTCTTGCATTTTCAATGATCCAGTGGATGTTGGCAATTTAATCTCTGGTTCCTCTTCCTTTTCTAAAACCAGCTTGAACACCTGGAAGTTCACGGTTCACGTACTGTTGAAGTCTGGCTTGGAGAATTTTGAGCATTACTTTACTAGCATGTGAGATGAATGCAATCGTGTGATAGCTTGAGCATTCTTTGGCATTTTCTTTCTTTGGGATTGGAATAAAAACTGATCTTTTCCAGTCCTGTGGCCACTGCTGCGTTTTTCAGATTTGCTGACATATTGAGTGCAGCACTTTCACAGCATCATCTTTTAGGATTTGAAATAGCTTAACTGGAATTCCATCACCTCCATTAGCTTTGTTTGTAGTGATACTTCCAAAGTCCTACTTGACTTCACATTCCAGATGTCTGGCTCTAGGTGAGTGATCACACCATTGTGATTATCTGGGTTGTGAAGATCTTTTTTGTCTAGTTATTCTGTGTATTCTTGCCACCTCTTCTTAGTATCTTCTGCTTCTGATAGGTCAATACTATTTCTGTCCTTTATTGAGCCCATCTTTGAGTGAAATGTTCCCTTGGAATCTCTAATTTTTGTGAAGAGATCTCTAGTCTTCCCTATCTATTGTTTTCCTCTATTTCTTTGCATTGATCACTGAGGAAGTCTTTCTTATCTCTCCTTGCTATCCTTTGTAACTCTGCATTCAAATAGGTATATCTTTCCTTTTCTCCTTTGTTTTTCACTTCTCTTCTTTTCATAGCTATTTGTTAGGCCTCCTCAGACAACCATTTTGCCTTTTTGCATTTCTTTTTCTTGGGCATGGTCTTGCTCCCTGTCTCCTGTACAATGTCATGAACCTCTGTCCGTAGTTCATCAGGCACTATGTCTATCAGATCTAGTCCCTTAAATCTATTTATCACTTCCACTGTATAATTGTAAGGGATTTGATTTAGGTCATATCTGAATGGTCCAGTGCTTTCCCCTACTTTCTTCAATTTAAGTCTGAATTTGGAAATAAGGAGTTGATGATCTGAGCCACAGTCAGCTCCTGGTCTTGTTTTTGCTGACTGTAGAGATTCTCCATCTTTGGCTGCAAAGAATATAATCAGTCCAATTTCATTGTTGACCATCTGGTGATGTCTATGTGAAGAGTTTTCTCTTGTGTTGTTGGAAGAGGGTGTTTGCTATGACCAGTGCATTCTCTTGGCAAAAACTCTATTAGCCTTTGCCCTGCTTCATTCTGTATTCCAAAGCCAAATTTGCCTGTTACTCCAGGTGTTTCTTGACTTCCTACTTTTACGTTCCAGTCCTCTATAATGAAAAGGACTTCTTTTTTGGATGTTAGTTCTAGGTCTTGTAGGTCTTCATAGAACCGTTCAACTTCAGCTTCTTCAGCATTACTGATTGGGGCATAGACTTGGATTACTGTGACACCGAATGGTTTGCCTTGGAAATCAATAGAGATCATCATGTGTTTTTGAGATTGCATCCAAGTACTGTATTTCAGACTTTTTTGTTAACTATGAGGGCTACTCCATTTCTTCTAAGGGATCGTTTCCCACCATAGTAGGTATAATGGTCACCTGAGTTAAATTCACCCATTCCACTCCATTTTAGTGGCTGATTCCTAAAATGTTGACATTCACTCTTGCCATCTCCTGTTTTACTACTTCCAATTTGCCTTGATTCATGGACCTAACATTCCAAGTTCCTGTGCAATATTGCTCTTTACAGCATTGGACCTTGCTTCCATCACTGGTCACATCCACAGCTGGGTGTTGTTTTTGCTTTGGCTCCATCCCTTCATTCTTTCTGGAGTTATTTCTTCACTGATCTCCAGTAGCTTACTGGGCACCTACTGGTCTGGGAAGTTCATCTTTCAGTGTCCTCTCTTTTTGCCTTTTCATGCTGTTCATGGGGTTCTCAAGGCAAGAATACTGAAATGGTTTGCCCTTCCCTTCTCCAGTGGACTACATTTTGTCTGAACTCTTCATCATGACCCATCTGTCTTGGGTGGCCCTACACGGCATGGCTCATAGTTTCACTGAGATAGACAAGGCTGTGGTCCATGTGATTAGATTTGTTAGTTTTCTGTGATTTCTAGTTTCCATTACTAGAATTAAATTGGTTGATTTTCTGTGATTGTGGCTTTCAGTCTGTCTGCCCTCTGATGGAGAAGGATAAGAGGCTTATGAAAGCTTCCTGACAGGATAGACTGACTGAGGGGGAAACTGAGTCTTGTTCTGATGGATGGGGCCATGCTCAGTAAATCTTTAATCCAATTTTCTGTTGATGGGTGGAGCTGTGTTCCCTCCCTGCTATTTACCTGGGGCCAAACTTTGGTGGAAGTAATGACAGTAATGGATACCTCTTTCAAAACATAGCATGCATTGCTACACTCAGTGCCCCCAACCCTGCAGCAGGCCACCACCAACGCACGCCTCTGCTGGAGACTTCTGGACACTCACAGGCAAGTCTGGGTCAGTCTCTTGTGGGGTCACTGCTCCTTTCTCCTGGGTCCTGGTTGCACACAAGGTTCTGTTTGTGCCCTCCAAGAGTCTGTTTCCCAGATCACCTACAGATTAATAATGGTTGGATATCCAAAACCAGGATATCAAAAAACAATGTTGTTTTCTTTGTCCTAAAGGGGACCTGGTTAAAAGTTTCTTTGGTTGTCTCTTTTCTCTAGTTAAAGCATTTTATATCTCTTCATCATAAATTTGGAGACAATATCTAATGCCCTTAGTAGTTTGGGCATTGACCTTTGGAAAAGCAAATTATCTAAATTTTATGTATTAGTGGGGTCAGAAAGATATTTGGTAAATAGCAGTGACAGTAATCTTAAAACAGTGAACAGAGATGTCATCTGAGCTAAAGAAATCTAAGGTGCAAATGCTGTCCAGATAAGAAGAAATAATCAGGAGAGACCAAGTGAACCCAAAACACTGCTGATCATATTATTCCTCCTAGTTTATTTTCAGTTATATTTTAATATTAGACTATGTGATTATTCATGTTACTCCTAAATGGAAACCAGTTTTGATTCACCATGGCTTTAGATCTCTCTAAGTTTACAAATCATATAACCTCTTATTCTGTGCAGTTTCTGAGAGACCCTACTCCTACTTGTGTGTGATGATGAATTCTTACCTCACATTCTGTGATTGTTCTTATATATTTTATTTATGTTCAACTATCCTAGTTTCCAATCACTGTCCCTAGAGAGACACTTAATTCAAATCTTTGCCCACATTTTTACTTTGGAGGTTATGGATTATTCCTGAAGTGAAAGCGAAAGTCACTCAGTCATGCCCAGCTCTTTGTGACCCCATGGACTATACAGTCCATGGAATTATCCAGGCCAGAATACTGGAATGGGTAACTGTTCCCTTCTCCAGGGGATCTTCCCAACTTAGAGATTGAACCCAGGTCTCCCACATTGCAGGTGGATTCTTTATCAGCTGAGCCACCAGGGAAACCCATGGATTATTCCTGATTGTAATTTATTCTTGGATTATTCTTGATTTATACATATTTTCCACTTGTTTTACTTTTGCAGTTACTGTGATATAGTTATTTGTATTTGTTAAATGAATCACAAACTTTAAACTCCTTTGGATAAATAGTTCTGAGGAGGGAATTATTAATAAGCTAAAATTCATTTCTCATTTGGAAATACTATCCAATTTTGACTGATATATTTTAATCATGTTTTAACAGTTAAAATATTTCTCTTGTTCCATTTCATTATTTTTCTCTCCTTAGCCTTTTGCCACCCTCTGATATCACTTTTGCTCTTTGAATTTGGCTTTTTTTTTTTTTTTGAATACTGGATGACATTACTTAAATTTTCTATATGGGATTTTTTTTTTCTTCACTTTGAAGAATACCATATTTTGAAATCAGACAACTCATTTTAAATTCTTTTCTCGTCTTTATATTAGCAATAATTTTTAATGCAAACTATAGATTAATGGACTTCCCTAGTGGCTCAGTTGTAAAGAAGCCACCTACCAATGCAGGAGATGCAGGTTAGATCCATGAGTCAAGAAGATATTCTGAAGAAGGAAATGGCAACCCATTTCCATATTCTTGTCTCTGTTCCATGGATAGAGGAGTTTGGCAAGCCACAGTCCGTGGGTTCACAAAAGAGTCAGACACAACCTAGCAACTAAACGACGACAAACAACAATATAGACATTAATAAACATGATATTTGATTTTTTCCACCTATTCCATCAGGAAAGAGTTTCAACTTCAGCATCAGTCCTTCCAATGAATATCCAGGGTTGATTTCCTTTAGGATTGACTGGTTTAGTCTCCTTGAAGTCCAATGGACTCTCAAGAGTCTTCTCCAGTACCACAATTTGAAAGCATCAATTCTTGGGCATTCAGCCTTCCTAAAGGCTTCCCTGGTGGCTCAGATGGTAAAGAGTCTGCCTGCAATGCATGAGACATGGGTTCAATCCCTTGGTTGGGAAGATCCCCTGGAGAAGAAAATGGCAACCCACTCCAGTACTCTTGCCTAGAGAATTTCATGGACAGAGGAGCCTGGCAGGCTACAGTCCATGGGGTCACAAAGAGGCGGACACAACTGAATGACTTCACTTTCTTTCTTTTCTTCCAGACTTCTTAATGGTCCAACTCTTACATCCATACATGACTACTGGAGAAACCATAGCTTTGACTATGTGGACCTCTGTTGGCAATATGATGCTTACGCATTTTAATATGCTGTTTAGGTTTGTCATAGCTTTTCTTCCAAGGAGCAAGCATCTTTTGATTTCATGGCTGCAGTCACTGTCTGCAGTGATTTTCGAGCCCATGAAAAGAAAATCTGTCACTGTTTCCACTTTTCCCCCTTCTATTTGCCATGAAGTGATGACGCTGGATACCATGATTTTAATTTTTTGAATGTTGAGTTTTAAGCCAGCTATTCATTCTCTCTTTCATTCTCATCAGGAATCCCTCTAGTTCCTCTTTACTTTTGCCATTAGAGTGGTATCATCTGCATATCTAAGGTTGTTGATATTTCTCCCAGCAATCTTGATTCCAGCTTGTGATTCACCTAGCCTGGCATTTCTCTGATGTGCTCTGCATATAAGTTAAATAAGCAGAATGTCAGTATACAGCCTTGTCATACTCCTTTCCCAGGTTTGAGCCAGTCATTTGTTACATGTCCAGTTCTGTTAATAACCTTTGCTTCTAGACCCACATGTAGGTTTCTCAGGAGACAGATAAGGTGGTCTGGTATTCCCATCTCTTTAAGAAATGTTCATAGTTTGTTGTGATCCACACAGTCAAAGGCATTCACATAGTCAGTAAAGCAGAAGTAGATGTTTTTCTGGAATTCCCTTGCTTTCTTTATGATCCATTGAAGGCTGACAATTTGATCTCTGGTTCCTCTACGTTTCTTAACCCAGGTTTTGCATCTGCAAGTTCTCAGTTTATGTACTGCTGAAGCCTAGCTTGAAAGATTTTGAGCATAACCTTACTGGCATGTGAAATGAGTGCAATTCTATAATAACTTTATCCTGAATCAACTATAAGCCACTAGTGTCCGTTGACTGGAACTTACAGGCATTCCATATTGATGCCAACCTCTAAATCATTCATTCACCCACCTAGAGAAGTAGTTGGCCCAAATAATTCTCCATCTGGATGATGGAGTCTAGTTTGGACTGGATTTAGTCTTTTGAGTTAGACTGGGCCTTGGGATGAATAAGATAAACCACAATTGATGATAGGAAGTAAAATAGAGTTAAGTCTAGTGGACTCCAGGCAAAGTAGACTTGGAATAGATGGTCCAAAAGGATGCTTAAACATGACTGGCCAGCATCTAAAGTCAGACTGGTCTGACAAAGCTCCAAGGAGAATAAGCACATTTTTAAAAGAATCCCCTGTCTAAATTGTGTTTCTTGTGCTCATTTCAAATAATGAACTAAATAATTCAGACCCAGGAATGCAGTCTCCAGGCTCATGTTTTCTTGTTAAATTCTTTTTTGGTTTTCTTTTCTGAAAGGATATAGTTTGAGTGTACTTTTATTTTGTTATTTCTTTCCTTTTATTTTGACTCATGCAGCATAATTTCTAGTTCCCAGTCAAAATCTGATCCAGAGATAGAATCTTTAAGAGCAGAGTATCCAGTATAAGGCTCTCTTTGACAAACAAATATCTGCCAGATCATCATGTGTTTCATCTTCTTGTTTCTTTTAAAATAAAATTGAGTGTGTGAAGCTAGAGCCTTGTTTAACAAACAAATAGTTATATGCTGCCATATTAGTCTTTTGTGGTTGTCTACAAAATCATTACATTGTCTCTTGCCATTGCTTTTATAACAGTGGTATTGTATGTATAATGCACAATATGATGTTAATCAATGTGTAGAGAAATCACCAACATATATTATTGAATTTGAGGACTCATAGAGTACATCTTTTTGAAGGATTAGTGAAAATGAAAATGGTATAGGATGTGCACTACTCCTTTGAAAGTATGTTTTCTGCTATGGAATGGAATCTCTATATTATTTAGAAAGTTAATTAACATTTGTGGTAGCCATTCTAATGACCATTATATGCCATCACATTTTACATTTTAAAATTCTCTTTGAAATTATGTGGTGTTGGAACAAAAATACACGTGGAATAAATAAACATTGGTCCAAAGTATCAAAGGCAAAGGCAAATAAAACAAGAAGAAAATTCCCTATTTGTAACACAAGCTTTCTCAGTTGAAAGTTACAGCTAACATCACAAGGCATACCAATTCAAGGATTTATTAGATGTTAGATCTTATGAAGAGTTTAGGTTTAAGAAATGACACTTGGGATATAAAATGCATTAAGTTTTATTCATGTTTCATGCCAAACCATTAAAAAGATGCTGTTTACTTTGACCTAATTATTTTTATACCTTATAGTTTCTTTTACTGACATAGACCTTGATTGGCACTGAGAAAACATGTAAGAAAAAACATGTGAATGACATTTGCTAGTGGGTTATAAAGATTTTTGTCTCTTTGGGGTTATGGTATATATCCTTTAACTTACTACTGTCCAGTTAATGTAAATATTGTTCCATTTCACATCAAATGTAGTAACTTTATATAATTCCATTAACACACTCTCACTTTTGCACTTTTTTTTTTTATATATTCTGTGCATCTACAAATGTTATAATCTGACAGGCAGTGTTCCTGGGTGTGTGTGTGTGTGTGTGCATGTGTATATTCAGATAGTCAACTGTCTTTGAAATAAATTAGGAGAAGGAGAAAAAAAATTTTTTTAAATGTTTACCCACATAGTTGCCATTTCTGGTTTTCTTCAACTCCTTCTAGTAAACCTGAATTTTCATTTGATTTCATTCCTCTTAAGGCTAAAGAATTTTTTTTTTTTTTACTACTTATTAACATTTAAGTCTGCAGGTGACAAACTCTTTGAGTTTTTGTTTATCTGAAAATGTCTTGAGTTTCCTCTCCTTTGTGAAGGGTATCTTGAGTATATAGTTCTTGTTCGCTAGTTTCATTTTTTCCTTCCCTCCTCCTTCCCTCCTTCCTTGCACCTATCCCTCCCTTTCTACATGCCTTTATTTTAAATTTGACATTCTTCCTATTATTGTTCCCCTATATCATGCCCTTTCCACCTCTCCAATCCCTTTAATTTTTTTTTTTAATCTTTGTTTTTCAGCATCTGCTCCATGATGTGTTTAGGCGTAGTCTTTAAAAAAGTTTTTTTTCCTGCTCTGCTTACATTTTCTGAGATTCTAGATTTTGCAAGTGCATGCATACACACACACACACACACACACACACACACACACGTATTACCAAGTTCAGAACATTTGGGGCCATTCTTTTTTTTTTATGAATTAATTTTATTTTATTTATTTATTTTTTTTGTCTTTGTGATCATTTTGTTTCTTTTTTAAAAATTTATTTATTTTAATTGGAGGCTAATTACTTTACAATATTGTAGTGTTTTTTTGCCATACATTGACATGAATCAGCCACGGGTGTACATGTGTTCCCCATCCTGAACTCTCCTCCGACTTCCCTCCCCATCCCATCCTTCAGGGTCATCCCAGTGCACCAGCCCTGAGTACCCTGTCTCATGCCTCAAACCTGGACTGGTGATCTGTTCCACATATGATAATATACATGTTTCAGTGCTATTCTCTCAAATCATCCCACCCTCGCCTTCTCTCACAGACTCCAAAAGACTGTTCTATTCATCTGTGTCTCTTTTGCTGTCTCGCATACACAGTCATTGTTACCATCTTTCTAAATTCCATATATATGCGTTAGCATACTGTATTGGTGTTTTTCTTTCTGACTTACTTCACTCTGTATAATAGGCTCCAGTTTCATCTACCTCATTAGAACTGATTCAAATGTATCCTTTTTAATGGCTGAGTAACATTCCTTTGTGTATATGTACCACTGCTTTCTTATCCATTCATCTGTCGATGGACATGTAGGTTGCTTCCATGTCCTGACTATTGTAAACAGTGCTGCGATGAACATTGGGGTACATGTGTCTGTTTCAATTTGGTTTCCTCAGTGTGTATGCCCAGAAGTGGGATTGCTGGGTCATATGGCAGTTCTATTTCCAGTTTTTTAAGGAATCTCCACACTGTTCCCCATAGTGGCTGTACTAGTTTGCATTCCCACCAACAGTGTAAGAGGGTTCCCTTTTCTTCACACCCTCTCCAGCATTTATTGTTTGTAGACTTTTGGATAGCAGCCATTCTGACTGGCATGAGATAGTACCTCATTGTGGTTTTGATTTGCATTTCTCTGATAATGCGTGATGTTGAGCATCTTTTCATGTGTTTGTTAGCCATCTATATGTCTTCTTTGGAGAAATGTCTGTTTAGTTCTTTGGCCCATTTTTTGATTGGGTCATTTATTTTTCTGGAATTGAGCTGCAGGAGTTGCTTATATATTTTTGAGATTAATTCTTTGTCCATTGCTTCATTTGCTATTATTTTCTCCCATTCTGAAGGCTGTCTTTTTATCTTGCTTATAGTTTTCTTCATTGTGCAAAAGATTTTAAGTTTCATTAGGTCCCATTTGTTTATTTTTGCTTTTATTTCCAATATTCTGGGAGGTGGGTCATAGAGGATCCTGCTGTGATTTATGTCAGAGAGTGTGTTGCCTATGTTTTCCTCTAGGAGTTTTATAGTTTCTGGTCTTACATTTAGATCTTTAATCCACTTTGACTTTATTTTTGAGTATGGTGTTAGAAAGTGTTCTAATTTCATTCTTTACAAGTGGTTGACTAGTTTTCCCAGCACCACTTGTTAAAGAGATTGTCTTTTCTCCATTGTATATTCTTTTCTCCTTCATCAAAGATAAGATATCTATAGGTTCATGGATTTATTTCTGGGCTTTCTATTTTTTCCGTTGATCCATATTTCTGTCTTTGTGCCAGTGCCATACTGTCTTGATGACTGTGGATTTGTAGTAGAGCCTGAAGTTAGGCAGGTTGATTCCTCCAGTTCCATTCTCCTTTCTCAAGATTGCTTTGGCTATTTGAGGTTTTTTGTATTTCCATACAAATTGTGAACTTATTTGTTCTAGTTCTGTGAAAAATACTGTTGGTAGCTTGATAGGGGCAGCATTGAATCTATAGATTGCTTTGGGGAGTATATTCATTTTCCCTATATTGATTCTTCTGATCCATGAACATGGTATATTTCTCCATCTATTTGTGTCATCTTTGATTTCTTTCATCAGTGTTTTATAGTTTTCTACATATAGGTCTTTTGTTTCTTTAGGTAGATTTATTCCTAAGTATTTTATTTTTTTCGTTGCAATGGTGAATGGAATTGTTTCCTTAATTTCTCCTTCTGTTTTCTCATTGTTAGTGTATAGGCATGCAAGGGATTTCTGTATGTTAATTTTATATCCTGCAACTTTACTGTATTCATTGATTAGCTCTAGTAATTTTCTGGTGGAGTCTTTAGGGTTTTCTATGTAGAGGATCATGTCATCTGCAAACAGTGAGAGTTTTACTTCTTCTTTTCCAATCTGGATTCCTTTTATTTCTTTTTCTGCTCTGATTGCTGTGGCTAAAATGTCCAAAACTATGTTGAATAGTAGTGTTGAGAGTGGGCACCCTTGTCTTGTCCCTCACTTTAGGGGAAATGCTTTCAATTTTTCACCATTAAGGATAATGTTTGCTGTGGATTTGTCACATATAGCTTTTTATTATGTTGTGGTATGTTCCTTCTATGCCTCCTTTCTGGAGGGTTTTTATCATAAATGGATGTTGATTTTTGTCAAAGGCTTTCTCTGCATCTATTGAGATTATCATATGTTTTTTATTTTTCAATTTGTTAATGTGGTGTATTACATGGATTGATTTGTGGATATTAAAGAATACTTGCATCCCTGGGATAAAGCCCACTTGGTCATGATGTATGATCTTTTTAATATATTGTTGGATTCTGTTTGCTAGGATTTTGTTAAGGATTTTTGTGTCTATGTTCATTGGTGATATTAGCCTGTAGTTTTCTTTTTTTGTGGCATCTTTGTCTGGTTTTGGTATTAGGGTGATGGTGGCCTCATAGAATGAGTTTGGAAATTTACCTTCCTTTGCAATTTTCTGGAAGAGTTTGAATAGGATAGTAGGATATCCTACTCAGTTTAGAACTCTTCTCTAAATTTTTGGTAGAGTTCAGCTGTGAAGCCGTCTGGTCCTGGGCTTTTGTTTGCTGGAAGATTTCTGATTACAATTTGGATTTCTGTGTTTGTGATGGGTCTGTTAAGATTTTCTATTTCTTCCTGGTTCAGTTTTGGAAAGTTATACTTTTCTAAGACTTTGTCCATTTCTTCCAAGTTGTCCATTTTATTGGCATATAGTTGCTGATAGTAGTCTCTTATGATTCTTTGTATTTCTGTGTTGTCTGTGTGATTTCTCCATTTTCATTTCTAATTTTGTTGATTTGATTCTTCTCCCTTTGTTTCTTGATGAGTCTGGCTATTGGTTTGTCTATTTTATTTATCGTCTCAAAGAACCAGCTTTTGGCTTTACTGATTTTTGCTATGGTCTCTTTTGTTTCTTTTGTGTTTATTTCTGCCCTAATTTTTATTATTTCTTTCCTTCTACTAACCCTGGGGTTCTTTATTTCTTCCTTTTCTAGTTGCACTAGGTGTAGAGTTAGGTTATTTATTTGACTTTTTCTTGTTTCTTGAGGTAAGCTTGTATTGCTATGAACCTTCCCCTTTGCACTTCTTTTATTGAGTCCCATAGGTTTTGGGTTGTTGTATTTTCATTTTTGTTTGTTTGTATGCATATTTTGATTTCTTTTTTGATTTCTTCTGTGATTTTTTTGGTTATTCAGAAGTGTGTTGTTTAGCCTCCATATGTTGGAATTTTTAATAGTTTTTTTTTTTCCTGTAGTTGACATCTAATCTTACTACATAGTGATCAGAAAAGATGCTTAGAATGATTTCAATTTTTTTTAAATTTATCAAGGCTGGATTTATGGCCCAGGATGTTATCTATCCTGGAGAAGGTTCCGTGTGCACTTGAGAAAAAGGTGAAATTCATTGTTTTGGTGTGAAATGTCCTATAGGTATCAATTAGGTCTAACTGGTCCATTGTATCATTTAAAGTTTGTGTTTCCTTTTTAATTTTCTGTTTAGTTGATCTATCTATAGGTGTGAGTGGGGTATTAAAGTCTCCCACTATTACTGTGTTACTACTGTTAATTTCCCGTTTCATGCTTGTTAGCATTTGCCTTACATATTGCAGTGCTCCTAAGTTGGGTGCATATATGTTTATAATTATTGTATCATTTTTTTTTATTGATCCTTTGATCATTATGTAGTGTCCTTCTTTGTCTCTTTTCACAGCCTTTATGTCATAGTTTATTTGATATGAGTATTGCTACTCCTGCTTTCTTTTGGTTTCCATTTGTGTGAAATATCTTTTTCCAGCCCTTCATTTTCAGTCTGTATGTGTCCCTTGTTTTGAGGTGGGTCTCTGTAGACAGCATATATAGTAGTCTTATTTTTGTATCCATTCAGCCAGTCTTTGTCTTTTGGTTGGGGCATTCAACCCATTTACATTTAAGGTAACTATTGATAAGTATGATCCCGTTGCCATTTACTTTGTTGTTTGGGGTTTGAGTTTATACACCTTTTCTGTGTTTCCTCTCTGGAGAAGATCCTTTAGCACTTGTTGAAGAGCTGGTTTGGTGGTGCTGAATTCTCTGAGCTTTTGCTTGTCTGTAAAGCTCTTGATTTCTCCTTCATATTTGAATGAGATCCTTGCTGGGTACAATAATCTGGGTTGTAGGTTTTTCTCTTTCATAACTTTAAATATGTCCTGCCATTTCCTCCTGGCCTGAAGAGTTTCTATTGAAGGATCAGCTGTTATCCTTAAGGGAATCCTCTTGTGTGTTATTTGTTGTTTCTCCCTTGCTGCTTTTAATATTTGCTCTTTGTGTTTGATCTTTGTTAATTTGATTAATATGTGTTTTGAGGTGTTTAACCTTGTGTTTATCCTGTTTGGGACTCTCGGGGTTTCTTGGACTTGGGTGGCTATTTCCGTCACCATTTTAGGGATGTTTTCAACTATTATCTCCTCAAGTATTTTCTCATGGCCTTTCTTTTTGTCTTCTTCTTGTGGGACTCCTATGATTCGAATGTTGGGGCATTTGACATTGCCCCAGAGTTCTCTGAGTTTGTCCTCATTTCTTTTAATTATTTTTTCTTTTTTCCTCTCTGCTTCATTTATTTCCACCATTCTATCTTCCACCTCACTTATCCTATCTTCTGCCTCAGTTATTCTACTGTTGGTTCCCTCCAGAGTGTTTTTGATCTCATTTATTGCCTTATTCATTATTGATTGATTCTTTTTTATTTCGTCTAGGTCCTTGTTAAACATTTCTTGCATCTTCTCGTTCCTTGTCTCCAGGCTATTTATCTGTAACTCCATTTTGTTTTCAAGATTTTGGATCATTCTTACTATCATTATTCTGAATTCTTTTTCAGGTAGATTCCCTATCTCCTCCTCTTTTGTTTTTTTTTTTTTTTGGTAGGCATTTATCATGTTCCTTTACCTGCTGAGTATTTCTCTGCCTTTTCATCTTGTTTAGATTGCTGTGTTAGGGGCCTTTCTGTATCCT
Source organism: Dama dama (assembly GCF_033118175.1). NCBI lineage: Eukaryota > Metazoa > Chordata > Mammalia > Artiodactyla > Cervidae > Dama > Dama dama. Next base: position 36,100,922 of record NC_083704.1, on the reverse strand, counting down.
GGCAGTTTGTGGTTCCTCTTGATTGTGGAGGTTCCTCCCTGTGGGTGGGGTTGGACAAGTGGCTTGTCAATGTTTCCTAGTTAGGGAAGCTTGTGTTAGTGTTCTGGTGGGTGGAGCTGGATTTCTTCTCTCTGGAGTGCAATGAAGTGTTCAGTAGTGAGTTTTGAGACATTTATGGGTTTGGTGTGGCTTTGGGCAGCATGTATATTAAAGCTCAGGGCTATGTTCCTGTGTTGCTGGAGAGTTTGCGTGGTATGTCTTGCTCTGGAACTTGTTGGCTCTTAGGTGGAGCTTGGTTTCAGTGTAGGTGTGGAGGCTTTTGGATGAGCTGTTATCGATTAATGTTCCCTGGAGTCAGAGGAGTTCTCTGCTGTTCTCACGTTTTGGATTTAAGCCTCCTTCCTCTGGTTTTCAGTCTTATTTTTACAGTAGCCTCAAGACTTCTCAATCCATACAGCACTGATGATAAAAACACCTCGGTTAATGGAGAAAAGATTTTCTCACAGTGAGGAACACCCAGAAAGGTTCGCTGAGTTACATGGAGAAGAGAAGAGGGAGGAGGCAGATAGAGGTGACCAGGAGGAGGAGAGGGGGAATCAAAAGGGGAGAGAGCAATCTAGCCAGTAATCAAATCCCTTTGTGCTCTCCACAGCCTGGAACACTCAGAGAGGTTCATGGAGTTACATAGCGAAGAGAAGAGGGAGGAAGGAGATAGAGGTGACCAGGAGGAAAAGAGGGGGGTCAAAAGGAGAGAGACAGATCTAGCCAGTAATCAGTTCCCTAAGTGTTCTCCACAGCCCAGAATACCCAAAGAGGTTCACAGAGTTGGGTAGAGAAGAGAAGGGGGAGGGAGGTGACCTAGGGGAGAAAAAGGAGAGTCAAAAGGGGGAGAGAGCAATCAAGTCAGTAATCACACTCCTAAGTAAAAATGGGTCCTGAAGATTGGATTCTTAAAGGTACAAAATTGATAACAAATACCAAAAATCAAAGATTAAAAATCTAGGGTAGGTTAGACTCTGAAAAATACAATATTAAAAAAAAACAAAATCACAAAAATTATAAAGAATGTATATGGAATTTGCTTTAAAAATAGGGTCTTTTTTTTTTGCAAGGTAATAGTAGGTTATAAAATGAAAATTAAAGGAGTAATAAAGAACTTAAAAAATTAAAAAAATTTTTAAGTGATAATAGTAAAAATATACCTAGGAATTTCTCTGGCGCTGTTGTGGGCAGTGTGGGTGAGTTCAGTTTCAGATAGTTCCTTGTTACAGCTTATACTTCTCAAGGTTTATAGGCCCCTTCCAATGTAGTCAGTGCTAACTACAGGGTTTTACTCTGTTGCACCTTTAATTCCACAGCGGTTCCCTCTGTTTATTTTGGCTTCTTCTGTTTGCAAGTCTCTTCAGTGTCTAATTTCCGCCCTGACACAAGGGGCCAAGGTGGTCACTTTTTTAGGCTCCCTTGTTCAGTTGTGCTGTGGGGAGGGAGGAACACTGCAGACAAACATCACTGGCGTGTGTGGGGAGCGCTCATAGTGTCTCGGCCACACTGGGTTTGCCCCCACTCAAGGCATGTGTGCTTTCCCAGTCTACACTGCTCAGGCTCCAGGTTGCTCTGCTGGGAACTGTCTAAGGCGGGCCCTGGGTGGTGTGCACTTCCCAGGTCTAAGCCGCTCAAGTTCAGGTTCTCGGGTACTCCACAAAGGGACAGACTCGGTTGGGCCTGCGTTTTGTGCCCTTCCCAGGCTGAGCAGCTCAGGTGACCAGGTGCTTGGTGAGCACACTCTCCCCACGTGCGGTGTGTCTTATCACCTCCCCCATTCCAGCTGCTGGTTTCCTGGGTGTGCAGCGGGAGCACCTTCTCAGATGTGCCATGTGTCTCCTCTGGGGAACTGATCTCTGGCTGCAACCCTCCTGGCGGATGTCAACCGTCCAGGATCCCAGGAAGACTTGGTTAGCAGCTGGGAACCTGCTCGCAGTTTGGTAGAGGATGCCGTTTCTGGGGCCGAGATTGTCCCTTTCCCGCTCTGGCTGTCACCACCTGCCCTGCCTCTGGTGGGGGATGGGCCAGTCCACAGCCAGCTAACTCTCCTCTGGTATTCGCTCAGTCCTTTGTTCTGTGAGCAGACCTGGCACTACCTTACATTAGAGCTTTTTGAGGGAAATTTCTCTCTCTCTCTTTTTTATCTCTCTCTGGCTAGCCCACTGTTTGGGTTGCTGTCTCACGTTAGGTCCCTTAGGTTGTCCTCAGGGCATTCAGGCCCAGTCTTTTACCCTAAGCAATGCAGCCCGCGCCTCCCTGTTCAGCCCCAACTTGCTGGTGGCAGATGCAGGCATCTGGGCTACTTCTCCATTAAGAGTTGCTGTTAGGCATGCAATCTGTGGGATTTATTTATTTATTTATTCATTCATTTGTTTGTTTATTTATTTATTTATTTATCCTTCTGGTTATGTTGTCCTCTGATATTCCAAAACTCCCCACAGACCCACCAGTGAGAGGGTTTCCTGGTGTTTGGAAACCTTCTCTTTTACAACTCCCTCCTTGGGATGGGACTTCATCGCTAACTCTTTTGTCTCTCTTTTTATCATCTATATTTTGTCCAACCTCCTTTTGAAGACAATGGGCTGCCTTTTTGGTTACCTGGTGTCCTCTGCTAGCATTCAGAAATTGTTTTGTGGAATTTGCTCAGCATTCAAATGATCTTTCGATGAATCTGTGCGGGAGAAAGTGGTCTTCCCATCCTATTCCTCCACCATCTTAGGACCACCTCCCCCATTATTTCTTTAAATATTTTTTTCTGCCCACTTCTCTGTCTTCTCTTCCTCCATCATTCCAATTATACATATGTTACACCAGTTAATATTTTCACAGAGGTCACAGAGACTGCATATTCTTTCTCTAGGCTCTTGTCTCCATTCTTTGGATTGAATAATCTTTGGGATTTGCTTTTAATATCACTAGCCTTTTCTTTTATAGTCCACAATCTATTACTCTTAAAGAATCTTGTATATTTTACATTTTAAACATACTTTCAGTTCTAGAATCTACATTATATTTGGTTCTAATAGTTCCTACTTTTCTACTGACAATGCTCAACTCTCATTTTTATCACCATATTCCCCCTTTACTTTCTTGATTATTATAGTTAGTTGAAAGTCATCATTTGGTGATCCTAGTGTCTGGATCTTCTATTAACTGCTTTCTTTCTTGCTTATTCAAGTATCTAATAATTTTTTATTTACACTGAATATTTTCAATGATATATTTTGGAGAGTCTGGACAATGCTGCTTTCTTTTGTAGGATATGGAATTTTGTTCCAGCAAGCAGTTAAACTACTGGTGTATCCTTTGTATCCTGTCAGGCTTGGTTTTAATTTTGTTAAGGTTGAGTCAATTTCCGTATTTTTCTTAGTCTTAGGAGAAAGCTTATACTCAAAGATCTGGTTATTGTAGCCAAGTCATATCCTTTTTCAGGACTCAACTAAATGTCCAGGTTGTTCAGTGAGGTATGAGTATCTCCAGTCTCGTTGAACCAGAGTATGATCTAACACTGCTATAACCCTTGTACGTGCATTCATTGCTTGGTCCCACAGAAGCTACTTTTTCAACATATTTGAAGTCTCAAAGTACATATGTACAACCCATACCCTATCCAGGAATGCTAGAGTGAACTCTGCCCCTTCCCTACTTTGTGCAGCTCCCTCTTCTCTAAAATCCTGCAGTAACCATTCTAGTCACTTGAACAGACAAAACTCCAGTCTCTGCCTCATCAGCTCAGTCAGTATGGATGCCACTCTGCTTGGGCACTTCCCACTTGTGCTATCATAGGGAAAGGGCTGCAAAGTCAAGAGTTGAATGAAATACTTAGCTCATCTTTTGTGTTTCCCTACTCAAGAATTGTTCTTTCTAGTGTCTGATGCTTAAAAGTATCTTCTTAATTTATTTTGTCAGGTCTTATAATGATATGTGAAGACATACAGTTCAGTATCATTTATTCCATTGAGACCAAAAGTTAAAGAAATTTTGCAAATTATTTTACCCCTATCCTTCCAATCAGTCAGACATCAGAGATAGGTTTTGCCATCCCCTACTGCAGGGCAGATGAGCCAAGAACAAAGGATGGCTCCTTTTTGAGATTCACATTTCCTCAAATTTCCTTTTATTTTCAGCTCATAGAAGAATCAGTCGTTTTGAAAGCAGGTCCTTTTTATGATAAGTACCAAAGAACTGAGATCACATTTAAACCATAAATCATATGTTAGGTAAGAATAAAAAAATTGCTTAAAAGTAATGTTTGAGCTAATCACCCCACCAAATTAGATTTTGACAAGTGAGTAGAAAGGAAATTTGAAGAAGATGTGTGACTATGGTTTAGACGCTGGATGTTCATTAAAATAGGAACTGGGTGCATTGTTTTAGATAATTTTGAGAGATTGGAACAATAGGATCCCTGGATAATCTGGAGACTACTAGGGCAGAATAGATCTTTGCCCCCTTTCCTACATGTACCTTGGTAGGTTTCAAGACCTAGAGAACAATCTCTGCGTCCAACATGACATCTAATTATCAAGAGCAGACAAAAAGACTTGATGAAAAGATTTGAGTATTTCCATAATACAGCATATTCTGAAAACACATGGGGAGAATTCCAAACTTCCTCCAAATCTCAGAAAAGTGCTGAGGGCCGTTGAACAGAAATAAGGCTATTCGTGCCAGTAAGAGATGCCATTAGTGGTTGCTGCATAGTTGACAATCCAAACTAGAGGCAATGGAGGGGTTATTGACTTTGGGAGAAGAAATAGTGGAGAAACAGATGATTCCCAAAGACCTTTAGGAAGTGTTCTCTCTAAGTGAAAACCAGCAATGACGGAGGATTATCATGTATTAGATTTGCTATCCAGGGTGAAATCAAGGAGGGATTGTCAACAGCCTGAAAGTCTCTCTTTGAAGCAGGAAGAGACTGAATTAACTTGAACTGATAAGTTTGTTTTCCACCAGCAGTAGAATGTAGGTACAAATGCTAAGTTAATATCAGATGTGGAGAAGTAAAATCACCATATATTTTGTTGATTTAAACACATATCCCTGCCTTATACATACTTCCATCTCCTCTACTCTCCTGAGATCTCCAAAGACAAATTCACCAATACAGTCAACATCTAGAAGTGGTATTTATAAGTCTATTTAGAATTGCTTTCTTCTTAGAGAATGACTACCATCATTCGCAGAGGTGGGTGCAGCACTCTATTCATTGACCATAATAGATAGTACTAGAAATAGATGATTCAAGCTGGGAAATCCAATATTCTCTCCCAAAATTTGGAAGTGGATTCCAGTCATTAGGGTTAAGTAACTTAAGTCAACTAGAGTGGCTTGTTTGTGTTGTAAGAATATAGAAAAATTGGGCAGTTGGAGAGAGCAAAGTGGGCAACTTATTTGTCACAGTTTCTTCATCTTTAAAATGGAAATAGTAATTATTGTACCCACTTTGGAGTTATTTGGGGATGGTTATATTGACTATGCCAAAGCCTTTGACTGTGTGGATCACAATAAACTGTGGAATATTCTGAAAGAGATGGAAATACCAGACCACCTGACCCACCTCTTGAGAAAACTATGTGTAGGTCAGGAAGCAACAGTTAGAACTGGACATGGAACAACAGACTGGTTCCAAATAGGAAAAGGAGTACGTCAAGGCTGTATATTGTCACCCTGCTTATGTAATTTATATGCGGAGTACATCATGAGAAATGCTGGGCTGGAAGAAGCACAAGCTGGAATCAAGGTTGCCGGGAGAAATAATCAATAACCTCAGATATGCAGGTGACACCACCCTTATGGCAGAAAGTGAAGAGGAACTAAAAAGCCTCTTGATGAAAGTGAAAGAGGAGAGTGAAAAAGTCGGCTTAAAGCTCAGCATTCAGAAAACTAAGATCATGGCATCTGGTCCCATCACTTCATGGGAAATAGATGGGGAAACAGTAGAAGCAGTGGCTGACTTTATTTTTTGGGCTCCAAAATCACTGCAGATGGTGACTGCAGCAATGAAATTAAAAGACACTTACTCCTTGGAAGGAAAGTTATGACCAACCTAGACAGCATATTAAAAAGCAGAGACATTACTTTGCCAACAAAGGTCCGTCTGTTCAAGGCTATGGTTTTTCCAGTGGTCATGTATCGATGTGAGAGTTGGACTATAACGAAAGCTGAGCGCCAAAAAATTGATGCTTTTGAACTGTGATGTTGGAGAAGACTCTTGAGAGTCCCTTGGACAGCAAGGAGATCCAACCAGTCCATCCTAAAGGAGATCAGTCCTGAGTGTTCACTAGAAGGACTGATGCTGAAGCTGAAACTCCAGTACTTTGGCCACCTCATGCGAAGATTTGACTCATTGGAAAAGACCCTGATGGTGGGAAAGATTGAGGGCAGGAGGAGAAGGGGACGACAGAGGATGAGATGGCTGGATGGCATCACCAACTTGATGGACATGAGTTTGAGCAAACTCCGGGAGTTGGTGATGGACAGGCCTGGCGTGCTGGGATTCATGGGGTCGCAAAGAGTTGGACACGACTGAGCAACTGAACTGAACTGAACATATTAATAATGTACAGGTGGCACTAGTGGTAAAAGAACTGGCCAAATGCAGGAGACATAAGAAACATGGATTCAATCCCTGGAGTAGGAAGATCCCCTGGAGGAGGGCATGGCAACCCACTCCAGTATTCTGGCCTGGAGAATTCCATGGACACAGGAGCCTGGTGGGTGACAGTGCGTGGAGTTGCAAAGAGTAGGACATGACTGAAGCGACTTAGCACATAAACACACACATATTAATGAGTGTAAATAATTTAAATAAGAGCCTGAACATATACTTAACACTCGGGTGAAGATTTAGAAATCATGTTTTTATGGGTGATTTGTTTTTCAACTTTATTGAGGTATAGTTGACATAGAGACACATATTTAAGACATGTGCCTTGAGCAGTTTATATGTGTGTGTGTGTGTGTGTGTGTGTGTGTGTGTGTGTGTGTGTGTGTACCCATTAAATAATCCCTACACTCAAGATAACAAAGATCCCCATTTAGAGTTTTATAGAAAACTCTATAAGTTTTCTCATCCCTTTGTAAACCAACCTGCTCTCTACCCTAATTCTCAGACAAACATTAACCCCCCCTTTTTTTGTATTCTCTATAGCTTAATTTGCATTTCCTAGAATTAAACCTAGATGGAATCATGCAATATGTATTTTTTGTTTATTTTGCTAAATTTTTAAGTTCAGCACAGTGACCTTAAGATTCATCCACATTGTTGTGTCCCTAGTGCACTTCTATTGCATTTCATTGTAGGGACCTACCACAGTTTGTTTATCCATTCACCTGTTGATGGGTGTTTGAGTAGTGTCCCATTACAACTATTACAAATAAAGTTGTTGTAAACACTTACACACAACTCTGTGATCTTACTTTGTGTTTGGTTTTAGTATGTGTTGAATTAAAACAAAGGAGGGGAAATGAGAAAAACTCTAAAATAAATAAAACTGTGATGAGAAAATACAGTTTTAAAAATAATATTCATTAGCTTGCAAATTAATTTCATCCTGGAATATAAAACTTTACCTCTAAGGGACTAGTTGACATCGAAATGGTATTAACAATGCCTGTCTTTATATTTGATTACTATGAGATTTTTGCCTAATTAATATCTGCTGGAAAATCCTCTAAAGAGAAAAAAGATGGCTTATAAAATTCAAGACAATAAGACCAGATACTGTCCTTTAACCTCTCAAAATTGTATTGTAGAAATGAAGAGGCATAATATCTTCTTAGAAATGTGCACTATTATGTTTTGAAAAGATAATTGAATTTTTCATACAGTTAAAACATTTGGTACCATTTATTTTAAAAATAAATTACAGAAATGGCAACTTTGTTTTCTCACTAGAAACCTCAATATTTTGAAATATTTCTATGATAGTTATTTCAGCCATATAGAATGTTGCTTACTGAGTTTGTATTATAAATTACTTTAGAATTATTTATTAATGTGAAGGGATTGATTTATTGGATTCTTACATTATAGTACCTTTTGGTAAATTCTTAATATTTACTTTAAATAATTCTGTAAACTAAGATATAATTGATGTAGGTATGGTAATGCTAAAACAAAGTTGTCTTCAATCAGTACAATAAAATCTACTCTAAAATTGTTACTATCTGGAAATGTTTTTCTCTTTTGGATGAGAGGCATTTTTTGACTATATGAAGTTATTTGCCTCCTCTTTGAGTCTCCTCATTGTCAAGTTCTTTGTCATCTTCTTGACTTTGTCTTGGCTTTTTTAGTTCTGAGGTCTCTGTAGCCAAGTAGGATGGACAACTGTGATTTCTTTCATACAGTACTTGGTTTTCTACCTACATCAGTGAGGAATGCTTTTTTCCTCTTTTTTTTTTTTTTTTGCTCCTTGGAGAGAAAGGAAAAAAAAATATGTTATCTTCATCCGTCTTTTCTCCAGACCACCTCTCATGGGTCAGTCTTAAAGCAGGACATTTAAATAAATTGAACTTCAAATACAATTTCAGTTTAATAGGACTTTTTGGATTCAAAGAGAAATTCTAACATTTGATCAACTATTCACAAATGATGTCTTTGTATCCTTTAAAGAACTATAAAGCAAATAAAAGATTGTAAGCTGTTTTATTTGATGTTATCTGAGATAAAATAATTCTTTGAAGAGCTGTAGAGACTAATTGGAAAAGAATATCAGTATATCCCTAAATTATGAACTTAGTAAAGTTAAAACCACACAGGATCTACATAGGTAAGCCACAGTGAGCTAAGAATACACAGTTGTTAATGTTGTACAAATTCTAAGGGGAAAAAATGAATTTCTTGGAGAAGAGATGAGAAAATTTTAGTGGACAGAGATTTAAAAAGTAATGGTTGAATATAGGAAAGGAATAGGGTATAGAAGATAAAAGGAAAAATTCTCCTTCCACAAATTAGATTGAAAACATAATTTTCTTTATTTTTGTAATAAATAAAAAGTAGCAGATTTTTTTTTGTGATTTATAAATCTCCTCTAAGATCCACAGGACACAAGAAAATCTTGGTTGATGTCAAGAAAAATATTTTAAGAAAATCCCAAAGATTTTTGTTGTTATAAAAGATGGAAAGAAGCAAAATCATTATGAATTTGTTCATTTTCCACTAATAAGTGGCAGAATTGGGATTTCCATGCAGGCTTTATTGGTCTTAAATTAATACCATAGAAAGGGAAATTTTCAACACTCACTGCCAGCTTATTTCTTTCAATTGTCAATTGCTCTGATGTGATTGTATGATGTCACCTAGGGTAGTCACCTACATCACCATGTACATCCTCTTTGCAGCCCTTATCACAGTAGGCAAGTTACTATGGTTGCTTGGTTAATGCCATCAGGCTAGACATATGGTTGTTTAGATTGTACACTATAAAACTTCAAGGTGCATGATATATCAGCTTAGCTGGGCTGAACTTTGTTTCCCAGAATTCTTTTCCATGTATATTTCCAATTAGGGTGAGCTACAAAAAAAATTTTGTTGTAGATTTTGAAAGACATAGGTATAGCAGCAGCTGTACTGTTTTTAACTTAAGATGGTTCAGGTAACCAATTTTGTAGTTCTGTATATTGTTCCTTATCTGCTGGTTCACTTCCTTGATGTGGGGAACAGCCAGTCCACAACTTTACATTGTCCCCTAAACCTCCTCCAGTTTCTCCTGGGTTGATGGTGTGTCTAACTCCATGAAGAAGGACACCGACTTCTCCTGCAGGATACCTGCTTCTTTAGGGTTGGAGATAGTGAAGATTAACACAGTTTCCAATCCAAACTCATGGGTTCTGGCACAAACTCAAGGATATCAGTTTATCCTTTTTAAGCCTCTACTTTACATACCTTCTTGTCGTCCTGATTACCTGCTCTGCCAATTTGAAACTCCAGCATCAGAAGCAAAACAACAGCTTTATAGAGACTAGTCAACATCACAAATTACTTAAGGTCAAACGCCTATAACACATACCTTAACTGTATAAACCTCTTAGTGGTTCTGCGTCTCTGATTGAACTCTGACTGATTAAGTGCTCCATTCCCATTCACCATATAAATGAAACCATGCACTTGTAGTCCTGCAGTGCACTGACCGAAGGCTGAATCAGCAGCCCTGGAAGTCTGTATTCCCGTGGCTTAAGTGGCTTGAAGACTGGAATTACTAGTTTTTGTTTATTGCTCCAGTAACAGGTAGGAAAAGTTTCTTGCTCCTTGGAAAGCCACGGCATACCTAAACTGCATTTTATAAAGCAGAGACCTCACTTTGCCAGCAAAGGTCTGTATACAAAGCTATAATTTCTCCAGTGGTCATGAATGGATGTGAGAGTTGGACCATAAAGAAAGCTGAGTGCTGAAGAATTTATGCTTTCAAATTGTGGTGCTGGAGAAGACTCTTGAGAGTCCCTTGGACTCCAAGGAGTTGATCAAACCAGTCAATCCTAAAGTAAATCAACCCTGGATATTCATTGGAAGGACTGATACTTTGGCCACCTAATGCAAAGAACTAACTCATTCGAAAAGACCCTGATGCCGGGAAAGATGGAAGGCAAAGGAGAAGAAGGTGGCAGATGGTGAGATGGTTAGATAGTATCACCAACTCAATGGACATGAATTTGAGCAAACTCAGGGAGATAGTGAAGGATAGGGAAGCCTGCCTGCTGCAGTTCACGGGATCACAAAGAGCTGGATACAACTAAGCAACGAATCAAAGACAAATAGGTAGGAAAATTGACTTTGTAGCCAAGTACATTTGGAAAACACTGAACTTATTCCTCACCACCGTACTAAGATCCTACCACTTCACACAGTAAAGGCTGTATAAATCCATGTAATGGGATAGTTCATTCAGTCCATCCTTCTCCAAACTTATTTGACCATGGAATCATTTTCTGAGTAGCTCCTGTTAACATAGCTCTGCAACCAGTGGTTATGAAACACACTTTGAGAAATAGTGGAATACATTCTGATAAGCTCAGTCATTTAACATTTGACTCTCAACATTTCTCAGTGCTAATGTAACTTAAAGTCCCATTTAGACAGTCAAAATTAAATGCATACAGGGAGTGGATCATAAGAAAGCAATGAAGAACAATGCTTGCTGATTTGCAGTGTAACTCCTTCCAGCCCTTTTCAGGAGATCTTGAACCACTAGAGAAAGGCTGATGGCAGAAGATGCATGCTGCCATAGGAAAGGCACAGTGCATGGTACCATGACAAAGAAAGGAGGTTGTGGAGGGACTGTTTCTCCTCCTCTCTTCATTCTATATTCCTTTTAGCGCTGACTTAGAAGATGAATATGTGAATACAAAAAAGGCTATGAGATAATGAACAGAAGGCATAAAATGTTGAAAGCTGAAACCAGGTTAGCCTTGAATGAGATGGAGGAAAGTCAGGCTCAGAGCTAATCATACACTTCATTTGTATCTTAACTCAACTGCAAGGTCATGCTGCAGGGTCAGCAAGGCAACAGTGTAAAATAGAAAAGGTTAATTTTTGATGGCATTTGTTTCTCTTGGTGAAGCCAGCAGTGGTTCTCAAAAGGAGTTCCTTGGTGGCCATAATGACTGGGGAACATCACCAGCATATCAAGGACAGGAGCTTAGGATATAGAACATCCTGTTGTGGAAGGAGGATCCCACACAATAAAGAAATGACCTCCCCAAAATGAGTTTCCTCTGTGTTGAGATACACAAAAAGAACTTTGTCTGCGTCTGTTTCCTTTTCTATTCCAGTGTTTTCAGTATGTGTGTATCTCAACTAGGTGTGGATCTGATAAAAGTTATTGCAGGAAGATTGAATAGGGCTGAACTTTCAAGTGTTCATTTACATTTCAAAAGAGGAAATAATCAACTCCAAAGGGTCTCTAACTAATTGAGGCTGTTAGAGGGAAAAATATATTAAAATATTTTATTAGAGTAGTAATGCAGTCCAATTCTATGGAGATAAATTTTGAGATACTTCCTTCCTTTGCAGTTTATTCATTTCACATTCTTCTCTCTCTCTCTCTCTATCCTTCTATTCACGATACTTCCCTTCCAAGAAATCATGCGTGAGTGGCTAACATTGCACCTGCATGACGTCAACCTTTAGTTTTTGTAAATACGTGTTTATAAAAACAAATACCCAGTACTTGGAGAGAATGGGTAGGTACATTAGATTGTAAATCATGTCTCTGTCCAAGTAAAGGAAGTTTTGTCTGAACTACTAACTTAAACCCTCTAGGAAAAATAGGTAATCAGACAATATACAAGTTTCTGATTTTTCCTTCTTGCCTACACCTGACCAAACCAAAAATATTTCATATTCTGCCTTGATTAATGGTGTTATAACCATTCTGTATTGTTTTATATCTTGAACTAAGGGCTCCACAAGTAGAAGAGTAGGGGTAGTTGATGAGTTATATTACCAGCTGTGTGTATGTAAGGAAATGCTCTCCTCAGAAATGTGCCATTATCTCCATCCTCAAGATAAAAACCTGAAGCTCAGAAGGCTTAAATATGTAATGCTGAGGAGCAGTGGAAGTAATGCTGAGGAACAGAACTGACCTCAGGTCCGCTTAATATCTGAGCTCATACTTTTTGTCTATACCCTACAGTATACAAGTCTTTTTAGTTTGCTTTATAGGCTGTCCTACATAAATATCTATGTTCTAGATAGTTTTGCATATAACCAGCTATTCAACAGATTACTCTAAATATAAATAATCAGGGAGGTTTTGCTCTAGTTGGAGGGATGTCACATGGAGAGTGGCATATGCATATGGAAATGTAGCCAACAAAACATGGCATGATATTAATTAGTGCCAGCTGAGATGCACATTCAATAACTGTAGGATTTTAGCAGGGAAGAGCTCACTAAGAGCTGAGGTAATGGCACTTCCATAGCATAGTAGTTATCTCACTGAGTTGAGGTAGTCTAGGAGGAAGTCATGATTAGTTTTCAGACATGAGATGTTACTAATAGTAGTCATGGTGTATGCATTTTCAAAAAGTGTGATGAGCATTTAGTATGTGTAGACCTGAACTAAACTCTGGGAATACAGTTAAAGGGGTGGACAGAAACCTTGCCTGTCTTGTGACCTGTTCCTCCCCAGGCCCTGATGTTTCTCATGCCTACAGAATCACCTGGGCATCCTGGTGAAACATAATTTTTAATTCAGGAGGTCTGGAACAGACCTGAGAGTCTGTATTTCTAACAAGGTCCTGACAATGAACATGTTGCTGCTCTACAAACCGTACTTTGAGTAGTGAGACTCTTGAGGAGGGAGTATATCAGTGAATGAAGAAACAGTAGTGAGTGTTTAACTTTAGCAAATATAACTACAGATCTGTCAAGAGCATGTAACCATCTACCCTAGCTTTCAGCTCCTGTCTCCACAGAGACCAGACTACTGTTGCTACCTTATTGTGGCCTGGATAGACCAAAAAGATGAGATTAATCACTTTAGTTTACTAGCTGAGTGCCAAAGAATTGATGCTTTTGAACTGTGGTGTTGGAAAAGACTCTTGAGAGTCCCTTAGACTGCAAGGGGATCAAACCAGTCAATCCTAAAGGAAATCAACCCTGAATATTCATTGGAAGGACTGATGCTGAAGCTGAAGCTCCAATACTTTGGCCACTTGATGCCAAGAACTGACTCATTAGGAAAGACCCTGATGCTAGGAAAGATTGAAGGTGGGAGGAGAAGGAGATGACAGAGGGCAAGATGGTTGGACGGCATCACCGACTCAATGCACATGAGTTTGAGCAACCTCCAGGAGACGGTGAAGGACAGGGAAGGGAAACCTGGCGTGCTGCAGTCCATGGGGTCACAAAGAGTTGGACATGACTGAATGACTAAACATCAAGATCTGTATATTCAATGGATATCTTTCCTTTGGTTGAATTGTTTTCCCTCACTTATTTACAATCCGGGAGACTGTAACACATTGTTTTTGTATATCACCTTTTCACTCTTGCTTTCCTCGTATACCTTTCTCCATATGCTAAAAAAAATTGATAGGATTTCAGCTTGACCCTGATATTATTGGAATCAGTCCAATTGCAGAACATTTCTGATTTTTGTGAATTTCTAATTTTATTTTGTACATATGCTCTCTCTCCTCCCTCCCTCTTTCTTCTTTTTCATCTTCTCCTTTCCCTTCCTGCCTCCTTACCTTTCATATCTTCTGTTGTTTTTTTTCCATCATTCTGTGTTTTTTATCTATCCTCAGAGTGAAACATTTGCAAATTAGTAGGGATTCTTAATATAGCACCAAAATGATGAGGCTTTGCCACTTATTAGTTTTCTTACTTTGGGGTAAGTTATTCAACAACTCTGTTTTGCACTTTCCTCATCTTTTAAGTGGGGATTAAAAACAATGGCCATCTCATAATGTCATTGTGGGATTAAATAATTATTGAACTAGAACTTGGTAAATACTGTATAAATGTTGGTGGCTATTGTTATTATTATGCAAATTTTCTTCCTCCTTGTGGGATGACAGACTTTCCCTTTATTGGACAGTACAGATGAACATGGTATTTAGGCACAGAGTTCAGTGTAGTTGTTATCTTTGATGTTCTGAGGAAACACTTGGAAGGTCTAAAGGGTTTTTAACTTCCATGCCTTCTTCCTCCATGTCTTATCAACTTTTGAACATTTTTTCCATTTCATATGTATACCTTTCCTTTATTCTCATTATTCAGTTACCCCACAAATGTATTTTATATATATGTAGCTTATGTCATGATGGCAAGACTGTTATGGATCAAAGTTGTTTCACTAATTTTTGACAGTGATAATGATAATTTCCACTATTTCTAGTGTTAACATCCATCAGGTATATTATAAAGGACTTATGCTTCTAGCTATAATGGAATGAGGAGAACCAGATTTAACCTTCCACTTTAAACTACTGATAAAAAAATTTAGACAAACATATAGCCAATAATAATGAGATACTGAAACAGGAAGTACAGGACAGCGATACTTGATAGAAGGAAAAAACCAAGATGAGCCTAATGAATACCCCATCTTGCTTTCCAGAAGGATTTTACAAGTTCATTGCAGGCTGAAAAACCTAAACAGAGCCTGGAAATCTCTCAGAGTTTAGGAGACGTAGTTCAGAGATGAAGAGAGCCAAAACAGAATGCATATGGCAGAGTCCTGGGGAGAAGAGAACCACACACTGAGTGAATGTTTTTCATCAGGTATTCAGGTAAATATGGCTCAGTGCCTACCTGTGAGGTAACTATGAGAGTCCAGGAAGGATTATCAGAAAGAATTAGGCAGAACAATACCTGGAGCTCACACGGGGTCAGGTCTTTTTACTCACCAGCCAGAGTAAAAAGACCTACAACACTGAGCATCAAGTACATTCTCAGTGTAACAGAGTATAGAGGCAAGCTACAGAAGGATCAGATTGTTTCCAAATAACTTAGTTGTGTCTGAGAACAAAAATGAAAAATGTATCTAGGAATTAGGTATCCTCCAGCATTCAACAATGTAAAAGACAATGTCTGACATCTAACAAAAGTTTACCAGGCATACCAAAAAGCAAAAAAAGACAATTGATCAGTAGAAAAAAAGTCAGTCATTGGAAATAGACCCAGAACTGCCATAGATAATAGAATTAGTAGATAAGAACATCAGAACAGCTGGTTAATGTATGCTTCACTTGTTTTAAAAGGTAGAAGAAAGCATGCACATTAAAAGAGTCAGGGAAGTTCTAAAAAAGAACCAATTTGAACTTTTTAGAGATGAAAAAGTTAACTGAATGGGATTAAATGTTTATTAAATACTGAAGAAGAAAAGATCAGTGACCCTGAGGAAGTAGCAATAGAAATTATAAAGAAAATAAAATACAGAGAGAAGAAAATAGAGGAAAAACAGCAAAACATCATTTGCGTTATGGAACAATTTAATTAGTATAATTTATGTGTAATTGAGGCTCCGCAAAAGTTAACAAAGAGGGGAGACAGAAGAAAATGTATATTTGAAGAGATACAGCTAGAAATCCAATTTTTTAAAAAACTGAATTTCCAAATTTGATGAAATGTATAAACCCCTAGATTGAAGATGGTCAATGAGTCTCAAGCACAAGAAACAGAAAGAAAACTACACCAAAGCATGTTAAAGTACTTAAAACCAGTGTTAAGAAAAAAATCTTCATGTCTCTGAGAAAAGACACATTATAAATAGGGTACAGTAGGTAAGTGACAACATGCAACAGCCATCCCATCTAAAATAATGCAAGATGGAAGACAGTGGTGCACCTTTTTTTATATATTGAAAGGGGGAATATCAACCTCAAATACTATTTGTTGTTCAGTTGCTAAGTTATGTCACACTCTTTGTGACCCCCATGGACTGCAGCATGCCAGGGTCCCCTGTTCTTCAGTTTTTCCTGGAGTTTGCTCAGTTCATGTTCATTGAATCGGTGATGCTATCTAACCATCTCTTCGTCTGCCTCAAATTCTACACCTGACAAAAATCTCTTTTAAAAATAAAAGTGGGACTGTCCAAAAGCCTCCATACCTACACTGAAACCAACCACCACACAAGAGCCAATAAGTTTTAGAGCAAGACATACCACGCAAATTCTCTAGCAATGCAGGAACATAGCCCTGAACATCAACATACAGGCTGCCCAAGGTCACACCTAACACATAGACCCATCTCAAAACTCATTACTGGGCACTCCATTGCTCTCCAAAGAGAAGAAATCAAGCTCCACGCACCAGAACACTGACGCAAGCTTCCCTAACCAGGAAATCTCGACAAGCCAATCGTCTAACCCCACCCACTGGGTAAATCCTCCACAACAAAAAGGAACCACAGACCTCCAGAATACAGAAAGCCCACTCCAGATACAGCAATCTAAACAAGATGAAAAGGCAAAGAAATACCCAACAGGTAAAGGAACATGAAAAATGCCCACCAAGTCAAACAAAAGAGGAGGAGATAGGGAATCTACCTGAAAAAGAATTTAGAATAATGCTAATAAAAATGATCCAAAATCTTGAAAACAAAATGGAGTTACAGATAAATAGCCTGGAAACAAAGATTGAAAAGATACAAGAAATGTTTAATAAAGACCTAGAAGAAATAAAAAAGAGTCAATTACAAATGAATAATGCAATGAATGAGATCAAAAACACTTTGGAGGGAACCAAGAGTAGAATAACGGAGGCAGAAGATAGGATAAGTGAGGTAGAAGATAAAATGGTGGAAATAAATGAAGCAGAGAGGAAAAAAGAAAAAAGGATCAAAAGAAATGAGGACAACCTCAGGGACCTCTGGGACACTGTGAAACGCCCCAACATTCGAATCATAGGAGTTCCAGAAGAAGAAGACAAAAAGAAAGGCCATGAGAAAATACTCGAGGAGATAATAGCTGAAAACTTCCCTAAAATGGGGAAGGAAATAGCCACCCAAATCCAAGAAACCCAGAGTCCCAAACAGGATAAACCCAAGGCGAAACACCCCAAGACACATATTAATCAAATTAACAAAGATCAAACACAAAGAACAGATATTAAAAGCAGCAAGGGAAAAACAACAAATAACACACAAAGGGATTCCCATAAGGATAACAGCTGATCTATCAATAGAAACCCTCCAGGCCAGAAGGGAATGGCAGGACATACTGAAAGTAATGAAAGAGAATAACCTACAACCTAGATTACTGTATCCAGCAAGGATCTCATTCAGATATGAAGGAGAATTCAAAAGCTTTACAGATAAGCAAAAGCTGAGAGAATTCA
The DNA here is from genome assembly GCF_033118175.1 of Dama dama. Taxonomy (NCBI): domain Eukaryota; kingdom Metazoa; phylum Chordata; class Mammalia; order Artiodactyla; family Cervidae; genus Dama; species Dama dama. The sequence goes on along the minus strand of NC_083704.1, from coordinate 36,083,092 downwards.
GCACCACCAAACCAGCTCTTCAACAAATGCTAAAGGATCTTCTCTAGACAGGAAATGCAGAAAGGTTGTATAAACGTGAACCCAAAACAACAAAGTAAATGGCAACGGGACCATACCTATCAATAATTACCCTAAATGTAAATGGGTTGAATGCCCCAACCAAAAGACAAAGATTGGCTGAATGGATACAAAAACAAGACCCCTATATATGCTGTCTACAAGAGACCCACCTCAAAACAAGAGACACATACAGACTAAAAGTGAAGGGCTGGAAAAAAACATTTCATGCAAACGGAGACCAAAAGAAAGCAGGAGTCGCAATACTCATATCAGATAAAATAGACTTTCAAATAAAGGAAGTGAAAAGAGACAAAGAAGGACACTACATAATGATCAAAGGATCAATCAAAAAAGAAGATATAACAATTATAAATATATATGCACCCAACATAGGAGCACCGCAATATGTACGGCAAACGCTAACGAGTATGAAAGAGGAAATTAATAGTAACACAATAATAGTGGGAGACTTTAATACCCCACTCACAACTATGGATAGATCAACTAAACAGAAAATTAACAAGGAAACACAAACCTTAAATGACACAATGGACCAGCTAGACCTAATTGCTATCTATAGGACATTTCACCCCAAATCATTCAACTTCACCTTTTTCTCAAGTGCACACGGAACATTCTCCAGAATAGATCACATCCTGGGCCATAAATCTGGTCTTGGAAAATTCAAAAAAATTGAAATCATTCCAGTCATCTTTTCTGACCACAGTGCAGTAAGATTAGATCTCAATTACAGGGAAAAAATTGTTAAAACTTCAAACATATGGAGGCTAAATAACACGCTTCTGAATAACCAACAAATCATAGAAGAAATCAAAAAAGAAATCAAAATATGTATAGAAATGAATGAAAATGAAAACACAACAACTCAAAACCTATGGGACACTGTAAAAGCAGTGCTAAGGGGAAGGTTCATAGCATTACAGGCTTACATCAAGAAACAGGAAAAAAACCAATTAAATAACCTAACTCTACACCTAAAGCAATTAGAGAAGGAAGAAATGAAGAACCCCAGAGTTAGCAGAAGGAAAGAAATCTTAAAAATCAGGGCAGAAATAAATGCAAAAGAAACTAAAGAGACCATAGCAAAAATCAACAAAGCTAAAAGCTGGTTTTTTGAAAAAATAAACAAAATTGACAAACCATTAGCATGACTCATTAAGAAGCAAAGAGAGAAGAACCAAATTAACAAAATTAGAAATGAAAATGGAGAGATCACAACAGACCACACTGAAATACAAAGGATCATAAGAGACTACTACCAGCAGCTCTATGCCAATAAAATGGACAACTTGGATGAAATGGACAAATTCTTAGAAAAGTATAACTTTCCAAAACTGAACCAGGAAGAAATAGAAGATCTTAACAGACCCATCACAAGCAAGGAAATCGAAACTGTAATGAAAAATCTTCCAGCAAACAAAAGCCCAGGACCAGATGGCTTCACAGCTGAATTCTACCAAAAATTTAGAGAAGAGCTAACACCTATCTTACTCAAACTCTTCCAGAAAATTGCAGATGAAGGTAAGCTTCCAAACTCATTCTATGAGGCCACCATCACCCTAATTCCAAAACCAGACAAAGATGCCACAAAAAAAGAAAACTACAGGCCAATATCACTGATGAACATAGATGCAAAAATCCTTAACAAAATTCTAGCAAACAGAATCCAACAACATATTAAAAAAATCATACACCATGACCAAGTGGGCTTTATCCCAGGAATGCAAGGATTCTTTAATATCCGCAAATCAATCAATGTAATACACCACATTAACAAATTGAAAGATAAAAACCATATGATTATCTCAATAGATGCAGAGAAAGCCTTTGACAAAATTCAACACTCATTGATGATTAAAACTCTCCAAAAAGCAGGAATAGAAGGAACATACCTCAACATAATAAAAGCTATATATGACAAACCCACAGCAAGCATCACCCTCAATGGTGAAAAATTGAAGGCATTTCCCCTGAAATCAGGAACAAGACAAGGGTGCCCACTCTCACCACTACTATTCAACATAGTGTTGGAAGTTCTGGCCACAGCAATCAGAGCAGAAAAAGAAGTAAAAGGAATCCAGATAGGAAAAGAAGAAGTAAAACTCTCACTGTTTGCAGATGACATGATCCTCTACATAGAAAACCCTAAAGACTCTACCAGAAAATTACTAGAGCTAATCAATGAATATAGTAAAGTTGCAGGATATAAAATTAACACACAGAAATCCCTTGCATTCCTATATACTAACAATGAAAAAACAGACAGAGAAATTAAGGAAACAATACCATTCACCATTGCAACAAAAAGAATAAAATACTTAGGAGTATATCTACCTAAAGAAACAAAGGACCTATACATAGAAAACTATAAAACACTGATGAAAGAAATCAAAGAGGACACAAACAGATGGAGAAACATACCGTGTTCATGGATTGGAAGAATTAATATTGTCAAAATGGCTATTCTACCCAAAGCAGTCTATAGATTCAATGCAATCCCTATCAAGCTACCAACGGTATTTTTCACAGAACTAGACCAAAGAATTTCACAATTTGTATGGAAATACAAAAAACCTCGAATAGCCAAAGTAATCTTGAGAAAGAAGAATGGAGCTGGAGGAATCAACCTGCCTGACTTCAGACTCTACTACAAAGCCACAGTCATCAAGACAGTATGGTACTGGCACAAAGACAGAAATATAGATCAATGGAACAGAATAGAAAGCCCAGAGATAAATCCACGAACCTATGGACACCTTATCTTTGACAAAGGAGGCAAGGATATACAATGGAAAAAAGACAACCTCTTTAACAAGTGGTGCTGGGAAAGCTGGTCAACCACTTGTAAAAGAATGAAACTAGAACACTTTCTAACACCATACACAAAAATAAACTCAAAATGGATTAAAGATCTAAATGTAAGACCAGAAACTATAAAACTCCTAGAGGAGAACATAGGCAAAACACTCTCCGACATAAATCACAGCAAGATCCTCTATGACCCACCTCCCAGAATATTGGAAATAAAAGCAAAACTAAACAAATGGGACCTAATGAAACTCAAAAGCTTTTGCACTACAAAGGAAACTATAAGTAAGGTGAAAAGACAGCCCTCAGATTGGGAGAAAATAATAGCAAATGAATAAACAGACAAAGGATTAATCTCAAAAATATACAAGCACCTCCTGCAGCTCAATTCCAGAAAAATAAATGACCCAATCAAAAAATGGGCCAAAGAACTAAACAGACATTTCTCCAAAGAAGATATACAGATGGCTAACAAACACATGAAAAGATGCTCAACATCACTCATTATTAGAGAAATGCAAATCAAAACCACAATGAGGTACCATTACACACCAGTCAGGATGGCTGCTATCCAAAAGTCTACAAGCAGTAAATGCTGGAGAGGGTGTGGAGAAAAGGGAACCCTCTTACACTGTTGGTGGGAATGCAAACTAGTACAGCCGCTATGGAAAACAGTGTGGAGATTTCTTAAAAAACTGGAAATAGAACTGCCATATGACCCAGCAATCCCACTTCTGGGCATACACACTGAGGAAACCAGATCTGAAAGAGACACGTGCACCCCAATGTTCATCGCAGCACTGTTTATAATAGCCAGGACATGGAAGCAACCTAGATGCCCATCAGCAGATGAATGGATAAGGAAGCTGTGGTACATATACACCATGGAATATTACTCAGCCATTAAAAAGAATTCATTTGAACCAGTCCTAATGAGATGGATGAAGCTGGAGCCCCTTATACAGAGTGAAGTAAGCCAGAAAGATAAAGAACATTACAGCATACTGACACATGTATATGGAATTTAGAAAGGTGATAACGATAACCCTATATGCAGAACAGAAAAAGAGACACAGAAATACAGAACAGACTTTTGAACTTTGTGGGAGAATGTGAGGGTGGGATATTTCAAAAGAACAGCATGTATACTATATATGGTGAAGCAGATCACCAGCCCAGGTGGGATGCACGAGACAAGTGCTCCGGCCTGGTGCACTGGGAAGACCCAGAGGAATCGGGTGGAGAGGGAGGTGGGAGGGGGGATCGGGATTGGGAATACATGTAAATCCATGGCTGATTCATATCAATGTATGACAAAACCCACTGGAAAAAATAAAAATAAAAAAAAAATAAGTTAAATAAGCAGAGTGACAATAAAAAAAAATAAATAAATAAAAGTGGAACCAAAAGTTTTTCAGACATAAAGCTGAGAAAATTAATCACTGGCAGACCACGATTACATAATACAGCAATGTGCTAAGCATTTTATGTACTTTTTTCCATCTATTATTTTCCAAAACCTATATAGTATTGGCACTCTTACTTTATGGAGAAGGGAATTAAGTTTGTGAGATCTCAAAGAAACAGCCATGATGTAGCCAGACTACAGAGCTTGCCCTAATATACTTCAGGCCAATATGAAAAGGCTGTATATTGTATGATTCTAACTATATGACATCCTTGAAAAGGAAAACTCTATTATAGAGACAGTAAAATTATCAGAAGTTGTAAGGGAATGGGGATGGAAAGATCAGCAGATAGACCGCAGACAATATTTCGGTCAGTGAAAGTACTCTGTAATACTATCTGATATAACGATAGATACATGTTCCTGTATATTTGTCCGAAGCCACAGAATGTGCAATGTCAAGAGTAAACCCTAATGTTAAATAAAGGTTTTGAATGAGACTGTGTGTCAGTTCATCATTTTCAACAAATGTACCACTCTGGTGGGGGATGTGGGTAAGGCATGCTATGCATGTGTGAAGGTAGAGTCTGTCTTCTCTTCAGTTTTACTGTGAACCTAAAACTGCTCTCAAAAATTAAATCTAAATTTTAAAAAAGTCTGCTGTCCGTATATTTGTTTCTCTAGTCTAAATCCAAATCTGTAACCAGGAAATAGTTTTTGGGGGCATTTGACAGGAAATGAGACTGTCTCAATTGAAATCATGTGTCCAGTAAATATTTTTGACAATTAAGCTATTAAAATCATCATTTTAAAGAGGGCTCATATCTACTAATGATGTTTGTTACAAGGAAAATTTAAAGAAATTACTTCATTAGCTATATTTTAGTCACAGTCCAGTGTATGTTTTAGGCAACACAGCACAAAAGTTTAGATAATCAATTACTTCTTACATTCAATCATAATCAGTCATCTTACTATAATAATGATCACAATAAACTTTCTGAGGTAATTAGAATTAAGGAAGAAAAAGATGTAAAAATTCCTTAAGCTTTTCAGTCGCTTAATAAAAGTGAAGTGTTGACTTTATATGTTTGATCAGTTATTAGATTTTAAAAGCTCTATTATAAAGCTATTAAAAGCTCTATTATTTGCATTTATTTTTTCATTAAAACATTCTAAATTATCATTTGTGAACAAGTAAATAGATAAGCTATTTTATTATTATTTTCCTCAGTTTTCTAAACAGTTTTGAGTTAGGAGAGATTTGTAATTCAGTTTATGTCTGGTTGTATTACTCAGTTAGTAGTAACTTGATTCTGCATACTGAATCTCAGTAAGAATTTGTGGAAAATTGCTGTTAAGGTATTGCAATGTAGAAAAAAAGCCATGGGGTTCTATCATTGAAAATGTAACTTCCATACAAAAAGTTTTATGTTTAAATGACAAATTTTCAAGTGATTCTGATATGCTTAAGAAAGGAGAAATCACTGCCTATGAGAAAAAAAATGAGAACATTAACATGCTTCATGAAAACTCATTGTAGATGTATTATCTGAGATAAAAGAAGAATCATATGATTTAAAGAATTTTAAAGACTTTAAAGTTTGGAAGAAACAAATTAATATTATTTTTTCTCCTTAATTGCTTACCTGAAGTTTGTCAAAACTTCATCGGAATAAAAAGTTTAATTGGATAACAAGACATTTTTTAGCTAGAGATATTCGTCTTCATAGTTTGTAAACTTTGATACACTTCATACACCTATGAAGCATTGGTGAATTTGTGAAACCTGAAGTCATTTTATATTCAACAGGAGGTTGTTTAAATTTTAAAATTCAGAAAAAGCATAATCTAAGTTTACATAAAAAGGTGGCTGTAATTCTTGATTCTAGTGTGGAAAAGGAGTGTTAACTCTCTTGAAAAAGAATGAATAATCTGTAAATAATTATATGAGTTTCTTAAGGATAACTAATCATAAGTCTAATTCAGAAAGAATATATAAACTTTAAGAGAAACTTCAAAAGTGATCCAAGCAGTAACTAATAATATTAATATTTATAAATGTGTTTTTACATTTTTAAAAAGTCAAATCATTTTAAAATCTTAATAATGAACTGATCTAAATCTTTCAAAACCCACATACCTTTTTCTATAATTAGTCATAGAACTTTGAGAACTTATCAGTAATCTGATGCACATAAAAAGTGAAATGAACAATTAAATAGCATATTCAGACAAGCTATCTTTATCTTTGTGGTATATCTATATTTGTCCTTATATAATACCAATGAATACAGCATTTAGATTTCCTGAGGTCCTTTATAGATAAGAGAGAATACCAGAAAGTAATCAAAGGAGGGGGAAAACCCAATATTCACTAATCTTTAATAGATAAACATTTGCTTATTTTTTAATGCAATCATTATTTAATTTATAATGTTTTCATACCATTTGTGGCTCAACTGGTAAAGAATTTGCCTGCAATGCGGGAGACCTGGGTTTGATCCCTGGTTTGGGAAGATCCCTGGAGAAGGAAAAGTCTACCCACAATTTCATGGACTTTATAGGCCATGGGGTCGCAAAGAGTCAGAAATGACTGAGTGACTTTCACTTTCACCATTTAAAAATAGTTGTTTATGTATTGTACTTCATAATCATATACTCTGATTTTACAGTATTTGAGTTAGTGCTGCATGTTTGAAAGTAGGTAAATTAAAAGAAAGGCTGTTTGGGGTTTTTAATTAAATATAAAAGTAATAGTAAATTATAGTGAATAACTAATTTAATACTGTAATTTTCTCACATATCAATAAAATATTCCAAATAGAGTAAAAAGTGTTTAAATTTGTATAGAAAATTTTATAAAAAGACATTTATTGTCTAAAATCTGAATGATTGGAGTGATAGAAAATGAATTACAGGCAATTCATTATATATGACTTTATAGAGTTGTAAGTGAAAATTAAACAAAATTCCTTTTATATTAGACTGAGTTAAAATTTTCCATATCTTAATTTAGCTTTATTTCTGTTGATAACAATATGTATTAACTATTCTATGGGGATATGAAACTTGGGAGATTAAGATTCCCAAACTGAAGCTTTTTTCCTCTTAGAGAACACACAAATATTTCAAAGCTTCAACTCTGTAGATTGTTTAAATGTAGGATGAGGGTATCTCATCCTACATATTGGGAATAGGTCCTATAGCATTATGTTTATTTCCATCACTTTTCTGTATTTTTTTCTCTCCAATGCATGATTTTTATGCTACTGTGAACCCTCCTACCAGGCCCAATCAAAACTTCGTCCCATGAAGTAATTGGTCCTGGTGGATGGGTGATCTAATATTGTGGACGGCTAGAGCTTATGTGCAGCTTATCTCCTTGTGGTACTCCAGGGGGAGAAATGTGTGTTTTCTGTTTCCTTCTTATCAAAACGAGACTGGGGGTCACCTGATATCAGACCCTAGATTTTACCTCCCTCACAAATCCAATTTATTCAATCTATTTTGGACTTAAGCATTCCACATAGCCCTTGACACCTCTCTGTACTTTATGATAGATAAGGTAGGAAACTCAAGGGGCTGTTGATGAAAATAAAACAACAAAGTCTGCACACACACACACACACACACACACACACACACACACACACGTCTTGCCAGAGAAGTGCCTTGAACTATTTTAAAATAAATAAGTTTTACTTACTGAAACTTTTCTAAGCAGCTTATTTATATAAGTGATAGAATAAAGTATCCCTGTTTTTAATTTGTAAAAAAATTGTCAGATAATTTGCATTCTTGCCCTTTATCTTTACTGTTATTGAAGTCTCAGTGGAATAAAGTTCCATTTGCTTCTATTCACAGAAGACTGTCATATTCAGATAATTTGGCACAATGCAAAATTTATCTCGTGCCAGGAGATTATAAACGTTAGTGAAACAAAATGGTATTAGTGTGAGATTTTGGGAAGAATTTCATGATATTTGGTACAGCAACTTCACAATTAAAGTACTGTTTCACTACTGTCTGCAGACAAAGGGAAGTGTGGCTCTTATGAATTCAGTATTGATAGTTCTATCAATATTGAACACTTTGTGTGTAATGTGCAGACTGGCACTCTTAGGAATGATCTAGAAATTAAAAGATCCATTGTTTAGGTCCAATGTGAATCTGTTCAGAGAGTTGCTTTCTCTTTCACTGTAGAAATATTCTAAGAGACGGACACAGTGATGTAAGTCAACTAAGCAGACATTTTAGGATGACTTTCTTTAATTCAAAACACACAGAATTCAAAAGAGAAAGATGGGTTTGGGAAAGGAAGAGCTCTGACCAGAAGCTCGTTGTAGATTGGTGTTTTCTCTTCACTAAAACTCTCTCATGATAGGCTGAGACGTGTAGAATGTCTCCATGGTGTTGAAACGACTCTGTTTCCGTCCTTGGCCCTCTTGGCCAGCTGGCCACCCCTGGGTTAAGGTCCTTTGGGGGGCTTCTTGGTGCTGCCTTGCAGTGCTCATCTTGGTGACAGACGAGACACAGCTGCTGTCTTCACTTTCCTCTTGGATGTTCAGGTGTCATCTCAGACCTAGTACCCTCCAGACCTAGGTCATTACCTTCTCTGGGAAAAGAAAAATATTTCATCACAAGGATTTGAGTGAGAATTAAGTAGACCATGATGGATTTAGCACAGTTCCTGGAGCTGTGTAAGTTCCTAGTAAATGCAGCCGGCAATACTAATTTTGTATATGGTGGGTCCTTCTGTGTTCTCTGTAGTATCCATATTATTATCTTTCCCTGACCACTCAGCCTAAAAAACTTGAAGTCGTTTTTCTTCCTTTGTCATCCTCACTCAGACTCTCTTCCTTGGTCACAAATTCCTCTATGTTCTATCCTTCAGGGATTTCTTTTTTCCTGTCATTCTGCTTCAGGTACTGCCCAACCAAGGACCAGTCTCCACTCCTTCCTTTTAGACAAAGCCTGTTTCCTACTTGGGAGACTGAAATGCCATATACAGGCATTCCATAGAGGTATTTCAGGTTTGGTTCTAGACAACCACAGTAAATATATACTGAAGTGAGTCACATGAATTTTTTGGTTACCTGGTGCTTATAAAAGTTTTATTTATAATATACTGTAGCCTATTAAGTGTATAGTAACATTATTAAACACCATATATACCTTAATTAAATATCTTATTGGTAAAAACTGCTAACCATTGTTTGAGTCTTTAGTGAGTCATTAACATCAAAGATCACCGATTACAGATCACCATAACAAATAATCATGAAGAAGTCTGAAATATGGTGAGAATTACCAAAATGCAACAGAGACACACGAAGTGAACAAATGCTGTGGGAAAAGTGACACTGATAGATTTGCTTGACACGGATCATTTATCTGATGGTCACGTATCACTCAAGGTGAGAATTCTACATGGGGAATCTATAGATGAAGCACTCTTACTGATTCAGTTACTCTCACATTATTTTGAAATATTGAAGGATACTTGAGTTTCATTAGGTAGATTCACAGATTATATAGTTTTTTCTAAATTATATAAAGTGACATCAAGAGATGTTTAAACCACACCCTGATTTTGGGGGATATATGGAAGCCATCTGGCTCTTAATTTTATTTGTCAACTTTTATTTAGAGCCTGGAGTCTATCAATTGGTCTTCTCACTGGTCTGCTTGTTTTCTTCTTTTATCCTGCCAAACTACCCTGCCCCTTTCTGCTCAATAGTGCTCTTTATCTCCCCTTTTATTATATGTCAATCCTGTTAAACATCTTTTTAACAATTTTCCATTTCTGTAGTAGTGGTCTCCAAGTAGAGGGAGATGGGCAGTACCACCCAGTTGAGCATGAAGAAACTGTTAGAAATTATATGTCAATGGAAATTAAACTTTACCACTATTTTACATATCAACTGTCACTGGTTTTTTCACCGGATCATTTATCTGATGGTCACGTATCACTCAAGGTGAGAATTCTACATGGGGAATCTATAGATGAAGCACTCTTACTGATTCAGTTACTCTCACATTATTTTGAAATATTGAAGGATACTTGAGTTTCATTAGGTAGATTCACAGATTATATAGTTTTTTCTAAATTATATAAAGTGACATCAAGAGATGTTTAAATCACAGTACTTGAAAATGGATTTGGTTCCAGGCTGACCTAGACTCTAATCTTGGTGCTTCACCCCCATAAATGAGTAACTTTGGGTAGGAAGCCACAGTTCATATTTAGAATGGGCATAAATGACATTCTTCAGATAAATTTTAGTTTGAAGTTTTAGTGGAATAAAGTTCCATTTGCTTATTCCAGTGAACACACATAACCTCTCATTTACTGTTATTTTCTTGCCTTGTCCAGGGTATAGCTTGTTTTCAATTAGAGCGCACATTCCTTGAGCGTGAAGTATGGATATTTTACTATTTGTTTCTTTCAGAATATTATATACATGGAAAACACAGTGTATGTTAATACAGCTTTGTAGTTAGCTCCTCGATTCCTCAAACCTCCAAATGTTATTTTGTTTTGTTTTGTTTGAGGATGATTGTCATAAGCAGAACAAAATACATATGCCCGGTTTTTTGGGGGTTTTTTTGTTTTTGTTTTTTCGTCTGACCAGTACATGATCACATTTCTTAAGGTTTTCATCAAAATTTTATCTATGTGTTTTTTCTTAATACCACACAAAATATTTCTAAGAGAGAAAGAACTCAGTTAGAATTGACTGTTTTGAGGCTGAATAACCAAAGTAACCACTTTGAAATAAAGACAGCCTATTTTCTTGGCCTCTGTGGGGCTGTCCGATGTTATAATCCTGAGTGGCACTGACATACTGAAGGTCTCTTGAACTTGTGCCCACTCCTATCTGGGTAATTTTTCATCAGTATCCTAGGCTTATAACACACTTAGGAAGTAGAGAAGTTAAACTCACTTCACCCATGAGGAAACAGTTTTACTATCATATCAGCAAAGAGTAAAGGGGCTTACTCTGATTTTTTAAAAATAGGAATATAAGTCTACAAACTCCTCAAATAAATTTGAAATGTGTTGGTAGTCTCAAATTTATCTTCCACACTATGTCATTATAGCTGTATCAAAACAGGAATTTCCATCTTGAAAAATCAAAGAAAATTCCATGGCCAAGGGTATCACAGTCTAGGCATATCTTCTCATATAAGAAGAGTTTCAGACTGAAGTTAGAAATTGGCATCATCAGCAACACCCACATTTCTTCCTAAGAAGGGAGCCTCAAATTTTAAATTAATGGAGCCCCAATCACTGTCTTTAATATTTAAAAGAGCCACTGTGCAAAATAGAACTCAGCATAGAGAAAGCATATGAGCTCAGACATCATCCAGTCTTAAAGCTTGATCCAGTTATATATTTTAACTTGAAAATGTCATCAATTTTTTTGAATATCTAAAAACTGCGTGGTAAATTATGTAAAAGAAGAAAAATAAGTAGAGCCTGAGTCTTTGAAGGCAGGGCTAATTTGATGACTTTCTAAAATTTTAGCATAGTTTCTTTGGAAGCTGAGTGTTTTACAAGTATACTTTTAGACTGGTAATTGTAAGATGAGTAATCAGTGTAATGATGTGATGTGTATTTCTAAAGTTACACAATAATTTACTTCCTTTCTGGAGTTTTCCATGTAATACAGAGTTCCCCTTTCCCACTCAAAGATGTATCTGTCAATCAGGGAGATTTGTGGGAGAAACTTGTAAGAGTCAGAAAAAGTCAAGCTTCAGGAAACTAACATTTTCTGGCTCTTCTGATTGGTATGGATATCTCCTACTTAGAAACAACTTTTGTTCTTAATCAGTCTTGTAAAGTATAAATAATCCACAGCATTATAATATGTGAGATGGGACTTGGTAGAAGAATTCCGTAGCGTACTTTACGAGCAACATTTTATTTTCTGTGTTGTCCTAATCTAATGAATCCTTTCCTTCAGAGAGACTCATCATCTTTCCTTTGGAACATTTTGTTGCCTGAGTCAAACATGGTGGACAGTTTTGTTGTTATTGTTGTTATGTGTGTGTTTGTGAGAGGAAGATAGAAGTTCTTTTCATAGAAGAATAGATTCCCTACTGAAAGGTAATAGTTTATCTGTTTCTAGTTATTCCCAGATTACCACCAGTGAATCAAATATTCTTCTTATTACAGAAAATTTAAATAATATCTGAATTTAACAGGAAGTTTTATATCCCATGCTCTTAGGTATTTAATTAAAAATAATTGCTCTGGTGTTCCAGGATTTAGAGCCATAAAGAGAGTACCAGATCCTCTTTGCATCGTGGCTTCCTGCTCTCACGGTGGGCCAGCAGAGTTGGAATGCAGTTACCCTCTTAAGTGCTTGTTTTCCCTATTGTAGATTCTGTACTGTGGCTACATTTCAGCTGTCAGCTTTCCCCAAGGAAAAAGCAGTAAGCAAAGAATATGAATAAATAAATGCTCAACATCTTGCATGTCCAGAGTTTATTATAATTTCTTGCAATAATGATAGACATTTTGTAAGCTTTATTTAGGGAGATTTTGTGATCACTTGGCATAACCATATGCCATAATTGATATTTGAAAGTGCCTGTATTCCTGCTAGGATATGGAACTGATGTGCTAAGTTAAATAATGATTGTACATTTTATAAGCTGATCTTAAAAATTTGATTCCCTAAATGGAATTCTGCTAGTCATGCACTCAATGAAAATTTGAATAAATAAACTTCAAAATGGTAATATTTATCATGTTATCTTCTATTTAATATTTAGTTTTGTTTTTATATTTTTCTCCATAGATTACTTTGTAGACTGACCTCTAATTTTTGTTTTTATTTAAAATTCAGTTTCATTGCATTTCTCTAGTTTCTTGGAAATATATTAATTTGTAGATATAAAAAAGTTTATGGTTGAAATATTAAACCCTTTTGATTGTGTATGTTCCAATATGTAAAGAGTAGAGTCATGTATTTTTATTGCTCAGTGATCAAAATTTTTAATGTATTTATCATATGATCAATTTTATAAAATAGTGTATTGTAATGTGGGTATTTGACTTTAACATTTGGACAAGCCTGTGTTAGAATCCCAGTCCTGTAGCTCCTTTACAAGGATTACTATTTTCTCTAAAACAAGATATATTAAGACTGTGAGTTCTCCCCCAACCCTTTTTTGAATCATAACTAGTTACAAATATGCCAATAGCTACTCCTTTTCTTTTTTAATGTGAGAAATTCCCTTTATTATATTCAGAAAGGTAAAAAAAAAAAAAGAAAAGAAAAGGCTGGGCAGAATGATGGAATATAGGAACAGAGTACCCAGGCTCTAGTCCAGGTTTTTGTCTGATATTCTAGATCTGTAATTGTGCAGAAAAGAGTTAATAGCAGACCCGAAACTGCTGTCCTTAAAGAGCTCTGCTTGAAATGTTGGCGTTTAGCAGGTATGTGGGAACTTGGATTTGGGGAGCTTTCCTACCATCCTAACTGATAAGAGTGGCTGTTTTTGCCTAGATTGTCTGTATAAACAGTGTGGTTGATGATGAGCAGCTGCCTTCCTTCAGGGACTCTGGCATTTTGGTATGTGCTTGGCAGAGCATGCCTACGTGACAATCCACCAGCAGAACCCCTGGGCACTGCATCTCTAATGAACTTCCCAGAAGACCACACTTCCCAGGTGTTGTCACAATTGGGAGAATAAAACATACGTTGTGTGATTTCACAGGAGAGAACTCTTGGAAGCTTGCGCCTGGTTTCTTCCACGTTTCACCCACATACCTTCTCCTTGGCTGATTTTGCTTTGTATCTCCTCCCTGTGCAAAACCTAGTTGTGCATATGGCGATATACTCATGCATAGTCCTGTAAGTCCTCCTAGCAAACTACTGGACCTAGGGTGGTTTGGGGACCCTGACCTGATCTGGCGCAAGTTAATATACCTCTCTGAGTCTGTTCCCTGTTCTGTGAAGTGTGTATGATCCAGACATCTCCCTTGCAGGATGACTGCCAAGTTAAAATATCTGCAAAGTGTCATATATATGTGAGTTGTTGCCATTCCTGTTATCATTGTTGTTAATATTATTCTATTTGAATCATTCTGTTAAGACCTCTTTCAGGTGCTTTTTCGTATGCTTTCTTGATGTAGGCAGGCTTGATGATGGGGGCAGGCTGAGGCATTCAAGTCACTCCTCTTTCTCAGCTTGGCCCTAGTATGATTCCATAAATAGCCCGTAAGAGACGAAGATAGAGCTGAAAGGACTTGCATGTATTGCAACCTGTTCTCCCCAACAAGATTCTTAGAACTGCATAGCAACCCTAATATTTTATTATTATTACTTGCTTGCTGAGCAGGCAGCTAATACCATCTTATTTTCCATCTGTCACAGCCCTGATATTTTTCATGAGGAGGGTAAGACTGCTTAATCTCAGGTTCTTATGCTAGCCCAGAGGATGAATCTTGGTTAGTCAAAATAAATGATGATAAAATAATCTCATTCCTTTTGACCACTGATCAGTCTAAGAAGGCACTGTGACTGTGTTGTGATTTACAAGATGTAGGAGTAAGAATACTAGGGACTATATTTCCCTTCCCACATAAGAAGATAAAGCCTTATGAGGCAAAAGCCCTTTACCCCTTGCCTCTTTTCTCTTTCTTGCCAAGAACATGAATGCAATGACTGGAGGTACAGTGGCCATTTTGTGTCCACGAGGACACAAACTACTAAAGGAAGACTGTTCAAGCAGGACAGAACATCCTTTGCCTTTAATGTTGTCATGGAGCATCACAATGCTTTCTTATTAGGAATACAGTGTGCAGCATGAGATGGGGACTTCAATAAGAGAAATTTTAAAAATATTGCTTTATTAGTATTGATATGTATGCTATTTATAGTATACTGGAAGTATATAAAGTCTGTTAATATATATACCCCTGTAAATCAGTGAATTTAGCATATTTGAAGCCAAATTTGCCTGCATGGCTATTAGAGCCTTGCTATAAAACTGCCCTTGTTTTAAACCCCCAAAACAGGCTTCTTGTTGGATTATTACAAGGAAGCAAACATTTTAAAAGCAGAAGTAGAAAAGTGCATTTGGAATTACAGCCTTTAATAGAAGTGCTTTATTCTGTATGTACCATTACAAGTTATAAAATACTATTACAGTTGAGTGTTTGGGGGTCAATTTGTTTGAGACAGAAAGAGTGATGACAGAAAGCACAAAAAAACTGGGAAGAAGATCACATGGTATCTATAATAGGAAACTTTAGGTGACTCACTTCAAACTCTTCTCTTCAGTAGCTGCAGTAAACACCTGCTGTCATATTTGACACTGCTTGTTAATAAGTGGAAAATTTTTAAAGAATCTGTATCTTAGCATAACTGCTTAGCTGGCGTAGAATTTGTGAATAATTGATGATGATTTTAAATTGAGATGCATCGATGGTGTGCACCAGCATAGTTGGCTTTACACCATCCTCTTTCCAAAGTATTCATCTGAGTGTCTGATTAACTTCCGAGGAACCAAATGCCACTTTCCTTTTGCTAAATTGATTGATTAATGGATGAATGTAAACTACATTTTTTAAAGAAATCCCAAATGTCCTGTCATCTTTTATAAACTCTGCTTTACAGTGTAAGAGGGAATTTGTGAAATGTACACCCGTTCTTTCCAGAAACATTCTCTCCAGGCAGAGGAAAATGGCCTATGGCTGAGGTCAGCATTGGAGGAGGTCCCTGCTGGTGACCCTGGTACTTCTAACATAAACACACTTGTGTTTCTTTGCTTCATTGTCTCTCTTCATATTTTTCCCCCTATCCATTTTTCTTTGGCCCATTGTGTACTGTGGCAGTTACAAGTGACGAGGTGGCTGACTTCTTAGTTCAAGCCACTCAGCACATGGGAAACAGGAGTAGTAGGTACTGAAAGTTAGTGGTGGGTATAAAATTCTCTGAAGAGTTACAAGTGCCTAACAAGAGAGAACTAGAGGTATTATTCTTTTACGAAGACAGTTTTGTACTTGGAGCCAAATCCCCATTGCTTTATAAAAAAAAAATAAGCATTTTATTCTAGGATAGTGTTGCTTTTACAGAAAAATTGAGACAATAGTGGGGAGTTCCCTTATATCCCCTACTTGGTGTCCCTTACTCTTAACATCTTGTATTAGTACAAATATTGGTACATTATTATAACTGAAGTTCTTACTTTATTTAGGCTTTTTAGTTTTTACCCAGTGTCCTTTATATGGTCTACATTCCCGTCCAGGACACCGCGTAACATTTAGTTGTCATGTCTCCTTAGGTTCCTCTTGGCTGTGGACCTTGACAAATTTATGAAGCAGTGGTTAGGTATTTTGTAGAATGCCCCTCCACTGAGATTTCTCTTACATTTTTCTTATGAACAGATTGACCTTATAGGTCTTTTGGAGGAAGGCTAAAGTCTGATGCTCATCACATCAT
The DNA here is from genome assembly GCF_033118175.1 of Dama dama. Taxonomy (NCBI): domain Eukaryota; kingdom Metazoa; phylum Chordata; class Mammalia; order Artiodactyla; family Cervidae; genus Dama; species Dama dama. The sequence goes on along the minus strand of NC_083704.1, from coordinate 36,066,331 downwards.
ATCAAGGGTATATACACTTCCAACATGGCTTGTCACTATTGAGGTTAACTTGCATTACCTGGATGAGGTAGTGCTTGTCTAGTTTCCACTATTAAGTTATTCTTTTTCTTCCCCCTTCCTTACTGTACTCTTTGAAAGGAAGTCACAATGCCCAATCCACACTTAAAGGGTAGAGAATTATGCTCCACCTCTTGGAAGGTAGAGTATCTATATCAGTTATTTAAAATTCTTGTGCATATCGGATTTGTGTCTTCTTCACCATCTATCTAGTCATTTATTTATTTGGATGCATGGATATTTATTTTATACTTCAGCATGTAAGCCAATAATACTTTGTTGCTCAGATTGTCCCATCTTTGACCATTGGGAGCTTTTACAGCTGGCTCCGGTGTTCCTTGGACACACCTCCATCATTATGGGTGTTTTTGAGCACTTCCTTACTTTCTGGTGGTTTAAGATGCACCTGGCTCATCTACTATATTTTCTGCCTCAGCCATAATGTTAGCCATTTCTCCAAGGATTTCTGGTCCCTCTTACTAGAAAATGGTATCAGAAACCAAGATCTAAGTACTTAATCTGCTTGTTGTTATTTTACTGGGGGAATCTTTTTGATTCTGGGCCATCTCAGCTTAGATAACAAAGAAATATATGTACCCTTACTCTTGTATATATTTACATCTTTAAGTATTCCTGCATGTAATAATGTTATCTATGTTAAATTAAACATGAGTTCAAATGAGTATCTCCAACTTTAATCCATTACTACATGGATCATACTAACTTTCTTCCCATGTTTAGCTATAACTTCCCACTCCAACGGTAAGAAATCTGGTTGCCAGAATTTGTCGTCCATTTACTAAATTGTTCAATTCTAGCATACATGTAGAGTGATTTCAGAAGAGATAGCCTATGTTCCCATAGGAAACAACCTTTATCAAGTGTAGTTCAGTGCTTATGTACAGTTCCTTTTACCTTTAGTCTTACAGAATTCAGTAATTTAAAATGTTACTTAGGGCATTACCTGTTTACCTGACCCCTTTTGGTGAAGTTGTTTCATGTAATTATAATACAGTCAGATAGTTTTGTCACATTATGCATTTCATCCTTTGATTTTCCATCCTCCTAAATTATTTTTTCTTAATTTCACATGTTAAAGCTCATTCTTTGATTTTGCTATAAAGTTCTATGGATTTTGACAAATACATCATGTCCTGTATCTACCATTATGGTATCATATAGAAGTTTCATGGCACTAAATAAAGTCCCTTTTGCTTTATCTATTGAACCCCTACCCCCATCCTCTCTAGAACCTCTGTCAATCACTGATCAGTTGACCATCTCTATTGTTTACCTATTTCAGAAAGTGATATGACTGGAATCATACTCTGTAGTCCTCTCAGACTGGCTTCTTTCACTTATCAATAGCATTTTATATTAATCTATATATTTGCATGACTTGATTGATCATTTTTTTATCACACAGTATTCTGTTATATAAATGTATCACATTGATTATCCACTCATCTGTTGAATTTTGGTTTTGCTGATTTTGAAGAATGTGTCCATAAATATTTAAAAATTTTCTTGTACTAGTTTTTATGTGGATATAAATTTTGAAATGAGTTGGATAAATACCAAGGGACACAATTACTGCATCCCATGGTGAGACTTTGTTTAGCTTTGTTGTAAAGAATCAAACTGTCACCACGAGTGCTTGTATCATTTTGCACCTCACCAGCAATGAAGCAGAGTGAGTTCCTGTTGCTCTGCATCCTTACCAACAATTGATATTGTAAGTTTTTTTTTTTTTAATTTTAGCCATACTAATAAGCTAATTTTCACATGCTTATTTTCCATGTGTATATCTTCTGTGGTAAGGTAACTTTCCACAGCTTTTGCTCAGTTTTAAATAGGTCTTTTTGCTTTTGGTGTTGTATATTAAACAAACCCATCATCAAATCTAAAGTTACATTGATTTTCTCCTATGTTCTCTTATAAAAGTTTTACTTTTCCATTTTCCATTGAGGTATATGATACAGCTTGAGAATGTTAATTAAGATTTGCATCTAAGTTTATTAATTTACATGTGGTTGTACAGTTTTACAACACTGTTTGCTGATAAGTCTATTTTTCTCCATTGGTTTCCTTATCTATTTTGTCAGATATCAATTGATTTTGTTTGTGTAAGTTTGTTTCTGTGCTCTCAATTCTTTTCTGTTGACTTGTGTATCTGTTCTTTTGTCATACCATCATATGTTGATTATTGTAGTTTTATAGTAAGTCTCAAATTAAGTAGTGTGAGTCTTCCAACTTTGTTTTTCTTCTCCTTTAATGCTGTATTGACTACTCAAAAACTTTTGCTTTTCCATATAACATTTAGAATTAGTGCAGATTTCTAGAAAGTGTCTTGCTCTTATTTTGAGTGAAATTATGTTGAACTTATAGATCAAGTTGGGAAGAATTGACATTGAGTCTTCTAGTTCATGAACATGAAACTTCTTCTCATTTATGTTCTTTTCTTTTTTTATAAGGTTGTTTTAAAAAAATACTTTAAATTATTTTTTAAATTATGAGAGTATGATAACATATTTGTAGGAGACTTGGAATATACAGAACACAGTTACATATAGTTCCACTGTATTTTACAATTATTTTTTAAGTAGATAAATTAAGATTTTCAGTTGGAGTTTCAATTTCAAACTCTCAGAAATTAATAGAATGAGTAAACAGAAAATCATAAGGATATGGTAGACCTGAAAAGCACTTTGAACCAATTCAACATAATTAAGACTTATAAAATTTTCACATAACAGCAAGATACAAATTCTATTCAAGTTCCCATAGACTACAAGCCAGGAGACACTAGAACATATCTAGGGATGTAAAACAAGGTACAAAAATTTCATGGTCTAAAGTGTTGAAATCATACATAGTCTGTTCTTTTACCACCGTTCTTCCCATTTGTTTTCATCTTTCATTATGTTGTAATTTTCCATATAGCATATTTTAGATTGATACTTCATTATTTTACTTTCTGGTGTGATTATATACATCTATTCTAAAGCTAAATTATGTTGTTATAAATTCTTATTCTCATTGTTTGATAGCCATTACTTTTGTCTAAGAAAGCAATTAACTTTTGAATATTAATTGTATATTCTACAACCTTGCTCTAATGTACATCATTCATTCCAGGAGCTTTTTGGTAGAATTTTGGATTTTCTGGATAGTCATGTCATCTGTGAATAAAAGCAGTTTTATTTCTTCTCTTCATGACTTTTTAACAGTATAATATCAAGAAGTCCTAGAACATAACAGAAAGAAACAAACGATTCTTTTTCAACTCTGTTAGGTTTCCTGTGAAGTCGTTTTTGTTCAAAAACTGTCAGCACAAATACGTTTAAACTTTCCTCTGTCCTATGTACACTGAGAAAAAGAGGAAAAATTGTCTTACGTGTTTATTTAAGGGAAAAATTTTCTCAAACAGAAGTTTCTCAGGAGGAAATGAAAATTTAGGGAAGATGTCATAACTTTCTCAAAGTTAATTGAATGTTCCAAGTCCTCCCTTTGATGGACTTTCCCCCCCTTTTTTGTAATATAATATTTAATTCTAAAAATTCTTATAAAACATGTATAACATTCCTTCTTTGCAGGAACACAGTTGGACCTTGTAAACATACTGTTAGTACTTTTTGTACTTGTAATCTAGTCATAGAACATCTCTTTTTCGAGGGCAAAGTAATAAACTATGGTGTTTTACATGTAAGCTTTGAGCTGTTGATTTCTTTCAGAAATGCCAAATAGATCTTGCAGTGAAATTCATGCATAACCATTTTGCAAAGACATATGCTGATTACACACTGATGATATATTGATTACGGATCTTTGCAGAAGAGAAATGGAGATTACCACCTAACACATGAATTGAGCCATTAGGTGGATTGCCCTGTGCTAAAATAAGATCCACAAATACTGACCTGCCACATACAGAAATTAATTTAATAGTAAACCAGACTAAGATAACACAGGCAAGTAAATACATCATCAGTCTGAACTTCTGACTGTAAGTAGTGGCAATACAAATATTCCTTACTGTGGAGCTGATTAGCAAGTTACATTTCATGTAAATAAGGTTGCATTTATTTATTGAACATAATTGTGTGTATTATATACCAGGCTTTGTGGCAGATCAAGGGAGGGTGGTTAAAAGATAGAAATTAATGAACTTGGCTTTGGCCTTCTTAAATGTGTTAATTACATTCTGAGTTCAAGCTCTAGTGATTTTGGGGACCTAACTGTATAAAGAGAAAGGTTATTTTATAGGCGTGTCTAACATAATAAGATAGAGGGTGGAGAAGGCCCTCGGGATGGCTGTAGAGCCTTGACCTTGGACACTGAAGGATATTGCAAGCTCTCTGCCTCTGCCTTGCATCTGTCTTCTTTTTTTCTACCTTTCTTTTTTCTATTGAAGCATGGTTGGTGTACAATATTAATGTAAGTTACAGGTGTACAATATAGTGGTTCTAAATTTTTAAAGGCTATGCTCCATTTATAGTTTTTATAAAATTTTAGCTATATTCCTCCTGTCGTACAATATGTCCTGGTAGTTTACTTTACACCCAATAGTTTATACCTCTTACCCACTACTCCTGTATCATCCCTGACTCCTCCCCTCTCCCCATTTGTGACCAGTAGTATTTTACTCTAGATCTTTGAATTTTCTTTTTTGTTGTATTCACTACTTTGTTGTATTTTTCAGATTCCACATGTAGGTGATATCATGCAGTATTTGTCTCATTCTGTCTGGCTTGTTTCACTTTCATAATGCCCTCCAAGTCTATCTATGTTACTGCAAATGGCAGAATTTCATTCTTTTTTATGTCTAAGTAATATTCCAGTGTGTGTGTGTGTGTGTGTGTGTGTGTGTATACACATCCATGTATGCCACATTTTCTTTATCCATTCTTCTGTTAATGGCACTTAGGTTGCTTCTGTATCTTGGCAATTATAAGTAATGCTGCTATGTACATTGGAGTACATGTATCTTTTCAAATTAGTATTTTCATTTTATTTGGATATATATACCCAAGAGTTGAATCGCTTGGTTGTATGGTAGCTCTCTTATTCATTTTTGAGAAACTTGCGTACGTTTTCCACAGTGGCTGCACCAACATACATTCTCACAAACTGTACGAGGGTTCCCTTTTCTCCACATCCTTGCCAACATTTGTCTGATTCTCTTCTTGTAAATTCAGTTGATGCTTCTCTTTAGTGTCTGGCCTTTTCAACTCCTGGTGGATACTAGAATATAGTTGTACATTTATTCATCCAACAAACATTTATTGAGTGATTATCATTCCAAGCATGTTCTAAGTACTTGATGCAGACCGTAATAAAGAAGAGATTAGAAACACCTGCCCTCCTGGAGTGTAAACATCAAGAATAAGATATAAGAAAAATGTTAGAGAGTGATAAGTTCTGAGGTAAATGGTAAAAATAATGAGAAGAGACAGGGGGACTTAGTGCGCTGGGAATAGGTAAAGGAGGTTACAATTTTAGGCAGAATGTCAGGATAGATAAAATAAATAAATTTTCTCAATTATAAAATAACACCGCACAGAAAGACTGAAAGAAGTGTGAAATTTGGCCACGCAGGTATCTGGGGGAAGAGTCATGGCAGAGGAGATGGTGAAGGTTAAGGTCTCTAGGTGGACCGTGTCAGGGGCATTGTGGAATAGCATGGAAACCCACGTGCCTGAAGCAGAGAGCAGGAGGATAAAGAGGTTAGAGGAGAGATGTAACAGGGCCACTGATTTGCAGACTGTTGTTCTAAGAACTTGGTTCTTTCTCTGGAGGAAAACAGGAGCCAGGAAAGGGTTTGGAGGAGATGAACGATCTGAGGCATTTTCAAGGTTAGCTCTCAGTGTCTGAGCTACGTGGAGACAGGTGAGTGGAGCAGTCAGTCTTTCCCCCAAACCTTCTTTTTAGCCTCTGTCACAGGAGAGAGAGCTCACTTGCCCATCCCAGGCAAGTCATTGACTTCTGAGGAGCTGCGGTTTGGTGAGTGAATTTGCTTGCTGGAGTGTACTTCCTTTTTTTTTTTTTTTTTAATCCCAGATTTTAAAGCTTATGTGCAATAGTTTTAATAAAGAGTTTTGCATATAGTACCTTAAATAAAGTACAGCATGTTTTCAAATTTGAATACTCTCTGTATGTACAGTGGCATATATTCTTATTAAAGATAAATTCAAGTTTCTGTTTGTCACTTCCGAAATGCATGTATATAGGTTGCTAAATCTGATAAAATAGAGTGAGGCATAAAATAGTCAAGTTTTCTATGTTATCAGGAAGCCTCCTTTTAGCAATCTTTTCCCCCTTAAAAAGTTTCAAAACCTATACATTTCTAAGTTTTGAAAATATCTGTTGAAAGGCAACATTTCAGGCTAAACAACAATTCTTATAGTCTATAGTAATAAAACTAGATATGTGTAGATATAAATATGTGATTATGTCCATATACACATTTGAGTTTTTCAGACACGCATACCCAGGTCACATCCCCATGTGTGTAGAATAGGGACGGGGGCACGAGGTATGGGAGAAGAGTTTTCAGAAAGTGGGGAACAGTTGGAGGGAAGAGTGTAAGGAAGCTCGCAACCTTATTAGTTGTTCATCTTGTGTCAGTTAAGATCTAAAAAAATAAAGTGTTCATAAATATTTTCTCACTCAGATTATAGCTAACTGCAACAAGAGGGATATTGGTAAAGCCTGAAGGGAGGTGGAGAGGAGGGAAAATCATTTTTTAAGTGGATCATTAAGGCACTTGAGCTGGAAAGACAGTTTGGATTTGGCCACACAGAGATGGGAGTGGAGGCAATGGTGGGAGAAGAGGTCACCTAATGTGAAAGAATGTGCCCTCTCCAGGGCGGGGGTAGGAAAAACACTGCGGACAGGATCATCTGCACAAATTATGCATGAGTTTACCCAGGAGGCTGCTGAGCTGCTTCACAATAATGGGTAATTGCCTTCACAAAAGCATCCTCCTTTCCCTGGTTCACCCCAGCAGACACTTGCAGGGAAAGGTATTAAGAACAGATGTCAATGTGAAATACATTATTTTTATGAATATGATTGTTGCATTGAGCCTTTGCAAAGCAATCTTCTATTAGAAAGTCTACAGAGGCATTGATTAAAGAAGTAGGAAAACTTCCCCTTAAACTTCTCTTTTGGATACTGAATGCTGAACACTAATACTGGGCACACAACTATAGTCTAAATTCTAAAAAGATGGAGGCACCAGTGTCTTCTAAGCCAGAGACAAATTCACTGGATAATGAAAATTTTCATAGTGTTAAGCTTATTCCTTAAAGTTATCATTTAAAAATATAGTTTTGTTTATTCTGATTTTCTTTGACCTCCCAAAGATTCTGTACTAAAGCTACTACTCTTTTGTTTTTTGGCAATAAATAAATACATACATACATATATAAAATTTTCTTCCATTGAGTTACATTGAAATTCTAAGGAATAATTATCTTTTTGGCCCTTCTCTTGAACAAAATATGTTAGACATTTTATCTCAAAATTTGCTACAAACATTTTATAGAGATTCTGCTCTTTCATTTTTATTAAACAGTGGTAATGGTTTATATGATCTGAGTTTTTTCTTAATGTGTATTTAAGTAGATTATGATATTGGAAATATCATGGATCTATTATTATATGATAAGCTAAGGACTGTATATGAAAGACGGTTCCATGTATAGTATTTTTTATTCCAATTCTAAAATAATTATAATTATAGAACTGTTTTATATGTGTCATACTAGTTATTTATTCATTCATTAAAATTAAGTTTATTTATTATTAAATATATGCTCTAGAGAGAGGATAGAAAACAAATGTAAAATATATAAATTCATTAGCAAAATAATTTTAAATATTGAGACATGCTATGAAGAAAATAATGTGGGATAATGAAATCAGAAATACTATGCAATGGATGGACTAATTTAGGTTGGGAAGTCAGGAGCAGCATTTCTAAGCAAATGGCCTTGGTTTGAGACCTGAACAGGGGTGAGAAGGTATCAGTCTTCCAAAGGTATAATTGAAGAGCATTTCAGATGTAAGTTTCAGCCTCTAAAATTGGAATGAGTTTGGTATATTGAAGGGTCAGCAAGAAGACTTGAGTAGAGATGTCATAGAACTCATAGTGTGTATCTGAACTATATCCTATTTCAGGTATTGTGACTAATATATGATTATAAAATAAAACCCTGAGGGCAGATTTGAATTTAATGGATTAAAAAAATCCTATATAAAAGTGAAAATTGGCCAGATATGGTTCATATCATCTGTTCCTGTAACTCAGAAACAAAGAGAAGTCTAAGAATAAGTAAGGTAACACCTGGAGAATAAAGGATAACTTATAAATTTTATCAGCAAGTTGCTGGATAGAACTTATGGGGAAGAAATGCTTACCTCTTATAAAAGACTTGTTACAAGCAAGATTCTATACCAGAAAGGGGGAGAATATGGTATTTGAGACAGGGAATGAGAATATATTTTTAAAATGTTCTAAATAAAAGGAAGTTCAGTTCAGTTGCTCAGTCTTGTCTGACTCTTTGCAACCCCATGAACTGAAGCATGCCAGGCCTCCCTGTCCATCACCAACTCCCGGAGTTTACTCAAACTCATGTCCATTGAGTCGGTGATGCCATTCAACAATTACATCTCTGTTGTCTCCTTCTCCTCCAGCCTTCAATCTTTCCCAGTATCAGGGTCTTTTCAAATGAGTCAGCTCTTCACATCAGGTGGCCAAAGTACTGGAGTTTCAGCTTCAACATCAGTCCTCCCAATGAACACCCAGGACCGATCTTCTTTAGGATGGACAGATTGGATCTCCTTGCAGTCCAAGGGACTCAAGAGTCTTCTCCAACACCACAGTTCAAAAGCATCCATTCTTCAGTGCTCAGCTTTCTTTATAGTCCAACTCTCACACCCATATATGACTACTGGAAAGCCATAGCCTTGACTAGACAGACCTTTGTTGGCAAAGTAATGTCTTGCATTCTAATAAGCTGACTAGTTTGGTCATAACTTTTCTTCCAAGGAGCAAGCATCTTAATTTCATGGCTACAGTCAACATCTGCAGTGATTTTGGAGCCCCCCAAAATAAAGTCTGACACTGTGTCCACTGTCTCCCCATCTATTTGCCATGAAGTGATGGGAACAGATGCCATGATCTTAGTTTTCTGAATGCTGAGTTTTAAACCGACTTTTTCACTCTCCTGTTTCACTTTCCTCAAGAGGCTCTTTAGTTCTTCTTCACTTTCTGCCATAAGGGTGGTGTCATCTGCATATCTGAGGTTATTGATATTTTTCCCAGCAATCTAGATTCCAGCTTGCACTTCATCCAGCCCAGCATTTCACATGATGTACTCTGCATGTAAGTTAGATAAGCAGGGTAACAATATACAGCCTTTGCGTACTTCTTTGCCTATTTAGAACCAGTCTGATGTTCCGTGTCCAGTTCTAACTGTTGCTTCTTTACCTGCATACAGGTTTCTCAATAGGCAAGTCAGGTGGTCTGGTATTCCCATCTCTTTTAGAATTGTCCACAGTTTATTGTGATCCACACAGTCAAAGGCTTTGTCATAGTCAATAATGCGGAGGTAGGTGTTTTTCTGGAACTCTCTTGCCTTTTCGATGATCCAGCGGATGTTGGCAATTTGATCTCTGGTTCCTCTGCCTTTTCTAAAATCAGCTTGAACATCTGGAAGTTCATGGTTCATGTATTGCTGAGGCCTGGCTTGGAGAATTTTGATCATTACTTTACTAGCGTGTGAGATGAGTGCAATTATGCAGTAATTTGAGCATTCTTTGGCATTGCCTTTCTTAGGGATTGGAATGAAAACTGGCCTTTTCCAGTCCTGTGGCCACTGCTGAATTTTCCAAATTTGCTGGCATATTGAGTATAGCACTTTCACAGCATCATCTTTTAGGATTTGAAATAGCTCAACTGGAATTCCATCACCTCCTCTAGCTTTGTTCGTAGTGATGCTTCCTAAGGCCCACCTGACTTCATTTTCCAGGATGTCTAGCTGTAGGTGAGTGATTATCTGGGTCATGAAGATCTTTTTTGTACAGTTCTTCTGTGTATTCTTGCCACCTCTTCTTAATATCGTTTGCTTCTGTTAGGTCCCTACCATTTCTGTCCTTTATTGAGCCCATCTTTGCATGAAATGTTCCCTTGGTATCTCTAAATTTTCTTGAAGTGATCTCTAGTCTTTACCATTCTATTGTTTTCCTCTATTTCTTTGCACTGATCACTGAGGAAGGCTTTCTTATCTCTCCTTGCTGTTTTTTGGAACTCTGCATTCAGATGGGTATAGCTTTCCTTTTCTCCTTTGCTTTTTGATTCTCTTCTTTTCAAAGCTAGAAGGCCTTCAAAGTAAGGCCTTCTCAGACAGCCATTTTGCTTTTTTGCATTTCTTTTTCTTAGGGATGATCTTGATCCCTCACTCCCGTCCTTAGTTCATCAGGCACTCTGTTTATCAGATGTTGTCCCTTAAATCTATTTCTCACTTCCACTGTATAATCATAAGGGATTTGATTTAGGTCATACCTGAATGGTCTAGTGGTTTTTTCCCACTTTCTTCAATTTAAGTCTGAATTTGGCAATAAGGAGTTTATAGTATGAGCCACAGTCAGCTCCTGGTCTTGTTTTTGTTGACTGTATAGAGCTTCTTCATCTTTGGCTGCAAAGAATATAATCAATCTGATTTCAGTGTTGGCCATCTGGTGATGTCCATGTGTAGAGTCTTCTCTTGTGTTGTTGGAAGAGGGTGTTTGCTATGACCAGTGCATTCTATTGGCAAAACTCTGTGAGCCTTTGCCCTGCTTCATCCTGTACTCCAAGGCCAAATTTGCCTGTTACTCCAGGTGTTTCTTGACTTCCTACTTTTGCATTCCAGTCCCCTATAATGAAAAGGACATCTTTTTTGGGTGCTAATTCTAAAAAATCTTGTAAGTCTTCATAGAACCACTCAACTTCAGCATCTTCAGTGTTACTGTCAGAGCAGAGACTTGGATTACAGTGATACTGAATGGTTTACCTTGGAAACGAACAGAGATCTCTCTGTTGCTTTTGAGATTGCATCCAAGTACTGTACTTTGGACTCTTTTGTTGACTATGATGGCTACTCCATTTCTTCTAAGGGATTCCCACTCACAGTAGTAGATATAATGGTCATCTGAGTTAAATTCACCCATTCTAGTCCATTTTAGTTTGCTGATTCCTAGAATGTCGACGTTCACTCTTACCATCTCCTGTTTGATTACTTCCAATTTACCTTGATTCATGAACCTAACATTCCAGGTTCCTATGCAATATTGCTCTTTACCGCATCGGACTTTACTTCCATCACCAGTCACATCCACAACTGGGTGTTGTTTTTGCTTTGGCTCCATCGCTTCATTCTTTCTGGAGTTATTTCTCCACTGATCTCCAGTAGCATATTGGGCACCTACTGACCTGGGGAGTTCATCTTTCAGTGTCCTATCTTTTTGCCTTTTCATACTATTCATGGGGTTCTCAAGATAAGAATACTGAAGTGATTTGCCATTCCCTTTTCCAGTGGACCACATTCTGTCAGACCTCTCCACCATGATCCGTCTGTCTTGGGTGGCCCCACATGGCCTGGCCTAGTTTCATTGTGTTAGACAAAGGCTGTGGTCCATGTGATCAGATTTCTAGTTTTCTGTGACTGTGGTTAAATATTTCTTCAATTTCTAGGAAAATGGAGTAAATGTTCTTTCTCTATTTCTTCTGCTAAGTTCAACGAACCTCCCCTCACCCCCTAACCTGGACATTATACATTTTCAAAAGCCTATGAAGAAAAGTAGACAAAGAGGAAAGCCTGGCTATTTAGAGATTAGAGAGGTTGAGGGACAACATGGAATATGACATTCCACTCCAGTCTGTCAACAAGCGTTACTCAGTTTCTAACCAGTTCCTAAATGTTAGTGGACCAAGGTTCACCAGCTGTTAGGGAAAGCCTCCAACAGGGAAGAAAGACACTGAAATGAACAAGTGGAGTGAGCCAACAGGAGTCTTACAGATAGAGTTGAAAGATGAAAAAAGGGCTGAGAAAGAAAACTGTTTGTAATCCTCAAAGATAGACATGACATCTCTTCCATAAAACAGGATGCTGTGTTTTGAAATAAACAACCAGAGAGGAAAAGAGGGCTCTTGAAAATAAAACAAAAATTCTTGTCAAGAAATCAGTTTTAATATGGAAAGATATGGTCATGGTTATTTTTCAGAAAGTAGAACAAAAGAAGGAAGAAAATGGAATATAAGAGAAAAATATTTTAAGAGAGAGAAATAGAGACCAAAAAACATGATTAAATAAAATAATACAGCATAATTTTCCACAACTGACAAATTAAAAGTGCCCACTGAGTGCTCAGTATACAGATCGGTGGTAATGGTGGTGTGTGTGCGTGTGTGCACTCAGTCGTGCCTGACTCTGTGATTCCATAGACTTTTGGCCACCAAACTCCTCTGTCCATGGAATTTTCAAGGCAAGCATACTGGAGTGGGTTGCCATTTCCTCCAACAGGGGATCTTCCCAATCCAGGGATCAAACCTGCATCTCTTATGTCTCCTGCATTGGCAGGTAGATTCTTTACCAAATGCACCTCCTGGAAAGCCCAGGGGGTGGGAGTTGGGCAGGGAGTGGTAAATATCATATACTATTGTGAAATTCCAGCAAACCAGTAATAGAATACCTTTAAATCTTTCATTTGAAACAGTAGAATCACTATCATTTTATTAATACTTAAAATATCCAAATAGGAGATAATGTATAAAAAGTGAAAAACTTGCATGATACAATGAAGGAATTCTTCATATGCTTAGATGGTTTGTAAGCATTTGACTTGTTGCACATGATTTTGTATAAATGTGCATTGTTCTAGGGAGAGGCAGAATTTCCCAAAGCTTTTCTCATGAGTCCATGATATAAAGGAATAGATAGATGGGTGAATAGATTCATGGATAGATGCCTGGGTGGATAGATAATAAATAGACAAAGAGACCTGATGGATGGATGGATATGTAGCTAGATAAAGTGAAGAAACCACAGTTAGAGAGAAAACTTGAGTTTCTTCACATGTATCTATCTAAGTTTTATAGTATTTGCTTTTTACTTTTAACTCAATTTCATGATTTGGACTTTCCTTGGTATTACTAAAGCAAGAGAAAATACGATTAGGACATCATTTACCTATCTAAAGAGCTTTATCTGATAATATCTTATGTTTGGAACACATTCACAAACTCTAAACTTGGAGAGTTTTAGAGCTGAGGGAAATATATGATAATACTAACATAAACTGTTATTGTTTTTATGATAGTGTTTATATGAATCACATTCACAGCCATGATTTCATTTGTTCCTTCAACAATCTTTTGAGTTCTGGAATCCTAGTTTTCTTATTACATTTGATTTACAATTTTTCACATGTTCTAAGAAAAAGTCAACAGAAAAGTACTCAGCAAACAATGACAAAAAAAGATATAAATTTGTCATACTCACTCATTGCAGAGAAGTTTAAGGCAGTGTTAATCAATGATAATAGATCTGAAATGATGTGTCCTTTATGTGAATCTGAATTGCTAACACTTGATTGAAGATCTAACAATAATGACTCAATCAATGACACTGATAGAAACTTGAATATTATCACACAGAAGGACATTAACAGCACCTGTAATCTTAAATTAAAAAAAAAAAACAAAAGGTTAAGACTTTAGCATGTATTTATTCAATTTTTTCCCATGTCTCCAAAACAAAATCATCAAATTGTGTAAATACTAACCAACTTTAATAAATTTTAAACAGGTTGATAAGATTTCTTAAATGTACTATATGCTAACCTGTTAAATAAGCAGATAAGCAAACATATCTTAAACTTTCCTTGATAACACTGAGTCCTGTTTCTAGTTGTTTGTTGACATTCTCTGTATCTACTGAGAAGTGTCAGCTCCTGGATCTGATGCTCCACAGCCCCTCACTACTTTTACTTTTAAAAACCTTACCCATGGTTTGGTTCTTATGGGTTATTTTCTGTGAGCAATCAGGAATTAACTGATATTAATACTTCTTCCTACCTTAAGAGTAGTAATCCTGGGTAGTGTCTGTCTTTTACTAATTTAATGCATCTAATTTGCTATGGACTGAGAAACCAAATAGCTAATTTTATTAGTAATCCTGCCTTCACCTAGAGCAGTAAATATAGCTAGCTTTTTTTTTTTTCTAGCACTTACTCATTCCAGGAAATTTCTGTGATAAATGCTTTTAATCTTCAAAATAACTGACTTGGAAACTCAGGATTAGCAGAGATTAAGTCATTTCCCCAAGTTTATACAGACAGTGACTTTTTAATACATTTACTTTATTGAAGTATAGTTGATTTACAATGTTGGGTTAATGTCTTTTGTTGTTGTTCAGTCATTCAGTCATGCCTCACTCTTTGCAACCCCATGGACTGCAATACACCAGGCATCCCTGTCCTTCACTATCTCCCAAAGTTTGCTCAAACTCATGTCCATTGAGTCTATGATGCCATCCAACCATCTCATCCTCTGTCATCCCCTTCTCCTCCTGCCCTCAATCTTTCCCAGCATCAGGATCTTTTCCAGTGAGTCGGGCTTTTGCATCAGGTGGCCGAAGGATTGGAGCTTCAGCTTCAGCATCAGTCCTTCTAATGAATATTCAGGGTTAATTTCCTTTAGGATTGATTGGTTTGATCTCTGTGCTGTCTGCTCTATACACCAAAGTGATTCTCCTTCTTGACTGCCTTTTGTTTCCTTTTCTTGCTTGTCTAAGGTCTAAAAACCGGAAGGTCTAGTGTATTCATGGTGTGCTAGAGTCAGTTCATACCAGCTCCCAAGAGCTGACTTTTAAACCTTTTGTGAGTCAATTCTTAAATATAGCCATTATTAAAAATTAAATTATATAAACTTTAAATTATAAAGGTAATAAATACTCAAAACTCTTGAAGTTATTTATATCTACTGTAACTCCAGGTTGGAAATATAGTCTCGTGGTATGCTACCTTGCATCTCTTCCCAGTCCCATGTTCAGCAACTTCATGTAGGCAGTTCAGAATCAACCAGCTGGGAATATTTACACTGTGGAAATTGGCAAAAGCAACAAATCAGGGTGTTTTCCTTCTTGAGAGATGGTTATTAAACAATTACCAGCAATAACCAGAGTAAAAGGGACTGAACTTCCATATCTTAGCCAGGTGACTCCTGGGGCAATGTTTCTCTTTGGTAGTAGAAGACCTCTTTTCAAATGAATAGATGGTAAGGAGTTGAGAACATACCAGGGATGGCAGATAGGAGCTGTTAATCATGTTTTAACTGAGCATTTTGTAGATGAGAAATCCCACCTCTTGGTACAGAATATATCTTATTTTTTTTCCTGTGAAAACTGAATCCAGCTTCCTTTTATTTCTATTTTTTTAATTGAACTGTGTTTATTTCAATCATATCTTGGCGAGGAATCGTATTCTTCAAAAGTTTGATTACTTTCTTCAGTGATGTGAACTTATTCTTAAAATCCATAAAATGTAAAAGACGCCAAAGTAGAGTGATAAAAATGTCAGTTGTTGTAACAGAATTTATGGCTTTGGTTTTAATACTAGGAGTGTTTTGAAAATATCTTGTATCTTATCTTGTGCACATAGTGGCTCTTATTCAGCTGAGAAAGAGGTTAAGTGAGAAATGAGTTGGCTCGTGAAGGATACATTTTTTCCACCCACCCCAACCCCTAACACACATATACACTCACACACACATACCCTGATGTTAATTTGATTTGAAAAAATATCAGGAAACATCATCATCAATTTCTCCTCTTGCAAAACTGATTATTCTTGCTTGACTGCCCTCTGCTGGAATTCCTGAAAATATACACTTTGCCTCTACTTCCAGGGACTAGTTGTAGTCTGGATGCAATTTAATACAATGTGCGCAGTCTTTTCAGGGCATATTATGTGCAGAAGCCCAGGTATGCAGGATTAGAAATAAAACTGAGTTAAGCATTAAATGCGGTGGTCAAGTGTTTATTTAATTAGCCATGAAAAATAGCCAGGTTTTGAATGGATCAAAGAAAACAATTATACATAATGGGTGAACTGAAAACAATTGACTATTAAGGAAGGAGAGGAATGCTTTAATTAAACTAAAAGATATACCTATGTTAAATGAGGTGGTTACAAAAGCTCCACAAATAAAGCTGCTTAACTGCTGAGTATAATATGAGAGATCAGAAGGAGTGTTTAAATGTACCTAATAAAAAAATGCAACCTTATTAAAATTGTATTGCTATTATTTAAAACTATAGTGAGCTTTCTCTGTTATTTAAGCTAAGCCACCACATCTAAGAATATTCATTTACTGGTTTAAAATATTTAGGTTCCTCATTTATTATTAATTCTGATAAAAGATATTGCTTGTGTGTACTTAAGAGTATATTTCTTGTGAAATTTAAAGAGAATTCTTTTAGAGAGGATAATGGTTATGGCATATCAGTCCTTATGATGTACTAGTTTAGCATATACTTATCTCTATATTTGTCCGACTCTCTGGAGTTAGATGAATAGAAATCCACTGTCAAATAGGTTGAGTTGGTGGTGAATTGGCACCTTGGGACTCACGCTTGAATGGTATTACTGCGGAATATTGTTAGTATAAAGATCAGATCCTCCATCTGCAGAATTTGAGCTAGTAAATGAAACAGACTTCTGTAAGTACATTTGCTGTTCAATGTCTGAGCCTTTATTTCCTGCCCCCCCCCCCTTTTTTTTTGGTATCATTAAGAGGTAAACAAGGAGATTAGAGAGGAAGAGATGGAGAAGAGATGGTGATCTATCAAAGAAGTAATAGAAGGGAGAAGAGCAAAGGATCCCGCATCTCCTCACACCATCTTGTTTCCTTTGTGTCCCTCATGTGGATTAGACTCTATAAAGTTATGCTTGTAAAAAGCCCAGTCTTCCAATTCAAGATAGGGATTCTGCATCATTGAACATTACGACTTAAGTGTACAATAAGGACAAGACCCTCTTAGAAGCAATGCTAATCAAGTGGTTATAGATGTTAATCTTTTTGCAGTAAAAGCTGATTCTATCCAAGTCAGTCATTTTTCCTATTGTAAAAATGACAGTTATGTACTTTACACTGAGGCTACAGAGGGAAGGAAGGAGATTATAGAAACTCCTTCAATTCACCAGACTACATGCAGTGGATTCCACCGCCCCCACCAGTGGTAGCACACCCAGCATGCTTCCCAGACTCACCTGAAAAGAAGGTGGGGAGACAGAGTAAGATGGTTGACCTGGAATTTGATTTGACTTTTTGAGTGTCATAAGATGAACCCTTAATCATGGAAGTTTTGAATGGAATAAAACAGTCTAAGACTCTTCAGAGTAAGATATGATAAAATAATAATATAAGTGGAAAAAGCCCAGGTTTGGGGAAAGCTGGTGTGTTCCAAACTTTGTTGAAATTATACATTGATATTTCAGGGTGAGCATATTAAAGTATTATTTAGTATAATGTCATTCTAAATGAAGAATAAAGTCTATTTTATTCAAAGGAGAGAAATTAGTAAAAGAAATATAATGAATAGGTACACTGCTTTTTATTTTGAAGTATTCTGTCACTGTGCTAATCATTTCATCAGCATTATATCATTTAAATTTTAAAAACTTTGCTGTGAGTTGGGTAGTTAATCATGCCCATGTTACAGATAAGAAAAATCAGGCTGGGAGGCCCAAGGTCATAGAGATGCTAAGTGCTAAAACTTGGAATCTCATCCTGTTTTTCTGACTCTGAGGGCAAAGCCCTTAAACACATAATGTATTAGTGGTAATGTTCTTTGCAAATCTTTGTCTCCTTATGAATCACTATCCTGATTCTAAGACAAGGAATCGGCAGAGTTCCTCTGTTTTTGTACCTGGGAAATGTGAACGCTTGGGTCCTCTTAACTAAAGGCTACCACATGTGACATTTCTAGATTACCAATTTTCAAAGAATTATCAAAAAATATTATACGCAATACTGAAACACTGTGGAAGAAAATTTTCATCCTCTTTGGATAAATGTGCGTTGTCTACAGGCCATCATCTTTGTTCATGTTTCCAGAAACCTATTCTGGGGAAATGATCTGACAGACAGGCTGCTCCCAGAGCTGCACGCCCCTTTCCCCACTCCCGTCTCTCTGCAGCATCTGCATTGGGCGTGAGCCCGGATCCATATTTACGAGACATATGTAGACACTTTTCCCTTTCTTGGCAAATGCATAAATAGAATCCTAATGTCTACATGTAGGTACTATATAAATACAAAGTTGTGCATACTCTGTGGATGTCATGCATCATTTATCTATGTATTTTTAGCTCACCAACACATTTACATACGCTGTCACGTTTCAGACTGCACCTCGATATAGTGCCTTTTTCAACTTGAACTCGGCAGCAGGCAACATCATTCTTCTAACATTTTCACCACAAATGAAGATCAAAAAGCAAGAAAATAAATCCAAAGATAGAAGACACATTTTAAATGGGTAACACTTTCCTAATATGCTCTGAAGTTACTATAGAATTACCTAGAGCAGAGTGAATCTTTTGCTCTGTAATTAGATTCGTGCAATCATCTTAATGTATCTATTATGCCAGGATTTCCTGAGATGAATGTTTACACCTTGGCCGTTGTCTAAGGGAATATAGACATGTAAACCATCATTTCCAATTCTCTGTTAAAAACCTGTGAAGTACAGTAGCAGAAAGGGAAAGATTCTTTAAATATGACTTGACTGAAGATGTTAAAGAATCTTCACTTGGGGATATAATATTTGAATTGACTTTTAGAGGATGAGTAAACCTTTGGATTTTCTTTTGTGTCAAACATTAGAGGAGGTAGAAATCAGTTGACCTAAGGGATCAAGTCTTAAGATCAAACATAAGAAATTAATTGATCTAAGAAATAAAGTCTATGATGTTTGGATTTCTCGACAGGGATCGATTTTACATTTCAGAAAACTAGAAGAGAGCAGATGATTTGCTTTTCTTTCTTTTATTAAAACCCTGGGCATATCTATCTTTGACCTTATATTTCTGTGTACTGTGGTTATGGCAAATCAGTTTAAGAGGTTTGTGGTAGAACCCTACCAATAGTTTTTCAAGCCTTTTCCTTGAGAAGTGTAACATTTTATTAAATGAAAAATTTCATGAAATCCTAAGAGTGAAACAGATAAAGGCAGACAGTTGAACTTACTTCTGGTTGAAGTAAGGGATAGGGGAGGAAAAATACCACCTGAATGGTACTGTTTGAAGTCCCTGAGTTTGGTTAAAAAAAAAAAAAAATCAACAGAAAACCACATGTGTGTGTGTGTCTGAGATTTCCCCAAGTCCTTAAATTGCTTTAATTGTCCATAGATTGTATCTATAAAACCTGATTCTAACCCAATATCTTTACCTAATTCTCTGGAGTTTTGAAGACACAGGAAATATCTGTTCTGTCTGTCCTTCATCTCTTCCTTCGAGTGGCTACTGAAGGAATAAGTGTTATGTGTTGGATTCAAGAGTGGTTTTCACAAAGTAATGTGAACAGTAATCTTCCAGGAAACATGTTTGTTGCAGATTCCTGGACCATCTCCCATAATATTGATATGTATAGATCTGGGGGAGAGTCCAGGTATCTCTATGGATGACAGTTGCATGCCACATAATTCTGAGGCAGGGGTCTATCAGATGAGTGGTTAAAGTATAGACTGCAGTGGAGGAAAAAAGAGGATTGAAAGAATCATGAATTGAAAGGAAAAGAAGAGCAGTAAAGAGAAAAGAAACGCATACATTAATTGCAGAATGCCAATAAAAATTGCATAGCTGACACATTGCTACCTCTGTTTTAGAACAATAATTAAAAGAAACTTGTAAGGGCACTAAGGTATGTTTTCCCAAATTGGGAGCATTTAGTCAATCTCCGTGTATCTCTTATTCTCTCTCTCTTTGATCTTCTGCTGCTCCTCCTTATTTCTCTTTTAAAAGAAATTACTGAAGTTTATTTAAAAACTCAGCAAAGTTTTTGATAAACATTTTCCAGAGTTTTAGTAATACATGTGCCTTGCTGAATGTTTTTATGTAGCAGCATTCATAGAATATATCTGTATATGTTTGATGTATTTCTGTTTTGTCTCAGTGTTATTTTGTAGGCATTTCTGTATCATTATATATCTTTTTATAGTATCTACTGTAGTACCATAGCAGTATGAGAATTAAAATATTTAGTGCATGTAAAACTCATAAGGAATGACAGACACTTACTATTCCATAAATTGCAATATTGTTATATGTCCTTTTCTAAGCTCAAAATTATCCTTTTATAGAGACCTAGATGAAGTTACTGGGTATGAACATTTTTTTTCTGTATAAACATTTGAAAGTCTTAGTATAGGTTTTTTTTCCCCTGATATCTGATACATTGCTTTTCAAAGAGTCATTTTCATCTTCAATGCCACTAGCATTGTTTGAGTGTGTCCGTTTCACTGACCCTCATTAGTATGTGCACTTTATCATTTTTTTAAAAGGTGGTATTTTTAATTGCATTACTGCATTATATTTATGTGTATGTGTGTGAAAGAGGTAGGGAGGGATTTATCAGCAATCTATTCCCATATATTTTTTGAGATTTTAATATCTTCTTACTGCTTTACATGGGTTATTTTGTGTAGTGTGAGCTGCAAGTGTATTTGTAGCATATTTTCTCTTTAGTTTGGCTCTGAGTCTTAAAAAACTTATAAATAATGTTTTTCATTTTCTTGAGGGTTTATCTTGCCTATCTCAGTCCTCCGTCCCTCTTTCCTTCCTAATAGCTCTTATTTCTATCATTTCTACAATGTAGAGCATGCAATGTTTATGATTAATTCCTGTGTTTATTTCCATTTTACTTCTACAGTGAAACCTATTCAGTGCCCACTAAAGTCTCTTTACCACAGTTCTTCAATTATCTCTTTGTTAGAGGAAGTTTGTCCTCTGTTAGTTTCATCAAGAAGGGCTCATGAGAAACATCATCTCTGAGTTCTTCTATGTTCAAAACTGTGTGTGTATGTATGTGTTTTAACAGCCTTATTCTTGGAGGAATATAAAATCTTTACATCACCCTTCACTTAAGTTTTTTCTTGATGTTGTTCAACCCTCTTCTGGTATTAAAAATGTCAACATGAAGAAATTTGAAGCCAACTGTATTTCTTCCCCTTTCAGAAGTGAATTTACCTTTTTGTCTTATGGCCCCCAAAGATTCCTATATCTAAATTCCAAAAATTTATAAAGATATGTCTTGGTGTTGACTGTTTCTGGTCAGTTTTCTATGGTCCGTATTACATCTTTTCTTTAAGGAGATTCAACTTGTAGTCTATCCAGGACATTTTCCTTGCATCAAATCTTTAAATATGTTAATTTCCCATTTTTCTGATCTTCTTTGTGGGACTCTAGTAATACAGATGTTGCATATTCTTTTCCTGCATTCTATAGCTATTTTTTTTCAAACTAAGCTTCATTTTTTCTCTGTCTTTTGAATTGCCTTCCATGTTTTCTACAATAGCTGTTTCCCCATGTAATCCTTCAAATTTTATGCACATTTATCTGGTAATTTTGGTGGGGGTGGGGGTTGGGTAATATTAAATTAAATTTTCATTTTGGGATATTGTAGATTCATAGGCAACTGTAAGAAATAATAAAGAGAGAACCCTTTACACATGTATCTCCCCATGATAATATCTTACAGAACTATGACGCAATACAGTACCACACTGATACTATATGATACTATATATACATCTGTTGGATCATCAAAAAAGCAAGAGAGTTCCAGAAAAACATCTACTTCTGCTTTATTGACTATGCCAAAGCCTTTGACTGTGGGGATCACCACAAACTGTGGAAAATTCTTCAAGAGATGGGAATACCAGACCACCTGACTTGCCTCCTGAGAAATCTGTATGCAGGTCAAGAAGCAACAGTTAGAACTGGACATGGAACAACAGACTGGTTCCAAATAGGGAAAGGAGTACATCAAGGCTGTATTTTTTTTCACCCTGCTTATTTAACTTATATGCAGAGTACATCATGCGAAATACCAGGCTGAATGAAGCACAAGCTGGAATCAAGATTGCCGGGAGAAATATCAATAACCTCAGATATGCAGATGACACCACCCTTATGGCAGAAAGCAAAGAAGAACTAAGGAACCACTTGATGAAAGTGAAAGAGGAGAGTGAAAAAGTTGGCTTAAAACTCAACAGTCAGAAAATGAAGATCATGGCACCTGGTCCCATCACTTCATGGCAAATAGATGGGAAAGAGTGGAAACAGTGAGAGACTTTATTTTGGGGGGCTCCAAAATTACTGCTGATAGTGACTGCAACCATGAAATTAAAAGACACTTGCTCCTTGGAAGGAAAGTTATGACAAAACTAGATAGCATATTAAAAAGCAGAGACGTTGCTTTGCCAACAAAGGCCCCTCTAGTCAAAGCTATCGTTTTTCCAGTAGTCATGTATGGATGTGAGAGTTGGACTATAAAGAAAGCTGGTGGTGTTGGTTGGAGAAGACTCTTGAGAGTCCCTTGAACTGTAAGGATATCCAACCAGTCCATCCTAAAGGAAATCAGTCCTGATATTCATTGGAAGGACTGACACTGAAGCTGAAACTCCAGTAGTTTGGCCACCTGATGTGAAGAGCTGACTCATTTGAAAAGACCCTGATGCTGGGCAAGATTGAGGGCCAGAGGAGAAGGGGATTACAGAGGATGAGATGGTAGGATGGCATCACCGACTCAATGGACATGAGTTTGAACAAGCTCTGGGAGCTGGTGATGGACAGGGGGGCCTGACGTGCTACAGTCTATGGGGTTGCATAGAGTCGGACATGACTGAGCAATTGACCTGAAGCAGGACAATGATGTGGATACAGTTAAGATACAGGGAGTTTCCATCACCCCAAAGATCCTTCATACTGCTCTTTTATTGCCATACCTACTTCATTCTTCCCTCCATGCCCCCTACTGAATGTGATTTTAGCAATCACCTGTCTCTAATTGCTCTCTATAGTGTTGACATTTCTAGAATGTTATAGAAATGAAAACATACTGTATATAACATTTAAGGTTTACTTTGGACTAAGCTTTATTCTCTGGACTTTCATCCAAGTTCTTGATGTGTCAATTGTTTGTCCCTTTTTATTGCTGAGTAGTATTCCCTGGTGTACAGGTATCATAGGCTGTTTCAGCATCTACCTGCTGAAGAACAGCTGAGCTGCTTTCAGTTTTGGGCTGTTACAAATAAGTCTGCTAAAAATAATCATGTGCAGTTTTTGTGTGACCATGAAGTTTCATTTCTGGGTTTTTTAAATCTATTAACCATTTGCTGATATTTACTAAAACTTTCATATTATATCTTTGTGTTGATGCTTTTTAGAACTTTCTTAGTACTCATCCGAGTGAAGTGTCTCTTTGCAGATTTGCTGTGGTGTAAGTGTTAAGAATGGGGAAGAGCTAGGAAAGTCCTCCAGGCTGGTAATCTGAAAGCTGTCTCCTTTTGTACTACCAGGGACAAATACACAAACATGACACTTCTAAAAGTATGACATCAGTGTGATTATTTGTATAGGGCCACCTCATTTGCTTCTGTAAATTGAACCAGGTTGAAGAGTTCTTCCTGTTTCCAGCCCTGTCTGCTTTATTTTCTGCCCCTGAACCCAGATCTCCTGCATTGCAGGCAGATTCTTTACTGCTGAGCCATCAGGGAAGCCTGCCTTATTGCTGTGTTAGATATAGATCTTTCACCACAGGGTGAGGCTCTCACCTTCAGGAAGTGTATCATTCCTGACTCTTTCTATTATCCACTGTTGCTGGGCCCTCTCAGGAATCTCATTTTTTTAAAATCCTCCTCACTTTTACCCTACTTAAGCTGTTTCTAGCAGATCACTTACATGTCTCTGGGTTACATCTATACCCTAGCTTCATTGTAAATGAAATTTGCAGACTTTTTTCTCCTGACTTCTTGTTGTTGTTGTATGATTTCCAAGAGGAGAACGTGAAAAAAGAAATGTTGATTTAGGGAGATATTTTCATAGTGGAAAATTTTAACCTGCATTTGTTGAGTACAAAACAGCATATTAAAAAGCAGAGACGTTACTTTGCCAACAAAGGTCTGTCTAGTCAAAGCTATGGTTTTTCCAGTAGTCATGTATGGATGTGATCGTCAGACTATAAAGAAAGCTGAGTGCTGAAGAATTGATGCTTTTGAACTGTGGTGTTGGAGAAGACTCTTGAGAGTCCCTGGGACTGCAAGGAGATCCAACCAGTCCATCCTAAAGGAAATCAGTCCTGAATATCCATTGGATGCTGAAGCCGAAACCCAATCCTTTGGCCACTTGATGCGAAGAGCTGACTCATTTGAAAAGACCTGATGCTGGGAAAGATTGAAGGCCGGAGGAGAAGGGGACAACAGAGGATGAGATGGTTGGATGGCATCACTGACTCAATGGACATGAGTTTGAGTATACTTCGGGAGCTGGTGATGGACAGGGAAGCCTGGCGTGCTGCAGTCCATGGGGTCACAAAGAATCGGACATGACTGAGAGACTGAACTGAACTGAAGTTTTAGTCTTTCATTTTCATACCTCAAAAGAATCAAAAGAAGACATGTACTGGAAGATGAGACAACAAAGAACATGTTGATAAAATTTGTTCAGGGGTAACAATTTTCAATTGGCAATTTACCCTTCATCAATATACTTTTTAGAAAATCCACAGAAATTTCTTTTGAGTTAACTAAGCATGGTCTCTGGTTCATTCTTCAACTAGTTGGTGATTTTAGGTAAAGTGCTTTCAAATTTTCTGCATGAAGCATTTATTATAAGTTGGAATGAAGTTATAAATGCCTGATACACTAATTATTATTACTTCCCATGAACTCCAAAATAATACTTATGTTGGAAGATTGAACTGGTATGCTTATTTTAGAGTTTCTGTTTTATAAGGAAAGAAACATTCTATACATAAAATGGTGCTATGTAATTTGACTGAACCCATCAGACAACTTGTCACAGGGGGTTTTTTATAGGTCCTTCTGTGACAAAATGGGACTTTGGCCCATAACAAGAGTTGCCACTTATTTTCACTATTGATTCTAGGATTCCAAATTCACTGTGTCTTTCAGTGGGCAAAGGCATGTTTATATGCTTTTCTTTCTCATCCAGAGTCATGCTGTAGGTTGAGCCCACAATAAAAATTTGGAAGCTACAGAAAATTATACAGGGTAAATAAAGGTTATATACAGATTTTCCACTCAGACATGTCACATTGTTCTAGAATATTTCCTGTCAGTCTCTTTGTGTACATTTTAACTTGGTTGGCATCATGCT
This sequence comes from Dama dama, assembly GCF_033118175.1. Taxonomy (NCBI): domain Eukaryota; kingdom Metazoa; phylum Chordata; class Mammalia; order Artiodactyla; family Cervidae; genus Dama; species Dama dama. The sequence goes on along the minus strand of NC_083704.1, from coordinate 36,040,828 downwards.
GTCCATGATTTCTTTTTCTTTTGCTTTTATTTTTGCTTTTTCTATTTCCTTGCTTTTATTTGGTTTAATATTAAATGTTATTTTTTGTCATTAAAAGTCTTCATCAATATCCTCTTAATCACTGAATATTTTTATTCAGTCTGGTTGAAGTCCATAAAATAGACCACAAGAAAGCAAAGTCATACCTTGGATAGCAAGATGTATCTTAAAAATGTCAATTGTCCAAAAATTAATGTATTAATATATAAGTAAAATGCCATCTCAATTAGAAATTCAAAAGTTTTTCTTAACTATTTTTGGAAATGGTGGAAAGAAAAAGGTGAAATGATTTTAATATCCATGAGGAAGAGTAAATATTCAAAACATCTAAAAATGGTATTTAAAAAATTACAAGAAGTGATTAGCTTCTAGAAATTAAAATCTATATTTTAGTATGATAATAAAAATATAATATTAGCAGAGGAGCAGACAATTATGCCTGGAAAAAGACATCTGAATATACTTAGAAAATTTTAAAAAATACAAAGAATATGATACTGTGAATCAGTAGAGAAAGAATGGCTCGTTTATTTATTAAATATGCTTTTAAAACTGGCTCTCCACCTGGATAAACAGCAATCTCAGACCCCCCAGGTCACATAATAAATAGAAATAAATTCCAGGTAGATAAAAGGGTTAAATTTTTTTTTCTTTTTTAAAATAAAACAAAAATCCTGATAAGAGAATTTAGATGAATGTTTTTATAATGTTAGGGTGAAGGAAAGCAATTTGAGCCAGACTGAAAACTTGGGAGTCATAATAGAAAGGAGACATTTAAATTTCCATAAAGTAATTTTGTATGTTAAATTACACAAAAACCAAATGAAAAGACAAATGAGAATTTGTAGGGAAATGTTGCAACAAAAATGACAGGAAAAGAATGTTAGCTGTAATATTATAAAACACATACAATTACATAAGCAAAAGCAGAGTGCCACAATAAAAGAATGTTCATAGGTTATGAATAAGTAATCAAAAGAAGAGGAAATTCAAAAGACCAATAAACATATGAAAGAATGCTTTATTTCATTAGTAACAATGAGATACTACTTCTCACCCATAAGATTTGCAAACTTCTCACCCCTCAGATTGGCAAAAATTTAATAAAGTGCTGGTGAGTACATGCAGGTGAGTCTCTCAGAGACTACTGGTGGGAGTGTTTATAGGTATAGATCTTTAAAGAGTAATATGGAAATATGCATTTCAAATTTAAAAAGTACAGCCCTTTTCACAAAGCTTCACTCCTAAGATATTGCTCTATCAAAATAAAATTGCTCATATGTAGTAATATGTATAAGGATGTTTATTTCAGCTTGGAGTCACAAAATAAAAACCAAAACCTGTTTACCCTGAATGCCAATAAATAGGAGAATGATTAAAATAAAGTTTCTTTCACTCATATTAGGAAATAACATTCAGCTAATTAAAAAAAAATGATTTAGAACTAGATCTGGTGACCTATGTCCATGTGTATGATGTTGAGTGAGAAAAGCCAGCTTTGGGGAAATGTCCGTAGAACACATATATACATATACAAAAATAAGCAATGATAGAAATGTCCTCTGCATATAAATTGGACTTGTGCATATAATTTATATGAACCTGGAGAAGGGTAAAGGGAGATACAAACTCATTGGTAGATAGGGTAATATTAATAGGGTCAGAGTAACAGGTAAGAAATACCAAGGCAGTAGCAAAATAGAAACATACTTATGGTATATTTTATAAAGTTTAGAATATCAAGTTCTAATTTACTGTAACTTTGCACAAGTTATATACACATGCAGAAGGGTTCTCCATAAAAATGGAAACTTGGAATGGTTGATGAAATTCTGGAGAATTTTCCTTTGAGTTGTCATTGTTAATTTCATAGTGGGTTTGAATTAATTTTTTTTGAAAATAGCATTCATTTTTATGATCGCATACTATTTTATTTAAGTGTCCAAAATGTGAGATATGAAAAACTTGCTATGTAAATTGTACATATTTCAGAATATTTTCTTAGAAAACATTTTAAAAGCATAAATATAAAACTAAAATATACAAATACTTTGAAAGTTTCTAATATCTGTTGCCAAATGTTTTTAAAAATTATTCCTTCTATTCAGTATTCAGACCTTAAGAGAATATTTCAAGCTTCTGCCTACTACTCCTGTACCAGTTTCTGACTTGATCACACTATTTCTTTCATTTTGGGGAGAATTTGTCCCTTTTAAAATTCAAACTATGTTGTGAAAGTGTGAAAGTGTCAGTCACTCAGTCATGTCCAACTCTTCTGTGACCCCCATGGCCTGTAGCCTGCCAGGCTCCTCTGTCCATGGGATTCTCCAGCAAGAATCCTGGGGTGGGTTGTCATTTCCTTTTTCAGGGGATCTTCCCAACCCAGGGATCAAACCCAGGTCTCCTGCATTGCAGGCAGATTTTTTATGTCTGAGCCACCAGGGAAACCCAAATTTTATTGTAGACACTTAAAAATAACTGTAGTAATTTTAAATATGCGATGCATTGAAAAAAAGACACAAGCTGTGGTAAGTCTAATCAATAATCCATGTTATCAAGAAAAACACTGCTAACAGTTGTTTCATCTTTCTCATCATATCACACTGTTATTATCAAGGGAAATTGGTGACATCTAACAAAATGTTAATGGCAATAATCAAATTGCCAACATCCGCTGGATCATTGAAAAAGCAAGAGAGTTCCAGAAAAACATCTACTTCTGCATAATTGACTATATCAAAGCCTTTGACTGTGTGGATCACAACAAACTCTGGAAAATTCTGAAAGAGATGGGAATACCAGACCACCTCACCTGCCTCTTGAGAAATCTGTATGAAGTCAGGAAGGAACAGTTAGGACTGGACATGGAACAACAGACTGGTTCCAAATAGGAAAAGGAGTACGTCAAGGCTGTATATTGTCACCCTGCTTATTTAAATTATATGCAGAGTACATCATGTGAAACGCTGAGCTGGATGAAGCACAAGCTGGAATCAAGATTGCCGGGAGAAATATCAATAACTTCAGATATGCAGATGACAGCACCCTTATGGCAGAAAGCAAAGAAGAACTAAGGACCCACCTGATGAAAGTGAAAGAGGAGAGTGAAAAAGTTGGCTTAAAACTCAACAGTCATAAAATGAAGATCATGGCATCTGGTTCCATCACTTCATGGCAAATAGATGGGGAAAGAGTGGAAACAGTGAGAGACTTTATTTTGTGGGGCTCCAAAATTACTGCAGATGGTGACTGCAGCGATGAAATTAAAAGACGCTTGCTCCTTGGAAGAAAAGTTATGACCAACCTAGACAGCATATTAAAAAGCAGAGATGTTACTTTGCCAACAAACGCCCATCTAAGTCAAAGCTATGGTTTTTCTGGTAGTCATGTATGGATGTGAGCATTGGCCTATAAAGAAAGGTGAGCACTGAAAAATGTATGTTTTTGAACTGTGGTGTTGGAGAAGACTCTTGAGAGTCCCTTGGACTACAAGGAGATCCAACCAGTCCATCCTAAAGGAAAGCAGTCCTGAATATTCATTGGAAGGACTGATGCTGAAGCTGAAACTCCAATACTTTGGCCACCTGATGTGAAAACTGACTCATTTGAAAAGACCCTGATGCTGGGAAAGATTGAAGGCCAGAGGAGAAGGGGATGACAGAGGACGAGATGGTAGGATGGCATCACCGACTCAATGGACATGAGTTTGGGTAAACTCCAGGAGTTGGCGATGGTCAGGGAGGCCTGGCATGCTGCAGTCCATGGGTTGCAAGAGTTGGACATGATTGAACGACTGAAGTGAACTGAACGAAATATCATGTACATTTACTTTATAAATATGGCAATCCCATTTCTAAGAATAGTCCTCAAAGTGCATTGATAAAAGTATGAAATAGTATGTGTACAAAGTTATTCATTGTGACATTGTATATAAGGACAAAATTATAAGTATCCCAAGTATCTCCCAGTAGATTCTTATGATAAGTAGCAATAAGAATAAAGAAAAGATATACACAAGTGCAGAGTGATCTGTAGCTTATATTAGGTGAACTTTGTACTCTTTGAAATAGTTGTTCAGTCACTTTTGGAACCCCAAAAAATAAAGTCTCTCACTTTTTCACTCTCACAGTGGAAAAGTTTCCACTGTTTCCCCATCTATTTGCCATGAAGTGATGGGACCAGATGCCATGATCTTAGTTTCATGAATGCTGAGTTTTAAGCCAACTTTTTCACTCTCATCTTTCACTTTCCTCAAGAGGCTCTTTAGTTCTTCTTCACTTTCTGCCATAAGGGTGGTGTCATTTGCATATCTGAGGTTATTGATATTTCTCCCGGCAATCTTGATTCCAGCTTGTGCTTCATCCAGCCTAGTGTTTCTCATGATGTACTCTGCATGTAAGTTAAATAAGCAGGGTGACAATATACAGCCTTGATGTACTTCTTTCTCTATTTGGAACCAGTCTGTTGTTCCATGTCCAGTCCTAACTGTTGCTTCTTGACCTGCATACAGATTTCTCAGGAGACAGGTCAGATGCTCTGGTATTCTTATCTCTTTAAGAATTTTCCACAGTTTGTGGTGATCCACACAGTCAAAGTTTTTGGCATAGTCAATAAAGCAGAAATAGATGTTTTTCTGGAACTCTCTTGTTTTTTCGATGATCCAGCAGATATTGGAAATTTGATCTCTGGTTCCTCTGCCTCTTCTAAAACCAGCTTGAACATCTGGAAGTTCATGGTTCATGTACTGTTGAAGCCTGGCTTGAAGAATTTTGAGCATTACTTTACTAGCATATGAGATGAGTGCAATTGTGCAGTAGTTTGAGCATTCTTTGGCATTGCCTTTCTTTGGGATTCAAATGAAAACTGATCTTTTCCAGTCCTGTGGCCACTGTTGAGTTTTCCAAATTTGCTGGCATTTTGAGTACAGCACTTTCACAGTGTTATCTTTTAGGATTTGAAATAGCTCTACTGGAATTCCATCACCTCCACTAGCTTTATTTGTAGTGATTCTTCCTAAGGCCCACTTGACTTCACATTCTAGGATATCTGTCTCTAGGTGAGTGATCGCACCATCATGATTATGTGGGTCATGAAGATATTTTTTGTATAGTTCTTCTGTGTATTCTTGCCACCTCTTCTTCATATCTTCGACTTCTGTGCTTTATTGTGCCCATTTTTGCATGAAATGTTCTCTTGGTATCTCTAATTTTCTTGAAGAATTCTCTAGTTCTTCCCATTCTATTGTTTTATCAGTGGTGCTCAACTGGGAGCATTTAGCAGTATCTGGAGATATCTGTAGTTGTTATAGATAGCAGATGCTACTGACATTTAGTGAAAAATTATTAAACTTATTAATAAATTAATGAATGAATGAAAACCCAAATAATATGGTTCTTAAACCAGAAAACTTTGACAGATCATGACTCTCCTCTGATGACCTTAAATTTTTTTATCAGAATATTTCTTCAAGTAGATACATTTCTTTATGTTAGTAGGTAGATATTTGTACAGTAGTTTATATTAAAGTAGGAGTTTGAGACGGTGAGGGTTTTTTGTTTTAATGACTATATCACAGAACACAATGCATTATAATGCTGGGAATCTTAGCTCTAAAGTTTTATTCTTAATTTTTGTTTGAGCCAATGTGTAAAATTTCCATCACAGTTGCTCAAATATGGTTCAGATACACAGCTCTTGGTCTAAATTGTATAAATCTTTGAGCCCTTTCCTTTGCGGGTCTTGAGAAGGATTGATTTGAAAGAAATGTTTTTGAGAGTAAAGAGAATCTGGTTTCTTCCAAACTAAAAAAATACTTCTGGTTTGGAAGATGAAAATTGTTGTGTTTCACGTTGGCTTATTTTTTACTTCTAAGTGAAATTTTCTCCTTTCTCCCTTTCCCCATTCTTTCAACCCATGTCCCTCTTTTCTTTGCTTATTCTCTGATAGGACATTAGATGTAGGCAATCCTGAAGCATAATTTTTTTATGTTTTTCAGTAGGTTTCATTTGCATTTTTTGCATTTAATTTTATACCTCTCTGAAAAATCATAAATCTGCAAAGTAATTCATTACCTATGAAAAGATACACAGCTCTACCAGTACCTAACAGGGCTTAAACACACATTACCATTGCTGACCATTCTGCATGGCTAAGAGTGTAGCGGTGTTCTTATAATTTTCCTTTAAAAAAAAGAAAAGAAAAAAAGAATGAAAAGAAGAAAAAAAAGAAAGAAAGAAGCACCTGTGGTCCTCTCAAGCCTAAAGGGTAAAAGCAAGAAGTTTCATATTGGGAAATAGCTTTCATTTTCATAAATGCTATAATTAATCATTTGAGGAATAAAACTATTGGCGGTGACCCCTTGTGTTCTTTGAAGTTTCCACACCCACTTTCTGTATGAATTGCGGTGTTAAGTCCTAGTGTCAGTGCCAATTCTAACTTAGAAATTACATTCTTCCCACTCAGAAATTCCTCCTGCCGTTTCAACAGGAGAAATTATTCTTCATTTTCTCTCCTGAAAACTGTTGTGTAATATTGCTGGCAGAGAGAAGATGTTTGGTTCCACCTCAGAGGTAGCTGGATTTCCGTGGAGGTTGGAGTGATATCTATAAATAGAATGTAAAAAGCCTTAGGCTAACTGTAGATGAAAAGTGTTATAGATAGGTAAGGTGTTATTACTACGAAAGCATTATTTTCACTTTGCTACAAGTTACAACGAGCCTTTAAATCTGCCCAACAGTATTGTAGCAAGGCATGCTTTCTGCCTTCCATTCTTCACCTCTAACAATTTATTTCTCTTGTATCAACACTACTTGTCAATTTTTATTAAGCCCAGTAATTTGAGGCATTTTGAATTTTTTTACTCTCAATGTCCTTGGTGGGGAGTGAAGTGACCAACAAAACCCTTGGTTAAAGCTGCAACGTTTGAGTACTACTAAATAAAGGAGCAGAAAGCCAGCCTTGCCTAGAGATTTAAAAAAAATAGGAAAAAATAATCTACTTCAGTCATACTGAGTCTTAAACACGATTCAGTTGCTACCTGCTGATTTAATCAATCCTTTTCAGTTAAAAAATAGAAATTGGAATGTAACATGCGTGATGAAAAATTTTAATAAAACACATTGGGATTTTTTTTTTTCTTCATAGGAAATGAAAATGATCTGAAAGTAGCTAGTGTACCTTTTAAAACCTCCTGAAAAAGGAAAATCAAGTAATATGAATGTATTGGACTCTATTTGCAGTTCTGTATACGTATTGTAATATAGAATCTTTGATGTTTACATCCTTAGAATCAGAGAGATAAATATGGGTCAGTTTAATGACATGGGGACCACCTTTTGGTTGAGGTACCTTGACCTCAATCTGTGAGTAGATGAAATGGTTTTGTTCTTTTCTGGACATAAAACCGGTTGGTGAACTCTCAAATTGGAAGTAAAGGTCAAAGAGAAGAGCTTGAATACAAATTATTGTAAATCCCTTTCCACTATCACCAGCAAGGAGGAGCATTCGGACCTCTGACTGAGTATGGGGCCAGTAACACATATAAACAAAAATGTAGCATTTTGATCAATAAGACTAAGCTTACTCTAAATTACCCATCCTCTCTCATTTAAAGGTGGTAGAATTCAGATATTCTAGAGTCCTAGAAAATCCAAGTTTTTCTTATAAGCAAGTGTTATCTGATAAAATTTCCTGTGATGGTGAAAGTGTCATATATCCATGCTGTCCCAATAAGGGACTTAGCAGGCACTAGCCAGTGGTGGCTCTTGGACACTTCTGAAATTAATTTTATGTACTTTTTCTTAATTTTAATAGCCATCTATGCTTAGTGGTCAGTATATTTGATAACATAAGCAAAGTATCAAGGTAAAGAGTTAGTCAAAATAGTAGGTATCTACAACCTAGGGTGTATCCATCCTTTCTAAGGAAAGGCTGGAAATACACACTTTTACAGGCAGGATGATGTAGAAGGAAAAACAGGGGTTATGGAGTCTGATCATTACGATTCCAGTCCTGGCATTCTGCCCTTTGCACAAGTTTTATTTAAGGCTAAATTTCTATAAAATAAAAATAACAATACCTTACTTGTTGTGAAGATGAACTGAGAAAATGTTCTTAGGACAACCAGCAAAAGTCCTGCCCTAAAAGAGGTGCTCATCAAATATTAATCCTTCCTCTCAATCATTACAAATATGTAGGCGATTGAAGACCTAGGCCTAAATTGGGCATAGCCATTAGCCAAAGAGTTTAAATTATTGTAGGTAGTGTTTAAACTCATCCAGAAGTTAGATAAATTCCACTCACTCATGCAGTTTATATTTTAGTGCCAGGTTGTAAGACAGCACTGTGAGGGTGACAAGAAGACACCAAGAGTGTTGTCAGCTCTTGTGTTCTTTGGGTGTGTAGTTCAGGACAGTCTGTGATTATGCGAATTGTGAGTGGTGAAAATTTTGATTAATGATGTGACCTATGCAGTGACCAGTGTCAAAAACAGAGTTACTTGATTTGTGACGGTAGTTCAGTATATCTCCTTTTTTTTTTTTTTTTTTTTAGTATATCTCCTTTTTATTCACTCTTGTCGATTATTGATTTTATGCCCCTAGAAAGACAACTATGTTGTCCTCACTTGATTTACATAGTGGGAGAATTCACATTCCTTTTTCAGAAAATTCCTCTGGATGATGGTAAAGATTAACCAGTGTCAAATGATGCTTGAAGAGCACTATTGATAGTCCCTTTTCAGCTGTGCTTTTGAACTAGCAGTGTGATGCCATGAGTTTGAACTAACAGTGTGATGACCAGGACAAATGTGGTAAACTTTTGAACAAATATCCAAACTCAGGGTCACAAATCTGCGAGAGTTAGAATATGCATTCACCGTAGGGAATCACACTGGCTGCTTGCCTCCGTGCATGCTTAGCGAGTAGGACCGTACAATACCATTGGCAAGAGAGTTTTGAAGCAGACTGGCAAATGTGAGTGAGAAATCCCAGCCTTATGCTGTCAGGTCAACAATTTAAATTCACATCAGACACACAGTGGCAGAAACTCTCCTGATGGCCAAGGTCCCTAGCTCAGCCTCTTCTCCCAGCTCAAAGTCAGCAGCTCTGCATGACTCTGACTCCAAGAGGGAAGTTGGATTAGTGACCACTGTTCCACCCAAGCTGCTTTTCTTGGGGTCACTTAAAGTCAGAAAACATGTGCTGTAGAGATTATATTCCATTCATGAAGGGATGTAGTTTTATAGAATGAGAAAACCAAATCCACTTGAACATTAATGCTTGGTAAGATTTGGTAAGTAAAGAACAAACCAGTGAAATCAAGATTGTGTATTGCCCTCCCATATCAACTGCCTAAACTATAGGTGATGCAGGAACTGGGCTATTGTTCATCTCATGTTAAGTTTTGAAAGATGGAGAATGAGGAGGTATTCATTAAGCTTAATGTACTGGGTTGGCCAATACATGAGTTCAGGAAAATCTGAACTAATGTTTTGTCCAACACAAAATTTTAAAAAAGTAATTTTGAAATTCAGTGTAGCTATCAATTGATTTGAATGCTAAATTCTCAAAATCTTGGTGTAGATCCATGAGAGAAGTTTCATATGCTGGATCTCTTTTTTCTACCTTGTAACAGATATAACAGGGTAAAGGGAGGTAGCCTAGAAGAAAATGTCCAATAGAGTTTTACAGTTAATGACAAAAAAAAAAAAAGACACAAAAAAAACCTAGGCACAAAAGCAGTTGATTTCTCAGTTGGGATGTATTTCAGGAAAAGATGGCAGCGTGCCTTCCCCATCAGGACTTGGTAATCATTCCACTATTCATGAACAGATGCCTTGGTCAGATCCCCAAGTGTAAGTGAATTCATTAAAAGATCTAGGGAATTGGGGTATTAATTCTAAATCATTACATATTATAGATTTTCTGGCAACATGTAGAGGTACATGGCAAGGAGAGGAAATAGTAGAGACTATATCTAACTCTTGGCCAGAAGTTGGTCTCATGAGAACACCACAAGAGCTCTTTTTAGCATAAGAATTAAACTCTTAAAAGATTTAAGCAGTTATTGTCACAGTGTAGAAGGTTGACGTAAGACAAAGTAGAATCATGAAAGCCACATGACACATATGGAAACCTTTGGAAATGATCAGATAAAGGAGAAGGCACAAATTATTTTGTTCTTTGCATACTTTTTTTAAAAAAAGAACTTTTCTGAGATAGTTTTTGTGAAGGAAACTCTGTCCTGTAGAATGTTTTAAATAATGTTGTTTGTAATAGTAGGAGTGCTAAATATATTGTGGCATATTTTTGAATTGGGGCTTAGTTGTGCTCATTCCAGATTTTCATTTGTTCACTCAGACAGTTTGGCACTGGTTGATGTGTGGGTGGATGTATATTCTCACCTGCACAATTAACTTGAAGTTATTTTTGGAATCATTTTCATCTTCAGCTATTAGGATGATACCATACTTGGGAAAAATGCTGTTGAGTTTAAGTTAAGAGATGCTGAATAGCTAAGGGCAAAATGTAACCGCTGGGGCACAGGAAGAATTTCAAAACACCATTGATACTGCTTTATTGAGGATAAAGTTTTTGTGTACACAGGTCAAATAGGTTTGCTCCTTCATGTTTTATGGCCGTGTTTGTATAAATCACATCCTAGCCATCCTACATGCCTGGAAAATCCCATGGACAGAGGATCCTGGTGGGCTGCAGTCCATGGGGCCGCTAAGAGTCAGACACGACTGAGCAACTTCACTTTCACTTTTCACTTTCATGCATTGGAGAAGGAAATGACAACCCACTCCAGTGTTCTTGCCTGGAGAATCCCAGGGACGGGGGAGCCTGGTGGGCTGCCGTCTGTGGGGTCACACAGAGTCGGACACGACTGAAGCGACTTAGCCGCAGCAGCCATCCTACAGGGTCTCTATTCAACCATTCTGGCTTCCTCTGAATGTCATCAAGATACAGGAGTTACTTGAAATGCCTACATGAAATTTTATTATAGAAGATGACTAAAATGCCTTATAAAAATGTTTTATTTCTAGAATGATATCCCAACTTAACATGTGCTACATTTAAGCCTGTTTCTATTTGTTTTGTTATTGCTTATTTGTTACCTTCTACCTCCCTAGAAGCAATGAAATGATGAATGTTTTTCTGGTTCAAACAATAACTGTGGTTCTTAGCAAAGAGAAATCATTTGAGTAGAGGTGTGGGCCTCTAGGGATATATGTGAGTTAGACAAATGTTTCTTGGAATTATCATTCTAAAGCAGGGGTGAGCAAACCATGAGCAGTGTGGCCAACTGTGGCCCACAACTACTACTTGTTTTTTCAGATAAAGTTTTATTGGAAGGTAGTCAGGACCTGTTAATTTACATATTATCTAAGCCTGCTTTTTCACTATAATGGCAGAATTGAGTAATTTTGAGAGAGATATATGACCCTCAAAGCTTAAAATATTTACTATATGGTCCGTTACAGAAGAAGTTATCCAACTCATGCTGTAAAAGATAGTATTTGGTTTGTTTCTTCTGTTTTTGTCTTGGGTTTTTTCTTTTAAATGTAGTAATCACTGGAGATTCATCCAGGCAAGAATATTGGAGTGGGTTGCCATGCCCTCCTCCAGGGGATCTTCCCAATCCAGGAATCAGCCCAGGTCTCCTGCATTGCAGGCGGATTCTTTACCAGCTTTTCTACCGGGGAACCCGTTTATACATTTTGCATTTACAGAAGTTATCCAACTCATTTTGTAAAACATAGTTTTTGGGCTTGTGTCTTTTTGTTTTGTTTTGTATTTTTCCTTTTAAATGTAATAATCACTGGAGATTCATGAATACACAAACCAGTCCAACCACTTCTCTGCTGCTGTGTCTAAAATATAGACTGGAAAAATCCATACATTCAGTTTCCAATTTTCTTTATACTTAAAGTCAGTCATATGCCTCAGTTCTAGTCCTTGATATGGAATGAAGGGTGGATGTGGGATTCTGAGAACAACTGTGGCCAGTACAACTTTCTTGCTTTGAATCTGAATATGAAACCTTGATTTGGGGCAGCTATGTTGATCTATGTGGGAAAGGTCAAGGAAAAAAGCAAAAGAACCAGTCGCTTTTTGTTAATCACAATCATACATTTGCCTGTCTACTATGAAATATTAATTTGAAATCTTACAAATCTCAAATTTGTGGTGATATTGGGAGGGGGAGTAAATGGAAAAGAAGAGTCACCACAAATTAATCTAAAATAAAAATAGATGGTCTGATGAATTCTGAACATCTTGTTGTAAACTAAGACTAAACTCTCTAAATGGGATATTATTCTTTTTATCTTTTTACCCCTCCATCCATCTGTGTACTTCTGAGGTCCGTGCCATAGTCTCCAAAGCTGGCTGTCAACAGCTCCTTCCCTCCCTGCATTCTCATACAGCGGAGTCTGCTGAGACTGCCCGTATGACTTGCTTTGACCAAATAAATGCAGTGTAAGTAGCGTTATCAGACATCTGAGCTTCAAGAAGACTGGCAGATTTTTCTGGAGGACAAGAGAAGAAAGTGTGATTCAAAGAGGAAGGTGTAATCAACTGTAAATGCTGTTGACAGTTCAGGTAGGAAGAGGACCGGGAAATGGTGGTTGGATGTAGTAAAGTGGGTGTCATCTGTGACCACAGCTATAGTGATCTCTGTGGATTGCTTGGAGCAATCTCCTAACTGAATATTATTTAAGAAAAAATTGGAAGAAAGAAAGAGTAACTGAGCAAATGAAGAAGGGACAATGATACATAACAAGAACAATTTTTTGAAGATGGCAGAAGTGGTGTCAACTTATCTTAGTTCCTGTATTACAATTCTTGGGTTTAACCTGTAGTTTAAAGGCAGTATAGATTCATTGTAAAAACAGAATTCCTCAAAGCAAGGTTAATGCTTAGCACGTAATTTCTTGGCAAAGTATCTTCCTTATATTTCAGTTTCTGAATTTGTAATATGAATAAAAATGATCATTTTATAGAGTAATTGCCCTGATAAAACTTCTTCATTTGTGGTTTTAAATTTGATCATTCTCATTGTTCCAGATTATCCTGTTTGAACTTAGTATAAAACATAAAAACAGATGTCAAGAAACATTATTTTAATAAACACATATTTTTCTCTATTTAATGAAGCGAGGTACCAAATAAAAAATAATCCTTAATTCTTATGATTTCCTCAAATTTTAGAGGAGCTATAAATTTAAAAGGGGGAGGAGTATATGTGGGAGATGAAAATATTAAAAATATTTAAAACTAAAGAAGTAATCATCTATTGTTTATTATGGGGGTGTGTGTGCTCTCAGTCCTGTCTGACTCTTTGTGACCCCATGGACTGTAGCCCACCAGGCTCCTTTGTCCATGGAATTTCCCAGGTAAAGAATATTGCGGTGGGTTGCCGTTGCCTTCTCCAGGGGATCTTACTGACCCAGTGATTGAACTCACATCTCCTGCATTTCCTGCACCAGCAGGCAAATTCTTTACCACTGAGACACCTGGAAAGCCCATTGTTTGCTATATTCAGCAATAAATTTATATTAGGTTAACCCTATTGTAGCATTACAATCCTCAAAAAATATGTTACCATATTTTATCACAGTCAGGCCATATCTTGGATAGAGTGTCTGGCAATAATTGAGAAAGAGCCACTGCAAAAAAAAAAAAAAAAAAAGAATCCCCTTACCTCTGCAGTTGAAGCCATATATTTTATTTTATTTATTTATTTTTTTTTGAAGCCATATATTTTAAATTACATCTACTTTTTCTGTGTTTTCACTGGTGGCTCAGCAGTAAACGGTCTTCCTGCAGTGCAGGAGACACAGGTTCGAGCCCTGAGTTGGGAAGGTCCCCTGGAGAAGGAAATGGTAGCCCACTCCAATATTCTTGCCTGGGAAATCCCATGGACAGAGAATCCTGGCAGGTTACATTCCATAGGGTCATGAAGAGTCAGACATGACTGAATGACTAAACAACAACAACCATCATATTTCTATTTCATTTGAGATCACCTCTTAAAAAACAGTAGTTTAGAAAGTAAATCCTATTGCTCTTTTGACAAAAATGTAATTAAAGCAGGAATGGATAAATGAGTAGAATATTTTGAAGTTAAAAGATTCAAATTAACTGAATAAATATTTATAATCATTTTGATGCATTCTTTAGAAGTATGCCCTTTCTGGCATAACATTTTGTAATATTTTGTGTTCAATTTCAGGTTCATTTCATGTTGGCACCTGTTTTCTGGGTTCTCAATGGCACAACATGTGTTTTAGGCTAGTGCCAGTAATGTTTTTATATGATGTCTTTCATGGTATTTGTAGGGAAATTCTTCTTGTAATTGCAAGACGGAAGTTGTCTGTAATCCAATGATATGTGCATAATTGTCTGTGTTCATTATAGCCAAAGTTTGATTGTCAGCAGTATTGAGGGTTATGTTTTTGCTTCCTTTTTATTTTAATAATTAATTATATTTCCTCCTAATAAAAAGGATTTGGAATGGAGTTTTATGTTTTTTTTCCCCCCAAGCTCATTTATTTCAATTTCCTGGTGTTAAGCTAAACTATATCCCCTTAAATAGAATGGGACTTTTAATTATACCAATTAAAATGCTCTTTGCTTTTGTTACAAAGGCAACCTTACGGACCCATCGTGGCAAGTATCTTTGGCAATGATTTGATAAATTTTGTATGAAATAACAAAAGTCTTTTCACTTTCAAATAGATCCATCAAACAGTATTTGCAAGATTTATTGGTTCATTCTTATTAGATGCCAGATAGTCTCCTGTTGCATCAGGGGAACCCTGCTATTAGTCTCCCTGAGTGATCAGTGCATCTGCTCACAAATACCAAGCTTCCTGGGCCCAGCAATGGAAAGAAGTGGGTGCATCTTTGACTAGCCTGAGACAGATTGGAAGTTGATGTGATTTTGTCTTGGGAACTTTTTTCTTCTTTTGGAAAATATAAATAGAGCAGTGAAGAATATTAAAGATCTTAATCACAATAATACTCTGATTTTTGAATATTTAGACTCTGTGACAAATACCATACAAAGTGTTTTTCATCAAGTAGCTCATTCAAAGTCTCACCAATCCCATGGAGGGTAAGTGCTATTTTATCTCCATGCATCTGAAGCTCAGAGAGGTTATGTAACTTAGCCAGGGTCACACAGGAAATTGCAGCAACACCTAGGATTACTTGACTTCAAATCCCTTGCAAGTAAATAATACACACATGGCCTCCTGGGAGAAAGGATTCAGTAATGGCAGACACCTGGGGCTTTGCAGCCTCATAAGACTCACTCTGGCCCCAGAGCAGTCCCACAGAGCCACCCTGAAGTATGTTTGAGGGGAAACCAAAGGGTTAAAATCATCACACTGGTATTTGAATTTTGTCTCTACCACCAGCTTCGTGATTCTGACTAAAAGATTTGATTCCTAGTATCTCCACTGTAGAGTAGAAATAATGGCAAGATTTGTCTCATAGGGCTGATAAGGGATGAAATGAAAAGGAACCAGTGATCATTTTGACTCAAGCCAGGTGATGACCGACAGTACCAGGTAAATTCAATATTTAACTAATTGAGGTGGTAGCAGAAGCTGCAGAGGACCATGGGATAGTCGGCAAATGCAGGCTTTGCAGCCAGGCTGACTGTGAATTTTGCAAGTTTGGGACTCTTCACTGAAGATTTTGCTTAGAAAAGGTAATTCCTATCTCCTCCAAAGAAACGTGATTCAAGAAGGAAGGGAGGAGGGGCTGACGGAAATGGTTTTGATAAAAAGCTTGAGTACCTGAAAATGCTTTTAAGAGACTCTCCCATATTATGCCCTTTTATAACTTGTACTGTTAATATTCGTGGTAAACTTTTATGTTCAGTCTGCACTGACACATTTTTCTGGATTCTCAGAGACAGGTCCACCAGTTTTTAATTCACAGAGCTCAACGTGCAGTGTTTTTGGCTTAAGGCAAATCTATAGACCATATAAACCTCCATTTTCTCACCTTAAATTGGGCCATTAGTATTAGACAGTATATGGAAAGTGCAACAGTTAGCACTTGCAGCACAATCAACACAGTTGATTGCAACTAGTGGTAGCCCTCTTAGTGTTTTTCCTAAAAGCTGTTTAATTCATTCAGCACATTGTTGGAGCACCTACCATATACCATAAGCAACGCTTAAGGTTGTGGATGTGGAGCGCGTGGTCCCTTAATTAGTAGCACTTGCTTTCTAGAGGTGGAGAAAAGTAAGTACAGAAGCCCATAAATAGAATGATATAATTACAGAAGGTTTATGATAAAAAGCTCTAAAAAATAATCTGTGAAAGAATAATTTAGTGCTCTTCTCTAAAGAAATGAGACAGCTGGAATTTTGAGGAGTGGAAAGGGGTCAGCAAAGAGCAGAGGGACCCCAAGTGCACAGGTCTGGAGATGGGAGTGAGCTTCACTGTTCTGAGTCCAAGCAAAGCAAAAACATAAGACCCGGGGTAGTGGCTGAACTCAGGGAAATGTGCTGGGGCTGCAGTCCAAGGTTTGCTGAGGAGGTGGATTTATAGAATCCACATAGAATCGTCATTTAGGAGTTTTTAGCTGGGAAGTGGTTTGATGCAATGTTGTGTAAAGATGCCTTTGGTACCAATGTGGAGAATGGATGAGAGCGAGGCATGTCCAAAGTTACTGAGGAGGCATTTGTAAGCCAGTGCAGATGAAGGATGTTGATGACTTGGGCTCAAGCAGTAGTCCTGGTCAGAAACCTTTGAGAATCATTGGAGGTTGAACCCACAGGACTCCCTGCTGGATTGGGCGTGTGACTGTGAAGGAGCCGCAGCCACTGATACTTTGTTTATCCCTGGTTTTCTGTATTAATTTTCTTTTTAAAAAAATTTTATTAGAGTATACTTCATTTACAATGTTGCACTAGTTTCTGCTGGATGATTTTCTTTTTTTTAAATTATGTGCTAATATTTATTTTGACTCTTGGGGCTTTTTGGATCCTCCTTTAAGTATTATGCCCAAGGTAGGATCCTCACTTACCTCTCTGTTTATGTTGAGCACTGTCACCCAACTTCTTAGCATTCTTGCAATTAACTAAGCAACTCTCAGAAACATACCTGTGTTCATGCTCATTCTGGGGAACAAGACACATTTTCCTATGTTGCTTTTGTGTGTATGCGCGCTCCACCACTTTAGTCGTGTCCACATTCTTTGTGACCCTATCGACTGGAGCCTGCCAGGCTCCTCTGTCCATGGGCTTCTCCAGGCAGGAATCCTGGAGTGGGTTGCCATGCCTCCCCCAGGGGATCTTCCTGATCGCTTAGGTCTCCTGCATTGGCAGGTGGGTCTTTTACCACTAACTCCACCTGGGATGTTGCTCTTAATCCTCCTTAATCCTGCCAAAGGTATCTGTCTATCCTCTCCCCGCTCCTCTTCTCTCTCTAGGATGCAGCCAACAAGGGAGAGGCTTAGGAGCCCATCGCCTGCACCAGTTTCCCTCTCCCCAGCTCTCTTTTTGTCATTGCCCACTCTGGTGCTTCTCAGTTGCCCATAAAAGACTTTATATCTAATCTGTGTGGCAAGAAAAGGGCTTCCTGTCTTCAGTTCCCAGTCTGTGGTTTGAATTCTACACTCTGGGACCTCTAAAGTTGTGATACTGATATTCAAACCAGGCTTTAGAAATGCCAGCAAAACTCCTTAATTTTCTCCCTAAAGTCCCTAGTTTAAAAGCACCTTGGCATTCAGATTATTACCTCTGCTATAGTTAAACAGAATCCATTCAGAAATTTATTGAATGGCTTTATTGTAGGCTTTATGTGACCTTCTCTGAGGCAACTAAATGGTTAGGAAGTGTAATGGGTTCAAGGAGCCTGGAGTGGCAGAGACAACCATGTAATAAGCCCAATATCATCATCCCACTAAGTAAGATTAAATAAGTTTAAAATGAAGTATCAAGTGCCTCAGGCCAGGACTCAGTTCTTCACTAGGAGGTTGCATTGTGTGGGATTTAAAGGCATAAGTTAGGGAATCAAGTGACCTGAGTCTGACCCTCACTTGGTTCATCCCACCCCTCCTATCAGACAGTAGGTGTTACTTCATCTCTCTAAGCCTGTTTCCCCTTTTACACTTCCTAATAATTATAATCTCCAGTTTATAAGCCATCTAGTTCACAATGATACTAAGCTCCTCCAAGCCTATTTCCTAATCTTTAAAATGTGATTTTAACACTAAGGGTTATACATGATCACACTTGGAAAGCGCTGGGCATTGGTGTTTCATATCCAATAAGTAAATAAATGATAGGGATGGTTATTGTCTCAATTGATTACAGGAGAAAAGAATACCATCTATAGCCAAGTCACAGTTTATTGAAAGACTGAAGTGGTGTCATAGGTAAAAAGTGGTGTTATACATTATAAGGGGCTTACATATTATAAACGGTTAGGCCAATATAATGGAGAAGGCAGTGGCAACCCACTCCAGTACTCTTGCCTGGAAAATCCCATGGGTGGAGGAGCCTGGTAGGCTGCAGTCCATGGGGTCGCGAAGAGTCGGACACGACTGAGCAACTTCGCTTTCACTTTTCACTTTCATGAATTGGAGAGGGAAATGGCAACCCATTCCAGTGTTCTTGCCTGGAGAATCCCAGGGATGGGGGAGCCTGGTGGGCTGCCGTCTATGGGGTCGCGAAGAGTGGGACAAGACTGAGCGACTTCACTTTCACTTTTCACTTTCATGCATTGGAGAAGGAAAAGGCAACCCATTCAAGTGTTCTTGCCTGGAGAATCCCAGGGACGGGGGAGCCTGGTGGGCTGCTGTCTATGGGGTCACTCAGAGTCGGACACGACTGAAGCGACTTGGCAGCAGCAGCAGGCCAATATAAGGGGTTCCTTTGTGATGATTTCCAAGTATCATTCAGTGACTAATAACCATAATTGTAGAGTACTCAAGAAATCTGAGCCTTTAATGATCCTTAGCCATATTGAGTTGTTCTGTGATTGCAGATACCCATGGGCCCTCTGGGCAATAATTCGTATATATATTCATCCAGAAAATATTTAGTTAGCATCTCCTATGTACAAGACATGATTCTAGCATTGTTCTAGGCATATGGGTCAATGAGTAAACCAAACCCAGACTATTTTAGGTCTTGGGTAATAAAATTGTGAAAAGCCTATAAGATATTCAAATCAAGATTTCAAGTGGGCGGCTAAATATAAGATTTTTGTTTGTTGCTCAGTTGCTGAGTAAGGTTCAACTCTTTGCGACCCCATGGACTGCAGCACCCAGGCTCTTCTGTCCTCCTCTGCCTCCTGGAGTTTGCTCAGATTCATGTCCATTGATTAGGACTCTAGGGTTGGTCATCGCTAAGTTGTGTCTGACTCTTTGACACCCAGTGGACTGTAACCTGCCAGGTTCCTCTGTCCATGCTATACTTCTCCAGGGTTGTAGAAATATAAATTCAGGAATATTCAGAGTACAGAATGTCTTGCAAAGTCAAATTGGGCATCATCTTAAAATTTAATTCAGATTTCCAAATTAAAAAATTTTTTTCTTAAAATGATCAAGAAAGCAAGGGATCATCTCCTGTTTTTATCATTGGGTGTTTCCGGAGTGAGCGTTTGCAAAAGGAAGAAAAAAATCACTGAGAACAAGTTAAAGGAAAATCATACTTGCTTGTCTAATTTTTAATTTGGCTTTGAGTGAAAAAAGGAAATTTAATAACCTTAGTAATGCTTAATGAATCCTTTATTTGGACTATGGTCCACTACATAAAATCATAAAACAATGAAAGAGTATTTCAAATTGTTATATATGTGTGTGTACGTTGTTTAGTAGAAAACATGATAATCTCCACAAATCTCACCACTATAAAATTGTCACCATTATAACATTGAAGGATTTTCTCACAGTTCCTTTTTAATAAGCAATATACATAGTTTTGATTTGAGATTTGAGCATTGTTGTATTTTTTGTTTAGTATTCCATTTTTAGCTTACTGTTATATCAGAAGAGTCTCTAAGTTTTCAGCATTTATTTTTTTTAATAATCTTTAGAAAAAAATTTTAATGTTGGTTAAATATTTGATGGGGACAATGTACAGTGAAATATTAACAGTTCCTCAGCTGCTGAAAACTAAGTTTGTCGCCACTTTACAATTCTATGCATGTACATGTGAATATGCATATATATGTTTGTATATATATATATAAATGTATGAGCATATATACACATATATATGTATATAACTTCATCTTATTTTCTTAGAAGACATCCTAAAAGTGAAATAACTGTATCCAAAGGTATAAATATCTTAACATGCATGATCCAATTATCTTTGAGTAAGATGATATTAGTTACAGATTCAACATTGGAGAAAAGAGAGTTCAGTTCCCAGTACCACATGACAGTATTTGGTTATTACTTTGCTCATATATTAGACAAAATATAACAATCTTATCTTTGCATTCTTTATTATGAGTAAAGTTGGATGTGAATTCTGATTTTTTTAGCTTTTCTAATGTCTTAGCAAATAGTCATGATTCTGTATTCTTACTTCTAATAATTAAATAATTTTCCTTACAGAATCAATTATAATTTCCAGAAAAATGTTAAGTAGCAGTAGTCACAGTGGTCAATGTCTAGAAGCACAATCTCTGCAAGGAAATCAGTGGTACAGAACAATTACACCAGAGCAGCTTGGGAACCAATTACATAAGTTACAGAGCAGATGTTAAAAGAAGAATATAAAATTACACATGCCTATGGGTGACTTAAATATGTTTGTCCTTTGAGAAGGGAGATATTTACTCATATTGACTTTAACCTGCAATCATTCTTACTGATCTCAGTGGGGAATGAGTGAAGTTTTCTGTATATTTCAGACTAAGTCAAAGTCTTTTCATCCAAAATGAATTCAAAATTATATATTAAGATGTATATGTTGCTGCTGCCATAATTTTTAAAACCTGGTTCCTACCACAGATCAACAGAGAAATTTCTAAAGTCACATATTCTTTTTTAACGATCCAAATAAACATAGCACAATCTTGTTACTAGTTTCTTTCTCAACAGCACATGTCCTTGTGATCCTTACACAAATGATTTAAGTAGATAGATGTTTATGAAGCACTTTTTCACATTAAAAGAATACATTACAAAATAGCACTTATATGACCTAAAATTTTTCTTCGTAATTTTTGGCACCCTAAAAAGATCCTGTAAATTTGATAACCATCTCTTCAAATTTGACTTTTCGTTTCATGAACAACACAGGGAGTGTGTGGTAAAAAATGTAAATGCTAGGGCTCTGCTGAGACACACATAAATATAGATTTGTTGGAATTACTACAGCTATCTGTCAGCCTTGTGGCTTTTTGAGCCAAAATTTCCTAATTCCAAAATTATGAGCATCTGACAAAATCTGATTTATATTGCTTTGTGAAACTAGAGCCTCCGTATACACAAGGTATTAGACTGAAAAAATGGACTTGGGCAAATGAGAAGTGCATCTTAATCTGTTGTTTAGAGATCATTTGAAAACGTGTCTTAGACTCATTCTGTTTTAGAGCGAGAAAAATCTGAAAGACAATGGATGAATCTTGTGGTTTTAGTCTCCGAGATATTTACAATGGAAATACAGACAGAGATGTTTTTACTTGGAGTCAGCAACCGGCCCACTTTCACTCCCCCTTTCTCTTCTCCTCTTGCTGGTTGGCAAGCCCACCCCTTCATATCCCACAACATTCCTGTTGTTTTAGTTCTTAGAGGGAGACTTTCTAACAGAACGGCCCAGCAGGCAAAGTCCAGTTAGTTACTCCTAAGTAAATTGTTCAAATTTTCTGAACAAGTTTTCCCATCTGTAATGGAGTAGGGTAGGGAAGTGGGTGACAGAAGCACCAGATTCATTGGGTTTTCATGTGAATGAACTGTGTTTAAGTCAAGAGCCTGATAGGATGCCAGTAAATGCGACAGTAGTTAATTAAAGATTAAGTTGAGTATTCCTTACTCTTAGAATTCTCCTAGGCTAGAGGCCAACTAGAGGTTCATGCAATTAAAAGAAAACCTCAACAAACATATCTGTTGATAACATTTTACTAAAATGTTCACAGTTATTAAAACACTTTCATGGGTATGGTTTTCTCATTAATGTGAAGTGTACCTTTCTAATACAGGGTAGTAAGTAGAGTATATAATAGTTTTATGTGATATGTTACAACATTTTTTAATAATATGGTTTTTAATTTAAAATAACATCAAAATATAGCTGGAACACCAAACCCTTGTTTTCAGGGTAATAGGAAGTTTTCTTTGTAAATGCATTTAATCAAGAAAAAAATCAGATTGATTAAAAACAATTCAACATTGCATACAAACATGGCAAGATTTTGATTTTGATACATGAGTCCCTGTGACTTGGAAACCAATAACCTAGGGGAATTTGAAGGGAGTTAGAGATAGTTGTCACTGAGTCTCCAAAGAGAATATATAATAATTTTATATTATAGTTAAGGATTAATGTCAAAATAGGGTCCACCAGTGTTTTAAACTGTTTTATTAGTCTTATTCCTTTTAACTTTCTTGTTTCTTTCATTTCTGAAGTTGAATTCTTTTCCACTTCATACTGGCAACTTATAAAATAGGTATTTTCTTTCTCCCCACAGGGAAAAGATTGTGTCTCCCATTACAAGTTAGTGGAGTCCAAAAGAACATAGATTTTTCTGGATAGTCTTCATATTATTATATAATCCAAGGTAGGAAAGTAAAAATGAAAAACTACAACTCATTTTCTAGATTAGGCAATAAGTTGTGTAAATAATAAAGTTGGCAATGCTAAAGAAATTCTAGGCAATCCCAGACTGCATGTTTCAATATAGATTCTTGCCTTACTTTCACATAAATCAGTCTCCAGTATTAATACTTTGGGTTAAAGAATTCTCATTAATATTCTTTGGATAAAATATAATCCCTAGTAATTTGGACAGAATTATTCAGTCATAATCTTAATTGTTTTCTTAAAATAGTATGAAAGAGAAGTACAAATTATTTTTTTAAGAAAAATTCTTCTTGCTAATGCTGAATTTTAGTTTTTCAAGACTTTGTTCTAAATCTTTTTGAATTTTTTTTCCTATTTTCACTTTCTGCAATTCAAAAACATTGTTGAAAATGTGGTTAAGATTTAGTCTGAGAAGCTATTTCTTGCTGAAAGAAATACAGCTTTTAGCTTAGGTTTCCTTTTTGAAAAAGCTCAAAAGCAGATTTATTGGCAAAAATCTCCCTTTTGCCTAAGGCAAAAACAAGTGAAATTATGCCATATGAAAAAGATTATTAAATATTTTATTTTGCTTTTTTGAAAAAAATGCATGAGCAAACATTTACAAGGTTCTTCTTTATACTGAAATTTATAAACCTTGGCTAAAGCATTTATTGTTCTTCTCTTCCTAATAATATTTCTTTAGTATGTCTTTAGTACTCACTAAATTTCAACAGGTTATTAACCAGCCCCATTTTCCCAGGTTACATAAAGTGTGACCCTGTACACTTCACTAAAATATCTCTTATGTCCTTGTCTTTCAATATTATTCATAATCTCAAATCTGTTCTACAGAGGTGATATGCATATTTACATTGAGTACCTTCTAGGGGAATATGTGGCTATTGGCAGAATTTTGGTTCCTTTTATAATTTCAGTTGTTACTCATTATGGAGTAATAGAACTAGACTTAAGGAATTTCTTAGTGAAACACTACCTGGAAATACACATTTACTTCATAAATTGAATTGGCCCTGTTGGTATTTTCTCCTATATTTGATATGTTAGAGTAAAGAAATTCATGTTTGAATGCCTACCATATGCCATGTAGTTCAGTTCAGTTCAGTCCCTCAGTCGTGTCTGACTCTTTGTGACCCCATGGACTGCAGCACGCCAGGCTTCCCTGTCCATCACCAACTCTTGGAGCCTGCTCAAACTCATGCAGTATCATGGGCATTTTCTGTATGTTCTTCTAATTAAAATCTCACAACAACTCAATGTTTTATGAGGCTCATCACACATGGGTTAATTTGACATATTTTCCTGAAAACTTTAAAAAATACTTTAACAAAACTGGTGGAATATAGAATATAGTCTCTTAGAATTTATTTCAAAATTAGAAACTGTGTGTATGCTGGACATTTTTCCTGAATCATCCTGATATTGTCCAAGACTACTAATTTACAGTCACAGATGTCCAGCTCATAAATCATTTCCCTTTTGTTACTGAAGTTAGTTTAGGGAGGTGCAGGAAAAAAAAAAAAAAAAAGGATAATTTAGAAAACATTCTGCATAATCTGTGAAATTCAAATAATGGTCTTAAGAGGTCACATGCCCGCCCCTCATCTTGATCAGGATAGACCCTTCTAAGATTTGGGACATACAGACAAAATCATGTTTGATTATTTTGCCTGAAGCAATCAGAGCAGGAAAAAGCTGGAGACAAGAGGCCTGGTTAATTTTTTTTTTTCCTAAAGAATTGCTAAAGAGGCCAAATACCCAAAGCCAGGAGTGGGGCCAAAAATGAAGATGAAGACAAGCACAAAAATGGATTGAAATGGGTATAGATAGAGAAGTGTCTGAGTTGATTTCTAGCCCTTGAGTGTTACTGATACCCTCTTGTTGGCGCTTATACAAGGAATGGGCGCCAAAGTTTGTCTGAGTTCTTGAAAGCTGGCCTGAGATAATGCCTAGATAATTTTAAAATGACTTTAGGATTTGTGCTGTACGTCATGTATTAGCAAATTATGACTCCCAGGCCAAATCTGGCTCCTCACTTTCTGCGTGAGTAAAGTTTTATTCAAACCCAACCCATGCATTCATTAACTGATGTTTTATGGATGCTTTCACACTGCACATTCAAGCACATGTGACAGATATTTTGACCACAAAGTCTAAAATATTCTCAGTAAAGTTCTTTACATAAATGTTTGCTGACTCCTGGGCTGCCGTCTAAGGGGTCGCACAGAGTCGGACACGACTGTAGCGACTTAGCAGCAGCAGCTGTAAATAAATCTCATAAAAGAATACCAAATGTTTTCATTTTGATAATCTGATCATAGATATAAATAGATAGATGTACACATATGTGTTTATATAATATTTAAGTGTGTTTGTATATTTGTGTGTGCATGTAGTATATGTGTGTGTGTGTGTATATATATATATATATAGAGAGAGAGAGAAACATATTTGCTAATGTCTAATGTTCTTCACATAGAACAGGTATGTTTTCTATCACATTTCACTTTCAGGATCTACATAAATTTTCTGTATTTTGACAATAGCTTATAGTTTTCAAAATACAAGAACCTCTTTGGAAGCAGTCTTAATTTTTTCTCATCTACTTTCAAAATAATGATTATATTGAAATATTCAAATGAGTTGTACATGAATTTTTGACTGTCTAATATGAGTGATTAAACTTTTACTGCTATTACATTTACTCTAATTTAGCATACTAAATTGTATATTACATAATCACGGATGTTACATAGTTTATTTTCCTGGTCTCATTACCATCACTATCACAATGTTTGCTTATATTCTTTTGGGGAATTTGTTGATATTTAAGGTCATGCAGTTGAGAAATGACTCATTTGTGACTTTGAGACCAAGGAAAGTTGTGCATCAAATTTAACCCATATAAGATATTCATGAACCTTATATTGACCTGAACCTGTGTAGATATCCCTCCATATGGCATATTTGATCTTGTCAAGATTCAGAGATACCCGATAGACATAGAAGACCAGATGGGAAGGAGCTATGCTGACTTGATATAATTAATCTTCTTGGGATTCAAGCATAAGAATAAAAACCATAATAAGGAGTGTGTATAGTTTGAATTATGTGAGATGTTATCTTATTAAGTAATTATGATTCTATTTTACTTCTGAATATGGTGGAGGGGTGGTACCAGATTTACGCTTCTGTCATTAACAATCAGAATCTGAACAAAATAGAAGAAAAGAAATCAGGTAAAATGCTTTTCAAGCCTGCAGTCTGAAAGAGCAGAGAAACAGAAGAGTAAATCCTATGCTTGCCTTTGATTTCTGTATGAAGACATTTCTAACAACAGTATAAGGTGGGAAACATAAGCAAAGCCTAACATTTTGCCTTGGCTGAGGGTACAGAGTTCAGAGTTGGTGACCCTGAATCAGCTGTAGTTTGATGGGCAAAGCATAGACAAAAAGGAAAGACACCCAAAAGTCTATAAAGGATTACCTTGAGTCTTTGGCATAATGCTGAACTTCATGTGTAGGGTGAGAATCCATGAGACCATCAATCAGAAAACACTAGTGAAAAACTAATGGCTAGGTAGGTTAAGTGGAACAATTCCCAGAGCTCCCACAAACCTAGGAGATTTTCAAGTTCCAACCAACTAAAGTGGCACAACCTTATTAAACAATGGAATGTTTGGTAGATACCAAAGAACAATCACACCATAGTAGTAGGCAACGTACACAATTCCTAAATTATTTTAGACTTGCTTAGCAAAGTTTTAAAATAAGACCCAGAGGATAAAGCTTAACTATTGGCCAGGAAAAAAAAAATCCTTGACAGTTTTTACAGAAATGAAAATACGAACACTCAGCAGTATTTAAAACGATCAGAACCTGATAAAAAAAAAAATTACTGCATGTAGTCTGATAGAGGAAGCAGGGAAATGTGACCCGTGACCCGAAGAAAAAAATGTCCAATAAAAACAGACACAGAAACGACAGAGATGATAGTACTTGGAGATAGTTATTATGAACATGTTAAATAATTTAAAACATAAAAGTGGAGAAATGAAAATCATCAAAGGACAACCAAATATAAATTCCAATGTAGAAAATACAATAGCAAATATAAAAAATTCACTGAATAAGTTTAATAGCAGATTGGAAACTGCAGAAAGAAGTTTGAAAACATAGCAGTAGAACAGAAGCTATTCATACTTAAGCACAAAGAAAAATAAAATAATGAATGGTGACTCAGTGACTTGTAGGACAAATCAAGTAGTCTAAATGCATGCAGTTGGAGTTCAGAAGGGAAGGGAGTAGTAATAGGTGTCAGGAAAAATGTTTGAAGAAATAATGGCCAAAATTTGCCCATGTTTTCTTCAAAGTTGAAACACAAAGAGCCAAGAAACTCAATGAACCACAAGCCAGGATTAACAAAAACTATATCCAGGCACATCATAACCAAATTTTATAAATGAATGATAAAGAGAAAAATCTTTGAAGAAGGAAAAGTCATGTTAAATACAGAGAAGCAAAAATAAGAATCACTGCTAACTTCTCATCAGAAGCAATTCTAACCAGAAGGCAATGAAAAACATCACTGAAGTGATGAAAGAAAAATATACAGTTAACCTAGAATTCTGTATCCAATGAAGATATTCTTTAAAAGTAAAAGTAACTTTTAGACAGATGAAATCTGAGAGAATTTGTTGCCAACAGACTTGTATTTCAAAATATGTTTAAGGAGTCCAGAAATGGTATATATGGAGCAAATTAAAGACTTTACTTTCTTGGTTTTTAAAATTCCTTGAAGATAATTGACCACTTAAAAATAGCAATAATGTATTGAGAGAATATTTAGAATATGTAGAAATAAAACTTATGATAACAAGAGCACAAAAGATGATAGAAGAGAAATGGAAGATTTTATATTGTACATGGTATACAATATTATTTGAAGGTTAGATGGTGACAGGTTAAAGATGCTACTGTAACCCTAGGCCAACTATGCAGAAACAAAGCCAATAAGGACAGCAGAGAAAGCTGATAGAGAAGATTAATTGGATTCTAAAAGAATTTAATCCAAAAAGGAGGCAGGAAAGGAGTAAAAAGAGAACAAAGAACAGAAGTGACAAGCAGGCAACCATCAGTGAAATGACAGAGTGCAGCGTTATATCATCAAATGGTCATACAATGGAGGACCTTGCTGTGAGTCTGTATTTTGATGATGCAACATGTTGATTGGTACCTTTATTTTATTTTCTGACAGTTTCCCTAAGATATATTTTGTTGTAAATAAATTAATAGAATCACATAAGGGCACAATAATTGGGTAATGGAGTTTTAATTTTCTTGGAGATTAATTTTATGAAGTATGACTTCGTTTTTAAAATATCGTGAGTAACCAAATTTTTCAAAACTGAAATCACTTAAAGAATAAAAGTCTCAAAAAACTAAAATTCCTTTCCTATAAGAAAAGAAGAAAAAAATATTTAGTTGCTGACCAGGGAAGATATTCTGATTGGAACATCGTCCTCAAGTGACTGTGTGACTTAGCCATGTCATTTAACCTTTCTGATATCTGGTATCCTTTTCTATAAAATGAGAGTAGGGTGCATATTATTAAGGTGCTTTGGGACCAGAAATCAAATTAAGGCACAGTTAATATATCAGTAATTATCTAATATTTTAAAAAAATGTTCCCCTGCTTTCATTATCCTTTGTGGCTTCAGGAATTAGAAGAGGAAAGTCTCATAGGATATATTTAACCCTGGTGTCATTCAGAGACTTGGCCTTTGATACTCAGGACTCAGACTTTTGAACTTAAAAAATCTTTTCTCCCTGAACTATTCTTCATCGGATTTTCCAGTGTCCTATTACCTCTGCATCTGCCTTGTGCTATTGGCATCCATATTTGACCTCCTCCCTAGGTTCTGCTTGTAATCTTTCCTACAGCCTGTTTTCTACCAAGCTAAATGCAGTATTCTGCTAAATCAGGTCCCTTGTTCCTTCTGTCACTACAAAAATGAAGATGACATAGCCCTTGGTCCCGAAGTTTTGACTGACTCACTCACCCTGCCCCACTGCCCCACTCCCTAATCATTCCTCTGGGCTTGTCCTCTGCTAGGATATTAAAAAAACATATAAAGCATTTGGGGGATTGGGATGGGGAATACGTGTAAATCTATGGCTGATTCATATCAATGTATGACAAAACCCACTGAAATGTTGTGAAGTAATTAGCCTCCAACTAATAAAAAAAAAAAAAGCATTGATAGTCAATGGTAGGAACCTAGAGACTTTATGTTTTCTGAAAAGAAAGAAAAGGGATTCAGAAGCAAACAAGTCAGAGAGACATTGGGGTGATTAAGACAAAACAGATTTTCTGACTGGAGAACTTTTTAGAATTTTCCACATGGTAATAAAGATTGTGGATGGGCAATAAAGTAGAAACTTCACCTTTTACAGCTTGCTATCACTTAAGTTTGTGAGGCTCTAGCCTCTCTGTATTATTAGTATAACCACTTCCTAGACTGTATACTTCTTGAGGACCAGAATGCTGTCTCATACATCATTATATCTAAGAAGTGGCAGAGGTGGGGGGGCAGGGTGTTGAGACTATCTACTACCTTTGAATTTCCCTCTCTTACATCTTCCCAGGGGGATTTTGGTTCCTCTGAAGGTCACCGCTGATTTACCTAAAGTTGCGCAGGTGTTAACTGGAAAGCGGGTCCAGTGGCAGTACTGTAAAGTCAACAGATGCCAGAATTTTGCAGAATTGTTTAGGCTAAAAGGGAGATAGACTTATTGAGATTCAGAGTTCATTTCCAAAAGGGATTTTTGCATTTTGTTTGTCAGCTTCAATCTGTCTTAGGTGGCTTAGCTTTGAGTCTTTCTGGAGATAGATTTTAAATCAGTGAGCTAGTTCTTACTTGGTAGATAGGAATTTGATTTTATGGAAGAATCTTTCTCGAATATTTTAGTTCAAAGGTTTCCCCTACCTCTTAGTTAGATGAGAAATGTTTGATGTGTCCATTCATGATAACAGAATCTACAGCTGTTTTCTTCACTGTTTATTTCTAGACATTGAAGTTTTCGGTTTTGTCGCTAAGTGGATCGGACAGTATATGTGTAATGATGAGAATGATTTTGCTCGTGTTTTATAATGAAGGAAAATGTATGTACCTGTGGAATATGTAACAGAAAGTACTTTAATGTGTGGAAGTAAGAAGGACATTTCCTCCTGGTTTTGAAAAATTTTAATGATCTCATGACCCATTCTTTTCACTCTTCCTTTCAATTTCCTTTCACGTTAATGAGGGGAAGCTTTTAAAGGACTAATTCAACACTGATGAAATTAAAAGAAGCAGTTAAACTTCATGAATTGAATATGTAAAAACATATTACCATGATGTACTTTTCTAACCAAAGTGGTCAGACAGACTTCTTTAAATGTGATGTACTGTGGGAGTCAGGTCCACATCACATCACAGGTCCATTCAGTTTAAACATATCAGACTGTCAACTGTCCTGTAATTTCATTTAATGTTTTCTCAGGGCGTGGTACATTTAATGAAATATTTGATTGTTAAAATTGTTTTTGAAACAAGTACAAGAGTGCAATATCTAGATGTGCACCTTTTCTTTAAACTTTAGGGAAAGTTTTGATGTGTGCCAAGTGATAGAGCCAAAAGCCCATTTAAAATGTATAAAGAGTTGTCATTTTACTGAGTGGTTGCTCTATGGAATAACGAATGTGCAGAGATGCATGTTGCAAGGTACAAGTAGGTTTGCTTGCTGGGTTCTGACTAGGACTTGAATAACAAGCTCAACAGCATGTTCACAGTGTTTAAACGCAGTATCTTCTTTGCCTGCATTGATGTCAGAGTAATGCACCTGCTGTGACATAGCAGAGATTAAACAGAATATAGTTGGTAGGTTTGAGTTGTCTTAGAAGCCCAAGGGAACTCATTTAAACACCTAGAATCAAGCAACTGGTGACATCCTGACTGAAGTAAGGGACTTAAATTACTATGCTGAATAAAGGTGCTCTTAACATATCACCAATATTCCAGTGTCTTACTCCTAGAGGTTGTAAAAAACAATTTTTTTTTTTAATTTGCCCAACCACAAGATGACATTTCACCTCAGAACTGAGGCCTAGAAAGCCAGCTTGGAGAATGACAGCATCTTCAGCTTGACAGTTTTGTGTTTTGTTTTAATTATTTTTTTTATTGAAGGATAATTGCTTTACAGAATTTTGCTGTTTTCTGTCAAACCTCAACATGAATCAGCCATAGGTACACATATACCCCCTCCCTTTTGAACCTCCCTCCCATCTCCCTCCCCATCCCACCCTCCAGGCTGACACAGAGCCCTGTGTGAGTTTCCTGACCCATACAGCAGATTCCCGTTGCCTATCTTTTCCATATGGTGATGTAAGTTTCCTTGTTACTCTTTCCTTACATCTCACCCTCTCCTCCCCTCTCCCCAGGCCCATAAGTCTGTTCTCTATGTCTGTTTCTCCACTGCTGCCCTGTAAATAAATTCTTCAGTATTGTTTTTTTTTAAAAGCATAGAATCTTCAGTTCCTAAGAAAATATCCTAAAAATAAGTCTTTTCAAACAGGTTTGAAAGAAAACTGAGAAAAAGGAAATCGAAATATTAAGCAAATGGAGGTAATTTCGGCTATTTGGTGTGTCCTGAAGCTTTGCCCCTAAAAACTCTCTTTAAACACAAATTCTAGATATCCACATGTGGAAGTTCTTTCGTTTTCTTTACTTATCTGTTCTAGACTTCCAATTTCTTTCTTTCTCCCCAGCAAGCTGAACTTTATTCCTTCAAAAGACTTAGGCTACATTTCATTCGGGCTGGGCAAATATCCCTGTATCATTTGTTCTCTGTAACTATGCTTTCTAAAAACTCTCCTTCTGTGTGTGATAGCACCAGTGAGCTTCTGCAAAGTCACCTGAAAGGAACCAGAAAAAGATCAACATCCAGCTGAAGTGCTTATTGTAAGCTCGTCCTACTCAAGCCAAATTAATCGTTAGAAGCGGAAAATATATGCAGAGTAATCAAAATACAACCTCAAATATATTAAAATTACATGAAAAGCAGCTGAAAGCTAAAATAGCCCCCATCCCACCCCAGAGGGCACAACCACAAATTTGTCCTCAAGACATTCCTGAGACAAAAGGAACCCAAATACTTCTGACAAAACATTTCGTGGAGATTCTGCTTGCCATGCATATTCTGTGTGTTTTCACAAATGGTGTGTATAAATAGCGTGACAAAAGAGGGCACTATTTAGGGAAAATAATAGGCATTAATTAAAATATGGACAATAGGGAATGAAGGTTCTTCGGTTTCTAAAATTAGAGGAAGATGATTCAATAATAAATAGCTCTGCCATTATTAGTTGGCGGTCGCTTCTGTTAATTGTACCTTTTGTTACCTTTACAGTCTGTCTAAACATACTGCACTTGAAAGCTCGATATTGTTTTCCAGCTAGTCCTTTATAGAAGCTGTTCTGCAGCTTATCAGGCAAAGAAGAAGTGGGAGAAGGGGGAATCCAGTCTTTTGTAGCAAAGAGCTTAATAAATAGAATACCAGAGTAATTTTTGTTATCTGTCCTACATTTGTCTTAGATAGTTTTGTTCTATTGAGAGGTCTCTGAAAATCTCTAGTTTCTGATCATTAGACAGTTTGTAAAGGCTTGTGTGAGGTGCATACATTTTGTCAAGTAATGAAACAGATTTGCCCTGGTCTAGAACAGGTAAAATCCCATTATCATAGGGTCATTTCAGCTCATCCCAGGCACAATCTCTAGCCCATTTCTAACTGGATTTATTGACAAGTACAGTGAGATGAGAGTCTTTATCAAAGTGATCATGTATTTTAGAGGTGGGGGAAATGACGGAAAATGAAAGTAAAAATACTAATATGAAATATAAAAATGGAGATTTATATTTTTATGAATAATTTAACTACTATGATATTAAAATAAAGGGAAACTCATAGAGAGGTGTCCATACTTGCAGTCAGTAAGGCTGTCACTGTATGACCTTGGGTGAATGAATTATCTTCTCTGAACTTGAATTTCTTTTTGTATAAAGTGGCAGTAGCTAATACCTGGTTTTCCCATGAGATTTTGAGGTCGTCAAAATTAGAGAGTAAAATACACGGAAAACAGTTCACTAAACAATATTTGAGGATCTTAATTGCCTCATTTGTATTTCTCAGTCATGAGATGAACTCTGATACCTTTTAGTGTCAAGAAAAATAATCATTTGAGTTCTGTGAAAAGTAGTATTTTTTTAAAGAAAGAAATTTTAAAATTAAACATTATTTTAGGTAAGAGTATTTCAAATCAGTCAAAAAAATTTATGGTCCCAGTGGCAGAAACTTGACAATTGCAACTTTATAACAGAGCAGGAGAGGAGAGGGGAAAATATCCATGAATATAGAGGGGGAAAATGAGGAGAATGGGAATGGGGGATGGGGGACAGACTCTAACAATTACTGTCAGCTGTAAGTGGGAGGGATCAGAAGGGGGAAGTGGAGGAAATTACATCTCTGTTGACTTCTGCCAACACAGCCCCTTTCCATTCTGTAGAACAAAGGTGAGTGGAGCGTGGCTGATAATATTTAAGATATTATGAATTCATTTTGTAGACAAAATTTAGACTGAGAATGAGGACTCATCTGTCATCATTGCATCTTCTGTCAAATGCATGTTGCCCTTGGCAATGGGTCTGCTGTTACTAATTTCGTTTTTTGTTTAGAAGCTTGTCTCTCTTTGGTTCTCTGAATTGCTATGAATTTAAAAAAGAAAAAAAAAAAAAACCCCACAAAAGAAAAATGTCTTTGATTGATTTCTGATGGTGGCTCTGACACGATTGTACTTAATGTCAGTGCCAACCTGATTGTTTGATGTTTATTACATAGGTGAGTGGGAGGAGATCCCCCTCCTTTTTGGTGGCTGCTATTGTTATGACTGGATCCCATTTTTAGTTAGATTTCAAGGAGAAAAGCAGTAGCTATTAGCCTGTGACAATAGGAAAGACCCAGTTTTAGTTCAGCCTTTCACTATGGTAATATTTGGTAAAAATTATCAGGAGAGGTCAATGTCCTAATCAAATTTCACTGTGTTTAGCCCTGAAAAAATTTCAGATCCTTCTTCTAAAATATGGGACACTATCTTCTAAGAACTAAATCACAGAACACCCCAATTCTACCTGAATTCCTTTAAGCTAATTATCAAATATACTGAACAAGTCATATTGCTAAATGTTGCATACCGAGCTGCCCTTTAATTACATAGTCCTATAAATGGCCTTTTGAAACAATCTTCCAGTATATATTCACGTTTTTTTTTTTTTTTTTGCTGTTGAGCTTGAATTCTGTGTACAGCAGAATGCCTATCTTGTTCTTCTATCTATGATTATTTTGCTGTAAAGACAGCAGAAGTTCTACTTTAAATTATTCATAAGCTTTAGATAGAAACCTAAGCAAATTAAAATGTAGGCCAATATAGAGGAAAATGATAATGGGCATATAAGTATTTGTAGCTACTGTAGCTTCCATTGGGACAATCATAAAATTAATTTCATACCTTGCACAGTAATTTCAATGGGAACAATTTCTTAGTTCGTGGTCAAACTTGTTTCCAACACTGATGGAGATGAACACTAGAGAAAGTATTGAATTTTCTTTCTAATTAGCTTTTTCTTGTGAAATAGCTTCTTAATAATTTCCTTTCGTGTCCAGTGCATAAAGGTATCTATTCCTTTTAAACTGTATGTGAATTTAATTTATATGCCAATGATGTTTAATGCATTGTCTTGTCTGCATCTCATTACTGTCATTAATAAGCACTGGAGTACATCTAGTTACAAGGTTAATTGGGACAAATCTGGCCTCCTTCTTTCTACTGTAAATATGCTGTATCTTAGCAGTGTGTTACCCACAGATGGGTGGTGAAAGTTACAGTATTTTGCATTACATTTCTCCTATTGTCATCCAAATCAGTCTAAATACAATATGAGATGATTTTACTGTATGTGTTGTGTAGACCTTGGTCAGTTTCTTTTTTTAAAAATCTGGCCAGATGATTTTATAGCTGATTTAAATAAAATTGCTTCTTATCTATGTGGTATATAACCATTCCTCTATCCCCTCCCTGAATCCTCTCTCATTTTAAGTTGTTGGAAAGGATATATATCACCAGGAAGCACCCCTTTCAATTTAGTGAAATTTGTAGGACTTTTCCAGGAGGAAGTTACAGGCCAAAGATTAAATCTTTGTTTAGTTGTAATGTTTGATATTGCAAATTTACATAGCAGAAGCTATTGAATTTCTTCACTGACCCAGGAAATTCGTGTTGGAATAAGTCATTGCTCAAGGGCTCTGCTTTTGAAAAATAAGACTCTATAGGCAGGCAGAAATAGCAAAAACTCCCAGCTTAGTTCTTAACATTTCCCCCTCTAACTCCTAAGACAATAATCAGCTGAGACCTCTTTTCTGTTGAGCTCAGATCCAGCTTCATAATGCTTTTCTACAGACTGTTCCAGGCAGCCACCTGGAACAAATGGCTTGGCCCAAGAGTAAAACCCAGCATCTTTTCCAGAATAGGGAGACTTTACCCCTCAGAGCATTTTGCCCTTTTGCCCATGTCAGTCATCATGGGGCTTAGTCAGCCCACTTTCTAGAATCAAAATATCAGTCAGGTGAAACTGATTTAGGATACAGTTTAAATGAATATAATTTATTAGCGCAAGCCCTTAGCAGAACAAAGTATGAAATCATTCTACGCAAGTGTCCTTTACTTAGGGGCCCCGAACTTCTATGATCTAATGCCTGATGATCTGAGATGGAACTGATGTAATAATAATAGAAACAAAGTGCACAATAAATGTAATGCGCTCGAATCATCCCAAGGCCATCCTTCCCTCACCCATGTCTGTGGACAAATTGTTTTCCATGAAACTGGCCCCTGGCGCAAAAAAGGTTGGGGACTGCCGTCTAGCCTTCCCCAGGGCAATTATCAATTTGAAGCCACCTTATTTTTCTCTTTATACTAGTGCCTTGAGTCCTTCTTTAATTTGGTGTTTTAGCAATACTATTAATCAGAACTTTTGGTACCAAATGACAAATAACAAAACTCCAACTGACTCAACTAAATAATGGGAATTTTTTTCAGGGGCTCAACTAAGAGCACCATCTCTCCTCCTCGCAGTGGTATTCTCTTTGACTTTCTTTTCTTTTTTAGGAAACTGTTCTCTCCATGATAGTAAAGACCAGTAACTGAGTGTCTTTATGATTATAAAGACTTTGAGGGCTTTATTTTCTTCACACTCTGCAGCAATTATTATTTGTAGACATTTTAATGATGGCCCTTCTGACCCCTGTGAGGTGACAACTCATTGTAGTTTTGGTACGTGTGTTTCTCTAATAGTTAGTGATGCTCAGTATGTATTTCTGTGCCTATTGGCCATTTGTCCATCTTCTTTGGAGAATTTCTATTTAGGTCTTCTACCTGTTTTTTGATTGGGCTGTTTGTTTTTTGTTATTGAGGTATGTGAGATATTTGCATATATTAGAAATTAAGTCCTTGTCGGTTGCATTGTTTTCAAATATCTTCTCCCAGTCCATGGGTTGTTGTTTTGTTTTTGGTTTGCTGTGGAAAAGCTTATGAGTTTTAGGTCCCATTTATTTTTTCTTTTATTTTTATTGCCTTGGGAAACTGATCTAAGAAAGCTTTGCTCTGCTTTATGTCAGAGAATGTTTTACCTGTGTTCTCTTCTAGGAGTTCTAAGGGATCTTGTCTTAAATTTTAAGTCTTTCAGCCATTTTTATTTTTTGAATGGTGAAAGGGAGTGTATTAGCTTCATTGATTTACATGTACCATGGCCAACTCTTAGAAGTAAAATGATATTTTGATATTCTTTTGAATATCAAAAAATTACAGTGGATCTCAAAACCCAAAAATTGAACTCTGTTTTCTTTGTCCTATTAATATTTACCTTCTTCACTGAGTCAATGAGGTGATGCATGGAGATAACAAGTCCTACTTAAGATCTCCAGATTGCATCCTGCTGCATTATACCCCCACATGGTTCCTTTCTGTTTGATCAGTCCATCAGGTTAGTTCTGTGACTAGGTGTTTTCATATTTGCCAATCTGGTAAACTGATGGGAAGAAGCATTTGAGAAAGTCTATTTCAGGATATAGGTTAAGTAGGAAATGGAAACAGATTCCCCAACATGTGAAAAGCCAGCCACAATTACACTGTCTGTAAAATGGTATTACACATAAATAGAGCTTCTTCTCTCATCTTGGTTTATTGTCAGATTCCTTGTTAAGAATGGGACTAAGAATTTTCCAAATATCTTTGAGAGAGAAGCAGAAGAGACTAAAGAGAAGCATTTGCCCTGTGTGAAGCACGTTTCTGGTGAAAGGCCTCCAAATTTTGTGACTCATTGGCCATGTCCTAGGTCGCATAGGCTAACTGGCTTGTAGCAAACGTAATAGAATGATTTGTTGCCTCCCATGTCCTGCTTCCCTGGTGACTCAGTGGGTAAAGAGTCTGCCTGCAGTGCAGAAGAACAGTGTTCGATCCCAGGCTTGGGAAGATCCCCTGGAGAAAGAAATGACAACCCACTCCAGTATTCTTGCCTGGAGAATTCCGTGAACAAAGGAGCCTGGTGGGCTACAGTCCATGGGGTCACAAAGAGTCAGACACGACTGAGTGACAAACACTTTGTGACACTCATAATGTCCTCTTATATACCTGGTGGCTTATGGTATACTTTCAAAGTTGTTTCCACTGTGTCACAGAACTCACGAACTGCAGACCAGGAAAAACACACATGTAGACCTTTCTAAACTCAATGCAAAGTCAGAGGAATTTCAAAGGATTTTATTGCATGATTTTAGGAAAAAAACATTTGTTTTCAGAAGTATGCAGGCAGTTGGTGGGTCCACAATTTGATTCTGCTTTCATCAAAGTGGAGAGAGCAACTGTTCCTTAGTGTATGTTTTCCAAAAACCAAAGAATGATAAGAACAACTATTCCCTATGTTATCGTTAATAATTAATACAGTTGAATGTAATATTCAGTTATTTCCAGTGACAGATGATCATAATGATTGATTAGGAAAAACAGCTTTCCTAAAGGCTGTTTGAACATCTCTGATGTGGTAGTATTACAGTCAAATTTCTTAAAGGTTTATTTTTAAAAGTTTATTATAAAAATATTAAGTGAATACAAATCAAACTTTTGTTTATAAAAAAAAAATCATCCTAAAATATCCACCTCTGTCTCCAGAGAGACTCATAGCAATTTTATCTCTTTTTGCTTACACTGAGGACAGTTTAAGATGGTTTAGTTTCAGAAATAACCATTGTGGGATCTTAGATATTGTTGCTTTATTGTCCTTATTGAGGAGGATTAATAATACTTTTCCAAAAGCATTTGAGCTGGGAACCAGCAAGGCTGAATGGACATATATGCTGGTGGTGGAGAACCCAGAGCAAGGATCATGAACTCAGTCTGCAGATCATTGAAAAGCATGAACAGGGCCATACATAAAACAACAATTTAAATTTAATTTTTTCTGTACAAGCTAGTTCATTGTTGTCTGGAAGACAAAAGGTGTTAAAATATTTAGATAAATAGTAATTACAACATTTATTTATGTCTAAAAGACCCCAGGTTTTTCATGAGATAATCTGTTTATCTCATTTAACTCTTGAAATCTCCTCTCCCCAAAACAAGGAAAGATTTTATAAAGACACAGGCAAAGTAACTTGCTCAGTTTCGATTAGCAAAGGCATTTTTACTTTAATGTGTCTTTTATGCTAGTCATACTAGCTGGCTACAGGCGTAGAGAAAAACAATAAAAGACGAAATGCTGCATATGCTAAAATTAAAAAGAAATATATTCATCTGAGAAACAGCTTTAGATCTAGAAATACATCTTCAGGACTAACTTATACATAGGCTATAATTATTTGGTAATTAATACTCCCAAATTAATCCCTTTCCTAAAGAACCTCTAGTGGTTCTTATGCTCCAGTTGACATGGAAAGCTAGATCTTAGGAGGATTTCCCTCTAAACTCAGAGAATGTTCATCCATGCAAGTTTCCAAGGGCCTACAAATAAAATCTCATCAGGTCTGAAAGCAATCAGGTCCAGCCAATCAGAAATCAAGCTGTGGGGCAGAAAATCAGGATTTAAATAAAAGTTGCAATTAGAACCCCCAGAACTGGCATGACACTCGTTTGAGTTCCTTAGCGCTCAGAGACAGTATGGAAATTACCTCCACAGTAGGAATAAGAAGGGCTGGTGAAGATTTTTGCCTCCTGATAGAATATTGAAAATTATCTTCATCAGTGGGTTAATTGGCTTAATTTTCCTTCAGATGGTAACTTTCAAATGCTTGGTCTTAATTAGCATGGGTAAATGAGAAATGTAGGTGATTCACACTTTTCAGTTTTCTGCCTCTCTAGAGATCTCCATTCCCTTCCCTTAAGAACCTGAAATGGCTGAGGGCTACATTGATTAAAATAAATTACACCGGTATTTTACACCAGTAAAAAATGTAGATGGAATTGACTCATGCCTGGTCCATTGAAACAATAAAACCCACAGATACCATAAAGGAGAAAATCAGTGTATGGTATTTAAAGACATTGTATTTAGTATGTTAAAAATTATAAAAATGTAATTTAAAAATATTGTGTTAGACAAGGTATGATGTTCAACTGAGAAAGTTAAAAAAAAATAGAGGCACTTTGTGTATTTAATAAAGAATGTGTGAGGGAAATCTCATAGAGGACAGAAGAACAGAATGGGAAATATATAGATTGTTTGTCTTTGGTCATTTTGTTTAATTCCCCTTTACCTCAGACCTAACTCCCAAAACTTCAGATTTACCTCTAACAAAGAGATAATCAGCACCAAATACTGCTTTTAGAATCTGTAAATAGTTTTTATCTATTAACTATCACACATTATATAATTGCTTTCCTTTTTCATATTAATCAGTATTTTATTCTAAACATGTTATCTCTAATTTATAACAATCTGAGATTATGAAATCTAAATTAGAAGAATTCAAAGGAACGGTTTCAGTTATTTGGCCCAAATATATTGTGTAATAGTATCTGAATTTAGAAAATTAAATAGCTACATTGTAATGTGACACTTACATAACAATTTCTGTAAGTTATCTGGCAAACTTAAGGCTTTCTCATTTCATTTCTGTTTGATTTATGTATGGAAAATAATCAGGGTGATAATAAAGCCAAGAATTCATTTCAGAAAGTTTAAAACAAAAATGATTTTAAAATTTAATGTAGCTGTACTTTTTCTTCAGTTAGTACCTACATAAATAATAATTAAAATTAAACTTCTAATTTTATTTTCATGTATCATAAAATTTGACATAAAAGCAAGCAATTATGCATTTTTATAATTTTGTTGTATAATTAATGAAATTCATGTTTATGTGTTCATAATAAAATTCACATATTTATGATGGAGTTGCCAAAGTTTTTAGTGATATGGGAAGGATATACTATTATATGAAAAAGCAAGTTACTGAAAACAATGTATACAAGGGATACTAAAATGTAAGTTTGTTTAAATAAATATGTGTATATTAAAAAAGAAGACAGATAAACCGAGAGAGAAACATAGATCATTCATTTAAGAGAGAGAAGGAAAGATGTGTGTATATATATGTATGAGATTATATTAGCAGTGTTTACCTGTCGGTCTGGAGATTTTTACAGATATATTTTGTGTTATTCTTTGTGCTTTTCTGTATTTTACAAATTTTCTAGAACAAATCTATTTCTCTTTTAATTAGATAAAATTTTATAGAAGTTCTCCATGCCTTTTCATGGGAAAATAGGACCAAGATGCTTTATGACCTGTAAGGATTTCAGTTCTAGAAATACGGCTGCATCCTTAGAGGTAGGCATGCAGAGCACTCAACATGGAGATCACATTTTACCTTTCTGTCTAATAGCATCTCCGTTTCCAGATTGCTCCCCAAATAAAAACAAGCACTGAACTTCCAATCAGTGATGATAATTTAATTTCCCTCTCAGCTGTAAGTATCAGAAAACAGTCAGGCAA
Organism: Dama dama; assembly: GCF_033118175.1. Classification (NCBI taxonomy): domain Eukaryota; kingdom Metazoa; phylum Chordata; class Mammalia; order Artiodactyla; family Cervidae; genus Dama; species Dama dama. Next base: position 35,999,868 of record NC_083704.1, on the reverse strand, counting down.
TCAGTGAGAGAAACGTGTTCTCTTGGTTTATTTTTACATTAAGTAATTAACATTTTCCTTTCTAGCTCACATGAGGTCTGAAAAGTATAGGCTTAGCTGACCTAATTGTGTAGGGCTTCTAAGAAACAGAACTGTGTGTGTATTGTTGTCAGGAGGAGATAGACCTGTAATAAAACTTGGAAATGTCTCTGAATACTTCTAAGGATTCTTCATAATACTGAAACTTCCAGGCTGAGCTTGTGAGGAGAAACAGTCAGTGACTTGGAAATGGACAAAAGAGATTACTTGGTGTCTCTCTGTGGAGTCCTGGACATTGTTTAGCAGACCTCCCTAGTGTGGGATTATGAGATTCTACAGGCATGTGCATAGAACTCATGTGCTAGGTTTTTGTTGTTTTTTTAAATTGGGTCTTAATACTTGGAATATTTTATTTGGGGGCAAAAGGTGGTCCATTTAGGAATCTTAAAAATGTTTGATCTGGATCTCACCTTTAAACACATTTTTACATATGTTTTTTCAATAATAATGAAAAACAACAAATGGACTAAAACGTGTTAAATACTAAGTTTTTTTTTCCACAGTGAATGTCACTGACAGAGTAACTATTGGGGTTTCCATTGAATGACTTCATAAGATGTAAAAATTAGAGATCTGTGCTCATAAAATCTATGTAAATGAAAAACTGCTTTTATTTACATACTGGAGTTATGTGTAAGAGATTATTAAGAATATAAAAAATTCTACCCTAAAAGAATACTATTTTAAATTATGCCCTCCTTTAATCATTACAGAAGGGAACTAGAGCAGGCTTTATCAATTTCAGCACTATCAACATTTTGATCTCCCAGAGTGATCCTTTTTGTTACTGTTTGGGTGGAGGAAGGCTGTTCTATACATTGTAGGGTATTGAACAGCATCCCTTGGTTCTACACCATAGATGCTGATAGCACTTGCTCCACAGTTGTGACAGCCCAGAAGGTCTGCAGACATTGCCCCCCGCCCCGGATGGACAGAATTGCCCTCATTTGAGAACCACTGAAGTAAAGGAGTGAAGAAGAAAAAGGATGGTGGTGGGGGGAAATAGAGAAATGGGAGGAGGAGAGAAACAAGGAACATTTGTAGGAAGCAGATTGACCCCATGTGCACTAAATCATGTGTCAAGAGATGAGTGTTCTAATCACTGCCCTGTTTAGGATCAGTGATGAGAACATGGTCACATCATTTAATTTCCTTGGTACTCAGCTTCTTCAATTTTGAAACAAGAATGTTGGACTTAATGATCTCCAACCTCACTCTTAGCACTACCTTTTTTTATTAGGAGAGTCAAAGAAACTGAACCAAGAAGTTCGCTGTCACACTCAAATTTTTCTTGTGTACACTGTTAACCAGTGGACTAATGGCCTAGTCAGCACTGTCTGTTTTCTGTATTAACTGGTGAAAACATCTAGAAATACTAATTTAACAATTGCCGTAAACTAAGGCCTGTGTGAGGGCTCAGGACGATTAACCTTTAAAATTTAGTTGTGTGTTATTTAAAAGAAAATATTTCTAATAATTCTCTTGCAGTCAAGTTCAACAGAGAGTAATATTTTTGAAGCTACTTTTGTGTGATCTGCATCCATGGCTCTTTAAACTCAGTGATATTGTCAAGAACTTACATTGACCTTAATTTATAGTTTCCACTGAAAATTTAACAGAAGCAATATTGATTGGGAAAAAGTAAGTTTTCGAAATGTAGCGTCTGGGATAGTTTCCTATTTACTAACTACTTACTTAAACCTTGATGAATCACTCAGTAATTCAGTAGCATTGGGTCCTTTTACTGAACATGGAAAAACATGACAAATATTAAGAAACTTGGCAAGCCTGTTGTCCTCTGTCATCCAACAGATTGTTTCTCCAGGCAGAGTCCTTTGATCCTGACCATTTGCCTGGCAGTGAAGAGACCAAATGTGACAGCTTGGATGAGGTTCCTTTCCCCAAATTCCTAAAACTCAACAGAGCAGATCTTCTGTGAGAAGCAATAGTATATTTCATATGACCACTGTAATAACAGAAGCAGAGATTCAAAAAGGAGCTCCAAACACTAAAGCATTTTGAAGAGATGACTTACCTTTATCAAGGAAGTCTCCCCTGTGAAATATTTCATAATCCTCAACCCATTATCCTGGGTTGAGGATTCTGAAGCTGTTAAACATTTAACATGGAAAGGCAAGGATTTTGTTTTCTCCACCTCCCTTCTCCCCTTCTCCTCCGCTCCTTCTCTTTCTTCCTCTAAGTGTGACAAAAGATATGGTCTAATTTCCTCTCTCCCCAATTGTTTTTTTTTTTTTAATAGCAGAATCACCCCCATGCCACTCGCATGACTAAAGTTTTTATAAGATAGGGGGTTATTTGTATGTCCTGAGGAACACAAGTCTATTTTGGACTCTTGGCATCTTTGAGAACTTAAATGCAGGAAGGATGAGTGTGGAATTATGAAGAAGAAAATTTAATCTGCCTCACTAACTGGATCACCCAGAAGAACACTTAAACAACTAGTTGAGCAACTGATCCTGCAACCGGATCACCTTCACATTCAAAATTTCCCAAAAAGGCTATATTCATATTGTCCAGGGAAATTATGGAATAAAGCTGTAACTTTTGCTTAGAAGTTATGTATGATAACTTCATAACTCATAGTTGGAGAGCAGTATAAATTCTTAAAGTTATTCCACTGACGCCTCAATCGCCGTATATTTTAAGACAAAGACAAATCATGTAACACATGTTAAATCATAAAAGGTGATCAGACTGAAGAGATGAGTAAGGAGAGCATTCTAACATCTGAATTTCTACTAAGGTGGCACAGAATATTCTAAAATCTGTGGTGGCAGTTCAAACTTCCTGTATTCAGAATTGATCTTCCAAACATTCATTGTTTATTAATATATGCATTTCATTTGTTCAAATATGATTAGTTAGTGGTGTCTACTAGATGATGTTTCTGTAAAGTTTTGAAGTTTACAATGTGTATGTCTTCCACATTTTCTCATTTAGGCAGAAGAGCTGAGCAGAATGTTCTAGTGATACAACTATAGTAATACCTAGAAATATCTATCCTTGTAAAAATGAGTCAACATATGTACACTCTGCTGTGTTTAGAATGGGTAACCAACAAGGACCTTCTGTAGCGCACAGGGAGCTCTTCTCAAATGTTATGTGGCAGCCTGGATGGGAAGACAGTTTAGGGGAGAATGGATACAGGTATCTGTATGGCTGACTCCCTTTGCTGTCCATCTGAAACTATCACAATATTGTTAACTGGCTATACTCCAATAGAGAATGATAATCTTTTAAAAATGTATCACTCATCTCTATTATTCATGCTAATTGTAAAGTTCTGACATTTGTGGAATGTCTCGCTATCATTGATAACTTCAAGGATATCTTTATCAATCAATGTAGAATACTTTTTTTTTAAGACTGAAGGATATAATATCAATATTTAAAATCAATTGTGTTTCTAATGAACTACCAACTGATAATCAGGAAATAAAATTTAAAATAGAAATTATATACCATTTAAAATAGTATAAAAATATATGAATTACTGAGGAGTCAGTTCAGTTCAGTCGCTCAGTCGTGTCCGACTCTTTGCAACCCCATGAACCGCAGCACGCCAGGCCTCCCTGTCATCACCAACTCCCAGAGTCCACCCAAACCCATGTCCATCGAGTCAGTGATGCCATCCAACCATCTCATCCTCTGTCGTCCCCTTCTCCTCCTGTCCTCAGTCTTTCCCAGCATCAGGGTCTTTTCCAATGAGTCAACTCTTCGCATGAGGTGGCCAAAGTATTGGAGTTTCAGCTTCAACATCAGTCCTTCCAATGAACACCCAGGACTGATCTCCTTTAGGATGGACTGGTTGGATCTCCTTGCAGTCTAAGGGACTCTCAAGAGTCTTCTCCAACACCACAGTTCAAAAGCATCAATTCTTTGGTGCTCAGCTTTCTTTATAGTCCAACTCTACATCTGACAAAAATACAAAAGAAACCATGGCCTTGAATTGTTGTAAAATATTGCTGAGAGAAGTTAATGAAAATCTAAAAGAATGGAGTTATATATTTTGCTTATGTTCTGAAGGCTCAATATTACCAAGGTTACTTCTTCCTAAATTCATCTATATATTGTACATAATCTACTCAAAATGTCAGCAGGCCTGTGTACAGATTGCCAACTGATTCTAAGTTTTATATGGAAATACAAAGGGCCTAGAATGTTCAAAAAATTTTTAAAGAATAAAGTTGGGGGATTGAAACTATCTGATTTCAGGAATCAGTAATCAAAATGGTATAGAATTGGCTTCAAGGCAGATAAATGAATCATTTGAAAGAACTAAGTTTAGAAATAAACCCACATGTAGATAAACCACTGACTTTTGACAAAGATACAAAGGCAATGTAGTAGAAAGTGCTCTTAATAAGTGGTACTGGAACAACTGGATCATTGTGTGCAAAAAAATTGAACTTGAAATCTGATGGATATCATTACTGAGGATGTTATAGTCTACAAATGGAATTTCTCTCTTCTTACTTGAATATCTGAATAGGTCACTAGTGTAGAGTCTTGAGAAGGCTTTTATATGTCATCTTCTTATCTCATTGTGATGATTTCATTCATTCACCAAAGAGATTGGACCTACAGTGATGAACACGGGAAGCATTGTCCCTGTCCTGCTGGAACTTTGAAGATAGTTAAGTGATGGAGAAACACTAAATGAATCATCACAGTGCTAGTTACATAAAAATCAAAATATGTTTGATTGCAAATTCTAAGTTGTTATAATAGCATGTGATTTGAGAATAACCTAGAAGAAAGACTGAGAGTGGGGAGCATTTAGGAATGATTTCTTAAAAAAAGAAATGATGAGTTTGAGGCCTGAATGATTCTTAGTCATTAGTGTTTGCCTTAGCCAGGGAAAGAGTGCGCAAAAAATCATAATTGGAATCCTTGAGTGGACGAAATCTGAGTTAACAACCTAAGTCCTAAACTGTAACCTTCTCACCTTGAAATCATTTAAGGCCATTATTTTTATTGTTCATAGCAGCACCAATGGCTTTCACTAGGCACAAACTCAGATAAAGTCAGGTTTTAAAATACCCTTCACTTAATCAGATTCATCATGAATATGGTCTTAGATATTTCGGATATGGTTTTGCATTTGTGCCTTATCACGGCATAGTTATAATTTCTACTCAACATTTTTTATCTTTTCATTTTAGTTTTGAGATAATTCCACCAGGATTTGAGCAAAGAGGGTACTTCATTTAATTTGATACCTGGGCTCTCATTCCATTTTTTCCTCTTGAGAAATTAATACATTTCAACTGTCTAGTGGTTGGATATGGATGAGTGATCACTGAACTTTTATTTGAGCTCCTGATTTCTTAGAGAATAGTTTGGACAACCTAGTGAGGTATTTGTTGAAAAGGGTAGAAACTCACTGAAAGAACTCAAATGAAAACAAAGAAGCACTTACAAAAATAGATGTAGTCCTCAGAAATGCTCAAAATGCTTTAAATTTTGAAGCAGTGTTCCTCTTCTGTTAAAGAAAGCCCTCATTAAAGTGTTGATTCTTGTGAGCTTTAAATTTCAGATGTAAAGGTGATGATGTTCAGAAACATAGCATCAGTAGTTACAAAAGTTCATAAGCATGTCTGTCTGAAGTGAAACAAAATTCTGAGACACCTCATTAGGTAAAACATACCTTCATGTCTCACACTTAAGAACACTACGTGATTCTCTTCGCGGACATTCAGTTTTGCTTGTTTAGTATAGAATGAAACTCTCTAAGGGTAAGAATCCCTGTGAGTAATAAGAATATAATAAAATATTTCAATCTGTCTCCAATATGATTAGCTTGGGAAAAGGGTCTGCCCAAATTCTATAGTAGGAAACATTTTAATTCATGTGTGTATATTTTATTGTGCTGGCATCTGGACATTTATATTTAGCTATAATTAACATACTGTAAAGTACATAGGTCTTGAATGTTCAGTTCTGTGAGTTCTGCATTTGTATACACCCAAACAGTGATCACCTCAAACAAGACAAATAATATTTTCCAGAAACGTACCTGCTGTCCCTTTCCAGGCAGTTTCCCTGCAACTATTTATCTGATTTCTGTCACAGTGGATAAGTCTTACTTGTTTTTAGATTTCACATAAATGGATCACACAGTATGTGTTCTTTAGGTTCTGGCTGCTTTTGCTTAACAGAATGCTTTTTATATTTTTGCATATTTTTGCATATACAAGTAGTTCATTCATCCTTTATTTCTGAGTGCTTATATATTGTATAGATATACCACAATGTATTCCACTTTTCCACTCTTATGAATAATGCTGCTTGGAAGATTCGGATGTAAATCTTTGTGAGCATAATAAGTTTTAACTTCTTTTGTATGGATACCAAGAGAACTACTTGGCCATAATGGCCATAGGGTAGGATATTTATAAGAAGCAGCCAAATAGTGTGCCAGTGAGGTTGTGTCTTTTTACATCCCTACCATCAATGTTTGAAGGGTCCATTCATTTCACTTTGTTAACAATTGGGTTTGTCAGTCCTTTCTGTTTCAGCCTTTCTGGTGGATGTGAAGTGTTAACTCATCATAGAGTTTTTCATATGCCTATTGTCCCTTTATATATATATGCATATATATATTTTAATGAAGTATCTGTTAAAGTATTTTACTTTTACTGGTGATCATTAGGGGTCGTTTATATATCTGGATACAGTTCTTTTGTCAAATGTATGTACTGTGAATATATATATTTGCCATATAATATATATATGAATTCACAAAGAATTTTTTATATATTTACACATATTTACATATATGAATTCATACATACATGCATATATATACATATATATATTCACAATACATTTATTTGACAAAGAATTGTATCTGGATGTAGAGAGAACTCTGAAACATCAGCAGTAAATGAGGAATAGCCTAATGGAAAAAAAAAAATCTTAACAGATAACTCATAAAAGAAAATATATAGAGGTATATATGCACATATATAATATCTTCTGAATATATGTGTACATTTATAGGTATTGCCAAATATTTAACAAAGGAATATGTATATATATATATTCTAATATGTAGCTTGTTTACTCATTTTTCTTAAGCTTTCTTTTTTGATTGATAGCCTTTATTTTTTTAGAGCAGTTAGACTTACGGAAAAATTGAGTAGCAAGTACAAAGAGTTTCCATACAAGCCCTCAGCCTTTCAAATCCGGTTTTCTCTTTTATTAGTATCTTGGATGAGTGTGGTACAATTGTTAAAAGTGCTGAGCCAGTATTGATAGATGATTATAAATCAAAGTGTAGTAGTTCACATTAGAGTTTGTTTACGCTTTGTGTTATATACTCTTCAGATTTTGACAAAAGAATAATTATGTGTGTCCATTGTTGCAGAATAGAGTGTTTTCACTTCCTTAAAAATCCTTTGTGCTTTTCATCTATAGTAGTACTCCTTATTCATGGGGGATCTGTTCCAAGAACCCTAGTGAATGACTTAAAGTGTGGTAGAACCAAGTCCTGTAAATATCATCATTTTTACTGTACTTCAATACCTATGATAAAGTTTAATTTATAAATTAGGCACAGTAAGAGATTAATTACAATAATGAATAATAAAATAGACTGTTTATAACAATACCCAGTAATAAAAGTCATGTGACTGTGGTGTCTCTCAAAATACCTTATTATATTGTATTCACATTTCTTTTTGTGATGACATGAGATGAGAAAATGCCCACATGATGAGATGAAGAGAAGTGAATAATAAAAGCATTATGACATAGCATTAGTCTGTTATTGACCTTCTAAAATATGTCAGAAGAGTGTCAGCTCCTTTGGGTGATCCTGGATCACCCGGTCGTGATGGTGTCAGTGTTGGATGTCAGGAGTAGGTGATGTATATGGTTGGAGATTCTGGGCAGGATGGAGTGCACAGTTCAAGAATACATCACACTACTCAGAACGGTGAGCAATTTAAAACTTAATAGTTCTTTATTTCTGGAATTTTCCATATTCATACCACAATTGATTGCATGTAACTGCAACCACAAAAAATGGATCTGATGCTGAGGACAGTATCACATTCATTGTTCCCTCACACAGATCCCTGTCAACCACTGATCTTTTTATTGTCTCCATAGTTTTACCTTGCTCAGAAAGTCATAAACTTGGAGTTATGCAGTATGTAGCCTTTTTCATATAGGCTTCTTTGACTTAGCAATATGCATTTAAGGTTACTCTGTCTTTTGGTGACTTGATAGCTCATTTCTTTTTACCACTGAATAGTATTCCGTTGTATATATGTACCAGTTTATTCACTCATCTGTTGAAGGACATTTTGATTGCTTTCAGTTGAGAGTAAAGCTGGTATAAACATCTGTGCATGAGTTTGTGTGTGGACATAAGTTTTCAACTCCTTTGGGTAAATACAAAAGAGTAAAATTGCTGAAACATACGGTAAAAGCATGCTTAGTTTCATGAGAAACTGCTGAGCTGTCTTCCAAAGTGGTTATTCTCTTTTGCTCTCCCACCGGCAATGAGAATCCCTCTTGTCCACATCCTTGCCAACATTTGGTGTTGTCAGTTTTGGATTTCAGCCATTTTAATAGGTGTGTTGCAGCATCTTGTTATTTTAACTTGCACATCTCTGATGACATATGATGGGAGCATATTTTCATTTGCTTGTTTGCCATCCATATTTGCATCTCTGTTGAGCTGTCTATTCAGATCTTTTGCCCATTTTTAATAGGGTTGCTTTTTTCATATTGTTGAGTTTTAAGAGGTTTTTTATTTAGTATATTTTTGATACCAGTCCTGTATCAAATGTATGTTTAGCAAGGTTTTTTTTTTTTTTTTCATGTCTGTGGCTTGTCTCTTTATTCTCTTACCTGTGTCTTTTGCAGAGATGTTTTTAATTTTAATGAAGTCCAACTTTTTTTTTGTTTGTTTCATGGCTCCTGCTTTTGGTATCATATCTAAAAGGTTACTACCAACTCCAAGGTCACCTCGGTGTGTATGATTGAGCAAGTATCTCTCACCATTCTGTCTCATGGGAGAAGGAAAGAGAAGGTTATCTCTGTGTCACCTTTGCTCCTTGAGTCCTCCTCATTCTTTAAAACCTGCCACGATGCTGTTTCTGGATTATGCTCTTGGCTTAATTTTGGCAATTAACCCTCTACTTTGTATGGATGGTGAAATATGTGTGTCCTTCTTGTACTGCAGGAAATAATGGGTCTAAGAGATCATCTTAGGTGAACTAGGATGAAAGTTCTTGTTTTACACCTAACTGCCAAACACAGTGTTTGGATGATAGTGTGTACTCAAAATATTTAATGAAAGAAAGAAGGAATAGTTATGAAAGTAATTAGTAGCCCATGGATCTGTTGAAATAATCAGTTAACATGGAAGTTCTGAGATAAGAATGTATTTAATCAGTAATAATATTGTGATTATATCACTTACAAATAGTAAAACAAGAATGATATGGAAACAATTATTTTGGCTAGGAGGGTAAAAAGGAACCTATAAGAATCTTGCATAAACTTTGCTTTTTAAGAAAGTGCTGTCTCTTGCATTTGATATTAATCTGAAAATGAAAGTGTGACCCTAAGTAGTTTCTGATTTTCAACTAGCTTTACCTACCAAAGGCATTTGGGTAGGTTTAAATAATTAGAAGTGATATTAAATTAAGCCTACCCTGTGTTTCCATCATATTGTTACTGCTTACACCTGGGTTTGAATCTTCCCCCTCTCTCCACTGGATTCCTGCCATCCTCTCCCTGCTTCATGCGTATCTCCTGACAGCTAACTCTCAAGACAGCCCCTTCTTTAAATGATCCTCTTAAAATGTGAGTTAGATGACCTTGGGCTTCTTACTGCAGGGCACCCAGCCATAGCCTGCCATCTTGCTCCGAGTAGAAAGCCAATGGCCTTTCCTTATGTGCTGTGACCTTCCTTCCTCTCTGACCTGGCTGCTCATGTCCTCCTTATCTCTCTCTCACCTGTGCTCCAGCCCCAACACTTGCTGACCCTTACCTATCAGAACAACTCCCGTCTTTTCTGCATGCTCTGCTTGGACCATCATCCTGCAGATACTGAATGGCTCCCTCCCTCCCCTCCTCGGACTCTTCTTTCAGATGACACCTTATTAATAATACCTATCCAGACTACACTATTTACAGTTTCAATCCCCATTACCCCCACTCCCCTCGCCTCATTCCTTTTTCTTTGCCCACATCACTCTCACTTTCTAACCTACTCTGTAGTTAACGTACTGTATGTTAATTGCACATCTTTCTCGTTCTAAAACATAAGCTTTAAAAGAGTAGAGATCTAGATGTGTTTTCTTCACTGATGTGTTGCCCTGGCTTAGAACAATGCCAAGAATATAGTGGGTGCCCAGTAAATATTGAATGAATAAGACCGTTTAACAACTTTTCACAAATCCTTCTACTACTGCAGTGGTGTATTTTTAATGATTTTAAAGTTCACTAACAACACAGCAGGTTTAAAACTAGAAGGATAATGATGAAATGGAAAACAGAGCTTCAAGTAAAGTCAGCCCTAACGCTAAAGCTACATTTTTTTTGTGATGAAAATGGTCAGATAAGGACCACTTGCATAAAAGCAGAAGTTAAAAATGTATTAAATTAAGGTGATGTGTGGCAGGAACATACATAAGTTGCCTTTTAAAATTTGAATTACTAGGAAATACTTATTTTTATTTGTGATGTTTTTCTGTCACCATTCTCTTAAAGGTAACGATATATTGACTATGGTAATATTGATTCAGTTCTTTCAAAGACAGAAGAAAAACTGTTAGTCTCTGTTTTTCCACTGGGATTGTGCTATTTAAAGAAGTGTGGCAGAAAAGCAAGTGAGCATAACTGTTTAATTACAGTTAGAACATGCTACCAATTCAGCTATTGATTTTGCTTCATTTGCCATCTTATAATATATTATATGCTTTTTCATTCATTCTACATAATGTTAGGTAGAGAATTTCATATTTATAAATTATTTTAATATTTAATGCCTTCCCATTTAGGTTCTTAAATCAAATATTTTCTAATGGGCTAAAATATTTAATCAACATCATACTGAAAATTTAGAGAAAAGATATAGAGATAGATCAAACCTTATGATACATATAATGATTTTAAGTATTTTTTAAAAATGCAAAATCATCTATTTCATTATTAAGTGTATCAAATTATATGTATTAATTAGAATTTATAGATTCATATAATAGAAACTGTGTAATGGTACAGATACAGGACAGCAGTATATAATGAAATGTAATTCATATATGTAGGTAATATGGAAAACGAAATGTAAATTTATGTGATTTAATAAGGTTGTTATTGAGCAACATATAAAAATTGAGCAAGAAAAAGCTTGGCTTTATTAGCACGGGATACCAATTATTTTAAAAATTTCATTTGAAACATAAATTGTACTGCTATGTGTATAAGTGTTCTAATTCTCCTGTATAGTAGAGCCATGGTGTTTTAGGAGAATGATGAGATCATTAACAATAAAGATCAATATAAATATTACATACATACTTGTGTATGCATGTTATAGGTAGAGCTTACAACTACTCATGTATAACAGCAAATATTAAATGAACAAAACTGCCATATATAGCCAAGCAAGTTGGCAGCGGCATTTTACCATTTGTTACAACTTGCAAACTGGGGGAAAACTATCTGAAGTCTGTATGACTGCTGTTACTCAGCACCGTTTTGGCCTCGTCTGCAGGTTGTTTTCTTGATCTATGAAGGCATTAGGGAATGACCACTAATTAGTATTATAAGACCAAGCGATGGTAAGATTTGGTGCCACCCAGGCTCTCTGAGTTGCTAATGTACAATCCCATTCCAGAAGAACTGTCACTATAAAACCAGGTCAGCATGGCAGCAGAAATCTATAAATATAGTTCCTATGTCACATCCTATCATCTCTGGAAGGAGCACGCACCCTGTCTTTTTAAAAGAGGTTTCCATATGCTGTAGGAGACATGTGTGATAAATTAAGCACTTCTTTCTAGACACTGAAAACATAATAGTGATATAATTAATTACAGTCATATTCTTGTTAAAATTGTGCAGAAAAATTACACCTTTTTTGATTAGCATGAAATATAAGTGTCAAATCCGTAATAAAACCCTGATCAATAAAACAATAATAATTGTGTTGTTAAAAGCGGACATCGAAAGGTGTTCATGGCAACATATTTTAAAGGTTAGAAACCCTTTTAAAATAAACGGATTTCATCTTTACACTATGTCATCTAAATCATTACTGTGTTTGTGTATACAATTATAATCAGACGATAAATTGCAGCTATTGAATGGATTAAGTCTGCACTTCTTGACCTCATAAATCTGAGATTGTCATAGCTTTAGAAAATGCTTGTGTAACAATCAGTTGATTACATGGCATGAGCAGCTGCGTGCATGTTAAATATGAAAGGGAAAGGGTAATGCAGAGTTCAATGGTAGGACTTTATAACATATCTGACACTTTCCTTTAACACTTTCAAACCCTTCCTTTGGAATATGCCTTTTATGTTAGTAGGTTTATACATTTCATAAAAGGATGTTAAGAAAGTTGAAACTAACAAAATGAGCACCAACTGAAATGTCAGTACTCTGTAAGATTCCCTGAAAATATCCATCCATGTTAAATCATCTTATTTTTAACAGAATATCATGAAGAAGAATGTAGTGGTGAGAAATGCCTCAGAGTACTCTCTAGTTAGTGATTTGCTGTTGGGGGGGTGGTGGGAGGCAGGAAACTTGACCAATCCAAAATGACATTCTATGTGTATCATTTGTATCGGATGTGGGCCTCTTGGACCCAACCTCAATTTACTTAAAAAAATCATCACACTGTGTGTGATGTTTTACATTATTAAAAAATTCAAAATTGTTAAAAGTGGTTATCTCCCCTCTAATGAAAATAAAATACTTAAAGTAGCAGTATGCTACTGGTTTTTGTAGGAGGCTGTCTTTGGATCTGCTATTTTATGCTTAATTCACGAGGTATTATGTCCATTTTAAATCTTCTTAGGAGAATTAATTTTAACTCAAATTTATCTATTTGTATATAGCTTCCACCTTCAAAAATTTATATAGAATATGACCCAATCTTGAAAATCTCATATATTGAAATGGTATTAATCAAAGATTCAAAGAGAATTAGATTATTAATAATGAAATATTTTCATTTACTTTAATTTTCTCAGCTGAAAGGAACTAAAGTGTGCTCTAAGTGTTAGTTAGGAATTTACTGCCTGCTCATAAAAGTGGCATTTTTCTCATTTTGCATAAAAAGTTAGAGTATAGAATAGCTAAATAACTAATCCCAAGGTCACAACAAAAAGGGGAATTGGGGCAACTCAAATGAGAATCCTGAATTTCAAGGCCCTGAGAAACAGTTTCCTTTTTATAACCCCTACTTAGTAACATTTAATGATTAAATTGCCATGAAAATAAAACATCTTGTTCAAAAAGCAGTCTAGTGTGAAAAAACAGAAGACTGTGGTCTGTTTTATGTGCTCACTTTCCCTAAAACAGTCTTATCACAGATGTGCCCTAGAGTATCCCCACTCTGCCTGGAGAGCCCCCTACTTTCAGAGAGTTGTGTAAAGGTGTGTCAGCATACTAGAAGAGATGGGAATGTTGTGCCTCCATGGATTTTGACCCAGATAGTTTGATGATCACAAACAATTGCTCAGACGTCTCAATCTGAGACATATCCACACAGATTGCAACCTCATTGAATGTTGACATTGACAGTTTTGTTAGAAAATGCCAAGGAGCCTGACATTGCATCTTTGGTAACTATGTAAAGCTACTTAATGTAACCTATGAATAATGGTTAAGACTTGAGTGTCAGTCTTTGCATTGGATAATGTCTTTATATTATTGTCTTTCAAGAAACCTGTGATGGAATTATCAATGTCCTCAATATCTAGATTATAAAATTAAGGGACTAAGTGTATTGTCTAAAGTCATGGAGTTGGAGCAGTAGAACCAGATCTTTGTACATCTAGAATTTAAATTCTTAACCACTGGGCAGTACTGCCTCCAGACTTGGCTTTTCCCAGGTCACATTGATGAACGTCAATAGGAAGCCTTAAAAGATCCTCTGCTTTAAAAGTAAAGTTTCAGTCCCAAATTTTGGTCTAATTATGACCATAGATCAGTATGGCTGGTTTTATTTTTTCAGCTTCATTGACTTGACTGGTTGTATGATAAAGTACAGCTTCTCCAGTTACCAGTGTTTATGGGTATTCCATTTAGGTGAAAAATAATGCAGTCAGTTAAAGTGTACCATTTCAGTCAAAGAGAGAATGTTTTTCAAGTAAGAAGTTAAAGCAATCAAACAACTGCTGTGAGAAATGTTTCCTTTAAATAGAGTGCTCATGTGCCATGGTACGAATTGAAAGGGACTTACTCAAAATTTGTCAGATCACTTTGTTATTTTCTTTGGCATCATTGATAGAAATATTCAGTGGATTAATTCCATCATTTAGCTACTTTAGGTAAATATGCCAAATGAAAATAATGACATTTGGGGTTCTTTGAGTTCTACAATTCTGTAGCATCAACACAACCTTGCTTAATTTTTTTTTTTTTTTTCCTTAACTGACTTCAGCGAAGTTTTTTCACCATGTCACCCTTCATTCTCTGGGTTTTTTCTACCTCATTATCTTTCTGACTTTTGAAAGTACCTGTTTCCACCAGCATGTATTCTTCACATGTGCATGTTCCCCTACTCCCTTACCCTATCCTATCCCAGTTTTAATATATCTTCAGATTTAAATTCAGTGCTCCCTTCTCTAAGGAAGAGACCCTGACCTCTCTGTGTGACTAGCATGGAAGCTTCTACTGCATGGTACCAGGACACACCGTACTCTTTTTGTAGCAGTTGTCAGCATAGTTGAGTTGTGCGTTTGTTGTGTCATTCTTCTACTAATTCCTATTTTGCAACAGCCTGTAAACTCCATGAAGGCAGGCACTATATCTACTTTTGCTCATCTTTTTGTCTTAGTGCCTGTGACAGTCCCTAGGATGTATGTTGAACGAAGGGATAATGAACATGATACCGACTAATCCAGAGACATAATAAACCCGTGAGTTAAACGGTGAAAACACTGACTTCTAACCAACTTTATTGATATATGATTTACATTAAATAAAATGCACTCATCTTAAGATGCTTTTGAATTAAGTCATTTTGAATATATTGTTTTTCAGAGGTTGCCATTTTCCAGTATGAAGCTATAACACAATAGGCAAGTCTTTGGATGCCCTTGGATTTCAGACTTTGTCTGTGCTAAGAGTTTAGGCAATTCCTAAAGTCCTTGCTGATTCTTGGATTCTGGATCTGTGTTCAGGCCATCTGCGGGTAGCTGTATCTTCAAATACTTGTCAAAAGACCAGGTTAGCTTGCCTGATGTTAGTAGTTACCTGCTTATACACTCCTCCTTAATTTATCAGATTTGAATGTTTAAGTTAACCCAACTTTGAAAAATGAGGATCTCACTTCCTTAGGATAATCTTTCTCTGAGTATGTGGTTCAGTACCTTTGTCAATATTTCCATACCCTAGAAAATCCTTTCACTATATATAGATAATCAGACCGTCATATTATGCACTTTAAATACATTACAATTTTACTTGTCAAGTTATACCTCAATAAAACTGAGAAAAAGTTCCATATCTTGGTATTAAAAACAGAATACTTAGACTACACTTCAACTGGAGTTGTGGTAGCTCTTTTCCATCAGGGTACCTGAAGCACAAAAAGAAAAATTAAATAAGGACTACTTTAGTAAAACACATAAAAATAAAGGTGTTTCTCTCCTTTATACCTATTTTTGTATCTTCTTGCCCCCAAACTCCCTCCTTCCCTCCCATCTCCTTTTTTCTTCCTCATCCCTTCTTCTTTCCTTCCTTCCTGTTTGCCTTCTTTTACTATTTTTATAACCTAAATAAAGAAATAATCCACTGATCGACTTTTTGAATTGAGAGTAAGGAATAACAAATTGTTCACTAAATTGTGTAACATAATTTAAAACATACTCAGACTCAGATACATGAATGGCAAATAAAGATTAATTGAATAAGAAAGGGAAATAAAAAGAGACAAAAACAGACAAGCAGTGAGAGCAAAAATACCCAACTGATTAAAACTGCAAGTGGAGAAAGAGAAGAAAAGAGGAAACACAGGAGGAGACCCACACAACCACTACCTACAGGGGCATCTATTTTGATAAAATAGAGGCTCTCTATTTTTAGGTGTGAGATACCCAGCTGTGAATATTTAGGCCATTGATTCTCAAATGATGCCCTTGCACTGGACATTTGAAGCAAAATATTTTTAAATGATCTAATTCACATAAAAAAGAAATCAATAAAGCAGTCTCCCTCTGAAGATTGTTCTCCCATTATTTCTTAATTAAACCTTTATATCTGAATTCACTTATCTCTACTAGCATCTAGATTTAGCATGAAAATATCTTCAGTTACATTAAGAATAAAAAGCTCTGTATTATAGGATAAGACCTTTCAACCAAAAATTTATAAAAAAACATTCATTCAAGTAATTGGTGTTAAAAGTATTTCCCCAGTATATTTTTTTCCTTTGTGAAATTTTAGTAAATGAATCCGTGTACCTAGTTTGGAAAATCCAAATAGGACAAAGGACTTAAAATTAAAGTAGTGGTTGGCCACCTCCATCCTTATATCTGTAGTCTTACTTAAGAAATCACTTTTAAGGGTTTCCTGTGCAGTTTTTGCTGGGAATCACTCCATAGTGAGTGAAAGTTGCTCAGACATGTCCTTCTCTTTGTGACCCCATGGACTGTAGACCCCCAGGCAACCCATGAAATTTCCAGGCACGAGTACTGGAGTGAGTAGCCATTCCCTTTTCCAGGGGATCTTCCCAACCCAGGAATCGAAACTGGGTATATCCTGCATTGCAGGCAGATTCTTTACCATAGGAGACACTTTTTATAGTGATTGTTTCTAAAACTTAAATAATATGGTTAATAGATCTCAGTTTATCAAATTTGAGTGTAAAATATTGGACATAAAAGATGATAGGCTTATGCTACCACATTTATACTACCCTATCCCTACTTAGTACCAAAAATTGTGATGCGTTTGTTAATATATACAATGATAATATTAGGACCCATCTTGTCTCTCCACCTATTCTATCACACTTCTCTTCCTAATTTATACTCCTATTTATAATACCATATCTCAACTTGAATCTTTATATAATTTGCATTCTGTTCTACAATAATTTAGTCTTCTATTTTTATCTATAGAGAAGGGGCTTAGATAGCCAATGAAAGATATTTTATAAGAAGAACGAAGTCCACAGTGGGTAGGATGGTTCTCCAGGGTGGTGGATAATGTAAATCCTATTTCCTGTCTCTCTCTAACATCTTTAATGAAATACTGGTTAATTATTAACATAGTTTGAGGTAGACTAGGCTTCTGAAAGGTGTCTTCATGTGCTGAGTCTTGTTCAAAGGTGAGGATGGATCGAAAAGATTTTCAAGATGCAATCACACTTCAGTTAAAAGAGTATATGCATAAGTCTAGAATCATTTAAAACTTTTTATTTTATATAGGACTGTAGTTGATTTACAACATTATTCTACTTCCAGGTGCAGAGCAGTGATTCATTATGAGTATACATGTAACTATTATTTTTCAAATTCTTTTCCCATTTAGGTTATTACAGAATATTGAGCAGTGTTCCCTGTGCTGTATAGTAGGTCCTTGCTGGTTATCTGTTTTAAATATAATAGTGTGTATAGGTCAGTCCCAGACTCCCAGTTTATCCCTTCCTTTCCCCTTTTGGCATATCTTGGAACAGATCTTCCAGGGCTGCACACGGTGGTAAATCCCTGACACTAATCATGATGAAATCACAAAGCGGTTCCCATTAGAGTGTCTGGCCTGGGTCAAAGAAAGAAGAAACCTGGGATATTGCTATGTTAGGGATGTTAAGAGCAAATTATTTTTTTCCCCCTTAAAAAAGGTGTTTGTTATTTTTTTAATCTGTCTCCAAGGTATGGAGTTTGACTGTAAAAGTATGACAGGTATTCTTTGAAAGGTCAATTTTGAAGATGGAGTAAAAGGAGAAGGGAGATTAACCAGGAAGTGAAGGAGTGATGAGGAAAGGGATCTATGGAGCTTGCTTGAGGAATTTTTTGTGAAATGGATGGGAGAGGTTAGAAGGGAAAGCAAATCTTTATCTCAAAGGCCCATCTCAAGTTCCATCTTTCCATGAGACTCTGCCTGCACTCTCCATCCTCTGCCTAATTGAATGTCATCTTCCCTTCATGTCTACTGTCATGGTCACTTAGCTCTGCCTCTCTTAGGGAACTTGTCTACCTTTTGCTTTGTGTTAGTTTATTTATAGCTGTTTGATGTCTGCTCTATTAGGTGATGATTTTCATGTCTAACTTTACTTTCCCACCACCTTGCCCAAAGCCTTACATGGAGCAGGCATTTAATTAAAAAAAAAAAAAAGTAATGTATTCATGCTTGACTAAACCATAAATGTATCTAATTGTTTTCCTTATTTGCTTCCGTTCTTTTTTCCCTTTCACTTTTCCCACCTTCCTCTTTTGCTTTATTTTCTTTCCTTTCTAACAAACAAGAAGCCTGTATATGCATGAATAAGGAAAGATGTGCATTTAGAGGAGTAGAGTTTGAAGAACCTAGAAAGAGAATGAAAATAGAAATGATAAAGAAGAAATGTGATCCAGATATAATATAAGGAAGGAAGGGGAAAAAAGGAAAGAAAGGAAGAAAGAAAAAGAGAATGCATAATCTCTCTGATTCCAGAAGGGTCAGGCCAGTATATCAACATAAAATCTTAACTGAACTTGAACGGATATTGTTTCAGTGATGTTTGCCGAGATGTTAAAAGTAGAGGAAAGTTTAAATTCCTGCCATTCCTCTACACTAAGAATAGACTGAAAAACAAACAGGAATCAAATTACCATAAACACGTTTCAATTATCAGTGAAAAGGAATTATATCCAAAGAAGAAAAGGAAGACAAGACGTTTGTATAGATTGTGTTTTGGAAATCAGCTGTCTATGAAATGACTATCTGCATTCAAAGTAGCTGTCAGAACTGATGAACATTTTTCTATAGACTATTATTACTTTTTGAGTTCTATAGGCATCCTGCAGGTTTAATAAAAGGAAATCTCTAGAACCTAAAGAAAATCATGGCTTTTAATACATTTCAGTTTAGTTCAGTTCATTCGCTCAGTCATGTCCAACTCTTTGTGATCCCATGGACTGCAGCACACCAGGCCTTCCTGTCCATCACCAACTCCTGGAGTTTGCTCAAACTCATGTCCATCATGTCAGTGATGCCATCCAACCGTCTCATCCTCTGTTGTCCTCTTCTCCTCCCACCTGCCATCTTTCCCAGCATCAGGGTCTTTTCCCATGAGTCCATTCTTTGCAGCAGGTGGCCAAAGTATTGGAGTTTCAGCTTCAGCATCAGTCCTTCCAATGAACACCCAGGACTGATTTCCTTTAGGATGGCCTGGTTGAATCTCCTTGCTGTTCAGGGGACTCTCAAGAGTCTTCTTCAACACCACAGTTCAAAATCATCAGTTCTTCAGTACTCAACTTTCTTTATAGTCCAACTCTCACATCCATACATGACTATTGGAAAAACCATAGCTTTAACTAGACAGACCTTTATTGGCATGTCTCTGCAAGTAATGTCTCTGCTTTTTACTAAGCTGTCTAGGTTAGTCATAACTTTTCTTCCAAGGAGTAAGCATCTTTGAAATTCATGGCTGCAGTCACCATCTGCAGTGATTTTGGAGCCCAAGAAAATAGTCTGCCACTGTTTCTACTGTTTGCCATGAAGTGATGGGACCGGATGCCATGATCTTAGTTTCATGAATGCTGAGTGTTCAGCCAGCTTTTTCACTCTCCTCTTTCACTTTCATCAAGAGGCTCTTTAGTTCTTCGCTATCTGCCATAAGGGTAGTGTCATCTGCATATCTGAGCTTATTGATCTTTCTCCCGGCGATCTTGATTCCAGCTTGTGCTTCATCCAGCCCAGCGTTTCTCATGATGTACTCTGCATATAAGTTAAATAAGCAGAGTGACAATATACAGCCTTAATGTATTCCTTCCCCAATTTGGAACCAGTCTGTTGTTCCATGTCCAGTTCTAACTGTTGCTTCTTGACCTGCACACAGACTTCTCAGGACGGAGTTCAGGTGGTCTGGTATTCCCATCTCTTGAAGAATTTTCCACAGTTTGTTGTGATCCACACAGTCAAAGCTTTGGCATAGTCAATAAAGAGAATAGAAATTTCAAGGAAGAAGATGCCAGCTATTTGCCAAGCCAAGACAGGGTATCTTGGTGAATTGTAAAAGTTTCAGGGTATGGTTATCCCTTTGAAGCCTCACAAACTTAACTTTATGCGCTGAGTATTGCGAGCACTTAAGGCCAGACTTACCATAACCAAACTGATAACATACAGACTTATTCACTAGATTACCATCTTTTCAAAGTCCACTGAGAAATTGTCAAGGTCTCAGACATTCCTGTTCTTGGATTAGTACTTTATTGCCTTGTGGGCAAGCTGTGTGGGAAGATAAGTTGTAACTAGTATTTCACTTGATGTATTTCAAATTAGAAGCAGCAGAATAATAT
Organism: Dama dama; assembly: GCF_033118175.1. Lineage (NCBI taxonomy): Eukaryota > Metazoa > Chordata > Mammalia > Artiodactyla > Cervidae > Dama > Dama dama. The sequence continues at coordinate 35,979,061 of NC_083704.1, read as the reverse complement.
GTGTGGTTCAAGGGTTTTCTAGAATCCATTGACAATCGTCCAGTGCATCTGCATCTTTGAGAGCAATCTACCTGGGACTATGATGCCGCAGATCACATGGATTTGGTATTTTTTTCACTTGTAATTCCTGTGGGACTTCCCATTTATACCCTACTTTGATGTGTGTCTCAATATCATTATGTATATATATACTCTTTTATATTCACCAAAAGCATTTACATAAGTTATATAATGATCTCCTTTGCAGTTTGTATTAACACTACATTTCACAGGAAGGAAAACTGAGGCCCAGAAATGTTAAGTGACTTGACCAAAGATCCTACGGATGTTAGCATATGAACTCATAAAGGCAGGAAGCATAATCTCAGGATTAGTGGTCTATGACTGTGAGGCATTTGTAACATATTTGTTCATAATAGGATTATAAATGTATATAATAGCAAAATGATATGCTTGAATATAGAAATAGACCTCAGTTTACTCAGGGTTCCTCGAGTTTTTCTATGAGTATTGAGTTTTCCTTAATGCATTTAAAACATGCTTTGCTTTTTACACTTTGGAACTTGCCACAACATTTTAGGAACCAATTTATGTTTGTTTGTTTACAGAATTTTTACTAACTTTAAAAAAAATTTGTATTGGAGTATAGTTGTTATACTCTAATGTAAAGCAAAATGAACAAGCCATATGTATATACTCTCCCTTTTAAACTTCCTTCAGATCATCATAGTACATTAAGTAGAGTTCCCTATTCTATACAGTTTGGAACCCATTCATGTTTGTAAAGGTGAATGACTTTCACCTATCTTTGTAGTTTTAAAAAAGATAGATGGTTTTCTTCTCTTGGGTGGCATATCAGTTATTGTTCTTAGTTGAAAACTTCAGACTCCACTCTATGAAATTTGAGCAGAAAATAAATGTTTTACTAGTGGGTATTGTAAATGCAACCTGTGCTTTTCCCAAATGCTCCTAAATTCCTTTTACTGTGTCTGTGTGTTTTATACCCAGTTCAGTTCAGTCGCTCAGTTGTGTCCAACTCTTTGCGACCCTGTGGACTGCAGCACGCCAGGCCTCCCTGTTCATCACCAACTCCTGGAGTCTACTCAAACTCATGTCCATTTCTTTGGTGATGTCATCCAACCATCTCATCCTCTGCCGTCCCCTTCTTTTCCCGCCTTCAGTCTTTCCCAGCACTAGGGTCATTTCAGATGAATCAGTTCTTCACAACAGGTGACCAATGTATTAGAATTTCAGCTTCAGCATCAGTCCTTCCAATGAATATTCAGGTCTGATTTCCTTTAGGATGGACTGGTTGGATCTCCTTGGAGTCTAAGTCATCCCAGATTCCCTAGTAATTGTGCTCCTAGGTTAGTGCCTGCAACTTCTTCAGGTACTTGCCCAGTGGCAACTACTGCTGCTTTGCCAGCCCACAGAGCCTGAAGCGCCGGGGGGTTGGTTAGTTCTGGAGGGACAGCCAATGACTGCCTGGCTCTCCTGACAGGAAGTATGAAATTAGCTCCTGTGCTTTCAGGGGGGATAAGGTCCTTATAAGATGGGGCTGAGGTTGGAACTTTGCCTAAGATCTCACACATACTTTGTTCTGAAACGCTTCCCTGTCCTGCTTTTTCTACTTTCTTACTGGTTTCTAGTGGAAGCACTTTCTTAAAAAGTCATTTGTACTAAATCCTTGTCTCTGGGTCTCCTTCTGAGGAGCCGCACTGTATTAGGTTGCTGTAATGAAATACCATGACCTCAGGTGGCTTAACAGAAATTTATTCTGTTACACTTTTGGAGGCTGAAGCCTAACATCAAGGTGCCATCCAGAGCATGCTCCCTCTGAGTCTGTGGGTAGAAGCTTTTCTTGCCTCTTCCCAGCTTTGGTGATAGCCATCAATCCTCGGCACTTCCCGGCTTATAGCTGCCTCACTGCAGTCTCTCTGTCTGTTGTCACATGGTGTTTTCTGTATGTCTTTTATTTTTTCACTTGTTAGAAGAACACCTGTCATATTGGATTATAACCCATGATATTATCTTAACCTGATTACATCTGCAAAGACACTATTTCACAAATACAGTCACATTTTCGCAGATGCCAGGAGTTAGAATTTCCCTACATATCTTTCCTGGGGGTGGGGGGTGGGGCGGACATAATTTAACCCATGACAGGAACCTAAGACAAACAAAGTTTGGCAGCTCATGGGAAGGCCAGAGTCTGAGCCTTGGAGACTGCAAAGCAAGGAACACCACCCAACCACAAGTTGGTGGTGAGCAAGTCTCATGTGGACATAGTTTTCTAATGGGAAGAATTTGAAACTTAACACATGAAATTTCTTTTGTCAAAATGGAGGTGATTTTTGAACGGTGTCATCTAGTCATGAAAGTGAAAGCCACTCAGTCGTGTCCGATTCTTTGTGACCTCATGGACTATACAGTCCATGGAATTCTCCAGGCCAGAAAACTGGAGTGGGTAGCCTTTCCCTTCTCTAGGGGATCTTCCCAACCCAGGGATCAAACCCAGGTCTGCCACATTGCAGGCAGATTCTTTACCAGCTGAGCCACAAGGGAAGCCCAAGAATACTGGAGTGGGTAGCCTATCCCTTCTCCAGCAAATCTTCCCCACCCAGGAATCAAACCAGGTCCTGCATTGAAGGCGGATTCTTTACCAACTGAGCTATCTTCTCCTGCAAACGACAAACGGAAATGACTAAGTTTCAGGTTTTGATGGATGACCAGACAACTGTGACCTTATTTTTATTCAATGGTCAGTACTCTATAGCAGGCGTCACCAAACAAAGGCCAAGTCTGGCCCACCACCTGTTTTTGTATGGTGTGTGAGCCAAGTATGGTTTAACATGTTAAAATCTAGAATGTAAAAAAGACAGGGAGAATAGTTCTTAAAAGAGTTGAGGACATTGCTTCTTGGCCACCAAGCCTAAAATGTTTAGTCTTTGGCCCTTACAGCAAAAGTTTGTTGATCTTTGTATAAGAATCTATCCAGTAAGACTTCCATGTTGAAAGCATTCTGTTATTCCAAGAAATTAGAATTTACCAAATAAGTTGCTACATTTTTCATGAAGAAAATTAGACATAAAAGGAAAATAATTGTATCTTGGAAAAATAAACAAAATGAAGTAAATACAATCAGAGGATTATAAATTAAGACTATAGAATGTTACTCTTCTATCTCTTTTCTAGAAATGCACAGGTAGAATAATGCTGTCTACCTTAAGGCAATCAAATACATACAAAATTATGATTCTTTATGTTTGTGTAATGCCTATGACTTTTCAGAGCTCTCTGATAGTGTCTAATGTCTTATATGGCTGGATTATATCAGTAACTTACATTTTTTATTGTTTAGCAGTATGAAATTCAATTGTGTGTACATTATTTTTATCTTTTCTGATGACAGGTACTCTAATTCTTGACCAAGAGATTTACTTGGAAAATGAGAAATTCCTGGACTACACTACTTGCCTAAAGCTTCTTCTGGTTGGAGTCAGTCCTTAAGGCTCTAAGGTACTAGAACAATCTTAAAGTTATCTTTATTTTCTTAATTTAGTAAAACAATGATACAGTTTTGAAAAAAAAACCTCCACACTCAAATAAATATATTTTTGTGTAGATAATGTGTACAGTGTGAATATAAATCTCAGCCCCAAATTTTCAATTCTTGATGCAGAGAGGAGTGTAAAACATGGTTGTTGTGGTTCCGAGGATACCTTTAAATTGTATTCTAAACAATGCCATTTGAGACTATTACTTCAGTCATACTGAATTAGCATAAAGACCAAAGGTATGCTAATTCATTATTAAATGAGTTGAAGTTGGGAGATATACACTGCAATATAACAGGTAAGTGTAGATATACACTACAATCTACTACTACAATCTAACAGATAAGGCTTAACATTAAGCCATACCATAAGGCTTAATAGCAACTGGTATGCAGAGGGCTTCAAGGGTTTAGCTGCTTGTTAGCTGAATGCATGTCAGTGGCATAAGGAGGTTGAAAAATGTTTGTGACTTTAGGCTGCAACAGTTGAGGTTAAGGAAGGTGATGGCTCCTCTCTATTTTGTGACTCCAAAGTGCTGCATCAAATTCTGGGTAGTGTATTCTAAGGGTATAGAAGATCAGACAGAGAAGGCAATGGCACCCCACTCCAGTACTCTTGCCTGGAAAATCCCATGGACGGAGGAGCCTGGTAGGCTGCAGTCCATGGGGTTGCGAAGAGTCAGACATGACTGAGCGAATTCACTTTCACTTTTCACTTTTATGCATTGGAGAAGGAAATGGCAACCCACTCCCGTGTTCTTGCCTGGAGAATCCCAGGGATGAGGTTGCACAGATTCGGACATGACTGAAGTGACTTAGCAGTAGTAGCAGAAGATCAGAGATGGCAAATAGATCTTACCTCTTCTGTCGATTCTAGTTATTTGTGGCTGCATTGAGAAGTGAGTTAAGAAGGATTCTGAGGGCTTATACAGGCCCAGGGGGAAATTGTGCTGGGTTTGTCTGGCAAGGGGGTAATACATTATCATTATACGTGTTCAAGATTGGATGACAAAGGTGATATAAAAGGTAATGTTGACAGAAGAGTTCAGCTGTTTCATCTCCTGCATGTTTTTAATTTTTGCTCATTGGACATTATCACCTATTAAAATTTTCGTATGCCTCTTAACACCCTCTTAGAACAGGGGTAGGCAAATTATGGGTAGCAGTTAAATCAGGTTTATTACATGTTTTTACATTTTAAATGTGAAATGTTATGTTTTGAATTTGTTCCTCAACTTACATCTGGTGGAATCTCACAAAATGAGGTAAGTCTCAAAGTTATTATCTCCAAAAAAGTTTATAATTATTTGATTTTGTTTTATACCACTGGTTTGGGGAAGTGAGGGAGGAGGTTGCTCTTTAATATCTAGTTTTTACAATGTTGATAAATTTTTTTTTTTAATTTTTTTTTTTTATTATTATTATTATTTTTTTCCAGTGGGTTTTGTCATACATTGATATGAATCAGCCATGGATTTACATGTATTCCCAATCCCGATCCCCCCTCCCACCTCCCTCTCCACCCGATTCCTCCGGGTCTTCCCAGTGCACCAGGCCGGAGCACTTGTCTCGTGCATCCCTCCTGGGTTGGTGATCTGTTTCACCATAGATAGTATACATGCTGTTCTTTTGAAATATCCCACCCTCACATTCTCCCACAAAGTTCAAAAGTCTGTTCTGTATTTCTGTGTCTCTTTTTCTGTTCTGCATATAGGGTTATCGTTATCACCTTTCTAAATTCCATATACATGTGTCAGTATGCTGTAATGTTCTTTATCTTTCTGGCTTACTTCACTCTGTATAATGGGCTCCAGCTTCATCCATCTCATTAGGACTGGTTCAAATGAATTCTTTTTAATGGCTGAGTAATATTCCATGGTGTATATGTACCACAGCTTCCTTATCCATTCATCTGCTGATGGGCATCTAGGTTGCTTCCATGTCCTGGCTATTATAAACAGTGCTGCGATGAACATTGGGGTGCACGTGTCTCTTTCAGATCTGGTTTCCTCAGTGTGTATGCCCAGAAGTGGGATTGCTGGGTCATATGGCAGTTCTATTTCCAGTTTTTTAAGAAATCTCCACACTGTTTTCCATAGCGGCTGTACTAGTTTGCATTCCCACCAACAGTGTAAGAGGGTTCCCTTTTCTCCACACCCTCTCCAGCATTTACTGCTTGTAGACTTTTGGATAGCAGCCATCCTGACTGGTGTGTAATGGTACCTCATTGTGGTTTTGATTTGCATTTCTCTAATAATGAGTGATGTTGAGCATCTTTTCATGTGTTTGTTAGCCATCTGTATGTCTTCTTTGGAGAAGTGTCTGTTTAGTTCTTTGGCCCATTTTTTGATTGGGTCATTTATTTTTCTGGAATTGAGCTGCAGGAGTTGCTTGTATATTTTTGAGATTAATCCTTTGTCTGTTTCTTCATTTGCTATTATTTTCTCCCAATCTGAGGGCTGTCTTTTCACCTTACTTATAGTTTCCTTTGTAGTGCAAAAGCTTTTAAGTTTCATTAGGTCCTGTTTGTTTAGTTTTGCTTTTATTTCCAATATTCTGGGAGGTGGGTCATAGAGGATCTTGCTTTGATTTATGTCGGAGAGTGTTTTGCCTATGTTCTCCTCTAGGAGTTTTATAGTTTCTGGTCTTACATTTAGATCTTTAATCCATTTTGAGTTTATATTTGTGTATGGTGTTAGAAAGTGTTCTAGTTTCATTCTTTTACAAGTGGTTGACCAGTTTTCCCAGCACCACTTGTTAAAGAGGTTGTCTTTTTTCCATTGTATATCCTTGCCTCCTTTGTCAAAGATAAGGTGTCCATAGGTTCGTGGATTTATCTCTGGGCTTTCTATTCTGTTCCATTGATCTATATTTCTGTCTTTGTGCCAGTACCATACTGTCTTGATGACTGTGGCTTTGTAGTAGAGTCTGAAGTCAGGCAGGTTGATTCCTCCAGTTCCATTCTTCTTTCTCAAGATTACTTTGGCTATTCGAGGTTTTTTGTATTTCCATACAAATTGTGAAATTCTTTGGTCTAGTTCTGTGAAAAATACCGTTGGTAGCTTGATAGGGATTGCATTGAATCTATAGACTGCTTTGGGTAGAATAGCCATTTTGACAATATTAATTCTTCCAATCCATGAACACGGTATGTTTCTCCATCTGTTTGTGTCCTCTTTGATTTCTTTCATCAGTGTTTTATAGTTTTCTATGTATAGGTCCTTTGTTTCTTTAGGTAGATATACTCCTAAGTATTTTATTCTTTTTGTTGCAATGGTGAATGGTATTGTTTCCTTAATTTCTCTGTCTGTTTTTTCATTGTTAGTGTCTAGGAATGCAAGGGATTTCTGTGTGTTAATTTTATATCCTGCAACTTTACTATATTCATTGATTAGCTCTAGTAATTTTCTGGTAGAATCTTTAGGGTTTTCTATGTAGAGGATCATGTCATCTGCAAACAGTGAGAGTTTTACTTCTTCTTTTCCTATCTGGATTCCTTTTACTTCTTTTTCTGCTCTGATTGCTGTGGCCAGCACTTCCAACACTATGTTGAATAGTAGTGGTGAGAGTGGGCACCCTTGTCTTGTTCCTGATTTCAGGGGAAATGCCTTCAATTTTTCCACCATTGAGGGTGATGCTTGCTGTGGGTTTGTCATATATAGCTTTTATTATGTTGAGGTATGTTCCTTCTATTCCTGCTTTTTGGAGAGTTTTAATCATAAATGAGTGTTGAATTTTGTCAAAGGCTTTCTCTGCATCTATTGAGATAATCATATGGTGTGATAAATTTTTAATATTAATCTTACTTTGTTTATCATCCTCAGAGACTATATTCTGTATCATTTATTGTGTTCAGGGTGTATTCAATATTTCTCAATCTGTTATTCTTTTGAATAGAGTTCATGCTTAAAAAGGATGGTTTTAGATAGCCTATGAATGTATATAGTTTTTAACTCAACATTATATGCCATTTACGTCCTTTTATGCTTATTTATTTATTTTTAATCTCAGTTTTATTTATTTATTTATTTTCTTACTTTACAATATTGTTTTGGTTTGCCATACACTGACATGAATCCGCCACGGGTGTACATGTGTTCCCCATCCTGAACCCCCCTCCCGCCTCCCTCCCCATCCCATCCCTCTGGGTCATCCCAGTGCACCAGCCCCGAGCACCCTGTCTCGTGCATCGAGCCTGGACTGGCAATTCGTTTCACATGTGGTAATTTACATGTTTCAATGCCATTCTCCCATATCATCCCGCCCTCACTCTTTCCCACAGAGTCCAAAAGACTGTTCTATACATCTGTGTCTCTTTTGCTGTCTTACAGGGTTATTGTTACCATCGTTCTAAATTCCATATATATGCATTAGTATACTGTATTGGTGTTTTTCTTTCTGACTTACCTCACTCTGTATAATAGGCTCCAGTTTCATCCACCTCATTAGAGCTGATTCAAATGTATTCTTTTTAATGGCTGAGTAATATGCTTATTTATTTTAAAATAATTGTTCTATCCTAGACTGATAGTAATGTGTGGGAACATCCCACAAGTTGATATATCTGTCCGTTTATCTTTGTAGATCTAACTTTTTTTTTTTTTCCTATGGCCTTGTAATGCATTTGTGAAGAAGGGCTGTTTAAGGTAGAAGGATTCTGGTTCTGTGTGACTCTGAAAAGAGAGAGAGATGGGATCCTATTTATCTGGTCAGTGCAGCTTCTGTCTCTGATATAAAATACTGTTAGTGGAGGAGCCTGGTAGGCTGCAGTCCATGGGGTCGCTAAGAGTCGGACACGACTGAGCGACCTCACTTTCACTTTTCACTTTCATGCACTGGAGAAGGAAATGGCAACCCACTCCAGTGTTCTTGCCTGGAGAATCCCAGGGACGGGGGAGCCTGGTGGGCTGCCGTCTGTGGGGTCACACAGAGTCGGACATGACTGAAGTGACTTAGCAGCAGCAGCAGTGAAGACCTTGTTCTAGACGAGTTTAAGAAGTTGCTTAGCTACCTTAGCTTGCCTCCCTAAAAGATGGAATTATTGGATATTCTCTTTGGACTTTGGATAGCTTTGTCTTCATGGTTATTGGACATTTTTATGAGTGGATGGATGAAGCAAATTTCTCCAGCTACCTTGTCACACCATACATCTCCGTTACGACTCATTGTAGTTTAAAACTAGTCCAGGAATAGAACACTCAGTTTACTCAGTTTAGTTAGACGTAGATACCAGGTAGTTGGTCTTCAACTATCACTAGTCATAAAACAACAACAAATGCCATTCAAAGCAGGAGCCATCATGTAGAACAAACAGATCAAAAACTCGTTACTGGTCTAGAGGGAGAATAGAGAGTAGGGCAAAGAATGGAGGGCCACAGAGGTGAGAGGGCTCCAGGACCAAGGAGGGTTCAGGGAAATAGATACGCCAGATGCTTGAAATTTTAAAAATAAAGATGTGTAAGTAAAGATAGGCGGCTGATTGCACCCTGGTGTTCATAGCAGCACTGTTGACAATAGCCCAGACAGGGGAGCAACCGAAGTGTCCACTGAGAGAAGAACTCATCCATAAAAAAGATTTAAGTATTGCCATTTGGAGCAACATGGGTAGACCCAGAGATTATCACACTAAGTGAACTAAATCAAAGACAAATACTATATGATATTACTTACATGTGAAATGTAAAAAATGATATAAATGAAGTTATTTACAAAACAGAAAGGGACTCAGAGATACAGAAAACAAGCTTACGGGTACCAAAGAGCAAAGCTGAGGGGAGGAAGTATGGGATTAACAGATACATACCACTGTATATAAAATAGGTAAACAATGCGTATTCACTGTAGAGCGCATGGAACTATATTCAATATCTTGTAATAACCCATAATGGAAAATATCTTAAAAAATAGATATATTCAGCAGGCACACTTTTAGGAAAGTTTTCCATTGTTTCCCGTTCTCAACTTGCATGGGGTCTGCATGTGACAGGATTTGGCCTGGTGAGTTTTTTATTTGTTTGTTTGTTTTTGTTTTTGATAAAGTGATGAAAGACATTTGTTAACACAGAAATTCCTGCACAGTAACTCCACCTTATTAAGTTAACAGTCAATTTCAAATATATACTAAATACACAGGAGAAGAGAGGCATTATTCAGCAAGCGCAGTGCTGCTTCCTGCTTCTTGTTCTCTCTGGCGGTTAGCAGGACCACATCCTTCTCCTGGGTCTTCAGCAGTCTGATCAGTCCCTGTATTGTTGTTATTTAGTCGCTAAGTCATGTCCAACTCTTTGTGACCCTGTGGACTATAGCCTGCCAGGCTCCTCTATCCATAGGATTTCCAAGGCAAGAATACTGGAGCAGGTAGCCATTTTCTTCTCCAGGGGATCTTCTCAACCCACAGATTGAATCTTCTGCATTGTAGGTGGATTCTTTACCACTGAGCCAAAAGGGAAGCCAAAAGGGGATCACTTTGCTGTATACCTGTAACTAACATACTATTATAGATCAACTACTTTATTATAAAGATAGGTAGATAATGCAACATCTGTGAATTATTATGATAGTTTAAATAGTTTATGTAATAGTATTAGAATGTTGAAAACTAGCATAGTAGTCACCACAGATGCACATAAATCTGTTTGTTTCAAATGATACTATCAAAGGGGGTAAGTAATCTTTTATAGGAGCATCATAGTCTACTGAGACTATATACTTGTTAAAAATTGGAGTATAACTGCTTTACAGTGTTGTACAACAAACTGAATTAGTTATATGTATGCATGTATCTCCTCTCCCTACGGGACCTCCTTCTCACCCCTCCCCACCCGCCCATCTGGGTCACCTTGGAGCATTGACCTGAACTTGCTGAACTATACAGTCGCTTCCCACTAGCTACTAGCTATGTTTTACACATAGCAGTACAGTTACATGAATCCGAATCATCTCCCAGTTCATCCCACCTCCCCTCCCTCCCATCCTCACACTCCGTCCTCTACATCTGTGTCTCTATTCCTGCCCTGCGAATAAGTTCATCTGTGCCGTTTTTCTAGATTCCACATTTATGTGTTAATATTTGATATTTGTTCTTCTCTTTCACTCTGTATGACAAACTCTAGGTTCATTTTCATCCCTCCAAAGTGAAAGTGAAAGTTGCTCAGTCGTGTCCAACTCTTTGTGACGCCATGGACTCTACAGTCCTTGGAATTCTCCAGGCCAGAATACTGGAGTAGGTAGCCATTCCCTTCTCTTTCATTCTTTTTATGGCTGAGTAATACTCCAGTGTATTTATGTACTGCATCTTCATTAACATCCATCTATTGATAGACATTAAAACATGAAATTTTAAAATTTGGAAGAATTTCTATTATTTTAGTTTTTTGCATAAAGTGAGAGTTTATTCAACCTTTTTTGTTGTGCAACTTCAATTTAGGTTTTTCAAGTTCTCATAAAACTAAATCACACAATATAGGTATTAAAACTGTGTGTATATTTTACTTAAACACAGATACCAAATTAAGGGGAACAAGGTACTGTTTGCTAGACATCATCCTGTTTCCTGCTCTGTAGCAATTGACTGTTTTCTTCACAAATTCTAAGGGGACATTGTAAAAACCATAGACCTAAACCACAGTAAGGTTTAAGTTTGCTGGAAATGATGCATAAAATTCCATGGCCAGGGACTGTAGGAGAAAAAGGCGACTCCAAGAACAGAATCTTATAAATGGCTCTTATAAATTAAATTCTTGCAAAATACCTAATTATGTATCTGTAAACAAACAAACACACAAGAAAACCTGCAATGAGCTGGTAATGGGAAAAATAAAGAACTTGAACAAATGATGACAAGTGAATCAGAAAAGCAGTATATAGCAGGCCAATGTCTAAAATGATCTGCAGCTTTTGAAATGCTCTAAAAATAATTTTTAAAAAGAAAGTTTTTGCGGGGTTTTTTTGGAGGCATTGGAAAGAGATGGAGCTGATGGTATATTGATAACTGATGACTGTGAGAAAGCCAGCTGGATGCTGGCTCTCCTTCTGCCTCCTTCACTGGAAATAATTTTCAAACTGATGTGGAAGGAAGAAACAGGAGGCCTAGAAGAGGGGTAAACAGCTTGTGGGATTCTTTAGAGTCAGTTGTCCTAAAGCTTATAAAGATTTTGTCCAGGGTACCACTTGCAGTTATAAAACTGGAACATGCCTCAGTTTTCTACAAGGTATTCTGGAGGATGGGAGGAGTGTGAGAAAACAGGAAATGACCAAATCCTCATATAATTTTTGAAAATGCGGAAAAATTAAGTCTGGATGAGACCACCTAATGAGGTTGCATTGCTTCCTACCCAGACTGGGCATCCTGTTCTTTAAGTGGCAGCTTGGGAGGCTCAGAAAGCAAAATATTTTTTTCTATAATTCACAGTAGGGGTTACATAAAAGTCATACCAATCAGATCCCTTTTCTTCACCTGGAAAAGAGAAAAAGTTAATATAATAAAGGCTTTGTGGTTTTGTTGTTGTTATTTAACTGTTTGAAATCTCTAACTACCACGGTACTTTTCTGGAAAGTGGTAAAAGGATATAGTAATATCTGTATCAGTAAATATCTGTATTTACTGTATAGTAAAAAAGCATATTAACTTTTGAAAGACAACATCTAAAACACTGATTATTGATCAGTGCTAAACTGATAGGATAGCTCATTTTACAAGCTGCTTTTCTGGGCTAAGGGATGCTCAGATGGCTGGTAAAACTTTTATTTCTAGGTAGGTCTGTGAGGGTGTTTCTGGAAGAGATTTAGCTTTTGATTCAGTAGGTGAATCTGTAGACTGAGGAAAGATTTGCCCACACTCCTAGGGATGGAGGCCTCCCTTGAAGGCCCCAACAGAACAGAAAGGCAGAGAGAGGGTGATGCCCTCACCATTGAAGTTCAAGGTTCTTGGGACATCAGACTATGGGACTTCAGTCTCACACTGAGAGTTATACCACTGGCTTTCCTAGTTCTCCAGCTTGTAGATGGCAGAGTGGGACTTATCGGCTTCCATAACTGTGTGAGCGTATTTCTGTAATGAATATTGTCATGTGTATGTGTACATTTGTATATATACACATACAGTATGTCATAAGAGAACTATATACATGCGTTTGTGTGTGTGTGTGTGCATGGTCTTTCAGGTGTGTCCAACTCTGAAACTCCGTGGATTGTAGCCCTGCAGGGTCCTCTGTCCGTGAGATTCTCTGGACAAGAATACTGGAGTTGGGTTGCCATTTACTTCTCCAGGGGATCTTCCTGACCCAGGAATAAAACCTGAGTCTCTTGTATTGCAGGCGGATTTTTTTTTTTTTTTAACCATCTAAGCCACAGGGGAAGCCTGTGTGTGTGTGTGTGTGTGTGTGTGTGTGTGTGTGTGTATTTATCTATCATCCTATCAGTTCTGTTTCTCTAGAGAACTTTGGCTAATACAATGGGAAAGTGTTCTCATAGATATCCATTTATAAGCCAATCCCTAGTCATAGAATAATTTGTAATTTTATTAACTACTTAACTGAAGACAGTAATTGCTCTGTGCACTTGACCGAAAGTTGGGAAAGATGGTTTGTTGCTTGGACTGTACGATTAACACTGAAGCATAACAGTCCTGGGCTTTTCCAATTGCTGATTACATGATTCTGGCAAATGACTTAACCTTCTCTGAGCATCCATTTCATCACCTGTAAATAGGGATAATAATTGACTCCTAAGATAGTTCTGTCTAGCTCAGTTGCTCAGTCGTGTCTGACTCTTTGAGACCCCATGGACTGTAACCTGCCAGGCTCCTCTGTCCGTAGGATTTTACAGTCAGGAATACTGTAGCGGGTAGCCATTTCCTTCTGGAGGGGATCATCCCAACCCAGGGATCGAACCCACGTCTCGTCTCCTGCATTGGCAGGCAAATCCTTTACCACTGGGCCACCTGGGAAGCCCCATGAGATAGTGCTAAATAATAAGTATAAAGTACAAGTGACAGGGCTTGGCACATATTGAATATTCAATAGGTAGGGGCTAATGATTCTGTTAGGAATATGGGCTAGACAAGGAGCTGAAGCAATGGGCATAAAATATACACAAAGAAGGTGAAGTTCCAGAACTGTGTTTAAAAGAAATTGATTATATAAATATAGAATGAGAAGTCCCATGTGAAGAAGCCTTAAGAGCTTTAACTCTTTATAAATTCAACATCGGCCTACCATTTAACAGCGTGAGCAAGCTGACCTAGACTTTATTTTTGTCTTAGGCAAGAAGAATAGTATCCCACTTGTGTTGCGTTCGACGTTCGAGAGAATGTTGTAAGAGGGTTGTTCAGTATGAGGTAGAATACTTTGAGAATGACATTAGTAAATTGGTTTGTGGCCAGAAGAGATCATTAAATGATTCAACTTTGTGATTCAATAAGTAATCAAAAAAAAAAGATATGCAAGCTGAAGAAATGACAAAACTGGTTTGTACCAGTGGATCATTTACATAAAGTGGAACACCACATAACCATACAAAGGAATGAGAGGGCTCTCTGTGCACTCATGTTGAAAGATGTCTGAATTACATTAAGTGAAAAAAAAAAGGTACAGGAATAGTGCAGTGTATTTAGTATATTTTATTTTAAAAGAAAGGACTAGGCATCTGTATTTGCTTGGAGATTCATAGAATTAAAACCTGGAAAGAACATAACTTACCTATTGGAGGTGAAAACTGGGTTGTGGGAAGAAAAGAATGAGGACTCGAGGGAGACTTTATCGTTTATAACTGACTTCATTTAGTTCCCCCAGAAGCTGATGTTGAGTTTCATCCAAGTACCTTTTTAGCATGTAATCCCAGGAAGTCATAACTGATGAATGATTGAACAGGTTACCACTGTGAGCAAATGCAACTCCGCCCCACTGGCAGCCTCGAAGACAGTGTGAACTGCACATTAGAGCGACCCCAGCAGTGGGTGGGAACCTCACCAATGGATGATGGCTTGGAAGTGGGGAGCCCTTGGGCAGAGCTGCAGCTGCTTTTAGTCACAGCCATGGAGAAATAAATCCAGTAGCAAGGGCCTCTATTTCAATACCTCCTGATCCTTTTTTGATGTTTCAACCAAGTGAAGATATTCTGTTCTGAAAAAAAAAAAAAATTGAAAATCAAAATTTTAATGAAAATAACCACATATCATAAAAATATTAATGATTCTGACATGCAGAAAAGGATTAGGCTTATTTTTGGTCAGTTCCAAAACAACTAAGAGCAGTGTTTCTTATTATAGTATAGCAGATAGCAGATGCATCAGCTGAAGTTGGAAGCACATTCTAATCAGTAGATCCGCTGCCTTACAAGGTCTTGATAATTGCCTGTCACTGGGCTCACTCAATCAGAGACTAGAGCTCACACAGAATTTGTTTAAAGCTAACGTTTATTGGGTGTTAGACCCAGTGAATCAACATGGTAGATAATCTCCCAAAGTGGCAGCGAAAGATGGAGTCCTTGGTTATGCTAAAAGCCCTTGGCACGAGTTACTCGTTTGATTCTATCAGTACAGCATCCTAGTTAGTACGAGAAAACTGAGTTCTGCAGAGTGGCAAATCACAAACGAGCTGGTAGTTGTTTGCTTGTCCATAGTTATCCTCTGCTAGTCAGAGGTCAGCTTCTTCCAGGAGCTGGTGAGAAATGCAGAATTTCAGGCCCTGCCCCAGCTTTCCTGAATTAGATTCTGCTTGGGAGCATGATGCCCAGGAAATGCTGCATTCATGGGAAAGTTTGAGAAGCCAGTTGTGTAATGTTTAGATTTTGTAACTGCCTAGTACAATTTATTTTATTCTTAATGGACATATATTGGCCTATATTTAAACCTCATTTATTTTAATTCAATTGAACATTTTAATTTACAGTTTTGAATATACCACAGTAGCCATAATACTTGATGATTATATACAGCTTTAAAAATACCATCTTAAACACATTGTGCTTATGTGATTGAAGTAGATCATTTGGAACTGAAAATTTGTATTTTCTCAAGTTTGAACCCAGTGCCAAGGACTGAAATAATTCTAGTGCCCAGGTGTCATCAGGACCAACTGGGTGACCTATTAAAATAGTATAGTTAGATAGTTTTCTTCAGTTCGTTATAAGCTTCAGTCATAATTGTGAGATACTCTATTATGAGCTGAAACAATGGTACCTGAAAACATGAATAATACATAGTGCTAACAATGCTTTTGGAACCATTATGGTGTAGAATATTGTATTAATCCATAATATGAAGATGGGACTAAATGGATCTTTCATCTAAAAGAGCTGTTATGATGTGCCATTTTACACATGCTGTTAATAAGAATATACTATCACCTAAAATCCATATTAAAATATTTTATATAAGATGTACTTATATTAATAGATATCTGTCATTTGTTACTAAATATAGCTGTTAAAAGAACCTCTTAAGTGCTTTCAAAATTTGTTTTTAAGACCTTGACATTGGATGGAATAAAGTATTATAAAACCCATCCTTCACTGTGAAAATGGACATAATGGATGAAATACTGTATGTTGCTTACTTCATTTTTGCCAGGTCAAATTGAAGTTCTCATCAGCTTTTGACACCCCTTACATGACCACATAATACATGATGGAGAACCTAAATATGGACATTAAATATTTCATTTTCGCTCGACATTATTATCATATAGTTCAACTTTTGAGAATATCTTTCACATTTCTTCCTTGAACATTATCTTTCATTGCAAAGCTCTCCGGTAATAGGGGAGTAAAATAAGGTAGCTCACTCAATTATGAATCATTCTGGATTATAAATTCATGTATCACTCACCATGAATTCAACAAGTACACAGTGATCTGTTTTATCTGAAATTGCATCAGAGTATGAAGTAGTACTTTAGAAAGATTAAATTAATAAAATAAATTGAGCAAGTGTTCAATAGAAGTGAAATATGGCACCTTCACCTAAGGGTAAATAAATAAATCCACTGTTTACATTGTTCGCCTTTGACTTCATTTTCTCCATCATCTTCTTGCTGACACTAACTGTTCCTCCATTTGATGGAATCAATATTTTAAATATGAATCAAAATGCAAAGTAGGGGGGGCTCAGGCACACATAAGTTGGCAATAATTTTTTTCTAATGGCTTCAAGTCATTTATCTTAGTCTGAAAGGTTTTTGACTAGTGGTGAGGGAATCAGCATCATTTTCATGAAAGTTGCTTTTCATCTTCAAAAATACCCTCTTTATGATTGCATTTAAATAAAAGGTGCTAAGAGGAAACTGAATGGAATGGCACCACCCTTTATCATTATTATTGTTATTTTATAGAATGAATATGGAACATGATTACTATGCTTCTTTGGTATTGTAATTAGTAAAATACAATTTATTTTCTAAGAGGTTTTTAGTGTTCGATCTCCTTCTCTGTTCTTGGAAGGATTCACCTGTGAGAAGCATGCTAAATGTCATGACAGCCTTACAGAGGGAATTTTAAGGAACCATTTTAAATGACTAGCTAGTTCTTTGAGGAACAAATCAGACTTGAAATGGAGAATTAAGAAGTTTTATTTCTCAATTTTCCTGCTGATTTCCAACTATTTCCATGTATGGTAACGTGTTTCCCAAAATGTAAGCAGATGATGAGCATTGCCTTGGCATGCTCCACAAAGTCTAGAAGTCCTGGAATAATTCAGCACTCAAAACTGTCTAGAACCTGAGTTGCTATTTAGAGAAATAGGTTAAAACTTATTTGTTAACAAGAAGTAAATTACTTTCTGCCATCTGTGAAATTTAAATTCTACATAATCTTGACATATCACGTGCTGGATTCCACCAGCATAATTGAGTTGAAGGATGTTCTTTCTTTCACTGACCACTTTCTTTCAGAACTTCTGTATCTCTGATAACTTCAGTTACAAAATGCACAATTTGAATTAGAGATGTGCATGTAAAATTTTATTTACTAAGGGAAGAAAGGAAATAGTGCCTTAGAACCACAAAATCAAATATCCACAAACTTGGATATCTCCAGGAAAAATACAGCATAATGTGTCCAGTGAGCCAGATTTCACTGTTTGTGTGATACCTTTTTGTCCCTTCCTAGCCCAGTTTTTCATCACAGCCTTTGCCCTATCTGCTGGCCTTTTCCTTCCAGTTGATACCCATGCCACCTTTAGATGGATTCTTATTTTGTCACTCAGCAGACAAACCCCATTCTTTGTATCCCCCCCCCCCACCCCTCCTGTGCTAACGCATTCTGCCATTGCTTTCAGACCACACCATGTCAGCGTCGTCATGCACTCTCCCAGCTGATGTCCGACATCCTTCATTTTGCAGCATCTGAGCAGAACCACAAGATGACAACTTGAGGATCATAATGCGAATTAGTTATGCTCTCACCATTTCCCATTCTCATTAAATCATTGTCAGGACAATGGATTCATGGGGTACCATTTCCTGTTCTCATTACAATTTTTGTCAGAGGAATGAGGTATCAGAATTTCAATGCTTCGCGTAGTCTTTGAAAAATAATAGTTACCTCTGCAACTTTGACCTTTTTTTTTTTTTTCTGTTCTGCATTTGGCTCAGCCCTGCCCTCTTTTCCCTGCCTATGTGTGGCCTTGGCAATTAGAAGATAAAGCTTCTTCAATAGGGCAAAAGTTTAGAAATCACAATGACAGGATAACATTAAAACTTTGCCATTTTCTTTTCAGTGACAAAGGTAAGTCTGACATGACCCTGCACATGCTTTACACAAAAGTTGGAGCATGTGTCTATATATATATATATATATACACACACACACACGTATACATGGTCATTTTTTAGTTAAATGGTTCATTAGTATTCTTTTCCATTTTCATTTTTACTCTCCTTCAACTTAACAAATATACTCCATGTCCTTAAAAGCAAGCAAAGACTTATTGTTCATATTTTTAAAGGATCCAAATTTCTGTTACTTTCAGAAAAACAAAAAGAAGTTCTTACTGTTCATATATACAATTTGAATAAATTACTTTATTTCCCCTCCCTGCTGATCCTGGCTGCCTTTATCAAGGTTTGTTTTACAATTGATGGCTTTGTTCTTCCCAAGACAGTTCCACGCTCTGTTTGGGTTCAGGTAGAAGTCTTACAAACACTAAGTAATGATTTGTTAACTAAACGCTCCTGAAGCTGTCTGTCAGGTCTCCCTGCGACATAATAGCAGCTTCACCTGCCTGCAGTCACTTCAGGGTGCTCTCATTAAATGCAAACTTTGTAAAATCCCAGAGAAGCGCAGGAACATGGAAATGCTATAGAAATAATACTCTTCTCTTTGGTAACATGATATTACTGGTTTTGTTTTTAGTTTGGTTCAGGGTGTTTTCATATATGAGAAAAATGGAGGTCACTTAATTGTTAACACATCCTGGACCCTACTTGGAGAAAACATTTAATAGGGTTAAAGCTAGATTTCAATTCTTGTCCAATTCAAAAGAAGGAAATTAAGTTCAAGTCCACCAGTATTTTTTAACTTGCTCCCTCAACTATTCTCTTTTCTCTGGCATTTTCATTGGCTACTTATTTTTCATATTTCTTTTGGATTATATATTTAATTTCTTCACATTGTAGCTTAGCACCAGTGCCTGGAATACACTAGGCACACAATAAATATTTGCTTATGGAAGGAAGGGAGGAAGGAGTGGAGGGATACAATACAAGGGGTTAAAAATGTGAAATGAAATGTGAAACTTGAAGGTAAATGGTTTTCAGATAATACTTGTATTGTTTCATGGTAAATATATATAGTTTAACTGAGTAGTAACTTTCTATTCCTGTTTAACTTAGATATTTCATTAGAAATGACTGCTAATTTTAACAAATATCATCTCATGATCTATGAATCTTGCCGCAAATTACTTCTTTTTAATTTACTAAGGGACTGATAGACTTTGCTGGTACTCAGTCGCTTGCTCAATCACATGCATCATTTTTTTGATACACTGTTGAATTTTATTGTCAACATTTTATTTAGAATTTTGTGTCTATTTCTAAAAGTGTATTATTATTGTAGTCTTTTTTTTTTTTTCTTTATCATGTCTTTGCTGTGAGGCTGCGCCATGACAGGCAGCCTAGATTAGGAGTAGGCCTGGTTTTCCAGGGTAACATGATTATCAGGCCACCTGGAGCCAGCCAATCAATATGCGCCCAGTAAGGAAAAGGGAACCTATCAGGGGAAAGCTGAAAAGCCCGCGAACGCCCAAGTTTGAAAAAAGCCAGCGAAGGTTTGAGCCAATAAGATTACTTTGCAAACATGTAACCAATCCACTTAAGCCAGCTACCAACTGCTTATGCACACCTTATAAATTGGGTAACAGCTCGGGCTCAGTGCTTTTCTGACCCTGCACCACTGCGTTGGTTGTGGCAGTAAGCCCTGACTCGAGCCAGCAATAAACTTCCCTTTTTTGCGAGTTGCATTGTCTTGGAAGCCTTCTCTCTTCCCGCTCAGGGATTTGGACATCGGGCATAACATTGCCAGGTTTTGGTGTTCACACAAACTTGACTTTATAAAATGACTTGAGGAGAACGTTCATATTTTTGAAAAGGAGTCTAACAATGTGTATATCCATAAAAGGTGATAAAACTCAGCTTTGAGGGCATCTGGAATTGGAAGATCTTTCATGGCAGATTTCTAACCACCTTCTCTTATCTTTGGGGGTAAATGGTCTATCCATATTATCCTTTTCTTTTGGATAATTTTGTTAATATGTGTTTTGCCAGATAGTCACCAAGTTTCTCTAGGTTTTCTAATTGGATGCACAAAGTTTCAGGCAGAAGTGCCTCCATACTTTTTTGATCTGAATCTATGGGTTATATATTCCACTTTTCATTCTTACACATATTTGCAGGTTTTTGTTACCTGTTAGGTTTTTGTGTTTGCTTCAATCATAATTACAAGAAGGCATTGTAATTTTACTAGCTGTTGTTATATTAGGCAAGGCAATTGTATTTGGAAAACTTTGTTGAGAGTTCCAAGTAATCAAAAGACAGTAGCAGGTTATTGGTATCTAAGCAAACAATACTGATAGCAACATAACTTATGGAATATGTTGATTGCACCAGGCACTGTTCCAAGCCCTTTATTTCATGAAGCAAACAGAAATTGGCAAGAGGGAACATTGACATTTTAGGAATCACTGAACTAAAATGGACTGGAATTAACTCAGATGGCCATTATATCTACTATTGTGGGCAAGAATCCCTTAGAAGAAACAAAGTAGCTATCAAAGTCAACAAGAGAGTCTCAAATGCAGTACTTGGGTGCAATCTCAAAAACGACAGAATGTTCTCTCTTTGTTTCCAAGGCAAACCATTCAATATTACAGTAATCTAAGTCTGTGCAACAACCAGTAATGCTGAAAAAGCTGAAGTTGAACAGTTCTATGAAGACCTAAAAGACCTTCTAGAACTAACATACAAAAAAGATGTCCTTTTCATTATAGGGGACTGGAATGTAAAAGTAGGAAGTCCAGAGATACCTGGAGTAACAGGGAAATTTGGCCTTGGAGTACAGAATGAAGCAGGGCAAAGGTTAACAGAGTTTTGCCAAGAAAACACACTGATTATAGCAAACACCCTCTTCCAACAACACAAGAGAAGCCTCTACACATGGACATCACCAAGTGGTCAATACTGAAATCAGATTGATTATATTCTTTGCAAGGATAGATGGAGAAGCTCTATATAGTCAGCAAAAACAAGACCAGGAGCTAACTGTGGCTCAGATCAGGAACTTCTTATTGCAAAATTCAGACTTAAATTGAAGAAAGTATGGAAAACTGCTAGACCATCCAGGTATGACCTAAATCAAATTCCTTATGATTATACAGTGGAAGTGACAAATAGATTCAAGGGATTAGATCTGATAGACAGAGTGCCTAAAGAAATATGGACAGAGGTTCATGACATTGTATTAGAGGCAGTGATCTAGACCATCCCCCAGGGGAAAAAAATGCAAAAAGACAAAACAGTTCTCTGAAGAGGCCTTACAAACAGCTGAGAAAGAAGAAAAGTGAAAGGCAAAGGAGAAAAGGAAAGATATACCCATTTGAATGCAGAGTTCCAAAGAATAGCAAGGAGAGATAAGAAAGCCTTCCTCAGCGGTCAATGTAAAGAAATAGAGGAAAACAATAAAATGGGAAAGACTAGAGATCTCTTTAAGAAAATTAGAGATCCCAAGGGAATATTTCATGCAGTTGGGCATGAATAAAAGAAATGGCATGGACCTAACAGAAGCAGAAGATATTAAGAAGAGGTGGCAAGAATACATAGAAGAGCTATACAAAAAAGATCTTCATGACCCACAAAACCATGATGGTGTATCACTCACCTAGAGCCAGACATCCTGGAATGTGAAGTGAAGTGGGCCTTAGGAAGCATCACTATGAACAAAGCTAGTGGAAGTGATGGAATTCCGGTTAAGCTGTTTCAAATCCTAACTGATGATGCTGTGAAAGTGCTGCACTCAATATGCCAACAAATTTGGAAAACTTAGCAATGGCCACAGGACTGGAAAAGGTCAGTTTTCATTCTAATCCCAAAGAAAGGCAATGCCAAAGAATGCTCAAACTATTGCATAATTGTACTTAAATCACAAGCTAGCAAAGTAATGCTCAAAATTTTCCAAGCTAGGCTTCTACAGTATGTGAACCGTGAACTTCCAGATATTCAATCTGGATTTAGACAAGGCAGAGGAACCAGAGATCAAATTGCCAACATCCGTTGGATCATCAAAAAAGCAAGAGAGTTCCAGAAAAACATCTACCTCTGCTTTATTGACTATGCCAAAGCCTTTGACTGTGCGGATCACAAAAAACTGTGGAAAATTCTTCAAGAAATTTTTTTGAAAATTATCAAAAATACCAGACCATCTGACCTGCCACCTGAGAAATCTGTATGCAGGTCAAGAAGCAACAGTTAGAACTGGACATGGAACAACAGACTGGTTCCAAATAGGAAAAGGAGTACGTCAAGGCTGTATATTGTTACTCTGCTTATTTAATTTATATATAGAGTACATCATGAGAAACGCTGGGCTGGATGAAGCACAAGCTGGAATCAAGATTGCCGGGAGAAATATCAATAACCTCAGATATGCAGATGACATCACCCTTATGGCAGAAAGCGAAGAAGAACTAAAAAGAGGTGGGAGGGGGGATCGGGATTGGGAATACATGTAAATCCATGGCTGATTCATATCAATGTATGACAAAACCCACTGGAAAAAAAAAAAAATAAAAAAAAAAAAAAAAGAAAGTGAAAGAGGAGACTGAAAAAGCTGGCTTAAAACTTAGCATTCAAAGGGATTCCCTTGTGGTCCAGTGATTAAGACTCCATGCTTCCAATGCAGGGGCCCTGGGTTCGATCCTGGTCAGGGAACTAGATCCCACATGCTGTAACTAAGACCTGGCACAGCCAAATAAATAAATTTAAAAAAAAACAAAAAAAACTTGGCATTCAGAAAACTAAGATCATGGCATCCAGTCCCATCACTTCAAATAGATGGGGAAACAATGGAAACAGTGAGAGATTTTATTGGCGGGGGGGCGGGGGGGAGCTTCAATATCACTGCAGTTGGTGACTGCAGCCATGGAATTAAAAGATGCTTGCTGCTTGGAAGAAAAGTTATAACCAACCTAGACAGCATATAAAAAGCAGAGACATTACTTTGCCGAGAAAGGTCCATCTAGTCAAAGCTATGGTTTTTCCAGTAGTCATGTATGGATGTGAGAGTTGGACTGTAAAAAAAGCTGAGCACCAAAGAATTGATGCTTTTGAACTGTGGTGTTGGAGAAGACTCTTGAGAGTCCCTTGGACAGCACGGAGATCCAACCAGTCCATCCTAAAGGAAATAAGTCCGGGTGTTCATTGGAAGGACTGATGTTGAAGCTAAAACTCCAATACTTTGGCCATCTGATGTGAAGAGCTGACTCATTTGAAAAGACCCCGATGCTGCGAAAGACTGAGGGCAGAAGGAGAAGGGGACGACAGAGGATGAGATACTTGGATGGCATCACCGACTGAATGGACATGAGTTTGAGCAAACTCCGGGAGTTGGTGATGGACAGGGAAGCCTGGCATGCTGCAGTCCATGGGGTCACGAAGAGTCGGACACAACTGTGGGACTGAAGTGAATGAACAGCAACCTATTACACATATCCATTTTATAGAAGAATACACTGAAGATTAGGATCTAGAATTCAGATCCAGACAGTCTGACTTCAGTTTGTACTTTTACTATCTCTTTTGCATTTAGTTCCTTCATTTCTACCTTCATCCCATGAGTGACCTCTCTTCCAAGCCATGTGTGTTCATACAACAGCCCTTTGTATACCTTCCAAAATTCTCCATACCTTACTAGATAAATGGGGACTGTGTAGTTATTCTTTAACAACTTTCACAGCGAATCCTATTCTACCCATCTACTTGAATATAGGACTTCACAAGGAAAATTCAGTGTTAAATTCAATGCTGAAGCAATTACACAAGATTTACCAATGTCTTTAAATTAAGGATTTCCATACTTGCTCTTGCTAAAATAAAACTATCATTTTCATTTTTTAGACATAAATATAACCAAGAGAGGATGACAGTAATATTTGCAAGCGTTTATATTAGAACCACATTTCTACTTTTGGAAGCCAGTATACTGTAGGGGCACCCTAAATTTCCACTGACATTCAAATAAGCTGCCTGAAATTACTAATATTTTGGTAAGGGAATCTTTCTGTTGAAAGCATGTGCCCGTAAGAGTTCTAAATTCCGTGTAGTGTGATGACTTGGCAGGATGGAGCTGTTGCTTGAAATATAATAACAAAGAAGAAAACCAGGAGAAAGATGCACACATTAAATTTTCCATCTAGTCTGTATATTCTCTCTCTTAAAATGGACTCAATATTTTTGTCTGTTTTCCATATACAAATCTTGGGACTAACCACCTCAGTGAAGTTTAAATAACTTGAATTCTAACATTAAAATTGAATACATGTCATTTCCCCTTCAAATATATATAGCCTCTCAACTGGATCTCAAAAGCTATTTAAGTCTTTCAAAGCTTTTACATCTGATTTGAGAATTTGGCATATAACTCAAATCTCAGTACTTGAAAGTTCTAACAAGTGAAAAAGATCGGAAGTCCTTGGAAATTACTTCAAAAGTTTATTCTCTTTTATGTCCAAAGATAGGATTGACATCTGAAGAATAAAATTAGAGTTAATGGTAAACTCAGTTCTCTGGAATTTAGGTTCCATTTGGACAGAGATATGCCCTGGAAACCCCTCAGGTGAGGTACCTCTCCCAAAGAAAGATGAATTCTGAGTAAGTTTAGTTAGGAAGGCCGCCATGATCATTCCTATAGCAAGAGCAATCTGACCAAGTAAATAACTTACAAAAATTTGTGACAACAGAACAGAGCTTAAGAGCATGGACTCTTTTTTAAGTCAGAAGAATCTGATTTTGCATCTGGATTGTGGCCACTTGATGAGTAACTTAAAATCTTTATGCCATAAAGTTTAATAGTTACTGCCCCACAGAGCTATATGAATTAAATGACATAATCCATATAGAGGGTTTATCAAAATGCTGCTGTATATTAAAATGCAGTCATTGTTATCATTATCATTGCAAATTAAAAAAGAAGTCTTTGCATTTGGTATGTTCATCAGGGAATTTTCAGATTTGCATATGCACATGTGAGATCATTATTGACAAATGTGTTTAAATACTTTTCCAAGTCTTGTTTTAATTGGTTTTGTATAAGACTTCCAGTCTTAAACTTGGCTTTCAAAGAGCTCCATTTTCCTTGACCAATGCTAAACTGTTGATGCTGCTGTTTTGTAAGGAGCAAATTATTTCTTGGGGTCACTGTATGAGAACTAGTGTCTTTATTAAAATGACCATCAGATCTTTTCAGATACTCATCTACAGAGTCTACTCCCTGCAGATTGTGATGTATGCCCTGCCTTGCCTCTCCTGCTCGCCTCCTACTGTGTGTGACAGAAAAATTAACTTAGTTTTGGAGATAAAGTACAATATGGGCCTGCCCTATTGTTATCCAAATAGGATATTTTGGAAGAGGAGGATTAGAAATAGAATGGGAAATAAATAGGAAGATTAGAAAAAATTACATCAAGCTGGAAATCTATTTACAATAATTTTGTCATCACCCAGATGTCTGTGATTATGTTTTGTTTTTCTTTTTGCAGTATTTATTGAGCATTTATTATGTTAATCTCAGGGCTTCTTATGGTTAGTAATCCTCTTACTTTTACGGGATAGATATTAACTGTTATTATTCCATTTTACTGATGAAAAAAATTGAGGCATGGAGTGGTTCAGTAACCTTGCCCAAGGTTGTATAACTGATAATTGTAGAGGTGGGAGGTGAACTGAGGCGGTCTGGCTCCAGAGTCTGTGTTCTTAACTACAACACTGCATATCTGGTGGGGGTAGTTAACAGTTACAGTTTTGCAAATAAGTGAGTTATTAATATAAGTAGAGGAATTTACAGCTTATAATAGATAGTTATATTCCTTCCTTTTGATTTATAAAAATGAGAAAGAAAAAAATTACTTGTCTTTTATGATATCGTTTGAAATCTGGCAAGACTTTTAATTGGTGACTCTGTCCATGAAAGTGCTCTGGAGAAAAGCGAACCTTCTGTTACTACATAATTGCTATTTTTCCAGCAATATGAGATAAGGACAATGAAGTTGGAAAAGAAAATGCTGATTTGGGGAAATGAATGGTCTATATTTTCCTTACATTGACCTGCTCTCTTAAAAAATTCTTTATCCTAAAGTTTTTAAAATTATTATTATTAGTCTATAAATAGGAGTTGATTCTTTTCAAAATCTGAAAGGACAAATTATTTTCTCAGATTTCGGTGATGCCGTATAAATTGCCTCTTTTCCCATGCCTGAAATATTTTGAAACCTGATGACAGTAAAAAAAAAAAAAAGAATTCATTTAGATTCAATTGGGTATTAAATGATAAATTTTCTATTTGCATAAGTTTGGCTTCTTTAACTTTATACTTATCATGTCAGTTTTTAATGTAATTAATCCATCTGTTTATTCCTGTTGAGTCCTTTTTAAAAGAAAGCCTTTCAGAATAGGAAGTACTTAGCTGAATTCAGAGTATAAAATAAAGCTCACGGGAATGAGCATTTTCGGTTTCACTTTAATGTTATATATGGTAATCTATGTCTGTTCAGTCACATTAAATAGACCCCAGAATAATATTCTCAGATAAAAACAGCATTTTAATTTTTTTGCTAATCATTGTAACTGAGTACAAGTTAAATTCCCTTCCTCCCTCCATATTTTATAAAAACAGAATAGTATCTGGGAAAACAAAGGCTATTTTAAATAGCTCACAGAGTCCATAGCTCACAATTACATTTTGCTCCTTGGTGTATGCTTGTATTTGTGAAGAATAGGGAGAATATAAGACAGTGCTTGCTGTAGAGAGGATTCAGTGCATGAGTTTTCAGTTGACAGTGCTGTGCAAAGCAAGGACTGCCTGTATTCACATATTTTTGTTGAATTTCTGTTACTCATCCTTGGTTCTGAATATAAAATTTGGTGTAGTTTTTGGTTAGATGAGATAAATTGATCTTTCTTTAAGTAGGTGGGAGTCAAATAGAACTAGTTTTGCCTAAGCTTATATCATATTATGGAATATCTTGCTGTATTAAACTGACAATGAAACATTATATTTCTTTCCTTGAAATCTGTAATGCTTACCTCATTTTCCATTGGGGGTCAGTCTATAGCAGAAGACAAGCTATGCTGACATTGATCATCTGAATATTTAGCATTCGGGAGACAAGGCAATCTACTGATGGGTTAAAGTTTCCATTTTTCATTCCTGTAATTTGGCCTTTTGCATACAATTATCAGGAAGAAGTTAGGGAAGTTTGGGAAGAATTCTTAAATTTAAGTCAAATAAAACACCTCAAGGTATTGTCATAATTTTTTAAAAATTCTGAATTTTTATTATTTGCCTGCCTGTTAAATTTTATTCACCAGTTTTTGTGCTCATGTTTAATTTTACAAATAAAAGTAAGTTTTAATAGCTACCTGACTTCTCAGATTTTAATATTTTACAGCTGCTTTTCAGCCCTCCATAGTGCATTTTACTCTGTTTCCAAGCTCTTCATAGATTTTTGAGCTTACAAAATGAAATATGAAATACACAAATAGTGTTTGTCTTTTATCCTAACATATTCCAGGAATATGTTTGAAATGCTGAATATCAAACACAGTATACTAAGGAGTAGTATTAATAATATTTTGAAAGAGATTAGGTGTAGGATTTTGGTTGCACACACACATATGTGTGTGCTAAGTTGCTTCAGTTGTGTCCGACTCTGCGACCCCATGGATTGTAGCCTGCCAGGCTCCTCTGTCCATGTGATTCTGCAAGCAAGAATACTGGAGTGGATTGTTATTCCCTTCTCCAGGGGATCTTCCTGACCCAGGGATTGAACCCGAGTCTCCCACATAGCAGGCAGAATCTTTACCTTGAGCACCAGGGAAGCTAATGCTTCCTTGTAAATGCTTGTAAATAGTTATAATGATAAATTTGTATGTTCTATGTATTTTACAGTAATAATGACTAATAATACTAAACAGTTCAAGTCCTGAGGATTTTGAGGGCGAGAAGATTTTTGGATCACCCAGATGTTCTTACCTTTTCTCGAATATCCCTGCAACAGCAGCTCATGGTTATAATTATATTCACATAAAGATGATGTTATGTCCATGCTTTGCCCAGCAGCAGGAAGACTTCCTGTAAGGTCCCTGGGTTTGGAGGATGTGGTGAGCCTGCCCTGGACTTGTCCTTACCTAGAGGGCGAAGCCCTACCAGGTCCGCCCCCCAACCCTACCATAGTATAGAGAGAAGCTGTTTTCCAAGACTTCCTACTCTGAGTGGGGATGGGGTGCAGCTTTGAATTAATCCTCTGGATCCAGTGAAATCTTCAAAATCACACCTCAAGTTCGTGTGGCTATACAAGTTCTCTGAGGGTCCACTGTCTATGTGGGTTCCACTTCCACTCAGATACAGCTGTGATAATTCCTTACTACCTAGTAAGCAAGTTCAAGTGACTAAGATGATTAGTTTTTTTCAGTATTTTCAGTTGTTTTCTGTGAAAGGATAGGTGTGAGTGATCTCCGTCCTACCTGTAGTTTGACATCAAGGTATACAAACACTTTCTTCTGGTGATTCTCTATTAATGCAGTTTGGCTGGCTCCACATTCCCCTCTCCCTTTCCTCTTTCTGAAATTTTTAAAAATCTTTTCGGTTCAGTTTCATGAGAAGTGGAATTGAATTGTCTCCTTGGCAGCTTTTCCTTTCAGAAGAGAGTTGAGAAAGACAGGTGTCATGATTGGATGTGTCCAGTGGATACTCTCGAGCACTCTCCTAGGCTTTCTTTTTTTCTACTCTCTGGACATAGATAGTGCAGATATATTTCATGTCTGAGAACTGGGCTTAAGAAGGCTTAGAGAAGGTGGCCTTATTGTCCAACTTCACCACACCTGGAAGAAACCATAAATCCCAGTGTACCTGTTTCTTGGAGCCTCTGTTCTGAGTGCTGGGCCACTGATAATTTGAAAACTATCTGGAGGAATGAGTTGAAGTTGATTTCCTGCAGGAAGAAACGAAAGAGCATTTATTCAGAAAACATTGAGAAGCCCATTGTAGCTGCCCTGTGTGTGTTAGGGCTGTGAAAGAGACAAGATGGAAGAAAGCTGAGAGTGTGAAGAGTTACCGAAGTTGAGAATTTGTGTTGTCAACTTCTCCAGCATCCATTATACTTTTGATTTTATTTGTATTAGACCTAAAATGCAGAAATGGGTGTGTTTATAATTTTAAGACTTTTCTTCTAGACTGTCTCTAATTCAAGTGTAATATGTATATAGTACTTACATGTGATCTATGTATTTATGTAAATATATATTCAGCAATTTTGTAGTTTGAAGAGGGTGTTTGCTACGACCAGTGTGTTCTCTTGGCAAAACTATCTTAGCCTTTGACCTGCTTCATTTTGTATTCCAAGGACAAATTTGCCTGTTACTCCAGGTAGCTCTTGACTTCCTACTTTTGCATTCCAGTCCCCTATAATGAAGAGGGCATCTTTTTTGGGTGTTAGTTCTAGAAGGTCTTGGAGGTCTTCATAGAACCATTCAACATCAGCTTCTTCAGCATTACTGATCGGGGCACAGACTTGGATTACTGTGATATTGAATGGTTTGCCTTGGAAACAAACATCTTTTGTCATTTTGTCATTTTTGAGTTGCATCCAAGTACTGCATTTTGGACTCTCTTGTTGACTATGATGGCTACTCCATTTCTTCTAAGGGATTCTTGCCCACAGTAGTAGATATAATCATCATCTGAGTTAAATTCAACCCATTCCAGTCCATTTTAGTTCACTGATCCCTAAAATATTGATGTTTACTCTTGCCATCTCCTGTTTGATTACTTCCAATTTGCCTTGATTCATGGACCTAACATTCTAAGTTCCTATGCAATATTGCTCTTTACAGCATCGGACTTTACTTTCATCAGCCATCACATCCACAACAAGGTGTTGTTTTTGCTTTGGCTCTGTCTCTTCATTCTTTCTGGAGTTATTTCTCTACTCTTTTCCAGTAGCATATTGGACACATACCGACCTGGGTGGTTCATCTTTCAGTGTCCCATCTTTTTGCCTTCTCATACTGTTCATGTGGTTCTCAAGGCAAGAATATTGAAGTGGTTTCCCAATGCTTCTCCAGTGGACCACGTTTTGTCAGAACTCTCCAACATGACTCATCCTTCTTGTGTGGCCCTACACAGCCTGGCTCATAGATTCATTTAGCTAGACAAAGCTGTGATCCATGTGACCAGTTTGGTTAGTTTTCTGTGATTGTGGTTTTCATTCTTTGGCTCAGATCATGAACTTCTTATTGCCAAATTCATACTTCAATTGAAGAAAGTAGAAAAACCACTAGACCAAATTGTCTAGATATGACCTAAATCAAATCCCTTACAATTATACAGTGGAAGTGACAAATAGATTCAAGGGATTAGATCTGATAGACAGTGCCTGGAGAACTATGGTTGGAGGTTCGTGACATTGTACAGGAGACAGTGATCAGGACCATCCCCAAGAAAAAGAAATGCAAAAAGGCAAAACAGTTCTCTGACGAGGCATTACAAATAGCTGAGAAAAGAAGAGAAGCTAAAGACAAAGGAGAAAAGGAAGGATATACCCATTTGAATGTAGAGTTCCAAAGAATAGCAAGGAGAGATAAGAAAGCGTTCCTCAGTGATCAATGCAAAGAAATAGAGGAAAACAATAGAATGGGAAAGACTAGAGATCTCTTCAAGAAAATTAGAGATGCCAAGGGAACATTTCATGCAAAGATGAGCACAATAAAGGTCAGAAATGGTATAGACCTAACAGAAGCAGAAGATATTAAGAAGAGGTGGCAAGAATACATAGAAGAACTACACAAAAAAGACCATCATGACCCAGATAACCATGATGGTGTGATGACTCACCTAGAACCAGACATCCTGGAATGTGAAGTGAAGTGGGCCTTAGGAAGCATCACTATGAACAAAGCTAGTGGAAGTGATGGAATTCCAGTTGAGCTATTTCAAATCCTAAAAGATGATGGTGTGAAAATGCTGCACTCAATATGCCAGCAAATCTGGAAAACTCAGCACTGGTCACAGAAGTGGAAAAGGCCAATTTTCATTCCAGTCCCAACGAAAGGCAATTCCAAAGAATGCTCAAACTACTGCACAATTGCACTCATCTCACAGGCTAGCAAAGTAATACTCAAAATTCTCCAAGAAGGCTTCAACAGTACGTGAACCATGCATTTCCAGATATTCAAGCTGGATTTAGAAAAGGCAGAGGAACCAGAGATTAAATTGCCAGTATCCTCTGGGTCATCAACAATGCAAGAGAGTTTCAGAAAAACATCTACCTCTGCTTTATTGACTATGCCAAAGCCTTTGACTGTGTGGATCACAACAAACTGTGGAAAATTCTTAGAGATAGGAATAGCAGACCATCTGACCTGCCTCTTGAGAAATCTGTATGCAGGTCAAGAAGCAACAGTTAGAACTGGACATGGAACATTCTTGCCACCTCTTCTTAATATCTTCTGCTTCTGTTAGGTCTATACCATTTCTGACCTTTATTGTGCTCATGGAACAGCCTGGTTCCAAATAGGGAAAGGAGTACATCAAGGCTGTATTTTGTCACACTGCTTATTTAACTTATGTGTAGGGTACATCATGTGAAATGCCAGGATGGATGAAGCACAAGCTGGAATCAAGATTGCCAGGAGAAATATCAATAACCTCAGATACACAAATGATACCACCTTTAAGGCAGAAAGTGAAGAAGAACTAAAGAGCCTCTTGATGAAAGTGAAAGAGGAGAGTGAAAAAGTTGGCTTAAAGCTCAACATTCAGAAAACTAAGATCATGGCATCTGGTCCAATCACTTCATGACAAATAGATAGGGAAACAATGGAAACAGTGACAGACTTTATTTGGGGTGGGGGGGCTCCAAAATCACTGCAGATGGTGACCACAGCCATGAAATTAAAAGATGCTTGCTCCTTGGAAGAAAAGCTATGAACAACTTAGACAGCATATTAAAAAGAAGAGACATTACTTTAACAACAAAGGTCGTGTAGTCAAAGCTATGGTTTTTCCAGTAGTCATGTATGAATGTGAGAGTTGGACTATAAAGAAAGCTGAGCACTGAAGAATTGATGCTTTTGAACTGTGGTGTTGGAGAAGACTCTTGAGAGTCCCTTGGACTGCAAGGAGATCCAACCAGTCCATCCTAAAGGAAATCATTCCGGAATATTCATTGGAAGGACTGATGCTGAAGCTTGAAACTCCAGTACTTTGGCCACCTGAAGACCCTGATGCTGGGAAAGATTGAAGGTAGGAGGAGAAGGTGATGAGAGAGGCTGAGATGGTTGAATGGCATCACTGACGCAAACTCACTGACATGAGTTTGAGTAGACTCCAGGAGTTGGTGATGGACGGGAAGGCCCGGCGTGCTGCAGTCCATGGGGTTGCAAAGAGTTGGACATGACTGAATGACTGAACTCTACTGAATTTTGTCTTATTTCATGTATGATGCATACATTTCATTTGAATCCTATATATCCTTGATAAATCTCTTCCAGTATTTAATGTGTGTGGTGAATAGACTTTAAAAAATTAGATTTCAGTGGGTAATATGGTTCTTTTGAGGTGACCTTAATGATCTTCATTTGAATGGCAACCACATGGTTTGGAAGGCACTATATTAACAGTTCATTCCAAATCATTGCTTGTTCAGCTGAAGGCTGGGTAGCTGGACATTCATTGTACTTCTCTGGGTTTTTTTTTTTTTCCTTCTTTTTTACTGGAGTATAATTGGTTTACAATGTTGTTAGTTTCTGCTTTACAACAAAGTGAATCAGGTGTAGGTATACAAGTATACCCTCCACCTAAAGCCTCCCTCCCACCCTACCTCTATCCCACCCCTCTAGGTCATCACAGAGCACGAAGTTGAGCTCCTTGTACTAAATAGCAGCCTTCCTTAGCTCTTTTATACATGGTAGTGTGTATATGTCAATGCTACTCTCTCAGAAAAGGGAACTGTCTTGCACTATTGGTGTGAATGTAAATCGATACAGCCACTATGGAGAACAGTTTGCAGGTTCCTTAAAAAACAAAAAATAGAACTACCGTATGACCCAGCAATCCAACTACTAGGCATACACCCTGAGAAAACCGTAATAAAAAAAGACGCATGCACCTCAGTGTTCATAGCATACTATTTACAATAGCCAGGACATGCAAGCAACCTACATGTCCACCAACAGGTGAATGAGTAAAGAAGATATGGAACCTATATACAATGGAATATTACTCAGCCATAAAAAGGAAAATATTGGGTCATTTGTATTCATTTGGATGGACCTAAAGTCTGTCGTGCAGAGTGAAGTAAGTCAGAAGCAGGAAAATACCATATATGAATACATACATATGGAATCTAGAAAAATTGTACTGATGAACCTTTTAGCAGGGCAGGAATAGAGACACAAACATACAGAACAGACTTGTGGAATGAATTGAGAGATTAACTGTACTGCTGAGTGAAGGACCCTTTCACTACAGCTCTGGCCCCTTTTCTCTCCCATTAGCATCTTTGTTCCCTGTGTCCTACAACTGAGGAAATCTTGTGTTTTCTCATGATGAGATGAAAATGTTTGTTTCTAACCACTTACATCATCCCCCTTCTCTTAGCTGTGTACCTGAATCTTACCCATTGACCTAGGGATCAAGCTTTCAAAAACTCAAAATCAACAGTTTACCCTTTTACCAACAGTTATCCCCTTTGTTCATTGTGATATTTCTGGATGTGTCATCCCTTCCATAAAACAACAAAATACAGATTGTTTAAAAAAACAAAAGAAATAAGACCCACATAATAGAAGAAAATACTAGAGAAGAGGGGGAAATAATATTTTAAAGTATTTTTCAGAACAAAGAAATAACCAGGGAATAAAATTTAGAAGACAGTTCATTAATTAGCTCATTGTTTCCTGGTGGCTCAGATGGTAAAGAATCCACCTGCAATGCGGGAGAGCTGAGTTTGATCCCTGGGTTGGGAAGATTGCCTGGAGAAGAGAATGGCTGAATTCTCCAGTATTCTGGCTTAGAGAATTCCATGGACAGAGAAGCCTGGTGGGCTACAGACTGTGGGGTGCAAAGAGTTGGGCATGACTGAGCAACTTTCACTTTCTTTCACTTTTGTTTATTCTTCTGCTGCCAATGAAGATACACTTGTGATCACAGTCACGATTCTCTTCTAGGACATGAATTGTACAAATACATTTCTATTTCATATCAACCTTTCACTCGTGTAGAAAACACTGAGCCACATCATCTGTTTGCTAACACTTTTAAGCAATAATCAAGATTCCCTCATTTAAACTATCAGATTATCTGCCATAGTAGAAGTATGGAAAGACTGCAGCTTCATGAACTTGCTCTCACATATAATTGGTGAGCCTTTGTTCAGAATTTACAACTACCAGTGCAGGTGCTATAGAGACCTTATTCATTTTCCCCAAAGGATTCATATACTCAATGAAATATCAGGATGCCCAAATCCTAACTTATCACACTTAGAGTTCAGAAGAGGTTAATGTGGGCCCTAGTATGCCAAGAAGGAGAGATGATGCTGAAGTGTTGGTAGAGGGGGCAGGAAGCAACATGCTCAAAGACACGCTGTAGGAAAGTCTTCCAGTGTCAGACTTTGGCATTTCCTTTGACAGAGATGAAGAAAAATGGAGGTTGGGGTATTGTGGGAGATACTTGGATATGAGATAAGATACAGAACCATGAATATAAGTCAGCCTTTCTGAATTCAATGATGACCTAAAATCTCCTTGAAGAGAGTGGACACATGTGATTGGGATGAAACACTTCCTGATTTAGAAATAGACTAATATATCAGTGGATTCAGTGAGTCAGGGAAGGAGGATGAAGAAAGAAAACAGAGCAATTTTTTTCATCCAATATAAAGGGGCAAGAGAAAGAAGAAGGAAATAAGAAGAAGTGCTGGCTTCATGAAACAAGTACAGATTCAGCTGAATGCTGTTTGGTATATAATTTGTTACAACATTTTATTTCCCCTATTAGATCACAATTTAAAAAATAAAACTGAATAGATTCTATTTTATAATAAAAGCATTAATTCCCCTTTATTAAGCGTCTGCTGTGTAAAAGGCACTTCACTAGGTACTTTACAAGTACCTAGAGTAATCTGTCACATTTTCAACGTATGTGTTGTTATCCCCATTTTGCAATTGTGGAAATTGTGATCCTCTCCAAGCTCCTAGTGCAGGTAGAAGTTGTGGCTAGGATTAGAGCTGAGGACCATCTGGCTGGGACTGTATTCACATCTCCCCGTCTTGGCGGGGAGTTCTCTTGCAGGGCTCTGTAGAGACAGGGGAGGGACTTACTGGATGGGCAGAAAGGAAGTTATCAAACATGCCCATTTCTTGCCACCACTTCTGCTTTTAACAACTGCAGTCTACATTTTCGGATGCCCCTGGCTGGAACAGCTGTGTACTTAATAAGTTGCTTTCTCTTTGGAATCATTCTGCAGAGAAAGGCACCAGAGATATCCTTAGGGTACAGTGTGTCAACATTGCCATTCTGAATCTGATCGCCACATGCTTGCTCTATAGTCTGTGAACTAACTTTTTGGCCTACTGAATATAAAGAGGTGGCAACACTCAGGACAACAGCAACATTCTTAGAAAAGAGTTTCAGAGCAGTAGGGATTGCAGTATGGGCTATGGATAGTCGTAGAGTGAGTCAAATGAGCTTGTAAAGCCGGAATATGTAGATTACAGTAGTAATTCCCATCGATGGTCATCAGGAGGATTAACAAAACACATCAAGCATGAGACAGTAGCTAGCACATATAAATGAGAACTATTATTATCCTTTCTTTAGAAGTTTGAACGAAAAAAAAAATCACTTTCTTTCTGGAAAAATCCAAAAGTTAAGAATTTATGATTTTCTTATTTATAATTTCAATATTTAGGTTATCTGAGATTTTAATATTTGCAGCATCTAAGTGTTGCACTATATTTTGTTAGATGCCTCTTTTGTTATGGAATGACATTTCAACTATAATTTCTGCTTATCTCCTCTATTCTGTATCTCCTTCACTGAGTACCTTTATTTTCTCCAACCTCTAAAGCTCTATTTGTCCAGGTTTCTTCTTCTGCCTCCTCTGTAAATATGTGCAAGCTCTTCCCAACAATGCTTCTTTGTCTTTGTACCTAACCCTTACTTTCTCTTCCTATTATTCCAATTACTAATTTCAGGCAAGATTACCAAACATGGAGTAGCTAGCCCTTTCACTCAACCATATACTCATTCATTCATTCATTCATTTTTTCACTCAAAAATTGGTTTCCAAATTCCTGCTGCCCTCAAGGGTGCTGCAGTAAGCTTTGTGCTCTCATGGTGAGGTTGCCATACCAGAATTTCTGCCATTTATATTCCCCTTGGAGAGAAAACTATATCATGATACAGGTAAATAATTACAAGTTGTGATACGTACCAAAAAGGGAAAATTAAGGGAACTCTTTCAACATGTGTTTAAGTAATCTAAGGATGCTTCCTGGGGAAGTTTCCATGAACTCTGAATGACATTAGGGTACCT
Source organism: Dama dama (assembly GCF_033118175.1). Lineage (NCBI taxonomy): Eukaryota > Metazoa > Chordata > Mammalia > Artiodactyla > Cervidae > Dama > Dama dama. Next base: position 35,942,204 of record NC_083704.1, on the reverse strand, counting down.
ATTTTGTTGTTGTTGATCAGTTGTTAAGTTGTGCCTGACTCTTTGTGACCCTATGGCACACCAACCTTCCCTGTCCTTCACCATCTCCCAGAGTTTGCTGAAATTCATGTCCACTGAGTCAGTGATGCTATCTAACCATTTTGTCTTCTGCTGCCTTCTTCTTTATCCTTCAGTCTTTCCCAGCATCAAGGTCTTCTCCAATGAATTGGCTCTTTGCATCAGGTGGCCAAAGTATTGGAGCTTCAGCATCAGTTCTTCCAATGGGTACTCAGGGTTGACTTCCTTTAGGATTGATTGAATTGATCTCCTTGCTGTCCAAGTGACTCTCAAGAATCCATAGGGTTCACCAAAAGGATGAATAGTGTGGAAAGCATTTTACTCTTGTAGTTTTGACACTGTGCTTTCTAGACTTTCTTACTCCTTAACTCTCCTGCAGCCTGAAAATTCCCCCAGACACCTGTCTTTATGTAACCATAAATTACCTTAATTGAATTCTATTTCTATACCTTTTCTGTGTTTCAGTAGCATATATTTTCTCTTCCCTTACTGGAGCTTAATATTCTGCAACATTTTCTTCTCAACATTCTGTAAACTCTAAGTTACTTTTCTTTGTTGTTGTGTTTTTATTTAAGAAATGATTGTGTGTCCTTTTTCCACTCACCTCCTTTCTCATTATTCTTTTCTAGTTCAGTGCATTTACCTCCAGCTGTTTCTCTTTGAATTTTTTGGCTTCCTTTGTACTTTATTCTCCCATCGACAATATAATAATATATCCTATTGCAGAAAGTGTGTCGATCACGCCCGGCAGTTAATCCTTAATTTCCATGAAGGTGGGACTTTTAAAGTATTCTCTGTGATTTTTCTATATTTGCCTTTGTCAAACTAAATCATTTCAATTTGCTAAACCGGCTCATAATGATTAATACAAGTATCAAATCACCACATCTAATGAACATGGCTTTTTTCCACAAAATCAAAGCTCACATGGAGTTGAAGAGTGTAAAGACTGGCATTAGGGCTCATTGAAGGCACAAAAAGTTTTCGAGCATCTCAAAGAAAGCATCAGTATTCATTTTTAGTGTGCTGCCTCATGAATCCCTATGTTTATAACACTTCTCTCCTGGAATAAATCTTACAGCTGATTATCACAGCTGTTGGCTTAGAGCCAAAAGCAATTCTGGGAACAGTATTCAATCGATGTGTAAACTAGTGAAATACCAGGAACTTTTGGAAGACGAAGAAAGGTGATTAGTTATTGAAGAATAAACAATAGTAAAACATCAAGCATACACTCTCAAACAGTGCTGAAAAGAATTTTCCATGAGTTCATATGAATATAGACGGGGTTGTATTTTAGAATGTGGGTACCACCAGTTGATTTATATTTTGTTATATTGTTGGAGAACATTTAACTAGTACCAAGCATGTCATTTAGAGTTTAAAGGTAATAAACACTCCTATTATTCAAAGTAATATGTTTAGAATACCACCATCAACATATACTTTTATTTATAATTGAATAAGAAACTTGATACAGAAAAATAAAAACAGTAATAAATCGATGAAAGTAAAACCAGGGGAGCTGAAAACCTAGAACTGAAAGCATTTAGATTAGGTTAAACAGAATGTGAAGATGACAGTTTGGATCTTTAAATAGAGCAGAAGCCCCCATTGTATGTAGTTGATATGGACTATATTATCCAACTTTCTGGAGTATTTTCCATTTGGATTTTGGAATATTTTATAATGAAAATAAAACCCTTGATGGAGAAAATCATTGCATGAAGTTGCACATTCATATTGTTTGGAAACTTAGACTGGAAAATAAAAACAACTATATCTGAAGGGGGAGAAGGAGGCCCTTTCCTAACCAGCTAGATCAGTCAAATTAACTCCATGGGCAAATCAACCCTATTGCCAATGAAAGAAAGCATACTTTTTTCTATTTTATGACTAACTGCAATACTTTATTATTATCATATGCAAGTTTGAAAGTTATGTTATCAGGCATAGCTTCACATTTAGATTTTCCAGAAGGAAATTGCCATTTTTTATTCTATATTTCTTTACTGCAACACTACTTCAAAGACACAAATGAAGTGGACTGGGAAAAATCTACTCATTTGTAATCTTTAATATGTATGGGCATGGGACTTCCCTAGTGGTCCAGTAGTTAAGACTTCACCTTCTAATTCAATCCCTGGTTGGGGAGCTAAGATCCCACATGTCTCATGGGCAAAAACCCAAAGCATAGAACAAAAACAATATAGTAACAAATTCGATAAAGACTTGAAAAGTGATCTACATAAAAAAAAAATAATAATAAAATTTAAGGGCAATGTCTCAAGCAATGACCTAGCTTATGACAATGAATAAAAACAAAAATAACAAAAGTCAACCAGTCATCCCATTTTTCATTATATTATAATTTTAAAGCTTAGTTTTCAATTGGAGATATGTACTGCACTCATGTGTATGTGCACCTACACACAAAGAAACATATTCATTCATTACAGTCAAAGCAGATATTTTAACTTTTTTTGCTTAAGGATCCCTATAGCAGAATAAGATGCAAATCTTCTTTTAAGATAAAAGCATGTGTCTAAAAAACATGAACTAGGCCAATACATGACAGAAATCAGGTTGAGGTTATTTAAACTTCATAATAAATGACCTTCAGAGGCCTATATCATGGGGAATACATGATTTTGGAAAGGGTACAAAAGCAATATTTATATGATAGTATTTTCAGAACCAGCATATTAACTCAGAATGGCAAAAGGGATTTATAATTAAGACAATGCAAAATATTTTTCTGGCTTTCTAGGGTTTGGGTATTGTCTTATTAGATGAATTTATTCCTAAAAGTTCTCATCATTTGTCAGTTTTTCTTGATTTAGATTATATGTGTCAGGTGTGTATCAGGTGTTCTGAGGGGGAAGGGAATTCAGCCAGCATATGTCCCCACATTGACTCATACATAAAAAAGAACATTTGCAGATGTTTTGATAACGGGAGGGTTCAAATCATTTGTCCTAAGGCAGTATTCATAGTCACACTTTGATCACTTTTATAGTGGTTAGACTATTTTCCCTGCAGAAATTACCCTATAACCTCAAAAGACAAGAGAAATGCTAGGTGAGAAAATTGGAAAACATCCGATTGGCATGTTTCAGCAAGTGGACCAGAATGAATTGTATACAATCTGATTTCAGCTACTTAATGTAATGCGTTTAATACCACAGTGTGTCAAGAGAAACCGGCAGATAAAACCCACATAAATTATAAAATTGCTTCACTGCCACAATATTTACAGACCTTTAATGGTGATTTCTTTCAAAAACTGTAGTTGCTTACTTTCCTTACAATTATTACCCTTTTCAATGTGTTCGATGATTTCCATACATAGTCATATTTAATTCACTGAAGACCCAGAGGCAGACATTCATATCCCCTTTTTACAGATTAGAAACCAAATGCTCACTTAGCAATCTCAGTATTTTTTTAGTCACAAAGGTAGGACCTCACAAAACTGAGACACGGATTAAAATCATTCAAATAACTATGCTATCCTCCACATTAAAAACATTCCATCTGTTGTTTTTAGCAAAGTATTTTAATGAGAATTTTAGGAGTAATAATTGCAGCAGTAGAAGCAAGGATAATAATAGTAATAAAAAGATATCATAGCAGCTGAATTTATTGATCATTTTTCACCAACTCTTATGTAGGTTGTAATTTCCAGTTTTACAGAAGTAGATCTAATCTGTTTGAGATTAGAAAGCCACTGACAAGTGGAGCTAGGATTTGAGCTCAGGACTTTCAAGTCCAGAATCTTTAGTCTGAGCCGAACAGAAGTTAAATGTGAGTAATACATGGGCACAGAGGAAGAGTGAGGGAGTGGGGTGGGGGGGGGGGATTTTTACAAAACTTTAATTTGTGTTTTTTCTGTATTCTTTATCTCAATAATATAGAAAGGACTGGAAAATATAAGACTACATTACTTTTTTGATACCCAGACAGCTTTCAAGATATTAATCTGTTGAGAAGGTAATGTAATAATATTTCCACTTGCTTAAAGTGTTAAGTTTTATCATAGAATTTCACATTAAAAATTAAGTTTACTTTCAGTGGCAACATATTCTGTAATTTCAAAAATTAAAAAAAAAAAACAAACACAACAACAACTTGGAGCTATGCAGAATACTTATTGATGGTCCCTGTTGACCCATTGTCTTTAATTCAGGGAGTATAAAGAAATAAGACTACAGTTTCTACATATGATCATCTCTCAGCTCCATATTTGAATCTGAGTTGATTTACCCTTTTGTGACTTCGTATTAGTTCAGTTCAGTTGCTCACTCGTGTCCAACTCTTCGCAACCCTACGGACTGCAGCATGCCAGGCTTCCCTGTCGATCACCATCTCCCAGAGCTTACTCAAACTCCTGTCCATCGCGTCGGTGATGCCATCCAACCATCTCATCCTCTGTCATCTCCCTTCTCCTCTCTCCCACCATCTCCCATCTCCTCTCTCCCACCATCAGGGTATTTTCAAATGAGTCAGCTCTTCACATCAGGTGACCAAAGTATTAGAGTTTCAGCTTCAACATCGGTCCTTCCAATGAATATTCAGGACTAATTTCCTTTAGGACAGACTGGTTGGATCTCCTGGCAGTCCAAGGGGCTCTCAAGAGTCTTCTCCAACACCACAGTTCATATTTATACAAATAATTCTGTTTACCTAATGAGTATTACTTTAAAGATTTTCTTTTCTTTCTGATAGAAAATGGGTCCTTCTATTGGGAATATTTATTCCATTACTGAACTGCTTCCACCCTTGTCCTGTGCAAGATTATTAATCTCTTTTTGTTTAACTAGTGTAGACAAAACTTATACAAAGAAGCAATATTTGAAAACTTTATTCAGACAGATTTTTCCCCCTCTACTTGTCTGCTTTTGTCCCTGAGACATGAATATATTATAGTCGTTCTTTTTTTTAAGAACAGTTTTAGAGAAAGAACATTATTATATTTGTAATTTCATATCATTGGAAAACAGGGGAAAATGTTATGCCTTGTCATTTCAAAGATTAAAAAAAAAAGAATTTGAAGTATTTGTTTAGTTGGAGTTCTTTCTTTTGGAAGTGCCTAAAATGCTTATTTCTAAGCATGAATGAAACTAATAGATTCACTTGAATCCATTAGAAGATCACTTTGTGGTGGCACTTTTTACCATCCTGGGGTCACACGGAGTCTCATTTCTAAGATGCTGCTGCTGCTAAGTCGCTTCAGTCGTGTCTGACTCTGTGTGACCCCATAGACGGCAGCCCACCAGGCTCCCCCATCCCTGGGATTCTCCAGGCAAGAACACTGGAGTGGGCTGCCATCTCCTTCTCCAGTGCATGAAAGTGAAAAGTGAAAGTGAAGTTGCTCAGTCGTGTCAGACTCTTCGCGACCCCATGGACTGCAGCCTACCAGGATCCTCCATCCATGGGATTTTCCAGGCAAGAGTACTGGAGTGGGGTGCCATTGCCTTCTCCGATTTCTAAGATACAAGGTTTAAAATTTAGGTATGCAAACTCCCGTTTGTTTGCTTCAAATTTCGTAACCATTTAGTCTGACTGTGTAGGTATCTTGCCCTAGATCTTCTCCTTTGTTATAACACCCCCGACGGAGGCATGAATCTTGTAAAACTTGAGTGTCGTCTTGCTGCTCTGAAGACGGTTTTACAAGATAAACAGTGAGTCTTTATGTTGCTAGTGGATCTTAACCATTTCTTAAAATGTTTACTAAATAGTATTTATTATACACAGGTTTTATATGGGAGAGCCTTTCATTAAAATCATGTTATTATTAGAATTTAAAATTTTTTTCTGTTAACAATATAATTTTCCTGAATTGTGTTTGTTTCTCTTTGTTTTGATAAACATACAAAAATCAAGATATTCCAAAAATTAAATATATTTTAAAAGGTTTGTTTACATTGTAGTCACCCTCCAAATGACAACACTTAGGATATTCAGGCTGTCTTAAATATGTAAATTGTCTGACTTAAATCTTTGAACCCTTAGTAATTCTTTGTATTTCCCTTGTGTTAAATGCTCTTAGTAGGAAGAGATTGCTTAAGAAGTACACAGGATAATAATTAATTGTGCATTTTAAAGTTTTCTTTTTATATGTTGCCTCAGCAGTATTGGAAAACTTGTATTTGAATAAACTGGAGCATAGAGGAAACTGCTACATTTTTTGTTATGTTGCATTTTACCTAATTCCAACCTTAAAACTCTTTTCTGTGAAAGTTGAAACACTTTTTATGTTAGGGCTTCCTTCCTGGCTCAGTGGTAAAGAATCTGTCTGCCAGTGCAGGAGAGTTGGTTGTCACTGAGCATCAGATTACATCATAGTTTGTTTTTTTTTGCCTTTTCTTTAAATATTATAATTGATAAGAGTGGAGATGTGACATTCTTTTCAGGGTTTTAGAAAGAAGTGCAGATGTTTGGATCCGAATCATGCAATGTAGCAAATCCCTAACGAAAGATGACATATTAGACATTATATCAACTGAATACTATTGTGCAGCTCCCAGTTAAACCCACCATTCCTTTGCACTCAGAAGGTGTTGAACTATATTATTTTGTATGAATTATAAAACAAATCAGTACAGTTTTAGGACAGATGAGATTCTGACACTACATGAGCATGAATTTAGTGAAATACACACGAGAATTAGAAAATGTCCTATCTTAATCTAGGTCTAATTTTCAGAGTATAAAATGTGGTAGTATTGTTTGTTATATCATCCAGGAGTGACTATACTTACTTACAACATAAATCTTACACAGGATCATTCCAAAAGAGTCACGAAATTCAACCCTTTATTGAACTTTCTTTTTCTGCAGTATTTGTGATAAATGTAACTTGGACCAACAAATCCGAGATTAGTACATGAGAGATACTTCAAGTAAACTATCCCCTTCCTCATACCGTGGTCTTTAGTGAAAGTCACTCAGTCCTGTCCAACTGCTCGTGACCCCATGGACTGTAGAGCTCCAGGCTTCACTGTCTATGGGATTCTCCAGGCAAGAATACTGGAGTGGGGTGCCATTCCTTTCTCCAGTGGTCTTTAAAATGTCCTTAAATAGCTCTTCTCCTCTTTCCTCTCACTTAATTGATTTAAAGGGAAAATCTGGTTCTGCTTTTATTCCTAATGGGGGATTTATCAACTCACCATGTAGTTAAGTTATTCCTTGTATATGAGAATACTGACTTAAAATTGAAGACAAACCCTCGGCTGTCTCCACTTTAACACTGTTACAAAGGCGGGGATTAGAACAGGCGTTACCACAGTGTATGGTGTCACTGGCACTAAGCCCAGTCATCAGCAGATGTGCAGACGTTGAAAAGAATCAGCAACACATTTACCAGTCTTAATAATACAAAGGGGAGAACAAAAACAGATAAAACCAGAAAGCTGAATATTTAAAAGTGTAGCTATTTAAGTTTTCTGGCTGGATGAAAGGGGAGAAGAGAGTTACCCTGTTTTGCCCTGTGCAGTTCAGACTCTTTTTTTTTTTTTGGAGTAGTAATAGTTCATCAGAGACCTTGAAATTTGAGCTCAGACAAAAGGAGAGTGACCAAAATGGTGTGCATCTTTGAAAGTGTCTGATTTGAGGGACAACCGATGATTTTGGGATGTTTAGCTTGAAGAACTGGAGGAACTTGAAAGCTGTCTTTAAATAACAACCTGCATTACAAAACTGGCATTAGAGAGTTGTGTTCATGCACTCTTATTAGCTTGACTTCATGGAGGAGAAAACTGCATCCCAGAGAGGTTAAGTAACTTGTGCAAGGTCACACAGCTAGTACTAGAGTACCTTTTTTCCCCTTCCTTCTGGATTAGTACTTTAGAGGAATGTATCCTCCAAATTGCTAAGATGCAATTTTCACACAGTCAGTGAAGACATATAATTTACTGAGATTTGTGTCACGGTTCACTTTGCTCCATTCAGCTCCCTTGTGGTCTTTCACTGAAACCTTCCTTACTGAACTCCACCTTGTTTTGGTTTGTCTCTGAACTTGTCATTCACATGCAAGTTCTCCTAAACTTATGTTTTTGAAAATGTTCATGTTTTTCTTGCCTTATATAGCCAAGATTTACTTTAAAGGTGCATTTTTCTGCATGAGAAATAGTAATTTTATGCATGTAAATAGCCTTTGCACATACACCCTCAACAACCTATACCCTGTTTTGAGGGGATAGATTAGGACATGCATAAGGACAGAAGAGAATTTAACAATATAATGAAAGCAGCTTTGCTCAGTTTAAAGAGAAATTAGGAAGCCAGAAATCTCGGCTCTGGGTAATTCACAGCTTCACCAAAAGGAGTTCTTGAATCATCGATAAGCTACTATTGCCCCAAGAAAAGACCACATATAGTCATTCCAGGTAAATGCCTATTTATTATGTTGCCATGGCTGAGGAGGAAAAGAGAAAGAAAAAAGGAAGTAATAGACGTTCTGCTCCAGAGAACGTTAATTATTTATCCTGATACAAGCATAATTACTTGGCAGTTCATGGAAAACAAAATGAGGCATTAAAAAGAATGAAATAATTAAAATATATTGATAATGAGCACACTGCTATATTGACCCAACGATAGTTAAGATATCAAAGATGCATGCTTCAAAGGGGTATTATTTTGCAATTAAAAAGAACTGTAGAAGAAGAAACTGAAGACATGATAATTATACAGTGCATTCGGTGTAGCTGTCAGTGGAAATGCCATTTAGGGAAAATAATACCATGTAAAAAGAAGTTAACATAAGAAAAAACTAAAAAGGAACTTACTGTTGATACAAGTAGGATCAATTATACATGTCTGGAAGGCAATAGTTATTTATGATAGATTTTTAAATACTAGGCAATAGAAATATTAGTTTCATGTTCAACATCTTATTTTCATTGGCGACAGAAGGTTTATCATTTCCCATATTTGTCATCACTGACCTTCTCTTACTTGATATTCTTCTATGAAAAATGTATTATCACTCATGATCACAGAGTATATTTTTCTTAGTTCTTGAATTTGATCACACCTGATAGAGATATTCTGTCATTCGGTTCAGTTCAGTCGTTCAGTCGTGTCCGACTGTTTGCGACCCCATGAATCGCAGCATGCCAGGCCTCCCTGTCCATCACCAACTCCCGGAGTTTACCCAAACCCATGTCCATTAGGTTGGTGATGCCATCCAGCCATCTCATCCTCTGTCATCCCCTTCTCCTCCTGCCTTCAATCTTTCCCAGCATCAGGGTCTTTGCCAATGAGTCAACTCTTCGCACGAGGTGGCCAAAGTATTGGAGTTTCAGCTTCAACATCAGTCCTTCCAATGAACACCCAGGACTGATCTCCTTTAGGATGGACTGGTTGGATCTCCTTGCAGTCCAAGAGACTCTCAAGAGTCTTCTCCAACACCAAAGGTCAAAACCATCAATTCTTTGGCGCTCAGCTTTCTTCACAGTCCAACACTCACATCCATACATGACCACTGGAAAAACCATAGCCTTGACCAGACGGACCTTTAATAGTAGGTAAATCACTGCTTTTCCCAAACCAAGAGGCAGAACTATTTATATTTTTAAAGTGTGAAAATGCTTGATTTGACCAACCAAGTGAGGAAAAGTAACTCAAAGTCATTCTTGACGTGCATATGTGCTCAATTGTGTCCACCTCCTTGTCTCATGGACTGTAGCCCTCCTCTGTCCATGAGATTTCCCAGGCAAGAATATTGGAGTGGCTTGCCATTTCCTGCTCCAGGGGATCTTCTGACCCAGGAATCAAACCCATGTCTCCTGAGGCTATTGCATTGGGAGGCGGACTCTTTACCACTAAGCCACTTGGGATCAGAGTAGAAATTCTTTTTTTCCTCTCATCTGGGTGGGCATACTTTTTGTGGAAAGCAGTTGCTACAAATTCAAAAAGAATGATGGGTTTGGGTCAACCTATGTGTCTTCTTTTTGTCAATTCTGAGATTAAACCCACATATTTTTACTGAGTACAAATATTGAGAATTATAAGCAGCTGGCCACAGCCACATAGGCTTATAGCACTGACTGATCACTTGACATTGGTGTTATAATGAAATGTGGTTGGAGCAGTCCAGGAATTCGGTAATAAATTTGCACTGTCTGGTATTATATGTATTACTAACTTACATCAAGACACAGTATAGAGATGAATTTTCATTGCATTTAGATGGAGGGTACATCTTAAACTCTCCAGGTTCTCCATATTTCCATAGGTAAAGCCTCTGAAATTAGGAACAATGAGTCAGAGTATCTCTGGTTGTCAGATGGACCTTGGAGAAGACAGGCGTTTTAGAGGTGGAGTTCAGGTTACATATAGACTGGTAGGATTTGATGCTATCTGCCTAGGTTCTACTGTTTTCAACGCTTAAGTGGCGTATCTTCCAAATCAAACTAATTCAGTAAATTTGAGTGTTTCCTATGGGTCTGACCCCCTGGAGTGCCGAGAGGGTGTATGACGGGAAAGCTAAGCACTCAGTGTGGGACCAGCACTCTCCCTGGAGTATCCTCCCACACTTGGTACTACCAGTCAGCTCTTTCTGATGCTTTCTATTCTCAGCACAAGTGTCATTGCCACACAGGAGACTTGTCCTCCATTTGCAGACGACAAGGCTGCTCACCCCTGCTTTCCTCAGGGGCGCCTGGCTCTCACAATTGTGACATTATTCATTGGCTAGTTTGTCATTTGCTCATTGGCTGTTATTACTTCCGATGCTACAGTTTCCTAGGTGTCAACCCCCATTCTGAGCTCCCAGGACAGAGGGAGTAATCAGTAAATATCAAGGAAGGGAAGGAGAAAGGAATAAAGTCAGGGGGGTCACTAGGACTCATTTCAGTGTCTAGGCAGCAAATGATGATTGTGTCCTGTGGTATCTTACTGGGAAGAAGAAGACTTCCCTAAATCCTTCACGAATTTCATAAATTTCTGTCCACAGTATGACTCAGTATACTCCATATCTATTTATATTCTGCCTAAAGATGCCAAAACTCCTCTTGCTAAGGTAACAAATGCACTTCTTAGGATAAATATCTTTATTATGCTTTTTACCACATCTTTTTATTTATTAAAATAACGTATGGTCATATAAAACATTTGGGAAATACCTAAACATGAAAAGATTAAAGTTTAAATAACCCATAAACCTACCACCCAGAAAGTTATTTTTAATACACGGCATGTTTTTTCCAGGTTTTTTTCCCCCATGCCTGTGTCATATTCCTAGTTGAGATGGTACAGTGTATATGCAATTACTTATTTTTATATTTTCTACTTAAGGTATGACATAATTTTCCCATGTCAATAATTACTTAATCAGGCTTCTCTTATTTGATGTTAGTATAATTTCCATTTTTCTCACTATTATAAATAATGCCATAATGAACCTATTTTTCTATGGTAATATAAAATATAACAATATTTTCAACAAACTTAGGCTTATATTATTATGGGCATACATCAAGTAGAGATGAAGATACATTCGTCAACCTTCAGTTTTCCTGGGGAAGAAATGAAATGTCAATAAAAGAACTTAATAACCAAAACTGGAAAAATTTGGCCTAATGTAACGTGTGTTTTCTGAAGTGTAAAACACTTGCTTTTGATCTCTTCTAATGCTCCTAACTGTATAATTTGATTTAAACAACAGTGCAATTCAATACTTAGTTACAAGCATTCCTGGGATAAAGCCCACTTGGTCATGGTGTATGATTTTTTTAATATGTTGTTGGATTCTGTTTGCTAGAATTTTGTTAAGGATTTTTGCATCTATGTTCATCAGTGATATTGGCCTGTAGTTTTCTTTTTTTGTGGCATCTTTGTCTGGTTTTGGAATTAGGGTGATGGTGGCCTCATAGAATGAGTTTGGAAGCTTACCTTCATCTGCAATTTTCTGGAAGAGTTTGAGTAAGATAGGTGTTAGCTCTTCTCTAAATTTTTGGTAGAATTCAGCTGTGAAGCCATCTGGTCCTGGGCTTTTGTTTGCTGGAAGATTTTTGATGACAGTTTCGATTTCCTTGCTTGTGATGGGTCTGTTAAGATCTTCTATTTCTTCCTGGTTCAGTTTTGGAAAGTTATACTTTTCTAAGAATTTGTCCATTTCATCCAAGTTGTCCATTTTATTGGCATAGAGCTGCTGGTAGTAGTCTCTTATGATCCTTTGTATTTCAGTGTTGTCTGTTGTGATCTCTCCATTTTCATTTCTAATTTTGTCAATTTGGTTTTTCTCTCTTTGTTTCTTAATGAGTCTTGCTAATGGTTTGTCAATTTTGTTTATTTTTTCAAAAAACCAGCTTTTAGCTTTGTTGATTTTTGCTATGGTCTCTTTAGTTTCTTTTGCATTTATTTCTGCCCTGATTTTTAAGATTTCTTTCCTTCTGCTAACTCTGGGGTTCTTCATTTCTTCCTTCTCTAATTGCTTTAGGTGTAGAGTTAGGTTATTTAATTGGTTTTTTTCCTGTTTCTTGATGTAAGCCTGTAATGCTATGAACCTTCCCCTTAGCACTGCTTTTACAGTGTCCCATAGGTTTTGGGTTGTTGCAGTCTTGGTGTCTGATTTAAAGATTCAACTTTATTTTCATTTTGATTGTTTTTTCTGGTTTAGCTGAGGTTTCTGGTGAGGAATAGCTAGAGAAGCACAAACGGGAAATGTCACTTTTTTCCCATAATATAGAAACAGTCTCCTACAGTCGTCTCTCTGAAAGAATTTTTCCAGAGCTCCTCCAGTTCATCTGCCTTCCTCCAGTAAGACATGACACTTAAACATCATTTTCTCAAAAGGCAATTTTTTTTCCTCTTGCAAATCGCTGCCATTTGATTCTGTAGCCTGAATGGCTTAACCATTCAGGCTATAGATGAAGATTATTGAGTAAGTTAGGGGTTCATAAATGGTGTGAAAACATGTTTGAAATGCACAAACCAGAAAGCTCATGTCTCAAATGGAGATCGAAGTTAGAGCAAAAATCTTCCCAGCACTGCGTAACATTTTTGATCCCAGCTGGCCAAATATAACAAGAATTTGCCTGTGGAGTTCACGGAGAATAAAATATGAATAGTTTATATTATATTAAGGTACCGTAGATATATTTCCCTTATCCCAGCTCTCATGTGTGACACAGCTGTGTCACAGAGACAGGTACAAATAAACCCAGGTTATGCATGTGTATGACTTACTTGTTCTATTTATTTGAGTGATCTTTGGGGCCCCTAAACTCTTTGGAAGCTCCAGCATCCTGCTTTTACTTATGGCTAGTGTTTCCCTAGGTCATGAGGAGCTGGCTGTTGCTTGTCCTTGAAATTTGTCTAGTTTCTAAGAAAGAACAATTTTAGAGAATGCCATAGAATCAACATCTCCATGATCAACAGGGAAAACAGATTTGAAAAGCGGCCAAAGTTCACTTGGCTTTGCAAGTCTCTTAAATATTAATATTTCTTCATAAAAGCTCAGTTAAATTAAAAAAAAAAGTCCCTTCCTTGTACCCATCTCCGTTTCATGTGTGATAGGGGGAACTAAAGGGAGTTTTGTGGGAAATGTTTTCTTTCATTAATAATGACATTTTCCCCCCTCGTGGTCATTCCTGAAAACTTGAACGTTAATTATTTATACCCTTAACCCCAAACTTGTTGCTTTTAGTGGCAATAATGAATGTTCAATTCAACATCACGCATAAAGCACAGAGGCCAGAAAAAAAAAAAAAAAAAGCAACTGAATCATCACAGTCCTACTTAGTTTCCCAAATACCTCTGCTACCTAATTAGTTTTTCATTAATATGTGGAATCTTTATAAAGATGAGAAGCGTCTTTTCCTCTGTAGAGTTAGATGTTGATTGCTGAAGGTCATTTTCCCAACGAATCCCACACATGAGTGGGAAACAATTTGTCTTTGTGTCAGAAGGAACCCCTCCAACAACTTGGGGTGAGGCTGAAGAATAGCTGCACGTGTTTGCCTGAAGTCTTACCTGGAGATACGGCTGGGCTTCTGTTACCCGGGCTTCAGCTGTATAAATAGGTTGTGCCATCTGCACAGGGCAGGGGAATTGAGCCGGTAGAAGCTCAAGGCCGGTGTCAGTGTTTTCACAGAAGGACTGTTTATGAACAGATGTTCGGCAGTGTTTTTCAGAGAAAATGGACTCTGGAGAGAGAAAATGTCTATCAATTACTGAGGTATTCTGTTTAACAGCAATTTTTAACCTTGAGAACGAGACTGTGGAAGTTCTCAGGAAAGTGTTTGCAATGGTGACCACTTTCTTTGTCCCAAGTCAGACTCACCCCAGCGTCCTAGACACACTACCCAGGCTGACGGTGAGGTCTCTTAGTCTGGCGAGATGGTGTTCTCATGGAAACAGGATAGACCATAGGTGAGGATGTTTTCCAGGTTGGAAAACCTTGCAGTGTGTGCCCAGACTACTGTCATCTTTCATTTTTCTTTCCTGATCAAACAAATAAATAAATAAAGAGGATGGAATGACCACTGAGGTTTTCTTTTTCCCAAGTCTTCTCAACATCTTCCCTGCTTTTGTAAGAAGATGTTTAAATTGTTTGATATGTTAATTATGCCCTGGATAGTCAAGCTTTCAGAGATCTACAAAATAAATTTATTTTCTCTAGTGTGCTTCCTGGATTAACTCTAAGAACAATACCATGAGAGAAAGGTTCACAATACTTCAGACGCAGTATGTCAGAGATGGAATTATCTCCGACAGCAACACCAAAAGCATGGAGGCTCCTCTGTGACCTGTTGACAGACACCATGTTTTGCATAATATATATTTTCATTTTCCCTTAGCTTTCTTATTATTTATTCAATAAATCCTTTTTTCTTGCTGACAGCAGTTGTATTTATAAAGCTAAATCCAACACAGCAAAATGTTCATCACTTTATAAACTAAATGCTAATGTTTTATTTATGTGCAATGAAGAGAGAAAAAAAGAACTGAATTGATGTTTACCTAACAAGCGGCACAAAAGTGCAGTACCATAATAGTGGAGTTCATAAGCATTCTGGCTTGTAATTTTGGGTGTCAACATTTGAATTGCAGAAAGAGTTTGTGCAGACATAGCACGTACACAAGTGCAGTTTAGATCCACATCTATAAAAATAACATCTGTTTAAGCATACATTACATTTAAAAATAACTGTACAGTGATCAGCTGGTTAAGTACAGTTAACCAGATGTCGTTTTAAAGGGCCAGATGGAACTATGAAACGAAGATTGAAAAATTAAAAAATACTGTGAAAGGTCAAACCAATTAAGCAACCTGTTTTGTTGGCATGTGACAGTTAAAAAGTAAGTTCAACTACTTAAGGAGGGAGCAACATGAAGATGGACCAGTTAAAACAAAGTCCTGCTTCTCTGAAGACAGAGTAAAATAATCCGAATGGAAAACTGCTCACTTACTGGAATCTGAAGAAACTTAGCCCAGCATCAGAAAGAGTGACTTTTCCGTGATATGATTCGGAAGCATTTCAGCTATCTTTTAAGTATGTGTTTTCTAACAAAAATTTAACTTCTGTTTCAAAGTCACAGGATCCAATTAAATTGTCCAAAGCACAAGCTGTAACCCGGGTAAGCATTTCCATGGTCAGCAAGATTCAGTAACCTTGTTGGAATATGCCTTAACTAATAAATCTGAGCCTTCAGAGTGGACAACATGATACCTTTAGAGAAAACTCAAATCAGTGTTTTTTCTCATCCTGGATATCACACACAAGGAAAAAATGAGGCAGATATTTATGGAATATCTGTAATGAGGCAGGTTCTGTTACAGACAGGCTCACATCTATCAGAGGTCACAAGTGGAGGCTCCTTGGGCTTATGAGGCCTGCAGATGTGTTTTGTTTGGCTTGCACAGTGCTTTAAATTTGACTTAACTGCCAACAACTAAAAATTGGAAGGTTTCAATATAAAAAGTCCCGATTTCCAGCTTCCCGGAAAATCTGGCAATACCAGGTCTCTATTTTTCCCATTGCAGAAATTGGCTGGAGCTGAATAAAACAGCTGACCCTTTTTAGAGGGAAAGAAAGCCTTGGGATTATTACAGGTTCCACCAGCCCCTTGGAATCTGAGACTCCCAGTTTCCTTGCATTTTCTTATACCCAGCCCACTTGACTCGTTTATTTTACCTGCCCAGTTCCTGTTTGAGTTTTCAAGTATAGTAGTCATCATCTCCTTCAGTTCCCACAAGCTACTTATAAAATGAATATTGTTTTGTTGCAACTATTTTACAGGAAACTGGGGACAAGATAATCCTGGCGATACCCTGGAGTCATACAGTTGGTATAACTGACTTCAGATTTCTCTCTTGATTCTAATGTTCTTATTAAAATATCATCAGTCTTCATAATTTTTATCCTTGATTCTTCATTTGGTAGAAGGCACCATTCATTTGAAGTGAAATAAATTGGCCTGTTAGGATATAGTTGAACCTACACAACAGACAATTTAGACATGGTTGCTATCTGCAGATATTGACCGTGGTTGTTTAGGAATGAAAATATCAAAAGTCATGTCAAAAGGCACAGGAATGTCAGAATGATTCCATCTTCTCCCCATTCCCTGTATTCAGTAGTTCTTTTGCCTTTGCCTACCTGGGGGATTGGAGATAAGAAGGAATGTGAGGATACATTTGAGCTGAGTGGGGAAAAACTATAGCCAAGAAGGGAGAATATGGTGGCCTGTATCATACTGTATGTTTTTAACTGGTAAATTGATCAGGACACTCCTTTTTTTTTTTTTCCTCTTTCTTGGCAATATAAGCTTCCTCTTGGAAGGAATTTCCAATTTGTACTTCCTGTTTCAGTATTGACCTTTCTTACATTTCTTCTACAATAGATTAGTAGCAAAAGAACTAGTATCTCCTCAGCATTCTTTATTTTCTATCTAATCATTTTCAAATCCCAAGCCTCTTTATTTGTCTTTGGCTCTTGCTAGTTCCATAAATTTTAAAAGAAAGCTTCCAGATACACACACACATGTATTTTTTTCATTAAGGAAAAGAGGAGGGGAATCATTGTAGAGGTATGCCACTGAACCAGAAGAATGTCAAATATATCTTTGTATAAGGATTCAGTTGCACAGTTGAAAAGCAAGGTAACATTCAGAGCAGGTTAGAGTCATTGTGATCTCATTTAAACACAGTTACCATTTTCCTGAAGGTGAAGTGTCTTACATGGGAGAGAGTGAAAATAAAGGACAGATTTTAAGAGAAAGACAGTGATAAGGACTGAAAACTCCTCCACCCAGAGTATAAGATTTGGAAAAAAGTTTGATAGAATAAATACTCCAGGGTCTTTTTTTTTTTTTTACCTCTAGAAAACCTAAGTTAACAGGACACACTCAAGATATTGACAGTTTGTTAAGAACCAGTGTTATTGGGTGTAGTTCAAATGCAACAGAAATACCCCAGAAGACATTGTGTACCTAGTATTTTAAATATCATGAGTCAGTGATACTGCATGTTGGTGGTGCGTGTCTCAGGGTCACTGCTGGGAAGAACTGACTCAGAAAGCATCCGGGAGTAGCAGCTTCTTACTAAGAAAGAAAGAAAAAGAGTGTGTTAGAGAAAAGAGAAGAAATACAAAGGGGCAGTTAGAAAGAGGAGCAGAAAATCTGCAACAAAACTTCTCCAATACCCAGGCCCTCCTCTTGTGAATCCATTCCCTCCCCCTCAGTTAAATGAACTGTTAAAAGAACCAAACCAAAGCTGCCGCTACTGAGCCAACAATAACTGGAGAAGTTTGAGCAGATGGCTCCACCTCTCCATCTGATGACAGCACACGCATAACCTCCCCTCTGCTCACTCCTGCAGCAAGAGGACAGACGAGTGCAAGGCTGCCACTCCAGAGAGGAGGCAGGGAGAGCCACAGGTCAGGTTTCAAAGCTCAGGCTGCATTCAGAAGCCTATTTATGTGTCTGTTGACCACCCAGTTTTCTGATTTTAGGAATGCCCTAGAAGGAAACTGTCTTTCTCATGTAAACTCGTCATTTGCTGATACACTATCAACATGAATATATTACTGGGGGAGAGTTCTGTTTTAGGTGAAAACATACCTCACACACACACACACACACACACACACACACACACACACACACACGTTCTTTTTTTTTTTTGGCTGCACCACACACCATACAAAATCTTAGTTCCCCAACCAGGGATCAAACCTGTATCCATGCAGTGAATGCACGGAGTCATAACCACTAGACTTCCAGGCAAGTCCCACATCATACATTCTTTAAGCTGTATAAAGTGAAATCTGGCAGAGGAGGAAGCATCCACATGTCTTAAACATCATGAACCATCTGTTGCTCCAGTTCTTTGTGACGTCTTTCCTATGAAAGGATGCAAAGTCAATCATATATGAAGGGGAAGCACAGTCTTCTGATTGAATATGGTTGGGCATTAGTTAAAACTCCCACTGCCTTCCCCACCTCCTGCAATGTAAGTGACAGACACCTGCTACACCGTGGGTGGGAGGGATAGCCAGTAGGATGGTGAAGCTGGATTTGGCATAGTCAAAGATTTTAATGAGGGTGACCCAAAGTAGTGGGTGAGCCCTTGATGTCACCTGGAATGTTGAGTACCATTACGTTCCAGTTATTTAGCGAATGGTAACATCTGGCAATCAACTTAAATTAGGTTTCCTATTAGGAAGATAAAGAGGATTTTCAAACAGAAAAGAATCATTAAGAGAAAGATAGGACATTGGGGACTTCCCTGGCAGTCCAGTGGTTACGACTTCATGCTTCCAGTGCGGGTGATGCAGGTTCTATTCTTGGTCGGTGAACTAAGAACTCACATGCCCTGCAGCCAAAATAAAAAGTAGGTGCTTGTATTAGAAAAAGAGGATATAGAGGGTGGTTGAGAGAAGGTTCTGAAAATAAGACATTTCAAAATGTAAGTAAATCAAGCCTGGTACAAAGTCAGCAACAACATGAGAAAGGAAATCAATGGCAACATCCTCTCACTTCATGTCAAGGCAGAGCTCAGAAGGACTGTTGGGGCCTAGAGATGAAGGGAGGTTGAAGGGGATGCCCTTTCTAAACTGAATGACCTTAGTAGCTCCAGCCAGTGTGTCTGTTATCACAAGACCCTCTGCTTTCTCATAAGATGGAATCTAGGCTATTTTATGGAATCTCCTGAATTTTAATTGTTGCAAACTAATTCTCCCTCATTTTTAAATTAAGCACAGGGCAGACAACAGTTACATCTGCATGTTAAATGCATCTTGGAGGCTTCAAATTTGGAACTTCTGATTACATTTAGGATACTTAACTCTAGAGGTATGTATAAAAATATAAGAAAACACAGCCCTGAATTTGCCAATAAAAGGACAGAGGGTCAAGCCTCAGCTTTGGATGCTAGAGGCTACATGTCCTTTGACAAGACGGGAGCTTCTGCCGCCCCATCTGTGAAAGAAGAAGTGACTAGTGTGCTACACTGTCAGGAAGACTTAAAAATTCCCCACCCCAAGCTTGGCAACGTCAGGTGTTCTTTTATTTTTAAGGTCTTATATTCTACAATTAGAACAAGACATTGAAAAGTGAATAACCCTAGGATGGATAATAAAGCAACTTAAATACTCCCTGAGTTGCAAATAGCTAACAAAAATCTTAAAAGTGGTTTCAGTAAGAAAAAGAGATGGAATCACAGCTGAAGGTGAAAGACCGTGACATCAGGGGATACAAAAAGGGGCTTTTGGAATAAAAAAAAAAAAGGGGGGGGGGGCTTTTGGGGCCCTCAAATCAAAACAAACTTAGCTTCACAAGGGACCTTAAAAGCTCTGTCCCCTTAAGTGATATACAGAATACGATTTTCCTGTGAATCCATGTTCTAGGAAAACAAACATTTGCAAGCTAAGTGAATATTGTGATTGTGGGACTTTTCAGAACCTTTGATTTTGCTTATGAAGTGAAGCGTTGGTTGTTCAATTGTGTCTGACTCTTTGTGACCCCATGGACTATATAGCCCACCAGGCCCCTCTGTCCATGGAATTCTCCAGGCAAGAATATTGGAGTGGGTTGCTATGCCCTTCTCCAGGGGATCCTCCCAATCCAGGGATTGAACCTGGTTTCCCCCACGTTGCAGGCAGATTCTCTACCGTCTGAGCCACCAGGGAAACCCTAATGTGCATCATCAATAAGGAGCGTTCTGTGTGCGGTATTTTCAAACCTTTGACCACGAAACATTTTTTCTTTCTTTTTAGGGGACTAGCAGCTCGTAGGACACATCTCCAGAAACACTGCTCTATAGTAAGGAGCTTGTAGAGACTTTACTCATATTTAGCCTCATGTTGAGGCTATTTTCTTTCTCTTTGGATTTCTGTCTTTTTTTTTTTTTGGTATGTTGGACAAAAGAAGGCATGTGTTAAATATTTTGGTTTTGTTCTTTCCAAGTATCAATATCAGTATAAACTTCCCAAGTTCAAAATCTTCATAGTCAGTCATGTCACTTAAGTCAAAGTAAGAAATGCCTTTATTTTTATGGTTTTCTAAGTCTATTTTACCAAGTATACACTTACTGGATTAAAGATATTAATAATATTTGTCAAAATAATAATTTATACCTAAGCCTTGAGCTGGGGCTTTAAACACATTGCTTTTACCAGGCTTCCCACAAATTAAGACAGGATTTATGAATTTAGACTTAATATAAATTTGAATTACTTAAAAAAAAAGTACATCCCTATTATTTTTCACTGTTGGTTATAATACAGAGCCAGTTCCTGGTCACAAGATAGTACAATAAATATTTTAAAATTTGAACATCTCACACTGAAGCTAATATGGTCTTCAAATCTGATTTTAAACTTGTCACCAATGAACATCTTAATGTGCTAGTAAAATTACATACTGTGATCATAATTTTGTTTGGCATTCCTAAAGCTACATCATCTGTCTTAATTCTTTTTCCCCTTTAATTTTACTGATCTTCAATTAGTAAAAACAAAGTAAAACAATTTTGAGAAATATGGTCAGAATTTTTCACCTCTTATGTTACAGCTTTTAATACAGTTTTCAGTTCCAGTGTCTCAGTTGTTTTTACTCTGTTTAATTTTATTTTCTATGTATGCATGTAATTACATTATTCATTAATCCACAAGTTCATACTTTTATTTTCCCTTATTTATTTTGCAAATGTGAGTGAGGCTTTCCAGTTTTTTAAAATCGACTCTGTGAAGGATGTGTTTGAAAGGAATTTCATTAAAGTAACTTATTTAGCTTTCTATTTGTTTGATTTACCAGACTCCCCTCTCCAGTAAAAAAAGAAGCTGAACTTATGTGGGCTTTTTATGAGGTCTAGTGTCATTGTAATCCTTTTCTTTCAATCATAATTTTTCTGTAGACATGAAAGATTTCGGCAGAACACACTGAACAGAGAGCTCCCTGTGAAACACGGGTAGCTTTTTCAAAACCTAAAACAGTAAGAGTACCCTGAGAATAGAACAAAAGAAATTAAAACGCCAGATATGCCACAGTTGTCTCGTGCAGCAGTTAGAAATTTAATTATTTTATCTCGTAGAATAATGTGCCCTTCAGAAATCATTTTGGACTAGATGTTTCAAACCAATGATCTGTAGTTAATTATCTTTAATAACTGTTGCACATTATGGTTAGATCTATGTTTTTGCTAAACCAATTAATAATATCTTCATTAGTGTAAAGACAAGGTAGCAGGATCCGTTCATTTTTCACATTGAAAGAGTAGATATTTTAAACACTGTAATTTACTTTAGCCATACATTCCTGATGATATGACTAATTAATGAAACTTCAAAGACATAACTTCCCAAAAGCTACTTATTTTAAAGTCATTGTTGAACATTGAATAACATTAGGTTGTAGGCATTGCTGACACCCTAACTAGCCATACCCTAGAATTGACTGAAAGAGTGTCCAACTCTTTGTGACCCCATGGACTATAGCCCACCAGGCTCTTCTGTCCATGGGATTCTCCAGGCAAGAACACTGGAGTTGTTACTATTCCCTTCTTCAGAGGATTTTTCTGACCCAAGAATCAAACCCAGGTTTCCTGCATTGCAAGCAGATTCTTTACTGTCTGAACTACCAGGGTAGCCTCTTAGAATTGACTAAACCCATTTAAACTACCAAACCATTTAATGTTAATGTTCATTTTCTTTTTCCTTTTTTTTTTTTTCTTTAAAAACAAAAGACAACAAAACTCTCTCTTAAAGACCTGTTGATTACAGAAGAAAGGTATAAAGCGGATGGCCTGTCTACTTCTTCAGTGGCTGTAACACACATGAGACTGAAATATTTTCTTCCTAGTTAAGAATGCTGTTGGGCACTGCAGACTTTCTGCGGATGGGAGGGAAAGGGGGCTGCTGGCGGTGCCAGTGGTGAAGCCCCTCTCAGGTGACCTTGCCCTCCCCTTTGAAGCCCTGTTTATATTCACAGAAGGGGCAACCACTGCAGGGGAGTGTTCTCCAGCCCTAGTTCCCTAAGGTCAGACCTTTGAACTGACCTTGCAGTTGTGAAGTCTGTTCAGAGACACAGCCCATTTAGATCAGTTATTGAGATGGCTGGGGCCAAATTCTGGCTTTCACCATCTTGTTTGGCTACCTGCAGTCAGATTTTGGGGGTTGGTGGCAGTTACTGCAGGTAATTTGTTTGGGTTGCCTTTGGGCATTTCAGTCCCACAGCTATTTCAAAGTAAAAAAGTTGATTTTGAAATACTATTTAGCGCATATTTTAGTACACTTAAAAGGGCCTGGTAGGAAGGCATTTAGGGGGAGAATCTAAGACAGCCAAACCTTAATTTATTTATACGTCCTCATTGTTTAAAAAAAAAAATCTTTAGATAACTTAAATACGTTCATGAGAAATAAATAAAGAGAAAAATTGGGCAAAAGAATGAAAGGAAAAATAAATGTGTGAGTGAATTCTAGATTTTTTAGGCTGTTGGATGCACATTCAGTGACATCTATAAAGAACAGAGATGAGCCTGAATCTAGCCTCGTCATTCCTAGTGGCCACAGCAAAAAGAGAATTGCATCCTGGAAATCTAACTCACTGGAAAACTGGGAAGTTGTGTTTTTTCTGTATAATCAGGCCCAGTGTATTTGATTTCCTGTTGATGACTTGAAAAATAGAAAAAAGAACATTTCTGTCCTTCTGGGTTATATATTCTTCTGTCTCTTCCTGGAGACATAAATGTTCTGTCATAATTACATATAATGTGAGACATAGAATTCTTAAAAGGTTAAAGTAGAAAATAAGTCATTTAAAATTTTGCATGTCATATGACTAAAATCTTAAGGGGCTGTAATATGGGATGGGGGGCATGATTAAAAGAAGATAATTTACTGGAACTAATTCAAATGCTGAAAGATAGTTGGCTTTGGTTCTGGCTTTCTCCAAAAGAACTTTGTTCTTAAAACTGGGGCAATAACCAAACTACTTAGCCACTAGAAAAAAAAAAAGCACATAAGGCACAAAACTGCCCAATTCCATAAAAAACTTGGTTGAAATCAGTTGTCAGGATGAATCTGCTGATTGTTGATCATGTGTTGGAAGGCATTAAAGCAGGGATCTTTGCCATCTTGA
The DNA here is from genome assembly GCF_033118175.1 of Dama dama. Lineage (NCBI taxonomy): Eukaryota > Metazoa > Chordata > Mammalia > Artiodactyla > Cervidae > Dama > Dama dama. The sequence continues at coordinate 35,918,555 of NC_083704.1, read as the reverse complement.
AGCAAGTAAGAAGAAAGAAATAGAGTTTTACACCAAGAATGAAAGTTTTATGGCTGTCATCTCTAGATGTCTTGAAAACCATTCCCCGTACAGCAACTTGACGGACCATGTAAAATCCAGATCTATTCATGTCACCGCCCCCCCCCAAATTAAGATTTAACAGTAGCTTCTCATTGCCTGTAAGATAAAGTTCCAATACTTGGCCTTAATTTCAAGACCCTCCAGGATTTGTTGTATATCACCACTTTAAGTTCACTGCTGGTATGAGCACCTTTGCAGGTGTTTTGCTCTGGTCTTTGAATCCTGCCTTTAATCCTGCTCTCTCTCAACTCAAACTTGACCCAAGTAACTATTGCTCATCTATCTTTCTTTTAAATTGAGGTATGCAGTATTGATTTATAATACTTAGTAGTGTGTATCTGTTAATACTATAGCCCTAATATGTCCCTCCCCATCCTTCTCTCTCATTTTGATAGCTATGGGTTTATTTCTATATCTGTGCATTTGTTTCTGTTTAGCATGAGCTTTTATTTGTATTATTTTATAGATTCCACATATAAGTGACATCATTCAATGTTTGTCTTTATCTGACTTATGTCACTAAGCATGATAGTCTCTAGGTCCATTCATATCGCTACAAATGGCAGAATTTCATTTTTTATGGGTGAGGAATATTCCAGAGTGTGTGTGTGTCTATGTATAATCTCACATCTTCTTAAGCCAGTTTTCTGCATCTGATCTCAACTTAAAAGCCACTTCCTCAGGGACATCTTCTCTGACTACTTGCCCCATAGACTAGTTATATACAATTTTCATGTGTTCTCACAGTGCTATTTACTAATTAGTTTCTCCTTTCTTTTTAAAAATACTTCTCTAACTTGTAATTATTCCTTGACCCTCTCCTGACTTAATTTCTGTGAGGATAGATATTTTGTTGTTTTCCTTATCTACAGAGCCCTAAAACAATACCTGGCAAATAGTTCAGTTCAGTTCAGTCGCTCAGTCGTGTCTGACTCTTTGCAACCCCATGAACCGCAGCATGCCAGGCCTCCCTGTCCGTCACCAACTCCGGGAGTTTACTCAAATTCATGTCCATTGTGTTGGTGATGCCATCCAACCATCTCATCCTCTGTCATCCCCTTCTCCTCCTGCCCTCAATCTTTCCCAACATCAGGGTCTTTTCAAATGAGTCAACTCTTCGCACCAGGTGGCCAAAGTATTGGAACTTCAGCTTCAGCATCAGTCCTTCCAGTGAACACCCAGGACTGATCTCCTTTAGGATGAGTTGGTTGGATCTCCTTGCAGTCTGACGGACTCTCAAAAGTCTTCTCCAACACCACAGTTCAAAAACATCAATTCTTTGGCATTTAGCTTTCTCTATAGTCCAACTCTCACATCCATGTATGACCACTGGAGAAACCATAGCCTTGACTAGATGGACCTTTGTTGACAAAGTAATGTCTCTGCTTTTTAATATGCTGTCTAGGTTGGTCATAACTTCCCTTGCAAGGAGTAAGCATCTTCTAATTTCATAGCTGCAGTCACCATCTGCAGTGATTTTGGAGCTCAGAAAAGTAAAGTCAGCCACTGTTTCCACTGTTTCCCCACCTATTTGCCATGAACTGATGGGACTGGATGCCATGATCTTAGTTTTCTGAATGCTGAGCCTTAAGCCAACTTTTTCACTCTCCTCTTTCACTTTCATCAAGAGGCTCTTTAGTTCTTCTTCACTTAAATAGTAGGACTCAGTAAACATTCAGCAAATGAATGGATGTCCTACCCAAAGTGTCAAAAATGTAGGGATTCCATCTAGTAAGATACATTGAATTGAGGTACATCATGAAGTTACAGTTCAGTTGACTTAATTTATGGGCTTTGGATAAGATAATGTACATGTTACTGTCTTAGGAATAAAAATAAACTGTGGCCTGACTTTTAATACATTACTATAATCCCAACTAATCATGGTACATCATCCATCTGAACGTTCCACACCAATTCTCCACAAGCTAAAAGCTGCAAGTGGAAAAATTTCCCTACATTACTAAATGAGAAATCATGATTTTCCTTGGTATTCTGGTCATTCAGGAATCATTTCAGAAACAAAAGGATATCCTCAGTTCAGAATGTTTTGGGCTTCCCCCTTCTCTATTCTGCAACTGCTTTGTAAGAAATTACAATAAAAAAGTTGCCCTACATTTGCAAATAGCTTTTAAAAACCAGAGTTCCCTCCTGGGAATATGATTCTAATAGGATAGAGACAAGGCTAAGTTGCTGAATGCTGCTGGTCATTATTCTTTTGTTTCAACTCAAAGAAAACATGCACAAATCTCATAACTAGACTCCCGGGCATGTGTTTTTGCTTACTGCCTAATGTGGTTCTAATAATGCAAACATTCCAGCTAAGTAATGATGACACATCTACAGCTACAGATATTAGAAGCTTACGCAAGGGAAACATTTTGGGAAACACAAAATAAAAATATAATAAATGTCTTATTTCAATTTTCTTGTTGCCATCAGCTTTAAACTCTTTCTGTCCTCTGTTAACTTGAAAAAAAAGTGGACTCTAAAGAAATGTGAACTAAAGAGGAATTCTAGGAGTACGTGCTTTAAGAATCTTGAAATGTACTTGATTCAGTCTTAATTCATTCCGTTGTGGATACACATTGATGAATTGGAGAGTAAATTTTAGGAGAAATCCTTTTTAGCTGTATCATTCATTGCTGTGTCTCAAACATGTGTCAATGATACATTCCCTGTGTAAAAACAGGAAAATATACTTACTCTGCTGCTTCTTGGTCTTAATTTAATCATTTTAAGGAGACCTGGATGCCAACCCTTCTAGGAATCAATTCCAACTGAGACACCATCATATAGGAAGGAAATTTAGATATTGACTGGTTACATTTTTCCCTTTGGCTAACAGTGACTGTATTTTACCTCTCTCACTCTTGGTCTTGTGGTTTGAATGGGATTGCTCCTATTCTTGGAGGATGCTTACACCGATCAGCATATCTTCCTGCTGGGACAGACTGTTTTGGTAAGGGGTGAGTACATTGAGTACGTGACTCTATTAGGCCCAGGAGACCTGACTTTACCACTTTCAGATATTGTTGCTGCCAAGAGTGGTGCCTTGCCTAAAGATGATATCACCATGTGGAAGAGAGAAGAGCTGAGAGAATAGCAGAACAGGGCATGATGACATCTAGATCAAACCTCACCTGAAGCTATCCCACTTTTGAATTTCCAGTTATTTGAATCAAGAAATTCCTTGTTTAATGTCATCTAAATTTCATTTACTTATTCTTCCAGCCAGAGATTCCTAAATGATACAGGTAGAATTTGTTGCAAAGTTATTTACAGAGTACATTCCTTAAACTGTGGAGTTTAGGACTTGTGAGAACTGTCACCGTCTTTTCCCAGTCCTTACTTTCTGATCCCGTAGAAATACCCATCTATATCTTTGGGCATGAAAGTTCCTCTGCCCAGCAGGCTTCTTCTTATCCTTGGAGATCCAAGTTAAGTATCACTCCTGATGTGACATTTCTTCAACCTTCTCTCGCAGCTTGGCCCTTGGGTTCCCAGATAATTTTGTCAGTATCATCAGTATGGTACTTTTCACATGATCACTGAATTGTTTACACATCTCCTTTTCCCCCTCACCTGTTGTAATGATTGTCACTATGTGTGAGACACCTACTTTTGGCCAGGGACATGTAATATCTTCTGCAAAGCTTCTGAATAGAGACCTGTCTGTGCAGAAGAGAAAACAAAGAAGGTAGACAAATGGCTTCTAAGTTTCTCAGAAACAGGAGATAGCAGAGTCACTTGAACTTCACATGATTCCAGAGTTTTTTCCCCTGTGTAATGAAGGACTAGCGCATGCTCATTCTCTATTTCTCACATTTGCTCAGTGTCTAAATTGTAAACTCCAAAAATGCAGTTACCACTTTAGATCTGGCAATATTGTAGCCCTGTTCCTAGCACTGTTCCCAGCATAAAGCAATAAATAAATATTTATTAGGTGAATTAACCAGTAAATAATAAACATATTTAACACTTTTTCAATTCTTGCTTAAACAGTGTTGGATGGTCTCTGGTCATGAGCCAAAGCAAACTCGAAAGCATTGCCAATCCATACTGAAAAAGATAGGTGATGTTGATTCCCCAAAGGTACAGGAGGAAGAGAGGTACAGAAAGTCACCGATACTGGTAGAAAACCCATTGAAAGGCTGTGTGACTGTGGCTAGTTTGCTTAGTCTCTCTGAGTCTTCCACTTCTGATCTGTATAAAAGAAAATAGCATATTTATAGGTTGTAATGAAGCTGTAATGAGAATGCAACCAAGGTATATAGCATATAATCAACACTCAGTGACACTGAAAGCCTAAGTGATTAATTTCCTACTGATGACAGGCAAAAGCATGTTTGTAAAACAATTTGGACTTCCCTGTTAGTTCACACAGTAAAAAAAATCCACCTGTAATGGTTCAATCCTTGGACTGGGAAGATATCTTGGAGAAGGGAACTGAAACCTTTTTTGACAATAGGAATCAGTATGTTTATCAATGATCTGAAAGGTTTCTCTTCAACCACAAAAACGGGGCAGAAATTTTGAAAATCATATCTGCTTAAGTTTTGTCATGCTCAGTACCAAGAAAAAAAAATCAGAACTATTACTACACCCAAATCTGTAGTTTAAGAAGTGTTGAATGTTGTTTGGTGTAGGGAATAAAGGTTTATATTTGTCTTATTTAAGTAATTTTCATGTACTCACCTCTTATACAAATCAGGATAGTTTAATAATGAAAATGAATAATTTAAATTTTGGATTCTTTAGCAAAGTTTAAATTACCCTGTTGTTTGATTTTTCAGATTGTTTCACTGAAAAAACTTCTCTCCAGTGGAAAAGATATGATGACTCAATAGTGGCTACAAAATCATTGCAAATCATGTTCTGAAGTTAAAGCATTTATCATATAACTTTATATGCTTAAAATGTGTTAATTAAAAATCTATTAATTTGTTCTTTCAATTTGAAATTAGATTCACTACTCAAAAGTGCTAAGATACCTTTTCTTAATGGATTAGTTAGACATTTCAAATATTTATCCAAGTGATGAACCAAGGAGAAATTCAAAATTGCAATATTTTCTTTGATGTTTTATCAACAAGCATTTATGTGGTGCTATAATGCTAAAAGTTCCAGGATGCTCTTTCTGTGATACTGATAGCTAAATTTAAATTAATCATTCACCTGGACATTTGTTTGTAACTCATAATGTATGCAATGAAAAATTTTCATGTCAAAATTTAAGAAGAAGATGGTTTACACAAGCATATTCTTTGCAGGAAGTCAAGTTGAACTTTTTCAATCCAGCCAAAATGAGAAAGCACTATAAATCTCCCTAGAAAACAAGTTTATAAATCCAAGTTATGTTTAAATAAACATTCTAAGCTAAATTGCTGGACTGAACCCTAGAATATGTCCACTTGTTCTTATCACTGCTTTTCTGGTGCTGCATTTAATTCTATGGTGACTAACGGATTTTGTAAATTTTCTTGAAATATAGTGGCAAAATTACTTCCAGCATCAATAGAACTCTTGTGATAAAAAAAAAAAAGTAGGATGGTGTTATTCTGATTAAATTATCTTAACCAGTATTTAACTTCATCTCATTTTCTCACCATCTCCTATTTGTGAATGCCAGAAATTTCTTGAAATACAGTGACACAATCACCTGAAAACTTTATGAATCTCCTAGGGCTTGAAAAAAAAAGAAAATAATTTTGAACTAGACTCAGTATTTAGTTCTGTCCCACTTCTATCCTGTACTTATTTTTGTCTGGTTCTATTACTGACCAAGATTTGTACATTAACCACTGGCTTAAATAAATACTCAGTTCTTTTAAAATGTCCACAAGGCGGCAGTAAAACATCTTGCTTCCCCCCAATATCCTGAATCCCTAAGTCTTCATTTCCTAAATATTTAGATATTATACTTGCCTGAATAATGCTAAAATTTACTCTGCCTCTAAGTTTTCACTTTGCCATTCAAACAGAAGGTACTAGTAAATATGAGTTGGTCATAATGAGACAAGTAATTTTCTTTCTGATAGATGAGTAGAAATTCTTAGTTTTGCTAGCATAGACTGCCTACTTTTATTGCCAAGAAATACTCTTTTCTGGTTTTTCTGTGTGACAAGGAGTCCCTCTAAATTTTCTGATAAGAGAAGTTGCTATGTGAGCCATGTTAAGTTTGATAATTTTTTTCCTCTCTTCCCAGCATATTCTGTGACGATGGCATTCACATGTGATTTTTCTGCTCAGAGTTTTTAAATAGAAGGTAACACTGGATGTTCCTATGGGTTTAGTAGGTGCCCCAGTAAACCATTGCAGTACAGAAAATGCTCTTTCACAGGTGAGAAGAAAACATCTAATGACAGAGAGAATGGACAGCTCAGTCAGAACTGCTTTAGTAGGTTTTCCACCCACTATGGGTACCATCAACTTTCTTGTTAAGTGCTATGGCATACCTATTAGGTACCTGAGTTGGAAACTATCTTCCATGACCTCATGTGTCAAGCCAGTGAAAGGTACCTTGGAGCTCATGCTTTATACAAGAGAAGGGGCTGAAAGACTATGGGACTGGATGACCTTGCACTGTTCACTGACTTATTGCTGCCAGAACAGTGGTTGCCCCAAGGACAAGGGGCTGCCAAAAAGCACCTCTGGAATAATATGTCATCCTAGAAAATGCCTGCCATTCCAGAGAAACAGGCAGGTATGCGTGCATCAGAGAATGAGAGAGGAGAAGAAAGAAAAAGAGAGAAGAGAGATGTTTGACAAAAGAAATTCTCAAAGTACTTCAGTGTAGGAGATCAAAGCTGCAGTCTTCATGCTGTCCGCATGCCTGTGAAAGCTGCAGGGAATTTGGCCAGGGCAAGACTGTGAGATTGAGTCCAGCATTCTCCCAACGCAGGCATAGCACTTTAGCGTGTGTGTCTGTGTGGGCATCTGCATCTCCATGTGTGTCTGTCTGTCTGTGCGTCTGCAATATCAAAACAAATTGTGTAAGATGTGTATTTGTACTGCAAAATGCAAGGAAGTCAGTAATACAGCATAAATACTCAGACACACACATACACACTGTTTCCATTCTGTCCGTTGTTTCGTTTAACATACGCACTGCCTAATGCCTTTAGAACCGAACATTATTTGGCCAGTAATAAAAGACAGGAGGTTCATAGCCATTTGTGCCTTCAGAAGGATCTCTTTTTATTTAAACTACTCTAAATTAAAACATACATCACCCACGTAGCATTCAATTTTTGAAAATGCATATACTTCTCTAACTCGCTACTCTAGGAAAATGCACTGAATGATTTAATTTCATATTAAAGTGCAAATGTAGTACTGGATTCGTGTCGGGACACAAGTGTTTTGTGACTGAGAGCAAAGCTTTCTGAAAGGTTTTCACCATCGGATTGAAAACTACCAAATCTCAGCATTTGAGATTAATGACATGATTCTCATCCTTGAAGAAAAGCACATTGATTGTAGACATATTGAAACTCAGAAGTTTTAGAAGTGTGTTTGGGTGAAGGTTAAGTCGTCCTTGACAGTATTAAAAGAAAGGTTTGAATTGTTGAATAACCACCTTTCACCCATCCCTAATTGTAATTTAAATGACAATATGCTCTCAATCAATAGCTCTTTGTCACACTTTGAAGATCAAGGGATGAGATTTCACCCCATGAGTTTACCAGGCAAAAGCTCCTTGTTCATAACACGAAAATGTTGCCTGAGAATCTCTCTTCTCCAGCAATTCATCCTAGATAAAGGCATTTAAATTGTATTTTTATAGGTGTTGATTTTAGAAAATGCCAAAAGTCTTTATTTTTGTAATTTACTCCCAGAGAGATCATGATTAAAATGTTAGCCCTTTAAAAAAGCCAAGTTACCCATACACTAATCTCACTAGTTTATTTCATCCTAATAGCTTATCTTGTGAGCATTTACTATGTTCTAGGCATTCTGCTAAGCATCTTTACATTAAATCTCTTTATTCTTGAGTCATCCTCTGATGTAGAACCTAATATTTCTTGCCATTTAGCAGAGGAAACTCAAGAGATTGAGTCACTTTGACCTCTTATCATATAGCTGAAGAAGGGAAGAGCTTTGACAAAATAAATTTTAACTGTTCCACTGAGCATATAACAAGCCTCTTCAGCTTCTCATGAGATGAAAATTCATTGTGACTAAACAAGACTGCTTCTTTTCCCCCAAATCTCTCTCTATGTGGACGTTTATAAATATATCACAAGCACTTTGCTTATACACTATTATAATGTAAAACTGCGTTTAGCACTTATAGGGTATGCTTTATACATAGAAACAGGCACTTTTCATTTTTTCTTCTGCTTTCCAAGTAGAATGCATTCTTTGTACTCTGGCATATGCATTGCATTTTGTTATTATGTTCATGAGATGATACTGAATTTCCACTTGAGCTTGTTGCATCTCTTTAAGTTTAGATAACATGGAGCTTGTTGATTGAAGGGACTGACTGATAAAATTCAGAGTTAGCTCTGAACAGACCATCAGTTAACTTTAAGGATTCCAACATCTTTGCTATAGGACCAGACAGTGGTCGAACGAATGTTAAGAGATTTCCAATTTGGGTTGTTTTTCTACTAGTTGCAAAGCTAATGATAATAAAAATGACTGTTATGTATTGAGTGTTTACAGTTTTTAGGCTAGAGGTGGAAAGAGACAGATAGAGGGCCAAATCATATTCTAAAACAGGTTTCTCTGTAACCAAGGCAGTTGATCTGGTAGTTTTTCTAAAATATAAGTTATTTGGAAATTTCATATGGAAATGTATGCTTTTTTATTTCCCCTGGGTAAAAAAGTCCCTTGAAAAATTAGAAAATCTAGAAATAGTTAGATTTCTACCTGACAAAAATTGATTGAAGTGTATTATGAATGCCCATTTTTTGATTACCATGCTTTCCCCCTGTCACAACCATCCTCACAAGCCTAGCACAACAGCTTCTGTTTTTGAGGTGATTGGAATGCACTTATTTTTGGAATCCATGTACAAAGACGAAAAATACCCTTTGCACCTCTTATCCAATGTCCTTGCATCATTATCTATGTGATAATCTTATACCCATTTTACAGATAAAGAACTCAAGGAAGGTTAATAGTATGCAATGTCACAAATAATGAGTGATGGGGTTGGGATTCTGTCTCATACCTGTCTTCAAAGCTTGTGGGTTGTTTTTTTTTTTTTTTTTTTTGAAATATAGTTTATTTATAGTATTTCACCTGTGCAGCAAAGTGATTCAGTTATACACACATATGTATATATTCTTTTTCAGATTCTTTTTCAATGTAAGTTATTATAAGATGTTGAAAGAGTTCCCTGTGCTATATAGTCAGTCCTAGTTGTTTATCTGTTTTTCTATATAGGGCTGTGTGTCTGTTAACCCCAGATTCCTAACCTGCACCACCCTCTGCTCTTTTGCCTTTGAGAACCATAAGCTTGGTTTGTGTGTTTTGAGTCTGTTTCTGTTCTGTAAATAAGTTCATTTGTATTATTGTTTTTCAGATTCCACATATAAGGAATATCAGACAGTATTTGTCTTTCTCTGACTTGCTTCACTTAGTATGAGCATCTCCCACATTCATCCATGTTGCTATCAGTGGCATTATTTCATTCTTTCTTTACAGTCAGAGCTTGTGTTTTAACTCCTGTGTGGACTAAGGCATCCACTCCAGCACACAGACTCCTCCCTTTATAATTAGCAAAGTGTCTTTTTAGGAAAACCACCCAGGACTGGGGACATGGTGAGGGATTAGAGATCACTGGCATGTCTCATTTGCTTTTATAAGAAGATTCCAGGGTTGTTCTCCCAATGGGGATGTGGCTGAGAAAACAGTATGTTTGCAGTAAGAACATCTCACTTAGATGACTTCAACTTTATGAGGCTGACAACAACAACCCCCCAAAAAGGAGTGGGGGGATTCATTTCAGTAGTGCCAGTCTCCCCACCTGCTGCTCCATGCTGGCATGAGTGAGGTAGAAGCAGGCAATATGCTTTTCCCTCAGCCAGACTTGGCTGACTTGCTTTGTGAGTCTGTTGTTTAAAGCTAAGTATTTAGCCATCATCATCATCATTAATACTATCTTGATATAGTAATAAAACATTTGCGATTTGAATGCCATCACAGAACTAGAAGTGTGAGATAGTTCGCAGTTCCAAGATAACTACTTTGCTTGACTTTCCATGACATTTTTACGTATCCACACCGACTCAATGGACATGAGTTTGAGTAAATTCCAGGAGTTGGTGATGGACAGGGAGGCCTGGCGTGCTGCAGTCCATGGGGTCGCAAAGAGTTGGACATGACTGAGCGACTGAACTGATAGGCTAGATCACATTTACAAAATGCATTGTCTCTGGGAAGCTGACGTCTTGGGAGAGCATTCACATGTCGCCTCTATTCATTCAGGGCACATAATGAACAACAGGCAAACTCTAATCAAGTAGGATTTCACAAAGTGAGTGAAAGAGAGAGATATGACTAGAGCCACAAAGTGCCTGGACACCGACTGGACAGTGTCAAGACTGTTTAAAGAAGCCTGGACAAGAGAAAGCAAATAACTGTCTTCGACCTGAGGCAGACATTGCTAATCAGTCTTTCCTGCTTAACATACAAGACTGGTCGTGCTATTCATAATTCACCTTTAGGGGATTGTATGGGAGAGCCCTCCTTTCCATGTGAAATTTCAGTCTGGTCTTGACTGGCCTCAAGTCAGCTTCCTGTCCAGTTCTCAGCTAAGTGGATAAGCTTGAAGAAATTGATAGCAACATGCTCTATGATATCTGAATTGCTAGGAAGAGATTCAAACTGCTTATTTTGTTAGAAACAGACATTGGAACTATAAAATAATATATAAGGATTATTTAATTCATTGAAATAGATGTGTTGGAAAACGCTAAAAATGTTCCAGAACAAAGTGAATATAGGTCCATCTCATGGATCAGAGGAGTGGAATCAGATTGATTGTGTTGAAACGGTGGGAGTAAGGAGAATTGTCTCATCCCTAGTGACTTGTCTTGAGAGCAGAAGGCAGAGAGGCTTTGGGCCAAGAGAACACATTCCTCTACCCTCTGTGACTTCCAAGACCGTACTTACAGGGACATCAGACAGGAAGTCTTCAATTCTGGGGGAAAACAAACAAACACATTGTCTCCCTCTTTCCCTTCCTTTTTCTCTTTCTTCTTTCCATTCTTCCTACTCTGGTTCCTTCTTTTCCATTCTTTGATCTGTCTGGTTTTCTCCAAATGAAACATCAAAATACTCTGTGCTCTTCTGTCAGACCTGAGAAAATAGCCGTGGGGGGATCATATCCTAGCCCCCATATGAGAGCTTTCTTGTGTTGTGCTTGAAAATCATCTAAGGAAGAAAGAAAAATTGCTGGCAACTCCACAGAAAGAGAAAGGTTTGAATGCAAATGAGAGCTCAAGGTAAATCTGAGTGTGACGAGTTTCATTCAGAGGGTGCCAATCACTCAGCCATCACACGTGCTTGTCAAGAAATCAGGGTGCTTCTGGCACCAGGAGTGTCTGTGAGAGGTTGGGGGTGGGGGAAAGAAAGGTTAGAGGTGAAGAAGACACTATTTGTGCTTTTCACCATTTTCTAAGGCTCATCCCTTTTGACTTTATTTGGAAAATGAGTCAAGACCATTCTATTTCTAAGATCTGTGAAGTTTTTTTTCCTTTCTTTAACTTTTGATGGTTCCAGGTTTTGCTCCTAGTCTTTTTGAAATAGAAGATCTCTTTTTCATCTCTTGGGTGTCCTAACAAACCAGTGTTGACAGACATAGCACTTGGTCATTTAACAAGATTGTAGCTGGACCCAATATGGAGTGTTGGGGAAGGCATTTGAGGTAATTCTAATTTCCCACCTTCAGAGCTACATAGAACAATGCTAAAAATGAGCAGACCGCCCCCCCCCCAAATAATGTCAGGATCAAATTGTTCTATCTGTCAAGGTTGTCTTACAAGTGGCTCTGCCACAGAACTCAGATTTTACTTAATAAATGCTTGAAATTTTGGGCAACACTTGTGGATTATCCATGGGAAACTGCAATCTTTGTGTATGCTCCTCTCTTTAGGTCAGTCTCTTTATGAGCTGGCTTGGGCTTAAGTAATACACAGTAAGGCCAGAATCTTTTAAGCACATCATAATCAGAAGGGGAAAACAATTAATATATTCCAATTTTTTTTTAAAAGAATTTCAGTCTATCTGCTGTTTCAAATCTAAAACCTCCCTGTTTCTCTGTTGCAATCCCCTGCATATTTATTGAATGTTTTCTATTTGCAAGCATTTTAGAGACCCCGACATAAGAACTACTTGTTACCTCTGTTCTCCTATATTTAAGTATCTCAGAAAATGTCATTGACTGCCTCAGTAGTACTCAAATCAAACTCCTTGGCTGAAGGAAGGTACTCTGACACTAAAATAGAATAATCATCTTTTCACAGTTCACCAAATCAAATTAAGCAAATGGATCCAATTGTCTCAAGTGAAACCTTTTCTCTCCCATGGTTTTCTTAAATGACTTGAACCTCCCTGAATGCTAATAAGGAATTTATAAAAAGAACTGAGTTTGCAACCAGTGCAAGAGTGAGCATAGAGAAATGAACAGTAACTACATAGAGTACTGTTTCTCCAAGTGAGAGGGTTGGGAGAATGGGGCCGCTTAATGGCATTCTCCAATCAGGAAAACACTGCCATGTTGAAGTCAAAATAGGAATATGCCTCTTCCCTCAAAATAAATTTGGAGAGCATCTTCTCGTTACAAAGAACACATAGATGAGGAGAAATAAGATTCCCATGGAAAGAAACTTTATCTCATTTAAGTGTCTAAACGATTTCGGGAGGTTACTGTCATTCCCATTTTATGGATGAGGACAATGAGGCACAGGAAGTTAGAGTATAATATTTTGGCCCCAGTCATATCGTAAATGAGTGACCAGGCTAGGATGTGTACCTACTGGGGAGTGACATGAATCACACTCAGATGGGAGCAGTTTCTCGCATATGAATGTGACTTAGAATTGCTCAAGAAATGTGTTCCAAAATGCTTTTGCCTGCTCTAGAGATTCTGATTCAAGTGAGTAGAAACAAATAAAATCATATTTTAAGAAAGAATAAGAGAGAGAACTACAACTATTGAAGAAGACAATGTTGTTTTTAAGTTAAGGAAATAAAGCCTTCTGAAGAAATCAGCTGGTTAAATACTCAGAATATAAATGTCTTATTTGGGACAAATGTATAAGAATGGGTAGAACCTTTGAATGAACGCCCTGAGAACAGAACTTTCCAGGACAGACCAAAGGACCTCATGGCCCCAGCACAGCTTGGTCTGTAGAAAGACAACTACACCAGAGCAGCCAGTGACAGTTTTCCTGGATAACACTGGGTGACTTTTCAAAGTTCCTGTGACTGTGGAACAGATCTCAGAACAGTCACTGTATATTCCTTAGCACTTAGAGTCCATAAATTGGAAGAGTAAACTCTATGTTAAAAAGCAGAGACATTACTTTGCCAACAAAGGTCTGTCTAGTCAAGACTATGGTTTTTCCAGTGGTCATGTATGGATGTGAGAGTTGGACTGTGAAGAAAGCTGAGCGCCGAAGAATTGATGCTTTTGAACTGTGGTGTTGAAGAAGACTCTTGAGAGTCCCTTGGACTGCAAGGAGACCCAACCAATCCATCCTAAAGGAGATCAGTCCTGGGTGTTCATTGGAAGTACTGATGCTGAAGCTGAAACTCCAATACTTTGGCCACCTCTTGCGAAGAGTTGACTCATTGGAAAAGACCCTGATGCTGGGAGGGATTGGGGACAGGAGGAGAAGAGGACGACAGAGGATGAGATGGTTGGATGGCATCACTGACTCGATGAACACGAGTGTGAGTAAACTCCGGTGATGGACAGGGAGGCCTAGTGTGCTGCGATTCATGGGGTCGCAAAGACTGAGCAACTGAACTGAACTGAAACTCTTTGCCAATTTCCTGAATCATTGTGTGTTCAGTTAAAAAATTAGAAGTAAACACATTTGTGAGGTATCATTTTGTAATATATGAAGTATATTATAGATAAATATATGCAGGTTAGATGTATGATATAGTATATAACATAAACATTAACATATTATTCTGTATATAGTATATATTAGGGTAGAGCCTATGTAACTATGAATTAAGATTTAGGTACCATATTGGGGAAAACCAGGTCAACAGCTCCTGTTAAAAATTCTGTCCTGAGGGTAAGTACTGTCTCCTTAGGATGCTAATTTGATACAGAGTACCTTCAGAGAACAAAGAAAAAAACTGCTACTTGTAGTTTGAAAGAAAACTTTAAGCCACTAAGACTTTTGAATTGACAATGGCATTTGATGAGAATCCTTGAAATAAAGTAATCTTGTTGTCCTATACTTGAAAACTCAAAGTACTAAGCTAGCTATTAATGTTACAGTAAAGACAGGGAAGAGATATTTAGAAAATATTTGCATTTAGATGAGGGCAGAAGCAAAATTAACAGTGAATGGACATCACTAGGCAAGTGGGATAAAGAATCTGTTTAACTTTAAATTTATACAAGTTCTTTTTCTTGTCATCAGAAAATCACCAGTTCTTGTTCACGGTATTTACAGAAAACATGCATAAGGCACCCTAAAACATTGAACTTCAGATTTGAAGTTTTAACTTAATTTCTTAGGGATATAAAAGTTAACTTTAGAGCCTATATTAAATGGTTAATTTTGTTTCATTTTTATTAATTTAATTCTAAATAGGCACATTAGTGCTCTATTGGACAGCACGCAGTACTAAGTCATCACTCTTACACAACAGCTGAAAAATTAATCCTGTTTATTGTTGTTGTTAACAGATTTTTGTTCATGATTAGAAAATTATATTATGCATATATTTTTATTATGAATATATGACAAGTCATATTTTTTCTAGTAAAATTATTTGATGTATGCTAAGGTGTAAGAATAATTTCTACTCTAGTAAAGCACTGAGGCTTCCAGAAAGTCCTTGCCTAGAACAGATTTGAGAACCTTTGCACCAATACATGGGTAGCAAACAGAACTTTGATTTTCCAAGTTCATTCATAAGTAAGCACTTATTTATTATTTGCTTTGAAAATTATTGCTTGGATTCATCTTTTACATCAACATTAGCCTTTTTTTAATTACCTACACCAGTGTTTTTATAGTGACTTAATTTAACAATTCATTTTTGGTTTGCTTTGTAAATTTCATTGCAGTTTGGCTAATTGTTTTGTTATGAGTTATAAGTAAGGTGGGTAATCTTCTAAGGATTAGTGAATTCAGTAAATCTTGCATTCTTTAAAGTGATCTCTGGGTAGTAATTGTGGGGAATGTCTTAGCCTATTCTAGCCACTTCTTTCCTCCACATCCAAACCTTTCTGTTTGTGACTGTACCTCACATTTACAAATGATTCCTTGCAACCCGCTTATCCAGAATGATGGAGGTCAAAGTCATTTGTGTAGTTATAGGAATACATCTGGTCTCTACCCATCAAAGTCTATTTTCATACAAATCACTTCCTAGGTTCCAGATACTGAGTTCTATAAAGAAATCTGGATTTTTTAAAGAATTAATTTATCCACCGAGTTGAACACCTAAAATATTTTTCTCCCTAATTAGTTGCAGGACTCTCTCTTCTTTTTTAGAGTTTTGCAGGCTATAATAATTTGTCTTATTGAATATATTTTAGTTTAATTTTTCAAATGCTCTTCTAATTTGCATTTTAGGCCTTTACATAGATTGTCACCTAGGCTCTTTTGAAATATATGATTTTAAATGCATGAAACTCATCCTTTAAAACTGATTTGTGAGTGTACATTTGAAAATGGTTAATGCTTATTTATTACAAATGGAATAATTACAGCTAATGGAACCATGTATAGTGGTGTGGAGGAGCTTTATAATTAGAAGCTCAATAAATGCCCTTTTTTAGATTATGGAATGACAGCCCCAGAACACCTTTCCGTGAAATGTCTCAATGTGCTAAATTCCCTCTCTCTTATTCTCATTGGCTATAGACAATGGAACTGGGGACATTTGGGTTTAATTATCTTTTTTTTTTTTTTCACCACCTGAGTTTTCCTCTGACTTAGAAAATGGCCATTTTTTAGAATACTCAGGATAAAAATCACTCTCCATAAGGAACAAGATTTTTCTGTGTAAAAATTGCATTTCTCAAAGTTCCTAATCACCAGTGGTGGCAGCGCTCCCTTTTCAACAGGCTTCACCTCAAGATGGGTGGGATAACTTTGTGTTTATTTTTTTTTTTTAATTATTTTTATTTTATTTTTTTTTTTCCAGTGGGTTTTGTCATACATTGATATGAATCAGCCATGGATTTACATGTATTCCCAATCCCGATCCCCCCTCCCACCTCCCTCTCCACCCGATTCCTCGATAACTTTGTGTTTAAATAACTATGTTTGTTTACTCGCTTATTAGCTTAGGAAAGACAAGAAACATCTTCTTTAACCTGATCATTGACCACGATCTGCAAATACTGTCGAACAGCTCTCTAGAGTAAATAAAGTTTGCACTTTGGTTTTAGCAGAAATCTGAGCCACTTAATGGTTGAAGTTGCCACTTTTAGCGTTTATGTTAAGTGAAGGCCACTCGCATATTCTTGTTTGAAACTCCAATGTGAACTATCCCAATAAACATAAAATTTCTGTCTCTATCAAAGAACTACCTCTCTGATTTCATTTTATTCCACATTCAAGGTTGACTTAAGTCTTAACTGGGAAACCCCATTAAGTGACTTTCTGTAAGAATGGCCTGAGGAACTGCATTTAAAATTAAACTTCTCTAATACATAACATTTATGTTTTAAGGCTTCTGTAAAATACTGTGTGTTCTTTCTTCCTCTCTTTGAGAACTAAGAGGTTGTGATATTGGACCTAATACTACCCTTAGAACTTCCACTGTCATCAAAAAGAAAGGAAATAACTAGTAATTTACTCTGAGTAGGGAAGACAATTTCTAAAACACAGTGCGACCCTAATTTAGAATAGAGGGGAAAGGGTTTAAATTAGGTTTTTTATAGTGGTAAGTATTTGCAGACAATGTAGAGATTTATGGATTAATTTGTTTTAAATTAACTTTTATAGGGTGACTAATAGTCCACAGGGATAAACCAGACTTTCAGTTGCCCATGATTTTCAGTCAGATCCTAGAAAGGAGATCATTTCTCTCAGGAAACGGTGACATACTTTTTAAAATGGTCCATACAATTATTATTATTATTTTTGCCTGTGTTCAGAGAAGATAAATAAGTTCTGGACTGTGGACAAAGATATTCACAACTGGCCCAACATTTGAGGTCACACTTCACTCAGAGAAAAACCCTGACCTCCACCCTGGCAGGGATCTTTCATCAGCTGATTTCACTGCAGAAGACAGCAGGGGCACCCCAAGAGTATTCAAGGAGACAAATGCTCTCCATTATGGACACATAAAGCTGCTTCCCTGCATTTCCCTTCATCCAAAAAACACCGATCAGATCCTGGAGCTGAAAATTCAGAAAATTAGCATTTGGGATGCTATGTTCTGTCAGACTCTGCCAAAGAGGTATTCAATGTCAGGGCCAGGTACAGATGATAAAATTAGTCCACAAAATATCTGTCTATGTGTCTGTCTGTCTCTCTCCATCCATCCATCCAAATATCTATCTATCTATCCATCCCTCTGTCTACGTGTTGCCTGAGCATCTACCTTCAGCCCGATAAGAACAGTGACAGAGCTTTTAGACTGGACTGATCACTTCTATCTCGTCCCTTGTAGGTGACCAATCATGTTTTCTTAACAGAGCAATTTTATTTACTACATGTTTAAATCATGCAAACAACCAAAGAGTTTATCACACTTTTTCTGTATCAAACCATGGTAAAAAGAATAGTGGCGTGTTATGGTATCTTTTTAGTCAAGGCAAAGCACTCACGTGTTCTGATTCCATGTAACTGTACCCCAAATTAGACTGTTTTTAGATTGACAGTGATTCTTTTCTTACAACTTTGGAAATCACCATTCTGTGATCTGCTAGTTTCCATTGTTGATGCTAGCCTAAAACAATTTTGTTTTGCTTTGTTTGTTTTTGCATAAAGCCCTATCTCTTCTTGCTGCCTTTAGGATCTCCCTTTTATCTTTGCTGTTCTGCAGTCTTCTATGATGCATTTTGGTGTGTATTTCCTTGTAGAGATCAATGTTGGAAATTACTGTCTTCGAGATTCTGAAGCTCAGGTCTTGCATCAATTCTGGAAAGTTCTAACTTCAAAATTGCCTAAATTCAAATATTATCCCTCATGCTCTCCATGGAACTGTATACATATAAATATGTGTATGTGTGTGTAGATACATACATATATATATATATATTTCATAACTTGCATCTCTTGATCTTCTCATTTTTTTAGATGTAACTTCTGATTAACTTTTCTCTTTAAAGGAATCTAGTTATTTTTTTCATCTGTTAACTTTTTTTCTATTTTGGGCAATAAATCCAGTTGAGTGGTATTTGCTCTGATTTATTGGTGATGTCCTTTTCTTTGGACGTTAAAAAATTTTTGTGTGTGAGCGATTTGTGTGCATGTGTGTATATACATTTTTGAAAGTGAAAGTCTCTCAGTTGTGTCTGACTCTTTGCAACCCCATGGACTCTACAGTCCATGGAATTCTCCAGGCCAGACTACTGGAATGTGTAGCCTTTCCCTTCTCCAGGTGATCTTCCTAACCCAGGTATTGAACCGAGGTCCCCTGCATTGCAGGGGGATTCTTTACCTGCTGGGCCACCAGGGAAGCCCAAGGATACTGGAGTGGGTAGCCTATCCCTTCTCCAGCGGATCTTTCCAACCCAGGAATCGAACTGGCGTCTCCTGCACTGCAGGTGGATTCTTTACCAACTAAACTATCAGGGAAGACCTATGTGTACATTTTTATTCAGTCACAATGTCAGTGCATAAAAATACGGAAACCCTACTATAGATCTCAGTGAATGTTTATTTGTTTTTCTTTTTTTTTTCCATTTATTTTTATTAGTTGGAGGCTAATTACTTTATAATATTGTAGTGGTTTTTGTCATACATTGACATGAATCAGCCATGGATTTACATGTATTCCCCATCCCGATCCCCTCTTCCACCTCCCTCTCCACCCGATCCCTCTGGGTCTTCCCAGTGCACCAGGCCTGAGCACTTGTCTCATGCATCCAACCTGGGCTGGTGATCTGTTTCACCCTACATAATATACATGTTTCGATGCTGTTCTCTCGAAACATCCCACCCTCGCCTTCGCCCACAGAGTCCAAAAGTCTGTTCTGTACATCTGTGTCTCTTTTTCTGTTTTGTATATAGGGTTATCGTAACCATCTTTCTAAATTCCATATATATGTGTTAGTATACTGTAATGTTCTTTATCTTTCTGGCTTACTTCACTCTGTATAATGGGCTCCAGTTTCATCCATCTCATTAGAACGGATTCAAATTAATTCTTTTTAATGGCTGAGTAATATTCCATGATGTATATGTACCACAGCTTCCTTATCCATTCATCTGCTGATGGGCATCTAGGTTGCTTCCATGTCCTGGCTATTATAAACAGTGCTGCAATGAACATTGGGGTACACGCGTCTCTTTCAGATCTGGTTTCCTCAGTGTGTATGCCCAGAAGTGGGATTGCTGGGTCATATGGCAGTTCTAATTCTAGTTTTTTTAAGAAATCTCCACACTGTTCTCCATAGCGGCTGTACTAGTTTGCATTCCCACCAACAGTGTAAGAGGGTTCCCTTTTCTCCACACCCTCTCCAGCATTTTATTGCTTATAGACTTTTGGATAACAGCCATCCTGACTGGTGTGTAATGGTACCTCGTTGTGGTTTTGATTTGCATTTCTCTGAGAATGAGTGATGTTGAGCATCTTTTCATGTGTTTGTTAGCCATCTGTATGTCTTCTTTGTAGATCAGTGAATGTTTATAAACTAAAACATGCCTATAACCGTGATGAATAGAGATGTTACACATTTTCCTGCCTAGTTTTTTGGGTGAGAAGACACTAAGTATTTCTATTGAGTTTACATGTGGAAGAATTGCTTTGTCGTGGAGTATATGTCAGTTGGCTTCAGTGAGTACTACCAGACAGGTTCTCAAAGTGCTTTTACCCATCTATCAGCAGTGTGTGAGAATTCCAACTGATCTAAACCCTTGTATACTCTTTAATTTCAAATATTTTAATTTTTTGAAGTAATTTCATTATTCTGTTTAGAAATTCTATTTTATTCCTTTTCAGATTTGACTGGTGATTTGACATGTTTTGAATTCTTTTATTTTTATAAACATGTTAAACATTCTTATTTTATTCTTTCTGTTTGTGTGA
Source organism: Dama dama (assembly GCF_033118175.1). Classification (NCBI taxonomy): domain Eukaryota; kingdom Metazoa; phylum Chordata; class Mammalia; order Artiodactyla; family Cervidae; genus Dama; species Dama dama. The sequence goes on along the minus strand of NC_083704.1, from coordinate 35,898,050 downwards.
TCATTGCCCCATCTAACTCAGCATGAACAATGTTGTTTCTTTGTGTTTTATGATTTTGTTTTAATTTGCAAGGCTTATTTTTAAATGACAGATGTGTGGGAATTCTTTGAAGCCCAGGTTAAAAGTGTGTCCCTGCAGATAGTTTGCTTCTGTGCTTGCCCAGAGCCTAGATGCACCACCATCCTGGGACAAGTTTATAATAAAAATGGGCTGAAAACCCATAAAAGGGAAAATCCGTGGTTATGAATTTTTACAGGAATTTTTTCCTTTTCTGGGAGGTGGGTATTTTCTTTTATTCACCCTTTTGCTAAGATACAGTAGCCCTTCTGGGTCTTGGCAAAAACCTGAGAATTCAGTGGAGTTGCTACCCATTGAATGAACCACTTTGGGGCAGCTCTGATCTGTTCTTCTGATATAACTGTTCCATATCTGACATATCTTCTTGAACCCAACATATTTGTCAAAGTCAAATTTATTGACCCTAACCAGTGGACAGGCATCCCCAGGCTGTTTTTCCTTACCTCTCTGGATCTGTGCTCTTACTTAAGTTTTATTCTCTAAGGATAGCTTTTAATTCTTTGTTAGTTTAGGAGTAAAAATAAAATGTTTAATAATTTCATTATTAGCACTCTGTATTATATTTCAGGGAGAAAATTGTTTGGAACAGGAGTTCTTAAAATGTGGTTTGAGACCCTTTGAGTGTCTCTGAGACCTTTTCAGGGTCAATGTTATTTCCATAATAATAAACAAGATAAAATTTTTTTATTCCCATTCCTTCAAAAGTTACACTGAGGTATACAAAGGCACTATGACAGGTGATGACATCATCATTCTAACAGCTAAGGGAATGTATCATTTTATGCCCTTGTAATTAAAGAACACAGTAACTCTTGATAGGTATAATTCATATAACAAAAGCTCTTTGGGATTCTTAATAATTTTTAGGAATTAAAGGAATTTTTGAGGCCAAGAAGTGGAGAACTGCTGTTTTGTTTTTTTTTCCTTTCTCTCCAGTGATGAGCTTTAAAAAAGGAAATAACAAAATATTGCATCCAGTTGCATATTGTAAAGATTACCCACTGGGTGGTTGCTATAAAGCTGAAAGTTGTGGTCAGTGCACTCAGAGCAAGTGGAACAGGAAAGGAACATCTTCAGTATGGTTAGATCTCAGGCCTCATGCATTGATAGGGAAATGGAATTTAAAAGATATGATAGGACTGGTTAGCTGAACATTGCAAGAATGTATCATAAAGGGTTACTACTCTGTAGGAATTCCTTATCTCAGGAAAGAAAAAAGTCAAATTGTTCTCCAGATTTGGTTAAAGCAACAGAGATAGAGTATCTAGTACTTACAGAAGATTCTAGAACTTCATGCCTTGCCCACATCAACTTCAAAAAGTTATTTTTGCTTTTTTTAAATTATTATTTACTTATGTATTTATTTGGCCGCTGGTTTGAGGTGTATTTTGTGCTATGTTGTAAGACATGGAGCTCTTCTAACGCTATCAGATAACAACGCTATTAATCTGTGCTATAAACAGTTAGCAGGTAGAGAAGTTCCATGTTGCTATGTTCGAAGGTTTATGCAGATACCTTCCCAAGAGACCCTGTGTTCTTCCAGAGCAAGAAAGAACCTTCTGGATTTGGAAAGCCTGGCTTCCTCACGCACCAAGAGATCCTGAGCAAGTAGCTCATATTCTGACTCTGTTTTCTCAACTGTTCAAGATAGGAATTAATAACCCTAGTTCTTCCTCCCAGTATTGGACTTACATATGGCAAGATGATAGACAGGAAGATCATTCTTGGGTCTATGAGGTTTTAAGTTGTTGGAAAGGAAAGCATATGAAAACTAGCAAAGGTATGTTTGTCTCAGATCTCCTTCTTAGATAAGAATGACTAGATGTGAAACCGGAAGGTAAATTCAAAATAGATATGTGATATGAAAGTCCTCTCCACCCTGAATTTAAAGAAACAACCCACACAAAAATGATAAGTACTCATTATATTACTGTGGAAAGGTCAGATGTGTAACACTGGAGAGCCCGCTTAATCTCATGGGAAGAAAACCACATGAAGAGGATCTGAGTTTCAGTCTTCACTCTGCAGCATCCCAGTTGTGTTGTGGTAGAATGTTATATGCATGACTCCCAAGACATCACATCTGAAGTTCATGCCCTTCCAGAGTCCCCTCCTACCTTGTGTCTGGGCTTGCTTTGACAGCAGGACATTAGCAAGTGTGATACAACCAGAGGCTCAGTTTATGCTTGCACACTGGAGATGTCCTCCTGAAGTGTTTCCCCTTGGAAGTCAACTGCCTCCTTCGAAACTCAGGTTAAACTATTAAATAATGAGTAGCAATATGGATAGAAACCTTTATGGATGAGAGTTCACCTTAGATATTTCAGTCCCGGTCATGCTCCAAGCTAAATGAAACTTCATGAATGACTTCAGACCATTCCATATGGAGCCAATGCACTCTCTAGCTCAATCCATTCAACTCACAGAACTATGAAAAATAATGTCATTATTTTAAGTCACTATGTTTTGGAGGTGGTCTGTAATTTCGTTATAGATGATACACTCTAGCCAGTTTTCTCTAAAACTCTTCAGCTTAAAAATAGAAATGGAAAGCTTTGTCCCACCCACCTCAGAGAGCTCGTATTGAATATCAACTTAGTTATCACTAAATGTGAAGTATTGCTACTATTTTTTGCAGTGAACTAGATATGATTCAATACTGTGGTTATCTCTATATATACAAACTGGTTTGACTATTTTGACTGACTTGACCAGTCAAATCAATCTCTTCAGGAAAAAAAAAAAGAACTTACAATTCAGTTTTTGACTGGCATGATTATTGTTTTGACCTCTCTGACTTTTTTTTTTTTTGGTTGAGTTTACCTTTTTTTAACTGGATAACTTGACTTAGCCAGTCGAGTCCATCAAAATAATCAAAACAGTTTGGGCATATAGAAACAGTCTGTATGTAATATTTTCTTCTTATTTAACTTTAGTGGAAAATTATGTGACAGAGGCCCATATATGCAAGGCAAATATGGGTATAAACTTCTACTTTTAACTACTCAGTTTCAAATTACTGTATAGATTCTAGCAGCATTTGTTTGGTAACGGGAAAAAATATAGTTCGTTTTTATTTCCCAATGGCATGCTACATTATAAGTCCATTAGCAGTTGCATATGTTATTGCTGTCATTCTAATAATGGCCATATATTATTATGGCAATAATAATGTAATTCTTACAGTATGCAATAGGTAATTTATTGAACAGGACTGGAATTTATTTTTAAATTGTAAATTTGGCTTGCTTTTCAGCACTAGAACTCCCTCTGTCTTGCTTGGGGAGTTTAGTCATATTCCTTTTGTTTGAATAAGCTGTCAGAAGAGCATGACGGAGATGAGTGCATGCCAGTGAATGTAGAAGCTTGGCAGTCATTAAAGTCCTGGGTTAGAAGTGAAGTGAATGATTGGAATGCGGGTTGAACAGGTCCATTCATATATGTCATATTGATACTACCAGAGCTGCTGACTAGGTGATTCAAATATAAGCCACAGTTATTGGAGTATTCAGAGATATTCTACTGCGCTTAAGGTTATGACAGATGAAGCTTTCCTTATGAATTGTCAAAAGGATCACGGACCCCTCTCCTGCTTCTATTTCTGTCACCAGGAGCTTGCTTGCTTTCCTTTTTTTTTTCTTTTCTTCTTCTAATGCCCTTTGAATGTAGTTCTTCAGAAATCTCCATCACAAAAGACTATATAAAAAGCTCTTAAGTTTGCTTGCCTGATGCTAAGCTAAAATAATTCGAAACTTTTCCAAGAAGATAAATGTCTCTATTTTTCTCTTAGAGGTCTAAATAAAAATAAAAGTGCCATACTTGTTTCAGTGTCTTTAACCCATTTCATGAAGTTCTTTTTGACTTATTCAACTATATTGGTGACTCAGAGCTATTCTATTTTCTGTATTCTATTGATATAAATCTATTTCTTCAATAGGTGTAACTGAAATCCCTCAAATTGCAGTGGAAATGTGTTCACTTTGTTTAGTATAAACCAAATCCCTCTTAGTGTGTTTAATGAGTTTGCAGCCATATTGGGAGATTCAACCAGTCATGGGCCATGGCTGCCTATGCATATTCTTGCTGATTGTGTTAGGCTGTAAGCATTTCCTCTAATGCTGTGTTCTGTCTCTAGTCAGTCACATAGGCATTTAACAAGTCAAGGCCACCACAACTGCCTATCTTCATTTATTTCCTTTTTTACCCTCCTCCCGCAACACACAAAAAAACCACATAGCCTATTCAAATTTTTCTTAGTAGCAATCCTTCGCTGTTTTGTTGCCACTTGTTTAGGTCTCTTTTAAAATTTCTTTGTCTCTCTTGAGTCAAGGAATTTCAAAATTCACTCATATAGAGCCTGACAGATGTTCCTCTTAGACCTATGAACTAAAACTTGCCATTTTCCATTACCGTTCATACTTTTTCAGATCAATATTTGTTCATTCTTTCATTGCCTTTTTCTCAGCAGTTATTCATTCTTTTACTTATTTAACAAATGTTTCTTGAGTACTCATGCACTCTAGCTGACCTATGAGTCATACAAAGTGAATTGGGCATGATGCTTAACATGGAACATCTTCTGTTTCTCAAAGTTAGTCATACGTTATCTCATGTGCTTTAGAGCCCATCTTCTGTAGTAGAAAAGATAGACCAGATCACGCGGGGCTCGAATGCCAAAATATGAAGACGGAAGCATTTCTCAAAGACTGTGCTTTCAGAGTAAATATATTTAGAAAGGTTCCTTTGACAGAAATGTCCAGAATTGATTAAAGAAGGGGAAAATCATAAGTAGAGTCTTCAAATCATAAGTAGAGTCTTCTTCAAGAGGTTATTATGATACATTCTCTACTTTGAATCCATTAAGGCCAGGTGTATTTTTGGATTCAGAATTTTCTAGACTCTAAAAAGGTGCTACAAAGCATATACCATATATTGGATAATACTGGAGTCTGGAGATGCTCCCTTTTGTCAGAAAAATTCAAGCTAAATATTATAAATGATGGCTATAAAGGCCTCATGTCAGTTTCAGTCACAAATTATTTAAAAACCAACAAACCAAAAAAAAAAAAAAAGAAAGAAAAATATTTGGGTTATCAGAAGTTTCAGGGCTTCAGAACAAACCAGCTGGTTTGAGCTAAAAGGCATAGATCCATGAATTAATGAGTTAAAGCATAAAGAGGAAGAATGATTATAAGAAATGTTATAAAGGTAGCATTGGTAGTATTGTCCTATTTATTTGGTTAAATGTTAGGTAAGAAAAGAAATAGGATAATCATGATTTTAAGGTTTTGAGTCTGGGTGCTTGGTAGGATGGCAGTGCCATTAATAGAAAAGAAAGGAATAGGGACTGCCTGATAAGGAGTTGGGTGGAGGGGAGGTGATGATTAATTCAATTTGAAATATACAAATCTCCAGGACATTATGAACCTGACTGAAATTAGCATGATTAAAGGTGCCTCTCACAGTGTTCTGGTGAGTATGTGATGGGGAACTAAATTAAAAATCAGTAGTCTTTCGCATATAACATATTTCATTAATCAAATTTGAAAGTTGAATCCATCCAACCTAAAAAGTCATCCTGATTCTTCTTTAAGAAAATGGCACAAATGTGGATGGTATTCGAAAATTGGAAACACATTTTAAAAGAGGATCCTTAAAGTTTCAAAATTCTCCTTGGATCCAAATGGAATTATTTTTTTATGTGTTTGTTCACAGGTCTTGAGACAGTAAATACAAGCTTATGTCTCAGTTGTAAAAAACCGTCTAACATGTTTTGAGTGATAACCATACGTTAGGTTAGTGGTTTAAACATTATCATTGGTATAAACTATTCAGTGGCTGAACCTTCAAATGTGACATTCTTAAGTAAGAGTAATATGGCCTGAAGTTATCAAAAATTTCTTATTTTCAACTCATGTGTATTTCTATGAATGTAGTAGCTATCTTATGATTACCTATAGCTGCAAAGAAATATTAACCGAGCAATAATATTGCTTGGTTTATATGACATAGTTACCCAGAAACATCCCAATTTTTACTGGTTTGTTTCCATGTCAGTCGATATGCTCCAAATAATTAACTCTTTCGCCACTGTCTATTTCAGAGTTGCCACAATAGAGGTAGATTGACACATCTAAGATTTGAGGGAACCAATCTTACACAGTAATGTTACTGGTCTCTCTCTTCAACAGTTCTCTTGCTACCTAGAAGACTTTATATCCTTTTCTGCCTTTAGATATTTAACTGTGAATTCTTTGGGCAGTTCCTCTTGTCACCAAGTCTGATGACTGATGGCAATTAAGCTCCAGAAACAAGCTATCTGTGGTGAAGTTCTGATAGGGTGTGATTACAGGAAAAGGGGAGGCACATGGAATGGCAGGTGAGCCCCCAAACACTGTATTTTAATTTAATCATTAAAATGAGAAGAAAAGTCTCAAATAATGAATGTATGCTTCCATGCTTGTTTAAAAAAAATTTTTTATGGGAGGTTAGAGAAAATCAGAATACTGTTTTAATCATGCCTTCACTTACATTATTTTAGCTACAGTGTTTTCATAGAAATCCATCTGAATATATTTTTAGTTAGTCTGATACTCTAGGAAAGTGTTTTCAGGAAAGCATACTTCTTTGATAGGACTGTTAAATCACCCTCTCTTATTCTGAAGCAGTTAATTTTACTCAGCCTTTTAAGCATTTTCCTATTTAGACATCCTGGTGTTTCTCTCCTTATCAAGGATATACATCTAAGAAAATGCATTTAAAATATTAAACGAAAATATCACAGAACCTACCAGAGAGATGATTTGCTTTTTTTTTTTGAAGGTGGTATTGTTTACAATACGACAACAATGGCAACCTTTTTGCCTTAAAGTTAGCAAGAGACAATATATTCTTTGTCCCAGAAGCCTCTCTGCCTCACCTCTAGAGGTGAAAAGGGGCTTGATTCTTTTTGCCCCAGCGTGGATGTGGCCCTGGCTATGGAATTTTGACCTTGAGTGTTCAGGGTGTCATAGGAGTGGCATGGCTGGTGCTCCCCTCACATGGAGGTTCAGAGAAGAGAAGCAATCATGTCAGTGATTCATGCCACATACAAACTCAGGTGGAGCAGCTTGGACCTTTGAGAACAAGATGAAAAGACCTAGCAGCAGGAAGATTTGGGGCTCCATTTTAGGAAGATACCCCAATAAAAGAATTGTGAGGCCCTGGTGCGTATTACCCCGGGATTCTGTAGCATCTCATTATCTGGTGATTTTAATGACGAATGTGCAACCATTTTTGTAGGATAATTGATGTGAAGTGCTGCCCAGGAGCTGAGGGATGAATGAATCCACCTTCACACATCTTTTCAGGCCCTTCAGTTCTATGATTTGTGCATTATATTATTTAGCAGAAATAATAAAGAACCAAATATGCTTTTTTTTGTACATGGCATTAGCTACCTTTGTGTGTTAATGTGGTACCTGCCAATTACTTGCATTAAAGCAAATGGCTAAAATATACAAATTAAGTTATGAACACACTGCTACATTTAACAGATTAACTGAAAACCTGTGAAGATTTCAAGAGTATATTCAATGCATAAAAACCATTTGCTTAATCTTAAATTTGTAGGCTACTTTTTTCCCCCCTAAAGGTATGTGCTCTCAGAGTCCTGAATGTGGTCTGAGTGCAGCAAAAGGAATTTAATACCCATGGAGAAAGTGTGTGGTCACCAGACTATGTGCTTAAGGAGGCACCAGCACAGTTAATCCTCCCAGTAATCTAGGCCATGGTCAGCCAGCTTTATCTATAAAAGGATAGGTTGTGTGTGCTTGGGCTGCCATAACAAAATACCATGGACAGGGTGGCTTAAACAACAGACATTTCTCATGGTTCTGGAGGCTGAAATCCATGATCAGGTTGCTAGGTGATTTAGATCCTCACGATGATCCTCTTTCTGGCTTATGTATGACTGCTTTCTCACTGTCTGTTCACCTGGTCTTTTCTCCATGATTGCACAGGGAGAGAAATCTCTTTTCTTCTTGTAAAGGAGCTAATAACATCATGAAAGTGTCACCTTCATGATTTCAGCTAAACCTGATTACCTCTCAAAGGCCCTACCTCCAAATGCCATCCCTTGGAGGTGGGGACCAGGGCTTCCACATTTGAATTTGGGAGGAACATAATTCAGTCCGTAGCAGATAGTCAGTATTTTAGGCTGTATGGGACATAAAGTCTCTGTTCCATCTATTCAGTTCTGTGATTGTTATAATATATAAACAAATGGGCATGGCTATGTTCTGATAAAACTTTATTTACTGAAGCAGGCAGCTGGCAGGAATTGGCCCACTGGTCCTAGTTTGCCAACTCTTGGATGTGCGCTAAGTCATGTCCAACTCTTTGTGACCCCATGGACTGTTGCCCACCAGGCTTCTCTGTCCATGGGATTTTCCTGCAAGAATACTGGAATGGGTTGCCATTTCCTTTTCCAGGGATCTTCCCGACCCAGGGATTGAACCCGAGTCTCCAGCGTCTCGTTCATTGGTAGGTGGAGTCTTTACAACTGAGCCTGGTGATAAATATTTCTTCCACTTGTGAAAGATAGAAGTGAAGCTCCAAAATGTTACTATTCTTACTTAGATCTTTCAGGTATATGATGGACTGTGAATTCAAATTAGTACTTGTCAAATTTATTTTAAGATTTATCAAGCAGCAAACTATAGTGCTATAGAAAATTATGTAATGTATTCCTTCACTTTCCAATATAAGCCCTGGACATATGATTTACTGCTAATCGTATACATGCCTTCTTCTTCAGGGACCAGTCCTGCCCACAGCCTTATTGAGTATGTGTGGTCTCTGTGACCCTGGCCCTTGCAACAGCTGATTGAACAAAAGATGGGAACTTGACCTAACTGTATAGTTTCTGACAATTTATGACTTGTCTAGTGTGAATTGGAATGGTTCCAATGGATTCTTCTCTTGGGAACTTGGTATTACAGAAACAGGAAATTCTTGATTGGAAAGGGTTACTAGAACTGGAAGGTTATGAGTGAAGGTTATTGGAGGAACTAGAGTAAGAGTCAGTAGAGGAAGTTGGTTCGCAGGGGAGAAGTGTGTGGGTGGGTGGGTGGGGGCAGGGTGCGGCAGAGAAAGAGAAAACCACAGCCCTTAGTAAAGGGAGAAAGATTTCATGGCTAAGTTTTCAGTTTCTGATTGTAGTCCTTGCTAAGCCCAAATGTGCTTTGTTTGAATCTCTCCGTATCTGTGTTGCATCATTAAAATAAGTCCCCCCTTGTTTAATCTGAGCTTGAGTGGAACGCTGATTACTGAATCCAAAAGACCTTAATTAGCCAATGAAGTTGTGAGCTACAATCCTTTTCTATTGAGAGGAGACAGACTTCCCTCTGTCCTTTTCTAGAGGTTAGCAGGATTGAAATATCAAACTCCAAATCAAAGTGTCTTTAAGTTTATCTTCAGTAGATAGGATTGCCCAATACTAAATAAAGGTGTACAAAGAATAGGACCTACAGCTTTTTAAAGTCACATTTGTTGTCCTTCCCTCCTTTAAAGTGTTTCAAATCCAGAGGGAAAATGTATGGACTAGAAGGAAGGGTTGAGGTAAGCAATCAGCAGCTTGGCAGTGGCTCATGCTACTCTGGCTCTCGGTATTCGTGTGGTCATGACATAATAAGGGAATGCAGAAGTCTGGACAGTTGCAGTCATCTGTTGGCCACAATGTTTAGTACAGAGACCCTTGTCCACACATGGGCCTCTTCTCCAAGCCGACTTCCTTGAAAGATATATCTAACTTGGTATCAAAGAAAACTTTTTTCAAGATCCCATCTTAACTGTCACAACACGTTTAAATTTTTATTTTTTTAGTGCATGCTCTTCTTTCCAGTTAGCTGAATGAAGATGAAAATATGCTAGACCTGATGAAAATAAATGTGGCACTTGTGATACCCCTTGTCATGTCCAGTTGGCCCAGCTGATTTCAAGGCCTCTGTGGCAGACAGTTCCCTCTACGTGCCACTGTCCTAGGATCAGTGGGGCTGAGCTCCTCTGTCATGCCTTTTCTGAAGCTGTGGACAGGCAGCAGATAGGCACAAGCTCAGGATCACCCTCTAGAACAGCCTTCAGCCCGAGGGAAATGGGACTGAGTGGACAAATGTCCATGGCTTCTTATCCTTCTGTGAGTCGGTTACAAATGTCCTTCTAATGCATTTTCTCAGAATAGCACCCATGTGATGGAGTGCTAGTTTTCTCTGAGGCAGCCTGCTTATTCATGCTCCCTCCTGGTTTTTCTCTCTTCTGGGTCTCACTTTGTCTACTTCCCTTCTTCTGCTTCCTGGTATCACCTCCTAAATAAATGACCTGCACCATAATCCTTGTGCTAGGGTCTGCTTTGGAGAGCATCATAACTAAGACCAATAATGACCATTTTTTATGTTAACATGTAACAGTTTATGTTCATATATAACATGTCCTCCCTTTCATGGATCACAGCCTTGTCATGGTGAAAAAGCTTGGGTAACTGAATAAAGCTATGAGCCGTACCATGCAGGGCCACCCAAGAGAGGTCATACTGAAGTGTTCTGACAAAACATTCTCCTTCCACTGGAGGAGGGAATGGCAAACCACTCAAGTATTCCTGCCAGGAGAACTTCATGAACAGTATGAGAAGTCAGAAAGATATGATACTGGAAGATGAGCCCCGCAGGCTGCAAGGTGTCCAGTATACTATTGGGGAAGAGCAGAGGGCAATTACTAATAGCTCCAGAAAGAATGAAGCAACTGGGCCAAAGTAAAAACAACACTCAGTTGTGAATGTGTCTTGTGGTGAAAGCAAAGTCCGATGCTGCAAACAACAATATTGCATAGGAACTTGGATTGTTAGGTTCATGAATTAAGGTAAATTGGATGTGGTCAAACAGGAGATGGCAAGACCGAACATCAACATTTTAGGAATCAGGGAAGTAAAGTGAACGAAAATAGGTGAACTTAATTCAGATGACCATTATATCTACTACTGTGGGCAAGAATCCCTTAGAAGAAATGGAGAAGCCCTCACTGTCAACAGAAGAGTTCAAAAGGCAGTATTTGGGTGCAACCTCAACAAATGACAGCATGATCTTGGTTTGTTTCCAAAGCAAACCATTCAACATCACAGTTCTTCAAGTCTGAGCCCCAACTACTGATGTCAAAGAAGTTGGAGTTAATACCTACAAGACTTTCTAGAACTAACACCAAAAGGAAAAAAAAAAAAAGATGTCCTATTTATTGTAGGAGATTGGAATGCAAAAGTAGGAAGTCAGGAGATACCTGGAATAATAGGCAGCTTTGGTCTTGGAGTACAAAATGAAGCAGGGCAAAAGTTAACAGAGTTTGGGTCAAGAGAACATGCTGGTCATAGCAAACACCTTTTTCCAACAATCCAAGAGATGGCTCTGTGCATGGACATCACTAAATGGTCAGTACCAAAATCAGATTGATTACATTCTTTGTAGCCAAAGATGGAGAAGTTCTATAGTCAGTGGAAACAAAATGTGGTGGTGACTGTGGCTGATATCATGAGCTCTTTATTGCAAAATTCAAGCTTAAATAGAAGAAAGAGGGGAAACTGCTTGGCTACTAAGATATGACCTCAATCAAATCCCTTGTGACTATACAGTGGAAGTGACAAATAGATTCAAGCAATTAGATCTGGTAGACAGAGTGCCTGAAGAATTATAGACAGAGATTTGTAACACTTTAAAAAAGGCAGGGACCAAAACCATCCCTAAGAAAAAGAAATGCAAGAAGGCAAAGTGGTTGTCTGAGGAGGCTCTACAAATGGTTGAGGAAAGAAGAGAAGTAACAGGCAATGGAGAAAGGGAAAAATATACCCATCTGAATGCAGAGATCCAGAGAACAGCACTGAGAGATAAGAAGGACTTCTTAAATGAACAGTACAAAGAAATAGAGGAAAACAATAGAATGAAAATGACTAGAGACCTTCTCAAGAAAATTGGAGATGTCAAGAGAACATTTCATGCAAGGATGGGCACGATAAAGGACAGAAAAGGTAAGGTCTTAACAGAAGTAGCAAAGATTAGGAAGAAGTGGCAAGAACATAGAGAAGAATTATACAAGCAAGGTCTTAATGATCTGGGTAACTATGATGGTGTGGTCGTTCACCTAGAGTTGGACCTCCTGGAGTGTGAAGTCAGGTGGGCCTCAAGAAACATTTCTACCAACAAAGCTAGTAGAAGTGATGGAATTCTAGCTGAGCTATTTAAAATCCTAAAAGGTGATACTTGTTTCAATGCTGTACTCAATATGTCAGCAAATTTGGAAAACTCAGCAGTGGTCACAGGACTGGAAAAGGTCTGTTTTCAGTCCAATCCCAAAGAAGGTTAATGCCAAAGAATGTTCAAACTACAGTACAATTGTGCTCATTTCACATGCTAGCAAGGTTATGTTCAAAATCCTTTAAGCTAGTCTTCAGCAGTATGTGAACAGAGAACTGCCAGATGGACAAGCTGGGGTTCAAAGAGGCAGAGCAATCAGGGATCAACTTGACAATATGCCATGGATCATGGAGAAAACAAGAAAATTCTATAAAAATATCTCCTTCTGCTTCATTGACTATGCTAAAGCCTTTGACTGTAGGATCATAACAAACTGTGGGAAATTCTTAAAGAGATGGGAGTACCAGACCACCTTACCTGTCTCTTGAGAAACCTGTATGTGGATCAAGAAATAACAGTTAGAACCAGACATGGAACAGCTGACTTGTTCAAGATTAGGAAAGGAGTACATCAAGGCTGTATACTGTCACCCTGCTTATTTAACTTACATGCAGAGTACATCATGTGAAATCCTGGGCTGGATGAATCACAAGCTGGAATCAAGATTGGCAGGAGAAATATTAACTATCTCAGATATGCCGATGATACCACTCTAATGGCAGAAAGTGGAGAGGAACTAAAGAGCCTCTTGATGAGGGCAAGAGACGAGTGAAAAAGGGCTGGCTAGAAACTCAACATACAAAAAATTAAGATCATGACATCTGGTCCCATCACTTCACTGCAAATAGAAAGGGAAAAAGTGAAAGCACTGACAGATTTTATTTTCTCAAGCTCCCAAATCACTGGATGGTGACTGCAGCCATGAAATTAAAAGACGCTTGCTCCTTGGAAGAAAAATTATGACAAACCTATATAGCATATTAAAAAGCATAGACATCAGTTTGCCAATAAAGGTCCAAATAATCAAAACTATGGTTTTTCTAGTGGTCATGTACTCATGTGAGAGTTGAGCCATAAAAAAGGCTGAGCGCTAAAGAATTGATGCTTTGAAACTGTGGTGCTGGAGAAGACTCTTGAGAGTCCCTTGGACTGCAAAGAGATCAAACTAGTCAATCCTAAAGGAAATCAACCTTGAATATTCATTGGAAAAACTGATGCTGAAGCTCCAGTACTTTGGCCACTTAATGTGAAAGAGCCAACTTGTTGGAAAAGACCATATGTTGGGAAAGATTGAAAGCAAATAGAGAAGGGGATGGCAGAGGATGAGATGGTTAGATAGCATCACCAACTCAATGGACGTGAATTTGAGCAAACTCTGGAGATAGTGGAGGACAGAGGAGCCTGGTGTACTGCATTCCATGGGGTTGCGAAGAGTCAGACATGATTTAGTAATTGAACAACACAGTGCTTCCTGCTTTCCAGATCTCAGACGCCATCATTGTAGACAGTTCTGCATGGCAAATGGTAGAATATGTGGTGAAAGAGAATACCTCCCCTAAAAGCTTTCCCTTTCCCATGTAGAGTCATACAAGTTATTTTTCAGAGACCTCAATATATTTTACTGGCTTATAAAAGCTGTTTAGTTTTTTTCACAAAGTATTCATTGGTTCAATCCCAGATCAGCACCATTTATCCAGAACCATCTCTTGCATTTTTTTTTCTCTATCAGCAATGTTTTTGCCATAGATCAAGTGGTTGGGGAATAGGCTAACTAATTTTATGCAAGCAGTATTTATGATGTGAAATCTGATTTGCCTATGTTTGCTAAGATACCATAGAATGTGGGAGCTGGGAGGGTTCTTGGACACAGTCCTGCCCACTCCCTTATTTAATGGTGGAGGAAACTGAGGTCCAGTGGGATTAAATAACTCTTCCAAGGTTGTAATTCCTAACAGAGATAAAATTAGAATTCAAACCAATTGGTTTTCAGTACACAAGAGTCTCAGCTCAGAGTTTTCAAAGCTAAATATAATATTTCACTGTTTCCCTCTCTTATAGTTTTTCAAATTGTATCTATAAAGCTCCAGGTTCTGATATTCTTCTGTGCTATTCTCATGTTGGAATAGAATCAGGTGGCACAGAAGCTATTGTTACAGTCCCAGAATAGAGTCTGGCTTTTGCAGTGGGACAATTGAAGCTGCTGTCATGGGTGTCTGGTCAACATATTATGTGGGACAAGAGGCTGAACTAACATCGATCCCACCCCTGTGAATCTTCACAAGATCCCGTGCTATGGAAGAACCCACTACCTACATAGACGCTGTCAAATTAGGCACATTAATAATCAAAACTCTCCAAGAATATCTCTGCATCAGATCAATCCAAGCATTAGCAAAGCAGCCAGAAACATTTTCTTGGAGTCTTCTCTTTGACTCTCACTTATTTTCTCACCAACTGCTGGCCCCGCTTTTTTTGCCCTGGAACCATCCCCATTATCAGACACGCCAAGACAAGCTCTGCAATTGGATTGTCTGAAAATGAACAACACACAGATAGAGAGGAACAGATATTCTAACACCCCTCTGTGCCTGTTAAAGTCACACTCCCAGCAAACTCCAACAATCCAGATGACTGAGGAAAATGCAGTCTCCCAGGAGAAACAAGGAACTGGACAGGTAGCACATTGAAAAGAGCTTTGTCTGGCAAGGCAGGCTGAGAGGGAGTGACCGTTCTTCCCGGAGAACATATGGAAGTGTTGACAGGCTCACTTCTTAATGTGGCCAAGAAAGAACTTAGATCCAAAGAAGGAAAACAAGTGAACACAGCCGACAACCAATCATGTTTTTCACAGAGCTGGAAATCCAGTCCATGAGGCCTAGGGAATTCACAGAGACAGCCTTGGTAAGGGTGACCTTTTTAGGACCTTCCCTAGACTCAGTAATGTTAATTGGTCTTTTCTGTTGAGATATGAATTTGAATTCCATCCGGTGTGAGGGTGAGACCAGGACACAAATCACTTAGCATGTTGGTACAGCACGGGAACATCCAGGAGGAATCTGTCCTCCGCCAGCCATATTGCTAGACCTTTCTTGACTGCTGATTTCTATTGACCACACAGAGATAAAACCCCCATGGTTTCATTCCACTTTGTGACACAGCCATTTTGAAGCGAAGAGACACCCTCAGTTGGCATTCTAAGGTTTTTCTCTAACAGCCTCGCATCCGGCATCTGCAAGAATTTTAAGATTTTGTATTTCTTGTGCAGACTTTTAATAGCCTGTTTCTAGCATCTCTTCCTAGTTCAGCAACATCTGCCTGTGCTTCATTGCTCAGCTGTATCAGACTCTTTGCAGCCCGATGGACTGTAGCCCACCAGGCTCTTCTGTCCATGAGGATTCTCCAGGCAAGAAGACTGGAGTGGGTTGCCATACCCTCCTCCAGGGGATCTTGCCAACCCAGGGATCGAACCCAAGTCTCCCACAATACAGGTGGACTCTTAACTGACTGAGCCACCAGGGAAGCCCAGCAACATCTACCTTTCTCATTTTAGTCCCTGCCTTAGTTCAGGTTTCTCCAAAAGCCAGCTCTGTCAGGATTTCTCAACCTGGGCATTTGACATTGGGGGCTGGAGAAGTCTTTGTTGTGGGGAGCTATCCTGAGCATTGTCGGAGGTTGAGGAGCTTCCCTGGCCTCTGGATGCACCCTCGGTTATGACAGACACAAATGTCTTCATGTGTCACCAAAGGTACTCTGAGGGGAAAGCAGTCTCTCCAAGTCATGGGCGCAAGTACAGGTGTAGACCCAGGCAGGAAGTAACATTGAATTTCAAGTCTGAAGGCTATCTGCTGGCAGAACTCCCTCTTCAGGGGGAGGGGTGTTTTTCTATTAAAAAACCTGCAACTGACTGCACGAGGCCCACTCTCCTTGTGGAGGGAACTAAAAAGTTAATCTCATTGAAACAAGACACAGAAGCATCTAGAATGTTTGACCAAATATCTGTATGCTGATCATGTTGACATTTAGAGTGGACCATCAACAGAAGGAAAGAGAAGCCAATAAAGGTATATTGTTCCACAAGTTCTAATGGAAATGGGAGTGTAGCTCAGCTGGGTAAATTCAAGAAATGGTATAAAATACCTGTCTCACAGTTATCCATCCCACTCACAGGACTGAGGGAACTGGGGTGTTTATATATCAGATCCCAGCACTCATGGACTGAGGTCTGTTCCCAAGGAGCTTTAATTCTCTGGCACTTCTGGTTTGCGGCATACCCAGGGAAAGCAGACTCTGGAGGCTAATGAAACCCATCAGGGAACTTCCCCGGTGGTCCAGTGGTTAAGACTTCACCTTCCAACACAGGAGGTGTGTTTGATCCCTGGTTGGGGAGCTAGGATTCCATGTCTCACAGTCAAAAAACAAAAACCAAAAACCTAAAACAAACAATACTGTAACAAATTCAATAAAGACTTTAAAATTGCTCCACACAAAACAATCTTTTATTTTATTTTTTAATTGAAGGATCATTGCTTTACAATATTGTGTTGATTTCTGCCATACAGCAACGCAAATCAGCCATAATTTTATTATATATATGTAGTGTGTATATATATATATATATACATATCCTCCCCCTCTTCAGGCTCTTCCCCTGTCCCATCCCCCCCTCTAGGTCGTCAGAATGTGCCAGGCTGGGCTTCTTGTGCTATAGAGCAGCTTCCCCCAGCTAGTTATTTTACATTTGATAGAATACAGACACACACGTACTGCCTTCTCAATTTGTCCTTCCCTCTCCTTCCCCTCGCTTTTTCCAGAAGTCTGTTCTCTACGTCTGCATCTCCATTCCTTCCCTGCGGGTAGGTTCATCAGTACTATTCTTCCAGATTCCAAGTATATGCATTAATAGATAATATTTTTCTCTTTCTGACTTAATTCACTGTATATAACGGGCTCTAGCTTCATCCACCTCAGTATATGTGTGCTTACTCACAACTGACTCAAATTTGCTCTTCTTCATGACTGAGTAAACAGGTGGTGCTAGTGGTGAAGAACCCGCCTGCCAACGCAGGATACATAAGAGAACCAAGTTTGATCCCTGGGTCGGGAAGATGCCCTGGAGGAGGGCATGGCAACCCACTCCAGTATTCTTGCCTGGAGAATCCTATGGACAGAGGAACCTGCCAGGCTATAGTCCATAGGGTCACAAAGAGTTGGACATGACTGAGCAACTTGACACACACACATGCAAAAATCTTTAAAAAGAAAAAAGAAAAAGAGGGAGAGAGAGAGAGAAAGAAACTCATAAGGCAAACGAGGGCTGCTGCTGGAAACCAAAATTTAGACTGACATGTACAAAAGTGTTAAGTGAAGGACGATGGGTAGTGCCCTGACAGTATCTGCTGCACTTTAAGGGAAACCCTTCAGGAATTGGTCCAAGTGTCTGACTGCGGTTAGGATTTCTTCAGAGGCTCTGCTGTCATCATTTACTGGCTTCTCTCCATCCCTCTAAATATTTGATCTGTTTTAAAATTGTCGTAAAATACATGTGACATAACATTTTCCATCTTATGCAGGATTAAATATATAGTTCACTGGCCTTAAAGATGTTTGCATTGTTGTGTTATTATCAACACCATCCATCCACGGACATTTCTATCTCACAAAATTGAAACTCTGTGCTTTAAATATTAACTCCCCATTCTCCCCTGTCCTTGGTGACCTCTGTTCTACCTCTGTCTCTATGCATTTGACTACTCTAGGAACCTCATTTGAGAGGAATCATACCATCTTTGTCCTTTTGTGACTGGCTTATTTCGTTTACCGTAATGTCCTCAAGGTTCATCCATGTTGTAGCATGGATGTCAGACTTTCCTTTCTTTTTAAGTCTGAATAATATTCCATTGTATGTAAACATTGTTGTGTTTACCTATTCATCCATCACTGGACACTTGGGTTGCTTCTCTTCTTTGGCTACTGCGAATAGTATTGCTATAAACATAGGTATACAAATATTTCTTGAAGTCTCTGTTTTCAATCCTTTGGGTATATACCCAGCTGTAGAAAGGCTGGATTATTTATCTTTTGAGTGCCCTACACAACAAGTAAATGCAATATGTGGAAAACAACTGGCAGAAAGATCAGTGTGCTAGGAAGGAAATAAACTGCCCATAAATTCCCCAAATCTGGATTCATCAGTTGCTATAACCCCAGTCATACCTGAGCGGCTTTGAATCTAAAACACGTCAGTGGACTGTACATAGTCACCATAGCTCCATGTTCTAAAAACAGTTTTATTTGTCTCCTCTGCCTTCTGATGAAGAGCTTTGTTTGTGAAATGCCTGTCTTCCGAAGTTCTTGAAAGATCTCAAATGAGTTGTTCTCGTAAATGAAGGCAAAAACCTCGTCTGGCAAAACCTGTGACTGGCAGCATTTTTTTTTTTTTTTTTCATTACCTGATCTCTATGCCTTAATTCTCTAGCACTTTCCATTTTCTCTTTTTTTCTCAGAGTTTTGCAGCAAACTGCTGTTTAGCAAAGAGAAGCCAAATTCAGACTTAGGCCAAACCCTGATTGCAGTCTGTTTCTTTTTGTTGTTGATACCGGCATCACATCCCACCTGGCCAGACCTGCCAAGTTTTTTGGATTTCCTAGAGGAGGTTTTTATTCTGTCTGCTTGTCTGCACTTGTATACAAAACCTGTAATTATATAATAGGTGAACTTACTGGTGTGCTATTGTGCTTTCTTTTCTTTTTTTAAACCAACTGAATTGGCCCTTTTTATATTTTGAGCCTATTGTTACCTTTATGACTGTTACAGTTTCCTTCCCCCTGGCTTCTGATACTTCAGCCTTTATGCCAGCAACTAAATATTTATGTAAAAAAAAAAATTAAAAGTCATTTGTCTTTCAGCGAAATCTTAAAACTTTTTTATTTCCTGTACAATCTGAACGCTTTAATGTTATAGCTGCAAATGAGTGTTGATGAAAGCGTTTTGTTCTTAAAATATGTTATCCTGGTTTTAGGTAAGAAGGATCACCTACGAAAGTCATGAAATATTAAGTATATATACTTAATGGTTTTGCTTAAAAATCCATGTCATCTAATTTGTGATATTCCTAATCTATCTTTAATTCAGAAAATGGTTTGTGGTCAACACATCACACAGACTTCTCTAAAAAGTTACATAAAATATGGGATACTTAAAGTGCCATGAGCTGTGTTGAGTCGCTCAGTTGTGTCTGACTCTGAGACTCTGAACTGTAGCCTGCCAGGCTCCTCTGTCCATGGGGATTCTCCAGGCAAGAATATGGAGTGGATTGCAAGCCCTCCTCCAGGGGATAGTCCCAACCCAGGGATCAAACCCAGGCCTCCAGCATTGCAAGCGAATTCTGTACTGTCTGAGCCACCGGGGAAGCTTAATGCTTGATGAACTTAACTGACCAAAATGCCAACACTTTAAAGAAAATAAAGGGAATGATATGACATTGTCTATTTCATGATACTGTCCATTCTGTTCTTCAATGTGGCAGTCTTTCCCTCAAAATTGTTAACATTCTGGAGGCTAACTTGCTGCTGCTGCTAAGTCACTTCAGTTGTGTCTGACTCTGTGCGACCCCATAGACAGCAGCCCACCAGGCTCCTCCGTCCCTGGGATTCTGCAGGCAAGAACACTGGAGTGGGTTGCCATTTCCTTCTCCAGTGCATGCATGCATGTGAAGTTGCATCAGTTGTGTCTGACTCTGTGCGACCCCATGGACAGCAGCCCACCAGGCTCCTCTGTCCACGGGATTCTCCAGGCAAGAACACTGGAGTAGATTGCCCTTTCCTCCTCCGGGAGCCTAACTTAGTGCTCTTCAATTTCTGTGGGTTGTGTTTATCCTAACAGCTATGGAATCTTAGGTTGTAGAAATACTCTTTTGTGCTTTTTGTACTCTTCGCTTCAAGGTAAGCTTAAAGAGAGATATTTGGAATATAATTCTTTGACACTCAGTAGATGTTGAACTTATGCTTAGAACAGTGCCCAGAACCCAGTCAGTCTCACCAAATATTGGTTGCTGATGCTATTGCTTTTAGAGCTATGGGGACCATTGGTCATTAACCCTAAAGAGTTTACCAAGAGAGTCTGGATTAGTGTTCTTGGTGAACATCCCTGAAGACAGTTGTTTACTGACACAGTAGATAAAATACATCATTAAAAACTGAACTTAAGGTTTTACTTCTGGATATGTGTCTGAGGAAAAAGAACTTGTGGACAGCCTAATCTAATCAGTCCTCCCACTTTCAATCTTTTTACTAATGCTATTCATCTCTTACCTATCTTCTTCATTGTAGGTGTTAAAGCTTTTTTGTTGATGAGGTCTGGAATCTCAATTTATTTCTTTATGATGGGAACTAATGTGGTAACTTAGTAATTGATCAGAGAAATAAACATTGATTCATAGGATAGACATCTTTCACTTCCTTTGAATCAGAGAAAGTTACCAAAAACCATTCAGATGGAATTTTTCAGATGAAAGTGATTAATGCAAGATAGTGCAGAGTTCATGTAAGATGGAACAATTTTATATAGTAAGTGCCCAACTGATTATGAACAAAAATAAGACTCTTGGATTGCCTCTACAAGTCAGAATGAAACTGTGGTAGGAGAGAAAAGTAAACCATACTGTGAAAGAGTAAAGTTATAAATGGCCCCAGAGACTAACCAGATTCATCTGGAGCCTTTTGTCCCAAGATTCAGTGCTACACCTGGGATGGACAATCTGGTTCCTTTCTTAGATGGTCAGTAGGCCTTAAGAGAGCTCTTGCTGAAAATGTAGAAGCACTTATTGAAGTGGCTGAAGTGATGTTCAGTTCCAAGGAGCTGTATACCAAAGGAGGGTGGAATTTGACATTTAATTTATCAGACACAGGCACACTGTCAACTTGCTTCAGTAAATATGTGTATAGCTCTTTGGTCTAAGCAAAAAGATGGGAAACAGTACTTGGCCATAGCAGGGATTCTAATATTAAACTTAACAAGTGAGTCCAGAGCTGATCATTTGAACCCAGTTTAATTCCCTTTATGTCTTTGGGCAGCTCACCTTCTTATTTGAGAATGCACATGAAAGAACCATCCTGGGTAGTCAAAAGGGAACTAACTGTGAGATCTAGTCCGAGCTCTGACTCAACCTGTGTGACATCTCTGGTTTAACTTGATAGTGTTGAAGCATTTCTTTTTCTAGCCTTAGCCCCTTTCTTTTCAACTGTCTTCCATGAAACCCTAGTACATAAAGCAGATGAAAACAAACCTAGCAGGTCTGGTTCAACAGAGGGCAAGGGTCCCAGAGTCCAACCTACAGAACCTCTTGCCTTTGTCTCCACCCACTTGTTCATGACCTGACTTAAACAGAAAACAGTTTGAAAAGGAACATACTGCTTGTTCTTCCAAAGACATTTCTGTCTCTGAAATCCAATGTCATTTATATATTTCACATCCATTTCATCTGGGCCTTGTCCCTCCCATCTAAATGCCCTCTGTCACATATTCTCCCTCAAAGGCAACGGAAACCTGACTCCAAACATTCAGAGACATAGAGATTTTTTTTTAGACTAATAATCTGTTCCCAATAATTTTGTTCCAAATCATCTGTTCCCAACAATCTTGTTCCAAATCTGGAATAGGAACTAGGAAGTTCCAGGGCTTACAGAGCAGATTAAAATGTATCCCACTTAAGAAAGCTTTCCCTTTGTATCTTCATGATATATAAGAAAACATTCTTTATGTACCTTCTTTCTTTTGTAGAGCTGTATTGTCACCAGCCACTGACCTCCATCTTTAATTCTACATTCCCATCATTAGTTTCAGGTCAACACACACAGAGACACAGAAAATTCTCTTTCACTGAGAAGGACAGAGAATCTACCATTCAGGACAAGAAAAGAGAAAGGGGATGCAATTATTATGTTTTTCTCTCCCTGTCACAAAGCAACTTAGAGTAACATGGGATTAAGTTTTTTTCTGAGTAAATCGTATCTTTCTGGGCCATTGGGGGAAAATGCTCTCAGTAGACTTAATCTTCACCTCTGGGCTTTCATGTAATTTTGTTTTATTTTTAAGACACTTGATATTTGGGTGGAATGATAATTTAGGGATAAATTTGCCTTCTTTTCCTACTATGAAACAAACTTCTTGAGGGTCAGAACTTTGCAATACACAACTCTGAATTTTTTGTAGGGATAAATATGTTACCTAATATAATGTAGCTGTTTCAGGAATCCATGGTGAAATGAATTGAGGAGAGTCCAAAGTTGATCTTTTAAACAGAGGTTGGCAAGTTATAGGCCATGGGCCAAGTGTAGCTCACCACTTGTATTTATAAATAAAATTTTATTGGACTACAGCAATGCTCCTTTCAGTGTATTGTCTACGGCTGCGTTCATGCTCTAGTGGTGTATTTGATTCAGTGTAACAGAGATTGTATGGCCCACCAAAGCCACAGATATTTGCTAACAGGCGAGAGTTTTATCAACCTGTCACCTAAACTCCAGGTGAATGAATACATGTAACTTTTTTGGTGATAATTATTTTTGTTATTGTTGAATTACTTTCAAGTCCATATAGTTTCATTAATCAAATTTGCTGCTTCTGTTTCAGTTATTGGTAAATGGTCATATGAGTCAAGTAGATATAAAAGTAATTTACCCACCATAATAGATTACTTTTCTTATCTTGTGGGTTTTTAACTATGCAGTAGGAAAAAATAGTTTTGCCCTTTCGTTTCTTACTAGTCAAAGCTCTTCTAATTTTATGTAACAAAAGACAAAGTCAAACTAGCCACCTTAATAAAACCTAAAGTGATTGGAGAAGAAAATGATTGCCTCATGAAACCTAAAAATAAGCTATTGAACTGGCTTTTAAGAAGTGCTGGATTCAGAGATGGTGAAAGGCTTTCTCATCAGCTTGCAAAGATGGTGTCAGGGCTTTCTCACCAACTTGATGCAGGATTCTTTCTGCATGTTTGTTTTTCTCCTTTTTTGTGTAGATGATCCCACACCCTCCTGCATGAAAGTTATTTCTAGCTTCAGCCACTTGTCCTGCATGGCTTGTTATCCAAAAGGAAGAGAAACTTGTCTCTCCCAGTATTTATATATTGAATTTATATATTTATAGATTGAATCTCCCAGTATTTATATATTTGATATATATCGAATAGATAGATGATAGATATAAAGAGCTCTATCAGCCCAAGTCACATGATCAGTCACTGTGACCAGAAGATGAAATGTCATAGAATTGATTGACCCTAGGTCATGTGCTCAACAGCATATATGCTGGGTTCTGTAACTGATAGTCCTACAATAACAGCCTTGTGGATAAGGGGCAGTGTTCCAGTGGAAAGAAAACCACTTTCCAGATAAAACCAGTGATGTCTGTCTCCTACAGAAATACAGATCTAGGAAAAGTAACTTCACTCTCCCTCTCTTATCTTGTGCTATCTTTCCTCATCATCAGCAGCACCATTATCTTTCATCCTTTTGAACATGTAGTTCCAGAAAACATCATAGTACAGTTATAGCTGCTTTGGAAGAGATTCTATGTTCACAGCTCTACCCAAGCTCCTGTTTACTTCAAAGCATACACCTTGTCTTCTTGGATTCTGCTGCTTCTCTTCCATATTACTTGTTGGTTCTCGATTTAATCCAGTTATACAACTGAAGTTGGAATTTATATGTTTGTAACATTATTCTGAAAATGTTAAGCTTCAACCATTAAACAGTTAGGATGCATGGGTTTCCAAAGTGAGATTTGAGATTAAGGAGTGAAATGAACAGAAGAAATGCCAGAGTGCAGAAGGATGGGATAGGTTTTGAGGGGTGAGGAAGGGTCAGGAGAATTTCTTGTACCCCAACAGATCCCCCACCACATTTCAACCCAAGAACATCTAAACTTTTGGATCCTGAAAAGTGCTTTCATAGGAATGCTTAACTGTCTGAATGAATCATTTACAAGTCTTGATTTAAGTTATATCCTCCCTGCTTGTCTTATAGCTTAAAGACACTGTGATTGAGATATAAAATAAGTACTGCTACTTAATGTCATCTATACATAATTAGCCTCAAATTGTAATGAATTAATGTGGTTTGCCCTCTTCATGTGATTCTATTAGTTTTTTTTCCCCTCTCCCATATTTAAAATTAAAAAAAAAAAAAAAAAAAACACCACTTTGAAACTTCCATCATACTAGGTGAAATTCTCTCTAAAATGTTAGCTCACAGTGAAGGATGATCAAGGATAGCTAGGTAACCAGACCATCTAAGTTACAGGATACAGTTCAAATGATTCCTGGCTCCTTTGCTTTTTCTAAAGCATTGCACCTGTTGGCTGTCTTTTTCTCCATGTCTCCTCCCTGTGAATACATAGAAAATCCCCAAGTATGGTAAAGGTTTTGAGTCATTTTGAAAGAATCCAAGCCAGAGAGATTTATTTGTTTCCATAATCTATATAACTTGGCATAGATAGATGTTAGTAATAAAAGCATTACACAATAATTCTAAATTTGTTTCTAAACAGACTTCAAGGAATATGTTTCTGAGAGTGAGAGGGAGAAGGAGAAGATTTCAGAGTGTGGATTTACCTTTTAATTCTCATTACACATACCCTGAGCAGCTGCCTGAAAATGTAAAACTTTGAAACTGAAGCCCCCTAAATTCCCACCACTCTCTGCTGTCCCTGTCTGTTTACTTTAAGCACCTCAACATGTATTTCGGTGCTAAGCTCTTAGTAAGCAGAATATCCAACTATATGTATATCTCAAATAGTTTCCTCCTCAATAACCTTAGGTTTTCTTTGGCACTGTTGTTGCCAGGCCACAGATTTGAAGCTGAAAACAGGCTATTTTCTGTGGAAGTTTCTCATGTATAAGAATCCATCTCAGATTCCGACCAATGCAATCAGAGAAATTAGTTTATTGATGAAACCCTTGTCCATGAATGGCTTTTTGAAAATAAAAATGCTTTTCTTTCTTCTGGAAAAGAATGAAACAATTCTCCTATTGTCCTACTTGCTTCGAATTTATTTTCCACTCCTTATTATGCATGCCTCCTTTATGTCATTGATACATAATCCATTATGTGCCTCTTATCGTATTTGCTACAACCATTGTCTCAAGATGATGTCGAAGGACATTAGATACCAGAGACTAACTTTGCATGAGTGAATTAATGTCAGTGTTGAAGGAGTCTATAATCATATGACTAAATGGGCTTTCAGGAGGCCACACAGTATGCTGATGACAGAATCAAGAATGAAACCTAGGAATTCTGACCATTTGTCTTATTCTCTGTCCACAAATGATACTGCCTATTCTTAGTCTTGACTAAAGACCTGCTGAAAGCAATCCATTGACTGGTAACATAAAGAATTCATGAAGGAGTTTTTTGTTGTTGTTGTTTTTAATAATCCAATGGAAATTCCTTCAGTGATTATACAAAATTTCTGAAAGCTGTGTGCATGTATGACTCTACATGCAATGTTTTTTGGTAGAAAGTAAGATTGTTACAACTTGAAGTGTGTTGAAATTTTCCCTTGGAGGCTTATTTTATTTAGAAGTCACAAAACTCTACTTTATCTGATATTAGGAAAAGCTTTATACTATATATAAAATTATTGTCATGTGTCATTCAGGCAAGGAAGTATGGACTGAAGAGTAAGATAGACCTGAGTTCAAATGGCTTTCCATCAGCAGCTAGCTATTTGATCCTAGACAAGTATTTATCATTTATTCAGTCTTCTGTTTTCTATTATTGGAAAATGGAGGCATTAAAATTGATTGCTTTGTGGGGGGGGGGGGGGAATTACTTAACTTCTAGGCTTATGACCTTCAGTGAAATAATCCATTAAAAATATTTAGGACAGGATTTTGCAAAGATGGCAACTATGGTATGGTCCAGTTTTTAGATGTTATTCAGTTCCTGCATAGAAATACCAGAACAACTAGGAAGCAGCACCCAAACCCTGGAGAGAGTGTTGGCAATAAGATAAAGTGAGACAGTAGCCCCACACACTCCAAAGTGCAACAGGATGAGGACGGAACAACCAAAGCCACCGTATCTGCCTATTAATGGCATCTGTGCAGATTTCAGGGAGTTTCTGACAACCAAAATGACCAGACATCGTCAGAGGACTTTTGTGGATGTGCATAACTAAGCTTACATGTTCTTTGCATGTAGGCTTAGTACCATTCTAAAAGAAATGATGGAGGAACAGGAATGCAGTTAGGAATGGTACTGTTCATATAATTATTCTAAGACAGTTGTGTTTGTCATGTAAGATAAAGACAATGAGTGACTATGAAGTAGTTTAATTCTATCATTCCATGTGTCCTTGAGAACCAGGATTCTCAGCATGTAAGATATAATATACGGGCAGTTAAGAAAATCTGTGACCCTGTATTTGAATTGAAAATATCAGTATGAAATCATAAGGCCTTCTGTCTTAATCATTATCTGTGTGCATGTATAAATATATATATATATAATATTTCCTAGTTCTGCTTTATTTTCTTGGGCTCCAAAATCACTGCAGATGGTGACTGTAGCCATGAAATTAAAAGACGCTTCCTCCTTGGAAGAAAAGCTATGACCAACCTAGATAGCATATTAAAAAGCAGAGACATTAATTTACCAACAAAGGTCCGTCTAGTCAAAGCTGTGGTTTTTCCAGTAGTCATGTATGGGTGTGAGAGTTGGACTATAAAGAAAGATGAGTGCCAAACAATTGATGCCTTTGAACTGTGGTGTTTGAGAAGACTCTTGAGAGTCCCTTGCACAGTAAGGACATCCAACCAGTCCATCCTAAAGGAAATCAGTCCTGAATATTCATTGGAAGGAGTAATGTTGAAGCTGAAACTCTAATACTTTGGCCACCTAATGCGAAGAACTGACTCATTTGAAAAGACCCTGATGCTGGGAAAGATCGAAGGCAGGAGGACAGAGGACAAGATAGATGGGTGGCATCACTGACTCAATGGATATGAGTTTGAGCAAGCTCTGGGAGATGGTGAAGGAAAGAGAAGCCTGACATGCTGCAGTCCATGGGATCACAAAGAGTCGGACACTGCTGCACAACTGAACAACAAATATGGCAAAGGGATTTTGCAGATATGCTTACATATGGATCTTTATATGAGAAGAGTATTCTGGATCATCCAGTTGGGCTAATGTAATCATCATCTTATATAAGGTAGACAGGAGGTTAGAGTTAGGGGTGATGACAGAGGTTAGACAACAAAGGCAGAGGTTACAGTGCTGTGTGACCACATGGCTTGCGACATGAAGAGGAGGCTTGGAGGCTGGAAGAGACTGGAAATAGAGCTTCTCCCGGAGCCTCCAATAGAAACACAGTCCTGCTGACATCTTGATCTGGCACTCTAAGTCACTTGGAGTTTTTGATCCTTAGCACTGTAAGATGATAAATTTGTGCTGTTTTAAGCCACTAAATTTATGCTAATTTGTTACAGCAGCAATAGGAAACTAGTATAACGAAATCCTGTGCATCTACAGTTGGTTAATTTATTACAAAGGAGGGAAGAGTGTACAGTGGAAAAAGATAGTCTCTTCTCTAAGTGGTACTGGGAAGGCTGGAGAGCTTCATGTAAATCAACAAAATTAGAATGCTCCCTCATACCATATACACAATAAACTCAGCATGGTTTAAAGACTAAAATATAAGACATGACACCATAAAAATCTAAGAAGAGAATATAAACAAAGCATTCTCTGACATAAATTGTAGAAATATTTTCTTAGATCAGTTTCCCAAGGCAAAAGAAATAAAAGCAACAATAAACAATAAACAAATGGGACCTAATCAAACTTAAAAGCTTTTGCACAGTAAAGGAAGTTGTCAACAAAACAAAAAGACAACCTACAAGATGGGAGAAAATATTTGCAGACAATGCGACTGACAAAGGGTTAATATCCAAATATAAAAACAGCTTCTACAACTCAACTTTGAAAAAAACAAACAACCCAATCAAAAAATAGGTGAAGACCTAAATAGATATTTTTCTTCCAAAAAAGACATATAGATGGCCAATAGGCCTGTGGAAAGATACTGAACATTGCTACTGATTAGAGAACTGCAAATCAAAACCACATTGATGTATTACCTCACATTCATCAGGAGGTCTTTCATCAAGAAGTCTATAAATAATAAATGCAAGAGAGTGGTTCAGAGGGCAAAGAATCTGCCTGTAACACAGGAGACCCAGGTTCGATCCCCGGGCTGGGAAGATCCCCTGGAGAAGGGAATGGCAATTCATTCCAGTATTCTTGCCTGTAGAATTCCATGGCCAGAGGAGCCTGGTGAGCTAAATATGGTCCATGGGGTCATAAAGAGTTGGACACAACTGAACAACTAACACACACATACAGAGAGGGTGTGGAGGAAAGGGATCCTTTGTACACTGTCAGTGGGAATGTGAATTGGTACAGCCACGAAGAGTATGGAGGTTCCTTCAAAAACTAAAAATAGAGCTTCCACATGATCCGACAATCCCTCTCCATGGGCTTTCCTGGTGACTTAGCAGTAAAGAATCCACCTGCAATGCAGGAGATGCAGGTTCGAGCCCTGGGTCAGGAAGATCCCCTAAAGAAGGAAATGGCAACCCACTCCAATATTCTTTCCTGGAGAATCCCATGGAGAAAGGAGCCTGGCAGGCTACAGTCCATGGAGTTGCAAAAGATAGGGACACAATTTGGGGACTAAACAACAACTACTCCTGGGTATAAATCTGGAAAAAATGAGATCTCTAATTTGAAAAGATACATGTGTGTCAGTATTCATAGCAATACTCTTTACAACAACCAAGGCATGAACACCTCCCAACTGCTCATCAACAGATGATTAGCATAAGAAGATATATCACAAATACAGACAAACATACGCACAGAGGAATACTACTCAACCATAATAAAAGAATGACATATTACCACTTGCAGCTACATGGATTCACCTAGAGAATATTATGCTTAATGAAGTAAGACAGAGAAAAACAGATACTATATGTTAGAACTGATGTAAAGAATCTAAAAAATAATACAAGTGAATCTGTATACAAAACAAACTCACAGACATAGAAAACAAACTTAGAGTTACCAAAAGGGGGGGACGAGGAAAATGAGAAGGCTGAGATTCGCAGATACAAACTACTGTACATGAAATAGATAAACAGCAAAGATTTACTGTATAACACAGGGCATTGTATTCAAGGTCTTATACTAACCTATAATGGAATTTAATCTAAAAAAATAACTTGAGTCACTATGCTGCACACTTGAAACTAACACAACATTGTAACTCAGTTGTAATTCAAGAAAAGTAAACAAACAAAAGAAATTCTAACTAGACTCTTCAAAATATCTAAGTCATAAAATATACAGACTGAAGAACTGTCCCAGATTGGGAGAGATCAAGGAAACATGACAGCTAAATGCAGTGGGATACCCTGGGTGAAAAAAAAAAAAATATTAGTGGGACAGTTAGCAAGATTTAAGTAAAATTTCTGGATTAGTGAATAGTATAGTGTTACATTAGTTTTATGATTTTGATTATTGTACTTTGATTATGTGAGCTGGCACCACTAAGAGAAGCAGGATAAAGGACAGGGGAAATTCTTGGGCTTTTTTCGCAGCTATTGGTTAAGTCTGAAATTGTCTCAAAATAATTTTTTAAAGCATTCAAGATTACTAAAGGGAGCTTACTTCCTTTCCTTCATCATTTAACAATAATTAACATTTATTTAGTGATTAATATTGACTAGTCACTGTTCTAAAGCTCCATGGATATTAACTTAAGCCTTATGCTAGAAGTGGGGACTGTTATGATCTCCATTTTACAGACCTGAAAGCCTAGGGAGGGTAGGAGACATATCCAAGGTCACATAGCTCTGAGAACTGTTTAAGTCTACAGCCTATTCTCAACAACTATTCAAGGTGATTGTCTTGCACATTAAAGTGTGAGGGTGTATGGCATGAATTTCACTATTTAAGTTATAGTATAGCATTTGACTACCTAGGAACCTTTGCTACTTTCTTTTTACTGGCTCTATTCTAGACTGGTGACATTGACAAATAACGGAACACAGCAAGCTAAGTTGTTACACTAGTAGTATTTTCGACTGATATATATTTCAACAAGGACACACTGGTCCTATAGAACTAATAGAATTTTTCTATAGAATTATCCCATTATTATATTACTGTTGTTCATTTTTATCAATCAGTGTCTTGATATATTAATTTTCTGATTTTTTTTTTTTAATACTCTCTGGTCCTAGTTGTTTCCCTCAAAACATTCAGGCTTTCTGTCTGTCTTGATGCTTTAAGAGCAATCACCAGACTTCCATTCTAGAGTGGAATGCATCTTATACTGACTGGAGTTTAATTTTATTCCAATGGCAATAATTGAGAAGGAGTGGCCAGACGAGAGGAAGGCAGGAATGACATTCCTGAGCACTTGTAAGATAGTGATATCTGAGTTAGGGAGCAGGAGGAGGGAAGGGAGAAGAGGTAGAACTCGTTTCCTTTAGTTTGAAACCACTTAGGGTAAACACTGTATTATCTCTGTCTTATGCTGAGTCAAGCACACTGTCAATACTCAACAATAAATGGTCTCTTGGCTTTAAAGCCTTAATTCCCCATATGTAGAGTTTAAAATGTGCCTCTGAAAATAAGATTCCAGAAGAGAATCTTTAATATGTTCTGATGGAGGCTGTAAATCATAGCATTTTATGCAGAATCTTAGATAAGTTAAATATATACCATTTTACCCTTTCATTATATCATAAGTTTCTTTCTAGTATTTTAAAATAAGTGCCAGCAAACTGAAAGTCTTATTCTATTTAGAGACTTTCTGAACACATCTGTCCCCACATAGATATGGATATGGTTATACCTAGCTATTTATCTATATATAATATATAAAGCAATTATTCACTGGTAAATTTGTACATTTCATTTTCCAATACAGTGTATTCAGTTTAATCACATACTTTCTAATCTTTTTGCCTCCTAGTCTCAGATTTTTGAATTCAAATTTCCTTCCCTTTGTCTGTATTTAAAAATAATAATAATCATTTTACATCTATTACAAATAACAATACCTAGTCCCTGATTGAATGCTAACATGGTAATTCATTCTCAGGGTTTGGCTGCCATTCATTCATACCTCGAGCTGTGCTCTCATTATATATGACATCAGCAGAAACTCTCAATTCAATTGCAGCCTTTTATTTAATTAGGGACTATGTATTATTTGGTTTGTAGTATCCAGAATTAAAAATAGCCCCTTACACTGTGCAATGGGAAAGGAAGAAAACTTTGAATATATATTCTAATTGGTATTTTTAATACTCTAAAAGCAATCAAAACTTATGTTAAATATTAATTATAATATTTTTCTGCTTTTGTGCACCTTGATTTATTGCTGCCCTTTTGGGCTCACTTTTAATTACATTACAGGAAAACAAAGGATATTTTTATCGGAAGAGTTATTTGGCACAGACAATACGTTCAATGGCGGTGGTGATATTGAACTTTATATTAAACTTAATTTTCAAAAGCATATTTAACACAGTTTGCCAGGCTTTTAAAAATTATTTTTCCTTCCTTTAACAACATGCCTCTCGGGTCTCTATATTAGATATCAGGGACAAAGCTCATAAAGGAACAAAGACCCAAAATCAGGGATGGTCTTTTAAAAGAGGTACAGTTTCAAAGACTCCTAAAGATATAAATCAAAGTGCTTTTGAATACAGAGAGCATTCTAAAAGAATATTGAACTGTTTGCTTAAAATCTCACATTATTTCCTGCTTTTTAAACCCTGTTCCTTTTTGAAGGCTAGCACCAGATAGGGACAAAAGGAATATTTTCATGCAAAAATCAGGGCCAGGTACAGAGGCACAGTCAGAGTCTATTTCAAGTGGGGACAGGAATTTAATTCAAGTTATTCTCCTCTTTATTCCACATTTAACAGATTTGAAGGATTTCTCCACCTCTCTGACACTTGTGCAGACATCACTAGGTCCTGGTTGCACCAGTAGTGGGCATCAGGAAATCTTGGTATGGAATTTTTGGTCCCCTTGGAATGGATCCTGAAAATACAAGAGAGTTTAAATATGTCTCCTCAAGAAGGGTGAGGCTTTGTTTTTTGTTTTTTTAGTTGGCCTTCTGGGCCCCCTCTCAGAGTGAAAACAAGCAATCACTCTCTTTGCTTTTTAAAAAGAATTTTATGTAACCCACAGGTGGGACTTCCCCTAGAGACTATGTGTGAGAAAGAAAATTTCAGACTTTTGAAGAAGACAGAGATTTTACTTAGTTTGCTGTAGATGTCTGCTTTTCTATTTCTTGTTTTTTATGGACTATTTCTAGCACTTCAGCAAAATCAGTACAAATACAAAAAATAACTAATAGGTCATTCTATGACAAATTTCACTTTCCAAAAGTTATGACCAAATACAAGGCTTAAGCCCCTGTGAAATGTGAGTTTCATTAAGAAAGTGAAAAGCCATACCTCTGAGTAGAGCAGGTATCTGTGATTTTTCCATGTTTCCATAGCAACATGTAATTTTTATTGAACTCTGAAATAAATAGGCAAATAAAACATACATAAAATATTGATCCATGGGTGTTGGGTCTGCTGTCCCAGACGTTAGTAACTTATGGTCACTATCATTTCCTTTTTAACTCCTGTAGCCATTTTTCTAATTGTGGCCTGTTTTTTTTTTTTTTTTTAATGACTTCTTTATTATTCCTATAATATAAAAAGTTTGCTTTTTAATGTGGTTTCCAAACCCTATCTTGTAGTATACATACAAGAAAGACTATTGAGGATGTAACAAGAGAACGGAAATAAAATTTTAAATGTTTTCTATATTTTTCTAAGAGAATTATGTGATTTGTTTTGTCCTGAATTGACTTTCCAGGTTTTAACTAATTTTTACGATCTATTGACAGTGAGTTATGTTCTGTGTTTAAATATATAATACTGATGAGAAAATAACAAATACAAATAAAATGTGTTATTCACATTTAAGATATCAATTTATTATAATAAGTATTCTAACAATATAAACTAGAAAGAAAAAGATTGGCTCAATTAAATCATTCATTTTAACTTAAAAAATGTAGAAATACAAGATGAAACTGATCTAACATCCACATATTTTATTGAAGATGTGATTATTATAGTACTACATATAATATATATACTATATATGGTACTATATATAATATACATATTACTATTATGTCTGTACCATTTTAGTTTAGTAAATCTTTACTGAGAATTAACTCTATGCTCAGTGTTGAGCCAGTTATTAAAAAAAAAATAAATAAACGTCTCTGACCTTAAGTCAACTTTCTATTAGAAAAGTCATGTTAAAATAGGGGATATATTTTAAAATTAGGTACAGTGTCTAGAAAAGGTAAATCTGTATCCCTACCTTATAGCTTATAGTAAAATAAATTCTAAATTTATCAGACTAAAACTTGCAAAATGAAACAATAAAACAGTCAAGAAAACAAGGACTTTTAAAAATATTGATATATAATCTTAGAGAGGGGAAGGCCTTTCTGTGTATGACCAAAAACTCAGAATCCATGTTTTAAAATGATAAAATCTGATTCATAAACATAAAAAAAATCTACACAATGAAAGAATATAATAAAAAATGTCAAAAGACAAAAAAAATTTTCTTATATCACAGCAAAGGATTAACTTTTAATAGATAAATATTCTTTCAAACTAATTTCAAAACCTGTAACACAATAGGAAAATGGACAAAAGAAAAGGAAATACAACTGGCACTAAAATGTTTAAAAAATGGTCATAGATGAGCTTTTATGAAATAAAGGCCTCTATGAGATGATCATTTAATGAGATACCATTTAGCAAACTGGTAAAAAAAAATTTTTGTTTCATGACTAACTTGTTAGCAAGAGTTTAGGTATAAATTGTTATTAGCATTGTAAGAGTGGAAAATAATGTATGATCAAATAATGTATGATACAAATAGCAATATCAGTTTGATTCCTGGGTTGGGAAGATCCCCTAGAGGAAGGCATGGCAACCCACTCCGGTATTCTTGCCTGGAGAATCCACATGGACAGAGGAACCCGGTGGGCTGCCGTTCATGGGGTCACAAAGAGTCAGACACAACTGAGCGACTAAGCTCAGCATAGCCCCAAAATGCACATAATTTCATTTTTGGGCGTTCTCACATGAGCAAAATGCAGGTTACTTGCTGCAGCATACTTGCTCTATAAAAAAAATGAAAACACTCAGTATAGAAAATGCAGTAAGTGTATGTTTCATTACATTCAGACAGTGGAGTTCTGTGCAGCCAATGGAAAAATGAAGCACCTCTGTGAGTACAAATAAGGAGTTACATGTAAAAATATTGTTAAATGAAGATAGCAAGGTGTAGATCAGTGTTATAGTATACTCCCATTTGTGTTTTAAGAAAGAGTAAAATATATACGTATATGATTCCATATGTTTAGACTATCACTAGAGGTGCAACCAAGAATATTTGCTATCCTTGATAAGATGAATTCATTGTCTAGAGAACAGGGATGGGATGACAACCTTTTTTTTATCACTCTGTATATTTTTGTGTTTTAAATTTTGCCCAAATATTTATTGTGCCTATGTAATTGCTTTTTTTTTTTTTAAGGTGCTATTTTAAGACAATATAAGGGCAAATACAAAAAAAATGCTTAATGCTAGGGAAATTTTAAGTGATAAATGACCACCCTATGATGCCTTTCAGAAAAGGTTTAGAATAAGTAGGTCTTGTTCAGTAGTTAAGTTGTGTCTGACTATGCAACCCCATGGACTACAGCATACCAGGCTTCACTGTCTCCTGGAGTTCGCTCGAACTCTTGTCCATTGAGTTGGTGACGCCATCCAACCATTTTATCCTCTGTAGCAGGTCTTGAACTATACTTGAAACTTAAAATGAGGTCAGGAATTATTACCATGAATTAAGATGGTCATAACTTATCCATATGGCACAAGGTTATGGCTGCATCATTCAAGCAAGAACACGATAACGTGGAGGATAAAGGAGACA
Source organism: Dama dama (assembly GCF_033118175.1). Lineage (NCBI taxonomy): Eukaryota > Metazoa > Chordata > Mammalia > Artiodactyla > Cervidae > Dama > Dama dama. The sequence continues at coordinate 35,862,649 of NC_083704.1, read as the reverse complement.
GGTTATGGCAACAGAGAAAAACGGTAGAAGTAGCAATGAGACGAATTGTCTATTTTCCAGTGAAAGCACAATAGTGGGTTTATAGTTCAGAACAAATATTCAAATAATATGATGGAAAGTACCATGGTCTTAATGATTATGTTGCAAAAGTACCCTTTTCTGCATACATTTTTAGGTGAAGATAAGTGGTATGATGTATCAGAAAAGGCAATGAACACAGAATTCAGGAGACATTTAGGCTGGTCCCTGTTTTGCCATTAATTAGCAATGTAACATTGAGAAGATCACATTGTATCTCCAAGCCTCAACGTTATTGTCTGTTCTATATAAGAGTAGGGGAACATGCAATAGATTCATGATTCCACAGTCATTTTTTATATGAAGAACCTTTTTTCAAGTAAAATGTGAGTGCAAACCAGTAAAACAGATAAAAGCAGGGAAACTTTGTATAAAGCAGGGATGGGTGCCCCAGAGTTCTCCTGTACAATATCTTTCTTTCCCATTATGGCTATCTCTAATGGAGCTAAATCAAAGCCTTGGGACTCAGCAAAGTTCAATTTAAAACTATTTACTAGAGGAGTCCTAAGGTTCCTTTTCATAAGAACATTCACAATTCTGGAATGTAATTGATTCATAGGTTTAATCGTGTTGTGAAATTTCTACAGAAATATTTGAAAAAATAATAGTAGTAGTCTGAGGCTACACAGGAACTAACTACTTCAACAAAGGTTTTTCAGCATCCTTTCTGTAGTTGGACAGCCACATCTCACAAGATACAAAGCTGGCTGGAGTATGATCCTGATCTATTTTATTCTTACAGTCTGTTGGGTTTTAAAAATCTGTTTAGGATTCTCTAAGCTTCTTGATACTTATGTTGATGTCTCATATTTGTTTGGGAATTTTCCCATTGTCTTTTTTTCCTCCTCTTCTGGTACTTAGTTCTACATATAATAGTCTTACATGTCTCTTGTGCTCTTTTTTCTTCTTTCCCCACTTTTTTCTTTGAGTTTCAGTTGAATGTCCTTTACTGACCTGTCATTAGTTTACCAATCCAGTCTTCTATTTGTTAAACCTCTCTACTTAGGTTCCTAAATTCAGATATTGTATTTTTAATGCCAAACTATTCATTAGTGTCAATTAAAAAAAACAACTATGTATTTTTAATTTCTTCACACTTTCTTTTGTCCGTCTTTTTCTCTATTTCTTTGAGCAAATAAATCATAGCTGTTTTAAAGACTTGGATGGCTAATGTCAGCATCTGGATTATCTGTGGCTTTGTTTCTATTGTCTATTTTTGCTTGTGGTTGTTGATTATGGCCATTCCACTTCTTGTGTTTAATCATTTTTGACTATGTGTAAGACATTGTGTATAAAAAAACTAGAGAGACACCACTTGTTAATTTCTATAAAAGAAGTCTCCATGAGCAGATAGTATAAGGAGATGATTGTCAAAATGGAAGCAAGGATTGTGCTATATTAGGGCTGAGCTGTAACTTTTGCAAACTCGCTTTCAGCTTGGTGTTTTGATCTTTTATCCCATGCAGCTTCAAAATGTAGTGAATGTATTAAGGTCATGTGAAGGAGGACTCTAAGCATCCAACCTTATGTGTCAGTCTTACACAAATATCAAAAAATCATAGAGTTTTCATCCCCCTTATCCCTCATCCCTCAGCTTCAGGTGAATCTAGAATCAGTAAGTGGATGCAAGTAACATGAGCTGTCAATTTTTTGTCCTAATTCATCCCTCCTTTTAGGTTTCTCTTTTGTTGCTCAATTTATTTTCAGGCCTTGTCCTAAAGGAGACTTTTCTCACAGTCTGCAAGATTGTGGAATTTTTCATTTTTTCTTTTAGAATCTTTTGATCTATTTCTTTAGCCTTTCACACATTCTTAGATTGATGAGTTCACGTAGAAACGGGTTCTCTGTTTGAAGGCCCTCAAGCCTGCACACTATTTTTCTGGCTTCCCTGTACCACGGAAAACTTTGCTTTCTCTCCCTCTGTCTGTAATACCATCTACTTGCACCAACATCTCATCCTGTGCCAAGAATGACAAATACCGACAAGGAAAAACAAAAGAAAACAAAACATTCATCTAACTTATCAACTCATCACCTACTAGTTCTCAGTCTAGTTTTTGTCACTTTCCGATGCATATGAAAACATGACTACTGAAGTTTACCCAGCTTTATTTCACTGTCAGTGCAAATACTCATCTGCAGGAACCTACTACCTTGTACTCAGAAACAGACTTTCATGATCTAGATTGTTAGAAACCTTAAAATCTCAGAAATATGAGACAAATGTTTAAAATTTTAGCATGCGACACACTATTCATGTTACAAGTATGAACAGCTGTTTCAAGGTTTTCCTCTAAATGGTCTGACAAACTATGGGATAGTCTGTGGTTATGTAATATAATATATCACTAACAAATATACTCATAAATCAGGCTAAAATTTCTTGTACATACATAAAACTACTTAGTAACTTCAGTCCAGAAAAGCAGAATTTAAAAAAAACAGATGACATCTTAACTTTTTATAAGAATAACCATGTAGGATAAAGTTAAATAAAATTTTAAATTAGATGCTAACTTTCTAGACTGTCATGCAATAATAACTAGTGCCTTGGGTGGAGGAGAATGGTATTTTCTACTGGGGTATATATAGAACAGAAAAAGTATTGTCTTATAACATGGTTTGAAATTCTAAGTCACTGATATTGCTATCGTTTTTTTTCAAGTCCCAGAATATATCAACATTCATTTTAAATTACTTCTTCAATTAATTCTAAGATATTCATCAAGCTAAAATTTTTAGAAAGCATGTAGGGCTTAAGAAATTATGTGTTTGTGTGTTTTAGAGTGTACTTAAGAAATGAATTCAGTTTGCATACTTTGGATTACTGGGAATTTATTCTTTCTTTTGTTGTTGATTATCTTATATTTAATCATATGTTTGTAAGCAATTTAAATCTAGATTAAAATTTAACCTATAAAAGGGTTGCTTGAGAAATGAATTAACTGTCTCTGCCATTCCATTTTCTCCTTTTTTAAAAAAATTTCATTGGAGCATAGTTGATTCATAGTGTTGAGTTAGATTCAGCTGTACAGTAAAGTGAATCAGTTATACATATATCCATCTTTTTTAAGATTCTTATCCCATATAGGTCATTACGGAGTATTGAGTAGAGTTTCGTTAGCTATACAGTAGGTTCTTATTAGTTATTTATTTTATGTATAGTAGTGTTTACTGCAAGGAGATCCAACCAGTCCATCCTAAAGGAAATCAGTCCTGAATGTTCATTGGAAAGACTGAGGTTGAAGCTGAAACTCCAATACTTTGGCCACCTGATGCGAAGAACTGACTCATTTGAAAAGACCCTGATGCTGGGAAAGATTGAAGGCGGGAGGAGAAGGGGACTACAGAGGATGAGATGGTTGGATGGCATCACCAACTCAATGGACATGAGTCTGAGTCAACTCCAGGAGTTAGTGATGGACAGGGAGGCCTGTCGTGCTGCAGTCCGTGGGGTCGCAAAGAGTCGGACATGACTGAGTGACTGAACTAAACTAAACTAATAGTAGTGTATATATGTCAGTGTGCAATGCCAGGCTGGATGAAGTACAAGCTGAAGTCAAGATTGCCAGGAGAAGTATCAATAACCACAGATGTACAGATGACACCACCCTTATGGCAGAAAGTGAAGAAGAACTAAAGAGCCTCTTGGTGAAAGTCAAAGAGGAGAGTGAAAAAGCTGTCTTAAAACTCAACATCAAAAAACTAAGATCATGGCATCAGATTCATCACTTCATGGCAAATAGATGGGGAAACAATGGAAACAATGAGGATTTATTTTCTTGGGCTCCAAAATCACTGCAGATGGTGACTGCAGCCGTGATATTTAAAATACACTTGCTCCTTGGAAGAAAGGCTATGACCAACCTAGACAGCATATTAAAAAGCAGAGACATTACTTTGCTGACAAAGGTCCATCTAGTTAAAGCTATGGTTTTTCCAGTAGTCATGTATGGATGTGGCAGTTGGACCGTAAAGAAAGCTGAGCACCAAAGAATTGATACTTTTGAAGTGTGTGGTGGTGTGGAAGACTCTTGAGAGTCCCTTGGACAGCAAGGAGATCCAACCAGTCTATCCTAAAGGAGATCAGTCCTGGGTGTTCATTGGAAGGACTGATGTTGAAGCTGAAAGTTCAATATTGTGGCCGCCTGATGCGAAGAGTTGACTCATTTGAAACGACCCTGCTAATGAAACTTAAAAGCTTTTGTACAACAAAGGAAACTATAAGCAAGGTGAAAAGACAGCCCTCAGACTGGGAGAAAATAATAGCAAATGAAGCAACAGACAAAGGATTAATCTCAAAAATATACAAGCAACTCCTGCAGCTCAATTCCAGAAAAATAAATGACCCAATCAAAAAAAGGGCCAAAGAACTAAACAGACATTTCTTCAAAGAAGACATACAGATGGCTGACAAACACATGAAAAGATGCTCAACATCACTCATTATCAGAGAAATGCAAATCAAAACCACAGTGAGGTACCATTACACACCAGTCAGGATGGCTGCTATCCAAAAGTCTACAAGCAATAAATGCTGGAGAGGGTGTGGAGAAAAGGGAACCCTCTTACACTGCTGGTGGGAATGCAAACTAGTACAGCCGCTATGGAGAACAGCGTGGAGATTTCTTTAAAAACTGGAAATAGAACTGCCACATGACCCAGCAATCCCACTCCTGGGCATACACACCAAGGAAACCAGACCTGAAAGAGACACGTGCACCCCAATGTTCATCGCAGCACTGTTTATAATAGCCAGTCCATGGAAGCAACTTAGATACCCATCAGCAGACGAATGGATAAGGAAGCTGTGGTACATATACACCATGGAATATTACTCAGCCATTAAAAAGAATTAATTTGAATCCGTTCTAATGAGATGGATGAAACTGGAGCCCATTATACAGAGTGAAGTAAGCCAGAAAGATAAAGACCATTATAGTATACTAACACATATATATGGAATTTAGAAAGATGGTAATAATAACCCCATATGTAAAACAGAAAAAGAGACACAGATGTACAGAACAGACTTTTGGACTCTGTGGGAGAAGGCGAGGGTGGGATGTTTGGAGAGAACAGCATTGAAACATGTATATTATGTAGGGTGAAACAGATCACCAGCCCAGGTTGGATGCATGAGACAAGTGCTTGGGCCTGGTGCACTGGGAGGACCCAGAGGGATCAGGTAGAGAGGGAGGTGGGAGGGGGGATTGGGATGGGGAATACATGTAAATCCATGGCTGATTCATGTCAATGTATGACAAAACCCACTACAATATTGTCAAGTAATTAGCCTCCAACTAATAAAAATAAATGAAAAAAAAAAGAAAAGACCCTGATGCTGGGAAAGATTGAAGGCAGGAGGAGAAGGGGCGACAGAGGATGAGATGGTTGGATGGCATCACCAACTCAATGGACATGAGTTTGGGTAAACTCCAGGAGTTGGTGATGGACAGGGAGGCCTGGCGTGCTGCAGTCCATGGGGTCGCAAAGAGTCGAGACAACCGAGCAACTGAACTGAACTGAATGAATGACAGGATATGATACTTGTCTTTCTCTGTCTGATATACTTCCCTCAGTATGATAGCCTTATATTCATTTTTTTCTCTTTCCATTTTATCTCAAGGACCTGAAACAAATGAATTGACCCATTATTGACATTTTCCTTCATATAGCAGTTTGCCACATCTCTGTTTCTCAATGTGTCATTACTACATTGGACCTTAGTTTAATTACTGAGCACATTCAGATCCTTGGGTTCCATCTCAGAATGGAATCACCAAAGATATTTCCCAAAATTTGCATTTAATTTGCACATTGATGCATGCTACAGCTGAATACCATTATCCAGTGACTATTCCATAAAAATAACGTAGGACAGCATCACCACTGACTACTTTGTTATCAACTGAAAGAACATTACCCTGGTTGCCATTAAAATGCCCATAGCAGCTCCCTCCATTCATACTGGCCATGAACCTGCCTTATTGCCTCATCCTCTCTATCTATATTCTTTTCTGGAGGCCCCCCCCCCCTCGTTGGACACAACTAAAGCAACTCAGCATGCATGCATGTACCATAATATATTATCTATTCTGTTATTGATAGGTATTTGTTTACTCCTTAGTTCGGAGCTACTCTGAATTTTTGCTCTAAATATTCCTGTCCCTGTCTTTAGTAAAAACATATACACATTTCAATTGGGTATGTACTTAAGGGATGAAACTGTTGGGTCATAAAGTATTTGTATATTTCTTTATGAAAAAATTGTCTTTAATTTCTTTTGACAAGTTTTATATTTTAAAAAAATTACATCAGAGTATATTTGATCGTGTTAGTTTCAGGTGTATAGCAAAGTGATTGTGTTATACATATATCTATTTTTTCAAGTTTTTTCCCCATTTGTGTTATTACAGACGATTGAGTTAAGTTCCCTGTGTTAAGTTTTTTCACGTTTTTTCCCATTTATGTTATTATAGACAATTAAGTTCCTAGTAGGTCTTTGCTGGTTATCTATCTACTACTGTTCTGTAAATTAGTGCATTGGTATCAATTTTTAGATTGCACCTATAAGTGATTCCATAGGCTCTCTGTCGTTCTCTTCCTGACTTACTTCACTTAGTATGACAATCTCTAGGTCCATTCATGTTGCTGCAAATGAATTTATGTCCTTCTCTTCTATGGCTGAGTAATAGTCCATTGTATGTATGTACCACATCATCTTTATCCATTCATGTGTTGAACATTTAAGTTGCTTCCATGTCATTGGCTATTGTCATTCATGTTGTTACGAATATTGGCGTGCATGTATCTGTTTGAATTGTGGTTTTCTCCAGGTTTCACTTTAGTAAATCTGCCCAAGAAATTTTCACCGTGATAATACCAATTCTCTCTCCCACTAACAACATACGAGACTTCTAGTCACGCTATCATATCACCAATGACAGTTAACATTGCTTTTAAAAAAACTTTTAGCCATTCTGACAGTTTGGAGAATTGCCTTGTTGTTTTAATTTTCTTTAATGACTAGATGCATTGACATGGGCTCAGATGGGTGTTGTGGGAACTGAAAGATACAGTGCATGCTAAGCTCTTTATACAGCGCCTTACGCAGCAAATGCTCAATGAAACCAGGCATTCTTATTAGTATACCTTGACCCATTTGATTGCAGTAAAGGACCATGGCATGATCTCAGTGTGACACATTCCCACCTCTTAATCATCATTGTTCTTTTCCTTTCTGGGTTGCTACTACAAAGAGAAAACAAAAACAAACTAACAAAAACCAAACCCGAGACAACTAGACAAATCATCAAAGAGAACGCTAGTGAAACAAGAAAAAGAAACATTTTTATGGCTGTGTTTCTATTTTAACTAGTGTAAGCAACCAAGGTTTATTTTATTGAGCACCACTGAATTAACACAAATGAAATGTAACCTCATTAATCACCATTTATTGATTTACACCTCACTAATGCAATCATTTAGGCAAGTAGCTGTTAGGTAATGGTGTCTCATTATAGGTTCTTGTGTAATTTCAAGATAGGAATTATTATCAAGTATGTCAAATGGGAATCCTGAGCACTGGGTGTATGATAATCCGAGTACGCAAAGAGTTGTGTAAGATACCACAAGGGACCTTTCCAACTAGCCAATAATGAATAAAGTAGTTTTCCTTTGCCACACTTTAAAGGGAGTTATCCTTCTTGGCTTTTATCCTTGGGTCTTAATATAGCAGGGATGAAGCAACCATTTCTAGCCACATTCCATTCCTTTGACTAGAGAGAGTCAGAAGAGAAAGATGGCCATGAATTGTGGGCAGTAAGGGAAGTAGAGGTTTCTAAAGACAGCACAACAGTGTCAGTGAAATGACGTCCGTTCAGGAATTTAGAACTAGGAATGACATGACAGAGGCCACAGAATGGCCTTAAATTTTGAGCTGTCTAAACAGTACCAGCACGCAGGCATCAATCAGTGCCATCCAGCATATGGACAAGAAAATTTATCCTGACAAAGTAACTTTTATTATTTGAATTATTGAATGATTGGTTGTTTATTTTGCATGAATGCTGAGGAGGAGAGCCCTACAGACTCATGCTGGTACAAGTGTTTAGTGTAAGAATTAAACAAATTCAGTGGTGTGGGATATAGCACAAACTATTAGTAAGAAATTTTAATTTTTTTCATTTGTGAGGTTATCATAGACTTTATTTTTTTTCCATTTATTTTTATTAGTTGGAGGTTAATTACTTTACAATATTATAGTGGTTTTTGTCATACATTGATATGAATCAGCCATGGATTTACATGTATTCTCCATCCTGATCCCCCCTCCCACCTCCCTCTCCACCTGATCCCTCTGGGTCCTCCCAGTGCACCAGGCCCAAGCACTTGTCTCATGCATCCAACCTGGGCTGGTGATCTGTTTCACCCTAGATAATATACATGTTTCGATGCTGTTCTCTCTAAACATCCCACCCTCGCCTTCTCCCACAGAGTCCAAAAGTCTGTTCTGTACATCTGTGTCTCTTTTTCTGTTTTGCATATAGGGTTATCATTACCATCTTTTAAAATTCCATATACATGCGTTAGTATACTGTATTGGTCTTTATCTTTCTGGCTTACTTCACTCTGTATAATGGGCTCCAGTTTCATCCATCTCATTAGAACGGATTCAAATTAATTCTTTTTAATGGCTGAGTAATATTCCATGGTGTATATGTACCACAGCTTCCTTATCCATTCGTCTGCTGATGGGCATCTAAGTTGCTTCCATGTCCTGGCTATTATAAACAGTGCTGCGATGAACATTGGGGTACACGCGTCTCTTTCAGATCTGGTTTCCTCGGTGTGTATGCCCAGCAGTGGGATTGCTGGGTCATATGGCAGTTCTATTTCCAGTTTTTTAAGGGATCTCCACACTGTTCTCCATAGCAGCTGTACTAGTTTGCATTCCCACCAACAGACTTTAAATATATTGTCTAATGTATATACCACATGTTGTGCAGTAGAGTAGTGATTTTACCCCTCAACAAAGAACTGACTGCATAAACCACAATGCCCTCTGAGTCAACAAATATGTACTTAGTTGCTGAGGGGTCCAAGACTGCATTTAGTGCTGTGGTGGATGGAAGGATGTATACATGTATGTATGTGTAATTTGTAGACATAAATTTAAGTCAAAGTAAGGTATGGAAAGTGTAGTCATAACCAAGACTTCTGGAGCCTGTATGGGGTTGACCTTATGGTTTAAAGAGATGATTCTTAACAGGGATGGCTTTGCTTCTAAGGGGACATCTGTAAATGTGTGGAGACATTGTTCTTTATCACAACTAAGGGAGAAGGCACTGCTCGCATCTAACAGGTAGAGGCGAAGGATGCTGCTTGGTACACGTCGTGCACAGGGCAGCCCTTACAACAAAGAACTCTTTAGCCCAAAATGCCAGTAGTGCTGAGTTCAGTAATCCCTGATTTGTAACATTAAGCCTTATCCCTAAGGCCCAGAACAGGACCTGCCACATAGTAGGCTATCAGGAAATATGTGTTAAAGCATGAGCATTACTACGAAGTTACTGACCTATTCAACAGGAAATTTTGTTTAAATCACAATACTCAAAGGAGTGAATAATGCAGCATGTGAATTATGCCTCTAAAAAGTTCTCACAAAGCAATGATTATTTTGCTTTTTATAAATGTAATGTTTATATTTTTTCACATTTTCATATAAGGTTGAAAGTGGTGGCTTTGGAGTCAGACAAATACAATTTAAAATCCTCATTGCCCCTCAGTTTCCTGGACTGTAAATTAGGATAAAAATAAATCAATAGGGGGAGTATGAAGCAGAGTGGTAAAGAATCTGCATGCCAGTGCAAGAAATGCAAGAGACATGAGTTCAATCCCTAGGTCAGGAAGATCCCCTGGGGTAGGAAAAGGCAACCTGTTCTAGTATTCTTGCTTGGAAAATTCCATGAACAGAGGAGCCTGGCAGGCTATAGTCCATGGGGTTGCAAAAGACTTGGACACAACTGAGTGAGTGAGCTCAGCGCAACATAATATATATGTATGTGTATATATATGTATACATACATACATTTATAATGCTTACTGTGTGTTAATAATGATTACAGTCTCCTATCATGGCATATTGTTATAGAATTCAGCTGATTGTGTATTATCCTTTGAACAGTTCCCTGGCAGACATGGTTAATTCCTATTTGATGAAAGGATTAATTTGTTCTAAGATACTGTTCTAATATGGTATCATAACAAGCCATTTTGTAGTATTAGTTGGTTCAACTATACCTCCTCTTCAGTAGAGAGAATTTCTCCATGCCAGGCTCTGTACTGAATGCTTCACATGCATCTTATTCTCTAATCCTCCCATGACATATTGGGGTTTGTGGTACCAAGACTCTAGGAGATCTGGCCAGCCAGGTAGTAAATCACAGATTGGGGATTCAAGCACACATGTGTCTAATTCCAAAACCAAATCTCTTTCCCACTGTGAAAGACTGTGTCTTTGAGCAACCAGGAGAAGACTTCATCAAGGATGGATAGAATTTGTATACATAGGAGGGAAAGGAGGTCTGATGAAGATGGACAGAAGTGAGGGTAGACTCATCTCCCAATAAAAGCACAGGTATTTTGTTACATGCAGGTTGTTCATATTGTTAACAATAGTGCATCACTGGAATCAACTTTATGACTATCACTAGGGGATCAGATAAATAATATAGAATAGTATATATAACAATTACAGATGATGAAGCAGATCTCTGTACTTATAAAGATGTCACATTTGTTATGAAGATGAAAACAGGTTATGGAATGAGGTGTGCCTATATTCATATGCACATGTATGTATTAGAATCACAACCATACATGTGACTGGAAACAATACCTATAAAGGAGAAAAAGGTTATGAGGTGGAGTGACATTCAGTAAGATTATACTTCCTTCCTTTTACTCATTCTTTTAAATAAACACATATTATATTTACACTAAAAGTCACTGATTTGACAGGTATGTATTATATACCTACTATGGCCAGGCATCACTCTTCTATATGTTTGCATCTTATTCTTGCTCCATAATTAATCTGGAAACAGTGTATGAGTTTGCTTCATTGATATCTAAGTCACAATCAAGGAGTAAGCTGAGACTACCCAATAAGGTAGTCTAGTTGAGAATGCAGGGAATGGAGAGGGTGAAGTTCACACCCTCCACCTCTTGTAGAGTCTAGAGTGCGTGTCCCTCCTATAAGCCTCTCTGTGGCATCATTTGGTACAAATCTGGGAGCCAAAATTCAGCCCCTGTATTCTGGACACGGGAGAATGAACCATTCCTGAAAACAGGGAGGACTGAAGAATTTTTAAAGAATCTCTTCAGAGCATTGTTCCTGTTCGACTCTAATATAACTACTTATTCATATGATACTTTCCACAGATTCTGATTTTTATGGTGCCATAAAGATAGATTTTCAGAAACTTGGTGGTGGGTAACATAATGCCATCAATGACACAATTAATTAATGAAGAATTCTACTTAGTGAGGGCGAGCATCATATTTTTCTGAAAATGAATCTTGAGAGCTTCCTTCATTATACTGTGATTCTGCTTCCATTATCATTTAGAGATTGAGGCATGAGATGGGTCTGGTGATTATAATGATTTAGGAGGAGAAATAATATGTTAGAACTATGGGAGATTCTATAATTTCATGGTCTATAGCATAAAAAAATATATCACATCACTAGATCGGGTATGTTGTACTTTCATATTGACTGTTGTGATACCTTGCACAATATACCTGATTGCAAATTTATACTAAACTCCCCTAACATCAATGGCATATATACTGTAGTTCCTAATGAAGAAAAGAGAATGTAAATACACTTTTATTAGAAATTTCTTTAGGGTCTAGGATATAATGGCACATATGGAGGGGGGGGAGAAAGTATTCATTAAGTATTTCCTAGGAATTATTCATAATTTTGTCTCACAATATGACAGACCCTAGACCCTATGGATGCTTTGGCTGGTGCTGAGTGGAACTGCCCAGATCCGTTAGCCATATGGAGCACATAATACCTCTGATCTGAAACGTGCAATAAAGATTTTTTTTTTGCTTTCTGGGATAATTAGTGGTTTTGACAATTAGTCTTTAACAGTTTGGGTCATAACTTCTTTAGAAACAATATTTTTTTTCCTGTATAAAAATCTGCTCCTGAGATTATATGGGTCACTTGAAGATTTGGGTTTTGATTCTTGAAACCTCAACCATTAAAATTGGAATACCTCAAATACATTCCAGTATACAGAAATGTGACATCATGAGTAGTCAAGCAAGAAGTTAAATGAATTTCCAGTTTCCACCTGAATGTTTTTCTGTTTTTTAAATAGATGAATTCTGAGAAACATAAGTACCAGATTATTTCTTTCAGGCATTAGATCTCAAATGGAATTAAATGAATTTATTATTTTACAATTTTGTGCTTGTAACTTTTTTAATCATACTTTACTGAATCTAAGATGCATTAAATGTAAAACACACCATTATTTTATATACTGTTGTGAGTTATGATTATAAGACATCTCAATTTTGAGAAGTCTGAAAAATGTATTTTTGAGAAATTTTTAAAAAGATGTATTTTGGAATCAGTGAAATTTGGTAATCCCATGTGAGACATGCTGAGAAAAAGCAAACAGCACACATATATGAAGGTATTTTCCATTCCCAAACATCCACTAATATTTTGTTCTGTATCTCCGGTAGTTGCATATACAGTTTTTCTTTTTATGAGATGGGACTACTTGATACATTTTGAATTGCAACTGACTTTTCCCCTGAGAAAATATATACGGTCACTCTTCCATACCAGTTTACCTCATTTTTTAAAAATGACTAAACTGTTATTCAGAAATTCCTTTTCTATCTTTAAGTTAGAAATTACAAACTGTGGTGCACAATCCAGTTTTAAACAATCAAAAAAATTCATATACGTTCCTGCTTTTCAGCTTCTCTTGAAAATCATGTCAGTGTGGTGCTTTTGCGTAGCGACAATTTCCAGCCAAGTGGTAACTGACCTAGTTAGAGGATGCATCCTTCTTCTGATGCCACATGTTCCCTGCAGTGTCCTAGCCTCATATGTATGACCTTTATCTTTTGTTTACATCCCCACCTTGCCCCCACTGGAGGTTTAGGTTTGCAACCTCAACTTTAAACATTTGGAACAAAAGGCACAGAAATACCTTTTTGTTGCATTCCAAGTTCACTTAAGAAAATTACAAAATTTCTCACTGCCACTTCTACCATTTGGTTTTATTTCTTCTGCCAACATTTAGGTATCTGACTGTAAAACTTTTCAATTCTCCCATCTCCATAAAGCTACAATAAATGAGTCATCAGCTTCATTTAATTGGCCCCAGTTATTTTTATTAGTCTTTCCTATCATGTGCAACTCATTTGATTATCATAGACCCAATGACACATTCACATTGGAAATTCATCATTAAAACCTCTTCTCTAATAATCTGCCATTGTTGTTTTTGTTCAGTCACTCAGTCGTGTCCGACTCTTTGCACCTCTGTGGACTGCAGCACGCCAGGCTTTCCCATCCTTCACCATCTCCAAGTTTGAGCTTGCTCAAACTCATGTTCATTGAGTCGGTGATGCCATCCAACCATCTCATCCTCTGTCGTCCCCTTTTCCTCCTGCCCTCAATCTTTCCCAGCATCAGGGTCTTTTCCAGTGAATCAGTTCTTTGCATCAGGTGGCCAAAGTATTGGAGCTTCAGCTTCTGCAACAGTCCTTCTAATGAATATTCAGCATTGATTTCCTTTAGGATTGACTGGTTTGATCCTCTTGCAGTCCAAGGGACTCTCAACAGTCTTCTCCAACACCACAGTTCAAAAGCATCAGTTCTTTGGTGTTCAGCCTTCTTTATGGTCCAACTCTCACATCCATAGACGACCATCCACCCAAAATGAAAATATTTCATTTATACTGTTAGTTATCCCATTGTTGTCTCTGCCACCCAAGCTGATCACTTCTTTAGTTGTCGTTCCCCTAGAACTTTGGAACTGAACCTTTTTGTCTCCACCATTTCCTTTTGGGGCAAAGATCCTTGTGGAAGTGTCTGTGTAAGCCTCAAAAACAGGAAGGGATTGAATGTTCCATTTGCTGATGTGGCCCATTTTCCTGTACTATGGTTTGAGGGCACTTGATGTGGATTGATTTAGTAATCCTAAGCATGGAATTGCATGCTTTTCTGAATAGATTTCTTCTTACAACAATAATTTTACCACTTAAACAGATTTCTTGGAGAGATTCTTAGTATGACCAACGTAAGACTGTTTTTGAATGTGTATATCCTACAAAATAGACAATAAAATAATTTGAACATAATTTATATTTCTGGAAGACATACAGACACATTACTATTCTGCTTCAAGCCAGAAATAGAAAAAATAAAATATACAGCACTGAATTGAGTGAAACTATGTGACTACCAAACAATGAGTATTATGAAAAATTTATTCCAGAGTACTAGTTTACATGTGTCACAACTAGAAAAAAGGCTCTTTTTGTGCAATCTCTCTCTTTCTCTTTTGTGCCTATAATGTCATGCCAGTTATGGTAGCCATTAAATGTTATTCCCATGAGGAATGGTACGGTAGGACTGAATTGAACCCTTTGCACCAAGGGACTGAACTATAATGGTGTTATCTCTTCAAAACACCCAAGTCTCAAAGATAGACCTTTTCCCATGGGGATGCATAAAAGCAGAGAGCCTCCTGGGTAGGTTGCAGTTAGATTGTCTCCTCTGAAATATAAATTAGATGCAGAGATGTATAAACTAGGAACTCTTCCAGCCTTTCTTTTAAAGAAGTACAGTATTTCCCAAGCCTTCCATGAAGGAAAGAGTCATTGCACTGTCAGAAATTCAGTAGCAATATGGAGATTCTGTCTATTTTCCAAGTGTGTTGAGTAAGGAACAGTCAGGAAGCTGATTGGACATAGTTACATTTCAAAGGCTCCTGTAACTATATTTGTTCTTTTTAACTAAGCCAAAGAGTTAGGACATGAAGCCATATTGTTTTGCCGTGCTCATGTATCATGATCCTGATGACTATTTTAAAATTTCTGATTATTAAAAGAAACATGTTTAATATTGAAAATCTAAAACATATAGAATAGAAAAATAAAGCTCTCATAATGCCAACATTCAGAGACAACCTCTGTTAATATTTTCATGTGTGTTAGGTCTAGTTGAGGTGTGTTTTCTTGACACATTTAAAAATTTTGAAATTATGCCATATGTAAATATTATATCCTGCTCTTGTCATTCCATTTATAACATACAGATACATATGCATATAATGTTCAATGCAGCCAATAATATATTTCAGAGCTGTTTCCCCTTGTTTCTTGAAAATTTCTAGAGCATAATTTAATGGCATCATTGTATGGCTCTCTATTGTGTCAGCATAATAAAATTTGCTAAACTTTTCTTCTATTGTTGGTCATTTAGTCTGTTTTAATTTCTTGATATTATAAATAACCACATTGCAAAGAATTTTTAGTGATTCTGGGTGAATGTGATTTGGGGTGAATGTAATTCTGGGTGCACGTGGTTCTGGGTGAATGTGATTCTGGGGTTTCCTGCATTGCAGGCAGATTCTTTACCAACTGAGCTATCAGAGAAGCCCTTGAACGAAAATAAGTGGGTAAAAAGTATGAAATCTTTAAGACTCAACAGATACAACACCAAACGGTTTGACCAAAGTATTATTGCCAACTTACATGCATTGAATGAGCCCCAATTTTAGTTCCATTGGCACTAGGTAAACTTATCTTGTAAACATTTCTCTTCATAAGTAAAAATGCTATGTCTTTGTTGTTGGAGTACATTTCTTTTATTCCTGGTAAAGGTGAATGCTTTTTTTCATGTAAGTATTTGCTTTTGTGGGAATTGTTATATTGCTGCAGACAAGGGTGGCCTTACACAGTGTGGTCTATGCATATTTGAACATTAGGCTTATTTTTTAAAGTGCTTTTTAATTTTTGAAGTGCTGTCACATACATAATTACCTTGTCTGAATCTTAAAACAACCTTTTGATGTCAGAAAGATCAAGTATTAATCCTGTCTTTAAAACTGAGACAAGGGAGGCTCAGGAAATCAGTGACTAGCCCAAGTCAATCCTGTTAGCAAGCAGAAGAGGTGTTTTTATTTTGTTCTGATTTTCTTCTGTTGAATCAGATAGTTTGACTTTAAACTACTTAATGTGAAGTAAAGTCCAGTTAAGGCAAAAGATAAGAAAGTAAGTAAGGATTACTGTTTAATTCCTTTATTTGCTTCCTAAAAGAGAGTACAAGACATCCAGAAAGAAAGACTGGTACCACTTTCCACATGATGTCTAAAAGACACTCCATTTTTGAACCAGAATGAATGCTTAGCAAGAGAATTAAAAAAGATGAGCTGGAAGGCTGCTTTCTGACTGTTGTATCAGAAAATACTCACCTTAAACACTCATGAGCTTAAACATAAGATGACATAAGAAGTATTTGGAAAGTGTGCAGGGGACCAGCTATTTTTTGAGGCAGTGTAGACCAGGATACCATAAGCCAAGCAAGTAGAGTGTTGAGTGTACATTCAGAGTAAAGATTTTGTTTTTCCTTCATTATTACATTAAAAATGTTTGCTAATTGTAAAAAGCTAGCTATGTCTTCTAAGTTGTTGACCTAAAGAGAAAATGTCATAAACATGAGCTTACAGGGAATTTCAGATTTGAATCCCTTTATGTAGATCTTCCCATTGAAGAAAAATCACACAACTTTTTGGGAAAGAAAACTTTGTGGTTTTATTTTTAATTCCATCAATTTTATGGATTCCAAAATTTTTTTAGGCACACCATGGTACATGTATTCTGGTGAAATGGGACCATATATAAGCTGCATGGAACTTATAACTGTGTGGAATTTAGGTGTTCTATATGTTGTCATTAGGGAACCATACAACTTGAGATGTAGTGGTTGTGTCAGGATTCTTAGTTGCAAGCAACTGAAACTGATTATGGTGAATCTTAGACAAATACGGAATTCACTGGCAAGTTCTACGGGACTCATAAAAATTAATGGCAGCCAGGAGGACCATTCTTGGAATGCAGTCTTAAATCTGAAACCCTCTAAATAGTGCTGCACCAAAGAACATTGACATCAAAACCAGTTAGACCTGTTCAGCACCATTCACAAATATGACTCCAAGAATCACCATGTTCTTTATCATTAGTTCGGAACTCAAAGCCCTGGAGGAGAATCTCTAATTGAATGAAAGCATGCGAACTGATAGCAAGTATGGGTGTCACTTTATACTTCCTCATTAAAGGCTGAGCCTTTTTTTTTTTTAATGAGCTTCATCCAGAGTCAAAGAATAAGGTGAAACATTTTGTATTTTGATATTTCTTAACTTGGCCCATTTAGACAGTTTTTTTTTCTTAAGGAATGGTTTACATTCTTTAAAAATCAAAAATCACTGTCCTTCTTGTGAATGGTTTTGAAATCACATTTCTTGTCTACGGCCATGCCACCCTGAACGTGCCCGATCTCGTCTGAAATCACATTTCTTCCTTTATTGTCTAAACAAATTCAATTATTTTAAAAATGTATATTCAGATTATTTATGGATCAAATAATTTAGTATTTGCACTTTGCCAAAAATGATAGCATAAATATGGCAAATGTATATTTTTAAGAAGGTATATATGATGATTCTTCTAAATTTCTATTCAAATCATCTATATTCTTCATACACAGTATTATAATATTTCATACTTGCACTGTGTTTCTCTATTAAATTGTTATGATTTTGAAGACACTTTTCGTCGCATATCTTAAAAGTGAATGCAACACATAGAAGGTAAAAAGTAGATGTTTCAGTTACTCACTTTTATTGATTATAATGTAATAACCCTTCTTAATAAAAGAATAAAATCATTCTCATTGCAAATTTTACAAATAAGTACAAAGAAGAAAATATAAAATAATCCCATTACCCAGGGATAATCAATGGTATATAATTAGGTTCATTCTTAGAGCCCTGTTTTTTTTTTTCTATTTTATACACACACCCCCCACATACACACAGATGTGCACTGATGTATAGAGTACATATATAATAAAATGAGATCATATTAAACAAAATACTTTGTCCTGATTTTTAATTATATCATGATCAGTTTTTTCAGTATTTTATTGGATTTTTTTTTACTTAAAGTTAAAAGGTAAATCTCACTTTCATTAAACAAATACTAAAAATATATATAAAGAAAAAACTTTTCTCCACCCTCCCCTAACCCATATCTCTGAATCAAGCATTAACAATACAGTATCTAGCCTTCCACACTATTCACTGTATATTCTTTCAAACCTAAGTAAACAGAAAAACCTTAAACACATGTATAAAAGGTTTTAGCTCATTAACTGCATTTCACACACTCACTGGATAACAATATGAGAAAATGAATTTAGAAATGTCAGCATTTCTCTTCCAGTAGTTTGGTTGATAAGACTGGCTAAGTTAAAATTAAGTAAAAGTTGATAAACACAATGTTTCCTTACATTAGACACTTCATTAGATTATTCTTACTAGTATTTAAATCCTGAATCTATATAGTTGTCTGTCTTAGGAACCATCTCTGGTAAATATGATTTCTGTGTAGACAAAGTATAGGGAAATAACTCCTTTCAGTTTTCATTGGGATTTCCACAGAGGAATATCAGTTAACATTGAGTGAGATTATTTCTTCTCATGTACCAAAGAAATGTTTGTTGTTATCTTATTTAATATGTAGAAAATTGGAATCACATTCTTTCCAACCTCTTTTTTAAAAGGGCCCCTAGGAAAATAACTTGAAGGCTAATTCAGTAGTCATTCAGTTTTCAGAATGAGATACCTACAATTATTAAAAATATTAAAATACTAAAAAAATTAAATTCACTGAATTGCTTGTCAAACTTACTTTGGTCTAATTAAATGATTGTTTTCATCACTTCTTAAAATTTATTTTACCCTAGATAAGAGGCAAATATATCAGTCTCTGAATAGTATTAAATATTTCCCTCATTTTCCTTATAATGTATCATCAACAAAGTCTTGCTGAATTAATGAATTGTGTGCATGTTTGAAAGTGGGATTGTACTTGTCTAATTGTGGCATCAGTTGTCATGGTGACTATCAACCAATCAGTGAATAAACGCCCTTACTTGGCAGTGTTTGGGTGAAGAAAGCTTTGTGCAACTGTCAGCCTGAGATTTATGGTGGTAAAACTATATTTGGCAGGCAAATCAATGTGTTGTCCACTCTTTGTGTTTCTGGCCTCATTTTAAGTCAACCTTTTGATATTCAACTAGAATATTAAGAGATCCTGGGTCTTTGGAGCAGTTTTGTTATTAATAGATCACTTTTTATAAACTGTGTATGGGATGACTAGCTATTTGTATACATATCCAATGAAGGCAACCCCTGGTATTTCTTTGTATTTGTAATTGCAAATGTCAGATCTTGAAAGCAAGTGGGTATTAGAGGATATCTTTTTATGTCTACTATTAAAACATGTCGAGTGATCTATAAATTACCCCACATAGATAAACAGTGGATTAAAATTAGGCACTTTCATTCTGTCATCACTGTAATATTAATCATTGGAGTTTAGGTCTCTAATGTTAATATATACCTTTTAGCAGTGTATGTCACTACATATTAAATTACATGATAGCTGACAGATTTTTAAATCAAAACATTTTTTCTCTCCCTATGTCATAACACGATAAGAAATAAAGAGTGATTCTTGCTTACATAGGATATTGTTTAATCTTTGCACATGCTGTTTTTTTACTGTTTATATTTGCAATGAACTGAGATGTTTTTATCAGTACCTCTTCTTGTTCACACACATACCAAAATAGGGGATCAGCATTTTCATTTAACACACAGAAAACTACTCAAAGTAATGCCCATGAGATCTATACAATATCACTAATTTTTTAGTATAACAAAGTTGGGATAAAATACCAAGTTATTTATTTTCTTTCCCCTAGAATGATTTTTTTTTATCCTGTAACACATTTTGATGAGGAAACCCATGACTTTCATGCTCTAATCAATCCATTTAGAAGTCCTTACTATATGTTGTATAGTAGAGAATGATTCAGTTTTGCTCACTCTTTTTAAATTCTGAACATTTGGGGAAGCATAGATAAATTACATGTGGTTAATTGACATAAAAATATATCTTTTAAAAAATCTTGTTTCAGAAGCTGTTTACTTTGTCTTTTATATTTGTTCAAACTTTACACTTGTTATTTTGTATTAGGGTATGGCCGATTTAACAATGTTGTGATAAAACCTATCTATTAAAGAATGGATACCTAAAGTTGCACTCATCGTAATTAAAACCTCAAACCAAATCTCTCCTGCAAATTCACTGTCATTCTAAATCTTCCATCTGCTACTCCACAAATTCACTGTGGAAGCTTCAGCTTTATGGAATAGGCATATAGTGAGATAGTACTTTATACAGAGTAAGCAAGTAAATGAACCAGCCTTTCTTTACCTGGCACCAACTAGACAAAATGTAGAGTGGATCTTTCTCCATTAGACTGTGTTTCTATTATAATTTTTGTTGTTATTATGATTAAAGATTTGTCTCCCTTAGGAGACTATGAGATCCACAGGGGAGGGAGCCATATCATATCCATCACTGTGTGTGTAACATTTTGAACAAGGTTCAGCCCTCAAAAATACTTGAATATAAGTTAAGCTGCTTTTTTTTTCAATAGTTTTTTTTTTTTATTTTATTTATTTTTAGCTATGCTGGGTCTTCATTGCTACATGGGCTTTTCTCTAGTTGTGGTGAGAGGGGACTAGTCTTCAGTCGCAGTTACTCCCTTGGGCTTCTCCTTGTAGTGGCTTCTTGAGTTGCAGCGCACAGGCTCTAGGCCGTTCGGGCTTCTCTGGTTGCTGCACATGGGCTTTAGAGGGCAGGCTCAGTAGTTATGGAGCACCAGCTGAGTTGCTCCACGGCATGTGGGATCTTCCTGGACAAGGGATCGAACTTGTGTCTCCTGCATTGACACGAAGATTCTTCACCAACTGAGCCCAGTCAGGACTCAGTTAAGGAAAGCCCAGTTAAGCTACTTTTTAAGAACTTATTAATAGAAGTTGAAAATATATGACTTTATTTTTTTCTCTTCAATTTTCTTAAACTCAAGCATATTGTTAGTCACATAAAAATGATCTTATCTCTGGTATAAAAAAATAAATCCATGAAAAAGAGCAAAAAAAGGATTGAGAGGTGGCTAGAAATAAGGTTTTAAGATACTGTCATATATTGTGCATTTTTAAACATTTTAGTTAGTATTTTTAAAATAATGTGTAAGTACCAAGATATACTTAACATAGTATATCAGTAATAGCTTTGATGTTTGTATCAATTAATCATTCCTATTTTTCACATATATTTATTCATATCCTTATTCTGATTTTATAGATAAGAAATATAAGGGTTGGAAGATTTAAATAGCTTGCTCAGAAATAGAAAGTTACTCTAATTCCAGATCTAGTCATCTTTCTCTTATCAAAAGTGAATGTGTTTTTGTTTGTTTGTGTCTTATCTCTATTTCTTTACAAATGACATGTCAGAACTAAAAAGAAGTAGGGCTTGCAGGCTTAGTAGCAGACTTCTGTTTTATATTTTAAATTTTTTTATGATCTCGTCTCATTGTCTTTGTTTATTGTAGCATTGATAATAACTAACACAGTTGTCCACCTCAGAAGAAAATAAATTCTACAGACTGTGATAGGCTTTTAAGAAACATGTAGAATATGGTATCATCAAGAACATGTACCTGGCAAAAATGTCTCCATTAGAGCATAAAATCCTTGGCCTCAAGGCTCTGAGAGTTTATCAGTGCCGTGGGACATTTACTGCTGTATACACCCAGCTCTACAATGCCTGACAGCTTACAACTACAGTTTCCTCCACCTGACGACCTAGACAAAGAGTGAGGAGTCAGACACTTCCATCCACCATAGTCACTGTTAACACTTATTTATTCACCTTGATATCTCACATTGTTTTCCTTGGTTTGTGTTCTAATTTAAATACGTGGTTTATTTTCTGTTCCGGTCACTCTCTGCTGTTGTCACCCATTACATAGAATATAGGAAGCAGATTATTAGCCCTTCTCAAAGTTAATGCTCTAACATTTACCATGGTTTACACTCGCTGTGTCAGCTGATATTCTTCACAACCAGAATAGTCTATCAGTAAAACGATTGTTGGTGGATTTTAAATTGGTCTGCATACTGTCTTCCCACATGCAGTGAATTTTCTAGATAGAATGAACATATAAATAGTAGTAAAGATAACTTGTGTTAATTGTTATCTTTCAAGGGGTTTCTTCATCCTAAAGAAATTTGACAAGATTCATTATGTATAATATAAGCTTACATTATTAAGTTTATGTGAATAAAAAGAAAAGTAAAAGTTTTTACTTAGATATACTTTGGGCATACACACTTAACAACTACAACACAGATAAACAAAGACATTTGGTAAATGCCTTTGTTTTACTTCAAAATATGCGCTGACTATAAGACAGTATTGATACAACTGGTAAAAATTATAAATTCATGTTTTACTATTGAAATAATTGAAAAAACATACATAGACTCTCACATAAAAATTTTGTCAGGTATTAATATATAGAAATTATGTGGCTTCCTGATTTAGATATAAAATATATAATTCCTATGCAAAGGAGTTTAATTATCTCCTTAGTAATTGGTGATAAACAGAACTTATGGGGTTTAAACATTTCTGCTTAAATTCAAACCTTTGTACCATTTTCTAAGTTATCCTGATAACTTTATCTTCTTACTAGTTTTCCACTGTTTATTCCCTTTCAGGGTATCAGAACTATTTAAGGGTAAGATTTTTTTGAAGAAAGTAATGAAAAAAGGGAACTATGACTCAATCTTCAGTGATTTAACTAACAAAAAATCTATTTCTAAACTGATTGACAAATGCCAGCAATAGTAGTCAAAGTAGGAGCAAACTACATATTGGGGGATTTCTCTTGCTTTATTTTAGTTTAGAAATTAAAATAATACTTGTTATACTTAAAGTCTTCATCAATCTTTTTTTTTTTCCCATGTGAAAGTATAAACTCTTTGGATTTCCTGGTAAGAAGTTTAAAAGTTATAAGTTTAGGCATACAAAATATCTTGATAAGAATTATTGATAAAAAAATTCAGTTTGATAATCAAATCTGGTTTTTTTTTTTTTGGCTATAGATTTGGGATTCCATATATAATTTTTCTCATTGATATCCTGTTCTCTGAAGTTCTTTAGCAAAATGTTTTATCTACCGGTATTGCTTTCCTGATAGCTCAGTTGGTAAAGAATCCACCTGCAATGCAGGAGACTCTGGTCCAATTCCTGGGTCGGGAAGATCTGCTGGAGAAGGGCTAGGCTACCCACTCCAGTATTCTTGGGCTTCCCTTGTGGCTCAGCAGGTAAAGTATCTGCCTGCCATGCAGTGGACCTGGGTCCAATCTCTGGGTTGGGAAGATCCCCTGGAGAAGGGAAAGGCTACCCACTCCAGTATTCTGGCCTGGAGAATTCCATAGACTATACAGTCCATGGTGTCACAAAGAGTGGGGCACGACTGAGCAACTTTCACTTTTACTGGTATGGCTATTCTAGCTTATTGTTTATCTTCATGAAGATAGAAAGTTAAATCTAGCAATGAACAATGTGATGTTGGTTGTGGACATTTCTTTTGAAACTGGGGCAGTCTCCATACCCGCTATAAGTGAAGTTTAGTATTATATCTAATCTGCTGGCTTACCTTTCTCTTTATATTTATGAATTTATGTGTTATTTCTGGAGCTACTGAACCATGCCTAGGATAATATTCAAATTATTTGATACCATCTATTTGAGATGATGTTACTGGTGGCTTTTTTTCTTTTGTTAAAGTTTAGTCAAAATGAGTTTTTAAAAATAATTTGATGAAATAGCTTAAAATTTTGCTTTTTGAGTATTACCCTTAGGGAACTTGCTGCTGCTGCTAAGTCGCTTCAGTCATGTCCAACTCTGTGCGACCCCACAGACGGCAGCCCACCAGGCACCTCTGTCCCTGGGATTCTCCAGGCAGGAATACTGGAGTGGGTTGCCATTTCCTTCTCCAATGCATGCATGCATGCTAAGTCACTTCAGTCATGTCCAACCCTGTGTGACCCTATGGACAGCAGCCCACCAGGCTTCTCTGTCCACAGGATTCTCTAGGCAAGAGTACTGGAGTGGGTTGCCATTTTAGGGAACTTAGTGCCTGATATAATGAGGAAATTTCTTTTGTATAATTTGAAATACAGAGCAATGGCTAAGAACTTTTCTCTTCCATTGTTTAGGAGAAAGATCATTGGTATAAGAAAGTAGGATTGGATTGAATTATGAATCTTCTCACTTAATATTAGACTGAACAGCCATTAAACTTAAGTAGGAGCTTTGTTTTGGATGTGGTTTGGTTTTGCTTTGGTTTTGTTGTTGATGTTGCTGTGATTTTCTTAGCCAAATTTAGTTCAGAATCTATTTCTATAATAGTACTTTTCTCTGATAGAAAAAAGAACTATTTCACCTGCATTTACTTTTTTTTAAGCATAATTTTAACCTAGTTGTCTACTTATACGCTAATTAATCTTTATGAACAGTGTTCTGTTTTTAAATGCAAATTCTTACTAGAATACAGATTGCTGGGTCCTATTCCTCAGGATCCACATTTGAGACTAGGCCCAAGAAATTACATTTCTGACAAGTTTCTGGGTGATGTTAATGATGTTGGTCCAGGGATTGACTTGAAGAGTACTGAGCTAGACAGTATATGGTAAAATATCAGAAAGATGCATAACCCATTCTGAATACCCATCTCAAGGAGTTAGAAAAAGAATAACAATTTAAATGAAAATTGGAGAAAGAAGAATAAAGCTAAGAGCGGAAATGAAATGAAAAAAGTAATACAGAGATTCTCAAATGGCCCAGAGATTTTTTTTAAGTTGATAAATCTTCAACAAATCAGAACACTACCAAATGAGAGAAGACAATCAATATGAGAAATGAGAAATAAGATTGCTGCATATTTCAAAATGTTGGAATATCTTGAATATTTTGAAAAACTATATGATAATGTAAAACTTTCCTTGAAAATTTTAAATTCTCACAAAAGCACAGCTATTTTGTTGTTTCACATGGATAATTTCAAATCTTTGATCTCTTTCAGAAATTGAATATGTAAATAAAACTTCCAACAAAGAAAATTCCAGAGTAAAATGAAGCCATCGTCTATTTACAGAAGACTTGCAATTTTAAATAAGCTCCTCCAGAGATTGTCTTTTTTTAGTGCACTTTTTTTTCTTAAAAGATAGTTTTGCTGGGTTCACAATTCTAGTTTTGCATTGTTTTCTCTCAGAACTGAATTCACCACCTCGCTTCAGTTGTTCCTGTTGAGACCTCAGTCTAATTTGCATTTATTTGAACTGTTCCTTCTGTTGAGCTTCTTTAAGACCTTTTCTTTTGACTTTGTGTTCTGTAGTTTTACCACAATTGCCTAGTGTTCTTTTTTTAATCTTTGCATTTATATATTGATAATTTATATTTATGAGCTCATATCTTTCATAAATTGTAATAAGATCTCAGACATTTTTTCTTCTCCCCCATTATCTCTAGTCTGTTTCCTGGTACTTCCACTGCAAGTATATTCAGCTTCTAATTCTGTTGTCCATATATATCTTAACCTCTTACATTTTGCATCTCTGTCTCAATGTAATATATTTGAATAGTTTCTTTGGTTCTGTCTTTCATTTCCCTAGTTCTCACTTTGACAGTGTCTAATCTATTGTATCATTCATCTACTGAGTTTAATTTTCAAGAGGTACCTTTCTTGTTTCTAAAAATTCAATATGGTTTGTCATTCCTGATAACCTTTTGTTGCTTGCTCGTTTTTATTTTACTTCTTATTTATTTAAACTTATACTGTATTTTCCATTTTATGTTCTATATTTGATAATTCCATTAGTTACACTTCCCAGGTGGAGACTGAAACCTCCTTGGTTGTGCTGTCACTCATGCCTTATTTCATGTTTGGTGATTTTCCTTTTACTGAGAGCTAAAATTTTGTTGAATTTGACCTGTCGAAATACCAGTGGCAAACCCTTGGGATTCATTATTTTATAGAGGATATGGCTTTAACCTAGTACCACTTTAACACTTCTCAATTTTCTAACTTAATTCAGGATTCAGAGGTTTGATAGTAGCTGCCCACAGTTAAGCCTCCTGGTCTCAGAACTGGTGTTAACATTTACTTACAGGATTTCTGTGGCTGTAATGAAATCAAATAGCTTATTGGTTTATTTCCTAAACTTTCCAGAGAGCCCAGAAATGCATTAAAAATACACTGAATGTACATTATCTTAGGCCCTTCAGAGTTTCTAGTTCATCATACCACTAGAAGCATAAATCCCCAAAATCACATCTTCCACTGTAGAACATTTAGAAAATCTATAACAGTCAAAATCAAAAATGTCATGTGACATCCAGATTGCCTTGGTTAATAATTTGATGAGTCTCCTTCAAACATAAACACACACTCATAGAATATAATGTTTTGTAGCTCAATATAATTTCTTATGCTCTTTCGATCAGAGTTGGCAGATATATAATTTAAATCCTATCACCACTAACTTCTTTACCCACCCATGACACACTGCATCAGCCAGTTACTACTTTCCAGTCCTTGGGACTTGTAACTTCATGTCGTATCATCAGAAATTATAGATAAAGATTATTAGTCAGTTGAAATTAATTGGCACAGAAGTTGATGGTCTTTTGTTCCTTTTTTAAAGTTAATCAGTAACATTCATTTATGTTTCAGAGTCTTTGGAAATTAAAGTCATCAGAAGAAGCACTTTTATAAAACTCAAATAAAAAGAATTATATTATTTTTAACTAATGAAACATTCAGAAAATGTAGGAGGAGAGCATATTTAGGAAGTAAAACTGTCACCCCCAAAATAGTAAATGTCAACACAAATATGGCAATGGAGGAAAACGTTCCAGGTATCAGAGTGGATTAACATACATAGATTATAAATGAGATGTGTTATGCTGCAAATAATCTTCATCCTTAATGAATAATACATCTTTATTGAATATATAAAATATGTCAGCATTATACTGGCAGTTAGAGGTGCAGAACAGACACAGCCCTAACTCACAGGTCTATGTCTCATTTATAAATATAAGGGTCCATCAAACTGCAACCTCAATCCAGCCTACCTCTCGTTACATAAAGTTTTATTGGAATACAGCCATCCCTACTTCTTTGCATATCATCTATGATTGCTTCTGCACTAAAACTATACAGTTGAGTAGTTACAATATAGAAGATACAGTTGAAAATATTTCCTTTCTGGGACTTTCCAGAAAATGTTTGCTGATCCCCGTAAATCATTCAGGGGTTGATTACACAATAAACCAAGGTTAAGTGTTTACAAGAATTTAAGTTGTCCTCATTTTCTCTTGTTTCTCTCCTGAAAATCACCTACTTTGCTGCTTCCTTCATCTTCCCCTGCATCCAGCTTACCACCTCACTCTCACCTCAAGGTAGCCTTGTTCTAAGACTTGACTCCTACAATTTCTGCCTGTACCTGCTTGAAGATACTAGCCCCCTGGCACCTGCTAAACTGTGGTTAATCTGATCCTGTACAATTCAAATCCATCTATTTCCTTTTATCCAAATTTAGGCCATCTATTTCAGTCTCCCCACACCACCCCCCCCCATTTGCTTCCATTAACAGAATCTATAAAAAAAAGATAAATGGCATAGAAGTGCCAGATTTACAGTTCCAAAATTAAGGCTCCTACCCTGAGAGAGGGAGTCTAAGAAGAGGGGTATTATTTGAGCCAGACCTTCAGGGACCAGAGGAATTCTGATAAGTATGAGGATTAGGAAAATGATTATGGTCAAGGAGAATGGTAAAACCCAAGCAAAGTAAATGTCTGTGGGCCTGGAGTAAGTGCAAAAGCAATTGAGGGTGTGGAGGACCTTAAGTGGAAAAATTACTGAATTCCTTTCTGTGAGCACAGGTGGTGGAAAGTCTTTGACTTGGAAGACTTGAGTACATGCAAGGTCATTTTCCTTAGCAAATTAAAGTTAGCAGCAGCATATAGAATTTGTGATATACAGTGATCAAGTATTATATAGCTCAATAAAGATATCTGTCTAAAACTATTCATATGTATTACCTATTTCGCTTTTTAGAACAGCCCATTATCATCTTCACCATATTCATGAAGAGACTGAGATTTATAAAGAGAAGTTTAGCTGACTGCCCAGGGTAACACAGCAGAAGATGGAAACTCCTGGATTTAAATCCCAGCCAGTGTGACTGTAGGCCCCTTGTCTTAATCATTGCCCTGTGGTGATAGGTGATAGCCGAAGGTCTATTGTTCAAAGTATGTATATTGATTATGACCATTTTCATCAGATAGCAAATGCAGGGGAACCAGAAACACCACACCGAAAGGGAAAAAAAAATAGAGAATGAATGAAAGAAAAATGTTTGGCAATGAGAACTTACAAATATGGCTCAAATACCCTTAACTTCAATAAAAAGGAAATGAACTATGAAATTATTGAGGGAGGCAGTATATGAAAATGAAGGCATTGATACTTCATGCAGGTCTCTTAATATATAAAGCTAAATATTCACTTCATTTTAAGTGAATGATTCTGTCAAAAGAATTAATTTTTTGAGCAATGAGGATATTCATTTAGCATGATTCTACCATCTGCAATTTATGAACCAGATTATACTCTTTGAGAAAAAAGGGAGTTCATACCATGCATTTTAACTACATCAAGACCAAATCAAAAATGTTTCCCTTAAATTGAAGAAATCACCAAGTAAAAGTTAATTGCCCGCACCCTTAGTAGACGGTGACCATTGCAGCATAATATATAACAAATGCTTTACTCATTTGGCTTTTAAAAAAACTTTAGCACTTTATTCATGATATGCAAAGCAGAGATCAATTCTTACCCGAGAAGGGAAACTCTCACAGCAACACAGGCCTCAACAGTGCTCCTCTCCCAAGAAAGCCTTTTTAAGCACAGCTTAGTTTCCTAAAGAATCTACAGGGATCCTAGACAAAAGTGCCCACCAAAGCCCATGGACATGGGAACCTGGAAGGCTACAGTCCATGGGGTCACAGTCAGACAGGACTGAGCCAATAACCTTCCACTTTCACTTTGAAAGCCTATCAGGCATCTGGAATGGGAAAAGCAGGCTGGATGGCTACTATAAAAAGTGAAAGAACTTTCTCTACGTGTGGAAAGCACCTCAGATCCAGCTAATTGCTTCCATAAGGAAGTAAGAAAGGCCTCATTGTTGTGAGCTATTCCAGTTTTTCAAAAGGAGCTAAAATTCCAGGGAGATACTTGGGTAAACATTCCTGAATTTAAAAAAAAGAAAAAGTAGTTCAATCAAATTGATTGAGATGCTAAGCTTAACATCCTGCAGCTCCATCCATGTTGAAAGAAATGGCAAAATTTCTTTCTTTTTTATGGTCAAATAACATTCCATTGTTTATATATACCTCATCTTTATTCATTAGGGAAATAAGTTAGAGAGAGAAACACAAATGCTGTATTTTAAAAAATTATTGGAGTATAGTTGATTTACAATGTTGTGTTAGTTTCAAGTGTAGAGCAAAATGAATCAGTTATACGTATACATGTATGTACTCTTTTTTAGCTACTTTTCCCATATAAGCCATGACAGAATATTGAGTAGAGCTCCCTGTGCTATACACTAGGTCCTTATTAGTTATCTATTTTATGGATAGTAGTGTGTATCTATTAATCTCAATCTCCCTGTGTATCCTTCCCTCCTTCCCGCCTTGGTAACTGTGTTTGTTTTCTATATCTAGCACTCTATTTCTGTTTTGTAGATAATTTTATTTGTAGTCTATTTTTAAATTTACACATATAAATGATATCGTATATTTATCTTTCTCTGTCTGACTGACTTCACTCAGTATGACAATCTAGGTCCATCCATGTTGCTGCAGTTCAGTTCAGTCGCTCAGTCGTGTCTGACTCTTTGTGACCCCATGGACTGCAGCACACCAGGCCTCCCTGTCTATCGCCAACTCCCGGAGCTTACTCAAACCATCGAGTCGATGGTGCCATCCAACCATCTCGTCCTCTGTGGTCCCCTTCTCCTCCTGCCTTCAATCTTTCCCAGCATCAGAGTCTTTTCCAATGAGTCACTTCTTTGCATCAGGTGGCCAAAGTATTGGAGTGTCAGCTTTAGCATCAGTCATTCCGATGAAATTCAGGAGTGATTTCCTTTAGGTTTGACTGGTTGGATCTCCTTGCAGTCCAAGGGACTCTCAAGAGTCTTCTCCAACACTACAGTTCAAAGCATCAATTCTTTGGTGCTCAGCCTTCTTTATAGTCCAGCTCTCACATCCATACATGACTACTGGAAAAACCGTAGCTTTAACTAGACAGACCTTTGTTGGCAAAGTAATGTCTCTGCTTTTTAATATGTTGTCTAGGTTGGTCATAGCTTTTCTCCCAAGGTGCAAGCATCTTTTATTTTCATGGCTGTAGTCACAATCTGCAGTGATTTTGGAGCCCAAGAAAATGAAGTCTGTCACTGTTTCTATTATTTCCCCATCTGTTTGCCATGAAGTGATGGGACCAGATGCTATGATCTTCATTTTTTGAATGCTGAGTTTTAAGCCAACTTTTTCACTCTCCTCTTTCACTTTCATCAAAAGGCTCTTTAGTTCTTTGCTTTCTGCCATAAGGGTGGTGTCATCTGCGTATCTGAGATTATTGATATTTCTCCTGGCAATCTTGATTCCAGCTTGTGCTTCATCCAGCCTGTCATTTCACATGATGTACTCTGCATATAAGTTAAATATGCAACATGGATGCTTCTGCAAATGGCATTATTTCATTCTTTTTAAAGCTGAGTAATATTCCATCGTATATATGTACCACATCTTCTTTATCCACTCCTCTGTTGATGGAATTTAGATTGCTTCCATGTCTTGGCTATTGTAAATTGTGTGCATTGAATAGGGTGCATGTTTCTTTTTGAATTATGGTTTTCTCTGGATATATGCCCAGGAATAGGCATGCTGGATCCATGCTGGATCATATGGTACTTCTATATTTAGTTTAAAGACGTCCATACTGTTCTCCATAATGGTTGTTGCAGTTCACATTTCCACCAACAGTGTAAGAGGTTTTCCTTTTCTCCACACCCTCTTCAGCTTTTATTGTTGGTATATATTTTTATGATGGCCCTTCTGATAGGTGTGATATGATTTGCATTTTTCTAATAATTATGTTGAACATTTTTTCATGTCGTTTTTGGCCTTCTGTATGTCTTCTTTGAAGAAATGTCTATTTAGGTCCTCTGCCTATTTTTTGATTGTGCTGTTTTTGTTGTTGTTGTTTTTTTAATATATATACATATTGAGTTGTTTGTTTATCTTGGAGAGTAATCCCTTGTTGCTCACTTGTTTTGCAAATATTTTCTCCCATTCTGAGAGCTGTCTTTTCATTTTGTTTATGGTTTCCTTTGCTGTGCAAAAGCTTTTAAGTTTAATTAGGTTTCATTTGTTTATTTTTGTTTTCATTTTCATTAGTCTAGGAGGTGGATCAAAAAGGATCCTACTTCGATTTATGTCAGAGTGTTCCGCCTATGTTTTCCTCTAAGCCTTTATAGTATCTGGCCTTACATTTAGATCTTTAATCCATGTGAAGTTTATTTTTGTGTATGGTGTTAGAGTGTTCTAATTTCATTCTTTTACATGCAGCTGTCCAGTTTTCCCAGAACCACTTATTGAAGAGGCTATCTTTTTTCAATTGTATATTTATGCCTCCTTTGTCACAGATGAGATGACCATAAGTGTGTAAGCTTATCTCTGAACTTTTCTATTCTGTTCCATTGATCTGTATTTCTCTTTTTGTGCCAGCATGATACGGTTTTTTTTTTTCCTATATGTTTCAAGTTACATGGGGAAGGTAAAAAAAAAAATAAAACAAATGAAAAAGTTTAACTAATACATACTCATAGAATGAACAAGTGGTTATTAAGAGGTAAGTGCAGGGTAGGGTACAGAATATATAAAGGGGATTAAGAGGTACAAACTACTAGGTATAAAATAAGTTACAAGGATATAATATACAGCACAGGAAATATAGCCTATATTTTATAATAACCTCGTATGGAGCATAATCTATAAAAATATCAAATTCTTATGTTGTATACCTGAAAATTGTATAATATTGTCACCTATTCTTCATTTTAACAAAATGATCTTTGAAAATGCTGAGCAGACAAAAATCTCATGCATAGGCTAGGTAAACCAGCAAGCTGCACCTTATCCATTGTGTACTGGAACATCTGTTATTTACCAAAGATTTAATCAAAACATGAATGCACACATAAGGAAAAACCGTTAAGAGAAAACTGTGGTACTCTTTTATGTAACAGATGACTACCTAATTGCCAGATCTGTCTTTCTTTCACTTCTTCCTTTTTTATTCATTTATTCATTCTTTTTTTCATTTTACCAATACTTGCTCATTGTCTCCTGGGTGTCAAACTCAGCAGCTGGTGAAAGAAAATGAATCATTAAGTCAAAAAGTTACAGCTGCTTAACATGTACTAGTTAAGGTGTATACCAAAATACTATGAGAGCATGGAATAGGCAAGTGTTAACAATCCCCACTGGATTGAGTGAGCACTTGTTGGTTTTGCTGGCCCATCATCCATTCCTCTTTTTATTTATGACATTGCTTCAATTTTATTTTGAGAAACATATTAGTCTGGATAGGTTAAAATAACAGCAATATCAAAAATTTACCTCTTGTTTATGCTACATGTTATACAACAGATAGAGAGGGCTTCATTGGCCCAGAAGCACTCAGAAACCAAGATTCCACCTCCTTAAGCTATACCTTCAGGACTACATGGCAGATATAGCTAGAGTCTTGCACTGGCTCTTCTTCACCTTCCCTTACACATGATAGCTTAGACACATCACTTCCTCTCATGGCTCATAAGACTTGAATTAGCCACACATTCTTATTTAACTTTAAGGAGGCTTAAAAATGTAAGGAGACTCATGAAACCATCATCTCATGTCACTGCATGCAATCTTGGTGGGCCTGTCCATTCAGATATCCCACCAACCCCTGGTTGAGACCTAGAAAAGTTACCAAGATAGAAATCGTGTAATTTCTTTCTTTGCATCTTGAATTGAGTCTCACAGAGTCCAGAAACTGTGGGTTTCACATGGCATACACCAGTCATCCCAGCAAACCATTGGGTATATGACGTGGTACTTCTGATAGATAATGGAGAATCGTAAACACAATGATAACTGAACCCACACACGTAGATGAGGTGTGTAGGATGAAGAAAGAATAAGACCAAAGAATGGACCCTCAGTGGAGCAGATAAAAACAAGCAATGTGAACTCAGCCTAAGAGGATGGGAATGGACCAGAAAAGAAGAAACCAAAAATAAGACCATTTTGAGCAGCTTTAAAGTCTAGGGGAAAGGAACCAGAAGAGAGTAGGGGTTGCAGGGGCAGTAGAAGATAAAGGGTTTGAGAAGTTCTCTGTAGGTTAGAAGTAAAACAGATTTGGACTAGAGTAGAGACATTTTCATAGAAAGATACTTTTGCGTTCCTGAGTGGAAGAATGAATTTATCTGGGGAAAAAACAAATCACTCAACTGTGGAAGAGAAAGAAATTCTCCTTCCTTTGGGGCAGGAGGAAACTGGGCAAATGTTTGCAAGTGAAGATGACTGTCAGTAAGGAAGATTTGCTGAGAAGGGTTCCATTGTTTTCTCTTTGGAACAATGGCTGCCCTCCATACTATTAGGGGATAAGTAAGACCGTCTTTCTAATCCATTGTGAGACAGGAATTCATGTTGTAGATCTATATCCCTAAGACCATTCTTTCATAACTTGTCTCTTTTTCTTCCCAGTGTCATATCTAGGTCCTCACTCCAGTTCTCCACCTGAGAGTTTATCTGCCCCCCCCCCATCTCTATCAGTTACACATACTATACTATTGCAAATTAATCTCTTACTTCCATACCTCTGCTTTTATTTCTTCTATCCATCCCCAATTTCTTATTTATGCTCATTTTTTAAATAACAGTGCCTATTGATGGGATGGGAGGAAGGCCATTTGCCTTAGAGCTTACATGCACCAAAAACATCTTAAATTTACCCTCAATTATGGTCAAATATATAGAGATGTTATATTTCTTGGGGTTAAAAGCATTAATTTCTTACATGTGAATGTTTAAAATACACCTCCATTCTTTAGCATCTCTATTTGTCATTTCTTTATTAATTTATTAGGTGTGACCAAAAAATGAAAGTAACTTGAATCTCATTAGAATCATGAGAGTACCTGTTCAAGCTTAATAATAACAGTAAATAATCATAAATTGTTAAGAGCTAGCATTTATTATCCAGTGCTTATTACGTACAAGCATTGTTCTGGGTACTTTATGTTTTACATAATCCTTTAAAAACAGTCTCATGAAGTAGGTGTTACTATTATGTCAATAACGCAGAGAAAGAAACTGAGATTTACTGAGCACACATAATTTGGTGAAAGGCATACAGTTTTCATTCACTCTATAGTTTACAAGTTGTGCTTTTAAAAAATTCTGATAAATAAGTAGTGCTCTCTATTTTCTTTAGACTCCCCAATGGCAAACATTCATGTTTTTATGATTCTCTTTATATTGCATGATAATTTTGTTGAAAAAATAATTAATATTCAAAGTAGTGTGATCACTTTTGCAAATTAAGGTTTGAGGCTACATGGGTTCTTTGCAATCCCAGGGCCATAACTGAGCCTTGCACACAGTAGGACATCGCTCTGTCCACTGTGTTATACTTTGAATTACAGTTACCTGATCATACCAGCTTTTAAACAAATTCAGCATTTATGCAGAAAAGGAAAATGCATGTCAATGTTAGTGAAATTACCAGTATAGTAGATCAATAAGTACTGAAAGCATTAATGCCATAAAGAATATGAGGCCAGTAATGATAAGTAATGTAAAAAAATCTTACATTTGTTCTTGCAGACATTTTCTTTCATTCTTCCTTCTTTCCACCTACATTTCATTAGCCTCATTCTTTTGTTCTTTTTCCTTTAACATCAAACTTTTAAACACTTGCCGGGTGATGAAAATAATATGTAAAAATGCCCTTACCATCTGTGTTTTTAAAGAGAAATAAACTCTCAAATATGTGAATCAAATGGTCATCTATTAGAAATAATGAAACTAGCTACACATTTCTGTCCAGAATATACAGCAGATGATTCTTTATTCTCCACTCATTTTTTGTAATTTTATTCTTTTTATGTCTTCTTAAAAATCCTACATTGTTTTCTTTCTTTTTCTCTTATTACCCAGGGTCTCTTTATTATCTTTTTTTATTTCTCCTCTGCATATCTTATTTTCTAATATAATTTAGAATTTCCTATGAAAATTCAAAGAATTTAATGAAGAAAATTTTAAAATAAAATTATCTGTATGATTTGCAAAAACATGCTACACTTTGCCAGCATAAAACAAGGTACTGAAATGTATTTTATTCTCTTTTGGCAGTTAGGCCCTGATGTAGATTTTATACAGTGAATCTTTTAGTTACATATTTCCAAATTTAAATCTAAATATTAAGTATCTCAGTGAATGAATCCTTGAAAATTTGGTCACAATAATTCTTATTTTGACATGAATTCTTTGTTTGTTTTCTTCTTGGTGATACCTGGCTTCACTTTTCCATCCACAGTTTAACATTGGATATCCACATAGTCATATATTCCAGTCTTTATTCTCTATGTATATTTTTTCCTATATATAGGCTTTGAGATAGCCAAAATTATTATTTGATAGATTATAAAATAGTAACAAAACTCCATCGAACTTGCTCATTTAGTAGACTAATAAAATATCTTAGTAGATTAATAAAATATCTCTCAAATAGCCCTGGGTCACACAGATGATAAATAAGCAAAATCTAAATTAATAGGAAGGAAGGATTAACAGTTCCTTCCCATTAGAGCCTATGTATAATTTGATTGGAATTCTTTTTTTTTAATTAATTTATTTTTATTGAAGGATAATTGCTTTACAGAATTTTGCTGTTTTCTGTCAAGCCTCAACATGAATCAGCAATAGGCATACATATATCCTCTCCCTTTTGAACCTCCCTCCCATCTCCCTCCCCATTCCACCCCCTAGGCTGACACAGAGCCCTGTTTGAGTTTCCTGAGCCATTCAACAAATTCCCGTTGACTATTTTACATATGGTAATGTAAGTTTCCATGTTACTCTTTCCATACATCTCACCCTCTCCTCACCTCTCCCCATGTCCATAAGTCTATTCTCTATGTCTGTTTCTCCATTGTTTCCCTGTAAATAAATTCTTCAGTACCATTTTTCTAGATTCTGTATATATGCATTAGAATGTGATGTTTATCTTTCTCTTTCTGACTTACTTCACTCTGTATAATAGGTTCTATGTTCGTCTAAACTCATTAGAACTGACTCAAATGTGTTCCTTTTTATAGCTGGGTAATATCCCATTGTGTATATGTACCACAACTTCTTTTTCCATTCATCTGTTGATGGACATCTAGGTTGCTCCCAAGTTCTAGCTATTGTAAATAGTGCTGCAGTGAACAGTGGGATACATGTGTCTCTTTCAGTTTTGGTTTCCTCAGGGTGTATGCCTAGGAGTGGGATTGCTGGGTCATGTAGTGATTTTATTCCTAGTTTTTTAAGGAATCTCCATACTGTCTCCCATACTGGCTGTATCAATTTACATTCCCACCAACAATGCAAGAGCGTTCTCTTTTCTCCACACCCTCTCCAGCATTTATTGTTGGTAGACTTTTTGATGATGACCATTCTAACCGGTATGAGGTGATATCACATAGTTTTCATTTGCATTTCTCTAATAATGAGCAATGTTGAGCATCTTTTCATGTGTTTATTAGCCATCTGTATGTGTTCTTTGGAGAAAGGTCTTTTCCCCACTTTTTTATTGAGTTTGTTTTTCTGGTATTGAGTTCTATGAGCTACTTGTATATTTTGAAAATTAATCCTTTGTCAGTTGTTACATTTGCTATTATTTTCTACCATTCTGAGGGTTGTCTTTTCACCTTGTTATAGTTTCCTTTGCTATGCAAAAGCTTTTAAGTTTAATCAGGTCCCACTTGTTTACTTTTGTTTTTATTTCTATTAATCCAGGAGGTGGGTCATAGAGGATCTTGATTTATGTCATCAAGTGATCTATGTTTTCCTCTAAAAGTTTTATAGTTTCCGGTCTTACATTTAGGTCTTTAACCCATTTTGAGTTTATCTTTGTGTATGGTGTTAGGAAGTGTTCTAATTTTCTTCTTTTACATGTAGCTGTCCAGTTTTCCCAGCACCATTTATTGAAGAAGCCATCTTTGCCCCATTGTATATTCTTGCCTCCTTTGTCAAAAATAAGGTACCCATAGGTGCATGGGTGTATTTCTGGGCTTTCTGTCTTGTTCCATTGGTCTATATTTCTGTATTTGTGCCAGTACCATACTGTCTTGTTGACTGTAGCTTTGTAGCATAATCTGATCAGGAAAGTTGATTCCTCCAGCTTCATTCTTCTTTCTCAAGACTGCTTTGGCTATTCGAGGTCTTTTGTATTTCCATATGAGTTGTGAAATTGTTTGTTCTAGTTCTGTGAAAAATGCGATTGGTAATTTGATAGGGATTGCATTGAATCTGTAGATTGCATTTGGTAGTATAGTCATTTTCACAATATCGATGCTTCCTACCCAGGAACATGGAATATCTCTCCATCTGTTTATGTCATCTTTGATTCTTTCACTAATATCTTATAAGTTTCTATGTACAGTTTTTTTTGTCTCTTTAGGTAAGTTTATTCCTAGATATTTAATTCATTTTGTTGCAATGGTGAATGGGATTGATTCCTTAATTTCTATGTCTGATTTTTCATTGTGAGTATATAGAAATGAAAGTGATTTCTGTGTATTTATTTTGTATCTCGCAACTTTACTAAATTCACTGATTAGCTCTAGTAATTTTCTGATACTATGTTTACAGGGTTTTCTATGTACAATATCTGGGGAAGGCAATGGCACCCCACTCCAGTACTCTTGCCTGGAAAATCCCATGGACGAAAGAGTGGTCGCAAAGAGTCGAACAGGACTGAGCGACTTCACTTTCACTTTTCACTTTCATGCATTAGAGAAGGAAATGGCAACCCACTCCAGTGTTCTTGCCTGGAGAATCCCAGGGATGGGGGAGCCTGGGGCTGCTGTCTGTGGGGTTGCACAGAGTCGGACACGGCTGAAGCGACTTAGCAGCAGCAGCAGCAGCAGCATATACAGTATCGTGTCATCTGCAAACAGTGAGAACTTTACTTCTTCTTTTCCGATCTGGATTCCTTTTATTTCTTTTTCTTCTCTGATTGCTGTAGCAAGGACTTCCAGAACTATGTTGAATAATAGTGGTGAAAGTGGACACCCTTGTCTTGCTCCTGATCATAGGGGGAATACGTTCAGTCTTTCACCATTGAGAATAACGTTTGCTGTAGGCTTATCATATATGGCCTTTACTATGTTGAGGTAGGTTCCTTCTATGCCCATTTTTTGAAGAGCTTTAATCATAAATGGGTGCTGAATTTTGTCAAAGGCTTTTTCTGCTTCTCTTGAGATAATCATATGGTTTTTACCTTTCCATTTGTTAATATGATGTATCATATTGGTTGATTTGCATATATTGAAGAATCTTGCATCCCTGGAATAAACCCACCTTGATCATGGGGTATGAACTTTTTGATGTGTTGCTGAATTCTGTTTGCTAAAATTTTGTTGAGAATTTTTGCATCTATGTTCATCAGTGATACTCGTCTGTAGTTTTCTTTTTTTGTGTTGTCTTTGTCTGGTTTTGGTATCAGGGTGACGGTGGCCTCATCACCCTGATGAGGTGTTCCTTCCTCTGCAATTTTTTGAAAGAGTTTTAGAAAGATAGGCATTAGCTTTTCTCTAAATGTTTGATAGAAATCTCCTGTGAAGCCATCTGGTCCCGAGCTTTGTTTTTGGGAGATTTTTTATCACAGCTTCAGATTCATTGCTTGTAATTGGGCTGTTCATACTTTCTATTTTTTCCTGGTTCAGTCTTGGAAGATTAACCTTTTATAAGAATCTGTTCATTTCTTCTAGGTTGTCCATTTTATTGCCATATAGTTGTTCATAACAGTCTCTTATAGTCCTTTGTATCTCCGCATTGTCTGTTATAACCTCTCCTTTTTCATTTCTAATTTTGTTGATTTGATTCTTCTCTCTTCTTGATGAGTCTGGCTAAGGGTTTGTCAATTTTGTTTATCTTCTCAAAGAACCAGCTTTTAGTTTTATTAATCTTTACTATTGTTTCTTTCATTTCTTTTTCATTTATTTCTGCTCAGATCTTTATGATTTCTTTCCTTCTGCTAATTTTGGGGGTTTTTTGTTCCTCTTTTTCCAGTTGTTTTAGGTGTAAAGCTAGGTTGTCTATCCAATGTTTTTCTTGTTTGTTGAGGTAGGATTGTATTGCTATTAACTTCCCTCGTAGAAATGCTTTTGCTGCATCCCATAGGTTTTGAGTTGTGATGTTTTCATTGTCATTCGTTTCTAGAATCTTTTTTTGTTTCCCTTTTTATTTCTTCAGTAACCTGTTGGTTATTTAGAAACATGTTTAATCTCTATGTGTTTGTGTTTCTTACAGTTTTTTTTTTCCTTGTAATTGATATCTAGTCTCATAGCATTGTGGTCAGAGAAGATGCTTGATACAATTTTCTTAAATTTACTGATGTTTGATTTGTGACCCAAGATGGGGTCTGTCCTGGATGGCATGTCCTGAAGATATCAATGAGATCCATCTCATCTAGTAATTTAACAAGTATCATTTAAGACTTGTGTTTCCTTATTAATTTTCTGTTTTGGTGATCTGTCCATTGGTGTGAGTGGAATGTTAAAGTCTCCTACTATTATTGTGTTACTGTCAATTTCTCCTTTTATGTCTGTTAGTGTTTGTGTTATGTATGGAAGTGTTCCTATGTTGGGTGCATAGATATTTACAATTGTTATGTCTTCCTCTTGGATTGATCCCTTGATTACAACATAGTGTCCTTCTTTATCTCTCGTAATCTTCTTTATTGTAAGGTCTATTTTGTCTTATAGGAGGATTGTTACTCCAGCTATGTTTTGCTTCCCATTTGCATGGAATATATTTTTCCATCCTCTCACTTTCAGTCTATGTGTGTCTTTAGGTCTGAAATGGGTTTCTTGTAGACAGCTTATATATGGGTCTTGTTTTTGTATCCATTCAGCCAAAAGCTGTGTCTTTTGTTGGAGCATTTAGTCCATTGACATTTAAAGTAATTATTGATGTATTTTTTCCTGTTGCCATTTTCTTAATTGTTTCGGGTTGATTCTGTAGATCTTTTTTTCTTGTATTTCTTGACTATATATGTCCCTTTAATATTTGTTGTAAAACTGGTTTCGTGGCACTGAATTCTCTTAACTTTTGCTTGTCTGAAAAGCTTTTTATTTCTCCATAAATTTTGAATGAGCTCCTTGCCAGGTACAGTAATCTTGGTTGTAGATTTTTCCCTTTCAGTACTTTAAAGATATCCTGCCATTCCCTTCCGGGGTTTCCCTTGTAAGTTACTTGTTGCTTGTCCCTTGCTGCTTTTAATATTGTTTCTTTGTGTTTAGTCTTTGCTTGTTTGATTAGTATGTGTCTTGGCATGTTTCTCCTTGGGTTTATCCTGTATGGGACTCTTTGTGCTTCTTGGACTTGTTTGACTATTTCCTGTTCCATGATGGGGTAATTTTCAACTATAATCTCTTCAAAAAGTTTCTCATACCCTTTCTTTTTCTCTTCTTCTTGTGGGACCCCTTCAATTCAAATATTTGATATGATCTCAGAAGTCTCTGAGACTGTCCTCAGGTCTCTTCATTCTTTTTACTTTATTCTGCTCTTCAGAAGTTGTTTCCACATTTTATCTTCCAGCTCACTGATTTGTTCTTCTGCCTCAGATATTCTGCTATTGATTCCTTCCAGAGTATTTTTAATTTCAGTAATCATATTGTTTGTCTCTGTATGTTTATTCTTTAATTTTTCTAGGCCTTTGTTAATTGATTGTTGGATTTCCTCCATTTAGTTTTCAAGGTTTTTGATCATCTTTACTATCATTATTCTGAATTCTTTTTCAGGAAGTTTGCCTATTTCCTCTTCATTTATTTGGACTTCTGTGTTTCTAGTTTGTTCCTTCATTTGTGTGGTATTTCTCTGCCTTTTCATTATTTTTTTTTAAACTTACTGTGTTTGAGATCTCCTTTTCCCAGGCTTCAAGGAAAATTGAATTCTTCCCTTGAAGAAGGTTAAATTCTTTCTTCCTTTTGGTTTTTGCCCTCCTAAGGTTGATCCAGTGTTTGTGTAAGCTTCTTATAGGGTGAGATTTGTGCTGAGTTTTTGTTTGTTTTTCCTTTGATGGGCAAGGCTGAATGAGGTGGTAATCCCGTCTGCTGATGATTGGGTTTGTATCTTTTTTGTTTGTTGTTTAGATGAGGCATCCTGCACAGGGTGCTTCTGGTGGTTGGATGATCCCAGGTCCTGTATTACAGTGGTTTCCTTTGTATGAGTTCTCACTATTTGATAATCCCTAGGGTTAGTTCTCTGGTTGTCTAGGGTGTTGGAGTCAGTACTCCCACTCCAAAGGCTCAGGGCTTGACCTCTGATCAGGAACAAAGATTCCACAAGTGATTTGTTATGGCATAAGTGAGATTAAAACAAATGTCCAAAAATGAGAAACCGAAGATGAACCCCGACAAATGGAAGCTAAAAAATCAGGCAGATAATTAAAATAATGGAATATACATATATATACATATACACCCATAAGCAAAGTCGAAACAGTCCAACAAAAATAAAGAAGATTGACCTAGCGATCAAAGGGAATCAAAAATTATATTTACCAGTGAAGAACAAAACTGCAGCACAAACTGGAAAACAAAACTAAAGCAAGGTGCCAAGTAGGGAATAAGGCAATGAAAACAAAACTAACAAATATGCTGAGAGGAAAGGAAAAAAAGAAAGAATAGATATGCAAAGTTAAATAGAGGTAGATGAAGAAGATTTATATACATTAAAGATTAACTGCAAGGGGAAAAGAACAGTAGGAAAAGCAAACAAAGGAAAAAATGTAGAAAAAATAAAATAGGTTTCAAAAAATTAAAAATTAAAATTATAAAAAAGAGGGGGAACAAAGGAAGAAGAAAGAAAAAAAGGAAAACTCCACAGAACTGCAAAAGCCCAACGTAGAGGCAGAGGTTTGTAAAAACAATAAAAAATGTGACTGAGGGAAAAAAAAGTTCAAAAACTTAATTGGATTTCTTAGTGCCAATAAAGTCAACAACTATAACGGGGGCGGGGCAGGGGGAGGGGGAAGAAAAATACTCCAAAAGAATCTATAGAACAAGTCAAAAAAATAAGAATAATAACTGTTTTTCTTGAGTCACTGCTGGCAGAGTCCTTTCCCTCGCTGGGAGTCACAGTCCAGCTCAATTCCCTAGGATGCCCTCCAACACCGTGCTGATCTCTGGACCTGCTGTGTTGGCATCTCAGATTCTAATCTGGTCCTACTCCTGTGTGTTTTTGCCTCCAATGTCCACAGCTATCAGCACTAGTGTATTTTCTTTAGTGAGAGCTCTCAGTGGCCTTTTATACATTCCATAGACAGACAGTCTGCCTAGTTGATCATGTGGATTTAACCTGCAGCTTGTACAGCTGCTGGGAAGGTTTTCAGTCTTTTTCCTTAGCCACACTGGCCCTGGGTTTCAGTTGTGGTTTTATTTCCACCTCTGCATGTGGATTGTCCACTGGGGTTTGCTCTCGAGGCTGCCCTGGAGGACTTGGGTTTGCCCCTGTGAGGCCCAGGTGTGGAGGTGGTGCAGCTGCTTGGATCGCAGGGGTCCTGGCAGCCCTCAAGTACTCAGGAGAGTTGGCAGCTGGGGCAGCAAGAAATATAGTGCTCTAGAAGGTTATGGCAACCAGTATTGGCCAATACACTCCAGTATTCTTGCCTGGAGAACCCCCTTCCCTGACAGAGGCCTGGCAGGCCACAGTCTGCAGGGTTGCAAAGAGTTGGACAGGACTGAAGCGACCCTGTATTCATAGATGCAAGACATTTTTTGCCTGTGGCAGCTCTGCCCCGATGAGAGTTGAACATAAGGCGGCACAGCTGCTTGGCTTGTGGGGACCCTGGTGGTGCCAAGTGTGCAGGGACACGGACTGCCTCTGATGCAGGAGTTATGACCCTATCAGAGTCTTTTTTTTAGTCTCTTGTAGCTGGTGATCAGAAGGCCTCTTTGGTCAGTCTTCTTCCATGGCTCCACCCATTCAGGCACTTAGAGGGCTCCCTTGCCTGGGGTCCCTCTGTGTTGTTATGCAGATCAGGCACATAGAGGGGCCCCCTGGCTGGGGTCCCACTCTGTAGTTCAGTGTATCAGGCATTTGATGGGCCAGACTCTCTATTGTTCAACTGCTGATGCTGGCATGTGGGGAGAGAGAGGCTATGGTGCTGGCTTCACGCCCTTTGTGTGACTTAGCAGTATCACCTTGCTTCCATGGCTACCTGGCTTTCCTCCACCTACATATCCCACCACGATCTCCCCCCTCACATCCCCTCAGTCTCTCCACAGTCAACAGCAGCCCTCGCCCTGGGATTGCTCCACAGTCCCTAAACTCCAGCTCTTAGCCTCTGTGCCATCCAGGGGACCAACATTCCTGTCCAGGGAATGCATGGCTGTGGCAAGAACTATCTGATTCTCATTCCATTTAGGCTGCCACAGATCAGCTGTTTCATTCATATCCTTAAATGTTTCTCCTCTGACTCAGACAATTG
The DNA here is from genome assembly GCF_033118175.1 of Dama dama. Taxonomy (NCBI): domain Eukaryota; kingdom Metazoa; phylum Chordata; class Mammalia; order Artiodactyla; family Cervidae; genus Dama; species Dama dama. Next base: position 35,818,428 of record NC_083704.1, on the reverse strand, counting down.
TCCCGATGTGGGGATCGGATCCCTGCTTCAGTTCCCCCACCCACCGAGGGCAGGTCCAGTCCTACTAACACTCCTGTTTTCCCCCTAGTTCCTTGTCCTACTGAGTTTTGCATGGTTCTGTATATTCTTTTCCACTGGTCAGGTCCTCCTGACCACTCTCAGCTGGTGTTCTGCATGCACTTCTGTGTCTGAAGGTGTATTCCTGACGTATCCATGCAGAGAGATATACTCCATGTCGACCTTCTCCTCAGCCATCTTGTTCTCTTGACTGGAATTCTTTTGCTTTTTGACACAACATTTCATGAGGTACTAATGAGAAATTTGGCCCCAAACTGTACATCTAAGTTATTCCCCTCTAGAATTTGATTATACTTTGGGATGCAGTCAGATGTTCTGAAACTTCAGTGTGTGGAAATGGAACTTATAAATACACTTTGGAAACTCCCAGTAACACTGCGTAATTTACCAGTAATTTCACAAGCATTGTCTCATATCCCATTTCAAAGAAAGTATCAAGAATGGTTCACCTTGTTATAAAAGGTGGTGAAAGGAAACTGTTGGAATGAAACCCAAATTAGAACATAAATGAGTTAGGCGATGTTACCAAAATTTTTGCGGTTGTTCAGTTGCTAGGTAATGTCTGACTCTTTGCAACCCAGTGGACTGAAGCATGCCAGGCTCCTCTGTCCTCCACTATCTGCCAGAGTTTGCTCAGATTTATGTCCATTGAATCAGTGATGCTATCTAACCATCTCATCCTCTGCTGCCTCCTTCTCCTTTTGACTTCAGTCTTTCCCAGTATCAGATCTTTTCAAATGAGCCAGCTCTTCCCTTCAGGTGGCCAAAGTGTTGGAGATTCAGCAACAGTCCATTCAATGAATGTTCAGGGTTGACTTCCTTTAGAATTGATGGATGTGATCTCATTGCAGCCCAAGAGACTCTCAGGAGTCTTCTGCAGCACCACAATTCAAAAGCATGAACTCTTTGGTGTTCAGCCTTCTTCACGATCCAACTCTCATATCCATACATGACTACTGGGAAAACCATAGCTTTGACTATACATACCTTTGTTGGCAAAGTGGTGTCTCTGCTTTTGAATACACTATCTAGATTTGTCATAGCTTTTCTTTCAAGGAGCAAGCGTCTTTCATTTTCACAGCTGCAGTCACCATCCACAGTGATTTGGGAGCCCAAGAGAATAAAGCCTGCCACTGTTGCCATTTTTTCCCTATCTATTTGCTATGAAGTGATGGGACCAGATGACATAATCTTGGTTTTTTGAATGTTGAATTTTAAGCCAGCTTTTTCACTCTCTTGTTTCACCCTCTATAGTTTCTCGGTACTTTCTGCCATTAGGGTGGTATCATATGCATACTAAGCTTGTTGATATTTCTCTTGGCAATCTTGATTCCAGCTTGTGATTCATCCAGCCCAGTGTTTCCACATGATGCACTGTGCATATAAGTTAAATAAGCAAGGGGACTACCTTGTCACATGCCTTCCTCAATTTTGAACCAGTCCTTTCTTCCATGTCAGGTTCTAACTGTTGCTTCTGGACCCACACACAGGTAGGATATATCATGATTATTCTAGGTTTTGTTTTTGTTTGTTGTGAGCAAGGTGTAAATCTATTACTCTCAGCAACTGTCGACTAAAGCAGCAGCTCCTCCAAATCATTTAAAACCCCTGATTCATGATCATTGTACATAGCATTCCTTCTCATTGCAGAATGTGGCTGCTTGATCCCCACAGGTGGTAGAATGAAAGATGAGAAGACAAACAAGTCTTCTGTCTAAGAAGATTTCTGGAATACCTCATACAACATTTCTACTTGCATTTCAGTGACTAAATCATAAATACATGGCTTCCCTGGTCTCAAGAGAGGCATGGGGATGTGGTATTTTAGCTGGATGGAAATGGCCCTACAGAGGTGAAAAGGAGGAGTAGAGGTAGGGTGGGTAGCTAGCAGTTTCTAGCAGCGAGAGAGAGAGGAGAGAAGCATGGAGGTAGGCAAGAAGCAGAGCAGAAAAGAGAGCTGCCACCTCAAATCCCTTATTACCCTAGAGATTAATTTCTACCAGCCATCAAGTCTTCCATGAATAAGATCTGAAAATTCAAGTCACTGGTTGTTTATCCAACTATCTGAGAATGATGTAGTGCGACTGAACATAGATGGTTGCATTTTGGAAGTAGCAGTGGGACTAGTATTAATAGTAGTACTTATTATAATGCTAGTTCTTTAGGTACTCAATATATATTCCTGAATATAACTATATATCCATTTAAAAGGGTAATGAAACTAAGGCCTCTATTTGAATAAACATTATTCTTTTATTCCATATGCATCTCTGACTTCTCCAATAGATATTTATAATTCACTGTACTTGAAATAAACTGATGGATATTTATGCTGTAAATAAGTGGATTGAAGCAGCTTTTAAAAGGCCAAGGGAGTCAGTATGGCTTGTGGCTAAAAAAATGAAAGTTGAAGTTGAGTTTAAACATAAGATCCGCAACTGAAGAGCTGTATGTGAACTTTACCTTCAATGATTTATTCTCTAAGCCTCAGCTTCCTAAATTATAACATAGAGTTAACAAAAAACAAAAATATTAAACTTGAAGGGCTGTGATAAGGATTAAATAATACATAAAATATATAGGAGTCAGAAAGTGTTCCTTTTTTTAACTTTTTTCAGGACCTTCTCAACAAAGTACTAAAAAGTAGTCAGAGATTATGTTTTAAAACAGAATAATCCCAAGGGCAAGATATCCCTGAACACTTTGGGTTTACATAGAATTTATAAGGAAACATAAAGATAAATACCTGTAGTTAGACAAAGTATGCCTTATCAGATAATACCAGTGAGGGGGGAAAAAAAAGAATATTTGTTCCCTATTAGCTGGTAATAATTAATGATTTTTAAAACACTGGAAAATTAATTATCTAAACTAAGAATAGTTCTAAAATATCAAGCAGGTATTTTTTTCTTTTTTATTTCTGTGATATAATTAAATAATACTGGCAAGTTTTATTATTTGGAAACCTAATCTCTCTATTAGTATCATTGGAACTATGTAGCAGAAAAACTGAATCTGACCTTTCATAGTACATTTTCTTTGATCATTTCTCAAACAAAAAGAAAAATCCTTTTTTTTAAACTGAGATGTAATTGACATATAAAATTCTTTAGGTTTAAGGAGTGTTGATATGATACATTTGTATATTATACTGCAATTACCATCATAGTGTTAGCACCTCTATCTTGTCACATTATTTGTTAGCAGTAAGAACAAATCAGATGTATTCTCTTCACAACTTTGAAGTCTGAAATACAGTACTGTTGCCTGTGATCACTGTACTATACCTTAGATCTCCAGGACATATTTATCTAATAGTTGTGAGTTTGTACCCTGGAATGACATCTCCCCAGTTCCCCGCCTCCCCCCACCCCAAGCCTGTGGAAACCACCATTCTACCTTGTGTTTTTACTAGTTCTGCTTTTATCAGATTCTACATATTAGTGATGTTATCCAATATTTGTCTCTTTCTGTAAATGCTTTTAATGAATTAGCTCTTTATAATTCTAAGCTCAGAGATAGCTCTTCTTTTTTTGGGGGGGGAGGGTGTGGTCTGGCTTGAATAATTATAGTCTCTTTATTGTGACTCATAATATCACATATTTAGGCTCTTTTTCCAAAGAAACATTTTCAAACCCTTTAGTAATAGAGTAGACGTCTATTTGAAAATCAAAGTTATGAGCAGATATTTCAAACTGTGTAACGTGAGTTCTGTATCTCTGGGGAGACTGTGGGCCCCTCATCCTTCTTCAGCAATTGTCTGGTTTCTCTGCTTCCTTCTGTTCCTCGTATTCAAATTGTTCCCTTCTTGAGCCTCTTCTCTTCTTTCTGCTGTAGAAAACTTCCGTTACTGCCTGCTACAGATAGCATTCAGAAACACAAAGTGATTGAATAACTAATTAATATACTTATATACCCATTCATTTTTTAAAAAAACACACTTATTTAAAACCTACTATGATATGCTAGATATTCAGAAATAAGTCACTGGCCTCAGGGAGTCCACAGTTTTGCAGTCCATAAACACATGAAGTATTTTAAGAGCTCTGATAAGTATAAACACAGGTTAGCATGCAAGATTGATCCTGTAGGAGGAATTTCTGAGTTACTGTGAAGCAAAAAAACTTTCAAAGAAAGATGAAACTTCTAATCTCATGTATTTGTCTGTTTCTTCAGTCTAATTAGATTGTAAGTTCTCTGAAGTCCAGAGAAATATCTTGTTCATTTTTTTGTTTGTTTGTCTTCTACTCTCCTAAAAATGTTAGACTCATACATTTGCTTGTTGAATAAAGGAATTTATTCAGACTTGCTGATGGTGCACATCCCTAACTGCCAGTGATTTCTTTGGTTTGTTCAAAGGATAAATGGTAACTTTTAAATGTGAGCTGATATTTCCCTCTCAGTGTGGATGAGTTCCTTAGGTATCTTTCTTGAAGAAGACAGGTACTTCTATGGAGTAAGAAACTTACAGAGTAGGAAGCACTCATGCAGACACTCAGAACCTGAGGATGTTTTTCAGCTTCAAGAAGGGAAGAAAGTACAGAATATGAAGTCTGGAGGTTCTGAAAGATTCACTTTGCCCAAAGAATTCCTCGTTTGTCTAAAACAAAGCTTCTACCTCAGAAGGCCCCCACCCTGAGTTTCAAAACCGAGTAGAAATGGACTACCAGCATATGCAATAATCTGCACTGAAATTTTTCTTTTGAGGCACAAAGCGTGTAACACTGACTTAACCCTTAGAAGGGGCCTCAAGTACTGAAGATACAGGAATAAATGATAGAATTATATGTGTTTTAGTAATCAAGTTTCAAAGGATTAGAGATTTCTCTATAATCAGAAAGATATGTTGTGGTTATGAAAATATCAAATGATTAGCTGAATTTTCCTAATCATAATCACCTCTTCAATTAATTTAGAAAAGGATATCAGTGCCCCTTTCTGTTTTTTTAAAACATGCGATTATTTAGGACTGATGATAAAATACTGATTAATTGTTTTGTTTTAAAACAATTAGATTAAAATATTGTTTGAAGTTATTCATTTTACTCAGTTGACATTTTAATGTATAAATATAATTACAGACTCTTTAGGAATGCTTAATTATTGCCTTGATATATATGTCAGCAATTGTATGTTTGAAAGAGAATCATAAAATGTAAAACTTTAGGTTTAATCACCAGTGTCAAAAATTATTAGGTAATAACCACAGGAGAAGAGGATGTGTGAAAGATACAAAGGCCCATATTTAAGACATAATTTTTCTAATAGTTTCTCTGATTTTAAGATGTCATGGCGTCATATGAAGGTTAACAGGTCAGATACCAAATGGACTTTTTAAAAAAATGTTAAGTGATCAATTTGCACTCATAAAAGGGTTAAGATTACTGGCAGTTCTCTTAGACCATCATCTAGGTACACTACTGGCTAGAGAGACAATGAACTCTGACTCTCTTGAGGGTCCAACTGGTTAAACAAAAGTAAATTGAAATAGTTCCTAGAGAAAGACTGCTCCCTCAATTTGGGGGCAGAATATAATCCCATCAGATATTGTAAAACTAGAATGTTAACACTAGGAAATATTGTTTGAAAATCCACTTAATTAATTCTGTCCCCCTGTCTCCTTCTCTCTGTAACCCAAATCTCAGACTTCTTTTTTTTTTTTTTTTTTCTACTCCAAGACTAAGTAGGATGCCAGGGTACTACTGCTGTGAGGTTGCATCAGGGAAAGAGAACAGTTTTTTGACAAGACTGATTTCTTTTTTAAGTTGCATTTTTTACTGTTGAAAGTTCTGGCTAGGAGTGTGTTTAAAATCCATTATGATTGTAAATATGATATACTTTATTCAGCCTGTGTCTAAACACTGAGAAACAGAACTTTGGAGTAAAAGTAAATAAGAATAAAGGATTCTTTTCCCTAACAGTAGAACCAGATCCTGCCAACAAAATAGGACACCTAAATTTTTTTAAAGCTGAGATGGGTGTTAGGAAAATATTTGAGAGATGTGCTACTTGCAAGAGCATCCTAGAGTAAATTATTTTATTAAGCTAATTTTTTTCAAGTTTGTGAGGCCTCTGAAATTTTTTAATGTTGTTTAAAATTTCTAAGAAATTGGGATGAGCCGTGTTAAAGCATCACAGTAACTGATAATAATTTTACACATATCCTCACTGCCGATCTTTGGACCCAGATCTCACATTCATTTTGGGCCATGTTATGATAAAGGTTATGTCTGGATAGTGTCAGAATATCCAGATACAAAGCAGGCTGCTTTGTTTATCAGCTACCAAACTCCTCCTGTTTCGAGGCATCCAGCTGATTTGTCTGAAATGATGACATTGCATCTGGATGTTTAGCATTGTGTAGCCACAAGGAAAGACAAAGTGCTAAGTTTTACAGCTGTTAGGGTAACACCCTTTTTTTTCTTCTGTTGCTTCATAGAAATGATCTTCTTTTAAAGGATAATTTTGGTATCAAATTATAGAATCGGTGCTGCAAGCCCAGAAAGTAAGAATCCTGTTTTGAAGAAGGCAGGACACTGTGGAAGTGAAGACTCCATTGGAAGCTAGGGAAGGGTGATGGAAATCAAAGTTTATTTGGAATGCTCACATATAAGATAATCTGATATACATGACAGATGTGATGCACAGTTGAAAAATGAATTAATGAGTTTTTAGGAAACAGTGTAAGTGAAAGTAGTGCTGATTGATTTATGATGGAGATAGGGCATGAGAAGCCAAAGTGTGTTACTTGGAGCTGCAGCAACAATAAATAATATGATTTGACTAAGTAAACTACAATAAAACTTAAAATACACCTATTATATATGTATGAAGGTTCATGGACATCCATCTAGACTGTTCCAACTTTGAAAATATTAATGACTTCTATTAAAGCTAATATGTATTTTAAAAGATGTTTAAATTAACAGAAATATCTCTTTTCCCTGAAAATATGTATATTTCTATGGTAGCTTTACAGACTTTTGGCATTTAGTAGAAAAGCATGGCACAATTTCTTCAGAGCTTTGCCTTGTGATTTTTCTGCATGTACTTGAGTCATTGTCTACCTCACTTTGAAGTAGATCTTCTACTTTTCCTGGCCCCAAATTCCATTCTGACAGACAGTTTGAAACATATTAATATTAAAATCTAAAATGTTTTGAGTTGCAGTAAATTGAAATCATGAGACTTTTACTGTAAAACACCACACAAGAAGAAAAAATTCTCTTTGTTTAGAATGAAATTATCTGATTTAAGTCAGATAACTTCCCTGTTTCCCTTGTTGTTCAGTTGCTCAGTCATATCTGAACCCCATGGACTGCAGCATGCCCAGCTTCCCTGTCCTTCACCATCTCTCTGAGCTTGCTCAAACTCATGTCCATCAAGTCAGTGATGCCATCCAACCATCTCACCCTCTGTTGTCCCCATCTCCTCCTGCTTTCAGTCTTTCCCAGCATTAGGGTCTTCTTTTTTTTTTTCTTAATTTATTTATTTTTTATTGAAGGATAATTGCTTTACAGAATTTTGCTGTTTTCTGTCAAACCTCAACATGAATCAGCCATAGGCATACATATATCCTGTCCCTTTTGAACCTCCCTCCCATCTCCGTCCCCATCCCACCCCTCTAGGTTGACACAGAGCCCATCAGGGTCTTTTTTAATGAGTCGGTTCTTCGCATCAGGTGGCCAACGTATTGGAGCTTCAGCGTCAGTGCTTCCAACGAATATTCAGGGTTGATTTCCTTTAGGATTGACTGGTTTGATCCCATTGCAGCCCAAGGGGCCCCCAAGAGTCTTCTCCAGCACCACAGTTCCAAAGTATCAATTCTTTGGTACTCCCATTCTTAGATTCATTAGAAAAGACCCTGATGCTGGGAAAGATTGAAGGCAAGATATGAAGGGGGCATCAGAGGATGAGATGGTTGGATGGCATCACCAACTCAATAGACGTGACTTTGAGCAAGCTCCGGGTGATGGACAGGGAAGCCTGGCATGCTGCAGTCCATGGCATCTCAAAGAGTCAGACGGGACTGAGTAACTAAACAAGAACTCATCCTTCAGATCAGTTCAGTCACTCAGTCATGTCTGACTTTTTGTGACCCCATGGACTGTCACTGTTTGCAACAACCCATCCTTAGGGGTGGTCTAAATGTCACTACATTAATAATAAAAGATACCTTAATAGCTGTCTTCACTTGGGAAATTCCGAGGATTTTAGGAACTCTGAGCCAGAAATAAAGTTGAAGACCAAATAGAAGTTTCTTATTATAAATCACAGTATTACACTACGCAACTACTCTACAATTAAGCCCACTTTATCCATATTAGCAGTGTGTCTTCCATGTTCCCAAAGCAGCCTAAAGAACATTATTATTGCCATAATTTCAGCGTAGCAAGTTAGCTTTCATAGATAGTTACATCACTGTTGTTGTTTCGTCACTAAGTCATGTCCAACTTTTTGAGACCTTCCCAGGCAAGAATACTGGAGTGGGTTGCCATTTCCTTCTCCTGGGGATCTTCCTGACCCAAAGATTGAACCTGGGTCTCCTACATTGCAGACAGATTCTTTATCTCTGAACAACCAGGGAAACCCTCCTTATATCATGATCATGCTAATTTGGTTATGTTCTCTTTCTGGGATTGTGACTCACTTTACACCACTTGGAACAGAGGAACTAAATATATAAAATGTCGTTAAAACTAAAATTGAAAAGAAATGTTTTTATTAAGTCATGTTTTCTCCACTTAATGCCAAAATAATTTCCACTAGTGCTTCCCACTAGGTTATGGACTTTGGGACAAAATTTCTGTCATTGTTTTCTGCTTATATCTTTCTTCCCATTACTAGACAAAGTTATTTGATAACTACTTCTAAGACATTGTACTGAGCACCTGTATATATTTATGATTAAAAATTACAAGAAGAAAATTAACTGCAGATCTTGTGGAAGTGTGATACTGATATACTATTCAAGCAAAGAGAGAAACCTTGAAAAATACATTGAAAGAAATACTTAGAATACAAGAAAGATACACAAATTAAAATTTTAAGTTTGATATGTTAGCTTCATCATGTCAAAGAATTTTTATTGCAAAAAAAATTTTAGTGTATATTATTACACCTGCTAGCTAAGTATTTATTAGATTTTATTGAAGTATAGTTGATTTATAAAGTTGTATTAATTTCTGCTATACAGCTAAGTGACCCAATTTTAGTTTCATACATATACATTCTTTTTCATATTCTTTCCCACTATGGTTTGTCACAAGATATTGGAACATAGTTCCCTATGTTGTACAGTAGAGCCTTGTTTATTCATCCTATATATACAAGTTTGTCTCTACTAATCCAAAACTCATAATCCTTCTCTCCCCTACCGCACCCCTTGAAAGCCACACGTTTGTTCACTATATCTGTGAGTCTGTTTCTCTTTCATAGATACATGCTTTTCTGTTGTATTTTAGATTCAACAGATAAGTGATATCATATGGTATTTGTCTTTCTGGCTTACTTTGCTTAGTATGATAATTTCTAGGTCCCTCTATGCGGCTGCAAATGGCATTATTTCATTTTTTGATAATATTCCATTGTATGTGTGTGTGTTTATCATATCTTCTTTATCCATTTATCTGTCAATGGACATTTAAAGTTGTGTCCATGTCTTAGCTATTGTAAATAGTAGTGCTATGAACATGGGAGTGCCTGTATCTTTTTGTATTATAGTTTTGTCTGGGAAAACTCTAGGTATTACAGTGAGGAAAAAAACAACAACAACTAAGAGGTGAGTGGGCTTGAAGATAATAGAAGTCTATTTCAGCCCCATATAAAATCTAAAGCTAGTGTCTAAGATTGGCAAATTACTTTCTTCTAAGGAAGACTTTAAGGACCCAGGGCTCCTTCCACCTTGAGGTTCTATCATCTGTAAGATGGGGCTGCCAACACTGCCATCTCAGGTTGCTCCGTCACAAAAGGGTATCAATCATGGAGCCTTGGGCATGAGAGGGATCTTATGGACTAGTCCTGGGAGTTATAGGTACTATTTCCAATCTCATTCCATTGGATAGCTCTCAGATGAATGGCCATATTTAACCTCAGAAGAGGCTAAAAAATACAGTCTAAGAAAAGAGAGTAAATTAGTTGAATATTCACCTAGTCATTCTTTACCATACATATAGTCAAAACTTTTAGATTAGCTTTATTTCTGTAAAATTTTTCAAGCTGAAACTGAATATATGTATCATAGAGAGCTTTTTATCTATAATAATACTTATTATAATAAAAATTCTAATAGCGATAGCTGTAATTATGCTGACCCTTGATTACTTACTGCTATAGTGCTAAGGGTTCTATAGAAATATATCACTTAGTCTAAAAGTCTGTTCTTTAAGTCTGTGTCTCCTTTACTGCCCTGCATGTAGGATTCTGGGTACCTTCTTTCTGAATTCCATATGTGTGCATTAATATACAGTGGGAAAAGGTGAGGGTGGGGTGATTGGAGAGAACAGCACTGAAACATATATATTACCGTATGGAAAACAAATGATGAGTGCAAGTTCGATGCATGAAGCTGGGGACCCAAAGCTGGTGCTCCGGGACAACCCAGAGTGATAGGAGGGGGAGAGAAGTATGAAGGGGGTTCAGAACCGAGGGGACACATTTATACCTGTGGCCGATTCATGTTGATGTATGGCAGAAACCATCACAATATTGTAAATTCATTATCCTCCAATTAAAAGAAATAATTTAAATTAAAAAAAGAATAAAAAACATCTATCACTTAAACTTCAAAGTATCCCCCATGAGGTAGATAGAAGTTGAGGTAAAGAAGAACTCAGCTAGCTTGCCTAAAGTTGTGAATGATGCAGACACATAAAATGGTGAGACTTAAATGCATGGAAAGTTGCCATTGCATTTCAACTAAAAAGCAAAAGAGAAAACACCTGAAGCTTTGTCATTATCAGCTTCAAATTTTATTCATATCAGTATTTTTGTCTCATATTCAACAGTCTTCCTAAACAAATTCTTATATAGGATGATATATTAAAGTTATATATTTCCATTCCAGTTAACTTGCTTATTTGAGAATTTAATGTGATGGGACAAAGATGTTCAGTGAATCAAAACTCCCTGTCCTTCCTCTTTACCCAATACTACCACTCTGTTCCTCACCACCTAGACATTTCCAACACAGCACTTTATACTGCTATGTTCATCCTGTTGTATATCTAGATATAGTCTAGTGTGTCTAGATGTAGTCAATGGAAAGAAAAATCAGGAAGATATGTGGAATTTCCTCTTAGTACAGAGAGAAAGAAAAAAAAAGTTGGAAGTGGGAGTGAGTGAGAAGACAGTGCTTTAGTAGATATGGTAGCTAGGAGAATGTTGATGGAAAGACTTGAGAATAGACAAAAAGAAAGTTGATAGAAGCAACTTTCAGAGAGAAGGAAGAAATGAGAATTTAAAGTCTTTATTGTAAATAATTGATTGAATCCCTCTCAGTGGTGTCCAAATAGTTCAGAAAAGGATTGTAGTTACTTTTAACTTGTGTTGCAATTTATGGTCTGTTTCTTTCATTGTGGCCCCAGAATGAGTCAGATGAGACCCTGCATTTTATTTGGGTTATTCGAGGCCATGGCAACACCAAATCTTAAAGTTGGAAGGAATGTTAAAGATATGCAGTCCAATACCTCTCCCAATACAAGAATGCATCTTTTCATCTAAAACAAAAACAGAAAACTCCCTACCACCATGTCAGTGTGTTTTATAGTAAAATATTTATTTCCTGATGAGGCAGATCATTTCAGTTCTAAACGAAAGTTGATGCTTTATTTTATTGAATCAAAACTAACCTTCTTAACTTCTACAAATATATTACAAATTCTGTTCTCTACAAAGGTACCTTGATCTAATTCCTTCTTCATGTAACAGTTCTTCAGATATTTTAACTATATTCATTTCCTTTTCTGTAAGGGTTGTTTTCTTTGATGTAATGAATAGAATTGTTATTGCTAAGTCACTAAGTCATGTCTGACTCTCTGCAACTCGATTGACTGCCCCTTGCCAGCCCCCTCTATCCTCCACTGTCTCTCAGAGTGTGCTCAAATTCATATCCGTTGAATTGGTGATGCTCTCTAACCATCTTATCCTCTGCTGCCCCCTTCTCCTTTTGCCTTCAGTCTTTCCCAGCATCAGATTAGAATTGTACTTGGACCTTAGTCTTCACCCCATCTACCAAGGCACCCTTTGGATTAGATTCACTTCCAAATACATTATTCCTGATTTATTCCTGACTTTTACAGTCTATATTTAACACCTTTCTAATTTTCTCTTGCCCTGTATGTCTGCAAGAATGTAAAATTAGGAAACAGATGGGACACTCAAAATAGGATAACTTAAGAAAGGTTTGTTTACAGAGGGAATTTTCAAAGGTGTGTATGTAGAATAACTATTACTAGGACTGGAAACATTCTAGATGGTGCCACCCTAGGCCTGAGGAAACAGGCAGAGACACTAGTTATCAGAATGGGGAAGGAGAGAATTGTATAGAATGAATGACCTGGAAAGAAGCAATTATCTTCTGCAAAATTACACTGTCCAGGTAATTACCTGTCTACCAGGCTCTCTGGTGGACCAGTGGTTAAGACTCTGTGCTTCTAGTGCAGGAGGTACAGGATCAGTCCCTGGTCAGGGAACTAAGATCCACACAGTAGGCCAACAGTTTTTAAAAGGTACATTGCCCAGTCAAGGTGACTCAGAAGGAAGAAACCAAGAAATCAAGAATCAGTACATGACCTCACTCTCCTCATTTCCACCAAGCTTCTAAAGGGGGTCTCCACTGATTGAATCCAGCCAGAGATCAAAGGACTCATTGTCAGAGCAAAAAGCAGATGGCCAAGCGTGGAGAGAGGATCTAAAGAAAGAAATGGAAGATATCTGACATATTCCATGGCATTGTTATAGGTGTCCACCAAAGTAAAAGCTGCTGCTGTGCCCTGAATGGATCAGGGTCGTTCAGCCAGTTGGGTCACTCTGAGTGTTTGCTTCCTGCCCAAGCAGCAAACACTTCTTCCCCCACGCCCACCCCCTGCTTATTAGAAGCCGGATAGTATAGAAAGACTTGCCAGAAGTAATCATAATTCACAACTCACATATATATTGTTATGATGTCTCTGACATTTCACATACTTAAGCTTCTTGAGTGTCCCATACTGAAATTGAGCCTTCCAGTGAAAAGTGGCATTTTAGAGTCTGAGCATGGTGGGCTACCACAGGCATTGACACTGCCTATTATAACAAACAGAACTGAAAAATGAAAACTCCTCATAGAGGCAGATTGCTTTGTTCTTTGTACAAATGAAAGGGGAGAGATGGTTGGGTTCCAAGGGAGGAACAGAGAAACAGGCTGGGGAGTTGACACTGGAATTGGCTCCTTGCCATCCCTCTTTTAGCTTTCTCTAGTAAGCTTTTTGCCAATATGGAATATAATAGACCTTGGTGCATACCTGATGTTATGCTGGATAACAGCCCAAGGCTTAAGAAACCTAGGCTGAGATGTAAAAAAGCAGAGATATTTATTAATAAGATCTCTCTGAATAGTGGTGCTCTTTTTAATATAACCAAGATCTTTATTTACAAGTTTGTAGGAAAATGTACTCTTTCCTTGCCCATCCACTTACTTTAAAAGCATAAATAAAGTAAAATGAAATAATCTCATGAACCTCATGTCCCGATTATACTGCTTTAAAAAGAAGAAAACATTGCATCAATGAAGCCGAGATTACTTGGCCTTTATCGTCCAATTTACTTTTACAGAGTTTCTGAGATTTGGCTGAAATAGTTGCTTTCATTTCTGAGATGCCTTGATGCCAGTGTTGCCTGGTCAGTTGTAAGCACTTGTAGGCCTAAAATAAACATGTGAGTTCTAGGTGCACTTTGGTCGTGTTCAATGCTCAGCTCCTAGTGTTTCCTCAAATCAGGTATATTCTATTTTTTTGTTTGTGTGCTTCCTTCCTGAGACTAATTTCAATCTTGTAGTAATCATTTATTTTAACAAAATCAAAATACCTAAGATATGGTACGTTTAATGCTGAAAAAGAAATCTGACAGCTATTTCCATGATTAGATAGGGAGTGGTATACAAAGTCACATTTCATAAGACCTTGCTCTAGTTCTGTTCAGATTCAAGTCACAATACTAAATGAGAAAAATGTCATCAGACTTAAAAGGAAAGTAAAATAGGTGCGTACCCAAAAAATGAACTCCAGTAGAAAGTATAGCAAATTGGGAGGCTAGTCACCAAATTTTATTTGAATCTGAAAATAAGTAATTTTTATGTTAAGCATTGTTGGAAAGGCATGGGAGACAGATGTGGACGTGTCAATGTAAAATCATGGTTGATAGACACCAACGAATGGGAGCATAAACTTCAGTTAGCGCCTGTCGGCAGAGAAGCCCAACAGTGCCTCCAAGGACCTTAAAGGTTAACAATAAAATCTCAAATTGAATCCTCATTTTCAATGTGAGCCAATCTGTTATAAAACAATGAATTGGCATGAACGTACCAAGGCCAATGAGTACAGTTAAGGAAGAGCCTGTCAGCGTAGCCATACTTTATCACCCATGCAGAGAGTAACTCTCCATGACATTAAGGATGCTCTATTTGATAGAATGTCACAGTTAGTTGACACTGGCCTTATCCTGGATCGTAGATTCTCTGTCACATCCTGCCAGTTGGAAGCAGGACCTAATGATTACAGTGTTTTACCTTACAAGCCCTGATGGGAAACCAAAGCTGAGGTTAGCTGTATAAATTACTGCATAGTGTCAGGGTTGCCGATGGAAAGTGATTGATAGAGGAGCTGATCAGCCATATGGAAGAGAAGAAAGTGAAAAGGATTGTGCCCTGATCTTGCATACCAAAGCTCATAATCTAATCAAACCGAAGGAAAATGGTTAATAAGAGTTTCAAAGACTTTTGAGGCTAAAGATCATTCTATCCTTTGGTGACTTGAATGGATCATCTCTTTTTGGACACATGGCAGATCGCACCCCCAAATATACATAAGTTCAGACTAATTAGTTTTAAAGCATATAGTTACATGAATATGTATTGTCTGTTACATGCCAGGCATTGGGAACCTCGGGATGAACCTAAAGGTGAATACGGTCAAACAAGCACAATTCATGGGATTTATTCATCAGCCAAATTTATTCTTGTGTCCTACTGTCTCGATAAATTTGACCAGTAGGCAGAAGCTTTCCTAGATGAAAACTCAGATTCTCCCAGGCCTTTTCTGATGAGTATTAGGCCATGCAAACTAGTAATTTAAGTGTCCACTCTGATGTGTTAGTCAGGTAGCAGTTGCTTTATATCTGAAGTTGCTGCTTCTCCAGTTTGTTCTTGATGCAGAAAGGAAGCCTGCAGGTGGGGAAGGCATTGTGGTCTGCTGCTTTTCTTTCCCTGTCTTAAACTTTTCCCCTTCTAGCTCAGTTCCCTAAGCTCAGATTCAGTGCAGCAGACTTGGAGCAAGGAAGGGAAGAAAGCATTAGTTCTCTCAGCAGTGATTTAAAGTTGACACTTTCTCTTATGGCTGTTTTTGTGAGTTCTTAACAGATGCCCCCATCTGTAGTCATCTGTCTCCTGAAGCTTCTTTGACGTGGTGAATGCACTTCAATTCCAGTTGATTGCTTCTGACACCTTCTCTACCTCCTAGGCATTCAGAGGTCCCCCTGCCAGCTTCCTTCTACTAAGTTGCCTTTTTCCTTTGGTGGCCCCAAGGCAGCTCCTATACACATACAACCTCTCTCAGGTCCCCCGGAAACAATCATTTCTCCTTTGCTCTGATGACATTTAGGAGAATATTCCTTCTCAAGCCACAAGCTCTATGGCTGTCTTCTAATACCATAGAATCCTTTTCCCAGACTCTTTAAATTTAGATTTTTTTCAGGTTGTTTCAGATATCATTCTTCTGTGCATCCAGGAATCAGATGATTTGCAGGGCTGAAGTTTCTTTTCATTGTTCTAATATCATGGTTTTCAGCCAACATTCACTTGGCCCCGCAGTAGACATTTTTTTATTGTGATAGCCAGAGAGTTGTTTCCAGCATGTTGTGAGTAGAGTCCAGGCAGGCTACGCAGCATCTCACAGTGGGCACAGTAGCCCCCAACCTACAACCAAGCATTGATCAGTCCCACATGTCAGTACTGCTGAGGTTGAAAAATTCACTTTCTAAAAGATTCTTATTTTTAAGTTTGTTCTTTATTTTTGAGGCGACTAGAACTATCAAGATGGAAACATGATATTTCTGACACCTTATCAGATCCTTCTGTTAATTAACTCATCGACCATTTATAGACCTGCTTACTAAATGTCAGGCACTATTATCAGGGCTTCAATAGAAGAGTTCTTCTGAAGTTGATACACTAGAGGGGGAGGGATGTAGACAATAAACAAGTAAACCAATCATCAGCATGTATTTTCTGCAATTGTAGTGCTCAGAAGACAATTAAAGCAGAGGAATGTGATCAAAAGAAAGGTCATTGTTGCTTTGTGTTAGGATGGTCAAGGAAGGCCTCTAAGAAAAGATTATGGTGCCTGGGCTGACACCCAATGAATAACAGGGAAGTGTTTTGGGGAAAGGGCATTCTAGGAAGTAAGAGGAGCTAACATAAAGGTTGTGGGTAGAAGCAAGCTTGTAACACTGTGGGGAAATCAAGAGGTATTAGGAGTGGTGGGGCGCACTGTACAAAGTGAGGACAGAGAAGAATGCATCGTGGAGGTCTTATTCATGTTCCAGTAAATAGTTCTGCTTAATCAAGAAACCTTTGGAGTAACTTTGGTCCTGGGGAGTAGAAATTCCTACGAATCCCTTTGAAAATTCACACACCTTTAAGCATATGTCTATATGTATGCTTTTCATCCGATCCTCAAGAAATTACCTCTATTTAGAAAAAACACATTCCTCCCAAGTTTCTTTTCCACTTAACACACTTGCAGTACTTCTGATATGAGATGTGTGGGTTCTCCACATAGTAAGCAATTCTCTGCAGCGACCAGCTGCAGGACACTGCAGCTATAGGGTGTCCTATAATTCAACTCAGTTCTGACACTCACTGGAGTAAGCGCACACCCCACTGCTTACAGGTTCAATCCCAGGAGACTGCTTGCTGCATCAAACACCAGTCACAAATAGTGCTTCTCTGAGTTCTGCAAACTATTCTTGCAAACTGGTGATTCTCATGGCCATCTCCTTGGATTCAGCTGTTTGCTAGAATAGTTCACAGAACTCAGGGAAACACTAAAGATATGATAAAGGACACAGATCCACAGCCAGATGAGACACACAGGAAAGGTCCTGAAGGGTTCTGAGCATGGGCGCTCCTGCCTGTAGAGTTGGGAGGGACCGCGCTCCTGGCAGGTAGATGTCCTCACCAGTGCAGAAGACGTCTGAGCTCAATACCGTTGGGATTTTCATGGAGGTTTCATCACCTAGCCACATGCAATCATTAGCTGGATCTTCATTCCCTCTCCCAACTCTAAAGGATAGGAGGTGGGGCTGAAAGTTCCAAGCTTTGAATCATGACTTGGTTTTCCTAGTGACCTGCACTCTTCCTGAAACAATTGAAGAAGCCCAAGAGTCTCCTTATTTGAACAAAAGACTTTGCTACCATCCTGGAAATTCCAAGAGATTCAGGAGCTTGGTATCAGACTCTACTCCTATCACTGAGGAAATTACAAAAATCTTAGATCTGTATCAGCAATCAGACTCCAAGTC
Organism: Dama dama; assembly: GCF_033118175.1. Classification (NCBI taxonomy): domain Eukaryota; kingdom Metazoa; phylum Chordata; class Mammalia; order Artiodactyla; family Cervidae; genus Dama; species Dama dama. The sequence continues at coordinate 35,800,575 of NC_083704.1, read as the reverse complement.
TAACTGCTGGAACAAAAGATTGCTCTGCACCCATGTTTACAAGCGGTTTTCTGTGTCAGGAACTGGGGACAGAGAACTATATATGTGTGTGTGTGTACACATATATAAATCTCTTATTATTTCACAACCCTAAGTAAAGATTGTGAGTTAATCATCATATACCTATATTCGCAGAGTAGAAATTTGTTTCTCGTTTAGAGCTCTTTCTTCTCAAAGTGTACACTAAGTCCACATGGAAGTAAGGCCTAGTTTAGGATCTTTCTAAAATGGGGGTAAATTCCAAGTTTGGGAAACAGCAATTAATTGGGCAGGCCCCCTCTCTTCTTGTGATTCTGAAAGAAATGTCAGAAAGCAGTTTACCAACAAATCAGATAGCACCGTTCTGCACCCAGGAGATGCTCCCGGAGGTTATTTGGATGCTTAGAACCCTCCAGAGTGAAGAGGCGACTTCTCCCTGCTCTGTGGTTACACAGCAGAAGTCCTACATACCACCCCACTCCTGCTGAACAATGAGATACTGTGGATTGCTTAAAGAACAGTACCTAACTGCAAAGGGAATAAATTAAATTAAAGAGAGTAAATACCAGGAGCCCAGAGCCTGGGGAGCTTAGAAGCATTCCATAGAAAAGGTAGGGAGGAGAGTGGTCGCCGGCTGACAGGGAAGGGACAATACCGAAAGAAATGACAATATTCAGGGAGCAGGGCCAGTTTCGTTATGGCAGCTAAGTAATTTCAAACTACAAAAGGAATTTTAGGCTTCAAAACTCCAGCTCCCAAATAGTGTTATAATTAGTATTATTTTCAGATTAAAGAAAACACCACTTTTGTGTAACAAATTACCTCCATTTTAAAGCAAAAATAATATATTTCACTTCATTAAAAAAATGCCCAAACGGAAGCATTCTTACATTAATTATTTCACTCTATTCAAAAAGCATATCCCTGCTTGCTTTTTATTATGCCTTCCAGCTCCTACTTTGAAAAACATGTTAAGAAGCTGGAAGGTATTTTTTTTTAAATGAAAGGAAAAAAAGAAAAAATAAATAATCTTTGAAGCAATTAGAGCCCAAATACAGAATACATAAATATACATGTACACATTTCTTTATTTGCCCCCTAGATTTAACTCCCATTTTCTCCCACCTCCCTTCTTGGCACCAGAACACGAAGCATCTTTCTTTTCTTGAGCTTCAACAGCAGGCAAATGTTTGCCCCAGAATTGAGTCAGATTCTCTTCTGTGGATTGATTGGCAAGAGTTTTCATAAAGGGGGTGGCATCCCCCGAGGGCAAATACATAATTTTCATAATACATTTCTTTCTGCCCCCCCCCCCCAACTCCAGCCTAGGAACCTCAGTCTATTTCTGAACCGTCTTGTCCGGGAGTAATAATTAGCAGCACATTGCAAAAGACAAAACAGCATCGTCATTGCTTCGTGGGACCCGGTCTGTAGTCGCTCTTGTAAAATTACCAAGAATATAATTTTACTGTGGGAACAAAGAGCATATGTAAAGTAAATATTGTTACAGTTTTTAGAGTTTCAGGAAAAAAATTTATTTGAATATTATATAAAACCACGGGAAATAGAGCTTAAAAATGGATGCTCTTGGTGCTTCTCTTTACTTGGTTGACTGTGGCTGAAGTGAATGTTGACGTTTTCTGGGAAGAAAGAGCGCAGGCCTTTCTAAAGGTAGGAAATTAAAGCACTGACATTTAAAATATCTGAAAATTTAGCACCCCCAGTGTAGCCTCAATGTCTAGAAATCAGTCTCCAAGTGAAAAACAAGTATGCTTCCATTATTAGCAGACTTTCATACGGAAATATTTCAAATTATATTAATATTAAAAATGATCTTTAAATTTAATGTCTTTAATCAAAACCAGTAATAAGATGGTGAAAATAAATGTGTGAGGATATTACATTTTTGTACTGTGATTGAAACGTTGACAGTACCTTGTACATACACCTTAAGAGAGGCTTGCTTCTTTTTACCAGATTTGGAAGAATGTGCTGATCTGATGGTAGAGACTAGCCTTGCCCAGAGGCAATTAGTTTTGGTTTTTTTTTGGAGACCAGTCTCCTGACAGCATCACCTTTCCAAAAACCTACCTCTGAACCAGAAAGCCTCAGTCCTGAGCTTTAGCCGGTGGGTTCCAGTGGCTCTCATCAGGCACAAGGCAAAGCTTCCAGATTCAGATTTTAACCCCAATGCTGATAGTGCTGGCCATCTGATTAATCATCCCACAGCACACTAGACAGAGCAAATTAGAAGTGGGGGGTGGGGTGCCCCAGAGGCAAGGACAGAGCAGCAGATGTGAGAGACAGCAGCAAGACAAAGCAATAAAACTACTGTATGGTAATTGATGGTCATTAGGACAAGCCTGAATCATCAGGGATAGCTCAACTGTGTTCTAATGTTCTCCTAAAGAAAGAAGAATAGTGTACCAGGAGTCCCCACCCTGGCTGAGTATCAGAATGGACTACGATATTCTGATTCAGTAAGTCTGGAGTGAATGTGCCCAAGAACATGCCTCTTAATGTGAGTGTCAGAATTTGAGTTCTGGTCTTCAAAATGGTATTTGGAAGCCTCTAAGTCATAGACAAGGAAGTTATGGCACATAAATAAGTTCCCAAGGTCACCTAACTAGTAAGTAAAAGAACCAGCATTCCAACCCAGGTCAACTCTAGCCAGATTGTTCCAGATTTCCTCTGCATCTTTTTGCTCATTGGAGCCTTACATTGGTTTGACGTAAGGCAGGGCTTCTGAATCTGCTAACCAGTGGTCCTCAAAATGAGTCACCTGGAAACTTGCTAGAAAATGTACATTCTCAGGCACCACCCTAACCTTGTGAATCTGAAACTCTGAGGTGGGCCTGGGGTGGAAGAGCAGTTTTCTTTTCAAACAAGCTCGTAGATTCTGGTATACCCTAAGAGATTCTAACTGCCACTATACTGATTCACTTCAGATGTAATGTAAATAAAATTAAAATAGCAGGAGGCATAAAATATTTCATTTGGCAACTCTCAAGAACATTCAATTTTCTTGGTTTCTAGAAAGGGTCCCTGTGTCCCCAGAACTGTCTTTTTGTGCATTTCCACCTTCAGGTGGGAGACTCTCTCTCCATCCAAGTATGAGGTACACCCTTACTCTTATGTCCTTTTCTTCAGTCTGCCTCTTTCACAGGAAAACAGACTTCCGAGAACACATTATTAGTCAGAGTACTTGATTACAAAGCAAACGGAAAAGAAAAAAAAAAAAAAAACCAGAAACTTAACTCTGGAGTGACTTGATCAGGAAAAAAAAAATGAATTGGAAGGATATGAGATAGCTCATAGAATCAATCAGAAGGAGAAAAGAGACCAATAGATTGTCAAGGAACTGATGATATATCTGTCCAGAGAACACATCAGGAGTCACACCTCATGCTGCTCCCATTCGTATGGGATGTTTATCACTACCACTGATGGACTCATGGTCCATACCACATGAATCGTCTCCAGGCATTCATGCCTTTTTGCATCACTCACTCAAGATTCAGTGTTCCAAGAGAAAGCATCCAAGTGGCCAAACCTAATTGGAACCCCCAAGTTCCTGTGGCCAAAGGGCAGGGAGTCAGATTCTGTGTGTGTGTATGTGTGTTATATCCACTGTGGACCCCTAGTACCTGACTCAGAGACCCAGAATATACAGTTCCCAAAGACCACAGAGAACCAGAATTTTTAAAATCACACGAACCTTGAGTTCTTATTGTTTCATTAATGCTTTTCCTAGTGGAAATGAATTCAAATATAAAGTTTTTCAAAATCTTTGGGATGGGGAACTGATATGCTTTTTTTTTTAATAGCTATTTTGTGAGCTGCTAACTCCATAATCTTTCTAATCATGGAAAAGCAAACTGTTTCTCTCTCTCTTTTTTTTTTTTTTAAACTGTTTCTCATCTCTGAGAATCCATGCCTACTTTCACATAAATTAAAGGTCATCGTGTTTCTGAAAGCCAAGATCATTCCCTTCACAATTGATGATTCAGCTTAATTTTAAATGGTCAGTACATGAATCATCTGAGCATATCAGCTCTGCTTCCTGTTTATTTATTTATTGAGGAAATGTTTTGGAGAGCTTCTCTGGGGCCAGAAATGGGATATGTGTATGTGAAGAATATAACAGTGCCAAAGTATACATACTTTACCCAGAAGATGTGTCTAGTCTAAGTGTTTATTTAGTAGTGTGTATTTTCCCTTATCTTTCTTTCCATCAGTGTACATTGGAGCCTGAGGTTGACTTGACTCTCAGGATGGGAGGGGTGGGTAGTGATGTCACATGATTCTATTAGTTCATCAGATTGATCTTGGTTCCCCTCTCTTTCCATCCTTTAAGATCTTCTCTCCAGCCATGCACAGGGCAGACAGTAAGTGAGAAAACAGCCAGTAATCAATAATGGATGGGTGCAAGGGTATCATCTTGCCTCCCTTTTCCGTCTGTGAGACAGCTCTGAAGCTTCAGTTTTGCACTGACTCCAAGAGTTCCCCAGTAAGATTCAGCTCATCACTCACAGTGGTTATGGCTTGATAAGGTCCACTTTGCTGCCTATCTCCTCTTCCCTGTCTCTCTTTCCTTCTCTTTCCCATCATGTTTCCTGGGACTCCCTCCCAGGAAATAACCCACTCCTGCTGGAATCCTCATCTCCGGATCTGTTTCTGATGGAACCCAAACTAAGACAGAAGTCATGAGCTGGAAAGATTAGAAAATTGCTAGTCTAGGGGCAGACAAGCCAAACAGAAATTTCGCTTGTCTCCCAGTGGGGTCAGTGTTCTTAAAGACATGAGCCTAGAGGTCTTGGGAAGGCACCTGGGAAAGAAAGGAAGCTGGAAATGACATCCAATCAGTACGATTAAAAAAAAAAAAAAAAACTAAAAGACTTGACCAGGTTTAAACAAACAAAACAATACAAAAACAAAACCAAAAAACACTGAACCCAAATCTTGTAAATGTTTTCAGTCTCTGCTCTTCCCCTAATGTCATTTCCTAAAGTCAAACCCTCAGCAGAGGGCAGAGGAAATCTGCAAGCATTATTTATGTTTGATGAGGGAGAAAGTGGCATCGGTCCTCGACAATATTGAAAGGCAGCGCCTCATCCAAGGCTGAGCTTTGTGAGGCACTGGGGAGCTGTCCTGCCGAGCCAGTGACAAACCAGCCGGCAGAGCAGGGATCTGAACATTACATATGAGCTTGCCTGCCTGCTCGATGCTGAGTGGAGTCTAACATGATAGGAAGTGTTTGTTATATTATTTACTACGTGTCTCTAATCTAACCTTTTTATGTGGATGGGCTTCCTACAGAGTGAGGAGGCAAATCTACTCCCAGAAGAGACGATACAAGGATGTTCGCTGAAATGTTGAATAACGGAAAATTCCTTTGAGTTCCTTGTGACGTTCTAATCCACCACGATGAAACTTTCATGTTTTGTCAGCTATTGTAATTTTGCTTTCACAAACGCAATACAAATTCTTCCTGTGTAAGTGACTTTCTCGTGTAGCGGTAACTTTCAGGAAAATTCTACTATTGTGATTTTAGATGGCATGTGTTTAGGAGCTCTGTAACACACACACATGCCTAAAAGGTTTATGTTTTCATTCCTTTCATTTTAGTGAGCCATAGACAAGTTTTAGTCTGCATTTTAAATAATTGACTCCATTATACTTGATAAAATATAGGTTAGTTCTGAAGGCAATAGGTAGCACTCACAGAAAGAGCTTTTTTTTTTTTTAATCTTTTAAAAGCTTGTAAACTTGAAATAATTTTCTTGTCCCTGTGAGCCAAGTAAAAAATCCCAGAACTACCTGCTTTATGAAAGGAAACTGAGGCAGGGAACTAAGTACAAATTGTGAACATTAGCAGAGAGGAATTTAAGGGGCAAGGGATCTCTTTTCAGTCAAGCAAAAGTAGCTGTGTGGTACACACTTCTCAGCAGCATCTGTTGACATAAGGGGAAGCATCCAGGCTTGTAATAATTGCAGAGGTTAGAAGCTGTAATTAAAATGACTTAAAATTAATGGATGGACTTAGAAAGATTTATGTGCCCTGAAATAAAAGTACTTTCAACTAGTTGAGATTTATATCTGGGACTTGTCAATTTCATGTGTGGGTGTGTCATTTTTAAAATGATGTAAGTATATAATTACTCAAGTGGACAAATACTCCTAGTTTCTTAAACTACTGGTTTGTATCAAAGCAGGACAAAAGAGGATCATTTGGACCATTCTATTGTAGGTCTCTACTCTGAACCATAATTATCTTTTGAAAAATGGCTCTATCTTACCCATGATAAACCACTAGAATTCCGTCAAACCAGTACCTTGGGAGATTACAGACTGCTCTGTTATTTACCAATAGAGGAATAAGGTTTCCTAATTTTCTTAAACTTAATTCTCTTAGTTTTAGAGGCTTGCTCAGAAAAGAAGACAAAGAAGTGATCAGCTGGGTAGTATAAGGAAAATAAAAGAAGGTTTTCTCTCCAAGACTAACATGTCATAAAGAGGAGGAAGTAGATACAGGATAGGAAGGTAGGAAGTGTATGTTTTGGACACAGAGAGCAAAGTGAGTGGGAATCATTCACATTACCAGCAAGGATAACTATTGTCCAATGGTTTTCTAACCAGATTTCATTTCTCCAGCTGTTCTCTAACTTAGATCTCATTATGTTCTGATGAACCACACTTATTCATTTTCCCAGCCCAGATAAACTATTCTTTGGTGTTTTAAACATTTTCTATGTACTAGTTCCTTAAAAGGGTTTTTAAAAGACTGTCTTAAAGGATGAACTTGTTGTATGATCCCAGCTTTCAAGTCTGTGAGATATGAAGAAGTGTTAAGATTGTTAAACTTTTTAAACATATTCATTATCCTCTAGCTTTTTTTGCAAAATCAAAACTCACACATATGTAAATGTCTTTACTTGGATCACTTAATGGCAAACATTTTATGATGTTAAATGTATATGAATAGTAATGCTGTAGAAATTAAAGAAAAAAATCCTTCCCCCCTCCCCCAATTAAGAAAACACATTTTCCAGATGGAACCAGGTGGTTCAGAACCAGACTGGTATTTCCGGTGAGGCTGCGTTAGAATTGTGAGTGCAGGAGTAATCACGCTTTACTAAAAGAGAGAGCTATCTTCACATCTCAATTTGCATAATTGATCCAGTATGAAATAAGTTCTCTAGCAGATGAGCACTCTGGGGATCCCTTGTCTGTCTCAGCATGCTCCATGTCTGGGAGGCGTTAGCCATCAAATAGACATGTACATGTATCACCCTTCTGCGTGGCTTTCCTGGGAGTGCAAAGAACCTTCTTAAACTAATGATAAAATAATCAGAGACGTAAAAATGTTTCTTTTGGACAAATTTGACATGTTACAGTGATGGAGTGTTTATGACTCAGAGTCACCCCCGCCACGGCCACTGCTTTATTTAGAGAAAGCAGGCAGTGTAGGGAGGCAGGCAGCTGCAAAAGTTTCCTACCAAGATGAAAGTCATGAAATTCTTACTAAACATGGCTTGGCTATCCCTGTTGAAATGGGTCTGGATTCTTGGGGCTTTGGCTTAGAGAAGCTCCATTGTCCCTGTCTCTCACTGAAATATTTTAAGGTCAGGTTTCAGTTCAGACACAAGCAGGTGGAAATCTCAGTAATGAGATGTGGTTATGTTAGCCTGACTCTGCTGTTGGTGCTGACTCCATGGTGTTGGTTGGTTTTCATTTTCTACAAAGCTATTTATGGTACATGTTTAGAAACCAGAATCTTGTAGGACAATGGAACCAATCAGACATACACAAATGTACCAAAAAAAAAAAAAAAAAAAAGATACTCTTTAGGAGCTTCCTGATCATGAATGTTTGTCCACACACTTTGAAAGAGTTATACCAGCGATACAAATATAAAATTGCCTACCAGCAAATAGAGCAATTAAATTATTTAAAACATAGTTGTGACACACTTGTGAATGGTAATGAAAATGACTTTGATGTACACAAAATTAAGGTATTCATTTGGAGCCTGAGAAAATGATGAAGTGAGCCAAGGATGGAAAATGCATGCCTAGAAGGCATGGATCTCCACCCAAAACAAAGAGAACAACAGTGATGAGATGGTCAGTGAAGGGTGGAGAGACCAGACACTGGCCTGGTGTGAGCAAAGGCCAGGCAATGCAGGACATTATTGGCATATGAGAAAAGTTTAGAATTTATCCTATAGGTGATAGAAACAGACTGCAGAAGTAACGCAAACAAGTCTTATCAGATTAGCCTTTTCGAAAGAGTTCTGCGTATACAAGATAACTTTCTCAGGGTGTAATTATGGAGAAAGGAAAGCAGTTGGAGAGTGTTTCTAACTGGAGTGACTGGGTGAAGAGTGATGTCTTCCAAGGTCTTAGGTAGGAAGAGGAGAAGGTTTCAGGAGGGAGGTCCTGGTTCACTGTGGATCTGATAAATTTAGAGTATCCTTGGAATTTCCATGTAGAGATACACAGCAATGATTGACTGCACATGTGAGAAAAAAATCAAAGGAAAATATTGGGAATATTGACTGAGGACTTTGTCAGAATTGAAGTGAGAGGAGATTAACATGAAGGGGAAAATTAAATGATTAATATCTGTTGAATACTTAAAACAGTTCTGGCTCACAGTATGCTCTAAATAAATGCTTTCTCTTCATGATTACACTAATGATACTTGCCCATGAAGTTTCTTTCCTTGAAAGCACTTAAGTAGGTAAATACATATTCAGTTGTGTGTTTGCTTGGTTGAATACCTTCCCCATTAGAGGGCAAACTTGAGGGCAGAGGCTATGTCTCCTTTAATTTTGGAATTATTATTTTTTCTTTATTTTGAAATAATTTTAGAGTCCTAGAAAAGTTATAAACATTGTACAGGGTATTCTAGTATATTATTCCCACATTTTTTCATGAGGTTAACATCTTATATAACCGTAGTACAATTATTAAAACCAAGAAATTAAGCCTCATAAACAATACTCTTAACTGAACCATAAACCTTACTTGGATTTCCACAGTTGTCCCATCGGTGTCCTCTTTCTGGATCAGGATCTAATGTAGCCTTCTACATTGCTTTTGGTTGACCTATCTCTTTAGTGCTCTTCAAACTATGACAATCCCTCAGTCATCCTGTGTCTTCCATTACCTTGACACTTGTGAAGGTCAGTATACACTCCATTTGGATGTCTGGCATTCTCTCATGATTATAGTTGTGTTTTGGCAAGTGTACCACAGAAGTGATGTCATACCTTAAGAATGCATCCTATCAAGGGTACATAATGTCCATGTTTCTAATTATTGGTGATGTTCCCTTTGATCTCTTGGTTAAGGTGATCTCCTAGGTTTTTCCACTGTAAAATTATCCTTCTATTTTTAGTCATCATGATGTTTTCAACTCTTAGCACAATGCCTGGTATACAGTGGATGCCTAGTAGATATTTGTTCATGAATGAATGAATGAATGAATGAATTCTGAATGACTAAATTTCTCTCCTCAAAGTCAGGCAGCTGAGCAATGCCTTGTCTTTCCGTTTGTCCAAGCCAGTGCATCCCCTGTTGATAGAGATGTCTTTGTTAATTTCCCTGATTTTTCCCTGCAAAGAGCAAGTTGGTACCTCACTTCTCCCCTCTGTGTGGCATCTAGGCTGTACTTACTAAACATACAGATTTATCATTATCCTTTCGTGGGGATGAGACTCCAATTCACTCTGTGTCAAGGATACCAAACAGGAGTGGCTGGGATGAGATCTCGTGGTTCTGGCAGTCAGGATCAGAAGAAGCCAAAGGTCATCTCTGCATTTTTTTTCCCTTTGAAACTTTTTTTTCTTTCCCCCATAATGGTAAGGGCAGAGTCTACATTGCAGGAATTCTCCACTGACAAAAAGTTTATAGGCAGGAGCTCCAGTAAGCTCTGTAAGGCTTTTACATAAATGCCTGTGCCTTCAAAGATAGTTATTATAAATGTTACACATTTCTTCACTTCCATAGTTGAAGGGAAAAATATCTACAAAGTTCTTGCCCCAAATCCTAATTTACTCAGTAATTAATCTGAAATGAAAGCTAATTTCTTTGCTTACTCTGACAAATATTTTAGAACAAAGGAGTTACTTAATTTTTTTTTTTTAACTGACTCGCTAATCTATTTTTGATGACACTAATCTTTTCTGGCTGGAGGCAGTGGCTAAGTGGCCTCCCCATCACCGTAGTTCAACCTAGACTCCCTGGAGCCAGAGGTTCAAATCCGAGCCGGGTCACCCTAGCGGAAGGCTGATAAATTGAGTGTCTGTGATGTAGTCCTGACAGGGCGGTGATCTTTCAGCAGAACCCTTGAAAGCTTAAGTTTTCTCTGAACAGTAATGATCCCCAAATAAAATAGACCACAGTATCCAAAGCATATTTCTCATTAGTCCTCTAACCCCAAATGCATGAGAGAATGTTTGTGATAGAGGGGGAGGTTAAATGTGTTGAAAAAGACAAACTGTGCCAAACTATAGGAGATCTCAGACAGGTGTGATGGGAAGCAAGTCTGCTGGGAGCCACGTCAGCATCCAGAACGCCAGCCTCTTCACCAGCATTAGGGAAACCCTGAGCCTGTGGACATGACACGAACTGAAGCAGACAGGAAAATATGTTTGGAAAGCATAAGAAACAAGTGTGTTATGGAAATACAGCCCCCGTGCAAATGGTACAAGTGAAAATCGTGAATCAGCCTCTGCACTCTCTCTCTCAATTCTGCATCCCTTTATGATCCTCACTTTCACCACCACTCACAGAGGCACCCAGGCAAGCATGGTGAGCTAATGCTTGAGCAAGAAGTGTGAAAATATCAGTGTGGCTCACTGTTTCTAACATGTGATTCAGTAAGCATGGGTTTACAGTAAGGAAAAAAATCCAGCCAGCTTGCCAGAGACCTGGTGTGAGGAAATAAACAAGTCGGTTTCACTTCACCAGTTCCACCAGTGAAAGTGATGCAATTTGCATTGCTCTTTCTTTAATTGTTTTACATTCTCTCTCTCTCACTCTCTCTGCCTCTCTCTCACACACATACAAGTTTCTAAATATTGAAGAAGTGAAATATAATCTAGTATATGCACAGTCATGCATATATTCTCTGATCTTTCTGGGTATATGTTTTCTACTTGAAATGATCCACAAAATAATTGCTCCTAATCAAAAGTGTAACTAATGCAGCCATGTTATTTATGGACTTTGAAAGTAGTTATTCAATTATTAACTGAATTTAACTATTCTCCCTAGAGTTTAGCTCCCTCATTTATTTTTTATCCAACAAATGTTGATAAACTTTTATTATGTTCAGCGTAGCATTCCATTCATTTTGTCTTTGTTCATGCTGCCTTGCCACTTTTACACAGACGCGTGCGGGTCTGTCTGCGCAGACAGGTGACAGTTCATTAGACATTAACCTCTTAAAGGGCGAGGATAATAACTAGAGAAGAACAACAAAAACTGTTGGCAGATTAGTGAGTTCGCCTCCAAGAAAAACAGTAAAGGAATTAGATTTCAGTTTTCCACTGATGACCAAGCAGAGACATTAAAGCATATACCAGTGACCTCTCGACTACCTTTGTCCTAGAGTCAGTGCAAAATGGAGTAAATTGTGTTTACAGTGGAAAGTGTTTATTAAAGGCATTAGGGAGAATGTCTTGGCTGTAAGTCTTATAAAAGAATAGAGTCCTGTCTTCCCTTTTCACACAGTAGATTCTTACAATGTAAGAACTAAGGAGAACTATAGAGATTATCTCATTCATTGCTTCATCTTTTGAGGGGTCTTCTAACCCCTTTAGAATCTAATTAACACTTACAGACTTTCCTCAGAAAAAGTTCATGTACAAAATGTGGTATAATATCTCTATATGGTTTATGGATACCCTCCTTAACCCCAACTAAAACTCAAGGTGATGAATTCTTGATCTCTTTCAGTATTCCCATTGTATGGATAAATAAACTGAAGCCCAGAGGTTAGATAATGCTATGGGTTTAAATGTTTCCCTCCATGAGCCCCAAATTCATGTGTTGAAGTCCTAACCCCCAGTGCCTTGGAGGGAGGGTAGGGTCTTTAAAAAGGTAATTAAGTTAAAATGAAATTGTTTATTTGGCCTTAATCCAATATGACTGATGTCCTCATAACAGGTGGAAATTTGGACACAGACCTGTATGGAGGAAGGCAGTATGAAGATAAAGGGAGAAGACAGCCATCTGGCATCAAGGAGAGAGAGAGACCTCAGAAGAAAGCAGCCCTGCACCCGCCTTGATCTTTTTAGCCTCCAGAACAATGAGAAAATTAATTTTTGTTGTTGAAGCCACTCAGTCTGAGGTACTTTATTATGGCAGCCTTAGAAAACTAATACAAGCGATGAATCCAAGTTACTTAATGGTGGAGCCAGAAATGGGATCCCTCTCCTCAGACATTTTCCCACTCCAGTTCTCTTTCAGATGCTACATGTCTTTGAATAGAAACAGACTTACTGATCTTATAGGTCTTCCATGGACTGTGATATTCACTTACAAAATTTAAAATGCCTTTTGTCAAATCTTCTGAACACTTATAAAAATGGGGGAAAACGCTATGCCTCTGGTTTATTAGGCATAGTCTACAGAGTTTGTTTCTATGTTAAAAATTTTTAATGTTCTTTATAATTTGTGAGTTCCCCATCTCAACTCCTGAGTAAATATCTATAATACAAAGATTCTTTAGTATGAATACTTCTACATAATAGCTCAGAATAAGTCCTTGTAATCACTGAGGCACAGCTGAGTATAAAAACCCATCTAGAAGGACCTTATCTTCTCACAGATGTGGTTACACTGTAGGTAGAGTTTAGTGGATAAAACCCAAACTCCAAAATACCAGGATTTAAATTCCTAATCCCCTAAGAATTAGAGTAATAACCGTGGGTGAGTTCCCTAGCATCTCAAAGCCTCAATATCTTTATCAATAGGATGGAGCTAGTAGTAGTATCCATTATATAGTTTTGTCATGAGGATTAAATAAAATAATGCATTGTATATGCTTAACACAGCAGGCACCCAAAGTAAACATGTACTACACAAGAATGTATAAAATATATAAATATACAAAAATAAAGTTGGTCATAGGCATGGAAAGCCTCAAACAATAAAATGTCTTTTTAAAAAATGACAAATTTATGTTACTTTGGGTTATAAGAAGATCTTTAGGTTGTAAAGAAGAAGTCCAAACGAGAAACAAAAGATGATAAGAATAAATTGGATTTGCTCACAATGAAAAACTTCTGCTCTTCAAGAGACACTTAGAAAAATGAAAAGGGAATTACAGACTAGAAAGGTATATTTGCAAAATGCATATCTGAGAGGATACTTGTATCCAGAATTCTTACAACTTAATAAACAAATGACAACTGAGTTTTTCAAAAGGCAAAACATTTGAAGACATACACATGTCAAATAAACAAAGGAGAAGATATTTAGTGTTATCAGTCACCAGAGTGGCTCAGTGGTAAAGAACCTCCCTGCAATGCAGGGGCTGCAAGAGCTACAGGTTCAATCTCTGGGTCAGTAATATTCCCTAGAGGAAGAAATAGCAACTCGATCCAGTATTCTTGCATGGGAAATCCTATGGACAGCTCACAGGTTTGCAAAACAATCAGACATAACTCAGTAACTAAACAACAGCAACATGTCATCAAGGAAATGAAAGTTCTGTCCAGTTCAGTCTCTCAGTCGTGTCCGACTCTTTGCAACTCCATGAACCGCAGCTCAGCAGGCCTCCCTGTCCATCACCAGCTCCTGGAGTTTACTCAAACTCATGTCCATCGAGTCGGTGATGCCATCCAGCCATCTCATCCTCTGTCGTCCCCTCTCCTCCTGCCCCCAATCCCTCCCAGCATCAGGGTCTTTTCCAATGAGTCAGCTCTTCACATGAGGTGGCCAAAGTATTGGAGTTTCAGCTTCAGCATCAGTCTTTCCAATGAACAGCCAGGACTGATGTGCTTTAGGACGGACTGGTTGGATCTCCTTGCAGTCCAAGGGACTCTCAAGAGTCTTCTCCAACACCACAGTTCAAAAGCATCAATTCTTTGACGCTCAGCTTTCTTTATAGTCCAACTGTCGCATCCATACATGACTACTGGAAAAACCATAGCCTTGACTAGATGGACCTTTGTTGGCACAGTAATGTCTCTGCTTTTTAATATGCTGTCTAGGTTGGTCATAACTTTCCTTCCAAGGAGTAAGCATCTTTTAATTTCATGGCTACAGTCACCATCTGCAGTGATTTTGGAGCCCAAAAAAATTAAATTCTGCCACTGTTTCCCCATCTATTTCCCATGAAGTGATGGGACCAGATGCCATGATCTTAGTTTTCTGAATGTTGAGCTTTAAGCCAACTTTTTCACTCTCCTCTTTCACTTTCATAAAGAGGCTTTTTAGTTCCTCTTCACTTTCTGCTATAATCCTTTATGACATGCAGTGGAAGTGAGAAATAGATTTAAGAGACTAGATCTGCTGGACAGAGTGCCTGATCAACTATGGACGGAGGTTTGTGACATTGTACAGGAGACAGGTATTGAGACCATCCCCGTGGAAAAGAAATGCAAAACGGCAACATGGTTGTCTGAGAAGGCCTTACAAATAGCTTTGAAAAGAAGAGAAGCAAAAAGCAAAGGAGAAAAGGAAAGATACACCCATTTGAATACAGAGCTCCAAAGAATAGCAAGGAGAGATAGGAAAGCCTTCCTCAGCAATCAATGCAAAGAAATAGAGGAAAACAACAGAATGGGAAAGACTAGAGATCTCTTCAAGAAAATTAGAGATACCAAGGGAACATTTCATGCAAAGATGGGTTCGATAAAGGATAGAAATGGTATGGACCTAATAGAAGCAGAAGATATTAAGAAGAGGGGGCAAGAATACACAGAAGAACTGTACAAAAAAGATCTTCACAACCCAGATAATCATGATGGTGTGATCACTCACCTAGAGCCAGACATCCTGGAATGTGAAGTCAAGTGGGCCTTAGAAAGCATCACTATGAGCAAAGCTAGTGGAGGTGATGGAAATGTTAAAATCACAATAAAGATCTGCCAGGTAGCTAAAATGAAAAAGATTGACAGTACTACCTGTTGAAGAGAACATAGAATCACTAGATCTCTTGTTCATGACTGACAGGAAAGTAAAATGGTACAACTTTGAAAAACTTTTTTTCAATTTCTCACTAAGTCAAGACATATTTACCCAAGAGAAAAAAAAACATGCATACAAAAACGTGCAACACAAATGTTCATAATATTCTCATTGTGTATTGAATACTGAAGTTGGAAAGACTGAGGGACCCCAGAGAGGTCAAAAGAATCTTTTGTGGTGATAGAAGTATTCTGTATCTTGAGTGTGGCTGTGTTTTATGAACATACACATCTTTCAAAAGTCAACAAACTGAATACTTTAAGTAGCTGTCGTTTCTGCATGACAGTTATACCCTGATCAGGTTTAAAGAACACCAGACCAGGAATCAAGACATCCAAGTATGAGTCCCTATTCTGTCTTTTTAAACTGTTTGCAAGTTGCAAATTTTGGGGATTCAGAATTAAACAGATTATCTCTAAAACACTGTGCTTACGTGAAATAACAGATTTGGAATCAATCTATTAACATTGCATGGCACAGAAATCGATTTCAGACTGCTAGGGTATATAGCCTGGTTTTGCTGCTTCCTAGCTGTGTCATCTTAGACAAGTGACTTTACCTTTCTGTGCAGTGTTTTTTGATCCGTAAGATGAGAATACCAGAAAAAAAAAGAATATAGGTAACAGGTTAATATGTTGCTACATGAATAGTGCTTAGCAAATTGCCTTTGATTTTACTCTCAAAGAAAAGACTTAAGCTGTCCATAAATTACAAGGTGCTACATCATTCTGGCCCTTACTTTCTTCTCTTGTTTCATTCACTCCATGTGCACTCTGATCGCAATGAGCTTCTTTTCATTCTTTCAATGTATCATTATCCCTTCCAGGCCATGATTTTAAATACCATCTGTACCCTAATGACTTCCC
This sequence comes from Dama dama, assembly GCF_033118175.1. Classification (NCBI taxonomy): domain Eukaryota; kingdom Metazoa; phylum Chordata; class Mammalia; order Artiodactyla; family Cervidae; genus Dama; species Dama dama. The sequence continues at coordinate 35,784,482 of NC_083704.1, read as the reverse complement.
AGTTTTTCTCCTTAGCCATGAATGCTCCTCTAAGTTCTAAACTCAAATAATCAACTACCTACTCGACATCGTCCCTTTGATAGCAAGTAACCACCTTAGATATAAACTGTCTTAGGTTTGGTTTCCTGAAGTAGACTCTGAGATAAAAACATCAATGTAACTTTTGAAACTAATTTTATTTTTGGCTGCGCTGGGTTTTCATTGCTGTGTGGACTTTCCGCTAGGTGTGGTGAGCAGGGGCTACTCTCATTGTGGTACCTGGGCTTCTCACTGCAGTGTTCTCTTGCTGGAGGACAGGCTCTAGGGTGTGTGGGCTTCAGAAGTTGCGGCTTCCAGGCTCTAGAATGCAGGTTCAGTAGTTGTGGTACATGGGCTTAGTTGCTCCACGGTGTGTGGGATTGAACCCATGCCTCGTGCATTGGCAAGTGGATTCTTTGCAATTGAGCCACCAGGGAAGCCCCTTAAGGTGATTTCTTCTATTGTTTTTCTCTTCCTCACAGAACAAACTCAGCATTGTATGCATACCCTGTTTCCTGTGCACTAGCCTTACCAACACAGAGCCCTTGCTGCCAGTATTCTCTTATTTTAAACTTCAGTCCTGCCATAACTTTCTTTTTCCTGTTCTCCAATTGGAATTTCTTCTCTTGGCTCCACCTCTCAATTCTCCCATTTAAAATCTGGCTCAAACATTACCTTTTTTGAATCTTACTGAACTGTCTGCCCTATCCCCTCCATCTTGAGCAGAATTTCTCCGTTCAAACTAGTAGCAGGTTACAGGTCTCATTCCATTGTTCATTGCATGTATTCGAATAACACTTTGTGGTTAGAGACTGCTTTTATACAATTCTCAACATGATACCTGGCACACAATATCATTAGCAATTCTGTGTGTGCAGCTTTGCAAACTCCAGTGCTTTCTAACCTTTGACAAAATTAGCCAAAATGAATTTCTTTTCTACTTAAAGTAACCCCGGAGTTTCTTCAATATTAACTAGGTATCCAAATAATCAACAAATGATTGGAAGAATTTAAAATGCATGAAATTAAATAGTTGGTCTCGTATGAATATGCTTTGCCTTTGTAGTTACAGTATGTGGTAGTCACATAGTCGTGTCTGACTCTTTGTGACCTCATGGACTGTAGCTTGCCAGCCTCCTTTGTTCATGGGATTCTCCAAGCAAGAATATTGGAGTGGGTAGCCATTCCCTTCTCCAGGAGATCTTCTAGACCCAGGCCTAGAACCTGGGTCTCCTGCACTGCAGGCAGTTTCTTTACCATCTGAACCAGCAGGGAAGCCCATAGTTACAATATGAGTTCCACCAAACTGTGTACTCTAATAGCCAGGCATTCTTTCAGTATTTGGCACTTGAAAGTTTGAACATAAATAGCACAGACTGTACACAAGTCACGGTAGTTTAAATTTCTCAATATGTTACTGCTCTTTGGGCCACTCTAAGATTATGGAATCCCCAATGAGGACACTCGGGAATCTTCATGTACCTCCTGGATTATTTATCTCCCATCCTCAAGGTTAATTCACATGAAACAATTTCTCTTGTTAAATGCCAATTTTGCCCTAAGGTATGAATGTTTAATCCTCATAAAGGTAGCGGGAGTTACATGTGTGCCGTGGCTACGGTCCCTTAACTAATTAGTGGTGAGAGGATGTTAATAAGAGAGTGATTTATATAATACTAAAGAACTGCCAAATACAGTAAAATCTAATTTAGACCAACTGGGGGAAAGCCAGACTTAACTGGTAGAAAAGTAAGAATTTTAAAATATATAAAAGAAAATATATATCGTAGCTTTCCAACATGTTTGATAATTCAAAGTAGTTCTTTAATGGACGAAGGGCATGGAGTCTTGCCAAGTAGAGATGCTATTGAAAACTTCTTTAAATGAATAGATACAAGTCATTGGGATTGTCATTACATAACATTTTTAAATATTAATTAACATTTTCAAGATTGAGACTTTTTTCCCACAAACTTATTGTAGTCCTAGATAATTTTAGTTACAATTTTCTATTACTGTAAAAGCCCTTCGCTGATGGGGTCTGAGCAGTTCTACTTACCTGGAACACACAAAAGCAAGCAAGTAGATCTTAGCTTTTCCTGGGCTTGCAAATTTGCTCGTGAAATAAGACAAATACATATGGTTAGAGCCCAGTGAACATTATTGTTCCCTCACTGTTTGTCTACAGCACATTCTTACACAGTACTGCCTGTATTCCAGCCTCTATTCTAGGTACTGAGACACTAAAAGTGGACCTTGTAGTCCAGGTTAGTGTCTGGATTTTGTTTGAAGAATCATGATAAGTCATTAGACAGTTATAAGTAACAAAATAACATTTGTATTTCTGCACAGGAGGTGAGGGGAGTAAGGGAAGGCTGGACAAAAGGTATAGAGTTCATCATGTTTCCTGGATCATCACACACTGCCCTCTTGGTCTGTGAGAGTTTCCTTTTTCTTCATTTATATTTATATTCTCTTTTATTCACAGAACTCACTCCCATTCTCCTCCTACCACAAGTAATCATTCTAATCCACTTAATAACCTCTTTTTTAAATAGCATGTGCTCTTGTAAAGCAAATACTATACTACAATGCAAAAAAGCAAAATAGCTATCTGAGGAGACCTTACAAATAGCTTTGAAAAGAAGAGAAACGAAAAGCAAAGGAGAAAAGGAAAGATATACCCATTTGAATGCAGAGTTCCAAAGAAGAGCAAGGAGAGATAAGAAAGCCTTCCTCAGTGATCAGTGCAAAGAAATAGAGCAAAACAATAGAATGGGAAAGACTAGAGATCTCTTCATGAAAATTAGAGATACCACAGGAACATTTCATGCAAAGATGGGCTCAATAAAGATTAGAAATGGTATGGACCTAATAGAAGCAGAAGATAAGAAGAGGTGGCAAGAATACACAGAAGAACTGTACAAAAAAGATCTTCACGACCCAGATAATCACAATGGTGTGATCACTCACCTAGAGCCAGACATCCTGGAATGTGAAGTCAGGTGGGCCTTAGAAAGCATCACTGAACAAAGCTAGTGGAGGTGATGGAATTCCAGTTGAGCTATTTTGAATCCTGAAAGATGATGCTGTAAAAGTGCTGCACTCAATATGCCAGCAAATTTGGAAAACTCAGCAGTGGCCACAGGACTGGAAAAGGTCAGTTTTCATTCTAATCCCAAAGAATGCTCAAACTACCGCACAATTGCACTCATCTCACACTCTAGTAAAGTAATGCTCAAAATTCTCCAAGCCAGGCCTCAGCAATACGTGAACCATGAATTCCAGATGTTCAAGCTGGTTTTAGAAAAGGCAGAGGAACCAGAGATCAAATTGCCAACATCCTCTGGATCATCAAAAAAGCAAGAGTTCCAGAAAAACATCTACTTCTGTTTTATTGACTATGCCAAAGCCTTCGACTGTGTGGATCACAATAAACTGTGGAAACTTCTGAAAGAGATGGGCATACCAGACCACCTGACCTGCCTCTTGAGAAACCTGTATGTGTCAGGAAGCAACAGTTAGAACTGGACATGGAACAACAGACTGGTTCCAAATAGGAAAAGGAGTACATCAAAGCTGTATATTGTCACCCTGCTTATTTAACTTATATGTAGAGTACATCATGAGAAATGCTGAGCTGGAGGAAGCACAAGCTGGAATCAAGATTGCCGGAAGAAATATCAATAACCTCAGATATGCAGATGACACCACCCTTATGGCAGAAAGTGAAGAAGAACTAAAGAGCCTCTTGATGAAACTGAAGGAAGAGAGTGAAAAAGTTGGCTGAAAGCTCAATATTCAGAAAACTAAGATCATGGCATCCAGCCCTATCACTTCATGGCAAAGAGATGGGGAAACAATGAAAACAGTACCCTACTTTATTGGGGGGGGGGTGCTCCAAAATCACTGCAGATGGTGATTGGAGCCATGAAATTAAAAGACGCTTACTCCTTGGAAGGAAAGTTATGACCAACCTAGACAGCATATTAAAAAGCAGAGACATTACTTTGCCAACAAAGGTCCATCTAGTCAAGGCTATGGTTTTTGCAGTAGTTATGTATGGATGTGAGAGTTGGACTATAAAGAAAGCTGAGCACCCAAAATGGATGCTTTTGAACTGTGGTGTTGGAGAAGACTCTTGAGAGTCCCTTGGACTGCAAGAAGATCCAACCAGTCCATCCTAAAGGAGATCAGTCCTGGGTGCTCATTGGAAGGATTGATGTTGAAACTGAAACTCCAATACTTTAGCCATCTGATGTGAAGAGCTGACTCATTTGAAAAGACCCTGATACTTGGAAACATTGAGGGCAGGAGGAGAAGGGGACAGCAGAGGATGAGATAGTTGGATGGCATCACTGACTCAATGGACATGGGTTTGGGTGGACTCTGGGAGTTGGTCATGGACAGGGAGGCCTGGCGTGCTGCGGTTCATGGGGTCACAGAGTCAGACATGACTGAGCAACTGAACTGAACTGAACTTGTAAAGCATGTGTTGTTTTTCATTCTATATATGTTTATAAATATAGTACCATGTTGCCTAACTTCTCTAGGAATTTTCTTACTATTTGCTAATTTGTTTGTGCCTGTCTGATTGCTTCTGATGGTTGTACAGTATTCCAAAGCATGAACCCATCTTAAATTTTATGTCCTTTAATCAAGCAATGAACAAGTACATTACTTTCAATTCTTCACTACCATAAAGCTAAGAAGAACCCCCTCATGTATGAGAGGGTTCCCTTAATCTGTGTTGAGACCCTCTCTAGCATATATACCTAGAAGTGCAATTGTCTCTGTTTAGAGTATAAATATACTTAATTAAGTACTCCAAAATGCTACCCAAGGAAGGTTCCTCCTGTTTACACTGTTTCAGGTGTCTGAAGGCTCCTGTATTCCCAGACCTCTTCCAATAATTTGCATAATTTACCTGTCTAATCCTTGTCAATATGACAGTAATAAACTGATGAGTTATTATTGTTTTAATAAGCATTTTCTAAATATTAATGAATATGGATATCTTGATACATGTTTTTAATTTTCTGTAGCGCCTCTTCATATTTTTTACCTGTTTTTCCATTGGTATTTCTATTTCTTGATGTGTAGAAGTTCTGGACATTGCAAACACTTTTTCCAGTCTGCCACCTCTCTATTAACTTTGCCCATTACATCTTGCATTTGAACAAATGTTTAGATTTTATTATAATCAAATTTATGATTTTTTTTGCTTACGGCTTGCACTTTGGGTTTACTTATTTTAGAAATCCTTCCTTACTTTAGGTCCTAAAATTATTCTCCTAGTTTGACTTCTACTTACTTTACATGTTTACCTTTCCGTCTTTAATCCACGAGGAGTCTATACTTTCATGTAGTATTACAAAGGGATCTAGCTGTATTTTGCTCCATGTACCTGAGCTAGATTTATATTTCCTAATATTATCCAATAAATCTGTATTTTTTAACGTTTATTACTTTATTTGGCTGTGCCAGGGTCTTAGTTATGACATGTGTAGTCTTTGTTGCAGCACACAGAATCTTTAACTACAACATGCAAACTCTTAGTTGCGGCATGTGGGATCTTCCCTTCGTCAGGGAAGTCCCAGTCTCTATTGTTACGGTTCTGGCTATAAAATATTAAGTTTACTGAGTTCCCTATATATACAATTATATATACAATGTATATGATTTGGGTGGACAATCCTTAGAGGCAGAAAACTATAGGAAGAGCAGTTTGCATCCCTATCTCATCCCTTGGTGGTAGCCATATTCTTCAAGCATAAGGGGCTAGACTGAAAAAAGCAACAAGGAAGACATTATACTATATATAATATAGTACATAATATAATAATATATATAATATGTATTGTATATAATAATATTCATATATATGGATATATATATGCAATCCATATAATTATGTATGGACTGCAGCATGCCTGGCTTTCCTGCCCTTCACCATCTCCCGGAGCTTACTCAAACTCATTACCAATGAATCACTGATCCCATCCAACCATCTGGTCCTCTGTCGTCCTTTCTCCCCCACCTTCAAACTTTCCTAACATCAGGGTCTTTCCTAATGAGTCAATTCTTTGCATTTGGTGGCCAAAGTATTGTAACTTCAGCTTTAGCATCAGTCCTTCCAGTGAATATTCTGAATTGATTTCCTTTAGGATTGACTGGTTTAATCTCTTGGCAGTCCATGGGACTCTCAAGAGTCTTCTCCAAAACCACCATTCAAAAGCATCAATTCTTTGGCGCTCAGCCTTCTTTATAGTCCAACTCTCACATCCATATGTGACTACTGGAAAAATCATAGGTTTGACTAGATGGACCTTTGCTGGCAAAGTAATGTCTCTGCTTTTTAATATGCTGTCTAGGTCGGTCATAGCTTTTCTTCCAAGGAGCAAGCATCTTTTAATTTCATGGCTGCGCTCACCATCTGCAGTGATTTTGGAGCCTCCCAAAATAAAGTCTGTCACTGTTTTCATTGTTTCCCCATCTATTTGCCATGAAGTGATGGGACCAGATGCCATGATCTTGGTTTTTTGAATGTTGAATTTTAAGCCAGGTTTTTCATGTTCCTTTTTCACCTTCATGAAGAAGCTCTTTAATTCCTCTTCCCTTTCTGCCATAAGGACGGTGTCATCTGCATGTCTGAGGTTATTGATATTCCTCCTAGCAATCTTGATTCCAGCTGGTGCTTCATCCAGCCCAGCGTTTCTCATGACGTACTCTGAATATAAATTAAATATATATATATATGTGTGTGTGTGTGTGTAAACTTTTTTCTTCAAAATTAATAACTTCTGTTGCTCTGTCTTAATTTTATATAATGTTTCTTCTTCTGCCATTCAAATCAACTAGCAAATTTTTATTTATTGCATTTATTGTGCTTTTCCACTTTAAAATTTCTATTTACTGATTCCATGTTTTTATTTAAATTTCCTATCTGTTCATTCACTAATATATTTTCCTTTAACCATTGAAAGTATTTCCATTCTTGCAAGATAATTATAAAAACTGATTAGAAGTTCAGTTCAGTTCAGTCGCTCAGTCATATCTGACTCTTTGCGACCCCATGAATCGCAGCATGCCAGGCCTTCCTGTCCATCACAAACTCCCGGAGTTTACTCAAACACATGTCCATCGAGTCGGTGATGCCATCCAGCCATCTCATCCTCTATTGTCCCCTTTCCCTCCTGCCTCCAATCCCTCCCAGCATCAGGGTCTTTTCCAATGAGTCAACTCTTTGCATGAGGTGGCCAAAGTATTGGAGTTTCAGCTTCAACATCAATCCCTCCAATGAACACCCAGGACTTATCTGCTTTAGGATGGACTGGTTGGATCTCCTTGCAGTCCAGGGGACTCTCAACAGTCTTTTCCAACACCATAGTTCAAAAGCATCAATTCTTCGGTGCTCAGCTTTCTTTATAGTCCAACTCTCACATTCATACATGACCCTTGGAAAAACCATAGCCTTGCCTAGACGGATCTTTGTTGGCAAAGTAACGTCTCTGCTTTATAATATGCTATCTAGGTTGGTCATAACTTTGCTTCCAAGGAGTAAGCATCTTTTAATTTCATGGCTGCAATCACCAATTACCTAGTAAATCCAACACTTGGGCCTTTTCAGTACTTTTTCAACTGCTCTTTCCCCCCATGAATATGGACTACATTTTTCTGTTCATTTTCTGTAAATTTTGGTTGAAAACTGAACACTGTTTGCAGTATGTGGTGAAGGTGAAGTCACTCAGTCGTGTCCGCCTCTTTGCGACCCCGTGGACTGTAGCCCACCAGGCTCCTCTGTCCATGGGATTTTCCAGGCAAGAATACTGGAGTGGGTTGCCATTTCCTTCTCCAGGAGATCTTCCTGACCCAGGGATTGAACCCGGGTCTCCCGCATTGTAGGCAGACGCTTTACTGTCTGAGCCACCATGCAGTATGTGGTAGCAACTGTAATTTTCTTTTGAGGATTATTCAAAACTGTTTTTTGTTGCTGTTAAAGGAGACATTAAACTTCCTGAATTAAAATTGTACACATTGACTCAGTATATATGCAATGGCTGATATCCATTTTATGACTTCCTTGTTGCTTTTAAAAGATATGTTCCCAGTACCTGCAAAATGTGACTAAAACCAACCAGTTGAAATCCTTAGAAATAAGGACTTCTCTCTTTGTAGTCTCCTGTTTCGAGAAATTAATCTCTAATTCTCAGCTACTCAGTCAACTTTGAACTCTGTATTCTCACATCTCAAGCCATTCATCTCACCTTTCTGTCAGTATGGTTTCAAATGGTTACAGTACACACCCAGTTAAGTGTCAGACTCCAAGATCAGATTTCACATAGTTCTGTCTTTCAAGACTGAATTTCTCTGTGATCTCTACCTTCTTTCTTGAGCATCTCCCACCCTCAAACCTCCCCCTAGTTTAGTTATAAGTGATTTGATTTCTTTATGCTTTTATGTTGGGGTCTCACATTTTCTTAGAATTTCACATTTCTCATATTTTCCCTTTAGATTTCCAGCTTCTTTCCTACACCTGTAATCTGATCTCTGGTACCTTTAGCCAGAATGCTACAGTCTTTTGCCCCTGCCTGATTCTCAGCCATAGCCACAAGAGCTGAGCAATATTGTTGAACTGGAGACTTTCAAACTCAGATTCTTGTTTCTTACAGTTGCAGTCCTTGAGATTAAACTCTCCTCTGGTTTCTATCTGCTCTTAGATGTTTTTAGTGTCTTGAAATAGCTTTTAAAATATAATATATTATAATTCTTACCTAAAAGAGTGAACATAAACATTATACTTTTCCACCAGTAAGAGGAGTTGATTTTCAGTTATTTTTGAATAAATTTGTTTCCTGGTCATCTGGTTTGCATTGTTTCTAGTAAGAAGTCAGCAGAAATTCTTACCTTATTCTCCTATGGTTATTTTTCCTTGTGACATCTCAAGATTTTTATCTTTACTATTGGATTTTAGTGATTTGATTATAATGTGCTGAGGTGTGGTTTTCTTTTTTCTCCCTGCTTAGATGTACTGAATGTTTTGAAAATGTGAGCTGATAGTCATCAAATTTGGAAAGTTTGAACCCTTATTTCTTTTAAAAATTTTCTTCCTCAGCCTCTTTCTGGTACTCCAGTCACATGCATGTTAGTCAAACTGGATATTGTTCCATAGTCCCCTTAGTATGGTATTTTCTTTTGACTTTTTTTTTTTTTTGGCCTGCCATGTGCTTCAGTTTAGATAGCTTCTGTTACTATGCCTTCACATTCATTGATCTTTTCTTCTCTAGTATCTGATCTGATGTTATGCTTCTCAGTTACTTATTATGTCAGATATTATCATTTCATTTCTGCAAGTCCTGTCTGGTTCTTTTCATAGCTTCTGTTTCACTAATAAGAGTTTTTATTTCCCCCTCACTATGTTCATAATTTCTATTAAACCCTTGGAAATATTTGCAATTGCTCTTTTAAAATCCTTCTCTGATAATTCCATTATTTCTGTAATTCCTAGGTTTTTAATTCAGTTATCTTTCTCCTCACACATGACATCTTCCCATCCATTCCTCTATTAATTATTTACTTTATGGCAGACATTGTGACTGCTGTTTCATTGTGTAGGTGTTTAGTGTTTGGTCAGCGGCTCAAGGGGATCCTTAAACAGATTTTTAAGGGCTTGTGCTTTTCTCGACTCTTTTGTCAGCCAAGTCTGCCCCCATATATTCCAGTCACTTCAAAGTCCCAAACTGTTCTGTGACTCCTCAGTTCAGCAAAATTCCCCTACTCTGTTTGGGTTTCCTCACCCTGTACCACAGTCTGCAAGTGTCTTTATGCTGAAATGCTGATTATGGGTCTCACTTTGTTTTCTTACCTTCTGTCAGAGGTGCAGTCTAGCTTTTTTCCACCATTTGAAAATAGTTATTACATATATTTTTTCCTATTTTATAGTTGTATACAGAGGGAGAGGTGATTCAGTACAGTACAGTTACTTTGTCATGACCAGAAACAGAAAAAGGTTTTAAGTCTTTTAATATCTCATTGATATGTAGAAAAGGCTGGTCCCAGAGACTATTATGAGGCTAACGCTACTGGAATTAAATTACTCCAGTTAATGGGAGAAGAGTATTGTGTGAGTATAAAATCAGGCTGGCTCTGGAAAGAAGGAACTTGAATTAGGTAAACTCTTAGTATCTTCTCAAATTCTGGATTCCATGTTTCTACCCTTAATCTATAAGTTAAAATTCTTTCGGTTACAAGTAATGGAAAAAAGAGATCAAATTGAATTAAACTAAAGTGAAAGTGTAGTGTTAGTCGCTCAGTCGTGTCTGATTCTTTGTGACCCCATGGACTGCAGCCACCAGTCTTCTCTTTCCATGGAATTCTCCAGGCCAGCATACTGTGGGTTGCCATTCTGTCTCCAGGGGATCTTCCCAATCCAGGAATTGAACCCAGGTCTCCTGCAGTGCAGGCAGCTTCTTTTTTGTCTGAGCCACCAGGGGGTAAACTAATTAGTGTATTGAAGGCTTCAGGACTGAACTGATCCAGGGATTCTGTGAGACTCATCTTCCCATCTCTTTAGTCAGTTTTCATCTAAGTCTAATTCTCCTCCTGGTAATGTAACAGTTAATGCCTCCCTGTCACATCTTTGTTCCTTTAAGTCTAGAGGAAAATCTTTTTTTTTTTTTTGGAGTATAATTGTTTTACAAGGTTGCATTAGTTTCTGGTGTACAACAAAGTGAATCACCTATTATATGTATATACATATGCCCCCTCCCTCTAGGACTTCCCCCGCACCCAGCCCCTCCCCACTCAACTAGGTCATCCCAGAGCACCAAGCTGAGCTCCCTGCACTACCCACTTTATCTGTTTTGCACATGGTAATGTATATATGTCAATCCTACTCTCCCAATTCTTCCCACCCTCCTGTTCTCCGCCTGTGTCCCCGCATCCTTTCTTTATGTCCACGTCTCTATTCCTGCCCTAAAAGTAAGGTCATTAGCACCACATTGCTGGATGCCATATACGTGCATTAATACACAATGTTTGTTTTGCTCTTTCTGACTTACTTCGCTCTGAATGACAGACTCTAGGCCCATCCATGTCATTATGTGTGCTCAGTCACTCGGTCGTGTCCAACGCTTTGCGACCTCATGGACTGGAGCCCACCAGGCTCTTCTGTCCATGGGATTCTCCAGGCCAGAATACTGGAGTAGGTTGCCATTACCTTCTCCACCATATCACTGTAAATGACCCAATTTCATTCCTTTTTCTCTCAAGAAAAAGTCTACAGCTTCCTTCTAACTGGGCAAACTTGGATCATATGTTTATTCATGAGCTAACTTAGAGTTAATATACTTCTAATTTAAAGGAAATAGAAAAGCTTTGATTAGTACACTTTTCTAAACTGATTCTGTAGCTAGAGAAATGTGATCAGTTTTACTGGTTTAAACAAATTAGGGCTCATTCCTAGTGTTGGGCCTGCTGTTGGCAGCGACAAGATAGAGGAAAGGAGCAATGGATGTCGGGATGACATCTCTAAAGCCCATTCTAATTACACTCAAAAATTTGAAAATATACTGCTTTCTGTTTAAAGCATATATCCTAAATTGTTTCATATAGCACAAATTGCTTTCTAATTCATAGATGCATTTATCAAGATGACAGAAGGGCTCTTAATTATTGATATACTGAGTGTGGGTGGGGGTGGAAGCAACATTTAAGATATTTTATAGCAAAAGATTGGTTTGTAGTTCATGTACTGAAATCTGTAGTGGTTATCTCTGAATCAGAAAATTATGATAACTTTTTCTGGGAATCCATATATCTGTTTTTCTATCTTCTCCTACATTAGGCATTATTTCTTATGTAATTGGAGAGAATAAATAAATCCATTAAGATGATGCTTGTGAAACTGCAAGAGGAAACACTATTTCACCATTAGGAGAAGCAATCAGTGTTGTAGCTGAGAACTATGGTTTGTGGACTCAAGTGACCTAGCTTATGGCCTGTATTTACCATATACAATTTCTATAAAATGGGATAATTGCATGGTACCATTACTTGAATATGTCAGGTATAACAAGCTCTCTCAATAAAAAAAAAAATGTGATTTAATTTAACGTAGGAATTGGTGTAAGGTAGGCTTTTTTTTTTTTTTCACATATCATAGGTAAGGAGACTCAGTCTTTCATAGATTATATAAATGTCTAAAATAATACAACCAGTAAGAAGAAAAACTGGTTTGAACTCACATCTGCCCAGCTACAAAGACCTTCTTCCCTCTGTTCAAATGTGTCTGAAACTTTGATGCACGTCAGAATCACCCAGGGGGCTTGTTAAAACATAATTCAGAATTATGGATTCAGTAAGCCTGGGGATGGCCTGAGAATTTGCATTCCTATCAGGTCCTCTGGTGATGTGCCTGCTGCTGGTCTGAAGACCACATGCTGAAATCCACGGTTCTCTGCTACATTTTCAGTTATTGTGCATGCTCAGTGATACAGGAATTTTAGCATAATCCTCATACATGCTAGTGTCAACTGCTCTTTATTTGGGTGTTTGTTTTCTAATCCCTTGTCTCTGTGATTTTTGTATTCTGGTAAGGTCTTCAGGTGTGTAAAGAGGCTTAGAAATCCTCCTTCAAGTCGTTATTCTTATTACTTTCCCCAGTCCAGTGCCCTAAATGGTTTTCTCGTGGTATAAGAGAGTTCACACCCTTCCCATTTCATAATGCAATTTTAGGAAGTAAATAAGCCACAAAACAAAATCTGTTATCATATCAATCCATTTATCAGGGTTTGGAAAGCATTAAAGTAATTTATCATAAAATCATGTCACATGAATGAAAAACTCTGTGTAAGCTCCTGCTCTCATTTTAAACTTGATTTTTTCTCCTTGTTCTGCAGCTCTATGGGTCGATTGGTAATAAATTTGCTCTCTGGGGCTTTATTACCTTAAGGATAGCTTTTCTCTTTCATTATTGTATTGAGCTTTTCTACCAATCTCAAGGTTTGGCCAGGAAGATGATACACAGTCTGGCCCAGAGATACTTCATACTGTGTACTGAGCAGCAAAATGTGTTATTACTTTCTACGTGTTCCTTTTCTTAAATTATGTTATCCTAGAAGGACTAATGTGATCGCCTTAACAATGGTCAAGTCACCCTTTAGCTATTTGTCATCAATCTAGTTAGTTAACATCAAATCATCCTCTAGTTAATATCTGTCTGACTAGAAGATAATTTTCCCTAAAATTATTGATCAAAATAAGGAATCTTCTTAAATGTCTTGTATAATGGTGAACTCCCATGTACTTTATATTGAATTTGAGAGTAGTTAAAGTAAATGTCCTCATGTTATGCAAATATACAGATACTTATGATTAGGATTTGACTTTTTTTAGAGTCTGTATAGTACTTCTATCATTTTTATTTCAAGAATATTTCATATCTAGGAAGCTGAATTAAAACAGCTTAATTAAGATTCTTTTATTATGAGAAACAGGAACCCACTCAAGCTATGCCATCTTAAGCAATAAATGGAAGTATTTTACAAATGCAGGATGTCTTCCAAGGGCAGGAAAGACTGATGTTCTAAAGGGGATGAGCATGAGGCAATGAGTGTTCAATACGAAACTGGCCAGCATTCTCTCTTTTTCTTGTCTTGTCTTTTTTCTTCTCTACTGCTTGAATCTTCTCTCTCTGCATGTCAGCTTTCTCAGCATCTTTGTAGGTATGAAGGACTAAAGACTCTTCCATGGCCCCTGAGAATACGTTCTCCAGTCAAGAAACTTTTCACTTCCATTCCTCATTCTAACAGAAAGAATATAACTGCTTCATCTTGGATCAGATAGTTAAGAGTACTGACTATAGTATAGTTGCCAGAGGCCTAGCTTCGAAGAGTAGAAAAGTTTTCTAATAGTGTTCTTCACTGTGAGTTGAGAGCAAAATGCAAACTATCTACTTCTTGAACATTTTTTTTTCCTAAAAAAATCGGAGCAAAATACAAACTATCTACTTCTTGAACATTTTTTTTCCTGAAAAATTGAATACTTTAGTAATTGTATATTTGGTATCAAGTAAACCTTTAGATTAAAAAGCAGAGACTACTTTGCCAACAAAGGTCCATCTGGTCAAGGCTATGGTTTTTCCAGTGGTCATGTATGGATGTGAGCATTGGACTGTGAAGAAAGCTGAGTGCTGAAAAATTGGTGCTTTTGAACTATGGTGTTGGAGAAGACTCTTGAGAGTCCCTTGGACTGCAAGAAGATCCAACCAGTCCATCCTAAAGGAGATCAGTCCTCGGTGTTCATTAGAAGGACTGATGCTAAAGCTGAAACTCCAGTACTTTGGCCACCTCATATGGAGAGTTGACTCATTGGAAAAGACCCTGATGCTGGGAGGGATTGGGGGCAGGAGGAGAAGGGGACGACAGAGGATGAGATGGCTGGATGGCATCACCGAGACGATGGACATGAGTTTGAGTAAACTCCGGGAGTTTGTGATGGACAGGGAGGCCTGGCTTGCTGCGATTCATGGGGTCGCAAAGAGTCAGACACGACTGAGCGACTGAACTGAACTAAATTGGACTGAAACCTTTAGTAACAGTATATAGTGAAATAAAGTAGTGACATTTATTTTATCTACCCAGAATCTCTTCTCCCTCTTCTTATAAAACCACCTCACTTTTCAAAATTAGGTTATGAATTTCCCCACTCCCTGGGGGTAGATGATCGGGTAAATCACATGCTTCTCTGTGCCGCAGTGACCAGGTGGCGCATGTAAGCCATGCTGGCCAGAGAACCATGTCACTGTAGAGTGATTGGTTTAGGCATAAGCATGTAATCATGTCCATCAGATGCTCCCTGAAATTTGATATTTGAAATTGAAGGGGAAGTATGTTTTCCCTTCAAATAAGCTATGAGGATGTGAACTTAGGCTTGCTACCATTCCTGCCGAGTGGTGCAAGAATATCCTCACAGATAAAGTCTACAGGCTTAGTCGGGAAATGCCAAAAAATATCATTTGGGCCCCTAGGGCCCACTGTACCTGAAGTGTACCTTTAAATTATGAAAGTCAGTCAAATTCCTTCATTGTTGTGGTTGCTCTTAAGGTAATTTGGGTTGGTTCTCTAGTAGCTGCCAGTGCAAGACATGGGTTCAATCCCTGGGTCAGGAAGATCCCCTGGAGGAGGAAATGGCAACCCACTCCAGTGTGGTCTCCTGGAAAATGCCATAGACAGAGAAGCCTGGTGAGCTACAGTCTGTAAGGTCGCAAAGAGTCGGACACGGCTGAGCAACTGAGCACGCATACACACATGCACTCTAGTAGTTGTAGTTGAAAGAATTTAACTGTGCCCCCATGATGTATTTCTATGTATTGACTATCAAATGCTAAAGGGGAATTCAAGTCCATAATCCTTTATCCAAAAGCCTTTTGGTCAAATTTATTTGAGAATTCAGAATTGTTTGGATTTCAGACAGGTACAAAGATGCTTATATCACACATTTTGTAACAAACACCTCAGGATATTGGGTTCAGAGCAGCATACCATAATCAAACATGTTTGAACTTCTTCAGCAAAATGTGAGAATATTCATACCAAGTGAAATAAATGAAATCTATGAATCACCTTATGTTGACTTAGGTCTGGTGACATTTTTGCTTCCAATAGAGGCAAGAAAGTAATTTTTTTCGGTTTTCAGAGCATTGCATTTTGCAGTTGTGGGTAGAGGGTTGTGGACATAATGGTTAACTGAAAGCCTCAACAAGGTGCAGACGCTACTGATCCTTGACTGTGCCTCTGCTGAGCCACACTTAGTTCTACTGAGTGGAACCTGCAACCTCTTCCTAATACCAGTGAAAGTCGCATAAACCCAGTCATAATGGAGCTGCAGAAAGCCTAGAAAGCTGCATCTCCAGCTTCAGCCTATACTTGCTATGTAACCTTAGGGTTGTATTTTGTGTTTTAATGAGATAGCACATGTCAGGCACCTAGTAAACAGTGAAGAAACATTTGATCTACTCTATTTGTTTCCCCCGTTCAGTGGCCTTGAGTTGGTGTCCCAGCTGTGACTGCACAGGTGTGACTGTTCTCTGCTTCATATTCTGAAATCTTGACTCAGACAGTGGGCCATCCCTAGGGCAATTGGGACCCTAAATTCATCCCAATTAAGTAATGGAAAAATATCACTGCCCCCTCTAGATCCCTCCTGCTGTCTTGCTAGTGGTGGAAACCATTGTGGTAGGCTAAAAAATGACTCCACAAAGATACCCACATTCTAATCCCTGGGACTTGTGGGTATGTTGTGACAGGGATGTTGCAGATGTGATGAAATTGGGGTCAATGCGATCATGAGATTATTCTGGGTTATCCCATCAGCCCAATATAATTATAAGAGGCCTTGTAAGAGATAGGCTGCCGGTCAGCATGGGGAAGGAATGCAGTGGCCAAGGAATGCAGGCAGCCTCTAGAAGCTGAAAAAGCCAAGTATATAGATTCTCTTCTAGAGCCTTCAGAAAGACCCAACCCTATTAACACTTGCCTTTAAGCCTAGTGAGATTGATTTTGGAGACCAGAACTGTGAGATAATAAATCTTTGCTGTGTTAAGCAACCACATGTGTGGTGATCTGCTAAAGCTGCAAGGGGAAGCTAATACAGTACTCAAGGGCAGCCTTTAAAAGAAAAAGGAAAGAGCATTTTGTCTGAATGTTAAATAGAAGTGATGCTGTCCATGAGCAGCATTATTGACGGTCAGCAAAAGGTGGAAACAGCCCAAGTGTCCATCAGCACAAGAGTGGATCAGTCAAATGTGGAACACATTTAGAGACAATGGAATAATATCTGGCCATAAAAAGAAATGAAGTTCTAATACATACTACAACACAGATGAACCTTGGAAGCACGCTAAGTAGAACAAGCCAGACAGAAAAGAATATATTAATGTATGATTCAACTTTTATGATGTACCTAAAATAGGCAAATTCATAGGAACAGAAAATAGAATTAGAGGTCATCAGGTGCTGGAGTAAGGAGTAATGGGAAGTGATTTTTTAATGAGTACAGAGTTTCTCTTTGGGATGATAAATAATCTAGAGGTAAAGAGTGGTGGTAGTTGTACAACATTGTTTATTACTTAATGCCACTGAGTTGTACACTTAAAAATGGTTAAGATGGTAAATTCTAAGTGTGTTTTTTTTTTTACTACAATGAAAGCCAATAAACAGAGGGGTGAGGTGTCTTACTACTTTACTTGGTGTTTCTTGGAAGGGTAGAGTGGAATGATCCGATTGTATTTATCTATGTGTGGGTGCATGGTGCTTTATTTATATATATTTTTAAAGCACTTGTAAGTAGAGTTGCCTTTTCCCTTTAAGATCCTTGAGATGCTCTCCATCTGTCTGATCCCAACAAAGAAATACCATACCCCAGCCCCAGCCAAACTCCAGACTGGTAAAGTGTAAAGCTGTCATAATACACTTGACCCTAAAGCTAGTCTTGCTGAGACAGTCACTAGAGAGAATTCGTTCCTCCCTATAGAAATATAATATGTTTGTGGTGGTTTACTTGCTAAGTCATGTCCAACTCTTTGGACCCCATGGACTATAGCCCTCCAGGCTCCTCTGTCCCTGGGATTTCCCAGGCAAGAATACCTTCCATAGGGGATCTTGCCAACCCACAGATCGAACCCATGTTCCCTGCATTGCAAGTAGATTCTTTACTGCTGTGCCAAATCCAGTATTTTCAAAACAAGCAAGTCAAGGTTAAGGTTTTTGTTATATTTGCACACTGCTTGTACTATCTTACTTTGTTTTTTTTTGAATCAGTCATTATTTAGGGGCCGGAGGGAAGGCAAACCTGTCCCCCATCACCAACAATAGAAATCTGAGCACTTTTGCCCACTGCATCTGGGTATCAGAGTCAATAAGGAAATACCACATAGCTGAGCCAGGGATGAAACAGTGCTTGACTCACATAGAGAAGAGACAGAGGAAGATCTGTTTCAGTCCTGGGCATTCATCCGTCACACACCCCTCTTGTGCCATTGCGTGAAGGACCTCATCCCCTCCCTGAAGGAGACAGAATGGTGAATTTGGTCAGGTACCAAATGATGTACACACTTAAGCAGAACCAAGGAACACACACTGAGTTTGAAACAGATAATAGGCCCAGCACAGGCTGTGGGGACTATATCTCTCAGTAAGGAATGATTCCAGACCCAAGGCCCGTTCTGAGATGGCTGTGTGTGGCTCAAAAGACTGCTTTCACAAGGTTACCTTTCTCAGCAGTTCCCATTCAAAACCACTTTTTAAAGTATTATTGTAAATATGAAACTGGTATCAATTGTCATAAATGGTAATAAGAAATAAATACTTTAAAAAAGAATAAAAACGTACCAAATTCTCATCACCACCTATCAGAGGATTGAGGCTTGTTTTTCCTCTCAAATTACAGGGAGTTGTCAAGTCATCCTAACACTAAACAAAGATGTTCTCTTTGACTTAATGAAAAGATTTGGATGAGTTTTGCAGTGGAAACTTCATTTTCAGATTGAGATTCAAATTTATATTCAGCGTTGTGGCCTGTCACCATGCTATATTGTCTTGATTTTAATACCAGTGTTTTGCAAGCCTGTTCTTTGAGAATCATGGATTTTGTTGGCCATCTTATTTTAATGGTGGGGAGACAGATACCTGACAAGGAAGGGACTTTCTGAAGTTGTACCACTAACAATAATTAATCTATGTTGAGAATATATGATACTTAATGCTACCAAGTGCTTCGGACATGTCACTTCTTTAAACCCTCACAGTGGTTCCTGTAACATTGCCTCACCATTCTGCAGACGAGACTTGGAGACATTAAAATTCTGGCCCAAGCACTCACATTTAGTAAAGGACACCATTAGACCAACCAGAACTTCCAGAGTCAGCAACCAGTATATTTACATTTGATGCCTACAGACTCTAGCCTTTCATGTTCCTGGGCTTGACTAGACGTGAATGCTTTTCTTTCCAATGATAAAGCTTTTATTAGGTTTCCTGTGAATTTTAGTATGTATTTTTATCCTCTCTTAGAAAAAAATCAAAATAATCACTGAGTTTGTACGCAGAAACATAGCTGATGAAATTTTAATCAATAGTACAGACAATATTAATTTGAATAAACATGTATTAAACCTAAATGGACTGTATTTTTAGTGTTATTTAGCTTACTCATTTTTTAATCCTTTTTTAAAAAGGGTATCTATTAATAAATCTGGTCTAATATTATACCATGAGTAAAACTTTTACAAGTGTGATCTTTCTAAAATAGCAGTGAGTGGAAAAGCATGGGAGGACAGATAAATAAAAGCCATCTTTCTTCTGAGCAGAGAAACTTTGCTTTTCTTTCCACTCAGCTGCTACTTCTGTATAGTAACAGACTGAAGAAGATCATGTTGCAAAATTTGGCATCTCCAGAGTTTATATTTTTCAGAATATTTAATAAAAGGCCACCAAATGTTAACATAATTATCCATTTCCTGTATGTGTGCAAATTTTTCCTACTGCTAAAAATTCTTAATTAAAAAAATTAATTAAACATGTGCTTCTAACTAAGAAGCAATTGTAGACCTTGCACCCAACAATGAAAAACTTTTATTTCCTTCATGGTTGTCTTAATTGCCCTCCCATGAAGGGGAATTCTGATAGATATCTGAAGACCTTTCTCTCCTGAAATTGCTACCATGGATTCTCCTTCCTTTTTTTTTTTAACCCAATTTATTTCCTTACAATGGAATCTTATTAGTATACTAATGTAGTGTAGTGTCTTGTAAACACTTTATCCATTTAAATTTAAAAGATTTTGTTTCATTAATAGAGAAAGGTCAAGATGAAGCAAAGTATGAAACACAAAACTAACAAAAAGTCAGGATTTTGCTTACTGTCTGCTCAGTATGCGTCTACCTTAGCTTGAATATTAGATAAGAAACGTGAATCTGTGGTTCCATTTGAGGGTTTCAGTTCTTGGGTGCTTTTTATGGGATCACCATCTCCTTACAATTAGGGTTATCATTTTATTATTTGTATTATAACAACATGTACTATATAAACTGACTTGAGATTCTAGTCCCTATGTAAGATAAGCGCCAATAAGCTCCATATGTATATACACACATACACGGGCTTTCCCAGTGGCTCAGTGGGTAGAGTCTGCCTGCAGCACAGGAAACACGGGAGACGTGGGTTTGACCCTGTGGTCAGAAAGATCCCTCCATGCGGAGGGCATGGGAACCCACTCCAGTATTCTTGCCTGGAGAATCCCATGAACTGAGGAGCCTGGCAGGCTACATAGGGTTGCAAAGAGTCAGACATGACTAAAGCGACTGATTATTTTCCCATACAGGTCATTTCAGTGTACTGAGTAGTGTTCCCTGTGCTATACAGTAGGTCCCTATTAGTTGTCTATCTTATATGGGTGATGGGTTTAGATGCAAATATTTGAGTCCTAGGCCACATGGGATACCCAGATGGATGTTCCCAGGAGGAAGTTTATTCGCGTCTGTCTTCAAATGGCATTTTTCTTGTAGTTCCTCTGTGCTAGGCACTGTGCTAAGATGCTAGAAACACATAAATGAATAAAATGAAACCTATCTTTGAGGGGCTTACACTCTCCTGAAAGTGAAGTCGCTCAGTCATGTCTGACTCTTTGTGACCCCGTGGACTGTAGACCACCAGGCTTCTCTGTCCGTGAGATTCTCCAGGCAAGAATACTGGAGTGGGTTGCCAGTTCCTTCTACACTCTGCTAGGAGAATGTAAATATTTAGTCTATTAGTCTTTCAATGAACAACTATGCTGATATGCTCTATCTTGCTCTAGGCTTTGCGCTCACAGCAGTGAGAAAAAAATAGTCAAGTTTCCTACTCTTATGGGATTAACAATCTGGTATGGAAAAATAGACAATGAACAATTTTTAAAATATAGTAGTCAAGATAGTGGCATTGAGAGAATAGTACATAATGACTTGGAGGAGAGTTATTTTTCAGTTTTGAGTTAGATAGGCCTCAGCTAAAGAGGTGACATAGAAGCTGAGATGGTCATAGCAAAGATCAGTCCTTTGGATGAATGAGAGCAAAAGCATTATAGGCCAAGAGAAGTGCAACTGGAAAGAGTGAAAGACAAGACGAAATTTGGTGTTTTTGCGGGACAGAGAGAAGCCATCTAGGGGCAAAGTAGAGTAAATGAAGGGGAGAATGAGATGAGTGTGAGTCAGTGAGAACCATAGTGGTCAGTTACCAATGACTGTTTTCCTCATGAAGGTGAGGTTAAATTATGCACCATCTCAAAACACAAAGATAAGGTGAATTCACATAATAGCCTTGAGATGCTTAAAACAATGGTTCATGCCAGTGTTTCTCAAATTGTCTGTGAAGGAGGAAACTTTTTTTAGTATTTTGGGCTAAAGTGTTCATAAAGTACAGTAAATATGAAATAGAAATTGAAATGGTAGGACACACAAGCTCATTTTTAAATGATGACATTCTACAGTCATTGTCTGATTGCTTGAACTGCTTCTACATTATTAGCCTCAATTTCTGTATTTATTTTGTTGTGGATTGACCATGGACTGGCACCAGATCTTAGAACACAGTCTGAGTAGCCCTGGACTTTGCAACTGATAAAGCTTGTATTTTAAAAACTGGTCATTATTTGCAGACTCCATAGGCATGGTTTCCTTTCATGTTGTTTAATAATATTTGATTAGAAAAATTATGTAATTTCATCTCACATCCTGATGTTAATGGGGTGAGTGTGTGTGTACATGTGTGTCTGTGATCCTATCAGGAATTTATTAGGCCCTTGATTTCTTTAAAGTACAGTAATATATGAGCCCAATGTTCCCAATGTGCTTTTGGCATTATTTATGAAAAACAGTCTTTAATTACCAAGCTTAACACATTATCCTTGGTGGAGACTCAAATCTCTTTTCCAACTTTAAACTGAGCAAAAGCTTTCATCTGGCAAGGTACTGAAGCCCACTATGAAAATTTTGTGCATAGAATTATCACCAAGAGCTATTTGGCAGCTTCTCCATCTCAATGAAAAGGACTCTGTATTTTATCTTCACACAAATAACTCTCACCACCATATAAATTATTTTCTCAATTATCTTTCAACCTTTTTGCAATAAGGTTTCCTGAATAAGAACTGGAAATATCTACATCACATTCCATGTCACATTTCTTGATCCAAATTCTTTTAATTAGTTACTTAGCCCAAATCTATTTCAAGCACAACAATTTCCTGTATATCTGGAAGAGTAGTGGGAAATTTTTACCTCATCTAACCCAATCACGGACCATAACCCCATATTAATCTGGGAGACAGCCAATGCTTTTCTCTGGAGTGGTATTACTTCTCATTTAGCCTGCAAAATATTTTTGCATTGAAAGTGAAATTTCGTAATTGTGTAAGAGATTCTTAGCACACATTTTCCAGTTGATCCCAAGTGAAGCGTAAGCCATAGGAGTATCTGACGGCATCCCATCCAATCAGAGCACCGCCTCTTTCGTTTTTAAAGCACAGATTTTTATGCTCTTGGTAGGGAGCCAGGAGAAGTGCTGGATCAGCACACTCAATTCCAAAGGAGCATCTAATTTTATTGTCTCCCCCTCTGAATTTCAGAGAACAACGGGCTAGCCATAAGTCTAAAGCGTGGCTCAGAGTGTTAAGTCATTTTCAAATCAATTGCACTCTTGAACCAGCTTCTCTTTTCACGTTCTTGGTAGCAAGCATTCTCTGTGATGCACTTGAAAACAACTGACAGCTCTGCATGACCACCTGTACCAACAGATACCACTTAAACTTGGGCAGTCTCATGAGACATTGATTGTTGTTGATTGTGGTCTGGAGTTTTAGTGCAAAAGCTTGTGTGAAAAAGGTGCATTGTTGAGCTTTGCTGGAGAGTCTTCTTTTGTTGCCTCAGCAGTAGCTTCGAATAGAACCATTTCTAATACACTGCATGTGAGTTGCAATAAAAGGCTTAAAATGTAGTTATCTGAAAATCTACGGAAACATTTGATTCAATCTGAAAGAATCACATGTTAACTGCTTATCAAACTATCAGTTTTCATTTCACAAAATGACTGATACCTCTGTGACTCTGTGGAGAAACACTACACTTTATTTCAAGGGTAAATTTTTTTACTACGGTAGATACAGACAATGGATATAGGCAGAATCTGCTTTCATTAATTCCTCACTAATTTTCTCAGGTGAAGTGTCATATTGTTTACATACAAAACACTTTCGTTCAGGGGATAAATGACCGCTTTTGTTTGCAAAATCTGCTCTTTGTTTTCATCAAAAACACAGACTTATTCATGGTTTAGGAAAAAAAAAAAAATCTGCTAAATGTGATTCCAAAACAAACTGGTACTACTGATGTGTCTCAAGTGACCCCCTGAAAAAAAAAATGTGTCTGGGATTAACACAAGCCAGTTTCAAATTTCTAGGAGTCCATGATCAGTTCTTCTCAAAGGTAGCTTTTTGGGAGGGCCAGGGAGGTCTTGAAAAATACAACAAAAACACACTAAAAATCTTGACTGCATTTAACAGAAACTCAGAAGGGGGAAAAATTCTCTAAATTGCTAAGCAGGAACTTTCTCAGTTTTGTTCCTTTTTCTTGTCCAGTGAAGCACAGCTATATCAAGGAACAGCTTCCACATGTCCGATGGGCATGGATAAGCTACCTCTCGAGGTTTCTATAGGCAGCCAGGCAGGTACCACATGTTTAGAGATGCTGGGATCAGTCCACCCACCTTTCTTGTTCTCTCCCACTTTAAAAGCAGTCATAAAAATGCAACAGGGACTTTCTGCCTCCAGGCAGTCCCTTTCCGTGTCTCTTTTGTTGTTCTGGCTTCTCTGACTGATTGCTGTTCTCAGTCAACATCCCCTTTGCTTTCAATGCACTTGAGCAGCTGGGCTGTTCTGTTTTTCTTTTTTTCTTCCTTTTCCTTCCTGCCTTCCCTTTGCATCCTTCTCTTGGCACAAAGACTTCCATTGCTGGCCTTCTTTCTTCTTCTCATGCTCAGGTCTTCCTAGCAGACTCCTGGCTTCTTTCCCTCCCTGCCTCCTTGCCCCATCGAGCCCTCTACCTGCTCAATGCCACCACCACGCGCCCTCATCCCGCGTCCCCCTGCTGCTAGCTCCTTCTCCTCATCTGCTTCCTACGTGTCAGGCAGGCCCTGCTCCACAATTTCATCAGGTGGCCTGGGGGTGAGGGTGAGCACGCTGTCACTTAAACTCCCTCCATCCCCGCCAGCCTGAAATGGAAAGTGTGATAAATGGAACCGTACCAGGCTCAATTTCGTCTGGAAATTTCAAACTTATGATGTTCGAATAGGTTCATAAATTCCCCCAGAACGCCTCTCTGCTCTCCCTAATACCCAATTGCAGGTTTCAACTGAGCAGGCCCCTCTACCTGCTTTTACAGCCCACGACACTCAGATCTTGGCATGCATGTCGTGCCGTGGCCCTGGCATGTTTTTAATCTAGTGCCCAGGCTGGGGATGCAGCCACCGCATATATATTCGCTGATTCTTTTCCAGGGGAGGAATGTTGACAGTGGACGACAACAGGTAGTCTTCAAAGGCATTTCAGTTCAGGGCTGCTTTCATTTTTCTCTGTTTCTAAAAGCCAGCCATGGCTTTGTTGTTGGCAAATATGTTTCTACATGTCCCATCCTGGGCAAAAATCGTCAAGTGGAGAATCTTCAAAATGTGCTCTTGTTTTCTTGTGGAGAGAATGGCGTTTCTTCCCCCATTTTCTCTCTCATTTATGCCCCTTATCTTCAGGAAATAGGTCTTAAAATAATATGAGTTTGCATATCCAAATGACAAGCAGAGAAAGATCAGCTGTGCCTTTCTGTCGGGAGCAAAGACGAGTGACGTGAGTTGGTTTAATAAAATTTGAGCTACAGTTAAAATTTGAGTCCAGTTAAAAATGTAAAAGACTAAACAGGAATTTAAATAACATTTTATTCTTTCATTAATGTGTAATTACAGAATCAATATAAGAATTATTTCTGCATCTCCCTTGACTGTCTTTTCCAATTCATACTGCTTTTTTCATACTATATTGACTTATTACATTTAGATCATATGTCTGTAGAGATACATGAGTTTCATGTTCTTTTTAAACAAGTGGGATCATTTTGTATGTTTTGTTCTACAACTCAAAATGTATCTTACAAGTTTGTTCTTATTACAGACTATTGTCTTCATTTCATCTTAGTTCACGTCTGCATCAAGTTTTAAAAAGTATTCCTCTAGTAACATCTAAATAGTACATATTTCTATGTTTTTCACTATGACAAATAAAATTTCAGTGAATATTTCTGAATAGATACCCTAATGTACGTAATTTATTTTTTTTTTTCTACAATAGATAGCAAGAAATAGAATTACTGGACCAAAGAGAATGTCCGTTGTTAGTTTTCATAAGTATTGCCAATTTGCCCTCAAAGTTGGCTTTAGCAAATTGGTATGCCTTCTTGTGGCTGTTTTTTTCTATCATGCCCTCTCTAACCCCTCCCAAACAGAAAGTTAGCAGCCTGAAACCAGAAACAAATGAAAAAGAATTTTATAAACTTAACACTTTCTTCCCACTTTGTCCAGGTTTATAACTTATGCTTTTCTGCCTATCTTAATTTCTATAATGTTAAAAGAGAACATGTTTCTCAGGGCAAGTGCTTAATTTAGAATAAAATGAGAACAAAAGGACTAAGAATATTTTCCTATGCTAAGTTGTTGATGTAAAAGAAGTTTCAAAAGTTACACAAATATTTTTCATATTGAAAAGCATTTATTTAAAAAAATATTCTAATTTGAAAAAAAAAAAGCTAACTTTTTTAGTATATTCTATTACATGAATTTTATATATAGCCTCTAATGTGGATGGCATGCCCACCCAGACATTGAAAAAGCAACTTATATTGAAAAATTCAGGTATTTGAGTTATATCTGTGTGAATTTCAAAACTTGGTATTTCCAAGTTATTGACCACATTCAATATTTTGCTTTGTGTATAGTTGCAGTCTTGAGGTTTGTAATTCAGTCCTCCAATAAGTCCAGCCATAGCTTTAAAAATATATTCTTTGCAGCAGGAGATTTACAGCATCATTCTTTAAACACAAATGCTCTTGGTAAAATAGGTTTGGGAAATGCAACACACCTCCACCCCTCTCTTAGATATTCACAATCACATTGGCAGGTCAGAGGCTCCAGAAGTCTTGTAATACCAAAAGCTGTCCACCATTCATTCCCAAACCCTGTTTGCCTATGATAATCTATTTTTCACATAAAAATTTTAACATCCTCTGGAACTGCTCCTACAGGCAATGAACTTTGAGAAACACTGCGTAAGTACAAACTGTATGTAAGTAGAGTGAAAAATATGAAACCAATGAGCTTCAAAGGGAAGGAAAGCAAGCTACATTAAGCTAAACAGGAAAGTGATTCTAGATCCTGAGGAAGGAAGCTGATGACAAAGGCATAGTATGGACTGGAGAAAGCCACAGCTAGGTGATATAACTGCATTCCACAAGTATTTATGGAGTGCCTATTCATACCAGGCCCTGTTCTAGGTGCTGTGGATAAAGCAGTTATGAAAACAAATGAAAAAACCTCTACCTCTGTTAAACCGTTTCAAAGTGTTATTTACTGAGGAACTCAAGTTCCTAAAGTCAATAAATGGATATGTTAAATTAAGCATTTCTATATATCAAAAGAGACCATGAAAAAAAAAGAGTTTTTAAGACCTACATGGGGAGAATATAAAGAACACCTACAAATCAATAAGAAAATAAAAAATAACCCAATTAAAAAATGGGCAAGAGACATCAATGGAGGAAGAAATCAAAATAGACAATAAATATGTATGATTCTCAACCTCATAAATAATGAATTAAATGCAAAATCATACCATGAATAGAAATGATTTTACAGCTAAAATAGCAAAAGTGAGATTATAACAATACCACATAGAAGCAAGAATGTGGGAGACATCTCTCATGGGAGACTAAATTGGTTTAACTACATTGGGAATTGTTTGGGCCAGCCCTGTCTAAAGAAAATAAAATATAAGCCACAAATATAAGCAATGCTTTCTAGTGGCCACATTTTAAAACGGTAAAAGAAAATAGGTAAAGTTAATTTTAATAATGTATTTTATTTAGACCAATATATCTAGAATATTATCATTTCAGCATATAATCAATCTAAAATTCTATTAGTGATATTTTATGTTCTTTCTTTCATGCTGTTGCTGAAACC
The DNA here is from genome assembly GCF_033118175.1 of Dama dama. NCBI lineage: Eukaryota > Metazoa > Chordata > Mammalia > Artiodactyla > Cervidae > Dama > Dama dama. The sequence continues at coordinate 35,757,156 of NC_083704.1, read as the reverse complement.
AGTGTGTATTTTACACCTGTGGAACATCACAACTCAGACTAGATACATTCCAAATGTTCAACAGCTACAAGGGCTCAATAAATAGCTACCATACTAGCCAGTGAGCACAAGTCCACGTCTAGTCAAATCCATATAGTATCCAAGAAAACCCCTGCAAATTTGTACCAAGAGTTTAAAGAATATTCATTGTAACCTTATTACAATCTTTTAAACGGAAACAGTGCATATGTCCATCAATGAAAGAATGTGTTTCTGAATTGCAGTGTATTCATATCATACAAAATGAGAGAGCATGAAAATAAATGGGGTAGAGCCATACTTCATGGAAAAGTATACTCTGCAATAAAGACAAACTGCAGAAAAATACTTGGAGTTTGTTACCGCCATGTAAAGTTCTCATACCTCCAAAACAATATTGCTTATTCCTTCAGTACCCATCCGTATATAATAATAGCTTAAAGGCATATAAGGAAACAATATCAACCCTGTATGATACTGTTTACCAAGGCGGGAAGGGGGGCTGAAGATCTAAGAGTGGGACACCAAGAATTGAAATTATTAATGATGTTTTATTTCCTAATTTAGGTGGTATAATGCTTGTATATGTCACATTGCTCTATATACTTATTGTGTCTCTGAAATATTTTAGAATGTTTGCCAAATGTGTCCAGTTCTCTAATTGGTGGGATTGAGAATAAGACTTATGTTCATGGAGATGTGGTTTATTTCCTGGTGTGTGTGTGTATAGTGAGTAGACATTCACATTGTTTTCAGAAGGAATATGCACTATGTCTCCACTTCTCCTATAGTCAGTACCTCTTTGGCCATAAAGTTTGGTTCATGCCTGTTTAAATAAGAGATGAAGTTACTTAATAGCAGCAACGTCCAGCCCAAACCTAGATGCAAGAATGAGAGCAGAGAGCTCTCTGCTGGAACTGGAGTTCTTACAAGGGGAGAGGGCAGCGTTGTGTTGCCTTGGGTGTGTGTGCAGATAGGACTTGGTGGTGGAAGACAAGCAAGTTACTCAGGGCTGCTTGCCTCAGCTGATGTCTCTGAAAATTATTCTCTGACCAGAAATGGTTCTGTTCTGGTTCTTCTGGCTTGGACAGAGCAGTGAACACACGGATCTCAAACATCCCGTCAACATAATTGCAGTGTCACAGCCATCAGATGGAAATGCACCCCAAAGTGGGGGTAAGTGGATGTTTCTTCAGTAGTCAGCATTTTGAGAAATGTATACCACATTGACACCAAAACTATATTTTAAAAGCCCACCAGATGTCAAACTGCCACCTTCGTTACTGCTCTGAAAAGTGTATAAAGCTTCAAAGACACGCCCACCAAAAGCCAGTTAAAAGGAAGTCATTATTTTTGTTTAAAGGTGGCTGTGGGTGGGGGTCGGGGATGAGTTCTCTATGGTATATGTATTCTTTGAATAATATAAACTATTATTGTATTTGATGGGTAATAAGGTATGATCTGTTATGCACGTTACTAAAGAACACTACACTCCAATGTAAGGTACTACTTGTAGACTCTACATTTGAACTATATTTTGACAATTTACCTGATTATAAATTCACCTGGGATGATAGAGAACACTTTGCTTCCCATCCCTTCCCAGTGCCTACAGAATTATAATCTCATTGGCCAGGTTCCACTCTTATGACAGCAAGTCTCTAAGTGTGCTACCAGCACCGCCTAGGAACTGTTCAAAATGCAAATTAGCATATTCCACTCTAGATTTATTGAATCAGAAACCCTTGGACATGGAACTTAGCAATCTGTGTTTTGAAAAGCCCTTCAGGTGATTCTGAAATCAGTATGATTTGAGAACCACTAGCCTTGAGCCTAGTCATTGAAAGTATTCCGGGAGGATCCCCAGCAACAGCATCACTAGGGAGCTCATAAGGAATGCAGAATCACAGGTCCCACTCTACTGAGACAGAGTCTGCAACTTGAACCGCATCTCCAGGGATCTGTTTCCTCACTAAAGCTGGAGAACCACTGTTCTGTGAATAAGGATTTGGCATCACCCTCTCTGGGTTTGAAGCCCAGCTCTCTTTCTCATCAGGCTTATGACTTTAGGCAAGGTATTTGATCTCTCTCATCTTCTGTGTTGTCTCCTGCCAAGTGAGACTGATGATAATGGCTCTGGTAAACCCTAAAAGATGGCCCTGAAACTGACATGAGGCAATGCGAATGTAGAGCTTAGCATGATGCCTGGCACATAGCAAATGCTCATTTAGTAATGGCTCTGATTATTGTCTACTTTTAAAAAGAATCTCCTTCTCTAACATTGAGCAGATCTCTACAAAGATCTATATGGTTTCACAATATATAACTAGATAATTTAAACCACAGACACAGGAGTCTGAAATACTGATATGCTTGAGATTTAAAATTCTCAGCAAAAATATTCTAGCTTTTGAAGCCTAAAACGCAATTAGAGAATGGCTAGAAAAAAAAGAAAAAAACTTAGAGAATAGCACACCTATCATGAATGGGCTTTTCTCCATAAGTTAAGAGCCATAGAAGGCCTTGCTGGGCTAAATGAAGGTGAATAACAATGAAGTACATAGAATAATTTTGGTCTGAAACTTAACTTTTTTAAATAGGAAGATAAGTGAAATTCTAGGTTTTTTCCAACCTTTAAATTTCCCTGACTGGGGTATGAAAATGATTTGTCTCTTACTTTAGTACTCTCTGTCCTTTTATGTTAAGCTTGCAGTTCTCATAGGGACAAAAACAATTAAGAGAATGAATGGAAAAATCAATTATTCCATTAATATGTTTTCTCACCAACTTCAATGGTTAGGAGAACTTTTTTTATACATTAAAAAAAAAAAATCTGACCTGATATGTTGGGGGCATTCAGAGTCATCCTTAGTTCTGAAATGGTTCTACTGTGTTACCAAGCATCTCTGCTTTCTGAATTATTTGCAAGAAATGAAATCAGAATGACTTTCTGTTTAAAGGGAGCATGAAGTTTAGCTAATGACACATCTTGTCCTTGCTGCAGCTGCAGCAGCGCCCAGCTATGACATGGGACCTCTGAAACGGAATTTATGAATTAACTGCTACTGAAAAACCAACAGAGGGAGCACAGACCATTGTTTTGTGTGTGTGTGTGTGTGTGTGTGTGTGTGTGTGTGTGTGTGTGTGTGTGAAAGAGAGAGAGAGAGAGAGAGACGAAAAGACGGATATTAAACATAAACTGTTCTGGCAGCATGGCATAAGATTTTTAAAAAACTAAATCCACAGAGCTAGACTTTACAAGTCACTTACCAGGTTAAAGCTATTAAAAGGAGTCTCATTTTCTTATTTACAGTTCTGTCAGAAACAGTCATGATTTAGGAAAATATTTTGATAACGGGGAGAAGTGAGCTGACCTGATGATTGTTCTCAGCTTATCTCCTTGTACTTATAAAGTTATGTTAATAGAAAAAATTCCCATCTCTCCTTTTGTTGTCTTTTCTTGGTCGTTCCTTTCTTACAGTCCATAATGAAGGGTAGCATATTTCCACATACGGCGGGGAAGAGCAGTTGTATATCGTTCCTCCTTAAAAATTAAGGTCTTCAATCTGAAATTTCTCTTTCTCCACTGAAAGAATCTTACTTTTCTCATACACATAGCTTTCTGTTGTAGGAAAAACAGACTTCTCAGGGATTTTGCCATAAGCATTTTCTATAGTTTCACTTCTTCTCAAATAAGAACTTCAAAGTAAATGTTCTTACATTTAGCGTAGCTTGTCACGAGGCCGCTGGTTTACCAGTTCACCTGGATTTTACAAAGAGAATTTTGATATTTGAGTGCGTACAAATACCAGCACATGCTACCAACATATTAACAATTGTTAGATATTTGGTTACTTAAAATATGGACAACTCTCTGCATACCTCCCTCCCAGCAGTTATTCTACAAAGATACCTGCCAATAATGATTTTCCTCTCATAAAACACCATTACTTTTCTCAATGGAAATCTTTAGGTTTGAATCCTTTTAAGACTGAGTACTAGAAATGCATTTGTGTGGATTAAATAATCATTGATGAATATTGTAAGGAGTACAGAATTGTGCTACCACCAAAAAAAATGAAAAAAGGTTTAACACCCTGGCTTTATCGCTTTGTTACAGTTTTGATAGTATCAAGATTACTAGCTATTCAGATATAATTTAAACCAAACTACCAGCTGCTGTAGTCATACAGAAACCCTGTACCTAACCAGCTGTACCTTATAAAGCAAATTGTTGCCTTTCCCTGACCACTACGTTTTAAAATTTTATCAGCAAGCTGTGGTTGGTTGTTTTTCCGCCATCCAAACATACCTGGCTACGTTGGAGTTTTATTTGTTGGGGTAACTTCTAGATGAAATTTTATGTATGTCCTAACATAAAACATAAACTCCAGCAGCTTCCCCTCCTGCTTGGTTTCGGGGCATGAAAGGGCAAGGCATATTTTATAACATAAATTTTGGTGAATGTTGCTATTAGAAGTTCCTTAGGAGGAATGCAACTATTTGGAATTAGGTCGCTGGGCTGTGCTAACAAAGATAACCTTTTAAACTGACTAGTCGGATACTACATCTTATTTTTTTTCTTATCAACTTCAATATAATCTTGTGTTTGACGCCCCCCCCCCACTATCAACATTAAAGCTACCCCCATACATATGGCCACCAGAATGCAACAAAGGGAAATGGTTAAGTGATTTAAATTCTTTACCCCTGAAAGCTTTCAGCTCATTGATGTTCAAAAATAAGTTGAAGAATCTAGCACAGACTGCTCAGAAACTAACAAATCAATGTGCCCTTCACCAAACACACAGGCCAATTTTCAGCTACGCCACCTTCAGACTCTTCCTAGAGGGGTCCGTTGAACAGAAAACCAGCCCGGGGGGTCTCCTCTTCATGGTCTTCAGGTTGCCATTCAATTAATGAAAAGAAGTGACAACAGAAGTTAATAACTATTCCTGATCACTGAAGCAGTGGAAAGGGAGGGCTGGGAGGCAAAAGAGCTGGGAGATATTCAACCTGCTGGGTGGAGCCGTATAAGCATCCTCTGTGCTCCCTTCCCGTCCCCTTTCCACAAGGCACTACCATGGCATCTGCTCCCAAACTGTTCCCATCCTGTTCAGAAACTGACCTGCATATATATTGGGCTTAATGACCAAATGTTTAAAAATTCATTGCACAAGAACAGCTGAAAGCAGTTGATTGGTTTGAACTTTATTGTATGCACCTTGCTTCCCAGACCGCAGTAAAGAGGAAGGTCAGCTGGTAAACATTTGGGCATTTAAAGAATGAGAGGCCCTGGATTTCCCAGTGTCCCTGTCTGTTTTCCTTACTCACAGCGTTAGGCCCTACTAAGCTGTGTGCTGACCTGGTGCTTAGTTTGGCTTCATGCGACCATCCTCATGCAGGTGGGTCAGAAAAGATCTGCCAAAGTGGTTACCTGCTAGCTCCCATCAGACCTCTCTCCTGAGAAATTATTTCTGGAAGCATTTTCCTCATTGACTGGGGAGCCATTTCAGTGACAAGAAAGCAGGTGATTTTATTTTTCCCTCAAGTATTGTTTGTAAGTGGTTGTCACCTAGAGAAAGATCTCCCCGTTCCAGGCCACAGTGCAATACCATGTTCTAGGTAGGCTCACCCCTGGCTTGGACTTCAGAAGTTTGCCCTACGTGCAACCATGCAAGCAAGCACAGACCTCTTGGAGATTTCACAGTGTCATCCAAAAAGTTAGAGTCTCAAACCATGGTATTCACTTGCAGTATTTTATCGGGGAAAGGGGTTATTTGTTACAGCAATGACTGCTTAGTGTGAGAAAGCGGCCTAATTAGTTCAAACTCGAGTTTATGGTGGGCCTCCTCAGTAGGTAAAGTCTTAACTCTGGACAAGCCAGTACAACTTTTCAGTTCCATTCCTTATTAGCAACACCCTGCTCCATGCCTTCTCTTCCTTCTTGTCCACTCTACTTAGCTCAGGTTTGAGTAGTCTAATTCTAGTTGTTATTGATATGAACAAACTACAAAGAAAATAAGACAGCGAGGTGTCTGTTAGAAGGAAGATGTTGGACAAATGCACTTCTGGTTGGAGAAAGAAGGATTAAGGACCTGTGGAGAAGATGGTATGCATTTTCTTCCCGCAGTTTCAAGCTGTTTCCTCTTGTGATCTCATGGTGTGGACCATGCTTTCCACCCCTGCCATAATTTCTCTGATAAAAATCATGTCCTTTTGTTTTAGTGGGGGGTTCTTGGGCATAGGAGTATATGTGTATTTTAAACTCACTCTCCTCTTTAACTGATTTATTTCTGTCTTCTTTATAATTTTCCCTTTCACAGTATGTAGCCCTTTGTCATTAGAATGATAATCATAATAATAGCAGGAATGTAATTTCCCATAATGCTAATAGTAGCTGTGTGCTCATACACACCCAGTTTATTCTTAGATTCATTTACGCTCTGACTTCTTCATCTCATATTTAAATACAGCAGGTGTTTATCTTCATCAAGGAATGTTTGTTGAGCTCCTCCAGGGAGCATGGGGCTGTCCCTAGGTGCCATGGGCTTATACGGGGCAGATTCAAAGATGTGGAAATGTTTACTTCCCCTAAGATCCAGGAGCGCACATTTTATTTCATTTCTTCAGATGTTGTAAATGGAAGAACCTTTATAGTACTTGTGCTTACTTGAAATTCCCTCTGCTGTGTGTGCAAGGACAGACAGACCTTAGCATATTATCTTGCGTCATTGAATGTGTCCTGCTTTTAATGTGGTACTCTTGCCTCAAAAGTGTAATTGAGAGGAATTCTCTTTTTAAAGCCATTAGATGGAAAGAATAGATGGTGATTATATAAGTACTGTGGAGTTTTTTTTTTTCCCTGAAGCTCTTCAGCAGTCTAAGAACATGACAGTATTCTTCACAGCGCCTTTATGATACAGGTGGAATTCAGTTGTACAAGGAAGTTAAGTAGATTTCCTCAAAATGAATTATGTAGAGTAATCATAATAACATCCTATTTCTTAAATCATGATTTTGATTTTGAAAAGTGGTTCCTACTGGCCTTCTTTTTTTAGAGACATGTTCTGATGTATTTAAGAAGAATGGAATAATGGGAAAATGTTGGTAATTTATTTAAAAGGATTCATCGAAAATAACAATGCAAATACGCAAAATGTATACAATTGTTAAATCTCAATAGAAGAAAAACAACCGCAGAAAGTACTTTATCTTGTTGGGGCTTCACAAGAAACCTTGTGAAGTTGCAACAACAAACAGCGAGGTCCCTGTTATGCAGATAAGGATAATGGGAATCATTCATGATCATACGGCTAACGGCTGATTTGGTCAGGACCTGAGTTGGTATTTCTCAATTCCAAATCTAGTGCTTTTTCTTTTTTTTTTTTACCTATTCAATTGTAGTAGGTTGCTGTCTGACAATTACTGTTAGACTCACAATTTAACATTGAAATTATGGACCTAATTGTCTAATATCTGAAATGACGAAAATTTCACTTTCATATAGAATCTCTGAACTACTCAGACAAATTATCTATGGTAAAACTTAAGATATGTCCCCATTTTCCAACAAAAACCTAAAATATGTTAATATTTTCTGTCTATTAAGTATCTTAAATTTTGTTGAATAACAGGGTGTTAAGGGCTGAACTGCTGAAGTAAGTCAGATAATCAGGGTGAGCCTGGGTAAGTTGTTTATACTCTCAAACCGCCAACAGCCCATCGCCATAATGTAGGTAATAGAAACCTCTACCTCAGGAGACTGTTGTATTCAATATCATGATACTGTATATAAAGAGCTCAGCACAAGGTCTGTCCTGGACTAAAAGCTCAGTAAATAATGTTGATTAAATACAGTTTTTAATGGTGGGCTACCACATTTCTATTTTGAGGACCTCTAAAATTCACAATGGCTATGAACATTTAACATTTTTACCTAAAAATGAAACTATCACAGAGAATTTAGGCTATATGAGACATAGTTAAAATAGGTATACCTTGGTCACTTGGTGTATACAATTTGAGTACATCCACCGTGACCCCAAATAGCAGGACCAAAAAGAAAATAGACTCAGGCTGTTTGCCTTATCTGGAGTCAATAGTAATGGGGATAAAACATGAAAATAACTGAAGATAGTGTGATACAAGTTTACTGGTATAAAAAACAAAAAGCTATGGTTTCAAAAAATGAGTGGACAGTTCAAAAAGACCGTATCTTTTTCATCAGTAACTGTGAAAAATTGCTCCAGATCATGAGTGTTCAGAAGTAATAGTGAGATACTCTTACTACCTAACAGATGGTCAAAGACGTTATTTAAAGTGATAGTGCAATTGCTTGTAAGGGTGCACTGAAAATAGCAACCTCATACATTTTAGGTGGAAATGAAATTCTAATAACATTCATGAAAAATAAATTTTGTACATGGTTCAAACCAACAAACCCATATCTGGTGATCTGTCTTACCTATAAATACAAAAACATATATTTCAGTGTTATTTATAGAAGCCAAAAGCTAGAACCAATGAATGGGTAATAATATTTATGGTACATCCACACCACGAAATGTGTCTATTAAAAATTGATTAGTCCTCTTCCAGTTGACTTGGGGGAGTTTCCAAGAGAGCTTTGAGCTGAAAGAGTAAGATGCAGAGACAGGTGTGCCTTATGATCCTGTTTTAGTAATGCTAACAACATACATAGAAGATTGTATGTTTCACACTCAGATATATGAGCATTAAGGAAATTGAAGAAGAATGCACATGAGTATCAAGGTAACTTATAATGTGCAAGGGGTAAGGAAAAAAAAATTAGTACACCAAAAAGAAAATATAGATACATTCACACACCACAGTATGTATTACATATCCCACTTATTTAAAACTATGGCATATGTGTACCGTGTATAGGTTTTATATATGTATGAAGAAATTAGAGGAAAAAGAAATTCTATTTGACTCTATTAACTTATTGGATGTTAATGGAGTATATAGTAAAACTAATCACAGTGTTTTTGTATGGTTTGATGCTATATATTTAAAGGCAAATTAACAGATTAAACGTGTGTATGTATGTGTACATATAAACTTTCAATCATAGAGCAGTCCAGTAGGCCTTTCAGGCCACATCCAACTGGTTGCCTACTTTTGTAAAGTTTGGATGGATGCAGCCATGTCTCTTCAGGAGTTGTCTATAGCTGCTTTCTCACAACAAGGGCGAATTTGATAAGTTGTTATAGAGACCGTATTACCAGCAAAGACTAAAATATTTGTTCTGCAGAATTTTATAGAGAAACTTGTACCTCTAGTGTGTATGACTGTATATATATTCACATTAGCAAAAAAGAAGGTGAAGATGTACACCACACTATTGGTTATATCAGGGAGCAGGACCTCACGGGGATGGGAAAACAATAATTAGCTTTTGTTTCACTTCCTACTATAGGCATGTATTAGTTTTTGTAAGTTGAAAACCAGTCAAGAGTACCTGAAATTTAACAATTCCAGTTTAGTTCAGTTGCTCAGTCGTGTCCGACTCTTCGCGACCCCATGGACTGCAGCACACCAGGCCTCCCTGTCCATCACCAACTCCCGGAGTTTACTCAAACTCATGTCCATCGAGTCGGTGATGCCATCCAGCCATCTCATCCTCTATCATCTCCTTCTCCTCCTGCCTTCAATCTTTTCCAGCATCAGGGTCTTTTCCAATGAGTCAGTTCTTCACATGAGGTGGCCAAAGTATTGGAGTTTCAGCTTCAACATCAATCCTTCCAATGAACACTCAGGACTGATTTCCTTTAGGATTGACTGGTTGGATCTCCTTGCAGTCCAAGGGACTCTCAAGAGTCTTCTCCAACACCACAGTTCAAAAACATCAATTCTTCAGTGCTCAGCTTTCTTTATAGTCCAACTCTCACATCCGTACTTGACTACTGGAAAAACCATAGCTTTGAGAATCCAGACCTTTGTTGGCAAAGTAATGTCTCTGCTTTAACAATTTAAGTAAAAACAAAGGAAAATAGCCTAGAAAATTTATATATTATTTAGAGATAGGGATTATTCGTTCATCAAAAAAAAATGACTAATCCCTATGTGTTAAATACAGGGGATATATATATATATATACACACATACACACACATATATATGTAAGTAAGACAGCAGGAATTCAGGCCATGTAAGAGGCCAATGTAACATAGTGTAAGAATGCTATAATGAAGATACATAAAATGTCCGGAGCAGCAACCCGTTCATTGAGGGATTTGGGAAATGCTTCACATGGGAGGCAGTGTTTGAACGGTGTCTCAAAAGACAAGTCTGTGTTTGTCAGGTGTGGAAGGGAATTGCCCATGTGGAACTGAACAGGAAATACGGCAGCTCAGTGGTAGAAATGAATGAGAGCCCCTGGCTCATCCATACAGCAAGTACTTAGGCATGACCCAAGAGTAAAGGTGCAGGGAGATGGGGGGAGTTAGCTTCAGGAGCCCACCATAGGCTCAAAATTACAGGTTGGCCTCACCTTTGAGAAAGTGACGTAGGTTACTTTGGGCTATGTTGCATCAACAATGAGTAGTCACTTCAGGGCTTTAAAGAAATGAATATCCTGAGATCTATGCTTCAGAAAAATGTCTCTAGCATTTGTGTGTTGATTTATCAAGTGCTAGATGGGCACAAGAGCAGAATAAGCTACATGGAACTTTTCACATAGGCAAAGCCTTTCAGTAAACAATAAAGGAAAGTAATGATAGCAGCAAGCAATGAGTGACGATTATGTATCAGACGTTCTTTGAAGCGCTCTACTTATATGAACTCATCCACCCCTCACATTTTATAGATTAGAGAACTGAGAAACAGTGAGATTGAGTAACCTGCCCAGAGTTACAGAATAAGTGGGTGGCAGATCTGGGGTTTGAACCCAGACAATTGGGCACCAGCCAGCCCTCCCAACTACTGTGGTCTTCCATTTGAGGCAAGTTAGGAGCAGTCATATCTTTAAGACATTTCTTTACCTCCCACCAGGTTCCAGGTAGGGTGCAAAGTGCTAGGGGTACAGACCTTGTAAGAGCTTGCTCCTAGTGTAACACCTTGCTGGCAGATGGATTGATTGCAAGTGTGTTGCATTGAGAAAGACTATGACTTTCCATTCAGACTCCAGAGAGAGTTTGGTGATCGATAGTCATGTTCGCCGTGGTGAGGGAAGTGGTATAGACTGCACAAGAAGCTGACCTCATTATCACTTAGGTGGATCCCGCAAGTGGCACAAAAGTCAGAGTAGGCTTGGATCGTCCTGCTTAGAGTGGTTGCCTGAGGGAATTTGGGTGCCATGGGTATATTTCCATGTGAACTTTTATCAGATTCTGCCCCTCCCCACAGTACCCCCCACCCACTGTACTCATCCAACTGCCCTGTTCATTAAGTCAATTCTGTAAGACTCTAGGTCACTGCTTAGAAATGCAGACTCCAGGATTTATTATTGCTGTCTCCCAGTGAATACATGAAATTCACTTTAGTTGAAACCACCCAAGCATGACAACTCTAATAATGATGTTTTAATAGTGTCTGCTGTGTTAAAGTTTTTTGAAATCTGATATCTTACATGAGCTAATATAAGCAATATCACAGGCTCCCATTTTTTTTTAATAAAACAGTTCCTTAAATGAGGGACTCAGTTGTACTGTACTGATAAAACCTAATGATTTCTAAAATGACGTTTTACTCCAATATTTATAATTTCATTGTTAACCAAGATTGTATTGTGGTCTTTCAGAATATAAGCAATAATGTGCCTCAGTCTAAGTACATTGAATTCACCTCAGAAAATTTAGGTAACTAATTATCCAAAACTACTGAGGCGGCGACTGTTTGCTTCCTGTATGATTACAGTCTAATGTAGGGTTTTTTTCTGTAATGGAACAAAAATAATCCAAATTCTTTACTCAGTATGCTAACTGGCTACTCTAGAAATTGCTGTTAGGTTACTTGCAAATTTTTGTATAATGAGTATTCAGGTTCAGCTTAAAAAGGTTGACATTGTTTTTGGGGGGGGGTCGGGTAACAGATGTGTGCTGACATAGTTTTAAGTGAAACCAAGCCCCGAAGAAGCTCAATAAACAAAGGACAATGTTTGGAAAAGAAAGAAGCTTGTTTCCTTTGATAGGGTGCATGGAATTTAACCAACCTGTGTTTATAATTACTGTCTGGTTTAGTTAGTGTGAAAGAATCTACTTGTTACTCACTTATAAATAAACAAAATAGATCTACTTGCCCATTCTGCAGCCGACTTGTTGGAGTTTATTTTTCTTTTTCTTTCTCTTTTTTATTGACTACAGACCACTTACTTTATGTCCAGATTATGTTTTTCCATTCTAAACATTCTTCTGGTTTGGGGTTTTTCTCCCCTTAAGTATTGGACTGACTTACAAAGATGACACCTTCTCCCAAATTTCAAGTCTTTCCTTCTGCCCCCATCAAAATTGTAAATTGCTACCTTTAGTAATTTACATGTAGCTTATTCTACTCATGTGTCCACATGTGGATGCTAGGTTGTATACCAGAGGCAGTATTTTTTTCTGGCAAGCTCACACAGAGAGCAAGTTGCTACTACCCAGTTAATTGTAAAACAACATCAAATGAAGGCTGTCAACTTGGGGCCAAGTTGACAAGAGAATGTTGTGTAGCATATGAAGTCAATCATTTGGTCCTTCCGAACAGGGATGTATTTTTAGATGAGAAATTAAATCTCACCTTTTAAATACACGAAAGTGAGGCTGTATAATTTTGTAAAGAACTGGAAAGCCAGTAGCTCTTTTGAAATTTTCCCTTTGAGATCTTGGCTATTGGTAAATTTACTATATTCTGTAAGTTTATTGTTAGTTTATTAGAGTAGGTATATTCAGTTAAACTTTTGAGTTGGCTTTGCACACTGCTTCTTATATTTTTCCCTCAACTTAAGAATTAATTGTGCCCACATAAAGATAGGTCATAAGGAGCAAGATATTGCATTTTTATTTCCATGTACTAATAGAAAAAATATATAAAATCTAGTTAACCAAATGGTTTCTCAAAATCATCTTGCTCCTTAAAATTAACATTGGCCTATTATTTATTATTGAAATCATTTTTCAGTGTTAAGACGGGTTTTTACTAGGGTGTGGGTTTACCTTTTATGAAGATTGCATTAATCCATCACGAAAATTTTAAAACTCAATAAATTCATTTTACCATAAAAGATGTATAAAGCCATAAGCATTTTCCAGATGTGGCTGTGGATATAAGTAAAGAAAACTCGTCTGTTCTGAGAGAGGAAAAACTGTTGACATTTCTTTGAAGTGTAATCTCTTTTGTTTATTTGGTTTTTAATAGCTTCCAGCAGTTAGCCACATATTTTTTAAGTGATGCTGCTCACATACTTTTTTTTTTTAAGTTGTGAGTGGCATTAACTTACTGCCATAAATTTCAAAGCATAACCTGTAAAAGGAGGAGTCCTTCATTGAGATGGATAATTGAGTAATGACCGCAAAGTGTGAGGCACCATTTTCCTTAGAAACTGTTCTAAATGGGAAGTGATGGGCAGCAAGCAGCAGGGGGGTCAGGGTACTATTGTTTTAATCTTTACTATTTATTTATAAAAGGCAATCTGTAGCTGTTGCCTATTTAAATAGCAAAACGTTTTATCCCTTGTCTGTGCCCATTATTTGGCCATTCAGTATGAGCCAAAGAAAAGAATCCAGAATTTTTCAGATTACCATGATGGATATCACCCACACCCCAGGGTATAAAATGTGTGCGTGTATGTGCGTAGGCTTACACAAATGTGCTGTAAATGAGGGGAAATTTTTAGAGTGATAAAAAAAAAATCGTTAAAATGGACTGAGTGGCTGAAAAGTCTGTGACACTGAAAAATGGAAACTATTTGGAAAGTAAGTGAAAACTTAAAAAATAGATGTGTACAAGCTTTTGACATTTCATAATGATTTATATAACAGGCTGCATGAGAATTAATTTGAAATCAGAGGTAATGCTAGCTGTAACCTACTGCAGAGAGCATTCAAGGTTGAGGAATTTATATATATATATATATGTATATACACATATATATATATAAATTAAGTTTGAGGCCCATTTCTCATTCTGTCCAATCAATGTTTTTTAACTATTACTCATAATAATGTGATTCTACAAAGCTTAGTAAACTGGCCTTTGTATATATGAGTGTATTTGTACACACTATTTCTATTTGTAAAAAATTCTAATGAACAGTTGTATGCATGCCATATTTAAATACTAAGGTTCTCTTTGATTGGAATTTATTTTTACATATCCAAGCCAAAAAGTAGTCGTGAGGTTTCAAGAAAATGCTATTAAAGAGATATACTTTTATTGGTATAAATAAATAGAAATGTGCCCTGTAATTTTGAAGGAAATCATAGGCAAGATCAACTTGCTTCATGTTTTTAATGCAATTCTAAACAATGTGCTGAAAACACTGGTAATAAAATTATTTTAAGGGATGCTCCTTGACCAGCAACTTAAGCTACGTATTAAAATTTGCTCTGTTTTTCATGTGTTTTCCATCAAGGAAGTCTGTGGTTACCTTCCTGATTCTGCTGGACTGGAAAAACATAGCTAATATGGTGTGATCTGGAGAAAGCTTTGATGCAGGGACTTTGCAAATAAACCTCCAGATGCCATATGGTTTACATTCATCTCTCAATTTATTTCCTATAAATGTCTATTGAATATTCCATTGAACCAACACATGTGAAACCAGAGCTGAAAAAGAGAACAGTATACAGAATACTTTGTGGCAGCAAGTGATTATCATATTTCTTTCCCGATATATTGCTACCAGCCTTAAATGCATGGTAAATTAGTCAAATGCCAAAGATCTCAGACTCAGAGTGAAAATAAAGAAAAACTATTTCAAGAGTTATCAAAACAAACACTCCATTTTTATATTTGGGGTAAAGTAGTGCACGCGCTGGAGTGGGAGTTATTTGTGGCAGTTCTGAGTCCTGTGTTTAAGTTGCTGCCATTTAAAGAGTCAAGTTATCTATGCCTCCAATGTAGAAATATATGCAATTTGCAGCAGCAAAAAATTTTTAAAAAGTGTTAGAAGGAGAATTTTATAAGAAGCAATTGGGACATTGGCACATTTTGTATCATTCTCTTTGGTTCCATTCTGTTCTAGAATCCAGGTACTAACCCCTCTTTTTCCATACCAAGGAGATAGCTAGTAGTTCTAAGAATTACTAAGTTTGCTTCATAAAGTCGTCTCACTTTCTAAGGCCAGCATTTCTAAAGATTGATCTCTTGGATGACTGGAGAATATCCTGCAATTTTAGAGAATCTTTTTTTCTTTTTTTCCTCAATCCATCCACTAAATTTTTTTTCAGTGAAGAATTACTTTTTTTTTTTTTTGGTCCGAATCAACAGCCCTATGAAAATGAAGCATGGTACCTGGCAACACACTCATATTACTTCCAGCGTCTACTATTTGGCTTTTAAATGGTGATGCCAGTACAGACGATGTAAGCACTGGATGCAGGTAGGGAAAAGGGACGGAGGCCAGTATTTTGTTGCTTTTCAGATTTCAGTCTTCCAAGACTTTCATTTAATGCTTTGGTTTTAAGGGTTTGATAACTTAATAAAGCAAGTCAGAAAAGCACAACAGATCAAAGTGTGACTAAGTTAAGTCTACAAGCAAAGAACTACCGAGGGCTTGAAGACAGGAAAAGAGAACAGTATTTCCTCAGATTGTAGCCAGCCCACAATTCGCCCCCTGGGACTACGAAACTTTGAGTGTTCTACCCCATCAACTCAGCACAAGATTGGGTTTATTTCCTAAACAAAAACCCATGGCATCAAACTGAAAGTCATCTTTCTTTGGCCAATGTTTTATACACATTAGATCAAAATTACATTACAAATTTATAATGCCACTTGTACCCAATACCGGGAGGGGCGGGGGCGGGGGGAAAGTGTAATAAAAAGAGGGAGAAATTACTTAAGATGACCAGATTTTTCTTTTGTGCATCATTTTTTTTTTAAACAATGCCAAAGCTGGAGTTGAGAAACCCTAAATTAAATTGTAGGCCTTTGAATTTAAAAACAAGCATCTCACTCAAATATTTTTTTTAATGCATGAATAGCAGGAGAGAAATCCCATGTTGTTTGTTAACTGTGAAAAATACTTGAGATGTTTTTCTGTACTTTTCCATTGTTATTATTAGTATTGTACAATGGACACAGCCAGAGTTTCCTTTGAAAATAAGGGCCTTTGAATGACTGAATGGAGCAGCATGACAGTGAACAGAGAGATTCGGATCACGTGGGAATAGTTTATTGGTAAATAAGTATATTTCTAATCAAAAAATAAAATGCTGTGACCAAAGAATTTTATTATTTACAAAGAAGAAAATTCTAATATGCTCATTTCCCATCTACATAAGTAGGTTTACTGTTTTCTAATTTTGCCAGTTTTTTCTTCGTCTTCAAAAATACTCTCAGGTTAAAATTTCTTGGAGACTCACTCTATTGATAGTCATTTTCTTTTTTTCTAGTTTAGCATTTTGTTTATAGAAGTAAAAATGCTTCTGAAAGAAAGCATGCTGCTTTTCGATGGGTGCATTTTATCCTGGGGCTACAGTGTGGGAAGGAAAAACAGCTTCAGACGTACACATTTCCCAAGAGTAGCTTGCTCTTATCTCATTTTTGAATCAAAATTCCAAAGACAAATTATGTGTGCCTCTTAAAAATAAATTTCCCGCATCTAATTCCATCTTAAAAGCTCAGTCACAAGCAGTAAATCACATCAAAACTGCTGCTTGTGATTGTGGGTCTCTCTGATTCCATGTGAGCCTACATTCCACAAGTATGGAGGATGATTAAAGTTAAGAATTTCTACGTGTCCTTCCCTCTGGTTTCACCGTGAGCATGACTTTAGATTTACTAAAAAAGGAAAAAAAAATTAATGTTTGACTCCTCTGTTCCCTAGGCGTCTGAGGATACCAGTGTCTCTTACAAAGTGGAACTAATTTCAGAATCCAAAAAATTGCCTCTTGCTCACCTCCCTGGTCCCCGGCACAACAGAGGATTCCAGTCTCTGTTCTGTCTGGGATATGTGCCTTCCATGAATAATCTCAGGGTTAACCCCATGTCCCCAGGGCCTTCATCCTTGTCAACTGGTGGTCCTCTGCTCCAGCCCTTGCCAACTGCTCCTGTGTATGCCCTTTGGACAGGCCTTCCATCTGAACCCCACAAACTTGGCACTTCTGTTAACTCCCCTCAGAGTCCTACTGCCAATCTGGATGCAAGATTCTGGAAATGAAAATCACCCAAAGATATTAACTTTGGGGGGGGGGGGGTTGGCTTTTCAACAACAAATACACAGACTTCAAGTTACTATGATCCAGAATGAATATATCTATCAAGGCAGGGAGGGACAAGACTCAAAACCTGAGGGGCATTCCAGTTTACCAATCATAATGACTTATATTTGATTATCAAGGTAGTCTGGCAAATTAAATGGTGTTGGTTTCTCACTATTAAAGAGAAGGCGTTAAAAATCACTCTAAGACTAATATTTCTCTTAAACTTATTTTCTTATAATTGATATAGATAAACCCAGGTGTTTTTAGGGGGAAATTATGATCAGACATTTGAAAACGCAATAGAGAGATCTCCAAGTTGTTTCCTCTTGGAAAGTATGTGTTTGTGAATGTGTCCATGTATGTGTGTTTTCTAGATAAGAATGTTATGACCAGGATTCTTGGCCTTCCCCAATCAATAGCAAGTGATCAGAGGTCAGACAAGAAATTCAGGCAGATTTTTATTGGGGCCTCTGCTACAGCAGGGGAGGGGAGAGAAAATAAGCAGTTAGTAACCCTACCCCCTCCCCAAGGAGGTAGGGGATGAGCTGGTTCCCTATGTGGAATCAGAGTAGGGGTGTGTCCAAGGATTGGGCCAAAGAGGGTGGCTTAGGTGGTTTGCCGACCGTTTTGGTGGTGTTACATGCAGAAGACATGCATAGCATCCTGCTTTTGCTCCCAGCACTCTGTTTTTGGCTCTTCAGAAGTGACAGTTGGCATTTCGGGTCTTTTTGTATATCTTGTCCACTGCATACAGTTCTTTGCAGTCCCTTATAGTTTCTTTTCTTTGTATTTTGTTGGTGGAGGAGATGTTTGTCCAGTGTAAGTGCTACAGCAAAGGGTCTCAAATCCCAGCCTGGCTTAGGAAGAGTGAAGACAAGTCAAGAGTTCTAGAGCAGACAGAGTCTCTACTACTCCCTTCTGGTTCATCCGATTGGAATCTCTAATTGGAGAAAATCTCTAACAGGACTTGGGTATTTCAGTTTTCCTTAAAGGACTTCATGATCCATTAAAATAACAACAACAACAAAAAAAGATATCTCTCTTTCAAGCATGTTTCCCCCTTGGGAATCATTCAGCTTGGTCTTTTCTGGGGGAGAGACATCATTCCCATTTTTCTCACACTAGAAATTGGACCCAAAGCATAAAATCACACAGTGATCAGAGAAATAACACAATATAAATCTGCAGTACACCTAGATCTCAAATAAAGTATAATACAAGCAAAGTTTGGTTGATGATGATCAAAATATAAAAATCTGAGAGTAATTGAAGTGCATTCTTAGAGTGGAGCAGAGATGTCTTCCGTACATGGAATACATACATCTCAATCCCTTTCTCTCCAGTAGGCACCGGTAGGGAACAAGCTCCTCCCCTGGGAACTTCTAAACCTGAGCCAGTCTTCTCTCTGCAGAAACGATACATGCGTGTGGGGCATTTTTTTTGCTAAGATTCTTGCATTGCCACCAACAGAAACACACTCTAACTTAAGCAGAAAATGAATGGACAAAAGGTTACGATGTGTCTCCATGGAATTGAAAGAAAAAGAAGGAAATGCAGGCTCAGTAGAGGCAGCTCCCAGTGCAGTTGTGGGGCTGGAGAGCAGTTCTGTCCATGTTCATCCACTGCTGGATTAATGCTTCTGGTTCTCTTTTTGTCATAACATCCCCTATCCTCTTCTATCCCGTGGGTCAGGTTGAAAAGCAACCTACACAAGTGAGCTTGCCATCAAACGAGGAAGCAAATGCAAACTCCTTACAGATGACACACAAGAATTAAATGGTAAAAATACACAGAGCTGTTTGGGTCCAGCCTTACAGAGCTCAGATTACAAACTGAAGTCAAGATTGCCGGGAGAAATATCAATAACCTCAGAAACGCAGATGACACCTTATGGCAGAAAGCAAAGAAGAACTAAAGAGCCTCTTGATGAAAGTGAAAGAAGAGAGTGAAAAAGTTAGCTTAAAACTCAACATTCAGAAAACTAAGATCATGGCATCCAGTCCCATCACTTCATGGCAAATAGATGGGGAAACAATGGAAACAGTGACAGATTTTATTTTGGGGGGGCTCCAAAATCACTGCAGATGGTGAATGCAGCCATGAAGTTAACAGATGCTTGCTCCTTGGAAGAAAAGCTATGACCAACCTAGACAGCATATTAAAAAGCAGAGACATTACTTTGCCAACAAAGGTCCATCTAGTCAAGGCTATGGTTTTTCCAGTGGTCATGTATGGATGTGAGAGTTGGACTATAAAGAAAGCTGAGCACAGGAGAATTGATATTTTTGAACTATGGTGTTGGAGAAGACTCTTGAGAGTCCCTTGGACTGCAAGGAGATCCAACCAGTCCATCCTGAAGGGAATCAGTCCTGATTATTCATTGGAAGGACTGATACTGAAGCTGAAATTCCAATACTTTGGCCATCTGATGTGAAGAACTGACTCATTGAAAAAGACCCTGATGCTGGGAAAGATTGAAGGCAGGAGGAGAAGGGTACGACAGAGGATGAGATGGTTGGATGGCATCACCATCTCAATGGACATGAGTTTGGGTAGACTCCGGGAGTTGGTGATGGATAGGGAGGCCTGGCGTGCTGTGGTTCATGGGGCCGCAAAAGTCGGACACGACTGAGCGACTAAATGGAACTGAACTTTGGCATCTTTGGGCCTCCAGTCTTTTCTATGAAATTAACTTAGACTCAGTGACTCTTAAATTTTTTGTGTACTCACACATTTGTGTTTTTAGAGTCTGATGTATTATATTTTATATAGTAGCATTGAAATAGGTGGTGAGCTAATGGTAAAGAACTAGCCTGCCAATGCAGAAGACTTAAGAGACCCAGGTTCGATCCCTGGGTCAGGAAGATCCCCTGGAGAAGAGCATGGCAACCCACTCCAGCATTCTTGCCTAGAGAGTCCCATGGACAGAGGAACCTGGCAGGCTATAGTCCATGGGGTCACACAGAGTCAGACACAACTGAAGCAACTTAGCACACACACACACACACACACACACACACATGCACTGAAATAGGAAAGGGTTGCACACCCACACAGTTCCTATCTATGTCTTTTCACAGGATTTGACATAAAGCAGACACATTGACTCAAGTAAGTGTCATTACATAGAGATTTCCCTGGATGCTTTAGAATTCAGAACCACAACACAGTTTGTAAAATCAAAGAAGACCTAAGTTTCTGGTCTAATTGCCTGTTGGTAGCAGTGACTATATAAATGTTGAACCTTTCCAGATGGTCTGTTCATTGAGGGTCCCTATCTGCCTTGTAATACTCTCAGTATTAGAATACTGTTTAAAAATTCCTTCTTTCCATTAACTCAAACTATAGAATCCAAGCGTCCGTGGTCTGCATTTTATGCAAGGCAAGGATAGCCTTAGTTGGACCAAAGACCTTCCAAATATTGTGCTATCCAAGATATTCATCTTTATTTTTCTATACCCTTCCCCTATATCACTCAGTGAGTTCTCTGGAAATAAAGATAGATTTTCCATGTCAAAAAAAAAAACACTTTCCATGTATAAATTTTTGTTTTATCAAATTTTCTTCCCCATTCCCTCTGAGTAGATGCCATTTTCCTGTGTCATCTCAAATAATATATGGGCCACTACCTGATGATAATTTACTAGGCAAGTGAATGGAAAATGCTTTCATTTACATGATTAACATTTAATTAACATTGTTAATTAACATTGATTTTTTTTAACTTTTTCAGCCGAAGTGTAACACTTAACATTGACCTCAACTTTTAAAATAAAAGCTAGGTGTTAGGAAAGCCCAGGAAGTTGATGATTGATAACATGTATTATGATCTAGCTTCATGTGATCTGGGTGGAAGTTATGAAGTAATGTGCATTGTACCATATAAAATCCTAATGATGGTTAATGTTAGCTAATTAAGATGAACAACGAATGGAGCCAGCCTGGCTCATAAGGGTATTAACGTCCTATTAGAGTCTAACAAAATATTATTTTAATCAAATCCATAGATAGTGAATCATTTTAGATTCTCACTAAGAAATACATTTGGAATCAAATTAGACATTAAAGCCATATTCTAATCATTGTTGCCAACAGAAATAATATTAAACTTATTCTTGAATTTAATGCTATGCCATGTGGGTTTTCTGTTTCATTTTGTTTTAGTCTCAAACATAGATGTATGCCATACTGTTTATTATCACGTAAGAAATTATGAATATTTGCCACACCAGTGTTTTTGGAAATACCAGATATGTTTCATGTTGACCCACTGAGTTTGTATCAGTACATATAGGTAGTTCAAAACAGCCATTTCTACTGCCTACTATATCCATCTTCTATGTCCAAATACTGTCCATTACTTTTCTTTTTCCCCAGTGAAATATCTTTGGCATCCATTTGACTTGACATTCCTATGTGGTTCGAGGAAGGGACTTTGTCTCATTAGGCTACAATGTCCTCGTGCTTAAGATAAAGGTACCATAAGGTCGCAATGCCTATAGTTTTGTTTTATTTCCTGGAAATTTAGGGCATTTATTCAATATTTGAATGCCTAAGCATAGCAGTAAGTGGTAGAGATAAATACATGAAGGAAGGTCTGATGAGAGAGGCAGAAATATTTCAATATCCACAATTTAGTTGGTTGACAGGCCTTAGAAAGATTCCTCCAGTAGGGCAATACTCACTGTGCTTGTCGTGAACTAGTCCCCATATAAAATCCAGAAGGCCAATTTGTCAAAGGAAAGGCCAGTCTGTGTGCAGTGGGAGATACTTGCATCATGCCTTTGTACTACTTACTGGCCTATTGGATTATTTCTGTGCCCTCTAAGGGAGGAGACTGAGAACTGGAGTGTTAGAAAAGCAGGGCTGGCATGTCGACCTACAAGGAGGAGCTGTGGGCGAGTCTCAGAGCATAGGAATGGTCTGTTCTCAGGCGAGATGTCTCATGCCTTTGAATCATCTGACTGAGTGAAATCGTCGAGGCGTTTAGCATACTGTCATCATGTTAAAAGCAAACAAAGATATAGAGTCCAGCTTCTGAATGGAATGTGAAGGTCACAAACATTGGTTTCTTGAAACCCTCTTGTATTTTCAATGTGAGGCCCTCAGACACTCTCCTCTGTGCTATGAGGGCTCTTGGTGGTCCAGGATGAAGAAGGCTGGTTTGCAGTTCGTTCCCAGTGCCCATCCCCACCCTCACCTGTTGTGGCAGATTGCACACATGGACACACATACACACACTTACACATTTTTGCCCATTTGCTGCTCTGTACTCATTTCTACAGTGGGAATTGAATGTTAATGGTGAACAAACAAACACACTTTTGCATGTGAAACAATTGGTGGTTTTACTTATTTCTAAGTATATGGCATCTCCTCCCATTCCAAAGCCTCTGTGCTCAGTCGTGTCTAACTCTTTTTTTTCTAATTTATTTTAAATGGAGACTAATTACTTTACAATATTGTGGCGGTTTTTGCCATACATCGACATGAATCAGCCACGGGTGTACATGTGTCCCCCCATCCTGAAACTCCCTCCCCTGCCCTCCCCACCCCATCCCTCTGGGTTGTCCCAGAACACCATCTTTGAGTGCCCTGCTTCATGCATCAAACTTGCACTGGCCATATGTTTTGCATATGGTAATATACACATGTTTCAATGTTACTCTCTCTTTGCGACCCTCTGGACTGGGTCCGTCAGGCTCCTCTGTCCATGAGATTCTCCAGGCAAGAATACTGGAGTAGGTTGTCATTTCCTACTCCAGGCAACATCCTACTCCTCAAACATCAATGAAACAGGCCCTCTGAAGGAAGATGCCATATCCGAATTGGTTTTAATTAGTCTGCAAAGTTGTACAGGGAGGGAGGGAGGAATTAAAATGGAATATTAAATTATATTCTGTTTAAATTCTAGTATACACTGTGTGAGACCAACTAGTTTCTATGGAAGGGTAACTATATGGTTAGACTGGTTGCCATGGGGGAGTGGAGTGAAGGAATAGGCTGGGGATGGAGCTATTCATTTTATTTTAGATTGGAGTTGATGACTGTCAGTTCCTAGACCAAATCCAGCCTGTGGAGAGGATTTATTTGGTCAGTGTCATTTTTATTTTTGTTTAAATGAGTTGCTGTCATTTAATATGAGAACATTTCTCAAAAGATGAATTTCTCACAAACTGTCTAGTGGTCCAGTAGTAGACTCCAAACTTTCAGTACTTGGGGCACAGATTAAGTCTCTGGTCAGGAAGCTAAGATCTTGCAAGCCATGTGGCATAGTCCCCCCAACCCCCCCCACCACCCCGCCACCAAAAAAGTGTGAATTTCCTACTAGTGGACAAAATGAGCCTCAATTCTTATTGGGCCCCAATAGGGGCTTCCTCTGTGTGACAGGGCACCAAGCCTGGTCTTTGTCATCAGTTAAATGTCAGTCCAATTCCTGTAGGCATTTGAGTTCTGAAATCTACTTTAAATGACCTTACACACTTGAACTCTTTTGAACTCTTTTTTATTTTTTTAAGAAAGTGGCATCTACTATTTTTGTAATTTATATGACTGAGAAATTTTAAAACTCTGACGTTTAAGCCACAGAAAAAAGAATTATTATTTCTCAAGCAAGCAATAAAACAATATGCACCGCACAATTTGATTTTGAAATATATAGATATAAGCAGGTATTACATATGTAATTTCATATACGTATCCAAATATAGAAAAAAGACTGAAAGGATATATTTGAGAATATTAACAGGAGTCACCACAGTTGTCTCTAAGTGATGAGATTTCAGACGGCTTTATTTTGTTCCATTGTATTTTGTATTTTTCCATTCCTTTTTTTTTTTTTTTCGCTTTTATGTCTTTTCTTAATTTTATGCAACGAATAAGAGATTGTTATATTCTTTATATTAGGGCATATTTCCAGTTGGGTTTCAAAATACTTGTGGTTCTGATTTTGTTTCCACCATCGTTCCGAATCCTTTGTAAGGAGTCTCTTGTCTGCACCTCTTGGTATTATCTGCCATCTCTGTGTTTACCTGCGGGCAGCACCCAGCTCTGTGTGTTTGTATTTCTTCTCTCTGTACATACTGGCCTTTCCACTGCTCACATCCTGGGGTGGCTCACGTTGGAGTGACTGACAGTGAATCAAAATTAAAAACACCAGTTGGCATTAAAGGTCACTGCTTTATTAGAATTATTCATTCAAATACAATTAACTTACCCCTGCTCTGGAGGAAAAGGAAAGGTTTACGCCAGGGAGAAGGGAGGATCTAAGGGGTTCTCCATTTATAGCCTTTCTCCCATTTGAATTTTTTCCCCAACAACTTTATTGATATGATAGGCAGCTGAAAACAAAGGAAGGGCGAAGAGTGGGAAGGTGTTTCCTTTGAGAGACACGAGGTAGGGGTAACTTCCTTATTTTGAACATAGACTAAGGCTTGAAACAAGTGGGTTCTTAGAAAACCATGCTCAAATAATGATCAACGGAGCACAAGGGGTAAAGACTGCATCTACCTTTGGAATAGGATGGAAGCACATTGAGGGACCCGTCTCACCACTATTGTAGCATCTCTCAGTATTTACACAAGGGGGTGCTATCATTTTTGGATCCTGGCTGTCTTGGAAATTCTGATGAAATCTGTGGACAAGGATATTGCAGCAGGAATGTATACTATATGCACCTAAAACATTACGGACAAATCCATGAGGTCTCTCATGAGGTGTCATTAGAATCTTCTCTACCATTAAGAAACTATTCCAGATTAAGATTCCTTTCCTTGTTACTCATTCATTTCATATAGGCTTCAAATCTTGACATGACCTTATGTGTATATATTACCCACTCTAAAGCTATATATATCCTTACGTCTGAAGGGGATAAACATAGTGCCTACCCAGTGACTGTTTTAGGGATTAAATTGAAATTTGTAATGCTCTTAATTGCACATGTACATGGAAATTTTGATAAATATTGCATGCTATTATTTATTATTTGTGTTCTGGCAGTGGTGCTAACAGTTGGGAAGAAAAGGTTAAAAAATAAAATTCCTATCCATGCCTTCAAGGAGCTTAGAATCTTCTTAAGGAAAAGCACAGAGGAAGTAGCAAGGCCCATCATGAAATCTATAGAAACAGAAAGGTTAGTGGTCGTCTGAAGGTGGGTAGGGATGGTGAATAACAATAAGTGGGTACAAAGGTTCTTATTGGTGTGATGGGAATGTTCTCAAATTGGACTGTGATGACAAATGCACAGCTCTGTAAATTTACTAGCAGTCATCAAATTGTATATTTCAGTGGTGAATGTATATGATATAAAAATACCTTGATAAAGCTTTTAAAAATATAGAATAGCATGATAGTGTGGGTGTAGGTATATGCTAAGGGCTGTGGTCGTAGAGAGGAAGGAGTGACCCCCATGGTACACAGAGGAGGAGATGCTGAACAGAGTCCCAAATACTGTAAGTAATATTTGACAGGGGGGATGGTAACATATTCTAAGCAGAGAAAGCAATTATCAAGTTCCTTAGGCAAGTAAGGATCAAAGTTAATTTTCTGAATCAAAACAAATATGTTGATTATTCTTACATCTAAAATATTGCCTATTTTATTTTATATTGCCTATTTTAAAACATAGTATAGAATGCTTGTTTGGCTAGTATTATGTCTCTCCTTCCCAACCAATGATAAGGTATGCCTGATCCAGGAGGAAGTAAGGTAGACCTCAATTTGTAGATATGATCCCATTCAAACCATTGGAGTGTAACTGTGAAGTCTACACATCCAGTTGTCCTAAGTTGAAGATGAGGAAACAGAGACTAGAGCAGTGACTCTGTATGTCCTTTGAGTATGTCCACTTAAACAATGAAAACAAGCAGACAAAAAACACAGCCCTAGTATCCAGTCATCAGGACCCACTAGGATTTCTTCTGTGTTCACATGTGTGGGATAGAGAGAGGCTTTGTATTCCAATATCTCAAAACCGTAGTCTTTGAGCTCCAGTGATAGCTTCATCACGTGGTCATTTAAACTCATGAAAACCAGGTTTCAGTTTTGCTCACTAACTTAATAGTATGCTGTAAGTTATTATAATGACCTGCCTAAGAAAGAAATGACTCATTTGAAAAGACCCTGATGCAGGGAAAGATTGAAGGCGGGAGAAGGAGGGGACAACAGAGGATGAGATGGTTGGATGGCATCACTGACTCAATGGACATGAGTTTGAGTAAATTCCGGCAGTTGGTGATGGACAGGGAGGCCTGTTGTGCTGCAGTCCATGAGGTGGCAAAGAGTCGGACACAACTGAGCAACTGAACTGAAGAAAGAAATGACTGAATTTGCATGTCATTTGTCCAAAAGAATGAAAGAAAATGTCAGCCTAGAAGAGCTTTGAATGATATCCTGTGAGTCATTGACTAGAAAAGCCAAGTGGCTGAGGTTAACTGCTCAGCAGGTATATAGGAGAACTAGGGTTAGGACACAGTCTTGTGTCCCCCAGACCAGGCCACTCAGCATTGTTATTGGATGAGCAGTTAATGCCCAAGGATACAAACCAGTCTTTCTTAGGCAACCAAAGTTAGTGAAAGGTAATTTTCAAACAGAATGGAAAGAGCTGACATTGGCTGTCAACAAAAGAAAGACGGGTTGGAAAATAGGTCAAGTATGTGTCTGCGACAGTGCTGACCATCTACCTTCATGAAGCCTGAAATGTGTCTGTTGGGTTTATGATTGTGTCTCAGAAACTGGGTGTTCAGGTTATTATTCCTGTGTGAGTAATTTTATTCTTATGAACAAAGGGCTCTGAAAGAGTGCAATTCCTAGAGCTAAATGCACTGTATTACTCTTTTACTAATACTCCAGTACTTCTGAAAACTTGTCCTCCTGAAAACTTATAAAATAGGAGTCCTCACTGGTTCTATGCATGGCTTGACAATAACACTTAATCACACTTACCCCATTTTCCTTGAGGTTTTTTTGTTCTCTTTTTCTTTTTTAAAAAAAGCTTTTCCTGTTTCTTTCTAGTTCTAAGACCATAGCAACGTTCACCGTAGAAAGAGACTTCCTATATAATTACAAATAATCAAAAAGCAGTGTGTGTTTTACTTTCCCTTAGAATGCAGCACTGCAGGTCAGGAGTGGTGTCAAATAAACAACTTCACTGTTTTGGATTTTTTCAAGGCTGAGGCTCCAGATAAAACAGCTGCCTCTTGCACACAATATGTCCTGTGATCACATGTCATGATTGATGACAAGTCAAAACATACTTTGTTTGCTCAGCTCTAATGAGAAGTGACCATCAGAGTTCTGTGTGGTTCTGAATGTTATTAGATAAATAAGGTCCATAAACACGGTAAAGGTAGAGGTCTGTTTTCCAAACAATGGAATGTTTCCTTTCTATACCTTTAGGGGTCAACTTCAAAGAGGAAATTCACGACCAGTTTGCTCACTCAAAAGGCTCCAGTTTCTTCATTTGAAGCCTTTTCCAAGTAGTCACTAAGTTATACTTGCTTTATTTCATGTGGTCAGAGGCAGTTTCTCAACCTCAGAGCTATTGGCATTGGGGGCTGGAAATTCTCCGTTGTGGGGTCTGTTCTGTGTATTGTGGGATGTTTAGCAGCACCCTTTGCCTCTATATACTAGATACCACTTCCACCCCGCCTCAGTTATGACCTCCAGAAGTGTCTCCAGACAAGTATCCTTTGAGGAAAGAAATCACCCCCAGTTATGAGGCATCCGTCTAGAGTTAACTGCAAGAAAAGAAATTTGAGTGCCAAATAAAAGCAACCCAGAAAAATAATGTCATACATACTGTTAAAGAAAATTGCAACAGGAACGTAAATGTCTGCAACAATAATGACTGTCTTGAACAAATGAAATTTAAGTGATTTTTTTTTGTTTTAAAAGGACAGTCCTTAGTTGATACTACCATCAGTCTGGACTAATAACTCCAAAAGTAAAATCCAGAATTCATTTTTCTGTTTCTATACATAGTTCTATGGTATACTAAAATAATTGTCTTTAATTTTTCTTGCAGGAAGTATAGCACCAGCTCAATGGGAAAATGCAAGTGAGGTCATTTTTTCCCCTTGCCTACCAGAACATTCCCCTGAGAAATTTTAGTCATTTCCTTATACTACTATAGTTTATCCTTGGCCTTTCCTTAAGCATATTTTAAGAAATTCTTCACATATTCATCTTCATTGGCGCTTCTGGTGTTATAATGAGGCATTTGTTATAAACATTAGTGACCATAATCAGATTTTAGCTTGAAACCTTATATCGGCCAACTTATGTAGGAAAGAATAGAAGTGCCGACAGTGTTACTGAAGAAACAGTTAATACAATTTAAATAAAAAGGTTTATGGCTAATTTCAACTCATTTAGTGAATTGTAATTATATGATTACCTATAGAACTTCCATCATATGGTATTTGAAAGATCAAAGTTAGTAAAAAGTCAGCATGTAATTAGTTTCTTGCTTTGGAGCATTAGGTAGAATTACTGCAAAGAGGCAAAACTATCATTTTATAGAGACCCTTAGGAGATTTATAATGATGGTAGACAAATATATGCATACAATATCAGTTGGTGTGCTAAAATTTAATTTTCGTGAGGAAATGTGGTTGAAGATGATCACAATACATGGGGATGTTCTTATTTTAATATTGGTGGATGTTATTATTAGAGAATCATATCAAAAGATATGTCACCAGGGAGAAAATATCATTTATAAATCACTAATGAGTAGCAAACAGTGTTTAGCTTGGAGGTATGAGGCATCTCTTCACAATGTGCATTTATGATCAAACACAAAAGATCAAGTGAAGAAAGAATAGTAGATCTATATTTTATTTCATTCTGCTAAGGAGCATTTTTTTTTTTTTTATAGTTAGGATTGCAGTGCCTACATTGCATTTCCTTCTCATTAGAAAAAAATGCTGCAATCAGTAGAAAGAGATTTTTATTGTGTCTAATTTGGAACTTAGCCATTGAGATAATGCATGATTGTACAGATTAAAAATTGTATAGATTTTATTTATGTCCTCAGAGTAATAATAGCTGTGCCACTAGCTTATCTAAGAGAACTCATCAGGAAATCTCATGGCTGACAACAGACGTCCTCTGGGGTCTTTGCTGAGATTTCTTATTTTTCAGTGTAGGGTGAATTCAAATGGTCCTCAAGGTCTAGAGTAGGGAACATTGACCCTTCCATTGCCCATTTTTTAGTACATTAAGAGTACATCTGAAATTGTCTTGTGAGGAAAATCTTCATCATAGTCCCAAGCAAACCCAGGTTTCTGACTACTTGAGTGGCAGTTGAACTGTCTTCAGGAAAATTATAAGAACTTCTTAAGGGCCTCATCCTTTAATAAGAAGATATCAACTCTTCTTTATCAGTTCAACAGACTAGTAAAATGTGTATCTCCAACCCTAGTGGAAACCCAGGCAAACCACCATCCAGGTCAATAATAGTCTTGAATGGATTTTTAATGGTATATATGTGATTCACTTGTTTTATTTATTTTTTTCTGGAACATCTCATGTTTAACACTGATGGTTAGAAATCTGTGACCTTAAGCCACACTGTTCGTCAGTGGAGTGCCATCTCACCACTGAAGACAGTGATGCTCTAAAACCTTCAGAAATGCTTTGTTACACTTGCCCTGTAGACCTTGTTATTCACATTACTAAGTACCTTATTTATCACAGCCCTTGGAGACTTTTGTTTCCTATTTTAGTATCAAGAAGAGTGCCTCTCCTAAAGAGCTGGTTTGCCTTTTTTTTTAAATCTTTTGGACAATAACCAGTTTTGTAAGTTTTCATGTTCTCCTATTGATGTTAACTTTTAGAAATTTTAAGGTCAGATTTGTCATCCACAAAGTGCAAAGGAATTAATGAAAAACATTTTGTGGTTCATATTGCCTTTTTCTTTCCACTTAATATCACTCATTCTAATGTAACTTCTCTTTCTGCATACTATGTTTTTTGTAAGTCATCTTAAATCTAGTAAATACAGTACTTAAAATAAAATTAACCTACTCTATAGACCATGCATTCTGCTTTTTCCATATTGACTAATAAGCCAAGCAGGTCTTCAGAGAAATCAGATAGACAGATTATCGTGTTTTTATGGTTTATTTGTGAATTGCTTGTAATTTCTTCAAAAGGTATCACACCACCAATTCAGTTGGCTCTTGAAGATGATAGGAAGCTTTTTGACTGGACCTGAGGATAACAAGGCTCTTGATGGGTGGGAAGGTGTTCTGACTGAAGTTTTTACAATTAGACTCAAGACATGTTGTACGTCTGGCAAAGCGAAGAATATTTTTAGGGCAAACCACCTTTGATGTAAGCATTTTAAAATTTATCAACTGTTGTAAAACTAATCTGTGCTTTTAGAGATCAGACTAGAGATCTCCTTGGAGTGAATTATAGTGGCTGAAGCTGGGAAGGAGGCTCCTGGGGTCATGAGAATGTTCTCTTCCTTAATCTGTGTGCTGATTATTAGGTGTTTCAGGATTATGAAAATTCATAGTGCTGTACACTTATGATTTTTGTACTTTTCTATATGTATTTTGAAAGGAATAATATTTCTGTTCAAAAGCAGAAAAGAAACTGAGTGAGGTAGCTTAATTAGTAAGTATCATTTTGTCATTTTTGAACTAGTAAATAAATTTCCATTACACAAATGATTTAATTAAAAATAATTGCAAGGTTAAAACAGATAGACTCTAAATGTGGTGAAATGGATACTGCGGGACTTGCATGACTACTCGAGATGGGGGAAAATGCAAAGGGACTAAAAAAAAAGTTGTTACTTATAATTGAACCTTTGTGAAGAGTGAACCATGAGACCAGACTCTCTGGAATCGCTCCAGTCTCTCTTCATGGCTAGATATCCCCGTCTAGGTTCTATTTCAGAAACATGGTCAGGGAACAGATGGGTCCTTGTTGCAGATGGGCCCATCATCCACACCACTGCAATGTGCTTGAGGGGCCGACTTCTCACATCTTCAAGGAGAGCCAAGAAAGGACCTCAGCACGCGTAAATCCCACTCTCCTCCTAGATGGGTAAACTAAGGCCTTGATGTGTGTGGGAGTTTGCCCAGTGTCACACGCAACATCTCACCTGGAACATGCATCCAGGTTGTCTGACCCCAAGTTCATCATTGTGTGCACAGCAAGCCTAGTTCTCTTAGATGCAAACTCATTTGCCAGAGAGAAAACTTTGTGCCCTAAACTACAGAGACCCTTAAATACCATTCTAAATCATGATGATGAAAATATGAACACCTCAATCAGAATGCTGTCTTCTGGATCTGTGGTCTACCAGAAGTTTCATGGATTTATGCAATAGAAATACTTGGAGGCAGGATGAACTGAGACTGGGACTCCAGTCTAGCTGGTGGAGGCTTTGTAGAAAACTGGGAGGAGAAAAAACAAATAGGGTCAAATCTGTAAGAAAATGAATTGTGCATATTACATAAAGGCCAGGTATTTTTGAAGTAGCTTAGAAAAATGGGGCTTCCCTGCTAGCTCAACTGGTAAAGAATCCACCTGCAATGCAGGAGACCTTGGTTCAATTCCTGGGTCAGGAAGAGCCCCTGGAGAAGGGATGGGCTACCTGCTCCAGTATTCTTGGGCTTCCCTGGTAGCTCTGCTGGCAAAGCAATCTGCCTGCAATGTGGGAGACCTGGGTTCAATCCCTGAGTTGGGAAGATCCCCTGGAAAAGGGAACCGCTACCTACTCCAGTATTCTGGCCTGGAGAATTCCATGGCTGTATAGTTCATGGGCTCACAAAGAGTCAGACACGGCTAAGTGACTTTCACTTTCACTTTTAGAAAAATGGGGTGTGAGGTCCTCGGGGATAAACAGGCTTCATGTCTTGTGCCACCATTGATTGCTTGGTTCTGGTAACTGAAGGTCATTGTCAAGGGTTTTGAGGTTGCATGTAGTAGCTGGTGGAAAGAGTACCATGATAGATGAATGATTAATATAATTAACAATGTCTGTTGTGTACATGGTCTCAGAGTGTTGCTGAACATGTTCCATACCCCTCAGAATTCTCCTTTTTTCATTTCACCAACTTTTGAGCACATATTCTTTTCTCAGGGACTTATGGCACAGTAGTGTTTATGATAACTTACTATCATATAGGGAAAGCAGGCCATCAAAATACTCTCAGAAATTTCAATTAGATCCTACAATCAGTCTTTTGCAACTTATTTATGAGCTCTGTCTCTTTGAAATTTAAAGCATAAGTCAGTTCCCTCATCACTTTAATTCAACCAAACATATATTTATTGAAGAAAATTAGGGAGCATGGTGTGCCAAGCAGTCTGATCTATCAGTTGTCTCCAAGTCTACAAAAACCCCTTTCTGGAATAAAATGCATTTCCCTCCTTTGTCTCCAGTGGGTCCCCTTTCCTCCTGCATTCCCTACCGTATAAACCTCAGGCTCTGCATCTCAAAGCAAGTTTTATCAGAAACTCCACATTTAAGGATTGTGGCATGTGGTTCCCTGAAATAGAAATCTTTGTGACCTTTTGCAAAATCCTCTCCGTTCCATATATCCTTCCCAGATACACAGCCCATTCTTTCTGCTGAAAGGAAACGTATAACGAATGCACTGCCAGCAAGAGGCTTTGGAGCCCAGCATGTTCGTGGTGAATGCATGCATATACATGGGATCAGGGGCAAACCGGATGGACCGACTCTCCCAGTGAGGGAGAGTCTTAAACCGAGATTAACCTTGAAGCTCAAATTAGATAAAAACAAATAGAAATTTCTCCACAGGAATAAGAGCTTAATATAAAGGAAAAGTATTTCATAGCCCACATAACTTTAATTAAGATGAAAGCATTTCCAAGTATCTGCTTCCTCGACAGTCTTATGTTTAGAGATGTGTGTTGAGCTCAGCATGAAGGAACTAGTCTATGCAGCTCATTATTCACTTTTACAAGGGCCTACTTTGGGAGCTCTTTGTAGAACCCTAGTGTTCACTTCCAATTTCCTCTCCATGCATTCCTTTGTTTAGCTCTTTGTTACATTCTTGGGGAATCTGTCGAGCTCTTTATTGCAATGGTGGGTATACCTAACAGCCTCGACACCCTCTTCCAGTTGTGACAAGGCATCAAGAAGATCACAGGTACCCACCTTCAGCAACCACCTGTTGGGGAGCAGGTGTGAGTGATGGGTTGTATAATTTCTTCCACAGAGTTTGTTAAAACAAGTTTTGTGCTTTTTTTTTTTTTCTAATAGGCAACAGTTTACACACAAAGAAGATACAAAATCAGGCACCCATTGGAAGACTACAAAACCTTTTGATAAATTTGTTAAAAAGATTGACTGAGGTTTGTCTTAGGAATACAGTTCTGATTCTTTGGATAAGCATCCTTCTATTTTCTTTGTGCTTTTAAACCCTAGATAAATAGCAGTATTTATCGAAGAACTTTGTAAGGCACAGATGCTCAAGGAGTATCTCTGGTGCATCCAGAAGAGCATTTAAACCTGTGGATGTCAGCAGCATCCTTCAAGATGTGCATGGAGTTGGCCCCACAACTTCCTGACTGTGTGATGATGCATCTTTTATGAGACTTCCCTCAACCTTAGCTTCTAATCTGTATAAGTGAGAATCTGAGTAGCATTTACTTCATAGTAGGAGAATTACAGTAGATAATACATATAAAATCCTTAGGTGCTGGACTCATAATAAGCGTTCAAATAAATGCTAGCTATTGATCACAAATGAGAATAGATGTCAAAAAACATACATACTTAAAATACTTTCTGATGATTTAACTTCACTCCTTCTAGGTGGGATCTTTGTTCCAAAGCCTTGGTTTCCATAGAGGTAAAATGGGGATAATATTTATCTACCTGGAATTGGGATGGGGATTGCTGTAAAAATTAAGAGGTAAATGCAGTGAGGGTGTGAGCCTGGTTCAGGGTCTGGCAGTAATAAGATCCTAATAAATGTGAGATATTAGTGGTTATTACCTAAAGGCTGGTTAGCAAGTTTTCCATAAGAGCTGTCCTTGTGCATCCAGGATGTGAACGATAGCTTTGTTCTGTTATTTTCATAGAGCCAGTTAAAGCTGACCTATAAATGTGTAGGGAATGTACTTGATTGTGCTTATAAAACCAAACACTTGAGAGAATAGCACTGAAACATGTATATTATCATAGGTGAGACAGATCTCCAGTCCAGGTGTGATGCATGAGACAGGGTGCTCAGGGCTGGTGCATGGGGATGACCCAGAGGGATGGGATGGGGAGGGAGGTGAGACGGAGGCTCAGGATGGGGAACACATGTACACCCATGGCTGATTCATGTCAATGTATGGCAAAACCACTACAGTATAAAAAAGAAGAAGAAAAGAAAAAAGAAAATCAAACATTGTTGTTGTTGCCAACTAATCTTTTGTGAGTTAAAAAAAAAAAATGGTCAGAGTGGTCTATACCAGATAAAACAGGTTTGGAAAATAATGCATGCCAGCTCCTTTCATTCCTCTGAGTCCCTAGTTCTTTAGAGATTCACAAGGCCTACTAAAAAGAAGAAGGCAAAGGCAATTCATAGTAAAGAAACCCATAGAGCCTTATTTCATCTTGTGTTTTCTGGTCTTACTTAACCATGAACCTATATTTTCTAGAATACCTATTACTGATAGAGATATTGAAACATATCCTGATATACAGGTATAATCAGAAATAAAATGCCATAATGCATTCAGATTAGATTACTGTTTGTGATCCTGGCAGAATAGCCATTTCTCAGGGTTTTTTATTTTATTTTATTTTTTATTTTTTTTGAAATTAACATTCTGTAGAAGTATTAATCAAAGTATTGCTTGCATAAAGTTAAATAACAGAAATTAAGCTGACATCCAAACATGTCTTGCTCACTTCAACAAAGGGAAAAATACTAAATATTCATCCATTTAGCAGAATCCCAAGACGGCTGAATGGTCCGAGTCATAGGGCCCACTCTCTAAGGTAGACTGGTAAACTCATGTATCTAGAGTGGGAAGGTAACATAAAGAGTCAACTGATGGACATTTCCACAGCAAACATTTCAGAATAATCTATCCTTATTTAAATTTTTTCCTCTCATCTTCTTAAAGCACCAAGTCTTCTGTTTTCTCACTTTTGATCAAGATACTTCTCTTTTAGGAAATACTGCAAAGTTGTAACAATAAATTACAACTGACACCCACAATGACAGAAAGGCAGTAAGCACAGGGAAGAGACTGTGGCAACCTAGAAACACATACTCTGGCCAAATGAAGGTGCAGTCACTCAGAGATAGCCAAGTGATGCCCAGGAGTGGGGCCCAGTGTTGTCACAACTTTGGACTTTAAAGGGAACCTGAAATTTCTCAGTGTGTATATTTGTGAGTCTGGATGGCTTGTTTATGGTCACTTCTCAGGGCATGGGATTTTAGGAGGATATTCTGATGAAATTGCAAGGTATCAGGTATGCTGGGAAAATAGCACCATGAGGAATCCAGCACTTCTTGCATTTAAGTCTTCTCAAATCTGGACAAGAACAAGTGTAGCTTTTCCAAAATGGTTTAATATTCAAGGAAGAAGGGACTGTGGGTCTGATTTGTGCTAGGAAGTATTGTGCCCTTGAGAAAAACTACTTTGTTCATTCATTCCAGTAATATTTATGGGGTACCTGCTGTGTACCAAGCAGTGTTCTAGAATCTGGGCATGCATCAGGGAACAGACGAATGCCTTCTCTCACAGAACTTCAGTTCTGTTGGGAGGGAGAAAAAGTACCTCTGTTTTCCTCATTTATAAGTGTCATGGTTACTACCTGAGGGAGGTAATTGGGAGGAGGATAAACATAGAAATAAATATATGTTCAAGGCAGAGGATGCAGATAGAGGGGAATAGAAACTGGGGCAATGATGGAATAGAGAGAAATCAGGCCTCTTTTGAGGGGTAAAAGAGGACAATGCACTGAAATTTAATCAAGGTGCAGAAAATACAGTAATACCAGCATAGCTGGTGTAATACCAGCTCTGATGATGCGCCAAGCCTGGTGCTATAAGCTTCATATGTATTGAGACCCATTTTATCTGCCCAGCCACCATAAAGAGCAGAAGCTCTGATTGTGCCTTTCAGTAGAAGAAGAGATAGAGGCTCAGGGGTGCTGAGTTCTTGGACTCTTATCACGGGGCTCATAAGTGATGCAGCTGGTGGGGATGGTTCCACCCAAGCAGCCTGAAGCCCACATTTGGTTCTTCGGTCCACCTGCTTTTCCATTTCTTTCCTGAGATGTAGTGCAGATGATGAGGACTTGCTTTAGAAGAGAAGAGGCGGCCAAGAAAACCCATGCCATTATCTGACTATTTCAGCCCTGACCCATCAGTGCACATGCACAGAAGAAAAATGTGAAAATGACTTGGGATCCTAAAGGGAATGTATGAATTCCAAAATATGAATGAAGAATAAAAGCATCTAGGTACTTCCATAATATTCCACATTGGACTTGATTTCCCCCCAATTTTTTCCATATCCACTAAAATCCAATTCCTTGTATTGTTAGTGAGTGAATGAAAGAGTTTGAACTTATCAAGAACTAAGTTACAAAAATAATTGATGAGAGGGTATAAAAGTTGAAAGCATTATGCATTTTGTGTTGGAGTCTAGCCCTAATTGTCTCCCTCCTGTCTTGTAGCTTGCACCCCTTTTTGGTATGCCCATTAATAAGCACAGAACCTCCTGATGGGTACTTGATAAATGTTAACCTGAGCAATTGAACCTGTAGTTCTATTTATTTGTCTATGTACTTGGCATGAATATTTTCAAAATTCTTAGAGATCCTCAAACCAAAGTCATTCTCCAAGTCAGAGATGATGTTATTTATGACACTCAACCTGGGGAATGCTGTTGCAATCAAAAAGAGTTTTCCTGCAGGACAAAGAGCAGAATGAACTTTTTCTTCATCTTGTTCAAAAAAGCCAAAATTAACATCTTTTTGCTTTTGCATTTGGTATAGCATATTTAATTCAGGCCTGGGTTGGGAGTTTTTAGGATTCTTAAAAATCATTTGTTGAGCTAAGGGCTTCACTGCTCCTGTGAAGTCCATCATTTCCTGGTATTAGATACAGCTTTTCATTTAATTAATTTTAATACAGTAATTTATTTTTATATTTTCCTCTAATCTTGTCAACCCAATGTGGATTTTGCTTTTAATAAAGTACTGGGTAAGCTACTTAAAGTGAACTAATTGGGCAAAGCCTGACTTGTCCATCTGATCAGAACGGACATTTGGAGGAAGGTGGGGCCAGTGGGGGGACAGCCAGCAAAAGGGAAGAAAACCCATGCTTGGAATCCATGGGGCGGCAGCAGCGAAGTGAATAGAACTTGCCAAGCACACAGAGGGTGTGGTTGAAACTTGCCCAAGGCTCTAGGAGAGGGTTCAGAAAATTGATTTCCTTTATGACTTAAGCAGCAGCCCCAGCTATTGTTAAGAGGGAGCCAAAAAATTAACCCAAGTTTTTGAAAGTGAATTGTAATTCATTATGAAGTCCTATGTGCATTTCTTCCTATAGCTCTGCTCCCGGGTGAGCCTGCTTACATGCACACACTCTGGTCCTGATTCCTAGCTCTAGATCTTTATTCTGTACCCTGTGGGTACCCTGTGGGCACAGACCTGCTTTTAAAGAATCCTGCCTTCCATTTCAGTTCAGTGTCCATCCTGACTGTGTTGTCAAGAGCCCAGCACGTGCTAGACACTGGGATTGAAAGAATGAAATGTAGTTCTTGCCCTGCAGAAAGTTACACTCTAATTGAAGTCAAAATCCCAAAGAAATACTCTAACCCTGGCTAAGCGGGACCCAGGTTATTCCCTCTGGAAATTGTAAGTGCTCTTCAAACTGATTCTGTGCTCCCTTAGGTTCAGGAGAAGCAGTGGTCAAGGGCATCAAGTCTGGACCTTGGCTGCTTGGGTTGGAATTCTGAACCTGTCATTGGTTAGTTATACAATCTTGGGATCACAGAGTTTTCCCACTTATAAAATGAGGGTGTAATAGCATCAGCCTCATGGGGTTCTTAAAGGGTTAGGTGAGTTTATGCATGAAGGTTTGTCTGATGGACACATGGTAAGCACTAGATAAGTGTCAGCTGATATTTATTATTAATATCTGTCAGACTCTTCTGAGTGCAAGTGACAGAAATCCCATTCAAACTAGCTTAAGCAATAGGAGATCATTGACTCAGTGGACCTAAAAGTCACAAAGACACAGCTGAATCCAGGTGTGCAAATTCCTTCTTTAGATCTCTCTCTCTTTCTCTCTTTCCTGACTTTCTCTGTGTTTGCTTATCCCTCAGACAAATGCTATCCTTGTTCCTCCCCTCCCCCATCCCCTATGGCCATAGGCATCCAGCTCTAATTCCCGTGATAAAGAGTCTCCTTTGCTAGAGCCCTGACCAGACTCCCAGGACTGGGTTTCATTGGATGAACTGAGTCACATGGCCACCTCTGGGGTCTTCATTACTAGGATCATGGTACTCAAACCATGTCACTGTCATCTGCAGAAGCAAGGAGGTAAAAGCTCCTTGGACTGAAAGGAGGGGAGTGGTGATTCCCTAAATATGGGTCTGTTACCAAAGGAAGAAGGACAGGATGCTAGGCTGACAAATAATAAGCATGATAACCCACCGTACATGGTAAAATCATTTTCCTACCTCAAATCTCCCATTACAGTGGTTTCTGGTATGACATGCAAGAACAAGGGCCATTCACTACAGGGGCAAGCCCTGGTTTTTCCAAACGCTTTTTATTATGGAACATATGTTTGTCTTATTTAAATGACTTTTTTTAAATATAGTTGTCTTTTTTTTTTTTTTTGGCCATGCCATGAGGCATATGGGATCTTAGTTCCCCAATGAAAGATCAAACCTGCATCTCCTGCAGTGGCAGCACAGAATCTTAATCACCGGACCACCGGGGAAGTCCCTAAATGGCTTGCTAAATGATATAGATACTTTTCAAAAAACTAACTGGTCACACAGTATCTGCACCTGCCACTTTCTTTCTTCTCTAAGCATTTTAGCCTAAAGACCAATGCATTGCCCAGTGGTAACTATTGCTTTAGGGCTACAGATTCCTGTAACTCTCTATAGGGATTTCCCCTCTGCTGGGATCCCCCCACCCCCTTGCCAACCTTCCTAACCTGGTCAGAACCATTGTTACAGCCTCCTCCCCTCTTGCTTCAGATATATAATTTCACATTGATTTTAACAAATACATCTTCTTCCCAGGGAAGTTCTCCAGTTTTATCCATACATACATAGGGTTGCTGACTAAAATCATAGCAGTTAGAGGAGGCTCACATTGGTGAAGAGGCTTCCCAGATAACCCAGTAGTAAAGGATCTGCCTGCTAGATACAGGAATTTAGGTTTGATCCCTGGGTCTGGAATATCCCTTGAGAAGGAAATGGCAACCCACTCCAGTATTCTTGCCTGGGAAATCCTCTGGACAGAGGAGCCTGGTGGGCTACAGTCCATGGGGTCACAAAGAGACATGACTGAGCACACACATACACTTTAGTGAAAGGGAGGCAGAGATGTCAGGAGGACATGAGATCAAAGGCCAGGCATTGAAGTAGCAGAGAGGAGGATCCCTGGCCTGGGACACCTCCATGAAGAGAAAATGGGACAGTGTGGGGAACGTGCCTGAGATGTCCTGTGGAGGCTAACCCACAGGACACCATTTAAATGAGCACGTCCAACAGCCCCTCATATTTATATCAGAAATATGAGTTTCTGATATAAAGGGGTTGGTGGACAACTTTCCACTCACAACATCAACCTTGCTTGCCTCCTTCAGATGATTGAGGAAAAGATCCTGAGACTTTATCAAGTCTCCCAAATTACCCTGTAGCGGACTACCTTGTGTTCAGTGGACCAAGATGTTCGTAACTTTGTACTGTTACTACCAAGGTGAGTTATGGAGGACTGGTAATGGGAAAACCTCCCCACACCCACCACATGGATATGTATTGTCATCAAACGGAAGATACTTTCTGCTTTCATTATTACCATCTCAGTCACTTCTTTTGAGCACTATCTCTGAGTTCATGATCCCTAATCCTTTATGGATCCACATCAAGCTTTCTGTGTTCGTCACGGGAAACACTTAGCTCCAATAGGAGCATCTGTGCCTGCAGCATCTTGCAGCTCCAGGGTGTGGACAGCCCTGGAGTGCTGTCACTACCCATTCTTTCCTGACTTTAACTGGGCACAGAGAATCAGACACTCCCTCACTGCCTACTAAGTATAAAGACATTGAAATGTGGATTCAATGGCAGTGGGCTAAGATCCTGTAGATATTTGTTCAGATAAAACAAAACAAAGGAAAGTTTGTTTATAAACAGTAAGGGAAGTGTCAATCAAGGACAAAGTTTCCCTGTCAGTTAATCAGAAATTCTGTGACATGAGAGAGGAGCTCAGTTCAAGATTTTCAACCCTTTGTGGGTCTGAGCCACTTACAGGAAATCTAGGTTGTAACTAAGTTAGATAAATCATGATGGTAAAGTCTACTAACAATAGTAATATCGTATTTTATCCTCTTGTTTAGCATTCTTATGGTTGCTACATTGGCAGAACACCTATGAAGGGGGCTTTGACTTGCAGTAGGAAAGAGTTGTGTTTTGGATTCTGCCATTAACATATAATTTGTGTAATGCTTTCCAGATGGTACACTAACTGTGTGATTTTTCTTCTGATAATAAATGTTTGCAGGATGTCTGCCAGGCAGTGTTCTAGGTCTTAGGGATTCAGAGGTGACTATGAATGAGTGGGGGTGGGGCAGAAAATAGATATAAAGCAAATAGACAAAAGAGAAGATATTGGATACATGATAAGAATGATGAGAATAAGGTGTGTGGTGGCAAATAACTGGGGGTTCTTTGAGATTGTGCTCTTAGGAAGACATCCTGTGGGATCTTCGGTGTCTGAATGAGCTACTGTGTGACAATGAACAAAGAATGTTCCAAATAAAGGCAACAGTGTGCAAAGGGAATGGGTAAAAACATGGCCATTCATTCATTCATTCATAGGTCCATTCTAGAGCTACTTATTGAGCCTTACCGTGTGCCAGCCTTTAGGCTTTAGAATTCAACAGTGAACCAAACAAAGATCTCTCACTCACAACACCTACATCCTAGAGGTAGAGTTGGAAAATAAACAATAAGCATAGTAAATGTTGTGATTCTCTTAGAGATTAGTAACTATTATAAGAAATCATACCCAGTAGAGGAAGAGTGAGAGAGCAAATGATCGTTAATGATGAGCTGGCCAGGGCAGATGACAGTACTTATTAGGGTAGTGAGGGAAGACTCCAATGAGAAGACTCTTCAGCAAATGATGAGGGGAAAAGAAAGCAGATATCTAGGGGAACTGAGATGCAGGCATGGAAGACCCAGTGCAACCCCCTCTCCCCACCCCTACCCCGACATGGCAGGGTTTGGCTCAAGCAGAGTGAACAGGAGAAGGTCAAACAGTTGATGGGAAACCAGATTATGTAGGAGCCTGTAGCCAAAGGCAGAATTTTAATGTTACTAGGAGTGCAAATTTTGAGGCTAGGAGTGACATGATCTGACTTACATTTTCAGGGAACACTGATTGCTAAAGTGAAAAGAGATTCAGAATAAGGAAGTGTAGGAGCAGGGATAATGGTTAGGAGGCTGTTGCATTAATCCAGGCAAGAGATGATGGTGGCTTGGACCAGAATTGTAGGGATGGTGGGGCATGGCTTGATTCTGGATACATTTTTCAGGTAAAGCCAACACAGCCCTTTTGGTGGTTACATATTGGATGCATGAGAAAAAGAAGTCAAGTCTTACTGGTTGAGTAAGGAGAAGAGTGGAGTTGTCAGGGAAACACTTGAAGAAGGCTGAGGGCAGAAGAGCTTTGGCAATGGAGGGGTCAAGTGGTCTTGGAATAGCGTTTTGGTCATGTTAATTTAGATATATATATTTTAGTTATCAAAGTGTAAATGTTAAATAGGTTAAATAGGTTATAAGGCTCAAATGTTTAGGAGAGGAATCTAGTATTTCATGCCATAGGAGAAGACAATATGGAAATACAAGCTTAGGCCAAGGGCTAAATTCTGGGACAATCCAGTGTTAAAAGGTTGGGGAGAAGGAGAGAAACTAAAAAAGAGTGCAAAAAGGGCAGTCAGTGGAGTTAAAAGAAAAATCTAGAAACTGAGGTGGCCCAAAAATCAAACAGAAATGTAGCCTCAAAGGCAGTCATCGGCTATGTCAAATGCTTCCTGTAGGTTAATTAACAGGAGAGTTGAAGAATGACCACTGGATTTAACAGCATGGCAGTGGGGTGGCAGGAGAGGGAGTCAGATTTAAGTTAGTCTGAAAGAAAATGAGGCTGTTCTGTACATCTGCGTCTCCATTGCTGCCTAGCAAATAGATTCGTCAGTGCCATCCTTCTAGATCCCATATATATGCGTTAATATGTGGGGGGGGGGGGGGAGATGAGGGGGTAGGAAGATAAGGGAGAGAGTGAGATGAATGGAGAGAGTAGCAAGGATGCATATACACTAACAAATGTAAACAGAGAGCCAAAGGGAATTTGCTGGATGACTCAGGGAACTCAAACTGGGGCTCTGTAATAACTTAGTGTGAGGGAGATTTAAGAGGGAGGGGTTATATGAACACCTGTGGTTAATTCTTGTTGATGTGTGGCAGAAATCAAACCAATATTGTAAAGCAGTCATCAATCAATTAAAAATAAGTATCTTTTTAAAAAGAGAATGAGGAGTTCCCCTGGCAGTTCAGTGGTTAAGACTCCACACTTCCAATGCAGAGGGCATTGGGTTCCATCCCAGGTCGGGGAACTAAGATACCATGCAACATGGCCAAAAATACATACATATATACATAAAAATAAACCTACTGCAAAATCAAAATTGCTAAAAGAGAATGAAAAGAAGAAAATCAGAGGACTCAAATATAGACAGCTGTTTAAGGAGCTTTGCTTGGTGGGGGAGCTAAGGCATAGGGCAGTAAATAGTAGGCACAGCAGACATGGTCCAGGGAAGAACCTTTTTTATTTCTTTGCTTTAAATGAGAGAAGTAATTGCATGTGTTTGCAACGTGGTTGACGCTGCTGTAGGAGGAGAGAAAACTGATGTTGTAGAGGAGGAAAGGGATCTGGTTGAAACAGTGTCCTTGAGTAGGCAGAGAGGGACTAGAGCTGGTGTCCTCATGAAGGGGTGGCCTTAGACAGGAACAGGAAAAACAGGCAAGCAGGCAGAGAGTGCAGAGGCGGGTAGGTGAGCACAGGGGTTACTGGGTGTCTGTTAAGTTCACTTCTTGTTGCTTCCATTTTTCTTAGTAGGAAGAAAGTCAGCAGAGTGAGGAGAGAGCAGAGAGGGAGTGTTGGGGCAGGAGGAGGTGTGATGGTGACAGAGTGTGTGGACAGCGAGGGTTTCTGGAATTGATAGCCAGCAGGAAGGACTCACCTGAGGCTCCTGGTTTGTGGAGGCCAGTGTGCCTGGAACATAGCCCTGCATGGGAAGGGGAGTGTCGGGGTGAGGATGGCAGGGGGATAACAGGGGCTAGGTCAGGTAGGGTTTGGTAAAACTGAGTGAAGAGTTTAGGTTTTATTCCAAATGAACCCTTAGGGAAATTCTTTAGATTCTACACCTCTGTATTCCACTTCTGACAAACTAAGAATACATAACCTTTCACCTCTAAAATTCTTGATTCCACATATAAAAGGGAGAATTAATTTTAAGTGTTCATTAAACTAACAGCTCAAATCTCCTGATTATGAAGCATTTGTTGAGAAGTAAAATTTCTCATCCATGCATTTTCCTTTTTTATTCTTTGAATAGCTTTCAGTTTTGCTTCAATATCTTGATCTTCAAATTACTGTCTTTCTGGAGCTTGTTTTATTGATTCAGCTCCAAAATTTTTTCACGAAGAAAGCAAAGAGAAGTTAATCATTCAATATGTATTTATTGAGCATAGATGGTGATCCTGGCACTGTGAAGTTATTTTCAGCCTTTTTTTAACACTTTGCAGACTTATGAAGGTTAAAAGATTAAATGTGAACTTACTAAAATTTGATGGGCAAGTCTGAAACCAGAAATAAATATTCCTTGGTCTTCTAGATTGTTATCAAGGCAGGGGTTTCTCTTGTGTAGACATTTTTTCCGCTTCCTGTGATTATCTTTGGATAAAGCCCTTTTGCCCTCTTGTGAGGATACTGACCACACAATCATTTGCAGTAGAAAAATTACAAGCATCCTCTATTTGAAAAATTCTTGGAATCACA
Organism: Dama dama; assembly: GCF_033118175.1. Lineage (NCBI taxonomy): Eukaryota > Metazoa > Chordata > Mammalia > Artiodactyla > Cervidae > Dama > Dama dama. The sequence continues at coordinate 35,712,456 of NC_083704.1, read as the reverse complement.
AAATAAATCATCCATATGATGGAAAATCGACACTCATGTAAAAATTCCCATTTTGAAGACTATTTAATAATAGGGAGGATTATTCATGATGTAAATGAAGAACATAGTAGAACAAAATATTTACTATTAACCTTGATTTCTAAGTGAATTCACTTTAAATTTACAACCTGGGATGTAATATAGCATAACATTTCTACAAAAGTCACTCTCCCATGTAGTGTGATTAGGGGTATTTTGATTTACTTATGAACATTTTCTATTTTTAAGCATTTTTATAATGAACATGTATTTTTTTATGATGAACCTAATATTAAATTCACTAAGACACAATAATTTTTCTTGTGTCTGGGAAAAATTGGTGATTGAAAAAAAATTTTCTTTTCTCTTTTAATAGAGATGCTCCCCACTCAGCACCCATAGGTGGCATAGAACAGACAAACTAAGGTCCACCCATATCAGAACTCGTAGCTACTTGAGCCCCTTTGGAGGAGAAAAAATAATGTCCTAGATTTAAATGTATGTAAACATAATATTCAGGAAAAGAATAGTTTGGGGATAAAAGTATCCAGGGCACTATATACTATATACCAGAGCACTGATCTTATAAAATTGTAAATGCCTCTCTCATTCTTTTCTGTGTGTAATCTGCTATTCACCTGATGCGAAGAACTGACTCAATGGAAAAGACCCTGACGCTGGGAAAGATTGAAGGCAGGAGGAGAAGGGGAAGACAGAGGATGAGATGGTTGGATGGCATCATCAACTCGATGAACATGAGTTTGAGCAAACTCTGGGAGTTGGTGATGGACAGGAAAGCCTGGAGTGCTGCTCCAGGGGGTTACGGAGAGTCAGACACAACTGAACTGAATTTGTTAAGCAATCGTTTAACAAATATGTGAGGGGCTGTTGTTTAACAAATGCTTATAAGCACTTATAAGCGCTTCCCTGGTAGCTCAGATGGTAAAGAATCTGCCTGCAATGTAGAAGACCTGAGTTCAGTCCCAGGGTTGGGAAGATCTGCCTGGAGAAGGGAATGGCTACTTATTCCAGTATTCTTGCCTGGGAAACCCCATGGACTGGGGAGCCTGCTGGGCTACAGTCCATGGGGTTGCAAAGAGTCAGACACAACTGAGTGACTAACACAACACTTATAAGCACTTACGATGTGCCAGCACAATTTCTATGTGCTTTGTATGTAACCCATTTCAATCCTCACAGCATCTTTGTGACATAGATAGTATCTCTGTTTTATAGATGAGATACTTAGGCACAGGGATGTTACATAGTTGGCCTGAAGTCCCACAGCTGGCAAATGACAAGGCTGAGATTCAAACCCTTGGCATCCGCAGACCATGTTGCTGCTCCAAGATGAATTTTCCACTGCACTAATCTCTTGATTTCACTTGCTACTAAACAACAAGATATTTTAAGTCCCTATCCTCAGGGAACCTACAGTCTTGTGGGAAGACAGACACCCATCCAATAATCACATGAAACAAATGCCTGATTACCAAAATCTAACAAACCTGTGAAGGAATATGTAGAAAGTGTATGTGTGTGTATAAAATGAGACCTTTGAATGTTGGGAAATGGCAGGATACTTCTCTAGGATCATCTCTCTCCCTCATCACAGCAATTACATAGAATCTTGGTATTGTTTGCTTAATAATGTGCAGGAGAAGAAAAGGAAAATCTCACTACCCTCAGTGATTGTTACAGACCAAAACCAATGATCTTTCAGTAGATGGTCAGCCTGTGTATAGGTATAGTGATTCATTTCTTCCTTCAAAAAGGGTCAGGAAGAAATCAAGCATTTGAGCAGAAATGACTGTCACTCTTGGCAGTAGTAAACTGCCAATATTGCCAACCAGTATAAACCCTCTAAAGTTCCTGACTGATATCCCCCTTGGATGAGCAAAAATTTAAATCACAACATAAGGAAAAAATATAATCTAAATTTTGGGTTAGTTTTTATTGGTATGGGTATATGAATTTTGTTAATATGATCCAGAGGTTTTTTTTTTTTTTTTTTAATTTCTCTTTTTTTAAACTTGTTTTCTATCAGAGAAGGGTTGGAAGCCTGGACTTGTATGAGTGGGGCAATGTAAACTATAAAATCCAAATCTTTTTTTTTTTTTAATTTTTATTTGTATATGATTTTTTTGGATACATTGTGTGAAATTTTTCCATATGAAGTCTCCTTTGGGGTATCAGATTCCGCTTCAATTTCTGGAAGAAAGTCTACTGATAGTCTTCAGCGAAATTGAGTGTCTAGAATACAGTGTCTTCTCAGTTGGAGGGATACCAAGCTGTCTCTAATCTGGGCAGAATTTAATCCCAGTACAATAGAGCATCAAAACCAGGGGTAAGATGACCAGATCCCACCTTTTGAGAAAAACTAGGAAGTTCTTCAAGGACAAGTGTGTCAATCGCTCAGTCTTGTCTGACTCTTTGCAACTCCATGGACTGTAGCCCTCCAGGCTTCTCTGTCCATGGGATTCTCCAGGCAAGAATGCTAGAGTGGGTTGCCATTCTCTTCTCCAGGGGATCTTCCTGACCCAGGGATAGAACCTGGGTCTTCCACATTGCAGGCAGATTCTTTACCATCTGAGCCACCAGGGAAGCCCTTAAGGAAGTATCTCAGGGACCAGCAGTTGTTTGGCTGAACATCTCAAGATGGCAGCCAAGTTAACCCTGATGCTCACAAGGGTCTGTGCTCATGTGTCAGCGGGAATATCACTCATGGCAGCCTTACTACTCTGCCACATGTATCATTTGTTCTCTCCTCATTGTAGTAACAGGGAAACTTTTGATAGAGTATCTACCAAACTCTTTGAAGATGCTGTTAACTGCCACCCTAATGTACCCCTCCGACTCTTATGATGAGTCCCTCATCTCTGAGTCATAGTTTCCTGGACAGCTAGACTGTAAGGAGTGGGAATTTGTACCAAATTTGCCTCCCATCAAATGCCTCTCCTAGGAGTTTAGAAGTGGGAAGAACAAGTTTATTTCTCCATTAGAAAGTAATTGTTATCTGTAAAATTGGGAGCTGTTGGGTATCATCTTCCGTGTTGTGGAGTGGATAAAGCTGGTCTGACAGAAGAGGTGAAATAGCAAGAGCCAGTCACCCATGAGAGTGGGACTGAGTTCTCCCTGGGTTCCAGGCTGTCTTTGGGGTTTTGGATCTAGTGCTTCTCAAAACCCCACAGATTTCCTTCCTAGGAGTCCAGTAGACATTAGCATGCATTGTCCTCTCTCTGCTTTTCATTTGGTTTGTTGGTTGGTTTTGCTTAAATCAAGCTTGATTGCTATTAGCCGGAACGGAAGAGTCCTGTAACTAATGGAGTAGTTTTAATAGTTCAAGGAATATACTTACCATGTTGATGTACCCACCAACCTCCTTTAGAATTAACTGCATCAGGTCTCGGGCTCAAATACCTAGTTATGGACATGCGCATGGATCACCCACTTTCATATTAAAGTAACAAAGACATCAAGCCGGAACAAGAAAAATGTAGAGAAGTTTTAGTTTGAGAAAAAGTAGCAGGCATTTTCTAGAAATAGCTCTGACCCAAACCCAGCCAGAGCAGATTCAACCGGAGGGATATAAACAGAAATCACACCCAGACTGCTATAATTAAACTAAACTAGATTTTAGAGGAAATTCTTCTTTGTGAAAAGCGAAGAATCTATATGTATAGTGGTTCAATCTTAAGCACTTAGGAAAACAATTACCAAATTTGTGATTTGCAGACAGAAATCTTTTTCAAAATGAGTTGGTCAATGTAAAAATAAAATGCATAAAATCCTTTTAATAAATGCTGAAATCATACCCATGCAAGGGTCACGGTGGTTCACTAGTATTAGATGTTTCTTGTAGACTAAAATCTCCACACAACACATCTTAGATGATCATCAAGTTCGTTACAGCTGTTGCCTTTGTTTTTGTCTTACCTTTATAGGTCAATAATTCCTTTATCCATGTTTTATCCTCCTACTTCATGTCTGATTGTACTATTCATATGTAGGGATATGAGTCCCTGATAACTTTGAGGATAAATATAGAGAAAAATGGGCTTTATTAGTTTGCGTTTGTTTTATTAATATTCTACAGTTTGATTAGAATGAGAAAGTAGAGAGGGCATTATTTGCCAAGCAGAGTAAAAACAACATAAAATGAAATAAACTGAGCCTCAATGTATTATTGATAGAACACAGAGACATTTTTCACAGCATTATTGTAAGTACAAAGGTCCTTGTGTGAGACAATAAAGGAGAACAAAGACTTATTTTTTTTCCCCAGACTCTTTTTTAGTTTCTTTGCAGATACCTTTAGTTATGTGAAGGGCATATTTTTTCTTTAAAAGGAATTTAGAGGGGAAGATACCAAAATATACCAGACAACTATATTGAAATATTTACCATTTGTTGATTTGGGACACAGAGTGAATGACAGATTTCAGCATAATATTTGCAGAGGGAAAAGGAGAATTTTCCATGAGCATCTAGAATGTTGTTTTGCTTGAGTTTATGCAGAAAATATATCTGAGAAAAATGAAAACTTATCTTGGAGGAAGGGAGAATTCCTCTGAGAATATAACCAAATAATGTCAACAGAACTTTTCAAGTGATTAGCAGTAAAGAAATAATGTTACCAAAAGTGGGATTTGGCTGCTCAGCACTCTGAAGCCAATAAAAGGGCAAGCTTGGTGGAAAAGAAAGTTAGCTTTATTTCAGCTTCTGGCAACCAGGGGCAGGGCAGGGAGGAGTTGGGGGGTGATAGGTTGGACCCCTGTCCAAAGGCCAACTCCCGCTCACTGACAATCAATGGGCAGGAGCTTTTAAAGGGGAGTTTTAGGGGCATATAAGCAGAGACAGGGGGCTACATGCAGAAACAGCACAGTCAGTCTGACATTCATACTGAAATTGGTCAGGCAGTGGTCTGACCAGTACCACCTGATTAAGTACAGCTAGTTTCAGCGTTAGGGTCAGTTTGTTCCCATTTCCTTGAGGCCAGTTCTTGGAATCGTGGCTATTTATGTCATGGCTACAGTCTGGTTATCATGGTGGTTATCTCCCACCTGGGAGGTGTTTCAGTATCTATCAGACAGCTCACAGGATGTCTCAGAGTATTATCTATAGCCTTTGAGGAGGAACTAAATGTCCTTGACCTTTTTAACAAGTAAATTATTGTTATTTTGTCTTCTTTGTTTTCCTTTGCTTCTGCATTTTTCTCACTTCTCTAGGCAGGCTGAGGACATGGAGAGCAGGGACTATAGAGTCCTGCTCCATTTCATTAAGACCTGATTTTTTTTTTTAATCTCACTTTTGCAAAAATAAGCTGAGCTCTTTTGTAGAATGGCCGCGTGATAAATGGGTGTGGTTCCAGAGAAGACATTAAAGTATATATGATCTTGTTTGCATGATGATGATGTTTGCATGTATTTCTCTTCTTCTCTCATCTTCCCTCTATGGCTTGATACATTCAGTAACTGGTTATAGATTTGGAGATGTTCCCTCTAAAAGCCGTTTTGAATAAAGAAAGGCAAAAGCTATAATTATCAGCAGCCCAAAGAACAGTAAGTTCTTTGTTACTTTCAAAGTGAGCCAATGCAGAAACTATTCGACCTGCTTAATAAGAGAAGCTCTTCCATTCAAGAGAACTATTCTTAAGAATGGAGGGATAGTCACACTACAGTATATAAAATAGATAACTAATAAGGTCCTACTGTATAGCACAGGAAACTCTACTCAATACTCTGTAATGACCTATATGGGAAAATAATCTAAAAAAGAGTGGATATATTCACTTTGCTATACAGCTGAAACTAACACAAGATTGCAAATCAACTATACTCCAGTAAAAATTAAAAAAAAAAAAAAAATGGAGCACAGTGAAATAATACCCCAATTGGCTTAAAAGTCTATTTATTTGACGGAAGTTCAGATAATATGAAACCCAGAAATACCTATTCCAAAGAGATCAGGACAAGGTACTCTAGACATGGAATCACACCTCTTCACAAGATTTTAGCAGTTTTGTAGAATAATGGAAGAACAGTCATTTGTAATCCAGCAGCCCTGAATTTGAATTCTGACTCTGCCATTCATGACTACCTCAGCTTGGTAGTCATGGAAGTCATGGACAGATGGGTCTCAGTTTTCACATCTGCAAAGTGGATATGAAAATATCTGTAAATTAAAAATGAAAGCCCCCTAGCACCCTGCCTGGGACAGAAACGCTGTCAGAAAAGAAGTTGGCATTTCCAAATTTTTTATCAGAAGAGCCACTTTTATCAAGTGATGAAAGTCCTGGCTTCATTCTTGTAGAGGATGCAGAATTGGATTTTATATTTCCAGTAACTCGGAGGAGTCAGATCATTTTTTATCACCCTCAAATCAATTTGCCTGCCATGTACACCACCTTTTACTAATTAAATTGTATGTGCAAAACTCTGGGTCATACTATTAAATTCAGTTTGGGAATATATACAAATTGTCAGCCTAGCCTACTCTCCAAACACAAGAACAGCTTCTTTACTGTAATTCTGCCAGATGCAACTGTGAAATGGGATAGACAAAAAAAAAACTGCAATTTTTAGTAATAAATTCCCTAGTTCAATGATTTTTAAAATTTCTAAAATAGTGATAATTCATTTGTAAAATATTTCAAAAGTTTAAAAAGTATACTTATATACATAGTACTATCTTTTATCAAGTGTAGTAAATAATTTGCTATATGTATGTTAATCTTTTGAGGAAATAAAACTTTTCAAATTTATTGGAGCCTAATCCCAACAGCTTCCAGAGTCACTATTGTAAATTTTACGTTTATCATTCTCAAGCAGTTATCTCTCCATTACTGCATGGTTCTTAAGTTTTGAAGTTCTATAGAAATAGTATGTTACTTGATATAATTTTTAAAACATTTTTGAGATTTGACCATGTTGATACATATAATATTATTCATTTTCACCACTGTGGAAATTTCCATTGCATAAATCTGGTGAAATTTAATTGGCCTAATCTTCTGTCAATGGGTATTTAATTTATTCCAGCTTTTTACTGTACCAATGATGATATGAACATTCTTGTAGCTACCTCCTCCTGGGCACATACACAAGAATTTCTCTAATATGTATTTCTAGAAGTAGAATTTATGGGATGCAGGGAAAGCATAATACTCAGTTTTAAGTATATTATACTGGAAAGTTGTTCTCCAAAATGGCTATTACAGTTTGCCCTCCCACCAGCAATGAATGGAAATTCCTAATCTTCATCCGTCGTAACACTTGATATCATCAGGTTTCTGAACTGTTTGGAAATCTGGAAAGCCTAAAATTAATTTTTTAATTTGCATAACCTGACTACCAGTCAGATCATCCTTCTTTAATACACTTATTGTCTAATTCACATTTTCTTTCCTGAGAACTGCATGCTGCTTTCTATGCCTTCCTTCCTGTATACTTTTTTATTGTTCATTTGAGGAGTTCTTCATATATTGTGAATGATAATCATTTGCTTTATGTGTTGAAGATATCTTTTTCTGGCCAGTATGTATTTTAATACTGTTCATGAAGGTTTTTTTTAATTATTATTTGAAAACTGAGGTTTTTTATTCTCATGTTTTATTTTTTAAATTCTTCTCTATTTGGAGGTCATAAAAAATCATTTGTCTATAGTTTAGTATTTGACCCCACTGGAATGTGTCTGTGATGTTAGGTAGGGATTTGATTTTAATTATTTTTCCCATGAGCAAACGTTTCCCCTAAGATAGTTTGACTAGCCCATCTTTCCCCTCATATTAATAAAGATGCCCCCTACTTATTTCCATGATTTTACGCCATAGCGCTGCACTAAAAACCTACTTGCAAGACAATATTATTATATCTTTACAGTCATTCTGGATATTCAATATAGTATGCTCCTCTGCCATTAATATTGTCTTCAAAATTGTTGATTTGTTCATCCAAATGAATGATAGGTTCATATTGTTCAATTCCATACACAGTTATGGGAATTTTGCTTGAATTCCAATGATTTCATCATTTGGGAAGACTTGACAAGATGTTATCACTGGGACACTATGTCTGTGTTCTTGCTCTCCTCTTCTTCAGGTATTCTTTTACATCCTTTATAATCATATTAGTTGAGATTAGTTAAACTATGTAAAAACAGAAAAGTTACAAAACCAGGAGCTTGAACAAGAGAGTTTATTTTTCTCTCACAGAAGTGAAGTCTGGAGGTAGGTAGGTGGCAAAACTCCACTATCACCAGGAACCCAGGCTTCTCCTAACACTCTGCTAGATGATTCTAGCACATGACTTAGCTTCAAAATCACTTGGTCATCTGTGTGGTTCCTGGAGTGCCTGTCTCATCCACATTTGGTCAGATAGAAGGGAACGTGACAAGGGCTTGGTCTATCTATTGCCCCTGTAAGGAACCTTTCCAGAAGGCCCACCCAGTAACACCTTTCATCTTACTAAGCCAGAACATAGTCTCATGTCCCTACTTAAGTGCAAGGGAGACTGGAAGATGTGGTCTTTTCACTGGATCCATTGTGGCCCCCAGTAATAATGGGGGCTTTGTTAATAAGTAAAACAAACAGATATCAATAGTTTGTCCCAAAATGCTCTGGATTCAATTGGCCAAGGTTTGCTCATTTCTAGCTGTGTCCTTTCGCTGGTGACTTCACCTGTCTGAGATCCAGTTTCCCCACCAGCAAAATGGAGATAACTGTGTACCTCAAAGAGGATGGCATCCAGTGCCTTGAGCTTACTGAGCAGTCATAGATTGCAACTGCCACTATTGTGCTCCACTATTTCAACTAGAATGAAAGACAGTCAGGCAGGAAAATGACCCTTGTGCCAAACAGTCCTGGAATCTAGCTCCCCACTGATATTCCCTCTCTCATGCTTCAGGTATTGTAAAAATGACTGCATATGTACTTAAAGCAAGATTAAAGATGAAAAGACTGTCAGATAAAAAGAGATTATTATTTGTTTGCATTTATAAATGCTGATAATAAACATTTTTTTCATTGTTGCTAGATTGCCACTTTGATCTCAGTTCATTTTGAGAGATGGTCAGAAATATTTATTATGTTTGCTTATAGCTGATAGCAATAGTTGTTCCCTGATAGCTCAGTTGGTAAAGGATCTGCCTGCAATGCAGGAGACCCTAGTTTGATCCCTGGGTCAGGAAGATCCACTGGAGAAGGGATAGGCTATCCTCTCCAGTATTCTTGGGCTTCCCTTGTGGCTCAGCTGGTAAAGAATCCACCTGCAATGTGGGAGACCTGGGTTCAATCCCTGGGCTGGGAAAAAGCCCCTGGAGAAGGGAAAGGCTACCCACTCCAGTATTCTGGCCTAGAGAATTCCATGGACTGTATAGGCCATGGGATCACAAAGAGTTTGACGCGACTGAGTGACTTTCACTTTCACTTTATAGTTTTCTTTGATCCGAATTTTCAGTAGTATGGTATCATCATTCATTGAACTGGTCTGTGTTTAGATGGTCCATTATATATTAACAAACCTTGAACAAATGAGTTTGTTTTCTTCCAAATGCACTTCTGATTCTGTCTGCAAGTTGCCTTTAAGTTTAAGTGATGTTTTATTTTATGTGAGCCCTTACCAAAAATGTTTTTGTGAGCCACTTACTTTTTTAAAATTGTTTGGCTTTATTGCAAAGGAAGTGATCTCTTTTGCCTCATCTTGGATGTGATTTATCTATTAAACTGTGATAGATTCTAACTGTTGTTCTATTGCATGACAAAGTAGAACTCTACAGGCTGAGAGCTTGCTTTGTATTTTTAAAAATTTATATTATTGAAATATTAGCTGGTTTATAATGTATTAATTTCTACTCTGTAGTAAATTACTGATTCAGTTATACATATATATAACTGAACTTTCTCATGTTCATTTCCATTCCATTGTGGTTTATCACAAGATATTGAATATAGTCCCCTGTGCTGTAGAGTGGTACCTTGATATTTATCCATTCTCTATATAATAGCTTTCATCTGCTAATCCCAAACTCCAAATCCACCCTCCCACCCCCACAACCAGCCTTCCTCCTTGGAAACCACATGTCTGTTCTCTGTGTCTGGAGTCTGTTTCATAGATAAGTTTATTTGTGTCATATTTTAGATTCCACACATGTGATATTATATGTTATTTGTCTTTCTCTTTCTGACTTAGTATGATTATATCTAGGTCCATCCATGTTGCTGCAGATGGCATGATTTTATCCTTTCCTGTGACTGAGTAGCATTCCATTGTATATATGTACCGTATCTCCTTTGTCCATTCATCTGTTGATGGACATTTATGTGGCTATCACATCTCAGCTATTGTAAATACTACTGCAGTGAACAGTGGGGTGCATGTATCTCTTAGAATTATGGTTTTCTCTGGAAACATGCCCAGGAGTGGGATGACCAGATCACATGGCAGCTAATACTTTGAGTTTTCTAAGAAACCTCCATACTGTTCTCCATAGTGGTTGAACCAATGTACATTCCCACTGATAGTATAGGAGGGGTCCCTTTTCTCTACATCATCCTCTCTCCAGCATTGTTATTTGTGGACTTTTTAATGGTAGCCATTCTGACTGGTGTGAGATGTCACTTTGTATTTATTGTTTGACATTTGGTGATGTGGGCAGCAATAAAGCACTAGGTGGAAAGTGGCAGTATTAAACTAAATGAGCTAATGTGTCAAAACCACCCTTTCATTCTTGAAGATGGCAACAAAGCTGCATGCAGTCTGCAGGCACAGTACCTTATTTCCCAGGAATTTATACTTATTGAAAAGAGTATATGCCAGTCACTGACAGGACTGTTTGATACAACCCTAGAGCAAAACAGATCTGTGAACAAACACTCCTCCACAGTTTCGTTGTTTAACAGAATCTGTTTAGGCTAAAGGACTATAGTTTAGAAGGTAACTCACAATGAGTAGCAATTTATAACTTCTTTTTGTCTCAGTTTGGTGAAGGAGCAGTATTGCCTTAAAGAGATAATCTTTTAAAAGGACTTGATTTAATATATGCAAAGACTAAAAGATAAATATAAACCTTTTCTTCTTCCTCATTTGAATTTTACCTTTATCCTTAAAATTCCTATATTTGTTCATGCAGTCATACATTTAGGAAAACCATTCTAGATTCTACTTTGTGCCAGACAAAATATTGTGTGTTATTGGTGCAACAGTGCACAAAAGAGACGTGGCATGGATCTGTATTCGTAGAATTTATAATCCAGTTTTTAAAAGGGTTTCAAAGTCTCCATGAAAAGACACCATGTAGTACTGTGCTGTCCAGTGCAGACACATGTGATTATTTAAATTAAAAATGATTAGAATTAAATAAATTCAAACTTTCAGTTTTCCAGTACACGAGCATTTGAGTGCTCAAGAGCCTCCTGTAGGTGGTGACTACCATATTGGACAATGTAGATGGAACATTTCCACCATCATGAAGGTTTTGTTGGAAAGTACTGCTCTGAAGTTTGAGATGCAGAATTAGCCAAGCAGATGGGTGAGAAAGGTCAGTCCTGGAGGCCTCTCCAGAAAGCTGCTCAAACAGGCAAAAACCAAGAGTAGCAGAAAAAACTTAAAGAGTGTCTCCTGAGGTGAAAGATAAAGGCTTGGCTGAAAACTGAAAGAAGCCACTAATGTCTTGCTCAGTTGTTGGATGAGAAACATTCAGTGCTATTCTGTGGCAGACGAGGGAGCTCCAGGAAATTTCCAAAAAGGAATGATTTGGCCGGGAACATCTCCAACAGAGAAAAGTTCAATAATTGTGTGAAATCACTTGATGCTGACTTGGCCAAATTTCTGTGGTAATTTTGATCCTCACAAAATGTCAGTTATTTCACACACACACACAAATATTTATCATGCATAATTTCAGCTCCTCTGAACAATTTGCCAGCATTTCCCGTATTTTACCTTTGAATTTTGTAAAATTTCAAGATATTATGTGGTTACATCCAAGAGAAATTTTAGGCTATTTTCTTCTTTTTATTTTAAACCATAAGGCTCTCATGAATTTGCAGTCTTCCATTCGCTTCTTGAAACTGAGATACCAAATCCATCAACTCTCCTATCAAATAATTGGCCCAAATGTAATTATATTATTAATAAAAATAAGAATGACCCATTTCTGTTCACATTTAGTAACAGTTGAAATGGTACACAGAAATAATAAACTTTAAAATGAATCAGCAGAGAGAATCAAAATAAAATTCCTGAAACACAGTACATCTCCTAGACCTCACTAATACAAGTCATCCTTCTGATAGATTTGGTCATGATGATCGACAAGCAGTAAATGTTACATTTTCTCAAAAAAAAATCTCTAATACTATCATCATTTAAGAACACTTTACAAGAAGAAGATGTAATAATTATAAATATATATACACCCAACATAGGAGCACCGCAATATGTATGGCAAACACTAATGAGTATGAAAGAGGAAATTAATAGTAACACAATAATAGTGGGAGACTTTAATACCCCACTCACAACTATGGATAGATCAACTAAACAGAAAATTAACAAGGAAACACAAACCTTAAATGACACAATGGACCAGCTAGACCTAATTGATATCTATAGGACATTTCACCCCAAAACAATCAACTTCACCTTTTTCTCAAGTGCACACGGAACCTTCTCCAGAATAGATCACATCCTGGGCCATAAATCTGGTCTTGGAAAATTCAAAAAAATTGAAATCATTCCAGTCATCTTTTCTGACCACAGTGCAGTAAGATTAGATCTCAATTACAGGAAAAAAATTGTTAAAAATTCAAACATATGGAGGCTAAATAACACGCTTCTGAATAACCAACAAATCATAGAAGAAATCAAAAAAGAAATCAAAATATGTATAGAAATGAATGAAAATGAAAACACAACAACCCAAAACCTATGGGACACTGTAAAAGCAGTGCTAAGGGTAAGGTTCATAGCATTACAGGCTTACATCAAGAAACAAGAAAAAAACCAAATAAATAACCTAACTCTACACCTAAAGCAATTAGAGAAGGAAGAAATGAAGAACCCCAGGGTTAGCAGAAGGAAAGAAATCTTAAAAATCAGGGCAGAAATAAATGCAAAAGAAACTAAAGAGACCATAGCAAAAATCAACAAAGCTAAAAGCTGGTTTTTTGAAAAAATAAACAAAATTGACAAACCATTAGCAAGACTCATTAAGAAACAAAGAGAGAAGAACCAAATTAACAAAATTAGAAATGAAAATGGAGAGATCACAACAGACCACACTGAAATACAAAGGATCATAAGAGACTACTACCAGCAGCTCTATGCCAATAAAATGGACAACTTGGATGAAATGGACAAATTCTTAGAAAAGTATAACTTTCCAAAACTGAACCAGGAAGAAATAGAAGATCTTAACAGACCCATCACGAGCAAGGAAATCGAAACTGTAATCAAAAATCTTCCAGCAAACAAAAGCCCAGGACCAGATGGCTTCACAGCTGAATTCTACCAAAAATTTAGAGAAGAGCTAACACCTATCTTACTCAAACTCTTCCAGAAAATTGCAGAGGAAGGTAAGCTTCCAAACTCATTCTATGAGGCCACCATCACCCTAATTCCAAAACCAGACAAAGAAGCCACAAAAAAAGAAAACTACAGGCCAATATCACTGATGAACATAGATGCAAAGATCCTTAATAAAATTCTAGCAAACAGAATCCAACAACATATTAAAAAAATCATACACCATGACCAAGTGGGCTTTATCCCAGGAATGCAAGGATTCTTTAATATCCACAAATCAATCAATGTAATACACCACATTAACAAATTGAAAGATAAAAACCATATGATTCTCTCAATAGATGCAGAGAAAGCCTTTGACAAAATTCAACACTCATTTATGATTAAAACTCTCCAAAAAGCAGGAATAGAAGGAACATACCTCAACATAATAAAAGCTATATATGACAAACCCACAGCAAGCATCACCCTCAATGGTGAAAAATTGAAAGCATTGCCCCTGAAATCAGGAACAAGACAAGGGTGCCCACTCTCACCACTACTATTCAACATAGTGTTGGAAGTTCTGGCCACAGCAATCAGAGCAGAAAAAGAAGTAAAAGGAATCCAGATAGGAAAAGAAGAAGTGAAACTCTCACTGTTTGCTGATGACATGATCCTCTACATAGAAAACCCTAAAGACTCTACCAGAAAATTACTAGAGCTAATCAATGAATATAGTAAAGTTGCAGGATATAAAATTAACACACAGAAATCCCTTGCACTCCTATATACTAACAATGAAAAAACAGAAAGAGAAATTAAGGAAACAATGCCATTCACCATTGCAACAAAAAGAATAAAATACTTAGGAGTATATCTACCTAAAGAAACAAAAGACCTATACATAGAAAACTATAAAACACTGATGAAAGAAATCAAAGAGGACACAAACAGATGGAGAAACATACCGTGTTCATGGATTGGAAGAATCAATATTGTCAAAATGGCTATTCTACCCAAAGCAGTCTATAGATTCAATGCAATCCCTATCAAGCTACCAACGGTATTTTTCACAAAACTAGACCAAATAATTTCACAATTTGTATGGAAATACAAAAAACCTCGAATAGCCAAAGTAATCTTGAGAAAGAAGAATGGAACTGGAGGAATCAACCTGCCTGACTTCAGACTATACTACAAAGCCACAGTCATCAAGACAGTATGGTACTGGCACAAAGACAGAAATATAGATCAATGGAACAGAATAGAAAGCCCAGAGATAAATCCACGAACCTATGGACACCTTATCTTTGACAAAGGAGGCAAGGATATACAATGGAAAAAAGGCAACCTCTTTAACAAGTGGTTCTGGGAAAACTGGTCAACCACTTGTAAAAGAATGAAACTAGAACACTTTCTAACACCATACACAAAAATAAACTCAAAATGGATTAAAGATCTAAATATAAGACCAGAAACTATAAAACTCCTAGAGGAGAACATAGGCAAAACACTCTCCGACATAAATCACAGCAAGATCCTCTATGACCCACCTCCCAGAATATTGGAAATAAAAGCAAAACTAAACAAACGGGACCTAATGAAACTTAAAAGCTTTTGCACTACAAAGGAAACTATAAGTAAGGTGAAAAGACAGCCCTCAGATTGGGAGAAAATAATAGCAAATGAAGAAACAGACAAAGGATTAATCTCAAAAATATACAAGCAACTCCTGCAGCTCAATTCCAGAAAAATAAATGACCCAATCAAAAAATGGGCCAAAGAACTAAACAGACATTTCTCCAAAGAAGACATACAGATGGCTAACAAACACATGAAAGGATGCTCAACATCACTCATTATCAGAGAAATGCAAATCAAAACCACAATGAGGTACCATTACACGCCAGTCAGGATGGCTGCTATCCAAAAGTCTACAAGCAATAAATGCTGGAGAGGGTGTGGAGAAAAGGGAACCCTCTTACACTGTTGGTGGGAATGCAAACTAGTACAGCCGCTATGGAGAACAGTGTGGAGATTTCTTAAAAAACTGGAAATAGAACTGCCATATGACCCAGCAATCCCACTTCCGGGCATACACACTGAGGAAACCAGATCTGAAAGAGACACGTGCACCCCAATGTTCATCGCAGCACTGTTTATAATAGCCAGGACATGGAAGCAACCTAGATGCCCATCGGCAGATGAATGGATAAGGAAGCTGTGGTACATATACACCATGGAATATTACTCAGCCTTAAAAATAATTCATTTGAATCAGTCCTAATGAGATGGATGAAACTGGAGCCCCTTATACAGAGTGAAGTAAGCCAGAAAGATAAAGAACATTACAGCATACTAACACATATATATGGAATTTAGAAAGATGGTAACGATAACCCTATATGCAAAACAGAAAAAGAGACACAGAAATACAGAACAGACTTTTGAACCCTGTGGGAGAAGGTGAGGGTGGGATGCTTTGAAAAAACAGCTTGTATATTATCTATGTTGAAACAGATCACCAGCTTAGGTGGGATGCATGAGACAAGTGCTCAGGCCTGGTGCACTGGGAAGACCCAGAGGAATCGGGTGGATAGGGAGGTGGGAGGGGGGGATCGGGATGGGGAATACGTGTAAATCTATGGCTGATTCATATCAATGTATGACAAAACCCACTGAAATGTTGTGAAGTAATTAGCCTCCAACTAATTAAAAAAAAAAAAAGAAAGAAAGAAAATAAAAAAAAATTTTTTAAAAAGAACACTTTAAGTTAGGAATTTGGGACTAATAGATACACATCACTACATTTAAAATAGATTAAAAAAACAAAGACCTATTGTATAGCACACAACTGTATTTAATATCTTTTAATAACTGATAATGAAAAGAAATCTGAAAAAGAATATATATATATATGCACACATATATTTGTATAACTGAATCACTTTGCTATACACCTGAAGCACTGTAAATCAACTATGCTTCAATTTTTTAAAAAATTGTAAAAGAATACTTTATACACAGAAAAACAAAATCCTCAATATCTATAACTATGGTCTCTCAATAGAAATGTTAGCAAACCTGTTTTTGCACCAAGAGATCTAAAATTTGGGCATCTATTGAATTACAAAATCAGTCCTATCTTTCCTCCATCAAATTGTCCAACCTAAAAAAGAAAAGAAAATGAGAAAACTTATCAGCCATCCATCTGGGCCATGAAAGATCAATATAAGGAGGTGCAAGATTTAAAAGTTAATTTAAAGATTTATTTAATGTTCTAAGGAGAAATAGGAATTTACCTTAAGTTTCCTGTTACTTGCCTCATTCACTAGACTCGATGAACTTTTCATAGCAAAAATTCAGGCAAGGTTCTATGTGGAAATGAGGACCTCACAAGAGTAATTGCAGGCAGCAATGATATAGAAATGAGCAAAAAAGTTAGTCATCTTTACTGTTTATTAAAAATAGAGTAATGGGTTTGGTTTCCACTAACAAGGCAAGTCCAACACATATAGTTATGAATGAAAAAAATTTCAAACTCATAACAGGCATTTGTTGAAACTCCAAAGCAGAGTTCAAAGAGAACAATTCGGTGCAGATCAGGTGAGGGATTTTCCCTGGGTTGCAGAGTTGCATCCATTTCCATCATGTAGTTGAAGCTTCCTCTATAAGAAAGTTAAGTTGGTTTGGCTTTGTGGAGCCACATTCTCCTTGCAATATGTTAGATAATCCATTAAATATTGCCTATGTGAAATAATGAACTCTGTATTGCAGAATATCTTGAGAAGAAATAGTTTACTCTGGACACTTACTTTAAAGGCTTACACTGTAAATACAGTAGAATCTAACTAGAATATCTATCAGATGTTCTTTGTAAACCCACTTTGTTTATTGAGATGGTTGAAGTTTACCAGCATTTATTCTCACTATGTCTGACAATAAGTTACTCATCTTAGTAAGTGGTGGAGCTCTGACTTACGACTTCTAGTATGGCTCTCGTGTCAGGAAATTTTGAAGCCAGGAGCTGAAGTATCAAAGGAGTAACAGGCTTTGCTTTTAGCAGTGAGGGCCACTGGGCTGGGAGTTTGATAACGAATGACTTGAGCATGTGTGTGTGCACTCAGTCGTGCCCCACTCTTTGCAACCCCATGCACTATAGCCCACCTGCCAGGCTCTTCTGTCCATGGGATTCCCCAGGCTGGAATACTGGATTAGGTTGCCCTTTGGAGTGGGTTGTCATGCCCTCCTCCAGGAGATCTTCCAGACCCAGGGATCAAACCAATGTCTCTTAGGTCTCTTGCATTGGCAGACAGGTTCTTTACCACTAGTGCCACCTGGAAAGCCCAACCTGAGCATAGAAGCATGTGTTTACACAAGAAGAGATCTTACTTTTGTCTCTTCTAATAAAATACAGGTAAATTCCTTGGTGGTTCAGAAGGTAAAGAATCTGCCTACACTGTGAAAGACCTGGGTTTGATCCCTGGATCGAGAAGATCCCCTGGAGAAGGGAATGGCTACCCACTCTGATATTCTGGCCTGGAGTATTCCATGGACAGAGGAGCCTGGCAGGCTACAGTTCATGGGATTGCAAAGAATCGGGACACGACTGAGCGACAAATACATACAAATAATCCTCTTTACTTAAGTAGGATCTCTTTAGTTTGAAAACATGTTCATTCCTACTCTGGACTATTTATGAAGTGAATTTTCATTTTTCTTTCTTTAGATCAGCTGTTTCCAGGGACCCACCCTTGTAATATGAATACAAAGACTAGAATGATTTGTAATTTTGTTACTGATTTATCAACACTAAACTGTGTGCTATTTGAATTTGTTTGAATAGATATCGACAAACTTTTTCTGTAAATGACCAGAAAGTTGATATTTCAGGCTTGGCAAGACATAAAATCTCTGTCACAATTCAACTCTGCTGCTGTAACGCAAAAGCAACTATAGACAACATAGAAATGAATAAGCATGGTAGTTTTCCAATAAAATTTTCTGTATAGACACTGAAATCTGAATTTCATGCAATTATCACATGTCATGAAATATTCTTCTTTTGATTTTTTTCAAGCTTTCTTTACAGTATCATTAATTACTGTGGCAAATATTTTTAGGTTGGAAAAGAAAAAAAATTCTACTTATAATCTGAATTGTCTCAAGTTAAGAGCAAAGATCAGGCTGAAGCATCTTTCTATAGGATGCTTCCAATAGTAGATAAAGGGCATTATGGTCCCTGTTTGTGTGGACAGTATTCTCACTGATCCTCTTCTTAGGCATGCATTTCCAAACCTCCTTTATAGTTGTTTTGGGGCTGCTTAACTAATTTTGGCCAATAGATTGTGATCATGAATTACGTACACTACTTCTGTCTTCTGTGAGATCCAGTCCTTTCTCTCTTCCTTTGTCAACTGGCTGAATGTAAGAGGACTCAAAGCCCTTGGAGGACGACCAAGCCAGTAGAGGGAATAATTCTGGATTCCGAAACCATCTCAGGAAGAACTGCCTACTCAGTACCTAACTGGGCTGTGAAATGAACAGAGGATAAATCTTTACATTGTTCAACAATGGAAATGTGGAAACTCATTGCTGCAGCAGAGCCTAGCCTAGCCTGACTAATGCAATCTCTTTTCTCAACCTGAATACTTAATAGAGTGTTTAGTACATGATAGGTGCTGAATGGGCATTTGTTGATGGTTGATACATATCAAGCAAGAAGTTTTACCTTGTCATATTGTATGTTACTAAAATATGACATTATGTTATTAAAATAAAATGTATATATTATAGATAACCAGGTTTCACTTATTGTACACAGGAGTTCACAAAAAAAGATAAGAATCATCCTGTTCTAGTGGGATGCATGCGACCACACGTTCTGTTGTACTGTGTTCATCCTGGTAGCGTGGCATGCATTTGTTGTGCTGATAGTATGTGCCAGGAATTGAGGCTGGGGACACAGATAGGAATCATTTGTGACAGATTTATTATTTCTATTTCATGTTATTTTTTAATTGGTGTATATTTGCTTTACACTGCTCTGTCACTTTCTGCAGTAGAGCAAAGTGAATCGGCCATACATTTACACATCTCCCCTCTTTTTTGGATTTCGTTCCCATTTAGGTCACCACAGAGAACTCAGTCGAGTTCCCTGTACCTTGCAGTATGTTCTCATTAGTTGTGGTTTTATACATAGTATCAATTCTGTGTGTATATCCCAATCTTTCCATTCATCCCGCCGCCCCTTCCTTGCCCCTTGGCGTCCATACATTTGTCCTCTACATCTGTGTCTCTGTTTCTGCTTTGCCAGTCAGATCATCTGTACCACTTCTCTAGATTCCACATATATGCATTAATATATGTTTTTCCCTTTCCAAGTTACTTCACACTATGATATTTTCTAGGTCCATCTACATCTCTGCAAATGACACAATTTCATCCCTTTATATGCCGAGTAACATTCCATTGTACATATGTACTGCATCTTCTTTCTCCATTCATCTGCTGATGGACACTGAATTTGCTTCCATGCCCTGGCTTTTGCGAATAGTGCTGCAGTGAACATTGGAGTGCAGTGAATCTTTTTGAATTATTGTTTTCTGTGGCTTTATGCACAGGAGTGGGGTTGCTGGGTCCTATGGTAGTTCTCTTTTTAGTTTTTTAAGGAACCTCCATACTGTTCTCCCTAGTGGCTGTATCAGTTTACATTCCCACCCGCGGTGCAAGAGGGTTCCCTTTTCTCCACACCCTCTCCAGAATTTACCATTCTAAATATTTTGATAATGATCCTACTGACTGGTGATACCTCATTGTAGTTTTGCTTTGCAGTTCTCTAATAATTAGTGATGTTGAACATCTTTTTATGTGTTCATTGGCCATCTGCATGTCTTCTTTGGAGAAATGTGTTTTTAGGTCTGCTGCTTACCTTTTGATTGGGTTGTTTTGTTATTAGATATTGAACTGCATGAGCTGTTTGTATATTTTGGAGATTAAGCCTTTGTCAGTTGCTTCATTTGAAAATATTTCCTCCCATTCTGAAAGTTGTCTTCTGGTCTTGTTTATGGTTTCCTTTGCTGTGCAAAAGGTTTTAAGTTTAATTAGGTCCCATTTGTTTGTTTTTCTTTTCATTACTGTAGGAGGTCAGTCCAAAAAGATCTTGCTACGATTTATGTCAAAGAGTGTTCTGCCTGTGTTTTCCTCTCAGTTTTATAGTGTCTGGCCTTACGTTTAGGTCTTTAATCCATTTTGAAGTTTTTTGTTTTTTTTCTGTGTGTATCGTGTTATGACAGATTTTAAACACAGTTTTCTGAGCATCATACTTCACAATTAAGATGGGCAAACCAAAACTGTCCAAAAAAGAGAAACCAGAATATTCAGGAAAGGGACAGATATTAAAAGCATGTGTCAGCTATACAAACAAAAAAATTATTTTGTACAGTAATCAACATGAATGGTGAGAATACTCAGATGAATAAATCATTTTCCCATGCATTAGAAATGGGAAATTTGAGACAGATGGACAGGTGTACCCACAGCTGTGAGTACAGAATAAAAAGTAAACAGCTCTCCCTGAGGATTCTAAACAGTGGCATTTGAACTGAGTCTTTAAAAGAAAGATACAGGTCATTTGGCAGATAAGGGAAAGGCAAGTGTTTCAGTGTACCTTGGAGAAAGGATATAGACCAGGGTATATTATGTAATAGAATGGGGTTCACAGGCAGTAAATAGATATAGGAAAGAGATGAGAAAAGGCCAGATAGGCCAGATCATGGAGGTTTGGATGACATTTTATAGGGCTTGGACTTTCCCTGTCGGTAGCTTGGAACCACTAACAGTGTTGGAAAGGAGGAAATAATGTGGACATTTGTATTAAAAAAATAAAATTACAGATGCTGAAAGCCCTATAAAGACAATACAATGTAAAAATTGTGTCTACAGTGTTATATATTATTATAATATATGTGTGATTTGAGTCCTGAACCATGAATAGGGGTAGAAATGTATTTTAGTAAGTGTCCAGAGAAGACCTCTCTGACAAGGTGAGGTTGAGCTGAAATATTGATGATAAAAAGTTGGTCCATTAAGGCCAGGAAGAGGCACATGTGCAAAGGCCCTAAATAAGGATAGAACTGGGCATGTTTGAGGGATAGAGAGATGGTCAGTGGGACTAGATCACACATGGGATCTAGTGTGATCCCAAAAGGTGAGAGGGGCAGAGCACTTGGTCAGAAAGTTTAGTTAGACCCATTCCCATAGTCTTTCACATCATGTAAGAAGTGGGGACTTTTTTCCTAAGTGCAGTGGGAAGCCTGTTAAGGGGTTTTTTGACTGCCACCTGCAGCAACTATGTGGGAAAGAGATTATAAATAGGCTGGAGTATAGTACAAGCTGAGTAGTTGTTGGGGAATCTTGTTGGATTATCCAGACTGCAGATGAGACTATTTGCAGAAGAATTGAAAAGAACTAGATTTCACTGGAGTGTATGTTAGAAGAAGCTGAGAGAATGTATTGTGGTTGGTTGTGAGAGCTGAGATAAAAGAAAGAATCAAGTATCAGTCCTAGATTTTCACTCACTGAATAGAGGAGCATTTGTACTTACTGTAATGGGAACAATGAGGAGAGGAAGAGACTCACAAAGGAAAAGAGAGTTTCAGTTACCCTCACTAAATGAAATTCCTATTAGCTCTCCAAAAAGAATGATTGAGTAGACAGCTAAATATCACAGTTCAGAGTTTAGAGAAGTCAGGGCTCAAGACACATATTTGAGATATTTATTGATTATAATTAATGTCATGAAAACTTAGGATGGAACCATGAGATATTTCAACAATTAGAGGTTAAATGAACTGATAAGGGGGGAAGAGATAAGCTTGAAAAGCGCTCAGTGAACACATGGAAAATCAAGTGAATGTTGCTTTAAGAACACCAAAGAGGAAAGAATGCTCCAGGAAGGAAGGAAGGAACCACCCTTTCAAATGATGCCTGAAAATTCAAGTAAAAAGAGAACAGAAGTTGGATTTCTCCACGTGAAGGCCAAGTTCACCTTGAAAAGAGCCCAGTGTGGATTGATTTTTTTAAAAGAAAGAAAAACTTGGGACAAGAGAAAGAGTAACTATAGATATTGCCTGAGAAGTTTTCCTTTGAAGACAGTAGAGCATAGGGTTGTAAATGTAGGGAAATTTGAGGATAAGGAATGTGGATTAAGAAGGTTGACACTGGAACATATGTGTTTGTTGATGGGAACAAGTCAAAACCAAAGGGAAGGACAAAATGAATGTTGTTGAAAGGAAGGAGCTTGATTGTAGGACTACATCATCGAGAGGGCAGGAGGATCTGGGATACAGAGAACAAAAGAAGGGGCTGGTCTTAACGTTAACTCTGTATCTTAGAGCGGCTTTTTAAAAAAGGTTAATGAAAGTGCAAAAACATTCATTTGTAAGATGAATAAGATTTAAGATCCAATATGTACCCTGGTTATTAGAATTGAATTGAATAATTGAGATTTGCTAGGAGAGAAGAACTTAAGTGTTCTCCCAAAAAAATGAATTTTAAAAAGAAAAGAAAGGTAAATGTATGGGGTGATGGATGTATCAATTAACTTGATGGGGGAATCCTTTCACAGTGTATACATATATCAAGTCATCACTTTAAATAACTTACAGTTTTGTCAATTATACCTCAATAAAGCTGTTAAAAAATGGAGGCAGTGAGTGAGATTACAGCTGTAAGTAGTTTGATTTAGGAAGGGCAGCTCTGTTTGTATCTTTTTTATATAGTTCTAAGATTTGAAGGGGAAAATGGTTCCCCCATTGGAGAAGGAAATATTTGAAAACAATTAAGCAGTAACAATTATTAGAAAGCTCTTCCTTGCTTGGAATCAGAATTCACTTTCAGCTTTACAGTATCATAAATTTAGACTCATGCATCATCAAGTATGGTATGGATAGCAAAATATTGCACCCTTCAGTGTGGATGGTAATTCTATTGATTTTGATCAAGAGTGCTTTAAATACATGTGAATTTACAACAGATTATTTGGAGCTTGTTTAATATGGGTCAGATAAAATTCCATATTTTTCATGTTTCTTACTGTTAATTTAAGTAGCCTTTAAAGTGAAAGTGAAAGTTGCTCAGTCGTGTCCAACTCTTTGAAACCCCATGGACTATACAGTCCATGGCATTCTCCAGGCCAGAATACTGGAGTGGGTAGCCCATCCCTTCTCCAGGGGATCTTCCCTACCCAGGAATTGAATGGGGATCTCCTATACTGCAGGCAGATTCTTTACCAGATGAGCTACCAGGGAAGTCCTTTATTTGGGGCTCAGTTTACTGGAAAGTAGCTTAAAAGTATATTTGTATCTATTAATTTTCAGCTGTTAAATCTATTTTATCTCAATAATTTTCTCTATCAGTAACTTAGAATTTTGCCTCTTTATTCCAAAATACTGACTGTCCTTTCAGTTTTGAGATGTCTTATATCTTCTTCTCAATCAGTGATTCCTCAATCTTTTGTCTCAGAAGAAAACATATTTGACTTGTTTTTTCTCTTAATACATTTGTCTTTTATTGGACAGTCAACGTTTTCCTGATTATTAGCATCAACTTTAGGCTTCCTCAAATCAGTTTGTAATCTCCTTCCTGAATCCCAAGACAAGTCTGCCTCCCTCGTATATCAGTGTTGCAGTCCAGTTCATCCTTATTTCTGAAATATTGTATTTATTGAACGTACAGAACTTTAAAAAATCTTGACTCCAAAACAAGATTCCTCTATGGTAACAATAGGCTCTGTACACATCTCCTTCTCCTCTTTCTGTTTGTCAGTATCTACAGAACCACACTTACTTCTGAGAAGACACTCATCGTTCTTGAAGCTGAGTCTTTTAGACTATGTTTAAAAGATCACATTTATAATTTCTCTGCAGTGTAGTCTTGAGTGTATGAAGTCAGGTTTTGAGTAGCTGTCTGAATATCCCAATATTGTCTTCTCCCCTCATTACTCATTTCAAAATATGCTGGCTTCTCTTTCCAAAGTCCCAGCACAGCTTTCTATTCTTCCACGGGATCAGATTTAATTGTTTATTCCATTGCATCCTCTGTTTCTGAGCCATGAAATTTGTTTTCTTTCTCCTTTCACAGAAATATCAAGTCAGTGCCTCCTATTTTAGGTTTTGACATTATAATACTTATTTCCAATAGTAATTTCTATAAGGGTCACTCTAATCTAAATTGTGGTGTGGTAACAAACAGCCCTTGAAACCTCAATGGCTTACCACAACCAAAATTCATCTCTTACGTAAGAAAAGTCCACTATGTACTGGGCAACTCTTCAAGGTATCTGAATTCCATGGAGTGAGTCACACAGTCCAGTGGCTTCTATCTCATGACACCACCGTGTCGCTGCTACCTGTCTCTTCAGACTCAACGTCACCCAACCTGACCCATGACACCGCCTTCCCTAACCCAATCCATCAAACCTATGTTTGATGTTCCTATATGATCAAACCTATATGTCCCTGTATAGAGGTATGGGATCCACCATTTAGGCAATTGAAGGCAACAACTTGCAACATTTTTTATTATTTTCTGTCTCTGGGTATATAAGGGTCTCTTTGACCCCTATATGCTCAGTGATACACTATTTAACAGCCAGTTCTCCAGAAAGAACATGTTTATTTGTTTAAATTTATCATACATTTTACTGGGCTTCCCTGGTGGCTGGGACAGTAAAGAATCTGCCTGCAATATGAGAGACCCAGGTTCGATCCCTAGGTTAGGAAGATCCCCTGGAGAAGGGAATGGCAACCCACTCCAGTATTCTTGCCTGGAGAATTCCACAGACAGAGGAGCCTGGCAAGCTGTAGTTCATGGGGTCCCAAAGAGTCTGACACAACTGAGCGACTAACACACACATACATGTTTTATTAATATAAAGAATATGTAGGGACTTCCCTGGTAGTCCAATGGTTAGGGCTCTATACTTCCTCTGCAGGGAACATGGGTTCAATCCCTGGTCAGTAAACTAGGATCCCACATGCCATGTAGCACAACAAAAAAAAAGAATATATAGTACACAACTTACAATGATAATAAAGTATACAATACTCTTTGTTGTAAATTTCATATAGCCATTGGATTCTTATAAAATGTTTTAATTTTGCAAAACTCTTGGTTCCATAGCCAACTTAAGGTTGAAACCAACAAGTAATTCAGATACATATGTTGGTTGATAGTTTGCCTTACATTAAAGAGAAAAGATAAGAGTGAAACAACACAGATATATGTCAGAATTTCATTCTTTTATCAGTGATGTGAATGACTTCTTTGCTGATCAGATAACT
Source organism: Dama dama (assembly GCF_033118175.1). Taxonomy (NCBI): domain Eukaryota; kingdom Metazoa; phylum Chordata; class Mammalia; order Artiodactyla; family Cervidae; genus Dama; species Dama dama. The sequence continues at coordinate 35,686,589 of NC_083704.1, read as the reverse complement.
GTTTTTCACATCCTGGAGAAATATTTCCTCAGTTTTGTGTGATATTCACAATGAAATATCTGCAGGCATGATATACTTCTAAAAATAATCTGTATTATTAACATTTTCTCCATTACTTTCTTAAGTCTGCAAAATCAGCAAGATAATAAAGCAAGCTCAATCAGCAAGCTCAAATGCAATAAATCATATAGCATTTGACAATTACCAAGGAATAAATACTTCTCTGATTTCAAGCTACCAGTGTGACATGACTGAATACAGGGTTGAAAAAATTTGCACAGTAACACACCATTTGATATTTCCCATAGAAACACAATAGACATAAATAGCCTTGAGAGCATAGATAATAGTTAAATGTAGTAAAATAGAGGCTTAGGAATTAATTACTGTTGAATATTTGTTAAGTGTGTTTTAATATAATTAATTACAAGTTGATATAATTTAATTTTTAATAACTGTGCTTAACAGGCAACTAACAAAATTACTCAAAATTTAATTACTGGCTCTTGTAAACCAGTACGCACCAACTCCAGCACTCTGCTAAAGCAGTAGTTGATTCTACTAAAAAATCTTATAAATCAGTTGACTTCTCTCCATTTCTGACACCTTCACCCTTGCCTAAATTGCCATTGCTTTTTATTAGCCCCTCAAAATAGCCTCTTGTTTTTCTAGATCTACACTTAATTTTTCCCAAATTATTCTTCAAGCTTCAACCAGAGTCATTTTGAAATGCCAATATGAGCATGTTTTCCAACATATTCATTAATTTATCTGTTCATCAAATGACTGTTGAGTTGTGTATCCCAGACACTACTTCAGTTTTTAGTTGACAAAGGTAAACATGAACAAAAGACAAAAGCTCTTGGCTCAAGAAGAATCCATTTTCCTGGGGAGATACAGACAGTCCTGGCAGACCTCAGAGATACTGGAGTTTTGATTCCAGACCACTGCAGTGATGGCAATACCACCCTAAGGTGAGTCATGTGACTTGGTTTCTCATGCATGTAACATTATGTTTACATTCCACTGTGGTCTACTGCGGGCAGTAACACTGTGTCTTAAAAAACAGTCTGCATACCTTAATTTTAAAATAATGCTTTTGAAAATAAATGATGCAGGTTGACTTACTTGACACAGGGTTGCCACAAACCTTCAGTTTGTAAAAAAAAAAAAAAAAATGCAACATCTCTTTAGTGCAGTGAAGCAAAGCACAATAAATCGAGAATGAGGATGGTCTGCACAGTCACCCCTCACTTTCTGGGGCAGATTGGTTCCAGGAGCCCCTGTAGATACCAGAATCCACAGATCCTCAAATCCCTTACATGAAATGGTGTCGCCTTCGCATATAACCTAGGCATACCCTTCTGTATTCTTGAAATCATTGCTAGATTACTGGTAATACCTCATTCTATGTAAATAGTTACAAATACAATGTAAACCGCTATGTAGATTGTTGTAAATACTCTGTGTAACTAGTTACTGGCAAGTTCAAGTTTCCCTTTTCAAGACTTGCTTTATTTTTTTTTTCCCCCAAATATTTTCAGTCTGCAGTTGGTTGAATCCACAGATGCAGAACCCAAGGATACAAAGTAATAAAGTGTACATCAGAAGGCAGTGAGTGCTCCAAGGTGGGGTAGGGGAGTGCAAAGCAGGATAAGGCAGAGATGGCAGGGAATTCTGGTCCTCAGGTCATGCCTCATAGACAAGGCGAGATTTGAGCAAGGATTTGACAAATGTAAGGGTGCATCCATTTGGATTAGGCAAGAGGAGGAAAGAGCCAGTGGACACAAGGAGCCCAATGTAGCTAGAATATACTGAACAGGGGAAGGTGGTAAAGAAAAAAAAATTTAGTCAGGGACTGACAGCGGACAGACTATAGAAGGTCTCGTACGTCGTTGCATGGACTTCAACTTTCACTCCACTTGAAGCCCGGGGCCAAGCTGGGTTTTGAAAAGAAGTGTATCAGACTTTTCAAGTAGATCACACTTGCTTAAAGCCTTCAGCTGCTCCTCTTGCTCTTCAGGTAAAGCCTGTGTTCTTCATGTCCCAGATAATGTCATCTTTGTGCCATGTGCTCATCCTCACCTCCTGCTACTCTCTCTGCTTTCTTCCCTGTAGGTCTGTGAAGTCAAGTGCTGTCTTCTGCCTCAGACAGGGACACCATCAGGCACTCACAACTGCCTGGATTTCTCCTCCATAACATCAATACCTATCATATTAAAATGATTGCTTTTGATTTTGTGATTAATTGTTGGTCATATAGGTTGCCTACCCCCACTGCTACTCTCTGCTAGAAAAGAAAGTTGTCTCAAACAGGTGTCTCTGCTGCTGTTCACTGATCTATCTCAAAGAATTAGACCAGGGTTTGGCACAAGTATTTGTTGACTGACTAAATGAACGTCTTATGTATTAATACATTCCAAGCATTTAACTTAAGGTCTGTCTCATGATATACGTTCTGTTATTTTTTGATGGAATGAAAAGGTAACCAAACACAGGATGTATGGATGAATTGATGATTGAATGAGTGAAAAGAAAAAATAAATGAATGAATGGCCTATGTCACTCTGTATTCCCCGTTGTTGTTTACTCACTAAGTCATGTCTGACTGTTTTGTGACCCCACTGACTGTAATCCACCTGGCTTCTCTGTCCATCGGATTTTCGGGCAAGAATACTGAAATGGGTTGCCATTTCCTTCTCCAAGAGATCTTCCTGACCCAGGGATCAAACTCTCATCTCCTGATTGGCAGGTGGGTTCTCTACCACTGAGCCACCAGGGAAGCCCGTATTCCTAGTACTGAACCCAAAGTCTGGTTCATGGTAGGCATTCTGTATTTTTTTTAATAAATAGATAGGATAGATGGATAATTTAATGAGTGAATTAATGTCAATGTATAAATGAATGAAGCATCTTTAATGAAGTCAGAAGGGTTTCCATCCTCCAAGAAGAATATCTCTTTCGCCCAGAGGGGGTCACTTGATCAGCCCATTAGTTCTCTGCTTGGTTTTCTGCCATGGATATATTTTGAAGAACATTTTTATTAGTTTTGGAGTCACTTGCAAGGGACTCTTGAATTCTCTTTTGGCTCGCCTGCATTCTTGTTCACACCTGACCTGCCATAGTTTGCGGATCTCCCTGGTTTCCTTACTTGGGCCACATTTCCAAGTGTCCCTTTGATCTCTGGCACATACTTTTGCTAGGCTTCCAATAAGGTGTTTTGAAACAGTCTCCAGATTTCCTGTGGCTTATTGACTTTTTAAATTATTCCTTTCATTTGTTTTTCCTACCCAGTGCCTACACTTGTTCTTAGGTTCCCTTTATAAAATTGAGTAACCACACGATATATAAATTTTCTCTCTGAGCCCAGAATGGTCTCAGTGTTATGATCACTCAGAGACACTTTTTCTTCCAGGTCTTGTCCACCACTCAATCCAAGTCTAAAATATTTTCCTTCCTTAATAATTCTAAAAGACATTTTTCTAAGAGGAGGTCATTTATCTTATCCAATAAGCTTATATTCCTATTTCTAATCTATATGTGAACTTCAAATAAATTAATCTCTGAGAAAGTATAGAGAAAGAGAATGCTGTGTCTGTGTGTTGTAGAATGAATATGTGTATCTCATTATACAGTGTGTACACACACATAAATATGTGTGTTTGTGTACACTGTATAATTAACAGTTACTTTAAAAATCATCTCATTTATTTCTAACTAGGAGAGTCTCTAGTCATGATCGCTGTTCTGGCAGAAACCAAAATCTATTCAAATAGATATCATAAGATGATTTTGGGTTCCCATCTGCAGAGGTGAAATGCTAGTTTGTTTCTTTTTTGTCATATTTTCACCTTCCAAGTGCTATTTGAAGGTAGAGTTCAACAACCTAGTAGAAGTAGGAATCATTTAACATAACGAAAAACTAGCTTTCACATTTTTTTGCCCAAGCATTTCATCAGTCAGGATTTTTCCTACCAAAGATGTTTATTTTCAACCATTTCTTGCTTTATTTGGCTAAAAGGTACGTTCTTTGCTACATTTAATAGCCATGTGTATGCTACCCAAAGTAGAGATCACAGAGTTTTCATCTGCAGATTTTTACCAGACTACAGTGAACCAAAGAACATGTTAGAAATTTGACCCTATAGTGTATATATACTTCTTGCAAATATTTTAGCAGACTGGCTGGTCTTCAAAACTTTTATATGATAAAACACTTACATAGTCAATGTTTATTCAGATTATAGATTGTGGTGTGAATGTAATAGATTGTGTTTTAAATAGCGAAAACTGAAAAAGTGCCTTTTTCCACTTCAAACTTTTGGCTTGTTCAAGTAATAATGAAGAAGCTTTAAAAATTTGGTGATAAGTTTTCCATCCATGATATTGACATATGCACATAATTATCTTTTTTTTTCTTTTTGATGCAATTTCATTATTTGTCATGCTGGCCGTGGTGCACCAATAAAGCCAAAATATCATATTAGAATTCATGACAGTTTTCACATTGTATTATCAATATGTGGAAATAATTGTCTGCTCTGAGATTAAATTACATTATTGTGTATCTTTTTCATGCCTAATAAATAATGATGGATGGCTTTTATTTTCATCACCACCTGCAACCATTTAGTCACCCCTTGATTGTTGAAGATAAAATAATAAAAGGCAAGTGTTATGTTGCAAGCAGAAGAATGTAGTCAAAACAGTTGTATGTTCCTTGCTTCCATTTGCATTATTTTAGTCCCTAAAGAGCAATGCATGGTGGTCTATAAGAGAGATCAACCTGGGGGAAACCTAGAAAACAGTTCCCATAAATGAGGAGAGAGGATATGGGAAAACATTTTTTTTTTTTTTCTGGTAGAACAATAATTATTTCTTGGTGCACGATTCTTAATCTGAAAATGAGTTTTTTGTTCTGCTGTGCAAATCAGTTACGTGCAATTAGAATGCAAAGCAGAGGCACATCTTACTGTTTAGCCTTTTTAAAATAGAAATGAAAACAGCCCGGAAATTGTAGCAAAGTTGAACATGCATGCTAGGTGATTTTGAAATCCAAAGACATAAAACTATGCATAATAAAAAGGCCACTCTAAACTCATTACACTTTTTGAAATTGGCAATTGGGAGGCTTAATTTTAAAATTCGCACTTGCATGTTAGGGAACTTATTAACTATTTTTTAATGGTCAGTTGCCTTGCCGGTATGTTTTAGGTGTGTTTTGTTTGTTCTTCTGTGTATAATTCCATTGCCTCATAATTCAGTTTTATCTATGTCTGACCTGTTTGGGTTTTTCTTTTAATTGTTCAATGTTAGGCTTAAGCAAAATTGATTCATCTTTTTTGGTGAAACTTTGGAGTTGAAATTATAATCAGCAATGCTTTGAGTTTTCAGGGGGAAAGAAACACCTCTGAGTTTTATGATCCTCATATATTTCATCTCTGAAGAATGTCAGACTTTTTTTTATAAATAGACGATGTTTATAATGGAAACTAGTCATTTGATCATTTCAGTTACAACAGTGAGGTAAGAAAGCAAACTGTAGACAAAATCTTTCTTGATATTTGGTTATGAGTCACAGGCTGACTCTACAGAACCTTTCACATGATCGGCTGTTATCTTTAAATCAAAAGATGACAATCTTCTCAGGCACAGCAGAGACTCACACCAAAATCCAGAGGTAATCCTATCAAATGTCAAGTTACTGCAGAAAAATGGCTTGAAAAATAGGCCAACGGTCCATTATTTGACGAACCCCAAGTGAACGTTTAGGTTTATGGAGTCTGTCTTTCACTGGGCATTCTATTAACTCTCTTCCCAATTGTTTTAGAGCATTGATTTAAAAAGCACACAGGAGCCCTTCCCTTGTTTACGACTGTTTTGTTACCTGACTACCCATCTCCCTCTATAATTAAATGGCATGAGTAAAAAGATAATAAACATAATTTTATTTGTACCATTACTCATTGCAGAAAGTACATATTTACATTCCCTACAAGAAGAAAAAGAAGCCGAGAGCTTGCTTCCTTCACATTTGAGAGAGCCGTGCTAAAGTCACAGGTTTTCTAGATTCTCTGTGCCTGTAAGGAATTTTATGTTTGCAGCCTGTGAGGCAAATTCATTTGCAGTGGGTACATATGTATGTATCCTCTTTTGAGGGTCAAGATTTTACTTGGCCCGGGAAAACACCTTAAAAGACCAAGCCTGCAAAGCAAACTTGCATAAAAGCTACCCAAAAGTTATAACCGGGACGTCTCTCTGCAGACACAACGCTAGACACTGTAAAGAAAGTGAGATTCGGCACATGCTGTGTAACTCTTCTGATTAGAAGCCCCCGCTGCTTTGGCCCTGTCTGTGTTCTCTGCAAGTCCTGAGAACCCAAGGCTTTACCCAAATATACCTAGTCCCAAAATTACAGTCTCACTCCCTGGCAGACAGAAAGTTCTAGAATGACAACCTCATGGGATCATTTTATTTTTCTCTTGTGTTATCTCTTGTCTGTTCTGATTTTCTTCAGCCAAAGTCTTCCTGACTTGACCTAGCAAAAAAAGAAAACAGAAAATATGTTGGAGAAACTGTACCATACATACCCAAAATGGAAATGTTGAACTAGCTCCATTAAAATAAATCATTCTTAGTGCTGTAATCATTCTTTTTTTTTTAAACTTTCGCACTTTCTGTTCTCCTAGTGGTTTGCTAATTCTAATAATGTTTCTCAAATCTGTGCTTCATATATGAAGATCTTCAGAAGTTTTTAATTCACATCAAAATTATTAACTTTCTTGGCTTACATATTTGCAAGAGAGAGAAGTATGAGCAAAATACTTACATCCATGTGTGCACTAAAATACTGGAACCACCCCCTGTTAACAGTTAATAGTTCAGTGCTCTGGACTTAGAGCAGTTACTCTGCACTTCTCAGAAAAACATTTTGAAGAAAAAAAACACACTTTCAACTAATGAAATTTATGTTAGAATGACAACAAATGTCAACATCTCTGAAGTGTTTTGAGCACTATTGATGTTTAAAAAATATATACACAATTTGAGAATTTTTAGGCAGTGTACCTATTTACAATTGTAATTTTTAACATCCGAGGTCGGGGGGATCAGTTTGTCTGAAATATAGACAAATGTTCACAGCATTAACACTCACAAAGTCATTTTGGATTAAGAGTCTTAAAATAAACGTACTCACTGAGCAGTAAATATTTGTCCAACTGGATATTCTAAATGTTGAAATCCGTTAGTCTTTTTTTTTTTTTTAATTTATTTTTTTTATTGAAGGATAATTGCTTTACAGAATTTTGTTGTTTTCTGTCAAACCTCAACATGAATCATTTTGGTTGAACTCGTGTAGCACAATGAGATTGCTTTCACTTTTTCCAGCAGGCATCTTAAGTCACGTTAGGGCTTAACAACTAGTCCTGGGTTCCAGAAAATACTGTGAGGGAAGGAAAAACAGACTCTTTGGCTGGAGTTGTGGAAGGAGGGTGGGACCTTATGAATTAGATGACTACATAAAATGTAGGCAATTTTATTTTGGCAACAAATTCAGGCTTTTGCATTGGGCTTGGATTTTTTTTTCCCCCTCTTGATTCAAATATACGTCTACAGTTCACCTAAAAAAAGAAAGATTCTTACCCATCTGCAGAGCACAGTTTAACTAATAAGTACTTGTTCCATTTTTATCTTTCAGATTAAAGTACCATGAGCTTAGAAACTCTGCAAGCTATAACATCTGCCCCAAGGTAAGTGACTAGGATCACGGAGTAATAACTCAAAGATGAGCTCAGATCATGTCCAAATTCATGAGAAGAGAAGTACATGTTTGATGAATAGTTGAGATGATGTCATAGATCAGCTTTGGTGGAGTGTCTAGCATTCTCAATCGTCCTCAAAATATTGTTTAAAACACCTAGAAAATAGCACCTTGAGGGTTGTGATTTCTCAGGTGAAATAGTACCCCGAACTTATCAAAATGTTTCATTAGCTAGACATTTATTTGAAAACTGTGAACCAGTAGAAATGACTGGTGAAATTTATGGCATCTTCCATTGAGCCAGTTGACTTTCCTTAGCAATAATAGGCACCCTAATAAAGGGCTTTAATCTGCCAGTCCAGACCAAGGACAATTTGATGTAGCTCCATGGTAGCATATTTTAAGCTTTTTTGAAGTTCAGGAAGACATCTTTCAGAATCCGCCAGTACTTTAGAAGCATGGCTCGCCAAACCAATCAATCTAGTACAAAGTTTGTTTTTAGATTCCGAGTTCCTTGTTACTGCTTTGTAAGCAGATGTCTTCAAAGATATAATATGGTGAAGAGATTATGTGATTTTTGGGTGTAGCAGTTCTGCCAGTTATAATTAAAAGGGCCAACATCCAAGTTTTGTTTTCTTTATAAACACTGTGGAGTGTGTCAGTGGCCGATCTAAAATTACCCACAGAAGAGTGTGCGTTCTCTTCTTTAGCACAAGATAATGAAGATGGTGTGTGAAATGCGCCATGGTTATAATAAGCTGGTGGACTTGTGGTCCTACGCGCAAACTTGTCCAAATGTAATTATAAGAGTTTTAAGAGAATTGTTGCTTCCTAAACTGACTAGTCAAGTGACTCAAAAGTTAATATCACCAAATTAACAAACTGACTTTGAAGGTCTACAATTGTACCTTAGAAAATAGCTACTTGGAAGTAATCATTCTTTTTACAGGGAAGCAACATCTTTTAGATGCATCTCAATGTAGGGGGTGCCTATTTAGCATTCTCTGTAGATACTGCTTCTAGAAAGGTGTAATGGATCTAAAAATGAAAAGCCACAAAGAGCTGGGCTCCCACGTCTCTTTCTCATGCATGGGGGAGAGAGGGCCAGCATGAACCTGCTCTGTTGTTCATGTGTTTGGAAAGGTGTGATCGCCAGGCTCCCCCGCCTGAATCACAAAGGCAAGAAATCAGATTGAGGCCCAGAATCTTGACCGGGAATATCTCAAGATGATTATTTAATTGTAAGCCTCTATACCAGTGGCTTTTATATACAGAGAGGGAAAAAAAAAAAATCAGGGTAAAGCTTGAAGTCATCAACATATAATTCTTTCAGGATTTGGGAGATAGTCTAAGAAAGATGGCATCCATGCTAGAGATCTGTGTAGATCAGGGAGGCTGACGACATCTTTCTCCTTTCTCTTTGGAGTACAAATTTCCATAAATTCTGTGGAGAAACTAAAATGTAGTAATGTTGTTCCAGTAATGAGAATCGGGGGATCCAAATGCCTCTTATAGGGAGTCCGTCTCTGACTGGTATGGTTGAGTGACTTGCAGGTTTCCCAAAGGCAATGGGTGCTAGAATAACTGAGGAGAGAATTGTCAAACTAGCCTCATATTTTGCTGCAATTTAGTTTGTTTTGGATGGTCTCAGCGGCCTAAGGCGTGTGTCTCCTGTCTCAAACTTACCAGACTGAACTACTAGGTGATATGTAATTGCATTAAAGGGGTTGGGGGAGGGAGGGCGGGCAAAAATTTTAAAGTAACTAAAATTTACCAAATCAACCATCCAATCTCAAAGACATATCCAGTACTGAGCTGTTTTTATATTTCTTTTTATTTCTGGGGTATCTGTATCGTGATAGGTAATGTTCGTGTTGTTACATACTTTCTTCATGTAAATATAGGTATATGTTCATGTTCAATCCATTCTTCTACACTGTAGCCAGGGCAGTCTTTTTCAAAGGAAAACAAAAGCATTTAGTGTCTGAGCAAGAGGAAAATATCAATACTTACTCTTGCGTGATTTGGCCCTGCGTTCTCATCCAGGCTTATCTTTACTAATGCCCTTTTATTCTCCAGCCCCAACGTAATCTGGCTTTCATGTTATTTCATGCTATCTAAATTCTATGTAGTAATTGCATATCTGTCCCCCAACATAGAATCCTTCTTCATGGGCACATCCTTAATTAAGGCAAATGCCTCTATCTTTATGTCTGATAAGATCATGATACTCATGTAATAGAAATGATCATGGTTGTTATTGTGCATTTATATGTATGATCCATTGCCTGGAATCTACCTCCTGATCTATAACTTTCATGAAGAAAAGCACCAGGTCTATTTAGCTTATTATTACATGCCCTGAACTTATCCCAAAGCTTGAAATACAGATAGCCCCAAATATTTCTGAAGCAAAAGGCTGAACGTCCAGAAGTTATATTGAGCATTTAGACTATGGTTTCCCATGTTATAAAGGCCTATATTATAGGCCATCTATCTATATTATAAAATACCTAGTGGAGCTACTAAAGGATATAGTTGGGGACTTCTCTATAAAATTATTTTTTTCTAGTCAGGTTAAGTAACCCTAGCTGCTGTAACAAACAGGCCCAGCATTTCAGCAGTTTGCCATATGGGGGTTGATATTTTACTCTTGGCATAGTCAAATGTGAATTGGGAATGACAGATTGCTCTGCTCCCCAGAGGCACACATGAACCCAGGCTACCTCCTCTTACTTTTCATCCTGTCATGAAATCTCAAGAGTCCTCCTGGATTTTTGGTATCTGTCATCCAACAAGCAAAGAAACAGAAAGATGAGGCTTTCAAGTGGATGTATCTGTTCTCTCCACATTCTATTAGCCAGAATAGGATCACCTGATCCCACTGGATTGCAGGGAGGCTGGGAAATGTGGCCTTCTTTGTGCCACACATGGCTTTGTTCCTGCTACAACTAGGTATAATTGAAATTTGCCAGCAGTTCCTGGATGCACCAAAAATTATATTATCAGTGAGAAAAAGAGAACAGTGCTCAAAATCAAACTCTCAAGGAAAGCAAGTGCCAACATTAAATGGACTGATTTAGTGGTATTGTGTCTGTCTAGGAATGTGCTACATGGTTTGGTAAATACAGTTTTCCTACTGCAGAGACTCTCCAAACAAGTACATTTTGAAAATGAACTTTGAAGAATCAGCTGGAGGGTATACAGATTTTTATATTCACTTTAGGATTTTTCATTTTCATATTGTACTAGTTAATGTGCCAAAATGAAAATAGCTTTTCACAAAATGGAAGTTACATTATAAAGCTGGAGTTGGTATTATTTATTGCTGAATTTCAGTGGAATCTCAAACAGAGTGATGTAACTATGGAAGCAGGATCCTCTCCTCCACTGTTTCCCTCTGATTCTGTCAAATAGATCAGGAAAATGAAGTGTATGCAGGGTTGACTTTTAATCAACAGAGACACAAAGACCCTGATAGATAAATCAGTTGAAAAAGAACGTGTACAGTAATTGACTGGCAGTATTGTAAAGACAACATTTTAGGCTTGACATTGAAGATATTCTTGAAGAATAATTTATCTGGGAGAAAATCAACTTGCTCTATAGAACTGCCAAATGTAGTGATACTCTACCAAATGCATCTGCTTCAACCTTGCTATTTGGGAAAGTTTTTCTCTTTTAATTGAACTTTTTCCTTTGAGAAAATATGTAGCGTGGACCTGTGTTGCTCTTTGATGTACAAAGCAGACGTGAAATTGGATTTCAGATTAAGTGACAGAGGCAGACTAAGAGTAAACACCAAAATCATCTATGAAATCAGTTTAATTATTTGTTTAATCATGACACACTTTGCCATAGAGAAAATGCTCACCAACTTTATACTTTTGTCTTTATTAATCAACAATTCAGTGAATACATCTTACTATCTTTGCTTTTTTCCATTTAATGGGGAGGAGAGAGGTGGGTAGTATCCTTCTTGGTCAGTATTTTCATCTCAGTTTCTCTCACACTTTCTTTGTTTCATTTTGGAGACAGTGAAGGGTGTGGTCCAAACTTAGTCCTATACTTTATGAATCTAAGCTACTGTCAATTATAAGATGCACCATTTTTTAATTTACCACTAAGAAAGAAAAAGCAGAAGCACAGTGCTGCTTAAACTATAATGTGATGCTTTCTTATCACCTAGAATTTTTATTCTGTACTTACCAAAAGAACAGTTTTAGACTTAGACACATTTTTTATCATATTTCACACTTGTGCAAACAGAAAAAGTAAAACATAAGTAAAATAAATTGAAGTCTTTCTAAAATTTCTGCACATTTATAGTCCAACTCTTCTGAATTTGTGTTTTACGCAGTTGTTGATGTTTGTGTTTTTCCTTATACTCCTATCTCCTGTGCCACCATGAACATTAGCATCCCTTAAAGAATGTTCCATTGTTATTCCCCAAAACTTTCTTCCATTCTCTGACACTTTCTTGTGCGAAGAATTTTCATGAGCAAGTACAGGTTGGTGATAACTCTGTCATGATCAACTGCTTGGTCAACAATATGTTAAAATGCTTCCCATTAAGATGGGGAAAAGTACATCAAGAATTTGTTAATTTCTGTCTGTGGTCCTGCCATAGCACTCTGAATGTGCTTGATCTCATCTGATCTCAGAAGTTAAGCAGGATCAGACCTGGTTAGTACTTAAATAGGAGACTGCCTGGGAACACTGGGTGCTGTAAGCTATTAAAAAAAATAGAGAATTTGTTAAGCACTATTTACTTTTTAATGTACATGTGAAAACACAACCCAACAGCTTATCTCAACTGACCTAATATTGTCTGATATTTTCAGAATATAAAATATAACTAACATTACATACATCTTTCTTTCTTTAGCTTTTTTGTTAATATAGATGTTTAATTGTAAAGGACACTCCTGTTGAATTTATACCCATCCTTCATGGCATAAACTCTTCAGATTAAGTTTTTGATAAAGCTCTTATTCACTGTTAATTATAATTCACAGTTATTTTAATGCAGTTATTATATAATTCATTGTTAAAATTCACAATTATTAAAATTATTCTCATAGGAACAGTAAACTTTCTGCAAAATTTATATAGGTAATTTGTTTTAAAATCTTTGTTTCTATTCTTACTCAAATGTTTTTTTAAATTGTCTTTCTTCCCCCTCAGATTTATATATTTTTTAAAAAAATTTTATGAAGGATAGTTGATTTACAATGTTGTGTCATTTTCAGGGGCACAGAAAAATGCATCAGTTATACACACACATATACCCACTCTTTTGTAGCTTCTTTTTCCATATAGGCCTTTCCAGAGTATTGGGTAGAGTTGTATAGTTCCCTTTGCTGTATAGTAGGTCCTTCTTAGTTTCTGTTTTATATATAGTAGTATGTATATGCCAGTCCCAAGCTCCCAATTTATTGCTTGCTCCCTTACCCCTTGGTAACCGTGTGTGTGCTATGCGTGCTAAATCGCTTCAGTCATGTCTCATTCTTTGCGACCCCATGGACTGTAGCCCACCAGGCTTCTCTGTCCATGGGATTCTCCAAGCAAGAATACTGGAGTGGGTTGCTGTGCCCTCCTCCAGGGGATGTTCCCAACCCAGTGATCAAACCTGTCTCTTTATGTCTCCTGCATTGTCAGGCATGTTCTTTACCACTAGCACCACCTGGGAAGCCCAGGTGTAACTTTATTTCTGCTTTGTAGATAATTTCATTTGTACCCTTTTTTAGATTTCTCATATAAGCAGTGTTACATAATATTTGTCTTTCTCTGTGTGACTTATTTCACTCAGTGTGTCCATTTCTAGGTGCATACATGTTGCTGCAAATGGCATTATTTTGTTGTTTTTTATGGCTGAATAGTATTCCATTGTATATATGTACCACATCTTCTTTACCCATTCATTGGTCAGTGGGCGTTTAGGTTGCTTCCATGTCTTGTCTATTGTAAATAGTGTTGCAATGAACGTTGGGGTGCATGCATCTTTTTAAACTAGGGTTTTCTCCAAATATATGCCCAGGAGTGGGATTGTTGGATCATACGGTAACGCTATTTTTACTTTTTATAAGGAGCCTCTATTTTAGATTTTTAGGTTCAGAATCTCACTCCCTCTAAACTCTCAAAGCCAGTGGAAATTCTTTGTAAACATTCTTCGCATATTGCATTGTTGTATTCCTGAAGTTCTGTGAATAAATCAAGCGTTTTTAAATGAAGTCATATTTCTTACCATCTTATATTTATACTTCAGAATTGATTTTCTTAGTTTTTGCTGGTCTTAGCATTCAATGCTCTCTCCAAAAGAGTTTTTTACTTTGTCTCCCTCTCTCTTGCCCATCTCTCTCTTTAAGACAGTGTTATAAAACCCTAAAGACTCTACCAGAAAATTACTAGAGCTAATCAATGAATATAGTAAAGTTGCAGGATATAAAATTAACACACAGAAATCCCTTGCATTCCTATATACTAACAATGAAAAAACAGAAAGAGAAATCAAGGAAACAATACCATTCACCATTGCAACAAAAAGAATAAAATACTTAGGAGTATATCTACCTAAAGAAACAAAAGACCTATACATAGAAAACTACAAAACACTGATGAAAGAAATCAAAGAGGACACAAACAGATGGAGAAACATACCGTGTTCATGGATTGGAAGAATCAATATTGTCAAAATGGCTATTCTACCCAAAGCAGTCTATAGATTCAATGCAATCCCTATCAAGCTACCAATGGTATTTTTCACAGAACTAGAACAAATAATTTCACAATTTGTATGGAAATACAAAAAACCTCGAATAGCCAAAGTAATCTTGAGAAAGAAGAATGGAACTGGAGGAATCAACCTGCCTGACTTCAGACTCTACTACAAAGCCACAGTCATCAAGACAGTATGGTACTGGCACAAAGACAGAAATATAGATCAATGGAACAGAATAGAAAGCCCAGAGATAAATCCACGAACCTATGGACACCTTATCTTCGACAAAGGAGGCAAGGATATACAATGGAAAAAAGACAACCTCTTTAACAAGTGGTGCTGGGAAAGCTGGTCAACCACTTGTAAAGGAATGAAACGAGAACACTTTCTAACACCATACACAAAAATAAACTCAAAATGGATTAAAGATCTAAATGTAAGACCAGAAACTATAAAACTCCTAGAGGAGAACATAGGCAAAACACTCTCCGACATAAATCACAGCAAGATCCTCTATGACCCACCTCCCAGAATATTGGAAATAAAAGCAAAACTAAACAAATGGGACCTAATGAAACTTAAAAGCTTTTGCACTACAAAGGAAACTATAAGTAAGGTGAAAAGACAGCCCTCAGATAGCAAATGAAGAAACAGACAAAGGATTAATCTCAAAAATATACAAGCAACTCCTAAAGCTCAATTCCAGAAAAATAAATGACCCAATCAAAAAATGGGCCAAAGAACTAAACAGACATTTCTCCAAAGAAGACATACAGATGGCTAACAAACACATGAAAAGATGCTCAACATCACTCATTATTAGAGAAATGCAAATCAAAACCACAATGAGGTACCATTACACGCCAGTCAGGATGGCTGCTATCCAAAAGTCTACAAGCAATAAATGCTGGAGAGGGTGTGGAGAAAAGGGAACCCTCTTACACTGTTGGTGGGAATGCAAACTAATACAGCCGCTATGGAAAACAGTGTGGAGATTTCTTAAAAAACTGGAAATAGAACTGCCATATGACCCAGCAATCCCACTTCTGGGCATACACACTGAGGAAACCAGATCTGAAAGAGACACGTGCACCCCAATGTTCATTGCAGCACCGTTTATAATAGCCAGGACATGGAAGCAACCTAGATGCCCATCAGCAGATGAATGGATAAGGAAGCTGTGGTACATATACACCATGGAATATTACTCAGCCATTAAAAAGAATTCATTTGAACCAGTCCTAATGAGATGGATGAAGCTGGCGCCCCTTATACAGAGTGAAGTAAGCCAGAAAGACAAAGAACATTACAGCATACTAACACATATATATGGAATTTAGAAAGATGGTAACGATAACCCTATATGCAAAACAGAAAAAGAGACACAGAAATACAGAACAGACTTTTGAACTCTGTGGGAGAAGGCGAGGGTGGGATGTTTTGAGAGGAATCGGGTGGAGAGGGAGGTGGGAGCGGGGATTGGGATGGGGAAGACGTGTAAATCCATGGCTGATTCATATCAATGTATGACAAAACCCACTGAAATGTTGTGAAGTAATTAGCCTCCAACTAATAAAAAAATTAAAAAAAAAAAAAAAAGACAGTGTTATATAAACTTCGGTTTAACTGTACTTGGGAGCACTCAGTGTTTCAAATAAGCTCCCTACAAACACTTTTGTGACATCTTAAACCCATGTGTGTTGTGAATAATAAACCCAATGATTATCTGGTTTAGATTTGTTTTGTTTTATGGGTGAGCTTAGACTGGGGACATTTCATTTTCCATTTATGAGTTAACACTCCTAAATGTGTTCTGCTGAGTACCACGGTCACTCCGTCCAAACTATTTGCCATAAAAGCAAAGAATTCCCTATCAGCTCCATTATTTTTTGCTTTTTTCATATGTGTTTGGGTTTTAAAACATATTTTCCATGGTAGTGGCTATGTGAGTCTTAGAAATGCAACTAGACAGATGTACTGACCACAGTTGCCAAGGGAGCAGTTTCCTTGACGATGGTCAACCATCATCCAAGCAATGTCCTCCATCCTTCCCATGTGACTTGCTCTCACATGCTGCAGAGCCTGGGTAGGGGAAGGAGCTCTGTGTAAATCACCCTTCCCCAGCCACCCCCACCCACCCAGCATACCACCGGTTTTCATGAAGCAGGCAAATGAGAACAGGTGGTAAATTGTTTGTAATGCTGTTTGAGAAGTTTTACAAATGCCCCAGGCCACAATTCACCGTGAATGGTTTCTGTCTCTCCAACTTCGTTTCAACCAAAAACTTATGCCAGTCATTTGAAGAAGATCCAAATATATACTGGCCAATGCCCAAAGGTCAAAGCTGCAAGAGATCCAATAACAAGGGAGAACCCTTTCGCAGAGTAAACATTTTCTAGTAGTTAAAAGGAGAGGTATGTAGAATCAGACATTTTCTAACTATGGCTTGCAATCACACTGAGTTGCCTCTCTGCCTGTTTTGCTACAAATTGCAAATGAGAATATTAACCATCCTTGGTAGAGTACTGGACCCTGTCATACAAGGCTATAGTTAAGACTGATATTTTCATGTTCAGAAAGGTTAGAAGAAATATTTCATAGTATTATTCAATCTTTAAAAAATGTAAAGTGGCATGCAAAAATTACAATAGACAATTGTTTTATCAAACCAAGCACGTAATATAGATGGTATGTGAGTATTTGCTGAGAGTGAGGTCTCCATGTTGAATGTCTTACGTGTGCCATGTCATCTTCTCACAACTCCAACTGGTAGACACTATTGATATTCTCATTTTACAGATTTAAAAAAATAGGCTTTTGGAAGTAAAATAGTTTACCAAAGGTCTACTCCTAGTGTGTGAGAGCTGGGACTCTAGGCAGACTGACTACAGATCTCACATTGGACCCCACTCTACAATGCTCCCCTCCATGTGCAGACTACTTTCTTTGTGTATCAGATTAAAACCCCATAGGTAGCTTTTCTCTTTTTTATACTCGCTCCTGCATGGTTTAGGATGGTTGGAATGCATATATTAAATCCAAGAATTTGATATATCAGCTTAGAGTTTGAAGAGCGTTTTTTTTAATGTTTCATAAACTTCCAAAAGTTTTCACCTAATCATATATTTTGGAAACAAAGAAATACTAATGGAGAGATTTATGTCTCCAATGGTATTATGAAATATACTTGTAATATAAAGAAGAGACCAGTCATGTTAAACTTAACCAGATTGTTCATCCGTGGAATTCATTTTCTTGCACCAGAATTCCAGCATGATATTTTCAAGATTTTTCAGCTTTATAAAAATGTAGTGGGGGCAGAAAAGAATAGCAAAAATTAATAATGTTAGGAATGGGTTCTGAGTATGCAAAGGTAGGTGAAACAGTAGTTGTTGTACTGCATTTTACATGTTCCTTGTAGACTTGACTAGGTCAATTGAATATTTCCTGTATGAAGAATTTGAGGGCCACCCATACCCCTTCAACCTGAGTAGTTTTGCTCTACTTTATATTAACACTTTATTCAAAGACAGATATCTTGGGATAAAGCAATTTGAAAATAATAGTTTTAGAGAAAGAAAAAAAGATGTAATTTTTGTAACTCAAAAGTATATAATGTAGTAGATGCTATTCTTTTTCTATAAGGAACATGACAACAGGATATATAGTTTAATAACAATTGAGGTGAGGACTTAGAAGGAAACACCTCTTGATTCTGAAAGCATTGACATCCTACAGAAATACTAGTTAAGTGAGTCAAACACACACAGACCTTCCCTGGGAACTTTGCAGATGATATAGTAAAGAACCTTTCAGGAAAATTTCATCTTCCCCATCCTCACCTGTATCCTACTACACGTGATCGTTCTTTGGTGACCTTTGTCTTCTACATAGAACTGTTCCTGCAGGCCCCACTTGGTTGGAAAGCTAAGAATTGTGTTCAAGCTGGAGAGAATTGAACCATCCTTTGAGAATGGTCCCAATCAATCTGAATTTGTGAATTGGTAGTATATATGATTTAAAATATTTATGTCTGGATGATCCTTTTTTCCTTAATATGTATCTCATTTTAAAAAATTTACTGTGAAACTTTGTCTGCTTTTCAGAGAGAATTTTAAAGCCTTTCTTAATTTGGTAATTGGGTACTACATATTAAGTATTTACAGTGTAATTTTTCTTTCTAAAAGTGGATTCCTCCTAACTGTGGCCCATTACAACTCCATCTTTACCAGACACATTGAGGTTTGAGGGTTGGTTGTTTTCTAAGTGACATGACATGATTGATATAATCTGGCATAATTCATTACGTTGTCAGGCATCAGCAGAACATTTGGAAAAAATATTCATCAAAATCTATTACTGTAGAAATTTTCACTTGCAGATTCTTTTTCTGGTTAATTTCCTGCGTGGTGAAACAACACCTTCCTGACGTCAGAGTGCATGTTTTTAGAAAGTGTGGTTATTAATATAGGTGTTCCTGAAATCCCAGCATTGGCTTAAGGCTTATCACTAATCAGCTAAGGAATGTCAAGTGAAATCTTAAAGATGTTTCCTGTATTCACCCACTATCTTTGACTAAAAGAAACACAGTGTTAGAATTGGTGCTTTTACCTTGATCTTACCTTTTGACCATCAGGGATGGTTGAAGTTTAATCAAGGATGCTAAAGGGAAGCAAAGAGCCAGCTCATGGGTTTACCACACTGTAGATTGCTTATAGAGGAGATATTTGTTACATAAAGGCCAAACTTACAAAGCAAAAGCCTAATGCCTGTCTTTTTCCTCTCTAGTAGACAGACATTCATAGACTAGGTTCATTGTCCATGATATGCCTGACAGTGACCCTGACAGAGGTCAGCCAAAACTCAATTTACAAATACTTTATAACTATACCATCCTGACAGTCTCAAACTACTGACTTAGCTTGGGACCCATGATTCCTCACTCACCTGGCTTATGGTTTGGTACCCTTTCTACTAGTAAGGTAGAGAAAGGGCTATAAGTCAAGAAATATACTAAGCAAAATATGGATCACAAGTACATTATTAGATTCAAACAGTTCTCTAGTTTCAGTATGATTATTTCATTTTGCATTTATACCTTTTTTTTCAAGTTTTCTCTCCAAACCTAATATTCATTATATCTGCTTAAGTATATGCAGTAATTTCTGTATAAAGTTTCATGTTATCCAGTATTCACATGTCTTTTCAACTGGTTTTTAAAATATTTATTCTTCAGCTATCCTCTTAGCTTATAATCCTATCAATCAGAAATTGTTTCTTTAATCTTGGCATACTATACTTTATATAGTATTAAAATGTTACAGTTTTTAAAAGATTAAACAAAAGTGACCATTGAAAGATGCATGTTGAAACTTAGGGAATTTTTTAAATATAGCAAGGTCCTTTGTCGTAGCTTCACAGTTGATTTTCAAAATCTATTTTAGCATAAAAATTCTCTCCTGCCTTGACTTTATCTATGCTACCAAAATATACATAACATGTTTGCCATGACAGTGTCTCTTTAGCTATCCTACCCCATTATCTGTGTTCTAAATGGGGCATACAGCAAACTAATCATTAAAAAAAAAATCTATTGAGCAAAAACTAGATGTGATTCACTTTTCTAGGGCCTGTGGACACACAGTGAACAAAACAGTTCATTTCATAGTGAAGTGAACAGTTCATCTTCATAGAGCTTACATTCTGTGGGTAAGATAAGCAGTTTCCAAGTGTGTAAATAAACATAATATATCAGATATGATATGTGCTAGGATAAAAATAAAGCAAAGAGAGAGTATAGGGAGAAGTGGGAACACTCCACTTAATTTGTTCATTATTTAAGATATATTTTTGAAACACCGAGCACCCACTCTGTGCAAGGTACTGAACTAGGCAGCAGGCAAGACAGACAGCCCTGGCTCATCATAGGAGACAGAAAGTTAAATACAGCTAGTTTATTAAGTATTCCTAACTCTGATGGGGTCCTCCAGTCATGAAGTGGTATAGTCATTGCTTTCCACTGTGTCCTATCCTGGTTTCCTTTCCTATCCTTTAAGGATCAGTGGTACCTATGTACAAGTTCTCTAGAAAGCCTGGTAGTTCTCCTCACTGAGAGTTCCCCAGTGTGGCCTAAGCTCTTTTGATGCCTCAGTCTCAACCCATCCCAATTTCTACCCTAAGTCCCTACCCCCAGTCTCTTGGCAAGTAATCCTGGGGGTTGGGAAGGATGCCATGACAAGACAGTATAACCCTGGTTTGTCCCACCTGGCCCCACGAAACACATGTTCTTATTGCATTGCATGTAGCAGTATACATTGGTTCCCTGCTGTCCTCTCTTCACTCTGTTGTCTTTTTCCCGTTCATCTTCTCACACTTAAAAAGGCAGAGGGACACATCTACAAAGGTCATGTACAAGCTTATGTCTAACCAGGGAGTGGACTCCCAGTCTTCCTTCTTGAAGACACGTGCCATTTCTGCAAGCAAATCTCTTGAATCTTCACACTTGGTTAGGAGAATGGAACATTCCACTTTCAGTCTCTGTAAGGAGGGAAGGAGAACAACCACAACTTTGTTCGCAATACTTTTCATCTTTCAGACTCTGTATTTTATACATTCAGGTAAGAAAATTTAAATTATGAGATATGAAAAGTAAGAAAATGTGATATATACTCAAAGGAAAACATAGTCAATAGAAGTAGGTCAATGGATGACCCAGTTATTGAAACTAGCAAAGACTTTAAATAAGTCTTGTAAATACATGCAATGATTTTTGAAAGGTGGATATAATGAGGATATTTCTGACAAGAAAGTGGAAACTTTCTAGAGAACCAAATGAAAATTCTAGCACCAAAAACCTAGAATGTCTCTTATTATTAAAGTTCATAGAAGAGGCTTGGTAGCAAATTAAAACCACAGAAGAAAGAAAGAAAGATCGGTCAGTAGAAAATATTCAAACTGAAACTATGGGTGGGGAGAGACTGAAAAAACTAAATACATGTAGATAGCATCAGTGAAATATGAGAATATGCCAAAGTCCTGAAAGGAAAACAGAGATTAGGGCAGAAAAAAATTTGAAGAAATGTTGAGATTTTTTCCAAATGACGTGAAAAATTTATTGCCTAGATCCAAAAAGCTCGATAAAACCCCAGCCAGTATAAATGCAAAATAAATCACATTAGGATAAAGCAATCAAATATTAAATCAGACTAAGTTAAATAGTCTTCTTTCCTGAATAATTTCTTAGAATTTGTAGCATATATATTACAAAATTTTTACAAGGGAATATAATATACATTTTGGAATTTTGAATAGGAAATCCTTTAAAAGTGACTTTTTCAGGGTGTACAATTGTCAGGTACATATTTTTGGAAATGTTGAGCTAGTGGTAGGGAGCCATAAACAAATGGACTAAAAGTTAAAAGTGATATTATGATATGGAGAACATGTCATGTTTTACATGCACAGCGAATAGGACCTAAGTAGTTTAGGACAAATGTGTGGGTGAGCAAGAGGAAAAGAGTAATATAAGTGAATGGAAAGATGACTGAAAGTAAAGTACCAGAAGGGCTATTAAGGAAGAATATAATAGATTCAATATGGCAAGAGGGCAGGATTAATGGAACACATAGTTTTTTAAAAAGTATAGTGGGCTAATTTGGGGATGGATTTGAGTGTCAAACTAAGAATTTTGAAATTTTTTATTGCAAGGAGTAGGTTGAAGTAGGCAAGAAAGAGGTGGGACTTGGTAAGCTTTTTTTTAGATTAATTTTCTTTATTTGGCTGCACCTGCACTCTTAGTTGCAGCGTGCGGGACCTTTAGTTGCAGCATACAAACTCTTAGTTGTGGCATTCAGGATCCAGTGCCCTGACCTGGGAACTCCTCATGTGCAGCCTACATTTGGAACGCAGAATCTAAGCCCTGGACCACTAGGGAAGTCCCTGATTAGCTTTTAAAGAAAATTTAGTCTGCCAGTTATAAGGAGAATGAACTAGTGAAAAGCAGTTGGTAATGGGGAACCAAGTAGAAAACTGCTGAAATAATTTAAGGAGAGT
This sequence comes from Dama dama, assembly GCF_033118175.1. NCBI lineage: Eukaryota > Metazoa > Chordata > Mammalia > Artiodactyla > Cervidae > Dama > Dama dama. The sequence continues at coordinate 35,664,054 of NC_083704.1, read as the reverse complement.
GACAAGAAAACATAAATGTAAGAGCTGTCTGCAGAAATTCTCTCCAAGAGAAAGATCTTAGTGGCCATTCACTTTAGATGTCAACTTGACTGAACCACAGAGTGTCCAGATATTTGGTCAAACATCATTATTAGTATACCTGTGAGGGTATTTTGGATGAGACTAACATTTAAATCAGAGATACTGAATAAAGTGGATTGCTCGCCTTAATATGAGTGGCTCTTGTTAAATCAGTTGAAAGCCTGAATGGGAAAAAAAACGTTGACCTCACAAAAGTAAGAGAGAATTCCTCCTTGAGCTGACCTGCCTTGAGCTGAAACATCTGTCTTTCCCTGATTGCAGACTCATCCTGAAGCAACTGCTCTTCTTGGAGCTTGAGCCTGCTGCTGGCTTCTGGACTTGAACTTCCATTGGCTCTCCCAGTCCTCAGGCCTTTGGACGCAGTTTAGAATCTGGGGTCTCCAGCTTGCCAACCACAGATCGCTGGGTGTCTCAGCCTCCATAATTACCTGAGCCGGTTCTTTGTAGCCAGTTCCTTTCTATAAATATACACATCCTACTGGTTGTTTCTCTGGAAATCCCTGACAAATACATATCAGTATTTACCTTGTGACTACTTTGGTTCAAAGAAGCTATCCCTGAGGACAGGGCTAGAAAAAGTAGGAATGAGACAAAGCTATAACTCATCTTGTCTAACTTAGCAGGGAGGAGGAATTTGGGGGTGAGAATGAGGATGGGTATGAGAAGAAAGATGACACCTGTGCAGAGAGGGAGGAAAGAACATAACATGATGGCTCTTTCCGAATGAGTTGACAAGTCAGAATGTGTCATAAACATTGAGTCCTAATAGCAGCTTAAACTTGCCATGGGTACAAGGTACTCAAGATTCTGGAAAAGGAGCTTCCTACCCAAGAGCTGCCTATGGACAAGGTCAAATCCCCAGGTAAAACCCAGATTTCATTTAGAAGACAAGGGTGGAAGGAATCTTTAGAGAGTTGGTAACATTTGGCTTGTCTGCACAGGACTGTTCCAACTCAGCCCTGGTAATTATCTCTCCTCCCCAAAGATTCCCACAGGAGATTTATGCACAAGGGACAATAGCCAAATGAGAAAGACTTTACCATTGTTACGTTAGCTGGCCTTCTTCTTGAGTGCCTGCTATTTGAGTGTTTGTCTCCACAGATTTGATATGTTGAGACATCCTAATGCCCATTGAGAGGGTATTGGCGGGGGAGAGGCCTTCTGGAGATGCCTAGGTCACAAGAGTGGAGCACTCATGAATGGGATTAGTGTTCATATAAAAGGGATCTCACAGAGCTCTTTCCAGTCTTCCACTCTGTGAAGAAACAACAAGAGGTGTCAGCTAGGAACCAGGAGGAGGCCCTTCACCAGAACATGACCTTGCCAGCACCCTGATATTAAACTTCACAGACTCTAGAACTAACACAGATAAATTTCTGTTCTGTATAGGCTTCCAGTCTGTGATACTTTGTTGCAGAGCTTGAATGGACTAAGGGAGTGCCTACATGGAGACTTTTGATAAAGGGGCACAAAAGCATATAACTTGGTCCCAAGGAGAGAGGAAGGCTACCCCTCTCTGCACAGCTATTACTAGATGCTGGAAGTCTCTCTCTTGCAGATAGAAACCCCAAGCTAAGTCCAGCACATAAAAGCAGAGATTTCGGTAATAAACCTGCCCTTGTTACAGAACCAGTAGTATAAAGAACATAAGTGAACATGGCACAGTCGGTATCCTAGATTCTGTCCCGAGTGACAAGGTCTACTTCCTTGGCGTGGGGGCATATTACCTGGGCGAGAGGAGGGGATGCTAAGAGGGAGTTGGGGGAAAGGTCTAAAGACCACCTCTTCCCATGTGCTTAAAATGAGCTTGTTTATGATGGATGGGATAGTTTTTTTTTAACTTTTTATTTTTTTAGGGGGTGTATAACTAATTAACAGTTTTGTGATAGTTTCAGATAAACAGTGAAGGGACTCAGTCATATATATGTATGTATCCACTCTCCCTCAGACCCTCCTCATAGCCAGGTTACCATATAACACTGAGGAGGGTTCTGTGTGCTACACAGTAGGTCCTTGTTGGTTATCCATTGTAAATATAGCAGTGTGCACATGTCCATCAGACTCTGAGAGAGAGTTTTCTGACCCTTGTATTTTCCAAAGAAGCATCTCAAGGGCCACTGGTAGAAGGCTGTAGAGCAACAGTGATGTGGGTTCCCACTTTCTTCTTCTTTTTTTTTTTTTTTCGCTGCTCAGACCTGCCTTTATTTTTTTTCCCCTTCAAACCAAGCATCTTGTTGTTTATTTTATTTATTTATTTATCTTACTTTACAATATTGTATTGGTTTTGCCATACATTGATTTTCTTCTAAGGGAGCAATTGTCCTTTCATCTGATTTAAGAACTGGTCTTCTAAAAACATTTTCTTTGAAGAAAGAATTCTGTGGCCAAGTCTACTTAAAATCTTTATAAGGAGGGATTATATAGTTGGGTCACTCTGAGTACTTAAGGAATTACCTGGAGAAATTAGGAAATAAAAGAAGTAAAAAATAAAAAATACCCCTTGATTCTGGGATAGCTAGGGAGGTATCCAGGGTGTAAGAGAGGCAGAGCTTTGTCAAATGATAGGATGAAATAATTAAAACAACAACAGTTGAGGTTTTACTGAGTACTTACTATATTCCAAGCACTGCTCAAAACACTTTACATTCATCAATTTCTTTAATCCTTATAAATGGATTAATATGTTAGTGTGGTAGGTTCAATTATATCCCCCCAAAAGATATTTTTAGATCCTAACCCCCAGTCCTTGTGAATGTGATCCTATTTGGAAATGGCATCTCTGCAAATGTAACCAAGATGAAGTCATACTGGATGAGAGTGGTCGCCTTATACAAAGAAATACAGCAACTCAGACACAGAAATACACACAGCCATGTGGAGATAAAGACAGAGAGTGAAGTGGTGCTGCTACAAGCCAAGGAATGCCAAGGTTCACCAGTAACCATTAGAAGCTAAAAAGAGGCAAGGAAGGGTTCTTCTGTAAGGCCTTCAGAGGGCTCATGGCCCTGCAGACACTTTGATTTTGAACTTCAAGTCTCCAGAACTGTGAGATAGTAGAATTCCTGCTCTTTTAAGCTACCCAGCTTCTGGTACTTTGTTACAGCAGCCTTAGGAAATTAATACAGTAGAGGTATGGGTCTAAACCACACAGAACCGCCACCACCTGTTTTCTAAATATAGATGAATGTAATGTCAAGACACTCCATATAATTGAGCCTATTATTTTCAGATGATGAGCAAAGTTGCAGACATGTAAATTCACGTGTTCAAAGTCTCATGGCTAGAAATTGGTAGTCAGAATCTGAATTCACTCTCTGGCTCCAGAGCCCAGGCTTTTGATCTTTTGACACAATCTTTAGGCAGAATTTCCAAGTGTATGTGATTGTAAGTTTAACAGGATTGGTTTTCTTTTGTTTTTGTTTAGTTTGTCTTTGCTTTTCTTGTACTATCATCCGTGAGTAGCAGGGACCTACTTTCACTTACATCGGATGAAACAGATATTGATGAACACCTCAGAGAAGATGGGAAAATGATGTAATAGATTTATCTTGCAGATTTGTGGCGTTATAACCATTTCAGGTCTTGCTGTAGTTTTATTCTCTGAGTACAGAACCTAGGGGCAAGCTCCTTTCTAAGTGCATTGAGAAGTTGAGACTATACATTCCTTCAAGTGCAACAGGTACAATTGCACTGTTTCCATTTCTCACTGTAGACCTTTTGGTGTTGCCCTTATGTATGAAATGGGCTAGTGGTAAATCACCCTCTTGACAATGCAGGAGACATAAGCAACATGATTCGATCCCTAGGTTGGAACGATCCCCTGGTTCAGTCCCTGTTGGGAAGATCCCCTGGAGGAAGGCATAGCAATCCGCTCCAGTATTCTTGCCTGGAGAACCCCATGGAGAGAAGAACCTTGTGGGCTATAGTCCATAGGGCCGCAATGAGTTGGACATGACTAAAGTGACTTAGCATGCATGCACACACATATATGTAATATATTCTCTATACATCATGCATACATAGACGCAATAAACTCTGAAATAAGCCAGTCATTAAGGCTTTTTAGAAAAACACTGTTTCTTTCATTCATGTGCAATCCCAATTTGCATCTTTTATCCCCCAGAATAACCAATTCCAATTTCTAGAAAGCACTAGCCTTCAGCTATGCAGGTTTCTTCAGAGAATGTATGTATTCTCTTGAATTTTGGAGGACAAAGTTGAGAGTTTCATACAAAATCCTGCTTCATGTCAATTGTGCCTCTCCTTGCCAACCTTCCCTGGTGGCTCAGAGGTTAAAGTGTCTGCCCGGAATGCGGGAGACCCGGGTTTGATCCCTGGGTCGGGAAGATCCCCTCGAGAAGGAAATGGCAAACCCACTCCAGTATTCTTGCCTGGAGAATCCCATGGATGGAGGAGCCTGGTTGGCTACAGTCCATGGGGTTGCAAAGAGTCAGACACAACTGAGTGACTTACTTTCTTGCTAACCTTCCAGAACTTTTGCTACCATACACAGGGATTCTTAAGCTTTCTTGAGATAGGAACATTTTTTACATTAATTTTTGTTGGAGTATAATTGATTTTATCTTGCATTGGTTTCTGCTGTGCAGCAAAGTGAATCAGTTACACATAAACATATTCACTCTTTTTTAGATTCTATTCCCATATAGGTCATTAGAGAGCATTGTATAGAGTTGAGATGGGAACGTTCTGACAATCATTTTGATTCCCCCAGAAAAATGTACATAGCATAAAACATTGCTTATGATTTATGATTTTAGGGAATTGATTAATCTTCTGAAAAAATCCTGGACCCCTAAAAGAATCTGCTCTTAGGAATTCTTCTCTTGAGATGCATGACTCAAATGGGTAAAATAACCTGATGGTATAATGAGAAATGTTGGGTTGTATCAATTAGGAATTTTTCTACATGCAAAGGGAAAAACTCACCCTTCACTGGCTTAGCTGCTAAAACAAAACAAAAACAATGGTGGTGAAGGTAGTGGAGGACATAATGGTCCCCGTGAATCTAGGGGTAGCACTGACTTCAAACAGGGCTTGATACAGGTCTTGTGATTTGATCAAGTTCTGTCTATTGTCTCTGCTTCCTCTGGGTTGGCCCTCTGCTCAAAAGATATAGTGAAAGATGTCGGCCAGCAGCTCCTGGGGCTATTGCCCTTCAAACCCCCATCCAGCAGAAAAGAAAATATTCTTCAACTATTATATAAACATCCTTGGTTTCAGGGATTGGACCATCCTGGTTAAGATGCCCTGCAGCCAAAAGGGGTGTGTACCCGGCCTTCTCACTACAGAACCGGGAGTGGAATCAGCTTCCCTAAATGTAAATTGGTAAAGGGAAGAGCCCCAAAAGAACATTAAGCCAAAGGGAATAGACCATGAGAAGCCAGAAGCAGCATCAATTAGGGCTCACATTTAAAATGTATGCATGAGACATGGTTGAAAAATAACTCATTGCTTCCTGGATCTGGGTAGCCATGATCAAATCATGTCCCTTGAGTCCCACCAGTGTGTACCTTAACGGGCCAGTGTTAATTGGTCACCAGTGAGGAGCCCATGCCCCTCCCCTGAACCAGTATTTTTTTAAAAGGTCCCGATGAAGTCATTTATATATTTTAGAGTAGTTAATGTGCCCCCATGGGCCTGCAGCAAAAGATGCATTTTGAAATATCTAATGAGTAAATGGGGCATTTAGTAAGACACAGTCTAATTACTTTAGGTCTTTGTAAAATATTAATTTAAAGCAACTGCAGCATTGAGAAGTAGGTTTGCCAAGCGGTGCTCAGTGATTTAGCTCTGCACATGCCATTAATCTCAATAGAAGTCTTGCAGCTCACTTGCCGCCCATTGCTTTGGAAATGTACCCCTAAGGTACGGAAATCAGCTAATGTGAATTTTTTTTTTCAATTAATGTTTCGGGGGAAGTGCAGCATTTAGCTTTTGTACACAAGCATATCATCTCCATTGATGGGACCGTGGTCTTAGGAGCTGATGTTCATTTACTCAGGCTTGCGTCCCATGTTGTGATGTGGCTGTTGTTGAATATCTGGTGTAAACAATATTTCTAACTCTAGAATACACCTGTAAGAACAAAACCAGTTCTCTCGGCGGGAGAATATGATTTGCCTTGGAGCTGAAATACCTTTCTAAGAAAATACGTTGTAAATACTCCATTCTAGATTTGCATGTTTCTAAAGATGACAGATATTAACTATAAAACATGTAGATGTGAACCCTAAATAACTCTGAATTGTGACATTCAAAAGAATACATGGGAACAAAACTAAAGTTACCTTGCTTTTACCTGTCTTCTATAGGACAACCCCCTAGTGATTGACTTGGCTGGTTGATGCCAATAGCAGGGAATGGACTGGTGGTTTCTTTTGTTTGTTCCATTTATCTTTATTTTTTAATTTTTATTGTAGTATAGTTGCTTTACAATGTTGTGTTAATTTCTACTGTACAGCAAAGTGAATCAGCTATATGTATATGTACACAGATCCCCTCTTATTTGGATTTTCTTCTTGTTTAGGTCACCACAGAGCATTGAGTTGAGTTCCCCGTGCTATGCAGTAGGTTCTCATTAGTTACGTATTTTATATGTGGTAATATATATATGTCAATTCCAGTTCATCCCACCCTCTCTCCCCTCCTTGATAATCATAAGTTTGTTATCTATTTCTGCTTTGCAAATAAGATCTTCTATACAATTTGTCTAGATTCCACATGTGTGTGTGAATAATATTTACAATATTTGTTTTTCTCTTTCTGACTACTTCACTCTGTATGACAGTCTCTAAGTCCCTCTACGTCTCTCCAAATGACTCAACTTTGTCCTTTTTAATTGCCGAGTAACCTTCCATTATATATATTTATCACATCTTCTTTATCTCCTCCTCTGTTGATGGACATTTAGGTTGCTTCCACCTCCTGACTGTTGTTAACACTGCTTCAGTGAACAGTGGGGTGCATGTGTCTTTTTGAATTACAGTTTTCTCTGGGTATTTTTGCGGGAGTGGGGTTGTTGGGTCACACGGTAGTTGTAATTTTAGATTTTAAGTAACCTCTGTACTGTTCTCCTTAGCAGCTCTATCAGTTTGCATTCCCACCAACTAGTACAGGAGAGTTCACTTTTTCCCACACCCTCTCTAGCATTTACTCTTAGTAGATTTTTTTAGTGATAGCCTTTCTGACTGGTAGGAGGTGATACCTCATTGAAGTTTTGATTTGCATTTCTCAAAGAATTAGCCATATTGATCATTGTTCCATGTGTTTATTGGCCATACGTATGTCTTCTTTGGAAAAATGCCTGTTTAGGTCCTCCACTCATTTTTTTCATAGAGTTGTTTGGCTTTCCTTTTTGACATTTTGAACTGCATGAGCTGTTTGTTTATTTTGAAATTTAATCCTTTGTCAGTTGCTTTGTTTGCAAATATTTTCTCACATTCTGAGGATTGTCTTTTCATCTTGTTTATGGTTTCCTTTGCTGTGTGAAAAGTTTTAAGTTTAATTAGGTCCCATTCATTTCTTTTTGTTTTTATTTTCATTACTCTGGGAAGTGAGTCAAAAAAATGATCTTGCTGTAATTTACAACAAAGAATGCTCGGCCTGTGTTTCCTCTAAGAGTTTTATAGTGTCTGGCCTTACATTCAGGTCCTTAATCCATTTTGCATTTATTTTTGTGAGTGGTGTTAGGGAGTGTTCTAATTTCATTCTTCAACATGTGGCTGTCTTGTTTTCCCAGGACCACTTATTGAAGAGGCTGTCTTTTCTCCATTGTATGTTCTTGGTGTGTGGGTTTATTACTAGACTTTCTATCCTATTCCATTGGTCTACATTTCTGGTTTTGTGATAGTACCATATTGTCTTGATTACTGTAGCTCTCTAAGTATAGTCTGAAGACAGGGAGCCTGATTCCTCCAGCCCTGTTTTTCTTTCTCATGATTGCTTTGGCTATTTGGGGCCTTTATACAAATTGTAAAATTTTCTGTTTTAGTTCTGTAAAGAATGCCATTGGTAATTTGATAGAGACTGCATTGAATCAGTAGATACCTTTGGGCAGTATAGTCATTTTCACAATATTGATTCTTCCAATCCAAGAACATGGTATATCTCTCCATCTTTGATTTGTGTCATCTTTGATTTCTTTCATCAATATCTTACAGTTTTCTGCACACAGGCCTTTTTCTTCCTTCGGCAGGTTTACTCCTAGATATTTTACTCTTTTTGTTGCAATGGTAAATGGGATTTTTTTCCCCCTTAATATCTCTTTCTGATCTTTCACTGTTGGTGTATAGAAATGCAAAAGTCTCTGTGTATTAATTTTGTATCCTGCAACTTCAATAAATTCATTGATCAGCTCTAGCAGTTTTCTGATGGCATCCTTATATACAGCATCATGTCATCTGCAAACAGTGACATTTTTCACTTCTTCTTTTCCAATTTGGATTCCTTTTTTTTTTCTTCTCTGATTGCAGTGGCCTGGATTTCCAAAACTGTGTTGAACAATAGTGGTGAGAGTGAACATCCTTGTCTTATTCCTGATCTTACACGAACTCATGGTTTTGCACACCTTTCCAAAATGCCTGATCTGTTCAGAGTAGCTTCTTAAACAGTGGTTTACTTGCCTGACATCACTTTATTGCATCTTTAATGAGTTCTGCAAATTGGATGAGAAAGATATTTTAGGAGATAAGTAGTTACCCTTTGCTTCCACCTTTGCATCATCACAGTCGTCAACTCTGGATAGGAAGAGTAGTCATGATGTCATAGTATGCAGTGACGAATTGCTGGGATGGAAAGGACTGTGGAAAGGTTGTAAAGACGAACCGTGATATGGTGGTTCCCTGGGAGAAGTGCTGGTATGGAGGTGGCTTTGGAAGAAGAGACACAGATAATAGAACAGGCCCTAACACCCTAGAAAATGTAGACTGGCTTTCCTGATAGGGTTTGCTATATAAGTTTTAAGAAACAGCTCCATTGATTGTTTAGCATGGAAACAACATATATAAAAGAATATGCAGCAAGCATGTAGTTTTGAAAATCATTCAGGGCAATCCAACATCATTCATGGGTTTATTTATAGCTGTGCCACAGACTTTCATGTCTGACTTCATTCAATTCCTTCTCTTAGAAAGTGACTAGTATCTTTAGTTTCTGGCTATCCCTGTGCAAATTGCAAGAGCTAATTTAATTTGGGGGTGGAGAGGCTAAGTCTCTCTGCTCCCTTTCAACTCCAGCAAATATTTCATTGTTTGTAATGCCTCTTAATACGCTAAACAATATTTATGCCACACTCTACAACATTTTATAACTTTCTTCTAATTGCCTTAGCAGTCTTTAAAACCAGAGCTTAGCACTTCGATAATAAGCGTATTAATTTGTCTAACATTTAAGTTCTTACAAAGGAAGAGACAAGCATTAATTTTGTTTAGTTAAAACAAGCTTTGCTTTTGAACAGCAGGTGGTAATTGAAACAAAACAAGGACTCATTAGAAGAGCGTCTGGTGGCTCATGATACAAACAGTGCACACTAGAAAACCCAAACACAAGAGCCCTGAAATAAAGTGGTCATCATCTAATTAACAGAACATGTTTTAATTACCGAGTAAACCATGCAGCGCCGTGTGTCAATTTAACTGATGTGCTAAATGCCAGTTTACAATATCAGAAACAGACAAATAATTGGAATCTAATTACATGCAGGTCTATTGCACACCAGCGCCTCCAGCCCATCTTAATAAACAAGTTTTTACATCAAACCATGAATAGCAAATACAGCCGTGCTGTTAATTGCTACATTGTGATATTGGGACTTTGCCAGCTCTGACTATTAAAATAAGCTCTTGTGTGGATTGCAGTTTCTCTGCTACGCTTTAATTAGAATCAAATGAGAGGCAGAGATCGGGCTGTATTACTGCAATTCAATATATGTAAATAAGATAACTGGCTAATCTTTTTATTTTATTTCTGAGCCTCCATGCAATAGGCGGTTTAGTTATGGTAATAGGTTATCACTTTGCAAATGAAGTAGACTTGCGCTGTGAGATGAATCAAGAAACATGTAATCTTTGCTGGAGAGTCTAAATATTCCCCATCATCACACGTGGGATCTGGAGAACTTTCTTGCCCAAGATATATGGTGCTATATTTTTAATGCCCACATTGGCCTAGTTTTTCAGCGATAGCTTTTGATGTTGTATTTCACTTGTCTAAATAAACGCGTGATCCATAACATGCTATTTACAATGCTCAGGCAGATATTTCAAGATCAACTCTTTTAATGGAGAATCATTTGTTTGAGTACTTGAAAGGTTGCAGAAAAGGTCTACATAAATACTGTATAATGCAAATTTTAAATTAAGACCGAGGCATAGATAACGCTCATATTTCATACTGTATATAAATGTGCTGCTTGTCAGAGAACTAATCAGGGATTCAGAAATACCGAGTGTGAAAATGAAATCTATGGTAGGGATGCTGATGGGCCATTTTTCTGTATTTTCCAAATAGGGAAGAAGATGGTATAGCTGTTGTTGAAAAATTACCAAGTAATGATCTCCTGGGAAGATCTCCTTATGTTTCATTAGAATTGTAATTAGAAGTGCCCGTGACCTTGGGAAACCTGCTTCAGGAGCAAGCTCTCCTTTCTTTTGTTTAAGAAAACCCTCTAAGTTTCCCCTACTCAAGGACCCGAGGCACTGGTAACTGAACTCCATAGAAAGAACATAATAAAGCATTTAAAATGCACTTCTCAGTTGCAATAAACTGAAATAAGTGAATACAGAACGGCTTATCATCCAGTTAATTTTGGTTGTAGTTTGTAATTACAAATTAAAACCATTCAGAGCCTTCTTTCTTGGGGGGGTGGGGGAGCGGTGGTTGTGTCATTTCCTAGATAGTTCTTAGAACTATCTTCTGATGGAGATGGAGGGAGCTCTATTAAGTATCTGGAAACTCCCAAAATTTTCAAAACAACCGTAAGCCGTTTTCAACTTGTGCCTTGAAGTACGCAAGCCAAGCCACTCATTGGTTGGAGCTAAAGTCAGCCTAACAATACTCCGCAAACTTGGCGCAGGCCCTTGCCTATTTAAATTTCTATCACACCATTGTTGAAGGCTCATGCCTTTCACATGGTTCGCCTGGTGGATGTGTTCCAACTCCCAGAAGGGAGCAAGTGCACCACGCAAAATACTGGAAGAGCCTGTATGTTTCCAACACCTCATCTGATACTTTAGTGCAGGGGTAAAAACATTCCTGGTACTCGTGTTGTTGGCCACATCACAAAGGATTTCAGACTGGTACCTCATCCATCTTGGTTCGTAAATGAAATGGAGCCTCCCGGTCAATTGTCAAAAAAAACAAAAAACAACTCCACATACCCTTTGCTTTTCTCCCGTCCTCCATGTCTCCTACAAAACCGTGCCAACCCCACTAACAATATCTAATCAAAATGTTTAAAATGCAAAGTAAAATGTGTATAAAAAAATGCACAGGGGCTGGAAAAGGAATGTAATAAGGTTAAATTTTACAAGCATAATTCCATATGTTGAAAGCATCTTGTAGTTATGTCAAATACAGATGAAGCTATAAATTACCCCAGAATCAAAAGTGTCAAGTTTCAGGCTAATGCTGAATATATATATATACACAGCTTCAGAATTCTTATTAAAATATGAAAACACGCTAAACATAGAAAAGCTAACAACTGCACCAAAAGTAAGACAAAGTGTTACTAATGTCTGCCAACTGGTATTACTCACCAGGGCAATCAATCACATATGAGCAAACTTCTATGGCAGGCAACCAGGAAAGCTGAAACCCACCTCTCCCCCATGGTTGTCTTATTTGTGGTTTCTTTCGCAAAGATTCTACTTTATTCCATTTGCTTGCTGTTAACCCTGAGAGGGCATGGTTAGCGAGGGGAAAACATTTATTCAATTACAATGTCTTTATTTCTACTTAAAACACATACAAAACTGTCAGCAACAGACAAATTAGTACTTTAGGCTGAAGCGTGTGCTGAGTTTATTCTATATTTGAATTCTAATAAATTATATCCAAGTTATTACAAAAATGATAACTGACATGCTGTCAGAGCTAACCATGTAGATGCATGGAAATATACATAATGCTTTGAAAGCTGTCACATTCAGTCCTGTTGTAAACATCACGCTCGTTTGCTAAACATTGTTGTTGTGGCTTTGGTTGACTGTAGTTTTCCCCCGCTTAGAAGCCCATGATTTTGAGGATGTCTTAACTCTAGAGAAAATAACGTCTCCCTTAAGAGTTTTAATGATCTATCATGAAATTCAGCATAGCATATGGAAGTGGTTTCTTTCTAAAATATCCTAAGCCAAGTAATAATATGGGCCTATTTGGTGAAGTCAAAATTGGTAAACAGCTTTCCAGTGTACACGATGACAATGTTTCTGGCACTTGTAAAGGAATCGTCTTCAAAATTTGGTGAAACAGTATCTGCTTTTGCTAATCTGCAGTTGGACACATGGGTTGGCCCTTCCCCAGAAGTTAAAATAACTATCAAAAGGTAAAAATGGAACTTAACGTGAATAGTGGTGAAGGGTATCTGTTTACTGGGAGAGATGTTTTTCATCACCATGCATGGCCAATACCATGCTAGATGCTGGTGGCTGAGGCCATTGCCTGTATGGAAAGCATCCGCAGAAAATAAGCAAAAAATAAGTGTGATGAATATGACCAAATGAGGAGTCCTGGGTTCCAGGCTTATACACATTCAGAGTTTTAAACAAAGAAAGGTTAGATAAGAAAGTGTTCAGAAGTCTTCTAAAATACTCTAGTTGTGAGGTATTAGTAATGCTTGGGGAAGATATCTTGAATGTTTTACCTAGAGCACATGGTTGCAAGCAACAGAAAGCAGTTCTGTTAATCTAAGTAAAAGGGAAGGAAAGCTGAGGTGAAGACTCACAGAATTAATGGCTAACTAGAGAATTTGGCTTAGAAATGGGAAGCAGAGAAGACTGGAGAGCAGGAACCAGAATTTCATAGTAGAAATAGTATCATGAGCTGACTGTTGACTCCTGGCTGGTCTTTTCATCCTTGCGTTATCTTCTGACGATCCAAAGTTCTTGGAAACTGTCCATAGCTGGTTGAATTTAGGTCTTGTAGCTACTGCTGGTCTCTCTCCAAGTGAGGGGAAAGTGAAAGTGATCCATCACCATCTGCAGTGTACAGCCATCACAAGGAATTGGCCTTCCACCCCCAAATCTTTGCCAAGAGGAAGAGATAATATCCCCTGCAAAAAAAAAAAAAAATTGAGGTACATCAAAAAGCAGGAATGGGTGTTAGCCTAGAGATGACCACAAGATCTGCTTAACCGCTTCTTGCTTGTTCAGAATCTTGGAAAAGAAGTGCCTAACTTTTGAATTAATCAAACACTAGTAGTTTTCTTATAGTACTGTATTGATCATCTTGCTACTTCTGGGAGGTTTGTTCTCTAAGTTGTGTCTGACTCTTTGTGACCCCATGGATGGTCTCCCGCCATGCTCCTCTGTCAGTGGCGTTACCCAGGAAAGAATACTGGAGTGGATAGCCAACCCTTCTCCAGGGGATATTCCAGACCTAGGGATTGAACCCATGTCTCCTGCTTGGCAGGTGGATTCTTTACCACTGAACCATCTGGGAAGCCCATTGATCGTCTTCACTGTCTAGTTTTAGATCAGTACATGTTATGGAACTGGCTATGTCATACTCTTTAAAGGAGAAGTTTATAAACGTATGAGTGTAAAATTCTTGATTTGGTAAAGATATTTAGGCAAAAATACTCCTAATGTAGCTGCTAAATTTATTCATTTATAACCAAATGTAAAGTATACAGATAAGAAAGTTATAGGTTTCATATCAGAGATTCTGCCTCTAAGAATTTTAAGTTCTGTTGTTTAATTTGTGTGAAAGTCATGCCAAAAAAAAAAAAAAAGTCACACAGAGTAAAAGACAGATATGCAAGTATAAAAGTTGTACTAAAATGCAGTGTATAGTCTTTGATTGAATCCTGGAACAGAAAAAAAAACAGTGAAATTCAAATCAAATCTGTACTTTCATTAATAGTATTATTCTAAAATTAATCTCTTAATTCTGTTAAACATTCTATGATTATATAAGATGTTAACAGAAGGGGAAAGTGGCTAAGGAACAAAACAAGGATCCTCTCCACTTTCTTTGCAACTCTTTTGTAAGTCTAAAATTATTTTTAATAAAGTTCTTAATTGCAAAATTCCATGCACATAGTAGGTATTCAGTGTTAGTTTCATCCTATTAATTTCCCTCTCTTAATCTTGAAATATTTATGTTGATCAGTTTCCTAAGACAATTTCCTATTGTCCCTTTTTAATTAATCTCTCTCTGGGTGCCAAGAACAAAAAAGGTAATGGGAGAAAAGAAAAAAAAAAACTGAATAAAAGCCTTAATCTAATTTTGCTCTCCTTTGTTGTGAGATGAATTTATTCTTTAAGAAATGTCTAGACATCTCTCATCCTGAGCATCCTAATACTGGCACTACGGAAATACAGTGCTAACAATGACAACATATGTGTCTAATGAGTTCAATTAGGTAGCTAGTTATTCTTCCTTTTGGTTTTACTTATACACAAAACTAACACTGTGTCACACATCTTGAGAATGCTATAGTTCATCTTTAACGGATGGAATTTTGTTCTTATTTTGTTAAATGTTACATTTACATAATTGTGTATGTCATTGGTGTTTATGAGGATACACCAAAAAGTAAAAATTATCCTACCTCAAATACAGAGAAGTATTAGTCTAAAATGATAATAGGTACTCCTCACAGTGATAACTCATGCTGTCTGAACCCAGGAACCAAATAGATCTTAGATAATGAGAGTTGGTTTTCTTCTGCTGCTCTAAGATTAGTCACTTATTCTTTGCACAGAAGTTCCACTAGTGTCAGGGATGACTTTTTTTCTTTAAATCGCAGAGTATATAGCTTTAGAAATTCCTGACAGGAGGCCAGCTGACATTGCTTATGGTTGTTTTCATTTTGTACCGTTAGGTGCCCTTAAAATTTTATTTCTTGGCTATGTTATTCCGTTCAAGTTGAAATCACAAAGCCACTCTTGTAAAGTAACACCTGGCGATTGAATAGTTAACTGTAGAACTTACTGTTGTTGAAATATTCTTATCTCTAGACACAAAGATATTTATATGAAAACTGCATTCTTTGTGACAAACCAGAATCTTATTTTGCTGTGGCCAAATGCAATGGACATCTGTTGTTTGTTGCCTGCCCAGCGCATATTCCTCCCTTTCCTATTAGCAGAGGCTGCGTTTGGGGGGAGGTCCCACCCCTATAATCCCCTTATGGTTTTGGGAGGACCCTCATCCTCACCCACATTTGAAGAGTGGACCGGTGACTCAGACCCATCCAGACGTTGGAGTCTTTCCTCTTGGCCACAGAGATTGGCTCAACATTAGTGTATGATCCCAGCCAGACCAAAGAGATGCAATTCGGGGAATCATACTGGAATGCCTGGAATAAAGGAGCGCTTTTTCCTGGAAATGAATCTAAGATGTCAACCTGGAGCCACTTGCGGTGGGGGGAGGGTGGAGAGAGGGAGGGTGGAGCCTTGTGCAAGCCCAGCACGGTAAAGAACAACAAAGACCAGATCTAAGGATGTCCTTCCACCCATCCTAGAGAGAAAGAATCTTTTCTTCTCCCTTGAACTAGTTTGAACCAGGTTTATGGGTGTATGTCTCTTGCACCTAACATAGTCCTGTCTAATTCACAAAATCTTCATGCATATTCTTCTCCCTTTAAGGAATCTAACTCAGGTGAAACAGGTATTTCCATTTATTTCATACATATATACTAAGTGTAAACAACACAAACCAATGAAGTGAGTGAGTGTGTAAAAAGATTTTATTAGATATAATCCATGCCTTCGAACAAAGGTGTGTGGAAAACTAGAAATCGGTTGACTTTTAGGGAAGAAAGTTTGAAATTCCTGTTGTCTTTTCTGTAAATGTTATGTTAATGGTTTTTTCTCATGGAGTACAATTAGTTAGGGAATCCCTAGAACATGATGTTTAAGAGCATGGGTTTGGGCATCAGAAAACCTGGTTTAAGGTCTGTTCCGCCTTTTGATCACCATATGACCTCTAACTCACTTAGCTTCTCTTAGCCTTGATTTTCCTATCTGTGAAGTTAACACAAATAAACCTAGATCATACCATTTTTCAAAGACTGAGAAAAATGCATACAGATTATATATTATCAGTCCATCCTAAAGGAAATTAGTCCTGAATATTCATTGGAAGGATTGATGCTGAAGCTGAAACTCCAATACTTTGGCCACCTCATGTGAAGAACTGACTCATTTGAAAAGACCCTGATGCTGGGAAAGACTGAAGGCAGGAGGAGAAGGGGACGACAGAGGATGAGATGGTTGGATGGCATCACCATCTCAATGGACATGAGTTTGAGTAAATTCCGGGAGTTGGTTATGGACAGGAAAGCCTGGTGTGCTGCAGTCTGTGGGGTCGCAAAGAGTTGGACACAACTGAGCAACTGAACTGAACTGATGCCTGATGTATAGCATTAAATGGTAGTTTAAAACATGACTATATAATACGTGATTCAATATAGTTTGTCACCAATTTCAGAATCTTTGGCTTGGTTTCCAACAAGAGAAGGATTATTTTAATTTACATCTCTGGCCCATATTTTATTTCTTTGCATCCGATTCCATATAGATGTACAATTGCATAATGGCTATGACCACTTGAACTTCTCACAGACACAGAAAATTGACCACTCTCAAAACCAAAATCAATGTTTCTCCCTTGGCCCAAATCCATATCTCTTTTTGAAATCTCAATTTCAGTGAAGGTACCGTTGTACACCCAGAACCCTGCTCACTCCATGTCAGATCAGCCACCAGGTTAGTTCAGTAGTCTTACAAGTGTCTCTCTGCCTCATTTCTTTTACCCCACGAGCTGCTTTCCACATTGCAGTCAGAGTGATCTTCTAAGTCAACACACTGCCTAAAAGCCAACTGTGGTTTCTCACAAGTCTTAGGGTAAAGGCCAAACTCTTCAGCATGGATTCCCTTTTCTTATGACCCGGGATCTTCACCACTCACATCTCAGCTCTTAACCCTCCCCAGCCACACTCGCCTCACCATTCCACTCGTCCCACCCTGGAAGCTTCTCTCATCCCTCCCTTATTGCTCTAATTTACGTTACAGAGTTTGCATATGTGGTTTCTTTTGCCTGAACAAGTACTTCATTACCTCTCCTTATACTCCTTCCATTGGTTTAATTTGACTTATATCTTTTATGTCCCTGCATACACAGAGGTAGCAGACTTCTTCCAAATGTCCTTTCTCCACCCGTGACTAGATTAGATATTACAATAGCATTGCACTTTTTGATCACAATGTCTGCCACACTGTATTTCATTTCTACATGGATATGTAATTACAGATATGATATAGTAGAATTACCAAATGGATCATCTATTCTAGTACCAGGAATTCTTAACCTGATATGACAAACCTCCAAATGATTCATAGATAGGAATCTGGGGAGGTGGTGGGCAGTTGTGGACTTGGGGGGAAATAAATGAATCTTTTTCTCACTAACTTCAAACTGAAATTCATCATTTCCTTCCAGTGTGGATGGAGGCAACAAAACAGAGTAGTGTTAGAAGCTGTCTATGACTTGGTCAAGAGTAAGCAGAGATATTTCATAATACTTTACAGTTATTTCTGATCTCTTGAAATATTTAGGCTCATCCCTATTAAAGTAGTCATTAGTTGGGCCACAAGAATTTATTTAACATGTTGATAAACATATATTTCATAAATTTTTGAATTACTGAGATAAGTTCATTATCATTTGTTGTTGTTCAGTTGCTCAGTTGTGTCTGACTCTTTGAGACCCCAAGGACTGCAGCACGCCAGGCTTCCTTGTCCTTCACCATCTCCCAGAGTTTGCTCAAACCCATTCCATTCAGTTGGTGATGCCATCCAACCATATCATCCTCTGTCACCTCCTTCTCCTCCTGCCCTCAATCTTTCCAGCATCAGGGTCTTTTCCAGTGAGTCAACACTTCACATCAGATGGCCAAAGTGTTGGAGTTTCAGCTTCAGCATCAGTCCTTCCAGTGAATATTCAGGATTTATTTCCTTTATGAGTAAATGATATGATCTCCTTGAAGTCCAAGGGACTCTCAAGAGTCTTCTACAGCACCACAGTTCAAAAGCATCAATTCTTGGGCACTCAACCTTCTTTATGATCCAACTCCCACATCCATACATGACTACTGGAAAAAACATACCCTTGACTAGGTGGACCTTTGTTGACAAAGTGATGTCTCTGCTTTTTGACCCTCATTATCATTTTTTTATAGTCCTCTGTATGTAATCTCCTTAAAAATGTTATCCCAAGAAGGAATTCATAGGATTCACCAAACTTCGAAAGGTTTTAGGGCACAAAATCGGTAAGAGTTCTGCATTTGAATCAAAGCTTTGTGAGGCCAGACCACGTTTGACTGGTTCACGACCATATTCCCAGGGCCTCAAACAACATCTGGCACATTGCAGGTGCTCAGTGAGTATGTACTGTACTGAACTGAGATGAAAGCTAGACTGATTTTAATCCAGCATTATTTAGAAGTACATGCCCTGTGGATCTGGACAGTTCACTTGTCCCTGGAGGAGAAGGTGGTCCCTGTGGTGGTGGATAGCTTACATTGTGATTGGCAGTATGTCAGGCTGATGTCCTAGAGTTACTTGGGATAAGGTTTTGCTGAAAATCTGGCATTAAAATTTTAAAAGACATAATGAGAAATAGTAGCCAATTCTTTTCCTCTATAAAAAGCAGCTGGCAGCATTGACCTTGAGTGATGCAGAGACAGGTGAATAACTGTCACTGAACAAGTATGATCTATTTTATACAGTCCTATTTTTAATTTGACCTGGAGCCAATTTTTCAACTGGACAACTCTCATGCCAACATCTGCTCCAGCCTGTGTTCTTTTATACATAGTGGGCAGCTTGTGCACCAGGGGAAATTGTCAGACAGTGGTTGTGCCCCTGAGTTCATTTGCAGCTGGCTCTCCTAGATTATCCATAGCAGAAGTACTTCCTGATCAATCCACTCCATACACATTTCAACTGAGAGCTGTGGCTTTGGAGCAGGCTCCTGAAAAGAACAGGTGTTTTTTTTTTTTCCTGCAAAAGTATTTTAAAAGGTAATGCAGGTTATGGAGCTCAAAAGACCCTCAGATCCATATCAAGAGACCTCTGAGGACCCCTTCCTGAAATAACATTGGATTCATGTGTCCATCCATTCAACATGTTTTTGAGAACCTACTATGTGTCAATAATTTATTGTTTGGGGGCAGGGTGAGTAAGTGAACAAATCAGTGGCCCAAGGACTTCAGTTCAGTTCAGTCAGTCAGTCGTGTCTGACTCTTTGCGACCCCATGAATCACAGCATGCCAGGCCTCCCTGTCCATCACCAACTCCCGGAGTTTACTCAAACTCATGCCCATCGAGTCAGTGATGCCATCCAACCATCTCATCCTCTGTCATCCCCTTCTCCTCCTGCCCCCAATCCCTCCCAGCATCAGGGTCTTTTCAAATGAGTCATCTCTTCACATGAGGTGGTCCAAGTATTGGAGTTTCAGCTTCAACATGAGTCCTTCCAATGAACACCCAGGACTGATCTCCTTTAGGATGGACTGCTTGGATCTCCTTGCAGTCCAAGGGACTCTCAAGAGTCTTCTCCAACACCACAGTTCAAAAGCATCAATTCTTCAGCACTCAGCTTTCTTCACAGTCCAACTCTCACATCCATACGTGACTACTGGAAAAACCATAGCCTTGACTAGATGGACCTTCGTTGGCAAAGTAATGTCTCTGCTTTTTAATATGCTATCTAGGTTGGTCATAACTTTCCTTCCAAGGAGTCAGCGTCCTTTAATTTCATGGCTGTAATCACCATCTGCAGTGATTTTGGAGCCCAGAAAAATAAAGTCTGACACTGTTTCCACTGTTTCCCCATCTATTTCCCATGAAGTGATGGGACCGGATGCCATGATCTTAGTTTTCTGAATGTTGAGCTTTAAGCAAACTTTTTCAGTCACAGGACTTAGGACAAATAATTATAGCTTCTCTCTGTATCACTTTTCAGGTCTGAACCAAATGGTAGGGGCAGTGGCAATGGCAGACACATCCTTTCCACCCTCTTTGTAGCACCTCTACGAGTCCCCAAAACTCCTTCAGTGTGAAGAATTTGGTCTCTTAACATCTCCAAAACCTACCAGGCAGATGGCTGACATTTGCCGAGGGAAGAGTCATAAAGCAGAAGGATGATTATGTGGCTGGGAATTTCATTGATCCCCACTCACTCAGGGAATTTGTGTTCACCTTTCATCAGTGATGGTAACTAGGTCCATGTCATATCCTCTCCAACAGTTTGGTAGGAACTATGTTGTGGATTCAGATTTCATTGTTTGGCTCAATAGGAAAGGATTGTGTAATCAATTAGCAATGTCAGGCGTGGACTGTCCACTGGGGAATAGCATTCCCCTCATCACCCTGCTTCCTGTCAGTGTCTTTCTTTCGCCTCCATCACTTTCAGAAAGCAAGGAAAGGCATGAACACACTGCCCAGCTCTGCTCCAAATCTGCAGAGGATTTAGGGTTGGTTAAGAAGTCAGCAGCTTTGGAAATTATACTGTCGCAAGTTTGTCTGCTCTGTGGGGATCTGTGCACTTTTGCATCTCTCTCTTGCAGTGAAGATCATTGAAAAGCCTGGTCTAAGAGGGGGAAAATATAAAAATAGAATTTGTTTTGCAGTGAAACTAGATAGATCTACAACCTTCCATGACCTGCCCTCCATTTCATAAGTTGAGGGTCAATGGAAAGAAATTATATCCTTAGTGCTCTAAATAAAATGCTCCTTACTTTAGAGACAAGTTCTCTAATGTTACCAGGGTTTACATTTTATTGTGGGAGACTTCTTTAATCAGGAAAATTGGTGTACTAAGGTACTGGAAAAGAAAACTGCCAAGGCTGAAAACTGGAATCATTCACTGTTAGGGAAAATTTGTTTAAAACCCAGTTCTTTTTGTTTATTTGTTTGACTTTTATGTTCTTTGATGAAAGAAAAGTTATAGTATCCTTTGCCTGAGTTGCTCCATATTTTTAATGAAATATTTCATACTCACAAGCATGTCTCTAATGTATACACAAGATATATAGGTAGCAAGTATCCATGGACCTATCATCTCCTTACAGAAAAAGTCACACTCTGAAGCCCCAGCATGTCCTAACTGATTAGATGCCCTCATGTCCCTCCCTTGACCACAGAGACAATCACCATTTAGCCATCTTGAATTTTTTTTTTTTAATTATTAGGAGATATGATCATTATAACTCTTTACTAGGTAAACTCATGAAACTCTCTCATTGAAAATACTCCAGACTGGCTAGCCATGATTTAACTCTCACTTGTTCTGATTTGTGTTCCTCTCAAATTGCTAAAATAGCCAAAGTTCTTGGTATTATGGTCAACCATGTTTTATAAATGAGGGTGAGAGGTGAGGAGTTCTTGCCCCTGAAGTTCCAAATGTGACCACAAAATTAGGAAACCTGTGATTGGCAGACTTTTCTGGAAGGGAGTACTGAGAGACATAGATGGATGGATGTGTAAGTTAAAACCCAGTTTCTTGGCAATTGTATAAAGACAGTATTTCAATCTCATCTATAGAGGTTGGTTTCTATTGTTTTGTTAAACACAGATGTCAGAAGGTCCATTCAGGACCTTCTAAAAATGAACGCTTGGAGATGGAGCCCAGATAGTTATGTTGTTTATGTTTGTGTATCTATTTTTATATGTATATATACCCACATGGTGAATGTGATTGAGATTCTGATTAAGAATCATTGGTGTAAAAAGAAGCTTTAGATTTCTCGCATCCCTTTTTCAATCTGAAATTACTTCAGTGGTTCCCTAGACCTTTAGCTCTTAGCTAGGCACCATGGAAAACATTTAGATGCCCTCAGAAAACTGAGTGAAATGGAGACACTGTTCCACAGATGAAGTGAAAATGGTCCACCTGTTTCAGGGTAGTGTATAAGAGTTCAGCCAACTGTGACTTAAAATCCAGCAGCAAGTCTGGAAATGGGCAGTCCAAAATTGTTATCATTGCTCAACCATCCTGGCAGGGCCCAAGATCTCTAACTTCTACACTATCCTTATTGAGTTAGAATGTATCCTCATGCTTAAACCTTATGTCTGCTCCATCTCCAGGTATCACAGCCATGTTTCTGGCACAAAGAAGAGAAAAAAGACAATGGGTAGTTGAATAAAATTTTTAAAAAGACTTGCCAGTCAAGTCTGACCTTTTAAAATGAGGGAAACAATAGCTTTCCAGGAAGATCTACCCAATAAGTTTCCACTTAACAGCTCATTGGCCAGAAGTGTGTCATGTGCCCAAACCTAGCTGCAAGGGAAGCTAGACATTTTTCCTAAGTACATCCCCCACCCCCCAATCAAAATCAGAGCTTTGTTAACAAAAAAGAAAAGGAGAATTTAAGTTGGTAGGCAACTGAGGCAAATCTTCTTTGATGGAAACAGGTGTGGAATATGGGAGAAAGGGCCTGGACCCAGAGAAAAACAGGATGCTTCACTCTTTGGGGAATTTACAACTTATCTCTCCAACAAAGGAAACTCCTCTTCTGCCCATTTGACTTATGATTTGGGTTAATGCTGTAGGTAATGACCATGTTCCAACTATATGTATATTGACTTCCTGACTCTCAGAGAGCACTCTTTTCAGGTTCTTATTATGCACTTCAGTGACTCGCACAAATGCCAACAGCAATGACTACATCCTCAATAAGTGTCCAATCCATAGTAAAGGATATGTTTTACCATGGTTAACATAGACATTAACCCGTATTTATGCATAAAGTTGCCACATTTAAGCCATATTATTTGGTTTATGGGCTTTAATTAAAAGAAAAAAAAACTAGTAAGTGGTAGAGTTCACAACTAACTGTGTGCGATTTATGCCTGGTACAATCTGATTTTGGAGGAGGAGGGTCTTGGGAAGGAGATTAGAATGGTCTCAGGCAATATATTAGTTCTGATTTTGTTCCCATCCAAGCTATGAAAAATACATTACTGTGTATTCTTACTACATTTATTATGTTTGGTTTAATTTAATCATAAGCCTATTCTAAAACTGCCTTCCTCCTATAACCAAATTTCCTGAGTTTAATTACTTCTTAAGGACCAGTTAATTTGGGTTTTTTCTTTTGCCCTGTCAACATGCTGGCCCTCACTTCCTTAAGAGATTAATTTAAAATTCTGGTGAAAATTTTGGTTTTGCCCAGTATGCAAAGCTATCATTCAGAATGAACTGGGCTGGAATCACTCGAGATCCCAAACCCCCTTAAAGCTGGTAAGAAAAAGAGAACGTTGGGCATCAGAAATATGATCACTGAGTACACCTACCCATGCCCCATAACTAAGCTGCCTGCTGGAACTTATATGAAATTAAATTTTGTTATTGGTATTCAACATGAGCTATTATGTTTTTCTAATAATAACTTCAATAATAATATAACCTTTGTTTAACTTGGGCACCTGGTTCGCTAAATGAGACCCCAGCTGTCAGTGAAATACCTACCTCAGTATAGGAGTGAAAAGTTAATAAATTCATAATATGAGTAAAGAAAATAATAATAATGCTTTGCTTCCCTCCAAGGAATTCAAAGCACTGTGTGGGTACCATTTCATTAATCTGCATATAAATCTTAGGTACATGGTAGGGGAAAAAATGTTTTTTAACCTTAGAAGAAACTGACTATGGAATTACAGGCTGTTTTGACTCCAAAAGAAACCCCTAACTCATCTACTTCTCTCCATCTGCATGGCATCCATATGGTCCAAGCTGCCATCAACTCGCCTGAATTACTAGTCTTGATAAATTTCCCTGCTCTCAGTCTTACTTCTCGGTAATCAATCCCTGACAATCAGAATGTTTCATTTTTCACTGAAATCAGATATCACCCTAAGCTTAAATCACTTCAGTGGTTCTTCATCCTTTGATTTTAGTATATCTATCCTCTCATATTCAGCTTCCTTTCTTTTCCTGCAACAAGCCAAGAGCTTGACTATCTCAGGACTTTTCAACTCCCTGGCCCCACTCTCAAGCACATCAGGTTTTAGAGTGGCTGTTCTGTTCTCTTCCTTCAGATCTCATGCTAATCATCTTCTCATCAAGACTTTCTTAAGATTCCTATTCAGAGTAGCTCCCTCCTCCTTGTTACTCTCTATCCCACAAGTATTTCTTTTCTTTACCACGTCTATCTCATACTGCATTTATCATTTTATGCTCCTCTGTGTTCATTGCTGATGCTTCTTCCTCTCACCCCACCCACAACTTGACCATAATCTCCTGAGACCAGGCATGCTATTGGCCATATTCTACTGGTGTGTCTCCAGGGCTTAGTGTGGTGTCTGAAGGCCAGGGAGTATTCATAAGTGTTTTTTGAATGAATGAATGTTGAGGATCGTTGTTTTCTGTGCCTTGCAGAACTCCTCTCATTCTTCTCTTTCCCATAATCACAACTAAATTTAGAAGGTGTATCTGCATTTGAGCATACTTTCCCATGGAGATAAACTGGTTGAACACTTGTTTTCCACCCAGGCTATCTGCTGTGCCTTATGGGGACCTCTCCTTCAGGAAGGCCATGTTCTCCCTCTCTGCAGTAAGACCCAGTATCCAATCTCTGATCCTTGAGAAGCTCTGTAGTCATGCCAGGTTCTTCTGTCCTTCTGGCAAAGCTTGGATGCATGCTGAGTTGCCCTATAATAAAGAAAACCCTTCTTCTAATCCAGGGAGGAAGTTACTATAAACTGGATTTTCCTAACACACAAGGTATGAATTGGTTAAAAAAAAAAAAAAAAAATTCAGAGGATGGGAAAAAGCAAGCAGTTGGAAATAAAATTCTACCTGCACAGGTCCCTCTTATGCTTGGGATCCTATTCCATTAATGAATCTCATCGAAGGTCCCTTTAGACCATGGGAGTTTATCAAATTTCCAAGGAGAGATGACTTTACAGACTTTTTTTTCCATAGCAAAATTCCTCCAGGTCTTTGGGTATGAATCAAGTCCTGAATTTAATTCATTGATAGGAATTAGCCTCTGTAATAAACTTAATCACAGGCTGAGGCCACTGCAGCCTTGCCACACTCAGAATCTCAGCTGCTAATCAAATTCTTCTCACTTCCTTCACAGAGGGCCACAAATCCTTTGAGGCCTATGGGATCAGACTCATTTCTCTGTGTGGGTCACCTCCATAGAGGTACATCCTTTATTAAACATTCATACCAGCCATTTTCAGTCTTACCCACTGGTGAGAGGGGTCCCACGTGCTTAGTTAGCACTGTTTGGCCCTGCTGCAGTGGGTAGTGGTGGAGCCAAAGCAGCCGAAGCCCCCCACAGCCATGCCAGCCCACATTGCCAGCTTGTCATGATTTACTGCTTCATCCTATTTTTATTGAATTGGGAAATTCATTTGGACATATCTGTTGTATATGTCAAGGCCCCTCATTTGTCAAAGTATTAGTGGTCCAGTGTCAACATAAATACATCTGTCCATAAATCTTGACAGGTATAATGATTTGTTGCATTTGAAAGGCATGACTCAAACATTAGACCCCTTTTTGATTCCTAACATGATTATCTTTAAAGCCAGACATTTTAGATGCCTTCTGAATTGACTTCTGTCAAGTGATTGAGTAGCTCCCGCTGACTTATCTACTCTTATGAAGTTAATACCATCCTGGCCCCTGCTGTCACCTGCCTCAAAGGCCACCTGGACTGTGGCAGAAATTACATTCTTGATGTGCTCATTATTCTTTACTGTGGAAATGCCTTAGTTCTCAGGCTTTGGTTTTGTTTTTTTTTTTTTTGAGTAGGACACTGTCATCGTTTTGTTTGGTCACTGGGAAATGAGTTTGGCACATTGGTCAAATAAAGGATTTCCTAGCACTCAGATAGCCAGGAAACTCATAAAACTCTACCGTGAAAGCAGGTCTCTGCTGCGAGATAGCAATTAGCTTTATAATCACTTGATAGGGGAATCTCCAAACCCCAAAGGAAGGAAGTGTCATCTGGTGGTGAGACAAAAGGACTTCTTTGTATGACAGTTAGCATTTATTAAGTGTTTATTACTTGGCAAACTCTATACTAAAAGCTTCCCATACTGTATCTTCTTTAACTGTCCCAACCATCTAAGAGATACTATGAAACCCACACCCAGGAGCCTTCCCAAAGCTGCCTGAGGCCAAAAGCTGGTGAGGGGTCTGATATTTGACACCAGCTTTCTGACTCAATAGCCGTCTGGTTTCTGACCCTAAACTCTTAACGGCTGTCCTGTGCTGTGGCCAGCCTGCTTTTGTTTCACTTTCTACGGCACTCGGGACTGCTCGATGCTTTCATCTACACTGCTTTATAATAGGTCTGAGGACACTGGGAAAGCTACTGAAGATCACATGTGTGTGTGTATTTAAGATGTGTTTAAGATGTGGTGTTTAAGATGAGCCCAAACCCTGATTTTTGTCACGTATATTGTGATTTGGAAATCCTCCTCCTTCTCGGGGAATTAAGTTCTAGTGAGTGTTTTCAACTAGGAGATTAGAAATATGTCATTTTAAAAAAAAGAAAACTATGGCTACGGTGCTCATTTTTGAAAATATTGAATTCCTTAATTCATAGTTATATTTCTTTCCATTTCAGTTTATCTGCAATCCATTTTTTCCTTTTTTTTTTTTTTTTTTTTTTTGCTTATTTTCCTTCTTTATTCCCTTGTACACAATCACTAATACTTAAAATTCAACTTTGTGGATCTCTTTTTGTTGCTGTTCAGTTGCTCAGTCATGTCCAACTCTTTGCAACTCCATGGACTGCAGTATTGCAGACTTCCCTGTCCTTCACTATCTCCTGGAGATTGCTCAGACTTAACGTCCACTGTGTTGATGATGCCATCCAACCATCTCATCCTCTATCCTACCTTTCTCCTCTTGCCCTCAATCTTTCCCAGCATCAAGTTCTTTTCAAGAGTGCCAGTTCTTCGCATCAGGTGGCCAGAGTATTGGAGCTTCAGCTTCAGCATCAGTCCTTCCAGTGAATATTCAGGATAGATTTCCTTTAGGATTGACTGGTTTGATCTCCTCACAGTCTGAGGGACTCTC
Source organism: Dama dama (assembly GCF_033118175.1). Taxonomy (NCBI): domain Eukaryota; kingdom Metazoa; phylum Chordata; class Mammalia; order Artiodactyla; family Cervidae; genus Dama; species Dama dama. Next base: position 35,636,682 of record NC_083704.1, on the reverse strand, counting down.
AAGAGTCTTCTACAGCACCAAAGTTCGAAAGCATCAATTCTTTGGCTCTCAGCCTTCTTTATAGTCCAACTCTGACTTTCATACATGACTGCTAGAAAAATCTTAGCTTTGACTATATGGACCTTTTGCTGGCAAATTGATGTCTCTACTTTTTAATACACTGCCTAGGTTCATCATAGCTTTTCTTCCTAGGAACAAGCTTCTTTTAATGTCATGACTGCAGTCACCATCCACAGTGATTTGGAGCCCAAGAAAATAAAATCTGTCTCTGTTTCCATTTTTTGCCCATGTATTTGCCAGGAAGTGATGCGACCAGATGCCATGATCTCAGTTTTTTGAATGTTGAGTTTTAAGCCAGCTTTTTCACTCTCCTCTTTCACCCTCATCAAGAAGCTCTTTAGTTCCTTCTCACTTTGTGCCATTAGGGTGGTGTCATCTGCATATCTGAGGTTATTAATCTTTCTCCCATCTGAGGTTGTTAGTATTTCTCCCAGCAATGTTGATTCCAGCTTGTAATTCATCCAAACTGGCATTTTGCATGATGTACTCTGCTTGTAAGTTAAATAAGCAGGGTGACAGTATTCAGCCTTGATGTACTCCTTTCCCAATTTTGAACCACAGCGTTGTTCCATGTCCGGTTCTAACTACGGCTTCTTGACCTGCATACAGGTTTCTCAGGAGACAGGTAAGGTGATCTGGTATTCCCACCTCTTTGAGAATTTTCCACAGTTTCTTGTGATCCACACAGTCAAAGGCTTTAGTGAAACAGTAATAGATGAAACAGTCAGTGAAACAGTAATAGATGTTTTTTTGGAATTCCCTTGCTTTTTCTATGATCCAATAGATGTTGGCAATTTGATCTCCAACTCCTCTGCCTTTTCTAAATCCAACTTGTACATGTGAAAGTTCATGTAATACGAAAGCCTAGCTTGAAGGATTTTGAGCATTGCCTTTCTAGCATGTGAAATAAGCACAATTGTGTGGTAGTTTGAACATCTTTTGGCATTGAAACCCTTTAATCTCAAGCAGGTATCTTCTTTTTCTTTCTGAGACTCCTCTGACCCCTACCTGTGTTGTTTGTTTAGATACATCAAACAGAAATTTCCCTTAAGGAAAAATGAACTGAGGGCCAATTCTGCCATCCAGAATTTCTTTAGGATACTCAGAGGCTATTTTCCTATTTGAATTTAACAGACATTCATTCAGTACCTACTATGTACATCCTGGGGGTAGGGAGGAGTGAAAACTTGAACCTGATCTAAATCTTAAAAATTTCTGGGGGACAAATGGATATATACATATGCTCACATATATGAGTCAGCATTTCTTTCAACTGAGGGCACCCATTATAAAATAATGTATAAATCATGTAAAGTGGACAATGTATAGAGATTTGAATAGATTTTAGGTTAAGAAAAAATTGTGGTAATGTAGAAAGCCTTTTGTTGAGAAAAAGAAGCGTGATTCGTGTGATTATTCAGTGTGGTGACAGTGGTGGGTAGGTAGCCTTCAAGTTGGTGATGAGGGAGGAAAGGACGTCACTGCAGATGGTGACTGCAGCCGTGAAATTAAAAGGTGCTTGCTCCTTGGAGGAAAAGCTATGACCAACCTAGGTAGCATTTTAAAAAGTAGATACATCACTTTGCCAACAAAGGTCCATCTAGTTAAGGCTATGGTTTTTCCAGTAGTCATGTATGGATGTGAGAGTTGGACTATAAAGAAAGCTGAGCACAGGAGAATTGATATTTTTGAACTGTGGTGTTGGAGAAGACTCTTGAGAGTCCCTTGGACTGCAAGGAGATCCAACCAGTCCATTCTCAAGGAAATCAGTCCTGGGTGTTCATTGGAAGGGCTGATGCTGAAGCTGAAACTCCAGTACTTTGGCTGCCTGATGTGAAGAACTGATTCATTTAAAAAGACCCTGATGCTGAGAAAGATTGAAGATGGGAGGAGAAGGGGATGACAAAGGATGAGATGGTTGGATGGCATCACTGACTGAATGGACATGAGTTTGAGTAAGCTCCAGGAGTTGGTGATGGACAGGGAAGCCTGGTGTGTTGCAGTCCGTGGTGTCACAAAGAGTCGGACACAAGTGAGCAACTAAACTGAACTGAGGAAAGGACATGCAGGCAGAGTGAACTCTTGAACAAAGCCTGAAATGGAAATAAAAATGCTACTTGGATAGAAGGATGGGCAGCATGTGATCATGGAGAAAGATGGACTAAATCTGGAAGTGGTACAACCGATTCATTCCTGGAACAGTTAAGTGACATGAATGAATGGGTACTTAGAGTATATTAACTTGTCAACCATATGAAAGATATTTTGAAATGGGGAAGAAGGTAGGGGAGACAGATAGATGCTACTCTTGATCTAGGAAAAGCTGAGGCCTTTTCAGCCTTCATCCTCCATTTCATTGTCACCTTTTCAGTAGGCTTCTTTGACTATAGTTGTTAATCAGACCTGCGCTATCAGATCACCCAGGAAAAAGGAGTTTCTTACTACCAGTAGTGCAAAAAGAATGGGGCTCTTTCCTCTATCCTGAGCAGGCTGTTTCACAGAGAACAGTCTTACCTGATGTAAATGTTTTGTTTTTTTTTTTAAATTTGGGTTTATTGGCACCTCTTGCCATCCTTAATTCTAAAGGAGCAGAAGATGAAGGCCTACAAGCCCAGAACTTCTAAAGGTGATAGAGACCTCCTTTCCAATAAGATTATAAAGAAGTGGTCCCCAAACTACTGTACTTGGAGAACTGGTTAGACACAGATAAATGGACACCACTCTCAGAGTTTCTGATCTCATAGAATTGAGATGGGGCCCAAGAATTTGCCTTTTTAACAAGTTCACAGGTGGGTCTGATACTGCTAGTCTGAGACCTGTGCTTGGAGAATTAGGGACAGAAAGCTCTTCTAAAGTGGAGGAAAGAGAGTATTGCCCAACTGCAAATTGCCACAGAGCCTCCTATCAGTCAGAACAGGAACTGCAATTCAGAAACAAGGCTCCTGCCATTAGAACTGCAGCATAAATTAGCCTATAGAGGGCTGGAGGTATCCTTCTTTTTAGGGGCTGAACACAAGAATGTCTCCAGGCATTATGAACATGATTGTCACACAAATACAGAAATCTACCAAGATTATGATCCAGTGTCAGCTACACTAGCACTGTTGCCCTATAACCACTATATGTCATTGTATTTACATCTTATAGTCTGCAAACCTCCAGTGTGATTCTTCGTGAGGCCAAGTCACACAGTTTCTCAGATTGCACTCTCCGTGAAATCAGTAAGCAGTTGATATTCACTCCTGCAGGTCTTTTGTACTCACCACCCTGGTATGAGAAAGGTGATGGGGGGCAGGGGGTGATATGTGAGAAGAAGCAGAGAAATGGACAAAGATGTAGGAATATGCTTTGAGAGGATGACCAGAGGAAGTGAAGATATGGAGCATCTGGGCACAGGAGACTGGGAGATGGAATAAGTAGGAAGGGAGGGGGAGAAACAGAAGAGAGAAGAGAGGGAGAAGAATGCCAAGCAGAGGAACTGCCTACCAGAATTACTCCTAGCAAAGTTTCTCTCTGCCTGTTGCCGCAGCTGAGGACCACGTTTCCCTGTGGCTACAAGGATGATAAATAATAAAAAAAAATCTTTCTAAGTGAATCCGAAAGAGCTCTTCCCACAAAAGTGAAGAATAGAAGTTGTAAGTGGTGAGAAAGCCTTGTTCTATATTTTAATTAAAGCATTTCCTTTTTTCTTTAGTGCATACAATAATACTGCTTCTTATAATTGGTAGAATCTTGGAGTCGATGAAATAGAGTGATTTAGGGAACAGAATGATGACAAAACAAAGAAGCATTTGTAACAAGGTTGGCTTTTCTTTGGAAAGTTTCCAGGTGGCCATTTGCAACATATTCTGTTTTAATTTGCTATGTAGCACTTAGCATGACAAGAATCTGCTCTTTCAATAATACTTGCTATTATTTGTCTGCTTGTCTTTTTCTTCTAAAACAGGGCTTGGCATTTTCTGTTAAAGGGCTAGATAGTAAATAGTTTAGGGTTTGTAGGCAATGAAGTCTCTGTCACAACTATTCAGCTCTGATACTGTAGTGAGGCAGCCACAATAGACGATATGTAAACAAATGAGCAGGCACCATTTCAATATAATTTTACTTTTCAAAAAATGGGCTAATAAGCAGTGGGCCAGATTTGGTCCTGGTCTATAGATAAGGTGGGAATATAAATGTGTATGCTTCCCCTACTATCTTGAGCCAGGAAACTCTTAATAAATTTATTGAATTGTAATTCTCAATAATAACCCATGTGCAGTTCACTGGTTTCTAGAATATTCACAGATATGTGCACCCAGCATCACAATTTAGAACATTTTCATCACCTGAAGAGCAGATCCCATATTTAGTTCTCATTCCCCTATCCTGCCACCACCACCCTGGCCCTCAGCAACCACAAATCTCATTTCTTTCTCCATAGATTTGTCAGTTGTGGACATTTCGTATAAATGGAGTCACATAATTTGTGGTCTTCTGTGACTGGCTTCTTTCAATTAACATCTTATTTTCAGGGTTCATCCATGTTCTAGTATATATCAGTACACCTTTCCTTTTTTATGACCAAATAATATTCCATTATTTAATATACCCCCCGATGTTACTATATTTAGCCGATGGACATTGGGTTGCTCAGAACACCCAAAGCAATCCTTTAACCTCTTGAGTTGTGTCACTCAGTTCAGCTCAGTTCAGTCGCTCAGTCGCATCCAACTCTTTGCAACTCCATGAATCACAGCACGCCAGGCCTCCCTATCCATCACCAGCTCCCGGAATTTACCCAAACTCATGTCCATCGAGTTGGTGATGCCATCCAGCCATCTCATCCTCTGTTGTCCCGTTCTCCTCCTGCCCCCAATCCCTCCCAGCATCAGGGTCTTTCCCAATAATTCAACTCTTTGCATGAGGTGGCCAAAGTATTGGAGTTTTAGCTTCACCATCAGTCCTTCCAATGAACACCCAGGACTGATCTCCTTTAGGATGGACTGCTTAAATCTCCTTGCAGTACAGGGAACTCTCAAGAGTCTTCTCCAACACCACAGTTCAAAAGCATCAATTCTTCGGCATTCAGCTTTCTTCACAGTTCAACTCTCACATCCATACATAACTACCCGAAAAACCATAGCCTTGACTAGACGGACCTTTTTTGGCAAAGTAATGTCTCTGCTTTTTAATATGCTATCTAGGTTGGTCATAACTTTCCTTCCAAGGAGTAAGCATCTTTTAATTTCAAGGTTGCAACCACCATCTGCAGTGATTTTGGAGCCCCCAAAAATAAAGTCTGACACTGTGTCCACTGTCTCCCCATCTATTTGCCATGAAGTGATGGAACCAGATGCCATGATCTTAGTTTTCTGAATGTTGAGCTTTAAGCCAACTTTTCACTCTCCTCTTTCACTTTCATCAAGAGGCTTTTTAGTTCCTCTTCACTTTCTGCCATAAGGGTGGTGTCATCTGCATATCTGAGGTTATTGATATTTCTCCCGGCAATCTTGTTTCCAGCTTGTGCTTCTTCCAGCCCAGCATTTCTTATGATGTACTCTGCATATAAGTTACATAAGCAGGGTGACAGTATCCAGCTTTGACGTACTCCTTTTCCTATTTGGAACCAGTGTTCCATGTTGTTCCATGTCCAGTTCTAACTGTTGCTTCATGACCTGCATATAGGCTTCTCAAGAGGCAGGTCAGGTGGTCTGGTATTCCCATCTCCTTCAGAATTTTCCACAGTTTATTGTGATCCACACAGTCGAAGGCTTTGGCACAATCAATAAAGCAGAAATGGATGTTTTTCTGGAACTCTCTTGCTTTTTCGATGATCCAGCGGACGTTGGCAATTTGATCTCTGGTTCCTCTGTCTTTTCTAAAACCGGTTTGAACATCTGAAGTTCACAGTTCACGTATTGCTGAAGCCTGGCTTGGAGAATTTTGAGCATTACTTTACTAGTGTGTGAGATGAGTGCAGTTGTGCGGTAGTTTGAGTATTCTTTGGGATTAGAATGAAAACTGACCTTTTCCAGTCCTGTGGCCCCTGCTGAGTTTTCCAAATTTGCTGGCATATTGAATGCAGCACTTTTACAGCATCATCTTTCAGGATTCAAAATAGCTCAACTGGAATTCCATCACCTCCACTAGCTTTGTTCGTAGTGATGCTTTCTAAGGCCCACTTGACTTCACTTTCCAGGATGTCTGGCTCTAGGTGAGTGATCACACCATCGTGATTATCTGGGTCATGAAGATCTTTTTTGTACAGTTCTTCTGTGTATTCTTGAACTCAAGAATTCACCAGTGCACCTGAACGTGCATACACACACACACACACACACTCATGCATATATACATCAGGAAGCCCTCAAATAGAAAGTTTTAATGAATTAAGATAGTGAAGAAACTATGTCTACTATTTTTATTGCACTTCTTGACTCGCCCACATTCTACCAACACTCTCTAGAATTCAGGACTTTGCTAGCAGGTTCTTTTTCCACTGACTTCAGTCTCCTTGAGTTTCCATGCACCATGGATCATCCAAAATCCTGTGTGCCAGGGACTTCTTAAAGGTTATGTGCAAACAGGGTAGCAAGGAAGGGTGAACATACATATCACATTTTCTCCTCTGTTCACGTAGATGAACGGTAATCTGTCATCCTTCAGGACTTCACTTCAAAACGCAGGTTCAAAGATAAAATTATTTAAAATTTCAAGATGGAAACAGCAGAGCATCAGAGCAAGTACAGACCCTTCTGAATTTAGGGCTCTGTGTGTTTATACAAGCCACTTTCCTATCAAACTGGCATAGTCTACTTGTATCTATCCTAAAATACTTACATATCTTCTTCAAATGTTCAGCATTAGACCTTCAAAAAGGATGAACATGGCCTTCTGCTGTGTTACATCCCTGACATCTCTATGAAACATGCAAACCATTTTCCTTAGCCCCAGAAGAATCCATTCTCCATGTTCTTTGGAGCTTATGAGCTTAGATTTGGTCATTGAAACACAGTTTGTACGCTTTTCCATAGAGTTAGGGCAGACCTCATGCAAATTTTAGCAAATGTGAAAGCAAAGTTCACTAATAACGCCCCAAAATGCAAGAAATCAGATGTGTTCAGCATAAATTGTCTGCACTTTTCAACCCCTAGCTGAACAAAGTCGTAATTGCAAATCTCCTGGTTTTACTTGTCACTAATAATGGTCTCGTAGTTGACCAGCATGAAGTGTTATAGTTCTACATGCTATGAGAATTCTAATTTTCAGTGAGGGGGGTCAACTTCCCAATCCTGCTTTTTACACAAATTGTGTTTCTCTTTTTGTGGCTGTTTTCAGCTTGCATATGTAAATTCAATTACTTGAGGGGAAAATATACAGGCATCTTGGGTGACTATTGTAATGACCATCCCTAACTTTATATATAAAGTGTTTGAAACTTTATATTGTATTATTTTACAAGCAGCAGCAATGGACTGAGAGGGTACATAGAGTCTCTGTTGGAATCCTAATTTCAAGTTCTACTTTAACAAACAAACAAACAAACAAAAAAACTAAATTAACCTTCTAGAGAATACTCTGCAACATGGTCTTAGAAAATGAGAGGAATCTGATTTGTATGTCTCTTCTGATCAGCTTGCTCCCCAAATTACTCACATAAAATGCTCCAAAACTGAGATGCAAAGTAATTCCAATTCCTTCTTTGCTTCCTAGTGGGGGGGGGGAAAAAAAAACAGAATACCCTGTCTGGCAAACAAACAAACAAACAAAAAGAATGCAAATTAATTAAGCAGAGAAACCTTTTTCACTGAAGGTACACAGAAGGTCCAAAAACATATTAGACATTTCAAAAAATCACAAATACAGCAAACCCTGAGAGCGAGCTGTCAAAAAAAAAAAAAAAAGAAAGAAAGAAAGAAAAAGAAGCCTTCTCTGAACATAAGGTTCTTAAAAGGCATTTTGAGAGGAATTAAATCTCTCTTGCACCTTTAAACTCTCTTTCTCAGCTATCAATAGAGTCTGTTGGAGATGGAAGCAGTTTAGGGTGACACACCCTTTACTTATTTGGGGAATGTGAATTTTCCATCCTGCCATTACCTGGCACCCAGACAAGTGTTATAAAAATATGTCATCATAAGCAGCCTAGAATAAATACTCAAATCCTCAGGGTTGTTTATCATTTCTCAAATGTCTTCCCTGGATTTTAACATCCTAGCTCTTTGTTACATTTGGGGAGGAGAGATTGTTTGGAGTATGTGTGGATGGCCAACCCAAAGGTCACAGCCTGTAAGCCAGGGAGCGTTCCAGTATGTGGCAAGGCGCCCAGCGGCTTACCTCGGACCGCTTTTAAACGGATTCCTGGACTGAGGGTCTCACCGCTGATCAATTAAAACCAGCCCAAATGTTTCATTTTGTTTGATAGAATCACTGTTTAAAATGATGATCATTGTATTCTTGGCCACTGGATGAAATGAAATCGTATCCTTCCGTGGAACTGGAGAATACACAACCACATCCATTTTCTGGCATGAAATGCTTATTGAACACATTTAGGTGCAGAATACCACCATGGGAGCCAAGGAACAAGGACTGGAAAGATGAATTTGGTCCTGAAGGGGCTCACCAGGCAGTGAAATGGAAGACACTCACCAATTCAATCAAGTCGCATCATATCAGGTCTGGAAGGCCATCGACTTTACATAGTGGCTCTTTTGCTCTGGCTTCACTCTATTTTATAAAAGCACTGTGCTCACAGGGTATATTTAACCTACGACTAAATCCAGTTAGTTTAACTCTAAGTCTATTAGATTTGAATTGAACTTACTCTCAATGATTCTATATTTTTCTTTGGAAGATGCAGTGATTCTGGCCATCTGGAGAAAGACTTCATGAAAGGTACTATTTGGAATCCACTTGCAGTGGATTAATGAACTTTAATCGAATAGAGAATATGTGCCTGTGTGTGTGTTTATCAACAAGTCCATCAGCCAAGACATACGTGTGTAAACATCATCACACATTATAGCAGGACGTCTGTTACAACAAGGATTTGGCATTTCGCATGACCTTAAAGCGTTCCCTCCCGGAGGCTCTTCGTTTTCGATGACAGCCGGCTTCGTTTGTTAAATAAATAACAATACTTCGCTTTCATATTGTTATATTCTGCCTTTTGAAACATTTCCTGTAGCCCGACTTTGCCAGTACGAAGCTGGCTTTTTAAGTGATTTGTCTGTAACCAGGCAGTTTTAGAACTTTTACTTCCTTAGTCTGTGCTAAAAAGCAATTCAAGAAGACTTAAAATTCTCCTGGGGGCTGATTTTATAGCAACAGGGAAAGCGCACAAACGTTGCACGAACAGCCAATTTCTTTCTTCGGTGAGGGAAACGGCCTCAGCAGCAGGGCCTCAGTACAAATGGTTTAACGCCATCATAAAAACCACTAACCATTGGGTATTAACATGCTTTTTATCGTGAAGTTTTTATTGAAAATGATATTTGGAAGCTACTAGTTTGGTGGTGATTTTTACCCTCAGGCATTTACACTGGATGCAACTTCCCCCTTCTGCTTGGAGGGCCACGGAATCCCTTGTCCCAGCCATACCAGAGAAGGCAGGGTAGCTTTTTCATCCACTGCCTCAGTGGACGTGAGCTCACCTGCCGCGGTGGCTGCTGGCTGTCAGTTTCACTCTCTGGGCACGCTGGGCCAAAGAAGACATGACCCCACACTCTGCCTCCCACCTTCACCCCTAGAGCAGTACCAGGGACCAGTAGCAGCAGCTGGGTCCTAGCATCAGACCAGCAAATCCCATTGGGACAGGACCACTATTGGTCTGAATATTGACCCATAAAACACACGGAAAAACCTGCTTTTTTTTTTTTTTTTTTTTTCTTAAAAAGAAGTCAAAACAGACTGCACATACACATAGATGGGAGAAATGCATCCAAAGAAGAGAGAGAGAGAGAAATGTTTGTGCCTGCCTTCTTCACTCCATCTGGCACGTGATTGGAGCAAACTTCCCTGGGCGAACATTGGACTCTGATCACTATGCGGCAGAGCCCAGAGCCATTTCACGAGCGAGTCCCTGCAGCCGTTGCGACAGGGGTGGACGGTGCAGAGGGGATGCACACAGCCAAATGTGAACTCTGTACACACCACCGAGAAAAACTTGGGCCTTTCCCAAAAGGAAGTGAAGACAGACCGCGCATGCACGGAAATAGTGTGTATGCCTTCCTGCCATCTGGAACAGGAGCCCGGCAGGAGTAAACTGACGGGGGAAAATGCTGCTTTTTCCCAATAGTTATCTTAGATCTGGATGTACCCGAACTATAGAGGGTCAAACCACAGCCAGATTTTCCTTCAGATGTCACTTTCAATATCAAGCTCCTGATGAGAACTCATGTTAATACCCACTGGCGAAGTGGTTTCTGTGAAGGCTTGAAAACGTTTGTGGGTGTATAGAAATCATTTGTGTATAAGTGTGTAGGGCCCCTATTATTAGGGTTGTTTCTCCTACAGGAAAAGGAAATTGCCTGCCCATAGAGAGTCAGAAGCATTTACTGGGGAAATTTTCTTTATTGTTGTGATTGAGTTTTATTTATCATTTTAATTTTATTTTGGCTTTTTTTTTAAATAGTGATGACAGCCCAAGTCCTTCCAAAGAAACCAGGTTACACGTCACCAGATAACTCTTGATTACATCTCACTTTAGAATCACATAAACTTCTTAATAAAAGTAACACTTCCAGAGAACAACTGGATCCGGGTCTTTAGAAATGATTCATAGGAATGTTCATTTTTAATCAGCATGCCCTCCCCCGCCCATCTCAGAGTGCCCACATGATTCTGGTACACACTAGAGGTCATGAGCTCCTGCCTTAGAGATGGTGTGGAGATTGTATAATGTGTCTTATTCTGTAGCACAGTTTAATGTAAATGTGGAGGTTTCTCCTTTGTTCTTTTGAATCCTCCTCAGTGTTAATCACAGCACATAAAGATGAGCATTGCTGGTCTGGCCAGTGTTCATCCGTGGAGTGACCCAAGTAGACTGGAAAGAAAGAAACCTGATTGCAGCCTCATCCAGACAAAGCAAGGGATAAAATGTCTTCTGGTTCAGTCGGCATTCATGGGAGACTCCCAGCTTCTCTAAAAATAAGTGACTTGAGTCATGACAAAACTCGGGAGTTCCAGAATATTAAAAAAAAAAATAATAAGAAGAATCAAAAGGCACAAGTTCTTCAAACTCAACCCTCAGTTTTGCATATTAAATGGCCATGTGTCCTAGTTTTGATAGGACCAAGGCCCAGGTGACTGATCTGCACTGGGGAAAATGTTCCAGTTACTGTGGGTGACTCAGGGCAGACAAGGCAAGAATGAGCACAGGGGCTCTGGGATCCCAGTAATGTTCTGCGTCTTGATCTAGGGGCTGATCTGAAAGATGTGTTTAGTTTGTAAAAATTCATCCAGTGATAAATTGACAATTTGGTGCTTTTCTGTATATATGTTATACTTACCCTCCCCACCCAATCACATTAAAGATGGAAAATTCAAATAATTCTGTCATTTATATAACATCAAAATTGAACGTAACCTTTCATAAGTCCTCTCCTCAGTTCTCACTTGCCTTCGTACTCGAGAAATAGCCATAAGTTGTATTTAATTGCTCTGGCCAGTTGGTGTGTATCATTTGAGTCCAAACATAAGGACAGTCTGCCATTCAACAGACAAAATAATGCAACAGAATCACAGAGCATCTATTGTATGCCAAGTAGTAGGTCAACAGTAAGATGCTGGCTTTCGTGGAGCTTACATTCTGTGAAAGAGGTGCAGTAAATAAGTAAATTTGGGGGAGATTGGCAAATGATAATAGAGACACCACCAGAGGTGATGAATAAGCAAGGTAAAATAACATTTTTGAAAATTAATTGCATCAGCTTGCTACAGAAGGGCAAACAGACTGGTGGAGAAATCCCCTAAGTTGTTCAGAGTCAGGGAAGTGAGGGGTTTTTATGGACTAGAAAAGGCAGTTTGTGGTGGCTATGTAGATTAAGGACTGAAAACTGGCACTCTAGTCCCAGGAGTCCATAGGTCAGTGGGGGAGAAGTTAAAACAAGCCCTGTTGTTGGTGATCAGAAAAGTCTTAGACCAGGACTCACTGGGGCTGGTAAATGGAGCCGCTTAAATTTCACATCATTGAGTTTCATCTGTGCCTTTTAGGTTCATGCTGCTAAAGAGGGAACATTTTCCTTCTACACCATTTCTCAGGAGGTGGCAAGGGGTTTGTAGAAAGATAAAAAGCAGGATAAGGCGTACAGAGTGACTGGGGGCGATGGGTCTCAGTCATAGTCAGGGAAAGCCTCTTGGAGGGCAGTACTTTGAGCAGAGACCTCATATTTGGGGGAAGAGAGCAAAAGATGGAGGGAACAACAGAATCCAAGGTCCTGAGGCAGAAACATAGGGTGACATTGACAGACTGATCAGTGTGGTGAAACAACCCCAGGAAGCAACGGATGAAGCCTTGTTCTAGGGTGTAAACACTACTGAGGATGGGGGAGAAAATGCAGCCCCAAGTGTCTCTTGCACCTTAAAAATGTGTGTGTGTTGTGTCTGTTAACACTCCTACATCCTACACATGGCTCGTGATTAATGATGACTAAGCAGGGTAACAACTCTGTGATCCATTGTGTTTTTCTGGGTACCAGTAAGCTGGATTAAATATCAGGGAGTCCAGTTGCCCAAACTGCAGTGAGTAGATGTTAGAAAATTCATTGTGCGTCAAAGAACCTAACAACTGCCCTGCCCAAGACTGGTAGGCTAAAGCAGTCTGATCATTGTTCTTTCCAGCTAGATAGTTTCCACTTTGGTCTAAGCAAACAAGGACAGTCTATTCAACAATGAATATTCAATCCCAGTTCTGATTTTTGGCAGAACCCAGCAAAATAAGAAAAAAAAAAAAATTCTTTTCTTCTCCTTTTCCCTTGGGGTTTTGAGAATCTCCCTTGAAAGCGTTTGGAGCAGCCTCTGCAGGAAGGCTGGCCCCTCGCTTCAAGAAACTGCTTTGGTCTCTTTATGTATATTAGAACAATTAACATCTAGTTTCACCATACAAAGGACTTTCTCTCCTTTAATGTTTTAGTTCTTAAAATTCCCAGAATGGTGTACAGTAAAACTGTTCACTTGAGAAATTAAGTACCGTATGTGATAAGACAGTTGGATGAAATTTTTAAGCTGTCATTAAAAATGATTATAATTAGGACAAACTACAAGAAAATGCTTTAAAATTGAGACCCGAGTGAATTAAAAATTAAGGGGTGTATTATGTATTATCATGTTGAAGGGCTGGGTTTTACGCGTCTAACACCCATTAACACTAATACGGGTTGCCTGCCTCAATCCCCATGTGCAGAGAAGAGAAGATACCCGGTTCCTTTGTTTTTGCTAACAAGATAGCACTTTCTGTGCTCAGAGGGAGTAGGGCGAGAAGACAGTGTAAACAGTTTACCTTTCCTCTGCTGGGAGAGGTTCTCCCAAGAAGTCTTTTCTATCCCGAAAGGACATTAGAAGATTTAATACCCAGGCTGATTTTTCTCACATTTTATAGAATGTTCCAGAATCATCTAGTGTGAAACTATAACTATGTCATGTTCCAATCTTTTTTTTTTTTTTAATTCCTTTATGAGAGAAGGAGTCGTCATGCACATTCACTTGTGGGAAATTAGAACTGTAAATGTTACTCATGCCCACATACCTAAGAGACTCCTAGGACAAACTCATCTACTATTAGCACGTCCTAAAGAAGGTACAAGGCAGGTGATCACTTTCTTCATGAAGCTACGTATCAGATCAGCCTGCATCCATCTCCCATGGATATCTCTAAGTTATCCTCCTCTCTTTCATCTCCCTCCATCCCTGATGGTTCACCATTAGCATTCTCCATCCCTCTGCGTTCCCAGGGACTCAACTAGACTGCAAGGAAACCGAGTATCAAAGTTTATACTTTCTTACGCCAGTGTTGATATTTCAGTGTGCTCCCAATCAGAGAAAACCCCAGTCTTCAGGCCCTTTTTCCCCTGGCACATATGGGGAGGGAGTGGAAAGGATATGAAGGCCAATGAAGGAAGCAAGCAGAACATTCTCTTTCATGACAGTATCTTAAAGAAAAAGGTGATCATGTGTGCCTACAAATACACCATTAGTATACATTTCCATGAGGGCTGGTCTGCCATGTAGGAGATGCTCAAGAGAAATTCACTGATTGACTCTACAGGGTACGAACTCTTAGAACTGGACAAGGACAGAAGGCCTTTGGTATGTACAGAATGAATACTGGCAATTTTGACTACTGGGGAAACAGCTCAAATACTGTAATTTTAATAATTATAATTGTGCAGACATACTGTGATGGGCAGACTCTTAAGGGGGCCCCTGTCATCCCCACATCTTGCTTATTCACCGTTCTGAACAATCCCTTATCCTTGAACATGGACAGGAATGTGACTTGCTTGTAACCAATGGGATATAGCAAAGGTGATGGGCTAAATATGATTACATGCACACAGTTGTATAAGACTGCAGTGCCTGTCTTTGCTAGAATCTCTTTCTCACTCGCTGGATTTGTCTAAGAAACACATTGCCATAAAGTAGGTGGCTTGTTAGGGAAGGCCATGTGACAAGGAACTATAGGCAGCCTCCAGTTGTGGGTGGCTTCCAGCTGATAGCCAGCAAAAAAAGATGATGATAATGATGAAACTCTCAGTCCTACAACCACAAGGAATTGAATGCACCCACAATCTCACAAGCAGGAAAGCAAACCATAGCTAGTCAGGCCTCTTGTTGAGAATTCAATCCTGGATAAGGCCTTGATTGCAGACTACAACTGTGAGATGATAAAGGTGTGTTGTTAAATCTCTTAAGATTTTGGTAACTTGTTACATAGCAATATAACTCATATAATGATGACTTTTAATTTCATGTCTAGCAAGCTTAGAGTTCAAGAGCTCATCACTTGATCAATGATTGAGCATCTTGATAGCACTATGTTGTCTTTATACTTTGTTTTACACAAATGCTGAAAGTTTTACTAAGGATGCAAAGGAATTCCTAAATTTTCTCAGTGGTACCTGACTGAAGACTTTTTACCCAAATTATATGTGCAGTGGCCTCAAGATATATCCCTCCTAAATGTCAGTGTCTACTATATAAGCTCATTGGAGAGATGAGATCTTTTATCAAGAAGTTTCTTCAGCCCTGAGTAGACATTTAATCATTTCAACTAAAAGGGAGTTTTTAAAAAACTTTCTCATAAAAGGCAATCAAAAGGTCTGCTTCTTAAGAAGACACAGCTAAAGGAGAGTGCAAAACAATCTTTCAGTTCAGTGATTAGATATATTGGTGCAGTGCCAGTGCCTTGTTAATGATATTACTGTATTTCTACTCCAGAACTAAGGAGTTTTGGTGGGTTGGTTAGATTAGATTGTCTGGTGCAGTTTGTTTTCTTTTGGGGGATCAAGGAGGGAGGTCTCTCACCATATATCAAAACTTTTGGCTATTAATTTTGCACAGCTAAAAAAAAAAGTCACACTTTATCCTCTGTCACTCCCAGCATTGTAAAGTCAACTTCTTTATCTCGGCTGAGCTTATAGTTATATATATATGTGTGTGTGTGTGTGTGTGTGTGTGTGTGTGTGTTTATATATATATATATGTGTGTGTGTGTGTGTGTGTGTATATATATATATATATATTTTTTTTTTTTAACCACAGCAGCTTCTTCTATGTTTCATGAGCTAGTATTTTTTTTCCAGATGTGACACATTTTTCAGCAAATCTGTGTGATTATGCATAACTTGCTATTTTTTGGAAGATTGATATCCCATGCTTTGGTCTAGATGTTCATAGTAACATCCCCTTCCCTTCCAGTTTGAACTTCCCAGGTCATCATCATCACTGAAAGCATTTATTAAATACTTGGTGTCAGGCACAGTGCTGGAACTTGACTCACATGTAATTCATCCCATGTCTGTTGTATGAGGCTGATATTTGGCTTATTTACCAGAAGGAGAAACTGAGAATTGGAGACTAGTTTGGTAATAACTTCCATGTGATGTGCTAAGTCACTTCGGTCATGTCTGACTCTTTGTAACCCCGTGGACTACAGCCCACCAGGCTCTTCTGTCCATGGGACCCTCCAGGCAAGAATACTAGAGTGGGTTGTCATTTCCTTCTCCAGGGAATCTCCCCAGCCCAGGGATCAAACCCACATCTGTTATATCTCTTACATTGGCAGACAGATTCTATACAAGTAGTGCCACCTGGGAAGCTCAACTTCTATGTGGCCCCAGTATAAATTGCATATGACAGTCTGAAAAAAATGATTTGATTCAGGCCTAAAAATGTCTGTGTTTGTATCATTTAAGCAATGTGAAACTTTCTAAGCCTATATCAATGTCAGAATTATTCTAATATAGTTTTGCATTTAAAGCAATAAAAGCCCTGTTTATCATAATAGATTTTCCCAATGGCAAAATAAGGAGATCTGCTACTGACATTGACGTTCAGTGCATGGCTTGTTTTGACCTTCGTTCTGGTCTTAGTTTCCACTCACTCTGCTACCTTGGACTAACCACTTTACCTGTCTGAGCCACAGTTGACTCATCTGTGAAAGGAATGAAACAGACTCAAAGTTCTCCTAAGGAGAGCCTCTAGCTCCAACTCTATATAACTATTTCATCATCTTCTTTTTAAAAAAAAATTATTGGAATATAGTTGCTTTACAATGTTGCATTATTTTCTGCTGTGTAGCAAAGTCAGTCAGTCATGCATATACATATATATATATATACATATATATTTCCCCTCTTTTTTGAATTTCCTTCCCATTTAGGTCACCACAGAGCATTGGGTATGCAAAGGAAGTTCTCATTTTTTATCTGTTTTATACATGATACTGTATTTATGTCAATCCCAATCTCCCTATTTCCTACCACACCCCTCCCCACTTGGTGTCCATACATTTGTTCTCTACAAATGTTTGTGCCTCTATCCCTGTCCTGCAAATAGGCTCATCTGTACCATTTTTCTAGATTCCACATATATGTGTTAATGCATGATATTTGTTTTTCTCTTCCTGACTTACCTCACTCTGTATGACTGTCTCTAGGTAATCCATGTTTCTGCAAATGACACAATTTCATTCCTTTTTATGGCTGGGTAATACTCCATATTTGTGTCATGTCTTCTTTATCCATCCCTTTGTCAGTGGACAGTTAGAACTACCATATGACCCAGCAATCCCACTCCTGGGCGTATACCCAGAGGAAACCATGATTTCAGAAAACACAGGCACTCCAATGTCCATTCAGCACTATTTACAATAGCCAGGACATGGAAGCAACCTAAATGTCCATCAGCAGAGGAATGAATATTATCTTCTTTCAAGAGGAAAAAACAGTTTTTTTATTGTGACAAAAGTGATACCATATGTATATGTATATACACACACATAGACAAACACACAAACATTTTATGGGGAAACAGTGGAAATAGTGGCTGACTATTTTTGGGGGCTCCAAAATCACTGCAGATGGCGACTGCAGCTGTGAAATTAAAAGACACTTACTCCTTGGAAGAAAAGTTATGACCAACCTAGACAGCATATTAAAAAGCAGAGATATTACTTTTCCAACAAAGGTCCATCTAGTCAAATCAATGGTTTTTCCAGTGGTCATGTATGGATGTGAGAACTGGACTGCAAAGAAAGCTGAGTGCTGAAGAATTCATGCTTTTGAACTGTAGTGTTGGAGAAGACTCTTGAGAGTCCCTTGGACTGCAAGGAGATCCAACCAGTCCATCCTAAAGGACATCAGTCCTGGGTGTTAGTTGGAAGGACTCATGTTGAAGCTGAAACTCCAATACTTTGGCCACCCGGTGTGAAGAGCTGACTCATGAAAAGACCCTGATGCTGGGAAAGATTGAGGGCGGGAGGAGAAGGGGACGACAGAGGATAAGATGGTTGGATGGCATCACTGACTCAATGGACGTGAATTTGGGTGGACTCCGGGAGTTGGTGATGGACAGGGAGGCCTGGTGTGCTGCAGTCCATGCGGTTGCAGAGTCGGACACAACTGAGCTACTGAACTGAATGAAAAGCAAATTAGCTTTCTCTCTCATTGATCGCTACCCAGCGGCAGAGAGTACCCTCTCACTGATCCTGGTTTTGGGATCACCACTCACCAGGGGGGACAAAAAAGCTGAGTTACAAATATTGGGCGTTTGGGGAATGTCTGCCACCTCCCATCCCCACCAGCCTGGCTGGACTTCAAGATTAAATCAGACTGATTAGCACAGAGCCCCTCTCCCAGGCCTTCATATGAAATCCCCAGGAGTTGCCAGACATAAAATGACTTGATGCCAAAACATCCAGGTGGGGAAAAAAATTAATAAATGATAGGGATATTTTATATATACAATTCCAAATATGGCTCCATGGAGTTTGGAAACATCTGGGTGATGAATTGGAATTCCACTTTTGCTGCAGCTCTCTGGCACAACGTAAACACAGCCTGTATGTCTCCAGAGATAAATGGTAGAGTTGGAAACTGCAAAAGGTAGATTGAGAAAGAATTAGATTTTAAAATTGTGGCCCATGAGGCTTGCCAAAGGAAAAAAAAAAATTTTCCCTAAAAACTCAAAGCAGTCAAAAGCATTTTCTCTCAGAGTTAAATTAAAGATAGTGTCCCAGGTAGCTAAAATTAGAAACTGGTTTGCATATTCTTTCATCCTTCAGATGTAAATTTGGGGAAGCATATATTTTTTTTCATTTTAGTTTGTATTTGTTTTTAAAGACCTATTAATGTGCTGTTGGTTACAGTTTTTTTTTCCCTATTGATTGTACATATGAACTAAGATTGTGGGCATTGCAGAACTATTTTCTGAAAATAGTCTTCAAAAGTGCTATTTCTTTAAAAGTACCAGATGAAGATATACAGTCTATAGTACAGGCAGTTACAGTATGAATTTTAAAGCCTTTCACATCCAATTACTTGCAATAACTTAGTTTCTTTCCCAACCTACAATAAATCCTGTATGTATAAACGCTACAGAATTTAAATATGAGTAGAGTTTTAGTATAATAGTATATCACTAGGAATCAGTATTTGTGTTATATATAGTGCTGTTTAACATATGTGAAGTAAAATCTCATTGATTTGGGTTTGCTAATTCAGAGTTTGTGGAGCTGACTTCAAGTTGACTCTTCATTAGGAAAGTCATTCTTCATTGAAAGCTTCAAATTAAGGGTGTAAATAAGATGGCAAATGGGAATGTATAAAATACTTGAGTAAATTTAAAGTACTTTAGAAGTACCATTTGCATATGAAATTGTTATGCTAATTATAAGTAATTCTTATTAAAATAGGTCTCCTAAGATGATCTTCTAGGCAAGTTCCCTCAGTGAATTTGAGTTATAGAATGTAGTGGAAAGTAATAAACCTGAGTTTCTTTTAAATACTGTATTCTCTAGTTCAGAATTTTCATTAATTGTAAATTACCTTTTTGCTAATTCATCCAAATTGCTAACATTTTGCCAGCAATTTCAGTTCAGCTCTTAACTGCCTTCTATAAAGACCAAGTAAGTTTTTAAAAAATAGGATTCAATCATCGTTTTCCAACCAAATTTTGCATTTTCCACCATTAGATAGGTGATGTTTCTAGAGTCTAATGTGTATTTCCCAGTGGTTAGAATTGACATGGAGGTAAAATTTATTTTAAAGATCCAAAGTTCCCCCTCTCCATTTTTAAAGTGGTCCAGTTGTTAAGACTTTGCCTTCCAAAGCAGGGGTTACATATTTGATCCCTGGTCAGAGAGCTAGATCTCATATGCCTCACTTTGTAACAGACGTGAGTCACATTAGAATCAGCTGCCTTACACTACTTACAATAGCCAGGACATGGAAGCAACCTAGATTCCATCAACAGATGAATGGATAAAGAACTTGTGGTACATATATACAATGAAATATTACTCAGCTATGAAAAGGAACACATTTGAGTCAATTGTAGTAAGGTGGATGAATGTAGAGCCTATTATACAGAGTGAAGTCAGAAAGAGAAAAACAAATATCATATATTAATGAATATTTATGGAACCTAAGAAAACACTACTTATGAAAACCTATTTGCAGGGCAGGAATAGAGACACAGACATAGAGAATAGGGGGAGAAGGGGAGGTTGGATGAATTGAGAGAGTAGCATTGAAACATATACATTACCATATGTAAAATAGATAGCTAGTAAAGGGTTACTATACAGCACCGGAAGCTCAACTTGATGTGCTGTGACAACCTAGAGGAATGGGATGGGGTGGGAAGTGGGAGGGAGGTTTAAGAAGGGGCTATATATATACTTACAGCTGATTCACGTTGTTGTAAGGCAGAAACCAATGTAATATTGTAAAGCAATTATCCCCCAATTAAAAATAAATTTTAAAAATACTCGTTGCCTCTCAGGTACATGGTTTTCCTTGTCAATAAGAGTCTAAGAAAAATCTGAACAACACGTAGAGAAGGTCAAGTATTGGGCTAGAGGTTAGACCTACTGCTGTTCCTAGTCCACCACACACCCGTTGTTTGTTCCTCGAGTAGTCATTTGTAGGTTCCTGTTGTAAATATTGAAGCAGCTCTTGGGAAAATGGAGACGATGTTGAAGTTGATCTAAATCTGAGCCCCCCAAAGCAGAGACGATGGCTGAGAAATCCCCTGCCTTCCTGATTCTGTCACATTCTGAGAAATAACTCACCACAGAGAATTGCTCTGCTCCACTGGACTCTAAGACAACACCCACTTCTACCTTTCTTCTCAGAGAAGATCTCTCTCTATTCTTCCTCCTGACTCCCAAAAGCCTCCCTGATGACTCTTGCTTACCTGCCTCTATCAAACCCCAAATTCACTGCCTTTTCTTTGAGATTGTTCTCATTAGTAAGGTCTCCCTATTGGGGTAGCCTGTGTAGGATCATTTCCTGATTTGTCCTGTGTGTTATGTGTTTCACAGTTTGGGAGTACAGCTAAAGTAGGATTAGACCTCATCTTCAGATCCCTGCTTAATCCAGCTAGGTAACTAGGGCAGTTCTTCCCTGGCTAGAGAACTGGGGACCCAGCAGTGGGTCCAATTCCTGATCTTATGCTCCAGACTCTGGTCCTTTGGTAGCCAGGAAAAGATGTGATTTTTATTGTCTTGATTTCCGGTGCTGACCTCCTTTGGTTTCATGGTCTGACCATGCACTGTTTTCTGGAAATCTCATCTCTCTTGGTACCTGCCTGCAGATTGCACTGGAACCTTTTGCCTTGCTCACACTGTCAACCCTCACCAAATTTGCAGTTCTTAGATTTCCTTTGATATCTGCCTACAGTTTTCCAATGTAGTGTTTTCAGTTTTATTTCCCTCTGGTTTGTCATCACCAAGAACTGAAGTTCACTGCCCAGATCCCTATCAGACTCCAAAATCTAAAGAAGTCCTAGATGCCAAAACTCAGAGACTTGATATTAACCTTGGATAACTCATCATTGCTGCCAATTATGCATGGACCTGAATTCTCCCTGGACAAGTCACAGTGTGGACCATTGAGGTAGTCTGGTCATGTATGTGTTTATACTGGAGTTGGCCAATACCATGGACTGCATCACCCAGAGCATCAGTATTCTTGCTCCAGGGCACCAAGAAATTCATGACTACATGCCCAGGAGATCTTCCTCCACAAAGTCCTCAGAATCCACAGAACTGGTTATCCTCAGAGTCTAATTCCTGTTCTTTGTTGGAATAAAACATTTTACATGAATATTTTTCTTTTTTAGTTTAGGCTTTCCTCTTTTAAGATGTCTGATTTCCAAAATGCATAGAAAACTGACCTTTGCTACCACCTCTCAACAGATAGTCCAGCTGAGTTTGGAGAAATGCAAACAAGAATCCTCAAGATATGATTTCCTAGACCCTGTTTTTGATCAGCTCTGAGATATTCAGCAACAAATTATATTCATTCATCTTGAACAAAAGTATAGTCTGACAGTGTTGAACTTTGCCTAAGCCCTATGCTCCAAAAAACCAACAGCAGTAGAAAAAACCTCCTGGGCTTCCCTGGTGGCGCAGCAGTAAAAGAATCCAAGTGCAATGCAGGAGACCTGGGTTTGATCCTGGGTCAGGAAGATCCCCTGGAGAGGAAATGGCAACCCACTCCAGTACTCTTGCCTGGGAAATCCCATTGACAGAGGAGCCTGGTGGGCTCATGGGGTTGCAGAGCCGGTCACAACTTAGCAATGGCAATCATATCATTTGGTTCATAATTAAATGTATTAAAAAATGAAAACTCCCTTACCCTTTTGGGTGAGAGAGAGCTCTGAGAGAGTGCTGTCCTCTAAGGACCACTCTGCCCTCACCTGTTCTGAGCTAAGACTTAACTTCATCCTTTTTCAGTGACTTAGGTAAGACTCCTCTCCATCATTCCTCATGATTCCCATAAGACTGGGGATGACTTCCTAATTTGCTTCCTTTTATGAGATCCAAGCCTCCCTTTCTTTTCTTTTAGATGTTCCTCATTGATGACATCATCCCTATTGCAATAGGTTGAATAGAATAATTTCATTGAGTCTCCTCTGCATTTTGTCTTTCACAGTAAAGACTATTGTCAAAACACATACATGACCATGTACATCCTATAAGATGCAGTCTATTCAAAGGGGGTAAGGGAAGAAGTTCAAAGTAAGAAGGATATTCACAATTCTGCAGTTTTTCTCAGTGGTTGTTCAGGCATACTGTAGTCCTCCCAGTAGTCCAGTCGAAGTGGAGTATTTGTCAGATATCTCAGCTGGGGCACTGTAGACATCACCCCAAAAACTTCGGTCCTGCTTAATTTTATCTCTTCCTGCAAAACCCATTTATTCATGCCCAGAGAAAAATGGAACCTGAAAATTTCCTGACTGCATGGCTGTTTATTTTCTGCAGCTGAAATGAAATCACTTGTCAAGCTTAAGAATAAAAAAAAAAGTTGTTCACTTTCTGCTGCTTATCACTAAAAAGATGTCAATCTAAATCTGTTGTACAGGTCAGTTCCCAGTGTTCTCATGTCAAATAGATTTTTTCCCCCTTTTCTATTTTATGCACACTGGGAGTAAGGAAAGATAGGAAGATAAAAGAAAAATGGAGAAAAATATAAAATTTGAGTAAAATATGTAAATTGGAAAACCAAAGAATTTCTCTTCATAATTGAAGATACCATCATAAAGAAGACCATATCTTTGCAATCTACTTTATCTTCAAGTTAAAAGTACAGAGAGACTGGATCTACCTTTTGACTAATAATATAAAACCCAAGTTGCTTCTGTTGCTTGTGTCATTCAAGCCCTGTTTTCAAAAAATTGCATCCAGAACACTCTATCTTGAGAGGATGAACTGTTATTTCTGGAGCTTTTAATAACTGACAACTCCACATTTAAATCCCAGGCTGTACATAAACTGTCAGCATCCAAGTTCGCCCAGACAAACAGAATTGGAAAAAACAAAAATAACATAAGGAAAAAATGCGCTATTAACAGCTGTGTAAATAACAGCAGCAATGTTAACTAATAAAAGGAAACTAGCCATCTCAGTAAGAACCAGAGAAGGAATTCAAGTTGCTGCAAGTTGATTTAGAGGGTCGGCTGCCCTTTGTCTCCTTCCCAAATTTGATTTTAGTTCAGCATTAGTGCAGCCAGAAACCTGGAGAAAAACCTTTCAAAGCAAACTCACACGTTAAAGAAAAAACGAAAATAAAGTGAAAATATTTCTTAACTGTCCTTTTGTGGGGAGACAGAAAGGAAAACAGGACCCATTACTAGTCTCATTTTCCTAATCATTTTCCTGATTTACACATTTATTTTTAAATAGGGCTACAAAACTCCAAGTTCAAAATCAGAGTGAAGTAGCCTCTTCGCTCACTTTAATGCAACCCGTGTCCTTGGTTAAAGTACCTTTGGTTGTTGGCAGTAGAAATCCTTTGAAAATCACTCTAGTAAAATAAGAGACTTTTATTTAAAAGCTTCCAGGAAAATTATTGGAAATTCAACAGTTGGAGGTACAGTTAGGTCTTGTCAAGAAATGATGTACATGAAATCGTCTAGGCATCATTCAACATGCTGGAGACCAAGGGTGAATGGGGTCTCCCCAGGCAGTGCAGTGGTAAAGAATCTACCTGCCAATGCAGGAGACGCTGGTTTGATCCTTGAGTTGGGAAGATCCCCAGGAGTAGGAAATGGCAACCCACTCCAGGATTCCCATGGACCGAGGAGCCTGGCAGGCTACAGTCCATGGGGTCACAAAACGTCCACACGGCTGAGAGCACACATACACACAGGGGTAAATGAAACCATCAGAGACCCTGCTCCCATGGGCTTGCATTCTAGCTGGGGGAGACATACGGTAAAAACACACACACGTAAATAAAGATACCAAGTGCTATTGGTTGCTATGAATAAGATAAACAAGTATGTATTATACAAAACAAGATGAGTCCTGGAATTTGGCAGAGAGAGAATGGGGACCTCTTGCGCTAGGGAGAATGTTCTTGAACAGTTGACACTGGCATTGAACCCTAAATGAACTGAAAGAGGCTGGGATTGTGAGTCTTGCAATACCTAGGGGGATGGCTTTCCAAGCGGAAGGAACAGGCCAAAGGTCAGGAGACCAGAGCCTGCTATCCAATAGACATATAACACGAGCCACATGTCTCATTTTGAAATTTTCTAGTTGCCACATTCAGAAAAGCCAAACAACAGATGAATTTAATTTTCATGTATTTCATTTAGCCTCACATATTCAATATGTTGTCCTTTCATTTCAACATATAATCAATATAAAAATTATTAATGAGATATTTTACCTTTTTTATACTGTCTTCACATGCCAGAGTGCATTTTATATTTAAAACACATCTCAATTTGGATGCTAATTTTTTGATAGATGAAGTAAAATGTAATCCTACCCAACAATAAAGTGGTGTGTAAAGGAGAAAAGATTTTTACACTGCCTCAGTTTTTAAATTAAAATGTAAATGAATTAAAATGTAACTTGATTTAAAAATTCACCTCCTCAGTTGCTCTAGCTGTATTTTAAGTCCTGAGCAGCTACAGTTGGCCTCTGGCTACCATTTTGGATAGTATAAAATTAGGGAATTAGGGAGAGTTTTGAGGTAGGTGGGGTAACAAGAAGGGTCCAGCAGTGTAGTCTTGTCAGCAGTGGTAAGGAGCTTGGAGTTTGGGTTTTATTCAAAATATAATAATGAGCTGTTAGAACTCTGTTAGTTTCCTAACGTGACAAGTTACTACAAAGTCAGTGACTTAAAACAACCTGAGGGACTTACCCAGACAGTCCAGTGGTGGGGACTCTGCTTCCACTGCAGGGGGGTGTGAGTTCAATCCCTGATCAGAGAGCTAAGATCCCACATGCCATGTGACTTGGCCCAAACTTTAAAAAATAATAATAATAATAAAATTTAAAACCCCCAAAATTTATTTTCTTACAGTTCTAGAGGTCAGAATTCTGAAATGAGACTTACAGAGCTAAAGTCTAGGTGTCACCAGAGCCGCTTCCTTCTGGAAATTCAAGAGAGAATTTGTCTCTTACTTCTTCCAGTCTCTAGAGGCTGCTGCGGTTCCTTGGTCCCAGACCACTCCAGTGCTATTGCTATGTCGCCTCACCCTCTCTGAGCTCTCTGCCCCTTCTGCCTCCCTCTCATAAGGACCCTTGTGATTGCACTGAGCCTACTCAAATAGTCCAGGATAGCCTCTAGATTCTTAATTATATCTGCAAACTCCCTTTTTCCATGAAAGGTACACACAGTCACAGGTTTGGGGATCAGTATATGGACATCTTTAGGTTGGGGAGGCATATTATTCAGCCTGTCATGATGAGTTTAAGTAGTGGAGAAGTGGCATGTTTTCATACATGCCAATTGTAGCTGCAATATTTCATGGGATTTAGTCCAACATT
Organism: Dama dama; assembly: GCF_033118175.1. Classification (NCBI taxonomy): domain Eukaryota; kingdom Metazoa; phylum Chordata; class Mammalia; order Artiodactyla; family Cervidae; genus Dama; species Dama dama. Next base: position 35,610,632 of record NC_083704.1, on the reverse strand, counting down.
TCACTATGTATGTGTCTGAGCACCACGTAGGCAAGTTACTACAGTTTATGAACATTTCCTCAGAGCTCCAGACCCATAATGTCTATTGACCCTTGAGCCTTAGAAGTTTAAAAGTCAACTCAGCCCTAACTGAGATGGCAATTAATTCTTGGTCTTTGCTCAACACCACCACTCCTCACCACCATTCAAACCAGGTTTGAATCCAAGTGGGTACCACCCACAATGAAGGCACCCCCCTCTGTTCCACCTGCCCTACCAGTGAGACAGAAGTCCCATTAGTTTAACTTTCTGTACTAGAGGTTAGCAAGCTGTTTTTGTAAAAGGCCATATAGTCATTATTTTAGGCTCTGCTGTCTTCTTGGTGTTGGTCACAAATAATCAACTCTGCCTTTGTAGGTGATAGCAGCCAAAGACATCAGTAAAAAAGGAAGTATGGCCATGTTCCAGTAAAACTTTCTTTACAGAGACAGCTGTGAACCAGACGTAGCCCTCTGGCCCATGTTTGCCCATCCCCGACCAAGAGCATTCATCACTCCTCTCCATCTTTTTCATCCTGATTCATGTTCCCACAGCCACTTGTCTGGATTACTGCAATGAGTTCCTAACTAACTGCTTTCTTGTGTCCATCCAATCTTGTCTTCACCCTTAAGCCAGGCACTGAGTTGTTTTCAAAGACATCACAGGCATCAATCAATTGATCAATTCAGTTGCTCAGCCGTGTCCGACTCTTTGCAACCCCATGAACCGCAGCACGCCAGGCCTCCCTATCCATCACCAACTCCCGGAGTCCACTCAGACCCATGTCCATCAAGTCGGTGATGCCATCCAGCCATCTCATCCTCTGCTGTCCCCTTCTCCTCCTGCCCTCAATCTTTCCCAGCATCAGGGTCTTTTCCAATGAGTCAGCTCTTCGCATCAGGTGGCCAAAGTATTGGAATTTCAGCTTCAACATCAGTCCTTCCAATGAACACCCAGGACTGATCTCCTTTAGGTCTGTTTAAAAAGCTGCATTGGCATCTCTGGCTCTGATCATTGTAAACCTAAAATCCTGCTGATTCCTCCTGTTACTTTCTGCCACAAATGATCCATCCCACTCCATTACAAGCTGACTTGTTCCCCCAAATTCACAGAGTTCTCTGCTGAGCACTGCTTCTGAGCCTCTGTCCTTGGCATTTGGTCTGCTAGGAAGTATCTACTCTAGGACACAGTGTCCTGAAGACAGACACTACATATGTTTCAGTGCTCCATATCATTAATGTACTGCCTGACACATAGTACATTGTAGAAAGATGGGTAATACCAGCCCTCTCCCCGACCCTCATCCTAATCCTTGAAACTGTGAGTAGGTTACCTTTAGCACAGAGACTGCAGGTGTGATGAATATTAGACTTTTAAGTTGGAGCATATAGCAGTATGGATTATCCAGGTGAGCCCAATGTAATCACAGCGTCCTATAAAAGGGAAGGGGGCGAGTCAGTGGCAGAGGTCAAGATGTGATGATAGAAATGGAAGCTGACATGTTGGGGGGCCATGAGTTTAGGAAAACAGGCAGCCCCTAAAAGCTGGGAAAGGCAAGAGACGGATCCTTCCATAGAGTGCTGCTCCGACACCATCACTCTGATTTAAGCCCAGTGAGATGGAGTTTGAATTTCTGACCTCCAAAATTGTAAGTTTATGAATTTGTGTTCTTTTAAGTCATTTAGTTTATAGTAATTTCTTAATAGAAACTAGTACATAGGTGCTCATGAGATATTTATGGAATGAGGAAAGAGATAAATGAGTGGCAGATAAGGATTTGTGAGTAAATAGGACCCAGAAATGCTAATTTCGGAGTTGTTGATTCATTAGATGAGCAAATAGTTATCAATAGGCTGAGGTTATGAGAGAGGAATCCTGAAAGACAGAGGAGCATGTGTTGCAGAAGAAAAGATGTACTCTAGCCAAAAGGGTCAAGTTAAATTTTCCTTGAAATAGGCATTACTCTAACTGGTAGAAATGTGTATCTCTGCACAGGGCTTCCATTTTTGCTGAAGTTTGGACGAGTATTTCTTTACGTGAATTGCTGTTCATAACCCCAGTTAGTAGTTTGTTCTGCTTTTAGATTTTGTAATGAACTTTGTACAGCTGGGTGGATGGGTGAGGCTCCAGCGTCCCCTAAATTCCTCCGTTGACACAGTGCTCTTGGAGAACAAATGTTACCCAAATGGACTGGTACCACTCCAGGCAGCCTCCGCTTTTGCTGTGTATACCTACCTTAAGCACACACAGTACAGAATCCAGGGCCTAAAATGGTGCTTAAGAATTTAGTTTTGTAACTTTCTTAATGAGGCAAAAGAGAGGATTGTGTATTGAGCCATTTTTAAAAACGTGATCACGTACACACATTGTAGCCCCTCTGTACCACAGTCTCCTTCCTCCAGAGAGACTTTCCTCAGGGGGAGCTCTGCGGCCTCAGGTGGCATACATTACTCAGCAAACCAAAAGCAGTAGGATTCAGAGGCTTAGCAAGAAAGGAGGAAAGAAAAGAAAAAGTCACCTTGCACCCTTTGCTATTTCATACTCCGGTGCCTTAGTGAAAACAAAAACCTAAAAGCAAGAGAAACTTGAGGAAGTTGATACCTCGCTTTGGATTTTGCAAAGGACCAGATCCTGATGGTTTAAATTCATATTTATGGGCACTTTTTTTTTTTTTTTGCTATGTATAATTTCTCCTTAAGTACTGACTTTATAAGTGAACTCTATTTGAATGTGGTGAGGTCTGTAGTATTACAACAGTATTGCTCCTTTTTAAAAAAAAATTGCTGAAATATAGTTAACTCATAATGTTGTGGCAATTTCTGCTGTATAGGAAAGTGACTCGGTTATACATGTATATGCGTTCTTTTCCATATTCTTTTCCATTATGGTTTGTCACAGGATATAGAATATAGTTCTCTGTGCTGTACAGTCAGAGCTTGTTGTTTATCCATCCTATATATAAGAATTTACCTCTGAAAGTGAAAGTGTTCATCTCTAAGTCATGTCTGGCTCTTTGCAACCGCATTGACTGTAACCCACCAGTCTCCTCTAGCCATGGAATTCTTCAGGCAAGAATACTGGAGTGGGTTGCCATTCCCTTCTCCAGGGGGTCTTCCTGACATAGGGATCGAACCTGGGCCCTCCCACGTTACAAGCGACTTCTTTACCATCTGAGTCAGCAGGGAAGCCCAGTTTGCCTCTGCTAATCCCAAATTCCCATCCCTTCCCTCCCCTACTCACCCTCCCCCTTGGCAACTACTAATCTCTTCTCTATATCTGTGAGCCTATTGTTGTTTCATAGATATATTGATTAGTATTGTGTTTTAGATTCCACATAATACCATATGGTGTTTGTCTTCTCTGACTTACTTGCTTAGAATGATAATCTCTAGGTCCATCCATTTTGCTGCAAATGGCATTATTTCATTATTTTTGATGACTGAATAGCATCCCTGTGTGTGTGTGTGTATATACCACATCTTCTTCATCCATTTATCTGTGAATGGCCATTTGGGTTGTTTTCAGGCATTGCCTATTGTAAATAGTACAGCAATGTTGCTCTTCACACAGCAGCCTGGGAGCAGAGGAAAGAAAGGAAGGGACACTCAGGCTGGGCATTGTGGGATGAATAGGTTCTCAAAAGAAGATGACGGTGGTAAAGGTGACGCTTCTTCCCTTTTCTCTGACCTTGAAGCCTCTTCGTCTGTGCAATTCCTGCTGCAGGCTTTGTCAGTCCACTCACTTCCTGCCCATTCTGTGCATTTCTGTCTATGCCTCAGCCTTTGCACTTACTGAACTCCTCCTCCACCCACTACCCCTTATCCCTTGTAGTCCTTGGTCCCATGGACACTTCTTTTTCCAGACTGCGTTTCAAAGATAACTTCCTTACACATTGTAAAATCTAGCATCGTTGAGTGTGTTTGTTCAGCATGCAGCTTCCTCACTAGACTCTCATTTCCATAAGGGCATCAATCAGTCTGCTCTTGACCTCAGCATTATGAGGCTCAGAACAGGGGCTTAACACATGTTTTCTGACTTGCACAATACATGCTATTTGCAGAAACCCCACGGGGCTGAAATTCGGACTGTAGACATCGGCAGAGTAGTTTTTGTCTCTTGCCATATTGAATCCTATGGGACTGGTACTGTGTTGGGTAAGATTCTGGGGTCACATCCAGGCTCGTTGGGCAAGAACACAAGGCTCTCATTGGTGGAGAATGACAGCCACTGGGCCATAGATTTACTATCTGTGGATAAAAGCGAACACTGGGTAGCCTTTTTTTTTTAATTGGACTGTAATCGCTTTTCAATGTTGTCTTGATTTCTGCAGTACAACAGAGTGAATCAGCTGTGTGTCTACATATATCCCCTCCCTCTTGAGCCCCTTCCTACCCCCGACCCCATCCCACCCCTCTGGGTCACCACAGGGCACCAGGCTGAGCTCCCTCTCTTATACAGAAGCTTCCCACCAGCTCTCTGTTTTACACGTGGCGGCGTACATATGTCAGCGGTACTCCTTCAGTTCATCCCACCTTCTCCTTACCTGTGTGTCCAAATATCCATTCTCTACATCTGTGTCTCTATTCCTGCTCTGCCAACAGGTTCATCTGTAGCATTTTCTTAGATTCCATATATGTGTGTTAATATACGATATTTGTCTTTCCCTAGCCTTTTGACTTGACTTTTGTAGCTTAAACAATCTGAATTATCTTAGTCTCATTGAAAACACTTGGGTCAGATTTTTTTTCTTGAGATGGGAGTGGAGGGTGAAATTCCCTCGGGGACTGCTTCAGGCTTGTTCACTATCCATAATTCTGGATTTAGGAATCTCAAGTAGCATATACATCAGAGAGAGGGACCCTCCAAGTCACAAGATGGGAGGGACAGCAGATGAAGAGACTGAAAATGGACTTGAATGAACCTGTGTGCCGATTCAGTGGCCCAGCCCACTTTCTCAGTGAGCAAGAAATTGCTCAGAGCTTTTGTCGTTTTCCTGAGTTAAGCTGACATGGTTTTGGCATCAGCTTCAAGCTTCACTTTGTGCCATCAGGCAGCACCGAATCATTGTCTCAGAGTCATTGTGACAATCGGGAGTCACATTCAAGTGACAAGGAAATTATTGCTAGAATAAAAAAAAAAAAAATGTTGAGGGAAGCAACTATTGTGTATTCTCATTATGTGGCTTTCAAACCTAAATATTTTGGCCATTAGGAAGCATTTGTTTCTCACAACAAAATGAAGAATTTAGGCTGCATTCATAGGGGGGTTTCTTAGAAACCAGATTTTTTTTTTTTTTAATCAGACACTTAGCTACGATGGGTAGACATTGTCAGCCTTTCAAGACTGTCTGTCAGAAGATGGGGGAAAGTTGGTAAGGAGAAGGGGGCATCTTGGAGGCAAGATAGGGTTACATTTCTAGGGTATTACTCTATTCTGATATCTGTAAACCTTAACACCCCAGCTTCTCAGAAGTCAAACCACTATAGCCTCAGCACCTATTGCCAGGGTTGGAGCTCCATAAATGAATGGATTGAATGAGTAAATGAATGAGTGAATGTCTGTGTCATCTGTGCCTGCAGATGATGTATCCTTTTGGAGGCAGCTACATGTGATAATCTTCCACCCCTAAAAAAATGTTCCTTCCGTTCACTTGTGAAATCACTCTTGAATAAATAATTGAAGTTCTTGAGTTGGTGTGGCTGGACCGTCTGCTTATTGCTTTCAGACCCTGTTGGCCTTGGGGTCTGATGATTTACTCCCTTGCTGGGAAGTGATGACTGGACCTGCATTTCCCAAACTCATAAAGGGAGTGCACAAAGCCGTGGTAGAAGCAGCCTCTTGTACTGTCAGTTGCCAACCTTCTGTTTGTACTAAAACCAAAACAGCGACAATATTAAACACAATCTGAAATACAAAAGGAGGGGGGAAAAGGAAAGATACTAGGAGACTGTCAATACATCACTTTACCTTCTCATCTCTGACTCTTACCTCGAAACCTTACATCAGTCCTGTGCATTTATGGGTACCACTGGAAAAATAGTTTGAGACACACCGACAATTCTCTAACCCGGTGGAATCTAATCCCCTACGGGCTTCCTAGCTGTAAAACTTTGGAAAATGTCAACTCTAACCTCACTTTCTTCCTCTGTAAAATGGAGGTGTCAGTAGTACCTAATAGAGTTTCAAGAGTGATACTTGGTATGTAGGAAACACTTCGTAAGAGTTGACTATTGCTATTGTCATAGTTACAGTCAGATTGTTGCTGTTTTATTAGAGCCTCTTTGATGGTTTCAGGAACCACCACTCTGTCAATGGGAGCTGTTTTTAAACACTGGGAAAAGAAAGGGATTCATAAATATCATTTAACCTAAACAAAGTTTTCATGACTTCAAAAAAAAAAACGAGCACAAATATTGGGGAAGAGGTTGTCTATGGTGAATCCCCCAGCTTGTCCTTCTCATCTTCTCTTCCTCACCGAGTTGGGAGTATGATGCTTTAGGACAGTCTGCTGTTGTGTTAGTTCCAAGGCTCCCCCGTCTATCACTGGCCTTCCAGCGGTAGGAAAGTTCAGTGCCTCTGTGCCCGGTTCTAAACATTCTAGCCACAATCACCTCTCCTCCAGTTGCTTTGCCTTCACTGCTCACAGAGGCAATGCGAGGAGGCCTGCAAACCACATCTTTGATCTATCACGATGCTGTCTTTAATTAAGCCTTCAGACAAGTTTCTCGAGGCAAACATAGCATGGCAGAGCTTCTGAAGAGTGAACAAGCAAACACCTAAAACCAGAGAAACTATGATTTGAAAACATCAGCATTCACTTTTCTTGTTAGCATCCATGTCTCGTTGAATCAGTCTTTGCATGAATAGTATTTGTTATAAACAAAAATGTTGTTTCCCCAGCCCTTGCATGCTAAGCAATATTTAATAAGGAGGTTTCTTTCCTGCCTGACCGAGGCATGCCAGGAAGTCAGAGAACTCCAGGTTCCTAACCTTTTATTTGAGCTATTTGTCCTGTGTCTGATAAAACCCACATCTCCAGCAAATAAAAACTAGGGAAATTTCAGAAGCCTGACATGATTTGAAACACACAATTTAAAGCAAAATTTCCTATAACGTAAGTAAGAGTCACAGAACTTCCCAAGTATGACTTTATCAGTAGTTTACTGATGACAGGGGATGATAAACTGAGGGCTACAGGACAAAACCATGCCCCACTGTTGGTACTAAGTGTGATGGCTTTCCCACCGCAATGGCAGAGTCATTGAAGCTGACTGCATGGCCCATGAAGTCCAAAATAGACTTCCCTGGTGGCTCAGATGGTAAAGCATCTATCTACAATGCGGGAGACCCGGGTTCAATCCCTGGGTTGAGAAGATCTCCTGGAAAAGGAAATGGCAGCCCACTCCAGTATTCTTGCCCGGAAAATCCCATGGACAGAGGAGCCTGGTAGGCTGCAGTTCATGGGGTTGCAAAGAGTCGGACACTACTGAGTGACTTCACTTTCACTTTCTTTCATTTTAGAGAAAGAAGTTTACAAACCTGTGGTTGAGGCAGGTGATGGTGTTGGACGTCCAAAGTTGCTGTTTACGTTGTGACTTAAAACAACCAACTTAACTGCTGTCAAGCCTATTTCCTCATCTGTGGGCTGGGACTGATGGTTGTATTTGGTCCCTATGGCAAAGTGTGGGTATGAGATGAAGTCAGATCATAGCCAGAGGACTTCATGCATAAGAAGGAACCAGAGAGTGAGTTGCTTCTCTTCTTATGTCTAGGATCTGGCGTAGTAGTGTCTAGCATTAAACTAGAGTGAGAATGTTCCTTGGAGAATTTGGATATGGAAATCAGACATGACTCTATGAAGTTAAAAGGGAAGATAAGCACAGAGGAGAAGAGGGCAGAGTAGAGGCAGGTCTCTTGAAGACTCCAGTGGATCAATATATTTCAAGGAAGAAAGTGGTGTCAATCAGGGAGCAGAAGGATTGGATAAATGTGGATCTGAAGCCAAAGCCAAGAGAGAAATGAGCATCTGGACCAACATCCCTGGTCAGCACTGCCCATCCTAGCTGTGCCTATGGGGTAGGATGACTGAGGCTCTTCTTGTGCCAAAGTAAAGCTCTTCCCAGCTTGGAGTTAGAAGCATGGTGTTTTGTTAGTCTGACACTGTTAAATATTGGAACATTTGTTCACCAAGCAAGCTTCTCATTCAGATCTGCCTTCTCAACTTGCTGTATCAGAAAGTGACTTTCTTACCCCAAGTACTAGGGTCTGTGGATGGGTTTGGAGAACCCATGAGCCCCTTTAAATTATATTCAAACTATTGAGGGTTGTGCCTTTTTCCAAAGATGGGAGCCATTGTCATCCAAGTCTCAAAAGCTGTCTCACCCCTTAAAAGGTAGACACCATGTGCATTATGTCTCCTGGTACACTCAGAATGTGGTTTGGGAGCTTTACTCTCATCAGCCTTGCTGGGGTGGTGAGATAGAGTACACAACCACTTCTGTATGACTGCACACGATTGCCCGACTTGAAAAATGTGGCTGCTTCCTAGAGAGCAAGGCAGGGAGAAAGGGGGAGAGAGAGTGGGATCTGTGGGTTAGCCCCTAGACCTGGGTGAAGTCTCAAAGAATCGCTAAGGCTCTACTGTGTTGTCCAGAGACTAGCAGTCCTCTCCTACAGATTCCTCTTCGCACTGCTGGCTAAAAGCACGTCTTTTCCTATTTGAATGCCCTTTAGCAAGCTCTTCATAAAAAAATCTTTCACTTAATTCACTTAATTAACAGTCTAAGGCACTTTTAGTAAATTGGACTTGATTTGACATTTTTTTATGAGAGTTCCGACTAATTTTATACTTGAGCCTGTAGAAAGAGAATTTTTTAAAAAAAGCCAGGTTTCTCTGTGAGAGCCTTGGCCAGAAATAGAAAACTTTCATTTATCTCACGGAATAATAAACAGCGGCCAGAAAGGTATGGCTAATGAAGTGAGAGGTTTGCAGATTCAGCTCTGAGTGCGTCCGTGTCCGGTGAGGTTGGCCGGAACCTCGCTGACAGGTTGTTTATGAAACCACACAGGTTTTGCACGGCGTACTCTGAAGCAGCCAAACAGCTGGAACCTGTCCCTTACAAACCATTGTTTCTCTGAATTCAGGTAAATATCAGCACGCTGCATGAGGTCACTGTGACCCTTCTTATACCAAGAACATGTCTCCTGGAGAGATTCTCAGAGATCACCAGTATGGGAGGCACCCTAGGGTCTTCCCAAAATGTGTATTAGCCACAGCGGTAGGCAAACAGGATGGGGTTTCCCCCAAGTTGATCTAATCTAATAGCAGATGAGAGCTTGACTTGAATCCCTTGGATTTACGAAGTGAATGTTCCTCTCTTCTGCCTCTAAGAAACCCTGGTTAAGCCTTCTCAGAGCTTGTCCAAAGGACATTAGACTTGGGCTCCCATTCTGTCCCAACCAGAGCGAACATTCCAGAAGGTTCATTCATTCTGGACCACCAGGGCAGTTTCTCCCCTGGGTGGGGATATTGCACAGAGAAGCTACAGAACACTCTGCCTTGCTGCGTAGCAAGGTGGTTAAGAGTGCCAGACTTGGAGATGACTGAGGTTCACTCCCCAGCATTGTTGAATCCTGTGGGTACATCTGTGGGTATGTCTCTTCTTCTTCCTGTGTATAATAGGGTCATGACTTTTCTCTCAGAGATGTGGACTTGAGATGGAGGGCATGGCACATGCTAGTAACCCAGTGTCCACATCTTCTCTTATAGTTTATCATCGTCATTTATTGTGTTTTTAAAATGTATTCCTTTTTAATTGAAGGATAGTTGTTGTACAATATTGTGTTGGTTTCTTCCATATATCAACGTGAATCAGCCATAGGTAGACAAATGTTCCCTCCCTCTTGAGCATCCCTCCCACCTGCCACCCAATCCCACCCCTCTAGGTTGTCGCAGAGCCCTGGTTTGAATTCCCTGAGCCATACAGCAAATTCCCACTGGCCATCTACTTTATGTATGGTAGAGTATGTGTTTCCATGCCTCTCTCTCTATTCATCCCAGCTTCTCCTGTCCCCGGGCCCACCCCATGTCCACAAATCTATTCTTTATGTCTTCATCTCTACTGCTACCCTGCAAATAGGTTCATCAGTACCATCTTTCTAAATTCCATGTTATCATCATCATCATTTATGTCACCTTATCTCCTTTTAAAAGCCCACTTTACTTCCTACTTTAACGATAGCATATCACTGGAATGGGTGTGTTTGCCAAATAGTTTTTGAAGTATTCTTTGTAAGCTTGTTCTAGCAAGCAAAGTAAGAGAACAGTGAATCATAAGCCTTCAAACACTCCATTCAGTCCTATAAATTCCAACCTGCCAGTCTCAAAGACAAGCCTTACAGAGTTCCAGAGGTAAATAAGGAAACTAGAAGGTATGCCTGGGCCTCAGAATTCAGGTCCTAGTTCTGCAGGCACACTAGGCTAGTTGGTGATAAATGGGCAGAAGAGATGCTCTGGACCTCAGCCTGTGATCCTCTCTTCTTGAAAAATCAAAATCAGCCACACTGTACAGTTTGCTTTACAGTGCATCCTTTAAATATGAATTTCAGGTAGCTTTCATCTGGTCATGATCTGTCACCTTAAATGTTAGAAGCTGATATTAAAAGACTGATCGCTAGATATCAGGTGCTCTGCTGTGTCACTGCTTTGAGTTTTTATAACCATCTAAATGGGGCCTCTGATTATCCTCATTTTGCTTGAGTCACCGGAAGCTCAAAGATGTTAAGTGACTCCATGAACATCAGACAGCTTCTAGGTGTGATAATACATGTAAAACTCTTAATGTTGCCTATGGTCATTGCTCCTTAATAATATTACTGCTACTGTTGTCACCTTTATAATTAAGAGGCAAAGCCCCAGATACTTGGGCAAACTCCAGAACCTGTGCTCCTCATGTCAGTACATAGACCACCTCCAAAAAATGTTTCGGTTTGGGGAAAGGATTAAATTTTGTCACCCCGGTCAAGAGAGAGTTGGGGATCCTATGGCAGTGAGTAGCCTAAGTGCCTGTAGTGAATCCTTAGAGCAAAGAAGCCAGCGACCCTGCTTCTGAAGGAACCCTGCACTGTGATGCTGAGAGAGAGGCAGGCCCAAGTGGGCCCTGCTCTGATGGGCAGGTCTAGACTGGGGAGTGGGGATGGGGAGGAGGCCCTGCCCTGTAAGGAGACTGAGCCTCCTTTGTGTGGTGGGGACGGCTGCAGTTCCCGGCATCATCAGAGGGGACCTTCCCATTTGCTTCTGCTTCTCTCTGTCTTCCTCCTTCAAACCAACAGTAAAAATTCTGGTTGAGCAGCAATCAAAGCCTCGGTCAGAGATGGATGACCAGCAGAGCCTTTACCCCCTGCTCCTGGAAGCACCCTCTGAAGCAGTGCTGGCAGAGAAGGAGGTGGGCAGTTGGGTGGCGGGCGTGTCTGCCTTTCCCCACTCTGCTGCACCCAGATACGCAGGCCTCCCTTCCTACAGCAGTGCCTTCTGGTGAGGTCTCCTGATCACTTCATAGAAGAGCACAGAAAACATTTCCCCAGCTCTGCTCACCATCCCCAATTGGAAAGGCCTTCCTGAATACATGTCTAGTTGACCCTGCAGCTTGAAGGATTTTTTTTTTTCTGACCTATAGTTTAAAAGGCAGAAAACTTTTGTGACCTATAGTTAAAAGGCAGAAAGTAATTTTTATCACAAATCTTATCACAAAGCACAGATCCAAAAATACTGCTGAATGCTAGCAGAGAGTTGCCTATGTTGACTTGCTATGTGGAGCCAAAATTTTCAGCCAGCACCAAGAATAATAAGAAAGGATAAAGCTCCACTCTGGCTGCAATACATAATCCACAAAGGCTCACATTTAGCGTGCTCTACCAAGTACAGTTCTTTTCTTGCAAAAATACAAAAACGGACTCCAGCTAACATACACAGAGAAACAATTTCTTGGGAGAAATGACCACTGAAATGCTTTCAACTGAAAATAAGGGAATATATGATGATTAATAGTTTTAAACAAATGAAGCTTTAGTTTTTCTTCAGCAGCAAGAAGTCTGGAAATGAGATAGCCATTGGAATTGGTGCTGGTATAAGGTCTGGTACCTGTGTTTTTTCTTGACTCTTCCCTCATGTTCATAAAATGGCTGCTAGTGCACCAAACTTAATCTATCTTTTAAGTAGGGGGAAGGGATAGGAGAATACTAATTAAATTTCACTTTAATTAGGAAAGTAGATTTTGCTTGAATCTTGTTGGACGAAACTTCAATCACTTGGATATTTAATCTTTAGCTATAAGAGAGTTTGCAAAAGTGAATATTTTTCACCCTCTAAAGGGAAGCAGGCAAGAGAGAAGGTATTAGAAATAGATAGTAGGATTAGCCCCGGATGTCTCAGCCTCACCAATATGAACATTTGGGGCTAGGTAATTTGTTGTTGTGGGGTTCTCCTGTGCATTAAAGCATATTTTGGAGTATCCTTGGCCTCTACCCACTGGGGCCAGTACCACCTGACCCCCCAGGTATAATAACCAAAACTGTTTCCAGATATTACCAAATCTATCCTAGAAGGCAAAATCCACTGCTCCCACCCCACCCTGAATTGAGAAGCACTGAATTAGTCTACCCAGAGCATCAGGCCGCTCCCAGGATGAAAGGCAAAGAGGGAGACAGAGTAGCTGCTGAATCCCAGGGAGCAGGAGACCCTCTAACCAGGCAGTTAATTTCCCTGGGATGAGTCACCCCCAACCTCTTGAAGTCTGTTAAGACTCAAGAAGTAAGTCCCATGGAAAAAGAGAGTAAGGTTGACCCAGGGTGATAAGCACACTTTTCCTAGGGAGGGACAAAGCACTTTGGCTGGCGGTCCTACCAAGACTATGGCCCGTGCAAAAGGAATGGATCCGCATGCCTGTTACCTGAAGGTGGCCAAGGCTAGCAAGTGAGGTAGGAATGAATGCTAGTCAGAATATGTATGTATACGCACGCATACAGAATGACTTTGGACAATGGATCCTATGCCTGACTAATGGCTGAGTCCCTTGTGTTAACTGGACTGAAGAGCATTCTAAAGAGTACTTTGGAGGACCAGTCCAGAGTGGTTGTATGACCTCAGGCAAGTCACACGACCCCTTCGTGCCTCTCGTTCTTGATGTGTAAAATCAGGGTTTCAGGCAAAGGATCTCAGAGATCTCTTCTGTCTCTAGTACACTCAGCAACTTGGCTTCCAGAAAGAGGCTCCAGCTCTCCGCTTCCTCCTGTTTCCTTGCCCCAGTTTATTCCATCTCCTGAAGCCACACCTCTAGCGCTTAGGTCTGGGCTTTGACAGTGAGAAGAAGGCAAGCAACCAGTTAGAGCAGGAGTCTGGTGCAAGATACATAAATGCAGCTTGAAATATAGCTTAACCAGGGTGGAGGATATTTGTTGCTTGTTTTTTTGTCCTCATCTGGACTTAACCCAGTACATCAAATTTGTGAAACAAATTTCAGCTCAATGGCCTCTAAGCCTCTTGCAGGGATCTGGCAAGAGAAAGTGACCTTCCTCTGGGCACTTGGTCCCTGCTAGCAGTTTCTCCAATGATGGGGACAAGTTCCAGAATTTAAAAGCCTGTGGTGGTCCTGTACTGCAGTTCCAATACTACCTCAATTTAGTTTATTTAGTACAGTGGTGAAGAGGAGAAGAACTGGAGCAAGGGGTGGAGGGAAATGGGGATTAAAAATGTAAATATGTGATTACTTTTAATGACCTTATTACTCGACATCAAATCTGTTTGTATTGACAAATAAGTATGCAAATGTTTATATCAACACTCACTTCATTAAAATAGTAAATGGTTGGAGTTAATATTAGTGCAGCATTGAAATCTTGAGTAGTTTTGATTACATAGCAATAAGCTACTGATGAGTATCATTATGTACCAATCATACCAAAATGAGCCGCCGAAGGCCATATTTCCAAAATTGGGTTGAGCAAGTACATCCACAAAAAGAAAGGCATTCACTTAGTACCCGAGACTTTCTCTGTCTTCATTTCAAAGCAGAGTTTGAAAAACCAAAATAGAAAGTTACATGTGCGGAAATACAATTGGTTGTGCAGTTATGCTACTGGTGCACCCAGAAGATGTCTGTGCAGGTGTTTTAGACTGTGGAAAAAGACTGCCCTACCCCTCAAGGACCACCCCACCTCTATTCTCTTGACATTTTTTTTTCCTTTTGATGATTTTAGCTTAAAGACAAGGTGTCTTCAAGAGACCAGAATCTTTTTAAGTAAGCAGGCATGTGTATGTTTTGTCAGTTATGTGGCAGACATTGGATCTAATATTCATGGAGGAACCCAGCACATGGGCTAAAGTCTTTAGTTCTATTACTTCTCAGGTTCTGTATTTGCTGAACACACTTAAGCATGCAAATGTTAATGAGAAGTTAACCAGATGTTAACCAGAAAGAGAAGTAGATGGATGTGAGACGTCTCTGGTAGACTTAGAGCTCAAGTCGTTGATGGGAGAATATTTCACAGAGGCCACAACTGAGGTTTTCTTAGGCTTGAGAAAGTTGGTTCTTTAGCTGTCATTGCCACGTGTTTTAAATTTTCTGTCAAGCCCAGGAAGAGTTGAAATCCTTTGTGTTAGTAAAGTGATGAGTTTTTCAGAGAGATGAGTTATAAATATGCCATTATTTCATAACAGTGAACATCTAATCGGGCAGCATTTGGCCAGAGAGTAGGTGTTTACTGAGTACATACTAGGAAGAAAGTATTCCTGAAAGGATTGCAAGTGAACACTGCTTCCCAGGATGGTACTTTTGAGTTGGCAGGTAGCAGACATCTTTGTACATCTAGATGCTAAATTCAGTGCTTGAAGCTAACAATACAATTGATCAGAAAATGGAAGTGGACAGAGATGTGCCAGGAGGACTGCCTTGTAACAAGATGAGATCGACCTTGGATTTGGACTAAGGTGATGGGCAGCGGGGAAGGATGAGCGTTTTTGATTGCAGAGTGAAGCCTGGGACAGGAACGGAAGAGACCTCCCCTAGAACAGTGAAGAGATGGCCAGCAGCCTGGGGAGCCTTGGGGAATAAAAGGAGGGGGGAGTCCCATATCAGAGGTCCCAGAATATCTGCCCAACGCATGATGGACAAGGGCACATCTGTAGAAGCTGCCTTATAAGATTTTTCTGAAGACTACCTGAAAATTAGAACACACGTGCAAGAACATTTAGAAGGTGAAGTTGGTGATGGGATTGGCCATACACTCATAGTACTTTAAAAAACATTTCCTACGAAGAACATTCTTCCACATAACCATCAAATATTTGTATTTGATACTGATACTAGAATCAGAAAATTAGCATTGTTTCCTTAACACTGTTCTTTCATCTTCAGCCCCATTCTGGTTTTGCCAATTGGCATTAACATCTTTTATGGAAAAATGGTCCAGTTCTCAAATCCTACAGTGCGTACATTGTCTTATCTCTCCTGCCTTCTTCAGTCTACAGCTATCTCCTGATTTTCATGATTTAGCTTCTTTTAAAGATTACAGGCCAGTTCCTTTTGTAAAATATTCCTCAATTTGGACTTATCCAGTGACCATTCATCATTAGATTCAGGTAATTCAGCTTTGGCAAGTATGTCATAGAAGTGATCCTGTGTTCTTCTCATGACATCTTGTCCCGTGGCTTGTAATTTCACTTGTCCATTTCCTAGAGATATTTATTCTGATTACTGAATCAAGAGAGTGTCTGCCAGAAATTTCTCTCCACAGAAATTATTGCATGATTTCCTTTCATTGGGAAACTTTGAGCAGAGGAGTAAAGAATTTAAAGTAGTGGTTAGGAAATATTTGTACATTGTTGCCTCAGGCAAATGAATTAGAGAAGGGATCAGGGCCTGGGGCTGGGTAGCCGACATGAAGTGAAGCCCTTGTAACACCTTGCCACCACTTCTTACTGGCCCAAGTATATGAGCAAGCATGTGGCCACAAGCAAGCATGTGGCCACAATGAAAGAGGAAAGGCTAAGAATGGCCAACGAAGGAAGATGAAACCTGATTTACCAGCTGTACCTGTGTCTTCTCTTGGAGTGGTTGACTGGGATGCAGTGAGCCAAGCATGGGCTTTAGAGCAGATAGAATTTCATATGGTAGAAGGTCCCTGTCCACTGAGCTACTAGCCTTTTATTTTCTGGCAGGGATTGCAAGCTGAGGGTAAGGTCTGAATTACTTGGCGTACTGGGCATGGTTTTTAGAGGATATCTACGATGCAGCAAGAAACAGTAGGCAGGGGAAGAGAACTTTGTAAATAGATGGTAAAGGGGAATCTGAAGCATCAGTGTAGATTTCTTGTTTCCCGCTAACTATAGTCTCCCCAAGAAAAACGCACATATATTTATATATGTATATTTGTATTAAAAGGAATAAGATCAAGTGGGGTAAAAGTCCAGGGTTCAAGTGCAGTCTCCACCACGTGCTGTCTTTGAACAAGTTAACTAACCTAGCTGAGCCTCAGTTTCCACATGTAAAACAGGGATATTAGTGCACACCTCACAGGGACTTGGTGTGAATTAGATGAATTAAGGCATTTAAATGTGCAAGATTCTGGACATAAGGTTGAGTTGTTAAAATTTTAGGTGTGGTTTATGTTTTTCCAGGTGCTTAGTTAGCACATTATTCTAAAAATCAAAAACTGTAAGTGATATCCATATAATGGAATATTATACAGTATTAAAAAAGAAACAAGTAGCAATTGGTGATTGGAGGAAAGCATAAAGAGGTGGAGCACAGAGAATTTTTAGGGCAGTGAAACTGTTCTGTGTGATGCTGTATGGTAAATACATGTCATGATATTTGTGCTCAGTCCTGCAGTCATGTCCAACTCTTTACAACCCACGGACTGTAGCCTGCCAGGCTCCTCTGTTCATGGAATTTTCCAGGCAAGAATACTGGAACAGATTGCCATTTACTCCTCCAGGTGATCTTCCCAACCTAGGGACCAAACTCATGTCTTCTGCATCTCCTGCATCAACAGGTAGATTCTGAGCCACCAGGAAAGCCCTATATGTCATGATACATTTGTGGAAACTCATAGAATGTACAGTACAGAACATGAAATCTAATGTATACTGTGAACATTAGTTAATAACAATATATACATATTGGCTCATCATTCATAACAGGTGTAGCATTTTGCTGCAAGATGTTTGTAGAATCTAGAGCGGGAAGGGGATGAAGGGAGAGGGGAGATGGTATAAGTGGACTCTGTGCACTTGCTTAATTTTTTTGGTAAACCTACAACTCCTCTGAACTGGTTTGTTAATTTCTTTTTCGTTTTATTTTTGTTTATTTTTATTAAAGTATAGTTGGTTTACAATGTTGTGTTAATTTCTGCTCTACAGCAAAGTGAATCAGTTAGACATATATATATATATATCTTATATTCTTTTCCTCTGATTTATCATAGGTTACTGAATATACCGCATTGTACTATACAGTTGGACCTGTTGTTTACCCATTTCATATATAATAGCTATATTATATTATATAATAGCTATATATATATTTGCTAACCCCAACCTTCCACCCCATCCTTCCCCTAGCCCCTCCCCTTGACAAGACTGTTCGCTATGTTCATGAGTCTGTTTCTGTTTCATAGATAGGTTCATTTGTGTCGCATTTTAGCGTCCACATATAAGTGATATCATACAGTATTTGTATTTCTCTTTCTGACTTCATTTAGTATGATAATCCCCAGTTGCGTCCATGTCACTGCCATAACATTATTTCGTTCTTTTTTATAGCTGAGTAATAGTCTATTGTACATATGCACTGTGTTGTGTTTATCTGTTCATCTGTGGATGGATATTTGCGTTGTTTCCAAGTCTTGGCTATTGTGAATAGTGCTGTTATGAGCATAAGGGTGAGTGTATCTCTTTGGATTAGAGTTTCATCTTAATATAGGCCCAGGAGTAGGACTGCTGAATCAAAAGTTAATTCTATTTTTGGTTTTCTGAGGAATCTCCATACTGTGTTCCATAGTGGTACCCCAACTCATATTCTTACCAACAGTGTTAAGAGGGCTCCCTTTTCTCCACGTACTCTTGAGCATTTGTTATTTGTGGTGGTGGTGGTGTTGTTCAGTTGCTAAGTTGAGTCTGATTCTTTGCAGCCCCATGAACTGCAGCACACCAGGCTTTCCTGTCCTGCACTATCTCTGGGAGTTTGCTCAAACTCATGCTATTGAGTCAGTGATGCTATCCATCCATCTCATCCTCTGTTGCCCCCTTCTCCTTCTGCCCTCAATCTTTCCCAGCATCAGAAGCTTTTTCAGTGGGTCAGCTCTTTGCATCAGGTAGCCCAGCTATTGGAGCTTCAGCATCAACTTCAATTCTTCCAATAAATATTCAGGATTGATTTCTTTTAGGATTGGCTGGTTTGATCTCCTTGTAGTCCAAGAGACTCCCAAGAGTCTTCTCCAGCACCACATTTTGAGAGCATCAGTTCTTTGGCACTCAGACTTATGGTCCAGTTCTCACATCCATACATGACTACTGGAAAAACCATAGCTTTGACTATACAGACCTTTGTCAACAAAGTGATGTCTCTGCTTTTTAATACATTGTCTAGGTTCGTCATAGCTTTTCTTCCAAGGAGCAAGCGTTTTTTAATTTCATGGCTACAGTCACCACCTGCAGTAATTTTGGAGCCCAAGAAAATAAAGTCTGTCACTGTTTCCATTTTTTCCCCATCTATTTACCATGAAGTGATGGGACCAGATGCCATGATCTTAGTTGTTTGAATGTAAAGTTTTAAGCCATCTTTTTCATTCTCCTCTTTAAATTTCAACAAGAGGCTCTTCCATTCCTCTTCACTTTTTGCCCTAATGGTGCTGTCATTTGCATATCTGAGATTATTGATATTTCTCCCAGCAATCTTGATTCCAGCTTGTGCTTCATCCAGCCCAGCATTCTGCATATAAGTTAAATAAGCAGGGCAACAATATACAGCCTTGACATACTCCTTTCCCAATTTTGAACCAGTCCATTGTTGCATGTACTGTTCTGTTTCTTCTTGACCTGCATTCAAGTTTCTCAGGAAGAAGGTAAGGTGGTCTGTTATTTCCATCTCTTTAAGAATTTTCCATAGTTTTTTGTGATCCACAAGTCAAAAACTTTAGCATAGACATAGGCAGGCACAGACTTCACAGCATAGGCAGTGAAGCAGAAGTAGATGTTTTTCTGGAACTCTCTTGCATTTTCTATGATCCAACGGATATTGGCAATTTGATCTGTGGTTCCTCTGCTATTGTTATTTGTAGAGTTTTTTAAAGTCATTCTAACCAGTGTGAGGTGGTACCTCATTGTATTAATAGTTTTGATATGCATTTCTCTGAGAATTAATGGTGTTGAGCATCTTTTCATGTGCCCATTGGTCATTTGTATTTTTTCTTTGGAGAAATACCATTTAGAACTTCTGCCACTTTTTTATTGGGTTATTTGGGGTGTTCTGTTTTTGGTTCTTGCTGTTGTTGTGATTATTGTTGAGTTGTATGAGCTCTTTGTGAGATTTTGGAAACTAACCCCTAGATGGTCACATCATTTACACACATATTCTTTCATTACGTCAGTTGCCTTTTTTTGTTTGCTTGCTTCATTTGCTATGCAAAAGTTTTTAAGGTTGAGATTCCATTTGTTTGTTTTTATTTCTATTGCCTTGGGAGAAGGACCTAAGAAACCGTCGCTATGTTTTTTTTTTTTTTTTTTTTTTTGCTTGTAAGGAGAGAAATTTTAATAGAACAAGGAAAACCTAGGAAGCATAAACATATGCAACATATTTTAATAGTAGCAAGAAAATACAGACAATGATAAATATTGTAAAGATTACATGCATACATTTGAAATAAATTTTCAATGAGGCAAAGCTCAGAATGTTTAGACTGTAACACATTGAACTGAATCTTTTAGAAAATATATCCATGAAAAATGTCTTTAACATAACCCCAAGAAGCTGGACTGGACTAACTGAAACATGATAGACTATGTAATAAGAATTCATTGGAGTATAATAGCTAGAACACATGTAAAATTTAATATTAGGAATTTCTTAAGACCATTGTAAATGTTTTTTTTTTTAATTAATTAATTTATTTATTTTTTCAGTGGGTTTTGTCATACATTGACATGAATCAGCAATAGACTTACATGTATTCCCCATCCCGATCCCCCCTCCCACCTCCCTCTCCACCTGATTCCTCTGGGTCTTCCCAGTGCACCAGGCCCGAGCACTTGTCTCATGCATCCCACCTGGGCTGGTGACCTGTTTCACCATAGATAGTATACATGCTGTTCTTTCACAACATCCCACCCTCACCTTCTCCCACAGAGTTCAAAGGTCTGTTCTGTACTTCGGTGTCTCTTTTTCTGTTTTGCATAAAGGGTTGTTGTTACCATCTTTCTAAATTCCATATATATGTGTCAGTATGCTGTAATGTTCTTGATCTTTCTGGCTTACTTCACTCTGCATAATGGGCTCCAGTTTCATCCATCTCATTAGAACTGGTTCAAATGAATTCTTTTTAATGGCTGAGTAATATTCCATGGTGTATATGTACCACGGCTTCCTTATCCATTCATCTGCTGATGGGCATCTAGGTTGCTTCCATGTCCTGGCTATTATAAGCAGTGCTGCGATGAACATTGGGGTGCACATGTCTCTTTCAGATCTGGTTTCCTCAGTGTGTATGCCCAGAAGTGGGATTGCTGGATCATATGGCAGTTCTATTTCCAGTTTTTTAAGGAATCTCCACACTGTTTTCCATAGTGGCTGTACTAGTTTGCATTCCCACCAACAGTGTAAGAGGGTTCCCTTTTCTCCACACCCTCTCCAGCATTTATTGCTTGTAGACTTTTGGATAGCAGCCATCCTGACTGGCGTGTAATGGTACCTCATTGTGGTTTTGATTTGCATTTCTCTGATAATGAGTGATGTTGAGCATCCTTTCATGTGTTTGTTAGCCATCTGTATGTCTTCTTTGGAGAAATGTCTGTTTAGTTCTTTGGCCCATTTTTTGATTGGGTCATTTATTTTTCTGGAATTGAGCTTCAAGTGTTGCTTGTATATTTTTGAGATTAATCCTTTGTCTGTTTCTTCATTTGCTATTATTTTCTCCCAATCTGAGGGCTGTCTTTTCACCTTGCTTATAGTTTCCTTTGTAGTGCAAAAGCTTTTAAGTTTCATTAGGTCCCATTTGTTTAGTTTTGCTTTTATTTCCAATATTCTGGGAGGTGGGTCATAGAGGATCTTGCTGTGGTTTATGGCAGAGAGTGTTTTGCCTATGTTCTCCTCTAGGAGTTTTATAGTTTCTGGTCTTACATTTAGATCTTTAATCCATTTTGAGTTTCTTTTTGTGTATGGTGTTAGAAAGTGTTCTAGTTTCATTCCTTTACAAGTGGTTGACCAGCTTTCCCAGCACCACTTGTTAAAGAGGTTGTCTTTTTTCCATTGTATATCCTTGCCTCCTTTGTCAAAGATAAGGTGTCCGTAAGATCGTGGATTTATCTCTGGGCTTTCTATTCTGTTCCATTGATCTATATTTCTGTCTTTGTGCCAGTACCATACTGTCTTGATGACTGTGGCTTTGTAGTAGAGTCTGAAGTCAGGCAGATTGATTCCTCCAGTTCCATTCTTCTTTCTCAAGATTACTTTGGCTATTCGAGGTTTTTTGTATTTCCATACAAATTGTGAAATTATTTGGTCTAGTTCTGTGAAAAATACCTTTTGTAGCTTGATAGGGATTGCATTGAATCTATAGATTGCTTTGGGTAGAATAGCCATTTTGACAATATTGATTCTTCCAATCCATGAGCATGGTATGTTTCTCCATCAGTTTGTGTCCTCTTTGATTTCTTTCCTCAGTGTTTTATAGTTTTCTATGTATAGGTCTTTTGTTTCTTTAGGTAGATATACTCCTAAGTATTTTATTCTTTTTGTTGCAATGGTGAATGGCATTGTTTCCTTAATTTCTCTTTCTGTTTTTTTCATTGTTAGTATATAGGAATGCAAGGGATTTCTGTGTGTTAATTTTATATCCTGCAACTTTACTATATTCATTGATTAGCTCTAGTAATTTTCTGGTAGAGTCTTTAGGGTTTTCTATGTAGAGGATCATGTCATCTGCAAACAGCGAGAGTTTCACTTATTCTTTTCCTATCTGGATTCCTTTTACTTCTTTTTCTGCTCTGACTGCTGTGGCCAGAACTTCCAACACTATGTTGAATAGTAGTGGTGAGAGTGGGCATCCTTGTCTTGTTCCTGATTTCAGGGGAAATGCTTTCAATTTTTCACCATTGAGGGTGATACTTGCTGTGGGTTTGTCATATATAGCTTTTATTATGTTGAGGTATGTTCCTTCTATTCCTGCTTTCTGGAGAGTTTTAATCATGAATGGGTGTTGAATTTTGTCAAAGGCTTTCTCTGCATCTATTGAGATAATCATATGGTTTTTGTCTTTCAATTTGTTAATGTGGTGTATTACATTGATTGATTTGCAGATATTAAAGAATCCTTGCATTCCTGGGATAAAGCCCACTTGGTCATGGTGTATGATTTTTTTAATATGTTGTTGGATTCTGTTTGCTAGAATTTTGTTAAGGATCTTTGCATCTATGTTCATCAGTGATATTGGCCTGTAGTTTTCAACGTGAACCCAAACAACAAAGTAAATGGCAACGGGACCACACCTATCAATAATTACCTTAAATGTAAATGGGTTGAATGCCCCAACCAAAAGACAAAGATTGGCTGAATGGATACAAAAACAAGACCCCTATATATGCTGTCTACAAGAGACCCACCTCAAAGCAAGAGACACATACAGACTAAAAGTGAAGGGCTGGAAAAAAATATTTCATGCAAACGGAGACCAAAACAAAGCAGGAGTCGCAATACTCATATCAGATAAAATAGACTTTCAAATAAAGGATGTGAAAAGAGACAAAGAAGGACACTACATAATGATCAAAGGATTAATGCAAGAAGAAGATATAACAATTATAAATATATATGCACCCAACATAGGAGCACCGCAATATGTACGGCAAACGCTAACGAGTATGAAAGAGGAAATTAATAGTAACACAATAATAGTGGGAGACTTTAATACCCCACTCACAACTATGGATAGATCAACTAAACAGAAAATTAACAAGGAAACACAAACCTTGAATGACACAATGGACCAGCTAGACCTAATTGATATCTATAGGACATTTCACCCCAAAACAATCAACTTCACCTTTTTCTCAAGTGCACACGGAACCTTCTCCAGAATAGATCACATCCTGGGCCATAAATCTGGTCTTGGAAAATTCAAAAAAATTGAAATCATTCCAGTCATCTTTTCTGACCACAGTGCAGTAAGATTAGATCTCAATTACAGGAAAAAAATTGTTAAAAATTCAAACACATGGAGGCTAAATAACACGCTTCTGAATAACCAACAAATCATAGAAGAAATCAAAAAAGAAATCAAAATATGCATAGAAATGAATGAAAATGAAAACACAACAACCCAAAACCTATGGGATACTGTAAAAGCAGTGCTAAGGGTAAGGTTCATAGCATTACAGGCTTACATCAAGAAACAAGAAAAAAGCCAAATAAATAACCTAACTCTACACCTAAAGCAATTAGAGAAGGAAGAAATGAAGAACCCCAGGGTTAGCAGAAGGAAAGAAATCTTAAAAATCAGGGCAGAAATAAATGCAAAAGAAACTAAAGAGACCATAGCAAAAATCAACAAAGCTAAAAGCTGGTTTTTTGAAAAAATAAACAAAATTGACAAACCATTAGCATGACTCATTAAGAAGCAAAGAGAGAAGAACCAAATTAACAAAATTAGAAATGAAAATGGAGAGATCACAACAGACAACACTGAAATACAAAGGATCATAAGAGACTACTACCAGCAGCTCTATGCCAATAAAATGGACAACTTGGATGAAATGGACAAATTCTTAGAAAAGTATAACCTTCCAAAACTGAACCAGGAAGAAATAGAAGATCTTAACAGACCCATCACAAGCAAGGAAATCGAAACTGTAATCAAAAATCTTCCAGCAAACAAAAGCCCAGGACCAGATGGCTTCACAGCTGAATTCTACCAAAAATTTAGAGAAGAGCTAACACCTATCTTACTCAAACTCTTCCAGAAAATTGCAGAGGAAGGTAAACTTCCAAACTCATTCTATGAGGCCACCATCACCCTAATTCCAAAACCAGACAAAGATGCCGTCGCTATGCTTTATGTCATAGAATGTTTTGCCTGTGATTTCTTCTAGGAGGTGTATGGTGTCATGTCTTACGTTTATAAGTCTTTAAGCCATTTTGTGTTTATTTTTGTGTATGGTGCGAGGGTGTGTTCTAAATTCAACTGATTACATGTGGCTGTCCAGCTTTCCCAGTACCACTTGATGAAGAGACCTTTTCCCATTGTGTATTCTTGCCTCCTTTGCCAAAGATTAGTCAACTGTAGGTATGTGGGTTTATTTCTGGGTTCTCTCTTCTGTTACATTGATCCACATCAGCTTTCATTTGAATACCACGCTGTTTTGATTGGTGTAGCTTTGTCACATTTTCTCAAATCTGGGAGAGTTATGCCTCATGCTTTGTTCTTTTTCTTCAGGATTGCTTTGGCAATTCTAGGGGTTTTTTTTTGTTTGTTTGTTTGTTTGTTTAATTTTTTTTTTAATTCTAGGTTTTTTATGGTTCTATATTAATTCTAGAATTATGCTGTGCTGTGCTGTGTTTAGTGGCTCAGATGGTGAAGAATTATTCTAGTTCTGTGAAAAAGTCTATGAATTTCTTAAAAGTACTAAAGAATGAATAAATAGAGGCTCCATGTTCTTCAATAAGCAAGTGACAGTATTTCATCACTCCTCAACACCACCTCATTTCAAAGGTCTTGTAGGACTCATTCTCTGTTACATTTGAAATCATCCAAATCTCAGCCTATTCCCTACCTTATTCCTCTTTATCTTTTCTTAAGACCCATTCTCTGTCTTTGAGAGAAGCAGAAAAAACTACCCTCACTAGGTCGGGTAGCCCCACAGAAACTTGGCTTTATATGCAGAACATAAGAAATCAGCTCCCTCTTGCCTCCTGGGTGAGGATGACCACGAGTGGTAGATGTAAACCTTTGTGGTGACTGTATCACCCCTATTTTTAGGCAATGCCTTCACTGATAAAGCACAGTTACCCATACTACCCTCTGCTAGCCATTTCCTCTGACCTGGGGCTTTCTACCGAGGCTCTTAGCATAAATCAGTGCATAACCATTCTTGCCAGATTTCTGGTTATTGCCTAGGGAAACCCAGATGCTCTGCTAGTGGCCAGAAATGAAATTTATTTTAGCCTCTCCATGCATCTAATCAGGAAATGTCAGATCTGGATCTCTCTCTTCCCAGATTTATCTCCCCCTTGACCTGTCTTGATCCCTAGGATCACTCTGTCCTAGACAGGTACCCCTGGAAGCTGGCATCACCTCCACCTTCCCACTGCTCTGATGCAGAACCTGTTACCTACACCCTAGACTGACAGAGGGCAAGGACCAGACAAGAGCATCTGACAGGTCAAGTGCAGGATCCAGAAATCAGCAAATCCAGTGGTACTACTCACCAAGAGAGACTGAGGGACCATCTAACAACGTAAATGAAGCACAGAATTTGGGAGCAGAAAAGCACAAGGATAAGTCCTGCATTTGCTTCTTGTTAGCTGCATGATGAAGTTTCTGACAATATAGCTCCTTGCATCTCTTCTTTGTGCTCCAAAGTGCTGCATTCAGTATGCCAGCAAATTTGGAAACTCAGCAGTGGCCACAGGTCTGGAAAAGGTCAGTTTTCATTCCAATGGCAAAGAAAGGCAATGCCAAAAAATGTTCAAACTACCACACAGTTGCACTCATTTCACATGCTAGCTAATTTATGCTCAAAATTCTCCAAGCAAGCCTTCAACAGCACATGAACCAAGAACTTCCACATGTTCAAGCTGGATTTAGAAAAAGCAGAGGAACCAGAAATCAAATTGCCAACATCTGTTGGATCATAGAAAAAGTAAGAGAGTTCCAGAAAAACATCTACTTCTGCTTTATTGACTATGCCAAAGCCTTTGACTGTGTGGACCACAACAAACTGTGGAAAATTCTTCAAGAGATGGGAATACCAGATCACCTGACCTGCCTCCTGAGAAATCTGTATGCAGGTCAGGAAGCAACAGTTAGAACTGGACCTGGAACAACAGACTGGTTCCAAATAGGGAAAGGAGTACACCAAGGCTGTATATTATCACTCTGCTTATTTAACTTATATACAGAATACATCATGCGAAATGCCGGGCTGGATGAAGCCCAAGCTGGAATCAAGACTGCCAGGAGAAACATCAGTAACGTCAGAAATGCAGAGGACACCATCTTATGGCAGAAAGCAAAGAGGAATTGAAGACCCTCTTGATGAAAGTGAAAGAAGAGAATGAAAAAGCTGGCTTAAAACTCAGCATTCAAAAAACAAAGATCATGGTATTAGGTCCCATCACTTCATGGCAAATAGATGGGAAAACAATGGAAACAGTGAGAGACTTTATTTTTTGGGCTTCAGAATCACTGCAGACGGTGACTGCAGCCATAAAATTAAAAGATGCTTGCTCCTTGAAAGAAAAGCTATGACCGACCTAGACAACATATTGAGAAGCAGAGACATTGCTTTGCCGACAAAGATCTGTCTAGTCAAAGCTATGGTTTTTCCAGTGGTCATGTATGGATATGAGAGTTGGACCATAAAGCTGAGCACTGAAGAACTGATGCTTTTGAACTGTGGTGTTGGAGAAGACTCTTGAGAGTCCCTTGGATTGCAAGGAGATCCAACCAGTCCAGCCTAAATGTAATCAGTCCTGAATATTCATTGGAAGGACTGATGCTGAAGCTGAAACTCCAATATTTTGGCCACCTGATGCGAAGAACTGACTCATTGGAAAAGACCCTGATGCTGGGAAAGAATGAAGACAGGAGGAGAAGGGGACAACAGTGGATGAGATTATTGGATGACATCACCAACTTGATGGACATGAGTTTGAGCAAGCTCTTGGAGTTGGTGATGGACAGGGAGGCCTAGTATGCTGCAGTCCATGGGATCACAGAGAGTTGGACATGACCAAACAACTGAGCTGACTGACTGAGCTGCATGATTAAGTTTCTGATAACATAGCTCCTTGCATCTCCATATATGTACCTCACAGGGAGATAATTGTCCTGCTGGATGGTTACCATTTTAGGCAGGATATTAGTGACAGCTGACCTTTACTGAGCTTCCTTTTTAGGAAGGCCATGCTTATCCTAGCTATTTTATGTACATTGGTTTATTTACTGTTGACAACTTTTGGAGGCAGTGTATGTGCATGGGAGAAAGAAGCATATCATAAACAGTGTTATCAGGTAGGTTCTTCAGAAACAATTTTTCACCTACAAAAGAGACATTCATATGGTTCTGCCTGATAGCAAAAGGGCCAGAGGGTTTACACCTAGAGCTGTGAGCAGGTTGGAAGCAGGCAAAAGTAGGATGCAAGCCAGTGACTGGATGGTGAAGATGGGGCCAGCCCCTCAGGGGTGACATCTTGAATGGCAGGCTCCTGGGGTTGCAGCCCCAACTAGAAAACTGAGGCAGAAGCTCTGGTTCACTGTAAGAAGGAGCTGAGCAGGCACGTTAGAAAAGTTTCTAGATCAGTAGTGGTCAAGTGACCTTGTATCTTGAGCTTGTAGAGAGTTTATCAAAACATAGATTGCTCAGCCCCAACCCCGTAGTTTCTACGTGGAGCCTGAAAATTTCTAACAAGGTCCTGCATAATATAGAAGCTGCCCATCTGCACACCATACTTTGAGAGGCAAAGGTTGTAAACTGGGGCTCTGAAAACCCCAAATCAACCTACAGTCTCATTTTCGTTCTTTCCTTGTAGCAGTTTTACATTTTTGAAAATATTTTTCCACACTTAAAAATGAAAAGATTTCACACACACATCCAGATTTCCACTTTCAAAAACTGATTCTAGAAACACACTCATGTGTCACACACATTAGATGGAGTAAGTTGATACTGACCCTGATTAGATGGCTTTTCTTCTGTCTGGCTCTTGGAGAGAAGACAAAATATAAACCCCCAAACCCAGCATTTCCAGATTGACCTGTCAATACGTGGTTAACATCTGTGTTTTAATTCACTACTCTTTACATTCATATAGGTTTGAACTTCTTTTATGAGCCAATTTACCTACTACATGCCTGTTTTTCTTCCAGGAATGTCCCCATTTCTACCACAGAAAAGCAAGCTGATTAATTGTTCTGAAAATCTACCTGATTATATTTTTAAAAATCTGTTTAAAATGTGTTAGCCTGAATCTAAGTGATGTCACAGTTACTAGTGTATTGAAGTTTGTGTATGGAAACAAAATAATAGCTGTGACAAATCAAGGAGGAATGTTTAGGACTGTTTACCAAGAGATGGGACAGACTCTCCAGAAACCCTAGTAGTCCCTCCTTCTTGCCCTGAAGTTGGACTTTTCTCTAAGGCTGCACCGGTAAAGGTGGGGATGCCACAGTAGCCCAGGGGTAAAATGTACATCACATCCAGGGAGATCCGGAGCCTCCCTGTGCGGGGCCTTCTCGTGGTCAAAGTCTCCTCAGGGGGTTTTGTCCTCTCCTGAACTGTTTTCCAGTGTCTTTTTTTTTTTTCCATGTGGGTGTGTGTGTGTGTAACAAACAAGTGTATTATAGTCTTTTTAAATTCATTTTTATTGGCGTATGGTTGCTTTGCACTCTGTGTTAGCTTCTACTGTACGTGCAGCAAGGTGAATCAGCTATACAGATACATACATCTCATCTTTTTTATTTCCTTCCCATGTAGGTCAGCGCAGAGCACAAAGTAGAATTCCCTGAGCTGTACAGCAGGTTCTCATTGGTTCTCTAGTTTATACACAGTATCAATATTGTGTATATGTCAATCCCTGTCTCCCAGTTCATCCCACACCCCCTTTTCCCCGCTTGGTATCTATACATCTGTTCTCTATGTCAGTGTCTCTATTTCTGCTTTGCACAGAAGATCATTTATACCATTTTTCTAGACTCCATGTGTATGCGTTGATACATTGTATTTGTTTTTCCCCTTCCGACTTACTTCACTCTCTATGACAGTCTCTAGGTGCGTCCACATCTCTCCGAATGACCCAATGTCATTCCTTTCTATGGCTGAGTACTATTCCACTGTATGTATGTTTCACATCTTCTTTATCCATTCTTCTGGTGATGGACATTTGGTTTGTTTCCTTGTCCTGGCCATTGTAAATAGTGCTGCAGTGAACATTGGGGTCCCTGTGTCTTTTTGAATAATGGTTTTCTCTGGGTATAATACCCCATTGTAGGATTGCTGGGTCTTATGGTAGTACTACTTTTAGCTTTTTAAGGAACCTCCATGCTGTTCTTCATAGTGGCTGTATCAATTTACGCCCCGCCAACAGTGAAGGAGGGTTGCCTTTTCATCACACCCTCTCCAACATTTATTGTTTGTAGATTTTTTAATATTGGCCATTCTGACTGGTGTAACGTGATACCTTATTGTAGTTTTTATTTGCATTTCTGTAATAATTAACCATGTTGAGCATCTTTTCCTGTGTTTGTTGGCCATCTCAGCATTTTTGTTGTCTAGTAACCTTGTGTTTGAAATGTTAGCCAGTTCGTGAAGAAGGACTTCCTATAAGGATTATACAAGCTAAATGTGGGATATGTATATTTTCTCTTTTCCTATTTTACTGAGATCTCCTGTAATTATTTTAAGAAATGTAGTGTATAGAGTACATAAATACCAAGAAGTGGCTATGTCTGAATCCCCACTGATCAAATCATGGCCTGAGGACCAGGGGCATCCGCATTTCCTTGGGAGCCTTTCACAAATGCAGAATCAGAAGCCCAAGTCAACCCAGTTAGAATCTGTAGGATAACAAGATTTCTAAATGATTTATCTGCCAAATCAAGCTTGGAGAAATATTGCTCTATTAAAGTCTTGGATGTACAAAACTTGGCATCTCAGAAAAAACTGAGATCAGTGATACTTGGGCAAAAAAAAGAGATTTTAGAAAAAATCTTGAAAATGTAGTCTGCAGGTGATTGTCAATTCAGAGGACCCCTTGCAAGATATCAAAAGGTTTCATGAACCTACATGTATTAGTGTTCATCTACTTAAAAAAAAAAAAAAAAAAAAAAAAACTTGATGAGTAATGCTTCTAAATGAATGCCTATATTATTAATCAGATCATCTATGCAATTTGGAAAATAGTCATATATTTATATATATCAGAGAATATTTTTTCCGTTCTCTTAGCAATGCTTGCACACATGAATTCTCACAGCCTTTATAACTTCACAACCCACAGACAGGGAGATGCTGGTCTAGAGAAATAATGATGAATCAGTTGTCACAGGATTGGTTTCCTGCCTATGCAAGAGATATAGAACAATTGAAGATGGAGTACTCCCAGAAACAGTTTGCAAGAATGGTTCATGTCTGACTTGCAAGCCTAATTAATACCCCCATAGCAGTGATTCTCACTTAGCTGGGAATCTCCTGGAAACTTGATAGAAATGCAAAGGCCCAGGCCCTCAAGTACTTCAGTGATCCCTGGCCTCCCCTGTTCCTGACTAGCTTGCCAGGTGGTTCTAATCCACATCCTGCCTGTCGGATCACAGCTCGCCGGGAGGGTTTCTCAGCTTCGACCCTGTGAACTTGGTGTGTGTGTGTGTGTGCGTGTGCTAAGGGAATTCAGTTGTGTCTGATTATTTGCAACCCGCCAGGCTCCTCTGTCCATGGGATTCTCTAGGCTTGAAGAGTGGAGTGGATTGTTGCATCCCTCCTCTAGGTGATCTTCCCAACCTAGGGATCGAACCCACATCTCTTATGTCTCCTGCATTGGTAGGCAGATTCTTTACCACTAGCACGACCTGGGAAGCCCGTGAACATGCTGGGCCTGAGGCTTCTTGGTCAGGAGGGCTGTTCTGTGCATTGCAGCATGTTGAGCAGCATTCCTGGCCTCAACCCATGCCAGAAGCCTTCCCCACCACCCAGTTGTAACAACCAGAAACATCTCCAGACCTTGCCCAAAGTCCCCAGGAGGACAAAATGACCCCCAGTTGAACTACTGACCTACAAGATGAAGTTCTGAGTGTACACCGTGTGGGTCGGGACCTGCACAGCGTCACCAGACCCAGAGAGCTCCGGGGGCTTTGCGCATTTACTCCTCACTTCCTGGGGCCCTCCCTGCCTGGTCATCGGTGGTTACGATTATGGTTCCCAGACTGGGGGAAAAATATTCTGGTCTCTTCTGATCTTGACACATAGAGACTAACCCAGCTAAATGATTCCAACATTACTTTGTGGTTTGAGTTCAATTTAGAGGCAATATGCAAGGCTCAACCAAGCATTTGTCTTATGTCAGGGCCTCGTCACATTTGTCACACAAAAGCCAGACCACAGAATATCCTTTCAAAAAAAAAAAAAAAAAGTCTTTTCTAAAGCCAATTTTCAGTCCGTGTTTGAAAATTATATTCCACCAAGATGAAAAACATACATTTTCATTTTGTTTCGAATTAGCACAGTAAACAGCTGGCTCTCTTCTTTCCAGGGGAGGCCTCCGCTCCATTTGTTAGCTCTGTTTCTGATATTTCACCTATCCTTTATTTACTTAACAGAGTTTGACAGGAAATTCTCAGAGAGATAATATATCTCCATTAATAGGGTGACTAGGGGAACATATTCTAAGGTTACAAGTGGACTGGAACAATAACTTACGCCTTTGACATTTTTGTCAGCTACTATCCCATTCACAGCATCCAGCAGAGATTCTCCTCAACCAGCAAAACTTAGGAGTGTTTTGTGGCGAAGCACACTTCGGTACTTTTCAGAAGACATGGGCCCATTACACCATTTTCACTGGATAATGTTGCCAATTAGAAATCCTTGTGAGGAAGGCAACTTGATGCCCATGAAAACTGATCTTCAAGCATAAATCAGACCTCTAGAAAGAGCGAAAATGAATCAAGTTGAATTTCTGGGTGCATCTGGGAATGCTGAGGGTCTAAAATATCTTCTTCCTCAAGGTCATCCATCAGTGATGAACTTAAAAGTGTAGAAAGGGAAATTTGTTACCCGAAAATGTAAACTATATTTTTTGTCCTAATTTGCTGGTGGCTCACTAAATTGTAGGGAGTGTCACCTAGACATAGACGCTCCTCATGTTTGTAAGCACACATAGAATTTCTTCTTTGCAAAACATCAGGGGAAAAAAATAAAAATAAACCAGAAAGTTATGTATTAAGAATCTCTTTACCTGTCTGACAGCTTTTTACACTGGTTTCAGGAATGCCCAGAATTAATAAAGGTTGTCTTCTATCCATGTACTCAGAGCCAAATTATAGAGAAGCAAACTTGCAATGGAAAGGAAAATGTCCCCTGCCATCTATCAGATGCTTCTACAATTACTCATGGCCCCAATCCTGTCTAAAAAGTGACTCCAATAATTGATAATGGAAGGGGCATGATATAAAGTAACAATGCAATTTATAGCAGGGAGATAAAACCCAGAGAGAAGAACATTTACCTTATAATGCTATTAATATAAAAGTAATTATGAGGGTTGGTTCTAATTAGAATGTTCACTGAGAATCAAGATAGAATGACCAGGATAGAGAGTATCCTAGTGTTGGAACTTCATTCTTTAACTTGGAAGGTTACATGCTTTTTCCAAGAAGGACATTAAAATCTTTTAAGTTGTGCCATTTAAAAATCGATCTGCAGTTGATTGTCTTCTCCAGATCTGTAAAATCATCTATCAAGAGAGAGTTTGTAATTTATGTACTTATTATGCAGTGTATATTCTGTCATATCTATTAAGTAGCTAATATGTACACACACAGAGTGGGTTTAATTGTGTCCCCAGAAAGGTTCAGATCATCACCCATGGTACCTGGAAATGTGACCTCATGTGGAAATAGTCTTTGCAGGTATAATCAAACTAAGGTAACATCAGACTGCTTTAGGACCCTATGATTGCTTTACTTATAGGAAGAGAAGAGCGCACACACGCATACACACACACACACAAATGCATGCACAAATACTATGTGAAGATGGAGGGAAAGACTCGAGGGATGCAGGCCAGGGATTTCTGACAACCATCTAAAGCTAGAAGACAAGAAAGAAGCAGATTCTCTTGAGTCTCTGGAAGAAATTAACCCTTGATGGCATCTTGATCTTGAAATTCCAGCCTTCTGAACTGGGAGGGAACAAATGTTGATTTCAGCCACCTAGTTTGTGGTAATTTGTTACATCAGTCCTAGCAACTGGTTCTAATATGTATGTTTTTCAGCTCTGCACTGAGTATTTTTACTCAAATGAGTTTGAATTTTTGTTTTGGTTAGAAAAAAACTAAAATCTTTTACTTTATTTCAATATATATTTCAATATATGTATGTTTAGTGTCATATATCTATATTTGACACTAAAAACGGAAGTTGACATTTCATTCAATCTTAACATACAAAAGTTGGTTTCTTTAATCAAAAACCAAGTGACACCATTTTCCTTTTAAAAAGCTGTTGTTCTAAAAGTTACTCTTTGGGCAACCCAGGACCTAATCCCTTAACCAAGAAACTGACAGACAAAGCAACAATGACAAAATATAAACATAAAACAAAAATGTAAAGGAACTCTGCCTAAAATAGTCATCACATAGTTGTCACAGCTCCCTTCTCTCAACTTACTCATTTCTTAAAATTTCATTCAGTAATGACTTTCACTTAAGAAATAGTTCTAACAGTCTAGGTTATTGGCCTTTTGCAATTGATAGGCAAGGTTTGAATTGGTGGAGATATTCAGGGAAGATAAAATAAATGCATAAATTTATATAAACAAGTGTCATTGAGGACAAAGAAAAAAAAATTTACAAGAAATGCTGAACAATTATGTCTGTTTCTAATGTGAGCATGAGTCATCAAGAAAATCTAATTTCATGCCCCCTATCTTCAAATAGAAAAAGTCAAAACCTGTAGAAAAGTATATATGGAAATGTTAGATTATGAACATTTTAAAGTTGCTTCTTAAGGGAAAAAAAAAGCTTCCATTATGTGGGCATTTTACTTACTTATAGTACATATTATCCTTCAGTCTTTCTGATTACAAGTATTATTTCAGCTGCCAAAAAATAACATTTTAATTTTGGAAACAATTTTGAATTTTTTTCTTATTTAGAGCATTCCTATGCATGTAAATGGGCCTGTCTGTGATCTGTGTTGATATTTAAGGTGCTTACATAACCATATGGAAAATGAGATGAAAATTCCTGTTTACATTTCTTGAACATTTTACATATTTTTTAAAGTTCAAATTTTTTAATGTTAAAAAGCGTTCTTGTTTATAACGCACATAAATATGTTTCTCAGAAAAGTAATTTTAATAAATGTCTGTTTGCTTGAATTAAAAGGCAATCTTTAGAATTCAGCATCTAATACAGAATCAGAAGCGTGGGTACTAGCCAAAGTAAGAAGAACCAGTAAGCCATCTTTCCTGAGGCTGCCTGGTAGCTAGTCTCAGGTCACTGGTCTGCTATGTGGTTACCTGTGCAGACATGCAGACAAACATGCTCTGAGATCCTAAGTATCTTTTTCCCCTTTGTAGTTTGAACCACCACCTGGAGGTTTTATGCTTATGGTCTTGCAAATAAATTTAGATGGCAAGTGGTCTTTTTTTTCCTAGTCTTATGCATACCGAGTCACTTCAGTCGTGTCCGACTCTTTGTGACCCTATGAACTGTAGCCCTCCAGGCCCTTCCAGGCTGCTCAGTCAATGAGATTCTCTAGGCAAGAATACTGGAGTGGGTTACCATGCCCTTCTCCAGGGGATCTTCCTGACCCAGGGATCGAACTGGTGTCTCTTGTCTCTTGGCATTGACAGGTGGGTTCTTTACCACTAGCGCCACCTGGGAAGCCCAAAGTCTTATGCAGCACCCTAAAATTTGTTTTTATATTCGGTGACTTGAGATGAAGTCACATTGGAAGCTCCCTTCAGTTCCCACTCTGCTCCCCTGTCCCATGAAAAGCTTGACTTGTTGAAGGGCATTTCCTGTCTGTCCCTCCCACAACATCTCAGTTTCCTCCTCTGGCTTCGGCATATTCTTTACCAATTAGTGACAGAGGTGCGAGTCTCATCTGTGCTTGTGGTGTTAGATCTTGCCACATAGAGAAGCCTTCAGATCTCTTCAAATGGTTATGGAAATGTAACTACGTGGGTTAATTTGGCTCAAGTCAAGGGCTGCCCCCAGGAACCCCTGGCTACCCCAGAAGGACTCCAGATACCTCACAGAACTGGGTGAAAAAGGGCAGAGACAATGACAATCTGGGGTCCCCCTCTGTTCTCTCCAGCATCTGATGCCGTGACATGAAGCAGGTGTGGGGACAGTTACTTACTCGGTTTCCTGAGAACGTCTGGCCCAGTGTGGGGCATAACCTGGTGCCATTGTCTTGAGAATATTGCAGGAGAAAGCAGAGCGTGGGATTTAACATTGAAAATTAGAAGTTGATCCTACTTCTTAGACAAAATTGAGATTGACAAAATTGAGGTTTATCTACATAAACCCTTAAACAAAGATGTGGTTCTGAATCAAAATTAGAGACCTGGGGAAGAAATGAAGTTGAGGATTTGGTCCTATTTAATTTTTAAAGGAAACTCTTCAGAGGGAGAAGAGTGCAAGAAAGAAAGATACACGGCACTAGCTTTTGTCTTGTGCTATTTTGAGCTGGTTGATGGAAAGTGTCATTTCGGCCCCATATTCTCTTGAATGTGCACATTCTATTATTTCTGAGATCGTGTATGACTTAAATTTGGGTTCTAAACCCCTAAACTTTACTGTGAGCTAGTAAACCAAGGATTTTTTTTTTTTTTTTTGGAGTATAGTTGCTTTCCAATGTTGTTAGTTTCTGCTGCACAATGATGTGAATCAGCTATGTGTATGCATATATCCATCCCCCTTGGATCTCCCTCGCACCCACGCACGTCCCATCCCATCCCTCTGGGTCCCCACCGAGCACCAGTCTGAGCTCCCTGGGCTATACTGCAGGTTCCCACTAGCTATCTTATGCATGGTAGGGTATATATGTCAATCTCCCAGTTCATCCCACCACTCTCCCCACCATGTCCACATGTCCAGTCTCTACATCTGCTTCTCTATTCCTGCCTGCAAATAGGTTCATCTGTACCATTTTCTAGATTGCACCTATGTGTTAATATATGATTTTTTTTGTTTGTTCTTCTGACTTACTTCACTCTGTATGATAGACTTAGGTCCATCCACATCTCTACAAACGACCCAGTTTCATTCTTTTTAATGGCTGAGTAATGTTCCATTGTATATATGTACCACGTCTTCTTTATCTGTTCATCTGCCATGGACATTTACATTGTTTCCTTGTCCTGGCTATTGTAAATAGTTCTGCAATGAACATTAGGGTGCATGTGTCACTTTGAATTATGGTTT
Source organism: Dama dama (assembly GCF_033118175.1). Classification (NCBI taxonomy): domain Eukaryota; kingdom Metazoa; phylum Chordata; class Mammalia; order Artiodactyla; family Cervidae; genus Dama; species Dama dama. The sequence goes on along the minus strand of NC_083704.1, from coordinate 35,573,982 downwards.
TCTAAGGATATATGCTAAATTGTGGGAAATGCTGGGTCATGTGGTAGTTCTAGTTTCAGCTTTTTAAGGAACCTTCATACTGTTTTCCATAGTGGCTTCACCAATTTATATTCCCAGCAGTGTAAGAGGGTTCCCTTTTTCCCACACCCTCTCCAGCATTTATTGGTGGATTTTTTTGATGGTAGGCACTGTAACTGGTATGGGGTTGTACCTCATTGTAGTTTTGACTTGCATTTCTCTAACAATTAATGACGTTGAACATCTTTTCATATGCCTCTTAGTCAACTGTTTGTCTTCTTTGGAGAACTGTTTGAGTCTTCCACTCATTTTTTATTGGATTGTCTATTTTTTTTTATATTGAGCTGCATGAGATGTTTGTATATTGTGGAAATTAATCTCTTAAATCCCTTAAACCAGTGATTTCTTGACAAGTCATTCCAAATTTAAAATCATGAAATTCTGGTCTCAGATCATTTCTCTGTCATTAGGTTTAATCTATTCTACATGCAAAGTAAGCCAGTTAAAACAGATCACAATTTTTTTTTAAAAACTGATAGAGTCTCTTCTGTGGTAGCATCTCCCAGTTGTTTGCTGAAAATTGAAAAGGTTTAATAAGCAGACAGTGGCCTTGGGTCCACTTCAAAATAAGTAACCCCAAGGACCTCAGGCTTTTGCCTGAGCAAAGTGTATTTCAGCTATATGGTGACCAGAGGCATAGTCTGAAAAAGATTTCATCTACTGAATGAATTCAGATTTACAACATACAAGATCAACACACACACACAAATCAATCAGATTTCTACATAATAAACATGCCGAAACTGAAATTTAAAACACAGTACCATATACAATGCAAGCATTAAAATTTGAAAATGGAGAAAAGATATAAACAGATATTTTACTGAAGAAGATACACAAAGGCAAAGAAACCAATGAAAAGACGTTCAATGTGACTAAGGAAATGCAAGTAAGAACCGCTAAAAATATCACAGTATAGAGGTATCAAACATCACAGAATGGCTACAAGAAAAAAAGTGACAACACCAAATGCTAGTAAAACATTATTGATGAAAATGGAAAATAATATAGCAACTCTGGAAAACAACTACTCAGTTTCTAAATACACTAAACATGCAACCATCACTGTCCCTCCAAAATGAAATTTTTATTAACACAGAAGCCTGTACAGAAATGTTCGTAACAGTCTTATTCTAATAGCCCTAACTGGGATCAACTCAGATCTCCTTTAACAGGTGAATGTATAAGCCAGCTCTGAGGTACCTACATACAATGAACTAATATCAATCATCTAAAGGATACACAAATAGTTGATGCATGTGGCAATGTGGATGGATCTCCAGGGAATTATGCTGAATGGAAAAGTCAGTCCCCAAGGTTTTATACTTGGGGATTACATTCACATATTACTTTCACATAGCATTTTTGAAATGACAAATTTTTAGAAGTAGAGGACAGTTTGTCTGGAGTTGGGCGCCAGGATGAGAGGAATAACTATATACTATAATGTTGCAAAATTTTCCCATTGGGAAGACTAAGCTAAGTGTACAAAGGATAGCTCTGTGATATTTCTTATGACCACAGTGAATCTATAATTATCTCAAAACAAATTTCAATTTAAAAAAAGACAGTTTGAAAGTAGGAGTTAACAAGGCATTGCCAACATCTGCTGGATCATGGAGAAAGCAAAAGAGTTCCAGAAAAACATCTATTTCTGCTTTATTGACTATGCCAAAGCCTTTGACTGTGTGGATCACAATAAACTGTGGAAAATTCTGAAAGAGATGGGAATACCTGACCACCTGACCTGCCTCTTGAGAAACCTGTATGCAGGTCAGAAAGCAACAGTTAGAACTGGACATGGAATAACAGACTGGTTCCAAATAGGAAAAGGAGTATGTCAAGGCTGTATATTGTCACCCTGCTTATTTAACTGATATGCAGAGTACATCATGAGAAACGCTGGGCTGGGGGAAGCACAAACTGGAATCAAGATTGCCGGGAGAAATATCAATAACCTCAGATATGCAGATGACACCACCCTTATGGCAGAAAGTGAAGAGGAACTAAAGAGTCTCTTGATGAAAGTGAAAGAGGAGAGTGAAAAGTTGGCTTAAAGCTCAACATTCAGAAAACTAAGATCATGGCATCTGGTCCCATCACTTCATGACAAATAGATGGGGAAACAGTGGCTGACTTTATTTTTCTGGGCTCCAAAAATCACTACAGATGGTGATTGCAGCCATGAAATTAAAAGACGCTTACTCCTTGGAAGGAAAGTTATGTAGACAGCATATTAAAAAGCAGAGACATTACTTTGTCAACAAAGGTCTGTCTAGTCAAGACTGTGGTTTTTCCAGTGGTCATGTATGGATGTGAGAGTTGGACTATAAAGAAAGCTGCTGCTACTGCTGCTAAGTCGCTTCAGTCATGTCCAACTCTGTGCGACCCCGTAGATGGCAGCCCACCAGGCTCCGCCATCCCTGGGATTCTCCAGACATGAACACTGGAGTGGGTTGCCACTGCCTTCTTCGTAAAGAAAGCTGAGCGCCGAAGAATTGATGCTTTTGAACTGTGGTGTTGGAGAAGGCTCTTGATTGTCCCTTGGACTGCAAGGAGATCCAACCAGTCCATCCTAAAGGAGATCAGTCCTGGGTGTTCATTGGAAGGACTGATGTTGAGGCTAAAACTCCAATACTTTGGCCACCTGATGCGAAGAACTGACCCATTGGAAAAGATCCTGATGCTGGGAAAGATTGAGGGCAGGAGGAGAAGGGGATGACAGAGGATGAGATGGTTGGATGGCATCACCGACTCAATGGACATGGGTTTGGGTGGACTCCGGGAATTGGTGATGGATAGGGAGGCCTGGCATGCTGCGGTTCATGGGGTCGCAAAGAGTCGGACACAACTGAGTGACTGGACTGAAAATAAACAAGAGTTTATAAATTGAAAAAGTAAAAATTAACTAGAAGATCTTTCCTGAAGGTAGAGCTAATATAAGGCATGAGTATTTCTTTAATTTTTATTGGAGTATAGTTGCTTTACAATGTTGTGTTAGTTTCCACTGTATAGCAGGGTGAGTAGCTATATGTACACATGTATGTCCTTGTTTTGGGGTTTCCTTGCCATTTAGGTCATCACAGAGCATTGAGTAAGAGTTCCCTGAGCTATACAGTCTGTTCTAAGCATCTATTATCTATTTTATACCTAGTATCAATAATGTATATACCTCAATCTCAGTCTCTCAAGTCATCCCATCCCTCTTTCCCCCTTGGTATCTGTATGTTTGTTCTTCACAGCTTTATTTCTGTTTTGCAAATTAGATCATCTATACCATATGTTAGGTCTTCCCAGGTGGCACAGTGGTAAAAAATCTGCTCACCAACACAAGAGATGCAAAATGCATGGATTCAATCCCTGGGTAGGGAAGATACATTGGAGAGGGAAATGGAAACCCACTCCTCTCCAGTATTCTTGCCTGGAAAATCCCATGGACAGAGGAGCTTGGTGGGCTACAGTCCATAGGGTCACAAGAGTCAGACACAACTTAGCAACTCAACAACAACAATGATATACTATTTATTAGAGTCCACATGTTAACATGCAATATTTGTTGTTCTCTTTCTGACTTACTTCATTCTGAATGACAGTCTCTAGGTCTATCTACATCTCTACGAATGAACTAGTTTCATTCTTTTTTATTGCTGAGTAACATTCCATTGTATATATGTACCACATCTTTATCCATTCCTCTATCGATGGACATTTATGTTGCTTCCATGCCCTGGCTGTTGTAAATAGTGCTGAAATGAATATTGGAGTGCATGTGTCTTTTTTAATTATGGTTTTCTCTAGATATATGCCCAATTATGGGATTGCCGAGTCATATGGGATTTCCATTTTTACTTTTTTAAAACACCTCCATATGTTTTTTATAGTGGCTGTATTAATTTACATTCTCCCCAACAGTGTGGGGGCTTCCCTGGTGGCTCAGCTGGTAAAGAATCTGTCTATAATGTAGAAGACCCGGGTTCTATCCCTGAGTTGGAAGATCCCCTGGAGAAGGGAATGGCTACCCACTCCAGTCTTCTGGCCTGGAGAATTCTTCTGGCCTGGCATGGACTGTATAGTCCTTAGGGTCACAAAGAGTCGGACACGACTGGGAAACTTTCACTTTCAACAGCGTAGGGGGTTTCCCTTTTCTCCACACCCTCTCCAGCTTTTATTGTTTGTACATTTGACAGTAGTCATTTTGACCTGCCTGAGGTGATACCTCATTGTAGTTTGGACTTGCATTTCTCTAATAATTAATGACTTTGAGCCTCTTTTCATGTGTTGTTGGCCATCTATATATCTTCTTTGGAGAAATGTCTATTTAGGTCTTCCGCCCATTTTTTGATTGGGTTGTTTGTTATTTTGCTATTTGTCTGCATGAGCTGTTTGTAGATTTTGGAGATTAATCCCTTGTCAGTTGCTTCATTTGCAAATATTTTCTCCCATTCTGAGTGTTAGCTTTTCGTCTTGTTTATGGTTTCCTTTGCTGTGCAAAAGCTTTTAAATTTAATTAGGTCCCATGTGTTTATTTTTGTTTTTATTTTCATTACTCTAGGAGAAATGATCTCGTGATTTATATCAAAGAGTGTTCTGCCTATGTTTTCTGCTGAGTTTTATAGTGTCCAGCCTTACATTTAAGTCTGCAGTCCATTTTGAGTTTGTTTTTGCATATGGCATTAAGAAGTGCCCTAATTTCATTCTTCTGCAAGTAGCTGATGAGACATGATCTCTTCAGTCATCCTGACAATTTCATATCTGAAGGGAGATTTAATTGGCATCCAGTTTAAAACTCTCCCTGAGGGTCATGTGCTCCAAGAATATTTAAAACATCTCAGTCCTCCCTCTCAGTTTGCCGCTTGTCGTGATATGATTCAAATTTTACATGGTCAAGCCAGAAAGACATACATCAACTGTGAGGTCATCCTACAAGAATATAAAGCATCTACTTGTATTTGCATATTCAGGCACAGATTGATAAAAATGACTCTCCTCCATGCTATATTTCTTACTGAGGGTATGTGAAAGCTTTGATGTTGAAATTTCTGGCTATCACTCCATGTTGCAGTCTCTCTGAATCTGACCGTTAAGGAGAAGGCTCCATTTTTCCTCGATTAACTTGATCTTGACATTGGCTAATGCTTTGAGTAGTTACTTACAGCACCTTCAACCACCGCCAGGCACTGGGCTGGGTTGACCTTGACCTCCATTCACCCACACACACACACACACCAATGGTCATATGTCCAGACTCAGGAAGGGAGCTATTCAGGTGGTCTGAGTTTGCTTTGGGGTTGAAGTCTAAATTACAACATTTTTTTAGTCCCAAAAGAGAGCCTTCTGCTCCTCTGTATTGAACATAAAGCAGAAGTGTGGCTGGTTGGACAACAGAAGTGCCCTGAACAACAACAAGCAAGAAAAATAATGAGAGCAGTTCACATCTTGTTCCCACTGTATGCTAGTCACTGAGCTGGGCATGTAGGCAGCCTCATTTATCCCCACCCACTAGGAACCATTTTGATTGTTAAAGGTGAGGAAACTTGGACTTGTAAAAGCAAAAGTGTCTTTGGCCACACAGCCAGGAAAGAGTTAAAACCAGCCATGTCTCTGCCGAAGCCCATGCGTTTGAACACCATGGTAGGCTGTCTATAGACTTCCTAAGGAAGCGTCTCAACCTTCTGCTTTTCTGAGAAATGCTTTACTTTGAAATAGTTTCTAGGTCGTGCTGTCATTTTAGGCACTTCTAAGTGATGTGGAAGACTCTTACATACTGAACACAGGCTCAACTCTGCTTCCTCTCTTAACACCCTGTTAAGATTTGTATCCAGTCTCCCTGCCATGTTGTTTTTCCATGGCCTTTACTACTCTTGACAAGATTTGGATTCTTTCTCAGAGAACCCACCTGCCAGATAATAGTATTTCTAAAGGCTGGACAAAGCTTCTGGGAAAGAAAAAAAAATTCCTCACATTCATTAATTCTAATCCAACAATTCATTGTAAGTTGTAAATTCAACAGTACCTACTGAGAGACTTCCCTGGCTGTCCAGTGGTTAAGACTGTGCTCCCAAAGCAAGGGTCATGGGTTTGATCCCTGATTGGGGAACTAAGGTCCCGCATGCCGCATGGTGTAGCAAAAAAAAAAAAAAACCTGACAATACTTACTGAATTTATATTCTCTCTAAAACACAAAGCATTGGGAATATTGGGGTCACCTGAGCAAAGTTGTCCATGTGTCCCTCAAGATGTATGTTAGTGCCAGGCCAACCTTCTCGCTGCCTGCCATCCAAATGAACCTGCACAGCATCTGTTTCCTTAGATCACAAGGGTGCTTTGGTTCACTGATATTTGTAGAGAACCTGCTTGAAGCCCAGCAGTGTTCTAGGTGCCAGAGATAGAGTTGGAGGGAAAGACTGACCAAGAGACCATGCTTGTAGATTTGGTGTTCAAGTGGCAGGTGCTTCTTAATTGTGACAGTTTGAAATTTCTGTCAGTCACTCATCTATTCAACTACTATGGACAGGGCACATTACTTTTCAGAGAAGATAAAGCGCATGAGCCACACGGAAGTCCTCAAATTAATGCAGGAGGGAAACAATGAAAAATAAGCAAAATATTAAACATATTGAGTAATGATAAAGGATAAGGGGGAAAATGAACTAACGAAGGGGCACAGGAAGAGCAGGGGGGCATTTTTGTTTGTTTGTTTTATTTTATGTTTAATTTATTTTGACCGCCCCAGGCAGCTTGCAGGATCTTTGTTTCCCAACCAAGGGTCAAACCTGTGCCCTCTGCGGTGGAAGCACAGAGTCCCAACCATTCGACCACGAGGGAAGTCCCAGGAATTGTCATTTTAGACATGCTGGGTTTCATTTGCTGCTGCTCTGTTTTAAAAATCAGAAATGTGGTTCACATACGAAGGGTCTTCCTTACTTGAAGTTAAATCTTTCCCCTTAGGAAAAGGTTAACAGTAAGTGTTAATTCTCAGCTCTCCAGATTTCTGCCTTAAATAGGAACGGTCTTTTTATATTAAAATACCAGGACAGTAGCCTTTGAAAAAGATGTGCAATCTAATTAAAATGGAGAGATTAGCTGCCCTCGGAATATTTGCAAAGCCTAGAAAGGTAATTTAGTGAAATGTATACAATTTTATCTGGCTTTAATTTTTAATGAGATAATTTATAATGTGTGCCTCTTTCCTTCATTTACCTGCATTAGCCAAACTATGAGCCTATTTACAAACAGATAGGATGTTTAGACCATATCGTAGAACAAATTCTTGAAGTAAGGACCCGTCGATCAGTCCAAGACAGAAATTTCACTCCCTGGCCATCAAATGCTACCTTTCAGCTTGCATAGGAATGAAACCCTGGTTTGAGACTGTGAAAGTAAAAAGACCTGAAAAATCTAAGCTGTGATGAAAAAGAAACCCCAGTGTAAGTTGGACAGTCCCCACTGTCTGACAGATTCCAGCCCAGGAGCATGAAGTATGTCTTTATGCCCACAGGTGCTGCGGTGTATGTTTTAATAAAAGATGCTTTATTTGTATCATGACAAAATGCCATGGGGCGCAGACTATGCCTCAAACATTTTTAAGTTTTAATGGATATTCCAATTCTCCCCTTCACCAAAGTCCATGACAAGACTGTTTTTCCACTGTGTTTTGAAGGTAGGCATGGCAGATGAACATGAAAATGATATGTGTTGTTTCTAGTGGGAGGCTTTAAAAGCCTGTGCCTGATGCATTGTATTTGTGTTTTCTGCAATGGGCCATCATATAATCAAGGGGCAAGATGTATCAACCTCATGCCTAGGGTGGCTAGAAGTGGCCAAGAGCCTGCGGCTTCTGTTGGTTATCTAGCATGATGGACATTTAAAGTCATGTTCTGTGAAGCCACTGGTCTCCAGAGGAGTTTCAGTTATTGTAACATAAACTAGCATATCCTGCCAGATCCTGAGCCAAATTTGAAACACGCTGAAAATAAAGAATATAAAGGAAAGAAGGAGAAACCCATGCCTACAAAGGAATCCTTTGGATTAAGTAAAAAGGACAGCAGAAGGGAGCTAAGTTACTTGGTGGAGGGTGTTTGGGGGTTAAGGATAATGGGATTGGCCTATTGCTGTGTCCCTTCTACTTTTCAGGTGGTGGACTTTAGGCAAAGTACTTAACACCTCTAAGTTTCAAATGTCCTCTTTTTTTAAGTGAGAGAAATTGTCATATGTTACAGCATCAAATGTGCTTCCCTGGTGGCTCAGTGGTAAGGAATTTGCATGCCAATTCAGGAGATATGGGTTTGATCCCTGGGTGGGAAAGATCCCCTGGAGGAGGAGATGGTAACCCACACCAGTATTCTTGCCTGGGAATTCCCATGAACAGAGGAGCCTGGCAGGCTGCTGTCCAAGGGGTTGCAAGAATCAGACACAACTTAGCAGCGAAACCACTACCAACAGCAGCATCAAATACAAGGCTCTAAGGGTCTGTTGTAACTTAATAGGAACTCAGCCTCTGCTCTTGGCCCATGTTGTATTCTGCTTCCATACCTAAGCAGTTCAGCCTGGTTATAAGATCATAAAGCCCAACAGTGGTCTTAAGCTTCAAAAGGCAGTTAAACTGCAATAGAAGATGAGAAAAAGTGAAAGTGGAAATACACTGAAACAAAATCATGAGGACCAGGTTTATTTATCATAAATAATTACATCCTCCATATATTGGAAGGTAGCATTCTAGCATAGAAGGCAAATAAGCAGCTAAACCAAGTGTCAAAGCGTGGTATAAGTTTGAGACCATGATGTTCATGCTGACAGTCTGTGGGGAAGAGCATCTCCTTGATGAAATGGTCTTTACCATGATGCACACTGTAGGGCACTTGAGAATCATCCAAGAGGCATTTTTCAAGTGATGCCTACTTCTTTCACCACCCTACCTCAAATCTGATCTGCACCCTGGGAGTGTTTACCAAGATAGGATAGGATAAGCTGTGCTGTAGGAAAACAAAATAATAACAACCACGCTTCAGTCCTGCTGGCTTGCATCAACACAGGTGTCCTGTCCACTCAGATTACCTGGCCATCATGTGTTGGCTGCAGTTCTGCTCCACAGCATCTTTACTCTGGGATCCAAGCTAAGGGATGGGTCTCTACCCAAAACATCACCCATCTCATGAGAGAAAGAAGGACCACATGGCAAACTCCACTTGGGCTCTTAGGCTTCTGAACAGAAGTGCCTTCTCATCTCCAGTCACTTGTCACTGGTCACAGAAGGTCATGTAACCCAGCCTGACTGCCATGTAGAGAGAAAGGCGTGATCTTCCCCTGGGTGGGGTGGCAATTACTTGTACACAGCACATCTTAGCCCAGGGTACGAGCCCCTCCCCCATTCCACCATGGAAGTGAGTGCTTCCATCACAAATGAGGAATTTCCAGATATACTGCCTGAGCCAGGACAGAAAATGAGGTCGAAATCCACTTTGAAACTATGTCTTCATTCTCACTGTAATTCTTCACCATGTCTTAAAAAGTGCAGTCAAGAGAATTGAAATGAGTGCTTTGCCAAGTCAGAATTAGGATTGAGTTCTCCTCTTCAGCCATGTGCTTCTCTTGTCTTCCATTCCATGCTTTGGAGAGGTAGTGGATAGAACTCAACTCAGGAAGCAAGAAGGATCAAAGACAGGGACTTCCCTGATGGCCCAGTGGTTAGGGTTTTGCCTTCCATTATGGCGTCTGTGGGTTTCATCCCTGGTTGCAGATTTAGGATCCCACATGCCTCAGGGACCAGAAGGCCAAAATGTAAAATGAAAGCATGTTGTAACAAATTTAGTAACGACTTTTTAAAAGACAGTCCACATCAAAAAACCTTTAAAAAAAAAATGGAAGAAGGATCAGATCAAAGACAGACAAAAGATAGGCCTGTTATCGTTTTGTCTCTTTGACATGAAACTGTAAGTTAAATCATCCCAAAAAGGTTTCAGTTGATTAGTAAAACAGCATGTTATATTGTACTGAATGATTAAAGCTAGACAATCCGTGTGATTCTTCGCTTCTTCTTGCTTTCTGAATGCATCTGTTGATATACTGAGGTTATAGCTTCAAAGTCCAAGATGATCAGGTTCACCCTCTGCCTAAATTTCTATTCATCTCTTGATGCTGTTATGCTAGTGGTTCGAACTGAAATCACATGTTTGAGGACAAGTCAAAGCATTGACTCAAGCGTGTTCTGCTTGTAGTTTTAAGCCTACTGAGAACGAAGACGATATTCATGCTTTTAAAGCTGTATAGGCACAAATCCTATAAAGCTAAAGGGGCTTCCCTGGTGGCTCAGAGGGTAAAGCATCTGCCTGCAATGTAGGAGACCTGGGTTTGATTCCTGGGTTGGGAAGATCCCCTGGAGAAGGAAATGGCAACCCACTCCAGTACTCTTGCCTAGAAAAATCCACGGACGGAGGAGCCTGGCAGGCTACAGTCCACAAGATCACAAAGAGTCGGACATGACCGAGCAACTTCACTGTCTCCAGGCACAAATCCAACAAAATTAGAGTATCTTTTTAATAAATAGTATTACCACTACGTTTATATTAATAGAACTAAATGGAGAGTTATTAAACTGAAAATCATGAAATATCGACTGATTTACTAGTTGGTTGCATGCCTTTTGTCATGTTTTACTGTCCAAAAGATCCATAAGCAAAATGTGCCATTTTCCCAGTTCACATGTCTTAAATGAAACACGGGTCAGCGGGACTCTCAAACTCAACTCAGGGACTGGCCATGCCCATTGGCATGACTCAGCTGCTGCAACTTCATCGTGTGCCCGCAGCAACACCTTGGCTCTCCTTCTCTCTTCATCATGCCCCATCTGAATGTTACTTCTAGTTATTGCTAATTCAGTTAATGTGTTGAAAGAATGCTTTTGCCTTTACCTAGGTGATTTGTGCGAGGGGGGTTTAAATCTGCCTGTCGTCTTCATGTTAGAACATTGTTGCCCACTCTGCAGTTCATGGCTACAAGATAATCCATTGTTAAATATTACTGTCAGGGCATGTGAGAGGACCCGTGTTGTGCCAGGTTATAAACAGTTCATCCTGAACATCTGATATAAGACAATGGAATCTCATGTCTGGAAAAACATTGTCGCTAGCAATCAGCATGCCTAACTGGTTTTTAACAGAACCGCAAGGTCGTTATCACCTCTGACAAAATTAACAGTGATTCCTTAACATCATCTAATACCCAGCCCATGTTTAAATGTTCCTTCTTGTCTCAAATGTCTCTTTGGACATAGTTTACGTGAATCAGAATCCAAACGAGGCCCATTGCCTTTGGTAGACTTCCCACAGTCTGATTCTAGCTGATTGTTTTCTGATTGTGTCATTTTATTTGTTCTTCTATCTCCCTAATTTCCTGTAAGTATGCCGTTAGATCTGGAGACTTGATTACATTCTGGTTAAATTTTGCTTTTGGCAAGAATCCTTCAGGGGTGAGGCTGTGTGTTTCCTCTTGCATTGTATCAGGATGCACATAATTTCTGGTTGTTCGGCTTTTTTGTGGTGTCAAGATTGATTTGGGATAGAGCTGACTGAGATGAGTAGGGTTTGAGTTGTGAAATTTATTCCTCCCCAATCTGTGGTCCAACTTCACTGGAAGAGTTTTGATTATATCTCCAGGGGGAGCTCAGATTAGGGCTGTTAATCAATAGCCAGTAAAACTCCTGACTTCATGTAAAAGTCATAGAAATGTGTTTCTATCAGAATCATTTCAATGAGTAAGCTCAGCCTCAATAATGAAAATTTGTACTCTGATGTAGACCCAAAGTGCTTGGGAGAGGAAGGTGAGACAATGAGGACACAAGCTGTCATGTCTCTCATGTGCTACAAAGTCGTCATCACACTGGAATTAACCTTGAAAATCAAATTGAAATCTGAGGAATGAACATGCAAAGTCAAAATGAAAGAATATTTTGAGAGGACCTCATGATATATTCAGATTACTAAACACTAAGGTTTTATATATTGATTTGAGGAAAATTGATATATGATCTTTTGTTTAAGTTATGTGTGATATCTGGATGAAGATCATAAAACAACAGGATTAAGAAACATTAAATACTACAGAGGCATACTGTGGATAGACACTTCTTCACTGGCAAAATCAAGGGTCCTTTGAAGCTAACATAAACATTCCATAACAGTCAAATTTAAATCATCTAGGTTCTCGCCCAACTGAGTTTTGTGGAGTGAAACTTGAAGATGCACAGTTCAGCTACCAAAAGAGATTGTAAAGAAATTCCATTAAGGAAGGTCTAAGTTCAGATTCTACACTGAAGTTCCTCAACCTCAGTACCATTGACAGATAATTCTTTGGTGGGTCACTGGGGGCTGTCTTGCACATTGTAAGATGTTTAGTAGCCTCCCTGGAATCTACCCATGAGAGATAAGTGGACGTGGCAGGCCCAGTGTTGATAAGCAAAAATGTCTCCAGCCTTTGCCAAATGTCTGATTCCGGGGGCTGGGGTAAGGGGATAGGAATCACCCCTAGCTGAGAACCACTCATCTTCAGTGACACTTAGCAAACTCCTCTTCCATCTTCCAGAAGTTTGAATCATGTGTTCTGGGCACCAGATGATACCCAACGTAAAGTTTTACAACGTGTATGGTTAGGCTTTTCACAGCCGTGCTTTCAAGAGCAAACTGTGAACTCACATAGTCTGAGAACAAATCCCAGAGGGTTCAACTTCTGATTTGGATATGTTGACACATCTAGGTTGCTTTCACCTTTTGTCTGTGGTGAATAATGCTGCTGTGAACCTGGGCTTACAAATACCTGCTTGAGTCCCTGCTTTCACTTCTTTGAGGTGTGGGATTGCTAAGTCAAATGGTAATTCTATAGAGTTTCAATTTTTGAGGAATTGTTGCATCATTTTCTACAGTGGCTATATACCATTTTACATTCCCGCCAGCAACGTGCAAGGAGTCCAGTTTCTGCACATCTTCACCAGTACTTGTTCCTTTGTAGTTTTTAAATTTTCATGGACAGAGGAGCCTGGCAGGCTACAGTCCAGAGGGTTGCAAAGAATAGGACACAACTGAAGCAGATTAGCACACACATAGCATCTTAGCTGTGAGACCTCAGGCAAGATTTTCACTATTTCCTCAGCTTGCTAAATAGAAAAGCAGAACAATCTGAAAGTGGATTTTCAAGATTAAATTAAGAAATATCCTATATTAATTATCTGGAATCTGTTATTGTTATTTCCCATGTGTTAGGGAGATTATTTTTATTGCAGTCTCTAAACATAAGATGCAGACAAACTCCCAGTAACAAAATAATGAAAATACACAAGGATTTACCCACAAGCTGGTCAAATTTATGAAAGAAGTGGTGTAAGAGGTTATCTTGATGTTCCCCGTGACAAATAAGTGTGTACTTGTTTTTTTTAAAAAAAAAAATGCTTATAAATTATCAAAAGCTGAAGTGAAACTTGCTCTTGTTGGAATTAGAGGCCAAGGTGAACTAACAGTTAATTCCACCAGATCCTCTAGAATGCATGGTCACTAGAGCACATAGAAACAACCCAGGCGTCCAGATTCAGTGTTGCCCTTGTTAGGGAGCTCCTGGAGGAAAGGTAGTATTTAACCAGTCATTCAGGGTAGATTCCTTGGATAGACATCCTTTTCTAACACAGAACAACCCATCAGCATTCAGAGGGAATAATAGGGACAGACCACCCTAGGCTTGCAAAGGCTTCCTACTTAAGAAGGGTATTTTCTTGGAGTCCATCCTCATTTTGTATCAACCCTTGGTTCCCTAGAAACACATTCTCTGGAAATGTGCTTTTATTCTCCAATCTGCTTTTTTTTCTTTCTTTCTTTCTTTTTTTTTTCACTCTTCTGTCTAAACTAGTAATCTTAGTAATACCCAGGGACCTCAATCCCCATCCATTTCCACAAGCCCCGGGTACCTGTCAAGCCAAGTGCAGAGAAGAAATCATGGGGAGAATCTCCCATACTAGTAAGCAAACTATGGATAAGTACAAGGGAAGGAAGAAGGAAATTAACATTTAATGAGGACCCAGTGTAAAAGAACAAGAAATTACTAACGGGCTTGCACGCGAACTTGAGCAGCTCCCCAGCCTGCCAAAGATAATTTTCAAATCGCCAGTCCAAATTTCCTCCTCCTTTCTTCTGAAGAATATGGACTGTTTCTTCTAGGAGAGGGGCCAAGTACATCTACATAATAAAGGGCTGAGAAAGACAGGATGGAAGAAGAGAGAAGATACGTTGTGGGCGAGGGCTGGATAGGTTTTCTCCAGGAGGTGCTGAGAAGTCACTGAGGTATTGCAGAGTATGAGGGAAGCAGCAGGAAAGGGGAGAGAATTTTGATAAGTGTTGTTAAAATATTTGAGCCCTCTTTAATGATATTTTTAAGAATTCTTTTTGGCAGTTGAAACTTGCCTCTTAAAATTTGATTATCTGGGACTGCACTGTGTGGGAGCCTTGGGTTGATTAGTCTTAAACCAATGTGTATGATCTGCTATTCTCACATGGAGTCAGTATTTGGTAGCTGTATTACTGCATTTTATAACAGCAGTAGGACACAGTGGAGCATCTTGAGTCAGCTGGATTAGAAACCTGGATTAACTACTTCTTAGTTGTGTGGACATGGGTTTCTTAACCTCTCTGAGCCTCCATTTTAACATCTGTAAAAGAGAAATAACAAAATTAGCCCACCAATTTTCAATGAGGAGAAAATGATTGGAAAACTATGTGGCGTCTAATAATTCTTCTGCAATGGATACTACTGTTATCCTCGTATATGCCTGAATTCAAGGTCTTGCATGACTTGCTAAAGGTCACATAGCCTGTGTGTGATGTTGCCAGACAACATATGGGATGTCCTTTCAAATCGAATTTCAAATAAATGACAAATGGGTTTTTAGTATAAGTGTATCCCGACTATCACTTGGGACATACTTATACCAAAATTTTATTGATCGTTTTCGGATATCGCAGTTCAATGAGGCATCCTGGATTTTTATTTGCTGAATCTGGCAACCCTGTCCATGATGAATGTCGCTGTGATTCAAGTCCATGTTCTCTAACCTCCAAATTCCATGTTCTTCTCCTTGCTCTGGAGAAGTAGGCAGAACCCAGAAACAGGAGTGAGGGCCAGGTAGTTCGTGGGCATACAAGGGAAATGACATCAAGAGAAAATAGTGAGCACCTCCTGTGGATCCCAGGTATGCGACATTGTGTGCTACCTATGCAACAACTCACCTAGATCAGTGTTGTTACCTCCACTTCACAAAAAGGAAAATTGCACATCCAAGTCCTGACGTTCCCAGCCAGGGACACGATAGACAGGCGAGCATAGCGTTGAAGTTCCCAACTCGGGCCTGCACTTTCGGTCGTCACCTGTCACTGTAGACTGTCTTTTGAAGACTCTTCTGCTGGGAAGAATTTATGAGGCCTACAAAGGTGGCCCAGTGTTTGCTGGGAATATCTGGGCAAGTGGCATTTCTCTTTAACTGACTCTGGGCCATGCACTTAAGTAAAGTATGGGCTGTCCTTCTGCAGGTTTAAACATATAGACAACAAATGTCCAGATATCCCAAAGCAAAAAATAATCCCAGTTGATGGTCTGCACACCCTGCATTCACTGGCTGACTGCCAGCACTGCACTTAGCAAGTGAGGAGGGTGCCCCCTCTTTGATTCCTAGGGCTGACAAAGTTAGCCATGTGACCTGTATGAAAATATGTGCACAGTCACCAAAATGACACTCGCACAAAAGTTTGGTCACTGCAGCTCTGTTGGAGCCTAATGTACTTTATAGATTTTTCCATATTTATTTTGAGAGTAGAAGCTTTGTGTTTGATACAGTCTGAAAAACGAAGTACCCGAGGCAAAGTCTCTTCTGATAGATAAGAAATGAAGAAAAACTCTGTAATTTTGTTTGAAGTTCCCCCAAATGCCATTAGTCATTTCAGTTTCTGAGCACTGGCTCATTCACTTGAGACAGACAGTTTAGAAGGGCTGTCAGTTCCATAGACCAAATGCAGATTGATACTGAACTTAGAAACCGACTCAACCGATTAATGACAATGGTTATCTTTTTGGTTGTAGAAAGGGAATTCCGATAGGCCCTTCATTGATTAGGGTGGAGGTGTGCGGGGGTGGGGTGGTGTGGGTGTCTGGTGTGTGTGTGATCACCTTCAATATACTGGGGACCAAGCCAGGCCCCTGGAAAACAAAATGGTGTAAAATAATTTAGACCCTACCTTTAAGGAGCAGGTAGATAACTTTCCTAAAAAGTTGCCAAATTCTGTACTATAATTGGAGGGGGGAAAAAAATTAGTTGTTGAACTATAATAAGAAACATCAGGGAAGAAAAACTGTTGAGATTGTATGACACATGATCTTTGAGATTTTTTTCATCTCTTCGTATGTCTGCCTCCCAGCCTCAGAGCTCATCCTCATTCCTATCTTTTAAAGAAGAAGCACAGGTTGAGATAGTGTGGGTGGGCATTAGTTGAGCTAGAACATTGGGAAAACACCATTGATCTTTGACAACTAGTCACTCTTGACTATTCATGTTAACCAAAAGTCATTTAGTTGCAAGTGACAGAAACTCAATTCAAATTGACATAAGCAAAACCAGATTTTCTTGGGTCATGAAATAAAATTGTCCAGAGAGTGAATGTGAATGGATGAAAGAGTTCAAGTGCTTCAGGAATATCACTTCCTCCAGCTCTTGGTTCTAAATGAATTCAAAAACTCCAAGGAGATCCAACACAGTTCCAGCACAGCAGAAAAAAAAAAAAAAGCTTTTCCTTCGCTATTCCCACAAGGCAGCCCATCACTGCATCAATCATAAAACAGCTTGGGATGGTGGTATTCATAAAAGATTGTGATTATCTGGGTTGGGGTAGGAAAATCCCACTAGAATATCAAGGGCAAGGGTGGGAAGGAAGGACCATGTGGGCAATGCACACTGGGCAGAGAGAAACAAAATATATCAATTGCGCAGTTCTTAGTGGCTTTTCCATGACACTGTAAATACAGAATTTTTTTTAAAAAAAAGGTTTTTGTAAAAGTGGAGGAAGCAGTGGTCTTCCAGCCTAAAGGTGCCCCCTACCCCAGAAATGAGGTGGAAATGGGGGATCAGTGTTGAAAGGAAGAATATCGACTTTGTCTCCTAGAATGAATGTCCACACCCATTCCAGATGATCTGCCTGGAGAAAGCAGTTGAACTTGAATTTAGATAGAAGTTGAAACCATTGAACTTAAAATGAAGTATTAAGTTGAATGTTTAAACCATTGGTTTCAAAGCAAGAACCACTATGAACTGTTCGATAGCGCAGTGTCTTTGGAAGCAGAATTATGTGAAAACACCAGCTTCACTTTTCTCGGAAGCTCTGAGTAATGTCCAGTGTGTTACTTGTCTTTAAATCATAATTTCCACATCTGGGGGCAAATGGAGGCCTTAACAGTACCTACAGGGCTGTTCAGGCATGAAGTTTGTTTGCACATGATGCTTTGCATAGAATCTGGCTCACAGTAAGAGCCGAAAACAATTATGGTATTTCCTTATTTCTCTCTTTCTTTCCATAAGGAAAGAAGATTTTTGGGGGAAAGTTTTCAGTGCTCTAACATGTTGATTGTCACCAGTACTGGCCACATGATTTTCAGGGCCTAGTGCAAGATGGGGAAATGAGGACCTGTGTTTGAAGACTACTAGGACCAATAATGCATTAAACCAAGTGTGGGGCCTTCTCAGCATGGGGCCTCGCATGCCTGCCCAGGCCCCACACCCAGGAAGATGGCTCTGATTCTTACATTACTTTTACTCAAAGAAGAGAATGTTAAATCTCTTCTGAGCAAGGAGGGAGTGGGAGCATTTGCCTGAGGTGTATTTCTTTTGAGGAGCAAATCTTTGAAAAGGAAGTTCCATTTTCTTCAGAAGAAACTGGGAGCAGAAGAAAC
The DNA here is from genome assembly GCF_033118175.1 of Dama dama. Taxonomy (NCBI): domain Eukaryota; kingdom Metazoa; phylum Chordata; class Mammalia; order Artiodactyla; family Cervidae; genus Dama; species Dama dama. Next base: position 35,555,937 of record NC_083704.1, on the reverse strand, counting down.
TTCAGACATGGGTAGGAGATGGACCTATTCCCAGGAGATGCCACTTTCAATTCATTTTAAGGAGGTGTAGAAGAAAGAAGAAAGACTTTTCTTTTTTTTTTTTTAATTTGGATGGGAAGCTTTTTGGAGAGGGAAGACAAATGACAATATGGAAAGGAATTTTCAGTGAAATAACATTATAAATAGCTCTGAAAGCATAACAAAGTGAAGCCAATAAAAATGGATGCGTTTCAGTCTGAAATTCCACAAAGATTCTCTTTCAACAATACACTTTATTAATAAATCCATTTTCTTTGCTCCATTAAAATCATAAAGCTAATCAATTGGTGGTTAGGTTAATGCTACTTTCGTCCTTACTCAAAAAGCTCCCTTGAGCAACAAAGAATTGTTTTGATCTAAGAGATTTAAAAATACATTTAAAAAATTTAATTTCTATAAATTGAAAAAAAAAAATCTCATTTCTGCTCAGTCATGGATTATTCTACCATTCCACAGCAGCAGAGTGAAGGCCCAAATAATCCTCTAATCTATGTGAACTGCAAAGATAGATTGGAAAATCCTCTTGCTTGGCCTGATCCCAACTAATCCAAGATGATGGAAATGTTGCCCCAGTTAAAAGTCAAGGGTAAGAAGCTGGACACACCCTTCTCATTTGGGGTAGCAACTGAACCTGACTCCAACCATCCACAGTAGCAAAGTGACATGCTAACTAATCAATGTAGACATTGAATAAACATTAAGATCCAATGTATAAAAAGCAGAAAACTGGGTGAAAGAGACTTATTTACTTTATCATCCCAGATAAAGGGAAGAGCATATGCCAAACACAGATGTCTTAAAGGTACTTTAAAACATGGTTGCACCAACAGTCAAGCAAGAAAGCCCCATAAAGGGCCGATGGTTTAAAAAAAAAAAAAAAGTGAAAGAAAAAAAATTACAGGCAGAGGAAAAGTTCCAAGACAACTTTTCTTCTGGCACATTGTCAAAAATCTTGTCATACTCTTTCTGGAAGACCATGGACATGTGGTTAAAATTCATTTTGTTAGGTTTTTAATGAGGAGTTTGCAATGTTGGTATTCCACAGTCGCAACTGACATGCATCTTGCCCACGTGGAGATCGCCTCTGGAATCTCATGATCTCAGATAAGTGAGAGTTTAGTTTACTGCTTGGATGAGTCTGTGTGTCTGTTAAAAGGAAAGCTCTGACAACACTTTGAGTGGTTACCGCAGGGCTCTAGATGTTATTCAAGGCAGATTCACTCCCAAGAGATAGTTAAACTAGAAAAATATGGTAGATGTTTCCCATACATGTTCTTTCCCGAGTGACTGCATCACTCAGCGCCTAAGGATTCAGAGCACACATCACAATTGCCCATCCAGTCCAGACTCCTGGATCACATTCTGTGTGTGATCTTAGAACTGGTCTTTTTAAAACGCCCACTGGGGTCCTGATTTGAGACCACTTAACTCTCTACAACTTCATTCTTTGGTTCTCAAAACTGAGAATAGAGATTAGTCCTGCCTTGTGTCAACCCTCACTGTGCTGTCTTCCATCCTGGGAAGACCCAGATTCAAGTTGGAATGTGTTCCTACACAGTACATATTAAAACACGGGTCAACAAACTGTGACTCCCAGGTCAAATCTAGCTAGCAGCCTACTTGTATAAATAAAGCTTTATTGGAACACTGCACATCCATTTGTTTATATGTCATCTATTGCTGCTTTCAGGCCATAAAAACAAATTGAAAGAGTACAACAGAGACTATTAACCTGCAAAGACTAAAATATTTGCAAGCTGATCCTCTCCAAAAGAAGTTTGCTGACCTATCATTTAGAAGATAATCATAGCCAATATTTTGAGAGCTTGCTTGGCCTTAGACCACTTGGGGTACATGAATTGTCTCATGTCCTCCCAGCAGTCCTGAAGAGTAGGTTTTATCATAATTTTTTTTTTTTTCCAGTTAGGGAAAGTGTGGTACAAAGATGTTCTATAATGTAGTCAGGGTTACCCAGAGAGTGAAGAGCCGAGCTAGGCTGTGACCTCTGGCTCCGTAGCCCATGCTCTTAGCTCCCTTTCTCTCTCCATCTCAGGACTGTATCGGATTCCTGCCGTGGCTAGAAGAAAAGCCCCAGGCTACCAGTGAAGGGCATCACTTAGCTAAATGATTTATTCATCTGAAAAAAGGGAAGGATTGGGCTGGATTTTAACCTAGCCATTAATGAGCTTGTTAACCCTGACCTTTCAAATCAATCTTCTATGCCCACCTTTACCTTTTAGAAAGGATTCCATTTTCTAACAATAAAGCACATTTTCCTCTTCTTACAATCTAATGATCACTTGCTATAATGCTACACATCGTAGCAGCCCATCAAACCATTAGTTACACATAAAACCTATTAATGTACAGTATCACAGTTGCATTTTCTTTCAAGTCAATAAAAAGGAAACAATTTATTACAAGGGCCTGATATGCACCTCAGTACATTAAGACAGTCTTTCCCAAAGAGCTGTGTGCTAATCCTGGCCATATTTAGGGACCAAAGTAGTGAGAGAGGCATGGAATTTTCTCCCTGGCCACCGTGAGTTGTGTGAACTTTCTGGGGACTAAAACTTCCTAGGTATTAGTTTCCTCACCTATAAAATTGGGATTATACCACCTACCTTAAAGAGTTTTTATGGAGTAAACTTTAAAACTTACATAAATTATTCGAGTGTTGGGCACAGAATAAGTGTTTCATAAATTTTAAGTTCATTACAATAGTCTTGCTCCAGAACTAAAGATGCTTCATCATCTGATGGTCAGATAGGTGGGCCCCCAAATTGCCCTAATCCATCCTTCAGTGGCCAAGCCAGACAAAAGGATTCTAGGAGGGCATCCCGGACCGCAACGCCACCCCCACCAGATGTCAGTAATTTCTCTGGGAAGAGGGACACATAAAAGTTGTAAATTTTCAAAATAAGCTTTCAGTCCTTGAAACTAGCTGGAGACCAACCTACTCTACTAGTCTCTAGCAGTTCCCGCTGTATACCTCATGGCCACTTCATTTGCATCCATAAAAGTGGGGGTGGGTGGGGAGGTAATGTTTAAAACCAGCCACTGGATCACCAAACATCCTGGGGACTTTTTATATCTGCCTGGAAGTAGCAAGATCAGGAGTAGACAAACGATGAGATGTGGTCTCCAGCTCAGAGCCTTTTATTAGCAAGGCAAGAGAGACATACACACATATATAGATCCATAGGATACATGGATGGGTGGAGAGAGAGCTAATTTTGTTTACCCGTCAGTCTCTCAGTAATGTGGTCCTGGTTGTTGAGGAAGCATTGATGGGAAAGCCAAGGAGGCTGCCCCAGGTAGGAAGGTATTCAGTGCTCAGCGGGTACGACAAAGAGAGATGCCTATGACCGTAGGAGACATTCACATGTGAGGCCCAACCTGATCTGGGTTCTACAACACTGATAGAATTAAGCTTGGGAAGGGGGCAAGAAACTCCGTTTGAGTGGTAGGGAAAATCAAAGCAAATGCAAAAACGTGAGGAGGGAAGAACTATGTGGAGGGAGGTGTTGGGCCAATTATCCTTGCTGACGTGGAGGATCTAAATACGGTAGACAGCAGAGGGAAAACCGCAGGGTAGGTTGAGGCCATGTTACCCATGAACATGGATGACTGGCTGTGGAGGTGACAACCTATTATGAGTGTTTAGTAAACCTGTATCGTCAACAATTTTGAGGACTAAGTCTGTGCAAGAAGCAGACCGTGTTAGTGCTGGTATGGCTTTTCCTCTGCCCTCACGCCCAGCTTGAGTTTCTTCATTTGAAATCTGTAAATATTTGATCGGATCTCAGCACATCACCCGGCTGGCACCCCAGCTCTGTCATTGAAACTTTAGTGGCGTGACCTCTCATATGAGCATTGGGTATTGAAGATGGCTCCTAAGGCAAAAGTCGAGTAGGGTCCTCCTGGGTCTTGCTAGACCTTGGGAAGATCAGGCGGTGGACAGACACTGCCTTTGTCTCTCTGGTGTGTCCAGGATTGACAGTTTTTCTCACACTGTTAGAGTACTGCTCTTTTTTTTTTTTTTTTTCTCTTTTTGCTTGAGCACATGAGGAAGTCATTGAATGTTTTAGGTACCTGCTGTACGGAGGATATGAACCTTTTAACATTCGAAATCACACTTGCTTTGGCAGCAGGCGCAAGCGTGAGAGATGCCCGGGCACAGAATCTAGTGGAGATGCCTTTTCTCCCACTGTGTGTTTGTCCTGGGTCAGGCCCTCCTTGTCTGGAATGGGGAGCAGGACAGGCCACAGTATTAAACTCTCTCTCCAACTCTCTCTCTCTCTGCCAGGCACACAGAACTCAATGCCCCCAACCTCTCCAGGCTTGTGGCTTGGCTCCACTTAACATGTGTTCTCTGATTTGACTCTCTGTTACCCTGATGAAGTAGCACCATCACTAACCTCATTTTAAACATGAAGAAATAAGGCTGGGAGAATTTAGGGTACAGCGACAGCTTGTTAACGGCAGAACTGGGATTTGAACCCAGGTTTGTTTGACTCCGGGCCTCAAGGTACAGCTAGTCATGTAACCTGGGGCTGTGTACATAATTCCTTATTACGTGATCATTGTCCATACCATATATTAGCTATTTATATATTAATACATATATAGCTCATTATATTAATAGAGTAGAATAATAACATATAGTATTACAGCCACTATTATATTATGATCTGTAAAATTAGGATTCTAGTGCCAACTTCTCTGAAGGACCTATGGAATAATATAAACACACCACTCTCAACTCGATATGGTATCTTCTGTAGAATAGCTATTATTGTTGTCATCATTCTACACACATAAGAGAACTACACAGAGCCTACAGGCTAGAAGAAATTGGAGGTTCACTGCCACTCCATTCAACCACAGGTATTTTTTATCCTAAGGGGATAATAGCTAGCCAGGACAGAGCTGTCCTGCGATCCCGTTCATTTCTGCTGCTGCTACTTGCACAGGACAAGCCTAATATACACAATGTTACCCAAAATGTCACTGACTGTTTCTTTAGGGCAACAGAAGCAACCCAGAGTATCTGACTGAGCATTTTCCATGCTGCCTGCCATGAAGAAATGGGTCCCGTAGGCTGGAAGGGCTTAGATTTAGGGAACCCAATCTTAAATTTTGGCTCCATTCCTCCAAGTATGGTCCCACAGTACCCATGTAATAAGATGTCAATGGTTATCTTATCTAACAAGATTGTGTAGGAGACAGCTTTTCAGATGTGCTAGACAATTATCAGTTATTTTCATTTATTTTGGGACATGGGTATAAAGCTGTCATCCTACTAATATGCATTGTGAATCTCAAACTGTATTTGACCAGAGAATCCTATTTTCATGGGATGTCTTGATGAATAAGTATTTCAAAGAACAGATTTTCAGAAAAACTGCCACAGATATTGGTGGCAGAAGTCAGAGGGACTCCCCAGAAAGATTTTGAACAGGGTTCAAGGGCCTTTTGTGTCTGATTGTTTTTATGTTTTGAACTTCTCTGAGTAAATACCAAGGAGCATGATTGCTGGATCCGAGGGTAAAAGTATGCTTTGTTTTCTAAGAACCTGCCAAACTGTCTTCCAAAATCACTGGGCAATTTTGCATTTCCATCTGCAACAAATGAGAATTCCTGTTGTCCCACATCCTCGCCAGTAACTGGTGGTGACACTGTTTTGGATTTGGACTATTCTAACAAGTGAATTAATTACATGTTAAAGTTTTTGTATTGAAGTATAGTTGGTGTACAATATCATGTTACATGTGTACACTATAATGATTTACCTGTGAATCGTTGTACAGGTTTACTCCATTTTTTAGTTATTATAAAATATTGGCACTATTCCTCATGTGTGTCTGATTCTTGTGTAACATTTAACATCGCTTTGGCAAATGAATTGTCAAAAGAAAAAGCCTACAATTCTTAGAAATGCAGTGCTTTTCCTTCATTGATAAAGTGCAATAAATAGAAAACTGTAATCTTGTAAAATAAGCCCCTTTGTCCCACCATTTCCTCCATATTCTTTTTCAGATACGATTTCCAAGATAGGTTTTTCCTTCTTCAGCCAAGTTCAAAGCTTAGTTCACAGTGGAGGCGGTGCCGGCAGCCATTCTGAAGCAAGAATCTTCTCTCCCTGGAAATGGTCCACAGGGCCCAGCTCCCTCCCATTTCATTCACTCATCCAGCTTTTCATTCTTGCTTTGCAGTTACCATAGTACTTTCCCCAAATCTGGAAACTCTCCTTTCCTGTCAGCTAAATCAGAATTTCTCTGTAATCGAAGGTGACCTTCCTTCTCCAGTGGAAGCTTCCAAAGCAGCACCATTATGTCTAAAGAAGAGTTTCTCATAATTTCAGTATGACACATAACGTAAAAAAGTTGAAACGTTGCAGTAAATAGAGAAAGGGAGGAGTTAATTGGGGGCCTTAGGTGGTTCAGATGGTAAAGTGTCTGCCTGCAGTGCAGGAGACCCAGGTTCAATCCCTGGGTTGGGAAGATCCCCTGGAGAAAGAAATGGCAACCCACTCCAGTACTCCTGCCTGGAAAATTCCATGGACTGAGGAGCCTGGTAGGCTATAGTCCATGGGGTCGCAAAGAGTCGGACACGACTGAGTGACTTCACTTTACTCACCTTGAAAAAAGAAATTATTCGTTCACGTTTCGGTTCCCCCTCGCCTTGGCGATGCTTTCTGGTTTTTGTTGTTGCTGGAGTTTAATCGCTTTACGGTGTTGTCTTGGTTTCTGTCTTACAACAGTGTGAATCAGCTGCATGTGTACATATATTACCTCCCTCTGCAGTCTCCCTCTCCGCCACCCTCCGCTCCCAGGTCATCACAGGGCACCGAGCTGAGTTCCCCGTGTTATACGGCAGCGTCCCACTCGTTATCTGTTTTACACGTGGCAGTGTGTGAGTGTCAGTGCAATACTCCCAATTTGTCCCACTCTCCCCCTACCCCCATGTCCACATGCCCATTCTCTACAGCTGCATCTCTATTCCTGCCCCGCAAATAAGTTCATCTCTACCATTTTTTTAGATGCCACATACATGGCTTCCCTGGTGGCTCAGCTGGTAAAGAATCCACCTGCAATGCGGGAGACCTGGGTTCAATCCCTGGGTTGGGAAGATCCCCTGGAGAAGGGAAAGGCTACCCACTCCAGTATTCTGGCCTGGAGAATTCCATGGACTGTAGAGTCCATGGGGTTGCAAAGAGTCGGACATAACTGAGTGACTTTCACTTTCACATGTATGAATAAATTTCAGTTATAACAGTGTGTACTTTTGGGAGATATTATTCTATGATAGCACGAGCAGTACTCTTAACTCCACAGCTCACTTTCATATCTGGGTCATAAATATTTTGCAAAAATATTCCAGAGTTTCATCAGACTACCCCAAGGTCCTCTCGTGATTCCATAATAGTCACATCTTTTTGCTCTGAAATGCTCATCCGTGTTGATTTTCTCCTCTTTCCCTGTTCAGTTCAGTCACTCAGTCATGTCTGACTCTTTGAGACCCCACGGACTGTAGCATGCCAGGCTTCCCTGTCCATCACCAACTCCTGAAGCCTACTCAAACTCATGTCTGTTGAGTCGGTGACACCATCCAACCATCTCATCCTCTGTCATCCCCTCCTCCTTCCGCTTTCAATCTTTCCCAGCATCAGAGTCTTTTCCAGTGAATCAGTTCTTCGCATCAGGTGGTCAAAGTATTGGAGTTTCAGCTTCGGCATCAGTCCTTCCAATGAATATTCAGGACTGATTTCCTTTAGGATGGACTAGTTGGATCTCCTTGTAGTCCAAGGGACTCTTAAGAGTCTTTTCTATCACCATAGTTCAAAAGCATCAATTCTTCGGTGCTCAGCCTTCTTTATAGTCCAACTCTCATATCCATACCTGACAACTGAAAAAACAACAGCATTGACTAGACAGACCTTTGTTGGCAAAGTAAAGTTTCCCTATTAACTGACCTAAATCTGCCAGATTCTCTTTATCAGTAGTTTTACATGTGGTTCAAAAGTAGTTCTCATGGCAGATCCCTCCTTACTCTCCAAAACACAGCATTTCCAACATCACTTTTGTCAATTTCATAAAATTCTACTCCTTTTCCAAGATGGACGTTTCTACTTTTTAACAATTTTAAACTGTTCTGTTGGATGTTTAAAGGTATCCATGAGAGCATGAAGACTAGAAGTCGCAGTTAGTGCTAGATAGAAAAAGTGATGGCTGAATGGAGACAAATCTGTTAAGCTGTCCTTATTGGTATTTGCATGTTATAAAGATGACTTATTTTTGTGCAAACCTGGTCATTTACAAAACTTGAACCATGGGGAGCCTTTGTCCAAGCATATGAAAATTGATAACTCATAAACAATCCATTTTCAGCTTGCAATGTTATAAATCTGATAGGTTGGAAATACCACATTCCGAACAGGAGGAAAATCCAAAATGTTGTGTTGGGTACGAGTTAAATTTGAAAGTCAGAAGTTTATGTGCATTTTAAGAGGAAAAAGAAAACACATAAAATCTACCAGAGATGATGAAATATCTGAGCCCTTTTACTTTAATTTCTCATATTTCACTTGAGTCTTGGTTTGCACCAAACAGGTTATATGGTGATTCAGTTGCTAAGTCGTGTCCAACTCTTTGTGAACCCATGGACTATATATAGCCTGCCAGGGTCCTCTGTCCATAGGATCTTCGCCAAGAATACTGGAATGAGTTGCCATTCCCTTCCCAGAGGATCTTTCCAACCCAGGGATTGAACCCAGGTCTCCTGCATTGCATTGCAGGCAGATTCTTTACCAACTGAGCTACCAGGAAAGCCCCCTGGTATTACCAAACAGATAATAGACGTGTTTATAATCAGTCAGGGAAATTCCTAGTGGTTAGGACTTCATGCTATCACTGCCAAGGACATGGGTTCCATCCCTGGTTGGGGAATTAAGATACTGCGTAAGTCACACAATGTGACCAAAACAACAACAACAACAACACACAAAAAAAACACTCCGAGATGGTAGATTTGCTTCAGATTTACTCCATATAAAGTACAAAACTAGGCAAATCTAGTCTATGCTGTTAAAAATCAGGATGATGATTACTCTTGGAATTCTTCTGTAGGAAATACTGGCCTCTCTCTCCCTCTCCTGTTTGTTTATTCAATACTTTATTTACATCAGTATGGACCCATGTACATTAATTTTACTTTTCGAGTAATAGTACTACATTGTTTATTTTAGCTCAGATTATTCCCCTCAAGTTGTTCCCCTTATTAAGATTTAATTAACAAATAAATTTGTAAAATATTTAAAGTGTATAATGTGATGATTTGACATACATATACTGTGAAAGGATTACACCATCTAGTTAATTATTATATCCATTACCTCATGTTGACTGTTTTCTTGAGTGCATGTGAGAATATTTAAGTTTTACTCTCTTAAAAAATCGCAATTATGCCGTAAAGTATCGTCAACTATAGTTACCACGTTATACGGTAGATCCTCAGAATTTACTAATCTTCTAACTGAAACTTTGAACCCTTTGACCAACTTCTCCCTTGTACCCCACCTTCATCTTCTGGCAACCACTTTTCTACTTTGTTTCAATGAGTTTTACCTTTTTTTTTTTTTAGATTCTGCATATTGATGATACCATGCAGTATTTGTCTTCCTCATTTCGTTTAGCATAATTCTATTCTGGTTCATCTGTGTTGTCACAAATGACAGGATGTCTTTTTTTTTTTTTTTCCTTACCTAGTTTCTTTTACTTTTGATGAGAACAATTAAGATTTTCAAATATGCAATGTAATATTGTTAACTATAGTTACCATAGTGTACATTACATCCTCATGAGTTCTTCATTCTACAACTGGGAGGAAGGTTGTACCTTTTGACCACTTTTATCCACTTTGCCCACCACCACCCCACATCTCTGGCAACCACCAATTTGTTCTGTGTATCTATAGGCTTAGTTTGTTCTTTCTTTATTTCTATTTCACATGTAAGTTAGATCATACGATATTTGTCTTTCTCTGTCTGACTTCTTTTATTTATCATGCCACCCTCAAGTTCCATCCATGTTATTGAAAATGGCAAGATTTCTTTCTTTTTCAAGGTTGAATAATATCTTGTTTTGTGTGTGTGTATCTGTGCACATGCACACATCACATCTTCTTTATCCATTCATTCGCCAACAGACTTTTAGATTGTCTCATACTTTGGCTATTGTGAACACTGCTGCTATGAACCCGAGAGCACTGGTATCCCTTTAAGGTAATGATTTCATTTCCTTTGGCTACATACCCAGAAGTGAAGTTGATGGACCAATAGTAGCTTTAGGACTTCTCTGGTGGTTCAGTGATCAAGAGTTCTCCTGCAGTACAGGAGACACAGTTTTGATCCCTAGGTCAGGAAGATCCCGGGAGGAGGGTGTGGCAACCCACTCCAGGATTGCTGTCAAGAGAATCCCTATGGACAGAGGAACCTGGCGGGCTACGGTCCATGGGGGTCGCAAAGAGTTGGACATGACTGAAGCGACTGAGCATGCATACACACACGCATAGTAGCTTTATTGGTAATTCCTTGAAAAACCTCCATACTTGTTTTGTAGTGGTTGTGCCAATTTTCATTTCTACTAACAGCATACAAGGGTTCACATTTTTCCACATCCTTGCCAAAACTAGTTATTTCTTGTCTTTTTGATAATAGCCAAATATTAGGTGTGAAGTGATTCCTCATCATGCTTTTGATTTGCATTTCCTTGGTGACTAGTGTTGCCAGATACTTTTTCATGAATCTGTTGGCCATCTGTATAACTTCTTTGGAAAAATGTCTATTCAGGTCCTCTGCCATTTCTAATCAAATACTTTGTGAGTGGGCTTTTTTTTTTTTGCTATTAAATTTTAAAATTTAAGTAATTTGTTTGATTTTATATTGGATTGCAGTTGATTAAAATGTGTTAGTTTCAGGTGCACAAAAAAACTGATTCACTCATACATACACTTGTATCTACTATTTTTCAAATTCTTTTCCCATTTGGATTACTACAGAATATTGAAGAGTTGCCCAAAGCATAATATGTCCTTTTTGTTTATCTATTTTCAATATAGCAGTGCATATATGTCAGTTCCAAACTCCCAGTCTCTCTCTCCCCTCCACCCTTCCCCAGGTAATTGTAAATTCACTCTCTAAATCTCTGAGTCTGCTTCTATTTTGTAAATAAGTTCATTTCTATCATTATTTTTTAGATTTCACATATAAGTGATATTATATGATATGTCTTTGTCTGTCTGACTTACTTCATTTAGTATGAAAATCTCTAGGTCTGTCCATGTTGCTGCAAATGGTGTTATTTCATTCTTTTTTATGACTGGGTAATAAGAAAGGCAATCCCAAAGAATGCTCAAACTACCACACAATTGCACTCATCTCACACGCTAGTAAAGTAATGCTCAAAATTCTCCAAGTCAGGCTTCAGCAATACGTGAACCAAGAACTTCCAGATGTATAAACTGGTTTTAGAAAAGGCAGAAGAACCAGAGATCAAATTGCCAATATCCACTGGATCATCGAAAAAGCAAGAGAGTTCCAGAAAAGCATCTATTTCTGCTTTATTGACTATGTGAAAGCCTTCAACTGTGTGGATCACAATAAACTGTGGAAAATTCTGAAAGAGATGGGAATACCAGACCCCCTGACCTGCCTCTTGAGAAACCTGTATGCAAGTCAGGAAGCAACAGTTAGAACTGGACATGAAAAAACAGACTGGTTCCAAATAGGAAAAGGAGTACATCAAGGCAGTGTATTGTCACCCTGCTTATTTAACTTATATGCAGAGTACATCATGAGAAACTCTGGGCCGGAAGAAGCACAAGCTGGAATCAAGATTGCCGGGAGAAATATCAATAACCTCAGATATGCAGATGACACCACCCTTATGGCAAAAAGTGAAGAGGAACTAAAAAGCCTCTCGATGAAAGTGAAAGAGGAGAGTGAAAAAGTTGGCTTAAGCTTAACATTCAGAAAACTAAGATCATGGCATCTGGTCCCATCACCTCATGGGAAATAGATGGGGAGACAGTGGACACAGTGTCAGACTATTTTTTGGGGCTCCAAAATCACTGTGGATGGTGACTGCAGCCATGAAATTAAAAGACGCTTACTCCTGGGAAGGAAAGTGATGACCAACCTGGATAGCATATTAAAAAGCAGAGACAGTACTTTGCCAACAAAGGTCCATCTGGTCAAGGCTATGGTTTTTCCAGTAGTCATGTATGGATGTGAGAGTTGAACTGTGAAGAAAGCTGAGTGCCGAAGAATTGATGCTTTTGAACTATGGTGTTGTAGAAGACTCTTGAGAGTCCCTTGCACTGCAAGGAGATCCAACCAGTTCATCCTAAAGGAGATCAGTCCTGGGTGTTCATTGGAAGAACTCATGCTGAAGCTGAAACTCCAGTACTTTGGCCACCTCATGCGAAGAGTTGATTCATTGGAAAAGATCCTGATGCTGGGAGGGATTGGGGGCAGGAGAAGAAGGGGACGACAGAGGATGAGATGGCTGGATGGCATCACCAACTCGATGGGCATGAGTTTGGGTAAACTCTGGGAGTTGGTGATGGACAGGGAGGCCTGGAATGCTGCGATTCATGGGGTCGCAAAGAGTCGGACATGACTGAGTGACTGAACTGAACTGAACTGAATATTCCAGTATATATCTGTGCCACACCTTCTTTAGCCATTCCTCTATTGATGGACATTTCAGTTGCTTCCATGTTTTGACTACTTTAAATACTGTGGCAAAGAACAATGCAGTGTTTGTATCTTCTTAAAGTATGGTTTTCTTTGGCTATGTGTCCATCTGGGATTGCCAGATCATGTTGTTGTTGTTGTTCAGTTGCTAAGTTACATCCAACTCTTTGTGACCCCCACGGACTGCAGCACCCAGACCTCCCTGTCCCTCACCATCTCCTGGAGTTCACTCAAGTTCATGCCCATTGAATCGGTGATGCCATCCAACCATCTCATCCTCCGCTGCCCTCACCTCCTGTTGCCAAATCATATGGTGGTTCTGTTTTCATTTTTTTAAGGAACCTCCATACTGTTCTTCATCATGGCTATTACAATTTATATTCCCAGCAACAGGGTAGGAGGGGGATTCCCTTTTCTCCAGCATTTATTGTTTGTAGATTTTCTGATGATAGTCACACATCAGACTTGTGTCACCTCATTGTAGTTTTTATTTGCATTTCTCTATTAATTCACAATGAACATCTTTTTGTGTGCTTTTTGGCCATCTGTATATCTTCTTTGGAGAAGTGTCTGTTTAGGTCTTCTGCCCATTTTTCTAATTTTTTTTTTTTTGCAGAGCTGCATAAACAGCTTGTATATTTTGGAGATTAATCCCTTGTCGGTCACTTTGTTTGTGAATATCCTCTCCCATTCTGTGGGTTGTCTTTTCCCTTTGTTTATGGTTTCCTCTGCTGTACAAAAGCTTTTAAGTTTAATTAGGTCCCATTTGTTTATTTTTGTTTTTATCTTTATTGCTCTGAGAGGTGTATCCAAAAAATCTTTCTGTGATTTATGTCAAACAGTGTTCCGCCTATGTTAGGCAAGTTCTCAGACTTTTAAAGTATCCAGCCTTACATTTTGGACTTTAATCCATTTTGAGTTCATTTTTGGTGTTAGTGAATGTTCCAATTTCATTGTTTTATATGTAATTTTCCAGTTTTCCCAATACCACTTATTGAAAAGTCTGTTTTTTCTCCATTGTATATTCTTGCCTCTTTTATCATAGATTAATTGACAGGTTGTTTCCTTTGTTTTTGGTATCAAATCCACAAAAACAAATTATTGTCAAGACTAGCACCAAGGAGCTTACCCCTTTTTTCTCCTAATTTGATGGTTTTAGATCTTACTCAAACTGTCCTGTCTCTGAGGATCAGGAACACGTTCAGACTGACTACTGTGTCCTTTTGACATGCTGCCTACTCTTTTGTTTTCTGAGCACTTCCTTAATTTGTGGTAATAAAAAAAATGCTATAGGAATTTTCCCTATTCCAGTCCTAGAACCAGCTTTTTTTCTAAGAAGCCCTCTTATTAAATTGTGTAAAATATCAGCTTCTTGAAAACACCACATTGTCTGCCCCCCCCCCAACCCCCCCCCCCCCCCCCCCCCCATTTCAAAATCTCTGAGCATCCTTGGCACCTGGTAGCCCTGGCTTATTTCTCATAGATTGAACGCTCCATGACCCCATAGGTATTACAAGCTTATTAAATGTCCTAGTGGCCTCTGGACTATCAGGTCTTAGTTAGTAATCTGTAAGAACAAGAAATGATGAGCTCAGTCTGGCTGCAGTCTGTCTCCTTAGCTTCTTTGTGCCTAGCCTAATTCCTTTTTCTGTAAAGTGAGAGTGGAACTCACACCAACTCTCCCCAGTAGCTCTCCCCAGTAGAGCTGGTGTGAGCTAATTACAGGAGCCAACCCATACAAGGCTCTTAGAACAGGTTTTGGCACACAGTAAGTGCTCAATAAAGAGTAGATATTTTTATCCCTAGTGTGTTTTACTAAAGTAGAGTCTGCAAGTTGGTTTTGGTTTGTTTCATCTGTTTCCTGGGACAGCATCTATTGGTTTACACCGATTCTCCATTTTAATCTGTTGACCAAAGCCTAGGCTAACCTTTATCTCACCTTATATCATAGACTAATGTTAGTATGTATTCTCTCATCCTCTGAGTTCACAGCGTTACAGAATGAGTAAGAACACAAGCTTTTCCACCGGTGACTCTAGCTCTTGTCCTGCAATATGGATCTGTCTGTTCCTTCCCCTGGGCCTGCACTCGGGACCTGAGCAGGGCTGGTGCTTCCACTGAGGGTCCAGGAAAGTGGCGTTCCCTTACTGTCACTTGAGACCAGGATGCCCAAAAGCCAGGTCACATATGTGCAGCAGAGTTTCATACATGAACCTTGTACTGGAGAGGATTGCAGACAATGCATGATGAATATCACCGTCAGACTGAACAGTCACTCAGAGAAACCACCTTTCCTGTTACAAGGATAAGCCAGTGAGGGATAGAGTAAAGATAGGAATTTTTTCCTCAGTGTTTCGGAGTGAGTTTATGTTCCCATTTCATGGACCTGTGCTAATAACAGGATAGGAGGAAAGACGGTCCCTCACCATTCCCATGTCCTTCCCCTAAAGTGTGAATCACAGACAACACAAGCCTTCTTTTCTCCCCAAGAGGATTATGTCACATGTAAAGGACGTCAGCAACTAAAAAGAGCCCCTCTGAATCACCTGAATCAGAAAAATAATCTAGGAATCTCATTTATTCGATTTTTCTCTTTTAAACACAAACTGCATCCTTAGGTCCAAAACAAATATTATATGTGGAAGTCAGTTGCTTAGTTAGCACAAGAGCAGTTTTGTTTCCATTATATAAATTCAAGTTTGGATAGGTTGGGGGACTTAGGTAAAAGCCACAGGCCTCCCTCTCAGTGTTGGTCACCTGTCCTGAAAAGGGCCTCTTCCAGTCTTTTATGAATGGACTCTGATTGGCAGTCCTGAGCCCATTGGCCTGGATATGACCAAGGACAGTAAACTCAAGAACAGGCCTTGCAAATAGGTCATACCTCCCCTGTCAACACTGATGGATTGTGAGTGGGTGTTTGGAGTCTGATGCTGAGCAATCCGAGGCCACTTTGGGACCCGCGGGTGGCGGGGGAGGGGAAGGTGACTGTGATATCTGCCATGGGTTTGACAAGACAGAGCATCAGTAAGGGCTGGGTTTTTGTAACTCTTATACATTCTTGTACATCTCCTCATCAGCTTTCACACTAATGTCTCCACTTATTGAAACCTCCAAAGGCTCAAATATCTATTGCCCCTCTCATTGGATGGACTCATCCTTGGGAAGGTGAGCTACAAGACAGGATTTATGGCAAGGATTAAAAACTCAAATAACTACCAGGCGGGTAACATTACTAGAACAGGAACATAATTTCGTAGTGGCAAAAGCAAAATGAACAATTATAAATGTGCCATAAAGTGAAAAAGACAGGATGTGACCAGAACCATTGAACCTCTGTAGGCCCATACCCAGTCATGTTTCTCATATTCTCCCCTCACCATCCCCATCACCGCCCACCGCCCCAGGGGAAACCACAAACCTTAGTGTTTATTGATTTGCCATAGCTCCAAAACAAAGTATTGTTAGTTTTGCTGCTTGGGAACTTATACAGTCATTCTTGAATTACTTGCTTATTTCCTGCACAGTAGTGCCCTGAGAATTCCAGTTTATATGATTCATTCACTGCCATTGCTTTTATAGGTTACCAGTTTATATCCAACAATTCATTTTCCCGTCCTATTTTTGATGGGTGCATGGTTTCCAGCATTTTACCATCACAGATAGTGCAGCTGTTAAAAACATACTTTTATGCCTGATTTTCTCTGGAGTGAATTTCTTGAGCAGATTTTCTAGGTTGTAGGGAACGTGCTTGTTGACCCTTGCTAGTTGGTGCTGCAGTGTTTTCTAAAGTGGGTGTGTCCTTTCCACTCCCCATTTGCCATGTAGGAAAGCTCGTCTTGTTCTCCACCCAGCACAACACTTGATTTTGTTGGGTTCTTGATGTTTGCCAAACAACTGAGTGTGAACTAGTTTCTCATTGCAATTTTAATTTGCATCTTTCTGACAACAAATGTGGTTATACATCCTTTCATATTTGGGGGGCATTTTTAATTCCTTTTCCTGTGAAATGTCCGTTGGTGTCCTTTTCTTAAATTAATTTTTGTTCTTTAAATGAGATAGATATATATATATTTAATTGATTGACAATATTAGATTATTTTCAGGTGTATACAACATAGTAATTCAAATTGTTTATAGATTATACTCTATCTATAGTTATTATAAAACATTTACTATATTCCCTGTGCTATACAATATATCTTTGTGATGTATTTGTTTTATACATAGTAGTTTGAACCTCTTAATCCTCTGCCTCTATCTTGCCCCTCCCACCACCCGTCTCCCCACTGATAACCATTATTTTGTTCTCTATATTATGAATCTGCTTTTTTTTGCTTTTATATTTACTAGTTTATTTTTTAAATTCCACATGTAAATGATAATATATTGTATTGTCTTTCTCTGAGTTCTTTCACTAAGCATAATACCCTCCAGGTCCATCCATGTTGTTATAGATGGAAAAACAAAATTTCATTCTTTCTTTATGACTAAGTAGTAATGCATTGTGTGTGTGTGTGTGTGTGTGTCTTCTTTATCCATTTATCTGTTGCTGGACACTTGGGTTGCTTCTCAGCTATTATAAATAATGCCACCATGGACGTTGGGGTTCATGAAGATTTTCAAATTAGTATATTCGTTTTCTTTGAATATATACATGGAACTATAACTGCTGGGTCATGTGGTAGTTCTATTTTTATTTTTTTAAGGAACTTCCATACTGTTTTCTTCAGTGACTGTACCAATTCCATTCATACCAACAATGCACAAGGTTCTATTTTCTCTGCATCTTGCTAACCTTTGTTATTTGTGGTCTTTTTGATGATCCATCTGATGGGTGTAAGGTGATATCTCATTGGGGTTTTGTGTTTCTCCACTGATTAGTGATGTTGACCATCTTTTCATATGCCTGTTGGCAATCTGTAAATCTTTTAAAAAAATGACCATTCGAGTCTTCTGACCATTTTAAAATTAGATTCGTCACCCATTTATGATTTTAAAAACTCTCCAGAAAACAGGCATACACGCATACCTAACATACATACCTAGACATAATAGTGCCCTTACATGATAAACCCACAACTAGCGTCACATGCTGCGCTGTGCTTAGTCACTCAGTTGTGTCTGACTCTTTGTGACCCCATAGACTGTAGCCCGGCAAGCACCTCTGTCCATGGGAATTCTCCATGCAAAAATACTGGAATGGGTTGCTATGCCCTCCTCCAGGGGATATTCCCAACCCAGGGAACAAATCCAGGTCTTCTGCACTGCAGGCGGATTCTTTACCATCTGAGCCACCACTCAATGGTTAAAAAGCTAAAAGCATCCCCCCGAAGATCAGGAACAAGACACGGATGTCCACTATCTTGCCACTTTTATTAAACATGATATTGGAAATCCTAAACACAGCAATCAGACAAGAAAGATAAATGAGGAAAACAGATCAGAAAGGAAGAAGTAAAACTCCCACTGTTTACAGATGACATGACACTGTACATAGAAAATATTTAATGACTCTACCAAAAAGCTGCTGGAGCTTATCAATGAATACAGTGGTAGGATACAAAGTTAATACACAGAAATCTGTTGCGTTTCTATACACTAATAATGAGCTATCAAAAAGAGAGATTAATCTCATTTAAAATCACAACAAAAATAATAAAATACCTAGGGATAAACTTACTAATGAACGGAAAGACTTGTACTCAGAAAACTATAAGATACTGATGAAAGAAACTGAAAACTTCACAAACAGTAAGATACACTGTGTTCAAGAATAAGAAAAATCAATATTTTTAGAATGACCCTAGTACCCAAGGGAATGCACAGATTCAGTGCCTTCCCTATTCAAAATGCTAATAGCATTTTTCACAGATCTAGAACAAATAATTTTGAAATTTGTATGGTACCATGAAAGATCCAGAATAACCCAAACAATCTTGAGATAAAAGAACAGAGTTGTAGGTATCATGCTTCCTGATTTCAGACCATACTACAAAGCTATAATAATCAAACCAATGTGACATTGGTACAAAAATAAACACGTCAATCAATGGAACACAGTAGAGAGCCCAGAAATAAACTCCATTCACTTATGCTCAATTACTCTATGACAAAGGAGGCAAAAATATACAATGGAGAAATGACAGTCTCTTCAATAGTGGTACTGGAAAAATTGGACAGCTACATTGTAAAAGAATGAAATTAGAACATTCTCTAACACCATACACAAAAGTAAACTCAAAATGGATAAAAGACCTAAATGTAAGACTGAATACTATAAAACTCTTAGACGGAAACATAGGGAGGATACTCTTTGACATAAATTGAAGCAAGATCTTTTTGGACCCACCTCCTAGAGTAATGAAGCTAAAAATGAAAATAAACAAATGGGACCTAATTAAAGTTAAAAGCTTTTGCTCGGCAAAGGGAACCATAAACAAAGTGAAAAGACAACCCACAGAATGGGAGAAAATATTTGCAAATGAAGCAACTGACAAGCGATTAATCTCTGAAATATACAAACAGCTCGTGCAGCTCAATATAAAGAAAAAAAATAACCCAATCAAAAAATAGACAGAAAATGTAAATAGACATTTCTCCAAAGAAGGCATACAGATGGCCAAAAAGCATATATATACAGTTTTAATCTTCTTTGTATGTGTAGTCAGTGTTGCCAGAGGTTTGTTTATCTTTTTATTTTTTTCAAAGTACTAGCTTTTAGTTTGGTAATCTCTATTTTTCCTCTCTGTTACATACACATTTATTTTCTTCTGTTGTGTATCCTTATTTCTTTATTTTTATCCATTTGCTCTATTTCCTTTCTCATTTTTAAACAGTTTTATTATAGTGCAACTGATAGCATAAAGTGTACAGTTTGATTAGATTGACACGTGTAGTGCCATGACACAACTACCTCAGTGAAAACAGTTGATATATTCAGGTCACTGGGAAGTTTCCTCATGCCACTTTTTGACTAATCCCTTCCTCCCATCCATCCCAGCACCCTGGTACATAGGTAACCATCAATCTGCTTTCTCTCAATCAATCTGCATTTCTTATGACATATTTAAATGGAATAACAATGTATGTACTCTTTGTTTTGCTGTGGCTTTAAAGTTCATTTTTTGTGGTTGTTGTATTGGCATAGATCTTGTAGCAGATTTGATATGCTTTATTGTTGGGTAATATTTCATTATATGGCTATATCGTAAATCCATTGGCATAATGATGGACATTAGTTGTTTCTGAGTTTTTACTATTACAAATAAAACTGCTGTGATGTTTCATGTATATTTTATTGTATTAACACATTCTCTGTTTTCTCTTGGGTAAATATCTAGGCATGGGATGACTAGATGGCATGGTTGGTAATGATTAACTTGCCCATGAGTGTCCAGGAGTCTCCGGGGCTGAGGTGTGGGTTGGTGGTGGCCTGCAGCAGTGCATGCATGGGACCTTTTGAAGGAGGTCAGAAGCCATTATCTTCATTAACTCCACCATAGTTTGGCCTCAGGTCAAACAGTAGGGAGGGAACACAGCCCCACCCATCAACAGGAAATTGGATTAAAGATTTACTGAGCATGGCCCTACCCATCAGAACAAGAGCCAGTTTCCCCCTCAGTCAGTTTCTTCCATCAGGAAGCTTCCATAAGCCTCTTATCCTTCTCAGAGGGCAAAAAGACTGAAAACCACAATCACAGAAAACTAACCAATCTGATCACATGGACCACAGCCTTGTTTAACTCAGTGAAACTATGAGCCATGCTGTATAGGGTCAGCCAAGACAGATGGGTCATGACGGAGAGTTCTGACAAAATGTGGTCCACTGGAAAAGGGAATGGCAAACCACTTCAGTATTCTTGCCTTGAGAACCCCATAAACAGTATGAAAAGGCAAAGTGATAGGACACTGAAAGATGAACTCCCCAGGTAGGTAGGTGCCCAATATGCTACTGGAGATCAGTGGGGAAATAACTCCAGAAAGAATGAGGAGACAGAGCCAAAACAACACACAGTTGTGGATGTGAGTGGTGATGGAAGTAAAATCCAATTCTGTAAAGAGTAATATTGCATAGGAACCTGGAATGTTAGGTCCATGAATCGAGGCAAATTGGAAGTGGTCAAATAGGAGATGGCAAGAGTGAACATTGACATTTTAGGAATCAGCGAACTACAATGGACTTGAGTGGGTGAATTTAACTCAGATGACCATTATATCTACTAGTGTGGACAAGAATCCCTTAGAAGAAATGGAGTAGCCATCATAGTCAACAAAAGAGTCCAAAATGCAGTACTTGGATGCAATCTCAAAAATGACAGAATGATCTCTATTCATTTCCAAGGCAAACCATTCAATATCACAGCAATCCAAGTCTATGCCCTTACCAGTAATGCTGAAGAAGCTGAAGTTGAATGGTTCTATGAAGATCTACAAGACCTTCTAGAACTAAAACCCAAAAAAGATGTCCTTTTCATTAAAGGGGCCTGGAATGCAAAAGTAGGAAGTCAAGAAATACCTGGAGTAACAGGCAAATTTGGCCTTGGAGTACAGAATAAAACAGGTCCAAGGCTAATAGAGTTTTGCCAAGAGAACACACTGGTCATAGCAAATACCCTCTTCTAACACAAGAGAAGGCTCTACACATGGACCTCACCAGATAGTCAATACCAAAATCAGATTGATTATATTCTTTGCAGCCAAAGATGGAGAAGCTCTATACAATCAGCAAAAATAAGATCAGGAGCTGTCTGTGGCTCAGATCATGAACTCCATATTGCCAAGTTAGACTTAAATTGAAGAAAGTAGGGAAAACCGCTAGACCATTCAGGTATGGCCTAAATCAAATCCCTTACAATTATACAGTAAGTGACAAATAGATTCAAGGGATTAGATCTGATAGAGTGCCTGAAGAACTATGGACAGAGGTTCGTGACATTGTACAGGAGGCAGTGATCAAGACCATCCCCAAGAACAAAAATGCAAAAAGGCAAAATGGTTGTCTGAGGAGGCCTTACAAATAGCTGTGAAAAGAAGAGAAGCAAAATGCAAAGGATAAAAGGAAAGATATACCCATTTGAATGCAGCATTCCAAAGAATAGCAAGGAGAGAAAAGAAAGCCTTCCTCAGCAATCAATGTAAAAAAATAGAGGAAAATAATAGAATGGGAAAGACTAGAGATCTATTCAAGAAAATAAGAAAAAAAAGAAAAAAAAAGAGAGAAAAAAAAGAAAAGAGGGGAAAAAAAAAAAAAGAAAATGAGAGACCAAGGGAACATTTCATGCAAAGATGGGCACAATAAAGGACAAAAATGGTATGGACCTAAGAAGCAGAAGATTTTAAGAAGAGGTGGCAAAAATACACAGAAGATCTATACAGAAAAGATAACCATGATGGTGTGTGATCACTTACGTAGAGCCAGACATCCTGAAATGCGAAGTCAAGTGGCCCTTAGGGAGTATCACTACGAACAAAGCTCTTGGAGGTGATGGAATTCCAGCTGAGCTATTTCAAATCCTAAAAATGATGCTGTGAAAGTGCTGCATTCAATATGCCAGCAAATTTGGAAAACTCAGCAGTGGCCACAGGACTGGAAAAGGTCTGTTTTCATTCCAGTTCCTAAGAAAGGCAATGCCAAAGAATGCTCAAACTACTGCACAATTGCACTCATCTCACATGCTAGCAAAGTAATGCTCAAAATTCTCCAAGTCAGGCTTCAACAGTACATGAACCGGAACTCCCAAATGTTCAAGCTGTATTTAGAAAAGGCAGAGGAACCAGAGATCAAATTGCCAACATCCACTGGATCATAGAAAAAGCAAGAGAGTTCCAGAAAAACACCTACTTCTGCATTATTGACTATGACAAAGCCTTTGACTGTGTGGATCACAACGAACTGTGGAAAATTCTAAAAGAGCTGGGAATACCAGACTGCCTGACCTGCCTCCTGAGAAACCTGTATGCAGGTCAGAAAGCAACAGAACTGAACATGAAAAACAGACTGGTTCCAAATCGGGAAAGGAGTACGTCAAGGCTGTATATTGTCACCCTGCTTATTTAACTTATATGCAGAGTATACATCTTGAGAAACGCTGGGCTGGAAGAAGCACAAGCTGGAATCAAGATTGCCCAGAGAAATATCAATAACCTCAGATATGCAGATGACACCACCCTTATGGCACCACCCTATATGTCCATCTTTTGTCATTTTATTTCTACTTGAAGGACTTTCTTTACATTTCTTGTAGTGCATGTTTGTGGGTAATGAATTCTTTCAGCTTTTGTCTAGGTGGGAACATCTTTATTTAATATTCCTTCCTTTTATTTTTTCTGTTAGATTTAGATTACTGGATTGACAGTTCGTTTCAGTGTATTAAAGATGTTCTCCACTGTCTTCTAATGTGTTGTTTATGACAATAAATGCGCATTCATTGTTTGTTCCTTTGTAAAATGTGTAGGTTTAGCTCTGGCTGCTTTTAAGATTTTCTTTACTACTGGTTTTGAGCAATTTTGAATATAATGTGCTTTAGATTTATAATAGTTTTCTTCGTTGTTCTAGTACTTGGGGCTCATTGAGCTTCTTGAACTATGGGTTTATGACTTTTAGCAAATTTAGGGGGGAAACCAGTCATTTTTTTCAAGTATTTTTATGTATCACTCCCTGCTTGGGGATTCCAAATAGATGTATATTATCTTGCTTGAAATTGTCCCTTAGCTCCCATATGCTCTTTTTTTTCCTTCTTCTCTCCCTTTCCTTTATCCTTCCTCCTCCTTTCCTTCCTTCCTTGTATCCTTTCCTTTATACTTTTCCACCTTCTTTTAACGTTTTTCCTTTTATTCATTCTCTCTCTTTTTCACCTTGGATAGTTTTTATTCATATTACCTCAAGTTCAGTTTTCTTCTGTGCTTATTGTTGTTTAGTCAGTCAGTCATGTCTGACTCTTACAACCCCATCTACTGTAGCCCACTCAGATCCTCTGTCCATGGGATTTTCCAGGCAAGAATACTGGAGTGGGTTGTCATTTCCTTCTCCAGAGGATATTCCTGATCTCGGAATCGAACCCACATCTCCTGCAGCTCTTGCATTGCAGGCAGTTTCTTTACTACTGAGCCACTAAACTACCATTAATTCCATCCACTCTATTTTCATCTCAGGCATGGTCATTTTCATTTTTAAAAGTTCAGTTTAAGTCCGTTTTTGCTTTTTTTTTTTTAAAAAATATCTTCTATGCTTCCATTTAACTTTTGAAGATATAGAATACAGTTAAAACAACTGTTTTAATATCTTCTGCTAATTCAAATATCTTTGCTAGTTCTGGAACAGTTCCAATTCATTGATACACTTTTTTCCTTCTCACATAGGTCATATTTTTCTGTTTCATGTCTGGTTATTTTTGACTAGATGCTAGTTGTTGTATATGTTTCCTGTTGGAAGCTGGATACTTTTTTATTCCTACCAATATTCTTGATGTTAGTCCTGGGATACAGTGAAGTTACTTGGAAATACTTTATTCCTCTAGTGTCTGGATTTTAGGGTTTGTTAGACAGTGCCTGAGAGATATTTACTCTAGGGTAATTAATCCTCACCATCAAAGCAAGACCCTTCTAAGGACGCTAACCTAGTGCCTTGTGAATCTTGAGGTTTTTCCATTCTGCCTGATGGGAATATGCAAACTGCTGCCAGCAGTATGTGGGAGTTGGGCTACTGTTCTTTCTAATCCACCAACCTCTGCCTGTGTTTTCCCTCCATTTCAGGCTGCAAATTCTGCAATCTCACTGTTCTTTGTTATCTGTTATCCTGAGTCTCAAAAGCTGATTTATTTGTTTGTTTGTTTGTGAGGCTTTTAGGGAGAGGGAAGAAGTGTTTGGTTTTTGCTTAGGTAGGAAGATAAATCAATTATTTGTCATTTATTTTGGCTGAACTCAAAGAAGTGTTCACCTTCTTGAAATAATTTTTTTATTCTCCTTTACTTACAATCAAATGTTTTAAAGCTGTACATTTTCATCTAAGAACTACTTTAGCATTTTTACAGTGATTTATTTTTATTATAATTTTATTCTGATTTTGACTTAAGTCAGGGTTACTTCATTTTTAGATGTAAGGAATGCTTAGGCTATTATGTAAGAAAATGATTTTTCTGATATTGATTCTTTGGTATAGTAAAGCTTCCTTGCGAATTAGTTCATGATGAATTTGGGGCATGTGATGTGTATTACTAAAACAAAACATCATTTTATAGAAATAATGTATAGTTTTTTTTTGATACATCAGTTCAGTTCAGTTGCTCAGTTGTGTCTGACTTCTTGTGACCCCACGGACTGCAGCACGCCAGGCCTCCTTGTCCATCACCAACTCCGGAGCTCACTCAAACTGATGTCCATTGAGTCTGTGATGCCATCCAACCATCTCATCCTCTGTCGTCCCCTTCTCCTCCCGTCTTCAATCTTTTCCAGCATCAGGGTCTTTTCAAATGAGTCAATTCTTCTCATCAGGTAGCCAAAGTATTGGAGTTTCAGCTTCAGCATCAGTCCTTCCAGTGAATATTTAGGACTGATTTCCTTTAGACCAACTGGTTGCATCTCCTTGCTGTCCAAGGTACTCTCAAGAGTCTTCTCCAGCACCACAGTTCAAAAGCATCAATTCTTCGGTGCTCAGCTTTCTTTATAGTCCAACTCTCACATCCATATGTGACTATTGGAAAAACCATAGCTTTGCCTAGATGGGCCTTTGTTGGCAAAGTAATGTCTCTGCTTTTTAATATGTTGTCTAGGTTCATCATAGCTTTTCTTCCAAGGAGCAAGCGTCTTTTAATTTCATGACTACAGTCACCGTCTGCAGTGATTTCGGAACCCAAAAAATAAAGTCTGTCACTGTTTCCTCTGTTTCCCCATCTATTTGCCATGAAGTGATGAGACCAGATACCATGATCTTAGTTTTCTGAATGTTGAGTTTTAAGCCAGGTTTTTCACTCTCTTGTTTCACTTTCATCAAGAGACTCTTTGGTTCTTCTTCACTTTCTGCCATAAGGGTGGTGTCATCTGCATATCTGAGGTTATTGATATTTCTCCTGGCAATCTTGATTCCAGCTTGCACTTCACCCAGCCCAGCGTTTCTCAAGATGTACTCTGCATATAAGTTAAATAAGCAGGGTGACAATATCCAGCCTTGACGTACTCCTTTCCCTGTTTGGAATGAATCTGTTGTTCCATGGTACAGTTTTTATTTGATACATTGTTTTCTTCATAGTCACTGATCCCTACTAGTTTGAGCATACAAATCAGTTTATCCATATGTTCCATATTTGTGCTATCCATCTTCTGATTGATCCAGCACATTCTGAGAGGAATTTGTTAAACCTTTCATCTACAATGTTTTGCTTACTCACTTTTTTCTATAACTCTGTTACTGCTCAGTATATTTAGAGCATATATTATTAGGCACCTGTAAGGTGTTTTTTTATCACTGTGTCTTTTTTTAAAAATTATTTCTTACTCCTTTGTAAGACTTATAATTTGCCTCTTTGTCCAGTATGATTTTTTTTCCCCCCAAAAGAGCTTTGTTTCACTGTTCTAATGAAATAGTTGCCAGTATTTTCTTTGGTTCATATTTTCTTGGTCTGCCTTATTTACTGCTTTTACTTTGAAACTCTATATCTTTATGTTTACATGTGCTTCTTAAAGGGAAAAAAGAATTACTAGAGCTTGTATTTTTTAATCCATTATTGTAGTCTTTATCTTTTGATTTTTGAATTTAACATGTTTATAGGTACTGTAGAACTGCTGTATTAAAAATTATTTTTTACTACCATGTTTTTCTGTTTTCTATGTACTCTATCTTTCCCTTGCCCTCTATAGCTAGTTTTTATTAAATTAGAGACAACTGCATCAGAATATCCATGCTTCCCTATAGATTTCCTGCACTTGCTGAAACAATTTATTCCCATTTGAAAAAGACAGCTCTCCCCTTCCATTAGCTATATTCTCCGATCTGAGCCCACACCTCAGCACTGCTTTGTTGGTATTATCTAGAATTTAGTTTTGGATTATTTAGAATGTGTATTGTTTTTGTCCTAGCTTTTATACGAAGTAAAGTAAGCTTTGCTATGCTATCATTGGACTGCTCTGAGTGTTCTGTCGCTAAGTCGTGTCCAGCTCTTTGCAACTCCAAGAACTGTAGCCCGCCAGGCTCCTCTGTCCATGAGATTTCCCAGGCAAGAATACTGGAGCAAGTTGCCCTTTCCTTCTGCAGGGGATCTTCCTGACCCAGGGATTGAACCCACATCTCCTGCATTAGCAGGTGGGTTCTTTACCTCTGAGCCACCAGGGAAGCCCATGCTTCATTATCACACATAATAACCTCTAAGACTTTTCCTTTTCACTAGGTATTCCCTCTAGGAGCATTGTCTAAAAGGTATATGCTGAAAGCTTACTTTTGAGCTCATATTTAAATGACAGCTCTCTGTCCTGAGTACTAAATGTATCTATGATGTGACTGGTTTTTCTTTACAAGCTAAATCAGAGTCTCATGGAATTTGCTTGTGCTTGCCCTTCATACGCTGCTGTCTTCTGAGAGCACTCCTTTTGCTGGGGTTCTTATATTTCAGGGTATGGAGGAAGAGAGGAAGAGAAGGGAATGTTCAGGGGAGGCTGCCTCTGCCTCTGCTTGTGTTACCTGTCCATTTCCTAGAGAGGTTCCATCACTATTCCCCTATTAGCCTCACCCCCTCAATTTCTAGGCTCATATCCACTCCTGAGTTCCTCTGGAAGGGAGGTCCTGGAACCACTTTGTATGTTTCTACCACTCTAAATACCAGGACTTTCAAAGGTTTTTTGCAGGCTATTTGCCTACCACTTGACTTCCCCCATGGTTATGTCATCAGTCCTTTTTGGATATGGAGTTTTGGTCTCGGAATTAACTCTGGGAAACCTAGCTTAGGTCTTTTCACCTTTGGAATCCTTATATACTTGTTTGGGATCTCTGACAGCATCTTGGCAGGGGCACTCTGTTGATCACTTCTGAGACCCAAGCATCTTAGTTTTGGTTCTCTCCACTCCAAATTTTTCTTTACTTGCTTGTCAGTTCACTTGTTTTTGTTTTTGTTTTTTCTGGTTGGAGACACTGTTCTTAAATCCTGCCTCCCTACTCAGAAGTCCATAGGATAAATTCCACTGGGGGTTTTGAGTTGCCATTGACAACTCTTCCTTTTCGCTAACAAAATCTAAACTGTGGATCTTTAAGTCTAAGCTCTTGAGGCACAAATTGATCATTTTATTTCAGATAAAATATACATCTCAAACTGAGATCCTTATATTAACCTAAAATTCTAAAATATGTATTAATCAAAAAATATGTCAGCTTTGGAAACTATACCCAGGGGAATTAATTCTCTTTTTTGAATTTTGCCCAGCCTTTTCTTTCTTTCCAGTGCTCATTGTGTTGACTGTTTATTAGGGGGGTGTTAGATTTCTCCCTGAACAACAGTAGCTGTGGTCCACAGTGAGGTCAGATGGCTTTTCCCTAAGCCAACTCAGTACATGCCTTGCCTAAGGTGAAGCCATCAAAGGCAGTGGCGTTGCCCAGACGGAGACCCACCAAAATCAAATTTCTTCTAGACACAATCCATAGTGCATAAAAATTAATCAAGTCCTACCATGACTTACTTTATTCATAATACTTAATGGTCATGTAATAGGAGTTTTTATTCAGCAGTTAAAGTTCATAAGTGCGGGTTTTACATGGAGATAGGTATTATGCTGATGGTTTAATTACACACCTTTTTGCACACCAAAGGAAATGGGTTATGCAGATTTTGTAATTAAGGAAGGACTTCTGAAAGAGAATGGATCTAGGGTGGACTGATCTTTCTGAAAATGTTTATTTTTAAATTAGTAACTCTATGAAAATGTGCAACCCAGGAAATACTTTAGATTAGAAGTTGTTTATATATACACAATGTGCTCTTTCTGTCTCTACCCCCACCACACCCAGTTTTCTAGTTCTCATGCTATAAATTAAAAAACCAAAATTATGAACTTAATTTAGCACTAAGTAATTACCACAGCTCCTTTGCTTTAAGGCTAGCATAAGAGACTTTCTCTGCTAGGGACATCGATATTAAGTTCATTAAGTAAGTCACCTGATTCTGGGCCAAAGATGATTCTGCTGGATTTCCAAATTCTTGATTTCATTGAATTCAAACTGTATGATTGCCCCAAAGTTGATTCTGTTTTCATGGGATAAAGATCTTCTACCTTCCTTGTGTTACTGAAACCAAAATACTTCCTCTTTCCTGCCCCCATCACACCTGCCCCCCAGCATATATCCAGCCGTAAACTCTTTGTAACTCTAGATTTCTTTCATTGACTGCCTACTCAGCATCTCAAGTTCAGTGGTCAGCAAACCTCTTAAGTTTTTTCTTTTTTTTCAGTGGATAGTTTTTCTTTTTATAGTTGCGTTACCGTGTTGTGTTAGTTTCTGCTGCACAACAACGTGTGTCAGCGACATATGTCCCCTCTTGCTGGAATCTCCTTCCCATCTAGGTCACAACAGAGCGTTGAGTTTGCAGTACTATATGGTCAGTTGTCATTATATCTACTTTATACATAGTAGTATGGAATATTATTCAGTCATAGAAAGGAACAAACTTGTGCTGTTTACAGAGACATCCATATATACACACCTCTTGAATTTAAAATGTAGATCAGTCTTCTTGAGGTCTTCCCAGTTGGTTCAATGGCAAATCTGTTCTTTCAGTTTATCATACCAAAACAGCTTGGAAGTCTTTACCAACACTTTTCATGATGGACCATGTTGTGGTTTAGTCGCTAGGTCGTGTCCAACTCTTTGCAACCCCATGGACTGCAATACGCCAGGCCTCCTTGTCCTCCACTATCTCCTGGAGTTTGCTCAAGTTCATGTCCATTGAGTCAGTGATGCTAAGTAACCATCTCATCCTCTGTTGCCCCCTTCTCCTTTTGCCTTCAATCTTTCTCAGTATCAGAGTTTTATCCAGTGAGTTGGCTCTTTGTGTCAGGTGGCCAAAGTATTGGAGCTTCAGCTTTAGCATCAGTCCTTCCAGTGAGTATTCAGAGTTGATTTCCTTTAGGATTGACTGATTGGGTCTCCTTGCAGTCCAGGGAACTCTCAAGAGTCTTCGCCAGCACCACATTTCAAAAGCATCAATTCTGGCACTCAGACTTCTTTATGGTTCAACTCTCACATCTGTACATAACTTCTGGAAAAACCGTAGCTTAGACTATATGGACCTTTGTTGACAGAGTGATGTCTCTGCTTTATGCCGTCTAGGTTTGTCATTGCTTTCCTTCTAAGAAGCAAGCGTCTTCTAATTTCATGGCTGCAGTCACTAGCCGTGGTGATTTTGGAGCCCAAGAAAAGAGCATCCATCACTGCTTCTACTTTTTCCCCTTTTATTTTCTGTGAAGTGATGGGACTGGATGCCATGATTCTAGGTTTTTTTTTTTTTTTTAATATATATATTTATTTTTGGCTGTGCTGAGTCTTGTTGCTGCCTGAAGGCCCTTCTCTGGTTGCAGCAAGTAGGGGCTACTCTCCAGCTGCAGCGCGCGTACAGATTTCTCAGGCGGTGGCTTCTCTTGTTACCAAGCACAAGCTCTAGAGTGTGCGGGCAGCTCTAGAGTGTTCAGGGTTTAGCAGTTGTGGCACATGGGCTTAGTTGCCCTGCGGCAGGTGGAATCTTCCTGGACCAGGGATCGAACTGGTGTCTGCTGCATTGTGAGGCGGATTCTTAACCACTAGACCATCAGGGAAGCCCGATTCTAGTTTTTTTGAATGTTAAATTTTAAGCCAGCTTTTTCACTCTCTTCTTTCACCCTCATCAAGGAGCTCTTTAGTAAAAAAAAAAAAAAAAAAGGAAGCTCTTTAGTTCCTCTTCACTTTCTCTTATTAGAGCAGTATCATCTGGTATGATGGCCCATAGTCAGCAGCAAATTCTGTTGGCTCTGTTTTCAAAATATAACTCCCGCTGCCCCTTAGTTCCAGCCACTGTAGTCTCTCTTCCACCTGATGCCTCTGCTTCCATACTTGCTCCTTCCATTCACAGGGTAGCAGTCAGAGGAATCCGCTAAAACCCAAGTCCGTGGGTATTTTGCTTGTGCTCATAACCTCCAGTGGCTTCCATCTGACCAAGAAGCAAAGCAAGCGTCTTCACCATGAGCTCACCAGTGTGTGACATCTGTTCCATCAGCTTTCCATACTCGATCCCCACAACCTCTTCCTCACTCTTCTTCTAGACTCAGGACCTTGGCCTCCTCTCTTCCTTTTTCACAGAACGCTCTCCTCCCAGTTGTCCAACCACCTTGCTCCCTACAGATCTTTACTGAAATGTCACCTTATCTTTGAGGTCTTTGCTGTGGCAACCACCCCACTGGCCTTCTTCTAGGCTTTTTCTACCCACCTCCACTGCTTTATTTTTCTACTGACTGCCTATCACCGTCTAACCTGCTATGATCTGCATTCCGTGTCTGGAGAGGAGGTAAGGGAAAGCAAGGATTATTTTCTCCTTTGTTCACCACTGAACCCCCAGAATAAAAAGGTGTCTGACACAGAGTAGACACGAAGTATAGCTGTTGGCTAGATGAACGGGCCATCTCTAAGGTGAAACTAGATAAGAAGCAACCTGAGGGCTAGGGGGCATGTCTTTAAATGCTGAGAACTCAACACAGTACTTAGCACTAGTGGGGGGGTAACACACAATGGGTTTAGCGTTCCTAGCATCATTGGTATTTTTAGAGGGAACAGTTTTACCCTGTTCATCCTGATCCTGATAAATCTGGCAAACATTCTCCACAGGCGAGCCCATTAGAGGATGTCCCTCCTGCTGTGGGTTATTGTGATTGGCTGGGAGAGGAACGGATGACCCAAGTGAGACCCATCGGAATCCTCCCCTAGATATGTCTGCCAGTGAAAACAGGGACCCTGACTCACAGATTCGACGCTGCCTGTGGCCACCTTCTTTACCACCCAGAGAAAGCCAGGGGTGGTATTCAAAACAGTCAGCCGCTGGCATGACATGGGCAGCGTCATTTGGAATTGGAGGGTAGAAACAGTGACACTGTCTCGCGGCTGTGTGCCGGCTGAGTGTCAGCAGCAGAAACCCGCCTGCCATTGGAGACTGTGGGTTTCATACCCCTAGAGATGCAGTGTTTGGGGTGGGATGGGGAAGGGAGAGAAGAAGATATATTGAGGAGATGGCAGAGGAAACACAGACACATAGAATATGCGCCACTCGTGGAGTCCACTGTCTTTCTGTCTCACCTTGCTCTCTTCTTTACCATCGTTTATATTCTTAATTAATACCTATTTGAGACTGTGAAGACATTTTTTGAAAAACCACTACTTTTGGAGAGCTATGCTCAAGCATTAGTGACCCCTCTCTCTGTTTAACTGTGATTCTGTGTTTGAGCCTATATTCAGTCAAGCCTGAAGACAAATTCCCTCTGATTAAGAAATGAGAGAAATAATATAAAATGCATCCAAGTTATTCTCCAGTGACCTGGATCAACTATTCTTTTTTAGTGTCTTGGATTATGTCGGACTTGGGGAGAGCATTTTGCTTCTCTTCCAGCTGCAAAGAGGTGCCGCTCTTCTCCCCAGTACAGTGTGTTTGAAGGTTAGAATCTTATTTGTACAGTGATAGGAGGAGGATCGTTCAGAACATGGATTTGGCATGCCACATGACTCTTTCTTATGAGGCCATGATCACGAGTGGTTCAGTCTGGGCTTCTGTCTCAAACATTATCTAGCCTGTTGCCATCCCTGACGTTTGGGGCTTTGGACACATAGGCCTCCTTTGATGTACTTGACCCTGGGAGCCTCCTTTCAGATCCTTGAACTTGGAATGCTCTTTCCTATAGTAGGGCTTTGATGCCTGTTGTTTACTCTGTGAATTGCTCTCCACTCCACAGTACATTCATTAGGGGTATTTGATTACAAACTGGCAGATGCAAGAGGAGTTGTCGGCTCACGTGATTGAAAGCCAGAAGTGTACCTGTAGCTTCAGGCATGGCTGCCTCCAGGAGCTAAAATGATGTGATCAGTATATCTGTTATTTCTTGTTCCCAGTGTCAATTTCAGTCTCCTCTCCTGGCTTCCTGCCTTGGTCTTGATCTCAGCTCTCAGACTTTTCTGGGCTTCTACCTTTGTTTCCTTCTCTTTTGTCTGTTTCCTTTATTTCCTTTTATTTAGGTGGCTCCTTTCCACGTTACAGCACAAATGGTCAGTTAGGACCCTCAGCTCTTGTCCTGGCCAATCAATAGTTCCTTCAAGAAGAGTATTTCTCTCAACAGTTTTAATAAAGACTTGGGATGACCTCTGAGGAAGAAGGTTAAAGTAAAGGTTAAAGGGCTCCTGAAGTAACATTTAGAGGGTAGGAAGGAGGGTGCTCTGTAATGAATAAGGGTGCTGTGTTTGCAGAAGAGAAATGACTGCTGGGAAACAAAGTCATCAGAGGCCACCTAGATGACAGATGGTTCTCACTCCCCTTTTCAGGTTGTAATTCAGTCTCTTGTCTGTGCAGACCTGTTTCCTGACCCCGCCTCTCTAGAGCACATTTCTCTATTACATGTGCTTGTAACATTTGGAATTTTATGTTTCAGCATGACACAGTACAGCCTGGCTCCCAGCTAGAGTGTAAAGTATAGGAGGACAGGCCTTGAGTCTCTTTTTCTCAACACCGTATCCATGGCTTACTCTTCACACACACACACACACACACACACACACACACACACACACACACACACACACACAATATCTTGTTTAGTGTTTATACCTATCTCTTGCCATGTGAGAGTGCTTACTGAAGCTTAGAGACATTTGCCCAAAGTTGCACAGTTATCAAAAGGGCCAGGGCAAGAGAAATTCTGTTTTTCTGGCTTCAGTTCCAGGCTTGCCTGCTTCTCCTCTTAGCCACTCTCATCGCGCCTGAGGCCCGTTCAGGGTGGTTCTGCAGGGAATGTGACAGAGTGAGTCTGTCCTCAAGGGGCTCATAGCTTCTTTGGGCATTTTGCCGGGGACACTGGATCTCAGCTAAGGTGGAGATTCTGGATATAAAGGTTTTAATGTACCTGTTAGGAAGATGTTTAATGGACTTTATAGAAGGACTCAAGAAAGGTATCTGGCTGCTCACCATTTCAGACAGGAGCAGAAATAGTCATTGACAGGAGTCAAGCATAAAAATCTCATGATGAACAATAAGTTCAGAGTGTTGTCCACACTTGGGAATTGTTGTCCTGCCATTTCATTTAATAGTGGGCACAAATTAGGACTTTGGGATTAACATATACATGCTACTGTATATAAAATAGATAATCAATAAGGATCTACTATGTAGCACAGGGAACTACACTCAATATTCTGTAAAAACCTGGATATGAAAAGAATCTTGAAAAGAATGGATACATATATTTATATATATGTATAACTGAATCACTTTTCTCTATACTTGAAACTAATACAACATTGCAAATCAATTAGATTTAAATTTAAAATTAAAAAAATACTGGGCACAACAGACTGTATGGATAAGGCTCACATTTAAATGGTTTTTCTCCACATTACTTAGTAACTTTGTAATATCTTAAAAATGGACATCAGTGATTCCACTTGAAAGTTACATAGTCACGTGAGCATACTCGGTACCTTAGGTGAGAGGTCATTTAGACGTAAGTGCTGGGATCAGTGCTAAGAGAGGGGCTAATGGAATCAGCCATGGAGGCAAATCCAGCTTCTCCTCCACACAGCCTTGAGCGTGTTACCCAGGAATCCCATGGTCCTCATCTGTAAGATGCTGCTCATCATTCCTACCTGGCGGGTTTGTAATGAGAATCTTAGATCTGATACCTGGCCTGCTTGGCTATGAAATAGTGGAATGGTTTATGCGGGCAGGCTCTGGAATCTGACTGTAGAAGTTGAAAGTCTACCTCTCCCCACCAGGCAGGGTAATGCTTGTTGATTCACTCAGCAACTCCTGAGTGTCGATTTCTGCTCCTCGTGCTGGGGACCCAGCAGCTGAGCATACCAGCAGGGCCTCTGCCCTCGCAGACGGAGGGAGATGGACCGTTAGCAAAGACACAAATGAATGCAAAATGCTGTGAGGTGCTCAGGGCCATGGAAACAATAAAGTGGGTGAAGGGGATATGGAGTGTGGATGGGAGAGTGGGCAGCCAGGGTGCTGTGTACCCTGTGAGGTCAGGAAAGGCCACTGTGCTGGGATGTTTGGAAGGAGGGAGCCTGTGAGCCATGCGGAGGGCCAGGAAAAGCACAGCCACTGCAGAGGGAAGAGAAACCCTGAGCCCAAGTGTGCACCGAGCCCAGGAAGAACAAGGCGGCCCATGTGGCCCCAGGAGAGGGTGGAGGGGACAGTTTCCTCCCTGGAATGTGAAGCTCACCTCGCGTCACCTTCTAAGGAACTACTGAGCTGGACTGTGTGAAACACTGGGCTCTGGTAATGAGAATCATGATTTTGCCATACGCCTGGTCTATGGTCCCGGCCATGATGACTTTAGTGTTTTTCTATAAAATTTCTTGTTGACCTTGCCCTGCCTCAGACTCCAGCCCTCTGCCTCTGCTTAGAGCACCTTCTCCCTCCTTCTTCCAAGCCAAAAGACTCTTAGAGACACCCCTGGGTTTCACTTAAACATGGTGTGTTCCCAGAAGCCTTCTTGATTGTCCCCAGGGGAGGGGTGGACTTCCCTTCTTATTAGCATTCACTGCATTACAACACAAGCTAATGTTTAAGAACTCTCTTTCCAGTGAAGCAGGGGGTACAATGGGGCCAACACTCTATCTTGTCCCCAGTTTATCTCCAGTGTTTGAGCAGGTCATCAGTTGCTCTTGCTTATTCATGGATGGATGGATGGATGGTTGGAAGCATGCATGCTAGTGAAATTTGATCCTAACAGGGCATGTTAGAAGGCAGGGTTTAATTGGACAGTATTATATTAGTGGTTAAAGACAACAGAGTACCATGCAAAGTCATTCATGGTGAGATCATAAATTTTATCAAGAAAAGTCCCCAAGGGAGAATCTGTTAAATGTTTAGAATCTTACTTAAAATTGGCAGAATCCCTTCTGGTCATGTAGTTAAATGTCCTCAGTTCACAGGAAGAGGAAGGGGAAGACCTAAGAGATGAAAGTCACCCAGTGACTCACCAAAGTCACCCAGTTTGTGTGGTCAGGGCTGGGTCTGGTCACTTGGCATTTGGGTTCTCTTGCATTTGATTTGAAGAACATGCTGGGTACTGCTTGCTTCTAGCACCCCAGGATCCAAATACTGACATGCTATAAAGGATAATAAAATACAATGCAGCTAATGCTGGGCAGAAGTGGTAGGGCTGTATTTGGGGTTGGCTGTTTCTAGATTTGCTGCATTTTGTGGGCAGGAACTCACCCCTTTTGTGTGAGGGCTTCTAAATCTTCCAGCCTAATTGAATACTTTTGAAAGCATTTTAATTTCTGGATTGGACACATCATGCTCCAACCTGCCTGGCAAATTCCCGCCCCACCCCCCTGCCCCTCACACTGGTGGAATTCTAAAGTAGCAAACTTGATTTGCAAATAAATTATTAGTAAACATTTGAAAGTGAGAAACAAATTATTCCTGAAACACTTAGCTCTTTCCTTCAAATACACACTTGAAAACTGCTAAGAATCTATTCCGTGAGAATGCTTGAATCTCTCCCTAAATCATAACACGGGTAAACTTACTGAAATATTTTTACAATTTTATTAGAGGTTTTAATTCACTGCTTTATCTATCTCTGTTAGACTGCAAAATAGCTTTAAATATTCAAGTGGTAATTAATGAATCTTTTATGTTGCAAATCAAACATTTTCATCTGAGCGCTGGTGGAGTAGCAGTGAGGCAGGATTTAAAGAGTAATTGTTTCTCTGGATTCCACACTGTTGACTAGCATTACCTTAAGTTTGCATGTGTTGCCTGGTGGGGCTAAAGCTCAATGTGGAAGGTCTGCTGTCTTTCGAGGTCAGGATTTCTTAACGTATTTCTTGCCAGAGACATTCCCGACTAGATGGAAAGTCTTTGAATGTGGAATTTTTGCTTGAGTGCAAAATAATAAAAAGCATGTGTATGTTAAAGAGAGGAAAAAAAAAAAAGATCAGCTTAATGGCAAATGAGCATTGGCTTACATTAATATTCTATTACAGTAAAAACTTCTATTTAATAAATTTTCTCCAGACTTTTCCCCACCCCAGAAACTAATGTATTTTTCTAAGTGGCATGCCAACCTAAAGAAAGTATGTGATACCTTTGATTTATGTTAAGTCAATAACGTGCACAAGCCATTTAAAATTGTATTTTAAGTGTAGAAATATCAATCCAAAGTATAGTCCCTTGTATTGAGAAGGGAGGAGTATTAGCTTTTCAGAGGCTGAAGTGCCTTGTAAATATTATTCTATTTAGAAGATGTTGTTCAAATGTGCTGCTTTATGTCAAGTGGCAAGAAAGCAAGCACAAAATCCCAGTTTATTTGAGAATTGAAAATTAAACTGGTATTAAAGATTCACATAGCAAAATAGTTTTTCTTCAAATTAATGAGAAACAAGCCAGGAAGAGCGGCTCTCCAGAAAGCTCACAAAAGGACTGACAAATTCATCCCTGGAAGTCACCCTGTGTTCTTCTGTGGCCTCACAAATGCTGGACTGGGTGACATTTATGTATCAGAGCAATAAGCTAAACAGGAAACAATTTATGTCACCTAAAGCTTTTTAACAAATCGATGCAACTATTTGTAATTGCTTGTTTCACAAGATTAAAAGTGCTAAGGCCTGATCTTCGCTCACGGATTTGTGGTCAACCTGACCTGTGCTTCCGTTGTTTAAAAAAAAAAAAAAAAAAAAGAATTGGTGATCAGCAGTGACTTCCATCAAGTAATCCATATTGCTAATATTTCTGGAATTTTAATGTAGTTACAATTTATAGCTGATCAAATGTGGTTACCTAAATTGCTGTTGCTAGTAGACAGTTTAACTGTCTTTATTAATTACAGTATAATTTAATGTTTGAGTACCAGCACTTGTGTTGGTCATTTTTACAGCTAGAGCAGTTATCTGCCTTATGACGAACCATTTTAGCATTTTCAATGGAAATTTGCTAATATGATGAGTGATAAAAATGTCACACGCCGGTAAATAATGATTATTGCTTTGGCTGAAATTAATTCTTGAAAGGCCGGTTACCTTCAAATTAACATTATAACTTGAAGCTTGTCTTTTTCCCCCGTTTTTCCTCCTCCCAGTATTCTTGGTATAAGCCAAAGAAAAGGCCGGTGGATCATTTCAAATGGATATATATGTGTATTTTGAGGGGTTACTAAGCATGGAATGTCATTTTACAATCAAGAGCAGAAATAAGATGATAGGGGGTTTTGTTTTTTAAAAAAATAAAATGCTGTTTAAAAATAAATAGAAATCTAGAATGACAGCTTTCTAAGCCAAATATTGTCCCACAGTTAAACCAGTGTTTTTGTATGTAATTTAATTTCCCTCCAATGTGAATTCTGTCTTAAATCTTTCATCCATCAGTCAGTTCCTTAAATGAAGGTTTGAGACCCAACTTCACTTTATTTAAAGAAAGACTACTTTTGACTCAACTACAATAAAGATGAAAGATAAATTGTGATTACTAGCCTACACACAAATATGTAGTATCATCAAAGAAGGCACAACCTAGTCAGTCAGAAAGACTAATTACAGTACGATTTAATCTTTTTTGGGGGGAAGGGAGAGTAAAAACTATCAGGCAATTGATTAGTGTTGGTGTGAAACTGGCCTTCCTCAGTTTATTTAGGCTCTTGATATAAAGTTTCCCATTTAAAAGAAGCACCAACAGTTTGGGTTTGCTGCCTAGTTTATCTGAATGGCAAGCCTGAAGTAAAGATGTCAGACAATGTTCCTGCATTAGAACAATTCCTGAAATACAAATAAAAATGTTGTATGCATCAACCAGCAAAACCTTCACTAATGCAGTGTCATACATACTTGGTTTGGGTCTTTCAGTTGACTCAAAAAATGTGTACATATTTAATTTTACCAACTGCATATGCTCTAAGCAGTGTTTATGTTTAAGCCTGGTATTTAAAAGAATTTCAATTAACCCTAATTTATTTGTAGTAGCTAGAATAAGAATTAAGGGTTCAAATGTTTCACTAATTATCAGACTAGCGGGCTTTTAGACAGTGGCATAACTGTTAATGAAAAGGGGCTACTACTCTGCAAAATATGTATGAAAAAAATCTGTTTTCCTAATAAGGTCTTTTCAAAACAATGCTGAGGAAGAACATTTATATTTTATTCAGTGTCAGCTGGTCTTTGCCGAGTAACTGCAAGGGCAATTTTCAAGACGTCCATTGGCTTGTGTTATGTGCTCTGAATTACATACGTAATGGTTGTTATGTCATTGTGGTTTGACCACTTAAAGTGCTGCTTTTGATATACCAATTTAATTTTTTTACTCAAAGAGAATGCCCAAATTAATTCATCCTTATAAATGACAGAATAGTATTAGAGAGAAATGGCGAATTTTCCTAGAGGTCTGAAATTCTTAAAAGATCTCAGAAATCAAGATAGTTTTTCTGGAAGTATTCAGTTACGGAAGCTTTTACTATTTGGTTCAGGGAAGGCAGCTATGGACCAGACCAGACTTTTTGATAGAATATTTTTATAAAATCATTTGTTCTAATCTCAGCATTTATCTTTATATGCAAAAAGATTTCTTGATGAGAATATTATAGACGGTGCATGTTTTTGACATTAGCATTTTATTTGGATGACTAATCTTGCAGATGTGAAATTTAAATGAATTATTCATGAAATTGCTTTCCTCGGAAATTTTAGTTTGCTCTTAATGCTAGTTATTCAATATTTTGTTTTTTCTATATAAAATATGATGGGAAAAAAATCAGTGTGCTTCCTGGAGAGTACAGGTAACCTCCCCTTTTCTGTGTTTTTTCCCCCTAATTCTGTAAGTGGAGACTTTCACTTTGAAATCCTGAGGGATGAGAGCTTCAGCCCTCTGTGATGATGAAAGCTTTTAGTTAAGATTGATTTTAATTCTGGGTTGGAAGCAGCTGGTGCTAAACCTAAGGCATATGCCTAACATACACTCTCAGCAGGTCAGAAGGGGAAAGAAACTTAGGCGGTGGCGACTTTGACTACCAGTGTGAACAACCAGCATTTTTATTGCATTTGAGAATGCGATCATGTCAGTAATTAGTACTGACTACACAACATTTTTTTTTTATTGTCTGTATCCACAGACACGGAATGATGGAATTACAGTTGATGTCAAGGAATGAGTTCCTTTTATGCCTTATCAAAACAGAATAAAAAGAAAAAAAATTCTTGTTACTGGCAGCACATCTCCACGGAGCACCATGCTCACAGTCCGGGCTGTACCATCTCCACGCAGGCTTCTGGGTAGCGCACATCGTGAGAACTACACGGGGCCCACATAGATGCCTTTGGAATTGTTAAGTCTCATTCTCGGGAGAGAAAAGCCAAACCGACTCTCAGAAACATCCGGAATATCCAGAGGGTCTACCGTTAAGCAAAAGGTCCCCCAAAGATTCAGAATCCTGACAAACATGTTCTTCTTTGTACCCTTGGAAACGGAGATCAAGCTGGAATGTGGAAAGGAGAGGAAATCTTTTAACTTTTTTTCCCCCATGATAAAATTGCTTATGACGGACATTGCATTTCGGGTGAAGAATCCAAGGTGTCTTTACCAGGTCTGATGGAACGCTGGGAATCAGGTCGGAGCTGTCCAAAGGTGGCGGGGCTGGCGGTCACTCTTCCCATTCATAAGCCTTGGTATTTCCTTTCACTGCTGGTACACTGCAGGCAGCGCTAACTTGTCTCACAAGGACAGACTAGGGACAATAGGATGGATCCTCATTCCTGACGGTGCATCTGTCTGATGCGAGGGACTGTTCTCCCTAAGGTACGCTTTTCTTTGGAAAAAAAAAAAAAAGTAACAAAATTGTCTGTACATCTTGGCACCTTGTAAAGTTTTCTTTTTTTTTTTTTTATACAAAAAGTTCAATAGCTTTGACACTCTCATGATTAATCACTACTTCACTGATAAACTTTGAAAGTGTGACCCTGGAATTTCATCATGCAAAGTATTTACTGCAGCAGGAGAAAACACTTTTTAAAACAACATTTTTTTTTTCTCTTTTCAAATGTATGAACTCATTTACGATAGCCAGAAGGGCAATGGTAGGATAAACACAAAGGATAGGAATGTATCAAAAAACAGATTAACACACACCCGCTCGCGCACACACCAAAAAAACCTGTACAAGATGCTCTGATCAATGAGAACAGGGGGAAAAAAAAAATCTGTCAACTATGTTACAATTTAAAAGCCAAAAAAAAAAAAAAAAAAAGTTTGGGAGTTTCTCCCTCCCACATGTCAGGAAATGTCATCCGATATTCTTAAAGCAAGAATAACTAAATAAAATACATGTGCAGCATATTCTGCAATTCCATTACATACAGTAGTTTTTTTCCAAAGCTTTTTTTTTTTAAAGTATTGTTAATATAAAGCAGTTGCACAAAAAGCAAAGGTGTTTTGACAAACAGGTGTATGCATTTATTCCTTTTTAGGAACAATATCTAAAAAAAGAACCACCCTCCGCCCTCCCCCAAAAAAGACAAAGAGTCACACAGACACATCGGGATATATGTACAACATAATAAACCCCATCCTAAAGAAGCAACTGGGATTACCCCCAAGGGATACAGAATCAGAATTGGAAACATCAGAGTGAAGTTTGCTTGCTGTAAAGCCTGAGATTCTTTTTTTTTTTTTTTTCAGTTGGTTCTTCTGCAAGGCTGTGATACCTGCAAAGATACGTAAAATCTAATTTTTCTTTTTTTTTTCTTTTTGCTACAGTCTTTAGACTAAGCATGCAAGACATACGACTAAGTGCAACTGAGTGAAATGTATTTTTTTTTTTAAATTTTAATCATTCCCTAAAGGTTTGAACTGAGGTATGCGTACTAACA
The DNA here is from genome assembly GCF_033118175.1 of Dama dama. Classification (NCBI taxonomy): domain Eukaryota; kingdom Metazoa; phylum Chordata; class Mammalia; order Artiodactyla; family Cervidae; genus Dama; species Dama dama. The sequence continues at coordinate 35,514,073 of NC_083704.1, read as the reverse complement.
GTTTCTCATGCTGTTAACTTTACTCATGTCTAGCTACACATGCTGAGAATGAACTAATCTACCAGATTTTTATCCTCTTTTGAATACCAAACTAACCAGCAACCACTCAGTTTAGAAGCACAGGGCCCCCTTCCCATGACCCTGTCTGGCTACTGCCTGAACATCATGACGCTGCCTGGAAAAGTTGGGGAAAAAAAAATGTAAGTCTAGAGTGACCACAGACTGCCCTTTATAGAGAAAGCAGTGTGAAGCTTCAAAAGTAACTGCCAAAGAAGTTTTTCTACCAAGCTTGTGAGTGGACAGGAATGTTACTTTTTTTTTTTTTCTTTTTAATGAAAAATGCTGAGGCAAGCCTAATCTGAAAGAAAGGAAGGAAAAAAAGAAAACCTTTTAAAAAAATAAAACAAAAACCTGGAGGATATATATGACAAGAGAAACTAAAATGAACGCAGTGATCATAGCACAGTCCTTAAACAAAAGTGGCATATAATCTTTCTTTGAAAAGAAATGTCTTCTAGAAATACTATTACACAGTCTAGTTCAATTGTGGAAGCTTTTCTGTTCTCTCTGAATTTTACCTTCATTTTACCATAACTGTCTCCTGGACTGGACACCCGCTAAGTTTCATATGCCATACACTATGGTTTTTTTTTTTTTTTTTTTCCCTTGGAGATGGTATATCCTTAATACTGTATCCTATTTCTCCCTTCAGTAGCCCCGTAATTTCTCTTTACAGGAATGAGTTTTGGTCTCTGTAGGAAGAAAACAAACAACAAAAAATGACTTTAAAAAAAAAAAAAAGTAACTACTTTGGTTCCATTACCTACTTGGTTTCCTAAATGTCCTCTATGATGAAGGAGCAGTTGTCTCAAGTTAGCAATAGCCTATATCTCATCAATTGCCTCTAAATTATTTTGCCTCCTTTGATCAACAAGAAGAGGATATTTGGCTTCATCAGATAAAGCATAAAAACAGAGAACATAATTTAACTTTGTGGAATATCTTTGGTAATTTTAGGGGAAAAAAGGTACAAAGCATATAAATTAAGCTCTCCAAACAGCTCTCGAACTAAAACAAGAGCGACAGTCCTAGATAAATAAATGACAGGAAAGGAGGTGCAAGTGGAAGCATTGAGGGATTCCAAGGACTGAGGCTGCACTGACCTATGAGCAGCACGTCCTGCACGTGCGGTTTGTCTCCCCAGGAGCCCAGGCCGGGCTGAGCCCCCATCTACCTGGTGTCTCGCGCTGCTGGCGGCCGGGACTGGACTGGTGGGTGAGGCCGCCTCACACACTGGACTGCAGCACCAGGTCTGCAGAGGGGAAATTAACTCCTCAGCTTCTGCTGAGCCCAGTCCTCATTAACTCACAGAACCAGCTCAAATGGAAATCTGATTTGCATTCAAACAGATGAATGCCACCAAGCAGGTCTGAATGGTTGTTTCCATTGGGGGCCACCAGCACTTTCTGCAGAGTTGCTCAGGGAAGCCGGCTTTGGGGCCATTTTGCAAACAAAGCAACTCATGCCGGTTTTAACGACTGTGAGAGCCTGAGGCCCATCTCAACCAGGTCATTCCAGGGAGAGCCTTCTCCGGTCATGCACGCTGTCAGTGTGGTGTTTTTTTTTTTTTGGTTTTGGGGGAAGAGGGGCTGCTGCCTATGTCTCCTTGTGCTGGTAAATGCTGTGGTATTTATTAAGCATGACGGTAGATACAATATTTAAAAAAAAAAAAAAAAGGAAAATCTGAAACAACCCCCTTCCCACCTTCCAATACTGCTTTGTGAAATGAATCTGCATGGTTCCTAGGGTGTCTCTAATTTTTTTTTTTTTTTTTTCTGTCATTCATTCTCTTTCTGGCAGGAACTTCACGTCTGGGTGAGAGGACCTTCACATGTAGAGTGCAGCATTTGGGACCTTTTTGCAAAAGACCAAAACGGAATGTTTTCTGACTTTTGAGAAAACAGTGGTGATGTCTGAAGGGAAATGGAATGAGTGACAGAAAACTACGAACGAGAAATGACATTCAGCTTTGTATAATAAAAACACCTATTAACATTCATCACAAGGTACAGAAAACTTGAAGCCTCCAAGAGGCCGCGGGCCCAATGGAGGCCTGAGGTCAGAACTTAAAATGGTATAGGAGAAGCCAAAAAAAAAAAAAAAGGCAATACATTAAAAAGTTTGGGATAATTATTTTTAAACCCTCCCCCCAATACACACACAAAGGCCTTCCCCATCCCAACTGGAAGCAAAAAAAAAAAATGGAGTAAAGGCAGTGATAATCAACATGCAGTACTGTGCAAATAGGTCGTCCATTGGAATCCTTAGATTCTGGGCAGAGGCTTGGTCTGCAGCTCAGGCGCACATGCTCAGTTGGGTGTCCTCGTTGTGCAACGTCGGAAGGACTGCAGTTCAAAGTCTGCTGCTAAAAGTGAATCAGTTTAGCGAATTTACAACACTGATGTTGACTGTTAAGAGAGGAAAATCCCCAGTACCAAACAAGTCCATCCAATGCACAGAGTACAAATTCCTTTTTTCAACAAAAAGTAGAAAAATCAAAAATACTCCCAAATGGGATTCTTGATGGCACTAAGAGTTAACACATTGCAGAGTTGTCAAAATGTAGTGAAAAATCCTCCAGACTGTACAACCAATGGAGAACGATTTCACTGCCAACTTTTGACATGTTTTGTTTTGTGTGTGTGTTTTCTCCCCCCAATCTTCACACTCTTGGGGTTGGCCTGCCCAGATGTTCACTCCATGTCCTCATTTACAGGTTCATCTTCGTAATCTCTGTCGTGGTCAAAATCTGGACTGTGATTGGCTGTTGTCACTAAGGAGAGCGGCCCTTCAGCTTCCTCGGGGTCCAGAGGCTCTTCTTTGACGTGTACAGGATGCCTGGAAAAGCAAGAGAAGGTTCACTGAGGGGATTTCCCAACTCAAGGTAAGCTGGGTGTTCTGGGGAACACGGAAGCCACGGGCTAGGGCTCTGACGTTCTATAGAGCAGCCACTAACCCCGTGTGACTGTGAAAATTAAGACAGTTGAAAATTGTGCTTCTCAGCTGCACTGGCTATATTTTAAGTGCTCCAAGGGCCGCCGTGTAGGCTACTGACTACCATACTGGATTGCACGGAGGGAGATTCCCATCAGCCCAGAAGGGTCCCTGGATGGAAGCATCAGTGGGGTCCTCCCACGGTGTATCTAAGAGTGCGATGTGCACGTGTGTCAACATGGGCTCTGGTTAAAATGCAGCCTGGGACTTTCCATCTCTGACCAGCACCCCACTGATGCTGCGAGTCCAAGGACACACTTTGGGTAGCAGCTGACAGGCCCTAGAGTGGCCTCCTGCCCAGAGGAAAACACACCTTGAAATAATCCCCTGAACCAAGAACCGGTAATGCAAGGGGAGTTTGCGGGGACCAAAAACTGAGGCTGGGCTAATCGCGGCTCGCTGTGTGTTCTGCTTTGCTAGTTAACATGCAGAACCTGTAAAAGAACTCTCCGGAGACCGACCCCAAGCGAGGGTCTATCATTAATCAACTTCAAGCAAACACAGCAAAGAGACACCATGATACATGCTGGAAACTCCAAATTAATGCATATTTTTACAAACTGTCAATAAGGCAAGAAAAGCCCTGCCAGGAAACACAAACGGAGAGGAAAAGGTGTGCTCAACACAACAGTATGATAAGAAAGCAGAGCCCCGGTCAGAATAATAACGCTGTCAGCTGTAAACAAGACTAAACAAGAGGCCCGGCTGGTAGCGGCCACCGCGACGCGCCGGGCTCTGATGAGATCTGCCAACGCGCTCATTACAGCCCAACGCACAGTTCACCCGAAGGGGCCGGCGGGGGACCACACGAAACCGCTCCGATAACAACTGAGAAATGTTGTTCGTAAATCATATTTACAACCGATCCTTTTGCAAATACAAATTACTTTCGGTTGTGGGGCTTTTGATATGTAAAAGAGCCATTCAAGTTATAAAACCCGGTCCCCATTCAAGTTTTAAAAGAAAAAAAAAAAAGATCCCATTGCAGGGACAGGCTACCAAGGGTGGATTTTTTCATTCGACTTTATCAAGTATTAGTAGTAAGAGGTGGTGCTGGGGATTGCTGCCTCTCTAAATAATTGATGTTGTGTGCAAACCCTGAAGGCCACTTGAACCTTGAAAAACCAACAGAGGAGTGCTCCGGACTGCCCTTGCCACGGGGACCTCCAGAAGACCAACTGACTCTCAATTAGCAAGGCCTAGAGAGTGTTTGGAGGTGGGTGTTGGGATAAATAGCTTTTAAAAAACAGAGCCGGTGTTCTTACAAACTATGTGCAAAATGAAATATGCCCAGGTTGTATTAGAGTATGTCTCACTAGTTTGGCTCGGTACATTCTTAATTTGTTAATGGTCCTATTTATTTGTTTTCAGCGTCAAGATCCAGGACCAGATGCATAATTTGCAGAGCCCAGTGTGAAGTGAAAATGCATTTGAAACATTCATTGAGACTTTCCAGATGGAAACTGCTGAGCATTAAAACCTTCCAGTGTGGGATCCTTGTGAGACTGTGTCCATGACATGCCTGGGAAGGCAGCCCTGGTAGGCCCCTCCCCTATATTCTTTCGGGAAGAATTGGGTGTGTGGATTTTTATTCCCTTTTAAAAAAATCACCCATAAACCCTAGTTAAGGGAGGATATTTTGTTTTGTCTATCCCTCCCATTTGACTCATGTTTTCACATATTGCAAACATAACAGAAACGTTATTTTGCTACCTTTACAGTTTTAATTTTTATGACTATGTGAGACTCCACTGCGCTGACTGACAGGTTAGCCCCTTAATACTGGGCGTTTGGGGACTGTCTTTTTCTCGCCTCTGTTCCCTTCAACCCCGCTGTGCTCTTTGTTGTAATACCGTGACCACTTCTATCCATACTTCTGTTGATTTATCAGCTTAGGATAAATGTCTGAGAATGAAACTGTTGGAGCAGAGGCTAAAACATCTTATGGTTCTTATGATTTATTGCAATGTTAATTTCCAGAGAAGCTCTATCAATTTAGACTCAACCTCATCAGCCCCAAGTGTTGCTTTTCAAATATGGTATGTTGTTGAGCAGGTATAAGGGAAGTTCCGGTTACCTTCAACTGCGTTTCTTGGGTGACTGACAATGGTGAACGTCACTTTATGTTTGGGCTTCATATTAGCACTATTGGAACTGTTACTTCACCCCCTCCTGTCCTTTGGTAGCATGGTTCTGGTAACAGTTTGGACAAGAGTGTTTTAGGGTTGTGCGTTGCCTGAACTGTGAGTCAGCTGTGTTTCCCATTTTCCTATTTTCATTTTTTTTCACAGTACCAGATATATTCATCTTTTCAGGTTTATAAAGCTCAATCTGATGACAGAAATGATACAAGGCTATGGGTGGGAGGGGTGGGAGACCCTATGAACAACTGGAGAGTCTTAATGAAGCTCTTGCTTTATAATTTGAGACTTTGACAAATGTTTGGCTAGGCAAAAGAAAAAATCAGGTATGTGTCACTGCCCCCGACCGCGACCCCAACCGCAACAAGGTAGAGTTCACACGGGAGAGTATTTGGTTCCCCCCTAAAACCTGCAGGCAAACTTCAGTGAGATTATTTTCCATCCCAAAGACACAGGTGACGACCCTGTGCACCCTGGTTCAAACCCAGCACCTACTATGGAGTGGAGCCCCAGCAAAGGTGAACTGATGAGATCTATGGTGTGACAACCCGCCAGCACAACCAGGTGAGATGTTAAGGCTTCTTAGAACTCCAGGGAAATGAGATCCAACTTCACGACACTCCGTGAAACCAGCAGACACCCCCTGAGTGGGGCCACTGCAGGAACATGGGCAAATAGGGTTTTAGAGAATGAGAAAGAGTGGCTTTGCATGCGAGATCCATTTGAGGTAAGCTGCAAAGTCCTTAAGACACTGTGCTTCACAGTCACCCCCCTGCACCCTGGGAGTTGGGGCCGCGCGTGGTGCCCTCTACGCTCACTGGTCACCTCCTCCCTTCTCTCTGACTCCTGCTTCCGAAAGGGCTTGCAGTGACTGACTGTGCCAAACCCCACATTTTCCTTCTTAGATCTAACTGCTTTCTTTAGCCACTGTGGGAACAGTAGGGTTTTTAAAGTGAGCTGGCTGCTGTCTAGAGGCACTGTGTTCAGAGAGTGTGGGGACAGCATGGAGTATGTGCTTTGTACGATAGCTCCTTTAGCTCCTCCCAGGACGAACGTATAATACTCCAAAGCCATACTTATGGGACTACTTTGTAGTGTTCCGAGAGAGAAAAAATGTAGTGGTATTTGAGTGTCACAGGAAAGGTAAGAAAGAAGAATTCTATGTCAACACTAGATAGCAGCTGGGCTGTTACTAACAGTGTCCTTTAAGCCTTGCTGTAAAGTTTACGATTTGAGTTATTCCAACAGAATAGAAAGGTTAGGAGACAATCTGCATCATAGCAGGTAATGCATGTTGGATAAGAATTAAAACTCCATCATTATAGAATTTGCTTAATGGAAATGTGAGATGAAAAAGGGTAACCATCTCCAGCACTGAGAGTAGGCACAGGAAATGGGCTGATGACATGTAATTCTTCTTAGCAAAATAATTTATTGTACCGTACACCTGTGAGATTTGAGCAACAAACAGTATGCTTTTTGACATCTTTATGCAGGGCTTGTTTTCCTAAAAAAACAAACCATCAGTAAAATCTTCACTCTGTTAAAAATTAACCTGAGAGCTGTGAAACAAGATTTCTGGTTATATTGGGGTTAACTCAAAGTTTCCATAAATTAACTTTATAGCGACTATCTTATACAGAAAAATTAGCATCACTAAACACTGCTGTGTGAGTTTTTATCCAAATACCTTTCCTTTATTATTATTATTTTTTTTTAGTGATTTTTTTCTTTTACTATAAACACAGGAACACACACCAACGAAACCTTGGAGTTCTGTGGGTACTATGAAAAACTCTCTCTTCCACTCAGTAGCTTCAGACGTTTTCGCTCCACAGTAAGTATTTCCTGAAGTAGCATACATAGCAATTTATATTTGCTCTGAACTTCCTTAATATCTTAGTAAATACTCCTGTCATGACAATGATTTAAAGATGAATGCGGGTGTGATAATAAAGTCAGAAACACCAGGTTGCTAGAGGAAGGATGATATATGGCAGTGGCAGCGTGAGAGATAAACACGTTCTTAAAATGTTGTGGAGGAAATGCTAAGGGACTGTTATGAATTTAAAGAGACTATTTTCATCTTTAAAGATCCTTTTCAAAGCACTTTGGGCATGAAATTCAAACGCTAAATAATCAAATTTCAGATTCCTCCAAAGCCACCAATTACCCACACTGGCAGACAGCATTTTGCCTTTGTTGTGAGATGCCAATTCATTCTGTTGCTAATTGCTACAGGTCATATTTTCCATTCTGATCACTCAAATGCTCTTAAACTAAGATGTTGGTCAGTAACTCAGAAGCACTGTGTAGACAAGGGGTCTATTTCTAGGGGCCGACAGCATGGTAAACGCTGCATTGGTTTACTCCTGTAAAGCGGGCATTGGTTTTACAGACACTCGCTAAGAGGGAGAAGCATCCCTGGTGAGTCCTACATGGGAAAATGGGGTTTCTTTTCTCTTTGAAACTTCTTGCGAGAGAGGGAGCTGTGTCACCCTGCCTGCCACCCATCGCCCACTCCCAGGGGCATCACACACGCAGGACGGACAGCCCTCACCCAGCACTCCGCACGGCTCTGGGCGTGCTCATTATACTGCCGTCTGCTGCTATAATGCCCCTATTAATTTTCCTTTTGATATTTTAAGAGCAATCTATAAATCATGCCGTCTTTCCTTCGTGCCATCATTAATGCTTGGTAATAGCGCTTCAGCGTGGCGTGCGCGGCTCCCCATTATCCCACAACCAAGTAAACAAGCCTCCTCTCCCGCCTGCTGGGTTCGGCGCGCAGCACGTTGGACAGACAGCGATCTCTGCCCCAGGACGCACACTGCTTCTAGGAGGAGAAGGTAAGGTGGCTGAAGTAACGCCCGAGCTGACCGAGCAAGGGCAAAGAGCGCAGGCATCATCCCCTTTGCGGCTTTGGGCGTTTGTGGGCCTGCAGGAGGCCCACTGCCTTTATGGGTCGGATATAAGTAAGTGGTCCTTTTAGCTGCGAACCGAGTTAAACGTTTCTGGAAGCACCCACTTCTCCCTGGGTTCTAGGAAGTCAGAAATGACAGAAAAGCCGGGGGATCTGATAGCGGAGGTGCTGCCGGTGGCCGGTACTCACACAGCTTGCAGAGGGGATCGGCCCGGACTGCTGTCGCTCTCGTTGCTGTTGGTGTGCTCCATCGCCCCGTTCAGCTCTTCCCGGATGGCGCTGGCCAGGTTGCCCAGAGTGGGGTTCCCCATGGAAGCGGTAGTGTACAGAGGTATACTGTTCTCAGCCATCGAAGCCTGCCACCAACCCAAAGAAAACGTATGAAGACACACAGTGTACACAGACAGGGAGGCTATCAACTACAGGTGGGTTCGATGGTCTTCAGTTTCCGTTCATTCTGGCATAGTTGGCAAAGACAAGTGTCTAATAGGTCTAGAAGGGCTGTGCTTTAAGGGTCAAGCTGATGATGACACATGTCCCAAGCTGGGTTCCAAAGAGCTATAGCTGGAGGGGCCGAGGTGCCTGTGAGGTGGAGGCACACGCTTTAGACAAGGCTATCTTATAACGAGTTTTCTGTCTGAAGCCTTTTTTCAAGAGGAACTGAATATTTCCAGATCACAGGGAAATGTAATGGAATTTTCATTTCTTTATCCACTTCGATGACTCCACTATTGGATATTAAAGATTTGATCAGATTATTCTGGCTGCAGAGCCCAAACTTATGAGAACTTCCATAAACATTTACGTCTCAGATCCTATAGAAAAGGAAGAGATTATAGAATTGGAATCAATTTTTATCTCCCCTCCCCATCATTTCTGTTTTAATGATTTTTGAATCTTTTTAGTGTACTCAGAGATAACTGGTTGAAGGTAACTCTATGCAATCTTTCAGGTTCCAACCAATCATCTGGAATTTGAGGACCAAGGAAAAAAGAAATCTCTGGCAAAAGGAATCTGTAAATCACATTTCTTTGGGGGTACGTAAGTACATCCATATCGAAGGTGATAAAGTCACTCTAAGTAGAGTGTCAGCAAAAAAGTGTGGAAATGCAGAGAAAAAGAAAGATATCCTAAACCCTATGGTTGGATATACGGTTCATTTCCTATCTTACTGCACTTGAATAAAACGACCACCCAGTCTGAGATGCAGACAACAGTCAGACCTCTCACTGGCCTAAGGTGTCCATACTGTTTCATTTGGGTCATGATTCTGACCTAGTAACTTTGCATTTTATTAAAGAGGACAGACATTCAAAAACTGGCAGCTGTAATTAGACCAAGATTTATCAAACTTGTTCTCTTGCAGACTACACTCGGCCTGGTTTTCCATCTTAATGAGGTAAAAGTACAATCACAAGACAATTTGGCACAGTGACTCCAACTGGCCAGTGATATAAGAGTCCAAACGATTCTAGAAACCCTGGCTCTCGAGACCAAGTAAAAGTGAAGAGAGAACAGGTGCAGAGCTGGGCTGCAGGGAATCTGCATGTTAAAAGAATCACAGTCTTGCTCACTGTACAAGGTCCAAAGCCAGAAACGCCTTTGAGTTCTAAGTGCAGGGACGGACGACCTGCCCACACCTAACAGCACTGGCTAAGGGAAGACTTCAAAGCCAGGCCCACTGCAAGCCCACGGCTTTTCCTTCCCTCCACTTCTGAATTTATGTAACTGCCTTCTTCTAAAAAGTGGGGGGGGGGGGGGGGGAGAATCCCATTTTCATTTCCAAATGTGGTGAACTCATCTTGACAAACAGCAAACAGCACATCTGAACATTCCTCACTCTCCTACAGTTTGTCAAATAATTTGCATCAAGTACTTTTTTTCAACAGATCTCTTGTAATTGCAATAAAACATTTTTTCTTTTTTTGGCAGAGTGAAAAGTCAGACCCGTTGCCTGATCCGCCCCGCACCAAACTGCAGCTGGACACACACGCTGGCTGCCTTTCCTTTAGACAACACAGTGGCCCTGTGTCTCCCTGACACGGACGTTCTCTGGGACCATCAGTGAGTCTCTCTCGCTTTCACAGCTAGAAGGCGGCAAGAGAGGGGCCAAGCTCTAGTTTGGTATTTTTTTCTTGCAGCTTCTCCAGTCAAAGATGGAGAAGTACATACAACACTGAAATGTTCCCAAGAATGTATGCTTTGGGATGAGCTGGACGGGGCAACCTTTTCAGGATGATTCATTCTCTGTGGCTCTCAGTATGTTCTGGGTCAAGGCCATTTCTGATGGGAACTGGATCATAAAACACAGGCTGACACTGGTGAAAGGCATCCAAAGGTAAGCGCTTACACCGATCCCTTGATTCTCAGACAAAAAAGACATAAATGAAGAAAACCAGTGTGCTCCTCTTTTGAAAAAATGATGACGTGGGCTGCAATGAGAAACCCGGTCGCTCCTACACAGACAGCGTCTTGGACATTCTCAGCATGAGTGACCAAAGCCACCTACCCGAGCTTAGAAAACTTTCCACCAACGGCTTAGGTCTAACCCAGTGGCTCTTTTTGTACTTGATGTCTATATTGGAGCAAGGGGTTGCAGATTTTATAAAGGACTGGTCCAATGCAGAGTACATGGTTTCACATCACACTGGCCTCTCTACCCCCCAAAAACAAAGGTGCTTAAGTCCTGTCCCTCCTGGAGCCTTAACTGCGCTGAGATCCCAGCGGGGAGAGGCAGTCTATAAATATGAAGCTTTACGGTTACCCTTAGTTACTTCACTTTTTCAGAGCATAATGCAATCTGTCCCGAGTCCAATGTTTTATTTCTGTAGTGGATTCTGCTGTCCTATTTTATATATTGTATATCACGCGTTATGTTGCTCTAGTAATCTTTTGAAGATGTTGTTCCACTATTATTTTTACTTGCTTTGAAAAAATGGAAGTGGGCAGGAAGGGGAGGCCTGCTGGTAGACTCTTTATTTAAGGTGCACGGTGGAAACTTGTCTGAAGGGACTGTCTACTGACCAAGGACCCAAACTCCTGGAGCAGAGGAAGAAGATCCATTCCTCAAATCATGATTTGAGACCCAGGTATTCACCTCACCTCAGGATAGGTACAAAGGATTCTTGGGAAAATGGTGGGAGAGTTTGGGGCTATCACTGAAAGTAAGAAAGCATCCTAGTGGAAATTAGTCACAAAGTTAAGAGAATCCAGAGGCTGAAGGATCACTGCTGCTGGTGGGCTGGGTTTTTTTTTTTTTGCCTGGCAGCCTCATGAATGTCAAATGTGCTTGTAATCTGAATACCATTCCAGATAGAGCAGCCTTTAAATTCACACTTCATAAGACTCCAGGGAAAATAAGCTACTAATGAATGGTATTTACAGTGGCGGCATCTAAGTGTGCGTTCATTTGCTTTTCTAAAGTTACTGTGTAAACTACAAGTAATTAAAAGAAACATAGAAAGTAGTTCCTCCTATTAAATTTGGTTTGGGCTGTGTGTGTGTGTGTGTGTATATATATATATATATATATATATATATAATTACTGAAAAGCTAAACTGAGTGAATTTGCCTCTGAACTCAAAAGTGTGTTAAGGCTGTGTATGCTCCATCCTCAGAAGCCTGAAGCCTTCGCTGTGTAAACTGGGAAAACAGTTCTCTAGGACGCAGGGCAGGTGCTCAGTGAGAACAGGAAGATTATTCTATCGCTTCTTCACCCAACTCTGTTCCCTTTAATGCCGAGTGTCTCCATTGTGTTTTCATCATCATCCCCTGAAGGAGCCTTTTTAAGACGTTTGCTTCTCTGTTTGTGCCCTTCCCTCAGGAAATTTTAATTTCGGCCCTTTGAAGGGGCACAGGACTTGGTCACATCCGTATCAAGAACGCAGGCTGCGGAGGTCCACAGGACCCTGTCCGCCTATGAGCTCCGGAGGACGGGCCTGCCCAGGTGAGTCCAGTGACGTGTACTACAGTCCTCTCTCGATTTGGCCGTGACTTGATTGTTTGGTAACTGAGATGTGCAATAATTAGAAGGCTTGACAGATGCCAGGGCTGCCCTGGTAACTCACATCGGGGAGGTACCTCCCTCCTGCTCAAACCCTGCGTCTTCCCCCTCCTCCCCCCGCCCCCCACCACTGGTAACACCCGTTACGTAAGGACGCTTGGTTTGTCAGTAGGAGACAAACATCCTGCAAGCTTATTATGTAACCTTGAGCAATCTGCTGGAAACCTAGAGAGTCTAACTCTATCGCTTGAACAAAAACAGTTTACTTTTACCAAGCGAACCAAACCCAGCCTCCTCCTTCCCCAGTGAAAAGATGCTAAAATAGACTTTAAAAGGAGGAGAAGAAATAAAAAAGCTCTGCTTTCTCTTTAAACCCATGAACAATAGAAGGTCATGTGATACAGTAGCCTATCATCCAGCACATTAATAGCTGTGCTAGAGTAATTACACTTGTGGTATTTTTGCCTCAAGTGAAATTCTGAAATAAGAGGATGGAAATTATGATACTGCTGATAAATATTAATAAGTGAACTTTTAATTTTTTTGCCACAATATTCAAAATGCTAAGCATCCTGCTAATGCTGAAGCAGCCCGATGTGTTTGCCTCCAGGGAGTACGATGCTTTGTGCACTTAAGAAAAAAGTTTAACGGAATTAAAATTTAATATCTAATTAGAGCGAGGCTAATATATTTTGAAATGAGTGGGGGAGACATATCCCTCTGCCACAGAGTCGGGGCAGCCGTTCATCTTACCTGTAAAGCTGCATTGAGAGGTGTACAGTAGGCGTGGCTGGTCTGCATGTTTTTAATAAGGGAAGGGTTACTGTGTAAGAGAAAGATAAAAACTCAAAGTTAAACACAATCACCCCCCAAGTTCTTTGCTAAGTCTTAAGCTTGCTGGTATCCTTCCAAATCAGAAATGTCTCCCAGTCCCCAACCCAAAGGAAAGTCGGGTTTCTCCCTAGCCCCTGACCTCACTGGGGACTGGCCTGTGTGAACACCTCTGAGTTGGATAAACGCTGCTGTTCAAGCACATTTGGGGCAAAACTACAGACTCTGTACTAATTGGCTTGGGCACTTCCTTCGCAGATGAATCTTTGTCAATTTGGAGCAGCCGCCCTGAGTCCAGCAGGAAGGCTGATGCTCTGGGCTGTCAGGGAGCTGATGGCAAGGTCTTCTGGGAGCGGGTGGGAGGAATCCTGGCTCTTAAGCTTCTTCAGGATTTGAGTTCTAGAACACATGCTGGAGGAATGGCAGGGTAGCTCTGAAGAAAAAGTCTTCAAAGCTCATTTACTGCCAAAAGGAGAGGCGGGGTACTCCAGGGAGGGTTGGTCAGCCAAGGTTGGGTTCAGGTCTTTCTGGCACAGCCAAATTTGTGAGGATACAAGAATAATTGGATGCTGTGTCCATTTACTGACCAAATGAAGACAAGATTCTGTTGTAAGAACATCTCACGCCAGGAAGGATAAAAATACTTAAAAAAAAAAAAAATCACACATAAGGATATGGGCAGAAAGGGGGGTGGCTTTGGGGAGGAAATTACCTACATTGATTCATGATCCTTAAAGGAAGTAGATGGACTGTTAACCAATTTCCTTCTATGCTTGGAGCACTTTTATCATTCATTTTACCACATTTATATTGTTATACTGAGTGAGCCAATAAAAAGAAATTTACCCCAGTAAATACACACTTTAACTCTAAAGAAGAGTTTCCTTTTCACTTGGAGGAATTAGGGGTCACGCAAAAGCAGAGTTATAGGGTCCCCGTAAAGCTGCTGAATCAAAAGACAACTGGTATTTGCATTAAAGACGTCAAAAAAGCATTATTCAGGGCGCTGGTGTTCCAAAGGGAAACGAGAGAAATACATGTACAAATCACACAATTTAGTTCCGTTGCAGAAAGCCGTGGCACTGCTACGTGGTGAAATGCAAAGCTATTATGGGATGAGTCAACCATGCAAAGCCAAAGCAACAGCAGAAACAAAAAACAAAAGCAAGTAAAGGCTCTTACTGTGCGCCAAGCTCGTCAAAGTTTTCATCGGGGCAGTATTTGCGAGGACGGCCTCGTTGAATATGGCGGCCACGTTTAAACTCTTCATCATCAACTGTCCAAAAGGACCCAAACTCATCCTCTACTCTGATAAAGCACTTATGCAGTGAGAGGTTGGTGCGAATGGCACCCTGGGATAGGAGCAGCAGCAAAGGAGATGGAGTGGCAACAAAAGGAGAGGCAGGGTGGGGGGCAGAACAGACATCCAATACAGGGGACAGGAGAAAGAAAATAAAATGCAATAAGCATAAGCGAATGGTCTGTGAGGGTTAATATGCACTGCCGCCTAGAAGCTACTAGCATGTGATGCAACAGAGACCAGCAAGCAGGGCAGGGGGACTGGCGGGCATACAAAACAGGGGGGATGAAATGCTTTTTTGCTTCCCTTGACTCAGACAACGTGAAACCAGGTGTTTGGTCTGACACCATCTAGCAGCCAAAAGCCTCTACGTGACACTGGTTAGCGCAATCCAAGCTAGGCTAAGAAGTTCAAACATGGTGGACGTACCCACTGATCTTTTGTGGCCTTCGTTTTTGGAATTCTACTTCATCCACTGTCCATACTGCCCCTTTAACGTTTTCTACTCGCACAAAACACTTGTGAAGACTAAGATTATGCCGCACTGCATTCTGCAGCAAGTATAAAAGAGAGAACATTTTCTATGAGAAAGAGACTCCAAAACACAGTACATCCAGCCTCGCAGCCCACAGCTGTAAGCCCATCCCCAAGAGCTGCAGCCCCCACCCCGAGGAGGACCCTCCTGTGCTGAAGGGTGCCTCTTCCAAAAAGGAAAATCCAAATCCAAAATGATGAGTTACCTGTACTTTGGCATTTTAGCCTCATCTCTGGTAAGAGTTAACCAGAAGTATTTTTTTAATACGTGTATTAGCCCCCAAACAGGTTTCACAGCCAAAATAGAAAAGTAATGTTAATATGACTTCAAAATCAGGAAACAAGTAAAGCATAAAACAGTCCCTTTTAAACCCACTCGTCTCTCATACTAAAATATTAGCTCCCAAATATGTTTCACAGCCAAAATAGAAAAGTAATGTTGATATGACTTCAAAATCAGGAAACAAGCTTAAAACTGTCCCCTTTCAACACATTGTCTCTCATACAAAAATGGTTTAAGTCATTTTGCTGCTGCTTTTTTATTCTCTGAAGTTCTGGCTTGAACACCTTTGACCCATTTTCTCAGATTTATTCGGAAGAAATGGACACTGGCTGTTGACCACTGAGAGTACCGCCTCCTGCATCTGACAGGATCAGAGGATGACACGACCCCCAGTGGATCAGCATCTGTTATCAAGCTATGCCCTACCTTCCCAAATATATAGAAGCTGGCCCTTACTGGGGGTAAGTGCTTTAGTTAACAGAGAAAGTGCCAGAGGGAACCATGAGTAGAACTCTCAATGGCAAAATGAGAATGCTTTATTATTTGACGGCTTCTATTTTACATATAACTTTCTTAGGGTGAAAGGGAAATCCTGGTCACGTCTCAACTGAAACCCTTGACATCTGTAACCTACCAAAGGAGGAGCTCAACTGAAGGGTGAAGAGTTTTTAACATCTCACCTTTCCTGAGTTTCAGGAAATTCCACAACCCTTACCAGGTAAAGTAACAAGCACAGTTTCCTCTTCCGTTCTCCTGGTTGAACTTACTGACACTCAAAACTGGACATGAGGATATTTCAAAGAGACCCATGTCATTTACTCCCAGTTTTCTTCTTACAGGGAATAAGGTGACAATGCGGGCAATAAGAAGGGGATACTAATACCACACCTCGCATCCCTCGTGAGTCCTTCACTTTATTTCAGCAACACTGCTATTGCTCAAACATTCTGTATTCCTTCCCTGCACCACTTCCTCTCTCCCTGGTCCTTTCCAGGGGTAGATCTTGATCTGTTCTTTGAGAGGTGTTTCCATTTTTGGATAATCACCATTGGTGACTCTGTGAGGAGTCATGCTAAAGAAGGGTGATTTTTCTGGTCTGATAATGGAATATTTAGAAGGTAATGAGATAAATTTTATCACATGGCATGATGAACTGCTCACAGGAAGAAGCCATAGAATAAATCCTCAAGGAGTTTCAGCATAAATGGGGTGGGTTCAAGACTTCCAAGTGACTACAAAAGGATACCCCTGATTCAGACAGGTTTGAAGGGTTTCTATCAAACAACAATCTCTGGAAAATGTTTGGCATTATACTTGGTAGGACAAATTTCTCCACATAGAGTCTTTAAAAAGCATTTTCTTTTTTATATTGCACAAAGGCAGAGATAACAGTAGACCCTTAGCATTCTTTATCTCCTAGAACGACACTGAATGCTTGAAATAAACCCAAGTTTCTTACCAAAAACAAAACAAAAAAAAAATCCAATCCAGAGGACATCTAGCTGGGAACAGAAACCAGCATTTCTCCTCATCTTAATCATATCTACTGTTTTACAGTAAGAATCAAAATGTACAAAACTGGAAAAGCCATGTCTGAAAAACAGGGCTGCTCTAGAGCTGTCTAAATTGTACAGCCATATAAATTAAGAGGTAAGGGCAAAACTTAAGTTTCTGTTTTTGAAGACTGTACATCCAAGCACAAGCAACTGGAAATAGAGAATTTCCCCGAAGAGGTGAGTGAGCTCTTCCCAGTCATCACTTTTACCTGGCATTTTATCTTTTGTGTAAGATCGCAGCACAAATAGGACATGTATTTATGAATCACTAAATACTTCACCCTAGCATTGTTTATATGAATGGCACTTTTTCTGGCAGTTTACAGAAATGAAAAAGTTAAATCTGAAGATTTGAGCCTAAATATCACATTCAAAACTGGTAATTATTTTAAAATCTGATCATTTGCTATTTATAAAAGGTAATTAGAAGAAAATGTCTGCTTCATGTTTATACTTCCTAAATTCTGAAAAGCATACATAGCTGAAGATTGTTTTGTCTTTTCTACCTCAGGGCAGGCTGAAGAAGAGAAAGGAATATTTTGAACCAAGTTCCTTCAGTGCCCATGTGTCTTAATAGAAAAAAGGTACACTGGGTCATTATTCATAATTCTGTAAGTGTGAAGAATTAATTCTATGGTTATATTCATTTTATTTTAGAAATGCTAATTTATGGCAAATGTAGAAGAGGAAATATATTTTCTGTGTTTGATTTCCTCCCATATAAAGTTAATAAGTAGCAAGGAAAACTTCTAATTCAAAACAAAGCATGTTTTATTGGCACCCTATAACAAACCCCTATCATCTTTATAATAAAACCATGTAAAATATTTGCATTTTAAACATTTCTAAATGTCTTAGAGATATTAAATATGCAAAAATAATTAATCTCCAATAGTACCTGCCCCCTTTTCTATAGCAAAAATATTATTATTAAAACAGAAATTATAGTGAGGAAATCCAAAAATTGTTGAGGGCTTAATCTAATACAATGCAATCAATACTAACAATCTATACACCAACTGTGGAACTTGGATCGAGGACTGTTGTGTGACCACAGCCTTGCTGAGGGCCTCCCACTTGGAGCTATGGAATCTGACTTGTTAGAGCAAATGCTGTCAGTCAAGTCATGTATACTGAAAGTATACATGTATACATGTAAGTCATGTATTTCATGATTACTTTTCTTCCACACAGTTAATGAATATCTGACAGTTTCTTCACTTAAGAAACAGAACCTATATATACTTAGGGTTCTCCTGTAATAACTCCATATACTGTGCTAGTGTTTGGAGTGTACAGCCTTCTCCACTTACGTCACATTTACCTGATCACTTTTACATGTTACTAATGGCTAAAGAAAAAAGTTATCTATGCAGTCTCTGCAGAAATAAAGGCTGATGGTGGCTAAAGACCTCAAGGCATGAGGTTTGTGTACAAAAGACCACCTCCTTCACATTCCAACCAGAGAGAGACAGACAACTTTGGTCTATCTGATGCAAAAGTAAGGGAGTCTTCCATCCTGGCGTTTTTAACGCCACAGTAATTTTTTTCTCAATCCAATATTTCTACAAATTAGACTCTCTGAATGTATCTAAACAATATTACTGTAACTTACAAGACCTGCATGTTACCAACAACAAATTCTCTCCTGTAAACAGCAAGATCCAAGACTAAACAGACCTGCAACAAAGCTTACCTTCCACGTGGCAGCATTACGTCGGAAGTAAGCAAACATTCGTGTGAACCAGTTATAGATTTCATTTAGTGTTAGCTGCTTTTCTGGAGATTCGAGAATGGCCTGTGAAGCGAAAGTAACAGAAAAAGATAATTTATGACCAAATCAGCACAACTGTCATTATACGATTTTTGGAAAATAGAAAATAATTGTGATGCCGAGCTAAAGCCTAGAAAGGTTTCACAAAATGATCTAAGATGAATGATTCTATTTACCAGTTCAATAGCAAAATTCAAAATGGAGTTACCTAATTGTTTTGAGTTTTTATTTCTGTTTCCGTACAGAAATATTAATTTATTAGTCATTCATAAAGCAGAATCAAAGAGAAATGCAAAACATTTCACTAGCTGATTAAAGCTCAGTAATTATTTAGAGCTCAGATTAATTCTAGGGATCAGAGATTACTGTAGCTTGTGATAATTGACTTGCCATCTTTAAACAGGCTCATTTTCACTGTTGTGTGAAATGAATTTCCTAATAATCACATCGTATTGTAATACTTAATCAAAAGCAATTATGTTATATATTGCAGTTTTAAAAAACCTTATAGAAAAGGTTTTAGCATGCTTGCATACTAAACGGTTTTAAATCTACTTCATCAATATATCCCTGTACACATATACCTTCTGATGCAATTTCACAAACTGCATTGTTTACTTACCTGCCTAATTAAAGATGCATATGTAAATGGTGGTCTAACTTCTGCGTTCTTATAAAATTCTTGGTTCTGCGCAATATCTGCTAAATAAGAATCATTGTCCTATTAATTATCACTTTTTACAAACAGGCTGGTCAACAAGCATTGCTGATTTCAACTCTATGTGAGGCACAGATGGAGGATCTACCTGAAGAGATGGGCACGTTGTATTTGTCTGAGTACCGCCTGCGGATGGGTCCCACCGTGTGCATGCTGGTGGTGGTGATGACAGAGGGGCCTTGGGTGACGGGAGTGATGGGGGCGGTGGGGGTCGTAGGAGTATGAGGTAAGCTCTGTGGAGAAGCCTCTGACGCAGACTTGGAGAGGGTGACACTGGATACCAGATTCAGCTGTGAGGAAAGGAACAATGCTTAGAAGAGCCACCGAGAATGCAACAAGATCCAGCAGGAATGACACAGGGAGGCCTGGCTAGTGTTAAGTCTCTAAGTAGATGTTTATCACCAGCTGCAACAGGAGAGGACTTCCCATGTAAAAGCTGTTTATTAAAATTTCTAGCATCCTTTCCTATGATTCTTTTTATTATAGTTGATTTGTAGGTACACAGCTAACTGATTCAGATACACACACACATCCTTTTTCAGAATCTTTCCACATACAGGTTATTAAATATCTCTTGCAATGTTCCTCTTTCCTATTGCTGAGACAGTTTTTTTCCCCAAAAACAGTTAACGAAGTATTTACAGACACAAAAGGGGTTACCTAGCCTGGTGAGTGTGAGAAATTCCGGGTCATGATGTTTCTTTAATCACAACTTCACACCCCTCTTTTATAGCCTACTATGCCTCGTAAACCTCGAAGAGGGAGATAAAGTCCTTGGAGCCCCAGGAACACTGATGTTTCAGGAAACACCAGCTGACATGATACAATGGTATCGACCTCAGCTCTGGGACAAACCTTTCTGAATTGGCCTAGTACGACAGAGAAACTATTTTTACTTACTCTCAATCAAAATCAAAATTTTATTTGAACAGCCACATGCTGCCAGTGGCTACAGCACACTGGGACAGGCTCACTCAACTCCGTGATGAAACTTCAGGGATGGGAGCTACTGCAGAAAGGCCTGGCCCATGACCTGTTAGAAAGAGTGGAACCAATCCACTAAACACTCATTTTAGCTCCATCCGTTGGCAAGAGACTCCTCTTTGAAAGCTTTATGTGTCATCTTCCTTAAACTCTATCCAATACAGGATTGGAATCTATTCATTTAAAACAAACATGGCATAGGAGAGATCTGGAACTATAAAAAATAAAATCTCATTTTTTTTCCTTCTAGTTTCAAATGTGTAGTAACAAAATGGAGTAATCCAGTGCTTCAAGTAAAGAAACACCTACTAGTTATTTGGGGTAGCATGGGGGAAAACGAACGAGTCCTGTTTCGGGCCCTCCTTCCTATTACCTGTTTTGCCTTGGCCTTGAAGTGTTTCCTCTTAATAATACTGGAAATATAAGCCTGTCCCCCTCCCCCCACCCCCTTCCAAAAATCTGTTGCTATTGAAACACTATATCTGGCTCCCACTGAAGAACTTGGTTGTTTTCAACACAGTTCTTACAGTTTACCCAGAAGTGCTCTCTCAGAAACCTGCAGCTACCTCCAATCCTAGAGTTTAGCAGAGCAGGATTACTTGGTGTAAAAGTGGAGCAGGAGCCTGTGGTCCTCACTCCCATCCCCTGTGGAAAAACCTTAGCCAAGGAATAAGCTTAATCAGAGAAGTGAGGACACACAGAAGGGACAAAGGAAAAGAGAGACCAAACAGTGATACCGCGGTCACTGAGCACGGTCACAGACCTTTAGTTCCCTTGCAAGAGCTACAGGTAATAGTCTGAGCCACGTCCTGCAAGCTGTTTTGCAGACACTGAAATCCCCTCCAAGTAGAAGTTAACTCCATGATGATCAGAATGTAGCCATGAGAGAAGATGCCACAATCCCAAGAAATGGCCTCAAGGAATTGGGAACTGACCGACCCTGGACATGAAGATTAAGTGCTGAGAACAATCAAGAGGACACTGGTCAGACCACCGATGACCAACTTCCAGATGACTGTCACAGCTGACTGTGCTGTTTCTGCATGGAGCCCCCTCCGTCTGTCTATAAAAGCTCTTGCCCCCTGATTATCAGTGGAGGGAGTTGGCCTTTGGACAGGCGCCTCCCCCACTCCCCACTGTTGACATCCAAAATAAAGCAAACTTCCCTTTCCACCCGCCTGGCCAATTTACTGGCTTTTGAGTGGTGAGCAGCTAGACCTGGGTTCACTAACAGTATCAAAATCTGCCTGAAACACAAATTTTGAATCACTTTACAAATTAAGTCTGTTTCACCACTGTAAGAGTCCTAAATCCAAAGCATTATTTGTAGAAACTATTAAAAATTAGATTCCTCTGAGATCTAATCAAAGAACAGATTAAAAACAGAGTTCCAATTTGTTAGGAAGACTCAATCTTTCTCATGCCCTAGTAATGAGAAATATCAAATACTGTTGAGGAAATACTGACAGAAAAGGATAAACATGGTGCTGGAAACTGAATGCTGGGTGCAGGCTTTGGGTTGGGTCTTCCTGTTTATTCTTTCCTTGAAATGCTGACTCAGCCAACAGCCGCACCCCTCCCAGCTCCACCCAATTCCTACCCCAGGCTCCCCCATACCTGGTAAAAGCAAGCTATGGAGATGGCACCATCCTTAGGAATCCCCTGGCAAGCTGGCCAGATGCTGGGAGCTCTTTTTCACCAATGCTGGAAACTTCAGGACACACATTTGCAGACTAAGTGCTCAAAGTCTTGTGGAGCACTCACGGGATGGAACGGATCAGGGGTCACGGGGGAAGGCTGGGGTGATCACCCCGGCACCTTGGGCCCTACTTACTGACCAAGCAGAGGAACAGTGTATCAAAACATCCATCATCCCAAGCAACCGGTCAAATGCTCATGAATACATAACTTTTAAAAATCAGATGCTGTTAGGCCTAAGCGTATCAGAATGCCCAGGACAGTCATGGGTGCCATTTGTAAAAACACTGTAGTAAACCCCCTGCTTTCATATTCTCATATTCTCATCTCTCTCACTGCCTGGTTTTAAATTCTCATATCATCACGAATACTTGATACGCTATACTCGTATTTTACAGAGAAGCAGACAGGGGCTCATCAGAGATTCAATAACTTGCCCACATTCACAATCTGGACTCAAAACCAAATACACACTTGTGATTCTAGGCCCTTTGTATAATATTCTCCTTCTGCCCAGATAATGGGAAAAATAAACACGAACCAGGTTCCTTTTTCTACATGTTCATTTCTGGAAAGGACCTGGGGATTAGCTTTTATCCCTGCTTATAAATGACATTCAATAAATATTTCCAAGCAGACGACGGCAATGGAAACTGCAATGACCAAAACAGGAACGGCGCAGACGACTGCTGCCCTTGGAGGGCTTACCATCAAATACAGACACCGATGGAAGGAAAACAGGCATAACCATCATAAAACAGTTCCAAGAACCCACTCTGCTTTTTGGCTTCTCAGTTGAAGAACATTACCCTAAACACCATAGTGCTCTTTAAAAGGTAATGAAAATGATAATATAAATACAATGTCCTCAAGAAATATGCACGGTCCTTTCCAGTTCTGTGAGGAAGATCATCAAGTCCACTGGGTTCTAGTTCACTGCCAAAAGCCCAAACTCATGGAAACATTCCGCAAGTGCAGGCCCATCTTTTGGGAGCTCACCTACAAGAACAGACAAGCCCCACAATATGGGTACGAAGTCATAAAATGTGAAAAGAATGTCATTCTTGCAGCTCTGGCAGAGGTCTTAAGACTTGGACCGTTTCTACCCCAAAAGCAACAGTAAAACAGAAAATCTCTCCCGGTTAGCACAATCCCTGACAACAGAGAGGCAGCTGAATTTTCTGGAGACTGTGAAACACAGGTAACCAGGGGAAATCAACACCAAGCCAGGAGAGAGCAGAGAGGGGATTTTTACCGGGCTTGACAAATGACACCGTGGTTCACACCCACCGCTGGGCTGTCTCTAATAAGCCACAGAGGAAGCAGCCAATCTCGGCTAATTACCAGATAAAAATGTATTGTAAGGACTCTCATTAGGAGATGCGGATGGCGGTGATCTAATGATTAAATGCTGCATTCAACTGACCCACCATCAAATCACACTGGTGCAAGGCGTCACGGGGATATTTTGTAGAAACAGTGACTTTATTTAGAGGAGGGGAGGCAGTGATATTTGTAATGATGGCTATGAGGTAAACTAATTAAAAGACAGTTCGGAGAGGAAGAGGGTGGCTGAGAGCAGCTGTGGCCGTTCCAGAACCAAGTGCCAAGTCTCCATAGAGGAACTGCAGTCAAGTGGAAAATTTCTGCCTGACCTCTGCCCCTGCTATTAATTTGCAGGGAAACTAATGACACATATACATATTCCCACAAAATTGTTCTAATTGCTAATTTGCCAAAGGAGCCCTGATTCCAAATTAAACACGACTGTAGCCTGTGAGGGAAAGAAGAACAAAAAGCTGTAAACTCCAAATACAGGGGGCTTCACCTCGTGAAATCATTTGAAGGCTGAACCAACAAGTTAATGAAATGTCAACCTTGTCAAATGTGATCGAAGTTTCTTAACTTTTAAACTCGGGCTGCATGATCACATGCTGGTCTCGAGGAGAAACCATCTCTGGGGAGGAAGGTCACTAGGGGCTGAGAAGATGGAGCTGGGGGAACGTTTCAAGACAGGTTCTGTGTTCAAACCAAACCTGCTCTTTTAATTAAGGACACTCTGGAAAAAAAAGGACCCCTCCACCCGCCCCCCCCACCCCACCCCAAGTTAATTACAGACTTAGAAGAACAAACTGGGAACAGTGAGAGCTGTGCTGTAATCTTGAAAGATTCATCTGAATTGTAAACTATTAAAGCTTAAAACATTCATCAATTAAAAATGAAAGCACAAGTGCTTCGTTCTGACTGTAGCTCAGGTTGGAAGAGAGAATTTTTTCTCGGGGCCTAGAGCAGGAAGGGATGGGACTGGGAGGGTTTCTTTTCCTATTTTTCAGATTGTGTTCATTTTCTATTTAAAAAGAAGTTGCTATGTTTAGAAAAGTTAGTAACTCTGATATTTTCTACATGGCGAGTTTCCATCATGTGATGATTTCGGCAAAGATAATCTCTGAAACGCCGGCCAAAAGCTGAATTCTTATGTCACTTCAGATTGTCATAGGGTTTTCTTTTATTTTTTAATTTCTGTCCACTCTCAACTATCAGTTTTTCTCCCAGGTCAGTTCCAGGGGAACTCTCCTACAAATCTTACCCATCCAAACAACTGGAACTGCATCAGCTACCCAATACTCAATACTCTGCTGAGCCCCTCTATGAAAGAAAGATTTATCTTTTCGTTTTTAAACAGTAACCTCTGCTCTCTCTTTAAAAGATGGTGAGTCACTCCCATTTTTTAAAAAATCAACACACTGCTGATGTAAACCCAGGACAGAAACAGACTTGTCGTAAGGATTCCCATAAGAATTCCTGTGTATTTTTGTTTGTGTTCCTGCCTTGTTTCAGAACAGATTCTGAGAACAAAAGGCAAACCTGAAACCCAGATTCTGAGGGACCAGCTGCTTAGTAGGGACTCTTGTGCTCACTAGTTTTTCTGTTGCTAGTTTGACTGACCTGAGCAGGTGAATTCTAGACACGAATCCCTTGTGTTCAGAGATGGCTTTTCTGAGGATGGAAGAACTGGAGGGATGTTCCCAGACCGCGGGGTGGGGTAGGTGGGTGTTGCTGGGCAGGCGGTGACCTTGAGAACAACTCCCTCTGCCGAGTCCCACCACTGCTTGAGATCTGGGCCCCGTGTGGGACAGTGAGCGAGAAGGCGATCGTCACTGACACTGAACCTCAGCATGGGGGGCTTCACGAGAACCAGTATAGAAACATTGCTTGTTTTTGCCAATCTCTTTTTATGATGCCCTCAAAATTACTTCTCCAACTCAACAGCCAAGCTGCAGCCAACAGCCCACAGGATCATCCATTTCATTAAGAGTTAAAGGACGACCCCCCCGCCAACCACTTTTTTGGGGGGAGGGGTGTAAGGGACACACACATTTTTTATAGTAGCTAAAAACTACTTCCAAACAGTCCTAATTGCTGTGGTTGGAGGAAAAGAGAATGTGTATAAAGGAAAATCTAATATTGCCTTTCGCTTCAAATAGCCAAGTTCCTGTGTTTTATAACATTTTCAGAAAGGAGACTCTACCTACACTGTAGTTACTTGCCCACCAAACCTGAAGGAATGTGGTTTCACCAGGGTTGGGAGCTGTTCTCTGGGGGGTAGGAATACCCTAAAGCTAAACCTATCTCTCATGTTCTCAAGATTATAAAATATGATTTACAGTATCTTCCCGACATTACGATAGTGAAAAAGTCTTTTTCAAAACTCCTTAACAACTTAATAAAGTATTAATACAGACATGCTTCTCGTTGGTAGTGGTGGTTATTGTTTTATCCTCTTGAGTGCGGCCTCCCTCCAAAGAAACATCTCAGGAAATTCTCCACGGAGTGAGCATTGGAGACATTCGCCCTCAAGCAACCCACTGTGGTGTTTATCTTGAGAACATTACTGGTACTGAGTTTGGAACAAAAGAATATCACTTTCATTAGGACAGTTTACGATCGCTTGATTTTTCACTTGTGCTTCTCTGAACATGGAAACGAGATGAATCTTTGGAAACGCCAGCCTACAACACTCGTGGCCATTCTGACCATATGACAGGTCCAGCTTTACCCACTGTGTCACTCCTGTGCTAGAATCTGCAGCTGCTCTGGTAAACACGGCCCGGCCTTGATAACGTTAAAAGCTTATAAATAACATTACAAATCAAAAGCTTCTTTTGGCTGACATCGGCTATTCTTTGCCTTTCTCTACTCTGATCTTCATCACAGACTTTCCTCTCCCAGTTCCCTTCCTCAAACACCCGCACCTACTCTTAACCCTCGGCAGGAATCATGAAAGCTGATTTCCTTCTTCTTTCCCGTTGCATCTTAGGTGGTGCTGGTGCCACGAGTCTCCCTCGCTCTCACCACCAGGGCGGGCGGCCCACACGCTCACGTGGCGCGCAGCTCTCCCACAAGACACACTGGATGGCAGGGACGGGTCCGTCCTATTTTCCTACCCTACGTTTCCCAGCCGCACGTTCCATAAATATTCACTGATGCAATTACTTTGATTTTAAATTCAGAAATTCTCTTTACAAAAACAGTGTGCACTGCAATTTGGGTCCTGGGTATGATTACAAAAGGAGAGGTTTTTCTCCTTTTAAAAGACCTTCAAGCAAGCAGGGAGAGACGCTACCGGAGCACCTGTGGAACAGGATGCCCGTGAACCCCCGTTCAGCTCACCTAGATGCTTCCCAGGGTGAGGGGTCGAGGTGAGACCCACATCTAAAAACTTGCGACTCTCCCCAGATGAGAATAGCCTCTGACAAGCCAAATGGGAACATGAGTTCCACAACAGGATCCAGCAAACACGTCTAGGGTCTGATGTCAGAACAATCCAAGAAGGTTTTGGCAGTTTCTTTGATGCAATGAAATGGGAACTGGCTGGATGACTGGACACAGCAAATGACACTTAGCACCCAAATGGCATTTAGTGAAAAGCAACGTTTACAGCAAAGCATTCTATCACTTAGTGACTAAGGATTTTAAAATAAACACCAAGTTCCTTTTAAACAGAAATGGAAAAAAGAAAAAAACTTCACAAACTTCCTGGCAAGACTCTAACATGAGCGTCCCCAGCAAGGGTTAGATCTGTATCCCAGGAACTGCTTCTTTCAAATCAGAGTCTGGGAGGATGCGCGTTTGAACATACACTGTGCGTTCTATTATTTCAGGAGGAATAAATTAATTACAGGCAAAGGGGAGTCTTCTACACCTTAGAACTGATCAGATAACCCTATATCCCTAAAGCTGAAAGAATGGAGGGTTTGCTCTATGCCTGTGCCCCCTCCCCTTTTTACAGCAAGGAAGTAAAAATGTGTGCAAAACACTACACGTCTACCTTTGATAATTAATTTCCCAATGCCTCACCTATACATATTTTAATAATTCCTGATTTATAAGATGGTATCTATAATAAAATTTTCTATTTTCAAATAAATGAAAAGAAGGCAGGTTCTCTCTGGCAACAGTGTCACACAATATCTGCTTGTCAGGCACCAATTTTTACTTCTTACATGTAAGTTAAAGGATAAGGGATTTATAATGCTGCCTGTGAAAGGAACCACTTTTCATACACAAATGTGATCTTTTTTTTTTTCTCAAAGGGTAATACAACAGTACATTTACATAAACTAATCCAAACAATCTATGTATTTGACAATGGCAAACCTCACACAGGCGGCCTATTGTTGGTTTACATCTTGGAGTTCTTTATAGTGGCTTGTAGCACTGCTCTAGCTGTCAAAGGTTTGACTTGGACTCCAAATAAATGGTTATAGAAGTGCTGTGCAGCGATATTGGACTTCTTTGCAAAAGAAAACCTGCTGTGTATGAATTCAAAAGCTATTAATTTTTCAGTCAAAAATATTCGTGCCTATTTCTTTTAATAAAGAAATACTGTGCTGAGCTACTAAGAGATAATGTTGACTAGTGGTAAAGAATTTTCAATAGAGCAGTTAAAAATAAATTTAGTAGGAGGTCCCCTTCCAAGTTATAATTTTCTAGCATGTAAAACATTTTTTTAAATACTAATGAAGACAAACGCTCCTGCCCTGTGCATGTCCCCCAGGACAGCTCTTTCCTGTTCACTGGCTGCTTAACATGGGTCCTCATGGAGACTCCCAAGGGTCTCTTTTGTGGCCTCTGGAAGCCTATGTATATGGTGCTCCAGGCCTGCACCCAGCCCCATGACGGCTCATGGAGTGCCCCGTAGGGTGTCTCGATTCCTTTTCTGCTTTCATCCCTCCTCCTCTCACCAAGAAGCCTCATGATCCTAAACAAGTCCATTCCTAGAGTTCTGAGTCCACACATTGTTCTAATCCTCATATTTAAAATCTAACCTCATATTGCTGTTTTTAATTCACGGAGTAACTCATCTCATTCTCTCCCTTGTCGCTGGGTTTAGAGACGCAAACCCTTTATCCTGGAGAAAACCATTTCCCTAATGAATGGAAACCATCTGAAGATGTCCAAAGAGTTCCAAGATGATCAGCTCCCCTTGCCACCAGCTCTAACCACTGAAGAACTCAGTGGGATCATGCAAGGATCTTAGCTATTTGTTTTAGCGGGGTTCACGTTATTCCTAGGAGCCTCCTTAAAAGAAGGGGTTGATAGGAATAGCATCTAGAGCGCGGTTGACTAATGACTCCACAATACCAAAAGGCTTTACTCTTTCCTTTGGGTGGCCTACACGTTTGGTTCTACAGCCATTTACTGCAAAATACACGGAAACCAAGGGCTCTTTCCTAGTAAAAATGGATGTGCAAAGTGTTTAATGATTTTATGTCCTATATCTCAGTAATGTGTTCTGTTTCAGACATTAATTTTGTCTGCCAACTGCATCTTGGCAGGCTACCATATTTGCTGGGTTAATAGTCTGACTCCGTTTTATTTCTATCACCATAAATCATACATATATGGGTGTATGTTTGCTTTATTTATAGAAAAAAACCAGTCAAAACAGATAAACCAATACTTTGCCATTATGCTGCATCATTGCATATTGATTAAAATTGCTGGTACTAACTATAGATTGTCAACGCTCAATTAATTTTCACACAGTGACTCCAAGCAAAATCAAATAAAGGCAGTGTACCCTTAAATTTTACAAATCTTAAAAATCAAGAAGCAAAGCACTCTCTCCATTGTGAAAAATTAGTTGAAGCAACTAGATTTTGAGAACTGTAAGTATATGAGAAACTTAACTGAAAACCATCAAGGTACAACAGGGAATGAGACGCAAGACAGGATCTGGGGTCCAGATAGCATCCTTCTACTTTGATATTGTCTGTGCTTGCATGACACTCTTCAAGGTCAAAGAAAAGGGAAATAAGGCAAGTAGCAAGAGATTCCTGAAAGTGAGATGTAATTTTAGGGTACCACGTTTGATCTCACTTTGAAGGAGTCATTTTCACTTCCAACTCTTTAGTAACCATTAGATGTTCTGCGGTAATTATAGCCTCTAACTATTTCAACATTTCCTCTTTCTTTCCTCTCAGACTGGACTGGATCATCCCTCAACCCTTTTCTCATACCCACTGTCTCCTAGCTAGCCCATGCCAACATACATTTTTTTCTTCTGCCTTCTTCCTGGTCTGGCAGTCCTCTCTCCTTGTGTTTCCACCAACGAGAAATCAGAAAGATTGCTTTTTGTTCTGTTTTTGATTTTTTCCTTCCAAAGAGCTGTCATAGTATGTTTTAGTATGTTGGTGTAGCATCAATCATCTGTCCCAAAGAAGAGCTGATTGTGGGGGTCTCGTGGCTGAGGACTGTGCCTGAATCATCCCATACGTATCTCCCTAAATGCCCAGCACACTGCACTGTTCATAAAAGGTAACCAGAACCAGATGGAACTTAAGTCTTTCAATATTCAAAGCTGCCAGACTAGGGATCCTCCTTCCCGGTGGAAGGGAAGCAGAGAAGAAATAGTGTCAGGTACCCCCTGGATGTTGCTCAGTACTTACGGGCTGAGGGGCAGTTTTGGGTTCTGTAGACTTCACGTGCAGGTGGGTCATCATGGCTTGCAGGCGCTCTTTGTCTTTCGCAAGCTGGTAGGGAGAAAATGCTCTGTTATTTCTTTGAATACAGATACGTTACTCTTTAAATATCCCAAATGATACATATTCTAAATTACACTATGGCCCCCTGGCATACAACAAAATTTGCATCACTGCTTAATTGTTTTGAAATCTATACGACCACTACTGGAGGTGTCGGTGTGTGATTTCTCAACACAAGATGCATGAGCCTTTAACTGGGA
This sequence comes from Dama dama, assembly GCF_033118175.1. Taxonomy (NCBI): domain Eukaryota; kingdom Metazoa; phylum Chordata; class Mammalia; order Artiodactyla; family Cervidae; genus Dama; species Dama dama. The sequence goes on along the minus strand of NC_083704.1, from coordinate 35,484,025 downwards.
AGTCCTAGACCTACTGGCACCAAGGAGTCCCATGTAACACAGACAGCTACAAGACAAAACCGTGAATCACGCCTATTAACCAACCTGATTCATGAGGAAGCCAAAGGAAAATGAGCTAGGGAACTGAAAACTCGTAAATTCATCTGTTGTGGTTGTGGAGAAACTCCTAGACACACAGATATACTTATGCAAAATTAACTCCATCTTTCTTCACAAGTAGACAGAGATTCAGACAGTCCAGGCAAGCAATTTTAACAAGGCAGGCAGATAGCTACAAAGGGGGACAAGTCCCCATTTCCAAATAAATATACAGTAAGCTTACTCATTCACTGACTCAGTATCTGAGTACCTACTATGTGCTAGTCTCATCGTGACAAAAATTCAAGTCTCCTCATTCTAGAAAACATTCTCTTCTGAAGGTACATGAGTTCCTAACTGGATGTACACAGTAGGGACTCAGATGCTATTTGATACAGGCTGCTTTCTTATGCTGGCCCTGGACTGTTCCCTACACAAGGGTATCTTCAGCAGTTCAAGACACTTGGGCATAGGGGACATAATTATGACTGTAGAAGAGGTAGGAAATGTATCCCCCCAAAGACAGAGGTTTAATTAAGAGAAAAGCTGTGGAATTTGGGGGAAATTCCACAGAAGAGATTAATATGAGATGGGGAAAGGGAGGGAGGAGAGGAGGGAGAAGGAGGAGAGGCAGGGATGGAAAAAATCTCAGTTCAGGATGTTTACAGACTATTTGTCCAAAATAATGCCTTAGAATTAGGAATGGACTCAGTCCTTCCATGTCACATAATTAACATTAAATCTTTAAAATATCAATTAATTTTTGTAAGTCTAAAATTATTCCCCCCCCACCCTCAAATCAAGTAAGACTTACTTTTTTAAAAATCAAAGTGCATTTTAAGGGAGGAGGATGTTTCAAGAATTGGGGGAAAGCGGAGAAAAGGGAATAAGTAGAAAAACAAGAAGGAAAAAGCTTTCAACTTATCCTAACTCGATGACTCAGTCTCAAGCCATATCACATTTGATTTTTTTTTTTTTTCCTTTTTATTCCCTTGTGGTGTGGTTCAGGGAGGAATAAATTAAGAAGTGGCAGGGTGGGGGGGGGGGGAAGCCTTACAGTGTTAGCATTTATCTTTCAACAAACAGGAAATGAAAATGATACCATATTAGGAGCCACTTTATGTTATTCATCCTCTGTTCTTTAGTCAGTTATTGAACAGCCAAACTAAAAGATGCTCAGAACACATAATGCTAAAGGAATTCAGTTTTCCAAAGTGGCTCAGTTAGAACAATTAAAATGTTAGCAATGGCATTTTTCTACAGTTATTTGTTTTTTATGTAAGTGTTCTAAGTTCTTCAATGTTACAACTAAAACATTTTTAGATTAAGAAAAATGGTTTGTTTTAAAATTATCGTGGGGCAGAGGAATGGAGGCATCTCAGTTATTCTTTTTAAAAACAAGTAGTCGTTTGTGGTGCTAAATGGTACAAATTTAAGGGTGGGAGGCAATATTTACTGAAGAGTCTGATGAATATTAATCGTGACTTAATTTAGGGGTAAACATTGCTGATGGAACAATTACAAAGACCAAGTAGAAGGAGGTCCAAATTCCCAGCATCAAAAGAAACCATTACCTCTATGTTCCATCCAAATGTCTACCAGGCTGATCTTTTACTGGTCAAAGGTGGTAACACCACATGGCAAACACACATGGAGAATCTGTACACCCAGTCACCTCCACAACCCTGGTGCTTTACTGCTGGAGGGAATCTTATTTCTCCTTAAGAATATCACTTAGATTCATCATTCACATTGAGAATAATCCAGGTTCCTTATTTTGCCTCAACCTCAAGTCTACTATCCTAACTCTGCTTTACTATAAGACAGGCAAGGTTACAGAAAGAGGCAAAAATCCAAGTTTTTCTTTGTGTTTATTAGTGCAAACTAGCATGTCATATATAGTCTTGGGAAGCATTTTGGATTTTTATCATTGATAACAGTTCTAATACAAACTTCTGACAACTGAAAGAAAAAAATCTCACCAAATTCACTTTTTATTTTTATGCAAAAATGGCTACAAATTCACACCTAGTGAAATCAGCTCTTCTCTCTACGGAGGGCTGCCTTGCATTTACAGTACTCACTGGTCCTTCAAACAGCTTGCAGATTCTTTGCTGTTTTTTTTATGCCATCATTCCATGAGCTCACCACCCCCATCAATTTTCACAGCATCCCTTCTTTGTTATAATATGGGAATACAAACATTTAATATTAGCAAATATAGTCTAGCATTCCCTTATCAACTGACTCCCATGACAGGCAAAGAAAAGGATGGAAAATTCAGTCCAAAGGTCACCTAAAAATCTGGCTGACAGATTTACACATCCTTTTATGTTGTAGTATCAAAAAAGAACTACTCTCTCAGAGCTTTCCTGGTGGGTGCAGGAGGAGTATCTAGCATAAAAGGAATGACAACAGGCCACGCAGTAAGGGGAACTGCGTGTGCAGCCTCTGTTTAAATTAGTAACCTGGCGCACCAATACTGCAGAATGACTAGAGTCAAAAATGGGTTAAAAAGGACGTGGGCTAACAGACTTCGAAGGATTCGAATCCTGGCTCTGAGACTCTGAGCACATTATGTAACCTTTTCAAGCTTTTCACTTCTCCTTCTAAATATGGAATAATAATCTCTGAACTTTGAAGGGTTGTTTTGAGGATTAAATAAATTCTTGCACATAACAAGCTTAGCACAGAGCCTAGCACTTCATGAATGTTCAAAAAAAAAAAAAAATTTTTTTTTTTTTTTAAAGGAAAGTTAAATCAGTCTAGTCTATCTAGACTTCTACTGACTTAAGTAGATGTTTGGAAACTGGATCAACATAACAGAGATTCGATGGAGTTTGCAGCTGGGCTAACTGGGGAGAGAATTTAAGAGATTTTAAAGAAGAGACTAGGAAGCTAGGAAAGATGACACTCATTTCTCATGGATTTATTCCCTTAGTTCTCACTTTTATCTGTCCCATGTCCTAAAGAAATGTTTTTTCTCCCCTTGACTAATATGGGTCACCCCCTCTTCTATTCCCCGTGGCCTCAAGTCAGTCTTCTAATCACCAACGCTGGCCAAGACTGTAACAGAGGTATCACTCCACAACTGCTGAAGGCCAGGGGGCCCCATGCACCATCTTCAAAGGTAAAAGCTAAGATGATTACACTCATCCTCTTAGCAGAGAAAAGGTAACATGGGCTGAAATTCATTGAACACAATCATATTCTACACTCTCAGGAGGACGAATCATTTTAAACCCAATTTGGCAGTTCTCACTCATGAGAAAAGAATTCTTCTAAAAAAAAGCGAAGGATTTGGGAGACAGAAAAAACACTAGAATTACAGAGGATGGAGAGAGGAAGGGGCCAGGCCACTTATTCCATTTCACAAGCTGCTGAGGCTATTCCAAGGCCTCTAGTTCTCATGCCATGTTTCATAGTTGGGGGAAAACTGAGATTCACGGGGAGAACGTAACCTGAGGCCGTGGAGCTAGGAAGGGACAACAGTAAGACTAGAACCCAGGTGACATGATGCTTGGTCTGACTTTCCCAAATGGGTGTGATCCCCGGCATCACCTGGGACACCACCTGAGAACTCAGATCTTTGCTTCCCTCCCGTCTCCTACACTGACCTACGTAGGCAGAACATGGAGTGTGTGTGTATGTGTGCGCACACATGGGTGCACAATGTTGGCCACACACAGGTTACAAAGCAAGCCTGGATTAGTCGACCGAGGTCCCCAGTTTCAGCGACTGGGACCTGACCTAATCTTGTCCAGTTCTCCAGGGGAGGGATACAGGAATAAATGCTTCTAATAAGGACACCAAGGGTCCAAGTTTAATGAGGGGTGTTGGGGAGATACCACTCTCTTCTATGAACTGAGTGTGCCTTAGCGGGAGCGGGTCTTGATCCCCTCAGCCACTGCGTATACACTGACAGTCCCTACAAAACTGACGGAGGCAGAATGGATCTTGTTACCTGGTCTCTTAAGAGCATACTATCAAAAAGAGGAAAATAAGTTAAAAAAAAAAAACGGGGGTGGTGGGGAGGGCAGCACTGGAAGGAGGAGAAATTAAATTCTTCTACCAAACCGAGTATTTACCAAATAGCTATCTTCCAGCCACTCTATCGAGTGGTGGTCATTCACAGACCTTCACAACTCGGCCTTGAAGGCCAACTCGGACTCTCAGCGGGTAGGCAACCTACGGCTCATTTCACCCCAATTGAAGAATTTCCCAACTTTTATTGTATTCTGTCACCATCTTAACATTCCTCACGTGTTATTATTAAAGACTCTCTTGACATTTCAAGCAGACGCACTCGGATACTCTGTCATAGTCTAGGAATTCTAATGCTCCCAGAGTAAAGCAGGATTTTAAATTATGAAAAAGAATCGTCTTGGTTTTCCAAGGGGGGGACGAGGAAGGGAGACACGCAGAGACCCTCCCCCCTTTTTCTCGGCCCCTGTCAGAGAGCAGTGGCAACACAAAGCTGTGATGCTATTAGGCTCTCTCTGTTCCCACCACCCTTCGAGCTTGTTCAGAGATAGTCAGGAGGCTGGGGAGTCCCCGTTGTGAGGCGCTGTCCTGAGTGCCGCTTCGAATGGGGTTAGAAAAGCCCGGAGGGCATCGGAGACAGGCCAACGTCCAGGAAGTTGGTGTGATTACAAACAGCCCGGCGGACGGCGGAGGGATCACATGAGTCCCCGAGTGACGCGTCTGAGTGGGGCTGACGTGTCCCTCCGCTGTCGCGGCCTGTGCACGCCCCTTCCTGCCGACATTTTCTTAGCGCTCACAGCTCCCGGTGGATGGATTTGGAAACCTTCCGCGTGGGCCCAGCATCACCGAGCTGCAGCCCAGGCCCCGCCTGCCACGAACTTCTCGGGGAGAAAGCCCCTTGGGGCAGAGGAGAGCGCGGCCCCAGTGGCCGTGTTTCCAAACCCTTGATCTGCAAGGCCTGGATGTGTGCTGAGCACCTCGGGGGGTGAAGCGGTGTTAAAACTTGCTACTTTAAAATGTCTCTCTGGCATGCAGATTATTATTTTGAGCTTAAAAGAATCATAGCCCCAAAGACTCAGAAACTCTGACCTTCCTTTCCCTAAAAGAATTGCAAAGGCCTGTCAGAAGAGAGCTAGCACTAGCGGATCTGCACAGAGTACAGGCCAGGAGGTGGGCGTGGGGAACTCTGCAGGGCCCTGAGATCAGAGTCCACTCTGCGCCCCACTGTCTCCCTGTGGTCACACATTTATTTACTAAACATTGACTTTTCCATCTCCCTGTGAACGGCCTTTCTCCCTTTTGAAGTTCCAAAGCCCTGCTCCCAACACCCCCTCTTGTCTTTAGCTGAAGATGGTGTTCACCTCGAGGGTTTCGACCATTCTGATAGATGACCCCGTTTTCCTGGGTCTCTCCCCTGTACACCATCTTGCTAAACTTTTGCTTGATTTTTCTTCTCTTTCTCTCTCTCTCCTGTCAACTGAATTCTTAGCCCAGACAGGAGAACTTAAAAGGGTAGAGGAAAATGTTCTCCTCCCTAACAGAGCCCTGATGACCCCGGGTACAAAGCCATCCAACAGCACTGAGCAGGAAAAAAAGACAGATTCCAAAAGTGGGGGCCTGCCCATCACCTTTGAACAAGTTAGTCAGATCTTCTACACCTCAGTTGCCTCATCTTTGGGGGGCAGGGGGGCACTATTCTGAGTCTCAGAGGACAATCACCATCCACTTAGAAACACCTTCTCAAAGAGCAAGAAGGAATATTACATTAAACATGCTCATTAAGTGTGAGACACATACTGACTTCCAAATGTTAGATTCTCCTTTTAAAACATGACTCTTGGGGTGAAAGAAACAGGGTTTTGAATTGCCGGCTGTGGAGATTCAATGAACCTGAGGGTAAATTCACTAGGACAGTGTCTTGGCTATAGAGGAGGGGCTTGATAAACATTCTTTCAAATAGTTTTTGAGCTCCTTAATGCAACAAGCAGAACATGGGCATACTAGACTTCTACAGCCAATGGATTCAAACAGATCACGAGGGTAACCAACTCATCCCAATTTGCTCAGGACTCTCCCCATTCTGCAACAGAAAATCCCAAGTCTCAGGAATTCCCAAGTCCCAGGAAAGCAAACTGCAGCAGCTGGTCACCATCACATCCTGCTGAACAGAGATTAATTTTTTTTTTTTTAACAGAGATTAATTTTAAAAAGAACCCAGTATCCCTCCACTCTCAGTCTCCCTCACACCACAACCTAGGCACATCCCTCAACCGGCTCCTGCGACCTGGAATGTCCTTGCCAGGCTCTCCCCCTGACACCTCCACAGTGAGTCCCCCCACCCCAAACTCTGCCTTGAGGGCAGTTACACACCTAGTAGTCTTACCCTCTCCACATTATAGGAAGGAAGAAACCGCCTCACTTGTCTATATCCAGGGCTTGGAATACACTAGGTGCCTGATAAACAGTGACCTAATGGAATCAAATGAGTCATGGATAACAGGTCCACATCCCTCCACCCCCATCCCTGCCAGGGCCAAGCAGATCTTCCCCATCAGCTGGGTGGCTCCTATGCTCCTTGGCTGCTTTCAATATTCACTTTAAAGGGTCTTGGGGCTGAGGGGTTGTAGGAAACCTATCCTGGGCCCTGCCCCTGACACATGCGGAGCCCTGGACATGATGAACAGGCCAAACTTTCAAGGCTTCTTTTTTCTTTCTTTCCAAGCCTGTCTTTATACACCAAAGAGGATAGCTAATGACTGAGCAAGGTTACATGGTCACAAAACAGAATTAAACTGAATAAATATGTCCAGAAAACTGTATTTATACCATGAACGTCTCAGCTTTCTAAGACAGATTAAGTCCATCCGCAGACTTCTTTTCTTCCTGTTGTCTTTTAAATCAGATGCCTTTCCCCTTTCCCAAAATGGAATTCTGACCCAGCCACTGAGATATCTTTTGTGTGATCTCATCGCCAACTGAACGATTGAGAGAGCTCACGAGCATCTCCCTCCCAGGCGAATGAATCCAGATAACGGGATGAATACGGATTTAAACCCAGGGGACAGTAGGTGCTCAACTCTCAGAAGGAACCTTTGGGTGCTTCTGTACGGCCCTGGCCGTGGCGCTGGGGGTGGGCAACCAGACACTCACCGTGTTCCCACCTCTGCTGTCTTTGCCCTGTGGGGGAGGGAGCTGGACATTTCATGACCTACATAAGACTACACACACTGACGGGATTTTTCCTCCTCCAGTCCTAACTTATTTCCATGACTGCCCATTGTCCAGAAAAATCTGTCAACAGAGAACATCTAACAGATGCAATCTTAAAATACATTCCGACCTCAAAAAGGACATTCCCTCGTCCTCGATCCAAATGATTTCTATGGTGTCCATCTGTCGTCATGCTAGGTGCCTAAGTGTCCAGGGTAGGACCTCATGTAATTTCTCGGCTTCCTGGTAATTAACAGCTGGGGTTAATCCCCATCCAGTCCATTGATAAATGTCAAAAAATTACAACTGCCTTTGTAATAATGAAATGAACTCAGAAATATTCAAAAAGGCTTTGGATGCCCACTAAGATGTCTTTTTGACACCCTCCTCCATCAGGGAAACCAGTAACAGGGTGTAACATAAGAACTGAATTCACCATCATTTCACTGTCAACAAGTTCTACGTAAATAGTCCACTGCTAAGAGAATGTGCATTATATATTTTGATATCTTCCAACAAAAACACACACAAGATGGATGCCTCTCACCCACAGTGCTGCATAGATAGATCTAAATTAGACCCCATAACCCAACATTCTGATTTCTGCCTGGTGGCTTGAACTCTGCCATGAGAATCTTAAAGGCTTCTCCATTTGGCTCAAATGTAGATAACGCTAGGAAGGGAAATGAGCCCCTGCCTCTATCCCCTAAGGTGAGCGAGGGTGATCTTTTTAAAAAACTGAAATCGAATTCCTTTATGGAGGCTTGACTGCAGGTAAGAAACACCAGGACCTCCTGTTTGGGGTCAGAGTTGGGGTTTCTGGGGTTTAGATTTGGGGGCTGGCAAGCTACATGGGACAGCACTCCAGGGGCTTCCCTGGTTTTGGTCACATCTGGGGCTGACGCTGCCCTCCCAGATTCTCCGGTGCAATCCTTTCACACTGATTCTCCAGGGCAGACATAATGAACCTACTGGTGATCTCTACTCTAAGATCCAATTTGAGCTTATTGGGTTTGTTTTTACAATGGGGGCACACGTGTGACCTTGCCCCCAGAGTAAACGCCAGAGGCCTCAGTACTGCTCTGCTGAGAGAATCTGGGCAGTGGGCGGGGGGTGGGGGGGTGGGGGTGGGGGGTGGGGGGCGGGGTGGGGGCTGTCTCCTCCTCCTCTGAGTGATTGCCCTTTGGGAAAATGCTCAGGTCTTGATTGCTCTTTCCTGTCGTGCTCAGAGGTGCAAACAGTTTTCAAATTCAAGTTAATACACGGTAATTGTGTAACAGACTTTGAGATAACTTGGAAATTCAGGTATTTCCTGGACCAGGAAATGCTTTCTTTAAGGGAAACAGAAGTAGCCCTTTTGGGTCAGGCATGCGCAGAGCACCCCCTCTACATGAGCAGATACATCATGCTGAGCAGAGGGGGTGTGTGTGGGGGGCCAATGTCAATGAGAAACAAGACAGAAAGGCTGCTGAGACACAAGAGCACCTCTTCACACCCTCCTGCTGCTGCACAGACTTCGCTTCCCCAATACCTCAGACTCTACGGGCACAACGACATTAGCCAATTAAAAAGTACATTTTCTGACATGGGTGCATGAAATGGCAAACACGGAAATACAAATATCAGAGAAATAGGAAGCTGCAAATGAGTGGCTGTGAGTCTAACTGTCCTCTGCACCAAACTCTCTGCAACCCCAATATTGTCCGTCTAATTGTTGATAAGGGCGTTGGGCATGGGTTCCTTCAGTACTAAAAACTGCTGACATTTTCTTGTGTATTTCATTAGATTAAATAATCACTGTTTGGGTATGGCCCTAATCTTGCACTGAAGTCTTCTGAGCATGTTTCTGGTGTTTTCAAAAATGCATTACTGAGAGCAAGCACTACCCAGTGAATGAACAGTGCCACTGGAGACTGACTTATAATCTTTTTTTTTTTTTTTTCCTAGAATGTAGGAACCAGGAGGACAGCCCCATCTGTCTCACTCATTCTTTTACTCCTTGGTGGCTCCAACAAGGTTCTTCCATGGTATAGGCTTGGGGTGATGTCTGCTAAATGCATAAGTAGATAAATGGATGGATGGATGAATACCCCTCAGCTAGCTCTCCATGACCACCAACAGCAGCAAGGACTGGCATGTGAAGCTGCTCTCCGGGGAACCTGACTGATATGGCGACACTGGTTTTACACACCAAGGTGAAGAAGAATGAAGTGAAAGGGGAGAGGTGGCCCTTAGGAAGCCGGGAACCTATGAGAACAAGTTGCTAAGAATGTGATGCCAATTGTTTTTTTGATTCTCTAGACCAAGGACTGCTTAGGAAACTTTTTCTGCAAGGACCAGCCAGAGAGTAGATATTTTCAGCTTTGCAAGCCATAGGGATTCTGTTGCGATTACTCAACTTTTCTGTTGTACAGCAAAAGGCAGCCACACACAATGCGTAACTCAAAGGACACAGCCATGTTCCAAGACAGCCTCACACACGGATGCTGAGATCTGAGTCTCATATAGTTCATTCTTCTTGTGAATCTTACCTCCCTCACCCCAACTGTTCAAAATGCAAAAACCTGTCTCAGCTCATCAGATTTGGCCCAGGGGCTGCAGTTCTCTGTCATCCTTCTAGCAATCCTTGCAAGCTTGGAAGAAATGGAACTCTTCAGAACCAGCCCTGCCATCTTCCATTAAAGCAAAGTTGTTCAAAAAATATCATAAGGAATATCACAGGTAACCACCACACAGTAACTTCCAGAAAGATAAGCATCTCTGATTCTTATTAAAAGTTGAAAAACCTGCTTTGGGTTTGAGGTGGGACTGGAGGATGAAGGGACAGCTATGAATAAACGAAATCCGCAAAGAATCTAAGAATCATCATATAGGTCTGTACCATTCCCAGGCCATGTTCACCAAAACAAATTAATGCTGCTGGGAGATAACTATCTGACTTACTGATCATCTAACTCCTTTCCTTCTCCCAACTGCTTCTTTTGGATAATGAGGAATAATGAATAAAAGGTTAGTTAATCATGGCCTTGCACTCAAAATCTGCAGTCTGGAATGCCAACTTAGGTGAACCATGACAGCTCTGTTCAACAATTTATTCTGGCTGATCATTAAGAATTTCATCAATTAAATACATACATGCAAGAATCTGGATCACTTTATGAAAACACCACCACCACTGAAATATGTAAGGTCAGAAAGCAATAGCCATAGAGCTGGTCCTATTCAATCCAGTCCTTCAGGGGCTTCCCATGCTTCAATCACAAGTGAACTCTGGGAGTGAGATAAATAAACTCCTTCTTTCCTTCTCAGTAAGCATGTTGAATTTAAATACGTTTCCGAAGACTCATGTAAGAATTTGGGGGGGGGGGGGCGGGGAGAGGCGCATGGTTTACAATGTGCCCTTTGCTTGGATAAATACCTCACTGTCCTAGTAATTTCATATCTATAGTCTGAATGCAAAAGTATTTAAAATAACTTTTGACACATTCTGACTAAAAAAAAAAAAGAAAAATGATCCATCATAACTAATTAAAAAAAAAAAAATACTTTCTATCCTGGAAAGTCACAACAAAATTTTAAGTGTGTTTTGGCTGATTTTTCTCTGCAACTATTTGAAGCTATAAATGACTTAACTCAGTAAAATTCCAGATGTAATTATCTACTGTACTTAGCCCAGGGCTCTTCATATATCTCGGCATTGCTGTCTTGCATACAAAATAGGCTTTTCAATGGCTGGTAACAATATAATGTACAACATTGTTTTAATTTCCCCGAGTCGGCTAACCTCTTGCCTATACTAAACCAGCCAGAGGAAGAAGCCACAGTGAGTCATCAAGCACTCAAAAGCATTTTGGAACTCTGCTGCATAAATGGGGTTTGGAGGGTCAGCCTTGTGCAATTGTACATTTTAATAATATCCATTTCTGACCCAATTTTTACTTTTAGAAACTAATTTTCTATTAATTATACCAAGGAGGGAATGATTGCTAAAACATGGTGGTTCATCAACAAGTTACATCAGGAAGTGGAACTCACATTTCAAATGCACCCCGACCAAATGTGATCCACGGGAAAATCTGCACAAGTTAATTTTCTGTAGTCATAAAATATGTTCTACATGGTCCAGTGGATTTCCAAACACAAGATTCTCTCCCTCTCTCTCTATATATGATATGCACATGATATATACTGTATGTACCTGAATATGCATTTGTATGTACATGTGGGTGTGTGTACATATTTAAAATGTATAG